>NC_066617.1:195141691-200445750 GCF_025201925.1 Gopherus flavomarginatus | reverse complement strand
AATTCCCTATCACTTACCACCTTCCAAGTGTTTGCAGATGATTTCTTTAATACCTGCTCCATTATCTTCCTGGCACAGAAGTTAAACTAACTGGTCTGTAGTTTCCTGGGTTGTTTTTATTTCCTTTTTTATAGATGGGCACTATATTTGCCCCCTTCCAGTCTTCTGGAATCTCCCCCGTCTCCCATGATTTCCCAGAGATAATAGCTAGAGGCTCAGATACCTCTTCTATTAACTTTGAGTATTCTAGGATGCATTCTTCAGGCCCTGGTGACTTGCAGGCATCTACTCTTCTAAGTGATTTTTTACTTGCTTTTTTTTTAATTTTATCTTCTAAACCTACTCTCTTCCGTAAGCATTCACTATATTAGACATTCCTTCAGACTTCTCAGTGAAGACCGAAACAAAGAAGTCATTAAGCATCTCTGCCATTTCCAAGTCTCCCTTACTGTTTCTCCCTCCTCACTGAGCAGTGGGCCTACCCTGTCCTTGGTCTTCCTCTTGCTTCTAATGTATTGATAAAAAGTCGTCTTGTTTCCCTTTATTCCCATAGCTAGTTTGAGTTCATTTTGTGCCTTTGCCTTTCTAATCTTGCCTCTGCATTCCTGTGTTATTTGCCTATATTCATCCTTTGTAATCTGACCTAGTTTCCATTTTTTTATATGACGCCTCTTTATTTTGTAGGTCACGCAAGATCTCGTGGTTAAGCCAAGGTGGTCTTTTGCCACATTTTTATCTTTCGTAACCATCGGAATAACTTGCTTTTGGGCCCTTAAAGTGTCCCTTTGAAAAACTGCCAACTCTCCTCAGTTGTTTTTCCCTCAGTCTTGATTCCCATGGGACCTTACCTATCAGCTCTCTGAGCTTACCAGAATCCGCCTTCCTGAAATCCATTGTCTCTATTCTGCTGTACTCCCTTTACCCTTCCTTAGAATTGCAAATTCTATGATTTCATGATCACTTTCACCCAAGCTTCCTTTCACTTTCAAATTCTCAACTAGTTCCTCCCTATTTGTTAAAATCAAGTCTAGAACAGCTTCCCCCCTAGTAGCTTTTCAACTTTCTGAAATAAAAAGTTGTCTGCAATGCAGTCCAGGAACATATTGGATAGTCTGTGCCCCGCGGTGTTATTTTCCCAACATATATCTGGATAGTTGAAGTCCCCCATCACCACACAAATTGGGCTTCGGATATTTTGGTTGTTTGAAAAAAGCCTCTTCCACCTGATTAGGTGGCCTGTAGTAGACTCCCAGCATGACATCACTTGTGTTTTTTTTACCCCTTTAGCCTAACCCAGAGACTCTCAACACTTCCGTCCTATGTTCATCTCACCTCAGTCCAAGTGTGTACATTTTTAATATATAAGGCAACACCTCCTCCCTTTTTCCCCTGTCTATCCTTCCTGAGCAAACTATACCCATCCACACCAACATTCCAGTCGTGTGTATTATCCCACCAAGTTTCAGTAATGCCAACAATGTCATAGTTGTATTTATTTATTAGCACTTCCAGTTCTTCCTGCTTATTACCCATACTTCTTGCATTTGTATACAGGCATCTAAGATACTGGTTTGATCTTGCCTCCCAGCTTTGCCCTGACCCTCCTTCCTCTCTGCCATTATAGCCCGTGCTCCCTCCTGTTTCCAACCCATCTCCCAGGTCTTGTTCCCCACTTACCTGTGGCGTTTGCTCACATGTCCCCGTCGAACCTAGTTTAAAGCCCTCCTTACTAGGTTAGCCAGTCTGTGCGCAAATAAGGCCTTTCCCCTCTTTGAAAAGTGAACGCCATCTGTGCCTAGCAGTCCTTCCTCGAACAGCATCCCGTGGTCGAGGAAGCCAAAGCCCTCCTGGCGACACCATCTTCGCAGCCAGGCATTCACCTCCACGATGCATCTGTCTCTGCCCGGACCCCTACTTTCAACAGGAAGAATCGAAGAGAATACCACCTGTGCTCCAAACTCCTTAACCCGTACTCCCAGAGCCCTGTAGTCACTCTTGATCTGCTCAGTGTCACACCTCGCAGTATCACTTGTGCCCACATGGATGAGTAGCATGGGGTAGTAGTCAGAAGGCCAGATAATCCTCGACAATGCCTCTGTAACATCTCGAATACGGGCCCCTGGCAGGCAGCATACCTCCCGGGATGAACGGTCAGGCGACAGATGGGTGTCTCCATCCCCCTCAGCAGAGAGTCTCCAACCACCACTACCCTACGTTTCTTATCAGTGGTGGCAGCAGACCTCCCAGCCTTAGGGTACGAGGCTTCATCTCCTTAACTTGGGGGTGATCCTTCTCTCTCCTATATCAAGAAGAGCATAACGGTTATCTTTTACCGCAGCAGGGGTGGAGCACTGCCTGCTGCTAGAAGTAACCAGCTGGCTGTGTCCACCCTGAGCCTCTTCCTCCACTGGTGTGTCAGATACACCCTGAGGCATCTCCTCCTCCACTGGTGTGTCGGTAGTCTGGTGAACTGGGACAGCTACGTCAGCTGTCTCCACATGGATACTGTCCAGGAATTGCTCATGGATATGGATGTTCCTCAGCCTAGCCACCTTCTCCTGTAGCTCTCCTACCTGCTGCCTGAGAGATTCCACCAGTAGGAACCTTTCACATTGGATGCCACCCCCAGCCTGGATATCAGTAAGTGGAAATTGCAAATTACAGTCTTTGCAAGTCCACACCAGAATCTGGGTAAAAGCATCCATGCTTTGGTGCTCTGTCTGGCTACAGGCGCAGGTGGAGGAGACAGAAGCAGTGCTGGCACAGGTGTTGTGGGTCCTCCTCACCATTGTAAGCCTCCTTCTGTCAAACTCTCTCAAATCCCATCTGCAGCTCCCTGTCCGCTCTGCTCTGCTGTACAGAAAGGTTTTGGATGTGGTCAGTTTATAGGTTCAGGGGACCAATGAGTCACAGATGAGACCGACAAGGGACCCCCACTCCTTCCTACTCCCTTCCAAACTCCCTTGCAAAACTCTGTTAGCAGCTCCTGTTCGCTAAGCCCCCTGGTCACTTGTGCGCAGCTTTATAAAGCCCTGGCCTGAGTGAATGCCCCGCCCACTGGTTAAGGCTCAGCCAATTACCAGAAGCTTCTAGCTTTCAAACCTTCCTGGTAGCTCCGCCTCCAACTGCCAGCTACAGCACACGGTCCTTCAAACAAACAAACAAACAGACTGACAAACACAAGCTCAGCACACAGCAAGTAACCCCCAAACACAAACACTGCAGACAGTCACTTACCCCACAGATGCTGTATGTGCTCCTCCTTCACCTGGAGAACTCCTTGCAAAACTCCCTGTTAGCAGCTCCTGTTCGCTCACTGCTTGTTTTCTAACCTTTAGACAGTATGTTTGTTTTTTCCTGATATTAATATAGTTCCAGAGTACACCAGATGTGAATTTAGAATGGAAAAAACAAGCAGAAGACACTTCTAGGCTCCTTTCATATATCACAAAGAAGGGGGACAGGAAAAAAGGGGGGGTTTTTTGCCATTTCTAAGCAGGTATCCTTTAAAATGGGAAGAATTAGAACAAAACCTCATTATTTCAATGGAATTATCCTGCTGTAAACAGCAAGAGATGGGATATCTTAAAATTGTGCTAGATACAGCATTAGAAAATGCATTATAGAAACAATCCTGCATAGGAAGAGGAATTGACTGATAGTCTGGTGTTTTTAATCTCTAGAGTGTTGTTGTCAGCCTATGTACAGCTGACTTTTAATGAGCTCAGTATCTCCCAGTTGTAAAGATCAGCAAACTCCTATGCTTATCTTTTTTTTTTTGTTTTAAACAAAAGTTGCACTAGAGAAAGGTCAAAGCCCCTCTAAGCCAAACTCCTCTGAATTTCAGTGGTTTGTGCACATTATAGACTGTCTACACAAGCACATTTGTTGGCAAACCCTTTTTGTCAGTCAGGGATGTAGGAACCTCGCCTTCTCCTCCTCCCCCCCCCAGGTGATAAAAGTATCAGTGTGAACTGGCAGGCCAGTCCTCGCCCACAAGGCAAACCTGCCAACCTGAAACACATTCTCACCAGTAACTGCACACCGCACCATAATAACTCTAGCTCAGGAACCAATCCATGCAACAGACCTTGATGCCAACTCTGCCCACATATCTACACCAGCGACACTATCACAGAACCTAACCAGATCAGCCACACCATCACATCATCGGTTCATTCACCTGCATGTCCACCAATGTAATATACGCCATCATATGCCAGCAATGCCCCTCTGCTATGTACATCGGCCAAACTGGACAGTCACTACTGAAAAGGATAAATGGACACAAATCAGATATTAGGAATGGCAAATATACAAAACCTGTAGGAGAGCACTTCAACCTCCCTGGCCACACTATAGCAGACCTTAAGGTGGCCATCCTGCGCAAAAAAAATCTTCAGGACCAGACTTCAAGAGAAACTGCTGAGCTTCAATTCATCTGCAAATTTGACACTATCAGCTCAGGATTAAACAAAGATGTGAATGGCTTGCCAGCTACAAAACCAGTTTCTCCTCCCTTGGTTTTCACACCTCAACTGCTAGAACAGGGCCTCATCCTCCCTGATTGAACAAACCTCATTATCTCTAGGGGTGTGTGTGTGTGTGGTGGTGTGTGTGTGTATAATATATATCTATATATATATATATATATATATATATATACACACACATACACCTGCTGCTGGAAATTTCCATTACATGCATCTGATGAAGTGGGTATTCACCCACAAAAGCTCATGCTCCAAAACGTCTGTTAGTCTATAAGGTGCCACAGGATTCTTTGCTGCTTCTAGTGTGAACAATGCTACATTGGTGGCTGCTCTCCTGCTGACATAGCTGCTGTCACTTGTCAAGGGTAGTTTCCTGTCGACATAGACCGGCTACACAGGTGATCTTACAGCGGCACAGCTGCTGTTGTACAGTTGTGCCGCTGTGAGGTCCACAGTGTAGACCAGGGGTAGGCAACCTATGGCACAGGTGCCAAAGGCAACATGCGAGCTCATTTTCAGTGGCACTCACACTGCCCGGGCCCTGACCACCAGTCCGGGGGGCTCTGCATTTTAATTTAATTTTAAATGAAGCTTTTTAAAATGTTTTAAAAACCTTATTTACTTTACATACAACAATAGTTTAGTTATATATTATAGACTTATAGAAAGAGACTTTCTAAAAAACATTAAAACATATTACTGGCACACGAAACCTTAAATTAGAGTGAATAAATGAAGACTCCGTTGCCAACCTCTGGGTAGACTAGCCTCAATTTCTAATCCAAGATCTGTATGAGAATTTAAACCAGTTCTAAGTAACATCTTTGTCAGTCATCCATCTCTAGTTTAACAGGATACCATGTAGCTAACTTACTAGTGTAAATTTTATTTAACAAAAACTAGCCTTTGTAATTATTTGCTTAAAGTGTGCTAATTATATAATTTAACACGCTTGGTCTGGAGGTTAAAACGTAGAGGCAGGTTCTCAATATCACAGAGCAACAAAAGCTTAAGTATTTGGCACATTGTAGCCATCACGACACATTTACTGTGGTGATCAGGTCAGTAGCGCTTTGTTTAGGGAATGTGGCAGATCACTACTTGTGGATGTGTTTTAAAAATCTAACGAGTTGAAATGCTACTGGATGTTCATTTCCTTTTTTCTAATTTAAGACATGTCTCTTGAAATTAAAACTAATTGCCTTGCAGCTGTGATTAAGGTACAGTGCACTAATGACTCTGTATGCATTTCATTTACCAAAAGTGTTCTGTGAAGATGAATCTTCTTTTGCAGTGTTAATGAGAACCAAATTATCTATTGATACAAAATCTCAACACATGTAGAAGTTGAGGTAAAAGGATTAAAATGGGGACTACTTAAAAAGCAAGTGAAGGTGTTCCAATAATCTAACTGGCTTTTTAACGTTGTCTAATTGGTGTGTGCTGTCTGCCCTGATGTTTAATAATCTTATGCAGTACAGGTTGCAGCCAATCACTGATACTAATCCACAGGCAATAGACATTTATATTCCACTGTCAGCTTCCCCTCTGCACGTTTCAGCCATTTCTTGCAGGAGCTCTCCTATGACCATTTCATGAAAGGGAATCTTCAGAAGTGACTTCACTAGTTAGAGCTGAGAATTAAATTCTCATTAATCTATTGAAAGAACAAGGCCTACAGCAAACAACACAGGAGCAGAGTCTTACAGAAGTGCAGTAGCTACCCTCATTAAAATACAAGAGAGGATGTTTTCTGTGCTTGTGTCTCAAGTAAGCAGCATGGACTATGAGGAAAGAACACTTATCTGGAGCAGGAAAGAATTTCATATCAGCTGAACATGGAAAGAAATGTGGATTCTTTTTTAGTGTATCTGTTACTGAAAATGCTGAGTAACAGAATTTTCACAACAATATCTTTCCAATGATGTCAGCTTTTTGGAGAGTTAAACGTAAACCGAGGAACAAAGGCATGGAGAGACCCTACGATTCTCTTTATCACATGCTGCATTTGGTGAGCAGATCTACTATTGTGGAGTGTAACTAGATTAAACAATTAGCCTAATGTAGCCTCATGGTGTAGTAATTTTTTTAAGAAGGTATAAATGTGATACTAAGTAAACAGTTATGCTTATGCCCACAGAAGGTTGTTTTTAGCATATTAAGTTTCTGTAACAGCGAGGCCAAGCCTTGGTGGGATTTTCCTGAAGTTTTGTTTGGATTTTGGAGAACAGTTTTTTGTGTTTAAATAAAAAGTTAATTTTGTCCATTTTTGGGTAGAGGTGTTGAGTGCCCTGAAGGACCACACTTGACTACATACACTCACCCCTATATTTTATTTTTTTAAATGGGGACTGGCAGAGGAAATTGCAGTCCTCTCTCAATTAGAGGACAATCGGCCAAAACACGAACTATTTCAGTGATGTCCACATGCTCAACTTTTGAGAAATGCTCCTTCCCAGGAAGGATGTGAGATTAGCTTACCTGCTGAGCTCTTTGCAGGATGGGGATGGCTTTTGTTTAATTGGTGTGCACAGACCTAGCACCCAATCCTACAGACCCTTGTTTGCACCAGTAATTCCATCAAAGTCGCTACTTGAGATCAGTTTGTGAGTGAAGGTTTGCAGGATTGACCCCTAAATATGATGCAGTAGTTTCCTTGACTTAAACTAACACACTCTGAACTGGTGTCTCACTACACCAGTGCTTGGTAGGGAACAGATCTGGAATGGAAGGTAAAGGGAGCTAGCTGTTTATCTGTCTACTGAATTACTATGTTCTTTCCCCTAAATTGCTAGGCAATTGGATAATAGTGACATTTTAATAAAGTGTTTAAGAAGTTAAAGTAAAATCTGCACTGTATCATAACTAACACTACTTTAGCTGGCTGTAGAGTCTTTCAGCTTGTCACTATTTACTGTCTCTAAATAAAAAACATTGGCAGAGAACTCCTTTCTAAAGGTGCATGCAAAAAGATGATTTGATGTGTCTTGAGCAAACATGGAGAAGTTCATGAATGTCAATGACCTTGAGATTTGTAATTTGTCTGTTGCAAAGCATCGATTTTAAATAACTTGTATTTTTACCAGTTTTAAAATATAGCTTGATGTGAGAATCCAAATTGCAAAGTAGAAGTGTGCTAGCTGGCCCCTGACATGACTGAAGTTTGTGACTGGTCATCTCAAAGCTTCCATATGTGAAGGGGGGGAAAAGAACAAATCCATGCCTTATTGTGGGCCAATATTTTGGAACATAGGAATTGTTACAGCACCCTCACTAGAATAGTGTCAGACTAAGGCATTTAAACTACAATGAGCATTTCACCTAAATGAGCATTTAAAATTGCTATCTAGTAGTTTGATATTCAGGGCTTTCCCTGTTCTTTATGTAGTCCATTTGTTTCCAATGACTTAACGTGAACAACTTCTATGAAAGATCTGGTAACCCAGAGTTAAACTGTTGCAAAATGGGAGGGGAGCGGGGTTAAAAAAACACAATTGCTCTACTTTATAAAAACTTCAAAACCACCTACACCTCAAATTCTAGAACTCTAATAACCATTACAAATGTGATTGTCTTTTTGTGGATGCATATTTCCTATACTCTGCATTGCAGAAGTCACAGCTGATATAACACACTATAAATAGTTTCTGCAAACTTATGTATGATATTGCCTCGATAGAATAACTTTATTTCCAAATGAGATGCCAAATGGAAGTTTCTTAGGTAGAAATGTACATTTAGGTCCACATATGGCCCCAATCACAATAGTCTGTTTAATGTATTTATGCTCATAGCACTTCCTTACATCACAGGAGTGGTATTGTCTCCATTTTACAGATGGAGATGTGAGCGACAAAGAGGCTAAGGGCTTGTCTTCGCTGCACTGTTAGCTTGAGCTATCTACTGAGAGATAACTCCTCTAGAGTGAGAAACAGTCACATTGCAAAAACACTTGTATAATAGTGTGTTTGGATTAGCAACAGTAGCTGAGCCCTCACTGCATTACTTGTTTGAGCTTCAGCAGCACTAGAGCTTCAATCCACACCCCCTGATGGGCAGCTGCCTTAAGTTTAAAGCACCACTTAATTCAAGGTAGAGATTTTTGTGTACACATGTAAGTCAGATTCGGGTGATCTACCTCAAACTAATCCTGAAGTGAAGACCAGCCCTATGTGACTTTCTGACGGTCACACAAGAAGCATATGGCAGAGCAGGGACCCAGATCTAGGATAGTGCCTTAATCACTGGACCAGCCTTCCTTTCTGAGGAACTTATCTTATTAAATACAGTGGCCCAGAACAGTCTAAACTCAGGCCTGCTTCACCACTTCTTAAACTGCCAGTTCCCTACAGCCCTGATTCAACAAGGCATGTTAGCATATGCTTAAGTTCCAATAAAGTCCTAGAATGAAATCCTGGCCCAGTGAAGTCTGTGGTAAAACTTCCAGTGACTTCACCGGGCTGGGATTTCACCCCAAAGTGCTTTGCTGATTGGGGCTGTCAGACTTGATCCTACCCCAAATGGTGCAGGATCAAACCCTTCGTGAGCCTAGATGGAGTGAGGAACAAGAGAGTCCACAATCGATAGCATGATTATGGTGCAAGATAATTGAGTTTTATACAACTGTATTTAATCAGCAGTGAAATACTGCAGGGTCAGAAAGAGAGATTACAGACTGCCCAGAAGCTGAATTAGAGGCAGACTAGTCCTACTCTCTCATTCAGGTAGAACAGATAAATTGCTACTCCGTTCCATACCTACTTGCTCAAAGTTTAGATCTCAGCTACTCAAGATGAATGTTGTTGTTGCAATAATCAAACTCCAACCAAAAGAGATTTTCTTCAGCCATTCATATTTCCTGTAAGTCGGCTGTAAACTGTTGATCACTTAAATGTGCGTATTAAGAAAATGTCACCTTTGTGTAATTACTGATCTAATACATGGTAGTTTTATGCTTGGATGGGTGTTGGCAACCGTAAAGTAGCTGTGGATGAAGCAACTGTATTGTTCCAGGAAAGTCCTTACCAGGTGACGATTAATGCACCTTTTGGATTTCATGGCCCTACGCTTATAGAGGTGAATTAAAGGGAAGTAATAGCTAGCCATTCTGCTTATGTACATGGGACAGGGACCCTTTCACCATTAGGTCACCAGTCTGCTACTGCTGATCTAGGCCAGATATGGAAATTCATTTCCACCTGCCAGTTGTTTGGCCTATGTTAAATGAATTGATGGTATCCCTTCACCTCCTGGTGGGCAGGGCTCCTTCTCCTAAGTGGCTTCTCTGGTCATTCCCTACAGAGACTGAGTGCATTTTCAATGAACCCTTAATACAGATCGAAGGGGCACAGAGACTGAATTACTCTGACCCAGAGTTTCCTCCAACTCTGGATTAAGGAATAGTAAAGTGGGGAAACTTAGGCAGCCACTGCCTAATATACCATACTATATCATCTCACTCGCTACACATTCCTCATTCCACCCTGCCTCCTTCCCTCTTCTTATCTCCTCTTAAACCCTCTCCTTGCTATGTTCCACCCAGGTTTGCTCCTGTTTCCTCACGCTGACCTATTTTATATTGTCCCATATGATTGGAACAACATCAGAATCCAATGTACATCAGGGTTTCTCAAATGGGTCGCCGCTTCTGTAGGGAAAGCCTCTGGCGGGCGGGCCGGTGTGTTTTACCTGCCCCGTATGCAGGTCTGGCTGATCGTGACTCCCACTGGCCGCAGATTGCCGCTCCGGGCCACTGGGAGCTGCTGAAAGTGGTGCAGGCCAGGGGACTTAGAGAACATGACCTCTGAAGGAAGGCTGAAAGAACTGGGTTTGTTTGGAAAACAGAAGACTGAGAGAGGACATGATAGCAGTTTTCAGGTATCTAAAAGGGTGTCATAAGGAGGGGGAGACAACTTGTTCACCTTAGCCTCTAAGGATAGAACAAGAAGCAATGGGCTTAAACTGCAGCAAGGAAGGTTTAGGTTGGACATTTGGAAAAGTTCCTAACTGTCAGGGTGGTTAAACACTGAATAAATTGCCTAGGGAGGGAGCGGAATCTCCATCTCTGGAGCTATTTAAGAATAGGTTTGATAAATATCTATCAGAGATGGTCTAGACCAGGGGTAGGCAACCTATGGCATAGCCGCCTAAGGCGGCACACGAGCTGATTTTCAGTGGCACTCACACTGCCTGGGTCCTGCCCACCGGTCCGGGGGCTCTGCATTTTAATTTAATTTTAAATGAAGCTTAAACACTTGTGAAATCCTATTAACTTTACATACAACAATAGTTTAGTTATATATTATAGACTTATAGAAAGAGCCCTTTAAAAGGTTAAAATGTATTACCGGCACGTGAAACCTTAAATTAGAGTGAATAAATGAAGACTCAGCACACCACTTCTGAAAGGTTGCTGACCCTGCTCTAGACAGTATTTGGTACTACCATGAGGGCAGGGGACTGGACTCAATGACCTCTCGAGATCCCTTCCAGTTCTAGAGTCTATGAATGTATAAAGGAGTGCTAATACCTCTTTTCCCGTGAAAATAATCTGACTAGGACCCACCTGCTGTTTTATACCAAGATGAAATGAAAAAACAATAGATGTAGAATAGCCAGGCTAGATGACTACAACAGCACAGAATATTAGGGTTGGAAGGGACCTCAGGAGGTCATCTAGTCCAACCCCCTGCTCAAAGCAGGACCAATCCCCAGATTTTTACCCCAGTTCCCCAAATGGCCCCCTCTAGGATTGAACTCACAAACCTGGGTTACCAGGCCAATGCTCAAACCACTGAGCTATCCCTCCCCCCGTCCATATTATCCTTGCCATGATCACCACACTTTACAAGAGATTGTGCCATTCTTTCTCCAGGGACCACACTTACTACACTCCTGCATTTGGTCTGTGCTCCTCCTTTAACACTGTCAGCAAGTACAGAATTGGACAAAAGCAGTTTAAAACAGTGGTGGTCTACTTACATCAGTACAAGTGCCAGTGACTCTACCCTAGTTGTAAAAGCGGCAAAGAGTTCTGTGGCACCTCTATAGACTATCCAACGTATTGGAGCATGAGCTTTTGTGGGTGAATAGCCAAGTGGGTATTCACCCACGAAAGCTTATGCTCTAATACGTTTGATAGTCTATAAAGGTGCCACAGAACTCTTTGCCACTTGTATAGATCCAGACTAACATGGCTACCCCTCTGATATTTGACACTACTCCTAGTTGTAGTAATAGTGGGGATATTTGAGTAAAGAGAGGCTAGTAAAGATATCCATAAAGACACCTGTGCAACTCTCTTGAGCATTACTCTGCACAGATGTAACTGAGTAGAAATTTGTAAACAAGTGTGAGGCTCAAGAATAATAGACTGATGCTCTCCTGTATCTATGTTGACTCTGCAGTGATTACAGGAGGCAAAAGCATAAAAAAATTCACGTCAATCATCAGATATGACTAAAGTGCCTTTTTTATTTTTTTTGAATAAAACTGCACTTTCCTTTGGATGGAGGAGTTGTGAACTGTACAGGAGAGAGGGTAAATCCTACAGTAATGAAAATGGTACAGTATGCAATGCTTAGTTTTTATTTGAGGTTTATTTAAAAAATACCCCTTGCACGATGCTTAGGGCTTATGTACATAATCTTTATGATGACAATTATCTATCACTCCATCTTTTGTAGAGCTGAATCAGTTAGTACAGAATGACAGCTGCCCAAAGCCAAGTGTGGTCCCTCATCCTGGGCTTTCCAGGCCCCATGGGATTTAGTGTAGATTTCCTGCCTTTCTGATTTCCACTGCCTGCATAAACCCATAACTGAGCTTATAACAGCAGAGGATCTGGCACTGTAGAGTTTGGTTTCACCATGCTGGCCCTTCTTCTCCCTTCCCAATGATAAGGGACGCAGGTGGCGTAGGAGATAACTATTCTTCTACACAAGGGGAAATTTCCAGTTTAACTCTGACTGCTGTAAGGTCACTTTGCACTGTGTATGCTGTGGACAGTGAACTTGGCAGATTGGAACATCCAGCCCAGGATGATAAAACCGCTGATACAGAAGCACAGCACACTTCTTGGAGTTACATTAGTACATACAGGATGTACGTGGGGTATACAATAGCAGACTTAAAGTTCATATAGCTCCTACTTTAAAACAATGAGGCATAATCTTTTCTCTTTTTAAAGAGTACAGAACAAGTTGCTGCATTTTGTCGCAGTCTACATGAGATGAATCCTTCTGATTCGAGTTTGCATCCTCAAGAATTTACGGGCCTCAGCTGTCCACCATGAGACAACTTACAGATGCTGATAAACTGCGCAAGGTTATTTGTGAATTGCTTGAAACAGAACGCACCTATGTCAAAGTAAGTTACGTTTTGTCTGTTTTTTTCCTTTTTCCTTCCAGAATTGAGCTTCTAAAAAGCTAAAGTTCTGCAATATATTTTGTACCATGTATGAAAAAATAAACTACTTTACTAGACTAGTGGCAAGTTACCTTTTGCAGTAAGACTTCTCATCAATTTTAATAGAAGCCATCCAAAAATACATTAGATATTTTAAAACTGAAACAACTGAATAAAGAGTTGTGGTTTTTAACTGTGGCATGAATCTTATTTGGTTGGGATACAGAGAAATTTTCAGATGAAATCGCATATCTTAGTTTATAAGTACTGGTAATCTAAATTGCACAACTTTTTTTTGTCTTAAATTTCACTAAAATAGAATATACTCCTATCTTATACAAGACAGATGAAATCTAGAGACTACATCAGTGGTATAGAGAGAGAATCTTTGTCACTGTAACAGTTTGAGAGAGGTACTTGGAAGAAATTATATTAAAGAGTATTTTCTTTATTTTTGTGTTTGTTTTAAGGACTTAAACTGTCTGATGGAAAGATACCTGAAGCCTCTACAAAAAGAAACTTTCCTCACTCAAGATGAGGTATGGGAACGGTTGCCATAGTGCTGCCAGATTTTTTGTTTGCTTGACTTTTATTGTCTGATGTAGGAAGGAATGGAAGGAGCCATGAGGGTTAAATTTACTTAGGAACATTTTGAAATGGACTGACACTGACTCTAAAAATACTGATCAGTGTTGTCTAATCTTCTGATAAACTCCAACAGCATAGTGTGGCTGTTAAGGCCATGTCTACAGTACAAAATTATGCTGACCTATTTGTCAGCATACAGCCACCGCAGTTATTAAATAGCTTGTGTGCACACACTTGACTCCATGAGGACACGCACTGCTGACACACCAGGAGCACTTGTTTTGATTGTATTGTCAGTAGAGGGCATTGTAGGGTGGTTCCTGAAAGCCAGTAAGTCGACGTAAGCAATGCGGTGTCTGCACTGACTCTGCGTCAACCTAATTACTCAACCATGACTCTGCACCACTGGGGAGGTGGTGTTACTAAATTGGCATCAAGAGGCACTTTACTTCAGCATTTAAGTGAAAGCACTTCCACAGCTAGGTTGAGGCAAGGCAGCTTACTCGTCCTAATCCTTTAGTTTTTCTTCAGCCTAGTCTATGCTAAGTGCTAATGTTCTGTAAATTGTGACTGGCTGGAAAGTCATCTAAACTGAGACTTAAGCATATTAACCTTTTATCTCTTTTATTAGCTCGATGTTCTCTTTGGGAATTTGACTGAAATGGTAGCATTCCAGGTGGAGTTCCTGAAAACCCTTGAAGATGGAGTGAGGCTGGTTCCAGAGCTGGAAAAGCTTGAAAAAGTTGACCAATTTAAGGTAAACACTTTATTTAAACTCTGGCTGAATGTCTAAAGCAAACTTAAATAAGGCTTTTGGCATACTACTGTACATATTTTTGCACTGGCAAAATGTACTGCAGAAGTAGTCCTCTTAACCTTGTATCAGACCAGTTGGACTACCATGACTCTTATTTTGTAAGGACACATTTTAAGATTTTACATGAACTTGTGTTGCCTACCACCATGACTCCTTGGAACTAGAATATCACACTGTAGCTATAGTTCATGTTGCATTTAGCTTTATAGATCAATCCCACTCAGCAAATGTGTGATATTTACCTCTTTGTTAGATTTTCAAACTCTGAGGAAAAGCTAGTGGCAGAAATATAATTGTGTAAAACCTTAGTACTGACAAGTCTAAATTGCCAGTTCCGGGAAGCCACTGGAGAAATGGTTTTGAACTGTAAATTGCATTCTGTACTTGGCAGGCTCTTAATGCACATGTGGGCTGGAATGGCAAGCTATTGAATATAATGCTGCTTTTGAATCTTAATTTCAAATACTTTAGGGGGGAAGGTAGAAATCTTAAAGGGAAGAAACCCAAACTGAATTAAAAATAAACGGGGAAAGACCTAGTGTGGAAGGGTTGGTTGCTAAATGAATGAATACCACCACCACTGTAATTGGATTGATCTATGGCAAGTAACTCATGTAGTGTTGAAATTAACACAACCCAATGCATCTCCTCCTGGTCCTTTTGCTTGTTTCAGCACTGACCTTGATAAAAGGACGAGATGTCTTGGTGAATAATAATTCCATTGGGTTTGCTCCTCCAAGAACATGGATTAATTGAAGAGCTTGTGGAAGAAGTCCCTTTTGGTTTTGTTCTTGATTGCTTATTTTAAACTGGAATAGTCACACAACCTACCGCTATGGTTCATCATTACAAAATAATTTTTGTTCTTTAACTAAGCATACTGAAACATAGTGCTGGGCAAACTAGACTTTCATTGATGAATAGGTCTTGCCTCCTGCAGTCCATGTCTTGCTTATGGACTCAAAAATGACTTTATACTGAAGCAAATTTGAAGGATTTATCAAACTTGTGTACTCTGCATATTGCCATACAGCTCAGAGACTTGAATCCTCTTTGAGGCAGACTTTGAGTAGCTAGAGTCATTCCATATGTATAGTCAGTGCTACATCCTGAGCATAAAGTGTTTTGACTTTGTGAGAGAGTGATATTTTACACAAAGATCTGGCCTTCCTTCCATCCATCATTATATTCAAAAGCAGCGTTCCATGCTCTTTGGCCAGGTTTCCACAATGAACAAAACAGCCCTCCGTTGACACGTGAAGGTTGCACTTCCCAATCAATTGTACCTGGTGCCATCAGCGGAGCTGCCCCAAAGACTTGTGTATTTGCAGGATTGAACCAGATCTGAGCTTCTCTACACAAGGCCTGGTGTGATGCCAACAACCATGGTCTCCCTGATTGGTGCAGTGGTCTTTAGTAGACTCTGGATGTTGTTACTGAAGCATCTACCACTACATTCTCACAATAATCAGTTTGTGCATTGAACTGATGGGGGAGTGAAGTGACAAAGAAGTGTAACATTGGAGGGGACTGTCCTAAATATTTTTGTTTTGTTTTTTTTCTCCCCGCCACGTGAAACTCTTACTTGTTTTCTTTACATTGGACAGAGAGGAATAAACTGTCAATATTCTGTTACCTACATTTACAAAAGAGTAACTCAAGTAGCTGAACAGATCAGGTTCCCTAATAATAAAATGAGACTGCAGGAGTAAGTAACTGTTGCTTTCTCCATGGAAGTAAACACTTTATGAATCCTGTAGAGGTTGCTGCATAAGAATTTAATGGTACATATGAAATCAAGATTATAGGCGTAGACTTAATAGAAGATAATTAAAAAATTATTAACATATCTAGCAGTGATGAATAACCCCTCCACCCACTTGACTGGGGCAGGCAGACTGCCCTGAGGGCCGTGTCAGGTTTCATAAATTGTATGGAGGGCTGGTTAGGAGAGAGAGAGGGTTGTGGCCTGGCCCCCACCTCATCTCTGCCCCCCCATTTGCCCCCCAGACTCCTGCCCTATCCAACCCCCCCCATTCCCTGGCAGCCTCTCTGGGACCCCTGCCCCATCCACACACCCCTTCTCCCTGCCCTCTGCCACCCCATCCAACCCTCCCCCCTTCCTGACTGCCCCCCCAGGACCCCTGCCCCCATTCAACCCTATTTCCCCCCCCCCCCCAGCCCCCATTCCGAACTCCTCTTCCCTCTATCCAGCCCCTTTCCCCACCTGCTTACCATGCTGCCTGGAGCACTGGTGGCAGGTGGTGCTACAACCGCACTGCCCGGCTCGAGCCAGGCCATGCTGCCACCGCCACCACATAACACAAAGCACTAGGTCAGGCTGGCTCTGCAGCTGTGCTGCCCCAGGAGCTCTCAGCCCCACCGCCCAGAGCATTGCGCCGGCGATGGAGCAAGCAAGCTGAGGCTGCAGGGGAGAGGGGACAGCAGGGGAGGGGTTGGGGGTGAACCAAGAGCTTGGGGGCTGGGCAGGATGGTCCCACAGGCCGTAGTTTGCCCACCCCTGTACTTGACACTCTGTGGGGAGGAAATAACTAATCCATCACACTCTATAAACACCTAATATAGCTTGGTTTGGCAGAATTTTACTTTTTTAGATAGATATATCTATGTCTAAGTTGATGGATAATACCTATTTAAGTATTTTTTTTTTAATTTTGCTTTTATTTCTAATTTCAGTTCAGTTGTGCAGAATTATGGGTTTTAAGCTCTGTTTCTTTCCAAAGACTTGGAATTTATTTCAATATCCACAATTGTGGGGAAATTATGGTGGGTCAGATAATTATTTAATGACAGATCTTGATATTCAAAAAACTGTCAACATTATATGTTTCAAAAATTTTAGCCTATAATCACTCTTAAGTTCTCAAGCAGCATTTTTCTGATTTTTCCTGTCTGTAAACTTCAATTATCATAGATGGAAATGTTTTCATTGATTTGCATATACACGACATTCATCATTTACCATTTAAAAATCGAATCCTTTCCAAGCCTAAATATGGCCCACAGAAGGATTTTGTGGGTGAATAATGGGGTGGGGGAAAATGGGACTTGGGAGATCAGAGTTGAGTTCCGTTACATATTTCCTGTATGACCTTAAGCAAGGTACATAGCTTCTCTCTGAACTGGTTCCCTAGTTGTATAATGGACTTGTCTATTTAGATTGTACATTTTTTCTTGGGGCAGGACTTCCTTACTACGTGTTTGCATAGCATCATCGGGCCCTGATCTTGGTTGAGCTTCTGAGCATTTCTGTAATACAAATATTTTGGGGAGGAGAAGACAAGTCCCTGCTCTGAAAATAAAGCTGTCTGAGGAGGGAACAGACTGCAATATACATAATATTTGATCACTTTCAAGCTACATATTTAATAGTTGGTGGATAGTAACTACAGCAGATTGCAGAAGTTAGTTTTTGCTCATTAAACATATTGAACTATTTAGGTTCCAAATAAGCCCATGGGGGTGGAGGGGAATTGCACATTAAAATTATATATACAGTATGACACATTCTAGATGAGTGGTTCTCAAACTTCTGTACCAGTGACCCCTTTCACATAGCAAACCTCTGTGATTTTTTTTCCCCCTCCCCCTTATAAACTACAAATACTTTTTAAAAATATATTTTAACACCGTTATAAATGCTGGAGGCAAAGCAGGGTTTGGGGTGGAGGCTGACAGCTCACAACTCCCCATGTAATAACCTCACAATCCCCTGAGGAGTCCCAACCCCCAGTTTGAGAGCCCTTATTCTAGATCAACACCAATTTAAACAGGAAATAGTCAGTCAGCTCTACAGTAGATTATATAGAGCAGGTAGAAAAGAATCTCTGACCTTCTGTTCTTCTCCAGCTACCTGGTGAGGAAGTCCCCCCCCACCATCTAATCTTCTGATCAAATTGCTATTACTGAATGTTCCCAGGCAGGATGAGAACCTAGTATAGATGGTCAGGAACATTATAAATGTGTGATAGCCATAAAAACATGGCACAGAAGATCTTATTCTTTCTAAGTGGTCTGATTTCAATAGCTTTGTCAAAAGGAAATCTAATGATTTGTGGTTTTTTCGCACTTCTTTAAATCCTAGAAAGTGTTGTTTCCTTGGGTGGATCCTTTCTTTACTATGCTGACCGTTTCAAGCTGTACAGTGCCTTCTGTGCCAGCCACACTAAAGTTCCAAAAGTTTTAGTAAAAGGTAAGATCTGCGTGCTTTATGTGTATCTTTTCCAAACACTCCTTTGATGTGGAAAACTTCCCTTGCACAACGTAGGAAAGGCTGCAGGTGTTGTCAGTCTGACAAAGCACAAAAATTGACCACCAATGCGTGTGCCCAAAATGCCAACTGAGAATCCTGTTAACATTATGATAGTAAAGGCTATCCCAGTGCAGAGGGGCTCACACACAACTTTATCTACACTAACACTACATGGTTTTATAACACCCTTACTATGATAGCATCTGAGCTCTTTCCAGTAATACATTTTAAGCAATGTGACTAACATCTGTCCTGCACAGTTTTGTGCATTCGACCCCTTCCCCCAGGGAGAATTGTGCATGCAGGATAGAGTGAGGGGGTAGGAATGGGGAGGGGGAAGGTGGGGATGTTGGAGAAGGCAGGTCAAATAAGTGTTGCCTTTGCACTTGGAGTGAAGCTTGTGATACCCACAGGCATTAAGGGCTGTGTACTACAGAAGTCTGGCTAATGTCCTGTGTTTGAAACCCAAAGAAACTTGGCAGGAGCGGAGGACAAGGAAAATCTTCCTGTTGCTTCCTCTGCTGCTACTATTCTAATCTGGGTCAGCGTGTGTGGCCCCTTTTTCTTTCCTCTCCATGAGGTGCTGCAGAAGATCTCCACCTCCATAACCACGCTGAAGAGCTGCTGTGTCCAAAGTGTCTGTGGAGCTGGGTTTCAATGTGACTGCTCTGCGGGAGTGACTTTCACCTTGAAAGAGTTAATCTAGTAGTGGATTTAGCAAAGCTTTGTATAATTATATTTTTTATTTTGGGTGGTAGTGATAGACTAGCAGCTCTGGTTGCAGGAGCAACATAATTAGAAAAAATATGCTCTGATTTTCAAGGAGCACTTGATGTCAGATAAATAAGCCAGAAGACTTCTGATTTTTGTTTTTTTTAATTGTAAACTCTATCTACCATGCAGACAGATGCTGGCAATCCCCCTGAATAAATGATTTGTTGCCAGCCACTTTTATGCTCTCTCCTGGGAGCACCTAGATTGACCTTATTAAGGACATAAGCTGGGTATCTTTGGCTGTTAGTCTTTTAACATCCTTTTATTTGCTGAATTGTAGACTCAGATTTGGAGCCCTGCTTGCTCCAAAGATAAATCTTTAAAGTCTGGTAGAATGTATATGTATTGCAGCATTTTCATATGCAGTTTTGGGTGGTCCTATGGCCTTCTGGTTGCAGTGGCAGTGCCTTTGTTATTTTAAATTGTAATAATAACTTTACTGTATTGATATAACTGTCTACTAAATGCTCAGCTTCTCCTGGAAACAGTTATCCTTATGGAGGGAATATTTGCTGTACAGCATACTCACATTTTTATAGTATCCATTCTTGAACAATCTCTGGGGTTGGGAGCAGTAGAAAAATCATCCTGCCTATAAATAGAGCATTGCTAACAATTTACTGCGCCATGCCTCTATCTAGTAATGTCTGAAATATATCAACTGGTATAACGTACGTGTATAATTTATTTTAGTTCCATCGGTATATTCTGTTCCACTTCCTTACAAATTTTTTTCATGTTTGCTGTTTGTGCTGTACTTCAAGGCTGAAGAGTAACAACAAAATGCAATTAAAGATGCACGTAATATTAACAAGACCAGACATACCTATGACACTACTGCTGTGAATTCTTATAAATAGCAGTGACACTTTTTGATTAAACTAGTGGGAGGGAGGAGGGTTGGTGGGCTTCATACCGCTCTACGGTACTAGAAATATGTGACAGAGGATGGTTAAATAAAAGATGTTTATCGTGGTATGATCTAGTCATGAGTTACTTCTCTATGGCATTTGATACTAACTAAAAACTTGAAGTGTATAAAACATGGTATTGTATACTTGATCAAAATGTGTATTTTTCCACAAACCATGCTTATTCTAGGCAAGTGAATTGCACCCTCTAAAAAGTTAATTCATACTGGCAGATGTTTCGGCTAATTAAAAACAATTTTTAATTCTAACTTCTAGCTAAGACAGACATTGCTTTAAGGCATTTTTGGATGCTCAGAATCCTAGACGGCAACACTCCTCAACACTGGAGTCTTACCTTATCAAACATATCCAGCGAATACTGAATAGTACCCTCTCCTGCTGAGGGAACTCTTCACTCTGACTGATGCAGACAGTGAAGAACACTATCACCTTGATGGTAAGGTGCTGAACTGTGGAACAGTGTTTACCTGCTAAACTGGGGGGTAGGGAACGTTTCTTCCCCTCACTCTTTCCATGAAGCAACTAGTTATTTTCCACTTGCTTTTCCTCTAGTGGCCATAAAAACAATGAACAAAGTTGCCAGCCATATTAATGAAATGCAGAAAATACATGAAGAGTATGGTGCAGTGTTTGATTCAGCTCATAGCAGAACAGACAGGGGAAAAAAAAGAGGTAAGGATTTTATTCTTGGCTTTCTTTTACAAGTCTGTTATTCCGGAGTCTTTCTTCTGGTATGAATTACTGTATATGGTTACAGCTACCATGACAAATTCCTTTTTCTGCATTGTGTCTGGCACGACATGCTAAAAGTTCTTAAAGGTATGGTATAGTCTTGGAGACAATACATAGAACAATGTTTCAGCCATGAGTGGTGATTTTGGGTGCCCATCTCAATACTCCTTAAAGGGGCATGATTTCCAGAGAGTGCTGAATGCTTACCCTGTGACAATAAGGCCCATTTCAAATTGGACATCGCAGAATTGCTAGTTACTACTGAAAATGTAGACCAATTCTTTTGAACTCTTTCAAGGTGGAAACCTCACCATGGAAGGTTGGCGAGACTAAGGTATGAGATGGGGATTCAACAAAGCAGCGGAAGGGGGGACTAGAGCAGCAGCCTGCAGGAATGGTGAGGAGAGTCTTGAGATGAGAAATTGGGGCTGGGATGGGAGGGGTGAGCTTCAGCAGCAACTTGGAGGCAGTGGAGGTCAAGCAGGAGAGGCAGTTGTGCTCATGGAGGAGGGTAGTCCTGGGGTTAGCAGCACTGTGAAGGCTGCAGGTGCAAGCAGAGTTGGACATTGGTGTTTGAGACTAGCCAGAAGTATGTGGAGACCAGAGTTGAGTCTGGTAGGCCAGGAGTGAGTGGAAGTGCTATAACCCTGGATTGAAGAGCAGTCTTGTGTGCTAATAACTTATTGACATTTAAACACAAGCGAGACTGGGTTTACCCTAGGGCCTAGAGAATCCCACCAGTTCAGGGCAGGGGACAGTGGTGGGGAAGCAGGCACTGCTGTTACCCATGTTCTACTCTGTTCTGTGGTTAAATGGAGGACTTAACTTTCCAGAGATGTCAACTTAGCGCTTCTCACGTGCTGAATTCTCAATTTGTGTGTTCACGGGGGAGGGGAAAGGGTGAGTCAATGAAAACTGACTTGTTGCCTCTGGAAATCAAAGTGAAAAATCTGGTTGTCTTGACTAACTTTATTGTATGTCTGCCCATAAAGGTTAGCACCGTTATTAGTCTGTGCTCAGGAAATATGTAGGACTTGCAGGTTCAATTGATATTCTTTGGCAGAGCTGTGTACAGGAGGTAAAGTTGTGTACCAGAAGCACTGTGGCTGGCTTCAGCTAGTAGAAATATTCAATTCTTTGAGCACATTAAATGTAAAACAACATAAAGAGAAACTGAACAGAGAGAGATGGACAAATATTGTAAGAGTTCAGAGAGATTTTTGGCTGCTTCTTGTGAAATTAAACCTTCCTGCAGACTTTCAACCCTAGGCTGTACCTAACTTACGCACAGAAATTAGGGATTTGATTGCATATATGATCAGTTAGCATTTGGCACAATCTGTTTGCACATAATTGCAACTGCCTAGTCCTGATGGAAAATCTTGCTCCAAAAGTTTGCTGATTTTTAGAGTAGATTTAGATGAATTTAGTAAAGCAGTGAAACCCTTTACACTGGTGCTTTTGTATTATTTCATATGTTTATGATTGGCAGGTTGCAGACCTTTCCATGGGAGACTTACTTTTGCATAATACAGTGATCTGGCTTAACCCTCCTGCATCACTGGGGAAATGGAAGAAGGAACCTGAGTTAGCAGCATTTGGTATGTACTCTGGTGATTCTTTCAGACACAAATAGGCTTGCACAAATAGATCTTACTGGAGCAGACA
The DNA here is from genome assembly GCF_025201925.1 of Gopherus flavomarginatus. Taxonomy (NCBI): domain Eukaryota; kingdom Metazoa; phylum Chordata; order Testudines; family Testudinidae; genus Gopherus; species Gopherus flavomarginatus. The sequence goes on along the minus strand of NC_066617.1, from coordinate 200,423,067 downwards.
CCTAAGACTGTGATAAAGGTACATAGACAATGACAGTTACCTAACAGTGTTCTTGCTACATCCTCTGGAACTTGAAAATTAAATGCATAACGATTTGCCCCTGAATGTAAAGGGCCAAATTCTGCTCTTAGTGATGTAATCTGGAGAGATTCATTTCAAGCAACTACTGTAACTGAGAGTCTTGTGGCACCTTATAGACTAACAGCCGTTTTGGAGCATGAGCTTTCGTGAGTGAATATCCACTTCGTCGGATGCATCTGAGGAAGTGGGTATTCACCCACGAAAGCTCATGCTCAAAATGGCTGTTAGTCTATAAGGTGCCACAAGACTCTTTGCTGCTTTTACAGATCCAGACTAACACGGCTACCCCTCTGGGCCAGATTCTACTCACTCAGTTACAGTATCAAAGTCCATAGGAAGTGAGTAGCTAAAACCTCCCTCTACATGTTAGCAACCCTCCCCCCCTACCCTTGATTGATTTTGTTTCAGTAGCCTAATTCATGGCACTTTGCTCTCTTGCTTTTAGAATCACACCTAGGACAATGATACTTTGACTGAGGCTCTGTAATGTGTCTCCTGTGGCTCTTGCAGCACATATTAAAACTGATTTAATATTAATGAGGATGCTCTTTACTATGTTATTAACCGATTGTAGAATACTTGGTCAGTCCTGTTGCTGTGAGAATACAAGTATATAAATAGTGTGAATTCATTGTTTGTTTACTACTATGGCTCCTTTGGGTGATGCTGATTGCTAATTTGGCTCCTGAACCACTAAGGTCTCAGTATCAATGATCTAGGGGTGGTTGGCTTTTTTGGTGGTTTTTGTTTTAACTCCCTCATGTAGCCAAGTGGCTGTCTTGATCTAGCAATTTGCTAATAGCACTTGGAAAGCCAGTGGCTACTAATTTTCAATATTGCCATTGTAAATAAAACTCTTCAGCTACCCACTGATGATGTCCCAACACTAGCACGACAAAGGAACCACTTTCGTTCCTGCTGTCTCGCTGGTGAGCAGCTGCCCAAGCCCTTTGTCTTTCAATTGTGTATAGACTGGTCCTGTGGTCCGGGAAATGGGAGAGCATGCCTCCAAAATAAAAGTGGTGATCGACATCAGTTCAGTGATTTGGGGGATGTGTATTCATTTTCAGTTATTGTGCAAAGAGTTTTACATCCTCTTTATAAACCTCGAGACAAATATTCTAAAACGAAGGGGTGTCTCTGTGGGCCACTATGGAAATTATGATTTCATTCCTTTGCCTGATTCTTTAAACCCAAATTCCAACATACTTTCCCATAATGTGCATGCACATTCCAGCTATAACTGTGTATTGACTCCTATTTATAGGCCCCTGTCACAGACATCAGTGGTCCAAATAGGCCATTGGGTCCGGTAAATGTAGTGTCAGCCCTATGACTCCTTGTATGCAACTAATCAGGGGACTATCTCTTTTGTTGTTGGTGGTTCTGTTTTTGAACAGTGCTGTCATGAACATACAGCTAATGGTAGCATAAAATCCCTCCCTTACCTGTAAAGGGTTAAGAAGCTCAAATAACCTGGTTGGCACCTGACCAAAAGAACCAATAAGGGGAGAAGATGCTTTAAAATCTGTGGGGGAAAGTTTTTTGTGTTGTCTCTCTGTGTGTTCTCTCCTGGTCAGTGAGGAATCGGGGCAGGGAAAATACATGTCCAAAGCCATACCTGAACTAAGCATCTAAGATTACAAATCCTAAGTAATAGGAAGAAAATGCATTAGCTTATCTTTTGTTTTAGCTTGTGAATTGTCCCTATGCTAAGAGGGAGGTTTATTCCTGGTTTTTTTTTTTTTTTGTAACTTATAAGTTTTGCCTAGAGGGGAATTCTCTGTTTTGAATCTTATTACCCTGTGAAATTACCTTCCATCTTTATAATAAAGAAAAAGAAGCACCTCTGTAAAATCAAGTTCTGTTCTTTTAAGAATCTTATTGGGTTTTAGTGTCATAAAAACCCAAAAGTCTGGTCTGCTCACCTTGTTTACCTATTTGGTTGATATATTATTCTCAAGCCTCTCCAGGAAAGGGGGTGAAGGGCTTGGGGGCATATTTTGGGGGAAACAGGAAAAGGACCACTTGGAATTCCTGAATCTTTGTCTAACTCACTTGGTGGTGGCAGCAGTACCCATCCAAGGACAAGGAAAGATTTGTGCCTTGGGGAAATTTTTAAGCTAAGCTGGTAGAAATAAGCTTGGGGGTCTTTCATGCAGGTCCCTACATCTGTACCCCAGAGTGGGGAGGGAACCCTGACAAGTGCCTAGCTCAATGAGGCCCTGATCCATGATTGGGGGCTCCCAGGCACTACTGTAGTACTAATAATACACCAACCACTCAGTGGGCTTAGCCAGATTGATTTAAAACACACAACAAAACATTTTATTTCAGATAGAATCCTGTAATTTGCAAACATGTCATTGTGTGTGTGTGAGTAACCATTTAAAGAACAGTTAACTTATGAATTCTGTAACATCAAAGCCACCTTAGAATTTACACAACAGTTAACTTCTCCTGGGGGTAAGGGAGGATGAGAATAATACAGGAACATGGAGTTCTTTATAATTATCCTCTTGCTCTTTTCCCCTCCTCGCCCTTGACTGAAACAAAGGCTTACCAGGAATGTGTATGATCTTGTCATGATTAATGGTGTGTGTCTGACTTCTGTGTGCGCTTGGGCTTTACAGGAGACAAAGGTACAGGGACGATTACTGACTGGGTTTTTTTTTTTTTTGTTCTTTTTAAATCTTTCTCTAGTGTTCAAAACTGCTGTTGTCCTTGTATACAAAGATGGTTCCAAACAGAAGAAGAAACTTGTAAGTTTTTTGTTGCTACTTTGAATATGTATTAGGGGATCCAAAATGAGCAAGGCCAAGATTTTCTAATTATATGTAGCCACTGAAATGGTTTACATGTACAAATATTGATTAGCTAATCTTTTTACGTCGTTGTGCATGTAGGTTGTAAAGATTTTACAATCAGGTAGTCCCCCAGTCAGGTTAAACATGTAACTTCCTTTCTGATTTGCAAATTGGAATTTGACCTGTGTCAGTGTGAATGGAGTCAATTTACGAATTTGTTGAAGTGCCAGTTAGATTTTAAAGCTACAGTCAAACAACTAGCTTTGCCCATTTGATCAGTGGGAGTGTAGCCAATATTGGGATAGCATTTAATTAGGATAACTCCTTCTTACACTGTTCTGGGCCACTGTGTTTAATAAGGTAAGTTCTCAGAAAGGAAGGCTGGTCTGAGTCCAGGGAGTACTAGTTTACTAACTTCTAACAGTAGGTTCTCTTCAGAACAGCACTTAGGCTTGGACAAAATTCTCAAATCAGGACATTTGGTGTTCTTGCCTTTGACTGGTTGCCTTTGACTTCTTGACTGGTTGCCAAGATCATCAATCCAGTGTAGATTCAACAAATACTTGAGGGCATGTACTGAACACACATACACATGCAAGCAATTGTCATAGAACAGAATTGAGGTCAAGCAGTTATACCAGAAAACAAAAAATACAAATATCCAAAGTTTTTATTGCATTCACTTATAATTCTCCATTATCAGTTCTTTATCTCTAATAAATACACTTACCACAGTTGAAGTAATTCCCCAAGGAAGAGAGTTGCACTTTGCCTTAAGGCAGTCTTAGAAATGTGGTCCCTGCTGTATTTAATGTTTGATATGAAATGGACTAGTTTTAAAGTACTAGAAATAATTGCTTAAAGGTATAGTTTTAAAACTCTCTAGGCCAAAGTAGTATCATAAGCAGGTTTTCCCCTTTGTTTAGGGCACTACTTTGTTAAAATCCAAATCCAGTTTTTTGAGGTCTCACTAGAAACAGTGTAGACTTTACCAAGGAACTTTTGTTACTTATCTTAAAGAACAAAATATCTGAAATGAAATCTCACTGCTTTTTCTCAACCGTGTGACCCTGGGAAAGGGGAGGGTTTGCCGTGTGGCTGGGTCTTAGTGTCAACAGCACTCCTAGATTCTGCAGCTGCTTTTGTGATTTCGGTGAACTCTGGAGTGCCACTTGCTGACCTCCTTCTACATCCTGGTTTCAGGGGTTGCTGGAGGGTGGCTGCCCTCTTGATTCTGTTTGGGTGCTTTTCAAACTGCTTTCAGCTGTTTCTTTGCAGCTTCTATTGATATCCAGTAAAAGGTGTTAGTGTATAACAAATTCCTTCCCTCCTTTTCTTGTCTGGAGGGTTCCTATTTCTTTCATCTCAAGGACTATACTTCTGTTATCCAAATGTTAATTGAAAATCTCACCCCTCCCTTTGAAATATACAAAGAAAATTAAAAAGCTATATACCATTTTGGTGCTTATCTTTGAGTACTCCTTGTGACATACAACTCATGTATTTCCAGAATGCAGCAATCATTTATAGTTCCTCTAAATTTAGTGGACTTAGTAAATTCCTTGATTTATATCCAATATCTTTGCATCCTTTGGGGCTACAAGAGACATTACCTTAAAGGAACAAGAGAGAGAGATAGCGGAGTCACAAAACAGTTAAATGCACAGTTTCTAATTTGGCTTGAAAATATTTTATTTATATCTAAAGATAAATCTTTAAAAATCTGGTAGAATGTGTGTGGGGAGCAGCATTTTAATATGTGGTTCTGGGTGGTTTTATGGCATTCTGGTTGTGGTGGCAGTTCCGCCTTTTATTTTAAATTGTAATAGTTACATTAATTAAAAAAAATCTTCAAAATGAACAAAACTTCTGGAAACCATTATCTTTATGCAGGGAATACTTGCTGTGCAGCATAATCCAAGAATAGCTATTATAGAAACGTGAACCATCTTTGGGGATAGGAGCAGTAAAAATAATCAATTCTCTAACTAATATAGATAGCTGCATGGTGCAATAGGTTAGTAGCCTATCTAGTAGGTCAAAAATACTTCAAGTATAGCGTACGTGTATAATTTACATAGTGCCATAGGTGTATTTGGTTCTGCCTCCTTACTGTTTTTTGTTTGTGCTTCAAGTTAAAGTTTTAATAAAAGTAACAACAACAAAATGCCATTATTGCCTTATTAAAGTACCCATAATAGTGACAAGGCCAGACATGCCTATGACACTAGTGCTGTGAAATCTTAGAAATATGTAGTGTGATCCTTTTTTGATTAAATGTGGGGGAGGTGGGCTTCATGCAGGTCCTAAAATAGCAAGGGTCCTGGTAATGTGAAAGAGGGTGGTTAAATAAAAGATGCTTATGGGGTATGATGGTAGTTGGATATCTAATGTTCATTCATGAGTAACTTCTCTATGCCATATGATACTAACTAAAAACTCAAAGTGCATAAACACAGTACTGTATACTTGTGTTGGCTTTCATAGCTACAAGGGGGGAGAGATTCCATCCCTGTGTCATTGAGACTCTCTTGCCTAGTAAGGACTGACAATAGTTCTCATTTAAACATTGCAGTTCTTATTCTTGGAGTGATAAGATTCTTTAGCTAACATCTCTGAAATATGGATTGTTGGCTTCCTACTCTGCTCACCCTGCCTGTTTGCTCAATGTGCATCTTGTAACCCAGTTCTGTATCCTTGCTGGGATAGGGTGTTTCCTTGATTAAAGGGCAGAGAGAACTTTGTGACTAATGTATTCAAGGCATATTTGACATCTCTAAACTTTACCCCTTCTGAAATCATGAACCACGTTAAATGTAATGCCTTTCTTCTGTATGGCTTTCATCAGTCACTGTAATGGCTAGTGAATGTAAAACATGGGCTTCAGTACTAGACTTTGGTTTGTGTACACATCATCACCACTGAGTAAATGTTGGTTGCTTGCAGTTACGTAGGCCTCAATCTAGCTAAACATTCAAATGTGTTGTCTTTAGAATCAGTGGGATTGCAGTTGCATAACTTTAAACACATTGCTGCACTAAGGCCATAGTTTACTGTTTTGGGGCCAGTCGCATTGGTTATTAATGCTGGTTCCCAACTGACATAGTATAGAGACAATATTGGTGTGAGATGATGGTTTTTGAGTTGAGAAGAATTTTTGGAAGGAGGATAGAGTGGGCAAACCTATTTTGTGCAGAATGATAGTCTTTGTGGAAGTTAATGTGCTTAATTGCTATCCATGAGCCAAGAAATAGCAAACCACCTCCAGGTAGTGTTACCTGAGGATATTTGAACTCACAACTATGGGTTCAAATAACACACACTTTTTTTAGATAATTTTAGGAAATTAATGAGCGACACAGCACCTCTGATAACTGGTACACAAGTTTGCTTGTATTTAAAATGTTTTGTTCGAGTCTAAAGCACACATTTAAAAGAGCAATAGCCTGGGTAACTATATCTGGGGTACTCTAAGTTTGAGATGGTGTTAAGTGGTCATCCACTGGGAAGTTGGATGTCAGTTTGTTTAGCTCATTGAAATTTTTTTCTCTTTAAATTGCACATTTTGACTAATTTTTGTAGCAGTTGCTTAAAACAAAATACATGACTTATAGTAATCCCCAAGGGTTAACAATTTTTTTTAGCCTTAGCAAAAAAAAGTAACTTTACTTATTAGCAAAGTAACTTCTAGCAAGAAACTTATGGTCACAGACACCCAGATCCAGGGTTAGCTATTTATATTTTTTATGAATTTATTTTTTATTAAAGCAGTTGTTGTTTTGTTTGCTTAGGCAAACACCAGATTATTCCTGACTACATGATGGTCTTGCTTTCCGATAATGGTGGGCTGAGTACACAAAATGGCTGCAGTTATGTCAAGTCCAGCTCTGTTGTAACATTAGTGTGAAGTTTGTTTTTTTTTTTTTGAGGTGTTGAGAACTGATCATTGTGGCATGGTGACATTTTGTCTCTACTTCCTTCCCGTGACCTAATATTCATAAAACTTCTTCATAGGCATTTCTATGGTTCCTACCACCAAAAAATACCAAGCCTCTGAATTCCTAGTGTAAACTTTCCTGACTCTCTTTTGATTCAGGGAGGATCACATAGGGCTTCAATTTACGAAGACTGGGACCCATTCCGTTTTCGGCACATGATTCCCTTAGAAGCTCTGCAGGTTCGCGCACTAGCAAGTGCAGGTAATGTTGAAATGTATTCATAAGTCTGTTAAAGTGCCCATCCAACATATGCTCTTTATGGGAGGGGTGTGTGTGGTGTTTGATTTATATAACAAACAAACAAGTTCTAAAACTGACTTTGTGTTTCTCTACCTCCCATTTTGTTTCTCTCCTCTTCCGCCTTCTAGTGGGTTGTAAGAGGAGAGAAGGCAAAAGCTGTACTTGAAAACTGTGGAAAACTCTCCAAGAAAAGAGTTTTGGGTTTCAAAGTTTGAATCTTTGTTTGTGGACAATACTTTGCGTTTCAAATAAAACAAACACTCACTCTGGCCAAAGGCCGTGTAACCACTTTGCTGTTGCTACCAGAGAAAATCTTTAGGCCTAGATTTATATACTTCAGGGAGGTCTGTTTGCCTCAATAAAGCCTGTGTGGAAGACGATGCAGCTGCAGAACTATGTACACTGTGAAAATGATAAATAAGTTCAGACTTAACAAAACTAGGTGTATAATAGTTATCTTGGGAATTTTAAAAGTCTTTAAATTGTGGAGGGTTATGAAAAGTCTTTGACCTTAATGGTTTAATTTTTATTGTCGGGTATGTAACTCTGTGTGACCAAGTGTAGGAGTCATAACCAAGTGCCCTTCTGCTAGGATTTGTGATCAATTTATGTTCTAGGATACCTTTTTAAATTTAATAAAACTGTTTTTTCTCATGGTTAGAGTACATCTCAATTCTAGTTGAAATTACAACATAATGTGGACCCCCATATATAAGTAAGTAGTATAACATGGTACAAAAGGTTCTCCATCTCTCTAGATGCAGAGACCAATTCTGTGTGCGAGATTGTTCATGTTAAATCCGAGTCCGAAGGCAGACCAGAGAGAACATTCCACCTCTGCTGTAGGTGAGCGTGCTTCCATGTGTTCTATTGTTGCTGGATTTCTAGATGCTAATCATTCTTAAAAGAAATACAGGCCACATGATGATAGCACAAGATATTTACAACTTTTACTAGTTCTACCAGCAAAGGATTCTCATTAAACAGAACAAAGCCATACTTAATGAATACTGAAGCTTTACAGGAATATTTTTTTCACTTGCAAATTTGCCCCCAGCCATTGAATTCTGTATGCAAATTTTGTTTTTAATACTGCGTGCACTGTAATCGAGCGTTTGTCAGAACGCCAGGCAGCTGCAGAAGTGTCCAGTTTGGTCAATGCTTTCCATGCTGGCAAGGCTTGACTCCCACCGTTAAGGGGCTTCGAACAAAGTACAATGCCATGTTAAAATATTGTCTATCAAATCTGTATATTTAAAAGGGTTAACCCTTACTTCAGAATTTTGTTTACCATTTGTAGTTTTTTTTTAAATTGATAGAAGTCCCTGCTGAGCTGATATTAAAAATAGTTCAACCTGCTGTCTAGATGAGATTTGCATGAATTCTGCGTAGTCTGTCCAATGCAAGCACACAATATGTGAGATTACATTAGCTGCACTACGTTTGCCAAATAAGTGAGGAGCTGGCATCAGAGGAAAAGGAAGAAGAGAGGTAGACAGTACTTCCATAATGCAGAATGCTTGTTTCCTTGGACGTGGTTTAAACTTGCACAGATTTAACAATGCAAGATGTACATTATAAACTCTTGATTTGAAAACTTTATATTAGAATGACAGGGAAAGGCAGGCAGAGCAATTCATTTTCTTTCAGTACTGGTGTTGATTTATCTTGCTCTGTCACATACATGAAGGAATTATGGATCTCTTGTGAGCTTGTGCCCTAACTTTTTTTTTTTTTTCCTGTTTTCAGTTCCCCAGACCACAGAAAGGATTTTCTGAAGGCTGTGCACTCCATTCTACGTGATAAGCACAGAAGGCAGCTTCTTAAAACTGAAAGTCTGCCCTCATCCCAACAATATGTTCCTTTTGGAGGGAAAAGACTGTGTGCTCTAAAAGGTGCAAGGCCAGCAATGAACAGGGCAGGTACTGTAAGGATGCAGACTTTCAAGGTCCCACTGACCCCAGCACCACTGTAGGTCACATTGGAGTTATAATATTTATTACCCATAGATCAGGGTTAGTGTTGCATCTGATCTGCCTTCATATCCCTATAAGAGCCTTAACAAGTGCCTCCATTTATACCACTCTTCACTCAAGGTTCAACATCAGAGCAATGATCCTTCTGGTGTAGGAGGCCCAAATGGGACACCTTTCAGTTTCAATCAACTGTACGTTTTAATCTGCCAAATGGGTTGCAGTTGGATAAAGCTTTTGTAGCAAAAATATGTATAGGATTTCTGCAGATGACCAGTAGTGGTTTAAAACAAAACCAACTCCCAAAGTGTCTCAAGCTCATAACCTCAAATCTTCAGCAGGGTTTGAAATGAGTTCTGCTTCATGTGTCCTCCATTTCTCCTTTTTCCACCTCTATTGGGAGTGGGCATTTGTCCTCATCAAATCTCAGGTGCACTGGATTAAATGGTCTGTCTTAAAATGTGGACTTAATTTTCAGTTGACTTCAGGCAAAACACACACACAAAAATCACAGGGAAAAGCAGGTTAGTGTTTGGCAAACACTAAACAAAGGAGGGAAGAAACCTGCTTCTAAATATACTTTTTCTGCTCATTAGATCCAGATAACCAGGCTTCTGTTCCTCCTCTGTAACAAGCAAGCCACACCAATAACATTCACAGCATGGCTTCTCACAGAGGCTAGGAAAGGGATTTCACACATTTTAAGATTCAAAGGCAGCCCAAAAGGTATCTAATTTGTACCACAGTGCTTCAATCATCTCATGAGGCTCCATATGCTTGAAATGTCAGTCATCTTTTAGGTGGGTTTGTCTAGTCATTCGCATGGTGGATGCAGTGGGGGAAACCTCATGCATTTCTCCCCTCCACTCCCCTCCCCAAGCTGGGCCCTTACTTGTAAATTTTTTTAACCCTAAATCCTGAGCTGATTTACTTGTGTTTTTTTGGGCTCAGGATAATGATTCTTTTCCCAAAGATGAATGCGTTTAATAGATGTGTACTGAAGGTGCCGTCAGTGAGGGGACAAACAACCTCCAAATCTCAACAGCCTACAGTGGAGCTATTGTGTGCACATAACACTGACATTTCTGCAGATCCTTCAGCTGGAGAATTCATCCTTTGCTCTGTCTGACGAGCCTCCTATGAAGATATTTCAACATGGAAGATGCCAAAATGCTATCTGAACTAGTCACAAAACTAGCAGACCAGTCTGATGCTGAAGATGGAACTTATGAAAGCAAGAGCCAGAAAATAGCCCAGCAATGATGGGGCACTTACACCTACATAAAGAGTAGGCGGCAACTCGTGTCTCAGCTCCGTCTAACTGCCTAGAATGATTCTACATCATTCCTGTGGAGGCACCACAATATTTTAGTCAGTTTTGGGACAAGCTGGGTTATTGCAGTCTATTAGCAGCAGGACATGGCTGGTGAGAAGCTTAGCTCTACTCATGCCTTTTCATGCTGGCTGCCTGACACCCACTTGGGAGGAACAGTAATTGTGGCCCATTATCTCAATTTGTGGATCTAAGAAGCAGAAACTTTTTACAGCTGGCAAAAAAAATACCTGTTTCCATGAGAAGCTAAGTAAAGCACAACTTATTGATAGGGAGGAGTAGGTCATGCTGGGAAATCCTGATAGCTGGTGCCAAGGGATGTTAGGAAAGGGCAGTTGGAAGACTAGTTTTTTAGAGAGACTTTTTTACCTTGTGTAAAGCATGTGGGATTTTATCTTTTGTGTGTGTGTGCAGTGTCTGCCCCAAGCAAGTCTCTTGGGAGGAGGAGGCGGCGGCTGGCCCGAAACAGGTTTACCATTGACTCGGATGCTGTCTTCGAAAGCAGCCCTGAAAAAGAGTCCCAGCAGCCCACAGCCGGTGGGGACACTGACCGCTGGGTAGAGGAACAGTTTGACCTTGCTCAGTACGAGGAGCAGGAGGACATCAAAGAAACGGACATCCTCAGCGATGATGATGAGTACTGTGAGTCTACGAAAAGCACCACAGTTGACAGAGAACTTCAGGAGCAGTTGCAGGCTGCTTCCATTACAAGCAGCCAGTCATGTTGGGCAGAGAAAGCACGGCATGGAATGGGCACGCATGCTGCCAGAATGACTCAGTTGAAGAAGCAAGCTGCACTGTCTGGGATCAATGGCGGGGTGGAAAGTAGTAATGAAGAAGTCATCTGGGTTAGGCGTGAAGACTTTGTACCTAGCAGAAAACTGAACACTGAGCTCTAAACCTGTCACTTTCTCATTAGATGGTCTGTGTAGATATCTTCCCCCTCTGTCCCCCAATACATGCTGTGGAGCATGTTCCCTTAGCTTGCTCACACAGTTTCGGCAGCTGAGCCACTCTGAAGCTGTGCAGCCACATTTTAGGAACTTTTAAAAGGTGGGCAGGGAGTGTAAAAATTTTGAAATAAGCTGGAGTCCTATCTGTATATTACTAAGGGCTTTTAAACTTTTATTTATTCTAAAATGGGATGCATAATATCACTGGAGAACAAGTAACTGTCGGCATCTTACGTATGTGCAACTTAAATGATAGCACAATGAACAAAGGCTTTTGTATCTGTGACATGTCAATCAGAGGCTCATCTCCTTAATGAGGAAACTGCCTTTCTAATCTGTACAGCTGCAGTGTTCTTAATCTTTTCCCTTCTAAAAGACTATACCTTTATTTCAGGAGTGTGTGAGGAAAGTTTTTGAGATTTTGGTTGTGCTGCGTTCTCTTGGTGTGTCTGCTAATTTATTTTCAGTGTTGGAAGCTCTAATTTTACATAAAATTTTATAAAGTTGCCAAACTCTCGAAAGAGATCCAAATTTAACACTTGAAATTTTTTTTGTGCTTTTTACCTGAGATGCAGAGGCACAAATGGATAAGAATGTTAGTCTTACTTAAGATATGAGGCTAGCCTTTCAGAGGGTTCAGTAGGCTAGTTTTTATATTACATTAAAATATCAACTGGAAACTCCTGCTTAGGGATAACTGGAATTCAGTTACGTTAGAAATAATGTGACTGAATTACAAAGAGGGCTAAATTAATCCATGACTTCAGTGGAGTCATATCAGGGATGAATTTGGTCCATTATGACTGACAACGTTTGGGTTTAGGTGAGGGGGGGAATTTATGGCCAAAAACTGACCTCATCCAACTCTTAGCGTGGATGAAACTAGCATATGTATAAAATCCTTTGTAAAGGCTTTTTCCACTGCAATACACTATGAACAAAGTTCTAAATAAGCAAACCTCTCAAACCTTTTCAAGTATCTAAAACAGGGTAAAAAAATTTAGTGTTTTATAAGTAGGCTTCCAAATATTAAAGAGAAAATATAGCACTTTTAATTTTTTTAGATTTATATAGCGTTCCCATTTCACTTTCCACCTACAAAAGAGGAAGATAATGACATTTTCTTTGTATCTATTGATGTTTGACACATGAGTAGATACTTTGAAACCTGATATTTTATAAATAGCTTTAGGACTATATTTTATAAGATCAGCTGTGACTATATTTTGAAACATAAGTTGTTCCCCCCCAAAAAAAGATGTCTTGTGTCCTAGCCAGCATTTGTGCCCCTCTCTCTCCCCACCCCGCCACCAGCTGGTTACCAGTGCACTATACTTAGTCTTTTGAAAGCTTTCTTGTATCTGCTTTTGCTATCTTCTGACCTTTTTTTCTTTTCTTTTTCCTAAAAACTTTAGAAAGATTTCTATACCCTTTTATCATCACTTCATTGTTCTATATCATCTAAAGTCCATTGTGTCCCAATTTAGTAGAAAAGCAGAGGTTTTAGCTGTCCTACTGGAATACCGTCAGTTGGGAAAGACTGGAAAGTCTCTGGTGCTTGGGAGGGTGCCATTGTTCTTGTACATAATGTCATGACATGTCTATGTCAAAGGTTCTTGTATATTTCTTTTATAAGCTGAAAGAAGGTCTATTTTTATGTTTTTAGGTCTATGAATGGAACATTGTAAATGCCTGTCAAACAATAAAATACTGAAAACATCTGAATATTGTTGTGGTGGTGAAGGATTGGGTGTGAATGCACTAAGGACATCCCCTGTCACTTCTGCCTTGATCAAAAAGAGCAAGCTGTAACCAAAATCCAATAAATGGATTTCAGCTGTTCAGGGCTGCTTAATACTATTCCAGTGACCTGTAATGGTTTGGCTTGGCAAAAGTGAGATTTTTCTAAATCAAAATTATTTTAAAATTTTGATTTTAAATTTTTAGTTGTGGGAACTTATGGAGGATGAGAGTTGCACAACAAAGTTATTTTATAGACATTAAAACATATTGTCAACATGTCAAAAGTACTAGCCTTAAATCACACTCTCTAAGTTCAAGGAGCACTCACTGCCTAGCTGTAAACTTCAATTGTTGATTGAAATATTTCCATCAGCAATTGATGTGTACAGTGTAATTGAGGTTGAGTGTCATGCTGATAAACATCCAAGACCATTATAATATATCCTCCAACTTTGCTCCTTACAAAGGTGTATGTGCTCAATTTGAGTATCCTGGTTCAATTTCACAAATAGTGTCTTTGTATAAAGAAGGGTGTAGTTGGCATTAGAAGAGGATTTGGACAACAGCTCCCTTCCACAGCCCACACTGAGGTAGAATTCACCCCTGTGCAGATGACCAGCACAAAGCTTGTGCATATTTACATCCCACTTAAGCCCAATTTGATGGGTTAGTACAGTTGTAAATTAGAACAAAGAGGAAAAACCTTTCCTGGTATGAAATGCCTGCTAAAGCCAAATTCATAGGGTCCTGTGATTAGTTAACTTTCCTGCAAATTGGACTGACTTCTGATCAAATGTATGTGTTCAAAACATTCCACATTAGTTGATTTCACAGTTATAACATTTGACCCAAAATGTCACCTGGTGGTGTGTGTGTATTTGAATTGGATTGTGATTCTATGCCTTAAGGGTGGCCTCGCTTTCCTGAAATGTTCATTTTCCTCGGTCTCTTCTTGACCGATCAGTCCCTGTTATCACTCATACCCTCAACCTGGTCTCTCTCTCACCCATCCATGCTTTGAGTAGATCCACAACTGCAATTAAAAACCTGCAGCTGGCCTGTGCTAGCTGACCAGTTAAAGGACTATTAAATTGCTCTGTGGAGGGCCAGGCTTGGGCTGCAGCCTGATCTGTGGGACCCACCTCACGTGGTCCCAGAGCCCAGGCTGTAGCCTGAGTCAGGTGGCACAGGCTAGCTGCAGGTTTTTAATAGCAGTCTAGACACACCCTCTGACTCCCAGCTGGACACTGACTTTAGTATCTCTTACTACTTGATGCTGTCTTCTCCACTCTTGGCCAATTGAGTGTGTGGCTATTACATTTGTTTCTCTGGTAAACCAGATTATACCTTTTAAACAATAAACCACATTGCCTGTGCAAGATAATAAATTACAGAGCTTGAAATAACGCAAGGAGGTAGATATTTCACCATAAAAGCACATACATGCTTCTAGCTTAATCTTTAAAACTTGCAGTAGTATTTTTGGAAAAGATAAGTGTAACTACCACCCCCACTCCTCACAAGTCTAATATGAGCCAGGATTGGTATGATGCTCTTAGAGAAAGAAGTATGCAGTCAGGATCAAATACCAGTCCTTAGCTTGCCACATTATCCAGTATGCACAGCAGGAGGTAACTTCTACACTGTACTGTGCCAGTTTGAACTCCACTTGTCAGGTCACTAAGTGCAGAGATGGAAGCTGGGATGTTTAAATTCAGCAAGCATGTCTGGAAATAGTTGCCATTTGTGCAGGAGATGAGCCCCTACTATGTTCAGAAGGCATCTCCATACACATTTCTTCCCTTGTCTAGATATAAAGTTGTTTATGCTTTAATCAGTTGGATGTAAGACTAGCCTACATCTTAGTACTGCCTTCAGTCTCTTAAGTAACAGTTTCTGATTCTTGTCATGCTTTATTGCTGGAAAATGTATGGCTTTATTTTAGCTGCTGCTTGCTAAGAATTATGGGGGATTTTTTAAAAAGCTTTTCTTTAAAAGCGAACACTTTTCTTCTTACCCCCTATGAATTTTTTTTAAAGCTATAAAATAACTTGGTTTATTGTTGTATGGACTCATCAAGTGGGTGTCATAACCCAAAGTTATGCAAACTATTAAGAGACCCTTCAATGTTTTTGGTAATGAATGGCTTGCATGCAGTGCCTGAGTTCACAAGTGGAGGTCCTGCTAAACCAAATATTGCTTAAAAATGATCAATACCATCCCTGGACAGGCTGGCTTTCACAGAATCATAGAATATCAGGATTGGAAGGAACCTCAGAAGGTCATAAATCCAACCCCCTGCTCAAAGCAGGACCAGTCCCCAACTAAACCATCCCAGCCAGGGCTTTATCAAGCCTGACCTTAAAAACCTGTAAGAAGATTCCACCACCTCCCTAGGTAACTCATTCCAGTGCTTCACCACCCTCCTAGTGAAAAAGGTTTTCCTAATATCCAACCTAAACCTCCCCCACTGCAACTTGAGACCATTACTCCTTGTTCTGTCATCTGGAACCACTGAGAACAGTCTAGATTCATCCTCTTTGGAACACCCTTTCAGGTAGTTGAAAGCAGCTATCAAATTCCCCCTCATTCTTCTCTTCCGCAGACTAAACAATCCCAGTTCCTTCAGCCTCTTCTCATAAGTCACCTGCTCCAGCCCCCTAATCATTTTTGTTGCCCTATGCTGGACTCTTTCCATTTTTTCCATATTCTTCTGGAGCCCAAAACTGGATACAGTACTCCAGATGAGACTTCACCAATGTCAAATAGAAGGGAATGATCACGTCCCTTGTTCTGCTGCCCCTACTTATACCACCCAAAATGCCATTAACCTTCTTGGCAACAAGGGCACACTGTTGACTCATATCCAGCTTCTCGTCCACTGTAACCCCTAGGTCCTTTTCTGCAGAACTGCTGCCTAGCCATTCAGTCCCTAGTCTGTAGCAGTGAATGGGATTCTTCCATCCTAAGTGCAGAACTCTGCACTTGTCCTTGTTGAACCTCATCAGATTTCTTTTGGCCCAATCCTCTAATTTGTCTAGATCCCTCTGTATCCTATCCCTACCCTCCAGCATAGAGGGAATGAACAAAACAGGCAATCAAGTGATCCATCCCCTGTTGCTCATTGCCAGCTTCTGGCAAACAGAGGCTAGGGACACCATCCTTACCCATCCTGGCTAACAGCCATTGATGGACCTATCCACCATGAATTTATCTAGTTCTTTTTGAACCCTGTTATAGTCTTGGCCTTCACAGCATCATCTGGGAAAGAGTTCCACAGGTTGACTGTGCATTGTGTGAAGAGATGATACTTCGAGTGATTGCCACAATAGATGTGTGTGCTCGCCACATGCACTGGTGCTGGAAGCTTTTCCCCTGGAGTGGTGC
The DNA here is from genome assembly GCF_025201925.1 of Gopherus flavomarginatus. NCBI lineage: Eukaryota > Metazoa > Chordata > Testudines > Testudinidae > Gopherus > Gopherus flavomarginatus. Next base: position 200,406,552 of record NC_066617.1, on the reverse strand, counting down.
CTCTGTGGCGTGGTATAACGGGCACTGTGCACTCCCCCACCCTCAGTTCCTTCTTGCTGCCAGTGAAGATGCATCGGAACTGTTCTGCTCCAGCTTGGCTGCAGCTTTCCTCTTGAACTCTTGTTCATTCATAGTTAGTAGTACCTGTAGTTGAAGTAGTTTAGATTAGTGATAGTTTAGTTTAGTGTGTGCACACCCTGTGCCTCAAGTTGTGCGACACTTGCAGGTAGCTGATGCCAGTGAGTGACCCCCATGCGAACCGTTTATGATGGCTGGGAGAAACCCATCTCAGCGATCGCTGCAAGACTTGCAGATCTTTCAAGCCTCAGACGAAGAAAGAAAAAGACATTCAGTTCCGAGCCATTCTGATGGAGTCGGCGTTGACCCCAACTGCAGTGCACTGCTCCGAGTCAGTACCAGGTACCACAGCATCAGTGCATGGTGACCCTTCGGTGCCTTCCACCAGATGGCACTGCTCCCCATCCACAAGGTATGCCAAGAAGGCTAAGGGGAAGCCTTCTCCGCTGAGGCACCAGAGCAAGACTAGGGGAGAGACTAGACCATGTTGGGCAGTTCTTGGTCCCCAGCAGCCTCCAGGCCTCCGACTCAGGTTGAGCGGAGTAGCCTGGCCCATTCAGTGCAGGCTTCCCTGGCTGTCCGGAGGCCCTGCAAGTGGCCCACGATGTTATGTCTCTGTCGGTATCAGGGGCACCACCACCGTTGGCTCCCTGATCTAGAAACAAGCTACCACTTGGATCTCCACAGTTGCCTCCTGGTCGGTACTGTTTGCAGTCGAGGGAATGTTCCCAAAACCATTCGCCACTCAGCGACTGTCCTGGGCATAGTCCATGCCTGTCACCGTCAATCCCCACTAAGTTGTCTGGCTGGACTCTGACTGACAAGTTCCAGGCACCACTCCACTTCAAGGGACCATGGACCTCACGAAGGGAGCAGGCCCCGTCGAGACTGAGACAGACAGCACTGGAGGTCCTCGCCTCTGAGAGGCTACCGTAGCCTGTCGCAATACGAGTGGCGACGCCATTCCTGTTCTTCATCTCACTCCAGGACCCCAGTGCGGTACCACTCCTGCAGTCCTGGGCGTCGATGGCCGGAGCCGATCGCAGAGCAGCTGCTACCGGCCGTACTCTTCCTCCACATCAGGATCACAGTCTCGTAGTCGGCACCATTCCTGATGCCACCGCTCCTCCCAGTCCAGGGACAACAGCAGGTTGTACACCAGCCTAGCCTCCCTTTGTAGTCAGTCGATGGGACAGGCTAGTCAGGCTAAACGGCAGTGGCATCAGGGTCCTTGGCTGGCACCGTGGTACTAATAGGCCCTGTGGCCCCTGACACACATCTCCCCTTAGCCTTCTTTTGGTTAGGCTAAACAAGCCAAGCTCTTTGAGTCTCCGTCCATATGACGGATTTTCCATTCCTCAGATCATCCTAGTAGCCCTTCTCTGAACCTGTTCCAGTTTGAATTCATCCTTCTTAAACATGGGAGACCAGAACTGAACACAGTATTCCAGATGAGGTCTCACCAGTGCCTTGTATAACGGTACTATCAACTCCTTATCTTTACTGAAAATACCTCGCCTGATGCATCCCAAGACCGCATTAGCTTTTTTAACGGTCATATTACATTGGCGGGCTCATAGTCATCCTGTGATCAACCAATACTCAGAGGTCTTTCTCCTCCTCTGTTACTTCCAACTGATGCCTCCCCAGCTTATAGCAATAGTTGTTCTTATTATTAATCCCTAAATGCATGACCTTGCACTTTTCACTATTAAATTTCATCCAGTTACTATTACTCCAGTTTACAAGGTCATCCAGATCTTCCTGTATGATATCCCGGTCCTTCTCTGTATTGGCAATACCTCTCAGCTTTGTGTCATCCACAAACTTTATTAACACATTCCCACTCTTTGTGCCAAGGTCAGTAATAAAAAGATTAAATAAGATTGGTCCCAAAACCGATCCCTGAGGAACTTCACTAGTAACCTCCCTCCAGCCTGACAATTCACCTTTCAGTATGACCCGCTGTAGTCTTCCCTTTAACCAGTTCCTTATCTACCTTTCAATTTTCATACTGATCCCCATCTTTTCCAATTTAGCTAATAATTCCCCACGTGGAACTATATCAAATGCCTTACTGAAATTGAGGGTAAATTAGACCCACTGCAGTTCCTTTCACTATAAAATCTGTTACCTTCTCAAAGGAGGAGATCAGGTTGGTTTGCAACGATCTACCTTTTGTAAAACCATGTTTTATTTTGTCACAATTACCATTGACCTCAATACCCTCGACTACTTTTTCCTTTAAATTTTTTCCAAGACTTTGCATACTACAGATGTCAAACTGACAGGCTTGTAGTTGCCTAGATCACTATGTTAGCAATTATCCAGTTATAGGGTACAGCTCCTGAGTTTACAAATTCATTAAAAATTCTTGCTAATAGGCTTGCAATTTTATGTGCCAGTTCCTTTAACATTCTTGGATGAAGATTATCTGCCCCCTCCTCCACCACCCGATTTCGTCCCATTCAGCTGTTCAAGTTTGGCTTCTACCTCGGATGTGGTAATATCTACCTCCATATCCTCATTCCTATTTGTCATCCTGCCATTATCCCTAAGCTCCTCATTAGCCTCACTAAAGACTGAAGCAAAGTATTTGTTTAGATATTGGGCCATGCCTAGATTATCCTTAACCTCCACTCCATCTTCAGTTTAGCGGTCTCACTTCTCTTTGTTTTCTTCTTATTTATATGGCTCTAGAACCTTTTACTATTGGTTTTAATTCCCTTTGCAAGGTCCAACTCTACATGGCTTTTGGCCTTCCTCACTTTATCCCTGTTGAATAGTACTGGTACAGAAGACACCACTATTTACCTCTCTCCATTATGAAAACTGACCATTTGCTCCTACCTTTTGTTTCCTATCTTTAACCAATTACTGATCCATGAGAAGACATTCCCTCTTATCCCATGACAGCTTGCTTTGCTTTAGAGCTTTCAGTGAGGGACCTTGTCAAAGGCTTTCTGTAAATCTAAGTGCACTCTATCCACTGGATCCCCCTTGTTCACATGCTTGTTGACCCCCTCAAAGAATTCTAGTAGATTGTTGAAGCATGACTTCCCTTTACAAAACCATGTTAACCCTTCCCCAACAAATTGTTCATCTATGTGTCTGACGCTTTTTTATTCTTTACTATAGTTTCAACCAATTTGCCTGGTACTGAAGTCAGTAATTTCTAGGATCACCTCTGGAGCCCTTTTTAAAAATTGCTGTCGCATTAGGTATCCTCCAGTCATTTGGTAGTCATTAGGAAGGAATGATCATTTGCACAAATAAAAAAATGGGACAAGACTGCCTAGGAAGGAGTACTGCAGAAAAGGAGCTGGGAGGTTGTAGTGGATTACAAGCTAAATACGAGTCAACAATGTAATACTGTTGCAAAACGAGTGAACATCATTCTGGGATGTACTAGCAAGAGTGTTGTAAGCAAGACATGAGAAGTAATTCTTCCATGCTACTCAGCACAGATAAGGCCTCAGATGGAATACAATATCCAGTTCTGTTCACCACATTTCGGGAAGAATGAGGACAAACTGGAGAAAGTCTTGGGGAGAGCAACAAAAATACACCTCTATCTCGATATACGCTGTCCTCGGGATCAAAAAAATCTTATCCTGTTATAGGTGAAACCTGCGTTATATTGAACTTGCTTTAATCCACTGGCACACACAGCCCCACTCCCCCCTGCCCCGGAGTGTTGCTTTGCCATGTGTGACAAAGTTCCTCCTCTACCTTGGTGAGTCCTGCGCTTATTAGCAGATTTGCTTACCTCAGTGATCTTCCCCACAGTCTGGATCAACTCCTCCTGTGTCTGATCAGGAGTTGGGAGGTTTGGGGGGAACCTGGGCCCGCCCTCTACTCTGGGTTCCAGCCCAGGGCCCTGTGGATTGCAGCTGTCTATAGTGCGTCTTGTAACAGCTGCATGACAGCTACAACTCGCTGGGCTACTTCTGCATGGCCTCCTCCAAACACCTTCTTTATACTCGCTACAGGATCTTCCTCCTGGTGTCTGATAATGCTTGTACTCCTTAGTCCTCCAGCAGCACACACTCTCACTCTCAGCTCCTTCTGCCTCTTGCTCCCAGCTCCTCACATGCACTTCCTCTCCTCTGGCTCCTCCTCACCTAACTGGAGTGAGCTCCTTTTTAAACCCAGGTGCCCTGATTAGCCTGCCTTGATTGGCGGCAGGTGTTCTAATCAGCCTGTCTGCCTTAATTGGTTCTAGCAGGTTCCTGATTACTCTAGTACAGCCCCTGCTCTGGTCACTCAGGGAACAGAAAACTACTCACCCAGTGACCAGTATATTTGCCCTCTACCAGACTCCTGTACCCCACTGGCCTGGGTCTGTCACACATGTTATATCCGAATTCATGTTATATCGGGTGGCGTTATATCGGGGTAGAGGTGTAATTAAAGGTCTAGAAAACGTGATCTCTGAGGAAAGATGACTGGGAGAAGAGGGGCAGGCATGATAGTCTTCAAGTATGTAAAAGGCTGTTATAAAGAAAAATCATCAATTACCTAGAGAGGTTGCCTCCCCAATTGGAAATTTTTAAGAACAACACAGCTATCAGGGATGGTCTAGGGCAATACTGAGTCCTGCCTCTGTGACGAGGACTGGACTAGATGACCTATCAAGCTCCCTTCCAGTCCTACATTGCTATGATTCTAAAACTGACCCCCCCAAAATTAACCCACTTGTACCTAATCACATTCTCAAATTGCTGAGCTGCCCCAGTGAAAGTTTCAAAAACTATTGTCTCCTGAGACAGAGTAAATTTTCAGTCCAGTTAGTTTGGTGAAATTCTAAGTGACTGAAAACGGGGGTTATAACAGGAAGCTTCAGGCAACCTTACTAAAGGGGTTTCTACCAGTTCTGATAAAGTGTGTGTCTATCCAGATGGTTGGAAATGGAATAGCATACTCTCTCTTTTGGGGAAGAGTACATCTGAGAAATGACTTTTCTGAACTTGGTTTTTTCTCCTTTTCACTAAAGATGTTTCGTGAATAATACCCAGCAGCTTGATGGCACACTCAGGCCACAGCAACACTACACACTTTTGTGGGAGTAATGATGTCAGTAAGGGATGGGGAGGTTTTTTTGGTGACATTTCTATATTGGCAAAAGCCCTAGTGCAGACACTTGCATAAAAGTGTTTTTGCTGCAATAGCTTATTTCGCTCAGGGAACCAGTATAAACTGTATTGCCAAAAAGCACTCTTTTGCTGGTATAAACTGCAACTACACAAGGAGGGTCTGTTATAGCTATACCAGCAAATCTTTTCTAGTGTAGACTAGGCTTAAGTCACAGCTTGCATAACATTTTACACATAATGAAATCTTACAGCAGCCCTGAGAAAACTGAGCTGGAGAGGTTAAGTAGCGTGCCCAAGCTCATGCAGCAAGTCTACGGTAGACTGGGATGAGAATTCAACTCTTTTGTTCTTACAAAAGACTCCTATTTTGTTTTTGGCAGTAGACCATGCTTCTTCCTTATTAATGTAATGGAGGTAATTAACTGCAGCATGAAGCCAATTTTTGTGAAAGAATAACAAACACAGCAGGAGAAAAGTCACCCTACCTGACTACCAATCCTAGCATTGTTTGTCCCTTTACATACAGCTTGGACTATGGAGGAAGTTGGTGCAGATTCCACTTTGTTTTGTCTTCTCAATTCTGATCAACTTAATGACATTTCAGGAGAAGGGAATGATTCACAGTATAATTGAAACCAATAAAATACCTTTCACTTGACCTGCAAAATAAATCATCTTGTTTTTGCAGATGTTTACCTCCACTCACAGGTGTTTCAGGTGAGTGGCTGCAAGCAGTTGCATGGAGATCTAACCCACAGCGAGACTGGCTGAAATAAGTTTTTCTTTTTGAAGTAATTGCTGAGGAAACGATTCTTCTGTCAATGAAATACAGAAAGTGTTTGCTGCTCCTTAGTGTACAATGGAAAAATTCCTAACTACATGTAATGTAACAACAAACAGTCATCAATTGAATAGCTAAATAACAGGACGAAGCACAGGGATAATATTTCCACAGTAAATTATATCTATTTTACCTGGGCTCCAGGCTTACCCCATGCACTAAAGGGCAGAAAACTATGAGGATTTGACAGACAAATTTGAAAGCTGGGATACAAGCCATGCTAGGCTATATCATTTATCTGAAAGGCAGGAAATAGAAATGCATATAAGGGAAGTCAGCAGCATAATCTTTTGCCTTTGTCTAAAAAAGTTAAAATATTTTCTAACTTGGTACAAACATGTAAAACACCATTTTTCCTTGAGGGTAGACAAGGAGAGCAGTGATTAAAAACACCCTAACTGGTCCTGGTTAACACTAGGGATCTTCCCAATATGTTTTAAAATACTGCTCATCCCTATCTGCCATCCCTAATGGATGATGCGTTTTCCCAGAGAGATCGCCCCCCTCCACCCCTAATAGATAAAGGCAAGACGGAACACTGCTTATGAACTCTAGTGTATATTCCCTCTCCTTCCTCTAAACATTAGGTAGGATGTTCAAGCTCAGACTCATATCAGAAATTCAGACTTTTTTTCTAATGAGGCAAATGACACCAAAATCCTACAAACAAGGGCCTAGAGCAGTGGTCTCCAAAGTTTTTTGATCGCGCACCCCATCAGTAAAAAAATTTTGAGCACGCAGCCCCTGCTTCTGGCCAAACTGTCGAAGCCAAAAAAAGAAAAAAAAAATAAAAGCTCTGACTGCCGAGGGAGGGGGAAAAAAAAAGCGGTACTGCTCCAGCGGTGCTCCTCCTGCCGTGCACCCCGAAGGATCCTCTTGCGCACCCCACTTTGGGCACCACTGGCCTAGAGCATAAGGTGAATAGTGGGATACTAATTCAACTCATCTGTTTCTGAAGAAGCACGAAAACTAAAGATGTAGCCAAACTTTTTAAAATAAGCTCAAAACCAGCAATTCTACATCCCACAACATAGAGGTGAGTTATATCAGTGCACCCAAAAGTTGTACATCAAATACAATGGCCAAAATTTTCAACCATGCCCACGGTATTTGGGTATGTCAAATTTTGGGTGTCCAACCTCAGATGTCTCAGTCTGATTTTCAGATGCGCTGAGGGCACACAACTCCTCATGAAGTCAATGGGGGAGGGGTTTGCCCTCAGCACCTCTGAAAAAATTCAGGCTCTAACCATTTCAATCTTGACACTGAAAATTAGAGGAACAAACTTTTGAACATGCTGGTGTAAGTACCAACTGTGAGACAAATGATATAAGCACTAGTACAACTGAGTTAAGAGGGTCTTCTTTAGCTCAACTGCTAAAGATGTGCCAAAGACAAGGTTATGATTTTGATTCCCTGCACTGCATCTGTGCAATTAGCTGATGATCCATATACAGCGATGGGTTATTACAATAGCCAAGTACGCTATTCAGAGGGGGGAAGTGTTCAGAATGAAATAGGTGTCTTGAGGAAATAAGAAATGATTAGAAACAGCATATGAAAACTAAAGAGCAAGAAGGCCTGAAATTAATTAATCTTAATGCTGTAAGAACCAGAGCAAAGCCAGAAACTGAGAATCAAAAAGCTGCAGAAATATCTGAACAGAATATTAAACATGGACTAAATTGTATCTAAAAGGAGAGGTGGGCACAAATCCAAAACTGTTTGCAGAGTTGAAGTGTGGAGGGGAAAACAAAACATTTCTCAATGCTGAGAGTTCAATATGTAGATCTGTAATTTGTAGCTTAAGTCTATCTCTAAATGAAAGGCATACACGATCCTGCATTGAAAGTAAAACCCAGATACTACTCTATGCATCCAATGAAGTGGGTATTCACCCATGAAAGCTCATGCTCCAAAACATCTGTTAGTCTATAAGGTGCCACAGGACTCTTTGCTGCTTTTACTTTATACTGGAATCTAGTCTGTTTCCCCAAATCTGGACAAGGGCAACACTCAGCTCAGGTCCACCAGTTTGACGCTCCTGCTTCTCAGGACTCTGATAGCTAGTCCTTATAAGAAGTGTTCATGTTGCCTGCCTTACACGTCATACAAAAAGCCATCAGGGTCCTTCAAGGCCAGATTTACTACTGCGCTATCCATCAGTATGCCACTGAAATCAAAGTGGTTGCACCAGTATAAAATTGAAGTAACACAAAGGTGAATAAGGCCATGTCTACACTACCCGCCGAATCGGCAGGTAATAATCGATCTATTGGGGATTGATTTATCACGTCTCATCTAGACGCGATAAATCAATCCCCGAATCGACGCCTGTACTCCACCTCGGCAGGAGGAGTAAGCGGAGTCGACGGGGGAGCTGCGGCAGTCTACTTGCCGCCGTGAGGACAGCCAGGTAAGTAGAACCAAGATACTTCAGCTTCAGCTATGTGAATAGTGTAGCTGAAGTTGCGTATCTTAGATCGATCCCCCCTCCTCCCAGTGTACACCAGTCCTAAGGCATTCAAACCATTTTAAAAATGCTGCCCATATATATATTCCACAGCAATCTCTCTTAGCCTAATAGGGGGAAAAGAGCTATCTTATTTCTGTAGTCATGGTGAAAGCTTTGCAACTCTTGCCAATCCATCTTAGCAAATATGCAATACAGTAAGCCAACTTCCTTTGTTCCCAAGAACGAACGTGCTATCACTCACATGTTTTTTAGACCAGAGCTTGGTTTTCTATGGCACATCGCGCCTGAGGTACTCAAAGCATTTTGTAACAACAGCTCTTGAGTTAGAAAGTGGCAGTTCAGTAACTATGCAGGTGACTGTGGTACATTTTATACTGAAATAGTTCATATGTGCAGTCTTGGATGCTAGAGCCTGTTTTATGGATATTGACTTCTGGACATGACAACTGCATTATCCCATTATACTTCTCTAGAGTGCTCATGGGCTCTCTCTAATCTCTGTCAAGGTGGTAGTTAGAGACAGAAGGTACCTCATTTTATTATCTACTCTCTTCAAAAGCCCCTTCCCTCAGACCCAGTACTCCCCTGCAACATCAGCCTTACCTTTGAGCCCAGGTCCCAATGTGGGACTTAAACACTTGACCTTCTGAAGCAGAAGTATCAGTGCGAGTAAACAGACTAACTGGCCAAAAAGATTCAGCAGCTACTGATCTATTCAAGGGAAGCCAGCAAGTCCTGGGGATAATAGAGGACCCAATTAGTGATTTCCAGCTCTAAGATCTCTGAATTCATCACTAATTGTCTCCTACCTCACCACTAGTAACCATTCACCATATAAAGATAGGTGGTCACTTAAGATACCAGAAGAAGATTTGGCCAGATATCTGGGCAAAAACGAGCAATACCGTTGGTGTCTTGTTCTGACTAAATTGTGGGAAAGGCTATTGATGGGGAAATTGCCAAAGTACATTTATTTATATACTGTAAAAGTTTTAAAATAGTGCTCAGATTAGATGTCCCATAGCCAACTTGAATTAAATATGTGTTTCATACTTTGCTCACTTTGCTCTTGGCTCTGATATTGGATTATTGTAACTGTAACCCTTCCACCAGATGGAGTCAGCAGCAACAAAGGCCGGGTTCAATGCCCAGGGATTTCTCTTAACAGAAAATTGAGCTGGCTTGAGCCCCCACCTAGTAATCTAAGCTAAAGTTCCCCACAGTGTCCAAAAATCCTGAGGGGTTTGCTCATCAAGTGGGTTACTACCAGAACAACTGTAACGTGAAAGTGGGGATAGGGACATGCTGAACCTGAGGCATATGAAGGGGGCAGCTTGAAAGTGCTGCTTGACCCAGCCTGCTCAGGCATACTGTATTCTGGTGGTGCCCATGACATATGAGGGTGATAGTGTGAAGGTGCTATTCAACTCAGCCTGCTGAGTCCAGGGACATATAAGGGGTCAGCTTGTGAGTGCTGATTTGCCTAGTCGGCACAGACACACACTGTTAGTGTGTGCAGGGGCGGCTCTAGCTTTTTTGCCACCCAAAGCACAGCAGGCAGGCTGCCTTTGGTGGTGCGCCTGCGGGAGGTCCCCAGTCCCGTGGATTCATTGGCATGCCTGCAGGAGGTCCGCCGATCCCACGGCTTTAGCGTACCCACCACCGAATTGCCGCCGAATCCCGCAGGACCTCCCACAGGCATGTTACCGAAGGCTGCCTGAGTGCCGCCCTAGCAGGGACCAGCAGGGCGTCCCCAGCAGCTTGCCACCCGGGCACGTGCTTGGAGCTGCAGAGAGAGAGAGTGTGTGTGTGTTTCATCTGATTCTGGGGCTGGAAGAACCCAGCCCTGGGGAACCTAGGTCCTGCAGGATAGCTTCATTGAGTGGGAACTTACAGAAGGGAGAAGTAGAGCTCCGTATGAGCACACAGGTGACACCCCCCCACCACCACCCCCAGAAGAGTAACTTTGATGTAAGCAGAGTCAGGATGAGCTCTACCCTGACATCTGGTGGTGAATTATGGGAAGTGTGGAAAGGACTTTTAGGCATTTGCATTGGCACACCCACCTCATCTAGCATAACCCACGGCAGCCTGGGATGGTTATTTTGACAGCTCTGGGATCCCCAATTTCTTTGTTATCGGGGCAAGAGGAATAAAGTGTTATCACTCTGATTATGTGAATGAGGAACTATGAGCCTGCTTTATCACAGAGCTGTCTCAATATCAATTAAATAGCACTTGCTTGAAAAGGGACATGGGTGCCAAAACCCATTGAAATGAGAGAGGTTGGGGACTGGTGTGTGTATCTGATAGTATGGGCCCCTTTTGAGGGCCTGGAACACTAACTGCACATTTTTCTCTCTCCACTGTTGAAGAGTAGAGCTAATTTTGATTCTATTAGGAGTCCATCTAGAGGCTACTGAGCTGAATTCGCGTTGGGCCAATGGTGCACCAGCACCAGAGCTCCCCTGCTACAAGCTGAAATCACTAAAAGAGCTAAGCTTACTGAGCTGAGATCACTGAGTGCTGTGTTAACTAGTGGGGGAGCCTGAAGATCTATCGCTAAGCGGCTGGCAGAGCAGAGCAGTTTGCAGCACGTTGGAGCAGCCCATGGAACAGTGAGCAGAGCGGAGCGGTTTGCGGGGATGGCTGGAGTGGCTCACGGGTTGGCTGGAGGAGTGGCACAGTGGGTATAGTGGAGCTGGTCGTGGTGAAGGCTGCAGCAGAACTCCACAGAGAGGCAGAGCAGTTGGCCCTGGCCCACGTAAGGTGCCCCTTAACACCCTGTGTGTGTGTGTGTGCATCCCCCCCATTTCCACCCAGGCTGTGGGGGTAAAACTCTACAGATAAATTTTTGAACCCTGGGGTGGCACTGACCCTCTGGCACTGACAATTTTTGGGTTGTTGGACTTTGGGGTGATTGGACTTAAAACCCTAAGGGGAAAGAACAGTGCCAAACATACTTGGAGGTGGGTTTTTGCTTATGGTTTGTGTTATAAACCTGTTTGTGGTGTTTCTCCAACATGATGCCGCATTGTTTCCTTCCTTTATTAAAAGGATTTTGCTACACTCAGACTCCGTGCTTGTGAGTGGGGAAGTATTGCCTCCTAGAGGCGCCTGGGGGGCTGGTATGTGAGTGTCCCAGGTCACTGGGTGGGGGCTTGAGCCAGTTTTGCATTGTGTTATTGAAACGGAACCCCTGGATACTGAACCCGGCCCTTGTTGCTGCCAACTCAGAGGGGCAGAAGGGTTACACTAATAAATGAGCATACCCCAAAGTAACTGGCAAATCTGGTAACAATGTCTATGGAAACACAGTCTGCTCTTGAAGACTTCCTCTCCACCCCACTACCTCATTCAGACCCTGCTTCCATAACATTTGTATGCATATTGAAGTGTTTTATCAGACCTGCAGCCAGGGCCGGCTCTACTGTTTTTGCCGCCCCAGGCAGCACAACGAATTGCCGCCACTGATGGCGGGGGCAGTCCGTGTGCCGTTAGGGCGGAATGCGCATTTCTGCGACGGTGGCAATTCAGCGGCAGCTTCTGTCTTCAGACAGAAGACAGAAGATGCGCCACCGCGGACAGCTGAACATAGAAGCTGCGGCCGAATTGCCACCGCCATGGAAACGCACATGCCGCCCTAACGGTGCATGGCCTGTCCCCGCCGTCTGCGGCGGCACTTGGGTGCGCTGCTTGGGGGCAAAAACACACAGACTGCTGCCCCTTGCAGATTACCGCCCCAAGCACCTGCTTGGAATGCTGGTGCCTGGAGCCGGCCCTGTGTGCAGCCACTGACACACCCACCAAAAGGTAATGGCTCCAACTTCTCCACGAGTCCATATAGTGCAGAAACAGCATTAGAAAGTCACATGATGTGCACTACAGCCCATATGGAAAGAAAGGTATTTACACAACAATACTTGTGACCTGCATTGAGAAAACATTTCTTTTCTACAGCCAGAGGATGTCACTGTTCCCTTAAAAATACATAGAAAGACCAATGATTTGGTTCCAAACTATCTCCATTTTTAAAGCAACAGGATTACTACTTTGGTGACAATTTAAACATATATTCTATTTGACTCATAGACTCACAGACTTTAAGGTCAGAAGAGACCATTATGATCATCTAGTCTGACCTCCTGCACAATGCAGGCCACAGAACCCCACCCATCCACTTCTATAACAAACCCCTAACCTATGTCTGAGTTACTGAAGTCCTCAAATAGTGGTTTGACGACCTCAAGCTGCAGAGAATCCTCCAGCAAGTGACCCATGCCCCATGCTGCAGAGGAAGGCAAAAAACCTCCAAGGCCTCTGCCAATCTGCCCTGGAGGAAAATTCCTTCCCGACCCCAAATATGGCGATCAGTTAAACCCTGAGCATGTGGGCAATACCTACCAGCCAGCACCCAGGAAAGAATTCTCTATAGTAACTCAGACCCCAACCCATCTAACATCCCATCACAGATCACTGGGCATACTTACCTGCTGATAATCAAAGATCAATTGCTAAATTAATTGCCAAAATTAGGCTATCCCATCATACCATTCCCTCCATAAACTTCTCAAGCTTAGTCTTGAAGCCAGATATGTCTTTTGCCCCCACTACTCCCCTTGGAAGGCTGTTCCAGAACTTCACTCCTCTAATAGTTAGAAACCTTCGTCTAATTTCAAGTCTAAACTTCCTAGTGTCCACTTTATATCCATTTGTTCTTGTGTCCACATTGGTACTAAGCTTAAATAATTCCTCTCCCTCCCTGATATTAATCCCTCTGATATATTTATAAAGAGCAATCATATCCCCCCTCAACCTTCTTTTGGTTAGGCTAAACAAACCAAGCTCTTTAAGTCTCCTTTCATGAGACAGGTTTTCCAGTCCTCGGATCATCCTAGTAACCCATCTCTGAACCTTTTCCAGTTTGAATTCATCCTTCTTAAACATGGGAAACCAGACCTGCACACAGTATTCCAGATGAGGTCTCACCAGTGCCTTGTACAACGGTACTAACACCTCCTTATCTTTGCTGGAAATACCTTGCCTGATGCATCCCAAGACCGCATTAGCTTTTTTTAACGGCCATATCACATTGGCGGCTCTTAGTCATCCTGTGATCAACCAATACTCCGAGGTCCTTCTCCTTCTCTGTTACTTCCAACTGATGTGTCCCCAATTTATAACTAAAATACTTGTTATTAATCCCTAAATGCATGACCTTGCACTTTTCACTATTAAATTTCATCCTATTACTATTACTCCAGTTTAAAAGGTCATCCAGATCTTCCTGTATGATATCCCAGTCCTTCTCTGTGTTAGCAATACCTCCCAGCTTTGTGTCATCTGCAAACTTTATTAGCACATTCCCGCTTTTTGTGCCAAGGTCAGTAATAAAAAGGTTAAATAAGATTGGTCCCAAAACTGATCCCTGAGGAACTTCACTAGTAACCTCCTTCCAGCCTGACAGTTCACCTTTCAGTACGACCCATTGTAGTCTCCCCTTTAACCAGTTCCTTAACCACCTTTCAATTTTCACACTGATCCCCATCTTTTCCAATTTAACTAATAATTCCCCAGGTGAAACCGTGTCAAATGCCTTACTGAAATCGAGGTAAATTAGATTCACTGCATTTCCTTTGTCTAAAAAATCTGTTACCTTCTCAAAGAAGATGAGGTTGGTTTGGCACGATTTACCTTTTGTAAAACCATGTTGTATTTTGTCACAATTACCATTGACCTCAATGTCCTTAACTACTTTCTCCTTCAAAATTTTTTCCAAGACCTTACATACTACAGATGTCAAACTAACAGGCCTATAGTTACTTGGATCACTTTTTTTCCCCTTTCTTAAAAATAGGAACTATGTTAGCAATTCTCCAGTTGTACAGTACAACCCCTGAGTTTACCGATTCATTAAAAATTCTTGCTAATAGGCTTGCAATTTCATGTGCCAGTTCTTTTAATATTCTTGGATGAAGATTATCTGGGCCCTCCGATTTTGTCCCATTAAGCTGTTCGAGTTTGGCTTCTACCTCGGATGTGGTAATATCTACCTCCATATCCTCATTGCCATTTGTCATCCTACCATTATCCCTAAGCTCCTCATTAGCCTCATTAAAGACTGAGGCAAAGTATTTGTTTAGATATTGGGCCATGTCAAGATTATCCTTAACCTCCATTCCATCCTCAGTGTTTAGTGGTCCCACTTCTTCTTTGTTTGTTTTCTTCTTATTTATGTGGCTCTAGAACCTTTTACTATTGGTTTTAATTCCCTTTGCAAGGTCCAATTCTACATGGCTTTTGGCCTTTCTCACTTTATCCGTATGTGATCTGACCTCAATAGGTAGCTTTCCTTGCTAATCCTTCCCATCTTCCACTCCTTGTAGGCTTTCTGCTTTTTCCTAATCACCTCTCTGAGATGCTTGCTCATCCAGCTTGGCCTACAACTGCTGCCTATGATTTTTTCCCCCTTTCTTGGGATGCAGGCTTCTGATAGTTTCTGCAACTTTGATTTGAAGTAATTCCGGGCCTCCTCCGCCTTTAGATCCACAAGTTCTTCAGTCCAATCCACTTCCCTAACTAATTTCCTTAATTCTTTAAAGTTAGCCCTTTTGTAATCAAAAAACCCTAGTCCCAGGTCTATTTTTGTTTATCCTTCCATCTAGTTTGAACTGAATTAGCTCATGATCACTCGAACCAAGGTTGTCCCCTACAACCATTTCTTCTATGAGGTCCTCACTACTCACCAAAACCAAATCTAAAATGGCATCCCCTCTTGTTGGTTCTTCAACTACTCGGTGAAGAAATCCATCAGCTATCACATCCAGAAAAATCTGAGCCCTAATATTGTTACTAGCACTTGTCCTCCAGTCTATATCTGGGAAGTTAAAGTCTCCCATGATCACACAATTCCCATTAGTGTTTACTTCACTAAAAACATTAAAGAGATCTCTATCCATATCCAAATCAGATCCCGGTGGTCTGTAGCACACCCCAAGCACTATCTCAGGGGAGGCTCTAGTAGCTTTCTTTCCCAATGTGATTTTTGCCGAGACAGACTCTGTCTTATCCATTCCATCCCTTCTTATTTCTTTACAGTCTACCTCATCATTGATATACAATGCTACTCCACTACCTTTGCCTTTATTTCTTTCTTTCCTAAACTGCACATAGCCTTCAATACCTGTACTCCAGTCATGACTACTATTCCACCATGTTTCTGTTATCTCTATAATATCTGGTTTCACTTCCTGCACCAGTAGCTCTAGTTCCTCCATTTTGTTACCTAGGCTCCTCGCATTAGTGTACAGACATCTTAATTTTTGCCGTTTGGCTTCACTGACATTCTTTACCCGGTTAGGCACAGACGTTCTACCACCAGTATCACCTATTAGACTGGTATCTACACTAGCCTTCCTCCTTATATCCATTCTTCTGCCCCAGGCTGTGTCCTCTCTTACTTTGTTTTCTTCCCTCTCAATGTTGAATTCCAGCGTGGAGATTACCTGGACATCTCCCAACCATCTCCCCCAAATTCCTAGTTTAAAGCTCTCTTAATCAGTTGGGCGAGCCTCCATCCTAGAAGTCTATTTCCCTCCTTACTCAAGTGAAGTCCATCCCGAGAGAACAGTCCTCTGTCCATGAATGCTTCCCAGTGGCCGTACATCCCAAAGCCCTCTTTATAGCACCACTGCCTGAGCCATCTGTTGATAGCTATAATCTTGTCACACCTTTGTTGCCCTTCTCTAGGAATAGGCAGAATCCCACTGAAGATCACTTGAACCTCGATTTCCTTAAGCGTCTTCCCCAGTCTGGCATAGTCTCCCTTGATATGTTCCAGCGAGAATCTAGCCGTATCATTTGTTCCCACATGAAGGACAATCAACGGATTCTTTCCCGCTCCCGTTAGGATCCTTTTCAGCCTCAGGTCCACATCCTGTATCTTAGCACCTGGCAGACAGCACACCCTTCTGTTCTCCGGATCAGCTCTAGTTACAGGCCTGTGTATTCTTCTCAGTAAGGAGTCCCTAATCATGTAGACCTGCCTTTTCCTGGTGACAGTGTGATTCTCCAGTCTATCCCCTGCTCCCACTGGCTGCAAGTCCTCTCGATTCCTATTCACCTTTGCAATCCTCCGCAACCCATCCTTTATCCTCCTGGGGTTCATATTTGGTGTTGTCTCCATTGACTCTTCCCCTTTTCCTGTAGGACTAGCTGCTCTTCTCTTCTTCCTTGCCCTCTCACCTTCAGTGACCACCTGCTGTGCCCCTTCTTCATTTTCCAACTCTGCAAACCTATTCCTGAGCTCTATTTCTCCTTCACTGGCCCGACTTTTCTTCTGCCTGGTTCTCTTAGTCACATGCTTCCACTGTCCACTTTCCTTACCCAGCAGTCTCCCCTCAGAATTCTTTGGTCCTGCTTCCATCTGCAAGTCTGAGCTTATCCCTTCAGCCTCTTCATGTCTTTGCTCCATCATCTGCTTGAACCCACTTCTAAACTCAACCAGAGTTTCCACCTGCATCTCCAATCCTCAGATCTTTTCTTCCATCAGCTCTATCAGGCGGCACTTCATGCAGACAAAACTCTTTTTAGGTACCCCCTCCAGGATCATGTACATGCCACAGCTTCCACATCCAGTCATCCTCACTGTGTCTTTCACTGCTGCCTCTCTATCAGTCATAGCCTTCCCACCTAGAACCTGTTAGTCCAAGAAACACAAACCAAAACAAACCCCCAACAGGCACCAGAACACTGGCAGACCGCCACTCACTCCCTTCACTAGCCTGTCAGTTCCTCTGCTTAGGTCTCTAAATCTCCCCCGCAACCTCCCCCTGTCAACTCCTACTGAAACTCCCCGTTTACAGCTCTGTTTGCTGGCTGCTGTGCTGCTGCAGCTGTCTATGCCACTGCCTGACTGGCTGGCTGCCTTTATAGGACCCGCCCCCTAATCAGGGCTCAGCTCCTCTCCCAGCACACTGCCCCTACCAGCCTCCATTTGCTTTGTTAGCCAGTCAAATACCGTATTCCTTACTGGCAGAGGACAATATGCATAGATACAGAAGAACTATCAGTGTGGCATTCTGGAAGGGTGTGAGGAGGGAGGTATTTGCATTTGACATCATTCAATGAGAAAAAGTAATTTCCAGGGATAGATTCAGATTCAATTCTGTGCAGTGGAGATTAATTAGAGGCTAAAGGGGTATTAGAGGGTTCAGTATCTTCCTCTCCTTTGAGCCACGAGTCACAAAGAGCCCAATCCCACTGGGTTTACTCAGACCTTCATACCACTGGACATTTTACTTGAGGATTTTGCTGCTAATATTAGTTAATATTTTTGATAAGCTTGCTAGAGACTGAAGTAAGAATTCTGCCAGGATTTCAGTAAATAGTGGCACATAATAGACCTTAATGCATTAAAGAATGTGATGTATTCTGGCCCAGTCTGCCAAGGGATTTAGGCACCTAAATACCTTCAAGGATCTTGGCCTCCAATACTAGAGTAATTGGGGCCCAGCAAAGAATCTTGGATAGATATTAGAAGGAGCTTACAATCTAAAGGGACAAGACACACAAAGGATTGGAGAGACAAGCTATGATCATCACTTCCATTTTACACACTAGAGAGGGGCTGAGAGCCACATCTTCAGCTGTTGTATATCAGCACTGATTTCAGTAGATCTGGCGTAAATGACTTGTTCCAAGTCAAATAGGAAGCCAGGATCTGAAACCAGAGCTCCTGATTTCCAGTCCCCGGCACCTTAGCCATCCTCCCTCTCTTGCATATTAATATGTTGCACGTGCACAATGCTTTATCAACTATAAATCTCATAACATTTTACAAAGGTGAATCAGAACTATTTTATCATTTTTAGCTTTTTTTAACAGATGTTGTAAAGGAGGAATAGATTTTATACCTGAAAATCTTGAAAAGGCCCCTTAATTAGCTCCCACACACTGTGTTACTTTTGAAGTCTCTTGATGCATTGTGTTGTTTTAAAAACCATTATTCTATTAAATTATTTACCAATTACTAATCTTTGTGCTTTATCTAGTCAAGAAAATTTTAGGTGGGATTCTCTGTGTGATAGCTGCTTGGCTGAGTATGTAACTGTTGGAGAAGTTTGCTTTGAGAATTGCTACGCAATCCTTAAAAATTAACAGCAGTGGGCACATTAGAATACTGTTGAGAGATTTAAAGTAAAATGATCTGTACTGGTAATGGAGAAGAGGGAGGGAGCTGAGAAGAATACTCTGAATTACTTAAGAGAAAATATAAGGGGAACAGAAAAGGAAAATGGTCTTCAAGCTACCTAATGGGTGTCAGGAAAATAAGAAGGTATATCAGGAGCAAAAGTAGTAGTAATGAGAGAGTAAAGCCATATGTAATGAGGTGGGAATGACGTTAAGCAGTGTTTCCCACACTTCGGATGCTGCTTGTGTAGGAAAAGCCCTGGTGGGCTGGGCCAGTTTGTTTACCTACCCCATCCGCAGATCTGGCTGATCGCAGCTCCCACTGGCCACAGTTCACTGCTCCAGGCCAATGGGAGCTGCTGGAAGAGGTGGGCAGTACATCCCTCAGCCTGCGCCATTTCCAGCAGCTCCCATTGGCCTGGAGCAGCGAATCGTGGCCAGTGGGAGCCGCGATCAGCCAGACCTGTGGATGGGGCAGGTAAACAAACCAGCCCAGCCCGCCAAGGGCTTTCCCTACACAAGTGGTGTCCCAAGTTTGGGAAACACTGACGTTAAGGATCACTCAGAAATGAGACACTGCGCTGCTTTTCTTTGAACCAGTAAATAAAGAAATTAGGACTATTCTAAAGTAAGACTTTGGCTTAGTAGCTATTGATAAAAAGCAGAAAAGGAAATACTTTGAAGATCAGTACTCTGATGAAAACCTCACCTTGAATACTGTGGCCAGTGGTGACAACCTTCATCCCTGAATGATGCTGGCCAATTGGACAGGGAGGGGGTTTAGAGAAGAACAACAAAAATTATTAGGAGCTGGAAGTTAAGTTCAGAGCTACGGGTCAGATCCTCAGCTTTGAACTCAATATAACTATGACAATTTACATCAGCTGAGGGTCTGCCCCTAAACTGGAAGTTTCTATAAGCCACAACAACGTGGCAAGAGGAAAAACAACAGTCTACAAGAATTTAAAGAGTATAAACACCAAGGAGCAAGAATTATGATTTAAGGTGGGACAAGACAGTATAACAGTGAGAAATGGGATGAATAGGAGAAAAGAGAAACGTAGTGCAAGTATCAGGAAATGCACCCAAACAGGACAATCCTATTCAATTGTGGGGTAGTTACTTTAAATGAAAGCACCATAACGGCGGGGGGGGGGGGGGTATTTAAATTCCACTGGGCTAGTGCTGAAAAATATACCATATGAAACAATCCTACACTGGAGTGATGAACTGTCTATGCTCTAATACGTCTTTTCCATCTTTATTTTTTATGATTGCTATATCCCACATTTTCACCAGTTCAGTTCTGTAGCACAGGGGGACCTGTAATTGTTCTCAAATCAACAATCCACAGGGACACTGTTCTTCAGTCTCACTTCCATCTGGCTCGTTTTATGAGTGGGCTCTAAAGAGATAACATGTAAAACCAGCTGGCTAATGGTTCCCTCTCTATAATCTCATCTCTGCTTTTTTTTTTTAAAGTTTAATTTAATTTTAGTATATTTTAAAAGGTCTGATATGATAGCATGCTAATAAATAAGCATATAATATACAATAATGCTATGTTAGGAGTGTACCTGGCATGAATCAAAGAAGCTAAAATATTAAAAGCTGTTAACTAATCTTTGCATCTGAGCACATTGTCAGCATGCAAAGGTTAACCACACATGGAGAAAACGTGACTGACGGGTTGGGGTGTATGAGAAAGAACATGTGTCCATTATACATTGAGCCCCAAATTCATGATATGAACTTAGAGAGCTACCATAATAACATTAATATTGTTTTTTCCTTTTTGCAGAAAATGGAAATCTGTATGGAACGCTGAGAAATCCCATCTTCTGCCACTAACCTTAGTGGGAGTTATTTACATCCTGGATGGGAGAATAGATCCTCTTGAGGGAAAAAGATAAATGGACTGAGATCTCGGACTTACTCAATGTGGGGCCTGATTTAGCAAAGCACTTAAGAATGTGCTTAATTTTAAGCCCATATGGAAGTGCTTTGCTCAACTATAGATATAGTAACCTCCTCTCTAGTTGGTCTTTTGAAATCAATGAGAATCAACTAAGAACAAGCAAGGAGCTTACTTGAGGAAGGGTGGAGATGAACAAAATTACTTCCCCGACTGACTGCAGAAGGTTATGTGAAGGCTAACTCAGTGTGCTCCCAACCTCTGTTTCGCTGAGAGCACTCCCTCCTCACAACTCCAATCCCACTGTCCCAGGGACAAGAGATCAATTTCCTCCTGCAAGCTATCACTTAAATATTCTTGAGACAGTATCACATGACATGTGCTTCTGAGAAGTACTGATGTTTGTCCATGAAGGGTCAACACTTCTTTGATAGGTTTAAATAATTAAATTAAATTAAGTAAGAGCCTGAGGTCACTGTTCATATTATACAATGTAATAGCTGGACAGAAATGCAAGCTACAAGCCAACGAAACAACACTGAGCATAGGAAAGCATCTCCAACTCCTAAGAGCTGACTTGACAAAAACTCCATGCCACTCTGAGTTTGCTGAATTATTTCAGCGTGGAATTGTTGCTACTGTGCATTAGGTTAGAGTGTTTCCACGTAAGAGCTTGCATGCTGCACAAAAGCTTCCCATACCATATGATGGTGACACCGACAAGCATTGTAGCCTCTGGATTTGAAATGTACTGGGAAGACTGTTATCATGCTGCAGTGACAGGCCATAATACAGACATTAACCGTCCAGTTCCCAATTGCAGCTGTTTCAAAATGCCTTCCTAACAGCCACAATTTGAAAAGTGAATAAAATACAGATGGCTGTTAACTTACAGCTTAGTGACATTTAGGATAACTGTGACTCAGGGAAATCTTTCCCATTGTAATTTCTTCATTTAATATGTGAATAATCTGACCCGACTCTGGTGGCGGAGTCACTCAACTCAATTGTCATTGGAGAAGAGACCATTACATTGATAAAACCTCATGAGTCTCTTCAAAGCAAAGAGAAAACCTATGGCCTTTCCTCTTTTAAAAGAAGAGTTAAATATATGCATGACACTGGCAATGTCAGACTACATTTTTAAACAAACAACCTTCTCTTCAAAGCAATCTGGGAATCCAGAGCTATATGGGGGTTGTCTTTCTATAGAAAGATGAAATTCCTAGTAAAAGTAATTAATTCTACCCTATCCCTAGCTGTTGTCTTTTCTCTCTTTACATAGAAACTTTAGCTGATGTGTAGAAACTAGCTACAGCTCAATTCTCTTGCCAGCTCATTTTAAGGCCATGGTGATCTGTCACATAGTTGAGGGGAGCTTGTGTCTTCAGGAAAAAAGGATCCTGAATTGGTATTTTGTTCTGACAACTATCTTTTCAACAGGTGAACACCAGATCTGACATACCTAGTTAACAATATGTACTGTATTCTTTGAATTTTTCTTGTGCCAGCAAGATTCTGATTTGCTAAACATTCGCTTAGCATAGCAAGCAAATGGTTAAAGACACTGTCAAGGTTGCAAGCAGGTATGGAAGGATTAGATTTTTATTGGTAAATGTTGATAAATATTGATTTCACCGTACACACAAAAATGGATGAAAAAATATTTCCCTCGATGATAATCAAAATTTGCAGGTAAGCAAAATGAGAAAAATGCTGCTTGAGAACTTATTAAAGTTTGATTTAATGATATTTACTTTGTATATTTTTATTGATGTTGAGAATTTGTTTTAACATTTATAAAGCTTTAACATTTTGACTCTCAATATCTACTGTCCTTAAATAATTACTGTCTCCCCCATATTTTCCCATGACTGTGAAAATTTAAATAGATTACAAAAAATTTTAAAATGCTCAAAACCCATAATTTTGCATAACTATAAAAATTTAAATTGATAAAAATTGGAAAGCAATGCTTAAAATAGACATCAATATTATCAGTTGAAATTATTTTAAAAAATTGAATTATGTCATGCCTCATTGTAAGGGTTATTAATAACAGGAACAAAGCAGAAAAAAACAACAATGCAGAACTTAATGTACACCTAAAGGTTTTGACTGTTGGGTAAAAAGCCATAAAACTGTATTGTATATTAAATCAGTGTTCTCCATAGTTTCATATTTCACACTCTTGGTTCTTAATAATCCCATCTATTCTGTCTCAGTATGGTTTTAAAATTGCATCAAGTGCTTATTTAAAAAGATGCAATGTTTCATTTTACAAAAACTCTTCTTTGAGAGTTGCTGGGTAACTAGCACCTTTGAAAATCAGGCTATTTATTTAGTTGCCTACCTACAGTTTTCAGAGCCTAACTTTAGCTACCCATCTTTCAAAATACCGGTTTGAAAACAGCGTGTTTTTTTAATAACTCATGTACATGTTTCCTTTACCAAAATAAAATGTTACAATAAAACAATAACCTGTTTTTTTCCTACCTTTCGTTTTACATCTTTGTTTTGTTTTGTCTTTCAAAAAGTGTAAAAAATGTAGACATTTGTGGTGCACATGCATCCATATATAAAATCCAAAACCAAAACATACCTTTGAGGACTATCCACTCACTGTGCCAGCAACTGAACATTTAGGCTCAGATTTCTATATTTTTCAGGAATATTTCTTAGGAAACCAGGATAACACTAGAGATGGAAACAAACTATTCCAGAGAGCATCGAAGAAGCCATGAAATTAAAGATGGAAAAACCCCTGTTATATTATCTAGTCCATCTAGGTAACATGGGATGGCTTCCCACATGCATTTTGAGTGCTTTGTATAGAACATTTCCCAAGGGCAACAAGACCAGTGTAATTCTATTTCCAGAATTCTATGTTCCTCTGGGTATGTGAGGAGCAAGATAAGAGCAATCAATCCCATACAACTGTCTAACAAAAGTGGCTTATTAAGCAAAAATACCAAGTGAACTATCACATCATAGTTCCTATGTCTTCCCATGTGTTCAGAGAGCAAGACTATCTTGGCTGATGGGTGTTTTTTATGCAAGCTAGCATATACTATATTAGGTGTGATTTTATCAGTACACTGGGGATGGCAACTCAAAGAAGAACCAACAGCAAATATATTGAAGGAATAATAAACACTAAATAATAAATTGCAAATATTCCTGCCAGTGAAATAAAAGCAATAGCAAACCTAAATACTACAGCATGTGTTCAATCCTTCCAGGTGCTGGTTCCTGGTTCCCATCCAGCGTTTTGGCATGTTCTTAAGTGTAGTCTTATTGACTTCAGTGAGATTACTCACATGCTTAAGAAGTTAAGCATATGCTTAAATTATTTACCAGATCAGTCCCAGATTCAGCAAACAAAAGTAGAGCAAAAGTGGTAATTTACAAACTGCTATAAAGCAATTCAAAAAAGCAACAAAGGGCCAAATCCCAGTCTCATTGAAGTTGATTATCTTCCAGAGGCATAAGAAAGAAAAGGGCTCTATTTACAAACTGAAAAAACAGCTGAATATTCCTAATTCATTGCAAAAGCAAATGGAACACAAAATTGATCATCACAGACCCACTGATAATCCAACATTTCACAAATATCAGACCTGGATTATGTGAAGTTAAACCGTTGCCTTTTAGAAAATTTAAGGAAGAAAAATTAGCTGCCACAAAATTGAAAATTGGACTGAACAGAGCAGGGGTCGGCAACCTTTCAGAAGTGGTGTGCCGAGTCTTCATTTATTCACTCTAATTTAAGGTTTCACGTGCCAGTAATACACTTTAAGGTTTTTAGAAGGTCTCTATAAGTCTATAAACTATTGTTGTATGTAAAGTAAACAAGTTTTTAAAAATGTTTAAGAAGCTTCATTTAAAATTAAATTAAAATGCAGATCTTATCAGTTTAGTGCAGTGGTTCTTAACCTGGGGTGCATGCACCCACTTGGGCAGAGCCGGTGCAAGGATATTTTGTGCCCTAGGCAAAACTTCCACCTTGCCCCCTCCCCCTTCCCCTTTCACATCGATTCATTGTGGGGCAAGTCCCAACCAGTCTTTTTAGACGCCAGGGGCCAGCCTGCCAAGGGGCCAGCCGTGCCCAGGGGCTGCTCCCCAGACCAGGTGCCCCCCTTCCCGCCCCCTGAACTCCCCTGGAGAGTGCACAGCCTTCCCCCCCATGAGCCCTCCCCACCCCACCCTGGTGGTCCAAGTCCACTCTCTGGCTTTGCAGGCTTGGGCCGCTGCAGCAACTCAGCAGGGAGGAGCCACCTTCGGGAGACACTGGAGAGCCAGAGCATCCCGCTTGCAGCAGCAGCAAGCCCCAGCCACAGAGGAGCCGGCGCGGTGCAGGGGGCAGCAGCCCTGCAAAGGTGGCGGCGCCGCTAGTGGGGAGCAGCTGCGCCCCCCTACCCCTCCTTCCCAGGCTTCGGCCCGGCGCCCCCCCAGGGTGCTCCTGCAGGCTGCAGTGGATGTATGAGGGCGCCAGCCCCCATGCGCCCCCCAGCTCCTCCCTCGCCTAGGGTTACCATATTTCAACAATCAAAAACAGAGGGGAGAGCCCTGCCCTAGCCCTGCCCCCATCCACTCCCTCCCACTTCCAACCCCAACTGCCCCCATCAGAACCCCCAACCCCCACCTGCTCCTTGTCTCCTGACTGCCCCCTCCTGGGATCCCTGCCCCAACTGCCCCTCAGAACCCCACCCCCTACTTAAGCCTCCCTGCTCCTTGTCCCCTGACAGGATCCCCAGAACTCCTGACCCATCCAACCCTCCCCCTGCTCCCTGACTTCCCTTACCATGCCCATTCAGGTCAGATGCTGGCTCCACGTGGAGACAAAACACACTGCCGGGCTGCTGTGTGCACAGCCCCTCCCCCGCAGAGTGCTGAGGCAGCGGGACGGGGGGAGTTGCGAGAGGGGCAGTGGCAGCTCACACTTCTGGGAGCCACAGAACCCGAGCGCGGTGGCAGGGGGGGAGCTGGGGGCAGGGCCGGCGCTACCATTTAGGCAGCCTAGGCAATCACCTAGGGAGTCAGAATAATTGGTGGGCGCCGTTTTGCCGGAGGGGGCGGCAGGTGGCTCCGGTGGAGCTGCCACAGTGGTGCCTGCGGAGGGTCCGGTGCTCCGCGGCTCCGGTGGAGCTGCCGCAGTCGTGTCTGTGAACGGTTGGCTGCTCATGCGGCTCTGGTGGACCGTCCGCAGGCATGACTGCGGCAGCTCCACCGGAGCCGCGGAGCACCAGACCCTCTGCAGGCACCACTGCGGCAGCTCCACCGGAGCCGCGGGACCAGCGCGCTGGGTGGCGAAATTGCCATGCGCCTAGGGCGCTCAAACCCCTAGCGCTGGTCCTGGCTGGGGGCCACATCTACCGCTGGTCTGGGGTCCCAACCGCTGGCCCCGCTCAGCCTCCTGCCAGCCTGGAGTTCCGTTCACTCAGCCGGCAGCGGGCTGAGTGGGACTGGCGTCTGGGACCCCAGCTGGCAGCTGCGTGCCAGGCAAAATTGGCTCACGTGCCAAAGATGGCACCCTTGCCGTAGGTTGCTGACCCCTGGAATAGGGATACCAGATTTATGGTTTATTATATCTATAACCCACTAACAACCCCTCACCGCAGGCTTCCCTCTCCTTCCCTTCCTTTCCCCCCTGTGACTGAAGGGGTGTTAGCAGACCACTTCATCTTGAATGGTCTCTTGAAATACTTCTTAACTATTTATGCTAAACAATCTGTTCTACTTTGTATTTTGCTATGACACTCTGAGGCCATGTCTACACTATCACTTACCTCGGTATAACTTATGTCGCTCCGGGGTGTGAATCAGCCACCTGCTGAGTGACATAAGTTACACCAACCTAAGCGCTAGTGTGGACAGCCCCTATGTTGGCAGGAGAGCCCTCTCACATCTGCTTAGAGAGGCTACACTAGAGTCCTTACAGAGATGCAACAGCCATAGGTTAGCCATAGCCTGAGTACATTTCCCAGACTTGAGAAACAACTCTGTTAGCTCAAACACTCGTCTCTCTCACCAACAGAAGTTGGTCCAATAAAAAAGAGATTATTGATGGAAATATATTTTCTTCAGCTTGTGTGTGTGTACAGAGAATTTATTAACATTTCCTGATAAAAATCTAATCTTTCCCACCCTACATACAGTATAATTGATTTTAACTGTAAGAGTCCATCGGTTTATCAATCTCACTCTTGTGCTTTGAATCCTGCCACGGAAGCAGGTAAAGAAGCGCAGCAGTTGTTCAAAAATTGATGCTATCCTACACATTTCAGGATGAGATAAGAAACCTGCGTGGAGTACCAAGAGAACACTGGGATGTAACTGCCTTCTCAACTCAATGAGCGCAGCTTGCAAGAGCCATACCCAGTTATATATCTTAGGTTCTTATTTGGCCCCATCACCAAAATATCTGAGCACCTTGCCATTTTTAAAGTAAGTCTTTTTTCTCCCAACACCCCTGTGAGGTAGGGCAATGCTATTATACCCATTTTATATACGGGGAATTGAGGCTGCACTGTGCGACCAAAGTCACACAGGAAGTCTGGGGCAGAGCAGGGAATTGATCCTACAGCTCCTGAGTCCCAGGCTAGCCCCATAATCACTAAGTGCCATCTTTCCTTATCCTCACAGAGCCCTTACAAATATGCCATAAAGGAATTATAAACTGGGTGCCAACACAGTAATGTTAGGACAGTATAAAATAAAATCCAAAAACAATTGATTTTTTAAAAAAACTAACAAAATGTGTACATTCTACAGACCACAATATCCTCATTACCTTATTTAGCAGAACACTGAGAGTTAAGGCCCATATTTTAAAAGGTATTTTGGGTGACTAACTCCCAGCAGCCCAAACTGAGCTGCCTATGGGCTGCAGAGGCATACAGGATAGTGGTACTGGCACTTGCTGTGGCCCAGCCCTGCCCCAGTATTCTCCAGAATGAGGCTTGTGAAGATAGTTAAGTCCGTGACAGACTGCAAAGAGCTACAAAAAGAGCTCTCAAAACTGGGTGACTGGGCAACAAAATGGCAGATGAAATTTAATATTGATTAATGCAAAGTAATACACATTGGAAAGCATAATCTCAACTATACATATAAAAAAATTAGGTCTAAATTAGCTGTTACCATTTAAGAAAGAGATCTTGGAGACACTGTGGATAGTTCTCTGAAAACATCCACGCACTGTTCAGCAGCAGTCAAAAAAACTAACAGAATGTTGGGAATCATTAAGAAAGGGATAGATAATATGACAGAAAATATCATATTGCCTCTATATAAATCCATGGTACGCCCACATCTTGAATATTGCGGGCAGATGTGGTCACCCCATCTCAAAAAAGATATTTTGAAATTGGAAAAGGTTCAGAAAAGGCCAACAAAAATGATTAGGGGTAGGGAACAGCTACCATCTGAGGACAGAATAAGACTGGGACTTTTCAGCTTGGAAAAGAAACAGCTAAGGGGGGATATGATAGAGGTCTATAAAATCATGACTGGTGTGGAGAAAGTAAATAAGGAAGTGTTATTTACTCCTTCTCATAACACAAGAACTAGGGGTTACCAAATTAAATTAATAGGCAGCAGATTTAAAACAAATAGAAGGAAGTATTTTTTTATACAATGCACAGTCAACCTGTGGAACTCCTTGCAAAAGGATGTTGTGAAGACCAAGACTATAACAGGGTTCAAAAAACAACTAGATAAATTCACAGAGGATAGGTCCATCAATGGCTATTAGCCAGGATGGGCAGGGATGGTGTCCCTAGTCTCTGTTTGCCAGAAGCTGGGAATGTTCTGTCCATTCCCTCTGGGGCACCTGGCATCGGCCACTGTCAGAGGACAGGATGCCAGGCTAGATGGACCTTTGGTCTGACCCAGTATGGCCATTTTTATGTGGGCCTTGTAAGACAATCTGCAGCTGTTTTACTCAGTTCCTACACCACAGGGTATTCTCCCTTGGCCCGGTCTTGGATTTTACGGTCCCTTTATGCTGCTGTGGCAGCGGGAGAGTACCTCCAAATATCTCTCCCTTACTTCTTGCTCCTGTTTGATCTCTCACTTTGTCATTCTGCCTTAAACTGCGAACCTCCATGACAATCTATTAGCATGGACCACTATATCGGTGCAGAATCCAACCGAAGCCAAAGGGACTCCACACAGGTAAATGCTAGTATTTCCTGAAACAGAATTGGACATTAAGGGCCTTGTCCAACACCCAATGAAGGCAATGGTGACCTCAGTGGTACTAAAGGGCCCTTACATTGTAAGCACCTTTGGACAGGGACTTTGTCTTTTCTTCTTTCATAAAGTGCCATACACCTGATGGTGCTCAATATGACAAATAATAAATCCTGATACATACATATATGTATATATATTAATACAGATTTAATGGTGAACCCCAATTTTAAAATGCTGCACATTTGTCTTTAACCTTTTCATTTACATTTTTATTTATTTTCCACGATACGAAAAGATAATTTAAACAATAATCCAAGGTGCTTTATATTCACAGACATATTTATAAAGGAATCACTGTGATTCCATAACGAACTGAGGAAAATAATAAGAGTGCTGTTTGAAGAACAGTAGCATAATGGAAGGTCTGGCTGTCTTTTTCCAATTAGAAAACTCTCTCATAACACCAGTCACTAAAGTATGGCTGGATGGTGTCATCTGTGAAACTCTGGGCAAAATTCTGGTGCAGAGGAAACACACCAGAATCTATGCCCATCACAGGTAAGTGCTTAAGTGGGCCATCAGGCCTCCCGAAACGAATGATTTTCACCTTCCCTGTAGATGTTATGTTACGATTTGAACCTCTGGTTTTCAATAGTCTTGAAAATATACATGTGAAATAAAGGGAGTATAACTCCACTGACTGCAAAATGTGTTTCTTGTTTCTTTAAGACAAATGAGACATGGATAACATGCCTCATATGAAAGCATTGAGCCACCAACCCCTTTATATATACCAAAACATTTAAAATATTATTTCTTATTTGCATTACATTAGCATTTACATGCCCCAACCAAGATCAGAATCTATAATGATTAATAGTTATTTGTACTCTGGCAGCACCTACAGCACCCAGTAAGGGACCCCATTTTTCTAGGCACTGTACTACTACATAACAAAAAGACAGTCCCTGACCCAAAGAGTGTGCTAGGCACTGTACAAAGACATAGTGAGAGACAGTCCCCTACAGAGCTCACAATCTAAATAGACAAGGCGGACAAAGGGGAAAGGCACAGTGACTTGCTCCAGGTCACAAAGCAGTTCCCTGGCACAGTGAGGAATTAGAACCCAGTCTCCAGATTCCCAGTTCAGTGCTGCATTCACTAGTGACTAGATCATTTTGTTGAAAAATCTCTCAATTTTGACAAGTTTATGTCGGCATGAAGGATCTTAATGGGTTAAACACTATGGCATTGAAGCTCATTTGGATTTTGTCAAATAAATAAAGATATTACACCAATGCCTTTTGTTCCTCAGCAGAATGTTTTAGTCTGTGAACAGAATTAATTGTGTTCACATAACGCATTTATAGTTTCAACAAAATGTCTGTCTGTTTTCACAGTGGATAAGGGATTTGCCAAAACTAATGCTGAGTTCAGAGGATTCTCATATCACTGAATTATCCAGCAGATAAAATGCCACTAGCAACAAAACAAGGAGTCAATAGCCCAGAGGCCCTAATGTTAAGGAGATGTATGAGCCAGTTGTATTTCATAAAGAACACATGAAGGTTCTTCATTTCCAGCTGTTTTTAATCATCAGAGGGTTTCTGTCCGTGCAGAGGTAAATGGGCCACAGGCTCAGAAGACCCTTGCCTGCATGGTAGAAAAGTGCTCTCCGAGAACAGGCCTGACTGTCTGCAAGGGTTGGACAAAAGAGGAGTAGTCTTAGTTTGGGTTTGCATAGGAGTTTCTTCCCTGCCAACACAGAACACCTTGCTACAGGTCCAATGGCCAAACTATGGGGCTAGAACCAGCAATGGTGAACTGTGGGAGTGCTGGATCTCTAGGTAAGAGACAAAGTAAGACAAGGTCAACATTATGGAATCTGGAAAATGAAGATGCCAAAGGTAGAAATGATTCAGGCAGTAGGTCAGTCAGAACTTTGCCTCCAGCTAAAACCCACTTGTGTTTCCAGCATTAAAAAGAGCCACATACCTTTAAAAACCCTGGACAACTCCTACCCCCAAACTGACAATATTCACATGGGATAATTTCCATGATGGGGAGGATGTTACTTTTCAAATCTCTTCTTTCCCTTTTCCACGTGTACTGGTCCATTTTGGATGGTATCCATGTGACTTTTCTCCCATCTATGAACACATGATATGTGCCTAGTTAAAGCAATGTTCTATACTTTCATGGGCACTATACTCATCCATTTTTTTAAAAATAAAAGCTTGACGAAGCTAGATACAAAGAAAGATGTAGGCCATCCACTTAATGGAGAAGGAGAGCTAATAACATCAAGATGACTGAGGTGTTTAACACCTATTTTGCATCAGTCTTCACTTAAAAGTTTAATGGTGACCAGTCTCAACATTATTAATATTAACAACAAGGGCACAATAATTTAGGAAAAATTTGAACAAATTGGACAGAGTCCAGAGGAGAGCAAGAAGAATAATAAAAAGTTTAGAAAAGCTGACCTATGAGGAAAGGTTAAAAAAACTGGGCGTGTTTAGTCTTGAGAACGATGACTGAGGGGTGACCTGAAAACAGTCTTTGAATATGTTAAGGACTGTTCTCAATGTCCACTGAAGATGGACAAGAATTAATAGATTTAATCACCAACAAGGGATATTTAGATTGGATAGTAGGAAAAACTTTCTAACTATAAGGGTTGTTAAGCTCTGAAATAGGCTTCCAAGGGAGGCTGTGGAATCCACATCATTGGAGGTTTTTAGGAACAGGTTGGACAAACAGCTGTCAGGGATGATCTAAATTTACATGGTCCTGCCTCAGAGCAGGGGGTTCAATTTAATGATTTCTGAAGGTCCCCTCCAGCCTTACATTTCTATGATTTCATATAAAATAAAAGTTAACACCTAGGGATTTAAGACAATAGAATAGATTGCTTTTATTCTCAGTTAATTCTCTGACAAAGACTGAAAACTGGAATAGTACAGATTGCTCTCTTACCATTTGGTATTATGATCAAATGAAAATATAATATTCTGTGTATTTTTGTGCATTATTTCTCATACAAGTTTGGACCCTGGTGTTTAGAAAGAACAGGAATGCTTCTAAGAACAGGAATTACTTTTATTCTATAAGCTTAATGCACTAACTGAATGCGCTTAGATACTATGGTGATGACCAGTGCTCAGAGGTGAAAGTAAGCCAGTACGCCCTGGTATGGCATACTGGCAAGAGCTGGTACGCCAGGCTGGAACAGCTTCCCCAGGTGGCAATTTAAAGGGCCTGGGGCTCCCAGCAGCATGGAGCCCAGGGCCCTTTAAATTGCCACCAGAGTCCCACTGCTGGAGGTCCCAGATAGCGGAGGTGGCTGGGACGCCTGGGGCTCTGGTGGCAATTTAAAGGGCTTGGGGCTGCACTGCAGTAGCGGCAGCTGGGAGCCCCTGGTCCTTTAAATCACTGCCAGAGCCCCGCTGCTGCTACCCCAGGGCTCCAGCAGCAGGGCTCAGGCAGTGATTTAAAGGGCCCGGGGCTCACAGCTGCCACTACCGCAGCCGGAGCCCTGGGCTCTAAAGGCCTCGCCCCTTCTGGTTGAGGCCACACCCTTTCTGGTTGAGCCCCCACGCCCCCATCCCTGCTCCGAAGTACCAGTAAGTCCTTTAAGTTACTTTCTCCACTGCCAGTGTTCCCTCTAATTTTTCCCATGCATGTGTGGAATAAATTTTGTTATGTGCACCAGTATGGAGGTGGTGTGTGATACATCATCTTCATAGTGGTACACATAACAAAATTCATGTGGCGGAGGTGGAGCTGAGAGTGTGGGAGTGGGCCAGAGGGTTGCGGTGCAGGGGAGGGAGGGCTCCAGCTGGGGATGAGGGGTTCAGATCTGGGGTAGAGGGTTGGCTTGGGGGGTGTGTGCGTGAGGGCCCCGGGGATGGAGCTGAGGATGTGGGCTTTGGGGTGCAGGCTGCAGGCTGCCCACAAGAAAGAAAGGATCAGACCCACTAAACTCATTTTCATCTGAGCCCTTAGCAGACTCTACGTTCAGGATGTGAGAGGTGAAATGCCAATAATTTAACTAAATGTGCTACTTTCCTTCCCTTTATATTTCATTTGAAAAAAAATAATCAAGACTTATGTTTCTTCCAAAGAAGATTGCTAAATGCAAAATAATTTTCCACTAAAAAGCAGACATTCTTAGAATTTTTCAATACTAACTTAAGAAACCAAGCAATCCCTGAAATTCTCCCTTGGTATCATAAATAAGTGTGAGAACATCAGCACTGGAAAGCATCACAGAATCCCTGGGCATCTGAAGAAGGTAATTAACAAGCAATGAAGTTGGAACTCTTAGTGAGTGGATGAGGGGACTAGAGGTGAGGGATGTATGGCTGAAGGGCACAGAGAAAGAACTTCCAGGCAAAAGAAACATGCATCCGTGGAAGCACAGAGCTGGGCATCTTGGAAACAGCATGAAACGAGACCTTGAATCTAAAGAGATGGGGCTCTGAAATGTCTATTTTTGAGTACTTGGGTAGTGCTCAGATACTACAGTGAGGAAGGTCACATACGTAGCTAGACAGCTAGGCAAGGTCAAATACTGACTGAACTGTACAGCTAGACAACCTGTTGTGAGACTCGTTTTTCTTTTCTATTCACTTTATGCTGCCAGAACATGTAGTCTTGTTAGTCAGAAAATTCTCAATAATTTTAGCATGAAAAACACATTTTGCAGTAGAGAGGGAGGTTATGCTGGTTTGTATTTCTGCTTCTCTGAGCTGCTTAGGTTTTTTTCTGTAAATTTCTTTTAAGGTAAAGGGTAAGTGCATTTGTGTGTTTTCCAGGTGGACTTGCTGCTATTATTGCCCTGGGGAAATAAAGTGTCAGAAGGTAAACAGCCTATTTATTCACCTGTCTTCTAAAATGAATTCTCCTCTGCTCAAGAGTTGACACCGTTTGTAACCAGTGCTCTTCTTGCCTGGTGAATGCTTGACTGCACAAGGTCTTAGACTTGATAACAGAAGGCAATGAATCTCTATGAGGAGAAATAATTGCAACTGCTGATAAAATGAATTAAAAGAAATTAACTTGAGTTAGTTGAATGTAGATGAATGGTTTCTATCTTCAAACACTACAAGTGCAGCCACAATTAAATCTGACATAAGCACTGAATGAAAACAGGAATGTGAAACAAGTACTGTTATTACTATAATACAGAAACAGTGCTGTAGGTACAAGAACTCACTATGAGCTTGATCCTCAGTGGCATTCTGTACAGCTGAGGCGTGTGAGGCAAAAATGGCTTTAAGCTACCTTTCTGCTTCCCCTGAGCTTGGGACTGGCCCCTGGCTCAAGTTAGATGAGCCAAGAGCTTTTTGTCCCTGCAGGGTCTCTATCCCTTGCACATTCACTGGATTGAACTCTCCTTTAAATACTGTTTTTTCATCCCAGAATCCCTGACCCTCAACTTCCTCCCCCCCATCACACCCTGAAACACCCCAGAGTACTTTCTATACTGAAGAACTGAACGGGATCAATAAAATCAATGGGAATTGCACCCCTTTCACTGAGGCCATAGTGGCCTTTAGTATTGTAAGCCCTAGGGCCCAAAGACTTTGGGATATATCTACACAGTGAAGGCTTCAATGCAGGTAGTACAAGCCTAGCACAGACCCTGGGTACCTGCTTGGCTCACTAGCCCCCTCTGAAGCTTGCACTGCACTACATTCACTGCTATTGTTACCTACTAGCTGGATTCAAGCTAGCTCGGATAGGTTAGCCCGTGCACAGTTTTTGCCGTACAGACATACCCTTAGAGGGATGGAATTCTCTGCTAGAGGGGAAGAGGAAAAGTCAGGTCTGGCTAGCTTCATTTATGTAAGTTCTGATGTTGTGTACCCATAATTTCACCTACTGAGTTTTGTTGATTTGGTTGGAATTTGTTTGTTTTGATTGCAAAAGGAATAATAGATTGTTATTATTACTGTCTCATGAAAGGGCACAGGAATTGTGCAGAATATGCCCTGAAGCGAGTGGGTCACCGTGAACATACAGGTAGTGGAATTTGGTTTGGTAACAAAATCCAAGTTTAATAAGAAAGGCCACAAGAGAGCTCTGCCCTGGGACACCAGGAGCAGGGCCTCTGTCCAAGTGTTCTGTTTTGCTCTGGGTTCTCTACCTGGAGATTTGTGCCCTGTGGGGAATGGAAGTGACAGTGCACAGCTGACTTTGAAGTGAGACCCTACCAGATTTGGGGTGGGCCTCCTCCCAACACCTTCTTTGTCCTTACCACAGAACCTTCCTCCTGATGTCTGTTAACACTTGTATTCCTCAGTCCTCCAGCAGCACATCCTCTCACTCTCGCTCCCGCTCCCTCTCCCTCTCCTCCCTCTCTCTCTCTCTCTCTCTCACACACACACACTCTCTCTCTCTTTCTCTCTCTCTCTCTCTCTCTCTCTCGTGAAAGCCTTTTTATACCAGGTGTCCTGATTAGCCTTAATTAATTCTAGTAACTTCCCAATTGGCTACAGGTGTCCTAATTAGCCTGCCTGCCTTAATTAATTCTAGAAAGTTCCTGAGTGTTCTGGAATAGTTCCTGTTATCTTACCCAGGGAAAGGGGACTGCTTAACCTGGAGCTAATGTATCTACCTTCGACCACTCTCTTGTAGCCATCTGGCCTGACCCTGTCACAATGGTTATCATGTTTATTTTGATTGTTTCCTCCCCTTTTCCCAAATAAAAACAGACTTGTGTTCCACGTTGCCAAGGGCTCTATGTGCTTCTGGTTGGGAATAAACTCACCTGATAAGGTGACAGAAATTATTTGTTTTAATTTTCCAGAGCCAGAAATTGGAGTATGGCTCTGGATGGAGGCTTTGAGTTATAGTTTTATATATTTTAGAAAAAGACCCCATAGACAGATTGAAACAGGCTCTTGTTGCTGCTATTGGTGCCTGATAAAACGGTTACAGTTTTATATAGAGCTTCATACCATCAGTCATACCTAGCAACATTTTATGACAAAAATTAGTAGATTTCATTTGCATAAAATTGCATGTATTTGCATAAAATACCACAAATTCACATGAAGTACAGCTGGTACAAAGAGCTTCCGATTCTTCTAAAACACCAATTAATTAATTCTGTGCACCTCCAGCCCCATATATGATTCTCCGCCAGCCCCACATCAATTAATGATGCACTTCTAGCACTCCAAAATCAATTAATGCAGCACTGCCTGGCCTCACATCAATTACTTTTATTTCTCTAGCCTCCCATCAACTCTGCACCCGGCAGCCCCAAATCAATTAATTTTGTGCTCCCTCTAACTCTAACAGCTGCTCCAATGCCTACTCTTATACAACCCTATACCACCCAGCCCCCACATCTTGCCTCCAAGTACACTTCTGCTTTTCCTGCTGCTCTGGAATTTCTTCACCATGTCCTCCTAGGTTTAGGCAGGGGCAGCTTCAGGGGCTCTTCCCCCTTTCCCTACCCCAAAACTCCTAGCAGTTCCAGAGTGCGGCAGAACTCTGACTGCCACCTCTGATTGGTTGCCTTCCCCAAGGAAGGTAGCGGAGTTGGGAAAGCAGACAATTGGAGGCCTTTCAGCTCTCCTCCACACAGCAGACCTGTAGTAGGATCTGAAAACCCCTAGTCTATAGGGAAGACTATAGAGCCAGCAAAAGTCTGAAAGTGTTGCACAGGTATTCAATAATTCTGTTTATGAGAAAATTGAACCAATGGAGCAGTCACCATTAGGACTTAGGATAGCATGGCTTCTGTTCCTGTGCTTCTTGCTACAGTGTGCTAAGGCACACTGCCTCACTATCTAACTTCTTTCAAACTTTGTATAATATATGAAAAAAAAATCCAGATTCAGGCTGATGCTTAGATTGGAGATAACTGGCTCCATGGATACGGGGAAAGCGGTGGATGTGATATATCTTGACTTTAGCAAAGCTTTTGATAAAGGTCTCTCACAGTATTCTTGCCAGTAAGTTAAAAGAGTATGGATTGGCTGAATGGACTATATGGTGAATAGAAAGCTGGCTAGATCGTCAGGCTCAAAGGGTAGTGATCAACAGCTCGATGTCTAATTGGCAGCCAGTATCAAGCAGAGTGCCCCAGGGGTCGGTCCTGGGCCAGTTTTATTCAACATCTTCATTAATGATCTGGATGATGGGATGGATCGCACCCTCAACAAGTTCACAGACCATACTAAGCTGAGGGAAGAGGTAGATACACTGGAGGGTAGGGATAGGGTCCAGAGTGACCTAGACAAATTGGAAGATTGAGCCAAAAGAAATCTGATAAGGTTCAACAAGGACAAGTACAGAATCCCACACTTAGGATGGAAGAATCTCATGCATTGCTACAGGCTGGGGACCAACTGGCTAAGTTGCAGTCCTGCAGAAAAGGACTTGGGGCTTACGGTGGATGAGAAGCTGGATATGAGTCAGCACTGTGCCCTTGTTGACAAGAAGGCTAACGGCACATTGGGCTGCATTAGTAGGAACATTGCCAGCAGATCGAGGGAAGTGATTATTCCCCTCTATTCGGCACTGGTGAGGCCACATCTGGAGTATTGCATCCAGTTTTGGGCCCTCCACTACAGAAAGGATGTGGACAAATTGGAGAGAGTCCAGCACAGGGCAATGAAAATGATTAAGGAGCTGGGTCACATGACTTACGAGGAGAGGCTTAGGGAACTGGGCTTATTTAGTCTGCAGAAGAGTGAGGGGTGATTTGATAGCAGCCTTCAACTACCTGAAGGGGGATTCCAAAGAGAATGGAGCTCAGTTATTCTCAGTGGTCGCAGATGACAGAACAAGGAGCAATGGTCTCAAGTTGCAGTGAGGGAGTTCTATGTTGGATATTAGGAAAAAATATTTCACTAGGAGGGTGGTGAAGCACTGGAACGGGTTACCTAGGGAGATGGTGGAATCTCCATCCTTAGAGGTTTTTAATGCCCGGCTGGACAAAGCCCTAGCTGGGATGATTTAGTTGGGGTTGGTCCTGCTTTGAGCAGGGGTTGGACTATATGACATTTAGAGGTGTCTTCCAACCCTAACCGTCTATGACTCTATGATTTAGTATGCCAAGTGATAGCCTGGGGCAAAGTGTTAAACCTCAAAAAGCATAGGATTATAATGA
The DNA here is from genome assembly GCF_025201925.1 of Gopherus flavomarginatus. Taxonomy (NCBI): domain Eukaryota; kingdom Metazoa; phylum Chordata; order Testudines; family Testudinidae; genus Gopherus; species Gopherus flavomarginatus. The sequence goes on along the minus strand of NC_066617.1, from coordinate 200,368,623 downwards.
AAATGCTGACATGATATTAACTACAGTGGTGTGAACAGTTCTATTGTAACTTCATATATACAAGCTGCATGGAGTCATTCAGAAGAAAGCTCTGACCTACATTTGAAAACAAAAAAACAAAAAACCCAACCCCCAAAAAATAATGAGAGTTTTTCTATGCTTACACAGATTCAAAAACAGTGCTGAGAACCTATGGTTCTCAAAATCAGGCCCCTTTCATGATGTCTCCAAAACTTACCTCCAAAACTTACTCATCACTTTTGAAAATATAGTCCAGCTTTTGCAAATACTAAATTGACTTATTTATTCAACATAAAATTAGGAAAGAATGGCCATAAGAATGGGTAGAGCTTTGACAGTAAATATGGAAAGGCCATATTTTTGTTCTGCATTCCTACAGCACCTAGTGCAATGGAATCCTGTTCCATGAATGAGGTTCGTAAGCACTATTGAACCATAAATATTAATAATAGTTATGGATAGCTCACAGCTGTGTTCTCTGGCAACGGATGCTGGTAGTTCTGAGCCTTTTTTTAAAAACCAGATGCAGGTATCACTCTAATTTTCTTCCATAATCAAAGGGCTGGAACATTGTAGAGCAAGTGCTTGAAAAGAGACTTAGCAGGAACACTCTGTCATAATCATAAATTATTTGTATTTCTTCATACAAAAGAAATGCAAAAGAAGTTTGACGCATTAACACAATTGTAGGTATAAGTCCAAATTCTGCCTAGAATGGCCCAATTCTAACCTCAGTTACACCTCTTCAAACTAATTAACCTTACCTGAGTATAGCAGTGGGAGGTATATGACCCATGCTGTATGAACCAATAAACTAACTTGATCCTTTAACAGTGCAAAGAAATAGGGAAAGTGTCAAAAGATTTAGTGACTCTGTTCAGTTTGGTTGCTTTCCAACCTCAGTGGTCAGAAAATTTCACAAAAATATAGGATCTCTCAGAAGACTTCCAGTATTTCCCGTGAGCATTGCAGAATTAATGGAACATCACCACAAAAAAACAAAAACAAAAATTTGCTGCTAATTATGGGCCTGATCCAAAGCATGATGAAGTCAAAGAGAATCTTTCCACTGACTTAAATTTGCTAAGAGTCAGGTCCTATGCCTCTAACAAAGACCCTCTGAGGCCTGGTCTACACTGGGGGGTTGGGGGGATCAATCTAAGTTATGCAACTTCAGCTACGTGAATAACATAGCGGTGTCTTCACTGCGGTGAGTTGACTGCTGCCGCTCTCCCATCAATTCTGCCTGCATCTCTCACAGTGGTGGAGTACAGGAGTCGATGGGAGAGTGCTCGGGGGTCAATGTATTGCGCCTAGACTAGACGCGATAAATCGACCCCCGCTGGATCGATTGCTGCCTGCCGATCCGGTGGGTAGTGTAGACATACCCTGAGAGAGAGGTGATCTACATAAATTCAAAAGACAGTTCTACCATCCTCCATGCTACTCTTCCCTACATCTCTGGGACCATGCCAGAGCCTGAGCTGCTTCTAGGGTGTGTCTTTAAGGGTATGTCTACACCTCAAGGCTACATCTACACTACACACCATGTTTGGCAGCATGTAGCGTAAGTGTAGCAACATGCAGCAGCGAAAAGCACACCCTGTCCAGATTGTGGGGTGCAGCTACCTATGTCAGTGAAAGGCTCTGCCCGTGGGAGGCAGCAGGGAAAGGCTTCAGCTGCTTCCCACGGCCAGAGCCTTTAACTGCAGTGAGGCGAGGCTCTGGCTCTGGCAGTGGGGAGGCAGGGGGGCAGGGCTGAGCCTTTTCCCTGCGCCCTCTTGTTGACATAAGTGCTGTCTACACCAGGAGTTCGGTCAGGATACTGTTATGCTGACCTAAATCTGTAGTGCAGAGTAGTTAAGTTAATACAACCGGACTTTCTTTTGTTATGTTTACTAAAGCCTTTCGTGAAAATGAATGGCATTAGTTTCCATCCTTTGTAGCGTTGGCAAAAGGTGGCACATCACCAGCCCTACAGATTGAAGTACTCTAAAAACCGCACAGCCCCAGGCAGGATGAGGGCAACTGAGGGTAGGTCAGTTTTATATCTATTCACTTAGTAGCCTCTCTTTTAATACTCTTTATTAAGGATGTTAACTGAGCTAGTAGCTTTATGATGTGGACATTTGTCCACTAACAACTGTGATCACTATTTCACACGTACTCCATGACAGCTGTCATATGGTCACTACTGACCTGAGCTATATTTGAACTAGCAACATAAAGGTGAAATGATTCCCTAGCTCATTGCCAATTTCTTGAGGTATCCAATGCTGTGTATCTGTCTGATAGATCGTATACCCACTGAACAACTCAAACAGTGAAATGGAGGTATACCTCAGAAATGCTAGGATAAACATTGATTTTGTGAGTTCACAGTCTACTCTACAGTGTTTAGTATTGCAAAAAGCAGACATTAAATAGAAAATATTGTCATTATAATTACTGGAAGCTTTGTTTACTGTAACATTTTCATTTGCAACAAAGATAAGGAGCAGTTCCATGTTTATCCAAGTGCAAAAGTCTACAACCAATGCACACAGAGGCAATTTCCACTTTAATTAAGGCTATGTACAAAGGTTAATCTGAGATTCTAACAGCTAATTCAAGTGCACACTTCCTACATGCTTACATCATCATGTTCTTTGAAGAGAATTTACAGGAAGATTTTAAGAGTTAAGGTTAAAGTTATTTGGCTGAAGATATCTGATTTAATATCAAGTGATGTATCTTTTGTTTTATGGTCCTTTTACAACCTTAAGCCATAGAGTACAACCTTAAGCCATAGAAGTCTGTTCTTGCCACAGTACATCTATGACAAAAGGAGTATAGACTTCTTAATGGTCTCCCAGAGCTGCTATGGATCCTGACTTACCACTAACCTATTGGCCCAGTTATACCTGATGCTTCATTTTTACAATATAGTATTTGTAACATGATTATCCTGTGTCTTCTTAAACTGTAGTAGGTTTTAATACTAACAAAATTCCCTCGACATCCAAAAAGGATTCATTCTATGAAACCTTATTCTGCTGTCATTAAAGTGAGGATTATTAAAGGCTATTTTCCTACCCAAAAATGGGGAAACAGTTCCGTATCCTTTCCAGAGGAACATAGGGCCACCACAATAAAGGTTTCACCATATTAATAATAGCTGTCCATATTATATACGATGCACTTCTGTTATTTTATCTGATTTTTAAGATGCCCCTGTGCCGTTGGTGGGGATAAGTGTTTTGACGGGAATTTTCAAAGTAACAAGAGCATGATTTTTGACTCTCACCCACAGCAAGTATGTAGGACTGAAAAAATCTCTTAGTTTGACCTTGTGGCATTTCAAAAACAGAACTCTGAACATGGTATTGTTATTCTCTTCACCATATGCTTTTAAATTCACCACCACCATCCATAGTTTCAAAACAGCCTAAACATGTGTTGAAAGTATTAGTCTACAGGGAGTAGAATCAACTTTTTTTTACCCAGGGATTACAAAATCTCACAGCTTCAAATGGATACAGTGCTGCATTTTTAATGATATCAAAGCACAGGGTTTTGTTTTTGTTTTTGCTTTTTGTGGGGTGGAGGCAGAGAGAGAGAGATGATCTTTCTCAGTCCTCTCTTGACAATTACTCTGGAACAGAAGGGAAGATGAGTTACAAAGGAAGCTGGGAAAACGTACCCCATTCCCAGTGGTTGGTAGTATAAGGAAAGAAAGATATACATAAATGTAATTATTACATTGGCTTAGAAACAGATTGGCAAGTGGTATTTCATGGTATTTCAGTGAAACAAAACACGGGAAATGGAAGCATCTATTATGTACCACTACACGCACCTGTTTTCATCTCTGCCTAAAACAGGGGTTGGCAACCTCTGGCACACGGCTAGCCAGGGTAAGCACCCAGGTGGGCTGGGCCAATTTGTTTACCTGCCATGTTGGCAGGTTTGGCCGATTGCGGCTCCCACTGGCCTCGATTCGCCGTCCCAGGCCAAGGGGGTGGTGGGAAGCCGTGGCCAGCACATCCCTCCCCTGTGCCACTTCCCACCATCCCCATTGGCCTGGGATGGTGAACTGCGGCCAGTGAGAGCCGCGGTCCACCGATTCTGCCATCACGGCAGGTAAACAAACTGGCCTGGCCCACCAGGGTGTTTACCCTGGCAAGCTGCATGCCAGAGATTGCCGACCCCTGGCCTAAAACAACAAGAAATGAACACTTCATGATGTTTGCATGTGTGATTATGTTGTATGAAGACTTTTTAAGTACTCTGCCCCTCACTAGCTCCTGCTATTAGAAAATAAGTAAGAAGCTGCAAGGAGGCAAAATGTGTTGGAATCTATAAGGCTGCTTTTCAGCTATGGATTACATGCCCTCTAATCTCTTTAGAATGCCTTACATGCTCATGATTCACTGGTTATGGTTTTTGTTGGTGGTGTCTCCCAAATCCATTTAAATTAGAATTAGGATTTTACATTCATGCGCAGCGCAGCAGCAATAGAGAGATAACATGTATTATGAAGTAAAAGGGCAGGGCAAAATACCCATTTTTAGCTTCCGTATAAATTAGCTGCCAGAATTCCCAACAAGAATTCATATGATCTAAACCAACATGAAAAAAACATTTCTATGTCATCACTGGAGGCAGTGAGGGCATGTACCGGGTAACAGAAAAGGTTAACTAAGACTTTTGAGGAGTGAAGGGGAGAAAGGTAGAATCATTGGCTCCCTGCATTATCTATGTTGTGTGACAGTAAGAATTTGGAAGGAACAGCAATACTTTGTAGAAGTATCTGAGAAGCTGGTACACTTCTCCAGTGTACTTTCCCTTAGTGCATATAGCAGTTGGCATCAGCTCTAACATACCTTGGTTCCATTTATTAATTCAAAGCAACATGACATTTGTTGCCTGGCAAGTAATCAAGTATCTCCTTCAATGAATTACAATACACCATGAGTTACTGTTTGTAGAACAGGTGGGTTGGATGAACGGAAAGATTGCTAAAGCAAGTTTTGCAGGGACTTGTGCCAGGTACCCAGGGCAGGAGATGCCCATGACATGTGTAGTTTGAGGATGGGCTATCTGGACAGGATGCTTCTTGGCATGCTTCTCAAGGCTGTGTGAAGACTATAGAATGTGTAGGAAGATTGCTGGCCAATGACTCTCATGTCTTGTGCTTACTATTCTGAAGGGTTAAAATCCATGTGCATTTTATATAACAACCTGGTATATGGATTGTGCCAGCTTTTTCTCAGATCCAAAGTCCAGAGTTTGGGCGGGAGACCAGAGGCCTAGCAAATAGTGATTAGCTAAGAGAAAGCTGGGGTAAACAGATAATCTTGTTTTTGCTAAAATAGGCCTGGTCAGCAAATTGCCAGGTGTTGGAGCTAAGAACTAAATAATTGTGTCTTATTCAGAGTTGCAAATTGAACAAAGGATCCCTGTTCCTATTGTGTCAGTCTCTTCTGTAGGGAACGTTCTTCCCACAGATCTAACCTTGAGTTTATGAAAATTGGCACATGTCAGTATAAGATATGGCCTCCCTTCCCAGGGACCAATGCCTGCCTTAAGATATGAAAGAGACAATCTTTATTGTCATACACTTTCACTGTTTCTTTGCTTTAACCCCTAGGAATGTACCTGTTGAATAATCAAAGGAGTTGCTCCATTCCTATGGACCCCAAATCAGAATTCAACATATATATTTTACACTAATACTATTTCATCAAAGTATTAATTAACTGTTAACTTGCTAACTTGAGACCATGGGCGGAGACATTATGTAACCTTTTAACCATTGGCTAATGTGCTATCTTGTCTTGCTGCAAAACCTATCCGGGGTGTGGAACTGCCTACCCCGTCACTTTCCCCCGCCCATGGAAAATCTATATATTCTATTGTAATCAATTGATTGACAGTGTCTCTGAGCCTAATAAGCCAGGTGGCACTCTGCCAGCGCTGTGTGTAATAAACTCCTATGCTTGGCCTCTACACGGTGTGGATTTATGTCCTTCAATTCATTGTGATGTGACTTAATGGTGCTTTGCACTATGATAATATTAAATTAATTATTGGGATGCCAACTGCAACATACATTGCTGCAGAATCAGTGCTTCAACTTTCATTCCTTTTTATCAACAGAACAGGGTATCAGAGAACTCACAAAACAATGAAACATGGTTCTTGTGGGTATATTCAAAACAACAGAATGTTATGGTAGTCACAGATGTAAGCTAAATGCAAGATACACAGAACTGAACTGATGAGCTACAAATAGAACAGTGTTATTATTGACAGATGTTTTGCTGCGTGTGTATGTTCCCTCTGTGTGCCGCCCCAGTCCTGCACAGATAGCTAGCACAGCAGACCTCGAGCAAACTTCCCAATGACCACAAGATTCATTAAGGGATGAAGGCACCCAGCCAGGTTTATTGTCAACGAAGCATGGTACTAGTATCCCACAGACTTTACTGGACCACTAATACATGGATGCACATAACAGTGGACCAGCTCAGTGAACGGCAGGACTTTTCACTCCTCCCTAGGCCAGACAAAGATACTGCCGCTGAAATACAACTTTATACCCCGATATAAACAAGTTAGTATTGCCCCTCTGACAGAGTTAGTTACTGCCCGTCTAGTTATCTCCCAGCACCTTGTACATATTGGTTTGAATAAAGCATTTCTATTATGGACTGTTATCCTGATCTTGTCTTTTAGTAGGGGTCAGTGTGTTCCTGTTAGCCTTAGGGAATGTTTTTGTACCATCCTTGATAGCAGGATGTTCTGGTACCACTTCATATCAGGATGTATTTGCATGAGCACTCTGTGACTAGCATATCTTTGGAATGTGTATTTCTGCAATATTAGCCCTGTTCTTGACAGGTTCTGTGAGCAGGTCCTGCCTCATACCAAGCCTCTGATACAAGGGCTTATGTGTCAGGCTCTCTTCCTACTACATTAGTGGCTGTAGCATTAGAGCTACACTAAATTGTACCAAATTGATGGCTTTTAATCATCAAAAGGGACTGAAGGAGTGCTCTATCTTGTTGTCAGGTTAGATGCTAACCTGGGTTCCCACTAATTTAGACCATATGCTTAAGAAAAACACAGCTTTGCTGTTGGCGATGTGAGTTGGGTATAGGTTTTGCAGGAAAGATAGTAATATGCAGATCCATGACAGTACTTATATTTGGTTTATTAGCAATGTGTCAGTGTCTGGCTTCACTGAATGGCTTTGGGCAAGCTGAGAATAATGTAATGCTAATAAACAAGACAAAATGCCTCACATACATGTTTAGTAAAACACGTCCATTTAAATTCTGTAAGAACACTTGCTGAAAAGTGTGGATGAAAACAAGAACTAAACAAACCAGGATGATAATCATAAAGGGGGAGATCCACCCTGGTTCCTCCTCCCCACCCCTCAGCCTCTCTTTACACTGGATAAAAGGGTCAGAGTACTGTAAATGGACACTACAAGTCCTGGATCCAGCCAGGGAATGTGTCTCCTAGTGCAGGTGCTGTGGCAGACAGCCATAAGACTGCATTCTGAGGATCCCCTCACAAGTCTGGGTGTAAGAGGAATGTTAGGAGTAGGGCTGGAGGTCGACTGCAGCATGCAGAACTGCAAAGCTTCCAAGCAGCGCTGTGGCACTTAGCTGGTGAAAGGCTGTCATAATTTAGACAGATCCACTAGGGCTGTCGGTGTTAGGAGGGCAGAAACATTATTTAAAGCCACCATGGACCCTTCCTCCCTGAGCTGCAAGTTCTGTGTTGTGCTTCTGTGAGGCTCAGCACAGAAACTCATCCAAGGATTTTTAACCTATGAAAGCCCTGTAGAGGATTCTTCAGAGGATTCTTATTCCACGTGGCATATAGGATCAAGTATTTCTCAGATGTTGGACATTAATCTATTTCTTGTAATGATAAAAATGTTTAGACTGTGACTATAAATATTCTTGATTTTCTTACATAACTATATTTCATACCTTGTTTTTTCTGCTTCAGTAATAATTTGTGTCTTGTAAAAGTCTATAATGGGCCTACTTAGATGCTTTATATTGTAGATGGGTCACAGGAAGTCTTCATGTTATATACTCAAACTTGACATGTGCATAAGGGGTTTTGTTTTATGTATTTTATTTCCTTATTGGTGATATGCACTTATGAAAATTAAGCTTTATTTTACAAACTGCAAAATATTCTCAGCCTCTTTATCTAAATCAGAGTGTCCCCAACATTTGCAAGCTGGGCCCTGCTCCAGGAAAGTGAAACTATGATTTAAGGAAATTGTGAAATAGGTTTAAAGTCATCATGTGTGGCTACATTAAAGATAGAATCTTGTATATTAGACTTCATAGTCACTTCCCTTCTTTCGTCATCTGGCAAGATGCTGCATTGCTATTTCCTTTTTCAGGAAGAGTATGAAATAGAAATAGCCATCCATTAATAATGTTAGAAAGTACACATCTGAATTCTGCAAAAGCAGGTGTAACTGGGGCAGGATGTAGGAATTAATAGATTATGGAGAATTACGTTTTATAATATTCTTGCATATTCTTTAAATATGGTGAAAAGCAGCTTTCTGTGCAGTAAATTCTCTTTAAGCGAGGAATGTTATAGTCCTGAAAAGCTAAAGTAGATTTGCCTGCATCACATAAGAACTCTTAAATTAATCCTCAACCAAATCTAAGATTTTGCATGGATAGCTAATGTACTGTCATGTATCAACATAGATGGGTGAGATAATATCCTTTATTAGACCTACTTCTGTTGGTGAAAGAGACAAGCTTACAGAGCTCTTCCTCAGGTCTGGCTCTGGGTAAGTTCAAAAGTGCGTCTCTCTCACCAATAGAAAAGTTGGTCCAATAAAAGATATTACCTCACCCATCTTGTCTCTTTGATATCCTGGGACCAACAAAGCTACAAGAATACTGCAAATATCAACATAGTAAATGGTTGATCAAGAATCGGCAGTGAAGTACAGTTCTGTAGCATTTGAAGTACAATACATACAGCTGGGAACTACAGGGTGTTAGAAAAAGTCATGAATTAAATCAAATGGTTCTGGCCTTTGTAGTCCATATCTGACTAGCTTTGATCTCTGACATATTTTCAGTCAGAACTTTTGTTAGCTTTTAAGGCATCTCACTAGAAATCAGATATATGATGCTCATGCAGCAGTCAGAAATGTTAGAGGCAGTGTAGGGACTAGCAGATAGTGACTCCTGATTTCCAAGCCTCTGCTCTGAGTTTAAATACAGACTTTGCCACTAACTTGCTGTATGACTTTGTGCAACTCACTTCACCTCTGCCTCAGTATCCCATCTATAAAATAAGAATGATGATACTTACCCATCTATATCACAGGTATGTTTTGAGGAAAATTAGTTAATGTTTGCACAGTGCTTTGAACAAGCAAAGTACTATGTAAATATTAAGTATTATCATTAGTGTTTGTGATTCAAACAGGTGGCTCCTGGATTCTGGAATACATGTGAATTTCAGACCACTAAGTCAGACACTTTTATTTTAGATGATTTATACCGACAAACTCTTACAATTTACAAAGCAGAGGTTTTTCAGAAGATGAGATGTTAATTGGATTTTGATACTGCCCTTAGCTGTGGCACATTATCAGTTCACACGTGCAATGGCACTTTTGCCTTTAACCAGCTGTTGACGTTCACTTACATGATAATTTGGCCTTCAACCTAACGTTTCATCTAAATAGTTGAGAAATACCTGCTGCTATGGAAACAGTACTCAAATGTGCATAAATCATGTGATGTCACCCTTCCTATGTTTTCTGGAGTTTTGAGACACCACGGCTTAGGTGAATTACTGTGGGTAATTTTCAGAGGTCTAGTTTATTTACACCAATGGAGGCTTCAGGGCAAATCCAGATTTTAAGGAAGGGTTAATATAATGTAAAAAAAAAAAGCCTCCAGGTGTATATGAAAATAATTTCTTAATCTCTTTGGCCTAAATGTACTCTCATTTACACTGATGTATATCTGGAATAAGCCTAAAGAAGTCAATGGAGGGGACACATCTCAAAGAACCATTACGACACAAGGTGAGTAACCTTTACTACTTCTTCGAGTAGTGTCCCTATGGGTATTCCATTTCAGGTGACTCTTCAGCAGTATCCTCACAGGGAGGAGGGTGCTTCAAAATCAAGACTGAAGATAGTACAGCAAAATCAATTACTGCATCAGATCTGATGGTGTGGACCAAGGCACAGTGTTTAGAAAAGGGACTCACTGTAGCCCATGTAGCAGCTCTACATAGCTCGGAAACTGTAATGGTCTTGAGTAAAGCTGTGGAAATTGCTTGGTAGAGCATACTTTGGGGAAGCAAAGCACCAACTGCATGATAGCAAGCAGTTGCACAACCAGAGACCCACCTTGACAGCCTCTGTGAAGAGATTGTGCATGCCTCTGATCTTTCTGCGATGGAGACAGAGTCTAAGTGATTTCAGAAATTGCTTGTTCCTATCCAGATAAAAAGCCAATGCCTGTCGTACATCTAATATAGGAAGGGAAGACTCCTGCTGAGATGTATGTAGTTTAGGAGAAAATACTGGTTAAGATGAAAAGCTGACAGCACCTTTGGTAAGAACTTGAGGTGCAGTGGTAGGGAGATCTTGTCCTTGAAAAATATCATAAATGGAGGGTCCGTCATCAAGGATCCAATTTCCTCAACCCTGCAGGCTGACATGACAGATACTAGAAAAGTCATCTTCATAGATAAGTGAAGCAAGGAGCAGGTCGCCATAGGTTCAAACAAAGGTTCCATAAGATATCTGAGTACCAGGTTGAGATCCCAAGTTGGAGCAGGATCCTTAACCTGGGGTGTCATGGTATAATTCCCCACTCTGAACCTTAGCATCCAAAAGATGGGGTACCAGCATGAATTCCTCTAAGCCCAATTACCAGCTTAGTACTTGTAGTGCTGCCACCAACCAGGAATTCCAGTGCCTGGTACACTCTGGTCCCCCCAAAACCTTGCCCGGGGACCCCCAAGACCCAGTCCCTCTGGATCTTAACACAAGGAAAGTAAACCCTTTCCCTCACCATTGCCTCTCCCAGACTTCCCCTCCCTGGGTTATCCTGGAAGATTACTGTGATTCAAATTCCTTGAATCTTAAAACAGAGAGAAAAATTCATCTTCCCCCCTCCTTCTCTGTCCCCCTCCCAGACTCTCCCTGAGAGAGAAAGTAATCCTGACACAGAGAGAAATTAGCCTCTCTCTCCCCCTTCCCTCCTTTCTCCCCACCAATTCCCTGGTGAATCCAGACCCAGTCCCCTGGGGTCTCACCAGAATAAAAAAAACAATCAGGTTCTTAAACAAGAAAAGCTTTTAATTAAATAAAGAAAAAACAGTAAAAATTATCTTTGTAAATTTAAGATGGAATATGTTACAGGGTCTTTCAGCTATAGACACTGGGAATACCCTCCCAGCCTAAGTATACAAGTACAAATTAAAATCCTTAAAGCCAAATACAAATTTGAACTCCTTCCAGCCAAATACACATTTGCAAATAAAGAAAACAAACATAAGCCTAACTCGCCTTATCTACCTAGTACTCACTATTCTGGACATATAAGAGACTGTATCAAAGAGATTGGAGAGAAACTTGGTTGCACGTCTGGTCCCTCTGAGCCCCCAGAGTGAACAACCACCAAACACTAACAGCACACACAAAAACTTCCCTCCCTCAAGATCTGAAAGTATCCTGTCCCCTGATTGGTCCTCTGGTCAGGTGACAGCCAGGCTCACTGATCTTGTTAACCCTTTACAGGTAAAAGAGATATGAAGTACTTCTGTTCTATTAACTCTTACTTATCTGTTTATGACATGGGGGTAAAGATTCCACAGACTCTTAATAAATCTTGAGGACAGAGTGAGGGTTAGCAAAAATAGAAAACCCCTCTAGGGGGGAATGAAATGCTCAGATCACAGTGAGATGTACCTTATTGATAAACCCAATTTTGTTAAGTCCAGCAGACAATCCAAGATAGCTGAGAGAGGAGAGGATTCAAACACAAGGCAGTGACAGTGACACCAGTGGTTGAAGCCCTTCCATTTCTGAAGGTAAGTGATTCAAGTTGACCTCCTTCTACTATTTAGCAATACTTCTTGTACTGCTGTTGAGCAGGTGGATTCTAATTTTGTGAACCATCTAGAACAGTGATGGGCAACCTGCAGCCCATCAGGGTAATCTGCTGGCGGGCCACCAGACAGTTTGTTTACATTTGCCCAGCCACCCGCAGCTCCCAGTGGCCACGGTTCACCATTTCTGGACAACGGGAGCTATGGGAAGTGGCGTGGGCCACAGAGACGTGCCGGCCACCGTTTCCTGCAGCTCTCATTGGCTGGGAACAGTAAACTGTGGCCACTAGGAGTGCCGGGCAGCTGTGCAACTGTAAACAAACTGTCTGGCAGCCCACCAGCGGTTACTCTGATGGGCCGCATGCCACCTGCAGGCTGCCCACCACTGATCTAGGAGCTATGCTTGGAGATGAAGGACCCTAGGGAGAGGAGATGAGGGATAGTCAGAAGTTTGAGTGCTGGTTGGACACAGGTAAAGCAGGTAAGGATACTACTCCTGTCTCAGCCAGGTCAGTACTATAAGGAAAACCCTGTTCTTGTCCTTCCCAATTTTGTTCATGACTCTTAGGCCTGGTCTACACTATGCGTTTAAACCGATTTTAGCAGCGTTAAACCGATTTAACACCGCACCTGTCCACACTACAAGGCCCTTTATATCGATATAAAAGGCTCTTTAAATCGGTTTCTGTACTCCTCCCTGACGAGAGGAGTAGCGCTAAAATCGGTATTACCATATTGGATTAGGGTTAATGTGGCCACAAATCGACGGTATTGGCCTCCAGGCGGTAGCCCACAGTGCACCACTGTGACCGCTCTGGACAGCAATCTGAACTCGGATGCACTGGCCAGGTATACAGGAAAAGCCCCGCGAACTTTTGAATTTCATTTCCTGTTTGCCCAGCGTGGAGCTCTGATCAGCACAGGTGACCACGCAGAGCTCATTAGCACAGGTAGCAATGCAGTCTCCTGAGAATCGAAAAAGAGCTCCAGCATGGACCGCACGGGAGGTACTGGATCTGATCGCTGTATGGGGAGAGGATTCAATGCTAACAGAACTCCGTTCCAAAAGACAAAATGAAAAAATATTTGAAAAAATTTCCAACGCTATGATGGAAAAAGGCCACACCAGGGACTCAGTGCAATGCAGAGTGGAAGTTAAGGAGCTCAGACAAGCCTACCAGAAAATCAAAGAAGCAAATGGAAGGTCCGGGTCAGGGCCAAAAACATGCCGCTTCTACGCTGAGCTGCATGCAATTTTAGGGGGCTGCACCACCACTACCCCCCCGTCCGTGGATTCCGAGGTGGGGGTTGTAATCTCAAGCATGGCTGAGGATTCTATGGAGGGGGAAGATGAGGAGGAGGAGGAAGAGGAGGACGACCTTGCAGAAAGCACACAGCACTCCGTTAACCCCAACAGCCAGGAGCTTTTTCTGACCTAGACGGAATTACCCTCCCAACCCTCCCAAGCCACTAGCCCAGACAATGAAGCCATGGAAGCGACCTCTGGTGACTGTACGTTTGTAAATATAAATCATGGTTTAAAAGCAAGCGTTTTTTAATGATTGATTTGCCGTGAGGGCTCGGGATGCATTCGCGGCCAGTAAAGTTACTGGAAAAGTTTGTTAACATGTCTGGGGATGGAGCGGAAATCCTCCAGGGACATCTCCATGAAGCACTCCTGGAGGTAATCCAAAAGCCTTTGCAGAAGGTTTCTGGGCAAAGCAGCCTTGTTCCGTCCACCATGGTAGGACACTTTACCATGCCATGCATGTAGCAAGTAATCAGGTATCATTGCATGACAAAGCATAGCTGCGTATGGTCCCGGTGATTGCTGGCATTCAAGAAACATCTGTTCTTTATCTCGCTCTGTTATCTTCAGCAGAGTGATATTGTTCATGGTAACCTGGTTGAAATTCAGGAATTTAATTAAGGGGACAGAGATGGCCATTTTCCTACTGGGCTGTTTGCCTGTTGCTTAAAAGAAATCCTTCCTTGCATGTAGCCAATGGGGAGGAGGGGAATAGCGCTGAGCTTTTTCGCGTTTGGCTAGCAGGGATCTTCCTAGCTGCCAGCCACGCGGTGGGGAGGGGAAGGGGGGTGATTAGCAGTGATCTTCCATGATACCAGCCATGCGGTGGGGGGAGGGGTAAAGCAATCATCCTAGAGAATTGGATGTGGGGGGGTTGGCTTCTGCTGCTGCATGTTAACGGGAAAGAAGCATCACTGAATGGGATTTGTTTGGTATTTGGGAAAGGAGGGCACTGTGTATATGAAGGCTGCAGAAGACGAAAGACAATGGCTTACCATGGCTGCATGCAAGCTGAATTTTGATGCCCGGACCTGCATCTGTGAGATCTGTAACACCAGAGCCGCAGGCACTCAATATTAAGATGCAAAATGCAACCTTGTAGTGAAATCACATGTGCTATGTAAGGTGAATAGTGTTGTTCACTGTGAAAGAGTATAACCATTGTTCTGTAAAATGTATCTTTTTAAATACTTCTCTCTCTTTTTTCCCTCCCTCATGCAGCTGCAAATTTTTCAAGCCTCCCTACTCCATCCCGAAGGCTAGCTCAGATAAGGCGGAGGAAAAAGAAGACACGAGATGAAATGTTCTCGGAAATCATGGAAGTAACCCGCAATGAAAGAGCTCATCTGAATGAGTGGAAGGATGCGGTATCAAATTACAGGAAAGATGCCAGTGAATGTGAGGACAGGAGGGACCAACGTGAGGAGAGGAGAGACGCTCGAGATGAGAGGTGGTGGCAGGAAGATCAGCGGTGGAGGGATGCAACGCTGGGGCTGTTGCGTGATCAAACTGATATCCTCCGACGTCTGGTGGATCTTCAGGAAGAGCAGTGGTGTCACAGAGTGCTGCTGCAGCCCCTGTGTAACCACCTTCACCACTCACCATGTTCCATATCTTCCTCACCCTGACGTGTAAGAACGCGTGGGAGAAGGCTTCGTGCACTCGCCCACTCCACCCCAGTGGACAGTCCAACCAAAAGGCTGTCATTACATTGAAATGTTTTTAGTGGCCTTTTCCTTCCCTCCTATCCTCCTCCCAAACCACACCCAGGATACCTTGTCAGTTCTCTCCCTCTTTTTATAATGACTTCTTTATAAAGAATACATGATTTTTAAACAATAGTGACTTTATTTCCTTAAGCAAGCTGTAATCAAAGGGGGAGGGTGGGTTGCTTACACAGAATGAGTCAATCAAGGGAGGGCGGAGTTCATCAAGGGGAAACAAACACAGCAGTCACACCCTACCCTGGCCCGTGATGAAACTCGTTTTCAAAGCTTCTCTGATGCGCACCGCTTCCTGGTATGTTCTTCTAATCGCCTTGGTATCTGGCTGCGCGTAATGATCGGCCAGGTGATTGCCTCAGCCTCCCACCCCGCCATAAAGGTCTCCCCCTTACTCTCACAGAGATTGTGGAGCACACAGCAAGCAGCAATAACAAAGGGGACATTGGTTTGGCTGAGGTCTGAGAGAGTCAGTAATGTGCTCCAGCACGCCTTTAAACAGCCAAATGCACATTCTACCACCATTCTGCACTTGCTCAGCCTGTAGTTGAACTGCTCCTGACCACTGTCCAGGCTGCCTGTGTATGGCTTCATGAGCCATGGCATCAAGGGGTAGGCTGGGTCCCCCAGGATAACTACAGGCATTTCAACATTCCCAACTGTTATTTTCTGGTCTGGGAAGTAATTCCCTTGCTGTAGCAGTTTAAACAGAGCAGTGCTTCTGAAGATGCGAGCATCATGAACCCTTCCCGGCCATCCCATGTGGATGTTGGTGAAATGTCCCTTGTGATCCACCAGTGCTTGCAGCACCATTGAAAAGTACCCCTTGTGGTTTACGTACTGGGTGCCCTGGTGCTCTGGTACCAAGATAGGGATATGAGTTGCATCTATCGCCCCCCCCACAGTTAGGGAATCCCATTGCAGCAAAGCCATCCACTATAACCTGCACGTTTCCCAGAGTCACATCCTTTCGTAGCAGCAGCTTAATGATTGCTTTGGCTACTTGTATCACAGCAGCCCCCACAGTAGATTTTCCCACTCCAAATTGATTCCAGACTGACCGGTAGCTGTCTGGTATTGCAAGCTTCCAGAGGGCTATTGCCACTCACTTCTCCACTGTGAGTGCTGCTCTCATCTTGGTATTATGGCGTTTCAAGGCAGGGGAAAGCAAGTCACAAAGTTCCATGAAAGTGCCCTTACGCATGCGAAAGTTTCGCAGCCACTGTGAATCGTCCCACACCTGCAAAACTATGCGGTTCCACGAGTCTATGCTTGTTTCCCGGGCCCAAAATCGGTGTTCAGTGCTAGAACCTGCCCCATTACCACCAGGCTCTCCAAAGCGCAGGGGCCTGCGGTTTGAGAGAATTCTGTGCCCATGTCCTCATCACTCTCGTCGCCACTCTGCCGTAGCCGCCGCCTCCTCGCCTGGCTTTGCAGGTCCTGGTTCAGCATAGACTGCACGAGAATGCGTGAGGTGTTTACAACTTCCACAATTGCGGTATTGATCTGAGCAGGATTCATGCTTGCTGTGCTATGGCGTTTGCACAGTTCACCCAGGAAAAAAGGCACGAAATGGTTGACTGCTGCTTTCACGGAGGGAGGGGTGAGGCTGTACCCAGAACCACTGGTGACAATGATTTTTGCCCCATCAGGCACTGGGCTCTCAACCCAGAATTCCAAGGGGCGGGGGAGACTGCGGGAACTATGGGATAGCTATGGGATAGCTACCCACAGTGCAATGCTCCAGAAATCGACGCTAGCCTCGGACCATGGACGCACACCGCTGAATTAATATGGTTATTGTGGCCGTGTGCACTCGACTTTATACAATCTGTTTTATAAAACCCGTTTATGTTAAATCGGAATAATCCCGTAGTGTAGACATACTCTTAGAATGAATGATATTGGAGGGAATGCATAGAACAGGCTCTTTGTCCAAGGATGGAACAAGGCATATCCCAAAGAGAGGTGAGCTCAGTCTCCTCTTGAACAGAATAAGGGGCACTTACTGAATGTGGCGAATACATCCACCTATGGAAGTCATCACCTCCGGAATATTCCATGAGGAATATGAGAGCCCAACCCCTTTCATACCCTGGGAGAAGCAACTGCTGAGCATATCAACTGTGACATTCCTGACTCCCGGAAAGTAAATGGCAGAGATCTGAATCTGATGGGCTAAACACCAGGTCCATAACTTTATCGCTTCGGTGCACAGGGACCAGGATTTTGCTCCTCCCTGTTTGCTGATATAGAACATGCGACATTGTCTGCCATGAGTCTGGTTGATTTACCTTTGATGAGGGGCTGGAACTGAAGGCAAGTGTTCTTGACTGCCCTTAGGTCCAACAAGTTGATATGTTGACCAGTTTCCTGAGGTGACCATCTGTCCTGGGTTGTGAATTGGTTGAGGTGTGCTTCCCACCCTAACAGTGATGCGTCTATTGTCACAGTTATTGTTGGAGCTGGGTGGATGAAAGGGATGCCTGTGCAGACATTGCGTTGATCTTTCCACTAATCAAGGGAGTTCTTCACCTGGAAGGGAACCATAAGTTGTTTGTCCAAGCTGTCTCTGGTTGAGGAATAGGTCTTCCTGAACCAGCCCTGAAAGCAGTGGAGGTACAATCTTGCATGCTCGATCACGAAGGCGCAAGCTGGCATATGATCCAGTAGCTGAAAATAGCTCCTTACTGTAGTATGGGGGCTTCCTTCAATTGTCCTGACCAGATTCAATAAAGTTATGAATTTGTCTATGGGAAGAATAGCCCTGGCTGCCAGTGAATCCAAATGCGCCCTGTATTCTCAGTACAGGGGCCAACCTTGACTTTATGTTTAGCTGGAAATCCAACTCCAAGAGGGAGAGAGCTGGCTGGGTGGAGTTATTGCAACTTCATAAGATCAGTCCTTGAGTAGCCAGTCATTGATATAGAGGAAGACTAAACTGCACTTCGATGAAGATAAGCAGCCACTACTGTTAAAACCTCTGAGAACACCCTTGGGGCTAAAGAGGGGCACTGTGCAGGATATATTGCGATATGGAAATGGACATTGTGTAGGTCAAGGGCCGAAAACCAACCTCCTGCTTCTAGAGAAGAGAGGATTATAGCTGCCAGAGTCATCATCTTTAACTTCTGAGACTTTACAGATTTGTTCAATTGTCTTAGGTCAAAGATCGGTCTCCACCACTGTCCTTCTGTGGCACAATAAAATACTGTGAGTAAAACCCTCTTCCCCTGTGAGGGGAATGAGACTGGATCTATTTCTCCTAAACAAAGGAGGGAGCATACTTCTTGACTCAGTATAGTGATGAAAGGGGCCCCTGAAGAGGGACTGGGAAAGGGTGAGGAAGGGACGTGAAGTGGATGATGTAGCTTCATGTTATAACCTCCACAACCCACTTGGCTGTTGTCATACACTGCCGGGTCTGTTGGAAATGGGAAAGGCAGTCTCCAAAAGCAGGGAAGTGGGCAAAAGTTTGTAGCTTGCAAACGACAGGTGAGAGAATAACCCTTGACCAACTTATCAAAATTGCTGTTTTGATGATGACTGGGTATTAACTGAAGGAGGGTGGGAAGCTCTTTTCCTCTGGAATCTCTTTTTTCTAGTAGGTTCAGTGGTTCTGTGAAAACCAGAGAACTGAGCCAGGCAGGACCTCTTGGCAGTCTGAGATCTGGTAAATCTCCTCTTGTTTGTAGTGGAGTATATACTCAGAGACCTTCATATGGCCCTGGAGTCCTTCAGCCTGTGCAGAGAATCATCTGTAGTTCCCAAGAACTTCTGACCATCAAACGGGAGGTCCTCAACACAAATCTGAACCTTTGTCAGGAATCCTGACAACAGGAGCATGATGCCCTGTGCATGACAACTGCTGTGGTGATGGATTTAGTGGCAGTGTAAAGTGGCATCCAAGGACACTTGGAGAGAGGTTCTGGATAATAAATTACCCTCCTTAATGATGGCCTGGAAATGATCTGTATTCTCCAGTGGAAGATGCTCAATAAAAGGATGTAAACTTGTTGTTGTAAACCTGGAGTGATGCTGTATACCCCGCTCATTGATGGCATCCACCACACAGGGAATTAGGAAAGGGATGGGAAAATAAGAATAAAAATTCTGAGTCCCTGGTTGAGACATAAAATTTCTATCCACCCATTTAGAAGTTGGTAGTATGGCAGCAAGAGCTTGCCACACAGTCTTTGCTGGATCCAGGAGTTTTTCATTAATGGGAAGCATATGACTATGAGAACAAGAAAGAGGAAGAGACCAGCTAGTGAAGGAGAAATAGAGCTCAGGAACAGGTTTGCTAAATTGGAAAATGAAGAAGTGGCACAACAGGCACTAACAGAAGGTGGGAGGGCAAGACAGAAAAGAAGAGCAGTACCAGTGCAGCAGTTGACTTTGGCAGTACTAATGGTTTGGAGCGGGTAGGCATTGGGGCTGAAGGTATATGCTTCAATTTTGTTGGTACTGATGGAGCCGAGTGGGAAGGCATTGTTGGTAAGTCTAAAATAGATGGTGCTGAGCTGCAGGTGGATGGTACCGGGGCCCTGCTCGTGTCACGTTTTCCCAAAGTGCTCCTGGATCTCCCTGTTCTGCTAGTACCAGAGGAAAAGTCTTTCACTGCCATAATACTGAGTTCAGAAAGCAAGGCATCTGACACTATACACCAGGGGTCAGCATCCTTTCAGAAGTGGTGTGATGAGTCTTCATTTATTCACTGTAATTTAAGGTTTCACATGCCAGTAATACATTTTAACGTTTTTAGAAGGTCTCTTTCTATAAGTCTATAAAATATAACTAAACTATTGTTGTATGTAAAGTAAATACAGTTTTTAAAATGTTTAAGAAGCTTCATTTATAATTAAATTAAAATGCAGAGCCCCCTGGGCTGGTGGCCAGGACCCGGGCAGTATGAGTGCCACTGAAAATCAGCTCGCATGCTGCCTTTGGCACCCGTGCCATAGGTTGCCTACCCCTGCTGTACACCCTAGCAGGACATTGGGACTTCTTGGGAGCCGGCTCTTGTGATGGGAGACTGAGCTCCTCTTCTTTGTAGCCTTTCTGAGTCCTCAGAGATCTTCACCTTCTTAGGTAAACCCTTACCCGACATCAGAAGGACACTGGATCTGTCGTGGGAGGGGGGGGGAGGGAGATGCTCTCCTGACCTGACTTGGAAGTGGGTCCAAGGGAACACTCCATCAGCAGTAGCTTCAGTCAGGGCCACCCGGGGGGGGCAAGTGGGGCAATTTGCCCCAGACCCCTGGCCCCGCAGGGGCCCCAAGAGCCCTGGCCCGGCAGCGGTCTGGGTCTTCAGTGGCATTTCTGTGGTGAGGGGCCCTTCAGTCGCTCCGGGTCTTCGGCAGCACTGAAGAACCCCCTGCCGTCGAAATGCTGCCGAAGACCCAGACTGCCTCTGGATGAGTACAAATGCCACAGCTCCCCCACTTTGCCCCAGGCCCCCTGAATACTCTGGGCGGCCCTGGCTTCAGTTTGGTCTCTCAACTCTTCTGAGATCTAGATTTTAGAGCCAGGAAAATGTTACACTTTTGGGAGATATGGAATCGACTCTCCCAAGCAAAGGATGCATTTAGCATGGTCCCTGCTGATCGGGAAAGGCTCCTGATAAGAGAGACAGCATTTTAAATCTGGTGAACCAGGCATGCTCTGCCAGGCCAAACAAGCTCCCCACAAAAAATGGGGGCAGGGAAGAAAAAATGGGGAAGGGCAACTGAAACCTCTCATATATCTAACAACTAATACTAAGTAGAGACATTAAACTAACTAAACAACAACAACAAAACACAGTCAGGCACACACGAGGTAGATGTGCTAGAGCTCTGTCTCAGGCCTAGGAAGTAGGGAAGGAACTGATGGTGATTAACCCATGCACCTCTATACATGGCACAAGGTTGTAGAGAGTATGTGCACAGGCCAAATGGACACTGCTATTGGAAGATCTCCAATCAAGGCCTTGAGAGATGCATGTGCATCTGAAGTGGATCGCACATCCTGAAGAACAACATTTATTACTTGTGATGATGCACAAGCAGGAGTGAATCCAATTTGACTTTCAGTTCTAAGACTTTTATTTGCAGTGCTAGCAGTTTAGGGGAAAAAACATTTTTAAATTTGTAACCTGAGCAAATTTGATCTGGAGTCATGGTAATAATAACTGAGCCACAATAAGACCTGGAACTCCACAATATCACTTTTATAGAATAGCTTTTCAGAATAGAGCCGCACAAAGATAAAGGTGGGAGAAGCTTTTCCAGAAAAAGACATTGAGATGAAAATGGTGAGGTCATTTTTTGACGTTAATATAGTTTTAAATATTCAGATTTCAACATTAACCTGCAAGTATCTTTAGGATGTTGCTTCTTACCTTGTGAGTCTTTATGAAAACTTGCTTTCTCATCTGCATTTGCAATGAATGTATGTTTTATTAATGCTTTGGG
Source organism: Gopherus flavomarginatus (assembly GCF_025201925.1). Lineage (NCBI taxonomy): Eukaryota > Metazoa > Chordata > Testudines > Testudinidae > Gopherus > Gopherus flavomarginatus. The sequence goes on along the minus strand of NC_066617.1, from coordinate 200,346,997 downwards.
ACAGAACTATTATAGCATATTGAAAGAGAGTCAAATACCAGGTGAGTAATAGATCTTGTTTTCCAGAGCTGTAATAAGAGTGGAGTTCTTACCTTATAGTGCTTTATGTTATAAGTGAAGGGAATTTAATAGTCTCTCGTGGATATTGGAAAAAACTATGTAATAATTTCTCTTTCTTCTGGATAGTTTAGCACTCTTTTAGCTGGGGTGCTGCAAGTGTTGTCAAGTGAAAATTGCTACATCATTGGTGACTAGTCACTGGATATACATTAAGCTAAATGAATTTCATGTCAAACAATTCACACTTGTGAGGTTTTTTGTTTTTGTTTTTCCTCAAATATGGGAACTTTTAGGGCTGTAACATCCTGATTCAACTCCCACTGAAGACAATGGGAATTCTGGGGAGGGACAGCTCAGTGGCTTGAGCATTGGGCTGCTAAACCCAGGCTTGTGAGTTCAATCCTTGAGGGGGCCATTTAGGGATCTGGGGCAAAAATCTGTCTGGGACTGGTCCTGCTTTAAGCAGGGGGCTAGACTAGGTAACCTCCTGAGGTCCTTTCCAACCCTAATATTTTATGGTAGCTGGATCAAATTCTAAGTGCAAGGAAAGAGACAGGGATAGTTGCAAAGGTATATCATGAAACTTGCATAACACTCTACTGGTATGCCTGGACCAAGCCTGTACTTATCAGTAACCTAATTACTTGAGCAATAAATTTTTTTGCTTGTCTTAATGGGCATCTATACTGCTGTGGGAGTTTGACCTTCATGTCTAACAATATCATTACTATACCTAAATAAATCATGTTTAGGCAAACTTGCCAAATAGGGAATTCACCTTTTATCTGTTTTCTCTAAATAAGGCTTCTGGAGAAAAATAGTAATCATTCTTCACAGCCTTCTCTATTTAAAAAGCATCATTTATTCACAATTATTACACAGCTGAGATACCACAGTCATTTCTGATACTACATAATTCTCTTATCCTTATGGCACAATGTATCTCCTTATACTTTTAAGATACAAAATAACTGCTGTGTACGACAAGTAACACTGTATGGTAAATGTGGTTCAATGTTTACTTTTTAGTGGTGGTAGGTCAGCGTAGAAAATGTTAGTGTAGGTTTGCTAGCCTCTATATGAACTCCTGAACCTGTCTTGATTTTTAGTGTATTTTGTACTAATAATCACCTATTTCACAAGTTACATTAACATGTAACACTACTGTTAGTATGGGAGCAAAGACAACACTATTTCCAAAAAATTGATATTGTTCTGATTAAAACTGACAACCTACCCCAAACTTGCCATGAACAGAAAATACGTTACGATAAGATCATCTCACAGTTAAGGTGACAGAATAAAAACTCAACAGAATCCCAAAAAAATCTGTAAAAAAGTGTTTGTGTTGGCTTCTCCATTTTTTTCCTCTTTAAATTTATATTTCAGGTTGCTTCTCAGTGCCCATTGGGATACACAGCCCACATTAAGTGAGTATTATCCTACATTATTTTGGGATTTATTTGAAGGAAAACTTAAATTATGGTGCTGCATTATTAATGGGCCATATGGGCATCAGGCTTGAGAGATAGGAGCTTAACAAGAGCACAGGAAAACAATCTTTCAGATCCTTCCTGCCTCTTCTAGTGCATAATCCATACATTTCCCTACTCTGAGCACAGGAAAAGAACTAAAATATTTAAAATATGGTGGTTGAGAACATTAGGGGGACAATACATTATTTTTATAAAAAGGTCTCAGATAAATTAGACAATTAATTCAGCTCATCAATAGATTAATTTCTTGCACACAACTCTTTTAAAGCAACTACATTTTTAATGTTCTCGACTGAGAGAAAGAAGCAGCAAACAATACAAACCCTCTCATTTCCTCCTCAGTTATATGCATGTTCCCCTCAGATACTCATTGCAACTGTTCTCTCATCAGTGTCATTGTATACATCAGTTTTCAAATAATCTAAAAATAAGCCTCATTTCTCTTAAGCACCAGATTTGATATTGTTCTGACTAAAACTGACCACCTGCATGTGGTGGAGTCCACATTACAATCACGCTTGTAGAGCTTTCACAGTAACCGCGATAAAGATAATTCTGAAAAAATATTATATTTCTCAGTCTCTTTCCACTTGCTGTTTTATAGTAGCATCTTGGAAATGCACCTCACATCTTTTCTCCCCATCACATCTTTGCCAGCTTTTAAAACATGAATGAAAGTGGGAGGTGAAGGTATGGGTCTGGGGTGGAGGTGACGACTGGGGTATTTGGGGGTGAGAGGAAGTGCATCTTTTGGATCTGCAGGAGAGGAGGCAGTGCTTCTTCAATCCCTTGGCGGTTGTGGAGCAAGGAGAGGAGACGCTTCCTGGAGGTGACAAGGAGACATCCTTTGGGACTTGAGTGGTAGAGAGACATGCCCAAGGGAACAGGGACAGAATGACGGACGGGAACATGACACGCTTGAGATTTGGGGACAGTTCTTCAGATGGTCTCAAAGAAAATGCGTTGCTGTCCCTCTCTCGTTTTCCTATAGGAATTCTGGCACAAAACTCCAACATACCTGAAGGTTAAAACCTCAGATTTCTCATGCAACTGACCCTATATGAGGAATCATTACTACCTATGCTCGAAAAAACAAATCAATGCAAAAATCTAAATTATGAGGGATTGAAAGATTTTCTGGGCAAGTTCAGTATTGCCTAGGTTCCTATAGTCAGTGGGGAATTCAGACAAAAATAGGCGAATGGACCATTAATCAGAAACATAAATTTACTAGGGCTTTCAATTAATCAAAGTTAACTCACACTATTAACTCAAAAAATAATCACGATTAAAAAAATTAATTGCCATTAATCGTACTTCTAAAATGCCAATTGAAACCTATTAAATATTTGTGGATGTTTTTCTACATTTTCAGCATTGATTTCAACTAAAACACACAATACAAAGTTCACAGTGCTCACTTTATATTATACCTCTACCCCGATATAATGCAACCCAATATAACACAAATTCGGATATAATGCGGTAAAGCAGTGCTCTGGTGGATCAAAGCAACTTCGATATAACACAGTTTCACCTATAACGCGGTAAGATTTTTTGACTCCTGAGGACAGACTTATATCGGAGTAGAAGTGTATTATTTTTTATTACAAATGTATGCACTGTAAAAATGATAAACAAAAGAAATAGTATTTTTCAATTCACCTCATACAAGTACTGAAGTGAAATCTCTTTATCATGAAAGTGGAACTTACAAATGCAGATTTTTTTTGGTTACATAACCTCACTCAAAAAAAAAACAGTGTAAAACTTCAGAGCCTACAAGTCCACTCAGTCCTACTTCTTATTCTGCCACTCACTAAAACAAACAAGTTTGTTTACATTGAAGGGAGATATTGTAAATAAGAAGCAGTCAACAGTGTCACCTGAAAGTGAGAACAGGCATTTGCATGGCACTGTTGTAGCTGGCGTTGCAATGTATTTACATGCCAGAAATGCTAAACATTCGTATGTCCCTTCATGCTTCAGCTACCATTCCAGAGGACATGCTTCCATGCTGATGATGCTCATTAAAAAAAAATAATGCATCAATTAAATTTGTAACTGCACTCCTTGGGGGGAGAACTGTATGTCTCCTGCTCATTTTAACCACATTCTGCATATATTTCATGTTATAGCAGTCTTGGATGATGACCCAGCATATGTTCGTTTTAAGAACACTTTCACATCAGATTTGACAAAATGCAAAGAAGGTACTGATATGAGATTTCTAAAAAAACCTACAGCACTCGACCCCAGGTTAAGAATCTGAAGTGTCATCCAAAATCTGAGAGGGACAAGGTGTGGAGCATGCTTTCAGAAGTCTTAAAAGAACAAACACTCTGATGTGGAAACTATAGAACCCAAACCACCAAAAAAGAGAATCAACCTTCTCCTGGTGGCATCTGACTCAGATGATGAAAATGAACATCCATCAGTCTTCACTGTTTTGGATCATTATCAAGCAGAACCCATCATCAGCATGGAAGCATGTCCTCTAGAATGTTGTTTGAAGCATGAAGGGACATACAAATCTTTAGCACATCTGGCACGTAAATATCTTGCAACGCCAGCTACAACAGTGCCATGCAAATGCCTGTTCTCACTTTCAGGTGACATTGTAAACAAGAAGCGGGCAGCATTAGCTCCTGAAAATTGTAACCAACCTTGTCTGAATGATTGGCTAACCAGGAAGTAGGGCTGAGTGGACTTGTAGGCTCTAAAGTTTTACATTGTTTTATTTTTGAATGCAGTTTATTTTTGTACATAATTCTACATTTGTAAGTTCAACTTTCATGTTAAAGAGATTGCACTACAGTACTTAGTATCAGAGGGGTAGCCGTGTGTAGTAAGAGGAGGCCCTAAGATATAAACCTTGGTATCAGAGGCCTGGTATGAGGCCTGAGGCCTAAACTAAAGTAATGGTCAAGACTTTGCTAACATAAAGCAAAGTTAAACTGTGAGCCAGAGGCAGGCTCTGCTCACAGAAGCTGGCAAGGAAAGGGCTGATGCAAGATGATACATACCTAAAAGGTACTGAACACCAGATATCAGAACATTCACATACTTGCACATTCCACACAGATAACAAGGAACAGACTGACCCATCCCAATGACAGGGGCAAAAGGGTAATATGATGGATAGAGTTGTTTTGTTTTAACCAAGACGTACAAGGTGAGAGGCGGAACCTTACTACGTGGAGGGGTTGCACCTCATTACGTTAGGAGTGAGGTGTAACTTGTTTGTAACTGTGTATAAGGATGCATCCTTGGGGCGGTGTCTTTGTCCGGCCTAGGGGGCAGTGGAAAGTCCCGCCACTGACTGAGCCGAGTCCATTGTCAAGAGGCACTTTCTCGTAGTACGCCCGGTAGACTAAGTAATCTACGGGGAACTGCAATTGTGTCCATAAGGTAATAAACCTGGCTGACGTGCCTTGCACCTTACTAGACTCGGTGGTCATTAGGGGTTCTCATCGGGTCTGCTGCATCAGCTATCTGCAGAGCTGGGACAGCACACGGGGCGAGCAGACGCACGCAGCCGAGTGATACCAACAAGGAAAGAGCAGAGCACCACACCGGTAGCATCTGACAACACTTCTGACAACACTGGTGACCCCGACCACTGATCTGGTGAGTAAGCGAGCTGTCTGCTGTAAGAATCGCAATCTAACATGGCAGAAAACCTCGTGCTAGGGAACCTCCCTTCTGATCCCCATGGAGTTTTATAACTCATGGACCCGCTGGATTGCCAATAAAGGGGGGTCCATATGAATTTAAAAAAGAGAGTGGGGAAACATGGACTGGCATATATAGAGCGATGGTAGAATCCGAGGCTCTCAGAAATAGTAATAAAAGTAAAAAAGCAAAAATTTTGCAACTACTGTCTATGACAGTGAGATGGCTGAGACAGCATGCTGGCCAAACAAGTAAGGAAAAAGAAGGGCAAGTAACAGGAACAAAGAAACAGTTAAAAGAATCAAAAGAAGCTACACAGCCCTGGAATGCTCCCACCGCCCTTGCAGGGTGGCAAGCAGCCCAGAGACAACCAGTACAGGAACAAAGTGAAACACTGGAAACAGCTGTAATGAACCTACAAAAAAATACATGTGCCGTCCCCCATTATAAATATTAGTGGTAAACAGCAGGCTTCAGGTAGCTACCCTGTGCCTGAAGAATGGGGACAGAAGTGGAAAAAGGTGGTCCTAGTAAAATTAAAAGCTGAAACTGAGTCCACTGCATTGCAACCATCACCTTATGATAAAAGCCAGGTTCCAATTAAATTTAAACCAGAACCTAGACTGGTGCCTGTTAGTCTGGATCTGTAAAAGCAGCAAAGAATCCTGTGGCACCTTATAGACTAACAGACGTTTTGGAGCATGAGCTTTCGTGGGTGAATACCCACATGCATCTGACGAAGTGGGTATTCACCCACGAAAGCTTATGCTCCAAAATGTCTGTTAGTCTATAAGGTGCCACAGGATTCTTTGCTGCTACTACAGTACTTGTATGAGGTGAATTGAAAAATGTAACTTTTTTTGTTTTTTTACAGTGCAAATATTTGTAATCAAAAATAAATATTAAGTGAGCACTGTACACTTTGTATTCTGTGTTGTAACTGAATGCATTTGAAAATATAGTAAATATCCAAAAATATTTAAAATAAATGGCATTCTATTGATGTTCAACAGCATGATTAATCACACAATTAATCCCAATTAATTTTTAAATCTCTTGACAACCCTAAAATTGATTTAATAATTTAGAAGTTGCCTCTGCTTTCTCCTTGTGCTCTCAAACTGTCCATTATAAAAGCCACAATCTGACCAAGAAACCCACATCACACAAACTTACTTGATGGGTGACCCCTTTTCCATTTCTTCCCCAGCACCCTCCCTCACTCCTGTTGACTTTCCTGCTCATCAAGTCTTTTAGTGGCTACCTCTCCTCTTCACCTGGCCCTTTAATGAATGCTCCCTCCTCCTTTGTTGTTGCCACTGCTGTCAATGAAGACATTAGATCTAGGCCAGTGTAACTGAGAACAGAATCTGGCTCCCTTGGGCCTGCCTACAACTAGAGGAAAAAGGTGTTTTTTAAAAACTGAATTGGCTAACGTGCTTTCAAATACCACTTAGCACCCAGCATAGCCACTTTTACAACTACATTAGACGTTTTATTTCACCCCTTCCTGGGAAAAATAATAGTTACTAATCTACCTCACAGGGGAGGTGTTAGGATAAATTACCATTCTCTAGGGTTTTGAAGATGTTATAATACATGTCAAGTATTATTATAAAGATGGACTCAGTCCAAACTTTCAGAACCAAACAATCTCACATTCTGGGGAATGCTGGAACCAGAGCACATGAGTATGCCTAACCCTCCTCATTCTGCCTTTGGGCCCACTATTTTTCCATTTCACACCTCTGCTTCCGTCTTTCCCTGAGGACTCACCTGCCTTTTCCCTTGGTGGTGCGTCCCTCGCCACATGCCCTCACTTCCTTCCACCATCCCCACAAAGCTTATGAATTTTTGTTACCTTTCTGGCCTGGTGGCCCACCTCCTCTTCTATGCCCATTACTTCCCTCCTGGTGGCTGCCTTGCCCACTTTGACATCAGCCCCCACCCCAATATTTTCTATACGTCAACAGCATATGTCCTTTTAAAAAATTGGAATGAATAGCTTCTGATTTGGCAGCACCAAGGCATGCCTGGAGAAATTCACAATAACTAATTCCTATGTTATATTCCTAATGGTTTTGTTGTTGCTGCTTATGCTGTTTTGGTTCATGTTTCTTGCATTTAATGGTTTTCTTCAAACTGGAATTGGCCACCATCCTTGCTATCTTTATGATGATAAAAATCTCTCTGTGCATATCAACTCCTTAGTTCCCCACTCATGAAAAACTTGCATTAGTCTCTAAAGCCAGGCTTCCGAAGTAATTGCTATCACGTTGTTTGATATGAAAGAATCCCTCATTTCCAGTTTGTGCTAATCACCATATGCAAGATGGATCTTCCCACAAACCAGAACACTCCTTACCAACCTTTGATGAAAATAATGGTGATTCTCTCCCATCCTCTGCCCCAACCCAACCTCCTATCATTTTTTTACTCTACCACAATATATGCCACATAATAGTGCAATCTCACAGTAACCTTTCTGTGCTGAACTGCAGCTTGGCAATCCACATACTTCTATAATCATATCTGTCTGCTCTGCGATGCCTGTTATTTACCCAAAGAAGAAGAAGAAGAAGAAGAAAAGGAGTCAGAAATGTGTTGTACTTCTGCAGGGAGTCATGGGGTTTTCATTTCACTTTGCCTCTCTATTGTCACTTTGCAATGAATATGTGTTAAGGAACATCTTGTCTGGAGAACTGCATCTAAAATTAGAGATGGGAGCAGCATATCTGTTATACCTTTTGTTTCACATTTCGGGATGTGTTAACAGGCAATGGAATTCTTTGTTTAGCAGACTTAATAACTGGGTCCATAGAGGGGTTTAACAATCTTTGACTCGCTTTATTTTAGATGATGTGAGCTGATAAATCAGAGTACACGCTGGGTCCTTTTTTGCTTGCTGCCTACAGATCACCCCTAAAAACAGTCATTAAACTCTGAGTTGTTTTTAACTTGACAGCTTAGCACACACTATAATGCATTCCAAGTTTCTTCCCAAGGCTCAGGCACACACCTACTCCACCTTGCCATGTTTGCTGTAGTACTGAGTCCTGCTGACAGCTTTTTAGAAAACACTTAGTGTTTTTGTTGTGCCATTCAGGCATGGCCCATAGTATTGAGCATTCTTCGGCTGCACTGCCCCAGAGGGAGACATATTCCTTTCCAGAGCCTGGGCCGGTTCTAGGCATCAGCGTTCCAAGCATGTGCTTAGGACAGCCCTTTTCACTCCGGCTTTTTTTTGCTTTGGCGGCACTCCATCCTCCCCACTCCCCTTTTTTTTTTTCAGTTTGGGATGGCAAAAGACCTGGAGCCAGCCCTGTTCAGAGCTCTAGGATGTGGAACCTATGAGTGCCTGCTATGCACCTCACAAAGGAGCGTGCCCTCAGTTTATTCTCACCATTCCTGTGTGAGCAGCCAGCTTTGCTATTCAGTTGGGTAATTCCTCAGAATGGGGAGCAAAATTGCCAAACTTGGTCTTACACAGCTGACTAGGCCTGAACAGTGCTGAGGATGAATTTACAGATTTGAGGATAAGACAAATCATATTAATTGCATCCTGCAATGTCCTATGCAGAGATGGGTTCTTCCCTGTCAATCTGTCAGTCAGTGTGAGAAGATATTTAAAAGGCCTGAACTCTAAATGGGCCTAAGTATTGACCTTGGCTGACAGTCTACAATGGAGCTCAACTAGGAGGAAGCCACAGGCTAATAGATACCAAAGCCAGAAGGGACCATTGTGATCATCTAGTTTGAGATCCGGCATAACACAGGCCATAAAACTTCCCCAGAATAATTTCTAGAGCGCATCTTTTAGAAAAACAGCCAATCTTGATTTAAAAATTGCTAGCAATGGAGAATCCACCAGGACCCTTGGAAAATCATTCCAATAGTTAATTACCCTCACGGTTAAAAATGTATGCCTTATTTCCAGTCTGGATTTGTCAAGCTTTAAGTTCCGGACATTGGACTGTTATTCTTTTTCTGCTAGACTAAAGGGCCTATGATCAAATATTTGTTCCCCGTGTAGATACTAACAGACTGTAATCAAGTCATCCCTTCACTTTCCACTTGTTAAAACTAAATTAGTTGAGCTCTTGAGTCTATCACTATAAAGCCATGTTTTTCAATCCTTTAATCATTCTCATGGTTCTTCTTTGCACCCTCTTCAATTTATCAACATCCTTCTTGAATATCCTCCCATATTCTATAAGCATGGGGTGGGGAAGGGGAAGATGCCTTACATGGTAGCTGTGCAAAGGTGGGGCCTCCACCCCTCATACAACGACTGAGAGATGGGAAAGGCCCTCACCCCCATATCAAGGTAATTTCTTTATTTCCTCACTGACAAAATGCCAGACTTGGACCTGATCCTCCCCCTTTCTCCAGGTCACCCTCAGAACTATTTACAAGTCTGGGACCGAAGCAATTCTTGCAGGCTGCTTAACACCAGCAGCGGATATGGAAGACAAAGTAGTGAAGTCATTTACATGAGCTATTCCAGAGATCAGCAACCTTTAGCACACAGCCTGCCAGGGTAAGCCCCCTGGTGGGCTGGGACGGTTTGTTTACCTGCCACTTCTGGAGGTTCGGCCAATCGAGGTTCCCACTGGCCGTGGTTCACCGCTCCAGGCCTGGCGGGCCACGTGCCAAAGGTTGCTGATCCCTGAGCTCCTCACTCCCAAGCTAGGTTTAGTTTTTCCCCCTCATGCAGCAGGCCAGCTTTCACTCTGGATAATTTGACTTGCTCTGCAGCCTGTACCTGTGCATTCATAGGGCTTGCCAGCCTTGTATGGTCACATTCACTAATGTCTTCAAGAAAAGACCATCTATGTTTAAATAAGACAATGGGAGTTTTGCCAAAGGTTTCAATGAGAACAGGAGCAGAACCCCATCTCTCCTATTCCATTTAGTGCTGCAGAAATCTAACAATAATCAGTCAATAACACATTACATGTTGCTCTCGCTGAATCAACAAAAATTGTATCACTAATGCTAGTTTTGGCTATAGCACCTGCAGAAACAATTTGGGCATGTGTTTAAAAGCATTGCTTTTTAAAAGATTTTTGTTCTGTTTTCTGTTTTAGTCTTCTCTTTACTACTGAAGGAATCAGGATAATTTCTCATTACTGTACACAGCTCTGCATACTTGAAACCTGAGTGGGTGATTTGTTCTGATTTTTCTCCATAGGATTGTGCTGGGGGCAATGCAGACGCAGGCTACTACGAGTGGTGGGAGAGGTAACAGGACACTGGCTGCAACAGATATCACCCACGCTTGAAATGGCCCTTTCCACATAAGCTGCACAGGGTCATAACTCTGCATATATTTGGGGCAGGAAAGGACCAAGGGAGCTGCTGCATATTGAGGCATACAGGCCCTGCCTGATGGTTCAGCTTCTACACTTGCACTTCTCTCAGAGAAGGAGCAGGGTTTGCACAGGTCTGAGTGGAGGCCTATGGAAACATGGCTCCTGTTGGAGCAGTGCTGCTTGAGCAGGCAGGGGCTGGAACTGCAACAGTACAGAGGGGATGGCTTCACACACGTCTCTAAATCTAGGGGACTTGACAGTCTTTGTCCAGGTAGAAAACAGTATCCTCCTCTGCTTAATTATGTTTTCTCCCCCATGCTCCACCTCTTTGCTTTGCCCTCTGCTCCACTGGCCTTGTTCTGTGTCAACATCCATCTTTTAAGGATTCCCTATCATGGCCCCTAGATTGGCAAGCAATCACACCTTGGCTCTGATGACTCCTACACTGTTGTACCCACTGTTTCTTGACATTCTCTTCAGTCCACGTCTCCTAATTGTAGGCAACTCCATTATTAATATTAAAATGATCGTCAGTCAGAAAGTGACCCTTCCTTTTCCACCCAACCCTGCTTTGTTTAGAGGGTTTTTCCTTTATCAGACTGAGATTTTTCTTGTAAGTTTTTATAAGACTTTGAAATATTAGAATGTATTAAGTAGCATCCAAGCACATCCACAGAGGAGGGAGGGTACTTTATAAATAAAATTTCTTCTTTAGATGTTGGTGCTTCAGAGATCATGGATTTAATCACTGTTAATTGGGGCTAATGCTGCAGCCATTTCATGCCTGGAACTCCAGTAGATACAAAGAAATGTTGGAAAGCATATGGGCTGCAAGCCTGGATTTTTTAGTAAAGAAAAGAAAAAGAAAATTAAAAAGCCAGCCTGCAAAATAGGAGGAAAACAATAAGAAAAAGTTGTAAGCAGAAGACAATTCTGTAAAATCTGAGATAATATTTATTCTTCAAAATATGTTGGCCCAGCTACTTGTAAATGTTATCACTTTGTTTATTGAAAAGATTGAATGTGAATTCTTAGATTGGGGACAATCTTTACTTTATTAAAAAGATATTCTAAGCAACAATTCTTCATGTGTATAATATACAATTGGTCAAATTCTGCCCTCACTGACACTTGTAAAATCCCACTTAAATCAAGTTTTAACTACAGGGAGAATTTGGCCTATAATTTTTTTTACCTATAAGGAGCTGTAATGGCATAATCATGGAAGCCTTCATAGTCAGAGAGAAGAGTAATTAACAGTTAGCAAAGGGGAAAAACTAGGTATGCTAACAAAACAAAACAAACATCTTGTTATAAAAATTAAGTATTTTTGCCAAGGGTGGAGCATGTCTACATTGAGTTGTGAGGCGCACAGCAGAGGTTTTGTCCTCTGCACAGTGTAGAGAGGAGAGAAAACTTACACACTGGCTAGAAGTTTGTCTTGGGAGCCTCTGGAAAAGACAGCCAACTGTAATATGATGGAGGTGGGATCAGAATGCAGGAGGGGTGCTAAAATTTACAGGGTTCAGACTGGATACTGTTGTAGTTTTTGGTCACTCTTGACAGAGCATCCTCATTCCAGAGCAGGACAAGAAGATCTGGCATTTTAAAAAAGGTATTCCAGGAGCTGCACTGGAGTTTTGCTAATACAAACCCCCTCATAGCTACAGCTGATAAACTGGGAACTGGATGCCATGTATTTTAACCCCCTTTCTTAATCATATTGCTCATACATGAGTATTTTTCTTCCAAAATTAAGATGTTTTCTCATCCCAGGGTTTTAGTGGGAGGGGAGGGAGGAGGAGGGAAACTCACCACTTTCCTACTCAAATGAAAGGAGATGGCTTTATGAGAAGCCTTAGATTTTCCCTTTGAGTTCACTCCTGAGAAAATTAGTCTGGTTCTCACACCTGTACAAAGTTGGTATCAGACCATACTCACTTTGCACAGGTATAGCTGACTACATCAGGTGCTGGGCAACAGAGAATCATGCCCAGAACATCTTGCTTGCTATTTATTGTAGGATTTTCAAAAGCACCTAAATTACTTAGAAGCACAAGTTCCATTTAAAGTCATGGTTCATGCTTTTGAAAATTTCACTCAGACCAACCTTTTCCCTCTCGGTAACATCCCATTCCCAGTTAGGCAAACTCATCATACTAGCACTTCACAACACACAGATTAAACTGAAAAAACCACAAAAAGCACAAAACCAAAGGGAAACTGTCAAACACGATCACAGGATTTTACATAAGCAAAGATAGTGATGAGCAGGAGGAAATGAAGCTTCATTAATTAATGCTTGTAAAGTTTTTGGGAATTGGGATCCCAATCAGTCAAAACGTGCTATAGAAATATAAAGAGTTATTATTTGTTACACTTCTGTTCTCTGATCCATTCTTTATCTGCTAGATCCTTGTTATTATCGACTGGTGGAGACACATGGTATGGAAGCAACTTTTGCCTAGACTCAAAAGGTGTGACTCTGCAGTGGAGCTGGTTATGAATGAGTGGGACTGTTTCTGCTTGCCGTATATACGCTGAACTGGTTTTTCATGATTTGCACATTACGTAAAATACCTTTAAGGAAGAAATGCAAGGCTACAGTGCACCTAGGGGAAACTAAAGACTAGTACACATATACAGACACAGTAATAACAACCTTGCAAGAAAGAAAATGCTGAACAACTGGTCTGACATCAGAACATTACTTTTCTGTAAGAACATAGATAATTTGAATTTTTTAAAGTGCTATTGATTTGAAGCCTGATTTTCTAAGGTGTTGAACAACTGCCTGCCCCTCTGGCACCAGCTGGAGCTGTAAGTGCTTACTGTTTCTGAAAATCAGAAATTGTTACATGTTCATGATCAAGAAGCATGTTACACTTAATAGAATTTTCCCCTATGCATTTTAAATGTTTTAATTAGTAGCGAATAAATGACAGGGATTGAGAAGTTGAGTGACAAAGAATGAGTTCAATGGGTAGCAATGGAGAATCTCCAAAACCCCAATGAACTGAAGCCCAAACTACTCAAAGGACACCTAACTAGCTTCAACATCTAATTAAACAATGGCCAAGTTAAAAAGACAGCAATGACTCCCCTGGCTTATTTAGAGGAGAAAGGTGCTGCTAAAATAGTACAGCTGTTATTTGTCAAAAAAATTCCTGACCAAGAGGTAGTGCAAATGTTCACTCAAAACAGGGTGAACAGATAGCAAGTGTGAAAAAATCAAGACAGGGGGTAGGGGGTAATAGGAGCCTATATAAGAAAAAGCCCCAAATATTGGGACTGTCCCTATAAAAATCAGGACATCTGGTCACCCTAACTCAAAAACAATTTTAATTTCTGGAAATTCAACACCTGACCTGCTTTGGGTACTTGCTCAACGTCAGTCCCATTCCCTGAAGCAGAGAAAGGCTAATAGTTTTTTCTTTCATGTACACACACAACTGACTTATTGACTTGTTCTATGAAGAATGAATGAGAGAATGATCTGGGAGACACAATTAATGCATCAGGCAGAAAAGCTGAGAATTACTTTAACATATGCTCATTCTTTAATATAATATGAGACACTCAAGAAAAAATTACATATAGAACATATGGCACCTTTAGGTAACCCTATATAGCTAATTCCCCCATTATGCTGGAAACTGGGGATTGCAGTGCACCGATTTTGGTCATGTCCTAAAGTGCTGGAATTCTAGCATACTATCCAAGAACAAATCTGGATGATCACTGACTCTCTCTCCCTAATGTCTTTCTGCTCTGCACTTCCCTCCTCACAAGCCATTAAGGACATTTGATCCCTTTCTTATTACAGTGGCCAGACCAAGCTGGCTCAAAAGTCAGATCTTCCCATACACTCTGCTTTATGGAGACAGAAATTGCTTTCCTAAATGTTCTGAAGACTGTATAACAATGGGGAACTCACTCCAGGGATAAGATGAGATGGCCAGAAAGTGCCTCTCAAAGTTTGCACAACTTCCTCTTTGTGTTAAAGAGCTATGCCTTCTATGGTTGTTTGAGCCCCATGGGAAATATACAAGTAAACTGAGTTATTAATTATAGTTTAGGGTGGTTTTCAGGCTCAATGTTTTTTGATATTGCCTTAAGTAACCAAACACTAAGTCCCTTCAGTGTTTAAACTAGGGGAAATGGAGAGTAAAGAGCTACATGCCACCTTTTTCCTTGTTTTTCTTCCTGACAGTAGTAGTTAGAAGTGGGGGTTTGCCTTACTTGATACTTTAAATCTGTGCCGTGTGTCTTTTCATACTTCAAAACTGCTGGTCACAAATGGGAATTTTCAGTATGAGCATGGGTACCATTGACTTCAAAATCGGACTAGCGTTAGGCAAACACTGAATACTTTTGAAAATTGCAGTGCACAAATGTAAATGATCTGTATATACGCTTGTTATAATGAAAGGTATAAAGGTACTTAGGACAGTGGTGAGCTAGAAAGTCTGACTATGTATTTACAAGTACTCCTGACATTTGAATTGGTACCTAAAATTATCCTTGATTTGTAATTGCATCTTTGACTATACCAATATAAGAATAAGCAACAAAAGTATGTACTGAGAATTATGTTTTGCATCCTTTCCCGTGTTATGATTGTAAACAACCATATGTACTCCAGAACTCCTCCAAATAACATTGTTCAACTCTTTCTTCCAAACGAGTTTTAAATAAAATAAGGCAAAAAATGTAATTCTGATAAAATTGTGCAAATCCTGGTTCCCGGATGCAGACGGTTTTAACCCTGAATTTATCTGGCAAGCTTTAATGATTTTGTATGTTAATCAATAAGGTGACTAAATTATATTTCATCCTTTTCCATGTCCTGTAAATTACAACTTCAGTAGTCTACTAGAAAAATCAGTCCTGTTGCTTGTATCATATTTGGTTTACTTACTCGTATGTTGGTTTTGGGCTTTTGTTTTTTTTTTAAAACCACAGAAATTCATAAAATTTGAACAAGAAAATTGAAGAAGATTACAAGCCTCAATAGAACAAACTCTCATTGGTTGACTATCCCTGAGGCAGGAGTGGATTAAGACTAGTTGGGCTTGGATCCACCATCATTTCAGAGAGCCCTACAAAAATTTCAACCCACACACTTAATTTTGCCACAGCTCTTTTCTGAAACACTCCTCACTTGTGGCACAATCATAGAATTATAGAACTGGAAGGGACCTCAAGAAGTCATCTAGTCCAGTCCACTGCACTCATGGCAGGACTAATTATCTAGATCACTCCTGATGGGTGTTTGTCTAACCTGCTCTTAAAAATCTCCAATGATGGAGATTCCACAACCTCCCTAGGCAATTTATTCCAGTGCTTAACCACTCTGACAGTTAGGAAGTATTTCCTAATGTCCAACCTTGCTGCAATTTAAGCCCATTGCTTCTTGTCCTATCCTCAGAGGTAAGAAAAAATTTTTTTCTTCCTCCTCCTTATGACAATCCATTACATAACAGTTTTCAAGTATTTAAAAGGTATGACAATATGACACTTCTTGCTTGCCACCTGCTAAGCATGATCTCTGTTACAGATGTCTAAAATTATAGTAATTCATTTGGTTCCTACAGTGATACAGTAGGGTTCAGTGGAGTTACTCTAGATCGGGGATTGGCAACCTTTGGCACAAGGCCCATAAGGGAAATCCGCTGGCAGGCTGGGATGATTTGTTTACTTGCTGTGTCTGCAGGTTTGGCCGACTGCAGCTCCCACTGGCCATGGTTCGCCGTTCCAGGCCAATGGGGGCTGCGGGAAGTGGCGGCCAACACATCCCTTGGCCCGCGCTGCTTCCTGCAGCCCCCATTGGCCTGGGACAGCGAACCATGGCCAGTGGGAGCTGCAATCAGCCAAACCTGCAGACGTTGCAGGTAAACAAACTGTCCTGGCCTGCCAGAGGATTTCGCTGATGGGCAGTGTGCTAAAGGTTGCCGATCCCTGATCTAGATTAATACCATTGTAAATGGGACCAGCATCTGGCCCAGTGAGAGTCACTGGCTTGGCAGCTCCTTGGAAATGACACCTCTCATTCAGTTCGGAGTTGTTCATGGCTATACTTTACCATCATATATCTCAGTTCGTATCTGCAGCGTCACTACTCATGCTTAGCTTACATACAGACATCAGGCCAAATTCTTCATTCATTTACACTGGTATAAATCTAGAGAAACCCCACTGGTTTCTCTGGAGTTTCTCTGAATTACTCCTGGTGTTTTTTGTTGCTTCTTGCTTCTGGCTCCCTTCCCCCGTGCCCCCGCCCCCTCCCAAATTTCTTAGTGCTGACATTTTCCAGGATTGCTCTCAGCCTAAAGGTGAATTCTGGGGGCGAGGAGGAGAAGGGGTGGGTTGCTGGGATACTAACTCCCTGCTAGGAACAGAAATACCCCACTTCTGACAGGAGGGCACTATCCTGTCTCCTGCACTCATGGTACTGTACCAGAGAATCACAGACCCTTAGAGAGAAAGAGACAGAGAGAGAGAGAGAGATGCCTGACCAAAGTGAAAAGGACTGAGATAGTCAAAGACGATCTTAACTAATGAAGAATACTAGATTATGCCTAAGTTTTGCTATCAGAGATAGCAGAAATGGGTTCAACTAGCACTGGTGGATATTTAAAAACAGAGGTTAAAATTGTAAACATGTCTCTGCCAGAGAAAAAGCAAGGCAAGCAGAGCATTGTGGGTTCAGCATAACCTTGCTGTGAAGCAGATGTCTGCAAAGTACTGCAGCAAGTTTCATTGGAGTAGGCTTGACTGAATAGCTCTTGGACTCCAAAAAAATGCATTGGGAACAGCAGGCAAAAAGGGACACCACCAGGATAACTGGACTTTTCAGAGAAAGGTTCCCAATGCCATTGGGTTAGGTAAGTGCAAAGGTAACAGCTTGATTTCAGAACATAAGGGAAAGGGAATAACTAAATATAGAACTTAGAAACAAACCAGCACTCAAGGAACGAGAGGTTGGATCAGGGTGAGATGCAGTAGGCCTTTCAGCAAATAAAAAAAATCAACTCTATTTGGTGTATGCATTTTGCTGTGACGCTGGGAGTACCTTTCCCAAACCTGACGAAGAGCTCTTTGTGGCTCCAAAGCTCATCTCTCTCACCAACAGAAGTTGGTCTAATGAAAGATATTACCTCACCCACCTTGTCTCTCTGACATTTACTTGGGGGCAGGTGGCCTTGGCAGCACAGAACACTGGTGGTGGTGAGCCACAAGCAGGGACAGCTCTATGTATTTTGCTGCTCCAAGCACGGCAGTCAGGCGGCTTTTGGCGGCGCGCCTGCGGGAAGTCTGCCGGTCCTGCACCTTCGGTGTACCCGCCACTGAATTTCCGCCGAAGCTATGGGACCGGCAGACCTCCCGCAGGCATGCCGTCGAAGGCAGCCTGACTGCCACCCTCATGGCGACCAGCAGGCCGGCCTCCGCAGCTTGCTGCCCCAGGCATGTGTTTGGTGCGTTGGTGCCTGGAACCGCCCCTGGCCACAAGCCACTTAAGAATATATGTGGATATGAAAACCACACTGAATAAAAACGAGGGAAAGACTTGTACAGCAGCAAGGAATTCTCTCCCTCTCTCTCACACACAAACACAGGAATATAAAATACTATCTGTATGCAATATTGTCAAGTTAAAATTCCTGTAGGATCCTTGACTTTTGAATGTCTTCGGTTTTTGCATAATTAGTTTCTGAGATTTAGTATTGCATTATTGTAATTTTTTCCATTTAATTTCTATAGTATGTTTTAAAGAAGAAAAAAAGGAAGCAAGGGTGAAGGAAAACAAAGAGGGGAATAAGATACTAGAATACTAATCTCCAGTGAGCAATATCATTAACCCATTTTTGGAGATATTATACGGCAATCACTTCCTCAACATATGGGGCAGCGGTTTATAATCAAATCTCTCAGTTCATATGTACAGCTTCAGTGCCTGTGTTAAAGACAGACAGAAGGCCAAATTCTTCTTTACACTGGTATAAATCAATAGAAACCCCACTGTATTCATGAGAGTTTCCTCTGGATTTCCACTGATGCTTTCTGTTGCTTCTGACTTGCCCCCCAAAACATTCCTTTGAAACTGAGATTTTCTAGGATTGCTTTCAGTCCAAAAGATAATTGGGGATGTGGGAGGAATCTGACCAAAATCTATTTAGTAGCTCTTTTTCAGTTATGAACTTCAAATTATGTTTCTTTCCAGTTATTGTAAATTTTTCTTTTGCATATGTATAACCAGGGCCGACTCTAGCCATTTTGCCGCCCCAAGCACGGCTGCACGCCACGGGGAGCTCTCTGCCACTCGCCGGTCTCGCAGCTCCGGTGGATCTCCCGCAGACGTGGCTGCGGAGGGTCCGCTGGTCCCGCGGCTCCGGTGGACCTCCCGCAGGCGTGCCTGCAGATGTTCCACTGGAGCCGCTGGACCAGCGGACCCTCCGCAGGCACACCTGCGGGAAGTCCACCGGAGCAGCCTGCCGCCCTCCGGGCAACCGGCAGAGCGCCCCCTGCAGCATGCCGCCCCAAGCGTGCGCTTGGCATGCTGGGGCCTGGAGTTGGCCCTGTGTATAACTCAGAAATGGCTTTACTTTCAAAGCTGGAATTCTCCATGGAGCTAGATTAGGGATAGTCTCTTAGTTCAGCTTCAGGTGGGGAACTATTTTTCTGCATTAACTAAAAACTCCATTCTATACCTCTCATCCTGTACCTATTTAAGCACATGAATACCTGTACAATGCTTGAGTACACCTGTTCAACCTTGCTGCAATGAGACTACTCACATGTGTAAAACTATGCAAGTATTCCTAGGAGTGGGGCCTATTATTGCTCTATGACACACTTTAAATGGTATTTTACAGTTTTGGTTATCCTCTCCTAAAACATCAGTTTTAGTTCATGATGTTATGTTTTCTTTTTGATTTAGTTTATTCCTTGATCCCATCATAGCAGTATTTTCCTCAAAGCTTCGGAACAATTAATACCAAAAAAACATGGTTTCCCAAGTAAAGGCAGCAACCCTGTAGCAGTCAGTGTATCTCAGCTTTCCTTCTGGCACTTTGCCTCAGAAATCTGCTTAGCCAGATGGAATATTCTCTACTCGTATTTTCTGCAGCAGCCATAATTGCAGCCATGCATATAAAAGTATTGTGTGTCCTCTCATTACAAAGAACGGCTTATTTCCTTAGCACATGTAAAACATTTATACAATAACTGAGGGTTAAACCTGAGATTTTGGGGTTTTCTAGAAGGAAATTAGAGCATATTTATCCTTAGTGTCTTTTGCTGGTTTAGACAAACCCAGCCCTGTCTAGCCTTTTATTGGCTTTGAAAGCTGTTACGCTTGATTGGTCAGTTTACCTGTTTGAGTCAGTGGAATTTAAAGACAATGAAATGCAGCTAAGTACTAGCCAGCATACACCAGATTTAAGCTGGTTTGAAGTAGCAGAGACTGCCTATTTAAAAGGTACTTGGCACAAACAAGATCTATTTTGGAGGATCATCTCTTCAGCTGCTTATTTTTTCATCTTCAAACAAAACTGCTTTAGGAACTTCTTGTCCTGCCTTGTCTCAGACGGAAATATGGCCAGTGGTGTACTGCAAATCGTTGGACTGGTAGTTGGAGGCATTGGCTTAGCTGGGACTTTTGCAGTCACTGGCATGCCTCAGTGGAGAGTAACTGCCTTCATTGAAAACAACATAATAGTATTTGAGACCATTTGGGAAGGACTATGGATGCACTGCATCAGACAAGCAAACATCAGGATGCAATGCAAAGTCTACGATTCCCTATTGGCACTCTCACCTGATCTACAGGCATCCAGAGGACTGATGTGCTCTGCTTCAGCACTCTCATGTCTTGCTTTTATGGTAGCCGTTATGGGCATGAAGTGCACTCAGTGCACTGGGAACAATAAGCGAATCAAGGGTCACATTCTGCTGGCAGCTGGAATTCTCTTCATCCTATCTGGTATCATTGTGTTCATCCCAGTGTGTTGGGTTGCCAATATCATCATCAGAGACTTCTACAATCCACTTGTCAATGTAGCGCAAAAACGAGAACTTGGGGAGGCCCTCTACATAGGCTGGGTATCCGCATTCTGTCTCATCGCTGGGGGAGCAATATTCTGTTGTTTCTGCCGTTGTTATGAGAAAACCAGAAACTACAGGTTCTCAGCGCCTTCACATCATACATCTTACAAAACTCATCATATGCAAAGGAAAACTGAAAGCTCATATTCCAAAAGTCAGTATGTCTAGTTGCTTCTTGGTCTTTTAGCTCAGCAAGTCAGTCTTTGTGAACGGACTTCAACGTTCATACTGAACTACAAGTAGGTCAGAGGAAACTTTAATTGTATTTCATGCCTTAAACTACAGTAGCCATCCTTAAATTCATGGACTATAGTTAAAATCTATGAACTCTATCATGGCTAATAGTGCAACACAGACAACATATTATGAAGTTTTATCACAAGAGAAAAAAAAGTTACACCTTTATCTTTTTAGGTGTTTTAAAGTTTCAATTTGCTTTAAAAATATTTAGCATCCATGCAAAAGTGAAGGTTTAATTTCTTTTTAATAGTTATTTGGAACAAGTTTTGGGTTTATTTGGGGGCTGTGTTTCATATGGCAAATATTACAAATGGGCTTAAATGATTCTATTGTGATATAAAATACAGATTGATTGATGGAAAGAAATGGAGCAAACCAATTTTTTCTGGGCATAGGGGATAAGACTGAATGAGGATAATAAAGTACTTGTTTAAAAGAACAATAGCTAAGGAATTAATACATTGTAAATGAAGGGTAGTGAGAGGGAGGCCAAAATGTTTGAAAAATGTCCCTTATTTCAGAATGAAAGTTTCAGGGTAGACACACTGCTCTATATTTACCTAGAAATATTTTTACTGTAAATTGATATCTATTTTGAGATTGTGAGAGGTCTGACTGGTTTTTAAAAGTGACAGTATTCTACAATGATGCCGCTAAGCACTGCAATTTACAACATGGTTATAACAGTGTTCTGGATCTTTACTGTACAATACAGTCTTTTTTTTTTAATATGGGTATTTAATACAGCCCTCATACTGCAGTGACTCCCGTGTGGGAAGACTCTTTCATCTGCACCAAGTCCCACTGAATTCAATACAGAGGTCTGCCCATGTGCAATCTAGTGCACAACTAGAGCCTGAAGGGGTAAAAAAAAGGATGTTTCAGTGTTTTAGTCACTGCTCATTTGCAAAATGCAAACAAGATTTCTAATAATGTGACTGTGTACTCCCCTTATGGAAAATAAGGGAATAAGAATGCATCCAGTAGAAACTATATAGGGTCTACAGAAGTTACTCTAAAATCCCTACTGAAATTAACAGAGAATGATCGATGTTTTTAACCAGTGGAGAAGGTGATCTCCTGGCCCCACTGAAATTAGTGGGATGTTTATCTTTGACTGTAGTGGGACCAGAATTTTGCCTGTGGAGTTTAACAGAGTGTGAGATCCCTGTTTTACAATTTGGATTGGTCTAAATATTCTGTGGAAAGGTTACAATGGAATCCTGTTTATATTATAGTTCTCTACCTTTAGGATATTTCTAGCTGAAAAATATCAGGCACTAAATTCTTCTTTAAGTCACACAGGTGCAACTTCCATTGAGCTAAAAAAATCAAAATCCTCATACTGGTTTAGAATTGTCTATTTACAGTTTTAGGTTATGTTTTTTAAGCTATGTCTAAATACACATATTTCTATTTTGCCTCATTATTTTTAAAGGTGATTCATGGCTATGTACATGCATAATGTGCACAATACATATGTGCACTACATATGTTAAAAATATAGGCAAGCTGTGCAGTATATTGCACAGTTTTATTTATCTTTTATATTTGCAATCCTTCTATTTGTGGGAGAGGGCTGTTGTGCTGATTTATTGTACTATGTGAATGTTGTTCTCTGCAGTATGTATAGCTTCAAACTTTCATTTATTTTGTCAAAAATTATTATTATGTCTTTGTGTTCGCACCTTGTTCTTACACTTTCACCCATTCTGTTTCATGGGTTGTAACAATGAGTATAATAAAATCATTTGTTGAGTTCACCCCTTTTAACTAGGATGCAAGGTCCTACTCAAGAGGGTGTATATATTCATGTACTATAATTATTTACACTATCATGTGATGTAAGTGATGCATACAGTAATTATCTATGAATTTAAAGAAAGAATCTTAAATGCAACAGATACGTAACTTTTTTTTTTTGCAATCCAAAAACGTTTGTAAATTTAGTATGCCCAACATATACAGTATTATACATCATTATAACATTTATTTCTGGCAGCACAAAAAACATTCTAGGCACTGTAGAAATACACATAAAAAGGCACAGAGATTTTCAAAAATGCTTACAGGATTTGCGCATGCAAGTCTTATAGATGGGACTTAAATGCTTTTGAAATTCTCCCAGAGAATCCATACACCAAACCAGATTACTATACAAGTATATCTACACTATTTGTCCCCCCCCAAGTACAATAATATTGATCATGTCCTCAGGACAACCAAAAGAAACCATTTCAGTTCTGAACAGAAAAAAAGTCTGTTCATTTACAACAAATCTTTGTAGTCTGGCCAGATGTCTTCACAGAAGGGAATATATTCAGACATAGTTGTGAACCAATGGTATTAGGAATGAAATTACTCCCATCTACAGCAGACTGCTTCCTTAGTCAGAAGAACCATACATTCCAAGAGGACAGCAACAGATTGCAAAACCTTGCACTGTTCATAATGCAACATTAAGTTTTATTTTACTTAAATGTAGTTGAGTGTTAAAAAGCCTGAGCTTCATGTATGGAAATGCAAAAGAGTTGAAAATCAGAACACAGTTGTGTGAGCTGAGCTCACACTTATATAAACTTAAACCAAGATTTTCCAAAAGAGGTGCCTAAATCCATGTTTAATCTCAGCTCTTTTGAAAAACCCAGGGACTTCTTTAGAAACCTAATTATGTATTTCAGGCACCAAATTTTTTTTAAACCTTGGTGTCATAAACAGATAAGAAAAGTTAATAGCACAGAAGTACTTTATATCTCTTTGACTGTAAAGGGTTAACAAGTTCAATAAGCCTGGCTGTCACCTGACCCGAGGACCAATCAGAGGACAGGATACTTTCAAATCTTGAGGGAGGGAAGTTTTTGTGCTGTGCTGTTAGTTTTGGTTGTTGTTCACTCTGGGGGCTCAAAGGGATCAGATGTGCAACCAGGTTTCTCTCCAATCTCTCCAATACAGGCTCTTATAAATTCAGGCTAGTGAGTACTAGGTAGATAAAGTGAGTTAGGCTTATGCTTGTTTTCTTTATTTGCAAATGTGTATTTGGTTGGAAGAAGTTCAAATGTGCATTTGGTTGGAAGGAGTTCAAATTGGTATTTTACTGAAAAGATTTTAAATTTGTACTTGTATACTTAAGCTGGGAGGGTGTTCCCAGTGTCTATAGCTGAAAAACCCTGTATCTATTCCATCTTAAATATACAAGATCATTTTTACTGTTTTTCTCTCTTTAATTAAAAGCTTTTCTTGTTTAAGAACCTAATTGTTTTTTTATTCTGGTGAGATCCCAGGGGACTGGGTCTGGATTCACCAGGGAATTGGTGGGGAGAAAGGAGGGAAGAGGGAGAGAGAGGCTGATTTCTCTCTGTGCCAGGATTACTTTCTCTCAGGAAGAGTCTGGGAGGGGGAAAGAGAAGGAGGGGGGAAGGTGCATTTTCCTCTCTGTTTCAGGATTCAAGGGGTTTGAATCACAGTGGTCTTCCAGGGTAACCCAGGGAGGGGAAGTCTGGGAGAGGCAACGGTGAGGGAAGGGGTTTACTTTCCTTGTGTTAAGATCCAGAGGGTCTGGGTCTTGGGGGTCCCCGGGCCAGGTTTTGGGGGGACCAGAGTGTACCAGGCACTGTAATTCCAGATTGATGGCAGCGCTACAGGTTCTAAGCTGGTAATTAAGCTTAGAGGAATTCATGCTGGTACCCCATCTTTTTGGACGCTAAGGTTCAGAGTGGGGAATTGTACCATGACCCTTGGTCTTAATTAATAATTGTCTTAAAACTAGGGCTGGTCAAACATTTTCCATCAAAACTTCAGTGGAAATTTTTGACTTGTTGTCAACAAACAGAAAACTAGAAAACTGAAACATTACAGCAAAAAAGTGAAAAATTTTATTCTGAATTGCTGCCACAGTAACTCAGGAGAGTTGTTGTTTGGGTGCTTCTTGCCCTTCTACAGACCAGACTCTTGAGCAGGACTACAATTCCAATGATTCACCACAGCCATAGGACTTCTATGAGGCACTGTGGTGGCTCAGGAACCATGGAGGGAACCATGCTGCATTAAGGGATTTGTAGTCTAAATTGAAAGACTAGGAGACACAAGGTCAGCATATCTGAATCCAAATTTTTGGTTTTTACCTAAAAGTTTTGGTTCTTGATTTTTTTTTTTGGCAGAAAAAAAAAGTCTAAATTTTATGCAAGCGGGGGGGAACAAAAAAACAAAACCAAAAACAAACAAACAAAAAAAACCACATTTTCCAACCAGCTTTACTTGAAACACCAAAATACAAGGATTCTTTCCCTTTTCCTCACTCACGACATTTGGATAAAGGTCATAACAAACCCATTTAAAATAATTTTACTTCATTTTTTTCAGATGTGAAATAGAAACTCCATACAGCTTTACTGGTAAACTTTCAGGTACTCTATCCTATAATAGCATATGCTTTATTGTTTATAGATTGAAGAGATTATTTAGGAAATAGGATGCTTGACACTTATGAATAAAATTCCTGGCTCATCTCTGCCCTGCATCTTGTATATTTATTAATGTCAGTGTAAAGTGGGACTAGAACATTATCAGATGTGTTGGCTAGCATTTTAGGCCTACTTTGCATTGGTATAAAGGACTACACAAAGTGCCAGATGACAGAAATTAGGGCCTCTTTGGGCTCAGGTGAGTGAAGGTTTAAGATTTCATTCAATGATTTATGATTCAATAACTAAGTCCTTGTCTATATTTAGGATTTTCTGAAATTCTCCCACTGTCACTCTAGTGGTGGAAAAGTCCCACTGTTGCACCCAATATCATACACTTCTTAGATTAGATCACACAGATTACAGCTATATGACAAGTGGTAAAATAGCTGGTGACAGGTATGTACTAGTAACCCCAGCAACAGAGCTCCAGCTTCAGAAAATCCTTTTTGTGGACATAGCCATGTTTGAAACAGAACCATAATGGGTTACTAACAGCCAATTGAATAAGTTTAAAAAATTAAAAAAAAAAGTTATATAGATGCACAGGCACAACTGTACACCCAAGTCTCAATCATCTGGTACCTTGCAATTGTGTATATGAACAAATTACTCAACGTATACTGGGAAGTTATCAACTTTCTACAAACCTGTTAAGATCACCTGTATATAAAAGGCTAGATCAGCTGTAAAAAACAGTTTGGACTATGCTCAATACCAGCCAAAGCTTTTCAGTACATGAGGTGTGTTTATGTGTAGACACACACGTGTGATGACAGATTTAGGATACCCTTTCATTTTATAAACAACACAGACTACACTGGCACAGTGGTATATAACCCATCTAAAACAAACTAAAACGAAGACATCTCTAAAATGCTTCTCCTACATCAGATGGACATATAAGAGAGTATTTTCCTGCAATACCCTCAGATCCGTAACCTCCATTGTAGTTTCAGCATGCTTGTCATGCAGAAATTGTAATGACCACCGAGGTTGCTTGTGCAAATAAACTGAATATACAAGATCATCATAATTTAAATTAACATTGAAGAAGAGTTAGCTAAATAATACCTTTAAGCTCTTTGAGCTGCTGTACTGAAATGTATTTCAGTAAGTGCCTTGATTGGAAGACAGTACTTCTAGGACAATTTCACTGCATCAGCCAATTTGTGTCTGATAAAGGTAATTTCTTGGAATTATGACGTTATATACAGCCAGTAAAAAGTAATGTGAGTAACAAAGTTTCCCTTAGAATGGCCCTGTCCCTTTCTCTTCCTAGATATCCCTAGAGAATAGGGTTGTTGGGACCAGAAGAGTTGTTCCCTTACACAACTTCAGACTCTGTATGCCTGGCAAGCTTTCACACACTTTTGCTTATCTGACTATGCGCCTTTTGGGGGACATGGACTCCTTTCAGATACATGTATTCCTTTGTCCTCATTCTCATTCCCATGCCATGTTCTGTCACACATGATGATGCAATGGCACTTCACCAAATGATGTCAACACCACAACAACATACAAGTAACAGCACTGGTGAGGACTCCTCTCCCTCTATTCTGATATATTTAAACTACTACAAATAACAATCCCCAGTACCACCCTCCTTCCATTTTCCATTCCATAATCTTTTCTACCTCTTCTCTCACTGTCCTAACACTGTACACTAATAATCAGTTGAGACTCAGACACCGTATCTTTCTTTTCCCCATAATGATTTCTGATGTTAAGTATTATATTATGTGCTATAGTCTGCAAAAATCAAGGCCATTTCAAAGTTTGTGTGACAGATACCATGGATGATAAAGTATCAGATTCTGATTTCAGCACAGTACACTCGGTGCTACTATTTGGTACCACTAATGGAGCAGGAACGCCATAGAAATGTTTCTTTGTTGTCTCCAGGGTACCCAATACTGATTAATTCTTTTGTTGCCATTCACTGTACAGGGGTTTGCTACCAGCAGACTGGCATGCCAGTGTAAACCATCACAAGAAATACAGGAAACCCATGTAAGGTTATGGAAGAAGGAGCCCATATTTGCCACTTTGAGAAACCACAGATAATGCAGGACTCAATCAGGTGTCTCATTCTAGACAACAAACAGGGCCAAGCACCCAACAAATGTGGACACACTGGGTTCAGGATCAAACAGTAGCATACTTACTTACAAACAGTATACCCATCCTTGGATCCAACAGATTCATACGGATTATGGGAGCACTAACAGATCCAGTGCCAAAGCAAAACTAGCTTGCCCTTCCTGCGAAATGCCATTGCTTCAGGCTCCAACACCAGCACAAATTCCATAGTGTTTTGTGCCAGTTGTATAGCCTGTGCCATCACTACATGACTGGCAAGCCAGTTCAATTATGTACTGTAACGGTTTGATCCATGAGTAAACACTTATTTTGTCACAGAAAATTTTTTCAGTTAATTAGTCTCACATCATTTCATCCAGTACTAATCTGATTGTATACAGTGCTGCTAATTCTCATAAAAGCACTCAATGCTGCCGCACAGGTTCTCCCTCATTTTATTTTCAACAGCAGAATGTGAATTGTTCAATCAACATATTCTCAAAATGTATATTGTAGTTACTTTCCTACCTTTAAGTGTTATCTGTGCCAACCATCACCAGAATCTTTTGGTCTTCTGTTCTGAAGCAGTAAAATGGGATGTCTTCTAACATATCTACCTTTATGAGGACTGTTGCTCTCCACACTTAAATACTAAAGTGACAGGTGCCTCATAGAATGCCTGAAATAGATTAGATAGATTAGACTAGAAAGATCTCAAAAAGATATTGAATATTTTGTCCAGGGCACAAAGAGATCATCCCACAACTATCAGAATTGGTCAGGCTCTGCGAACTCTGAGAATCCCATTTCCATTGCCATTTTTTGGTAGCATTTTTGGTTTTAGGTGTGTTAGTGAGAGAAGATGAAAAAAAGACATACACAGAGTTCATGTAGCAAATTATTACATCTCTTAGCACGCCACCTATGGGTCAGTTCCAGTTCAGCTATTTGTATACATGCAATGAACACCACCTAGGGTACGTCCAGACTACCCGCCGTATCGGCGGGTTAAAATCAATTGCTCGGGGATCGATATATCGCGTCTAATCTAGACGCGATATGTCGATCCCCGAGCGCGCTTATATCGATTCCGGAACTCCATCAACCCCAACGGAGTTCCGGAATCGACACGGAGAGCCGCGGACATCGATCCCGCGCCGTTCAACTAACAATTATCCTATTATTGGACAGTACGTAAGTATAGTTGGTGTGGTACATTTATTTGTTTTACACACTTCTTTACGTGGTAACAATCTAGAAAAAGCATTAAAATACTTAAGATATTTTGGATGTGATGACACAAAATGGTACGTGATACATTTTTCTCAAGTTTTTCTGGGAGTAATTTATCTCCCACACAAGTCATATTCTGACCACCAGAGTGTAGTTTTATGCATGATCTCAACAGCTGACCCTCCAAAAATCACAAGATTGTAATATTTAGCTTTAAGACAATTTCAGTAGACATTATGTAATCAGGGCACTGGGCATGATAAGTCAGAGTTGGGTATCTATTAAAGTTGCTGAATTTTTTTGAACCATTTCCCACCCCCACCCCCCGAAATAGCCTTTCAATACCAGTGTTGATATTTTCAATAAAAATATTAATATTTTTGAAAAAAATGGAAAAAGATTGTTCTGTTTCAAAGTCTGTAAAATTTTGACTTTTTTGGTGATAAAATAAAACTCATCAAGCTCTAAAGAGCTACTGTATAAGCGAGAAGCAGTAAAGAGAACAAGGTCCAGGCTTACTACTGCAAGGTCCATATCTAGGCCTCTTTTCAAAAAGTCCAGCTCTGAGAAAGTAGTACCCTGCTTGAAAGTAGAGCCGGTGTCATTTAATGCTCGATGTACGAGACTGGGAAGCAGCAATCTGGCTCCTACGTCTGACCTCTAGCCTTAGCTCTGACACTTCTCTCTGAGGCTTATTAATGTCCCAGCCTCACCTTCCACATCTAGAGAATAGGGACAGTAATTCACATCTACCTCATAGGCCTGTTTTGAGAATTAGAGAATGTTTAAAAAAATGCTTAGAACTTCAAGAGCACTATCCAGGTGTTGAATATTGTATCTCCATCAAGGAGGTTTTAGGTCACTCCGTGGTTCCTGCTGCTAGACTCAACATTATTTGGCCAGTTCCCCCTACAGGACTTAACACACAGGCATGTAATATCCGTTTCAATGCTCAGCTCACTTTGCAAAGCACTATTTACAGACCTTCCTTGGTCTGTTAGAATCTGCATTAGTAGTGGTAGTCTGAGAGAGTTTTTTTCCCTTATAAGCCAGTGAAGGCAAAATCATTTTATTATGGATTTTATCCTTATTTTTAATAATTTAAAATACTTGTATAAGCACCTTTGGCTGTAATGAAATTTAAAAATAAACATAAAAATCAAGGAATGCATTTGACTTTTCACACCTATATAAAGCTGATGACTCAACAATTGTTATAGATAGCTCTTAGGCAGCACTTTATGGGCCAGATCCTCAGCTGGTGTGCATTGGCATAGTTCAACTGCCTTCCATGGATGTACACTAACCTAAAACCAGCTGAGGATCTGGCCATGTATTTCAAAGATCTGAACTAACACAAACTAATTAATCTCCACAAGACCCAAGTGTAGCTATGTATTATCAGCTCCAGTCAGGGATGGGAAAATGAAAGAGTGAGAGAAGCTAAACCTCATGCCCAAAGCAAACCAGACCACTAACAAGATTACAGGTTAGGAGACCTGGCTTGTAGTCCTCTGAGCAGTCCATGTTATATATTGTAGGAGGTATCCATATCCACTAAACCATCATGTAAGTGTTGTCCACTTAGAGAATAGGCAAGCACTATAATATGAATGAATGAATTAGTGCCGCGTTATTTTGTTGGAGAGCTTTTCTTCCATGCTAGTGTCCACTAGAAGAAGTTACTGTAACAGAATACACTCGCCTGCTAATAGGAAGTCACAGAGAGGTTATTTCCTGTCACTGGCCTTTCCTTCTAGACTCAAATGAAAAAGCTATGAAATGATGCCAGCTACTTATTTTGGTGTCCTTATAAATTACGCATCTGTTTAAGTAAAGCTTTGATGTTGGCTACAGTACTTGAGCTTACTGTACATAATTCTATGATTATGCTTTTACATTTTATACCAGGAGTCACTGTTAAAGAACTACAGTAAGTGCCTGCAAGTTTTTGTTTTTTGGGTTTAAATCAGATGTTTTCAACTATTGGACGGCAAAAAGCATGTAAGCCCCACCTTAAATGCCATTTTAGCTTTCATCATAGAAATAATTATACTGATCTAAGTTATGCAATATTTTACATGACAGAAATTAAGTCCTGCGCTAACACTTCATGTTTTATGTTTCAACACAGATGCAGTTTTGTTGTGGAATAATTAACCCTGTAATTAGCTTTCTATAATGGGGACCCTGACACACACTTAATTATAGCATCACTAAGGAGCAATGAAGTCAAGTATGATATTCCTAGATACACCCTATCTACCCTCTCATTGGCTGGAAAGCTGTTGGGCCTGATTGTGAAGTGCTCTAGTCAGAGGTCTTTCAAATATCAAAGCAGATAAATAGCAGGTCCTTCTACTCAGTCAGCAATGGACTGCTGCCTATTTGAACTTCAGAAATACAAACTGAAACTGCTTCAAAATCCCTTTGGCACACAAGCAAACTATTACAGCAAAGATTCTTTCTTGCTCTCGATTTTATCTCCAAGAAACTCTGCTTTGGAAACACATTCCTGTGGACTATTTTTTGGTGCACGTGTCTCAGAAAGAATATGGCTTGTTTGGCACTGCAAATCACAGGCCTAATACTTGGAGGCATCGGCATGATTGGGACTTTTGCAATCACTGCCATGCCTCAGTGGAGAGTGTCTGCTTTCATTGAAGGTAATATTGTGGTGTTTGAGAACATTTGGGAAGGACTATGGATGAATTGCATCTATCAAATCAACATCAAGTTGCAGTGTAAATTCTATGACACCGTACTGGCACTCCCACCTATTTTAGAAGTATCCAGAGGACTGATGTGTTTTGCTGTGATGCTGTCTGTTATTGCCTTTCTGACAGCAATTATTGGCATGAAGTGCACTGTGTGTGTTGGGGATAACAAGCAAGTCAGGAATAACATTCTGCTGGCAGCTGGGATCATTTTTATCCTAACTGGGATTCTAATTTTGATACCTGTATCTTGGACTGCCAGCAACATCATTGGAGACTTCTATAATCCAGCAGTTCATGCAGGATTGAAACGAGACCTGGGAGCTGCCCTCTACTTAGGTTGCGTGAGCTCAGCATTTCTCATGATTGGAGGAGCAATATTTTGTAGCTTTTATAGCTGTGCTGACAAACCCAGAACATGGAGGTATTCATCACATTCCTGTCATAGACCGCACAAGTTTGAGGATGTGGAAATGAAATCCACAACCAGACATGCTTATGTCTAGCTGTTTTGTGATCTTTCTGTTTAGCATTTTGATTTGTACTGATGGACATTAATGCCTACTTTGAATTGTAAGTGGCTAAAGTAGGAACAGTTTGGTTCATTTGTAATTCACTATTATCTATCTATCTATCATTATTATTATTGTTATTTTTTATCATTGGGCTTGGAAGGACTAGATTTTTGTCAGTACATGTCAGTAAATGTCTATTTCACCACACATACAAACCGATGAAAGGAATATTTCCATCGGTAATAATCAAAATTTGCAGATAAGCAAAGAAAGAAATATGCCACTTGAGAATTTATTAGAGTTTGATTTTAAGATATTTGCTTTGTATGGTTTGACATATGACATTGACAATTTGTGTTTTAATGGTTATACAAAAAAAATGTGAACCCTGATGTTTACTGTCCTTAATGATTATTGTCTGACTCACTCTATTGTCCAACACCATCTTTTGTGCCTCCGGGCATGGCTGCGGACAGTCTATGTTCTGAGCAGAGATGTCTTGAACAAGCAAATCTTAGTCCCTCACAACATTCTAGCATTGTTTATCTGGTGGGAAACCAAAGACACTTTATGCGTAGGGGTCCCCTTTGATTCTCCATCTCCCACAAAGTCACTCATTATGGATGCCTCTCTACTGGGCTGGGGAGTGCTCCTGGACAGTCATGAGGCTCAGGGTTCTTGGATTCTGCTGGAGTCCAAACTGTGCACCAGTCTCCTCAAATTTTATGCAGTGCCCAAAGCCCGCAAAAAGATTTTTACCTTTCATCCATACCATGCATGTCAGAGTTATGACTATGGAATGTACAGCATAACCAGGGAAGAGCAAGTCCACCTCACTTTGCATGGAGGTGATTAAACTCTGGAATTGGTGCATCGGACATCAGATCACCCTGTTGGCTGTGCATCATCTGGGAATAATTAACACATCTGCAGACTGCCTCAGCAAGAGTTTCCACAAGAATAATGAATGGGAGCACCAATTCTCAGTGGTAAAGGATGTTTTGCTCTGTTCAAAGATTTGCCTTGACTGGATGGATAGTAACTGCAGCATGAGGCCTAGAGTGTGGGGTAGGGAAAATGGATGATTCCTGGGGTTCTGGCATGAATTGTGGATGACCTTTCTAAAAGACTTGCTTTTCACACACCAGCTAAAGACAATTGCAAAAATCAATCCAATTCACACAATAGATGTACGTTCAGTTTAGTAAGAAACGGCCTCACGTAAGGCAGCACTACAAAGTAATCACATTTTCAGGAACACATTTTGAGCAATTAAGAAATCTAGGGGCAAATGATACTCTCTTACTCCAGCTCTCAGAGACATGGAGACCCATGGTTATATGCTACAGGGAAAAGGACAGAACACCAGCAACACCTGAATAAAAGCACAGATGACTCAACTTTTCTGAAAAAGAAGAACACAGAACAAGCATCAAATGTAGATGTGTCAAGGTCTTAAAAATATAAGAATGGACATACTAGGTCAGACCAGTGATCCATCTAGCTCATTATCCTGTCTTCCGACAGTGGTCAATGCCAGGTGCTTCAGAGGGAATGAACAGAACAGGCAATTATCAAGTAATCCAGGCTATGTTGTCCACTCCTAGCTTCTGGCAATCAGACAGTAGGAACACTCATAACACAGGGTTACATCCCTGACCATCTTGGCAAATAGCCACTGATGGATCTATCCTCCATGAATTTATCTAATCCTTTTTTCAACCCCGTTATAGTTTTGGCCTTCAGATCCCCTGGCAACGAGTTTTACAGGTTGACTGTACATGACTTAGTATGATTCCTAAAAATCAGGTATGGTCCCTCATGAACATTAAAGAGGAATTCTGCTTTGACTATGTCAGTGAATAAACAGAACCGGCCACATGGATGTATTTACTTTTAAGATACTACATTCACAATCCTCTTCTCCCTCCCACCCTGCAACTGTTGTGACCTTATGACCAACTGTATGTTTTATTACTAGGTTTTTTAATGTCAGTTTTTAAT
Organism: Gopherus flavomarginatus; assembly: GCF_025201925.1. Lineage (NCBI taxonomy): Eukaryota > Metazoa > Chordata > Testudines > Testudinidae > Gopherus > Gopherus flavomarginatus. The sequence continues at coordinate 200,313,090 of NC_066617.1, read as the reverse complement.
ACTGAGTTTAATAACTTGATGTGACCATCCATTTAAATATTTTTGAGATTACAGGAAGAAATAGCTTTGGAAATGACAGTTAACAGCTAAGAAATTTGTATATATTTAATATAAAAATAAGTATATTTTGCTCTTTCCTTTATTCTTGCTTTTTTTTAAATATATTAAAGTGAATAAATATTTTTCTTTATAGCCAGTGAAAGGGTGCTTTAATCTCCTCATCACCAGTGCTCTCCTACTTCAGTATTGTTTTATGCATTAGGTCTTAGGATTTGCTGTATAATAAACACAGGTGGTCTGATTCCTTGGGAAATAAAACACTCAAAACTGATTTACTGACAACTTCCAAGACTTGTTTGTAAGAAGCTGCCTGGAACATGACTAAATTTCAAAAGCTGATTCTGAAATATATATTTATCTTAAGGATGGAAGAAAATCTGGAGAAAATAAGGCAGTTATTAAGATATAACCAAGAGAGCCAGTTTATGGAAAAATTTATGACTTAGCAAAATATTTGCTCATCATGAAAAGAAGGATCAGTCAGGATTTAAGTCAAATGAATGCATACTTTCTTTGATATTCTAATGATATGCACAAACAAAGAATTGTTTTGGAACGTAACAAAATGTGTAACAACTCCCATTAAAGTCAATGGAAAGACTCTCAAAGACTTCAATGGAAGTTGGTTTAAATTTAATAATGATGCAGTCCAAGAGCAGAGGGGTCATTTCTTTTATCCCCCTCCATTTTTCCTGACACACAGAAACATCCCAGTTTATACACACAATGGAGTTTGTTTACTGACTTGGGGCCGGGTAGTCTCAGTCCAAGTTCTAGTATAAGTTGATATTATACGACTACTTTAATAAATGCTTGTTGAGTAAAAACAAATAAACACTCTTTTAGGAAGAACATGCTTAGATAAAAAGTCAGGTGAGGTCAGCACATGAGCTTTCAAGGAGCTGAGTTTTTACTGCATTCAGCACACTAAATCATGTCAAATATGTTTTTTCCCCCCAGCCACACTTTCCCTTCCCCTGTCTCTGCCTATTCTCAATTCAAATAGATCCAAATTCTTTACCAATATTAATTCTTCCCTTCCTCCACAAATCCTGCTGATTTTCCCTTCCTCCAGCAGATCATCTTGCTCATGGTGCAGATTCAGCAAATCATGTAGTTCTCCATTCCCTTACCCTAAACTACATTTTCCCCTCCCTCACTCTTGATCTCTCCCTGATCCACAAGCCCATGCTTTTGCTTGCAGTCCCTTCTTGATGGATCAGTTCCCCCTTCTTTCTTCAGGGAAGACATTCGTGCAGGGCATCTCTCATTCAGAGATCCCTTTGAATTCACAGCATACCTCTGACCTAAAGGAGCCTGATGACGCAAAAGGTCTGAATTTCACAGCTGGACTGGATCCAGACCAGCAGGCACCTCCAGACCTGCTGAGAGAATGATATCTTGCAACTGGAACATCAGTAAAGGTAGAAAGAAACTACTGGGCTTCAGAGGAGAAATTAAAACAAAGAGGAAACATTTCTTTTTCGTATATTCATCCAGCTGATTGTGAGGGACTCAGCTGATTGTACTAAGAAGATAGAGTGCTAATGGGCTAATTCAAATATTTCCCCCGAATATTTACAGTCCTTAAAAATAGTGGGTTTAGTTCAAAGAAAAGGTGAGATTTTTCCCAGTTCTATTTTACCACATTTGCCCATCACCTATAACAGGCTTCTTGCTCTCTTTTGTTCAGTCATATGAATAAGGAAAAATTATTATTCAGGGTGCACGAGCGGTGGAAAAGTAAACTTCCACCTATGTTTATTTTTCTTGCTTCTTAATGGGTTCAGATAATAAGACTGCAAACCGAACAAGTCCTGCTAATATGACAAGTTTTAAGGAGAAGTGCCCTTTTGATCAAGGATATTTTACTCACTCTAATACTGGAGGGCACAATTCTCACATTATAGTAAATGCTGCTGTGGTGGGGTAGCAAAATTACAAAAACTAGATTCAGTTGATGTGCTTTGATAAGGTAACTGACAAAATAATCCCAAAACATTTGAACTTGCAGTAATTAATCATAAGATATACATGCTATTACTATTTGGACAGTATCTGAATAAGCAATATCTATGTGAAAGCCACCATTGAATGATTTTATCAAACCGGTCCCTCCAGCATTCCCTTTTTAAACATCTAATTTTATCTAAAAAAGTCTATTCCAATTTTATTGACAAATCTGACATCATCCCTTGGTGCCAAAAAAAAAAAAAAAAGTGGCTGGGGAGGCGTGCAGCATTTTAAAAATAGAAACTGCAAAAACGTCAGGTGGGTATTACTCCCTGTGTTAGTCTAATTGAAAGATACATTAAGCTTTCTAAATCTGTGTTGCCCGTTTTTGACATGTGTCCTTAATTTGTAGGCTTTGTCTTGGAGTTTTGTGAAGTTGTCCCTGATTACCATATGACTAAGATGATGGGTAAATTAGCATTTCAGTTTCTATCGAATGGATGAGTGACTGACAGGCTGATAAGCAATGTTTATTCATTAAAAGATTCACACTATAGTGCCAGATGGTGCTGGGAGACAAAAAAATACTCTAGACCCCAAACAAACATTTTCTTGCATACTGTCACATATATCCTGAAATTAACATAAACTGGCAGCAAAAGCTTCATGTGTGAAGGAAAAATTCTATTATTAACTAAAATATATATTTTTAATAGTCCCAGACTTTGTTGGCTAAATTGGTTTCTGGCCTCTAAAGGCCTAGTCTGCCACCCTTCCTCACACTACACAGTGCTAGACTTACAAGGCTGTAAATGCACACAGCTCCGAGGAACTCTGCAGGGAGCAGTTCTATAAGTTACTGGCTCCTGAAGGGGGATAGTGGGAACTGCAAGAGAGACAGATGTTGGTGCTAAAGCCGTCTCTGAAGCCATCAGGATAAAGGAAGCATTATGATGGCTGCCTGTGCAAAGGCCCAGTTAGATTTTCTTTTCTTCCCCTTGCCTGAATTAGCTTCCAACCATTGTGACAAGATGCAGGTTCTGGGGTGTGCACAGACTTCCAGTATTGCCTCCAAAATTGCTTTGCTGCTGACACCAAGGGAATCCCAAACTTAAAGCCAGGAAAGTGGAGGGCTAGCTCATACTGGAGGCACAACAGTGATTCTGGAAGGGAGGTGGGTGTTAAAGCCGTCTTGAACTCTTTCAGTGCATTTCCAGTCTATTATGCAGGATGGGTCTGATCAAACAGCCTTTTGCCAGAATCGAAAATGGTCGACAGTTACCTCCTCATTTCCGGCTCTCCACAGTGTGGAGGTAGACAGAATTACACGAGATGTTCCCCTGCACAATTCCACATTTGTACTTGTATATAACACACACACACACACACACACACACACACACACACACACACACACACACACACACACACACACACACACACACAGAGTTCTATTTGTATTTGCAGACAACTACCCACTGTGTGGGCACATACACACACATGCTTTTGTACGGCTATCTCTGGACCTATTTTGGAACATGGCTTCCTTTCACATACACTTATTCTCATGTCCCCTTTCTTATCCCGATACTATGCCCCCTTACACAAAATGTTACTTCACCATGTGACATCAACACCTATGACAAACATACAGCTTCTAGAATTAGTGAGCTCCCATTGCTGCTTTGATCTAATTTAACAAGCATAGGACACACCATAATACAAGCACAAAGATGAGAGTGAGAGGAGGAACATTAGAACAGCCTACCCAAGAGAAGTAGTGAAGTCATTGTCATTGGAGGTATTTAAGAGTTGATCAGCTAAAACACTAGTAAGAGTAAATATTAGCCATACCTCCCTCATAGGCTATTGCAATCCAGTGAAGAATTTTGCCAAAACTAATCTGCTATTACAGTGAACTTCCTCCAAGCACAGAGTGCTTGTGTCATTTCCCCATTCTTTCCCAGTGCCAGCATCAACTATCCCCCGTATGTGTTGCATATCAGAAAAATCCAGTTGATGTCTTAGTGTTGAAAAAAAACCACAACACAACAGAGTAATTATATGTTAAGCTTTTCCTGACAATGCTGTGCCTATGGCAAATCATCAGAGGAAGGACAAACATTTCTGAGCAATGCACTGTGCATAATACTATAAACCAGACAGTCCTGTAACACTGGGATGGTGTTCCTAAAGATTCCATGGAATGTGTTGTGAAATGGTATGAAAAACCTCCCTATGAATTTGATACTGAAACGTATTAAATATAGTGCAAAAGACATATGGATTTGAAGGTAATAGTTGTGGATGGTATACTCCCCTTGTGATGGGAATGAGGGTCAGATCTAGAGGTCACCGAAGTCAGCGGAAAGACTCCCAAAGCCTATTGAAATCAATGGGTCAGGCCCTCAGAGCACTCACCATGATAATACCAATTACAATTGTTTGCGTTCAGCTCTAACTGACATCACAAATGTTTGGTCAATAGCTTAGTATTTAATAAGAGGAGAACAGATTGAAATTGACTTTTGAACTTTGCTTTTAGCCCACTTTTTCTCTTTCCTAATCACCTTTCTGGGATACACAGTCCCCGCAGAGTATGGTAAAGTTACTGATGTGCACATTATATCATGATTTTACATCATTTACAAAAAATGGTCTTTAAATTATGTTTGTAACATGTCTAGCTGAGCTCCCCAGTTGGATGCCCACCAGAGTGCATATGCCCACTGGGTCTGATATGCTTTAAGCCTCCAGAGTCTGTACAGAGTCCAGGCACTGCCCCTTGTTTGGGATTTAGAACTTCAGCCATGTGGGTGCACTGGACATACAGCTTACGACTTCAACTGCATGCAACAGTGAAAACCAACAGGCACAGAAACAGACTTTGCACTGGAGTCTGAATACCACTGTTCTCTATTTAGTAAACACATCTATAAATATTTTCCCACCTCAGTTTCCTCACTACTCTGGCGAGTTCTCTGGGTTTAGGCAGAGTCCTCTACCCAGGATCATAGAAGCTTAGGGTTGGAAGAGATCTCAGGAGGTCATCTTGTCCAACCCCCTGCTCAAAGTAGGACCAACTAAATCATTCCAGCCAGGGCTTTGTCAAGCTGGGCCTTAAAATCCAGTAAGTAGGGAAGATTCCACCAACTCCCTAGGTAACCCATTCCAGTGCTTCACCACCCTCCTAGTGAAATAGTTTCCTAATATCCAACCTAGACCTCCCCCACTGCAACTTGAGACCATTGTTCCTTGTTTTGTCATCTGTCACCACTGAGAACAGCCGAGCTCCATCCTGTTTAGAACCCCCCTTCAGGTAGTTGAAGGCAGCTATCAAATCCCCCCTTACTCTTCTCTTCTGCAGACTAAAACAAACCCAGTTCCCTCAGCTTTTCCTTGTAAGTCAGGTGCCCCAGCCCCCTAATCATTTTTGTTGCTCTCCGCTGGACTATCTCCAATTTGTCTGCAGTGGGGGGCCCAAAACTGGACACAATACTCCAGATGTGGCCTCACCAGTGCCGAATAGAGGGGAATAATCACTTCCCTCGATCTGCTGACAATGCTCCCACTAATGCAACCCAATATGCCATTAGCCTTCTTGGCAACAAGGACACACTGCTGACTCGTATCCAGTTTCTCACCCACTGTAATCCTCAGGTCCTTTTCTGCAGAACTGCAGCTTAGCCAGTCAGTCCCCAGCCTGTAGAGGTGCATGGGATTCTTCCTTCCTAAGTGTAGGACTCTGCACTTTTCCTTGTTGAACCTTTTAGCCCAATCCTCAATTTTGTCTAGGTTACTCTGGACCCTCTCTCCCCTCAGCTTCGTGTCATCTGCGAAGTTGCTGAGGGTGCAATCCATCCTATCATCCAGCTCATTAATAAGGATGTTGAACAAAACCGGCCCCTGCAGCTCATAATTTCTCTTCCAAAACTTGGAGCCTTCTCTGATCTACAGTTAGACTGGATGCCCTGCTTCCAAAAACCGCCTGTCTCTTTCCCTCTCCTGCCCAAAACGTCCTCTGAGGTTCTGTGAATCTTCCTCTGGTCTACCCAGCCTCTCTGGTTTTTAAAGGCAAGCATCAGCACCTTAAGGTGTTAAAGCTGCCTTGCTCTGAAACCTTTAGTGCACTACCAATCTATGATGCAGGATAGGTCTGATTCAACAGCCCTTCACGAGAATCTACAATGGCCATCAGTTACTTCTCCCTTCTTGCTTTCCCCAGCATGAAGTGCATTTGAAGATTTTCCACTCTCCATACACCAGTCCATAAGTGCCAATTTCTCCAGTGCCGGTGAGTGCCTGCGCCCCCCCCACCTCTTTCCTCTCCCCTGGCCCTGCCCCAACTCCACTCCATCCTGGCCCCACCCCCATTCCAATCCCATCCCCAAAGTCCCCACCCTAACTCTGCCCCCTCCCTGCCCCTATTGGATCCCTTCCCCAAATCCTCGTCCTGGCCCCACCTCTTCCCCCATGTGCCACATTCCCCCTCCTCCCACCTCCCTCCCTGCCCTGCGAATCAGCTCTTTCGTGGAGCAAGCTCTAGGAGGGAGTGGGGAGAAGCATGACGTGGCAGCGCGCTAGCGGAGGCAGAGGCAAGCTGGAGCAGGGGCGGAGCGGGGAGGGGAGCACCCACCAATTTTTTTCCCGGGGTGCTCCAGCCCCAGAGCACCCACGGAGTCTGCGCCTATGCACCAGCCCCCAGCAGAGAAGTAGGAGAAAACTGGTTCTTTTACCTTTCAACTAACCCATTGTTCCATGGTGCTTTCACCTGAACAGGTGGCCACTAAGTTCTGTTGAACCATTGTATTTAGTCTAGGAGGGACCTGATGCAGCCCTTGTCAGCCAACGATGGATTCGACTTACACTGAGGCAGTCTAGGACAGAGGTGGGCAAACTACAGCCCACAGACCACATCCAGCCCATAGGACTGTCCTGCCTGGCCCCTGAGCTCGCAGCTGGGGACTCTAGCCTCCGGCACCTCCTCTGCTTCCCTCTCCCCCAAAGCCTCAGTGCACTGTGTCACTAGCGCAGCAGTGTGGCTGGCTTTGGCATGGTAAGGAGGTGGGGAGTGGGGAGTCCTGGGGGGCAGTCAGGGGACAGGGAGCAGAGGGTGGTTGGATGGGATAGTCAGGGGACGGGGAACAAGGGCAGGGGTTGGATAGGTGTGGGAGTCCCAGGGGGCCTATCAGGGGCGGGGGGTGTGGATGGGGTCAGGGCAGTCAGGGAGTGGGATGGGGTTGGCTAGAGGGTGGAGTCCCTGGCGGAAGGTTAGGGGTGGGGCGGTCCCAGGAGGGGACAGTCAGGGGACAAGGAGCAGGGGAAATAACCCAATACCTGTGTCACATTCATGCTGTTAAACAGTATTTAATGCTATGTCCTTAAATCATTAATTTAAATCACCTAAATAATATTCATGTCATTATAAATTGTTTAGCCCAATAATTAGTCTATTATGTTTTTAATAAAATTAAGCAGTAATATTACTAGTGATATGCTAGTGGTAAATAAATGAGGGGGGTTGGATGGGTCAAGGGTTCTCAAGGGGGCAGTCAGGGGGTGGGATGTGGGAGGAGTCAGATAGGGGGCAGAGGCCAGGCTGTTTGGGGAGGCACAGACTTCCCTACCTGGCCCTCCATACAGTTTTGCAACCCTGATATGGCCCTCTGGCCAAAAAGAAGTATGCCCAGCCCTGGTCTAGGATATAACAATTTTCATAATAACTTCCTAGCATCAACCAGAATTCGTAAATTGTACAGACACAATAACCAAATCATTACAATGTTACCTTTCATGGTTCAAAATATCACAGTTTCGCAAAGTTTAGAACAATACTGTCAAGCACTTTATTTTATTTACTCCCTATGTATTTATTTCCCTTGTCAGAGGCTAAAATTCCTTCCTAATTTTTTTTTTTTTTTTTTTTTTAGGATACAGCTTCCCCACCCCCCAAGCGGATCTTGATGCTGACATGTTTTCCTGAGTTATTTATGCACCATAATTATCACTGATATCAGCATAGCTATGGGAATAGTGCTAGTCAGTTAACTTCAGCTGCATGGCTGAAGAATAAAATAATAAAATTTTGTGTTGGAACCAGATAAGCATTGATTATTGATTCCCCATCCTCCTGCAAGTCTCAGCAAGAATGGTTTTTTTTTTTACTAAGGTACTGGTAGAACAGAATATCTTCTGACAATGTAGTATAAAGCTCTCAGATCTATGATTTTGTTAATCTTTGTATCACATTTCAAACAAAACAGATCATAGAGTTATGTCTTTCTTTCTTTGCCTCGGAGTTTTGCACAGTTGGCCACATAAAGAGGCATCTGTCACTATCAGCAGAATAAAACAATAGTTTCTAAGCTTTGGAATAATGTAAAGTTGTCCTTGCAGTGCAATTTGTTTAATCAATAGTGTTAGTATTGGGGAAAAAAATCTATGTATTATTACTTAAAACACTAGTAAGAAGTAGAAATGATCCATTTTCTTCATTTATTCATGTAAAAAGTCGCTAGCTTTATGACTTTCATAAACCCATGATTTATACGAGACTTCACTTCTTAAAGGTTTACCATTACAGAAGAAACAATGAAAAATAATGCTCAACATATAAACAATTTTTGCAAAGTATTGTTAAAACATAAAAGTCAACGTGTTAACTGATTAAGCATTAACATGCATTCGGGAGGAAAGAAAACTGTTTACTAATGTTATTCTGGAACTGCTGAAAAACTATTTTTGTACTGCTGCATGAGGCTTATTTTTCTTTTTTCAGCTCAGTGATGAATGAGTCATCAATCCTTAATTTAGACAAAGGTAGGAAAACCCAATCTCCTTGTTACCATAAAGTTCAAACTATGTATGATCCTTAGCATGTATGGTTCAGACAATGATTATATTTTCTAGGATAGCTTGAAAAAGAAAATAACTCTTATAAACTCATCACCTAATTGCAAGATCAGTTACCATGCATCTGCTTGAATGAATTCAAATTGCTGCTTATTTTTTCAAACGCTCATTCTAACAGTGTTAATGAAGCAATTATGAGCACGGGAAGTGCATTTATTGATGTTTAAATCTTTAAGTTTTCATAATGACTGAAAAACAGAAGTCATCACTTCTGGTGGCTTGGTAAAACAAAATGAATCTACTGCCCCTTTCAGCACTAAATAAAGTTATTGATGTATATATTTTTATCAATAATTAGTGGAACACATCTCTTCTCCCTTTGTTGTCAAAACCATAAATCCTTAGATTCCTCAAATTCCCAGTGAAACTATTTATTCAATCGGGGGGGGGGGCGGGGGGAAAGGTGTTGGGGAGAAGAGAGAAGGGAAATGTGTTCCTAGACTACTTTGACCTTTTCTTTTGTGACTCAAACTATGTGATCAGGTTAGTCATATTCTACCATTTATTTCTGCATGGTATCTTCTATACAAAAGTATCAGAGAATGCTTTGTCGTTTACTGCAATCTATACATAAAAATAAAAGCAGAGTATGGTGGTTATAATATATAATACAAGTAGCAGCAATAGGTACGGTGGGGCAAAGATGAAGAAGGGTAAAAATCTATATTATGGGGATAGCAATTGAGCAGGGAAAAACTGGGATGTTCAGAAAGTACAGGAAAAAGCAATACTAGTGTCATTTGAAATACTGTATTAACCATACAGTTCTGTACTTGAAACCTCAACACAAACACAGGTATCAGAGGGGTAGCCGTGTTAGTCTGGATCTGTAAAAGCAGCAAAGAATCCTGTGGCACCTTATAGACTAACAGACGTTTTGGAGCATGAGCTTTCGTAGGTGAACACCCACTTCTTCAGATGCATGTGGTGGAAATTTCCAGGGGCAGGTATATATATGCTAGCAAGCAAGCTAGAGATAACAAGGTCAGTTCAATCAGGGAGGATGAGGCCCTGTTCTAGCAGTTGAGGTGTGAAAACCAAGAGAGGAGAAACTGGTTCTGTAGTTGGCAAGCCATTCACAGTCTTTGTTCAATCCTGAGCTGATGGGTGTCAAATTTGCGGATGAACTGAAGCTCAGCAGTTTCTCTTTGAAGTCTGGTCCTGAAGTTTTTTTGCTGCAGGATGGCCACTTTAAGGTCTGCAATAGTGTGGCCAGGGAGGTTGAAGTGCTCTCCTACAGGTTTTTGTATATTGCCATTCCTAATGTCTGATTTGTGTCCATTTATCCTTTTCCGTAGAGACTGTCCAGTTTGGCCGATGTACATAGCAGAGGGGCATTGCTGGCATATGATGGCATATATTACATTGGTGGATGTGCAGGTAAATGAACCAGTGATGGTGTGACTGATCTGGTTAGGTCCTGTGATGGTGTCGCTGGTGTAGATATGTGGGCAGAGTTGGCATCGAGGTTTGTTGCATGGATTGGTTCCTGAGCTAGAGTTATTATGGTGCGGTGTGCGGTTACTGGTGAGAATATGTTTCAGGTTGGCAGGTTGTCTGTGGGCAAGGACTGGCCTGCCACCCAAGGCCTGTGAAAGTGTGGGATCATTGTCCAGGATGGGTTGTAGATCCTGCACCACAGTGCAAATAAGTGATGGTCACATTAACACCACCCTATATCAAAAACCTGCCGACCGCTATGCCTACCTTCATGCCTCCAGCTTCCATCCCGGACACATCACACGATCCATTGTCTACAGCCAAGCACTGACGTACAACCGCATCTGCTCTAACCCCTCAGACAGAGACCAACACCTACAAAATCTCCACCAAGCATTCTCAAAACTACAATACCCGCAAGAGGAAATAAGGAAACAGATCAACAGAGCCAGACGTGTACCCAGAAGCCTCCTACTGCAAGACAAACCCAAGAAAGAAACCAACAGGACTCCACTGGCCATCACATACAGCCCCCAGCTAAAACCCCTCCAACGCATCATCAAGGATCTACAACCCATCCTGGACAATGATCCCACACTTTCACAGGCCTTGGGTGGCAGGCCAGTCCTTGCCCACAGACAACCTGCCAACCTGAAACATATTCTCACCAGTAACCGCACACCACACCATAATAACTCTAGCTCAGGAACCAATCCATGCAACAAACCTCGATGCCAACTCCGCCCACATATCTACACCAGTGACACCATCACAGGACCTAACCAGATCAGCCACACCATCACTGGTTCATTTACCTGCACATCCACCAATGTAATATATGCCATCATATGCCAGCAATGCCCCTCTGCTATGTACATCGGCCAAACTGGACAGTCTCTACGGAAAAGGATAAATGGACACAAATCAGACATTAGGAATGGCAATATACAAAAACCTGTAGGAGAGCACTTCAACCTCCCTGGCCACACTATTGCAGACCTTAAGGTGGCCATCCTGCAGCAAAAAAACTTCAGGACCAGACTTCAAAGAGAAACTGCTGAGCTTCAGTTCATCTGCAAATTTGACACCATCAGCTCAGGATTGAACAAAGACTGTGAATGGCTTGCCAACTACAGAACCAGTTTCTCCTCTCTTGGTTTTCACACCTCAACTGCTAGAACAGGGCCTCATCCTCCCTGATTGAACTGACCTTGTTATCTCTAGCTTGCTTGCTAGCATATATATACCTGCCCCTGGAAATTTCCACCACATGCATCTGAAGAAGTGAGTATTCACCCACGACAGCTCATGCTCCAAAACGTCTGTTAGTCTATAAGGTGCCACAGGATTCTTTGCTGCTAACACAAACACAGTTTGCAAAATAAGAGACAAGTTCTGAAATGCTGCAAGCACCTAACTGAGAAGAGTCTGCTGGAAAGCATGATGGCCTAGAAAATGATGCTAAGCACAACAAGTGTCTAATGCTTAGCACTTATTTGGTGCTGCACAAATATTAATTTATGAATTTGCACAACATTCCCTTTGATGTAGGAAAGATTTTTCATCCCTTTTTTACAGATGGGGGAAACTGAAATAGAGTTTAGGCTCCAGTTCACAAAAGCATGTAACCATGAGCTTAACTTTAATTATTTCAATGGAAATTAAGCACATGCTTAAATTCTTTGCTGAATTAGGGCCAAAGGGCCAAATTTCAAAGAGGTATTTAGGTGCCAGGTGGGATTTTCATTAGCACATAGGGGCCTACATACCTTTAAAAAAAAAATCTAGCCCTACGTGACTTTCTCAAGACTACTCAGATAGTCAGTGTAGCAGTGAAAGGAATTAGTAGACTTAGACTTTAACGTCAGAAGGGACCATTGTGATCATCTAGCCTGACTGACCTCCTGCACATTGCAGGCCACAGAGCTTCATCCATCCATTCCTGTAATAGACCCCTAACCTCTGGCTGAATTACTGATGTCCTCAGATCATGATTTAAAGACTTCAAGATACAGAAAATTCACCATTTACACTAGTTTAAACCTGGGAGTGACCCGTGGCCTCTCTCTGCCTATTTGACCCAGGGGAAAATTCCTTCTGGACCCCAAATAATACTCAGGGGGCCAGAATCTCAGCTAGTGTAAATCACCACAGCTCTAAAAAACACCAAAGGAGCTATGACAATTTACCCAGATAAGGATTAGGTCCAGGAATTCCTAGTTCCTATTTGTCTGGTCATAATCGAGCTACAGAGTAAACAGATTTAACATGATACTTGCAGAATAAATTTGAGCAATGACTTATTTTGAGGAAATCACAATCTGCTTTCAGGTGTTCTGTGAGCACAAAAATACAGTCAGCCCGGGTCTACACTAAAAGTTAGGTCGACCCAAGTATGTTGCTCAGGAGTGTGAAAAATCCAAACTTCTGAGTGATGTAGTTAAGCCAACCTAACCTCCGGTGTAGACAACACTAGGTCAATGGAAGAACTCCTGTCAACACAGCTACCACCTCTGGGAGGTGGTATTAACTATAGTCATGAGAGAACCCCTCCTTGTCTCTGTAAGGAGTGTCTACACTGAATTGCTAAAGCTGTGCCAGTGTAATGGTTTAAGTGTAGACATAGCCTAAACTCAGCCTAAACTCATCTAATATAACATTTGTGCTGAGGAATGGATTAAAAACTAGATAAAAGATAGAAAAATGTATAAGATCAAAATATCAGAGGGGAAGCCGTGTTAGTCTGGATCTGTAAAAGCAGCAAAGAATCCTGTGGCATCACTCATGAAAGCTCATGCTCCAAAACGTCTGTTAGTCTATAAGGTGCTACAGGATTCTTTGCTGCTTTTAAAGATCAAAATAGTTAATTTTCAACATGGAAGGAGGTTAACTCTGGGGTGCCCCCATAATTCCTACTAACTCTGTCATTTGTTAACATTTTTCTCAGTGATCTGGAAAAAGAGGTGAGCAAGAAGGTAGCAAAATTTGCAGATTACATTGAAGTATTTAGGATTTTTTGACTAAATAGGATATGAGGAGCCTAACAAAGCAAAGGGAAATTCTATGTAGACAAGTAGCAAAGTAAGGTACATCGGAAGGAACAATTTGAACTACTCATATACATTGCTGGGGTTCAAATACATGTATTAAACACTCATTGTAGGGCCAAATCCAATGACCAATCAAGTCAATGAAAAAACTCCCATTGACTTTAGTGGGTATGGCTTTTGTCTTCTGTTATGGCTCTTCGGTGCACAGAACCAGTTTCCATATTGGAAACTATTTCCCTACTCTGTGTCTTTTCCCCCTCTCTGAACCAGTTTTTAAACTCAGGATGGAAATGCTTTGCTTACATGGTGACTATCTAGCTTCCCTAGTAGCCCCTTGTGACTATCAAAAGCTTTGGAAGGTCCAAATAAATAATAGCTGATTCTTCTTTATGCATTTATTTATTGATTTATTTTGGCTCAAAGAATTATCAGAAACTAGAGAGGCATGATTTTTCTTTACAGACACCATTGAGGTTTGTCCCCATTAATAGATGTTCTCATCAGATACTATGGTGATGGGCACCATCATAAGAACCTAGATTGGTAAGATAAATAAGTGTTTTGAAATTTTAACCTTAATTCATTCACCAAATTTACCTGATAATGTAGTAAGACTAATTGGCCTGTAATTCCCAGATCATCACTAGTTTATGTATAATATTGACTAATCTTCAGTCCTCAGGTATAGAAGCGGATTTTAATGATAGATTAAATATTTTTGTTAACGGTTCTGCCACTTCATTCTTAATTCACTGCAGGATCTTGGAGAAAAACTCTGCTCCTGGTGACTTCTTGCAATTTAAATTATCAATTTATTTTAGCACCTCTTCTGACACTTCTGACTGACAATACCTTATCTATATTATTTGCAAGCAGTAACTCCTTGGGTATTTCTCCAAACTCTTTGTGGCAAAGATTGATGCAAATAAGTTATTTACGTTTCTGCAATATTCTTCCAGACTGCAATGTCTTTGAATGGTCCCTTTTCTCCCTGGAACTGAAGCAGATCATAGACTTTCTTGCAGAATACCTGCTTCCAATATAATTTAAAAGTTTATTGTTCGGGTTTTTTTTATGTCTTTGGCAATTTGCTTCAAAATGCCCTAATAGCCTGTCTGATTTCCATCTTACATTGTACATCTGCTTTGATGTTATGGTATCACAAATGTATAATACACACTGAGCATTTGTTTAGTCCCTGATATTCCTGTAGTATTTTAATACACAAAAATACAATCTACTTTCCTTGTGACAACATACTGTATATAGAGATTTGAGTAGCTATAATTTCTTTTTTAATATGCAAGGCTGGCTTTGTATATTTCACAGGAACCTTTCTATTTATTTTAATTAACTCTCTCTGTGTTTGGCCAAAGATTGCCTTCCTCACTTTCCTGGGAGTAAGAGGTCTATTAACATGCAAACTAGCTGGTCACACTGCTCTTGGAACAGAATTAAGTTCATATTAATGTTGAATTTACATTAGTGGGGCCCTTTGTACTCTGAGAAAAATATAGGTTTTACTTGCAGCTCACTACAGAATGCCAAAATAAAAATCGGATTCAGTTACAGAAGGGAAGATTGACAGTCGGCAGACTGGTTATCAGCAGAGGCATTCATAAAAACAATGCGTATAGACGGATCTAGAGGGAATGAAATCTTGAATGCCAGAAGGGAAGAAAAACAAAACAAAAAACAATTCCTAAGGGAATCATACAAGAAAACAGGATCACTTGACTTGAATATTAGCTACAAAAGTTGCTGCTATGAGCGTTGGCTAATAGCACTTTGTAAAACAAGCTTGCTTAACATATGCATGTTAGTCATCGCTGAAAATACAGTGTATGGGTTTCTAACATATCAGCAATAAATTAGGCATCTGATCCTGATCTTCTGTATCCACACCTAACCCTCAATTGCCCACTTAATTTCAAGTGACTGCCTAAAATCATCCATTACCCCTTATGCTTAACAATCTGTCCCAACTTGTGTTTAGCTCAGACACTCTGATTTCCTTCCTTACATCAGAAGACAAGTTCTGTGTAGCATTAAAGCTTGTACCCTCCACCCACAGAAGTTGGTCCAGTAAAAGATACTGCTTCACCTCCCTTCAGTATAACAGGAATTTTCAGAGGGCAGCTAAAGCACAGCAGTGCCTACTCTGGCAGGTTATTGTCTCTCTCCCCACACCAGATGAAAACACAGACAGGCATCAGGGTTTTCAGGAAGAGCAAGGCTACACAAGGGTGTACACAGAGCAGTGCTAAAGGACACAGCCTTCCTGTTGGCAGATGTGGAAATGGTAAATGAGGCCACTATTCAGATATATTTTCAAAGGCCTTGTGTACAATGGGATTTCTGCACCTATGGGAGTGCTGCTGTAGACACAGTTTACACCAGTGCTGTGCAATTTGCACTGGTGCAGTCTACCCCAGTTCCAAACTGGGACACGATGTGCCGGTGCAATTCACGTTGCACTGGTGTAAATCATGTTTACATTAAGACTGTATCTTAACTAGGGGAAAATTATGTTTTTAAAATTGAGTTAAGTTACTCAAGCTAGGTAAAATGACTTGAAACACCACTTGGTAACTTGTGTAGCCTGTCTGACACCTTAAAAATTGTTTTGCACTTTAAGGGGGAGCCTAGGTTAAGAGAAGATCAGCTAATATGATTATGATTTAAAAGGCACCTTTTCTCCTAGGCTAGACAAACCCTTGATGCTAAAATCCCAGTAGAGACCAAGGGTACGACTACATTAAAAGTGCTACAGCTCCTGTACTTATAACTTTTTTGTTCTTAATATAATGTTCCCAGACCAAACTCATCTTTGGTATAATTGTGCTGAATTTAATGACAAAAGGAAAAATTTGGCCCATGCTATATTTGTTTTTGCCTCAAAAGCAAAAACCTAACTCTCTGGAACCGATTTTCCAGCTACTCTTTTCCTTTTCACTGAATTCTAGTCACCGTCACAACCATGACCACTTGCTGGCTTCTAGCATTTTTAATAAATTGTACCACGTTTCATGTCATGTCACAAATCATTATAAACCACCTCATCAGGAATAAAACAAGTCTGCTATTTAATTACATCAGAAAAAGAAAGAAAGAAAGAAAGAAAGAAAGAAAGAAAGAAAGAAAGAAAGAAAGAAAGAGAAAAAGAAAGAAAGAAAGAAGTGATTCAGATTGGAATAAGCCATTGACACATCTAGTATTGGCTATTTCCTCATAGTTCAGTTTGAAGGGTGCTAATTTGGGACTGACTAATGTAAGTCTCTGTGTGGTCTATTACATATAGAATTTCCCCAAGTTATTCTGCAGATTATTTTATACAGAACTAATTTTAATAAACACGTGGTAAGGAGTAATAAATGTGTTCTTTAAATACATGTTAGCCCTCTTTGATCTGAGCGGCTAGCCAAAGTTTGTGACCCTGGGGATGATCTGTTTGGAAGCAGAAATTGATGGCATTTGGTATTTTCTGTGAGGCAATCTTGTTTGTTTACAAGGAATGCACAAAGTCCTGTGTTCTCAGAATGCAGGAGAAACCAAGAACAAAAGGAACCAAAAATTTCTTAACTTATAGCTCCAAGCCTTTTTAGCCAACACAAACCCCCAAAACTCTCTCTCTAGCTTTTTGCAGGGTCACACACTGTGCTCACAGGCTACGGTCTGGCTTTCTTGCTTTTTACATCTGCCTCTCTCTGTCTCTGTTCCCAGTTTGTGTGTGTTCTACTCAGGGCCAGCTCCAGGGTTTTTGCTGCCCGAAGCAGCAAAAAGCAAAAAAAAAAAAAAAAAAAAAAGGCAAAAAAACCCCCAAAACCACAGCAGCTCTACCACTGCTGCTTCAGTCTTCAGTGGTAATTCCGACAGGGAGTGAGGGACCCGCCGCCAAATTGCCTCTGAAGACCCGGATCTGCTGCCCTTCACTGTTGGCCGCCCCAAGCAGCTGCTTGCTGGGCTGGTGCCTGGAGTCAGCCCTGGTTCTACCTTCCTCCCCCACTCTCCCCTCACACCTGGTTATAATACCCAGAGAAACTTCCCACTGTTGTTGGCCAGATTCTGTTAGGCCTTGTGTTAGGTGTAAGAAACAGTTATGGGTCCACAACTATCTTAAATGAAAGATACGTTCACACATCGGTTTGAACGAGATTTTAACTCATGCTATAATAAGGTTTCACCCAGCTCATAACATACATGAGGCTTTGCTGCCTACTCTATATTCCCGCCACTTCACTATTGGTAAATAAATGTCACGTATCTTTTTAAATGTTACACTATGAAGACAGCACCCTTATTAGGCAACTTCCTTACTTACCTTGACCTCCTCCACATCCTCACATCCCTCCCAAAAAAGAAAACAAATTAATGGGTACAGTTTTGTTCCTCCTTTGCTAGAAGACCTTTTGTCATGATTTAGGGTTGGCCGTAACTCTGACCTCCTCTTTGGAGCTTTCCTAGTGCAGCTGCTGCAGGTCAAAGGCTTCAAGCCTTCACCTCTCTGGGGCCCAATCCCACAATTCTCTCACTTACACAGGGTACCAGCATCCTGATCTAACAACTGTGATTACCCCGAACAGCTCATACCTGCCTTGGTACCTGTGGCTCCCTCCTGCAGGAGCTGTGATCAGTGATGAAGACAGCAACCCAAACAATGTTTTTTTTTAAGAAATCTGTGTTAATCTTAACAGTAGGGATGCAGTGTAAGAAAAGGATTTTTCAAACAACAGTGTATCTGCATAGCTATCTTATGTAAAAGCTTAGGTCAGCCTATCTTAACCCCAGATGCTCTAACATCTGGAGTCTGGGGGATCAGACTGTTTCCCAACAGTCTCTGCCTCCCCCTTAACCATCTGATTTCCCTTCCTGACAGTGTCTGTGTCTTTAAACCTTTTTGAGCTTTTTGATCCTTCTAGCTCACTGGGACCTGTGGTAAACACCAGTTTGGCAGGCCCAGAGAGGAGCCCAGCCAGGGCTTCAAATGAATTGCTTTGCATTGTCTTTCAAGTGTTTGAAGAGAGAAGAGCACATTAGCGTACCTCCCTTTTCTCAGGACATTTCTTATCCTTAACAGAACATATGCCTACATGATGGCCTCTGGTAGCTCCAAATCTACCACACGCTTCCATTAGGTAATGGAGTTTTACCAACCCGTGAACGGTGACCTAAACAGGTTTCTTTGCATAGTTATAACATTTTACCATCTAATCTGTGTAATTGTTTTCATTTGGGTCTAACTTTACTAACCATAATGACTTTGGGAGATGTGGAACCCTAAATTTTCTCCTATTAAAGTCTGCATGAAAACACAGCTGCTAATTTTGCAGCTAACAAAATTAAACTAATTGTTGTTCTTATTCTTCAGTTATTATGGTAGCACTTGAGCTCTTGATCAGGGGCCCAGACCCCACCGCAATATGCCCAACACCAAATATTCAAAACTCATTAATCAACCCCATTTTATGATTTTTTGAGGCTTGAAAGTCATAAGATTTTAAAAGATTAATACATTTGGGGCTTGTGAGGGGCTCAACCTCTTTACATATCCTCAAGCCTTTTGAAAGTGCACTGGTTTTTAACAGCTTACTCTCTTAGCCTTTTGGCTCAGTTCCCACTATTCTTAAATCCTCATGCCATATTCCTGCCGGACTTGGTAGCAGGGCTTTAGGGACTCCAGTCTTTCTCTAGGTCACAGAGAAAAGAAATACAGTTACATTGGTGAGGCTGCCCTCAGCAGTCTTACCACAGTCCTTCAGATACTGCTCCTTGGCAGCTTCTTACACCACTGTGCTGCTGACACAGGATGGTCCTTAGCCTCTCTGGCAGCCATCACCTTCTGTCTGGGCTGCAGCCTCTTATCTCACCTGTTGCTCATCAACCAAATGACCACAGCCAAGGAAGCAGCTACTTTGTCCCTTCTCACAAGGTTCTTTTTTATTTGCCTTCTGGAGTTTGAGCCTCTTAGGTGAATTCTGATCATGTTTACCACAAAATTTACCAAAAAGTTTCAACCACAAGGGCTAGAAACTTACTTTAAAAAACAAAACAACAGATTCTCACATAATCACTGGACCTGAGAACCTGGGGCTTTAAGAACAGCAAATATGCAAGAGTCATGATGAAAGCACAAGAAATTTCAGTTCTCAACCCCTAACATTTCCATTTCTCATATGAGTTTTCTTATAGAAGGGTGGCATATATCCTGCTACACAAAAACAAGAGCTTGGTATAGGCTTTTTCATGCAATATTAATATACTAGTTTTTAGCAGTATTTTAATACTTGGTGAATGGGTTGGATTGAAGCTGTGGCCAGGGACATGTTTATAATGCAATAAATGTAATGAGCAATTTTGCCTGCAAGAGTGATCTCCAAACAGATCAAACCAGAAAATCTGTTTACTACACCCTCATAACTTGTTACTGTTCCCTATAGGTGAAGACTGAGGAGAACTGTGATGCAGAAATAAATGAATTTTCACTTAATCTTAGTTTGAAAGTAAAATATCCTTTGTACGTTCACCCTAAACTGATAGGCTTAATTTTATTAAAAAACTGTTGTCATCCCCCCTCCCGCCCTCTACATTCCAATATGGTGACATAAAAATGCCTGGAACTTTTTGTGAGATAGTAATTCATTTGGGCAAAATTTTCAAAAACGACTTAAGAGTTCCATTTTCATAAGTGATTTCATAAGGAGATTTTCAAAAGCACAAATGGCAGTTAGGAGCGTATGTCTCATTGAAAGTCAATGGAAGGTAGGTGTGTAACTGTTATTTAGGCCTTTGAAAGTCTTCCCCATAGGCACTTAGGACCCTAATTCCATTGACTTTCAATGGGACTAAGGCTCCTAAGTCATTTAGGTGCTTTGAAAACATTACCACTTGTCCACATTGGGGTTTTTATAGCCACCAGTATAACTACACTGATGTAGCTGCACTGGGGTAAATCCCTAGTATATACAGGGTCCATCAGAATAAACCGTAACTTGCAGTGGTGCAGCTTACTAGGGTAAAACCCCCAGTTTTGAAAAAAGCTATATGAGAATAAATAAGGTGCCATCCTCCCCATAACCACTTACCGTTACTTTTAACACTTTTTATAACTATTTATGGGAGTGGTATCTAGGCAGAATGGAAAATATAGCAAATCTTTTACTTTAGTAGCACTGCAAACATAGATGATTATTGAGAAGGAATGAAGAAAGAGGACACTTGGATATAGTTCCATTATAAGAACAGGTGAGTGGAACAGAATAATTTGATACATTTCACCAAACTGATAGTAATTTATCAGACAAGTGGCAGACCTGCACTAGCGTCTTTGTTTAAGATTAGATGCCCTACTTTTCTGATTACGATGAACTCCTGATTTGCAATTCTGAATTAAGCTAATTGCTTTAGCAGCATTCCAAGCTGGGGTACAATTATGGAGTTGGGCACGCATTAGCAGTGGAAATTTAATTTATGTGTCCATTTGTTACACAAGTAAAGATTCTTTTAGGCATTACTGTTAGTGATATTTTTTGCCTCTAATATGTATTGGAGGCCACATTCATAAGATATACTCTCATGAATAAAACATTAGCGAGCCAATTCCACTGTCTATTGGAACAAAGAAAGTAAACATTGCCTTTGGGACAGGAAACTGTATACAAACGGAGCTGCATTCAACCTTGCATAAAAACAGCTTACGCAACATGGAAGAAGTGCTTTCTGAGGAAAGTACTCAATTTCATTGGTACTCTTAAAGTACCTTTGGAAAATATTATCTTGACTGTCGACAAACTGATACAAGTGCCAATCATTTCAGGATAGAAACTTCTTGTAAACAAAATTCTGCCCCACCCACACACTACACAACAAGGAAGAAATGCCTGTAATGACCAAAGACAGGATAAAATTATTTTTATGGACTAGGATTTTCAAATGGGCCAATGGGATTCAGCGCTCAAGTCCAACGAAAGCTCCCTAAGGCCTGTTTGAAAATCGCAGACACAGTTGCAGCTTCCATACAGTCAAAAAGGGTTCACAGAACTGAAATGGGCTATTTACTTGGAGGTAGATAAATATCTGCACACATACCTACGATACTGTATACCCAGTCTCCTTTACTAGGAAGCATGTCCACTTTGAATTACAAAAGCAAATTTCATGCTTATTGCTCACAGTTGTAGCACAACTTTCAAAACTCTGCCTATGCAGCAACATTTCTCAAAGTGTGCCAAGATAGGGCTGTGTGTCTATGTTGTAACCATTCCACAAAGATATTAGAATCCTTTGTCTTGGGGGGTCTCATTTACAGTCACCCACGCATTAGCCAAAGGGTATGTGTTATTCCAAAACATGCTGGGATCAGAGTTTCTGAATTTATTTCTGCCCTCAGTTACGTTGATGTTAGTCTAGTATAATTCCATTTACTTCTGTGAATTATCTAGGGGCCTAATCCAATTCCCTTTGAAGTCAATGCAAATATTTCACAGGAAAGATTCCTGTTAACTTCAAATTGCTTTAATTCAGGTCCCAAGTCTGTATCTGGTTTTGACAAAAGGCAATCATTTTAAAATCTATTTATTGAAAGGGAACTTTTGAGACAGTAAGTGAACCAATGTGTTAACAATTGGCTATGTTCCCCACTCAGATGGCCTTAAGCAATTAACCCAACCATGCAATTAACTTGGACAAGAGATGCATTGCATTTATAATGGACAAAACATATTATCAAAACAACAACAACAAAAACCAACATATGCCAAGTAATAAGAAAACTTTCAAGGATCTAACCAAGGACACTATATGAAGTAAATCCAAAATGGAGCACATTTCATCCTGAAGGATCTCAAAGTACTTCACAAGCTTCAGATAGCATCAATGAAATAAAGACACCATAGGGTGTGATACAGTGGTCAACTGACACATAACACATGGCCACACACCAGTGAAAATGGGGAGAAAAGGAATTATAGCCAAGGACACTGGGGAAAACCCCTACTCTCAAAAGGACCATGGGATCTTTAATGGCCACTAAGAGCAGCTGAGACCTCAGTTTTTAAGGTCTCATCGAGAAAGCTCCAAAAGAATAAAGCACATAAAATTAAGGAGTGGGAATGACTCTTCATATATTCCAATGGGACCATCAAGGTGGCTGGTCTACCAGCATTGATAAGACAAGTAATTGCTGCTCTTTGGCCGAGATCACACCGGATTCACTGAGCTGCCTCTCCTCTTTGTTTGCAGTTGCACTATCGCAATTAAGGAGGCTAACAACACATTAGGGTGTTTCGTACAATTCGTTTCCTGAATTTTAGGCAAATATCTTCCACTCTCAGAAGCAAGATACAGCCAGATGTTGATTTCCCTATGAGGGCACAGTTAAAGTTATGTTGTGCTGTGTTGGAAGCAGCCCCTCAACTTTGCCTTTCCTGGCTGTAATAAGTTTGAGTTTTATTCATTTCCCTTGGTAATGCTAACATGCTTTTTGGGAATACATGGAGAGATCTGTGTGACATTATTGACATGAACTGTGACCGTACAGATCATTGTTGCAACCAGGATCCTATAGTTGCACCAGGTCTTGTACAGAGGAGGTCAAGTGGGGGCATCTATGGAAAGGTTGTAGTTTGCTGGTTATGATTATGCTGTCTGTATGTGTGTATCATTTTTATATTTGAAGTTATGAATATTGGCTATGTACTTGTACCTCAGAGTGTTTGATTCTAAGTAGCCTCAGTGAAGCATTAGTTCAGCTTCTTGAGAAGGGACTAACCTCAGTAAGTGCCCAATCAAGAAACACTTAACTGACAATGGACTTTGGGGGACGTCAATCCACATCTGAACTCTCCTGGGAACATTCAAACTAACGTGTAAACAATGGCATCAGCCTGCAAAAGGCTGAATCATTCATAGACATGTGACTTGCCCAGGTGGCTACAAACTCCATCTTGTTGCTGTGACTTTGCACAGAAGAACAAAGAGTTTTCTGCCCACAAGAGAGAAAATATAAAAGGCCCTGGAAGCCTCTCCATTTTGTCTTCAGCTGGCTTAAGAGATGGCCTCTCCACCCCCAAGAGATGCTTGAAAGAAACTGGAACAAAGGACAGTAACTACAGGGGTGTGAGTGATTGCTGGACCCAAACTAGGAGGGAGTCCAGTCTGTGAAAGAAGCTTATTGGAACATTTCTGGGGGTGAGATTTCATCTGTATTCAGTGTCCTACTGTATTAGGCTTATACTTGCGTGTTTTTATTTTATTTTGCTTGGTACCTTATTTTGTTCTGTCTGTTATTACTTGGAACCACTTAAATCCTACTTTTTATATTTAATAAAATCACTTTTGCTCATTATTGAACCCAGAATTAGTGACTCATACCTGGGGGAACAAACAGCTGTGCATCTCTCTCTATCAGTGTTATAGAAGGCAGACAATTTATGAGTTTACCCTTATAAGCTTTATACAGAGTAAAATGGATTTATTTGGGGTTTGGATCCCATTGGGAACTGGGTATTTGGGTGCTGGAGACAGGAATACCTGCTAAGTGGTTTTCAGTTAAAACCTGCATCTTTTGGGGATGCGGTTCAGACCTGGGTTTGTGTTTGCAGCAGGCTAGCGTGTCTGGCTCAACAAGACAGGGTTCTGGAGTCCCAAGCTGGCAGGGAAAATGGGCTCAAAGGTACCCTCAACACATCAGATGGCAGTCCCAAGGGGGTCTCTGTGACCGAACCTGTCACAATCTGAACTGAGCATTTCCTGGTTTTCTGTTGTTTGAATTTGTGGTTTTGAAGTCTTGTGGTCTAGAAGGGTGTGGGGATCAGAAGAACTTTCTTCTCGGGCAGCAACTTTTATTCCACATCAACATAGTTTTTTGTAAGTGATAGATATCTTGGAAGAATGAAAGATTTTGGTGTCCAAATTCTCAAATGTGCATTCCTATTTGCACATGTGCTTTTGAGCTAAGCCAAATTAATGCCTCCATTCAAGCACACAAATGGTGGCTGGACACTCACAGAAGTTCATGTGCATTCATCTGTTTGAGAATTTGGGTTTGGTCAGGAACATGACAATCATCATATGGGTCAGACCAATAGTCCATCTAGCCCAGTCTCCTGTCTCTGACAATGGCCTGGCCAACACCAGCTGCTTAAGAGGTTGGTGCAAAAAAACAGGGACATTAATTGACGAGCTTCCCAAAAAGGTTATGTTCAGAGCTAGCATGCACCATTACGGCCCAAAACAACATAAGGGGTGGATGCAGATCTGCAGGGGGAGAGATGATTCCTGGAGTTCCTGCGCATGACGTGGCAACACAGCCACTACTACACCCATTTATGCATGCACCTCATTTCCTCCTGTTGTGCAGTCAGACACCAGGTACAGCCTCTTTCCCTACCTCTTCTGCGGTGCCCTTGTGGTAGTACGGAAGGAAACATCCCTACTCTCTCTTGCGTGCGGAGGCTGAAATTCAACCTGCCCCTTACGTAGTCCATTGAAAGAGGCGGTGGTTCTTTGTACCATCTACCTGAGCTCTCAACTCTGTACATCTGCCTAAGGGCCCGGCAGACTCTGTCTCTAAATAACTTGAGCAAGATGCCAGGGAACCAGTGGCAGTCAGGAACAGAATCCAGGTATGACTTGTCATTCTCTGCTCTAATCATTAGACTATGCCAACTCGTAATGAGAGAGCTTCTCTTTCCAGTGCTATCAAATTGGCCTATTTCAGAGCAACATATGAACCAAAAATGCAAAATGCCGCCCAATATCCCTTTTAAAACTGGCTGCATGGTAATACAAATTATACCAGGCTCCATGTACTGTTTCTCTCTAAAATTATTTGTTTCCCTCATTGGGATAAACCATCAGCCTTTAGCCTGATAATATAGCCACTTTGGAACTGGATTATTGCCTCATTAAAGTGCTACACTATCATCATCACTTAAGGGAGGTACAAAAATGATCTTTAGCAAGATTAGTAGCCTTTATCACAGTTTCTCCCGTTGCTTAATTTTATCATCCTGTCTAGTATTTCCATAATTAATCTGCAATAAAATGAAGCACAGTGGAACCACTGGCCCTTTCCAAGAGCAAATTCATCATCTATTAAATAAGCCTTTTCAGCATGTTTTTTGCATATCTATTTGGGAAAGAAGCTTTTTAGTTGTGAAGAACCTTTGAAGCGAGGCACGGAGTAGAGTTGTGTTTATGAACAAGTCATGCATCGCTGAAGTCAGATTTTTATTTTTTACTTACCCAGAGCAAGAATGTACTGTGCATCCAAAGATGGAGAAAAATGAAGGGAGAGAGAAATCCATGCAGACATGGAAGTGAAAACTGCTTTATAAAGTATCAGAGGGGTAGCTGTGTTAATCTGTATGCACCAAAACACCGAGGAGTCCGGTGGCACCTTAAAGACTCACATATTTATTTGGTCATAAGCTTTCATGGGTAAAAACCCACTTTTTCAGATGTGAGTAACTTTCTCTTCTTCTTCGAGTGCTGTCCCTGTGGGTGCTCCACTCTAGGTGAATGTGTAGCAGTACCCACTATGGTTAGTGGGACTTTGGAGATGCGGCAGGGAGTACTGAAGATAGTACTGTATGGCCTACTATTGCGTCTGCCGAGGTGTCTTGCATGAGAGCATAGTGTTTTGCAAACGTGTGTTCAGATGACCACGTAGCCGCCTTGCAGATATCAGGAATGGGAACGTTGTGTAAGAAGGCAATGGATGCCGACATGGCTCTAGTGGAATGAGTTCTAAAGTTGTTGGGCGGTTGAAGATTCTTCGCACGGTAACAGGATCTGATGCAGTCAGAGATCCACTTGGATAGACATTGTTTAGAGATAGCTGTGCCCTTTGATCTTTCGGCAATGGAAGTGATGAGTCGTGGAGACTTGCAAAATGGTTTAGTCCATTCCAAATAAAAGGCAATTGCTAGCCTCATGTCGACAGTATGCAGGGTTGCGTCCTGCGGAGTTTTGTGAGGTTTGGGATAGAAAGTAGGTATGTATATAGGTTGGTTGAGGTGGAAGGTCGACACCACCTTAGGAAGAAATTTAGGATGTGGTCTCAAAGTAACTTTATCCTTGGAGAAGATTGTGTAGGGAGGGTGGGCCATGAGGGCACTCATTTCACCAACTCTCCTCGCTGATGTTATGGCGACTAGGAAAGCCACCTTCATGGACATATGGAGGTAGCCAATGGCTCAGATGGAGGTTTCATGAGAGCATGAAGAACGAGGTTAAGATTCACTGTTGGGTGAATTTCAGGGTAAAGAGAGAAAGCGTTTAGTGGTGGGGTGTGTAAAGAGTGAGTACCCATCCAATAGGTCATGGAAGGTGGTAAGTGCCGCCAGGTGCACTTTGATGGAGCTGAGCGAGAGTCCATCCTGTTTTAGTTTCAGGAGGTAGTCTAGAATGTTAGGGAGGGTCACATTATTGGGTGCTAAATGTTTATGCGAGCACCAAAGAGCGAAACGTCTCCACTTCTGCAGGTAGGTTTTACGAGTGGAGTCTCTCCGGCTGTGCAAGAGGACATGTTGGACCTGCTCGGAACAGGCTAGTTTATGGGTTTGGAACCATGAAGGAAGCAGGCTGTGAGGTGGAGCTTTTGGAGCTGGGGGTGAAGGACTCGTCCATTGTCCTGGTAAAGGAGGTCTGGTCTGTTGGGGAGAGCCCATGGGTGACGGGAGGACATGCGGAGAAGATAGGGGTACCACGTCTGTCTTGGCCAAGCCGGGGCAATAAGGATGACCTGGGCGCTCTTCCGAAAAACGCTGTGTAGTAGAGGGATAGGTGGAAAGGTGTACAGGAGGTAGTTGTTCCATGGGATGAGGAATGCATCCCCTAAGGATGCAGTCCCAAGTCCCGCTCTGGAGCAAAACGGGGCATTTTCAGTTTTGGGTCATGGCGAAGAAAGCTATTGACGGCGTGCCCCAGTGGAAGAAAAGCTGTTGGAGTACTGCGGGGTGCAGTTCCCATTCGTGTTCTGTCGAGAAGTGTGTGCTGAGTCCGTCTGCAGTAGTGTTGTGACAGCCTGGTAGGTAGGAAGCGATGATCTGTATTCGATGTCGTATGCACCAATTCCATAGTCGAATGGCTTCCATGCAGAGGGAATGTGATTGGGCTCCCCCTTGTCTGTTTAAGTAACACATACATACTATGTTGTCTGTTAACACTCGCAGGTATTTGTTCTTTATGAGGGGAAGAAAGTGAAGGCATGCTCTCCTCACTGCTCTGAGCTCTAAGAGATTTATGTGTAGATGTGTCTCTGATGCAGACCACCAGCCTTGCGCCCTGTGTTCCGCTAGATGCACTCCTCAACTAATCAGGGAGGCGTCCATGGTGAGCATGAGCGTTGGGGATCGTTGCTGGAAGGAAACCCCTGCGCAGAGGTTTTCTGAATTGTCCACCATTGTAGGGAAGTTGCAACATGGGGTGGAGGAGTTAGCAGCATCCCTAAGGGATGTCTGCTGGGTTTGAAACTGGAGTTGAGTCAGCCCTGGAGGCATCTCATATGTAGCCTGGCGTGTTGAACCACGAATGCGGTAGCTGCCATGTGACCAAGGAGCTGTAGGCAGATTCCTGCTTGCGTCCTGGGACAAATAGAGAGCGTACGTATGAGCTGCATGATAGCGAGGAATCTGTTGTATGGGAGTGAGGCCCTGCTCTGGGTTGAGTCGAGATGAATTCAATCTGTTGCGTGGGTATCAGGGTAGATTTTTGGATGTTTATTTGGAGGCCTAGGCTGTGAAAAAGGGAGATGGTGAAGCATGTGGCTTGAAGTGTCTCGCCATAGGAGTCGCCCCAATAAAGCAATCGTCCAGGTAGGGGAAAAGTGTGACTCTGTGTTTGCGGAGGTGAGCCACAACCACGGCTAGGGTCTTGGAAAAAACTCTTGGAGCTGTGGAGAGTCCGAAAGGGAGAACTCTGTATTGGAAATGATCCTGACCGATTGTGAATCGGAGGAAGCGTCTGTGAGCTGGATGTATTGATATATGGAAGTAAGCATCTTGTAGGTTGAGGGCTGTGAACCAGTTCCTTTGATCCAGTGCAGGTATTATTGTGCCCAGTGTGACCATCTTGAATCTTTGTGTCCTCACAAATTTGTTCAGTCGACGTAGGTCTAGTATAGGCCTCCATCCCCCGGTTTTCTTCTGCATTAGAAAGTAATGGGAGTAGAACCCTGTCCCTTGATGTTGCGTTGGCACAGGTTCTACTGCGCCTAGTTGCAGAAGGTGTGCCACTTCTGTGCGAAGTAACTGCTCGTGAGAGGGGTCCCTGAAGAGGGACGGGGAAGGGGAAAGGTGGGAGGGTAGGATATGAACGGGATGGAGTAACCGGTCTGAACTATTTCGAGGACCCAGCGGTCCTGTGTAATCCATTGCCAGGCATGTTGGAAATACTGGAGGCGGTGGCCAAATGGACAAGTAAGTGGTGGAATCAAGGGGTGGTCGTGCAGACCCTCTACCAAAGCTTCAAAACTGTTGTTTATTGCCCGGTGGATGGAAGGTGGTGGCTTGATTTTGATTTTGTCTGCGTTTGGGAGGTCTAGTATGATTCCTAGTTGTGTCGTATGGTCTGGACTGAGGGTGATAGTACTGATGTGTGCATGGTCTTTGGTAGGGTTGGTATCGTTGTCTCCTGGGAAGAGATGGGTGAATGCCCAGGGTGCGCAGTGTTGCTCTCGAATCTTTCATGGTGTGGAGGAGTTCATCAGTTTTTTTCAAAAAGAGTTTGTCCTTATCAAAGGGGAGATCCTCCACTTTGGTCTGGAGCTCTTTAGGAATGCCTGACGAAGATAGCCATGAGGATCTTCGCATAACCACAGCAGTTGCAGTGGTACAGGCTGCTGTGTCTGCCGTGTCTAAGGACGCCTGTAGGGCCGTTCTGGAGATCAGTTGTCCCTCAGACAGGATTGATTTGAAGTCTGCTCTTCTGTCTTCTGGGATGTATGAGGTAAATTCGAAAAGCTTATTGTAATTATCGAAATCATAGCTGGCGAGGAGAGCAGAATAGTTTACAATCCTGAATTGTAGTGTCGAGGATGTATAAACCTTGCGGCCCAGGACATCAAGGCGTCTAAGGTCCTTGTCTTGCGGGTTAGGTCGATATTGTGACTGTTTGGTCCGCTGTGCAACTGCATCGATGACAAGAGAGTTCGGTGCTGGATCAGAAAATAGGAAGTCTGCGTCCTTTGCAGGAATGTAGTATTTACGTTCGATCTTCTTACAAGTTGGTACTAGAGAAGCTGAGGTTTGCCAGAAAATGTCAGCTGGCTCCATTAATATTTTGTTTATAGGGAGCGCGATTTTCGAGGGTGCAGATGGTTGAAGGATTTTGAGGAGTTTGTGCTGAGTCTCCTGAACCTCTTCTAAGAGGATATCCTGACTGAGTGCAACCCTCCTAAAAAGTTCTTGAAATTGTTTGCAGTCGTCCACGATCTGTGGAGGTGGAGGGAGGATGGCTTCATCTGAGGCTAATGGAGAGTTAGGGTTAGGCGAGTCAGGATATAGTGCGTAGCTCCAAGGCTCAGGAGGGGGCTCAGGCACCCTGGAAGTGGATGGATCAGGAGTTTGAGGCACGGAAGGAAGATGATTGGTAGGAGGATTCTGCCACGGGTACCACTGACACCAAGGCATGGGGTAGGAGAACCCAGGCATCGCCCACGGGGGGGGCAACGTAGGGAAACTGAGGCTGCTGAGCTTGAGCCATGATCGGAGGTGGTAAAGGTGCCTGTGGAGGAGAAGCAGGAGGGGAGAACTCCGCCTGATGCTGTAGCTCAAGGTCACCGTTGGTGAAAGCCAGTTCAGGTAGAGAAAGTGGCAGGTCAAGAAAGGAGTCCTCTGTATCTAGGAGCAGAGAGTGAGGATCAGGTGGCACTAAAAGGTCACTTTGAGTGAGAAGCTGTTGTTCCTGCTCCCTAGGTTGAGCTAAGCCTGTTCTCTGCTCTAGCTCTTTGGTAGGAGTAGTGGCAGAGAGTGCCTGCTGTATTGAGCCTAGAGGTGGCCCTGCAGGGGGTCTGCTGCTGGTGCGCGGGCAGAAGAGCGGCTGGGTGCCGACCCTCTTCGCGATGTCGAGGCTGATCACGCTGTCGGCACCGCAGCTATTTTCGTTGCTGAGGCAGAGCGCGCTGGCAGGACCACGGCCTCTTTTGGTGCTGAAACTGACCAGGCTGTGAGTACCGCGGCCGTTTTGGGTGTCGGTGCCTGTCAAGGTATTTTTCCCACTTTGAACTTTAGCGTCCAAAAAGTGGGGACCTGCATGTACTCTTCTAAGCTTAATTCCTAGCTTAGATCTGATAGCGCTGCCACCAGCCAAAATGTAGTGTTTGGCACACTTTCTGTTTCCCCAAAACCTTCCCTGGGGAACCCAAGACCCAAACCCCTTGGGTCTTAAAACAAGGAGAAATAAACCATCCCCCCTCCTTTCCCCCTCCCAGACTTTCCCCTCCCTGGGTACCCTGAGAGGCTACACTGATCCAAACTCCTTGGATCTTAAAACAGAGAGGAATTAACCTTCACCCACCTCCTTTCCCCCCAACAATCCCTGGTGAGTTCAGACCCAGTCCCCTTGAGTCTTAAACAAGGGGGAAAACATCAATCAGGTTCTTAAAAAAGAAAGCTTTTAATTAAAGAAAGAAAAAGCAAAAATTATCTCTGTAAAATTAGGATGGAAAATGTTTACAGGATATTCAGCTCATATAGACTAGAGGGACTTTCTCCACCCCTCAGCCTGAAATTCAAGTGACAGCAAACAGAGGTAAAAATACTTCCAGCAAAATACACATTCACAAGTTAAGAAAACAAACATAAGACTAATTCGCCTTTTCTAGCTAGTACTTACTATTTTGAATATGAGAGACTGTTTCAGAAAGATTGGAGAAACCTGGGTTGCACGTCTGGGGCCTCTTAGCCCCAAGAGCGAACAACGAACAAAACAAACAGCACAAACAAAAATTTCCTTCCACAGAGATTTGAAAGTATCTTGTCCCCCGATTGGTCCTCTGGTCAGGTGTCAGCCAGGTTCACTGAGCTTCTTAACCCTTTACAGGTAAAAGAGACATTAACCCTTAACTATCTGTTTATGACAGTGCCGAACGCGCTGCCAGCACCGAGGCCGTTGCCGGTGCCGAGGAGGAACGTGGTGCCGGTGCTGAAGAGGAGTGAGTTGTCCGCACCGCAGTCGTTTGCGGCGCTAAGGGGACCGAGTCAACAGGTGCCTTCCCCGCGCAGAAGGTCTGGTCCCTGCCTCTAAGCTCTGTCAGAGCGTTTGCTGAGGCGTTAGAAGAGGCTGAAGCAGCTGTCTTTCGTGCTGTCAGCACAGGAGATAGGGATCTCGCTGGAGACCTCCTACCCTTGTTAGAGTCTTGTTTGTGAGACTGCTGAGCTTCTTGCCTCCGTTCCAGGGAGGGTGAAGCAACGCTCCCCACCGGTTCCGATCTGGCTGGGGAGTGTGTGGGAGTGGGTTCTACCTTTCCCGTCTCCGATAGCGGCTGCAGGGATTTTTCCATCATAATGACCTTGAGGAGCTGATCCCTGTCACGACGAGCTCTTGACTTGAAGCTTGCACAACGGAGGCACTTCGCGGGGATATGGATGTCCCCGAGGCACTTCACACAATGAGAGTGGCCATCTGACCGTGGCATGGAATTCTGTTAGGAGATGCATCTTTTGAAACCTGAAGCTCCTGGCATAATGAGTTAGAGATGGCCGAGGAGAGTGTCTCAACGGGAGACAAGCCTGAGGGTTGTGGGGTTTTTTTTGTGTGTAAACTAAGTAACTAACTATGTAACTATACTAAAGGAAGGGAAACAACTGGGAAGTAATTAATAATTATTTCTATGTTCTTTGTTACTGTTTCCTATTGAGATCAGGGAAGAGAAGGTAGCACTGCCCCAAGTCCCGTCTTTAGCCGAGGATGGTTGAGAAGGAACTGAGGAGGGTGTGGGGCGCACGCACTCAGGAAGATTCTAACTAGACGGGAGATACCATCTGGGTGCGTGTGCCCCAGCCAGGCACTGCTACCGAAAATCTCCGATCGACAGCGCCGAGATGCACAGTGGAGCACCCACAGGGACAGCACTTGAAGAAGAAGGAAGCTTACTAGAATTCCTCTAAGGGTGAGGGTTTTTATCTGTACTCAGTTTTCTTACTGTCTTAGACTCAGACTTGCATGTTTTATTTTATTTTACTTGGTAATTCACTTTGTTCTGTTTGTCACTACTTGGAACCACTTAAATCCTACTTTCTGTATTTAATAAAATCATTTTTTACTTATTAATTAACCTAGAGTATGTATTAATATCCAGGGGAGGGGTAGCGGGGCGGCAAACAGCTGTACATCTCTACCAGTGTTATAGAGGGTGAACAATTCAAGAGTATACCCTGCATAAGCTTTATTCAGCGTAAAATTGATTTATTTGGGGTCTAGACCCCGTTGAGAGTTGGGCATCTGAGTGTTAAAGACAGGAACACTTCTGTAAGCTACTTTCAGTTAAGTCTGCAGCTTTGGGGCACATGGTTCAGACCCTGGGTCAGTGTTGGAGCAGACTGGTGTGTCTGGCTTAACAAGACAGGGTGCCGGAGTCCCAGACTGGCAGGTAAAGCAGGGGCAGAAGTAGTCTTGGCACATCAGTTGGCAGCCCCAAGGGGGTTTCTCTGACCCAACCCGTCACACATTGTACAGTGTTTCTTCTGTCATGTGGCCTTTAGGTACAAACTACTTTTGACTAAATACAGAGATGAAGCTTTCACACACTCTAACTGGACAAAGGCTCAAGACAAACTTGAGAAGCACCAAGCTTGTGTATGTCACCACAAAGCAGTTGAAATTCTTCAAATGGCCACAAAGAATACTGGTGACATGCTAAGTTTTCAGCACACTCAGAAGAAAGAAGAAAACAGGAAGATCCTAATGAAAATACGAAATAATATATGTCATCTTGACAGACAAGGGCTTGCAATGCAAGGTCATTATAGTGAATAAGCTTAAATATGTCCTGAAGCAGAGAGACCAACTACAATTTTATTCAACTGCTTTGTCTGCAGGCAGAGTATAATCCTGGTATTTCAAAATGGATGAAAAAGAGTCAAGATAAATTCGCAAGTCGTTATTCAGAGTGAGATAATGGAAATCATCTCTCAAAATCATGAGGCTTATTTTTGAGAAAATTTCTAGGACGTGACACACAATTTTTGTAGTTGAAACAATAGACTTCTCCAAAAACAGCAAGTGGTTTTATGCCTTCAGTACTTATTGATGATAACATGAATATTCATGAGAAGTTCACTGGATTGTACAATGTAGCCTGTGGCTCAGCAGTGCTAATAGTATCAATACGTAAAGATATATGATTTCATCTAAATCTGAGGATCAACCACCATTAGAGACAATGCAGTAATGGTGCCACTAATATGGTAGGCCTAGTATCAGGTGTAGCAACCACACTAACTGGAGTAACCATGAGGTAAATATACTCATTATTATGGGCATGCTTTGAATTTGGCATGCTAGCACACTACTGAAATAATATTATCCTAAGATATATTCTTGGAACTGTTTATGAAATCACAATTTTTAAATTTTTAAATTTTAAATTTTTATTTTAAAAATCACCCAGACAAGGTGCTATATTTTGTGACATAAATCGTAAAATGTTACTCACATCATCAGGCATCCATTCTACTGTCCAAAAAGATGGGCTCTATGCAGAAGCACTGATCTCAGTGTCTGAGAATGACCTTGTACCATATGCAAGTTGGGAGGTTGCAAAGGATCCTGAAATGACAGCTTAAATTGCTGGCACAGCAGCTCAAATGGAAAAGTTTTAAAACATTTTTTTTTAAACTGAACTAGATATATGAGTCCTAAACCTGGCACACAATCTGTCCAAAACCATGCAGGGTCAGATGTTTCAACAACCGAAGGCCAATCTTATGAAAATGAAACTTAATTCACTTCAGTCCATCTGATCAGATGAAAGCTACAATTTATTTAGAGAGCAAATCCACTGGAAAAGTTTAAAGTAGGAGCTAGTCAAAATCCCTGCTCCTCAATGAAAGAGAAAATGTGCCAAGAAAATGCAAACTGGGGAGGTGAACCCAGCTACCTAAATTCAGCAAAGGAATTTTATCAGAATATCTACTTTGAAGCAAACTGTCTGCTTACAAATTAACCCAGTGATGTCAGTTCAGAAATCTCTCAGTGTACTCAGCCAAACCAAATGTCAGCTGTTTTCCAAAGTGGTGAAGTTGATAAAAATTATTTTGGTGGTAATAGCAACCAATGCTGTAAGCGAGCATCATTTCAGTGATCTATGCCGTATTAAAACACTGCTTCAATTCACAAAGGGACAATCATGCCTCAATTGACAAATGGTTTTACAGCACACAAGGACAAAACTAATGACTTTGAGCTTACAGATGTTGCAGAAGATTTCATTTCAAGAAACCCAAGACAAATATCATTGTTAGATATTTTATAAATTTCTAAGTCATTCTTTTTACTCATGTTTTAAAGTAATGCTTTAGTGAGCAGTTTTGTACCAGGACTAAATCTGTCCACTTTTAATAAAGGGAGATAAATGAGCTGTTTCAAATTCAGTGTTTTTTTTCTTTATTAATGCAATCTCTAATTTTTGGGAGGAGCTAAAATCCCCAATAGTCACAGTTATCTATGCCCAGACACAAGCTCACCACTTTTGCAAGTCACCATACTGGCCTCCTATCTCATTCTGCATCATATTCAGTCTGCTCAACCTACCTTTCAAGGCACTGCACAGCGCCACCCCTGCTTGCATCTCATCTCCTTCTGCACCTCCAGACACATGCTGAATTCGGACAACTGAGCCAGTAGGGTTGCCAGGCATCCGGTTTTCAACTGGAACGCCTGGTTGAAAAGGGACCCTGGCGGCAAAAGTCTGGTTGGTGGCAAGCGGGGCTAAGGCAAACTCCCTGTGGCCTGTGATGTCTCCCGCAGCTCCCACTCGCCCGGAATGGTGAACCATGGCCAATGGAAGCTGCAAGCGGCCATGCCTGAGGACAGTCAATGTAAACAAACTGTCTTGCAGCCTGCCAGTGGATTATCCTGACAGGCTGCATATGGTCTGCAGGCCATAGGTTGCCCACCACTGCTTTAGATCCATTTCAGAGATTTGTACCTGGGGCTCATTTGAAGAACTATTGTTTTCCTTTGGATTGCACCAAATGGCAGGTGGTTTAGACACATTTCCTGGGGGAAGCTACCCATGGCCATCTTCATGCCCCATACAAGGTCATTCTTTTCTCAAGTATCACATGCATCTGACGAAGTGGGTATTCACCCATGAAAGCTCATGCTCCAAAACCTCTGTTAGTCTACAAGGTGCCATAGGGCTCTTTGCTGATTCTTTTCTCAATACTCCATTTTATATTACACAATCTGAACTCTCTAATCACCTATCAATATCCTTGGTGGGACAGATCCTAAACAAGAGTATGTTGTCATAATCCCACTGACACAAATCGAGCTACATTGATTTAAACCAGTTAAAAAACCAACCCAAATATTTTTCAGGAATGAAAGTACATTTTTTTTAATTAATATAGTTTAATATACATTGGTTTGCCTGGTAGTGTTGCCTCCTTCACAGCAAAAATGAGTATGAGAAAACATTTTTTGTTAAATGTGAAAAGAAATTGACAGGGCCCCTGGGGGGGGGGACGGAGGGAGAAAGGGGGAGGGAACCCTCTCTGATTGGCTGCCTGTCTCCAAAGGAAAAAGAACAGCCAATCATGACTGCTGCAGGAAGCAGGCAGCTTCTCTCCCCTGCCACTCAGCAGCTGAAGCCATTCTCAAAGAGGAGGAGGGAGGAGAAAGAGCCCAGTAGCTCAGGGTGGCTCTTCTCCCTCCTTCCCCCACTCTCTCTGCAATAGCCTGCCTGGGAAGGTGGTGAAAAGTCCCTGCAGCTGTCACTGCAGCATGGAAGGGGGGGAGGACCCATATAATACTGTGACACTGCACCCCATAGCTGTCATATTAATATTATTATAATATGGTTATGGCATAATTTTAATGCATTTTGTACAAGAAAAGTCACATGAGGTGTCATGGGAAAAGTTATGATTTGCTGAATATAATTATCCTATTTCTAGGCATGTATCATTTTTGCATCTGAAGTTATAAATACTGACTGTGTATCTGCACTTCAAATGTAGTTACATCTGGGTAACACCCAGTAATCTAAATAACTGGTTATAAGGGCCTATTCAGGGTAATTGGCCATTAGAAAGAACAATAGGCCTTAGAAGAAGCTTCTCTCCCACCTGGAGAGCCTTCCTGAGAATACTCCAGACAGCCTGTAAGTAATGGTTGCTATGACGCTACAAGGACATGTGACCAGGTCACATGATTCTGGACTCCATCTTGGGATGTTGGTATTTTTCCACAAACAGTCTGGGAACCAAGTTTTTTAAACAAAGGGTCCCCGCCACATGCTAAAGCTATATAAGGCAGGGAGTAACATCATCTGTGTGCTGGATCCAGGCTAAAGGGATTTCTAGCCCGTGTATGAAAGACCTGGGGATTCCAAGCTGTAAAGCAAGTGCAGCTTCTTCCTTAAGAATCTACAGCCTGCTTGTATCATCAGCCAGGGTGAGAATTTGCTAGTTCATATCCTATATTTCTAGTACATTAGACTTAGTTTGCATTTTGTTTATTTACTAGGTAATATACTTCAATCTGTTTGCTATCACTTATAATCCCTTAAAATCTATCTTTTGTTGTTAATAAACATATTTTATGTTTTAATCCAAACCAGTGAGCTTTGACTGGAGTGCTTGGGGAAAATCTCTGTTTGGTTACCACAAGTGTACATTGTTCTCTTCACATTGAGGCAGAGGCGGACTGGGTATTAAACCCATATACTGGCCAGATTTGACCAGGGCAGGACGGTACTGCTCTGGGATCCTAGGCTGGGAAGCTGGTGGTTAGAGAGACTGCATGTAACTGCAGCTGTGTGAATGCTGGTGAAAGTGCAGACTGGAGGGCTTTTCAGCTTGTCACAGAAGCACAGTGTGAGGGGGTGCCCAGGCTGGTGGGTCAGAGGGTTCAGTGGTACCCCAGTTCTGAGTGGCATCCCAGGGGGAACCCATCACAAATACCACCACCACCTAGCTCTCACATAGCACTGTTCATCTGTAGATCTCACTGTGATATGTGCCAGTATGAAACCAATGACTGACTGACTGATAGGACAGATAGAAATTTTGTGGATCCCTGTTAAAACACCAGTAGCACATTACTGATTATTCTCCATATGGTTAAACTATAGACTTCCCTTTTCAGAAGGGATTTGGCTCCTATGCCTCCCCTCAAGGAAGAATTCAATTAATATTTGAGAAGATTATTCCCAAAGAATATATGTTTGCCTAGGCCCCAGCAGAGATAACCTATATCAAGATAAATTTGCGAAAGCTACACAAGGCCCAAAAGAACTCTCTTTAAAATGGGACAATACTTTCTTGAAATGTTCAGATATTATATCAAGCTATAATTAACCCCATTACGTGTCGTATAACTAAAATACAGTACAAATGCAAAGTGGGTGACATGCATGGTGTCTACTGTGACAGAGTTCCTCCTTTACCTTGGTGGATCCTGTGCTTATTGGCAGATTTGCTCACCTCAGTGATCTTCCCCACAGTCTGGGTCAACTCCTCCTGTGTCTGATCAGGAGTTGGGAGGTTTAGGGGGAACCCGGGCCCACCCTCTACTCCGGGTTCCAGCCCAGGGCCCTGTGGATTGCAGCTGCCTATAGTGCCTCTTGTAACAGCTGCATGACAGCTACAACTCCCTGGGCTACTTCCCCATGGCCTCCTCCAAACACCTTCTTTATCCTCACCACAGGACCTTCCTCCTGGTGTTTGATAATGCTTGTACTTGTGCTTGTGCTTGTGCTTGTACTTGTGCTTGTACTCGTACTCGTACTCCCACTCACTCACTCCCTTCCTTCCTTCCTTCCTTCCTTGCACTTCTTGCTCCCAGCTCCTCAAACACACTTCCTCTCCTCTGGCTCCCCACTCCCTGACTGGAGTGAGCTCCTTTTTAAACCCAGGTGCCCTGATTAGCCTGCCTTGATTGGCAGCAGGTGTTCTAATCAGCCTGTCTGCCTTAATTGGTTCTAGCAGGTTTCTGATTACTCTAGTGGAGCCCCTGCTCTGGTCACTCAGGGAACAGAAACCTGCTTCTCCTGTGGCCGGTTGATCTCCCTTCTATTCCTCTGCTGTAGAGGGGAGGAGGGAGAGGGCTGCTGCTGCTGTTCCTGCTGAGCACTGGGCCCTCGCTGCTGCTGCTGCTCTTCTTGCTGCTCCTTTGGCTGGGCCAGGCATCACCACTTCCATCCCCGCCTCCCGCCTTCTCTGCTACCCTCTAGTTGGCTGGCTACTGATCCCCTCACTCCCCCCCCCACCCTCAATTGCTGCTGTTACTCCACCTACAGCCCTGGAGGGGAGGAGAAGGCTGCTGAAGGCCTGCTTTCCAGAGAAGGAGGGGAGTGAGGGACCCCAGCTCTTGTTGCTGAGGACACCATTGGAGCGGGGTCCCTCCTGCCTGGACACCAGACCACCACCACCTGGAGCTGCTGGGACTACTGTGGCTGTTGCTGGGGAGCTGTTGGAGCCCCGAGGAGGAGAAGAAGACCACCCGCTGCTGGAAGACCACGTGAGGACCACTGTGGAGGGAGCTTTACTTTTTCGAACTGTGCTCTTGTGGTGGGGGTTTGGACTGTGTGGCGTGGAGCCTGCCCCCGGTCCATCCGTGTCCCCCTTCGCCCTCATCACCATTGTTGCCCCCTCCACCACCCCTGCTGGCTGCTTTCCTTCTACTCTGACCTCCTGCCTTTGGGACTGAGCTGCTCGCCTGGCTCACCACGCCCACTTCCACCATTTCAGCCTGCAGCAACAGCAGCCAAGCATTGACTTTTTTGCATAAGTGCCCGTGGGCGCACCCCCCTCTGCCCCTTGGGCTGACCACCTTTCCTATGCCATATTTGTCTGCCCCACCTGTTTCCTTCTGCGGCCCTCATTGTCCTGCCCTAGCCGTGCAGCTAGCCCCGTGGTCCCTCCGCCCCGTTCCTAGCTCGCCCTTCCCCCCCCCGTGATCCCCCAGCCCTGATTGGTCCCTCCTCTCGTGCGCCCACACCCCCTCCCATGTGCTTGTGCCCTTCCCCCGTTTGAGTTTGCCCTTGTTCACTGCAGCCCCTTATGCCGTTATCCCCCTTGATCCCCTAGTGCAGCTAGAGGAGCCAGAATTCCCCTCTGAGTCGGTGACCTGACACCCTCCCGCCCCTAGGTCCTTAGTTGCTCCCCACGCCCCTTTAGCCTTCCCTTTCTGGCACCCTCCTCCCATGCCTGCAGCCTAGCGGGGAGGGGTGGTCGCCTCCTCTCCTTCCCCTCCCCTCGCTGTTTGTCCCCCTCCCAGCTCTCGTTATGGCGGGGGACGTGGTGGGGGAGGCCCCTCATGGTGCTCCCACCGTCCCTCCTCCACCTGCCCCCGTGTCCATTTCCCAAACCTCTACCTCGACCGCTGCTGCCGATCCACCTACCACCGCCCCTGCTGGGGCACTGGCAGCGGCGAGTACCGGGGACACCTCCACTGCTGCCACGTCACTCGCTCCTTCTGATTCGGGGGGAGCCCCCCCAGCAGGTGGGAAAGGTCGGGGTGGGAAGAAGGGTAAGGGCCCCGCTAGAAAGGCCAGGCCCTCCATGGCAGAGACTGCCCCCGCTGCTGCAGCCCTGCTACCAGCCGCGGCATCCCTCCCTGCTGCTCCCTCCACCAGCTCCGCGGGTGTCCCTCCCCCGGCCCCCCAAGGCTTACGCCCAGGTGGCGGCAGCCCCTCCACCTGCTGCTGCTTCTCTGACCGCCGCTTCCGCTACCATCTATAGCAGCCAGGGCCCCTTCCCCACCT
This sequence comes from Gopherus flavomarginatus, assembly GCF_025201925.1. Lineage (NCBI taxonomy): Eukaryota > Metazoa > Chordata > Testudines > Testudinidae > Gopherus > Gopherus flavomarginatus. The sequence continues at coordinate 200,272,740 of NC_066617.1, read as the reverse complement.
TGACCAGGAAGCACAGCATCCGTTGCCTCCTGGTGCCCGCCTCACCCCACATGGAGACCTACGTGCGGGCATTGGCGAGGGTGATGGGGCCCACAGCCATCGTGGTGGCCTCCAAAATGTACGAGAGGGTGGTCTTCTTCCTGGCATTGGAGGTCGCCGCCCAGGAGGCGGTAGAGACGGGCCTGGTGGTGGGGGGCGTGTTCGTCCCCCTGGAGCCGTTGGAAGACCTGGGGATCCTCTTGATCCTGACCTCCGTCCCTCCCTTCCTGCCCAATGCCACCCTTCTGCCCGCCCTTTCTGCCCTGGGACGCCCCATCTCCGTCATCAGCCCTCTCCCCTTGGACTGCAAGGACCCCGCCCTCTGTCGTGTTCTCTCGTTCCGCCGGCAAGTGCAGCTTCAACTGCCACCGACGGCGCATGGCGGAGAGGCGCTCGAGGGGTCCTTTCTGGTCCCCTACCAGGGAGCCCACTACCGGGTGCATTATTCAACGGAGGAGGCCCAGTGCTACCTCTGCCGGGAGATGGGGCACGTCCTGAGGGACTGCCCCTTGGCCTGGCACGAAGGAGCGTCCGGGACCCCCGAGCCCTGGCAAGGCGCCGGCCCTGTCACCGCCGATACTCCTGGCTGCCCGGCACCGAAGCTGCCCCTCCTCCTTCTTGGTCCATCACTGTGGAGGAGGGTGTGGCAGATACCACCAGGCGTGAGAGAGGATTTGCCCCAGGGGAAATCCCCCCTCAGTCCTGCTACCCCACCACTGCCTCCCCGAGTCCCTGAGCCATTGCCCTTGCCCCTTGACCCGACCCCTGTTAGCCAGCCCCCGGATGATGCCATGGAGGGCTGGTCCTTAGTGCAGGGGAAACGGGGCAAGCGGAAGGCTCGAGCGTCATTACATCCTTTAGATTCAGAGACTCCCCGGAAGAGCGGGAAGCAGGGCACTGATGACGAGCTTTCTGCCTTGCCCCCGATGACTCTCGTTCTGTGGTGCTGGCTGGGGACACCGTGGCAGCACCAGAAGGTGATACCACACCTCCTCCAGGGTGCCTTCCTGTGGAAGCCCCCAAGGGAGCTTCTCTCGCCCCCTTCCCATCCGATGCCCCTGCGAGTGCTGAGGTGGGTGTCGCCTCGGGTGCTGGCGGGGAGAGCCCTGGGGTGGTGGACGATGATCTCCTTTCCATCTACGAGGAGATCGAGGCCCTGGCTCTGACCCCTGTCGCGCAGGGGAAGGACGACCCTCTGCCGGCAGGCCTTGATCCGGGCGACCTCATCCAGGTCCCCTTGTCCCCGTGTTCCCCTCCCCTAACTGCTGCTTCTGCTCCCGCCTCTGAGGGTCCCCTGGAATCTTCCATTAGCCCGGCTGCAGGTGGCACTCTGTGACGGCCACCAAGCCCATTGAGGCGACGGCCGGTGCCCCACGGCTGGGACCCGGTTCCCAGGGGGTGTCTCTCTTGGGTGTGGAGCACCAAACCTCCTTCCTGGGCAGGGACCTCATTGACGACCATCCATCTCCTGATGCCGGGGCTACCGCCCAAACCATAGTGGCTGATCCCGGCATCGTTGGGGGTCTCCTTCCCACTCTCCAGATCTCTGAGCCTAACCAGGAGGGGCCACCTTCCAGCGGCCCGACTATTGAGGCTCAGGATCCTGCCTCTGCCCCCCTCCCTGGTTCCCGCCCTATTCCTGTCCCCTACCCTATTCCTGATGGCAGCCCTGTCCTCCACCTCCCATGCTGCCAGTGCCGCCCCTGGGGATACTCCCCAGGGAGTGGTTTTAGTTGTTTTTCCCCATCCCGACCCATCGGGGCTGCTGTTTTCCTTATGCCGTCTCCTGTTGAACCGGGGAGTGGGGCAGGTCGTGTGGCATCAGCCCATCGGATGCCACGTCGGGGGTCTGCCCCCTGCCTGCCTGCCTGCCTGGGTGGGCCACGGGGCTGTGACAGGGGCCCCACTGGGGGACAGTCATAGATCAGTGACCCCGCCCTCCCATGTGCTGAAGGAGGAGCTGCGGGAGTTCCTTGAGGATGTCTGTGGTTCCCGTAACAAAGTCCAGCTTGCGCTCCAGCGGTGGGGGGATTTCCATCAGGTCCTTCGGGCCGCAAGGGCCCTCCTGGGGGAGGATAAGAGGACCGGGAAGCAGGCCGCCGCGGCCTACCAGTGAGTCCGCCTCTTCCGCGACTCTTTACTCACCTACGGGGTAGGTCACGGATTGCTGCGCGGCCCGGCTGAGGCCGTGGGCGTGTCTGCCAGCGAGGATCCCCCCAGCCCTCCTCATGGCACCAATATCTTTGCCACATTAAACACCCGGGGCTGTAGGATGGGTCTCCGCAGGAGCCAGGTGCTCTCCTTCCTTCGGGAGGGGGGTACTCTGTGGTTTTCCTGCAGGAGACCCATAGGGATCCGGCTGCTGAAGCTAGCTGGCGGCTGGAGTGGGGGGACGGGGTCTACTTTAGCCGCCTCTTGGTCCGCACGGCTGGAGTGGCGACCCTGTTCTCCCCCGACCTATGGCCCGAGGTGCTGGAGGTCGCTGCGGCTGTGTCAGGCCACCTGCTGCACCTCCAGGTCCGTATGGAGGGGCTTGTGGTTAATCTTGTCAATGTTTACGCCCCGACATCGGGCCCAGAGAGGTTGCATTTTTATCAGCAGGCGTCCACCTTCCTCGGCTCCCTGGATCCTCGTAAGTGCCTGGTCCTGGGCGGGGACTTTAACAGCACCCTTGAGGAATGAGACCGCTCGGGGACCGAGCTGTGCCCAGCTGCCGCGGACGTCCTCCGGGAGATCATCGATCGCCACTTTCTGGTGGACATCTGGCGCGACCACCACCCGGACGACATCTCGACGTTCACTTTCATCTGGGTGGAGGCCCATCGGTCGCTCCACTCCCGGCTGGACCGCATTTTCCTGTCGCGTTTCCACCTTTCACGGGCCCACTCCTCCAGCATTCGGCCGGCCCCCTTTTCGGATCATCACCTTGCCACAGTGACGGCCTCTCTCTGTGCGGAGAGGCTGGGGCCGGCCTATTGGCACTTTAATAATAGTTTGCTGGAGGATGCAAGCTTCATGGTGTCTTTCTGGGAGTTCTGGCAGGCCTGGTGAGGGCAGAGGCGCGCCTTTCCCTCGGCGCGGCGGTAGTGGGATCTGGGGAAGGTGTGCGCCTGGCTCTTCTGCCGTGACTACACCCACGGCGCCAGCCGACGGAGGGATGCGGCGATAGGGCAGTTAGAACGGGAGGTCTTGGAGCTGGAGAGGCATCTGGCCACCAGCCCCGAGGATCCATCCCTCTGCGGAGCGTGCCAGGAGAAGCGGGAGGAGCTCCGGGCCCTTGAAGACCATTGGGCCCCGAGATGCCTTTGTTCAATCCCGCATTCACCTCCTTCGGGAGATGGATCGCAGCTCCCGCTTCTTCTATGCCCTGGAGAAAAGGAGGGGGGCCAAGACACACGTCACCTGCCTCCTGGCGGAGGACGGCACCCCCCTCACGGATCCGGCGAAGATGTGTGAGAGGGCCAGGGTCTTCTACACGACTCTTTTCTCCCTGGATCTGACCGATCCTAACGCTTGTAGACGGACAGTCTCTTTATGGTCAGCATCGGCAACCGGGACCGGCTAGAGCTGCCTCTCACTCTGGCCGAGTTCTCGGAAGCCCTCCGTCGCATGCCCACCAATAAATCTCCAGGCACGGACGGGCTGACCGTGGAGTTCTACCGCGTGTTCTGGGATGTCCTTGGCCCAGACCTGGTCACCGTCTGGGCTGAGTCTTTGCAGGGTGGGGTCCTCCCTCTCTCGTGCAGGCAAGCCGTGCTTGCCTTATTGCCGAAGAGGGGGGACCTCCGTGACTTACGGAATTGGCGTCCCGTCTCGCTCCTCAGCACGGACTACAAAATCGTTACGAAGGCCATCTCGATGCGGCTAGGGTCCGTGCTGGCGTACATGATCCACCCAGACCAGACCTACACCGTCCCAGGCTGCACGATCTTTGATAACCTGTATTTGGTCCAGAACCTTCTGGAATAAGGGTGTTGGGATGGTCTGTCATTCGCCCTTTTGTCCCTGGATCAGGAGAAGGCGTTTGACAGAGTGGACCATGGGTATCTCCTGAGCACTCTGCGAGCGTTTGGCTTCGGACCCCGGTTTGTGGGTTTTCTCCAGGTGCTGTACGCTTCTGCGGAGTGTCTGGTCAGGCTCAACTGGACCCTGACCAAGCCGGTCAGCTTCGGACAAGGAGTGCGGCAGGAATGTCCCCTCTCGGGTCAGCTGTACGCTCTGGCGATCGAGCCCTTCCTCTGTCTCCTCCGTCGGAGGCTGACGGGGTTGGCACTTCGAGAGCTGGAGCTGCGGCTGGTCCTGTCAATGTATGCCGACGATGTGCTCCTCATGGTCCAGGACCCAGGTGACTTGCGGCGTGTGGAGGCTTGCCAGGCCATCTACTCGACGGCCTCCTCCGTCCGAGTCAAGTGGGTCAAGAGCTCTGTCCTGGTGGTCGGGGACGGGTGGCAGGCGAGCTCCTTCCCACCCATGCTTCAGGCCGTCCGGTGGAGCACGGGTCCACTGCTCTATCTCGGCATTTACCTTTCTGCCACGCATCCATCTCCACCGGAGAACTGGCACGGTTTAGTGGGCAGGGTGACGGAGCGGCTCCGGAAATGGACGGGACTACTCCAGTGCCTCTCCCTTCGAGGGAGGGCGCTGGTGCTCAATCAACTGGTCCTGTCCATGCTCTTGTACCGGCTCAACACCCTGGTCCCGGCCCCAGGTTTCCTGGCCAACCTCCGGACGACGATTCTGGAGTTCTTTTGGTCAGGAATGCACTGGGTCTCTGCAGGGGTCCTCCACCTGCCCCTGGAGGAGGGAGGACAGGGCCTGAAATGCCTACACACTCAGGTCCATGTTTTCCACCTCCATGCCCTGCAGAGACTCCTGTATGGTGCAGGTGGTCCGGTGTGGAGCATATTGGCGCATGTCTTCCTCCGCCACTTCTGAGGGCTCCGATACGACCGGCAGCTCTTTTACCTCCATCCGAGAGGTCTTCCGTGAGACCTCTCCGGGCTGCCGGTCTTCTACCAAGACCTCCTCTGGACCTGGAAGCTCTTTTCAAAGACCAGGTCCGTGGTGGCCACCGTGGGGACCGATCTCCTCACCAAGCCCCTGCTACACAATCCCCAGCTTCGTGTGCAGGTGGTGGAGTCCCCCACAGTGCGCCAGAGGCTGGTCTTGGCGGGAGTCACCAGGGTCAGAGACCTCCTGGACTACGACCAGGGAGACTGGCTGGATCCCCTGACGCTCGCTCAGTGTATGGGGCTCCCCAGACCTCATGCTCCCCGGCGCGTACTTCAGGAGGTGAAGGCTGCTTTACTGCCTGCTGCTCAGGCTTACCTCAGCCGGGTCCTGCGAGAGAGCACGCCCTGCCCACCCTCCACCCCAGGCCCCATGGACATTTTTATCGGGTCCCTGCCCCATGGACCCAATCAGCCCCCTCACCCTTTCACTGTGAGCAGGCTGCACGATCTGCAGCTGGTTCTGTTCCAGGCCACGCCACAGAAACATCTGTACATGCTTGTGCTCCACACTCTCCACTACCTCACCCTTGCATCCCGCCCTGATACCAAATGGCGGTACCTCCTGCCACCTCTCAAGGGTGAGAGGCCCCAGTGGGCCAGCTTATACTCTTCCCTGGTCCCAAGGCCGCCGGGGATGTCAGTTGGCGGCTCCTTCACGGGGCTGTGAGCACGGGCATGTACTTGGCGCAGTTTACCCCTGTCCCCAACATCTGCCCTTTTTGTGGCATGAAAGAGACCCTGGCGCACATTTATTTAGAATGTGCCAGATTGCAGCCCCCTGTTCCTGCTCCTCTTGTACCTTCTATTGCGTTTTTGGTTGCACTTTTCCCCTCACCTGTTTATCTATGCACTCCCCATCCGTGGCCCCACAAAGTCTCGGGATCTCCTTGTCAACCTCCTCTTGGCCCTGGCCAAACTAGCCATCTACAAAACCAGGGAGAGGAGGTTGGCCGACGGGATTTCCTACGACTGTGGGGCCTATTTCTGCTCCTCTGTCCCTTCACGCATCCGGGCAGAGTTCCTCTGGGCGGTGTCCACTGGCTCCCTTGATGCTTTCGAGGAGCAGTGGGCATTGTCTGGGGTTCTCTGCTCGGTGTCCCCATCAAGTTCCCTTCGTTTAGCCCTATGACCTCACTCCCGATCCTATTTTCATTAGTTGTCCCCCATACTTATTTGGTGTCATGGACCTGTGGATCCTCCCCTTAGGCTGGGGGGAGGTCCTTTTAGAAGTGGGCGGGCAAAGCCCACCCACCTCCTGGATACCAATAGGACCAGACTCCTGTACCCCTCTGGCCTGGGTCTATGAGAATAAAGTCTTGATACCTGCTTTCCGAAGGGCTTTAAAGGATGAATTTGCTACACAAGAATAAGGGGCCAGTCCAACGCCCATTTAAGTCAATGTGAGTATTGACTCCCTGTAAAGATGTTAGCCGGGACTTGTCCCTCTACGGGGTGGCAGGGAGCCACACCACCTCACTATACATTGTTGATGTCTTGGGGGAATTAGTCTGGCTGCGGGAGTTTCCTCAGTGGCCCTTGCGGCAACTGAAATAAGTACAGTTAGGCCCGGGCCCTAGGTCAGGGCAGGGCAACAGTGAGTCAGGTGCTCAGGCCCTCAGGCAGGGGCTGAGCAGTAACAGTACAAACAGTAATAATAAGCCCAGGCCCTGGATCAAGGTGAGGCAACAGTGAGTCAGGCGCTCAGGCCCTCAGGCAGGGCTCAATGCAAACAGTAGCAATGAGCCCAGACCTCAAAATGGCCTGGGAGAAGGGGATACTACTACCCACGAGTTGGGTAGCAGGGAGGACGCAAGTCCTTCCACTCTACTGCGTCCCAGCCCGGGGCCCTAGCAGCAGCAGAAGACCTGTTGCTGCGTCAGTGGGGATCCTGACTGCAACACACTGACATGGGCTCTGACAGTGCTGCAGCCAGACTAGGGTCATCTGCCCCCAGGCTACTTCCTAACTCCCCCTCATGTGGTACCTGAGTCATGGTGGTGTCCTCCGGGGGGTCCAGCACCATGGGCTCCTCAGGGTAGTTGACAAGAGGCAGGTAAGGCAACTCCTCCGGGTAGCGGGTGTGGGGCAGGTCAGTCCAGTCCTTGGGTGCACCTAGGGCTGCAGGGGCTTCCCAGTCGCGGGCCAGGCCAGAGGCGTCTGGCCTCCCCAGCGGAGTTCTGAGGTCGAGCCTTTGTACTTCTGGGTCGCCGTCTGACCCCCTCAGGGGTGGGCTCAGAGCTCCCTAGCTCCACCAGCTCCGGTGTCCAGAAGGACTCGTCCCTCTCTAGAGCAGCGGGGAGCCACACCGCCTTACTACACTCCCATGGTTGCAGAATCCGGCCCTAAGCTCACTGGCATCCTGAGTTGAGCTAAGGGAAGGCTGTGCAATAAGGCTGTTAGCTCCTATCAGTAGAGTAGATGGGTTTTGTGAGTTGTATAACATGAGAGAACAGGAGTTTGCTATTAACACATAAGGCCTACAGCCAACAATTTTTAACCTTCTAATTTCCACAGCCCACATTAACATGGCTTTCCATAGCCCATGATGAGATAAGAGTAAGTTTTTTTTTCCTTGTAATCTTTTGTTCTTTCTTAAATAAACGCTGGTTTGATAATCACATCTATCAGTTGACTTGGCTGTTAATATGGGGACATATGCATTGACAGAATGTCCTGGGACACAAAAGAGCAGGAGGACAGAACAAGCAGATTCAACTCATCCAGAGATACTGAGGACCATATAAAGGAGAAAGCAAAGGTCTGTGTTCGCTGCTTGGCAATATATCACAGATGGGGTCCAGGCTAGTACAGAGCAAGACATCAGCCATTATTAAGGATGTTGGGACCAACTTATCTGCTGTTATAAAAATGTATTTCTAGCTCTATTAGCATTTCCTAGTTGGAATTTTGTGAAAGGACTTAGCCTTTTATAGAACAACAATGAAAAGATAATTAGAAAAAACAGTAACATTAGCAATCAGGAGAGCTTATCTTAGAAAGAGCTCAGCGACACTTCTGGCAATCGGCTGGCAACCTCTGAAAACTACTGAACAATGCTCTCTAACACTACCTTCTGAAACCGAGCAATAACCTAACTGTTTTGTTTCCTTCAGTCCTTTGCCAAACTTACAATACAGATACAATTAAACCTTGATTAGACCTAAGGATGACATTGCTATTTGTCTTGGAAATTCATATCTTTGCTGGTAGTCATAGAAAAATATTGTTTGCTTTTCCATCTTCTATAGTATTCCATAAACTGACATATTTTACGTTATTCGAGTTCTCTTATCTTTTTAAGGCCATCTTAGGAGTTGGAAAAGCAAGGTTGGATGGGAACTCAGACTCATACACTTGCAGAGAAGAGAACTAAATCTTAGATATCAGAACATCACAGCAGAATTTCTGGGCTAGATTATAAGCAGTCATTCCCTTACAAGAGCCTATGTAAACTTTACACATCTCATAAGTTAAATCTATATCTGACAAGAGACACCGAGTCAAATCTTCAGCTGTGGTAAATCACTGAAGTCCAAAATGTACCAGTTTCACAAAGTATTGCATCTGACTGGGGAAGTCATTAAAATGAATGGGAATTATTTTTGTATTGAAAACTATCCTGGATCATTTGATAGCCATTTGACAGAGCGCTAACTATAACAATATTTTTTTTAAAATATCACCCTTCAATTATCAGTAATGTTTGTAGAAAATTGAAAGGAGCATACGTTTTTCTCTAAAGTTTGTGAATTCTTTGTTCTTACACTTACCTTCTAAGAGAAATTAATACAGAATATCAGCTAGTTCTCAGTCCAAGCCTATGTGGTTCTTGAGAGTCCAGACCTAGCCTTGATACTAAGAAGACTGAAGAAACTACTTCTTACAAAATGTTTAGTCCTTATCAAAATGTACCCATTGCTTTCCTGTAGCATTCTATTGAACATGTGTATTGTTAACCTAAAATAAAATGAGGCACAGTAGAACCATTGCACAATAAGAAAAGTTAGCGCAGTACACTAAACAGTACTATTACATATTTGCAAACATATTTGGAAAAGTTTTCTCTTGGTCACAGAAAGAATTAAACATGAAATACAGCTGCAACCAATTCATGAATGATTTACATACCTCTTCCTCCTTTTCTAGATTTCTGCTTTATTTACATAGACTATAACAAACCATCAAAGACTCCTGTGGCACCTTATAGACTAACAGACATATTGGAGCATGAGCTTTCATGAACGAATGTGGGTATTCACCCACGAAAGCTCATACTCCAATACATCTGTTAGTCTATAAGGTGCCTCAAGACTCTTTGCTGCTTTCACAGATCCAGACTAACACGGCGGCTACCTCTCTGATACTATAACAAACCATATGTACCAAAACAGTATTAATCCAAATGGGTCACAGAGTATTGGGTGGGGAACTCTCCCAGTACTGTACAAGGCCAAAGGATATTTAATAATTTATTTTGCAACAATGCCTAGATGTCAGGGCTCCTTTGTACTGGGCACTAAACAAACATATAGAGACAGTCCCTGCCCAAAACAGCTTACAATCTAAATGTAAGTCGAGAGACAAGTGAATACAACAAACTGAGAAGTGGGGAGTGCACATGGTAACTGAAAGACTTATAAACAGCATAATAAGCGGTAATTGCAGTGGTCCCAGCACATAAGCTGCCTAACCGCTATCAAAAGCATTTTGCAGCTGTAAGTCCTGCGACCTGAAACTCTACAAGGTAAAGAGCAATCTGTTCCCATCTGTTGGTGAACAAGGAGAAGCACATTTACTGAGAGAGCTTCATTTGCATAAGCTTTCTGCACAGAATCCCTCCATTTACACTTCGAGAGTTACCATAACTGTACACATGATCTTGAGAAGGCTGTGTTAAATAGATTGGCAGGGCAACACACAACACTCAGAGCTTTTCAAGCCTTTGAAGATGACAGAAATGATTGTTAGCTGTAAGGGAAAAACATCATATTACTGCTATAGCTATCAAGACGCTCACCATTGACTTTGTCTGCCCGATCATGGCCAACCTCAAGCATTTAAAAATCATGAGATTGACTTTAAAATCATGAGGGTTTTTTTAAAAAATTCATATTAGGTTCCTTCTATTTGCTTTCTCAGTTTTGAGACTTTAGGGGGCACATTTTCAAGTTTGGCTCTGCCACGAGGGCTAGAAATGTAATTTTTCAAATTGAAAACCGAGATTCTCACATAATCCCATTGTCATAACCTAGTCCCAGATTTGGACCTTAGCGTCCAAAATATGGGGGTTAGCATGAAAACCTCCAAGCTTAGTTACCAGCTTGGACCTGGTAAAGCTGCCACCACCCAAAAAATTAGAGTGTTTTGGGGCACTCTGGTCCCCCCAAAAACCTTCCCTGGGGACCCCAAGACCCAAATCCCTTGAGTCTCACAACAAAGGGAAATAAACCATTTCCCTTCCCCCCTCCAGGTGTTCCTGGAGAGATACACAGAAGCGAGCTCCGTGAATCTAAACAGAGGCATTCCACCCTCTCTCTTTCCAGTCCTGGAAACAGAAGTACTTCCCTCTTCCCCCAGAGGGTATGCAAAGTCAGACTAGTAAATCTAACACACACAGATTTCCCCCTGACTTCTTCCTTCCACCAATTCCCTGGTGAGCACAGACTCGATTCCCTGGAGTTCCCCACTAAAGAAAAACTCCAACAGGTCTTAAAAAGAAAGCTTTATATAAAAAGAAAGAAAAAATACATAAAAATGGTCTCTCTGTATTAAGGTGACAAATACAGGGTCAATTGCTTAAAAGAAATATGAATAAACAGCCTTATTCAAAAAGAATACAATTCAAAGCATTCCAGCAACTACACACATGTAACTACAAAAAAACAAACCTATCTTTTTGTACTTACAACTGGGAAACAGAAGATTAGAAAGCAGGAAATAGAAAAATCCTTCCCATAGCCGAGAGGGACAGATACAAGACCAGAACAAAGGACTCACACACAAACTTCCCTCCACCTAGATTTGAAAAAGTCTTGTTTCCTGATTGGTCCTCTGGTCAGGTGTTTCAGGTTACTTCTTTTCAGGTGAAAGAGACATTAACCCTTAGCTATCTGTTTATGACACCCATGATTCCAGGCTTTAGGAAAAACACCAAATATCATCAGACTCATGATAAAATTACAAGACTTTGCAACACTACTTATATTGAGAGATAAATTGAACTGAGCTTCATTGAAACAACATGAGCATAACAGAAACCTTCTCTAATTTGAAAGCAGTTCAAAATAGTTGTTACAGAACCCCATTCCTAAAGCTTTCCCAACAGGAAGCTAGATGACAATATACTGACCCAGTGGAACACCAGATGGAAACCTTGCATCATTAGAACTCTCTAATTGGTTGTCCAGTAATCTTGAAGGCCAGAGACTGATACCAAGCAAGTTTTGGGAGCTGATTTATCCTTTCCTGGTTTCAGGTAAATTACACAGCTGTCATGTACATGCCTGGCACTTAAGTTGCTGATACACAATGCTGTCACTTGATTTCACAGTGCTACAAGGGAATAGCCTTAGCAATATTGGCCTCTTCTTTCATACTTGCAGCTATGTTTTTACACAAACATTCTTTCAGTAGCAGGTGTAGCCATTTTTTTTATCTTACCCTCTCCTATATCCCCTTTGTAACTCTTCATGTTTGCCCCTTGATGAGTTGCACAAACATATTTCCTTTGCACTAAAATAATGCAAATAATATGGCTATTTGCATAAGTGGACCACTAAATTCCACCTATCTTATGACATGGAGGATTTCATTATTCATTATTATTTTTAATAAGATGCACTTTTCAAGGAGGGAAGGGGGGGGGATAGAATAGTAATTAGGTGAAAAGTGTCTCATGCTATAAGTAATGTTGTGACCATGTCATATCAAAAGAGTTTTATGAATTTTAGAGACTTTTCTAAGCCCTGAAACAGTGGTTCATCAACTAAAAATATATCAGTGCAAATTAAATATTTGTATGACAAGAACAACTTTATAGTTCCTTAATTATCAGACCTAGATATCATTTAAGCCTTGTCCCTGAAAATGATCACAAAAGAACAGTGCTTCTTGTAAGAACTGAGTCTCAAACATCCCTCATAATATAGTTCAACATAATTGGAAGGGGATGGGGTGCACCACTCACTTAGTATACCTTTATAAAAAAGGTGATTGTAAGATCCTTTAAAAACATTAAATTAGTCAGGCAAAAATGAAAACAAATACACTACAGGCAATAAAATACAAGCATGTCTGCTGAAAACGGTGATGATCTTGACTTGGCACATGAAGGATTTTTATTTGAAGTGCAAAAATCCACAAGTGCAATGGAAACTACTGTATTCACATGAGATTTCCACTGTACTCCAGCACTTGGTTGAATGAAACTCCTGGGTATTCACAGGTCCTCTACTCATTGGCCTCTGTCCTCAAGAGAAAAAAATCTTTACAGAGTTTAAAGATTCTGGATTCTGTATTTGCCTGTTCCGATGCCATATTCTCTTCATGCTACTATATTTATAGATTGTCAGGTATTGGCTTGTATGTATATCTCTCTTTCCCAGGCTTATTCAAGACCAGTCAGAACTCATCAAAAATGTGCATGAGAGAAAGACTAAATCACCCTTCAGTAGCTGACCTATAGAGCCTGTAAACCCTATTATTATTAAAACTATATGCTATTGCAGGTAACAAACTTTCTGAAAGCTAACAGAAATTCTCCTTTAACTGACAAAGTAAAAGGTCTGGGTTTTAAAAGCAGATGTTCCTGAATACAATCTTCTGAAGCCAGCTGTGAAATCTCTGCAGTCAGAGCATGTGTGGATAAACTACCAAGTCTGCTGTTAGAATCATTACACAGATAATTGCAGAATGCAGTTGTGCAAAGACCTTCCTAAAATTCAGTAAATCATACCCTAAGAAACCCAAGAGGACAGCAGAATTTTCCCTTTCCCTCTGCCTGACAGGCCACCACATACCCTGGGAGTAGCACGTTGAGAGGGGCTGCACCACGTACTGTGGTTATGAAGAATTGGTTCCCATTAATCTTCCTTTTCCCTTCTGGTTTAGGTCTTCTTCTTCAGAGCTCAATGAACTTTAAGGCTAGAATTTTGCACAATAGCTCACAGGAACTTGACATGTGATTCTTGCTGACAGCCTATGAAAAGCATGTCAATATATACTGAGGTAGAAAAAGGAAAACAAACTATCACTATGGTCCAAGGAATAAGATGGATCCTTCAGAATGCAAATCAGTCACAGCGTAAAGGAATATTCTATTTCCAAAACTGTTCCTGCAGAATATATGAATCCAAGAGATTATAATTCTAACATTTTAGCTTCACTATTCTCATGTAGAAAAAGCTCTTAGGCCTGGGTTCTCAAAGTATTTGAAGCTGTTTCTCTGTGAATATATACATAAGAATCATTGGGGACAGGGGCAGGGAGAGAGAGGGAGAGAGGAAATGACTCTATAACCTGGTGGTTAGGGCTCCCACCTGGGTGGTGGGAGACCCAGGGTCCAGTCCTCCTCTCCAGTCACTCTAATTGTTTATCTAAACTGAAACATCTTCAACAGGAGCGACTGAGGGAGCCCCACATCAGAATATCCCATAGCTCTGTGGTTAGAGCACTCTCCTTAAAGGACTTGAACAGGGGTCTCCAATACATTTCTCCCCCTCTATCTGAGTGGAGATTGAATCTCATCCCAAGTGAGTGCTCTAACCACTGGGCTAAAAGTGATGAAATGGGCACCACCCTTTCCTCCTGCCAGATTTTGAATGGGATCCAGTCTAGCAGGGAATCTCAGAGCGCACCTAATGTATCAGGCCCCTCATGAGACTTAGCTGGCTGAATGTCTATCTTCCCTAGGTTGCATATTGCTCTGGTGCGCAAGCAGGAGATAGGTATCTGGACGCCTACTGTGAGACAACAGTCTGCATGCTCAGAGGCAGAAGCATAGGTGCCTAGAGAACTTTTACCCTGGAAGCTTAAGCACTGAGTGAATTTAGGTGCCTACAGGGCTCAACAGGAGTTTTACGGATCTCAGTGAAGCCCAAACTGGGCCTTAACCAGCTAAGTCTGGGATTTGGGTACCTAAGTAGCTCTGTGACTCTGGACCTTACTCTCTAGCTGGTTCTGACATTGATTCAGCTTCCCAATTGGCTCATAACAAAAAACTGTAACTCATCCCAAGGTGGCAAAAGCTGAAAAGCTGTACAATTACAATAACCTTTTATTAAGCTGTTTACTAGTTTCTGCATACACTCACAAGTACAAACATGTTTTATGGAGAGAGAGAGAAACAACACACAATCATATAGGAAGTCCAGTCTGCCAAACTGGCTGACCGAGCAAGGCCACAAAATTGTAGATTTCAGCCTTGATTTTCACAGCAGTCACATGACTCCAGCTGAAGTCAATGGGAGGGTGTCAGTTTTTCTGAAAATCAAGCCATGGTGTCCAACTCTTCCTGAGAGGAGAAGGATGGTTAAGATGGTAGCATCGGACTTGGGAGACCGGGGTTTAACTTCCTGCTCTGTCACAAGTTTCCGGACTTCCTGTATGACCTTGGGCAAGTCACTTAGTCTCCTTGGGCTGCAGTTCCCATGTGTAACATGGCGATTCCAGTACATTCCTGCCTAACAGAGGTGTGTGAGGATACAGATGTTAAAAACTTTGAGGTCCTCAAATGTGAATGTAATATGGGCTGAATAATTACCTAAAAAAAGATAGGTCAGCACTTAAACTATGGGTATTCTGACACCTACATGCCAATCTGAGCATCTTCAGGTGGAATTGGAGGGCTTAATTTTTAAAATCTGGCTCACATTAAATGCACATCATATGTAGATAAATACTTCATGGGATGGTGCAATATAAAAAGTTGATTGGTACATGTTTGGGATAGGTGTATTAGTTACACAGTTCATTCAAAGCAATTGTAGTGGTAGGTGTTGGAATGTAAGTGTCAAAATATCTGCTTTTGCTATCTAGATGTGGCTGTGATTTTCTTCTTTTCTTTTCAGGGATATAAAACATAAATCGAATATGCTAAATATATTTTATAATATTTGTGGGTTTGGATATTACCTTATTTAATATGCTATATTTTATTCGAAAAATGGAAGATAGATGTATATATTTTTATTTTGAAAAGAAATAGTCAATACTGAAACAATCAGGCGAAATGGGGCAGCTTAAAAATAAGCTGTAAGAGTCAAATAAGGTATTCTCTGAGTGACAGTGTTAATAGAACATCCCACAACTACATCTACAAAATCAGGTAACAGTTTAGCAAATTACCTGAGGTAAGATCTGCAGTGAATGTTAGCTCTTTCAGCGTCTAATCTACACTCTTAAATAAAATGGACTCCTTGGGTCTGGTTGAGCTCTATTCAGCACAGTATCTGGGGGGACATGCAGAGAGAGGGAACGGTAGCTCTAAGCCACCACTTTGTTTCCAAAATGCTAGAGTTGACTGGGAGCTGGTTTGGCCTTTGCATAATTAAGTTATGCTTCGGGGCATTCTTACATTGTCTAGAGATCACAGTATTCTTGGCCACATGCCTTCCTGCCAGCAGCTACCCACATTAAGTCTTCCACAATAAGTAGTGGAAGGAGTGGGTTTTGTAAGATTAGCTCTGATGCCTTTACACCTTCTGGCATAGATGACTTGTGTCTCCCTATACTGAGGGGGGAACAATCTAAAGGGGAGGACATGTGACTGCCCTACGTTTCTCCTTGGCCAAGTGACCCCCCCCCCCCGCCTAGCCTGAAGCTGCTGCTCTCCCCACCCCACATTACCTGTGGGGGCTCTGTCCTTCTCCCACTGTGCCACCTCCTCCCTGGCATGTTTGGCTGCTCTTCCTGGCAGCTGGGCCCATGTGGGGAGCGTGATGAAGCTGCTTCTCATGTGGCTGAAGGTGGCCGCTCTGGGTTGCTGCTCCATGCAATATAGCAGCTGCCTGAGAGAGCCTGGCTGGAGAGGTGGCAGTGGCAGCCCCTCACCACTAGGGCCAGGGCCCGAGTAAGCTGGAAACATGCCGGGGGAGAGGGGATTACAAATTGCTTGATGGGTCCCCGGCAGGTGTGGGGGACTCGCCACCACTACCACCTCCCCAGCCAGGCTTTCTCAGGCAGCTGCTGCGCTGCATGGAGCAGCAACCCACAGCATCCGGCATGAGAAACGGCTGGTCCTGCCCCTTCCACTCCCTGCTTGGGCCTGGCTGCCAGGATGTTGATATTTGGTTTTTATTTAGGCAATGTCTATACTGTGCCAGTAAAGCCTTGCCGATCTAAGGCATGCAGTGTCGCTGCTCTTTGTTGGCAGGAGAGAACTCTCCTGTTGACAAAATAAAACCACCTCCAACAAGGGCAGTAGCTTTGTTGGCAGGAGAGCGTCTCCTGCCGACAAAGCGCTGTCCACATCGGCGCTTTTCATCGATAATCCTCATGTCGGTCAAGGGTGTTTTTTTCACACCCTTCATCAACACAAAGTTTTATCACCAAAAGTGCAGTGTAGACATGGCCTTAATTAAGGGTCCTATATCTACTTTTCCTTAAAAAACAAAACAAAACCAATTAGTCCAAAATGCATTGAAACACTCACCTCTCTGTAAAAAAACAATAAGGAGTCCTTGTGGCACCTTAGAGACTAACAAATTTATTTGGGCATAAGCTTTTGTGGGCTAGAACCCACTTCATCGGATGTATGAAGTAAAAGATACAGAAGCATGTATAAATACATGAAAGGGTGTGGGTTGCTTTACCAAGTATTGTCAGTCTAATGAGATAAATCAATTAACAGCAGGATACCAAGGCAGGAGAAATAACTTTTGAAGTGGTAAGAGAGTGGACAATTACAGACAGTTGACAAGTAACAGTAAGGAGAAATTAGTATTGGGGAAATTAAGTTTAGGTTTTGTAATGACCCAACCACTCCCAGTCTTTATTCAGACCTAATCTGATGGTATCTAGTTTGCAAATTAATTCCAGTTCTCCAGCTTCACATTAGAGTCTGTTTTTAAAGTTTTTTTTATTGAAGAATTGCCACTTTGAGGTCTTTTATTGAGTGACCAGAGAGACTGAAGTGTTCTCCTACTGGTTTTTGAATGTTATAATTCTTGATGTCAGATTTGTGTCCATTTATTCTTTTGCGTAGACACTGTCTGGTTTGGTCAATGTACATGGCAGAGGGGCATTGCTGGCACATGATGGCATATATCACATTGTTAGATGTGCAAGTGAATGAGCTCCGGATGGTGTGGCTGATGTGGTTAGGTCCTATGATGATGTCCCTTGAATAGATATGTGGACAGAGTTGGCACCAGGGTTTGTAGCAGGGTTTTGGTGTTTTTGTTGTGTGGTGTGTAGTTGCTGGTGAGTATTTGCTTCAGGTTGGGAGGCTGTCTGTAAGCGAGGACTGGCCTGTCTCCCAAGGTCTGTGAGAGTGAGGGATCGTCCTTCAGGATAGGTTGTAGATCCTTGATGATGCTCTGGAGAGATTTTAGTTGGGGGCTGTAGGTGATGGCTAGTGGTGTTCCGTTGCTTTCTTTGTTGGGCCTGTCCTGTAGTAGGTGATTTCTCGGTACCCTTCTGGCTCTGTCAATCTGTTTCTTCACTTCACCAGGTGGGTATTGAAGCTTTAATAACGCTTGATAGAGATTATGTAGGTGTTTGTCCCTGTCTGAAGGATCAGAGCAAATGCAGTTGTATCTTAGAGCTTGGCTGTAGATAATGGATCCTGTGATGTGGTCTGGATGAAAGCTGCAGGCATATAGGTAAGTATAGTAGTCAGTAGGTTTCCGGTATAGGGGGTGTTTATGTGACCATCACTTATTAGCACTGTAGTGTCTAGGACATGGACCTGTCCAGGCTGAGGTTGATGGTAGTGTGGAAATCGTTGAAATATTGGTGGAATTCCTCAAGGGCCTCCTTCCCCTGAGTCCAGATGATGAAGGTGTTATCAATGTAGCGCACGTAGAGTAGGGGCGTAAGGGGACGAGAGCTGAGGAAGCGCTGTTCTAAGTCAGCCATAAAAATGTTGGCATATTGAGGGGCCATGCGGCTACCCATATCGGTCCCACTGACTTGAAGGTATAAATTGTCCTCAAATCTGAAATATTCCAGATTTATACCATCACTTTTTTTCTTTTTTTTTTGCTGATACTGACTATCATGGCTACCACTGAAACCTGTCACCTTTCTGTAATACTTCACTAGGAAATCTTCAGTCCTCTCCTATTGCTAAGGCTGTTTTTCCCCACTCCTAGTACTGTACTTGCCATCCCACTCTGCTGGCCCCACTCCTATCCTTTCTCTCTGTGCCTCCATGTCTCTCACAGAAGAGGCATGAAACTGAGGCTATGCCTGTGCTACACTACCACTTATGTTGCTATAACTTATGTCACTTAGGGGTGTGAATCAGCCACCCCACTGAGCGACAAAGTTACACTGACTGACGTGCCAGTGTGGACAGCTCTGTGTTGGTGGGAGAACTTCTCCCGTTGACATAGCTACTGCCACTCGTTGGGAATGGATTAATTAAGTTAACGGAAAAGCTCTCTCCCTTCTGCTTACAGGGGCTACATTAGAGAGCTTACAGCAGCACAGCTGTGTCTCTGTAAGCTCTCTAGTGTAGCCAGAGCTATCAGTGATTGCTGCTGGGGCACACTAGGAGCACTGCTCTATGGATGCCATGAGTGCGGAGGCAGCCAGGTTAAACAAATAAATACAGAGAAAACATTTTCAAGTGGATTTTTGACTCTGATTTACCCCTCAGTCATTTGATTTGATGGAAATGGGGAACAACGCATTGCACAGCGTTTTTTAGTAAATCATAATTGCTTGCCCATGTAAATGCAGTGACTAAGTTTGAGAATTTAGTTAGTAACTAATCGCATTGCAAAACACAAGCAGGCACTTAACTGGATGACCAGGCCCTTAAGCTCCCTTCCTTATGATGTCTCGCTCATGGAAGAGGGCAACAATTTATTTCTTCGCGTAACAAATTAGACTGTA
This sequence comes from Gopherus flavomarginatus, assembly GCF_025201925.1. NCBI lineage: Eukaryota > Metazoa > Chordata > Testudines > Testudinidae > Gopherus > Gopherus flavomarginatus. Next base: position 200,253,628 of record NC_066617.1, on the reverse strand, counting down.
GAGATTGGCAGCTCTTTGGGGCAAAGGCCACCTATTGTTTTGTGGGCACACGCTGCCTAACATACTGGGGTTCTCATTCCCAATCAGGGACTCTAGTGCAGGGGTTCCCAAACTTGGTTCATGGCTTGATCAGGGTAAGCCCCTGACAGGCTGTGAGACACTTTGTTTACCTGAGTGTCCGCAGGTATGGCTGCTCGCAGCTCCCAGTTCACCGTTTCAGGCCAATGGGAGCTGCAGGAAGTGGCATGGGCTCGGCCACTGCTTCCCGCAGCTCCCATTGGCTGGGAAAGGTGAACCGCGGCCACTGGGAGCTATGAGCAGCCGTATCTTCAGATGCTCAGGTAAACAAAGCGTCTCACGGCCCAGCAGGGGCTTACCCTGAACAAGCCACGAACCAAGTTTGGGAACCTCTGCACTAGTGCTATAGTCATAGAAATAATAAATATTAATAAAATAACCAATGTTAAACCCAAGCCAAAGTTTGTGTTCTCATATGTACAGTGTAGTGTATAGTGAAGATTTTAGGCCAGAAAATGAATTTAGTGTCTTTTGAATGAGACATAAAAGCAAATGCTTGTGGTCATTAGCTCCCTCTCCCCCCTGTGGTGTATTTCTTAAGAACTTTCCAGCTTAGGTCAGTGCAGTCAGTCTTCCCAAACACCTCTTTCAATGTCGGTTGGATACAGTGTCCTTCACTTCCTGCCCCACACCATTGTGCAGTACTTTTGTGTGGTAACCCCAAGTACTGCTGCATTTCCATAGTGGGTGTGGTGAGGCCCCACCCTATCCCTTATCTACCCCCCAAGGGTGTTGTGAGACTTAATTAATGTTTGTAACAGAATGCAACATATTATTCATTGTTGTTAGATGTCAGAGTACTCCCACTGTATTTTATACATATACAATTTTCAAGGAGTGGCTGACAATTAAAATAATCACATTCCTCTCAGTGACATGCCAGGACTCTATATGCAAGTAATGTTGCATTTCTGGCCTGTGTTAGGTTCGGTATTTGCTGACCCGGCTGCCAACATATCTAAAGTGACATCTATTCGTTGTGCAAATTTTGCACAACACTCCTTGTTACTTATTTAACTTTTTATATTGGATTTGTCCTTGAGGGGACTTGTAGAACACAAAACACGAATGAAATTCAGGAAAGGAAAGGGTTCTTGTTGCTTGATTAGTCTTTTCTCCTTGTTGAATATCACATATTCGCTACAGTTCTGCACTCTCATTTACATGGAAAAATAAATGCCTGTTTATTAATGGGAAAATGGTGTTAATTGTAGACTGAAAAATCCTCCTATTTCCAGGATTAGCAGAGGTTTTAAACTCTTGATGGTAGTGTGGAAATCGTTGAAATATTGGTGGAATTCCTCAAGGGCCTCCTTCCCCTGAGTCCAGATGATGAAGGTGTTATCAATGTAGCGCACGTAGAGTAGGGGCGTAAGGGGACGAGAGCTGAGGAAGCGCTGTTCTAAGTCAGCCATAAAAATGTTGGCATATTGAGGGGCCATGCGGCTACCCATATCGGTCCCACTGACTTGAAGGTATAAATTGTCCTCAAATCTGAAATATTCCAGATTTATACCATCACTTTTTTCTTTTTTTTTTGCTGATACTGACTATCATGGCTACCACTGAAACCTGTCACCTTTCTGTAATACTTCACTAGGAAATCTTCAGTCCTCTCCCATTGCTAAGGCTGTTTTTCCCCACTCCTAGTACTGTACTTGCCATCCCACTCTGCTGGCCCCACTCCTATCCTTTCTCTCTGTGCCTCCATGTCTCTCACAGAAGAGGCATGAAACTTCCTGTTTGAAAGAAGTTATTGCTGCCTTCAAGAGCTTGTTGGCTGCTGTCATGAGCTGAGTTTGAATGAGAGATGAGTCAACAGGACAGGTATTTATTTGCTAGTTACTTATAATTTAAATATCTAACTTAAAAATATACACACACAGAATACTTGCCTACGCAATTTTGAAATGTGGCAAACCAGCTGAAACTCATAATGTAAAAGACCTTTAAGATTCAAGTTATTACAGTCGCATAAATTTAACTGTTCTTTTCAACTTTATTCTATGGCTCAACAGTGACATCCAATGGTGGGTCAAACTAACCTCAGGTTTTTCTCTCCCTAGAGAGAGACATTAAGCTGTATTTGTAATATTATTAGGCATCAAATACTTGGCATATTTAAGTACAATTGATTTGTGGTAAGTTTATTGAAATATGGTAGCTTTTCTATTTCAAATGTTATCTAGATCAAGCTAGGCTCCTGACTGCAGAGTATAAATTGCAGCTCTAAGGATTATGAATAGAAATAGACCTTGTGTGTGAAATTGTTGACCCATGTGTCATAAACAGATAGCTAAGGGTTAATGTCTCTTTCACCTGAAGCACCTGACCAGAGGACCAATCAGGAAACCGGATTTTTTCAACTTTGGGTGGAGGGAATTTTGTGTCTAAGGTCTTTTGTTTTCTGGCTGCCTGCTTTCTCTGAGCTTTGGAGAAGCAGTTCTACTTTCTAGTCTTCTGTTTCCAAGTGTAAGGACAAAGAGATCAGATAGTAAGTTATATGGTTTCTTTTCTTTGGTATTTGCATGAATATAAGTGCTGGAGTGCTTTGATTTGTATTCTTTTGGAATAAGGCTGTTTATTCAATATTCTTTTAAGCAATTGACCCTGTGTTGTATCATCTAAATACAGAGAGAACATTTGTACTTATTTTTCTTTCTTTTTATATAAAGCTTTCTTTTAAGACCTGTTGGAGTTTTTCTTTACTGCAGGGAAATTGAGTCTGTACTCACCAGGGAATTGGTGGGAGGAAGAAATCAGGGGAGATCTGTGTGTATTGAAGTGGCTAGCCTGATTTTGCATTCCCTCTGGGTGAAGAGGAAAGTACTTTTTGTTTCCAGGATTGGGAACAGAGAGGGAGATTCACTCTGTTTGGATTCACAGAGCTTGTGTCTGTGTATCTCTCCAGGAGCACCTGGAGGGGGGAAGGGAAAAAGGATTATTTCCCTTTGTTGTGAGACTCAAGGGATTTGGGTCTTGGGGTCCCCAGGGAAGGTTTTTCAGGGGGACCAGAGTGCCCCAAAACACTCTAATTTTTGGGTGGTGGCAGCAGGTACCAGGTCCAAGCTGGTAACTAAGCTTGGAGGTTTTCATGCTAACCCCCATATTTTGGACGCTAAGGTCCAAATCTGGGACTAAGGTTATTACATGAGTGGCAGCTGGTGGGAGATAGACAGAACCCAGAAGCCAGTAGAAATATTATATTTTTCTTTTCTCTGCTAAGGGCTTTTTAGCAGAGAGAAGCAGTTGGTTTTAAAAGGGAACCAGAGAGAATTTTTTTTTCTGCTCTCTCTCGCAGTTTGTGGCTTGCATGTTAAGGGTCTTTTGTCATGCAATAGCCCTCCCATTAGGAGTCAAGTACCAGCACTTATAGGCATGCAAATAAAGTGGTTTTTCTGGTTTCCCTTCATTGAACATTAGCTAGAGAGAGAAAAAGAAAAAAGCACTGTTGCTAGGCAGACTCCAGGAGGGAACAGAACCTGCAGTTCAGAAGATAAACACCGGAGGGCACCCCAACACAAGAAAACAGGAACCATGACTTCTAAGGCAAAAATTAAGGCCGAAGAGCAATTCAAAGAAGCTGAACACAGGCGACAAATGGAGATGAAAGAAAGAGAAGAACAAATCAAAGAGGCAGCACACAAAAGAAAAATAGAAGAAGAAGAGGTGGCCCACCGAAGGAAGCAAGCAGAAGAAGAGTTGGCCCACAGAAGGAAGCAAGAAGAAGAAGAGGTGGCCCATAGAAGGAAGCAAGCAGAAGAAGAGGCAGCCCACAGGAGACAGATAGAACTCCAAAGGGAAGCCCACCAACAGGCCATGGAATTAGAAAAGGCTAAGCAACAGACTCCAGCCAACCCTAACAACCCGGCGCCCATTATTGCTCCACAGCACAGGAAATTTCCCACCTACAAGGCAGGTGATGACACCGAGGCCTTCTTGGAAAATTTTGAAAGAGCTTGTCTTGGGTACAAGATTCCCGAAGACCAGTACATGGTAGAATTGAGGTCACAGCTCAGTGGACCTTTAGCAGAGGTGGCAGCTGAAATGCCTAAGCACCAAATGAATGACTATAAACTTTTTCTAACCAAGGCCAGATACAGGATGGGGATAACCCCAGATCATGCCCGTCGGCGTTTCAGAAACCAAAAGTGGAAACCAGAGGAGTCATTTCCCAAACACGCCTACTACATTGCAAAAAACTATGAGGCCTGGCTAACAGGAAACAACATTCAAACCTTGGAAGAACTAAACCTCCTCATACAAATGGAACAGTTCTTGGATGGTGTTCCTGAAGACATCACACGGTACATACAAGATGGAAATCCCAAAGATATCGCTGAGGCGGGGGAGATTGGAGCCAAATGGATGGAACTGGCAGAAAGCAAGAAAGCTACTGTCAAGGGGAACGATTACCCCAGGGGGCACACAGACCATAAACCCTACAACCGAGGACAGCCAAAGACCCCACATACCACCCAAGTAAAGCCACAGATACCCTACCCTTCAACCTCACCAGTCTCCAGTAACTCACCTCGGCCCAGTGACCCATCAGATGGAAGATGCTTTAAGTGTAATGAACTGGGACATATCAAGGCCAAGTGTCCCAAGAACACCATGCGAGTGCAATTCATTACACCACCATCACACCAAAGATCCCCAGGCCCGGATGCCTCTCAAATACCCTTGGAGCGAAGGGAAAATTTGAGAGTGGGCGGAAAGAAGGTTACTGCGTGGAGAGACACGGGGGCACAAGTGTCAGCTATCCACCAATCCTTCGTTGACCCCAAATTCATCAACCCAAAGGCCAAAGTTACAATTTACCCCTTCATGTCACAAGCTGTAGACTTGCCTACAGCTCAACTGCCTGTCCAGTACAAAGGCTGGTCAGGAATGTGGACTTTTGCAGTCTATGACAATTATCCTATCCCCATGCTACTGGGGGAAGACTTGGCCAACCAGGTGAGGCGGGCCAAGAGAGTGGGAATGGTTACACGTAGCCAAACCAGGCAAGCTTCCAGACCCATTCCTGTTCCTGAGCCGTCCACAGAGGCCCCGTCTGTGTTACCAGAGACCCAGACAGAGGTAGTGGACCCGGATTCCATGCCAACCACTGAAACAGCCACAGCATCTCCAGTCCCAGGCCCGGAACTGGAACAGCAACCAGCACCAGCAAGTGCAACCACATCTTCAAACTCAACGCCAGAGGGCGCCAGCGAGCCAGAACTGGCAGAAGCCAAAGACAGCCATACCCAAAAGGCTCAGCCAGAGCCTGAAATACCCTCAGGTGCACCAGCGGAGAGCGGTTCACCAGCAACGGAAACAACTCCATCACCTACATCGCTTCCAGAGGGACCAAGCCCAAGTCCACAGTCTGAGGAAGAACTGGTGACCCCAGCCTCAAGGGAACAGTTCCAGACTGAGCAGGAAGCGGATGACAGCCTTCAGAAAGCTTGGGCGGCGGCACGGAACACCCCACCGCCTCTCAGCTCTTCTAATCGATCCCGGTTTGTTATAGACCAAGGACTTTTATACAAGGAAATTCTTTCTGGTGGACACCGGGAAGAATGGCAGCCGCAAAAACAGTTGGTGGTTCCAACTAAGTACCGGGAGAAGCTCTTAAGCTTAGCCCATGATCATCCCAGTGGCCATGCTGGGGTGAACAGAACCAAGGACCGGTTGGGGAAGTCCTTCCACTGGGAGGGGATGGGCAAGGACGTTGCCAAGTATGTCCGGTCTTGTGAGGTATGCCAAAGAGTGGGAAAGCCTCAAGACCAGGTCAAGGCCCCTCTCCAGCCACTCCCCATAATTGAGGTCCCATTTCAGCGAGTAGCTGTGGATATTCTGGGCCCTTTCCCAAAAAAGACGCCCAGAGGAAAGCAGTACGTACTGACTTTAGTGGACTTTGCTACCCGATGGCCAGAAGCAGTCGCTCTAGGCAACACCAGGGCTAACACTGTGTGCCTGGCCCTAACAGACATCTTTGCCAGGGTAGGTTGGCCCTCTGACATCCTTACAGATTCAGGGTCTAATTTCCTGGCAGGGACCATGGAAAAACTGTGGGAAACTCATGGGGTGAATCACTTGGTTGCCACCCCGTACCACCATCAAACCAATGGCCTGGTTGAAAGGTTCAATGGAACTTTGGGGCCATGATACGAAAATTCATCAACGAATTCTCCAATAATTGGGACCTAGTGTTGCAGCAGTTGCTGTTTGCCTACAGGGCTGTACCACATCCCAGTTTAGGGTTTTCACCATTTGAACTTGTGTATGGTCACGAGGTTAAGGGGCCATTACAGTTGGTGAAGCAGCAATGGGAGGGGTTTACGCCTTCTCCAGGAACTAACATTCTGGACTTTGTAAGCAACCTACAAAGCACCCTTAGACACTCTTTAGCCCTTGCTAGAGAGAATCTAAAGGATGCTCAGGAAGAGCAAAAGACCTGGTATGACAGACATGCCAGAGATCGGTCCTTCAAGGTAGGAGACCAGGTTATGGTCTTGAAGGCACAACAGGCCCATAAGATGGAAGCATCATGGGAAGGGCCATTCACGGTCCAAGAGCGCCTGGGAGCTGTAAACTACCTCATAGCATTTCCCAATTCCTCACTAAAGCCTAAAGTGTACCATGTTAATTCTCTCAAGCCTTTCTATTCCAGAGACTTACAGGTTTGTCAGTTTACAGTCCAGGGAGAGGATGCTGAGTGGCCTGACGGTGTCTACTACGACGGGAAAAAAGACGGTGGCGTGGAAGAGGTAAACCTCTCAACCACCCTGGAACGTCTGCAGCGGCAACAAATCAAGGAGCTGTGCACTAGCTTCGCCCCATTGTTCTCAGCCACCCCAGGACGGACTGAACGGGCATACCACTCCATTGATACAGGTAATGCTCACCCAATCAGAACCCCACCCTACCGAGTGTCTCCTCATGCCCAAGCTGCTATAGAACGGGAGATCCAGAACATGCTACAGATGAGTATAATCCGCCCATCTACCAGTGCATGGGCATCTCCAGTGGTTCTGGTACCCAAACCAGATGGGGAAATACGCTTTTGCGTGGACTACCGTAAGCTAAATGCTGTAACTCGTCCGGACAACTATCCAATGCCATGTACCGATGAGCTATTGGAAAAGTTGGGACGTGCCCAGTTCATCTCTATAATAGACTTAACCAAGGGGTACTGGCAAGTACCGCTAGATGAACCTGCCAAGGAGAGGTCAGCATTCGTCACCCATGCGGGGGTGTATGAATTCAATGTCCTTCCTTTCGGCCTTCGAAATGCACCCGCCACCTTCCAGAGGCTGGTAGATGGTCTACTAGCTGGACTGGGAGAATTTGCAGTTGCCTACCTCGATGATGTGGCCATTTTTTCAGACTCCTGGCCCGAACACCTACTACACCTGGAAAAGGTCTTTGAGCGCATCAGGCAGGCCGGACTAACTGTTAAGGCCAAAAAGTGTCAAATAGGCCAAAACAGAGTGACTTACCTGGGGCACCAGGTGGGTCGAGGAACCATAAACCCCCTACAGGCCAAGGTGGATGCTATCCAAAAGTGGCCTGTCCCACGGTCAAAGAAGCAGGTCCAATCCTTCTTAGGCTTGGCCGGATACTACAGGCGATTTGTACCACACTACAGCCAAATCGCTGCCCCATTGACCGACCTGACCAAAAAGACCCAGCCAAATGCCGTTAAGTGGACTGATGAGTGTCAAAAGGCCTTTACCCAACTTAAGGCAACGCTCATGTCTGACCCTGTGCTCAGGGCCCCGGACTTTGACAAGCCATTCCTAGTAACCACAGATGCATCTGAGCGTGGTATAGGAGCGGTGCTCATGCAGGAAGCAACAGATCACAACTTCCATCCTGTCGTGTTTCTCAGCAAGAAACTGTCTGAGAGGGAAAGTCACTGGTCAGTCAGTGAAAAGGAATGCTATGCCATTGTGTACGCCCTGGAAAAGCTACGCCCATATGTTTGGGGACGGCGGTTCCAACTACAAACTGACCATGCTGCACTAAAGTGGCTTCATACTGCCAAGGGGAACAACAAGAAACTTCTTCGTTGGAGTTTAGCTCTCCAAGATTTTGATTTTGAAATTCAGCACATCACAGGAGCTTCTAACAAAGTCGCTGATGCACTCTCCCGTGAGAGTTTCCCAGAATTCAGTAGTTAAAAAGTGTTCTTAAAATGTAGAAGTCTGTTAGTTATATACTTAGGAGTATAGGTAAAGGTGTATGTGTTGTATTAATCTGTTTATTTTCAAGTTCTAGAAGGAAATCGCCGCCAGTGAGCTTCCCCACTGTCTGCAATTTGGGGGGCGTGTCATAAACAGATAGCTAAGGGTTAATGTCTCTTTCACCTGAAGCACCTGACCAGAGGACCAATCAGGAAACCGGATTTTTTCAACTTTGGGTGGAGGGAATTTTGTGTCTAAGGTCTTTTGTTTTCTGGCTGCCTGCTTTCTCTGAGCTTTGGAGAAGCAGTTCTACTTTCTAGTCTTCTGTTTCCAAGTGTAAGGACAAAGAGATCAGATAGTAAGTTATATGGTTTCTTTTCTTTGGTATTTGCATGAATATAAGTGCTGGAGTGCTTTGATTTGTATTCTTTTGGAATAAGGCTGTTTATTCAATATTCTTTTAAGCAATTGACCCTGTGTTGTATCATCTAAATACAGAGAGAACATTTGTACTTATTTTTCTTTCTTTTTATATAAAGCTTTCTTTTAAGACCTGTTGGAGTTTTTCTTTACTGCAGGGAAATTGAGTCTGTACTCACCAGGGAATTGGTGGGAGGAAGAAATCAGGGGAGATCTGTGTGTGTTGAAGTGGCTAGCCTGATTTTGCATTCCCTCTGGGTGAAGAGGAAAGTACTTTTTGTTTCCAGGATTGGGAACAGAGAGGGAGATTCACTCTGTTTGGATTCACAGAGCTTGTGTCTGTGTATCTCTCCAGGAGCACCTGGAGGGGGGAAGGGAAAAAGGATTATTTCCCTTTGTTGTGAGACTCAAGGGATTTGGGTCTTGGGGTCCCCAGGGAAGGTTTTTCAGGGGGACCAGAGTGCCCCAAAACACTCTAATTTTTTGGGTGGTGGCAGCAGGTACCAGGTCCAAGCTGGTAACTAAGCTTGGAGGTTTTCATGCTAACCCCCATATTTTGGACGCTAAGGTCCAAATCTGGGACTAAATAGACCTTGTGTGTGAAATTGTTGACCCATGTCAATGGTAGTTTTGCCGCTGACTTCAGTGTGCCAAGATTTCATCCTCTTTTCTTGGTTTCTGGGCAAGAAGAGGTTGTGAACTTCCACATACACATGGCACATTCAGACTCTATGTATTTCTAGCTATTCAATAATCCTTCAACCAGTTGTCATGAAGACAAGTTTTGTTTCTTGGATCAGATGCTGGGGTGAAGATCTCTCAAAGCGAGGCTTAAGCACATAGGGCTTGTGGTGTGAAAGGTTTGTGAGTACACTGCTAAAGATTACGTTCAAGAAAATATTTATTTTTAAACTTGATCTCCAGGGACCAAAGAAATATATACAAAATTGAACAGACCAAAATAAAAGATATAAAACAAAAGGATCATCAGCATTAAGTACCCTCAACAAAGAACAGTCTCTGATCAGGCTGAAACTTCCTTTCAAAGGAGATCCAACAGTTTGGATATTTTTATGCAATTGATTGCTGTTGGGTTGGTTGAGGGCTACGCTGCAGCCACATCATGTTGAAAAAGATAACGAAGAGATTTCAGGAGAAATTTAGTGGGAAATAGGGACTAATGAATGGTCAATCCACAGCTTGGAGAAAAGGCTGAAATCATTTCTTTTTTTGGGGGGGGGAGTGGGGGGAGGAGAATAACGTTTTTAAAAATTACAGGAATCTAACAACAGATCAGGGAGAAGCATTAGCTATGGACCCAGATTAATTCTGTTTTCTCCACTAGTTAATTTAAATATCCACAGTTTAAATAGAACAGGCCAAAGCTTGGGCCAGCAAATAAGGAAAAGTTCTCAACAAAACACAAAGAGATGAAATTCTGTGATAATCCACCGAATACTAAAGAAATCAAGAAAAATATGCCAAGCTGGTAACTTTAGCTCATATCTGCAGTGAAACTGACAAAGTTTAACCTAACTTACTGAAGTGATATATTGCATAAATCTGTAAAAAACACATGCATTGTGGGTACTCAGCACTTCTAAAAATCTGACCCTGTGTGTAGCAAACTGGCACCCAGAACAGAGGCACCCCAAATCAGAAGCCACTTTTGAAAATGTTGGCATCACTAGGAAACGTGGGGAAGTTTGCAATACGCAGCCCATACCGTACTTTTGTAGTTTAAAAGAAAGCTTATTTCTCTCACCAGGAACTTTTAGCACTATAAAAATCAACAAGAAATACACCATAGAAATGTATGGTCAGTGAAGAAGTATTTCCTCAGACTGCCATCCAGTGCACTTTTAGGAGGAGAGCAGCATAACTTTAAGACACATGCGTCTGTTTTAATTTTTGTTTCCTTAGTTTCTCTTATACTTCGAGGCTTGATCTTTTCAAAGGAGCCTGAAAGGGCTAGGCACAATAGTATTTGGGGGCCTACCTTTCTCATCTTTCTTTGAAAACCCCTGCCTTTCTTTCTGCACCCCCATGTGCTTAACATCTTTTATCTATGTATACATAGCAGGGGTTCTCAAACTTCATTGCACTGTGACCCTCCTCTGACAACAAAAATTACTACAAGACCCCAGGATGGGGGACCAAAGCCTGATCCCACCCAAAGCCCTCCACCCAGGCCTGAAGCCAAAGCCTGAGTCCCGTTGTCCAGGGCTGAAGCTCTTGGGCTTGGGCTTTAGCCACCGTCTCTAGAAAGTCTAAAGCCAGCCCTAGTGACCCCATTAAAATGGGGTCACGACCCACTTTGGGGTCCCGACCTATAGTCTGAGAACCAATGATATATAGTATTTGATATAGGTGCTCATATGTTTGTTTATCATTCAAACAGGAAAAAGGTACCAGGGGAAAATAAACACAAACAATCCAAAGATCTATGCTCTAAACTTGGTGCCTTCTCTCTAAGCTGAGAGGAACACTTGAAATAAGAGAGTTTTAAAAAAGTATGAAAAAAGGCAGACTTTCCCCCCACCGCTGCTCTGTAAACAATCAAACAAAAGGTGCTGGAGGGTTCAAGGGGAGCTGGGATACATTTAATGTAAACATGTGATGATCTTTGTTCATGGGGAACATTTCCCAGTGGTCAGGGCTTAGGCCCTTCGACATTCACAGGAAGGTTTTGTTAGGGGAGCATGGAACCTTCCACTCCACCAGGTATTGACTCAGGGCCCTCTCAGGGTGACCCATGGGTCTGACACCCAGGAGAGCCTTACAGCTGCCTCACTCTCACCACACTATTATTGTCCAAAGTTCACAGTCTATCACAGGAGGCTCTTCACAGCCGGGCGTGGCATGGTACCTCTCTATCTCTCTTGGAGTGACAACTGCCTCCACTCATGGCTTGGCCCTCCTGCCAGGTCAGCTCTGAGTCTTTCCCCTTCAGGGATAGACCATAAACAAAAAATGGGGAATCAACACAAACTGGGTTAGTAGGTGAGAGGGGTAAATGCATCCCTCTCTGGGTCTATCAGAAGCAGGTCCTCCCTTCCCTTGGGGGGCGGAGATGGAGAAATGGGACCTTCAGGATGGTTTTGAAGGAGAGAGCCTGCCTTCCCCTTGCCCTTTCCTCAGGAGCTGCAAGGTAAAGGTCCTTTCTCATCCCTGCCCTGCTCACCAATGAGCTGTTCTGGTCCCTTTTAACTCTTCCTCCAGCCTGTGCATCTCTGCAGGTGCAGGGGAATGAGACTGGGTGAGCCCAGAGCAACTCCTTAACCCTTTGTTGCCCAGTCCGTGGTTTGTACACCCCATTACAAAGTGGTATTTGAAAAAAAATTTGAGATGCTTAAGATGACATGCATTGCTGCAAAAGATCAATTGATTGCATTAGCCGCTTTAAACAAGTAAATTAATCTTTAAATTGATTCACCTTGGACTGCTCAGGATTGTGCAACATTGCCTCCTGCAGTGAACTTATGCTGTAGAAGGTGCTGATCTATGGTGTATAGTACCAAAGACCAACAAATTGTCAGTAACAGGTGCCACGCTGACCATTTTAAGTTCCTTTCCTTGTCTCATGCCTGATACAAATGTAATAGAATTGGCTTATGGTATCCAGCATTCCGAAATACGAAACCAAAGAGCAGTCCTACCAGTCTATGTGATCTACCTGCAGTCAAAAATATATACATTTGCTAATTGCATGATTAGAACAGCTCTTCCCTTAGCGTGCTTGGGATTGATCCTGAGAAGCACTGAACTCCCTGAATTCCCACAGACATCAATAAGAATAGATCACTTCCCTCAGGAGGTGCTCAGCACCTCCCAGAATGAGGCTGTATGTGTCCTAGGTGGATTGATTAGTTACAATGAAATAATTGGATCATTCTGGTTCATTTGAGAGCAGCCATCAGAATTATTTTTGATGGTCATGTGACCATCTGAGAGATAATTAATGGAACATTGGATGTTTCATGCCTGAGAGGTTTATCTGACCCACCTAACAAGGAAAGAATAGACATTATTTAAAAAACGCTAAATCAAAGTAAACATCAAACCATTAAAATGCTACACTGAATTAAGAAATAATTCAATAAATAATATTGCATCCTGTGGTTTACTAAATCAAGTGTTCCCATAGTCTCCATGCACAAGCAAGCTCCATTTGTCAACCATTTTATTTATGTGCAAAAATCTTGGAAAGTGACCAAAACATTCTCCAATTGTAATTTAATTTTTCCTCATATTAAAGTTTTACAAATTAAGTTCATTGCTGTGACATGTTAAGTATTTATATTTATTGGTAACTAGTAATCTCATATGCAGTCACAATTCCAGAGTATATTCAGCATGATGATGGGAGGGAAGAGTGTCTTATGGTTAGTGCATAGGAATGGGAGTCACGAATCCTGGGCCCCGATTTAGGAGAGCATCCCTGTTCAGCCCATGTCTCTGCTTATGTCCCAGAAAAAGCATGTTCTGAACCAGCATATCATTCAGTCACCCTAATCATGTTCCCTTCCCTGGGCAGTGCGGTCCATTTGAGCGGTGAGAGGGGGGATGGCCCTAAGTTGACCAGATATCCCAATTTTATAGGGACAGTCCTGATATTTGGGGCTTTTTCTTATATAGGCTCCTATTACCCCCCACCCTCATCCCGATTTTTCACACTTGCTGTCTGTTCACCCTAGGTGGCCCTGACAAGCTGCATAAAACTCAGCAGAGGGGGAGGATGTTGATTCTTCACACTGTCCAGTCTCTTCTGCAGCAGACTTTCTGTCACTGGGACCATAAGTGAATTTGGGCTGCTGTCTGGTATTAAATCGCTCCATAGTGTTCACAAACAACTAGAGCTTTTTCTCCATTTTGTGCTGTTTGGTCTCTGTATGTCTGTTTGCCTTATCAAAGCAGGTACAGCATGGCTCCTAAGGCAGGACCTAAGGCTATTCCTTAAAGCTGGAGTGTGAAACTGAAATAATGCGGAATGTTTGCTGATGCATTTGCGTATCAGCCTGCCCACAGTTATAGACTACTTTTGTGTTTCAAAACTTCCTCTGTTACAGCCATAGACTAAGATGGCAGTACTCCAGAGAAATAGAAGGGCATTGACTGCTTTTCTTGAAAAGTACTACAGAGGCAGAGGTGCAAGTAAGCCGGTACAGGCCGGTACGGAGGATCAGTAAGAAAAGGAGACTGCTTGAGGGAGGGAGAAGCCTGCCCCCTGCATAAGAATAGTTTAAACTCAGCTGTTCCCTGAGTGGTTCAGCACCCCCGGGGTTAGGAGTGGTTTCTGGCATCCTTGTTAATTTCACTCACAGTAGCTGGGGGGAGGGGGAGGGTGTGTTTGACCATGGCAGGGGCAGTCCTTTTCTGCTCCCGGGATGAGGGGATCTCTCCAATACTAATATACACAACAAATACAAGCATTTGGCTGCACAGCTTAAATCCAGAACTAATAAAAACAGGTGGAAGGGGAAAACTCACTGTCACATTGGTTTCTCATCTCCTTCCCCCTCCTCCAGCCAGGCTGCAGAAAAGGCTCTGCATTCCTCCTCCCCGGCAGCAGGGGTTCTCCTCTAGGCTCTAGCTTGCAGTAGGGACACTGGCTGAGATGCCTGCTGCTGCTGCCTGCATAAGAACAGTTTAAACTCAGCTGTTCCCTGCGTAGTTCAGCCCCTAGCGTTAGGAGCCGTTTCTGGCATCCTTGTTAATTTCATTCCCAGTTGTTGTTGGGGGGGCGGGAGGGTGTATGTGACCATGGCAGGGGCAGTTCTTTTCTGCCCGCGGGATGAGGAGATCTCCTATACACAAAAAATGCAATGAAAATCAGGCACCATTTCCAAGTTCAAATCTATCCCATTCCCTCCCCAGCAGAGGATCATGGTTGTGATGTCCAAACTGTTTGCAGATCCTCTTTGAAATGTTACTGAACTGAGCAGGGAACAGCTGAGTTTAAACTGTTCTTATGAAGGAGGCAGGCTTCTCCCTCCCTCAGCCAGTCTCCCTGCCCCCTGCTGCAAGCTAGAGGGTAGCCCCTGCAGCTGCTGAGTGCCAGGCAAGGAGAAAGCATGAAGCCTAGTGTCAGCAGCCTGGCTGGAGGAGGAGGGAAGATACGGAGAAAAATGTGACGGCGAGTTTTCACTTTTTCAGGCTTATTCCAATAGTAAAGTTTTATTACAGACAGTACTGGTAGTAGAAATAGTAGCTTTATTTTCTCTATCTATGTCATGCAATGGGAGGGATCCATGAAGTATGTAGGAGAGGTGGGTTGCTTGCGATTGGACCATATGGGTAAGAAATATAAATTACTTTCACCCCTGCCCAAACCCCAGGGCTCCCAGCCGCCTCTGCAGCTGTTAGCTCCTGGGGTGATTTAAAGGGCCCGACTCCTAACTTCAGCCGAATCGCTGAGCCCTTTAAATCCTGATTTAAAAGCCTCGGGATTTAAAGGCCCCACCTCTTCTGATAGAGGCCACGCCTCTTCTGGTTGAGGCCCCTCCCCCTCTGCAGGATTCTGGAGTACTGGTAAGTCCTTTAAGTTACTTTCACCCCTGTAAACAGGAAAATATTCTTTAATACAGAGGAGAAACGTGACCCAGGCTTACTTTATATTTCAGCTTGCAATGCTCCTTCTTACACAGCTCTGGTCTCTGGAGCCTGCCTTTTTTGTATTTGCTATGGAGGCACGTGATTGTATTCAACACCAAGCTCTAATGGCATAGCAAACATGAACCTACATGAACTAGTATACTTTCTGGGTAACTGACGGGCAATAAAGCTATTCTATTCCTACATGACAGAAAGTACTCTGTACGTTAAGGCTTTATGTTTCCCCTCTAGCAGGGAGAAGATGTTTACAAGCAGTATCAGCAGTTTGCTAACCAGCACAGGGGTCAAGCATTTTCTTTAAACTAATACAGATAATTGTTTTCTGCTTTTGTAGTTTTGTAAGTCTTTTGCATAAATGCTCACAATGCTGTAATATCTAATTGGTGTAGAAATTGCTAGCCCTACTTATTGGTGAAAATACAGAACTGAAGGACACTTCAGTTTCTGTGTGGATAAGGACTGTGCTTTTTATTTCATATGTGTGCAGCACCTAACACAATGGGGCCCTAGTCCCAGATCAGTGACTCTAGGTGCTACCATAATAGAAATAATAATGTACAATTCTGAATATTCCCAAATAAGAATATGTGAGGGAAGGGAAAAATGCATAGTTATTAGTCCATTGTTGAGTTTAATAATAAACATTTGTAAATCTGAAAATGTATATTTGAATTTCTAAGTTTATTCTCTGTTTTGGATAAAAGTTTTAATTTTAAAGTTACACACCATTCCCTGCAAAATACTTAACAAAAAGTGGGTGAATATTACACTAGTTAAATGAAGATTCAGTGCAGAGTGGACGAACAATGGATTTGTGACTAATACTCAAGGGATATTTAAAGTAACCTGGATCTTGTGAACTCTTGGAGTTATGACTCTTCTGGCTTGATTTTTGGTGGTTTATATTTGTCTGAGGTTCCCCGCCCCACCTTAAATTGGGAGGAGACGTTCCAGCCTGCAACATATACATTACATTAGGAGTCTCTGAAAGGATGTATTGGGAAATGTTCTGACAATTAATAATATAAATGGGAATCCAAAAAATACAGTAATGCAGAAACTGCTTTGTCAGTGGGTGGTTAACATCCTCAACAGGATAATGCAGATGATAACAGAAACCAAAGCCAACCAGAACCAAATGAAAAACCAAATTAAAATTATCTAAGAAGAAATGAGGGTATCTCTAAAATCAACTTGAAGGAATACAATAATGAATGAACTTTTGCCATGGAAGTTTGATTCAGCAAGCAGAGACACATGAAAAACTGCTATAATATGGTTGAAATACAGCTTGCCAAGAATTCAGTATATTAGTGAAGCAACAGCTCAAAGAATGTTGTGAAAAGGCTAAAAGACCAGGGTAGGCTAAAAGAAAATAAAAACATAAATGGTCACATTAATACAATTATTGATAAAAACAAGTCACAGCTAAAGGAAATGACTTTATTCAGGGACTACCAGCAGACTTGCTTTCACAAAACTAAAAATAATAGTATTAAAATCATGCATAGGCAATATGGTAAAGAAGGCATGAATGTTATTCCCAATTAGGAGGGATACACAGTTTTTCATCTCCAGACAGAGATGACTAGGATTTGATAATGGCAGAAAACTTAAGTGTTTTAAACAAACTTCCTTTAAGTACTTCTTTTAAGATTAGCCCCAAATTACATTCTGAAAACCATGAAAGCTCCAGTACAAAGCTGTTGAAATTTTGACTAGAAGACCGCAGAAACAGTGTATCACTCAGTGTGATAGTAAATCTTATAATGAAGCAAACTGTAGCCAGAGCAACACAGAGCTTGGAACAGATTGAAAGGAAATGGGAAATAACAAATCCATTATTTTAAAAGCTGTAACATAGCTTACCACTACCATATGATTTTTGTATCTATTTGATATAAGTAGACCTTCACACCCTTGCTTTGATATAAATAGAGAAACAAACAGAGAGAAAGCATTATATATAAAATCTCCCAATATTATAATATTTACAAAAACAAGTTTGAAAATAATAAACTAAAAACAATAATGTGGACTGTAATATGTGCTACACACTACAGAGCTATTCTGGATATAGACTCAGTCAGCACTCTGGTTTGGCAAAGCATTAATATAATTTGTATCACCTTTATAAGCAATGGACAGTAATTGGTACAAAAAGATGCAGGTCCTTACCACCAAATTTGTTTTGGTATTTAGGTAGAGTGACCAGATAACCCAAAGGAATTTGGGGACTATATATAGTTAAAAGAATTTTGTTCTGATGCCTGTTTACTAACAGCTGTTGAGAACTTGAATAAAGCATAACAATCATTCATTTCACTGTGACAGCATTTTCATTTGATCTTTTGTGTTAGCAGTAGAACATTCTCATCACTACTAATGGGTAACTGGAACTTTGCATGGCAACAGTTCTTGTAACAGTAAGAAATTGAGAATGAAATGATTTTAAAATAATACTTAGGAAGAAAGGAACCACTAAACGTCTGCACTTTAAAGCCCCAGTTTAGCAAAGCATTTAACCACACGCTTAACTTTAAGTACGTGCTTAGTGCTTCGTTGGATAGGGATGGACTGCTATACTGGGGCTGCAAAGAAAGGATCAGATCCTCAGCTGGGGTAAATCTGTGTAACTTCATTGACTCCAACTGAGCAATACCAGCTGAAGGTCTGCCCAAAGGAACTTTTCAACAGCAAAACAGCATGTGTAAAATTCTGACTCCATTGAAGTCAATAGCAAAATTCACAGTAACTTCAATGGGGCCAAGATTTCTCCCCATAGGTCCTGAAGCCTTTTTCAGTCCTTACAGAGGAAATGCTCCTACTGAAATCAATGGGAGTTTTGCAGAAGTCAGGACCCATGGTAGTGTTCAATGAAGCTCTTTTTTCATGCTAATAAATGCATAAAATAGACACAAGAGACTCCAGATCTCACAACATGAAGGCGAGAGGACGAGAATAATTTTCTTTCAGAGCTGGCGTTAGTGTGAGGAGTTCAAATGAGTTGAGGACAGTACCAAGTGCCGTCTAAATGGAAAGCACAAAATACATGCTCATACCAGACTGCCAAGGAATTTGTCAGCTGCTTCATCGATTGGGAATTTTAAATCTTGATTTAAAACTCTAGACCATGAAGAAATGAGCTTTAGGGGCTCATATTAATGACCCTCCCAAATAGAAAGCATTTCAATTTACAGTAACTGTCAGCAGAAGCAAAGGTTTATTTGCTGCCATTTGAGATTTGGTGTGCTGTTTGTTTGTTCTTTGTTTTCTTAAATTGAGGGCTAATATTATAATCCATTTAAGGTTCATTGCTAGCGAACCATTCAGAGTCCAAGGGGCTCCACTGCTTTATTGACAAGAAACAAACTGTGCTGGCAGCTGCATTGCAGACTTAGGTTTGCAAATGAATACCAGGACCCAAAGAGACCACAGTTCTGGAAAGGGGACTAATTCCTCACCTACAGTTCCAAGGTTCATCTGCCCTTCGCATTGACTCCTGAGGACCAGATTCTCCACTGTCTTTACAGACCTTTGGGGCTCATCCACCAGTGGATTTATTTAGCTGAGGACTCCTCCAGCGGGGATGCCCCCAACTATCACAGAGCCAATATGGCTACCAATTCTCCTACAGTGTCCAGTGTTAGAGGGTGTTTTGGGGACATGGTTAAGTAAAGGGAGGAATGGCTGGAGTGCAGCAATCTCTTGCTGCTAACTTAGCTTTGAGAGAAGACAGCCATTTTAGAGCACTTCTAAGGAGCTCTAAGCTACAACAAGGACCAAACTGGTGAGGGGATCAGCCCCAGGATCAGGGAATCACAATTAACTCTCTTGCTAGCCCCATTCTTCTCAGCTGGAACCTGGGGCTATGGGGCACAGCTGTGAATTTGGGCACACATTTTTAAATACAGTTTAAGATTCCAGTTTTTGTCTTTGCCTCTCACATACACATTTTCCAATGTAAGAGTTCTGTAGGAACACCTTGTAAACTTTAAAAAGACATGGTGGATGAGGTAATATCTTTTACTGGATCAACTTCAATTGGTAAAAGAGATAAGACAGCTACCAGAAAATATAATGTGTTGCTGGAAGAGCAGTGTCAGTGCAGGCAAGGATACAGTAACCAACAGAGGATACAGTAGCTAACTACCTAAAAATAAGGTTCTAAACATGATGGGTCAGAGAATTTAGACTATCCCTTGGAGACTAATACCAATAGAGGGTGAAGTCCTGGCCCCACTGAAGTCAATAGATGTTTTACCATTGAATTCTGGGGTGCCAGGTATTATTTCACCCCGCAGTGTTTTCACTAATCTAAATAGAGCTGCTGCTTCGAAAGGAATTCAGGACAATGTGACAAACAGGAATTATTTTGAGGAAGTTCTAAGACCTCTATTATATAGGAGGTCAGACTGGATGATCACGGGGGTCCTTCAGGCCTTAGAATCTATTAATCTAAATTGTTACTATTAAAAGTGCTATATCATTGAATGCTTCTATGTAAATGTGGAATCCACCATGGGCTGACATGACCTGTACCATATACCCTACCAGACTAGGGACAATGGAGAGTAGTTAACCATAATGACTGTACTCTGACCACAGAATGGATATACTAAGTAAGTTGGCTGAAGCTAGGAGAAGCAGCTTTCTCCAACCCCTCAATAGGGATCTGGCATTTGGAGAATGGAAAATTCCCAAACAGAACAAAGAGACAAAGGTAAAAAAAACATGGGTTTAGAAAACATGGGATGGGGAAAGCTTTTGAAAGAGAGACAAAATAAGTTTGAGGGAAAAGACAAATATGCTTTTATAGGAAGGGGCATCCAGTTTAGCTGTGGGACCTGTGACCAGGGCTTTGGAGCTGTGCTCCGGCTCCGCTCCAGCTCCAGGCAAAAACCTGCAGCTCCGCTGCTTCAGAGCTGCTCCGCGCTCTGGCTTCGGGCTCCGCTCCAAAGCCCTGCCTGTGACGCTGGCAGACTAGGGCCTTGGCTACACTGGAGAGTTGCAGCGCTGGTAGTGGCTTTACAGTGCTGCAACTCACTCACCGTCTACACTTGCAAGGCACATACAGCGTTTTATCTCCCTGGCTACAACGCTGACTGTACTCCGCCTTGGCCTGCCCCCAAGACCTGCCGTTTTTACAAAGAGCTGGACGCAATACTTGGGAGTGACCTCACCACCACTCCGACGACCACGATGGACACTTCAGAGCAGGGGGAGGAGGAGGAGGAAACCGAGAGTGAGGATATTGGGGTGGAGGAGACACCCCGGAATCCCTGGAGGCATGCAGCCAGGAGCTCTTCTCAAGCCAGGAGGAAGGTAGCCAGTCGCAGCAGCCGGTACTTGGTGGAGGACAAACAGAGGAGCGGGTTCCCGGTAAGCGGCTTTTATTTTCAGGATGGAAATTTTTCGAGAGAGGAGGGAAGGTTAGGGCTGCATGCATGCATGCCTAGATGCAGAATAGCGCATTGATATGGTCTATCACGTTGCGGTAATTGGCCTCAGTAATCTCTTGAAAAGTTTCAGCCAGAGCATGGGCAATGCGCTTGCGCAAGTTTATTGGGAGAGCCACTGTGGTCCTTGTCCCAGTCAGGCTAACGTGTCCTCGCCACTGTGCTGCGAGGTGTGGGGGCATCATTGCTGCACACAGGCAAGTTGCATAGGGGCCAGGGCGGAATCCACATTGCTGTAGAAGACCCTCCTGCGCTTCCGAGGTGACCCGCAGCAGCGAGATATCTTCCAGGATCAACTCCTGTGGAAAATGTTGGGAGAGTGTTCAGTGTAGGTGCCCCCTGCAGCTGTTTGCTTTCCCCAATGCACAGAAACAGTAGAGCCCTGAAGCAATCAGTCCCCCTTACTCACCATTTCGGAGCTTCCGTAGGTTATGTGCACTCTCTTTGGGATGGGGAAATTATGCTATTGTGAAGACCGTTACACTCCTTAACTGTGTGGGAATAACTGTCTGGTATAAACAATGCTGCCTCTGTTAAGTGTTGCATTTTTTGCCTTTCCAGAAGCAACCTTGAGATCTCGGCTGCCTGTGTTATCAACAACTCAAAGTCTCCAAAACCTCCGGAAGAAGCCGCGAAAAAGCAAAGACGACATGCTGCAAACAGTTATGGAGCACTCTGTCACAGAGAATCAAAAAGTGCAGGACTGGAGGGAAAGGGAAAACAGGATCCGCCAGAGAAACACAGCGGCCAGGAAGAAAAGCACAAAGCAGCAGATAAGCATCCTGGCGCGCCAAGCAGACTCTATCCAGGCGCTCATAGACATGCAGGCAGAGCACTACCGCCCCCACCCCCCACCCCCATCCCAAAGCTCTTTCCCTTGTGCCCCAGTGTCAGCTCAAAACCCCCTTCCCCAGTATCCAGGTTCTTACCATCACCAGCTGCCTCCAACACCTGTACGTTCACCAACCAGCCCTGAGAACTACGACCCTTACCATCTGCACTCAACCCCCATCACCATGCAGTATAGCCATCCTGAAGTGCAGCAGTCATTGCACAGCACTCCAGACAGGACATATTAAAACCCATGACTGTACAATTCCCCACCCCACCCCCTTGCACTTTTAGGTTCCCAAAAAGTTGAGTGTCTGTCAAGAAAGTAATTTTCTTTGCAATAAATGAATTCTTGGCTTTGAAAACAGTCTTTATTATTGCAGAAAGTCAAAGATATCTTAGCCCAGGAAAGAAACAGGCACTGCAAATCAGCTTAGGAAACACAGATTCTTACTAACATTGTAACCACTGCACTTCATTCCCATGCAAGGCACCAAACATTACTGTTGGTTTTCAGCCTCAGATTCCTCCCTCAAGGCATCCCTAATCCTTGCAGCCCTGTGCTGGGCCTCTCTAGTCGCCCTGCTCTCTGGCTGTGCAAATTCAGCCTCCAGGCATTGAACCTCGGAGGTCCATGCCTGACTGAATCTTTCACCCTTCCCTTCACAAATATTATGGAGGGTACAGTACGCGGATATAATCGCGAGGATGCTGCTTTCCCCCAAGTCTAGCTTCCCATACAGAGATTGCCAGCGCCCCTTTAAACAGCCAAAAGCACACTTCACAGTCATTTGGCACCGGCTCAGCCTGTAGTTGAACCGGTCCTTGCTCCTGTCAAGGTTCCCTGTGTACGGTTTCATGAGCCATGGCATTAACGGGTAAGCGGGGTCTCCAAGGATCACAATGGGCATTTCGACGTCCCCTACTGCAATCTTCCGGTCTGGGAAAAAAGTCCCAGCCTGCAGCTTCCTGAACAGGCCGGTGTTCCGAAAGATGCGTGCATCATGCACCTTTCCGGGCCAGCCTGTGTTAATGTCAGTGAAACGCCCATGGTAATCCACAAGCGCCTGGAGAACCATGGAGAAATACTCCTTCCAATTAACCTACTCGGATGCTAGGTGGGGTCGTGCCAGAATAGGAATATGCGTCCCATCTATCGCCTCTCCACAGTTAGGGAAACCCATTTGTGCAAAGCCATCCACAATGTCCTGCACATTCCCCAGAGTCACGGTTCTTCTTAGCAGGATGTGATTAATGGCCCTGCAAACTTGCATCAACACGATTCCAACGGTCGACTTTCCCAGTCCAAACTGGTTCTCGACTGATTGGTAGCTGTCTGGAGTTGCCAGCTTCCAGATTGCAATAGCCACCCGCTTCTCCACCGGCAGAGCAGCTCTCAATCTCGTGTCCTTGCACTGCAGGGTGGGGGCGAGCTCAGCACACAGTCCCATGAAAGTGACTTTTCTCATCCAAAAGTTCTGCAGCCACTGCTTGTCATCCCAGACTTCCATGACGATGTGATCCCACCACTCAGTGCTTGTTTCCCAAGCCCAAAAGCGGCGTTCCATGGTGCTGAGCATTTCCGTGAATGCCACAAGCAAATTCGTGTCATAGGCGTCACGCGACTCGCTATCACCGTCAGACTCCTCATCAGTTTGGATCCTAAGGAATAGCTCAAATGCCAAAGGTGATGTGTTGGCGAGACTCATCAGCATATTTCTCAGCAGTTCAGGCTCCATTTCCCACAGAAATCGCGCTGCACAGAAACCGCTGAGAGAGTCAAGATGGTGCCAAACGTGGATGGAAAAACAGGGATTGCTGGGATGTGAAGCGATGCATCATAGGGCGATGGGACAGGAAGCAGAATGATCCGCACCCTCTGCCCCCTTCCCACAACCCACGGCGCCAGAATGGGAAGAAGTGCTCTGTGGGATAGCTGCCCATAATGCACCACTCCCAACACCACTGCAAATGCTGCAAATGTGGCCACACTGCAGCACTGGTAGCTGTCAGTGTGGCCACACAGGAGCGCTTTCCCTACACAGCTGTACGAAGACAGCTTTAACTCCCAGCGCTGCACACCTGCAAGTGTAGCCAAACCCTAGGTGTCAGCTTATGTTAAGGCCCTGGGCCTTACTAAACACTGAAAAATGCATAGCTGGAAACCAACCTGGTTCACTTGTATGTTAGTACTGTTGAAATAGATATTAGAGTTGTAAGAATGTTTAGGGTTTAGGATGATGCATGTATTAATCCTACTTATAATATCTGTATCCCATGTTATAAGATGTTTACATGTTTGATTTGTAACTATAAAAATGTTTGCTAAGGGCTAGTCTATGCTGGCAATGTTAAAGGGCTGCCGTGGCTTGTGTAGTCACGGCAGAGCGCTGACAGAGAGCTCTCCCAGCGCTCTAAAAAAAAAAACCCCCTCTACGAGGGGCGCAGCTACCAACGCTGGTGCACTGTCTACACTGGCATGTTACAGCGCTGAAACTTGCTGCACTTGGGGGGGCCGGGGGATGTTTCACACCCCTGAGTGAGAAAGTTGCAGCTCTGTAAAGTACCAGTGTAGACAAGCCATAAGACTGTCAATCTCCCAGAATCAGGGAAGACGCATTACCAAGTGTGAAATGCTAGTTTTCCACAAGAGGTATTAATTCCTCCCCAACAAAAGAAGATCTACAGACATCAGACAAGCCATTGTAGACAAATGACTTTGTTGATTGTTTCCCCCACACCCGTGAAGAGGGTACATGGACAAGCCCTCATCCCATCACAGCTTGAACACTGGAGGAAAGGAATACAAATGCCTGTTAAGAAGACGACTGTGGAAGCTTAAAACACATGAGAATTCAGCATTTGGATCCTTTCACAGCAGTCTGGTGCATGTCCCACAGGGGGTGTTCAACTAGATCTGAGACAGCAAGAAGCAGATAGCGATATTGGAGTCTCTTAATTTTCTGTGTTTTTAAACGGTGTCCTCCTCAGACATTTTCATCTGTGTAAATTTCTTTAAAGAGAAGAGTAAAAATAATACTCTATTTTAAAACTATCCCTTTGTTTTCATTATTTATATTTTCTGCAGATTTGGCATATGTGTTCTTATATGAGTGGTATCTTTAAAACCTATTTTTAACTATTAGCAGGTTTTAAGTGTGGTTTTAACAGGTGTGAGAACAGCGTTGCATTTCTTTAATATTCATCCCAAGTTTATACATGTACACATCTAAAATATTCACTAGCTATAAAAGGGTAAACATTAGCAATGGACTCTGTGGCAGCACATAGCCGGTGGAGAGATGTGCCATGCACATGTGTTGGAGGTGGTGAGTAGGAGTCTGATTGGCTCAATGAATTTGCATTGCCACAGAGAACCTTGGAATCACTAGGTCTCTGCTTCGAATCTGGCCCTTGTTGGTAGTGACTCTAAATCCTTACCACCTTATTACTGCTTGGGGAGCTCTCTACATTTAGGGCCAAGCCAGATCTGGAGTTAGTGTAAATTAATGTAGTTCTACTGAAGTCAATGGAGCATTGTCAGTTTAGGATCTAGCTAAGGATCTAGCCCTTAGATAGATGGTAGTGTTAGTCAAGGATATAAATCAGTATTACAAATTGACATTATTTGGAAACTTAAGTTGACACTCTCACAGAAGAGGCCAAGGATTGAATGGGCACAGGCATTAACATGCCCTCTGACCCCTAACAGCAGGCCTTAGGGGAAAGGGCTGAGCAGAGCTCCAATGATACCTGCTCATGAAACTTCATTCTTGGGCCCTAAAGTCAGAATGGGTTTATCTACAGAGAAAAACAAAACAAAACAAAACAAAACAAAACAAAAAAACCTCTCCTGAGACGACGACTTCCTCCTCAGTGAATGCCCCCATCATATTGCCTTTTATTAAAAATTAACATGACATTTGCTTTTCTCCTTGACCTCTTAGCTAACATTAACTCATTTTTTGCTGGCCTTAGGCAAGTCTTAACTGATATCATATTCTGCACTGTGAACTCTCTGCTTTTCCATTTGTAGTACAAGGCTCTTTTAACCCTGATACTTGAGCTTTCCCTTGTGAAGCTACATATTTCATATTGCCAGCATTCTTCTTTTTCAGGGGAATAGTAATAACTGTGTTTTAAGTATTGCAACTTTTAGGATTCCCCAACCTTCCACTACCTGGTGTACTTTAATACTTCCCCCTACAAAACATAACTCATTAGATTTCTTATTTCTTCAACATTTTCTTTCCTGAAATCTAATAACCTTTTATTGTTGAATTCTAGAAATATCACTGCATACTAGTAGCTTGAGGTGCATTGTTTTAAGTATCCCTGCTATTCTCAATTACCTACCACAGTGCCTACCACAATTGATCCCCACCATTGGTAGTATAATAGGAATATGTCTGTTGTCTTCACTGTACTGATAATTATATGAAATTAAGACTTAGGTTTTTCTCAGTGATCAGTTATTTCAAGCAGACACTTTTGCTTCAAATACTACAGGTATGCACATTAAACACCCAGAACAAACCAATGGGGGCTGCAGAAAGTGGCAGGGGCCGAGGGATGTGCTGACCACCGCTTCCCACAGCCCTCATTGGCCTGGAGTGGTGAACTGCGGCCAGTGGGAGCTGCGATCAACCGAACCTGTGGACTCAGCAGGTAAACAAACCGTCCCGGCCCGCCAGGGGGCTTACCCTGGCAGGCTGTGTGCCAAAGGTTGCTGATTCCTGCAGTAGAAAGAACTAGTGAAACATGTTTGGCCTCATCCTCAGCTGGTATAATGGAACTATACTGATTTACACCAGCTGAGGATCGGACTTCTGAAGTGTCAGTTAATTTTGACTTAGCTCAGTTTTAGGGTTCCATGTGTGAGACTGATTTTCACAGGTGCTGAGCATTCACAGTTCCCATTGGCTTAATTTGGAATTGTGAGAAATCTGGCCATAGGTATGTCAAATTGGGCAACAAAAAGTGGAGGCATCCCAAATGAGTGGCCTTTTTTTTTTTTTTAAATCTGAATCTGAGAGGTTAGAGCTGTTACATTTTCCAAAATGGAGCACTGTGGTAATGTGAACGGGTATTGGAAGAAATAAAATAAATGTTACTTTTTTTTTTAAAGTTTTGCTTTTAGTAACAAACAATTGAATGAAAATTTAGAATGCATCAGGGCCATCTTTCTTATGGCTTGGCTTAACTTAAGTTGCTACAAAAAGTATTCTATGCAGCTATTTATTTGTGATATTCTGTGTTGATGACTTTGGCTATGTATTCTTTGCATAGTAGGAACCATCCTCAGGTTTATTGAGTGAACCTGGGCCTAGAAGTTTAAAATCTTTCCATCCTTACTGAACAATCTTGAATTTATTTATTTCCCAATGAAGACTGCATACTATTTAAACTTTTTTTTTAAAAAAAAAGTGCTGTCTGTAATTCCAAATCAAACCTAACCAAATTGATGCAACCAAGTAAAATAGTCAAGATAGGTTCATTAAAATTTAAAGGAATAATTGCAAAAACCAACAGTGTTTCGTAAGGGTTTTTAAATGCTTATTCCAGTGTATGCTGATTGAGCCTGAAAGCAAACAAAATGTAAATTACACTAATACCCACATTTATAATTAGGAAACAAACTTTTTCTCCTCCAGAGTGGGAGGGGGGAAGCTAAATTAAGCCCACTGTGGGTTAGACCCACCATTATATAAGCCACTAATCCACACTAAAACCCTTTTAAGTACCATATGGACCGTAATAATTTCCGGTGCTCTTTACTTCTTAAGAATAACAAGCTGTTAGCAAGGGGGCTTGTATTTGCATTTGCAGTTACTAAAGAAATCAAAACTGGAATTTCCCCATGAATGTCACCAGATCTCATTTTTGAAAAATGAAGTCAGATTCCTGGTTAAAAAGAATTAGTTAGGAGAGACTGTTAATTCATTTGGAATAAGTGCCCCCAATCCCATTCTCCATTTAAATGCAACTAAAGAGGAATAGACTCCGAACAGGATGTTTCTGAGCCTACATAAAATGCACGTAGACTATACATGTATTAGTATCTGTCTAATGAGTTCAGTGATTAAAAGAGAAATAGTTGGTACATTTTGTTCTATTTGTTTTTATATAAGAAACATTATATAATGAAGATAGTTTGATAGTATCTAATATTGAGCTCACATTTTGTTTAAAAAATGCCACCCTTATATTACAGTCAACTTTGTTTGAAAACTGCAGGTACAGTACTATATTTAAATGAGAATCTAGGAAAACAGAGCCAACCCTATCTTCAACTAATTATACTAATTCAGGATGGGAGTTTCAGGTGATGGTCAGTTTTCACTTTTTCTGTTATTCTGGCTATCTATCCATCTATTCATCCCTTTTGTGCTTCTCAAGCCATTTTTTACAGTCATGTTCTGTTCTCATTAAAAGGTAACCACCTTTTAAGAAAGATGAATGAAATCACCAACATGCCTAGCTAATTCCTTGATTTTGTTTTTAACTGACCAATATTTGTAAGTTCTAACAAGTCATATATCTTTCAAGCCCCTCAGAAAAATCTGTCTGCTAACTGTTAGGAGACAAAACATACAGCTATGTGTCTCCAGAAAAGACATTGTATGATTCCCTCTCCACTTGCATGGGCTAGCCTTGTCTGAAAATGTAGGAATGGGACAGGTAAGCTTTATGGAGAAGGAACCATACACACCTATGGTGCTGTAGAAATAAACAACAACAACACTTCAAAGATAGATACAGGTCAACATCATCAAAGTTGACCATTGATTTTGGGTGTCCAGGTTGAGACACACTGGACTTCATTTTCAGAGGTTCTGAGCATCCACTGCTCAGCACATTTGAAAATCAGGCCCTAATGTGTCTCATCCTGGACACCTCAGAGAAAAACGCACCCAAAATCAAAGGCTATTTTTGAATTTTTTGGCCATAATGAATAGCTACAGTAGCTGTCACATGTTCCAGCATGGTCTTATTATGTGGTAATGAGACCCTCTCTTTGGGGTCTTTAGTAAGAAAAAATATTTGTTTATGGTAGTGTCTACTGTGGGCTACTGTGAGTGCTTTCTACACTCACAAGAAGGAATAGTCCCTGCCCTGAGGAGCTTACCACTAAAGGACCGACAGATGAGTAGACCAAGATGAGGGGAAATGGGAAACAACATATACTCTGCTTTCTTTTTACTTAATGGACATATCAACAAGATTCATTGTAATCAGCACAGCAGAAATGGGTCTTCAAGACGGACTTAAATGTGAAAATGATAACAGGCTTTTGGGATGAGCGCAGGAAGGTCAAATAATCCATAATGGGGAAAACAGCAGGAGGAAAAGCCATTTATGGGGGAGGGAGAATGCTAACAGAGTGGATAGTACAGGGGAGGGGAGAAACAATGTGCAGTGGGACAAGCTTAGCTAACTAGAGAGAGAGAGTTACATAAAAATTTGTAAATGGCAACATGAAGTTTGAATTTGATGCAACAGCAGATGAGAAGCCAGTGAAACAATTCAAAGAAATCAGTACTGTGATCAGAAACAAGAAGCCAGGAAAGTGACTTTTGCTGCAGCATTTCATATGAACTGGAGAGGGAGAATATGCATTTTAAGGAGGCCAAAAATGAAGATATTGCATTAGTTGAGGCAGGATATAATGAGTGTTTTAACAAGAGATTTAGTTGTGGGGATGAAAATAAAGGGATGGATCTTTGAGATGTTGAGAAGGAAGACACAGCAGGATTAGGAAATGAACTTTATATGAGGAGCAAGGCAGATAAAGGAGTCAGAAATAATCCCCAAATTGAATGTCTGAGTGATGGGAAGGATGGTGGTGTTGTCAGCAGTGATAGAGAAGGGTGGAAGCAGGAAGGGCTTGGGAGAGAAGATAAGAGGGCTTTTTTGCCCATGTTAGGTTTTGCTGATGATGAGACATTCAAGAGATGTCAGAAGGGCAGAGTGATATGTGGGACTAGATTCAGAGAAAGAAGGTTAAGAATGAAGAGGTAAATTTGCAAATCATCACCTTGGAGATGGAATTGAAGCTGTATGAATGGATGGATATGATTGCCCAGAGACAGGGTGCAAAGTGAGAAGAGAAGAAGGTGAAAGACAGAATCCTTGGGACCTCCACAGGCAATGGGAGGGGGCAGAAGAGGACCCACTAAAAAGCACTCAGAAAGGTAGGAGGAGAACCAGGAGAGGATAGTAACAAGAAAGCCCTGGAAGGATGGGATGTCAAAGATTAGTGCATGCAAACTCCCACAGTTTTAAAAACAAAGCATCTAGGGGGAAGGAATATTATTCATTTAATTGAAACGATTTGCGTTGTTTTTTTCAAATAAAAGTCCCCAAAGTTCGTATTAAGGTGGACCCAATAAATAGTTGTTAAAGGATGCAGCAGAACAGCCCAGGATCTGCATATAGTTTAGGAACTGTCTTTGTTCTACAGTAGACATCTCACTGATATCAGTTCCTACTGTGTGCAAATTAGGTCAAATATATGGCCCCTTTATTACACAGACAGTCTCTACTGGTCTCTGGGGAAGGTATTCTATGATCATGGGTCAGAAGCCACATCTTGTGTATACGAAAATTAAGATTACATTGTTCAGTTTAATTTCAGTCACCAGTGCCAACCCAATCAACTGGCTGTTCTGCCCCACACTAAGGTGGCAGGGGTGACTACCTACATATTAAGCTTCCCTTTGATCAAAGTATGTGTGTGCTCACCATAAGCATGGATTTAATATACACTGGAAATTGGGGTCTTTAAAATTAAATGGAATACTTCACATTATAAAGTCAATTTCACACATAGAGGAGCAATTCTGGTTTCACAAGTGACAAGACAAAATGAAGGGTTCAGAAAATTTGAGTAAAATGTGCATTATTTACAGGAGAAAAATGTCTCTGACATGGGCAGATCATACTCTAGTTTGTGTTTCATTTCTCTGGACTGAAATATGGTGTTAACTAAACATATGTATCTCAGCTATCACATTGTTTGTACAGTAACTCCTCACTTAACATTGTAGTTATGTTCCTGAAAAATGCTACTTTAAGTGAAATGATGTTAAGTGAATCCAATTTCCCCCTAAGAAGTAATGTAAATAGCAAGGGTTAAGTTCCAGGGACATTTTTTTCGCCAGACAAAAGACTATATTTTACACACAGTATATGTTTTAAACAATTTAATACTGTACACACCAATGATGCTTGTGAAACCTGGTTGAGGTGGTGGAATCAGAGGGTGGGATATTTCCCAGGGAATACCTCACTGCTAAATGATGAACTAGCACTCGGCTGAGCCCTCGAGGGTTAACACGTTGTTAATGTAGCCTCATACTCTACAAGGCAGCATGAATGGAAGGAGAGGAGACAGCATGGCAGAGAGAGACAGAGACACACGCAGTGTGTGTGTATGTGTGTGAGAGAGAGACTGTATTGCTCCTTTAAGTACACTGGCCCCACTCTAAGTACACTGCCTTTTTAAGTTGATCAGCAAGTTGAGACAGCAGCTGCTGCCAGCAAGCTCCCTCTGTCCTGAGCCCTGTGGTGTCCCCCGCTGCTCTGTGGAGATGGCCGGATGGGGTAAAGAAGCAGGAGTGGGGAGGGGGGCACTCTGACATTAGCACCCCACTTCCACGCCCTGTGCCCCGCACACAAGCAGGAGGCTCCCGGGAGCAGCTCTAAGGGGGAGGGCAGGAGCAGCACATGGCAGTGGGGGGAGGGACAGCTGAACTGCCTGGCAATTGCTAGCCTGCTGGGTGGCTGCCGCACAGGGAACTTAGGGAAGGGGGGACTTAATAGCAGGCTGCTGGTCCACCCTAGTTCCAAGCCCCCACCAGCTAGTTCCAAGGGGCAGCTCTTTCTGCAAGCAGTGGACAAAGCAGGCGGCTGCCAAACAGTGTTATAAGGGAGCATTGTGCAACTTTAAATGAGCATGTTCCCTAATTGGTCAGCAACGTAACAATGAAACAATGTTAACCAGTTAAGTGAGGAGTTACTGTAATAGCAAACAAAAAAGATACAAACTGAGAAGACAACTAGCTACTCTAGTGTATGGGGAGAGAAGATGAACTACAAAGACAAAACCTTTTCCTTCATTGCTATTTACTATGTATAACACGGTCCAAATAGTCAAACAATATTTACATTAAAAAAATGAGGTTCTTGTGTCTTTCTCTTTGCTGTAGAACTGTGGCAAGAATTTAGGAGGAGATGAGCTTGCAGTTCTCCCTCTCCCCACGATTGCAGAGAAAGGAAATGTTGAATTATGATTTTTTTCTCTCTTTCTCACACACGCAGCAGAGATGCTGAGTCAGCCTCCTCTCTTTCCCCTGGCAGAGCTGGGAAAAGGGTGAGAGCAGCAGCTTTCATGAAGCATTATTTCTCCCATCCTCCAAAGACCCTGCCAACTTCCTCTAGCAAAGAGAGGGAAATGTGAAGCTTATATGTCTGCTCTATGAAGTATAAAAAAAACAAAGACAACTGATTCATATTTAAGGTTAGGCGGCTTTATCTATTCATCATAAAGGAACAGACATTTTTTGCTTCACAATTCACCTTCAATTAGGAGTAGCGCCTTTTTCCCTCACCTTCTTTTTGGCAGCTTATGATTCCCCTGCAGGAGTAATAGCATTGTCTATACGTTTATTTATGTAACACAACATAAAAATTCAAAAGGAAAAGTTATCATCTATCAAATAACAAACACTTTTAAAGCATTATTTAAACAGGTCAGTAAATTCATGTCAGACTGTTATGCTAGGTGCTGTCAGGGACCTTTTCACCAGTGCATGCGCCTTGGGCTGTGACTGCAGCATTTAGCATCCAAGGTAGGGAGTCCATTGTTAATGTCTCCTCTTTAACTCTCTTCACAGAGTAGGCAACATCCTCCTCCAGGCAGAAATTAGTAATGTTGCTACCCTAATGTAAGAAATCCCCACAGATTTGGATTGGATTCCTTAGCGGAGCTGGGCAAATCACTGACTTTTTCGGCTTGTTGGCAGTTCTGAGAAATCAAAGACAATTCATTACGGGGTTTTGTCTGACACCACATTTTTTCAAGAATTTTCAGCAAATTGAAAAGTTGGAAAATATGTCATTTAAGTTAAAGCAAGTGAAATTTGAAAATGAAAGGCTAGATTCAAAATGAGGAGGAGGAGGAGATGATAGCAGTGGTGGTGCTGGCTGTGCCCTTAAACATAATAGCTCAATTGCTTGGATACTCATCTAGGATGTAGAAGACCCAGGTTCAAATCCTTGCTCTAGAATAGGGATTTGAGTCCAGGTCTCTCCCACAAGGTGCTATAGTCATTAGGCCAGAGAGAGAATGACTCTACAAGCCTGGTGGCTAGGACACTTATGTGGGACACCTAGGTTCCAGTTCCCCACTCCAATTAACATTTAATTGTTTATACAAACTAGGAAAGCTTCAACAGGAGAGACAGAGAGACCCACCCTAGAACAGCCCATAACCTGAGAGGTAGGATACCAGTACTCATGTCCCTATTTAATAGTGGGGATTTGAATCTGGGTCTCCCACAACCCTGATGAGTGTCCGGGCTAGTGGGCATAAGGGTTTTGTGAATCTAGCACAACATTTCTGATTTACTTTTGACCAAAACAATCTGCTGAAATTGACACAAATTCATGAAATCTTTCAGTTGACCTGCATCTGCATTTTTGAATGAAAAAAATGTTGATCAAATTGTTGACCACATGCTGTGCCACTGGTCAATGCATATTTTAGAAGAATGTTGTGGAAAAAAGTGCTATGCCTGCAGGAGTTAGAGTCTGTATGGGTGAAATCCAGTCGTGTAAAGTACTTATAGTCTGATAAACTTTATAGTTTCATAAATGGGCCCTATCCGTTAAACAGATTACCTTCTTTGAGATGATTAAGATTAATTTAATGAAACAATCCACTGAAATTGGGAGCTGGACTCTTTTGGAGTGAAACACTTCGTTGGCCCTGAATGAACCAATGACCACTGACGGCAAAGGATTTTTTAAAATGGGTGCACAGCTGGCAGTGCTATTATCCCAACAGCTAACAGGAGAATGTTCTCTTGGTAATAAACGTGGAGAATTAGAAGAACTCAGCATTTCATAAAGATTGAGTTGACAGAGATTTTGTTGGCTAAATACAGAGGACCCTTCAGTAACTCATTTACCACATCCTTCCCCCTAAATAGAAAAATATCATGAAAAACTGACCCAAGAACTTCAAAAACAAAGAAACAAACACAATTTCTGCTTTTGGTCCTATATTTGGGGTTTCTGACTTTTCCAGTTTCATCTCATATTTAAGTCTACATTTTCAAAGGTTTTCTTGTACTTCAGAAAATGTCCATTTCAAAGCACATGCACCCTGTCAACAGATAATAGGACACTGAGGGCCTGGATCCAAAGTCTATTGAAGTCACTGGAACATCACCCATAGCCCTCAATGGGTTTTGGCTCAGGCCCAAAGTGATCAAAGAATATGAATGCACATGCTCAAGTTGACTTGTACTCCTATCCATATAAGACAATAGTGGAGAGTGAGCATAAACGTATATTTGAGAGAGGAACTGTCCATTCAAGCTAGGTTAGCGTAAAAAGAAAAAGTGTGTGCCTACTCAAATTAGGCATGTTGCTTTAGACTGGAAGGTACAATAAATCAATTGCAAACACCATAAAAGCCTGACTCTCCCTTTCCTTCCAAATATGCTGGTCCCTAGGAGAAGTTCTAGATCTAGTAGAAGTGGTGACAGATTCTGGGAAGGCGATACATTATGCCACCACAGACAGTTTAATATCAACCTACCATAGAAATAAGAGGTCTAAATATAAAGATTAGACAATTAGACCATTCATGATCTTAAACAAAAATTATCAGGGGATTGAGGGTATTAATCTAACAGAAGCTAGCTATGCCTTTGCTTTGTAGCATTTAAAAACAGCAGCCTTAAGACTTTTAAAGTACAAAACACCGGGAACTAGACCAAGAAGAAATCAGTTATTCTGAAGAAACTAATACAAATATTTCTTATAGAAATATTTCCTATGAAAAGGTAGTCCCAAGCAATTCCTGTGCATTCTGGAAGCTACACCTTGCACACCCTTCTCCCTACATGCCTCAGCAC
This sequence comes from Gopherus flavomarginatus, assembly GCF_025201925.1. Lineage (NCBI taxonomy): Eukaryota > Metazoa > Chordata > Testudines > Testudinidae > Gopherus > Gopherus flavomarginatus. The sequence goes on along the minus strand of NC_066617.1, from coordinate 200,218,900 downwards.
AGCATGAGGCTATGTTCAGGAGTATAAATATTTTTTATTCTCTGAATATGCAGATCAGGTGTGCCAAGATTCCCAGAATCATGTCACAGCACACACAGACTCAGACGTTCAGTTATATATAATCAGCTATTTGAGCTTGGAAGAATCACTGAAAGCTGGAGAACTAAAGACGACCACATTCTCATCTCCCTGTAGAGATTCCTGTGAGCACAAACATTAACACTGTAGAGGTCACCATTTTGGGATACTACTATTACTAACTGTATCTCCCAAGTTAATGTTTGCAAAGTGCCTTGAAGGTAACAGTTCTACAAGCATTACACGTTGCTACTGATATTTGGCCTCCTATGACCAATGGTAACAGGCATTCCTATTCTGCAACATTTCTATCAGGACTTCAATTTTCTGTTCCAATTGGCTTAACCCATTTTTACATCAAATATCTTGCAGGACACAAGGGAATCAGTAAGGGCTAGACTGGCATACACAATCTGCCCCATAAAATGAGGGGCACACAGCTGTGCTGCTCCAGGAGCAGCATAGGCAAGGACTTGGACCTCAAAGGCTTGATTACTTCCCTGCTCCCCCTTGCTCCTGGGAGTAGTAATAGGATACTGGTCAGATTATTAGCCCCATTTCTACCCAGCTATGGTGCATTGTCCTTGGCCACCCTACATCTTTCCTTTTTTTGGTGGCACGGGAGTGGGGGAGAAGGTAATCAAGTGTGCAACACCTACACACCGGGACCCACAGGCCAAGAAGACTGTGCAGGAGTACAGGGGTGTGGAGGGACTTTACTCTCTCATGTCTCTGAACTGTTGCATAAGTTGGTTCATGATCTAGCCCTAAAACTATACAGATAGATCCCTGTGTAATTCAAACCCCGAATGGAATATTAAGGGAAATACTTTCACTTTTTCCAGGCAGCTATTTAAGAATTACATATTGATATGCTTTATGTTTATTGATGATATCTTCCTCATTTGGAAGAGTGATTGTATCAGCAAGTTACTAACGCAACATAATTACATATCCCAAAATTATTCAGGAAATCTGTATGATCGTCGTGGACTAGCAGCTACATTTAACTGTATCAGGTGCATAACACACAGTACAGTAGGAACTAGGAGGACGTCAACAAACTCATTTCACTCCAAGTCCATTTGGGTTTAAGGTAAAGTCATAAGCATATAACAACACAGTGCACAGATGCCATTTTATTAGATCCAAAGGACAATATTGAAATATTATGTATGACATGCTAATAAAACACATTTTAATGTATGTGAACGCACCGACGTTTGCTTTTAATGTATGCCTTTGATTAAGATGAATTCTAGTGACAACTCCCGACTGGATACTGCTCACCTCCTCCTAATTTCAATTAAAAGGAACTGTAATGAGCAAGGACACCAAAGCACTATAACAGCATGGTTCAGCAGGAATTAAACATCCCGTGGATTTTTCTGCATGTGTTGTAAGACTTGCAGCCTTCAAGAATTCAGATCATCACTGTAGCAAACCTCATCACCTATTCTGTCCCCATATCTACTCTGGTGACACCATCAGAGGACCCAGCCACATCAGCCACACCGTCAAGGGCTCATTCACCTGCACATCTACCAATGTGATATATGCCATCATGTGCCAGCAATGCCCCTCTGCCATGTACATTGGCCAAACCAGACAGTCCCTATATAAAAGAACAAATGGTGTAGGGATTTTGTGGTTCCCAATGAGTCAAATGCTGGGCAGAATCAAGGGTCTTTGATTAAATTAAATTCAATTAGATTCAATTCAGTTCAACAAGGTTTTATTCAATGTGCACAAAGGGAGAGTCCCTGGTACAAAAATCAGCCAGAGTCCCTCCAGCAAGGAGCCCCTCCCATTGTTATATTATAGCACATGGCAGTTACATAACAAGTTACATAACACAAACCTCTAGCTAATCATATTTAACCTTTCCATATATGGATTTGTTCATCACATTCTTATACTCAATAATGGTAAATCACAGATCAAGCATTTGAATGTGAAATATTGTTTATTGAAAAGCTCAAATACACAGAGTCTGGAAATGAGTTTTTGAAATTAAAACAAGGGTCAGCTTCTCTATTGTGCTGCAGCTACTTTGAGCTACACTGGTGGCATACAATGGCAATTCAATCAGAACACAAACACAGGAGGAGCTCCCCAGCACAGGGGTCTCCCACCTGCAAGTGCAGAGGAGCACAGTGGCTAAAAAGGGTGCATGGCTTGCTGCATTTGGGCAATCCCTAGGTGCTGTATCACTCCTTTGGGGCCCCTGGCAGCTGCACAAGTTAGAGCAGCCTTCAGGTTGTTCTAACTTACACAAGGGGGTGACTGTAGCAGTGCACAGCTGGCTTAAGTTCAGAGGAGCACACATATGCTTTAAAGCTACCTTTGCACCCCCTGAGCTTGGGTTATGCAGTGTGTTCTTTACCCACAACTCAGCTTCTGGACTCAAGTTTGTGAGACCTGATTTATTAAATTAATTATGCAACCACTACCACTGCTACTTCGCAATTACCTTTGCTTCTGTAGTTGAAATGCTTTAAGCAAGGAAAACAGATGCAGAAAACTACAACTTCTTAAAATGGCTAACAGGTAAATGATAAAGATTCTTAGAATAATGCCAGCTGCCACATCTACTTGCATAAAGCTTTAAAATAACAGTTGGAACCATTTCCCCAGCAGTAGGAATTAATTTTAGCTGACAAAGTAGAAGTCATCTCTAATCTCTAGTACTCAAACAGTGTGCAGCTAGTGATCCCCCCCCCCAGAAATAAAATGTTTCTCTGGTGTTCTTTTTGACACTATAAGGAAAATTAATGAGTTCTGTGTTGCTTTATGTGTAGGGTACCTTTATAGCCATGAAAAGACAGTTACTTCAGTGTAATTATATCCAGATTCAAAGGGAAAGATCTTAGCACCCTATGCAAGGTTTAGTGAACTTTTGTCTACCAGGCAAACTTCACTTGCATATACAGCTTTGGATTATGATAGACTTATTTATTATTTGAAGATAAGTTATTAAAATAGCAATATGTAATTTCCTGAAGTATTTTCTCTGGATGCAGGGAAAAGGTAGTTTTTAAGTAAAGAATAAAGAGTGCACATGCTGCTTCTAACTTCCCTTGGGGTGGGCCAATAGAGAAAAAAATTGGATTTGTAAATGAATTGTACTAGGCGTTTCCAACTTCATGCCAATAAAATTAGCTCTCCGATGCTGCTTGTGAGTCTAATGAATCTGACATGAGCAGTACAATTCAGGGCATGCTTAGCTTTCTTGCATTAAAAAGTCACGCTGCAGACAATGTTTGACTAGTCATAAGGCCACGTCAAAAATAATATCAGCCTCAGGGATAAATATGAACACACTGTGTGGGTGGTTCCTGAACAATTCATGAGAAGAAAATATGGGTTTTGGGCATGCAGTCTCCTGTTACGGTTTTTGAAAATATATATTTTGTTGCCAGACTGCTTAGTAGGAAGTAGATAAAGATACCTAAATGGTCCCCTTTCTTACACTGGAGTAAAGAATAATAGCAATCTATTACTAATCTGACATGGAAGGGCATGGGGAAAACAACCTATGTAGTCCTGGAGCCAGACAGTTTCCCACCAGAACAATTTTGAAGGGCTGCTATTTGTGAGCAGCAGTAAATTGTGGCAGAAAATGGGAAAGTGGTAAATCCAATAAATGCTCTTATTGGTTGTGAAAAGTGTTGTTGCACAGGATATATAACACAATATTTTCCAAGCAGTTCCAGCCAAAGCCCCAGAACTGGAGCAAATAAGATGGACAAACAAGAACACACTCTTCATAGAGAAGACTGCACACATATAACAATTGATTGGTGAGGACATTAGTTAAAATGGAGTCCAACAGGGTCAACCCACGCTGTTGGCTCATACATGAAACAGTGTGCATTGTTCCATATATGACGGGGGAATATACAGCAGCTCCCTGAATATCCCTGACAAGGAGACAATTGCATGAGCCGGAGAAATCTCTGTATCATGTACATATCTGTACATGCAATTAGCGGAGTGACTGTGACAAGTAAAAATTAAATTCTGCTTGACAGCCAAGGAATCTGGATTAAATCTTGCTCTATTCCTCAATCAAGAATGAAACTAGCTATGTAAAAATCTGTTAACCATGTGCATAGTCAAATACAATACATTTTTCTTGTGCAAAAGAGGGTGGAAATGCCCTGTAATTTCCAAGATCCATTTGTGTCCTGTTATGACTCTTTAACATGGCCCCCACTCTCTCCTTTGAGATTCAACACCCAAAGACTTTCTTCACATAAAACTTAGGCCATCCTCACAATTAAATGCTAGATATTAGTGAAGTACTGGGAGTTGAGATTCCTGGGTTCTATTTCTGACTATGGGCAGGTGTGGCTCGGGATATTTCATATAGGGTACATCTACACAGCAATTAAATACCTGTGCCTTGCCCGGGTCAGCTGACTCAGGTTTGTGAAGCTCAGGCTCATGAGGCTGTAAAATTGCAGGGTAGACGTTTGGGCTCAGGCTACAGCTCAAGCTTTGGGATCTCACCGGCGGTGAGAGTCCCAGACCCTGGGCTCCAATTTGAGACCAAACATCTACACCACAATTTTTAGCCGCACAGCCCAAGCCCACTGACCTGGGCCAGCTGTGTCATGGGTCTTTTATATGTGTATGTGTAGACATACCCATAGTGGTCACAGGCAGCACACCGATTTGTCATATTCATTCTCAAAGGCAGTGTGGATAAGTGGATGAGGCTCATGTTTGCCAGCAAATAGGGTACTGCTCTTAGGTCTGCCAAATTTCTGCTCCAAACCATGGAAGCGCTCTTCAAACAAATGGCTGGAACATTTTTTTTTAATCATTAGTAAAACATTTTGTTGACCTTTCCAGAAAACTCCAACCTGATACAGAGGCCAAGCACTGAAAATTTCAGAGCAAATGATTCAAGTATGGTAAAGTTATAAGAAACCATAAACAGAGAATTATAATGAAAAGAGTTAGGCAACCTTAACTTTAGGTTCTGCTGCTAGTTCTACTGATAATAAGAGCCACAGACTGTCAACATACATTGAACTCCCACTGAAGTCACTGGGAATTTGCAGTAAAACCTGATGGTAGGATTTTGCTTGAATATTTAATAAATTCACAGAAACAAGTATTTTAAAAGGACACTGCTGAGTGAGTAACTCAGGTCTCGAGATATAGTTTTACCAAATGCTAAATTAAAGCAACACAACTTGCAGATCACTCTTCTGTTTGGGAAAAAATACTTCATTTACCATGGTTACACATATTACCTTGTAATTATAACTAGACAAGATTAGAGAATATAAATTCTCCCTATTTTTCTTTTTCATCTTGCTTATTTTGTGTATTCAACAGCATTATGCATCCAGTCATTTTCACTGTTTTGCCTGCCAGTTTTGCTTTGTTTGTCCACTTTCCTTTTTTAAATGGAGCCTTCTATGTGGCAACATGGGGAGGGTGGGAGAGCTCAAATTTGCTGCCCTTGCTCATCTTGAGCAGTACCTTAATTCACAAGTTGTTCCACTGAAATCTGTTCTCTTACATACCTAAAATGAAAGCATCCTCTAAGTTTGCTAGCAATATTCTGTATTTATTTGTAACACGTATTTTGGGAGATTACCAGCCCTTGAAACTGAAATTTTCTCTTTAGCCACCAGAGGCTTACTACAGTTAAAAGCTGACTGATCTGGGCAAAGAAGAGGGCCTATGATGTGCTGGGGGGACCTATGGTTCTATCTCATAACTTTTTTCCAGCATTAAATATACTAAAAGGACAAAGTTCACAAGTTTAAATACAACGTACAGAACAATCCCTTCGAGGCACAAAAGGATCTTTTTCTATATCTATATTTTGTCTAAAAATATATGATGACCCCTCAAACCCTGTTTGTCCTGTTTGGCTTACAGTACTTGTGTCATAAACAGATAGCTAAGGGTTAATGTCTCTTTCACCTGGAGAGGAGTAACCTGAAACACCTGACCAGAGGACCAATCAGGAAACAAGACTTTTTTCAAATCTAGGTGGAGGGAAGTTTTGGGGTCTGAGTTCTTTTGTTCTTTTTCTTGTGTCTGTACCCTCTCGGCTCTGAGAGTGATCTTTCTGTCTCCTGGCTTTCTAATCTTCTGTTTCCAAGTTGTAAGTACAATGATAGTAAGACAATAGGTTTATATTGTTTTTCTTTTGTATTTACATGTGTGTAGTTGCTGGAATGTTTAAATTGTATTCTTTTTGGATAAGGCTGGTTATTTCCCTTCCCTTTCCTCCCCTCCAGGTGTTCCCTCCCTGGGTTCCTGGAGAGATATACAGAAGCAAGCTCCGTGAATCTAAACAGAGGGACTCCACCCTCCCTGTTTCCAGTCCTGGAAACAGAAATACCGAGAGAGCTAATCTCTCTTCCCCCCTCACCCAGAGGGTATGCAAAGTCAGGCTTAGTAAATCTTTTTCTTTTAAGCAAATGACCCTGTATTTGTCACCTTAATACAGAGAGACCATTTTAATGTCCTTTTCTTTCTTTTTATATAAAGCTTTCTTTTTAAGACCTGTTGGAGTTTTTCTTTAGTGGGGACTCCAGGGAATTGAGTCTGCCGCTCACCAGGGAATTGGTGGGAGGAAGAAGTCAGGGGGAAAATCTCTTTGTGTTAGATTTACTAAGCCTGACTTTGCATACCCTCTGGGTGAGGGGGGGAAGAGAGATTAGCTCTCTCGGTATTTCTGTTTCCAGGACTGGAAACAGGGAGGGTGGAGTCCCTCTGTTTAGATTCACGGAGCTTGCTTCTGTATATCTCTCCAGGAACCCAGGGAGGGAACACCTGGAGGGGAGGAAAGGGAAGGGAAATGGTTTATTCCCCTTTGTTGTGAGACTCAAGGAATCTGAGTCTTGGGGTCCCCCAGGGAAGGTTTTGGGGAGACCACAGTGAGCTAGGCACTGTATAAATCCCTGGCTGGTGGCAGCGTTATCAGGTCCAAGCTGGTAACTAAGCTTGGAGGTTTTCATGCTAACACCCATATTTTGGACACTAAGGTCCAGATCTGGGAAAAAATGTTATGACAACTTGCATTGTAGATTGTGAAGCATATGCATGCCCTGGTTTACACGGATTTAAGTACAGGCCAGATCTTCAGCTTGTACCAATCAGTGTAGTTGCACTGAACTCAGCAAAGCTATGCCAATTTACATAAAATGAGAATCTGGAAATAACAATCATTTGCACTTCTATAGTAACCTCCATTAGAGCATCGGAAAGTCTTTTACAAACACTAATGAACTGGGACGATAACACTACAGTGAGGTAGGGAATCATTGTTCCTTCTATTTTTTGTTTATCCTCATTTTACAATAGGAGAAACTGAGACCTCGAGAAGTAAGGTTTTCACAGGAAGCCTGTAGCCAGGAGTAGAACCCACATCTCCCAAGATCTAGTCTTTTAATGTAGATACTTCCTACTGCAATTTCCATCAGAACAGCAGCAACAACAAATGTGTACTGGTTAAGTCTAATGATACACAAAATATTAGGGAGTAAATAATTTACACAGACAGAAATAACTTTATGAATCCTGACAAAGTAACAAGAATACTATGGGCCATTTGCTACCCTAACCTAAACCTCTTGTTTTAAAGGGGTATCAGGCTCACAGATATTAAGGCATTACTAAAACACTTGCTGATGCTCCAAACATTCCTGTTCCAATGAGTTCCTGGTCCATTGTCATGCCGCCTTGTGACCTCATAAGAGTCCCTGTAGTGTCACTATTACATTTCACCCTGAATAAACTCATTTAATGAAATTCCTTTCACTCAGGGCTGGCCTTACGATGAGGAGAACTGAGATGGCTGCCTCAGGTGCCAGACTGGGGGGGGAGGGGGCGCCACTAGGACCCACAGTGTAGAAAATTGTGTCTGCTGTTGGTGCGTATGTATGCTCTCTGCTCTAGATACACAGAGATGGTGGAGTGCTGTGCTGGAGGAAGGAGGGCACAAGAGACATAACAGGCAAGCAGGAGAAAAGGTGAGAGGGAATAACAGAAAGCAGCAGGAGCTGCAGGGAGAGAGAGGAGAGCCTCTTATGTACCTCTCTAGCACCCTAGGAGCCTGGACTGATTACCACCAGCTTCTCAGGGAGCTTCTTGTTTCCTACTGCTTCCCTGAACCCACTTGAAGAGAACAGCAGTCAACTGAAGTAGTAGGAGCCAGTTAGGCCCTTAAGACGCTAATATCTTCTCTCACTCAGGCCCTGCTACCAGCCTGCTTATTTGTCCCCTTCAACTGAGTGTTGAGAGCCACTGTAGCTGGTGCAGAATAGCAGTCATGAGTGAAAGAAGAAAACGCCCCTCTGGGGCAGCATTCAGAAAAAGAAAGAAAGCAAAGGAAGCTTTTCTGTCTAAGCAGGAAGGAGCTCTCCTGAGATACATAGACACAAATGTTCACAGTGAGCCTTTTGGCTTTAGTGAGGATGTGAGTGGTGAGGAGATGCCTGATCTTCCACTTAGTCAGAGTGCAGGTGACCTGTTAGCTATTGCAGCATCCATATCTCCATCTCAAATGGATGTAACCATGCACATTCCTGAAGAAAAGTGTAGATCAGAGAAGAGTGTGGTGGAGGCACAAGCTGCTGCTGAGTTTGGTTCCTTAAGTTTAGATGATCCAGGACTGTGGACCCACTTGAGCAGCAGCCTGAGGGACTTCTTTGTACTGCATGGGCCACAGCAAGTGAAAAACTTCATGTTCCCCAAAGACAATGAAAATACAAGTTTCCATCCGACACATTACTGGCGTGAAATCCCCAGTGGTGACAAGTGGAGAAGCCATGGCTTATGTACTCAAAACTTCAGAATGCTGCATACAGTTTTTGTTGCAAACTCTTCCAGTCTAATGGTCCAACCACATTGCGTTCTAGAGGATAGCTCAGTGGTTTGAGCATTGGCCTACTAAACTCAGGGTTGTGAGCTCAATGCTTGAGGGGGCCATTTAGGGATCTGGAGGAAAAAAAAATTGGATGATTTAGTTGGGGATTGGTCCTGCTTTGAGCAGGGGGTTGGACTAGATGACCTCCTGAGGTCCCTTCCAACCCTGATATTCTATGAAAGGACTGGAAAAATCTGGCATGTCATGAGAAGGCAGCATGTCACCAGAGAGCATTCCATAGGTGGAAAGAGCTTGAGATGAGACTAAGACTAAAGGCCACTGTTAGGGGGCTTATTCTGTCACCCTCCCACTTCCCTGGTCCTTCTCGCATGAACGGAGAGCAACAATACCCAAAGGTGCAAACAATTTGATGTTTATTGGGGTGAACTTCCAGCAAGCACAATTCCAGTTTCCTTTCCTAGTGTCCCCCTTCCTAGCTCTGACACCACAGAACCGTCCCTGTTCCCGTTCCCATTTCCCCCTTTAGCAAAACATGATCCCAATTCCTCCATCCTCAGTCCCTGTTCCCACCCCACCCTTACTTCCTGATTAACTGTAGACTATATAGTAAAACCTGAGTTTTGTTTAGCTATTCCTTAACCAATTATTTTACTGAAATTTAACTAACCAATCCTAACACATTGTAACATGGTTATTTAACCAATTATATTCCACCACCTTCATTGGTTTACACCCAACAAAATTAATTATACACTAGACAGAAACAATTACAGAACCAGACAGAGACCATGCAAATAAACATACAAAACAATATAGAAGTGAGGATTTCACAACTACATCTATACAGATATAAGGGTTTTCCAGCTTGTCTATTGATAAGTGAGTTCTTGCCAGACAGGATGCTATCAAACTAAGTTTCCTTTTACATCATCTAGGCTCATCCCTTTCTCTGGAGGTGAGAGGAATATCAGGACAGGAATGTATTCCTAATAGCCTAATAGCACCTTACTTCAATATGACTAGTTTGGAATGTGAGGATGTGACCATACACTTCCCAGCTTATGGCTGCCTAACTACATCTTAGCTGAAGGCCTTAGCCTGTCACAGTAAGAGAAGGCCATTACACAGACAGTGATTTTGATTCTCTGTAACTAGCTAAGTGATAAGAATACACCTAAATTCTTAAAGTATAGGCCTTTGCAGACAGGCCTGAATATCTATATCCTAACAGCCACCGTAGAGGATCAGCATCAAGAGGAGAGTTAAACCCTCTAGCTTTTTTTGTCCCATGCAGTTCTCATTCATTAAACCTGGTGGTCAGTGATGCTGCATCAGTTTCTAGTGAGGCTGCTGAATTTTTTAATGTAATTCAAATCATCTATGTATTTTCTTTGCATCAACTCATCGATGACAAATTTTGAAGCAACATCTGGGAACATCCTCTCTGACACTGAAACCACTGAGTGCCACATGGTGGGAAAGTCAAGTGGAGATGATAAAGCCTATCAAATACCAAATTGGGAAGATAGATGATGCCATAGTTGCCATTATGGAGGATAATGCTATGACAGGAACTATTCATGAGAGAACAATGGCAGAGGGAAATGGAATCACCAGAAACATACATCACTTTAAATTTCTGTGTGGCTTAGTGTTGTGGCATGACATACTGTTTGAAATAAATGTAAGCAAGAGACTCCAAGGCGTTGACCTTGATATATCTGGAGCAATGGAACAACTGGACAAAGCAAAGTCATGCCTACAGTCTTACTGGTCAGATGAGGGATTTCAAAATGTTCTGAAGAGTGCACAGAAGTTGGCAGAGGAACTCCACAGTGAAGTTATTTTCCCACCCAATCAAGAATACAAGAGTCACTGAAGAAGACATTTTGATTAGGAGGCATGGGATAATCCCATAAGAGACCCCAAACAACAATTCAAAGTTGAATTCTTTAACCAGGCACTAGATTGTGCAATATAGTCAGTTGAAGAACATTTCATGCGGTTCAAGGAACACAGCAGTATATTTGGGATGTTGTATGATATTCCAAAACTCCTCACTATACCTGAAGAAGACCTACACCAGCAGTGCAGGACGCTAGAGACAGCGTTGACACATGATGACGTGTAATATTGATGTGAGTGATTTAGGTGATGAACTGAAAGCCTTTTCAAGATACATTTCAGCAGAATCAACTCCAAAGGCTGTTCTGGAATATATGTGCACAAATAAGATGACCACCCTCTTTCCAAATGCTTTTGTTGCTCTGCGCATGCTTCTAACACTTCCTGCAACAGTTGCCAGTGGAGAACGCAGCTTCTCCAAACTGAAGTTAATAAAAACACATCTATGCTCCACAATGACACAGGTAGGGTGACCAGACAGCAAATGTAAAAAATCGGGACAGAGAGTGGGGGGTAATAAGTAGCCTATATAAGAAAAAGACCCCAAAATCAGGACTGTTCCTATAAAATTGAGACATCTGGTCACCCTAGACACAGAAGAGGCTGGTCGGCCTTGCAACCATCTCAATGGAGCATGAGCTGGCCCAGACTGTGGACCTTTAGGAAGCAGTTCAAATCTTTGCAACCAAGAAGGCACAGAAAGCACCACTTTGATTATTCAAACAGATAAAAATGCCAGTGTTTACTATGCAGAAAAGAAAAGTTACATTTGCTGTTACGGCATTTGAAAATTAAGTGTTACTTAAAAATTTTGAACAAGGCATTTTAAGTTGTTAGTTCTCCTTTATTAGGGTAGGTAGCAGAGCAGTACCATGAGAGGAGTAGAACAGGAAGAAGGCAGAATTGAGACCTTTCAAAGTTTTGGCCCAAGCAAGGGGATATGGGGGCATCATTTGAGCTCCCCGCCTCAGGTGATAAAATGTTGTGGGCCGGCCATGTTTTCACTCCAGCTTGTGCTTGTTTTTAATCACTAATTTTATATAACATGTTTAGAGGTCAAGAAAAACCACTATGGCTCAGCAAGGTTTTCATAAAATTATTGATAACCCCAACATTAGAGGCTTTAACACAATGGAGCAATCTCAGGGAAGTCTAGGGGCCAGATCCTCAGCTACTGTTAATTGGCATAGTTCAACTGCAATCAGCTACACTGAATGAAGCTATGCCAGTTTGCAGTAGCTGAAGATCCTGACCATAAATATCAATAGGGTTGCATCAGGGCAGACTTAGGACTCTCAGGTACTCCCTGCACTATATCTAATCTGTTAGTAAATAAGATTTTTGGATCCCATTGCATTCAGTTTAGTTCCAAAGCATCAAAGGCAGCAAATACAGCAAGAAGACTGGTGCCACGTGAATTTACTCAGGCTATTCCATTACCAGATTAGTCTGCAGCTACTGATGCTAAACTTTGTTATAAATGAGCTAGTCTTGGAACTTATAAATCTCATCTATCTTGCAAGAAGATGATGTTTCAGTAGGAACACAATGTTCTTGAATGGAATTCATCTGGTAGGACATGTAGAATTTTCAGACACCAGAAAATTGCAGCAGAGTTTGAGATATGTATTAGATATTTACAGATGGATTTCAAGTAGATTTTGGTCAATAACTCTGGAGGTAAAAGTCATTTCACTCTCATTTTAATGGGGAAACCCTCTTCATTTTTTAAGATTTACTGTTGCTGTGTCTCATTGATACAATTCAATTTCTATTTCATTTTGAAGTGCAATAGGGTCTAGCCCTAGAACAGGCTAGCTCCTCAGTTGGTATTAATTGGCATAGTTCCATTGAAGTCATATGGAGCTACACAAACTGCTGAGGATCTGGCCTACTATGTTTAATACCATCAGCAAGGAGACTCATAAAATATATCACTTCTGGGCTTGGGATAATGAACCTTTTTCTGGTATTTTCTGAAACATTTTGTTTATAATGGTCAAGGCTCTTTTCCCCCCTCCTCCCATCTCCCCTTTTCCTAGGTCAAAAGGGAAATGCCAGAATTAACTGACAAGATTCTCTAATACATGGTGAAAGAATCAGCACATTAAACATCAGTATTTAGGTTATGTTACTAGGAAGACTAGGTACCAGTGATATATTCCGTATTATGAAGGAAGTCTGTAGTGATCCAAAGGATTAAAAATAATTGTGCTGATTAATTTCTCAGCTTGCAAAGACTTTTATTGTTGCCAAAAACACTGCTTTATGTGTCTCAGTCACAGTTATGGAGGTTGCCCTATATCAAATTGGTTGTTTCAATTATCTACATTTCAGAGTAATTAAGAATCATAACAACTCAGAGATCTGTGGGAGGTTGGCAGTGGATTTATCAATGACAACATCTCTGGTACACATATGTTCTGCTTCTCCTGATCCTGATTTTGATTCACCTCACCAACAACAAGCGTGATTGCTAGAGAGAGAGAAAGGTCATGGTTAGAGCCATTTAGAGTCTCGTTACACGTAGTGGTCTTAGTATTTTCTCCAACTGGTTATTTCAGCAGCTGGTGATGCTAATTTTCAGACATACTCAGCATAGAAAAATGGGGTATTTTGGCTGATATATATGATCCTATCCTATTTTGTACAGAAAAGGCAGTAACATGTTTCTGCTGGGTCAAATGATTGGACAGTCATCAGCTAGTTGCAGAGAAAGCATTCATGCAGCAACACAATAGAGTGGACGGAATGCAAATTAGTCAGAAGTAAAAGGATAACATAAAAATGCAGACAGTGCTGGAGAACATGTGGATTGTTATCAGCCCACATTACATGTACCCTACTAAGGTCTGCAGTGTCATTAGCTATATGAGAAAGACAGCAAAATTTACAAAGAAATTGATTTACAGATACAGTTTTGGTTTAATTTGTGTACTGTAGAGGAGAGCTACCTTAAAATTACATCTAAAATACTTATAAAATGTAATTTGTGAAGGATTTGGGTTATTAAGAGTTCTTCGAGAGCATCATATCAGGGTTAGATTGTGTATAATATAATTTCACATATATAGGAACTTCAAGCTAATTCTGAAGGAATTATTTCCTTAATTTGTTTATATTTAAATGATCATTTATTTTCATGTGTAATTTGATTGTTTGTGATAGGAAATACATGATAGCGTATTAGGGAAATATTTCAGACATGAAAATATCAAGTGCTTGATCCAAAGCCCATCAAAGTCTATAGAAGAATCAGGCCCCCAAAGCAAAAAATATCTGGATGTGAAGATATCAATATCAAACCCCCAAGACCAAAATGATGCTGGTTGTAAGGGGAGGAACATTAAGTACTATGTCAGGACACTTGACGATGGCATCCCTTTTTGCCCCAAGTGATGAGAACCCTCATCATACTGTTCAACCCCTCACTGATACTACCTGACAAAGAAGCAACAGAGGGAAGTCCTGCTTTCTTCCCCCATTCAGCTTGCTAGGAGGCTTTGCCCACTCACAGATCTGACCATGCAACCCGTCACCTCTCATCTGTCACCTGCAGATCAAATTGCTACAATTCATCATATCTGGAGCTGAAGGTGGAAGCAATGGAGAAACTCCAGCTCATACAGAATATGGCAGCCTGGCTCATTTGTGGGACCACTCACTATGAACACATCACCTCTATGCTCCACATGCGCCTCTGGCTCCTAATTCACTTCTGTTGCACTTCAAAGCCCCGAACAGGTCAAGATTGAATTCCAGTCAGCACCAAGGTCTCTATTCATGATCTGCCAAGGCATACGCTCTCCTCTGGAGCAATGGAGCTGACAAAGCCCAGAATAAAATATGTGAGAGTAAGACACAGCACATTTTCAGTCAGTTGGGCCCAGCTATAGAACAAGTTACCTAGAGAGTGGGAAGGACAAAAACTAGAATACTGCCTGAAGTTCACCGTGGACTCAAGTGTGAATCTAATCTACCTGTGCAGCCTTTAGACACTCTACCAGTATGTTGATGGATGCTATAGAAAACCTTAAGAGAGACAAACTTCTATATGAGGCTATTTTTAATAAACTACGTTATTGCCCACCAGCAGTAGGATAAGCAGAGACTCTCAGCCACATCCTCATACCTCACTGTAGACCACATGGGCTGGGGAAACCACAGCAGGACCTTTTTAGAGTTAGGAAAACAGCAATAATGAAAGCCCTAGCTTGGTCTCCCTGCCCCTACCCCATAGACCTGCAGAACCCCGTGGATACCAGTGAAAGCAACAAACTGCTTTGTTTTACTATCTGAATCCTGGATATTATTTTTTGTCTGCTCATTAGTCCTGCCACTACCAGCCTCACTCTGTCTGAACCTCTCCATCCTTCCATTCCTCCATCCTCCTTAATGCCTCATTTCACCTTCTTTCCTTTCTCCTACTCCCTCACCTCTAATTATTCACCTGCTCCTTCCATTCCTCTTCATTCCACCCCTGCCTCCGAAATAATATGAAATAGATAAAAAAATGACGAAATGGAAACAACCAGCCACATGACCCCCATCCCCTCTCTTCCGCAGCCATATTGCTGGTGCGAAGTACCTCTTTTGCTCATCCTCTGTTTTTAATCTTTTAGATTGTAAGATCTTTGGGGTAGGGACTATACCTGCCTGTGTGTGTATAGCATCTGGCACAATGGAGCCCTGATCCTGACTGAAGCTGTCATGTTACCAGCAGAGAAAAATGATAAAAACAGTAATTTAGAGGATTTTTTATAAACATATGCTTATGCACATTTCACATGCCAAAGACGGAAAGGTCAAGAGAACTTAGCGCACTTCCACTAATCTTTGTACGATGAGATTTAGAAGCCAAAGCTATTGTGTTCTTTGTAGTTTCTATTGAGTCAATTGTTATATGGACATTATTATATGCTCTCAAAATGTAAGTCAATAACTCTTTAAACCAACACTGTCAGGGTTATTAGGCCTTAAGTGAACTTACAGTACTTTGCAAGCTGCAGACTAGATCCTCTATTAGAGCCTTATTCTTAAAGCTAGGCTGGTGGTAAAAGGCCCATCCCAGAGCTGCTGCTTTCAGCTCTTTGCTGCTACTACAACAACAGCTCTGAGCATTGGAGGCATTTCAGGTGGGGGCAGAGTAGGGATAGGTCTCAGATCATGGGCTGTCAGTGCTGTCAGTGTAGACCTGTGCCACCAGTGATTCTACAGTTCTGCAATAGGACACACGGAAGCAGAAGTTTAACTAAAGGCTCATAGCTGCCATAACCAATGCCAAGAACTGAACTGGCTACTGAAAGCCCCAAAGAAAGGAAGAGGAACTTGTTCCCATCTCTCCCCATGTCAGTGCATGCACCAAAGAAAGGATGAATCTGGTTCTTAATACTTCTTCCCCTTTCTATGTCAATTCTACATGAGGGCAGAAAAATCTCAGGATGATAATATGCTTTCTCCTCAAAATTTTCTGTACTACTCAATTTCAGACATGGTGGAAAACTGAATAACCTCCACACTCACGGGGCATTTAAGCTAAAACCAGGACAAGAGAGGAAAACAAAAAGGTACAAAAATGGAGAGGGGAAAAGTTAGTTAAGACAATTCTTATTTTAATCTGGGTGGAGGTTGGTATAATTTTTAGTTTGCCCAAACCGATTTACCCTTAATGCATATTGGTAAAATGGTCTATGTAGTGCTCAGAAAAATTTAGTAACAATATACACCTCTACCTCGATATAACGTTGTCCTTGGGAGCCAAAAAATCTCATTGCGTTATAGGTGAAACCGCGTTATATCGAGCTTGCTTTGATCCACCAGAGTGCGCAGCTTCCCCCCCTCCACCCCTTGGAGCACCGCTTTACTGCGTTATGTCCGAATTCATGTTATATCGGGCCATGTTATAATGGGGTAGAGGTGTACTTTTTAAAAACATATGTGTTACTGAAAAATTCACCACAAAGAAGTATAAATGTGGGTAGTTTGAAGAGGCGATTTTCAGGAGTCTGTCAACATTCTGTCTTTAATGGGGCAAGTTCCACTCTGCTCTGTCAAATTCAGATTAACTCCACTAACTTCAAATGAATTTTCTGGTTTCCCTTCAATGTAACAGTTTCAATGTAACAATGAAGCAGATTTGGCTCAAAGTATCTACTTCTGTACATGAGGCACCAATAACATTCTGTATAGTAGAAGTTTCTTCTTTCAGAATATTTCTTATATATCATGCCTTTGCATGGCAGGGGTCTTTGATGGACTTAGGTTGTATTTGAGATTGTAATTTAATACTTTGGTGGGGAAAAGTAGCTGCTGCTGGGGGTGAAATTTTGCAGATTAAATTTAGGCCAGTTCAATGAAGTGCATTGATGTTAGTTTCTTGAGGATTTCTCAGCAGATGTTTCAGTGAAGAGTTTGCTAGAGTTAGAAAGGAGAGTACTATATTAATGGATTTAAAAATATGAATAAGGAGAGCAACTGGATAAGACAGCAGAGTTCTTCTCATGTGACATTTAAAAGCTTCTAAGTATTATACTATGCTCACTGGGAATAAATTATATTTAGCTTATTGTGTGATACGATGTTTTAATAAAAAGAATATTTTATCTTATTGCTTTTCATCCAAGAATTAATTAAATCTCAAACCCCAAGTGAGATGGGTAAGGATTAGTATATTCAGTTTACCGATGGTCAGTGATGCACTGCTAAAATAGAAACAATAAAGGTTCACTTGAAGTTTCTACCACACTTGATGGCGCATGTGACATCATCATCATCATACCTATTTGTATTACAGTAGTGCCCAGTTGCCCATTTCTAAATCAGAGCCCCATAGTGTTGAGCGCTGTAAAAATTTTCAGAAGCGCTCAGCATTGGCCTAATTCTGTTCTGACTGAAGTCAATGCAAGTATTACCATAGCCAGAACGGAGTGCTTTTGAAAATCCCACCTCAAAATACTCCTTCCTACTTCTCCACCTAACCTCCCCTGCAAAATCTATCAATTCCATACTTTCCCCCCAAATCCACCAATTCTTTCACACACACACGCACCAACCTTCTTGCCCCACCATGCTTACTCAGACTCAGAACCTTACTAACACTCCTCTAGGTGGTTCCCCTATTTGGAGGTGGTTCCTCACAGCCACAGCGGTGGCAGAGGCAGGCAAGTGTTTCTCTGTCTTCTGCTGGCAGAAGTGATGGCAGGAGGATTGCTCCTTGGACTCTGTCTGTGGAGGATAATTTGTCAGGTGGGGTGCTTCCAGAACTTCCTGGTGATGGGATAGGTTTTCTGTTTGGGAATGGGTCTCCTTAGGAGAGATCCAGGCACCCTAAACACAAGATTGCTGGCCAGTGTCCCTTGACTGCTGTATGTGTAGGGGTCAAACAGTAGAATTGTACTGCCCTGGTGATAGTGGTGGTGCTGGGAGGGAGGGATTATAGTAGAAAATCAAAGGTGACTAACAGGTGGCTGCACATGCAGGTGTGGGAGTCACTGACAGTGGAGAAGTAGTGTTATTTTACCAGGAGGAGAGTGCAAGTTTTGGGCAGAGGAAGGCTATATGGGACTTTCTCCAAAGCCATTCTGCAGCATGTGATCAGGAGTAGAGGAAGCAGATGTTGGGGATGACCCAGGGTTGAGGGTTGTGGTGAGACAAAGAGGCAAAGGAATTGAGCCAAGTGAATCCACAGTTGATGATAGGAAGGAGATAATTAGTGGCAGAGAAGTTGTGTATATTGATGGACTGGAGATTACAGAAGTGTTAAGTGGGTCAGCTGGTAAATTGGTCTCTTTTAAGGTGATTAGGTGATGGTCAGAAAGAGGTAACTCAGGTATACTGGGCACCCTTAAAAAGTTTCACCATTTAGACAGAGTTCACCCTTGCCAGTGGAATCCCAACTTTAAAGAGAGGGAATCTCTCTGGAAATTGTAGCATTTTTCAAACCTGGGGAACCTCTCAGTGTGATTACAATACAGTGAGTAGTGAATTATTTGAACTATCAAGTTCTGTCTCACCTAGAGCCATCTACTGTTTGCAGGTGATATAGAAAGGGCATGTTTTAGTAAGAAAAATGACAATAAAGGAATTATTAATTACTTCTTTTGTTTTTACATTTCTGGCAATTTTTTTCTATGGTATATTCATAGCAGAAGATTTTGTGAACACAAGAGATTTTTGTTTGTTTCAGGAGCAGAATGCTGGTGTGGTTATTTTTAAATGATCATATCTATTCCCCTGTTATGAGGTGTTGCCTGCAGGTTATGAAAGAACTCGTGGAGTGTGATTTATTAAGTTTCCATTTGGAGTTTTTATTGCTACTGTTTTCTAACATGCAATATTGGCTATTATACTGCATGATGTTAGAGACGTAGTAATGGTCAATGTGAATGTAGAAGAAATGTTCTTAACTATAATTAGCGTTAAATGACTTCTAAGACCTGAATCCACAAAGGAGAGACAGTTTAGATCAGACAATGTTTAAGTTAAAGTTTGGTATCAAGGATGAACCAGGTATCAGATTTGGATTCAGTGGTGCCAAAATTTCACAAAATTTGAGAACAAATTGGAAGAAATTGTATGAGCCATTCTCATGAGATTTTCTTTATATGGGGTAGAAATTTCATGAGGATAACTGTCTTGACATTTTGGCCACATCCAAACATGAAAATAGAGCTGTTCTAATTTTGACACTAACCTGGAACAAAAGCCTTAGGGGAAGGATTTAAATCCTGCAATTCAAATTAGAGTGCACCTGAAACATTAAGAGGTTCCAATTTATAGCAATATTAATATGGAAAATTACACATTTCAACCAGCTAAAACTAAGTGTTGTGAAAGGCAAGGAAACACCAGCCTTTGATTTTAGCTAAAGAGACAGTATCAATATTTATAATACTAACGTGTTTTACAGTTAGTTTAGGTTAGTGCCTTTCATTCTCAAGGTATTCCAGAGTATTGAATTAAATACTGGCAATGCCATGAATGAGTAAGCAAATGTGCCAGCCAGTATGAGCTGAACAATAGCTCAAATGCAAAAGTTCCGGGCACTGGAACCTGTTCGTTTGAGAGGAGGAATGTTGGCCAGGACACCTAGGTTTTCCTCTACATTTTCCAAAATATGCCCAGGTGGACACTAAAGATCCTATGACATCCACTAGAGACAAGCATGAGCCATTGTGATTTAGACACCTTGATTTACAACCTCAACTCAAAAGGTGCAGCTCTCCCCATTGCAGTGAATTGCAGCATCAGCATTTCATATTAACCCACATCTTGGTGTACAACTTGAACTGTTAACTTTCTGACCCACACAGGCAAGAATATCATAAAAAAACATACGGAGATCAGCTGAAAGAAAAATGAGGGAGGCAGGGATTCCAAGGAAATTTCAACACATTCAAAACATTTCCTGTCCTTGTGTGCTTTCATTTTTTTAAATGTCAAAAACAGGTAATTCCTAAAGAAGAGTTTCAATTTTTAATTTGGAAAATGGAACATCCCAATTGTGAAAAAAATTCCACTATGTGACTAGTCTGACTAACAACAAAAAATAGAGAAAAAGAAAAAAATCTGACAGAAAAGTAAACATTATTTTTACCTCATTTAAACTTTTAATGGAAAATGAGAAATGGAAAACTTTCTAAAAATTGAAGAAGCCTTTGGCAACAATTCAGTTTTTTAAGAGGGACCATTTTTCAATTTAAAGTGGTTTCATTAGAAAAATTGCAACCAGCTCTAATATTATTTATTAAAGAACACTCTGCATGTATTAAATGCTTGAAAACACTTAAAATACAGAAAGAAATGGGCTACAATGGGATGTAAACACATGCTTAAGTGCTCTGCTGAAGAGAGATCCTTTCCAGAATTGGGGCCATGTTGTATTTATCAATCATTAATACTCTATTTAAAAAGGAAAGCCGTCTTTATATCAGTACTAAACTATAGAGTGTATTATGTATACCTCTTTACCAGTTTGCATTTTCAGAAGGAAACAAATTTCTTCCTGAAGCAAGGTGTGCGGCAGAGCAGAGACACCCAGACAGGACTCTGCTGTGTCTGTCAGGAAAGCACCTACAGGGATTGGAAGTCACGAAATGCGGGGAGCCCTCTACAGCTCCTCTGTCATAGCCCTGCTCACTTCCTCCTGAGAGGAGCCACTCAGCAGCAAGGTGGCTTCCCCTGCAGCCAGGGGCCTGTCCTCTTCCTCCTCCTCGCAGCCTTGGCCAGGGGTTTCTGCTCTATTATCTGAACCTTCACTTTATTTGAATTCCTTCTTTGTTCCCCAGCATGAGATACATGGGGGACAAGGAAAGGATTAGGATTATACGGCAGTTCAGATAGTAGGGTTTCAGAGAAACAGGAGTGTGTCTTCTCTGACCTCCTCTAGAACACAGACCACTGATTTCTTTGAATTAATTCCTCTTTGAATTCAAGCATATCTTTTAGAAAAACATCCAATCTTGATTTTTAAAAAAACCCAGTGATGGAGAATCTGCCAAGATCCCTGGCAGATTGTTCAGGTGGTTGATTAACCTCACTGTTAAAAACATGTAACTTATTTCTAGTCTGAATTTGTCTAGATTCAGCTTCCAGACATAAGATCTCGTTATACCGTTGTCTGCTAGATAGAAGAGCCCATTAGTGAATTTTTGTAGGGACTTACAGACAATGATCTAGTCACCCCTTAACTTTCTCTTTGATAAACTAAATATACTGAACTACTTGACTCTTTCAATATAAGGCATGTTTTCCAATTCTTTAATCATTCTTATGGCTCTTCTCAGAACCTTCTCTAATTTATCAATATTCTTCTTGATTTCTAGACACCAGAAGTAGATGTATTCCAGTAGTGGATGCACCAGGGCCAAATACAAAAGTAATATAATCTCTTTGTTCCTACTTAATACTCCCATTTACATATCCAAGGATCACATTAGCTCTGGGAGTTCATGTTCAGATGATTATCTACCATGACCCCAAGTCTTTTTTCAGCATTACTGCTTCCCAGGATAGAGTCCCCCATTCTGCAACTATGGCATGCATGGTTTGAGCCTAGATGTATGACTTTACATGTGACCATACTGAAACACATATTATTTGCTTCTACCCAGCTTACCAAGTGAGCCAGACCATTCAATATCTATGACCGGTCCTCTTCATTATTTACCACTTCCCCAATGTTTGGGTCATGTGCAAACTTTATCAGTAATGAATTTATGTTTTTTCCAGTGCATTGATAAAAATGTTGAATAGGGTAGGGCCAGGGGTGAAAGTGAGCTGCTTTGGGCAGGTATGGCATACCAGAAGAAGCTGCTACCGGCTTGTACGCAGCCAACATTAAAGCGCTGCCATGGCACTGGTGCTACTGCGGCATCAGCTGGAGCCCTGGGCCCTTTTAAATCGCCGCCGGAATCCCAGGCAGTGGAGGCCAGGCAGAGCGGATGGGCTGGCTGGGGGAGGCTGACTCCCATGTCTGCCCCTTCTGCCCAAAGCTGTGCTCCTTCCAGGGGCCCAGAGCCGGGCCTCCATACTGGTAAATGTTTCATATTACTTTCATCTCTGAGTAGGGCCAAAACCCAAAGCTGCAGGACCCTACCAGAAATGCACCCATTTGATGATTCCCCATTTACAATTAAATTTTGAAAGATATCAGTTACCTATTTTTTAATCCAGTTGACATGCATCATGTTTAATTTGTATCATTCTAATTTCTTAATCAAAACATTGTGCAGTACCACGTCAAAACCCTTATAGACATCTAAGTATATTACATAAACACTGTTACTTTTATCATCCAAACTTGTGATTTCATAAAAAAAAGAAAATATCAAGCTGGTGTGACAAAATCTATTTTCCATAAACCATGTTGATTGGTTACATGAGATCTCCAGCATATGCCACTCAGTTTGAAGTCCCCCCACGATAACACAGTTTGTTCTTCCACAACATTATAGATAGGTGCTTAAGGAGCTGGTCATCCTGTTCCTAAATGTGATTTGGCGGTTTATTGCAGACACCATCTAGTACTCCCAATAAAGGGTAGAAGGAGAGGTTCAGAGCAGAGCTCTAAAGAAGAACCACACAACTCATGACCTATTTCACCCCACCAGAAGCAGGAGAAGGCATGCTGGGTGACAGCCTATTTCTGCCTCTCTAGGATCCTGGGACAGACTAGCCAGGCTAGAAAGCAGACGGTACTCCGTGCACAGTCACTCCATTGCCCATCTCTCTTGGTGGAGCCAGGTGAGCTTGGAATACAGGCTTGCCCCTGCATCCTCTGTATCCTCTGCCAAATTGGGCATGAGATTAGGTGCCAAGAAGGGGAAAGGAGGAGGTCTCCACTCCCTCTAGCTTCTTTGCAGAATTAGCAGCAGACTGGCAGTCAAGCTGAAGGAAAAGCAGCCAGAAATGGGGGCTGGGAGGTGGAGAGAGGACCCCCCCACCCCATCCCCAAAAGCTCCTCTGTGGAGCTTGACAGGATATAGGAAGAGTTGGCACTTAGCTTCACTTGCTCCCAGAAATGTGTGTACAGCAAGGAGAACTGAAGTCTCATACTCTGAAAGACCCCTGCTGTGTCACACCAACTCACATGCTGGGTGCGTGGGTCTCTCATGCAGTAATGGGGGGAAGGAAAAACAGGTAAAACAGAACAGGACAAGGTGGTCCAAAAAACCAGAGTATTTTGCAAGGCAGAATTCAGGGGCAGGTGGACGCAAGAAAAGAGATTTTATTTCACTTTGGTGAAATTGACCAGTTTCAAGTTGATGGTGCCGCTTTAATCATATCCAGGAACAGCATCAGTGCCAGCCAATACGGAGATTAGATTTGCTTGTATCATCAGGATGCAAGCGAAGATTCAATCAGCTCTAGAGCAGCAGCATAAAGTACTTCTGTGCATGTGAGAGCGAGGGAAAGAGGTGGCTGAGATCCCAGTTAATCTGCTGGAGATCAGACTAGTGCTGAGCCTCTGCAACAACTCCCTTCTCCCTCTCTCTCCCTGCCCTTCCTTTCTTTGCTTTTCTACCTTTGTACTTGACTATAGGACGAATGAGCAAGACACTCCAGTCATTTCGAGCGACAACTTTCCACCCCCTGGAGCTCAACACAGAACAGAAGCATCGATCCGTAATCTCTGGGAAGACCCTTTTACAACGTGTGACTAACTGATGGAGGGGGAATGATGGGCTAAGAGAAAGAGACAGAGAGAGAGAAGTGTAACGGGACCAAAAAAAGCAGCAACAGCTATTCATGTCTAAATACCTCAAAGGGAACATACACTTCTAACACTCTGCACAACAAACAAGAAATACAGAGAGAATGAGGTGGAAATACAGCCTACCTTGGAGCAGCTTGTGAGTGCAAGGAACTGGCAGAGGCTCAGCATGAATTAAAAAGGAGTGAAGAAGATGGAGAGCACCCTTCGCTGTGAGCCCAGGCTCTCTGCTATGGATGCCAGCAGGGGACTCTTATTTCTCCTTCTCTACGTTTTAATAGGCATCCCTCAGACTTTCCAGCAAGTGCTAAGGATCGGTAAGTGCCAAGGGGAGGGTGGGGAGAGGGTAAAGAAGGGCTCAGTGTTTCCCTCCTGCTGGTAACTCTGGGGGTGAGGGGTGGTGAGAAATGTGTATGCGGTTTATTGATTGTATATATATTAACAGACACATTCGGATCGTACATAAGGACTGTGTGTCCAGTACATTCAAATGACAATATTGCCCTAACTCCCTTCAAATATTATGTGTACGAGAAACAGATCAATTTATTTTACATATGTGCATATCAATTTTCCAAACCCCCGTCCCCATAAATCACATTTACTTCTCACACACACTAATTGACAGGACTTCTGATTATCATGCTGTCACTTGAACTACTTAACAAGCATCATTCTTAGGTGACCGGGCACACACCGCTCGGAGTTGAAGGCTGATGGCAGTGCACACGCTGTGGCTTGTGCCCTGCCTTGCTGGTGCATTTGTTTGAAGTGCCCCACGGCACTTCTCATGCAGTCTCTCTCTTTCTATCTGTCTTTTGCCTTGGATCAGCACTTGCCACCCTCTCCCTCCTCCCTTCCACAGCTTCTGTCATACCAGGAGCTCTCAAATACCAGTGAGGTGCCCCAGAAAGAGGTAGGTGGCTGTGCCAAGAGTACTGGGGGTGGGGGATGGAGGTGAGTTTCACCACTAACTTTCCACTCAGAAAGTCTCAAAGCCTGTCAAGTTTGCTTTCAAATTCAGTTCCCTGGTCAGAGCCTTTAATAGGTGGACTAGCTTCCCTATACAGTGTTGTCTGTTAACCTTTGAACCAGGGTTTCCGTTTATAAATCACTTGGAAGACAGATACTCAAGTGCTGTAGAATTAGCTGAAGTCCTAAAAGACTTAAACCAAAGTGACTAAAGTGAGGCCCTGTGGGCTGGAAGTTGCCCCCCTCCTCCTACAGACAGTAAATGAGATCTCTAGCCATGGGAACAAGGAGACAAAACCTATCAAACAACCATGTAGAACTAAGAGGCGTCAGGGTGTTTAAAATGGTAAAATACACAACGACAGAGGATTCAATATAAACATAAAAACAATCAAACACAACGGTTTTTAAGTCTAGTCAGTCATTACAATGCCAAGGAGACATCACAAAATGATTCAGTGACCTTAAAATGCATGCCAAAAAGTAATGAGATTTTCTTGCTCAGAATCAAAGAGTTGAAAGCTAAAACATGCAGAATGTAAATGTTATGGGGTGTGTGTATGTGAGAAAGAGTAGGGAGGGGGACATAAATCCTTATATTCCTCTGCCCCCATGTAACCTTTGCTTGGCGTGAATACACCACAAGCACTGTACATACATGTAGCCCCCAAAACAGGAATTTATTTTTAAATAGGAAACTCTGCACCATGGAAACAAGTCTTAGTTCACAGGAAGCTTCTCTTCCTACAGTGGGTTTCTTGTGTCACTCAAGTCAGCCAGTGAATACAAAGTATCAAAAGAGTTAGGGACTGGCAGAAACTGAAGGGAAAAAATAAAGGCGGAATCCCCCACCTCCATTTCCTTGCACTCTCTCTCTTCTCTTTGATATATGCCTAGCATGAAGAGAGGGGAAGGTGCGTGGAACACGGGACGGACACATTCACAAAAGAATATTCCTGCCCTTAGTCAGCTATCTGAGGGCTTGATCCTGCAAAAACTTAACCTGTTTCATACTACTCACATGAGTAGTTACATTAAAGTCAAGGGGACTACTCTTACACTTATAGAGAAAAGGAGTTTAACTTTGATAAACTTGAATAAAACAAAAATGGCAAAATACACACACATGCCCTCTGGGGTCCAATCTGGCAAAGTGCTGAGCAATTCCTAAAAGACAAATGGGAGTTGAGCGTCATGTCCACAGAGTGCAACTCTTCGTATTCAATACATACTCCGTTATTTTGTGGATGAGCCAAAAGTGAAATGGACTATTTTCGCTGTATAAATACTAACCATTGTAACGCAATGAAGCTGTGTAATACTGGCATAACAAACTGCAGTGTATGAAGAAAATTTTTGTGCAGAATTTAGAAGAAATAACAATCATCACACTTACATATGCTGGTAAATTCAAGGCATGGTTCTGCAGTCTTCAGTGGGAAATAGGCTTGAATAAAGAGAAAGATATTTTAAAGTGTTAAATTAATATACTAAACAACATCATTATGCTTCAGAAGTACATTAACTTGGGCCCTGATCCTGCATATGCTTAATTTCCTTACTTTAAAATCAATAGCAATTGAAGTAAATAGGACTACTCACAAGCTTAAAGTTAAGTGTATGCTCAAGTGCTTTGCTGGATCAGGGCCACAATGTTCAGCTCCTTGCAAGATCAAGCCCTGGACCGTAAACTCTTTGGAGTAGGGACAATGTTTCCTATGTATTTGTACAATAGCCAGAACAATGGGATCCTCATCCTGACTGGGCCCTTGGAATGCAACCACCATATAAATAAATAACAAGTAGCCCCTTAGTAAGCTTTAAATCATAGCAACAAGTACACATACAAGTACACGCTATAGAAGAAAAACTATTCTTATATTGTTTTTAAATGCAGATATTTAATTTTATAAAAACCTACATTTTGGTTAGTATACTTGGTCTGCCTATACAGAAATGGCATAATAAATATTAATCCTTCACATCCATATGCCACAACACGTTTCTCTGTGGAATGTATCACTTTTACACGTGACAAATGGAAATGAAGTGGATGATTCCTCAATCCCATTTTGAGATAACAAAATACTTTCTAACAGTGAAAAACATGCTATTAAGCCATCATGCTTTCTTATTCATGTTCTAGTTAATGAAGGAAAGGAAGACAGTGGTATATCATGGTGCAGTATTTTGTATCTGAATGAATACATTGGTGGCTTAATTGCATTTTTCACTGCTGGAGTGCTTTTGGGTTATTTGATTTTGTTGGCTTATATAACAAATTAATGTACTTTACTGCTTACATTTAATTACTAGAAAAAGGAGCTCATGGAGGAACATGTGACATTTAGAAATTCTAGATATTTCTCACTATCTAGGTAATTACTGATTTTCAAATGTTGCCTAACACTTTGAACAAGAAAAGACGAATAAGGGATTTCAATACAACCAATAAAACTAAATCATTAGCATACAAATAATTTAATAATGACTCTTTCTCCATAAACAAGAGATTTTGAAAGAAAGTACTGCACTCAGTTTCAGACAATTCAGTATTTAGATCCTAGTGTCTTACTGGGCTAGTCCTATCAGGTACATTTTTAAAAGCTTTTTCTTTTGTGGAAGTTCATACGCCAAAGTCCCAGGCAATAACGTCTATATCTACACACATACACTGAACTGAATTATATAAAGGTTAGGTAAACTTAATGAACCCAATACTTCTGATTTAAAAGCAAAGGATTTTTACTTTTTGCACTATCAACCTAACCTTCATACCCCTTTCAAGCTGTTCCAACACAAGTTAGTGCATACTTGTTTTTTAATTTTGTTATTTCTTCCTTTTCTCATTTGAGCTTTACATTGGGCATGCTCATTTATTTTATACAAGTAGCATAGGGGATTTCTTGTTACTACTTGTATAAAATAAATGAGCATGCCCAATGTAAAGCTCAAATGAGAAAAGGAAGAAATAACAAAATTAAAAAACAAGTATGCACTAACTTGTGTTGGAACAGCTCCCAAAACAGTGGAATCCAAGACTGAAACAGAATTATTTGTTCATTATGAGTGGACTCACAGCTTTACCATTTCATAGCAGTGCTTAATTGATACCACTCATAAATCCAAGTTATAATATCCTTTAATGCTATGTTGAACTATTGCATGACAAATTACAAAAATATATTAATTTAACCCATTTTCCCGATTAAAATGAAACAATAGTTGAGAAAGTTCACAAGTTACTAATATATCAATGAAGTTTATTAAAAAGGAAGTATGTCAATTTTTCAACAAATACTTTAAAAATATATACTTGGCTGAAGAATGGAATTAGTCTCTAAAATTAATACATATTAAGAAGTAAATGAATAATATTTTAGGTTTCATATGAAATATTTTAGATGCTAAAACAGATAAATTGCAATTTTCATGTAACTTTTTGTATGGACTATTGTAGTGGAATCATAATTTCTGAAACATAGGGTCAAATCCCACATTAACTTGTTAACTAACTGGGCAAAACACCTATTGATTCAATGAGTAAGAAAAGCAGGTTTTGTTCCATTCTATTTAACTCAGAGAGAGAGAGAGAGAGAGAGAGAGAGAGAGATTTAATCTCGCACATACACACAAATCAACCTAATTTATGAAATACGTTTTAAATAAAAAGTTAAAATTTACAATGTAGATTTGAAAACATCTTCCTTCTGATGTTTATTTTCTTACTTAGTGCCACAGCTATAAGGTCTTTCTAATGTGATACTACTGCACCGGCACCACGGAAGGTGTGAAGGGAACTTGGCAAGAGACTAACATCACAAATATGCCCTTATTGTAAATTGCTTGATTAGAGGCTTTGCTTGTAACATCAAGGAGATGAATATAACATTAAGATTATTCAATGGGACTGTGTCTTCCTGTGTATTTTGAAAGTCTCTATCATATTTCTGGGCACTGCTGCATCCTATATATTAAATAATGTCTACTACTAGATATCTGCTTTGAGATGGACTTTAGTAACAAAATTACAAAACTTGATAAAGTAGTATTAATTCATAGGATTGTATTGTACATCTAAACGCAGATCAGACATCCGCTGCTGTCCGGTCATCAGAATTCAGATGCTCAACAGTTCAGCATTTAACCTTACCATAATACCCTGAAATCTATTGCACCACACTTAACAGCAAACTCTTTGTAACAAATCATTTCTTAAGGATTATTGCTTGAAAACACAAGGCTGAATTATGTGGCAACTAAACCCGTGTCTCCCAACTAAAATCGGTGGAGTTCCACAACATGTAAGATAGTAAAACATTTGGCCTACACGCTTTGAAGGGATACTGTTAGTTAAAAATATATTTAAAAGATAAATGAGAGACCGTTAAGGAAATCTAACATCTGAGGAACACAGTCATGCAAAACTTTACTAACACAAATAAAGGCAATGAGGTCCACTGAGGTTAATGCATGCACTGACCTCAGTGAAAACACTTGTAATGTTACACATGGACCCTAAGTAATTAAAGCTGAAATATGGTAATGGTAAATATGGTAAATATTGGCCGTTCGTTTTTTGTTCTTTATTTACATTGGACAATGAAAACAGACCAGCCAGTTTTACTCTGATTTCTAGACTTTCATTTTCTGGTTCTTATGTTTTAGAAGAATCTTGCAATATTGGGTTGCAGATGTTGCAGGGGAATATTTAAAAACCCTGTGCCAGAGCCTTCGCTAATGTAAATCAGCATCACTGCATTGAAGTCAATGGAGCTATGCTGATTTAACCAGCTAAAGGTCTAACTCTAAGTATTTAATGTACGAAAACAAGGGAAATCTTTCATAATTCCAGTAATCTGCCACATTTACTCAGATTGAATAGTACCTGGCAAAAATCAAGCCCTACATTTATTTTTGCCTTAGTTTTAGATCAGTTACTTGGAAATACTGTATTTCTGGAATTCATTGCTAAGGCTGAGCAACGGTGATCACTAAGCACACTAAGTCTATATTTGTGTGATGACTGATATCTCAATAAATATGCTGAATGACTGTGTGTAGTTGCTAGAATTTCATTACGGCTGAAAATGTGTAAACAGCAACTTGACATTTGAAGAAAATGTAAAGAGGGGAAATGTGTATCTTTGTTGTAGTAAGAATACACTTAGGCTTTAAATGCCTGCTCCAGCATAAAAGAAATTAGCCACAGAGTAAAGACACAGGATAGTTCTCAAATAGTCTATAGCACTGTGGCAATTAGGCATTTCTGAGCTTGTCAGATTATGCAACAGGCAGCCAACCACTTAGGACTCAATTAACAGCATAAGATTGATGATAAATTGCTCTTGTAGTGGAGCAGTTGTCAAAAAAGTCAGTGGAGAACGAGAAAGGGAAGGTGCCGAGAACAGAACTTGGCAACTAAATTACTAGAGGAGTACAAATTAATTTGCCTAAATTACACCAAAACTAGAACTTCTCCAGCAGTGTAGAAATTATTAAGGGAAATAAAGTCTGTAGAAGATATGACATGAAGATACTGTTAATCAGATAGATATTGTACCTAGGAATAGAGCTCTATCTGAAGCCCTTCTTACTATTACTTTCATTTAGCTGCATGTAGATATCTTTTCCAACGTTCATGGAGGGTATAGGTAAACAATACCACCAAGGAATTTTATCAGACCCTGAAAAAAAATTAACCATATCCTCTTCATTTCTGGCCACATTTCTAATGTGATTTTGTTCTAAACTGTGTGATGATTTCAAACATATGTAGGCCCTGATGCTGCAACAAACTCCATGCAGGCAGACTCATGCACTAGCATGGAGCCCCATTCAAGTCAGGTGAGCTTTAAATAGGTTTATGGGTCTACCAATGTGTATCAGCTTGCAGGCTTTAGAAAAAACCCAGGGTAAACACCCACTCCCAGTGAAATCAATAGGAGTTTTGCTGAGGGGTGGGAAGGAGGGGTGTCAGGATTTCACCCTACATGCTTTGTTTAAACAAAATAATTACACCAACTTGTGGCAGAGAGAAGATTTGCATCCCTAGTTCATGCCAATTATTATCTGGAATGCACAGTGGTAAGGCTATTGCATAAGGAATAACTCATATGAATAAATGTTAGGTTTCTCTGAATGAGCCTTTCATGCTTACAGCCCTTTTAATGTAGTCAGTTTTTCCTACTTTCTGCATATATCTCATAACAAACGTACAGTTCCTTATTTCACATACTTAGAGGACATTTGCCTCATCATCAGTCTTTGCTGTTAACTATAAGCTGCTCCATATGGCCCTGTCTTCAGTTAAAATTTTCTATTCACTCAATGAGTACAACCCCCACGACTGTTTTTTCATTACAAACTATTCTGTATATCCTGGTCAGTAATAAAGCTTAAATCTTTCCCCCCCTCCAAGTATTTTAAACAACTGCCTCTAATCTTCTTTTCTCCGAAAGGCTTGATTTGACTGACTGGACCATAGATTGTGCTGCAGTAAAAAAAAAAAAAAATCCTATCCAAGAACTGATTAGTTTTACTTCAGAGCTTTGGATCTGTGACCTGCAAGCCCAGTTTGTCCTAGTTTTCTGTTGACTTTAGGTTTTAGATTACAATAATGAGTTTATGATTTTGGGAGAGGTTTAAAAAGGGAATGTTGCTATTACCACTCTCTGTGCTGAAGCTAATAAAACTTTAAATTCAAAAACTTATTTTTAAAACTATATTATATGCTTTTATTGGATCAAGTCACAATTCACAATTAAAATCACACTGTTCCAATTGTGCACATTTGTCATCAAAATCACAGACTTCTTACCTGCCAACCAATGCACAATTGTTCTCTACAGCATCTTTAAGGCACCTCCTGCACCTAGATATTACATTAGTGTGTCAAAACAGTGAGAAAACCCTGTACCACTTATGTACCACTGCAATATAGGCAGGTGAGTTAATAACAGAGTGAGAACCTTAATTCTGAGTTTCCTTCCTTGTTGCTTTACATTAGGATTTAAATATTATTTCTACAAGTTACATGTTTTATGTTCCTTCGCATTAAAATTACCCCCAAAATCAAAACAATTAGGTATTAAACATTTCTTTACATTGTAATTGTGTCCAAATTCTGCTTTCAGATAGGCAAAGGCAAATTCTGTTTATTTCAAGGAGAGCAGTGTACATATGTCACAGCACCTGGGTTCTGAACATGGAAGTCGCGATCAACCTGTCCTTCCCACATTTATAAATGGGATGGCAGTCCCAGTTTGATCCTGACTAGAGAAAGTGGTGGTCCCTGTCACGGAGTCCCTGGGTGATGCTCTGGAACTGCTCCCCACAAAGCTAGTCAGGACTTTGGGGAGCCTCCTCTCCCTTGGAGCAGACTGTCTTCAGGGCAAGAAGCTCAAATAGCTTCACCTTCCTGGGTCTGATCTTGAAGCATTCAGCATATGCTTCTCTGTGCGCTTCCCACTGTGAGTACGCTCAGGCGGGGTCCTGGGGAAACCAGAGGGTCCTGCACCCCTACTTCGCAGTCAGACATGACTCTTAGCCAGCCAGTAAAACAGATGTTTATTAGATGACACGAACACGGTCTAAAACAGAGCTTGTAGGTACAGAGAACGGGACCCCTCAGCCAGGTCCATACTGGGGCCCAGCGAGCCAGACAACCCTGTCTGCCCTGACTTCCCGTCCCCAGCCATCTCCAAACTGAAATCCCCTCCAGCTCCTCCTTTCTGGCTTTGTCTCTTTCCCAGGCCAGGAGGTCACCTGATCTCTTTGTTCACCTTTAGCCATCCCCTTGAAGGAGGGGAAGGGCCCAGGCCATTTGTTGCCAGGAGACAGAGTGTCAGGCATTTATGCACGCTGAAGACTTAAGAAATGCATAGGGGGAACTGAGGAACCCACACAGTATTCAGAGAAAACATTAAGAACAGTCCCACTTCATCACAATCCCAAAATGGAACAGATTGAAAAACACTGGAGCAGAATTTGGCCCTAGTTGTATAGATGGGTGTGTGAGAATGTGCATGAAACTCTCAATTCCACTGAAGTGAACCTAAATGACAGCAAAATTCCACACATCCATCATGCTCAAGGAGCTGTTCTGATACAAATATTACCATTTATGTTAGGGGCTCTGCTCCTGCTCCCATTCAAATCAGTGTCAAAACTCCCATTGACTTCAATGGTGCACCGTAAAGCCCTTAAAGGCAATGTAACTTTAAGGCCAGCCTTCCATATACAACATACTATTTGGTTTTTGAAACCAAAAACATTTTTTGTCAATTTTTCCGATTTGTTTTTCTCCCTTAACCCCCACCTCCTACATGACACATTAGCTCAGCTATATTGTGTCCTTTTTCTGCAGTGCATAGTTATCTAGCAGTGACTTGGGGCATTTACAGTCTTTTCAGCTGCAACTGATCTCTCCTCACTTCATTAATGCTTGCTAATGTCATATCTGAGCTTTGACCCTCATGATCAGGGATAGAGGTACACAGAGGCCAGGAAACAGTCTCATTGTGGACATCAAAGGGGAAATCAGTATCACTGGTGTTAAAAATTTGTAGACAGAGAAATCAGCCCAAATTCTTTGCCAGTTTCCACCCTGCGCAGTTGTGTTGACTTCACACCAATGAAGGGTTCCAATAATGTGGGTTAGGAGTAGGTACTAGTAGGATTTCAGCCACTTGAAAGTGAAACACAGAATACCAGGGCTGGATGAGGGTAATTTGTCACTGCAGAGACAGGTTTGGATTTTTATTCAAAATCGCCACCCAGCATCTCCAATGAAAATATTAACAAAATGTTAACTACAGTGTAATGTGGTGTCACTGTTAAAGGCCTGCATATTGTAAAACGGAAACATTAGGCAGTGAATGGCATAATATGAATCATGATAACCTTGGAAGAAGTTAGGTTCTTTGAAATCCAGGTTTGGTATAACATTACAAAGCTCTATTAAGTAGCTAGCCCAGCATACCTTATGCTCACAACTTGTCATAAGAAGTAGAAGTCTACAGAATGTGGTGTTTGAGGAAGAACTGTGATTAATAATAGTAATACCTAGCTCTCATGTAGCACTTTACATCAGTGCATCTCAAAGTGTAGGCGCCAACTCTGTGGGTGCTCTGGGGCTGGAGCTCCCATGGAAAAAAAATTGTGGGTGCTCAGCACCCACTGGCAGCCCCACCAATCAGCTCCTCCTCCTAGACCCCAGCACCTCCTGCCTGCTGGCAACACCACTGATCAGCTTCTCCTCCTCCCTCCCAGCATCTCCTGCCCGCCACGGATCAGCTGTTCAGCGATGTGCAGGAGGCCCTGGGGGTAAGGGACAGAACAAGGGCAGGGTGCGCTCAGGGGCGCTGGCAGAACAGGGTGGGAAGAGTCGGTAGAGGGGCAGAGCCTTGGGGGAAGGGGTGGACTGGGGGTAAGGTCTGGAGCGGAGCAGGATTCGAGCACCCCTGGGGAACTGAGGAAGTTGGCACTTATGTCTCAAAGCACTTTACAAAGGAAGTATCATTATCCCCATTTTAGAGATGGGGATAGTGAGTTACAGAGTGGTAAAGTTACTTGCCCAAGGTCATTCAGCAGGCCAGCGACAGAGCTGAGAATAGAATTCATGTCTCCAGGTCTGAATCCAGCGCTCTATCCACTATGTCACAACTTTGACACTTTATTGAACTATTTATACAGCTCCGTAAAACCTGTGAAAGTGCTAAGTGTTAATTATCATTGCAACAAGAGATCAGACATATTATTTGTCTAATGAAACAATTTAAAGGTAGAAATGTGAACTTTTGTTTTAGAACCAAAATTACTCCCAGATCCTGGTGCTAAATTGGCTGAAGATCTGGATTACTAACAGTGGGCTCAGTCCTCAGCCCCCAATGTTAACAGCACAAAAGCACTGAAAAAAACTACCTTACAGTGGCAGTTGAGGATTTCCCCTAACATTATGAAGCCTGCGGAGGTGGTGAGCCAATATACTTTCAAGATGAAGTAAAAAAAAAATGAAGCATAAGTAATTTTTTTATCCCCAACCACCCTCCAATACACTGAGGGCTTCAAGCCAAATCGGTCATTTCTATAAAAGTTATAAATGGAAATCTCAGATTTGATGGAACATGGAAAGTAGTTTCCATGAAGGAGTCACTTAATATTTGTGGAAGTGCAAATTAATCTGTATTCTTCTGGAATGATCCCAAGAGATACATCTCAAGACATTCTTCATTTGAGTATGTCATGCCAAGAAATTTCATAGTAGCAGGCCATGGGGAGCAGGCAAGGATGCTGCAGCAACCGTGTAACCTCTGTATAACTCTATTTGATGCTGATGTCAAATCGGAGCTTATTTAAAAGATAGGTCAGCTTTTTTTTTAAGATTACAATACTATTCTCTAGATTGACAACCATGGTCAGGGTGACCCAGGAATGAAAACAAATCATGAACAAATTTAGACATCTTATACGTACATCAAGTCAGCAAGTTAGCACGAAGTAGGTATTCACCCACAAAAGCTCATGTTCCAATACGTCTGTTAGTCTATAAGGTGCCGCAGGACTCTTTGCTGCTTTTACAGATCCAGACTAACACGGCTATCCCTCTCATACTTAAAAAAAAATAAAGTTTGCAGCAATAAACCACTGGGGAATTCTTCTCTGTAATCTGAAGGGGGGCAGGGGGAAAGGTATATAATTATATAGTATGAATAAAATAGTTTTGCTTTTTTGCTGGAGAATTCTAGCCTTCATTTTGGAAGACTTCAGATAAACATAACAAATTATAAAAAACAAACAAACAAACAAAATAATCTTGGAAAGCTGATTAGAACTCAGGTACAGAATATCTAACATTTGACACACAAAAGGAACACTAAATGACTAAATCACAACTGCACTCTTTTCTCTTGCTATTAAGATGCATAGTGTTTAAAAATCAGTGATCACACTAAGCAGGCTTACTTTGTTCATACAATTCTATAACACCACATTACTCATTTTAATATTAAATGGCCCCAAACACATGCCCACACTTTATATTACACAGACAAAGCTATATTAAAAGAATGTGCTCACTAAGGCAGAAATGTCCTATGGAAAAATTAGTATGTGATCATGTAATTAAAGCAAATAAAGCAAATGCACTAGGGGGCTGAATTAAGGTTGCAGATGCAGCCTTAACTCTGGCACTTCCTAACTTTTGAGTGCTTGACTTTCCAAACATAACATTATTTAATGTAGAAGGTTTTATATGTTATTTTCTAGGTTTTTGAAAAAGCAAATTGAAAAACCC
Source organism: Gopherus flavomarginatus (assembly GCF_025201925.1). Taxonomy (NCBI): domain Eukaryota; kingdom Metazoa; phylum Chordata; order Testudines; family Testudinidae; genus Gopherus; species Gopherus flavomarginatus. The sequence continues at coordinate 200,182,573 of NC_066617.1, read as the reverse complement.
CAGAAATCCCATCATAGGGCATCATGTTGACACCTAGATGGATCATCAGCAAGGTTGGAACCATTAGGTCCACTGCATTGACCTTTGCCACTTGAGTTGTTAGCAATAGTAGGTTGTCATCCTCTGTGTGGGCTAATTTGGGGGAAGGGAGAGACATTTTGCCAGTGGATTTCACAGATAGTTGCTGACAGTAGAAGAATGATGAAACCTAGGAAACTTGAGTTCCATTACAGGTTCTGAAGAGGAATGTCTCTAGTGGTCACAAACCCTTCTGCCTCCCTCCCACAGCTTGATCCCCTCTTCTGCCCTATCCCCTCCAGCCTGTCCTTGTCTCAGTCCTGTCTCTTCCACACTCCTGGCTTCTCATCCCAGTTCCTCATCACTGATTTACTGGCCTAGTCTTACTCACCCACTCTGCCTGCTCCTACTCCCAGTCTCCACCCCAGGTCCAGTTCTTGTCCCTTCTGCATTTAAATTTGGCTGTTTCCTCTATCACATTGCCTGGACTTCAGCTGGGGGGAGCACTGAGAGCACAGAAGAAATAGTCTCCCTGCTCTCAGTGCTACAGCGGCCAGGAGTAGTAGTTGCAGGGAACATCCTGCTCAGCTCCTTCAACCATGAGCTGGAGCATGCTCAGTGTGAATGGAATCGTGAGAGAATTTAGCTGCCAAACACTAACAAGTGAGCATATACAAACTATGATTTTTGAAGGCTTATAACATGGTTAAACATGAGCAGATATTCAGAGAGATAGCAAAAGGTGCATCCCTGACACAAAGGCCAGCACCCTACCTAAATACAAGCTTCTACTCCAAAGCATGGAGGTGTTAGAGTTCCTTAACAAAACAGTTGCAAGAAAATTTTTTTTGTGAACATGGGAAAAACCTGATTCTTGGTAATGGCTGGACAGTTTTGGGTCTGTCTTTAAAAAAAAACAAACCACCCAACAGGGAAAATTTCAGCCCGATGGTTAAAGTTTGACAAAGTTCTGAGGAACTGAAAACAGCATCTTGAAATGGGAAATGTTGGGCAATCTTATTTATAGGCAGCCCTATCTTTGCTAGTGCAAAGCATTTGCAGATCATATATGATCAGCCAGCATGGACATTTTTTTTAGTGAAGCCATAAAAATTTGCATTAGTTTTTTCTTGTACAAGTTCCAGCTCTTTGGCTGCTAATGGCCAAGAAGCAATGGAAGGAAAAGTAGAAGTTCTTTTTATTTTAACTTTATCCTCCATTTGGAAATACTTCAACATCTATCTCTCTCAGGATGAAATTCACCTGGGGTGCGGAGAGCCCACTAGGGTGACCAGATGTCCCGATTTTTGGGTCTTTTTCTTATATAGGCTTCTATTACTCCCCCACCCCCGTCCTGATTTTTCACTTTTGCTGTCTGGTCATCCTAGAGCCCACGTAATGCTCTCCACAGCTGTTAAACTCCCTGGCACAGGAGTGATCAAATAAGCAGCATGCTGCAAAGGAGAGGTTGTTGTGGGGTGGAGGGGAGGGAGTTTTAGGAAGGGAGCATTGGATTTATGACAATGCTGGAAGATTTGAAACAGGCTAGAGTAGCAACTGAAGAGAAGCTGAGTTGCAGTCCTCTGACTGTCTATGAGTTGGGAATGGTGGTGGTTAATTCCACCCCTTCCCTCCACCTCACACATAGTGCCCCATGTGAAGCCCAGTGACACTGGCTTTGAGCAGGAATGTGAATTACACTCTTTGTACTCATCTGACTAAGGCCCTGGACTGAGATTTTCCTAGGAGCCAAAGGGAGTTAGTAACCCAAATCCCAAAAGAATTCAATGCAAGTTGCACACCTAAATGCCTCAGACTCATTTGCAAATCCCATTCTTGGCTCCTCTGCTCCACTCTCTCTTCTACTCTGAACATGGAGTTGTTCAACTCAACCTACCTACGCTGACTGGCACCCGACTCAAACCCTCAGGCAAGCCCATTTCCCACAACTTCCCTTTAAAATGATGTCTTTCTTCTCACTATCTCTGCTCCGACAACTGGTTTTCATTCTTCCATAGCTGCTTCCTTTTTCCTGTGCCAAACAACCCAAAAAATGCATCAGTGGGGCAATGCAGCTAACATTAAATGTGAGCTGATGTCTTTCCAACCATAGCTATCTTTCAAATGTCCATTCCAACTCCAAATTGTTTACTTATCTGCTACACACATATGTTAAGGGAAGTTAAGGCTCTGTTGCTCAAGAACTGCTTCAGCTATTTCATATTACATCTTCTAGCTTTATCTGGTGCTGTAAATTATACAGTTGCTCCATTGAACTGACTGAAGATTATATTTTTGAATACTGGTTCCTAAAGAATGCAGATTTTTCACTTTGAAATGGACAATCTGTCCTGCACCAGAGTGGCTCAAACAGTTCTGTCTAATTTAAGGTGCTAGATTACTCATGTGGGGCCATGACCCCTACTATATGGCTACTATAAGGTGGGTGCATAACTGGCTGGATAACCGTACTCAGAGAGTAGTTATTAATGGCTCCCAATCCTGCTGGAAAGGTATAACAAGTGGGGCTCCGCAGGGGTCTGTTTTGGGACCGGCTCTGTTCAATATCTTCATCAACGATTTAGATGTTGGCATAGAAAGTACGCTTATTAAGTTTGCGGACGATACCAAACTGGGAGGGATTGCAACTGCTTTGGAGGACAGGGTCAAAATTCAAAATGATCTGGACAAATTGGAGAAATGGTCTGAGGTAAACAGGATGAAGTTCAATAAAGATAAATGCAAAGTGCTCCACTTAGAAAGGAACAATCAGTTTCACACATACAGAATGGGAAGAGACTGTCTAGGAAGGAGTATGGCAGAAAGAGATCTAGGGGTCATAGTGGACCACAAGCTTAATATGAGTCAACAGTGTGATACTGTTGCAAAAAAAAAGCAAATGTGATTCTGGGATGCATTAACAGGTGTGCTGTAAACAAGACAAGAGAAGTCATTCTTCCATTTTACTCTGCGCTGGTTAGGCCTCAACTGGAGTATTGTGTCCAGTTCTGGACACTGCATTTCAAGAAAGATGTGGAGAAATTGGAGAGGGTCCAGAGAAGAGCAACAAGAATGATTAAAGGTCTTGAGAACATGACCTATGAAGAAAGGCTGAAAGAACTGGGTTTATTTAGTTTGGAAAAGAGAAGACTGAGAGGGGACATGATAGCAGTTTTCAGGTATCTAAAAGGGTGTCATCAGGAGGAGGGAGAAAACTTGTTCACCTTAGCCTCCAATGATAGAACAAGAAGCAATGGGCTTAAACTGCAGCAAGGGAGATTTAGGTTGGACATTAGGAAAAAGTTCCTAACTGTCAGGGTAGTTAAACACTGGAATAGATTGCCTAGGGAAGTTGTGGAATCTCCATCTCTGGAGATATTTAAGAGTAGGTTAGATAAATGTCTATCAGGGATGGTCTAGACAGTATTTGGTCCTGCCATGAGGGCAGGGGACTGGACTCGATGACCTCTCGAGGTCCCTTCCAGTCCTAGAGTCTATGAGTCTATGACCGGCTGCCACTGATCCATGCACTGTCATCACTGGGCGCTCCAAATGCAGAATGAAAGTGTGACATGCCCTAGCATCCATGTGCAGAAACAACTCCAGTGAAGGAATATCAACACAGATCTCCCGTATACATTGCATTATTACTAAATTATGCTGTTCCTAGAAGCAAACATACATTAAAAATGATTACGATGCCATTTAACAAGTGAAATGTTGGTGTGTTGCTATTCTACGCGCGCGCGCGCGCACACACACACACACACTCACTCACTCACTAGTGGCTGAAATTTGGTTCTAATTCCCCATGCCATGTTTACAAAAAGAGGTTCTGAAAAAAGGTGTGACTAAAGTACAAACCCTGTACAAGAAAATTCTGACACAAGCTTAACTATGGTCTCGCTACTGCAAGACCATTATCAAAGCTAAGCCTAGCACACTTAAGGTTGGGTGTCCATTGACCTGACCTCAGGTGCCTTTTTTAGCACTGTCTGGGAAGGAAATATGAACTCCCTTGCCTGTGGCCAGGAGCTGAAGCCCATTCTCTCCACTCTTGACTTACTCAGGCTCTTGTGAGCATGATGTTCAGGTTTGTTCTTTTCAAAGCATGCCCACAGCAAGTACCTCAGTGTATTTGTTTCCATCTCTTGCCCAGAGGTCTGAATGTGCCATTCTCCGCAAATAGCATCACTGCCTTTACCTAAAGGAATGAATTTAGTCGTTTCCCCTGGTTTATGAACTGTCTGCAAAAAGATTATGGATTACTACACGTATTGTTTGTTTGAAATGATAAATGGGATATTTTATGTTGATACATTTTAGCAAGGGCCAGATTTAGGACAATTTGAGATCCAAGGCATGCCATGACACATGTCCCTCCCCACCCATGGCTACACGCTTATGCCGTGACCCCACACACACATGGAGTGGCAGCAGAGCCCCCCTTCCCTCTTGAATAGGCAGGAGAAGTGGCCCTTTCTCATCCCCTGTGGCAGCAGAGCTCTCTTGTCTCAGCAGAAGCATGGGGAGCAGCATCAGTCTCCCCTCTACCCCCAAGAGATAGGAGTGGCTGCCAGGCCACCTCCCACCCCCATCGGTACACCCTGGTTGCTGGAGGAAGTGTCTGCTCAGATTGGTGGGCTGAACCCACTGCACTCTTCTACTGCTACACACATCTTCTTTGCTGGAATGGTATTGGTGGGGCCCTAAAAGCAGTGCATCATGGTGTTGATGCCCCACTGAGATGCATGGGGCATTTCACACCTCTCAGAGCTATTGCTCCAGACTCTGCAGACTCAGACAAGCAACATTGCATCAGATATACTCAGGTCACAGTTTCAATATTTTCTTCCCCAACATGAGGGCTAAAAACTTACCTAAAAAAAAAAACTCAAAAAAACCCACCTGAGAATCTGCTAGAATCACATGATTCCTGCAGCTGGGGCTGCAACTTTTATCCAACCCTCCCAGCACAGCCCTGAAAGGAGTCAGACAGATGAGCTGTTATGCAGAGATGTCCACATCCTCCTTCATGCCATGGCACTGGGCTTATATAGACCAGCATGGAAGGTTGCAGTGCAGATTGACGGGGGACAGGCCAGAAAAAGAACAGGGAAACTGTAATTGCATGAAGCCAGGCAACCTGCCAGAGGGGCAGTGGCTGCTATTCAGATCCAGAGATACCCTGATCATAAGCCTAGACTGGTGAACTTCACCTATTCAACTTCTCTACACTCCACCTCCATAAAGTCGGGATACTGAAAGCCTGATTCTCCTTTCACTTACACTGGTGTTAATCAGGAATAACTCCACTGAAGTCAATGACATTTCACCTGTGTAAAACTGCTGTAAACAACAGGAGAAGCAGGCCCTCAGGCTTTTATCTAGGAGTTATTAACTCAAGTATTCAAAATTCACCATTTGAAATTCAAGCTGTGCTGATTGAACAAGTAGGGAACAGAAGCAGAGCAAGTGACCAGGTGAGCTGAGTGCAACTCTTTGAATAATGTTTCTTGTCTGAATACTTGGGATGTGAATTTGAAACTGGCTTTTCAAAATCTGGCCACTTAATTGGGGGACTAACTGGGAGCTGAGCTCTTTTGAAAATCTGGCCCATCGTAACTAAGGGACCTGGAAACAATACAATTGTTTAGATAGCTCAAAAGCAACATTTCCAAAATACTTCTTGTCACATGTGGTATGTACAGAATACATAATGGAATGGGATGGCATTCAGGTTTTGCTGGTCTCTCCTTGGGATGGCCTGCATGGCTCACTCACAAGTGCCTACCCTATACTGATAAAACTTTATACCCCTCCATCAGTCTCTCTATCTATACTTGCAGTCACTCACATTCCAAGAGCTTTTCAAGAACATCCCTTTTAAAAGGGTTGAAATTAGCATGAAATAAGATGAGAAAGGAAACATGAATTTGTTAATAATAAGATCACTGAACCACTGCACGCGTTATGCCATGTAGTTCTGTTCTTTAAATGGGAATGTTCCATATTACTTAAGATTACTGCTTTAGTACTGTTCAGGGCGTTTCACAGAATTTTTTATATAGGCAGAAATGAATCCAGTTTTTCTTATTTCATTGAGATTCCTTTCACAGAGAGATAAAAAGGAAAATTGTTCTTTACATTCTAAAATATTTAATATGACAACCACCTATCTGAGGTTATTTCTAGGCCTAATTTAGTGCTAAAAGTCAATAGCCAAAGATCATAGGGCTCCTGTTTTCCTCCTATTCTTTTCTCCAAAGCATCTTAGAGTAACTGAAGAAATCCATCAGTCAAGCCTTTATTTTACATGACTGTATTTTTCTATACTGCCACTAGAGTTCTTCTTATGCACTGTAAAACATGTATACCTTATTTTTGGGCAGCTAGATTTTGTGCCCAACCTTTCTCCCATTGTTGTCAATGGTCGTCCCACTGATGCCAATCTTGCTCAGGTTTCTCTGTTGCAGACTCAACAAGAGTAAAATATAACTACTATTCATTAATGATTTAAAACAGCTCATGGAAACATTCATTTTGTGTCATCATCCCCACCCCGGTTACAAAAACATGATCTAGACAAAGGGTAAGAAAACAATCAGGTAAATATTCTTTCCTTTAAAAATTACATTGGGATTTCTAGTTTTTAGGGATTTCTATGACAATTGTGAGGAGCTATTGCTCTCCTTTGTTTTTTAATTGCTGTTGTAATAGGTGGAAGATTGAGCTGATGCACGGTTCATGTGCTACCATACATTTGCAGAGCAAAAAGGAGGATTTTTTTTTAGCCAGAGCAATGGTATTCTCTAGAGGAACATTTATTTTGGGCTAATGTTTTTACGGAGAATTTCAATCCATTTTGTGGCCAAAGAGACCCTAGGGTTGCTACAAAGTTGAAGATAGACTTTTCTATAGTACCAGAAGATCATAGTAATGATCCCTAATGACTAGACACACCAAATTCTGTGATTATTAAGGCCCTACTTAATTCACGTTATTGTAGAAACTGTGGATCCTGCAATATTATGCTCCCACCACAATTTTGAGGGCGGGAGCCCTGCTGTGCACGGGGCTGACTGTGGGAGCCCCAACCACCCCGGTAGCTGTCAATGCAACCCCCCACTGTTAGCCCTGGGCTCCTGCTGTCAGCCTCAGGCAACCACCAGAGGGATCCCCCACTGTCAGTCCCATGCAGAGTGGGGTTCCCACTGTCAGCTTTACCAAACTACCACAAATAATAAAGGTCCATTATTACTTTTCGATGATTTTCCAAGTCTTGTCCATAACTCAGCCGCAATTATTTGACAATCATCCCACGATTCAAGTAGGGCTTTAGTGATCATGTATTGGCCAACCCTGCAGTCCCTATTCATTGACATCACTGGAGACATATATGGGATGAATTTGGCCCTTTGGTTTTGCTTATGCTAGAATTCCTTGGTTTTGAGATAGATATTTACAACGAGAGTACTGTTTTTATTGCAATCAATAAAGAATGAACCCATGAAGACTGATGACATTTCATGTTGAAATACCGTGTGTTTTTAAAATAACATCTGCTCATTGTAAATTTGACCCATCATTGTAAGAACACAGAAGAAAGTCTAATGAAAAGTGCTCATGCAAAGTTGCTGCTTTTTTATATCGTTGCATCTCAGTTGACCTAGGCCATACTGTAAAATTAATGAGCAACAAAATTTCATTATCAAATATCCAACATGTTTTTAAGTTGCCAAACTGTAAAATATCCATAACCACAACTGTCTATTTCTGTCTGCACTCCTGGATGTTAAAAAAGAGCCAAAATGTAAAAAAGATGACTCTCAGTCTTACATGCCATGAAGCTCCCTAAAACCAGAGGCTTATATTTGACTCATTGACAGGTTTTAAGTGCAGAAATGCTGGCAAGCACTTCCATACTACATCATATCTAAAATCGCTTTTGTCATTTTGGGCATGGGCTAGCTTGGAGATAAGCGGGCTCATCATCATGGAAAGATTTAGAACCCGATTCTGCTCCAGTGAAGTCAAATGGAAATTTGTCATTGATTTCATTGGGAGCACATTCAGTCCAATAAAGAGCATGCAGCTACTTAAAGCGCATTACATTCTTTACTACCTACAACATTCAAAACCAAATCAAACCTGCCTAACTTATAAACAATGCAATAATAAAATAAGATGCAGGTCTTACGTTCGTTATCAGTAATTTAAGAGAGCATTACCAGTCAGTCACAATTTGGGCATATCAGTCATTACCAGAGAGGATGGCAACATACCTTCTGAGCACTGAAAAAAAGGGAAAACTGAAACATCATGTACTTAACTCTTGCCCTTTAACCTCTAGCATGCATCCCCAGTAAGGTTGTTCTGGCACTAGACTTCACTAGCTATTCACAGCATGTATAACTGCAGGAATCATTCTTTGAAATGAGGTCTTCAGCCATTTGTGTAAGGTCTCACAGTAAGTGAGTATAGAACCAGAACTTCTGATTCTCCATCTTTATCTTTTCCCTCAGGAAAAGTCATGACAAAGCTGTTCTAATGCTGTCAAAGTAGCCATGTACATATTGCCTCACGTATCAGAACACTCGCAATGGTGAACACTCATCTCTGAAAATCTGCCCCTTAAGCCTCTCTGTGGCCACATGATCCATCCTCCATCTATAAATTAGGAAAAATATTTAATCATCTCACAGGCATGTTGTGAAAATGAATTAACCATTGTAAAAGTGCTTTGAGATCTTTGGATAATAAGAGCTATAGGAACAGAAAAGGCCAGATCCACTGCTGGTGTAATCTGGCACAGCCCTGTAAATTCAATGAAACGATGCAGATTTACACCAACAGAGGATCTGGCCAGTGTATTATTCTGACTGAAGACAACAGCCAGTTAATTTACTACCATTAATCCAAATCATTAAAGATCATTAAACTTCTGGATTTGTTAGCTGGAAGAAATTAATGAGGAAAGCCTCCTCCTAGCTCCCCCTTTCTCAGGCTGCTGATTTTCTAAAAATATAATGGGGTTGCTAAGTTTTTTAAAAAAAAAAACAGGCTATATGCATAAAAACACTGCCATAAATTCCCTGGTTTATAATAAGAACAGATGTTGACAGATTCAAATCACTTCAGCTACTGGTGCTTTTGCAAACAGACTTTCATAAAAAAAAGGATGAGATTTCTCTCTCCACCCACAAATTCTAAAAATAGCATTATTGTATACTTATGTACGCATTACTAATACTATCATGCAAAATAGCAGCACAGGCCGGTAATGATATAGGAAGAATATCTTGTTAGGAAAGATCTTCTTTTTCGTCCTTTTGTGGGGCTTAGCACCGACCCTTAGATTCAGCAAAGGAATACCTTAAATTAAGTTATATATAATACAGTTAAATGTCATTTTAAATTCTTTTTATCCTGTTGTGACTGGCATAAACCTATAACATTTTCAATAGGATGATTCATGAAAGATATAAAAGAATCAATAGAGATAAAAATAGGGAACGTAATAACACTGTCTATCTTATCATAACTTTGCTTTTATTATATTGAATAACATGAAAAGGAGATAGCGTTTAAACATATTCTGTCATGATACCTTTAAAGTGTACAATGAAAGTCAAACAAAAGGAACCCAAATAAGGAAAGCTTTTGGGATACCACACTACCTTGTACCAGTGCACAGAACTCCTGCTGCCATCAGTGGATGCATAGCTTGCCAAATATATATGACCCCAGATTTCTGTGGGACTGAACTGCCAGCTTCTGCGCAGGTGTAGGAGAATTGTGTCCCAGCTTTTTATCCTATTTGTGGCATTTAGATTGCTTGCCTGTTAAATCCACTATTAATTGGAGAGATACAGACAACCTGAAAACTTTCTGCTCTTTGAACTGAAAGCCAAAGAGGAGATCATTTTTTGCAAGGACATGTATATTAAAAGGTTAAAATTATCTACTGTGGCCATAACTAAGATTTCTTGTTATCTCCAAGTGCTGTGGGTCCTGATTATACAGGTCTTAGGCTACTGCATGTTTGAACATGAAATGGGATAGGAGTCCAGTCCATCACTTCCCTGCCTCATATGGGGAAGGGATTGCAATGGAGGCAGTATCCTCAGCACCAGTTCTGGAGTAAGCACCTCTGGCTGACATACTGGAGTGGCACTGATGGGCTATGGCATGAAGCACTCTCAGCCCTGCTGAAATGGGAAAGTGTGTGAAATATGGGGACTTTGAGAATGGTATATATTGGAGGAGGTAGAGAAAGTATAAGAGAAACAAAATTGGAGGGAGTCATAGAAGAAGAATGGAAGTAAAGAGATGGAGATGTTCAAATATATTTCTACATCTTAATGATGACTTTTAAAAAACTTAACTAGATTGTTGATCTTTAAATTCAGATAGCTACTATGAGCCAGATCATGAGCTGATGTAAATCAGCACAACTTCTCTGACTTCAATAGAACTACTCTGACTTACTCCAGCAGAAGATCTGGTCCCCTATGTTTTGTTTTATTCAGTATGGAAAACCTACAAAATTAATTGAACCCACTAGATCCCTTTTGCTGGATAAATTGATCCTGAATTTATTCTGTGAAATACTGGAATTTACTGTAAAAAAAATCAAGGTGCAAAGAGAGAAAAGATCAATGCAAAAAGGGACTGGAGAATTTTAGTTTATGAAAGTCAGTGTGTCTGTAGTGACAATGAATATGTCTGTCTATCCATAAGCTGGCTTGATTAGAGGTAGGCAAAATGCAAGGTTCTCCCCAATGCTCAATGAAGATGTGCAATCAAAATCGAACTGTAGCTGCCCTCACAGTACAGCACCTGCTTTCTGGAGAGATTGGATCTGAAGAGATATATGTTCCTTGAGGGGCAAGAGAGGATTAAGACTTCATGCTAGTTCTCTTCTAGTCATTTCACACTGTATCATCAATATCTTTCTGCCTGTCCAGCCTAGGAGAGAGTGCAATCAGGACACAGGCAAATATCAATGGAAAAAGCTTTGATACCAATTTCTGGAATGTCAGATTGTCATAGCATCTTTCCCCAATCTGAACCTTAGAGTCCAAAAAATTGGGGTACCAGCATGAATTCCTCTAAACTTAATTACCAGCTTAGATCTGATACACTGCCACCACCCAAAAATATATAGTGTTTTGGGGCACTCTGGTCCCCCCAAAACCCTTCCCTGGGGACCCCAAGACCCAAATTCCTTGAGTCTTACAACACAGGGGAATAAACCATTTCCCTCCCCTTCTCCTTTCTTCCTCCCAGATCTTTCCCGCCCTGGGTACACTAGGAGATCTCCATGATTCAAACTCCTTGAATCACAACACAGAGAAATCAGGGTGGTTCCCCCCACTTCTCTCCCCCTCCCTTCTCCTTCCCTGTTAAGTACAGACTCAATTCCCTTGAGCCTCAACAAGGAGAAAAAATCAAACAGGTCTTAAAAAGCAAAACTTTTAATAAAAAGAAAGAAAAAAGTAAACGTTATCTCTGCAATTTAGATGGTAAAAATTACAGGGTCTGTCAGCTTATAGAAACTGGAGAAAAAGCCTCCTCCAGCAGAAATACAATTTAAAATACTTCCAGCCAAATACACATTTGCAAATATAGAAAACAATCAAAAGACTATAACCGCCTGTTCTACTTAATACTCACTATTCTGAATATATAAGAGACTGTAGCATGGAGATTGGCAAGAAATCTGGTTGCACGTCTAGTCCCGTCCAGGACCCAGAGAGAACAAAGCCAAACCCAGAAAACACAAACAAAGACTTCCCTCCACCGAGATTTGAAAGTATCCTGTCTCCTGATTGGTCCCTGGTCAGGTGTTTGGTTCCCTGTTTGTTAACCCTTTACAGGTAAAAGAGACATTAACCCTTAACTATCTGTTTATGACACAGGTCCATTGCTGTAACAGTTTTTGCTCCATTTTACAGGCAAATGTTCTAAGATTTCAAGCAGCACAGGAAGTTTTGAAGCAAAATGGTGAAAAATATTTCCACTAATCATACTCAAAATTTACAGATAGGCAAAGTAGAGAAAATGCTGATTGTGAAAATTAAGAGTTTTATTTATTTTATAAACTTTGTATATTTTGAGACATAGATGTTGACAATTTGTGTTTTAATGGTTACAAAGCTTTCGCTTTCTGAAATTGACACATACTATCATTAAATAATTATTGTCTAACTTGCTCTGTTGTCTGACACCCCGCATAATTTTGTGCAACTGTGAAAATTTAACTAGATATAAAAAGAAAAAAATGCTTATAAAGCAACATTATCCATTGAAATGGTAAAAAATAAAAATTGAATTTTGCCAAGTCTATCTACTATTTAAAGCTAGGAGTCAGGACATGTGTGTATTTTTCTCAGCACTGCTCTGACTCTGTGAACTTGAAGTTAGTCATCTAGAAAATGGGCATAACAACCTCACCAATGTTGTAAGGCTTAAGGAAGTCATATTTGCTAAGTACTTTGATCTTGTTAGATTGATCGGTGCTATACAGTACATAGTCATTAGCTGTGATGCTGTATAACTGAAAAGCATTTTATCATTGAAGGTTCCTTATACTTTTTTGTCTTTTTTGAGGGAGATGGGGTTTACTTGCCTCCCTCTCACTCTCAAAACTCTCCTTGTCATAATGTTCATTCTTTTGGGGCTGGATGGTGTATCTGAAGCAAGTAGCCTTGCCCTACAAAGCTGATCATTGTGAGATGATTCAGTGAGAAGGGTTCTGCCACAGGAGCTCTTTGCTATAGTCTTCCCATCCCCTGACATTGTTCTTACTGGTACACAAAGAGGATAAAGAGAGAGAAATGGGATAAAAGAGTAAAAATGTAATGCTCCTCCTGCCCCCATCTAGATAAGAGTGAATTGGCAGGTTGATGTTAATCTGTGAACTGTATTTATGCATTTTTCTGTCCATGCTGAAGTTCTTTTCACTACGCAATACGTTTAACTGCTTACAGAATTCACTGAGAAAACTGTAATGAAAGTCAAAAATATATTTCCCACATCTTGGTATATTAATGCATGCCCTAAGCCGTGTACAGTTTTTGAACTGTGAACTCAAACTGCAGGTCACGCTAGCATGTTGATAAAGCTATTGAAACAACATTTCATAAGAGAGTGTATTAGCAGCTAATAGGGGATTTATCATTGATCTTTCACTATAGTTTGCTTTTGAATTTAGTTCAAATTGTAAGATGGACAATAGTTCTGACAGGAAAAAAAGACCAAGTGAAAGAAAGGCAGCAAGTTTCCTTTTTATAAGTTTAAGAATTCAAATAACTGGCAGTGATATAACAAATGACAGCGCTGACTGCTACTGACAGTCTGTTACTTTTGCAGTCACCTTCTAGAGCTTTATTATTTAGCACCAGCTAGCACAGTTGGCCCCAATGGAAAAGACAGGTTGCTTCGGATGACAGGATCTTTACAATGGGCAATCACGATGGCCATTAGCGTTTATCCACTGCAATAAGTGTATAAATCACAGCAAATGGCTCTCCCTTGGAGTCAGGATCCGTTGTTTTATTCCTTCCCAGGAGCAAGTATTTATCCACCAAATCATCAAAGTGCCAGACATGCTTTATGCCTAGCCCAGTGAACCATTACATCTCACTGTTGAATCTCTGCAGACCACTGATAATATTTGAATTCCACACAGAGAATTGAGATACAATAGTCTCTGTGTTTAAAAAATAATTCTTCCTTACTGTCTATGAGCTGCTGGTTAGGATTATGATTGATCATTTATCAATGGGTATGAATTGAAGGTTTTTAATATTTGCTGATCCACCTGTTATGCATCATTTTGGTGGGGGAAAAGGAAAGGGAGATATTATATAGTTAGGATTACAGGCTATATAGTAGAGGCTTGATCCTTGCATGAAACTTCCACTGATGTCGGTGGGAATTCAGATACAAACTAAAAATAATTAGTCTCGTAGAAGCAAATCCACAGATGGAGTTTTACCTTAAGAGTCATGGCAGATATTACCGTGTAACTGGGAGCTCCACAAAAAGTGAAGTAAGGGAGTCATTAAAATCATTTGCACTTCATTGGCACATAGGAATTGCCAATGGATTGGTCCAGTGGCCCACTAAGTCCAGTCTCCTATTCTGATAATGGCCAGGATCAGAAGCTTCACAGGAATGTGCAAGAAACACCACAAAAGTTAATTATGGAAAGACTACTTATATGAGAAGTTACTTCCTAACCTCATATCAGCTAGTGATTAGCTTATCCCTGAAGCATGAGGGTTTGTAGCCCTTAGAATATCCTTATTCTTATCCAATGTAATTGTAGATGTTCTCATTATCTATATAAATATTTCATCCTTTTTTCAATCCCACAGAGCTCTTATATCACGGCAATGAGTTCCACAAGTTAATTATCCCTTGTATTAAACAGTATTTGCTTACATAAGTTTCAAGTTTGGTTCCTTTCAGTTTCACTGAATATCCCCTTTTTCCTGTATGATGAGAAAGGATAAACAGGACTGCACAACCTGCTCTACTCCATTCATTTTCTTTATCTGCATTATGCCTTAGTTCAATTCTACCTCTTAGCAATTCCTTCCTCAATGGGACAGCCTGGGCAGCAAGTCAGCCCTTGTTCCCCTTAGCATTAACAGTCAGATTCAGATTTTGTTGCAGTTAAACAATGTCATTTTCCTTCAAGGAAGAGAGGAGAGAAACAACTAAATTAAAGTGAATTTATTTCCTTTTGTGTGGACTAGACAGTTGGAAGCTATCGTTCTATGGCTCATGAAAAATGAATTACAAAGGTTAAACAATGCAGAAATTTTGCAGGCCAGAGTTCATGTCTGTGCTTCACTCTTTGCTTTCTCTTTCCCCAGCCCAGTTCATAACAGGCTCCTTGAGAAGAGCACCATTTTCTGATCTCTCAAAAATCCTGTCTCTCCTTTCTAACCTAGGGATTGCCCCACAAAACAAAGGTCTTTTCCTTGACACCCTGCTGTGCTATTCTGTTATGTATAGCCAGCGTTCTGGAGCCAATTCCAAATATATTCTTTCTTGCACTCTTCTCCATTTCCCTTGGTGAACCTTCTCGTAGAGAATACAGCATAGCATTTCTCATATAATAAGCCAGTAATGTCTTCCTACAGTAGTAAATATCAGCTTCCATGAGGATAAAAGTATAACAGATTCAGCTACAGCCATCCATCTAACTTAAAAAACAGACTTATTTGAAATTGGGCTATGTCCCCAGGTACATTAGTTACACTGAAAACTCCAACTCCCCCTTGTATCCAAAACCCTGTTTATCTGAGCAAATTTTACATCTTTTGTTCCATTCAATAGAAAGGTTTCGGTCATATAATCAGAAATACAACTTATAAGCCAAAGAAAGATGTTTAACAATTTAAAGCAAGGGCTCAATTAGGGATGTTAGAGGATTAAAAAAAAAAAGAAGATTGAAGAGTGACCAAGGGTAAAGTGAAGGTGTTGAAACACCATTAGAGAGACAGAAAGAAAGATCAGGTGTAGGATTTTCTCATGGAATCTCTTATTTTGTTTCCTCCCTCCTCGTTTTAAAACTGCCTTACTTTTAAGTTTAATAGTTTTATAAAATGGTACTTTTATAAAACCATTCGTGTTCCACTGTCTATTCTGCACAAAGTCATAACAGTCACAGGTATGTGCTCTCTGACCTTATGCAGAAAAGCTTTTTACCCGTGGCCATATTTGGGTTTTGAAGTAAAACATGCAGTGATTTAAACCATCCTATGGGGGTTTAGAGAGAGGCACAAAGAGGGAGAATGTAGAATTACTAAAGTGCTCTTTGAGTTCACAAAGTGGTTACGCGCAGGGCCTGTGCAACCATTTAGGCAAACTAGGTGGCTGCCTAGGGCGCCTAGTGGTTGGGGGCACCTAAAAGTCCCCTCAGGCGAGGAGGTGGAGTGGACGTGAGCTGGGTGGGGGGGCGCGCGGGGAGGGCTGCCTGCAGTAACGGGGGGGGGGGCGACGCACTGGGGAACAGCTCCCCACTCCAGCTTACCTCCACTCTGCCTCCTCCGCTGAGCACACAGCCCAGCTCTAAGTCTCCTCCAATCGGCACTGCACGCCTGGGCGGGGAGGATAATTAGAGCAGCGCTGGTGGACGAAGTGGAGTCAAAGTGAGCTGGATGGGGGAAAACCCAGGCAGGGTTAGCTGCTGAGGCGAGGGCGGGGAAGGCCAGGTCTCCCCAGGCAGGGTTACTTGCCACGGGGGGATGGGGGAGAGTCTCCTCAGGTGGGGTTAGCTGCCGTGGGGGGACAGGGGGAGTCTCCCCAGGTGGGGTTAGTTGCCATGGGGGGACGGGGTGGAGAGGGGTTAGCTGTCGTGGTGGGGGGTAGCTCCTATGGGGGGGTCCCCAGGTGGGGGGCTGAGTTAGCTGCCGTGGGCGGGGCGGGGTTAGCTGGGTGGGGGGTGCAAGGTGGAAGTTTCGCCTAGGGCGTGAAACTTCCTTGCACCGGCCCTGGTTACGCGCTTAAGTCAGAATCTCATCCGATGCATGAAATGAGAAATAGGGCTATCTCTGGAATGTTGAGTGGCCAAATCCACATTTAAAAATTAGATTGACCCACCTACGTCACCCAGGGCTGTGAAAAATGTCCTGATCTAGACCAGTGACTCTGGACACTATTTTAAAAAATAACAACACCCCCAATTTGTAGGACAATCAGGTAGTCACATATTTAGGGTGGGATTTTCAAAGAAGTCTTCCCTGTTGATGTAACTGGTCCTACTGAAGTCAATGGGAAAATCTCCTACTGACTTCAATGGGGGCAGAATTAGGCCAAAGTTAAGCACATCTGAAAATTTTTGATCTAGTTTAGCATTTGAATCTACATGTTTTGTGCACTCAACACATGGGCTAGATACAAAGGTGGTGTCTGTTTTTGAAAATATGGCAAAGTGTGTTTTATTGCAGGGGAAGGAATTATTCATAACCTGTGCCAATTCACTGCTTAAAGTAAGTCGCCACTGGCACTGAAATTGCATCTGTGGGCTTTACAGGTGGCCAAGAGGTTCCATCCATGTATATGGATCCAGCAACACTGGCAATTGTCCATGGTTCTTCCTCACCAATGAAGAGTTCAGGGCAACTGCAGCATTGTTGAGAACACAGTTTGCATGGAGAGAAAAGCAGCTATTTAAAAAACCAATACTGAAAGCTGCTTCAGGAAAAGCTAATTGGATTTGCTTTTTTTGTTCAGTAAGGGGGTGGCAGGGATGGTTTATACCAGGGGTGGGCAAACTACAGCCCGCAGGCCATATCCAGCCCATGGAACTGTCCTGCCCGGCCTCCCAGCTCCTAGACCAGGAGGATAGCCCCTGGCCCCTCCCCTGCTGTCCCTCCCTCCCCCGCAGCCTCAGTTCACTCGCTCCACCACCAGCACAATGCTCTGGCGGCAGGGCTGTGAGCTCCTGGGGCAGCGCAGTTGCAAAGTCCGGCCTGACCCAGTGCTCTGAGCTGTGTGGTGGTGGTGGCAGGAGGGTGGCTCGGCTCCAGCCAGGCAGTGTGGCTGTAGCTCTGCCAACCACCAGTGCTCCAGGCAGCGCGGTAAGGGGGCAGGGAGCAGAGGAGGTTGGATAGAGGCAGAGGCGGCTCTAGGAATATTGCTGCCCCAAGCACGGCAGGCAGACTGCCTCCGGCGGTTTGCCTGCAGAGGGTCCACTGGTCCACCGAAGCCACTGGACCAGCAGACCCTCCATGGGCTAGCTGCCGAAGGCAGCCTGCCTGCCGCCCTTGCGGCGCCGGGAGAGCGCCCCCTCGTGGCTTGCCGCCCCAAGCACGCGCTTGACGTGCTGGGGTCTGGAGCTGCCCCTGGATAGAGGGCAGGGGAGTTCAGGGTGGTGATCGGGGGGAAAAAGGGGGATTGAATGGGGGCAGGGATCCTGGGGGGGCATTCAGGAAGGAGGGGAGGTTGGATGGGGCAGCAGGGAGCAGTCAGGGGCAGAGGTTCTGGGGGAAGTCATGGGACAGGGAGAAGGGGTGGTGGATGGGGTAGGGGTCCCGGGGGGGCCCTCAGGAATGAGAGGAGTGGTTGGATGGGGCAGCAGGGGTCCAGCGGCAGTCAGGGGACAGGGAGTGGGGGTGTGTGGATGGGGAAGGGGTCCCAGAGGGGCTGTCAGGGAACAGGAGGGGTTGGATAGGGCAGGAGTCCGGGGGGGGGGGCAGATAAGATGTGGGGGCTGGGCCACAACTTCTTCCCCAAACCAGCCCTCCATACAATTTACGAAACCTGATGCGGCCCTCAGGCAAAAAGTTTGCCCTCTCCTGGTTTATACTGATGAACAACAGGTTTCTTGGGATCTTGACAATGGATTACATGCCTACTCGCAAAGAAGAGAGCAGCCCCATCAGAGAGGAAGAGACTTTTTAAAAGTTATTTATTTTACAGACTCAATGAATCTGCTATGTCGCCTCTGCTTTTTTTTTAAATCATAGTTCAGTACTGGGACCTGAGCAGCTGATAATTTCCTTTTCTCCCCAGAGTAAGACTTGCACATCTCACTGAAGAAGCAACCTTGAGGAATATAAACGTACTGGAAAAAATCTACTACTGCATATCCATTAAAATAAGCCATGTAATTCATTTTTACCTTTTCCAGTCAGAGGGCGGGGGGCGGCGGGAGTCAGCTTTTAAGAAATCAGGAGCAGAAGAAAGTGAACTCTAACAAAAAATAATTATTGTTTAATATTTACATTGCTGTAGCACCAAGAAGGGTCTTACAGGATCTGGGCCTCACTGTGCTAGTGCTGCACAAACTGGTGTGTTTCCCAAACAGTTTACAATCACAGCTGACATGAGGAGAGATATAGCATCAACTCTATACATTTTCATTTTTTGTATTATAAGCAGGTAAAATGCCCACTATCCCCATCTGTTCTTTCCCCTAGCCACCATTAACTGGCTAATTTCTTATAATCCCATCACAATGAAGTTAATTATAATATTTAATACATAAAAATGGCCTCTGACTAGCTAGGACATATTTCATTTTGCATGGAAAATAACCAAATCCTCATGTTATTGCTGTACTGAGCATCTTCTCTGTCCTGTTATTAACAAAATCATGTGAAAAAGCTACAGGCTTGAGAACACCATTTTCGGTTTTAAGCTGCTTTTCCATTCTGTAGTCATTCAGCAACATCCCAGAATGAGAGACTTTTCAATCCATAGGTAACAGAAATTGTAATGCCCTTGCTGTCAAACAACCTACAATTCAGCAGAGCCCTAGGAAACTCTGGAAGAAGCCCCTATAGGACTGCATGCTTCACCATCTCTTTCCTTCCCCCACACTGGATTTTTTGCTTTCATTATGTTTGCATACCAAATGCTTCATTTGGCATTTACCCTTCTGTGAAAGCCCAATAAATACCAGCTGTACCAATACCAAAACAAGAAACACTAAATTATGACATTTTACAATATCATGACTTTCATGTCTTTACACAATGTCCCGTAAATGAACATGTGTTATATAACAAAAAAAGGGAAAAACTTTGTTTTCTGTACTTTTAAAAATGGATTTAGTTGTGAATCTATATTTATTTAGATATGAACACACATTCACAGAAGACGGGGCACCATGTGGGATATTATGAAGGTTTTATTGGCATGAATATGGAATGAGTGAGGTACGTCATCCAAAACAAATGACTGATCAATTAAGTTAGAATCATACATACGCATGGAGTGTATGTCACATATCTATATATGGAGAGACAGACCACAATGGTACCATTGGCTGGAGTGCTCAGCTCTGAATATACAGCCTACAAAAACCATTAGTTTAAAAATATGTGTGAGAAGGAGATAAAATAGTTTAAAAACTCTTCACAGTGTGCTGGATAAAAGCACTCCAAGAAGTAACACTGAAAGCTTTTAATTTATAAGATTGCAAAGCAAGGCCCTGCTCTCTCCTTCTGAAGTTAACAGGAGTTTAGCCCCTGATTTCAATGGCAGCAGGATCAAGGCCTAGAATTGGACACAACTAACTTTCTACAGCATTGCTTTCAAACTTGTAAAATGAAAAAAACTCTAGAACTGCTGACATATATCATGCTTCAGTCCAGATTAAATTTTATGGAAATGTTTTCACCTCCTATAAAAAATACTTTTTAATGGAAGTACAGACAAACTTTATAGAAGTGCAATCATCATCAATATTATCCCAACAACTGGTCCTCCTGAAGATGTTATGTGAATATAAAAAGAAACACTGACAAAAACAGTGGAAAAGGAAGGGGGAAAGAAGAATGAAAAATTGCAAGCTAATTGTGTTAAAGTTAGATTAAAAAAACTAGCAAATGAAAAAGCAAACATACAGGGAGGAGGGTCACATTGAACGGAGTGAAGAATAGCAAAGAGGAATGAGCAGGAAATGCAGCTGGTATAAAACACTGATGGGCTGGAGACCCAAGAAAAGGATCCTCCAGAGGCTCAAGACTAATTTAGTAGATAAGATTTAGACTTTGTTCAGCTTTGCCAGTTATAATGGGAACTTGTAACAATAGGCCACAATTTCTCAGAAGCTTTTGTCCTAAAGGAGGTAAATGAGGGCCAAAGAAAAGAAAGAATGTATTTTAAAAAAATTCTTGGGTTAGTTAGAATTCTATAAAATAGAATAACAATTAATTGAAGAGAAATGACTCTAGATCTAAAATAACCCTCTTCTCTTTTAAAAAAAAATACCAGGAGACTTATTGTAAATGTAAGGTGAGGGAGAAATATGTAACAGCCTCAGAACAGATTTGATTCTTAAAATGGTCACTAAATAATCAGATTTGAAATTTAACTGGTATAAGCAACAGTGAGATTATCAGTTAAGAATCTGACAGGAAATGTGAATTTAATTACAGGGTAGAATATAATGTTTACAATTTTAAGTCTTCAAATTTCCAATATACACCTTTAAGGAAGCCACTAAATATACCAGGCTCACTCCATACTCCTTACATTGTGGACTAATACATGGGTTGGCAACCTCTGGCACATGGCTCACGAGGGTAAGCATCTTGGTGGCCTGGTCCAGTTTGTTTACCTGCAGCTTCCGCAGGTTTGGCCGATCGTGGCTCCCACTGGCATCAGTTCGCTCTCCCAGGGCAATTGGGGCTGCGGGAAGCCGTGGCCAGCACATCCCTTAGCCCGTGGCACTTCCCACCATTCCCATTGGCTTGGGATGGCGAACTGCGGCAAGTGGGAGCCACGATTGGCTGAACCTGCCGATGCGACAGGTAAACAAACTGGCCTGGCCCATCAGGGTGCTTACCCTGGCCAGCCACATGCCAGAAGTTGCCAACCCCTGGGCTAATAGGAGGCGGGGTTGGAAGTATTATAAAACAATTGCAGCCACCGCATACTGCTTGGGGAGTACACCGGGCATCAGGGTGGTGTGGAGAACATAAGAACATAAGAATGGCCATACTGAGTCAGACCAAAGGTCCATCCAGCCCAGTATCCTCTCTGCTGACAGTGGCCAATGCCAGGTGCCCCAGAAGGAGTGAACCTAACAGGTAATGATCAACTGATCTCTCTCCTGCCATCCATCTCCACCCTCTGACAAACAGAGGCTAGGGACACTATTCCTTACCCATCCTGGCTAATAGCCATTAATGGACTTAACCTCCATGAATTTATCCAGTTCTCTTTGAAACCATTATAGTCCTAGCCTTCACAACCTTCTCAGGCAAGGAGTTCCACAGGTTGACTGTGTGCTGTGTGAAGAACTTACTTTTATTTGTTTTAAACCTGCTGCCCATTATTTGCATTTGGTGGCCCCTAGTTCTGATATTATGAGAACAAGTAAATAACTTTTTCTTATTCACTTTCTCCACACCACTCATGATTTCATATCCCTGCTTAGTCTCCTCTTTTCCAAGCTGAAGAGTCTTTCCAAGCCTCTTTAATCTCTCCTCATATGGAACCCATTCCAAACCCCTAATAATTTTAATTGCCCTTCTCTGAACCTTTTCTAATGCCAGTATATCTTGTTTGAGATGAGGAGACCACATCTGTATGCAGTATTCAAGATGTGGGAGTACCATGGATTTATATAAGGGCAATAAGATATTCTCCATCTTATTCTCTATCCCTTTTAAAATTATTTTAATGGAGCTTTTGCAGAGTAGAGTAGAGGGTGTGCCAAGAGTAAGTAGCAGGAGAGAAGGAATTTGTGGCTGGAGTGTCCTGTACGCTAGCTATTATTGGCTAAGGTGTTGGTCCCTTAGTGGTGACTGTTGCAGTAGAGCATAAATTAGAGCAACCCCTGAGGGTGTAAAGCACAAGGCTGCCTTTGCTTCCCACTCTGTTCCTGCAGTGAGCACTGGAATGGAGAAACAGAGAATTTGACCCATTGTGGCTTGCCCTATGCAGCCTAGAGGAGCCCTCCAGGCTCTTGCTCTTAAGATTTTTACTTGGGCCTTCCATCAGGGCTGTGGAGGATGCGTCTCATTCGTTTGGTAAAGTGTCTTTCCCTGTCTGCCAGCTGTGGGATGCCATTTTAGGCATTCTATAGCTCCTTGCCCCGTGTACTTATAGGATTGGATTCTGAAATTCATCTCCGTACAACAGCCCCACACAAGGCCTAAGTACCACATAAGTGCAACTTAAGCCCTATTTTGAAGACTTAAGAGGTGCATAGTCCTTTGTGTTTGACCTGTGCACAAAGGATAAATTTCACCCATATGTGACATACCAGGCTGTGCACTGGCATGTACTTCACATTCATTGACTTGAATAGGACAACTTACATGAGTTTGGTAACCAGAATTTAACCTCCTAATAAGTATTAAATTCAATAGGATTTGGACCCGAATATGTGAATTAATTGTTTTGATCAAGCACGAGAATGTTGGAATGCCCATAAAATGACATCAAGGGTTTTTTTTATTATATTATTTTAACATCCAGATAGTTCTCATTGTTTATCATGGGTTTGATTCAATGCTCAAAAAAGGAATCTTTCCATTGACTTTAATTGGCATTGAATCAGACCTTGGAAAGTTTAAATTTTCTTAAGGACTGATATATTATTGTCAAGCTGCATGGCAGCACAGGATGGGCTGTCAACATTTATTGATTTATTTATTATAAAGGAAAATGCATTCAAATGTTTGGATCACTAAAAACATCAAATACAAAGAGTTAAAACAGATATTTCATATAAGATATTAAGGGGGAAAAGCCAGGTCATACCAGTCTTGAGTGTGTTTGTCACAACAGTTTTAGAAGCAAATAAAATAATTTGGCAACTCAGTCCCCTGTGAACATGGCTATAAAGATTAAGGAGTGCAAAGCAAACTATTCTTGCATTACACCATTTGTTAAATATTTTAATAGAGCACCATACAGTAGCCATAAATATTTATGCCTGTTTAAGAGAGTGCATGAGGGTAGGAAGTGGTGATTTTTGCTGAAAAATGCCAACCGAGGTGAATCAATAATTGACACATTGCCAAGCTGCCTAAATGTTAAAGACTGTGTGTTAAACATTCACCTGCTATGTGAATATTTTTCATTTTTATGTGCTTGGGAGTAGATCATAAAACCCATGCCATTCTCACATATTGGACAGTTTTTTCATAAATTCAAAAGACTTGCCTCAGGGGAATTTATCTGATCTTCATACAAGAGCAGGGAGTTTGTTAAATGCTTGATTTACACAAGAATGAATTGTATTTTGAATAGTTATGTTGTCATAACACAAAAACTATCTTTTTCCTCTTGAACCAAAGAAGCTAAGAAAATAAACCCCAGTATCTGTGGGAAACCCTGATCTGAGCAAGTGTTTTCACTGAGACTAAATCAACTTCAGGAGTTGAAGTGTTACCAAAGAAAGTTTGTGGGAAAACCCAGTTTGACAGGGTTCATTTGTCAAGCTCAATGGTGTGGAACTCTTATGAAGGAGTAGTTATCGCACATCCTCAGTGAGGATTTTAGTCATTATTCTCCCACTCTCATAAGCATATAAAAATGCCACAAGCACCAGGCCAGACTGAGAGCTACTATAGTGGCAATTACAGGATAATTCTTTGAAAACGTGTGTTGTTTGCCTGTATTTGTCTTACTGACAGAACAAAATGGGAAATTAACAAAAATTGTGTTATGTATTTAATTCCTCCTTCCTGTCCCCATCTCCCCACCCGCTTTTGAACAGACACAGAGCTCAAGCAGCTTGGAACAAAAGTTAGTTTAAACAAAAGTCATTCTCTTCCTCTCTGGAGATGAAATTGGAAGCCGACCAATTCTGCTGGCATGAGGAGATAGGTATCATTGGATACATCCTCATAGGCTGTAACTCAATGTCACATCATTGAAGACAATAGAGTTGCACCAAGTTGCACTAGCTAAGGATTTAACCCTATTTCTTCCTGGAACATACCAAGGGAGAAATTTGGGGGCAGACAAAGAGGAGCATATAGCATGTGTATCCATATTCCTTCCCCCACAAGAAACCCTATGGCATCTCAATCCCCTATGTAAGAGCTTTCAGCACTTTTCCAGTTCAATGACTGGAACAGCAGTTGCACAACACTCTTCCTACAGATCACAACCCCTGCAAAATCTCCACATACACAAAATCTTTTTATTAGGAGCTCATTATTAGCCCATTTAGTCAGTTTCCCTATCTGTCAAATGGGGATAATGATACTTAACTCCTTTGTAAAGCACTTCAAATATCTATGCATTAAAAGCTAGGTTTTTAAATGCTAGGTATTAATTATTACTACTACTACTGGCTTCATGTAAGGAACAGGGGAAGGTGAATGTTATCCATTGAGGGAACCTGTATGTTAAAATTCAGCCTGGATTTATTTTCCAATATTCTCCTTACAAAAAACAACTGTATATGTTCAGTTTAAATTACCTTTATTTTTTGATAAGGGAAAACAAAAACAAAAATCCAAGAAAGAACAAAAGTAAAGTCTCAGAGAGAACACAGTGTGCTTCTCCTCTGTAACATACTTCATATGGCCAGAACAGAAAATGGCTGGTACCTTCTGTAGATGGCAGATTACTAGTCATTAAATCAGTGCAGTGCACAGAAAATAACCACCTATATTGTCACTAACACCACAATTTTGCTTGTTTTTGTTGTTTGGTAAAAGACTTCATCATGAAAATGCTGAGAATTCTACAACTGTAGTTTTTTTCACCCAAATTATATCCAAATACCATAAAACTAAGTTTTCCCTTTCTGCACCCGGCTATGAGACTAAGTAGCATTATTCATCACTAAAAGTTCACAGTAGTGCTTTCCCTCTCTTCCTTACACACCAAACCTGTATCACCATTTCATGAGAGTCTGAAGTGTTTTTGAGCAAATGTAACTTCTTTTCAGACACAGAATGAACTAGAGCAATTCATCAAATAAACCTCACAATGGACTCAACCAGGTGAGAAACTCTCCTGTCATGAAGTCTTCCCTATGCTTTTTGAGCAAGGTGAATTTCCCATAAGAAGGAGTGAGGAGAATTAGTTATTTTCTGAGGCTTCTAAAGTCAAAATGGCCAAATCCTGTCCATAGGCATGAATTTGGTCCTGATGGGTCCCATCATCCCAGCTGGTGTCACTGATTCAAAGCTGTCAGCTGGATCACATGCATTTCTGCAGGTTGCTGTGCTCCATCACCCTTTCCAGAGAGGCTACATACCAAGACATGAAAGAAGGAATGATTCCTTAAAATTATTCTCCAGCAAAAGCACCAGAGTAATCAACCAGTACACTGCAGTAGCAGTGCAGTGTTATTGGGATATATACATATATGCACGCGCACACACACACACGCACACACGGAGTGATTCCTACAAAACACTTGACAACAGTTTGGCTGCTGGTGTACACTGCCTATGCTGAACAATATTGTCTTATTATTTAACATATACTTCATCTGTTGTCTCTTGTTTTATATTTAGATTGTAAGACCCCAGGGGCAGGGACCATCTTTTTGTTCTGTATTTGTACCGCACCTAGCACAGTAGGGCTCTAGGGTGCTACAATAATACACATGATAACTAACAATATACATAAGGCATATGGCAGTGAGGGACAGAGTCATGGATTCTTCCTATGGTGGAAGGGTATGGTGACTGGTGGCTGTGCTTGAAGCTGTACAGCGGCTGCCGCTGTGGGTTGTGGGGGTTCCCCCAGCCAGGATTCCATTTCACCTGCATCATGATGAAATTTGTGAGAAAATTGGTCTTCTGCTAGAACTGGTCTTCTGGATGATGAAAATTGCCTTACTTGTCAAAGCAATTACATAAGTCATGTCAGACACAACTGGTTTGAACATATGTAGAATTCGGTCTTATAACCAATAACCTATTAGTTGTTTTCTTGCTCCTATATATTAATGCATTTTATAAATGAAACATCCCTTAATGCATTTTAACCAATGACTGTAGACCAGTGTTTCTCAATCTTTTTGATACCAGGGACTGGTTTTCTGCCTTCCTAAACTGTGCCAGGGAGATCTCAGAGGCTGGCACTGGCCCATGGACCAGTGGTTAAGAAACACTGCTGTACACCATGGTGAACTGCTACTTGTCTCAAAGAACAAGGTACTAAGTCTGGCAATATTGTCCTTGTCCCTGCTCTTTATCAGTCACACAATCAGAAGGCACGCTCAGAAATTGACAGCTTACTCAGCTAGAAACAAGGATAATGGCATAGCTGGCACATCCTACATGTTAGGTGACAATGTGTCCAGTTTTGTTCTAAAGGTACAGCCCATTTTAAGGAATTAAATTTCCTTTGGGACAGCCAGCCACTTTTACAACATAATTACACTCAGTCACCCATTACCCTGCACTCTCTCATGGTATAAGGCTGTCCTTTCATGGCAAGAACTTTTGTGGAAGAGTTTGACAGGAAGAGTTTATGTCTCTTTCCTTCCTCCTATTTTGTATTCTGTGTCCCTTTCATCCTATTTTTGTTGTCCCTCTCTCCTTTCCCTACCTAAGCATATTCTTATACTTTATGCAGACTCTTCTTTGCTTTGATATCTATTTGCCCATCTCTCATATTTTGGCCCAGTCTCAGACACCTGCCTCATCTTTGTGTTACTTTCTCCTTCACCACGTTTCTATCCATTCCACTGTGTTCAGTCTGTTGGTATCCAAGTGATATTTAATAAAATTCTAATCACAGAACTAAGTACTCAAGATATTAATATATTTCCTTTAGTTGACAGAATAGTGTTCAGTCTGTTGGTATCCAAGTGACATTTAATAAAGTTCTAATCACAGAACTAAGTACTCAAGATATTAGTACATTTCCTTTAGCGGATGGAATAGTGCATGAAAAGCAGATTGGTGTGCATGAAACAAAAGACACTGGGGCCTGTTCTCTACTGTCTTGCATCTTATATATAGTCAGCTGGGCAAAATGGATCCAGACTCCTACTACTATGTCCTACACTCCCTCCTTAGTCCTCTGTATTGCATGGACTTCTCAGAACAGGCTCTTCCATCTCCCATTTCTGACTCCCTTTAAAGCCCCAATTCAGGAAAGGATCTTTATTTCAGAAAGCACCTAAGCATGTATTTAAATCCCATTGAAGCCAGTGAGGCTTACATGCTGTCCAGAATTGGGGCGTTAGGGTGTAACTCAGACTACTTACTTGGCCTGAGTCAGTAATGCAGTTCCATCTTCAGACTAGCTAGAGGAAACAGCTCCCCACTCACCATCCATCTTTCAGAAGTTCAAGTTCCAGGGATACACAAGACCCTTATAGATTCTAGATAAGGAACCTTCTTTAAACACTCTAGTTCATTTTTGCTCTGGTGTTGAAATGATGATTGTGGCCCTGGAGGATCCCCCATTTACTCCCATTTGTAAAGGTGTCTTTACACTACTAGAGAGCAGCTCAAACAGCATAAACAATCAATCCCTTAATGTTCAGCATAGTCAGTGTATTACCCCTTCCTATCAAGTTCATTCTTGTACACATACTATCATGTTTTCTGATTTGGTTCAGGTCACTACCATTACTCTTGGTAAATACAAGACTGCAGTGCAGTTGGACATCTCTGCTTTGGATTGTAGTTATCATGGAACCTCTCTCTTTGTTGCATTATGCAGGGGTCCCCAAAGCGGTGCCCGCAGGCGCCATAGTGCTTGCCGGGGCATCTATGTTTGCCTCAGTCCTGGCTAGCGAACAAGCATCCACCAAAATGCCACCGAAAACTGGAATCATCAAGAGGTGTCACCGCTGAAATGCAGCATCTCCAAGACGCATCACCGCCGAAATGCCACTGAAAAGCGGCATCACCAAGAGGCATCGCTGCCAAAATGCTGCTGAAAATCTTGACGCTGTTGCTTCTCGGCGGCATTTCGGCGGATGCTCGTCCCCCGGCCCCGGTCCTCGGTGGCTTATCATCCGGTGCCCATCACCCGGAAAAGGTTTGGGACCACTGCATTACAGCAAGAGAGGTTGGTGGGAGCAAAGACAAACTGGACTGGGTTCAGAACAGTTTGAGCAGGAGTAACTGATGGACTAGAATAATTTAATAAATCAGTTGTAGCATATAAGTTTAAAGATACACGTATAATTAGATCTCAGTGGGAACCACAATTGCTGATTTGTCAGAAATGCCACAATTTTGAAATGTGTTTTGTTCCAGATAAGAAGAAAACCAAATAATTTTGAAATTTCCCACAAAACAAAATTTCAAAATTTTGTTGTTTTTTTAATAGAACTGAAACATTTATTTTCAAATTTTGACATTTAACATTATTATAATTTATAACATTACTTTCACAAAATCATTTCAAAATAAAACGTCAAAACACACCATTCTGAAAATGTCAAAGCAGAACATTTAATCCTTATCAAAATGCTCCTTTTAATTTTTTCTTAGATGAGATTTCATCAAAATTGACGCATTGCAATGGAAAGTTTACCATTCCAGCTGATCCAAAAACCTAAAGTCTTTCCATCTTTATAACTCAAAAATGGTTTTGATCACCTTGGAAAAAAAAACTGCTCCTGTCCAGAGACTAAGCATGACAATTGTTAGATGAAAAGTAGTTATTTTGATATAGAAAGGGAACCAAAAAGGATATGGGTATGAGTCTAAGGCTTGATCTACATTACACGTTTAAACCGATTTTAGCAGCGTTAAACCAATTTAACGCTGTACCCGTCCACACTACGAGGCCCTTTATATCAATATAAAGGGCTCTTTAAATCGGTTTCTGTACTCCTCCCCGACGAGAGGAGTAGCGCTAAAATCGGTATTACCATATCGGATTAGGGTTAGTGTGGCCGCAAATCGATGGTATTGGCCTCCGGGCGGTATCCCACAGTGCACCACTGTGGCCGCTCTGGACAGCAATCTGAACTCAGATGCAGTGGCCAGGTAAACAGGAAAAGCCCCGCAAACTTTTGATTTTCATTTCCTGTTTGCCCAGCGTGGAGCTCTCATTAGCACGGGTGGCAATGCAGTCCCAAATCCAAAAAGAGCTCCAGCATGGACCGTACGGGAGATACTGGATCTGATCGCTGTATGGGGAAACAAATCTGTTCTATCAAAGCTCCGTTACAGAAGATGAAATGCCAAAAAAAATCTACAGGCTACACAGTGCTGTGTGACAAGCGTAACAGGAAGCCAGAGACTCAAATGGATGCTCATGGAGGGAGGGAGTGGGTACTGAGGACTCCAGCTATCCCACAGTCCCAGCAGTCTCCAAAAAGTATTTGCATTCTTGGCTGAGCTCCCAATGCCTGTAGGTTCAAACACATTGTCCGGCGTGGTTCAGGATATAGCTCAACAATTTACTCCCTCCGCCCTCACGTGAAAGAAAAGGGAAAGAAGTCATTTCTTGACTTCTTTCAATGTCACCCTATGTCTACTGAATGCTGCTGGTAGATGCGATGCTGCAGCAGTGAAGAGCAGTATCCACTCCTCTCCCCTGCCCGGTGGCAGATGGTGCAGTATGATTGGTAACTGTCCTTGTTATCAACCATGAGTGCTCCTGGCTGGCTTTAGGTGAGGCTGGCTGGGGGTGCCTGGGTGAAAATAGGAATGATTCTTGGTCATTCCCAGTAGATGGTACAGAATGGCTGGTAACCATCTTCATCATAGCAACTGGGGGCTGAGCTCCATCAGCCCCCTTCCTTTCCTGTGTAAAGAAAGGATTCTGTCCTGCCTGGACTATCATAGCAGCGGCATGCTGGGCTCCTCTCCGCCACACCGCTTAATGTCCTGCCTGGACTGTCATAGTGGCAGGAGGCTGTCTCCCCCTCATTTTATCTCACTAACAAGTCACTGTTCTTATTCCTGCATTCTTTATAACTTCATGACACAAATGGGGGGGGGGGACACTGCCACGGTAGCCCAGAAAGGTTGGGGGAGGAGGGAACCAACGGGTGGGGTTGTTGCAGAGGCACCCCCCGTGAATGGCATGTAGCTCATCATTTCTGTGGGATCTGACACGGAGCAGCCATGCTCTCTGATACACTGGTTCTCTAGTACACTTGCCCCATATTCTAGGCAGGACTGACTCTATTTTTAGAAACCATAAAGGAGGGATTGACTTGGGGAGTCATTCCAAGTTTTGCCTTTGCGCCCTCGGCCGATCTCAGCCGGGGCACCTATGATAGCAGCAGACAGTACAGAAGGAGAGACAACTGTCATCTCATTGCCAATTTACACTGGCAGCAGATGGTACAGAACAACTGATAACCGTCTCTGCTATCATGCAAAAGCAAATGAATGCTGCTGTGTAGCGCTGGAGTATCGCCTCTGTCCGCGGCATCCAGTACACATACGGTGACTGTAAAAAAAAAAAGCTGAACAGGCTCCATGGTTGCCGTGCTATGGCGTCTGCCAGGGCAATCCAGGGAAAAAGGGTGCGAAAGGATTGTCTGCCGTTGCTTTCCCAGAGGAAGGAATGACTGATGACATTTACCCAGAACCACCCGTGACAATGATTTTTGCCCCATCAGCCACTGGGCTCTCAACCCAGAATTCTAAGGGACGGGGGAGACTGCGGGAACTATGGGATAGCTATGGAATAGCTACCCACATTGCAACGCTCCGGAAATTGACGCTAGCCTCGGACCATGGACGCACACTGCCAAATTAATGTGCTTAGTGTGGCCGCGTGCACTCGACTTTATACCATCTGTTTTATAAAACCGGTTTATGTAAAATCAGAATAATCCCATAGTGTAGACGTACCCTAAGTCATTATCATGACTCCATTAAAAATACTCCCAGGAATACAATTTAATCTTTCTTTTTCTTGTATTTGTTCTCTGTGTCAATGAACACCCCTACAGAACGATATACAGAATATTATTAATTCCGTCTCAAGAGTCAGTTTGTTTCCTCCCAGCAACAGAATGAATAGGCAAAAATAAGGATCTCAGAAGAGATGGGATTGCTGCTCAAACTAATGAATTATTTCTTCATACAAAGATGGATTGGCCTCTTAATAAAGAAACTGCTCGTTTTCCTCTTGGGTAGGAAGTCGATAGTAATGGATGTTTTCCAATCCATGCTTCGTTACATTATCTATATTTTCAGATCAAGCTGCATTTATGTAGAAAACTGGTAATTAATTCTTGCTTAAGTCACATGAAGATGATATGTGTATCTGAGAAATAATTTGGACCCCTTATTCAGTGTGAAGATGAGGATGGGAAGGAGGTTGAGAAATGCACTTGTCTTGTCTTCAGTCAAAAAATGAGCACGTTATTTTTCAGAAAAGACTAGTGCTGTAAAATAAACTACTATACTACAGCCTTATAATGTCATTCCCGATATGCAGCATTTCTGTTCTGATTTTTACTGCACAGTTGAGGCAATTCTTTATTGCAAGAAGTCTAAAATGATACTTATGAATGGTTGGTATAGCTGTGATAAACATTGTTCTGGAAAGCAGGATATTCAGAATTCATGAAGTGCTTTCTCACTCTTGCTAGACTGTATGCATGTAGATGTTTTGCATCAGGCCCCCAGTGCATGCTTTTTGAATTACTCCCTAAACAGGGAATATTTTGATAAAAGCAAAAGGCTTTTTGGAAGACATTTCATGCCCCATTAGGACCTATAGGGCCAACCATTAATAAGGTTATACTGAAAGTGTACTTATTCATGTTTTTTCTCACTGTGAAAATGTTTCCAGCCTTTCCCCATTATGAATGTTACAGTGTATGGTGTGTGAATCAATTCTATCTGTGCAGACACAGCAGAATGAAAGGTATAATGATGTGGGAGTGAAGTGTCAATGCATAATTCATATCTGACAGTGCACTGTATTGAGTTCTATCAGGCAGCATTCCATGGCAGAGAGGTCCTCAAAGGCTGCTGAAATTCATCTGCATCAGCTCATTGTGTTTCTGCTTGGGTGGCAAAATCGATAATTTAGACTGAGTGAAATGCCATTCAGTAACACTGTTAAAGCAGAGAGTGAGAAAGGCACAGCTCTGTTATGTGGTCAAGAGATTACCATCCAAGAAAATCTTTTTGGCTATTTTCTTCTGTACCTCAAGGTTTTTTTTTTTTAAAAACCAAACATGATATTCCTATTAGTAAATGAATTGTGAACATGATTCTGCAAGGCATTGAGCACTCTGGCCCACTGAATCAAAAGCACTACATATGCTTAAGCAATTTGCCAGATCAGGGCCTGAATTTTCAGGACCTCACAGCAAAACAATAACATTCTAAATTCACTTTAGTGTGTTTATAAATTGTAGCATGTAAAGCCAGATTATGAGAGGATGTAAATCAGTGTAGCTCAAGTGAAGTCAATGAAGCTGTGCTGATTTATAGCATACAGTGAACAATAGTACAATCATTCGCTACACGTGACGGGCTTGATCCTGCACCACTTGAAGTCAATGGGAGCAGAAGAAGGAGCAGACCTTAACTGCTGTAATTCTTAGACACAATAGGATTAGTTGCAGCTGGATGAATTTTTTTTTCAGTCTTTTTTGTCTGGTTTGAAATAAAATTTTAACTGTTGCCCCACCCCAAATATAATAATAATAATAATAATAATAATAATAATAATAATAATAATAATAATAAATTCTTACTTGTTTGAATGCATGCTTTTGTTTCCTATATGTGGTGATCCCTTGCTGTGACATTTCCGTAATAACAAAAAGTTTATTAGGTGCTAACCCAGTATATTGTCACAATATTACAAAAGTTTAGGTTTCGTTTCTCTAAACCTCAAGCATTTTTGTAAAAATAAAAGACATCCAAGTTGATGAATTATATCCTGTATACAATGGGATTTGAAAGAGCTGAGAAAGTAAAACCTGAAATCACTATTTGTGACCAAAACTATTGACACATAAACTTTCACTGCATTATCACTCATTTGATTTTTAATTGCCTTTTGTTTGTTAGGACGGCTTCCTTTATCACTTAGGTTATGAATTTCAAAAGAATGATATGAGATGCAGTATAGACTGTTTTTGGCAGCTATTATACTGAATTATTTCCAATATTTTGTCCTGGCTTACCTTTGTGCTTGAATTGCATCCTCCAGTAGGTCCAAGCTCAATCAGAGAAGAGCAGTGTTTTGCAAGATGGGAAGGAATGTATTTCTAATATAATAAACAATTATTAGTGACACCTGGCTGGATAATAGCTAACATTTTGTACAAATTTGTTCATTTCAATGTACAAAATCTTGAAATGAAACAGTTACTGCTAACTCCAGCTGGGATTCTCACAGTTCAAATCTTAAAAATAAAGACACACATAGGCCAGATCCCTTGCTATTGTAAACTGAAGTAGTTCCACTGATTGCAGTGGAGATCTGAGATATGCCAATTTACACTAACTGAGTGAGTGGCTCATAAAATGGTATAAAGGAAGCACACTAGTTTGCATTTTCCCCTCATGTTAAAGTAGAGACAACCTTAGTTGATCCTGGGACTCATGAGGATGAGGAATTTATAATCGATTGGCTGTGGAATAAGCACAGTGGTCTCAATCTTGAAAGTGCTTAACAGCTCTGACCGATTTCCATTTGTGGATACATGCCAAGCAAGCTTCCCCACATGGCCCCCCTCAGTCCTGACCTGAAGCCTCTCTGCTCTTTCATTTATGTGGTTCTTTTGAGCAGACACTGCCAGCTGTGTGGTGGTTATAAGATGAGGGACTAGATTGTGATCACCAAAATCTCTCTCACTTGCATCCTAAACAGAGGGTTTAAACTGAGTCTTCATTTAAATTCATCCTGGGATGTAGCATAGTCCCCTTTCTCTTCAAAATTAAGTCCTTGTGAACGTTAGCTGTAGTAAGGTGACCATACATTTGGAACAGAAATTTGGAGTGTGTCCTGGAAAGGCAACACCATCAGTTGCTACCTGCCTTTCACAGGACCACCACCACCACTACAATCATTCAGGGTGAAAATGGGCTCTGTACTGAGACCTCCATGGGTATGTTTACAAGCCCCGGGAGGGGAGTCGGTTTCAGAGCCCAAGTGGGAACATCTATATGTCTGTTTTTAGCACCGTAACATGATCCCTTGATCCCAAGTCTGTAAATCCAGGCTCTGAAACTCACCGTCATGGGTGGTTTTGGGGTTGTTGTTTTCTTTCTTTTTTTTTTTCTTTTTGCATGTAGACATACCCTACATACCACTGGAGTGCTTGTTTAGATTAGGATTTAAAGTGTGATGTTTAACCCACTCTAGGCTTTAACACATGTGAAACGTCACAAGCTAAAGTTAGTGTGCCTTGCTTTCATTAGAATTTTAAAATGAGTTAACTAGCACGTTAGCTAACACAGTCTAACCTCACCCCCTAAATCCCACTTAATCTCTCAAAACAAGATCTAAATGAAGCATAGACCTTATCTGGCTTCCACAGCTGTTTGAGTGGCACCAAAAACATTTTCTGCCATGGGCAGCAAAACATCTAGAGCTGGCCCTGCTGGCCCCTCTACACACAAGTGAATTTTGCTCAAACAATACAATCCTGTGGAATGCTGATAGCACTCAGTTCCTCACAGAGTATGGTTTAAATAATTTTAATTCCAATGAACAAGTACAGTAGATCACAAAATCCGGTAATAGGAGGGAAGGAAAACTGAAGATTTGTGATCAACCTTCATTGCCTAAAGTGTATTGGGCAGTGCATGTTGTTTTTTATTTCATGTCATACGGCTTAAAATTGCACATTATGTATGTGGTTTGTCCTTTATTGTTAGACACGCTTGCCTGTTTAGATTGCAAGTTCTTTTGGCAGAAGCCATCTCTTATGTATCTTTAGAGCATATAATAAAATGGGGTCCTGATCCTGATTGGGGACTGTGACAGAAGGTCTGGGCACCTGCATATATTTCATATACGTAGCAAAGGAAAACTGTTTGGAGGGGAAATAGATAAACAGAAAGATTTTAAACCTGCATAAATTGGATTCTAACCAGGCATGAGAATCTGTGGAGCAGGGTTTCTGAGCTGGGTAGTTAAGTATTTGAAAGTCAGTTCTTAATCCTCATTAAGAGGCCTTGTGTCGCCATGTTGCTCTCCCTTAAAGAAAGCAGTGGGTCCCAAACCACACCATGGTGTGGACAAAACTGTAAGGGTGGCCCTGAATCAAGGGAAGAGAAGAATCATAGAATCGTAGCACTGGAAGACACCTCAAGAGGTCTTCTAGTCTAGTCCCCTGCACTCAAAGCAAGGCTAATTATCTAGACCATCCTTGATAGGTGTTTGTCTAACCTGCTTTTAAAAATCTCAAATGATGGAGATTCCACAACCTCCTAGGCAGTTTATTCCAGTGCTTAACCACTCTGACAGTTAGGAAGTATTTCCTCATGTCCAACCTAAACCTCCCTTGCTGCAATTTAAGCCCGTTGCTTCTTGTCCTATCCTCAGAGTTTAAAAAGAACAATTTTTCTTCTTCCTCCTTATAACAACATTTTACATAACAGCTTTCAAGTATGTAAAAGGTATGACAATATGACACCTTGCCACCTGCTAAGCATGCTCTCTGTTACAGATGTCTAAAATTACAGTAATTCATTTGGTTCCTACAGTAATACGATAGGGTTCAGTGGAATTACTCTAGATCAGGGATCAGCAACCTTTGGCACATGGCCCATCAGAGAAAGCCGCTGGCCAGGACGGTTTGTTTACCTGCAGTGTCCGCAGATTTGGCCCATCGCAGCTTCCACTGGCTGCGGTTCGCTGTTCCAGGCAGTTCCAGGCCAATGGGGGCTGTGGGAAGCAGCAGCCAGCACATCCCTTGGCCTGAGCCACTTCCCGCAGCCCCCATTGGCTTGCAACGGTGAACTGCAGCTACTGGGAGCTGCGATCGGCCGAACCTGCAGATGCTGCAGGTAAACAAACCGGCCTGGCCTGCCAGTGGTTTTCCCTGATGAGCCATGTGCCAAAGGTTGCCGATCCCTGATCTAGATTAATACCATTTGTAGCTAAACATCTGACTGATCCAGATGAAGGGGCTTTATACAAGAGATCTCTGGATACAGCAAAGGGAGTTGGTATAGTCAACAAGCTATGCTGACAGGCTGCCCAAGGAGTGATCAGAGAGAGAGAACTGCTTTCAAGGGATGTGAGATATTCACTTTTCTTTTTGTCTCTAAGTCAGCTAACAGTTCCTTATCTACATTACCTTAAAAGAAGTGTACATCTAGAGATGTTAAACAAACCAGTTATTTTGTTTTGAATCCATATTTTTTAAGAAGAAGTGCTGAAGGTTACCTACCATCCCTCAATCTCATTCACAGGGACCTAGACAAAGATAATTTACCCCAGTAATTTGTGTTGCCACCAGTCTGTAGCAGAACACAAGGGAAGAAGATGAAAGACCAGAGGAGAGTTGGCAGTGCTGGTGGTCTTGGGACCTTTCTCAGGACAACCACAACAAAAACAAACAACTTACATTCGTCTTCCTCTCCCCCTTTTTTATTTATTTTCAACTCACCTATCCTCTGCCCAGGATCTTCAGTAGTAGTTTCTTTTCATGCTCTCTACTTGTGCTGATTTAACATGAATCCTCATTTCATACTTGTAAAAATGTGAAGATGTTAATCTAAAGTAAGCAAGTAGATGCCAAACACGCAGAGATGACTACACTTCAATCTATTTTAAATTCCAGACTTCCCCAGTATGAAGATATTAAATTACTATTCTCTAAACTGCACATGATAAAATTCAGGATTCATTGATTATGGGACAAATCATTTTATCATATTCAGCTGGAGACTAGTGATTAATATAGTCACACTGAGGAAGTCTCGGATTCAAAACAGATTTAAGTGTAGTTTTTCTGTAGACACACCCATGGGGACTATGGCAGGGGGGGATGAAAGCCTGCAAAAATCCCCTCACAGTGTTTGCAAATCATTTTCCCAGAGTTCAATTCTCCATGCTCCTTCTAGTCACCCTACTGTCTGCTCATACAATTCCTTTAGGAGCTATTCCTGGCAACCTACTCAGCCAAAGGTGGTAGACAGTAGGTAAATGCCATTTCAACTAAGGGTGCATAATCACTGGGGAATCTTGCACCTATGATGGAATGCTGAGAATGGCAGAGGAGCATACCCAAATGCTATGTGTCTCAGTGTCCCCACACCTAACTTTCCTACAAACATAAGTGGTAACAGAAAGTCATGCATGGCTCCCTACCACAGTCCTCCCTCATAAATATGACTACAGTTCATTTCATTTGGAATTAAAACGTTGTTAATTTTCTGATCTTGAATACAGGCTCAAAGTGAAGTCCTGTCGCTGTCCAAAAAATGTGACTAAAAGTGTCATTGTAGGATTCTGTATTTATTGTGCCTCACCAATTTCATATCAGATTTACTCAGATGAAAATAAAATATTTTTTCTAACTTCCAACCCCACTAATTCATGCCAGGTTCTGATAGTCAACAGGGGAACTTTTTTATTGTTTGTGAATCAACAGCAATAATTTGGCAGGCCAAATTATGGCCTATGCTTACACCTGTGCAACCTTATTTCCAGTGACATATGTATAACCCCATTACCCAAAAGTGGATCTGCACACGTCTGAGGGCATATTCTGAAAACAATCAATGTAGTTGAAGGACATCATGTTACCAAACTGAATATATGTGATATAGAACCAGTCACTCATAATAAATATGGAACCCACAGTGCCATTTTTATGAAGCCTGTTTAAAGTAGAGCCACATTTTAAGCAATTCCGTCATTTCTGTCAATTGGAGATTCCAGTAAAATGAATCTTTTACTTACTGGCACTTTTAGCTTTCTAGTGATTTCTTTTATGCTTCTGTTCTAAAGAAATGTGATGCATTATGCAGCATACCATGCCAGAGGCTGAATTAAAGAGCTATTCAGTAGTGCTAAGTAAAAGTAAACACCAGAAATTACTTGTCACAGTTGGAGGAAAATTAAGGGTATTTTAGACAGCTTACTTTTTAAAATGAGTTATTTTTTCTTACATTATGTTGACATTCCCATAGCAAACTGAATGTCACATCACTTTCAGTGCCCTTCGAAAAAGGACACTTCTTGCTTTGTTTTTGGAATGTAAATGATCACTAAATCCTCCAGGCTGCTGGAGCTATAATCATATATCAATGCAGAATTAGGAGAGTCAGTTTTTAAAAGGTCTGAATGTGCTGCTGTGATATGAGAGACAGTGTAGTGCAGTGAATAAGACACTGTTCTGGGACCCAGGAGACCTAAGTTCTGTTCCAGACTCTGTTATTGACTTGCTCTCTGACTTTAGAAAAATCTCTACACCTGGTTGTGTCTCTATTGTCTGTTTACAGTGTAATCTCTTTACTACAGGATGGTCTCTCACAATGCTTATGTAACACCTACCACAATGGGCCCTCAACATTAGCTGGGGCCTTTAAACACTCCTGTAATACAAATCAATATGATCATACTTTTGTTATTAAAATTAGAGATGAGTCCAAAGCTGCATCTGAACACTGACAAAATTTGGACTTCAAACTTCAGCAATGTATGGACTTAGGATTTTGTTAAGACTCATCTCTAACTTCATCTGCTCTCATTTATTGGACTACTGTAAGATCCATTACTAAGAGCTAGTAAGTGATGGGTCTTTATTTCCTGGCCCTATTCACTGTGTACCCTGAGTCGGGTTATACCATCTCTGTGTGACTGGAGTTAGTACTCACCTACTCCAGTTACAAAAAGCTTTACTTGTCTGTAAGCACATTGAACTAGTTTTAAGAAAAGGTTCTGCCAATTAAGATATACAGTCTTGAATATGGAGGAGCTGGGGAGAGACTATAGCACATTCACCACTGAAAGGTCAACTGGCTTAACCTGAAAAAAAGCAAACATCAATTGTTTTCATTCACTAATCATATTTAATTGGTCAGCTGCACCTGAGCTAGAACACATTTGTTCTTATATGTAACTAAAGCTCCTTTCATTTTGCTGCTTTCTATTTGCAGTTATCATTCTGTTAACAAATGCATGAAAGGAAAACTTCTCATAATGATAAAGATAATTGTCCTAATTTGTCAAATGTAAGAAATGTCTCTGAAGAAGAAAGTCCTCAAAGTATGAAAGTTTTCAGTTCCAAACGGCTTATTGGTGGTCCTCCGTGAATTCCATGAGATGGAAGGAGTTATTACTTTCTGTCTGCCATGAATACATTTAATTTTCTATTTAATTTTAACAAGTAATCAGGCATGTTGCAGGAATAGGTAATCTACATTATGAGATACATAATTAAAGGATAGGGATAATTCCAATTTTGGTTAACTCAGAAAAAATTAACTTTAAAATGATGTAATGAAAATAATACAAAAACAACAGTGCAGTGCAAAGGTATAATTCCCTTGAGTATCTGTGGAGACATCAAAAGAACTGGAGTACTAAATGTTTTCTCTTTGTATTCTGCAGTATTAAGAAGACTCATTACATACGGTGTCATAAATGGGACATTTTATGTTGTCTGCTGTTCTGCAGAATCTTTCAGAAATTATACACTATTTATTAGCAGAAAAGGTACAGACCTCAGTTGCTAATTCTTATTTAGCCACTAATTGTGAGAGTAGAATAACCAAATTCATCACAGCTCTACTTGCACAACAGATGCTAGAGTGTAGACTGAAACCTTCACAACAATTTCAAATCAGTCACCAATCAGCTGTTGGTAAGAACTTTTAGTCACAATTGAGTTGGGCTGGATTTGAACTGGTGACTTGGAAGTGAAAGGCTATATCCCATTCAAATATCTTGCCATCTAGTTCCCCTATGTAAATCCTACCTCCATGTCACTTGAAGGTAAACTTGCTCATATTTTTGAATGAACTTGTGAATAGCTAATTCAATCTACTTTTTATGCTTTTATAAATAAATTTAAATTAATAATCCCAATATGAGATGGGAGGAAATCAGTATCCTGAAAGGTCATCCTGCCTGCTCATATGAAGTAGCATGAGTGACTGATTCAAGTTCCCATGCACAATCCATAGTGTCTGTCAACCCAAATGACAACTACACTGAGGCTCTGAAAAATAAGGATGTGTTTTCCAGAGGCACTTGACTAAAAAGGGTTATAATCATGGATGTGGCTATATAAAACAAATAGGACATGTGGTTTCATATGATTGTTTGGGTAGAAATACTCTGGGAGAAAGTAAAAGCAAAACTAGGCATCTGTGCATACAGTCTCTGAGTTTTGAAGATTATGCCTAAATCAGTCATGAGATTTGGTGTAGAAGATACTTGAACAACTGGATCATTACTAATCACAATCTGTGAAAAAAAGCAATAATGAATACTCTTGTAGGTAACTCTGGAGTGCTCATCGAGCATTCTGAAAAATATTAAATTTTAAAAAACTCAGGAAGTCTTGATGGACAGAGGAGATACTAGTGTGTTTTCCAAAGACCATTCCAAATCAAGTACTAGCGCTGATTGCCAAATCAGTATCTGGAATGAGGCACTGCAATATCTTTGTAAGTATATCTAGGAAGGAACAGCTTTCCTCAGGAGATGGCTAATGGGATATGGAGCCATTCAGTTCTGTCACTGGTTGCATTGAAATGCAGCCCAGGCCAGCCATGACTGAAAGCAGTTACCACCACCTGATACGTGGTTCAGCTGCCTGTGTAAAGTAATTTTGGCGGTGTCCATGAATTTTACCTAAGGGATGAGTCCACATCACAAATTTCCCATGCAAAAGGGCTGGCCTTAACTGGCACTCTTGTGATGACAGTCTCAGACAACATGGATTTATTCATCTTCAGCTTGTATGCTTCTTTGGGCAGAATAGATATAGCAGTGCAAGTGTAAGCTTCACCCTGCATTAATGTCCCTCAAACTTTACCTGAGGAGACCACCTATTAATTATACCACCGTTGTGGAGTAAGCTAAACCAGAAAATGACTCATTCTGGAATAAAAATGCCCACTACACAGGATGCCAGTCTAGCTCCTATCACAAGCACTGCATCTTTTTTATTTTATATATTAAAATGGTTATTGTCTTGTTTTACATAGCACAAGAATGATCACTGAAGGCCATATATTTCAAGAATACTTCAGATATCCACAGACGTTCTGGTACATATTTTAGGTGTAAACTATTTTAAATAATGGTTTTCTGTATTTAAGTAATGAGGGTCCTGGACATATTAACAGCTACATGATTCTGTCAGAGCAGAATGAACCAAAAAAGAAGCTCTTAAACCAGTCTAGAAAGAGAGAGGTATAAAGCTGGAAACCTGCATGTGTTCTATGAGGTTAACATTTTAGCAGTCTAAAGGTTTAAACAGATCCAGATATTGTGAATCATCAGTACTTTGTTACTACCTAGTGTGCAACTACTGATTTGTTCTTGAGCTAAATCTAAAATTGCACAAGTAATATATGATAGGGAAAAGCCCATAAATTACAAATAGGTTAGATTACTGTCATCTTTAGACATCTAAGATTAAAGAGTATAAAATAATTTTAGGTACACAATTATTACTGCAACTGTAAAACATCAGGATAAGCTAATCTAATTTACTGTATTACTGTATACTATATGATGTTAGCCCATTAAATGTCTAATCTGATTGTCTGCTGAACCTACAATTAGTCAATATTCAGTTTCTCAGAATAAGATTAAATACCTTCCACTTCAAAGAAAAAGAAGTTTTCTAAATCTAGCATCTCAGCTGTGCATTGAAGCAATGCACCAGAGAAACTAAGAACCATTTTAGTGAACCAAAATAAATTCCAAAGATTGATTACTACATCACATTACATAAAAAGGATTGCTACATTGGTCATATACATTTAATACAGTTGAATAGTAGGGCTATTATTAAGTGTAATACTGCAGTAATTCAATTAGTATGAAAGGCAGGATTTAGAGGAAATAAATGACTTTATTCTGTTGTCCATTTATAAAGCATATATTAATAAGGGTAGGATTGAACTCACAAACACATTTTGAAAAGATTCACTTTCTAGATTAGTACATTAAATATCTGAATGTGCAATTATTATTTTATGTGTACAGAAGAAGAAAAACACAGAGGAAAGAAAATGAACATAGCACAACTGATTATTAAAATGCACAAGACAATTGAAAAGGAAAGCTGCATTTGAAAATAACTGCATGAGGTAGTATGTGATATAAAGAATGATGAATCAACTAGAAAAATAGACACTTAGTAGAAATGTACAAACTCATCACTGTTGAACTTAATTTAGAGAGAAAATAAAGTACATTGTCAGATATCAGAGGGGTAGCTGTGTTAGTGTGGATCTGTAAAAGCAGCAAAGAGTCCTGTGGCATCTTATAGACTAACAGATGTATTGGAGCATGAGCTTTAGTGGGTGAGTACCCACTTTGTCAGATGGCATCCGACAGTGGGTATTCACCCACGAAAGCTCATGCTCCAATACGTCTGTTAATCTACAAGGTGCCACAGGTCTCTTTGCTGCTTTTACAGATAGTTTATGCAACTGTTATGGGGATGCTCACCTTTGCAGCACCTCCCTTTTGTCAAGGCTGGCATGTCATGCCGCACACACCCTGGCAACTTAGTGCATTACCACAGATACATCCTTGCCTCAGTTTCCCCTAATGGACTTTCATTGAGTTCAGTGAGACTCTTGAGCAGTGAACAGCACCCTTCAGGGATCTAATTTATTTAACTAAAAGTCAAATGAATATGCAACCAAGGCATCCAGCGGGAGTGGTGGGAGAGTCCCTCTACTCCACTTGAATCCATCCATCGCCTCCATTCAAATTCCTTACCAGTAAGGCCATCTTGCCCTGGGGCCTCCTCTGGAGACAGGCCTTTTACCATAACCTGGGAAAGGGTTCCTGCTTTGGATTCTCTTCTCCAGAGCAGTGTGTAATTCCTCTGTGATCTGGACCATCAGCTGCTGTCTGGTAAAGTCCTTTATTTGAGACCATGACTCTCTGGAGGCTTGTAACTCTTCCCTTTCAGACCCTCTTCCCTCTAGGAGTCCCTTTCCTGGTGATCTCCCTCAGCAGCTCCCTGAAAAGCCTCTCTCCTCAGAAGTGTCCTGTGTTCTGGAATTTCCTGACTGGGCCCTCATAAGCCCTAATGAGGTCTGAGTGTTCCTTAGCTGATTATTAACCAGCATAGGTTACTCCCAGGGGAATTCTGTGCCACTGCGTGTGCACAGAATTCATGTCCACCACAGAAA
The DNA here is from genome assembly GCF_025201925.1 of Gopherus flavomarginatus. Taxonomy (NCBI): domain Eukaryota; kingdom Metazoa; phylum Chordata; order Testudines; family Testudinidae; genus Gopherus; species Gopherus flavomarginatus. The sequence goes on along the minus strand of NC_066617.1, from coordinate 200,138,855 downwards.
AATGACTTTCTGACAGGGAAGCAAAGGGAAGCCTCAAGACTGGTCATGCACCGCTCCCCAGCAGCGTGGCATCCAGAACAGCCAGTGGAGTGGAAAATCACTGGGCAAGGACGGGTGGTTGGGCTGGGGTTGCCCCAGGCAGTGGCTCCTATTCTGTGCCAGGCTCAGCTACTAGTCCTGGCTGGGCTAAGAAGGATGGGACTTCCTCTTTTCCCACAAGGAGCAGCCAGGCCTGGGAAAGACCCACCCCCAGAAACTTCTTTGGCTGCAGAAAGCACCATGTCCCTCCCACCTCTGCTTCCTGCCCCTATCGCTCCTCAGCCATGGAGGGGAGGAGTCTCTGTACAGGAAGCTGCTCCCCCATCCGCCCAACCCTCATGCATCCAGATTCACCTCATACCTAGATTGCTCCGCCAAGCCTCACCCCTGCACCCAGAATCCCCTCACTGACTCCCCTGAACCCAAACCCACAGCCTGACAAGCCTCACCCTCTGCATCCAGAGACCCCTTGCGCCGAGACTACCCATCACACTCAAACCCCCGCCCTACCTGCACCTGGACCACCCTGACTAGTCTCCCACACCCAGACCCCCACCCCACAGAACTCCACCAAGCCAGCACCTGGACCTCCCCTTCTGAGTCCCAACCACCTTCACCTGAACCCTCCTGCAAAGTCCCATTGTGTCTGCACCCAAACCTCACCCCCAATGAACACTAGTTCATCCAGATCTCCCTCGCACCCAGACCCCTCCACCAAGGCGCCCGCACACTGATTGTCCCACACAGAATCCTATCATACCACATGTGGATCTTCCTACACTAAGCCCCTCCATACTTGGATCCTTCTGGGCTAAGCCTGCCTGCCTACATCTAGTGCACCTGGCATAGAGGGGCTGGGCCCTGCAGTGTTTCTGGGACAGTCCTGGTCCTTGCACTGTTTCCATATTGGAGTGGGGAGGGAGCAAGGTGATCTCCTACCTCTGTGCAGTCAGTGGCCCATGCTCCCCACTGTCATGACAAATAAAATTTGCAGAATTTTAAGTTTTTTGGTGCAGAATACTCTCAGGAGTAACAGGTGGATCTGGATTGGCTCAATCTCCTTAGAGCAGTATGTCACAGGTAGCTATCCTTCTGAGTGGGTCAGGCACCCAGCCTACCTGTGACAGCATCCCAAGAGCAATTCATATTTAAATTCTATCAAACATACCTATTCTTAGAATTTTAAACTTTTTTTAAAACACAGTTATCAAAAGGATACAGAAGAGCTCAGAAATCATTGCCTGTCATTTTCTATTGACTAATGACATTTTATAAATGCAACACACCTTCCTCTGAAGAATAGCTAATAATTGCATAAATGATCAGTTTTGTTACGGCTCTCCTCCCACTCATCCCTACCATGTCTGTCTTATTCACCCGTTATGACTTGTCTTTTAGATTGTATGTATTTGGAGGCAGGGACAGTCACTTTCTACATGTGCATACAGCTTCTAGCAAAATAGTGCACAAATCTGGTTGGCTTAAAGGTGTTACTGCAATATAAATGTTACATAAATAATAACGTACAGCAAGTAGGACAAAATTGCTTATGCATCCACTGCACCTCTGTAAGATTACTGTGAGCCACAGAGGTTGCTACATATTTAAAAAGGGATGCACCCCCTCAATAGGGTCTTTGAAAGGTGAATATCTTCCCAGAGGCAAATCAGGCTACTTGTTATCTGAACACTATCTGGCAACTAATCCCATACAAACAAAATCAGAGGATCATTTTATATGGGCTCTTCATCTTTGGACCAGCACTATTAATAATTTTTTAATTTTATTTTTCCTCCATCATGGAGCCAGTATGAGTAGCCTTTTGGGACTGGAACAATCAGCAAAGACAAGGATACAATTCCTGCTGTACCTGGCAACTTGTATTTAAATGCACCTCATGTAAGTGAAACTCCTGTGGATATTGTTACAGAATAACACATTTAAAACAGTACATACCTCACATGAGTTTGAATTACAAACCAAAGTTGGAGTGATAGTCACAACTTTGGCAAATAAGACTCTTTGTGCACTGCAAGAAGAGTAGATAAAAATTAAATCAAAATAATTGAATTTTAATTTGAAATACTGCATTGTAAAGCATTCTCATAATGCATTGCAGTGTGAAATGCACATTCAGTATTTACAGCTACTACTTTACTTTGGTGCCTTAATTAGTAATGTTTAATGAATTGTAATATCTACTGGTATTGTCTGTTTTAATAAGTGCAGTGGAACATAAATGATCAAATTAAATGGATGTGATTTCACTGGATATTACTATGATAGAAATAGAAGCTACAATAATTATAGCCAAGAGAAACAAAACAAGGAATGTAATTTCTTTCTTTACGGAGTTACCAAAAAATATACCCATAAATAACCCAAACTTTACAAAGTACTACAGCATCACTCCTAACCCTCATACCTTACTTTTATAGGGCACTCTTTATCCCAAGTCATTTCCTAAAAAGAAATGACTGTTCAATGCTGTGCTACAGCAATAAGTGTGGTAGAATATGACAGCTCTAACAACACACACCACCACTAAACAATGCCTTAGGACAGGAAGTGAGCTAAAGTGGAACTCCGGGGGATTTAGAAATTAGAACATTTAGAAATTAGAAAAAATTAAAAGATGGCCATGATCCTGGGGCTAGCTTTCCTGTGCTTAGGAAAAAGTGACCTGGGGTTTTTAATTACCTTAAATGGACAGAAGAACCTCTTATCTCAATGAAAAGCAAGCATTATGGGTAAGTGGTTCATTACTGATTCAGAGGAAAAAGTGCCATTTACTGAATCATCACATGCTTGCTTTCCCTGAGAGAACTTCCATACAAAAGGTGGCCAAACTGACCCTCTACAGCTTTAAAGATGTGATGAGATCATACCATTAAGCAGCATGACTGCAAATGGCAAAGGCAAAGGCCCATAGGGTTAGAAGGATCTGCAAGAGTCTAGCCCCCTCCCCAGCCAAGATGCAGGATTTATTGTGTCTAAATCATCCAAGACCATTGGCTATCCAACCCCTTTTTTTGAAAAGCTCCAGTGAAGAAGCATCCACGACTTTCCTAGGCAGTTTGTTCCATTGTCCTATTTTTCTTACAGTTAGGAAGTTTTTTCTGAGATTTAATCTAAATCGGCTATGCTGTACTTTGAATCCATTGCCTCTTGTCCTGCCCTCTGTGACAAAAGAGAACAATTTTTCTCCATCTTTCTTACGGCAGCCTTTTTAAGTATTTGAAGACCATTATCATATCCCCACTTAATATTCTCTTTTCCAAACTAAATATACCCAGTTTTTTCAGCCTTTGCTCATATGGCTTGCCTTCCATCCCTTTGATCATCTTTGTCGCTCATCTCTGGATCCTTTCCAGTTTCTCTACATCTTTTCTATATAGTGGTGACCAAAATTGGACACAGTACTCCAGCTGAGGCCTAACCAGTGCTGAGTAGAGTGGTACTATCATTTCCCACAACCTGCATGCTATGCCACTCTTAATGCAACTAAAATTGCATTTGCTTTGTTTGCAACAGCATTGCATTGCTAATTCATGTTGAGATTGTGATCTACCACAACTCCCAGATCTTTCTCAGCAGTGCTGCTGTCAAGCCAGTTTTCCCCCATTCTGTTTTTCTTCTCATTTATATTTGTTGAATTTCATTTTGTCAAGATATCTGATGAGGTTCAACAAGGACAAGTGAAGAGTCCTGCACTTAGGACAGAAGAATCCCATGCACTGCTACAGGATGGGGACTGACTGGCTAAGCAGCAGTTCTGCAGAAAAAGACCTGGGGATTACATTGGTTGAGAAGCTGGATATGAGTCAGCAGTGTGCCCTTGTTGCCAGGAAGGCTAACGGCATATTAGGCTGCATTAGTAGGAACATTGCCAGCAGATCGAGGGAAGTGCTTATTCCCCTCTGTTTGGCACTAGTGAGGCCACATCTGAAGTATGTGGACAAATTGGAGAGAGTTCAGTGGAGGGCAACGAAAATGATCGGGGGCTGGGACACATGACTTACAAGGAGAGGTTTAGGAAACTGGGTTTGTTTATTCTGCAGAAGAGAGGAGTAAGGGGGGATTTGATAGCAGCCTTCAACTTCCTAAAGAGGGGGGTTCCAAAGATGATGGAGCCAGACTGTTCTCAGTGGTGGCAGATGACAGAACAAGGAGCAATGGTCTCAAGTTGCAGTGAGGGAAGTCTAGGTTGGATATTAGGAAACACTATTTCACTAGGAGGGTGGTGAAGCACTGGAATGGGCAGGGGCGGCTCTACACATTTCGCCGCCCCAAGCATGGCATGCCATGGGGGATGCTCTGCCTGTCGCCAGTCTCGTGGCTCCGGTGGACCTCCCGCAGGCATGCCTGCGGAGGATCCGCTGGTCCTGCGGCTCCACCGAAGCCGTGGGACCAGCGGACCCTACGCAGGCATGCCTGCGGGAGGTCCACCAGAGCTGTGGGACCAGCGGACCCTCCGCAGGCATGCTGCTGAAGGCTGGCTGCCTGCTGCCCTCCCGGCAACCGGCAGAGTGCCCCCCATGGCCTGCCGCCCCAAGCACGTGCTTGGCGTGCTGGGGCCTGGAGCCACCCCTGGGAATGGGTTACCTAGGGTGGGTGAAATTTCCTTTCTTGGAGTTTTTTAATGCCTGGCTTGACAAAGCCCTGGTTGGGATGATTTAGTTGGGGTTGGTCCTGCTTTGAGCAGGGAGTTAAATTAGATCACCTCCTGAGGTCTCTTCCAACTCCAGTCTTCTATGATCTAGAGCCAAGTTCTCCAGTTTATCAAGATACCTCTGAATTTTAGTTCTATCCTCCAAAGTTCTATCCTCTTCTACTCCCCTAAGCTTACTCCCCAAGCTTTGTCTCATCTGCAAACTTGATCAGTATGCTCTCTATTTCTACATCCAGGTCATTAATAAAGATGTTAAATAACACCAGGCCCAGAACAGATCCCTGTGGAACTCCACTTGAGATCTCCTTCCAATCTGACATCATTCAATTAATAGTTACTCCCTACAGTTGTTTAACTAATTATGTATTCACTTAATGGTAGTTTTACCAAGCCCGCATTTCTCCAGCTTACTTATCAGAATGTCATGTGGGAATATGTTAAAAGACTTGCTGAGCCAAAGTATATTATGTCTACCACATTCCCCCAGTCAATCAAATCAGTTACCCTGTCAAAGAAGGAAATCAAGCTGGTTTGGAATGATTTGTTCTTGGTAAATCCATGCTGGCTGCTAGTCATTACCCCTTGATCCTCCAGGTATTCACAAATTGAATGTTTTTTTTCATTGTTCTAGTAGCTTTCCAGGCATATGTCATTTATATTCAGGAATTACAAAGATCAAAAAGTTCCTTTAATTACAAATCTTACAGAAAATTAAGTATTATTCCTGGAGAATTCATTCTTTCCTATACCAGATTACTAGTTAGTGCACTAATGAATGCATAAGGCTTATGGAGAAAAACAGGAAGCAACTGATGGTCAATAATCATAACACTAGATACATTTATAAATACATTTAGAAACCAGAAGGAGAAATAGCAAGTAATTTTCTTCTAGAACATAAGTCAGATATTCATATTAAATCTAAATAGACTGGATTAATCAAATGTCACACTGTTTTTTCTAATGATGTTACCATGCAAATTCCATTACTTAGCTTTACCTGCCAGGAGAAAAGTTACAGAGATCAATTAAACAAACCAGAAATTATATTTCCTCTTTATAGTCTATGACTTTCAGCATTTGGAATGATGCCAAGATCCTCTGAAAATTAAACAGGTATTTGCATAAGATTAATAACTCCCTTGTTTTCCACCAAAATCACTCTAGCTTGTTTGGGACTCTAGAATTATCTAAAGTCTACTAGAGAGGCTGGAGACGATGAAAGCAAATTAAAAACAGCTTAATATGTCAGAAGGGATCACCACATTTTAACATGATGCTCTCTGTATTAATAAATGCACCTGGAGTGTTCCGGAGATTGATTAATATGATCTTGGAAGAATTCATTTAAATAGCAAAGTTGATTACATATATTCGCTACTAAACTTGCCTGCTTTGAAACAGATGGTCAACTTATACAGATGCATTTGAATTAACTTAGTTTATTATTTGATTCTCCCCTTCATAAGCAGTAACCAACATTGTATACTGAATTTAATCTCAGAGGCCATGTCTAAACTAGGGGAGAATCTAGGGTTAAGTACAATCAGTTGACACATTTTTAAATTCAACTGGCTCTGTCCACACTTGTTGCAAGCTCCTGTTTGAAATCATTTTACTTGAAAGGTTAGTGTTAGCTAATAGATTTTAAAACTCAAACTATTTTCCTAGTCCAGACATGACCATATTTTCATATGAATTCTTCCTTTTTTCTTCCCCATTGAAGAAATCATGGGGGTCAGTTCCTAGAATTCATGGATGTTTTCTTGCCATCCCTCTCCCAGTTGGTCCCAGTGGTTTCTACTGACACCTGGAGAGGATGGCTGGGGATCCAATGACTGGGGATGCCCCCTGAAGCCAGCCACAGTGTTTAGGAGAAAGCAATACAATTTAATAATCATAGGCTTTATTAATTTGTTCTCTGAAGGCTGGGATGGGGCCAGGGAAGGTGGAAGCCAATCCGGAGCTCAGATGGCTCCCCTGTCCTGCCCAACTCCTAGCCCTCCTATCCCATGAATCTTCGTGGGTCCCAAACCTTGCACAGTCCCCATCAATGGACAGGCCTGCTGATGGGGGGAGGGGGGGGAAGGCAGCAATTGCCCATGGGTCTGGGTGATTTAAAAGGGCTGGGGGGTTCCCAGCCGCTACCACTGCTGCTGCTGCAGTGGTGGCAGCCAGAAGCTCTGGGCCCTTTTAAATTGCCCCAGTGGGCCCCAGGGTTTCTAGGTGCTTGCATGCACAGGGCTGCCCCTAGAGGGGTGCAGGGCCCAGGACATAGCTGTTCAGTTTCTAATCTGCCGGGGGGTGCTCCCCCCCAGCTCCGCACAGGCCCTTCCCCAACTCCATCCCTTCCCACAAGGCTCCTCCCCCGCCCTGCTTCTTCCCACCCCCATTCTGCCTCCTTCCTACACAGTTCCACCCACTCCCCTTAGCACACAGTGCCCTCACTCCTCTCCCCTCCCCTCAGCACCTCCTGACACCACAAAACATCTGATCCGCAGCAGGCGTTAGACACTGAGAGGGGGAGGTGTTGATTGGCGGGACCTGCTGACAGGCAGGAGGCACTGGTAGGGGGTCTCCTCCTCACTACCCTGCCTGCCTGCCGTTTGCCTCCCCGCTTGCCCACGCACCTCACCCCACACCTCCTCACAATTTTATCAAAGCGTGGGGCCCCTCAAAGCACAGGACCCGGGGAGTGTTGCTCATATTCCCCGTACCCAAGGGACAGCTCTGCATGCACGGAGTGGTACCAGCGGTGGCAAAGGTAGCCGGGCAGGCATGTGGAAGCCCTGGCCTTGCCAGAAGAGCATGCCCAGCAGCGCAGCCAGCAGCAGCTCGCTGGGCACCAGCCAACACAGGCGCAGCACCGCACAAATGTTAGACGGATTGCATCTGTGTGGGCGCAGCTTGTGCGTGCGTGCACCAGCCGCCGCACTTGGCCCAGTTCCACGCCCATGTGGCAATGCCACATCAAGTCAGTAGCAGCATGGGGCCCAGCTCCAGCCCGCCCAGCACGAATCAAACCTCAGCCATCCCTTTCTAGGGAGCCCATTGACTGTTCTGCCCTGGGCCCAGAATCCTGTCAATGGGCATCCATGGACTGAGGAGTGGGGGAAACAGTGTCACCCAGGAGGAACTCCCTCTTTTCTTAGGAGCAGGCTCCCTTTTGTGAGTCCCTCAAATGAAAGTAGGCAGTATCAGTTTCCTATAGGGAAAAATAATCTTCCCTGTACATTGGCTACAGGGTCGCGGAGAGATGAAAAAGTAGCCATTTTTCACAGCTTATCTACCTTAGCAATTGCATGTCCATGCCTCAGATGTGGATGAGGAATCTTGCATGACATAGGTTTCCACAAGAGAAAAAAAAAGATTCAATTATTATTACTTCAGCTCCTCAGCAATGGTTTGGGAAAATGGAATGCTTCTGTTTCTTTTCAGTGGCTGATGCCTAAACAGGATATTTATCCAGATGGTATATATAAGATTACTGAGAAATTATTTTGAGATAAACCACAAGCCTGAACAAACTAATGTAGCTCCAGGTACATTATCTGGTAATCCACAGGAAAAGATCATTTCAGAGGAAAGCACCACTGAAGGCTAAATAGTTACAAATCCTTATTTGTTAGAAATGTGTTTGCCTAAAAGTACGGAGAGGTCACGGAGAGGTGAAAGTTCCCTGTAATGGTGTTTCTTAGACAGGGAAAAGATGCACTAGCACTGGCCGTCAGGATGGAGGGTGAAGGGAGGAAGAAGGTGATGTTCCTTATTTGACCTTGAATGAAGACTGAGTTTGGTTTGGGGATGAACCTTTTTTGTTGGTTCGTTTAAAAAAAAAAAAGTAGAATTCACCCATTACTATTTTTGGGATATAAAACTAATGTGATTTAATAAACACCACAAGGTTTGGCCGTTAATCCATCCATAATTAAGGGATGCAGGAGTATACAAAGCAATGAACAGCTTTTGTGGGTGATCATATGCTGAACTGAATCAAGCCATTTGATAGCTGTAGATACGGTTTATTTAGAACATACTTCACTGTCATGGACACTACTCTGACCCTGTATCAAGGCAAAAGAGGATCCAGCAAAACAAAATATACAGAACACACACACACACACACGCACGCACACACACACACACACACACATTCTGGTCTCAAGTTGGATTTGAAGATGCTTCATTTTTGAGATTTTGTTTGGTTTTAATCTACACTTTTGTCACATTGGTGTCAGGCTTAACTGAATAATTACTTGATGGGTGTCTCATAGGATAAGTAACTTCTGAAAGTGCATTTTAAAAGTGAATCATTGTTCAGGGAAAATAATTGATTTCATTGGACACAAGCTGTATTTGCAAAAGGCTTCTGATCTGTGCACATGCAGAACTTGTGCACTCATCCATTTGTGTGCACCAAAGGGCACTATAAATCAGATGTGCTGGAAAAATAATTCAGGTTTTTCACAAGGATTGCACTGTTAGCTGCAAGACTATAACACACATACCAGAAATAGAGGTGATCCAGAAAAGGGAAATTAAAATGACTGAAAGCCTGGTAGTTGTGGAGTCTCCATATGAGGAGAGATTAAACAGAGGATGTGCCAAACTCATACCAAGCCTTTGGGCATCTGGCAATAGAAAGTCTGCCAGGAGTATGAGCACACTATAGCAAGCTGCCTGCAACCCTTGATCCGTGGAGGGCCCCAGAGCCAGCTTGTCACAAACTCAAAAGACAGGAAGAGTTGGTCAGGAGGGAGCAGTATCTCCTGGGAAGCAGGGCTGCAATGAAGCCCTGGCTGGAATATAAAGCTGCCCTCCCAAGCTGGCACCCATGGGGAAGAGCAGCAGGGGTATTGGTGCCTGCCATCTCCTGGAGAGACTAGATCGCAGTCATGTGGTGCAGCTTCTGCCATGAGTACAGATGGTGCAAACATCACCCCATTACACCCCTGGTGTGAATCTGGCCCAGGATTATTTACATAAGCTTGGATAGCAGAAAAGTAAAAATTGATATAAGGAAAATGTATAAAATAATTACTGGCATAGAGGTCACTTGGGGTCCTGTTTACCCTTTCACATAAAACCATGAACAAGAGAGCATTCAGAACTACAGAAGCAACTCATTTAAAATAGATAAAAGGGAAATTCTTTTTTAGCCACCACATTATCAACCCATCCATCAAACTCACTGCCAGTGTCACTGATTATTATTTGGGCACAGCTCCATTGACTTTGGCGAGTACTCCAGTATAGGGCAGGACAGTATACTACTGTATAATTAAGGTCACAATTAAGTTTTTCCACATTTAATTGTATTATAGGAGCTTTATGAACCATTCTTCATTGGCCAGTGTTGGAGACAGGTTCCTGGAGACATTAGTTACTAGTTGCTTCTTGAACGGCAATTCATAGATTATTACTTATAAAAACAGACCTCCCACATCAGCCTCCAAAAATACTAGCGTTTATATTTACTACTGCATAATAAATACAACTTGAAGGCCTTTATGACAACCATTTATTCTACAGTGCAAAAGGTAAATGGTGCCACGTAAGTGAAAACTTCTCCTGACAGTGTGAATCAAACCTGCTTTGCAGGGCCTGACCCTACAGAGAAAGCATCCTCATCCATGCAGCTCCTGGTCTCTCTGTTGACATTGCCAAACAAGGCTGCCAGTTGTGGTGGTAACTGTTTTGTAATGTCAACACCTATCTACTCAGAACTTAACTGAGACCTACCAGCTCCTTTCAGATAGGCCCCTGAACTTGCATTAAGTGAAATAGCCTTTTGGTTTTAATAACTTGAAATGGATTTGAATGGGTGATCCAGAAGTGAGAGGCTCCATATCTCATCAATAATGTGTAATTGTATTATACATAAGATGTAACACCCACGTGTTGTCCTTACCTTAGGTTTGGGTCAGACTCATTATACTACATTAATGTAGTTTATTTTGGTTCCCTTTTTGGGGGCCTTTCATTTTGTGTAGTAGCATTTGATGTTACATAGAAGAAAAAGCTGTACTTGAGGCATATGTGGACTGACATGACAGGCCAGAATGACACAGTTGTTTGTGTAAATACATATATGCTACACAGGAATTAACAAAAAAATATTCTTCATCTAGTAGACCACAGTTGCTTTAAATAACATCAATATCTAATTGTGGCCACCTTACTAAGTAAACTGTTGATAAATTAGAAATGGGTCTACGCTTTTATATAGCAAGGGGAATACATTAATCTGTTGTATGTTCTCAAAAGACACCAAGGCACATGTCAAACATTTGCTGCCAAGATGACTAGTAAATAGCAATATATATACAGATACTCAAGTGTAAAATTCTATTGGATGGTTACCTGCAATAGCAACGGATATTAGGATAACTCTATTTTTTTGTACAATTTCCAGAAACTGAGTAGCAAATTTTCCAGTACAGATTGCTATAGGCTAAATTGACTTGAAAATGAGGAATCAGGTTTTTAAGTGACTAATGGATCTGATATCTCATAACAGCACCCTTTTGTCTGCAAATTTTTCAAAATGATAGGTTATATTTCAGATGGAGAGCAGATAGGAACTATGACCTCACTCCATCCCCAAACCTTAAAGTTTAAAAAGCTTCCTTGGTACTTATTTTGATAAACAATTCGAGTTTTGGACTTTCAAATAAACTTGCCTTCTACATCTCATTTTGTATCACTTATCATGAGTGTACAGAATTCACATTTAAATATATTCCACAGTCCTAGAAAAATGACATTAAAATGGGGTTAAGGTTGATTGTACTGATCAGTAACCTGTGAGTAAACACATTATAGGGATTATAATTATCCCCAAGCAAGCATTACAAACCCAGGAAATTCAGAGTTAAGGTTAATATCTTTAGATTTCTTTTAAATTTAAAGTATGTACAGTTGTACATGAAATGTACAGTTAAGGCACCCAAACAACCTTTCCTCTGCCCTTAAATTACTGATATGTATTCAAAACCTTAACTCCATCTTAATGTAGCTTTTGCCATGGAATTTCCTTGGTTTCTTAAGAGTATTACAAATTTCATACACAGCCACTAAGGAAGAGACTCAAAAAGCATTGTACCATGTCATACTAGTGAAGTTAGGGCTAAGTTAATTTAGAATCCAGTAATTTGTATTAGTAGCTCAAATGATTTCTTCTTGAAATTCTGTAACTTGTTTTATGGAGGAAGTCAGGCTAGATCAGTGGTCCCCAAGCTTTTTGTGGCCAGTAGCACATTCATGTTTTCAGAAGAGTGTGGCGGGCGCCAACAGTTTTTCAAGGCTTATTTTATATTTGTACATTAAATAATACAAAAAAATCATATTTAATATTACATAATATATGAATCCAGAGAGAAGGCATGAGGACAGAGAACACCAGTGCCCACAGCCCCGAAGTTCTCTGTCCCCGGCAGGCTTGGGGCTGTGGCTTCTCCCCCCTGCTGGGCACTAGGCGGGCACACATAAATGCCCTAGCGGGCGCCATGGCACCCACGGGTACTGCATTGGGGACCACTGGGCTAGATTATCATAATGGTCCCTTCTGGCCTTAAAATCTATGAAAAAGAAATCTCAATCTATTTTTAATACACTAGTCTAGCTTATAAAAAACTTGATTTTTTAAAAAAATGTTGATTAAAATTCTGTTATGTCAAGTTCCAGCAGTTTTCATAGTCTAATATAACCCCCTAGATTTAATAGTGCCAGTAAATCTTTAAACATAGCATGAGGAATGGCAAAGCTACAGTTACATATAAAATTATTAATGTATTTACAATAAAAAGAAAATATATGGATTGAAAATAAAATAGAAACCTATACAATCTCTGAATAAGGAAATATCTTGTTGTTGGACTGTATTCCCTTTATAGAACCCTTACATTTGTGTGAAAGTCATAGATGATTATGAGAAAAAGCAAATGTACAGAGGAGCACTGGCAGAGTTCCCAAATGCATTTATTTAGTTTCTGATGACCAGCTATGCCAGATCATGTTAACGCAACATCAGAACAAACAGTATTATGGGACCAGATATTTAATTACAGTTGTGTTGGTGCTACACCTTCCATTCTACATACTTGCACCTTTCAGATACCTTCTAATTCCCTACTTCTCATGACCTATGCCATTTTTTAGTTAAGCACAAAAATTCCTTTATTGGGTAGCATATATTTAACCTGAGTGTCCAGATCAATGCGTGTGCCTCTTAATCTAGAAAATTAAACAACCACCTACTGAGAGTAGAACAACAGCCAATTATTGAAAGATATGTGGAACAAAACTGCATCTTAACTAACTATTGAAGCTTTATCTCATCTGTTAGGCTCTTCTCTCTTAGCCACATACACTTCTGTAAATCTCTTGGATGATTTTTGACTACTACTTCTGTTCTGAATCAGCATTGTCAGAAAAGTACCCGTTTCCCAGAAAATTAAGAATTTCCAGCAATGCTTATTCAACATAACAATAGATGGCAAAATTTAAACTATATTTATAGAAGCCACCCAGAAAGAAAGAAGGAAGGAAACCAAGACATTTACATTTATATATCATCATCCATTCTCAAGCATCCCAAAGTGTTTTACAGGCTGCTATAAGGATCTCTTCATCCACCATTGAAACACAGCTATCACAGCAAAGGAAAGGAAGTGGGAGCAGAGAGCATGCTCAAAGATTCTGGTGACAAAGGGGAGGAGAGAGAAATAGGACAATAATAGTGGAGACTGAAGGAAGATAGCTATCAAGTTAAGAAATACAAGAGTATTCTGATAGGCAGAGGGAATAGAGACCACAGGAAGGAAAGAAAAGTCAAGAATGAGAGAGCGAGGACGGGAGATGGAGAGGTGAGAAGCAGACAGAAGGAACACCTGAGCTGGAAACTGGGGTGAAGAAGATGGTTGAATAGGGACAAGACAGATGAGAGTGGGAAGGACAATGCTTTCTTGCTGGAGGGTGTCAATTTTATTTTGAAGATAAAAAATGATCCTGGGCAGAGGAAGATAAGGGAAGAAATTTTAATACGAGTGTCAATGTGCTGACAAGCATTGGTGGGGCAAGTGTTGACCGGGAAGAAAAGTGGTTTAGAAAGGAAAAGGGTAGAATAGAAAATACATTTTAAGTGGAGAAAGGGAACATTGTCACTGGACTTTGTCCCCTCGTGCTCAGCAGTGTGAGACAACGAGTGGGGATGGGAAACAGAGAAGGAGGAGAGAAGGAGGAGGAAAGATGTGGATTAGAGAGACAGCAGCATGGGAGAGAAGTAAAAGAACTGGAAGAGACCATGAAGCAGACAGAACAGAATAACAGCACAGAGAGAAGGTATAAAGAACCTGCAGGACTAGGACTATGGAAGCTGGGGGCTGCTGACACTTTCTTGTTGCCACTGGAAGCCTAGGGTAAGGTTCTACTGGAGAAACTTGTGAAGCTAGGCACTGCAGGAAATACCACCTAGCAGGGCCTGAGTGGCAGCCTACACAGCCCATCATTGGCTCATGCTAGTATATAAACCAGGAAGCCAGCATAGGAAGTTGTCTGAGCAATAGTGCAAACTGCTCGCTTGCTTCTGCTCCAGGCATTGCCTTACTCTAGGGTACTTACAGAGTACCCTAGACTCTGGCTTCTGACGCTGGTTTGTCCCCAACTCTGCTGCTTGCCTGGTGTCTGCAACCTGGTGCCTGCCCCTGACTCAGCTCAAACTCATCTCCACTACTCCTCTCTTGAATGCAGCTTGTTAACTGATCGGTGCACATAGCTTTTCCAAAGCCTGGGAGCAGCAGAGATGTCAGAGAGATTAATGGATTGGAGATGAGGGGAGAAAAAAAGACGGGGAAACAAGGAGTGAGGAATGCTGAAAGAGAACAAAATGGTGGGTCAAAGAAATAAAACACAGCTTGGTAAATGCCAACTTCAACAATGTGACTGAAATAGCGAGTAGGGGAATTCTGCCTAAAGCCAGCAATCAAGTAAGGTTCACGAAAGAATCAGGGGGTAATGGACATTGAAGTTTTTCAGAATAAGGGTAGGGAGTGGTGGGAGAGAAAGAAGAGAGCCATGCAGCAAGTTCTGGAAGGGAATTAATCATAGGAGTAATAGATTAGAATATTACAGTTTCATGGCATTCAGTGGCTTCATGGCGATTATTGTACACATTGAGAAAGTGTATTAGGAACAACGGGCTTTGAATACTGGATATTAAAACATTTTATAGAAAACAATATTGTCATCCCCCAAAATTCTAAAATCATGAGTCAAACCCTAAAAACCACGATTGGCCCCAAATCATGACATTTTAAAAAACAGTCTAAATCATGATTTTTAATCTTTCTTTTGATATTTGAACTTCCCCTGCCTATACTCGTCTTGTGTTTAAAAAAGAGAATTATAGACTTGCTGACTCTCACAGATTTACAGTTAAGCATTTTTGTCCTCTGTTGCAGGAATTCTTCCTACAGGCCCCCACTAAGACCAGGGCCCCATTGTAAAAATCAAATACAAACACACAGAAGAAGAAAGTCCCTGCTCTGATGAAGAGTTTACAACCTAGCACAGAGTACAATGCTGAGTTTGTGAATAGGAGCTGGACCAGGGGTGGGCAAACTGCGGCCTGGGGGCTGCATCCGGCCCTTCAGACATTTCAGTCTGGCCCTCGAGCTCATGCTGGGGAGCAGGATCTGGGGCTTGCCCCACTCCATGCCTACCGTGGCTCTGTGCAACTCCCCCCTCTGGCCCCTACACATAGGAGCAGCCCAGGGCTCCGCACGCTGTCCCTGCCCCAAGTGATGCCCCTGCAGCTCCCATTGGCCAGCAAGCGCAGCCAATGGGAGCTGCAGGGGTGGCGCCTGAGAATGGGGCAGCATGCAGAGCCGCCTGGTTGTGCCTACCATACAATTTCCCTAGTCAGATGTGGCCCTTGGGCCAAAAAGTTTGTCCACCCCTGAGCTGGACACTTGCCAAACTCATCTCATATAGAGGTTACCAAACTTCATTAGATGGAAACAACTTTCAAGTCTTGTGGTGCTAGGTAGGATTTGAACTCATGACCTACACATGAAAGGCTCTATAGCTCATTAGCTATACTTTGAGGCATTCAGTCCCCATGAATGCTAATATTACGCCTTCCAGAACACGGTTTTCTTTCTGGAAAGATAAGGTTATTAACAGAAGTTCTGACTTTTTTAGAGTTTACACAGACAAGTCTTCTACAGCCCCATACATTCTCTCTGCCTCATACACAATCTGCCACATCCTGTTCTTTAACATAATATTAAATTCACTTCATTGCAACATTTTGCAATATAAAATCATTCCACCAATCACTCCAAGGTCCCGTCACTAATGTATATATATACACAGTAGAACCTCAGAATTACGAACACCAAAGTTATGAACCGACCAGTCAATCACATACCTTATTTGGATTCAGAAGTACGCAATCGGGCAGCAGTAGAGACAAAAAAAAGCACACAGTACAGTACTGTGTTAGACTACTAACAAAACAAAGGGAAAGTTGAAGATAAACATTTGACAAGGTAAGGAAACTATTTCTGTGCTTGTTTCATTTAAGATGGTTAAAAGCAGCACTTTTCTTCTACATAGTAAAGTTTGAAAGCTGTATTAAGTCAATGTTCTATTGTAAACTTCTGAAGGAACAACCATAAATTTTGTTCAGCGTTATGAACATTTCAGAGTTATGAACAACCTCCATTCCCATTCTACTGTGTGTGTGTGTGTACATATATATATATATATATATGTTACACATAGTTTTTTCAGCCCAGAGTGGGTCATCAGTTGGTCTTGAACCCACAAACTTCAGATCCAAAGCACAGCCTGCTTTTCCTTCAATTATAGGAGTAAATAAGGAGGAAAACATACATATTCCATAGAGGTGAACACAACACATAGACATTTGCAATAATGTTGCACAAGTATACATTACACAGCACAGAATACATTATTCCACACAGTGGAATACTGAGCAACAATATTCTTCTTTTTAGTTCCTGGCAGTAGGAGCAGATTGTGGTTTACTGGCTACACACGACATAACCAAATGTACCAACATTCCAGTTTGGGTCATCTTCAAGGACAGAGTCTGGGCTGTGTGGATATAAAAGTGTGAGCCTTCTACAATTTAAGCCAAGTAATCAGATACTTTAGCATCACAGCAGTAGTAGAGTCATACATCACTATGTAGGCTAGTTACTAGAGGGTGACAGAGTAACATTGTGTTAGTGTGGGTCATCAAAGCACAGAATTGGCCATATGCCTTCTGAAAGACTTAGAGAAAGTGAATGAGAAACTTATATTGTGCACATGGGGGGAGGTCTTTGTCTGGCTAGCTGGAAGAAAAGGGATGTTAACCCTTTAAGGACTTCTTACAATGAGGAGAAGGGGCAAAGTTTACAAGGATGAACAGGAAGGGCAGGAAGCAGTTGAGGCCAGGTCAGAGGAAAGTCACTGAATTATCCCTACTCTTCCAGTCAGCGGGAAGAGCTTTATACCTCGTGCAGCTCTGGAGAGGGCCTCTTTACTGGCATCAGGCTAGCAGCATCCACCCATGAACTTAACAAAAAGAGCAAGTTCCCTCTTGACCTGCTGTGGGCATTACGCTAGTTGCCCTTTTCCTTAGGAGACTGGGAAGAATTTTTTCCCTCACTGCCACATTGGCAGAGGCGGGGTGGGGTTTTGGGGTTTTTTGCCATCCCCGAAGCTGCTCTGGGACCTGGTAGGGTGGACTGGGAAGGGGGGAGTTACATAATAATTTGCACCATTATAGCTTAAAACTTGGGGCAGATGTCCAGTGCAAGTACTCAGTATGGAAGGGATACAGTTAACAATAAAAGGGCTTTGAAGCAAAGAAACTCTTAAGGGAGTTGAATAAGGGGAGTTTGGGGCTTCTATATCTCATACAGTGGGGCGCTAACACCCCTCCTTTTCCTAGCTCCTTTTCAGAGAGCTGAGGAAGAAGGTTTGGAGGTCCTAGCTCTGAACCAGCAGAGAGCTGACCCCTTTCCTCACCGCACTGTACAATTTGTTGCCGAGTACTCACAGATATTTTAAGTGACTAATGTCGTGGCCTAATTAAACAATATCCATTGCTTCCTGTCTTTCTTCTGGAATGGCCGGATAATAGAGACTTGGCTCTACTCCCAACTCTGCCTCAAGTGACTAGGTACAAGCTCACAGTTACCTTATCTGTAACATGGGTAAATTATAGTTACCTCCCCTGCAGTATAAAATTTTATTTAATAATAAGGCTTGTGCTCGCACACAAATATTAAGAACAGTCAGTAGAAGAGCTGGAACTAGAACTCATGATCTGTGGGTTCACAGGGCACGTTTCACAAGGCTAAGGAGCAGCATGAGCGTCTCTCTGATTTTGCTTCACTGAAACCACATGTGGGCCAGAACTTTTCATGTCAATCCAAGACTGCCTACAGTGGAGATCAAAGGCAGATTACTTGTGGTAAAATTGCAAGATCTGGTAACACTGAGAAAGTGTTTACTGTATTGTGCCTTACCAGCAAAATTCATATAAATAAAGAATAGATTGTTTTAGACAGAGGAGATACATTCTTTCCTTCAGACTATGGTAATCCAAATGAAAATCCCAGAGTAGAAGGCCATTGGTACCTTTTTAATGGTGTGCATTTTTCATTGCTGATACATTCCAGTAAAGATAAAATATTCTGCCATATTTTCATGAGTCAAAGTTAAAACTTGATTGAAGGATAAGTTTTGTGTTTTATTTACTGCTGTGAGTTACCATAATAAACAAGACACACATTAATTAGATTGCAAGTTCTTTGATACAGGAATGGTGTCTTCCCATGTGTTTGGACAGAGACTGCGTAGGCACAACCAGAATACAAATAGTAACATGAAGTTCAATATTGCAGGGATTCTCTCTGTGAAAATGGGGCTAAGAACTGTATTTATGAAAAAATAATCAGCAGAACCATTTAGAGTGGTGAAACATTCAACAGTGTGTCATTACTGTATTGTGCCGGGTTAAGACACTATGTAAAACAGCATTACACCGATTTGCTATAATTGTATAATGGAGCACTATGGCTGGAAAAACAAAAATATCCCTTCCCTTCAAATTTTGTTCTCTAGGATTTTGCTATTTATTAATATTCCACAGTTTTGCTCAATGTGCACTTTCCCATCACTAGAGTAGCCGATCTGTCATGGACTACAGATCAAACAGTAGCAGATTAAGTGGTGAGTTGGGGGGGGGGCTTTTTCAAAAACAAACAATTAATGATATTTCATAACCTTTGCAGGGGAAGGTTGAAGTCACAGAAATAACATCAAAGTGTTAAGCACCTACCTGTGCCTCACCTCACTGCTCTGCCATTCACTGTGTTTAGGACAGTACTGCATCCTAATTTTGCAAGGATGCCTGCCTACAATGAGGAAGTAACAGGCACATTAACCATAACACAACTTACAGATGCAATCTGATGGAGTAAAAATGTGGGACTTCCAGAACGAGGTAGGTTGTTCATATATAAAAGAAAGTGGAAACTGAAGAAGTTACAAATTGCTAGTTTCCTTGAAATTCTTCTATCAGGGAGACAGTGTCCCCCTAGAAGAGGTCAGGACCTCCACCTCATATCCTGCAAGTTCCCCAAGATCCAGGCAAATTTGGGGCATGCCTGGGAAACAATGGCTGCCTATCCAAAGTCTCCTTTGCCTCTACACTACTGTTCCTCAGTGCCCCCTTGAAGGTACTTCCCTGACCACCAGGAATCAGGCTCAGGACAGGGGGATCCATAGCAAAAAAAGGGGAAACCACACAAGTTACTGTAGATTTGGTCTACAGTAATTTGTGCACTTTGCCCTGTGGGTTAGGGAGGGAACAAATCTGGCAGAGTGCTGGCAGCCTCTTGGTCCACCCATTCCGATCCTGCAAAGCCCGTGCAGCCCCCACCAAGGTGCTTCATGTGGAAGAAGGGAGTATGCCCCCCCATGCATTTCTCCTACCTCCAAAAACAAGACTTGTGGCTGCAGACTTCCCTCCCTTCACTCATGGAAGTGGAGGACTGGAAGCATAAGTTTGGTCATATATTCCTACATGACATGGCTAACTAATTCGTTACAGAATATTCTGTAAACACAAATTTCAATTAGTGCTTCACAGGAGCAATGCTATAATATGCTGATTGCTTGCATACTTCAATGTTATTCTAACATGCATTTCATTTTTCCTAAGTATGATTTTATTTTTACTTTTAAATTGCCAGATTTAATCAAAAACTGCTAATTATAGTACTTCATTTCTGTATAACATTCAGGTCCTGGTCTTGGATTATTTGCACATTCAAAGCTCCCACTGACTTCAATGGACATTTTGGATGCCAAAAGAATGCAGAATTAGCTCCATTAGAATTTTTTTTTAAAGTTTGAACAAATCATGGAACATGGACCCTTCCTCCTCTTTTTTTTGGGGAGTGGGATGGAATTTATATTTAATCAGTTCGAACCATCTCACGTGTTTCAAAACTGTGTATACTCCAGTGATTTCTCTTCATTGACATAGCATGGAAAAACTTGATGTAAGAGATGGCGAGCAGTATTATCAGAGATCTAAGTCCCTCTTGGGACATGGGGGGCTGCGAGTTAGGATCCATCCACTAAATCAGCCATAGTCTAACATGTCATAAGAAATCCTTTACGGTACATTCTCTACCATTTGTCATCTAGCAAGAGACCTCTTTGCAAAAATAAAAACTTGTCCAATTTGAAAGAAAAGGAAAGATAGGAGTCAAATTTCATTTGGAATGGAAGTTAGATAGGAAATTAAATCCTTAACATCAGAGGTTAGTCTGTAATGCTGGTTCTCAGTCACTATGAGCAGCATGCAGATATCAGTTTGCATGAGCTGTCAAAGCTCAAGATAAGTTTGCAGCAGGGAATCTTCCCTCGTATCAAATAAATGTTGCATTACTTGATGAAGGGAACGTATGTTCAACTTCAATGTTTGCCAGAGAACATTCACTTGCTACTTTATCAATGCAGCATTTACATATCCGTCCATCTCAATGATGAAGTGTTTTTTTCAACAAAGATCACAATGTGCTTCTTTCTCCAGATAATGAATAAACGCACACAGTTCTCAAGCTACAGTACTTTTGTGGCTGCTGTGGTGCAAGAATGAATAAATTAGCTCCATATTTTAGTTTACTGATTCAGTCACACTTTAGATGACTTCAAGACGTTCAGCACTCCAAGAAAGGTTCTTTTGCCCTCTACCATGACAAACATAAGGGTAGAATGAACAGGAAGTGTGAACAACCCTGGGCTAATGAATTCTCCTCTTCACATAGCCTAGAACTTGTTTAATATATTTGAACTATTATGCAATGCTGTATATAGATTTTATTAAAGCTACTCTCAAACTAGAGTACTGTTACTTGCCCAAATGGGGAAATCATAATAGAGGGTCATCTTCAAACTGGATTCACGCTTATTATGTGTGACAATCTAACTAAGTGGAGCTCTATCCTGTAATGTGGAGCTAGGACAAACTGATTAATTAAATTTTTCTAAGCATCTGAAGAAGGAGAGAAAAAACACTCTACAATTGCTATCGGAAATAATTTTGAGCCATAGTGTGTTGATATAAACCAACATTTTATTAGTTGATATACCATTTCCCAACTTATCTGAGTCCTTCAGCCCTTGCTCAGTTGCTCATACATGTTGTCTCACAGTTATAAATGGGACTATCACCATAGGTATTTCTCAACATGAGTAAAGGATGTAGAACTGGGTCTCCAGTAAATCACAGATAGAATACCAATAATATATAGATGTTAGCAGCACTAAATCCACACTGCACAATGCAAAATAAGGCTAATAAAAATCCCTGACACTTTACATTCTTTTCACAGTGATTTCTTTTCATTTACTGGTAGCTAGTTTATCTTTGTGACCGTACACCTCTGCCATTTAACATATTGCGTACTGCATACATCAAAACATTTGAACAAGATAAATGATTTTTTTTATTATCACAAGGAAGATTTTCTCTCTCCTATGCAGTAGGCACCACTGTGACAATTTTAGAAGATGGCCATACGTTTCTCAGTGCAGCAGACAAAAGAACATGTACTTGAAAGAGGTTTTTAAACCTTTTTTTCCTGTAATAGCAGCCGTTTCCTGACAAATACAGTAATCATATAATTACTTTTAGCTCCAATTTTTTAACAGGGCTTCAACTCACTCTCCCATTTTGTGGAAGCAATTTTTCAGATGCAAATTACTCTATTCTGGGCAAATTTTATAGCACATAAGACATCATTTGTGCAATTATTTACTATAAATTGCACTCCATTATTTGTGGGAACAGAATTGGAGGCCATTTCTGAAAATCAGGACCATAATAACTTAAAAAATAGGGTTGGGTAATTTGCTAATGCTACTATATAATACAATCTAAGACATTTTCTACCTGTAATTTGGCAGATTAAACCTTGATACTATGCACCAACATCAGTCCAGGCGTAAAAGAGATCCAATTCCACTGAGGCCAATGGAGTTGTACCTATTTCTAATCAGGGCTGAATTAGGTCCCCTGGGCTATTTCTGACACTGGATATGCGTAGTAGCGAAGTGCCATAATAATGGATGAAATGCATTAACATTAAAGGTTAGTTCCTGATTTGTGTCTAAAATGATCCCACTGAGAACAGATCACAGCTTAAGTTCCATCATTGTTCGCCATTCTGTCCTATATGGTGGGATTTCAGATAAAATGGCCCATTAGTAACAGAGAGTAAGTATGCATAAGGTGCAGTGACAGCTACCAGCTAATTTCAACAAGTGTTTAATTATGAGGTTTTATAGTTGTCAAAATCTATACGCAACTGTGGTCTCTACAGTGAAAAGGAAAATGATATCTAATGAAAGGGCTTTTAATATACAGTGCAGAAAAAGCAGTGAACCATGCATACCTCTGTGTAGGATGTGATCAAAAGGCCTTGAAAAGCTACTAGATTGTGCTTGGTTAATCTAAGGTTGGGAATCTTTATATGCAGCATTTTGAGAGTAGTGAGAGCACCAAAGGGAAAAAATAAGAGTTTCCCTGAACAGTTGCACTAGAAAGAAAAGAGGGCACCAGGAGCCCCTTCCTGCTAGCACACCCACAAAGAAGATAGCCATATTTGGCAGGAAGCAATGAGGAGCACAATGGCTGCTAGCAGTAGTGACCAGACCAAAGGAGAGCTATCTGAGTGGAATCAATGGGGTCCATGATCCTAGTCTCCTTCCATGCCAGGAGGGACTGTGTTATTCTTAGGACGGCATAGAAAGCTTGTATTTAACAACTGAATTATTTTTATTTCAACATTATATAACACAGTGAGGAGAGCCTGACCCCCATCCTCCCCATACACACACTTCCCAGCTCTCTTAACACACCTTCATTTTATCAGAACTAAATATAATTACATTAGAAAGAATTTCTAGTAGTTAATGGAAAAAGCATTATAGGACACACACTGAGCACCTGCAAATACTAACTCAGTGGTTCCAAAGGATTATTTTTCACCCTTTATGTGCAGGGCTGCCTGGGGGGGGAGGGGGCAAGTGGAGCAATTTGCCCCAGACCCCAGGCCCCACAAGGGCCCCCACGAGCGTTTTTGGGGCCTCTGGAGCGGGGTCCTTCACTCGCTCTGGGGGCCCTGGAAAACTCTTGCAGGGCCCAGGCCCTCAGAGCTTCTTCCGCTCTGAGTCTTTGGTGGCGGGGGGTCCTTCTGCACCAGGGCGGAAGGACCCCCCGCCACCAAATTACTGCTGATGACCCGGCACTTCGGCGGCGGGTCCCACTTCAGCGGTAATTCGGCAGTGGGGGGAGGGGACTGCCGCGGGTCTTTGGGGCACTTCGGCAGCAGGTCCCGGAGCGGAAGGACCCCCTGCCACCGAATTACCATCGAAGCGGGGGCCCCCTACATCCAGAGACCCCAGGCCCCCGAATCCTCTGAGTGGCGCTGTTTATGTGTCTCAACACACTGGGAAATGATACACCTTTGCCCAGGACTCTTCCTTGGGTCTCTTCTCCCATCTCTTATTTATATACTTGGAATTATTTTAACTTTTTTTTTGTAGAATCACCGTTTTCTCTAAGACAGTGATTTCAGAGTAAGTTAACACTGGCAATCAACTGTGGCAGTCTGTAATCTGAACACTGAAGAGCACACGTTGCCCTCAGTCCACCTACAGAATCCCCAGTGGTATCAGTGGGAGCTGAACGTGCGGTGCAAGGGCAGTACATGTCTCAGACATTTCAGCTTTTACAAAAGAATGATTCTTTCTGTCAAGAAAACAAATACTGGACAAAATGTATGAGTCTGCCCACAAAAGTCTTGCAATTAATTATTGCCAAGACTGAACAATGCAAGGGACGTTATTATCTGGATTTAAACAGAAAAGTAGACAAAACTAACAAGCTTTTCTGAAAACTGCATCTTTCACCAAGAAACAGCATCAATTTCTTATACCTAGATCATAATGTATGAAGTTTCCTCAAGACAAGCATTGCCCAAGAAAGTCTCTTTATGAAATGCAGGAACTAACATCAAAATCTATGTCTACCTAAAAGTCAGTTCTTGCTTTGGCATTAAGTGACCTGGATTTACTGAAAAAAACCCTCAGAAAATGGTCTGTAAAGGAAAATGTTGGAAAGAGGTTATCATGTTGGATCAAGTCTTGGGAATCATGATAGCATATAAGTGACCAGAGATGAACATAACAGCATTGGCTATAGTAGAGCAAAATTGTTCCATTCAAGTGAATAAAACTAAAGGCATATGAGAAAGATCAAGAAGAAAAGAGAGGATGTAGTAAAGGATGAGAAAAAGTCCTGTGATTATTTGGTCACAAATGCACTGGGAAAGACCTTTTCAGCACAAAGCAGCAAGGCTGAAAATTCTCCCATGAAGCTGAAATCCAACCCTCAGCACCAAGCGATATGAATTAAATGACTGTTTAGCCAACATGAAAAAGTGCTTTTTTTCTTTTTTAATGTTAGTTTCATGAATAATATGAAGCATTGTTGGAATGCAAGGCCAAATTCCCACCTGATGAAATCAATGCATCAGTTTACACCAGCAGAGAATTTGTCTCACAGTCATTATTTGTACTGCAGAAGCATCTACAAGCCTCAGTCATGAACCAGTGCCCCAATGTGACAGGTGTTGGGCACAGATCAAAAAGACTCTCTCTTGTCCCAGAAATCTTAGAGTGCTCTTAGATCTGAATAAAGGAGGACAATGTAGCTTCTCTAACAGTTATTTACATTTCACTAGCACTTTCCATGTTCTGGGCACTGCACAGACATCTAGACAGACACAGGCTCTATTGTGGAAAGCTTACACACTATGATGAAAAACTAATGAAGAGTAGGGAAAATGAATACAGTGTAGCAAACAAACAAAATGGTTCTAGCGGTTATGTTAATTCCATGGGTATTCCATTTTTTTCCCACATTGTCTGAATTATCTCCAGTTGCCCTGCTACCTAGATTTCTTAGTGCTTGGCCCCTCCTACAAACCCAAATTATTTTAATAATTCATTTGTATTCTTTTAAAGTTTTTCAAGCACATTTAAATCCTATCAAAACTATCCTCTTACCCATGATCCCCTCCCTGCTTTCCTCAACACAGTGACCCACAGCCTCTGCCAGTGCGTGTTCCCCACATTGCTTGTTGAGAATTTTCCCCTCTTCACAAGTCCCAATTCTGTCAACAGATGAGAAATTTTACAAATTCACTCCTGATGTTAGAGTGACCTGGGATAGTGGAGGAAGAAACTGGCATGCTATCTGCTTTACCAACAGTAGATTTCTTTATGCTCTGAGGGGCCGGCTTCACCTCTGGCATGTACCCACCGCAGCCATCCACATGGGTGTTTACTCAGGGCGGCTAGCCCGTATCTCCACTGCTATTGTGGCTACACTACTCTTTTTAGTATGCTAGCTCAGATGAGATCCAGTGTGAATATGTCTGCACAAGCTGGGAATCACACCTTTAGCTTGTAGTGTAGGCCTAACCTAAGGCTTTTTATAAAAACAAATCAGAGACACTTTGGATATGTCTACATAGCAAAGAACCCACAGCAGGGCTATGCCAGCTGACTCAGGCTCATGAGGCTGTTTCATTGCTGTGTTGCTGTTTGGGCTGAGGCTGGAGCCTAGGGTCTAGAACCCTGCACAGTGGGAGGGTCCCAGCCTGGGCTCCAGATAAAGTCCAGAAGCCTACACAGCAATGAAACTGCCCTTCAGCCTAAGCCTGAGTCACCTAGTATGGGCCAGCCATGGGTTTTTCTTTGCTGTGTAGACAGACCCTCTGAGACCTAAAGGATAACTTCCACCAGAAAAATTAAGTTACCTCTTCTAGTCTCTAAAGTGACCTTCCTTTTATATTCAATAGGAAGTCTGAGCAAAGAATAAGCCATGCTGATTAGAGCTGGTCAAAACTTGGAATTTCCATTGTGCAGAAAATCAGATCAAATGGGAACGACAAAAAATATTTTTAAAAATTTTCTGCAAAATAGAAATTCCATTTAAAAATTACATTTCAGAAGAATTTCAGATTTTTATTTCAAAATGAAATTTGTTTCAAAATCTATTTTTTTTGTTTTTTCATTTTTTAAATTAATTTTACATTATTTTATGACGTCAGTAATAGAAGAGTATAACAGGACATCATGTGACATACATATCATTATGACATAATATAATAGTCAAATATGCTCATTTTATTTTAGCTAAAAACTTTAAGGGTATGTGCTGTTTAGCACAGATTGAAACATCTTATTTTCTAGATCCAAGTGTCTCCCGTTTGTGTTGTAATTAAACTGATACTTTGACCAAAACAGGCCCTTAAGCTCCCCGTGTAGCTCAGTTTCCTAGTTTGTAAAGTGGGGATAATATTTACCTACCTCAAACTGTGTCTGCACTAGCATTTTCCCTCAAACTGTACTTTGTCCATTACCTGTGATGCAGTACCACTGACAGAGCAATGGTGGGAGCAATACTGTGGATGGAGCAGATGTATTTTAATTACCCTGCCATCAGAGCAGGCCAACATGACACTGTATAAAGACAGGCCAGTGGTCTCTATGCCATTGCTGCTAATGCACTGGTGGTGGTGAAAAGGTAAAAAACCTAAAGAAAAATGCTTGTGTAAAAAAGGCCATTAGGGTACTCTGAGGCTAAATTAATTGCGTTGAGAACTTGAGATCCTTACCAAGTACCATATAACCACATAGTGATTGATACTCCAGGTTCAGTAGCGAGGAAGTTCTCTTAGCAACACCAGTCACCTCAAAATACTAAATATAAAATTACAGATACTTTCGCAGAGTCCTACTCTTCCAAAAACAAAAGCAAAAAAACAGTGATGAATTGTACATTTCTGTTAAAGCAGCCACTTATTTTAATTAAATAAATTATGTACTTTGCAGAAGCAAGATGGGGGCCCTTTGATCACTGAAAAAAATCAAAGATTTGCATCATTGCAGAGAAAGGCTTTTGCTTGTACCAGTTCAAGCTTTGCCGCAGTTTAACAAAATAAATAGATGTACATCCCGCTAAATCCCATTCCAGATAGAATTAGGGTCAAAAGACAGACTGGGCCAAATTTAGCAATGGTGTAGGCAAGTGGAACTCCATTCAAGTGAATGGAAATGTACATACATATCAGACAAGAACTGAATTTGACTCCATTTCTCCCAACATGCCTATCACTTTTTCTTCTTCTGATGCATTTGCTACCCTTTTCTTGATATACTGAGCAGTAACTTCAAGGATCTTATTGTTCCTCTTCAACTCTTTTCTTGTGTGGAATGAAATTACTCTTCTCTTCAACTTTATCAATCCTTTCCTAATCTCAAATCATTAGAAAGTATAATCGCCTTCAGTGAGATTTACAGTAAAGTCGAACTTTTTGAACTCTAAATTTTAAAGCCAAGCTATTATTTCCACTGCTCTCTGAGTATCCTCAGATTGCTGTGATTTTCTGTCCACAGCATTCCCCAGGCACTGGCCTAAGGGAGGGATCAGTGTCTTTTTTTCTGTCTATCAGACTAAACTGATTGATATGCACTTTTGCGGTCTAGGGGCGAAAATTGGCTATCTACTGGTATGGAATGTAACTACCTGGTGCAGGGATTAAAATATTTTCCATTCATCCAACAAAGATTTATGCACATGCTTAACTTTAAGTATGTGAGTGGTTCCCTTGAGCTCGGCGGGCTTACTCATGTGCATGAATTTATACACACGAGTCTTTGTAGGATCAGAACCTCAGAATACAAATTGCAGGAACTTGGTGAAATTCTTGTTCCATTGAAGTCAATGGCAAAATTAACATTGTTTTCAACGGGGCCAGGATTTCACTCATTAAGTGCAACTACAATAAAATATAATCCAGGCTTATCCTTTATATACTACATTTTGTCTGTCTTTTCTCCATGTGCATTAATCCAGATAGTGCCTGCAGAATATCTTGAATCTTTCAGGTAAAATTCACATCTATATTTTTACAAAAAATGAAGCACAGAATTCATTAATGTTTGCACCAATGCTCCCCTTTTCATGAGAAGAGAAGATTTTGCTTTAAGAAATGTAAAGCCAAATTAGGTAAAATCCTAGTCACCTTTTCCTAAACTCATTTAGTTTTATGTATGGGGTATATGGCAAGATTCCTTCTGTGACAAAGCAACAGGAAATTAATTTTGACACATTTTTGTTGGACATGCACAGCCTTAATGCTAAAACATTTACAAGCATCACATGGGGCTTTCAGAAAAGACATTTATTCTGTCTCTGCAGAAAGCGCCTTAAAAGGGGGAACTGGCCAATCTGGGCTATGCACAAATGCACTAAAACTGTAACAGCTGAACCACAGTATTTGCCAGGTTAGGCAATAATAAACTTGTTTTCTCACATCAGCATCCTAGCTAGAGATGAGATGTACCTGTTCAAACCTGTGGGCTCCACAGAGGGCTTTTAGAATGAGTTGTTCACTGTTGGAGGAACAGTAACATGATGATATAACAACAGGAGTAACTCTTGAGCGGAGAGAGCTCTGTCTCATTTATATCTGAAAGGAAAAAAGACAGATAATAGATCTTTGTCTTCTCTAAATCTTGAAATCTGGGGCCATATTCTCGCCCATACTCTGTTCCCTCTGCACCATCCTAGGTCTAGCAGATAACACCTTCAGGGTCAGAGCCAGCTGACATAAATTAGAGGCTGTAAAACAGGGCTGAGAATTAGGGAACTACAACTGGTCCCTTTGCACCCTCACCTTCCTCCGGCTGTACCCAGCAGATACTGGGAACAGCAAAAAGTCTGGGCCTTGGTGCTGTGAAATTGTTATATAACAGTTAGTCTAAGCGTAAATGACAACCATTGATGATATCGACAACTGATATTCAAATTATTCAAATATATATCTGAATTTAGTGTAATCCTTTTAATTGAGGTGCCTCAGTGAACAGCCATAGAAATTCTGATTTTCAAAAGGCACAATTTTAATGCTCCAGAGTGGCAGCAAACCCATCATGTTAACACAGACATAGGCAGGTGAGAGGAGGCATTATTTGCACTAAAACAGGGAATGAGCCTGAACCTGCCCACTGTCAGCAACAAGGGCAAGTGTGAAACATACTACATATTGGCCCAGTATACATATCTGATGAAGCAGCAAACTAACAGCAAAGAACAAGCAGTGGGGTGAAACACCTCATATGCCTTCTGCATTTACAGCAGCTAAAGACGAAATCAAAGCTGTTAGAAGAGCAAATAGCCAGAACTAGCTAGATTGAACCAGACTGAAACATAAAAGACTACTAAACCACCTGAAGCATCTCCATTAAGTGGAATTACTATCCCCACTAACCAGTAGTCATGAAGTATCATTAGGCTTAAATTGTTTCCCTGAGATACATTGTAATTAAGTGGATTTCTTGCTAAGTAGAGTATACCCTACACTAGGGATCTTCTACCTGGGGGCAATTCTCACTGAATTTAAAAAGAATTGCTCCTAGGGAACTAAGCACAGAATCCAGCCCTAGATGGTAACACTGACCATAAATTCTGGTTTCTTTGTATATTCAAAAGATACCAAATGGGCTTTTAAGTAAGCCCTTGAAAGCCTGAAAGCAAACTTGGGTCTTTTTCTTTTTATATTTTACTTCTGGGAAAAGAGCTAAAACTAACTGAGAGAAATATTTCCCCTCCTAAAGTCAATTGCACAGAATAGGAATATAGGAATTGCAATATTGGATTAGAGCAGCAGTCCATTGAGCTCAGTATCTTGTCTCTAACAGGGCCAACATCAGATGCTGCAGAGGATGATGCAGTAAATCCAGTCGCAGACAATTGCAGAATAACCTGCCCAAACAGAATGTTTTGTCATCTGCAAATTTTTTTACCTTGCTGCTCATTCCTTTAACAGGTCACTGATTAGCATACAAGAATGCAAGTCTCAACATAGAGCCCTGAAGCACCCTACTGTTAGACATTTAGAATTTTGAAAACTGACCGTCTATTCCTTCTCTTTGTTTTCTGCTTCTTTGCTAGTTTCTAATCCTTCACAGAACATTACTTTCACAGCTGCTTAGCTTCTGTAATAGCCTTTTTTGAGGACCTTTGTCAAAAGCTTTCTGAAGGTCAAATAAATGTCATCTGATTCTCCTTTATCCACTACTGACATGCACAATAATTTTTGCAAACTAAAGAGGCATGATTTTCCTTTGCAGATGTATAACATTTTAATCCAGATGTTATACAACTCAATAATTTTAATTATCCCATTGATCAATTTTCCTGGCACTAGTCAGGGTTACTGGACTACTTTCCATCTGAACCTCATGTTTACTACTCAGAAAGGTAATTAGTGCCTTTTTACACACCAAACAAAATTAATTTAAAATATATACTTTTTAAGCCCAGTTGTGTTCTTAGAAAGCAAATGGCCAGAGCAAAATGGAAAACAATAGAAAAGTATAAAGAGAGATGCCAAGGAGATAAGGGTTTCTCCTCCTCTTTCTCATACAGGATTTCAATGTGCTTCCTTGTTGGGTTGATTTTCTTCTATTTATCCCCTTCTTTGTTTTTTGTTGATCATCACATTCTTGGATGAAAGTGAAGCTTGGACAGCAGAAATGCAAAGCAGTAGCTTTGAAGTATTATCAAATAAAAATAAATTTTAAATGCTTAATGCTACAATTGTGACCATCTTCTAGAACTTCCACCTTCACATTCTCTGCTTCAGGGATAACATACATAACTGAATTCTTGTCAAGACCAAATTCTTGCCAGAACACACACAAAAACCTTCTGTTAAGAGTTCAGGCAGGATAAATTTAAGAAATGATTTCTTGGCAGGATAAAACCGCATGTTGAAATCCTGTCAAGATCAACCAGTATTATTTCTGGCAAGATTAACCATATGACAGCAGAGATTAGAAAGAAATGAGATCCTATGAATATGAACAAGTGTGTTATTGGAAAGGACAATCAAAGCAGTTCAACTCCTGACACAGCAAATCTATGCCTAGTGTATGCTTTGCATAACAATAAATCTGAAATTCATATCAATTTTAGAGGGAAAATGAAAGAATGAGAAACTACTTTTAAGAAGAAATGAGTGCAAATCAAATCTTGTCAGCCACCTGATCTCCCAGACTCAGATCTGAGTTTGCAGCTTGAATTTCCATATTAGCCCAAATCAGAATTGTAAATATGGGGAAGGTCAGAAGGGACAATTATGATTGTCTGGTCTGGCCTCCTATATAATACAGGCTATAGAACTGCCCCCCAAAAAGTCCAAAAGCATCTCTTTTAGAAACCATCCAATCTTGATTTAAAAATTGTTAGTGATGGAGAATCCACCATGACCCTAGGTAAACTGCTCCATTGGTTAATTACTCTCACTGTTAAAAATTTATGCCTCATTTCCAGCCTGAATTTGTCTAGTTTTAGCTTCTAGCCATTTGATCATATTATACCTTTCACTGCTAGATTGAAGAGACAATTATTAAATATTTGTTCCATATGTAGGTACTTATAGATGGTAATTAAGTCACCCCTTAACCTCTTTACAGGACTGTAAAGAACTGAGCACCTTGTGCATTACAACATGCCTCCCAGAATCCAATAGTGGCACCTAGCATTTCATAGGACCTCACAAGGACTCATTATTTGAGACTAAGTTTGAGTTACTCATTTTTATCACTGAGGGATTGTTTGGCTTTACATTTACTCTACAACTGGGGAGATGGCTTCTGCGGTACACACTTCATGGCATGATAGCTGCTCGTCATACCCAAAAATTACATCACAGCATCTCATGTTCTCTCTTGTGGTTGTATAGCCCAATTTGCAAGGAGCAACGTCACAAGCAGATGTCACATAGGAAAGTGTAGGCTCCCACTGAAGCCTTGAGAAAACGACCCTTTCTTCAACCAGTTTGTTGCATCTGTCTTTCTCAATGTATTTACAACCTTTATTGATAGTTGTTCTCTATTCAGGTCTGCTCCTGGCAGCATCTTCAAAATTATCAATATTTAAGCCTCATGAGCTGAGATTCTGCTTAAAGGTGTCTTTGAAGCATTTACATTGTTTGCCCTTCCTGAGCTTTCTGAGTTTCAGCTTGCCACAGAAGACCTACGTCAAGAGCCTATCATCACTATTCTGATAATGTGACCTGTCCATCTAAGTCAAGCATTGATAATAATTGCCTTGATCCTGGATGTTTTTACTCTCTTAGGGATGATGTTTGACTCTGTCTTGCCAGTGATCCATGAGAATAGAGCGAACACAGCACATGTGAAATTTCACAAGTTGCTTGATATGTCTGTGGTAAACTGTCCCTGATTCACACCGGTATAAAAGGGGTGCTATCACTGCTGCATTGTATATCATCAGTTTTATTGACAATTTGATGATATGCTGGTTCAGTATCCTATGGCAAAGTCTTCTGAAAGCAGGTTTGCCTTTCATATTTTGTTTGATATTTCTCAACCCAGGGACCTGGCACTTCAGGTAGTACTGCCAAGCTATGTAACGTGATTGATGTTCTTGAGTTTTGTTCCATTGATATTTGGCTGAGTGGTAGTGTTGATGGAGCTAGTTGGAAGAGGACTTCAGTTTTTTCCATGCTGACATTGAGTCCAAAAAACTGGTTAGTTGCCTCTGAGAGCCTGTGAAGGATAAGCTGTAGGTCACTTTCATTATGACTGAAGTAGAGCACAGTCATCCACAAGAATGGCTTCACATGACTTCCTTAAGGACTCTTGTTGTTGCAGTAAGCCTTTGAGACTGAAAAAAGAAAAAAACTTTCCCATCAGTTCTGTACCTTACATAAATGCTCTTTTGAGGGTTGTCAGTTGCATAACTCACATCCGTAAAGAAGAGACCAGAAAAAACTAATACAGCCTTGTTTCACCCCATTAGATATGGAGAATGGTTTAGAGAGGCCACCATCTGAGGGTACTTGAACAGTCATGTGTTTTGTGGAATTGATGTAAGATGTTAATGAATTTGGTGAGGCACTCAAACTTTTCTAGAATTATCCAGAGACCATTTCTGCTCAGTGATTAATCCTTTTTTTAGATCAGTGGAGACAGCATACAGTGCCATGTTTTGTTCAATTCATTTTTCCTGAATCTGTCTTACAATGCAAATCATGTCTTTGGCTCACCAACCTGATCTAAATCCACATTGAGTCTCTGGTAGAAATTGCTCTGATATTGTATTGACAAGTTGACTGAGCAAAATACAAATAAGGATTTTGCCATCTACAGATAGCAGGGTGATACTACAGTCAGATTTGTTGCCTGTGTGTATAACTATGATTGCATCTTTGAAATCCTGAGGAATTTTCTGAGTATCCCTGATAGCCTAAATAATTTCATATAGAGAGAGTTGACAGTTTGGTGGCCTTCAGGTTTAAAGATTTCAGCTGATATGCTGTCTTTGCCTGATGATTTATCTGACTGCATTGGTTTTGATAGGTTTTTGCACTCTCTCAACGGTAGTGTGATTTCTTCATGTATGGGGTGCTGGGTTAGTTCCTCTGGCATCTGTGGGTTGCCAACAGAGGGATGATTGAGTAGCTCAGTAAAGTGCTGCTGCATCATCTTTCAGAGATGTCTCCCTTGTCCTTCATTAAGGTAGAGTCATCTGAAGTCTTTAACGGAGCTGGTGCCACTTTGGATGAGCCATAAATGGCCTTCAGGGAGTTATGAAACAACATTGCATTCTTAGGATTAGTATAATGCTGTATTTCTTCTGCTCTCTTTTCCTGCCAGTTATTCTGTAGCGCATAAAGCCATCTTTGAGCCATGGCTTGCAGATACTTTAATCTGTCTTTCTATTATGTTGATTGTGTGTCATTTTGCCTATATGCATATAAGTCTTTATTGTTTCTACCCTTTGCTCTGTACGTTGGTGTGAATAAATAATGCTTTGCTTTAAGAAGCCATTTTGGAGTCACTTTAATCAGTGCCTGTCACAGGCTCCAGAGGAAAAGTGTGTACAGGTGCCAAACAGTTCATCAATTCCAAGGCCAGAAGGATCATTGTGATTATCTTGTGTGACCTCACCTATAACACAGGTCATAGAACTTTCCCCAAATAATTCCTTGAAAAATCTCTTAGAAAAATAGGAAATCTTGATTTTAAAGTTTGTCAGTGATGGAGAATCCACCCTGACCCTTGGTGAGTTGTTCCAAGGGTTAATTACTCCGACTATAAAAAAATTATGCCTTATTTTCATTCTGAATTCATCTACCTTCAATTTACAGCCATTGGACTGTGTTACAGCTTTGTCTGCTATATTGAAAAGTCCATTATTAAATATTTGTTGCACATGTAGGTACTTACAAGCTAATCAAATTACCCTGTAGCAGGGTGGATCCCTGCTCCTGCCCTGGAGGGGTTAAAAACAGCCCTGGGGAGGGGCTGTAATAACCTTAGTCCCAGATTTGGACCTTAGCGTCCAAAATATGGGGGTTAGCATGAAAACCTCCAAGCTTAGTTACCAGCTTGGACCTGGTACCTGCTGCCACCACCCAAAAAATTAGAGTGTTTTGGGGCACTCTGGTCCCCCTGAAAAACCTTCCCTGGGGACCCCAAGACCCAAATCCCTTGAGTCTCACAACAAAGGGAAATAATCCTTTTTCCCTTCCCCCCTCCAGGTGCTCCTGGAGAGATACACAGACACAAGCTCTGTGAATCCAAACAGAGTGAATCTCCCTCTCTGTTCCCAATCCTGGAAACAAAAAGTACTTTCCTATTCCCCCAGAGGGAATGCAAAGTCAGGCTAGCAATCCAACACACAAACCTCCCCTTGATTTCTTCCTCCCACCAATTACCTGGTGAGTACAGACTCAATTTCCCTGAAGTAAAGAAAAACTCCAACAGGTCTTAAAAGAAAGCTTTATATAAAAAAGAAAGAAAAAATACAAATAGTCTCTCTGTATTAAGATGACACAATACAGGGCAATTTCTTAAAAGAATATTGAATAAACAGCCTTATTCCAAAAGAATACAAATCAAAGCACTCCAGCACTTATATTCATGCAAATACCAAAGAAAAGAAAACCATAGAACTTACTATCTGATCTCTTTGTTCTTATACTTAGAAACAGAAGACTAGAAGGTAGAAAGTACTTCTCCAAAGCTCAGAGAAGGCAGGCAGCCAGAAAACAAAGACCTTAGACACTCAATTCCCTCCACCCAAAGTTGAAAAAATCCGGTTTCCTGATTGGTCCTCTGGTCAGGTGCTTCAGGTGAAAGAGACATTAACCCTTAGCTATCTGTTTATGACACGCCCCCCAAATTGCAGACAGTGGGGAAGCTCACTGGCGGCGATTTCCTTCTAGAACTTGAAAATAAACAGATTAATACAACACATACACCTTTACATATACTCCTAAGTATATAACTAACAGACTTTTACATTTTAAGAACACTTTTTAACTACTGAATTCTGGGAAACTCTCACGGGAGAGTGCATCAGCTACTTTGTTAGAAGCTCCTGTGATGTGTTGAATTTCAAAATCAAAATCTTGGAGAGCTAAACTCCAACGAAGAAGTTTCTTGTTGTTCCCCTTGGCAGTATGAAGCCACTTTAGTGCAGCATGGTCAGTTTGTAGTTGGAACCGCCGTCCCCAAACATATGGGCGTAGCTTTTCCAGGGCGTACACAATGGCATAGCATTCCTTTTCACTGACTGACCAGTGACTTTCCCTCTCAGACAGTTTCTTGCTGAGAAACACGACAGGATGGAAGTTGTGATCTGTTGCTTCCTGCATGAGCACTGCTCCTATACCACGCTCAGATGCATCCGTGGTTACTAGGAATGGCTTGTCAAAATCCGGGGCCCTGAGCACAGGGTCAGACATGAGCGTTGCCTTAAGTTGGGTAAAGGCCTTTTGACACTCATCAGTCCACTTAACTGCATTTGGCTGGGTCTTTTTGGTCAGGTCGGTCAGTGGGGCAGCGATTTGGCTGTAGTGTGGTACAAATCGCCTGTAGTATCCGGCCAAGCCTAAGAAGGATTGGACCTGCTTCTTCGACTTTGGGACAGGCCACTTTTGGATAGCATCCACCTTGGCCTGTAGGGGGTTTATGGTTCCTCGACCCACCTGGTGCCCCAGGTAAGTCACTCTGTTTTGGCCTATTTGACACTTTTTGGCCTTAACAGTTAGTCCTGCCTGCCTGATGCGCTCAAAGACCTTTTCCAGGTGTAGTAGGTGTTCGGGCCAGGAGTCTGAAAAAATGGCCACATCATCGAGGTAGGCAACTGCAAATTCTCCCAGTCCAGCTAGTAGACCATCTACCAGCCTCTGGAAGGTGGCGGGTGCATTTCGAAGGCCGAAAGGAAGGACATTGAATTCATACACCCCCGCATGGGTGACGAATGCTGACCTCTCCTTGGCAGGTTCATCTAGCGGTACTTGCCAGTACCCCTTGGTTAAGTCTATTGTAGAGATGAACTGGGCACGTCCCAACTTTTCCAATAGCTCATCGGTACGTGGCATTGGATAGTTGTCCGGACGAGTTACAGCATTGAGCTTACGGTAGTCCACGCAAAAGCGTATTTCCCCATCTGGTTTGGGTACCAGAACCACTGGAGATGCCCATGCACTGGTAGATGGGCGGATTATACCCATTTGTAGCATGTTCTGGATCTCCCGTTCTATAGCAGCTTGGGCATGAGGAGACACTCGGTAGGGTGGGGTTCTGATTGGGTGAGCATTACCTGTATCAATGGAGTGGTATGCCCGTTCAGTCCGTCCTGGGGTGGCTGAGAACAATGGGGCGAAGCTAGTGCACAGCTCCTTGATTTGTTGCCGCTGCAGACGTTTAAGGGTGGTTGAGAGGTTCACCTCTTCCACGCCACCGTCTTTTTTCCCGTCGTAGTAGACACCGTCAGGCCACTCAGCATCATCTCCCTGGACTGTAAACTGACAAACCTGTAAGTCTCTGGAATAGAAAGGCTTGAGAGAATTAACATGGTACACTTTAGGCTTTAGTGAGGAATTGGGGAATGCTATGAGGTAGTTTACAGCTCCCAGGCGCTTTTGGACCGTGAATGGCCCTTCCCATGATGCTTCCATCTTATGGGCCTGTTGCGCCTTGAAGACCATAACCTGGTCTCCTACCTTGAAGGACCGATCTCTGGCATGTCTGTCATACCAGGCCTTTTGCTCTTCTTGAGCATCCTTTAAGTTCTCTCTAGCAAGGGCTAAAGAGTGTCGGAGGGTGCTTTGTAGGTTGCTTACAAAGTCCAGAATGTTAGTTCCTGGAGAAGGCGTAAACCCCTCCCATTGCTGCTTCACCAACTGTAATGGCCCCTTAACCTCGTGACCATACACAAGTTCAAATGGTGAAAACCCTAAACTGGGATGTGGTACAGCCCTGTAGGCAAACAGCAACTGCTGCAACACTAGGTCCCAATTATTGGAGAATTCGTTGATGAATTTTCGTATCATGGCCCCCAAAGTTCCATTGAACCTTTCCACCAGGCCATTGGTTTGATGGTGGTATGGGGTGGCAACCAAGTGATTTACCCCATGAGTTTCCCACAGTTTTTCCATGGTCCCTGCCAGGAAATTAGACCCTGAATCTGTAAGGATGTCGGAGGGCCAACCTACCCTGGCAAAGATGTCTGTTAGGGCCAGGCACACAGTGTTAGCCCTGGTGTTGCCTAGAGCTACTGCTTCCGGCCATCGGGTAGCAAAGTGCACTAAAGTCAGTACGTACTGCTTTGCTCTGGGCGTCTTTTTTGGGAAAGGGCCCAGAATATTTACAGCTACTTGCTGAAATGGGACCTCAATTATGGGGAGTGGCTGGAGAGTGGCCTTGACCTGGTCTTGAGACTTACCCACTCTTTGGCATACCTCACAAGACCGGACATACTTGGCAACGTCCTTGCCCATCCCCTCCCAGTGGAAGGACTTCCCCAACCGGTCCTTGGTTCTGTTCACCCCAGCATGGCCACTGGGATGATCATGGGCTAAGCTTAAGAGCTTCTCCCGGTACTTAGTTGGAACCACCAACTGTTTTTGCGGCTGCCATTCTTCCCGGTGTCCACCAGAAAGAATTTCCTTGTATAAAAGTCCTTGGTCTATAACAAACCGGGATCGATTAGAAGAGCTGAGAGGCGGTGGGGTGCTCCGTGCCGCCGCCCAAGCTTTCTGAAGGCTGTCATTCGCTTCCTGCTCAGCCTGGAACTGTTCCCTTGAGGCTGGGGTCACCAGTTCTTCCTCAGACTGTGGACTTGGGCTTGGTCCCTCTGGAAGCGATGTAGGTGATGGGGTTGTTTCCGTTGCTGGTGAACCGCTCTCCGCTGGTGCACCTGAGGGTATTTCAGGCTCTGGCTGAGCCTTTTGGGTATGGCTGTCTTTTGCTTCTGCCAGTTCTGGCTCGCTGGCGCCCTCTGGCGTTGAGTTTGAAGATGGGGTTGCACTTGCTGGTGCTGGTTGCTGTTCCAGTTCCGGGCCTGGGACTGGAGATGCTGTGGCTGTTTCAGTGGTAGGCATGGAATCCGGGTCCACTACCTCTGTCTGGGTCTCTGGTAACACAGACGGGGCCTCTGTGTACGGTTCAGGAACAGGAATGGGTCTGGAAGCTTGCCTGGTTTGGCTACGTGTAACCATTCCCACTCTCTTGGCCCGCCTCACCTGGTTGGCCAAGTCTTCCCCCAGTAGCATGGGGATAGGATAATTGTCATAGACTGCAAAAGTCCACATTCCTGACCAGCCTTTGTACTGGACAGGCAGTTGAGCTGTAGGCAAGTCTACAGCTTGTGACATGAAGGGGTAAATTGTAACTTTGGCCTTTGGGTTGATGAATTTGGGGTCAACGAAGGATTGGTGGATAGCTGACACTTGTGCCCCCGTGTCTCTCCACGCAGTAACCTTCTTTCCGCCCACTCTCAAATTTTCCCTTCGCTCCAAGGGTATTTGAGAGGCATCCGGGCCTGGGGATCTTTGGTGTGATGGTGGTGTAATGAATTGCACTCGCATGGTGTTCTTGGGACACTTGGCCTTGATATGTCCCAGTTCATTACACTTAAAGCATCTTCCATCTGATGGGTCACTGGGCCGAGGTGAGTTACTGGAGACTGGTGAGGTTGAAGGGTAGGGTATCTGTGGCTTTACTTGGGTGGTATGTGGGGTCTTTGGCTGTCCTCGGTTGTAGGGTTTATGGTCTGTGTGCCCCCTGGGGTAATCGTTCCCCTTGACAGTAGCTTTCTTGCTTTCTGCCAGTTCCATCCATTTGGCTCCAATCTCCCCCGCCTCAGCGATATTCTTGGGGTTTCCATCTTGTATGTACCGCGTGATGTCTTCAGGAACACCATCCAAGAACTGCTCCATTTGTATGAGGAGGTTCAGTTCTTCCAAGGTTTGAATGTTGTTTCCTGTTAGCCAGGCCTCATAGTTTTTTGCAATGTAGTAGGCGTGTTTGGGAAATGACTCCTCTGGTTTCCACTTTTGGTTTCTGAAACGCCGACGGGCATGATCTGGGGTTATCCCCATCCTGTATCTGGCCTTGGTTTGAAAAAGTTTATAGTCATTCATTTGGTGCTTAGGCATTTCAGCTGCCACCTCTGCTAAAGGTCCACTGAGCTGTGACCTCAATTCTACCATGTACTGGTCTTCGGGAATGCTGTACCCAAGACAGGCTCTTTCAAAATTTTCCAAGAAGGCCTCGGTGTCATCACCTGCCTTGTAGGTGGGAAATTTCCTGTGCTGTGGAGCAATATTTGGCGCCGGGTTGTTAGGGTTGGCTGGCACATGCAGCCCAGCTTTTGCCAACTCCAGTTCATGTTTTCTCTGTTTTTCCTTCTCTTCATTTTCTTTTTGTTGTTTTTCCATTTCTCGGCGGTGGGCCGCCTCTCTTTCTCTTTCTCTTATTTCCATCTCTGTTTGTTTTATTTCCAGTTGTCGCCTGTGTTCAGCTTCTCTGACTTGCTCTTGGGCCTCAATTTTTGCCTTAGAAGTCATGATTCCTGTTTTCTTGTGTTGGGGTGCCCTCCGGTGTTTATCTTCTGAACTGCAGGTTCTCTGTTGCCTCCTGAAGTCTGCCTAGCAACAGTGTTTTTTGTCCTTTTCTCTCTCTAGCTAATGTTCAGTGAAGGGAAACCAGAAAAACCACTTTATTTGCATGCCTATAAGTGCTGGTCTTGCCTCCTAATGGGAGGGCTATTGCATGACAAAAGACCCTTAACAGGTTCTTAATGGCTTCTCGCTTAACATGCAAGCCACAAACTGCGAGAGAGAGCAGGAAAAAAAAAATTCTCTCTGGTTCCCTTTTAAAACCAACTGCTTCTCTCTGCTAAAAAGCCCTTAGCAGAGAAAAGAAAAATATAATATTTCTACTGGCTTCTGGATTCTGTCTATCTCCCACCAGCTGCACACCATGTAATAACCTTAGTCCCAGATTTGGACCTTAGCGTCCAAAATATGGGGGTTAGCATGAAAACCTCCAAGCTTAGTTACCAGCTTGGACCTGGTACCTGCTGCCACCACCCAAAAAATTAGAGTGTTTTGGGGCACTCTGGTCCCCCTGAAAAACCTTCCCTGGGGACCCCAAGACCCAAATCCCTTGAGTCTCACAACAAAGGGAAATAATCCTTTTTCCCTTCCCCCCTCCAGGTGCTCCTGGAGAGATACACAGACACAAGCTCTGTGAATCCAAACAGAGTGAATCTCCCTCTCTGTTCCCAATCCTGGAAACAAAAAGTACTTTCCTATTCCCCCAGAGGGAATGCAAAGTCAGGCTAGCAATCCAACACACAAACCTCCCCTTGATTTCTTCCTCCCACCAATTACCTGGTGAGTACAGACTCAATTTCCCTGAAGTAAAGAAAAACTCCAACAGGTCTTAAAAGAAAGCTTTATATAAAAAAGAAAGAAAAAATACAAATAGTCTCTCTGTATTAAGATGACACAATACAGGGCAATTTCTTAAAAGAATATTGAATAAACAGCCTTATTCCAAAAGAATACAAATCAAAGCACTCCAGCACTTATATTCATGCAAATACCAAAGAAAAGAAAACCATAGAACTTACTATCTGATCTCTTTGTTCTTATACTTAGAAACAGAAGACTAGAAGGTAGAAAGTACTTCTCCAAAGCTCAGAGAAGGCAGGCAGCCAGAAAACAAAGACCTTAGACACTCAATTCCCTCCACCCAAAGTTGAAAAAATCCGGTTTCCTGATTGGTCCTCTGGTCAGGTGCTTCAGGTGAAAGAGACATTAACCCTTAGCTATCTGTTTATAACAGGGGCTGTGGCTGGAAAAATCAGCCTTTAGGCTGGGCTGATTGGGGAAGTGGCTGCATCTGGGGCCATGCACCAAACTGAGCAACAGGTCCTCATAAGAAGGCCAGGGGAGCTAGAGGCAGTCAGTCTCTCTCTAGCTATAGAGGGAGATGGGCCTGGCTGCTAGGAGCTAGAGGCAAAGTACCTGAGGGGAGCAGGGCTGGGGAAAGGCAGAGGAGCTGGGGAGCTCCTACCTGGAAAGCCCCAGGCTGCTGCCTAGCAGTAGGCTAAAAGGTACTGGGAGCTGCAGAGGGCAGCCCAGGGGAAGGCAAGGGCAGCAGATCCAAACCCCGTTGCCTATGATGAGTGGCTGATACTGCAGCCTGCCCCAGTGAACGGGGGTTAGATGGAGACTGGGCAGTAGCCATATACTGAGGCAAAGTGGGGATAGTGGGGTGGGTGTTCCCCTGGGGGGGGGAGACCCAGTTAAAGGGGCACTGGGGTCCAGGGAGGGACACGGGGGCCAGCAAAGGACAGGTGGATCACCGGCCTGCAGAGGGTGCTCTGGGCTGGGACCAAGCTAATTCCCAGAAGTCACCAGCAGGAGGTGCTGTGGGGGTGAGTCCGGCCGTCTACATACCCTTTCACCTTCTCTTTGTTAAGCTAAATAGATTGAGCTCCTTGAGTCTGTCACTATAAGGCATGTTTTCTAAACCTTTCATCATTCTAGAGCAGGGATTGGCAATCTTTGGCACCCGGCCCATCAGGCAAATCCGCTGGTGGGCTAGAATGGTTTGTTTACCTGCAGCGTCCACAGGTTCAGCCAATTGCAGCTCCCACTGGCCGTGGTTTGCTGTTCCAGCACATTCCTCAGCTCACACTGTTTCCCGCAGCCCCCATTGGCCTGGAACAGTGAACCGTGGCCAGTGGGAGTTGCAATCGGCCAAACCTGTGGATGCTGCAAGTAAATAAACTAGCCTGGCTCGCCAGTGAATTTCCCTGACATGCCGCATGCCAAAGGCTGCCAATCCCTGTTCTAGAAGATCTTCTCTGAATCCTCTACAATTTATCAACATCCTTCTCAAATTGTGAGCACCAGAGCTGGACACAGTATTCCAGCAGTGGTCACACAAGTGCCAATTACAGAGGTAAAATAACCTCTCTACTCCTGTTTGAGAGTCTCCTGTTTATGCATCCCAGGATGGCATTAGCTCTTTTGGTCACAGCATCGCACTGGATGCTCCCATTCAGTTGATTATCCTCCCCCAACTCCAAATCCTTTTCAGAGTCACTGTTTTCCAGGATTGAGTCCCCCGTCCTCTAAGTATGGCCTACGTTCCCTATTCTTAGATGTATAGGTTTACATCTAGCCTTATTAAAACGCATACTATTTGTTTGCTCCCAGTTTACTAAGCGACCCAAATAGCTTGTATTAGTGACTTGTCCTCTTCAATAGATTCATAGATTCATATTTACCACTCCTCCAATTTTTGTGTCATCTGCAAACCTGATCAGTGATGATTTTATATTTTCTTCCAGGTCATTGATAAAAATGTTAAATAGCATAGGGCCAAGAGCCGATCCCTCAGGGACCCCACTAGAAACACACTCACTCGATGATCAGTTAGGAGTGCTGTGTTTAATATGGTTGATAAAGAAGGGGCTTCAGCCCAGAGATCCAGACTAAGTGTGGTAGAGGGGGTGACGGTAGCGAAACTTGTCCCCAAAAGGAGTTCACTCAAGAGGGACTAAAATTTATCTAAAGTACAGCTTGTCCTGTAACTGTGTAAGTATGGTACCAGTATGCTAATCAGACATTGGCAAACCATTTTGCTTCTGTGGAGTGAGCATAGTAGGATACAGCTACAGCTGGCACAAACAATGTGTTATTTACAGTCAAGTGTTCTAGGTTTGATGGTTATGTCACACATGGCACTTTGGGGTTTTGATTTTCCTCAGGGCACAGCTATGCCCTCCACTGCCACTCTAAGAGCCCTAGAAAGCTCTTTGGAGATGCGGAGGCAAAGTCCAACTCCTTCAAGCTTTGATTGGCCACAATAAGCCATCTGACACACCTCT
Source organism: Gopherus flavomarginatus (assembly GCF_025201925.1). Classification (NCBI taxonomy): domain Eukaryota; kingdom Metazoa; phylum Chordata; order Testudines; family Testudinidae; genus Gopherus; species Gopherus flavomarginatus. The sequence continues at coordinate 200,095,239 of NC_066617.1, read as the reverse complement.
TTCTCCTCTGCACACACAAGCATTATAAGGTTATTGGAGTCCCCCTGCTCCTGCCATTTTGTCGCAGGATATTCAGGCAGGGTCCACAGCATTCATCCCTCGCGAGCCTTAGAATAAATCTTCCAGGATCAATCAATTATCTCCTCCCTCATCCAAGCCTTAGGAGGTTCATTCCTATCAAATGAGCCAAAATAGGACAAACATCCAACTGATGAGTCTAAATAGGCTCATCAGCCACCCAATTTTGGAGTAAAATGAAAAAAACACCTCAGCTGCCCTCAATCATTTCTAAGACAGCTGCCAATGTGCTGGGGGAAATGACACATTCATTTTGATTATTTGCTCTAGCCTTGGCTCTGCATTCCCTACTTTATATTTGAATTTAATTCTCATTATTATTAATAGGAATCACAAAGGCCCCAGAGATTCTCAGAAACAGTGAGTGCATAGAGCCTGATCCCAGGTCCCATGAGTGTGCAGAGCCTGATCCAAAGGCTACTTAAGTCAATAGGAACCTTTCCATCAATGTCCGTGCATTTCGAATCAGGGCCATACAGTGCACACCCAAACCACTCCAATTAAAACTATGCACAACTCCCATTTGCTTCAACAAGTAACATACATGTGCAGCTGCAGGTAAAACTATACTTTGAGGTGTAGATGGAAAAAGTTCCTTGGTGTAGTTTATTAAGATGGGGAAGAAGTCACAATACACACTAGCAGATTAATGGTGGATCCATGTATAGGACTGGAAGTCAACAGAGAGGCAGCTGAACAAGGGTAGATGCCAGATTTTGGTGGTAGACTTATGAGCCTCTCTTTGATCCACAGGTCCATTCTTTCTCTTGTCCTGGGACCCCTAAATCAGTCCTTAATCTGCCATTGATGAAACAGTGGATATAAAAGCTGAGATTTTCTATGATTCTAAGTGATTTGGATGCCCAGCAATTTGAATTAGAACTGGGCATCTAGCGCTCTTTGTGGGGTGGGGGAAGGAAGGGGTTGAAAATCTTAGCCAAAGCATACAAATAAAAAAAAATGAATTATGAAACTTATCCATTAATTTTTAAATGGCTTTTAAAGCTGATTTAAAAGTGACAGGTTACTGCACTGTAAATGGGTTAAATAACACATATGGAGAGTTGCATCTGAGTAGAGAAAATCTGACAAAAGCTCCCAGTTTAGATCCTGCAAGAGACAAATGGAACGTACACAGGAAAGGACCCTCATTTGAACATAAGCTGCAGGGTGAAATATAAGCTTCAGTTGACTGGTACAAACAATTTGAGCCCAATGCTGTAAATGCCTTAGATTTAATCCTTCTTCACAGGAGCCAATCTAAATCATTAAGCATATGTCACACAGAGCTATAATCACTAAAAGTATCTTCTACATGTGCTTGATTTATATAGAAAATGTACTGTGGTCATTAATTTGACCATGTTTCAATAGTCAGTATCACCCAAAAAAATACATGAATATGATTAACTTTGTTGCCAAATGAAAGCCACAAGTGTACCTACATTCTATTACACAATTCATTTTAATATGCATAATAGTGATATAAAGCTTTCTTTTCATCTATTATAATACAACTTCCTGTGTGATATTGTAATACGATTGACTAACTCATTCCCAGATGCAAAGAGTTTAAGGCCAGAAGGAACTATCAGATCATCTTTGCTGACCTCCTGTATAATACAGACCAAAACATTTCACCCCGTCACACCTGTATTGAGCCCAATGACTTGTGTCTGATGAAAGCAAATCTTCCAGAAAGGCATTCAGTCTGGATATGAATGAGGCTTATGGTTTGTAAAACTAAATATTTTTAAAGAATAAAGAGCCTGGCCATATAGACCTTGTTTAGATAAACAGCCATTGATATATATGTTTCAAGTCTATAGGGGACTTTCATAAGAAACTCTCCATTATTCCATAAGCACCTCAAGCCTTCCTTTCCTCACAAGTCTCAGGAGGTTTGTTCATTCCCAACAACCCCCAGCAAGGTCACCAGCCACTCAAGAACCCTCACTAGGATTGTGAAGCTCCTGCTTTTGGATAATGGCAGAAATCATCAACTCGATTTCCACAGTTTCTATTCCAAAATCTTTGTGTGTTTATTTTTGTTTAAGAGAACACACAATGAGCCTGGGTCTTCTCCCATTAAAACTGCTATAAATCTAGAGTAACAGCTTCTAAGTAGTAAATGGAGTTATAGTGTTGGAAAACTGATGACAGAGCAGAATCAGGCCCTATGCCTGTAAAATAACTATCTTATGCACAAAGAAAGCAAGACTTATAAGTGGATAAATAACAAAATAAACCGAAGCAGCTTGTTTGGAATATCTACACTATCTCAAACTTGGAAATGTCAAATTTACACTATAAGTTTGCATATGGGATGGAGAAGAGAAACATTTATTGCAAAAAATATATATATTCTATTGGGCTATCACAAAAATTTTAATTTTATTTGAAACTCGCGTTGCTCTCCTGGTTGGTTGTATGTTGAAATTACAGCTATGTAATGGATTGTAAGGCATATTTTATGCACTATATTAATCATAAGCTATTACTGTTTCTTCTTTGAAGTAAGATGGTTTTATGAACATTTAAATTAAGTTTCTGACAATGACGCTAGATAGTGCCACATGATAGCTATCCCTGGTAGCTTTACTACAGTTTCAGCTTTTACATTTTGAATCACTTTTTAGGGGCAAGTTAATATCTCAGAAACTCAAATTACAGCAGACAAATGTTGCATACAACTTTTCAACTGTTACTATTTTCATTTTTTAAAAAGCATTTAAATTGGCTTTGCAATTTAGGAGTAAGTGACCAACACAATTGTAAAATTCTTACGAATTCAGATACTTTCTCTTATTGCCAAATTTCCACCTTTGAATAAAATATTGCAAGAAATTAGGCCCCAATTCAGCAAGGTATTTAAACATGCTTAGTTTAACGCACATAAATAGTCCTGCAGAAGTCACTTAGGCCCAGATGCTCAAAGATATTTAGGTGCCTAAATCCCATTTAAATCAATGGGAGCTAGGTGCCTAAATACCGTTGAGTATCTGGGCCTTACTTCCACTGAAGCTACCCATATGCTTAAAACTAGATATGCGGAGACACTTTGCATACTGCAACCATAGCCTGCAAACACTGTTCTTATGCATTTTGCACCTGATCCAAAGTCCAATGATGTCAATGAAAGGAATCCACTTTAATTTTACTTAGTCACATTTCCTGGGATGTTTAATACTGGACTGGAAAAAAAACAACAAAAAATGTATTGTAAAGAATAGTCCTTCAGGAGCAGCATAATGGATTAGACAGCCAAATAGGTCTTTTCCCTCTACCTAGCTATGATCTAATGATACATTTTGGGGACAGTGTGATTTTTACGTGTGCATTGTATACATGGGTCATACCTTTTTAAAAATGGAAATTTCACATATACTTTACATATTTGCATAAGAATCATTCATATGACTAATGGACATGTAAAAATGGAAGAATGTTACATCATCTGGATCAGAGATTACTCTGGAGAAGTTTTGCTTACAAACATGACCAATTTGTAGCATTTAATAAAAAAACCAATTAATTACCAAATGATAGACACAAACCTAACACTAATACCTTAGGGACGAAAAACTATTTAAAAAACACCAGACCTAACTAAGACCTAACTATATCTAACTATACCTGCCCCTGGTAATTTCCACTACATGCATCCGACGAAGTGGGTATTCACTCATGAAAGCTCATGCTCCTATACGTCTGTTAGTCTATGAGCTAGTCTACACTAGGGGAGGGGATCGATCTAAGATATGCAACTTCAGCTACGTGAATAATGTAGCTGAAGTCAAAGTATCTTAGATCGAGTTACCTACCATCCTCACGGAGCGGGATCGATGTCTGCAGCTCCCCCTGTCAACTCCGCTACCACCGTTTGCGCTGGTGGAGTTCCGGAGTCGACAGGAGCGCGTTCTAGATAAGACGCGATATATCGATCCACGAGAAATCGATTGCTACCCGCCAATATGGCCAGTAGTGAAGACCCTATAAGGTGCCACAGGACTCTTTGCTGCTTTTACAGATTCAGACTAACACGGCTACCCCTCTGATACCAGACCTAACTATTATTTCTCCTTTATTAAGCTCATATACTGAATCCAACATTTTGCTCTTTCAATTAGCCCCCAAACTAGCAAGACCCAATACGTGACTGGCTGTGCATAAAATAGATATTTATTATGTATGTATAGTGCAGAGTTAGGTTGGGACTTACTTCTGTATAGGCTTAGAGAGTTTTATAAACTGTAAGATTGGGTCTTTTGCCTACATAGCACCAGGGTTTACCTATCAGATAGTTTTTAAACCTTTTGAGGATGACCTCAATTGAAGCCTATAAAAGGTCACAAAGAAATGTAAAAACAAAATAAGAAACAAAGTTCTGTTTAAAAGGATCTTTAGGGATATTAAATATTAAAAAGTATATTATAATGATATAGTATTGATGGTTCCAACTAAAGCAAGACAGTTCAGAGTTAAGGCTTCCATAGCCCTTTATTAAAACTATTATGCATAGGAATTACAGTATATATGATCCTCTGTAGATGGTCTGACTACCAGCTCACACAGGAAATAGAGACTTCCCAGTAGTTTTAAATCACAGGTGTGAGAATACAGTCTCTTGAAGATTATCACATGTTCTTTAGTAAAGAAACCAGTCATCTCATAAAACAGTACTCTCATAACAACTTCCATTTGGGTTCCCATTGCAGAAGTTTTATTCAACTTGCATAGTATAACACTTCATATAAAGCTGTGATTAGGTGCAGATGCAGTCTGTTTGCCCTTGTTACCTTAGTATTCACTAATGAAGACGTGAATAGATATTTTGAGATACTAACAGCTCTCAGTGGATTCTGAAACAGAAATGTTCCAGATTGGTAATGACCAAGAAAGTTACAAATTGCAGGCACCTAAATATCTTTAACAAGAGCCAACCACATTATTATAAAGAAATATAATGGAATTCAATGTGCATGTGTTGATGAAACCTACTTGTTGTAAGCATACATCAGTTGCAAAATCTGCAACTCCCACCATTAAAAGTGAAACTGCAGGTTTGCCTGCTTAAATGATATGCTTTCCAAAGCAGGGGGGTCTGTCTCCTTGCTTGCCTGTAAAGCACCTACTGCGCTGATGGTGTTATATAAATCATCATTAGTTGAGAAAAATGTTTTCATTTTGTAGCATGTGCTCATTTTGATGCATGAATATTCAAGGATGGAACTCCATTAGTGCTAATAGAAAATGCATATATTGATCCATCAATGCAAAAGTAAAAATATTTTTAAGTATCTCCATGGATAATAGGTAAAGCTGTGCAAAATCTATTTGTTTAAGCTTGCAGGAGTTTCACAAACAAACTGGAGGCTTTCATTACAGGAACTCAATCCCTACAGGCTTGTTTGGAGTTTTGGGGTCACATTTATTTCTGTATTTACCTCTATCCCACTGAAATACCTGTGGGGCCAAAAGAATTTTATAATGGAAAACAAGGTGATTTGTTTGTTATTTTTTGGTTTTCTTCTACTTTTAAGTTCCGTTTTCATATCTCCTCAGTTTAAATCCGCAAATTTCTTTTTATTCTTCTGGCCCTTAAGGTCTGAAACCTGATGTCAATAATGAAAAGTGTCTCATTGACCTTTTCAACTCCCTGACTTTGTTATTCACTTGAAATCAAAAAGAATTGTTAAAAAAAGCAGAAATCGTTTTGGCTGCTTGCAGCACTCTCTCTTGGACTCTGTCACTCTTTCCACAAGTCTTTAGGTCTGCTTGTCACACTGTGGCAGACTCAACCATGCGTAAGTTTGGTCTCTCCATGCAGGGGTAGAGGAGGAGCTCTTCTGAGCAGTTCTTGTTAACACAGCAGTAGGAACACATTCTTTGTTCAGACAGACACTAGGTAGTAAGTCTTCGAGGATCTCAAGGCACTTTACACAGATTGATTAAACTCTTCACAACAGTGGTATTACACAGGGGGTGCTGAAACTTGCTATGCTTCAGTGAGCTATGTCCTCCCAGGGCTGAATTCTACTTTTATCTAAAAAGCAAAAAACAAAATGTCTCTTCCCCTCACTGAGATATTACAAGAAGAGCCACCACCATTTTAGTCAGATCGGTCCTAAAGTACAGCTTGGCTCAGCTCTCTCAAATGCAGAAATAGCAGCATTTAAAATAATACTGCAGAAAGAACAGGAACTTGTAGCACCTTAGAGACTAACACATTTATTTGAGCATAAGCTTTCGTGGGCTACAGCCCACTTCATTGGATGCATAGAATGGAACATATAGTGAGGAGATATATATACATACAGAGAACATGAAACTGTGGAAGTTGCCATATCAACTCTAAGAGGCTAATTAATTAAGATGAAAGGGTTTTTTTCTCCTGCTGATAATAGTTCATCTTAATTACTGTAATTAGCCTCTTAGAGTTGGTAGGGCAACTTCCACCTTTTCATGCTCTCTGTATGTATATATATCTCCTCACTATATGTTCCATTCTATGAATCCGATGAAGTGGGCTGTAGCCCATGAAAGCTTATGCTCAAATAAATGTGTTAGTCTCTAAGATGCACAAAAACTCCTGTTCTTTTTGCGGATACAGACTAACATGGCTGCTACTCTAAAATAATATTGGGTCATTCCCAAACCTCAGCCAAGCACAAGAAAGAGTTGCAACATGAAACAAGTTTGGGGCCAAACCTCTCGTGGTGGTGAGAGTAGGAGAGGGAGGAAGCAGTTGGCTCCATTGCTTGTCGTCCCCGGCCCTATATCCTGCAGAGACCCCTCTCTGGGACTGTGTCTCCACAGAACCAGTGGGTGGAGTAAAAGGGAAGGTGTTCAGAGGATGACAGGATTTCCAAGCAGAAATCCACTGCTCCTCAGATCAGCAATAAATTTCCCCTATGGTCTGCAGAACCCCCACCAACAGAAAGATTTTTGATTCAGTTGCCAGGAGTGAGGGAATAACACATGACTTCTAAGGAAGAAGAGAGTTATGGAAGCTGTACAGAGACCGTGGGCCTCTACATGGATGCTCCTGTGGTTGTGGGTCCACATGTGTCTAAGCACTTTTGTAGGTTCAGTGAATCAAATACCCCGACAATTCCATTGAATCTAGAGGACACACTGAAAATTATTGGCAAAGTAATTTAATATTTAGCCAAATTATTTTATAAAGGTTTTCTCCAGTGTGAGAGTACCTCATTGAAACTCACAAAGCAAACAAGTTTAATCTTGTCAGCTGCTATTGATTTTTTTGCTTTTACGCAATAGCATGATCTGATAGTCATCAGAATGTCACAAGCTAGTGTAATCTGTGTCTCCTTAAAGTTAAAATCCTTGATCCAACCACAATGGGATTTTTTTTTCTCCCTGCATGAAAATAAAAAGAGTGCATACAGTCCCTCGTGATTGCAAAGGCTGAACCTCTGGGCTGGTCTACACTAGGGGAGGGGATCAATCTAAGATATGCAATTTCAGCTATGTGAATAACGTAGCTGAAGTCAAAGTATCTTAGATCGAATTACCTACCGTCCTCACGGTGTGGGATCAACGTCCGCGGCTCCACCTGTCGACTCCACTACCGCCGCTCGCTCCGGTGGAGTTCCAGAGTCGACAGGAGCGTGTCGATTGCTACCCGCCGATACGGCAGGTACTGAAGACGTAGCCTCTGTTGCAACCTGCAAGCAGCTGACTCCTGGAAATTCACCCTCAGAGAAACCTGAGTTGATAATCTCCTTATCAATAAATGTCACTGAAATTAAAGGAATTATTATGGGTGGATTTCAATGAGAAGAATAACAGTTAAGTACAATTGAAAATGTACAGAATTCTTGTTCTTCTCTCTTTCTTTCCTGTTGGAAAGGATGTACTATGTGAAAAATCAGTGATCTGGGCTTATCCATGCTTTCACAGGATAAGCTCAGATTTCTGCAGCTTTAATAAAAACCTTATGTTTGTAAGCACCTTACAGATAACTAATGGGCACTCAAGCAAAAAAAAATGTAATTTCTTAAAAAGGAAACCAAGATATTTATTCTTTAAAAAAGGTTGGTTGTTGAACAGCAAAGACTTCAAGAAACATCGTAGGGTGTGTGAAGCCCATTTTTTTTAGGATAACAGCATTATGAAAAGGCTGGTCCTAAAGCAGGCTGAAGCTCAGTTATGAGTTATCCACTTTCTTCATAATTTCCCCTGAATATAGAATTGTACAGTTGCTTTCCAGTCCCAGTACAACCTCTTGGTTTTATTCTCCCAAAAATTATGTACCTTCGTTCTTTCTATAGATCTTCTACATGCCAGAAGAAATGCAGTGGCTGCACATACTATAATTGATTAATTCTTTTTGGAATGTACAAGTATTTAATGGACTATTATCGTACATTGTAAAGGAACATGGTAATGCACATTTTGCATAGTTATAGAATCATAGGTCTGGAAGGGACCTAGAAAGGTCTTCTAGTCCAGTTCCCTGTACCAAGGCAGGAATAAGTATTATCTAGACCACTGCTGACAGGGGTTTGTCTAACCTGCTCTTAAAAGTCTCCAATGACAGAGATTCCTCAGCCTCTCTAGGCAATTTATTCCATTGCTTAACCACTCTGACAGTTTTTCCTATGTCCAACCTAAACCTCCCAGTTGAGTCCTTATCAGCTCAGAGTAGAATGGAAGAATTACTTTTCGTGTCTTGTTTACAATACTCCCGCTAATACATCCAGAATGATGTTTACTCTTTTTGTAACAGTGTTATACTATTGACACATTTAGCTTGTGATCCACTATGACCCTCACATCCCTTTCTGCTGTACTCCTTCCTAGGCACTCATTTCCCAGTTTGTATGTGTGCAACTGATTGTTCTTTTGTAAGTGGAGTACTTAGGATTTGTCCTTCTTGAATGTCATCCTATTACAGTTTCTCCACTTTGTCAAGATCATTTTGATCATTTCTCCAGTTTGTCAAGCTTATAGGGGAGGGATAGCTCAGTGGTTTGAGCATTAGCCTTGTAAATCCAGTGTTGTGAGTTCAGCCCTTGAGGGGGCCACTTTGGGATCTGGGGCAAAATCATACTTGGTCCTGGTAGTGAAGGCAGGGGGCTGGACTCAATGACCCTTCAAGGTCCCTTCAAGTTCTATGAGATAGGTATATCTCTATATATTACTATTATTATATTATTTTGAATTTTAATCCTATTCTCCAAAACACTTGCAACTCCTCCCAGCTTGATATCTTCTGCAAACTTTAAGTGTACTCTATGCCATTATTTAAAGCATGAATGAAGATACTGAGCAGAACTGGACCCAGAACTGATCCCTGTGGGACCCCCCATGATGTACCCTTCCAGTTTGACTGTGAACCACTAATAATTACTCTCTGGGAATGGTTTTCCAAACAGTTATGCACCCACCTTATAGTAGCTCCATCTAGGTTATATTTTCTTAGTTTGTTTATGAGAAGACCATGTGAGACAGTATCAAAAGCTTTACTAAAGTCAAGATATATCACCTCTACCATTTTCCCCCCATCCACCAGGCTTTTTACCTTGTCAAAGAAAGCTATTAGATTGGTTTGACAGAATTTGTTCTTGACAAATCCATGCTAACTGTTACTTATCACCTTATTATCTTCTAGGTATTTGCAAATTGATTGCTTAATTATTTCCTCCATTATCTTTCCACGTACTGAAGTTAAATTGACTGGCCTGTAGTTCCCCAGGTTGTCCTTATTCCTCTTTTTATAGATAGGCTAATATAGTGCTATTTTCTAGTCTTCTGGAATCTCTCCAATCTTCTATGGCTTTTCCAAGATAATTGCTAATGGCTCAGATATCTCCTCAGTCAGCTTCTTGAGTATTTTAGGATGTATTTCATCAGGCACTGATGAATCATAGAAGTTGAGGGTTGGAAGAGACCTCAGGAGGTCATATAGTCCAACCCCCTGCTCAAAGCAGGACCAACACCAACTAAATCATCCCAGCCAGGGCTTTGCCAAACCAGGCCTTAAAAACCTCTAAGGATGGAGATTCCACCACCTCCATAGGTAACTTATTCCAATGCTTCACCACCCTCTTAGTAAAATAGTGTTTCCTAATATCCAACCCTAGACCTCCCCCACTACCACCTGAGACCACTGCTCTGTGTTCTGTCATCTGCCACCACTGAGAACAGCCGAGCTCCATCCTCTTTGGAACTCCCCTTCAGGTAGTTGAAGCCTGCTATCAACTCCCCCCTCACTCTTCTCTTCTGCAGACTAAACAAGCCAAGTTCCTTCAGCCTCTCCTCATAAGTCATGTGCCCCAGCCCCCTTATCATTTTAGTTACCCTCTGCTGGACTCTTTCCAATTTGTCTACATCCTTTCTGTAGTGAGGGGGCCCAAAACTGGTCTCAATGCTCCAGATGTGGCCTCACGAATACTGAATAGAAGGGAATAATCACTTCCCTTGATCTGCTCTTTCAAGGCAAGTTGCTCCTGGGGAGAACATCTCAGTAATAATCCCCTTAGTACAGGCACTGCAAATCTACTCAGTCCTTTCTTTCTCTCTCTCTCTCTCTTCACACTGCATTTAATAGCCAGACAAAATCTAGGCCTATCTGTGGAACTTGATAACTGGGGCCAAATTCCTCCCTTGCCTTCCTTCCCTCCCCCAACCCAAACTCAAATGTTCCTTCAAAATACATACACAGCTGTGGTGAAGGCAGAATAGGAAACCATGTGAATAAGATACACATTACATCACATATTCAATTTATGCTTGCTTGATCTCATCACTAGGAAATAATTGAAAGCGTATGTAGCAAGGCGATCACTTTTTAAACTTCTAGTCACTCACAGATTTTGCACTTTTAAAATGATTCAACATGTGGTAGGCACTGCCACTTCAGGGCAAAAGTTAAGTATATCCAGTCAACCAACCTTTAAAAGAGTTTATCAATTTGAATATTCTGGAACATGAACCATGCCAATTGAGCCTTTGGAAAATATGTCCAAACTTGCAAGCTTAATTCAAAAAGATCCCACTGGAAAAGGTATATCTTCAAGAATGACCTTTTAAAAAAAATACCATTTTCATTCTGCTCTTGTAAAGGATGAAAACCTACTTGAATGCAGTCCCTTGTTAGCATGCAGAAATCTATAAAAATTCTGGACTTGATTTACAAACAGAATATTTTGGATGGTGTAGTGTTTTATCACTTTTGTACCAAGATCCTTCCCCTCTTTTGCATACTTCAGCTGGACCTTTAAATAGTGATTGTTCACTAGGGGTTATATTCAGACCTGGTTTAAGTGAGTACAACTCCAGTGAAGTCAAAGGAGACACACCTATTTCCACAAGGTCTGAATTTGAAATCCAGTTTCAACCAGTGTTCCAGTGCTGTATAATTAAACACTAAATATGTTGCATGAAAAAACATGAAGGTTGAGTCCCTGTGAGAGTTGACTGCAAATAAATCAAAGTCTGAATTCAGGATGCCAGAGCACTCTAGGTCTGATCCTGTGCCCAGTGAGGTTAATGGCAAAGTTCCCACAGCCCTCAATGGTGCAGGATCAAGGCCTAAATGTACATCCACAAGTGATCATAAAAAGCACAGGGTACTAAAAATTATTAATCATTGAAACCAATGGAGATGCACCCACTTACACCAAGTCTGAATTTGGCTTTGTAAGTGCAAAAGATGGTTATTACAGGTATAGAGCAGTTAATGACTCTTATTATGAACCAGTTCTTTATATACTGTAGAGTTTCTTCAGGTCATGTCTAAGTGAAATGTGAGCCAATTTCTAGAGTAATCATATGTAAGTCAATGTACCAAAACATTAAAAACACAGATACACTTAAACTGTCCATTCAAATAATAAATCTTACTTGATTTTTTCCCACTAAAATATCAGTGCTTCAGAAAACCTCTTTCCCATGAAGGGCAGGCATGGGAAACATTTCTGCCATTCATGGGTTTTCCAATAAGGGTATGTCTACGCTGCAGTCAGACTGCACATATAGGCATCCCCAGGCAGCTTTGACTGAGATAGCCACTGTGACCACACTGCTATTTTTAGCAAGCTAGCTCCATCAAAGCTAGCTTGGGTATATCTACAGGTGCTGCAATCACATCTCCCGATAGCAGAGTAGACATACTCAATGGAGACTGCAGCTTTCGTTCCCAAACAGGATTCCATGGTAACTACACAAGTGGGAAGTTGTCTGGAGAGAAATGGACTCCAGTCTGCCCAGCAATGCCATTTTTGGCACTGCCCCATACACATTCTCTGCCCCCCAGATAGCAGCTTTGCACTGCCACAGCCTGATCCCCCAATGGAGGTTTTAATCGTCAGGGACTTCTGCCATGCACTATGTCTGTATAAGCAGGAGACAGAATGATGGCTAATTTGGCTCAGTTAGGTTCCAGCATTACCTCTATTACAGCAACAGCTCCTGTTATCTGCTGCCAGCTTTTCCAATAGTCATTGCCATATCACTGCAATTATTATGATTTAAACACTTGTATCTCGTCAATGACAACAGAAACTTGTGACAGCACGTTCAGTGGTGCTGAGCACCCACAATTAGCATTGACTGAAAACTAGACCATTAGCATCCAGGGGTGGGATGCTCAAGAGAGCCTAGACACCTAATTCCTATTTAATTCAATGGGCAATAAATGCCTCAGAATATTCAAACATCCCACTGGATGCCTATTTGTATTTTATACATGCCTTTAAAAGTCTGGCCCTAAGTGACACCAGGTATGTCTACACTGCCGTAAAACATGTGCGACTAGTCCCAGCTGACTCAGGCAACGGGGTTATAAAACTGCGCTATAGATGTCCTGGCTCAGACTGGAGCCTGAGCCCAAACATGTAAACTACAATTTTATAGCCCTTCAGCTGAAGTCAGCTGGCACAGGTCAGCCACAGGTGGTTTACTGCAGAGTAGACATACCCTTTGGGGCCTAAGTGATGTAGGAGTGACTCTCAGTGGAACATGTTCTCCTAAGTCACTAATGTGCTTTTTAAAATGTCAGCCTACATGAAGAACATCCAACTGAAAAAGGAGAATCTGACAGTGTTGGGACACTTCATGCCAGTCTTGATAATAGCTTTAGCTATAAATCTCAGCTGTACTCCTTGTCTACCATTCTGCTTATGCCCTGGTTTCTCATTTTTAGGGGTTTTAAGTACAGCCTGTTCCGCATTTTCAAATACAGGGGTTTTAATATGTGAGTCCCAGACTGAGTATGAAACTTTTGAAAATACATTTAATTGTGTTTTTTAAACCCTCTGTATTTGGTCACTTGAATTCTTCCCAGTGTTCCAAGTCCCACAGCCTCTGGTGTTCTCTTAGCCCTGGCTCTTGGAGTCATGTGAATATGAGAATCTCATTATTTCTTTTAAATGAAAGCTAAGTTGCTAGGCCTCATGGTTGTGGAGGAAAGCTTGAAAATGTCACATGAATACACTATATGGGTTCACAAACCTGAAGGCAATTCAAAAGAACTCCTGTGTTATTTTTAATCCCTCAAGATTTAAGCCAATCTCATGGGTTTTGTGGTCCTGATTTATGATTTTTTAAACACTTATAGTTGACAATATTGTTTTCCTTTAGTTCCCCAGTCATGCTAAAAGACTTCCTTTTTGCTGGAATGCATCCTGTAAGTACTATTTACATAGCAGGAGAAAGCAGAGTTTACTAGAGAAACTCTATTTAAAATATTGGAGAGAAATTCAGTGGACCCTATTATAACGCAATCCTTGCTGGAAATTTTCTGGGAGGACTAGTGCCGCAAGGAGACCTGCAGCTGATCACAAAAGACATAGGGCAGTCATGTATATGTTGTAGTGCTCCTTGACTAATTGGAGTGAGTTTGGGTTGGGAAGCATTCAGTAGGTTTTGGTGCAAAATCTGGAGTACATGCCCTGAAGCTGATGAACTCAGTAGCATGTTAGAGCAGAGCCTGGTGCTGAAAACCATCTCAGTTACTATTTATTTTGTTTGTGTGCTGTGCAATAAACACTGTGCTTTCAGGCTGGCTTTCCTGCAGGGTACTCTCAAAGAGACACTGACTATAAAAAAACAAACAACCCCCCCCCCCCACAGATGAGCTCATGTGTCAATCCTGTTTTGAAGAGTCAGAGCATGGTATAGATTTACCCTCATGAAGCAGATGCATTTTAACACCTGTAATTTGCAGGTTAGATTTTTAGTTGACTGCTTCCAGTTTGGCTTGCTTTCTAGGGGGCTATAATGGAGAGTTACAGATGGTTTAAGAGGGATTCGGTGACTAATCAGCTTGTCCCTTACATTTGCTAGCTGGATATAAGATTAGGAAGGAAAGTCCACAGAAATCTCTCTGCAAAGGGGGGAGGGGTGTAGCATTGAAAAAAAATTTTTTGTAAATTAATTTATTGCTTGAAAAATGTCGGATTGATACCACTGACATTGATATCATTGACATCCACTGTTGAGACACGGAACAGGGTAGAATCTCAGGCAGTAGAAGTCCAAACTTTCCCCTCTGCCCTGCCCATGCTTTGGCTCCAACATGCACAGACACCTTTGAGGATCAGTTTCCATCATGCCTATTCAATCTTGCCTGCAGTGCTAAAACTGCCATATATGATGATGTTTTTGTCACATTGAGAAATCTCCCTGGGAACTGGGCAGACAATAATATCCTTCATAAGAGCAACAATCTTCTGCTGCTACCGATTAGGATTGAATTTGAATCAGGTACATAAAGGAATCAAAAGCTTTGTCCCATTAGCACTGTCTTGAGCGCCTTGGAGTGAAGCATTTTAAGAATAGGTGAGAGGGAGGAACATGATCTAGTAATGACTTTGAGTCTGTCTTAGTCCTTGATAGCTTCTTTAAATGAAGACAGATTTATATGGTTAGAAAGACTTTTGTAGCATTTTTAGGAGTGTCCACAGAAGTGTGCTTTTATGTTTTGACATTTCACTTGTTGTCGACTTTTTCTTTCAAAGGATGCATGAGGTTGATGCCTTGTCATATTAGTCAGTTTGACTTGGATTCCCTTCCTCTTCCTCTTTGAACATCAGTCACTCGTATGGCTAGGGTTCTCCTCACTGTTAGAACTACCCTCGCCAAGTAGCCATCATTTCCTTTATACTCACTGTGGAGGAATATTTTATACACGTGACTCTAAATGTCTTTCTTTAGTCCTTCGCTCATAGTATTTCAGTGAAAGATGGTTTTCCACATCCATCCACAAAGCTGTGTGTGTGTGTACAAAAGATGTGGGACCAGATCTTGGACTCATCCATTTCACACTGATCCAGCAGTGCAAAGCAGAGGGACAGCTGTCATCTCAGGGCAGCTGGGGTTCCCTTCATGTACAGGGACCAGGTGGTGTAAGGCTGGTGCATCTGTTCTACACCATGTGCTTCCCTCCATCCCAAGCATGACAGGGGTATGAAAGGAAAGAGCAGGAATCCAGTGTGTTCCAGTGTTCAGTGGCTCATGAAACAGCTCCCCGGGTACTGTTCTAATCCATGGACTTCAGAGCAGCCCTTACAGTGCTCTAGGTTACAATAGTTCATCCCCTGGTGGAGCTGAGGATTAGAGTAACAGAAAAGGTGTCTTAGATCTAGGTCATAGGATGGGGAACAATGGGAGAGTTTCCAAAGCACTTGAAACAAACATCAGCATCAGCCCCTTCTGAACAGGGCTGGCACCAGGTTTTTTGCTGCCTTAAGCAAAAAATAAAAAAGTCTGGAGTGCCTCCCCTTGAAAAGGGCCACCCCAAGCACATGCTTGGAATGCTGGTGCCTAAAACAGGCCCTGCTTCTGAAAGTCCCCTCCAGGTTTCGCGTTAAACTGCATCATTTCAGGAGCATTGTTTATATCTAGTGTATTGATCTTTTTCTTGTAGAGCCCTCTGGTTAATTCATTTTTTAAATGTTGTACAATCTTCACTTGCATTTAATTGCAGCATCTGATAAGTATGATAAAGAACTAAGTTATCACTTAAACTTCTGTTTCTCTTCTAATCTGGAGCTCACAACAAACATGATTGTGAGGTATTGAATAAATATAGGAAGGTGAATTATTTAGTGCAATAATTTGTTAAATTTCTCCAGCAACATTAAAAATAGACTACAACAGGATACATTTTATTCACTATCATTTTTAAAGATGGCTGGTGAAGGATTTATAGTTTGATATAACCCTTTTCACATTTAGGTCACTGGCTAGAACCAAACCCAGGTCAGTAGTGATCCAAAGTTGTTCACACAAGAGTAGATTCTACCACTTTTACACTGAGCAGCACCTTACTCTGCAAATAATCCCTTTTATTTGTATGATTTAACAGGAGTCTATTCAAATACAGACATTATTTAGCATGAAGAAGGGTGGTGGCATCTTGTCCTAAACAACTATGAACAATCAGATAGCTGCTTGTTGGCCTCTGAAAATAATCAGTTTAGTGGTCTCAGGCCAGTTTCCAATGAAAAAGCATCCAGCATTTGATGGTTGTGCATCTCTGATTAGTTCAGCTAAACACCCTGCTTCATACAGATGCATGTACAGATAAATATACATATCAATTGCATATCCAAAACTAACGCTTGCTGGCATACCCAGAGTACCTCACACACACAAATAAACGCACCTGGTATGTATATCGCATAAGCCATTTTCAAAACTACTTTAACACGGTTAGTGTAGATGAGACATATCTGGAACACTTGCATAGCCCTCTAAAATACAGCAGGTATTTAAGCTATAGACAGCAGGCTTTTAGAAATACTTTCAGAGGACATTTTTAGAGTACAACAATGCATATACAATTCCCATTGAGATTGCTTTGCAATGATATTCCAATGAGGATTCTGTCCTTTTCAGTAATATTCTTAGGATGTGCATTTTTTCTCTTAAAAAAAAATCATCTTGCAGCTTTCATGGACACTTCTTATTTGGAGACCAAAAAAGTTCAATGTAAAATTCTGCTTTTTAAGTATAAATGACTACTGTGATATATATTAACTATTAATCTTAATTTCTCTTTTTGTTTTTTTCTGAGTGTACATCTGAAAAAGTGTGGTCCTAAATACAGACTAACTTAAATATTTCCAGTTTTCCCCAATGTAGTAAGGAGAGTAGTATCAATAGATGCCCTGCTCCTGAACAGAAATTAATAGGGCTGTGTGCAGGCACAGGGATCTGCCCACATGAATCTCATTCAGGATTAGGGCCCTTTAAATTGGCAGATTGGATCACAATAATGATGATGTAAATATTCCAGTGGACGCTCTTAGGTTCTTCTGCATGGGGGGCGGGAAGATGCCTGCATTTACAAATGTGCATGTGGTGTGTGAAGCACCCAAAATCTGAGAGATCAAACCATTTAAAGTATTTCAGGAAACTAAAGTTATAGAAGCATAAAATATGTAGCAAGCAAGATAGAGGAGATGTTTTGCTAAGATCATAATAGTTTAAAGAAACCAATGGCAAGAAAAAGAGGATGGCATACTATATAGACAGACCCTGACTTGCTTTAGCACAGAATTACCTCTGTTTGGGAGTAGATTTGGTCAATGTTTGTATATGTTGGAAGAGGACTGGACTCAAAAGATCAAATCCTGATGCCTTATTCAGGTGAGCAGTCTAAGCAACTGAGTAAGAAGAACAGGATCTGACACATACAGAATGTCCAACACCTCCCATTATAAGTTTTCAGTTGATTATAACTTTGTCATATATCAATGACACAACTGTTTAGCCAATTTCATTGCCACTCTGTACGCATACCGTTCAAGTCGCATTGCTAATTACCCCTAAAGCTAACCATATTATTCACTGCAGATGTATACACTCATCTTCAGGGGTAAGTAGCAATGCAACTTGAGGAGAAAAAAGATGAACAACAAAAAAGCAAGGCAGAGTGAGTGGCAAATCAGTTGTATCTTCTTATCCTAAGACCAAGAGGCTGGGGCTGTAATCCAAGAGAGGAGAAATATTGTTGGCTGATCAGAGGAAGGAAGGTAAATTGTGGTTAACCAAAGGAATAGTAAACTGGTTGGTAATGCCACTGTTCATTATCAAAAAGAATTCTAGGACCTGAAACAATTGTGCAGTCAGAGTTAACCCTGCAGTATATAACTTAAATAAGAACATTGCTTTAGATGTGATACGCTATTTTATATTTTTACATTATATTTTAATGTTGCATATTTAAAGAGTAGCTATAGAAAGAGATGACATTGCCATCTTGTTTTCTTTTGATAGCTTCTAGTGCTTTTACTGCTGAGTTAAAATGCAAAGCAGGTCTTAATTCCACTGTGTGTTTCCCTTCCCTGATTGTCAGCTAATGACTACACTAAACCTATAACGGTGACATCAAAACTGCAAGAGATTGTAGTAGATTAGCTGAATATAGTCTGATGAACAGAAAATATAAAGCGATATCTGGTGCTTAAATTTCACAAGGGGAAATGGAAAATATTTAACTGAGAAATCCAAAATGAGTAAATTATGCTTGCTAAATCAAGTACTGAATCTGGAGATTGCTGTTTAAAGGAGTTTTTTTTTAAAAAAAAAAGGCTGTTTGTTATGCATTCATCAAATTGCAGTGTTCCCAGAAAGCCTGAATGTGTTATTGGCATAAAAAGGTCCCTAGAGGTTAGTATATATTCCAGTCACCACAAATGAGATGTCTAAGCCCCAGGTCAGGAAGACCTGAGAACCCTGAAACATACTAGCCTTCCTTTCCCCTAAATTTCCCTCTGAGAAGACACCAAGGCATTCCACTATAATGTTCAATTCATCTCAAAAAAGAACAAAACAAAAACCCAACCATGCCTGTTACTCTTAAAAAGGCCCTTCCTTGGAAATCTCACCTCAAGTCTCCAGATAGACCTACTTTAAGTTGACAGCAGTATAATCAGGAGCAGACCGAATAGATTTTATTTTCTGGCTTCTGAAATTATAACAGAAGCAGAACAGAACCTAGGAACTAATATAGTTGCCCATGTGGAATGGCATGCAGCCATGATGCACTGCCATGATCCTATCAGATTTTACAAGTTGAAGAAGGGTTGAGTCAGTATTTGGGTGGGAAATATCCCTAAAACCACCTACCTACATGCTGCAAGAAGTATTGTGGGTGATTATTCAATAAGTAGTGTTCTCCCCTTTGAGAAATTGCTGAACCAATTCTCCAGCATGGTGCTAGTGGGCACTGTGTTGCAGGAGGTATCGTTTTTCTTGAGTACTTATAAAACTTTTTGTCAGAACAGGGACAATAGTTCTAGTTCCTTCACCAATTTCAAACTTCAGAAGCTGCATTCTATCTACTTACATTTCTCCCTGCAGTTTCAATTGGATAGCAGGATTCTTTACCTTTCATTGTTGTGCGACATTTCTGTGTGCTGTTAAACTGCTGGAATTTTTCACCCCAGAAGCAGTTTCATTTCACTAGTGGATAAAATGATCCCTGCGTACAGTGTAATGGACCAGTTTTGCTCCCATTAAGGCCCCATTCCTCCAAGTGGCTCCATGTGGGTGGACCCACCATGGTGTTAATACAATGTTGAGAGTTAAAATTTTTCAAGTAATGAAGTGTTAAAGTTAAGGCTCCAATAACAACATTAATTCACATTGCATACATGCAGCATCTTCCCTTCCTGCCTTTCTTGCTAAATGGTTACCAATAACTTAATATATTTCTGTTTATATTAAATGTCACAAAATGTACAACATACATAAGGTGTCCAAATTAATGTTGCTGTAAGATCCTTGGTCTGGATCCAGCACTGTGGTGCAGCTGCTTTGTGGTGTAGCGCTGATGCAAAGTGACCCACAAGCTGCTATTGCTGATCGTGGGAGGATCAACCCAGCAGCACAGGCAATCCTCCAGTAGCATAGAATCCACCTCAGCTATACCAATATAGAGGGCATGGCCAAGGCATTCCTGCTGATCCTTGGCTGCTATTCAAGACCCTTGAAATGAAGCATAACTAAGCTATACAAGATCCTTAAATAGCACAATTTAGAGCAGCTTTCACCTGCTCTGATTTATGCAAAGGTCTTAGTGCACAGCTAGCCTAGACTCAAGGGCACAAATCCAACCTTTGCAGTCCTTGCTCCTGAGCTGTGCTGGGTGGTTTTCGGTGGCAGCCTAAGCTTTGGGCCCTTGATTTTTGTATTTCCTGACTTTTGTTGATTTTAAGTAGCTTAGAGAAGCTAAGCTAGGTCGTGGTTTAATATGGTCATGGCCATAATTCCTTCACAAAACCACAAAGGAGGTGGAATCATAGCCCTACCCTCCTTTCCATTGGTCAGCAGGTACAGAAGCAAGGGACTACATTACTCATGAGAAGGGTGATGCAGTGCTCAGATACCCCTTGCTCTCTCAGGAGCAACAGGTGGCACAAAGTTTACACAAGGCATAATGACCCCCAGAGGTTGCACTGAGGTAGTGCATCTCTGCATAGTCCCCTTAATGCCCGGCTGTGCCTGAAATGACTAAAGTTCTCAAAGTACTTAAAATCACTTTTTAAAATCAGACCATGATCCATCTTGCCCAGTATCCTGGTTCTGACAGTGGCCCATAAGAAAGCTTCTGGGGGAGCATACAGAACAGAGCAATTGTGAAGTGATCCACCCACCTTCCATTCCAGCTTCTGGCAGTCAGAGGTTTAGGGTCACTCCAGGCATGGGATTGTGTCCCTGATCATCTTGGCTAATATCCATTGATGGACCTATCCTCCATGAACTTATCCAGTTCTTTTTTAAAACCACCTATACTTTTTGCCATCACCACATCCCGGACATTGAGTTCCGCAGGTTAGTTGTGCACTGTGTGAAAAAGTACTGCCTCTTGTTAACATTAAAACTGCTGCCTATTAATTTCATTGAGTAACCCTTGTGTTTTCTATTGTGTGAAAGGGAAAAGTAACACTTCTCTATTTCCACACTATTCATGATTTAGGCTCTAAGTCACCTACATGCTTTTGAAAAGTTTATCATAAAGTATAAGCAGCAAAGAGTCCTGTGGCACCTTATAGACTAACAGACATACAGGAGCATGAGCTTTCATGGGTGAATACCCACTTCGTCAGAAGCATCCAACGAAGTGGGTATTCACCCACTAAAGCTCATGCTCCAATACGTTTCTTAGTCTATAAGGTGCCATAGGACTCTTTGCTGCTTTTACAGATCCAGACTAACACAGTACCCCTCTGATACTTGACATCCTAAAGTATGTTACTTCAAAAATATCTACATAGAACATGTGCAGCATCTTTCACAGATGTCTCTATAGGTAGTGTGTAGAATATTGATTTATTCTACAGTAATATAGATAAAATGAATGACCTCGCATGCATTAGTCTTAAAATCCTAGTTTATTCATAGCAGAAAACATTCAGCATTTTTACTCAAGCTACTATTGCTCATAATTTCCTTTTATCTTTAAAGTATAGGTGATGAATTAAGAGGAGAATAATGCTTCTCTTTTATCTCCTTGCTTCTACAGGAGGAATATTTGAAACTGTGGAAAATGAACCTGTTAATGTTGAAGAATTAGCTTTCAAGTTTGCAGTCACCAACATTAACAGAAACAGAACACTGATGCCTAATACCACATTAACCTACGACATCCAGAGAATTAACCTCTTTGATAGTTTTGAAGCTTCAAGACGAGGTAATTTTCTTAATATTTTAATCTTCTGTAATTTGTATGTTCTGTACAGTGTTATGCTTTTACGGTAGCTCAGATATTTATAGACAAAGTATAGCAGGAAAATTCAGTCTACAGCATTATTGGGAGATAGTAGTTAAAGCTGGAAGACACTTATAATTCTTATCTAGTCTTTGATACGCTACCTATATTTCTAGCTAAACCCTAACACCACCAAATGAAAGATGGCAGGGCCAACCCAATTCTCTTTTAAAAAAATAGATTCACCACAGAATTCTGAAGAAAATGAAAGCAGTCTAGAAGATAACAGTGAGATGTCATATCTCATAATTAAGACACACTGATACACATAATTCACGCCAAATTAATTCCAAGGTACTAAGCACAGGGTGAATGAAGAGATTATCCTGAAATGTTAACACTTTGCAGGATGGTTGCATCCTGCAAAGTGTTAACAGCAGATGGGTTGCTCTTTTCTAACAATTTATAAATACTGGGCTTGAAAAAGTAAGAAATATATATTCTCATCCATTTATTTTCCCTGAATGGAAGACAAGTGTCTGACACCTCATCTAACATACATGCAGACTAAAAAGCAAAAACTCATTTGGGATTCACTTTTTCCTTGGACACAGCCTAATCATTCATTTCTAGAAGACACCCTCAAAGTACACTAAGAGTCCATAGACAGTAGTTGAGTTCCCCGAACTAAGACACTGTCACAAAATTTGATGGAAACGAGACTAGAAAAAAGAGCCATAAATCACCAAGGATTGAGGATGTGCTTTGCAGTTCATTCATTAAAACAGTGTGAGTTACTGTAAAAACAAATGCATTCGATAAGTTTACTAGAAGGCAAGCTCAGGATTACTGCAATAGATATGCAGACTCACATTATGAGGCTCGTTAGAAACAATGACTTGCTGACACCTTTTCAGATGTCCAAATTTTTAGTATATTTGCCTCATAGCACTTAATGTAATTTATTACGCAACTGGGGGGGAAAAAACAAAAAAATCCAGTGAGCTGCTTCAGGCAAAACATAAAATTCCCTTGTAAGACAAAAAGAACAGGAGTACTTGTGGCACCTTAGAGACTAACAAATTTATTTCAGCATGAGCTTTCGTGAGCTACAGCTCAGTCTCTAAGGTGCCACAAGTACTCCTGTTCTTTTTCCGGATACAGACTAACACGGCTGCTACTCTGGAACCTTGTAAGACACTTCTTTGTAGTTTTTCTTGTTAATTTGCCTTTCAAATATCATTTCTGAACTCATACATACTACATAGAATGTGGTAGGTTTCAACAGACAAAGAATTTCAGATTCCACAAAAAGATCCTACATTGTAGCTACTAATAACTGCATCTAATCAGATGATTAGAAATACTGTTAAACTCATATTCCAAACCACAAAATAAAAATGTTAACTTTTGGTCCTCATAAAACATTGACAGCATCTTTATTATTTGGACATCAATACTCATAATCCTTTAAGAAGGCTTGCAAATTAAACCTTGCAAAGCCATGTTTCATTTTGTGTGTGTACAGTGCTCATTTGTAAGCTGAGAAAAGAAAAAGTGCTTGATTTTCTGTCACATTGGACTAGTATCACAGATTTAAATATTAGTAGAGAAGAGCTCAGTTCATTGTAGGTGTTTGGAAATTTCAGATAATTGCAGTTTATTTTATGTTTGTTCATCATTTCCACCAAACAAAGAATCAGATCACTGCAGGCCACACAGAATGGTTGGTTTCACCCCCACCCATAAAGATTGAAATCAAGCTGCAAATGTTTCTATCACATACACAAGAGCTGTAAATTTTGTTGCATTTTAGAGCGATTAGCCTGAGGAAAAGAGGAGAGGAACAGAAAAGTGTAGAGCAACATGGGAGTGGGTTTTTCTAGTTTATCGCTAGAAATAGTATACGTTATGGTGATTGGAGTAATGGTATCCTGATTTGATATGTTTTATTTCCAGAACAATCTTATTTGTTTTTCTTATGATATCACTGGCCTGGGCCTGTTCTTACGAATTTCAAGGGGAATTTTGCTCTTGACCCCAGGGGGAGCAAGACTGGATCGAATATGCATTACATCATTTTGCATTTAAATGACTTCATCGCTAGAAGACAACATTTGCTTGACATTTTAAAAGATGAATATATCAATGTGCAGTGAATCTCCATTCCCCTTTTAATTGGTAGCAATGTCCCTGACCCTTAATAGTAAACAGCAGGAAATATATACCAGGAATCACAATGCCCTTGCCTCTTTATAACTCTTTGGCTTGAAATTAACGAACTAACTCATTTTGATAGCAGTTTGCCTGTCATCAAGGGAACCTTTATAGTGTCTGTTGCAACTAAATGAATCTCTCCATTGTCACTCTGCCAAGAAACTTAATTCAAATGACATTCATTTGACATATAGGTTGTCAGCATAGCTCTAGGTTTCTCCAGGATAACACTACATTGAGTGAGGGATTTCAGCTCAGTCTGATGAAAGGTAATGAAGTGAAAGCCATCTTATTTTTATTTGCAGTGAGTTGATTCTGTGATATACTGCTCATCAGTGGTGAAATGTAAAGTATCTCTAACTACTTAGTATCTCTAAGTATCTCTTGGGGGACTGGAGAGCAGCGAGGTCACCCATTCGCAAAGGCATGCCTTTCAATACATGGAATGTGCTACAAAACCCCAACAAAAAATGCAGCACATTATCTGACTTTTTGCAGATCATTAACAGTTCTTTTCTCCCCTTCCTCTCTCTTTCTCAGCATGTGACCAGCTTGCGCTTGGCGTAGCTGCACTGTTTGGGCCCTCCCACAGTTCCTCGGTCAGTGCGGTACAGTCTATTTGCAATGCTCTTGAAGTTCCACATATACAGACCCGATGGAAGCACCCTACAGTGGATAACAAAGATACATTTTATATCAACCTTTACCCAGACTATGCAGCCATCAGTAGGGCAATTTTGGATTTGGTACTATATTACAACTGGAAAATAGTGACAGTAGTATATGAAGACAGTACAGGTACGTAACAGTTGGAGCATGATTATATATAAAGATATTTTGTTTAATAAAAACTGAAGGTAGTAGGATGTGGCACATATGGGAGAATTCTCCCAGGATGTAGTGTAGAAACTGATTACTTGACACACTTTTACAGGTTTTCACTTGATCAGAATTCAGAGCTGCACATTCAAGTGTTACCGCCCTCATGGTACCAGCTGGTGCTTTGCGTACAGAAAGAATATGGTTTGATCACAGCTATAAAATGACATTGTGCTTTTCACCACTGAGAACAATAATACAGAATCAAATAGCTAATCTCCATAGGCTGTGCTGAGTAATAGTTTGTCTGACTATGCTCTAGGAATTAATTTGGGGAAGTTCTATGGCCTGCGTTACACAGGAGGTCAGACTAGATGATCGCAATGATCCCTTCTGGCCTTGGAATCTGTGAATGACAGGTTGAGAATTGCAATGATGCTTAGCTCACCTAGAAATAATTGTATGTAGAAGACTACAGTTGAGTAACTCAAATTGAAGCCCTTTTAACATGGATGATCTGTGTCTCCCAAAATTGTGTCCTGAAATCACCAGCCTGGTTAACAAGTGAGTACTGTATATGAAAGCCAGGCTGTGAATTCTCGAGTAGCTGCTGATGCTGCTCCCCTGGGAATGAAATACAGACAAATGTATTCCTTTGTGGTGAAGCCCTCTTCCCCATGTGCACAATGTGTTACGTGGATGACGCTTTCATTGCTGTACACTGGGATACCATAGAAGATCAGTATCACTAGCATGTATCCTTTTGTTCAGTGAAGTAAGAGATTTGGGGAAACTTTTGCCTTCCTGGGAACATGGTGAAGTGTTTCCAAAGGTGGTGAAAGACTAGGAATTTTTCCTGAATACTATTTAGGAATTTTTGAATATTTGAAAGAGACTGGATTTGCAATTGACACTGATTATCAAGCCATTCAGACCATGGTGGCATATGTTAGCCACCAGGTTGGCAAAATCTAAAACCAGTTGGGAGGCCCCCAGAAAAATGGGCACTCCTGTGCACCCACCCACTCCACCCTGACCCCATTTCCCCAGCAGGAGCATCAGGGGTGGAGGCAGAGGGGACTGCAGGCGGAAGAGGTAGGAAGGGGCCCCCACTTGCACTGGCCCAGGGCCCAACAAACCCCTAATCTGCCTCTGAGCAGCCATGGTCTAAACTACAGTGCAGACACAGGCCTAAAGCTCAGGGTCTGCAACCTACCTGTTGCAGGAAAAGCGTACATGCAACATTCCATTTACAGCTTATAGAAATTTGCAAACTGTCAGATTGCAAAACATAGGAACTCCAAGCAAAAAGGGATACAGACACATTTTTTCTTAGGGCACCCCAGAGACTCAGATGAAATGACATTTAAGGGCAACACCCATAAATCACAAAGGCGATTCTTTACCATGCTTCCAAAAACAAAGCAGAGGCCAGGGGAACTGAGCTGACTAAATCACACTTGCATTTTAAACATGCAGCACACACTCATATACACTCTCTTCTCAATATAAGCAAAAAAAGCAAACAAAACAAAAAATATCAAGGCTGAAGTTGCATTGCCTCAGCTTCCAACAGCCAGTTGAAAGTAATCCCATTTTAAAGTCTTTATTCAGTCAAAAACCTCCAAGTTACATTAGTTAAGAGCTTTGGCTAAGAAAATGCTTCAGGGTGGAGTCCACTACTAGCACCCAAGGAACCCTGGATATATTTCTGTCTCTCTGGAATTCATGCAAACTGCTTCTTATAACACAGAAGGGGGAGGATGGAGTCTTTAGCAACACACTCCCTACTACCCCAGGGGTCAAGGTATTAAGCTTACAACTATAGGGTGGGATTTTAAAAAAGTGCTCCATCATGTTAGCCTAACTCCAACATCAATGGCACAGTTATGCTAAGGCTTTGTCTTCACTGCCAGAAATGATTGCTTTTATAGCAGGATAGCTAACCAGCGTTGGCTATCACTCTAAAATCCGAGTGGAGACCGGGCACTGTATTTTTATTGTGAGGTAAACTACTGTAGGTGAGATCAGTCATAGGTTGGTGTATGGCATTGACTTCACCTAGTTTACTTCTCAGTAAAACCACACTGCCTTGTTTCCACTAGGATTGTTACAATGAGACAGTTAATGTACATTAGTTATCACACAGTTTTAAAAAATCCCATCGCTTACGCAGTGAAGACATAGCCTAACACTAAGCAATTTTGAAACTCTCATTATTCATCTGTCACAACCCTTGCCTCCCAAATGTGGCATTGCACTGCTGACTATCTATGACTTAATTTTTTTCTTTTCCCATTGTCTATTGAGTTCCCATAGAAAGATAGTGGGGCTTTCATACCTCTATACAGGCATTCAGGTGGTGTCTAAACAGATCCTTTGATACTTGATTATCTACCTTCATTCTGTATAATCCAAGTATCTTACTATCGACCACAAAGCCTTTAAATGGGATTCTCAAAACTGATAACTTCTATTACAAAATGTATGTCATGAACACAGAATCCTTGCTAACCACGTCTGGAGTTTTAAGAACTATACTTTTATCTTGATTTCTATACTATCCGTGGCAATACAAAGGACAAAACTCTTATTTCAGATCACATTGCAGATCTCAACATGAGTATTCTGCTCTCTGTGTACTTACAGAATTTATCAAGTAGGCGAGAGTACACAAAGAGGGAAAAACAGGCTAGGTTTACTGTAGTGGTCATTTTCATTCCCAGTAAGATTATTGTAGCTCAGCAGCGTTTTGCTGGATTCATAGGACAAGATGTCAAAATATATTTATGGATATATAAATGTAAATTTATGTTTCAATCTAGCAATATATTATCCAATTAGCATTAAAAACATTTAAGTGTTGCTTACTTACGTTCCAGAGATGATTAATGTTAAAGAGATTTCATCTGCAGAGTTATTTACAATGTAAATGAATAATCAATCATGACATTAAATGGGAGTCGGCAGAGCAAACAAGTCAAGTATGATCAATAAAAGACACCACATTTAGATTCTGAGCTGCTCAGGTTTTTTTTTTAAATTACTACACTATAAAAAGAAAAAACTAAACCTGCGGGAAAACAGCAAACCATTTTTTCTTAGAAATTAAGTGTACATTAAGAGCACTTTTAGTCTTATTCGGTTGCACCTAGTATTGTGCTAGATACTGTGCAAACACATACACAGTAAGTCCCTGCTCTGAAAAGCTTATATTCTTTCAAATGGACAAGACAGCCAAAGGGTTGGAGGCGGAACAAAGGGACACAGTGTTTAAGTAATTTGCCCAGCAACACAGTGCAGCTTAATAGTATCAGGAGATAGCTGTGTTAATCTGTATCCACAAAAACAATAAGGAGTCTGGTGGCATCTTAAAGACTAACAGATTTATTTGGGCCTAAGTTTTTGTGGGTAAAAAAACCTCACTTCTTCAGGTGCATGAAGTGAAAATTACAGATGCATGCATCATCAGAGGATCCAACCACATCAGCCACACCATCAAGGGCTCAGTCACCTGCATGTCTACTAATGTTATATATGCCATCATGTGCCAGCAATGCCCCTCTGCTATGTACATTGGCCAAACCGGACAACCTCTACGCAAAAGAATAAATGGACACAAATCAGACACCAGGAATGGTAACATACAAAAGCCAGTAGGTGAACACTTCAACCTCCTTGGACATTCTATAACAGATTTAAGAGTAACTATTCTTGAACAAAAAAACTTCAGAAACAGACTTCAAAGAGAAACAGCAGAACTAAAATTCATTTGCAAATTTAACACTATTAATTGGGAGTGGCTGGCTCATTACAAAAGCAGCTTTGCCTCTCCTAGAATTAACACCTCCTCATCTATTATTGGGAGCAGACTACATCCACCCTGATTGAATTGGCCCTGTCATCAGTGTTTCTCCATTTGTGAGGTACTCCCTTCTCTTCATGTGCCATTATATAATAACTGCATCTGTAATTTTCATTTAATGCATCTGAAGAAGTGAGGGTTTTTTACACATGAAAGCTTATGCCAAATAAATCTGATAGTCTTTAAGGTGCCACCGGACTCCTTGTTGTTAATGCGGCTTGATGGCTGACCTGGAAATAGAATCCAGGTCTCCTGACTCCCAAGCCATTGCTCTACTACATGGTCTCTCCAATTATTTATTCATCAGAACTCTTCAAATATTCTTCCGTGGAGCTATTCTATTTTACACCAGCTGAGGAACTGGCTCCTAGTCTGAAGCACCAAAACTGGACCTTAAAGATATTAGTTCAGTAAGTAGTCAGAGTAGATAATTTCTGTTTGTGTAGGCCCAGGTTACCAAGTAATCCAGATTGCTCTGTATGACTGCCCCACCTTCATCATTATTTATCATTCTGCCAATCTTAGTGTCATTCACAAATTACATCAGCAGCGATTTTATATTTAATTCTGGATTGGACCTAGTATCGATCCTTGCAGAACCCCACTAGAAACACCACCATTTGTTGATGATTTCTCAACCACAGCTACTTTTTGAAATGTCAGTTAGCCAGTTCTTTATCCATTCAGCAAATGCTCTATTCATATTATATAGAACTAATTTCTTAATCAGTCATGCGATACTAAGTCAAACACTTCACAAAATAAAGTCTAAGTATATCATATCTAGAGTTATCTTTATCAACCAATCTTGTAATTCCCTCAAAGAATGAAATCTGGTCTGTTTGACAAGACCTATTTTCCATAAAACCAAGTTTACTGGCATTAATTATATTCCCATCCTTTAATTCTTTATCAACTGAATCCTATATCAGCCTTTTCATTATTTCGCTTGTAACTGATGCCAGGCTAACCAGCCTATAGTTACCTAGGTCATCCCGCTTGCCCAATTTGAATACAGGCACAGCATTAGGGCTACTCTGGAATTCACTCACTTTCCCAAGATTTATTAAAAATTAACACCAGCAAGCCAGAGATTGCCTCAGCCAACTCTTTTAGAGCTCTGGGATGTAAGGTATCTGGGCCAGCTGATTTAAAAATGGTGATCACTAGTCGGTGTTGTCTATCAACCTTCTCAATTCCTAATAGATTGGAAAGTACTTCATCTTATAATGTGATATGAGTAGACCATTCTGCTTCTTTCCAAGTATAGAACAAAAGTATTTATTGAAAACTTTGCTTCTTCTACATCATCATCAACAATTTTACCATCTCCATCTAATAATGGACCTATACACTTCAAGGATTTCTTTTTTCCTAATATAAATTTTAAAACTTCTTATTGTCCTTAATCCTGCCAGTCACAGACTTTCCCCTGACATCCTTAGCTTTCCTTATCAACTTTCTTCATGTCATAACTCCTAATTTAGTGATTGCTATCTATTTTCTCATTTCCCATTTGTTATATATTGCTTTTTTTAGTTCTAATTTCCGGCTTCCCTTTGCCACTGAAACACAATGGGCTGTTCGCCAAAGTTGTCCTCTTTCTTGATTGAGAAACTGGACTCTTTGGTCGTGTAAAACCTTCTTAAAGAGCTCCCAATATTCATTCACATTTTTCTGTCTAAATTTATCCTCCCAATCAATTTTGTGTAATTTTCCTCACCTTTGGGAAATTAGCCCTTTTGAAGTATATATATATTGGTGGTTGAGACTGTCCTTTGTTCACTAGTACTGAATGTAATCAGACCACAAGGCAACCATCAACTTCCAATCTAGTGATGATCTGTCATAGGGTCCAAAACAGAATTACCTTCTGTTGGGTACAATCCTATTAAAAATCTCCAATGACAGAATTCCACAACCTCCTTGAAAGCCTAGTCCAGGGCCTAATTATCCTTAAATCTCCCTTGCTGCAGATTAGGTCCATTACTTCTTGTCCTACCTTCAGTGGACATGGAGAATAATAGATCACAGTCCTCTTTAGAGCAGCCCTTAACATATCTGAAGACTGTTAAGAGGTGTCTCAGCCTTCTTTTCCTCAAAAGTAAAGCTGTCCAGTTTTTTTAACCTTTCCTCACAGGTCAGGTCTTCTAAACCTTTTATGTTTTTTGTCATTGTCCTGTGGACTCTTCAATTTGTCCATCTTAATCTTAAAGTGTGGCACCCAGAACTAGCCTTTTTAGCAACTGAATCATATTGTTGTCTCATATTTGTGATCCATTTTAAACCCTAGATCCTTTTCTGAAATATGGTTGCCTAGCCAGTTTTTGCCCATTCCGTAGTTGTGCAATTGATTTTTTCCGTCTTATGTATATAACTGTATAGTTTTTGTTGAATTTCATCTTATTGAATTTACACCAGTTCTCTAATTTCTCAAGGTTATTTTGAATTCAAAAGCACTAGTAATCCCTCTGAGTTTGGTGTCATTTGCAAATTTTATAGTCATACTCTCCACTCCATTTTCTGAGTTATTAATGAAAATATTTAATAGTACTGGACCCAGGAGAGACCTCTCTGGGACCCCACTAGATATGCCCTCCCAGTTTGACAGCAAACCATTGATAACTACTCTTTGAGTATGGTCTTTCAACCAGTAATGTACCTACCTTGTAGTCATTTCATCTAGACTTGCATTTCCGTAGTTTGCTAATGAGAATGTCATGTAGGATTGTGTCAAAAGCCTTTCTAAAATCAAGAAATATTTACAGCTTCCCCCCATCCATTAGGCCAGTCACCCTGAGGAAATTGAGTCAGTCTGGAATTATTCGTTCTTGATGACTCCATGTTGGCTATTCTTTATGACCCTATTATCCTCCAGATACTTACAAAGTGATTGTTTAATAATATTGTTTCCAGTATCTTTCCAGGTGTTGAAGTTAGGCTGACTGATCTATAATTCCCCAGGTCCTCTTTTTTTCAAGAAAGTTTCTATGTTTGCCCTTCACTTGTCCTCTGGGACCTCATCCATCTTTTAGGAGTTCCCCAAAGATAATAGTTAGGAGATTGCTTCAGCTAGTTCCTTAAGTACCTTAAGATGAATTTTATCAGGCCATGCTGACTTGAATATATCTAATTTATCTAAATATTTTTAATCTGTTCTTTCCCTATTCTGGCTTGCATTCCTTCCCCCCCTATTATCTGGTCACTATTAATCTTTTTAGTAAAGAAGGAAGGAAAATAGGATTTAAACAGCTCAGTATTTTTGATGTCCTCTGTTATCAGGTCTCCTTCCCTGCTAAATAGTGGATCTCCACTTTTCTTCATCTTTCTTTTGTTCCTAATATATTTAAAGAACCTCTTCATAATGCTTATCTCTCTTATTAGGTATAATTCATTTTGCGTCTTAGCCTTTCTGATTTTGTTCCTACATGATTGTGTCATTATTTGTTACTCATCCTTAGCAATTTATCCACGCTTCCACTTTCTGTACCATTGCTTTTTGATTTTCAGGTAATTAAAGAGCTCCTGATGGAGTCATATTGGCTTCTTACTTTTCTTCCTTGCTTTCCTTTGCATCGGGATAGTTTCCTGTTCTGCTGGCAATATTGTCTCTCAGAAACTGCTAGGTCTCCCGAACTCTTGTTCCCCTAGATTTTCTTTCCATGGGACCTTACCTATTGGTTCTATATAGTTTTGAAAATCTGCTTTTTTGAAGTCCACTACCTTTACTCTGCTGATCACACTCCTCCCTTTATCATTTCATGATCACTTTCACCCAAATTGCCTTCAGTCTTCAGATTTGCAACCAATTCTTCCTCGTTAGTCAGAATCAAGTCTAAAATGGCTCTCCCTCAGTTACTTCCTCCACCTTCTGAAACAAGAAGTTGTCCCCCATACCATCCAAGAACTTAGATACTTTTGTGTTTTGCCAACTTACTTTTCAAACAGATGCCTGGGTAGTTGATCTCTAGATAGTTACAGTCCCCTATTAGTACCAGCTCTTTTGTTCTGGCTATTTCTGTTATTTGTTCTAGAAATACCTCACATTCACCTATTCCTCCTATTGATTTGGTGGTCTATAGTAGACCCCTACTGTAACATGCATTTGCCTTATTAGCATCCATATATTTATAAAAGATAATTTTGTTATTTCTAAAGATTTTTTCTTTAAAAAAATATCAGTGCATATTTCCTCAATAAAGAATAAGGCTATGGTATGTTTGAAATTTTTAAACAAATCTGATTTAGAAAAAGATTGAGGTCAAATAACTCAATTTTTTTGGAGGTGGAGGTAAATGAAAGAAGACCCACACCATGATACATACCATCAAATTGCTACCATTTACTAATTTATATGATGCTAGTGGGTTGAGTTTGCCTTCTCCCACTATGATTTTCTAATTCTTCTGGGGGATCATTGTTATAGACTCAGACTCACAGACTTTAAGGTCAGAAGGGACCATTATGATCATTTAGTCTGACCTCCTGCACAATGCAGGCCACAGAATCTTACCCATCCACTTCTATAATAAACCCCTAACCTATGCCTGAGTTATTGAAGTCTTCAAATTGTGGTTTGAAGGCCTCAAGCTGCAGAGAATCCACCAGCAAGTGACCCATGCCACACGCTGCAGAGGAAGGCGAAAAACCTCCAGGGCCTCTGCCAATCTGCCCTGGAGAAAAATTCCTTCCCAACCCCAAATATGGTGATTAGTTAAACCCTGAGCATGTGGGCAAGACTCACCTGCCAGCATCCAGGAAAGAATTCTCTGCAGTAACTCAGATCCCATCCCATCTAACATCCCATCACAGACCACTGGGCATACTTACCTGCTGATAATCAAAGATCAATTGCCAAAATTAATTGCCAAAATTAGGCTATCTCATCATACCATCCCTTCCATAAACTTATCAAGCTTAATCTTAAAGCCACTACTCTCCTTGGAAGGCTGTTCCAGAACTTCACTCCTCTAACGGTTAGAAACCTTCGTCTAATTTCAAGTCTAAACTTCCTAGTGTCCAGTTTATACCCATTTGTTCTTGTGTCCACATTGGTACTAAGCTTAAATAATTCCTCTCCCTCCCTAATATTAATCCCTCTGATATATTTATAAAGAACAATCATATTCCACCCCCCAACCTTCTTTTGGTTAGGCTAGACAAGCCAAGCTCTTTGAGTCTCCTTTCATAAGACAGGTTTTCCACTCCTCGGATCATCCTAGTAGCCCATCTCTGAACCTGTTCCAGTTTGAATTCATCCTTCTTAAACATGGGAGACCAGAACTGCACACAGTATTCCAGATGAGGTCTCTCCAGTGCCTTATATAACGGTACTAACACCTCCTTATCTTTGCTGGAAATACCTCGCCTGATGCATCCTAAAACTGCATTAGCTTTTTTAACGGCCATATCACATTGGCGGCTCATAGTCATCCTGTGATCAAGATTAATTAATTGTCAGGGTGCCTAAAGCTTTTTATATGAGCTTTATCTCCTCTTTTCTCTTTCTTTTTTTACTGTTTAAATCTAATTAGATAATTTTCCTGTGTTCAAACAACCATAAACCAGGTGGTCAAAGAACAAGTGTGTGAAATTTCAACCAAGAGGTGATTTATTCAGAAAATAATGCACTCCAAGGGTTTATAAAAACAGTGCCTCTTCAGCAGTATCTATAGCATAGCATCTGCTTCTTTCACATTCTAATACAATTTTAATTTTTTTTAAAAAAAACCAGTTAGTCCTTTTAGTCAACTAGACACATACAAACACCATCTTGTGAATGGAATGCCAAATTCCAGAGTTCATCAATCAACATCTACCAAACTTCTTAGTGAATTTTAGGTGCAAGATACAGAGTGTCCTTCCTCAACACTCCTGAAATATTGGTACTGACTTCTGAATTAATACCCTATTTTGTGTTAATTCCTCCAGTTTTTAGCAAAGGTTCTACTATATTTCAAATAGCCATGGGGTAAAAAATACTACTCAGTGTTCTGATAAATGACTATATGAATCCATGAAAGAAACAAGAACAAATGGGTATAAACTGGACACTAGGAAGTTTAGACTTGAAATTAGACGAAGGTTTCTAACCATTAGAGGAGTGAAGTTCTGAAACAGCCTTCCAAGGGGAGTAGTGGGGGCAAAAGACATATCTGGCTTTAAGACTAAGCTTGATAAGTTTATGGAAGGGATGGTGTGATGGGATAGCTTAATTTTGGCAATTGATCTTTGATTATCAGCAGATAAGTATGCCCAGTGGTCTGTGATAGGATGTTGGATGGGATGGGATCTGAGTTACTGCAGAGAATTCTTTCCTGAGTGCTGGCAGGTGAGTCTTGCCCACATGCTCAGGGTTTATCTGATCGCCATATTTGGGGTCGGGAAGGAATTTTCCTCCAGGGCAGATTGGCAGAGGCCCTGGAGGTTTTTCGCCTTCCTCTGCAGCGTGTGGCATGGGTCACTTGCTGGTGGATTCTCTGCAGCTTGAGGTCTTCAAACCACAATTTGAAGACTTCAATAACTCAGGCATAGGTTAGGGGTTTATTATAGAAGTGGATGGGTAGGGTTCTGTGGTCTGCTTTGTGCAGGAGGTCAGACTAGATGATCATATTGGTCCCTTCTGACCCTAAAGTCTGAGTCTAAATTAAGAATGCAACTGTTCAAGATACAATTTCCATCCCTAGGAATTACACACAATATCTTTAAGATATGGCCTTTCTTCATCCACATAGCTAAAATTCTCCTCTGGGACCTCATTATTTCACATCTTGACTACTGCAACCTCTTCTTGTCTGGTCTTATCAAGCGGTATCTTTCCTACCTAAATCCATTCAAAATGTTGCTGCAAAAATCATTTTTCTGGATCATTGCTTTGACTATTATATTATCCCCTCTTTGCATCCTTCCACTGACTCCACATCAGGCATATACCACATTTCACCTTTTTTTCCTTCACTATTCATCAACTACCCCCACCTTACCCATCATTTCTTATATGGTATAGAACCACAGACTCCATTTCACCAACACCACCACAGACTCATAGACTCATAAATTCTAGGGTCAGAAGGGACCAATGTGATCATCTAGTCCACCAGCCTTGATTGCTAATTTGTTAACATTTTCCAAATGCAGATTGAGCTTTTGAGCTATTACCACCAAAGTGACAGAGCCTGAAATTCTAAGTGCTGCATTTGCCCAGGTAATAAACTTCAATTTTTCAAGTTGAGAATTGAATACCATCACAATTTTATGATGTCCTAGGTTTTGAGGTGGAGGGAGAAAGTGAAACTTCTCTCTCACACTTTTCTTTCTAAAGATATTTCTCTTTGCTGTTGATTACTTCCAGTCACTGTTTGTGGAGCTTTAGCTGTTCTTAAAATAGTAGCTGCTTTCAGATATAAGTGCTTCTTCAATTTCTTTGTTCCTCTGCAGCTGCACCTTGTCCTTTCAGTTGGCCCAGAATACTTAGCTACTGCTCCTAGAAACCTGGGTGGGGGAGGTCAGGGATGAAATACATTTTTGTTCTGGTTTTTACTCTGCTTTTACATTAGAAAGACCACAGACATCAGTAGAAGCCTACATTTCCCACCATACATTCTGCGGGAGCTAGGCTGTTTTCCTCCACCCCTGCAATATGAAGTCATTTTCTCCAGCAAATCCCATTCTTGCTCCCACAGTTCACCTATATCTGTATTATAATTCCTGTTGCTACAGAACACATTTAAACAAAGCAACAATTGAGCTCGGGTATTATTGTTGGTGCGATGCACCAGAAATGATTTTTTTATGAATCTCAGTTTTTCTTTGTTAAAATCATTTTGGTCTCAGTGGTTGAAGCATCACAGTTTGCAACAAAATACTTGAACTCTTGAGACAGCCAAA
The DNA here is from genome assembly GCF_025201925.1 of Gopherus flavomarginatus. NCBI lineage: Eukaryota > Metazoa > Chordata > Testudines > Testudinidae > Gopherus > Gopherus flavomarginatus. The sequence goes on along the minus strand of NC_066617.1, from coordinate 200,058,682 downwards.
CTACAAGTTTACAGCCAAATTACATAAACTCCCCTGCTTGTTGGTAAGTTTCAGAAGCCTGAGCTCCATTCTTATAACAATGAATCTAGAAGCCTGGATGGAAGCCAGCCTGTGGTCTCTGACCATGTGTACAATGTTTTCCATTTAAATACTATTGACTGTTGATGCTTAAAAAAAAAACCCGAAAAGCACAGAACCAGTACAACAGGGAAAAAGGCATTTGTTCAAATGTAAGAGTGAGTTCTTGAGTGAAAGCCAACACCATGCAACGTAGCAATCATCAATCAACATTAGAGGACAAAATGATGCTTTATCTTGTAGTTTGGCTTGTATTAGTACAGCGCTTATACTAGAGGATTATTCAGCCAAGTAGGTTCAAATACAAGGGTATTAACTCACAAAAGCTTATGCTCCAATACGTCTGTTAGTCTATAAGGTGCCACAGGACTCTTTGTCACTTTTTACAGAGCCAGACTAACACGGTTACCCCTTTGATACAAGGTAAAATACACCTCACGCTGGCCGCTGAGGGGTTCATTTTCATAATTACTATTTGTTAGCTTTTCTTAGTAGGTATCTCTTGCTTTTATTCTGTTTATTCTGTCACCAAGACTTAGGGTTGCCCCCCATCCCGTTTTCACCCAGAACTCAGGTTTCAGCTTGTGTGTCTGGGTGTCATTTGACAAGCCCCGATGTCTGGGCTACTTCAAAGGTATTGCAAGGTACTGTGGCACTAGAGTGATAAGCACCACTGAAATGACAAGCCCCAGACATATTTTAATTGGTGGTGGGTGAAGAGGAAAGAGGTGAAGCTGAGACAGAACCTCAGATGTGGGTCCTCTCGGGTCTGGTTACCCACAATTGGAAAGGAGTCAATCCTAGGTTCACCACTCACCACTGGTCTGGTGCCTTCTCCTGGTTGCTCTGAAGATTAGCTCCTGAGGTAGATAGCCCCTGCCATGGTTTGCACACAACTATGCTGTCTATCCTTCTAGTCTGCAGTTCCACTGTCACTCCCAGACCCTCCGTGTCTCCTTTGTGACTTAGCCCTCCAGCTAGGTCACTCAGGGCATGTCTACACTGCCAACTAAATTGGCACTGCTGTTGATTTAGTGGGTCTGGTTAAGACATGCTGTGTCAATGGGAGAGTGCTCTCCCACTGATTTGTGTACGCCACCTCCCAGAAAAGTGTAAAGGAAGTCGGCAGGAAAGGGTCTCCCATGAACGCAGTGCAGTGTAAACCCTGTGGTAAGTGGGTCTAGCTTCAGCTTCAGTTACATTTATGGTTGCTAGGTGTCTGTTTTTCACCTGGAACACCTGGTCAAAAAGGTACCCTGGAGGCTCAGGTCAGCACCACTGACCGGGCCATTAAAAGTCTGGTTGGCTGGGGCTGGCAGGCTCCCTACATGGCTCTGTGCAGCTCCCCAGAAGCAGCAGCATCTCCCTCAGCTCCTAGGCAAAGGAGTAGATGTGGGGGCTCCACACGCTACCCTTGCCCCTAGTGGCCAGCCAATGGGAGCTGTGGGGACAGTGCTGCGGAGGCAGCGTGCAGAGCCGCCTGGCTACACCTCTCCCTAGGAGCTGGAGAAACATGCCGCCACTTGCAGGGAGCCACCCGAGGTAAGCGCAGCCCTTAGGCCACACCCCCAAGCCCTGAGCCCCCTCCCAAAGCCTGTACCCCACACCCCCTTCCTGTGCCCCAATACCCTGCCCCAGCCTTGAGCCCTTTCCCACACCCAAACTCCCTTCCAGAGCCCACACCTCAAACTCTCTCCCATGCCCCAACCCCCAGCCCTGAGGGCCAGTATGGAGAGCTCACCCTCTCACGGATCCCTTTTACTTTCACTCAGCAGAAGTACATCATATGGTTTTTGTGGGAAATTTAGGTGCATGCATAATTAGAAAGAGAAAACAATGACACACTTAAAAAACTATTCAAGAATTCTTTGAAGAGCAGGGACTTCTGCTGAGTTAGATGGATAGTAATTAAGGCTGTTGATTAATTGCAGTTAACTCACATGATAAACTCAAAAAAATTAATCGCGATTAATCACAGTTTTAATCACGCTGTTAAACAATAGAATACCACTTGAAATATTGTAGTGCAATTGTAGTGCAATCTCTTTATTGTTAAAATGCAACTTACAAATGTAGATTTTTTTACGTAACTGAACTCAAAAACAAAACAATGTAAAACTTTACAGCCTACAAGCCCACTCAGTCCAATTTGTTGTTCAGCAAATTGTTAAGACAAATAAGTTTGTTTACATTTACAGAAGATAATGCTGCCCACTTCTTATTTACAATTTCACCTGAAAGTGAGAAAAGGCGTTTGCATGGCACTTTGTAGCCGGTGTTGCAAGGTATTTACATGCCAGATACATGCTCATTTTAGGAACACTTTCACTACAGATTTAACAAAACGCAAAGAAGATACCAATGTGAGATTTCTAAAGATAGCTACAGTACTTGACCCAAGGTTTAAAAATCTGAAGTGCCTTCCAAAATCTGAGAGGGATGAGGAATGGAGCATGCTTTCAGAAGTCTTAAAAAAGCAACACTCTGATGCAGAAACTACAGAAACCAAACCACCAAAAAAGAAAATCAACCTTCTGCTGGTGGCATCTGACTCAGTTAATAAAAATGAACACGTGTCGGTCCTCTGCTTTGGATTGTTTTCGAGCAGAACCTGTCATCAGCATGGACCCATGTCCTCTGGAATGGTGGCTGAAACATGAAGGGACGTATGAATCTTTAGTGCATCTGCCAGGTAAATATCTTGCGACACGGGCTACAACAGTGCCATGTGAATCCCTGTTCTCACTTTCAGGTGACGTAAACAAGAAGCAGGCAGCATTATCTCCTGCAAATGTAAACAATCTTACTTTTCTGAGCAATTGGCTGAACAAGAAGTAGCACTGCGGGGATTTCTAGGCTCTAAAGTTTTGCATTGTTTTTTTTTTTCCGAATGCATTGTTTGTACATAATTCTACATTTGTATGTTCAACTTTTATGATGAAGAGACAGCACTACAGTACTTGTATTAAATGAACTGAAACATTTTTTTTACAATACAAATATTTGTAATAAAAATAAATATAAAGTGAGCTATGTACACTTTGTATTCTGTGTTGTAATTGAAATCAATATATTTGAAAATGTAGAAAATATCCTAAAATATTTAAATAAATGGTATTCTATTATTGTTCAACAGCATGATTAATCGTGATTAATTTTTTTAATCACTTGACAGCCCTATTAGTAAGCAGTGTACTGTATTGAGATAGTTGGGGCCAGATCCTCAACTGTGGTGAATCAGCGTAGTCCTGCTGGCTTCACTTAAACTGTACAGATTTACACCCAACTGAAGGTCTGGTCCTAAATCAAAAGATCTGAGTTTTTAAGCCATTGGAAATCAAGCTAGGCATGTCTAATAGCATGAGAAACAGGATGGTCTTGTGATTAAGGCACAGAACAGGGTGTCAGGAGATACTCACTGCATCACTCTTCCTGTGTGATGTTATAAAAGACACTTAACTTCACTATGCCTCACTTTCTCCAAAAAATATAATGAATGATAATTCCCTACTTCAAAGGTATTGCAAGGTACTGTGGCACTAGAGTGATAAGCACCACTGAAATGCCCATAAATAATAAATAAATATTGGTAAGTGCCACTCATCCTAATCTACTGGATTGTAAGTGAACTATAGTGGATATGCTTATTGCCGGAACTTGCTTTATTTGCTCACTTTTGAAGTTATAAAGGAACATTTACAAGAGGTTTACACAGTTCCAGGTTTGCTTTGTTTAACATTGATGTTTATGATTAGAGGCTGGGGAGAAAGAATTACATCTTAGAAAAATTCAAACCTATTTGTAGTGTTTATTTTTCCAAAGTAAATGTGCCACAAAGGGAAAACAGCTGCATAAACCACACCAGCAAGAAAGATGACAAATGAGAAGTTAATAGCTTAACCTTTAGATTGGTGGCAGCTTGAAATATATTGGGAATGATAAGAGACTGAGTAAGTGGCAATAAATACTCATTTCACAGAACAGTCAACTGTATGATTGGTTGTCATTTTCTAGGTCTAATTCGCCTGCAAGAGCTCATCAAAGCCCCTTCTAGATATAACATAAAAATCAAAATCCGTCAGTTGCCCTCTGGGAATAAAGATGCCAGGCCTTTACTCAAGGAGATGAAGAAAGGCAAGGAGTTCTATGTGATATTTGATTGCTCACATGAAACAGCAGCAGAAATCCTTAAACAGGTAAGAGGAAAAAAACCCACCAGTAATGCTCATTTCTCATTCTCAAAGATATAATGCCATTTGGTTTTCATTTGCTGGGAAACAATAAAACTGCATTCATGTGGATTAAGTTGTAGATCTGTTATCGGAGACAGTTTGCACAGAGCAACTCATATGAGCTCAGTTGAGTTTTACAGCACTTTGGAGGCGTGCAGTGCTATGTTTCTGATGAGAATTTGGGTTGCACCCGTGAAGATGATTTGCAATTGTAGTTACAACTTTGGATTCTGCTGGCATGAAAGGAATGTTACTTTTTTTTTAATATGTCCTGTTTCAATTTTTTTAACCTTATGTCTAAATGTAAGGATCATTTTCCAAATGCACATTGACTTGCTCAAATCAAGTCATTCTCTCCATAAAACCTATTGGGTCAAATTAAACTGAGTTACACTGGGGTGAGTCTGCAGTAATTCCACTGAAGACAACATAACAACTCTGGATTCGCACCACTGTAAGGGGATAGAATTTGGCCCACTGGCTGCAACTTGCCAAATTTCAGCTCTGAGCTGGAGAAAAAAGGCAAAGAAAATGGCACCATAGTACATAACAATAAATTTAAAAAAAAACTAGGTATTTCTACAGCACCACGGATACAAACAGGAATAAAAACTAAAGATTCCTGTCCCAAGGAGATTGAAATCTAAAACCCCATTGCCTTAAAGATGTATGTACCTGCTTAAATTTATGTAGTGTGTTTACTTCAAAGGGACTATTCAGTGCATAAAGTGAAGTAGGTGTGAAAATCTTTGTGGAATTGGGACCCCAGTCCTGAAAACTGATCAGCTTGGGCAGACCCCTGTGCCCATGCAGACACACAGTGACTTCAGTGAGGCACCACACAGGTCATGCACATTGGCTTACAGGTTGGGGGCTTACATCAGACATAATGAAGCTGCAAACCTGAAGGGGAGCCCCAGGAAGGCATGCAATTTGATTTATTTTTTGGAACACAGGTTGGTAGTTCTGAAGAGCAGGAACATATGGCAAAGGAATGAGCTTTGCAGTGGAAGGCTAATCAAATGAAGTCAGTCCCAAGCAGAACCAGCTCCAGGCACCAGCTTAGCAAGTAGGTGCTTGGGGTAGCCCCTCTGGAGAGGGGCGGCAGGTCCAGCTATTCGGCAGCAATTCAGTGGAGGGTCCTCACTCCCGGTCGGAGCGAAGGATCTCCCACTGAGTTGCCACAGATTGCGATTGCAGCTTTTTTTTTTGGCTGCTTAGGGCGGCAAAACTCCTTGAGCTGGCCCTGGTCCCAAGGGATATGAAGGAAGTGACTAAGGTTACCTGGCTCACTGGTGGAGGTGGGGACTACTTCAAGCATAGTAAATTGTTTATGAAAAAATAACCACTGAGTCAAAAAAACAAGAGGAGCCAAAGGGTGTGCTACGGTGGGCTAAAGTGAGCATAGAGTGCAGGGGGGGAGACAAGTGATAGGAAAGATGCTCTGCAAAGAACTGAAAGTGAAGACAAAGAGCCTGAAGTGGACTGTGGAAAGAAACAGGGAACTGAGTAGGGCTGTGCCTTGGGTCAGAGCTGTGGGGAAGGAAGCAGCACAGCATGTTGAACGGATTGGAGAGGGAAACAATAAAAGGTCAGAGAAGATGTGGCTACTGTAGTCAAAGGAGAGATAACCATGGTGTGTACCAAAGTTTTGGCTGTGATGACAAAATAAGAAGTGGATTTTGAGGCGTTTGTAGAAGAAGAAAGAATGAATGGCGGTTATGAGACAGATGATACTTTGTTGTAATTCTAGATGTGGAAGAAAGATGATTAATGTTAGTCAATGAACTACAAGACAACATAATATTTATCTCTAATACTCCTCCAAAAGAGTTTGTAACCTCCTGGAACTGGAGCAATTTGGCTGATGGCGCTTACAGATTTTACCACCTGCGTCGACAGATTTTGGGATCATCTTGAACCAAGCAATTCAGTTGACTGAGCTTATGTGCTCCACAGTTTCATGTTTTCTGAAATTTTGAACTGATAGAACTTACAAACTAAACACAGTAACCATCTGTGTCTGTACTGTGGCATTTTCCAATAGCACCTAACCTCCTTTTGAAAATCTCAGTCTAATTCTCTTTAAACCAGTGATTTGGCTGATGAAGTGTACAAACATGCAAGGCCTGTGTGACTCTGCTGACAAAGAGCCTATAAATTCTGCTAACAGAGTGTGTAATCTTCCTGAACTTCAGCAGGTTTACAAACTCTTCTACCATGGCTATGTTCCAATGGCGATTCTACACTCCATGTGGTTTTGGCAAAGTTCACAAAGACTGACATCACATTGAGGGAGTTGCAATTTTGGCCAGGGACATCCAGGTAAATTCTTTTACTAAAAGAAACATGAAATCTTTAATGTCTATGTAAAATAAATTAAAAGTATGCACTGGGCTTTATGAAAAGAGGACTGTGCTTGGGTGAGGAAAGTTTGATTTTGTAGCTACATAAATACTACAGAGCTCAGTATTCCTTAATAGAGCTGGGTGAAATTTTTAAACAAAACCATTAATGAATAAAAAATCATCATTTTTTAAAAAATGGTTAACGTTTAAAAAAATTAGATATTTTAATCAAAGTTATTGAAAGGGTTATAAAAATTTTCACTTACTAAAATAATGTCAACATTTGAGAAAATGTGTTTAAAATATAAAAATTGGGTTTAATTTTGAACCCAGAGAAATGGAAACAACTTACAAATTTTGAATTTTGTCAGAATTTTATTTTTTGACCAACCCTACTTACTGGCCAACTCTTCTAAAGTTAAATATAGCAGGAATAATTTTGGGGAAGTTCTGTGTCCTGAGATATGCAAGAGGTTAGATATACATAGTATAATAGCCTCTTTTTGTGTGTCCTCGCTTACCTGCTAAGGTTAAGTCTTTAACATTAACTTGCAATTTACTTTTTTGACTGAAGCATAGTGATGTAGATTTTACTGCTAGACAAACTCTGACTGATTTTGTAGCTGCTCATTTTAAATGCTCTTTTTTCCCCACACTTTTTTTGTTATTACATTTTATGGAATGTGCTTGTATTTTCAATAAGATTTTGGATACCCAGAAAATGTTTTATGAAGATTTCTATAGTCACTTCATCTACGTGGTGGTCATAGCAGCAAAGTAACTAATTCAGTTCTTATAGAAGTGCTAAAACTGTGTGCCACAGTAGTAAGCACTCTAACTACTCTGATAAATATGAAAAGGTATTTCATTAAAATAAGTAATGTATGACATTTTAAAGAACCTTCCTTGGCTAAAGTATCTCTAAGTATTAGGGGCCTTAACCAGCTCACAATTTATCCAGACTTCATGATTGCACAGGACCCAGTAAGCCACATATAGTATGGCAGCTTCACAGCTCATCAGCCAACTCAGAAGCCTGGTTGTTGCATGGTGCAAGGACAAAATCCTGCTCTGTGCTTAGCAGCATGGGAGATCATATAAAATCCTCACTATCCTAGAACACATCTTCTCGGTGGGGGGTGGGAGAACAGCCTGCAGGCATTACTTTAACCCGCACCCCTGGTATGGCTCTAGTAGGAAGGGAGGATTGGGAGAGAAGGGGAATGGAACTCAGACCTTTTAATTATTTTTAAGTTTAAAAACTCTACCATTTCAGTACTCATCCCCCAGTCACTGGTTGGTAGGTGGAAGCCTGGTCCCACTTGTCTAAGACCTGGTATACACTTAAAAATTAAACTGACCTGTTATGTCCCTCAGGGTTGTGAACAATTTTGCAACCTGAGCACCAGAATTAGGTTGATATAAACCTCAGTGTAGACTGAAGTAGGTCAATGAAAGAATTTTTCTGCTAACCAAGTTACAGTCTCTCTGAGAGTTGGAACAACAACATTGGCAGAAACCCCCCTTTCTTTTGCTGTAGGAATTGTCTACACTAGGGATCGGCAACCTTTGGCACATGGCCTGCCAGGGTAAGCCCCTGGTGGGCCAGGCCAATTTGTTTACTTGCTGTGTCCGCAGGTTCGGCCGAACGCGGCTCCCAGTGGCTGTGGTTTGCCGCTCCAGGCCAATAAGGGTTCCAGGAAGCAGCGCCAGCTGTCATAAACAGATAGCTAAGGGTTAATGTCTCTTTCACCTGGAAAGGAGTAACCTGAAACACCTGACCAGAGGACCAATCAGGAAACAAGACTTTTTCAATCCTGGTTGGAGGGAAGTTTGGGTGTGAGTTCTTTGTTCTTTGTCTTGTGTCTGTGACCTCTCAGCTATGAGAGTGATTTTTCTATCTCCTGGCTTTCTAATCTTCTGTTTCCAAGTTGTAAGTACAAAGATAGTAAGACAATAAGGTTTATTTTGTTTTCTTTTGTATTTACATGTGTGTAGTTGCTGGAATGTGTTAAATTGTATTCTTTTCGGATAAGGCTGTTTATTCATTTTTTTCTTTTAAGCAAATGACCCTGTATTTGTTACCTTAATACAGAGAGACCATTTTTATGTCCTTTTCTTTCTTTTTATATAAAGCTTTAAGACCTGTTGGAGTTTTTCTTTAGTGGAGACTCCAGGGAATTGAGTCTGCAGCTCACCAGGGAATTGGGAGGAGGAAGAATTCAGGGGTAAATCTCTTTGTGTTAGATTTACTAGCCTGACTTTGCATACCCTCTGGGTGAGGGAGGAGGAGGAGAGATTAGCTCTCTCGGTACTTGTGTTTTCCAGGACTGGAAACAGGGAGGGTGGAGTCCCTCTGTTTAGATTCACGGAGCTTGCTTCTGTATATCTCTCCAGGAACCCAGGGAGGGAACACCTGGAGGGGAGGAGGGGGAAGGGAAATGGTTTATTCCCCTTTGTTGTGAGACACAAGGAATCTGAGTCTTGGGGTCCCCCAGGGAAGGTTTTGGGGAGACCACAGTGAGCTAGGCCCTGTATAATCCCTGGCTGGTGGCAGCTTTACCAGGTCCAAGCTGGTAACTAAGCTTGGAGGTTTTCATGCTAACACCCATATTTTGGATGCTAAGGTCCAGATCTGGGAAAAATGTTATGACACACGCACAATGGCACAACTTAAGTAGCTTTGGCGCTACTCCCACTCCTTTTGGAGCAGGTGCAGCTCCAGGCACCAGCACAGCAAGTGCGTGCCTGAGGCAGCAAGCCATGGGGCCGGGGGGTGGCCTGCCGTTTGCTGTGAGGGCGGTAGTCAGGTAACCTTCGGCGGCATACCTGCAGGAGGTCCGCTGGTCCTGCGCCGCCAAATCCACGTGATCAGCGGACCACCCACAGGCCACCTGACTGCCATACTTGGGGCAGCAAAAAACATAGGGCTGCCCCTGTATTGGAGGAATTCCCATGATTAAGTGTGGCTCTTTTCTTCTAGATCACTGTCTGGGCTTGGGAGCACGGGCAAGAGATGTTCAGATCCATGATCCCCTTCTCTCTCACTGAACTTAAAGAGACAGTTAACCAGGAAGACTTCCTTTTCTGATCACATGGCTCCTTTAAAATGGTTCCTCTAGCTAAATTAGATCAGTCAGCAGGGCAAAATCCTAGCCCTGGTTTTAAGCCATCAGTCAAAACACTGAGCATGCTCAGTGCATCTCACCATGTATTTCACAAGTACCTTAATGGCATATATCATTTGAATAGAGCAGACTTAGGAAGCAATATAAGACAGCATTAGATGGCTGTATCTGTGTGAATAGTACCCCACTGGAAAAGTGAGCACCTGCTGCGACTGTGCATGCTGGGTGCATTGAGGACACAGTAGACACAGACACATCCAGCAGACACAGAGTCAGGGAGAGATTGGGCAGATCCTTAGAGGCTAAATTATAATTTGAGATATGAGGCTATACATACGTAATTTGAAAAAATCCTCTATGTTGTGTCAACTACCATCTTTGCTGACACTCATGAGACTTCCAGAACTAAGAGCATTATCCTCCACAACTTGGGTTAAAGAGCCAGATACTGTAACTGGTGGCTGTACAACATTCATCCTCTGTGGATCAAGCACACAGGGAAACATGTACCACGCATTGGTCAGTAGGTTATAGTGACACTTGGGTCACTTACGTAAGAGGATAGTTATTTGTTCAAAGTCTTAGCAATGTGTATGATGGCACAAAGTGGAATAATTAGATACAAGAGTTATTTTCTAATTGAAGTATTTTATAGAATTTAGCATTCTCTCTAAAAGTATGTACATTTGGAGCCAAATTCTATACACAACTATAGCTAAGTGCATATTTAGAGAAAGGTAAACTCCATGGATTGCAGTCGAGTTACTCAAATCCATCAGTGTAAATCTAAAATAGCTTGATTTAAGTCGGTGGAGTTACTGTACTCTGCATTTACACAGCATGGTTCTCTGATTCTATACTATAATAAGAACATTTAACATTGAGGGGATGTGCGTGAGACGCATTTAATAAGGTTTATTTTTATAACCTGGGGCAACAGAGTGGTGATAATACATCTAATTATTTGATTAATGATTAACTTAATGCTCATGAAATTGAATAATAGCACTGACAATGAATAAGCAATATGTAAGCAAGCATTGATAATGCTCTGTCAATGTATTTTATTCCTAACTTACCATACCCCTATCGTAGAAATGTAGAGTTAGAAGGGACCTTGAGAAGTCATCATGTCCAGCCCCCTGTGCTGACGCAGGACCAAATAAAACTAGACCATATCTGGCAGGCATTTGCCCAACCTATTTTTTAAATCTCCAGTGATGGGGATTCCACAACTTCCCTTGGAAGCCTATTCCAGAGCTTAACTACCCTTATAGTTTAAAAAAAAAAAAACACTTTCTAATATCTACCCTAAATCTACCTTGCTGCAGATTAAACCCATTGCTTCTTGTCCTATCTTCAGTGAACATGGAAAACAATTGATCATGGTTCTTTTTGTAACAGCCCTTAACATATTTGAAAACTGTCACCAGGTCCTCCCTCAGTCTTCTTTTCTCAAGACTAAACATACCACTGACTGGTCTATATGTCTCCAGTCTTCTTTCTTCCCCCTTTTTTAAAGATAGGTTCTATGTTTGCCCTTCTCCATTCTTCTGGGGACCTCATCCATCCTCCAGAAGTTCTCAAAGATAACTCTGGTTCTGAGATTTCTTCAGCTAGTTATTGAAGTACCCTAGGATGAATTTAATCAAGCCCTGCTGACTTGAACATGTCTAACTGATCTAAATATTCTTCAGCTTGTTCTTTCTTTACTTTGGCTTGCATTCCTTCCCTCTTGCTTTTAATATTAATTTTGTGATATATCTGGTCACCATTAAACTTTTTAGTGAAGACTGAAGGAAAATAGGCATTAAACACCTCAGCCTTCTTGATGCCATCACTTATTAGCTCTCCTTTCCCTGTGACGTGTAACTTGTTTTGAGCTTTAGCCTTTCTGATTTTGCTCCCACATTTGTGCTATTCTTTTCTACTACTCCTTAGCAATTTATCCATTTTCTCTTTTTGTAGAATTCCTTTTTGATTTTGAGATCATTAAAGAGCTGCAGATGGAGCCATACTGGCTTATTCCTATGTTTCCTTCACATCGGGATAGTTTGCAGTTGTGCCTTAAATATTGTCTCCTTGAGAAACTGCCAGCTCTCCTGAGCTCCTTTTTCCCTTAGAGTTTTCTTCCCATGGGACCTTACATACCGGTTTTCTGAGTTTGTTAAAGTCTGCTTTTTTGAAGTCCATTGTCCTTATTCTGCTGCTCTCATTCCTTCCTTTCCTTAAAATAATGAAATCATCATGATCACCTTCACCCAAATTGCCTTCCAACTTCAATTCCTCTACCATTTCCTCCCTGGTGGTCAGAATCAAATCTAAAATGGCTCTCTCCCTTGTTACTTCCTCCACTTTCTGGACCAAAAGTTGTCCCCAATATATTCCAAGAATTCATTGGAAATTTTGTGTTTTGCCATATTAGTTTTCCCAGAAATGTCTGGGTAGTTAAAGTCTGTCCGCCTCCCCACCCAATCTTGTGCAGAGGTTGCCGACAGTGCTAAATTATAAGGTGCTTTTGTAAGGTGGTCAAATGTCTGTTAGGAGCTGTGGTACAACGAAACCACCATGTTTGTTTTCCGTAATGAGGCCCAAGGAAGTGTGCAGAGGTGAGAAGTCACTGTATTGATCTACTGTACACCCAGTTACTAAACATATTTTGTCTATTGGAATTTAACAAGGCTTAGAACACATTTCAAGAGCTACATCTGCACTAGTGCAAACTTACACATGGATTGCTTAAAGTACTTGCGTGATTTCAGTGGGCCCACATTTTCATCCCTGTACTTCACATATCACAGCAATGTAGGAAAATTCTTAGGCTTATTTTTATAGCGTTCTTTTAGAGAAATGTCACAAGAAGTTTTTGAAATTTCCTGACATTTCATTTTGTCCTTTAATAAGTAAAGTACTATATGAAACTGCTAGAAAGAGGGGATTTTTTAGAATAAATAAGCAAAAATCATAATGAAAGTTTCCTGATTAGCAGGTAGTGCCTGATTAATGGCACAGGCTTCCCCATAAAACTTGACAGTAAGGTTGATTTGCCATTGCCCTGTGCCGTGTAGTTATTTTACAATAGTGCAAAGCGGGCATGAAATGTTGCAGCTCAGATTTGATAGCAATTTACCCTTACTTTGCACTGATTTAAATAACTACAAAAGGTGCAAGCCGCTGATGAATCAGGCCAACAGTGCCTATAACCTGACTTGAAAGGACTATCTTTATGAATGATAGGAGAGTTCAGTCTTCATGCACATTCATGGCCTGAAACAAAACCTGTTGAATTTAAGGATAATCCTTCCACTGATTTCAATTGTCTTTGGATTTGGCCCTCAAAGTCATTGGACACTTTGCTGAGATTACAAGACAGGGTACTGATTAGTGCCAGTTGTGGTTGAGATTTTGGGGATGGACAAGTGTGTCGTCTGGGAACTACACAGAGAAGACCAAACTAATTTCAGGTGCGCTATCAAATAGACACCAGATATGTAACAACAATTTCATTCACCACTGATCAGGGCTGGGTGATAATTTAGAGGTGAAAGGATCTTTATTTCATTACAAATTCTTAAGCCATCCAGCCCCCAGCAACAGAAATTAAAAGCTGTTTAAAAAAAATGCCTCTGGAAAAATTGGTCATCTGTGGCACCCACTTAATTATGAAAGTCTTAAGCAGCACCTCAGTGCATTCGTAAAAGCCTCCTTTGACATTGTCTAAAGAAACCGTGCACTAAATGTAGCCGGGATATAAGAATGTAGGTTAATGGGAATCCATTAAAATTAATGGATTAATTTGCTGTCCTTTGGATTCTGTAACACTCTGTCAGTTTAACGTTACTGGCAATTGCAACTACAACTAAGAAAAGCCACATCTATTCCTCATGGATACATTTACCTATTGCTCATAAAGCTGTTTTCCAGCTGAAGACCATACTAATTTAACATTTTAAGTACTGCCATCAAAGGTCAACAGAATAATCTTGGCAAATTCAACACGTAATCTCTCATATCTGGCCAGTGATCCTTCTCTTAAGAAGGGTTTTACCTAAAGAATAGGTTTATACAGGACTGGATGACTCAAGGGATTAGCAAGGAGGGTGCAGAGTCTTTCATCTATAATGTATTTGTTCAAATTCATCACTCATTGCATAGTTGGTCAGAGATGGACATGAAATAAATTAGCAGTCTCAGTCTAGTTTCTTATGGGCAGATGTCTAGATATTAACCCCTCACAATAACACTCATGGTTCCCATTAACTCTGTCTTTTCTCTTGTTTGTTAGGGTCACTTGCTCTATCTCTTTGGCAAGGATCACATCTACCTACCTGTAAATATTGGATCTAGTACAAAGGGATCCAAATGTGTCTGAGGCCTTTAGGTGGTACCATATTAGTAATAGTAACATGTAGGAGTCCCAGTGGGACCAGGACCCATTGTGATAAGTTTTGTACAAACATAGAACAAAAAGATGGTCCCCTGCCCCAAAGACATAATAGTCGAAATAATTATGAATAGTTGTCCATCTCTGCAGAGAAATTCAGGACTGAATTGACATAAAGGCTGCACTGCTCTCTTGCCTCAAAAGTGGTCCCTCCAGCTCAGAGGGGAACTATGTAGCTGCTATGGTGTAAGAAAACTTTAGTGACTGCTTTCTGAATTGTATATGTCCCGAAAATAAAGACTGAAATAAATTGTCTCCATTCACAAGGACTACAGGCACTTTAATAATAAAATGTAGTAGTTATTATAGAAACCAATTACTTGCAAACAAAGCTTACTATACAACTGTTGAAAAAGGGTACCAAAAAGTAATTATAGTACACTCTCCTTTATTGGGAAGTTCACTTGGGAACCAATTTAGCCATAAAACGGAGATAATAATGCTTACTCACTTTATAAAGTGCTTTGAGATTGTGGATGAAAAACATCCTATTTAGCTATTTCAGGGTGTTGTTTTTTTTTTAACACATCGCTATAGTATGTAAGTGCTATGAACTGCCAAGGTTTATAATTTTTAATGACTACAAGGGCTGATGATTATTACTGCTTAAGATTTAGATCCTAGTGAGTACCATGTGAGCAGAGGGGTCAGACTGCGTAGAGCTCATTGCAGCAACAGGGCCCAAATCTGAATAGAACAAGAGTAAAATCACATTCATTATTAGGAAAATATAGCATGTTACACTGCGAACTGACATTCTGTAATTCGCACTTCAGCTATTTATGAATATTTACTCTCTCACTTTGAAAAGCAATGTTTGTTTTTTTTAATTCAAAAAGCATTACACTGATTAAGCTTTATTTTTTCATGTCTTGACTGCAGTTCTTTGGTTGTGGATCCACCTAATATCCTTCATTATAGACCTGATTCTAAGCCTATTGAATTCAGTAGGAGTCTTTCCATTGACTTCAGTGGATTCATTTGGTTGGGGTGCCGACTTTGGTAGATAAAAATTCCTACTGGAACTCACTCTTTCCATCTCAATACTTATTTACCCTTTGTCGTCCAAGGCAGCACTGTAGACTGACTTTTGAAATCATTATAGTTAGTAGGTATTTGTATGTACTGCCAATGGTGTTCAAGTTAAATTACATGGGATATAATATTTCTGTGAAGTGCAGTGCTACTATGAAAAGTGATTTCATTTACAAGGCATTCTAAAGTTCCATGTTCCTTCTATCTCAATGACTCAAATGTGAATCAATTTACAAGTAAAATGATGCTTGCTCTAGCTCCAGTGTCAACTTGGGATCTTGAAAGTCAAACTTGTTTCTTTTCTTCTTGTGTATAATCACCAGGAATAAATATCTGTAAGCCAAATTAAGCCCTTAGTAACATCTGTGGAAAACTATTGCTGTCAATGGGTTTGCACATGTGTAACTGACTAGAACTTGTGCATCAACAGAACTGTTTATGAACAAGGAACAGATTCTACCTTGCTCACCTTTGTTGTTTTGATTCTGTAGGGCTAAAAGGACTAAAAAGCAATAAAAGCTTACTTTTGTCACGCTAGTCCACAAATATCATTCTGAACACACACAGGGAAAAAATCTGATGATCCACTTTTCAGAATGGAACTGTACTTTAAGAGTTTGTCTAGTGTAGCCTTTTCCTACTCAGTGAACCAGGAGATGATATGTTCACTAGGTTGTTCTCTCCATTCTGCCTTTAAAGTCTAGATTCACAAAGAGATTTAGGAGTTTTAATGCCCAGCATCACACTACCTAACTTTTAGGTGCCTAGAAAAATCACTGGAATCCACAAAGCCTGAGTCCAGGCTACCTATACATTGTATAGAGAGAAATATGTGCTTAAGAATGGCATTCACAAAAGCTAGTATGCTAGATGGCTTCCCGTTTAAGCTGCCCAATAGCAGATGGCAATCAGAGGTCTGTTCTAAGCCCCACCCCTTCAGGGAATTTGCTGCATAAGTGCAGGCTGGAGGGAGGTGTCTACTTCTGCTTGAGATCCAGCCATGAGCCCTCTCCTGGAACTAGGCATCTAAGTTATTTTTTTGCAAGAAATGCCAGAGGCGGCAGCAGTGGTACCATCTCTCATCTTATAAGTTTTAGCCTAATAGTTAGAGCACTCATCCTGGATCTGGGAGAAGTGGATTTATTTCCCCCTTCTGTCTGATGGGAACCAAGAATGTGAAGGCATCTCCTACTTCTCAGGAGAGTGCTCTATCTGCCGAGCAATGGGATATTCAGATGTGTGGGTACCTGTCAGTCTTTCTGATTCAAGCTGTTTCACTTTGTATAAATGCTTAAATAGCAATTGTGCCAGAGAGAGAGAGTGTGTTGCCTAGTGATTGGGCACTCAGATGGGAGGCCCAAGGTCCATTTCCCCTGCTCCAATGTCTATTTATTTATACAAAGCAGAACAGCTCCAGTAAGAGAGTGAGAGAGCCCCACATCAAAACATCCTGTATGTCAGTGGTTAGAGCACTCTGAGAGGTGGAAGACCTTCTGTTCAAATCCTTTATCCCGACCAGGCAGAGAAGGGAACTGAATCAAGGTCTCCCATATGAGTGCTCCAACTACTGGGCTAAAAATTATAAAGAAGGTGGTGGCACTATCCCCGGCCTGGTGTGCATCCTAATCCAGTAGGAGTGCTCAGAGCATGCCTACCAAATTGGGCCCCACAGTTGAGATACACAGGGCAGCATCTATTTCATCTGGTTTGAGGATCCTGCTGGGGCTCAGGTATCTGGGCACCTAGAGTGCAGCATTGGGCACATGCCCAGTGACAGAAACTTAGGTGCCTGGGGGAAAATTAGGCACCAAAGGATTTTAGGTGTATACAGAATTAGATGGCAACCAAGCCGGGGTTTTGAGGATCTCAATGGCACCTACATTTTGAACTAACTTCTCATTTAAATGCCTAATTCCTTTCATGGATCTCGGTCTAAATGGCTTAGTATCTTATGGACCCAAGTGTTTTATTCAGATTGCATCTCACGCTTCTGCTTTTAGACACTGAAATGGGAATGCTGTGTTCATCAAAGCCTCATGTTTGCTTTTCTCTCTCAAGGCTAAATTGAAACCATATATAATAAACTAGTTTAATGTAAATATTTATATATGTAAATTTTGAAAATGTATATGTTCTTGCTTTTATATTGACTTAATAAAATGAATTGATTGTGGACTTTTTTGTGGGGGACCAAATGAATTAGAAGATTTATAAAGGAATATAGCACCAGGGACTGAATTGACATAGAGAGGAAACTACCTCAGGCCCAGAACTGAGTCAGACTATGTCACATTGGCAGGATGTCAGGGCAAAGTTTCTATTTCTGCTGTCATACACAAATATGATATATAAAGGACATCAATCTCCAGGACTGTCAATTTGCCTCCTTTCACAAGCAATAAATTAACATAAGAAATTTTCAAAAACCTCCTGAAATATAAATTCAATGAAGTGATTAAAGAAATACTTAACTCATTTTTAGCAGTTGGAAGTGGATCAGCCATCTTGGATGCACTCTGACCTGTTATTATTTACCTGTTATTATTTATTTAGGAGTACAGGTTCTTTTCTATTTGTACCAAGGAATTGCACCAGTAGACAATTGGTATACAGAGGCCTTGTCTACAAAAGAGAATCTACACAAGAATGTTAGCCCTGGTATGCCAAACAGCTATACAAACATTTGTTATAAATATTCTAAAGATATTATTTATAACACTTATGTTAGCCTTGCTGAGAGTACGTCTGAATAATGTTTATTTTGAGCTTGTGCTACCACCTTGATGTAGATGAGAAACTAGTTCTCATGTCACAATTAGTTCTCCCAACATGATCCCAGAGAATAAAATGCACTCGAGCCACTTTACTGTACTGTGACAGGTTTCAGTGGTAGCCGTATTAGTCTGTATCAGCTTAAAAAAAACGAGGAGTCCTTGTGGCACCTTAGAGACTAACAAATTTATTTGGGCATAAGCTTTCGTGGGCTAGAGCCCACTTCATCAGATGCATGAAGTAAAAAATACAGGAGCAGGTATAAATACATTAAATAAATTTGTTAGTCTCTAAGGTGCCACAAGGACTCCTTGTTTTTTTTACTGTACTGTGTGGGTGGATATGGAGATAAATGCAAAAGAAACAGAATTGAGAGTGTGGAACATCTCATTACACATGGGCCAATACTACCATTTTAATTATATATGAGCCAATTCTCCAGGATAGGAGAGGCACTCGTTTGGTATCATAGCTGCAGTAGCAGCCAGTTCCTGAAGCCTCAAAGGAAGGCTAGACCTATCCCTATTCCTGTAATGCACTAGGGTGAGAACCCCTCCAATATTTTATGGGACGTCCTTTGGCTCTTTTATTTAATTGATTTGCCACATAAGTGAGGAAATGCTGAATCACATCTTTGAAGAACAACACTAAACAATATCACTGTTCGTTAAACCTTGCTTTCAGTGTAGAATTCAGATTGAAGAAACCTAGTCTTTTTAACAAAAGCTTAATCACAAAGCGAAAGAAAGAAAGAAAGAGTTAGTTCTCCTTTTAAATTGTCCTAAGACTGCACTGATTTGCACACCTGAAATAAAAATCATGGATATGGCTTCTTGTTTAACAGACTTTGCCTGTTAAAACAAGATATTAAATGTTCAGAAGGTTCTCCACCCCAGGCCTGTGTTTTTGCACTTGAACACAGGTAAGGAAATACTAGGAAGAATTTATCATGTGCCTTTGTATCTCAAATGCAGCAGTGGAAAGAATATTTTCCTTTTGCAAACAGATTTGGACAGATTGTAGAAACCTGCTAAATATTGATTCTGTTAAGGCTGAGCTTCAAATTAAAATTTTCACTTGTACATGTAAAGAGTTTTGTGAATTGATTTTAAAAAAGATGTATTGAATATATATTAAAATTAATAAGTACCATTTTAAACATTAAATTGAAGTTTATGATGATTGCATTGTATTGCTGGGGGCAATAGAAATGTACATTTGAGAGAAAAACATGTGATATGTTAAGGGAAATGGTTTCCCTAAAAGGTCTTAAAATAAAGAGTTGTCCCTTATTTTTCATGTGGTTTTCATTATTTCCATCTAACAAAGGTAATTGCCCTCTAATGCACCCTAACCAGTAGACCAATTTAATTACATGGGCAGAAAAAGAATTCCCTCCTCAACTCACAAAGGTAATCAGCTTGTGTTTAAACAAAGCTTAATTACCACTGAAACACTGTCTCAGTTTGCATAGCTTCAGACTGTATTAGCACTTGGAGTTACTCCAGATCCATTTTTTATATATGTATTTATTTATTTATTTGCACTATTTGCTTTAGCGACCTCCTGCAGAATTGAATGCAAGTTGACTGTGTTATTTAAAGAATCATTTCTTCTTCTGTCAAGTTTACTGCCAAACACATTCACTGAGTGTCTTTTTCTTCCACTATAAGGAATGTCTAATCAGTATTCTCTCCCCTTCATTTGGTATGTCTCAATCACATTCCCTCCGAGGCATCTCCATTCCAGACTAAACGACAGCACACTTCTTTTAACACCACCCCCACATCCCAAATATCTAGCCAGTTTTCCCTTTCCTGAACTTTTTCAATCTTCGTTCTCTTTCTTGAGGAGAGGTAATGAAAATCTTTAGTTTTAATCAAAAATCACAAATGTTCCTTAAGAAAAGTGCAGTTTTCATTGTGGTCAATGTAAACTGTATTCTGTAGTTCCAAGTTGATCCTGTGCTCTTCAAAAGACAGTGAAATAACCTTAATCACTGAAAGCTTCTACTATCAGGTCAACTCAAACTGTTTCTTATTTAGAATGTCAATTTCACCCTTTGACTTTCTTTTTCAACAGATTCTTTCCATGGGAATGATGACTGAATACTATCACTACTTTTTTACAACACTGGTAAGAAATACTGAGAGTTTTGCTAATAACATTGGTTCTCCTATTTCAATGAAGACAGCTGAAATCTTGCATCTCCCTCTGAGTTTTGAGTGTCACTATTACAGATGAAAAACACTAGAAAACTACTAAGTATTTTTATTACTTCAGGATCCAGTATTTTGTGGTGGTGATGTCCTCAAGAATCTATCAAAATTGGCAGAACTGGCCAACACTTTCCCATCACTAATTCTTACTGTGCTCCATAAAAATAATTAAAATGAAATACCCATTAACAAAATCACATTTGAGGAAGTTCAAATAATTAAGTTCAGATCTGGCAGAGGAGTGGGGGTTAGGTATAGGTTTTGAGTTACTCCACTATAGAAATGGGCCTGAGACCAGAAATTCAAGTTTGGAGCAAATCCAAACTTCCCCATTTGGGGATGAAGCCCCAACTATTGTTCTGCTCAGTCTATGTTAAAGCCACAATTCAGCAAAGACTTTAAGCACATGCTTAAATCAGTCCTTACTCAGGAAAGAACTTGAGCACCTGCCTGACTTTAAGCATGTGTTTAGGTCCAACTTAATGGGGGTCAAGCACATGCCAACATACTTGACTGAATCAGGTCCTATAACATTATTCTCTTTCCACTCCCTCTGCTCCGAGTTTGTCAGCTGTGCTGCAACTAGAAGGTAGTCAAGGTCCTTCAGTTGCAGGTCAGCAGCTGTAGTGGATTAGGCTGGTGTGTGTTGTGTGACACCAAGTGTCTGACAAATAAAGCCTATGGCTAAAAAAGTTTTATTTAATGAGGAAACAAAAATATGGAACTACAGGAATGTTTCGGCTTACAGAAGAAGAGCCCTCATATTTCTTTTATGATATGAATATTTGAATTTTCATTAAATATATCACTCATTTGTTCTTTGAAATCTAAACTTGAGATTCGTTTTCATTTTAAACTGCAGGCAGAGGAGAGAACCCAGATTAGTGGCACACAGCCTACAGTGTCAAGTGCATATCAGTTTCTATGCATAAATTTGTTTATTTCTTTGTATCAGATAAACATTTATGTTGAAGTGAAATCCAGCCTCACTCTTGAAGTCACTCCATCAAGATGCCAAATAGACATCTTGCCTTGAATGTTTAGATCTTGAAACAGAATCTTGAAAAACTTCCCGTACAACTCACACTAATCTTCCCCAGAAATATACACCACATTTTAAGACTGGATGTGGGCATGTGGGCTTCTCTCCTTTGTGAAAGATTAGTGAATTCAACTTTAAAAAGTCAACACTTACCAGACCATTGGCATGCTACAATATCTGGGGCAATGCTGTACATGCCCTACACTCATAGCAAGAAATCGCTGTGATGCTGTAAATGTTGACACTTTAAGCGTGATGATCAGGTCATGACTATGTACTGTCATTTGTTGCTTCATTGGTCTGCTGATATCAGCAAGATTTTGTTCTAAAATGCAAACCAGCTCTAGCAAGCACCTTTCATATTTTCGTTGCAGGACATATTGTTTTGAAAAGTGTCATGGAATTATGTCACTTACAGTAGTCATTATTTTGCTACCCTGCAAACTTCAAGTGTCTAATGCACATGGAATTACTCTGCACCACTGGTCTGACACATACATTAGACACACTGACAGCAAGTTACCTGTAGCTGGCAAGGCAGGAGAAAAATGGGGTTCGCAAGTCGTAAAACTGTATTACTCTCCACATCTGGAATCTTCATTCCCAGGATTGAGAAGTATACTTAATGTTGGCCAACCAATTCTTCATGTTGGTTTGTCATAGCTGTAACATTATGATAGGACTGATAAATCAAAACCAGATATTGAAGTGCAGCTTGCTTGTAGAATAGTGCTGTTGTGGGGAACTGATTTTTATGTTCCAACAAACTAGGTATGAGATTTGTAAAAAAAGCCTCTTCGCAAATGTTGTGACTATTGTTTGCAGGAGTGCAGAGGGAAGAGATACAATGAAAAAAATATACTAGCATTTGATTGAAAATGACAAAAAATTGTACAGTTTAGGCTTCAAGTGTCTTTGATTGTAACTGATAAATAGTTTGCTCTAAAAATAATACAGCATCTTGAAAATGTGTTTTGTTTTTGTTTTTTAAATGATGATTTAGGATCTATTTGCATTAGATCTGGAACCCTACAGATACAGTGGAGTAAACATGACTGGATTTCGCTTGCTCAACATTGACAATCCACAGGTTACATCAGTTATTGAAAAGTGGTCGATGGAACGGCTGCAGGCACCGCCCAAACCAGAAACTGGCCTCCTGGATGGCATGATGACAGTAAGTGAATAACCACAGCCTGAACTTAGAGCAGATGGCTACAGAGGCCTTTCCAATTCTATTCCAATCCAAGGATAAACACAGATGTTTTGTTCTTAATTCCCCATATTTATCTGGATTGGTACGGGGAAGAAAGCAAGAGACAGCAAAGGAAAACACTTAGGAAACAAAATTAAAGTGTAATTTGGTGGCCAACATCTCCCCAAGCATTATGGGCCCAGTACTGAAGCCCTTACCTACATAAATAGTTAATGGGAATACTCACATGAGTAGGAATATAAGATAGAATTCAGTGTGCACTGTTGAAAGTTTAACCAAGTTTAAGCAGAGGTAGAGGTTTCCCATTTGCTTTTCCACTTACTCCATTTTCCAAATGTTGGAAGAGAATCCATAGAGGTAAAGATGCATTTTTAAAATTTTTATTTATTTATTGCTTTTCTTGACCACGGTAGTGAATTTGTTCCTTTAACCAATGCTAAAGTTAGGCATGTGACAATCAGTGACACTCACATGAATAGATGAATTACAAAGCACTCTGACAAGGTGCTTTTTGCTTATCATTTCTCTCTCTCTTGTTGAATGTACTTGCAGCAGTCTCATTTCTCTAAGAAAGTTCAGAATTTGATGAATATAAGAGGAGATAAAAACTTCCAGAGAAGTATAGTATTAGTAATCTGCAAGGAAAGATACTGTATGTGTAGGCAGGTAATAGCATTTTTAAATTGGAAAAGTGCCTTCTTTCTCCATTCTGATCATCTACAGCAGCACTTTGGCTTTGAAGATGTAATTTAGATATAAGTGAAGGGTATCATCTTGTTGAGAAATGGAGGGGGGGGTTCCCCTTCAAAGGATCAAAAGAACAAATAGAAACAATTGAACTGATTAAGTCTGATGAACATGGTTCTAGATTGTGGCATTGTTTTCCAGCATCTGATAACATTCTTAACAAGAATTGAATGATGTGGGATGCAGTATGGAACCAGACTTTATTACAAAATAATTTCTGGTGTCATTTTGAAACACACTAATTGTTACAGAGAATTTCCCTGGTCAACTATCTTCAGCAAAACTTTTAAAAAATTCTCTTTTAAGCACTACAGCAATATACAAGATGGAGTAGATAGCGTCTTTGTCCCTAGGAATTTACAATGGAAGGCCCCAGTCCTCCAATAGGATACATGCAGGCAGAGCCATTCACCCACACCGATCGGATTGCGGGATTGGGGTCTAAGACAGAGTTCAGATCTCTTCTTTTATTAGGCAGAACCTTCCTTTTCCATATGTCCAAATTTGCTCAGATGTCTTAGAGGCAATATAAACAGACGAGGTTACTAATCAGCTGTGCTTACTTTAAACATTCATAGCAAGTTCGCTTATTTAGTTAGGTAGAGAGCTATAATACTGCTGTAAGAAAGGAAAGACAACTGTCACACAGCAATCACCGCCCAACCTTGTGTTCCAACACCACCTACAATGTGTGCTAAGGAGCCTGTGGCTCAAGAATCAGATTCCTCAGCCACCTAAGGACTCATGGAACATACACCCTCTGAAAGAGATCATCCTCAGCCTCAAGGGATTGCCAATGACTGCTGTAATTCATTAGACAGTGAGGAGATGACAAGTTACACATTATCAGGAGAATGATTAAACTTTCTAATATTAATACAAGATTTTTCCCTTCTAGTTAAAAAAAATGGCACTTGCATGGGGGTGGGGAAAATGTAAAGATTCTCACAATGAGATACCCGGATTTCTGTGCAATCATCTAAATAAAATATTAAAATCAAAATAATGAGAAATTCAAAGGCTGAATCTCTGCCCCTGATTTACCCTATTTTGCCTAACTATTGTAGAACAGGTAGGATGCTATCATTTTTTTTGTAGAAAAACCCATATTAGGGCAAAAGTTACATGGAAACACTCAAGGCAGTTCACTACACAGAATTTCTGATGTGTTCTGCTCTTCAGGCTACGCAAGGAGGTCTGGAATGGCTTTAACCACACAAGTGCTTTGAGATCTTCTAGGAAATGCATAGATATCAGGCTAGCCAACTAGTAATGTCTGTATATACTCATGTTTGTTGTTGTGA
This sequence comes from Gopherus flavomarginatus, assembly GCF_025201925.1. Taxonomy (NCBI): domain Eukaryota; kingdom Metazoa; phylum Chordata; order Testudines; family Testudinidae; genus Gopherus; species Gopherus flavomarginatus. The sequence continues at coordinate 200,034,117 of NC_066617.1, read as the reverse complement.
ATGCAGAGTAGCCTTTTTTTTTTAATGCAATGTTTTCTACAAAATATCAGCTCATTCTAGTCCATGTCGACTAGCACTGGCAAAATGTTTTTGTGATGATCACGATCATTTTTGAACTGTGAAATCTGGATAAAACTGTCGCTTTTTGATTAGCGTCCATGATGTCATAGCCATGTCTATAACATCCAACCAATGCACACCCCTGATATGTTTTTTATGACTTTTCCATGTGATTGTATTTTTCAGTGAATGGCAGGTGGCTGACAGGCCTACCAAGTTAATTTGTCGATCCAGAGAACAGGTTTAGCACAGGCAGCAGTTAAAGCTTGCACTCCCTTGGCCAGGTAGTATAACAGTGTGACTACTAGTGGTGAGAAAGCAATTGCAGTCTCCATCCCAACACATCTGGCCTTTTAATTGAGTGATGGTTACTAAAATTTCAAGGAGAACAAACCAACTCATTCCACACAGGCCATCATCTACCATCAGAGGGTGATGATTTTCATGCTGTAACACTGGACCAGATTCTTACCAACAATCCACTGCATATTTTACCAACCCTCACAGCCTCTCCCCACTCAAATTTCATTTCCAGGAATGTATTTGGGGGATTATTGGGATTATGTCACAATCTACCACTTGGTTGCTCCAGTAGGTAGATAGTAGGTCTATATCTGGCACAGCATACATCTCCCAGTGCATGTGGACAGCTATGCTGGCCAGTGCAGAGCCTTTCTCCACTCTCTCCTGACCACATGTACAATGCGGGAGATGTCGTGATCCCATAGAGGCTTCTGTTTCCCCTGCACAGCTACCTACAGAATGGGTGCCCCATGCAGCGGAGCAAGGTGCCCTCTCATTCCTCAGAGAAGCCACATGATTGAACATTAAATAGAGAAACGAACAAAGGATCAGAGGGGAAGTACAGACAGAGAGGTAAAGTGAGTGTCTCAACGTCACACAGCAAGATGGATGAATATTAACAATTATAAAGCAGTGAACTTTGATCAACCATTTCCAGCTTCATACCCAACAGTACCAATGCAGGCAGTGTTGCCACTGACAAACAATATATGTATCTTATTTTGGAGTAATGGTACAGTCTGACCGTTATAGTGATGCAAACTGAGATCTGCTCTGAAGCATCTCCACCAGAAATCCTCAAATTCTCTAGGCCGAATTCATCCTGGGTGTAACTCCAGTGAAACAGAGTCAAACCCTAGATGAATTTGCCCTAGTCAGCCTAATTTCAAGCCTGATCCAAAGCCTATTGAAGTCAATGAGAGTCTTTCCATTGACTTTGGCCTGGTCTACATGGGGGATGGAGGAGAGATTAATCTAAGATACACAACTTCAGCTACAAGAATAGTGTAGCTGAAGTCAATTTATCTAAGATTGACTTACTTTGCATTTTCGTGGCACAGGATTGACAGTTGCCGCTTCCCCGTTGACTCTGCTTCCACCTCTCACCCATATAGACTTCCAGAGTAGACGGGGAGCGCATTAGGGGATTGATGTATCATGTCTAGATAAGACGCGATACATCGATCCCCAATAGATCAATCACTAACCGCCGGATGGGTGGGTAGTGTAGACATAGCCTTTGTGGGGCTTTGGATTAGGATCTTAGTCAACAGGATCTGTTTGTAACTTTTAAAGACGCTTGGCCCACAGTACAGCTGCTATTGTCTCCTGCAGTGCATCTCACCATTTATAACATTTTTTATTAGCTTTTGATTGTGGGAGCTTTGTTTTGTGCAGAGTCTGACCAGGGATGTCAGGAGTGATTCCTCCTCTGCAGTATATTAAGATTAGCAAGTACATTTAGATCACATGTGATTGCCAGCAAAAGACTTCAGTGCTGATAAAACTGATGCCATTGTAATTTACTTAGGTAAATGAAACAGACAAAGAATCAAAGCTGTTAATTTCCCAAAGGACCTCCAGGGAAAAAGAATAAAAAATGGGTTAGTTACGTAGTTCATATAAATGAGTCCAGTTTCTCATCTGCAAAGTCATTAGTATTTTCTTAGGCCTAAATTTACTTCTGAATTAGTCAGTATTTTTAGAATAAATAATGTAGCATATTAATGAATTAATTCTGACAACATCTCTGTGAGGTGAGTAAAAATTATCACCCTTTTATATAAAGGGACCACTGAGGCAGAGAGTAAAGGTGGGATTTTCAAAAACTTCTCAGTGATACAAGTCCCATTGGCTTGCAGTAACACTTTGGGTAAAGTTTTCAAAAGTGCCAAAGTCCCATTTTCAAAAGTGACTAAACACTTAAGCTCCTAAATCCTAGACTTTTAATGAGACTTAGGAGCCTAACAGCCTAAGTGCCTAAAGGACAAATTTTTAAAGGTATTTAGGCACCTGAAAATAGAAAGGCAACTAGTGGGATTGACTGCACTTTTGAAAATCTCACTAGGTAAGTTTCTAAATCTTTAGGCACTCAAATACCTTTAAAAATCAGACTTTAAGGCACTTCTGAAAATATGACTTAGGCTCCTAAATCACTTAGTCTTTTTAAAATTTTGCCTGATGCGCTTGTGAAAATTACACCCCAAATAACTTCCCTGGTATCACACAGGAAATCTACAGCAGAGATGGGAATAAAATGCAAATCTCCTCATTCCTGCATCTTAACCACTAGACCACTCTTCCTTTCTCTTCCATCTGATTGTTAAATATTTTGTTCAGCAATACCTAGTAGCACAAATTAACACAAAGCAATAGAAACAAGACCTGTCTCTTGTTTTAACTTTGGACTCACATGAGAGTCGCAGAAAAGAAGCAGCTTACTCTCTCATAAGTAGAATGGGATGTTTGTTCTGAGATGACAAAAGGGGAGGGGGAAGAAGGATGTAAATTAAAGAACCTTCTGTTTTTCATGCAGACTGAAGCAGCTCTAATGTATGATGCTGTTTACATGGTAGCAGTGGCTTCCCAGCGTGCCTCTCAAATGACTGTCAGCTCCCTGCAGTGCCACAGACACAAGCCATGGCGTTTTGGACCCAGATTTATGAATCTGATAAAAGAGGCAAGTGTACACCATCTGCTTACAACCAGCATAATCCTCTCTTTGTTCTTTATTGCACTGGATTCTGTATTACATGCCACTATGGAACATATTGTACTTTCTGATTTCTAATGTTAGAATATCCATTTCTATCTTGTTTTCCTCCTTTAGGAGCTTTGGTTTACAAACACAAGGCTGCTGCCTGCATTTCAATGGCAACTTTATCCCATCTTAAAAATGTAGCAAGAAACTCCAGGCATGATCAAGTTTCCCATGTGACTTCCCATGTTTCTTCTTGATTTATATTTATTATGGAGTTGCGATACTCATCATTCACTAAATTGTGCTAGCCAGTAATCAAACTATGGAAGAACTATTGTAGAAACTGGAGTGAACCTTTATAACCAGATTCCATAGTTCTGTACTTGTTTGACCGCCATTTTCAGGCTGATTCCCTACTTGTCAAATGGGTGAAGTGCTTCCACTCTCTCACAAATGTATTTTACATTACTGAATCTCATTAGTAAAAATCAGAACTCTCCTTCCTGCAAAGGAAAGGCTATATGGAGGCAGCAGTCAGAAGTGATTGTTCTTTCCTTTCCCCCACATCCCACATTTGGAGCCTAATTCTGCCTTCATTCAGAGAACTTTTATTCCTATCAAAGCTATACCCATGTTGCACTTGTGTAAGTGGAACAGAACTGGCTGGCTGAGGGATACATATACAGTAGCTGGCATGATATGGCATGTTATTGAGATCAGGAATCTCTCTGGAAGCAAGTTGCAGCCAGACCATGAAGTTACATAAAATATAGACATGATACAGACAGCTTCTCAGAATCTGTGAGGGCTCTTTCCTTCAAGGATTGTCACAGGTAGGTCCCTATATCATTTGATTATCTAGCTGCACAGGTTCCCAAAGCATTGGTTCTTTTGCTCTTTTGCTGTACTGACAACCATTTTACCTTCCTGCCCTCTTTTTCTTGCCTATTTTAACTATGTTTTCCCCACAAGGGAAATTCTGTAGATTTCCTGTACCTGCCTCCAAGCTTCTGCCTTTAAAAAGGATAAAGGACCAGAGCAACCCTTGCCCCAGGTACCTTATTTAAAAAAGTTTGATGGGGAAGGCATGAGGACACTATCATGAGCTTTACTCACAGTGCAAGTGGAGAGGAGGCATGCAGCAGCTCTTGAACTGCGTAGGACTCCCCAGGAGGGGATCTGTAGGAGAAGGGGCGGCTCCAGGCACCAGCACGCCAAGCGCATGCCTAGGGTGGCATGTAGCCGCAAGGGCGGCAGGCAAGTTGCCTTTGGCGGCGTGCCTGCAAAGGGTCCGCTGGTCCCACGGCTTCAGCGGACGTCCCGCAGGCATGCCGCTGAATCCATGGGACCGGGGACCTCCCGCATGCAAGCCGCCGAAGGCAGCCTGCCTGCCGTGCTTGGGGCGGCAAAATACGTAGAGCCGCCCCTGGTAGGAGAAGGGGTGCACAGTAGCAGAAAGAAGCCCAAACTACATTTAGCGACCCAAAGAGCATTTGGAAGTACGATTGAGCAAAGTGCCTCACTCCAGTAGAGTTCAAAACTGCTGCATGGCAGGTCCTTTCCTGCAGGGGTTGTAAGAGAGGAGAGCAGAAGGTGAGACAGTGAGGCTGTTGTAGGGGCAGCCTGTGGCAAAAAGGGCCATAGTGCTTGTGAGATCAGGGAGGCAGCGCTGCAGAGCTTTGAAACCCTATAACTGCTTCCTGCCCATGCTCTACTCTTCCCGCAGCTATTCATGACAGAAAACTAACTCCAAAAAAACTGTCTGTGGCAAATGTGATCTCCCTCTCCCACATATTCGCCTGAAGAAAGTAGGACACTGTTGATCTCAATCTAGAGCTTGTCTAAAAAGCAGGGTAGTGCAGTCTTCCGGGGTGTGATTTCTAAACAGTACGAATGTGTTGCGCACACTAACGAATGCGTCTGGTGCACACTAACGGATCCCTAATGTACTTTAATATAGGACTGTTTCAAATAGCACAATGTTAAAGTGCACCAGCAGGATCTACATGGACCAATTAAAGCATAGCACATTTGCACAGTTTAGAAATCACACACCCATAGAGTGCATCACCCCACCATGTAGACAAGCCCTAAGTGTCTAAGTAAAGCCTAAGAGCTGCTTCAACCACCACTTCTCCCATTCTCACAAACCTCATCTTAGGCTATATTTACACTACTGAGCCTACCTTGACAGAGCTCCCTAGTGTCGATGCAGCGTATGCCAACAGGAGTTGTTCTGCCAGTGTAACATCACTACCTCCCCAAATGACATTAGCTATGTCACTAGAAACACTCTTCTGCCGGCTGTGTCTACACTGTGGGTTGGGGGGATTGACAGCATAGCTGTGCCAAAGTAAGTTTTAAGTGTAAACCAGTCCTTAGGCTCCATAGATCTTCTAATTCATTTGTCTCTGAAGTGTTTCTGGGCTTGCTGTCCCGCACTCCCACTGGGTGGAAGTTTGCATGCAAAGGATGTTATACCTCAAATTCAAATAACGTTGTCATTATAGTCTCACTTTGCAGTACATTTTTACAATGGAACTGAAAAGTGACTTTGTAATCAATTAATTCTATTCCATAATTCAGTGATGCTCTGCTGCACACACTGAGGGACTTTTAGCACATAGTCTAAATAGCCTGGATCATAAGCTTTGAAAACATCTTAAAACGTTGACGAAAAGCAGTGGAAGTATCTCAGCAGATCCAGTTTAGAGTTTAATATGTTAAGCAATTCTATGGTCACATTTATCATTGAGAGATGACTTCTTGCAGGGAATGAGATATGTGAACTAATTACTGATAGTTTCACAGATAATTTCTTTCATGGGTCAGTAAAACACTGATTTACGCACTTCAAGCCTTTTATCTTCATGTTTTCTGTGCTAGGCAAAAAGTACATTATTAAAATGAATTGATAAGAATGTCTAAGGCAGTAATCCATTTCACAAAGGAGGACACAACAGGTGTTTAAAAATTGAATTGTAAATACACTAGAACCTCACTAATTCATGCAAAGAACTAGGAGGCATAGCAAGGGTGGATGACATTGTTCAAATTAGGGAGGAAGCCAATACACAGTAAAAAAAAAAAAGTCAAGTAGCTGCATAACAGTTGTGTCCATTTTATTTTCCTAAGTGTGGTTTAGTTTTAATTGTTTATTATTTATATAGTACCAACACTCTGAACAATTTTATAGACAGGTATGAAGATAAGATACCTGCCCTGCTATTGAGGTAGAGGATGTACAGACAAAGGTGGAAAACAACAAGTTCTATGGTTGGCAAAGTTAAGCATACACCTTGGTAACTCCATGTTTTTATTTGGATTTTGCTTTTAGACACAGTAAAGATTTTCAGTAATTTAATTTCTTCTGACATATCAGTGGAGAGAATAAAGGTGGAAATCCTCTGACCTGTAGAGCACCTGGGCTTCTGCTTCTCTCATCAGTTGGGCAAATTAATTTTTTCAGTCTATCAGTATTCTATTGGAAATCAGAGTTCGAGTCACATCTTCTCCTCAGATGTGCATGAATGGGTTTCCTCATGAGTTGCATATCTGAGGACAGAATTTGGCCCCTTATTTATGTTAAACTGAATATATGCCTGTCTAAAAAGCCAAAAACCATGAATGGGTTTTAATTACTGTGTTAATATGAGTGCAGTCCTCCCTGCACCTCAGAATTAACAGTATGACCTAACCAATTATGCCAATTCCACTGGCTTTAGACCTTAGAAGACTGATTTAGCTCAGTACCATTAGCTCTATCTTTTAGAGGGAAAGAACATCAAAGTGTCTGAGGCTATAGAAGTGATCAATACTTCAACAAAAATGTAATCATCTATATTCTAAATACCCCAAGAGCTGCTTCTGACTCTGGGAACCAGAAAATTGCAGGCAGAAAGCAAGCCAAACCCAAACCCCTAATTGTCAAAACTGTTTTGAGGTCCCAGTGGTCATAAGCTAGTTCCTTCTTGGGAGAATATTACATAAAGTACATTGCGTGGGATCAAGACTCTCCCACAGTACGTCATGAAGCTTTCTTTTTTTAATAAAGACTAAATCCTTGTCAGAAGCACCTCTCTCTATGATCTAGTGTCACTGATATGTAAATGATATTTTAATCCCTCAGCTACTTATGGAAGAGTTTCCAGATGAGCACATCTTGTGTCATTCCCCGCCCCCCAATCCATTGCCCAGAGAGGAGAAAAAAGTCTTTTTCTCTTCAGAAAGGAAACACAAAGGAAGCATAATTCTTCCTCACACAGAAAGAAAGGAATAGTACATAAACATGACTCTTCCTTCTTTCCTAGTCCTTCTACAGGCAGGAAACAAAGTTAGGAGAGGGAATTCTCCTAATTTCTACTTTTCTTCTTCCTCTCTCCCACCCCTAAGGAAATATAAGATAAAAAACACGTCTACTAACTTCAGATGATGAAAATTATGTATCTGAGGACAGAATTTGCCCCTTTGGTTATAATAAAAGTGAAATGACATATACTGAAGGGAGAAAGAACAGGAGTACTTGTGGCACCTTAGAGACTAATACACTTATTTGAGCATAAGCTTTTGTGGGCTACAGCCCACTTCATCAGATGCATAGAATGGAACATATAGTAAGAAGATATATATACATACAGAGAACATGAAAAAGTGGAAGTAGCCCTACCAACTGCAAGAGGCTAATTAATTAAGATGAGCTATTATCAGCAGAAGAAAAAAATCTTAATCAAAATGGCCCATTTTAGACAGTTGACAAGAAGGTGTGAGGATACATAACATGGGGAAATAGATTCAATATGTGTAATGAACCAGCCATTTCCAGTCTCTATTCAAACCCAAGTTAATGGTATCCAGTTTGCATATTAATTCAAGCTCAGCAGTTTCTCATTGGAGTCTGTTTTTGAAGCTTTTCTGTTGCAAAATTGCCACCTTTAAGTCTTTAAGGGAGAGAAATCTCATTCTCTACAGTGCCAGAAAAGTCTCAGTAGGGAGATTGATAAATTACTTTGAAAATTGCTCTGCACTCAGTATTAAAAACCCTAATGATCAGATTCTTTAGGCATATCCCAATGAAAGATCCTTTAAAACATGAAAAAATCTGAAAAATAAAGATGATTTTTCTGTGCTGCTGTTGATGGAAAAGGCATTGGATTCTGAATGTCCTCCACTTGTTAAGAAACAGCAAATCAGTAAAAGATCCTCTTAAACCCATAAAATCTAAACAGACAAATACAATAGATTATTCTACCACTCCATGCCAACACAGTGTGCTCTATTCTTGCTGAAAACTAATAACAGTAAGCAAAAAAAACCTCTTTATTCCTATAGATGGAGCAGGTGCTGCAAAATATTTAATTGATCTAAAAATAAAAATAAATAATTCCTTCAGATCCCCCAAAGGGGGAGATTTTCAGAGGCACAAAGTAGGCACCGTAAGATGAGTATTATAATGGCTAGCAACGTTTCTGCTGGAAACAGTCACCACGATTCCCATGGAAAAGGTTGCTTACACTGGAGAGAGAAATTCAGTAATTTTCTGGCATCTATAATGTGGCCATTACTTTTGTATCTAGTTCCTAGATAAAGTGGTGTGCACATTAGAAAAGCAGAGAGAGAGGAGGAGACATTCCAAAAAAGCAGGGCTGGATTAAGGCAGAGGCTTTAGGGGCTGCAGGTCAGGGCCCCGGCTCAGGGGGGGCCCCTGCAAAAATAAATCACAATCAGCGATCTATGACCTGCTAAAAGGGGCAGTCAGGCAGGCTGCCTGCCTGCCATAGTCCCACACTGCTCTCAGAAGTGGCCAGCTGCTAGAACATATCTGTGGCCCCTGGTGGGGGGAGCGTGGAGTCAGCTCCATGTTGTGCCTGCATCCCCAGCACTGTCCTGGTCAATGGGCACTATGGGGGCAGCGCTTGCAGGGGCCGCAGAGACATGCTAGCAGCCAGCTGCTTCCGGGAGCAGTGTGGGGCTATGGCAGGCAGGCAGCCTGAGCCCTGCTGCGCCGCCAGCCAGGAACCACCTGTGGTAAGCGCTTCCCAGCTGGAGCCTGCACTTCACACCCCCTCCTGCACCCCAATCCCCTGCCACAGCCCCTTCCTGCACCAAACTCCCTCCCAGGAAAAAGACTTGTACACAGGGCCCCCACAAAATCTAATAGCCCCGGGCCCACAGGAGAGTTAACCTGGCCCTGCAAAGAAGGTTGAGTTCATTTGGTTCCCCTCTTTCTTTTCTACCTGTTTGACCACCACCCTACTTTCCAATTCCTCCCACTCCCAGCTACAGAAGACAGACCTCTACATGCCCACCCTTATCCAAGCAGGAGACCTTCATGCCCCCGCCTCCCCATATCACCAACAGCTTGGTTTTCAGCACAAAGTTGCTTCTTGGTTCCATGCCAGGAAATCTCCCACAGCAGACAATGTCTCTTACAAGCTTGCTGCTGTTTTCCAATGCAAGGTAGTGGGAGGAAGGAAGGCAAATCTCAAGTTTTAGCTCTGAAGACCCAGAGTTCAATCTCTAGCTGATAACAAAGAAAAAGTGGCTAACATCCTACATGACATGAAGGCTGTGACAGTCCACATTATAGATGGCCACATTATAGATGCCAGATCTATAGATTAGATCACTCTGTTGTTTGTGTTGCATCTTTTTGAGAGGCTTTAGGAAATCCCTCTTCTCCAAATCACAAACCTCCAAAGAAAGATTAAAAGAAATTTGAAGCATTTACACTCTAAACTTTCATTTTCCCCATGCTATAACAAGATTTTCCTCAAGGACTATTAGCTAGAAGAAATCTGTGTTTAAGAGCTTTACATACAAACTCTAGATAAAGGAATAATCTAATCTGATGGCACTAAATTATTTCAAAAATCATTTGCAAAATCTGCTGAGGATTCTTCTGAACTGAAGAATCTCCTTAATTAGGCTCAGGACCCTAGAAATCAACAATATAGGTACACTGGGTCAGTCCAGGGACTACCAACTTTGATATTATTATTATTTATTATATTATAATTACGTTTATTTCAAACTTCAGGCTCAATAGAGCTGCAATAATTCTTCCCCAAAAATATGCCTCAGTACTCTCTTTGAGAAAAGTCTAGCCCAAACACAAATGCATGTCTTCAAGCACAAGAGCCTTCTTATCTCTGAGATTAGAAGAGGGGTCTCTTCGATTTTTGGGCTGATTGATTTAAGACAAGTAGGCTCTAACAATAATAAAGAGTTTTTTCCTCAGACCCCAAAGAAGTCCCTTGACTTCTTTTTGCAAGTATCTTTCTAAACGACCAACAAAGAAAAAGGTCTGGTAGTATTAAGTCTCATCATACTAGGTTCGCTTCAGGAAAACTTAGCAGAGAATTTATTCTAGGTTCTTTCTGGATCCAAAGAAGACTACTGGTAGATTCAGACTCATCCTACTGTAGATATATAAATAAGGCAGAATTTCACTAAATTCCTAATGCACTTACATTGTATAGAATTAAAGGAGGGTAATGTAATTAATGCAAATCATGGGTTTGTGGAAAACAGATCCTGTCAAACTAACTTGATTTTTTTAACGAGATTACAAGTTTGGTCAATAAAAGTAATAGTATTGATGTAATAGACTTCTGTAAGGTGTTTGACTTGGTACCACACAACATTTTGATTACAAAACTAGAATGATATAAAATTAACATAGCACGCATTAAATAGATTAAAAACTGGCTAACGGATAGGACCCAAAATGTAATTGTAAATGGGGAATCATTGACAAGTGGGCGTGTTTCCAGTGGGAGCCCTCAGGCCCTATATATTTAACATTTTTATCAATGGCGTGGAAGAAAACATAAAATCACTGATAAAGTTTGAAGATGACACAAAAATTGTGGGAGTGGTAAATAATGAAGAGAACAGGTCACAGATTCAGAGAGATCTGGATCCCTTGATAAAGTGGGCACAAACAAATGATAGGTAGGCCATTACTTACAGACTGGGGGACTCTAGCCTGGAAAGTAGTGACTCTAAAAAAGACTTGGGGGTTGTGATAAATAATCAGCTTGGCACTGTGGCTAAAAGCGTTTAGGTATCCCAGGATGCATTAACAGGGAAATCTCAAGTAGAGTACAGATGTTATTTTACCTCTCTATTTGGCATTTGTGCAACTGCTGCTGAAACACTGTGTCTAGTTCTGGTGCCCACAATTCAAGATAAATTGGAGAGGGTTCCGAGAAGAGCCACAAGAATGATGAAAGGATTAGAAAACTTGCTTTATAGTGACAATGATAGACTCAGGGAGCTGTCTATTTAGCTTAACAAAGAGAAGACTAAGGGGTGACTTGATTACTGTGTGTAAGTATCTGCATGGGAAACAAATATTTAATAATGAGCTCTACAATCTAGTGAACAAGGTCTAATACAATCCAGTGGTGGGAAGTTGAAACTAGACAAATTCAGACTGGGAATAAATTGTACATTTTTGACAGTGAAGGTAATTAGCCATTGGAACAACTTCCAAGGGTTGTGATGGCTTCTCCATGACTGGCAATTTTAAAATCAAGATTGGATGTTTTTCTAAAAGATATGCTCTAGGAATTATTTTGGGGAAAGTTCTCTGGACTGTGTCATAATGTTAGATTAGATCACTCTGGTCCCTTCTGGCCTGGGAATCGATGAATTGTAAACTCTTTGGAGCAGGAACTGTCTTTTTGTCTGTGTTTGTAGAGTCCCTAGCAAAACGGGGATCCTGAGTTGGGCTCCCAGATGCTACCACAGTATAAATAAGAATGTATCCACCTCCCCATGGACATATGCAAGCCTGAAAATCCCAGGAGGGCAGCAATTGGACTCAGAACCAACATGATGAGATTATACAATGCAATGAGCTTTATCTTCTTATCTTTTGCTTGCATCTGCACTTCAGAAGCATGATGGTGATTCACAGCCAGGGCCAGCTCCAGGCACCAGCGCAGGAAGCAGGTGCTTGGAGCAGCCAATGAAAAGGGTCTGGGTCTTCAGCAGCAATTCTGCGGCAGGTCCCTCAGTCCCTCTCAGAGGGAAGGACCAGTCTTCAAGGAATAGAAGCAAATGATTAGTCTTGCTCTATAAATAGCGGCCTATCCCTGACTTAATAAGGGAGAATAAGAACATTTCCCTCCAAGTCTAGGATAGAGGGGGACAACAATGCCTCCCCCAAACTTCCAGCGCCCTGTGAAGGAGCAAAGGGAAGAAGCCACTGGTGAGGTGAAAAGTCCAGGAATCTAGCTCTACTGCCTGTTGCCTCTGGGTCCTGTCCCCCGGCTGCTGATCAGCTGTTGATGGGGGGTTAAAAATTCTCCAGCTTAACAGCACAGATAGCTACAGCTATGCAAGTGGGCAGCAGGAGAGCTGCAAGAAAGACACCATTTCCCTCCCAGCCGCTGCATTAAGGGGAGAGCAGACGTTCCAGGGCCTGGCCTCCTAACAGGCAGGGGAGGAAAGAGATTCTCGTCTCTCATCTCTGCCCCCACAACCATTGATGGCTCACCCCCCTTCCCGCTCACATTAGGGGAAATGGTAGAGCTACCACGTAGAAGAGGTCTTGGAGGAATCTGGGGAAGGTGAGGAAGGGCCAGAGGGAATCTGTGGTAAGGGGATCCGGAAATTTAGTGGATGATTGGTTAAGTCCCATTGAAAATCCCAGCCTATAAAAGCAGCTTGACAATGCCCGCAAATCACGTCTGAGTAGATACTGGGAAATTTGCCATTGGTACAAGCTTTTTTCTTCTACAAAACAGGAATGGAGGATGATCATCTAGCCTACATTCTAACAATACCAAACTCAATCTCCTACTCCCAAAGGTGGTGGCTAGAGCTGGCTGAAAATTTTTGGTAACTTATTCAAAATTTTAGTGATTTTTTTTTTGCACTTGTGTGGTCAGCTTACAGCACAGTCAATCTTTTTCAAAAATTTGAAATTGATGAAAATATTTTTCAAGGAAATTGTAAAAGCTTTCACAAAAAATGCTCTGCATTTTTCAACCAACTTTTCTGGTAACTGTCCAAAAAATAACCTCCCTCAAACCTTCAACAAATCCAGATCCAAAAGGGATCTCCAGTTCTGCCAGGAAAAAAAATGTATGCAGTATTGTTGTAGCTGTGTCAGTCCCAGGATATGAGAGAGATGAAGTAATATCTTTTACAGGACCAACTTCTGTGGCATGAAAGAGACAAGCTTCTGAGCTTACCCAGAGCTCTTCTTCAGGAAAAAGTATGATCAAGATCAGAGACTCGCCTCAGTATAAATTGCTTGGAGCTGCACCAATGTCATCAAGCTGCTTTTTCAAATGTCTCCCCCTCAGTTTTTCTTGTTGCTAATAGAAAGCAACTGAATGTCTATTGCTTGTATCAAATGGTGAAGGAGTACAAAGAATTCTCATCTCTGGGAAGAAATGATTAATGGAACAGAAAAACTTCAGCAACAAAACAACTTACTTCCAAGAGGAACTAACCCGCCCAATGGATTTATTAAGTAAGAAGAACCTGTGTGCATAGGAATGGGAGTTACCAGTCAGTTTTGCACGGGATTTCACAGACACAAGGCCCTCCTCAAAATAAGTGACTTTACCTCCAACACCAACCTAACCTTCACACAAAACTTGTGTCAAGTTTTTCTGAGGCCTGGTCTACACTAGGGGAGGGATCGATATAAGTTAGGATAGACTTACCACAGTGTCTTCACTACGGTGAGTCGACTGCTGCTGATCCCCCTGTCGACTCTGCCTGCGCCTCTTGCCGAGCTGGAGTATAGGAGTCGCTTGGGAATTGATTTAGCATGTCTAGACTAGACACGATAAATCAATCCCTACTGGATCAATCGCTGCCCACTGATCTGGCCGGTAGTGAAGACATACCCTGAGAGTCAAAGAACATCCCTACCCACAAATGTCTTTTGTACACTGGATATCCTGGATCTTCTGGGTTCAGAAGAAGAAACTACTGAAAATCTTGAGAGAAATCAACCTTGCCAAATTTCTAGCTAAGTTTTGCAGCCCTGGGATGTCAACAAAGTTCAGATAAGCAATTAACATTTGATTGCTGATCTGAGCCAGACCTCTGAACTGTTTGACATTCACCCAGTCAGTCTTCTCTTCTTTTGGGAAAAGAGATATGAACACATCTCCAAGCTGGCTGGAGCTTTGGAAGCTGCCCGAAGAGGAACCAAAGGTCAGAACTGGTGATCTGAAGAAGTGAACACTTCCAGATCAAGCTTCTTGGCTGCTTCTGCTGGATTGACTAAGCCAAGGGGGGAAGGGCAGGATATCCTGCAGTCTGGTTTAGTGGATTCAAATCACAAAAAAACTATTTCCAGGAGATTCTTCCCTTGATGGCAACTAGTAGAACACAAACTAAACTGAAAACTGAAAATATGAACAGACACACAATGTAGTCACATGTATTGGATAGAGAAGAACGAGATTTTTCATTATGGAAATGATAACAGGAGTTTGAAAGAGGTTAAAAATACAAAAGCACTCCATACGAGGTGATGTGCAGCTAACTTTCAGTTACACTGAGTGGAACTTCCAGACCATTTAGCTGATAAGCATGTAACATATTCTGAGAACAAAATTTTTTTTTCCTTTGACATGATTTTTCATCAGTACAGAGGTCAGCATCTTCAAGTGCTTCCACTGGACCTGGAAAGTCTGCAGTCATGAACTAAAAAATAAACTAGTCTAGTACTTTAAAGGCATTGCAACCCTATGTGGACATGGTGGAAAACATATTAGCCACATTTCTCATTGTCTAATTAGAGGACTTGAGTCTGGGTCATCTGAACTTTCTGCTAGTCAGAAAGCTATTGAGGCTGTTCTGGAAGATGAGTGTAAGAATGCAGTTTTATAACATAAAATAGTGTAGCATATTATCCCCCTAGAGCTCACAGTCTAACTAGTAGATGAATGGCAAGCTCCATTAATCATTGCATGACTCGGACCAATTGCAACATTCCTCTTTCCTCAGCAGTGAAGAGGGGCAATTGATAAGATTTCACAATACAGAGCCTTTTACTAGGAGTGCAACAAAGCCAAACAAGAGCAAGGCAAATAATGTCTATTAACCAAACTGTTTTCTATATACATCATTCTAATGACAGGTTTATCGAGAAAAAACCCACTTACAACTACAATACAGTTTTGTAAGATATTTCAAGGAGTTTAATATTTTGTTTCTCTGCACCAAACTAAATTAAAAATCTAAAATAGTTATTCATTGTAAGTAATATACTAATGCTTACTATCCCCAGCCAAGATCAGGCTGCATTCTGTGCTAAGCACTGTACAAATAATTAAATATTTTAATGCACATTGATTCCAGGACAGGGTAAAACCTCAGGGTTACCTACTGGCCCAACAGGGGCTTTTAGGGAAGGGTGTATCCTCCTACCAGATACCAAAAGGCAAATGGCAAGCCCCTGGGACTTCAGAAGCCCATGCAGGGCAGAAGAACTGCTTTGTTTTAGTGTTACTTATGAATAGGACTACAACGTTGTCATGGAGATCATGGAAATCATGAATTTGAATGAAGTCTGTGAAATCTTGGAAATGGGTATAAAAAGACATTTGATTAGGCCCCAGACCACATGGCATTGTAAGCGTGCACATGGGATTGCAGCACCACTCAGATTTGGTCTGTCTGCCCCTCGGTTTCAATCTATGAACGGGTGTCTGAGCCAAACCTGGGTGATGCTTCAATCCTGTGTGTCAGATCACAACACCCAGAATGGGGAGCCAGGTCCAGCCCGGAAGGACAGGAGCTGCCACTGAAGAGGTGAGTGTGGCGTGTGCTCACCCTCCAGCCCACTCTCTTCTCTCCCCACTGGACCTCACCTCTCAGCACCACCATTATACTCTTGTTTATGTTGATGAAGTGAAAACAACATTTGGTGACATTGTTTTTTCCCTGACCTTTGCCATGAAATTTACTAAAAATATCTGTGCCAAAACTGTAGCCTCTCTTATGAACTTTTTGTTCAACCAAAAAATTGTGCACAGAGGCAAGGGCCAAGAAACACTCAGTTGTGGTATTTGCTCCTTTCAGGACTGGCAAAATAGCCTATAGACCCCACTTCAGGAAGACATCCCTATTAAGGAAGGACTCTTAAACACGTGTTTAAATCAACCACATTTAGGAAAGCACTTAAGGATACATAAGCATATACTTAAATGTAAGCACAGGCTTAAGTTTATCTCTAGTCAGGAAAGCACTTAAGCATATCCCTAGTCAGGAAAGCTCATAAATAAATGCTTAACTTAAAAAGTCAGTGGGACTTAAGCACTTCCTTAAGTGCTTTCTTAAATGCGGTTGAATCTAGCGGAGGAGCATTTGCTACCAATCCCCAGATTTGGGGGCAAAGGGTTGTTGCTGCAAGTCCTTCACCTGGATTACATTCCCATCTACTCATGATTGATTTGCCACTGTCAGAGCCTGTTTACCTTGGATGAAATTCATCCCTTTGAAGAAGGTCAGCACTGTGCCTTTGCACCATTTAAAACCAGTTTAAACTTTCTTTTGAATGTTATTGTTATTCAGCTGATCAATAAGTCATTTTTAATAAACCAATAGGTCAGAGAGAAAAGATAGGTTTGCAGATAAGGCACTGGACTGGAAGTCATGAGATCTGGATAACTTCTGACTCTGCCACAGACTTCCTGTATGACCTTGGGCAAGTCACAATCTGTCTGAGTCCCATCTGTAACGTGGATAAGAGTACGTTATTTCTATTTGAATTATAAGATCTTTGGGTCATGTACTGTGTTGAGCTTCAGAGTCTCAATGCGTGGATGAGATGATGGTGTAGAGAGGAGGGTTTAGATTTATTAGGAACTGGGGAAACTTTTGGGATATGGGGATCCTATACAGGAATGATGGGTTCCACCTAAACCAAAGTGGATCCATACAGCTGGCACTTAACATTAAAAAGGTTGCAGAGCAGTTTTTAAACTAAGAGATGGAAAGACGATTGCTGCAGAGGAGCACGTGGATTGAACAGAGACTTCTCTTAGGCCACGTCCAGACTAGAAATTAAAATCGATTTTAGATACGCAACTTCAGCTACGTGAATAACGTAGCTGAAGTCGAATTTCTAAAATCGAGGTACTCACCAGTCTGGACGGCGCGGCATCGATGTCCGCGGCTCTCCGCGTCGATTCCGGAACTCCGTTCGGATTGATGGAGTTCCGGAATCGATGTAAGCGCGCTCGGGGATCGATACACCGCGTCCAGACTAGACGCGATATATCGATCCCCGAGCAATCGATTTTAACCCGCCGATGCAGCGGGTTAGTCTGGACGAGGGCTTAGAGGAGAGTCTATCGATAGAGATTCTCTAGGTTTTAGTCAGGAGGAGAGGATGGAAGAGGATAAAGTATGGGCCAGATCAGAAGAGAAACATTCACATAAAAAAGAATCTGACACACCAGAAAAGGGCAGACAAATGAACAGTGACAAGTTTTTAAAGTGCTTGTACACAAATGCTAGAAGTCTAAATAATAAGATGGGTGAACTAGAGTGCCTCATGTTAAAGGAGGATATTGATGCAATAGGCATCACAGAAACCTGGTGGAGTGAGGACAATCAATGGGACATAATCATTCTGGGGTAAAAAATATATCGGAAGAACAGAACAGGTTATGCAGGTGGGGGAGTGGCACTATATGTGAAAGAAAATGTAGAATCAAATGAAGTAAAAATCTTCAATGAATCCACATGTTCCATAGAATCTCTATGTATAGTAATTTCATGCTCTAATAAGAATATAACAGTAGAGATCTATTATCGACCACCTAACCAGGACAGTGATAGTTACAATGAAATGCTAAGGGAGATTAGAAAGGCTATCAAAATAAAGAACTCAATAATAGTGGGGGATTTCAATTATCCCCATATTGACTGGGTACATGTCATCTCAGGACGAAATGCA
Source organism: Gopherus flavomarginatus (assembly GCF_025201925.1). NCBI lineage: Eukaryota > Metazoa > Chordata > Testudines > Testudinidae > Gopherus > Gopherus flavomarginatus. The sequence continues at coordinate 200,016,112 of NC_066617.1, read as the reverse complement.
GAGACAAAATTTCTCGATACTTTTCATGACTGCTTCTTGGAGCAGCTAGTACAGGACCCACAAGGGGAGAGGCAATTCTCAATTTAGTCCTGAGTGGAGTGCAGAATCTGGTCCAAGAGGTAACTATAACAGGACCGGTTGGAAATAGTGACCATCGTATAATTACATTTAACATTCCTGTGGTGGGAAGAACATCTCAAGAGCCCAACATTGTGGCATTTAATTTCAGAAAGAGAACTATGCAAAAATGAGGGGGTTAATTAAACAGAAATTAAAAGGTACAGTGACTGGAGTGAAATCCCTGCATGCTGCATGGACACTTTTCAAAGACACCATAATAGAGGCCCAACATAAATGTATACCCCAAATTAAAAAACACAGTAAAAGAACTAAAAAAGAGTCACTGTGGCTTAACAACCATTTAAAGAAGCAGTGAGAGATAAAAATGCATCTTTTAAAAAGTGGAAGTCAAATCCTAGCGAGGTAAATATAAAGGAGGATAAACACTGCCAAATTAAGTGTAAAAATGTAATAAGAAAAGCCAAAAAGAAGTTTTAAGAACAGTTAGCCAAAAACTCAAAAGGTAATAACAAAATGTTTTTTAAGTGCATCAGAAGCAGGAAGCCTGCTAAACGACCAGTGGGGCCCCTGGACGATCGAGATACAGAAGGAGCACTTAAAGACGATAAACTCATTGCGGAGAAACTAAGTGAATTCTTTGCTTCAGTCTTCACGACCTGAGCCATCCTTTGTGGGTGAGAAATCTGAGGATGTCACAGAAAAGGTTTTGAAAGTGACAGAAGTGTCACTAGAAAAGGTTTTGGAATTAATTGATAAACTTAACAGTAACTAGTCACTGGGACCAGATGGCATTCACCCAAGAGTTCTGAAAGAACTCAAATGTGAAATTGTGGAACTATTAACTATTTTTTTAACTTGTCCTTTAAATAAGCTTCTGTACCCAATGACTGAAAGATAACTAATGTAATGCAAATATTTAAAAAGGGCTCTAGAGGTGATCCCAGCAATTACAGACGGGTAAGTCTGCAAATTAGTTGAAACAATAATAAAGAATAAAATTGTCAGACGCATAGAAGAACATAAATTGTTGGGCAAAAGTCAACATGGTTTCTGTGAAGGGAAGTCATGTCTTGCTAATCTATTAGAGTTCTTTGAAGGGTTCAACAAACAGGTGGACAAGGGGGATCCAGTGGATATAGTGTACTTAGATCTCCAAAGGCTCTTATGTAAATTAAGTTGTCATGGGATAAGAGGGAAGATCTTTTCATGGATTGAGAACTGGTTAAAAGACAAGGAACAAAGGGTAGGAATAAATGGTATATTTTCAGAATGGAGAGGGGTAACTAGTGGTGTTCCCCAAGGGTCAGTCCTAGGACCAATCCTATTCAACTTATTCATAAATGATCTGGAGAAAGGGGTAAACAGTGAGGTGGCAAGTTTGTAGATGATACTTAACTGCTCAGGATAGTTAAGACCAAAGCAGACTGTGAAGAACTTCAAAAAGATCTCCCAAAACTAAGTGATAGGGCAACAAAATGGCAAATGAAACTTAATGTGGATAAATGTAAAGTAATGCACACTGGTAAAAATAACCCCAACTATACATGCAATACGATGGGGGCTAATTTAGCTACAACTAAGCAGGAAAGAGATCTTGGAGTCATCGTGGATAGTTCTCTGAAGATGTCCATGCAGTGTGCAATGGCAGTCAAAAAAGCAAACAGGATATTAGGAATCATTAAAAAAGGGATAGAGAATAATATGGAGAATATCTCATTGCCCTTAAATCCATGGTATGCCCACATCTTGAATACTGTGGATATACTGGCATTAGAAAAGGTTCAGAGAAAACCAACTAAAATGATTAGGGGTTTGGAACGGGTCCCCTATAAGGAGAGATTAAAGAAGCTAGGACTTTTCAGCTTGGAAAAGAGGAGAGTAAGGGGGGATATGATAGAGGTATATAAAATCATGAGTGGTGTGGAGAAAGTGAATAAGGAGAAGTTATTTACTTGTTCCCATAATATATGAACTAGGGGCCACCCAATGAAATTAATGGGCAGCAGGTTTAAAACAAATAAAAGGAAGTTCTTCTTCACACAGCGCACAGTCAACCTGTGGAACTCCTTGCCTGAGGAGGTTGTTAAGGCTAGGACTATAACAGGGTTTAAAAGAGAACTAAATAAATTCATGGAGGTTAAGTCCATTAATGGCTATTAGCCAGGATGGGTAAGGAATGGTGTCCCTAGCCTCTGTTTGTCAGAGGATGGAGATGGATGGCAAGAGAGAGAGATCACTTGATCATTACCTGTTAGGTTCACTCCCTCTGGGGCACCTGGGATTGGTCACTGTCGATAGACAGGTTACTGGGCCGGATGGACCTTTGACCTGACCCAGTATGGCCGTTCTTATGTTCTTACGTTACTGCATATACAGTGTATAACACACAATGGAATCCCAGCCTCAAACCAATTAATACTAACCAATAGTACTGTACCATAACATAAAAAATAATTGTTTTTATATTTTGTGCTGCACTGTGTCACTTTGGTAATGGTAATTGAAAAATGTACAATACCCTAGTTCCTAGTGGGAAGAATACTTATAAAATTAAGCTTTTCCCTCAAATCTCAACCCACTTCCCCTTTGTATTTTATTTGATAGGAAATTTAAGCTGTTTGATTTAAGCATTGAAGGCATGTATCCAAGAAGAATCTCCTCAAAGGCATTTCACAACACAGACTTTGAAACAAGGACACCTGAATTGTCACCCTCAAGTAATTAGGGATCATTTTGTTAAATTTGACACTGAAATGGCACACACAAAAATTTTCTTCACTACTCTTGCACACCATGTAGCCCAAACTGCTCTGAAAATGAGTGTTGCTGAACAGGTCAAAGAACTTCAGCTTTCATGAGAAATCCACCCGCCTCCATTTCTTTCACTAGCTCTCCAACTTTTATTAACAAAACTAGGTGAACATGGTGCTCATGAAAATAAGAGTCTTATCCGTGGGGTCAAAGCCAGTGTATATAAACAAGCTTTACCACATAACTCTCCCTTCCCACTTCAATCCTAATTAGCCATATTCTTCACACCCTCTCAGTCCTGGACCTCTCCCAAGTAAAGAAACTGTCAAATGTGGTGGGTTTTGGGTGGGGCAGATAAAATTGAACCATGGAATGTTTTTTCTCTTATTCCTTGTGCTGGATTTGATCCTAGCTAGAGGAAAGGTAATGCATTAACCCACTATGCTATTTAACCCCCAAGATGTCAACTTTAGTCAAAAGACTAATTGAATGAGTCACTCAGTTGATGAGAGAATTTACAACCCTAACCAAAAGCAATATCATCAGTTAACTGTGCGGAATCTCTTTACAATTTGAAAAAATCAGAAACTTTGACTTCAGACTAATAAACCAAAGGAAGAGCAAAGTTTCTGGTAGTCATTACTGCTCAAGATGGCTTACAATGGAATTGGTTATATACTGTGTTAGCAAGTTTTGTCTTGGAGAAGTGAGCTACAGTATTTCCTGTCCATGTGTGTAATACAGTAAACCAAGTTTGCCTAAATCTTTCAGACACCTGAATTGTACACACTTTGTGAAGTTGATAAAACTATATGAGAATGGGAAAGACACGTGATTCAACAGTGTATTTGAGAAGCATTTCTAAAACAAGGTGGCGTTAAAAAAAACCTGGGGCCCATCACATACCTAATACAATACACTTTATATAGCTTTACATCTAACTAAGCTGATTGTAAAACACAGAACAGCAAAATAAAATTGCAAGCGTTATCAAATTCCAGACTTTGGTCTTGTCTGAGAAATATAGAGGATCAGGTTTCCTAACACCTAGTGGAAGCACTTCCAACTGTTTCCACTGGGCTTACTGAAACTACTCAGCACTGTCACTAAATGCTGTTTGAAGAGAGTAGGAATAAAATTGATAAAGAGCTTATTCTAATACCTGTTCAATAATGTGTTGTGATGACAAATGGTAGCTCTATAGTACTAGTCGAAAAGCAAAACTTAGTTAAGCAAAAAGCTAAGAGTGAGAAAAGCAGCTCTCATCAACTTCCTAATTACCACTGCCAATCAAATAATATAATTTATATCTTCCCAGCATGTGCATTCATTCTCATAACCCTTGGAATGTTATTCTGTTTTCCAGTTTAGCATTTCAAGTTTTTCAGAGCAGCGACCATGTCTACCTCTGGATTTGTACTGCACCTAGCACAATAGGGTCCTGATCACACATTTTACTATTAAGTCAAAGCCAGAGAAAATGGTCACCCTTCCATTCTGTATAAGCAGGAAGTGCTAATAAAGACAAAGGAGAGGAATAATCTCTTTTCCCTCAAACTCTGCTGTTGAATTCCTCCTCCTCAAACTTTCTACTAAGTTTAAGAAAGACAAAGGGCTGGAGAGAGAGATAAGTACAAGAAAGAGGAAAGAGACAGTGAATGATTATTACACCACTGTTACTGTTTCTTGCCTCACATGTTTGGTATAGTCAGGCAGCAATGACACGACTAAAAGCCTGACCTTTACAAGTGCCAAGTATCTGCAACCGTCAGGAATTCATCTCAAGGCCTCTTGACTTTTAGTTTCTGCTCTAACTACTAGACCGTGAATGATCTCTTCATTTTAAGCATATAGTCATACTCAATGGGCTAGATCTTCAGTTGGTGCAAATCAGCATAACTCCATTATCTTCATCAGGGGCCTTTTCCAAAATTTCTATTACATAGAGAAAACTGCTCACTGTCTGCTGGAAAACTGGATTTCAAGATCCACATTTCTAATGAGGCCTCAGTCAAGTCTCTGAATTTGCATCCATAATTTTACGCAAGCAATATGGAGACAGCCCAAATAGCCAGTTTAAGGACCTGATCCAAAACCCACTGAAGTCAATAGAAAGGGTCCAAATAACTTGCATGGCCTTAAGATTACCTAGGGAGGTGGTGGAATCTCCTTCCTTAGAGGTTTTTAATGTCATGCTTAACAAAGCCCTGGCTGGGATGATTTAGTTGGGGATTGGTCCTGCTTTGAGCAGGGGGTTGGACTAAATGACCTCCTGAGGTCCCTCCCAACCCTGATATTCTATGATTCTAAGATCCAGACCTAAATGCTCAAATTCCAGGTGCACCTGCAAGCACAGTAATTGACTATACAAAATGTAGAGGCTATTGTTTTTTTAAATGTGGTTCATTGTCAGCTTTGTGACTCTCTCAGGCCAGTAACAATGCTATTTATAGCTGCCTAGTTATATCTACAAGGCTTTTGGGGGGGGAGAAGGAGACAGAGTCATTTAGCATTTGTAACCAAAGATATATTTCACATTTCCACACAAGATACAGCTTAACATCCCTTTGGTATGCTTTAATATCATATAATAATTCAACTGTCCTGTGACAGATGCAAAATGTCAGAAGACCTTTCACACAACTGAGTTTGAGCTTGATGTTGTGCAGCATCTCAACGATGCATGGCAAAGAGAATGAATTTTCTGTAGTGAGTGTAGTTCTATAGCAGCATTTACACCAAGCAGTCCAGCCAATGGCCGTATTTAGTGATCATTTGGGCTGGTTATTTTTAAAAGGTGTTAATTTAAGGTTGTGGTAACCTGGACTTTAATCATTTTGCAAGTACTTAGTCACATATATTCATACATATTCTATATATTTCACACACATATACTTTGGCTCTTCCTCCTCTCCCATGCTTTTCTCAAACCACCACCACCTATGGATAGATCATGGAGACCTGCGGTGTTTCCCATTCGTGTAATACCCACAAATATAGCTGGATATAGTTGAAATTGGATATAGCTGAAATGAAGGTTGAGATTGAAGAGGTAGTGCTTGATTAGACGCCAAATGGAAAACCAAGGGACAGGTTCAGGAAAAAGTCATGTTACAGAGAATATTGGAGAACATGGGAAAATCAATAGAAAAGAGGGAATGTACAGACATCAAGTCTCTCATAAGAACATAAGAATGGCCATAGTGGTCAAAGGTCCATCTAGCCCAGTATCCTGTCTTCCGATATGCCAGGTGCCCCAGAGGGAATGAACAGAACAGGTAATTATCAAGTGATCCATCCCCTGTCATCTATTCCCAGCTTCTGGCATATAGAGGCTAGGGACACCATCTCTGCCAGTCCTGGCTTATGGCCATTGACGGACCTATTCGCCATGAATTTATCTAGTTCTTTTTTGAACCCTGTTATAGTCTCTCTGTGAAGATCCCATAGTAAATATTCTGGGGATAATTTAAGATCCTAGAAGTAAAGATTGCTTGATTACATCTTTATATTGCTATGGCATTTTGAAGAAGCTGAGATTCTGAAATCTGAAATCCCCCACTACCAATGACAGTCATTGTAATATTAGTCTCACAGAGAGTACGTCTAGACAGCAATCATTGAGTGTAACTGCAGTTCAAGCCAATGTGCCTGAGCTAGCTCAGATCCCAGAACAGTGAAGCCACAGCAGCTTTAGCACAGGCCAGCCTTGTGGATAGTTATACACAGTTCTGAGAGGGTTTATGCAGCTCACGCTGGCTTCACTGCTCTGAGACCCAAGTTAGTCAGATTAAGTCATTCCCAGTGATTGAAGTCTAGACATAACCAGTGAGCAAGAGAGAATGCTGCAAGCAGCTAATTGAAGTACTTTGGATAGACATATTTTAAATAAATCAAAATAAATACATCATAAAAATAAAACTAATAGCTGGGCAGAGTTATGGCAGGTTGACTTCCTCCCAGGGCATACCTCTTATTGGTCTACACTACACAATTAGGTCAATGTAAGCTGCCTTGCATTGACCTAGCTGTGGAAGTGTCTTCACTTAAATTTGGCTCCTGCCAACGTAAGTGCCTCTCTACGCCTGTATAGTAATACCACCTGCTTGAGCAGTGTAGAGTCACAGTCAATGTAATTAGGTCAACAGTTACTGGCTTTCAGGAGGCATCCTACAATGCCCCTTCCCCTCCAGAGTGGGGTTTGTACACTCCATCACGCTGCCTGAGAAAGGATTAATGTTTTAATGTCAATGGTAATGGAGCATGGTCTAAACATAAGATTGTCTGAGTACATTTGTAACACTAAGATTTGAATTTAGACAGATTCCTCCTGAAAATAAATATGTATTCATTCCTCATGACACTAACAGTGTCTAATTACTTGCTCTAGTTATACCTTGCTAACACTCAGACTTCATTTGCCATTTTCAAACCTATCAGAAACACAAGAGAACATTAATCCCGTCTGTTGTACAAAGATTTGAACTCTAAAGTTGTCAGCTACTGAAAATTGAGTGCAACTGAAACTATTGACTTTGTTATTGATCTGTTGATTGGCTTTGGATGGAACTAAGGCTTAATATTGATTCTGGTTGATGAAGTGAAAATATAAAGAAAGTAGAAATGAAAATATTAATCACGTGATAAAATATAATTTTAGGTAGTGCATCTGATTGTGAACCTCTGTTAATCACTGCATAGTCCTACTGCTGCCAATAAGAACCCGAATGAAAAGCATTGTAGGAGTTCATTTCCTGACCTTTTTTGACCATGGTACTATTGTTGGATGCAGCCCCTAAGTTTGAGATTTAAGAGAAAGATACTGCAAACACAAATTAATGAAATTGAGTATTTTTAATTAAGCTATAGCCATACTCAAAGCAACCAAAATAGCGTGGAAGATAATATACATCAGCGTTTTAAATTGTGCCCTAACTTCTACTGGAGTCAAAAGCAAGGACAAAGTGCAAAAAAGCTATTTCTTTTGATGAATTGCCTGATTAGGTTCTGATTCACTTTTATTATACCTTGTAACATTTAACATGGAATGACACTAGAAACATTAAAATTGCTATAAATCTGGCATATAAAAGCATGAAATCTTGCTGCACTGTTACACAGTTATGTGAATTCTAACTGCACTTAGGGTGACCAGACAGCTCGTGAAAAATTGGGACGGGGGTGGGGGGTAATAGGTGCCTACATAAGACAAAGCCCCAAATATCAGGACTGTTCCTATAAAATCAGGACATCTGGTCATCCTAACTGTAATGAAAGTTCTGCTTCATTTCTGTTAGTTAATTACATTTGAGAACTGTGTAACTGATTTTCCGTCATTTGCCTGACCACATGATACCTAATATGCTCCAACATCCTGGAGTTACCTGATCATTCCCTAGAGGTGAATATGGACTATTCTTTCTTGGAACTGGCATATTTCATTTTAGGGGCCAAATTCTGGTCTTATTCATCGTTTATAGGGCCAGAAGGAACCACTGTAATTATCTAGTCTGACCATTTCTAAAAACAACCTCCTGTAGCATAGGCCTAAAGCTTCCCTGAGCATATCTTGAAGCCAGTGTGAGATTTGACTTCAAAAGGATCAGGATTTGAACCTAAGTGGGTAGTCTTTGGCCCATATCCTGCCATAGTTTTTGAGGAAGGCTTTCTGTAATTTCATAGGGCATTCAGGGCATTAAAAAAAGGTTGTGATATGACTATCTGGAAATACCCCATTTTTATTCTTACAGTATCTTTGCAGACAGAAATGGAATTATCTACATTCAAAAGCACCTAAATGATTTAGGATCCTAAATCCTCCTTTCAAAAATAACTCAGACACTCAGGAGCACAAGTCACATTGACTTTTCAATGAGATTTAGGCTGCTAAGTCACTTTTGAAAATTTTACTGGTAGTTCTTTTATTCAAGACCATAATATGTTTAATGGAGGAATGAGATATGTGATACAGTGATGATGAATGTGAATTGTTAGTGGCAAATCACTGTCTAAAAAATATGAACATTTAGACAAGATCCATCATTACAACTAAGTGATGGTGATCATGTTGGAAGAAGAAGTTGAACTAGTCTCATAAAACAAAATGCGTCAACATGTACCTTCTCAGATGCACATTTTAGTATCTTACATCACCGAATCAAAATATGAGCTGCATATTCAGAAAAATGTTTAATTGTTTATGAGTGGGATTTTCATATACTTCTGCGTGACTTAGGAAAACAAACCATGTTGAATGGGCAGCTTGTGCTCCTAAATTCCTTAGTCACTTTCAAAAATCCCACTCTACTTCCATAACATTTAGAGACAAGCTCTAACCATAGCAGATTTGCTTGTGATGCATGGTAATGGCAAACCTGTGTCTGAGATTAATCTCTGAAGATTCAGAACTATGTGCAGATTAAACAAGAAGTGGTTACACTACTCTGTAATTTACATTTGTTGATTTTATTATGCATCTTTTTTTAAAAGTCACCTAAGATAAATCAAATGAAGAAAAAAAAGAAAAGCATAGCAGAAAAGCCTGTAATTTAATAATTATAAGGCTGGCATGTATGTGGAAGCTATGTCATAGTTTATATCTTCCTTATACTTTTGAAGAAATTAATCTAATGTGGGGGTCCCTAAAAATATATTACAAAAATTGTTTTTAGTTTAAAATCCATCAAATCCTTCTCTCTAGTTGATAAGATTCAGCGGTCGGACCAAAATTCGCAGGCAATATGGCATATGGGTCTAATTTTAAAAGGTGCAAATCTTTGGTTTATATTGGGAAAGAACACAAGATGTACCAATCTTATACTTCATTAGAGGTTGTTTTAGAACAGAGAATTGACAACCACAATTCAGAATTATCCTTGGTTGTATCTACTATATACTGTTATATACAGTAACCCTAGCTGAATATACTGTGATATACAACAAATGTCCCCGTTTAATTTCTTCCCTGATATTAAAGCTTAAAGGAAATTGTGAACATGCATTTTTATTTAATTATGTTAAAAATGCACCTTGATCCAGAGAGTCTATGCAAACTCTGATGCACCACCTATGCCCCATTTAAATCTTGTATTGAAGACTTGAGTGTAACTTAAGTAAACCACTGGGCTTTTTGCCAGCCTCCGTGAAATCCTTCCATTGAAGTCCATGGGAATTGTGCCATGGACATCCACGGAAGCAGAATTGGGGTCGCGATTTGAAGAACATTATTTTAATTATAAATAAGATATGTCTCATGTTTTACAAACAAACAAACAAAAAACCCCTTCCCCAGTGACCACTGCAGCTGCATATATATTAGTTATGAACATAGTCCTCCAGAAAATGATCTGAACAAAGTTATTTAGGCTGAGATTTTCAGAGGCATCTAAGGGCATTAGGACCCAAATCCCTTGGTTCTAGACAAGATTTAACCACAATCTGTTCAACAGTCAAAAGAGTGACTGATGAAAGCCCTTCACAAGTTACCAGTGCTAGGTGAAATTTGAGATTCTGTGCATCGGGCTCCTGTAGTGGATTTGGCAGGGGTGACATGAGTGTCACTTTTAAAGAGGAAAACCAAAATCAGCAACTTTGGATGCTCTGGCAGCTTTGGATGGTTAGTTGGTTCAGCTAATGAACCCCACTGATTCTGGTAAGGAAGGGAATGAGGCTTCAGCAACATTTTACAGACTATCACAGCTGACGTCCTGCTCACAATGTGCCACACTAAAATACATGGTGGGTGGGGGAGTGCTCCGGGGTAGAAAAACTCCCCTGGTGATTTTCTCCATATCATTCAGTCTGCTTGGCAGAGTGTAGTGGGGGATAGGTTTGGCCCTACCCCCTTTTATAGGCCCGGCAAGGGGACAGCCATCTGGTACGCTAATAAGTATAACATTTTTGATAGCTTTAGAATAATTGTTGCTAAACATTAAATGGAAGTGTGTTTTTTCATTTGTCCCTAGGCACGGTGGGATGGTTTGACAGGGCGCATTACCTTCAACAAAACAGACGGCTTAAGAAAGGATTTTGATTTGGACATTATTAGTCTCAAGGAAGAAGGAACAGAAAAGGTAACTAACTGTGTTCAAACTGTGAGCCATACAGTACAGTCAGTGGGACTGTGCTTCCTGAAAGGTGGACCTCATGAACCATGAGGATGAAAACCTAATTTGACAGTGATATCTCAAATTATCAAGCCCATTCCTCTTGACCTACCTTTCCTATGGTTGAAAAAAGCTTGTTCTAGTTTTTAAATTGTTTGGGTTAAAGTTGAAACACAGATTGGGAGAGAGCAAAGGAGCAAGAGAGGGCAAAGAAGCTGCCCTGCAGAAGATTTAAGCCTGGAGCAGGCTAGCTAAATGAGCCACCAGGAGACACCTGGTAGCTGATTCTTTATAAGGAAGCTAAGTAGCTCTTATGGGGAAGAGGAGGAAGACTGACTCGGAGAGGCTGCTGGAGAGTCAAGCTTTGGGCAGAGCAGCTACAAACTAGACCTGGAGTAAGTTGCCTCATAAGAACTGATAAGAAAGACTTTGTGAAGGAACCACTTTTTTTCCCCCTCACCCAGGCTCTGAGGTAAGAGCCATTCCCTGAGACAGAATTTTGGGACTCTGTGAGTGATTGGGGAATTTCCCTTTTAAGTTTATTTGGCACCCCTCCCTCCAGAAAGGAGCCCAAATGAGCTGTGTGTTGATGAAACAGTCTTTCATTAATGTTTCTTGCACTCTTATGAAAGGAAACCACCTCCCCAGATCATTGTGAGAGGAAGGGTGGTAGGGCTAAGGGAAAGAGACAGTCCATCTCTCCCTCACCCTCCTACATTTAGTGTCTGAATAGGGACTTGATCTCCCCTGTCCCAAGAGAAGCCAGAAAGGAAATATTGCAATTAATAATATAGCAGCAAGAGACAGAGAAGGAGTGAAATCACCAGTTCTAGGAGGCCTTACAACCCCTCAACCCTCATCAGTGCATGGAGAAGGCCCAGCTGGCCAAACAGGAATAGAATCGGCAGTTCCAAGCCAAGGTGACCAGACTGTTCATGCAAGGTTCACTGAGCACTCGCATGAGGATGCTCTTTGCTGAGGCTCTCTTCCTGACAAAATTTGAGTGGGTGGCCACCACTGGCTAAGAGGGGAGCTCCTGGGCCATCCAGCTTGCCCCTTATCTAACCAGGTGGGTCCAGACTGCTTACAGGGCCCTATGTGCAGATAAAGCCTGAAGGCTGCCATATTGGATTGATTTGGACTCTCACCAGTGGTCTACCATAGGAAGTTTCAAGAGGAAACATTTCCAAAAGGAGGCAGCCCATGAGCTATCGCACAACAGCTCTGAAATTTGGCTAGCGGACATCAGAAACCAAGACCATGGGCAATGTCATATACAGCATTGTTTTGGAACAGTACTTAAAAATTCTCCCAGTAGCAGTAAAAGCCTGGGTCCATTGGTTCCGCCCAGCAACCATTGCAGAGGCCATGGAGATGACAGAAAGCTTTTTGGAGGCATATGCCCCAGGCCTTGGGACCACCACCCCTTCCTGCTTCCCCACAGTAATTCAAGAGTCATTGGAGCTGCACTAGGTTTCAGCACCCCTGGAACATGGAGGTGCCCACACTATTTGACCCCCTTGATGGACAGAGCCCCTACCTTCCTGGGAATCTCAAGTGGATGGCGCTCCAGGTGCCAGAGTGGACTTCATCTACCTTTCAAGAGGGTGCGATCATATGTTATCAGTGTGGGCAGTTGGGACACATGCAGTGAGAGTGCCCCCTCTTGGAGTGTGATTATTTAGGGTGTCACTTTGGCCAACAGGGCAAGACCTCATACCTGCCAAAGAGGGATGTCAAAAGACCCTTCTTGATTCCCATCAAGTTATACTACACCTCATAGATGGGCTGATGGACTCTGGCTCTGGGCAAATGCTTCTGCACCAGAACCAAGATTTGTTCCTGCCCAAAGCCTTCTAATTCAGCCGAACTGTCCAAATCTTCTACATACATGGGAAAGATGCACTTATCTGACTGTTCCTATTATCTTACAAGTAACTGACTACATAGGGTGTCTCCAGATGGATGCAGTGGAGCACCATCCTTGGCCTGTAATCTTGGGTCACAATTAGCGTACACCTCCCCATGTTCCTGAATAGAAACTCAATGCCCCTTATCCCAGGCAACTCTCAAGGGACCAGTAAGACTTGGGTCTGTGCTGGGGCTGTACCCCTGGGGCCTGGAGAGAGTGTATCCCAAGAAGAGACCCCCTGGAACACACTTCCCAATAGACCCCCATCACACTCCGCCTCAAAGTGAGTCAGAGACCCTTAAACTAGATGACGCCTTTGACTTCATCACTGCTCAGGATGAAGTTCAGACCCTCCAAGAATGTTTCAACAAGGTAGCAGTGATCAATGGGGAAGCCACATAAAAACACTATTACCCAACAGTTTCCCCATTTCAAGTTACATAATGAAATTCTGGACTGGGTGAAGAAACAACCTTACATGGAAGAGCCCAGGGTCCAACTCCTGGTTCTCAAACCAGGTCATCAAGAACTGTTGAGACTAGCACACTCTGTCCTGATGACTGGACATCCGGGTAAGGCAAAGACATTTGGAAAACTACTGGCCCAATTCTTTTGGCTGAGTATATTTTAGGAAGTAATGGATTTTTATTGTCCTGCATGGATTGACAGAAGGTAGCCCCTAAGGAACGAGGTCAGGCACCCTTAATATTCCTCCTTCTTGTAACAGGATAAGATAGGGATTGACATCAGAGGCCCCCTTGAGAAAAGTGCCTGGGGTCACATTTATTTCATACTCATCAACTATGCCACAAAGTAACCGGAAGCTGCTTTCTTGCAGAACCCTATCTCTTCCACCCTTGTGCAGGAGCTACTGCAGATCTTTTCCAGGGTAGGCCTTCTTTCAGAAATTATCATGGGGGTCTTGTTCCCCTTAAAGGTTTGACTCTGGATCTTGGTTCTACCATCCTCAGACCAATGGCCTACTTGAATGGTTTAATCAGACTGTTAAGTTGATGCTTAGAAAGCCCATTGGGACAGAAACCAGAGATTGGGATCAGTTGCTGCTGCACCTTTTATTTGTGGCACACAGAAGTTCCACAAGCATCTACTGGCTTCTCCCCTTTTGAAATTCTCAATGGAAGAAAACCCCGGGGTATCTTAGATCTGGTCAAGGAGTCATGGGAAACTCAGCCTACCCACTTATGTCCTCCATTATGTCCTACAAATGAAAGAGAGGCTGGAGTGCCTTGGTCATTTTGCCAGGGCCAACCTATTCCAGTCCCAATAGAGCCAGGCCTGGCAGTATAATAAGGAAACTAGGATGAGGTTATTCCAGCCTGGCAACCAAGTTGTCCTATTTCTCCCAAGCTCAGAGAGCAAACTCCTAGCCAAATTTCAGGGCCCCTATGAGGTCCTCATTGTGTTGGGCCAGCTGATTACAAGGTTTACTACCCAGACTGACAAAGGCCACAGGAGAACTACCATGTAAATCTGCTGTGACCTTGGAGGGTGCAGAATATCTCTTCATCCATCCAGAAAGAGATGAGGAGTTAGGACCCCAGCTCCCAGAACTAGTTGCAGTAGGGGTCAAAGGGATCCAACTTGGTAATGGGTTGTCCACTGACCAAAGAGGTCAATTAGAGACCTGGTGTGGGCATACTAGGACGTACTTTACCCATTTCCAAGACAAACTTTGCTAGTCAACCACTACATTCAGATAAAACCCAGTTGAAGCCTGGAGGAGGCTTGCTAAATGTACCTATCCTGAAAGGGTTAAAATCCCATTTAATACAGGAAGTCCAGGAGATGTTAAAGCTAGGCATAATTGAAACATCAAAGTCCCTGGTGTAATCCAATGTGGTCCTTGTCCCTAAAGCAGACGGGACCATTCGATTCTGCATAGACTTCCACCAGATAAACGTGATCCCTGATTTCAACATATACCTTATGCCCTGAATTTGTGATGTGCTCAATGGACTCAGCAAAGCCTGATCCATTTCTACATTAGATTTCACTAACGGTTTTTGACAGATCCTGCTCTCCCCCAGTTTCCATGCCACGACTGCCTTCTTGACCAGTGTGGGCCTGTTTCAGTTCATTAATACTGCCTTCAGGTTACACCGCACCCTGGCCACTTTCGAACACTAATAGACAAGGTGTTATGGCCACATTAGCCCTATGCAGCAGCCTACCTGGATGATGTGGTAATCTATAGTTGCAACTGGCCAACTCACCTCAGAGACTTAGCTGCCATCATTCAGAGCCTACAGCAGGGGTCGGCAACCTTCAGCACATAGCCCATCAGGGTAATCTGCTAGCGGGCCAAGAGACATTTTGTTTATGTTGATCGTCCACAGGCACGGCCACCCGCAGCTCCCAGTGGCCGCGGTTCACTGTTCCCGGACAATGGGAACTGCAGGAAGCAGCATGGGCTGCAGGGATGTGCTGGCTGCCACTTCCCGCAGCCCCCCATTGGCCGGGAACAGTGAACCTTGGCCATTGGGAGCCACAGGGGGCCATATCTGTGGAAGGTGAACATATACAAAAGTCTCACGGCCTGCCAGCAGATTACCCTGATGGGCTGCGTGCCAAAGGTTGCCAACCCCTGCCCTGCGAGATGCCAATTTAACTGTAAACCCAAAGAAATACACTTAAGGGAAGCAGGAGACCACCTACTTAGAGTATCTAGCACAGCAGTTCTCAAACTGGGGGTTGGGACCCCTCAGGGGGTCACGAGGTTATTACATGGGGGGTCACGAGCTGTCAGCCTCCACCTCAAACTCCACTTTGCCTCCAGCATTTATAATGGTATTAAATATATAAAAAAATTATAAGGGGGAGGGAGGTCACACTCAGAGGCTTGCTATGTGAAAGCGGTCACCAGTACAAAAGTTTGAGAACCACTGATCTAGCAGGAAACGGTAAAGTACAACCCTTGGTTGACAAAGTGGAAGTTCTAGCCAACACAGCCATTCTGAGAATAAAACAAACAAGTTTGGGCATTCCTTGGGCTGGCAGAGTATTATAGGTGATTTGTGCCCGAGTTTTCCTCACTAGCAGCTCCCCTCAATGATCTCATTAAAAAATAACTTCTCGGCAGGTCACTTGGTCCCCCCAGAGTGACTGGGATTCAGAGAAGTTAAAGAGATTCTCTGTAACAAACCTGATAGTGTGTAGCCCTGATTTTTCAAAAGAATTTATTTTACACATGGGTGCTTCATACTGGACCCTGGGAGTGGTACTGCCCCAGAAGTTCCATGGCTAGGAACATTCTATTCTGTATATGAGCAGGAAACTCCTGGACTATGAAATGTGGTATTCCATCCCTGAAGGAATGCCTAGCAACACACTTGGTGGAGAAAGTTCTGCTCTATCATCTGTTTGGGATCCACCTTCTCATCACTGACCGCACAGGACTCCAATGGCTCCAGACAATGCCCAGGTCACCGTTGATACCTCACCTTACAGCCCTTTCATTTTCATATAGACCATTATGCCGACAAGAACCACCAGAATGTTCATGAAGATGGAAAGCCACACAGTGAGTGCCCCGACAGACCCACT
The DNA here is from genome assembly GCF_025201925.1 of Gopherus flavomarginatus. NCBI lineage: Eukaryota > Metazoa > Chordata > Testudines > Testudinidae > Gopherus > Gopherus flavomarginatus. Next base: position 199,999,699 of record NC_066617.1, on the reverse strand, counting down.
CAAAGGCAGAGAGCCAAGGAGTGAGGGAGCTGTCCTGCAGAGACGAAGTCTGGAGCAGGCTTGCTAAATGAGTTAACCAGAGAGACCTGTGCAGGGAAGAAATCTCAAGCAGCTGATTCCTTATAAGAGAGCTGAAGCAGTTTGGGGGGTGGGGGTGGAGGATGGGACAAAGACTGACTCTGAGAAGCTGCAAGGGAGTCAGCTTTGGGCACCACACCTAGCTGCAGGGTGAATCACCTCATAAGAAATTATAAGAGAGACTCTGCAAAGGAACTCCCTTTTTTCCCCACCCACCCAGGCTCTGAAGTAAGAGCCATGCCTTGGGACACATTTTGGGGCTCTGAGAGTGATTGGAAAAGCTGCCTTTTAAGTTAGTTTGGGATGCCCTCCCAATCAGAAAGCCCAAAAGGCTGTGGTTAATGAGACAAACTTCCATTAAAGTTTCTTGGACTCTTGTTAAATAAAACTCACCTCCCTAGATCCTTCCAGGAGGGCAGCTGGTGTTGGCGTCGGGTGGGAAGGTCACCCTTCCCTCACTCTCCTACACAGATACTGAGAAAAGATTTTTAACTTTTGCAATTCATATTATCTTACATATCTGGGTATGAAATAGGAATCTGGAAATGGCAGTCATTATCTTAAGTGAAAATATATTTTCTTTTGCTTCTCCCATGAGGTTTTGCTCCTCCCAGGCCTCACTGTGTCAACTCACATCCTGTAAATAAGTTTAAATGTCAACTCAATCTGACGAAGTGGGTATTCACCCACGAAAGCTCATGCTCCAAAACGTCTGTTAGTCTATAAGGTGCCACAGGACTCTTTGCTGCTTTTACAGATCCAGACTAACACGGCTACCCCTCTGATACTTAACTCAATCTTGTAATTTTTATAACTCCCCACAAAATTAATGGCGCTAGTTGAACGAACTTTTATGTAGGTACCATCAGACAATAAACCAGTGTGCCTTGTAAAGAATAGCATCTGTATTTTAAAGAAAGTGATTTTTTTTAATGTCCAGAGGTTTAGTTTAGCCAAGGTAGATATCTATTGTGCACTTTTTAATGAGTGTGTATTAAGGAGGTGGTGGGGTTAAGGAACTTAAGTAATATTCTCAAAATGTGCTGAAATACTAAAAATTGTTTAATTATTGAAGATGAGCCAATCAATTATGTTTTCACCCCGTCCCTAATTACTCATAGTTGCACTAAAATGGTTATGTTACTGAAGAAAAATGAAATTAGATGTGGTCTAGTCTGTTGAGATTAAACAGTGTTCTTTGGGATAAGCTTCTGAATTTGGTATTACACTCAAGCAAAGGTCAAGCAAAATCACATTCCATCAGGACATGCTTTAGAGTCTTGTAAATTGCAAAGCTATACTTCAGAAATAATCTATGTGAAAAGGTCTTGTCTCCCTTATATTGTTGTTTACCAGTTGTCCTGAGGATGCGGATTGGCCACCTATCTGGACCTTCTTTTTGTTAAATAAAACAAAAGCAAATAATCCACATTTGTAGGCTAGCAGATTGGGAAGATATTAAAGAACCTACCTCTCTTTCCTTATTTAATACACAAGGGTAAGAAAAGCACCTAATTCCAGAAGATTCCATTTAGGCTCCAATCTATAACAACAGAGGCAAAGCTACTGCTGTTATCTCAAGCGTCATATTGTCAGCTAGATCTAATTACTACTGGCAAAAATGAAGGATGCAGAAGTCTCTGAATTTATTGGAACCAGCACAGTTCTGCTGTGTGGTCTAGAGGGTAGGATACCAAACACCCACTCAGGGGCTTCATGCACCCTGTGCACCAAGGAACTGTGCTCAACAGGGCTCCCTGTGCTCCAGCTAGAGAGGAAAGGGCTCATGGTGGGAGGGAAAGGTGGGAGATGGGAGGTGTAAATTATGAAAAAGTTAGAGTTCTTGATTTACAGAGTTCAGTGCTTAATGTCAACTAAAAACAACTTTGTTTCTCCTCCCACTTAAAATATTTGGCTCAGTGGATTTCCACTTTGATTCTGAATAATCATCTGAGAGCTAATTGAGACATAACTACTAGCACCCAGCTCTCTAGACTGGTTTCACTTTTCATCTTTAATGAAGCATTCTGTTTATTTTTCTCTTTACCAAGGCTGCTGGCGAGGTTTCTAAGCATTTATATAAAGTGTGGAAGAAGGTTTGTACACAGACAGGTGATGCAAGAAACCTTCAGGTTGGGTCTTAAAACTCATCCTTTGGGTTTTGACAAATGGATCTCAGATTGCAGTTTAGAGACAATATTCTATCTCAGAGTGTGCTTTTCTGTGATAGAATGAATTCCATTCTTACTCAGGATATGTACTCTAGTACTTACAAATTGTAAAGAGGCCTCAGATGGATTAAATATTTTTCCCTAATAAGAATTTTTTTTTTAATTCTCAAGGGTTGGCCCTCTTCCTCCTTTGAATAGTGGTATTAAAAAGCACACACCTTCACAGCTGTTCCTCTACTCATTAAAGTGGGGTTTCAAGTATCAGTGCCTTTAACAGCATTAATGGTGGGTGCTATGCTAAGTGTGTGGCTTATTGACACTCCCACAAAGTGTGTGCCAGGAATAATTTTTCTAGTATCGACTTAAGTTTTGACTACTACATTAGATCCTGGCATACAATAAGATTAATGGGCAATTCAGACATTCAATAACACATGTAAACTGGAAGCAGGCTTCTTTATAAACTGTCCAACCTATTCCGGGCATTTCATGCTTTCTTTTAATATATGTGGGATGCTTGGACCAATAGAAAAGGCACCAGACTGAGAATCAGAAGAACCAAGTTTTATTCTTGGGTCTGCTGTGGACTCACTGAGTGGCCATAGGCAAGTCACTTATAAGGCCTGATTCTCAGAAGTGCTGAGCACCCATAGCTCCAATTGAAGTGGAAGGGCACTACAGGTGCTCAGCACCTCTGATAAGAAGGCCTTTAGCCTTCTGTGAATCTAGTTTTCTACCTCTATACAAGGGGGATAATAATCTCTTACTCACTTTTGTAAAGTGCTTGGGATATACAGATTTTAAAAATGCTCTGCAAAATAACAACTATTACATTTTGCATACATCTTTAAAAAAGTTAAACTTTTTTTCTCCAATTTAAAAATACTCTTTTTTTGGCACTCTATTCTAGAATAGCTGACAGTGTCCTATAGCACTCTTTTTCTAATCTAATAAAACACATACTTAATAACCTTGTTTTAATCTTCAGTGAATCAGGCTAAGGCATCACGGATTCTATTTTCCTCATTACTAGTGGATAGATCATCCTACCTGACATACAGAAGCTTATTGAACCAATCCAGCTTTTGACTCTAAGGCATTTCATGTTACGTTGAATTAATTTAAACCAAATTACAATTGGTTCAGAACACAGACTCATTGAGAAGGGCATGTTATAGGTCTTGAATTTGTCACTAAACTGCAATAAACCCCTCCAGATTCACCATGGTGATGTAATACCTTGGCCTCATTCATTCAATGCCCTTCTGACCTTTTTCATTGTTAGAATCAAGACTGACCTACAGTGTCATTCCTTTAATTTTAATGTACAATGGCCATCTTGATGTATTGCGTATACACTGACTGTACTATTCCATGTTCTATATGACCATTCTGCTCTTCCTCATTGCCAGCTATTTCAAGCACACCAGTGTGTCAGGAAGTCAGCAATGCTGAGCAGAATAGCTTTTGATTAATGCACACTGCCCCCAAAACAAATTTAAAAAACTAGCCATTTATCATGGCCTCAGATTAGCTAAACTGATAATGCCCAGCACGTCGCATATATAAATACTTTTCAGATCAATAATCCCAAATTGATCTCCTTCTGGAAGCAAAAGAAACCTAAAAGGGGTGGGGGTGGAGATGGGTGTGTGGTGGGGGGAGGGGAAGGAATCATGAACAATGTTATCCCAATTAAAAATGTTGTAGGAGGAGAAATGGTTAGCTAAAGAGATTGACAATGGGATCCTGGGTCTTTCAGCCATAGATAATTTGAATGATATAATTGTTATTGTAATATTTATATAATAGCAATCCCCAAAACCCCAATCGGGAGCAATGCCCCATTGTGCTGGGTTCTGGACAAGAAAGACAGTCCCTGCCTCAGTTAATAATCTCAACGAATCCCGCCTGAGTCAGTAGTGACTGACCATCTGAGAGCTGATGGAGGTCTACAATATGTGAGGCAGGTCAGCAGTTTCAGTCTTGGCCTGATATGGCAGCCTTCTTGACAATCTCAGCAGGGAGGCACTGAAAGCTAGTCCCCTCCAGGATATGGTTGAAATGCACTGGCAGACCAGTGTGATGAAGCATGCTGTTCTGAGGATGGAGTATGCCAGTCCTCAAAGCCATCAATCTGCTACCTTTCATAAACTTTCAATTTAAAATATATGTATACTGAATGGACCAGACCCACAGCTGGCCCTGTCTCTTTAAATCCAAGGTAAATTGGTTAACTCTTCTAGCCTAAGATGGCAGATGATGTTTTTGACATCATTCCAGACTGTTTTAACGAATCAATGAGTGTGGATCATTATATGGCCATTGATCATATTTAAATTGGCAGTTTAACGCAGATGGCTTATATATCAGGGTTTCTCAAACCAGGGTCGCCTCTTCTGTAGGGAAAGCCCCTGGTGGGCCGGGCCGGTGGGTTTACCTGCCCCGTCTGCAAGTTTGGCATGGCACGGGCCGAGGGACTTACTGCCACCATTTTCAGCAGCTCCCATTGGCCTGGAGCAGCGATCTGCAGCCAGTGGGAGCTGCGATCAGCCGGACTTGGGGACGGACAGATAAACCCACCGGCCCAGCCCGCCAGGGACTTTGCCTACAGAAGCAGTGACCCCTGTTTGAGAAACCCGGTTATATACGATTTTCATATTGATTTTGCTCCTCAGAGTGGAGGATGTTGTTTCATTAGCTCAGGTTAAAAAGAAAATCTTTCCATGCAATTAAAGTAAAACCTGTGGTGAGCTTTGTAAAATGTATCATTGCTTAGTAACAGATATTTTGATTCTGTATTTCCGGTGGTTTGACAGTTAACTTGGCAAGATTCTTTTTCTAACCTTTCAAAAGCCTAGAATGTTGGTACAGGGAATCTGCTCGTTTTGTGCATTTTTTGCATTAATTTGGTCTAAGGCATATCATGCTTCATTCATCAAGTTTTCTATTAGCATAGAAAGACACTGAATACTCTCTGAATATCTTCTGCATGTGTCATTTCATCACGAGTGTCTAACAATAGATAGATAATGAAAAGCTCCATTTTCAAATTGCTGTATTCAGATGTCACTTCAGGGCCAATCCTGGAAATGCTCAGTGCCTTCAATCCCCACTGAAGTCAGTTCCCATCGAAGTGACATACTCAATCCAATAAAAATTGAGGGCACATAGGCCCAGATCCACAAAGGTACTTACATGGCTAAGCCTCATATTTAGACACCTAAGTCCCAGCTTTACGCTCCTCTGCTATACACAAAACTCCTGCTCAGCTGCCACCTAACTCTGTAGGCACCTAAACTCATTTAGCACCTACATTTCTGCTGTAAATATTCCCTAGGGGCCAATGTTTCTGCCTATACGCATGCACACTGCAGCCCTGTTGTAGGCACCCAGGCACCAATCACCCACCTAAGCCCCAGTGCAATCCACAGACTGGGGGGAAAGGTAGACAGAGGAGTGCCTGGCGTGCTTATTTGGCCTGATCTGGTGGTGGGGAGAGAATGTTAAAGTGGAAAGAGACCCAACCAGAGAGGTGGCAGATTCCTGTTCAACTCCCTTCTCCTCATCAAGGAGAGAGGAGAATTGAACAGGGTGGGCTCCTACCTCCCAGGGGGTACCCTAACCACTGGGCTAAAGACTGTGAAATGCTCCCCCTCCTCACCCCCAAGCTACCTTGTGTGGAGACAGACAGACATCTCACAAGAAATGCCTTGGACTTCTAAGTCACTTGACTCCAGAAGAGGCTTCCCAGTTGTGGAGTGCAAGCAGAGACAGGGGCAGGGCTTAAGACATACCCCTGCCCTGTTCCAGTCAGCATCTGCCATTGGCTAGCAGGAAGCTGACTAGTTGATTGCTTTTGTGGATGGCAGTTTAAGGCCCCTATCTTTCCCCATTCATTGTATAGGGAGCTTAGCCACCTATCTCAGGCTTTGTGGATCGCAGTGTTGTTCTTGTGATTTTTCTAAGCGCTTAAAAGTTTGGCATTGTGATTCTTAACATTGAAATGCTTATGTCCCTTTGTGTATCTGGGCATTCGTGTCTTGTAGAAGACATTTGACACCTAGCAGGATCAGGCCAATACAGAACAGTGGTTCTCACATTCAGCCTGATTCTCCAATGTGCCAGTTGTCTTGTGAGGTGCTAAGTGACTTCAGCAGGATTTAAGAGCACTCAACATATTGCAGAGCTGGGCACTTAGGCCCCTATTCAGCAAGGTACTTGAGAACATATCTAACTTTAGGCACATGTGTAGCCCCATTGAAGTGAATGGAACTACTAATGTGTTTAAGACGTGCTTAAATACTTTGCTTAAAAGGGGCCTTGTGCAAAGTTAGGCAAGTAACATTTTTAATTACGCCTATATGGAGGCACAACATTTTTTCAGGAGGAAAACTTATGCATGAAAACTTGTGTGGGGTCAGTTATTATTGCCCAATTTCCAAATCTATACAACTTTATTTTAAAAGACATTAATACCAGAAGGATTTGGAAATAAAATCTCGATGATTTAAACTTGAATATGTGTAAAGTTTATATTTATCTGAATAAATTAACTTTACTTTTGTAATTTGCACCACAGTAAAGATACTGATCCAAATCCATTGACATCAGTGAAAGCCTCCCTCTTGCCTATATTGGGCTCTGGATCAGGCCCTAAATGCTGGAGTTACTACTTATTGTGGGGATTGGAAAGGAATCTAAACCTACATTCTCCTTTAGTCTTTTGCATTTACTGACAAACGCTGATCGGAGGTGAAGTGGCATCACCTTGATGGTTCTGTCATATCAGTAGTCAAGAAGTGACTGGAAAAATAATTTGTGCCTTCAGCAGGTTCAGAGCAGAAGTAAAAGGCCAGTGAATCCATCAATCTGTTTCAGCATATTTATCCACGCTTTTAATCTGTTGTCTTGGAAAGGAAAGGTCTTGCCATATGTTTCAACTTTACCATTTACAAAAAGAAACAATTTCATGAAAATAGATATTTGACATATTTAGGAGGAAACAAAATCAACACGTTCCACTTTTGTAGTAAATGGGCAAATGCACAGCTATATTGACATACCTTATACTCTTATGGTTAATTCATTTCAACCTACTTTTGAAATAGCAGTGTGTTCCTAATGATTTAAATACGACAATCAACCCTTTGATGGTGTTCCCTTATTTAGAATTACAACCAGTTTGTTCCTGAAACATTTCATACTGCTGGTGTTTTAGTCTATCATAGTGATGTATGGTATCAATGTTCTTTTTTTGGACTGTGAACTATATTGCACATTTATGGAAAATTATACATAATTTCACTGAATGCGATCCCTGAGGCTTAGCAGCCATTTATCTACTTTGTTCTGCGCAGATTGGGGTTTGGAACTCAAATAGTGGCCTTAACATGACTGACAGCAATAAAGACAGATCTACCAATATCACCGATTCACTGGCTAACCGAACACTCATAGTCACTACCATTTTGGTAAGTCCTGCTGCACAGTGTTAATATTATTATCCATAGTGTAATATAAATCATACATTGCTTACATTGTTTTACATATTTATATGAAGCCTTCCTTTTCAGCCTAAACTCTGTACTTCATCTTTTGTGGTTCCCTGTACCAATATATGGTTTGACAAACCACCCCATGTTTCTAGCCCAGCATATTATTTGCATATAGACACAGAATCAAACTGCCCACTATCCATCTATACACTAAAATAGTCATATTTCCAAATTATGTTTAGCTTATCTCTGTACTTTGAAGAAACAAATTGTATTTCTTTCAACCAAGAAAATTTCACACACCCAAATACTAACTTTTATAGTCAGCATATACATGTTCTGACTTCTCACTACAAACAAGATTGGATGAGAAGAGCAGCTTATGGTGCAGAGTGAAGAGACAGATTCTGGTACATCCTCACCAGTGTCTAATGGAAGTTACAGTGGGGAGGACGGGTTGAATTGTGTATCCTCCAGCCATCCTGATCCCTGTCTTCCTGGCCAGTGCTGCTGCTACTTGGGCTGTGCTCAGGGCCGCCCAGAGCGTGGGCCAGTGGGGCAATTTGCTCCAGGCACCGGGCTCTGCAGAGTCCCCTACAAGAATGGCCGAGGCTCTCTCCCTGGCCCCGGCCCGACCACGCCTCCGCTCCTCTCCCAGAGCCTCAGTGCATCCAGGAGCCTCCCTGAACAGCTGCAGCGTGGCTCCAGTGGGGCTTCTGAGCTCTTCCCCACTCAGAGCCGTGTGGTAAGGGGGCGGGGCTGTGAGCTCCATGCTGAGTGGAGGGAGCTCAGACCCCGCTGGAGCTCGCAGCCTCTCCCCCTTACCACGTGGCTCTGAGTGGGGAGGAGCTCAGGAGCCATGCTGGAGCCACGGTGCACCGCTGTTCAGGGACACTCCTGGATGCGGTGCACTGAGGCTCCAGGAAAGGGGGGAGTCAGGGGTAAGGGGATAGGGGGTTGGATAAGGGGCAGGGAGTCCTGGGGACAGTCAGGGGACAGGGAGGGGGCAGAGGTTGCGGGGGAGTGGTCAGGGGACAGGGAATGGGGGGGTTGGATTGTGGGCATTCCAGGGGTCTGTCAGGACTCAGCAGGGGGGTAGATAGGGGTCAGGGCAGTCAGGGGACAGGGAGCAGGGGTGGGGTCCTGGGGTGGTGGTTGGGGGGGGTCTCTAGGAGATGGTGAGAGGAAAGGAGCAGGATGGGTCAGGGATTCTGAGGGAGGCGGGCAGTCAGGGGGCAGGAATTGGGTGGGGGTTGGATAGGGACAGGGCCAGGCTGTTTGGGAGGGACAGCCTTCCCTACCCTAAAGCTCATTCAGCAGTTTGAGGCTTGCAGAAGAGCCAAGTTGTTAGCATTTCCACTAGGGCTACCATCCCTTTCACTTCTCAAATGCCAAATTATAGTCTATATTTAATTTCAGTGCCATAGGGAGATTCATGTCAGGAGAGGGTAGCTTCATTTAAAAGTAGCCACTGGGGGAGGGAATCACATGAGAAGAGCAATATCCTACACCACCTACCTCCTTCCCAACCCTACCAAGGGAGACCCCCCCACCCCTGCATTCTCTGAGGCTTCAGAGGGGTTAATTCAGTGGTTATCAAACTTTTGTATTGGTGACCCCTTACACATAGCAAACCTCTGAGTGCAGACCGCCCCCCCTTATAAATTCAAAACACTTTTTTATATATTTAACACTATTTGAAATGCTGGAGGCAAAGCGGGGTTTGAGGTGGAGGCTGACAGCTCATGACCCCCAGTAATAACCTTGTGACCCCCTGAGGGGTCATGACCCCCAGTTTGAGAACCCCTGGGTTAATTTAATTTTAGCACCCTGTGTCCATCCACATGCATGTGCTATTTTGAGCATTTCAGTTTTCACAACATAGGCTCATCCCAGATTCTGGACAAGCTGAAATGCTCAGTTCGTGGAGTATGTACATAAGCTATACTAAAGACAAACCCACAGTAACCGTCTCCAGTTTGTGAGGGACCCTATGAGGCCAATCTCTAGGAAATAGATAAATGCATGGAGGTTAAGTCCATTAATGATTATTAGCCAGGATGGGTAAGGAATGGTGTCCCTAACCTTTGTTTGTCAGAGGGTGGAGATGGATGGCAGGAGAGAGATCACTTGATCATTACCTGTTAGGTTCACTCCCTCTGGGGCACTTGGCATTGGCCATTGTCGGTAGAGGGGATACTGGGCTGGATGGACCTTTGGTTTGACCCAGTATGGCTGTTCGTATGTTCTAACCTAAATGAACCCAAAGTTATGGAGACAGATATGAGTCAAGGAAGCCAGCAGAGTATCAGAAACCTGGAAAAATCTCGGACTGGATGGGTTAAGGCACTTAGTCACAAGCTGAGGTGGTTCAAAAGTTCTGGATTTTTTTTAAGCAGAATTTTTTTATTGTTTCTTTAAACAAACACAGCAAGCAGCAAATATTTGGCCACACACTTCTGAAATCCCAAACCGTATTCAGGTTTTGGCAGACTGATTTCAGCTTTTCAATTAAAAAACCACAACAAATTTTGAAGGAAAGCAGACATTGTTCGTTATTTTTTTCTGATTTTTAAAAACCCCTAGTTTTCGATCCAAGAAAAGTTTTGATGAAAAATATTTGTCCAACCCTTTTAATGAGCTTTAGTGCCTTTCAGCACTAGCTGATGCTGAGAACCAGTGATACCTTGTAAAGAAGTTTTCTCAAAACTGGGTTTGTGCCGAGATGCGGAAGGTTTATTTTTCCCAGGGCCGCCTGTGGCAGGGGGAGCAAATGGGGCAATTTTCCCCAGACCCCGCAGGCACCCCCATGAGAATATAGTATTGTATAGTATTGCAATTTTTTTTATAGAAGAGGCCCCTGAAATTGCTTTGCCCCAGGCCCCCTGAATCCTCTGGGAGGCCCTGGCTGTGCTGGCTGGTTCTGGGTTCCCTGGAGAAAGGGAAGTTGAGATTCCTTGTGCCCTCTCTGCTGACTTTCCTCTGCCAGGAGCCCTGTGCTTTAGGTTAAAACTACAGAAGCCTGCTTTGCACAGAGCTAAAAAGGAAATACCATGTGCACAAAACACTCTACCTATGCTATTTTTTTATTCTCTCCCATGAATATATTCCAGTCAATGGCTATATTATTTCATACTTTTTAAGTTTTGTTTTATTTAGAAAGTCAATTTTCAGGTTTACTTTATGATCCTTGGTCTAGTATTTATTGTACTACTGCAGTATCCTTACCCATTCCTTAACATGGGATCTTATACAGTATAGATCTTGGGCCTGATTTTGGAGGCGCTGAGCACCAACAACTCTAATAAAACCAATGGGAGTAACAGGCCCTCAGATCCCATGAAACTCAGAACCAGTACATTTATAGCTGATTGATTTGGGCAATTCACTAACATATCTAAGATGACTTTTAATGGACATAGTACATTTGTTGCACCTATACAATTGTAGTAAATCATCCAACTATTTGTGTAATGTATGAACGGAGATTATCTGAAATGTATCTCATTTCTATTGTTACATGTTTGGTGTGTTTATTCTATAGGAAGATCCCTATGTTATGTACAAAAAGTCTGATAAGCCCTTGTATGGAAATGACAGATTCGAAGGATATTGCCTGGATTTGTTGAAGGAACTGTCAAATATTTTAGGCTTCATCTATGAGGTCAAACTAGTTTCTGATGGTAAATATGGAGCCCAAAATGACAAAGGAGAGTGGAATGGGATGGTCAAAGAACTCATAGATCATGTAAGAATGAATTGTTCTGTCTTTATTCTACTTTAACCTAAGATAGTTTATAAGAAGCCAAGTCATAAGAAGTGTTTATATTAACAGGAGGACTAGTCATTTTTACAGAGCAGAAAAGCCCTTGAACAAAGACAAGTACTTAGGGTCTGCATTTTGGGGGGAAATCCTTCCCCCCCGGTGCTGGGGTATTCTAGAAGGGAAGATATACATTCCCTCACACTGCAGACCTGATCCATGGCTACTATGACAGCCCTGAGACTACAGTAGTTCCCCCAGCACCTGGGCCCTTACTCTGCAGCAATGATAGTTAAATCTCCATAGCAGTAGACCCAATCTCCCCTGCACAACAGTAGGCAGGGAGCCGCTGCATTTCGCTGCTCTGCAGTTCATGAGCGGTGCTGAGCCCCCCTGCAGGCTCTGCAAATCATGCCCTACCCTATCCATTGGAAAGGTGCCCGTATTGTTGCATCAAAGGATCTTGGTGTCTGCAAAGACAAGGAAAAGCTTTGATTTGTTTGGGTGCTCACTTCCCATGATTAATATTTCAGACATGTCCATTCTGCTTCTGGTAACGTCCTAATAATGCACTGTTTTGCCACAGTTTCTTGATGTAAACTGTTTCAGTCATACTCAAATTACTATAGCTCTTCTGAAGTAGTTTTCTGCCCACAATGACCTTTAATAAGGAAACCAAGAATTTTTATTTTACACTCAATTACAGGCAAAACTAGACATGTTTTAGCTTGTTTAATACCCATGGGAAAAGGTGGAAGGAATAAAAATATGATTGTTGAATGCAAAGAAAATGAGAATATTTTCCAATTTGTGTTCCCAGAAAGCCGATCTGGCAGTTGCTCCTCTCACTATCACCTACGTAAGGGAGAAAGTAATCGACTTTTCAAAACCCTTCATGACGCTTGGGATCAGTATTTTGTACCGGAAACCCAATGGCACAAATCCTGGTGTTTTCTCCTTTCTCAACCCTCTTTCTCCTGATATTTGGATGTATGTCCTCCTAGCCTGCCTTGGAGTCAGTTGTGTACTCTTTGTAATTGCAAGGTAAGTTTAAAGACTGTGTGAGAGACAACCTCTTTACTTCCCTTTTATCTTATATGCGTTGCACTGATCACACAACATATACTCACTCCACTAATGACAATTTAATGATATTCTAGGAATTTTATACAGTACCAAAAACATTGCATTCCGGAGGGGTTGTCTTGCATTATTTTTATATGAAAAAAAATAATCTTAGAGTGATGGGATTGTTCTTTACTTAAGAGTTTAAGGGAGAAAAAATAAAATTGATAAAATTTGTCATCAGTTACTTAATAGAAATGAAAATAGTGCATACAACTGCTTTTCAGCATGTAGTTACTCCTTTATAAACACTGCACTTTTCAACTAACAGTGCATACAGTTAAAAGCCAAGAAAGAATCTGAAAATCTTTGTTGCTGAAGGGTGGAAGTCAGCTCAGATCAATTCACTCTGAAAATTCAGAATAGCATAACAAAGAACTCAAGGGCTTCGCTCTGCAAGATGTTCCCATACCTCTCTCTAAGATGAATTGTCACAGGAGGTACAAAGCATAGTGTACTCTCAAAACCCAAGTGACAGCCATATACAGGAAGGCACTTATGATTCAGGGGAGCATGTGTTTAACTTCAATAGGACTTAAACTGGGCTTAAAATTAAGCATATACTTAAATGCTGTCCTGAATCAGGGCCTCTGCTAACAATGAACTCCTAACCCATGGAAGAGCAAACTCCTAATAGAATACAACAAGTTTAGAAATGACAAGTTTAGAAATGTGGGGGGGGGGAACTTGATTAATGAAAAGTTCAACAAATTGTGTTTAAAAACTAAAAGGAAAAATATGAAAATATGATTGACAGAGTTCAGCAATACTCCTTTCTTAGCAATTCTGGAGTCTGATGTTCCAATGCCATTCTTACATGAATAGTTCATATATAAGTAGTCACATTAACTTCAATGCTACTACTGGTATAAATAAGAGTTAGCCATTTGAATAAAGGTTTGTGGGATCAGACATCTACACTGCATATGAAACTTTCCAAAATATCCCTTCCTAAGGAATTTCAATATTTTATATATAAAATAGTAATTCAACATTCCTTGGATGCCATATTTGAAACATATTTTTTTTTCTGATTGCCTTTGATATCCATACTAAGACTCTGTAAAAAGTCATATTTATTTTTACTTTTTCCACTATTTGGAATTATAATTTTCATCACTATTTATTGAACATTTTCCAACCTTTCCTCCTCCTTCCTAAGAATATATATAAAAATATTTGTCTGGGTTATTGGCTTTTCCATTACCAACAATTATTTTTTCTTCTGACACCCTGTAAAGCTTTTCCTCCAATTTTATTATGTATTGCTTTGAATATAAAACAATGACATAATTCACACTAATAAAGGAAAAAGAGCATCAGAGTAGATACTCCAAGAAAACAAGTTTCAAATAATGTAACTCTTCATGGTCTAACATTTATATAATACAGGTAGCTATAGGATAATATATAAAGCTGTAATGCTGTATTGTTGAAATTCCAAATATTCCTCACATCAGAGTAAAGATACAATGTAAACATTTAATACAAAACTCTTGTAAATGCTCATGTAACCCTTCTGCCCGTCTGAGTTGGCAGCAACAAGGGCCCGGGTTCAGTATCTAGGGGTTCCATTTCAATAACACAATGCAAAGCCATCTCGAGCCCCCACCCAGTGACCTGGGACAATTACATACCACCCCCAGGTGCCTCTAAGAGGCAATACTTCCCCTTGCGCAAGCACAGTCTCTGAGTGTAGCAAAATCCTTTTAATAAAGGAGGGAAACAATGCAGCATTATGTTGGGGAAACACCACAAACAGAATTCATAACACAAACCATGAGCAAAAGACGCCGCCCTCCCCCAAGTAAGTTAGGCAGTATCCTTTTTCCCTCAGGGTCTTAAGTCCAGCAACCCAAAAAAATCACCAAAAGTCCCAAAGTCCAACACCCCAAAAGTCTCTTAAGTCCAGTAACCCCAAAATCACCCAAAAGTCCAACAACCCAAAAGTCTCTGTCCCTGGTCACTGCAGCCCCAGAGTTCAAAAGTTTATCTGCAGAGTTTTACCTCCCAGACTGGGGGGGAGGGGGCACAGCAGTGTTTAGGGGCACCTTACGTGGTCCGAGGCCAACTGCCCGCCTCTCCATGGGGTTCTGCTGCAGCCTTCACCGCGAGCCACTCCACCAACTGCTCCGCTCCTCCAGCCATCTTGTGAGCCACTCTAGCCGTTCCGCGAACTGCTCCACTCCGCTCCACCTGCTGTCCTGTGAGCAGGGCTGGCTCCAGGCCCCAGCGCACCAAGCGCGTGCTTGGGGCAGCATGCCGTGGGAGGCGCTCTGCCAGTTGCCGGGAAGGCGGCAGGCGGCTCCGGTGGAGCATCCGCAAGCACACCTGCGGGAGGTCCACTGGAGCCGCGGGACCAGCGGACCCTCTGCAGGCATGCCTGCGGGATGTCCACCGGAGCCGTGGGACCGGCGAGCGGCAGAGCGCTCCCCGCGGCATGCCGCCATGCTTGGGGCAGCGAAATGGCTAGAGCCAGCCCTGCCTGTGAGCTGCTCTAATCATCCCACAAACTGCTCAGCAATATATCTTCACACACCCCCAACCACTCAGTGATTTCAACTTTGAGTAATTTTAGTTCTTCAGTGATTTCAGCTTGTAGTAGGGGAGCCTCAGTGCTGGTGCACCATTGGCCCAAAGTGAATTCAGCTCAGCAGCCTGTAACTAGACTCCTAATGGAATTTAAATTAGCTGTGATATTCTACAGTAGAGAGAGGAGGAGGTGCAATTGATATTTCAGGTCCTCACAAGGGGCTCATACCTTCAGGTACAAATACCTGTCCCCAGTCTCTCTCAATTCACTGGGTTTTGGAACCCATGTCCCTTGTCTAGTGAGTGCTACTTAGTTGATGGTGAGTCCCTCTGACATAAAACACTTTCATTGTTCTTGATTCACATAATCAGGACAATTGTCCTGCCCCAATAACAGAGAAACTGGGGATCCCACAGCAGCCAAAGTGACCATTTAGGCTGCTGTGGGTTCATGCTAGGTGGGGTGGGTGTGCCTCTGCAAACAAGATCAGCCCTTGAAGTTCTTTTCCACAACTCGCCACAGTTCACCACCAGATGTCAGGATAGAGCTCATCCTGACTCTGCTTACACTCAAACTAATTTGAGTCAATTAAAATTGTATCTTTTGATTCCAGAGACCACAATGAAAGAGCAAATGTAATAAAATAGCATCATAATAGCCTCATGTTAGTCATTCTGATAATATGTATACACACAGTCTGATTTACTATACAGCTCTGAGATGAGTTACATAGTTCTTGTCATGAGTTCCCCGCACCACAAATTATGATTTCTTTTAATTGGTGAGCTCCCTTATTTACAAGAGCAGTCCCACAGACGTCAGTTGGATGTGGTTGTGTATTTCTTTATGGCCCACAGAACAGCTTTCTTTTCAAGTGGATGCACTGTCCAAATGCACTCTATCATATATGTCAAACTTTGTCTGCTTGCTGGTTTCAGCACCAGTGCCCAAGGCAAACTACAGTGATGGGGGCAATTTGTAGGTTTTATTATTGTTTTGTTTTAAACTGCTTAGAGTGTGGGTAGAGGATCATGGGACAACTCATTAGTGTAGATCCTGGGTGACAGAAAGAGTTCATCCATCACTGACGGCTAATCTCATATCAGCCACAAGACTGTGCACAATTAGTCATGATTTCCCACAAGCTCTTGCAGTAGCTCACTGTACCATGAATAATAATTCTAACTGCACACAAATCATCATCTCATTCATGGCTGATATTAAATCTGCCCATCAGTGACAGATTAACTTTGTTCTGTTGTTGTGCGCCAAGACTAAAAACATCCCACGGCCTTCTCCACCCAGGAACACGGAGAAGGAAAAAAAAAAAAAAAAAAGAGCAAGCCCCAGTTTGCCCTCAGCCCTGTAAATCCTCTAGGAAAACCCTGTCAAACTCAGAAAACAGACAAAGCTTTAAGTATATGAAAGAATGCACCAGATATGCCAAGTAGTCAAGAAAGCCACCCAATGGGCTATACCCAAATGCATGCCCAAATGAACACAAACAAAAAAGAGGAAAATAATATTGAATCATCATCCTTTGTGTTTCACTCTCTCAACTGCTAAACATTGCTCCCTTTAGGTAAAACCACTACTTTGCCCCTGGAACAATGATAATTCTCATTTTCTAATTTTTTTAAAAAATCCTTAGAAATATCAAGCTTTATTATTCTTGCTGATTATTTATTTAGGAAAACAGGAGACTCAGGGCCCAATTCAGCAAATGACTTAATAAAGTTTTATTCATGTCAATGGAACTTAAAAGCCTGCTTGAGTGCTTTGCTGAACTGGTATCTAGAAGCAGTGCTAAATTAGTTGGCAAATAGTTATGCTGAAGGTGTTCAGTAAACACCTGACATTTAAACTTGCTTCAACAAGCTAGGACTCCGACTACACATCTAGGAAAAGCCAGAATAGTCCATTCACACCTCCAAATCTGTTTTTCATCTGTTAAAGATTTGCTTTTTTCACTATGCATTGAAAAGGTCAATTCTCAAGAATCTTTTGGTGAGATACTGGAGGCAGAGCTCAAGAAGACCCTCACACACAAATCTCCACTATTCTAGCAATGCTATAACAAATAAACTTCATTGTTGCATTCTCATTGAGAGAAATATTCAGGGATAATATTTATGGACATGTCTGTTGTACTTCTAAAGATTTTTTTTTCAGTGGCATGACTCATATCTTAGTCCTCCTTAGGTCTCACATAGCATTACCATTGTTATTTAAATTTTGTATAAAGTGCCATAATTATTAAACAAATAGCTATGCCTTACCACTATTTGTAAAGTTACTGATTTTTACTGCTTCTTTTTAATTCTTCTCCACATTAGCTGTGACTACACTAATAATGTTCTGCTAAAATGTCTCTCTGTTGCCACCTTCATTTCATCTCCACTGGTGATATCAGTGGTGGAAGTGCTAGCATAGGTGTTTATCAATGATATAGGCATAATGTCATCAAACTTTGCTCATAGAAAGCCTACATGAGGTAATGCTTAACTGCCAGCAACCTACAACATCTTGTCTACACTACTGCTCCCACTGATGGAAACAAATCAGGAGAAACAACAGTGAAATAATTAAGAGAAATTTCCTAGGTTAGCCAAGTCCTGGAATAGAATCATTGACCTGCCCCTCCTCTGTTCATTGCATCAACATTTTATACGGTACATTGCACAGAACAAGGTGCATAACAAGAAAATCTGATATTTAATTCTAATAGAGAATGAGTCACTGATATACTAGCACAAATATTTTTAAAATATCAACTGTAGTTACTTTTGCTCTTTGAATAATCAAAAGGTCATATAATAAAATAAAGCCTTTCTAGTCTGGCAGAAGTAGTTCTGCCGACTGAATTTTATTGCTATTTTCTAGCAGTTGCAATTTTGTTCTTTCTGTTGTAGACACATTTTGTCTAAGCTACAGAATATGTTTATTACTTAAAAAAATGTAAGAGTCCAGCCCTGCTCAATTTGCAGTGCAAGACTCCCAGCAAAATATCATGCGCAATTACTGTTTTACACTCCTTGTAACATGTTGACATTGTAATTCAGTGTGTGAATGCCCAGTAGAAGGCCTTTGCACTTTGATGGCTTATATGCAAGTTAGCTGGTACACAGGCCATGGCTCACAGGGATGAGTTTCACCCTTTGTGCACAAATCTAGTTAAGAACAATTTCATTGATTGTAGAAAGGTGGTTTTCACTCTATTAGCACAGTGAGAAACTTGCTGGAATGTAATGATTTGGTTTTGTTTTTGTTTTTTTTAAATGGTGTATGTAGAAATTTTTTATCTTTAATCTTTATATTGCCTCTTGCAATTATGTTTAACAACTATTGTACTTGTGATGATGATATTGTTTAGTTAATGGCATCTTAAGCTACCTACTGTTTCAATTAGTATGTTCATTACTATCAGCGTTCATTACTTCAGCTTAGCGTAGCACTCTGGTTGCAAGAGTGCATAAATTCAAAGCTTAATTATATTGCCAAAACAGTAATTAAAATGTATTAGCATGGCATTGTCAATTAAAGCTATATTCATAAACTTCAGCAGGAATGTACCTAATGTGCCCTGCAGAGCTGAGAAGCAGCAGGCACAGTACCACAGGGAGGAACAATCTTTAAAGTAACTTTGCCAACTATTTTGCAGGCCATAATAGGGTATAGATTTTGCATTTTCAGCAAGGTGTGCTGGGAAATAAGCACTATTCTTCCCCTCATTAAGTGGAAACTGGCTGCCTAATTCTCTGTACATGGTACTGAAAATATTCCCTATGGTTTTTAAGCACTGAAATTACTTCCGCAAAGTAGCAACAACTTATTAAAGTGCCATAACCTCACTATTGGAGAAAGTGCCACAAAAATGAATATCGTAACACCAGCAGGTCTTGTAATATAGTTTTTTTGTCATGCCCGATGCCAGTTCTTTATATAGAGAGTACTCCAAAGGCACTACTTTTAGAGCGCCATTTTTCTTTTGTGCTTCACCAGGGAGCAGCTACATGGAATCAGTACATCCCCTTCTCTGCAGGTCATCAATCGCGTGGCTAAGGGAATGACTGGGAACTTTGAAAGAAACAGTAGTCTTATATTTGAGGATTACAGTCAAAGAGCATTAGGATTAACGAAGTAGGGCTTATGCTAAAACTGGAGCTCTGAAAGCCCCTCCCTGCACTGCAGTGCTGCCCTGTAGCTTGCATACCGTAGCGGGATACATATCTATGCTTTAGTTTTGGTTATTTTCTTTATTAATCTTTTCATTTTCTGCATTCTTTAGCAGGTTTGCTGGCTCAGTGTGTATTTTATCTGATGTTTACAGACTGTTTCTGTTAACTACCACAGGTTTACACCCTATGAGTGGTATAACCCCCACCCGTGCAACCCTGATTCAGATGTGGTGGAAAACAATTTTACTTTACTAAATAGTTTCTGGTTTGGAGTTGGAGCTCTCATGCAGCAAGGTACACCGGTCACACATCATTATTGCACACATCCCACAGTCTGCTCAAGGGCTTCTGTGCTGGTAAACTCCACCATCTGTAGCTACCACATATATTGTAAAACCTGATCTCAGACATTAAAAAAGCAGATTACACAGTGAAGTGGGGATAAGGAGGTGAGGGAAATGAAACTGACACCTGCTTAAATACAAAATATGGTAACCGCAGAAATTAGAAGGGAAAACATACAAGAAAGTATAAAATCAGCTGTCCCATATGGGAGCTTCTGTAGACAAAACAGAAAATAATAGCCAGATGACTAGAAAGGTATTTTTATTGATGAGAAACCTAAAATTCCTACATTAAAAACAGGAAAAATCTCTATTCACGTAGGCTTCACCCCAGTATAGACAGTAATAGCCATAGCGATCCTGGAACACATACAGGACCAGCCAGTCAAAAGGTATTACTTCACACAGATTGTTAAGTTTTGTTGGCAATTGTCAAACTTTTATTTAAAACCAAAACAAAACCTATTTTTATTGGCTTTTCTGCAGGTTTGAGTCCCATGCTCTTGTAAATGCATCCAACCTTAGAATTAACCAAGTCAAGTCCCAGTTGCTGCTGAATTTTGGAAACTGCACCCAGATACTCGCATGACAATGAAGGGCAGCGAAGTGCACTCGAAATGGGAAGTCACGCAGATACATGTACTAAACACTTATGCTTATGGCGTGTGTATACTGAGGCTTCCCATTAAAGGGCTATATTGTATCAATACGGGGCTCCATTCAATATCTCTGAAAACATTTCCCCCCCTCCAAAAAAAAGCAATACATAGAGGAAGTTGCAGCAATATATTGGTATTAAATTCCCAAATATTTAAGAAAGGAAAGAATACCTACATTCATTCAGGTACAGTTTATTCTTTTCATAGGCATGAATACCAATTTGGATTTTGTAAATAAATAAAAAAATAATGAAGGAATTTTTCTTAGACAGGGTAGTGAAGAAATTTCACACTGTTACTAGGATAATACATCCACACAGTTTTATTGGTATATTCATAGGAGACACATATCTTCACCAAAATTATTTTGAAGAAGATTGGAGATAAGGTGTTTTTGTTTTTTACAATGTATCTGTAAAGTACAGACTAAGGTTTTACAGTATCAGGCAGGTGTGTGTATATAATTGTGACTGCCTTGTGTGTGAGAGTGCCCCAAGACTTTGTGTTTTTAATGTCCTGCCTTTTTGGAGTTTACCATCATCCACAGCAAACTGTGGGATGCAGTGTCTACTAGTTACCACTACCTTGGGTACATGACAGTCAGCCCCAACCAGACTCTGCTTGTCTTTCAAGAAGCTTTACAAAAACATTTGTAAGGCGAAGCAAATGTTTCCATGTACAAACTTGTGGTACGTGTGACTGTAAGTGCACCGTCAGTAACATGTAGAGTTTGAACAAGAGATGAATGGTTGCTAACCTCTGCATCTATTGTTATGCTCTTTCTTGTTAACAGAAGCTGCTTGTTGTGCTTGATTGGAAGCCACTTGTTTATTAAAATTTAAAATGTGATGATCAGACTTTCTCTTTTCTACAGAGCGTGAGCAAAGTCTGGATCAGGATTGGCTGTCATGTCTGCCATAAAAAGGCACTAGAGAGACTTCAGCAAGTATTGTCTCTGACCCTGAATCTTGCTAGTAACATTTTACTTAGATGTTATTTCCCCATTCCTTTGAAGTTCTCAATCCAGATATTTCCTCTGGTCTTTGAAGGTATCCAGACATGGCATACTTCTAATTATAGTGAGCAGATAATTAAAAAAATGTATGAGAAAATATTACTTTTAAAAACTCAAGTGACCTACTAAAGCCTGAATTCAACAAAATGCATAAGCACATCCTTACCTTTAAAGATAGAGCTTAAGTCTCTCAAGATTACACCAATGAAACAAAAGCATGTGCTTATGCACTTTGCTGAATCAGGTTCCAAGAGATGGTGAATACTGAAAAAATCACGGGCCTGATCCTGCAATACCCTGAACCCCACTCAACTCCTATTGACTTTTGTGAGAGTTGAGGGTGCTCATCATCTTACAAGATCAATCGCCTTGCTTATAACATTCTGTGGCAGGTTAAAATGTATTGTCCTTAGTTTAATTAGATTAAAGATTTTCAGTTTCATTTATACAACTAATTTGACACTGGAGAAAACCATTGGAGTATTATAATTTTGCCAAAAAGCTACAGTAGGCAAGAGTTTCTCCACCTCCATCTATTATCATGTACCTCTAACTGTAAGGCTGCACTACCAGCTTTTATGGCAAGCTGCTAGGGTTTCTGAAGTTTCGTTGCTATTACTATCACTATACATTAAAACTAGGATTGTACCAGTGTCTAACTACATCTTTTATATTCCTACAACTATTTAGGCTTTTAGAAAATGACATCTTCATGAAGATCTGAATCAGCATACCTAGCAGCCTGCTCTTACGTTTGCTAGGTCAACTACAGTTTAGAAATAAATACATCCTTAGGAGTAAAAAATCATGTTTCACAACATTTAAAAAAATCTAGTCTGATAAAGCACCAAGAAAAGCACAATTAACAAACATAAATCTGGATGAATCAGCAGCTCTTGAAATGATACATTAAGATTCCTGAAATTAAATAGGAACCTCTACTTTTAGACGGTTGGCCTAGTTTAAAATCAGTGCAACACAAAGGCTACACACGACAGGAAGTCAGCTTTGCTGTTACCTCTCATAATTTGGTAGCTACATCAATGTACTCAGAGCCCTCGGCTACGGTTAGCTCTGACCTTTAAGAGAGATGTACATATATTTATAAAAAGCTAAATTAAATCTGTTTGCCTGTGGTTTGGAAGATTATTACCCTTTCAACTTTTGTTCAAATTGTATAAAGTTTTTATGTTAAAATCTTTCAAGGCCTTAAATACCTTCTGTGAAATGTCTGAAGTTCCTAATCATTAAGTAGCTCAGATGACATAACACTTCAACAACAGGGACCTTTCTCTAACAATAATGAATATTAGTTAAATCAAATTCTGTACACACTCAGACCCCAGTTCAGCCAGCACTTAAGCATTTGCTTAAGTCCATCCTTATTCAATAAAACACTTATGCACTGTGCTTAACTCTGATGTTAAACTGAAGTCAGTTGACTATAAGCGCACAATCAAGTGCGTGTCTGAATCTGGGCCTTAAACCCCAGGCAATCCACTGAAGTCAGCAAGATTGTATACCATGTCAGTCAGGGCAGAATTTGGCTCATAATGTTCAGGAGTACTTTGCTTCACAGCTGGGATCAAATTCAACCCTCCTGAGTCACTTATATGCCCTTAAAAAGTAAAATTAAACATACAAATTATCCATTTATTGTCCTAGTCTCACAATGGCAACAGCAAATACCCACCCCCCAAAAAAAGCAAATACAGTACAGAACTGTGTTAAATATAAACTATTAATAAAATAAAGGGAGAGCAGCATTTTTCTTCTGCATAGTAAAGTTTCAAAGCTGTATTACGTCAATGCTCAGTTGTAAACTTTTGAAAGACCAACCATAACATTTTGTTGAGAGTTACGAATAACCTCCATTCCCAAGGTGTTCAAACCTCTGAGGGTCTACTGTATTGTTGTTCTGAAGTTTAAGGCTTAAAGCCTCATTAGAGTACTTGTAACAAGCAGTTAAGATACAGATAAATGGCTAGTATAGCTTGCTAGGAGTCTAAAAGGTTAACTCCAAAGGTGACATTATCTCAAAGACAAATTGGTGTTCAGACCCATGGATAATCATGCGTTTGTTAGGTATTATGGCATACATCCCCTTCAAAGTATGTTACCATTATTAATGTTATCTGTACATATGTGAGATTACTGTGTAGATTTCTTTTATCATTCTGTGGTTCATAAATGTATTATGCTCCTAAAAATAATCTACTGCCAGAGAAAGATTTCTTTCAACATGTTTTAATATGATTGTTTTGATGATATTATAACAGGATCAGAGCTGATGCCTAAAGCTCTTTCTACCAGAATAGTTGGAGGAATATGGTGGTTTTTCACCTTAATCATAATCTCATCCTACACTGCCAACTTGGCTGCCTTCCTGACAGTTGAGAGAATGGAATCCCCCATCGATTCAGCAGATGATTTGGCAAAGCAAACCAAGATAGAATATGGAGCTGTTAGAGATGGATCAACAATGACCTTCTTCAAGGTAAAATAGTGCCAGATGGTTTTGTACTGTCAGAATTGTAACCTTTCACTAATAGATTCTGAAATGTGGAACGGAATGAGAAATTTTGAAAACATTAGTTTAGCAAAATTAAGCAGTTACAACAAATCCCTAATCCACAGAGCGTCCTCCAGGAATCTACACATGAGTGATGGGGAAGGTTGTGCTACATGCATGTTTCCTTCCGCCAACCAGCGGGAAATTGCCACAAATAGATGACAGTCTGACACAGTACCACCTTTAGTGAACAGTCCTCAGTACCATGGCTGCTCCCTAAGAATGGAGGGCTCCGGGGCAGCTACAATCTGGAAAGTCCCTGCTAGAACAGGTCCAATCCAAGAGGGAATAAAAGACTCTGGAAAAATGTACAGGCACAAAGTCTCTGCTGGAATAGCCCCATGCCTTTAGTGAACCCTCAAGATCTATACAGTCTGGGGCCCAACTACCTCCTCCTTTTGAGAAAGGCAAACCCATACCCTAGCAAAAAGAATTTAGTGAAAACTCTGCGAGGAGGACCTCCACAGTTTTGTCCCATCAGGGCCCATTCCCACTAGCTATTCTTCAGTCTTCAGAAGGGGGCTGTTTGGCTCGAAGTTTATAATAAGTAATTTTCTAAGATACTTGATCTTGCAAAGCAATTGGAAAAATACAAAATAGTTAATTTGCTTTTAAAAATATTTTATATAAAGAATATAGATTTAAAGTTTAATAAATATAATTATTAAGTGAGAGCATTTTCTAGTGCAATTGCTTCAGTAGATGATTAAATTCCTTTTGATAATCAGCTTTAATTACATATAAAATGAATGGATCTCAAAATGTCGATACATATACTAACAAGTTACAAATATGGAAAATGTACAAAAAACATCCCATGGCAATTAGCACTAATTAGCAGCTTTGTTCTCACACCCAGGAGGAAATCCAAGGATTGAATGTACCTAGGTAAGTATCAATATCATGCTCCTCAGTATGGTATCTGAGCATCTTTTAACTAACCTTTACGAAGAGTCCTTCCAAAGAGAATGAGAATGAGTCACATTGGTGAAACAACATGTGGGAAAAATAGCTTCTGCTACCTGTGTCATAGATGTTCTGTTAATTAACATTTCAGTTACTGGTGTTATCAGTTTGACATCTTAAGTGAGTATTTTAAAAAGGTCTGTGGCAGACCTGGCAATTTAACCTAGATGCCTCAAATCCCAGTGCAGTACCTTAACCACAAGACTACCTTCAGATGAAGAAAGATTCTTTATATACAAATAAAGAAAAGTAATGGATTGCAATTCAAATATTTGGATCATGTCCCAAAACTAGTAATTTTCAAAAAGGATTCTGCAGTAGTTTGCTACATCTTACATGGCCACCCTGTTTTTAGCAGTTAAAGGTAAATTCCTCTCTTGCTGCCCCTGCTTACTTCCATCTATCATTGGGGAGAGGTGACTGTGTATTTGAATAAGAGAATAAACAATGCTTTTTTTCAAAGCCTGATTATTTAGTCAGCTTTTGAAATGACAAGTTGAAATCTCTATTAACATATGCTGGAAAACAACTCGAGAACCCTAGGAATTGTCACAAAGTAACTACGATATCACTTATTTTAATAAGGAACACCTATTAGGCTGGTTAGTACTTTCTGCTACTACTTAAAAGACCCTAGTAAAATTACTTAGCCCAATTTCCCCCCATTGGCCAAGAAAGGTCACCACAATTCGGGGCCTTGAAAGATGAATCTGCACAAAGAGAGACTGCAGTTGTGGCTCCTGCTCTATAGCAGAGGAAATCACTGCATACTCTAAACATTGTGGAAATCAGAACAAGTTTTCCAAAGCGGTTTCATTTTGCACTGGCTTTTTATGACACAAATAAGAGCGTGGAATTTTGAAGGCACAAATAAAGATGAATCAATTTTTTTAATATTGTTTTTAGCGTTTAGGCATCTAACTTAGGTTTCAAATAGATAATTAGGTATCAGTTTTCTACAAAATTCACTCATGCGTGTGTGTGTCTGCAATTATATATGAATGATGAATGCTATAAGTAATTTCTGTGGAGAATGGAGATGAATTAGTTGGAAGAGTAAAGGTGATCTAGTGAAAGGTGCATGAAAAATGCAATTTCACATTTATATCACTGCTACATATGCAATACAATTAATAAATCATATACAGTACCTCTTAGAAGAGCTAAAGAGATCATTGCTCCATTGTGCTAGGTGATGTATAAAAACAAAGCGAGGAGCCAAAGCTTGTCCTGAAGAGCTTACAGCCTAAACAGATCAGAGAGACAAAGGGTGGAAAGGGAAATAGAAGTACAGACAGAGAAAATGACTTGCTCAAAATAACACACAGTAGGTTAATGGAGTTTTTTAGTGTGTAATTATTTGTAAAGCATCAGAGATGTACATAGTACTTCACAGACATAGAAGAGACAAATCTATGTCCCCAGGGTGCGTTCAGTCTAAATGTTATACGTACAAAGATATATATTATTTATAACTTACTATGTAGAATCATAGACTTTAAGGTCAGACGGGACCATTATGATCATCTATGCCACTCAACATTTCTGCAAATCAGACACCAGACTTTCAAGCCGGACACCCAGAAATGAGAAATACAGAACTGGTGAGCAGTTATGAGAGGCTGGTTTAAATGACTTGCCTAGCATCACATAGGAACAGTGGCTCAGATGCACAAAGATTCATAGGTACTTAAACCCCTAAATTCCATTACAAACCACAAAACTGTGGCTCTCGCAAAACCTATACTCAGTTGGCACCTAAGTTTTCAGGGCAAAAGTTCCCCTGGTGCCTTCATTTCCACCTCTGGGCATGTGCCTCACAATAGGCATCTGAATGTCTATCTCCTATTTAAGTCCCAGAGTGATCCACAAAATGGGGGAAGATAGGTGCTCCTCCCCCTACCTCACCTGTGGGGCCTGAGCAGAGGCTACCTACAAGACCAGTCCTATAGCAAATTTGTGAGGGAAGGTGGTAGTGTCCCCTTTATCACTTTTAGCCTAGTGGTTAGCACACTCACCTGGTATGTGGGAGGCCCAGGTTCAGTTCCCCCCACTCTGCCAAATAGGGGAGAAAGGATTTGAACAGAGATTTCCCCTCTCTCTCAGAAGATTACCCTAACCACTGAGCTATGAAACAGTCTGATGTGGGCTCAATCTCTCCTGTTGAAGCTGTTCCACTGCAATTCCCAAATCTTTTTGCGGATCCCTGTGCGTATCCGGGCCTTTGGGGCAGAGAAAGGGACAGAATTCAACTCTCCAGGGCGGCATTCAACTGCCTTAACCATGAGATCCTTTTCTTGTAATTCCCTGACACATTCACCATGCATCTTCCTACTTCTGCACCAAATGGAGCAGGAATCCTATGGACAACAGTCTGCTAAACTACGCAACCCTGATTCACCCCCAAAGCAGGTCCATTTTGTGCACTGAATGAGACAATGATCCTGTGGAAAAAACAGTTATGTGATCATGTAAGTAAAGACTGTCATAATGCATATGCATAAGGGGGCTGAATTAAGGTTTCCCAGGCTGTCTTAGTTCTGGCATTTCTTAACTTTTGAGTGCTTGACTTTGCAGCCTTGATAATGTTCTTTTAATATAGTTTTTAGTGTGTCATTTATTACATTTTTTAAAAAGTAAACTGAAAAATTAGAAGTTCCATCAAGTGGCATCACATTGACACCCACGTGCATCATCAGCAGGACTGGAACCTTTAGATCCACCACAAAGACCTCTGCCACTTTAGCTAATGGAGTAACCAATAGTAGCAGTAATAGGTGGGCCTCCTTTATGTGACCACAACTAAATGGGAATGGGAGACTTTTGCCAGTAGATTTCACAGATATTTCCTGATAGCAGGGGCATGGTGAAACTCAGGAATCTTGGATTCCACTACAGACTCTGGAAGGGAGCATTTGTTAGTGGGCACAGATTCTTCTGTCCCACCCCCATCAACCTGCCCCAGTACCATTCTCTTTACCTTACCGCTCGCTGTCTACATTTCTCATGTTGCTCATTCCAGTCTTCCTGCCCAACCGTTCTATTTCCTTCCTTCCCAGCTCCTCCTCTGATCTGCCTCTCTCCCTACCCCTGGCCTCCAGTTTCCTCCACCTAACCACCCACCCACATTCCTTAGCTGCACTGGCTCCCAGTTCCAATCTCCCCTTCCCTCTCTATGTAATTTCAGTGTGCCCCTTTGGTCCTTTTCCCAAATCCTTGTCCAGCCAGGCCTAAACCTGGCTTCTCCTCAGGTACGTCTCCCATCAACTTGTTCCTCCATCCCAATGGTTCTCAGTTCTAGTCTCCTTGTCCAGTCTTCACTCCACTCACTTTCCAGTACCCCCTCTGCCCCTGACTGCCAGTTGCTGTCCCTGTCTCCTGTCCCCTCCAAACGCCCAATCCCTGCCAGGCTCCTTGTCCCAATCTACTCCACTGCTCCCCAGAGGTTCAACTCTTGTCCCTTCTGCATTTGAATCCAACCGCTTCCTCCTCTATGCTACCTGGGCTCCGGGGGTGGTGTGTGTGTAGTGGTGTCATTGAGAGTACAGACGACATAGGCTGCATACTGTCAGTTCAGGCGCCCAGACCCAACACAGCCCAGAGCTGCAACAGCAGGGAAAGTCCTGCTCAGTCCAGGCTGGTGCATGCTCAGTGTAGATGGAATTTAAGGGGAATTTAGCTGCTAAAATCTGAGAAGTCTTTATTGAGCATGTGCAAACTGTGATTTTTCAAAAGCAGCAAAGAATCCTGTGGCATCTTATAGACTAACAGACGTTTTGGAGCATGAGCTTTCGTGGGTGAATACCCACTTCCTCAGATGCATGTCTTCCTCAGATGCATGTATTCACCCACGAAAGCTCATGCTCCAAAACGTCTGTTAGTCTATAAGGTGCCACAGGATTCTTTGCTGCTTTTACAGATCCAGACTAACACGGCTACCCTCTGATACTTGTGATTTTTCAAAGACTTATAACTTTCCCAAGTTTGAGCAGATTTTCATTCGGGTCTCAAAAGGCACATCCTGGACACAAAGGACACCCCCTACAAAATTTTGAGTCCCTGCTCCACAGCATGGAGGCACTAGAGCTTTTCAAAGAAAAGTTCACCAGTATGTAACATGGACGAAGCAATTTATTTTTCTCTAACCTCGTTCTTGGAAAAAAAATAGTTTTGGCTAAACTTTTCCAAGGCAAAAGAAATCACCCTGAGGCTGACACTAACCATGAGAAATATAGGCCAAATAGTCAAATGTTGGCAAAGTTTAAAGCACAGGATCTTATAATGGGAAGTGTCAGTCAATCTTATTAATAGGCAGTTCTATCAGCCTCCGTTGTAATTTTATATATCTGAGTTATACATTACCATGTAAAGTCAGGGAAGAGCTGGATTACTTCTGGGGGAGGAAGAAGGAAATAGTGTGATTTCCCTCCCCAGTGTTTCTAATAAATCATTTCAGACCTGACCCTGCAATGTGCTGACAGTTCTCAACTCAAGGGACGTCACTGGGAGTTGAGGGCCCTCAGAGGACTGAGTTCTGTGTGCCCATCATGATTTATAGGAAAGAGCAGATAATGCAAAATAATTCACAGCCACAGTAGAGACAAAGGGCAGTTATATTTTAAATTTAGGCACAAGACTTCCTATTTTATTTTTTAAAATAAAACTTTCATAGGATAGAGGAGATATTTAGACATCAAAATACTTATTTCTCCCTAAGACGATACTGCAGTCTACTGGCATCAAGCTGTTTCCCAGCTTGCAATACTGCTAGCTGAAGGGGGCACGGTGGATAATATGGTAACCAGCAGGGTGTGAGGTTCAAGTGGCTCAGTTAAAAGAAAGGCTTTGTCCCTCAAAATACGTTCCTAGGAAAGTCACAACAGGAAGAAAAACAGATGGAGGGGGGCCAAGCTCACTGAACTAGACGGCTGCTGTAACAGGTGGGGGAAGTCTAAGAAATGTATGAAAATCTCTGAGTGGGCTAGGTGAAGCGGGAAGATAATGGTTTTCAGTTCAAAAGAATGTAAGTGCTCTGAGGGTATGTCTACACTACGGGATTATTCCGATTTTACATCAACTGGTTTTGTAAAACAGATTGTATAAAGTCGAGTGCACGCGGCCACACTGAGCACATTAGTTCGGCGGTGTGCGTCCATGTACCAAGGCTAGCGTCAATTTCCAGAGCATTGCACTGTGGGTAGCTATCCTGTAGCTATCCCATAGTTCCCGCAGTCTCCCCCGCCCATTGGAATTCTGGGTTGAGATCCCAGTGCCTGATGGTGCAAAAACAGTGTCGTGGGTGATTCTGGGTAAATGTCATCACTCATTCCTTCCTCCGCGAAAGCAACGGCAGACAATCATTTCGCGCCCTTTTTCCCTGGATTGCTCTGGCCGATGCCATAGCATGGCAACCATGGAGCCCGTTTTGCCTTTTGTCACTGTCACTGTGTTGTACTGGATGCTGCTGACAGAGGCGGTACTGCAGTGCTACACAGCAGCATTCATTTGCCATTGCAAGGTAGCAGAGATGGTTACCAGTCGTTCTGTACCGTCTGCTGTGCCATTGTAAATTGGCAATGAGATGACAGTTATCAGTTGTTCTGTACCGTCTGCTGCTGTCATAGGTGCTCCTGGCTGGCCATAGCTGAGGTCGGCTGGGGGCACAAAGACAAAAATGGGAATGACTCCCCGAGTCAATCCCTCCTTTATGGTTTATCTAAAAATAGAGTCAGTCCTGCCTAGAATATGGGGCAAGTGTACTAGAGAACCAGTGTATCAGAGAATCAGAGAGCACAGCCGCTCCATGTCAGATCCCGCAGAAATGATGAGTTGCATGCCATTCACGGGGGTTGCTCCTGCAACAACCCCACCCGTTGATTCCCTTCTCCCCCAACCTTTCTGGGCTACCGTGGCAGTGTCCCCCATTTGTGTGATGAAGTAATAAAGAATGCAGGAATAAGAAACACTGAGTTTTTAGTGAGATAAAATGAGGGGGAGGCAGCCTCCAGCTGCTGTGATAGTCCAGGTAGGACATTAAACGGTGGAGGGGAGAGGAGCCCAGCATCCCACTGCTATGATAGTCCAGGCAGTACAGAATCTTTTCTTTAGACATGAAAGCGGGGGGGGGGGTGATGGAACTCATCCCCCAGTTGCTATGATGAGGACCGTTACCAGCCGTTCTGTACCATCTACCGGGAATGACCGGGAGTCATTCCTATTTTTACCCAGGTGCTCCCGGCCGACCTCACCTGAGGCCAGCCAGGAGCACTCACAGGATGATGATGACGATGGATAGCAGTCATATTGTACCGTTTGCCACCGGGGAGGGGAGGGGAGAGGATGCTGCTATTCATTGCCGCAGCACCACGTCTACCAGTAGCATGCAGTAGACATAAGGTGACATATAAAAAAGTCAAGAAACGATTTTTTTTCCCTTTTCTTTCATGGGGGGGTCGGTGGTAAATTGACAACATATACCCTGAAACACCCTGGACAATGTGTTTGACCCTACAGGCATTGGGAGCTCAGCCAAGAATGCAAATGCTTTTCGGAGACTGCGGGGACTGTGGGATAGTTGGAGTCCTCAGTACCCCCTCCCTTCCTCCATAAGCATCCATTTGATTCTTTGGCTTTCCATTACGCTTGTCACACAGCACTGTGCTGTGGCCTCTGTCTATCATAGCCTGGAGATTTTTTCAAATATTTTCTCATTTCATCTTCTGTAACAGAGCTGTCATAGAACAGATTTGTCTCCCCATACAGCGATCAGATCCAGTATCTCCCGTATGGCCCATGCTGGAGCTCTTTTTGGATTTGGGACTGCATCGCCACCTGTGCTGATCAGAGCTCCACGCTGGCCAAACAGGAAATGAAATTCAAAAGTTCTCGGGGCTTTTCCTGTTTACCTGGCCAGTGTATCTGAGTTTGGATTGCTGTCCAGAGCAGTCACAGTGGTGCACTGTGGGATACTGCCCGGAGGCCAATACCTTCGATTTGCGGCCATACTAACCTTAATCCAATATGGTAATACCGATTTCAGCGCTACTCCTCTCGTCGGGGAGGAGTACAGAAACCGGTTTAAAGAGCCCTTTATATCGATATAAAGGGTGTCGTTGTGTGGACGGGTGCAGCGTTAAATCGGTTTAACGCTGCTAAAATCGGTTTAAACGCATAGTGTAGACAAGGCCTGAGTTTTCCTAGTGATCAGACATGGGCAGCCACAGAAGATCAATGCTGATTAGGCTCGCAGTGGAAGTTCTAGAGGGGACATAGGAAAAAGCCCTGTCCCTTTGCAGAAAGTTACTGTAGGGGAGATGTGGTCTTATTGAGTTCACAAAGCCCGGGGTTCCCAGACGGCTATTCCAGACCAGTCGGGCTAGAAGGCAGTGAGTGGGTAGGGGGATGGTATTGGGATTAGTGGATTCAGAGAGTGCCCAAATATTAGTGGAGTGGAGTTGAATCCAGGCAGGTAGTGTCCTGCCCACGAGCCTTTTATGTTTTCCTGGGGAGAGACTAGGAGCAGTTTCCTGCCCTTCAGAAAGTGCTGAGGTGATCAGGGAGGTCACTCATGGCCACCAAAATAGAAACAAGGCATGCAGCAGCAGCAGAAGCAGCCACCACAGCAGTGAGTCTGGGTCTTGTAGCAGCAACAGAGCTCTTCAGGAGCTTAGCCCTGACTAGGCTGCAAGGAAAACAGGGCATACAGCAGGCACTCTTTAAAAGTCTATTCGCTCTTGGAAGATAATCCTTGTGTTTAAAATGGGAAATGCCAGAAGTATCAATCTCTTTCAAACCTATAGAAAATTTTAAGGCACACCCACTGTTCCAGGATCTCTTTGTGGGGAAAGATAGGTGACAGGGTGTCATGTGCCCCACATGAGATGCAGAGCCATTTTCTGGACTCCCCTTAGCAGTCAGTCCAGATTGGGCTGATTAGTTCTAATCTATGGAATGTAAGACATAGATAACTCCTTCAAAATAAAAAGAACCAGGAGGACGGGCAGAAGCAGAGAGGGCCTGCAGAAAGAAATCCTAGGACTAGCTGGACTCTAGAGAAAGCCCAAGCTTAAAGGTATAACTTGTTTAAAATAGTAAAAGGAAACCCTACGTAGGGGGTATTTTTAGAAGCTATTGAGTGTATAGGGAATATGATAGGAGCAGGTTGGGAAAACACGTTTACATCACTTGTCTAGGAACTCTGTTTGAATTTATTCAATCGCACCCCAGCTCGCACTCCTGTTGTTGGTTTATAATACACACAGAATGCAAACACACACACTTCTGAGCATATTTCCACTCTTGTGTTGAATATCTTATACTAGCTTCAGTAGAAACGCCAAGCCTCTACACATTTCTCAAAAAAATTATTTTAAAATAATAGCAGCTTTAAGAAATTCATGCTTTTAGCCCGTCTAGAGCAGTGCAAAGACAGGCCATTCCATTTCACGGAAGATCTGTTTAAAAATCTATTTTGTTCCAAGTAGGCCCCCCACAAAATAGAATTTCTCCTCAGAGGCACCACAGCACTCTGCATAGTAGGCTGCCTTAAGGCCGCAGACCTTGGAAATCTGGTTCCCCAGCAGCTGGGTAGAAACATGCTTGGGTTCCATCAGAACGATCTCCACAAAATGCTTCAGTTTTGCTGAGTCAGCAAATTCTGATGAAAACCTGTCTCATTTGAATTTTTGCAACCAGCTCTTCTTGTAATTCTATCCGTTTGTTCTGTTTTCTCACTTTATTTTTGGCTCATGTATAATAATTGATGTGTAATGTCCCATTCTGAAGCTTGCAAAATCCTGCCTTCTGCTATGCATATACAGCTCCATTGAAATCAGTCAGTTCTGCATCTGCACCCAAAGGGTAGAAATTTGAATTTCATCCTTAGTGGAGAAATGTGTACGTGTGAGGGAGCATGGCAGGGGTGTGGAAGTGCGGGGGAGGGAAGGGATTAGCGCAGCAGGAAGCTAAAATATCTCTCACAAACTCATCTGCATACAGAATACATTATTCCTATAACCTCTATAGGTCTGTATCAGTCTCAAACTACCCTATAAAGTGTATCAGTTTCAAAAATATATTCCTAATTAGGGTAAAAAATAGCTTATACTAATTGAGAAGAAACTGAACAGATCTGTTTAACCTTCAAAGTTTAGCATTGTCCTCTGACTGAACAAACTTAAGAGCAGAATTAGAAGAACTACTAAGCCCCAAACTTCAGAGTCAAAGACATTTTGCTTAAAAGTTTAATACTCAGCCAAGTAGGAAGTCAATATCTAATATGAGCTGCCATGCAGAATAGTGTTTAATAAGAACATACTAACTCTACCCAATGAACCTAAAAATGATCTGAGACAGACTGACAATATCCTGCACAAACCTTATAACATTAAGATAATTCAATACATTTAAAGTTAAACCTTATTCAATTTGGGTTCATATTTTTGGGGGTCCATTGCATTAGAAAGGCAATTGTGTATGTGTTTTTGTGGAATTACATGGTACCTTCTCTAGTAGGGAGGGGGATGCTAATGCATTTCCTTTGTTATCAACGCTTTGAAGCCACCCCACTGGAGAGGTGCACATATACTAGTTCAAACAAGATTCTAGGGACCAACAGACAAAGAAAGGGGTTTTGGATAAATAGCCTGGTTTTAAACTGGCTCAGGGCTTTCTTCCTGATCCAGCAAACAGACAGGACCCCTGGTTCACAGACAGCCTCAGTCTTCAGGGTAGGATTGGAAGGACTGGGCCTATTGATGTACCATAAGACTGGGTGCTTGTTCTGAGTTGAAGCTGTAATGAACTTGTAACCACAAGCCAGTGACTTGGGTGTGGGTTTAAAGAACTGCTCCTGCCAGAATATGTTTTCTACTGCAGTACTTTTTACCTTCAAAATAAAACAGGGTTGCAGAGAACTGTGTGGTACTTTTAACTATAGGAATTACACTTATTAATTATTTCTGAAGACAAAGCCTCTCTCTGCTAGGAACAATGCAGGGAACTGTAAAGCCTGGACATACCCCAGTGAGAAAGGGGAGAGACACAGGTCTCCACTCAAGAGAGACAACCAGAGGGAAGCTGGAAGCCTGAGAATGAACCAGTGAGCGGAAATACAGGTTCAGTTATCCCTGACCTGTGACATGGTCAGAAGAGTGTTACATCAAGACTATTCAGATGAAGGAAATGAGATTATGTGGTTTTACTACTATAGCAAGCTGGAGGAAGGACTATGGGTTGCAGAAGGGAAGAATTTAGAGGAAGCACCAAGAAGTCAATCTGTGTGCCCTTGGCTAAGAATATTAAATTGCCATTGGAGCAGCTCTCTTAATAAAGAGCCAGCTTTGTTTACTGGGAACAGAGTCCTCACATTACCCAGCACTTGGCACAAGAAATAAATACAGTAATCATTTTCAGTGTAGCCTGAGTCCCCAGACAGAAGTGCCCATATCCAGAGATCTGGCTACAGGCAGCACCATACTCCTGTACATTTACTTTTCCTTTCCATTCCCCTAGCCTTTCAAAACCACATCAGCCTGGAGCCTAACTACTGCTAGGGTGGGGAGACAATACAATATTCACAAGCACTCAGTAACCAGTGTGGGTAATCAGATTATATCTTGCATCTCTTGCCGAAGCACCTAGATGCCTCAACCAAGATTGGGGCCCCCATAAAGGTAGGCATACAAACTGAGGTAGAGACTCTTAATATCAAAGAGCCCATGACATCTAAATAGACAAAGAGTGGGAAGGGGAAGCAGAGGCATAGAATGGTGAAGCAACTTGCCCAAGGTCACACAGCAGGTCAGTGCCAGGCAGAGACAAGGAACAAAATCCCAACTCTTCTTGTACCCACAGCTCAGCACCCACTCTACTGCTAGCTCACTAGTCTTAAAAACTTTGAAAGAGGTACTTCTTGGTTGCTGTAAAAATAGAAGTTTAAAACAAGGACTCTTATAGCAGGGATTGTGTTTCTTGTTCCAGATTCATTTTGTGTGTGTGTGTGTGTTTGTTTTTCACTTGGATCCTTTCTGTGAGCTTAAGTAATAGAAAATGCACCAGGCTAAAGAACAAGTCCTTTTCTAATAGCATTTGCATTTATGTGATGAGAGGGGGAATGCTACTTGGGAAGTTGTGAAGTGTTTGAAATTTCAACAAAAAATGAAAATAAAACCTCCAGTTTGTTAATTACTCATTCTGTAAATGGAGACCAGACTTTCATTTAAATCATTGATGGGGTAGCCTTAGTCAAACGATGCAATACAGCCTGGTTGTCTGGCTGAGTGAAAATAGAACAGAAAGATGTCCAATAGATGGAAACATCCATAACACCAGTGGCTGTGCAGGAAGTACTATCCTAAAGTGCAATGGAACACTCTAGAGAATTAAGGGGAGAGAGAGAGAGAGAGCAGACAAAAAATGGCAGTACATTGATTTTTGGCTAAAATATGATATTAATAAACTGATTTCATCAGCAGTGATGAGTGCAACAACTTTTCTATCCATGTACAAATGTGTAATTGACCCGTACAGTTGCAGTAGTTTTTCCATTTTTGTAAAAAGGGTGGGAAGCTATGAAACGTTAAGATAAAATACAAGGTAATATGGACAAACAATGTATAATGGTGCTATAACCTCTAGACCAAATCTCAGTTTGTAACTTTAAAAAAACAGAAAGAAAGAAAAAGTGTGTTTCATATAGCATGACTGAGTACAAAAAAGAAGCAGCGAATAGTGTTAATATGGTGCAAACACTTCAGGTTTGATTGTAACTACAAGAGAGAGGTGCACAAGGAGCACATGGGCAGTGTCTCACTGCCCTGGGGAGCTCCAGAAGGAATGGCACTTAAGGCAGCATAAAACCTCTTGTAGCACCTGAGGTGAAGAAGGGAGTGTGCACTGGGCACCATCCTCAAGGATCGTGAAACCTGCTCACCGCTGTGTTCAGTTCCTCCCTTTCCCTTGTTCCCCTCAAGGGGAGGGGAACAGTCCTTGAGCTCCCTGGGATTGTGCCTGGCTCTTAGATGAGGACCATCAAGAACACTCCTTGTGTACATCTTCTCCCTCCTCCAAGCACCCTTGCAGGGACCGGGCACAATCTATTCTTTAGTTTTATTGTTTAGATAGCATCATGTTACATGGCGTGATCTGAAGCCCAGATCTAAACACATTAAGGCCCATACCTACTCCCTTTGAACTCAATGGCAAAATGCTCATTGCTTTCAGTGAGAGCAGGATTAGGCCCTTTACGTTCACTGTGGTAGGAGGCAGAAGCACACATGTATCAGGGCATCTTGGCTTTTAATATTTCACTTCCTTCTCATATTGTTTCAAGCTTCCTTGTAGAGTGCACGACTTACAGACTATGGCAAACAGATAAATAGTACCCTATTTATCAGCTTTTGGAACACAGTGTGGTACTACTGCCTGCGAAGAGGAAACAATGTCCTACAATGCAGTAATCTCAAATACTCGCTTACATGTAATTCAGATAACTAATTCATTGGGATCATTGTAACATCTTACATTTATAGAGCACCGCTCATCCAAAAGGATCCCAGAGCTCCTCCCAGGTACATGTGAACACTGAAATGCTGGCACTTCTAGGGCAGGAGACAGTAAGAAACTAGCTCACAGCACACTGCACAATGTGAAAAGAGTGTGTGCGGGAAAATGCTTCCGGGGAGCCTGAAAGAGTCCTCTCTCTGTCCCTCCCAATTCAAGAGGTGTTATTGACAGCGTTCAGGCTAAAGCATAGGAATGTTTTGCAAGCATAATTTGAGAACTAACATTTCTGCTGAATCTACTTTCCTTCCTTAGAAATCCAAAATATCAACATATGAAAAAATGTGGGCATTCATGAGCAGCAGACAGCAGACCGCGCTGGTGAAGAACAATGATGAGGGAATCCAGCGGGTGCTCACAACGGACTATGCCCTGCTGATGGAATCAACCAGCATAGAATACGTGACTCAGAGAAACTGCAATCTCACGCAGATCGGCGGACTCATTGATTCTAAAGGCTATGGCGTGGGAACTCCTATTGGTAAGATGCATTAAAGATAATTAACGATGAGCAGACCTCAAGAGGTTCTGGGCAGTTAAATCTGGATGCCCATTAGGAACTTTCTGCAACCTTTGGGCACCCAGGATCCTTCTTTCATTCAACATCTCACCTCATGCCTCAGCTACAGCAATGGCTCTACTCAGCAGGGGCAAGAGGGTGGCTTGTAAGCAAGCAGGCAAAATTAAGGTGTAGAGCGTGCCTTCAAGAAGCAGTCAGTTGGCCTGCTGCTCTTGTGGATAAAAGGTTCTGTTCACAGGTGACAGGGTGCTCTCTGCTTCTCCCTCCCTCCCATGTTATTAAACCATGCTAGCAAGTCAGATTATATATTTTTATATATAAAGATGGGGATGTGGGGGGAGAATCAAGGTAAATGTGATCTCCAATGTAATTACCCCTTCGAAAGCTGCATGAAAGGAGACAGGATTGATGTCACACCCTATGCGCCATTGCCTGTGCACCTTAGTAGAATAGCTTACAAAGTTTGCAATGATTTTCATAGCAATATGTAGGGACTATAAGAAGCCATTGCAAGACTATATTCCTACATCAAGAGTCTCAATGCTTCGGGTGCATTCTTAAACCCAGCTCCCTCACTTCCACCAATAAGCAGTTGCCCTTTTCAGTGGATTGGCTTGCCTTGCCCCTGTATGTTTCAGTACTTTGACAGTTGTACATATTTAAAGAGAAAGCATATTTTCCACAGAAAGTGGGTCCTTCTGCAAATGGACATTGTGTAGCCAGTTCTTTTTCTAGTTTAATATATTTGTCCTGCTCAGTGATGCACTTGCCCCACCCATGTCTCTTCTCAGTTTACATCAGCGTAATTCCACTGACTTCAATGGAATTAGCTATAGATTTACACTGGTATAACTGTTCACAGACTTTGGTCTTTCAATTTCTTCTTTGACCATCTTTGAATGAGGTGGAACCACCCGGCGTTCACATAGCCCTAGGGGTACATAGTGCTCTTTCAAGGGGTACATCAACTCATCTAGATATTTGCCTAGTTTTACAATAGGCAACATAAAAAGCACTAGCAAATTCAGTACAAACTAAAATTTCATACAATGACTTGTTTATACTGCTCTATATACTGAAATGTAAGAACATTTCTATTCCAGCTGATTTATTTTCTAATTATATGGTAAAAATGAAAAAGCAAGCAATTTTTCAGTAGCTTGGGGCTGTGACACTTTTGTCTTATGTTTGATTTTGTAAGCAAGTAGTTTTTAAGTGAGGTGTAACTTGGGGGTACGCAAGACAAATCAGACTTCTGAAACGGTACAGTAGTCTGGGAAGGTTGAGAGTCACTAAGGTAGAAAGCCCACCCAGGTATATTGAACTCTGCCCAATCTTAGCCAGAATTTCCTAGAGATGATATTGCTTATGTGAGAACAAACTTCTCTGGCTGAGAAGAATGAACCAAAAATTTAAAACATCCCAAAATAAAGATAAGTACATGGCAAGAATTTCATAGCAGTTATAAAGCTGCCATGCTTAAACTAAAAACAATGAAGGATAATTGGAACAGATGGTAAACCTCAGAGAGAATACATCCACTGGAAATGCAGCTGTGGAATATATTGTAAGATGTTTCTTGTGTTATGAATATGCTGTTTTAGAAAGATCAGTTAGGATTCAAGGATATATAGACTATATGTACAAGTATCTAAGTGTCTTGAAATAAACCATTTTAATGTCATATGGGCAATTTTAATAAAAAATTAAAAGTTGAAACTTGCCCTAAACAAGGTATGCTGCAAAGATACTCCCATAACACACATGAATTCCCAAAGGAAATGGGCTCAGTTGTCTTCTCTCAGTATCCAATGCCATCCCATCATGTTATTTATAAGATAAACATACTTTGGATTCTCAGTATTTTTAGGACCAAATATTTAGCCAAGTCTGCACTTGTGCAATCCTCAGAATTCAAACACACAAACATGCCTACACTTTACAGGTGCAAACAGATGCCTATGCACTTCAGAAATTCTCATGAATGTGCCAAGTATGATCACAGGGTTGTCCTCAGAAAAGTGGAAAAGATACAAATGTAATTCTTAATTAAAAAAATCTGTACATCTAGCTGGGGACATGCATGGCTTTTAGCACTAGAGATGGCTGGAAAATGGAAATCCCTTGCTGTAAAAAATTTTGCATCTTTGAAAAAAATTTCAGTCAAACAGGGGTAAAACATCAAAACTGAAATATTTCATGGGAAAGGTTTTCAAGAAAAATCAAATTTCAGAAGAACCAAAGTGAAATTTTCCAGGTTTGCAGCTGCCCAGCTGAAAGGGTCTCTGACCCTCTGACAGCCAAGCTGAATGTCTATACTGCAATTAAAAAACTGGAACTCACAGGATTCAGACTAAGGGGCTGTTTAATTACAGTCTAGACGTTCCAGCTCAAGGTGCTCTGCCTCAGCAACTCAAAGTGAAATTGACAAGACCATTCCAAGCCTGCAACTGTCATTTTGATTTTCCTGATGGAAATTGATTTTTGGGGAGGCAGAGGGGGAAGGAGAGAGACAGAAATGTGTCCACTGAAAGTTTCAGTTTTCAGAAAAAAAGGGGGGGGGGCATTTTTCATTGGAAAAATCATTCCAACATTTTTTTCCTTACCAGCTCTACTTATCACCTGAGCATCTGAGCAAACTCTACAAGCTTTTTAAAAAAAACAAACCCAAGGCTCTCTCTTCCTTCCCTAGCACAAAGAGGCAGATATAGGGGACCTTCACTGTGTTGTTTCTATTAGTGGTTTTTAGTGACTGTGTAAGATATGGGTTTTGCATTTGGCTCTGAACTAAAGAAGCCAAGTTCTAAGGAAAAACAAGTGTTATCTGCTTAGTGCATTCTGAGAGGACTAGTGCATAGGACATAGGTAACATTTGAAAAAATATATGCAAAAGGGCATCTCAGAAGGAATTCAGTTGAACAAAGAAATGTTATTACATGCATCAAACAAGCAATAATTTCACAATTACTGCTGCGAGTGCCCGTGTGCTAGTAATTCTCATACTAACTATTAACAGTGATTTGGGAGGTAGCTCTAAGCAAGTGGGTAGCTGTATTTCAACAACCTGAGAGGTGGCTTGTGTTAACAGCACCACGGCCGTAAATTAAATATTGAACAAAGAGGTATCAGAATGGATTTGTGTGAATTTTTACTACTTTCCAATAATAATTTAAAAAGTTCCAAGCCAGTGCCCAGTACTCCCAAGATTGAATCAAATAACCCCGCAGCAACAGAAACAAAGAATAGATGTTCCACACAATCCCCACACCAACCCATCTCCTTATGGTGGAGGGTAAGGGGAGGGGGAGAAACAGGAACAGAAGAGGGACCTTGCAGTATACCCTGCAGGTTAACAAACTGTAGCTGTTGCAGGAACCAGAACCCCTCCTAAAGATTAGGCAGTTGTACTCACTTTCCAGGAGGCACTGCTAACTATATTTTAACTGGCAATTTTTAATTTTCTCGTAAGATTTTTTTTTTAAAACTAGAATGCATGTTCATTAAAATAAGCTATTCTTATGCAGCGTATAATTTTCCCTTCATTTCTGGCTACCCAAAGCAAAGGATGCTGATCTTCGGTTACCTAGAAAGACTTTGCATAATCTGATATCTCTTGGCATCTGTGGTCTCAGCATATCCTACTGCTCGCAACAGACTGCTCTGAAAGCTATCTGAGGCTTGGCACTGCAAATGAATGA
Organism: Gopherus flavomarginatus; assembly: GCF_025201925.1. NCBI lineage: Eukaryota > Metazoa > Chordata > Testudines > Testudinidae > Gopherus > Gopherus flavomarginatus. Next base: position 199,958,018 of record NC_066617.1, on the reverse strand, counting down.
ACTGGGATTGTTTCTCTAAACAATATAGTAGACTAAAGGAAATAAAGAGCTCGGGTTGGTGTCTTACTGTATTCATAGTACAATTATTTTAATACATTTGTGTACAGTACCATAAGATACATGGCATGTTAGAGAGAATGGACACATGGGGACAGATTTTCACAGGTATTTAGGCACCTAAAGATGTAGATAGGCTCCTAGTGGGATTTTCCAAATCACTTAGGCACTTTTGAAAATTCCACTAGATGCCCATCGTTACATGTCTAAACACCTATGGAAATCTGACCTACAGTCCCTGCTTTAAAGAACTCAATGTTGTTTACATTAATCGGGTTGGAAATTGCAGCCATCTTAGTCTGCAGCTAAACTTACAGTTGTGGAATCATTACTTAGACAGCTGTCTTGTTAATTGCTAAGCTAGTAGATACGATGACTAGCCACACAACTAAGTGATTGACCACACTGGAGTTCTTCCACTCTCTAACAATACAGCCATATCTACACTACAAAATTAAGTTTTCCTAGCGTATCTTGGCACACAGCCACCACAGTAATTACATTGCTTGTGTGTGTCTACACTTGGCTCTTTGTGTCAGCGGTGTCCCCCCTCACCAGGAGCATTTGAATCAATTGTACTGTCAGCGTGGGAAGGCTCCTGAAAGCCAGCAACAGTTGACATAAGCAATGCAGTGTCTGCACTGAGACTGCGCCAAGCTAATTACATCAACCTCAACTCTACGCTGCTCAGGGAGGTGGAGTTATGAAGTTGGCATAGCAGGGCGGTTACGTCGGGAGGACTGAAATGTATGTGTAGACATTTCCATAGTTAGGGCAACATAAGCTGTAGCGTAGACCAGCCTAGGAGACAAAGCTTCCTACCGTTGAAATTCCAGTTCCAGACTGGAGAATTTTGTGCTTGCTGCCAATTAGTCCTGTCCACACTGCTAGCTCCTGCTAGTCTATTAAGCTTAATTGCTCCACTGTGACTTTGTTCTGGCGGGGAGGTGGAGGCAGCAGTGGCACCGTTTTAACCCTTTGCTTGCCAGACATCGTGCATACTCATCCACTCTGACAGTATAGCATGCATTGGTGTGTTGTTACTAGTAGTGTCAGTGGAGGGAAAGCAATAAATAACAGAAAGAAAAGCCTCAAATACTTTGCTCTTGGCACCTATATATTGGCAAAACTTTGCAGAATGCAAAGAAAATACAAGACCAGCTTCAGCTCTCATAACCATCCAGCTCAATTGTCAAAAATAAGGATGCAAAGGTATAACTGAGGCCAGGACTTATTTAACTCACTGTGTGTTTTCTTACATTGTGCTGAGTTTTAAATACAGTGGTAAAAAAAAAATTGAAGTAAATTGAACAGATGTAAAAGTAAAGAGTCTAGGAGCATGTGAAATACTCAGACACAGAAAGGAATTTAGGGGAAAATCTGCTGCAATGCAGTGGTTTAGCCAAAGTCCATTGTAGGCATCAGGGGCGGCTCTAGGTATTTTGCCACCCCAAGCACAGCAGACAGGCTGCCTTCAGGGGCATGCCTGCAGGAGGTCCTCCAGTTCCGCGGCTTCAGCATACCTGCCGCCGAATTGCCACCGAAACCGCAGGACCAGCGGACGTCCTGCAGGCAAACCACTGAAGGCAGCCTGCCTGCCCCCCTTACAGGGACCAGCAGAGCGCCCCTCACAGCTTGTCACCCCAGGCACATGCTTACCGTGCTGATGCCTGGAGCCGTCCATGGTAGGCATCCACAGAAATCCCAATGCATTCCCAAATGAATAGCTAGACTTAAAGATCCCTTTCTTTTTCAGTCACCAATGCAAATTTTACTAGCTAATGCTATCCACCTATGAGAATGAGAGAGAAACCCAAACATGAGCAGTCATGCACAGCACTGTATTGGTTATACTCTATCAGGAATAATTTGTATTGTTATAAGGGTGCACTTTTGTCTCAACTGCGCATCCTCCCCACCCCAACCCTGCAACAAATACTAAATGGTTTGTTCTTGCTCTACAGGGTCTCCTTATAGAGACAAAATTACCATTGCCATTCTCCAGCTACAGGAGGAGGGGAAACTGCACATGATGAAAGAAAAGTGGTGGCGGGGCAATGGGTGTCCTGAGGAGGACAGCAAAGAGGCCAGTGCTCTGGGAGTTGAGAATATTGGGGGCATCTTTATAGTGCTTGCTGCCGGACTTGTTCTTTCAGTGTTCGTAGCCATTGGAGAATTTATATATAAATCCAGGAAAAACAGCGATATTGAACAGGTGAGTTGTCTATTGCCAGCTTGTTTTTGGTTTGTTTTTTAGGGCCTGGGGTTGCCAAGGCATAGGAGGCTGTACCATTAAGAGTCTATTCAGGCTCTCGGGCTGTTGAATCTTTGCCAAGCATTTCTGGCACTAAAGCCACATAAATATATTAAATGAGAAGAGGGAAGTACCTCACACTCAATCCAATTAACGTTGTTTAGTATGACTGTGCAGAAATTTCGAGCGTGGTTAATTTCTGAAACAGTTGTTGCTTGGTCTTAACACTTCAAACAAATAGACTTGGAAAAGAATGAAAATGGAAAACTGCAGCTCTCTCTGTAGCTTCAGCGTCATCCCTTTTGTAATGGCAGCAATCTGCTGGTCTGTCTCCACCAATGCAGTTCTCTCTCACTCACTCCAAAGAATTCCTCCAAAGCCAGGTGTCTGCATGTTCCACAGGGAAGGGCAGGCCATAAAGTGGGGAGCCTTGATAGAAAGATGGGAGCCACAGAACAGTAGGATCTGGCTTAAAAGTGATCCCTGGACTAACTCCATTGAAGGGTAATGAACAATATAAAAACCCAAGAAAATAAACAGATGTAAACCGATACATGGATTTTGCAATGTTTGAGGAAATACTGTTCTGTTTTCATTATAGAATGTAGCACACACTAAATATGTTTAAGAACAAAACAAGATGAGAGTAGTACTACTGAGCACACCCTCAGATCCTGCAACAAATACTAAATAATTTGTTCTGCTCTACAGGGTCTCCTTAGAGAGACAATATTACCATTGCCATTCTCCAGCTACAGTACAGTTACTGTCCGCAGTAATCCCTGCTTTGTCCCTATGTCTTCCCTTGTCACTTCTCTACTGAGACCCCGATTCTGCCATTTCATCTTTGTAGGTGGATTCCCAGGGCCTGCTCAGCCCCCTATTTCACTTCTATGGGACTTGGCTTGGGATCAGATTGGAGGCAGGCACCATGGCTTCATTTGTCTGTATGGCACTTAGGTGCATCCAGCGGATCAGTTAGAGCCAATAAGAGTGTCAGTGGCATCACATTAGTTTGGCCATCATGGTACAGGGATAGGCTTATTGCAGGACCAAGGCCTAAAATACTCTAAACTGCTCCATGCAGGCAGATCCCTGCACCTGAGCAGACCCACACTAAAGTCAATGGTGCTGCACATGGACACAGAGGTCTGTCTATGGGGAGAGATTTGCAGGATCAAGGCTTTAGTAAGCCAAACATTTGGTATTTTAGGCATAAATCCAAGAGAACTGATGTACCTTGTATAATTGTTAATTTCTTATAATTTTTAAAATCTTAATTACCAGTTTCAAAAACACACAATGAAAAGAGGGTTTTCTCCAGCTCTTGACTCAAATAGGTTTTATCCATTATTCCATTTCTATCATTTTTGTATAAAAAAGCAAAGGTAATGAAGCTGATTAAAGTTGGTAAGAAAAATAATAACAGGATAAGTGTGTAGGACAATATTATTTCTGGAATCATAATTAATAGGCCAAAAATTGTATCCCAAGAAGACTATTCATTCACTTTATAATTTGGGTGAGTACCAGTGTGAATCTTATGTGACAAGTTCAGTTTATGTGAAAATCCTGCTACTATATCACAACAGCATGCAATAGACCGTAGCCTGTCTCATCATAATGAAAATCTTCAGCTGCATTAGAGTAAAGTGGCGATATCACATATTACTATCACAGAATATATGGGAAATGATGGTATAAGAAGAACACAGAGAGTTTCATTATGACTATAAATTGCATATAATCTGTGACTTTTTCTGTTTCCATAATAGTATCTTTAATTTAGAACTCTCATTTTCATATTTTTTGTTATTTCACTTATTTATTTTTTCTCCATGCAAGGCCTTTTGTTTCTTTTATGGACTACAATGTAAGCAAACCCATCCATCCAACTCCACTTCTGGAACCACCTTATCTACGGAGTTAGACTGTGGCAAATTAATCCGAGAGGAGCGAGGGATTCGAACACAACCCTCAATTCACACTGTATAATCAGTAAAGGAAAAAGGTGTGTCCAATGGAAAGCATTCATCTTAAAAAAGTGTACATGACAGTGATCAAAATATTGCCTCACATATTAATAGCCTTAAAGCCTGGCTACTGCAGCAGATGGATTTCCAGGGTCCTGAGAATGTGAGCAGTTAGGTGCATATCATCGAATAAAAAATAGATTTAAAAAAAGCATTAGTCTCTATAGAGAATAAGCCTCTTGTCATTACTTTGGGTAGTTCAGCATTTTCAGGTAAGAAAAATGTATTTACCTTTTTTCCATCTTTCCCTTGCAGTGCCATTTGCTGAAAGAATGATTTGCAGGAACTCACTCTTTAGTCTCAGCAGAGCATTTAGCAAAAAGTCCATGCAGTTATTTAGAAACCTCACAAATCAACAATCTGCAGGATTCCATTAACTCTCTGAAAGACCCATTCATGGCAAAGATCCAGTGATTTTTAGCTGACAGCATTTTGTTCCCAATGTCAAATATTTAATTAATTTTAATTCATCCATTTAAATTTCATTATACAACACCTCCAAGCAGCTTGTACTATTGTACCACTAAAATCACACTTAGGTTTTAAGCTGGTAACCATTAACATTAAAAAAAACTATTCAGTGAATACATCCTCATAGAACATCTAGTTTTCTTCTTGTATACATTAGTTTTACATCGGTGTAATGGCATAGATTTAATTTTGATGTTCATCTGTGTAACTGAAAGGAGGATCAGACATACTGTACTTATTATAAGACAGAGAATTCTTTCATGGTATAAAGCACCAATCAGGATATCAAATCATGTTGAACTGTAAATCCTTGGCATTTGTTTTGCATAATAAATACACAAGTTACTACAAAGTTATATGTAGGAAGTTGGTCTGAATAGCTATGCTGAAATACTATTGTGACTGTAGTTTTAGATATATATTTATATAAATCTGGGATCAGAATAATGTCATGAACCATGAGAAACTGTCCTTTATTCTAAATAAGCCCAGTTACTTTTTATCCAGATCTGATTATACCCCAGCTGATCCTGTAATTTCACTTATTTCATCTCCCACACATCACTCTCATCTGTCTCTTTGGTACAGCGTCCTGACCATTATAACTCATTTGCATTGATCATCTTTGTCTGCTATGGGTACTTAAGTTTTTTTAATCTATCGGTATGGTTTCTTTGTACACTACAGTTTACCCTTGCAACACAAGATGTAGCAAGTTAATGATCCCTTTTTTTTTTGGAGGGACCATGTCTGAGCTCTATTGCAATAAAACACTTCTTGCTGATTGACTTCTTCACACTAAGTAGGTGAAGTGCTCCAGATGCTCTAGTCTCCCTTAACACACTCCAACTTATCCCTGTTCTGATTTCTTCTATCTGCTTTCTATCTGACCTGAATACTGAGACAAGAAAACACGGTCTTCTATATGCAGTGACAGGAGTTTCTGTTCATTTTGTTTCCATTTTGCATTATTGTCTATTGGCCAATTTTATTTACCCTTTTAACAATCTTAGTGATTTCCCTGGTTCTTCTATTGGATCTTAAAAACAATCTGTGTTTTTCTGACCAAGAAAGTACTCTTTACAATATAAGCATGTCAGTTTGTGTCCATCCCACTTAAGACCCTGGACAAAGTTATCCTGATTACGATGGAATTACTCACGATAGTTAATACTTCACCTGGTAACAAAATTTGTTGGCTAAGGCCCCCAGACCTTTGATCCATAAGTCCTGGCAAAATGTGTGCGCTTACAAACCAAGATCTAATCACAGAGAGAGAATTAGGCACTCTAGTCCCAATTCAACAAAGCATTTAAGCATGTGATTTCCCTAGTGGGGAAAGAACTTTAAAGTCAATCAAATCCAGCTCCTCTGAGCTCTCAAAGAAGAAGGACAATGACTAAGATGCTTATTATTGTCCCCCTCAGTTTCCCATTCACCAGTCCCTTAATCTCCATTGAACTTTGGATGGACATTGTGTGGCGTGACTTTGTTTTCTTCAGTTTTTAGATGAGCACTGTCACATCTTTGAGAGAAGCTAGAGAAAAAAAGAGTCTTTCTTAATAACAATGCTCCCTACTTCTTGTCTTACTGTGCCAAACAGCATAGTAGATTTAGCTTGCCTCTGGGGACAATCATGAAACAATTATCTTGTTTTTAAATGGAATTTCATATCTAGCCACAAAGATGTGTTAAAAAACTTGCCATTCAAAAATTATACCAGCATCTGTTCATGTGAAAAATGGGACAATCACTTGAGCTCTAGTAGAAAGTACATTTTTAGAGAAGGTACCCGATCCTGCCAGGTGCTCAGTGCCTCCAGAGAGGAGCTATGCACTCTCAACTCCTATTGAGGTTAATGGAAGTTAAGGGCATTTAGTAATTTTACTAAATTTATTTGTATTATGTTGGTGACTAGAGTTCAGGGCTCCCTTGTGCATACACTTAGAGAGAGTCCCTGGCCTAAACAACTTGCATTCTACATCGAGAAAAGGACTAAGGGTGGGGAGACAAAAATCATCGCCATCTCCTTTTACAGATGGAAAAGCTAAGGCCTGGAGCAGGGGTCGGCAACCATCCAGAAGTACTGTGCCAAGTCTTCATTTATTCACTCTGATTTAAGGTTTCACGTACCAATAATTCATTTTAACATTTTTAGAAGGTCTCTTTCTATAAGTCTATAATATATAGACTCATTGACTCATAGACTCTAGGACTGGAAGGGACCTCGAGAGGTCATCGAGTCCAGTCCCCTGCCCTCATGGCAGGACCAAATACTGTCTAGACCATCCCTAATAGACATTTATCTAACCTACTCTTAAATATCTCCAGAGATGGAGATTCCACAACTTCCCTAGGCAATCTATTCCAGTGTTTAACTACCCTGACAGTTAGGAACTTTTTCCTAATGTCCAACCTAAATCTCCCTTGCTGCAGTTTAAGCCCATTGCTTCTTGTTCTATCATTGGAGGCTAAGGTGAACAAGTTTTCTCCCTCCTCCTGATGACACCCTTTTAGATACCTGAAAACTGCTATCATGTCCCCTCTCAGTCTTCTCTTTTCTAAACTAAACAAACCCAATTCCTTCAGCCTTCCTTCATAGGTCATGTTCTCAAGACCTTTAATCATTCTTGTTGCTCTTCTCTGGACCCTCTCCAATTTCTCCACATCTTTCTTGAAATGCGGTGCCCAGAACTGGACACAATACTCCAGTTGAGGCCTAACCAGCGCAGAGTAAAGCGGAAGAATGCCTTCTCGTGTCTTGTTTACAACACACCTGTTAATGCATCCCAGAATCACGTTTGCTTTTTTTGCAACAGTATCACACTGTTGACTCATATTAAGCTTGTGGTCTACTATGACCCCTAGATCTCTTTCTGCCATACTCCTTCCTAGACAGTCTCTTCCCATTCTGTATGTGTGAAACTGATTGTTCCTTCCTAGGTGGAGCACTTTGCATTTATCTTTATAACTAAACTATTGTTGTATGCAAAGTAAATAAGGTTTTTAAAATGTTTAAGAAGCTTCATTTAAAATTAAATTAAAATGCAGAGCCCCCCAGACCGGTGGCCAGGACCCAGGCAGTGTGAGTGTCACTAAAAATCAGCTTGCATGCCGCCTTTGGCACGCGTGCCATAGGTTGCCTACCCTTGGCCTAGAGGGATTAAATGGGTCATCTGAGGTCACACAGGAAGTCTGTGGCAGATCAACAAACTGAACCAATTGATGACCAGGTTCTTAAATGTTTTGTCCACACAGATTGTAAGGTCTTTGGGGCAGCGGCCATCTTTTCTTTCTGTGTTTGCACAATGCCTAGCACAATGGGGCCTTGGTCTATGACTGGAGGTTCTAGGCACTACAACCATTTTTTTTACATATTTTAAAAATGAATGCTGTAGCGTATCAAACTGCAAGTGTTATCTTTATTTAATACTTTTTGTGTTAAGAGGACTATGTCCAAAAACTACTCTTACTTAACTAGATAATTATATTTTACATATTATTTACGAACATGAACATATTCTGCAAAGGCTTCAAAATGTGCTGCAATTACACTTTTCTATTACATGGTTAATGTGGTTATTATTATGAAACAAGCAACCTGTTCCTCAGATTATAAATGTAATTATCTAAAAGGCAACTTGAAAATATGCAGATATCAGTCTCTAAAATTATTAATAAGTATCATGAGACATTTAGAGTCCTTTCATGCACGACTTAGACTCTGCACATGCTTAATGTTTTGTGAGTTGTATAAACAAATCTGTGTACTCAGAGCAAGTGTGGTACAAAACCAGAAAGGTGTGGAACTGGTAGAGATTACAGAAATAATTAATAAAACCCTTCACATCTCTGAAGTTTAATTCCACTCTGAGAAGTGACTGCATACAAATAGCATTTTATCATTTCTCAGAAACATCTACGTCAAATTTTCAAGAAGGATTTTCCCCCAAACTGCTAGCTCTGCAACTTGACCCTCTGCTTTAAAAATCAATAGGAGCTCAGTCCTTCTCGTGCATTTACACTAGTTCTGAAAGATACACAGGTCAGATTTTACTCTCAGTTATCCCACTAGCCTTCAGCTGGTTTGTGGGGCTGGCAATCAGAGAAACCATCATTTTTCTTACCAGCTGAAAATTGGGAAAACAAACATGAAATGTCCATTTTTATAGTCACTGTCAGTGCAGAACCATGCTTTCTAAAAATCTGATGCACAGTTTAGAATAGCTTGTATAATTAGCTCTTAGTGGCGGAGTACTCAGGCAGACTTTGAATTCGCTACAGCAGTGATATTTTCACAAGAAAGAACTTCTTTGAAACATTTTCCTCCAGTATATTAGACACAAGGCAAAGTACTCCTCCCCCTCAATATTAAGCATATGCCACTGTTCCATTTATGTGTAACTATAAAAACATGGCTACTGTGGCTCACAGAAGGGAAATCCTGATTCTGCTCTTCTTTCTCTATTACTAAACTCTGAGCTGGATTCTTGTCATATATTCTGCCAGGATACATTTGTCCTATAAGTGAAGAATTTTCATAATTCTCAAGTGTGACACAGCACCTCTAGATTAAGGTCTTTCTCCTTAGGTATTTATGAAGTTCAGTATAAAGTCTTCTGAATAGACTGAAACCACAAGCAGACTGGCTTCAAAGATTCATGTGTGGCATATTGAGTCAAGAATTACAGTTCCCTGTTTTCCTCAGTCTAGTCTCTATTACATTTTTTTTAAATCCCTGCCCAATGAAGTAGCTACCCCAAAGTCCAACAAAGTTTTCACTGTTTTGAGATGGGAGCGGAGGAAAGATTTGGGAGACCTGACCAGGTGATGGATCTGCTGCTATGCCCATTATACGCTGAAGAGACCAATTCTCTGGTTTAGTTAGGCCTCAACCAATATATTTTAAAGGAATAATGTTCCCATGCAGTGTTTGAAAGCCAAATACTGCAGCATCCCAACAGAACCAGCAAGTGAAGCACACTATAAGCAAAAATGAAATTTATAGGTCTGTCTTCAACATTCACCCTCAACTAACTCTAAGCAGTTGACAGCATTAGAACAATTTTTAAAGCTCTTTAAAAAATTTCAGTTTGAATACCTCAAGAAGATGATTTTAAATGGAATTTTAACTTTACAATGCCCTTTTAAAAGAATGATATGATATTTCATATACATTAGTTTTTCATAAAGGTCCTTTAGCAGCTTGATAATGGAATGTGTTTCCTTACCATCATTTTTTCTTCTGTCACATGCACTCTGGCTTGGCTTACGTTGCTCTGTAATGCTGACGCAGGTTTGTCTCCTCATCTGAAAAGTTCAGGGCAATTCTGATTTCTGAACATCTGTCCTGCTTCCTCATCTCCACTTTGCATGAGACAAACTAGAAAGAGAGCAATTGTAAGTGCTTCATATTGATACTGGGCCTAGGTCACTTTAGAAGCAGTGAAGTGTGATCTGTGTACACGTTTGAAGATAAGCAGTGCTTTGGGATATGTTTCATGGGGCTCAGAGGATTTTGTATGGCATTCTTCTAATAAATTATTTACTAGAACACTGAAAGTTCAAGGAACCTTCTCCAGTTGCACTTCAGAACATCCTAAAGTGCATGGAAATGGGGAGGGAGGAAGGAGAAGCAGTACAGAGCCCTTCATCTCAAGGCCTTTTAAAACTATTTATAAAGACCCACCACCTCCTCCACTCTGTTTTCTAAAAGGTGGCAGGACTTTGCAGACAGACACAGATATGCCATAGATCGAAGTCGGAGCCTACAAACCTTTTCAATATTCCTTTAAAAGGATCAGTCTAGGTTCCCAGTCTTATTTTTCCATTCACCTCATTATTATAGGACTCTGCTAAACCAAAACAACTTTTGTAGCTGGTTAATTCTCACACGACATAGATTTAAATCCAACCCTAGGGCTACAACAACTCGTGTGTTTCCAATAGATACAGCATTGAGAGCTGTGGTGTGTAGGAGTCAGGAAGTTGTCATATAAGCTTTCCTCCTTCTCCTTTCCCAAATTGTGCCTTGTATGTAACAGAAGATTCTAGTATGTGTTTGCTTTTGGCTGATTAACCTCTCTTCTGAATGGGTCAGCCCAAATCTGCATGCTGAATTGCTTGTATGGCTGTGGATATTTTCTGTGGGACAAAGACATTTGGGATTAAACCAGGGCCCCAATATGTACTTCTTGTAAATATGATAAAGTATTTATAGATAAAACCAAATTTAAAACCAAGACCAGCAACAGACCTTTAAACCAATAACTGTTGAAACTGGTGATAAAGTAAAATGTTTAATAATGAGCAAGATGGCAGAAGTTTACTTCTGAAATGCAAGATCTAAACACACAAAGACACAGACTTGGATAACCAGCATCAATTGTTACTAAAAATAAAAAGACAAAGTTTACAAACAGAACAGACTGAGGGCCGTTTAAAGCTTTTTAGGTGCTAGAACAGCTCCATGTAGTTTATTCAACAGGTATTTAAATGTTTAAGACTTCAAGTATCAATGAAGTGTCAAACATCTCTGCCTAAAAATGACATATTCTTTGTGGGATTAAGTTTCTTGATATCAAATGATAAACAATGTAATGAGTACAGTATGATCTGGATAATCTGAATAAGTCTGGGAAAAACCTAGATGTAAACATTAACATGCCAGTAGAAGATATTGTTCTGACTATAGGAGTTATCCCTATGCACATCTTGCAGAAATTCACATCTATAACACACACAACGAACAATGATTAGTATCAGACGCTGCATTACAGTTATATAAAAAGTAGATAGTCTAGTGATTGATATAGTCCCTTGCTCAATCACCATGGAATTCTTGGTTCATTCTAAATATCCAGATTTAAAAGAAAATCCAATCACAATTAAAGTAATGTAGCAGGAGTAACCACGCATTGGAGCCAGTGGATTGATGCATATATTTTTATCAGCTGCAGAAATCAGTGGTGACATTCTCTGAAAAGGCTTTGCTCGTTCCATTTAAAAGTAACTTCAACAGCAGGATGACACCTGCTTCAGCAACTACTGCCAAAGGGCCCAGGGATCTATCAGATATCACTGGTTCAAACTAATGCTTAGCACCAGAAATTCCTAAATCCTGTCACCAAAAAGCTCTATGTAAAATGATAATTACAGCAGTGAAGTCCTGACTATTACCAAGGGCTGATCTACTAGAAAATAATTTGAAGAAAGCACTATGTTTTTCTTGCCCATATCAATTACATTTTAAGTCAGTCATGAGTTAATAACCATTTAATTATTATATACTTAAGGCATTCAGTGTTTTATAAGATGAACAAAAATGAAGCCTCTCAAAGGGTACGTCTATACTACCCGCCGGATCAGCAGGTAGTGTTTGATTTATTGGGGATCGATTTATCACGTCTCGTCTGGATGCCATAAATCAATCCCCGAATCGATGCCCGTACTCCACCTTGGCAGGAGGAGTAAGTGGAGTCAACAGGGAGCCGCAGCAATCAACTCGCCGCCATGAGGACGGCCAGGTAAGTCGAACTCGGATACTTCGACTTCAGCTATGCGAATAACGTAGCTGAAGTTGTGTATCTTAGTTCGGAACCTCCCTGCCCCAGCTAGAGTAGCCCAAGCCAAAGAAAGTGTACATTAAATAATCTAGGGTCATACAAGGTCTGTGTGCAACATATTGCTCAAATAAACTCTCACCTGGTACACCACAGTATATGCCACATTGTATGGAGTACATACAATATATGCACGTACACTGAAGAAGCACTCATAGTAATGCCCCAATCTCTGACTGGAGCTGTGTGCACACCAGCTTGCAGAATCAGTGCTAGGCACTATTCAGATAAAGGAGGGCATGATTAATAGTGGACCCGACATGGTACTGGAAGTCTAGAATTCCTCAGTTCTAATCTCTCCCTCTGCAGCCTTGATAAATCACTTTTCTGCCTGAGTTAACATCTAACATAAATAGGGCTGTCAAACTATTTAAAAAATGAACTGCGATTTATCTCAGTTTTAATCACACTGTTAACCAATAATAGAATACCAAATTTATTCAGTATTATTAAATACTATTTATTTTGTTTATCTTTTTACAGAGCAAATATTTGTAATAAAAATATAAAGTGAGCACTATACACTTTGCATTCTGTGTTGTAATTGAAATCAATATATTTGAAAATGTAGAAAAACATTCAAAAATATTTAATAGAGTTCAGTTAGTATTCTATTGTTTAACAGTGTGACGCTAACTGCGATTAATTGACAGCCCTAAACATAATGCCATACTTCACATTTTAGAGTCTTTCTTGGGACTCGAAGCTGGTAGGGAAGCTTGGATTTCTCTCTTTCCCCTAGAACAAATATTTCCTATTTAGCTCTGCAGGGCTTTGACATATTAGAATTGAGTTGTTACTGGTCAAGGACTGAAGAGAGCCCAATCTTCCAGCAGTGTAATTTTAGGGGAAAATCCATGTTTGAGAAATAGGAAACATTTCTACGGGCTGTTTAAAAAAGCATCTCTTAAAACTCCTCAGAGGGGTTTGGAATGTTAAAAATAAGGGATGGACTAGTGGGCTGGGTACTGGTGAGGTGGTCAAAAAAAGTACATTTTAATCACACTTATCACCTGATTTTTTTAAGTCGTTATATTAGTTGTACATCACAACTGTTTCCATCTGAAGCTATATACATTTTCATACCACATAGAGTTATTTTAGCTGTCCGTTTTATGTTATTCCCCACCCCCAAAACGCATCTTCATGAATCCTGCAGCCAAATGGCATGTCACTTTCTAAACCATTTCACAATTTTCCAACTATTTCACTCTAATGTAATTTCCCCTTTCCTGGACACATAGAGAAAAACACTTTTAAAATATTTCTCTGTAGAAAGAGCATTGGAAAATGCTTTATTTGTAGATTCATTAATTTCGTGGGTGGGGGAGGAGAAATCAAATAATCATCAAACGAAGTTGTATTTGTTCTCTTTAGCACTAGTGTTTTTCAAGACTAGCATGAGTACAGTTTTCCGAGGAAAGGTAAGTTTCATAATCTGAAGGCACCATGGAAGGCATAAACGTGTTTAGGTAGGATTTTCAAAACTGGACAGCTGTGGCCTGACTCTGCTTCCATTGAAATAAATGTTAAATTAATTTTCAAAGGGAGCAGGATTGGGTCAGTGCCCAGAGCTTTTGAAAATCCCATCCACTGTGCAATATGGCCCTACTCCACAGACTGTTTAACTCCAATGAAGAGACTCATGGACTTCATGAGTTCTGGGAATCAGGCCTTAAAGCCTGTGTTTATAGAAACCTAAACCCTAAGTTTTGCAGAATTTAAGACTGAAATTTATGTTCATTAAATGTTAAACACTTTTTCCACATTTCTCTAGTGTCTTTCTTTTAACGCTATAATGGAGGAGCTCGGGATTTCACTCAGGCATCAGAAGAAGTTAAAGAAAAGGTCAAGAACTAAAGGGAGATCATCATTCACAAGTATCCTCACTTGTCATCAGAGGCGGACACTGAGGAAAGAAACCATGGCTTAAAACAAACAAAAAAAACCCTCTTGAGAAACATCAGGAATAAAAAACAAAACAAAAAAAACTTGCTGCCTACAAAACTGACTATGGAGGAATTTCTGAAAATAGACATTTAACTTGTTCTTCAGAAATTGTGGGGGGTTTCTTTTTAACTAGGGAAGGTATAGCAGTTTAAATGCTCATATAGACTGATATATAACTAATCAGAGAAGTGTCTCACCGTATCTTTTGAAAGGAATTTGTATGCCGACCTGTTTCGCATCTCTGTTCCCTCCCCATACATCGCTGTATGTGCTTTCTAAATAAATAAAGATACAGGTTTGTTTTTTTCCAATAATCTGAATGTCCTACATTTTTCCTGTCACTTTCTTAGTCATCAAAATGTAATTTTATTTTCTTTTTATAAAAATTGTAGTACTGCCAATCACAAGCATCTAAAAATCATGAGTCAGGCTCTACAAAACTAAGTGGCTTGAAAATGATAGGTTCTTTCTATTTGCCTTCCTGTTGTTGACCTATTAAGGATCACTTTTTCAAGCTTTTCTCTGCAACCAGGAGGGCTAGGAATTTTTTTAAAATGAAAACTGAGATTCTCTGTCTTTTCTTAAGGGTAGGGCTTTAAGAAAAGATACCAAATATTACAAACCTCCTGAAAAAGTTGAGAGGAGTTGGCAGCATAGCCACTGGTATACTGCATTATCCCTCTGGCTCATGGTACCAAAGAAATTCCTAATTTATAATGCTTCCCTTATACATAAGAGCCAACAATAGACAGTTCATTTTGTTCATATTATAAAACAGATCACAAAAATATCAAAGCTAGACTGCATCTGCTAGAAAACAGAACTGTGCTGATTTTCTGGGTTATCACTACTTGCTCTAAGAGCGACAGGGGGCACCACTTAAAAGACCCTATTATTAAGCAAATAGTCTTTCATGAAATATAACCTCTTTTTAGCCTCTTAGTTAGGAAGAAGGGCAGTGACATGTTCAATAGCAGAAATTTTTCCTTAGTTCCTTTTAACTACTGTAGCATGAAGTATATTCATATTTATTCTAGTGCATTGTCCTTGTGATTAATTAACTTGTTCACAGGGTTTTATCATCACCAGGAGTTTAGTTCCCAGATTCTGTTGAAAGGAAAAAACATTTTCAGTAGGTTGAGAGCATGAGCAGTTATAGGTGTAATAATGGCTCCCCCTGCACAGATGAACTTCTGAGGAGGGAGTTGAAGGCATAGGGAGTTCCTTCCCCTGCCCCACCAGTGCACCCCAGCAAGTGACAGACATGATTGGGCTGCAGACAACATACAGTCAGCCTGTGGAACTCGTTGCCAGGAGATGTTGTGAAGGCCAAAA
This sequence comes from Gopherus flavomarginatus, assembly GCF_025201925.1. Lineage (NCBI taxonomy): Eukaryota > Metazoa > Chordata > Testudines > Testudinidae > Gopherus > Gopherus flavomarginatus. Next base: position 199,942,296 of record NC_066617.1, on the reverse strand, counting down.
GGATAACTACATTCAAAAAAGAATTAGATAATCATGGAGGATAGGTCCATCAAAGGCTATTAGCCAAGATGGGCATGATGCCATGGCCTGGGCATCCTTAAACATCTGAATGCTAAAAGCTGGGACTGCATGACAGGAGATGCGCCATTTGATAATTGCCCTGTTCTGTTCATTCCCTCTGAAGCACTTAGCATTGGCCACTATTGGAAGACAGGATATTGGGCGAGATGGACCACTGATCTGATCTAAGATGGCCATTCTTGTGTTAAGCACACTTTCAGTTTATGAAAACTGATGAAATTTTAAAAACCTAATTTGTTTTTCCCCTTTTCTTTACAGTCTTTCATTTGACACATTATTCAGTTTGGACACTGAAAATTTTCTTTTTCTTGTTCCCACGCACCAGCATCTTGCTGCAAACACAGAGGGGAATGTTTAAATTAAAACCTCTGATCTTTTATTTTGGTTTCTATCAAAACATTAATAGAAATATATAAAACTTTTTTTAAAAAGAGAACCTCTAACTGTAACTAGTAAGCCTAGGCTACCCATCATATCCCTTTTAAAGTAAGTAGGCCAGTATCACAAGTCTCACCACTTTGAACGTATTAATTTCAAATATCTGAAGGTTATGGTTGTCAGTGTGACCATGTCAAAGACACAAATCACAACCTGCATGGACCTCAGAATCCTAATGGTATACAAAATAATCTATTACAACATTAAATCAAATGAAGGACCTTTTGAAAGAATGAAGGCTCCTTGTAACACTCCCCGTGAGCATTCTGGGGGTGGCAACTGTTTTTAATACACTTCTTTGTACAGCACCTGATCCTTGATTGGCGCCCTTTGTTGCTACTGCTGTATATGATACCACGTTTTTCAAAAGTGAGGAATAAATTCTTGGTGCCCATGCTGAACCACTTTAAAAGTGATCTGATTTTCAGGGAGTGGTTGCTTAGAACTTCCTAAAGATAAGGCATCTCAAGGTCAGCACTTAAAATCACTAGTCACTATTTTTAATCTGGACCATAATAATTAATAGAATTCACACAACTCTAGTAAAGAGTTTATTCATTTCCAGACTCAGGCTCCTCTGCTTCCTTCATGTTGCCCCCAGCTGTGCAAGTTAGTGTAAAAGATCCCGTGGGGGAGGAGGAGGAAGGTTATAGGCGCTTCTCCAGCCCACCTTTATGTATCTATTTTGCCCATCACAGCAATTTGCAGAGGAAGTGGACATGACCAGAAGCTCAAGGTGAGTAGCGGTAGGTGGCATGCTTCCCCATGAGAATGTCAAAGAACCACCGTAGAGCTTAGCACTTCACTGAAGCAGCAATAGCTCTCCTGCCCGTTTTGTGGCTCCCCCTTCAGAGAAAGTAGAGAATATGCTGTGACAGATGGCTATGTCCTGAATTCCTGCTGCTTTGGGCTCATGTGGCTATCAGAAAATCAAGGGGGAGGAAGGAGTCTCTGCACAGCTGAATGGGGATCCATGGATTTCAGATCGGTGGCAATTTTGCCAGCGTCACACCACATGATTGCACCTCATCCCCACTAATGAATCGGGTCATAGAAGGGAAATATGTCCACTTGGTGGCAGACTTGGAAAAAGAACTTCACATAAGCCTCTTTACTGCCACCTCTCTTTATATAACTTACTCATGCAGTGTTTTCCAGGTAGGTGGTGGCTCATTATACAGTAAAACTATAACCTATTTATGACCAGTGCAATATCAGCCTGGGAGGCTCTAAAGCTAATATTGATTTGCTTATTTTTAAGTCGTATCAAAATTAATAAAAAAGTGTTTTCCTGGTCTGTGGCCTGTTCCCTGAGAGCTGGGAGAAGAGGCAGCTTCTGGAGGCAATAAATGAAACTGGTTTTGTTTGTTTTACACACCCAAATGGTTGAAATTTTGGGGTGATTTGGTTTCATACAAACCCTAAAACAAAAAGCAAAAAATTCAGCCAAAATTGGAAAGTGAAAGATGCAAAGTGTGTGAACTGAAACACAAAGTTAATCAAACTCTATTTGATTGAAACGCTGAGTGTTACATAACTTGGGAGTTTTTTTGTTCTTTTCCTGGAATATTGCATATTTGAAAGCCAAGTTGTCTCCTCTGATGAGCATCCACAGGAGCCGCATGCATGTATGCATGGGCAGAATATGTCCCTTAAATTTCAAACTGAAGGGCCATCAAGAGCTGTGGCTTTACCAGATATTGTGATATATGTTAAGAGACTTCATTTGAGGCCTGATACTCAGTTGTCAAATGAGTCACATTTACACTGGAGAGGAAAGAAAGCATTCCAGATGTGGGGCTCTCAGTTATGGCTCTCTTGCGGCCAAGATGAACTGGAGACGGGAGTGATGCTGCCTGGAAGCTTCAAAGACTTAATACTTGTACTAGCACTGGGGTGTGCCGGGAATTGTTGATGGGCATGACACAAGAACCTAGTTAGGTAATAGGGATGCGTCCCTGCACACCTGTCACAAGCTCTATCCCCAACTGTTACTTGCTCTGCCAGAAGGTAGGGCCATAGCTCCACAATTGCTCCATCCGGGAGCCACCAGCAATAGTGCACTCCGCAGCTCCTTGCTGCCAGGGTCGGCCCACAATATTTTGGCACCTGAGGCGGGGAGCTCAAATGATGGTCTCATACCCCCTCGCTTGGGCCAAAACTTTGAAAGGCCTCAATTCTGCCCTCTTCCTGTTTTACTCCTCTCATGGTACTGCTGTGCTACCTACCCCAATAAAGGAGAACTAACAACTTAAAATGCCTTGTTCAAAAATTTTAAGTAACACTTAACTTTCAAATGCCTGAACAGCAAATGTAACTTTTCTTGTCTGCATAGTAAACACTGGTATTTTTATCTGTTTGAATAATCAAAGTGGTGCTTTCTGCGCCTTCTTGGTTGCAAAGATTTGAACTGCTTCCCGAAGGTCCATAGTCTGGCCCAGCTCATGCTCCATTGAGATGGTTGCAAGACTGACCAGCCTTTCCTGTGACATTGTAGAGTGTAGATAAGTTTTTTATTAACTTCAGCTTGGAGAAGCTGCCTTCTCCACTGGCAACTGTTACAGGAAGCATTAGAAGTATGCGCAGAGCAACCAAAGCATTTGGAAAGAGGGTGGTCATCTTATTTGTGCACCTATATTCCAGAACAGCCTTTGGAGTTGATCCTGCTGATATGTATCTTGAAAGGGCTTTCAGTTCATCACCTAAATCACTCACATCAATATCGTGCATGTGTCAACACTGTCTCTAGTGCCCTGCATTGCTGGTCTTCAGGTATAGTGAGGAGTTTTGGAATATCATACAACATCCCAAATATACTGCTGTGTTCCTTGAGTTGCATGAAACATTCTTCAACTGACTTTACTGCACAATCTAGCACCTGGTTAAAGAATTCAACTATGAATTGTTGTTTGGGGCCTTTTATGGAATTATTCCATGCCCTGTAATCAAAATTTCTTCTTCTTCGGTGACTCTTGTATTCTTGAATGGGTGAGAAAATAGCTTCAGTGCGAAGTTCCTCTGCCAACTTCTGTGCACTCTTCAGAACATTTTAAAATCCCTCATCTGACCAGTAAGACTGTAGGTATGACTTTGCTTTGTCCAGTTGTTCCATTACTCCAGATATATACATCTTGGAGTCTCTTGCTTACAACATTTATTTCAAGCAGTATGTCGTGCCACAACACTAAGCCACACAGAAATTTGAAGTTATGTATGTTTCTGGTGATTCCATTTCCCTCTACCACTGTTCTCCCACAAACAATTCCTGTCATAGATTCATAGAATATCAGGGTTGGAAGGGACCTCAGGAAGTCATCTAGTCCAACCCCCTGCTCAAAGCAGGGGATTCATCAATGTCGAACAGAGGGGAATGATCATGTCCCTCGGTCTGCTGGCAATGCTCCGACTTATACAGTCCAAAATGCCATTAGCCTTCTTGGCAACAAGGGCACACTGTTGACTCATATCCAGCTTCTCGTCCACTGTAACCCCTAGGTCCTTTTCTGCAGAACTGCTGCCTAGCCACTCAGTCCCTAGTCTGTAGCAGTGCATGGGATTCTTCCTTCCTAAGTGCAGGACTCTGCACTGGTCCTTGTAGAACCTCATCAGATTTCTTTTGGCCCAATCCTCTAACTTGTCTAGGTCCCTCTGTATCCTATCCCTAACCTCCAGTGTATCTACCACTCCTTCCAGTTTAGTATCATCTGCAAACTTGCTGAGGGTGCAATCCACTCCATCTTCCAAATCATTAATGAAGATATTGACAAAACCGGCCACAGGACTGACCCTTGGGGCACTCCGCTTGATACTAGCTGCCAACTAGATATGGAGCCTCTGATCACTACTCATTGACCCCGATGATCTAGTCATAGCATTATCCTCCATAACAGCAACTATGGCATCATCTATCTTCCCAATCTGGTGTTTGATAGGTTTTATCGCCTCCACTTGACATTCCCATTGTGTGGCACTTAGTGGTTTCAGTGTCAGAGGATGTTCCCAGATGTTGCTTCAAAATTTGCCATCAATGAGTTGATGCAGAGAAAAATACATAGATGCTTTGAATTACATTAAAAAATTCAGCAGCCTCTCTAGAAGCTGATGATGCATCATGGACCATCAAGTTCAATGAATGAGAACTGCATGGAACAAAAAAAGCTCGAGGGTTTAACTCTCGGATCCATGTCTGTACTCCTCTGTTCTTTCCTCTCATGTTGGCACCATTATCTTAGCTGACATGAGAGGTCAGGGCTATCGCAATTCACCTATTTTCCAGCTTTTTAAGAAGCACATTTGTCAGAACAGCTCCTGTAGTATCATCAATGTCAATAAATTCTAGAAAATGCTTTCTTACAGTCACCATTGCAGGGACATTTTCACTAGGTTCGGTTGTTGTTACAAAATGCACCATTAAAGTCATTTGTTCCATATGGTTGATGTCAGGTGTGCAGTCCAGAATAACAGAGTAATATCTTGCTGACTTCAGATCTGCCACAATCTTCTGTTTGACTTTTGTTGCCAGTAACTGTATAATCTCATTTTGAATTGTTTTTCCAATGTAGTGGTGTGTGTGCATTTCTTGGGTGGTGAATCTTCTTAGATGCTCCTGGAGCATAGCATCAAACTCAGCCATCAGCTCCACAATTTTAAGGATGCTTCCATTGGTTGGCACATACAGCTGATTTGAAGTGCCACGCAGTGCTAGGTTTTGGGTAGCAAGCATTTTCACAATGGCAATGAGCCTTTTCAGAACATTTTGCCAGTAAAGAGACTCTGATGCAATCTTCTCTTGATGCTGATCATCTATGGTGGCCTTTAACCTTAGTCTCATCTCAAGCTCGTTCCACCAATGGAATTCTCTCTGGTGATTTGCTGCCTTCTCATGGCATGCCAGATTTCTAGCCAGATTTTTCCAGTCCTGTGTTCCTGTAGAACATAATGTGGCTGGAACATTAGACTGGGAGAGTTTGCAACAAAAACAGTATGCAGCATTCTGGGTTTTTGAGTACATAAGCCATGGCTTCTCCACTTCATCACCATTGGGGATTTCACGCCAGTAATGTGTCAGATGGAAATTTCTATTTTCATTATCTTTGGGGAACATGACGTTTTTCACTTGCCCTGGCCCATTCAGAACAAGGAAGTCCCTCAAGCTACTGCTCAAGTGGGTCCACAGTCCTGGATCATCTAGACTTAAGGAACTAAACTTAGCAGCAGCTGTTTCTTGTGTCTCCACCACACTCTTCTCTGATCTACACATTTCTTCAGAAATGTGCATGGTTACAACCATTTGAGATGGAGATATGGATGCTGCAATAGCTGACAGGTCACCTGTACTCTAACTGGAAGATCAGGCATCTCCTCACCACTCACATCCTCACTGGGGCCGGAAGGCTCACCATGAACATTTGTGTCTATGTATCTCAGGAGAGCTCCTTCCTGATTAGATAGAAAAGCTTCCTTTGCTTGCTTGCTTTTTCTGAATAGTGCCCCAGAGGTGCTTTTTCTTCTTTCACTCATGACTATTGTTCTGTGCCAATTATAGAGGCTCTCAACACTGAATTTAAGGGGACAAATAAGCAGGGCCTGAGTGAGGGAAGATATCAGCATCTTAAGGACCTAACTGGCTCCTACTACTTCAGTTGACTGCCTGTTCTCCTCAAGTGGGTTCAGGAAAGCAGCAGGAAACAGGAAGCTCCCTGAGAAGCTGGTGTTAATCAGTCCAGGCTCCTGGGGTGCTAGAGAGGTACATAAGAGGCGTCTCCTCCTCTCTCTCCCTGCAGCTCCTGCTGCTTTGCGTTATTCCCTCTCACCTTTTCTCCTGCTTGCCTGTTCTGTCTCTTGTGCCCTCCTTCCTCCAGCACATCACTCCACTATCTCTATGCATCTAGAGCAGAGAGAATACATATGCACCAGCAGCAGACACAATTTTCTACACTCTGGGTCCTAGTGGCACCCACTCCCACCTTCCAGTCTGTCACCTGAGGCAGCCGCCTCAGTTCGCCTCATGGTAAGGCCAGCTCTGATTGTCTGAAGAAACACTTCTGTTTTTTGTTTTAAACTTGCTGCCTATTAATTTCATCGGATGACCCCTTGTTTGTTTGTTATGTGAAAGAGTAACACTTCCTTATTTAATTTTTCCACACCATCCATCATTTTATAGACCTCTGTCATAACCTTCCTCAGTCTCTTTTCTAATCTGAACAGCCTCAGTTTTTTTAAATCTCTACTCATATGTTCCATAGCCCTAATTATTTTGGTTGCCCTTCTCTGTACTTTTTCCAATTCTAATATCTTCTTTGAGATGGGGGCAACCAGAACTGGATCCAGTTTCAAGGTGTGGGCATACCATGGATTTATACAGTAGCACTACCTGGTATATTTTCTGTCTTACAATCAGTTCCTTTCCTAATGGTTCCTAACAGTGTTAGCTTTTTTGACTGCTGCTACAATAACATGTCAGGAAGTTTTTATGACAAGTTCTGATGGCTGCCTAATGTACTGTACTTACTGTATAGGAAGTAGTGTACTAGTATAATTTCATAAAGTTATGGGCCATTATTGTTTCCTTTAAATTATCTGGAAGGAATGTGTATGCTACAGCACAGAATGCTCTTTCCTGTTCCATCCCTTTATGAATGATTTCTTAATGCCTTGCTTCAAGCCAATGCCGTTTAAGTCAGATCTCTTAGAACCCAGTAGATTGGCGTGATGTAGAATATGGAGCCACAAAACCAGTTTTTGCTGGTCAATTCAAGGTGACATATGGAATGTTTTTTTCCCTCCCATTTTTTAACTAGTTAGAGGGATGGTACAAAATGCATTTTTCAGTAGAGGACAAGGATGGAACTAGAGAGCTCATGGAATACAGAACCTGTGCTTTCTTGAGCAGGGCCAGATTTACATATTGCATGCCCCTAGGCACCCGTGGTGGATGGGCAGCTGTGGAGGCCCTGACTCTGAGCTCCCCCTACCACCTGCAGCAAACAGGAGCTGCGGGGGAGGGAGGTGGCACCCGCAGGATCTCAGAGCTCCAAACCACCATGGGCGGCAGGGATATTCCACCACTTTTAACTTTTAGGTGCCCCACCACCACAACTGCCCAGTGCCCCAAAACACAGACCTCTCCTACCCTCCACAAATTCCACCAGAGACCCAATCTCCCATGCCCTGCCCCTGGCTGCACTCACCAACCCTGCCTAGAGATGACTGTGTCCGCCGGGCTGAGCGAACCAGTGGTGCGGCAGGGCTGGTCAGGATCACTCTGGCCTCTCAAGAGTGGCTCAATCAGCCAGGCTGGAGCAGGAACGGGGCCTGCCCAAGCGGAGCTCCCCCAGGACCCACTTGCTTAGCAGAGTCCCCTGCGTTTGACTGCTGAGCTCTTCCTCTGCCACAGGGGGCTGCTTCACCATCCCTGCTGGTAGGAAAGCTCCAGTAGGGCTGCGTGATGCCATTTCCCCCTCAGCTGGCCTCACCCCCTGCCGGGACTCAGGAATTGCAAACTTGGAATTTTTAAGTGCTCCTCGAATGCCAGCACCCCTAGGAACATGCCTGCTGGGCCTAATTAGAAATCTGGCCCTGCTCATGAGACTCCCCTTCCCCCCAGAGACTGAACTGACATGGAAACTGAACTACTCTTGTAACTTTAGATTCCCTGAACCCTACATTTTGCTGAGCAGTTTATAGCCACACGTTTTTTACCTAGGTCTTCCTTGTCTGTCACTTTTAATACTCTGAAGATGGGTTAGACCTATGAGTCTGGAACATTTACCATCAGGCATGTTCATCCCCTTAAGTTCAAGCTCAAGATGGAATTACTGCTGGTCACTGTCCTTGCCCACTATGACTTTGTTCTCTGTCTCACAGCATAATAGCACACAAGGGGTTGGTCAAGGTTTCTTTCCCCCACTTTGAACTTTAGAGTACAAATGTGGGGACCTACATGAACACTTCTAAGCTGAATTACTAGCTTAGATCTGGTAACACTGCCACCACCCAGAATTTCAGTGTCTGGGGCACTTTCTGTCTCCCTAAAACTTTCCCCTCCCTGGGTTGCCTTGAGAGGCTTCACCAATTCCCTGGTGAACACAGATCCAAACCCCTTGGATCTTAAAACAAGAAGGAATTAACCATCCCCCCTCCTTTCCCTCCACCAAGCCCTGGTGAGTCCAGACCCAATCCCCTTGGATCTTAAAACAAGGGAAAAAATCAATCAGATTCTTTAAAAAGAAAGCTTTTAATTAAAGAAAGAAAGATAAAAATCATCTCTGTAAAATCAGGGTGGAAAATGCTTTACAGGGTAATCAGATTCCTATAGACCAGAGGAACCGCCCCTAGCCTTAGGTTCAAAGTTACAGCAAACAGAGGTAAAAATCCTTCCAGCAAAAGAAACATTTACAAGTTGAGAAAACAAACATAAGACTAACATGCCTTGCCTGGCTAATTACTTACAAGTTTGAAACATGAGAGACTGATTCAGAAAGATTTGGAGAGCCTGGATTGATGTCCCGTCCCTCTCAGTCTGGAGAGCGAACAACGAACAAAACAAAAAGCACAAACAAAGACTTCCCTCCACCAAGATTTGAAAGTATCTTGTCCCCCCATTGGTCCTCTGGTCAGGTGTCAGCCAGGTTTACTGAGCTTCTTAACCCTTTACAGGTAAAAGAGACATTAACCCTTAATTATCTGTTTATGACACGCCCCACAAATCTCAGACTGGCGGTGATTTTTTCCTAGAAATTTAGAATAAACAGATAAATAAAACACATGCACCTTTATATATACTACTAATTATGTAAAACTACAAGATTTTCCACATTTCAAGGACAATTTTTAACCAGTTGATTTTGGGAAACTTTCATGGGAGAGTGCATCAGCTACTTTGTTAGAAGCTCCTGAAATGTGTTGAATTTCAAAATCAAAATCTTGGATAGCTAAACTCCATCAAAGAAGTTTTTTGTTGTTTCCTTTGGCAGTATGAAGCCACTTTAGCGCAGCATGGTCGGTTTGTACCTGGAAACGCCGTCCCCAAACGTATGGGCGTAACTTTTCCAGGGCATACACAATGGCGTAGCATTCTTTTTCACTGATTGACCAGTGGCTTTCCCTCTCAGACAGTTTCTTGCTGAGAAACACGACAGGATGAAATTCTTGATCTGGTCCTTCCTGCATTAAAACTGCTCCTACACCACGCTAAGAAGCATCTGTGGTTACTAGGAATGGTTTGTTAAAGTCTGGGGCCCTTAGCACAGGGTCAGAAATGAGTGTTGCCTTAAGCTGGGTAAAGGCCTTCTGACACTCATCAGTCCACTTAACTGCATTTAGCTGGGTTTTTCTGGTCAGGTCTGTTAGTGGAGCAGCGATTTGGCTGTAGTGTGGTACAAATCGCCTGTAGCACCCGGCCAAGCCTAAGAAGGATTGGACCTGTTTTTTTGATTTTCGGACAGCCCACTTTTGGATAGCATCCACCTTGGCCTGAAGGGGGTTTATTGTTCCTTGACCCACCTGGTGTCCAAGGTAAGTCACTTTGTTTTGGCCTGTTTGACACTTTTTAGCCTTAACAGTTAGTCCTGCCTAACTGATGCGCTCAAAGACTTTTTCCAGGTGTTCCAGGTGTTTTGCCCATGTATCAGAAAAAATGGCCACATCATCGAGGTAGGCAACTGCATATCCTGCCAAGAGACCATCTACAAGTCTTTGGAAGGTGGCGGGTGCATTTTGCAGCCCGAAAGGAAGGACATTAAATTCATACACCCCCGCATGGGTGACGAAGGCTGACCTCTCCTTGGCAGGTTCATCTAGCGGTACTTGCCAGTACCCCTCGGTTAAGTCTATTGTAGAGATGAACTGGGCACGTCCCAATTTCTCCAATAGCTCATCGGTGCGTGGTATTGGATAGTTGTCCGGACGAGTTACCGCATTTAGCTTACGGTAGTCCACGCAAAAGTGTATTTCCCCATTTGGTTTGGGAACTAGAACCACGGGAGATGCCCATGCACTGTTAGAGGGGCGGATTATACCCATCTGTAGCATGTTTTGTATCTCCTGTTCTATAGCAGCTTGGGCATGAGGAGACACCCGGTAGGGTGGGGTTCTAATTGGGTGAGCATTACCTGTGTCAATGGAGTGGTATGCCTGTTCAGTCCATCCTGGGGTGGCTGAGAACACTGGGGCAAAGCTAGTGCACAGCTCCTTAATCTCTTGCCACTGCAGACATTCCAGGGTTGTGAAGAGGATCACCTTTTCCACGCCACAGTCAATTTTTCCTTCGTAGTAGACACCTTCAGGCCACTCAGCATCATCTCCTCCCTGGGCTGTAAACTGACAAACCTTTACTTCTCTGGAATAAAAGGGCTTTAGAGAATTAACATGGTACACTTTAGGCTTTAGGGTTGAGGTGGGGAATGCTATGAAATAGTTAACAGCTCCCAGGCGCTCTTGGACCGTGAATGGCCCTTCTCATGACTCTTCCATCTTATGGGCCTGTTGCGCCTTCAAGACCATAACTTGGTCCCCTACTTTGAAGGAAGGCTTTCTGGTATGTTTATCATACCAGGCCTTTTGCTCTTCCTGAGCATTCTTTAGGTTTTCTTTAGCGAGGGCTAAAGAGTGCCAGAGGGTGCTTTGCAGGCTGCTTACAAAGTCTAGAATGTTAGTTCCTGGAGAAGGCATAAACCCCTCCCATTGCTGCTTCACCAACTGTAATGGCCCCTTAACCTCGTTGCCATACACAAGTTCAAATGGTGAAAACCCTAAACTGGGATGTGGTACAGCCCTGTAGGCAAAAAGCAACTGCTGCAACACTAGGTCCCAATCATTGGAGTGTTCATTTATGAATTTATGTATCATGGCCCCTAAAGTTCCATTAAACCTCTCCACCAGGCTATTGGTTTGATGGTGGTAAGGGGTGGCAACCAAGTTCACCCTATGAGCTTCCCACAGATTTTTCATGGTCCCTGCCAGGAAATTAGTTCCCGAATCAGTAAGGATGTCGGAGGGCCAACCTACCCTGGCAAAACCGTCTGCTAAGGCCTGGCACACAGTTTTAGCCCTGGTGTTGCTTAGAGCTACTGCTTCCGGCCATCAGGTAGCAAAATCCATGAAAGTCAGTATGTACTGCTTTCCTCTGGGGGTCTTTTTTGGGAAAGGACCCAGAATATCCACAGCTACTTGCTGAAATGGGACCTCAATTATGGGGAGTGGCTGGAGAGGGGCTTCAACCTGGTTTTGGGGCTTTCTCACTAGTTGGCACACCTCACAAGACCGGACATATTTAGCAACGTCCTTGCCCATTCCCTCCCAGTGGAAAGACTTCCCCAGTCGGTCCTTGGTTCTATTCACCCCAGAATGGCCACTGGGATGATCATGAGCTAAACTCAAGAGCTTTACCCGGTACTTAGTTGGAACTACCAACTGTCTTTGAGGATGCCAGTCTTCCTGGTGTCCACCAGAAAGAGTCGCCTTGAATAAAAGTCCTTGTTCTACAACAGACCGGGATCAGTTAGAAGAGCTGAGAGGCGGTGGGGTGCTCCGTGCCGCCACCCAAACTTTCTGAAGGCTGTCATCTGCTTCCTGCTCAGCCTGGAACTGTTCCCTTGAGGCTGGAGACATCAGTTCCTCCTTAGACTGTGGACTTGGGCTTGGTCCCTCTGGAAGCGATGTAGGTGATGGGGTTGTTTTCATTGATTGTGAACTGCTTTCTGCTGGTGCACTATGTGATATTTCAGGCTCTGGCTGAGCCTCTTGGGTAGAGTTGTCTGCTCCTTCTGCCAGTTCAGGCCCACTGGTGCCCTCTGGTGTTGGAGTTGTAGATGGGTTTGCAAGCGCTGGAGTCATTGTTGGCAACGGTTCAGGTGCTGGTTGCTTTTCCAGTTCCGGTTCTGGGATTGAATGCACTAGGGCTGTTGCAGTCGTTGGTAGGGGATCTGGTTCCACCACCTCTGTCTGGGTGTCTGGTAACACAGACGGGGCCCTGGTGGACAGCTCAGGAACAGGGATGGGTGTGGAAGCTTGCTTGGCCTGGCTGCGGGTGACCATTCCCATCCTCCTGGCCAGCTTCACCTGGTTGGCCAAGTCTTCCCCCAGTAGCATGGGGATGGGATAATTGTCATAGACTCCAAAAGTCCACATTCCTGACCAGCCCTTGTACTGGACAGGCAATTCAGCTGTAGGCAAGTTTAAAGATTTTGACATGAATGGGTGAATTGTCACTTGGGCCTCTGGTTTGATGAATTTGGGGTTCACTAGGGACTAGTGGATAGCTGACACTTGTGCCCCAGTGTCTCTCCATGCGATAACCTTCTTTCCACTCACTCTCAAGGTTTCTCTTTGCTCCGAGGGTATTTGAGAGGATCTGGGCCTGGGGATCTTTGGTGTGATGTTGGTGTAATGAAACGTACACGGTTGGGGTTCTTGGGCAGTTGGCCTTTATATGTCCCAGTTCATTACATTTAAAACATCGCCCAGCTGACTGGTCACTGGGCCGAGGTGGGTTGCTGGAGACTGGTGAGGTAGGACAATAAGGTGTCTGGGGCTTTCCTTGGGTGGTAGGTGGGGTCTTGGGTTGCCCCTGGTGATAGGGTTTATTTTCCGTTTGCCCCCTCTGATATTCGCTCCCCTTGCTAGTAGTTTTTTTCTTTTCAGCCATTTCCACCCATCTGGCTCCAATCTCCCCTCCCTCAGTTACAGTTTTGGGTTTCCCATCTAGGATGTACCTTTCTATTTCCTCAGGAACACCCTCTAAGAACTGCTCCATTTGCATTAGGAAGGACAGCTCTTCCAGAGATTCAGCACTTGCTCCTGATATCCAGGTATCCCAATTCTTTCCAATGTGGTAGGCGTGTCGGGTAAATGACACATCTGGTTTCCACCTTAGGGCTTGGAACCGCCGGCAGGCATGCTCAGGTGTTAGCTCCATTCTGATTCTGGCCTTGGTTTGAAAAAGTTCATAATCGTTCATGTGTTCCTTAGGCATTTCAGCCTCCCCCTCTGCTAAGGATCCACTGAGCTGTGGCCTCAGTTCTATCATGTACTGGTCTGCAGAGATGTTGTACCCAGGGCAGACCCTTTCAAAATTTTCTAAGAAGGCCTCAGTATCATCACCTGCCTTGTAGGTGGGAAATTTTCTGGGATGGGAAACAATACCTGGAGAAGGGGTTGTTAGGGTTGGCTGGTACATCCGGCTTAGCCTTTGTTAATTCCAGGGCCTGCTGGTGGGCCTCCCTCTGGATCACCATCTCTTTTTGTTTTATCTCCATAGCTCTCGTGTGATCAGCCTCTTTTTCCTTTTCTTTCTCATCCATAGCTCTTTTGTGGGCAGTCTCTTTGGCTCTCTCTTCTCTTTCTCTCATCTCCATCTCTTTTTGTTTTATCTCCATAGCTCTCCTGTGGTCAGCCTTTTTGGCTTTCTTTTCTGCGTTCAGCCTAGACAGTTCCTGTTTAACTGCTTCCTTGGTACTCCTTTTCCTGCTTTCTTGTGCTGGCCACACCTCCCTGCAGCTCACTGAAACTTGGGATGCACTCAGCAGGGCTGCTTGGTTAACAGAGACTTCCTAACTAGCTATACCCGAGATGTAGGCTACGTCTAGACTACCCGCCGTATAGGCGGGTTAAAATTGATTGCTCGGGGATCGATATATTGCATCTCATCTAGACGCAATATATCGATCCCCGAGCGCGCTTATATTGATTCCGGAACTCCACCAACCCCAACGGAGTTGCGGAATAGACAGGGGGAGCCGCAGACATCGATCCCGCGCGGTGAGGACGGGTGAGTAATCCGATCTTAGATATTCGACTTCAGCTACATTATTCACATAGCTGAAGTTGCGTATCTAAGATCGATTTCCCCCCGTAGTGTAGACCAGCCCGTAGAAAGAAAGAAAACAATTCAGCTTGTAAATTCCTTTTGCTGTCTGCTTGCTGACAACTTGAAGCCTCCTCTTAACAAAGACCCTTGTTAAAAAAAACTTAACACCTCTGCCCTCAGGCTGCTTTCCAAGCAGCCAGAAAGGAGAGAAAAAAAAATCCTACTGGCTTTTGGTTCCTAAAAAATCCCTCACCACTGCTCACCATGTCAAGGTTTCTTTCCCCCACTTTGAACTTTAGAGTACAAATGTGGGGACCTACATGAACACTTCTAAGCTGAATTACTAGCTTAGATCTGGTAACACTGCCATCATCCAAAATTTCAATGTCTGGGGCACTTTCTGTCCCCCCAAAACTTTCCCCTCCCTGGGTTGCCTTGAGAGGCTTCACCAATTCCCTGGTGAACACAGATCCAAACCCCTTGGATCTTAAAACAAGGAGGAATTAACCATCCCCCCTTCTTTCCCCCCACCAAGCCCTGGTGAGTCTAGACCCAATCCCCTTGGATCTTAAAACAAGGGAAAAATCAATCAGATTCTTTAAAAAGAAAGCTTTTAATTAAAGAAAGAAAGATAAAAATCATCTCTGTAAAATCAGGATGGAAAATGCTTTACAGGGTAATCAGATTCCTATAGACCAGAGGGACCCCCCCCCAGCCTTAGGTTCAAAGTTACAGCAAACAGAGGTAAAAATCCTTCCAGCAAAAGAAACATTTACAAGTTGAGAAAACAAACATAAGACTAACACGCCTTGCCTGGCTAATTACTTACAAGTTTGAAACATGAGAGACTGATTCAGAAAGATTTGGAGAGCCTGGATTGATGTCCCGTCCCTCTCAGTCTGGAGAGCGAACAACGAACAAAACAAAAAGCACAAACAAAGACTTCCCTCCACCAAGATTTGAAAGTATCTAGTGCCCCTATTGGTCCTCTGGTCAGGTGTCAGCCAGGTTTACTGAGCTTCTTAACCCTTTACAGGTAAAAGAGACATTAACCCTTAATTATCTATTTATGACAGGGTTATTCATTTGCAGCTGCAGAACTGAGGCTAGAAAGCACTAGCTCCCGCTTAAACTCACTGCCCATCTGCTTGTGGGTGCTCCCATCAGCTAGGCTCCTCTGTTTGATCTGGTCATAGTTTCTCTAGTACCACAAAATCTTTCACACTAGTTTCTGGTTCCTCTCTCTGAATGGCTAGAATTCTCTTCACTAGCATTTCACTACCATCCTTCCCTCTAATCCCAAGCCTATGTCTCTGCGTCTCCTTCTGTAACATGCAGTAGCTTTAGGCATGCCTACGGCCTTGAGCCCAAGCAGAAAAAAAGATATAAAGGTGCTGAGACTTTTCCTTTCATTCTCTCCAATATTTTGTAGCATTTCAATTAGTTAAAGCTGTGATTAAGCAGCATGCACATTTAAATCCCATTGAGACTTAAGCACATGCTGAATCAGGGCCTTAACTTCTTCAGCTTAACCAGTAACTTCTGAAGTGGGCAGCTTACTTTTCACACACAAGTATATTTTAGTTTTTAATATCTGCATATATACAGTACAATGTATCTGTTTTATTAATGCTCAAGTTAAATTAACACTAGTGTATCTTTATAGACATATGTCAAAAGCAACACTGGTTGTTTTACGCCATTGAGTATTATAAACAAAGTTGTAGCAATGAAAGTATCATTTTCATTAACTCCAAAAATGACACCCACAAATTCAAAGAGGGAGAATATGCATTGTCCTGAGAGATAACAGTGTGTCTATCTACAAACTCACAACAACAAATATGATTAGTTTTGACCTTTTCATAATGCCCCAGCAAATAGTGATTTTTTTTCTTGCATGGCAGAACATTATGCAAATTAAGTTAACTGGAAGATTATCTGTCAGGAAAGCAAATGTTCTTATTAGATACTTATACTGGCTGATTATATGCATGTACTCTAATTGTTTATAACAGAGAAATATAGCACTGATGGGTGCTGTTAAACTGTTAATGTGTTTCATTCTAGAAGTGTCTGTATTTTTGCAGTGGGGGAAGTGATCTCTATACAACTGCGCACCACCGCAAGGGGGTATTGTAAGGCTTAATTAACATTTAACAACTGAAATGTCTGGAAGAAAAACTTTGTAGAAAGTACAAAATATACTATACATCAGGCCTGCACAATATGTGGCCTGCGGCGATGGGTGAGGGAGAGGGGCTGAGGAGGTGGGCGGGCAGGTAAGCCAGCGGCTGGCCCCAGCTCACCGGTGGGCGGTTATGCTTCAGTGGGGGGCAGGGGGTTGGGTGGTGCTGGGGGTGGGATTCGGCGGGGCAAGGGGGGTTTCGGCCCTCAGCTGTTTTCTTTGGAGTAATATGGCCCTCGCCACTTTACGAGTTGTGCAGGCCTGCTATATATAAAGATCTCTGGCTCAATAGACCTGTAATTGAGGTGTCTGGATACTACCACAATACAAGTTATATAAAAGAAAACAAGTCTAGCCAATCACTTCTTCCAAAAATCAAATAAAAAGAACACTAGCTATGACTGACACTCTGTTCAGTTGCCTCATGTCTTTTTAGTGCAAAGCACTCCCTCGAACAAAGACTCCAATTCACCTTTTCAGTCTTCCCCCTTCATCTCAGCCACCCTCCCCATGCTACATCAGCATACAGTCTAAGAAAGAAACTTTCCAGCACTCACAAGGCAAGAAAATGTTTATTTTTCTTTACCACAGTCTGCTTTATAATTTCTATTTCTTACACTGAGCTTCAGGAGTCCTCAACTGAAATAAAGAGTCAAAGTGAAGTTCAGGTGTTCCTTTTGGCCAGAAGATCAGTTTAATATCTTTTAAGCCCTTTGTCAAGGGACTGCATCTTTCAGGAGTGCTATAAATCTGTAATCCCATGTGCCATTTATTGATTGGTATACTTGTCCCTTAATTACTCCATGTGAGACTGGCAGTAGTCAGGATTCTTCAATGATCAGAATTACTACTATTTAGCTACAGGTCACCTGCAGCCCTCAAATGACTGGGAATTTCTGAGTAGCTGATCAGTTTGAAAAGATGTACATTTTTTGCCTGCTGATATGTATCAAACAGAATTCCCATCTGAAGCTAAAATTATGCCTCTGTTAGCCTGCCCCCACTTGCATCTGCAACACCACTGCCTTTGAAATAGAAGTTACATGATGAATACTGTCCGACTCTCAGCTTCCCCTTTGTAGTTCTGAACTGATCAGGAGGAGAAAAGTCAAAATAGTTCAGATTAAAGGGTTGAAGACAAATGTCTGGAGAACTCACATCCCTCTGCTCTGAGGATGGGCTCATATAACAGAGGACTCTTCTGGGCTGGTGACACAAAGTAATCATCAAATGATTGAACTAAGCTCAGCACAAGTGGAGTCTGGAAGGCTAGTATGCTGCTGATTTGGCCAGGCTGAAATTTCCAACGCAACCAAGTTGTCTCATTTGGGACTGGAGTTGCATAGAGACTGAAATCCTCTATTGGCTCAGCTAATAATGGGTACTGCTGAACTGGGTACTCTCTACGTAACATACATAGGGCAGGATTTACACCCAGCAGTAGTGTTTGAGGTCCAGCAAGCCCATGGGGGTCTTACCAGACAAGTCAAAGGGACAAGAGTCAAGCTGCTCTAGCTGCCTCTCCTTCAGTCTCTGGTTGGTCTGAAGGAGAAGAGATCAAAGAAAAGCACCTGAGTACAGCAAAGAAGAGAGCAGAGGGGAGGGGGAAGTGCTAAATCTCTGACCCCATTGAAGGAAACTTCCAAAGGGAAAGCAGATGGCAGTTCCTTTCAAGCTGCTTGCTCATCTGCATACATGGTAAGGGCCACCTGGGCAGAGGAGCAGCTGGTAAGAGTGGGCTGTTTGGGTCAACATATGCTGGAGTTTGGCCTGTCACAACAGAGTGGGGTGGAGAGGCTGTTAGTGTTAGGAAGGACATTATAGGTGCCTTGAAAGAGGGGCTGAGCATGACAAAGAGGGCACTTCAAACATGGAATCTCGCTTTGAATTTTTCTTGGGAGCCCACTTGGCATTGTTCCATTTTTGGTAGCTCTGCCATTGAAGTGCTACATGTCTGTAATACTGAATTAACCCATTTGTTCCAAAGGGAATGTTTATACTGGGAGGCTTAGGGAGGGGAAGGAGACGGAGAAAACTGTAGCTAGCCCCCTAAAAATGTTGTCCATCAGCCATACGCCTTCTGTAATGTTCATCACCCTCCAGAGTGGTGAGTTAGTAAGGAGCAGCTAGCACCACTACAAAACCCTTTGTTCAATATCCAAAGGGAAAGTTAACAAAGTGCTCTTTTAATAATCTCTCTAGAACTCTTAAGAATGAGCTATATACAAAACAGATACACAAGAGTGCTCTGGGCTACCAAATTGTGTGGCGCACAAGGACAGTTACCTGTCAGGGGAATGCATAACCTTTTGCACACAGACAGTGCCCCAATTTAACCCGTCTAAAACTAGAATGTACAATCCCTTTTAACACCGTAGAGCAGGCCTGCACAACTCGTAAAGTGGCTTTGTCAAGGTTCCTTCCCCACTCTGAACTTTAGGGTACAGATGTGGCAGACCTGCATGAGACGCTCTAAGCTCAATTAACAGCTTAGATCTGGTCTGGCTGCCGCCACCCCCAAGCACTCCCTTCCCTGGGCAGCCTTGAGAGACTTCTCCACCAATTCCCTAGTGGACACTGATCCAAATCCCTTGGATCTTAAAACAAGGAGAATTTAACCATCCCACCTCCTTTCCCCCTCATCAGTTCCTGGTGAGTCCAGATCCAATCCCCTTGGATCTTAAAACAAGGAAAAATCAATCAGGTTTTTAAAAAGAAGGCTTTTAATTAAAGAAAAGAAAGGTAATAGAAAACCCTCTGGGAGAGATTAGCAGACCAGCTACTCTCACAGACAACCGATTCCAAACACAGAGGATGTTCCTCTGGGCAAAAACTTAGTTACACAAAAAAAATACCCAAATACCCAATTTGATTCTTCCTCTAATTGCACAAGACAGGTTTATGTTTATTTCTTTGTAACCTATGTAATCCTTTCTAAAACTTACTACTCTGATAAGAGGCTGGTTCCTTGATCTTTCTCTCTCCCGTTGAAACTGAAACTGACTAAACAAAGGAAACTTCCCTCCTTCCTTTTGAAACATCTTGTTCCCCCATTGGTTCCTCTGGTCAAGTGTCAGCTAGGCTAGGTGTACTTCTTAACCCTTTATAGATAGTTAAGGGTTAATGCCTCTTTTATCTGTTTATTACACACACCCCAAATCTCAGACAGTGTTGAACCACACTGGCCGTGATTTCTTCCTAAAACTTTAGAATAAACAGATTAATAAACATATGCACCTTTACCTATATTACTAATTATGTAAAACTACAAGATCTTTTACATTTTAAGGACAATTTAACCAGTCAACTCTGGGAAACTTTCACGGGAGAGTGCATCAGCTACTTTGTTATAAGCTCCTGAAATGTGTTGAATTCCAAAATCAAAATCTTGGAGAACTAAACTCCATCAAAGAAGTTTTTTGTTGTTTCCTTTGGCAGTATGAAGTCACTTTAGCGCAGCATGGTCGGTTTGTACCTGGAAACGCCATCCCCAAATGTATGGGCGTAGCTTTTTCAGGACATACACAATGGCGTAGCATTCTTTTTCACTGATTGACCAGTGACTTTCCCTCTCAGACAGTTTCTTGCTTAGAAACACGACAGGATGAAATTCTTGATCCGGTTCTTCCTGTATTAAAACTGCTCCTACACCATGTTCAGATGCAACTGTGGTTACTAGGAATGATTTGTCAAAGTCTGGGGCCCTTAGCACAGAGTCAGACATGAGTGTCTCCTTAAGCTGGTGAAAGGCTTTCAGACACTTATCAGTCCACTGAACTGCATTTGGCTGTGTTTTTTTGATCAGGTCTGTCAGTGGGGAGGCAATTTGGCTGTCGTGTGGTACAAATTGCCTATAATATCTGGCCAAGCCTAAGAAGGATTGGACCTGTTTCTTTGACTTTGGGAAAGGCCACTTTTGGATAGCATCCACCTTGGCCTGTAGGGGATTTATTGTTCCTTGACCCACCTGGTGCCCCAGGTAAGTCACTTTGTTTTGGCCTATTTGACACTTTTTAGCCTTAACAGTTAGTCCTGCCTAACTGATGCACTCAAAGACTTTTTCCAGGTGCTCCAGATGTTCTGTCCATGAATCGGAAAAAATAGCCACATCATCAAGGTAGGCAACTGCAGATTCTCCCAATTCTGCTAGGAGACCATCTCCAAGTCTTTGGAAGGTGACGGGTATATTTCGCAGCCCGAAAGGAAGCACATTAAATTCATACATCCCTGTATGTGTGATGAAGGCTGAACTTTCTTTGGCAGGTTCATCTAGCGGTACTTGCCAGTACCCGTTGGTTAAGTCTAATGTAGAGATGAACTGGGCACGTCCTAATTTCTCCAATAACTCATCGGTGCATGGCATTAGATAGTTGTCGGGATGAGTTACCACATTTAGCTTACGGTAGTCCACGCAAAAGAGTATTTCCCCATCTGGTTTGGGAACTAGAACCACTGGAGATGCCCATGCACTGTTAGAGGGGCGGATTATACCCATCTGTAGCATGTCCTGGATCTCCCGTTTTATAGCAGTTTCGGCATGAGGTGACACCCGGTAGGGTGGTGTTCTAATTGGGTGAGCATTACCTGTGTCAGTGGAGTGGTATGCCCGTTCGGTCCGTCCTGGGGTGGCTGAGAACATTGGTGCAAAGCTAGTGCACAGCTTCTTGATCTGCTCTCACTGCAGACGTCCCAGGGTCGCAGAGAGGTTCACTTCTCCTACGCCACCGTCACTTTTTCCATTGTAGTAGACACCTTCAGGCCACTCTGCGTCATCTGTTCCCTGGGCTGTAAACTGGGAAACCTTTAATTCTCTGGAATAAAAGGGCTTAAGAGAATTAACATGGTATATCTTAGGCTTTATGTTGGAGGTGGGGAATGCTATGAGATAAGTAACAGCTCCTAGGCGCTCCTGGACTGTGAATGGTCCTTCCCACAATGCTTCCATTTTATGGGCCTGGAGCACGTTTAAGACCATGACTTGGTTTCCCACTCTGAAGGACCATTCTCTGGAATGTTTATCATACCAAGCCTTTTGCTCTTCCTGAGCATTCTTTAGGTTTTCTTTAGCAAGGGCTAAAGAGTGTCGGAGGGTACTTTGTAGGTTGCTTACAAAGTCTAGAATGTTAGTTCCTGGAGAAGGCGTAAACCCCTCCCACTGCTCCATCACCAACTGTAATGGCCCCTTAACCTCGTGACCATACATAAGTTCAAATGGTGAAAACCCTAAACTGGGATGTGGTATAGCCCTGTAGGCAAAAAGCAACTGCTGCAACACTAGGTCCCTATCATTGGAGTGTTCATTTACGAATTTATGTATCATGGAACCCAAAGTTCCATTAAACCTCTCCACCAGGATGGTTTAATGGTGGTAAGGGGTGGCAACCAAGTTCACCCTATGAGCTTCCCACAGGTCTTCCATGGTCCGTGCCAGGAAATTCGTTCCCGAATCGGTAAGGATGTCGGAGGGCCAATCTGCCCTGGCAAAAATGTTTGCTAATGCCTGGCACACAGTTTTAGCCCTGGTGTTGCTTAGAGCTACTGCTTCTGGCCATCGGGTAGCAAAATCCTTGAAAGTCAGTATGTACTGTTTTCCTCTGGGGGTCGGTTTGCCCCTGTCATAAACAGATAGCTAAGGGTTAATGTCTCTTTCACCTGAAGCACCTGACCAGAGGACCAATCAGGAAACCGGATTTTTTTTCAACTTTGGGTGGAGGGAAGTTTGTGTCTGAGTCTTTTGTCTGTCTACCTGCTTTCTCTGAGCTTTGGAGAAGCAGTTTCTACTTTCTAGTCTTCTGTTTCTAAGTGTAAGGACAAAGAGATCAGATAGTAAGTTATATGGTTTCTTTTCTTTGGTATTTGCATGAATATAAGTGCTGGAGTGCTTTGATTTGTATTCTTTTGAATAAGGCTGTTTATTCAATATTCTTTTAAGCAATTGACCCTGTATTGTATCATCTTAATACAGAGAAATCATTTGTATGTATTTTTCTTTCTTTTTATATAAAGCTTTCTTTTAAGTCCTGTTGGAGATTTTCTTTACTTCAGGGAAATTGAGTCTGTACTCACCAGGGAATTGGTGGGAGGAAGAAATCAAGGGAAGATCTGTGTGTTGGATTGCTAGCCTGATTTTGCATTCCCTCTGGGGGAATAGGAAAGTACTTTTGGTTTCCAGGACTGGAAACAGAGGGGAAGTCACTCTGTGTAGTTTCACAGAGCTTGTGTCTGTGTATCTCTCCAGGAGCACCTGGAGGGGGGAAGGGAAAAAGGATTATTTCCCTTTGTTGTGAGACTCAAGGGATTTGGGTCTTGGGGTCCCCAGGGAAGGTTTTTCAGGGGGACCAGAGTGCCCCAAAACACTCTAATTTTTTGGGTGGTGGCAGCAAGTACCAGGTCCAAGCTGGTAACTAAGCTTGGAGGTTTTCATGCTAACCCCCATATTTTGGACGCTAAGGTCCAAATCTGGGACTAAGGTTATGATATGGTGTGCAGTGGTGGGATATAGACAGAATCCAGAAGCCAGTAGGAATATTATATTTTTCTTTTCTCTGCTAAGGGCTTTTTAGCAGAGAGAAACAGTTTGGTTTTAAAAGGGAACCAAAGAGAATTTTTTTTTCTGCTCTCTCTGGCAGTTTGTGGCTTGCATGTTAAGCGAGAAGCCATTACCAGACTGTTAAGGGTCTTTTGTCATGCAATAGCCCTCCCATTAGGAGGCAAGTACCAGCACTTATATGCATGCAAATAAAGTGGTTTTTCTGGTTTCCCTTCATTGAACATTAGCTAGAGAGAGAAAGGGAAAAAAGGCACTGTTGCTAGGCAGACTCCAGGAGGCAACAGAGAACCTGCAGTTCAGAAAATAAACACCGGAGGGCACCCCAACCCAAGAAAACAGGAACCATGACTTCTAAGGCAAAAATTGAGGCCGAAGAACAATTCAGAGAAGCTGAACACAGGCGACAACTGGAAATAAAACAAAAAGAGATGGAGATGAAAGAAAGAGAAGAACAGATCAGAGAGGCAGCCTACCAAAGAGAACAGGCAGCCTTCCAAAGAGAACAAGCAGCCCAAGAGGCAGCACACAAAAGAAAACTAGAAGAAGAAGAGGTGGCCTACCGAAGGAAACAAGCAGAAGAAGAGTTGGCCCACCGCCGAGACATGGAAAAGCACCAAAAAGAAATGGAAAAACAACAAAAAGAAATGGAAAAAACAACAAAAAGAGAATGAAGAGAAGGAAAAACAGAGAAAACATGAACTGGAGTTGGCAAAAGCTGGGCTGCATGTGCCAGCCAACCCTAACAACCCGGCGCCAATTATTGCTCCACAGCACAGGAAATTTCCCACCTACAAGGCAGGTGATGACACCGAGGCCTTCTTGGAAAATTTTGAAAGAGCCTGTCTTGGGTACAACATCCCCGAAGACCAGTACATGGTAGAATTGAGGTCACAGCTCAGTGGACCTTTAGCAGAGGTGGCAGCTGAAATGCCTAAGCTGCAAATGAATGACTATAAACTTTTTCAAACCAAGGCCAGATACCGAATGGGGATAACCCCAGATCATGCCCGTCGGCGCTTCAGAACCCAAAAGTGGAAACCCGAGGTGTCATTTCCCAAACACGCCTACTACATTGCAAAAAACTATGAGGCCTGGATAACAGGAAACAACATTCAAACCTTGGAAGAACTAAACCTCCTCATACAAATGGAGCAGTTCTTGGATGGTGTTCCTGAAGACATCACACGGTACATACAAGATGGAAATACCAAAGATATCGCTGAGGCGGGGGAGATTGGAGCCAAATGGATGGAACTAGCAGAAAGCAAGAAAGCTACTGTCAAGGGGAACGATTACCCCAGGGGGCACACAGACCATAAACCCTACAACCGAGGACAGCCAAAGACCCCACATACCACCCAAGTAAAGCCACAGATACCCTACCCTTCAACCTCACCAGTCTCCAGTAACTCACCTCGGCCCAGTGACCCATCAGATGGAAGATGCTTTAAGTGTAATGAACTGGGACATATCAAGGCCAAGTGTCCCAAGAACACCATGCGAGTGCAATTCATTACACCACCATCACACCAAAGATCCCCAGGCCCGGATGCCTCTCAAATACCCTTGAAGCGAAGGGAAAATTTGAGAGTGGGCGGAAAGAAGGTTACTGCGTGGAGAGACACGGGGGCACAAGTGTCAGCTATCCACCAATCCTTCGTTGACCCCAAATTCATCAACCCAAAGGCCAAAGTTACAATTTACCCCTTCATGTCACAAGCTGTAGACTTGCCTACAGCAAAACTGCCTGTCCAGTACAAAGGCTGGTCAGGAATGTGGACTTTTGCAGTCTATGACAATTATCCTATCCCCATGCTACTGGGGGAAGACTTGGCCAACCAGGTGAGGCGGGCCAAGAGAGTGGGAATGGTTACACGTAGCCAAACCAGGCAAGCTTCCAGACCCATTCCTGTTCCTGAGCCGTCCACAGAGGCCCCGTCTATGTTACCAGAGACCCAGACAGAGGTAGTGGACCCGGATTCCATGCCAACCACTGAAACAGCCACAGCATCTCCAGTCCCAGGCCCGGAACTGGAACAGCAACCAGCACCAGCCATTGCAACCCCATCTTCAAACTCAACGCCAGAGGGCGCCAGCGAGCCAAAACTGGCAGAAGCAACAGACAGCCATACCCAAAAGGCTCAGCCAGAGCCTGAAATACCCTCAGGTGCACCAGCGGAAAGCGGTTCACCAGCAACGGAAACAACCCCATCACCTACATCGCTTCCAGAGGGACCAAGCCCAAGTCCACAGTCTGAGGAAGAACTGGTGACCCCAGCCTCAAGGGAACAGTTCCAGACTGAGCAGGAAGCAGATGACAGCCTTCAGAAAGCTTGGGCGGCGGCACGGAACACCCCACCGCCTCTCAGCTCTTCTAATCGATCCCAGTTTGTTATAGACCAAGGACTTTTATACAAGGAAATTCTTTCTGGTGGACACCGGGAAGAATGGCAGCCGCAAAAACAGTTGGTGGTTCCAACTAAGTACCGGGGGAAGCTCTTAAGCTTAGCCCATGATCATCCCAGTGGCCATGCTGGGGTAAACAGAACCAAGGACCGGTTGGGGAAGTCCTTCCACTGGGAGGGGATGGGCAAGGACGTTGCCAAGTATGTCCGGTCTTGTGAGGTATGCCAAAGAGTGGGAAAGCCTCAAGACC
This sequence comes from Gopherus flavomarginatus, assembly GCF_025201925.1. Taxonomy (NCBI): domain Eukaryota; kingdom Metazoa; phylum Chordata; order Testudines; family Testudinidae; genus Gopherus; species Gopherus flavomarginatus. The sequence goes on along the minus strand of NC_066617.1, from coordinate 199,916,576 downwards.
AGGTCAAGGCCCCTCTCCAGCCACTCCCCATAATTGAGGTCCCATTTCAGCGAGTAGCTGTGGATATTCTGGGCCCTTTCCCAAAAAAGACGCCCAGAGGAAAGCAGTACGTACTGACTTTAGTGGACTTTGCTACCCGATGGCCAGAAGCAGTAGCTCTGGGCAACACCAGGGCTAACACTGTGTGCCTGGCCCTAACAGACATCTTTGCCAGAGTAGGTTGGCCCTCCGACATCCTTACAGATTCAGGGTCTAATTTCCTGGCAGGGACCATGGAAAAACTGTGGAAAACTCATGGGGTGAATCACTTGGTTGCCACCCCATACCACCATCAAACCAATGGCCTGGTGGAAAGGTTCAATGGAACTTTGGGGGCCATGATACGAAAATTCATCAACGAATTCTCCAATAATTGGGACCTAGTGTTGCAGCAGTTGCTTTTTGCCTACAGGGCTGTACCACATCCCAGTTTAGGGTTTTCACCGTTTGAACTTGTGTATGGTCACGAGGTTAAGGGGCCATTACAGTTGGTGAAGCAGCAATGGGAGGGGTTTACGCCTTCTCCAGGAACTAACATTCTGGACTTTGTAAGCAACCTACAAAGCACCCTCCGACACTCTTTAGCCCTTGCTAGAGAGAACCTAAAGGATGCTCAAGAAGAGCAAAAGGCCTGGTATGACAGACATGCCAGAGATCGGTCCTTCAAGGTAGGAGACCAGGTTATGGTCTTGAAGGCGCAACAGGCCCATAAGATGGAAGCATCATGGGAAGGGCCATTCACGGTCCAAGAGCGCCTGGGAGCTGTAAACTACCTCACAGCATTTCCCAATTCCTCACTAAAGCCTAAAGTGTACCATGTTAATTCTCTCAAGCCTTTCTATTCCAGAGACTTACAGGTTTGTCAGTTTACAGTCCAGGGAGATGATGCTGAGTGGCCTGACGGTGTCTACTACGACGGGAAAAAAGACGGTGGCGTGGAAGAGGTGAACCTCTCAACCACCCTGGAACGTCTGCAGCGGCAACAAATCAAGGAGCTGTGCACTAGCTTCGCCCCATTGTTCTCAGCCACCCCAGGACGGACTGAACGGGCATACCACTCCATTGATACAGGTAATGCTCACCCAATCAGAACCCCACCCTACCGAGTGTCTCCTCATGCCCAAGCTGCTATAGAACGGGAGATCCAGAACATGCTACAGATGGGTATAATCCGCCCATCTACCAGTGCATGGGCATCTCCAGTGGTTCTGGTACCCAAACCAGATGGGGAAATACGCTTTTGCGTGGACTACCGTAAGCTAAATGCTGTAACTCGTCCGGACAACTATCCAATGCCACGTACCGATGAGCTATTGGAGAAGTTGGGACGTGCCCAGTTCATCTCTACAATAGACTTAACCAAGGGGTACTGGCAAGTACCGCTAGATGAACCTGCCAAGGAGAGGTCAGCATTCGTCACCCATGCGGGGGTGTATGAATTCAATGTCCTTCCTTTCGGCCTTCGAAATGCACCCGCCACCTTCCAGAGGCTGGTAGATGGTCTACTAGCTGGACTGGGAGAATTTGCAGTTGCCTACCTCGATGATGTGGCCATTTTTTCAGACTCCTGGCCCGAACACCTACTACACCTGGAAAAGGTCTTTGAGCGCATCAGGCAGGCAGGACTAACTGTTAAGGCCAAAAAGTGTCAAATAGGCCAAAACAGAGTGACTTACCTGGGGCACCAGGTGGGTCGAGGAACCATAAACCCCCTACAGGCCAAGGTGGATGCTATCCAAAAGTGGCCTGTCCCACGGTCCAAGAAGCAGGTCCAATCCTTCTTAGGCTTGGCTGGATACTACAGGCGATTTGTACCACACTACAGCCAAATCGCTGCCCCACTGACCGACCTGACCAAAAAGACCCAGCCAAATGCCGTTAAGTGGACTGATGAGTGTCAAAAGGCCTTTACCCAGCTTAAGGCGATGCTCATGTCTGACCCTGTGCTCAGGGCCCCGGACTTTGACAAGCCATTCCTAGTAACCACAGATGCATCTGAGTGTGGTATAGGAGCAGTGCTCATGCAGGAAGCAACAGATCACAACTTCCATCCTGTCGTGTTTCTCAGTAAGAAACTGTCTGAGAGGGAAAGTCACTGGTCAGTCAGTGAAAAGGAATGCTATGCCATTGTGTACGCCCTGGAAAAGCTACGCCCATATGTTTGGGGACGGCGGTTCCAACTACAAACTGATCATGCTGCACTAAAGTGGCTTCATACTGCCAAGGGGAACAACAAGAAACTTCTTCGTTGGAGTTTAGCTCTCCAAGATTTTGATTTTGAAATTCAACACATCACAGGCGCTTCTAATAAAGTTGCTGATGCACTCTCCCGTGAGAGTTTCCCGGAATTCAGTAGTTAAACAGTGTTCTTAAAATGTAGAAGTCTGTTAGTTATATACTTAGTAGTATATGTAAAGGTGCATGTGTTGTAGTAATCTGTTTATTTTAAAGTTCTAGAAGGAAATCGCCGCCAGTGAGCTTCCCCACTGTCTGCAATTTGGGGGGCGTGTCATAAACAGATAGCTAAGGGTTAATGTCTCTTTCACCTGAAGCACCTGACCAGAGGACCAATCAGGAAACCGGATTTTTTTTCAACTTTGGGTGGAGGGAAGTTTGTGTCTGAGTCTTTTGTCTGTCTACCTGCTTTCTCTGAGCTTTGGAGAAGCAGTTTCTACTTTCTAGTCTTCTGTTTCTAAGTGTAAGGACAAAGAGATCAGATAGTAAGTTATATGGTTTCTTTTCTTTGGTATTTGCATGAATATAAGTGCTGGAGTGCTTTGATTTGTATTCTTTTGAATAAGGCTGTTTATTCAATATTCTTTTAAGCAATTGACCCTGTATTGTATCATCTTAATACAGAGAAATCATTTGTATGTATTTTTCTTTCTTTTTATATAAAGCTTTCTTTTAAGACCTGTTGGAGTTTTTCTTTACTTCAGGGAAATTGAGTCTGTACTCACCAGGGAATTGGTGGGAGGAAGAAATCAAGGGAAGATCTGTGTGTTGGATTGCTAGCCTGATTTTGCATTCCCTCTGGGGGAATAGGAAAGTACTTTTGGTTTCCAGGACTGGAAACAGAGAGGGGAAGTCACTCTGTGTAGTTTCACAGAGCTTGTGTCTGTGTATCTCTCCAGGAGCACCTGGAGGGGGGAAGGGAAAAAGGATTATTTCCCTTTGTTGTGAGACTCAAGGGATTTGGGTCTTGGGGTCCCCAGGGAAGGTTTTTCAGGGGGACCAGAGTGCCCCAAAACACTCTAATTTTTTGGGTGGTGGCAGCAAGTACCAGGTCCAAGCTGGTAACTAAGCTTGGAGGTTTTCATGCTAACCCCCATATTTTGGACGCTAAGGTCCAAATCTGGGACTAAGGTTATGATAGCCCCCTCTGATATTTGCTCCAACTACTAGTAGTTTTTTTCTTTTCTGCCACATCCACCCATTTGGCTTTAATCTCCCCCGGCTCGGTTACAGTTTTGGGTTTCCCTTCTAGGATGTAACTTTCTATTTCCTCAGGAACACCCTCTAAGAACTGCTCCATTTGCATTAGAAAGGACAGAGCTTCCAGAGATTCAGCACTTGCTCCTGATAATCAGGTATCCCAATTCTTTCCAATGTGGTAGGTGTGTCAGGTAAATGACACATCTGGTTTCCACCTTAGGGCTCAGAACCGCTGACGGGCATGCTTAGGTGTTAGCCCCATTCTGATTCTGGCCTTGGTTTGAAAAAGTTCATAATCGTTCATGCATTCCTTAGCATTTCAGCTGCCCCCTCTGCTAAGGGTCCACTGAGCTGTGGCCTCAGTTCTATCATGTACTGATCTGTAGAGATGCTGTACCCAAGGCAGACCCTTTCAAAATTTTCTAAGAAGGCCTCAGTATCATCACCTGCCTTGTAGATGGGGAATTTTCTGGGATGGGAAGCAGTACCTGGAGAAGGGTTGTTAGGGTTGGCTGGTACATCCTGCTTAGCCCTTACTAATTCCAGTTCATGCTTTCTCTCTCTTTCCCTCTCCTCCATCTCTTTTTCTTTCTCCTCCATCGCTTTTTCCCTCTCCTCCATAGCTCTTTTGTGTGCAGCCTCAGCCCTGGCCATCTGTCTGTTATGTTCCTTTTGGCTCTCCTCAGCCTGGAGTTTGGCTAATTCTAGCTGCTTTTGTATGGTTTTTCTTTCTTTGCCTGACATTTTCCCCCTGGTCTACCTTAGCTGTCTGAGGAGGGGCGGGAACAGCTTGGAATCTTTGGTTACTGTAATGTGGCTCTTAGAAAAAAAACAAGTAAAACAGGTTTTTGTGACTTGCCTTGGCAATGTTAATGACCCTCCAGTGATCACAGCTGGAGCTTCCCTTCTAACAAAAAGCCCTCTGTTAGAATCTCTTATCTGTTTGCCTTCAGGGTATCTCTCCTTCACTACTTCCCCAGCATCTCAAAGGAGGAAAAAAAAAATCTGGCTTTTGGTTCCTAAAAAATCTCTCACCGCTGCTCACCATGTCAAGGTTCCTTCCCCACTCTGAACTTTAGGGTACAGATGTGGCAGACCTGCATGAGACGCTCTAAGCTCAATTAACAGCTTAGATCTGGTCTGGCTGCCGCCTCCCCCAAGCACTCCCTTCCCTGGGTAGCCTTGAGAGACTCCTCCACCAATTCCCTGGTGGACACAGATCCAAATCCCTTGGATCTTAAAACAAGGAGAATTTAACCATCTCACCTCCTCCCTCCCCCACCAATTCCTGGTGAGTCCAGATCCAATCCCCTTGGATCTTAAAACAAGAAAAAATCAATCAGGTTTTTAAAAAGAAGGCTTTTAATTAAAGAAAAGAAAGGTAAAAGAAAACCCTCTGGGAGAGATTAGCAGACCAGCTACTCTCACAGACAACAGATTCCAAACACAGAGGATGTTCCACTGGGCAAAAACATAGTTACACAAAAAAAAAATACCCAAATACTCAATTTGATTCTTCCTCTAATAGCACAAGACAGGTTACAAAGAAATAAACATAAACCTATGTATTCCTTTCTAAAACTTACTACTGTGATAAGAGGCTGGTTCCTTGATCTTTTTTTCTCTGGCTGAAACTGACTGAACAAAGGAAACTTCCCTCCTTCCTTTTGAAACATTTTGTTCCCCCATTGGTTCCTCTGGTCAGGTGTCAGTTAGGCTAGGTGAACTTCTTAACCTTGTACAGGTAAAAGAGACATTAACCCTTAACTATCTGTTTATGACAGGCTTACTCCAAAGAAAACAGCTGAGCGCCGAAACTGCCCTAGCCCCACCGAATCCCCCCCAGCGCCACCCAGCCCCCCTGAAACAAACCCTCCTTCCCCAGTGCCGCCCCACCGAAACAGCGGTATTGAACCTTGGTAATATGTTATAGCAGGCCCCTAAGGTAGTATAATTAAGGTAAACGAAAAATGTCTTTTTGCTAGAAGTAGAATAAGATCTTCCCACCACTTTGTAATCAGTTGCCCTGTTGAATGAATGAGGTGTGAATGAGGAAGGCATGGAAGACAGCACCTCCAGACAGCTGCAACCCTTGGAGAGGGGATGGGAGCCAGACCAGATCAGTAGAACAGGTCAGCCACCAATTCATAGCTTGCCACCTCAGCCCCCCACCCCCTGCTTGCCTCAGCCCTTCATCCCTCAGTTCGCCTGCCCCCGCGCCTGCCTTCTCAGTCCCCCCTCCCCGGCTCACCTAATCACCTCCCGCCACTGCCCGCCGCTCGCCTCCTCAGCCCCACCCCCACCCCGGCCAGTGATGAGCTACCAAAATCTTAACAACCGGTTCCCTTCTCATCCCACAAGGGGGTCATGGCCCACCCCCCCAGGACTCCTGCCCCATCCACCCCACTTCCCTGTCCCCTGACTGCCCCCCACTGCCTCATCCAACCCCTCCTCTCATTCTTGATGGCACCCTGGGACCCCGCCCCATCCAACCACCCCTTCTCCCTGTCCCCTGACCACCCCTGCCCCCATTCAACCCCCCTGTTCCCCACCTCTGACTGCCCTGACCCCATCAACCCCCCTGAACTCCTCTGCCCTCTATCCAACCCCCCTGCTCCTTTACCGCACTGCCTGGAGGTGGCGGGCAGCACTACAGCTGTGCCACTCGGCTGAAGCTGGGCCATGCCACAGCCGCGCAGTGCCTGGAGCACCGAGTCAGGCCAAACTTGCAGCCCCCTTGCTTCCCGTGAATCAGCTGTTCGCGTGGGAAGCCTAGGAGGGCTGAGAAGCTGTGTGGCGGCTTTGCGCTCAGGCCTAGGGAGGCAGAGATGGAGGCAGAGGTGAGCTGGGGTGGGGGGGCATGAGGAGAGCCACCCGCGCAACAGCAAGTAACCTGGGGGGGTGCACAGGGGAACCGCTCCCCCCCCAGCTCACCTCTGCCTGCATGGGCCTGAGCGCGAAGCTGCTGCACTGCTTCTCAGCCCTCCCAGGCTTCCTGCGTGAAGCAGGGGGGAGAGGGCAAAGCGGGGGGGGGAGTGTTCAGGAAAGGAGGCAGGGGCGGAGCGGTGGTGAGCTGGGGCCAGGCGCCGGCTCACCTGCCCCCACACCCGCTAGCTTCCTCAGTCCCCTTCCCCCACACCGGCTCACCTGCCCCCCCGCTACTGCCCACCTGCTCGCTCACTTCTTCAGCTCCCTTCCCTCACCCACCACTGCAGGCCGCATGTTGTGCAGGCCTGCTGTAGAGACAAAGACCATGTAAGCCAGTGTAAGCTCGCAAGTGCTGATGCAGCTGTAAGATCACTCATGTATCCACTCTATGCAGATGGGAAAGAGCTCTCCTGTAGACATAAATAAATCACATCCATGAGTGGCGGTAGCTGTGCACATTAGCACTTATGCCAGCAAAACTTATGTTGCTCAGCGCCCACACCCCTGAGCAACAAGTTTTGCCAACGTAAGTGGTAAAGTAGACATAGCCAAAGAATAGGGTGACCAGATGTCCTGATTTTACAGGGACAGTCCCGATTTTGGGGTCTTTTTCTTATATAGGTTCCTATTACCTCCCCATCCCATCCCAATTTTTCACATTTGCTGTCTGGCCACCCTACCAAAGAAATACACAAAGTAAACATGATAAGTAGAGCTGGGCAAAATATTTTGCATACGCTCCCCCACACACATGCAGTAAATAATGCAGATTGGGCACCACAGATATTTCATGAATTCATGTCCATTTTGTAAATTGCTCCAGACCAAAAAGCCCTGTAAATAAATGTCCCCACCCCAGTATAAATCAGTGTTTTGTTTCAACATGGTTGAAATGAAATGCCTTTTTTAATTTTATTTTGGTTCAAAACAGCTTTTCGTTTCAGAATTTCCTTTAATTTTCAAAATCAAAATTGAGACAAAGCCTTTTGATTGTCAAAATAGTTTTAGTTCAACCCAGAATAATTAAAAACATTTTTTGAATTTTCAAAAATTTCAACAAAAATTGTTTTAATTCAGCCTGAAACAAGTTTTTGTTTTTTCAATTTTTGGAACTTCCAGTTAACTGAGCAGGTTATTCACATAGCTATCACTAAAGGGTGGGCAGGGAGGGGGAAATGGTCAGCTCTTGAGCCAAGCAGTATGCCCAGAAGTTTTATATCAAGCCACAGAGCACTCACACAAACCCAACCAGAGCACACAGATGCCAGCCACTAAGTACTATAGTATGTATTTTCCTAATGATTCATAATTACAGAAACACCTGGACTAAATTAACTCTGCTGATCCACTGCAAAAAATATTTACCAGCTCTCAACATTTCTCTGGTGGTTCAGGCTGAAGTGACATTTAAAAGATAATGTTTAAAAATTAAAAATATATATTTTACACCTGTTTCTCTTCACCCAGTAATATAAGGTATTCAGGCAAGATTTTCAGAAATGGCAAGTCATTCTGGGAGATGAGAAATCTCAAATGAACCTGATTTTTCAGAAAGTGCTGAGCAGCTGCCTTCTGAAAATCAGACCCCTTAAAGGCATCTCAAGCTGAACATCCAAATATTGAGGCACCCCACTCACTAGTCATCTCAGGAAATCTGGCTTTTTTTTGTTTTTCATTAGTCAGCGGGCCAGATGTGCAATTGCATGAGTTTACACTGGGTACAGCTGAAGAAAGAGGTGGTTGAAAGGTGGCTTTAAGTCACTTTTCTGGCTCCTCCAATCTTGGGGCAGCTGAGGGCAGAAACAGTACAGGTATTATTTATAGCAGCCTGTGGGATGCTGTTAATGAAGCTGGCTAGAGCACTTTGAAAAAGGAGTACTGCACTGGCTGGGAATTAGGTAGACAGCTGTGTTGACCAGTATATGCTAGGCTAATATATATCTCACACATCCTAATCATGTATTACTCAGTCACACCACATATATATAACATATTGCATATATATTTCTAGCAGTTACATGGCCTGAATTGGCCTAGGTCTTTCTGTAATCCTGTTCATTTTTGTTAAGTATCCCAGAACACTTTGTAAAGCTGAAGTCAGCTTTGGCATTAGAAAATAGGAAACTGGTCAAAGGCAAAATACATTAATGGTCTGCCCTAGTGCAAGCTGGGGAGGTACCTTCACAGACCAGTACCTAGAATGCTAGCATTCAAAACAAAGATAACAAGGTAAGGGCAAACTGGGGGGTTGGATTTTAGTGATGTTTAAAGAGTTTTGTAACTTATAAAATCCTATAAATATTCCTAGCAGACGTGTGTAACTTTGGAAGCACATCTTTTGCGTAAAAGAAATTTAACAACATTGAGCCAGACAGCTCCCTGGAAACTGGTATCATATTGAAACTTTTTGCCTGTACTAGGTTATCATTGACTTTTAGCAATCAACTTGACTGATATTGGTTACTTTGTCTCAAGTCTATTTCATGATGAACCAAAGTGGGGTCAAGCAACTGGTTATACAATTTACCAATAGCTGTGTACTCAGTCCCACCCTCTGGTGGCCCAGCATACCCCGACTCACCCCTATAAGGGAGTGGGAATGAAAGTGGCATAGAACTAGCTAAACCCAAGAATTCCCCTCTGTTGGGAGAATCCTCATCTGCACCTTGAGTACCTGTTTTCCTTCTTCTGGTAGAGAATCTGATTAAAACCCTTGAAAGGGGCAGCAACAGGCCATTAAGGTTCTACTGTTGTCCTGCTCACTGTAAGTGAGCAGAACATGTCCATAAAGGGCCTGATTGTGCTTATCCTTGTGTAGTGTGCAAAGGTGGGGCAGGCCTCAACAGGTCTTCCATGCAGAGGGCAGGCACAACTGCAGTCTCCGCAGTTATCCGAGTATAGACATTGTTGCTTGCTAGCACCCCAAGGTGTACTAACCACACTAAAAGGAGGCAATGGGGGGCGTGAAGTGGTGTAACCAAATAAATAAAGCTGGACAGAGGAACCAGAGTGAGAATAAATGAGCCCTGTGACCACACTGAATAGGTTATCGGGGGAACAGTGAAAAGTGTGTGTTGGGTAATTACACATGTTGGATTCATGACTCTGTCCCTCTCCACACCAGCCTATGCGATTGCGTTGCTGGTGAAGGAAGAACAGTGGATGCATTCCCACTGCATACCAGGGACTTAGAGGGAAATCTGGGAGAAATATCTCCCCAGAGGTAGGGCAGGGCAGCTGTGCCCCATCACAATGCAGGCTTGTACCTAAATGGTACAATCTGGTCTAATTTAGAAAAAGGGGGTGAGAACCAAGAGAAACAAGACTAGTTGTGAACATGGCAGTTTCCCAAACAAGCACACTGCCAAGAGCCACAGGTGTACAACACGTAAGCAGCCAAGCACGTGACTAAAGCCTGCAGTGACAGTTCTGTGTTTCTAATACCTCCATCCAAAAGTACATTTGAGCATCTGCTATGTGCATGGGTCTTTTGTTATTAATAGCCCCTAAATATTTATGCAGGCAGGAATCTTCACCTTGAAAAGCTGACAAAAGGGGAATCACTGAAGACCGGTAAGGCACTAAGAACAAGGATGCTGCTGGGCATTATAAGAGGAACAGGTATGGAGCATTTACAAGGTTATCAAGTCTGCCCTGTCCTTCCTTTTACTGGCCAAAAAGATCCGGATTGGTGAGTTGCTGTTAAGTGAGGTAAATAATCCAAATTACCTGATTAATTGTTAGCTGACACATTTTAGCTTCCTTTTTAAGGTCCTGCCTAAACCAGGTAGCAGAACTTGCTAGCTACAGCTATAATTAAAAGTGGCCATAAAGCTTAATACAGCCAGGCCTTTTTTTGATATCAGGTTTTCTACACAGCCATAGTTAGCAAATTTGCACCATTGTGTTGTTTATAATTGGTCTAGGTGCTGTAGGCTACCCCTTGCACATCTATAACATGGTTTCAGCTTATTCTGTGCAGCTGCAAGCCATGTTGCAAGTAAGTTTAGTTATAACAATATTTGAAAATGCTTCAAAACATTTTTCCAGGGCACCCCAAGAGCCAACCTGTGGTCTGAATTTTTCACTCCAGAGCTGTCCATCAGCATTTCCATATCCATATCCATTCTTTTTCCAGGGTGTGGGTGAGCCTCTTTGGAACTGCGCATTTGAACAGAATTATGGTCTGGAATGCCAGCTGAGTAAGATCACAAGACAATTTGAATGGTCCCTATTATAGAATCTTAGCACTGAAAGAGACCTCAAGAGTTCATCTAGTCCAGTCCCCTGCACTCAAGGCAGGACTAAGTGTTACCTAGACCATCCCTGACTGGTGTTTGTATAACTTTTTCTTAAAAATCCCCAATGATGGAGATGCACAATCTCCCTGGCAATTTATTCCAGTGCTTAAGCATCCTGAAAGTTAAGACATTTTTCCTAATGTCTAACCTAAACCTTCCTTCCTGCAATCTAAGCCCATTGCTTCTTGTCCTAGCCTCAGAGGTTTATGAGAACAATTTTTCTCCCTCCTCCTTGTACCAACCTTTTATGTTTTAGAAAAGGTTATGTCCCCTCAGTCTTCTCTTCACCAGACTAAACAAACACATTTTTCCCCAAATCTTCCTTTACAGGTCATGCTTTCTAAACCTATAATCATTTTTGTTGCTCTTCTCTGGACTATCTCCAGTTTGTCCACATCTTTACTGGACACAATGCTCCAGCTGAGGCCCAATCAGCCCGGTGTAGAGCACAATTACTTCTCACGTTTTGTTTACAATACTCCTGCTAATACATCCCAGAATGATATTTGCTTTTTTTTTGCAGCAGTGTTACACTGTTGACTCATATTTAGCTTGTGATCCACTATTACCCCCAGATCCCTTTCTGCAGTACTCCTTCCTAGGCAGTCATTTCCCATTTTGCCTTTGTGCAACTGATTGTTCCTTTCTAAGTGAAGTATTTTGCATTTGTCCTTATTGAATTTGATCCCATTTACTTCAGACGATTTCTCCAGTTTGTCCAGATGATTTTGAATTTTAATGCTATCCACCAAAGCACTTGCAACCCCTCCCAGGTTGGTATCATCCACAGACTTTTTAAATGTACTCTCTATACCATTATCTAAATCACTGATGAGGATATTGAACAGAACTGAACCTAGAACTGATCTCTGCAGGATCCCACTTGATATGCCCTTGCAGCTTGACTGTGAACCACTGAATAACTACTCTCTGGGAATGGTTTTCCAATCAGTTATGCACCCACCTTATAGCAGCTCCATCTAGATTGTATTTCCCTAGTTTGTTTATGAGGTGGACATGAGAGATCAGATCAAAAGCCTTACTAAAGTCAAGCTATACCACATCTACCACTTCCCCCTTATCTACAAGGCTTGTTACCCTGTCAAAGAAAGCTATTAGGTTGGTTTGACACAATTTGTTTTTGACAAATCCATGATGTTACTTATCACCTTATTATCTACTAGGTGTTTACAAATTGATTGCTCCATAACCTTTTCAGGTACTGAAGTTAAGCTGACTGGTCTGTAATTCCCTGGGCTGTCCTTATTCTCCTTTTTATAGATGGGCACTATATTTGCCCTTTTCTAGTCCTCTGGAATCTCTCCCCTCTTCCATGACTTTTCAAAGATAATCGCTAATGTCTCAGATAAATCCACAGTCAGCTCCTTGAGTATTCTAGGAAGTACTTCATTAGGCCGTGGTGGCTTGAAGACATCTAACTTGTCGAAGTCATTGTTAGTGTGCTCTTTCCCTATTTTAGTCTGTGATTCTACCTCATTTTCACTGGCATTTACTATGTTATCTTTGCTCACCCCTTCCCAGGTACAGAGGAAGTAGGGAAACTGGTAGAATTAATGGGAGAAGTGCCTGTTGAATGGAGACTTTGTCCTTCCCGTGCCCCTGATACACTTCAGATGGTGCCTGTGGAGGCCATCTATGCCCCACCCTGTATTTCCTTTTGATTGTCTTACTACTGAGCACTCCAAAGGGAAATGTGTTGCATACAAAAGCAACCCCAAAACTCTCATTGCAGGTTTCAGTGAGGTATTAATATTTCTCTTTCAGTTCAGAACTTGTATATCACCAGATAACTCAACCTCTACCTGAAGAAGTTCTTTTCCTTTTTAAAATGGGATGCAACCACATTGTCTTTTTAAAAATCATGTATGTTATCTCAGTTTATTCACATAGAAAGAATTTTAACATTTCATTAATTTTTCATTTGGTCTCCTTATACACTCAACTCAGTCTGGACAAGGATTTGTTTAGGGCACACTCTTTTTAGCCAGTTAGATGCCTAGGGATAACATCTTACATTCTTCAAGAAGGCTGTAGCTTTTATTAAAGCATGGAGAGCTTGTATTTAACAATTGTTATTCTAATCTAAAGGCCATTTCTTAGCACAGCAAGGAGAGACTGCCATCACTTTCAGCCAGCCACTACCAGCTCTGCCCTAGGCAGGCCAGAGCCCTGCACCCAAAATGATGGATGACCTTTGCAGCTGTGTGCTGCTTCCTTACATAATAGCAGATGTCCCATGGCAAATTTATGACACATACACTGGATGTTCCGGTGTTCTTGCATCCTCCATTGAAAGAGATCTTTTAAAGATGTGGCCCTAAATATCAGAGGTGTGGCAGGAAAATTGGCTACCTTGAAAATTAAACATCACGTAATATTTTAATTTTAACTTCAAAAGCTTTTCAGAAGGCCAGCATGTTTTCAGTTTACTAATTGCTAGAAAAATAGTTTTCAATAGACTACAACTTTTGTTCTAAATTAAAAGAGACTTTACATCCAAAAGAACTATGCCTTTAGTGATTAATCTCTCTAATCACAATCTAGTATTTTATTAACCTAACAAATCCCTGTAATCTATTTCATTCAAACAGATTACACATTCCTTCAGATTAGTGGTCCGTATAGAACTCAGAGATGGGGTTCCTTTATTGGTGGGGAAAGGGAGGTGGAGTGAGGAGCTGCATCCTAAATTTGTAGCTGCAAAAGCTGTGCCCCTCTGGTTGTTTTAGGAGTTGAGTAGACTGCTAAATGTTTTCAACAGGAAAGGTCAGGCATGCATGCATAGTACACTGCATTGCAGGAAAAACATTGTACTTGGGTGGGGAGGAGATGGGGGAGAAGCGCACAGGTAAAAGCGGAAAAAGAAAACAGCAAGAATCGTGTGCATTTAATTGGGCTTACTTTCTTGTAAAGCTACTGCTACAGATGCTACCTGCAGCCTAACCAAGAAAAACGTGTGTCCCTGGTGACAAGATGAGCTTTCCCCACCCCTGAAAGACAAAACACCTTCCAAATAGAAAATGCAGCAAATTTGCCCAAAAGAAAAAGCTCTGGGTGATATATCTCACTGAACAATAGTCTAAAGACAAACTCAACTGTTTTTAATGAGCAGGTAAGCCTTTTTATGGCTTCAAGTTTTGGTATGCAATTTTGTTTGCTTTGCATAACAGCCAGCATATTGTAAGTGCTAACAATGGAAGAGCATAAATAAACAACACATTAGCAATTGCTGCTATGACCCCTTGCACCCAATTGTAGCACCATTCAGTGCTTTACATCTCAATTTCACTCGCAATATTTCCTTTAGAAAGGAACATCCGTATTTTGCAATGTAAACAATTATTTTCCTGTCTATCATGTACAAGCTAAGAAATTCAGAGCTCACAGAATGAATTCATTCAGCGCACGCCAAACTCTGAACTCCTGCTTGTATCATAAATGGAACTGGAGTCCAAGGGACCGTGTTCCTGGAGGGCTGTTATTGACAGGATACCAGAAAAAACAGGGAAGACAGGGAGTTAGCTTAGAAACAACTACAGCCACATGGACAGAGCAGTGCACAGGGCTTATAAGGCTGAATTTGTTCAATGTAACCTGCACTTCACGCTTTGCTAATGAATTTGGTGACAGCAGCCAGCATGAGCCATGGAACTCAGTCTGAAGCCCCCTGTAGTCTGGGATTTTGCAGAAGCAAACCTTGACCAGTGAGGGACCCAGTGGAAGGAAAAGACCAAGATATAGTCACAGACCTGGCTGTGCAGCAGGATGACAAACAGCAAGAAAGTAAAAAAAACTGATTTTACCTTATTGGAGGAAAAGGGAGAGAGGTCTACACCACTGTCTCACAGCACTTTTAGAAGCCCTGGAGACCAAATGCTCTCCAAAGCGAATGAAACTGGAGTGACACAGGTTTTTCACTAGACTGATCTGAAGGACAGGGGATGAACCCCGGTGTTACTATCTCACATACACTGCCTACTACATTCAATTTGGGACACTTCGGCTATGGGGGAATGGCAAGTCAGACATACAGAGGAAAGAAACAAAAGTGATAAAGGTTTAGAAAAACCTGACTTATGAGGAAAGGTTAAAAAACAGGGTATGCTTAGTCTTGAGAAAAGATGACTGAGGGGGGACCTGATAACAGTCTTCAAATATGTTAAAGGCTGTTATAAATGGCACTGCTATCAATTGTTCTCCATATCCACTAAAGGTATGATAATTAGTAATGGACTTGATCTACAGCAAGGGAGATTTAGATTGGATATTAGGAAAAACTTTCTAACTATAAGAATAGTTAAGCTCCAGAATAGGCTTCCAAGGAAGTTTGTGGAATGCCTGTCAATGGCTATTTTAAATAACAGGTTGGACAAACACCTGTCGGGATGGTCTAGGTCAGGGGTCCCCAACACGGTGCCCACGGACGCCAGGGCACCTACCGGGGCGTCTAAGTGTGCCCGTGTACTGGCTGGCGGATGAGCATCCACCAAAATGCCACCGACAAGCTACATAATCCAGAGGCATCACCGATTTTCGGTGGCATTTCGGCGGCGATGCCTCTGGATGACGCTACTTGTCAGTGGCATTTCAGCGGTGATGCCTATTGACGTTGCCACTTGTCAGTGGAATTTCGGTGGATGCTCATCCGCTGCCACGGTCCTCTGTGGCTCATCGTCTGGCACCCACCAGACGAAAAGGGTTGGGGACCACTGGTCTAGGTTTACTTGGTCTGCCTCATTGCACTGGGCTGGACTTGATGACTTCTTGAGTCCCTTCCAGCCCTACATTTCTATTGATTATCTGACGATGACTCTCTCCCTTAGTTCAAATGCATATCAGGTTCAGGATATGACAACAAGGAAGCAACCAGGGACAATGCCAGCCTCCATGCATGCAACAATAGAGAAATGGCATGAGCTATTTCAGCAATTCAGCTGGATAGCAGGGCCTCTTGTAATGCAATTCCTCTGAATGAACTGGAATCGAATACACCCTTTAGAGAAATCATATTTTGCTGCATTGTGACAAATTCTAACTGAAGGTTGTGGTGGTGATGGTGAGTACCACAGAGACGTTTCTTGGGGCAACGAAGCCATCTGATCAAAGTGCAACATCAGAATTTTATAGCTGCAATGCAAGAAGTAAAAAAAGGTGGACTCTGTGGACAATGGAAACCATTTTAAAAGCACATGGAGATGTTTTCAGGGGTAATGGGCACCTCGAAGGAAAGCTACAACTGGAAGTAGACCCTGCAGTGGAACTTGTGTGCTTATGACAAAGGAAAATTCCACTGGTGAGACATAATCCAATATGCAAGAAGCTCAAAAGTCTGCAGAGAAGGGTTATTACAGCACCTGTGGAGGCCAGCACAGTCTGGGTAAGCAGTATAGTGATGATAAAGAAGCCACCAAAAAAGTTACTCATCTACATAAACCCAAAGCCACTGAACTGGGCATTAAAAAAATGCCATTATCCACTGCCCACAACTGATGACATCTTGCCAGAACTCCCCAGAGTTTATGCTCTGATGTGAAGAACAGGTTTCAGCCGAGGAGCCTGGATAAAGAGTCCAGCAGGCTGACAATCTTTGCAACACCATTTGGTCACTATAGATGGCTGTGCATGCCCAGGGGCCTAAACCTAGTCCCAGATGTATGCTAGAGAAAACTCCACCAAGCACTGGAAAGACTGCATGGAGTGAAAATAATTGCAGATCTCAGTGTAGGTGAAGAGAGAAACGATATAGAAGCTGAACAAGACCATAATAGAAAACTACAAGCTTTTCTACAATGATGCAGGGATAAGAATATGAAACTCAACCCAGAAAAAAAAAAAAAGACTCCAACAGCACGAAGTGACATATATTGCACATCTGCTCACAACAGAGGGATTGAAAGCATATCAAGAAGATTAAAAGCAGCAAAGAATCCTGTGGCACCTTATAGACTAACAGACGTTTTGGAGCATGAGCTTTCGTGGGTGAATACCCACTTCTTCACAGACATACCAGCTCTAATGGATTTGAAAAGGTACAGCGCTTCATAGGAATGAAATTCTGTCCAAGTTCTGTCCATGCCTGGCTGCAGAGTGGAACCCAGACATCAACTAACAGCTTGTCTTGTGGAGTTGGACTGGGCAGGTCCCCAACAGCAAGCATTTGACACGCTGAAACAAAAAGGATAACAGATGCCGCTGTCCTGGAGTACTTTCAGCTAGGAAAGCCAATGACACTCCCATGTGTGATGCCCTGGAAACAGGACTGGGTGCAGCTCTTTTAGAGGAACAGCCAGTCGCTTTTGCCAGCAGAGCCCTGGCAGAGACTGACCAGGGGTTTCCCCACATAGAAAAAGAGCTTCTGGCTGTGGTGTTTCGAGTACAGTGCTTTCATCAATAGAGCTACAGCCACCCAGTCAAAGTGAAATAGATGACAAAGCCCTGAAGACAATCATGGTAAAACCCCTTCTTAGTGCACCAAAGAAATAGCAGCACATGTTGACGTGACTCCAGTGCTATGACATAGAGATCAGACATTGTCCAGGAAGACTGCTGGTGTTAGCTGACACCCTGAGCAGGGCATACAGACCCAGCCTCTGCGAGTTGGGGGAAGGGAATCAGAACATAGAGCTGCATGTTAATAGATTCAATTTCCCAGTTTCAACAGCAAAGTGGATGGAAATCCCTGAGGCTACAGTGAAGGACATCCAACTCTAGGCAGTCAAGAGAGTGATAGTAGCGGGGTGGACAGAAGACAAACAAGTACCAGTAGGAGCAGAACCTTATTTTCAAATTAAAGATGAGCTGTTTGTGCAGGATGAAATCTTATTTTGAGGACAAAGAGCTGTTCCAACCTCATTACACAGGGAGGCCATGCAAAAATAAATGCTTCACACCTGCACATTGACCACTGTCCTAGCTCCAAGCTCGAGTGTATTTACTGGTCAGGAATGAATACACAGTTCCACTCCTTGATAGAAAAGTGCAATACTTGCCAGTCACGTGATAACCACCAGCCTAAAGAGACTTAGCATGTGAGCTGCCCACTCGACCTCAGTCAAAGCTGGGAGTGGACTTACTTATCTTCAAGGAAAAAACAGTACTTAATTACAGTATGCTACCATTCAACATTTCTGGGAGGTTGACACCCTGCCAGATACAAGAAGCAAGTCAGTAATTTGCATACTGAAGGCCCACTTTGCAAGATATGGCATTCCGGACACTGAATTCATCAACAGACTCTAATTCTCCTCAGAAGAATGTAAAGAATTTGCATACAAATAGGAGTTTGACCACCACACCTCCTTCCCAGCATGCCCACAGAGTAATGGTAAGGTGGAATCAGCTACAAAAAGCAGACTGTTATACAAGGCTGTTTTTTGTGGTTCAGTCCCCTTGGTTAGCATTTTGGTACATGAATACCCTACCCCAGGGATGCCAAAACAGGCCAGTGCAGGCACTGATAGGACAAAGGACCCAACCCTGCTATCCATGAGGGGAGACCTGTTGGAGCCAGAAGGATGGAGATACCACCACAATCCAAGAAAGCCAGCACTAGAGCATGACAGGTCAGCAAAGGACCTACCAGTCCAGGAGGAGAAAGGCATTCCTAAGAGGATTCAGTCTTTAGAGAGACTGGAGTGGACTAGTGGCACTCAGGTCATGTGAGGTGACTGTGCAAGAGGGATAAATGATCTGAACGAACAAGAGGCACTTAAGATACAGCCAGTGATTTCCCTACACCCACCCTGAATTTCCCCAACACCCCCCCCCAGTTTTGTGAGCTAGGGTACATCTACACTACGGGATAATTCTGATTTTACATAAACTGGTTTTATAAAACAGATTGTATAAAGTCGAGTGCACACGGCCACACTAAGCACATTAATTCGGTGGTGTGCGTCCATGGTCCGAGGCTAGCATCGATTTCCAGAGCGTTGCACTGTGGGTAGCTATTCCGTAGCTATCCCATAGTTCCCGCAGTCTCCCCCGCCCCTTAGAATTCTGGGTTGAGAGCCCAGTGGCTGATGGGGCAAAAATCATTGTCGCGAGTGGTTCTGGGTAAATGTCGTCAGTCATTCCTTCCTCCGGGAAAGCAACAGCAGACAATCATTTCACGCCCTTTTTCCCTGGATTATCCTGGCAGACGCCATAGCATGGCAACCATGGAGCCCTTTCAGCTCTTTTTTTTTTTTTTACAGTCACCGTATGTGTACTGGATGCCGTGGACAGAGGCGATACTCCAGCCCTACACAGCAGCATTCATTTGCTTTTGCATGATAGCAGAGATGGTTACCAGTCATTCTGTACTGTCTGCTGCCAGGGTAATTTGGCAATGAGATGACGGTTATCTGTCCTTCTGTGCTGTCTGCTGCTATCATGGGAGCCCCTGGCTGAGGTCGGCCGAGGGCGCAAAAGCAAAACTGGGAATGACTCCCCGAGTCAATCCCTCTTTTACGGTTTTCTAAAAATAGAGTCAGTCCTGCCTAGAATTTGGGGCAAGTGTACTAGAGAACCAGTGTATCAGAGAGTACAGCTGCTCCATGTCAGATCCCGCAGAAATGATGAGCTGCATGCCATTCACGGGGGGTGCCCCTGCAACAACCCCACCCATTGCTTCCCTCCTCCCCCAACCTTCCTGGGCTACCGTGGCAGTGTCCCCCGCATTTGTGTCATGAAGTTATAAAGAATGCAGGAATAAGAAACAGTGACTTGTTAGTGAGATAAAATGAGGGGGAGGCAGCCTCCCGGTGCTACGACAGTCCAGGCAGTACAGAATCTTTTCTTTACACAGGAAAGGGAGGGGGCTGATGGAGCTCAGCCCCCAGTTGCTATGATGAGGATGGATACCAGCCGTTCTGTCTCATCTACTGGGAATGACCAGGAATCATTCCTATTTTTACCCAGGCGCCCCCAGCCGACCTCACCTGAGGCAAGCCAGGAGCACTCACGGGCTGATAGTGATGACGGATATCAGTCATATTGTACCGTCTGCCACCAGGGAAGGGAGAGGAGTGGATACTGCTCTTCACTGCTGCAGCATCACGTCTACCAGCAGCATTCAGTAGACATAGAGTGACATTGAAAAAAATCAAGAAATGATTTCTTTCCCTTTTCTTTCACGTGGGGGGGTGAGGGAGTAAATTGATGAGCTATTCCCTGAACCACGCCGGACAATGTGTTTGACCCTACAGGCATTGGGAGCTCAGCCAAGAATGCAAATACTTTTCGGAGACTGCTGTGGACTGTGGGATAGCTGGAGTCCTCAGTACCCCCTCCCTCCCTCCATGAGTGTCCGTTTGAGTCTCTGGCTTCCCGTTACACTTGTCATGCAGCACTGTGTAGCCTGTAGATTTTTTTTTCAAACGCTTTTGCATTTCGTCTTCTGTAACGGAGCTCTGATAGAACAGATTTGTTTCTCCATACAGCGATCAGATTCAGTATCTCCCGTATGGTCCATGCTGGAGCTCTTTTTGGATTCCGCGGGGCTTTTCCTGTTTACCTGGCCACTGCATCCGAGCTGAGATTGCTGTCCAGAGCAGTCACAGTGGTGCACTGTGGGATACCACCCGGAGGCCAATACCGTCGATTTGCGGCCACACTAACCCTAATCCGATATGGTAATACCGATTTTAGTGCCACTCCTCTCGTCGGGGAGGAGTACAGAAACCGATATAAAGAGCCCTTTATATCGATATAAAGGGCCTCGTAGTGTGGACGGGTACAATGTTAAATCAGTTTAACGCTGCTAAAATCAGTTTAAACGCGTAGCGTAGACCAGGCCCTAGTTATATACCAATTCAGTGACTGTTTGGAAATCTGAATTTAAACTGAAACATTAATACACGCTTTAAAAGCTTATACAGTGTATGATAAGATATGTGTATCTGAAAAAGTATAAGAGATTTGAAAAGTATGAACATAGACTAGCTTCCTTGCTTTCTTATACAGCTGTTTTTTATGATGTCAGTGCATTCATTTCGGTGATGTTGGCCAACCTAATAATTTCAAATGATGATTTGTAAGCAAAGTCTAAATGAGCTCTCCCTGACAGCTAGTGATGGGCTAGATTATATTTACATTCACACCTAATCTACCTAGGTATCCAGCAAACAGAGCTGTGTTGTCCGAGTGATAGATTTTGGCTGGGGTTGGGTTACAAACCACTTGAATGTGGGGGGAATGGGGGATGAAATGTTGTTCTTACTGTATGAGTAAAGGGCAGTAGAACTATAGCCTGTGATGATTTGAAGGCATCGAGAGAGGGTGGGGACCTGTCCCTCTCCACTGTTTAAAGACAGAGCTGATTAGGCTCCATAGATAGTCTTTTGTTCTGTTAAGTGACCACTGCAGCTGAAATCACTGACAATCAGGTCTAAGTGCTTAGTCCTGTTGTGAAGACAGTGTTCCTGTGGGTACAGTGTTTTTGTGTAAGAGACAGCCCAGACTGCACTAGCAGCGAGGTTCCCTCACTGAGAGCTCAGCTGAAATCACTGAGAGCTGGTGGAACCTCAAGAGACCAACTCTCAGAGGTCACAGTGGCAGGTGGCAGCCGAAGGTGACTGCGCAGGGCCATTGACAACAGAGTGGTGGAGTGAACGGTGGCACAACAAACAGATGTGGCCAGAGCGAACAGTGAGCAGCTGGAGGAACAAGCAAGGTGCCTTCTTGTCCCCCACCTGGAAGGTGTACTCACGTGAAAGCACCTCTGAACTCTTAGTCTCCACTGACCAAGGACAACACCAGTGAGTGGAGTGCGGTGGAGGGAAAAGTGAGGAGCATGTTAAATAAACATTTGTTTGTTGGACTATATTTTAATCACTTTGCTCCAGAATGCTAGATTTGTGACTGGGAATGGAAACTTATATAAATGTGTTTCCTAGTAGGCCAAGATTTTTAAAATGCATTATTTGCCAAGGTTGTTATCTCACATTGTTGCTATCTTGGGAGGTCATTATATTGGGGAGTTTCTGTACTAAACATTTTTATTATTATAATTAATTTTTACATAAGAATGGTCATACTGGGTCAGACCAATGGTTCATATAGCCCAGTACCCTGTCTTACAACAGTGGTCAAGGCCAGGTGCTTCAGAGGGAATGAACAGAACAGGTAATCATCAAGTGACCATCCCCTGTTGCCCATTCCCAGCTTCTGGCAAGCAGGCTAGGGACACTCAGAGCACGGTGTTGCATCCCTCCCCATCCTGGCTAATAGTCACAGATGGACCTGTTCTCCAGGAATGTATCTAGTTCTTTTTATAATCCTGTTATAGTTTTGGTCTTCACAGCATCCCCTGGCAAATAGTTCCCTGGGTTGACTTTATACTGTGTGAAGAAGTACTTCCTTTTGTTTTTTTAAAACCTGCTGCCTATTAATTTCATTGGGTGACTGCTAGTTCTTCTGTTATGTGAAGGATTAAATAAAATTTCCTTATTCACTTTCTTTGCACCAGTCAAGATTTTGTAGACCTCCATCATATCCCCATTTGTCATCTCTTTTCTAAGCTGAAAATTCCCAGTCATTTTAATCTCTCCTCCTGTTTCATACCCCTGATCATTTTAGTTGCCCATCTCTGTACCTTTTCCAATTCCAATATATATTTTTTAGGATGGGTGACCAGATCTGCACACACTATTCAAGGTGTGGGTGTACCATGGATTTATATAGAGGCAATATGATATTTTCTGTCTTATTATCTATCCCTTTCTTAATGATTCCCAACATTGTTTGCTTTTGAGACTGCTGCTGCACATTGAGTGGATGTTTTCAGAGAACTATCCGCAATGACTCCAAGATCTCTTTCATGAGTGTTAACAGCTAATTCAGATGCCATCATTTTGTATGCATAGTTGAGATTGCTTTCCTATATGCATTACTTTGCATTTATCAACATTGAATTTAATTTGTCATTTTGTTGCCCAGTCACCCAGTTTTGTGAGCTCCCTTTGTAGCTCTTCGCAGTATGCCTGGGACTTAACCATCTTGAAAAGTTTTGTATCTTCTGCAAATTTTGCCACCTCACTGTTTACCCATTTTTCCAGATGAATATGTTGAACAGTACTAGTCCCAGTACTGACCCTCAAGGATATCACTATTTGTCTCTCTCCATTCTGAAAACTGATAATTTATTCCTACCCTTTGTTTCCCATCTTTTAACCAGTTACTGATCCATGAGAGGACTGCCCTCTTATCCCATGATGGCTTACTTTTCAAAAGTTAATTTAAATTAAATACATTTTTTTAATTATTTTTTTTTTAGAAATCTAGATCTGTTATGTGTTTTGGTGGAACTTGCATTTTCCTTACGTTAAATTTGCATAATCCTAACAAAACATTTACTTTATTCATATCTCTTTTATATATCTCATTGGACCTGACACCCCCCCTGTAAATTCGAACACCCCCCCATTTCAATTCCTGGGGAAACCACTGGATACAGCAGAACGCCTACAGAGACCACCATGGAATGGGGAGACAGAACCAGAGGTCTCCTCCCTCACTGAGGGGTTGGCAACCTACGGCACACGTGCCAAAGATGGCATGCGAGCTGATTTTTAATGGCACACTGCTGCCTGCCAAGAGTCCCAGCAGGCAGCAGCATGCCATTAAAAATCATGCCCACCCTGACCCAGCCTGGCCCGCTCTTCTCTGCCCTCTCCTCCATCCCCCTCCCGCGGGGGCAGAAGCTTGGTTCTGCCAGCTTCCCTGCCTCTTCTCGCAGAGTGCTTGGTTCCTGCCCCTCCTCCTCCTCGTCCTCCTCCTCCTCCTCTGCATCCCTCCCTCCCTGCCGGCCGATCAGCTGATGGCCCTTGCAAGGGAGGGTGTCAAGAAAGAATGGAGTCAGCGTCTTCGCTGCTCCTGGTGGAGGCAGAGGGGTATATCCCCTCCAGCCCCCTGCCGTGAGCACCCCACGACCTCATCTCACACCCCCAGAACTCTTCCCTGACACACCCCCCACACACCCAGCCCTCAGCTTGACTCCTTCACCCCCCCCACACGACCCCAGCCCTGACTGTGCCACCCTCACACATACTCAGGCCCCCCACACCCTCAATCACATGCCCCCAGCCCTCTGCCCTGACTATTGCACCCACCCACATCCCTAGTCCCCCCACACCCCATGCACCCCCCACATCCCCACTTCCACCCTGAGCACCAAATGGGAGTTCCTACACCTCCCCTCCCCCCCATTCCCACCTGCACCAAATGGCAGCTGACCAGGTAAGCACTCCACACTCAAACCTCTTGCCCCAACCCTGAGCCTCCTCCCTCATTCTAGCTCCTGGCCAGTCCCTACACCCCAACCTCCAGCCTTCACCCCTAGCCCTGTGCTCAGTACACTCCCAGCCTCAGCTCAGTGCAGAAAGAGAGGAAGAGAATGGGCCAGAACCAGGGAGAAGGTAGGTACCCACTGTATGTGGGCAGGGCTGGGACCCCAGACCAGCAGCGGGCTGAGCAGGTCCAGGAGCCAGGACCCCAGCTGGCAGGAGCCGGCGGATGGAACTCCTGAGCGGCAGTGGGCTGAGCTGCCAATCTAGGGTTCTGACTGCCGGACCCTTGCCAGCCGGGGTCCCAGCCGCAGGCCCCACTCAGCCCGCTGCTGGCCTAGTGGAACAGAACCCCAGACCAGCAGTAGGCTGAGAGGGCTGGTGGCGTAAGATCAACATTTTAATTTAATTTTAAATGAAGCTTCTTAAGCATTTTGAAAACCTTGTTTATTTTACAATACAAAAATAATTTAGTTATATAATATAGACTTGTAGAGAGAGACCTTCTAAAAAACATTAAAATGTATTACTGGCAACCAAAGCCTTAAATTAAAGTGAATAAATGAAGACTCGGCATACCACTTCTGAAAGGTTGCCGACCTCTGCTCTACAGAGACCATTTGCTAGACTCAAACAGCTGATCAGGACTGACCATCTTTCCCTGTGTGGTTTCCTGTTGAGGAGACCAAACTATCTCAAAGACTATGTAATCAGCTGAGTCTGTGGTAGAAGGAGAGACTCCAAGTCGGCTGTGTGCTAGCAACCCCTGGTCAAAGTGACAAGGTGGGGGTTGGGCATCACTTATGTGTTTTTAATGTTATATTGAAATATTTGTAAAACAGAGACGATGTAGCATGATCAGTGAAACAGGAATCACAGGCCCACGATTCCCTGGAGGCACTGTTATAGAAGGAACACCAGGAAAACATGGAACGTGAGGAATTGGGCTGGAAGCAGCTCAACCATATGGGCAGAGTTGTACACAAGATTTAATAAAGTTCCACTTGTTCAACTTGACCTGCATTCAGCCTCACTCCTTTTGCTAGTGAGCCCCTGCTTTCATCCTACATCATGGCACTGCATTAATACATCACAGACAACACTCCAGAAACAAAACCCTATCCTTAGCATCACAAAAATGCATAAAATACCAGAGACAAGAGAGCCCCAGAAGTTCAGAGCTCAGGATCAAAGCAGACCAACATCCTATAGTTCACTTGCTTATGCCAACATGTTTTGGAAAGGTTAAAAGAACTGGGCATGTTTACTTTAGACAAGACTAGGTTGGGAGCAGGGGGGTGGGGTGGAGTGGACATTTGAAGACTTGTATGTAAAAGGTTTCTATAAAGAGGACAGTGATCAATTATTCTCCAAGTCCACCAAGGGTAGGAAAAGAAGTACTCAGTGTAGCTTACAGTTAGGGATATTTAGGTTGGATATTAGGAAAAACTTTATAACTATACAGATGATAGTTAAGCACTGGAACAGGTTACCTAGTGAGATTGTGGAATTCCCGCCATTGGAGGTTAGGAGCAGGTTAGAAAAACACCTGTCAAGGGTAGCCTAGAGCAGCAGTTCCTAAACTGTTTAGTAATGTGACCCACCAATTGCATTTTGTCTGGGTTTTTTTTTGCAAGCTACCCAGGGTTCAAATTTGTGGGGGTGCCCAAAATCATAGGGTGGCATCTTCCTCCTCCTTATCCTACCAAGCAGATACTGACTACCCACAGCAACACCCTGTGTCCTAGCACCATGACATTTATCTCGGCCTGGTGCAGAGGAGAGGCAGGGTTTTGAGAGCAAGCCCACCCTGCACTCACTCCACAGCAGGGCTCCTGTGGGGCTGGGCCTATCTCCCTTTTCTGGACATTGCAACCTGGCACACAGGGTTGCGGCGCCACTCACATTTGGCCCACCTGCCCCTCCAGCATGCCCATCCACTGCAACTTGGCATCCACACCAAACTTCAGTCCATGTACAAGGTCACAAAGCACAGAGTGGGGAGCTGAGTCCTGCCCTGTGGGACAGGAGCTGCAACTGTGGGGTGAGCATGGACCAAATTTGCTCCACAGCTCCTCACCCAGAGGCCTCCTCTCCTCTCTGGGCCCACGGGACAACCTTCCAGCGATTGTTTGGGAAACGCTGATCTAGGATACCTCATCCTGCCTCAGCACTGGGGGGAAATGGACAAGACGACCTCTTAGGTCCCTTCCAGCCCAACATTTCTAGAATTATATTTTTCACTTTATCCTCCATTCCATTTGCTTTACTACATTGTGCTTACTTCTTCAGCCTGCTGCTGCACATTAAGCTGAAGTCCTCACCAAACTGCCCAGAATGATGCCTAGGTCTTTGGCCTGAACTGATAGTTAACTTAGAACCCAGTAACATGCGTGAGTAATTCAAGTTTTTCTCCTCAATGTGCACTGGCTCATCAGCATTGGCTCATCTGCCATCATGTTATCCATTCTCCTCGACTGGTTTTAGTCCTCTGAAGTTCCTCACAGTCTTCCCTGGTCTTGAAGAATCTGTATAATTTTGTGTCATCTACAGATTTGGCCACCTTATTCCATTTTCCAAGATCATTAATTACATCACCTTTCTTAGTACAGAACTTTGTGGAACCCTGTTATTAACCTTCTGATGAAAATTGACCATTTATTCCTTCTTGTTTTCTGTCTTAGTCAATTTCTGATCCACACCATAATTTTGTCTCTCATACTATCACCATTTAAGCTTCTTTAGTATCTTGTGGTGATTCTGCCAGAAGT
This sequence comes from Gopherus flavomarginatus, assembly GCF_025201925.1. Taxonomy (NCBI): domain Eukaryota; kingdom Metazoa; phylum Chordata; order Testudines; family Testudinidae; genus Gopherus; species Gopherus flavomarginatus. Next base: position 199,889,816 of record NC_066617.1, on the reverse strand, counting down.
CTTTTGAAAGTCTAAATAAAATAATGTCATCTGCCACCTCTTTATGTTCATGCAGCGCTATGTAACAAGGACATCCCTGCTCTCTCCCTCCCCACCCTCCCTTGCTTTGCCATGTCTTTGTTTCTCCTACAGCCATATCATCATATCCTGGGATCCTGTCAACTCAGATAAATGAAGCCAAAATGAGTCTGGTGATCGGTGCCTCACTGGAAAGATATTCAAGGCAAACAAATGTAAGCGATTCATCATTACAGTTAATATTGTAGTATCGGGGTATCCAAAGGAATGAGAGCCAGACCATGTGGTAAAAAATAAAATAAATAAAAATTAAACTTGAATGCAGCCAGAGCCCTCTCACACAGCAGCACCTGCCTCCTGTCAAGCTGGCAATGGGCTGCTCCCCACCCTCAAATCCCATTCTCCAGGCTCTCTCTCAAACAACAGCCCCCTGCAACCCTAGCTAGTGGGGAAGGAAGAGCCCACTGTGGTGTTTATTTTACTGTAATTAGCATCTCATTTTGATTTTGCAAATGAGGTTGGGGCTAGGTTTTGAGAGGAGCTTGGTAGACTACCACCATGTGTTTCCAAATGGACCCATGGTTTTCCATCTCAGTCAATCAAATCACTTAGGCTTCAGCAGAAGATCCTTACTTTCCAAAGAAAGATTACAATGCAAGATTGTCACCAATGTCATTTAAGATGCACAAGAATGGCTACCTATGTATTGGCAAAAGTAGTGATTCATTCGTCTGAGAGAGCAAGATGGCTGGAGTTTAAACAGGCATATTCACTGATTTTTTAAAATTAAAAATAAAAAATGTCCACACAGTCCCACCTCTAGTAATGAAGACCGAAATGAATGGAAAAGTTTGTGAGCTAGATACAGAGGTTTTGAACAATTGTGTGTGATTAGAGTAGAGAGCAGTTCTGTTGAATAGGCTTTTTCTTTGTATTAGTAGACTTGATTGGCAAGATCAGAACGATTTTAGTGACCTGAATCACACTCCATGCCCTATGTTAAGGTTCGATCGAAGTTCAATTACTGTTACCCAAAGCATATCCATATGACTGAAATGCAACACATTTCGAGTAAGAGGATGAATAGTCTGGTCACTGGTACATAAATTGTTTCCATCTAGTGCAAACTGTCCAGATGGGACAGTTTAAGCTTTTCCATAGAACAGCTAGAAGAGGACATAGCTGATGACAGATTTGAAATCTTAGAATTGCTTCTTGTAATTATAAGAGACAGATGGTAGACTTGAGTCAAGAAATGGATTTTTAAGTCAGTCAACCATTAGTTAAGCAAGACCACATGCATTATGGGGCCATTAATTAGCATTTCAGGTGCATAACAGACACAATGTCAAAGAGCCACACAATCTCCACTTATCCTAGAAGAGCAGAATAGGATCAGTGCTGCATCTTCTAATGCATTTTATCAGATGTTCTCAAATGAGTATGTGTGCTTATGGTGTCTGATACAAAGTGGCTGCATCACTTATATTCATAGGAAGTTGGTTTGTTAGTAGGGCATCATTGAATTAGGATAGAAAGCCAAATAGCTTATGGCTGCAAACAGTCAATGTCCATACCCATTTTAGAGAGAATTTAATTCAAATATACATACTGTATATTAGTGCAACACTTAACTTACAGCACTGCAAATATGTGTGGTGCTTTGTAATACAAATACAGTATAGATTCCCTGCCCAGAACACTTACAACCTTTGACCCCAATCCTGCAACAACTGATGGCATGGTAGATGTGGTAAATATAAAGCACAGGATAAATTCATAGGGTAATGACTAAACTAGTGTGAGGGGAGAAACTGAAGGTATTTCAACTCCAGTGTAAGAAGGAATGGCAGGGAGATTTCCTCATGTTATCAACAATAAGTTTTCCTTAAGAAATGATGACATGAACACACTGTACATGTCTCTGAGGAAAGAAGAGATGGCAGGGACATCATCACGTCACTTTATGGAGCAAACTGCCAGCCAATCAGAAATGAGAATTACACAAATAGTGTGCAAAAATATTCCCATTTTCCAATCAGCTTTACTACCATGGGCCCACTCCCCTGCATAAGTCCCTGTCATAGGGAGAGCCTTCTTCGGTCCTCAGAGTACCACTGCCTAGCCTGTTTTTGTGATCTAACACAAACACACAGGTTTTTTCCCCTTTCATCATGTGTGCATTTATTCTGCAGTTCCAGAGCAAAACAAAGTGTACCACAGGTATACAGCAGGAGGAAACTTGCACACAACTCTCCCCTCTCCTAGGCTCCTCCTCAAAGCTCTCTCATTTACTTCCCAATTAGTGAGCCAATTGCCTCATTAGCCCAACAATCACTACCCAAGGGTCAGTAATCCTCAGTGGAAACCAGTGACTTGATTTCAATTAAGCCTGCAATCTCAGTGACCAGGGGGCTACAGATGGCCCTATCAATCCCCAAATCAGCTCCTCCTCAATCAGATCCCTAAATTAGTGGTGGGGGAAGTGGTGTGGAGGGGATTGGGTAATGAGAAATAAGTGCCATATTTTCCCTCTCTTCTCCCCACTTCCTCATCCCGTTCAATTGCTCAAATATTCTTGTGCACACTCTCCCCCCCACCCCCAAAACAGACCTGTGCTGCCTCCCTATGATGGTATCCCAATTTTTACCCTTTGGAACCGTTGCCATGATGGATACTGGCACAAAGAGGAGTCCCTGGGGCCACAGTGAGTTCACTTTTATCAGAAGGAGCTGCCTGGCCAAGGAATTACTTCAGGGGGAAGAGCAGCAAAGAAAGAAAGTCGGGCCAGTGAAGTAGCCAAGGAGCAGGGACCCTGAAGGGCCAGGAGGAGGAAGTAAGACCCCAAAAAGGTTGGTGAGAAGAAGGAAATAACTGGACATGAAGAAGCCAGGATCCTGAAGGGGATTGAGCCTGAAAGGGTAAAAGACGGTGGGGGGATTTTGGCTGCAGGAAAGGGGAGCAGGGAAAGGAGGGAAGTTATATTTGTCTGGAGGTGAGGGGGATTGATTGCAAAGAGAATTGATTTTTGAGTGGAATGAATCAAGCGAAGATGATTAGGTAGGGAATTGAGGAGAAGGGAGCTCAACATGTGCTCAGGGGAAGGAGAAAAGGGATCAGTCAGTACAACTGCTGATCTCAATATGATTTGAGGGGGAGGCTGGCCATAAGATCTCCTCGTTAATAGGAGGCAGTCCATGTTACGGGGCGGGGGAGTGTTTGAGAACCCCTGCTGGGCAACATGCCACTCTGTGTGCAAAGAAAAGTAGAAAAGGCTCCACAGCAAATGTTAAGGGTCCATCCCAATTGGCTTCCCCATCTCTCCCAGCCCCCTCAAAAAAAAAAAAGTCACAGAACTTGTGGATCTATGGACAGAGTTCGAACATTGAAATATTTCTCTTATAAAGGGAATGGAGCCATGTTAGCAATTATAGTTGATGTTAGATTTATCAATATAAACTGCATTTCTGAAATGGTTTATAGCAAAAAGAAGCCCTGTCTACACTGGCCAAGTAAAGTGTATTAAATGCCTTTCCATGAAGACATTATGCAAATAGTTGTGGCTAGCAGTTTCCTTGTAGTTTTGCATACAAATTACAGATGATGAACTTAATACACCTCTACCCCTGATATAACACGATGCAATATAACATGAATTCAGATATAACACAGTCAAACAGAGCTCTGGGGGATGGGGGCTGCGCACTCTGGTGGATCAAAGCGAGTTCGATATAACATGGTTTCACCTATAATGCGGTAAGATTTTTTGGCTCCCTAGGACAGCATTATTTCAGGGTAGAGGTGTAGTTGTTGAGTAATTTACACAAATGAACGACCAATAATTTTAAAATATGTCCACACGTAATTAAAGTGTGGACTTTTCACACCGACTTCCATGAAAAGCCACACTGACTATACACCTTCCTGAAAGAGAACTTGTTCCCTAGGTAATTTGACAGGAAGTCTCAAAAGAATGAATACAGTTAAGACCTCTAAAATATCACGTGTAAGTAAGGCTATGATTATGTCATGGCAGTCATGGAATCCATGACTTCCATTGTCCTCGGTGACATTTTCTGCCCTGGAGCTGGAGTTCCCAGCCAGCCCCGCCCTCACAGATCCCAGGTCCCAACCTGGTTGGGGAACCCCACAGCTGCCCAGCCATGTCCAGTGGACCCCCAGCACCTGCCCAGCCATAGTGGGTAGACAGCGGACCCCCACATCTGTCCAGCTGCAGCCAGCAGCTGGGGGACCCGGCGGCTACCAGCTGACTCGGGTGAGGAGACTCCACAGCAGCCCATCCCCAGGGGCAGGGGGAACCTAGAGCTCCCATACACCACATCGGTGTGGGATCCAGGAGCCACAGCAGCAATGGGTTCTGAACCCACCTACCCCTCTAGTCAGCGATATTTTTAGTGAAGGTCAGGGACAGCTAAAAATAATTATATATATATTTTATTTCCCATGACCTGTCCATTATTTTTACTAAAAATATCCATGACAAAAACTTAGCCTTAAGTATAAGTAGTGTTAAAATGGTTGCTGAACTCATTGTCTCATCTGAGACCTCTGCAGTCCATCGTTTGCTACATTCCTCATCCCTGAGCTCCTCTGCAGAAAGATTTTAGTGGATTTTGCAGGTATAAGTTTTGGCATTGCCAGCACTGCTGTGATATTTCAAAAATGTTAATTTAAAAAGTCATGGGTCCAGATCCAAAGGAACAGCAAAGTGTGTGCCATTTTTAATAAGTGACCAACATTTATTCAATTTTTGAAACTATTTAAAAAAAACCCACCACACTGGCCTTTCTCTAGTTAGTTAAGAAATCCACCCCCTGGGTAGGTAATATCAAACTAATATTTGTGTTGTGTGGTTTGTCCATGAAACCTAGATATAGGCATTTTGAGGTTATTACTTTAAAACTTCCCTGGTACTGTTTCCTAACTGAATTGCAGGTGATGAGCCACCATCTGAAAAAGCAGATGGGGATAATCCATTCTTGGCAGGATGGTACGGCAACTCACAGCTATACCATTTCAGTAAGCATAGCCATGACAGGCTCCCTTGGCTACAAGAGAGAGGTTATTCTATCCTGGATTTGCAGGTGGCTTTGTTGATTCTTTTCGACCCATGTCTGTAATCCTTACTTCAGGAGTTCCATTTACTTCCTCATGAGTATTAGCAAGACCAAGCATTCCTCACCAAAGGAAAGTTCTGCATGCTCAAACATGTCTTTTCTATTCAGTGGAGATTTCTGCTATCGTTTAGACATCTGTCTAGAGTTTCACCACGCAGGTACTATATATCTGCCTCATTTTACTGTGTTTTTTTCACGGTGATCTTTAATATTCTATGGGGAGGTTTTGTTTTGTTTTGTTTTAATGTCAATAGCAGCTCAGTAGTTGAAGGCTGCATCAGGATTTTCCTTTCAATGGGACCTTTCATATGCTTGTTAAAACAAAGTTTTCTTAATAGCACAATAATAATGTAATATTTGAGGTCTCTTAACTGTTTTCATTCCTTTGAGACCTCCTATCAATTTATCTAGGGAACAAGTTCTCTTTCAGGATGGTGTATAGTCAGTGTGGATTTTTATGGAAATTTAAACTTTAAAAAACAAGATGAATTTGGGGGCTGTTGCTGCACCCACTGATGAAATTAATAGCAACCCACAGAGATCAGTGGGAGAAGGATCAAGCCCCTCAGGACAGAAATCCACTGCAGTACAGTTGATGGGAGCACAGAGCAAGAGGTAAGTGAGCCTAAGGGTGCTTTTGTAACAGAGTACAACAGAGACTGGAATTTTCCAGCTACTTTTCCCCCAGGACAAGGAATTTCCACCAGAAATATTTACTGACAACACATTTCAGAATAATAAAACCAATAAGTATACATGCAGTAGGAAGCGTTTGTACCATGACAAAGTAATCTTCATGTTAATATATGTGCGCACACACATATGCAATTGACCTTTGAATACATATGATGGCTGAAAACCAGGTATTGTCACCCTTGTTTACACCAAGTAGCACCCTAGGATATGCCAACACAGCAAAAACAGAATCTCCTCCCCCTCCCAAACACACACACCCTGCAACAGCAGCAAGTCTCTGAGTCCATGTCAACTGACTTGGGCTGGGGCTGGTGGAGCCTAGGCTCTGAGATGCTCCCTCCTTGCTAGGTCTCAGCCTGGACTCCAGCCCCAGCCCTGACATCTACACAGCTATTTTTAGCCCTGGAACTTGCACCTGACCCAGGCTCTGAGACTGGTTACAGGGTTTTTTTTGCGGGGCTGCGTAGCCCAAGCAGACTCATTCGTTTAAATAAGACTACGTAAGAAGTAATCTGACCCCTCTTAAAGAACACTCCTAGTTGATGAAGGGTTATCATAAACCTAGTCCCAGATTTGGACCTTAGCATCCAAAATATGGGGGTTAGCATGAAAACCTCCAAGCTTAGTTATCAGCTTGGACCTGGTAAAGCTGCACCACCCAAAAAATTAGAGTGTTTTGGGGCACTCTGGTCCCCCCAAAAACCTTCCCTGGGGACCCCAAGACCCAAATCCCTTGAGTCTCACAACAAAGGGAAATAAACCTTTTCCCTTTCCCCCTCCAGGTGTTCCTGGAGAGAGACACAGAAGCAAGCTCCGTGAATCTAAACAGAGGGACTCCAGCCTCCCCGTTCCCAGTCCTGGAAAACAGAATTACTTCCCTCTTCACCCAGAGGGAATGCAAAATCAGGCTAGTAAATCTAACACACACAGATTTCCCCCAGACTTCTTCCTCCCACCAATTCCCTGGTGAGCTGCAGACTCAAGTCCCTGGAGTTCCCCACTAAAGAAAAACTCCAACAGGTCTTAAAAGAAAGCTTTATATAAAAAGAAAGAAAAAATACATAAAAATGGTCTCTCTGTATTAAGGTGACAAATACAGGGTCAATTGCTTAAAAGAATATTGAACAAACAGCCTTATTCAAAAAGAATACAATTCAAAGCACTCCAGCAACTATAGACATGTAAATACAAAACAACAAACCATCTTTGTACTCACAACTTGGAAACAGAAGATTAGAAAGCAGTAAATAGAAAAATTCACTCCTCATAGCCGAGAGAGTACAGGCAGAAGACACAAAGAACAAAGGACTCCCACACAAACTTCCCTCCACCCAGAGTTGAAAAAATCCTGTTTCCTGATTGGTCCTCTCGTCAGGTGTTTCAGATACTTCTTTCCAGGTGAAAGAGACGTTAACCCTTAGCTATCTGTTTATGACAAGGGTAAATATGGATTACAATTGACTTGATATTTTGTCCGACACAGCTATGTTACTGCAATAAAAGGACTGATTTCTTTCTTTGGACTATCTATTTCCCCTCTTATAATAGTAAGATACAAAGAAACTGATTTCATTCTCTGCATAGGCAATATATGAACAATAGTATATATATCAACAATAGTATTTAATCTGATGCAATGTGGAACATTTGCACAATTTTTTCCTGAGGAAACAATATTATGTACTGAGTACAGAGGACGTGGTCTTCACATGTGTTAGTCTCTATTTTCTCTATATCTAGCAAAAGAAACAATATGCCATCTCTTGCATAAAGAGTAACAAGCTGAGTAAGGAGTTCAGCATTTGGCCTCCTAAGAAATCATTAAAATCCTAGCAAAAGATCAATTTCAACGTGCTCATTAAATTACAGCAGTTGACAAGGAAAACACAGGTATGCTCTCTTGCAAGTTATGACTAAAAGTTTGCAACTGGGTGCACAAAAAAAGCCACAAGAGAAAAGAGGCATCCTTGCAAAGATCAGTTTGTAGTGCCATAACTAAGTGCCATACATTGCTATGTGACCTCTGAAATGTTATTTGTGGAAAATGCTAAGGATCGCACTATTCTATTGTCACATGAAGATATGCCAGCGGCTATGCTGACAACAAAATCCTTCATGAAAAGTGGTATTTTCCAACAACTGGAAATGTTATCAGAAGGAGATCACTGCTGAGAACTTTGAGCAGTCTGATAGATTAGATCCATGGACTGCAATCAGGGTGGAATACATTAGAGGAAGAAATGCCTTTTGCTTTCATTACGACATGAAACATTCATAAGTGTGCTGTCACCTAGTGGCAGTCTAAGATATTTACATTCTTCTTTATGCATCTTGTTCATACTGAAGTTATGAGAGTCATTGGTCAGAGTTTCCAATCATGACAGCAACACGGAACCTTTAACCCAGGTTAACGCTATGGGCTTTAGGATGCCTACAAGCCATTACCAAGAACTTAAATGTCTAGAGCTAATCTTGTTGTTATTGTTTCAGACAGGTGTTTTTTTTTTTTAAACAAGAAAAATATAATTGAGCTGATGTTACAACCGCAACAGTCTTCTCTGGCCTGACCTATATCTTGGTGACTATTGTTGTGGTCTAGTGGGTAAACCTGACAGAGTCAGGAGACCTGGGTCCTATTCTCAGCTCTGCAGCTGACCTGCTGCATGATCTTGGATAAGCAGTGGTGCAAGTAAGCAGGTACGGTCAGGTGCACTGTACCATTAAGATATTTTTTGCTGGTACTATATTGGAAAGACATTTCAGAACCACAGGGCTCTCCCGGGAACTGCAGTAGCAAAAGAAGCAGAACATGGAGCTGCTGGGCAGCCCCATGCCAGCAGCTCCTCCAGAGTGGCTGTACCAGCCCCAGCCCCACCCCCAGTGCACCATCTACACAGCTGGGTCTCCTGTCTGGGAGACGTACAGGGCTGGGGATGGTACAGCCATGCCGGAGTTGCTGCAGGTGTGAGGCCACTTGGCTTCCCCATGTTCTGCTCCTTTCACTGCTGCAGTTCCCAGGAGAACCCTGCAGTTCAGAAATCAGTATCTGGTGCAGCAGGAGGACAGAGTCATCCTCTTCCCCACCCCCACCCCCCCTAGGTAATGTGGGATGGAGAGGGGACAGGAAGAGCAGAGGGGCCCTTGGCTGGGAGGAGTTACATGGGGGGGTCACATGTCCCCCATTAGCTGGTACCCCCCTTTGTGTTCCTCCCGTGAGTCACCTATGCATACCAGTAAAAATTAAAATCTACTTGCACCACTGTGGATAAGCCACTTTACCTCTCTGGATCTCTGTTTCCCCTCCCACCTTTTGTGATGCCTATTTAGCTAGCAAATTCTTTGGAGGAGAGAGAAACTGTGTTTGTAGAGGCCTTAGCACACCTGGGACCTGTACTACTGTGATACCCTTAGTCTGCAAACATTAGTTGTATACTACACAGAGCTGAGGATGAGATTCCCAGCTTGAGGAGAGATACTCGTGCCAGCGGTCATTGAGCTAGCATGCTAACAATAGCATGTAACTATAGCAGTGCAAGCTGCAGGCTTTGGCTTTAGCAGTAAGGAACAAAGAGAGAGACACTCCATCTTTATCCTTCATCTTAGGACACAAAGAAACCAAGTGTTTGATCTCTGTGATGGGTCTGGGCCAGTAAAAGCCTGGAAAGGAGACTGGGGGGCGAGAAACCATTTTGCTAGATTAAGTTTTCATCTTTTAGATATGTGTTTTCACTTTTGTTTGCTTGTAACTTTTTACCTTTCCCCCTTGTACTTAGTGTCACTTAATACAAGCTCGTTTGATAATGAAAGCAAAACAAGTTTATTAACAATCAGTACTGAGTAAGTTCAGTAAAGTGTGTGCTTCCAGAAAGCTAACAGGCTGGACTGTTTTACTGTCTCTATAAAGGCAGCAAACCCAAGGCTTTCTCTGTGAGAGCCCATTGGGAGGGACTGGTTCCTGCAGTAGGACAATTCTGGGGCAAATTTGGGGCTGGAAGGGTCCTAAGCTGGAAAAAGGTCCAGGTGAGGCTTGTGGGATGCTGGCAGACTGATAAGGTCAGAGCACTGGTGTCATAATATAATTCCCAATTCTGGACCTTAGCGTCCAAATTATGGGTATTAGCATGAATTCCCCTAAGCTTAATTACCAGATCTGATAGGCTGCCACCAATCAGGACTTAGAGTAGAGCACCTGATCAACTCTAGTCTCCCTCAAAAACCTTCCCTGGGGGTCCCAAGACCCAAATTCCCTGAGTCTCACAACAAAGGGGAATAAACCATTTCCTTCCCCCTCCCTCCTTCCTCCCCAGCTCCTTCCCGCCCTGGGAACACTGGGAGATCACCTGATTCAACTCCGTGAATCTAACACGGAGAGGAACTTTATCATTCCCTCCCTCAGGCAATACAGACTCAAGCTTCTTTGAGCCTTAACTAGGAGAAAACACTCATACAGGTCTTAAAGCAAAGCTTTTAATAAAAAAAGAAAGAAAAAAGTAACAGGTTTATCTCTGCACTTTAAATGGTAAAAAGTTACAGGGTCTTTCAACTTATAAACAATAGAAAGAAACTTTCTCCAGCAGAAACACAATTTAAGCTACTTCCAGCAAGTACACGTATGCAAATGAAAAAGAAAACAAATTAAAAGACTATGACCCCCTTTTCTACTTACAATTCTGAACAGATAAGAGACTGTAGCAGGGAGATTGGCAGAAACCTGGTTACACCGCTAGCCCCGTCCAGGACTCAGAGAGAACAAAGCCAAACCCAAAACCCACAAACAAAGGCTTCCCTCCCACGAGATTTTTAACTATCTTGTCTCCTGATTGGTCCTCTGGTCAGGTGTTTGGGGTCCCTGTTTGTTAACCCTTTACAGGTAAGAGAGACATTAACCCTTAACTATCGGTTTATGACAACTGGACCAAAGCTGCACAGCCACAAGGCAACCAGGGTTACAAGGCAAATGGTGACCAAACCCTTCACTGGCCTGTGTGAACCCCAAAACATCACACACATCCCACTCCAAGTAGAGACATACACAAACAATAGCTCTGAGAGATGGCAGCTGTCCTGTCACAGGGTACACTCACCACTAGGGCACTGCTCCTGGCTGCTCTGGGGATTAACTCCTTCCAGGTCCAATACCCCCTTCTGTCACTCATTCACATGCTCTGCTGCCTCTTTCTGCCACTCAGGGTGCTCTCCCTTCACAGCTCAGCTAGGGTATCAAATCTTTCCATGCAACCTGTCTCAGGCAGTCATCCCATTCACTGCACACACTGTGCCACTTTCCCCAGCACCTGGTGGGGAACCTGGACTTACCCCCTACTCTAGGTTCCAGCTCAAGAAGCCTCTAATCTTAAACATTATTGCTATTTTCCTAACCCTTTTCCTTCACCTTCTCCCCCTAGGTTTCCTTCCTTCCCTCTCTAATGTCCCAAGAATGGTTACAGGCTCCCTTACTGCAGACCTCTTCTGCTCCTGGCCTTATACTAGCCCCACCTGTTCCTTCTGATCTGGGCTCCATCATCATCATCCAGGGGTTACTTAGGCCACCTAACTCCCCTCACCTGTGGCCAGTGCAGTTAAGTCGCTCCTTCGCAGCCTCATTAACCCTCTTCAAAAAGGAGTGTGTGGTCAACACTCTATCATGTGCCTTTAAACTTTTCCAAGGTTAGTTTAAAAATCTTTTAAAGTTAGCTTCTTATATTAAAAGATGGCTTGTTTGGTGTCTTTAGCAATGTACATTGCAAGTTACTATGCATTTTGTATGCCAATTCCTATCCCACTGCCCCAGTGACATATCTTAGATCCGCTAGTGTGAATGTGACCTCATGATATTTCTCAATTGTTAACAGAGCATGAATCTAAGTTGACCTTTAACATGTCCAAAGCCCATGCTACTCAAATTTTGTCAATCAGTAAAAAAGTTGACGGGAAGATACCATACCTCTTACAACAAAAGAGGTCTCACAGAAAACAACTCATTCCTCCCAGTTATCAATAGGTAGTAAGGGATAACCTGAACTAGTGTTTCTCAGCCTGGGGGCTGTGACTCCCTGAAGGTCACAGGACAGATTTGGGAGTGGGGGGGGTCACAAGTATCAGCGTTAGGGCGTGGCAAGCAAGGCAATTGCCTTGGCACCCACACCACAGGGGGTCCTGAAGAGCTAACTTACATGCTTCAGCCCTGCTGTGGGGGGCCAAAGCCCAGGCCAATGCTTACAGTGGGGGGGGGGGGGGCGAGGAGAGTTACAATTATTTTAAGTCCAAATGTGGTCACTAGCACAAAAGGGTTAAGTAATAGTGGCCTAAACTAATTACAATTACAAAAAAAAAATAAAGCCATATGGTCAGCTAATGAATCTGTAAGTTCCAGACCATAAGCACTATTACAAGATAAATCAGCAACACACTGAAGAAGCCAGGATTATAACCTGGGTCCTTCAGGCCTGTGAGATTTGAATCTACCCTTTGAGGAGGAAAAACAGATGATAGCTTGGTTAAGGCACTGAGTGAGACTCAGGAGATCTGACTAATTCCCAGCTCTGCCACTGACTGAGGCACCTTGGGCAAATCACATTCTCTCCGTGCCTCAGTTTCCCAGCTGAAAGGTAGGAGATATTATCATCATCCCCTTCTCCCACTCTCATTCTTGTTTACTTGAACTGTAAGTTCTTCAGGGTAGAGGTCTGCTTGGGTCTTATTTTTAAGTTCTACCCAAACCTATCCAAACTCATGAGCACACTCACTCTTCAGCACAATGAGGTGGCAGCAACCAGCAGGAGCCGGACGCACAGTCGTTACACTGCCCCACAGGCAGGAGGAGGTAATCAGACACTACTCAACCTGACTCTGACACTTGAAGGTTGGGTGTCATCACGTTCAGCCTGTGCTTCATTTGTGCTGGGGCTCAGTCCCAGTACTTCTGGGCTCGGCAGTTCATAGCCCCAGCACATAGCCTCTGGGCTCCTGGCCAGCAGCCACCGCTCGCTGGCCACCTAGCACTCAAGGCAACGCTGCTGTCAGCAGCAGCACAGAAGTAAGGGTGGCAATACCACACCGTGCCACCCTTACTTCTGTGCTGTTGCTTGTGGCGGCTCTGCCATCAGAGCTAGGCAGCTGGCCAGCATCCGCTGCTCTCCAGTCACCCAGCTTGAGCCCTGCACCTCTTTCCTTATGAATTAAGCACCAAATTCTGACCAGGATGTGAAGCTCCTTTGGTGTAGAGAATCTCTCTTCCTAGGCATATATAGCACTAGAACTTAAAATAGCTATTTAGGCCCCACATTCCCCAAAAATGGACATGGTCATCCAAAGAATTAGAGAGTCCAGGTAGGAAGACTGGATCCACAAGATTTAGTAATCATCTACTATACCTAGGATATGTGTTAGTAAAATATACAGCATATCAGTTTAGGAAAACAACTGATTGAATTGAGTATGCTTTAGAGCAGAAACAGGTTTTGATTCAGATATATTGATTTTGGTATACATGTTCCTTAGGTCTATGATAGAAACATTAACGTTACAGATTCAAGACCTAAGGAGGTACAGTAGTTGCCTTCATTCCTAAATGAAAGGGGATAAATCCTATTTTAAAGTGACTCCAAGAAAAAAGGCACTGTGGGAGCCCACATTTGGAATATCAGTGACTTTCAGATACAATTTGCTTAATTTACAAGTAACAAGATGCTATTTTCCCTTTTTTTCCTAACTGCCAGCACAGCAAACTCTACCTGGAATCTAAAAACTGACCTATGTCCTCTCCCACTTGAGCTATAGCCATACCAACACTGACCTACAGAAGGGTATTGCAGTGTGCATGCAGATACAGTGCACCTGAAGTGAAAACCTCTGTACAGCTTGAAGCTTCAGTTTAGTCAGTCACTCTTTGAATGCCATGCATGCCAAAATAGAATCCTGCTCCCAAAGCTTTTCAGATTCCTATAGGCTATCCGGAATAAAAATATATATTTTAATCACTGAAATAAGCACATCTACATTTACACAGAGGACAGATTCATTGAATAAGCGAGTCCTAGTTTACATAGGTATTGGGGTAGAACTGCCCTTTGAGCCCAATTTACAGCTTGACCTTAAATGGGTTTCTTGTTTTTGCAGGCACAATATAGGTCATTTAAAATGTCTAGAGGAGGAGGACAGGACTCCCTGCGAAGAGAAGTCTATTGATCCACAGAAAGGTAAAACAGTTCAGTTTCCAGAATCATTAAATCCTTTTCTCTGTTTGCTGAACCTTCCAATAAGGCAGTCTGTTGTGGTATTGGTTTCTGTAACATGGACTTTTAATTGCTAGGAAATTGAACTAAACCCAAGTCTTAGTTAGAATTTGTGTAATACAAACCCTTTAATCTAGGTCCACCTCCTGAATAAGTTAGTCCTTGTGAAAACCATCCACTCTCTTCCCCCCTGAAAAAGGAAGATATTAGAATGTCCAAACCATATTGGTATCTCAATATGTCCATTGACAATCCAGTGTGTCACATGCTCATAAATGTGAAACCAGGTATTTGTTGCTCAAGCCTACATTAAAACATAGCCAATTAAAATGAAGGTTACCATGGGAAAGTGATTTATTAAACATTTATGGTCCAATTTTCGAAGGTGCTGAACTCCCACAGCACTTCAGCCAATCAATCAATCAATCAAGCCTCTCTCTTTTACAGGTATTAAAGAACTACAGAGTTGAATTCAGGCTCTGAAAGAAAGAGCGCTGCATATCCCTATCTATTCTTCCTCTTTTGTTGGTCACAATATTAGACTTAAGTTTTACTGTAGGCCAGAGGTCAGCCAGTTTGTTTACCTGCTGCGTCAGCAGATTCGGCCAATCACGGCTCCTGTGGTTCGCCGTCCCTGGACAATAGGGGTGGCAGGAAGCCGCGGCCAGCACATCGCTTGCCTGTGTTGCTTCCTGCGACCCCCATTGGCCTGGGATGTGGGATGGCGAACCACGGCCAGTGGGAGCCGCGATCAGCCGAACTTGCTGACACGGCAGGTAAACAAACTGGCCCGGCCAGGGTGCTTAACCTGGCGAGCCGCATGCCAGAGGTTGCCGACCCCTGTTATAGGCTTAAAAAAAAAGGGAAAAATAAAACAGCTGACAAATGCAAATGTGAGCTGCATTTCCAGGGAGCTAAACCTCTTGGTAAAATACTATAAGAAATCCATATAATCCTCTCCCTGTCGGATATGGTTTCAGTTTGGGATAATTGTTTCACATCCAGTGAAAGCTGTATACTTCATTTAGAGCAGTGGTTCTTAATCCTTACTGCAGCCTCCACCCCTTTGGTTCTCAAAATATGTTCTCACACCCCTTATCAAAAATCGTTGAAGTAGATCAGTTCTTTAAACCTAGATATATTTTGTTTGTATATTACAGTAATTGTTAAAAGATGTATAATGTTAATAAATACATAAGTTTGATGAAACAAAGTAATTGTACTTACGTGCCTGTGCTTAATTTGTGTTTTCAATGATTTACCTTCTAAAAAATCTGGCATGTCTCACATCCCCAGAAAGGGCATTTGGACCCCCAGGGAGTGCGTGCACCCCAGGTTAAAAACCACTGATTTAGAGGAACAATTTTTTTAAAAAAATCTATTAAGAAACTGCCTCTTCCAAACATGTCATCTGAAAAACTGATTTTAAGGCGACTTCTATTTACAGGTTCAGCCGTTGACAAAGACTATTCCCTATCAAAAGAATTTATGCCACAGCTTATAGTTGACATTTATCTAGCCATAAACAAACATCCACTGAACAGCAGCAGGTGATGGTTAATTAAACAGCAACAGTTAAAAGTAGGGTGAAGGAAGGAAATAGTCTAGTCATTTAGTTTAACTGGAAAAACGTGAAGAGACTCAAAATGCAGTTTCAAACAAACAGTAAATCATAAATGCCTAAAGACTGTAAAGATAAATTACTTCATATTATGAATGGCAAGTTGAAGACATCAGAATCCCATAAGCACCATTTCAGATTGCTGATCGCTCATTAGTGTCACTGGATAGAGATTTACAATGTTAGTTATTTTAAGAAAATACAAAATGAAGATTTTAATCAATATTAATTTCTCTGTTGAAGGTCTTTCATCTATCTGAGGGTTAAAACCTATTATGGCTTATTATACAACTAATTATACACTCCTGTGCCCTCAGTACATGCAGATCAGGTGGATTCACTTAAATAATTGTAACTCATGATTACCACTGCTATAGTCAAAGTAGCAAAAAAAGAGTTTTTGTTCTAACTCTGACTTGAGACACAAAGAACTTTCCAAACATGTGCCTTTTGTGCTGAAGTTTTCCATATTTGATCTCTGTCTAAAAGTGATTTTATGGAAAGTTGGAACAGGATCTCTTCCACCATTTTTGAGCTGTGTGCATAGATGTGCAGGAAACTTTTTTTTTTTAAACATGCACACACAATGGGTAGATTATACATTTTAGTCACTGTAAACAAACATTCATAACCGAACTGTGGTTTACTGCTGATACCTCAATTAATAAAAAACTAACCTTTGAGACATTAAACTTTCCATGTAAATAGACCTGAGCAGTATTTACTTAGCTAACTTTGGCAAAAATTGTGAGGCAAATCAGAATTCTTTCTGAAGTCAGAAAACGCAAGGCTGTGCATGCACAGTAGAAAATTCCACTCATGTTGAAGCTTCACATTTCGATGTGGATGTGCTACTCACGACTGCACAGATAACAAACTGTACATATAAATACCTGTCAACTGAGCTGTTCTAAAAGTGATTGGGCTTCTAAAATGCACTCCTCTCTTCCCCCACTCCCCTCCCCCACAAAAGGTCTCCATGGACTTGAGAAATTAACAGAGTCAGGAGGTTCTGAGCTCTGTTCTTATCTCTGCCACTGACTAGTTTTTATAATACATTAAAAAGTTGGATTAAATTGAGAAATATGCTGATTTCAGTCCTTCTCTGAAGTACCAACACTGGACTTTGGACCAATAGCCTGATTTGATATGGCAAACCTGACATTTCTATGATACAATCATTTAATCATTGGAATAAATTATCAAGGGAAGTGGTGGATTCGCCTGCTCGTGAGCCCTTCAAATCAAGGCTGAATGCCTTTATGGAAGATGTGCTTTAGCCAAACACAAGTCATTGGTCTCAGTACAAGAGTAACCAGATGAAGTCCTATGGCTTGTGTTCTATAAGTCAGCCTAGATGACCTAATGGTCCCTTGTGGCCTTAAAAATCCATGAAGAACCCATTGACTACACTTGCCATTATTGATGTCGGAAGTGGTCTCACCACTAAATAGAACCTTCAGCTATCCACTCAGGGCTTGATTCTGAGAGATGCTGACCTGAGCAAAAGCTGTCTTGCAACACCTTATGAGTAAGCCCTGCAACTACAGATATCTTTGGATGATGCCTCCTTTAATGATGTTGTGCTGCTCACAACAAACCACATCGTTAAGAGGGAGAAATAACCTTTTATCACTCTGGCATGATGTTAACACAGTATATGGTACCTTTACAGCCAAAATGATCATGTTATAAATGAAAGTAGGGTTTGCTATGTCATTGTATACCCATTCTTCATCAAAGGGAGGAATAAAAGCCTTGAAACACTAGTGAAGCTCAGCAATAACCAGTCCATTTATTGTATTCTATGTCAATTAGCTTCTACCTGCAGTATTCTCTTGGGTCCCCTGACTATTTGCCTCCTTTTACTGTAATCAGCTGAAATTCTTTGCCAGAGTTGATCACACAAGGACAAAGTATTAGAGTAAAACAGTTTTGAGCTTCCCTCCATCCCACACACAAGAAGCCATAGAAAACTTCAGTTTCCTTATATTGACACAGTAAAGGCTTTGTATTGACTTTGAAGGTCATCTCAGAACTGTCCGATCGCTCCAAATCAAGATTATCTAACTGGGTAATAATGGTTAACCCGACATAGTCAAAAGGAAAAGGGGTCATTCAAGAGCTCATCAACCTCTTATTTTCACTCCTAATTTCACTCTCTCTCTCTCACACACACACACACACCCCCCTTGGAAAAATAGCCAGAACCCTGGATGTTTATTTGAAACTTTAACAAACTAAACATCTTGGGGAACAATCACTAGGCTAGCAGTCTCCAATGGGTCCTGGGTCCCCTCCCTCAATTCCCCATCACCTGTTATTACTATCATCTTTGGAGTGTGTAAGATGATGGCAGAAATCCAGGAAGCAGGGTTCCCTGCTGACCTTGCTGTTTCTTCTGCAGCGTGACACAGTGGATGAAATTCCTATTTCAATAAAGTAAATGGAATTAAAGAGAGTGGTGCTTTGTCTCAAAAGATGGGAGAATGGTATGTGGATCCCATAGACCACACTACAGGACATGGGACACAACCGCATAGGGTATCTTTTACATTTTAAAACGGTAAAATAGATCCAAATGAAGGGTCCTTTGGTTCCACCGCTAAGGACCAGGAGGCAACCTATTGTGGGGGAGGGTGCCAACCTGGGCACCCAAAAATCACTAATCACTTGAGACTCTTGGTCAATGTCTTCTTAGTGGTCCCAATCCAGCAGTAGCATCAGTGAGAAATTAAGGAAAAGAGTCTAGACTGTACAGAGCCCTAAAGCAGAGGTCCCCAATCTGTGAGGTGTGCCTCCCTAAGGGGACACAAAGGAACATTCAGGGGGCACAGCTGGAAGGACTGCTCCTGCCCTCAGCTATGGCCCCAACCTTGGCCTCCTTACCCCATCTGCATCCACCCCCTTCTTAAGCTGTGGCCCTGCTCCTGACCTGGCTCCAGGGGTAGGGGGACATGTACAGGTGTAAGGGGGGGCATGAGCTAAAAGGTTTGGGGACCACTGCCCTAGAGAAGCTGATAATCAGTTTACAGAAGCTACTTTTTGATTCAGGGCCTTGCTTTTTAGTTTCATCTTCTTACCATATGTGCAATGTGCCTCAGGCAGCATGTAACCAGGCTTCATCACCTAATTTGGTCCACTGATTGGATCGTTAGCTTCCCAGCTTGAGTCAGGTACTGATGCAGAGTGTGAGGTGAAAGCTGATCCATGCCCCCCTTCAGCATCACGATGCTACTATAATCCACCCCATTTTGCTATTAGATGTATAGGCATCTCTGCAGAATTCACCATGATCATATCTGATAGCTTATAATCAATTGCTGCTGATAGCCATTCAGGCCTGGGCTTCATTTATCATAGCAATTGTCCAATTCAAGGAGTAGCCTCACCCTTAGCTCACCATCCTTCAAAACCAAGCCCTGCCTACATCATACACCAGTTTTCTGATATTAGATTTGCTATAAATTATCATATGAAATATTTCTACACTCACACAATGAAGCTACAGTGTCTTGCTAAAGTAATTGTTTGATGAACATCCAATATGAGGGAAATCTATATTAGACTTCAGCTTGACACAAAGAAGAACTGATCATGGAACTAAAAGCTAATGGCAGCTTAAGTGCAAATGATCATGACGATCAATTTCATAATATGCAAACCGAATAAAGTCCAGACCAGTAAATTATATTCTTGATGCTTTAAAAGGGCCAATTTCACAAAAAGTGAAAAAACTTGATATGCTGAATATTAATCTCCTGTTGGATTGTATGTGCTATCATCGTATGGGAAGTTATGCTGTGTGTGTTACTGAAATATGTAGTGAGATTAGGAACACCCACAACCAGCCGTGTAGGTACAACAACAGAGTAGTCAGACACTGCTGATGGTGCATTAAAGGAATCCACACTTCCCAGGTCTATCCCAGGAATTGTATACATGCTATCTCTAAGAAGTCTCCATTGTAGACAATGGAGACTGCTTGACTCACATCATAGCAAAAGGATCTTTCCAGCAAGCTGGAAGAAACTATAAAGGAGAGGAAGTGACAGTCACTTGGCCTCTCTCCCCCCACATTCAATACCTGGAAACACATCTGGAAAACAAAGACTGAACTGGAGAGGTGGTCCCAGGCTGAAGCAGAGTCCCAGCCCGAGTATGGAGGACATGTAACCTGCTTGTATTATCTATCAGGGTGAGAATGCTTGATTCCAATCCTGTCTAGTTTATAGAACTCAGATTGCGATTTTACTTTTATTTCTCAGGTAACCAACCATGATCTGAACACTTATTACTTATAATCACATAATATCTTTCTGTAGTTAATAAATCTGTTTTATATTTTACCTAAAACAGTGCATTTTGGTTGAAGTGCTCGGGAAATTTGCTCAGATTGCAAGAGCTGGTGCATGTCCACCTTCCTTTGTAGAAGTGGCAGACTGGATAATAACCTTACTGGCCAGGCTTTGACAAGGGCAAGATGGTACAGCTCTGAGTTTCTAGGCCAGGGAGCTGCAAGGAATGGGCTGGAGCCTCTCTATGGTTGGTTCACGAATGGCTGACAAAAGCATTCATATGACTTAGCTGGGTGTGTTCCTGCCTGTGTAAGTGTAGGACCTGGACAGATTTATAGCTTGTCACAACATCAGTGTGAGAGGGAGCCAAGGCTGGTATGCCAGAGGACTCAGCAGTACCCCAGTTCAAGGTTGCATGCTGGGGAACCAGTCACTGCGGGTAATATAATTAATAGCAATCAACAAGGTTTTGTGGAAGATAGATCCTGTCAAACAAACTATTATTTTAAAAATGAAATTACAAATTTTGTTAACAAAGGTAATAGTAATGATGTAATATACCTTGACCTCTGTAAGGCATTGGTGCTGCAGGGCATTTTGATTAAAACCAGAACGATATAAAATTATCATAGCACATATTAAATGGATCAGAGGCTAGTGGGCTGATAGGTCTCATTGTAATGGTAAATGGAGAATCATTGAGCAGCTTTTTCCAGTTGGTCCCACAGGGATCAGTTCTTGGTCCTATACTATTTGATATTTTTATCAATTATCTGGAAGAATACAAAGTCATCCCTGATAAAGTTTGCAGATGACACAAAAATTGGGGGAGTGATAAATAATGAAAAGGACAGGTTATTGATAAGATTGCTTAGTAAGCTGGACACAAAGCAAAAATGTATGTTTTAATATGGCTAAATGTAAACATACATCTAGTAACAAAGAACAGACAAAACTTACAAGATAAGGGATTCTATCCTGGGAAACACTGATTCCTAAAAAAGATCTGGGGGTCACAGTGTATGATAAACTGACCATGAGCTCCCAGCATGACACCCCGGTAAGAGGGTCATGGTGGCCCCTCCATCACTGGCGATTTTTAAACGAAGATTGGATGTTTTTCTAAAAGAGATGCTAGGAATTATTTTGGGGACATTCCAAACTCCTCTACATCACAGGCTGTAGACTAGAAGATCTCAAATAGTCATAAATTCCAAGGCCAGAAGGAACTATTTACAATTTCAGATAAGATTATGAAATGGAAGACTATGTGGCCAAATTCACAAGGTGACTTAAATAGGCACAACTTCCACAGCTCTGTGCCCATTTACCCCAGATGTGAATTTGGTCAGGTGTCCTTACGTATGCACAAGGGGAGAGAGCTAAGGTAGTGTGAATGCCTTAACTTTTAGTTGTATGGGTACTGTCAGTTTCAAATCTCAACCTTAAAATGGCATTAATGCATTTATCTATATTGAATAAACAAGTTAAGCAAGCACATTCTTCCTGGGCCCCAGTTCACTAGGAGAGATTTCCTTTTCTGTCTGAAACTCAGATATACACAAACGAAGTCATGAACAACAGAACTTCAAGAAGATACACGACTACTAAACTGCCGGTAGCAGAATGGCTACAATGAGAATCAATTTTTTACATCTTTAATCAAAGAACAGGTACACCATTCTTATAGAGAGCCTCCTCAATCTGAATTTTTTTTGTTGTTTAAAAAAAAAACCTTGAGTGCATATTAAGCCACTTTATAGGAAGATCACAAAGAAAAAATATATATATTTCCTCCAGGACCAGGATCCTAGAAGGAAGCATGATTCAGAAGAATATTTCTTTAAGATACAAAGTAATGACAACTGTATAGGATCAAGAAGGGAAGTGACTGAGTCTTTAATATGAAGCATTTTAATAATCTCATACAGAGACAAATCAAGAACCCCTGTGAAGAATCATGGAGTAAAGTGGCATTTGAGGCAAGTGAAAATTACAGAAAAAACCCCCAAAAGATGGCTTTAAGTAGCAGCCAAATTGAAAGTAAGGAAAAAGCAAGATTCTAGACACTTTGAGGTAAGGATGCCCCAAGCTCTTCCACATGGCCAGGCTACTGTGCCTCATCTCCCTTCTGGAGAGTTCATATCCAAGGGCAAAAGGATAGTTCAGTCTCTGAATGTCAGGTCATTGGCCTCTGAATGTCAAGTCATTGCATAACAGTGCACATACCACTATCACAGCTGGTGATTACACGTTCACTACTCAGACTGAAGACCAACTTATTTCATGTATACTGATGAAAGTTCACCAGAGGGTGGGATTCAAAGTAACAAATCTTGGGATATACCAGTGCCAATCTCCTGAGCCATCTGGTCTTAGACTTTTTTTTTTAAAGGCTTATTGATTCCAAGAGGGCAACTCATGCCTGCCCCTCTGTGCACACATATCGGCAGTAAACTTGAAGCTACAATAGCCTCATTCAAACCTCCATGCAACATTCATTCACTTGGCAGGGGCGGCTCTAAGCACCAGCAAAGCAAGCAAGTGCTTGGGGCAGCCTATTTGCAGGGGCAGCAGCCCACAGGGATCAAGCCTTCGGAGCTGAGAACCAGAGGGCCCTGGGAGCTGTAGTTCCTTGGTTAGCTCCCTGCCCATAGAGCAAGCCCTGGAGCAGGGAAAGAACTATATTTCCCAGCATTCCCTTGGCCACTATCAACAGGAAGGGGAGGGGGAGGGAGTACGGTCGCTGAAACCTCATGCTGTAGCTTGCTGTGAATGGAGAGCTCACTGCTAGAGAGGTGGCACTGTGAATGGGGAACAAGTGTGCCCAAGGAGTAGAAGGCTTTGGCCCAGATATTCCCTTCAGAAGACATCCCCAGACTGGATTAGGGATACTGGTGTGACCTCACCTTGCAGCCCCCAAAGAAGGAATTGGGTAGACTAAATGGACAGTGCACCTCTCTATCTGAAGCCTAGCAAGGGAGGTACATGGATCCCACTAGAATTTAAAATGAAAAGTAAGGAAGAGGAGGCTCTGGTAGGGGACTTGGGAAGCTTTAGATACAGTACCAGGCACATAGGAGGATTTCCACTTCTGAGCCATGGAAACAGAAGTTGACTTTTCCTTTCCAAATTTAGCTAATATTCAGAAAGAGAACCCAGCACCTGCCTTCCAGATTTGAACACCTCAGAATTCAGGAGTGCTCAAGCTCAATTTAGGCAGCTGTTACTTCATTTCTCTCAAATCAAATAGACTGATCCACTGTAATTTGCTGTAGAAAAAGTAGGATAAAATTGAGCAAGAAATGCTTCCCAGTGGTTTTTAGGACTGCAATTGCTATTTTCAACAGCCATTGCTTTTTTTTAGTTTTTTTTGTTTAAAAGGAAGATAGTGATGTTGCATTGGCAAATTCCCCGTAGAAACAAAGAGTGGAACAAAAGAATAATAAAGGCACCTCAACTTTTCCTCATTTATGTATCCAGATATCCTCCAATCACACAAGCTGAAAATTGTTCTACTTTACTGCAGTTCGGTAACCATATGGGAACCAATCCTGTCTGTGTTCTGTGCACATCCAAAATTCTTGCTGAATGACCCACCCTGGGAGCAAGTTACCAGTGACCCAGGGCTGGGGTGGAAGGATGGTGCAGATGGGGAGGGGGAAGGGGGAGGGGGCAGAGCCCAGGGCTGGATGGCAGGGGAGTGCCCGTGAGGGGGAAGGCCAGGGCTGGGACAGCAGGGGTGGGGGCGGGAGCCCAGGGCTGCAGTGAGAACAGCCAAAAATTTTTTGCTTAGGGCGGCAAAAAGCCTAGAGCTGGCCCTGCACTTGGGATTTTTGTGCAGGGGGAAAGGAATGTGATCTTAATGCATCTTTATGATCATTAATTTAGCCGCTAAAGTCTTTAGAAAGCTTAAAAGCAAAAACCCCACCAAATAAATTCAATTGAAGTTTTATATGATTTCAGTTTACAGATTTACTGCTCTCCTGTAAAAAATGCAAACAAACTATCTTACACAATGAGACTTGGCAAACTCTCTGCAGAAATGCATGCTGCTAAATCAGTCAGTGCAGGCAACCTGAATTATTAACAGTTATTTATAATACAGCAACACCTAGGGGCCTAACTGAGATCAAGAACCCATTATGCTAGATGCTGTACAGATATATATGAAGAGATAGAATGTAAGCTATACAGTGCAGGGACTTTGTCACTAGGAGGGTGTATAAACCCTGGAATGGGTTATCTAGGCAGGTGGTGGAATCTTCTTCCTTAGAGGTTTTTAAGGTCAGGCTTGACAAGCCCTGGCTGGAATGATTTAGTTGGGGACTGGTCCTGCTTTGAGCAGGGGGTTGGACTAGATGACCTCCTGAGGTCCCTTCCAACCCTGATATTCTGTGACTAGCTAATCAGGACAGAGTTATCCCTATTTTACAGATGCACATGCGTCACAGATATTTATCTAGGTATTTTGAGTTCGGTAACCTATGTCCTAGAAGACCAAGAGTATAGGCAGGAGGAGACTGGCCCCTTCCTTGTAGCAGGTCTGAAAAGACCTGTGTTTCCAGAACCTCTCCCCAAGTGGTCAATGACTAACAGTCAGACCAGGCATCAGAAGCCAGGAAATGGAACCAAGGCTCAGAATCAGAAACTGAATACCAGAGCTAAGGGTCAAACCAGAGTCAGAGGCTAAATGCCTGAGCCAAAGATCAAACAAGAATCAGAACTGACCATCAGAAAAGGCAGAGGCAAGGCTGGATCAGGGCTGGAACAAAGCAAAGAAACAGGGACCAGGAACAAGGCAAAGATGAAAGCAGCAAGAACAAGGCAAGGTCTGTCTTAGCAGCAGATCAAGGATCTGCCTTGTTACACAGACAGCCTCCAGGTGGTTATTTAAAGCCTAAGGGAATGTGCCCGGGCCAATCATGGAACATGGTAGGTTCCAACAGTCAGGGCTTCTGTGGGCGGGACATCCAGTGGTGCCTGGCCCCGCAAGGCCGATCCCTGCTTTGGCAGAGCTATGGAGGGGCAGCATAGATGTGCTAGTTGCTCAGAGACCTGTAGACCTGGTTTCTAACCCTGTAAATCCTCATAGCCAGTCATGTGTGAAGATAGTCAGCTAAGAATAGCCCTGCTCTTGGATTTCAGCTCAAGAAGGGAAATTCCAGGTTAGTGTTAAAAAGTTAGGAGATTTGCCCAACTTAGACCATCACCATGCCCAGTGATGTGTAGGCAGGTTTCTATGTCTGAGTCCCATTGAAGTCCTAGCTACATATGGGTGCAGCATTGCAAGATTGGGGCCTACATTTGGAGAAAGATCACAAACCAAGCAAACCCTCTACCACAACCCCCAACAAGTATAAGTTACTCAAATAGAATTTAAATTGGCAGGGAGCAAGAGGGCAGAGAAGAGAGATTAAGCACTTGCCAGGGTGTCTCACTATGAATCTAGTCATATCTTTTATCATGCTTCCTAATTCAAGTTGTATGTTTAAACAAGGACTTGCTCCTGCATAGACCATTTCCTCCTCCTATATAGTCTCACACTGAAGCTATTTAAGACAACTTCAAGATCAAGCAGAAAGAGGAGATGGGCCACTGAGAATAAAACCCTGAATATATTTTTGCATTTGATAAAATGCCTGAAAAGTGAATTAACTGTGTTATTTTTGAACAGTACATCAGCATGTCTTTGATGTTAACCTGATATTTGGAGAAAATACATAAAATAATGCCTGATACAATATTAAATGTGTCTCTTTGAAAAGTTCTAATACTACAAAATCCAGTCTAAGACTTATGCAGAGCCAATGTGTGTTGGGGGGATGGGGAAAAAGGGTCACATGCCCCCTAGAGTGGCTGCTTGGCTTGTACCAAGCATGCTTACTAATATCTGCTGAAGCCACTGCCCTCACTCTGTACCTGCCTACCCCACCCACACACAGCAGGTACGAGTTGCCTCTGGACGAACATTTTTCTATGGGTCATTTAACATTCAGTGTTCCGCCAGAGGCAATAACAGCAAATTAAAATATTGATTTGTACAGTATTTAAGTGATCTTTTGTGGTTGCAATCCAGGAAATCATAATGTTAATGCTCATGTAATTGCAGCAGCCCAAATGTTAGAAATACCCTGCTGTGGATAGACCCAAAATGTTAAAGGAAAGCGCAATGCAAGGGGACAGGGGACATTTTCTCAGTGTTTTACAGCATGTGCACTAAACAGCTTGTATTTCATATATTTTATTATAATAAGAATTTGTACTAGAAGATAAGCTCAACATATTTTTTCCAGTTTTCATTTATTTAAATTGAGATTTCAGTCACCCTGGAGGTCTGTATATCAATCATAGACTTTAATATAGAAGAAGTGGCAAGTTCATTTTCTTATTCCTGATGACCATATTAATTGCACCTTGGTCAAGTTATTATTGCATTTTTCCACTCGCCTGTAACATAACTTTGGAGTAGGCAGCTTAGAATGCAGAAAGGAAGTATTTACAACTGGAACTCACAGGAATATTGTGCATAATTACCAGAATGACTTAGGAGACCTTTTTTTCTAAAATAGCCAAGTTTACTAAGCTTAATACATTTCATGAGAATGCATAATACAGAATAGTACATGGTGTCTAGTGTACAAGATGCAGGTCACAAAAATATGCAGCATTCCTAGATTAATCAGGCGATTGGTGTATATATTAAGAAAAGTTCTAGGTGAGATGAGCTTGAATACAAGATAATAGCTGGTTTTGTGCTGAGAGCATAGACTCTAGAAAGAGTAACATTGTGCACCAGAGAACATCAAATCAGGGTTCAGGGAAGCTTTGCACTAATCCAGTGTTGTAATGACAGCTTAAAAATTTGGTACTTTGATGAATTCTGAGATTGGATTTAAACCTCTTCAATTTGGCTTGCTGGTATTTAATCTTTTAACTTTGCATTCTTAATCAAAACTCAAAGCAGATCTTTAATCTTGTATATAGAAAATAGAAGATTAGAGGCCCCTGACCTGGCTCTGGTACACAGCTGCTTGCTTCCTTCTTCCCTTCTCATTCGCACAGTGCTAGCAAGAGGAAGACTCATTTTTAAACTGTGAAAGGGATTATGGAAAAGTGAAAGTGCATGTTAAATGTTCAAATTCTCTCTTGTAGGAGAATCTCACTGTGTCTGCTCAGTAAGGAATTTTTTAAAAGGTTCACTAACCTGTTGTAACAGCCAGGCAAGTACTAACAAACTTCAACAGGACTTTATTTTTAAAGTGGAAACCTCTTTAGCGAGCTGCTGCTGCTGCTGCACCCTCTATAACTCTCACTCTGCCTCCTCAGCTCCTCCCCATTCATAAGATTCATAGATTCTAGGGTCAGAAGGGACCCATGTGATCATCTAGTCCGACCCTCTGCACAAAGCAGGCCACAGAACCCTACCCATCCACTTCTATAACAAACCTCTAACCTATGCTTATTGAAGTCTTCAAATTGTGGTTTGACGACCTCAAGCTGCAGAGAATCCACCAGCAAGTGACCCATGCCCCACGCTGCAGGGGAAAGCGAAAAACCTCCAGGGCCTCTGCCAATCTGCGCTGGAGGAAAATTCCCTCCCGACCCCAAATATGGTGATCAGCTAAACCCTGAGCATGTGGGCAAGACTCACCAGGCAGCACTCAGAAAAGAATTCTCTGCAGTAACTCAGATCCCATCCCATCCAACATCCCATCACCAACCACTGGGCATACCTATCTGGCGATAATCAAAGATCAATTGCCAAAATTAGGCTCTCCCATCATACCATCCCTTCCATGAACTTATCAAGCTTAATCTTAAAGCCAGATATGTCTTTTGCCCCCACTACTCCCCTTGGAAGGCTGTTCCAGAACTTCACTCCTCTAATGGTTAGAAACCTTCGTCTAATTTCAAGTCTAAACTTCCTAGTGTCCAGTTTATACCCATTCGTTCTTGTATCTACATTGGTACTAAGCTTAAATAATTCCTCTCCCTCCCTAATATTAATCCCTCTGATATATTTATAAAGAGCAAGCATATCCCCCCTCAGCCTTCTTTTGGCTAGACTAAACAAGCCAAGCTCTTTGAGTCTCCTTTCATATGACAGGTTTTCCATTCCTCGGATCATCCTAGTAGCCCGTCTCTGAACCTGTTCCAGTTTGAATTCATCCTTCTTAAACATGGGAGACCAGAACTGCACACAGTATTCCAGGTGGGGTCTCACCAGCGCCTTATATAACGGTACTAACACCTCCTTATCTTTGCTGGAAATACCTCGCCTGATGTATCCTAAAACCGCATTAGCTTTTTTAACGGCCATATCACATTGGCGGCTCATAGTCATCCTGCGATCTACAAATACCCCAAGGTCCTTCTCCTCTTCTGTTGCTTTCAACTGATGTGTCCCCAATCTATATCTAAAGTTCTTATTATTAATCCCTAAGTGCATGACCTTGCACTTTTCACTATTAAATTTCATCCTATTACTATTACTCCAGTTTACAAGGTCGTCCAGATCTTCCTGTATGATATCCCGGTCCTTCTCCATGTTAGCAATACCCCCCAGCTTTGTGTCATCCGCGAACTTTATTAGCACATTTCCGCTTTTTGTGCCAAGGTCAGTAATAAAAAGGTTAAATAAGATTGGTCCCAGAACCGATCCTTGAGGAACTCCACTCCTTACCTCCATCCAGCCTGACAGTTCACCCTTCAGTACGACCCATTGTAGTCTCCCCTTTAACCAGTTCCTTATCCACCTTACAATTCTCATATTGATCCCCATCTTTTCCAGTTTGACTAATAATTCCACATGTGGAACCGTGTCAAATACCTTACTGAAATTGAGGTAAATTAGGTCTACCGCATTTCCTTTGTCTAAATAGTCTGTTACCTTCTCAAAGAAGGAGATCAGGTTGGTTTGGCACGATCTACCTTTAGTAAAACCATGTTGTACTTTGTCCCAATTACCATTGACCTCAATGTCCTTAACTACTTTCTCCTTCAAAATTTTTTCCAAGACCTTACATACTACAAACTAACAGGCCTATAGTTACTCAGACCACTCTTTCTCCCTTTCTTAAAGATAGGAACTACGTTAGCAATTCTCCAGTCGTACGGTACAACCCCTGAGTTTACTGATTCATTAAAAATTCTCACTAACGGGCTTGCAATTTCATGCGCCAGTTCCTTTAATACTCTCGGATGAAGATTGTCTGGGCCCTCCGATTTTGTCCCATTAAGCTGTTCAAGTATGGCTTCTACCTCAGATGTGGTAATATCCACCTCCATATCCTCATTCCTGTTTGTCAACCTTCCATTACCCCTAAGCTCCCCATTAGCCTTATTAAAGACTGAGGCAAAGTACTTATTTAGATATTGGGCCATGCCTAGGTTATCCTTATCCTCCTTTCCATCCTCAGTGTGTAGTGGTCCCACTTCTTCTTTCTTCGTTTTCTTCTTATTTATATGGCTATAGAACCTTTTACTATTGGTTTTAATTCCCTTTGCAAGGTTCAACTCTACTTGGCTTTTAGCCTTTCTCACTTTATCCCTACATGTTCTGACCTCACTAAGATAGCTTTCCTTGCTAATCCCACCCTTCTTCCACTCCTTGTAGGCTTTCTGCTTTTTCTTAATCACCTCTCTGAGATGCTTGCTCATCCAGCTTGGTCTACAACTCCTGCCTATGTTTTTTTTCCCCTTTCTTGGGATGCAGGCTTTCGATAGTTTCTGCAGCTGCGACTTAAAGTAATTCCAGGCCTCTTCCGCATTTAGATCCACAAGTTCTTCAGTCCAATCCGCTTCCCTAACTAATTTCCTTAATTCTTTAAAGTTAGCCCTTTTGAAATAAAAAACCCTAGTCCCAGATCTATTTTTGTTTATCCTTCCATCTAGTTTGAACTGAATTAGCTCATGATCACTCGAACCAAGGTTGTCCCCTACAACCATTTGTTCTATGAGGTCCTCACTGCACACCAAAACCAAATCTAAAATGGCATCCCCTCTTGTCCGTTCTTCAACTACTTGGTGAAGGAATCCATCAGCTATCACATCCAGAAAAATCTGAGCCCTACTATTCTTGCTAGCACTTGTACTCCAGTCTGTATCTGGGAAGTTAAAGTCTCCCATGATCACACATTTCCCATTCGTGTTTACTTCATTAAAAACATTAAAGAGGTCTCCATCCATATCCAAATCAGATCCCAGTGGTCGGTAGCACACCCCAAGCAGTATCTCAGGGGAGGCTCTAGTAGCTTTCTTTCCCAGTGTGATTTTTGCCCAGACAGACTCTGTCTTGTCCATTCCATCACTTCTTATTTCTTTACAGTTAACCTCCTCATTGATGTACAATGCTACTCACCACCTTGCCTTTATTTCTATCTTTCCTAAAGAGCACATAGCCTTCAATACCTGTACTCCAGTCATGACTACTATTCCACCACGTTTCCGTTATCCCTATAATATCTGGTTTCACTTCCTGTACCAGTAGCTCTAGTTCCTCCATTTTGTTCCCTAGGCTCCTCGCATTAGTGTACAGACATCTTAATTTTTGCCGTTTGGCTTCACTCACATTCTGTACCCTGTTAGGCACAGACATTCTACCACCAACATCACCTGTTAGTCTGTTATCTACACTACCCTTCCTCCTTATGCCAATTCTTCTGTCCACGGCTGTATCCCCTCTTACTTTGTTTACTTCCCTCTCAAGGTTAAATTCCGGCGTGGAGATCTCCCGAACATCTCCCAACCATCTCCCCCAAATTTCTAGTTTAAAGCTCTCTTAATCAGGTCGGCGAGCCTCCATCCTAGAAGTCTATTTCCCTCCTTGCTCAGGAGAAGTCCATCCCGAGAGAACAGTCTTCTGTCCGTAAATGCTTCCCAATGGCCGTACATCCCAAAGTCCTCCTTATAGCACCACTGCCACTGTTGATCGCCATAATCTTGTCACACCTTTGTCACCCTTCTCTAGGAACCGGCAGAATCCCACTGAAGATCACCTGAGCCTCAATTTCCTTAAGCATCTTCCCCAGTCTGGCATAGTCTTCCTTGATACATTCCAGAGAGTATCTAGCCATATCATTCGTTCCCACATGAAGGACAATCAATGGATTCTTCCCCGCTCCCGCTGGTATCCTTTTCAGCCTCAGGTCCACATCCTGTATCTTAGCACCTGGCATACAGCACACCCTTCTGTTCTCCCGATCAGCTCTAGTCACAGGCCTGTCTATTCTTCTCAGTAAGGAGTCTCCAATCACGTAGACCTGCCTTTTCCTGGTGACAGTGCGCTTCTCCAGTCTATCTCCTGCACCCACTGGCTGCAAGTCCTCTTGATTCCTATTCCCCCTCGTAATCCTCCTGGGGCTCATATTTGGTGTTGCCTCCATTGACTCCTCCCCTCCTCTTGCAGGACTATCAGCTCTTCTCTTTTTCCTTGCCCTCTCTCCTTCAGCGACCACCTGCTGTGCCCATTCTCCATTTTCCAACTCTGCAAACCTGTTCCTAAGTTCTATTTCTCCTTCACTGGCCCGTCTTTTCCTCTGCCTGGTTCTCTTAGTCACATGCTTCCACCGTCCACTTTCCTCACCCAGCAGTCTCTCCTCTGAATTCTTTGGTCCTGCTTCCATCTGCACATCTGAGCTTATCCCTTCAGCCCCCTCATGTCTGTGCTCCATCGTCTGCTCAAACCCCCTTCTGAACTCAACCAGAGTTTCCACTTGCATCTCCAGTCCTCGGATCTTCTCTTCCATCAGCTCTATCTGGCGGCACTTCATGCAGACAAAGCTCTTTTCAGGCGCCCCCTCCAGGATCATGTACATGCCGCAGCTTCCACATCCAGTCATCCTCCTTGTGTCTTTCACTGCTGCCTCTGTATCAGTCATGGCCTTCACACCTGACGCCTGGTAGTCAACCCAACACAAGCCCCCAGCAGGCACCAGACCACCACCCTATCCCTTGACTTGCTTGTCGGTTCCTCTGTCTTAGTCTCCTCTGCAACCTCCCCCTGGAAACACAATACAATCTACAAACTACAAACTACACACTGCACAATACAATCTACAAACTACAAAAACCTGCTCCTCCAACAGAACTCCCACTGAAACTCCCCTGTTTACAGCTCTGTTTGCTGGCTCCTGTGCTGCTGCAGCTGTCTGTCCTTTCAGACTCCCAACAGCCAGTGCTCCCAGTTCTAATAATTACAAGCAACATCTAAACACCACATAACCTTATGGGGAAAATAGTTCCATTTTAGAAAGACCTCACATTAAAGAACAAGAGTTGTGTCCAAATTCCATTGCCTCCAAAGTCAAAGACATCCACAGCGTAAGTTTAAAAATATAGTAAGAAAAGCCAAAAGTAGTTTGAGGAACAGCTAGCCAAAAACTCAAAAGGTAACAACAAAATCTTTTAAGTACATCAGAAGCATGAAGCCTGCTAAACAACCAGTGGGGCACCTGAACAATCGAGATACAAAAGGAGCATTTAAAGACAATGAAGTCATTGCGGAGAAACTAAATGAATTCTTTGCTTCAGTCTTCATGGCTGAGGATGTTAGGGAGATTCCCAAACTGAGCCATCCTTTGTAGGTGACAAATCTGAGGAACTGTCACAGATTGAAGTGTCATTAGAGGTGGTTTTGGAATTAATTGATAAACCTAACAGTAACAAGTCACCAGTACCAGATAGAACTCTTGGGTGAATACTGAAAGAACTCAAATGTGAAATTGTGGAACTATTAACTATGGTTTATAACCTGTCCTTTAAATCAGCTTCTGTACCCAATAACCGGAAGTTAGCTAATGTAACGCTAATATTTTAAAAGGGCTCTAGAGGTGATCCTAGCAATTACAGACGGGTAAGTCTAACGTCAGTACGGGCAAATTAGTTGAAACAATAGTAAAGAATAAAATTGTCAGACACATAGAAGAACATAAATTGTTGGGCAAAAGTCAACATGGTTTCTGTAAAGGGAAATCATGTCTTGTTAATCTGATAGAGTTCTCTGAAGAGGTCAACAAACATGTGGACAAGGGGGATCCAGTAGACATAGTGTACTTAGATTTCCAGAAAACCTTTGACAAGTTCCCTCACCAAAGGCTCTTATGTAAATTAAGTTGTCATGGGATAAGAGGAAGATCCTTTCATGGATTGAGAACCAGTTAAAAGACAGGGAACAAAGGGTAGGAATAAATGGTACATTTTCAGAATGGAGAGGGGTAACTAGTGGTGTTCCCCAAGGGTCCAATCCTATTCAACTATTCATAAATGATCTGGAGAAAGAGGTAAACAGTGAGGTGGCAAAGTTTGCAAATGATACTGAACTGCTCAAGATAGTCAAGACCAAAGCAGACTGTGAAGAACTTCAAAAAGATCTCACAAAACTTAAGTGATTGGGCAACAAAATGGCAAATGAAATTTAATGCGGATAAATGTAAAGTAATGCACATTGGAAAAAAAATAACCCCAACTATACATACAATATGATGGGGCTAATTTAGCTACAACTAATCAGGAAAGAAATCTTGGAGTCATCGTGGACAGTTCTCTGAAGACGTCCACGCAGTGCACAGCTGCAATCAAAAAAGCAAACAGGATGTTAGGAATCATTAAAAAAGGGTTAGAGAATAAGACGGAGAGTCTTATTGCCCTTATATAAATCCATGGTACGCCCACATCTTGAACGCTGCGTACAGATGTGATCTCCTCATCTCAAAAAAGATAAACTGGCATTAGAAAAGGTTCAGAGAAGGGCAACTAAAATGATTAGGGGTTTGGAGAGGGTCCCATATGAGGAGAGATTAAAGAGAGTAGGACTTTTCAGCTTAGAAAAAAGAGACTAAGAGGGATATGATAGAGGTATGTAAAATCATGAGTGAAGTGGAGAAAGTGAATAAGGAAAAGTTATTTACTTGTTCCCATAATATCAGAACTAGGGGCCACCAAATGAAATTAATGGGTGGTATGCCTTGGTTTCCCCTCTTGTACAACAGACCAGGTTTGCAATAGTTTCTTTGCTGTACCAAGCTTTACGTTTATTCTCAGGTAATAGCTGAGAGACAGCTTTAGATTTCTGCTCTGTACACTCACACACACACACACACCCCTATGCCCCTTAGGGTTAACCTGTTCCCCTTATTTTCAGGCTTGACTTGTTTTTTCACCTCCCTTTTCTGGAGGGCCATAATTTGAGTCTTCTAGGAGCTTGTTTGCTGACCAGATGTATTCATTATTCTCAGGTTCTTTGTGCTGCAAAGGGCAGTTTCCTCCTTCCCCCATCAGCTAAGTAATTTGCATTTACACAGAGGCTTTTTTTGGCTTGCCTCTGGATCCAGAGCTATTAGCAGCTCAGAGACTGTTTTAAAAGGGACACATTCCACTTCCACCAGAGTTGTGATTACTTTTCACTTTTATCTCCTGCTCCAAAACACTCCTCCAAAGATCTGAAAAAGAAAGCGCAATCTGCTATGGCTCCTTTTGGAGTCCTAACAGGATTTTAATTAAGTACCATGTTTTGTTTGCATTTATTTTACCCCTTTTCCAATATACACTGCATATGTCCTGGGAAATAAGCTATGTCTACACTACGGGATAATTTCGAATTAACATAAACCAGTTTTATAAAACAGATATTATAAAGTCGATTGCACGCGGCCACACTAAGAATATTAATTCGGCGGTGTGCGTCCATGGTCCGAGGCTAGCATCAATTTCCGGAGCGTTGCACTGTGGGTAGCTATTCCGTAGCTATCCCATAGTTCCCGCAGTCTCCCCTGCCCCTTAGAATTCTGGGTTGAGATCCCAGTGCCTGATGGGGCAACAATCATTGTCGCAGGTGGTTCTGGATACAGCCTCACCCCTCCCTTCGTGAAAGCAGCAGACAACCATTTTGCACCTTTTTTCCTGGGTGAACTGAGCAAATGCCATAGCACAGCAAGCATGGACCCTGCTCAGATCAATAGCGCAATCGTGTATGTTGTAAACACCTCGCGCATTCTCGTGTTGTCTATGGTGAACCATGAACTGCAAAGGCAGGCGAGGAGGAAGCAGCTACGGCAGCGCAGCGTCAAGAGTGATGAGGACATGGACACTGAATTCTTCCTAACTGCGGGCCTCTGCGCTTTGGAGCTCCTGCTGGTAATGGGGGAGGTTCTACCCATTGAACGCCGATTTTGGGCCCGGGAAACAAGCACAGACTGGTGGGACCGCATAGTTTTGCAGGTGTGGGATGATTCGCAGTGGCTGCAAAACTTTCGCATGCGTAAGAGCACTTTCTTTGAACTATGTGATTTAATTTCCCCTGCCCTGAAACGCCAGAATACCAAGATGAGAGCAGCCCTTACAATGGAGAAGCGAGTGGCAATAGCCCTCTGGAAGCTTGCAACGCCAGACAGCTACCGGTCAGTCGGGAATCAATTTGGAGTGGGAAAATCTACTGTGGGGGCTGCTGTGATGCAAGTAGCCAAAGCAATCATTAAGCTGCTGCTACGAAAGGTTGTGACTCTGGGACACGTGCAGGTCATAGTGGATGGCTTTGCTGCAATGGGATTCCCTAACTGGGGGGGGGGGGCGATAGATGGAACCCATATCCCTATCTTGGCACCGGAGCACCAGGGCACCCAGTACATAAACCACAAGGGGTACTTTTCAATGGTGCTGCAAGCACTGGTGGATCACAAGGGACGTTTCACCAATATCCACGTGGGATGGCCAGGTAGGGTTCATGACGCTCATGTCTTCAGAAGCACTGCTCTGTTTAAACTGCTGCAGCAAGGGAATTACTTCCCAGACCAGAAAACAACAGTTGGGGATGTTGAAATGCCTGTCATTATCCTGGGTGACCCAGCCTACCCCTTGATGCCATGGCTCATGAAGCCATACACAGGCAGCCTGGACAGTGGTCAGGAGCTGTTCAACTACAGGCTGAGCATGTGCAGGATGGTGGTAGAATGTGCATTTGGCCGTTTAAAGGCTCGCTGGTGCACATTACTCACTCGCTCAGACCTCAGCCAAACCAATGTCCTCTTTGTTATTGCTGCTTGCTGTGTGCTCCACAATCTCTGTGAGAGTAAGGGAGAGACCTTTATGGCGGGGTGGGAGACTGAGGCAAATCACCTGGCCGCTGATTACGTGCAGCCAGACACCAGGGCGATTAGAAGAGCTCACCAGGAAGCGATGCGCATCAGAGAAGCCTTGAAAACGAGTTTCATCACGGGCCAGGGTATAGTGTGACTGCTGTGTTTGTTTCCCCTTCATGAACCCGCCCTCTTTATTGACTCCTTCCCTGTAAACAACCCACCCTTCCCCTTCGATTACAGCTTGCTTAAGGAAATAAAGTCACTATTGTTTTAAAAGCATGTATTCTTTATTAAAAAGTAATTATAAAAAGAGGCAGAGAATTAACAAGGTATCCTGGGTGTGGTTTGGGAGGAGGATAGGAGGGAAGGAAAAGGCCATTAAGCACATTTCAATGTAATGACAGCCTTTTGGTTGGACTGTCCACAGGGGTGGAGTGGGCGGGTGCACAAAGCCTTCCCCCACGCGTTCTTACACATATGGGTGAGGAAGATATGGAACGTGATGAGGGTGGTTACACAGGGGCTGCAGCGGCACTCTGTGACCCCGCTGCTCTTCCTGAAGATCCACCAGACGTCGGAGGATATCAGTTTGATCACGCAGCAGCTCCAGCGTTGCATCCCGCCACCGCTGATCTTCCTGCCTACACCTCTGATCTTCCTGCCACCACTTCTCATCTCAGGCGTCTCTCCTATCCTCACGTTCACTGGCATCTTTCCTGTACTTTGCTACCATGTCCTTCCACTCCTTCGGATGAGCTCTTTCATTGCAGGTTACTTCCATGATTTCAGAGAACATTTCATCTCGCGTCCTCTTCTTCCTCCGCCTTATCTGAGCTAGCCTTCGGGATGGAGTAGGGAGG
The DNA here is from genome assembly GCF_025201925.1 of Gopherus flavomarginatus. Classification (NCBI taxonomy): domain Eukaryota; kingdom Metazoa; phylum Chordata; order Testudines; family Testudinidae; genus Gopherus; species Gopherus flavomarginatus. Next base: position 199,852,875 of record NC_066617.1, on the reverse strand, counting down.
CTTGAAAAATGTGCAGCTGCATGAGGGAGGGAAAAAATGGAGAGAAGTATTTTAAAAGATACATTTTACAGAACAATGGTTATACTCTTTCACAGTGAACAACACTATTCACCTTACATAGCACATGTGATTTCACTACAAGGTTGCATTTTGCATCTTTTAATATTGAGTGCCTGCAGCTCTGGTGTTACAGATCTCACAGACGCAGGTCCGGGAATCACAATTCAGCTTGCATGCATCCATGGTAAGCCACTGTCTTTCAGCTTCTCCAGCCTTCATATACACAGTGCCCTCTGATGCTTCTTTCCTGTTAACAAGCAGCAGCAGACACCAACCCCTCCCCTCCCCAATCCAATTCTCTAGGATTGCTTTACCCCTCCCCCCACCGCATGGCTGGTATAATAGAAGATCACTGCTAATCACCCCCCTTTCCTCCCCCGCCACCAGGTGGCTGCTAGCTGGGAAGATTCCTGCTGGCCAAACGCTAAAAAGCTCAGCGCTATCCTTCCTCCCCTCCCCCTGCTTGGCTACGTGCAAGGAAGGATTTCTTTTAAGCAACAGCCCAGTAGGAAAATGCCCATCTCTATCCCCTTAATTAAATTCCTTAATTTCAACCAGGTTACCATGAACAATATCACTCTGCTGAGGATAACAGAGCGAGATAAAGAACGAATGTTTCTTGAATGCCAGCAATCACTGGGAGCATACGCAGCTATGCTTTGTCATGCAATGATACCCGATTACTTGCTACATGCATGGCGTGGTAAAGTGTCCTACCATGGTGGATGGAACAAGGCTGCCTTGCCCAAAAACCTTCTGCAAAGGCTTTTGGAGTACCTCCAGGAGCGCTTCATGGAGATGTCCCTGGAGGATTTCCGCTCCATCCCCAGACATGTTAACAAACTTTTCCAGTGACTTTACTGGCTGCGAATGCATCCCAAGCCCTCATGGCAAATCAATCATTAAAAAACGCTTGCTTTTAAACCACGTTTTATATTTACAAAGGTGCACTCACCAGAGGTCGCTTCCATGGCTTCACTGTCTGGGCTAGTGCCTTGGGAGGGCTGGGAGGGTAATTCCATCTGGGTCACAAAAAGCTCCTGGCTGTTGGGGCTAACGAAGTGCTGTGTGCTCGCTGCAAGGTCGTCCTCTCTTCCTCATTCTCCTCTTCATCTTCCCCCTCCGCTGAATCCTCAGCCATGGTTGAGTTTATAACCCCTACCTCGGAATCCACAGACAAGCGGGGGGGTAGTGGTGGCGCAGCCCCCTAAAATTGCATGCAGCTCAGCATAGAAGCGGCATGTTTTTGGCCCTGACCCGGATCTTCTGTTTGCTGCTTTGGTTTTCTGGTATGCTTGTCTGAGCTCCTTAACTTTCACTCTGCACTGCACTGAGTCCCTGGTGTGGCCTTTTCCCATCATAGCCTTGGAAATTTTTTCACATATTTTTTCATTTCGTCTTTTGGAACAGAGTTCTGTTACCACTGAATCCTCTCCCCATATAGCGATAAGATCCAGTACCTCCCGTGCGGTCCATGCTGGAGCTCTTTTTCTATTCTCAGGAGACTGCATTGTTACCTGTGCTGATGAGCTCTACGTGGTCACCTGTGCTGATCAGAGCTCCACGCTGGCCAAACAGGAAATGAAATTCAAAAGTTCGCGGGGCTTTTCCTGTATACCTGGCCAGTGCCTCTGAGTTCAGATTGCTGTCCAGAGCGGTCACAGTGGTGCACTGTGGGATACCGCCCGGAGGCCAATAACGTCGATTTGTGGCCACACTAACCCTAAACCGATATGTTAATATCGATTTTAGCGTTACTCCTCTCGTTGGGGAGGAGTACAGAAATCGATTTAAAGAGCCCTTTAAATCGATATAAAGTACATTGTAGTGTGGACGGGTACAGCTTTAAATTGATTTAACGCTGTTAAAATCGGTTTAACTGCGTAGTGTAGACCAGGCCTAAGTTTAACCTCCATTATATTAGCCATATTAATTTTACACAAGGTGTGACTGCCTTCCCCATGCCCAGAGTTTTCATGCACCCCCAAAGTGAGTCGGATCCCCTAGAGCCACTCCAAGGCTCAGTGTCCCATCATTGCTCTTCTTTTCCTTTTCCTGTGCACACACACAAAATTCTATTTTGTCTAACATCCCTTGCACTGTGACTACTCTTTTTACACAACTGTACTCCAATTACACTCCCATCTTGTACAACCAGAGACAGAGTTAAGTTCCAATAGAAACCCCTGACACTCCTTTAGTGATTTTGATTATATTACCCAATAGTCAAATAATTTTGATCAGATTAATCCTCCACCTGATGCCTGCAGCAGTCCCCTTGTCAAGTATAATTCCCAATTCTGGACCTTAGCCTCCAAAATATGGGTACTAGCATGAATTCCCCTAAGCTTAATTACCAGCTTAGATCTGATAGGCTGCCACCAATCAGGAATTTTTAGGGTCTGATACCCTCTGGTCCCCCCAAAACCTTCCCAGGGGACCCCAAGACCCAGATTCCTTGAGTCTCACAACAAAGGGAAATAAGCCATTCCCTCCCCCCTCCTTTCTTCCTCCCAGCTCCTTCCTGCCCTGGGAACACTAGGAGATCGCCTGATTCAACTTTTTGAATCACCACACTGAGAGGACTGTTACCTTCCCCCTCACTCAGAGGCAATTGAATGAATGCTGAGTGAATATAACACAAAGAGAAAATTTATCCTTCCCTTCTCCCCACCAATTCCCTTGAACCTTAACTAGAAGAAAAAAAATTAAACAGGTCTTAAAAGCAAAACTTTTAATAAGAAAGAAAGAAAAAGTAAAAGGTTCATCTCTGCACTTTAGATGGTAAACAGTTACAGGGTCTTTCAACTTATAAACAATAGAAAGAAACTTTCTCCAGCAGAAACACAATTTAAGCTACTTCCAGCAAGTACACATATGTAAATGGAAAAAAAAAAAACTTAAAAGACTATGACTGCCTTTTCTTACTCACAATTCTGAATAGATAAGAGACTGTAGCAGGGAGATTGGCAGAAACCTGGTTGCACCTCTAGTCCCATCCAGGACCCAGAGAGAACAAAGCCAAACCCAAAACCCACAAACAAAGGCTTCCCTCCCATGAGATTTGAAAGTATCTTGTCTTCTGATTGGTCCTCTGGTCAGGTGTTTGGTGTCCCTGTTTGTTAACCCTTTACAGGTAAGAGAGACATTAACCCTTTACTATCTGTTTATGACACCCCTATTGACCATTTCTGGGGGAAAAGGGCCCATTTTCCCTCAGAATAGTTGTAAAGGCTTCTGGAGACAGAAGCATAGTGGTAGTAGTAGCCACTTTACCTGACCCCCTGTATAATTTAATTATCAAGCTTCCATGCAATGTGACTGTACAGAGTTGCACATACAGTTACATTTATATAACTGGGTTTTATTATGAAACCAAAAACTTTGTGTAACACCACAACTGTTACCTTTAACATATTCACAACTGTTACCTGTACCATTTTCACAACTCCCAAATGTTTACTTTCCTCCAAACCCTGCATCATTAATTTTTGCAAAAGGTATTTGTAACTTTTAACTTACTTCTTTAAATTACTTGCTCCTACATTTAGTTCTTTAAGGTATTGCACTTTGTTTCTAACAACTTAGCCACCAAGTACAATTATTGCCACACAGCTGCCTTAACCTGTGCTGTCTTTACCCTGAGACTGTTTAAAAAGGCAGTAAAACATTTGTCTCTATGGTTGCCCATGGATCTTTTCCTCCAAAAATTCCAGTGGAATACAGTAGACCTGTCATACTTTGTCCAAAAACAAACAAAACCCCAAAAACATTTCACATAAGTATCCAAAGTACCTTCCATTAAAACTTCAGAAAAACAAAAGTGTGGAAAGGCAGGGGGAGAGGAAGGGGGAAGAGGTGGAAAGAAACCAATTAAGCCTGTTAGGTCAGTTTAAAGTACAGGCTACCAGCAGCAAGTTAAGTAAACTGAGGGAAAGAAGGAGGAAAGGAAGAAAAGGATATAGTTAGCTCTGAACCAAGAGTAGGCTCCCTTGGTTGAAACAGCTGGGAACCCTCAACCCCAGGTTCTCATCCTGGCTCTGGGAGGAGAGTGGGGGTTGTTCCCTGTTCCTGCAAACCCTGCCATTTTCCACCTTGAACCTTTTCTTTTTTTTTCCTTCACTTGCCCAGGACCAAGTCCCAGCTCCTGTCTCTAAGGGTGGTCTGTTAACTTTGCTTCTGACTCTAAACCCTGTTGTGCCAAATCATTTTTAACCACCCTAACTAATTTACAACACTTCAGCAGCCCTTGCTGAAACAGCACCAAACTTGAAAGATTACTGGCAGCTTCCCATACTGCTGCCCTTACTTCAGACCTCTCACAAGTGAACTGAAGTGCCTCCTTTCCCTGGAAGGCATCCAGTCCCCATGGGCAGGGACCTTCTTACACTACCCATATATCAGAGGAGGGTGGGCTCCTCAGCCACCCCCCATCCCCCTGGGTTCCCTAACACTTCCTCCATTTCCTTTTTAATCTCATCCCAGGCTGACCCCTGCACACCTGGTATGGGTCCTGGTTCTTCCTTATCCAAAAAATCCTTTACCCTGGCTTGCCAGAACCCACAACTATCATCACGAGAGTTCACTATACCCCCTCCAAGCAGCTGCGTGGACTGTTGGGGAGGAGGACTAACAGGCTGCCACTCACCTATCCGACGCGATACATCCGAGTCACGGCACCAAGATGTTAGGGGGCTTATTCCTTCACCCTCCTACTTCCCTAGTCCTTCTCACATGAACAGAGCGCAACAATACCCGAAGTCCAAAGGCGCAAACAATTCGATGTTTATTGGGGTGAACTTCCAGCAAGCACAATTCCAGTTTCCTTCCTTAGTGTCCCCCTTCCTAGCTCTGACACCACAGAGCCTTGCTTGTGTCCCTGTTCCTGTTCCCATCCCCTGTTCCCATTTCCCCCTTTAGCAAAACATGATCCCAATTCCCCCATCTGCAGTCCCTGTCCCTGTTCCCGTTCCCGTTCCCGTTCCCATTCCCCCCCACCACTTCCTGATTGACTTCAGACTATATAGCAAAACTTGAGTTTTGTTTAGCTATTCCTTAAATTTCAGTAAAATGATTGGTTAACTAACCAATCCTAACATATTGTAACATGGTTATTTAACCAATTATATCCCACCACCTTAATTGGTTTACACCCAACAAAATTAATTATACAGCAGACAGAAACAATTACAGAACCAGACAGAGACCATGCAAATAAACATACAAAACAATAGAGAAGTGAGGATTTCACAACTACATCTATACAGACATAAGGGTTCTCCAGCTGTGTTTATTGATAAGTGAGTTCTTGCCAGACAGGATGCGATCAAACTAAGTTTCCTTTTACATCTTCTAGGCTCTTCCCTTTCTCTGCAGGCGATAGGAATATCAGGACAGGATTGTATTCCTAACAGCCGAATAGCACCTTATTTCAATGTGACTAGTTTGAAATGTGAGGATGTGACCATAAACTTCCCAGCTTATGGCTGCTTAACTACATCTTAGCTGAAAGCCTTAGCCTGTAACAGTAAGAGAAGGCCATTACACAGACAGTGATTTTGATTCTTTCTTTTATACCTCTATAACTAGCTAAGTGATAAGAATACATCTAAATTCTTAAAGTATAGGCCGTTACAGACAGGCCTGAATATCTATACCCTAACAATGGGCAGCAGATTTAAAACAAATAAAAGGAAGTTCTTCACGCAACGCACAGTCAACCTGTGGAACTGCTTGCCTGAGGAGGTTGTGAAGGCTAGGACTATAACAGGGTTTAAAAAAGAACTAGATAAATTCATGGAGGTTAAGTCCATTAATGGCTATTAGCCAGGATGGGTAAGGAATGGTGTCCCTAGCCTCTGTTTGTCAGAGGGTGGAGACGGATGGCAGGAGAGAGATCACTTGATCATTACCTGTTAGGTTCATTCCCTCTGGTGCACCTGGCATTGGCCACTGTCGGTAGACAGGATACTAGGCTAGATGGACCCTTGGTCTGACCCAGTATGGCCATTCTTATGTTAAAGACTCAAAGCATGCTAGACCCAGGCTAGTTAACAAATTACATTGTGCCTGACAAAGAAATTTTGATCACTGAAATAAAAAAATAAAATACTATTAGGGAGGGGATCTAGCAAGTGAGCTTTTTTTTTTTTTTTTAAATTCCCTGCCAGGCTAGAAATATGTTAGTGATTCTACATGGTCCAGTGGATAAGACAATTGACTAGGAGCCAGGACACCATGGTTTTATTCCCAGCTCAGCCACAGACTCCCTGTGTGGCCTAAGACAAGTCACTTAATGTCCCTACACCATTCTTCGCCATCCATAAAGAGGGAATAATACAGAGTGGATAAAATCAATTTTTTTTAATTAAAAAACAGGTTTATTTTAAAAAATAAACCTATTTAAAGTTAAATTTGCAATTATGACAATCTATGTTAAGGCCTAAACTTAAAAATAATTTTAATTTAAATTAAGTAGTACATATTCACTGCCTATGTTTTGAAGAAAACCAAATCACTAAACTGGTGAGAGCTACTTGGTAAACACCTGCAACCTGAGTTTGCAGCACCTTTAACATGTGACCTTCATTTACTCCATATGAAGAGATGTTCCCTGTCTCGTATCTAAATCTTAAAATGTTATGTTGCCTTGTTCATGACAGACGCAAGACTCAAATTTCATATTTTGTAACTGAAACAAAGGAACTCCAGTACATCAATAGCTAGAATTCAGCAGCCTCACAAAGGTACTCCATTAGACAAGTCAGGAGAACAGTCTTGATTGCACAATTGATTTTGAATTCCTTGCATTATCTTTCATAGTTAAGTAAACATTTTATTCTACATCTTTATTATTGGGGCTTATAACTTCCCAAATTGCTTTCCTTTCAAAAGATTGCAGACAAGGGTAAATAATACATATTAAAAAGTTCTACAGCGGAGTTCTTAGATGTTATTTCCAAATTTAATTTTAGCCCTACTAACAAAGTAGCCAAGCATTCTTAAATATCTGTATAGTTTCTTTTAGAAACATAAGCAACTGGATGGTTCAAAACAAGCAGTTTTTAAAAGGGTAGAAATTAAACCCCCCACTCAATATTTAAGGCATTTTAAATATAGCCTGGTAAACAAACAGGAAGGGGGAAAATCTTAGCAAATAAAATGAATTTCTCTTGTATAGTTTCTGCCATCACAGCATTGTGAGTACATTTGTAAGCTTGAAGGTCATTCATGTAATCCAAGGATTTAGAAGAGCTCTTACTCCCTCCCTTGAGGAAGCTAGCTCAGGATTAAGAAACTCTCTTTTAACAATCTTGTGCGATATGAGCAAGATCTCCCCAATATAGTTACGTGCAACTGTGTGATTCTATCTCCAAGTTTAGCAAGAGGCCTGTTGCCTTCTCCGAAGATTGTTGCAATTTATTTTTCTGACCCCCCCCCCCAAAACAAAACAAAATAAAATTAAAAAAACCCACAAACACACCACACACACCCCTCCGGTTACAGCCTTACAACTGTCTACCTACAGAGGAACAAGTATCATAAACAGATAGTTAAGGGTTAATGTTTCTTTTACCTGTAAAGGGTTAAGAAGCTCAGTGAACCTGGCTGACATCTGACCAAAAGGACCAATGGGAGAGGACAAGATACCTTCAAATCTTGGTGGAAGAAGTCTTTGTTTGTTTTGTTCGTTGTTCTCTCTTGGAGCTAAGAGGGCCCAGACATGCAACCAGGTTTTTCCAATCTTTCTGAAACAGTCTTTCATGTTCAAAATAGTAAGTACTAGCTAGAAGGCGGATTAGTCTTTTGTTTGTTTTCTTTATTTGCAAATGTGTATTTTGCTGGAAGGCTATTTTGCCTCTGTTTGCTGTAACTTGTAACTTAGGCTAGGGGGGAGGGAGTCCCTCTGGTCTATATGTAAGCTGAAGACCCTGTAAACATTTTCCATCTTGATTTTACAGAGATAGTTTTTTTACTTTTTCTTTCTTTAATTAAAAGCTTTCTTTTTTAAGAACCTGATTGATTTTTTTCTTGTGTAAGACCCAAGGGGATTGGGTCTGAACTCACCAGGGAGTGGTGGGGGGGGAAAGAAGGGAGAGGGGAAAAGGTTAATTCCTCTCTGTTTTAAGATTCAAAGAGTTTGGATCACAGTGATCTCTCAGGATAACCCTGGGAGGGGGAATGGTTTATTTCTCTTTGTTTTAAGACCCAAGGGGTTTGGGTCTTGAGTCCCCTAGGGAAGGTTCTGGAGGACAGGAAGTGTACCAAAACACTATATTTTTGGTTGGTGGCAGCGCTATCAAATCTAAGCTAGGAATTAAGTTTAGAAGGGTACATGCAGGTCCCCACTTTTTGGATGCTAAAGTTCAAAGTGGGAATAATACCTTGACCCCCCCCCAAAATAAACAACAAAAAAACCCACAAACACACCACACACACCCCTCCTGTTACAGCCTTACAACTGTCTACCTACAGAGGAACAAGGAGTGTGGTGCAGTGCAAGGAGTGTGGTGAGGAAAATATGACCGATTCTCAAGGTAATATTAATAACTCAAATGGCCATAGCAATGGGAAGTCTGCAGAATACATTGAGATTGACCCAATGGCTTTTCAAGTTATGATTATTAGTCCTTTGCTCTGATCCCAGGAGGAATTGAGAGGTTTAAGTGCCCCGTAACCTCTGTTCCAATGGTGACCCCCTCTAAGTTCTATACAGCATGATGCACACTGATGGTACTCTGAAGTGGCTGTCATTAAGAGCCCACAGTCACTGGCAGTTTTGACACTTATTGGACTGTATCTACATTCAGATACAGGTATAAGCATGTCATAACACTTAGTCTAGCTGCTAAATCAGAATCCCATATTATTTCCCTGTTTTATAAAATTGGGCATCACTTTAAAATCAGGTTCTACATTTTCAAACCTCAGTGAACTCTTCCTGGCTGCAGCTTCCTTCCTTGGCTTTACCAGAACTCTGGCTAGCTCCAACTCCCTGGGGGCCCTCCCTTACTAAGATATTTTGCTCGGGCTATTTCTTACTGACATCCTCTTTTCCTCCAAATTGAAAGGCTCCCTTATGTAGACCTTACCAGGCTTTCCTCCCCACCCCCAGAGAGACTGGATTTCTGTAGATCCTTGAATAGCTACTCCTCTCTGAGCCAGAGAACAGTCTCACTCTGCCTCCCCTTCTTTCCTAGTGCTAGAGGTACCTGGTCTATCACTACCCTCCACTAATAGGTAATAAACAACAGGGGCATGCACAGCAATAAAAATTTCACTGCTTTTGGAAGGGTACATTCTGTATCCCCTTCACCCCCTGAGGACAGAGGAGTTCTGTGTCCCTGCCAATTGAGAAGGCCTGTGCCCCGGTTTGTCCTCCTCTTGTGCATGCCCCTGACCTAACAGACACCCACTGGGACTCTAAATCCTCTTCAGTGATCTGAGCACTACATCACATGGTTTATTTTCACACTGCATGCACAAGTTATGCCTATTTTGCCTTTATTTAACTTTAAGTGTCTGATAAGGCAGCCCCCTGAGGAAATAGATTAAGTGGTCTGAGGTAAACAGGTGATGGCCGTTAGCCTACAGCTGACCCATGCTGAGCACCTTTGTTGCTGCTCCATAGTAGGAATAGTGTTTTAAGAAACTCAGGACTCTTGAGCATGTACAGGAACTGTGGCCTGGAGAATCTATGCTTAGAGCACAAGCTTGGCAGAGGCCATTTTTAAAAGGAGGAGGAGCTTGTTTGCCAGGGCCAGGTGTGACACTGATCCAGAAAGCCTGCAAATTTCTTAACCCTAAGTGACCCAAATTCTACCTTTAAAGATAAACTATGAAAGTATTTAAATGATAATTAGAGCTCTTCCTTATAAATAGCTAGCAAAGCCATGTTAAATAGAGTAGAGCTTTGAGATGTAGACTTCTATTGTTAAAGAATTGGAAAAAAGAATGATTGTAGTATTCTATATTTACCTATATCTTGTTAGAAGTTAACAATGTAATCAGACTGTTCCTGTCACTATATTCTGTGAAGTCAGAGATCAGAAGGAGGCATTAATGTTTAGATAAACTGTGACTGTAGTAATATCATTGACTTTATTTCTCTTGGAAGTTTGTGGTAAACTACTTGTAAATGGTAGGAGATGGGCAGTTGCCTTATGTTAATCCATGCAGCTAATCATCAGTGGTGCTTAGGAAAAAGGATGTTACTTCAAAGCCGCTGTTCTTCACTCAAGGAATGCCTGCTGTCAAGAGGCCCTGATCCTGTTATTTCAGAGCTGCTTACACTTCATCAGGGGAAGTTTGAGTTTCAAACTTGAGGTCTTCAGTTGCATTATGGATCAGCCCAATATTGGATTATAACCTGATGAACTGATTATGGAAAGGACTCTGCAACTCTGGAGCTCATCATCTCTACTATGAAACTAACATAAGAACTTCATTCATCTGTTTGTATAATGATCTTTTAACAAATAATTTTTTTTTAAAAAGTATTGTTAATAAGAATTGGCTGTATGTATGTATTTGGGCAAGATCAGATATATTCATTGACTAGGGAGTAATGTGTCCAGTCCTTTGGGAACTGTTTATAATGATGAACAAGATTTTCAGTAATCCTCATCATATTTGATTCATCTGTCAGGGGGCGGGGTAAGGGCTCAAGGCTGGGTTGATTGAAGAGAACTATATTTCTGGCTTCTGGGTAACTAGTAAGAAGTTATTGTAGAAGCAGTTTTGTTGACTTGGCACATCTAAATATTAGAATAACCACCTGTTTTGGTGATTGTCTGCCCAATTCTTTGTGGCTTGCCTTAACTGAGCAATCTCAGCATGCCCCACTCCCTCCAGGACCCTAGTCACAGCAGGTGACATCAGAAGGTGACAATGAGTTATAAACTTGATACTCCTCCTTCCACTGAGGTGGGGCATCGGGTAATAGGACTCCTGGTATGAACAGTTTCAGTAGCCCATGTCTGACCTGAGAGCTTGCTTAAAAAGGTCTTCAGTGGCCTAGATCATTCTAGGAGACATGCAGAGCAGGATACACACTGTCGTTCTAGCAAGGAATGGGAAGGCAGTACGTTTGGTTGGCTGAATTGTCCAGCCCTGGTCCGATTATTCTGAGAAAAGCCAGGTTGCAAATCACAGTGTCATAAACAGATAAGTAAGAGTTAATAGAACAGAAGTACTTCCTATCTCTTTTGCCTGGAAAGGGTTAACAAGATCAGTGAGCCTGGCTGTCACCTGACCAGAGGACCAATCAGGGGACAGGATACTTTCAAATCTTGAGGGAGGGAAGTTTTTGTGTGTGCTGTTAGTGTTTGGTGGTTGTTCTATCTGGGTTCTGAGAGTGACCAGACGTGCAACCAGGTTTCTCTCCAATCTCCCTGATACAGGTTCTTATAGATTCAAAATAGTAAGTACTAGGTGATAAAGCGAGTTAGGCTTATGTTTGTTTTCTTTATTTGCAAATGTGTATTTGGCTGGAAGGATTTAATTTGTACTTGTATACTTAGGCTAGGAGGGTATTCCCAGTGTCTATAGCTGAAAGACCCTGTAACATATTCCATCTTAAATTTACAAAGATAATTTTTACTGTTTTTTTCTTTCTTTAATTAAAAGCTTTTCTTGTTTAAGAACCTGATTGTTTTTTTTTATTCTGGTGTGAGATCCCAGGGGATGGGGTCTGGATTCACCAGGGAATTGGTGGGGAGAGAAAGGTAATTTCTCTCTGTGTTAGGATTACTTTCTCTCTCAGGGAAAGTCTGGGAGGGGGAAAGAGAAGGAGGGGGAAGGTGCATTTTCCTCTCTGTTTTAAGATTCAAGGAGTTTGAATCACAGTGATCTTCCAGGGTAACCCAGGGAGGGGAAGCCTGGGAGAGGCAATGGTGAGGGAAAGGGTTTACTTTCCTTGTGTTAAGATCCAGAGGGACTGGGTCTTGGGGGTCCCCAGGCAAGGTTTTGGGAGGACCAGAGTGTACCAGGCACTGGAATTCCTGGTTGGTGGCAGCGCTACAAGTACTAAGCTGGTAATTGAGCTTAGAGGAATTCATGCTGGTACCCCATCTTTTGGACGCTAAGGTTCAGAGTAGGGAATTATACCATGACGCACAGCCTCTCATTCGCCAAACCAAGTAGGATCAAAGTTCTCTATCTTTTTCTTGTTTATGGAATGAGCTCAAGTTTAGAACCCATGAATAGTCTTTTCCCCCCCACTCCACTCTCTCCTTTCAGCACTTCCTTTTTCATTTCTTCCCTCATGTCTCATACTTCACTATTTACATTAATTATGGTCTGCTCTCTCTCACTGCTTTCATTGTATTTGCTTCACTATCTGTCCCCCTTTTCCTCTCCCCATCACTTTTATCATAGAAGGCAGGGGAGGGAGGGAGAGGAAAAGGAAGAGGGGAAAAGAGTAAAGGAGAAACAGGGACTTTGAGGGCTTCTCAAATAGCATGAGAGGCAGGATGATCTGGATAACTAAATTTGGGGCTATAACAATGGACTTCTGCACTCTAATGCTCACATAGTAACACCCTCTGGTTGTTTTAGACAAATTACTTAATCCGTCTGTCTTAGTTTCCCCGATTGTAAAACTGGGTTAGTGCTACTTACCCACCATATAGAGGTGATGTATACACTTTACAAATATGAATCAATTTACATGAGTGCTACAATTCACACTTATGCCACTACTGCCATTGACACCACAGCTAGGATCACAGGCCTATTGTGAAACCTTGTACAAACAGGTAGTAAGAGACAATCCCTGCCCTGAAGAACCTACCATCTAAATCATAGGGTGGGGGGAGAAACAGAAGTGAAGTGATTTACCCAAGGTCACTTCATCTTAGTGGCAGAGACAGGAATAGAGGCCAGGTCCCTAGAGCTCAGTGCACTAGCCATTAACCATACTGCCATAGTTCTAAAAGAATGCAGGACTCTCCCAGTTTATTTGGCTAATTGTCCTTTGCCAAACTTTCTAAAATGCTAGTAACTATGCCCAGGCCCCCAAGAAACACAGGTGCACTCTTTGTACCTGCAACAGGAGAATAAGATAGTGGGCCCCTCCAAAATACTCTTCCCTTATCCATAAAATTAGTTATCTTTGGGTCTATCCTAAGAATTAATCTCACTAGTTCTCCTCAAACCAGCCAGGCCTGTGCATAGTGCCAGGTCATCCATAACTGGGGGGAAAAGCAGGGAGATGAGATAAAGGCCTTTGTGGATACAATCCATGCCTTTTAATCATTGTAAGACTCTTAGATACTAAATGCCCATTTCACTTTTGCCCTGCATCTTGTGAAGTCATTTACAATAGTGTAAAATGCTACCACTTAAGCACAAGGTGTTCCCTGGACTTCAAGGGACTTCAAGGTGCAGGGTAATGGTGAAACACTAATTTAGCTATAAATTTCAGATTAGTAGATTTTCCTTCCTAAAATAGAAAGACAGGCATTGCCATATTGGCTCAGACCTGAGGCCCCTCTAGTCCAGAATCTGACGGTGTCCTTTACCAGAGGATTTACACAGAGCTGTAAGAACCCAGGAGTAGGCAGATGAGGGTGAGAAGAATGTGCCCCTCCTCACATTAGAGCTCATCCTGATCTAATAGTTAGAGGTTTAAACCCTGAAGTGTGACATTTCATATCCCTTCAACATTGTCATCTAGAGTTAGCATAATTAATGATGCTCTTGATACTCATAAAATGTCCAGTCCCTTTTTAATTGTGTTAAATTCTTGGTCTCAATGAGTTCCACAGTTTAGTTACTTTTTCACACAATGTGTATTTCCTTTTAGCTGTTTTAATTTCCTGCTTCTCAGTTTCATTAATGTCACCATTACTTTGCAGGCTCCCTGATTCTGCTGTAAAGAATCACTTTTTTTTTTAAACTCTTAGCTATTCACTCCATTTTGGCCCTTCTAGTTTCCTTCTTACATTCTGTCTGCTGTAAAATTTATACTCCTGTTTATTGGCTTCACTAGGATCAGTTTAAAAAAAAAATGAAGTATTTGTTTGGCTTGAATAGCCTCTGGAGCCTTGCCGTTTAGCCATATTGGTTACACATTGTTCCTACTTACCTTTATGTTCAGCAAGGCTATTATAGTTTGGGTTCTTTAAGTCAGACATGCTACCTTTAAGAATTTTACTGTTGTTACTTTGGTCAAAAAGTAAGTAAAGTAAAAGGAAGCCCTATCTTCTCATTTTACTGAAATCTCCCCTTCTAAAGTTGAGTGTCACTGAGTCACTTTTTGGTCCCCCCACCTGCTCCTTGGATATTAAACCCAGTTATCCTGTAGTCACTATTACTTGGTGGTAGTTCAAGATTATTTAGCAGATTTCACAACCTTTAAGGCTGACAGAGGGCTGCCACATGAAGGTTCCTGTTAAGCCAGGCATCAGGATTGCATCCACCTATAAAATGGAAGAAAATTTTTAGAGCTCTACAGGAACTCCTCACTTAACCTTGTAGTTCTGTTCCTGAAAAATGCGACTTTAAGCGAATGACTTTAAGCGACTCCAATTTCCCCATAAGAAATAATGTAAATCAGGGGGATAGGGTCCAGGGAAACTTCTCTCACCAGACAAAAGACTAATAGACATAGTCTAAGTTTTAAACAATTTAATAGTGTTACACAGTGATGATGATTGTGAAGCTTGGTTGAGGTGGAGGAGTCAGAGGGTGGGATATTTCCCAGGGAATGCCTTACTGCTAAAAGATGAACTAGCAATTGACTGAGCCCTCAAGGGCTAACTCTCAACACTCTACAAGGCAGCAGAAAAGGAGAGAGGGCAGACAGACACCCTGTGTGTGAGAGAAAAAAATGCTCATCTCCCCTTTAAGTAGCTGACCCCAGGCTTAAGTCTCAGCAAGCTGATTTAGTTAACAAGGCAGTGTACTTGAGACCCGCAGCTACTGCTAGGAGCTCCCTCCCTCCACTGTATCCCCCCTGCTCTATGGACGGTGGGGTAAGCAGGGTCCAGGAGCAGGGAGGTGGGGGGAGACACCCTGACATTAGCCTCCCTTTTCCCCTCCTACCCCCGCACAGCAAGCAGGAGTCTCGGGAAGCAGCTCCAAGGCAGAGGGCAGGAGCAGCACATGGCAGTGGGAGGAGGGACAGCTGCTGCACAGGGAACTTGGGGTGGGGAGCTGATAGGGGGGCTGCTGGTCCACCCTGATTCCAAGCCCCCACCAGCTAGCTGCAGTAGGCTGCTCTTCCTGCAAGCAGTGGACAAAACAGGCAGCTGCCCAACGATGTTAGAAGGGAGCATTTCACAACTTTAAACGAGCATGGTCCCTAATTGATCAGCAACTTACCATCAAAACAGAGTTAATCAGGACGGCTGAGTGAGGAGTTCCTGTACAAGATCTCCTAAACATCTGCAAGCTACTAAAGATATTTTAATTTGACCGACCTGCCCGTACAACAAGATGTGCCATGCATCATGTTCGGCAATTTCAACAGAGAACAAGGACAATGGAAACTTGGCTGAGATGTGGGCAGCTGAGCCTGATTCATGACTCAAAGCTACCTAGTTCTTTTAACTGTGGCTGGTGGAAGAATGGGTACAACACTGACCTAGCCTTTGTTAGCACTAGGCTAGATCACAGCTGTAGAACATTTGTGCTAGACCCAGTTCCAAGATTGCAATGCCACCCTTTTAGAATGGAGGGAAATTCTGCTGTCAGTGTGTCATTCTGATGTTGCTTCAACTTCAAGAGAACAAATTGATCAGCATTCTCCAAAGATCTTGACCTAGCTGTCAGTTCAATAGGACTGATACCCGAGAACTACAGCCACATTGTCAACACTAAGTATATCTGCTTGGAGAAATGCCTCCTGGATGTCAAAAATGATATACCCCTGGGCTAACACTCCAGTCAGCCATACTGTATGAGGCATGCAAGCAAAGATTCCAAGATCACCAGCAACTGCTGTCATCTTGAAAGAGGTCAACATCTAGCAGAGCTTGACAGAATCCATGGATATGACCCATGACAGCAAAATCTAGGTAGACTCTGACAATGCCAAGATGAGCAATCATTTCAATATCTTTGCTGACCAGATTGCCCATCAAATGCTGTTCAATGGGAAGGTTAAGCAGACCACTACCAACTAGTCACTTCAGCAAATACCCCCTGGATACATCCAGTAATCTAGATTTTGCAACCAACTCTTCCATGGAGAAGGGAGACACCAGTATCAATGCCTTGAAAACAGGGAAAGCAGCGGGCATAGAGGACATCAGAATGGATATCAAAAATTTCAGCCCACAAATGTAAGTGGCTCCTAAGTATGTCAAATACCTGTCTCATCCAGTTCAAGGTACCAAAAATCTGGCAACAAGCTGAGGTAAGGCCTTTTTGAAGCCTGGTAAGGAACCATCTGACCCAAAACATTACCAACCTCTCATTCCTTTACGATATTTTAAAATTGTTTGAGCAGCTACTGTTATATCACTTGACATTAGTTATTGAACCACTTCTTATCAACGAACAGGCTGGGTTTCACTTGGTTCAGTCATGCACTGAGCAGCTTCTGAATTTGACACAAAGATGAATACAAAAAGGGATTGATTATGGGAGCTGCGTTTGGCTGTATCATAGGTGGCTGAGAGAACAATAATTATTGTGGGCTCTCTGCCAAGGTACTAATGATAATGAAAAACCATCATAGCTAATAGTACCATAATGGAGAGGAGGAAGAGACCCTTCATTAACTTTTGTGGCAAATGAAGCAGATGGAGACAATAGAAGAATGGCCTCTCACCAGGTACACCTTAGCACCTACATTACTCAACTGCTACACAAAGGATCAGCCAAGCTGCCCTCACCACAAGATGCTTTACCTACACAGATAATCTGTGCATCACCATACAGCACAAGAAGTTTGGCATATTAGAGAATACCCCGATGAATGCACTTAATACCCGAGACAAGTACTATGCAGCCAACCAAGTACATGCAAATCCAAAGACAAGTCAGTGCATTCCATCTCAAAAACAGAAAGGCCAAATGTGATCTTAAATCCTGTATACCCCAGTGTTAATCTCAAACACCTTGTCCTTTAGAGCCTACATTGTGTGCTAATCTTGGCTTTAGTTTTATCAAACATTCTCAGCAAGCTGGTTACATCAAAGAGGGGTGCAGACCCATCCACTCTGATCAACAGCACTAGCATTTTGCTACTCCTCTGCAGAATATGCCTGTGCAGTATGAGCATGATCCCTTCACACAAGGAAGCTAGACCCTGTACTTAACACTGCCTACCACTATACTACAGTTTGCCTTAAGCCTACCCACATCAACTGCCTCTATATCCTTGCAGGTTTTACTCCTCCTGACAGGTCTGGAAATTGCTCATAGATTCAAACTCACAAGGCAGTGCACTGATCCAAGACATCCACTATAAGTTTGATGCTGAGTCAACTGAAGTCATGATAAAGTTTTCTGGACACCATTAAACTCCTAACATTGAACCCTTGTCCGTATGGGTGACAGTTATGGCAAACAAGAGTACAGAACAACCCTGTAGCCTGTGCACTCTAGCTCCTACCAGCGAGCACTTACCTTCAAGTGCGGATCAGCCCTGGACTATATGGCATTGCCTAAATCAACTCTGCACTGGAGATGGCCAGTCTAGAGATAAAATGATCAAGTGGGGCTACATCACTGGCCTCAGTAGCTGTGACTGAGCCAGAGAGCCTCAAAAAATGAAGTATTTCCTGTGAGGTCAGCTGCTTGAGTGCAAATGCTTTTCCAGCAACCTGGCAGACTGCAATGATCAGGCAACTGCATGCACACTGATGTGGCAGGAAGCAGTATGAGAATACAACAAGAACCATTGCTTAGTGGCTCGGCTACTGTCACCTCTTAAGTTAGCTCATGTGTGTTCAGACTAACCTGAGAATAGCCTTTTCTCCTAGGTGTAGGGCCCTACCAAATTCAGAGTCCATTCTGATCAATTTCATGGTCATATGATTTTTTAAAGCATAAATTTCATGATTTCAGCTATTTAAATCTGAAATTTCATGGTGTGGTAATTGTAGGGGTCCTGACCAAACAAGGAGTTGTGGGGGAGTCACAAGGTTATTGTAGAGGGGGTTGTGGTACTGCTCCCCTTACTTCTGCGGGCAGCGGTGCTGCCTTTAGAGCTGGGCAGCTGGAGAGATGCAGCAGCTGGCTGGGGTCTCCCTGTGAAGGCAGAACCACCACCAACACAGAAGTAAGAATGGCATGGTATGGTATTGCCACCCTTACTTTTGTACTGCTGCCTTCAGAGCTCAGCCCTCAGTCAGCAGCCACCACCATCCAGCCGCCCAGCTCCGAAGGCAGCAGCACAGAAATAAGGTTGGCCTGGTATGGTATTGCCACTCCTACTTCTGCTGGCAGAGCTCTGCCTTCAAAGCTGGGTGCCTTGCCAATAGCCACCACTCTACAGCCACCCAGCTCTGAAGGCAGTGGAAAAGTAAGGGTGGCAATACCACCCCCTCCCTCAATGACCCTATAACCTCCTTTTGTGTCAGGACCCCCAATTTGAGAGAAACACTAGTCCCTCCTGTTAAATCTGCGTTGTATAGGGTTAAAGCACACAAGACTAGATTTTACAGGGGAGACCAGATTTCATGGTCTGTAACATGTTTTTCATGGCCATGAATTTGTTAGGGCCCTACCTATATGCTTTAAATGATTGCTTCTTGGAACAACTAGTTCTAAAGTGTCAAGAAATTGGTTCTCTAAACTTTGTCCCATTGTGAGGTTAGGCCAGTTCATATATGGATAGCTGAAGTCTCCCAGTATCATCATGTGTTAGATTTTGCAGCCTCTGATGTCTCTGATTGTGTGCTCAATTTTCTTTTCTTGGTCTTGAGGCTGGTAGCCTAACCCTAACACATTTGTGTTCTTACAGTTTAAAATCTGTCTCAATCTAAATTCCACCATATGGGTCCTCTCCACTCAATTTTATCTTGTATCTAGAGAATTCCATAGAATCTAGCACTGCTCCCCCATTCTTTCAGCCTAGTCTGTCTTTCCTGTACAGTCTAACAGGTATTATCAGATCTCAATGGTTCTCAACCTACTTACCATTGTGGGCCTCATACGCAGCTCTGTGTTGTGGGTTATAGCCACACAATATATATATATATATATATATATATATATATATATATATATACACACTAAGTGTATGTAGGGTGACCAGATGTTCCAATTTTATAGGGACAGTCCCAATTTTGGAGTCTTTTTCTTTTATAGGTTATTATCCTCCACCCCCAGCCCAATTTTTCACATTTGCTGTCTGGTCACCTTAAGTGTATGACCCTAAGAACATCACATGGGCCACAACTGTGTGCTGACTGGGTCGCATGTTGGAAACCACTGCCATATCCTATTGGTTTTTATCATTCCACCACATTTCTGTAATGCCTGTTATATCAAGGTTCTTCTTCCATTGCCAGGCACTCTAGCTCATGTGTTTTTGCTTTTAAACTACTTCCATTAGTGGTACATTGACAACTGTGTTGAAATTATGGTCTACTTTCAATTTTCTGAAGGGGAGAGGGATGTCCTGGTTCTGCTCCCAGATAGGGGGCTCTATAGGAAGTGTATTATTCAGGTCTAGCAGAAGTCAGTTGGCAGCCATCCTAGAGCAAGGCAGGTTGAGTAGTGACTGTTTTCGAAAGCACCTGACTGTGTCTCTCTGGTTTTGGTCTTTTTGTTTTCATTCTGAATGAAAATAAAGTCGTGCTACATTTCACCCTGCCAGCAAGAGTATTTTGTTTTTAATCTAACTTTTGTTTGTAGGCTGTGAACATAACAGCATTTGTACATAGGCCTTTACTGTTTTTATTCTCAATGAGTTGTTTTTATTTAACTCCTTGATCAGACACTGCTGATTTTGCAGAATTTACCCCTACTTCTGCCCTTCCTTCAGAGCTGGTCAGCCAGAGAGCAATTGCTGTTGGCCAGGTGCCCTGCTCTGAAGGCAGTGCCCCGCCAGAAGCAGCACAGAATTAAGGGTGACAATACCATACCATGCCATCCTTACCTCTGCACTGCTGCTGGCAGCAGTTGTCTTCAGAACTGGGTTCCTGGA
This sequence comes from Gopherus flavomarginatus, assembly GCF_025201925.1. Taxonomy (NCBI): domain Eukaryota; kingdom Metazoa; phylum Chordata; order Testudines; family Testudinidae; genus Gopherus; species Gopherus flavomarginatus. The sequence goes on along the minus strand of NC_066617.1, from coordinate 199,832,708 downwards.
CAGCAGCTGCTGCTCTCCAGTCACCCATCTCTGATAGCAGCACCAGCAGTGCAGAAGCAAGGGTAGCAATACTGCACCCCCCCCACAGTAACCGAGACACCCCCCCCCAAAAGAACACACCACTCTTAAGTCAGGACCCCTTCAGTTACAGCAGCATGAAATTTCAGATTTAAATAGCTGAAATAATGAAATTTCTCATTTTAAAAATCCTATGACCATGAAATTGACCAGAATTGGCTGTAAATTTGGTAGGGCCCTACTCATGTGCTGCCCTCCCCCGCCCCCCCAATTGCCAACTCTGCAGATGGGCCAGGTGTGTTCAACCCCTATCACAGGGCCCACTCACAGGGAGTGGTGCCTCCTACTGGCCATCCCAAGGATTAGCTTTGCCTCCTTACACTCTCCCTCCAGTGTTGTCTTGCTCTGCTGCCACACTCACTTCCAGGTTTGTGGCTTCCTCTCTGGGGCTTGGTCCTCTGGACCAAAGTCCTCTCCTTGCAGGGAATGTAGTCTTTCCAGGCCTGCTGGCTAGCACCTCCAATGCCCTTGTCACTTCCCAGTGGCTGGTAGGGGAACCCAGGCATGCCCACTACACTGGTTCCAGCCCAGGGACCCTATAACTAGCAGCCACAGTCCCACCTCTTGCTACTGTTTCCCTGGGCTTCTTCCTACACATCAGGCTTCCCCCTGGTTTAACAGCCTCCAACTCCCCCCACTCAATGAATAGCTGCAGCCTCCTTCCCTATGGCCTTTCCCAGCAACACAATCCCTCTTTCTGTAGCTAGCTGCCTAGCTTTATACAGGCTCTGCTTGTTCCTGCACAGGTGACTCTGTTCCCAATCAGTGGCCTCCTCATAGCCTAAGTTTCCCCTGTTTGCAGTCTAGTTAGATGATTGGGCCCACCTGGCCCAATTCAGCTCTTGCAGGGAGCTGTATGCTGAGTGCATCCCATCACACCCCCTCAAGACTGCAGCCCAGGGGTGAGCAGGTATTCTCTAATTCACCTACCCCACACCTGGACTTTCAGGTCATCCCTTTCTTGTCTTAAGTCCCTGACCATGAGCCACAGCCCGTCCTGTTCCACCATTGCAGCTCTATACTTTTCTGCCAGTATCTGGGTCCCCACAGTAGCCTTCTTCAGCTCTGTGGTTATGCCTATTTCCAGCTCAGCCCTCTCTATCCTAATCAATTTATCTTGGAGCCCTTTTTTCTGTCTCATTGGGATCCTTGCCTTCCCCTTTGCAACTACACCCTCTCTTAAGAGGGTAATGCCTTTTTATAAAGCCAGCCTCCAAGCACCTAAATCACTCTCCTTTGCTGTGGCAGTAGGCTTCCTTTTGGCCTTCCCCTGTCTAGCCCCTTCCCCGGGGCTAGTCTTCCCCTCACAGCTCATATACAGGCATCCCTTCCATAGGTGCCCCTGCTGACCACAAAAACACACCCCTCCTTTTCCTGTTCTCCCCACAGGACAGATTCTTTGGGGCTTGCTTTATTTTCAGCTGTCTAAGTAAAGCTTCTCTCCCCAATCCCAGTAGGGGCACTCTCTTTTCAGGTATCTTCATTCCCCACAGGTGTAACACTCCTGTAGTCTTTCTTACTCCCCTTGTGTCAGGATCACTGCCTTATACAGTGTTTCCAGAGTCTCGTGACCTCCCTGCATGTCAGGGGTAACCATTTGTCCACATTCTCCACCACATATTATGAGGTCTACTCATCACGAGCAGCACCTCCTTCTGGCCACCCTGGAGATTAGCCCTGCCAGCCTGCACTCGCTCTGTGGTATTGTCTTCTCATTTTGTCTCACTCTGCAGCCCCACTCACTTCCAGGTCTGCAACAGCTTCTTTTTGGCTTAGCCCTCTGGCTCTGTTATTAAAGTCCTCTCCTTCCAGGGAATTCAGAGTCTTCCTAGAAATATTAGCTGGCTGGCAACCCCACTGCCCTTGCTATTCCCCAGTGGCCGCTAAGGGAACCTAGAGCTACCCTCTACACTGGATTCCAGCCCAGGGACTCCATAATAAGGAACCACAGTCCTTGTACACTCCTACTGCTTGCTATTTTCCTGGGCTTCTTCCTGCATACCTCATTCCCCCTCCCTCTGGGTTTAGCAGCTACCAACTTCCTCCATGCAAGAAATGACTACATCACTACAGCCTTTCATAATAGTAGCCTCCTTTCTGTAGCCAACTCCCTGGCTTTATACAAGCCCTGCTTATTCCTGTACCGATGAGCCTATTCCCAATCAGTGGCCTCCACCTAGCCTAAGGCTCCCTTGCTTGCAGCCTAATGAGTTGATTAGGCCCACCTGGCCTAATTCAGCTCTTGCATGGCTAATGTGGGCAATCCAGCCCATCATAAGCCTATTGCTACAGAATCTGGCTCTTGAGTGCAAACTGCAGAGCCTTACTTATTTAAGTGACCCCCCCACTATTCAATCTCTGGTGTTGGACAAGATACTGGCTATAAAATTATCACTTGACAAGATAGGATTGCCATGTGTCTGGTTTTGGACTGGAATACCCGGTTGAAAAGTGATCCTGGTGACTCCAGTTAGCACCGCTGACCAGGCTGTTAAAGGTTCAGTTGGTGGTGCAGCAGGGCTATAGCAAATTCCCTGCCTACCCTGGCTCTATACAGCTCCTGAAAGTAGCTGGCATATCCCTGGAGCCCCTAGGCATAGGGGCAATCAGAGAAGCTCCATGTGCTACCCACCAGCTCCACAGCTCTGATTGGCTAAGAACCATGGCCTATAGGAGCTGTGGGAGTGGTGCCTGTGGGCAACATGCACCATGCTGAGGTCCCTGTCCGTACCTCCACCTAGAGACCAGACATCGTGGCTGCTTCCAGGAGCAGTGAGAAGCCAGGGCAGGCAGAGAACTTGCTTTAGCCCCACTGTGCTGCCGACTAGGACCTGCCTGAGGTAAGCACCATCTGGACAGAACCTGCACCCCAACCCCTGCCCCAGGTCAGAACCCCCTCCTGCACCCTAAGTCTCTCACAGACCCTGAACTCCCTGCCCCAGGTCAGAACCCTCTCCTGCACCCCTAACCCAGTCCTGAGCCCCCTCCAAGAGCCCACACCCCAGCCAGGAGCCTCCTCCTGCACCCCAAATCCCTCATCTCCAGCCCCACCCCAGAGCCTGCACTTCTAGCTGGAGTCTGCACTCCAACTCCCTGCCCCAGCCCAGAGCCTCTTCCTGTATCCCTCATTTCTGACACCACACCTTCAGCTGGAGCCCTCACTCCCGCCACACCCTGACCCCATCCCCAGCCTAGTGAAAGTGAGTGATGGTGGGGGAGAGTGAGCGACAGAGGGAGGGGGCAGGGCCTCGGAAGAGGGGCAGGGCCTCAGAGCAGGGGTGTTCAGTTTTGTGCAATTAGAAAGTTGGCAACCTATGATAAATGTGTATATATATTTAACACCAATATTTTGCATCATTCCAGTTGATCCGTTAGGGCTAAAGTGCCTTTTTCAACAAAAAGATGCTAAAGTAATAACTTTACAACATAGGAGGTCATGACTCTGTACATAGCCCTTTAATAGCTGCAATTAATAATTTTAAAGAAAAAAATGATAGCACAAAAAAAAACAGAGCCAAATGCATAAGAATTCCCTGAAGGGTCTCACTCAGTATTGGGTGGGTTGGAGTGAAACAACAGCAGGTCATTTTATGAAAAAACTCTCTAGGTTTTTTGTTTTCAGCATCCATGGCTAACACAGGCACTGATCCTGCTAACATGTAAGCATGATTTTGACAAGGTATAAAAGTGCTCCAGTGTATAAGGAGTTACCTGATTCCTATTGTGTGGCTGATCTGGGCAGAGTTATAAAAGGAAAGAAGAAGCTGGTACAAAGGATGCTATCCTGGGGGGAAGGCAGTATGTCCTCTCTCCTCTCAGCTGGCTGAGTTTAGAAGTGCTTCAAGTGATTAACAACCAGAAGTTTGAGTTTATTTTGATTTTGGGGTTTTGTTTGGGGGTGTGTGTGAAATGGAGCATGAAGTTATATGGTATATTCTAACACAGGGTCAAAGTATGGGGTGGCATGTGGGCTCTTGTGCCCCCACCTCCCCTTTGCTGCTTCGCTTGTACTGAGTATGCTCAGTAACACTGCTGAAGCCAGCTGCCCTCACTCTGCCCCCCATTACCAGCAGGCACGTGTCATCTGTGTTCCAGCATGAGAAATATTTGTAGGATCAGGCCCTAGGTCTTACACTCAATATAATAGACAAGCAGTATATCTTGATTAATGTGCTGTCTGGTTTTATTGCTTGCTTCCATCAGACCCCTATTTTCAGAGTTTTATAGCCTAGCATTAAACATTTTCTGTGGGCTGATTTTAAGATTGGAAATTTATTTCTTTTAAATTGCTCAAACTCCTTTTTAAGAAAAAAGAAACCTGGAGAAAACACTTTTTGGGGAAAATGCAGCTTGGGGCTTGATCCTGCACCACTGAAATCAATAGGAGCAATGTCACTGACTTCAATGGTGGTAGGATTACGCACAGTATAACTTTAAGCTTGACTTCACTGGAACTCATGCACATGGTTAAAGTTAAGCATCAGCTTAAGTGCTTTCCTGCATAAGGATGTTTTCCTGAATTGGGGCCTTATTGTTTCATGTGGACTAAAGTCTGGTGGCATTTTCATGAAAGCCAAAGAAATTACTCTCTAAAAAGTAGAATCTGTCCTTGAAGATAAATATCCTAATAGCTAAAGAATTTCCCACGTATCTAGGATTTGGTTTCAAATCACTGAATGCCCCAAATAATTAGAAAGGCTCATCTGATATCAGTGGAACATTTGTATTCCCTCCCATTTCATTTGTAATTAATGAAGCACTTGTAATGAGCCCAATGCTCTGCTTCACAGAATGCATCACATTATGTCTAATGAAGCCTCAGTTATTAACTTTACTCTGGTTTCTAATGTTTAAAATAACCCATAGATTAGTGACAATCACTTCAATTATTTAGTAAATGCAAGACTGTAGTGCCACACTCCAAGTTCATTACTACTTTCAGATTCAAAGGCATACACATTATTTCAGCAATGTGCTGCCACTGTTTTAACAAGAGGGTCCTCCTAATGGTCTCTGTTAAGTATGCAGTCAACCTTACATACTGCAGTGCTTGTTAAGAGGTGCAATCACATTGAGGTGGCAGCGGGGGGCGGGGGGGGGGAGAGAATGCTGGGTATAAGAATGCATTAATCCTTCAGCTAAAAACATAAAAAGCAAGAGGACAGGGAAAATGTACAACTTCCCCAAGCATTTGCACCTCTGAGGGAGGGATAGAGCAGTGGTTCTCAGACTTCAGTACTGGTGACCCCTTTCACACAGCAAGCCTCTAAGTGTGACCCCCTGCCCCTTATAAATTAAAAACACTTTTTTTTATATTTAACACTTTATAAATGCTGGAGGTGAAGTGGGGTTTGGGGTGGAGGCTGACAGCTCACAACTCCCCAGATAATCTTGTGACCTCCTGAGGGGTCACAACCCCCAGTTTGAGAACTCCTAGACTAAGAAGATCTGTTTTCTTGTTTAAACAAAAATGATTTATCTTCATAACTAAGGGGAGAGTAACCAAGGGGACCTTCAATAATTAAGGATGGAAGCAAAAATCGCTTGACAAAGTTTCTATTCATCTGCACTTTGTTTATACTTCATTGCTGGCATATATGGAGTGTATAGCAGAGTGCTCAATTTACATAATCTGAAATGTGGAGAAGTGATAACCTCTCCTCCCAAATTGGTTTTTAAAATACCTGTCCCATGGTGTAACTTAGCACATTCCAAAAGATAAGATATTTATTCTTCAGAAGCAGATCCAACAGACCAGGGATAAACCGTCTTTGGCAAAGATGATTTACCAGTATCTTGGAAGGTGGTAAAGTCACCCTCCCTTCCCTTTCTTGGTGGAATTTTAGCAAGGGGCTTTTGAAAGCCCATCTCACACATCACTGTGGTGTATGTGTACACTAGCATGATCACAAATTTCTAAACTACAAGCAATGTTACTACGGTGTATATGAGAATAGGACCAAGCCCAAGAATTTGTTTGGAAGTTGCCTGTTTGATTTTTAAACTCTGTGATATTTCCATTCCTATATAGACTTTAAGGCTATGATCCAGCAAAGCACTTAAGCACCTGTTTCACTTTAAGCATGTGAATAGTCTGACTGGGACCTAAGAAATGCTTTTAACATACTTTCTATCCAGTTTTAGACATAGATTTGCAGTCTACACAAATGGCAGCACATTGCAAGTTATTCCTTGTTGGTTTTACCTAATTATGTACTTTGGTTTTTTCTACCCTTAATAGTCCTAGCAATTACAGGTGGCTTCTAAGAACAATTAAAAGGGTAGTCTAAGCTTTTAGAAATTGCCATCTGACTAAAATGGCAATAAGATGAGTCATCTGATGTATTACTAATCTGCTGAACAGAACAAGCTATGTTTAAGTGTTAAATCTAATTTTGTGGAATCAGAAGCTGCAGGCTGAAATCACTCGACTCTATATGAATAAATGTGATTATGACCTTTTTTAAAGAAAACTGTTTATTTGCTAATTTTTTTAATTAATTCTCTGCTCATCTATATAAGTCCGTGTGCAGTACTGTGCTGCCATCTATAGGTTAAAAAAAGAAAATGAAGAGTCTACTTCAACCTTAAATAAGCTGCTGAGCAGATTCACATTACAGTTGTGGTGGTCACATGTGACACCTCTCTCTCTCACTCACTCACACACAGCTGGGGCCATCCCATGGTCATACCCCTGAGGCTGCTTAGTACCATGGAAAACATCAGTAAAAATCCTTTTTAAGCTTTTATTAAAGATACAGGAAAAGAAGGAAAACCAGCTAGAGCACCAGAAATGTAAAGTATTAAGTAAGGCTTTTCATTTTCACAACATCCCTTGTTTCCTTTAGCTGGAGAGAGTCTTTAGAAATAACTGCCCTTGTCAGATAGTCTCTTAGATGGTAATAAAGATGATAATACCTGTCCTTTTTGGGGAAAAGAGAGGAAGTTAGTTGAGGTGAGATAAAGTTTTTCCATCTTCATCCTTCAGTTTGAGGTCAGACAGTCAGTCACTACCTCTAGAGCAGGGGTGGCCAACCTGTGGCTCTGGAGTGGCTCTTCAGAAGTTAATATGCAGCTCCTTGTATAGGCACTGACTCCAGGGCTGGAGCTACAGGTGCCAACTTTCCAATGCACAGGAGGGTGCTCACTGCTCAACCTCTGGCCCTGCCCTCACTCTACCCCTTCTCACCCCTCCCTTGAGCCTGCCATACCCTCACTCCTCACCCTCCCCTCTGGAGCCTCCTGCATGCTACTAAACAACTGATCAGGAGGTGTGGGGAGGGAGGAGGAGGAGGAAGAAGCAGCACTGACTGGTGGGTGGGAGATGCTGGGAGCAGGGGTCGGGGCAGAGCTGATCAGGGGCTGCTGATGTATTACTGTGGCTCTTTGGCAAAGTACATTGGTAAATTCTGGCTCCTGCTCAGTCTGGCCAACCCTGCTCTAGAGGCTTTTCAGTGCATTTTAGCAGCTTGTTTGGTAGGCAAAAAAATTTTACTTAACTCAAGGATTCTTGGTTTCCTAAGTTTTTACTCACGATACCTGAGCATCATGATCAATGGGATTTTCTTAGTCTGAATTTCTCCCTGCCTCCAACTGTGTTTACTGTAATTGGTGCTATGATCCAGTTTTGACTTATGGATGCTTATCAGGAAGATACTGAATCCCCCTTCAATGTTTAATTTGTAAATATTTGCTTAACAGAAAGGAAGTAAACAAGTGGTGTGATTCCCAGTGTTATAACTGCAAATAGGAGAAGTAGTCTTTGCAATGGTGAATGGGAGGGAGATGTCTATTAGGCAGTCTCTATTAACATATGGAAGAATCTAGTAACTTCTGTATTATGGGGATTGGAACTCTATAAATATGCATCAGTAGGTTTAACACCGAAGCCTTATATTATGTACTAGTTTTTGGTCAGGTTTGCTAAACGATTTTCTTCAGGTGTTTCTTCTTGTCTGGCACAAAGACAGGAAGCATCTACAATAAAGCAAGGCAATAAACATCATCTTTTCTAGGAATCGAGACAGGGTGATGCAGTTGTCTCTACAGGGAAATGTCTGTGACACAACAGTTGCAGCACTGTAGATTATGAACTGACATCTTTTCCAGTGAAATTTTAAATTGCTGAAAATACATTATATTTAAATATACTGAATGGACATCACCAATATTGCTTTAAATTATATTACATAAGAATTATGCACATAGCTTGAAGTAAGGCTTATTTTTTTTTACATTTACACTAAATGCTTTTCTAGTGAAATAAAATTTGACAAATAACCAGGAGAAAGTTTTTTAGGTCTGTAATTTGCAATATTACAACAAAAAAACTTCAGAAACAGACTCCAATGAGAGACTGCTGAATTGGAATTAATTTGCAAAGTGGACACCATTAAATTAGGCTTGAATAAAGACTAGGAGTGGATGGGTCATTACACAAAGTAAAATTATTTCCCCATGTTTATTTCCCCTCCACACTGTTCCTCACACCTTCTTGTCAACGGCTGCGAATGGACCATTTTGATTACCACTACAAAAAGTTTTTCTCTCTCCTGCTGGTAATAGCTCACCTTAACTGATCATTCTCATTAGAGTGTGTACAGTAACACCCATTGTTTCATGTTCTCTGTGTGTGTGTGTGTATATAGATATCTTCCTACTGTATTTTCCACTGCATGCATCTGATGAAGTGGGCTGTATCCCCCAAAAGCTTATGCTCAAACAAATTTTTTAGACTCTAAGGTGCCACAAGTACTGCTGTTCTTTTTGTGGATACAGACTAACACAGCTGCTACTCTGTACTGCTAGTGATAATCGATTGTACTTTAATTCCATAAAAAATCTGGATCTGATATTGGTTTAGTTTATTCCTACCACATCTTATTTTGACATTAGCACCTCAATTCTTTTGTTAAGGGAACCTGAACACAAGTAATTCTGTCACAGTTCAGATTAAACTCTCCTTTCAAGCCATTTATAACAGTTTAGTCTGAGGCAAACATATGAGAGAAATTAAAATCAAGAACAGGCAGAGTAATTCCAGGGGTCAAATTCACCACTATTTTAATCAGTTTACTTCAATGGAGTTGTACCAGTCTAAGCTATGGATGAAATTAGACCCATCTCTGGTTGTTTATCATTGTCCGTTGTTTTCTTGTTGGGCAACTTCTAGGGAACAGCATTCAAATGTTGACAGGGCTGGATATAGCTAGGGTATGTCATATTTGCCACATGTTCTATCTTCAGAAAAATGCCAGGGAGTTAAGGATTATTACATGAATGTCAATTTAGTGCATTCTTGTTTTAACTGGGAGGTCAGCTTTTGTGCAGTGAACTTTTACTGTATTGAAAAAATCCTACTTCATGAAAAAAGGCTGGGGACTGACACATTTAAGCAATCTTGGAGCTAGTATCGTTACATGTCCTTCTGTACTTTAACAGGGTTGCTTTACAGTCAAAGAACAGATGTCCAAATTCTGATTTGCCCATCACTATATCTGAAGTATTACACTCAAACTGCAAAAATATTCAAATGCAACAAAATGGACTTGCTTTGAACATTGACAGTGGCTCTCCTATTGAAGCAGCATGCAGATTTTCTTCAAGTTGTTGGAGTATAATATTCTCCATTAGGGTGACCAGATGTCCCAATTTTATAGGGACAGTCCTGATAGTTGGGGCCTTTTCTTATATAGGCTCCCATTACCCACCACCTCCCATGCCGATTTTTCACACTTACTGTCTGGTCCCCCTACTCTCCATGTATGAGCTTGATAGCTTTAAAAGGACAGTTACCTGTTCCATAACTGGCATTCTTTGAGATGTGTTGCTCAGGTGTATTCCACAGTCAGTGTGCGTGCTCGCCACATGCACCGGTGCCAGAAGCTTTTCCCTTAGCAGTACCCATAGCGGGGGACCACTGCTGCGACCCCTAGAGTGGCGCCTCTATATCGTGCTATAAAGGGAGCTGTGCACTCTCCCCCACTCTCAGTTCCTTCTTGCCAGACAACTCTGACAAAGGGGAAGGAGGGTGGGTGTGGAATACACCTGAGCAACACATCTCGAAGAACGCCAGTTACGGAACAGGTAACTGTCCTTTCTTCTTCAAGTGATTGCTCATGAGTATTCCACAGTAGGTGACTCCAAACTATATCTGATGGAGGTGGGTAGGAGTTTAAGGGTTTCCGGGACGGAGTACTGCCTTACCAAACCCAGCGTCATCTCGTGTTTGGGAGACTATTGCATAGTGCGATGCAAAGGTGTGGACAGAGGACCACGTGGCAGCTCTACAAATGTCCTGAATAGGGACGTGAGCTACATAGGTGACCAACAAGGCCTGAACTCTCATAGAATGTGCCTTCACCATAGGTGGCGGGGGAAGTGCTGCCAGGTCATAACACATGCATATGCACAAGATACTAATAAGGCTAGAAGCGCTACAGCAGAGTTGGAGCATGAAGTTCTGACGACCTTCCCTGGCAGCAAGAAGGAACTGAGGATGGGGGGCGTGCGCAGCTCCCCTTATAGTGTGATATAGAGGCACGACTATAGGGGTAGCAGTGGTGCTGCCCCACTATGAGTAGTGCTAAGGGAAAAACTTCAGGCACCAGTGCATGTGGTGAGCATGCACACCAACTGTGGGATACACATGAGCAATCACTCAAAGAACCATTTTTACTCAATACAGCTAGTGTATTGTTTATAACTACTGTAATCAACTCTAGCATTGTCAGAAGTTTCTTTCCACTTGTGACATTAGCAGAATATTGTTTAACTTCAAATCAGTCTAGAATTCAGACACACAATATAATTCTTCACAAAAATTGATGAATTTAGTCTTAATGGTAACTGCCCTGAGTTTTAGAACAATTTAAATCAATTTGCATTTAAAAACTTTTCAGAAGTTAAGGCCATTTTTATCCCTCTACAGTCACATTATCCCCCTTCAGATCTCTCCGAGGCAGTAGTGACTACAAAACATTTAATAGCTAGGTTACTACTGTGTCGTGACTGCTGCTTGTTACTCTCATTATTTTAGTGTTATCTTGTATGCTGCTAATCCACTTGTTGTAGGCACCTGGTCTCTCATGTATTTAGAGTGTACGTTCTTTAGGGCAGGATTGTGTGTTTGTACGTATACACAATGCCTAGCACCATCAACTCTTTTTCACCACTGTGATACAAATAAGCATCTTTTACAGGATATAAGTATAGTCATTCTAAAAAAGTTATGCTGTACTTCTGAGGAGGACCATTCCTGTCCACATGTTCTGATCAAATCCCATTCTTCTTCCAGACTCTGTGGCCCTTGGCCAACCACTCAGTAATCTAACCTTTCTACAACATCCCTTCTTCAATCCAAACTGCTGGAGCTCTAACTTTCCCCATGTATATCAGACATACAATGGGACCTGATCCCCTCTCTCTCTCTCTCACCGTTAACAATTTTACCATGAGTTTTGTGATATTTGGTGTTTGTTTATAGCCCCTCTCCAGGAGTCACGGGATAGCAAGAAATGAAGCTTTCATTGAAATGCAGGTGTAGTCCTCATGGATGCAGAGAACAGCTTGAAAATGTGATGCCTGAAATCTCAAAACCAGAAAGCGTATGAAAAGAACAATTTAAAAAAACACTTCCTAATTTTGGGGGATATGACTGATGATTTTTGACTGCTAGTGGCAATACTGCTCCCAGCTGCAAAGACTTCCAAAGTGGACCTTATTACACCCTCTCCTTCCCCACAGAGATGTAATCTTAATATCCTGTTCACTTGTTTCTCTCACACATCTCCCTGCCCTGTCCTTTTTCCCCAAGGCTACTTTCCCCCTTTCCTCCCCCCATGCAGGATGACCACCTTATCTTTTTTCCTGGTTTTTTAGAAGCAAAAGGTGGATTTGTTTCAAGGCAGGACACAGCCTTGTGTATTGTTCTTTTGTGTTGTGTCTCAGTTTATGTAATGGACATGAAGAGCATGTATAGATATGCCTGAAGAGGCTTATAATAAATATTCAAGTGCACCCAGTTTGTTTAAATCCTTCCCAAAGTCTCACTCCCCCAATGCCCAGAAAAAATGAATCCATAGTAATTTTATGAAGAGAGGTTTAAAAAGTAACATTTCCAAATGCACTCCCCCCACATATTGAATGTGGGGGGTGGGGGTTTCTTGGGCCAGGTGGAAGGGTTTATGGCTCCTTTAAGTTCCCCACTTCCTTCCATGAATTCCTTCCGATAAAGGCATTCAAACCAAAAAGCACTATGACCCAGAGATCCCTTTGTGTCAACTGGCAAAGGGGATACACAGGGTTTTTACAGAGATCACCTGGCTCAGATATATGCATAATAGTAACTGAAAGGTGGCATCAAAGGTCTCCACTGAGAGCCAATGTCTCACCAGTTGTCATAATCATTGGAAAACGTGTAGAGATTTAAGGCGTAATGTATCTAAACTGAAAACTAAAGGTAGGTCACATGGGGTGATGTACCTCAAATGCTCCTTTCAGACACTGAGCCAGGTGTAGATTGAGACACTACAAATCTACAAGAAAGGAAGTCTGCAAGATGAAAAACAGCCAGGGCTGTCCTGTTTGTTTATGAGTAAGGACAAAGGATAAGGCTGGTATATATTTAGGAGGCAAAGAAACACTGAATCCTTCAACAGGGAGGCAAGCTGACAGAATACCTGTCTCATGAAAGGAGTAGCCCAGCCAAGCCTGGCTATAAAGCACAGCAAGGATTTTGGGTGAGCAATATCCTGCAAGACATGAGAACATCTTATTAATTTTAGGCCAGAGGTGGGCAAACTACAGCCCAGAGGCCACATCCGGCCCTCGCGTTCCCACCAGGAAGCAGGGTCTGAGGCTTCCCCCGCTCCAGCTGGGGAGTGAGGTCGGGCTCTTGCCCCACACTGCATGGCTCCTGGAAGCAGCTGCATGTCCCCCCCTCTGCCTACTATGCATAGGGCCAGCCAGGGGGCTCTGCACACTGTCCCCACTCCAAGTGCTGCCCCGCAGCTCCCACTGTCCGGGAACCGTAGCCAGTGGGAGCTGCAAGGGCTGCACCGGAGGACAGGGCAGTGGGCAGAGCTGTCTGACCGCACCTCTGTGTAGGAGCAGGAGGGAAGACATGCCACTGTTTCTGGGAGCTGCTTGAGGTAAGGGCTGCCCAGAGCCTGCGCTCTGACCCCTCCCATGCCCCAACCCTCTGCCCTGATTCCCCTCCCACCCTCTGAATCCCTCGGTCACAGCCCACAGCATCCTCCTTCAACCCCAACTCCTCATCCCCAGCCCCACCTCAGAGCCCATCCCCCCCGTCAGAGCCCTCCCGCCTGCCCAACCCCCAATTTCATGAGTATTTATGGCCTGCCATACAATTTCCATACCTAGATGTGGCCCTTGGGCCAAAAAGTTTGCCCACCCCGGTCTAGGCTCTAGCATGCATGTTATGATTCAGTTTTATATGTAGCCATTTGTTTCCAAAACTTCTAGTTGCTACTGTTTGACACATTCTCTCTTTAAAATAAACATACTTGGTTTCACTATAAACATATTTAAGTGGTGTGTGTTACGCAGAGCGATGATCTGATGTGGCACTGGTAAACTTGGGGGTACTGTTTCTTTGGAAGCAACAAACCTGTGAATACTGTGAGTGCCCAGTAAATCTGAGGCTGGGTGCTCCAGACACGCACACACTTAGAGGGCTGGAGTGTGTTTATTGCCAAACTTTAGAGCAGGCGTTGGCAACCTCCGGCATGCGGCTCACCAGGATAAGCCCCCAGTGGGCTTGGCCACTTTGTTTACCTACTGTGTCAGCAGATTCGGCTGATTGTGACTCCCAATAACCGTGGTTCGCCGTTCCAGGCCAATGGGGGCGGCGGCAAGGGGCACGGGCGAGGGATGTGCTGGCCACGGCTTCCCGCCACCCCCCATTGGCCTGGAGCAGCAAACTGTGGTCACTGGGAGTTGTGGTCTGCCGATGCAGCAGGTAAACAAAGTGGCCCAGCCTGCCAGGGTGCTTACCCTGGTGAGCTGCATGCCAGAGGTTGCCAATCCCTGCTTTAGAGTAACTGCAGGACCTGTGAGCCTAGAGGGGAGTGCTTGTGTTGTCTATTGCCAGTGACCCATGAGCAAGCACAGACAAGGCTGCTTCAGGCTAAGGGAACTTGGTAACAAGGTGCCTCAACTCCGGAAACTCCCAGAAAGCATCCACATAAAGACAGTGCACTAGTTTCTGGAAACTTCAATATTGGTACAATTTTCTTGCATTGATAAGGCATAGTACTAAGACTCCCTTTTTCTCTTATCAACTCAACGTGCCTTAGTCATGGGTTCCTTCTCTCACCCCACTGGTTCACAATCACAGACCAAAACATTTAGCTTCCAGTTTCCTATTATGCAAACTAGATCCCTTTTTTCAGCTGTCAATCACTCCCATAAACCTAAACACTGAGGAAAAAACTTCCAGTCCCCAGAAGAGTCAGGTTCAAAACAGTACATTTTAAGGTCAGCTTATAGCTTGTGCTTTTATAGATAACATGTTAGAATTAGCGACTCACTATATTTAGTGCATGTTCCATATCAGCCATATTTGTCTTAAATATGTATGTTCAAGACATACAGATCAATGCACTACTAGGTGCTCGAGTCTTTTAAAAGTGTATTTAGAATGCAATAAAATTAGTAACTCAATTTCAGTTAGCTTTCCACTGCTAACTCTGCACCAGTACCATCCTTACCAGCATTGTCTTATTACCTGTCGTGAATATACTTATGCAACCGAGCAAATCCAATAATAATCTTTAGTAATACTTACTCTTCTCACTATTTTTTTTTTGTTATGCACTGTTTTGTTCGGTCTAGGGCCTGAGCCTGCAAGGTTGCTAAATAAAGTGCTGATCGCTCTCACTTCTCACCAAAATCAGCATGTCTTGAGCCCATTCAGGATCTGAAGGTGGAGACCTTGAATTGTAAACTGCCCAGGGAAAAGTGTCATTTCTGTGAAATAAACATATGCCTCAATTCTGTAATTAAAATGCAAACTGAACGCAGGGTAGTTGGAAGTTTCATAATGACACCTTCCAAAAGTAACTTGCAAGTGTAAGGCCTGCAACTGGGGGCTGGAAGACAAAAGGATTAACTGAGAAAGATAGTAGTAGATATTGATTCCACCAGTTACAAGAATTGATGTAGGTGTAAGAACCCCTTCCTCTGATCCATCTCCTTATGTCCGCTAATAAGGAGGGAGAAGTGCTAGAAGCAAACTGTAGACCAGGGGTAGGCAACCTATGGCACACATGCCAAAGGTGGCACACAAGCTGATTTTCAGTGGCACTCACACTGCCTGGGTCCTGGCCATTTAATTTAATTTTGAATGAAGCTTCAACACTTTTAAAACCTTATTTACTTTACATACAATAGTTTAGCGATATATTACAGACTTCTAAAAAGATGTTTTAAAAATGTTAAAATGTATGACTGGCATGCAAAACCATAAATTAGAGTGAGTAAATGAAGACTCAGCACACCACTTCTGAAAGGTTGCCGAACCCTGCTGTAGACTAACTTCAGCCACTCCGAAAGCTGTGACTTTTTAAAATTATTTTTCTATTAAGAAGTTGCCCCCCTATCAATAGAGGGTTCTTTTTTTAATTAAAAAAGGGGCTGCTCTTTGACTGAAGTAATACAGAAGTAAGAAACTTCAAGCCTCAAATGTCAAATCCTTGGGGGCTAGGAAAATCTCAAATGAAGTAAATGCTAATAAAAAAGCTACCTTCAACACAGTGGCTTTCAGCACCCAAAACTGTATGGTTGGCTTCAACACTAGCTACTCTTAGATAGTTTAGTGGTAAATTTATGGAGCATGTAGTTTTAGAATTGCTGGGGAGTCTGGGCACCAAGGAGGCCAAAAGTATGATTTAAGACCCTGGTTTCACATTTTGAGCAGGACGTCTGTGCATTCCAAGGCTCCCCAGCGGTACACATTTGTATCAGATACAACACAAAAACGCACAGATGTGAAACCAATGGAAGTATCTTAATTTAATTGCTATTGCCAAAGATAACAGGGACACATGCTTCACCACTGAAGTTTGTAAGTTAATTAATGTAATTGAAGATAAACAAGATGGCATTAAAAAAAATGGTTACCTACCTTTTGTTACTGTTCTTTGAGATGTGTTGCTCATGTCCATTCCATTTTAGGAGTGTTCGCGCCCACAAGCACAGAGATTTTTACCTTCGTGGTGTCCATAGGGTTGGCTGTCTCACCCCCTTGAGTTCTGTGCCCATTCACTGGTATATAGGCACCACCAACCCTACACCCTCTCAGTTCTTTCTTGCTGATAACTCCGACAGTGGGGTAGGAGGGCAGGTAATGGAATGGACATGAGCAACATATCTCAAAGAACAGTTACGAAAGGTAGGTAACCGTTTTTCTTTGAGTGCTTGCTCATGTCGATTCCATTTTAAGTGACTCACAAGCAGTATCAAAGGAGGTGGGCTCAGAGTTCACAGTCTAGTGGCTTGCAGTACTGCTCTACCAAAGCCAGCATTGTGCCAGGCCTGCTAGGTAAGTACATAATGGAATGTGAATGTGTGGACAGACAACCAGATGGCCACCCTACAGATGTCCTGGATAGGCACTTGGGCTATGAAAGCTGCTGAAGAGGCTTGCTGAGTGGGCGGTAACAATCGCCAGAGGCAGCACCTGCACCCGATTGTAGCAGCAGTGAATGCAGGCAGTGATCCAAGAAGAAATTCTTTGAGCAGACCCTGGATGATCTTTCATCCTGTTGGCCACCGGGATGAACAATTGCGTCAACTTGCAGAATGTCTTGGTCCTCAGTGTGGAAACTAGTGCCCTCCTGACGTCTAGGGAATACAACCTGCACTCTTCCGCCAACTTAGGCAGCTTTGGAAAAAAGACAGGCAAGTAAATGTCCTGATCTGTATGAAACTGACAGACCACCTTGGGCAGGAAAGATGGGTGAGGCCGCAGCTGGACCTTGACTTTGTAAAAAAACACTGTATAGGGTGGTTCTGACATAAGTGCCCTAATCTCAGAGACCTGGCAGGCTGATGTTATTGCAACCAAGAACACAACCATCCAGGAAAGGAGAAGAGAGCAGGAAGCCAGATGCTCAAAAGGGTGCCTCATGGGGGCCCAACAGCACAAAATTCAGGTCCCACAGAGGGACTGGTTTCCTTTTGTGCAGGTAGAGGTGCTTGAGGCCCTTGAGGAACCAGGCAGTCATGCCTTGAGTGAAAGCCTACCTACCCTCGAGTGGCGGATGGAAGGCCAAGGTAGCAGATAAGTGGACCCTGACAGATGAAAGGGACAAGCCTTGGAGCTTGAGATGCAGAAGGTAGTTCAGGATTAACTGAAGTGAGGCCTGCTCAGGCCAAATACCTTTATCAGAGGTCCAACAAGCAAATCTCTTCCATGTGGCTAGGTAGCTCACTCTGGTGGAGGGCTTTCTGCTGCCCAACAAGACCTTTTGGACACCAGTCGAGCACTCCTGCTCCTCAGCATTTAACCATGCACCAGCAAAGCCATCAGGTGCAGTACCACCAGGTTTGGATTCAGAAGACTGCCATGGCTTTGGGACAGCAGGTCCAGCATGAGTGGTAGCTGTAATGGAGCAGCCACCGAGAGGTCCAGAAGTGTGCCGAACCAGTGCTGGTGTGGCAAAGCCCGTGCTACGAGGACCACCTTTGCCCTGTCCTGCCTGATCTTCATGAGGACACTGTGAATCACCGGCACTGGGAGGAAAAGGGTACAACAGAGCTCCTGACCATGGGAGTAGAAAAGTGTCCGACAGGGAGCCTCTGTCGATCCTCCGAACCAAGCTCAAAACGTGGCATTTCTTCTTCTGCTTGAACATGAACAGGTCCATCTGGGGAGTCCCCCCCACCTCAGGAAGATGCTGTTGGCTACTTCCGGATGAAGGGACCACTCGTGGTGAGATGAGAAGGTCCTGCTGAGGCAATCTGTCAAAGCATTCCTGGCCCCACTGAGATGTGCGGCTGCGAGATGGATACTGTATTATATACAGGAAGTCCCAGAGCTTGAGAGCTTCTTGGCAAAGGACAGACAATCTGGCTCCGCCTTGCTTATTGATAGAGGACATAGCAGCTGTATTGTCCATCAGGACCTGGACCACTCTGCTTTTTATGTGAGGGAGAATGATTTGGCAGGCCAGGCGAACCACTCTGAGCTTCCTGACATTGATATGTAGGGAGCAATCGTGACTTGACCAACTGCCTTGCATGCTGAGATCTCCCAGGTGGGCTTCCCACCCCAGGTCCAAGGCATCAGACACTAAGGTCACAGAGGGGGATGGATCTGCAAACGGAACTACCCCCAACAGTGACGCAGGATTCTGCCACCAGGTGAGTGATGGTAGTACGTGGTCCAGGACATTGACCACCTGGTCCATGCTATGTCTGTTGGATACGTAGACTGATACCAGCCATGCCTGCAGGGGCCTGAGACAGAGCCACACATGTCGGACCATGTGCGTGCAAGGTGCCATGTGGCCCAACAATCACAGGCACATGTAAGCAGTGGTGAGAGGGTAGGCTTGCATGCATGAGATGAGGTCCGCCATGACTTGGATCCAAGCCTGGGGGAGGAAGGCCCTGGCCTGAATAAAGTAGAGGACTGCTCCAATGAATTCTATGCATTTCACTGGACTTAACGTCGACTTTTTCTTGCTTATTAACAGTCCCAGGTTGCAACAGGTGTAACAAACCAGACTCAGATGCTGCCACACCTGATCCTGGGACCAATCCTTTATTAGCCAGTTGTCAAGGTAGGTGTAAATTTGAACACCTCGGTGCCTCAGGTAAGCAGCCACTGGTGCTATGCACTTAGTGAACACTCTAGGGGCTGACGAGAGACCGAATGGCAATGCCGTGAACTGGAAATGGGGTTGGCCCAGCATAAAACAAAAGGAAGCGCCTATACCCCAGGAAAATGGAAATGTGGAAATACACGTCCTTCAAGTCAAGGGCAGTGTACCAGTCTCTCAGATCCAGGAAGGGGATGATGGAGGCCAGGAAGACTATGCGACACTTCAACTTCTTTAGAGACTTGTTGAGACGATGCAGGTCCAACATAGGTCTGAGGCCCCCTTTCGCTTTCAGGATCAGGAAGTAGCAGGAGTAGAACTCCTTTCCTTTCATGTCTCAAGGGTCCTCCTCCACTGCCCCCAGGAGCAGGAAGTTCTCAACCTCCTGGACGAGGAGTTGCAAGTGAGAAGGGTCCCTGAAGAGGGACGGGGAAGAGGGTTGGGAGGGAGGCAGAGAGTAACCGGAGGATATTACTTCGAGCATCCAATGGTCCGAGGTTAGCAGAAACCAGGCCAACCAGAAGGCACGGACGCAGTTGAGGAAAGAATGAGAGGATGGATGCTGGGAGACAACTGGAGCGGCATCCTCAAGTGCACCCTCAAAATTACTGCCTCTGGCCTCCTTGACTTTTGAAAGGCCCAGGCTGAGCAGACAAACAGGAAGACAATGGGTGTCGCTGCTTAGACCCCGTCTCTATCCTTCCTCCTCTAGGTGCCCAGCCAAGGAGTGCCCCAGGACCTAGACTGTGGAGACGGAGAAGGCGGGGGGCAGAATGGCTCCCTGGCCTGCTGAAGAGTATGGAGGCTCAAGGAGTGGAAGGTAACACAGGAATCTTTAAGGCCATGGAGTCTCAAGTCCGTGAGCTTGGAGTAGAGCCCCATCACCTCAAATAGGAGGTCCTGAATAGTGGCCTGCCTCTCCTGGAACAACTCGAAGGACTGCAATCAGGAGCTGTGCCTCATGGCCACCACGGAGGCGATCAACCTGACTCAGCGACATCCCAGGCCATCTGAAGGGCCCCCCTTGCCACCACTGTGCCTTCATCCACCAAAACTGAGAACTCCTGGGCTCGCTCCTGCGGGAAGGCTTCCTTAAATTTGTTAAGGAAGTCTCACTGGTAAAAACTGTACTTGCCTAACAAGGGTTGGTGGTTAGACACCTGAAATTGCAGGCTGGCCGTGGAATAAATCTTTCTGCACAACAAGTCCAGTCTCTTGGAGTCTGTTTTTCAGGGTGCCACTGACTTGGCCCTTCCTCTTCCTTTCATTAACAGCAGACATGACCAGTGACGCTGCTGGGAGGATGTGTATACAGATATTCTAACCCTTTTGCATGGACATAATACTTCTAAGGTGGCGGAAATGTAGTAGGCAGATTCAAAGATGGGGCTTGCCACAGTGATTTGGCAATTTTAAGGACAATGAGGAGGAAGACAGTGATAAAGAGATCATCAGATTTCGCTGCAAACTCCTTGCTTTTTAAGTTCAAGTTGGTAGCCACCCTCTTAAGGAGGGTCTGGTGCTCCCTGAAGTTGTCGGGAGAGCTCCTCTTTTGGGAGGGACCCACCACCGCTTCATTCCGAAGATGCTGATGATGACAATGACCTCACCGCTAGGGGAGGAATGGCTTCCTCTTCCTTCTCCGGGGTCTGCTCCGTAGGTGCTGGAGTCCGATGCACTGCCTCAGCATCAGATTCGGTACCATGTTCTAACTCCGGTGCCGGTTGTGGCTTGTCCAAGGCGGCCAGGGAGAACTAGTGGAAATACAGGACCGGCATTGCAGGCACACTCCACGGGTTCCAATACGGCATTGAGCAGGCTATAGTCCCTGCTGCCATGCTGCAAGCGCCACACCAGCTTTGTGGGTCAGCAGCGAATCATCCCTCCTGGGTGAGGGGCTGAACTTCCAGTCCAGGTCCAACCACTGCCCTTCCAGCGACCAGATCAGAGTCATCGAGGCCTGAGTCTGCCGATTGACCCTGGTCAGCGACTGGCAAGGCAAGGATCAGTACCTGCTGAGTAAAACCTGGGGGATGGAGACCAGTGGCGTGTCTGGGAGTGATCCTGCTCTGGTGGGGACCGATATCTGAGAGACCGTCTGGACGAGGGCAACTTGCACAGTGGCAGTCTTTGATAAGAATCTTGCTGGGACAAGTGGCAGAAAAGCGAATCGTCAGGGACCTCGGTCTTCTGATTGGAAACCATGAAGGAATGTGGTGCTGGGGTCCGAGGCCATGGAGACCGGGATCGACACCTGCAGTCCAGGGACTGAGGGTGCTCCACTGCCCTATGAGGCTGTCTGATGACCAGTTTGCCCTTAGGCATTGGGGCCTTAGCCAAATCTGGCACCTGGCGTGGTGTTGGTTGGCCTGCTTGTTTTTCAGCCGCTAGTGCTGCTCTGGGCAATGAAGGCCCTAGGAGAAGCTGGGGTCTCCTGCTGCTCCCAGGAGTCAGAGGAGGATCCCTGGCCGGGCTGTGGAGTCTGACCTCAGTGAAGCCCCAGGGTGGACACAGGGCCTGACACAGGTCCTTTGCCAGAAGCCTCTTTCCCTTCCGGTACCACTGGGCTCTTCCTCTTTTGCTGCTTCTTTGGCACCAGTGAGGGTGAACAGTGCTGGGTCGAGCCAAGTGCTGGCAGTGTGCTCTGCATCGATGCCAAAGTGCTCAGCATGGGATCTGAGCAGGATGGCTCCGACACAGGATGAAGCACAGCCTCCATGGGGAGGGCCCTCAAGGGGCTATAAGGGGGAGGGATAGCTCAGTGGTTTGAGCATTGGCCTACTAAACCCAGGGTTGAGAGTTCAATCCTTGAGGGGGCCACTTAGGGAGCTGGGGCAAAAATTAGTACTTGGTCCTGCTAGTGAAGGCAGGGGGCTGGACTTGATGACCTTTCAAGGTCCCTTCCAGTTCTAGAAGATCGGTATATCTCCAGTTATTATTATATTATCCTGCTCCTTTTTGGTTTTAGGGCAGAAATTCATAGAGATTTCTGCACTTGTCCTTCCTATGGGACTCCCCCAAGCACTTCAGAAAACTGTCGTGTGGGTCACTAATCAGCATTGGCCTGTTGCAGGATAAGCATGGTTTGAAGCGGGGAGAGCAAGGCATAGACTCTACCTACCAACTACCCAACACTTAACTTAAAGGCTAAACTATATACAAAGAAAAACAAACAATGGGCTATTTAAGAACTGCTAATGTTCTTGTGATTGTAAGACAAGGTGCTCTGACCAACCATCACGGGCAGTAAGAAGGAACTGAGAGGGCACAGGGTTGGTGGTGCCTATATACCAGAACATGGGCACGGCCCTCAAGGGGGTGCCACAGCTGACCCTATGGATATCACTAAGGCAAAAGTCTCTGACGGCTGTACACGTGGATGCGCTTACACCTGAAATGGAATAGACATGAGCAAGCACTCGAAGAAGAATTCTCTCTTACACTTCAAAATGTAAGTGTAAACTTATATTCCACTATTCAAACTTAAGTAATGGGACTCTCCTTCCTGTAAAAGGGTTGACAGCGGAGCCTCAGGTCATCTGAAATTGGTTTAGAACCTCCAGATGTGGTGAAGATAAAAGTACACTCACTGAAAAAAGTCTGTTTCCTCCAACTGTGTTCAACACAGTTTCAGATGTCTAACAGGACCCAATATTATAATTTTAAAGAACACTGACTCCATCGAACTAGGAATTTAGTAGGTACATCCAATTCATTAGGGTTTTTCCCAAGAACAGCATAGTTAGCCCAGTGACCTAATGAATCAAAGACTATTAAGTACACCCAAATTGCCTTTAAGAAAAAAAGTCTTATCTTAGACAATGAAAAAACAATGAATTTCTTCAATATGTTAAGGATCGTCATGTATTTTTTCCTCCCTCTAACCCCAACAAATAGCAAAATTCATAAGTTATTTTAAAAAGTCCACAGGAAACCCTCAAAACACAGGACACAATGAATTTCAAACTTTTGGGAACTTTATTCCAATTCAGTAATATTTGCTATTATTGAGGAGTTTGTAAACTGTATAAATAATGTTGCTACTGTTTCCAGAGATCAAGCTTAGTAGTATGAAATAAATGAATAATGTATCAGTAAATATTAGTTTCACACTGCAAGAGAGGTACATAAAAAGAAAAGCCTTTTTAGAAAGGACAGTGGCTTTTATTGTATTTTTAGAAAATATTGGATTATGAAAGATACAAAATCAGTTGTAATTATTTCACTTTTTTACACTCTGTATTCCGTTTTACTGATAAGGCTTTACAATATCTTGCCCAACAGATCTAAGTTCAAAATCGAGTATCTCAACTGAAACAAACAATATTTACCTGAGAATTCTATATCATAAAATTGCCATTCATTCTTAACTTTAGCAAGTTGATGATGTAGCCTATAGAAGTCCACATGCAACCTGTAGGTCTATTGTATTAAATAATTAATTTATTTAGAAGCAGCTGGTTAGGTAATAAACTACCCCAAACTTTTCAAACCAGGCTGGTATTAGAAAATGTTTAAGTTTAAGCACACAGGATGAATTTCACCATACTGCACACAAACCAGAGCTGCTGGTTTTGCATTGGGAATCCTGGGGGCTTGTGGGATAGAATTCAGACACCAACCTGTGAACAGGTGGCAGCAATGTAGCACAGCACCTCTGTGGCTGCTCTTCTAGCCCTAGAACTTAAGTAGTGGTCACTGCTGACCCCCAGTCCCAACAGTTGGTGTTTTGGGCCACTGGATATGTGCAAGACCCTGGCCAGCCCCCTCTCTATGAATGCTCCACCCCCACATAGCCCAAACAAAGGTCTTTAAAAATATATATAATTCCTATTGATACAAATTTGACTATGAAGTTGCAAGCCCACGATTTAGTCTCAATTCATTGTATTATGCCATTTTAGAATATCACCCACTTTAGAATGTTACATAAAGGGCCCTAAGTTGTTAATGTAAGTAGAAAAATGTGGTGGCAAAACTCATCAATCATGGGGCATTGGGATAAGAGGGCTAGTGGGTTGCTGGAGAAGAGAATGTGATCCTCATAAGTCACAATATATAAATGCTAGTCATTTAAAAAAAAAGTCTCTTCTCAATAATCTGAAGGGAAACCAGGAGAACCCACATCAAGTTGTATTGGAGTAGCATTTTTTAAAAAGTTCAGTTATTTTAAGCTTGCGTATATCACAATGCTATGCAACATTAATATAAATTCTTTGTCCTGAAAAAACAGAAATGTCACTGTAGATCTAAATGAACGTGAAATCACTTGGATATGAGGTAGTGTATTTACTTGTATTACATCTGGTTATTAGAAGTACTGCTGAGATTTGTCAACTCTTTTATATTTGGCCAATGGTTCACAATACACTTTTATAATATAAATCTTATTAATGCTAAATTACCTATAGAGAGAGAGCTAAAACCAAGCACCTTATCAGAAAGAGTTATGTTTTAGTATCCTGGAGGAAAAAATTCTGTTTCACCATAAAATAAGATAAACGTTCAAAGCCAATATTTACAGTCACAATTGGAAAAAAGATGATCTTCCATACATGCACACAAAGATAAAAAATTTAATGTACATTGAGGTAGAAAATGAAGAATTCCATTGGCTTGTACAAGGTTCTTCTATGTTTTGTTATGTAAACTAAAAGTATTTTTTTCTATTGTGAAGTTTGGTACTTAAGATGTCTGGTTTCAGAACAGCAGCTAAGCAATGAAGGATTATTTGTACACAATTTGCCTCTAACACAAGGCAAAAAAACCTACAGCAGGGATTATTTCCCCCCCTCATTTGTCTTATTTTAAAGATTGGGTTTATTCTTTACATAATAAGTAATGAACAAAACCCAACTGGCTCATTTTCTTTGTATACTTTGTACAAGGTTAGAATTGAAGTACAAGACATTGAAAATGCACTGAAAGTTATGTTCACCCATAAAGGTATCCTGATTAAAAGTTATTTTCAAACATCTTCACTGGTCCCAAAGATTGTAACATGTATAAGCAAGTCTTAGTCTTTCAAAATACTTTGTTTTCTGACCCTCATATGAGACATTTTACAAGGAAGCACAAGATCATCTGCAAGCAAGTCATTGTACAACAAGAATAGATTTTTGAAAGAGCATCTGGGGCTGAGATGCCATAAAATCAGAGAAGTAGTTCTAGTACTCCACTAGTCACCATGATGCTGGTATCCTAATCCATCTAGAAGTAATCCCATTTGTTTGCACTAAAGGGCTGAGCTCTCGTACAAGCTTTTAGAGATGGACACATTTCTTAAGAGTGATGTAAAAAATTATGCCCCAAAATTACATAAAACAAACCCAAAGGTCTGCTGAGTAATGTAGATGGACAGATACTAGTTAATGCACTTGCAAAATATAAAGTTTTGCCTTTCCCTTCACTTAAGGCATTTTATAATAATGCTGAAACCCTTATTTTAAATCTCATATGGTTGAGGTTGGCAATCACAAAACAGACTTATTCATCTGTAGTGCATTTGTCAGTCATCTGCTGACAGAAATCTGTGATACCACCACCCTGTCCGCAGTGTTCCACAAGTAAAGTTTTCTCTGATGTTTTCATAGAAACCGGACGTAGTTCCTGCACTTCATTATAAGCGGTATCAGATGAGCCTCTTATATTTGGATAGCAAGAACTCTGTTCACAGGCCGATACAGCACCTGAAAGCCCAGCTGGTAATTCTATACACAATGGGATCACAGGCTTGCTATCAGGAGCTGTTCGTTCTCTCTCAGAAACTAAAAGTGAAAGTGGACAATCCAAGGTGGAATACTTTGCAAGTATCTGTATTTGCTCAGGACTCAATGCTGCTTCCTTACATACTTGCTGGCAAAGTCCAGTCAGATTCTGTTTTGTCTCTCCCAACGTTGATAAGATGTGATCTCGCTCCTTTAGCAAGCTCGCCTTTTCATTTTGCTGCAAAAAGACACATGGTTATTGACTCTGTACATTTTAGTGCTCCGAAATTCAAAGTATAGTTCTAGTCTTCACCAAAGCTGAAACAAATTCTGAATCCAACAGATGTATATTTTATTTACTTTGAAAAAGATAACACTTTAAAATGATGATAAAACACAAACACACTCAAATGTAGCTTTTTTGCAAAGAGTTGATTTTGATTTGAACTGTGCAAAACTCCATCTTTTTACATTTAAATAAAAACTATTTTCATCTGAACAGAATGCTGAAGTTTCAAAAGCGATGCTAGGACAATGTGTGAAAGTTATCCATTCTCAAAAAATTCCACTTTTTCTGAAAAACATTTTTCAGGCTTATGGAATTTAATCTTTTAGATAAATCCAAAACAATGAAGTTCTGAGGTCATTCATTGGAACTATTTTGCACAGTTCTACTTATCAAATTCCTCTATAGATGTTCTGAAGAGTGGTCATGCGGAGACTGAACTATGAAAAAAGCCTTGCAAATGAAGAATTCCATCCTTATACGATTTATGCCATCACCATAGTGATTCCTCAAATGCTATTTGTGAGGCAGCACTAATTTTAATTTATTCTTGTACAAATGTTTTAAGATCTCAAAACTGGACAGCAGAAAAATTAAGGTTTTACTTGAAACACAGAACCCACAGGTGAAAGAAGCTAATTCTTATTCAACATATTGCATATGCATGCCAAAATTAGTCATCAATATGGTCCTGTAATTAAGATACCATGTTTTAGGCAATTACTACAGGATCAAATAAGGTCTAAGTAGTTACATTAATAAACATTTAATACCAGACACTATACTCTCATTGAGGCCAGTATTCCAAGAGTTAAGATTAAATCCAGATTTCACACAGTTCTGTGTACCCCTGTGGTATTATACCTCTCCTTCCACTTTGTGTAAGTAAATGTTTCTGAACTGGGGAATGTATATCTTCTTCCTTGCCATTTCCCTTTTCAGGGCTGGTGACTTCTATAGCCTTTGTGACTGTTGTGCAAATGGAACTGGAAAAATATGTAGTGAGCATAGGTGGATAAAGCAGAGCACTTTGTAATCCTAACCAAAATATCCTGAAAACCTGTCAGTCTAGATAGTTTCAAAATACTGTCTGGAATGTTGTAACAACTATGGAGAACTTAAACAGAGGGTGAAGTAATAATGGACATGACGAGACTGGTACTATTTCTGTTGCTATACCTAAGTACAGAAAATACACTGCTGAAATAGTACATTATGTGAGGATACCGGTTAAACATTTGGGTTATTGTATTTATTCGCTGACCATCAAGAAGCGTGCTAGGTTGTCAGACAGACACAAAGAAGAATGTCCCTGCTTTGAAGAGCTTACAAGCTAATTACATACATAATTCAAGAATGAATTTACAAAAACTGGGAGACTGAAAGGAAGACAACGGTTGTTGTAGAAGATAAAATGGTTACAAACCTGTTGAGTAACTAGTGTTCTTTGAGGTGTGTTGCACATGTCCATTCCACTTCACATGTGCACACTAGAGTGACAAAGCAGGAGATCTTTCTCCCATAGTGGTACATTTTGGGGCAGCATGTGCGCATTCTGCATGGTTATGCAGCAAACCTCTTTGAAAGAGGACTGATCAAAGTGCATTGATGAACTGTTAATGCCAATCAGCAGGGTCCACAAGGACAATTAGTCCACAGCAGGCTAGCGCAAAGTAGATTCACACCGCAGCTTACCACAAACTAAACATTCATATAGACAAGCCCTTAGCAATATCATAGCACAGATGAATACTGAAGGAGCTTTAGAAGGAGTTCATCTGCAGAGACCAGTTGCCCCTTTATTCTGTCAGCCAAGGATGAATAATTGCAAAGATAGACTAAAATAGCCTTTTATCTGGACAGAACTAGATAACGCCCTATGGATATCCAAAGTATAGGAGTTTTTCATTTTTATGACTGAGGTTTTGGGAAAAAAGTTGGTAAGTGTATGTAGGCTGAATTCAATGAAAATCCAACATCATTTAAGTGAGAAATTTAGGGTGTGGATACTTAGGGTGTGGATACAAATTAACTTTTTCTGTATAGAACATCATTTAAGGATGGCCAGCAACCAAAGCTTGAAGTTCTGTTACTCTCCTGGCCGAAGTAACAGCCTCCAGCAATGCTACCTTCACTGAGAAATGAAAAAAGGAACACAGCTATAAGCTCAAAAGGTGGGCCTACTAACACTGACACACCCAAATTTAGATCCCAAGATGGCGTGGAGCCTCTAAATAGGAGGGAAAAGTCTGTCCAATTTTTTCAGAGCCATAGGGGGTTGGAAAGCACCAGATCTTCCTTCTCTACAGGAGGATGGAATACAGAGACAGGTACCAAGTGAACTCTCAGACAACTGACAAGAGACCTTTTTCATTAGGTAAAGCAGGTGAACCAGAATAAACTGTAAGGGAGGCACTTCTCCTTTACAGGCTCTCTGTTGGGACTACACAGAAAACCTTTTTCATTTCCTCAGGTAAGTATACCTGGTGGAAGGTGTCCCACTGTATTTAAGAGAATGTTCTGAACACCAAAGGAACAAACAACTTCCTGGGGAATTAACCACTGAGCATCCAAGTAGCCATGGGGTAGACTGAGAGGGTTTGGATATAGTGTCTGGCCATAGTTCTATGAAACTAATGGCTAAGACCTGGGGGATAGATACGCGATATGAATCTGAGAGATTCAATGGGACCAAGAACCAAGGAGGTGCTACCAAAATTAGAATAGCATGATCCTGTCAGAGTTTGCACAATACTTTGGTACCATGGGGATGGAGGAAGAAGTATACAGACGTTGTCCCCTCCAGGACAGTAGGAAGGCATCTGATAAAGGTTGTGACCAGAGAAGGTGACACTGCCTGTTCTGTTCGATGACAAAAGGGGTCTATTGCTGGCCTTCTCCAAGTCTGAAAAATGCATTTTACATCATGTCAGGTTTGAAGGACCATCTGGTAAATTCTATCACAGCCAGAGTGTATTTAGAACCACTTTTATGAATTTGATTCTCTGCACAGTGAGAAGAATGGACTTGTCCTTATTTATCAACAGGATCACAGAACAAAAGAAAGTCATAAAAAAAAATCCAATCTATCTCCATTTGCTGGCTGGGTTGACCAGCCATTTGTGCAGATAATGGGTACACTTAGACACCCACTTTTCTGAAATGTGCCTCAACCACTGTCATGCACTTTGTGAAGACCTGAGGTGCTGACAACAGGCTGAAAGGAAGGTCCATAAAGTGATAATCAACATCTGCTACAATGAACCATAAAAGCCTCTTGTGGCTCTGGTGAATGGTCACATGGAAGTAGACATCCTTTAACTAGAGAGCAGCAAACTAATCACTGGGGCCTAGGGATGGGACAATAGATGCTAGGGTAAACATACAAACTTTTTGTTTAAATGTATCTGTTGAGATTTTGCAAATCTGTTATAGGCGTGAGGCCTCCCTTCAATTTTGGAATGAGAAAACATGATAGAATCCCTTCCCCCAGTGTTGAGGAGGTAGTTCTCTTATGGCCCGTAACTATAAACGGAGACTGAACTTCTTGAATTAGAGTGAGAATGGCCCCTGAAGAGAGACTGGGGATGTGGTGGGTACAGTTCTAAAGTGCTTAGTAACCATCTATCTGTTGTAATAGGGGTCCAGTCAATTACTTAGAATGTGCAACAACTTGAAGCCAAAAGGAGGGGAACATCAGAGTGGTACATTGTCCTTGTCTAAGGAGTCAAAATAGACTGTTTAGTGCTACATAATACAGATTGTTTGCATGTAGCAGAGATCTCCTCCTTTGAGTCCTATGACATCACCTAGATTGGTCCAGATGTCTTGCTGGATACAATTGGTACATCTCTGCTGGACTTGAGACTAGAACTGCTCTCTCTTACAGCATGGAGTATAAATGCCCAAAGCCTTTAGGATTGCCTTAGAATCTTTAAGAGAATGCAGAGTTTCATCTGTTTTCTCTGAAAATAAATCTGAGTCTTCAAAGGGCAAATCCTCAGTTGTTTGCTGGACTTTGGGGAGGAATGCCAGATGACTGCAAACAAGAAACACGGCGCTCAGTGATTGCCATTGCCATTATTAGAACTGCTGAATTCACGTTGTCTGTTACAGCCTGTAATGACAGGTTTTTTTGCTATCCCCTCACTAACGAGCTCTGTACGCCTCTTTAGCATTTAACAACTTTAGGTCTAAGTGGGATTCCATAACACAGTTTGAGGATGTCAGTTTGATTCTAAATTGCAATCTCGACAATGAAAACCTCTCCCCCAAACTAATTCAGTTTCTTTGAATCTTTGTCTTTGGGAGTAGATTTAGGTCACCCTTGTCTCACCTTTTTATTCATGGCTATCGTGACCAAAAATTCTACATTTGGGTGCAAATAAAAGCACTCATATCTCTGGGAACGAACTTGGAACCTCTTCAGTCCTTTTGGCAATGAGTGTCAGACAAGGGGGAGGAGGGGAGGGATTGCCAAAAGGATTTTGGTAGGTTCCAACACAGCCTCATTAACAGGTAAAGTCACTGGAGCAGACCCTGTATTCCCAACAGAGGAGGCTACGCTTTTTGTAAGTTCCTAGTACATCTTATGAATGTCAGGAATTGGAAAAGATGATTCAGAGACAGTGGCATCATCGGGGAACAATGAGGAAGTGTTGAATGGGGGCACTGTAAAGTCCACCTGTTCTATCTGCTGAAGTGCTATACCAAAAGGAGTGTAGGAGCTGGATTTTATAACGTATGATTTGATTTCATCCTGTCAGCCCCCCTTTTTGAATAGCAGAAAGGAATGACAGACCAGAACAATCCTTATGACTGATTATGGTCACCCTTTTGTTTTAGGACAAGTTATAATGTCTACTATGGTTTCCAATAGGTATTACAAATTAGGCACTCTAGTTAAATATACATTTCTTTGTTTTAAGGTTAAGTAAGAGACAGGATTCTCTATTGTGTCTATGTTAAGCACATTAGAAAAACATTGAAGGCCCAAGTCTCAATGTAAATTGTCTTGGTTATTGATTGTAAAATTTATCAAGGTTTAATTTGCAATGCCTTTTTGCTCGATATAAAATACTACTGTTTGTATTCTCAATCTGTTTTTATGAATGAGGAATATATGCATCAGGAAAAGAAAAGGTGTGAGGGCCATTGTTATAGCCAGATGGTCAAGAAAGAAGGAGTGAAGAAACTTAAAGGACATCAAGGAATCATCAATACGCAGTCATAATGAAGGGCAGATTAAGGACCCTGAGGTGAAGGCTGGCACCTCTAAGGACAATTGATTAAATTGGAACAAAGAACAGGATGACCCTCTCGGAGGTGTATTGGAATGTTTACACCAATTAAGTAGTAACTGGTCACAAACGGACACGGCAAAATCCATAGACTTCAACAGAGAAAAAAACACCTATAAGAACAGAGTGCTTGGCAAGATGAACCCAAAGTCCCACAGCCACACTCCAGGAGCATCTGATCGTGACCGACAAGAGCCCAGCTCCACACTCGTGCTCAATCTAACTGGCCATTAGACTGAGTCGAGCTACAACAGACTGGTAATTATGATTGGCAGGACTATGTGTATGTGTGGGTATGAGTGTGTGACTGAAAAGCATATGCTAACTGTTGTATTTTCAATAAATGCTATGTATTTACCTTCCTCCATAAAGATCCTGTGTGCTTTATATGAGCATAATCAATAACCAAGACAATTTACATTGAGACCCAGGCCTTCAATGTTTCTCTAATCTACTTAACATAGACAATAGAGAATCCTGTCTCTTACTTACTAAACCTTAAAACAAACAAACGTATATTTAAACTAGACTGCCTAATTTGTAATACGTACAGGAAACCATAGTAGATATTATAATTTATCCTAAAACAAAAAGGTGACCATAATCAGTCATAAGGATTGTTCTGGTCTGTCATTCCTTTCTGCTATTCAAAAAGGGGGGCTGACAGGATGCAATCAAATCATACATTAATTCCCATAGCACATTATAAAATCCAGCTCCTAGAGGAACAGGCATTGGAGGAATAAGATCACCTGCTTGCTGGGTATTTGGATCACTACTGGGTAGAGAACAGTGCCTTGATGGTAACAGCATAGAGTTTGGAGGAACCCCAAAAGGTTCCAGAAGGGCCAATGCTGTACATGATATGGTATTTGGGCCAAGCCCCGAAGTATCCCCTCCTAGGACCTGCTATTACATAAATGAGAGTGCTAAGACCAAGGATAAATGAGGAGAAGCATATGACCTTCTGTGATGGGATCCCCAAAGGTAAGAATCCACCCTAAGAGTAAGCATAATCTGAAGGCCAATGTGATGCAACACTGGACAGCAGTCCTGCTGAAGATTTTGTACATCTGCTCTATTAAGAGCATCTGGTCACTATGGTATCAACAAGTGCCTGGTCTCTAGTGGTATTGAATGAGTAAATGTTGAGGAGATCCCAGTACCAGAGCTTGTGTAGCAGGAATAATTGGTATCTGATTCATCTTGCATCAATGGTGAGTCTGGCACAGACAGGCAAAAGTGGTCCTGGTTGCCATGTATGCTTCAGGTGTCATCAGTATCAAGGGCATAAGATGCATTGTAGGTGAAGTTGATGTCACAAAAGGTCTGGAAATGGATGGAGTCTCAACAGTAACACATTATATGCTGGAGTCAGTGGCTCTACATTGCTAAAATACAAATGGAATATAAGGGAGCACATAGCTGGAGCTGGCTGTCTTCTTGTGTGATTCTGTTGATCATCTAGCCCTTGAAGATTAAGAGGGCTTTTTCTGGCTAAAAGAGATCAAAGTACTCTACTTCTGCTGCATGTGCAGTACTGGAGATGGACAATGGCAACGGCAACGAGGAGATGCCACCAAGCGTAGTGGTGCGCTCTGGGATCAGTAGAGTCTGGACCTCCATGTACGGAGCAGCAGGATTCTATGTGTGTGTGTGCATGCAAAGCTGCTTCCGGCAAGAAATGTCAAAGCTGAACTTCTCTCAACTCTTAATTCTGGTCTTAAACCACCTACAGATAGGGCACTTATGCATCACGTGTCTGTCTCCCAAAACATTTTAAACTGTGAGAGTGGGGACTGCTGATTGGCATAGATTTGTTACAGCAAGAATAGCAGTGAAACCCTGGGGACTTAAGCATGCCCCAGTACCAAGCTTAAAGCTCGAAGGAAACAACAATTTTTTTTAAAATGTACCATTAATTAGAATTATGCTAAAACTACCTATGTACTACTACTACTACTACTACTACTACAACATTCAGAAAAACTCTCTCTAAAGAGAAAGTGGGTAAGACCATGACTAGCTCACACATGGTCTGAATGCTGACCATAGGCAGCGAGAAGGAACTAGAAGGAGCATGGGTGTTGAGGGATCTGTGCCCCTTGATACCGTTGCCTAGCAGATTGTCATGGGCACATGCACAACCCCAATAAGTTCCAGTGTAGGAAAAATATCTCCAGCTTCAGTGCACTTGTATTCACACACAAAGTGCAATGGACATTTGCAAGCACTTGAAGAAAAATGCAGTTATTCAATTTACATGCACATTCATATGCTATGGAGGGCTTAGATAATTTTAAAATGCTTGTGGATTTTTTGTTCATTTTGTACTAAATCGTGACTGTTTTACAGGCTTTTAAGATGGATGGTGGAAGTGGAGGACATTAGGGTAGGAGAGGCTCAAGAAACTGACATGGAGGTGGCAAGGAATGACTGACGAGACAATTAGGATGAGGGGAGGTCACAGAGGAGGATAACAAGAAAGACTGTAGAGGCAGGAAAGAGCAACGTTAAATGAAGCAGATAGCAGTAAAATAAAGTTGTGATTAACCTGGAATTCTCCAGATTGCAGAGATGGACTAGGCTACAGGCAGGGGGCTATGTAGATTAAACAAGCGTAAGACTTAGTGGTGCAATATAATCAATTGATGCAGCTTCAAACAAATGAATCTCTCAAAAAAAAAAAAAATCAAAAACCACCCACACACAGACTACAAAAACCCTCTTTATCCACAAGCTCACTGTGCTACATTGACTCCTTCATTCATAAACAATTTTAACATATTTTTAAGTTTTACTTCCATATTCTCTCCTTTCCTCCAAGCTTTCCTTTTGCAACAGAGCTTCAAACAGCAACCTTCACTACTATCTCCCTGAGAAAACCGATGATCTCTTTAGTGGCACTTTGCAGGGAAGCAGTTTCTGCCAGTCTTTCCCACCTCAGCTAATCAGTATCAGTGCTTTGCTACCCCACTTCCAGTAGTCAGCAGAGGCAAAGCTGGCAGTAGCTGTTGCTTCCTTTCTGAAGTCAATACATATACACGCATCTTGCGTATGCCAAGGCACTTCGTTGCATATTGTATTGGTAAACTGATGTGGACTGTTGCTTAGTAAACCCTAGATCTCCAGAAAATATTTCCAGTTAAGGTATTTTTCAATCTACAGTGAATACTAATTATTGGATATAACCATTGATTTTGGGTGCCCAATTTGAGGTGCATAGGACCCAATTCTCCTTGTCCCCACCAAGTACTTAGCATTATACAGCATTTTTAGTGTCCAAAGCACAGGTCCTGTTGACTTCAGGTGCAGCTGTGAGTACTCAGCACTTATGTAAAATCAGACTCTAGGGTCTCAAATTGGGCATCCAGAAAACAAGGTACACTAAATTAGTGATCATCTGTGGAAATATGGTTGAAGTGACTTGCCTAGCATCACATACAAACTCTGTGGAACAGGCAGGGATAGAAATCAGTTCCCCAGGGTGGCATTCAACTGCCTGAATCACGAGACTGCCCTTTCTCTTCCCGAAGCCTCAGACCTCATTTACCACACACCCACCAACTTCTGCCACAAACGAAAGAGGGATCCTACAAACAACAGTCTCATTCACTGAACTGTACTGAATGAGGCAGGGGTCCTGTAGAAAAGACAGCAAATGACCACAAACAAATCTCCTGCTCCTACTGAGTCCTGGGCCGGAAGGTTTTACAAATATGGTACTTGTTCTTCATGTGTTCCTCCAAGCACTTGAGGCAGCTGCTATGGGGGTCATTTACAGGCACAGGTCTGTTACAGTCCACGTAGGGCTTATCCCAGGAGACTTGGGCATGTCCCACCTGGGGTGAAGTCCCCGCTGAGACCAACTCCTAACTACACGTAGCTACTTAGCAATAACTACTATAAACAAAATATTTATAAAGCCTTAAGGCTCTAAGTCAGTAGAAATTAAACTGCTAGCCCTTCTAATGAAAGGAAAGGTGCTCTGACTAACCACCACAGGTGGTGAGAAGGAACTGAGAGGGTGCAGGGCCAGCAGTAAATACAGTGCTATTTTACAAAAACATTGTGTAATAGATTTGTCCTTGAATAAGTAAGATTAAGTCCATTTACAACATGCAAACACTCTAGCTCTGTACGCTATTAGCTCTATACTGATTTGCAGTGAAATTATGGCAAATATTCAATGCCTGCTTTGCCAGACATATCAAGTATTTTGTGAGTGGCTGCCTTTCCTAAATTAATCCTACAAATGCAGAATGTGTAGGCCAAGTTCAGCATCCTTCTGAGATTTGGCTTGATTAACAGCTCATTTAGGTTACAACGATCAAATTCTTTCCAGGTTTAGCTGCTACTAGCATTCCTCCCTCAAACATTTCAAAGTCCACACTCTGGATCCTCTCCTATCTCCCTTATATTTACTTGGGAAACAGGTCACCTGCCCAAGGTCAACCTGCTAAAAAGGTGGGGATTTCTCAGGCAAACACTGCCAGCTTGTTGCAAATTATTCTACATTATGGTTTAATTTAAAAATGTATATGAACATTAAAAAGTTACAATGGCCTTTTCCATTTAGTCAATCTTTTTCAAGATATGGCAAGTGAAACTGAAAAATATTTATTACTTTTACAATTTGAAGTCAGAACTGAAGGGAAAGGGAAAGGAACAAGAAACTAGCTACAGTAAAGAGTATCACAACTTACGAATTATTCCATACAAAAATTCTCAGCAACTTCATTACACAGACTGTGAATTACTGTTTTGGGACATAACTAACTACATAGGAACACATATGTCCTTGTCTTATTGTCATGGGACCAAAAAAAGTAAAGTCACCTGTAATTTGTTTTTTTAAATCGTTTAACAAACATGCTTCCTCAAGGAAGCCTATAAACAATTTCTACTCCTCCCAAACAAACATTAAAATAGATTACAGAAAATATGGATCACAAATCCAAACAAAAATTACAGTACAAACAAGGCGTATGCTAAATACCACCACTTTCAGTTTTGGTGCTACCCAGCTATATAGTGTCTATTTAGACTGTAACTTTAAAGACAATATACCCCATTTTGATCTATATGGTGCCTACTATTTTATTTTACAGAGTATCAGTACAGCAACATTAAATTACTGTAGGAAAGTGCTGTATGCGAACAAAACTTTCAATGTTGAGTGCCTAACTTTAGGCAGCTAAAAACACACTTACGCCACATTTGACCAAGCTGTCTGACCCAAAAAACCCAAAACCTAATTTGAGGGATGAGTCTGATTTTGTTAAGAAATTTTCTATACATACCAGTTTTTCAATTTCAGATTCAAGATTCTGTATGCAGTCAAGTTTTCTCTTACGACAGCGCTGTGCAGCAATTCTATTTTTACTTCGCCTTCGGATATCATGGATACAATCCAGCTGTTCAGGAGTCAATTTGTGCATTTTCAGAAATGACTGAAAGTCATTTCTAGAAAGTGAAATGATCCTTTGTGAATTAAATGGCAGTTTTACCTAAAATATAAAATATAGTTTTGAACCAAGGAGGAAACTGATACAAGCAAAATTAAAAATCAGCTAAACTGGAGGGGTTTCTTGAAATTAATAAAACATTTATAAAAAGCAACTTAATTGAAAGAACATGAGCAGAACTAGAACACCAATATTAACCAGAGAGGCAAAAGCAATCTGTCATCACATTTGCATAGTCACATTGATAAAATCCCAGGATTTCAGGCAGATATTTTGATAGAGTCCAGTAGATCTAATCCAAGGACTTTGCTCATTTAATTTCACATTTTCCAAAAAGGAATATTCCAAAAAAAAAAAAATAAAAAATAAAAAAAAAATAAAAAAAAAAAAAAAATCTACTCCTGTGCAGTGGATCACAACACACCAGGTATTAGTCAGTGCAATGGTTCTCAACCTTTCTGGGCTCAGTACTCATTTGTAAATGTTTATGGTATGTCACAACCCAATAAATAGTCTGGGGTGAAGGCCCTGGGGTGATTTCTGTTGGGTTCTGCCCAGCACTGATCCCACAGTGGTAGCTCCTACGCTGTGGGGCTAGCTAGGCTTGGCTCCCGGTGATGCAAACCTCCAGGGTTGCAGCGCCACACAAGTTTGGCCACACCCACATGACTGGACCAAACTGGAGTTGTGACCTGGCTCACTGAGTTGCAGTGCCACTCACTCAAATTTGGCCTACTCAGATTCAGTCATCATAGCTAGGCCAAATCTGAGTGCCCATCCATCCTTGTGGGACAGAAGCCATAGGAGCCACCAAGCAACCCTTTGAAACATTTTGGCAACCCAATTTTGGGTCCCAAACCACAGGTTGAGAGATCTTGAGTTAGTGTGTAAGACCTTCTAGAGGCATCTCCCAGCACAGTCTGAATTTTCCCCTAAACCATTAGCAATATATAATATTGCATATATATTTTACACAAATACATATCTATAAATGTGTATTAAATTGTTTCTATTGTAAGGGTAACTCCTGTATTTAGGTTGCTTAACACTTTCCATTATTATATATAGAATTGAGCCTCCTCCCCACTATGCATGCTTGAGCTTTGGGGACAGCAGCTGCCACAAATATGCACACATACAAACATTATAAGGCCTGTCACGAATGTTTGGTTCATGTTGAAAGCCATCTTTATTTTTCAAATGCAATATTTATATTTTAAAGTAAGCTATTAAGAGAATATATGTAGACTTAATAAAAAATAAAAATGTCAAAAATATTATCAGCTTACTTTCACCTAAAGAACTGAATACAGGGAGGGAGTCTTTCAACAGGTTTCTACTGCTTCCACCAGAGACATCACTAACACTAAAGAATTGGATGGAATGCTGCTCCAGACAATAATGCTATTTACCATTCCATGAATTTAAGGAATGGGCCAACTTCAACACTGGAGTTAGCTAGCAGTTTCCCACTTACGTTCAGTGCAAGTTTTGCACTGCTTATTTTGGGGGCTGAATCTGTTCTTAAAGCCTGAAAGGTAAAACACTTCTTTAGAGTAATGAAGAGTTCTACATCACGGCACTTTAGAATTTCCATTTTTCTACATAGTCTGTGGAAATTGATTACTTACAATATTCAATTGAAGGTAAAAGTTCTACCATATGAACAAAAAAACCAATGCATTGAGAAGGATGGGAAAAAAAGAAAAGAAAGAACAGGAAAAACAAGAGTGCTTCACTTTATCACAAAAACAAGCACTAAGCAATTTCTGCAGTTGAAGAAACAGACAAATATAGAATCAAAGCTGCAGAAGCAAGTGCAGTATAAAAGTAGTTTGGAATTACACAGAGTACAGCTGGACAAAAACCACAATTTCCCCACTCCTACCCCCTTCCAAAAAAATATTTGCCACCAGATTGCAAGAAAAATCCAAGATTTCTAAGTTTCCAGTGGAATGAAAATTCAAAAAAGTTTTTAATATCAAACATTTTGTTTTGGCAATACTTAATCATTTTGACATTTATAGTATATTTTAAAATGTATTTCATTTAAGTCAAAACAATTCAATATCAAACAGCTGGAAAAGTAATTTCAATTTTTTCCCCATTGAAAATTTTGTCAAAAAAAATTCACACAAAATATTCAATTTTAACTAAACTGCATATTTGATAGAAAATTTTCCTTAGAAAATTATGCAATTAGCTCTAATACCAACATGTCTCCTCTCATCTTGCACTTTCCACACACTTCATAGACATTATGAATTTCAATAAACCTCCTTCAACAACATAATTATTTAAAAATTGCTAACTGTATTACAACAGATCTTCCGACAATTTTAGATGGAGAAATAAAATGGTACTTTCCCCCTAGAGTTTTGAAACCAAGCAAGAAAACTGTCTGGAACTAATTGGGTCTAGAATTAGATTTCAGAAAGGAGCAGACAGATGTATGGAAACAAAAATATAGCCAGATCATCCTCACCTCACATTCCTGTTCTCTTGCTGAACAGGACTCACTGTCTCCCTCAGTGTCAGTTTCAGAGTCTTCTCCCAAACTTATCACACAAGTATATGAACATTGTTCTTGTTGCGGTTCCTGGATATAATCTCCACTATTTATCTCTGGGCTGTTTGAGCATATTTCAGTACCAAGGTTACTTATAAATGGGCAGTTGACAGAGTTCAGAGTTGTAAAAGTTCTTTGAGAACAAGGTTCAGGGCTCTCATTGAGACTGATACCTAACCATGGGCACTCTGATTTTTTTCCTGAATATATTGGTTCTGAGCATTCTTTTGCTGTTGCAGATGACAAACGCATTTGACAAGCAGTCTCTGTATTGTAAATGTCACTCCAGAAACCTTTGGCTAGGTGTTCGGCTACCTCTCTCTCCACGCTGCTTCGGTCACTAGTTGATGTAATGCTTATGTCTTCTCTAGCGCACAAATCAGACTTCAAAAGCAAATCATCTTGATTTTCACTGATTGGTTTATCATTCCTAACAACAGTACCTGTCACAGTTTTTTCAGCTACAACTGTGTTTTGCATACCACTGAAATTCAAGTTGCTGTATTGCTCAT
The DNA here is from genome assembly GCF_025201925.1 of Gopherus flavomarginatus. Classification (NCBI taxonomy): domain Eukaryota; kingdom Metazoa; phylum Chordata; order Testudines; family Testudinidae; genus Gopherus; species Gopherus flavomarginatus. Next base: position 199,792,940 of record NC_066617.1, on the reverse strand, counting down.
ATGGGCCTAGAAAAGGCGCAGAATAAAGTTCATGAGGTGCAACAGAAGAGTTTTGGGGAAGAGAAACAGCATCTGTATTCTCTATAGGACATGAGATACTCTGAGACACAGACTCTCTCATCAATTCCTCTTCTTTCTCCCCACCTTTCTCCCCCTCTTCCATTTCTACCTGAGTCTCTTCACATTGCGAGACCAGCTGCACAGCTGTGCACTCCTGAGCTTTATGTATGGCATCATTAAATGATTCACTCTGATGAACGGATGTAGCTGATGTTACCTGATTATCTTTAATACTGCAGAGATTGGTTCCAGTATGGACTTTGTCACTCCCAAAAGCTTTCTGGAACTTCCTATATTTTGGGCATAGGGAAAACAAGCCAGAAACATTATCTTTTTCTAAATATGCAGGATCGCATGTTTGACTGGTATTATCTTGGAGATGAGGACATACTTTTGCATTTTCTTCACCTTCGTTGAGCTTTGAATTAGGAGTTGCAGTGTATTCAGCTTCCAACAATTCCTCCACTTCGTCATCTATTTCCAGGTTCCCATCATCCACAAGGGAAATGTTAACATTTGCTTTCTCACAGCGTGAGGTACAACATTTCTTTCTAGGGCATTCCTGCTGGTCTGCTTTACAGTCCAAAAACTTGAATTTGAGAAACTGAAAGCAAGATTCCTCAATATCATATACTCCCAAAAACTTTGCACACTTGCAAACTTCGGACACATTGTCTTTATTTAAAATAAGTTTGGCAGTATATGCAAACTGAAGCAAAGGAGCAAATCCTTTAAGTGTCACCTGTTTGGTTTAAAAAAAAAAAAGAAAAGAAAAGAAAAAGAAAAGAAAAAACAAACAAACAAACAAACGTTAGTATGGCTCATTTCTCGTTAGGCTGAGACTTGACACAAACCACAGTCCTGTCACTCTTATACAAGAAGTCAGTATGAAACGGACTCAAATCTTCCCCACCCACTGACATGGGAGCTGCTTATCCTAGTCCTACAACTGTTTGCTGACAAAGTTTTGATGTCTGGTCTGCCTGGGCTTAAGACAGATAATGGGTCCCCCATCACAGGAACATTCCCTGCTCAGTCAGGTCAAACAGGAATCAATGAACAAACAGATCCAGCCCTGTGGGGAAATGGTGAGCAGAAATGAGGAAAGGAGAGAAGGTAGTTTTCCTTAAAAAGAAATTAACCAAGAGTTATATCTAGCCAAGGTCCCTCAAAAAATCCATCTTTTGACATGACAGAATTTTATTGTGAACCTTTTATAGCAGAGTTCCACTTCACAGTGTTAAATAAATTGATAAAATTCCAATATATTACTATTACTCAAAGATTAAAAGTATCACTGTTCACTGTAGAGCAGTAAACAGATGCAAAAGCAGGATTAGATTTTCAGGTTTCCTTTCAAAACACAGGCACTGCAGGATAATTTACAGGCAAAGTCACTACATTCATGGCATCTAGCACACTCCTTTTTAAATGCAGCCACCATTATTCATTCATAGTCTAATGTGTTACTGACTCTGATATCAGTAATAATATGAATTTGGTCCTGACTCGTTATTTAACTTCTTTAGCATAGGGTATACCCTCCATCCCCGGATCCTCCCATTAAAAGGAAATTTGATTTCTGTCTGAACAGATACCAAACTGACAAATTACTCTCAGTTTAATGACTCACTGGAATCAGGTCCAGTTCTGAAAGCTCCACACCCTATTACTACACACCCTATTTCTGCTAGGGATCTGAATCCTCTCTCAGAGCAATACAATACCCACTGAATACCACCCAAAAGAGTCCAATCAGTTTTTTCTCTTCAGTTTTAATGCCAATCTCATACTCTTACTTCCCTAAAGGTTTAGGGACAGATTCTGCCTCCTTCAGCCAACCCTTCATGTTTAGTACTCCCTTTTGATTTCAGTGAATCTGTTCATGGCATAAGGGACTACTTGCAGAGTAAAGTACTACTCAACTTAAAGGTGGCAGACCCCAACAGCAAATAAAATCAGGTTCTATTATATTCAATGTGATTGGGATCACTATTTTATACCAATCATAACGGTATGCTGCAGAGTATTCCAAACACATGGTGATACAGATTTTAGAGGAATCCTGAAACATCTTGTGAAGTTTCAAACTATTTTGGAGCATGCTCTGAAGACAGCAGCGTACACGACAGTTTGCATTTGGGAAAAGTTTGCGTGCTTTCACTTACTCATGTGGCACTGTTTATAAATCAACACACTAACTTAGCTTCAAACACTTGTAAAACCACTAGGGAAAAGAGGATGTCAACCTTCCCATCTTCAAATCTCAAACATATATGCAGTAATGGCAAGTAATTAAGTCTAACTAGTGACCTGATTTGTTGAGTGTTAAGGCAGACTGTGTATATGAACTGAAATGGTGAATAATACAATGTATTCCAATAATACAATAATTCAAAGTATTCCCTTCGCACACAGGAAGCACGGTGATCTACAATACACCTCTACCTCGATATAACGCTGTCCTTGGGAGCCAAAAAATCTTACCTTATAGGTGAAACTGTGTTATACTGAACTTGCTTTGATCCACCGGAGTGCGCAGCCCCACCCACCCCGGAGCACTGCTTTACCGCGTTATAGCCAAATTCCTGTTAGATCAGGTGGCATTATATCGAGTAGTAGTGTACCTTCAGCAGCATTTGAAGCCCACACCAGCTTGGGGAATATGAGAATTTAACATCTGTGCAGCACAAAATATTTTTCAAAACAGAAGCTACGATCCTGTAAGCAAGCAATATTTATTTCATTTACAGCTTTTTAAAGAGATAACTTGATGTTAAATAGCTCGTGTACATTCTCATTTGAGTGTCCCCCACATCCTTACACTGAATGCTTGATAAATGACAATTCTGAAGCAGTGATTTGTTCACCAATGAGTTTCCCAGTTCCTAAACCACTTAATTTAAGATTATTAGTTACTTAAAGTTAACACCAGCCTATTGTAGAGCATAATTTAATGTAATGGCGTAGAAACATAAATATGGGGATGTACAGAAGTATGGCAATTAGTGCCACTCACCTCTTCTGGTAAAGTGATGAGAAGGTCAGCATTCAACTGTCCCACAATTCTTGAAAGAAAATAGCTGCTGCAAGCTGCAAGCACAGATCGATGAGCCCGAAATCGCTGATCTTCCACTAGAATAGTAACATCACAAAGAAGATCTTGCTTTCTCTGATCATTGAGACTGAGTAGAACATTGGTACTGTGTACTGAAGACTCGTATGCAAAAACCACACTATTCTTCTCGCTTAAAGGCATTGTGTATCAGAAGTATTAGGGCTATTCTCAGTGGAAAACATTCTTCTATTCTTCAAACCTGAAAAGAAACATGAAAATTTATATAGTACATAAGTATATGATATGAGTCATAGTGTTCTTAATGCTGAATTCCTAAGAAGGGACAATTTAAGTTATACATATTTCACCCTTAAAAAAATAAGATTACTGTTTAAGTATCTAGATCCTACGCTAAACAAAATGCCAACAAATAAGATAGTTTAGATACTCCTTTTTAAGTAAGTTTCAAAATACACTCTTTAGTAAGCTTAACTTTAATTATATTATTTTCCTCCAAATAAATCCTGCTCCTACCACTCATGGAGGAAAAATACATTTGAAAACAGCATTTGAAAAACTATCACATTTGTTTTTGAAGATCCATGTTGATTAAAAGTGACAAATTTACCACAAAACTCTATGACATGAAATAAGTATCTGTATTTAAAGACCTTTTCCTGACTGCAGCACTACAGAAACTGAAAGAGGAACAAGCTATAGAGGCTCTATCTAGATCAAAGTTCATCAAGATACTGCATAAGCTGCTTTTGTTTGTTTAATGTGGTATACACAAACAAATTCAAAGAAATCCTACAATATGCTACTTAAATACTGCAATAATGACTCAATAACTCAAAAAGCTACAAAGAGTCCTGTGGGCACCTTATAGACTAACAGATGTAGTGATCCCACAATAAAAAAGATGGAAATAAGATACGGAACATTTTGCAACAAGTTAGTTGGTTTGCATGGCTGCTTGGTGGCCTTAAAAGGAACATGCTTGCATTTTCAGGGAGCAAGTGCCTGCATCGTAAAGACACTAGAAACAAGCATCCTCACTGGCAGTCTCAAAAGAGGCACCTGAAAAAACAAGCTGAACAGCCATAGAAACAGAGCTACTATTTGATGCCCAGAGATGATCACCCGGAAGTCACAAAGCAGATTCACTTAAAAATTTTTGTATACATACATTATGATTACATAAATAATGTCACTTCACATGATATTTTTCAACTTTTTTCCACGTGGGCTTGGAAAATAGCAACATTTTTATTAGAGCTGTCAAGCAATGAAAAAAATTAATCGCTATTAATCACACTTAATAGAATACCATTTATTTAAACATTCTTGGATGTTTTCTACATTTTCAAATATATTGATTTCAATAAGAACACAGAATACAAAGTGTACAGTACTCATTTTTTATTTTTTTTTATTACAACCTAATATAAGCACTGTAGTGCAATCTCTTTATAATGAAAGTTGAACTTACAAATTATGTACAAAAAATAACTGCATTCAAAAACAAAACAATGAAAAACTTTAGAACCTACAGGACCACTCAGTCCTACTTCAGCCAATTGCTCAGACAAACAAGTCTGGTTATAATTTGCAAAAGATAATGCTTCCCACCTCTTGTTTACAATGTCACCTGAAAGTGAGAACAGGCCAGCTACAACAGTGCCATGCAAAAGCATCACAAGGTATTTACATGTCAGATGCACTAAATATTCGTAGGTCCCTTCATGCTTCAACCACCATTCCAGAAGACGTGTCCATGCTGATGACAGGTTCTGCTCGATAATGATCCACAGCAGATCGGACTGATGCATATTCATTTTCATCATCTGAGTCAGATGCCACCAGCAGAAGGTTGATTTTCTTTTTTGGTGGTTCGGGTTCTGTAGTTTCCACATTGGAACGTTGCTCTTTTAAGAGATTTGAAAGCACATCTCATCCCCCTCAGATTTTGGAAAGCACTTCAGATTCTTAAACCTTGGGTCGAGTGCCGTATCGATCCTTAGAAATCTCACATTGGTACCTTGTTTGCATTTTTACAAATCTGCGTGAAAGTGTTCTTAAAACAAACATTCACTGGGGTGATCATCCAAGACTACTATAATATGAAATACATGGCAAAATGTGGATAAGATAGAACAGGAGACAATTCTCCTCCAAGGAGTTCAAACATTTTTTTTTTAAACAAGCATCATCAACAAGGAAGCATGTCCTCTGGAACGGTGGCTGAAACATGAAGGGGAATATGAATGTTTAGCATATCTGACATGTAAATACCTGCAATTCCAGCTGTTCTCACTTTCAGGTGACATTGTTTGTTTTAGCAATTGGCTGAACAAGAAGTAGGACAGAGTGGACTTGTACGCGCTACAGTTTTACATTGTTTTGTTTTGAGTGCAGTTATGTAACAAAAAAAAATCTACATTTGTAAGTTACACTTTCATGATAAAGAGATTGCACTACAGTACTTGTACGAGGTGAACTGAAAAACAGTATTTCTTTTATCATTTTTACAGTGCAAATATTTGTAATAAAAAAATATAAAGTGAGCACTATATACTTTGTATTCTGTGTTGGAATAGAAATCAATATATTTGAAAGTACAGAAAAAATACCAATTTAAAAGCATTAAATATTTTTGGATTTCTATTGTTTAACAGTGTGATTAATCATGATTAATTTTTTAAATCGCAGTTAAATTATGTGATTAACTCTAAAAAATTAACTGCAATTAATCGACAGCCCTAATTCTTATTTAATTGTTCAAAAATGCCTAATGTAAAAACAGCATTCTTTTTACGTTAACAGGCAAAATTCATCCTTAATTTCATATGCTGCTATGGAGTAATACCAGAAATACACATTGCTTAATATTTGATTTATTGGTGGTTTGAGGGATACCCAGCAATAGTAGCAATGGTGAGAGGTATTGCATGTTTTTATATTCTTGGGGGTTGGTATACGGACAGTTCACTTACTTGTAATTTTATCATTGCATTGGCAATGTTTGTAAGATACCTAGAGATTGAGATAGCTGTTTCAAAAATGAAATGTCAAGCATGCACTGTAATGACTATTCCTCTGTCTAGAAAAGATGGACCTAATTCCCCTCTACAACTAATCCATCTACCAAACTAATCAAGGTAACTAACTTTTCTTTCCACTCCACAGTTGATCTCTCTCCTTCTGTCCTTTCCTTCCCACTTTATTGATTTTCCCCCTCCTCTTCCCACCTCACTTTGTTTGCATGTGTTCTTTTCTTCTACACCCATTTATCACTGCTGTCTCATTTCCCCACATTGTGTGATCATTCTCTCTTCCTCTAATTTGCCTGCCTCAGTGTTGGATGACCAAAGGCTCTGTACAATAAAAATTGCACACATCTCCCAATATGCACACGTTCATATGTTTGAACATGCAGTTTCATCAAACCCAAAAAACACCAAGCCTTTTCAAGTTCGTCTATAACACATTCTTCCATTATCCATTGTTATATTGATGTCACCAGACATTATTTCGTAGAAGTGTCACCCCTCCATCCCTGATGGGAAGAAACAGGAGGGAACTATAAGAGTAAAAGAACAATAGTTTTCAAAATATGGCCTTGATGCCAAAATTTGTTTAGACTGACATGACTGATAATGTTAATATCCCCACTGGGCTGAGAGAGAGAGATTCTGGGTTGGTGGGAAAGCTTCAGATTACCAGTAAATCAATATTTAAAGGAGTGCACGAATACAAGATTTAAAACACAACTTTAAGACTCACAGAAGAGCTGATACATTCAATTTTACTACAGATATTCCTAAACTCTCAGGAGAGAATGTGTGTTGACAAGAGGAGAGTACCCAAGGAAAACAGACAGTAGACATCCTAGCCTCTCTTCCCCTTGTTATCTGCTCTCTTCCAGCATCTAGCACTGATCAAGTTCACCATTATGCTCCAGTCCTATCTCTATGCTATGTTTGTACATCCCCACCTTCTTCAGAGACAGACTACTGATGGAACACAGACGGTCATGGTGGAAGAAAGTTGTGAAGACAAATTGGCTGATACCAGGCTGCCCAATCTTTTTTGTAGACCATGACAATCTGTATTCAGCAAGTTTCAGCTAACTGCAATTAAACGATGCTGGGACCAGAGTACGTCACATTTAGCTGACAAGGCTGAACACAACTTGTCCAGACATCTGCATTATGGCCAAGAGTGTCAGTTAAAGCTAATCTTGACAATTGTGTTCAAACACATCTGAGTATTATAATGTACACAAGGTCACTGTCATTTAACTGTGGTAGAAATCCCTGCATTCAGTCTACTCTGCAGCTTAGTGTTGGTTGCACTGCTGCTAGAGAATTCTCTTAGTGCAGATACACTCTTAAAGTTAAAATACTTTAATCTACCTTCAAAGTCTAATGTCAGCCAGAGTAATATTTTCCCACTAGGGGATGCTATAAGAAGTCTGAATGGTTTTGTCAACACTAGAGTGTGTTGTTTTTGGTTTTTTTTGGGGGGGGAGGGGAGGTTTTGGGTTGGGTTAGGTTAGGAAGGGGGTAATAGTACTAATACTGGCAAAAACACCACAACCCAGTCTGTTAGCACTCGGTACGTCAGTGTTATAGTGGGAGGTTCTCCCTTCCCATACCCCCCAAAAAACTAATCCAGACAACCTATTAATGAAAAATACTGAAATTATGCTTGCTATTTTTAACTAGTCAGCAACAGCAGTGAGGTATCAACGATACCAGTAACTAGAACCAGAAAGTTCCCCAGACTACACTTAACATTAAAGGGAAAGCCACACGTCCTTTATAACAAGCCTCCATAAAACTGGATCTTGAGAACATAAGAACAGCCATACAGGGTCAGACCAAAAGTATCATCTATCCTAGTATCCAGTCTTCTGACAGTAGCCAATACCAGGTGCTTCAGAGAGAATGAAAGAACAGAGAATCAAGTGATCCATTCCCTGTCGCCCATTCCTAGATCCTGGCAAGCAGAGGCTAGGGACATCATCTCTCCCATCCTGGCTAATAGCCACTGATGGACCTATCCTCCATGAACTTACCGAGGTCTTGTAGAAGCAAACAGCTACTGAAGAAAAGGAAGTAAAGTTGAGCACAGCACAGAATAGTTGGCTGGAAATTTTTCCCACAGCTGGAAGGGTATATCACCTCAGTTGAACATCTACTACAGGGCCCTCATTTAGATAGTGACATTACTCAGTGAGATAAATGGGGTAGGTTGAGGGATTAGATTCATACTATTGATGCTAATGTTGTTTGGCTGGAAACAATCTTCTGCAGGGCTGATTTTACAATCATGTAGTCTATTATTTTACATTGTGAAGGCTAACTTTGTGATACCAATCCTGCCTTGACAAAGAAAGTGAGGATTTTTAATAATACAGTAGAACTTCAGAGTTATGAACACCAGAGTTACGAACTCACTCGTCAACCACACACCTCATTTGGAACCGGAAGTGTGCAATCAGGCAACAGCAGAGACCAAAATAAAATAAAATAAAAAGCAAATACAGTACAGCACTGTGTTAAACATCAACTACTAACAAAACAAAGGGAAAGTTTAAAAAAGATTTGCTAAGGTAAGAAAATTGTTTCTGTGTTTGTTATGCATTTTTCTTCTGCATAGTAAAGTTTCAAAGTTGTATTAAGCCAGTGTTCATTTGCAGACTTTTGAAAGAAACAATGTTTTGTTCAGAGTTATGAACAAACTTAAATTCCGGAAGTGTTCCTGAGGTTCTACTATACATCAATTGTGAAAAATAGCAAGAACTGCAAAAAAACAAAAAATTAAAAGGTAAGAAGTTTTTCACGTCAGATTTTCCATGAATATAGCTCATGCCATGGCTGTAAAGCCTGAGCAGTCTTTTCTTTTTTAAATGTGAGAAAGACCTCAAACTAACATCATTTTAGATTTTAAAAACAACACACACATTATTTCAGATAATCAAAACAAGTTAACTACTAATTCTATGCAACAGTTTACATAGGAATTATGAAATACATAGAGCCCCTTCTTTCCATTTCCCCCCCCCTAGTAATTTACCAATGTTTATTACCACAACAAAAAAAACAGGTGAAAATACCCTATTAATTTTTCTGGGTAAATACTGAGGTTTATTTTGGTGGATGGAAATACAGGGGAGGAAGTATTCAGCAGATTAATGCTTTGAATTCCGTTCATCAGTGTGGTTTGCTGCAGAACTAAAACAGAACTCAAAACTGAGTTTAAGAAAAACAATACAATACATCTCTAATCCCCAAATAAAATTTTATTTGAACAAACAGCTTACTGTTATAGATTTAGAACTATTAGCCTATAAATATTTACATTTAATAATTGGGCCATGCCATTTGCAGTGCATACCCTCAACTTCATCCTCATCTCCTGTTTTTGTTTCTTTAAAACTTTCAAATACTTTGTGTTCTGAAACATTCTGATACAGATTTTTGTTTTCTTTCCATTTGTGTGTGTCAAATCTTTAAACAGCATCTGCTACCAGCTTGAAATGAGTACATGGTTGGTGTGAGATTCATCAGTACGTTCAGATGCGCACGCACTTTGGTGCTTGTGTGCGTACCTGTTTGTTTACTGTGTGTATCGTCTAGACTAATATATAGCCTTACTTCAACAGGCAGCTTTGCATACACACACAGATTAAAGTATTATCATAATACATATTATCTCATGTAATATATTGTATTTTCCTAATAAAACCAGTTATTTTTTATATTTGAATGATACAAACGTAAGGGTAAAAATTGGAAAAAACTGAATACTTTTTGTAAAATCCAGGAATTTTTCAGTAAAAACTGGTTTAAACTGAAGATCAAGGGGCTTAGAAATATATAATTTAATTAATGTAATGTAATTTAAATTAATCATTAAATTCCATCCTACCTGAGGAGTCATGCCATACAAAATGTATACAGCATTAAGTGTGAAACGCAAATAAAGCAAGTAAATTAAAATTCCATGCTTCTATGTTCTTAACTCATCCCATTGATCCTACATATTACAGCGCAGAGACAAATGGTAGGTGAGCTTGTATATAGTACCCAAAGGTCTCAAAGGCACAGCAAGGAACTAAGAATATGACGGCAAGCTAAAAAAAAGTGAAACGCAAAACTGAAAACAGTTAAGATTTGATTGCTAGGGTGAAGGCTCACACAAAACTAGTTGTGTCTAGAGAGGATGGTGAAGTAGGTACAAACGGCATACAATTATAAAGCAGTTTTTTAAATTGCTTTTTCCACCCTCCCAAATGAAATCCTAATGCATTCACTCTGCCTGCTTTAAATGTAACCAAGATTGAGACAATATATACACCAGAAATCTCAACCAAGGTTTCTCTCAATATGAATTCATTCCAAGATCCATCTAGTCCAGTTAAAATATTCCCTCCTTCATACTAGAGAGGACCAAAAAGACTGTTATGCATATGCAAATAAGGATAGTCTCCACCCTATGACCAAAATGCATAAGATGATTTCAAACCTCTCCCCACTTACATGTTTAAAGTCAGCAGTGAGCTGCCAGCACTGCTTCTATCACACTGTTTAAGTTTGGTCCCTTCAGTTCATGTTAGTTTGTTTAAACAATTCAGGTGCCTTCAAATCAAAATTTTAAATGAGCACTTTCAATCTAACTGATTTTTTAATTTGTCACTGACAAGCTACTCCTTTAAAGAACTCAAAATAAAGTAAGTTCTTATTTCCATTTTTTTAATTATTTTAAAGCATGAAACCCAGATTTTGAAATGTTTTAGATGCATAAAATACAGGAAACTGTAGCTGGAATTTCAAAGTTTTCAAGAAAGGACAGTTTCTTTTCTTTTAAAATTGCTCTAGTTAGTGAAATGCTTCCTCCTTGTCAAGTCTAAACAATGGCATATATGAAAACAAAAGGAAAAGAAAGCACAGGACCACAAATGCTCATGGAAAATAACTGTCAAAACAGGAAAAAGAGTAAACACAATATACAGATAAAGCAGTTTCGAGAACTAAAGACAAAGGTCAAAATGATTGCTATCTTATTGTGGTTTTTCAGCTGAGAAATTAGGGTGCTTCCCCAGCACAGGCTTTAAATATTTGTCTAATAAATCATCCATTCTTCTCTTATGTTGGGGCTCAAACACATTATTAGAGACCATATAGCTGTACTACCATGTCCTTGTATCAGTACATGCATCTGCAAACCCACCATATTCTCTGACATATACTAGACCAGCGGTCCGCAACCTATGGCACGTGTGCCAAAGACAGCACGCGAGCCAATTTTTAATGGCATGGTGCTGCCTGCTAGGACTCCAGCGTGTCATTAAAAATCCTGCCCAGCCCAGCCCGCTCTCCTCTGCCCTCCACTCCCCCCGTGGGGGAAGGGAGCAGAAGCATGGCGTGTGCACGGGGTGAGCAAATGGCCCCACTCTCCCCGTGCGGCAAGCCGTGGGGTCCGTGCTCCCAGGCCGGAGTGCCCGGCTGAGCGCAGCAAGCTGCCGGCCCTGCCCCCGCTGTCCCCCCTCCCCTGGAGCCCTGCCGCTGCGCGCGCAGCACTCTGGGGGCTGGGGCTGCGCGCTCTGCTTGGTGGTTCATGGTAAGGGGTACGGGGCTGGAGGGGTTGGATAAGGGAGGGGGCAGTCAGGGGACAGAGAGCAGGGTGGGTTGGATGGGGTTGGGATCCCGGGCAGGGTGGCTGGGGGGTCTCTGGAGGGGGCAGTCAGGGAGCAGGGAGGGGTTGGATGAGGCATGGGAGTCCTGGGATCTGTCGGGGTGGATAGGGGTCAGGGCAGTCAGGGAGCACGGGGGATTGTATGGGTCGAGAGTTCTGGGGGTGCTGTCAGGGGGCAGGGAGCGGTTGGATAGGCATGGGAGTCCCAGGGGTCTGTCTGGGGGGTGGCGGGGTGGATAAGGGTTGGGGCAGTCAGGGGACAGGTAGGGGGTAGGGTCCTAGGGGGGCAGTCAGGGAACAAGGAGCAGGGAGGCTTAGATAGGGGTGGGGCCCTGGGGGCAGTCAGGGAACAAGGAGCAGGGAGGCTTAGATAGGGGTGGGGTCCTGGGGGCAGGTGTCCCAGGAGCGGGGAGGGGTTGGAGGTTCTGAGAGGGGGCAGTCACCCAGCCCTCTGCCCTGAGCCCCGCACACCCTCCAGGCCCCTGCCCTGAGCTCTGTACCTCCTTCATACACACCCAGCCCTCTGCTTGACTGTTTCACCCCTCCTACCATGACCCCAGCCCTGACTCTGGTACCCCTCCACATACCCAGCCCCTCCTCTGCCCTGACTCTTGCACCCCCCCACACCCCCACCCTGAGCACCAAACAGGAGCTCCTGCACCCCCCTCCCCACCACCACATTCCCACCTGCACTCCTCATATCAAATGAGAGCTGCCAGGTAAGTGCTCCACACCCAAACCTCCTGCTCCAACCCCGAGCCCCCTCCCTCTTTCTAACGCCTGGCCAGACCCTTCACCCCCAGCCCTGTGCTCAGTGCACTCCCACTCAGCTCAGTGCAGAGAAGAAGAGAATGAGCCAGAACCAGGGAGAAGGTAGGTACCCACTGTATGTGGGCAGGGCCAGGACCCCAGACCGGCAGCGGGCTGAGCGGATCCGGCAGCCAGGATCCCGGCTGGCAGATGGAACCCCTGAGCGGCAGTCGGCGGAGCAGCTCAGCACACTGCCAGTCTGAGGTCCCAACCGCCAGCCCCGCACAGCCTGCTGCCAGTCTGGGGTTCTGGCTGCCAGACCCTGGCCAGCCAGGGTCTCGGCCGCACCTGCTGCCGGCCTAGCAGAACAGAACCCCAGACCAGCAGTGAGATGAGCAGGCCGGCAGCATAAGATCAACATTTTAATTTAACTTTAAATGAAGCTTCTTAAACATTTTGAAAACCTTGTTTATTTTACAATACAACACTAGTTTAGCTATATAAAATATATAGACTTATAGAGAGAGCCCTTCTAAAAACGTTAAAATGTATTACTGGCATGCGAAACCTTAAATTAGGGTGAATAAATGAAGACTCGGCACACCACTTCTGAAAGGTTGCCAATCCCTTTGCTAGACCCAAAGATGGCAGTTTTCAGAAGTGATGTTAGGATAGTATTTTGTTTTAGTATCCAAGGATATTTAAGAATTGCCCTTCCTTGAAAAGGGATCATCTGGGGAGCGTGAACAGCTCCACAGTAGACTTTTAAAAGCTAATGAGTCAGCAGGCATTAGTCTACTTTAGGGAAAACAAAGCAAAGTTTTTTTAAAATTTTGATGTTTTTGGTGTATCTGTCTCTTAAGAGAAGTAGATGGGGCTATTAAGTTTTTCTACTTAGTGACAGTCTTAGACATGTCCCCCCAACAATCCATAAATGAGCAAGCAAAGCATGAACAGTAGCCAAATATAATGGACAGTGCCGACAGTTTATTTCATTATTTCAAAAGTGAACTTTTAAAGTCTAAATCACAATGTCCCTTCAAATGATAAAAAGCCAGCAGCTTATTTTAAAACTAATACCTGAGTAATAAACACTAGAAATTAGGCAGCTGATAATTTTACAGTAATATGAGGTTCTCTTATAAGCTAACACATAGCCAATTAAAATAATTTATACTAGATTAAGTGGCCAAATGCACCAGATAAGAAGAAAGAGTATGCAAGCTATTCCCTTGCAATACTGTTAGTTAGGTCAGTAAAAAAATTTCCCTATGAGATAAACAGGCCCTTCCCCTCCACCCAAATAAAAATAAAAAGAAACAGACACCGTGTGAGAACTCGCTACTAAATATGAAATTTCCATCATGTCTCAGTTATAAAATGAAACACTGTCTTCAGTGCTATAACAGTGTCAAGGCCCTTAGCCCAGAAATTTCACATAATTTTAGTGTGGTACGTTCTTTTGGGAAATATGGTTCTATGTATATACTTTATTTCACCTCCCCAGCATATTTTGATACTCCACTACAAGTGATATTTTTGGTTCCTTTAAGTGCAATTCTACTCTGAAAAGTGACAAAATGTAAATCTAAGCTCCATGTTTTCTTTCATGGATTTCCAGATCAAAATATTTAGCTTACAAGTAAAAATAGTTTTCCATCTTAAACCACCAGCCTTACAAGCTTATCCTGCGTTCTCAAAGTCCAGCTTGGTTGTTTGTTTCTTGTTCATCACCACCAGTATAAAGATTCTGAACAGCAAATTATATCTGTGACATCTGTGCAATCCCAACGTCTTCAGTGGATCTCTACATGTGTAACCTGAACTCAGTAAACATCTCTATAAAGATACACAAGAATGCACACTATTTTAACAGTGTTGGCACTGCACTGCTAACATAAGTAAAAAGCAACACAAAATAATTTCTCTCTAAAGTAAACAGATATTGCCAAAAACACACAATGGAAAGATTTGAGTAAGAAAGTGGGTTTAAAAAAAAACAACCCAACAGCAACAGCCACCTCAAGTCACTTTTCAAGGTAGAAAAAGCCTATCAGTTCTATAGAACAGTTGTGTGTTTCTGGTGTTATTCTTATTAAAACAAATAATTCATTGGTTTAAAGTTTTACACATCTGTATTGTAATAATTGTATTACATTGGAATGCTTTAAACAAAGTTACATTTTAAGATCAGAATAAGTTAGTGGTAATAGAGAGCCAAAGTTGCAGTTACTCACAGTTCTTGTTTAAAAAAAAAAAATAAAATAAAAATCATCACTGGAGTCCTAGGCCAGGTCTACATTAGAAGTGCTTTGCCAATATAGCTCCTAACGTAGACAATGCACCCAGCCCCACCCAAAAGGTGTAGAGAAACTATATTACCATATACATTACAGGGCAAGATAACTACTAAATGAGTATAAAGCAAGTTAGTCTCAAAGCAAGCCTCAAACAAATACAAGAGTCCAGCAGTATCCTGTATGAGGTATTTTAGTTTGTCAGTCTTTTCATAGCAAAAAACTCCTTTTACATCAAGTCTTCCTAGCAGAGCATCCCAAGAAATCAGAACTTGAGATGCCATGATTCAGTTCTCATAAGTCAGAGAAATATACTGGATTAGAATAGAAAAGGTGGCATCATAGTGATATGATCAGACTCATTCTGATCATCTTTTTAAAAACAAAAGAATCTGAGCCTTGCATACTTTGTGACGGCAGAATTTACTATTAAATCCATTTCTCAGTAAAGAGTTGTGCCTCAGAAAGAACTTTCTAGCCCTTATGGCAGCAAAGAAAACCCTGAAAGTGTTAGCCTGTACAAACTGGTGCAATACTAGAGTCTACAGGCAATCTGAAACACAATAGGCAAGAGGTATGAATGATACATGTATCTCAATGATGTAAGCTTTAAACCTAAAAAAGACAGTTTAAATGTCACCGCTGTTCACTATTTCACTGCTGGTCATTTTAATAAAAACATCCAACAACTGTGCTTATCCCACAATCCTTAACTGCCTCCCACACCTCCAAATTGCCATCTACTCAACTGCAAGCACCTCCGGCTTCTCCATTTGTGTTGTCCATACAAAAAGCTTTGACATACCAAACACCGGAAGTATGGAGAAATCATAAGATCAATTTCATATACTACCATAATAGACATGAGACACTCTATTGGTTGCATTATTTCATTTACTTAAATATTAAAAACCTACTTTTTATAGTTTAAATGAGGCAGCTGCAGAATTTCCCATGTACTGCACCAGTGTTTCAAAACACTGGAATCTTGCCATAGAATTTAGGTCTAGGTTGCCAAGTAGTCTGAGGCCTTAGCTAATACCAACTCCAACAGACCACATTTGTCTTTACTAGTATAGCATTAGTATGATAGCTGTACACATTTCATCAACTTTCCCAGCTCTAATCAGGACATTTGCTATCTTCATAGGAACTAGCTGGGAAAGCACATGCAAGCTTCTTTCATCAATGTATGGAGAAGGCTCAACTTGCCAGAACAATGTTTTCTTGGCACCAGGAGCAGCTTCTTGTTTAACCAGATGGTAAACAAATACATTTCTGAGGTCCCCAAACGGAGGAAGATCTGAACCACCATTCTCAGACTCAGGTATTAGTCCCCCGCCTCGATTACCATTTTGGGTTTCCCATCTAGGATGTACCTCTCCATTTCCTCAGGAATACCATCTAAGAACTGTTCCATTTGGATCAGGAGGTGCAGCTCGTCCAGATTGTTAACCTTTGTTCCTGATATCCAGGCTTCATAATTCTTTGCAATGTCGTAGGCGTGTCAGGGGAATGACACATCTGGTTTCTATTTTAGGGTTCTGAACCACCGACGGGCATGTTCAGGTGTTATCCTCATTCTGTATCTGGCCTTGGTTTGAAAAAGTTTATAATCGTTCATTTTCTCCTTAGGCATTTCAGCCACCACCTCTCCTAAGGGTCCACTGAGCAGTGGCCTCAATTCTACCATGTACTGGTCTTCAGAGATGCTGTACCCAAGGCAGGCCCTTTCAAAATTTTCTAAGAAGCCCTCAGTGTCATCGCCTGCCTTGTAGGTGGGAAATTTCTTGTGATGTGGAACAATCATTGGAGCAGGGTTGTTAGGACTGGCTGGAGCATCCTCCCTGGCCCGCGCCAAGTCCATTTCATGCTTTCTCTCTTTTTCCCTCTCTTCACTCTGTTTTTGTTGTTTTTCCAGTTCTCGTTGGTGGGTTACATCTTTGTCTTCTTGTTCTCTTTTATGGGCTGCCAGTTTGATGTTTTCTTCCCTTTCTTTCAGCTCCACCTCTTTTTCTCTTTTTTCCATTTGTCGCCTGTGGTCTGCTTCTTTGATTTGTTACTCTGCCTCCATTTTTGCCTTGGAAGTCATGGTTCCTGTTTTCTTTTGTTGGGGTGTCCTCTGCTGGTTTACTGTCTGAATTACTGTTCCTCTGCTGCCTGCTCTGTTGCTAAGCAACAGAGTGTTTCTAACAAGCCTTCCCGAATGAAACTAGAACAAAAGGAAAACCTTCATTTGCATGTGTGTTCTGCTGGTGTAGTTGACTCACAGCTGGAGTTCTATTGTCTAACAAAAGACCCCTGTTAACTTAATGGCCCTTGCCTGAGGCCATTTCTATGCACAGCTAGACTGAGCAAGGAAAAAAAAAATTCACTGGCTGTAGGTTTAAAAAAAACAAACCCTTCTCTCTGCTTACAAGCAGCTAACAGAGAAAAAAAAATTAATAATTTTACTGGCTTTTGGATTCTACTATCCCAACCGCTGCCAACATGTTGTAGTATAATTCCCAATTCTGGACCTTAGCGTCCAAAATATGGGTACTAGCATGAATTCCCCTAAGCTTAATTACCACCTTAGATCTGATAGGCTGCCACCAATCAGGAATTTTCCAGGGCCTGATACCCTCTGGTCCCCCCAAAACCTTCCCTGGGGACCCCAAGACCCAGATTCCCTGAGTCTCACAACAAAGGGGAATAAACCATTCCCTTCCCCCTCTCTTCTTCCTCCCAGCTCCTTCCCGCCCTGGGAACACTAGGAGATCACCTGATTCAACTTCTTGAATCACCACACCGAGGACTGTTCCCTTCCCCCTCACCCAGAGGCAATACAAGCTGCGTGAATATAACACAAAGAGAAAATTTATCCTTCCCTTCTCCCCACCAATTCCCTTGAACCTTAACTAGGAGAAAAAAATTAAACAGGTCTTAAAAGCAAAACTTTTAATAAGAAAGAAAGAAAAAGTAAAAGGTTCATCTCTGCACTTTAGATGGTAAACAGTTACAGGGTCTTTCAACTATAAACAACAGAAAGAAACTTTCTCCAGCAGAAACACAATTTAAGCTACTTCCAGCAAGTACACATATGTAAATTAAAAAAAAACAAATTAAAAGACTATGACCACCTTTTCTTACTCACAATTCTGAATAGATAAGAGACTGTAGCAGGGAGATTGGCAGAAACCTGGTTGCACCTCTAGTCCCGTCCAGGACCCAGAGAGAACAAAGCCAAACCCACAAACAAAAGCTTCCCTCCACGAGATTTGAAAGTATTTTGTCTCCTGATTGGTCCTCTGGTCAGGTGTCTGCAGGTCACTGTTTGTTAACCCTTTACAGGTGAAAGAGACATTAACCCTTAGCTATCTGTTTATGACAGTTACAGATGTGTTTTCCACCAGTCAGCTAACTCTGTGAGCATGTTTTCCTTTACTTCTAAATCTGGGGCCATCAGACATTTCCCCCTCAAGACAATTCCCACCCTCCCACCTGCAGAACTTTCCAACATAGCAAGCATGACTCTGTTTCTTCATAATCTGTGTAGAACATGATGACAATTATCCATTTTAATTAGTACCACATTTGGGATATTAATCCTTTGTGATAAGCAGGATAAGTCACACCTTCTGAACACTTATGCGCAGTTAACCTCTTCAGGAACTCCGCATGAACTGCATAACTAAGATAGAATGACTCTCTAGTAACTGCAATCTGATCTGATTTAGAGGTCTAGAAGCAGTTTCATTTGTCCACTGTGCCACAAAGACAGTAAGACATTTATCACTTGAATAGACAGAGTGTGGGACTTGTAGCCATTAGTAGCTGCTAATACAGACAAAGGTGGCCTGCATCACTCTGCATGTAACTAATGTTTGCACTTTGACAAAGTTTTAAGTTCTTAAACAGTTAAAAGACAATGTCATAATCAGATAGGGCAATAGATCCGGAGACAAGAAATCCGGGTTCCGTTCTTGACTCGAACATTGAGCTGCTATTCAACCTTAAGAAAGTCACTATACCTACATCCATTTCCTCATCTGCAAAATAGGGATGACACTTATACTTTTCTTTTTTTAAGAAAAAAGCTTTGAAATCTACAGATGGAAAGAACTAAGTATTTACTACCATTAAGAGAACCAGTGTGGCTACTTGGCAGTTCAACAAGACGTTAGCAATAGGTTTTAAATAACAGTTTTATATCTATGCCCTTTCCCCCAACTCACTCTCCTTTTATGGATACAGAGTTATGTTTCAGATGGATGCTTGCAGTAGTTAAGAGTTGCTGATTCATGATGTTATGCTGACAAGGCATGAACAAGCATTCTGTTTTTGTTCATCTTTATTTTGAAAACATTTTTAAAGGAACCAGGATGATTTTTAAAGGAAAAAATTAAGATAGTATTAATTTGCTTTTTTTCCCCCAACATAAAACAAAAGAAGCAGTTACCTCATTCATAAAATAAGAACAAAATTGTATTCTTTGAGACACTAGTCAAAGCATCTGGCACAATACTAACATTGTACTTCAATTAATTAATTATATAATTTACGTAATTTCTGTAAGAGCTTATTAGGTCATCTAGTATGTCTCTATGCCGACACAGGACTATCATCACAGTATTATTTAGAGCTCTGCTGAATCGAAATTAAGTAGTCAGGGGCCAGCAAAATCATTTTTTTGTCTTAAAAATCCATGAGATTCTGAAAACAGACTTGGAATTGTTTCAATTTGCCTTCTGTTTCGGTTTTTTAAAGGTTTTAGGATTCACCATGTCCAAGTTTTCTTAGAAGTCATGTGAGCTAACAGTTTACCTTTTAAAAAAATGAAAGCCACGATTCCCACGCAGTGGTAGGACTCTGGAAGCTGAAACTTTAAGGAAAAAAAAATACAAAAAAACCCTCAATAAAATCAGGCAAGTTTTCAACAATGAATAACGCAGTTTGCACATTATTTCCCCAAAGAAGCTATACTAAAGTAGAATATTCTAAAGCTAGAAAATGTTTCCATTACTAAACCTAATTCTTCCTTATCTTAGAGCATGTTTGACTCACTTGTTACTCAACATTAACTGTTTGGGTCAGGGCCAGTAATAGCTTTATTATGCTTTTCTGGGTAGAAGTTTTAATTTTAAACATTTTTAACGTTGGGCATGGGATTTAGAAGTCCCCACTCCTATCTTCCATCCTCCATAAATTCTCACCCTGATAGCATTCAAAAGAAATTCTTGTGAAAAACAGTGCAATTATAGAGAAACCTATCATGGGCATAGCTCACATTTCAAGAAAAACTTAAAAGCACTGTGACAGTTTGACTTTCTAAAAGAGGATTGGGATGGACCACAATAAGTCAATTTAGGGTAAGAGTGAAATTGTTGTAACGTGACTTATGTTAAATCCATGAAGCAGATCACATGGTCATAAAGTTGCATCTTCTAAACTTCTACCCACCTTCAGACACCATTACTTTATACTCACAAAGAAGTGTCTCACATTGAGACAAGTTCCAGAATAAAACATTCACATTTATGAACACTCCGAGAGTTAGAGAAAAAAAATATTCTTAAATTTTTATACAAGGTTTATATATTTTATACAAGGTATACTAATTAACAGTTTACTGTCAGCTCCTGGCTTTATTTAAAAGGTAAAATCCTTCACCTTCACCCTCAAGACTTGGAAGCTATGCAAACTTATTCCCTCCTAAAAATGTGAATTGTTTCATATATTTTAGATTTAAATCGTTTCATTTCTTAATTCAAGAATTTCTTAATTCTTTAACATTGTTTAAGTATGGAAAATGACATGCAATGGCTTTAAACACAGCCCTAAGGATTTTGTTACTTGATTAGTACTGGGGAAACTGTTTGAATACATACACAGGTGTACAAACATGTATAATAAAATAGAGAATTAACAGTGCAGAATTCTTATACATTAATTACTAAATCTGAGAAAGAACCAAGAGTCATCATGAAGGATTTAACAGAAGCAGTTACATTTGAGAAACAATTTTAAAATACTTGATCTAAAAATCTAACCCTGCCCACTTTTATATTCAATTGAAAAAGCTTTTCAAATAAACATTTGCAAAACTGAAATAAGTTTTCAGAGAGTAGACTGAATAAAAAACGTAAAAGTAAAAATTTTAAAGATTTCATCTCAGTGAGGACAGAGGCATAAATAAATTTGACTACAATGTGCAGGACACAGGGAAGGGAAGATAGTCTTGTGGTTAGGCACAGGACAGCTACTCAAGAGACCTAGCTTCACTTTGCAGCTTAGTCACCCAGACTCCATGTGCGACCTCAGGCAAGTCAGTCTCTCTGTACCTCAGTCTTCACATAGAAAATATGGATTAAACTTTCCTACCTCATATGAGGCCTGTGAGGAAAAGAGTCATTAATATTTGAAAAGCTCTGAGCTACTGTGATCTATGTACCTACCATAGGTATATACACATCAACTGACATACCATCCAAGATCCGCTCATAAAGAAATGACCCCATGGAAAAGGAAAACAGGTCTGGTTTTCAATTGTGTTGTCTTAACATGACTGAAAAGACCTCAACGCACAACAAGATGCAGACTAACATCTGAAGACATGTTAGCAGGCCACGTGATAACCTAGCTTCTTGTAGGGTATGTTTTCATAGCAGAGATAACTTTAATTATCTATGCTCAAGTTACTCGTGGCAAGTTGGGTGCGTATTCCCCAGGAAAAGGGGTATTGTTAACTCATGTCAGCTAACATGCAGTAACTAACACAAGGTAAAATCCTAGTGAAAGCAAAGCAATTTGTAGTAGTCACACAAGTTAGCTGGTTGAAGTAAACCCTAGGTTCTCCCATTGGAACCTTGACCTGCTAACTCACGTGAAAACTAAAAACTACTATGTGTTACCTAATGCGAGTTCAGAACAAGACTTTTCCTAGTGAAGATGAGGCCTTAGCCTAAATAGAGTGAGTGGCCACAATGTAAAACAATATTAGAGTTGCATCCACACTGGCAGTGCACTCATTTGTGTGTGAAACTAGATTTCTGGGGGCACATCCCACGGTTCTTAGTGCTGTAGTAAATTGGGCCACTCTAAGAATTCTTTCTTATTGGTATTTTCTGGGCACAGGGTGAGAGATGAGGAAGATAATGGAGGACTAGCAGCACTTCAGTGGTGTTAACACACTCTGTAGGATGGATGCAAACTAACAGCTGATGAGTTGCCATCATTCGAGTTTTAGCCTATTCTCCCCTCCTCAAACAATCAACTCAAGCTAAAAGCACCAAAGCAGCTGAGTTAAGGGTAATCATGTGTGGCCAAGACCTGTAGTAACTCTACAGCACATACAGGCTCAAAAAGATTCTTTCCACAATCACAACAGCTACAGATTAAAAAAACCCAACCAATAAAACTGAAATTCTGGAAAACAACTAAGAGGCCTTTCCACACATATGCCTAGCTAGCATGCCCCATGCATTGGGAAAAACTGGAGCAGGATATACCAAAAAGTGTGTGTGGGACTCATGTGAACATAAATTTCCTGAATTTACGTAACAGGAAAGAAGAATTCTGCCTATTTGATCTATGTTTCTGCAGATTATAATTTCATGAATTTTGGAATAAGATTACTTGAGACTCGATCCTATCACTCATGTATGAAAACACCCCTTTCACACCCACAATGGTGGTGTCATGTTAGACTGGGCAATAAAATATAAGGACAGCTTTTACATTGGGTGATTCCAACAGCAGCAAATGATAAGGGCAACTATCTAACACATGCTGACTCCAATAGCCACAAGCAATTTCTGATACTTTATACTAAAACCAAATTAACATAGCCTAAAATATTCCCCCATTATGAAGTGCATGAAATGTTTAGCATCAAACAATGTATTAACTAGGTCCCCAATCTTGAAAACACTCATACCCATGAATAGTCCAAATTAATTCAGTAAAATTACTCACATACGCAACCGTTTACAGGATTGGAGCCTAGACATTTAAACGCACACAATTTAAAACAATATTAAGATTGACAAATCCACAAAAGCATGAAAATTTATATTGAATTTAGTGCGCTATGGGAATTTCAAACCCATGTTTGTTTTTGAATATGGCAATGATTTTGAACAGACAACTACAGCATTACTTCAGAGTTCAGGGGAGCATAATCACTCTTAGGGTATGAATAGGCAGCAAAGAAATCCATTGTGCTGAGTTGCAGTGCCTGGGTCAATTGACTCCAGCTGCTGGGGCTCACCTTGCCGGGCTAAAAATAACAGTGTGGGTATTCCTTCTGGGGCTGGAGCCTGGGCTCTGAGACCTGTGTCTTCACTGGGTTTTTCTTTGCGAGAGTTGTGCAAGCATAATTTGGGTTGTCCCCTGGCACAGACTATAACTTTCACATATAACACTACCACCACGCTCTTACTTTTCATCCACTTTTCTCAAATGTGTGTGTCAAATTATTTTCTCTTTCATCCTTAATATGTTTTGGAACTGTATAATTGCTTGTAACTGATCAAAACAGAAGAAAAAATGACAGACTCTAGCACCTAGAAAGTTGCAGTGCTGTATGAATTTGAAATTACTACAATATTATGGTGCTAAAAATGCCAATACATGTCCTCTAAATGCTAATTTAGCAGTGAAATTGGTGATGATTCCCCCATAATTCTCATTTTCAATTTTATTTTACATTGCCCTTCACATGCTAGGCATTTCACAGTACAGATAAAAAGTACATCTCCCCAGGAAAGTCTAAAATGAATCCTCCTGGGCTACTACAACTGATGACAGATACTGTAATATTCAGATTTAGGATTTGTAGAAGATATTTTATCATCAAAACCAAACAGTTAATCCCAAATTAGTAACATTGAGGGGCTCCTTTGTTTTAAAGAGGAGGGAGATTTTCCAGTGTTCGGGCGCGCACGATGTGCCTGGAGCACACAGACATGTGCACATGCAGAAGGGAAAAGATGAATAATCAGATGCCAGATTCTGCAAGAGAGCAAGCGGCGTGCTGACCGCGCCGAAGCCAGCTGCTGTTATCTGCCAGAGTTCAGTGGAAAAACCTGAAGACACAAAGCCACGCGGGCGGGGAGAGGAGGCAGCTCCTATTTACCTTTCCCTACACTGGCCCCGACGGCTGCACAGAGCTGCTCATCCCGCCGAGCTAACAAGCAACATCTCAGCGCTCGGCCCAGCACGGCTTCATGGTCCGGGGCAACCCCTGCTCGCTCGGGGCAGTCGCGGGCGGAGCAGGCCAGCGCGGGGGCAGCTGTCCCGGCGCATTGGCCGTATACTGCCCGAGTACCAGGGGAAGACACGGTCCCTCCCCACCGAGCTCCCCACCAGCCGCAGCGCACGGACGGGGCCCCCAGCAGGAGAACCGGCCTGGGGCCGCCCCCAGCGGATCTCAAAGCGCTGCGCAGAGCGGCGTGACCTGGGGTCCCCTAGCCACAGCGCGCGCTCCCGTCTCCCCCACCCGCGCGCGCGCACGGGGAGGCCCCCACCCCGCGAGTGGCGGGTACCCGAGGCGAGCACGGGCAATCCCTCCACCCGCCGCCGCGCGGGACACCGGCGCTCACTGCCCCTGCGCGAGCCCAGCAGCACCAGCCCCCTCCGCCGCCACCCCCGCGCGCCGCAGCTGGCTCACCCCAGCACCCCCCTGCTCGTCTGTCGCCGCCGGTCCCGCGAGCACCGTCACCCTCGGGCAGGCGCTTCCTCCCCACTCCAGTCCCTGGCTCGGCTGCCCCAACCCGCAGCGACAAGAATCAGGTGACTCGCAACAACATCACCCAGCCTTCCTCCTCCACCCTCCCACTCGCCGCCCGCTGATTGGACACAGCAGTCCCGCTTGACGCTATGACGCCTACGTCGATTGCACCGCGCGTGCGCGTGTGGAACAACTGTCTCGGTTTCCCTCGGCCCAGGGGCGGTTAGGGACTGGACCCCGGGAGGCGCGAGCGTGGCAGTTTGGTGTTGGAACGTTCTGCTTCCCGCCCTCCGGGATCGGGGCATGGTGGGGGAACAGAGTGCCCTGGGGGAGGGGCGGGTGCTGTCTCGGGGGAGTGTTAAGCGCAGAGCTCAGCGCCACTCTCCTAAAGCCACGGCCCCATGGCCCGCTGTGCCTGTCACCCTGGAGAGCTGGCACAGCCCCCTGCTTACCCACGCGTGGACCCCCCGCCCACCCAACAACATGGGGTTGCCAGTGCCACCTGCCCTGGTTGTCCCAGGCTTGTGCCTTTTCTGAGGGAACTGTTCTGGGAAACCTGTAAAGGTGCTCAGTACACGTTGCCAGCTGGCCAGTTTTGTGGGCTGGTTCATTGCAGGGTTGCTGTACCTCAGAGGAGGCAGGGTGGCACCAAGTGGAGGGCAACAATTCCACAGCATGGCAACTTTTGAAATTTGGTTTCGTTCCACATTGGAACAGACAAAAGCCCCCCAAACCTTTCAATATGTTTGAGGAAATAAAATTGTGTAGAAACATAGGGCTGGAAGTGATGTGACAAGTCCTCAGCTCCAGCCCCCTGCACCGAGGCAGGAACAAGTAAATCTAGACGCTCCTTGACAGGTGATTATCCAACCAGTTCTTAAAAATCTCCAGTGATTGGGCTTCCACAGCTTCCCTTGAAAGCCTATTTCAGAGCTTAACTATCCTTATAATTAGGAAGGTTTTCCTAATATCCAATCTAAATATCCCTTGCTGCAAATTAAGCTCACCTTCAATGAACACGGAGAACAGTTGATCATAGCCCCTTTATTACAGCCCTAAATATATCTAAAGATGATTAGGTCCCTCCTCAGTCTTCTTTCTCTAGACTACATGCCCAGTTCTTTTAACCCTTTCTCATAGGTTAGGTTTTCTAAACCTTTTATCATTTTTGTTGCTCTCCTGGGGACTCCAATTTGTTCACATTTTTCCTTAAGTGTGGTGCCCAGAACTGAACACTACAGCTGAAGCCTCAATAGTGCCAAGCAGAGTGGGACAATTACTTCCCTTGCCTTACATACAACACTCCTGTTAATAGATCCCATAATTATGTTAGCCTTTTTTGCAACTGCAACATATTGTTGACTCATATTCAATTTATGATCTACTATTATCCCTAGATTCTTTTCAGCAGTACTACTAGATATTCTCTATTCCACAGTTTGTAGGATTCCTTTTTGATTTAAAAGAGCTCATGATAGAGCCATCTTGACCTTTTCCTATTCTTCTTATGTTTCCTTTGCATTAGGATAGTTTGTAGTTGTGCCTTTACTGTTTTCTCCTTGAGAAACTGCCAGGTCTCCTTAACTACTTTATCTGTTGAATTTTTCTTCCCACAGGACCTTACATACCAGTTTTCTGAGTTTGTTACAGTCTGCTTTTTTTAAGTCAATTGTCCTTATTCTGCTGTTCACATTCCTTCCTGTCCTTGGAATCATGAAAACTATAATTTCATGATCACTTTCACCCAAACTGCCTACCACCTTAAAATTTACAACCAATTCTTCTCTGTTGCTGAGATTCAAGTCTAAAATGACTTGTCCCCTGGTTACCGCCTCCACTTTCTGAAACAAAAAGTTGTCATCAATACATTTCAAGAATTTATTGGAAATTTTGTGTTTTGCCATACTGCTGTTCCAATAAATGTCTGTGTGGTTAAGAGTCCCCCCATTACTACCAGGTCTCTTTTCAGATCGAAACCTGAGCTTTTCTATTAGGGAAGCGTGTCGGGATGTGTGCCAGAGGGTTTCATCCCAGATTACTCCAGGATTTGAACCTTTGTCTTCCTCCCTAGTGCCCTAACCCGCATATGAGCAAGCCAGTAAGAACTGGTTTATACCAGAATTCCTTCATCAACATAGCTTCTGCCTCTTCGGAGGGGCAGGGAGATTACCTATGGTACACTGATAGAAAAATCCCTCTGTTGCCATAGTAACTGTCTACACTACAGTGTTTCAGCAGTGTAGCTGCAGCTATGCTACTGTAGCACTTGTAGACATATCCTGAGTCTCCCCCTTGCTGCGCCCCGTTCTATGAAACTCATATGTCTCTGTGAAACATTTTGCTGAAAATGTTCCAACCAGCTCTATTCAGAAGTCATGATATTTAAATGGAATTGTTTTGCTTTGCCTTAGGCTTTTGGAGGTGATAGGGTGTGCTTTTTCAAGCCTTTCTCTGCAATCAGGACTAGAACCGTCCATTTTTATTTAATGAAAATTGAGATTCTCATATAATTGCATGACTCCAGGAGCAAAAATGTCAAATACTGCAAGAATTTACCACGCTTTTATCAATCTTGGAGAAGGGTACAGTTGAGGCACACACGAGTGTCTAATTTCAGTACAAGTGGATCTCTAGTCCATATGTACCCATCAGAAGAACAGACGGGAAGCCATCACCCTATATGTTAGTTCACAGTCTAAACAGAAGGCAACACCACCACATGAATTTCTTCCACCTTGCTTTTAAACAGTTCATTCTAGTTGTAATGAGTCAAAACTTATTCACCTCCTGTGGGTTGGTTTTATTCACAAAAGGAACTCAAAATGACACAAAATCCAGATCAAGCCTTCTCCCAAGAACTTGCTTATTCCCAGATTTCCTTTCTGAAGACTTCTCAGCCCATACTGGGGAAAGGCAGAAGCTCCCTGTGAATGGGAGGGGTGAAGGGAGAGGAGAGGGAGTGAGGGGAGGTACTGCGACTTGGCTGGGGGGAGAACAGGGGAGACAGCTGGCTCCACGCTGGAAAGGACAGTTCCAGGGATCCCGGCCTGCTCCCAGGCCCATTCCAGTTTCTTTTGGGTCCTGTTCCCTGCTCCCTAGTTCAATCTTGGGTTTTGCAGTGGCTGCTCCATCCCCTCTAATTAGTTCTAAAACATTTTTAGGATTATAGACACCAGAACTTATGGGTTTATTGCAGAAATTATTAAGTTAGGTTCTTAGGTGTTATGCAGGAGGTCAGACTACAGGGTAGTAGGGGTCCCTGGTCCCTTCTGGCCTTAAAGTCTATGGCAAGGTCTACTCTATACCAGCAAAAGCCCTAGTGTAGATGCAATTACACTAGTATAAAAGTGCTTTTGCCAGTATGATTTATTTTGCTCACCAAACTGCTATAAATTACCCCAGTACTTTTTTGCTGGTATGAGCTGCATCAGCACTAGGAGGGTTTACCAATATAGCTATATTTGCAAATTTGTTTAGTGTATACCTCGCCTGTGAATCTATGAACCAGGGATCAGATTTATGCTGTGCCTTACAGGTTGAGCCCACATGGAGAGTGAGGTAAAAAGTGGCTTAGTGGTTCCAAAGTCTGGCCTCAGCTAGAGGAATCCCCATCTCCCAATCAACATGGAGCAGCCCCGGGGTCTGCTGTGCAATCCAAAATAGCCTTTGAGCAGAATGCTCCCCACCCTGATGTCGTCTGCTGCATCCTTGCAGCACTGTGCAAGAATGTGATGTAGGACCTCTCTGCCAGCATTATCTCACACTGGAAATCCCTTTACAGGCTGTGCTTCCCCCTTTATGCTCCTGGAGTAGTGTAAAGAGATTGCAGCAGGGTACAAAATCTGGCCCCAAATTCATCATGGGGGGAAGGATAGCTCAGTGGTTTGAGCACTGACCTGCTAAACCCAGGATTGTGAGTTCAATCTTTGAGAGGGCCATTTAGGCATCTGGGGCAAAAATCTGCCTGGGGATTGGTCCTGCTTTAAGCAGGGGGTGGGACTAGATAACCTCCTGAGGTCCTCTCCAATCCTGATATTCTATGAAGTCATCAAGTTCTCCACACAAAATGATGGACAAGGTATCTTGCTTCCTGAACCTCAGTGGAAAAATTAAAGATAGCAGTTGTAAAAGGCACAATAGCAAGTGTGTAAAGAAGCAGATTGCTGCAGGTCTCCCTCTCTAGGAATTAGAAACAAGACTCTTTAATCTGTATTATAGGAATACATTCATGGGGCATGAATACACAGTTAAGACTAAATTACTGTATCTTTCTTTCATTCTTGCTTTTTCAGGTGCTCATACCTTTTGCAAATTGCTTTTATAGAGAAAGTTTCTCTGCATAGTGTCAGCCTATCTATGATTTTTTTGGGGAAGGTGTTAGCAAAAATCCTGTCAGACCTTTTTAGTTATGCCAGTTGTGGGCGAAGTTCCCCTCATGTTCAGACTGGAATGAATGCACTTGCATAACTCAAAAATATCTGAAGCTAAACATTGAGGAAGGAAAAACTACTTAAGTTTGAAGAAATATTTTTTACTATTTTTGAAGTTGTTTTTATTCATGCATGTCCTAACATTCTTTTTCTAAAGATACCATGTTAACTGGATTCCTACTCTTGCATCTTTTTCTTGCAGTGCAAGCCCAGGCAGAATTCCCTAAAACTAAGAGCTTGTACAGCAGTGATCAGTACATTCAGACTCTGCACAGTGGGCTAAGCAGCCCCTTGTGCACCAAAACATTTCCTTTTTCAAGTGAAAGAGCTCCTCAGCTGATGGCTAC
This sequence comes from Gopherus flavomarginatus, assembly GCF_025201925.1. Taxonomy (NCBI): domain Eukaryota; kingdom Metazoa; phylum Chordata; order Testudines; family Testudinidae; genus Gopherus; species Gopherus flavomarginatus. Next base: position 199,763,580 of record NC_066617.1, on the reverse strand, counting down.
TCTTCAGTAGTCATTATACCAACTTAATTCTGATAGAAGCCAGGGAAAAGTATCATGGAGTTCCTGATTTTTGTCTATTCTTTTTCCCTAACCGGTCAGTTTAAATCCACACATATTGAAATCGGGGGAGACTGTTATTCTGAGATTGTTTTTTTGTTTATTTAAGGCAGAGTTAGGGCTCACTTTGCGTTGGATCACTTCTCTATCTCTTGTTATTGGTTTTGTGAAGTGTTTGATATTAATAGTTCTCTTGTTCTCTCTTTATTCAAACACCTCTAGTTCTGTCCAAAATGGCAGGTTGAAGCACTGGTTGCAGCTCTGCCTTGCCACAGAGCACCCCTGTGTGTTCCAAGTGGCATTTGTGGATGGCTCACTCCATGTCCAGTGGCCTCATTTCTTCCAGAACTGGGAAGTTACACCATTAAATTTCAGAGTTGTACACAAGCTTCAAGAAAACATTTGATTACTGTAAAACTCCAGCCACCCATCAGCAGCTGTATTAAAGATAGACATTAACACTCTAGGCCAGATCCTCAGCTAGTGTAAGTTAATATCGTTCCATTGTAACACTTGCTGTGTACCTGGCACACAAACTTTAAACATCCCTCCCAAAACAATGCTCCTTTCAGTTTGCTATGCTGTAACATGATCCAGCATTCTTAAAACAACTTAATAGTTCTATACTCTTTAATATGCGTTAATATTTCTGAACAGCAATCATACCTCTTGTAACTGACAATTTTGCAACACAAAATCAAGGTAAGATTAATATATGAAACATTCTTTATTATATTAGTTGTACAAAATAAAATTTGGTCAAGCGACGTTTTCCCTTCCAAGATCCTACAGTATGCAGAAGTATATATTTGTAAGCTGCTCTTGTACAAAAAAACATTTTAAGCAACTGCTGCACTTCTGCAACTCTGCAGATAAGACAACAAGGAAAGATATGAAATCACCAAAGGGGGTGCTGAAAAACAACAAAGAAAACAAGGATGGTGTCAAATATATGATTGGGTGGGAGATGCAGGATTCAATAGCGTTTATTAACAACAATAACAACAAATTTAGATCTTAGTTTGTGGCTGTGAAATTTTTTGTATAGTTATATTGTCTTTATTTCTCATAATTAGTTTTTAATTTTTTGCTCTTAAGCATTTGTTCTCAGCAGGAATTATGATGCCTTTAAGCTAAGAAAAAACACTTCCATTAGGAAAGCGGATTGTCTTCTGGTTAAATCACAGGTCATGGACCCCAGCACTCTGGACTCAGTTCCTGGCTTTCCTTCCCCAGCCAAATTCATCCCTGGTGTAATAGCACTAAAATCAGGGATGAATCTGTATCCATGACTCTGCTAAATAACTTAACCTCTGTTTGTCCATCTGTAACATAGGGATAATAATTACCTATTTCATAAGTGTTAATAATTGCAAAATGTTTCTGTTTTAATCAAGTACAATTTTATAAAGGGCTATATGGTTATCAAAGCAGCTATATTTTTACATGAGAAGTACCCAAAAACTGTTAAATTGCATTTAGGATTAACCAGGATCAGACATCATGAAGAGCAGTTGCCAGGTATCACTAGCATGCATATAAAGATTATGAGGACAAAATTCTGGAACTTTAAATTTTGATGGAAAATAGTTTACATTATCTTCCAGTGGATGGCTCTGTGTCTGCTTTCAAGCTCTTTAAAAAGAGAGTATACATGAAATGAGAGTATACAGTCTTTTTAGTTGGCTAATGCATTTCACAGGAATAATCAAAGTTTTTCTACAAAATAACGAGTAATTTCTGGTTTTGCTGGCATAAAGCTTTCCCCAATAGAAGATGAAAACAAAGACAGCAATTTGCTAATGTAAATTTAAAATAATCACACATGAATATTGTGTCCTTGCTTGAAATTTGGCCCAGAGTTACTGATGCTTTTAGTGGCAACTGATTCCTATTCTGAATCTCAATTTATAGAGCAGCTCTTCATTTATGGCATGATTATGGTTCTCTTGTTCCCACCTACTTCCATGGATATTGATATTTGTCATAACTCTCAAATTGCTTAATTCAGATATGAGGCAAGCAGCTTTAGGTGAACTGTTTAACAGGAAAAATTTTACTGCAGGAGCAGGTTGAAAATCTGAAATGTTTACATTTGCAAATTAAGAATGACAAGGAGAAAACTTAACTACTGCAGAAGTATAAGACAATGAGGGTATAAAATATAAGGGTCCATTACAAGTTTTATAGATTTCCCCTTATGACTTTTTGGTGGGAGGGTGGAGGAAAAAAGCAAATCAAAACAAAAACAACTTTTACTCTGGATTGAAACTTGATATACAAAATATTGCCCCATGTGAACTAGGAAGAGATACCTGGCTACTGTTTTCAGTGCATCACCTTTAACAATGCTGACTTTCCAAACAACTCAGGACAGAATGAAAATAAGTTGTAATACCCTGTTTCTCATATATGACCACACTGAAGAACCTAATACTGTCTTTATTGTAATTAGGCACTGCTTGAAAGGAAAAAAATAATAGTCCAATTTTTTTTTTCCTAAAAAGGAGAAATGAAACTACCAAAAAGGAGATCTGGAAGATAAACTGAAAATAGGGAAGCAGACCTTCCTATAGATGAGTAATGCTGTGGTTTCAACAGGCTTAATAATGCATGAACTGAAATTAATGCGCATTAAGAGTTTTCAGAATCAGATGAAAATGCTAAACAAAAACTAATGACCCATTTACTGATTTGTAATGGAGTTCTTTTTGCCAATTCAGAAGCATAAAAGGGGCTTACATGACCCTCACACAATATCCTGGTTTCTCCAACTGATATAGAGCTGACATAACAGTTCTGTGCTGGTCCCATTCCCTGCCTCCAGTGCAGCAAATGTGTCAGACTAGGCTGGTGAGAGAGGAGATGTGGCTGGATTGTACTCTGCTTTGCTTAGTCTGTGCTGGTGTAATGGCTCACAGAGGGCCTTTGCAACTCCACAATTTACAGCCCTTTGACTGATCTTAGTTGTGCTAGGCTTCTGGCACAGCCCAAAATAAGGGTGTTGCAAAGGTCACTTAAAACGTATCTTTGCCTGCCCCACTTTCCTTTGTTGTATACAGGAACAACCAACCACAGAAATTTAGTTAATAAATTCTCCAGAGGAAGTTACAACAGATCATGATTCTAACTGTGTGCACCTACATGGAACCAGGCTCAAAATAACCACAGTAAAATCTCTAAAGACCTGAGTTTCTTCTTTCTTACATCAGTGTAAATCAGGAGTAATTCCAATAACATTTAACCTACAGTGGTATAAAAGATATAAGTGAGAGCAGAATCAGACTCTACAATATTTAACTTGCCTGAGCTCTAGTCAAAATTGGAGTACCTATTGGTGAGGCATGCTGTTTACCACTGTTCCCAACCACCAGTTCATTTAATGGACAGCATATAAATATACAAATGTTTAAGACTTGAAAAAAAACACCACCACACTTTGTTTATACTTTCTACCTTTCAATCTTGCTACCAAGTAGCTACTACTATATTTTGTATATTTAAAGGGCCAGTTTCTCAACCTCTGTACATTTGTATTGTTCCACTAAAGTCAATGTCACTATGCCAGCATGGACAGAATAAGGATCTGGGTCCTTGTCTTTTAGTGTGATAAACTCTTAAAAAGAAGTTTTTTTTTAAATCTCAGGTGGACTCTCTTATGCCACATTCTTTTTTTCTTTAAGAAAGAAAGAAAGAAAGAAAGAAAGAAAGAAAGAAAGAAAGAAAGAAAAAGGCATTGCAAAAAAATTCTACTCTGTAGCTGTCCTTCACTGGGGACATGTGTGGTACTATTTGCCTCCATGACTACATGTGTATTTTTTATGGTTTGTTATTATAAAAATATTTTGTTCATACTCAGAAAGTGTAGTATTAATCACAAGATAAATATTTTACATTTGTAAAACCAAATGAAAAAACAGTTAAATAAACAAAAACAATATTGTGTTTGCTGGACAAGACTTAAACAAATGTTATAAAAGCAATTAGTGTCCACTGTTGACATGAACTAACCAGTTCGGCTGGTCAAAATTATCATTAATTTTATTTATCTATATGAAAGAAAAATTAACTTTCAACCAAAATGAAAATTTTCATTTTGATCCTAATTTTCCACTTGTTTGGTGAAAAATGGAAACAGAAACCCAAAATTTTTCAGTAATTTTTTTTTAGTGAAAATCTTTGGTTTTCAAAAACCCAACCCAACCCAAAACAAAAACATTTTTTACCAAAAACTTTTTTCAGAACTGTTTTTGATCAAATATTCTTCTATTTCAATTGACAAAAGATTAAATATTTTCACAGAAAATGTCAAAAACAATTTTTTCATAATTTCCCCAGGAAAAACAATTGACATTTTCCAGCTAGTTATGTTAAACAGGCAGCTATTGAAGGTGCAAAATATAAGGTGTTCCCTTTCCTATTAAAAATAAACTCCCAATGGAGGGAGCTCCAGTCCTAGGTTGTCATGATAATCTAGCCATTGTTGGGGAAGCTGTTTGAAATGATGTTGAAGGTGTTTGTGAAAGAATAATGCATGTATTTTCTTTCATATGTAGTAAAGATAAATATTAGCCTTCAGGATACACTATAAGGCCCACCTTTTATCAGAGAAAGGTGTAACACGATCTAATGACTGGAAGTTGAAGCTAGACAAATTCAGATTGGAAATAAGATGTAAAATTTTGATAGTGAGGGTAATTAAGCATTGGAACAATTTACCAAGGGCTGTGGTGGATTTCCATTACTGACCATTTTTAAGTCAAGATTGGATATTTTTCTAAAAGATGTGCTCTAGGAATTATTTTAGTGGGGAGTTCTATGGCCTGTGCTATACAGGCGATCAGACTAGATGATCACAGTGGTCCTTTCTGACTTTGGAATCTATGAAAGCCTTTTCTCCCTTGTCAATGAGGAGATGAGCATTGTGTAGGGGTAGATAGTGATAGCGTGAGGAGATCAGTTAGTTCTTGTAGTTCTTGGATTAAGTGAAGTATCTGTTCATTTACTGGTATGTTTTTAAAAATATTAATCAAGGATACCAGGAGCATTGGATGGTGGCTTTTGTTGTAGTTTCTAAAAACCCAAATAAATACCTATAGAATTTTCAATATTTCTGTGGCAGACAGTTTACTCACATAAAAGCCATGGGAAAAGGCCATGAAAGCAGTATAAGAGTAGTTTTTCAGACACACACAGAAATAGATTAATAAAACCTTACAGCATATAAAATAGATTTAAATGATTCCTTAAGAATTGTAGTCATACCCTCAAGAAAGGAGGAGGATGTTGAGTCATCATGAAGAAAGGAAAAAGGAATGGAATGTGTTCTGATCATAACCATTACAGATGTCAGATGCAACCGAGACAGACAGATGAACAACAAAATATTCGTCAAATGTTGCAAGAGACTAATAAAGTCATCTGGCATTTGAGCACAGATACTTTCGGCACTTTGAAAGAAACCATGGAAATGAAGCTACATTTTAGCACATCTGAACTGTTTGACTTGCACTTAAGAAATACAACACTAGCTTCTTAAGCTTGTGCTGCTTTGGAGTTTAATGCCTGAGAAGGGGATGAATTTTAAAGGTGTTGGGTAGCAAACGATTTGCAAGATTTACACACTTAGCTCATTTGAAGATCATTTTAAATATATCAGTGCAACAGAGGTAAAGAGTCAAGTTGCTTTTACATCTGCAGACTTCACTTCCGGTGGACCTGATGACAAAAAACAAGATATGTTTCTGTGCCATGTGGCATAACATCAACATTTAAATAAAAACAAACCCAATTTTTGTTTGTAGTGTATAAGCTACCATCAATTGATATCCAGTCTACTTTTGTTGTAGAGCTAACACAAAATGAACAATGTTAACAAGTAGGAATTATTTTCAAATATTTTGGCATAGCTCCAATTTTAACAACCAGAGGTTCTTATTATAACTTACTTTTTCTCTATTGGTCACAAAGTAAATTGCCAAAAAGAGAATTGGATTATTCCTCACATCAACTCTATTTTATTCTCCTTTTTCAGGATCTATAATCCTTTCCTGAGATCACTCATTTACTTTATAAAAGAGGGAGTCCTTGATTCTCCCCCTCTTTGTTGCTCTAGCCCAGTAACACAAACCACAAGTACCTAGTTTTCTTTGTGCAGCAAAAATTAATTCTGTGTCTGTTTCTCCTCCAAAATGTAGAACTGAATGCCCCATAAATGAGGCTGCTCAGGTCCAGGCACTAATTAGCCCAATCAAATTCTCCACTGTGAAGGTGACTCACAAAGGAATTTAGGTGTTGGAACAGTAAGTGTCATGGCAACTTTTAGGCTCCTAGAAAAATCACGTGAACAAAACTGAGTCCACAAAGCCAGAGCTGGGTGCCTATGCTCCCTATACAATGAATGGAGATAGACGGGCACGTTAGACTGTGATCCAGAGAAAAACTTGCACACTTGCCAGCAGCTGAGGTCAGGGAAGTGTTCCAAGCCCTGCCTCTCTAATAGAGATGGATGCTTAAGTCCACGCTGCAGATAGGTGGCTAGCTCTGCTTGTGATTGTTGAGCGAGGGAAAACAGGCATATGGCTACCTAAGTTGTTTGCAGGGCTGGAAATAAAACAGCTAGGAGAGAGCAGGGCCGGCTCCAGGCACCAGCTTATCAAACAGGTGCTTGGGGCGGCAACTCCGGAGCGGGGTGGCACTTTCAGGTATTCAGCGGCAATTCGGCGGAGGGTCCCTCACTCCTGCTCGGAGCGAAGAACCTCCTGCTGAATTGCCGCAGATCGCGATCTTGGCTTTTTTTTATTTTTATTTTTTTGGGGGCTGCTTGGGGCGGCAAAACCCCTGGAGCCAGCCCTGGGAGGGAGGTGGGCCTCCCTTAGAACTAGGCTTGGCAGAATTTGATTTTTTTAAAAAAATTTTTATAATGTTGACAGATAATATTGATGTTTGGTTTTCAGCATTTTTTCTATTTTTATCATTTTAAATGTTTACAGCTGCAAGAAATTATAGGGGATGAGAATAATTATTTAATAACAGCTGATGCTGAGATTAAAAAAGTTAAAGTTTTGTAACTATTAAAACATAATTTGTCAACATCACATGTCAAATTATACAAAGTAAATATCCTTAAATCAAACTAGTAAGTTCTCAACCAGCATTTTTCTCATTTTGCCTACTTGTAAATCTTGATTGTTATGGATGGAAATATTTTTTCCTCAGTTGGGGAGGGGAGGGTGAATTTGATGTTTACTGACCTACTGATAAAAATCTAATCCTCCCAAGCATATTTATAACTTTAGCATAAGGCTAGAGTATTCAACAGGATGTGAAAGACTCCTGGTTCAACTCCCAGCTTTTGCTGAGGAGCAGGGATCTGAATAGAAGCCTGCCACCTCTGAGGTGAGTGCTCTTACTACTAGGCTACAGAGTTATTCAAATTCTTTTGCTGGCCCAATTAATATTTAATTAAATAACTGAATAATTAAAGGTTTCAGAGTGGAAGCCGTGTTAGTCTGTATCAGCAAAAACAATGAGGAGTCCTTGTGGCACTTCAGAGACTAACAAATTTATTTGGGCACAAGCTTTCGTGGGCTAAAACACTTCATCAGATGCATGCAGTGGAAAATACAGTAGGCAGGTATAAATACACACCACATGAGAAGATGGGAGTTGCCTTACCAAGTGGGGGAGGGTGGGGTCAGTGCTAACAAGTCAATTCAATTAAGGTGGAAGTGGCCTATTCTCAACAGTTGACAAGAAGGAGTGAATACCAAGAGAGGCAACTCCCATCTTTTCATATGCTATGTATTTATACTTGCCTACTGTATTTTTCACTCCATGCATCTGATGAAGTGGGTATTAGCCCATGAAAGCTTATGCCCAAATAAATTTTTTAGTCTCTAAGGTGCCACATGGACTCCTCATTGTTTTTGAATAATTAAAGTGGAACAGCTTCAATATGAGAGATTGGGGGAGCACTACATTAGAATATTCCATAGCATATTGGTTAGGACATTCATTTGAGAAGTGGCAATCCCTTCTTCCCACTTAGGAAGTGCAGGGTCTCGAACCAGGGGTTCCCACATGGTGAGTCTCCAAACCAGTAGGCTAAAGATTATAAAGTGTGTGCATGCGGGCAGGGAGAGTTGTCCTGCCCCTACAGCTGCTTTGTGTGGACTCACTTGAGGGCCTGATTAAGTAGATGGCCTTTGAGCATATCTACCAGATTGCTCCCAGCTTCCACTTACAATTTAGGTGGCCAAATGCCTATCTTCCCCAGTTTGTGAATCACTCTGAGGTTTAGGCAGCAGATAGCAGATGCTTAGAGTGAGACAGCAGTGCACATGCCAGATGCAGAAATGTAGGTGCATCGGGAACTTTTGTGGCAAAAACTTAAGGCATCAAATGAGTTAGACCTCTGTAAAGTTAGGCAGCAGCTGAGCAGGAGTTTTGTGGATTGCAGTGGTACCTAAAAATTGGATTTAGGTGTGTAAATATCTTCAGCTTGGATACCACTGCCATCATACAGTAGGTGAACAGATCTATTCTTAGTCCAGATGAAATTCTCCATTTGGATTCTCCTCTGTGTTTAGTGATTGGCCAGCTATTCATACTCATTTGGGTGTGGTGAAAACCATGATGAATTGTAATTTAAGTGTACGGACTCACACTGAAAGCAAAATTAGGCTGATTTCAATTTTGCACCTAGTTACACCTCCAAGACCTTTAAACCATTAAATGCTTAAGGAGCTAGACATACCACTGTAGGAAAAGGAAGATCTGGAGGGGAATGCACACACAATACACACAGTGCTCTAAATATGTACAATTAGCTGGTGTGCAGAGGGTTCATCAGCTATTCAAATCTTGTTTGTGATATTACACATGGGCAAAAAGAGCTGAAAAGAATACTACAGGTTTATAACAGGAAGATGCAGTCACAAACCTTGAAACTATAAGTAGTTCAATAGGAAATGCTGGAATTGAATATGTATGGTGATATGTTTTGATAGCTTGATTACAAAAGAGTACCTGTTCTCAGGAGCTGGCTAGAATGCTATAGTAGGCTTGACTACTGGTTCCTTTGCAGCTGAATCCTGATTCTAGTTGAATGAACTAAACATCTGTGCTGAGAGCCTGCAATATTTGTGAGTCAAATCCTGGAAACAGCATTGCTGAGTAGCCTTGACGCTGAAGATGCTTTCTTAAGTAATCCCATACCGTATATGGCTCATAGTGATGAAATCTGAATGACTCATATTCAGCAAGTTCAAAGATAACTGCCTATGATGGATTGGGGCAGAGCTCTTAGAGAGGCTGATTGAAAGCAGCTCTGCAGCTAATAGCAACAGAGGGTCTTTACCACTTTCAGAAGCAGAAATGTGGAAAGGGGGCCTGGTGTTTTCTGTAAACATGTAAGTTCCTATACTGCTTTCTATGGTGAGGGTGATTGAGGGCACAGTTGATTAAGATGCTAATAATGGCAACTCCATAGTTCACTCTGCTGTCCTGCTTCCTTCTCAGCCCTGCCTGCCCCCTTTGCACCCACACAGAAGGAGCAGTCTCTGCACTGTCCTGAATGTAGAGGCCAGTTATCCCTCGTCTTAATATGGGCATGTAAGGGCACGACCGGCGCTAGGGGTTTTAGCACCCTAGGTTGACAGCAATTTCACCGCCCCGTGCCCTGGTCCCGTGGCTCCAGTGGAGCTGCTGCAGTGGTGCCTGTGGGAGGTCCATCGGAGCCGTGGGAGCAGCCGACCGTCCGCAGGCACGACTGCGGCAGCTCCACTGGAGCTGCAGACCAGCGGACCCTCCGCAGGTACGACTGCGGCAGCTCCACCAGAGCCACCTGCAGCCCCCTCCGGCAAAATGCCACCCACCAATAATCCTGGCACCCTAGGCGATTGCCTAGGCCGTCTAAATGGAAGCGCCAGCCCTGTGTAAGGGGCTTTGTCCTCTTGTAACCCTCCCAACACACACAGTTCAACTGGCACCACTTTAGACTCACTTCAGCCCTTAATACCTTCTTTGAGTCTTTTGTAGGAATTAGCCTGTGGAACTCACTGCCAGAAGATACTATTAAAGCCAAGAGTTTTGCAGGATTCAAAAAAGGATTAGAAATTTAAATAGATAAGACTATCCAGAGTCATAACAGTTACCAACAGGAGCTTTGGAGGAGATATAAACTCTTGTAGTTAGAGGTGTAAACTATCCTCTAATTAGAAGGCTTTAGGAGGAAACTTTCCCAGGGCGCAGGTTATCCCATTACTGCCTGCTGCTGTTTCTTGCACTTTCCTCTTGAAGAAGCTGGCACTGACATTGTTGGAGACGGGATACTAGATGAGTCACTGGTCTGAATCAATATGGCAATTCCTATATTCCTAAGAAAATATTAGAGAACAAGAGCAGGTGGTTACAAAATTCAAAATACATGCAAATACAATAGAGACTGTAAATAAAAGAAGTTATTGTATTGTTCAGGAGATTAACTGTCATGTTTAAAAGATAGAGGAAGAGAGGAAGATATTAATGTCCCAGTTAAAATGTCTATGAATAACTGCAAGGAAAAACAAAATTCACTTTTAACACTTGTCATATAACTCTTTAAAAATTTGTGCATTAATATATTGTAGCAGATGGGGTAATTCATGACAATATTCTACAAGGGATTACATGGCGTGATGAGACCATATATTACGTTAGACATCCTTTTAAGACAAGTAAAAACGAAGCAAAAAGTGCACAGCTACTGAAGTCTGACAGTAAAAAAAAAGTAATACAATATTAGATCAAGTAATCATAACAAACGGCAACATGTATGTTTTTGCTAGTGAATCAGGATTCTCAGTAAACCAGACATTAACAAGATATAAGAAACTACATACAAATGGACAGTAATTACTATGGAGGCCAACATTATAAATAGTAAGGCATATGTAAAAAATGGACAACACAGGAACAAACTTTGAAATGTTTGCTGGAACAAAGTAATATATCAAAGAGAAGATTCAAGAATGAAAATGAGCAAACAATTCAGTTGACTACATAGGACTCTTAGAAGAATTTAAATATTAATTTAAAAAGTTACTAAGATGATCTGGCATGTTTAAAATAACTAACAATGGGGTGTTGTGCTGAATGCCCCCAATAGAAAGAGTAAGATGGGTATTGTATGAGGCCCTGATCCAGGAGCGGCCCAAACACGGCAGTCAGGTGGACTTCGGCAGCACAACTGCAGATGGTCCGGTGGTCATGTGGATTCGGTGGGATACCTGCAGATGCTCTGCCGTTCCCGCGCTGCCGAATTGCTGCCAAAGCCAGAGGACCGGCAGATCACTCACAGGCATGCCGCCGAATGCTGCTTGACTGCCGCCCTCACACTGACCGGCATGCCACGCCCCCATGGCTTGCTGCCCCAGGGACACACTTGCTGTGCTGGTGCCTGGAGCCACCCGTGCCCTGATCCAGCAAAGCGTGCTCCTAAATTTAAGAACACGACTAGTCCCATTAAAATTGATTTTAATGGGACTACGTAAACTTTGAATGAGCAAACTTTAAAAACCTGTTTAATAATGTGTCCCACTATGTTTAGATATTGTAAAATATATAGTGGATTTTAGCCATCTTAACTTAATACTGCTTTGTGAATTATAGACTCAGACTCATAGACTTTAAGGTCAGAAGGGACCATTATGATCATCTAGTCTGACCTCCTGCACAACGCAGGCCACGCAATCTCACCCACCCACTCCTGTAACCAGGGCCGGCTCCAGGCCCCAGCGCGCCAAGCGCGTGCTTGGGGCGGCATCCCGCTGGGGGCACTCTGCTGGTTGCCGGGAGGGCGGCAGGCGACTCCAGTGGACCTCCTGCAGGCATGCCTGCAGAGCATCCGCTGGTCCCGCAGCTCCGATGGAGCTTCCGCAGGCCCGCCTGCGGGAGGTCCACCGGAGTCGCGGGACCAGCAGACCCTCCACAGGGACACCTGCGGGAGGTCCACCGGAGCCGCGGGACCAGCGAGCGGCAGAGCGCCCCCCCGCGGCGTGCTGCCGTGCTTGAGGCGGCGAAATGGCTAGAGCCAGCCCTGCCTGTAACAAACCCGTAACCTATGTCTGAGTTACAGTATGACTAAGAAGTCTAAAGTGATACAGCAAAATGTGTCATATGAAAAGTTTAAAAAACACTGACTTTCAAACCAAAAAACTGCAATCAGTTTTCAGAGGAAAATCCTGTTAAAAGTACTATTCAAATGTATCAGTTTCATTATGGTTGCTTTAAGTAATTATCTTTGAGAAATTATTTTTTTCTTTTAGCCACATACATGAGATATTCAATAATCATTCAGGTTTGATTCACCTTATCAACCAAATTATAAACTTCCATGTAAATGTATTTTGAAATTTCAGTGGCCCCAGACCTAAAGCCTGCAGCTCTGTTGAGACTATTCAAGTCAAGCATATGAGTGTTTATTGGATTGGGTCCTATGTTTGCACTGACAGGAAACTGGCAGCAACTTTTATGGTGCTCACAAACAAATCAGGTTATAAATGAAAAGTATGGTGGTCCTGCTTACAATGTTTCTATTGCTCTGAAAGTTTTTACCATTTTAATAGAGAGTGTTATTATTACATGCAGTGGGAAATGCTGCCAGATCCGATTAAAACTTTTGAACCAGGATAAACTTTTGTAGAATTTCTTTTACAATATAAGGAAGCTTTTGATTTAGTTAAACTGGTACCAATATTTTTGTAAGGACACAAAAGACTTGCATGTGGTTTTTCATTATTTGCCAATTGCAGTGGAAATGATGCAGCACAAAAAAATGCTGACTGGAGAGTCAGTTGTGTTTTCCAGGTACTTTTTGGTTTTGAAACATCAGCTTTGTCCAGTTACAGTGAGTGGTGCAGTTGATGCAGTTCAACTCTAGCTTAGACTTGATACTATTAATACATTTAAGAGTAGAGAAATTCACCTTAAATCTAACATTTTTTGTTGAAAGCAATAGCACATTTAGGAAGTCAAATATTTTCTTTGAATAAACTAAGAAATCTATAAATACTAAATGGAAAACTACATTTAATTTTAATGTTTAATTTATATTCATAATCACACTTCAAATATGTATATTTTAACCTAAATAAAGAGTAAGGATTTGTATATTGCTGTACTGCCATCTCCTGATGAGGACAGATAAGATTCAGTGAGCTAAAGTAGAGGAAATGACCAAAAGGATCTATGCAGAAAATATAAATATTGGGTTGCATTATTTGCTGGCGCAGACTGGAACAACTTCACAGGTGTTGTAAATTACATTGCTCCATTAAAGTCAATTATTTTAATTATTAACTCTGACGAAGGGACTCAACCTTGATGTGCTGGTATAGCACTATGTACAGTGGGGATCTGCTTGGGCCCTGTTGACTCTACTTTAATAAAAATGAATAATTATGGTTAAAGTCACAATCCAGTGGGCCAGAACAAGAACTTTTTCATCATTTAAGGCCTGTGCCAGGTCTCTATAAAAAAACCTGCAAGCAAGTCAGCTATCCTATGGGTCCTTCACATCCCTTGTGCCCCACGGGAGGCTCTGCATAGGCTGATGTGAAGGATGACATTGGGGTGGACTAAGAATGAACCTAGGTAGTGGCCAAAGAATGTCTGTAAGGGTTTATCTATACAGGGAGGTTATTCTGAAATAAGATACAGTGTGTTTAAAGAGCAACTAATATTGTGGAATAGCTTATTGTCCGCATGTGGACAAGCTCTGAATGAATTCAGTAGTCTTAACTATCTGAACAAATGGTACAGAGGAGTAGGGTGCCACTATTTTAGCTGTGTTTTATTCAGTGACATGAAATTCATCCTAAGTATGGGAATGATACCTATGCACTTTCTAATCTAACAGCAAAGATAGTCACTAATTTTTAATTCTGAAAAGTTAAACCATCAGTTTTAATTTCACCATATCCAGTATTAACAGCTTGTCTACACATGGAGTTGTTTCTGATTAACTCCATGATGGGAGTTAAACGCCAAATGCTTGTGCCATATTCCCAAGTAGTCTGGCAAATTAATCAAACCTTACATTTTGTTTGCATGCATTGTTCTTTAACTTTTGTTTTCATAAATATAGACACTTAAACCTTGTGTAGACTATGAAAAATGTGTTTTTTAAAAGTCAAGGTAACTAATATACTTTGAAACACCACTTAGCATCTGGTATGGACCCGGTTTAACAGCTTTACAACTGTGTGAGGTGATGATCAGGTAACATGACTGTAAAGATGTCAGACTGTGTATACACTAGGAGTTGGATCCATGGAGGGACTTAGGCATTGCAACTCTAAGCATCCTGGCAGGTAACTTTTAGGCACCTAGAAAATCACAGAAACAATACTGCAATTCACAAAGGCTGAGTTAGGCACCTAGGTTCCTAAGCAATGAATGGGGATTGTCATAAACAGATAAGTAAGAGTTAATAGAACAAAAGTACTTCATATCTCTTTTGCCTGTAAAGGGTTAACAAGATCAGTGAGCCTGGCTGTCACCTGACCAGAGCACCAATCAGGGGACAGGATACTTTCAAATCTTGAGGGAGGGAAGTTTTTGTGTGTGCTGTTAGTGTTTGGTTGTTGTTCTCTCTGGGTTCTGAGAGTGACCAGACGTGCAACCAGGTTTCTCTCCAATTTCCCTGATACAGGTTCTTATAAATTCAAAATAGTAAGTACTAGGTGATAAGGCGAGTTAGGCTTATGTTTGTTTTCTTTATTTGCAAATGTGTATTTGGCTGGGAGGAGTTCAAATGTGTATTTAGCTGGAAGGAGTTCAAATTTGTATTTGGCTGAAAGGATTTTAATTTGTACTTGTATACTTAGGCTGGGAGGGTATTCCCAGTTTCTATAGCTGAAAGACCCTGTAACATATTCCCTCTTAAATTTACAAAGATAATTTTTACTGTTTTTTCTTTCTTTAATTAAAAGCTTTTCTTGTTTAAGAACCTGATTGCTTTTTTTATTCTGGTGAGACCCCAGGGGACTGGGTCTGGATCCACCAGGGAATTGGTGGGGAGAAAGGAGGGAAGGGGGAGAGAAAGGTTAATTTTCTCTCTGTGTTAGGATTACTTTCTCTCTCAAGGAAAGTCTGGGAGGGGGAGAGAGAAGGAGGGGGGAAGGTGGATTTTCCTCTCTGTTTTAAGATTCAAGGAGTTTCAATCACAGTGATCTTCCAGGGTAACCCAGGGAGGGGAAGCCTGGGAGAGGCAACGGTGAGGGAAAGGATTTACTTTCCTTGTGTTAAGATCCAGAGGGACTGGGTCTTGGGGGGTCCCCGGGCAAGGTTTTGGGGGAACCAGAGTGTACCAGGCACTGGAATTCCTGGTTGGTGGCAGCGCTACAAGTACTAAGCTGGTAATTGAGCTTAGAGGAATTCATGGTGGTACCCCATCTTTTGGATGCTAAGGTTCAGAGTGGAGAATTATACCATGACATTGTGTGCAGTGTGTGGAATAGATAGATAAGATAGAATCCAAAAGCCAGTGAGGTTTTTATTTCTCTCCCTGCTAGCTATCTGCAGGCAGACTGAGGTTTGGGGTTAGAAGCAAAAGCCAGTAGGATTTTTTCTTTCTCTTTCTCTGCTAGCTGTGTGTAAAGCAGGCTAGAGAAGATTTGTTTTTAAAAGCAAAGGTCTGCAAGTTTTTTTGGTCTCTCCCTTCTGAGTACTCTGAAGGCAGAGGCATTAGGGTTTAACAAGGATCTTTGTTAAACAAAGGAACTCCAGTTGTGAGTCACCATACACCAGCAAAACGCATTTGCAAATGAATGTTTTTTTTTCTTTCTAACTCTGTCGGGAATAGCTAGGTAGAAGGAGTTAAAAAAACAAGACTCTGTTGCTAAGCAACCTGAAGAAGGCAACAGAAAAGCAGCATTTCAGGCAGTAAACACCAGAGGCCACCCCAACATAAGAAAGCAGAAACCATGACTACCAAGGACACCCTGAAACAGGAACGGGCAAAACTGGTGGCAGAGGAACAAATCAAAGATGCAGACCACAAGCAAGACATGGAAAAGAAACAAAAAGAACTAGAAATAAAACAAAAAGAGATGGAACTGAGAGAAAAAAGAAATGGAGCTGAGAGAAAGAGAAAGAGAGGCTGCCCACAGGAGAGAGCTGGAGATAAAAGAAAGAGAGAGGGAAGAGAGGGAAAAAGAGAGAAAGCATGAACTGGAATTAGCACGGGCTAAACAGAATAACACAGCCAACCCTAACAACCCTTCTCCAGTTATTGTTCCACATCCCAAGAAATTTCCCACCTACAAGGCAGGTAATGACACTGAGGCCTTCCTAGAAAATTTTGAAAGGACCTGCCATGGGTACAACATCTTTGAAGACCAGTACATGATAGAGCAGAGGCCACTGCTCAGTGGACCCCTAGCAGAGGTGGCGGCTGAAATCCCTAAGGAGAACATGAACAATTATAAACTTTTTCAAACCAAGGCCAGAATCAGAATGGGGCTAATACCTGAGCATGCCCGTCTGAGGTTCAGAGCCCTAAGGTGGAAACCAGATGTGTCATTCACCTGACACGCCTACCACATTGGAAAGAATTATAATGCCTGGATATTAGGAGCCAATGTTAAATCTCTGGACGACATGCACCTCCTAATACAATTGGAGCAGTTCTTAGAGGGTGTTCCTGAGGAAATAGAAAGGTACACCCTGGATGGGAAGCCCAAAACTGTAACTGAGGCGGGGGTTATTGGTGCCAGATGGGTGGAAGTGGCAGAAAAGAAAAGAGCTACTATCAAGGGGAGCGAATATCACAGGGGTCACACCGACAATAAACCCTATAACCGAGGGCAACCCAAGACCCAACCTACAACCCAAGGAAACCCGCTGACGCCCTATTCTCTCACCTCACCAATCTCCAGTAACCCACCTCGGCCCAGTGACCAGTCAGCTGAGCGATGCTTCAGGTGTAAGGAACTGGGACATATAAAGGACAACTGCCCCAAGAACCCCAACCGAGTGCAGTTCATTACACCACCATCACACTAACGATCCCCAGGCCCAGATGCCTCTCAAATACCCTCGGAGCGAAGGGAAATTTTGAGAATGGGCGGAAAGAAGGTTATCGCGTGGAGAGACATGGGGGCACATGTGTCAGCTATAGACCAATCCTTAGTGGACCCCAAATTCATCATCCCAAAGACCCAAGTGACAATTTACCCCTTCATGTCACAAGCTGTAGACTTGCCTACAGCTGAACTGCCTGTCCAGTACAAAGGCTGGTCAGGAATGTGGACTTTTGCAGTCTATGACAATTATTCCATCCCCATGCTACTGGAGGAAAACCTGGCAAACTAGGTAAAGTGGGCCAAGAGGGTGGGAATGATTACATGCAGCCAAGCCAGGCAAGCTTCCAGACCCATCCCTGTTCCTGAACCGTCCACAGGGGTCCCATCTGTGTTAGCAGAGACCCAGACAGAGATAGTGGACCTGGATCCCCTGCCAATGACTGCAACAGCCACAGGACTTCCAGTCCCAGACCCGGACCAGGAAATGCAACCAACACCAGAACCATTGCCAGCACTGACGCCAGCGCTTGCAAATGCATTTCAACCCCAACACCCGAGGGCACCAGCGAGCCTGAACTGGCAGAAGCAGCAGACAACCATACCCAAGAGGCTCAGCCAGAGCCTGAAATACCACCTGGTGCACCACCGGAGAGCGGTTCACCAGCCACGAAAACAACCCCATCGCCTACATCGCTTCCTGAAGGACCAAGCCCAAGTCCACAGTCTAAGGAAGAACTGGTGTCTCCAGCCTCCAGGAAACAGTTCCAGACTGAGCAGGAAGCAGATGACAGCCTTCAGAAAGCGTGGAGCACCCCACCACCTCTCAGCTCTTCTAACCGATCCCGTTTTGTTATAGAACAAGGGCTTTTATATAAGGAGACTCTTTCTGGTGGACACCAGAAAGACTGGCATCCACAAAAACAATTGGTGGTTCCAACTAGGTATTGGGGGAAGCTCTTAAGCTTAGCCCTTGATCCTCCCAGTGGCCATGCTGGGGTGAACAGAACCAAAGACAGGTTGGGGAAGTCCTTCCACTGGGAGGGGATGGGCAAGGATGTTGCCAAGTATGTCCGGTCTTGTGAGGTGTGCCAAAAAGTGGGAAAGCCCCAAGACCAGGTCAAGTCCCCTCTCCAACCACTCCCCATAATAGAGGTCCCATTTCAGCAAGTAGCTGTGGTTATTCTGGGTCCTTTCCCAAAAAAGACCCCCAGAGGAAAGCAGTACATACTGACTTTGGTGGACTTTGCTACCCGATGGCCGGAAGCAGTAGCTGTAGGCAACACTAGGGCTAAAACTGTGTGCCAGGCCCTAACAGACATTTTTGCCAGGGTAGGTTGGCCCTCCGACATCCTTATGGATTCAGGGACTAATTTCCTGGCAGTGACCAAGAAAGAACTGTGGAAAATTCATGGGGTGAATCACTTGGTTGCCACCCCGTACCACCATCAAACCAATGGCCTGGTGGAAAGGTTTAATGAACTTTGGGGGCCATGATACGTAAATTCGTGAATGAACACTCCAATGACTGGGATCTAGTGTTGCAGCAGTTGCTTTTTGCTTACAGGGCTGTATCAACACCCAGTTTAGGGTTCTCACCATTTGAGCTTGTGTATGGCCATGAGGTTAAAGGGTGATTACAGTTGGTGAAGCAGCAATGGGAGGGGTTTACACCCTCTCAAGGAACTAACATTCTGGATTTTGTAAGCAACGTACAAAACACCCTCCAACACTCTTTAGCCCTTGCTAAAGAAAACCTAAAGGATGCTCAAAAAGAGCAAAAGGCCTGGTATGATAGTCATCCTTCAAGGTAGGAGACCAGGTTATGGTCTTGAAGGCGCAACAGGCCCATAAAATGGAAGCATCATGGGAAGGGCCATTCACAGTCCAAGAGCACCTGGGAGCTGTTAACTACCTCATAGCATTTCCCAATTCCTCCCTAAAGCCCAGAATGTACCACGTTCATTCTCTCAAGCCCTTTTATTCCAGAGACTTACAGGTTTGTCAGTTCACAGCCCAGGGAGGAGATGACGCTGAGTGGCCTGACGGTGTCTACTACAAAGGAAAAAGTAACGGTGGCGTGAAAGAGGTGAACCTCTCCACAACCCAGGAACATCTGCAGCGGCAACAAATCAAGAAGTTGATGCACTCTCCCATGAAAGTTTCCCAAAATCAACTGGTTAAAAATTGTCCTTACAATGTGAAGAATCTTGTAGTTGTACATAATTAGTAGCATATGTAAGGGTGCATGTGTTTATTAATCTGTTTAGTCTAGAGTTCTAGGGAGAAATCACTGCCAGTGTGGTTCCACACTGTCAGCAATTTGGGGGGCGTGTCATAAACAGATAAGTAAGAATTAATAGAACAAAAGTACTTCATATCTCTTTTGCCTGTAAAGGGTTAACAAGATCAGTGAGCCTGGCTGTCACCTGACCAGAGCACCAATCAGGGGACAGGATACTTTCAAATCTTGAGGGAGGGAAGTTTTTGTGTGTGCTGTTAGTGTTTGGTTGTTGTTCTCTCTGGGTTCTGAGAGTGACTAGACGTGCAACCAGGTTTCTCTCCAATTTCCCTGATACAGGTTCTTATAGATTCAAAATAGTAAGTATTAGGTGATAAGGCGAGTTAGGCTTATGTTTGTTTTTTTTTATTTGCAAATGTGCATTTGGCTGGGAGGAGTTCAAATGTGTATTTGGCTGGGAGGAGTTCAAATGTGTATTTGGCTGGAAGGAGTTCAAATTTGTATTTGGCTGAAAGGATTTTAATTTGTACTTGTATACTTAGGCTGGGAGGGTATTCCCAGTGTCTATAGCTGAAAGACCCTGTAACATATTCCCTCTTAAATTTACAAAGATAATTTTTACTGTTTTTTCTTTCTTTAATTAAAAGCTTTTCTTGTTTAAGAACCTGATTGTTTTTTTTATTCTGGTGAGACCCCAGGGGACTGGGTCTGGATCCACCAGGGAATTGGTGGGGAGAAAGGAGGGAAGGGGGAGAGAAAGGTTAATTTTCTCTCTGTGTTAGGATTACTTTCTCTCTCAGGGAGAGTCTGGGAGGGGGAGAGAGAAGGAGGGGGGGAGGTGGATTTTCCTCTCTGTTTTAAGATTCAAGGAGTTTCAATCACAGTGATCTTCCAGGGTAACCCAGGGAGGGGAAGCCTGGGAAAGGCAACGGTGAGGGAAAGGATTTACTTTCCTTGTGTTAAGATCCAGAGGGACTGGGTCTTGGGGGGTCCCCGGGCAAGGTTTTGGGGGGACCAGAGTGTACCAGGCACTGGAATTCCTGGTTGGTGGCAGCGCTACAAGTACTAAGCTGGTAATTGAGCTTAGAGGTATTCATGCTGGTACCCCATCTTTTGGATGCTAAGGTTCAGAGTGGGGAATTATACCATGACAGGGATAGACAAACAACTCAGAATGAGATATGCAAAAGCCAAGCTAGGCAGGGAGATGCCTAAGGTAGAGAATGGGAGATGCTGATGATGGAGGGGAAGAAGGGGATGTTAAGCCCTTCCCCTCTCATGGAGATAGGTGCCTAAGTCTGACTGTAGGGAGGCACCTATCTCTGTTTAGTAAGCCATGAACATGAACCAGCCACACAGAGTCAGGAAGTTTAAGTGCCTCAGGTATACTCCAAATATGCTGAACAACTCTGCAGATGTACTTCAAAGAAACTGAGGACCCACTTAGTGCACCTCATATATTCCAGAAGGGACTATCTCAGACAAGAAATCATCACATGCTCCCACTCACTGAAGGAAAAAAAAACAAGGAAAGTTACCTGGAAATCATGCAAGAAATCCAAAACAACTATAAAAAAATATAAACCTGATGACAGGCATCCAACACAAAAACAAAACAACAGACCCACAGAACGCCATCTCCAGGAGAAACCGTGGCACCAATATCCACCACATGGATGCTACATGACACCCGAACATCACCAGTTTATCAAGACTGCCCCCACTGGAACTGAATTATCTGTGTTCTCTAAGGGACTGATTTTCTGCCCCACCACAGAACCTGATACCATACTAACATGGAAACTAGAAAAATTCTTCCACCATCTCTGCCTTAAAGAATCCTTTCACAACAATGATGGCACTACATCCCCAACAACAATCATAAAAAAAAAAAATAATCTGACTGGACACCACAGAGGAGACGAAACCACACTCTTAATCATTACATGGATTACTTCAGGAAAAAAAATTGTCTGCAAAATCCTTAACAAACATCTCATCCACCATAATCTCTCCACCACCTGGAGGACAGGCATAGAGTACCTGAAAACTAACCACCAGATAGCGATCAAACCAGCAGCAAAGGGCGCGCCATTGTAGTCCTCAACTGTGATGACTATGTTGACAAGGCTGTGATGGGGGGCCCATCCCACAAAATGCCTGAAAAGGTTAATTGGCCTCATTTACCTCAAGCTGCACCTGGAGGAAACCTTGGGAGTGCTAGGATCTAATTGCAGATGAAATCCAGTTACGGGGAAGAGCTTGGCAGGATCTACAAAGAGAGGAAGTTGGCAGGCTGGAGGAGGGAAACCTGCAGTTTCACTCCCTGATACAAGGGAGAAGAGCAGGAAGCTGCAAGGACAGAGTGGAAAGCAGTCCAGGGAAGGAGCAGTAAGGGTTGGGAGAATAAAAGCCCAGAGCTGCTGGGTTGAGGCTCTCTGGATGGGAACCCGATGTAGGGGACAGGCCCGGGTTCCCCTACCAGCCACTGGGGTAGTGGCGCAGACCAGGCAGTGAGCAGTGGACTGCCTGGGACAGTTTACCTCAAAGGACTTGCAATACACCAGAAGGAGGGGTGGGGAGGAGAACTTTAATGTGACTTATTCAGAGGACTAAGCTATGAAGAGGACAGTGCTGCCGCTCCCAGCACATGAGACCCAGACAGACTCAGCATATCTGGCCACATCATTCTTACTGAAGGAACACTCATAGAAACCATCCTCAAACCACCCACCACACAAAGGGCCAGCTTCCTCCAGGACAAAACTGACTTCCTCCACAGACTCTGCAATATTAATAACCTCCCTCAGAACACCATGCTTGCCACGATGGATGTCACTTCCCTGTTCATCAACATCCCTCATAAAGATGGCATATCTGCCTGCCTCAAATATTTATAAGACAATGGACAACTCTAGATATCCACCCCAAACACATCACTAAGCTCATGTATTTCATCCTCACCCACAGCACTTTTATGTTCAGCAACAAACACTTTCCCAAAACCATAGGAACAGCCATGGGTATCAGGATGACTCCCCAGTAAGCCAACCTCTTCTTAAGCTACCTTGAAGAAGAATTTCTGGACAAATATACCATGAAACCAATAATATACCTGAGATACATCAATGATATTTTCATCCTCTGGACAGACAGCTTGAACTCCCTTATAGATTTCTACCACAACTTCAACAACCACCACACATCCACTAAACTCCCCCTGGAACTCTCCCACACTACATCAACTTCCTGGACACCATAATCAGCTTCAACAATGTCTATATTACAAAATTATGTCTACCTAAGTTACATTGATGTACAGCCACTGCAGAAAGTCAATTGCGTTTGCATGTCCGTGCTACGCTCCTTGTGTCGGCAGTGTGCGTCCTTACCAGGAGCACTTGCACCAATTTAACTGTCTGTGTGGGGCACTGTGGGACAGCTTCTGAAAGCCAGGCACTGTCAGTGTAAGTAATGCAGTGTCTACACTGACACTGCATCGACCTAACTATGTCCACCTAAGCACTATGCCTCTCACGGAGGTAGGGTGACCAGACAGCAAATGTGAAAAATCGGGACGGGGGTGGGGGGTAATAGGAGCCTATATAAGAAAGAGACCCAAAAATAGGAACTGTCCCTATAAAATCGGGACATCTGGTCACCCTATGTGGAGGTGGAGTTATTAAGTCAGCACAGTGTATGAGTTACATCAGCAGGAGTGACATTTTAGTGTAGACACTTACAGAGTTAGGTTAATGTAAACTGCCTTAAATCGACCTAACTCTTTAGTGTAGACCAGGGCTAGCACTTAGGTCGAGGTAGCTAGGTCGATGTGTGTCAGTGTAGACACTGTGTTGCTTTCATCAATTGTTGGGGGCTTCCCAAAGCCATCCCATAATGCTCCACTCTGACAATTAAATTGGTGTAATTGGTGCACACTGCTGACAAAAAGAGAATAGCGTGGACATGCAAAAGTGATTGAATTACCATGCAAAACAGCCAGATGAGGAAGTGGTGGTTCTGTTGCTACCCACCTTAAAACTTTTAGCCCAGTGATTAGCGCACTTTCCTGGATGTGAGAGACCCATGTTCAGTTCTCCCCTTTTCTGCCACAGGTGAGAGAAAGGATTTGAACAAAGGTCTCCCACATCTCAGAAGGGTGCTCGAACCACTGACCTAAGGAAGCTGTTCTCTGAAAGATACAATAATGTTACAAAAGGTATTGTTGTATTACTCTTATGAGCTTTTACTGGACGCTTAGAAGTGTTTTTCATTCACACAGGAGAAGAGATACAAATTATGTTATTGGAGAGCACACAAAAATTCAGCTGACTAATAGAGTATTATTACAATCCGACAGCTTGAAGCCCAATCAAAGAGCCAGTTATGTATTGACGTGTCACAAAGCACTTAGCTAGATTTCCTTAATAAAAGGCGTTTATTGCAGACGTTTCTGAGGTATGATAGATATCAAAACAGTACTCACCCATATCCAGAAGTTCCTCTTTTCATCAGCTCTCAGCAGAGTAGCATTTTTTTTCTAGCTCCAGCGCTTACCCCACACTTTTCTAGTCAGTATGAATACAGCAGATACAAAGATTCTATTTTTACCAATGTGCATACTTTCTAGAACTCTTTAAGTCTTTAATTGATGGTTTAATTCACTGTGCAAAAACCATCTACAACAGTCAATTACCAATTTTAGAACTGGGTTGGATCAAACTGACCCTACTCACATGCTGTACATACTATTTCGAACAAAAATATACAACCCTCAAGAACAATATAAAACTATTTATTTTGTTGAATCCAGAATAGTACTACAGACCTACAGACTGCAGCGTTGTCCTTAGATGAAGAAGTATAACAGACTACAGACATTAGGGAACTGAGATTTATCTGAAAGGAGATAACTATGTACAGACAAGCAAGACTTGGGGGCAAATATTACAGTGAAGGAGGAAATCTGGCCTTTAATGGAATAAATCAGAAAAATCAATAGATCAAAAAGAAATCTGGAAACCAAGTTGAAGGTTGAAGCGCTACTAGCAAAAGTCAGATGAAATGGTTCGATTCATTAAGAAAACAGTGAAAAGAGCAAAATAGCCACAGTTAGAGAAATGGAATCACTGAGCAATCAAGAACAATCATAAGAGAGTTTATAGGCAATATTGTATTTTAATGTAACTGCATTTTCCAAAACGGATCACCAGTTCTTACAGCAATTGCATGAACAGATGAAACAAACACAAACCTTCAAGAAATAATTAAGCATAAAGACAGGTAAAATTGGAAATAAATCCACAGAATATTTAATGTAATGCCAATAAAAATGAGCAACAGCATCAGGGAAAAATCAGATGGAGTCAGTAAACTAAGTGGTAACTAATAATAAACTGGCTAGATTATCCAGGCCAACTGAACTGTTCTGAGGGAAAGTCCAAAGTGCGGGGCAACAGGCTTCCAATAAACCCCAGGAATTATTTCAGAAGCTGCAATCAACCAGAAACAGAGGGGCCCTGGCAACATGCCCTACATTGTGAGAGGGCTGTGTGTGTGTTGGGGAATTACTGTAGTGGCTCCACATGATGCAACAATTCTTCCATGACAACAGAGATTATTTACCCACCCACCCATACACTCTCTCTCAGTAGAACTAACCCAAGAGAGCTCCCCACTACAGCCCACAAGGACTGCCACAGGGGATTAATATTTAGTTATCTTTTTATATAAGTTCTTCCCAAAATCTTGTAAAATGTAAACTATCTTCTGTCTAAATTAAGGGCCCATACCTGAAAGTCAGTGAGGACCTATGAATGACTAAAAAATAACTTATTTGCAAGATTGGGTCATATTATTTGTGTAAGAATTGTTAGCTAGGAAAAATACTTTCCAAACAAGCACAAAACAGTTTCTAACCATCTGTTAGCTGACAGAGTCCTGGACTCCTATCTGTCAGATTTCAGGCCAGGGAGCAGTACAAGGACAGCAGTTGTTGCATTGGTGGATGATCTCCCTACTGTCTACAGACAAAGTAAATACTTATGCATTCCTTTGGACCTGTCTCTGGCATTTGATACTACTGTTCACGAAGTACTCCCATGCTGCCTCTGAGAAGCTGCAAGATGAACAGAAACACCCTGAAATGGCTCATGGCCTTCCTGTATCAGGCGAAATCCAAAGCATGTTATGGGCAACTGTTCTCTCTCTTAAATCTCACCATCAGAATCCTACAAATCTCAATCTTCTTTCCTCGTATCATTTAACATCTACATGAAGACATCGGGAGAGTTAGTGAGACAACACAGACTGAAGTGCCAGCCATATACAGATTATACCCAGTTCTGCATCTCCTCTACAGTGAATGTAAATAGCACCATCTAACAGCTTTCTCCTTACCTAGCTGAGATCAGCACCTGCATTAAAAGCAGCTAACTGAAGCTGAACCCAAGACTAAAAGGTGATATCAGTAGGAAGAGAGAAGCACTTCAAAGAATTTGCCTGCTCTAGGACCCACTGTTGAGCCCTCAGAACGTTAAGTTGGTCTGCAGACTTGGGTTTATTTTGGACTTCTCATTTCTGTTGATGCTGAAAAGCCATGATGACAAGCAGTGCTCACTTCCTTCTGTGACTAGCTGGAAGACTGCACCCCAGTTCCCTCGCTACTTCTCCCCAAGCACGTGGAATGAAGGAAACAGAGCAGGACCTCTGGGGTGCAAGCCAGACCCTCTGAGCACCAGTAACTTTCTTTAGCAACAGCTGAGCAGCTGAGCAGCTGCTCTGGGGCTCCCTGCTCTCCTGGACCTAGATTCCAGTGGGGGGAAACCCCTCTAAAGACACCCGCCCACTCCAGGGCAGTAAATCACTTCCCTGCCCTTCAGCCACAAGGGATGGAGAACACAAAGCAGGACCTCCTCTTGGGTGAAGCCAGCCTTTGGAAAGAATAAGGACTGCCCGAGCAGCAGCAGGGCAGCAGCAAGCTCATCCAGAGGATATTGCTGGATGGCAGGATCAGCAGCAGACTACTTTTTACAGTTTGAACTCTGGACATTTTCTGTTTGTTGCCCTAGTCTCCTCCCACCTCTGTCGCTTACAATTCTTCTGCTGGCAGCCTCACTTTTCCATCCTTCATTTCCTCCCCCCTCTTCTTATCTCCCTTTCTCTCCATCCCACTTCCCTGCCCTCCATTCCTCTACTTCCTTTTCCACTGCTCCCTTGCTCCTATATATTCACTTCTGCTGCCACTACTTCTCAACCACTCGCCTACCTTCATAAGAAGTAGAAAAAGAACTGGGCATACAAGCTGTGTGCATAATCTCTCTGATCCCTTTGTTTGTATGTTGTATCCCATTCCCCAGACTTTGTCTGTTTTTTATATTTCAGGGTTTCAAGTTCTTCAGCAGAAGGTCTATGTCTACGTGTTTGTACAACACTTAGTCCAGTGGAGCAACACTGGGGACTTTGAGGCCTACTGCAATATAAATTCTAAGGCCTACATTTTCTAAACTGAGGACTAGGGTTGCCAGGTATCGGAGGGCAGCGTGCAGAGCCCCCAGCCCTGGCCATCTCCGCACCTAGGACCCAGAGGGATGTCGCGGCTTCCTGGGAGCCACCTGAAGTAAGCACCGTGCAGAGCCCGCACCCCCTCCCATACCCCAACCCCTTGCCCCAGCCCTGAGCCCCCTCCCACACCTAAACTCCCTGTCACAGTCCTGAGCCTCACTCTGCCCCCTCTGCCCCAGCCTGGAGTTCCCTCCCGCACCCAAACTCCCTCCCAGAGCCAACACCCGCTTCCACTCCCCAACCCCCTGCCCAAGCCCAGAACCTCCTCCCACACTTCGAACCTCTCAACTCCACACCCCAGCCCACAGCCCCCTCCTGTTCTGCAAACCCCGCATCCCCAGCCCCACCCCAGAGCCCGCAATCCTAGCTGGAGCCCTCAATCCCCCATCCTAACTGCCTGCCCCAGCCCAGAGTCCCCTCCCACACCCTAACACCTCATTTCTGGACCCAGCCTGGAAACTGCGCCCCTCAGCCCAGAACCCATACCCCCTTCCCACACCCCAGCCCCCTGCCCCAGTCCAGAGTCCCTTCCTGCACACCAAACCCCTCATCCCTGGCCCCACATCAGAGCCCGCGCCCCTAGCCGGAGCCCTCACCCTTTCTCACACCCCAAGCCCTTGCCCCATCCTGGTGAAAATAAGCAAGTGACAGAGGGAGAGGGGATGGAGTGAGCAGGGGTGGGGCCTCAGAGAAGAGGTGGGGCAGAGGTGGGTCACCTTCAGGATGTTCAGTTTTCTGCAGTCAGAAAGTTGGCAACCCTACTGAGTACTAATTTGTGGTTCTTAAAGAAGCCTAACTTTACAAAGCGTAGAGCACTCAGCCTCGATTATCAGGCCCCATTAAACTCCCTCAAGCTGAGTACCCAAAAATCTCTAGGTGCTTTTGAAAATTTCAGCCTAAATTCTACTTCAGTGAATCATAGCCACAATGCCTACATAGTGCAGAGAGTGTTTTTCTCTTCTTTTCTCCCTTCCCCTTGGTTGGCTTTGCTACTTTAATTAATGTGGTATTTACTGGAAGTTTACATTAAATAAATAAATAAAAAGTGTCTCACAATTGCTGCTATACTTGTGCAGTATTTTAAACCTTTTCTTACTTCAGACATATATTAAGTAATACCTATTCTTTAAATAGGAAAGCATGTCAATAGACAAAAACCTCCAAATGCTTAAGATCATACTAAAATAGTCATTTTGTTTGTTCAGCTGCACATATAACTGTAGGTCTAAGCTCACTGCATATCTAGTGTATTTATAAAATCACTCCACTTAAATTGCTTCTCTTTCCTTCGCGTGTGTTTTAATATTCCTGAATAAAGAACATTCTTTTAAAGCTAAAAATAGTTCAGTTTTGCTCAGCATTCAGTGACTAGTGAGGGGACATTAAAGCAAGTCAAGGGAAAGTTCCACATGTTCTTCTGAGGTTTAAAGGCAGGTTTTTGTGTTTGTTTGGTTATTTGCTTTTAAAAAGAACAATTTCATGTCATAAGAATTTCTATTAACGATCTGATGAACTAAGTGTTGATTAGTTCAATATTTTCCAAATTTGTCTGTACATTGGTAGAAAACTATCTGTTCACAGATAAAGAATTTAGGCCAGTTATTCTCATCTCCTATTAAAGTCACTGGGAGTTGAGATCACTCTGCACCTGGTGTCAGGGACATATTTCGGTTTTCATGGTCATTTCTATTCATAGTTAGAAACAAACAAAAAAAAACCCTACTTGAGAGCACATTAAAATTGCATCATCAAGCACTCAAAGGTTAGTGCAGCCTTAATTCAATTCCCCTGTGCATTTACATTATGATACAGTCTTTAATTACATGATCACATACTGTTTTTACTCATCACAGTCCCAGTTTACTTGCCCAGTCAGTCCTAGTTTCCCCATCTGAGGCCCAGTCTCTCTCCACTATCTGTCTCAGCCAGTCCCTGCCCCCCCTCCTCCAAGCCCCCAGTCAGTTTTCCCCTCCCAGGTCCTCATACGATCTGCTTCTACCATCTCTCCAGCCTCCAGTTGTCTCCCCTCATGCTCATGAGCAGCAGGTATTAAAGGCAGAAGGCTAAGCCTACCCAAACAGCCAGCGTAGCCCCGCTCACACTTCACCCCCAAACCCCCTCCTGCTTCCCACTGCACTCTGCTGTGGTTGTGGCTCTTCCTTCCCATGTGACCGGGGCCCCAGGCCAGTGGCACCAGAACCAGGGCCTGGCCCATCCACTTTCCGCCCCCTTCCTCTCCTCTTCCCGAGGCCCCACCATTGGCTGGGCCAGCATGGAGCCCAGGCAGCTGTGGGGAGCTGCGGTGGACCCTCCATCTGCCCATGGTGTGAGGGAGCTGAGAGCAGCTCCTGGCCCATGTCCCTGCCTCCGGGCTCCCTGGCCACCCGGAGCTCTGAGGAGCCATGAAGTCACAGACCCTTCTCCTACTCTGGGTGGGCAGGGAGCCTGGGGGGTGGGGACATAGGCCGGGGACTGCTCAGGCCCCCCGCCCAGGGCAGGTAGAGGGTCTGCCGTGGCTCCCCACAGCTGGCTGCCCGGCTTATGACCAGGTTGCTGCCCCGAGGCTCCCCCCCCCCACCCTGGATGGAGCTGGGTTGGGGAGAGCTGTGTGAGCAGCTGTTGGGAGCCTGGGTCCCTCCACTTGCCCTGGGTGGGGGGCCCCGGGACATGAGGAGGGAGCTGCTTTCACCTCAGGTAGGGGCCCCTCCACCTTTGGGAGGGCTCCAGCACCCTTTCCGCAGGCTGGGGCTACGGGGGGCTGGCTTGCAGCCAGGGACTCTGGGTGGCCCCCCCACTTGGTGCTCCGGGGCTGGGACTGGAGGGGGCTCGGTGCCCGGGCAGCCCGGGACTGGTAGTGTGGGGGAGAGGAGGGTTCTGAGCTCTGGTGGGGGAAGGGAGGTTGGAGGGGTGGGACCCTGGGCAGAAGGGATGGGCCAGCCGAAGACTAGCCTCTCCAAGCCTACAGTTCACCTGCCACCCACGCTCATGCCCCTATTTCCTGCCCCGTCCACTCTCGGCTCCCTGTTGCTGTCTGTTTTTCTAGCCATTCACAGTTCTCCTCTTTCACCCCAGCTCCTCATTAGATCCATCTCCCCTCTCCCGCTAGCCCTATTTCCTTGCCATGGGTTTCCAGTCCCAGTTTCCTTAGTCAGACAATCCCAGTCTCCCCTTCTTCCTCCAGCTCCTTGTCCAATTTAAATGTTGTCTTCCCCTCTTCTCCCTACAAATTGGCTCCCATTTCCCCTCACTAGCTCCCAGTCTCCCTGCTGAATCGGTACCAACTTCCTTCCCCTTCCCCAACTCCCAGTTTCCTTGTTCACTTCTTTCCTCACCTCAGATCTCAGTCCCAGTCTCCTTGTCCAGTCAGCCCCAGTCTGTCTCCCCACAACTTCCAGTCACAGTTTCTCTTTTCATGCCCCCTACCAAAGTCCTTGTCTCACCAGACACCCTGTCCCAACCTGCTTCTTTCTCTCCTCTCAGTATGGCTCTTCCGCCCTTTGCATTTGAATTGGATGGCTTCCTCCTCCACACTGCTTGGGTGCCATCAGGGAGTCACTGAGAGCACAGAAGATGGAGGTTCCCTGCTCCCAGTTTCAGCATCTGGCCCTGAGCAGCTGGGAGCTGCAAATTATGGGAAAAGCCACCTTTGCCACTCTAACCCAGGAATGCAGCGTGCTCAGTCACTCTGAGAGGGATGGCACACATGCAGGCCAGTCACATGTAGGAACTATAAGGGAATGGAGCATGTTCAACTGCTTTATGGGAATAGCACATCACATGCAGGAGCTGTGAGGCAATGGTGCATACTCAGTGAGGATGGAATTTTCAGAGATTTTAGCTGCTAAACTCGTTACTCTTTACAGAACATGTGTCAAGTGAGATTTTTCAAAGGCTTATAACTTGGCCAGAATTGGTCAGATTTTCATGAAGATGGCAAAAAGCACATCCTTGACACACAATCCACATTACTGCCAAATTTCAAGTCCCTACTCCAAACTAGGAGTGCTACAGCTTCTCAAATAAAAGATTGCCATCGATTTTTTTAACATTGCCAAACAATGTATTTTTTTTCTGTAGCCTCATTCTCAGAAACTGCTGGACAGATTTAACAGAATCTGTCCTAATCAATTCAGCTTGAGGCAGAGAACCAGGATGGAAAATTTTACTCCCAAAAGTTTAAGTTTGGCAAAGTTATAAGCAACTGAGAAAGGGTCTTATAATTGGAATTGTCAGGCAACCTTAATAACATGTGGTATTATCAATCTCATTTATAATAAAAAGAGAAGTAGTATGCAGGGAATCAAGTGGATGAGTCATGAGACCTATATTCTATTCATGCCTCTGCTACTGACCTGCTGTGTGTGCTTGGGCAGGTAACATCACTGATTTATACCTCAGTTTCCCATCTGTCAATGGGGATAATGATACATACCTTCCTTTGTAAAGTGCATTGAGATCTATGGATCAAAAGCACTATGTGAAAACCAACAGTAACATTTTCAAAAGTGCCTAAATGACTTAGAAGCCTAAGTCCCATTTTCAACAGTGACATAAGCACTTATTGCACCTCTTCCTCTTCTTCCTTCTGCTTAGTATCTTAGAGGATGTAGTGCTTAAACAGCATTTATTATGTGAGACCCTCGGCCTTCCTGACATCCTTTTAAAAATCTTCCTTCTAAAGTTTCAGTTGGCAAAGCCTGAAAGTGTATTAATTCCTTAGCATAAGCCTTTGTTGCCAGGGAACCCTCTGTTGTGGGAGATTTGGGCAGCCATGGGTGCAGAAAGCCTGAGCAGTACAGCACTTGCAGGGAGCTGGAACAGAGATAGGGCACCTGCAGCCAGTGCAGAGAACAAACAGGGCTTCCATACAGATGGTCCTGTGCCTTCAGCAGACACTCCAAGATCCACGTGGATCTTGGGGTGTCCCTATTTCTTTTATTTTGGGAGTCAAAAGAAACAAACCCTGCCCTCAATGGATGAACTGGAAGGAAATTTGGCCAGGGAACTGCTTATGGAATTTCCCTCCCCTCCACCCAGCCACTTCCATTACCTTTTTCTCTGGAAACGGGAATCAAGCCCAGTATTTATAAACTACTTGCAAGGTATTTTGCTGCTAATCCTTTAGCTATCACTCCAAGATCAATTTAAAGATAAATTTTAAGGGTTTTGTAAATATTTGACATTTTTTCCTCTGTTTACTTATTATTTTAACCCCAATTTCCCGAACAATCCTAACTTTTCAGAGTCACTGTGTTAAAAGCAGAGAGGCTGTAGGTCATGTGAGTATGGACAAGTACAGTTAATAGGAAAGTCAACATGACTGTTGGAAGAACAAGCAGAGAGAATGTTTTCTTAGTTATTTAGAGTGGGGAAGAAGAAACCTATCATCTACATAAGCTCTTTTGCAGTTAAAACTGGAACTGAGCTCAACTCAGAACACCAAAGCCAGATTGTTGAATTTTGTGGTTCTGGCTCAGCTCAGGCTAAAACATCTCAATTTCCTTCATAATATGAAGAGCCTTCCCAAAACTAGAGTGCCATTCATACCAAGATAGTCTGTTATCTGCTTTGTTGTTTTATGACAATTCAGATAGAAGGCCCTGATTCAGCATTTCAAGCACATGCTTAAATCAAACTAACTTCATAGAATCATAGAAGAATCATAGAAGTTTAAGGTTGGAAGAGAACTCAGGAGCTCATCTAGTCCAACCCTCTGTTCAAAGCAGAACCAACACCAACTAAATCATCCCAGCCAGGGCTTTGTCAAGACGGGCATTAAAAACCTCTAAGGATGGAGATTCCACCACCTCCCTTGGTAACTCTTTCCAGTTTTTCACCACTCTGCTAGTGAAATAGTTTTTCCTAATATCCAACCTAAAGATCCCGCACTGCAACTTGAGACCACTGCTCCTTGTTCTGTCATCTGTCACTACTTTGAACAGTCTAGCTCCATCCTCTTTGGAACCCTCCTTCAGGTCGTTGAAGGTTCCTATCAAATCCCCCCTCACTCTTCGGCAGCGTAAATAACCTCAGTTCCCTTAGCCTCTCCTCTTAAGTCATGTGCCCCAGCCCTCTAATCATTTTTGTTGCCCTCTGCTAGACTCCCTCCAATTTGTCCACATCCTTTCTTTAGTGGGGGTCCCAAAACTGGACACAATACTCAGCTGTGTCCTCACCAGTGCCAAACAGAGGGGAATAATCACTTCCCTCGATTAGCTGGCAATGCTCCTACTAATGCAGCCCAATATGCCATTAGCCTTCTTGACAACAAGGGCACACTGTTGATTCAGATCCAGCTTCTCCTCCACTGTAATCCCCAAGTCCTTTTCTGCAGAATTGCCCCTTAGCCAGTCGGTCACCAGCCTGTAGCAGTGCATGGGATTCTTCTGTCCTAAGTCCAGGACTCTGCACTTGTCTTTGTTGAACCTCATCAGATTTCTTTTAGCCCAATCCTGCAATTTGTCTAGGTCACTCTGGATCCTATCCCTACCCTCCAGCATATCTACCTCGCCCCCTAACTTAGGCCTTGGCTACACTGGCGTTTTACAGCGCTGCAACTTTCGCGCTCGGGGTGTGAAAAAAACACCCCCTGAGCACTGCAAGATACAGTGCTGTAAAGCCTCAGTGTAAACAGTGCCACAGCGCTGGGAGCATGGCTCCCAGCACTGCAAGCTACACCCGTAGAGGATGTGGAGTACATGCAGCACTGGGAGAGCTCTCTCCCAGTACTGGTGCTGCGACCACACTCGAAACTTCAAAGCGCTGCCATGGCAGCGCTTTGAAGTGCAAGTGTAGCCATACCTTTAGTGTCATCTGCGAACTTGTTGAGGGTGCAATCCATCCCATCATCTGGATCAAAAGAAAACCAGCCCCAGCACAGACCCCTGGGGCACTCCGCTTGATACTGGCTGCCAACTAGAAATCGAGCTGTTGATCACTACCCGTTGAGCCTGGCAATCTAGCCACCTTATAGTCCATTCATCCAATCCATACTTTTTTTACTTGCTGGCAAGGATACTGTGGGAGACTGTATCAAAAACTTTGCTGAAATCAAGGTATATGACATCCACTGCTTTCCCCATATCCACAGAGCCAGTTATCTCATCATAGAAGGTAATCAGGTTGGTTAGGCATGACTTGCCCTTGGTGAATCCATGTTGATTGTTCCTGATCACCTTCCTTTCCCTTCAAGTGCTTCAAAATGGATTCCTTGAGGACCTGCTCCATGATTTTTACAGGGACTAGGGTGAGGCTGACTGGTGTGTTCTTCCCTGGATTTGTCTTCTTCCATTTTTTAAAGTGAAGATGTTGAGCATTCTGGCCTTGATCCAACAAGCACACAGATATCAGTCTAAGGCCCTGAGTAGTCCTACTGGGAATTTAATGGGACCACTCACAGGCTTAAAGTTAAGCATGTGCTTAAGTGCTTTGTTATATCAGGAACAGAGGTCTCAGCACATTTCAGGATTTAATCCTTAAATGCTGTGTTGATTCAGGGCCTAAATCAGTTTCACTAGGGTTTGCAATTCTTGCCCTTGCAGACCAGTCAAGCCTTACTAACTTCAATAGTCATACCGATTTCAAGTATCAGAGGGGTAGCCGTGTTAGTCTGGATCTGTAAAAGCAGCAAAGAATCCTGTGGCACCTTATAGACTAACAGACGTTTTGGAGCATGAGCTTTCGTGGGTAAATACCCACTTCGTCAGATGCATGTATTCACCCACGAAAGCTCATGCTCCAAAATGTCTGTTAGTCTATAAGGTGCCACAGGATTCTTTGTTGCTTATACCGATTTCAGAAGACATTTTATTTTAGAGAGATATAAATATCATCCTGTTGTGATAAAAATTCAGTGACAATTCTGCTTTGTATGGGCCTTACTTCATAGCACTGTCAATCAAACTTCAAATGAAATGTCTTCGATACAAATTGAAGGATGATAATAACACCACACACATTTAAGAACAGTTAATGAATGCAGAGTACAAGTCAGCAGACCTACAAGTATCACTACTAGCTAATAAAAAACATTTTATTGCGTTTGGTAAAATCCTGATTATGTCTTCTCCCTTTTCATACTTCTCACTGAAGTACTATGTATATAATGTTCTGGCTATTATCCAGGTTTCAATTGTGGAGAGCAAACAAAAACCTGTCACAGTTATTTAAAGGGGAATTCCAGACTGAAACAAAAGTTGAAGAGAGAATTTATAGGCACTTCCCACTCCCACACTTGTTCTTGCAACAGTGTTCTGGTCATACAGCTGAAAAGTATTTCAGAATTTTGTAAGGCTAATCCTGTCTAAATGAATCTTACACAAGGATTTCAGATCATGTGCATGTACAAAATATACACAATTTGTTTGGTTTAAGAAAGGTTCTAACTAAGCGTCAGCATTGTGGGTAGCTTGAAAATTTGAAAACTTGTACTGTAGCAGGAATGTTGTCTATATTTTAGAGTACTCTTGAATTCTAGTACTTTAGAGTCTGCAATTACTTAACAGTAAGCATAGGATAGCATGTGCAGAGAGAAAAGTAGGAAGACCTCATTTACTTTCCTTTTATGAATATAAGAATGGAACTCATGAAAACACTGAGTCATGATGTGGACTGAAATTTGCTAGCAAAAATAATAGACCAGAATCCAGGCACTCCTGTTATGTACAACAGACTACCAACGATTTTCAGTTCTTACAGCATTATTTTAAATGTCAAATTTAGTTAAAGTTTCTGGGAGTGACAATCACTTCTCAGTTAATGTTTGTACAATACTTTGAAAATGTAAACCACTATAGCTCAGATTTTGATACATTTACTCAGTTGAATTCCACAAATAATCCGCACTGAAATCAATAAAACTACTCATGGAGGAAGGGACTACTCATCATGAGTAAGGGTATCAGAGGCCAGTAAGTATTATTAATTCTTTGTAGCTTCTCTTGGATGCCTGTTTAGCTATAGTATGCCTTATTTAACTTGGATGTTCAAATGGTTGGCCATTTTCAACACTGCTGTAAATAATGCTTTTCTACAATTGTCTTTAATATGTTAAGACCATTAGTTGTACACAGAGATACTTAGGTGGAATAGTCTGCTATTCCATAAATATTTGTTAGATATAAATTTTAAAGAAAATCAGAACCCCATTTGCTTTTGTACTTCTAATTTTCTGGACAAACGTACACAACATGAGTTGTTAGATATTTCTAGCAGTGGTAGGTATTAAATTAATCACTAGAGAGAGGCCATACAGTCTAATAAATGTAAGAGAAATATACCTTTTCCTAAGATAAACTAATTAAAGTTTATTTTTAAAGGATTATAGATAGATGTATGGGTATTTTTAGCAAATAGTTTATTAAATGAATGTAAACTCTGTCTGGTTACAAATTGTTTGGGGGCAGTTTAAGATTTTTTTTTCCTGAGTATTTCTTATCTGAAATTATTTGACAAATAATTTTGCAAATGATTATTATTATGTAAATGGTTCACTGCTGCTGGTTGGGACTATTTGACATGTGAAATTCAAACTTTGTTGCTTAGATTTGATCAGATGAATAACATGATATTAAATTTCCTGAT
The DNA here is from genome assembly GCF_025201925.1 of Gopherus flavomarginatus. NCBI lineage: Eukaryota > Metazoa > Chordata > Testudines > Testudinidae > Gopherus > Gopherus flavomarginatus. The sequence goes on along the minus strand of NC_066617.1, from coordinate 199,727,070 downwards.
GGCTTGAGCCTAATGTTTACAATCATGTTTCCACTGTGTATGTTTACTTTTCAGTGTGAATCTTGCTTTCCATAAATATTCTTTAATATTTGCTTACAATTCAGGGTTTCCTCTAGCATTTATCAGTAGATTTATTCACGGTAATATCTGCAGAAAATGAATACAAATGGAGCGGGTTTTTTGAGCCAATAATAGTTTAAATGTTTTGGGTTATTTGCTCACCTCTGATTATGCACTTTAAAAATCAGAGCGATCATTCAAACTATATAAAGATAGTATAGATGGGAGCAGGACTGGGATGTTGCAAAGCAGAGCCCTAGGGGAGCAAGTCTGTGGGGTGGGGGAACAGGAGGGCTATCTGGGTTCCAAATAGAGGGGTGGCATGAGTCAAATGGACATGTGGGTAGTGTAATGGAATGCTAAACTGTATTGTCTGGTTCAGCCACTACGTGGCACTGTGTGTTAAATGCCTTATTTAAACAAACCTCAGCCACATTTAATAAGTTATTTAAACAAACCTTAGCCACACCTGGCAGAGTATTAAAGGATCTTATGATGAACACATCTGGCGAGTATCTTGCTCAGAAGGAAGCTCTGTGACCAGTCCATATCTGGTGCAGAAGTCTGTGACATGGTGTCAGGTGTAAACTAAGATTAGACACAGAAGGAAAAGCAACAAAGGTGCAAACAGAAGGAACAAAGCAATAAAGGTTGCAGGATCCCATCAACATGCCACTCTTCAATGCCCCAGAGAACTTCAGCTTTGACAAACCTTCAGAATGGATAGAGTGTAAAAAATATATCGCAAGATATCACATTATTACCAAATTCTATTGAGAAACGGGGGATATACGCGTATCTTTTAAAATTTATGCTATGGGGAAGCAGGCAGAGCATATCTTCAGATCCTTTGATTTTACTGAAGACAGTCACGAAGATGACTATGAAATCTTGAGAGGGTTTTGTATGTAATATTTATCTAAAGAACATACTATTAAAATTACCTTGATGGATACCTACAAGACCTTTCTACAGTGACAAAACCACTGAATGAACTGTTAAAGTCAAACACAGGGGCCAAAAGCAAGAAATTGCCTTCAAAAAGGTAATATAAATTATATCAACAACTCCAGTTCTCAAGTACTATGCTATGAACAAACCCGCAGTGGTTGGTGCGAATGCAGGCAGCTATGGCCTAGGTAAACAACATAGCTCTGAGTGGAAGCCAGTTGCATTTTGCTCTCACACATTCATAGAAGCAAAAAAGCAATAAGCACAGATCGAAAAGGTGTGCCTGGCAAGCACATGGGCATGTAGGAACTTTTACAGATATCTGTGGGGACTGGATTAATTTGTACTGATAACAGGCCATAAACTGCTTGCAAACGTCACCAGTGGAAAAGACCTGGACCAAGCACCACTGGGATACCAATGTCTATTGCTAAGGTTAATGCGATTTAGCCCAATTATTAAATGTGTTCCTCAGATAAATCTGGTCATAGCAGACACTCTGTCACGGAACCCAGCATCGCACCCAACTACCTATGAGCTCAAAGAGGACATAAAGGTGTACATGGATGCTGTGGATGCACACAGATATGAGACAGAAAAGAGATTACTCCAGCTACAAAAAGCACCTTTGGCAGACTTGCAGCTTCAGGAACTTCTAACTTACATTAGAGGTGGCAGACCTAAGCATGGGGGCCAGGTTTATACAGTTTTTGGTGGTGCCCAGAACAGAGCCATCCCATTCATAGGACAGACTGGGGCAACACCCCGGGCCCCAAACTTTGAGGGGCCTCACGCTTCAGAGGGACATGCGGTCCAAGCAGAGCCATCCTATCCATAGGATGGACCAGGACAATCGCCTCAGGCTCCACACTTTGGGAGCCCCGCACTTCTGGGGGATGCAGGGTCCAAGGTGGCCTGGGGAATTAGTGGGGGGCCTGGCGCCAGCAGCAGCAAGCAACCTGGTCCCATCCCGCCCCTGCTCCGCCCCCTCCCTGCCCCATTCTACCCCTTCCCCCGAAGCCTCCACCTTGCCTCATTCTGGCTTCCCCCCATTCCCCCAAGCAACATCGAGAGCCGGTGGGAAGGAGCCGGCTGGAGCCAGGTCGCTTGCTACTGCTGGTGCCAGGTCCCACCTGCTAGCTCCCCAGGCCATCCTGGACCGTGCATCCCCCTCAAGCGTGGGGATCCCCAAAGTGCGGTAAGCTCAAACATTGGTGGAGCCGGGCCCACATTCCTAAATAGTGGTGGAGCATGGGCACCCCGGGCCCATAAAACTCACTATCTATGGACCAAGTTGGTAAAGGACACTAAGGAAGTGACAAGAGACTACTTTGCAGTGAATGGACAATTAAATGAGTCAAATAGTCTCATGATTAAAGGCAATGGCATCGTAATTCCAAATGAAAGTAGAGGCGAAATCCTAAACCTCATCCATGAAGGACATAGAGGATTAACTAAATGCTAAGAATGGGCCAACCAGTGTGGTAGTCCGGCATCAGTGAGGGACATAAAGAATAAAGTATCTGCCTGTGAACATTGCAGAACTAACGGACCAACACAACACAAAGACCATTTAATAACAATACCTCTACCACACAGACCTTGACGGAGACTAGTTTCAGATATATGTGAATTCAGAGGACATCCTTATCTGATCTTTGTAGACTATTTTTCCAAGTATATAAAAATAAAGTACTTGAAAGACATAACATGTCGCAATATTATGGAAAAACTGAAGTACACTTTTGCTCACTTCAGTATTCCAGAACAACTAAGAATGGACAATAGACCACAATTCGCTGCAGCAGAAGTTAAGTCCTTCTGAACAAAATATCATTTTGATATTACTAGCAGCCCTCTACCCAGAAGTGAATGAAAAGGCTGAGAGAGCTGTACAGCCAGCCAAGAAAATCCTACAGCAGAAATATCCATTCCTTGCTCTTCTGAGTTACAGATAAACACCAATAGCAGCTACTAGATATAGTCCAGCACAACTCCTGATGAGAAGACAATGTTGAACCACTGTTCCATCTTAGGAAAAGAACCTATTTCCAAAGTGGCCCGACACGAAGAGAGTAGCCAAATCGGATAAAAAGGCTAAAGGAGCTAATGAACACTTTTACAACGTATTTCACTCAGAGAACTACCAGGTTCAGAACCTGGTGACTATGTGTCCAATTGGATTGAGGAAAGGGATGGACAACTTCAGCTGTTATAAAGAAAAAAGAATTAAGCATCCAGATCATATGTGATTGAGACCAACAGTGGAGAGTTCAACAGAAACCATTGACATCTACAGTTTGTTCCTCAGGAAGAACAATCAAATGAGCAAACTTGTCACGGAGTGTGGGGGAGTCCGGCCCTGCTCCCCTCTTCCTGGGCCCCACAGTGACTCTCAGCCAGTCAGTAAAACAGAAGGTTTATTGGACAACAGGAACACAGGTTACAGTAGAGCTTGCAGGCACAGTCAGGACCCCTCCACCGAGTCCTTCTGGGCTTTCAGGGTGCTTGGATCCTAGCTAGGATACCCTGAATTCCGCCCACACAGCCCCAAGCCCAAACTCAAACTGCTTCCCTCCTGCCACTCCCTTCCTTTGTCCCCTTCCCGGGCAAAGGTGTTGACCTTTCCCCTCCCTTACCTAGCTCAGGTTACAGGCTCTGGCATCGTCCATCTCCTAAAGTCCTCCCCTGCTCTCCCACTCCCCACACAGATAGTCCCTACTGCATCACATCTCTCCCCCCTTCGAGACTGAACTGAGCGGGGTCACTCTGCCCAGTGACCTGGGGAAGTTCAGGGTCCCCTCTCCGGGACAACGCATCCGCTGTCAGGCTGGCACTTCCCTTCACATGGACCACGTCCATGTCATAGTCCTGCAGGAGCAGGCTCCACCTCAGGAGCTTGGCGTTGGCTCCTTTCATCTGGTGCAGCCAGGTCAGGGGAGAGTGGTCGGTGTACACGGTGAAGTGTCGCCCAAAGAGATATGGCTCTAGCTTCTTAAGGGCCCACACCATGGCCAGGCATTCCTTCTCGATGGCCGCGTAGCTTTGTTCCCGGGGTAGCAGCTTCTTACTCAGGTACACGATGGGGTGTCTCTCCCCCTTTTCATCCTCCTGCATTAACACCGCCCCCAGTCCCGTGTCTGAGGCATCGGTGAACACCATAAAGGGTTTGTCAAAATCTGGGTTTGCCAGAACTGGGTCACTAACCAGAGCCTCCTTCAGCGCCCGGAAAGCCTCCTGGCACTGCTCAGTCCAGATCACCTTGTCTGGCTTCCCCTTTTTGCACAGTTCAGTGATGGGGCCGGCTATGGCACTGAAGTGGGGCACGAACCTTCGATAGTACCCTGCCATCCCAATAAAGGCCTGGACCTGCTTTTTGGTTTGGGGAGCAGGCCAGTCTCTGATCACCTCCACCTTGGCTGGTTCCGGCTTCAGGCATCCGCTCCCCACCCGATGGCCCAGGTAAGATACTTCAGCCATCCCCACTTTGCACTTCTCAGCCTTTACTGTTAACCCAGCCTTTCGGAGTCGGTCCAGGACTTGTTTAACCTGGGACACGTGGTCCTCCCAGGTCTGGCTGAAGACGCAGATGTCGTCAATATACGCCACGGCAAAACTCTCCATCCCCCTCAGTAGCTGATCCACCAGGCGCTGGAAGGTGGCCGGCGCTCCCTTGAGGCCGAAGGGCAGGGTCAAAAACTCATAGAGCCCCAGAGGGGTGATAAAGGCCAATTTCAGCCTGGCATCTGCGTCCAGCGGCACTTGCCAGTAGCCTTTGTTAAGTTCCATAGTGGTGAGGTACCGTGCACCTCCCAGCTTGTCTAGGAGCTCGTCAGGCCTGGGCATAGGGTAGGCATCAGATACGGTGATGGCATTGAGCTTTCGATAGTCCACACAGAACCGGATTGACCCATCCTTCTTGGGAACCAGCACTACTGGCGAGGCCCAAGGGCTGGAAGACGGCTGGATCACCCCCAAAGCCAGCATGTCCCTGACCTCTCTTTCAAGATCCTGGGCAGTTTTACCAGTGACCCGAAAAGGGGAGCATCTTATAGGGGGGTGTGACCCGGTCTCCACCCGGTGGACAGTCAAATTAGTGCGTCCAGGCTGGTTGGAAAACAGCTGTCGGTACAGATGCAGCACCCCTCTGATCTCAGCGTGCTGGCCCGGGGTCAGTTGCTCAGAGAGGGGAATCGCCTCCAGGGGGGAACCAGCTTTTGTCCCAGGGAATAGATCCACTAAGGGGTCATCTCCCTGCCCCTCCCAATGTCCACACACGGCCAACACCACATTCCCCCTGTCATAGTATGGTTTCATCATGTTCACATGGTACACCCGACGGTGATGTGCCCGGTTTGACAGCTCCACCACATAGTTTACCTCATTCAGTTGCTTGATAACCTTGAAGGGCCCTTCCCAGGCGGCCTGGAGTTTGTTTCTCCTCACGGGGATAAGAACCATCACCTGATCCCCGGTGGCGAAGGCACGGGCTCGTGCTGTGCGGTCATACCAGACCTTCTGCCTCCTCTGGGCTCGGGCCAGATTCTCCCTGGCCAGGCCCATGAGCTCGGCCAGTCTTTCCCGGAAGGTCAGGACATACTCCACCACTGACTCTCCCTCGGGAGAGGCCTTCCCCTCCCATTCGTCCCTCATCAGGTCTAGGGGCCCCCTCACCCGCCTTCCATACAACAGTTCGAAAGGTGAAAACCCGGTAGATTCCTGGGGTACCTCCCTGTACGCAAACAGCAGGTGAGGTAAGTACTTGTCCCAATCTTGCGGATGCTGGTTCATAAATGTTTTTAGCATCATCTTCAGCGTCCCGTTGAACCTTTCTACCAGCCCGTTGGACTGGGGGTGATACGCTGAGGCCCAGTTGTGCTGGACCCCACATTTCTGCCATAAGGACCGGAGCAGGGCCGACATGAAGTTGGACCCCTGGTCCGTTAAGACCTCCTTGGGGAACCCCACCCGGCTGAAAATTGTCAGCAGCGCATCTGCCACTGTGTCTGCTTCGATAGAGGACAAGGCCACCGCCTCGGGGTAGCAAGTGGCAAAATCCACCACCACCAGGATGTATTTCTTCCCTGACCGAGTCGTCTTGCTGAGAGGTCCCACTATGTCCATGGCCACCTTCTGGAAAGGTTCTTCTATGATGGGTAAAGGCCTCAAAGCCGCTTTCCCCTTGTCCCGGGCCTTCCCCACCCTCTGGCAGGGGTCACAGGATTGGCAGTACTGTCGGACATGGGTAAAGACCCCAGGCCAGTAAAAGTTCTGTAGCAGCCTCTGCCTGGTGCGCCGGATTCCCTGGTGCCCTGCGAGTGGGATGTCATGGGCCAGGTACAACAGCTTGTGACGGAACTTCTGGGGAACCACCAGCTGCCTCCTGATCCCCCATGACTCTACTTCCCCTGGGGGAGCCCATTCTCGGTACAGGAACCCCTTCTCCCACAGGAACCTCTCCTTGCAACCTCTCCTCATGGTCTGTACCGCACTAAGGTCAGCCCGGTCCCTGTGCTTCCGCAAGGAGGGATCTTTCTGCAACTCGGCCTGGAACTCAGCAGCTGGGACAGGAATGGGGACCAGCTCTCTCTTGCTGGCTGGGTCTGAGGCCGCAGCCTCTCTGCACCGTGCCCCTGGGCGTTCCCCGCTCCCTGAGTTAGGGTCCTGCACCTCAGGTCGAGTACCTACCCCGTTTTCTGGGTGCAGTGCCATTTGCCGACTCTGACTACGAGTCACGACCAGGGCACTCTGGGTGTTACTAGGCCAGTCCTCAAGGTCCCCTCCCATTAACACGTCAGTGGGCAAATATTGGTGTACCCCCACATCCTTGGGGCCCTCCTTGGCCCCCCATTTCAGGTGTACCCTTGCCACGGGTACCTTGAATGGGGTCCCGCTCACGCCCATCAGGGTCAGGTAGGTGTCGGGCACCATCCGATCTGAGGCCACCACCTCGGGCCGGGCCAGCGTCACCTCTGCGCCCGTGTCCCAGTACCCAGTGACCTTCCTCCCATCCACTTCCAGGGAAACAATGCACTCTTTCCGGAGGGGCAGCCCCGCGCCCACCCGGTAAACCAAAAACCCGGAACCGGGAGCATCCATAGGTGGTATGTTGCCAACCCCCCTTTCCTGGGAATGTAGCCCCTCCTCCGATTGGGTTTTTACCCAGTCCACCCTCTGCGGGTTGGGTCTGCTTGGTCTGTCCCTGAGCTTGGGGCACTGGGCCCGTATGTGACCTCGTTGGCCACAGCGATAGCAGCCCATATCTCGTGGGTCCCCTTGAGTGGGGCGGAGGGACCTGCCGCTGGATGTTCCCCTTTTGGGGGGGTTCTCCATAGGCCCCCTTTGGGAGGTCCCATGTTGACTCTCTCTATGCGTTGAGGCAGGCCTGCTCCTTCGAGTCTCCTCCCTGCCATCCCCTGCCCGACTGTCCACAAATTGGTCAGCCAGCTGGCCTGCATGCTGCGGGTTCTCCGGCTTCTGGTCCATCAACCACAGCCTCAGGTCGGACGGGCACTGCTCGTACAGGTGCTCCAGTATGAATAGGTCAAGCAGGTCCTCTTTAGTTTGGGCCCCAGCTGTCCACTTGCGGGCATACCCCTGTGCCCGGTTGACCAGTTGTAGGTATGTGACCTCACGGGTTTAAGGCTGGCTCCGGAACTTTTTCCGGTACATCTCAGGAGTCAGCCCAAACTCACGGAGCAGGGCCTGTTTGAACAGTTCGTAGTCCCCTGCCTCCGCCCCTTTCAGTCGGCTGTACACCTCCACGGCTGTGGAGTCCAGTAAGGGGGTGAGAACTGCGATCCTGTCTGCAGGGTCAACCCTGTGCAGCTCGCAGGCATTCTCAAAGGCCGTCAGGAAGGTATCTATGTCCTCCCCCTCCTTGCGCCGGGGCAGCAAGTGCTTATCAAAGCTCTTTGTAGGCTTGGGTCCCCCCTCACTCACCGCAGCCGGGGCCTCACTGCTCCTCAGCCGGGCCAGGTCCAGCTCATGTTTACGCTGTTTCTCCTTCTCCTCCCGCTCATGTTTATGCTGGTTCTCCTCATGTTTATGCTGTTTCGCCTTCTCCTCCAGCTCTCGCCTCTTTAACTCGAGCTCTTCCCGTCTCAGCTCCCTTTCATATTCCAGCCGCCTCCGCTCCACGGATGCCGAGCGTCGCCGGGAGGATCCCCTGCTGGGGGATGAGCTTCGCCGGGAGTATCCCCTGCTGGCCGGGGGGGTCACGGTGCCCTCGGTATACACTGGGCTCCTCCCCGCCCTTCCTCTACGCCTAGGAAGGGGGGGTCTCGGGAAGCCCTCGTCTGCCGGCTGACCACTCCCAGCAGGGACAGACACTGGTGCCTGCGCTGCATCTGCTCAGCTGCTTCCCTCAGAGACAGGGCTCCGTTCATTCATGCGGTCTCCCTCCTCCAGCTGGGCAATCAGCTGGTCCTTGGTGCGTCTCCCTGGGTGCAGCCCCCTCTGCTTGCACAGCTCTAGCAGGTCAGACTTGCGCCGCTTGGCATACATCTTCCTGCTGGCCACTCACAGGCCGGGGTGCTCGCCGCTCCCCACGGTTTCCAGGGGGACCCCTAGTGCACCAGCCCTTCTTGAGGTCATCACCTCTCTGCCAGGGTCGAGCTGCAGACTCCTCCGCCCCTGGGACTGCTCGCTGCAATCCCCCGGGGGACCCTGTTACTGCAAAGTCCTTCTCACTGGGCACACACTCCCAGGGGTTAACCACCCCTTCGTTTTACTGCTCCCCAGTCACTTACTGCAGGAAGCGCCGTCCACGGGGTGCAGTATCTCCCGCCGCTGCCACCAGTTGTCACGGAGTGTGGGGGAGTCCGGCCCTGCTCCCCTCTTCCTGGGCCCCACAGTGACTCTCAGCCAGTCAGTAAAACAGAAGGTTTATTGGACAACAGGAACACAGGTTACAGTAGAGCTTGCAGGCACAGTCAGGACCCCTCCACCGAGTCCTTCTGGGCTTTCAGGGTGCTTGGATCCTAGCTAGGATACCCTGAATTCCGCCCACACAGCCCCAAGCCCAAACTCAAACTGCTTCCCTCCTGCCACTCCCTTCCTTTGTCCCCTTCCCGGGCAAAGGTGTTGACCTTTCCCCTCCCTTACCTAGCTCAGGTTACAGGCTCTGGCATCGTCCATCTCCTAAAGTCCTCCCCTGCTCTCCCACTCCCCACACAGACAGTCCCTACTGCATCACAAAACTCTACAGATGGCAGATGCAGAACAGAAAGATGACGACTCAAGGATTCCAAACCAACCACAGGCACTCGTTGAAACTAATGGACAGCCAGATGACCGAGTTGTTAAACATTTAAGTTGTGTACTTAGAAAACCAGTACGATTCAGAGATACTTAATAGACCGATAGGTACTGAACTTTAAAGCTAGTGTGATAAACGGTACGAATGTAGTACTTACCGGGGAAAATGGAATGGAATGTAACCCGTATTATCCTGTTCAGCCACTCTGTAGCACTGTGTGTAAAATACCTTGTTTAAACAAGCATCAGCCATACCTGTCAGAGTATTAAAGGATTTTATGATGAACACATCCAGTGTTTATCTTGCTCAGAACAGAAGGAAACTCTGTGACCAGTCCATGTCTGATACAGAAGTACATGACAGGCGACAAGCTGAAGATGTTGGGGTTCTTCAAGACACAATAGCAGGGGATAATATATATTTTAATATATAACATATTGTAACCCTGGAATGGAAGCAGTAGGCTCAGTCACTCTGTGGGGATGGTGCATGCACAGTCTGGGCATCCTAGCAGCATGTTCTGTGCATGGAATCTAAGGAGATTTTAGCTGTTAAAATCTAAAAAGCTTCTACTGAGCATGTACAAACTGATTTTTCAGAGGCTTATAACTTGGCCAAATTGGGGTGGATTTTCATGGACACAGCAAAACACATAGGTCACTACCCTCCCTGCCAAATTTCAGTGGCTCTATGCCAAAGCTTGGGGGTGCTAGAGCTGTTCAAATGTTATCAGAATCTAACACAGGCAAAAAGCATATTTTTGCCTAGCCTCTTTCTCAAAAACAACTGAACTATTTTGGCTGAAAATTTCAAAACTAAATATCAGCCTGAGGCTGACACCTGGCATGGAAAATTCCAGCCCAACCAGAAAGTTTGGCAAAGTTAGAAGCAACTGAAAACTTGCTCTTATATTGGGAAGTGTTGGGCAACCTTAATAATCTAGCACTGCCTAGAATTTGATAAAAAGAATTCTGTTTTGCATCTGGTTGGTGTTGGCTGGTTTTCTTTAGGGAAGAATACACTCTTTCAGCAAATGTTTCTATCATTGCATGCTGCAGGAGTAACCACAATTAATTTTTTTTTAATAGTATGTTCTTCAGATAAATGTTACATACAAAATCCTCTCAAGATTTCCTGTACCATTGCTCTAAAGGGGTTAGGATACAAGACTCTTCAAGGACTTAACTGAAGACTTTGAAAAGCATATGCCAACTGATGATCATTTGCTAGTGAGAAGGTGGCTAGATATGGTGTCAAATAATTTTGCATTTCTGTGGGTCAAACCCCACTCTATGGATGTGATTCTGTGGTGGATGGACAGGGCTGGTGCCAGGAAGTTTCACGCCCTAGGCAAAACTTCCACCTTGCGCCCCCCAGCGCTGCAGCAGCTCCCCACCCCCGAGGCACGTCCTCCACCCCCACAGCAGCTCCCCGCCCCCTGCAGCAGCTCCCCACCCCCTGGCCCAAGGAGCCCTGCAGTACCTCCGCACCCCAGCTCACCTCTGCTCCGCGTCCTCCCTGAGCACGCTGTCCTGCTCTAATTCTCCTCCCAGGCTTGTGGCGCCAAACAGCTGATTGGCGCTGCAAGACTGAGAGGCGGGAGAAGCGAAGCAGCGACTGTGCGGTGGAACCCCTGGGCTGCCGGCGGTGTGCTGACCCAGGGGAACCCCTGGGCTGCTGGCTGCCGGCGGTGGCGCACTGACCCAGGGGAATCCCTGGGCTGCCGGGGGCAGCTCAGACTCCCTCTCCCTCAGCAGCCACTGAAACGCTTAAAAAAAATTGGGGGCATCGCTTTTTGGCACCCCCAAATCTTGGCACCCTAGGCAACCGCCTAGTCCGTCTAAATGTTAGCACCAGCCCTGTGGATGGAGCAGAGGAATTTGAAGACTTCATACAAGTCTGGTGTAGGTCTAGCCATTGCAGTTACAACAGATTTACCCAAGTATAACAGGGCAGAATTTGGGCCACAGCAGCTTTATTACTGGTGTAATAAATTTGGGCCACAGCAGCTTTATTACTGGTGTAATAAATTTGGGCCACAGAAGCTTTATTACTGGTGATGAAATGCAAGCCAGGAAACAAACAAAAATGAACAGCTTGCCTTAAATAAGTTGCAGAGTGGGTAGTTAGAAACACCCACCCTCAACTTTTTAGTAGCAAAGTGAACAACGTTAAGCAGGAGCCACCAAAACAGATGTGAAAGCTCACAATGCCATTTAAATAGTCACTTCTCAGAGAACAAGCACAATGTCCAGTCCCACTTTCATAATCAGCTCCCACACTGCCATGATTTCCCTAACTCCACTACTTTGATAACATGAAATTAATGAGAGCCCCACTGGAGTGTGAAACCAAACTGCCATAGGTAGGATCTGTACGCAATGTTGTTGTAGCCATGTCTGTCCCAGGATATTAAGAGACAAGGTGGGCAAGGTCATATCTTTTGGACCAACTTCTGTTAGTGAGAGAGAGATGCTTTCGAGCTCTGTGTAGCTTGAAAGCTTGTCACTCTCACCAACAGAAGTTGGTCCAATAAAAGATATTACCTCACCTACATAGGCACCGACTCCACAGGTGCTCCGGGGCTGGAGTGGGGGCAGGGCCTTGGAGGAAGGAGTGGAGTGGGGTTGGGGCAGGGTAGGGGGTCAAGCATCCCCTGGCACATTAGAAAGTTGGCACCTGTGATCACCCACTTTGTGTCTCTAATATGTAGGATCTAATAATTATGCTATTTTAACTATTGCACAGCTTCAGCAGCAAAGAACACTGACATCTTCTTAATGTATAAAAATGTTTTACTATTTGAAAAACATGTAGTATATGTATATATGATTTTTAAAAAATTTACTTACCTTATACCAGAACCTCAGATAGGTCAACTCCATGCTCAAACTGGGTTCCATGGCTAATGTGATACGAACATAAAGGTTCATGCCATAGCACCACAGCACAACTGTATGGGAAAGAACTTATCTGTCTTACCTGTGCCTGTTTGTAACTACCATGAACGATTTCCATCTTTCATTAAGAACTAGCCTGTAATAAGCCACATTTTTAAAAGCATCAATTCTAGGAATTTTCCAAAGATCATAAATTCACAAGGGAGCTGGAATAGTAACATGTTCCAGGAAAAGGAAACAATTCTGAAAAATTGCAGCTTCTTCTTTTCCAGCTTTCTTTTTTTTTAATATATAAAATCACCCAAGCATTTGGCAGTTTCAGGACTGCATGAGTCATATCCTCGCTAACTGGAATACTTAAGTAAGCTTGTTCAGCATTAGGTATGTTTGTAAAGAAGTGAGTAAATAGTAATTGGAAATGAAAAACTTAGATTTTTTTTAAAACATTTTTCTTCTCCCACCATTCTCTAGTGACCTGACCTGAAATAACTGCATTTATGTTACTGCACTGATATGTTTAATATCTTCAGACTGAATAACCTATTGGGATCCACTAAAAAAGACTCCTGCTGCACTGGTGCCAAAATTGGATCACTCCACCCTCTTTCCATATGAAAACTGCAATTGTTAGAGGTAGGCAAAGTTCACAAAGTTTAAGGTCTCACTGGCAGCTGGGTATATACACTCAGAGAGACAGAACTTGGCATTCAAAATTTCTGAGATGAAATACAATATAAAATCACCTTTAACATGATTGCCTAAAATCTTCTTTTGTATATAGTATTACATTTAGAATGGATTTTTTTTTAGCAGAATAGTTCAGTCTTAAAGCTCAAAATAGTAGAGGAAAAGAGCATAAATCATGAGCAAATCTTTTCATATAAAATGTAATTGGTATTAAATCATTTAGCAGTGTTGTTGCTTTAAGAAAAACCCAGGGTGTCAAGACTACATAGTTACTCTGATTATGTGAAAGTTTATTATTTCATGCTTTGATATTCTTTTAAAGAATCTATTGGTAGAAAAACAAAGAGTTTCTTTTCAGAAGGCTAATCTGACTGAATCATACTTTACACGCTGTGAGTAGCCTCTTGGTTATACTCAGTTTTCTACAGTTTCATTTTCCTACAAATGGATTTGCAAAGTTCAGTGGATCTAATTTTGTCCACTTGTCAGATCATTTAGTTTTTCTTCTCTTTTTCTTATTTGATATTTTCTTGACTATTTTTTTCTTTTTCATCTACCTCCATTTTGGTTTTATTCATTTTGCAGGTGATGCAATGTCTTTGAGCTGCTATTCTCAAAAACACGTGCATTCATGTTAGTACATATATGTAAATTAAAATTGAGCTATTTTTGATTGTGCATTCTAATTAACAATATAAAGGAGGGAAAAAAACAGCATTTGGCTAAATGGAAAAAGACCGGATCAGTGGAATAAAAAATCCCAAATTAATTGAAGTCAAAGGGAGTTTCCATTGATGTCAATGGGCTTTGAATAAGAACCTTATCTAAAGAATTCCAGATTTATTCCAGGTGGCGAGACCACAGTACTCCAGTACCATAGGGAGGAGGAAACAGAGAATTTACAATATTTGTCATGCATTCAGTGCAATCCCACTGAAGACAAGATTACACACAGTGTACGTCAGCATAGAATTTGTCTCAAAAGTTCTTACCTTGCCCACATTCCATATCTTAAGTATTTAATATGATTCATTATATGTTTAATGTATGGATCCAGTTTTGCTTTCAAATTTGTACACACAACAAGGACTACACTGTGAGATAATGATCTGCACTAAATAATGGGCAGCACATTATTACATGTTCTTTAAGCATCCCAGGAAAAAAGATTGTGACTCAGACACAATTACCCTTCTTGTTTTCCTACTGCTCTGGGAAGAGAGTAAACTGCCCCAGGTACAGACCCAGTACAAGGTATGCTGCCCAGTGTGCTGGGGAGATTGGAGCTGAGATTCTGCCTGTTCCCCACGCCCTCCTGTCCCCATACTCCAAGAGGAAGTAAGCAGCAGCCCTATGGAACCTACTTTCATGTCTGTGCTGCTACCTGATGTTGTTAGCCAGCAGAGAGATGTAAGGGCTCCTTTAGGCCTCTGTGCTGCACTAGCTGGGGTAAAATTTGGTGCTAAATAACTTCAGTGAGAATTGCCTGGGTTAATTTAGTATAAATCTTGGGTCCTACAAAAAGAATGGGGTCAAAGTTAAAGGTTACAGTGCATATCTGACCTTTTGCAATTCCTAACATTTTTAATTTTAAAAAGTGTAACCTTATCATCAAATTTGTGTATTTAATTCTAACCTCACAAAAGTGTAATATACTTCCAGTTGAGCAGAGTTTAAAATATGGGAAAGATTAAGGAAGTGAAGGGCACAAAATAGCTTTTTTTGTATATCCACTTTTAATGAAAAAAATACTGTATGAATAGAAATGGAAGTATAACAAAGGATTTTCAATTGATTTAGGAAAATACAGTGATAAGTAGAGCAAGGAAAAACAGCCATTTTAACTCTCAGTTATTCATATATCACTGAACTGTTAGTACCTACCCTCAGTCATTTCTGTTCCAAAACAGCCTACAAAATAAAAACAAAATATATGGTACTTTTACTGAAGTATTCTCCATTAGCAGCCATAAAGTCTTATTTATTCACCACTGTAGTGTCCATACATAACTTTTCCATTTCTTGCATGCCAAACAGTACAAATGAATTTCAAAAGAAAAGAATTTCTAGCCAAGTATATGGCGATGGAAAGAAAACTTTCTTATCTATTTCTTCACAATTTTGTAACTTGAAAATGATTGCTGTCGATGTAATTCTTTGATCAAAATGATCTGCTAGTGTTATTTTAATGCAAGTCCTTTTTTAAAAATGTGCAATCTTTTAGAATTTCTAAAACAACCTAAAGTTGACATTATCAACATGCCAGATACCTGGAGCATAATCTTGAGCCATAGCCAGATTAGATTTAGGACAATTTCCCAACATTTTAGGCATGAAAAAAATTAAAACTAAAAAGAAAACTAAACTAAAATAGAAGCACATGAGTGTGTTCCAGTGTTCCATATATTAACACTGCCCCTGCTGTATGTCTTAGTATGGTCCAACTCCCAACATAGAGACTATTTATATCAGTTTCTAGTGTGTCCATATCTTCTTAAATTGGAAGAAATATCTTTAGAAAAGAAATCTGATCTATTAGAACATACAATGGGGCTAGATTAGCTTCAATTATGTTACTTGAAATAAAATATCCATTATATTAAGCTACCGGCTGGCAAGCATTAAATCAAATATAGACTTTTATATATTCTGTATTTCTAGTGAAGTGTTACAATAGAACCTTTTTTTAAAACCTCTTGGCCAGCACAAAACAAAGACTGGATTTGACTGCCTCTCACTGGTTAGTTGAGAGTTATGAAGAGCCCTGTCTCTTTTGGTATTGTATTCTAAGCTTTTCCAGTTGCTCTGCACACTGCATCTGAGCCAGTTTCAATGTCCGATTCTCCTCTGTCAGTTCTGCATATTCCTTAGTCAGCTGAGCAGCATCCATGCTCTCCTTTTCTGCCTGTTCCAGTCTGGCAATCAGCTCCTTTCTGAGGATTAAGAAAACAGGAAGATAAAAGTTGAAGTATGTAAGTGCCATTACCCAGGGTACGCTTTTGGACATCACCTGTGGTCTTGGTCCCTAGGAAAGACAACACTGTAAGGTTTTTTGTGTTGATTATAGAAAACTTAAAGCTGTTACAGTATTAGATATATATCCCATGCCTAGAACTGATGATATACTGGACATTTTAAGCAAATATCTCAATTCTTCTGATTTAACTCAAGGTTACTGGCAGATCCCTTTGAGTGAGGATGCACAGAAAAAAATCTGCTTTCATCACCGATATAGGACTCTATGAGTTCATAGTGTTACCATTTGATTTAATTAATGCTGGAGCCACCTTCTAGAGGCTGGTAAACCAAGCGGTAAATGGTTTACAGAACTTTGCAAGAGCATGTGTGGATGACACTACAGTATTTAGTAACACTTGGGTTGATTACAAAGAACACTTGGGAACTGTGCTGTCAAAACTCAAAAGAGGCAGGCCTAACTATAAAAGCCTCTGTAAAACTGAAGTAGCCAGAGTTCCTTATTTGGGACACTGGGTAGGGGAAGGTCAAACATCCCTATGCTTTGAAAGTTGAAGCTATTGTAAATTGGCAGGTATTCCAAACCAAAAAATAAGTCCAATCTTTCTAGGTCTGGTAAATTATTACAGGTGGTTTGTGTGTGGGTCCGGTGACGTTGTCTCTGCCATCACAGATTTGTATAAAAAGACCAAGCTAAACAAAGTCGGTTGGATGAAAGCATGCCAGGAAGGATTTGATAAAGAACATTTTGTCTGAAAAGTCTGTTCTAGCTAGCCCTGATTTTGACAAAATGTTTGAACTGCGTAAAGATGCATCAGACATTGGTCTGGGTGCTGTGCTAATGCAAACAGGGGAGAATAACATGAAACACACAATTGCTTTCTTAAGCAAAACATTTACATCAACTGAATAGAATGTCTGTCATAGAAAAGAAATGCTATGTTATAGTGTGGGCAGTTAAGCAACTACCCTGTTCAAAAGAACAGGCCCTACCTGTTCAATAGAAAATTCAGCGTCTTAAAGATCATTAGTCATTGATTAGGCTAAACAAACCTAAAGGCTCAAATTCAAAGCTTCTACACTGGATCCTCTTACTTCAGGAATTTGATATGGAAATTGTGCACATAAAGAGAAAAGACAACAAGGTAACAAATGCCCTGTCCAGGAAAAAGGCCCTGACGAACTGCCTCTGGGTTAGCCACAGCTTTGTAAGAGGGAGGTGTACTCCAATGTTCACTCCTTTTACAGGAGTATGAAATTTTGTACAACAAGTATGCCTTTGAAGAGGCATCATTTGAAAACTCATAATTTGCTGATCATTATTGTCCTGGTAAAATATGTAAGGAAACACTGTATGTAAAGTTATAAGATTCTACTGTATGACATTACTAAGGCCTTATCTAAACTACACAGTTTTGTCAACAAAAGTCAGGCTTCATTGACAAAACTGTGGAGGTGTACACACAATTCTCCTCCCGCCAATTTAATTCTCCTGCTACACCAACATAATAAAACCATCTTGATGAGTGGCACAGAGCTTTTTGAGACAAAGTTAGAGTGACACGTCAGTGTAGACACTGTGCTCATTTATGTCGCCCTAAGGGGACTCTAGGTGGTGTCCCACAATGCCCATCATGACTGCTTTGATAAGCAGTTTCTACTCCGCTGCCCTGCAGCCAGGTACACAAGCATGCAGCCCTCCGCCTTTAAAGCCCTGGGTATTTTTGAAATTCCACTTCCTGTTTGCTTGGCATGGACAGCTCACATCACATCTTCCCAGCCAACCATGCCGGCTTTCTGCAGCAAACATGCTCCCATCTGGAGTACACAGGAGTTGCTGGATTGGTTGGGTCTGTGGGGAGAGGAGGCTGTGCAGCTGCAGCTCCGATCCAGACATAGGAACTTTGACACCTACGAGCAGATTGCCTGTGGCATGGATGAGAAGGGGCATGAAAGGGGTATGCATCAGTGCCATGCTAAGATCAAGGAGCTGAGGCAGACATACCAGAAGGCAAGGGAGGTCGACCATCACTCTGGTGCGGTGCTAAAAACATGCCACTTCTACAAGGAGCTGCCCGCCAGCCTCGGTGGTAAGCCCACCTTCACCGCCAAGAGCCCCATGGATACTTTGAGGGGACTGGAGGCTGTGGCCAGTCAAGTCATTCCCAAGGATTAAGTGGTGGATGAGGAGGTCAAGTTGGAGGATGATATGGAACAAGCAACAGGCTTGTCCTGTGGCATGGTGAGGTGAGCCAAGACCTCTTTTGGATTCCAGAGGGATCTAGCCAGTCACAGCGGTCCAGCTCTAGTGTGCCTGAAGCAAGAGAGGGGAGTTCCGGTAAGTACTCATTTTGCTTTGGTAGTGCATGGTTATATGAGCTAGAGGTGACCTTTATTTTGTTACATGGTGCACATGCAAGAAGGGATTGAAATTAACAACACTTGGTATTGTTTGCATCTGCTTCTCATTCCCCTGTGCAGCTACACAGTGGGGGCGCTGAGGAAAAGTTTGTTAATGCACACTAAGATCTCCCGGGAATTCTCCATAGTGGTCTCTAGAAAACTTTCCTGCAGATATGCTACAATCCTTTGCCAAAGGTTCCTTGGCAGAACTGCTTTGTTTCTTCCCCCATTGTAGGAAACTTTGCTGCACCAATTGGCAATTACTTCTGGAGGCACCAAAGCAGCACACAGCAAGCAGCATGTGGAACCTGTTGGAAGCCGCACGCACACAGGAAATGCACCTCTGCGTCTTTGGTTACCCTCAGTAGTGTGATTTCAGCTTCAGTTGCCCCTGCCTGTGGAAAACGGTGCCAGTATTCAAAATAGTGTCCTTAGGCACTTGTACTGATCCCCTTCTGAAACCACCCAGACCCTTTCCACTATCCCCTCCCCACATCCCCCTGGCCAAACTCACAATGTTTAGTGCTCTGTTTAGTGTGTGCTTGTCAAGGAAAATTAATAATGAAAGTTACATACACCTCTTTCCCAAAGACAGTGAGTGCACACACAATACTGACTCTGTGTACTGTTTCTTTTGCTTCTGCAGATGTGTGCCTGAGGGCCAGGTCCTACACACCAGCAGAACACCTCTATCAGATAACGAAGCAAATGAGGAGGAGTGAGGACATGTTTCATTAAGTTCTGCAATTGTCAGATCAGGCTGATAGTGAGCACAGAATGTGGCGAGAGACAGTAAACAAAAAGCTAGAAATGGATAGCCAGGAGAGGAGACAGGGCCAGGAGCAGATAATACAGGGTCAGGAGCAGATAATAAAGCTCACGGAGGACCAAACAGAGATCCTTGGATCCCTGACTGCACTATAGTGCTTGACTCCCTGCCTTCCATTCTCTTCCCAAACTCCCCCCGTATATTCCTTGCACTTTCTGGCCTGCCACAGTACCCCTGGCACACCACCCGCAGGGACATCTCCTATAACGAAAGTTGGACTTACACATAACTCACTTCAGAGAGTGCTGCTCACTATCATGTCCCTTGTAAGAAATGTTAATCTGTGCACTGCAGTTTAATAAAAATTTAGTTTTACAAATTCAGTGTGTCTTTATTTGTGACCTATGCAAGGTGGTTGCAACAGAAATTCATACACAGTGGTGACTGCCACATTTGCAGACTACAATTAATGCTCAGGCAGGAATCATTACAGGGGTCATTCAATGTGGCAAGTAAACAATGCTTGGCTCAATTCATTACTGAACGACACACTGCTGGGGCTCATTGTCAAAATGCTGCTTCAAAGTCTCCCTGATCTGAATAGTCCCCCACTGAGCCCCTCTAATAGTCCTGGTGTTTGAGTCCTCAAAATCAGCCGCCAGGTGATCCATCTCAAGAACTCCACCCCTGGGCAAACTTTCCTCACATGGTTTCACAAATGTTATGCCTAGCACAGCAGGCTGCTAAGACCCCAGGAATAGTTTCCTCGCTGAGATCTAACCTGCCAAAAAGGCAGCACTAGTGACCCTTTCATCTGCCAAACGGACATTCTTGGTTATTCTGCACTTGCTGAGTTAAATGTTGAAGCACTCCTAATGGCTGTGGTGTATGGTTTCATGAGCCATGGGAGTAAGGGGTAGGCTGGGTCTCCCAGGATCACTATAGGCATTTGCACATTCCCTATTGGAATCTTTTCATCTTGAAAGAAAGTCTATGCATGCAGCTTTCTATACAGGCCAGTGTTCCTGAAGATGCATGCGTCACGCACCTTCCCTGACCACCCTGCACTCATGTCAGTGAAACAACCCTGGTGATCCACCAACACTTGCAATACCATAGAGAAATGGCCCTTTCTGTTGATGTACTCCATCGCAAGATTGTCTAGGGCCAAAATAGGGATATGTGTGCCATCTATCGCCCCACAGCAGTTAGGGAATCCCATTGCCGCAAAGCTCCCCACTATTTCCTACACATTGCTCAGAGTCAGAGTCCTTCATAGCAGAAGGCGATTAATGGCCCTGCACACTTCCCAGCTCCAAACTGATTGGCAACTGACTGGCAGCAGTCTGGAGTTGTCAGCTTCAACACAGTGATCAACACATGCTTTTCCACTGTTAGGGCAGCTCTCATTTTCATGTTCTTGCAAGCTCCACACAGAGTTCAAGGAAGGTGGCTTTGCGCATATCAAAGTTATGCAGCCACTGCTCATCATCCCATATCTGCATCACAATCCAATCCCACTACTAGGTGCTTGTTTCCCAAGATCAATAGTGATAGTCCACCAGATGCAGCTGCTTGATGAATGCCAACATCCGTTTTTAATTGTTTCTTTCCATTGTACACAGCAGGGCAGGCACCACGGAATCCTGTTCAGATTCACAGCTCATGAAATACTGCAGGATCAGCCTCTTTGTGTTCACAAAGCTCATCACAAGTCCGGTGATCAGTGCAGGATCCATGCTTTCAGGCAGAAATGGCAGATGCAAAGTTTACAGGTGCAGTTGAAAAACAGCATGAAATACAGTCAAAAGTCCTTGGAATCATGGGACAGAGAAAACTGCATCATGGGGTGGTGACCCCACCCCTATGATGCACTGTGATCCATTCCCAGAACTCCTAGTGGGAGAAGTTGGCGATTTGCACAGTGGGATAGCTATCCACAGTGCACTGCTCTCTCTCTCAGTGCTAGAGCACCAACTGTGGACGTGCTCTGCCGACAGAAAGAGCGTTGTGTGAATGTGCACAAGCGATGTAATTACAGCAGTTTATGATCGTCAATGTAACTTAAATCGACTTAATTCTGTAGTGCAGACATGGCCTAAGACACGTTCCAAGTCCAACTAGGGGCTGACTGGCATAGTCTGTTCCCTTAACTCACCAACCAGTTCAACTCCTTGCTTCAGGAAGAGTTTCCTTTATAAGTTGCCTTGTCCTTTTCATCATCCTGCTTCCCACAGATTAAGTAACTTTTTAAGCATTTATAGCCCTGTGAGCAGTTAGCTCCCAGTCTGGGCAAAATAATGCTTGCAACTTGGGGAGCGGGGACAAGTCTGTGCTTGGTATCCTTGTCATAAACAGATAGCTAAGGGTTAATGTTCTTTTACCTGTAAAGGGTTAACACAGGGAACCAAAAACCTGACCAGAGGACCAATCAGGAAACAAGACTTTTTCAAATCTGGGTGGAGGGAAGTTTTGGGTGTGAGTTCTTTGTTCTTTGTCTTGGGTCTGTGCCCTCTCGGCTCTGAGAGTGATTTTTCTATCTCCAGGTTTTCTAATCTTCTGTTTCCAAGTTGTAAGTACAAGGATAGTAAGACAATAAGTTTATATTGTTTTTTTTTGTATTTACATGTGTGTAGTTGCTGGAATGTGTTAAATTGTATTCTTTTTGGATAAGGCTGTTTATTCATTTTTTTTCCTTTAAGCAATTGACCCTGTATATTGTCACCTTAATACAGAGACCCTTTAATGTCCTTTTTCTTTCTTTTTATATAAAGCTTTCTTTTTAAGACCTGTTGGAGTTTTTCTTTAGTGGGGACTCCAGGGAATTGAGTCTGCAGCTCACCACGGAATTGGTAGGAGGAAGAAGTCAGGGGGAAACTCTCTTTGTGTTAGATTTACTAAGCCTGACTTTGAATACCCTGTGGGTGAGGGGAGAGGGAGATTTGATCTCTCAGTATCTGTGTTTCAAGGACTTGAAGCAGGGAATCTCCTAGGGTCGTCCAGGGAGGGGAGCCTGGGAGGAAGTAACAAGGAAACAAGGGGAGGGGGTTATTTCCCTTTGTTGTAAGACTCGAGGCATCTGAGTCTGGGGGTCTCCCAGGGAAGGTTTTGGGGAGACCACAGTGAGCTAGGCACTGTATAATTCCTGGCTGGTGGCAGCGATATCAGATCTAAGCTGGTAATTAAGTTTGGAGGTTTTCATGCTAACCCCCATGTTTTGGACGCTAAGGTCCAGATCTGGGAAGAAATGTTATGACAAGCCTTATCTGAGGCCATTGTCTTCTTTCTCTTTGTTCTTCCCTCAGCATCCTTTTAAGGTACCTCAATTTATTTATACAGGAAAATCTTATAGCATAATATGGAAAACTTCCCCTTGCTAACTATATCATATTCTTTGTTAAAAAGCAGAATGTTACTGACTGATTCATTCCTCTTTTCTTATCCTATACTGGAACGACTATTTTTTTCAATGCCAAAGTTGAGTTGAAGAGAACATTTCTTACTAGGCTGCTATCAACAGGAATTTTGCCAGCCTAAGGATCAAGTGCAAATGAGTAATAGCTAAACATTTTTATGGGCTATGCAATCTATTTAAGAGGAATCAGTTTGTATTAATTTAACTGTATTAATAATTTAGTGACATGAAACTTCCTTTCCATGATTTTCATCACTTGGGGCCAGCTAAGGTCTTCCTCAGAATGTCTTTCCACTTATTCCATTGGGTGCAATGCTGGACTGAAGGCTTGAGCTTTTTCAAGCAACCATTTCCTAACTTATGAATATTCCAGGTAAATTACTTCAGATTTATTCTTCATTACTTTTCTTATACGTATGCAGTTACACTAAACAGAGTTAGAATAAGGAAAGCAATCAGTAATCAGAATCTCATTTCACTGCTTTTCAGCACCAGCAGGTAAAGGCTTTTAAATCCATGACAAATATTAGGGAAAAAAATATTAGTACTTATGAAAGTCAGACACCAACAATACTTAGCTGGCTTCAAACCAGGGGAAGTGCAGGCAGACACTATACAAACTTGCACAAATCTGTAAATGAATATCAATCCTGACTTGCAAAACCTCGATCAAATCTCTGAGCAAGCACTTTTTCCAACTTGCCCTACAAACAGAACCAAGAGACTATAACCCCTTCCTGGGTTTGGCTTTATTAAATAAGAAGTAATAAAAAAAAACAGATAATCAAGATCACCTCAAACCTTCTCCACAAACAGTTTGTGTCTAATGCTCCTTCCCTTGCTGCTCAGCCCACACCTTAGATCCTCTTTCCTAGAAAGCCAATTGCACCTCTCTTATATTCAAATAGTATAAAGAATTGCCTGCCTCTGAGTC
This sequence comes from Gopherus flavomarginatus, assembly GCF_025201925.1. NCBI lineage: Eukaryota > Metazoa > Chordata > Testudines > Testudinidae > Gopherus > Gopherus flavomarginatus. The sequence goes on along the minus strand of NC_066617.1, from coordinate 199,703,715 downwards.
AGCAGAACTTACTTATTCTTTTATTGTCAGTATCAACACCTGTTAACAGAGTGGGGTAATGTTTCAGGCAAACACTATCAGCCTGTTACAAAGGCCTAAGATTAGAATACCAGGGAACTGCTAAATGTTATGAATGGTGTGGTTTACAATGCTCAAAAAAGGCTGAGACCACCTACTAATTTTTGCTTGTGACCTAACCCTGGATTTGAACTAAGCGTTCACAGTTTGAAGGATACCACAATAAACTCTTGCACCACCTAGCCTTAGTTATGAATGCTTAATAAATAGCTCTAGCATTTTTTTAATCTGTGTTTTCTTTTAGCAGCTACACTGTGGTTAAACTAACATAATTGATAAAGCATTTTCTATGCCATTGCTAAGACACTTGAGGCTATGAGGGAATCTGTAGTGTCCTTTTTCGATGTCCACTTTGTTTTTTCCATGAAAAGCATGGTTTACATGGTAAAAATGAAATGCATGTCTTACAGTAGCAAAAAGACAAATTAAAGAAACTGGCAGAGCCTTAATGAAATGATTTTCACCCCTGCAGTGTTGCACAGTAAAGGCTCTTTTTGTGGCAAGCAGAGGTGCCTTTTTATTTCATTCATTCTGAATAAATAATAAATACAAGCAAATTCTGCTAGCTCATTTCTAACAAATAAAAAAACAACAGATATGGGGTGGAATGTACCTTGTAGGCATTGTCCCTTCATGGGAGTGGTGCACAGTCGCTCCCCTCCCTCTCCTGTGTGAGGAATAGGAAGGATTATGCCTCTGGATGTGTGACTTTCAGGGGCATGTGCCACCCCTTAGGAAGATGTAGCATGCATGCCTGTCAGCTGGTGGCAGGATCACAGTCCTGCCTCCTCATTCAACATTTTGGGGCTGCTCTGACCCATAGGTGTAGTTTGACTTCTGTATTTGGATGGGCAGCTCCAGTCAGGCCAACGGGGCCACACGTGAGGGGAAAAATTCTGCACCTGCTTGAGGTTTACAGTTTGGGGGGAAGATGGGAACATTGTCCATGTTCTCATCTCAGAGGGAACTAGGAGAGTGCAGGGATTGCAATGAGCTTCTGCTTGGGAAGGATATTCGAACAAGGACCAGTATTTTTAAGCTATAAAGGCAGAGTCTGTAGTCGTGCCATTTACAGCATGCTTCAGCCGTGTAGTCCTAGCACATCTGAGCACTGATCAGCATGGCAGAACAAGCTGAAGAGTCTTTTGGGATTAAATGAAGCCAGCGTACCACTCTGATTTGGCAGTGTTTTACAACCTTTTTGCACAAGCGCAAATAGTTACAAAAGGTGCAAGTCAGTGGAGAATAAAGCCTAATGTGGGTAAACTGAGCAATTTGCAGAATAGGAAGTTGGTGGGTTTGGGATACACAGCATTTTTAGGAACATCACAGGTATCAATGAAGTCCTCTGCTCAATGTACAACAGCAGTCAAAGAAAGCAAACAAGATGTTAGGATGCATAAGGACTAGGATGAAAATTAATATAGAAATTATATTGCCATTCTATAATGCATCTGAAACACTGCAGTAATGATCACATTTTAAAAAGGAAACTGAAGTATGAGGTGGCTCAGAGATGAGTGACAGGAATGATTAGGAGCAGGAAAACTCTCTTATGAGGTCAAGTATCAGAGGGGTAGCCGTGTTAGTCTGGATCTGTAAAAGCAGCAAAGAGTCCTGTGGCACGTTACAGACTAACAGACGTATTGGAGCATGAGCTTTCATGGGTGAATACCCACTTCGTCGGATGCATGACGCATGCATGCATCCAACAAAGTGGGTATTCACCCACGAAAGCTCATGCTCCAATACGTCTGTTAGTCTATAAGGTGCCACAGGACTCTTTGCTCTCTTATGAGGAAAGATTGAAAAGTTTGGGACTATCTTAAAGGGGATGAATAAGTGAGACCATGATAAAAGCATATAAAATAAAGAACAGCATACAGAACGTAATGTAAGGGCTTCTATTCCCCACTCTTGTATTACAAGACTAAGAAAACATTCCATGAAATTGAAAGGTGACATGCAAAACTAATCAAAGGAAATAGATTAAAAAAAACAAAAGCACACAACACAGTTAGTCTGTGTAACACATTGTCATCACTAAGCCTAAGAGGATCAGACATTTAGAGTATTTCCACACTGCAATATAACATCTGCAGCTGACCTGTGTCACCTGACTCAGGCTCAGGCTGCAGGACTATAAAACTGCAGTGTAGATATTCAGGTTGGGGCTGGAGCCATCAGGGAGCAGGTACCTGAACTTGGAATCCAGCCCAAATGACTACACTGCAATTTCAGAGCCCTGCAGCCCAAGCCTGAGTCAGCTGACACAGGCCAGGTGCAGGTGTTTTATTGCAGAGTAGCAATGCCTGAGCCTCACATGGCTACTAAGAATATCTAGAACGTATAACAGCAATTAAAAAAAAATAATCAAGACCTGTGGGAGGGATATAAACCCAGATGCTTTGGCACATTCACCTTCCTCTAACTATGGGAAATTAGAAGGAAATTTTCCCTAAGGACAGATTATTCCATAAATACGTTCTTGCAGAGTTTCTTCCTCTGAAGCAGCTGGTACTGGCCATTATTGGAGCCAGAAAACTGGATTACATGGACTACTAAACTGATCCAATATGGGAATTCCTATGTTCCGTGGGCAAACTGTTTTTGTAAATAGTTGCTAAGTGTTGCTTCTCTGAACTCTCTTCATGTGCCAGTAATCATCTAGGTCAATGGTGGTTTAGCAGTATCCAGCGATGAGGATGAACACTAATAAAAGGATGGAAAACCCCCATCTCCAGTTCACCTGAATGTTTGTACCACATAAAAGGTTGTGTAAGCAGGCAGCCTTTTTTCTTTTTTTTGGTGGGGACGGGAGTGGGGTGGTAGAAAAAGAGTGAACTAACCTGTAAGTCAGGGCATAAGCATACCCTCAACTAGGGGTCTACTACAATACACATAGAGGAAGGGAAGTGAAAAGGTATCTGTGGCACAGAACAGGGACAATCCTAGGCCACATTTACTAAACACATGTGTTAGAATTGTTTGGAGGAGGAAAAAGATAAAACTGGCCAGAGCTAATAATACAAAATATAGCTAGCAACAAGATAACTCTAATATTTAACTGCATAATCCAGGGTCATTAGCTAGTCAGTAATAAGTGCCCAAAATAACCAGCCATCCTATCCCTTTCACCCAAAATTAGAGATCTAACACATCTGTCATGGAAATATAAGAAGTTAAAGGAACATAAATTAAATTACATTCACTGATCTAAGTGTGGTGTATTCTTGCCTCCACATCCCTTTCTTCCTTTTCTATCTCTTCTTCCATTTCAGGTTGAGTTTATCCCTTGCCCTACATATCAGAACAAATTCTCTGCTGGTGTAAATGGGCAGAATTCAAATTAAGTCAGAGCTATGCTCATTTACAGCATGTTCTCCCACCAGTCTTGCCCTTTGTTCTACCCTATAATTCTCAATTTTTGATCCCCTCTTCCTCATGTGGTAAATGTGTTCATTGCTCCCACACCTACCATGGTTTGTGCTCTTACTAGCTGCCTCTCCCACAAAGAAAATGGGGCAAAAAGGCTCCTGCTGTAGAGTGCAGCAGTCAATTCACCACCTCCCTTTATAGTTTTGTACTCCTGCCTCCCCCTGCATTCTGTAGTGAAAAGCACATTGTGAAGGAAGAGGTCTGAGGCCAGGAAGAGAAAGCAGCCAGAAGTGGGCCCCTAAGCAACAGGAGGCCAAAAGAGACATGGGCTGGTGCTAACTTCTTAGCACCGGCTGGTGGGCTAGCATGCAGGACAAAAGTGAAAAACAAGATTGTTAACTGCCCTGCATTTGCTCTAGGTCCTTGGAAAGAAGAGATGGCAAGACAGACAAATTACACATTATTTATCTACCATATTTCTAAGGCATCTGTCACTTTGGTATGTAAACAAAGTTATAAAGAAATCATTTTATAAAATAACACTTTTCAGCTGTAGTTATTCAGATGTGCTTGTGGCACTGACATCTATTTATACTTATGATATCATTATGATCTGATTAAGTTCCTCCTTGATAAATTCTGATCTGTGCAATAGTGCTAATTTGCCATACGATAGCAGACCATCATCTTGTTCAATATTTTGAACACAGAGTTTTGTATCATCAGGTTTCCTGGCAGTATGTGTTGCCAGGTAGTGATTGACCTTTGCATTCCACAGATAAACTAATCTGTGGAGAGGAAGTTAAGAATGCTGGCAGGGTAGCCATCTAACATAAGATCTCTTTGCTTCAGTAAAGATGTGAACGGAGTGGAAGATTACACAAGTTACTATTTGTTCAAAATAAAAGGGAGAAATCATGTGTGTATTTATCGGTTTATTGTATTCAATATTTACAAGCAAGGATTATATTTACCTGGCATATTACACTATTATGAATCCATATTTCCATAAATGTAGATTAAAATGTGATAATATTATGTAGTAAAGTTGGGACATCTGCAGTAATCCCTAAACTAGTGAAGTTTCAGAAAGCTCAGAAAAGACTCCATTTTTGAACTTCTGTCATTCAGACAGACTTTTCACTCCAGCCCACTTCTTTTTAGAAGAGACAAAACATCCCTTTCTTCTAATTTATGGAATATTTAATATCCCATTTCATCCCAGCCAGTGTGAATCACTTTAGTCTATTAAATTTCAGCAAATACCCCCACTTATATCTTGTTCCCTGTAACTTTCAAACTGTTTCTGTCTGAACAGTATTGTACTATCAAAAAAATTACTCAACAGGCCAAAAATCTTTTTCTCCTTTTTTTGTTTTTTTTTCAGATTAAATGAATTGAGAGCTAGTAAAAGGTGCTGGACTGACATCCTTATCTGTCTAGGCATTTCTAATGCACCCACCACCATGGTATCTAGGTATCACGTATATTATTAGGAGGTATATAACAATAGTCCAGAAAGAAATTACATAGCCACTCTTGCTTGGATATACTTTTGTATATGTATTTGGAATTCTCCAGAATTAAACATTTCTTATGTGCCTATTGTCATAGAATCTGTATATACATAACTCTGTTCCCAAAAGACAAATTTCATTCTATCATATGCAATAAACTATTTTTAAAAGATTTTTATTAAAGAAAAACCTCAAAGTCTCAAGTGTGTTTTGCTTGAAAATGTGTGTAGTTCATTCAGGTATGTATCACTTGTAATAAAACATTTATAATCAGCTTTCTGAAAAAAAAATAAGGCCATCTTTTTAAGCCTGCGTACCTAAAGTTAGGCACTTAAATTCATAATTTGATATATAAGTATCAGACTTGGATTATTAGAGGTGCCAAGCATCAATGGCTTCCACTGAAATAATTTGGGTGCTAAATATGGATTATAAATATGTAACTGACTTTAGATAACCAAGTTTAGACAAGTTTGAAAATTTTGGACTAATATCTGTGGTGGAACAGATAAATAGTCTCAATTTCTTCCCATATAAAGTTACAAAAATACATTGTTAGCACTTACATATTATGTTATTAATTTTAATTTTGATTTATTTTCCTTGTTTTAGATCTACTCACAATAAATCGGTTCCATTCAACTTCTGGATCAAACCTTCAGAACTGGTGGCCCAAATCCCAATAAATGCATATATCGAAATTTACACATACAACCATACATTTGGACACAGACATTTATTTTACACATGCATATTTGTATTTGCTCATCCAGAGGTAAATTATGCTTGTGCAACTTAGGTGGACAGTTTGGAAAATCTGTCAGTTTTAGGATCCCAAATTCAATAATCTTTTAAATCATGACAAGATTTGTTGGATTTTTCATGCCATTTGGTTCATCCTCCACCTTTAGTACAAAGAATATGGCTTTTCCTACCCTACATATACTATCAATATACTGACATTGGTGGTATATCCTGACCAACTACTAATGCCAAACACTCCCTATCTCACCTATGCATAAAAACGAATTTGTCTCAAAACAGAAATTATAATTTGTTCTGAAAACAATTCTTAAAGATAAAACTATGGGCTCTAACAGTGCATAAAAGACCACATTCTGGAATGTATCCTTAATATCATAGCTCTCTCAGCTGGCCTCAGCTAGCAATCATATCTGTCAGACAATAAAATACTTGCATGGCTTAAAGCAGGAGGAAAAAAAATAAGGAATTACTGCAAAAATCATTGGAATTAGTAGAAAAATCTCTGCTAGTAGGAAGTTTGTTCAGGTAATAACTGAGGCCCCAGTCCTATGATTGCCCCTTTGATGGCAGATACCTGCATCCTTACAGATTCTTATTGACTTCAGTCAGGGGCGGCTCTAGGCATCAGCAAAGGAAGCACTTGCTTGGGGCAGCCCATTTGCCGGGGCGGCAGCAGGCAGGGATCCAGCCTGGGAGCTGAGAACCAACAGGGGGCCCTGGGAGCTGTAGTTTCTTGGTTAGCTCCCTGCTTATAGAGCCAGCCCTGGAGCAGGGAAAGAACTACATTTCCCAGAATTCCCTTGGCCATTGCCAACCAGAAAGGAAGGAGGGGGACCTCATGCGACAGCGTGCTGTGAGCAGCGAGCTGCACTGTGAATGGCAGGGAAACCATATTTTAACATTCAAAAAACAGGACGCTCCATGGGGAGGGAAGCCCCACCCTGCCACCATCCACTCCCTCTGACTGCCTCCCACGGAAACCCCAACCCATCCAACCCCCCTGCTCCCTATCACCTGATCACCCCCTCCCGGGACCACTGCCCCTAACTGCCCCCCCAGGATCCCAGCCCCTATCTAAGCGCCGCTGCTTCTTGTCCACAACTGCCCCCTCCTGAGACCCCTCCCAACTTCCCCCCTAGGACCCCACCCCCTACCTGTCCCCTGACAAACCCCGGGACTCTCATGCCTATCCAACTGCTGCCTGTCCCCTGACTGCCCCCCCGAACCTCCACCCCATCCAAAGCCCCCTGCTCCCTGTCCCTTGACTGCCCCCTGTAACCGCCTACCCCTTCTCCAACCCCCCAGCCCCCTTACTGTGCCACTCAGACCAGCTTGTCTGGCTCCGCACAGTGCCAGACACGCTGCTGCATACACACGCCGTGCTCCCCACAGAGCCCACAGCTCCCCTCTCCCCCCCACACATACCCAGCACCTGCCTTCCAGATTTGAACACCTCAAAATTCAGGAGTGCTCAAGCTCAGTTGGGGCAGCTGTTACTTCATTTCTCCCAAATCAAATATACTGATCCACTGTAACTTGCTGTAGAAAAAGTAGAATAAAATTGAGCAAGAAATGCTTCCCAGTGGTTATTAGGACTGGAATTGCTATTTTCAACAGCCATTGTCTTTTGTTTGTTTGTTTAAAAGGACGACAGTGATACTGCATTGGCAAATTCCCCATAGAAAGAAAGAATGGAACAAAAGAATAATAAAAGCACCTCAACTTTTCCTCATTTATGGAGGACAGTCTTATAATATGCATCCAGATATCCTCTAATCACACAAGCTGAAAATTGTTCCACTTTACTGCAGCTCTGTAACCATATGGGAACCAATCCTGTCTGCGTTCTGTGCACATCTAAAATTCCTGCTGAATGACCCGCCCTGGGAGCGAGTTACCAGTGAACCAGGGCTGCGGCGGAAGGAGGGTGCAGGTTGGGGGAGATGAGAGTCCAGGGCTGGGGCGGCAGGAGGTGTGTATGGAGGGCACTGGTGGGGGAGAAAGGGGGAAGCCCAGCACTGGGGTGGCAGGGGATGTGGGTCGGGGGAGAAGAAAGCCCAGGGCTGGGGCAGCAGCAGGGTGCGGCGGGGAGCCCAGGGCTGGGATGGGGAGCAGCCAAAATTTTTTTGCTTGAGGTGGCAAAAAACCTAGAGCCAGCCCTGACTTCAGTGGGATTCTGCAAGAAGGGCAGGTGTTCACTCATCTGGACCCACTTGTAGGTCTGGGGCTTAAAATCTTAACATTCTTTATAGTTGGGTCTCTGATCACACCTCTCCTTCTTACATGACCTCAGAAGGAATCTCCTGAGTTGGGGTAACTGAGGCAGAAAATTATGCTTTTGTTGCACTGAGGAAAATCCAAAGTCCCATAGCATCAGAATTAATGGTTTGTTAAAGAAGGATGCATCTCTTGAATTAGCTTTTTACCCTCTCTCACTCCACCTCAATCCAAGGCTTGGTGAAACACAGCTACAGCAAAAATGCCTTTTTCTGTGGGATGGCTGGCCTTTTGTTAAAATAAAATCCAAATACTATACAACAGAAATGGAAAGTACAGTAGATTAAGGATCTACTTAGAGTATTCTTTTCAACTGAATTATTCTCACTCTTTCGTTCTTTACTGAAAATGCTGAATCATTCTGGTTGTCAACGTCTGGCATTTGATTTAACATTAATGACACCTTGGAAGAATCCAATTCGCATCAAAAATTTTTTGTTTAATCTGTTTATATAATTGTGGTGATCAACTGAGCACCATGCCATAAAGTCAATGCAAACCATTACTATAAAAAGGATGAGACAGTCAGAATAAGCCATCAACTGGATCAGAAAGGTCTAGCAAGAGAATAAACTTAATGTAACTCAGGCAAACCACCCTGCCAGGCAAAAGGAAAACAGAAAAAGAAGAGGAATAGTCTGGAAACGCAACACAAAACAACTGGACAGAGAGGGACCGAAAAAAATGGTCAAAGGTAGATATGCCATAATAAATGGGTCTTCCAGAAGGCTTGTCTACATGCAAGGTTGCAATAGTTTAATTTAAGGTGTGACTTTAAACTACAAATCAGAGGGTCCACACCATCTTTGCCAGGTTTAACTAAAGTTAATAAAAAACAAATTTAAGCTATACAGAACTAAATCATTCTTAAAACTGAAATAAGGGTGTCTACACAGGAGATTGCACTAGTTTAGACTGGTGAAAGTCTGTGCAAATAAGGCCATACAGTGTCCTAAAAGCAGCCAATAAAGGGATTCTGGTGGATGTCCTTCAGTGGTCAGTTGCATAATTGAGAGCCCTGAATAGTTAAAGTTCTGCTCTCGTCCTGGTCATGGCCGAACCTTAGGACAGAGAGACGGCCTGCTCTGTCCAATTGCAGTTATCCCAGGCATGGGAATAGGGTCACAAAGACCTTCTGTCTTAGATTATTAAGGGTTTCTATAGATCAAGATCTTGAATGTTAGCTTCCTTATTCAAACTTTTACTCTTTTAGTCTCTTTACTAAAACAAAAATACTATTTTTCTTTAATACCTACTTCTGGCAGCATTTTCCACTTTTCCTTCACTAACCTGGAAATCATATTCCATGTGAATGGTTCTGTAGTAATTTTAAAAATAATGATGAAAGTTTTTCTTCATGCAAATTACTGTTCTTTTCCTTTGAACATATAAGTAAATACTGAGGTTTCTTTGGAGAAAAGTTACTTACTTTCTTTCTTCCAGCAGTGCAATTTCCTTTTTGACTTCATGATATTCTTCTGCTATTTGGCAGTGCTGCTTGAACACCTCCATAGATTCTGTAGAGTCATGGCAAGGAGGCAGAGGCTTCACAAACAGAAAGAAAAAATAATCTAATGCTTATGCACGTGACAAACATTAGAAATGAAATCTTGCCTATTTAAAAACCAAGATATGATGTGGGTTCAATCCTGTAGTCCTTTTTCAGGGAAAACATCTGTTTACTGCAAGGACTGCAGGACCAGACCAAATGTTATTACTGTTATTTCCCATCGGTCACATGTAAACATAAACCTTTTAACCCTTCAAATATTTTCATAATTTTCCTTGCTACCTTTGCAAGCCAGCAGTGAAATTTGGATTAGAAGGATATTCTCCTTATACAACATCTTCGTCAGGTACAGTGAAGTAATAATGCTAAATTTGGAGCACCAGTTATATCCACACCACAATATAAAACATGGTATTTATAATTTCACTGCAGAATCAAGCAGAAAATTAATTTGAGCTGATGGTGGGAAGAGCTCTAATTCAAACATAAACATCTATAAGATTAGAAAAGGGTACACTGAGAAACCATTGGCTAAATAGTTTTGTTTTCATATACATGCTTTCCCCCCCTCAACATGCCACTTTATGGAACATGGTCTTATAGTTAAAGAACACCACTGTCAGCCAGAAGATCTGGGGCCGAGTTTTGCAATTTACTTTCAGGGAGCCAGAATTTCAACCTTAGTCTCTATCCCTGCTCTGCCACAGCCTTTGATGTGACCTTGGGCAAGTTTCTCTCTCTGTGTCTCAGTTTTCACAACTGCAAAAGGAAACAGATAGTACTTACCTAGGGGCTGAGGTGAGGCTTAATTCACTAATATTTGTGAAGTGTTTTGAGTTCCAGTGTTGGAATGTGCTGTAGAAGTGAAAAACTATGAGGACAATGAAAACACTTCTTTAAGAGTATTCAGATAATAGGGACCCAATTGTCCACCATTGAAATTAATGGGAGTTTTATCGCTGACTTCACTCTATGCAGTCCCTATATTAGTACAGCAAGTTGTTTTTAAAAGAAGAATGTAAACTTTCGAAATCCACTATTGTAAATACAGCAAATAAAAATACCCCACCCTGGAACTCTTCTCAAGAATTAAAACTAATGTGCTGAAAGTAAATTTGGGAGAAGTGGAGGTTGATGGGTATTGCTCCTTCTAAAAAAATGCAGCTTAATTCAGACATCAGAGATGAGCTGCACACTTTGTCCATAATACTGGTAGGAAATTTAATATTTTTAAATTGGTAGCCATGAATCAATCAACAGCACATGAACGCCACATAGCATGATTATGCCACCTGTTTAAATCAAAAGGAAACAGTTAAAAATAATTCTTCTACTGTCCTGCTAAGGAGCATCCAATTGCCCTCTGGAATAAAAATGAATCTATTTCTACCCCTCATAGCTCTATTTGGACTCTTCTATTTAGGGAGGAATATGCTTTCAGTGACTATGGCAGGAATGGCAGCGCACTGGTACTTCAGTTATTCTTTTTCCTGACTCTGAAATCTTTTGCTGTAGCTAAAGTTACAAAGCATAGTTTTGATTAAATCTACTTACAGAGAAAGAACAAACGGGTTTTTACTTAATAATGAGTCTCTTTCAGAGGTGCCTTACTGAAGAAAAATGGTTGATGTGATGCAGGCCATCTGAATTAATTGTAAGTAGTATGTAGTTTTTAAGAAATGTGGATGTACAAACATTCATTTTCAATACAACATGAGTTCTGAGAATTTAAATTAAGACATTTATAATAATACTGCTGTTAACAAGTTGTTTTTAAGAAACAGCTTTGAGTTCAGGTGAGGTCAGAGCCCCAGAGAGAGAGTTCCTCAGGACATCCAAGGGAATGAGGACAGACACAGGGATGGATTTTAAATGGCAGGCCACAACTTGTATGAAAATCTAACACTGGAGAGAGGCACTATCTGCCCTATCTCTTACCAGGCATTTCAGGAGCGTCCATCGCCGTGTTTAAAGGGCATCTATCATAGAGCTCATAACTCAGGGTACACTCTCCACTGCATACCCCAAGGATTCACTTTGCTCTGCTGAATCCCCTACATTTCACAGTATGAAGGGAACACAAGATACCAAAGAGGTACCCTGGTCTGCAACAACTTCAGGTATTCCTTAGTCCATAGACCTGGGGTCCACCAGTGAAATCCCATATCTCTTATCTGGACACAACTGCTGCAAATTGGGATGAACTAACACTCTTAGAATTCCTCACATTAAATTCCTAAATCTTATACCTATTTAATCCAACCATGTCTCCATCATGCTAGAAGGAAGGTTAAAAACCCACTAGGCCTCAGCTAATTTGGCCCCAATGGGAAAAATTCCTTCCTGACCCCTTAAACAGGTGATCAGCTAGACCCTCAGCAACTTAAAAAAACACAATTCCTATATTATATAAATATAGGGAGACAGGTTGGGTTCAACTAAAAATTGGATCAGAGGCCTGATAAATCCCAGGCCAGGATTTAAATAAATGATTGTAGGAAGCAAGAGCCAGCAAGCTCACAACTCTCTAGCTGGCCACCAGGCAATGGAGCATCTGGGGAGGAAGGGCTTACCCCTGTATATACACCCCATTTTCTCCTAAAGCCATCTGGCACCTACTGGATCAGGTTTCCTATTTGTTATATTGGTTGGTGGCAGTGATGTTTCCTGGGAAAGGGGTTTTAATTATATTTCACTGTGGGTGAGCTACAGCACCATCTGTACATCCACCCAAATAATCAGTGTAAATTTAACAAGACAAAAATATATAAGTTGCAGTGTTCTATTCTAGGAATGCCAGGGTGATCCAAAGCACAATCTCTGCTATCCACCAGAGTTACCAGCACACAAGTTTATCACAACAAAATCTTTTAAAAGCACTCAGTGAGAAAGCCCCTAAACTATGGTCCTTAAAGGAAAAAGTTTAGCTTCTTCAAATCTACCCAGTTTACACCAGTTCCAAAATTAAAGGAGCATTCAGTTTCCACATTACAGCTTCCCACTCAAAAGATACATTTAGAGAGCTAAAAATTATCTAGTCATTCTGAGACTTTGTAGCTATTTCTCACTTAGAACCAGTTGCTGACTCTCAAACCTGCTTCCCTCATTGTTTCCTCTTCAGTGTTGCTTTTTTCTTAAAATGACAAGTTAACTCCATTACACATATTAACAGCTAAACCCCAGCAAAAATCCTAAACAATTCATCAGACAACATATTGTTTACACATCTCAATCACAAGAGGTCCCTTCCAACTCAAACATCTAGGAGCTTTTCACTATAGAAATTTAAAAAAAACAATAATTGTATAAACCATTTCCCCCCATGTAAAAAAGCTTTCCTATTGCTTTGTAGCATTTCAAAAACCATGATCGGTCAGTGATAAAACAGAATACAAAATTAACACTTTTTTTCAGTCCTCAGAACCAAGAGGCAAGCTCTGGATCCTGTGACTTTGGGCCCATTCCCTTTCCTTCCATGGAGTCTCTTGTTCAAGGTGTGAAGGCTCATGTTTTGATGTTCCCAGAAAGCCTAATAAGATTTAGGGCAAGCCCAGCTCGAGTATACCACAGAATCATAGAGCTGGAAGGGACCTCAAGGGGTCATCTAGTCCAGTCCTCTGCACTCGTGGCAAGACTAAGTATTATCTAGACCACTCTTGACAAGTATTTGTCTAACCTGCTCTTAAAAATCTCCAGTGATGGAGATTCCACAACCTCTCTAGGCAATTTATTCCAGTGCTTAACCACCCTGACAGAAAGTTTTCCGAATGTCCAAACTAAACCACCCTTGCTGCAATTTAAGCTTCTTGCTTCTTGTCCTAGCCTCAGAGGTTAAGAAAAACAATTTTTCTTCTTCCTCCTTGTAACAACCTTTTACACACTTGAAAACTTATGTTCCCTCTCAGTCTTATCTTTTCCAGATTAAACCTAATTTTTTCAATCTTCCCTCATAGGTCATGTTTTCTAGACCTTTAATCATTTTTGTTGTTCTTCTCTAGATTCTCTCCAATTTGTCCACATCCTTCCTGAAATGCGGTGCCCAGAACTGGACACAATACTGCAGTTGAGGCCTAATTAGCACGGAGTAGAGCAGAAGATTTACTCCTTGTGTCTTGCTTACAATACTCCTGCTAATACATCCCAGAAGGATGTTTGCTTTTTTTGCAACAGGGTTACACTATTGACTCATATTTAGCTTGTGGTCCACTATCACCCCCAGATCCCTTTCTGCAGTACTCCTTCTTAGCCAGTCATTTCCCAGTACTCCTTCTTAGCCAGTCATTTCCCATGTTGTATGTGTGCAAGTGAGTGTTTCTTCCTAAGTGGAGTACTTTGCATTTGTCCTTATCGAACTTCATCCTATTTGCTTTAGACCATTTCTCTAGTTTGTCCAGATATTTTGAATGTTAATTCTATCTTCCAAGGCACTTGCAACCCCTTTCAGCTTGGTATTGTCCGCAAAATTTATAAGTGTACTCTCTATGCCATTATCTAAGGCCATGTCTTCACTGGCAACGTTAAAGTGCTGCCGTGGCAGCGCTTTGATGTGGCTTGTGTAGTCGCAAAATAGCGCTGGGGGAGAGAAAACCACCTCCATGTGGGGTATAGCTACCAGCACTGGGAGCATGGTTCCCAGCGTTGGTGCACCATCTACACTGGCACTTTATAGCGCTGAAACTTGCAGCACTCAGGGGGGTGTTTTTTCACACCCCTGAATGAGCAAGTTGCACCACTGTAAAGTGCCAGTGTAGACAAGCCCTTAATCATTGATGAAGATATTAAACAGAATCAGACCCCTCTTGTTATGTCCTTCCAGTAGGGCTGTGAACCACAGATAACTACTCTCTGCGAATAGTTTTCCAGACATTTTTTTCACCCACTTTATAGTAACTCCATCTAGGTTGCATTTCCCTAGTTTGTTTATGAGAAGGTCATGCAAGACAGTATCACAAGCTTTACTAAAGTCAAGATATACCATGTCTACCATTTCCTAGGGTGACCAGATGAGTTGAAGAAAATATCAAGACACATAGGGGGAGGAGGAGTCCGCAAGCAGAGGGGAAAAAAAAACCAAAAAACCCGAGTGCTGCCGGTGGAGCCAAAAAAACAAGCAACTAAAAATACCCAGTGCTGCTGGCAGAGCAAAATATCGGGACAAATTGCATCCCGACCAAAGATCGCTCAGGATGCGGGACAACCTACCAATTTTATCGGGATGGTCTCGATTTTATTGGGATGTCTGGTCACCCTAACCAATTCCTCCTTTCCACAATGCTTGTTACCCTGTCAAAGAAAGCTATCAGATTGGTTTGACACATTGTTTTTGACAAATCCATTCTGACTGTTACTTATCATCTTATTATCTTCTAGATGTTTGCAAACTGATTGCTTAATTATTTGCTCCATTATCTTCCCAGGTACAGAAATTAAGCTGACTGGTCTGTAATTCCCTGGCTTATCCTTATTTCCCTTTTTATAGATGGGCACTATATTTGCCCTTTTCCAGTCTCCTGGAATGTCTCCCATCTTCCATGACTTTTCAAAGCTAATCGCTAATGGCTCAGATATCTCCTCAGTCAGCTCTTAGAGTATTCCAGGATGCATTTCATCAGACCCCAGTGACTTGAATACATCAAATTTGTCCAAGTAATTTTTAACTTGTTCTTTCCCTATTTTTGCCTCTTCTGAGCCTACCTCATTTTCACTGATATTCACTATGTTAGACACCAATCACCAGCAACGTTCGTGGTGAAAACCGAAACAATGAAGTCATTAAGCATCTCTGCCATTTCCACATTTTCTGCTATTATTTTCCCCACCTCATTGAGTAATGGGTTTACCCTGTCCATGGTCTTCCTGTTGCTTCTAATGTATTTGTAGAATGTTATTTTGCTACCCTTTAGATCTCTAGCTAGTTTGATCTCATTTTGTGACCATCTGAGGACTTAAGAAAAGCCGTTACTAATAATGCTTGATTTATTTTTAAAGCTGCATTTGAGAGAGAATATTACATTTTTTAATTTGAGGTTCCACAGAAGATAGAGAAGGCTTATCATCTCCATCTCCCTCCCAACACAACATTATTCCCAAGAGTACCTTTTCTGCTTGACTTTTTATTTGTTTTCCATACTTTGCATCTAGCCACTATGCACTGAAATATGGACAATGTCAAACTAGGAGAATTTTATTGCAATAAGCTATACGTTGGACAGTGTGTACATTACATCATATCTGCGATACACATGCTGGGCTAGGGGACCTATTTAGCAACCTTCTATTATCCAGGGGCAGTTACATTTCATTCTGCCTTTTTTTTTTAATGAAACTAAACTGGCATGCAACTAAAGCTGGTTGAGAATTTTTGAAATTCCGTCAAAACCTTTTCATTTTTTTTTCTATTTTGACAAGCTTACTGAGTAACTGAAATTTCTTGAGAACTTGAAATTTCAAGGAAAGGTATTTGCAAAAAGTTTCTACATCGTTCACAAAAAATAATTCTACCAGCTCTATATGAAATACAGGCAGACTTATTATTTGATAGCAAAGCACTCTCTATCAACCACAGGTAAAATGGGAGGTATAATGCTTTGTCCAACTCCCTGGCTGTCAACCAGAATGTTCAGTTTAGCAGAGAGAGTTTATATGAGCCATAATTTGCTCTGGAATAATCTCTAAGTGCTCTAGCTCGGCAATCAAATTTGGTGAAAAAGTCCAGGTATCCCCATAGATGTTCACTATGCCTCTCTAGCTTCACAGTGTGTTCTCAGCTATCATCCATGACTGAGAATAAGCAAACTTAGTACTTTTGCCTAAAACTTTCTTGAACAGGGCCTTCCTTTCCCTTATTGGGCCCTTAGGGTCTGTCAAGGCTCCTGTTTGTCTGCAATAAGTAATCTTTGTTAGTCTCCATGAACGACACTCCACCATTTGTCTCCCACCCCAAACTTTGTTTCCCACTTTCTTTTTGGGGCAGTGTTGTCTTGTGTCTTTACAATTTAGAATCACCAAAACACCAAAATTGGAATTTGAAATCAACACTGTATCATATTTCTTGCTATTTTGAGGACTGGATGTGCCACTACTTAATGTGCTAACTTTCTCATTTTATTTCAGTGACCATGTCGTAGGCTGGCTGGCTCCTTAAAGGCAGTTAGATCCAGCCCCGCTGTGATAAATCAGCTGCCTCACAGCCGATGCTGTGAGGCTACAGATAAGGTGAAAACTTGATCACCTGGTCCTCACAAAAAAACCTAAAAGTAGCTCAGCTGAACCAGAAAGCTACACAGAGTGGGGAGGCTCTTGCAGGAGTCCCTGGGTCAGGGGAAAGAAACGGGTTTATGTATGACTCTCAGACAGGTAGCCTGCAGAAGGAGGGAGACTCGCCTTAACTCCCAGACAGAGGGCCTGTGGAGTGTGATCCTGCAGGGGGAGTAAATAAAATCTTCCGGAGGAACCTAAGTCAAGGAGAGGAAAGGATAATTTGGTATACAGAACTTGTGTTATTTTGAAGAAATAAAAGAGAACCTCTGAAGAAAGGACTGGAATCCTGTAGCTGGAGAGTGTACTTTAGTGCACAGGCTGATTAGTTAGCCCACTGGCTTACCGGCCACTACTGCACCAAATTCATCACAGGGCAGGAGAGGTGCTGGGCATCTGGCATCACAAGTGCCATCTCTGGGGAACGAAATGGGAAAACAAGAAAAGTTTTCTCTTTTGACCTGCAGAGGAGCATGGCAAGGCGATTCTGCTAGAATGTTTACTTGCAGAAAGGAGAATGTATTTTTGATTTAGGCAAGCGGACAGAGAATTAATGAGGGAATAAATCTGTCACCACCAAGAAATGAGTCTGCAGAGGCAAGTCCTGAAAGAACAAATGCAAGGGCAAAGGCCACAGGCACCATTATCTCAAAGAAGCCATTGCAGTGGTTCAGCATATATCATCTCACCTTCACAAAACAATGACATGTAATTATTAGTGTCCTGTTGGCTCCCAACAATGAATTTCCACAGCAATCCAACCTACTAAAGAGCAGGGAAAAAGAGAACAGGAATTCCCAGAACATGCATTTCTTGTCCTTAAAGTCTGTGCATTTTTTTGGTAATATTTTGTTATGTTGCACTGGTCACTGGTTGTGTCTGGCCCGCATATTAGACTACTTATCAATTTGATTTACAGGATTTGTGTTGAGTCCAGTAGGCATACTTTAGTTTATTCTCAATACAGTATAATTTCACTATGCCGTACAGTTAATATATAAAAGCATATCTGCAACAAAAGATTTTTTTTTAAAAAAACAAACACTCTGCCACAAAGGAAACATTGTTTTATTTAATAGCAGCAGTTGCCAACACTTAATCCTTCTTATTTCAGCATCATCCAACCTCATTCCCTTGCACTGGCAAAATATGTGCCCACAGCAATTCTCATTAGGTTCACCGAGCTAATACAAGCAGCACTGATTAAAGTCACAGGTTCAGGTGACGTTGTTTTCTGTCCAGCTGTGCCTAATTTGCGGCAAAGCCTAAAGCCTCCATAATTTACTGAACACTCCGTCAGGCTTGCACAAACATTATACAGAATGCAACTGCTAGACATTCGGAGATTTTGTACTGTAACTGCATGTCATCAGTCCTTCTGTGTGAGGATATATGCACTGTTTCTTTCAGTGTAGCAGGAAGCCAGGCAGGACAGCCTGGAGGAAGAGTCTAGGAAGAAGCCCCATAGCAAAGAAGAGAGAATCTTTTGGGATTATACTGTTTTTCTTATTCTAATGAAGATGTTCCGTGATTCTTTGCCATTGTCACCTGCCCCTTTGCACTTAACCTTTCAAATTCACAGTGCATCACCATCCTACACCCACCAAGTTTGTAGTTAAATTTTCCTAGTTTGGGTAGCTGGTCGCACTGCCAAACCCAAATGTTCAAAAATCATGAGACTGGCTTTAAAACATGAGATTAATAATAATAATAAAATAAAACATTTTGGATTCTTTTTATTTACCTTCTGTTTGAGGGCCTTTAGGGTGCACTCAGGTCATGTTTTCAAGCTTTTCTCTGCAACCATGAGGGCTAGAAACTTTCATAAAAAATAAAATGCTGAGCTTCTCATAACTCCAGGAGCTGGGTCTTAAAGAAAAACACCAAATATTGTGAGACTCATGATAAAATCATGAGAGCTGACAACAGTGAGTTGGGATATATCTTCTTAATTCAGGGAAGCACTGGATACACAGGCTCACCGAGAATAAATGTGGGCATGAAGATTCCATTAATATAAATTTTGTCGGATAGCAGTGGCAGAGATGTGTCCGCTCCCGAAAAGCTTGGCGTTCACAAAAATGTTTGCATCATACACTGTGTCTGGCCTGCCTGTGTACACAAATAGAGATCAGCTAACCTGGATATGACTACACTGGAGCTGGAGGTGTAGTTCCAGCTTGGATAGATATAGCTCTGTTCAAGCTAGTATGCTAAAAATAGAAGTGTAGCTGCAGCAGGATGGGCTAAGTAGGTAGGGTGATGAATGGGATCATACTTGCGGTGACTAGCTGTCCTGCCACCAGAGCCGTAACTAGGTATTTTTGCGCCCAAGGCAAGAATATAAAATTGTGCCCTCCCAGGGCCGGCTCTTCGGCAGCAATTTGGCAGTGGGTCCCTCAGTCCCTCTCGGAGGGAAGGGCCTGCCTCCAAATTGCCGCCGAAGAATGAATGAAGGGGCAGTGTTAGAGCCTGTGATTTTGGGGGATCAACTCATGATTTTTGACTGCTTGGGCTGGTAATGTTGCTTCCAAGATGGTCTTTGGTTCCAGTCCAGTTCCAATCCAGAGAGGGGCTCACAGGTTAAGAGAGGAGAGAAGTGCTGGATATCAGCAGTGGCCACTAGGGATCAGCATGTGTCCTGAGAATGCTGGGAGTTCAGGTTTGCAGGGCAGGATCAGAGGTGGCAGGTTTGTAGAAATTTTGGTGGTGCTCAGAACCCGCCCCCGCCCAAACTCCACCCCCGCACAGGCCCAAGGCTCTAGGAGGGAGTTTGGGTGAGGGAGGAGGTCTGGGGTGCAGGCCCTAGGCTGGGGCAGGGGATTGGGATGCAGGCTCTGGGAGGGAGTTTGGGGCTGTGATGGGGTGCAGAGGGAGGGGGTGCAGGTTCTGGGAGGGAGTCTGAAGATGGGAGGCGTGCAGAGAGATGGGGTGCAGGGGTGAGGGTTGTGGGTATAGATAAGGGGTTTGGAGTGTGGGGGGGCTCAGGGTGAGAGTCAGGGTGAGGGCTCCATCTGGGGCTGGGAATGGGAGGTTTGAGGTGTGGGAGGGGCGTGGGGGGTGAGGGCTCTGTCTGAGACTGGGGATGAGGTGTTTGAGGTGCTGGAGGGGCTCAGGGCTTGGGCAGAGAGTCAGGGTGTGGGGGGGATGAGGGCTCTGGTTGGGCCTGGAGATGAGGGGTTTTTGGTGCTGGTGGGGCTCATGCCTAAGGCAGAGGGCTGGAGGACAGGGGGATGAGGACTCTGTCTGGGACTGGGGATGAGGTGTTTGGGGTGCTGGAGGGGCTCAAGGCTCAGGCAGAGGATCAGGGTGTGGGGGGGATGAGGGCTCTGGCTGGGACTGGAGATGAGGGCTTTGTGGCACTGGAATGGCTCAGGGCTCAGGCAGAGTGTTGAGGATGCGGTGGTGGAGGGTGAAAGCTCTGACTGGGGGTGAGGGCTCTGGGGTGGGGCAGAGCTGGGGATGAGTGTGGGGTGCAGGCAGGCTGCTCTGGGACAGGGGCCAGAGAGGCTTCACCCCAGTCCTTTCCCTGCCGCAGCAGTGAGCTCTGGGGGAGGAGCCCCCCTTTCCTGCCCCCTCCCAGCAGCACACTCCCCCCCCACCACAGTCATCACTGCATATGCTCCCTAAGGCCCCTCTCAGGTCCAGGAATCTCCGTCACCTCCCCCATGATGGGTGCTGGGGGTGCTGCGTGAACCTCCTCCCCTGCTGTTGCCCCTGACTGTAGCCTCACTGGGGGTGAGGGATGGGGCTGCCTCCTTGCCCAGCACAGGGCAGGAGCAGTGACTGCGGGTGGGGAGGCGTGTGCTGCTGGAGGGTCCCATTGGAAAATGAAAGGGTCGGAGGGGGAAGGGCAGGCTCAAAGTCAGTCTGCCCTGGCAGTCAGATGGGGCGCAAAAGGACCCTGCGGCAGCAGTTGCTGCAGGGAGGCAACATGGAGCTGTTCTGCTCTGGGTCCAGGAAGGGGCTGGGGGATGCAAGTCAGGGCCAGGGGATACTCGGGGGAGGTGCGGGGGGGGCAGCAGGTAGGGCGAGGGAGATCACCTGGGTTATAAATATCTGTGCCAACAGCTTTTTTTTTTCTCCACCACTCTGTGCCCCTCGACTTTTTGCGCCTGAGGCAAGTGCCTCACTCACCTCACACTTGTTACAGCACTGCCTGCCGCCGTCACTACTGTAGCGTCTACTATTTTTAGTGCACTAGCTCAATTAGAGCTAGTGCAAATATGTCTACCTCAGCTGGAAATTAGACTACCAGCTCCAGTATAGATATACGCTACAATCCATTAAGCTGGCATCACCATGAGAGCCCTTTTTGTCAGATGTACCCCTGGGCTTGATGTGGAGGGACAGAATGGATATTTGGGTTCCCTCTACACATCCTGCATAGTTTGGGAAGCCCAGTAATGACCTCTTGTGCATTTGCCACGTTGATCACAATGCCCTGCAACATACCTCCGTAACAACAGCAACCACTATGTACCAAACTGATGACCAGGTAAGCGGTAACTAGCTTCCACCGTGCTACCATAATCCACCAATTAATTTTCCTCTAAAGTAATAGGATGCGTCAGATGATTGGTCTAGAAACTGTACTACCACGCTTAGGAGGAAGTGGAGAGACTTTGGATCTCCTCTGGAGAGAGTTGGTTATTTCCTAGCTCTAGTACAGTGCCCCAATACTGTTGGTATGGATGTCTTATAAATGCTAACATTATAATGTTATTACTACAGCACAAATGGATAAGTTCATGGACTATTAAGTGCAAATATAGGATATTAAGGCACTTTCGGAATTAAGTGAATATTTAAAATTATAATGTACTTTTTACACCTTTGCAAAATAATTTGTACATCTTTACTCATGGTCACTAGAATTTTACGTGTCATTATAAAGGCTGAGAGCAGACAGGATTGGCTACTAACTTTGTCTGTTACATACCAAGGAATCTCACAAAACCTAGAAGACTGGGCAACAAAATGACACATGAAATTCAATGTTGATAAGTGCAAAGTAATGCACATTGGAAAACATAATCCTAAATATATATATACAAAATGATGGGTTCTAAATTAGCTGTTGTCATAAACAGATAGCTAAGGGTTAATGTCTCTTACACCTGGAAAGGAGTAACCTGAAACACCTGACCAGAGGACCAATCAGGAAACAAGACTTTTTCAAATCTGGGTGGAGGGAAGTTTGTGTCTGAGTTCTTTGTTCTGTGTCTTGTGTCTGTCCCTCTCGGCTATGGGAAGGATTTTTCTGTCTCCTGCTTTCTAATCTTCTGTTTCAAAGTTGTAAGTACAAAGATAGGTTTGGTTTTTTTGTATTTACATGTGTGTAGTTGCTGGAGTGTTTTGAATTGTATTCTTTTTGAATAAGGCTGTTTATTCATATTTCTTTTAAGCAATTGACCCTGTATTTGTCAACTTAATACAGAGAGACCATTTTTATGTATTTTTTCTTTCTTTTTTATATAAAGCTTTATTTTTAAGACCTGTTGGAAGCTTTTCTTTAGTGGGGAACTCCAGGGAATTGAGTCTGTAGCTCACCAGGGAATTGGTGGGAGGAAGAAGTCAGGGGGAAATCTGTGTGTGTTAGATTTACTAGCCTGACTTTGCATTCCCTCTGGGTGAAGGGGGGGAGGGGTGGAAGAGAGATTAGCTATATCGGTGCTTGTGTTTTCCAGGACTGGAAATAGAGAGGGTGGAATCCCTCTGTTTAGATTCACGGAGCTTGCTTCTGTGTATCTCTCCAGGAACCCAGGGAGGGAACACCTGGAAGGGAGAAGGGAAGGGAAATGGTTTATTCCCCTTTGTTGTGAGACTCAAGGAATATGGGTCTTGGGGTCCCCAGGGAAGGTTTTTGGGGGGACCAGAGTGCCCCAAAACAGTCTAATTTTTTGGGTGGTGGCAGCTTTACCAGGTCCAAGCTGGTAACTAAGCTTGGAGGTTTTCATGCTAACCCCCATATTTTGGACGCTAAGGTCCAATCTGGGAACAGGTTATGACATGGTTTGCAGCGTTGTGGGAAAGATAGAATCCAGAAGCCAGTAGAAATATTATTTTCTTTTTCTCTGCTAGGGCTTTTAAGCAGAGAGAAACAGTTTGGTTTTAAAAGGAACCAGAGATATTTTTTTTTCTCTGCTCTCTCTTGCAGTTTCTGGCTTGCATATTAAGCAAGGAACCATTAAGGAACTATTACGGGTCTTTTGTGACACAATAGCACTCCCATTGTGAGACAAGTATCCAGCAATACACATGCAAATAAAGTGGTTTTTCTGGTTTACTTTACATTTAAAAGATTAGCTAGAGGAAGAAAGGGAAAAAAAGCACTGTTGCTAGGCAGACCCCAGGAGACAACAGAGCCAGCAGTTCAGACAAAAAACACCGGAGGGCACCCCAACCCAAGAAAACAGGAACCATGCCTAACAAGAGAAAAATGGAGGCCGAAGAACAAATCAAAGAAGCCGAGCACAGGCGAGATATGGAAAAAAAAACTACAAGAGATGGAGCTGAGAGAAACAGAAAGAGAGGCAGCCTACAAAAGAGAACAAGCAGCCAGAGAGGCAGCCTACAAAAGAGAGCAAGCAGCCAAAGATGCAGAGCACCAAAAACAGCTGGAACTCCAGAGGGAGACCCATCGACAGGCCATGGAATTAGAAAAGGCTAAGCAACAGGCTCCAGCCAATCCTAAAAACCCTTCACCAATTATGGTTCCACATCCCAAGAAATTTCCCACCTACGAGGCAGGTGATGACACTGAGGCCTTCTTGGAAAATTTTGAAAGAGCCTGTCTTGGGTACAGCATCCCTGAAGACCAGTACATGGTAGAATTGAGGCCACAGCTCAGTGGACCTTTAGCAGAGGTGGCAGCTGAAATGCCTAAGGAGCAAATGAACGACTATAAACTTTTTCAAACCAAGGCCAGATACAGAATGGGGATAACCCCAGATCATGCCCGTCGGCGTTTCAGAACCCAAAAGTGGAAACCAGATGTGTCATTTCTCAAACACGCCTACTACGTTGGGAAAAATTATGAGGCCTGGATATCAGGACACAATGTTAAATCCTTGGAAGAACTGCACCTCCTCATACAAATGGAGCAGTTCTTGGATGGTGTTCCTGAGGACATAACACGGTACAAACAAGATGGAAAACCCAAAAATCTCACCGAGGCGGGGGAGATTGGAGCCAGATGGATGGAAGTGGCAGAAAGCAAAAAAGCTACTGTCAAGGGGAACGAATACCCCAGAGGGCACACCGACCATAAACCCTACAACCGAGGACAACCAAAGACCCCACCTACAACCCAAGGAAAGCCACAGACACACTATTCTTCCACCTCACCAGTCTCCAGTAACCCACCTCGACCCAGTGACCAGTCGGATGGAAGATGCTTTAAGTGTAATGAACTGGGACATAGCAAGGCCAACTGCCCAAAGACCGCCAACCGAGTGCAGTTCATTACACCACCATCACACAAAAGATCCCCAGGCCCAGATGCCTCTCAAATACCCTTGGAGCGAAGGGAAAATTTGAGAGTGGGCGGAAAGAAGGTTACTGCGTGGAGAGACACGGGGGCACAAGTGTCAGCTATCCACCAATCCTTCGTAGACCCCAAATTCATCAACCCAAAGGCCCAAATGACAATTTACCCCTTCATGTCACAAGCTGTAGACTTGCCTACAGCTAAACTGCCTGTCCAGTACAAAGGCTGGTCAGGAATGTGGACTTTTGCAGTCTATGACAACTATCCCATCCCCATGCTACCGGGGGGAAGACTTGGCCAACCAGGTGAAACGGGCCAAGAGAGTGGGAATGGTTACACGTAGCCAAACCAGGCAAGCTTCCAGACCCATTCCTGTTCCTGAGCCGTCCACAAGGGCCCAGTCTGTGTTACCAGAGACCCAGACAAAGGTAGTGGACCCGGATTCCATGCCAACCACTGAAACAGCCACAGCACCTCTAGTCCCAGGCCCGGAACGGGAACAGCAACCAGCACTAGCAATTGCAACCACATCTTCAAACTCAACGCCAGTGGGCGCCAGCAAGCCAGAACTGGCAGAAGCAACAGACAGGCATACCCAAAAGGCTCAGCCAGAGCCTGAAATACCCTCAGGTGCACCAGCGGAGAGCGGTTCACCAGCAACGGAAACAACCCCATCACCTACATCGCTTCCAGAGGGACCAAGCCCAAGTCCACAGTCTGAGGAAGAACTGGTGACCCCAGCCTCAAGGGAACAGTTCCAGACTGAGTAGGAAGCGGATGACAGCCTTCAGAAAGCATGGGCGGCGGCACGGAGCACCCCACCGCCTCTCAGCTCTTCTCACCGATCCCGGTTTATTATAGACCAAGGACTTTTATACAAGGAGATTCTTTCTGGTGGACACCGGGAAGAATGGCAGCCGCAAAAACAGTTGGTGGTTCCAACTAAGTACCGGGGGAAGCTCTTAAGCTTAGCCCATGATCATCCCAGTGGCCATGCTGGGGTGAACAGAACCAAGGACCGGTTGGGGAAGTCCTTCCACTGGGAGGGGATGGGTAAGGACGTTGCCAAGTATGTCCGGTCTTGTGAGGTATGCCAAAGAGTGGGAAAGCCCCAAGACCAGGTCAAGGCCCCTCTCCAGCCACTCCCCATAATTGAGGTCCCATTTCAGCGAGTAGCTGTGGATATTCTGGGTCCTTTCCCAAAAAAGACACCCAGAGGAAAGCAGTACGTACTGACTTTCGTGGACTTTGCTACCTGATGGCCGGAAGCTGTAGCTCTAGGCAACACCAGGGCTAACACTGTGTGCCTGGCCCTAACAGACATTTTTGCCAGGGTAGGTTGGCCCTCCGACATCCTTACTGATTCAGGATCTAATTTCCTGGCAGGGACCATGCAAAAACTGTGGGAAACGCATGGGGTGAACCACTTGGTTGCCACCCCGTACCACCATCAAACCAATGGCCTAGTGGAAAGATTTAATGGAACTTTGGGGGCCATGATACGTAAATTCATCAACGAACACTCCAATAATTGGGACCTAGTGTTGCAGCAGTTGCTGTTTGCCTACAGGGCTGTACCACATCCCAGTTTAGGGTTTTCACCGTTTGAACTTCTGTATGGTCACGAGGTTAAGGGGCCATTACAGTTGGTGAAGCAGCAATGGGAGGGGTTTACCCCTTCTCCAGGGACTAACATTCTGGACTTTGTAAGCAACCTACAAAACACCCTCCGACACTCTTTAGCCCTTGCTAAAGAGAACCTAAAGGATGCTCAGGAAGAGCAAAAGGCCTGGTATGACAAACATACCAGAGAACGTTCCTTCAAGGTAGGAGACCAGGTTATGGTCTTGAAGGCGCAACAGGCCCATAAGATGGAAGCATCATGGGAAGGGCCATTCACGGTCCAAGAGCGCCTGGGAACTGTGAACTACCTCATAGCATTTCCCAATTCCTCACTAAAGCCCAGAGTGTATCATGTTAATTCTCTCAAGCCTTTCTATTCCAGAGACTTACAGGTTTGTCAGTTTACAGTCCAGGGAAATGATGCTGAGTGGCCTGACGGTGTCTACTACGAAGGGAAAAAAGACGGTGGTGTGGAGGAGGTGAACCTCTCAACCACCCTGGAACGTCTGCAGCGGCGACAAATCAAGGAGCTGTGCACTGGATTCACCCCATTGTTCTCAGCCACCCCAGGACAGACTGACCGGGCATACCACTCCATTGACACAAGTAATGCTCACTCAATTAGAACCCCACCCTACCGGGTGTCTCCTCATGCCCAAGCTGCTATAGAACGGGAGATCCAGAACATGCTACAGATGGGTATAATCCGCTCATCTACCAGAGCATGGGCATCTCCAGTGGTTCTGGTACCCAAACCAGATGGGGAAATTCGCTTTTGCGTGGACTACCGTAAGCTAAATGCGGTAACTCGTCCAGACAACTATCCAATGCCACGCACCGATGAGCTATTGGAAAAGTTGGGACGTGCTCAATTCATCTCTACAATAGACTTAACCAAGGGGTACTGGCAAGTACCACTAGATGAACCTGCCAAGGAGAGGTCAGCATTCGTCACCCATGCAGGGGTGTATGAATTTAATGTCCTTCCTTTCGGCCTTCGAAATGCACCCGCCACCTTCCAGAGGCTGGTAGATGGTCTACTAGCAGGACTGGGAGAATATGCAGTTGCCTACCTCGATGATGTGGCCATTTTTTCGGACTCCTGGCCCGAACACCTACTACACCTGGAAAAGGTCTTTGAGCGCATCAGGCAGGCTGGACTAATTGTTAAGGCCAAAAAGTGTCAAATAGGCCAAAACAGAGTGACTTACCTGGGGCACCAGGTGGGTCGAGGAACCATAAACCCCCTACAGGCCAAGGTGGATGCTATCCAAAAGTGGCCTGTCCCAAAGTCAAAGAAACAGGTCCAATCCTTCTTAGGCTTGGCCGAGTACTACAGGCAATTTGTACCACACTACAGCCAAATCGCTGCCCCGCTGACCGACCTGACCAAAAAGACCCAGCCAAATGCAGTTAAGTGGACTGATGAGTCTCAAAAGGCCTTTACCCAACTTAAGGCAACGCTCATGTCTGACCCTGTGCTCAGGGCCCCGGATTTTGACAAGCCATTCCTAGTAACCACGGATGCATCTGAGCGTGGTATAGGAGCAGTTCTCATGCAGGAAGCAACAGATCACAACTTCCATCCTGTCGTGTTTCTCAGCAAGAAACTATCTGAGAGGGAAACTCACTGGTCAGTCAGTGAAAAGGAATGCTATGCCATTGTGTACGCCCTGGAAAAGCTACGCCCATATGTTTGGGGACGGCGGTTCCAGCTACAAACTGACCATGCTGTGCTAAAGTGGCTTCATATTGCCAAGGGGAACAACAAGAAACTTCTTCGTTGGAGTTTAGCTCTCCAAGATTTTGATTTTGAAATTCAGCACATCTCAGGAGCTTCTAACAAAGTTGCTGATGCACTCTCCCGTGAGAGTTTCCCAGAATCCAGTAGTTAAAAAGTGTTCTTAACATGTAGAAGTCTGTTAGTTATATACTTAGTGGTATATGTAACGGTGCATGTGTTGTATTAATCTGTTTATTTTAAAGTTCTAGGAGGAAATCGCCGCCAGTGAGCTTCCCCACTGTCTGCAATTTGGGGGGCGTGTCATAAACAGATAGCTAAGGGTTAATATCTCTTACACCTGGAAAGGAGTAACCTGAAACACCTGACCAGAGGACCAATCAGGAAACAAGACTTTTTCAAATCTGGGTGGAGGGAAGTTTGTGTCTGAGTTCTTTGGTTTTGTCTTCTGCCTGTACTCTCTCTCGGCTATGAGAGGATTTCTGTCTCCTGCTTTCTAATCTTCTGTTTCAAAGTTGTAAGTACAAAGATAGGTTTGATTTTTTTGTATTTACATGTGTGTAGTTGCTGGAATGTTTTGAATTGTATTCTTTTTGAATAAGGCTGTTTATTCATATTTCTTTTAAGCAATTGACCCTGTATTTGTCACCTTAATACAGAGAGACCATTTTTATGTATTTTTTCTTTCTTTTTTATATAAAGCTTTCTTTTTAAGACATGTTGGAGTTTTTCTTTAGCGGGGAACTCCAGGGAATTGAGTCTGTAGCTCACCAGGGAATTGGTGGGAGGAAGAAGTCAGGGGGAAATCTGTGTGTGTTAGATTTACTAGCCTGACTTTGCATTCCCTCTGGGTGAAGGGGGCTAGGGGTGGAAGAGAGATTAGCTATATCGGTGCTTGTGTTTTCCAGGACTGGAAATAGAGAGGGTGGAATCCCTCTGTTTAGATTCATGGAGCTTGCTTCTGTGTATCTCTCCAGGAACCCAGGGAGGGAACACCTGGAAGGGAGAAGGGAAGGGAAATGGTTTATTCCCCTTTGTTGTGAGACTCAAGGAATTTGGGTCTTGGGGTCCCCAGGGAAGGTTTTTGGGGGGACCAGAGTGCCCCAAAACAGTCTAATTTTTTGGGTGGTGGCAGCTTTACCAGGTCCAAGCTGGTAACTAAGCTTGGAGGTTTTCATGCTAACCCCCATATTTTGGACGCTAAGGTCCAAATCTGGGAATAGGTTATGACAGCTGTTACCACTCAAAAAAGAGATATTGGAATAATTTTAGACAATTCTCTGAAAACATCTGCTTAATGTGCAGCAGCTGTCAAAAAAGCTAACAATGTTAGGAACCATTAGGAAAAGGATGGATAAGAAGACAGAAAATATCATAATGCCACTACATAAATCTGTGGTATATCTCCATCTCAAATACTGCATGCATTTCTGGTCACCCTATCTCAAAAATATATATTAGAAATTGAAAAAGGTACAGGGAAGGGCAACAAAAATGATTAGGGGTATGGAACGGCTTCCATATGAGGAGAGTTTAAAAAGACTGGGACTGTTCATCTTAGAAAAGAGACAACTAAGGGGGAATATAATATAGGCCTATAAAATCATGAATGGTGTGGAGAAAGTGAATAAGGAACTGTTGTTTACCCCTCCACATAACATATGAAATTAATAGGCAGCAGGTTTAAAACAAACATAAGGAAGTATTTCTTCACATAACACAGAGTCAGCCTGTGGAACTTGTTGCCAGAAGATGTTGTGAAGACCAACAGTAAAACTGAGTTCAAAAAAGAATTAGATAAGTTCCTGGAGGATAGGTCCATCAATGGCTATTAGCCAAGATGGTCAGGATGCAACCCCATGCTCTGGGTATCCCTATACATCTAAGTGCCAGACGCTGGGACTGGACAACAGAGGATGGATCATTTGATAATTGTGCTGTTCTGTTTGTTCCCTCTGATGCCTCTGGCACTGGCCACTGTCAGAAGACAGTAACAGTGGGCTAAATGGACCATAGGTCTGACCTAGTATGGCCATTCTTCTGTTCTTACATAACAAACTTCTCTTTTTATAGCACTGAACATTCTCATTACTTTCCTAATAAAATCTGACTTAAATTTACCTGTGACTTCATAAATGAGGCAAATCTTTCTGTTACATCAATTTTATGCTAATCTAACTCTTGATTTCAACAGAGTTATACTGCATAAAACCAGAGCTGCTGAGAATCAAGTTCATGATTACATGTAAGGCCATGGAAGGGAATTTCATTATTTTTATAAGAACAATTTTCCATGACTACATTCTTCCCTATTCAGGGGAAAACAGGAACACCCAACAGGAGTGGAAAGCATAAATGAGAGAGGAGACAGATGGAGCAAAACATATCAGGAGCAGAGACTGGAGAGACATAGTACAGGGCCCAGTGACTTGGGTATCTAAAGTTGGATACGTTCATCTGTAGTCAGCAATCTAAATATCCATTTCACGCATTAGGTAGTGATAGATGTCTAAATATGGTGCATATTTTTTAGTTGAAAAAATGGGATTTCAGGCAGTGCAGTCATCTCTCATAGCACTATTAATCAAGAAAGCCCCTTCAGAAGAACCAGTCTTTGGGGGGAGGGACAGAGGTTTTTACTTCCTCACAGTAAACTCCCAAATGCAGAAAGCATGTCCTCTCTCCCATAGACTGCATGAATCCAATGTGATGGAAACAGGATTGGACCCAAGACTCCGAATCAGAAAAACACTTAAGCATGTACTTAAGTCCATCCTTATTCAGGAAGCACCTGACTTCAGTGGTACTTAGCACATGTTTAAGTGTTTTGCTGAATTGGGGCCAAGGACAACATGCTGAAGAAAGTGGAAGAACAGGGAGCTTTATTTATATCAGCTCTTCTTTGGGCCTTGGCTACACTGGAGAGTTGCAGTGCTGGTAGTGGCTTTACAGCACTGCAACTCACTCACCATTCACACTTGCAAGGCACATACAGCGCTGTATCTTCCTGGCTATAGCGCTGGCTGTACTCCACCTCGGCCTGGGGAATAACGACTATAGCGCTGGTGATGCAGCACTGCTCCGCCAGTGCTATCACAAAAAGCACTGTTATTGGCCTCCAGAGGTATTTGGAGGTATCCCAGAATGCCTGTTTAGCCACTCTGCTCATCAGTTCGAACTCTACTGCCCTGGCCTCAGGTGACTTGCCCTTTAAATGCCCCGGAAATTTTAAAAATCCCCTTCCTGTTTGCTCAGCCAGGTGTGGAGTGCAATCAGTGAATCTTTCCAGGTGACCATGCTTCCACACGCCAAACAAGGCCCAGCATGGAGCAATGGTGAGCTGCTGGACCTCATCAGTGTTTGGGGGGAGGAAGCTGTGCAGTCCCAGCTGCGCTCCAGCTGTAGGAATTACAATACCTATGGGCAGATATCAAGGGCCATGCTGGAAAGGGGCCATGGCCGGGATGCCCTGCAGTGCAGGGTTAAAGTGAAGGAGCTGTGGAGTGCCTATTGCAAAGCGTGCGAGGGAAACCGCCGCTCCAGCGCTGCCCCCACGACCTGCCGTTTTTACAAAGAGCTGGATGCGATACTTGAGGGTGACCCCATCACCACTCCGACGACTATGATGGACACTTCAGAGCGAGGGGAGGAGGAGGAGGAGGAAACTGAGAGTGAGGGTACTGGGGTGGGGGGAGACACCCTGGAGTCCCTGGAAGCATGCAGCCAGGAGCTCTTCTCAAGCCAGCAGGAAGGTAGCCAGTCGCAGCAGCCAGTACTTGGTGGAGGACAAACAGAGGAGCAGGTTCCCAGTAAGCGGCATTTATTTTCAGGATGGAAATATTTCGGGAGAGGAGGGCGGGTTAGGGCTGATGCATGCCTAGATGTGGAATAGCGCACTGATGTGGTCTATCACGTTGCGGTAATTGGCCTCGGTAATCTCTTCAAAAGTTTCAGCCAGAGCGTGGGTAATGTGCTTGCGCAAGTTTATTGGGAGAGCCACTGTGGTCCTTGTCCCAGTCAGGCTAACACGTCCGCGCCACTGTGCCGCAAGGGGTGAGGGGACCATTGCAAGACACAGGCAAGCTGCATAGGGGCCAGGTCGGAATCCGCATTGCTGTAGAAGACCCTCCCGCGCTTCCCAGGTGACCTGCAGCAGCGAGATATCTTCCAGGATCAACTCCTGTGAAAAATGTTGGGATAGTGTTCACTGTAGGTGCCCCCTGCAGCTGTTTGCTTTCCCCAACGCACAGAAACTCCAAGGACACTAGAGCCCTGAAGCAATCAGTCCCCCTTACTCACCATTTCGGGGCTCCCGTGGGTTATGTGCTCTCTTTGGGATGGAAAAATTATGCTACTGTGAAAAATGTTACTCTTTAACTGTGGGAATAACTGTCTGGTATAAACAATGCTGCCTCTGTTAAGTGTTACATTTTTTTCCTTTCCAGAAGCAACCTTGAGATCTCGGCTGCCCATGTTATCAACAGCTCAAAGACTACAAAACCTCCGGAAGAAGCCACGATAAAGCAAAGAAGACCTGCTGCAAGCAGTTATGGAGCACTCTGTCACAGAGAATCAAAAAGCGCACGACTGGAGGGAAAGGGAAAGCAGAATCCGCCAGAAAAATGCAGCGGACAGGAAGAAAAGCACAAAGCAGCTGATAAGCATCCTGGCGCGCCAAGTGGACTCTATCCAGGCGCTCATAGCCATGCAGGCAGAGCACTACTGCACCCGCCCCACCCCATCCCAAAGCTCTTTCCCTTATGCCCCAATGTCAGCTCAAAACCCCCTTCCCCAGCATCCAGGTTCTTACCTCCACCAGCTGCCTCCAACACCTGTACGTTCACCACCCAGCCCTGAGAACTACGACCCTTACCCTCTGCACTCAACCCCCATCACCATGCAGTATAGCCATCCTGAAGTGCAGCAGTCATTGCACAGTACTCCAGACAGGACATATTCAAACCTGTGACTGTACAGTTCCCCACCCCACCCCCCTGCCCTTTTAGGTTCCCAAAAAGTTGTGTGTCTGTCAATAAAGTAATTTTCTTTTCAATAAATGAATTCTTGGCTTTGAAAACAGTCTTTATTATTGCAGAAAGTCAGAGATACCTTAGCCTGGGAAAGAAACAGGCACTGCAAATCAGCTTAGGAAACACAGATTCCTACTAACATTGTAACCACTGCACTTCACTCCCCTGCAAGGCACCAAACATTACTGTTGGTTTTCAGCCTCAAACTCCTCCTTCAAGGCATCCCTAATCCTTGCAGCCCTGTGCTGGGCCTCTCTAGTAGCCCTGCTCTTTGGCTGTGCAAATTCAGCCTCCAGGCATTGAACCTCGGAGGTCCATGCCTGACTGAATTTTTCACCCTTCCCTTCACAAATATTATGGAGGGTACAGCATGCGGATATAACCGCGGGGATGCTGCTTTCCCCCAAGTCTAGATTCCCATACAGAGATTGCCAGTGCCCCTTTAAACGGCCAAAAGCACACTCCACAGTCATTCAGCACCGGCTCAGCCTGAGGTAGTTGAACCAGTCCTTGCTCCTGTCAAGGTTCCCTGTTTACATTTTCAAGAGCCATGGCATTAACGGGTAAGTGGGGTCTCCAAGGATCACAATGGGCATTTTGACGTCCCTTACTGGAATCTTCCGGTCTGGGAAAAAAGTACCGGCCTGCATCTTCCTGAACAGGCCTGTTCCTAAAGATGCGTGCATCACGCACCTTTCCGGGCCAGTCTGTGTTAATGTCAGTGAAACACCCACGGTGATCCATAAGCATCTGGAGAACCATGCAGAAATACCCCTTCTGATTAACGTACTCAGATGCTAGGTGGGGTGGTGCCAGAATAGGAATATGCGTCCCATCTATCGCCCCTCCACAGTTAGGGAAACCCATTTGTGCAAAGCCATCCAGAATGTCCTGCACATTCCCCAGAGTCACAGTTCTTCTTAGCAGGATGCGATTAATGGCCCGGCAAACTTCCATCAACACGATTCCAATAGTCGACTTTCCCTCTCCAAACTGGTTCCCGACCGATCGGTAGCTGTTTGGAGTTGCCAGCTTCCAGACTGCAATAGCCACCCGCTTCTCCACCGGCAGGGCAGCTCTCAATCTCGTGTCCTTGTGCCGCAGGGTGGGGGCAAGCTCAGCACACAGTCCCATGAAAGTGGCTTTTTTCATCCGAAAGTTCTGCAGCCACTGCTCGTCATCCCAGACTTCCATGACGATGTGATCCCACCACTTAGTGCTTGTTTCCCGAGCCCAAAAGCGGCGTTCCACGGTGCTGAGCATTTCCGTGAATGCCACAAGCATGTTCGTGTCGTACGCGTCACGCAACTCGCTATCATAGTTGGACTCCTCATCACTTTGGTTCCTAAGGAATAGCTCAACTGTCAAACGTGATGTGCTGGCGAGACTCGTCAGCATATTCCTCAGCAGTTTGGGCTCCATTTCCCAAATCAGAAATCGCGTTGCACAGAAACCGTTGAGAGAGTCAAGAGGGCGCCAAACGTGGACAGAAATACAAGGATTGCTGGGATGTGAAGCGATGCATCACAGGGCGATGGGACAGGAAGCAGAATGACCCGCCCCCTCCCCACAACCCACGGCGCCAGAATGGGAAGAGGTGCTCTGTGGGATAACTGCCCATAATGCACCACTCCCAACACCACTGCAAATATGGCCACACTGCAGCGCTGGTAGCTGTCAGTGTGGCCACACTGCAGCACTTTCCCTACACAGCTGTACGAAGACAGCTTTAACTCCCAGCGCTGCACACCTGCAAGTGTAGCCAAACCCATAGTTGAGCAGCCTGATAATTTCTGCATATGGATTTATTTATTTCATTAATTGTAATATGTCAGAATGATTCAACTTTTCTACTTAGATAGTTTAGCCTACTGTGTAGTTAGTACACACTGAACTTTGAGGCTAGTAGGCCCTGGAGGCCCACCTATAACATCTTCTTGATGCAGACCATCAGAGCTGTGCTGCAGTTTGTTTTGTTTAATACAAAGCAAGTAATACCCCTTGAAATTTTTCCATTGCAGAGTAATGGAAAATGGAACTTTCAAAAATGTATTTTTAGAACAAAGTTCTTGCTGTGCCTTCACTAAGTAGATCAGAATACTGGAGTGAAGAGTTCCATTTTTCAGAAAAAGCAGTTAACTTTCAATTATCAAAAGTGCTCTGTTGTAAGAATGGCTATAAAGCACTAAATATTTGCAATTAGTCATCTAGAAATATTTATTCTGGATCTGGCTCTTCACCGCTGCAGAATCTCTGCTTATAGAGGACTGAGAAAGCTCCTTTTTTGTAAAAGGCTAGTATTTATCCAACAGACTTAAATGCTTCCAGAGGAGCAGTTTCAGTCTATTGTGAAAGTATACATTCAGAGAGTGTATTATACGTACTAAAAGTGGGTTGTAAAAGTCTTAATAAAAACAGAGAGACAAGGCGGGTGAGGTAATATCTTTTATTGAACCAACTTCTATTGGTGAGAGAGACAAGTTTGTGAGCTTACACAGAGCTGTTCTTCAGATCTGGGAGAGGTACTCAGAATGTCATAGCTAAATACAAGGTGGAACCTACTGTTAAGCATAAACAGTTAACATGTTGCAAGGTGAAGTGGGCAGTTAACACCTGTGCAGTCGTATGACAAAGGAAGGTTAGTGGGTTACAGATTGTTGTAATCAGCCATAAAACCATGTCTTCACTGAGATTTTTAGTGTCTAGCCGAGTGTGATAGGGTGTTGTCATAAACAGATGGCAAAGGGTTAATGTCTCTTGTACCTGTAAAGGGTTACAAGCTCAGTAAACCTGGCTGACACCTGACCAAAGAACCAATTGGGAGACAAGATACTTTCAAATCTGGGTGGAGGGAAGTCTTTGTTTTGTGCTGTTTTCTTTGTCCTCTGTTTTCTCTGGGGTCTGAGAGGGACCAGACATGTATACAGGCTCTCCAATCTTTCTGAAAAAGTCTCTTCTATTCAATACTGTAAGTACTAGATAGCAGGTGGATTAGGCATTTGTTTGTTTTCTTTATAGCAAATGTGTATTTTGCTGGACGAATTTTAACTCTGTTTGCTGTAACTTGTATACTTAGGCTGGGAGGGGGAGTCTCTCTGGTCCAGGTGAAGCTGAAAGACCCTGTAACATATTCCATCTTGATTTTACAGAGATAATTTTTACTTTTTTCCTTCTTTAATTAAAAGCTTTTCTTTTAAGAACCCGATTGATTTTTTTTTTATTCTTGTGTGAGACCCCAGGCGACAGGGTCTGGACTCACCAGGGATTGGTGGGGGGAAAGGAGAGAAGGGGGAGGGAAAGGATAATTTCTCTGTGTTAGGATCACTGTCTCTCTCTCAGGGAGAGTCTGGGAGGGGGAGAGAAGGGAGGGAAGGTGAATTTCCTCTCTGTTTTAAGATTCAAGGAGTTTGCATCACAGGGATTCCCCAGTGTAACCCAGGGAGGGGAAAATCTGGGTGGGAGGAAGGAAGGAGAGGGGAATGGTTTATTTCCCTTTGTTTTAAGACCCAAAGGGTTTGAGTCTTGGGTCCCCCAGGGAAGGTTTTGGGGCACAGAGAGTGTACCCAAACACTATATTTTGAGTTGGTGGCAGCGTGATAAGATCTAAGCTAGGAATTAATCTTAGAAGGAAACAGGCAGGTCCCCACTTTCTGGACGCTAAAGTTCAAAGTGGGAAACAGACCCGGACAGGTGTGTTTTTCACACTTGCCATGAAGGGGTTAATGTAGACCAGAGGCGCCAATTACTTAGGCCTGGTCTACACTACATGTTTAAACCGATTTTAGCAGCGTTAAACCGATTTAACGCTGTACTCGTCCACACAATAAGGCCCTTTAAATCGATATAAAGGGCTCTTTAAATTGGTTTCTATACTCCTCCCCAACGAGAGGAGTAGCGCTAAAATCGGTATTACCATATCGGATTAGGGTTAGTGTGGCTGCAAATCGACGGTATTGGCCTCCAGGCGGTATCCCACAGTGCACCACTGTGACCGCTCTGGAAAGCAATCTGAACTCGGATGCACTGGCCAGGTAGACAGGAAAAGCCCCGCAAACTTTTGAATTTTATTTCCTGTTTGCCCAGCGTGGAGCTCTGATCAGCACAGGTGGTGATGCAGTCCCAAATCCAAAGAGAGCTCCAGCATGGACCGTACGGGAGATATTGGATCTGATAGCTGTATGGGGAGACAAATCTGTTCTATCAGAGCTCCGTCACAGAAGATGAAATGACAAAGCATTTGAAAAAAATCTCCAGGCTATGATACAGAGTCCACAGCACAGTGCTGCGTGACAAGCGTAACGGAAAGCCAAAGAATCAAATGGACACTCATGGAGGGGTACTGAGGACTCCAGCTATCCCACAGTCCCCAGCAGTCTCCGAAAAGCATTTGCATTCTTGGCTGAGCTCCCAATGCCTGTAGGGTCAAACACATTGTCCGAGGTGGTTCAGGGTATATCTCGGCAATTTACCCCCTCCCCTCCGTGAAAGAAAAGGGAAAAAATCGTTTCTTGACTTTTTTCAATGTCACCCTATGTCTACTGAATGCTGCTGGTAGACATGATGCTGTGGCAGTAAAGAGCAGTATCCACTCCTCTTCCCTCCCTGGTGGCAGATGGTACAATATGCTTGCTATCTGCTGAGTGCTCCTGGCTGGCCTCAGGCGAGGCCAGCCGGGGGCGCCTGGGTAAAAATAGGAATAACTCCCGGTCATCCCCGGTAGATGGTACAGAACAACTGGTAACCGTCTTCATCATAGTAACTGGGGGCTGAGCTCCATCAGCCCCCTCCTTTTCATGTTTAAAGAAAAGATTCTGTACTGCCTGGACTATCATAGCAGCGGGATGTTGGGCTCCTCTCCCCCACACCGCTTAATGTTCTGCCTGGACTATCATAGCAGCTGGAGGCTGCCTCCCCCTCATTTTATCTCACTAACAAGTCACTGTTTCTTATTCCTGCATTCTTTATTACTTCATCACACAAATGGGGGGGACACTGCCACGGTAGCCCAGGAAGGTTGGGGGAGGAGGGAACCAACGGGTGGGGTTGTTGCAGAGGCACCCCCCGTGAATGGCATGCAGCTCATCATTTCTGCGGGATCTGACACGGAGCGGCTGTGCTCTCTGGTACACTGGTTCTCTAGTACACTTGCCCCATATTCTAGGCAGGACTGACTCTATTTTTAGATACCATAATGGAGGAATTGACTCTGGGAGTCATTCTCATTTTTGTCTTTGCGCCCCCGGCTGACCTCAGCCAGGGGCACCCATGATAGCAGCAGACAGTACAGAAGGACAGATAACCGTCATCTCAAATGGCACAACAGACGGTACAGAACGACTGATAACTGTCTCTGCTGTCATGCAAAGGCAAATGAATGCTGCTGTGTAGCGCTGCAGTATCGCCTCTGTCAGCGGCATCCAGTACACATATGGTGACAGTAAAAAAAAGCTGAACGGGCTCCATGGCTGCCGCGCTATGGCATCTGCCAGGGCAATCCAGGGAAAAAGGGCGCGAAATGATTGTCTGCCGTTGCTTTCCCGGAGGAAGGAATGACTGACGACATTTACCCAGAACCACCCGCGACAATGATTTTTGCCCCATCGGGCACTGGGATCTCAACCCAGAATTCCAAGGGGCGAGGGAGACTGAGGGAACTATGGGATAGCTACGGAATAGCTACCCACAGTGCAACGCTCCAGAAATCGACGCTAGCCTCGGACCATGGACCCACACCACCGAATTAATGTGCTTAGTGTGGCCGCGTGCACTCGACTTTATGCAATCTGTTTTACAAAACTGGTTTATGTAAAATCGGAATAATCCCGTAGTGTAGACATACCCTTAGGCTGCAAACTGGGAGAACTAAGGCTGAGAGGAAAGCCCTAATTAATGGAAGATCATCTGTGTAGGAACAGGAATGGGGTTCTACAAAGCCAGAGAGCTGATAGCAGAGAGAGGCTGCAGGGAAATAGTCTGTAGTCACTCCCTGGGAGAAGGGGTGTGTGTTTGGGGCTACAGAAATTAGCCTTCAGTTATTCCCTGAGAGGAGAAAGATTGGGCTGGCAAACCTGGGGGCTTGGGGTGGCTATAAGAGCCAGAAAGAGTACGAAAGGCTCAGGCAAAAAGGAAGCAAGGTTCAGGATGGTGCAAACCTTGGCTGCTGACTAGAGGGTCCTGAGCTGGAATCTAGAGTAGAGGGTGGTCCCGGGTGGTCTACCAGCCACTGTGGAAGTGGCATCATCGGGGCAGTGAATGAGAAGGCTGACTAAGATTGCTGGTGAGGAATTGAGTTTGAGTCAGAAGCGGGAAACATGCATAGGGACCTGGCTGAAGGGCCAAGTCATGAAGAAGGAGCACCTTGAGTCACAAAAGAGCAAGAGAGTGGCAGCAGGGTGTGCAGTGAGTAGCCAAAGGGGGCCTTGGACTGAGAAAGAGCTAATTCCCAGAGTAGCCAGGAGGAGGTGCCACCTGTGGTGAAGGGATCTAGTGACAAAGTCTTATGAATTTAAGTTTCCAAGCTCATCTTTTGAAGGTGTTGTGCAGGTTTCCTTTGCAGATGACGACTGAGAGGTCAGATAGGATCGTTTTGTGAAAAGTGTTCACCCATGGGTTTTGTCTCTTTCACCTACAGAATTTGGTTCAATAAAAAATATGACCTCATCCATTTTGTCTCTCTAACATCCTGGGACCAAACACCGTAAACAATTTTTTAAAAATTTAAAAATTAAAAAAATAGTACTTTGGATGTAAAGTAGCAATAACAGACTATCTGGGTAACTTTGTTTTTAAATATCACAAGAAGCAAAGATAGTCATAAATAGCACTCTTCATCCAGAAATCTCAGTGTGTTTTACACAGAAAAGTAAATATCAATATTTCCATTTTACACAGGATAAACAGATTCACAGAGAGGCGAAGTGACTTGTCCAGGGTCACACAGGAAGTCACTGCATAGCTGGGAATAGCACCCAGGTTCCCCATTCAGTGCTCTGGCCATTAAAAACTACTAGCTCAATCAAATTAGGGCTATATGCTGCAGAATATATCCAGAATCTTCTGAGCCAGCAGGAAGATCAGCAGACTGAAAAAAGGCTAACATACCATCATACACCCCACCAAGCTTTACACCAGAATTCTGTATTCTGGACCCATTCCTCTTACCTTCCCTACAAATCCCACAGGCCCACCTCTGTTCTCTGTATTCTGATGGGGGTGGGGGTGAGGACAGCCTCCGTTATCCTCCAGCCCAGGGGTCGGCAACCTTTCAGAAGTGCTGTGCCGAGTCTTCATTTATTCACTCTAATTTAAGGTCTCGCGTGCCAGTAATACATTTTAACATTTTTAGAAGGTCTTATTCTATAAGTCTACAATATATAACTAAACTATTGTTGTATGTAAAGTAAATAAAGCTTTTAAACTGTTTAAGAAGCTTCATTTAAAATTAAATTAAAATGCAGAGACCCTCGGACCGGTGGCCAGAGCCTGGGCAGTGCGAGTGCCATGGAAAACCAGCTTGCGTGCCGCCATAGGTTGCCTACCCCTGCTCCAGCCCTTCCCCTGTCATCTTTTTGATGAGTAGTGGGAAGGTCAGAAAATGAGGTTTCTCCAGATCAGTGGCTCCCTGTCATCATCTCCTTAGTTGACAGAAGACAGCTAAGGAAACATCATTGGACCACATAGATCCTTTGAAAATATTTCCCAGTTTACGTAAGGAAAGCACCTTAAATGCACATTTGCATTTAAATGTCAGAGGACGCCTGCTGTCATTTACATGAGCCTGAGCGTTCCACGGAAAGATATGATCTGAAGCAGCCATCAAAAACGAAACTGTCGTCATTCTGCTGCTACTGTGGAGGGACACTGACCCCAGGAACAGGGAGCCAGCTCTTTCCCTCCTAAACCTCCAAGTTTCCATGGACCCACAGAAATGGTCTGATTCTGTGGTGAGTTGGGCTGCTTTGTGTTATCCTTGCATCACAAACTACAGCCCTAAAGCCATCTTAGCAGGCGGCAGGAGGATTCCCCCATCACTGTAGCAGCTCCTATGTTGAAAGTGTGGCTGAGGCAAAGGGAACATGGCTGAGGTGTTTACATCCTTATGATCACTGACTATTGTAGTGGGGGCTGTTGACCAAACAGCATAAATGAGGGTAACCTTCAGGATACTCTAATTCAGTGGTTCTCAACCAGGAGTACAGGGCCCCGTAGGGGGCCGCAAACAGGTTTCAGGGGGGTCTGCCAAGCAGGACCGGCATTAGACTTGCTGGGGACCAGGGCAGAACGCTGAAGCCCCACTGCATGGAGCTGAAGGCCAAGGCCCAGAGCCCCGCCACCCAGGGCTGAAGTCGAAGTCTGAGCAACTTAGCTTTGCGGGCCCCCCTGTAGCATGGAACCTGGGCAATTGCCTTGCTTGCTACCTCCGAACTCTGGCCCTGGCTTTTATGTGCAAAAAAACAGTTGTTGTGGCACTGGTGGGCCATGGAGTTTTTAACAGCATGTTGGGAGGGGCCTCAGAAAGAAAAAGGTTGAGAACCCCTGCTCTAATTTATGCTGGAGACTGACCTGGTACCAGGATTGTCTAAGATTAAGCTTAGGGGTGAAATGCAAGAAAAACCTTTGTTTATCAGTCCTTTCTTGCCCCACCTTCACTGGATGCTTTGTAGCCTCAGTGAAGTATCTTGCCTGGAGCCTATCTTGGACTGGATATGGGCTTTAAACCATTTTACAAAGTATTGGCACAATCCTTCTCTCATTGGAATCAGCTGTGAAACTCCTATTCACGCCAATGGCAGCAGGATGGGCCCTGCTAAGGTTTGCACACAAATAATTTGTAAATAAAAACAAATTGAAACTGCCATAATGGCCAAATTTCCCTGCACTGGGTTGAAAATTCAAACCAATCTCCTTGTTGATATAGTTTCTCTCTCTATGCAAATGTGCAGGCCCATAAAACTTTTAGAGCTCAGATGTGCACCACTGAAACATTCACAGTAACTTAACTATGGGAGCACAAATGTATTGTTTCAAGTTTTTTTAAAATCTAATATACTTGGTTTAGAATCAGTTAAAAATAAAAATCAAATTTTACCTGAAGTTGCTGTTCTAGTTCTGGAAAAGCCAAAGGAAAGGTGTTTTCAGGAGGAGTATCATCTAAAATGTAAACAGACATTTTGAAAGGTAACACTTACTATAAAGGCATTTCACATGCTCAATTGACATAGTATGGCATGTATGTTGTCCCTTCTGTCCTGATCCTGCAAAGACTTATACACATACTTAACTTGATACATGTGCGTAGTCCTACTGAACTCAGTAGAACTACTTAGGGATGTAAAGTTAAATCTTTGGAGGATTGGAGCCTTACTTTGTGTTACAATAATTTTGAAACAGAGTCACACTTATAGAATGTATTATAGCACAGTAAATCAATCAATACATTCAGACAATTTCTATCTCCTGCTTCCCAATTACAGTACAAATAATTCAGGTTTCTGCCATACACACCCATGCCTTCGATGAGTTCGTGACTTCAGTAAAGAGTAAGACCTTGTCTACACTGGCAAGTTTCTCCACAGTAAAGGAGCTTTCTGTGGTGTAACTCCTGAAGCGTACACACTGACAAGCAACCTAGTGTGCAGAAACTGCACAGTTGCAGCGCTGTAAAAAAAATCACCCTGACAAGAGGTGTACAGCTTTCTGCGCCTGGGCTACAGCGCCATAGTGCCAGTGTAGGTACCCTGGTTGATTACAGTGCTGCAATTGGCCTCCAGGAAGTGTCCCACAATGCCTGTTCTTGTCTTTCTGATCATCAGTTTGAACATTACTGCCCTGCCCTCAAGTGACCAATTTTGAGCCCCACCCCTTAAATTCCTTGGGAATTCTGGAAGTCCCCTTCCTGTTTGTTCGGTGATGCGTGCAGTGGTCTCAGCACATCTTTCCAGGTGACCATGCCTGCTCCATGCACCACGTAATCCCCCACTTGGAGCAATGCCGAGCTGCTGGACCTCATCAGCATTTGGGGAAAGGAGGCTGTCCAGTCCCAGCTGCGCTCCAGCCGTAGGAATTATGATATCTATGGACAGATTTCACAATGCATGACAGAAAGGGGTCATGACCGCGACACACTACAGTGCAGGATCAAAGTGAAGGAGCTGCAGAATGCCTACCACAAGGCGCAAGGGGCAAACTGCCACTCTGGTGCAGCGCCCACAAGCTGCCAGTTCTACAAAGAGCTGGATGTGATAATTGGTGGTGACCCCACCTCCACTGCAAAGGCCACTTCCGTGGCTCATGTGCCAGCTGAGAGTGGACTGAACTAGGAAGAGGAAATCTTGGATGACGATGTGGAGGGGTAGGGGGACCCAGAGACAGAGGATGACTCAGAGATCAGCGATGCATTCAGCCAGGAGCTCTTCTCAACCCTGGAAGAGGCTAGCCAGTCACAGCTGTCAGATCTTGGCGAAGCACAAACAGGAGAGGAGGCCCCTGGTAAGTGGCTCTGATTCTGGGAGTCGCTGAAGTGAGTTGCTGAGGGCAGGAGGGCTGCAGAAAGCAGGCTTGTGTCTGTATGATGCGTGTACCACCACATGCCTACTCTGAGCGGCAGAACAGGATGTTAATTGACTCCCTCACCCCAAAGGAATCTGCCTCAGAGATCACCAGGAAACTCTCATGGAGATACTGGGCAATCCACTAACACAGGTTCTTTGGAGAGCTGCTTTATTTCTTGCCTCATTAAGGGTAACTTTTCTGTGCCACTCTGTTGTCACTGTGGGACGAGGGGCCCATTGCCGCACACAGGCGAGCTGCATAAGGGCCAGGATGGAAGCTGCAGTCTTGAAGAAGATCCTCCCTTGATTCCCTGCTCACCCTCTGCAGCGAGATATCTTCCATAATGAACACAGCCTGTGGAAAACGTAGGGACAGGAATAGGTCACCCCTACAGTGCTGGCTCTCCCTAAGAGCCAAGTGCCCAGGGTACAGTATGGTCCTGGAACACTGATTTCCACTGTCCCTGCCGCTACTCACAATTTGGGGGGGTCTTGTGGCTCATGTGTGTTTGCCTGGGATCAGCCAGTTAGTGACAGGTATGTGACTAGTAGCTGTGTTTTAAATCAGAGGTTTGTGTGTTGCG
Organism: Gopherus flavomarginatus; assembly: GCF_025201925.1. Lineage (NCBI taxonomy): Eukaryota > Metazoa > Chordata > Testudines > Testudinidae > Gopherus > Gopherus flavomarginatus. Next base: position 199,659,913 of record NC_066617.1, on the reverse strand, counting down.
AACAATACTGCTTCCTGTAATTTGTTGCATTTTGGCTTCACAGATACGACCTTGGGAGTGCAGCCTCCTTCTTTGTTATTGCCGGCTGAACAGCTGCTCAGAATTAGAAAGTGGCGACAAAGAACTAAAGAGGACTTTCTGCCTGATGTCATGGTGCACTCCGTGGTCAAAAAACAAGAATTGAAGGAGTGGCAGGACAGCAAGAAGAGGGATCGAAAGGAGAACACAGCATGCCAGAATGAAGCCACGGAGCAGTTCTTAAATGTTATAGAGCGCCCAGCGGACACTATCCAGGCGCTACTAGCACTGCAAACCAAATAGCTCCGTGCCTGCCCTCCCTGTTGCAAAACTCTTTCCCATGCGCCCCTCAGACACCGCTTATCAACCTCCTGGCTCCAGTCTGCATTCCACTCCTGCCCCGCCACAGCCAAGCCCTCAGGACATCCAGTACCCACTGCACTCAGCATCCATCTCTCTGCAATTTAGCCCTGCTGAAATACAGTACCCACTGCACTGTACTCCAAAGAACAAGGTTGCATATGATACCTGGACATACACAAATCTTTAACTGTCCCAGGACCCCACCTCCCCCTTGGACCTTCCCTTCTCCCATCCCTCACAGTGCTGATGTGCTTTTTTGTTTGTCTCTGTTCTCCGGTTGTTGTTTTTTTAATAAAATAATTCTTTTGGTTTGGAAGCAATCTTTATTCCATTAATTGAATGCAAACAGAGCCCTGCAAAGCAACAGGCAATTTTCTTAAACCTTCACATGCAATTTCTGCACCAATCACAATCACCTCCTAGCATTACAAGCACTGCACTTCTGAGCATAGCAACAAATCATAACAACAAAGTATTTGGTCCTGCTGTGAGGGCAGGGGACTGGACTCCATGACCTTTCGAGGTCCCTTCCAGTTCTAGAGTCTATGAATCTATGAATCTATAGATATTAGTGGCTTTCAGCTTCAAATTGCTGCCTCAAGGCATCCATAATCCTTATGGTGCCATGCTGCGCCCCTTTAATAGCCCTGGTCTCTGACTGTTCAGCCTCCAGGCACTGAGCCTCAGCGGTCCAGCCTTGAGTGATGCTTTCACCCTTCCCGTCAAAATATTATGAAGTGTACAGCACGTGGCTATAAGCATAGGAATATTGTCATCAACCAGGTCCAGCCTCCTACATAGGCAGCGCCAGTGGGCCTTTAAACAGCCAAAAGCACACTCAACAGTCATTCTGCACTTGCTCAGCCTACTGTTGAGCCGCTCCTTGCTGCTGTCAAGGTTCCTTGTGTACGGCTTCATCAGCCACAGCATTAAAGAGTAGGCAAGGTCTCCCAAGATCACAATGGGCATTTTGACTTCCCCTACGGTGATCTTCTGGTCCGGGAAGGAAGCCCCTGCTTGCAGCTTCCTAAACAGGCCAGTGTTCCAAAAGGTGTGTGCATCATGCATCTTTCTGGACCAGCCTGCGTTAATGTTTGTGAAACACCCACGGTGATCCACAAGTGCCTGGAGAACCATAGAGAAATACCCCTTCCGATTAATATACTCAGTGGCTAGGTGGTCTGGTGCCAAAAGTGAAATATGTATGTCATCAATCGCCCCTCCGCAGTTAGGGAAGTCCATTTGTGGAAAGTCATTCACAATGTCACACATGTTATCCAGAGTCACAGTCTTTAGGAGCACAATGCAATTAATGGCCCTGCACACTTCCGTCAACACAAGTCTAACAGTCGACCTTCCCACTCTGAACTGGTTAGTGACCGATCGGTAGCAGTCTGGAGTAGCCAGCTTCCACAGTGCAATTGCTACACGCTTCTCCAATGACAGGGCAGCTCTCATTCTCATGTGCTTGCGCCGCAGAGCTGTGGTGAACTCATCACACAGTCCTACAAATGTGGCTTTCCTCATCCGAAAGTTCTGCAGCCACTGCTCGTCATCTCAGACGTGCACGATGATGTGATCCCACCATTCAGTGCTTGTTTCCAGAGCCCAAAAGCGGCGTTCCACTGTGGTCAGCACTTCCTTGAATGCCACAAGCAATCTCATGTCATAGCTACTATGCGGGGAGAGATCAATCTTGAATTCCTCTTGCCTTTGTAGTTTAAGGAATAACTCCACTGCCACTTGTGATGTGTTAGTGATCGCGAGCAGCATATTGGTCAACAGTGTGAGATCCATTCCTGCAGACCGAAGAAGCAGAGCACGCAGTACACAAACCGTTGAAAGATGGCGTCTAATGCAGATGGAAGCAGAGGGATTTCTGGGATGCGAAGCAATGCATCATGGGGCATTGGGACAGGACACAGGATGCCCTGTGACCCTCTTCGCCTTCCCACAACTCTTAGCGGCAGAAGAGGAAGAGAGGCTTTGTGGGACAGCTGCCCAGAGTGCACCGCTCCAAATACCGCTGCAAGTGTGAGCACGCTATTGCGCAGGCAGCAGACTCTTTGAACACACAACAGCGGTTTCCCTTCAGCACTCTCTGAGCCGCAATGTAACTGCTGGCACTGTAACTCTGCCAATACAGACTCTAAAGAGAGTTCATCGCCTGCTAGAGGATAGTCAGCACATTGCAGGGTTGGGCCCAATTAAAAGTATGACTTCTAAACCGTTTTGAAAGTGACTTTTCTGCTAGGTTTAGTAGAGCTAAAATAACAGTATGAGAAACAGTTTTCCCCCTGTAGTAAATGTAATGCCCGTGGAACACACCACAGGTTCTTTGTGTAGTTACAGAGGAATGATACTGCACATCCAGTAGCACAGAATCATAGAATATTAGGGTTGGAAGAGACCTCAGGAGGTCATCTAATCCAACCCCCTGCTCAAAGCAGGACCAATTCCCAACTAAATCATCCCTTGTCAAGCTGGGCCTTAAAACCTCTAAGGATGGAGATTCCACACTCCCTCCAGTGAAATAGTGTTTCCTAATATCCAACCTAGACATTCCCCACTGCAACCTGAGACCATTGCTTCTTGTTCTGTCATCTGCCACACTGAGAACAGTCTAGCTCCATCCTCTTTGGAACTCCCTTTCCGGTAGTTGAAGGCTACTATCAAATCCCCCCTCACTCTTCTCTTCTGCAGACTAAATAACCTCAGTTCCCTCAGCCTCTCCTCGTAAGTCATGTGCCACAGCCCCCTAATCATTTTCGTTGCCCTCCGCTGGACTCTTTCCAATTTGTCCACATCCATTCTGTAGTGGGGGGAACAAAACTGGATGCAATACTCCAGGTGTGGTCTCATCAGTGCTGAATAGAGGGGAATAATCACTTCCCTCAATCTGCTGGCAATGCTCCTACTAATACAGCCCAATATGCCATTGGCCTTCTTGGCAACAAGGGCACACTGCTGACTCATATCCAGCTTCTTGTCCACTGTAATCCCCAGGTCCTTTTCTGCAGAACTGCTTAGCCATCGGTCCCCAGCCTACAGCAGTGCACGGAAAATTTCCGTCTCAAGTACAGGACTCTGCACTTGTCCTTGTTGAACCTCATAAGATTTCTTTTTGCCCAATCCTCCAATTTGTCTAGTTCACTCTGGACCCTATCCCTACCCTACAGCATATCTACCCTTCTCCCCAGTTTAGTGTCATCTGTGAACTTGCTGAGGGTGCAATTAATCCCATCATCCAGATCATTAATAAAGATGTTGATCAAAACCATCCCCAGGACCGACGCCGGGGCGCTTGAAACTGGCTGCCAATTAGACATTGAGTCGTTAATCACTACCTGTTGAGCCCAAAAATCTAGCCATCTTTCTATCCACCTTATAGTCCATTCATCCAATCCATACTTTTTTAACTTACTGGCAAGAATACTGTGGGAGACCGTATCAAAAGTTTTGCTAAAGTCAAGATATATCACATCCACCGCTTTCCCCATATCCACAGAACCACTTATCTTATCACAGAAGGCAATCAGGTTGGTCAGGCATGACTTGCCCTTGGTGAATCCATGCTGACTGTTCCTGATCACCTTCCTCTCCTCCAAGTGCTTCAAAATGGATTCCTTCAGGACATACTCCATGATTTTGCCTGGGACGGAAGTGAGGATGACTGGTCTGTAGTTCCCTGGGTTCTCTTTCTTCCCTTTTTAAAACATGGGCACTATATTTGCCTTTTTCCAATTGTCTAAGACCTCCCCCATTCACCACGAATTTTCAAAGATAACGGCCAGTGGCTCTGCAATCACATCAGCCAACTCCCTCAGCACCCTTAGCTGCATTAGAGATCTGGACCCATGGACTTGTGCACGTCTAGCTTTTCTAAATAGTTCCCTGAACCTGTTCTTTCACCACTGAGGGCTGCTCACTTACTCCTCATGCTGTAAAAAGCACCAGATGTATTGGAGCATAACCTTTAATGGGTGAACACCCACTTTGTCAGACGCATGTTGTGTTGCCTAGTGCAGCAGTCTGGTAGCTGACCTTGTCTGGGAAGATAGAGGCAAAAAAAGCATTGAGTACTTCAGCTTTTTCCACATCATCTGTCACTACGTTGCCCACCCCATTCAGTAAGGGTCCTATACTTTCCCTTTACCTTCTTCTTGTTACCCTTCACATCCTGTAGAAACCCTTCTTGTTACCCTTCACATCCCTTACTAGCTGCAACTCCAATTGTGCCTTGGCCTTCCTGATTACACCCCTGCAGGCTCTAGCAATATTTTTATATTCCTCCCTAGTCATCTGTCCAAATTTCCACTTCCTGTAAGCTTCCTTTCTGAGTTTAAGCTCATCAAAGATTTCACTGTTAAGCCAAGCTGGTCGCCTGCCATATTTGCTATGCTTTCTGCACTTCAGGATGGTTTATTCCTGCATCTTCAATAAGGCTTCTTTAAAATACAGCCAGCTGTCCTGGACTCCTTGCCCCCTCATATTAGCCTCCCAGGGGATCCTGTCCATCTGTTCCCTAAGGGAGTATAAGTCTGCTTTTCTGAAGTCCAGGGTCCGTGTTTTGCTACTCTCTTTTCTTTCTTTTTTCAGGATCCTGAACTCAACCATCTCATGGTCTCTGCTGCCTAGGTTGCCACCCACTTCCACCTGCCCTACAAATCGTCCTTGTTTGTAAGCAGCAGGACAAGAGGAGCATGATCCCTAGTTGGTTCCTCTAGCACTTGTACCAGGAAATTGTCCTCAACACTCATCAAAAACTTCCTGGATTGTCTGTGCACTGCTGTATTGCTCTCCCAGCAGATGTAAGGGTGATTGAAGTCCCTCATTAGAACTAGAGCCTGTGATCTGGAGACTTCAGTTAGTTGTCTAAAGAAAGCCTCGTGTACCTCATCCTTCTGAGCTAGCCGTCTATAGCACACGCCCACCATGACATCACCCTTGTCGCTCTTGCCTCTAAACTTAACCCAAAGACTCTCAACAGACTTTTCTCCAGTTTCAAACTGGAGCTCTGAGCAATCATACAGCTCCCTTACATACAATGCAACTCCTCCTTTACCTGTCCTTCCTGAACAGTTTATACCCATCCATGACAGTGCTCATGAGAACTGTCCCACCAAGTTTCTGTTATTCCAATCACACCATAGTTCCTTGATTGCACCAGTGCAAGCTTCTCCATATCACATTACTTATGTATCTTTACTCTGACCTAGAAGGATCCACTTGCAGGGATGAAGTTAATTCATTCATATGCTCAATAAAATCCAGGGCTTTTTAACATAGGTTGCCAACCAGGTGTGACTGAGTGCCAGTCATGCCCGTTTTGGGGTGTTCACTAGGAACTGGACTGAGCATAGAAATGTGAATCATACTCCTGTGGCAATATTCATTACTCATAGTCACTGTCACACTAACAGTTTTGCATTGGATTTCACTGTTCACTTCAGGTTACAGATCTTCATTACTAGCTCACTTTCAAAGTCTATTGTATGGAATGTCACAATTAAACCATAGTTGTTTACACAGAAAACTGCTGAGGCAGGATCTTGTAAGCTGCTCTGTGCTAGCAGACCTCTGTGCTCCCACAGAGCCTCACTGAATCAATAGGGCTTTGAGGGGATGCAGAGGTCTGCTCACACAGAGTATCTTGCCAGATATTTTGCACCTCTGTATCCTACTATCAGTGGTCATGGAGTGAAGTGATTGTGGTGGGGAATACGGAAAATAAGCAACCTTGTTCCAGGCAGAGTATAAAGAGTATATATTGGCTAGTTACAGTCAAAGCCTTGCTTTAACTAACAGAGAGTTAGCGATCAGGGTAATGAGCTGGTCTTACCATGAATCATACTGTATTGCACACTGGACATAACTCTACATATGGGCATTCTATCTGCATGCCCATTGAGTCCCTGGTCCCTCTGCTAACAAACAAACAAAAGTGAGGGCCATACCAAAGAAAAATGAAGTGGAGAAGAGGGCAACAACACAAGTAAAACAAATAGAAAGTCTATAGATACCAAAATCTAGTATTAATATTCTGAGAGCTCAGTTTGCAGTATTATAAAAAACATCTCCCCACCACCTACCCACAAGGTTTCTCCTGCAAGATATTTAAGTTTTTGAATTGCATAAAGTTACTTCATATCACTGTGCAAGTGTTTACTTTTAAGTTGCTGTTGCCTTCTTGTGCAAATTTTTAAAAATAGACAAATATTCTAAAAGAAGAAAGATGAATAATGCTGCATAGCCAAATGGAAAGAAGGACTATGACTCAGTCAGATCAGTAGTACAGCTGCTCTACAACATTTGGATGAATAGTTGTAAAACATTTTGACAGCAATATTGGATCAGAGTTGTGGAGAGCCGTTAAACTGACATTTGACAAGTCCAGCAGTATAACATACTGTATCAGTAGCAGTAAGGCAGACCCACTCGTGATTTTAATTTTCAAAAGAAATCAAGAACACGTAAAGCAGGAATTGCTGTTATTTTTCACGTGCACAAGATTTTAAAAATATCTTTTTTGAATTTTTGACTGTTTCAAATTATTAGAAATGTTACACTACTAACTGCAGTGTAGTTAGTAGAAGCAGCAAATAAAAAATAAAACAAATTCCCTACATAAATGTTAAAAAGATGAACTCTAAAAAAAATAATTTCAGAGGAAATCCTTTCAATAAGCAAATGTTCACTGCTTATTTTCTGAACACAAAGTGACTGAGTCAATGGTACTAAAAATAGAACATATTGGTATCTTAACCATTATAGCATACCATAGTACATTTTATAATGGGCCTGCTTTAGCATCTACTCAACAGCTGCAAGGGTTTTGTTTTTTTTTTAGTCACACTAGTTTAAGAGTTCTTTAAATCAACTTCTTTGTGCTGTTATACACCAGATAAAAGAACTTAAGTGGCAGGAATTTCTTAAATTTAGAAATGCATACACATACTTATAGACTAAAGCAAGGTAAAAAACCCAGTGTCACCTCCACTCACATACACAGTATAAGACTGGGATTTTCAAAAGAGCCTGAAGGGAGTTAAGCACGCAACTCCTAGTGAATTTCAGTAGAAGCCTAACTCCCTTAGATTCCTTAGAATCCCTTAGAAAATCCCAGTTTAAGTTCCCAGTCCAACTCCCACTAAAGTCGATGGGAGTCTTCTTACCATTGATTGGGAGTGGAAGACACAAAATTCCACTGCTGTCTTACAAATAGTTGTGCAGCACACTGGCAGTGTGTTTTGTATCTTTCTTTAAGGGTTGATCCACAACACTTTGCCAGTGCGCTACACAACTATTCGTAAGACAGCAGGAGAATGTTATGTCTCAGGATTCCTGATTTCTAATTCTGGCCCAGAGAGGTCAGTGTCTAGAGGCCAGAGCAGTGTTTACAGACAGACAAATACAGACATTGCTTGTTAAAAGGCATGGTGGCTAAATGAATGAGACTTGGCTCTATCATATAAGAGCCCTGGGTTCTATTCCCAGTTATGCCTGAAATGACCTTGTGCAGCCTCTCAGTTACCTTATTTGTAAAAGGGTAGGGAAAAATAATTGCCTGCCCTTAGGATAGGAATATGAGAGGCTTGTTTAATAATAAGTGTTATGGACTTCACAAAAATATTAACAGCACCCATGAGCTTCCTGCTCAGCATACTTTCTGCTAAGCTAAAGGATGTTCCGTGGGGGATTCTCAGTCCCATGCCCTTTAAGGCATAAAGTCCTATGAAATCCTCTGAAAAATGTCATTACTGTCTACCAAAAACAGAACATGGTTTTAAGGATTAATCAGGGATATTATTATCTTTATATGAGCCTCTAAATAGAAAATGTATGTACTTTGATGCCCACACATTGTATTAAAATAATTAATTTATTATTTGTACTACAGTAGTTTCCAAAGATCCCAGTTAGGATCAGGGACCCATCCTGGTAGGCACTGTACAAACATATAGGATTACAGCATCCCTGCCCCAAGAAGCTAACAAAGAAAAATCCATGTCTGGCCTGTGCCAGCTGACTCAGGCTCGCCGGGCTCAGGCTTCAGGGCTGTTTCGCTGCTGTGTAGACTTCTGGGCTTGGGTTGGCACCGAAACTCTAGGACCCTCCCACCTCACAGAGTCCGAAAGCCCAGGTGCCAGCCCAAGCCCAGAGGCCTACACAACAATGTAACAACCATGCAGCTTGAAGCTCTCAAGTCTGAGTTGGTTGGCATGGGTCAGCTGCGGGTTTTGATTTGCTGTATAGACATACCTTTAGATTGTTAGCTCCTTGGGGCAGGGATGCTGTAATCCTATATGCGGAGTCTAGTTGCTGTGTAGAAATATCCTAACTAAAGACAAAACTCAACAAGTGAGCGTGGCAAACAATAGGAAGGCCAGAGGTGAGGGTACAAATAATAATAGTTATTGTTTCCTTATTCCCTTCTATTTGCTGTATCCACATGTAGTCTGTTGTCTCATTCTTCAGTTATAAGCTCTTTAGGGCAGGAACTATCATTTTGGTCTGTGTTTGTACAGCGCCTACCACAAAGGGGTCCTGTCAATGACTAGGGCTCCTAGGTGCTACCACAATACAAATAAATAATAGTAATAATAACACTGTGAAGATAAGATTACAGTGCACTTTAAAACCTAGCGATGAAAAGCACAGTGCAGGAGCCATTTATTATGGTTTTACATGGTTAAACTAGCTGATTGCACAACTTGATGGTTCCAAATTATTTTAAAGTTTAGGCCAATATTTTTAAGTATGAGAACCCATGATTAGGCTCATAGATCCATACCTAGGCCCCAAGATAAGGGAGTCCTGATTTTCAGAGCACCACAATTCTTACTGAAGTAATTGGGCGCTGAAGATGCTCATTATCTCTGAAAAAGCAGGCCACTTCCATTGAGCCTAAGGAAAATTAGGTTGGTTTACCTTTCCTGGTCAAAGCTGTGAAAAATCTACACCCCTGAGCAACATAGTTAAGTCGATCTAATTCCCCATGTAGACAGTACTAGGTCAACAGAAGAATTCTTCCATTGACCTAGCTACCACCTCTCAGGCATCCACACTGAAGCTCTACAGCAGCACAGCTGCAACAGCACAGTTATGGGGCTATCACGTTTTAAGTGTTAATAACCCTAAGTGTGGCTTTAGGAGCCTAACTTGTAGGTACCATGGTTTGTAAACTTTGGGCATATATTTTATACATTAACAATGCCCACTGGTCCTTTACCTATCCATTTTCAGCTGCAGGCATTATGATAAAAGTGAGACTGGAGGAGGGATTTGAAGGAGCTGCTGAGGAAGCATCTATTGTAAAACACAGTTACTGGTTTATGTGGCTACATACAACAAAAAGCAAGGGTTCCCCATGATTACATTAAGAGGATTGGATTAAAATGGTTTGGGATATAAAGAAGGTTGTCAAAAGAAATAATTTCATATACATCCAAATATTGTATTATTCCTCTCCCCAATAAGCAGGGGACTGGACTTGATGACCTCTCGAGGTCCCTTCCAGCCCTACAATCTATGAATGTCATTAAAAGAAAGCACATACATTTTTTACCAGTAAATTTTCAGAGGAAGTGATTATTAGCAGCAGACTGACTTCAAGTGAAATAAATGACTGACAATTAGAAAAAAATGCATGTATTCAACAATTAGGTAAAACCTAATTCCACTGCCAGTATTTTATAGCTGGATTCAAACTCTCCTTAGGCATGTGAAGCTGTGTATTTTACCTACGAAACAAGATAAGGTACACCTACAAACTACAGGCATGCCCATCATGTCCTATTAGAATAAAGCCCCTACTTCTAACCACTTAGCCCTAACACCTATAAAAAACAAAATTAACCATGGACTCTGATTCTGGTTTTGATTGAGGCCTTGTCTATACACAAACTTTAATTAGTTCAATTACATTGGTTTAGTTAAACTGGTGCAAAGCCCTGTGTAGTCACTCTTAGGTCTGGTCTACATTACAGACCTATATCGGTAAAACATGTTGCTCAGGGCTGTGAAAAATCCACACCCCTGATCAACATAGTTATACTGACCTAACATTCCCCCCTTTTTGGCAATGTTATGTCAGCAGGAGAGTGCCTGCCAACATAACTACTGCCTCCCAGGGAGGTGGATTAACTAAATTGATAGGGCAGCTCTCCCCCCTCAGTTTAGAGCATCTTCATTAAAGCGCTATATTTGCATAGTTGCATCAGTACAGCTGCCCTGCTGCATTGTTTTAAATGTGGATGTGCCCTTATTTTGGCTTAAGGGCAGCTTATTCGGTTTAGTTTAAATCTATTCCTACATCAATTTAAGCAAAATTGAAATAAGCTTGTCCACTCAGCTTTTTGTGTTGGTTTAATTCAATCAGTTTTAAATCACATCTTAAGCTAAACTGCTACAAATCTGACAAGCCATGAGAGAATTTTTGTCTAGTACCAGTTTAGTGAACTTGAGTAAAAGCATCAAATATAGATATCTATATATACAAGATTAAGCAATACACAGTAAAATTGTATTTTTATATAGCATTGCTGTTAGCAATTGGTCAGACTTCCCTCAAGACTTTTAAGGACCTGGTCACTCCACAATTACAATAAAAATACAGCACAAAACTGACCCGGTTTTAATTGTTTTTGTGGTCATTGTCAGGCCCTAAAAGAGCCAACTTTTGAACATAGTAAAACAATTTTTGCTATGGATAACATAAGCCATATCCCTTCCTGTAGATAAATTACACTAAATAACTTCCTTTTCTTGAGTTGATAACAGTCTCTGCTTTCAGACCCAGTACTTTGTTGCAGTTCTAACCAGTGAGATAACCACCATCCAGAAGAAACACTCCTTTTCCCCTTTTATATCTGGTTATGTTGTAAATTCCTCCTTGTACTACCGTGGTAGGATAATTCAGCCTTACGGGGGCATCACATCTACCACCATGATTGGCAAACAAGACAACATCTAAGAAAAAAAATTAAATGAATTTAATTCACTCACCTCCTTGCTCTGGGCAAGGTTTTAACATACCATCACAATACCAAATCTCTCAAGACGCTGTCAGAGTTGAAACACAAAACTCCTTCCTGAATTGAGAAAAGTAACTCTCCTTTCATGAAAAAAGGATTAGAGGAATATAAAAAGGTGAAAAGAAGAAAAAAGATTCTAAATTTAAAATGGATAAAGGTGACAGTGAGATGCTGTGTGAGCAGATTTATTTGTTTCTTTGCAGTGTCTCTTTACAAAAAGACATTTCAGTTGCTTGTTTGAACTAGGATCATTTGAATGTGGCTTTCTGTAAAACCTCAGGCTTGGAGTGATTTTTCCTTCGCCTTGTTTAAATATGTTTGATATTGATATCTCCATTCAGGCTTTCCGTTAACATCAGGTGCTGAATTCTCCTGATGAGGTCATATACTATGCTGATTTATATCTCTGAGTAGCCCACGAGGGGTTGCAGTTCAGTGTGAAATATGGTCTTTAATCTACTGGTTCCTATTTACTCTCTCCTATCTTCACAGATGGTCTGGATCATTTGCTGCAATAACACATGTATGCTGAGAGCCAGATAATGTGGGCAATGAGGAAGTCCTATGGAATTTAATAGAGAATGATCACCTTTCCATAGTTCTGAACCTTCCTACAAATTTTAATAGAGTCTGGAATTATTGGCAGAGCAGAGGAGATAGAGTGAGAGAAGAGAACAGCTTGCAACATTACTGAATTTTGACCTTTCATGCCCTTCACAACCTTGTCCCTCGCTACTGTCTTCTCTTATCCCTTATTACATTGCCCTTCCATCTCCTCTGCTCTGCCCATTGTGTAAGCCTCCTTTGCCTGATTTTCAGCTCTTCACACAAGCAGCTGATTCTTCCATGATTCATAAGAACACTCCCCATCCTTCCTTAAAATCTCTCTTCAAGACCTACCTTTGCAGTGATGTTTACAAGAAATCAGATTGTTAGGGATGGCTTCACGGGCAGATGTGGATAGTTGGTACTTTCTTTATATATTATAATATACTGCTAATTATAATTTACAAAATAAGGCATATATAAGCAGGAACCCCTCCCTCCCCCCAAACTGTATCGTTCTCCCAACTTTTATATGCCACCTGTCTTCGTAAAGTTTTTAATATATGGACTACGTTACCATACATAATTACACGTCCCTTCAAGGCTGTGATGTGGATTGGGCTTTGTGGGCTACTGTAATATTAAGTAGTAATAAATACAGGAAGATTATTTAAAAATATTTTTTAAAATATTCTAAAAGAAAAAAGAAAGATGACAAAAATTTCATGAATGTAAGATTGGAATTGAGACTGTATTCACACAGCATTCAGGAAACAGAGCATTATTATTCCTATAACAGCCTATACTCTGCTCTGTGATACAATTCAAATGCAGCATAAATGGATGCTATTCCACTTAAGTGTGTGGATTTATATCTACTTATACCAGGTTTGAATGTGGTCCTGTGTGTAAAAAGCATACACAAAATCAGTTTGATACTAAAGAGTGTACGGAGGAAATAAGGATACAAAGAATGAAAAACAAAATCGTGGCGCAGAGTTAAGGCTGTTGTAGGAATAATAATGCTTCGTTTCCTGAATGCTGTGTGAATATATATGTGTTACTCTCTTGTGTACGAATGCACAGAATGGAATAACTTACCTGAAAAGATCTGCGACTTCTGAGAGCAGAAGCTGAGCTACACTGTCCATATTATGAAAGGGAGTCAGATAGTATTGTAGCACAGGTAGTCTATAAACATGCATGGGAAGTGGGTTCACAAGTAATGATAACTGAAACTCTGTGGGTTTCAGGCTCTGTATACACTTCCACCTTGCCTCCAGGCTCTCCCCTAGCACTGGCAGCAGAGCTAGCTTCCTTCTTTGTGACGCTGCCATTGCTTCCCTGTTTCTGGTTTCTTTATTTCATTCTGATTTTCACAAAGTGCCTATCAATAGCTCTCTAGGCATTTTCAAAAATTAAGGTACAGTCAATAATGTGAACCTAATCCAAGGGTTCACATATGCACAGGTTACGTTGGGGAAGTCAATGCTCAGTCAACATTAGTTTACAGGACAAATGGTAATGGAATTTGTACTACTTTATCAGGGAAAATGCCATGTTGAGCGGCTGTTTCTTGAATCCTTCCCTCAACATGGGCATTCTGTTGGTATTCTTCAACCTTTCTGCCTATGGGAAAGTGTCTTTTTGTTCTGTCCTTTGCTTAGATGCTAGCTTTGCCCTCCCCATCAAAATAAGATAACAAAATTTAAAAAAATGTTGTCTAGGAGTTTTAGCACACTTTTTCAGTTTATATGCAAATATATTGGTAATTAAGTCATAGTTTTATGTTTATTCCACATTCTCTTTAAATAAATCTCACTTTTACAGTATCCAGGCTGTTGGACAAGTGATTTTAATCTATTGCTAGTTTCCTCTAACAATATTGCAGTTACCAGACAGGAAAACTGATCATTCACACACATGGAAAAAGTCCATCCATGACATTGGACTTCATTTGGTAATATAAATACTATCAAGAACATATAAAATCTAGAAACATTTCATTTTGATTTATTCCATAAAATTGAACTGTACCTGGGGAGTCATTTAGACTGAAGGCAATTCGGACTGGCTTATCAGCAGGTACTCTTGCTGTGGTGATCATGTGGGCACTTGAGTCGACGCGTTTATCTGTGTGTTCCAGCTGCAATTATATAAATATTGCATATATTACAGATCATATGAAGCCATTACATCCTCAGCTTAGTGATTTGCACACATTTATAGCTGCACTTTTTGCATTATTTATTCTAATAAAGCAAATTTAAGGTGACATGCAGGGGCTACATTTGATTTTTCTTTTAAAAAATTTTTAAAGTGAAATTCAGTGATAGAGACTAAATTCCTTGATTTATCCACAGTTCAGGTAAAGGCAATGACAAAGAAAATTTCCCCACTTTGTCCTGTCAGCATATCTCAGCCTTGACCTGGACAGTCACACATTTAAGGGTCAGAAGATTGTTAATTCTCCAAATCTTGGTGCTGATCCTTCAGTGGGATTCCTTGCAGATGTTAAGGGTCTGCCTAGAGGAAGTCAATTGCAGGATCAGGGCCTAATTTAGCCTGTGGCCTTTTTTCGGATTCTGCCAATGCCAAATGGAGGTTTTAATGAGGTGGATCTCTCTTCACTAAGAAACAGCCCCAAATCCCAATTCATTTCACATAGAACACCAAATAACCATCAAATATTAATGGCCTTCAGTTGCTATCAACTGACAAGATAAGCTTAAAGCATGTCCAGGCTTATGGCACTTATAGTTATATTATGTGTATTTAGACTTTCGGATAAAAGTTTTTTCCCAAACAAAGTCTATTAGGTATTTGATGTCCAACTTAAACTCCTATATATCTCACATAAAGCTGCTGTAATTAACATTCACAAACAGTATACACTGAGGCCCCAATCCTGCAATGAGCCAGGTCCTTGCATGGAGCCTACATGAAGCCAATGGAACTTACATTGGTGAAAGATCTGCCCAGGCAGAAATCATTGTAGCATTGGGCGGTAAGAGAACTAAGCAAACTTCAAACATTACCTACGTAGCTTGCTACATGAATAACATTTAAAGAAATAAACACAAGTGTAAAACATCCACAGAAAATTGGAAATCAAATTATTCATTGAAGTATAGCAAAACTGCTAAAAGCTGCACTATACTTCTGTAGACAATGCAGTGAAAAGGGAAAAGACAGTTCTCTTAGCCAATAACATTGCAGCTTTTCCATAACACTTTCAAAAGCAATGGTTGTTTTTCTGCACTAAAATTGCATCACCCCATTTGATGTTATGTTTAATTATGAGAACATCAAATAAAACCAGTACAACAGAACATCATTACAAGATAAAGGTCTTGCTTGATGATGCACAAAATTCATCCCTACATCAATCCTTTGCAGGCTGTAGAGTAGCACCAAGCATGAGTTTGGCCCACTGATTTAAACATTTATTTTTTGTTTTGTCTTGTCTGTCTGAGCATTTAGCCAGCAGAGGGATACTGTTACTCTGTGGCAATGTTACACAATAAGCCACTGACATGAACTTTGATCAAATAGTGGATGTTTTACAGTGCTTAGATTTTCTTAAAAAAAAAAAAAAAGAACCATTATTCTAAAATCCTTACTTTGGCGCAGGCAGCCTCTTTTCATATTAATATTTGGAGGATTCTCATGAATAACCCCATCTTCCCTATTATTACTAATCAAAAGAACACTCCCCCCGCACCAGCATCAATTGGAAGAGAGACCACAAAGTCATTTAAATAGACAAAATGCATTCGGGGGGGGGGTCTGTTTATGTAGTAACTTTTTCTAGAGTAATGATCTCCCTCTTCCATGGTCTCTTTGTGAAAAGTATTTGAGACCTTGCATGGTTTTTTTGTTGTTTTTTTCTTAAAAAAATAGAACAATTGCAAAAACTAAAATTATTTATCATAACATACCCTCCCACCACATGACTCTCAAACAAACCTAGAACAAAAGAGAGACACAAATTCACACAACTTTGAAAACAAGACTGTTCATCATTACATATTGTATCACACATGCACCACATCTGCTAACCATCATCAGACAGGTTTTCTACACAATAAGATGCTTCATGTTTAATATCACAGATTAAGAAATGAGAAAAAAAATTCATGGAAGTTAATACCATTTTAACAACAAACACGATAGGATGTCTTTTGCTGGAATTCTTAAGCTTACCATAACTAAACATTGTCTGAAGTAAATCAGTGGTCTTGTCCCATTCACATACTGTGTGGTCTACAATGTTTACAAATTACCAGTATTTCATCACCGATCTGGGGGCAAAAATAAATACTCCCTTCAATAACTAATTTTTTAATATTACAAAAGAGACTTTTTTGTTTTGTTTTAATTTATGGAAAGAAAATCCTAGCTATATATACACACTGTACATGAGCCAGTTATCTCATTTTATGAATTAAGATTATTTCTTCACCAGATTTTCTGCAGAATCCTCAATGGTCTCCATCATCAAAAATAAAATAAAGAAAACAAGAAGGCAGAGAAACCTTCATTTCAGTGCTCTGTGTGTAAATAGGATGATGAATGTCCCATCGGCTCAGGGAAATGAAACAGACCAACTGCATACAAACTTCCCACTTATTTTCCTCACACAAAAAAGGATAATCATTCTGTAGACAGAAGGATATGGGAGTGGGCAACTTTGAGTATAATGAGGTGTTTAAAAGGATCCCAGAAAGCAGTTCCATATTCATGAGGACTGTCTGTGGAACAGGCTGTTGTTTCTTTATAAAAATCTGTAGCAGAACTCAGATTAAGTGTGTTACAGCTCTATCAGTTTAGTTCAGTTTTCACACCTGTTGCCTTACCTCACTTAGTGGAGAGTCTGCACTTGTATAATCCAGGGCTAGCTACTGCCTTGGCTTGTCGTTGTCTTTATGGAGTAAAGATTCAATAAAAGAAAAGGCTGCACCTGCTACATAGCAACAAACTGACAGAGTCTGAGAAGCTGAGACAGCTGTTAAGGCAACATGCTGCTACCTGCACTTCCCATAGGCTTTGCTGTCCCACAAGAACACCCTTTTCTGCTTTTCTTCGCAATTCCACTCTCCCCTCCTTTCCTTTCCAACAATGAGATTTATGATGTTGTCATGCTTGAGAGGGGAAAAAAATCCTTCTGACAGAGGCATTAATAAGCAGCAAACTGTGCAGAGTTCAAGATTTTTAATTCATTAGTCCTGGCAAACCTAAAATACAAACAGACTTGCTTCACAGGACAGGAATGTTTTCAGCATGACCCAATCAGTGTCTGTGTCTATTCCAGCAAACTGGCAAAGATAGCATGACTCCAGTCAGCAAAAATGTCTGTGGCTCGAATCAGCTTGGGGTGACATTGCCAACTTGGACTGGCTACACGCAAACTATTAAATGATAGAGGCAACTATCAAAGCTAACAATGAGGATGAGGCTTGGTGTTTTAGGCTAGGTTTGTAATGGCTTTGGTAAAGTGCCTAATAACAGACTAACAACGGATGATAGAATTATTATATTAAAGAGACAATGGATTAATTTTAGTAGTATATTAGAGTCCTGTATAGTCTTCATATAAGTACATTTTGAAGGCAGATTTATTTACAAATATTTTGGACAGGAATTGAAATTGCAATTGACTTAAAACTAACAGCTTGTAGATTCTGCTGCTATTTCTGACACTGCCAGTCAGTTTTGTAACTACAAGCAAAGTAATTAGTAACTGAATATGGAAATGCTGTGAAAAAAAGCAGCAGTTGTCCAGACTGATGCAATTACAACAAGCAAGCTTAAACACCCTGCTGGCTGTATGTATTCTTCTGGATAACTGCGATCCCTGAAAGTGCAAAGGATACTATAGGACAGGAGATTGACTGACAATATATCTGCTGCACCTATCATTATACTGTGGGGTTTTTTAATTAAGAAAAGCCTGTCTCTTTCACCAACAGCAGTTGGTCCAATAAAAGATATTACCTCACCTTTTCTCTCTGACATCCTGGGACCTAGGGACCAACACAGCTACAACAACATTTTTAAAAAAAGTTAGTTTCCCTACCTTTAAATATTTTTTAAAAAACAGTAAATTTAATTTGACAGGTTGTCTCAAGGACAGCCCATGTGGGGCCAGATACTCTGGTTCATCTGAGGCATACTAGACGCAGAAGCAGGGGGAGGCGCAAAGGTGGCATTAAATCAACTTTCTGTCTCCCCGCACATCCTGGCATTGGCCAGGAACTGATCCAGTCTCAGCATAAATAAGAGCTATCCCTTGGCTGCTCTAATTTACACCTAGCTCCCTGTGACCCAAGGGGCTGGTTCACACCTGGAGATAGCTGGGGCACAGAGCCACCCTGCTTACACTCCCTTTTCTCCAGGAAAGACCCCTGTGCTGGGGACTTGGAGGAGGTGGTGTGGAAGCACCACACAGGCTCTACAATACCTAGAGATTCCCCTGATAGCTGATTAAACCTGCTTTCTAGCTTCACTGTGTCACCAGAGCAGGAACAAGAATCTGACCAAGGGAATCCATTCCATGATTTCAAAGCATCAGCATGCCCCGACTTCTACACTCATGAGGGAGCTCATCCATCCATCCTTTCTTTCTTTTTCTTTCTCAGCTGTAAATATACTTCTAAAAAGATATTTATAAGAATCTCTATTTATCTCATTTTGGAGGAAGATTTAGCTTTGTTCAGAACCACTATTGTTACTGAAATTTCACAATAAAATAGCATTGCAACTTAATATTGATCTCAACGTGGGATTCTTTCTCCAACTAGAGGACTAATTATTTTTGAAGGATGTATTTGGTTTACAGACATAGGGTGAAAACCTGGCCCCACTGAAATCTATATTGAAACTCCCATGGACTTCAAGGCCAGGATTTCTTTCAGAGGGCCTGATTCTCTCCTGTTTTGCATCGTGTGTAGTTACTTACACCTGTTGAAAGTGATGTAAAATAAATCAGATAGATAGCATTTATATCTAGTTGAAAAAGGTCTGAATGAACTCACAAGGTTCAATGCAGTGAAGAATAGATCCTATATAAGGTATTTCTAAGAGGCATAAAACCTTGGTGTTTAAGCACCAACAAGACTTACCTTCACTAACCAAGACAGCAAGATTCCTAATCACTCACTAACGTAGGTCAAACTCATGCAATCTATCTGGTACACCCAAGATGAAGCAGAAACAATGACACATGCATGACACATGGATGACTTTTCAAAATAGTTGACTGACAGCGCACAGCTACCAGATCACATTGTATATAGTGCATGTATTTGCAAATTCAAAACATAATATTTTGGTATTTTTCTATCTATTGTAAGCAAGTTACATCATATTCTCCATTTATTATATATCAGTGTTTCTGATGAAATTCCATATTACTCTTCACACATTTCAAAAGAAGACAGTCTTAACAGTGCTTAACTCCAAAAACATAAAACAATTCTTGTGCATCTTTTTCAGTCAGTTTAGTACCATGCAGGGCTGCAAGTCACCCTTTGGGACACAGAAACTATATAAACCAAAAAAACCTTTATCACATTTAAATTTCAGTGCTTTATACATTGATTAGTCCTCTGGAACTACTGCTGTATGTACTATGTGGATGACAGTGTAGTCTGACATTTTCAATACAACAGTGGGAATCAAGAAT
Organism: Gopherus flavomarginatus; assembly: GCF_025201925.1. NCBI lineage: Eukaryota > Metazoa > Chordata > Testudines > Testudinidae > Gopherus > Gopherus flavomarginatus. Next base: position 199,640,263 of record NC_066617.1, on the reverse strand, counting down.
CCAGGGGTTTATCTGTCAGCCCTTACTCATGTGAGTAGTCCCACTGAAACCAAGCACACAATGACATGGACTTCTGTGACTGCATTGATCCTGATTTGGTGGTCATGTGGTTGTCCATCTAAAGAGCTCCTAAACAAACTAGATTTTTAAGACATATTTTCAAATGTTTGAGTTTTCATTTTAAGAGGAGTTTTCCCTGATTCCTCCGAGACCCTATCCATCAAACCTCAACATTAAGACATTTTACATATACAGCACTGTATCTGAAATATTAGGTTGAATAATTACTATCATTCTGTAATTATTTTATAACCTGTTTACTATTGGGAATATAACATAACAAAACATTCAATTAAAGCTGAAAACAAGCAATAACATGCACTCATATAGCACCTTTCATATGAAGTTCTCAAAATCACTTTACAAAAAAGGAAAACTGACTCTTAGTGAAATTAGGTTACATGTTTAAATTCCTATTAAGGCACTGTAAAACTTGGGAACAGACTCTAGTGGCCCAATCCCATGGCTCTTATTCATGTGAGCAGTCCCATTGCACTCAAGAAAACTACTCCACGATTTGGTGCAGCACTGTAAATACTGGTTCATAACAGGCTGAATATACACTTGACAATAATCTCTATGAAAAGTTCAGAATGCTGATAATCCCTCCGGTTTTTCCGGTAGAAGCATAATAGTGGTGCTGTACCCTGTTTTCCTGCCAGCCTGCTCTTAGTCATCAGATGTTTGGTACCCGAGCAAAATTCTTTTGATCCCATATCACATTATGAAACCTGAACTCCTCTAGAAGAGTGACACACAGGATATCAAGTTTTAGTCATCAAAAGATTTTGAAGTAATCATACTTTAAATTAGACGCACTGCATCTTATTGATATCTGGTACAAGTTTGTAATTTTTTAAAATAGGAAGTATCAATTATTTTACACATGTATAAAGAGCAGTAAAATGATCAGTGTTTGCTATCTAACAAAACACCTGTTTCCTTCCCTTTTATAGCTGTGCTACTTTCAATTCATGTGAGTTTCCTAATATGAATAGTATTTGGTAGCATATGACCTCATTCAAACTGAAATGGTGTTTCAGAGGTTGCCAGTCACTATTTAAAAATACACTTAAAAATATTCTAACACATGGATGATGTTCAAAGGAGATGTTGAAAAACATGCTTTTCCTAGGGAAATTTTCATTTCACTGTTTCATCTGAAAAGAACACAAGACAGAATACAAACAGAAATTAACTTGTTTTTTTACAGTAAAAACTGTTTAAGGGTCCAATCCTGCAAAGTTGCAGAGCACCCTTGATGTTCACGGAGATTGATGGAAGTTAAGGATGCTCTACACCCCACAGGACTGAGTTCTGAAGGAGGAACAAATAGTAACAAGACAGATTCTTTAACTACACATCACATGCTGAATCACTGAAGCCAACAGGATTGCCCGGGTGTGAGTTGGCACAGAATTTGGTCAAATAAAAATATTTCATGAGTGCATTTTTTGCCTGATCCTGTACTCCATTCCCCGCCAAATGTTCTATTGGGGAGTTCCTCTGAATATATAAAATACAAGGTCTAAAATATTGCACTGAAAGGGAATGTGCAGTAGGAGGTGGTGTTTTGTGCATGTAAAACATTTTTCATTGATATTTTTCTCCTTCAGATTGAAAAAAAATGTAGTTGCATTTGCAGGGTGAAAAAAACTTAGTGGAAATTTCTATAGAAGTGAAATACTAACCAAATGTATAGGAAACTGAGTTATACCCAGAAATTTGGCACAAATCTCTCTCCCCTTTTCGTATATCCCCCCATTCCCCAACAAGTGGGGACAAACACTGAATAAATTTAAGCTTGCTATTTTAGAAATCCATTGTTTTTCCATCAGTTAATCCTTTTCTAGTTCACTAAAGAAATCCCAGAATGCATCATTCTGTGATCTCACTGATACAATTAGTCCCATGCAATCCATTATAAGCAAGTTAAACTAATTATTTCTGTGCTGAATGCCCTCAGTACCTTGGCTGGGCATTTAACACATACTTTGGTGCTTGCATGATTACACAATTTTTGATTTTAGCTTTGCAATTTAACTTTAAGAAATGTATGGCTATAATGAAAAAAGTGTTCCAGATACTTCTGATAAAAACATTCAGAACTAAGTTTTTTGCTTACAACCTGTACAACTTCATTGACTTTTAAGGTGCTGCACATGGTGTCAGTGCTCAGTGTGAAATGAATATACGTACACCTCTACCTCGATATAATGCTGTCCTTGGGAGCCAAAACATCTTACAGCGTTATAGGTGAAACTGTGTTATATTGAACTTGCTTTGATCCACCGGAGTGCGTAGCCTTCCCTCGTCCCTCCCCCCCCGACCCAGAGCACTGCTTTACTGCATTATATCCGAATTTGTGTTATATCAGGTCGCGTTATATTGAGGCAGAGGTGTATAGATCAGTAAAATGTCCTCTGCCAGTTAGCACCAAGAGGTCCCTGGATCACAAAGGAAGCTCAACCCAAAGGACCCTTACTGCATGCTCTGGTGTTGGTAGTGTCGATACTGTGTCCAGTGCCCTCCGGTCATGACCCATGAGGAAGCAGAGGAGGAGGAGGCAGCTGAGCGCCACAGTCAGAGGGGTGGCTGCTGGTGTGGACTATAGGGCTTTTCCATCCAGTGCACTGTCCTTCTGGGATCACTTCCACCAGAGATAGGGGAAGGGGACGGCTTGGCTATGGCATCAGTTCATTTCCAAACCTGCCTGGCTCCATTCTTGCCTGAGGGAGGGGGCTGAGATTAGCCCCTCCGACCTGGGCTACTAAAACAATGCCTGCAACTTGCCAGCAAAGCTGACCTGTTCAATCCTGTCTGGCTTCTCTGCAACTAAAGGAAAAGGGGACTGAGATGAACCCAGCCAGACTGGATTGAGGGAGAAACTGCATGCTCCATCAAGACACTTGGTTAAGGAGGGAAGCATGAGACACAGACCTTCCCTTTTGCCTCTGGCTTTCTCAGTCTAGATCCCTCTTGAAGCCTTCAGCAGCACTAGTAGCTGCAAATGCCTCAGAAGAGGAGGTGCAGCTGAGGAGACAATCTTGTCAAAAAGGCAGCCTTGGGCCATGACTGGGACTCAGATAGACACATTAGTGAGATGATTTTTTAGTCAGAAATTTGAAATCAAGTTTGGAATTTCCTCAGAAGAGCTCTGCAGAAGCAGAGCCACCAGCCAATGGGGAGACAGAGAAAACCAGAGAGAACTTCAGGGGACAAGGTGCTGCCCTGCTGCCAGTGACTGACTTGTCTAGTTCTGCCCCCAAGCTGCAAGCATGATGAAGGATCCACTGGAAGGTATCGGTGGACCTCAGCATGATGAAGAAAGGTGGTTTACAGCCACGTTTCCTGAATCCTCCCTCTCCACAGCCATACTGATCACAAGCTCAGCGCAGTTAAGGATCATCTGTCCCTTGGTATCCCTTAGCTAAATAGGGATCTCAGCTTCACCATATTTAACTCTCACCATTGGGTCAATAAATCTTGGTATCCATCTAAACCAGGGGTAGACAACCTATGGCATGGGTGCCGAAGACGGCACACGAGCTGATTTTCAGTGGCACTCACACTGCCCGGGTCCTGGCCACCAGTCTGAGGGGCTCTGCATTTTAATTTAATTTTAATTGAAGCTTCTTAAACATTTTTAAAGCCTTATTTACTTTACATACAACAATAGTTTAGTTATATATTATAGACTTATAGAAAGAGACCTTCTGAAAACATCAAAATGTATTACTGGCACGCGAAACCTTAAATTAGAGTGAATAAATGAAGACTCGGCACAGCACTTCTGAAAGGTTGCCGACCCCTGACCTAAACAAATTCAGGGAAATAATTTCTGTTCTCAGGTGACACCTGGAGTAACTGCACCGATTTAATTGGATATTAAAGATTCAATTGTCAACATTATGCTGATGATAACAAGCAAGTGCGTACACACAAATAAACACTCAAAATCTTAAACAGAAAATGTTGTCACTAAGCTTCCCTGCTGTCAGGAAGAAATAAGCATTCCTAGGATACAAAGTTAAAAAGCCCAGCAGCAGCAGCAGCCAATGTCCTGCCTTTCATTAGAACTGCCACTCCTGTTACCGCTACTGGAGCTGCATCTGCAGTGGCACCAGTCAGAATTGTAGAAGGGAAAGTGTAGGGTAGGCAAATGCAAGACTCATCAATTTGCAGAAGTTTGTTCTCAAAAAATGCAATTTATATCAGCCCAGCCATCCCTTTTCCTTTTCTATAAATATCCACCCTCTCCCTGCCCCCCAGGAAAAGACAACATATGGACTATATAGCCCATCAGGGGCAGAACAGGAAAGATAGCCCAAGAATACAGCAGCTTAAAGTTCTTGTGTTGGGCACCTGGATACCACAAAGTGATTGGTACATTAGAGATAGGTGCATTTGTTACATTTAAAAAATATTAAAAAACATTATTAAAGTTGTGAAGTCAATAGTTAACAGAGCAGCATTAACAAACTACTAGAAGGTACATAGCTATATATATAGAAATCAATACACAAGACTAACCAGCAGGTACACAGAACCCCAGAGTGATGCCATATTATGTCACAATGGGCAGCAATGTTTCTAGGCGATGTCTACATAAGTTATACTGACAAAAGTGCTAATGTCACTCAGTGGTGTGAAAAAACCACCCTGCTAAGCGACATAAGTTATACCAACAGAAGTGCCAGTGTGGACAGCCCTATGTAAGCAGGAGAGGCTCTTCAGCCAACATAGCTACCACCGCTCATTGGAGGTGGTTTAATTATGCTGACGGCAGAGCTCTCTTCAGTCAGCACAGAGCAGCTACATGAGCAATCTTACAGCAGCACAACTGCATTGGTACAGCTGAGCCGCTGTGAGACTGCTAGTGTAGACATGGCCTAAAAAAGTGGTATTTCCAGGAATGACTTCTCTGCATTAGTTAATTAGTGTTATTATAAGATGTAATGTTATTCTTAGAAATGACTTATCTTGATGCTTCTTGGAGACAAGTAATGCATGGTGACAGTGCCCTCAGTTTCCCAGTTAGGTAGGCCAACAAAAAGCAGTTTTCCTATGTGCTTTCAGATACCCCACATTCACAGGCTTCAATGGTTTTAGAGTTTTAGCTGAACAATTTCTAATAACGTTGACTACAGCTCAGCAATTATGATCCTCAAATATACATACAATTACACTTAGAAAACTCATGATTTGACACAAAACATCCTTCTTTTGGAGCGCTCATAGTCCATTACTTATAATAGGTTCTTTAAACACACCACACTGAACCATGTATATAAATAATATTTATCCAAATATATCTGCTGCCCCTTAGAGGACACATTTTAGAAGTTCATTATTTCAAAGATGCAAACCAAGAGCCTTGAAGACCACAAGAGCTGAAGTTTCTCAGCACAACATAGGTTTGGGCCCATTTTGAAAGAAACAGTTCACAAATATGTGTAGTTGTACTTCTTTAAAAAAAAAAAGTTTCCTTTGCTTAATTTCTGCCTAGGGGTTGGTTCATCAACTTGATTTCCCTTCCCACTTTTGACTTACACTTTTTAATGAATGTCCAGTTTTTGACTTACAAGTGATTTTGTTCCTGTGCTTGTTAAGCAAGTTTTACAGCAACACAATAAGATCTCAGAGCTAAACCTATGTAATAATTTTTTAAGAGTTGCTAAATCTTTCAAAATAAACTTGGTTATAAACCATGTTCTGTAGTGTGCCGGTGTTCTACAGCTAGGGTGACCAGATGTCCCGATTTTATAGGGACAGTCCCTATTTTTGGGTCTCTCTCTTATACAGGTTCCTATTACCCCCCACCCCCGTCCCAATTTTTTATACTTGCTATCTGCTCACCCTAGGTACAGCCTCTGTGTATGCTCCCTGAATCCTGCCTCTCTTGGGTGCGAGATAATAATGGTATCACAGTAGTGCTGGTGCAACTGGGGTCTTCTATGCCCGTATGGAGATGGAAAGCAAGATTTGCCTTTAAGTACCTGAAATGGGTAGGAAAGTACCCATTAATTATGTGTAATGCCCTGATTCTGCAAGGAGCTCTATGTAGGTGGATCTCCATGCCTGTGTAGAGCCCCACAGAACTCAACAGAACTCTGTGCAGTTGGGCTGTTTTGCAGCATCAGGGCTTACATTTGCATGCAAGCACTGACAGGGGAACAGATCCTGATACACTTATGACGAAACAATTTTGAATTCTTGAAACCTTAATTTTGTACAAAGGTTAAACAATTCTGGAAAGAAGAAAACCTTATGTCCCCAAATCAACTTCCAGTACATTAAAGACAAAATTCATGCTTTCTGACACTATAACCAGTGTAATTAGGGATAATACTCCTTTTGCTATGGAATTGCATTTGTGTTTCATTATTTCAAGTGCAAATACCCTTTACTTAGCCCTCACTGTCTACACCTTTGCCCATATCAGAAGGAGCGCTCAGGACTGCATTAAAAGAGGGGTGCATTGTATGTGAGGGATGAGGTTCATGACCAGATCTATCCAGGGAGGGAACAGGGAAGAGTATCCACATTGTGCCGAGTTACAGTTTATATTATTAATGTCTCTATAAAATTTTTCAAACTCAGCTAAATCTTTGGGGATTGGTCCTGCTTTGTGCAGGGGGTTGGACTAAATGATCTCCTGAGGTCCCTTCTAACCCTAATAATCTCTGATTCTATGATTCTACAAAGTAACCATTAAGCTATATACATGGGATTGATTCCTCAATGCATTATTCCAGTTTCTCCAGTTTTACAGCAACCAATGGAGTGACAACTGCATAAAAACAGAGTAATGCAGCAGTGAATAAGGCCCATCATTCCTGAGCCTGTGAACCTCATAATGTAGTGCTGCTTACTATATTAACATTGTTTGTGTCATCGTGACTAAGTATTGGCATTTCAATTATAAATCACTATTTTCAGGAGTTACAAACTAACACAATGTGGTGCACAAAATCCCAGCCTATATATAAAATACATGCTACACTGTTTTTGAGTTATACAATGGGGGAAATGATCTATTTTAAATATTCATTTGCTAAAAACTAAACTTTGCAGGTCATAATTTGTAAACAAAAAACATTTACAAAGGTTGAATGTGAGAGTCAGTAAAGTGGAAAAAAGTTGACCTAATGCTCAAAAACATTGTTACACTTTCTTTACAGAAATCCTACACCTTTAAAATACACAAATGTCACTGAGAATGTCTGTAAATGAACACAGATGTCTGTAAAATGACCAAAAACTTCGAATGTGGGTGGTCTAAGAGCATCTTTGTTTTCACTCTGATGGTGGTCTTTGCTCTAACTGGCATAGTTGTAGAATGGCTGAATAAACCTTACCAATAATTTTGTATAATCTCTAAGGGCTTTTTGCAACAAAAAACATATATGACACGCTTAGAACATGTGCTCCACCTTTCACTGTTTCAAAATTGGTGTGATTAAAATTATGCATTATCATTATCCTGTATTATCTTAGAACTACCAGGATCAGCAAAATAGAGAGTTCACTTAGGGCTTGTCTACATTGGCACTTTATAGCGCTGCAACCTTCTCACTCAGGGGTGTTCAAAAACACCCCCCCCAAGCGCTGCAAGTTTCAGCACTGTAAAGTGCCAGTGTAGACAGTGCACCAGTGCTGGGAGCCACTCCCCCCGTGGAGGTGGTTTTTTTTATAAACTACAAAGCCATGTTAAAGTGCCACCGCGGCAGCGAGGCACAGCCTACATTTTAACGTTGTTAGTGAAGACATGTCTTTAATTCAACACAATAACACAAGAAGAATGCAGAACAGAAGGAAAGCCAGCCCATCTCAGTTAGCAGTTTTGCTTCCAATAAAGTACTTCTTTAAAAAACAACAAACAAACCAACCCTACATACACCAATTGTTTTCATGGCTAACCTGTTTTGTTTATCCAGCAGAGTAACTATTCTCAATAGCAAGAAGTCTGGATATCATTTCCCATACGCAGAGCCCTTCTCCAGTTTGTAGGGATATCTGCTTGTCCTTACATTTCACAATGGCTTAATAGCTTTCTACCATCCACGTTATAATCTTCCAAATTACCTCCAATTTAATAACTTCATTTATGTATCCCTGAACAGGTTTTGGTCTTATTGCTCTTAAGAACTATGCACTGTTTGACAATATTTTCCACAGATGACATTCCCCAATCCTTCATTTTTATTTCATATTTTCTCTATGATGAACTGCAGGTTCTTAGACTATCTAGTTATTCTGAATTGTATTGTTCTTCCTTTATTATGATTGCTCCTTTTGTAGCATAAAGCACATGAATATCTGTTCCTCTTTTTATGCTTCAGTTCCTCAAAATGACTGGTTATCATCATGACTTGGCTAAATTTCAATCAGACGATTACATTCTGCTTTGCAAAATGTCCTTGCATTTTAGTTTATTAAAATACTCTTCACTTCCTGTCCTAAATTATGCTGTTCTAAGTTATAGCTCTGTACTATTAAATGGCTGCCATTTTCCATCCCAGAGGTAAGTGTCATGAATGGGTGAAAATGACTGCTGCATATGTAGTTTATGCATCAGGCTGTCAGAACGCTTCATGCCTACTGTCCCTACTTAAAATGTAGAGTCACTGTATTTATTTTTAAGCAATAAATTTGCCATTTTTCCAAGCTGTCTCCTCAAAAAGTTCTCTGTATCCAAGGTATTTCAGTGGAATTAAAAAACATGTCCCTACTTTTCTCCCTAAATGGAGATTTTCAGTATTCACAGGTGTGCTTTGGGAAATTTTGAATGAAAAATATTATATAATCGTCAATCATTATTTATTATTTACTAATACTCCCTTTTCTACCGTGTTTCAATCAAGATCTGATGCTGACATTCCCTATCTGTGAATATACTTTCAGTTCCTGCTTTTGGATATATATGCAAATATCTCAAGCACCTCAAAGTAGCTATTACTTCCAGAAATTTTAGCCCTATTTTTGAGGGTTTTTCCCTTGACATCTTGGGTTAGATTACTCCCTCATATAACTCCACCAAAGTCAACAGGAATTACATCAGGGATGAATCTAACCCATCATATTAAATACTTCACAACCTATTTACTTTATTCAAACTAGTAATGTTGTACGGTGACATCTAATAGGCTGAAACAATTTTAAGATACTTGGCAGCATATCATGATGGTCTTGCCCTCTATGGTAAAATATATCAGCACCTTGACCCATGCTGTGATGCCTCTATCCTCTGCGGATGTGGGTCACTGTATGTATGTATTGTTTCATATTGCTTGTTTGTCTACTTAGGCTCTGAACTCAAAGACCTTACAATCTATGTCCCCTCCTTGCTCCATACAGTGTCAAGCACACTCAACAAACAATCCTAGGAAACAAAAGATGAAAATAAAAAAAAAATTATTTTTAAAATCTCCCCTCAGTGAATTTCCTCTTAGATTCCTGACTCTTTTTATTCTCTCAGAAAAATTCAGGTCCCTGTTTCAGTACTGACCCTAGTCTCCAGCAGAGTCGCAGACGCACACTCATTCATCTTTAATCGTGCCCTGACTGAGTCAAACTTGACCACAACCCAATCTCCTAAATCAGCCTGAACTCTACAGTTCTCACATACACATAAAATACTAAGAAATGTGTGACAGAAGTATATATACAAGGAAAGATAGGGATAGAGTTGCAGAGTGAATTCTAACTCCACACCATTGTGTTATTAAAATACATGTATTATGCAAAATCCCCTCACTGCTGGGATTAAGCCACAATGCAGACTATTCAATTGCAGTTTCATGCTTTAAAAAGTGTTGTTTTTTTTAAACAAAGGGGCAAATTCTGAGGTAATATGTAAAGTGGAGTAATTTACATGTTGGTAATTGAGTGTAAATAGATTTAAGGGAGTAAGATGTCCAAAAGCAGGAAAAATAGGCCACCTCCTGTTTTAAAGTACAACCTCCCATCAGCTGCTCTTTCTGCTACAAACACTATTCCAGCCTCTAAATCTGTAAATTCATTCTCATTACTATGGCTAGTTGAAATTTTTGACAAAAATGTCTCTTCAAACTACACATTTTTTTTGCAAATTTTTTTGTATCATTTGAAATTTTCCAATTTTCAATTAAACAATTTAATATAGCTGGATTCAAATTAAAATGAAAACTTCTTGGCTTTTGTTTTTCTCTGACAGCTTCTCTTCTACCCCTCCCTTTTTTCCAGTGGAAAAATCCAAGATTATTGATTTTGAATAATGTTATTGGAAAAAGTCAGAAAATTTCAGGAATTTTTAAAAAAATATATATTTTAATTTTTAATGGAAAAAAATTTCCATATTTGACCAGCCCCATCTAGTACAGAGAGTAAAATTCAGGTATAAGAAGGTATAAATTACACTTGGTAAGTCTAGGATAGCCTAAAATTGTGTAATGTATATGGTGGGGAGTGGAAAAGAGGGAATCTGGTTGATAGTGTTCAAAAGCACCAGTATAAAATATAGATTCCTATTTATTTATTTGCAGCTGAAGAACTGCCAAGCTACTTTTTTTCTGATTGATACAAAATAATTGTTGTTACTCTTCCTTGGCTTAGATCTTCATTTTTTGCAAAGATTGCAGCCCAGACACAACTGTTAAGAAATTACAACACTGAAAATAGTCCATAATGGAAATGCAACAGATCCTTACTGCAGTTATCGTCTTGTGAATGGTGATCCTAAAATACATTAATTTGGGGAAGATAACTTCCATTTCCCCCTTCTTAATTCGTCCCTCAGAAAGGCTTCGAATCACAGTGAACCAGGAAAGAGGGAGCCTGTGAACAGTGCTCCTGGATTAATACAAAAGTGCTGCTCAGGAACAACATTAAACGCTTTTCCTTCCCTTGAGGGCTCAGTTCTGTTGCTTCTAGAACACTCCCAGCCTCTGCGGTCATTGGAAGCAAGGGAAAAGTCTATGCTCTGAAATTTGATCCCTCACATAGCTACCACCAAACTACTTGGGGCCTGGCCCAATGGTACACTGTAACCATCCGTGATGATCCTTCCCAGGGTAACAGATCAGAGAAAGAAATAAGGTCCTGTTGCCCTGCTCCAAACCTCATATGCAGACATATCTCTTAGCTCTATACCTGAAGACAGTGCCTCTACTGAAATTTTATTTCTCAACTTGCCTGTTTTGGGCTTCCAGTGTATTTACTGAGAGATCTGCCGACTCTGTAAATTGCAGAGCTGTATAATATGTTCACAACAAAAATTAGAGCTGTAGTAGTTTATGCCTGGCGTTATATGATATAGTTTGTGTCCCTTAACATATTCTCTGCTGTGTCTCTGGCAACATTTCCCAATTAGGTTCTTTCTCCCAAGCTCTTTTAACAAATTATGTGTTTGACTATGACCTCAAAACAAAGCTTCTGAAATCATTTCTTGACGTTTTTCTAATTACTATTTCTGGTTTAAAGTTTCTGAAAACTGTGCAAAATGTGTCTCTGGCTTGAAGAAAGCTAGCATAAAAAGTGAGCATGTATATAACGATGTTTCCTTAAAGTGAAGTTCTATTTTGAAAAGTGACTACAATAATAGCAACAGATCTTATCCGTACGTGGATTCAGTCAAACCTGCTGATATACCTGAAATGAGATGTTACTGCTTTTTACTCCTGTTAGCACCGCAGAGCAAAAACAACTACGACAATAGTGCACTCGAGTCTAATATTCTTGTGCGTTATCCACCGACTTAATTACTAAGTTTCATTTACAGAATCAATCAGTTTCACTTGTGCAACCTCACAAACGCAAACTGTTCTAGCACGCAGCAGCCCTGAATCTGAGCAGTAAAAACATAAGTTCTATGCTAGTTTAGCCCATACATTCACCCTGACCTGTGCTGTATGCAGTTCAGCTGAATCCAGGATCTGGTTAGTAGTATTCAGCTGACTTTCTGTAATTCCTTCTTTTGGTTATTAAAACTGATTTTCCAATAAAGCCCTACATCAGTGGTTCTCAAATTTTTCCATTTCATGACTAAGGCTATGATTTAGTCATGGAGGTCGCAGAAGCCACGGAATCCATGACTTCCAGCAACCTCCATGATTTCAGCCTGTGGCAGTCAGAAGCTGCAGGGTCCTCCGCCACCCGTGGGGGCAAGAAGCTGCAGGGTACCCCTAGAGCTCCAGGCCCCACAGGCGGTGGGGGTCTCCTTCAGCTCCTGGTTGCTATGGGCAGCAAGGGAATCCCCGAGCTCCCTGCCACCGTGGGCCCCTAGAGCTGCGGGGATACTCTGCAGCTCCCAGCTGTTGCAGGTGGCATGGGGCACCCACAGCTTCCGGACACCACAGCTGACGGGGGGACCCCCAGACCTGCAGGCAAAAGGGGTACCCCACAACCTCCATCTGCTGCAGGGGACCCTGGAGCCCTGACACCCAACTTGCGGTAGGGGCCCCCGGAGCTCCTAGCTGCCATGTAGCTACAAGCAGTGTGTGGACCCGCAGATCCCCATTTTGTCACAGATATTTTTAGTAAAAGTCAGGGACATGTCACAGCTTCCATGAATTTTTCTTTATTGCCCATGACCTGTCCCTGACTTCTATGAAAAATATCCATGACAAAATCTTAGCCTTAATCATGACTCCCTGTTATTTCAGAAAAACGGCTTTTAATTCCCATCCCATGGTTGCGGAACCCCCTCATCCATCTAGCCATATGGTCATGACCCCCTGGTTGAGAAACTATGCCTTCCATTGTGTACCTTGACCCTATCACCTGATAGCATGGGAGCTTCAACAGTTGCAAAGAATAATAAAGTTCTGTACGATATACAAAGAGCAACTTCCAGCTGAGACAGAGCCCGCACAGTTCCTACTGACTTGCCCAGAGAAGGTCTTTCATTTGGCTCACCTGACAGACTTCCTGCCCATGCACAGTGGATCAAACACTGGTCCTGATGAAGTCAATTGACCTCAAAAGTACTAACATTTGGTTCTACAATTGCTCTTTGGGTCTTGGCACAAAACAAGTCTAAACACCAAATGTGCTAATTGGTCAAACCCATTTCACTGTTTGGTGACAAGCTAGCAGACACAACAGGTACAGACAGCAACAGCGCTTAGGCTATCAGAAGTAAATCATATGCAGTTTTGATATGATCACACTGACAGTTTCCACACACTGGAAGCTTACTAATGGAAAATCTGTTGTGAATACTATTCAGGGCCTAATCCTGCTCCAAATATAGTCAAGAGGACGACTCAGGATCAGTATCATTAAGTATGCAATCAGTATTCAGACATGTATTGTTTCTTACAGTGGTTTCAAAAAAAAAGTAGAAGAGAGGAGACTCAGTATGGCCAGATCTGAAAACTGTTCTTCCATAAAAGATGAGAAGCAGCTGGTATTCAGAGTTGATAAGATAAATACTATTGATGACAAAGAGCAGGTGTGCCTAGTAACCCTTTATAAGCAAAAAGACAGGGACATCTTCCCTCGTTGGATGCTGTTTCAGAGACCCTAACATTTATACACAGGGTCCAAATTAAAGCTGGCTCATATCCAACATGGAGAACTGCTGACACTGCTGAGTTGGTGCTGACTACTTGTTTTCTGAAACAAGGCTGTCACCTTCAGTTCCTGTCTATTGCAAGTGAAGTGGTACCCTGAAAATTCTACATACAGTACATTTTTCTTTATTAATCCTGTTAATTTTTATTTAACCCTTTCATTCTGCTGAATGTAGAACTGTTGCTAAGAAAAGACTTAGTCAATTATTTCACATCTGAATGTAATAAATATAATGCAGGACTTATATAGCTCTCTGCATTTTCACAGCCCAGTACAAACATTAATGAATAAATACTGATTCTATGGGCACTATAAAAAGAATGTTAAGTATACATAAATGCATATTAGATCACTGATTTCCTAATCTATTACTGTTTACACATGTCTATTACACATTACTGGCTTTAAACAGCAATGTGACATTTTAGTTTTTTAAAATAGTTTTTCTATAAAATGGTTTCTGTCTAATTCCTTTTATATATGCGCACGTATTGTTTTTGCCGTGCTTAAGTGTAACTTCAGCAGCTATCCACAGCAGTTGTCATTCATAATAAATATATATGGTAGTATATTATTTTTCTCTGCCTATCATTTTATGTTTAAATGAATATGTACACACGAGTGATTAAAACGAAGCCACTAAGAATACAATATGTAACAACCTACAGTTTTAGATACTGAGCTTTTTTGAGAGAGAGTAGTAAGTAAAGTGCTCTATGAACCAGGCTGAAGGAGGGAGCATAGTCTCCTGGTTAGAACACAGCACTAGGACTAAGCCTTGGGTTCTAGTCCTGGCTATGCCACAGGCTCATTCTGTGACTTTCAGTGAGCTACTTTAGTGTGCCTCAATTTTCCCATTGTAAAATGGAATAAGAATTCTTCCCACTGTACTGAAGTGTTGTGAGACTTCATTCATTAATATTTTTTAAATGTTTTGAGAATCGTGTATGAAAGACACTATATAAATTCAGAGGTCAAGATCCTCAGTTCCAGCCAAGGAGTGCACAACAGTTCAGAAATGGGAGGTGAAAAGGTGGCCTTTACACTCCTCTGATCCACTGCCAACTCTACGTTAGGCCAGTCTGCTAACTGATGGCAGCCCTAAGGGGTGATATGGCAACCAGGGATAAGTGAAATACAAGGGAATTCCCCTGGCCACACCAATGTTCCTCAGCCACATTGGCACCAGGGAGGTGAAGACTTTACACACTTTGGGCCTAATCCAAAGACTACTGAAGTCAACAGATTCCCATTCAGTGGGCTTTGGAATCTTCATACCACAGGTTCAGATGACACATAATTAAGAATTCCAAAGTTAACCCTCCCAACTATCACCCAACAGGAAAGAGGACAATACAAGAAGAACACGAGCAGGAAAATGCTTGGCCAAACTCTTTCAAGTTAAGGAGTGGCAAAAATATATATACTAGGAAACTCTTCTATAACCTCACCCTGAAATGATAAGACTTCTGTCTTTCTTGGAAGTTCCAAATTGCATCTGGCTGCATGGGCATCCTGGCCAACATGCTGGGGTACTATCTAGATTTACAAGATTACATACCTGCATGTCCCACGTGCCCACCAAGAGAATCTGTGGTCTTCTCTCAGGATCTGCACCCCCACTAAAGTTCTTCCCTTCAGCAGCATCACCACAAGAGAAACTTATGTCAGAAGTAGTAGCTTCTTTCCAGAAATTGGAGATTGCAATTATTTTTATTATTTTAATCTCCATAACTGGGATCTAGTACAGTTAGCTGCAAAAGTCTCAGTCATTCATTTTCCAGACTGTTGTCCTGTTCTAGCACTTCAGTTCTGTGATAAATACAGCCTGAAGCTCATTAAAATCTTTTCACAGTGTCGACTCTCTGGTTATCAAAATATCCCATAGATCCTGAGAAAACCTTCCTATCTCCAAAAAGGAGTGGTATGTCAAAACAGCAGCCTGGAAGCTTTAACTTCTACACCAGAGTTCTCTCCATCAGAGAATGCACTTACCGTGGCTGCTCGTACCATGTCTCATGTTGGTTCTCTAGGTCTCATCTGGTTCTGGAACTCTTTCTCAAGCAAAATGGAGCTCACCAGTTTGCAAGACCTGGAGGAGATGTTGTCATTCTTTTCCAGGGGAGTCTTCCTACTCATGGCGCTAGAAAATTACAGAAACTGTAGTAAACATTTTATTTTCTAAGAAGAAGTGATCTCTCTAGGATAGTATTTTGAGAAGGCTAAAGGGGATCACAGAGTGATCTTGTGGCTTGATCTACAAGACAAAAGTGCCACAAGGTCTGGGACTGTCTTACTATGTATATATGTGGAATCTCGCACAATGTGACGCGAACTTGACTGGGACCTCCAGAAACTACTTCAATGTTAATACAACTAATAATAAGAGAGATTATAGTTCTCATTCCATACTCAGTCCTGTACTCTTTGTGATCTAACACCTCTGTGTTTCATATGATGGAGGATGAACTCTGCATATCTTTATAAAAATGAAGCATAGCTCTCAGGCTCCTGGCAAGTTACCACTGGAGCCCTTCATTGGTCAAGTTGGAGGCCCCTTGGCTAAATATAGTTTCAATTTTATAATTTCATCAGACATTTTTTACTTTCCATTTTCCAGCTGAAGACTCCTGGTACTGTACAGACAACTGGAAATGAAGCTACTTTTTTACATACTATTCTTTGCATCTTTGCAATTTTACCATCCTGAAATTTGATGAAACATGTGTCTACAGATGAACTGGGGATTTCCATTTGTGCAGTAATAGATTTTGGCTGGTGAAGGAGCAGACAACTGCCAAGAGCCAACTCTCTGACCTTTGGATGGTCCTCTGCTATGGCCAATGTCCCTGTAGAATATAAACTGAGTAGCTGAGTAGCTAAATAAAGATCAAGGCCAAGTCAAAGTCATGACTAGACGTCCAGCCCTGAACAAATATTTACTACCCATTCTTGACTGAATAGGAACAAAGGTCTATTTACTAATATTTTATATGATTTTAAAGTGTTCTGGCTTCAAAGCCATTTTAATTTTTTTTTTTAAATTTGTGCTTAGAACAAATTTTTTGGAAGCATTTGACTAATACTCTAAAACACCACCCACATTATTCACTTATCTAAAGCATTGTGAAAGGATACAAACACTTGTTAATTTTACCTCTCCAAATAAAACCTGCATTTAATAAGCCATCTGAATTAGGACAAATCAGATTGTTCAAGGGATAAGGTAGAGGATACACAGTCTTTGTCCTAGGTTGCTGATTCAAGTCAGTGATGATCTAAAGTGGTTACCATCTGATGGTTACTGGCGGCCCACATGACTTGAGAGTTTGAGTCTTAGTCAAGTTTCAACATTCCACAAATTACATTCAGTATTTGTAATAATTTGACTAATTAATTAACTAATGACATTTTAATTACTGTAGATTTAATGAGGGAATGTCACTTTCTGACTGGCCCAATGCTTGCAAGGTTACCACTCCATAATACTATGCAGAAATCCTTGGTTCAGCACCTCAGCAAAGACTTGCTTCTTACAGGCACTGGGAGTGCTTCAGAGACACTGTTACCTGAAAAAGCTGAGAACCGCATTCATGGGCTCTGAAATGGTAACATCCAGCCTTTGTTGGCCAAAGGTTATCATGATGGGTGACTGGAGGGAGGAGTGAGTAGAAGTCCTCCATTGAGACAGAGGGGTTTTGGTACTTTTAATGAAAAGTTAAAGGTTTCTTTTCCTAAATAGGCCTGATTCTGTTCTCATTCATATCAGTGAAAATCAGGAATGAATCTACTGAAGTGAAGGGAATTACAACAGACCAAAACCACTATAACTGAGATCAGGCTCAGGGTCTTTATTTTGTAATACTAAAAACACATTGGCTGCATTATGCCTGAATTCAGGTGCTACCAATAAACCTAAGTACCCAGCGCAGCTATGAAATGAGAAACTCAGGAAGAGAAGGGCTGCAGATACCATCACTGAAGCTCATATAATTAAAGCTATGATTTAGTCAAGGGTATTTTTAGTAAAAGTCATGAATAGGTCATGGGCAATAAACAAAAATTCACTGCCATGACCTGTAGTGGTGTCCTGGGGGAAGAGGGTGCTGCTGGAGGGAGGACGGGGGGGGGAGGGGGCCCGGGGCCTGCAACACCAGCTGCCAGGGGCCAGTGGACTGCGGCAGCTCCGGCTGGCCAGGGACTGCTGCCGGAGGATACGGCTGTTCCGGACGGTCAGTGGCTGCTATCTGGGACCACAGACTGCTGCTGCTCCGGTCGGCTGCCCGGGGACCACTATCTGGGGCCACGGGTGGCAAGTTTGTAGAAATTTTGGTGGTGCCCAGAACCCACCCCCCAACCTCCGCCCCCACTTGCCTAAGGCTCTGGGAGGGGAGGTCTGGAGTGCAGATCCTGGGCTGGGGATTAGGTTGCAGGAGGGGTGCAGGGTGCAGGCTTTGGGATGGAGTTTGGCTGCAGGCTCCGGGCTGGGGCAGGAGGTGGGTGTGCAGGAGGGGGTGAGGGGTGCAGGCTTTGGAATGGAGTTAGGGTGCAGGCTCTGGGCTGGGGGTGGGGGCATAGGAAGGGGTGAGAGGTGCAGGTTCTGGGAGGCAGTTTGGGGGTGGGAAGGGGTGTGTGGGAAGGGAAGGGGGTGCGCCCTCTGGGACGGAGTTTGGGGATAGGAGGGAGTGCAGGAGTGAGGGTTGTGGGGCTGAGAATGAGGGATTCATAATGCAGGAGGGGGCTCAGGGCTGAGGCTGAGGATTAGGGTGTGGGGGGATGAGGGCTCTGGCTGGTGCTGAGGGGTTCATGATGCAGGAGGGGGTTCAGGGCAGAGGGTTGGGGTGTGGGCTGTGGATGAGGGGTTCATGCTGCGGTGGGGGCTCAGGGCTGGGGCTGAGGATTAGAGTGCAGGGGGATGAGGGCTCTGGCTGGGGCTGAGGATTAGGGTGCAGGGAGATGAGGGGTTCATGATGTGGGGGCACTCAGGGCTGGGGCTGAGGATCAGGGTGCGGGGGGATGAGGGCTCTGGCTGGGGATGAAGGTTTGGGGTGTTGGAGAGGCTCAGGGCTAGGGCAGGGTAAGGGCAGCCTGCCTTGCCATTAGGGGAAAGCAGGCACTAGGACCCTGGGACAGCAGACAGCAGTTCTGCCCGGAATCGCTCTACTCCCACAGCAGGAGCAGGCAGGGGAGAGGCTTTTGTCAGGCAGGGATGCGGCGCGGCTGGGGGGGGACACACAGGGGGAGGGGTGGCAGGCGGAAGCCAGGACCCGCTCCAGGCAGGGACGCGGCGGGGGGCGAGAGACCCGTGGGGGCCAGGGCCCAATCCAGGCAGGGCCAGGGGAGAGACCCAGCTCCAAATATTGCTGGAGCAGGGCCCCCAGCCCTGAATATTCCTGGAGCCCGAGCACCGCAAATGTATATAACCTGCCGCCTATGCCTGGGGCTGCGGACTATGGCTGCTCCAAGGACTGCTGCCCGGGGAAGCAGACTGGAGCTGCACCATCCAGGGACCACTGCCTAGGGCCGTGTCTGCTATGGTCGGCCGGGTTTGCAGTTGCTTTGGCCAGGGACCACTGCCCGGGGGTGCGGACTGCAGCTGCTCTGGCCAGCCGCCTGTGGACCACTGCCTAGGGCCGTGGCGGCTCTGGCCAACCGCCCAGGGACCACTGCCTAGGGCATATCTGCTCTGACCACCTAGGACCACTACTGGGGGCCACCAGAGCAGTGGCTGGTGTGGCTGTCCCCGAGGCCGTTCCAGCAGCAGCTGGTGTGGCTGGCCTGGAGCCAGCTGCTTGGGCTGCCCTGGGATCAGTCACACTGGCCCCTTCAGAAGTCACGGAGGTGGCAGAAAGTCACAGAATCCGTGACCTCCATGATAGACATGCAGCCCTACATATAATTAATTAACTACTACTAAATTATCTGACATCCAGTAAAGCAAGCTACAAATTCGCTACAAAGAGCTTTATATGATGGAAACTCACATGCCTCTTTAGAATAAGCTATACTGGCATAAGCACTTTTATACCGGTATAACTGCAAGCATGCTGGAGGGGGGAAAGCGGGAGAATTGGCCACTTTAAAAAAGCTGCAAAACTTTTCAGTGTATACTAGTGACTTGTTGTAGCTCACACAGGAAGTCTGTGATGGTGCAGGTAACTGAACCCACTTCTTCCAAGTACCAAGCTAGCACCCTAACACTAGCTCATCCTTCTCCTCTAACATGGAGCTAGTTCATGCATTGTGTTATTAGAATTGGTACTGTATAAAGCAGTGGTTCCCAAACTTGTTCCTCCGACCGAACCTGAGGACATGGCAGGTAAGCAAACCGGCCCGGCCTGCTTTCCCTACACAAGCGGCGGAACAACTTTGGGAACCACTGGTATAAAGAATACACAGTTGTTCATGAGGTTTCATACTCCTGGACACCTTGACTATAAATATAACAAAAATTGCTCGCTGGCAAATTTTCCTAGCTCTGATTTGTAGACTTATGGAGGAAAGGCCTACATTTTAAAAAATATTAATTAACGAGGTGGTTTGCTGTCAGTTTCACTTTCTACAGTAGTTCTTACTTCTCTTTTCTACTGTGTTACATGATGTTATAAAAACACATGAGTCTGTTAAATTACGCAAGACATAACATTAAGGTAAGTGCACCCTCTTGAGATTGTTTAAGTGACAATCCTTATTTAGAGCTTGTCTACATTAAGAAAATTTGTGTAGCTAAATAAATATAAGATTAGAATAAAGAGATTTAGTTACACACCAGTGGAAACCCTAAAGTAGACATGCTGCACCATCATGAAGTGGGGCATAAACCAGTTTAGTTTAATTCAGTTATTAAAGTAACAAGGATAGTATGTCTTTTACAAAAGCTGTGCTGAAAGAATTTGGTTACAGAAAGAAGATAAACTAAACTCATTTATATAACCACTAACAAATTAATTTAGAGAAGCAAAGGACTAAGAAGTTAAGGCTTACAATTCCTAACCTGAATCTAAACTGATTATTGTTATTATTTGAATGCATCTTCCTTTTTCTCTGCACAGCTTTTGTGTATTATGAAGGACATTTATCAAGGAAGGCCTCTACACAGTTGGCGATCACGTGGTCACCAAAAGCTTCAGTGGTGAGATGACAGATACAGGTATAGCCCCATAGTTAGATGCAGCTTACGGGGACAGAAGGGGCTTTTCTGTTGCTGTAGGAACCTGAGTGACAGTGGCTAGGTCAATGGAAGCATTCTTCCACTGACCTAGCTGAATCAACACTGGGCCAACATAACTAAATTGCTGAGGGGTGCGTCTTTTTCACACCACTGAGCACCATAACACCATGTCCACCTATATCTGAAGTGTAGACCACTGAACACCCTGCCAGATCATCAAGTCCAAATGCCTTTCTAGTAAGCCATACAATTTCAAGATTGATCTGGGTGGTGCCGGATCTGCAAGCAAGCTATGTCCCTTTTGGATTTGCCTTGATGATTATGGGTGAAGTCTGTCATGGAGGTCACAGATTCCATGACTTTCCGCAACTTCTGCAGCAGCCGGTGTGCCTGGCTCAGGGGAAGCAACTGCTGCTGCGGCAGTCCCAGGTCACCATGCCCATACCCCACAGCAGAATTTGGGTGTGGGAGGGAGCAGGGGGTTGGGGCACAGAACAGGGTGAGGTGGGCTCTGAGCAGCGCTTACCTGGAGGCTCCCTAGAAGCGGTGACATCCCCCTCCTAAGCTTCTAGGCGGAGGTGTGGCTAGGTAGCTCTGTGCGCTGCTTCCGCCCAGAACACTGGCTTTGCAGCTTCCATTGGCTGGGCCCCAACCCCCTGCCATCTCCCACACCCAAACTCTGCTGCTGTTGTGGGGGGGGGTGCAAAGCCAGGTAGGGACCTGCTCGCCCCATCACCCCACACACATCCACCAGCGGTGGTCTCAAGCAACCCCCCCACATTTTATTCACTGGTATTTTTACCTGTCCATGACTTTTACTAATACCCATGACTAAAACGTAGCTTTACTGACGATGCAGCACCATAGTCGACACCCACAGTGCATACTCTGGGGTTTCAGCCTGGGGGAAAGGGTGCCACAAACAGCTGGGCTGCAAACACCCTGCTCTTCCTCCCACATGGGAGAGGGGCCCCGGCATGGAAGAGGGGGATAGGGAGCCGTTCTCTGGAAATGCTGGGCCAAGTAACTAAAGCCCTGGGCACTATAGGGATGCCTACACTGTGCTGAAAACCTGGGCTGTGGGACCTGGACTTGGAGTTTCCAAACCCACACCTGAGCATCCACACTACATTGCAAGCCTGGGTTTACAATTGCTGGCCCCGGCTCCCATAGCCGTGCTATGGCAGCCGACTGTGCCCGGCGCAGGGCTTCAGGCTAGGAGCTCCGACTTGACCCGTGTCCACACTGCAAAATCACAGGGCGGGGGGCCTGAGTCACACCGGGTCTGCTGAGCTACCCCCGCCCAGCCCTGGGCGCCTGCTGCCCCCACTCAGCCCGACGTGTGTGCGGACACACGGGGGCTCCCCAGGGCTCCGCTTGCACCCGCAGCACAGGCTGGCTGCGCGGGCAGGGGGACGCAGCCCCGTGGCGCGGCTGCAGAGCGAGGCGAGGCGGCGCAGCCCGGCCGCTGGGAGCGCGCGCAACTCGTCCCGGCCGCTGTCACAAGGACTCCACCTCCTCCCGCGCGGCCACGAACCAGCCCAGACCGATCGATGTTCTCTAGGGATCATTCGCTTCTCCCTGGGAGAAAGGAGGGAGCCCGCCCCAGCTTGGCGCAGCTGTTTCCTTCTGCGCCTGCGCGCCAGGGGAGGTGCTTGTGAGTTGCGCGCGCAGGCTCCCTCTATTCTCCCGTTTCCCGTGGTTCAGCTCGTGCATCGCGGCGCGTGGCCGGCGTGTTGCCCCGAGCGGACATGGCGATGCACGTGCCCAAGGCCCCGGGCTTCGCCCAGATGCTGAAAGAAGGCGCCAAGGTGAGAGCGGGGCCAGGCCTGGGGTCCCCGCGCGCCCCCGGGGCCGGGCCGGAGAAGCTTCCAGAAGCGCAGCCCGGGCTGGACCCTGCGGCTCCACGCGCTGAGGAGGGCGGGGCCTGTCGTGTCCGCGGTGCCCCGCCCCCTCGGACGACTAGGGGGCTCCGGCCACGAGATGCGGGCTCGGGGCAGCACCTCCTCCCTTGTCTGCGTGTCCCGCTCCACGGGGGTTCGCGCGTGGCCGCCCTGGAGGCTGCCGGCGGGGCCCGCAGCTGCACCCTGGGAAGGGGCCGGGCGGGGCCGAGCCGGCTGCAGGGTTCCCGACCCCGGTTCGCGCCGCTCGGGACCCGTAGGTGGCCTCGCCTCCTTCCCCTCCGGAGCCGTCCCGAGCGGCGTCACCCGCTCCCGTTCCTGCCTGAGTCCCCCTCTGCCCTGGAGAGCAGCTGTGCCCTGTGGTGGACAAGCAGGTGAATGGGAGCTCCCAGGGCGATGCTGTGACCAAAAGAGCTGCTGTAATCCTGGGATGCATCAATAGGGGAGTAGGAGCGTGAGGTATTTGTAGCTCTGTGACCACCACTGCAATCTGGTGCCCGATTCTGGTGTCCATAACTCAAGAAGGATGTTGACAAATTGGAGAGGATTCACAGAAGAGCCACAGGAAGGATTAGAAAAACATGCCTTATAGTGATAGATTGAAAGAGCTCAGTCTTTTTAGCTTAACAAAGAGAAAGTGAAGGAGTGACATGATTGCAATCTAAAAGTACCTACAGGGAGAACAAATATTTAATAATGGGCTCCTCAGGTTAGCAGTGAAAGATATAAAATGATCCAATGGATGGAAATTGAAACTAGATATTCAAATTGAAAGATGTACATTTTTAACAGAGTAATTAACCATCAGAACAATTTACCAAGAGTTCTGGTGACCTTTTCCCGCCACTGGCCATTTTAAAATCAAGATTGGATGTTTTTCTAAAATATATGATTTAAGAATTATTGTGGGGAAATTCTATGGCCTATAATCTACAGATACAAAAAAGTCCTTTCTGAGGCCTTGGAGTCTATGAAAGTTTTAACAATAATGCCCCCAAAGCACTAGGCAACTGACAGTGGGTAATTTGAGCAGCTGTCAGGCCATTCAACCACAACTCTGTTTTTATTGAGACTCTGATCCCTCACCCTGTGTAGGTTCCTTGGCTTTCTATATTGCAAGCTGTTTGGGAAAGGAATTGTTTTGATATATATCCCCACAGTGCTTAGCACAGACAAGCCCCAGCTGTGGAATGCAAATGCTAATAAATTAACTCACCCCTGTTACCAAGGAATGACCTCATATCAGTCTATTCTTACTATACTGTATACAAAAAAAATTCTAGAGAAGCAAAATGCTTAGTACAATACTACACTCAACATTGAATTAATATATTTAACATGCATTTTGGCAGGAGTTGACAAACCTTCCTAGGAGAATAGAAGCTTTGCTCAAATAAATGGACAGAGAGGGATTAGGTGTGGGTGGCCAACCTGTGGCTTCAGAGCCACATGCGGCTCTTCAGAAGTTAATATGCGGCTCCTTGTATAGGCACTGACTCCGGGGCTGGCACTACAGGTGCCAACTTTCCAGTGTGCCGGGGGGTGCTCATTGCTCTGCCACAGGCCCTGCTCCCACTCCACCCCTTTCCTGTCCTCCCCTGAGCCTGCCATGCCCTCACTCCTCTCTCTACCCCCGGAGCTTCCTGCATGCCCCGAAACAGCGATTGGGAGGTGTGGAGAGAGAGGGGGAGCTGACAGGGGTCTGCTGACATATTACTGTGGCTCTTTGGCAGTGTACATTGGTAAATTCTGGCTCCTTCTCAGGCTGGCCACCTCTGGAACAAGTTATTCCTGATTCCTTCTCTGGAAGGGAGAAGAAAGCAACAGAGGTTTCTGAGCACTGCTGCTTAACAGGATGGAGAATGGGAGACGCAAGCGCTGAGGGAACTTTATGCTTTTCTTTATTCACAAGAGATTAGTTGGAGGTAGGGAATAGTTGCAGGAGCTGCTGAACTCTTGTAGAAAGGAGAGGAGATAAGGGGAAACAAGATGGCACAGGTGCTGGTTCTCCTTTAACAAGAAGAGACAGAGGAACAGAACAGCTGGAGCTGCTTCTACCTTTCCTGAAGTTGTGAGAGAGCTTGATAAACAGACCTTTCTCTGGGACTTTTATAGGGCACCCAGATGAACTTTGCAGAGGTGTGTGAGAAAGGAGACATGATTTATTAACTGATAGCAGGAGCTCTGAATTTACAAAGGGATGTATGTACACCTCTACCCTGATATAATGCGACCTAATATAACACAAATTTGGATATAACATGGTAAAGCAGTGCTCTGGGGGTGTGTATGTGTGCGCGCACTCTGACGGATTAAAGCAAGTTCGATGTAACCCAGTTTCACCTATAGCACGGTAAGATTTTTGGCTCCCGGGGACAGCATTATATCGGGTAGAGGTGTATGTGGGAGGGAGTTTGAAATTATTTATCTTGTGGGGTATAGTTGACTTACTGATGTGGGAGTGGTGTAAATGGTATAACTTTGGGGGTATGGTCTTGATGGGAATGATGGTGCATAAATTTTTCTCAGGCAAGTAGGTGTGGAGGACATTTGTCATGCCCTCCATAAGTCCATAACCTCACCAGAAGTCACTGATTTACTTGGACAGACTTATGGTGTTCAGTCTGTTGAGTGTTGACCCAACTTTCCTCTTTCATATTCATAAATTTGCTTTAGTTGCTAAACTCTGCAGGTGAGAGCCAGTGTATGTTAGCTTCTTTGTCACTGTTTTTGAAAGAGGATTGAATTTTTGTTTAAACTTTTGTGCAGCCAGGATTTCACTCCAAAATAACTCAGTGGGAGATTTGCTATTGATTTTAGTGGAGCCAGCATTTCATCCTGGCTGTGAAATGACAAATGACTGTAATTCTTTTTTTGTTAGAACCTTCGATTCTAAGCAATAAACTTTTTTTCTTTGTTTGGTTTTTTTTGGGTAGCATTTTTCAGGATTAGAAGAAGCTGTATTTAGGAACATACAGGCATGTAAGGAGCTTGCCCAAACCACCCGTACAGCTCTTGGACCAAATGGTAACTTTCTCTAATTTTATACTGTTTATTGTAATGCTTACGTACAAAGAAGCTATATTTGTTTTTCTTGAAGAATGACTATTCCATTGTTTGTGGTAAAACTTCAGTCATAAAAGTCTTTAGTCACATGATTTCAATAAAGGAGAATTTTCAGTCTGATCAGTTTTTTAAAAAAAAGTTTAATGTACCATACCTGCCTCTGAGTCCTCAAGTCTGTTTTTGTAGAATTATCATCATTGTCGTAATTTAATTTTTGTTTGTCCTATTTGCTGCTATGTGAAAGATCACAGAAGGTGAAGAAACATTGACTCTGTAGGGGGTATGGTTAACCTGACTACGCACTGCACTATCAAATGCACAAAGTAAACTGAAAAACAGATTGTGCTGGTACATTTTTGTTAGTAATCTTAAATTATGTAAGAATAGGCTTACAAAAAACTAATTTGGTTTAAATTGTTAGTATCCCCTTAATGTAACTTCAAAACTTTGTTTCAGAAGAGAGGGGTCTCACAGGTTCCTCAATCCAAATTTACAAATGTTTGTAGGGCTAAAAATTATGACGGTCAAAATATCCCAAACCACTTCTTTACAGAGGAAACTGATTATGGTAAACTGCTTTGTTTATAAATACTTTCATATGAAGAACAAAAATAGTCCATCGATTGCATGAGATGAGAGGAATTAACCAAATAACACCAATTCACACTGTAAAGTATTTACAGTTGTGTAAAATAAGAATTGATAAGCTTTTTATCATTTAGGAATGAACAAAATGGTTATCAATCACCTTGAGAAGCTTTTTGTGACAAACGATGCCGCAACTATCTTAAGGGAGTTGGAGGTAAGTGCTTTTTCATGTTAAAAGATTTTTACTTGCACACAACTAGCTAAAGTTTATTTCAACATCTAAGACTTTTACTCGGTTTTATTAATAAGGGTAAGTTTGTAGGATCAGGGCCACAGTTTCTAAATTATCCAATTCATAATTGGATCCTGAGAGGAGTGTAGAAAATATACACACAACAGACAAAAAAAAATAGAAGGGCTTTTCAGAGCTCTAGTAGTGACAGGCCCTGCTGCAAAGACACTTTGATTATTGAATATTATTATTAGTATTTACCTCTCTTCCTCCTCAAAATAGGAGTAGAGTTTAGGAATGAAAGAGACATGGATTGTAATTGCTAACATCTTCTGTGGAAGACTCCTGTTTAAGAGAAATAAGTGCAATGTTAATTTCTTGTTGGTGCCAACATTCACATGTCCCTCTACCTGCGTAGAATTCTCACTTTCGGTTTTAGGGATGTTGGGGATGTGACATTATCCTGCAATGAGAAAGTTAATAGAATTGTGCAGAAGCTGAGATGACACGTCATTTGCTGCAACAGTTAAATAGAAACTCAATTGTGTGATACCTCTGTGTCAACCCATGGATAATGTTGTGTGTATGCTGCTGGACAGTGATACTCAGGCTAAGGCTCCTGAGCCACAAGTGGCTCTTCAGTTTGTCTCCTGCGGCTCTTTGCAGCACATGATATTAATCCACAGTGCTGTAATATCATTAACCAGTCAGGTTATTTTACTATGTTATTAACCAATTGTAGTCGATAAAATAATACTTGATCAGTTATTTTGCTGTGAGAATATATAAAAATAGTAAATAAACAATGCATGCACACTATTATGGCTCTTTTGGGTGATGTTGATTGTTAATTTGGCTCCTGAACCACTGAGGTCTGAGTGTCACTGCAATAGAACTTTCCTAATTTACTTTAAACAGGGGACCCTTATAAATGATTGAATTCTAAAATTAGCAAGTGAACAAACACAGCAGAAGTGTTTAAGAAAATGTATTTACTGCTTTTTTAATTAGATATTTTTAATCTATATTTACATGCACGGTTAGACTTGTTTTTCCAGTATTTTCAGTACTGTAAAATTTCAGTAGAGTTCTTAAATACAGGAGTCTTAATTGCTTATTATAATCAATCTTGCATCTCACCATGGCTTAGACACCGTAATTGTAGCTATAAATATATACAAGAATAAATAAAGCACTTATCTATTAAATTGTTTATTGGAAGACGGAAGAGCTGCCATTTTTGCTATTTAAGTGTATCTTAGAGCTGATCAACTGTGTATATATGTATACACAAAACTCAGTGTTGCTTGAAGTTTATCTTGACAAGGTAAGTTGAAAGTCTAAGGTAATCTACTTGTGTGATTGTAAGGCCACACTGGTATCCCATAAAAATAATGCAGCTGTCAGTTAGAAGTGGGGAAGAAAGGAAGTGCCTTTTTTCTATTAAGTGTCTTAACCCCACAGCAGTATTCCAGAGTCTTGCAATTTTCATATCTTATACTCTTGTTTATTGTGTAATTTACTGTTTAACTTGCTTTCCCCCCCCCATCTAGTTCATAATCCTGATTAATTTTAGATCAGATTTTCAACCAAAAAGGAGTTTATATTTGATACAAACAAAGAACTTTAGGGGTATATACTTTTAAAGTTGACTAACTGGGATATTAACAGTTAAATTAATATGTCTTAACTCCTTTAACAGGTCCAACACCCTGCTGCAAAAATGATTGTAATGGCTTCCCATATGCAAGAGCAAGAAGTTGGAGATGGAACAAACTTTGTCCTTGTTTTTGCTGGAACCCTTCTTGAGCTAGCAGAGGAACTTCTGAGGATGGGACTTTCAGTTTCAGAGGCATGTGCTTAATTTAATATTCATGCTGCATGAACATTGGTAGATGATAACTAATACGGGTTAATCAGTGACCTTGGGTTGTGTATTACTTAATCACATCTGTAATAATCTTGAATATTGGAATGTATTACTTGATGATCGCCATCCCTTTTGAGTTGCTCCCTTTAGTCAACTTTCAAATGACAGTATATAAATAATGTATGCATTGATACTTTGTGACTCTTTTTCAGAAGGAAACATAGTGAACATGAATGTACAGTTAGGTGGAGGAGGTTAGAATGTCACTGAACTTTGTCATTTGCATTATAGGTGATAGAAGGTTATGAAAAAGCTTGCAAGAAAGCCCTAGAAATTCTTCCTGACTTAGTATGCCGTTCTGCAAAGAATCTGCATGATGTTGAAGAAGTGGCATCTTTGCTGCACACTTCAGTAATGAGTAAACAATATGGCAATGAAATCTTCCTGGCAAAGCTTATTGCTCAGGCATGTGGTAAGTAAACAAGTTTGCATCTTGTATTTATCTAAACTGAATACAAGCTTGTTTTTAATCTTTGTTATGTTGTTCAAGTGTTCACATCATAGGTGAAAGGCATTGCCAGCTATTCATGTATTAGGCTAAATGAGCTAAATATATCAGGTCTCAAGCCTTTGGGGGCAAGGGAGAGAGGGAGGTGGTATTTCTTTTCCTCTTACCCACTGAATTCTCTTCATGGTCATTGTGGCCCAGCTGTGGTTAGTCCAAATGCCTTTCTAGCAAGACATACATTTTCAAGATGAAAATTTATTTTCATCTTTGCAGTTGCACTCATGCTCTTAAATGCATGACTTAATCTAAGTGTGATGGTCGTGAGTTTTGTTATATAGAGCTTGTAGATGTGCAGACTCACCCCTGCGGCACCTCCTGCTGGTTGTCCTTGGGAATTACTGATCACTGCCAGCCCGGAGCGCCCTCTGCAGACTAGTGATCTGCCTGTCCTCTGGCCCAGAGTCCCTCCCTGAACCCCAGTGCCTCTTTTAACTGAGGTGCTGCCCCTGGCAGTACCCCACCAATCTGGGTCTTCCCTCCCTGGGGAACCCCCAACCCACTATCCCCACTCTGCCTCAGTTTTAGCGACTGCCGAGTCTTTATTTAGCCTCCATTCACTAGGGCATACTGCAGTATCAGCCACTCATCATAGGCAAAGGGGTTTGGATCTGCTGCCTTTGCCTGCCCCTGGGCTGCCCTCTGCAACCCCCAGTACCTCTTCACCTTATGCTAGGCTGCAGCCTGGGGCTTTCCAGGCAGGTGCTCCCCAGCTCCTGTACCTTTCCCCAGCCCTGCTCCACTCAGGTACCCTGGGTCTAACTCCCTGCAGCCAGGCCCTTCTCCTTCTACAGGCAGAGGGAGACTTTTTGGGCTTCTGGCTTACTGCCTCTCTTAGGGGCCAGCTGGGCCTGATTAGGGCATGGCCACAGCTGAACCTACTTTCCCTAATCAGCCCAGGCTTCTTGCCCCAGCCACAGCTCTCTCCTGGGCTGTTGTAAGCCCTTCAGGGCAGGAGTAGGGGTCCACCCGGCTACAGAGCTCTCCATCTTTTAGAGCTCAAGAATACAACTCTCATCATTAGTGCAAATTTTTCCTCAAAATACTCTGTGCCAAATTCAGCGTAAGTGGGCACAGGCTAAACTTAATCTGTTGGCTTCTTTGATTTGTGTTCTCTTGTTGGCCAGATACTCCTATTTCACAGAGAAGAGTTCCGCTTTCTATACTTATCTATAACTGATCATCGAGGAGGGTAACTGTTTTCCTGCTGATGTAAAATTTGGCAGTTCATTTCTTGATCTCTTTATTTGTTTAAAGACTTTTGAAACTAAATATCTTATTAATGCAGTATTTTCTATATAAACAATGCATATGATTTTGTAGTGTCACATTTGTACTTTGCTCTTAAATTATATAATACATGTTTCTTTTCTCAAACAGTATCTATTCTTCCTAATTCTGGTTATTTCAATGTTGACAGCATCAGAGTATGCAAAATCTTGGTAAGCTATGAACTTTTTTCACTAAAGCATGACTAATTCTTACTCCTGGGGGAATTCTGCACCAAAAAATTAAAACTTCTGCGCACAATATTTAAAAATTCTTCAAAATTCTGCATATTTTATTTGTCAAAATAACACAATATAATCACGCCAGTTTCAATTATTTTGGTAATTTATTTCACAATACTTGTCAGCAAGTATGTTTGAACTGACAACAAAAAAAGATTCAGGAAATATTTGACAAATAGATTTCTTTCTAGGCATATTAAATATGGAACTTTGAGTAGTAATTCATTTAAACTACAATTCAAAAACATTTTTGCCACACTCAGAAGCAGTGTGAAAGCTTGCGGGAGTCAGTGGCAACGGAGGAGCTGAGCAGGAGGGAAGTAATAGCTGGGAAGGAGCCCTGGGAGTGAACCTGGAAGGTTATTGGGTGTGAGTGGGAGAAGAATGGAACAGGTTTTTTGCAGGGGGGTGGGAGGGATTGTTAGGGAGTTGGGGAGCATCCCTTACGCAGACACTGACTCTCTCAGTCAGGCACATTTGTCCCTGCACGCCCACTCCCCGTTCAGCCAGGCATATCCCCATTTGGCCCTGTACCCTCACTCCCATTCAGCCCTTGGGTTAATGTTGTTACCCCACTAACTCCTATACCTTCACTAGCCCTTCTGAATCCCAATTTGTGAGTCCCCAGCATCCCCATGTGCCCCACTCTGTTTGTCCCCCCATACCTTGTGCCTCCTAACCTGGTCGTGTGGGCACGGCACTTTGAGGAAGGCAGCCTCTGCCTCCTCCCTCTCAGCAGCTGGCTGCCCTCTCTTCTGGCACCATATCAGCCCCTGGTGGGTGAAACGTGTAATTGCAGTGTGACCCCTCTCATGGCTTCTCTTTGCCTCCCTGTCAGAATCAATTATTTTGTGAGGAGGGAGGGGGGGAATATCTGCAGGGGATATCAGTTCTGCACTTGCGCAGAAATCCCCCATGAATAAATTCTGGTATTCCTGTTACTGTATTAGATAACTGTAATGAAAATAGCTCACTTAAAATGTTATTTCTGTTGTCCTTCACCCAGGCTAGGCTTTAAGATTGTTTTTATTTTTGATAGATTGAGACACGGCTTCAGTAATGCAGATATATTGTTATAGCACATTCAAATATATTATTTTTACCAAACTCTGGCATTCCTAGTTTCAAGATATTTTCTGTGAGGTATTTGGCCTAAGAGCTGAATTGCCTGTAGTCTTCAGGGGCAGAACTCTTTAAGTATTTGGTCGTTAAACAAATCAGCTTCAAGAGCTAAAAGCTCAACCAATATGTTTTCAGTAATCGTATCTTCAATTAAAATGCAACCCATATGTTCAGGCTGGGGTAGGGGAGGATGCAGAACCTTAAGGGCCTGATCCTGTTGTTCTTACTCTGTCAGTGGGATATTAGACCTCAGGAAGGATGACAGGTTGGGCTAAACTTGTGCTCCCCCTCAGCTTCTTTCTTGTTAATCCTTCTCCCTGACTGGGAGCAAAAAAAGGGATCACTATAAATTTCTAATAGTTACTGCCATGGAATAAATCTTCAGCTGTGTGTTTCTAGAGAAGAATATTCATTATTCCTAAATCAGTGTAGTGTTTTCTCCTTATCCTGGAATAGAAACATGTCTAAGCACGTTCAAACGTGAGACTTCCTTTTTTAAAAGAGCAAGTGTAGCTTTATTGTACTGGATTGGTGTACTGAAATGTGATTTTTATCTGTCCCCTTTATTCTCTTTAGGGTTCTGGTATCTCTGCCTCTTCAGTCCTGCATGGTATGGTTTTTAAAAAAGAAACTGAAGGAGATGTTACTTCTGTCAAAGATGCCAAAATAGCTGTGTATTCCTGTCCTTTTGATGGCATGATAACTGAAACTAAGGTATGTAGGTGCCCTAAAGAAGTCCCATAGCAATGTATGTACATATGCAGTTCTTGGTCTGTATTATTCTGAGGTTTATATTAACTTTAAATATCCTTGACAGTTGGTGACAGTGACAACTTTTTTTAATAGGGGACTTGAGCTTCTATGTTAAAATGAAGTTCAGGGTTTTCTATCATAGCTGTCTAAACCATATTTTTCTCTAACTTTAATATGAAGTTTTTCTTTGAGCAGATGCATTTTCAAACTGTTCTTGAGACCACTGACAGATAACACAAAACGTTAGCATACAAATATAATTTGAGTCAAAATAGAGTTTAAGGCTCAAGATACTCTTCTGTGTCCAACACACAGTAGTTTGCTCTACTAGGTTGTTTAATATGACATTTGATTTAATTGCAAATTAATTAACTGACTTAATTGCAGATACCTATAGTACATCATGGTGGTTGACAAAATTACCTGAAAAGTTATAGACTCTGGTAGAGGTGAATGGAGCTGCATTGCAGTGACTCAATTCTTTCCTTTTGAAAAATCCTAGAGGATAGTGTTGAGCAAAAGTATAGCTCCCCTGAGAACTCATGTCCGGTGTGCAAAGTGGTGGTGTTCATCACACCCTTCTGTCCAATGTAAGGCTGTCAAAAGAAGTAGATGGTTTAGACTGCACTGACATGAGCATGTGGATGATGGCAATCCATCTTTTTTGTTCAAAATGGGACATTACTGTTTCTTTGCCTCCGTAAAGCCTTCCTTAGATTTTAAAGATAACAGTGGTAGCTGGAAACATCTTTCCACCTGTGTCTGGAGAGGATGGTTGTGACTTTCCTCTTGCCAGAGCGAGATAAGCCTACTTGACATCTAGAGTAAATTAGTATGATGTGTTGTGGAGCTACCCTGGAAGACCATATAGAAGCTGCTGCTGGTGCAGAATGTGGCTGGTCACTTGGTGCTAGCCATGTGGAGGATATTACACCTCATTCTCCATAAATCACACTGAACTCTAGAAGTAAACTGGCAGCTAGGATGGTTTCTGTGTATGTAAAATTCTGTATGGTTAGTATTGTTTTTGGAAGCACTGTCTTGACACTTGAGCAGCTACAGGAACAGATATGAACAGTTCCTGTATCTGAACTCTGGACAAGAAACTAAGGCATTCCTGAAAGAGGATTTTCAACTGTGAAATTTCTCTCCTGGTGGTCCAGAGCTTGCTGACCTGCAATTTAGTATCTGACCCATTTCACTCATGCTTTTACTTGAGGAATAGTGATAAAGTAGCATGAGTTGAAGTGGTGAACAGGAGAGGGGCAAGTTCATTTTGGTTTAAAATGTCATGTAAAACCTCTAAGCACAATATGCATGTGTTTTGTAAATTGAAAAATGTTTCCTTTTGATAGGGCACTGTACTGATAAAAAATGCTGACGAACTTAGGAATTTCAGCAAGGGAGAAGAAAATCTAATGGATCTGCAAGTCAAAGCAATTGCTGATGCTGGTGCAAATGTTGTAGTAACAGGTGGCAAAGTGGCAGATATGGCACTTCATTATGCCAATAAATACAACCTTATGTTAGTCAGGTAAGGATTAAAATGGTACAAACAATTTAAATGTCAATACCTATACCGGAGTCGGCAGCCTTTCAGAAGTGGTGTCCTGAGTCTTCATTTATTCACTCTAATTTAAGGTTTTGCGTGCCAGTAATACATTTTAATGTTTTTAGAAGGTCTCTTTCTATATGTCTATAATATAGAACTAAACTATTGTTGTATGTAAAGTAAATAAGGTTTTTAAAATGTTTAAGAAGCTTCATTTAAAATTAAATTAAAATGCAGAGCCCCCCCCCAGACCAATGGTGAGGACCCGGGCAGTGTGAGTGCCACTGAAAACCAGCTTGCGTGCCGCCTCAGGCACGCGTGCCATAGGTTGCCTACCCCGACCTATACATACCATACACCTCTACCCCGATATAACGCGACCCGATATAACACAAATTTGGATACAATGCGGTAAAGCAGCGCTCTGGCGGTGCGGAGCTGTGCGCTCCGGCGGATCAAAGCAAGTTTGATATAATGCGGTTTCACCTATAACGTAAGATTTTTTGGCTCCCAAGGACAGCGTTATATTAGGGTCGAGATGTACTTGCTGTTGTCTCTTCAGAGTCCTCAGAATACAAAGGTATTTGTAATAGAAACATTCTTACCTAATGTGGATGATTATTTTTCATCCAGTAGAGGGTGAAATTGAGTCTCTATTAAGTTAGTTACGATTAGGGTGCGTCTGTTACCAAACATAGTTTGAGGTTTCCTGATAATGGATTGCACCTTACCAAAACTCCGTATTTTGCGTAATGGTTGCATTGTCTATATAGTCATCATTTGAAAATAATTTTCCAGTCAACAAAATCAAATATTCTAAAAAGACACATTAGTGATTTTAGTAAAGTGGTTAGAGTGCATAGAAGTAGGGCTATCACAATGGTGGTTCCTCCAAGTCAGAGTATGTAGTGGTGTGCAGAAGTCTAAACAATATAGGTAGTGGATTAATGGAAGAACTCTTCCCTGGGACTGTTAATAAGCATCTTCCATGGGCACTAAAATTCAGTTTATAAAAATGAACATTTTTGAGTATAGGTATAATTATTAAAAGTAGGACAGCCCCGTGAAAAAGACATAACAGCTAGTGTTAAATTTTCATATTTTGATCCTCTCAAAAAGGCTTGTGCAGGTAAAAGGTACTCTTCTGTTTACAAAACAGAATCAGTGACACTTCAAAAAAGTTGTAACATGTTCAGAGAAACAGTATTTTGATCCCATGAGGTTATTTGAGATGAAACATGGTTTAATACAGCAGACCAGATGTTGGCCTAGTAACCTTGAGCATTAAACTTATTAAACTTCATTTTCTCCATTAGTAAAATGGAGATACTAGCTATTCCTCTGTCACAAAGATGTTGAGGATTAATAGTTAAACTTTCAAAGTGCTAGACAGATATAAAAAAAAAATTTGATTCCTAGTGAACAGTGCTTAAAAATAAAAAATTACTACTTCAGTGTCTGTAGTAATAGCACTGAATTCCTGTAACCATAGAGTAGCAACTGCAGAAATGCACTAAAGGGGTTGATGCCATGGTAGTGTTGTAGTCGATACCACTAAACTAATTATGATAATATTACATA
Source organism: Gopherus flavomarginatus (assembly GCF_025201925.1). Lineage (NCBI taxonomy): Eukaryota > Metazoa > Chordata > Testudines > Testudinidae > Gopherus > Gopherus flavomarginatus. Next base: position 199,604,734 of record NC_066617.1, on the reverse strand, counting down.
GAACTGCCAAATTATGGAGGAAACCTTTATTTTTACATGCAAACTAATATAAACTTCAAATTGTTCTTGGAAACATGTACTAAAAGGTACTCCTTTTTTTTTTTTTTAAAGGTTGAACTCAAAATGGGATCTCAGGAGGCTGTGTAAAACTGTTGGCGCTACTGCTCTTCCCAAATTGGTATGCCGTTTGCAGATGAGTATCAGTGGAGATATTTATTTTGTATGAACGGAATCTTTTTCTGACTTGTGCTTCTTTTTCCAGATTCCACCTACACTAGAAGAAATGGGTCACTGTGACAGTGTTTATTTGTCGGAGGTTGGGGATACACAAGTAGTTGTGTTTAAGCATGGTATGTTTCTATTCATAGGAGATCATGGTTCTGTGCCATGACTAGAACCTTACTTAGGGCTGGTCCACACTACGGGGGGGAAATCGATATTATATACGCAACTTCAGCTACGTGAATAATATAGCTGAAGTCGAATATCTAAGATCGGATTACTCACCCGTCCTCACCGCGCGGGATCGATGTTCGCGGCTCTCCCTGTCGATTCCGGAACTCCGTTGGGGTTGATGGAGTTCTGGAATCGATATAAGCGCGCTCGGGGATCGATATATCACGTCTAGATGAGACGCAATATATCGATCCCCGAGCAATCGATTTTAACCCGCCGATACGGTGGGTAGTCTGGACGTAGCCTTATAAATGTTCTACATCTTAATATGTTTTCTAGAGAATAAAGTCTGTCTGTCTTTAACAGAAAAGGAAGATGGTGCCATTTCTACCATAGTAATCCGTGGATCTACAGACAATCTAATGGATGACATAGAGAGAGCTATAGATGATGGTGTTAATACTTTCAAAGTACTCACTAGGGTGAGTAAAATGAATATACTTCTCTGTTTAAAACAGCTGTAGACCAAGATATTTATGTCAAGACTTTATGGCATGCTTTGCTCCCTTCTGTCACTTGGAATGCAGAAACTACTTGTATGTCCTCAGCATGGGGGAAATCTCCAGTGGTCAAAGAGCGGGTGTGTAATTGATTCCTATGCCACTCATGCAGCCCTGGAGTTAGGAGATGGGTTGTGGCCCGAGTGCACTGTGCTTAGATCATCTTGTCACTGAAGATGGACTGTTTGAGACCAATACAAGCTGGCAGAGCTAAACTCCACCCTGGCCAGAAAATCCGTGAATAAGTGGCACTCTGTGGACCATTTTTCCCAACCTCCTGCCTTCCCTATTGGAAACTGAGAGCAGCAGCAAATCTGGATCTTGGTATCTATCATTGGTGATAAGGATGTTAAATATGCTTAGATACTGTACAAAAATATTTAGTTCATAAATTAGGACAACTTAGTCTGTTCCAAAAGTTTTGTCTTTAAACTGTGCAATTAAGATACTGATTTTAAAATAAGATGGGGAATCCTCAGTGTGAATACAGGCTAGAAAACATGAAGCTTTTGGAAACTATCAGATGTTAAACTTTCAACTTTGCCACCGTTTGAGTCCAGGTCTAAGTCCCTTGCAGTTTTTATTCTGCCTCTTCCATGATGACTCCCCAGAATAGATGATTGGCTGAGGAGCAGTATTAACATCCATGCCTTTCCTATTTTTCCCAACAAGTCATGTTGTCAGTTGAGATTAAAAACAAATTTACTCTTACCACTTCCATTTAGTTGTTTAGGAAAAGTTCATTATTTTACTAAAAGACATTTAGAAATAATAGATGCTAGATTTTTACCTTTAGTCATACTAATAAAATGCCTCACTTTTTGAAATTAGTGCCACTTCTGCACTTGTGTAATGTTCTACCAAGAAAAATATCTGTTTATGAAGGCAGAAATTAGTTCTAGAAACTAAAAATCTAATCAGGTTACTTTAAAACAAAACTACCTCAAACCGCTTTGCATTTATAACTATGTATCTTGTGGGGTTTTGTTCACAGGATAAACGTCTTGTTCCTGGTGGTGGTGCAACAGAGATTGAGTTGGCCAAGCAGATCGCATCTTATGGAGAGGTAAATAATGTGTTTTCCTCTTGCTTCATCCATTTCTCTTCCTTTAAAATATTAAACAGTTTTCAAACTTTGCTTTAGACATGTCCTGGGCTTGACCAGTATGCTATCAAGAAATTTGCTGAGGCATTTGAAGCCATTCCTCGAGCACTAGCAGAAAATTCAGGAATAAAGGCCAATGAAGTTCTCTCCAACCTTTATGCAGTGCACCAAGAAGGCAACAAAAATGTTGGATTTGATATTGAGGTAAATGATGTCATACATTATGCCTGCCAAAATACTTGGTTCTGTGCAAAAAAATACTCCACATAAAATACCTAAGGATATAAATTATGTTCTAGATTTTAGGTGTTCAGCTTTAAAGTAATTGGAACAATATATTAATCAGTGAGCTAGACAAACAGCTTAGTCTACCATGAGAATGGATGTCTTGTTCTTCAGTAGACAAATTTCACTACTACATACACAATGGTTGTATGTGAGAAGTGAGGATATGTTCTTGGACAGTTGCTCAGATAATTCCACTTATGATTCGGTTCACATTTCTAAAAGTTGCTCAAATGAATGTTTTATTTGGAGGAAAGGGGATAAAATCAGGACAGTCATTTTATTACCATTTGGTGGGCGTGGCTGTTGGTGTTTAGGCTTACAAAGGTAGAAGAGTTTTTGAAATAAGGTAGGAAAATCTGGTGCTGTGAAACTTTGAACAATGTTCATATTTTTTTCTGACAGGCTGAAACTGCAGCTGTAAAGGATATGTTGGAAACTGGTGTGTTAGACACATATCTTGGAAAACACTGGGGTATTAAGCTGGCTACAAATGCTGCAGTGACTGTGCTCAGAGTAGATCAGGTGAGTTGAAGATATGATTTTGGGAGACAGTGATTTCAAACTTCTGAGTTAACTTGAGACCTCTTTATACATGTCAGGAATACATGCTATAAAAAGTAAACTGATGACCTTAAATCAGTTTATTTTTGTGAAACCAGGATATATTATTGATGACCATATTGCTAGATTCAGATCTTGGAAAGGTGAGGCAAGGTGCCATATCATTGAGATCCATACATATTGGATTTACAACCTGACCCATAGTTGGTAGCTCTTAATTTCACAGGTATGAGCGTGTAACTGTCTCAAAGAAAATGTGTAGTATGTATTTTAAAAAAAAAAAACACCTTCCACATCTATATTTTAAATGCATCTTGTACAATAAAATGGAAGGAATGCGCTGAAGGCTTTTCTGGATAGTTTAATGACTTCGTATTTTATGGAACTTTAGCAGAAATGTGTATGATGCATGTAAAACTTCTGTAGATTATTCTGGCAAAACCAGCAGGCGGTCCAAAAGCCCCTAAACAACAAAGACACTGGGCTATGGATGAACGGAAAGATGAACCTGTAAAATAGCAAGCTGTAAAATCTGGTGGTATTTGTTATATTGAGTTGAGAGACAGCTGTTGCATGAATGTATCCACACTCAGCACAGAGCTAATATGTATTGTAGGCTTTCAAGGGCATGTGTGTGAGCAATTTAATCTTTTTAACAACTTGTTTGAAATACGATTTATGGCAGATTGCTGTGCTGTAGTGATTTCTTTTATTTACAGAAATTAATTTTGCAGTGCTACTTGAGCGAGTTGTAGCTGGCATTTTTGGAAGTCTGCTTATGCTGGGAAATCCTGATGTCAGGGATTTAAAATAAATTTTCAGTTTATTCAGATTTTGTGCATTACAGATTATCTTTAAACACTTCCTGTAATATATTGCATTGTGTTTAGTAACCCAGTCACTATCTGACACACTAGCTAGATAGTAAACAGATCTTCCTTAGATGTGAAAGTATACAGCTTGAATCCCCCTCTCCCTTTTAAAAAAAGGTAACTGAGGGAATACTGAAATTGTATTGGGGAAAACAGCATTTTATGATGTGCCAACTTGCAATATATTTGCAGAAATATGGGACACACCCTCTGGTAAAAGCTTGTCTGTTAAAATGTACAAAAGTAACAGATCTGCATAAGCTGCTCAAACTGCATGTCTCAAGCTATAGAAAGGAAAAGTCCAAAGTGAGTGTTATCTAACCTAATTAATTTTTCCCCAAGATCATCATGGCAAAACCAGCTGGTGGGCCCAAACCTCCGTCAGGAAAGAAAGATTGGGATGATGACCAAAGTGAATGAACAGCTTCACTGTACTTTGAGTGCACTAGGATTGTATGCAACTTGTAATACTCCAGTTGGGGCCTGACATGTTTTCTCCCTCACCTTAAGTTATGAAACTGTATCCAGTAAAGAGTGCAGTACCACTATAATTTCAATAAATGAACTTGCAATATAAAAAGACTCAATTTGTTAACTTGTCCTATTAGACTTGCAGCCTTAAATAAAATGAACTTTCACACATGTTGCTTTTGAGTGTTAATTACCTATATTGGTTAAAGGAACAATTTGTTTTGAATCTCTCTACAGCTTCTGTTTCCCTGTGTATGAAAACAAATAAACCTTAAATACCATTAACAATCTTTAATCACAATTTGGGGAAATTATAGTTAAACATGCACCATTTTACTGATGTCGTCATAGACTCATAAGTGTAGAACTAGAAGTGGCCTCCCTAGGTGTTCTAGTCCCATCGCCTGCACTCAGGGCAGGACTAAGAAATAACTAGACCATTCCTGACAGGTGTTTGTCACACCCGTTCTTAAAAACCTTGAATGATGGAGACTCCACCACCTCCCTAGATAATTTGTTCTGGTGCTTAACTGCCCTGACAGGAAGTTTTTCCTAACATCCAATTTAAACCTCCCTTACTGCAATTTAAGCCCATTGCCCTATCCTGAGGTTGAGAACAATTTTTCACCCTCCTCCCTGTAACCTTTTATGTACTTGAAACTTATATCCCTCTGTCTTCTTGTCTCCAGACTAAACAACCCCAGTTTTTTCAGCCTTTCCTCATAGGTCATGTTTTCTAGACCTTTAATCATTTTTGTTGCTCTTCTCTGCACTTCTTCCTATTTGTCCACATCTTTCCTAAAATGTGGCACCCAGAATTGGACTGCAGATGAGGCCTTATCTGCGTAGAGTGGAAGAATTACTTGTCTTGCTCACAACACTCCTGATACATCCCAGAATGATTGCTTTTTTAGCCATAGTGTTAAAGGTGACTCATATTTAGCTTGTGATCCACTATAACCCCCAGCTATCCTTTTCTGCAGTATTTCTTCGTAGACAGTCATTTTCCATTTTCTTTGTGTGCAATTGATTGTTCCTTCCTAAACAGAATACTTTGCATTTGTCCTAATCAAATTTAATTGTTTACTTCATTTTGAATTGTAATTCTGTCCTCCAAAGCACTTGCAGACTCTTTCAGGTTGGTATTTGCAAACTTTAAGTGTGCTCTCTATGCTATTATCTAAATAATTTATGAAGATATTGAACAGAACTGGACCTAGGACTGATCCTTGCAGGACCCTACTTGATATCCTTTCCAGCTTAAGTGTGAGCCACTGGTGATTACTCTGAGAATGGTTTTTCAACAGTTATGCACCCACTTTATAGTAGCTCCAGCTAGATTATAGTTCCCTAGTTTGAGGTCATTGGGACAGTATCAAAAGCCTTAAAATCAAGATATACCACATCTACTGCTCTCATCCTCCCCCATCCCCACAAACCACAAGGCTTGTAACCTTGTCAAAGAAAGCTATTACGTTGGTATGACATTTGTTCTTGACAAATCCATGTTAAATGTTACTGAACTAATTATCTTCTAGGTGTTTACAGACTGATTGGTTATTTGCACCATTATATTTCCAGGTACTGAAGTTAAGCTGACTGGTCTGTAAAATGGAAACAGTGGTTGGTCTCAGGTTTTGTGAAAGTCTCTTAACTACAAGCTTAAGAGCCACATCTTCACTTGAAGAACAGGAGTACTTGTGGCACTTTAGAGATTAACATTTATTTGAGCATAAGCTTTCGTGGGCTATAGCCCACTTCATCAGACGCATGCAGTGAAAAATACAGTAGGAAGATATATATACACATGCATGCACGCACACACAACATGAAACAGTGGGTGTTACCATACACACACGAACGACAGTGATCAGTTAAGGTGAGCTATTTCCAGCGGGACAGGAAAAAAACTTCTTGTAGTGGTAATCAAAATGGTCCATTTGCAGCAGTTAACAAGAAGTTGTGAGGAACAGGGAGGAAAATAAAATTAAATTAGGCTTGAATAAAGATAGAGTGGATGGGTCACTATACAAAGTAAAACCTTCCCTATGTTTATTTCTCCCTCTCCCCCCCCCCCCCCCATTCTGGATACCAGTACTTTAACATTTACAGTACCTTCCACTGAGGAGCTTCAGATTTATGATGCACTGAGAGATACTGTATTGACCTGTATTAAAAATCAAAAGGAATCCCAATTTTTTTCTGTGATGTATTTTTCTATACGGGGATGCACAGGCAACTAAGTTTTTTCCTTATGCTCAGCCTACTTCCACAGGCCAACACATCTTTGTACTTTTAAAAGGTTGCGAAAGGACTGGAGGAAGCTCAACACACAATGTTGTAGTTTTCTCCCTCCTCTCTCAAGGATTTAAATCCATTTCTTAACAGGCTATGATAGAAAGACTGGATGAACAGGCTAAAGGCAGATTCTGTCCATTTGCTAGTTCTCTAACAGTTCAATCCATAAGTACCTCACAGTTGATTTCTTTTGAGTTTCATTCCAAAGACTTAAAGCTAAATAAATCTGAAGTTAGTCCTCATTTTTCTGCCCCAACTCACACTAACTTCTTTCCTAAGTGGAAAATGTAGGGTACATATGCAATCTGAGTGATTGGAGAAAGGAATAAGAACACAGGCCAATTCCTGCTGACACTTAAGTAGCCTTATTGACTTTAGGGAGAACAGATTTTTGCCCAAGAATAGATTTTGGTTCCTTCTGCTTTTTCACTCCTGGTATGAGCAGTATCTTCACTTTCATCCCATAAACTCTGAGCACTTTAAGGGGAAAAAAAATGAACAAGGTCTGCTTGATTTACATATGCAAACAAAACAAAAATCTCTATTCTACCCCAGCCTTAAACACCAGACCTAATGTAACAAGGGTGTCACTACAGTAGCTGTGGTAGGACTGTTCTTCTGAAAGATTCTTAATCATTCTTTTAAGATGCTGATTTTCAATGAAGTATTTTTATTCAGGTGGGCAGAGAACACAACAGGGAACAGATCTGTCAATTACTAGTCATTCAAAAGCTGAAAGGCTTTAGATGGTTTAATGTTTGTATAGTGATTTTGAAAAGTCAACATACTACACAAGTGCTAAATATTATGACTGGGCAACCATCTAAAGATCTGTGTCACTTCTAGATGTTACCTATTTCTTACAGAAAGCTTAACAAATGCAAACATAAGGGGCTGGTGCACTCAGAACTCATGCCTAAAAAAACCTCACGTCAGAGCTGCTGATCACACATTCTAGAATAGATAATACTTAAGTCCTGCCATGAGTACAGGGGACCAGACTAGATGACCTCTTGAGGTCCCTTTCAGTCCTATGATTCTAATTGTAGAAGAGCTTGGTGACAGAATGGCCTGATGTGGTGAATCACTGGAGATTAATTACACAAACTGGGTATCATCCCACAAGTAATATTTGGGTTCAATTTGAAAACATTCATTGTCCTCAGCTAGTGCAACACCAGGAGGCACTTTTCAGAGCAAGACAGCCTAAAATACAATGCCACCCAACGTAATTTTCTCACTACTACTTCAGCGGATTTTACACCTGAGTGGCTTTTTTTTTTTTTTTAACACATATTAAAAGCTGGCTGCCTCCCAGAGAGATGGTATGGGGTGTAGAGGCCATAGCTTGGGGGAAACACCTGCAGGGCTTGGCTTTGCACTGTGCCATGTGGAGAGCTGAGGGTAGAAGCAAAGGTTGAAAGAGATGAGCAGGATGGGGAATGTTGCAGTGTTCATCCCCATACAGATGAGCACTCCACTACCTAGGAGGAATGAGGCCTAAGAGGACAGCGTAGCATCCCTCATGCTACCTCTTACTCAGAAGTATATCTTTGAAGAATTGAGCGTAGTGAGAGTAGAACAGACTTGTTAATTTTATATAAATAATATGTACGTAGATAAATGTTTGATGATTTCAAAAAAATTTTTGCAAGATGTAATTCATACTTAGGCCTGGCCCTTCCCTCCTATTAGCCTTAGGCCCCCTCATAATCTTAATCCAGCCCTGGTTGGAGGGACCTGGTGGAAGCCCCCCACTCCAAGTATGATAAGGTCCCAGTAATCGATTTGCTGGAGGGAAAAAATAGGGAGCTGGTGAAAGCCCCCTGGGTAATTATGGAACAACAGTGTACCATGCAGGTAACCCCACGTTTATCTGCAGGGTAGTTCCACTCTAATAATAAAGTTGAAGCCTAATTAAACCCACATCAAATGCCTCCTGTCCTCCTTTCAGCATAGCCAGATAAGCAATGTGTTTTTGTGCTGGCTGTTTCACTTGCTGTTAATTTTAGATATGGGCTGACTACTTTTAACTTTCACATTAGTTTTGCCATGAAACTGAACATATACAGGAGTGGAGATCTTATGTGAGGTACCTAGCCAAGAACCTTCCTCTTTTAAAATGAAAAGGCTCTATTCCCTAGAAAGACGCAATCAATGCTTGATGTTAAGTATTTCTGTGGTACAGGCCTAGTAGTCTTTCTGCACTCTACTCAAGAGGGCAGAGCCTAACTCTACTTGCTGTGTATACAAATCCATTAAGAAATTAAGGTACGTGGTTGTGGTACATAAAATCTCAATAAACTACATTTTCCACACATTGCTTTTTGCTTGAAAAACTTGAGGGGTAAATAAAGTCAAACCATAGGGCCTGAGCCCCTATTCTATGATCTATCCAAAATAGCATCTATATACTCGTCAAGGAAGCATACAGCTTTTGGCCTACAATGCTGTAGTCAATAAGGTATCCTAGTTAAACATGTAGGATATTGGGTTGGGAGTCAACCCTTTATTATATTCCCTGCCCAATTACAAGCCAGTTGTGTGACCTTCACTTTTCTGTGCCTATATTTCCCCTCCCAACCTGTCTAGATTTTCAGCATAGATACTATCTACTTACTATGTTTGTACCACACCTGGCCCACTAGGATGCTGATCTCAGAACATTTACAGTAGATGTTTAATCCTTTTCTGCTCGTTAGCTCCTCTTTGATGCTGTGCTCTGCTGAACACAGCAAAGTTCAGTTCTATATCCATTCCATCATCAGGCTCAGACTGCTATCAATAGTAACTGACATCAGATAAAAGTCAAGTGAACACATTTTACAGAATCCACTATAGAGTGATTAGATGGCAACAATTTTTGTTCACTCAAACCCAAGCTGAGTGAAATTGGAGCTGAGATGAAAGTTGATCCATTGCATTACTACTACTAAATTAGCTTGACAAGTTTTTCTGAACAGTATACGATCCACAGTCAAAGTGAGAAGTGATATTCTATAAGCAGTAGATTCTATCTCAAGTAATAAAAAAGTCCAAATTTTAAGATAAAGCTTGGCCATGCAAACTGCCTTTACGAAGATTATGCAGTGTACTTGTAGCCATCTCGGGCCCAGCACATTAGAGAGACAAGGTGTGTGAGGTAATATTTTTTAATCGGACTAACTTCGGTTGGTGAGAGAGACAAGCTTTCGAGCCACCCAGAACTCTTCTTCAGGGCTGGAAAAGGTACTCCCAGCATCACAGCAAAATTCAAGGTGGAAGAGATTGTTCAGCATAAGTAGTTGACACATACTGTAAAGGACCCTGCAAGGTAGGGTAAAATAGGCTCTGAAGAAGAGAGTTCTGTGTGGTTTGAAAGCTTGCCTTTCACCAACAGAATTTGGTCCAATAACATATTAACTAACCCAACTTATCTCTACAAAGGTGAGTTTTGTTCTATACCACAACACTCTAGAGTGTAAGTAGCTATATGCGGTTAGTTAATGAGGTCCTTTATCAAAAATTACAGCAGTGTCTTAAAGAATTAAATGCAGGAAAGTTTCTGGAGAGTCAAACACCACTCAAAACAATTAATATGAGAAATATGTTCATTGCCAGAAATAATTGTTCAAAGGAGTCAAATAAATGGTTCAGACCTGAAGTTATGTTATGGAAAAAGAAAAAATAGCTTTTTATTTAAAAGCAATGTAACTATTGGAAAAGTATCAGTTAATATTTCATCTGCCAGTATTTCTAGGAAGCATGAGATTTCTGCAGTAGATCATGTTCAATTAGACTTGAAACTATTTACAAGTCATTTTTCTCTGATTTAACATTTATTTTAAGATGTTTAAAAACCAAAAAGTATTGTGTGAGGAACACATCCCAGGTTAATTATAGCAGTCGTTCGTAGAACAGGAGATAAGCTTGTGAGTTCAGCACTTTAGATACAGCTACACGTTGCACATGGGTATCACTGATGTGAAACCACTGTCCTGCTGATTCAGTTTCTAAAGCTGTGAACAAAAATTTAAAAAAATCTTAAAAGTAGTGCTGAAGCAGAAATGTCACAAGTTACTATCAGTTTAGAAAAATTCCATTGAAGATTGGACTGTTGTGAAAATACTGGTGACGCTTACCTTGGGGAATTTCTCCACGGAGAACAAGATCAGAAAGGTGGTTTCTCAGAGTTCTCATCTTGACATAGGCAGTGTAGTGTCCAGACCTCATTGTGCCACTATGTTCAACCACCCCATAGAGAGAGTACAATACTCTTCTATTCCCTTCAGCAACGTTCTGTGAAGTGACAATTTTGTTATAGTGTCAGTGTAGTACAGATACTGAGATTCAACCCAGCTGAAATGTCAGCCTTTCAGACCAGTGTGTTTTGATTCCATTGTTCTATACTGAGTCAGCTCTGATTCCACTTGTCAGTGTAGAAGCAGTGCGTTAATGACTATGGATATGACCAATGTTTAAAATTTGAAGTACACTACAGCAGATCTCTAACGTAAGAACTCAACTGTATTTACATATAGTATATCATATTTGTCATATGATGGGGTCAGTGAAGTTTTGGGATATGGTATGGGGAGATTCTGATTAATGGCTGACTGTTTTGAGAACATACCAAAACAGTTTTCAAAAACAAGCAAACACCTCTTGCTGTAAGGGTTTGAAAAAAATTAAAGGATTTTTTTACTTGCCTTGCATTTAATTGCACAGAAAGGAGCCAAGTCTATCACTTCTGGAAACTTTATGTGTTTGTTAACTTTACATAGATTGAATCCTGCCTAGAAATAAGAAAGATAGAAATTGAGAAACACAGAAATTAAGAAACACAAACAGGACCTTAAATCATGACATATATAAACAGGTGATAGAAGTCTGTTCTGAAAAGGTTACAAGTTTAGTTATTTTAAAAAATTCCAACAAGACTTCAAAGATTCATTTAGAACACAACCAATCTTTGGATGGAAAACAAAGTTGGGGGGTAGGGAAGAGGAAAGAGACTATTACTTCCAACAGTCATGCTTTTCAGTTCTTTATGGCCATGTTCCAAATTTCCTGCTGTCTATGATTTCTCTACACATTTCTCTGGAGCATAGGGCTACATGGCTGTTTAATTTACAGATTTAGTGTATTGGCATTAATGACAATAGCAGTACAGTTATAAGAAGAGTATACTTATAAAAATTCAAGTTGGAGGACACCTCTGATCCATTGCTAAAGACAGTGTAGAAAGGTTGTCTATACTACATTCTCCAGCCTGGTTTTAAAAAAGTCTCAAGTGATGAGCCTTCTTTCACTTTCATTCAAATGCTACTCTACAGCTCAATAGGTACTAATGTTGAACATCTAGAAAAGCTTCCCCAGCTTCCTTCTTTTAATTTAATCACAAATATATCCCTCTGGATCATTTTACACAATTCTGCTCATTCCTGGAGTTTCAGCTACTTAGACAGTTATATCCTTACTTGATTGTTTGGCCAGGGTGCACTATGTAATTATTAATTTTAAACTTTTAAGTCAATCCTTTCTGATATTCACTTCCCCCTTCTCATTTCTCTCTAGTTTATTGCTGTTTTTCCGATATTGAAGAGCCTCAAACTGAAAGCCATAATCTGGGTACAGAGGGAATATAACCTCTGTAGTTAATATGATGCTCTGTATATTTACACCCTTTCAAAGTACATGAACACATTGCAAGCTAGTATCTAATTTACTGCCAATCATCAGCACTTAGATGTCTTTTAGCTGTACTGCTTTCTATTTATGTATTTCTTAGAGCGGATTTCTGTTGCAGATCATCCTTCTCCATATTTAGTAAGTTTGTTTTTCAGCATGAGTCAATTTATTTTTTGTCTATATTTCTTAATTCTACATTTCTGGTAGTTAAATTGTTTTACTAAATCTCCCTTTGCTAGAATAACTCAAAAATTCTAAGAACTATTACAGTAAGCAAGAGTAACAGGAATAAGTGCATCAGGACTATTTCTCACATTACCTATATATTACTTCTAAAGTTGTAGAAAGAATAGTATTTAATGTAACAAGATTATACGGAAGTTAAGATCCATTAACTTCCATGGGTTATTACTATATACAATTTTAAAATACAAGAGTTAACCAGTTAATAATACCTGTTGAAATCTCTTTAAGTGAAGTGTTAAAATTGGAGGAGCAAGAGAAATTAACATTTGCTTTTTGGCATTAGTGTAAACATGCTTCTTCTCACCTAAAGGAAAGAGAGAGCACCATTGGTTAGATAGTCAAGAATAATGCAATAACATGTAAAATTTTTCTAATATGAAAGTGAGTAAAATCACGTACTAGGACTGGAAACAATTTATTTAATCCATCATTATAGTATGTTTAAGACACTGATGATTTCCCTTCAAAATTATAAATGTTTACAAGTTGCCATCTTCATGATGGTCCTCGTTCAAGAGACTAACTAGTGTATATCACATTACCACATCATCTGCTTGAATAGGGTGAGTTCTAACACTCATTTCTAGGACTTCTACAGAATTACATGCTGAATGGTGCTTTTATTAGTCTGCTGGGCAAATTTCTGCATGTTCTCCTCCTATGGCCCATGTGCTATAGTAAATTTTAAGAGTTTAACATTTAAAGAGTTTTAAAAAATCGCTTCATGTTCCGTCCTACTATAGAGCCAGACTGTGAGCCCCCTTGCTCTATACTGGTGGTAACTTACAAGTAGTTCCGTTGAAGACAATAGGGCTACTCATGAGTAAGTGCTCACTAATAGGAGTAAGGGGTTCAGTCTGGCCGTTAAATACTGGATATCAATAGATACAAGAGAAACTACCCATGCAAACCTGTTTAAAAACAAGATAACATATATAGACAGATTTAGAGTTGGTTTTCTAGTTTGTAAGTAAAACTTAATTGGCATACTTTTTCCACTAGCCTTTGGTCCATAATGTCTTTGTGTGCATACATCACAGAGCAATTTATTGATCTCACTGAGTTTCTCATTATGAGTGAACTGATATAAACAATGAAGGATTGAACCTTCTTCTATGTTTAGGTCTTCCCTGTTTGCAAGAGTACAAAATGCTGTTTCTGGGTCCTCATTCACCACCTCATATGTTTTTAACTCAGTCATACGAAGGTCATCCAAGATATCCATATCAGAGTCAGTAACAACATCTAAATGTAATTTTCCTAAGTTAGTAGCAAGTTCCTCCTCTTCCCCATGATAATCTTCTTTAACAGACAGATTGTCAAGTCCACTAATACACTCAGTAGTAGAAACTAAGCCTTTCATAGCAACAGCCATATTGGTTTCGTTATCTTCATATTCTTGTTCTGGACTTTTTATACTTTCATGGGCACTATGTACATCTGAACTATTCTCTTGATCATTTAAACCTTCCTGATTTAAGCAAAGTTCTTCACACTGACTGGAAGATTCCTCCTCTTCTTTCAGGTCAGTGACTTCAGAGTTTATTTCTCCCTTAGTTTCTTTATCTTCCTTCACATTTTCTTCAGATTGTTCCATAGAACATACACTGGTTATCTGAAACACCTTTCCTTGAATTTTTTGCTGCCGACGCTGGTTCTACAAATAAAAATATGCAGTGTACTGTACAATATTGTATAAAAGCAAAGAAAAAGTTGCTGTATTTTTATCTGCTATGCACCATTTATTATGGAAATACCTTATTACTTCAAGCAACGGGAGTTGCCATTTAAAGAGGGAATGATCTAATTTAGCGATCATAATCAGAGCGCATCAACTCAAAACGATTATGGCCAGTATCACTCACTCAACTTCTCAGATGCAGTCCTCCCACACTTCCAATTAGAATACCCATCCTGCAATCCAAATCTGAATTTCTTTTATATCCCCAAAATGTTCTCTCTTGCCTATATACCTCCAGAACCATCTAAGTGCTTCTCTTGCAGTCACTGACAAGAGAAAAGCCTTCTGGTGTATGTTAATGCTGCTGCATTAGGAAAGCAGGCAACAGAAAATAAATACAATTTCACAACAGGTAAAATAAGATAACTGTTCCTGTAAGCTTTGCACTTGAGGGGGGAGAAATTGTTAGTTGTTCCCTTGCAAATGTTCATCCTACACAAAGTGGACTAAACAAAAAGTCTAGCATTTTATCTTATGCCCAGGGTGAAAGTGCTTAATGTTTATTTTTGCATCATAACCAACCTTGGCCTGCTTTTTGGCTTGCTTCTTTGCTTTCTTCTGCAGGTGCTTACTTGCACCAGGATTATCACCCCTTTCCTTCATATAACTGTCATTGTCTTCATCCTCTTCATCCGCCTTTTCCTTCATCTTTTTAACATTTTTCTCATTTGAACTTTTCTTAACACTCTAAAAATCAAAACAGATTTGATCAAACAAATAAACATGGTGCCACCATCATAGTTTCAAGGACAAAGACTTCAGATTAAAGATTTAATTTAATATCAGTTGTGGGTTTTTTCCAAAATAACATAACAAAAACAGTATTTCCCCTCAGCCTCCCAAAAAAAAATTGCAGAGAGACTGGCATATTACTAAGAATTTTAAAATTAACCTGCTGACTTTTTAGGTATTGTAACAAAACATTATCACACACACACAGACACAGATTCCACTGCTCTTACTCTTACTGGGTAGTATGTTACTCCATAAGCAACCCCACTGAAATCTATGCTTGCAGAGTACAATACTACTCATTGCGAGTCAGGATAGCAGAACCAAGCCATAAACATTTAAAGATGGAACTTAACATTCTGGTTTACTGATATGAATCTCACTGAATCCACAGAAGATACTAAATATTTTAGATATTTTAAAGTAACTTCAATAAATAGGCAGTAAGTGTTTGCAGGATCAGGCGCTCTATTTGCTTCTATTAATATGAAAAAAAGGCCAGTCAATGCAGGAACATTTTATCCTTTGGATTAAATGTGTGTTTTTAAAGTTTCTTCCCTTAGTGTTGTGTTTTTTTGTTTTTTTTAAGTGTAGTACTACTTACATATGTTTTGAAGATGAAAGGAGATATAATGTGTGTGCTGATGGCAAAAATGAAAGACAGATATAAAACTAAAACAGTTAAGCTATTTTTAGATTGATCAGTTAAGTAAATGCTCTAACCATATGTCTCTTCACCTTGTGAGAATATGATAAGGCTCTGAGTATCAATATTAGACAGGAAGCCTCCATTACTGTTCCCAGTGCAGTAAATAGACAGGATCTTAATATCTGAAGAACCATCTAATTTGCCTCAGGAAAATCTGGCTATTGACACATTAATATCATGAGATCTATTTAAATTTTAGACTCATAACACTGAAGAATGCCTAAATGCTTACCTGAGAGAACATTCTTTACAAGTCAGCCAGCCTTTCAGCTTAGCAGATTTTTTCTGACCAAGGCATTAACTAATGACAGGAAGATTAGCAGACATGGCAGTAAAATCACCAATGCCCTGCCTACCGTAGCATTTCCAACCATCAGATAATTTTCAAAGAGGGATTGTGTAGCCACAACCTGTAGAACTTACCTTAATAAAACGCATTGTTGTTCTCTATCATTTTATTGTGCAACTTTATTAGGTAAGATTATTGAAGATGTACGTAATTTCAAAATGTGCCTTTTTTAAAAATTTCCTCTCTAAGATCCAGCTAACAGAACTGCACACCAAAACAAATATATATTAAAAAACAAAAAAAATCTGATTCTTACCTGATCATCTAACACAGGCAGTGACAAATCAAGGAAAGACTCATGGACCAAGGACACCTTAAGCAAACAGATTTTACTTAATACAATTAGAGAAACTTTGTTTTTATTGGTTAGAAGTTTAAACACAAATTAGAAGCTAGCACTCCGCTGTGGATGTAATGGGGGCAGGGGAGAACGGCTCACCATTTCTTGAAATCTAGTCATTTATTAACACGCCTACCTACGGACTTAAGCTCTTAAAAAAAAAAAGTCCTGGCTTAGAATTTTTTGAATTTAGCATCTTTGCCATTTGCTTCCCTTCTCTTTTGCCTGTTTCTGGGATAGCACCCAATGCATGCTCTTACTTGCACATACAAATTATGACTGTTTATATTTATATTTACAAAACAGGAACCTATGAACCAAAACCAACATCCCTATTAAATCTCGTAACTCAGGATCTCTGCAATTTTTCAGAATTAAGAGAAGCATCCACGCAATCTTCTCCAAGCATTCAGTTCTCATCCTCGCATCAAGTCCCGGGAGAACAGATGAAATTTGCAGCACAGGTGAACAGATATTTCTGTCAAATTTTACCTTTATAGAAACTTGCAGCTCCTGCCGTCTAGTTTCCTTCATTTAATAAACTCTTATCTCATACATCTTATTTCTACATATATTACTACTTGTTTCTTCTGTGCACAAGTCTTATACAGTGTTTTAGACTATACCAAGCAGACCGTCTACATACCGTTCTGCACTCCTCACACATGATTGTACTAGATAATTCTCCACCAAAGATTCTGTCCACAAAGGTTGGTACTGCCTTTTTTTTTTCATACTCTGAAAATCAGATAATTCATTCAAATATATGTCATAAACAATAACTTCACCTGTACATTAGTGACTGCTTTGATTTGATGCTGAGCTGTGTGCAAACAGGGAAGTTGCAGTGTAAAGTCTATGGTTTGCATTTGATTTGATGTTGAGCTGTGTGTAAACAGGGAAGTTGCAGTGTAAAGTCTATGGTTTGCATTTGTTGTGCTTTGTGTTTGTTTTCCTAGAGAAAAAAAGAGCTTCACAGATTTTGGAGGATGGGGGCAGGGGAACATGGTGGCATGAAGGTAGAGAGAAAGATAGAGGCTGTTAGAAAAATAGTTTTAAATTGTTTAAATTAAATAAGCATCTTTATAACATTTCTCAGCTGCATCTCTTTCCCACTCTACCTTCTCACAATTCATACAGCACAAGGTTTACAAAAATTTTTTCAAGGTTTTTAAATAATCTAGGAACCATCTCAAGTCGAACTGCAATCCTAACAAATCTCAAATTAAAAACAAAGTGGAGCCAGTCGGCACTTATTTGGGGACCTCAGAAGGAAATCCTAGGTGGTTGGGATTTTGAATTAGGTAAATGATACTACTTCTTCGAGTGATTGCTCACATCCATTCCAGTTAGGTGTGCGCGCCGCGCGTGCACGCTCGTCGGAAACTTTTTACCCTAGCAACTCCAGTGGGCCGGCAGGTCGCCCCCTAGAGTGGCGCCGTCATGGTGCTCGATATATACCCCTGCCGGCCCACCCGCTCTTCAGTTCCTTCTTACCGCCGTGTCGGTCGTTGGAACTGCGGAGCGCGGCATTGCTGTCCTCCATGTCCCTAGCTCTCCTTGTTACTACCGTTGTTAGTTAGTGGTTAAGTATAGTTAGTTAATTAGTTTGTAGTGTAAATAATATTGTACATAGTTGTTAGCCGGTCTGGGCTGTAGCCCTTCCCAGCACCCGGCACCGGGCTCATGCCTGGTTTGCCGGGCTTTAAGCAATGTGCGGCCTGTAAGAAGCCTATGCCAACCAGCGACCCTCACGACGCGTGTCTAAAGTGCCTGGGGGAATCGCACAGGTCGGACAAGTGCCGCATTTGCAAGGCTTTTAAGCCCAGAACAAAGAAGGAGAGAGACCAGAGACTCAGGACTCTCCTAATGGAAGCGGCACTTGACCCAGCAGCTTCGCAGGCCGTGATCTCTACACCGGCACCGGAAAGACTCCCCGGCACCGACCTTCCCCGGCACCGGGTGCAGAAACAAGACCATCGAAGTCTGCAACTCCAGCCAGGCAGACTCGAATGGAGCGCCCGGCATCGACATCTGCTGCGGCGCTACCGGCACCGTCGACTCCGGGCCCGGTGGGTCCGTCGAGTCCGGTACCGCCGAGCTCCCCCATAAGATCTGGGGTTGAGCTATTGGTCCCATCCACTCCAGAGACCTTCGCCTCGGCACGGGACCTCATTGCCCTGACTGAGTCAACTCAGCCGCCACCCCCGGTACCTCTGGTGCGGGTAGCGTCCAGGGGCAAGCCCATGATGACGGCGCCGTCTCGGGACTCATGCTCGCGATCGAGGTCCCGACGCCACGGTCGCTCGAGATCCCGCCGCCGCTCGCAGTCCCGGCACCGCTCCCCTCGGCGGTACCGGTCGTACTCGCGGCACCGATCGACCTCCAGACGGTCACGGTCTGGTTCCAGCTGCCAATACCGACACCGTGACTCTAGGAGCCAGTCTCGCCATCGTTCAGCGCACCGGTCGACCTCCCGGCACCGAGCTGGTGGCAGGTCCCGGTCCCGGTCGACCTCCTGGCACCGCGTCGGTGGCAGGTCCCGGTCCCAATCCCGGCACCGAAGCAGCGGCCGGTACCGGTCCAGATCCCGGCACCGAGACAGAACTCGGTACCGATCCTGGCGCCGGTATGACTCCCGGTACCGATCCCCGGCACCGAGAACATCTTCGGTGCCGGACCGCGGAGACTCTTACCAGCCGCGGTCGGCCCCGCCATGGCCTTCCAGACAGCCGTCGGTGTCATCACAGGCGGACAGCGTATATGCGCTGGGCACCGACAGACAAGCGGCTCTATTCCAGGACCCTCCGCAACAGGACCAGGGTCCGCAGCAGTGGGGGTTTTGGACACCCTGGGCGTACCATCAAGCCCAGGGCCCCCAACAGCTTCCTCCTAGGCCTGCAACGGCGGAGCACAGGGTGCCGGAGGCGTCGTTGTCTCGCCCCCCTCCCTCCCCGGATGGAGAGGAAGGATCGAAGCAGCAAGACCCTGGTCTTGCTCCTGAGCCAGAGGCGAGGGCTGAGGCGGACCCCCTGCTGGACACTTTCTTGCCAGGGGTCTCCTCATCCTCCTCTCCTGACGAAGCGGTGGCTGGCACTTCCTCCAATAGCCCTCCTCCGCTAGATCTCAGGGCACATCAGGACCTCCTTAGGCGAGTAGCACAGAATCTGAGCCTGCAAGCCGAGGAGGTCTCTGAGATCGAGGACCCCGTCGTCAGCATCCTCTCCTCCGATGCTCCCACCAGGGTCGCCCTACCCTTCATTAGGACGATCCAGGCCAACGCCAATACAATCTGGCAGTCACCGGCCTCCATCCCCCCTACGGCGAGGGGCGTCGAAAGGAAGTACATGGCCCCCTCCAAGGGCTATGAGTACCTCCACGTTCACCCGACACCATGTTCCCTGGTGGTGCAGTCGGTGAACGAGAGGGAGCGTCACGGACAGGAAGCCCCAGCCCCCAAATCCAAGGAGGCCAGGCGTATGGACCTCCTCGGCCGCAAGGTCTATTCGGCTGGGGCCCTTCAGCTCAGGGTTTCAAATCAGCAAGCCCTTCTTAGCCGCTACGCTTTTAACTCATGGGTGGCAGCGGACAAGTTTAAAGAGCTGCTGCCACAAGAGGCTCGTCAAGAATTCGCGGCGATTCTTGACGAGGGCAAGAAGGTTGCACGAACCTCGTTACAGGCCTCTTTGGACGCTGCAGACTCGGCTGCCCGTACCCTCGCCTCGGGGGTAACGATGCGCCGCATCTCCTGGCTTCAGGTTTCTGGCCTTCCACCGGAGCTCCAATACACCATCCAGGACCTCCCGTTCGAAGGCCAGGGCCTGTTCTCAGAAAAGACAGACCCCAGACTGAAAAGTCTTAAGGACAATCGGGTCATTATGCGCTCCCTCGGGATGCACACGCCGGGGACGCAGCGCAGACCCTTCCGGCCGCAACAACAGCAGCAGCGTCGGCCATACCCCCAGTTCCGCCAGCGGCAGGACCTTAATAGGCGTCGCGGCAGGAATGGAAGGCGTAGACAGTCGGGGAACCAAGGGGGGCAGAATCAAAGCTCCTCCAAGCCCCCGCCTGGGCCCAAACCTTCGTTTTGAAGGTGCGCCCGAGGGCGCAGTACCAGTTTCCCCCACGGATCCTTCCCCCCCGTTTTCCAACCGCCTTTCGTTTTTCCTCCAGGCGTGGACCCGAATAACATCCGATCGCTGGGTCTTACGCACGGTGCAGACGGGATACCGCCTGCAGTTTGTATCATTTCCTCCCTCCCGCCCCCCTTCCTCGTCCCTCTTCAGGGACCCCTCTCACGAGCAATTCCTTCGGCAGGAGGTACAGATGCTCCTCGACAAAGGAGCTATAGAGGCGGTTCTGGAAAACGAGAAAGGCAAGGGGTTTTATTCCCGCTACTTTCTGATCCCCAAGGCCAAGGGAGGCCTCAGGCCTATCCTCGACCTGCAAGAGCTCAACAAGTACCTAGCGAA
Organism: Gopherus flavomarginatus; assembly: GCF_025201925.1. Classification (NCBI taxonomy): domain Eukaryota; kingdom Metazoa; phylum Chordata; order Testudines; family Testudinidae; genus Gopherus; species Gopherus flavomarginatus. The sequence goes on along the minus strand of NC_066617.1, from coordinate 199,583,924 downwards.
GTTGAAGTTCCGCATGGTATCCCTGGGGACCATTACTCCATCCCTGGATCCGGGAGACTGGTATGCCGCCCTCGACATGCAGGACGCTTATTTTCATATTGCCATATGGCCACACCACAGACGATTCCTTCGATTCGTGGTAGGCCGCCTTCACTACCAATTTGCAGTCCTCCCATTTGGCCTTTCTACGGCTCCGAGGGTATTCACAAAATGCATGGCCGTCGTTGTGGCACATCTTCGGCGCAGTCGTATCCACGTGTTCCCTTACCTAGACGATTGGTTAATTCGGGGCACGTCGGAGCTACAGGTTTGCAGCCATGTCCGCAGGATTACCGGCCTGTTTGCTACCTTGGGCCTCATGATCAACGTGGGCAAGTCCACCCTGCTCCCCTCGCAGAGGGTGGAGTTCATTGGGGCCGTCCTGGACTCCATCGTGGCCAGGGCCCTTCTGCCGTTGCCAAGGTTCCAGGCATTGTCGGCGATCGTTCAGCGCTTGCGGGCAGCCCCCTTGACATCGATACGGACATGTCTAACCCTGTTAGGCCACATGGCAGCATGCACATTTGTGACCGGTTACGCTCGGCTCCGCATGAGGCCCCTCCAGTCGTGGCTCATTGCACATTACCGGCCGGCAAGGCAACCACTAGACATGCTGATCACAATCCCCCAGGAGGTGTTGGATTCTCTCAGCTGGTGGCTAGACCAGTCCGTAGTGTGTGCGGGGCTCCCATTCCACCCGCCCCTGCCCTCGGTGTCCCTAACGACGGATGCCTCAGATCTCCGCTGGTGGGCCCACCTGGGAACCCTGAGAACACAGGGCCTGTGGTCCCCACAGGAGGTGAAGCTGCACATCAACATGCGGGAGTTGAGAGCGGTCCGCCTTGCTTGTCAAACGTTCTATCACCAGCTTCAGGGCCGTTGTGTCGCGGTATTTACCGACAACACGACGACCATGTACTATATCAACAAGCAGGGTGGCACCAGATCCTCTCCCCTATGTCACGAGGCGATGCGACTCTGGGACTTTTGTATAGCCCACTCCATTCACCTCACGGCTTCCTTCCTCCCCGGAGTGCGGAACACGCTGGCGGACTGCCTGAGCAGATCCTTCCTCTCACACGAGTGGTCCCTTCGCCCGGACGTCGCCCTCTCTATCTTTCAGAGGTGGGGTTGTCCCCGTGTGGACCTCTTCGCGTCCGGGGGGAACAGGAAATGCCAGGCGTTCTGCTCTTTTCAGGGCCGGGAACCCGGGTCTATAGCGGACGCCTTCCTTATTCCGTGGACGACCCACTTGTTCTACGCGTTCCCCTCGTTCCCACTGGTCCACAGGGTCCTTCTGAAGGTGCGCAGGGACAGGGCCCGCATGATCATGGTAGCCCCGGCGTGGCCCAGACAGCATTGGTACCCCATGTTGCTGGACCTGGCCATAGCCGACCCAGTTCCCCTGCCCCTTCACCCGGACCTGATCACCCAGGAACACGGAACTCTCTGTCACCCGGACCTCCAGTCGCTGCACCTAGCAGCGTGGCTCCTGCGTGGCTGACCAATTCTGAGTTGCGCTGCTCCACCCCGGTACGGGAGGTACTTTTGGGCAGCAGGAAGCCTTCCACTAGAGCGACATACTCTGCCAAGTGGAAGCGTTTCTCCTATTGGTGCGTGGAGAAAGGTCTCCGCCCGATGGAAGTTTCGGTGGCCAATATTTTGGACTATATTTGGTCCCTCAAACAACAGGGCCTGGCGATATCGTCCCTGCGGGTCCACCTGGCGGCTATCTCTACCTTTCACCCGGGTGGGGATGGCCGCTCCGTTTTTTCTCACCCGACGGTGACTAGATTCCTGAAGGGGCTGGAACGTCTATATCCTAACGTCCGACTCCCTGCCCCGACCTGGGATCTTAACCTGGTGTTGTCTCGGCTCATGGGGCCCCCCTTCGAGCCGTTAGCTACTTGCTCCCTACTCTATCTTTCTTGGAAGACTGCCTTTCTAGTAGCTATCACCTCAGCTAGACGGGTGTCGGAACTCCGGGCTCTCACGGTAGACCCCCTGTATTCAGTCTTCCATAAAGATAAGGTGCAGTTGAGGCCACACCCTGCCTTTCTCCCCAAGGTGGTCTCAGCCTTCCACGTCAACCAAGAGATATTCCTCCCGGTTTTTTTCCCGAAACCTCACTCTTCAGGCAGGGAGCAACAGCTCCACTCGCTTGATGTCCGTAGGGCTCTCGCGTTCTATGTGGAGAGGACTAAACCGTTCCGCAAATCCCTCCAGCTTTTCGTGGCAGTAGCGGACCGCATGAAGGAGCTTCTCATTTCTTCGCAGAGGTTATCCTCATGGGTAACTTCCTGTATCAGGACCTGCTATGAGCTGGCCCATGTTCCTACGGGCCGTGTGACTGCGCATTCTACCAGGGCGCAGGCGTCGCCGCTGGCTTTCCTCGCCTGTGTGCCCATCCAGGAAATCTGTCGGGCAGCGACCTGGTCATCGGTCCACACCTTTGCTTCCCACTACGCCCTGGTCCAGCAGTCAAGAGAGGACGCGGCCTTCGGATCTGCAGTGCTCCATGCCGCGACTTCTCACTCCGACCCCACCGCCTAGGTATGGCTTGGGATTCACCTAACTGGAATGGATGTGAGCAATCACTCGAAGAAGAAAAGACGGTTACTCACCTTTGTAACTGTTGTTCTTCGAGATGTGTTGCTCACATCCATTCCACACCCGCCCTCCTTCCCCACTGTCGGAGTAGCCGGCAAGAAGGAACTGAGGAGCGGGTGGGCCGGCAGGGGTATATATCGAGCGCCATGGCGGCGCCACTCTAGGGGGCAACCTGCCGGCCCACTGGAGTTGCTAGGGTAAAAAGTTTCCGACGCGCGCGCACACCTAACTGGAATGGATGTGAGCAACACATCTCGAAGAACAACAGTTACAAAGGTGAGTAACCGTCTTTTCTCCTCCTCTCCTTGATAGTGTGTATTGTTGCCATGCTCAAAAATATACACCACAGTGGTAGCAGACTTTCATTGGGAAGGTTAGATATGCCCAGCTATAATCAAATTTAAGTACTTTGAGATTTCAGTTTGTTATATTGTGTCTATATGTAATGCATAATGAAGCTAGGGTCAAATCTTGCTTATTTTACCCGTGATAGTGCTCCTACTGAAGTCAATGGGCCCTTTGAATGAGTAGCATAAGCATAATTCTTAGGCTTGATACTCTAGAGCAGCGGTTCTCAAAGTCAGTCTGCCGCTTGTTCAGGGAAAGCCCCTGGCAGGCCGGGTCGATTTGTTTACCTGCCGCACCTGCAGGTTCAGCCAATCGCAACTACGACTGGCTGTGGTTCACCGCTCCAGGCAAGTGGGGGCTGTGGGAAGCACCGGAGGCCAAGTAATGTGCTGGCCGCTCTTCCCGCAGCCCCCATTGGCCTGGCACGGCAAACTGCAGCCAGTGGAAGCCACGATCGGCCGAACCTGCGGACATGGCAGTTAAACAAACTATCCCGGCCTGTCAGGGGCTTTCCCTGAATAATTGGCGGACTGGTTTCAAGAACCACTGCTCTAGACAATATGTTAATTTAGAAAATGTGTGTTAAATCATGCAACTAAATTACATTTGAAAATATTAAAATAAATGCATGAGTAATGCATTGTCCAGGTTTCAATCATCAAAAATAATATTAAACTGTTATTTTACCTTTAATTTTCTTTTTTAGCTCTTCATTTTTTTGGTCGGAGTCATTCAATGCTTTAAATATTCCAACATTTACTCGCTGAAAGTTAAGAGTAAATAAATATTCCATCATAAGACTTTACAAAACATTGTTTCCTAAATGCGTGTTCAGTTAAGCATTTCAGTTGGATAGAATTCCATCTTCACCAATTAAAAAGAATTAAGCTTAATAAACTATAACCTCCATACTAGAAAAGTAACAAGACTGTCTGCACGCTGCAGAAACATGAAATATTCCCCACATTTGGGCTTTTTTAAAGCTATTTCCAGGTGTTTTGGTTAATATATTTAGTAGGAAGTCCAAGGAATAAACAGTCTCCCAAGTAAGCCCTGATGCAAACAAACCATAAATCCTCCGCAAGGATCCCTCACCTACTAAAACAAATATTTTGTTTTATAAAACTCTAGTAGACAACCAACCACCTTCCAAACCAATTGCTTTTCAAGGTGCTTCTATAGCAATATGAGGCCAGCAACTTATTAATATTTACAAGGACTTCAGACACCTTTTTCAAGTTCTTGTTATGTTCATATTAACCCATTGCTTTCAACATGGGCAGAACTGGGCCCACTGTTTAGTACTCTTGATTCTATTAGTACACCATCAACAAAAGACAGAAAATAACCCAAGATTCGCCAGAATGCACCCCTCCAGAACCACAGTTTTATCTAGAGAACAATATTCATTGACTTGTTTTCCCCTCTAAGTATTCACAGCTATGGCCAAGTCCACGTACAACCAGCTGGACTCCCTTCCTCTACCATAGCAGACTGCAGATGGTAGCCTAAATAGCCTCCTTTTCTGGATGACTGGGAAGAGAGAGGATAAAGAAATCCTCTAACTAGCCCTCCTCAAAATCCTAACATTGATCACACAATCATGCAAATGACAATGCAGACAAGTCAGTTCAGTATTAGTTGGGATGAGGTCTAAAAATTCTTTGCAGACCTAACGAAAAGGACTAAAACTTAAAACTGTTACAATACACCTAACAATAATAAAAGACATTAAGAATAAGGTTTACTCTAACAAAGCACTAAAATCAGTATACTTAGACAAACACTCACATTGTTATATACTACAATGAAATAAGAACTTACTTGGATCTCTTCTGCCCTCATCCCATCCAGTAAATAACGAAGCAATTCCTGGCTGTCTTGCTGCTGGTAACCTTTAAACCGTATCGCTCTGTTTAAACGGAATGAGAATTATATAATATATATAAAATTAAAATGTGAATTATTTTCAGCTTGTCCACAGAAGACAGAAACAAATCTCAAGTGCTGATGAAACAGATACCTGTAGGTATATGGGACCTTCTGAAAAAATATGAAGCTGAGAGGGTAGAAAGTCTCATTTTATATGCTTCTTTCATTTCACTTTAACTCATTTCTATTTTAGTCTACACCAATGTCTTTGAAAAGTTTATAGATACCATCTGAACTTCTGCTGGCACATGCACAATGAGAGACAAATGAAAACATTTTTTGTTAATAGTAAAAACTGCCCTACTACTATATAATCCAATGTTAACGATATTCTTTCAGTCATTATTACAATGCATTATGTGCAGATACTCACTTTTTACAAACCTGAGCAAAGAGTTCTTTAGGAGTGACAGTTCCCTTTTTTGTCTCTTGCATCTCTGACAGGAACTGGCACATAGCTAATGTAAGCGGCCCAGGTTGCTCAAGTTTTATCGCCAGAGGTTCCTTTTTAAACAACAAAAACAAAAATCAAGTTTTGTTTTGCATTCTTAATTCAGTCAGAGCTATGGATTCATTTGAAATTAGCTCAATATTAGAAAAACTGAACATTTGTTTTAACTTCCTGAAATACGATCCATTATAAAACAACATTTAGTAAAAACCTAATTCTCTGATTTTCTAAATGAAATGATAGGGAATAAGTTTACATAAGGCAGAAATGGTTGGAGAACATTTCTTCATTACACAGTATCCTTAGACTCAGCACACTAAGGATAATTTATTGTTTAATTTAAATCTGAATGTTCTATTTTTCCTCGTATTTTTTTTTAAATGGTGCCATTTTTTGTGTTTATTCCTGCTTTACAATGCACAAAATAACCCAAACATACCCTCAAGTTAATGAAATGTAAACTATCCAAGTTAAGTTTCCAGGGATTTCCTTAGCTTTCATTTTAATTTTTAAAAATGTATAAGCTCCCGAGTCCCCAGGCTGAAGGAATAGCAGGATCACATCAAAGGCCTGTGATTATCCTTCCTTTCCTTTGCATATTTTAAAATTTGATTGAAAGTGGCATCTGACCAGACCTCACCGATGCCAAAGTTACAAGAATAATTTTTTTAATGTGATGGAAATTTCATTGTAATGGAAATACTTCTATGAATTTACAATATTCAGAATATTAAGTCTGCCACTTAACTGTACATCTTGAGTGAATTTCTGACTCCAATGAAGTCAATAGCAAAACTCCCATTGATTTTAACAGAAACAGGACTTAATGTTTTTCTTTAAAATTTCCTCAAAACCCAAAAAAACAACTGACTGGATTTTTAATGTACCTAAAAAATTACTTTATAAACTGCAGCGTACATACTGTTGAAAATTCCGGTGGCTCAATGTTAACTGTTGTTCCAGGCATTTTAACCTCCTTCAATAGCTCTCTCAGAACTGGTGTCTGTGATAAATTCTGCAAGAGATCAAAAAATCAAATTAAAGTCTGGTAATTAGGAAAAATCAACTACTGATGCAATGAATGCAGTGCATAACGTAGTGGTTACAACATTATTCTTCAACACCTAGAAGCTGAGTGCAAACTACCACATTGGATACAACTGTAGGAAGTTTGAGAAAGTGGGGTTATTTTGACTGAGAACTCTAAAGGTATTATAAGAATATTAATTAACAACTTCTTGTTTAAAACATTTAACATTTGAAAGAGTTAGCACCAACCATTTTCAGTTATTTCCTTAATCTCTGTACCCTGAGTTATAGTCTACAGTTCATATTATTATAGGCAAAACAGATGAGTCATTATAAAAGTGTAATAAATATAACACAGCAAACAGTTTGTACCACTCACTCACAAGTCTGCCTTTCCACTCCCAACGTGTTTCTGCACATCTCCTCCAAGATTTATCGTTAAGCATTTTAACTTCTTATGGCCAAAACTCCCTGCCCAGCTCTCCACGTCCTTCCAGCACCATCATTCTGTTTGTCACTCAGGTGTGTAAACTGGGGGGCATATCTGACTCCTGCCTCTCTCGCCTCACACATCCAGACAGTATCCAAATCCTCCCACTTCATAACAGTTCCAAATGTGGGCTAGTGAGCAAGATAGTATAGCTTACTGGCTAGAGCATTGGACTGGGACACAAGAGACCTGGGTTCTATTCCTCGCTTTCACTAGACTGCTGAAAGACCTTGGGTAAGTCACTTTGCATCTGTGGCTTAGTTATAAAATGGGGATAATAATGCTTACTTCCCTCTGAAAGGCACTTTGAGATATGCTAATGAAAACCACTGTAGGAGAGCAGCTATGGATTAAGTTATTGTTACACTGCTAGAACCCTAGTTCAGGCCATCTTCCATTGCTACTGCTACCATCTTTCTGACCTCACTGACACAAATTACACTCCCTCTGCCCACGCCCCCCACTCCCAGTCCATTCAAGAGGATGTTCTGGTCGCATCCCCACCTTTCTGTGTCCCTGTTTTGGTCTCCTATTCACCATTATCAAATTCAAGCTTCTCATTCTCACCATGAGGACCATTCACAATTCTGCACCTGTTCCCCTTTAGTTATCCGCTATTATTGTGTTGTTCCTCTCTCCCAAACACTACACACTACTAGGCTTGAATGCCAATTTGTCTGCTTCTCCCACAAATGACCACTTGCTTCCACGTGGAACAGGAAGATCACCTTTCTCTCAAGACCTATTTCTGCTGGGCTGCCTACAGGTGATAGCTAGGTACTGTAGACATCAGGTATAGGAGAGTTAAGAAAAAACAGTCTTATAATTTGAAAATCATGTTGCTCAATAGCTAACCTAAGTAACTATATGGTCTTAATAGTAATTGGAGATATACCTATCTCCTAGAACTGGAAGAGACCTTGAAAGGTCATCTAGTCCAGCAGGACCAAGTACTGATTTTACCCCATATACTTTCATTAACCATCACCCTCTGTTCCCCTCCCTGAACCTTTCATTTTTTACCTTCTACAACTGACTTGTTCTGTTTGGTCTCCAATTAGACTGCAAGTTCTTTAGGGCAGGGATCATGTCTGCATGCTTCTATAGCACCTACCACATTAGGCCCTGATCTATTTTAGGTCTTTTTGGGGTTACTACAATACAACATTAAAAATCTCACTCTGAAGTGGTTACAACAATATTTAGTGTACCTGCATAACAGCATTAAAGAAACATGTATTCCCCAAGTTACTAAGTCCTTTCACAGTCACTGCTGCATTGGTATTTGAAGAATTGTCTTCTTTGATCATGCCCTCCTTTTTTTCCTTCTCCTGCTCATTTTGGTTTTCTTTTTCTACTTTTTTATTTTCAAATTCTTTGTTTTTTTGATCTTTTGACACTGAAATACAAAAAAAGAAAAAATGTTAGGTACCTGGGGTGAGTTGGAAACATAATATTTTGTAGCAGACCTGGAAAAATGCTCCACCTTTGAAGACAGCAGTAGAAAATTACAAGGGTTAAATTTTAAACCCATGCCATTCAAGAGTCAGAGTTCAAATATAACATTTCTATGTTAGGTTTTGAGGTCACTTCTTGCACATCATAATTTAACAAGACTAAACTGTGCTGTTTAATATAATCATCAGTTGAATACTGTCATTTAACAGACATATACCTTGAAATTTAATGTGTGTTCGTGGCAATTCCATATCTGTGAAGTCAAAAGTCATTCTACCACAGCATTTTCTACAGCACCCACCATTATAGCATCTAAGATCATGCTGCACATGAAACGGCAGCTACAACCTACAAAGAAGTATGTGGAACAGAACTCTCCTGTAAGTAAGTGTTCTCATGCCACTTGCTTTTATAACCAAGAAAGATGGTGTTAGAGAGCGAGCGAGCTTTTATTTAAGTGACATCTGTATCTTGAGGATCTTCTCCTGAAATTCATGTGTATCACTGAAAGATGCTCCTAAGTAGTTTGAATAGGGAGTTCCTGGGGAAGTTGAGTACAAATCCCATCCAAAACACCTGCTAAATAGCTGCCACAATCTTCTCTTGATGGGGCTCTCGCTAGGCAAGACATTCAGATACAATATGACTGCATCGTCTTCTTCAGCGTAACAACCACCCTCACAATGACTCAGGTTCCTGCTGAATGTAGTGGACCCAGATTCCCTCCATGTTTCTCACTTTTGTACACCAAGTTAGAGGTCGTGAGCAAATTCCTGATTCCATTAAAGCCAATGGCAAAGCTCCCACTGACTTCAGCAGGATCAGGATTTGGCCTCACTATTTCAGACTAGTATGGAAACTGAAAGTAATGGAGATTATTTTCCTACTTGTAAATCAGGTCTCCAGGATTCCTTAAATGTTGTGCCTTCTCATTCCTAGTTAACTAAGATCAGTCACTTTAAGTTGGTTATGTTGGTTGAGCTGCTCAAATACATCTCTCTCGGATCATGTTAACTCTTATCCACTAATTGCAGTTTTCTTAACAAATGTTAGCCTTGTTTTTTAGCAATAATTTTTATGCATCAATAAGCATAATTAAGGATGTCTGTCCCAGAAGTCAGTGGAGCTACTTGTCCGTTCTTCACCTATTGGAAAGATTATTTGACACATTTCACTGCCCAGAAAAGTGAAGAGAGGTGGAATTCAAATCTTAACTAGTGTGGACTAAGGCTACAAATGTAATTTGAAACAAAGTAACGTTAATAGGAACACTTCAGTTATGGTTTCAGCCACATAGTTCACAGGACAGATAAAATATGGCCCAGGGAACACACTTCATCTCTGATCTGTAGGGACGACTTTTAGAGGTGAAAGTGGAGTTCAGTCATAGAGCCCACTGAATCCTCAGTTTTTCTGCTAAAACTGACAGTTGTGATGATTTTTACAACTTGTCTGCTAGGAAATGGATTGACATTACTAATTCAGAGAAAGCTGTATTCAGTTATAATCACCTAAACAAAATGGTTACTTATCTTATAGTACCTAGTTCTTAGAGATGCTGTCATCCCATTTTAGATGTGCATGCTCCTTGCACAAAATTAGAATAGCAATGCCTCAGTGCCTCCCCATCCCTCAACCATGGAAATAAAGGGCAAAGCAGCCACAACCATCTCTCAGTTTCCGTGCTAATTCAAAATCTCAGGTAAAGGGGACTCTGAAAAAATATGAATAGAGGTCTGGGATCCACAAGCATGACATCTAGAAGAACCAGTTACTATAAGGCAAGTAATGGCTTTTTTTTCTTTGAATAGGACTCGAGTGGATTCCACTCTAGGTGGTCGATAAGCAGTGTCCCATTCTGGAGTTCTAATTGCCAGTAATTAAACAGTGGCCTTCAAAATTTGGTGTATGATCTTGTGGCCATGTCAAAGGTATAGTATTTAATACAGCAATGGGATTACTTTGTGCAGCTGCCCTGCAAATGTCAATGGGGATCCATGCAAAGAAGGGAGCCTGTGCTCTAGAAGAATGAGCTTTGGTATTTGGAGGAAGGGGTGTAGTAGCATGTGATAGGGTGAAATACACTAGGCAATCTATTTAGATATTCACTGGGAAGAAATGGCTTGCCCCTTAGAAGTGCTATTTATGGCAACAAAGACAGGGAGACTGCCCAAAGGGCTTTGGCCTATCAAGATAATATAGCAAGAACCTACAACATCCAAGGTGTAAAGTTTCTTATCCCCTGGAGAAGAATGGGGTTTTGAAAAGAAAACAGGGAGATTAATAGATTTCCACTTAAAATGGAAATCTGACAACTATGGAAATAAATTTGGGATGAGCTCTCAACACCACCTTCTCTCTGTAGAATACTGCATAAGGAGGGTCAGCTTTGAATTTGTCTATTTAGATTAAGGTAATGGTGCAAAGTGCTGAGAAGTTCAATTTAAAAAAAATAAAAGAACTAAATAAAAAACGGGGGGAATTTGCTGGGAAATTCCCCTACCTACTGAAAAATTGCAAGGAGGGGGAAATTCCACTAAGGGACAGGGTGCAGACACTCCTTGCTGCTATGGGCAATAGAAGAGAACTGACATATAGTTGCAGTCACCTTGCTCTTTATGACCTCAGGGAGGTCCCCCATGGGGACATGCACAGCACAGGCACGGATGCTACTCTTCACATAATCTCATCTCATGTGCACCTTGTGCCCCTACAGTGGAATCCACATGACACATACTCTTAGAATAACATTCTGATTCCATAAGGAAGTTTTTCTGTCCCCATATTTTCCTTTTGAAAAGGTTTAGAAACAATAGGTGAAATCCTGACCCCCCTTCCCGAACATCTAAACCCCACAATTGATATTGTATTGTCTTGATTTACAGCGGCGCCCGCTGGGCTCAAGGAGCTTTCAGTGTACTATATACCTTATAGTTACCTACTTGTACTTGGTGTGTCAACACAAGCTTGTTTTCTAACACAATCCACGAGTTGGCCCAATCGATTTGAACTATTATATGGGACTTCATTATCACACAAGTAGCACCTGTCTCCCAAAAACAAGCCAAAAGAGTGCAATAAAAAAAAAACTGAGTTAAAATTATATTTGTATGGCATCAAATCACAACACCTAGAGTCATTTCTGAACTACTCCATTATACACACCTGAAAATGCTATAATGTTATAACAATCTTCTTGAAACACGAATTTAAAAAACAATTTTTGTTACCAATTTACCTTCATTAAAGAAAAAGAGTGGCAGTGATATGAGAGGAGGGGATTGCATAAACCCTAACTGTTGACTTTATGGACATCCTGTATTCCTTACTCATGCAAAACTCAAATTCAATGAGAGTTCTGCCTAAAAAAAAAAAAAAAAAAAAAAAGAAAAAAAAGACTCAGGCCCCAAAGGAAATGACTACAAATACTAGTGGATACAGATATGAAAGTTGAAGTTTATTCTATCCAAACATTTTTTTGTTATATTTAGTTTGAATAAGATATGAACAAGTGTATTCTGTTTGTCCTGTTAATGTATAGTTTTGTTTTATTTGCCTTTTTTATTGCTGATACAGTTGTGTTTTTATTTCTATGAGAACAAAAACCAAATAAGTGTACCGCTAGATCACTGCACTATGTTTCACATAATTTTACTGAGAAAAGCCACACTGGTAAATGGAAATATTCTATTTATCCACAGAGCAAACATAGCATTGGGAGAACAATGCAATCTTCCCCACACTGTCCTGTCAACATATCCTAACCCTGACTTTGAGGAGCCACCTGTCTTCTTACCTGGTATAGACTTGCACTAACATATGTAACCAAACAGAACTGCTTTGACATACTGAACATCCTAAACGAGTATATATAAAGCACACTTATTTTTAAAGTGTTAGGCACAAATGCATTTAGCAGATTTCAGGATTACAAGAAAGTGTGGATTGACTCCCATTTTTGGGAGCAGAGGAAGTTTATGACGACACTCTTTTTTCTAACCCACTAGAATCCCCAATATAAAGCATGGAAAGAATATCTATATATATCCAATCTTTCATCCAACCTACTTAGGAATCTATTTTTTTGTCAACTGTTTTGAAAACTTGGTAAATTTTTAAACAGGCTCACAATCACCATTTTAATGGGCAACACATGACAAAAACTTAAAAAGGCATCATCCTCTTCATTGTCTCTGTATCAGCTAAAAAGTTTTGAATGGAGGAGAGCGATTGCAAAGTTCTTTTTATATACTGTATAAGCGATTAATCTAAGATTTTAGCATCTCCTTTGTATATTAATCACATCAAGAGATTTGAAGATCTATTTTTGGCTTTCAGTTTTAAACATCCACTTTACAGTGAAATACTGTATTGCACCAATCAGTTTTAAATTCTTCATAAAGTCAGTTGTTTTTACACCAGAAAGCCTGATGTAATAAAAATCTTCATAAACTAGGTGCAATATTCCTATCTTTTAAAAGAAGGAAATTTACACACACAAAATATTTAATTTAGAGTTATTGTATAAATCACCTCAGCAACTTTACGTAAAAAGCACAATTACAGTATGACCATTAAAACTTAATTTCTAACAAGACTGAAAGATTTAACATTTATCACTAATTACATTACGTAGCCTAAGATATACATATATTTGTAATGCTCTGACTGAAAGTGTGTGTCTCAAGTGACAGCATTAAGGAATGCGAACATGAATTTTTCACGTCAGTACTATCATTAAGTGAATGTATTAAACATTAACAATATTTACTAACTAGTCAGTGTCAGTCTTTCGGTAACACTGTATTAAAAGATTTTATTATTTCAGCAACCGTAACTCTAAGTTAAAAGTTTTTTGTATGGAAATATCCTGAAAGTTTCAGTGTATTATTTTGAGAAGTCTACAAACAAAACACAAATAAATCACACCCCAGTTTTTATTTTCTTCCAGTTATGACTTATAACTGTTGCCTGACAAACTCACCACACACTCCAGTTGTCCAAACTGAGAACCAAACAATGGGGTTCTGATCTTGGTGTTGTATAATGCTTTAAAGCATGCTGCTCTTGAGAATTTCTGCCACAGCCCTATAACATTGACAACCAGAAGTGTCACAAAACCCAATGGACTATCAAGTGAAAAAAAATAAATTCAGACTATAAACAAAATTTTAATAAATACCTAACTATTAGCTAAGCAAATAAAGTAATTAGTCTGAATACCTACAGAGAAAAGGTACTAATTAGATAAAGAATAATTATCAAGTAGTATGGGATTTGGGCACCTAACTCCTTTAGGTGCTTTTGAAAATCCCAACTTTAAGTCCTAAAAAATGAAAAAACTATTAGGCATACATGTTTCTAAATTAAGTAAGCCATATTACTACTACAATATACCATAAGATCCTGCAATAGAAATATTAATAGAAATATTAAATATTATTACAAACAAAATAATCTGGACTTTCAAGAAGTGGAAGTCATCACGATGGAGTCTGGTTCTTAAGTCTGCTAAATGCCTTTGTGCCAAGCTTCTAGATACTTTCAGTAGCAATTCAGAGCAGACACCTTTTGCCAGATTGAACTATATTAAATAATTTGTGTAGCACCACATCTGGCTACAAGTTTAATTAAAATTTAGAGGGTTAATTGGAAGCTCTTTCTTAACTGCATTATGCAACATTGAATATTAAAACATTAAAAAAGAGAAATACCCTATGGCCACATTTTAGACATAACCATATTGAAGGGCTTTCATCTACTTCCTCTTCAGATTTATCTTGTCTCTGATTGTCTGTCTTGCAGTCCTGACAAATGTTCCACTCCACATTCAGCAATGCCTTTCTCACATGGCCTTGTTCCAATCCCTTGCGAATGTGCTTGCACACAGGTTCTGTGAAACAGAAAGTACAGAGATAAAATGAGGAAGTCACATTTTTGCCAAGTAGTCAACATGGAAACAGACTCCTATATGTCATAAAAAAAGGTGACAGGCCCATGAGCTCAAGTGGCCTTTTCATAGTTAAGGAGACAATGGCAGGTTAGGGGAAGTAATTGGAAGCTGTGGCAAAGATTTGACAAAGAGTGTGTGTCCATCCTTCATTACAAGAGTTCACGATCTGGAGATATCGTTGGACTATCAGCTATTTCTCAAATATTACCAAATAGCATTTACTGAATAAGACTGTCAAATTTCTTCTGGATACAGATCTAGCCAACATAATCTATGTCTTTGTCATTTCAAGACTAGATAACTACATTGTGCTCTGTCACAATTCAAGGCAACTGTATCTGTATTTCCCCTCAGTAGTTCAACAAGGGTTCTCACTCTCAGGCTTCCAGCTCCCCTGGCCATCACCTCACTTGGGTGGAGACGTCTCACACACTGTCCTCACCAGGATATTTCCAGACTGCACAATTTCCTAATTATACTGTGAATTCACCAACAAAGTCAGGCCACCTAAGCAGACCCGCTTAGCTTCTCTTCTCAGAGACGATACACAATGTAATTGCTACAGTTATAAATTGTACATAAGAACATAAGAACGGCCATACCGGGTCAGACCAAAGGTCCATCTAGCCCAGTATCTGTCTACCGACAGTGGCCAATGCCAGGTGCCCTAGAGGGAGTGAAGCTAACAGGCAATGATCAAGTGATCTCTCTCCTGCCATCCATCTCCATCCTCTGACGAACAGAGGCTAGGGACACCATTCTTTACCCTTCCTGGCTAATAGCCATTTATGGACTTAGCCACCATGAATTTATCCAGTTCCCTTTTAAACATTGTTATAGTCCCAGCCTTCACAACCTCCTCAGGTAAGCAGTTCCGCTAGTTGACTGTGCGCTGTGTGAAGAAGAACTTCCTTTTATTTGTTTTAAACCTGCTACCTATTAATTTCATTTGGTGACCCCTAGTTGTTGTATTATTATTATTGTCACACAACTCTTTCTATGCAAGCTTATTTATTCTTTGGGTAAAAGCATTACAGAGAAAACATATTAAAAGAATGTACATGCATGCTAACAAACATACCAGAGATCATGACAATGCTAACATATGCTCTGGCAGGAGCAGTCCTTCAAACCCCCACAAAGGGATCAGAAGTTCCATGATCACAAGTTCATAACAACCCCAGTTCAAAACTAGTACCCAGTCATATGGGCCCTCAACAGTCCGAGTCCTTCTAATCCTACCCTAAGGATTGAGGCCTTCCATGGACCAGGGGTCCTGTCTGTTTTCTGGATCAGGAAGAAAGCCCTGAGCCAGTTTAAAGCCAGACTATTTATCCAAAAATCCTTTGTCTGTTGATCCCTAGAGAATCCAATTTGAGCTAGTATATGCGCACCTCTCCAGGGGGTTTGTGTCAAAGGGCTAATAACTGGAGGAATTACATTAGTACATATGAAGTTGCACACACCCTCAATAACACAATTTGATTTTTAATACAATAGACCCTAAAGACATTAAATTCAATTAAGAAAGATTTGTGCAGGATATTATTTTTTCACATTCTCTACGTAGAGCTATATCTTAAATCCACCCAGAAACTGAAGCTGATGCAGAACGTTGGCCACTATGGACTGGTCTACACTGGAAACTTACATTGGCACAGCTATGTTTCTCAGGGAAGTGAAGAATCCACACCATTGAGAGAGACAGCTATGCCAATCTAACTGCCAGTGCAGACAGCACTTAGTCGACAGAAGAATTCTTTGACCCAGGTACTGATTCTTGGTGAGGCGGATTATCTACAGCAATAGGAGAACCGATCCTGTTGCTGTAGTGAGTATAGTAACAGTTTTAAGTGTATAAGTAACCTTAGAGGCTTCTTTCAGCAGAAGCATAAGGAACCAGGATCTTCACTGTTTGCCTGTTAGATTCCAAATGAAGTATAAGGTATTGGTTTTGATCTATAACTTCCTAAAGGCTTGACAGATTGCTTATGCCATATTGCCAGAACTACAGTCAGTGGCATGAGATGATGGTCTTTGATAGGAAGAAGCGATATAGTCATAGAACCATAGAAATACAGGGCTGGAAGCGACCAGGAAAGGTCATCTAGTCAAGAGGTAGTCAATTATTTTTTGTCAAGGTCCAAATTTCTTGGTCAAGGTATAATCAAGATCCAGACTTCAGAGAAAATAATAAAATAAACAACAATAATTATAATAAGTAAATAAAAAGATTTTGGGATCAGTTCAAAAGCATCTGGTGATCCAGATTTGTCCTGCGGTCCTATTGACTACCCTGATCTAGTTCATCCCACCACAGTGATGCAGGATTAAATATACCAAAGTGCTGTATAAGTATATAACGAGTGCTAGTATTTGCTAGTGAGATAGATATTGTTTGAGTTTGATTTTTTTATTTCTAGTCGGTTATTTCTGGGGTTTGAGTGAAGAGAAGCTATTGGTTTTGCCTTTTACATGACAAGAGGTTTAATTTACGTACAAAGAGCTTACAACTCACTGTTTATGCATAACCTGTTAGTCAGTAAACTGAAGCAATGCATTTAAAGATTTTTTTAAGAGCCAAATAGATACAGGTTTGGAAAAAATATGTGGTGGGTTTTATACAAACGCCTGTCACTAAGGTACTTAATACTGCTTAGCATAGTTTGTTTCCCTATTTGCTCTAAATTTATATTTACAACAAATGCTTAATATCTCTAGTATAAAATCTAGAGTAAAAATATTTCAGTAAAGCTGCTTAAATGAAATAATTTTATTTACAAAGCATCTAAATCCATAGTTAATATTTATAGTGCTTTCTTTTGCTCTCATACTCTTCCAATGAATTTAAGTAACTTGTAAAAAAAATTACATAAATGTCTGTATAATTCAAACTATTTTCTAGTACCTTTCATAAAATTGGAATTTTTTTAATTGTTCAAGTCAATTAATAATAGCTCTAAAATCTTTCTCCTTTCCTAGGAGCAGTTGGAAGGATTATAGCCCTAGACTGTAAGAACTTCACGGCACTGACTCAGTCTTGCTAGATGTAGAGTGCCTAACACATTGGAATTATGGTACTGACTGGGGATTCAGGCTGCTACCATAATACAAACGCTAAATAATAATACAGCCTGGGATAGATGTTTGTCTGCACAGATTAAAACATCAGTAGTCTTTGGTCTGTCTACAACAATTCCAAATTAAATAATTTTTTTGTTCAAAAGTCTTGCATAGTCAATGCAACTAAAAGTTAAGTTACTGACAACTTCCAGCGTTACGTATTTTCTGTAAGTTAACTTCCATTCTGGGCCATGAGACAGAAATAACAGGTGATCTGGCACCTTTTAGGGAGTTGGGCAACCTTACATGTGCCTGTTTAGCCTACCTCCCTGCTCAGGGCCCAGAGATCAAGTGACAGTCAGGTAACCCACAGGGCTACAATATATGAAGAGAAGCCTCCAGTTCAGTCAAGGAGAGAGATTCAAAGGATGATGGCTACAAGACTTTCCCATAGATGACTTCTTCCTGGAGAGCTGACGGGGAATCAGAGCTGGCCAAAGAGAGACTATAAAGGAGACTAGGTTGAGGTCACTATAGGAAGTGGCCCTGGGAAACAGAAACAATGTAGTTTGGAATTCCGGGCAGACAGCCTATGGCATTAGGGTCCCGGGGTGGAAACCTATAGGACAGGGAGGGAAAGTGGGCCTTGGTCCCCACCTATGGCATTATTTAGAGAGGTGCATGGAAACACCCTGCACCAGTGGGGTAAACAAGGGCACTGAAGAACTATTTGGAGCCTGGTGGAAAAGTATACAAAAAGAAAAGCTACAGCTTGGGGAAAACAGACCTTTGAAGCAGGGCTGGGATCCTGTAATGAAGCTGAAAGGAAGGATTATGCTCATTTTGTTCAGAACTTCATTTTACTCTGGAAGAGGGGTGGACTTTTGACCAGAAGGTCAAAAAATGTGTTATGGTAGCCTGTAAGTTCATGGAAGACTGATGGCAGTGAGGAGACTGAGGCAGCATTGACTTCCAAAGCCAGATGGAGTAAGATGCTGCGAATACAAGGAATAATAATTTCTCCGAAATGCCATACACATTTATAACTGTGCATTTTAATTCACACCCTTTTACTGTTAGCATACCGATCCACCCAGAAATGAAACAAATGTATCAAGAATGTGTAACTACTTTCCATTACACATATAGGGCCTGGCTCTGCAGGCCCTTTATACCATGAATATCTCATGGGATTCTGGGGCATTTCCATGTGAATTGAAATGACTGTTGAGAAAAGATGTTCAGGATTGGACCTGTATGAAGTAAACATTGAATTTCTGACATTTTAAAGATTTCCTACCAAGTTTAAGAAGCAATACTGACATTTTCTAAAGAACTTGAGGGTCAGCTGGGTAAACTCACTTTTTACAATCAAATATTCAAAGTAGTAAAAGTGACTACTGTAAATGTCTTCTGGTTATTAATGGGTTTTCAATGTTCCTCGCTTTCAAGACAAATGAAATATTTCTTCCATAGTATTACAGTTTCTCTGAAAATATTTTGTTATGAAACATACCCAAAATATCCTGAGACTCATCATCAGCCTGTATGTTTTTTCCCTTTGCTCGCTTCTTTCCCATATTAGTGCTTTGTAGTTTTCCTTACACAGAACCTAATGGGGAAAAAAAAAACATATTAAATTCAAAACTAAATTTTGATTCTGCTTGTAGGTTATACAAAAGGTAGCAGCAATCAGACAAATTAACTAGTTTTAAATTAGCTGAATTTCAAGGGGACATGAATTCATAATATTTCCATACATTACAGCTAATGCACATTTTGACCCCACTTCTGCAACCAGATCTGAGCTCTATGGGACTCCATAAGGGCACAGAGGTCCATGTAAGAGTGGGGTCTAAACTGTCAGCAAAATTCCCTACACTTTTTATGGTTCACCTTAAGGGAGTACAGCCACAAAAGTTTTAGGAGGCAATTGTCATATTATTAGTTTATCATATTTAAATACTGAAGTTACTTATTTAATGAACTCTCTACTTTTGATTTATTGGAAATTCCTTTTTTTTATGACTTGTTCAGCAACATTAAATAAATTGTTATTCTAGCAGCATTTGACAATATACTGGAGATTCAGATTTCTTATGGCATTGATGTCTCTTCAATTCTGGGAGATTTCAGTTTTTGTATTCATAGAACTATCTAGTAAATAATGCAATTTGGAACAACTGTTTGAGTATATCCTTAGAAAGGGACCTAGAAAGGCATCAGCCTCTAACATGACAGAGCCTTAAGCAAACTCTGTGCATTTATGCTGATCTTAAATAATCATCATCATAAAAATAATCAGGTACTATATGTATGGTTTAATGTATATAATGAGAAAAAGCACAAGAATAGCTTAATTCAGAGACTTCCCCACCCCCCCTAAAGAAAGGTCAGCTATCAGACCTTTGGCATAGAAAGGAATTCCAACCACATTCTCAAAAGGACAAGTTTACCCACTTAGTAACAGATGTAAAGATATAAAAAATATTCAAGTTACTGTTTAAAATCAAATTTACACAAGTTAAGAAGGAAGGTACTGTACATCTAGGGTCAGGTTTGAGGGATTCCAAGTGTCGGTTACAAGGTTAATAAGATATATACATATTACATAACCAGCACAGACCCAGATTGGGGTGCATACTACATTCGTTTATGTGAAACATAAAGTAGCACTTTAGAGGGTGTGACAAATTTAACACTCTGAAAGTTAAGACAAATAAATTATAGATTTGGAAAAGGAATTAGTTGCACACTCAAAAAAAAAGTTGCAATTGTCAACCTTTAGTTAAATCACAGTAGTGCATTTCTAGCCTTGTCCAGGTTGAACCCTTATCTTGCCAACAGAACAGAGAAGGCAGCTGAGAATAGGTAAGTATTAAACAAATACATGTTGTGGCTAGGTAGATGAGTCAGACAGAATCTCCTCAATGCTACTTAGTTACAAAATATTATTTATGTAGTATTAAAGGGTGTGATTTAGACCCAAGTTTGTTAAGGCAATTGAAATCCTTTAAAATACACCTGCTGTAGAATGGGAATAGGACATTGACACAGGAGCACGATTTTTAGAAGCTGTTTACCCCAGCTTTGCAGAGTCTAGTACACTAGGAATAGGACATATCTCTGATACCTACACAGTCTTGGGTACCAGCAGGTAGCAAATGTCCAGTGTAAGTGGTGACCACTGTACCAGGTATGCAACCTCTCTCTCTCTAAGCATTTCTCCCACCACCACCGCCACGCCTCCACAGGAGATGTATCCCCTTGGAAAAATGTGCCCCCACACCCTCCTCCGCTGTCACGCAGCATAACACGTGTTCTTTGGTCCATATCTACCCAGGGCTCCTGAGCCTCCCACAGGCAAACTCTCAGCGCAAGGAGACGTCGCTGCCACAGGGGCTGGAACTGGGGGTGCTATTGCACCCCTTGCTTGAAGTAAGTGGTTGCTATCAGATACAGGGTTTGCAGTTTGATTCAATGCTCTGAGCACCCCCACTACACACATTGCTCCAGCACCCAGCCGCGAGGGACCGCGGGACAAGGCAGCTGCTGCAGCTGCCCCCCCTTCTCCTCCCCGCCCCAGGGCGCGGGCGCACCGGCTGCCTACCCGCCGGCGTGGAGGGCTGAGCGCCGAGTCTTCCAGCTCCTGCCACCAGCGCTGCTGCTCCTCTCACACTAAGTGCAGCGCACCCCACCTCGCCCGGCAACTCGGGGGCAGCCCGCTGGCTCCGATTGGCTAGTCAGCCTCATCCGAGCCCGCCTCCCATCAGTTACGGACACCGACTAGAACCAGTAGGAAAGTCCCACAGCCCCAGCCGCGCCGAGTCGGGCCGGGGGCGGACAGCAGCCGGCTCAAACCAGGCGAGTAAGTGACTCAGAGACTGGGGGAAGGGAGGGTAAATAACATGGTGGAGTCCAGAGGAACTCACTGGGCTTAAGCCCCTCATAGGCCAGTGTCGTGAATCGAGTTGATTTACGACACATGTTTCCAGCTCAGCATAGTTTTACGCCTTCCGTCCTCTTCCGGTGACTGAGCTGAGAGTGACTTACCCCAGTGCTAGAGGGAAGGGCCCTTTATCACTTCCGGCGCGTTGCATCGTGGGAACCTGGAGGGGCGTTGAGCTCAATCGGGGAGAGACCGCGAATGAGGAAGTGCAAATCCCGCCGCGCGTGCGCTATAGCGGAGCGGCTTGTATAAGTCCCCGCGCGGGGTAGGTGCGCGTGCGCAGGTAGGCGGGCGGGGTTGAGTCGATAGCCCGTGGGACACTGTAGCTTTGCGCCGCGTGTGATGCTGGCGGCCCGGCCGGGCCGGGGGCCCGGCGTGGTGATTTAAAGCTCAGCTGCCTAAACAGCGGGGGAGGTAGCGCCTCTGTCTGGAGCTCTTCTTCCGGCCCGGGGGGTGCGCCCGGCCTCGCAGCTACGCGCGCGGTGGGACCGACTGTTCCGCGTGGGTAGTTAGAGCGTCTTGCTGAGGGACCGCTCAGGGTAGAGTGGCCCATGGACGCTACAAAATGCTCTAACTACGTATGCTAACCAGTCGGTTCCCCCTTGTGTTTTGCTGCTGGCTTGGAGGCTGTTCCCCAGCCCTGAAGAAGAGCTCTGTGTCGCTCAGAAAGCCTTTTTCTTTCACCAGCAGAAGTTTGGTCCAATAAAAGATCTGATCTCACCCAGCAAAGAGTCCTGTGGCACATTGTAGGCTAACAGATATATTGGAGCATGAGGTTTTTGTAGGTGAATATCCACTGCACAAGATTCTTCACTGCTTTTACAGGTCCATACTAACATGGTTACACCTCTGATACTTGATCTCACTCACTTGCTCTCTTTAATATCTGGGGACTGACACGGCTACAAGTGCACTGCTGTGGACTTAGCATAGACTATGGTTCTACTTTTTAGATTTGGGGTGTGTTTTAAAATTTAAAAAAATGTAATTTGTTATTCTTTCTAGCATGGGGCCTCCTCCACTCCTAGGAGTGCTTATTATAACTACTGGCAGTGCTGGAAATCCCATGATGGGGTCTGAAAATCCAGAGAGGTTCTTTTGGCTCATGCATCATCACTTGTAAAAAAAATTTCTAATTAGAATTTAGTTAACCATTTGGTAAAGTTGTAAGACATAATAAAATTCATCACTCTCCCATGTCTATATTGGCTCTGCAGAGCTAATATTAGCAAAATCTTGTAGAAGATTTTGTCAGTACAGTAAATATGTCTGAATGTACAGTGAGCAGATCCAATGAGCAAGAATGTACCATTTCTACAATCACTTTTCTGACCACTTTTCTTCACTTTGATGCTTAAATTGGCACTATATGCCTAATTTCTCCACATTGTTGGAAGGACAGACCCCCTAAGCATAGCCTTATCCAGCAAATACCAAAACAACACAAATGATGAAATTCAAAACATATCACACTGTGTAATCCAAAGACATTTGAGTGAAAACAAAGGGTGAAATCCTGGCCCTATTGAAATCAATGGGATGTCATGAGTGTTCCCATTGATTTAATTAGGCCATGATTTCAGCCACCATTTCTATATTGGCCCCATCCGGCAAACCCTTAGCTGACCAGCTCTTATGAGCGATCCCATTGATTTTGGTGGGATTACTTAAATGAATTATTACTTAAGAGTTGCATGATTGGTCCTTAAACTTGTGCTTCTATCTATTAGAATTGTCTTTTCATTTTTTTCCTAATTTCTTTATTTAGGAAACAGCTAAAACATGGCCAAAATGACTAATCTGGAAGAAGCTGAAGTACAACTTTCTGAGTTAGACCTACTTTCTAGTATGTTTCCTGATGAAGATGAGTTTATTGTGACTGATCAGCTGGCTGTAGCAGAACTAAAACATTATATTGATAATAAGACGTCAGAGATCCCATCTTCAAAAGTTCAGTTTATACTGAATGTAAAACAAGAGGTTGCTGATGCCACTATGGTAATGTAGCCATATTTTTGAAAGAAAAAAAAAGACATTTCAGATCAGATTTTAATGCCTTTTTTTTTTTTTTTTTTTTTAGGTAATGCTTTCTTTATCCTGTGCTTTACCACTTAACTACCCAGCTGTTCTACCAGAAATTATTGTCAGGTACTGCATATTTCTAGATAGGGATCTAAAAGCTAAAATTTACTAGATCAGTACAAACGTAATAGCAAGAGACAGCCCCAAAAAGCACACAGTCTAAATAAACAAGACAGACAAAGGGTGGGAAGGGAAACAGAGATGCAAAGTGGTAAGGTGGCTTGCTCAGGGTCATGTAGCAGGTCAGCGACAGAGCTGAGAATAGAAAATAGGAGTGCTAGCTCCCAGTACAGTGAAATTATTGTGGCTCCTGTGGACACAGTGATGGTCTTCCAACGTTGATCATTTTACAGGACCAGTGTCCAAGTAAGGAACATAGACTCAGATTCCCAAAGATATTTCAGTGGGAGTTAGGTGCCTAAATATCTTTGAGGATCTGGGCCATAGTCCATCATGACAATGCTTCCAGTTGGTTCTGACTTAAGAAGTGAAAGGTTGTTTAATAAATCTCATCCTTCTGCTTGGCAGAATCAGGGGTGGCTCTAGACATTTCTCCGCCCCACGCACGGCGGCATGCTGCAGGGGGCACTCTGCCGGTTGCCAGGAGGGTGGCAGGCGGTTCCGGTGGACCTCCCTCAGGCGTGCTTGCGGAGGGTCCGGTGGTCTCGCAGTTCACAGGTCCCGCGGCTTTGGAGGTCCACCGGAGCCACGAGACCAGCGGACCCTCCGCAGGCACGCCTGCGGGAGGTCCACCGGAGCCACCTGCCACCCTCCCGGCGACCGGCAGAGCGCTTGGCATGCTGGGGCCTGGAGCCGCCCCTGGGCAGAATATTGTTACTCATTGACCTGCATTATTTCTCTTTTAGTATTTTTGTTTGTTTCTGTTTCATTGTATATCTCAGAACACTACTGCAGTGACCATCATAAATTCTCATCTGGGCTTTTTCTGTTTAAAATTTACAGCTATATAATGCTATATATAAAATCTGCAGCTAGCCCTTTAAAGGCTAAAATGGGATTTTCTTAGGAAATACAAACTTAAATGTACCAATTCTAAACTGACAACATAATAGGGTTTTTAGCATATCTTTTTGAAAAGGTAGGAAAATCAAAATGTCTAACAAGATGTGTTAATATTTTTTCCTTAGGTCACCATCATTAAGCCGATCACAGCAGATTCAGCTGAACACAGATCTAAAAACATACTTGAAGCAAAACTGCAGTGGTGAGGTCTGTGTATTAAATGCAAGAGAATGGGTTAAAGATCATGCAGCTGCTTATATCGATAAGGAGCTTTCATCTTCCTCAGTGACGACATTGAGGACTATACAGTCAGAAGATGTCATTTTCACTAGATTATGGATCTATAGTCATCACATCTACAACAAGCATAAAAGAAAGAATATAGTTGATTGGTCTAAGGAGCTCGCTCTGACGGGGTTTAGCATGCCTGGGAAACCAGGTGTCATTTGTGTAGAAGGCCCACAGAGTACTTGTGAAGAATTCTGGTCAAGGTTTGCTTTTTATATACTATATTTTGTTTTTAAGTAACATTGGTGGTTAGACTATGGTGCTTGTTATGTTGTGGTTCTGTACATTTGGTCAGAAGATGGGCAACTATTGTAGTACTGGTAAAATCAACATCTTGTCTATGAAAAGTATATGTTTTATATTTTATCACAATACATTTACACACCTCCCACCTTTGCCACTTCTTATAGCCATCAGGGCCATAAATTAGCCAGCAAGGGGTTCTCTTTGACTAATGCATGCAGTGCTTTTCTTCTTGCCTCCCCCGTCAGCTCTACGTCAGCTGTGTGGCAACAGTATGCTGTACTACTAGTCTCGTTAATATTTTTTATATTGCTTGTATTGTATTTTCGTGTAGTGTATACCTGGGTCAGCTCTGCCCATTTAGTAATAAAAAGGGTAAGAAAATTCCTTGCACAGACAAGGTGGAGGTGTGCAGTTATATTTAAATCCCAACTTTATTGACTGTTCTCTGAGGTATGGGTGTAAAGAAACAATGCTCTGGTTCTAGGAATGTTTGCAGGTATGTATATGTTTGTTTGACTGATTGGCTAATGAGCTATAATGTGTATCCCAGGTATCGACATAACTGAAATTTGTTGATTTTTCTCCTTTCATAATACCTGCTTCATAACATTTTATAAAATGTGCTACATTTTATGGATTCATATTTCCCTAATTGTTTTCAGAGTCAGAAGATTAACATGGCGGAGAATTTTAATTCGCCACAGAGAGGATATTTCTCTGGATGGGTCACATGCTGAGATGCAGAAACAAAGAAAATTCTCATCTTTTGAAGAAAAAGTATTTGATGCACATGGGGCCAGAGGAAATCATATGGACCTGGGGCAGCTCTATCATTTTTTAGATGAAAAGGGGTGTGCTGATGTTTTTCAGATGTACTTTGGAGTTGAAGGATGTTAGATCAGCAAAGATCCAATCAATGAACTTGAAAAATTATGTGACAATCTTGGATAAATTATTCTTTTCCCCTCTGAAATAGTTGATCAGTGAGGGGAATGATTACTGCTGCTTTATAAGATGAATTCAGTTTTCCGTGAAAATGAATAATGGTCGTGAAAATGACTATATGAATGCTTTAATATAAAGATATTTTTAAGGGAAAGATATAATGATGCTAATGACAAAGACAACAACAATAAACCAACAACAGCTTTTTGATAGATGCTATATACTATTTATAATCTGAATTATTAAAAATTCACCTTGGAGAAGTTGATTATATCTATGTAATATAGTAAAAAAGATCCAGATGTTTGTGAAAAGTGTTAGTTTTTGGCAGAGATACAGCACATCATATTATAGATATGGGATTATATGTGTGCGTGTGTGTGTAAAATATGGAATGGGAAGGGAAGCAACCATGAGTGTGCGATTTTCCAATGATTACAGTTATTTTAAGCAGGCATGTCTGGTACGAAATGTTGTCTTTTACATCATTGAACACTGTATTTACATACACTACCAGCAGATGTTTTGATTCCAAAACATTTATTTAATATTTGCTGCTTATAATACTTGCAGTTGAACATGGTGCTTTATAAAGATAGGCGTAGATCCTCCAAAGCCTTACTCATACAAGTAGTTTTATTGACGCCAGTGGGACTAGTCACATGAATAAGGACTACTCACACAAGGAAAAAATGGTTTGCAAAATGGGGCCCACAGAAAAGACACACTAGTTGCCCTAACAAATTTATAATTGATGAGTTCAGTTCTATTATTATTTCTGTTTTAGTAGTGCTTAAAAGCTTTCATCAGGATTGGTGCCCCATTGAGCTAGCCATGTACAAACACATAACAAAAAGACGGTCCTTGCCCCCAAAAGTTTACAGTTTGCAAACTCTTTTTTATATAATTACTCCCACTGACTTAAATAGAAATCATGTGAATAGAACTACAACCATGAGAGAGAATTTGCAGGATCAGACTTTGTTTAATTTTGCATCAGATTTCAATAAATTAATATATATTAATTCACAGAGGCGGCTCCAGGCCCCAGCACGCCAAGCGCGTGCTTGGGTTGGTATGCCACAGGGAGTGGTCCACCGGAGCCGCGGGACCGGCAACTGGCAGAGCGCCCCCCACGGCATGCCGCCGTGCTTGGAGCGGCAAAATGTCTGGAGCCGCCCCTGTTAATTCATAAGGAAGACTGAACTTATTATTTTCCCTAAAGGTAATATTCTACATTGTAACAAACTTTGAAAGTTGTGTACATTTAATAAGCAGTACACACTGAGTGTCATAGATGGTGACATTTAAATCTCTTATGTAGGCAAAAATTGGCAAGAGCTTTTGTGGTGGATATTTGATTTCAGCTCACAACACAAGTCTGTTTCCTCTTTTGAATCCTGCTAAAGTATTGGTCTTTAATTGTACTAGAATGGATTTACTTAAGATTAAAAAAGTTATCCAAAGTGTACTAGGGAATTACAGTATTTTCAAAAATATTCGTAGAAGCTATGGTTTAAAAAGATGTTTTAGTTTGGAACTGTGTTAATGTAATTATCACAAAGATACAGCAGCAGTTACTAAAAATGTTCATTTCCCATTTATCTGACCTCTGCAATCATTCTAATATAGATGTTCGTAACTATTTTTAAGAAATATCATATCAAGGTGTCTAGTTTTTGAAAAAAAAAAAAAAAAAGCACTTCACGTACATCAAAATGTACATGTTTGTGCATACTCCTTTTTAAAGTACTTTCATTTATCTTCTGAAAGGCTATGTCATGACACTTTAGAAGTTTTATGGTATGTACTTTCAGGTTTCTCTCTTTGGTTTCCATTTAAATTAGTATAATAATTGGCCTATTTAAATTGAAGAACTTTCATTAATTTCAGTGAGTTTTGGATCAAGCCCTATATGGAGGCTTAAAGGTATTGAAGGGCAAATAGTGGATTGTAAAGTGGGCAGTTTAATGAAGTGTGACAGATATGGGAGTCTGCTGTCTGTCTGCACACAGGAGCATCATGGACAAGCTGCCATCTCTGGCTCAGTGGCAATTACCCAGCTAGCACCCTGTACCTTGCATGCCAGCTGGGGAAGGTGCAATGCTGGTGAAGGAACTTCTACATCTGAGAAAAGCAGCATTACCAAATCTTGTGGCATGTGCTGTTTTTTTGTTCAAGCCCCAATTCCTGGGAATCTCAATTTTCGTTACAATAAATAAGGACATATTTCTATCCCTGGCCTCATTATGAAGGACAAAAGCAAAAACGGGCACCCTGTGTACCCTAGCGGCATGAAACCCAGACGGGACATAAAAACCTAACATTTATTATTTGTTAAAAAAACCCAAACTCATGATTTTTAAGGCAGTTGATAATTTTAGGCGGCCTGACTCCTGTTTTTCCGAGTACCGGGCATTGGCGATGGTGGAAAAGCGACCAGACCGCGGTAGCCTCCCCGGACGCGGGGGCGTGTTGTTGTGGCAGGGAAAGCGGGGGGTGCTCCCAGGGCTGACGGGCTTCGCGGCTCTGGGGGCGCAGCCCGAGGGGGGCTCCGGGCTCAGCGGGGGGGAGGCGGGCGGCGCAGCCAGAGGACTCTCCCCTCCCCCCGCCATGGCTCGGTCCCCACCCTCCTTCGCGCCGGGGGGAGGCGCCCCGGCCTGCAAGCACCGCCCCGGCCCGGCTGTTTGCGGGTCCCACTCCGGCCGCTTCCTGCTGCGCCGCCGCCGCTGCCATGGGAGGGAAGAACAAGCAGCGAACGAAGGGCAACGTGCGGGTGAGTCCGCCCGGCGGCCGCTCACCGTGCGGGGGTCCAGGCCGCTCCCAGCCCCCAGGAGCAGGAGGCGACTGGCCCCTTCCCCGGCCTGTGCGGTGGGGGAGGTCTAGGCCCGGGAGGAAAGCGGCGGTGTCGCCCCCCTGGTCTGCCCATGGGGTCCCAGCCCTGCGGCATGCGTGCCTGGGAGTGCCACTGGGCCCGGGGGCTGCCCCGCGGGTGATCGGCCTTTGGAAGAGAAGAGCAGGGGGCTGGTACACTCCTGCTCACCTGGGACTGGAGATCTTCCTAGCAGATGTTACCCAGCCCAATCTAAGCTGCCAGGGTCAGGGCTGGGCTAGAAAAGGTTCACCAGTGGCAAACCCGGACAGTGGCGATGCATAGTATATGGGCAAAGAAGTGCTTTTGTGGATGTCGTTCATACCCATTACCCCAATGAAATAAACCCTATTGGCAAAAACACTTTTATGCAGAGGCAACTGCAGCTATGCTAGGGCTTTTGGTCATATACCAGCACTGCAAAAAAAAAAAAATCTCCTTAGCCAACATGGCTACATCCCCAAAATGTCTAGTGTAGTCTGATCTAAACACCAGTAGTGCTTGCTTACATGCTTGAGGGAATAATTCCTTCCTTTGCAGGAGTCGGTGGTGGAAATCTGTGGCCTGTGTTAGGAGGCCAGGAGATCAGAGGTCCCTTCTGGCCACAATCTGAAATGTAACACAGGTTCACAGGCCATACTTTATTTAAAGCAGTGGTTCTCAACCGCTTTACCATTGTGGGCTGTGTATGCAGCTCTGTATGTGGTACATGGGCCATATAGCCACGCAATATATTTACTAGATGTATGGCCCTGAGGATGTCACATGTCTCATGTTGAGAACTATTGCTCTAAAGTCTGTTATCGTCCAGAAGGAAATAATTGGCAACCCAAATTTGTATGCCTGTTCTCACTTTTTTGTTAATTCAGTTGGGGACCATGACCTGCAGCCAACCCATGTAAAACGAAGCAGGTTGAAACCCGTTTTATATTTAAATTGGGGGTGCAGCTTGCAGAGACTCAGCAAGCAATGTGACCATCCTGAAAGGCAGCGTTGCCTTCAGGAGCCCTGTCATCTCCATAGGTGGATTCTTGTCTGCTAGTACAGTCGGCAGGACTAGCATGATTGCCTGGTATAAGATGGTGACTTTTCATTGGGGCTAATCATATGCAAAGTTAAGTATGTGCATAAACATCTGTGGGCTTATGACCTCATTTCCTCTGTTGCTTGTTAAGGCCTTTTCAGACAGCTGTGGGTAAGATACTTCTTTTACAAAGAGAAAGATGCAATCACAAATTGGCACGGGTCTTGAACTAATGTAGTACCTGTAATAACACTTATTTTAAATGTACAAGTTTTCAGCTTCTGTTTTGTATAGGCTCTTCTACTGCCACACCAGCGTGGTATCTGAGGCCAAGATCCACAGAGGTATTTAGGCCATGGCTACACTCACACTTTACAGCGCTGCAACTTTCGCTCTGAGGGGTGTGAAAAAACACCCCCCTGAGCGCTGCAAGATACAGCGCTGTAAAGCGTCAGTGTAATCAGGGCGGCAGCACTGGGAGCGCGGCTCCCAGCGCTGCACGCTACACCCGTAAAGGATGTGGTTTACATGCAGCACTGGGAGAGCTGTCTCCCAGCGCTGCCGCTCCGACCACACTCACACTTCAAAGTGCTGCCGCGGCAGCGCTCCTGCAGCGCTGTCGGGGCAGCGCTTTGAAATTCCAAATGTAGCCATACCCTTAGTTTCCTAACTTCCACTGATTTCAGTGGAAGGTCAGAGCCTAGATATAAAGCCCTGCAAATATCTGTAGCCCTGTAGATACCCACTTTATATTAGCAGATATCAACGGACCATGTTTGTGGATTATGAATGGATGCAGATCCAAATTTTATATCTAGAGCACTGCACATCTGCGGATATCCGTGGACCATGTGTGCTGTTCAGATGTGGATACAAATTTTGTATCTGCACAGAGCTTTACCTAAATACCTCTGTGGATCTGGACCTGAGTCGAATCCAGAAGTAATGTGACATTTGTCATGTGTGGTTTGTTAATTCCCTTCCCAGGGGAAGAATTATGTGTGCAG
Source organism: Gopherus flavomarginatus (assembly GCF_025201925.1). Classification (NCBI taxonomy): domain Eukaryota; kingdom Metazoa; phylum Chordata; order Testudines; family Testudinidae; genus Gopherus; species Gopherus flavomarginatus. The sequence goes on along the minus strand of NC_066617.1, from coordinate 199,553,115 downwards.
TGTAGTGTTTAGTTTGGGTGGGGTTTTTATTTTAATATGTACACACTGCTGTATGTTTATATTAGGGAAGACAAAGGAATGCTGGGAAATGCGTCATTAGGATAGATTTTAAAGTCACAGAAATTACTCAGTTTGAAGTTATGGTGGCCACATCAAGTGTAGCTTAGCCACCATGTCTGTAGTAATTTTATGCCTAATGATCACAACATTTCTATTGTGTTGTTTTTTTTTAAGAAAACACCAACAACTTGTGAAAGTTAACTGATACTTTGTTACACTTTTGCTGAAACTTTGGAACTAGGGCTGTTAATTAATTGCAGTTAACTCAAGTGATTAACTCAAAATAAACTAATTTGATTAAAAAAAAGTTGTGGTTCATCACAGTTTTAATTGTCCTGTTAAACAATAATAGAATACCAACTGAAATGTATTAAACATATTTTTGGATGTTTTTCTACATTTTAACATATATTGCTTTCAGTTACAACACAGAATACAAAATGTACAGTGTTAGCTGATGACCCTTGTTAAAAGAAAAAAAGAGTTAATTAAATTTGTGACTGACCTCCTTGGGGGAGAATTATATGTCTCTTGCTCTATGGTTTTACCATATTCTGCCATATATTTCATGTTCTAGCAGTTTTCAATGAGAACCCAGCACATGTTGTTTGATTTAAGAACACTTTCACTGCAGATTTGACACAACGCAGGTGCTAATGTGAGATTTCTAAAGATAACTACAGCACTCAACGCAAAGTTTAAGAATCTGAAGTGCCCTCCAAAATCTGAGAAGGATGGGGTGTGGAACATGATATCAGAAGTCTTAAAAGAGCAAAACTTTGATGCAGAAACTACAAAACTGGAACCATCAAAAAAGAAACTCAACCTTCTGCTAGTGGCATCTGACTCATGATGATGAAATAAACATGCATCAGTCCACACTGTTTTGGATCATTATCAAGCAGAACCCGTCATCAGCGTGGAAGCATGTCCTCTGGAGTGGTGGCTGAAACGTGACGGGGCATATGAATGTTTAGGATATCTAGCATGTAAATACCTTGTAACTTCGGCTATTACCTTTCTATGCAAACACCTGTTCTCAGTAACAGATGACATTGTAAATAAGCAGGCAGCATTATCTCCCGTAAATGTAAACAAACTTGTTTATCTTAGTGATTGGCTGAACAAAAAGTAGGACTGAGTGGACTTGCAGGTTCCAGAGTTCGACATTGTTTTGTTTTAAAGTGCAGTTATGTAACCAAAAAAAAAAAATCAGTCTATATTTGTCAGGTGCAATTTCATGATCGATTGCACTACAGTACTTGTATCAGGTGAATTGAAAAATACTATTTCTTTTGTAATAAAAAATAATACTATAAAGTGATCACTGTACATTTTTTATTCTGTGTTGTAACTAAAATCAATATATTTGAAAATGTGGAAAACATCCAAAGTATTTAAATAAATGGTATTCTGTTGTTGTTTAACAGAGTGACTAAAACTGCGATTTAATCACAATTATATTTTTTAATCTCCTGATTAACTGCAATCAATTTTTTTAATTGTTCAACCGTCCTATTGTTCAACAGACCTATAGATCTGCTGCGGAACACCTTAAAGAATCAGTCTTTTTGGAACATCTGGTCTCAATGCCTTAAAGAAGTGGGAGGCACTGATTAAAATAAGCACAGGTTTATCTTCACTGGAACAAGTTAGAGGACAAACTAAACTAAAGAAAAGCAATCATTTTCAATAATAATTCAACAAGTCATGTGACATTGTGATGTTCCCCATTCCCCTAAATCTTTTCTTGCTCTTTGGGTTAATTTTATATTGTGAAAAATAATGAAATTAGTGAAAATATTGATCCTAAGGTTGAAAAATAAAATTACCTTTTCAGATTTCTCTACTTAAAGCCCTGGTAGAATTTCTTAATGATAATGCATATAATGTGAAACTTTTTCCTTGGAGCAGCAAATCAATTATAAGACACAAACCTACAGGGCCATTTCTTCAAGTGTGATGATTTAAACTGTGCATGGAAATGGTTTACAAAACCAACATTTCAGTAAGAAATAAAATGGTTTGAAAGGACATGAATAATTAATTGACTTCTCTCTCTTATTTATATCAGCCCTCCAGCAGTGGCAGAGCTGCAGAGCTCCTTGCCAAGGAACGTGGAACAGTGCCTGGGTTTATTGGCTTTGGAACATCTCAGAGTGATCTAGGATATGTACCTGCAGTCCAAGGAGCAGAAGAAATAGACAGCCTTGTAGATGCTGATTTTCGAATGGTGCTGCGAAAACTCTCCAAAAGAGATGTCATAACAAAATTAAAAGTATATGTCCTATATCCCTTAGTTTGCTTTTTAAACATTCTTGAAGAGAAAGATAACTTGAAAGTTTATAGGGTGAAATCCTGCTTACACTGACATTATTGATAAACTCCCATTGACTTCAGTGAGATCATAGTTTAAGCTAGGCCTGCACAACATATGACCAGCCCGCGGAGGCTCACTGTGCGGCCCGCGGCGGGGAATCAAAGGGCTCTGGGCTTCCTGCAGCCGCAGGGAGCCCAGAGTCCTTTAAATCCCAGCCGCAGCCGGGATTCAAAAGGCTCTGAGCTGCCCGCAGTGGCCGGGAGCCCAGAGCTCTTTAAATCTCAGCTGCGGCCGGGATTCAAAAGGCTCTGAGCTGCCTGCAGCGGCGGGGAGCCCAGAGCTCTTTAAATCTCAGCCGCAGCCGGGATTCATAGGGCTCTGAGCTGCCCGCAGCGGCGGGGAGCCCAGAGCTCTTTAAATCTCAGCCGCGGCCGGGATTCAAAAGGCTCTGAGCTGCCCGCAGCGGCAGGGAGCCCGGAGCCCTATAAATCTCAGTTGCGGCCGGGATTCATAGGGCTCTCAGCTGCCCGCACCGCCGGGGGCCCAGAGCCCTTGAAATCCCAACCGCGCCAGGGAGCCTAGAGCCCTTTAAATCCCAGCCGCGGCCGGGATTCAAAGGGCTCTGGGCTGCCTGCAGAGATTCCCGGCCACAGCTGAGATTTAAAGAGCTCAGGGCTCCCCACTGCCACGGGCAGCCCAGAGCCCTTTGAATCCTGGAGGCGGCTGAGATTTAAAGGGCTCAGGGCTCCCCGTGGCTACAGGCAGCCCAGAGCCCTTTGAATCCGGCCGCGGCTCCAGCAGATGGGCTGGGGCTGGAATTTAAAGGGCTTGGAGCTCTGGGCCCTTTAAATCCCAGTCCCAGCCCCGCAGAGCTCTGGGTTCCCCCAGCCGTCGGAGCCCCAGGCCCTTTAATTTGCCCTGGCAGGTCCCAACCACCTCTTCAACTGGGAGCCCCTGGTTGATTTAAAATCAAGTATCACCTCCCCACCCTCAACCTTCCTTTTTGGCCCACAGCTGTTTTGGTGGGGTGGCGCTGGGGAAGGAGGGTTTGTTTCTGCAGGGCTGGGCGGTGCTGGGGCCGGGTGTTTCCGCGGGGCCGGGAGGTCCTAGGGGGGAGTGTTTCGGAGGGGCTGGGGGGTTTCGGCCCTCAGCTGTTTTCTTTGGAGTAATGCAGCCCTCGCCGCTTTATGAGTTGTGCAGGCCTAGTTTAAGCCATAGAATCTAAAAAAAAAAATTGTGACAAAGTTGGATGTAACAGGAGTACATTTGAGACATCTAGTTCTAATATTCATTTGTGCAAGGGTTCTTTTGATATTTTGCTTGGGAAGGGGAATATTTTTGTGTGAAGTGCTAGAAAGAATCTACTGAAATAGTCAACTTTACTTTCACACTAGCAAATTCCATAGCGCATACTGTAATTTGTTTAGCATCTTTGAAATACTTTTTGTGTGCCTCAAAAGCTTGATTTTAATTGTATGCAGTTTTAAGATATTTTGGAAGACCTTTAGAAAGGTCTGTCATCTGATTATGATGCAAAGATGATTTGCAAGAGTAACTCCAGTTAACTAGAGTTTTTAGACCCAATTGCAGGAAGTGAACCAATTTCTAGTTTCATGAGAATTACAGTATCAGGCAGTAGCTGGTAAATTTAGTAAATTTCAAGATTATACATTCACCTGCAATTTTTCTAATTCCACGCTGTTGGTATTTTGATTTAGGCTATGCAGGAGTTTGGGGCGATGTGTAAGGAAGGAGAATCAGAAGCTGTTAAAGGTGTTCTTCCTTACTGGCCAAGAATTTACTGTAAAATCTCACTTGTAAGTATTAAAGGACTTAGATTATGACAGAAGTAAACCAACAAATAAAATTGCTCTGGGCAGTTTCTATGGTAATCCACAAGGCAATCGGATTGATACACCTAATTGTATATATTTGTGGGTTGGCTAGTTTAAAGAAAAAAAAAGAAACTGTTAGAAAAAAGCACTTGGTCCTAAGTGGTTGGGACACGTCATTAGGGCAACGTGAGGAAGCTTTCATTGTTCATGCCTATGCTGTGCCTGCTCTATGGATAGAAGCTTTCAATCACTGGCACCTTAAATGAACATTATCCAGGTTTTTCAGCTTCAAGTTTCAACAAAAGAAAGCTCTTTGACTACATAAGCATGTATGTGGACAATGAGAACATCCACAATTCTATGAGATAGGATTAATTTAAAGAATATAAAGCCTCATGATTTAGGGCATAAACAATTCTCCAACAGGAGTTAGGAAGAAACTTCACCTGTGGATCGGTTACTCCATAATTGTCCTTTATAAGAATTCTAGCATATTTCCCTGAAGCATCTGGCACTATTGGAGGTAGGATACTTAAATAGATGGATCTCTGTTCTGATGTGTTTCAGAAATTCCTGTGTTCCTATTAGGAGCCATGGAACTTAAAAAATCTACTAATATGTCAGTGCCAACAAATGCTTGAGATTTACAAATCAATTATGCATGGTTCATGCAGACTCCCAGATGTTTTTATGCTAATGAGAAAAGTTTCTTAATTGAAGGCAGTTTCCTATTTACCTTTTCTTGTTCTAACCTTTTTTGAACATTAAGGGAAAAATCTAGACATGGATACAATATAAATACACCTCTGCTTCGATATAACACTATCCTTGGGAGCCAAAATTTTTTACCGCATTATAGGTGAAACTGCGTTATATCGAACTTGCTTTGATCCGCTGGAGTTCGCAGCCCTGCTCCTCCCTCCGTCCCCCCGAGCGATGCTTTACTGCATTATATCCAAATTCATGTTTTATCGGATTGCATTATTTTGAGGTAGAGATGTACAGTCATATATTGTATATCTTATGCTATGCCAGTAGTTAATGGAATCCAGAGGGATTATAGCCCTTACGTGGTATGCTGCAGTGATGTACGGTTCATGATTATGTTGGTAAAATAGGACCATAGTCTGCATTTAGGGATTCCAATGTATTCATAGTACATCAAAGTATTTGTAATCTTTAGGATTCAACCTTTGGGAAGGTGTGTAGTGTGTACATTTATGGAGGTGTAACTAACGTCTCTAATGCACCTTAATCAATAGAACTGTTCTAAGCAAAGTGTAATATAGCCTTGGTGGTTAAACTAAAGAGACAAATATGCTCTGAACAAAATTGTACTGAGAGTGGTTTGTCTTTCTTGTCTGTATTCGAGCATTTAAAAAAATCACAGAAATTCTCAAACTCACTTCTCCTGTCATACATGATTCAAAGTTGTTTTAAGATATGATTCCTGTATTTCCCATCCCCACTCTCTTTGATGACAATACTGCTGATACAGAAAGTTTATTTAAGAAATTGAAGGGGATTCCTATGATGAAGATTGGATTCTGCAATCTGTACTCAAGCTAATGGTCCCATTAAAGTCACTGAATCAACAAGATTACTTGCATGATTAACAATTAATCCTAAAAGTTAGAAGATATATGCCCCAAATCAATTATTAGTTCTTAAGACTTTACTTCTACACATTATTAACTGAAATGTTTTGCATTGTTTATGACTAATATTGTTTCATTTCATCGATGAAAAGGATGGAGGATTAGTGAATACAAGCCTTTAGGTTTGGGATATAAGGACTTAATTTGAAACCATACAATTCAATACAGACAACTTTTTGTTTTGAGTTGGGGAAGTTGGGACATGATAGCAGAACAAAAGAATTTGTATTTTGGTATTCTTGGTATCAGTGAATGTATTTCTTTTAAAAAATCTTTATTTTAAAACAGGATCATGACCGCCGTGTTCGAGAAGCAACACAGCAAGCTTTTGAGCAACTTATTCTTAAAGTAAAGAAACACTTGGCTCCTTATTTAAAAAGTATCATGGGATACTGGCTGATTGCTAAGTGTGATACTTACTCCCCTGCAGCATCGGCAGCTAAAGTGGCATTTGAGACAGCTTTCCCTTCAAGTAAACAACCTGAAGCCGTAGCATTTTGTAAAGAAGAAATTCTGAATGTGAGTTTATAGAATACTATGTCCTTAAAGCTTTATGCAAGTAGTTGTCATCCGTTAATGAAGAGAGAAGGGTTTTTTTCTTGCAAATGTTAACTCATGCATTCTTTGTATTTGCATTCAGAAAGGTATAGTCTCTTCTTAACTGAAATTCCTATTAATGCTAATGGAGATTGAGATGACGATACATTCCACTATATCTCCCTTAATTTTTCATACACACTGAGGCTGCATGGGTCTGTAGAGCTATGTGGATATATAGGAAATGATTTCTTTGCTATGCATTTCCATATGCACAGCAGACGATGCTCAGTCACCAAGTGTGTTCCAAACAGTACTTACCCGTCACTGGCAACAGATGGTGGCAAAATGTTAGCTGAACTGGTTTAACTGCAGTAGTAGACTGGACCAATTTCTGAAAGCGTGGTTGTACCTTGTGCTGTGCAAGATGTATCTACACTAGGAAATCTATGTCTGGAACAGAGCCATTTGAAGTAGGGAAAAATTAGATTACAAGGCTGATGGTTTGTGATTACAAAGCCTTGATATGGAGTTGGTTTGTTTTTGGTTTTGGTTTTGTTTGTTTTTTTTAATTCTGGAGGTACGGGACTACTTGCTGTCTGAACAGTGGCTGTATGGTCTAACTGGGGTCAGATCATGGGACTAGGAGTCAGGAAACCAAAGTTCTGACCCTGACTCTGCCATTGTCTCATATGACCTGGGTTGGTCAATTCAACTGTCTTTACCTTTGTTTCCTCATTTGTAAAATGTGCCTAATAACTAGCTGCTTGCATCAGAGGGGTGTTGAAGCTTCATTATTTAGTGCTTACTCTCACAAGACTAACTTTTAGCTTGTGGTTAACTTTCACCAATGAAAAATATGTTGTCGTTTATTTTATCTAGATTCTACAAGATCACCTTCTGAAAGAAACACCTGATACGCTCAGTGACCCACAGTATGTTTTTTTACGTACAAATTTATAGTTTAAAAGTAGATGTAAAATGTATTTCACAAGGGAACAAATTGTAGATTTTTGCAGAAAATAAAAAGTACATTATAGTGAAGACATATTATGCCTTATGCAATTCTATAGAAAATATTGTTTTTTCTAGGAAAGTGCCTTTTTCTATACTTCACATCAAGCCTGTATAACTAGACTGCCGCACCAGCCTGTATTTCAGTAGGCTTCCATGGATGGCAACTGTGCTCGGGAATCTTTCATGAACTGTGCTTCTGGGCTAGCAGCACACTTAACCCTGTGTTGTTGTGGGGAAACAAAGCCAAGCAGCAGCAATGATGGTGGTGTTGGCTAAAATTTTCAGAAGCACCTAAAAACCCAAGTGTCTAAATTCTGTTGACTTTCAATGAGATTTAAGCATCAAAATTCCTAATTCACTTCTGAAATTTTTACCCATTGTCTAGTAAGTATTACTATCTGATTCATGTGTATCATTGAGTAGCTGGAGGGCAGAATCACTTGACACAAGGAGGAGACAACAGAAGAAGAGGAAAATGAACTTCTGAAAATACTGTTTTAGCTAGAATTTCACAACGTAAACGTGTTTAGTGTAGTTGTATACACACTGCTGCAATCTCTAGGAAGAATCCTAGGATTTTCTTACCAAATCATATGAGAAGCCCATTAACGAATATGAATATACACATTTTGCTAGTTTTTAATTAATGCTTTAAACTTGTTTTTGTTTTTTACCTGAGAACTGTACCGGAGGAAGAAAGAGAAGCCAAATACTTTCGAATTCTGACATGTTCCTTGTTAGCTTTAAAGAAGTTGCTTTGCATGTTGCCAAAGGATGAGATTCATTCACTGGAAGAAAAGCTAGTATCTCTTCAATCTCAGAACAAATTTTGGAAATATGGCAAGCACAGCGTACCTCAGGTATCTGAACCTTTTTATACCATCTTTACTTTAAAAGGCTTTTTCTACAAAAGCAACACTTGAAAACTTAGGGCACTAAGCCATCCCCAATATTGTGGAAGAAAAAAAGAACTAGATGCCTTGCCCAACTGCGTTTAAAACAGTCTTCCAATCGCAAGACATATTGGCCCTGCTAAAAGCAAACAAGTGTCCGAAAAATCTCTTCCAATTTGTTCCTTTGAGGTAGGCATCTACTTATTTGGAATTTGTGCCTGAAATACAGCCCTTTAAAATTCTTGTTAAAGAAGCAAGCTCCGTAAACTTATGGATACATTTAGGCGGGTAATTTTCTAAATTATTTGATTGACCTTTATTCTGCCAAAGATTGTTGTTTGTGTTTATCAGTTCAGAACAACTACAACATTGCATTTCAGTTTTGGATAAAATGATTCATTTAGTATGTCAAAGCATTTCGGAATGCTTGTGGATAAAAGATACTCCATAAAAGGAAGATAAGCATTCTGCATAATGTTGTACTTTTAAAAAAAAAATAATCGTCTCTTCCAGTATATGGTCTATTAACTTTTGTCACTTAATGTCCCTATTTTTAAATTTTTTTACAGGTCTATGCACTAACTGAAAATTTGTTGTTTTGATTTTTGCGTGTGCTAAAAGTAGTATTTCAGACATGCCTACGTTGATATACCATTTCTTTTTAAAATAAATCACAGTATGTAATTAACAAGCATGGGGAAATCAGACCTTTGATTTGTAGAAGTGAATAAATATTGTAATCCATAGTTACTGAAATATTTTGTTTTTGTGGCTTACTTTAGGTTCGCTCAGCATTTTTTGAGTTAATTTCTACTTTCTGTCAGCTCCTTCCTGAATCAATGAAAGTTGAAGCACCAAGAGTTTGTCCCACAGTTCTTCTCAGTATTGATGACAGTGATGCAGTGGTGTGTCCAGCTCTTTGGGAAGCTGTGCTTTACATCCTTGTTACCATTGAGGTAATGCAGGAAACTGAATGAGAACTTCTTTTCTTTATAAGTCAGAGCCTAGTGGTCTGTTCAAATATGTCAGACTTAACCTTTCATATCATACCAGTGTCCTTGCTTTGGGGTTAAGCAGAAGGTGTCATCAGTTTAAAATAAAGTAATCACTGTGAACCCCTTAGTACTGCAAAGTACTAAGTACCCCCCCCAGCCCCCCAACTATAAGGACCTGATTTTCAGAGGTACTCTGCACTCACAGCTCCATTAAAAGTAAATAAAAATTGTCTGTGTCCGCCATCTCTGAAAAGCAGACAGGAATTTAGCGTGAAATTAAACTGAAGTTGTGACATTTAAGAACTTCATAAGTATATAAACTAGCTTTTAAAAATACAAATATTTCTCTGTTGAATTATTTATTAGAATTTATAAAAAATGATGTGCAAGTTGTTCTTTATTCACTGTTTAGTTAGAGCCTGATACTGTAGCCACTCCACTCCTCGGATAAAATCCTGGTTTCATTGAAGTCAATGGAAATTCATTTAGTAATTCCATAGTGTCCTTTTTGTAATTGGTGTTTGATGTATCTTGTAATTGTTGGTACAGTATGACCTATAATCATGTATGAAAATCAGCCTTCTGTTTACTTCATATATGATCAGTACAAATAATAAATGTAACTTTGACGATGTTTTTTCCCCTAAAATGTTTTTTGTGCCCTGTGGCTTTCATTCAAAATTTAACTTATATGCAGTGTTGTTGTAGCTGTTTTCATCCCAAGTTATTAGAGAGGCAAGGTGGGTAAGGTAATATCTTTTATTGGACCAACGTCTATTGGTGAGAGAAAAGCTTTCGAGCTTACACAGAGCTCTTCTTCAGGTCTGGGAAACTTACTCAGGGCTGGTCTACACTTCAGTGAAGATGCTACTAAACCGATGGGAGAAGGAAGGCAGGGGGAAAAGCAACTGGGGGAATTGTTGGTTGGTTATAGATTGTTTTAATAAGCCATACATACAGTCTATTCAGTCCATGATTTTTGGTGTCTAGCAAAATTATGAATGTAAGCTCCCAGGCTCATCTTTTGAAAGTGTTGTGCAGGATTTTTTTGAGGATGAGGACTGAGAGGTCAGATTTGCTTTGTGAAAAGTGTTCACTCACAGATGATGTGGGGGTTTTGTCTTTTATCATTTTCTTGTGTGAGCTTATTTGAGAGCGTAGTGTCTGCCTGGTTTCACCCACATAGTTCCTAGTGGGGCATTTAGTGCACTGGATGAGGTACACCAATATTGTGATAGCCATATGTAGGACTCATGGATCTTTAAAGGTGTGTTATAGGGGGTATTGATCATTGTAACAATGGAGATTTGTCTTCAGGTTTTGCATCTGTTGTTCTGGCAGGTTCTAGTGCCGCTTTGAGTTGGTGTGTCCTGATCTGTGGGGAACTTGGTTCTGATAATGAGCTTGTAGAGGTTGGGGGCTTGTTTGAGAGCCAGAAGAGGGGATTCAGGAAAGTATGGGTTGTAGTTGTTTGATGATACTCTATATGGGTTCCAGTGGGGAGTGGTGGGTGACAAATAGGTGTGTGCAGTTGGAGGGGGTTTTATTTCTGTATTGAAGCAGGTTCTCTCAGGGTATTTGAGTGGCCCATTCCACGATGTGATCTACTTCTTCTGTCCTTCAAACAGCCTTCCAGCCTCTCCAAGCTCATCAGCACAAGCATGGACTGAATAGAGACACTGGATTTAGGGCTTATTACAACAATCTATAACCCACTAACAATCCGCCTGCCTCCTCCCCCCCCCAGCTACTTCCCACTCCCTCCCGCCCTTTCTTCCCTGTGACTGGAAGGATGTTAATGGGTCACTTTACTTTGAATGGTCCATTGAAATGTGCATTAACTACTTATGCTAAACAATCTGTTCCACCTTGTATTTAACTGTGACACTCTGAAGCCAGTTCGAAACTAGAGATCTGTGTCAGTATAACTACATCACTCAGGGGTAGACCTAATCTCCTGTGTAGACAGTGCTATGTCAATAGCAGAGCTTCTCCCATCAACATAGTTACTGCTTCTCGGAGAGGTGGATTAACTACGCCAACAGGAGAAGCTCTTCCATTGGCATAGGAGCGTCTTCACTGAAGTGCCAAAGCAGTGCAGATGCAGCACTGTACATGAAGAGAAGCCCCGAGTAAGTTTCCCATAGCTGAAGAAGAGCTCTGTGTAAGCTCGAAAACTTGTCTTGCTCACCAGTAGAAAGTTGGTTTAATAAAAATATATACCATATATACTTGTTCATTAGCCCATTCGTTTATAAGCTGACCCCCCAAGGTGGATGAGTAAAAATAGCAAGAACTGTATGACCCTTTCATAAGCCGATCCTATATTTCAGGGGCTGGAAAACTTTGGCTCCCAGCCCATCAGGGTAAGCCACTGGCGGATCGGGAAATTTTGTTTACCCGGAGCATCTGCAGGCCTGGAGCCCCTCAGCTCCCAGTGGCCATGGTTTGTCGTTCCCAGCCAATGGGAGCTCCCATTGGCTGGGAATGGCGAACCATCGCCACAGGGAGCTGAGAGGCACCATTACTGCAGATGCTCCAGGTAAACAAAACGACAGTGTATTAGATATTCAATTCAATGATTCCATAGAGTTTAAAATCATAAATTTTGGCATAGACCCATTTATAAGCGGATCCCCACTCTTTGATGTGTCGCTTTTTTACCAAAAGTATACGGCTTCTGAACGAGTATATACGGTACATATAATTGATTTGTCTCAGTTCATAATTTAGAACTCACTGCAAAATACTAATATTTATAACCGTAGTGACTCTTTATGAGACCTAATACCTGTTTTTTGGAGGTGGTGAGTTAAACTTGGGACTGTCATAAATGTAGCAATATATTATAGTAAGCTATTTTACAAAGCAATATTATGAGTCAAAAGATCACTCAAGACAAAACCTTCTTGATTTAAGTTGATTACCCAGAAGATCTCCACTGTGTTAAAACAAGATTTTGTTCTGAAGTCTGCTAAACCTTAAAATTCACTAATTTAAATGGAAACATTTAGAGAGAAAACGAGTTTTAAAAATACTCAGGGCCATTTAGATTTGGTGATAGCTTGCTCTTACTGCAGTGTAGGGAGCTAGACTAGATGACCCACCTAAGAGCTCTTCCAAACCAACTAAGTCTGGTTTAGTTTATTCCTGTAATTATTTCTTTCCGTAGGACTGTTGGAGTCATGTAAATGCCAAAAAAGGAGTTCTGCCAAAACTATGGATAGTACTTCGAGAAGGCGGACGAGGTCTAGCTACCGTTATATATCCTAATCTCTTGCCATTGATTAGCAAGGTACCTCATGGCATTACAGAACCAAAGCTGGACTTTTACAGAACTTTTTTCAGCTCAATAATTCAAGGGTATGTGCCACAAATTCGTATTAGATGAAATATTTATTATAATAATTATTTATGTTTGGAAACAAATCAGAAGACGGTTACATTACTTAAAGCATTTTAAAAGATGTAAAAAGCAACATAGAGTCCTGTGGCACCTTACAGACTAACAGACGTATTGGAGCATAAGCATTCTTGGGTGAATACCCACTTCATCAGACGCATGCATGCGATGAAGTGGGTATTCACCCACGAAAGCTTATGCTCCAGTACGTCTGTTAGTCCGTAAGGTGCCACGGGACTCTGTTGCTTTTTACAGATCCAGACTAACATGGCTACCCCTCTGATACTTAAAATATGTAGATATCAGAAACTGAATTCTGTAAACTGTCTGCCTGTCTCCTCCTTCGTGCTGTGATCCCTTGTCCTTTTCTCTCTTCAAGACTGCACACAAAAAGCATAGGTTTAAAAAGTGACACTATATTGGGTGCATTTAAAACTTTAGATTCAATTAAATAGTAGAGGCTGCATTTGTCTGTTGAGTCACAAATGTGTTTCATCTTTAATTGTATTTTTATGAATAAGTAAACTAGGCTAAAGAGCAGCATGCTTAGGTGCCCATGTTTCTAGTTGTGTTATGTAGAGCTTGTTTTCCTGAATTTTTATTTTGAGGTCACTTATAGAGTTTCTTATCTCTTTTTCCTCAAATGAACAGCACCTATGGTATTACATTAAAGCACTGTAATCAGATTGTAATCAAGGAACAATGATTATTTCTTTTTATGTCTCCTGATTTACATGTATTTAGGTTGTCAAGTGAGCGAGCCATAGCTAGCCATTCAGAGTGTTCTGCAATTATATCTGCATTTATGGAGTGTTTACGATTTGCCGTGCTACAGAATTTAGGTGAAGAAGATGAACAAAAACAAATTCAGCAGATGCTTATATGTGATCAGGTATATATTATATAAATATTTTAAAAGTTCTTGTTCTCAGTTTTGCAATTTCACAATTTTAACTTGAACAAAACTGTGAAACCCTTCAATGCAAATTTATTCACCAATTAAAAAAAAACCCAGAAAATCTAAGGAAAAATAACTTTAGCTGTGTTTTTATATCCTCCTTCCCATAAAACCAAACCCTCTGACAGAGTGCGGAATTATTGTATGAAACCTCAATGTCTTTAACAATAAAGCATAAATGTAATGGATAGGGGTTTGTAAATGTTTAATAGAAGAGGTTAGGTGGGTTAGACGTTTTGCTAATTCTGTTTTCAGGATTGCTGTTAAGTTGATATTTAATAGATGTTAAACACTTCATTTTGCAGAGCTTCCTGAGATTGTCAGTATTAAAACTATTATCCAGTTATGTAAACATTTAGTTACTAAAACTTTCTTGCATTTCTGTTTGTAGTTAATTCCTCTCATTGAAGCTATGCTTAAAGAGACCAGGTTACAAATTGGTCCATTGTTTTACCAAATAGCAGAAACACTGAGCTCCTGGGAAGCAAAGACAGAAATCTTAAATGATGATGGCACAGCTGAAACTTTCCGGAGACTCTTGTCGAATTTCTGGGACAGTCTCTCAAAAATGTATGTACTCCATGTTGATGCAGCAGATGCTGATGAGAAGTCTTTGGTTGCTATATCCTGTATGCTACAAATTCTGCAGAGCCCAGAGAACTCTATGAAACCAAGCAAAAGAAGAACCATAAAAATCAGATTTACAGATGAGAATAAATCTGAAATAAACACAGAGAATGGGAAGCCTGCTGAAGTCACAAATAATGGTGAATCTGAAATACTGACTGATCCACCACATATTTTGTTTCTAAGGAAAGAACCTTTAGAAGATTTAGTCTGTAGCCTTGCTGAACTGAGTATTGTGTATATCAGTGAACAGAAGTCTGATCGGCACTTAAAGTTTCTCTCTGCTTTGCTCAACTCCTTCCCTTCTAACAGAGTTTTTCAAGTGCTGTTAGAGCAGGAAAATGATGTGAGTGCTGCTCAGACTGAATCCCAGGAAGTTGTAAAACTTCAGCATGAAAATCCATCAGTACGGTTTTTGCATCAGAATTTAATAGTTTGGTTGAAAGAAGACTGGAGGAAAGAGACAGATTTTCTGGTTGATATTTTGTATAGTGTCCTTAGGTGTTGTAACAATAATACAGAGCGCAAAAATATTCTTGATGACTTAACTAAGGTAAGGCTTTCTTTTTTACTTTGCAAATCGAAGAATTTATATAATGACTGTCCTGATTTGTGGGCTACAACTGGCAGTGGGAATAATAGTTATTTTGGATCTGGAAAATGTATTCTGACTCAGAATAACTAACATATTTGTTTGGGATAAATATGACAAAGGGAAGATGGAATTAAGAGAGTTTGGAATTAGAATACTAGGAACGGTGTTATGACATTAATATGTTTATCCCTTTCACTTGACATAAATATACTGTACTGAAAATAATGAATACATCTGAAGATTTTTGTTCCTAAATTACCATCTTCATACAATATGTTTTATAGTATTAACCTGTAGCCTTTCTCTTAACCACAGTCACTTCTACCCATTTTGATCTAGTTGACAGGAGAAACTTAGGTTGCCATTAAATTGGGCAATTATAATTTCTTTCATTGATTATTGGCTGCTAAATAATCATAATTATGAGAGTAACCTATGTTCACTACTAAGGCTTTACAACTTCTACACATCCTTTTCAGAAATTAAAATTGGACAATAAATAGAGATTGCATTAAGCTTTCTTATCCTAATGGAATATATTTTATTAACTATATTTTTATTTGTTTGGTTTTCCTCTAGATGGATCTGAAATGGAGTATTTTCCTACAAGTAATTCAAAAGGTATCTTCTTTGGGAATTTTATTCTTATTTTGCATGCATACTTTTGGATACTTTCCAATCTTTAAGTGATAGGATTTCAGTTAGTTAAATCTAACTACAAACTAGTCTGATTTTCACAGTTTGAAAATCTAGTTATAATTAAATTTGAAACAGTGCTGTTTTAGTATAACTTAAATATAGCACTTCTCTCACAAGCCCATGGTAGGTAGCATTAGAAACTGAAGCACTTCTTCAGGGGTTCTCAAACTGGAGTTGCTGACAGCCCTGAGCCCCCATTAAATTAAATTATCCCTTTCTCCCTGTTTTTAATTTATATGGGAAGGACGTCACACTCAGAAGCCTGCTGTGTGAAAGTGGTCACCAATACAAAAATTTGAAAACCACTGACAGAGGCAGCGCATTGCCTGTATTATAAACTTCCATCTTCAGCATGTCTCATCTCTGATGTAGAGGGGCTCCTTGTCCACTCATATATAGAAGTCTCTAATGTGGTCAGTTGGGTGGCATGTGTTATATAGACTTCCATTCCCCTGAGCCATTTATTCTCGACAAAACAGCATCACACTGTGCATATATACTTTAGAATGCATGATGTGTAAATTCAACCACTATTTGGAAACCCAGAAATACTGGCTAATTAGGACCAACTTATTTTACTTTATAGGCATTTGTATAGCATTTATCACCATATTATCTGAGCAGCTGAGAAACATTAATACATTCATTCTTGCAACAGTCCTATGAAGTAAAGTAGTATTATCCCCATTTTTACAGATAGGGAACAGAAGCACAGAGAAATCTGTGTCTTGCCTGAAGTGATATGTGAAGTTGGTAGCAGAGCTGGGAACTGAACCCAGATCTCTTGATGCCCAGTATCAGTGTCATCCCTCCTCACTTATGGATACCTCACACTTTAAAATTCCTTCCTGTTTTTTATTTTTTATTATTTATAATTATTGGCTCATCACGTAGCATAATTTTTCTGCCAGTATATAATTTGGCATTAGTTTCTGGAAAAACGCTGACTTTATAACTTGGCATTAATGTATAGGAATGAAGTATTTTCTCTAAAGACTAATACATACTAATCCTATCTCCTTAAAGTTATTAACCTTGCAAAAATAGTTGTTTTCTTGTAATTCAGGCGTGCTCGGACTCAGTGAAACATTCATTAGTCTCTGAGTGGCTGAAAGGTGACGTACTAGGGGAGAAGCTTGTAATACTAGCAGATGATCTGTGCTATAAGGGTTTGAAAACCACAACAACCTCATTGGAATTGTACTGTTCAGAAAGATGGACCCTCTTGAGCTTGGTATTATCACAGCATGTTAAAAATGGTAGGTGAATTGCTACTTGGCGGGGGGAAGAACTTCTTGAGGTTTTTCGCCATATCACATTTTGTAATATCTTGCTGCTTCTCTGTTTATATTTACCTTAGCTAGTATATTATGGCCTTTTAATTTCATTAAAACTAACCTGGAGTAGCGACTTGATATGTTTCCATTTCCATGTATCTGTTAACAGGATTAGTGTTAATCTTGTTTCTTTTTAGATTTTCCATTTCTCTCATTGTATAATTCTTTAATGCAAAAATTGGATTTACTAAATGATTGACTGCAGAATAGACCATACCATCTGAAGTTTACTGTTCAGAAAGTAGTGTCAAATCAGAAGCGTTATGGATCTACATCTGAACCCTCTGATCTCAGACAGTAGAAACAATTTATAAGTCCTCAGTCTCCTTATTTGGGGCACATTCACTGAGAGATATATGGTACACCTTTGTGAGTAACTGCCTGTTCCAGCTATTGCTTCTCTTGTGTGGCAAGTGTGATATACACCTTGGTATTAATGAATTTCATATTCTGGTGTATTACCCAATTTTAAAGTCAATGTATTTGTAGTGCTATCATTTTGTTTAGCTTGCTAGTATTTATTAAAATGCTTGCAGTAATGTTCCCTAGTTTATTTGAAGGCTGGATTCTTTTTTGATGCCCAAGAAGTGGTTCATAATTTCCCAAGAGATGCACCAGTCAGATGAATGCATACTATAGAATAGATAGATCTTCATAATACCATTGTGTTTTGCTGTTGGGTCCCAGAGGAGGGTGTCAGAAACTTGCTCACAGAAAAGAAGTCATTCAGACTTGCCGGCTTCAAAGTCCTAATGCACTGCTTCAGGATTGAATGTTTGCCCTATCATGAGTCAGTGTCAGGCATTTCAGTGGATGGCTATGGAACTGGAGGTATTGCTGCACGTATACCATTCATTTTGTGCAAAATGCTTGTATAACAAACTACCCAGAATATGTTGGGTGTGTTCCATCAGGTGTTGAAGAGCTAGAACAGGGGTCCCCAATGCAGTGCACGCGGGTGCCATGGCACCCATGGGGGCATCTAAATGTGCCTGCGTCCTGGCCGGTGGTCGAGCATCCGCCACAAGCGGCATCATGCAGAGGTGTCGCCACCGAAATGCTGCCAAATTTCAGCGGCATTTCGGCGGATACTCGACTGCCACCATGGTCCTTCGTCTGGCACCTGCCAGATGAAAAAGGTTGGGGACCACTGAGCTAGGACATGTTTGACTAGAGTGAAATGAATCAAGCTATAGCACATACAAAATTAAAGCAGAACTCCCCTTCATCTTGCTTTCAATATTAGTGAATCTGGAAAGACAGGCAAAGACTGTTTATAGCATCTGATGGCTTCCGTCGGATCTTACTTGTCACACAGTAATCATAAAGTCTTTTTTTTTTTAAATAGAGTCCTTGATTGGTGAAATTTATGTTGAAAGAATTATTGATAAACTTCAAGCAGCTCTTTCAAAAGCTAAGGATCTTTCTGAAGCTGGAAATACTGAACCATCAGTATCATTCATATGTGACGTAGCCTCTAACTTTTTCAGCTCAGTTAAAGGGTGCTTACTGATGCCATCTTCCGAAGACTTATTGTTCACTATTTTCCAGCTGTGTGCTCAGAGCCAGGATGCTACACACTTGTCAGGTAACCCAATGTAGGAATTACTTTGTAAATTAAAATCTGACTTTAGAACATTTATTGTTCTGATTTTATTTGCATATGTATTTAATGTTGGTTTGTATTAAAGGGTGATCTTCAGGGCAGTAGTAGAGAAAAGCCACCTCCAGAAATTTAAGGTTTTGTGCAAAAAAAATCCACAACATGTTACCCAAGTAATATCCACATAAAGCGGGATCAGTGTTTCTCAACTGGTCAGTTATAACTAGAGCTGTGTGACGTTTTTCAGATGAATAGTTGCAGTTTCTGGTTGACCAGAACTGTTCACAAATTTGTGTCTAATTTGCCAAATAGTTTCAACCAAATTGAAGAAGTTATAACATTTTGGTAATGTTGAAACATTTTGTTTTGATCTGAAAACTTTATTTAGACTTTCAGACAGTTTGACAAAAGCAAAGGAAAGGATTCAGGAACAGGTGCTGATGGTGGTACTTCCCTTTTACACTGTGGCCCATTTGTCAGGGCACTCACTTAGGATACGGGAAACCTGGATTCAGTTCCCCCCTCTACCTGATGAGAAGGAGGGATCTGAGTCTCCCACATTGCAGGGGAGTGCCCAAGCTACTGGTCTATGGGATATTTTGATATGGGGCTTTCTCTCATCTCGTGAAGCTGTTCTACTTTTTTATAAATAATTAGTCACTAGAGCCAGGACTTGAACTTGGGTCTCCCTCCTCTCTGGTGAATGCCCTAATCTCCAGGCTATAGAGTCATTTTTGCTTTCTTTTCCTAGTCCATGATGACAAGAGAGAGTCATAGAATGATTGTGAATTGTTACTGAGAAAGACAATGGATAGTCATTGTGCCAGGTTGCGTATTGGAGGAGATGTTGCCTATAGGACCCGTGCCTTATTTGTTGAAGAAGTTGGAAGAGGTGGAATAAATGAAGGAAGGGATTGCAGGAAAAGGAAGAAGGGTCTCATGGTTAAGGCAGCTGAGTGCTGCCCTGGGGAACTGGAGTCTGTCCCTGTGTCTGCCACAGAGTGCCTCTGTGATGCTAATCAAATTGCATCATGACCAACTGTTTAAAAAAAAAAAAGGGAAAAAAGACTACAGTATCTGATTTGCTGAGAAGTAGGGGCTGATTTGCTAAACACTCACAGTTGCAGCTGAAGTCAATGAGAGCTGTGCTTTGAACATTGCTGTATAATGCATTGAACTCTGAAAAATCAGGTTTTATGCATCTCAAATTGGATACTCAAAATTAATGAATGCTTTTACCTTAATCTCTCTGTGCTTTAGTTCCCCATCTGTAAAATGAGGATAATGCTGCACCCTCATCTCACAAGAGTATTATAAAAATAAATTCATTAGTATTTGTGAAACACTCTGATAATATAGTAAAGAGCACCATAGTGAAGCCCATGAAGAAATTAATAATTCTGTTTTTAGAACAGAGTTTGCATAGTGTGAAATAAATAAGGCCTGAGATCACACATTGAACAGCGAGGAGAAATTTAAAATATTGAATGGCTGCTCATTAAGTGAGCACCATCCATTCTGTGCATTGACTAAGGCTTGGGTCCGGTAGGAAAAAATAGTATGTGGTCATGAGGGTCTTGAACTATCCAGACATTTGTTGGAAAAATAATATGGCAAAACACAAAACGTCCCATAAGTTCTTTGAGTGCTTTGGGAACAACTTTTTGTTTCAGAAAGTGGAGGAAGTAACCAGGTGGACAGCCATTTTAGGCTTGATTCTGACCAACAGAGAAGAATTGGTTACGAATCTGAAGTTGGCTGCATAGGTGCTGGAACTAGCGGTGCGGGGGGTGCTGCAGCACCTTCCGTCTTGAAGTGGTTTCCATTATATACAGAGTTTTACAGTTTGGCTCTCCGCACCCGCACTATAAAAATTGTTCCAGCACCCCTGGTTGGATGGCAATTTGGGTGAAAGTGATCGTGCAATGACAGATTTCATGATCCTAGGGAAAGGAAGGAGTGAGAACTGCAGATTAAGAACAATGGACTTAAGAAAAGCAGACTTTAACAAAGTCAGAACTGGTAGGTAACATCCCATGGGAAGAAAATAGAAGGGATAAAGGAGTGCAGGAGAGCTGGCCGTTTCTCAAGGAGACCATATTAAACACACAACTGCCGACTGTCCCAATAGGAAGAATAAGAAGTGACCACTATGGCTGCATCAGGAGCTCTGTAATGACCTGAAAAAAAAAAAAGTGGAAATCTGGACGAATTGCTAAGAAGGAATACAGAAGAGTAGCATAAGCATGTAGGGACAAAATCAGAAAGGCTAAAGCACGGAGTGAGTTACGCCTAGCAAGGGATGTAAGAGGCAATAAGAAGAGGTTCTTCAAATGCACTAGGAGCTAGAGGAAGACAAAGGAAAGTGTGAGTGCACCGTTTAATGGGGAAACAGAGCTAATAACTGACGATATCAAGAAGGCTGAGATGTCTAATGCCTGTTTTGCTTTAGTCGTCACTAAAAGGGTT
The DNA here is from genome assembly GCF_025201925.1 of Gopherus flavomarginatus. Lineage (NCBI taxonomy): Eukaryota > Metazoa > Chordata > Testudines > Testudinidae > Gopherus > Gopherus flavomarginatus. The sequence goes on along the minus strand of NC_066617.1, from coordinate 199,532,109 downwards.
AGTGGTGACCAGATACTCCACCCAATTAATATTAACAAGGGAGAAGGAGCACAAAACAGGGAAAGAAGCAGGCATAAGAATATTTAGATAAATTTATTCAAGTTGGCAGGGCCTGATGAAATGCAGGCTAGCGTATGTAAGGAACTAGCTGAAGCAATCTCAGAACCATTAGCAATTAGCTTCAAGAACTCATGGAGGATGCGTGACATCCCAGAAGACTGGAGAAGGGCAAACCTACTGCCTGTCTTTAAAAGGGGCAACAAAGGACCCAGAGAATTATAGATGAGTCAACCTAACTTCAATACCTGGAAAGATACTGGAACAAGTTATTAAACATTCAGTTTGTAAGCACCTACAGGATAATAGAGCTATAAGGAGTAGCCAGCCTGGATTTGTCAAGAACAAATCATGCCAAACCAACCTAATTTCCTTCTTTGACAAGATTACTGGCCTAGCGGATAGCGGGGAAGCAGTAGATGTTGTTTTTAATAAGCCTTTTGACATAGTCCCACATGACATTCTCATAAGGTTTAGATGAAATTATTATAAGATGAGTGCACAACTGGTTGAAAGACCATACTCAGAGCATATTTTATCAGGGTTTTGCTGTCAAACTGGGAAGTTGCATCTAGTGGTGTCCCGCAGGGATCAATACTATTCAATCTTTTCATTAGTGACTTGGATAATGGAGTGGAGAGTGTGCTTATAAAATTTGCAGATGACAAGCTGGGAGGTGTTGGAAGCACTTTGGAGGACAGGATTAGAATTCAAAAAAAAAACCTTGACAACTTGGAGATGAAATAAGATGAAATCCAATAAAGATAAGTGCAAAGTGCTTTTCTGAAGAAGGAAAAATGAAATGCACAGCTGCAAAATGGGGAATAACTGGAAAAGTGTTGGATCTGGAGGTTCTAGTAGCTCGCAGATTGAATAAGAGTCAACAATGTGCTACAGCTGCAAAAAAAAATACTAAGAATATTCTGGGGTTTATTAACAGCAGTGTTTTATGTAAGACATGGGAGGTAATTTTCCTGCTTTACCCGACACTGGCGAGGCCTTAGCGGGAGTACTGTGTCCAGTTCTGGGTGCTATGCTTTAGGAAGGACATGGATGAATTGGAGAGAGTTTGGAAGAGAGCAACAAAAATGATAAAAGATTTAGAAAACTTGACTTATGGAGATAAGTTTTAAAAAAACTGGGCATGTTTAGTCTTGAAAAAAGAAGACTGAGAGGAGACCTGATAAGGGCAGTTATAAAGTGGAGGAAGATCAGCTGTTCTCCATGTCCAGTGAAGGTAAGACAAGAAGTAATGGACTTAATCTACAGCAAGGGAGATTTAGGTTAGATATTAAGGAATACTTTCCAACTCTGTAAGGTTAGTTAAGCTCTGGAATAGGCTTCCAAGAGAGGTTTTGGAATCCCTGTCATACGAGGTTTTTAGGAACAAGCTGGACAAACAGCTGCTAGGGATGGTCTAGGTTTACTTGGCCTTCCCTCAGTGCAGAGAGCTGGACTTGATGGCCTCTTGAAGTCTCTTACATGGAATCAGAGAAATGTAGGCCTGGAATTAAAAATATCATAATACATATGCACAAGTTGGCCAAATTAAGGTTGCATCCTTAATTCTGGCATTTCCTAACAACTTTTGTATGCTTGACTTTTCAATTATATACATATTTTGCTTACTTTTATAGTAAATGTAAGAGGGTCCTGCAAATTTTTGACTTCAAATAATTGGTTACCAACCTAAAAAGTTTGAGAAACACTACTTCACATGTTAAGAGAACAGCGATATAGTGAATGTGCCAACCATTATGCATTATGTAATTTGGCAGTTAATGTTTTAACTACCTTATTTTTTGTGTTTAGATTTACTTGTCAATAAACTAAAGCACACTTGGTTGTCTGGCCTAAATTCGCTTGTGCATCAGGTTGGCTATATGCAGAAACAGAGCACCTTCTTGCATAAATCTGCATTGTGGGTCAAGAATCAAATTCAGTCTTCCTCTTTGGATGTTAAAAGGTAACTATGTTTACTGTGTATCTGTTTGTTTTGGGATATTAAAATATGAAATAATCAATTAAAAATTAATCCTTTAACAGCATCAGCTTATACTTAGGTCCTAAATAATTAAAATGTTTATTATTCTGTCTATGAGGTAACAGCATGAACTAAAATGCAAAGTGAAAAGCCATTGATGTGGTCTGGTACTGATGTGAAATGTTGTGTCTTGTTGTCACATGATTGTACTTAATTTCTCAGGAAGAATTTTTTCCCCCACATTTTCAGCCTTCAGGTTTTGATCTCCACAGTTAATGATTTGCTGACTAAGCTACTGGAAGCTGGGGAACTGTCTGGTTGTCTTCTGGGAACTTATTTTGGATGTATTGCTCCAAACAACTCTGAATGGGAAAAGTTGCGAGAATCTCTACCCATGGAGGTATGAAAACGACTGCAGTCTGAAAGCTACTGCACATTGAAATAGCTGATGTATCTACAAGCTGGGCTGCTTTTTCTGTAACCTTTCCGGCTTAATCTCTGGAGCAGTATGGTTGGAAATGATGTGAAGTATGCCTCTCCTTCTATTGCCTGTCTAGTTCCAACCCCTGTGAGGTGCAGGAGCTCAGTGCTGCATGGTGCTATGCTACTCTGGCCATGATCCAGCACACTTATGCACATGCTTATCTCTAAGCATAGGAATAGTCCCACTGAAGTCAGTGAATACGTACAGCTAAGCACATGTTGAGTGCTGAGCTGGATCAAGGCCAAAGTGCTCAGAAGCTTGTAGGAGCAAGGTCCAGATGAGAAAGCAGCGGAGGTGGATGAGTCCCTTTCCATACTGGAGGGGAAGGTAAGGGTATGTGCATGCATCTGCAGGGCCATACGTGCACAGAACATTTAAGCTGTTGTGTCCCAAATGATGCTGTACAAAATCCGTAAATATAAAAACTCCCCTCTTTTTGGATTCTACATAAAATACTGTTTAAAGGACACTGTCAACTTGCTTTATTTTGCGATTTACTGGGTTAAAAAATGCAGTTTCTGATAGTGACCTCTTAAAAGTAAATCCTGTTTAAAAATAATCCTTTTATAAGGCTTGTATTGTTCCTCTGCAGCTGTTTATAGTCTTTTCAACTGATTTAGGGATATAGAGAGAAAACACTGAAACTGACTGGTCTGAAAGTGTTGTCAAATAGGCAGAGTAAACTGAAAAAAACATACATCTATTTTCCTTAACTGCTGTCAGGGTATAATACTCCTAGTATTGTCTAACATAGTGAATGCTTATGGGAAGGGGGTAGGTTTAGAAGATAAAATAAAAAAGAGCAAGTTAAAAATCACTTAGAAAAGTTAGATGCCTGCAAGTCACCAGGGCCTGATGAAATGCATCCTAGAATACTCAAGGAGTTAATAGAGGAGGTATCTGAGCCTCTAGCTATTATCTTTGGAAAGTCATGGGAGACGGGAGAGATTCCAGAAGACTGGAAAAGGGCAAATATAGTGCCCATCTATAAAAAGGGAAATTAAAAACAACCCAGGAAACTACAGACCAGTTAGTTTAACATTTGTGCCGGGGAAGATAATGGAGCAAGTAATTAAAGAAATCATCTGCAAACACTTGGAAGGTGGTAAGGTGATAGGGAATAGCCAGCGTGGATTTGTAAAGAACAAATCTTGTCAAACCAATCTGATAGCTTTCTTTGATAGGATAACGAGTCTTGTGGATAAGGGAGAAGCAGTGGATGTGGTATACCTAGACTTTAGTAAGGCATTTGATACGGTCTCGCATGATATCCTTATCGATAAACTAGGCAAATACAATTTAGATGGGGCTACTATAAAGTGGGTGCATAACTGGCTGGATAACCGTACTCAGAGAGTAGTTATTAATGGCTCCCAATCCTGCTGGAAAGGTATAACAAGTGGGGTTCCGCAGGGGTCTGTTTTGGGACCGGCTCTGTTCAATATCTTCATCAACAACTTAGATGTTGGCATAGAAAGTACGCTTAATAAGTTTGCAGACGATACCAAACTGGGAGGGATTGCAACTGCTTTGGAGGACAGGGTCAGAATTCAAAATGATCTGGACAAATTGGAGAAACGGTCTGAGGTAAACCGGATGAAGTTCAATAAAGACAAATGCAAAGTGCTCCACTTAGGAAGGAACAATCAGTTTCACACATACAGAATGGTAAGAGACTGTCTAGGAAGGAGTATGGCAGAAAGAGATCTAGGGGTCATAGTGGACCACAAGCTAAATATGAGTCAACAGTGTGATCCTGTTGCAAAAAAAGCAAACGTGATTCTGGGATACATTAACAGGTGTGTTGTAAACAAGACACGAGAAGTCATTCTTCCGCTCTACTCTGCGCTGGTTAGGCCTTAACTGGAGTATTGTGTCCAGTTCTGGGCATCGCATTTCAAGAAAGATGTGGAGAAATTGGAGAGGATCCAGAGAAGAGCAACAAGAGTGATTAAAGGTCTTGAGAACATGACCTATGAAGGAAGGCTGAAAGAATTGAGTTTGTTTAGTTTGGTAAAGAGAAGACTGAGAGGGGACATGATAGCAGTTTTCAGGTATCTGAAAGAGTGTCATCAGGAGGAGGGAGAAAAGTTGTTCGCCTTATCCTCTAATGATAGAACAAGAGGCAATGGGCTTAAACTGCAGCAAGGGAGATTTAGGTTGGACATTAGGAAAAAGTTCCTAACTGTCAGGGTAGTTAAACACTGGAATAAATTGCCTAGGGAGGTTGTGGAATCTCCATCTCTGGAGCTATTTAAGAGTAGGTTAGATAAATGTCTATCAGGGATGGTCTAGACAGTATTTGGTCCTGCCATGAGGGCAGGGGACTGGACTCGATGACCTCTCGAGGTCCCTTCCAGTCCTAGAGTCTATGAATCTATGAATCTGTTATTTGCAACTATACTGTATATACAATTTTCAGACATAAATGCAATTTTGAAGTTACAAGTGTCTCTTTAATTTGGCTGGCAATATGACTGAAATTAGACAGAAAAGGATTTAAAATTTAAATTAGGAATCCCCCACCAATAACCTTGCTACTGCAATTAGCCCTGTGTTGGGAATAGTTCTCCAGTTATGGTACCTTTACCGGCTATTTGTTATGAACACTTGGGAATCATAATGTGGGAACTTTAAGTGACATTGTAAGTAATTTTGAATTTGAAAAGTTACACAAATGCCTGAGCCTTTGTATTATTCTGTAAAAATTACATGTAATTGTGGACAGCTCCTTTCTTGTGTTTGTTACAGTGGTTACACAAACCTCTTTTGGAAGGAAGACTGAGTATGAACTGTGAGCACTCAGGAACAGAGGTTAAGCTATGCAAAACCACTAAACTTCCAAACCATCTGTGCACTGCAGCATTGTTAAGTAAAATGGCACTACTTATACAGGACCATGAGGTGATGTTTGAAAACCACGACGCAGAAAGGAAGAAAATTGAAAATATAAGTAAGTGAGGCCTGGTCTACACTACGCGTTTAAACCGAATTTAGCAGCATTAAACCGATTTAACCCTGCACCCGTCCACACAACGAAGCCCTTTATAGCGATATAAAGGGCTCTTTAAACCGATTTCTGTTCTCCTCCCCGACGAGGGGAGTAGTGCTGAAATTGGTATTGCCATGTCGGATTAGGGTTAGTGTGGCCGCAAATCGACGGTATTGGCCTCCGGGCAGTATCGCACAGTGCACCATTGTGACCGTTCTGGAAAGCAATCTGAACTCGGATGCACTGGCCAGGTAGACAGGAAAAGCCCCGCGAACTTTTGAATTTCATTTCCTGTTTGCCCAGCATGGAGCTCTGATCAGCATGGGTGGCGATGCAGTCCCAAATCCAAAAAGAGCTCCAGCATGGACCGTACGGGAGATGCTGGATCTGATCGCTGTATGGGAAGACAAATCAGTTCTATCAGAGCTCCATTACAGAAGACGAAATGCCAAAGCATTTGAAAAAATCTCCAGGCTGATACAGAGTACACAGCACAGTGCTGTGTGACAAGCGTAACGGAAAGCCAAAGAATCAAATGGACGCTCATGGAGGGAGGGAGGGGGTACTGAGGATTCCAGTTATCCCACAGTCCCCGCAGTCTCCGAAAAGCATTTGCATTCTTGGCTGAACTCCCAATGCCTGAAGGTTCAAAAACATTTTCCCGGGTGTTTCAGGGTATATGTCGTCAATTTACATCCTTCCCCCAACCCCGAAAGAAAAGGGAAAAAAATCGTTTCTTGCCTTTTTTCAATGTCACCCTATGTCTACTGCATGCTGCTGGCAGACGGGGTGCTGCAGCGCTGAACACCAGCATCCCCTTCCCGGTGGCCGATGGTGCAATATGACTGCTATCCATCTTCATCATCAGCCCGTGAGTGCTCCTAGCTGGCCTCGGTGAGGTTGGCCGGGGGCGCCTGGGTAAAAATGGGAATGACTCCCAGTCATTCCCGGCAGATGGTACAAAACGGCTGGTAACCGTCCTCATCATAGCAACTGGGGGCTGAGCTCCATCAGCACCCCCACCCCTTTCATGTCTAAAGAAAAGATTCTGTACTGCCTGGACAATCATAGCAGCGGGAGGCTGCGCTCCTCTCCCCCGCCACCCTTTAATGTCCTGCCTCAATATCATATCAGCTGGAGGCTTCCTCCCCCTCATTTTATCTCACTAAAAACTCAGTGTTTCTTATTCCTGCATTCTTTATTACTTCATCACACAAATGGGGGGACACTGCCATGGTAGCCCAGGAGGGTTGGGGGAGGAGGGAAGCAATGGGTGGGGTTGTTGCAGGGGCACCCCCTAGAATAGCATACAGCTCATCATTTCTGCAGGATCTCTGGGGCTCTGACATGGAGCGGCTGTGCTCTCTGGTTCTCTAGTACAATTGCCCCGTATTCTAGGCAGGACTGACTCTATTTTTAGACAAAACATAAAGAAGGGAATGACCCAGGGAGTCATTCCCATTTTTGTCCATGCGCCCCCGGCCGACCTCAGCGAGGCCAGCCAGGAGCACCCATGACAGCAGCAGATGGTACAAAACGACTGATATCCATCATCTCATCGCCAATTTACAATGGCAGACGGTGCAATAGAGATGGTAACCGTCTGCTACCTTGCAAAGGCAAATGAATTCTGCTATGTAACACTGCAGTACCGCGTCTGTCAGCAGCATCCAGTACATATACGGTGACAGTGACAAGGCAAAACGGGCTCCATGGTTGCCATGCTATGGCGTCTGCCAGGGCAATCCAGGGGAAAAGGGCGCGAAATGATTGTCTGCCGTTGCTTTCACGGAGGAAGGATTGAGTGACAACATTTACCCAGAATCACCCGCAACACTGTTTTTGCATTGGGATCTCAACCCAGAATTCCAATAGGCTGGGGAGACTGCGGGAACTATGGGATAACTATGGGATAGCTACCCACAGGGCAACGCTCCGGAAATCGACGCTAGCCTCAGTACATGGACGCACACCACTGAATTAATGTGCTTTGTGTGGCCGCGTGCACTCGACTTTATACAATCTGATTTACAAAACCGGTTTATGTAAAATCGGAATAATCCCATAATGTAGCCATACCCCGAGAATGGTGAAACTAAAGAGCAGTTGATTTTATATTGTAGTTGTGAACCAAATTGTATTAATTGGTGGAAGCAATTATTAATGAAAGGTTTGGAATATAGCTGACATTATTACTTTATCCTATATCTTTTACAGTTGTTGTTCTGATCCTGCTTTAAGTGCACAAGTATCTTTTAGTGTGATGTTTATATATCTAGAACCCTTCTGGCCTTTCATTTTTTGCTTGTATTCATACTCTCTACTAACCTCTTAGCATACACTGAGGTAAAAATAGTTGTTCTTAAATACTAGCTATCCCAAAACACTGCCTCCTGCATGGTGAGCATACATGCAGTGTATCCAGGTATATTGGTACATACTTGAGTGTTCGGCATTGTCATGGTATAATTCCCCACTCTGAACCTTAACGTCCAAAAGATGGGGTACCAGCATGAATTCCTCTAAGCTCAATTACCAGCTTAGTACTTGTAGTACTTGTAGCGCTGCCACCAACCAAGAATTCCAGTGCCTGGTACACTCTGGTCCCCCCAAAACCTTGCCCGGGGACCCCCAAGACCTAGTCTCTCTGGATCTTACCACAAGGAAAGTAAACCCTTTCCCTCACCGTTTCCTCTCCCAGGCTTCCTCTCCCTGGGTTACCCTGGAAGATCACTGTGATTCAAACTCCTTGAATCTCAAACAGAGAGGAAAATCCACCTTCCCCCCTCCTTCTCTCTCCCCCTCCCAGATTCTCCCTGAGAGAGAAAGTAATCCTAACACAGAGAGAAAATTAACCTTTCTCTCCCTCTTCCCTCCTTTCTCCCCACCAATTCCCTGGTGGATCCAGACCCAGTCCCCTGGGGTCTCACCAGAATAAAAAAACAATCAGGTTCTTAAACAAGAAAAGCTTTTAATTAAAGAAAGAAAAAACAGTAAAAATTATCTTTGTAAATTTAAGAGGGAATATGTTACAGGGTCTTCCAGCTGTGGGCACTGGGAATACCCTCCCAGCCTAAGTATACAAGTACAAATTAAAACCCTTTCAGCAAAATACAAATTTGAACTCCTTCCAGCCAAATACACATTTGCAAATAAAGAAAACAAACATAAGCCTAACTCGCCTTATCACCTAGTACTTACTATTTTGAATCTATAAGAACCTGTATCAGGGAGATTGGAGAGAAACCTGGTTGCACGTCTGGTCACTCTCAGAACTCAGAGAGAACAACAACCAAACACTAACAGCACACAGAAAAACTTCCCTCCCTCAAGATTTGAAAGTATCCTGTTCTCTGATTGGTCCTCTGGTCAAGTGACAACCAGGCTCACTGATCTTGTTAACCCTTTCCAGGCAAAAGAGACATGAAGTACTTCTGTTCTATTAACTCTTAACTATCCGTTTATGACAGGCATGAGATCGGAGATGTTATTGCATCCATTTTTCTTATCCTCATCACTCCATCCATACCTTCCTCTTGTTCAGTCGCTTTTACTTGTGAAGTGGCTTAATTAATTTCATATTTTTAAATCAGATCTGACCATTGACATGCATTTTATGAAGTAGTGATGCCACTCCATGTTCTTCTTCTGTTGCTATTGAAGAGGAATGTAACTTCTCAGTGTGGTCTTTCATAAGAGGATGAAAAAGAAACAAACACACAGTAATTTTAACTGGTTTCTAACTTCAGACTGGGGTTACTATCTGAAATTCGGTCTTGACTGCCTAGTTTAGGAGCAGCAGTCAGGAAAATTAGAGCCAAGAAGAGGAAAAAAATATGAAGGTGTAGGAGAAGAGTCACTAACTAGAGTCCTTTCCATGCTTACCTATTGTTAACCCCAGAGTACATAAGTGTTGGTGCCAGGAGTCCAGCTCATTCCTTTCATCACCTGAAGTCATGTGTGAATGTAAGCGTTTTTCTGTTGTTTCCGAGATACATGGAAATGTAAGCAGAGGCTCTCCGCGTACATCATGCGTATATTAAAACAGATACTTTTGTTGGTTTGATTAGTTGCAGAACTGCTATACTCTTTGCAGTGGATTGAAGAACTTGATGATCCTCCTTGTCTCCTCCTTGAATTTCTCAACATGCTTCAAGTAATCAGTATTACATATGAGGACTTAAGTGCATTTGGTAATACAACCAACCTTCTGCAAATATTATTTAACAGGTAGGTACAGATTTAGAAAATACTTGATGAAATACAACATTCCTGACTTATTCTGGCTTTGGCATTTGCACGATAGAGATTATTACTTTTACTGATGTGATCTATTATAGAGATAGCTTTTACCGATGTGATTTCATTCCGACTTCTTTCATTAAGGTCTGTTCCTTGACATGTTCACATATGTAGGGTGTGTGTGTATGCATACAATCTACATGTAAATTAAATAGTTCTTTTTTTTCCCCTTCTGTAGATCAAAAGAGTGTGGAAGACTTTGGGCCTTAGCCATGGTTAGAGTGATCCATACAAAGAATATTGCATCCAGTGAAATAAAACAACTTTATAAGCTGACTGAAGGGTATTCTAATACTACAATTCATAATTCTTTGTAGTTGTGAGTGAATGTTGTTGATACTGTATTGCTACTGGTTCTGATGAATGAAATATGTAGGATGGGTACTGTTTATCATTTATATATGCAGTGTAAAATAAATGCAATTTACTGTATAAAAATGGCTTGAAAGAAGCAGAATATGAAATAATCCTTCTTTGAACCATGATCCCTAGGAGCCAATTTACATTTTCCTATAATAAAACTGAACTTTGTTTCCCCATTTCATTCTTGGCGTCTTGTTTACATGAACAGGTTTTTCCCATTAACCGAAGGCAACTTACATACAGTTCAGAGCCTGTCTCCATTTTTACCCGAAGAAGAAAAGGAAGAACTAGTTATCCAGTGTACTGCTAAACTTATGGCATGCATGCAAACCGAGCTCATCAGTACTGATGGTCAGTAACATAACTATACACTCTTCAGCCAGTTTGGTTTATTAATTTAAGATGGGACAAATTTGTAATTAATTTATTCGTAGTAATGCTTCATAGACTATTTGATAAGGCAACTGTTTACTACAAACAAATTGTTGTTAATGGAACGAAACTGCATTATCTTTGTCTTGATTACATGTTGTACCAACAGTTTTATAAACTATTAAGGACTGTTCTCATATATATAACTAAGTATTACCCACATGGCCTTTCCAGAATGGGAAACAAATGACCCAGGTCCAGATTTTTTTGTTGCGGTATGAATTAATGTGACTTAGACTTCTAAGTGCCCTATGTCACTTTTGAAAAGGTGTAACTTTCTGGAAAATTATCCTTTTGAGCCTAAACTTTTTATAGTTGGGTTTCTGCCCAAAGAGGAGTTGTGTGGGAAAGTATAAGAAAACTCCTTTGAGGTGTTTGAGTATGGTGTAGCTAAAATAAAAAACAAAACACTCTTCCTCCCTCTTCTTCCTTGTTTTCATTCATTTTTGGCCATGCTCTTATTGACCAAGCTACGTAAAAACTTGATACTTGTCATGTGACTGTTCCTCAGTGAGGAGTATATCTCTTGCTGAATTTGAAAATCTTAGCATTGTCAAAACAAATTCATGACCATTTGGGCAAAACTGTGTTGTATCTTCGAGCACTTGCAAATAAACATATTGTAAAGGCTTTGTAAATGTGAATGTTAAACACTGGTTAAGGGGGAACAGTTGATCAGAATCTTGAATTTTCCTGCCCCATCAGATTCTTTATTTTCCACACAACTGGTGTGTATTTGACTATATTATCATTGGGTTATACATTCAGTTAACATTTTCTGGACTCTCTATCTTTGCTTGTGAGACTGCATTTGGGCCACCAGGGCTGGACCTGGGAAATTTTAAGTAGATAACAGGGGAGTGAGTCTTAGACTATTCCCTGGTTGTATAGGAGATCCCCATGAGTCTCTTCAGCACGCTCCTCTGTGACTGAGGAGAACAGATTCCCAGTCAGCTCCTCTGGTCCACATGTCCCATTCTGCCCCATCCTATTTCTCCAAAGGGTCCTGGCCAAGAAATGTGTGCCCAGTTTCTAAACATTTGTCAAGGAATGAGTTCCCCATTGAGTCTGTACTCTACTCACTTCATGAAAGAGCTGGTAAAGTTCTTGTAAATACAGCACCAGATCTTGTGTGAGGTGTATGCATTAATGTATTTTTTCCATTTAAATTTCCATTTTAAAAGACAGAAGAAAATATGCATTTACACCTCCTGGAGAATAGGTACATTTTTTACAAGTACCATACCAATGACGTGAGCATTCCATATAAAGAGGGCAATTAATGGAATGCTCACGTCATTGGTATGGTACTTGTAAAAAATGTACCTATTCTCCAGGAGGTGTAAATGCATATTTTCTTCTGTCTTTTAAAATGGAAATTTAAATGGAAAAAATACATTAATGCAGTAATAAGGATTCACAGTTAACATAGGTGTCTCTTTTCTTCATGTTGCATATGTGCAATATTTTCTTTTTCTAATTATCTCATTAAATGTATAATTTAACCCAGGGGTGGGCAAACTATGGCCTGTGGGCTGGATCCATCCCATGAGCTGTTTTAAGCTGGCCACAACCCACACCACGTGGCTTGGCCCCGCTCTGGCCGGAGCGCCAGGTTGGGGCAGCACCACGCAGCTCAGCCTTGCTCCGGTGCTCCAGCCAGGGTGCTGGGTCAGGGGCCATACCACGCAGCACCCAGAAGCAGCTGCATGGCCTGCTCTGGCGCTAGCAGGGTTGAGAGCTGCTCCACGCATAGGAGCCTGAGAAGGGACATGCCGCTGCTTTCAGGAGCCGCTTGAGTTAACCGCTGCTCAGAGCCTGCACCCCTGAGCCTCTCCCCATGCTCCAAGCCCTACCCCAGCCCTGATCCCCCTCCTGCTCTCCAAACCCCTCAATCCTAGCTCGGAGCACCTTCCTGCACCCCAAACCTCTCATCCTCAGCCCGCACCCCCAGCCGGAACCTGCACCTCTTCCCGCACCCCTGCCCTAGCTCTGATCTCCCTCCTGCCCTCCGAACCCCTCAGTCCCATCCCAGAGCACCCTCCTACACCCCAACTCCTCATCCCCAGCCCCACCCGAGAGCCCACACTCCTCCCGCATCCCAACCCCAATTTTGTGAGCATTCATGGCCCACCATACAATTTCTATTCCCTGATATGGCTCTTGGGCCAAAAAGGTTGCCCACCTCTGGTTTAACCTATTACTCTTTGTTTTGTGCTGCAAAGGATAAATGTGCCGTTGGAACCTGAGTTTGCATTTTTTAATCACTTCTATCATTAACTATGTAAACTTATCATAACATTTAATCGTAATAGCGGATTAACTACCGAAAGAATAAGAGAAATCTAAATATTGTCCAGAATAAATTTTTGTATGTTTGTATATGTAAGATACAAACAAAAAGTAGTAATTGGATATGCACTTTTTCTTTCTTATGCTGGCGTTGTCTTGTTAATAAATACATGAATATATTCAAGAGCATTCAACATGTTATATGTGCTTTTTACATGGTATTTTACTGTATTGTAGGAGCTTTTGGATATCTTGCCATTTTAAACTGCTGTTTACACAGTGGAAGCATTGATTGTCGAGAGCTACTGCCTGGAATACTAAAAATCATTATGTCATGGAGAAATGATAATGAGGACAGCTTCCTTTTCAGCTGGTGGGTAATTTTGCTATAACTTAACATAGCCAAATCTTACTATGTATTTTAAATCAGCCTATTTAGAAGGATAAAGAGTTTAAAGACAAAAATCTATTTTTTCAAGTTCCCATTCAGTAGGACTACTTGGATGCTTGAAGTTAAGGACATGCATGCGTCTTTTTAGGATTGGGGGTTACATCCTTGATGAAGAACCTTAATAAATAGCTGGATTTTCAAAAGGGTTGAGCGTCCAGCAGCTTCTGCATACCCAGCACTTTGATGATCAGATCACTTATTTAGATACCTAAATAAAGACTTGGGAGGTGAATTTCAGGACCTGTATTTTAGAAATCTGGGCCTGAAAATCTGACCAAAGACTTAACATGCAGAGAAGAAATACTTTCATTTCTCTGAAGTTCATCCATCTTGGGTTTACTGAAGAGATCTGTGTAATGATGTCATGAAATGGGGACGAACTGGCAAGAGAATTTCATTGTGCCTGCCTTATGCATTTAAAGTAGGCAATCATTGTAGGTGTTTGTGTATCAATTCATACATTAACTTGTGGGATTTGTGCACCCAGGTGCTCGCACTTGAAACTAAACTCTGTGTGATTCATTCATATATTTTATTGGCTACAGGAAATCATTAAATCTTGTAAACCCATATTGAATTGTATCCTCGAGTATAATGCAAACCGTAGTTTCAGTTACTAAACTTACTGATTTACATTAGGTTATTATTTGAGCAAATAGATAAGTATAATGTGTAGTTGGTGGCCTGTCTAGAATCACAGAATTTCTTATTTGTTTGTATGTTGGTTTATCTTGTTCTTGTTATGTAGACTTATTAGTTTACAGAGGAACTAACCTCAAAGAAAGCAAGGGTATTTTAAGCACTTACGCAGATTCCAATGTAGAATTTGAATTTGGCCTAAGAGGAAACACTAAGGCTAGAACAGAAATATTGTATTCCTCTGCATTAATGAGGATGGTTTTAACTTCTGTACTTCTATTGCAGCAATCTTAAAGAAGCAACGCCTCAGTTGCTTGGTTTCAATATAGAGATGATCCGTTACTTTCCACTGTTGCTAAAATATTCCACGTCTCCACTGATGGACAATGAGTGGGACTTCATAATGTGCTCCATGCTGGCTTGGTTAGAGGTAATATGATAAGTATCATTGCTACTGAAATAGGAGTCTCAGAACGGACATTCAACACCTATTCATTTGACACTAGACTAGTTTTTTTTTCCTGTATTTAAAATAAGGAAGCTAAAGAACAGATATTTAAGCCTTAATACCTTTCTCTGTATGTTCTTATAGCAGCTTTCATCTGAAGGGTGTGAAAGTGCTTTACGTAATATAAGTACAGGGGTTGCATCATCTACCTTGGCTAGAAACATATTCATTTACACCAGTATCATTACAAACTGGAAGGATGGATGTTAATTTAAAGACAGTGGCCCAAAACATAATGGCAGCCATATTTGTGGACTTGCTATATAGACGTATCATTTTAGAGGATTTTCAATAGTTAGTCATATTACTTTGTGGATCTTGACAGAATAAAAATAAAAGCAGGAGCCCAATTTGAGGGAGAGGATTGATTTTTGTCCAAGGGAGTGGGCACCATTTTAGTAATTTCTGGTTGAATGTAAGTTTTCCACAATATGGAAATGATTTAATGAATGAAGTTTATGAAGTTTTTTTATATTTGAGAGGGAACGGATGCTTTTTTTAAACTATGGTTTTGGCCTACTTGGCCGTGTAAGGTTTAGTGTTGCAGATACACACATTACTATTTGAATCCACTTGGTGGCAGTTTCTGCCTACCACTATGTAATGGGTTCTGTAAAAATGGAAACAACCCATTATTCTAAACCTTGATAAGAGCTGGGGAAACTTACTGTATTTTATTTACTTTCATTGGGATCCAGCAGAAGTTTTTAAATAACATTGTGAGGTCAAATACCAGGAGCTCTGAAGTGGCATGAGCACAGATTTGTCTTATTTACTAATTCTCATATAGTATATTTTGTAGAGGTAACTCTTGCTTTTCTGTCAAACATCTCAAAGCACTTAATGAACTACAGATTCTATAGTGATGTATAACTCTGTATAAATGTAGTATAAAATAACTGTCTTAAAGCAGAGTGAGGACTGTGAAATTACTGCCATTTTTTTTTCCAGACAACAAGGGAAAACCATTCGCTTTATCATGTTCCACTGGTGCAAATTTTTGCCTGTGTCAGCTGTGACTTGGCTTCTGCCCTTAGTGCATACTTCCAGGCAGCAACTCCTGAGGCTATCCAAAATCTTCCTATGAACCTGATCAGTGAATGGAAGGAATTCTTTTCTGAAGGCATTCACAACTTGTTGTTAACTTTGTTGGTAAAAGTCACAGGCAAGTATATGACAAATGATAAGCAGGATAGTAGCTTGATATGACCAGTGACCTAAGTAGAGGTATTTTTAAGTAGAATAGCTGACAGACTAAGTTTGACTTTATTATATTGAGTGCTCTATTCATGTAGTTGTTAGACAGCATTTAAAGAGCACAAATGCAAAATGCTCCACTTAGAAAGGAACAATCAGTTTCACATATACAGAATGGGAAGAGACTGTCTAGGAAGGAGTATGGCAGAAAGAGATCTAGGGGTCATAGTGGACCACAAGTTAAATACGAGTCAACAGTGTGATACTGTTGCAAAAAAAGCAAACGTGATTGTGGGATACATTAACAGGTGTGTTGTAAACAAGACACGAGAAGTCTGCTCTACTCTGCGCTGGTTAGGCCTTAACTGGAGTATTGTGTCCAGTTCTGGGCACCGCATTTCAAGAAAGATGTGGAGAAACTGGAGAGGGTCCAGAGAAGAGCATCAAGAATGATTAAAGGTCTTGAGAATATGACCTATGAAGGAAGGCTGAAAGAATTGGGTTTATTTAGTTTGGAAAAGAGAAGACTGAGACGGGACATGATAGCAGTTTTCAGGTATCTAAAAGGGTGTCATCAGGAAGAGGGAGAAAACTTGTTCACCTTATCCTCTAAGGATAGAGCAAGAAGCAATGGGCTTAAACTGCAGCAAGGGAGATTTAGGTAGGACATTAGGAAAAAGTTCCTAACTGTCAGGGCAGTTAAACACTGGAATAAATTGCCTAGGGAGGTTGTGGAATCTCCATCTCTGGAGCTATTTAAGAGTAGGTTAGATAAATGTCTATCAGGGATGGTCTAGACAGTATTTGGTCCTGCCATGAGGGCAGGGGACTGGACTCGATGACCTCTCGAGGTCCCTTCCAGTCCTAGAGTCTATGAATCTATAATGGATGAGCAACAATCACTGAAAAATATTTAAGGGATATATAATTACACTTCGATTTTTAAGAATATTTAGAATTGGATAATTTAGATAAGTGGAAATAGTGTGCCTTAGTTGTCTTTGACTGAACCCACTTGTAACCATAACAAACTGAGCTACAAATGTAACTTGCTGTTTTTCTCCATTCTGAACAGGGGAAAGCAAAGATCCATCTGAAAAATCCTTTCAGAACTCTATACTGAAGTCCTTAGGTGAAGTTCTAACATACATTTCAAAGGACCAATTGTTGAACCACAAACTGCCAGCCAAGTTTGTTGCTGGCCAGAAAACAAACCTCCCAGATAACCTACAGACCTTGTTAAACACATTATCTCCATTGCTCCTCTTCCGAGCTAGACCTGTACAAATCACTGTCTACCACATGCTATATAAGTAAGGAATCAACCAGTGATCTTTCCCTCTCTGTTTTTAAACTCTGTAAAATTTTGCATTTTGAAATGTGAGGAGACTAGTAAAATAGTTTTCCATTTAGAAAAATCACTAAGTGGTAATTTATGTGCATGTAGTGAGCTTTGATATACATATATTCAGTGTAAATACTGAGTAATTTTAGACTAATGTATTAACATAAAGGAAAAACTTTAGTAAGGAACATGAAATGTAATTTGATTTTCTGACAGAATTGTGTATGTGCTTTAAGTATAGTATCAGTATTACAATCCTGGGTTGCCTAAGTGTTTTCAGTCTAACCCTGTGTTTTGAGATATACATAGCTTTCCAAAACTTTTGTCGATTGAGCTGAAATTTTCCCGGCTTGGTCTCTGCCTGAAGGTAAATTTTACTAGAGAATTTGAACCAAAACTCCCTCATACACAAATGTCTGAAAAAGGGGGGAATAATTCTTCCTTATTCTCAAGATTCTTCTGAACTTTCTTTGGACAGCCCCAGTGCCAGAAATTTGAAATGTGGTACATATACTTAACTACCTTTCATGTAATTTGTAAGGTACATATGACCTGAAACATAGGCTCCATAGCAGCTTGTGCCTCTCATTTAGAGTGCCCTCAAAGGTCTGTAAAGGCTGATGATGGGCTTGCTCAGAAGTATAGATGTTAGGACTTCTGAGTCCTCCTAAAGTAGAGATGAGTAAAGGGAAAAACTGAGCAAGATAATGTGCTTTCTGGCACCTGTAATTTAATCAGCCAGTTTTGGATGTGTGCCTTATAGACACTGCACTATTTTATATAAATATATTATCAACAAATTAATGCTTTTCTTGATATAAGAGATAAATGGTGTAGGCAGTAAAAATGAAAACTGGTTCACTCCACCTTCCTCTCAACTCCACAGGTTAATGCCCGAGTTGCCTAAATTTGATGATGAGGATCTCAAATCCTATGGTGATGAAGAAGAGGAATCAGCTTTGTATGGGTTTTTTTTTTTTCTATTTTCACTTCAGTTCTGCATCTTTAAAGGGGATGGGATGTTGCATGTCATGGGGTATAGCATCGCAAAAAGCAAACTTCAGAAGCAGTTAGTTCGGTATTACCACTTTCCTAGGTGGTAAGAATGGATTGTGCTTTCTGTTGTGTTTATCCAGCACTAGTGCACTGTGAGTTCTGCTCAAATATAAGTTAAAGCAATTCAAATGAAGGCCAGAGTCCTCCATTCAGATCCCCATAGTAGCATTCAATTTCTATATTCTTCTCTTCCTACCAGAAGTTAATGGGAGGTCTGTCTAGTTAAGGGGAGAGGAGCATTAAAATGTAATGCTGCTGTGCAGAACTGAGAAAAGAATTTCATTGTAAGAAAAGAGCTTCTTTTGATGTATTTACATGTTTGGTACAGAGAAGATGCTGAGCAGGCTGTAAAAAATTAAACCATTTTGTGTTCTAAGAAAGTTTTATTTTGTAAAATTCATCAGTATGGCAAATATAATGCCTTATCATTCCATAGGTCACCACCTGCAGCTCTTATGTCTGTTCTTGCCACTCAAGAACTCTTTCTAGAAAACATCCTAGATTGCATTCCAGTTGGAGAGTATGCAGTTGTTCAGCCGCTGAGCGAAGAGTTCTGCTTCATTTTAGGATATCTTCTCACATGGAAATTAATATTAACTTTCTTCAAGGCAGCTTCTTCTCAAGTATGTATTTAATTAATGTTTTTTCTCCCAGTGGGTTTTCTTTACACTCTTATCTGGCCAATGTCCATTTACATTTGGTCCTGAAGTTCCCTCTTAATATTTTTCTTCCTTGTAAGTATTTAGTGGCTTCATGCCTTCAGCTGATGCAGAATTAGTGGTATTCTTTTTAGAACCTGTCAACACTGAATACACTGATAGATCTCACTACTGATCTCTCCTTTCCCTGGTGCTGAGCATTTCTTACACAGCACTACTAGCTCTGCCATTAAGCTAGCAGTGGAATTCATATGTTCGACATGGCAGTGCAGAAAGCTGCTACTACACCGAGTAGTAAATATAATGCTTTAAGAATTTTATTCAAATATATAATTTGTAAGCAATTTTAAGCAGCCTCATTGTCATTTTATTAATATTCTATTTATCCACCTTTTAAATGCTTACTTTACAGTATTTATAAATCTTCCTCGACAGGAAGCAAGACATCAGTGTAGAACCTGTATATTAATGTTCATTTAAGGAAAACAATCTTGCTTCAAGAGATACTTAATTTGAATTCAAACTATTGTTTGTAAATAAGAAGTATTTGGTGCATTTAATTAAATATACCGCTGTAGTTAACCTTACTAGCCACCACAAAACTTTTTTGATTCAATCAGTAAACAATACCTGAGGGACATGGAACAGTGTTTTTAAGATAATATGGTTGATAGTTCACAGTACAAGGCATATTGCGTACATTGCTATTCTTACAATCAATCTACTCTATGCATCAGTGACTCCTAATTTTAAATTTAGTATCATATTATAAAATACCTAAATCCCATTTAAGAAGTTGTCCAAAATAATGTAATTTTTTACTGTTAAAGAGTGATAGAAACATTGTGACATTATATATAATAAATATCAAAGTGAACCATTTGAATTCCTGTTTCATTTGTGGAGTTCACATTTGTAGGTATAGATGTAATGGAAATGAATTCAGTGTTAACAGCTCATTGGAAAGAAAGCTATAACAACATTCTAAATTTAGATTTTTCCATTTCTCTTAGCTCGTCTCGCCTATTCAAGCACAAGATTGTTCCTTACAGTATGTTCTTGAGTTCTTGGTTTAGTCTAATTCAATAGCTTGAACCATGAGACTTCCATCAGTTCACTTAAAAGATAGTAATAGACTTTGGTGTCAGAATGCTTTTCCAGACTGCCCTAATCAATTTATCTCCATGCTTAGTGTTTACATGTAGATGTCTGTCTATCATAGGTATTTATATAGTCCTCATCACGATTAGTAGATGAGCACCTCACCATCTTTAATGTATTTACCCTCCCAATACCCCTTAGGTAGGGAAGTACTACCATTTCAAGATAGTAAACTGAGTTACAGACAGGCTTAAGTGGCTTGCCCAGGATCATACAGGAAGTCTGTGGTGGAGCAAAGAATTCAACCAGAGTCTCCTAGATCCTAGGCTAGTGCCCTAATCAGTGGACCAACCTTCCTCTCTACATGTGCATGTTCATATCAGAGCAAGCTGCTTTTTATTAGGACTCATATATACTTTATTTTCCCCTCCATCAGCTGCGGGCTTTATATTCACAATACCTTCGAAGAACTAAGAATCTGAATAAACTTCTTTATCACCTGTTCAGGCTTATGCCAGAAAACCCTGCCTTTTCAGGGCCAGCTACTGAAGTCCCAGATAAGGACACAAAAACTTTCTTTACTGAAGAACTTCATTTAGGTGTCAAAGGTTAGTAAATATGTATATGATATTTGTTCACTCAGTGACTTTAGCCTTAATTAGGTTAAAATATGCTTCTTAGTGAAAGAAAATGATAAATCCTAGAGAAACATTTCCCTTCCTTAGTCTCATTACTGAGTTATTTCCAGAAAAAGCTGTGATGGGAAATCCTTAATACCAATTTCTCTCTAAAAATATTAGTGCCCTGTGTCTGCACACATTCTGGGTTTAGATCCAGGGTTCTCAGACTGGGGGTCGTGACCCCTCGGGGTCACAAGGTTATTACGCAGGGGGGTCACGAGCTGTCAGCCTCTACCCTAAGCCCCGCTTCGCCTCCAGCATTTATAATTGTGTTAAATATTAAAAAATGTGTTTTTAATTTATGGAGTGGGGGGCGCACTCAGAGGCTTACTGTGTGAAAGGGCTCATCAATACAAAAGTTTGAGAACCACTAGTTTAGGTGGTGCAAGAAAGGAGAAATATTTAAGCCTACAGTGTGTTAAAATCTGCATGCAGATTTCTTGCTTCATTTCTTAAATTGACACTTTTACGTAGCTTAAGCCAACTTTTAAATTCTGTTTAAAAATATATATGAAGTTAATAAAACTTTCTTCAAAATACTTAACTCATATTTGCATTCACGTATCTGCAAATACAAATGTTGCAGCAGAGTGCTAATGCATGAGAAACAGTGTTAAATTGTCTAAAGACAAAAGTTAAGTAGATTACCGTATATACTCGATCATAAGCTGGTTCGTTTATAAGCTGACCCTCCCAGGATGGATAAGTAAAAATGGAAAATTTTTATAATCCGTTCATAAGCTGATCCTATAATTCAGGAGTCAGCAAACTTTGGCTCCCGGGCATCAGGATAAGCCGCTGGAGGGCGGAGATGATTTGTTTACCGCGAGCGTCCACAGGCACGGAGGTAAGCCTAAGTAAACAAAGTGTCGCGGCATGCCAGCTGCTTACCTTCATGGGCCAAGACAGCAACTGGTGGGGAAATTTTGCGGGGGCAGAACCCGGGAGTGAGGGGAGTAACCCCGGTGACCACTCCCCACATGACCCCACCCCTAGCCCAGGACTCCACCTCTCCCCATCTCATCCCTTCCCACCAGGGGAGGATGAACAGCCTGGCTGGAGCTGCTCCGGTAGGCCAGACCAGGCGGCGTGGCCACAGCATGTTCCAGTGGGTTGGGCGCAGCGTGCTCTGGCGGGCCAGGCGGCATGGGCACAGTCTGCTCTGGGGGCGGGGCCGAGTGGCACAGCTGCAGCCTGTCAGCTCCGGAGCTGCAGCTGCTTTGGAAGCTGGGGGGAGAGCGGCGTGGCCAGAAGTGGAGAGACCGTGGCCCCACCTCTTCCCTTCTGTCTCTGCTGGCTGTGCTGCCTCTCCTTGCTCCCTCTGTTGGGGGGAAGGGCTGTGTCCCACCTCTCCCTCTCTGTACCCATTCATAAGCCGACCCCCTTGGGTGCTTTCCTTTTTTACTAAAAAAATATGGCTTATGAACGAGTATATACAGTAGTTCATTTTCATTGTTCTACTGAGAAGTGCAAAAAGAAAACTAGACTTGAAAATTATTTTTCCAATAATCTAAAGTGATATTGGTAACAGAGGCAAGGAAATACACTTTCAAAATTAAAATGTTTGTTTTGATTTCATCATTTTCATATTACTATAAAACATAACCAAAATAAAATGAGAAGTTGTTTAGAAACGAAATTGAAATGTTTCATTTTAAAAACAGCCAAATGGAACACTTAGACGTTGTTGGAACAATTTTCCCTGTTTTTTGGTAAAATTTCAGCAAAATGAACACAACTTGGCAGAGCATTTCAGTTTAGACACAGCTGCTTTCTCCAAGGGAAAATGGTTCTGTTGAAGTTTTTCTGACCAGCTGTAAATCTCAATGTTCATAAGAAGGATAGCATTTATGGACAAGAGGGGTTGGGAATTTTTGGCATGCTTTCCATCGCCGGCAACAGGCTGTCTTATAATCAAATTATTAAAATAATGCTCTCATAGGCATGGGGCAGAAACAATGCTTTGTCACCTATATGATATTTGACAAAATCTTTTTGATTTTTTTCCCCCCAGATACAGCAGTACTGTCCTCTCAGATTCCACACTTGGCCTGCTCGGTATATCATATGACATTAAAGGACTTGCCAGCCATGGTTAGGCTTTGGTGGAATAGCTGTGAGAAACGGGTCTTCAATGTAGTAGATAAATTTACAAGCAAATATGTCAGCAATGTACTTTCATTACAAGAAATATCTTCTGTGCAGACTAGCACACAGTTATTTAATGGCATGACGGTTAGTAAGGCCTTTATCCTCTCAAAAAGTTGTTTGTGAATTGTCTTGTAAAAATTGAAATATAAACTGTCCAATGTTTCTAAACCAGGCATTAAATACAATAAGGTGTTTTAAGCGCCATCTAGATAAAGATCACTGAGATAATGTCAATGGAATATAACTATCCCAGGATAGTGCTCTCTTGCAGTTGTGATTGGATTGAAATCCTGGCTCTGTAGAAGTCAACAGTTTTGCCATTGACTTCATTGGAGCCAGGATTTTACCCTAGATCTTTATCAAAATGCTGTAATGGTCAGAGCAGAGATGTTGCTTTTTCAGAACCTGACTGATCCTCTGACAATGAATAAACGACATTATTTCTATTATCATAAATGATTGATAGTATAATTTCATTTGTTATTGGTTTAGTAGGATGACATTTGTTCACTATATAATTGCTGACTTCCTGTGTTTGGAATAGTGTAGAAAATCTTGGTGCATGTACTTCAGTCAGAGAGGTTATCCATATAAGTGCTGTTTTCTGCAAGACCACTATCAATATGGGACCTTCTGGCTAGTGTCTTTTTTTTTTTTTTTTTTTAATTTATCAGTGATTGTGAGCCATCTTTCAGTCTGATTGGCTGATACGAGTTCTGTTTAATTTGGCATGACAAAGGTTGGCATTTTTCTTTATAGAAAAGATTTGTCAGTCACTCGTTTTCCTGGTCCAAGCATATGCAGTAAATTGTGGATGTTTCATGTAAGATAAAAAGACTTGAGAAAGTGTGTGTTTAACATAAAGTGAGATCTCACCAGTCTTTTGAATGTTTCTGTTTTTCTGTAGGTAAAAGCTCGGCCTGCTACTCGGGAAGTGATTGCTACCTATTCAGTTGATGATATATTTATTGAACTGATAATACAGCTTCCGCCAAATTACCCACTGGGCTCAATAACAGTTGAGAGTGGAAAGAGGGTTGGTGTGGCTGTTCAGCAGTGGCGCAATTGGATGCTACAGTTAAGCACGTACCTCACTCACCAGGTGAAGTTTTAGGCCAAGCCCTTGGTTTTGACAATTTAGGACATACAAACAGTGACACAAAAATGATAGAACAATCTTAACAATATAGTGTTGACTGAAATGTAACACCAGGATCTACATCTATGGATGATGAACTATTACAGTCTCAAAACTTCCCCTAACATGAGACCCTCTAAAATTGGGTTGGTTGGTAATTATAGATGTCACTCTACACTTGTGATTATAAGAAACTAACAAAAGGATTAATGCAAATAGCTTTATAAATGCTCTTAAATGCACGCTGTCCACTACGCTTCTGTAGAGAGGAACGTGTCTGAAATCTGAAGGCTCTGTTATAGGATACTGTCCACTGTAGTTGAAATACTTGGCTATATTTGATTATATACATTAAAATTGTACGTTTAATCCCTTTACCCCACACCCTTCATAAATAGCATGTCATCTTAGATTAATTTTTCAGGATAGGGTCCAAGTCCTCCTATGTATGTATGCAACACCTAGTACAAAGGAGCCCCTGCTTGGGGCTTCTGGATGTTACTAGAATAGAAATAAGAAATGTTCTAAAATGTTAACACATCACTGATTGCTGTTGTGACTCTTTCCTTCTGTTAGAATGGAAGTATTATGGAAGGCTTGGTTTTGTGGAAAAATAACGTGGATAAACGGTTTGAGGGCATTGAAGATTGCATGATCTGTTTCTCAGTCATACATGGTTCCAATTATTCTCTTCCCAAAAAAGCCTGTAGAACATGCAAGAAAAAATTCCATTCAGCCTGTTTGGTAAGTACCCAGAGTTGGTCTTGTGTACACGTTTGTATTTTGCCTAAATTTAAAATCTGGTTCAAATGGCCGCATGTAAGCTATATTAAAGCTGACAAAATGGTAATCATGAGTATATCGGAAAAGGTTGATGTTTATATTGCCATACAAAAGAAAATTACTGGTTCTCTAACAATATAATTCCAAGAGAGTTCTCACTTGTGGATCCTACCTTCTTAAAAGAGACCAGTCAACAGGGAGAATCCTGGATGGTATCTTTCAGAAACTAATGTTGTGTTTTATATTTGTATTTTATATGACTTTGCTTCCGCTAGGGGAAGTTGCTTATCACAGCTAACTGGAAAAATAACTTTTACTAGACTATTTAGTATTTGGTAGCCATCTTCACTGGCAAGTTATATGTCACTGTATCTGATAAAACCTTACACCTGTCAAACAAAACTGAATGAAGGTGTTCAAGTGTGAAGCACTTAAAATTCATCATATGTTCACATTTTAAATGTTTCTATTTCTCTTTCAGTACAAATGGTTCACATCTAGCAACAAATCCACCTGCCCACTTTGTCGAGAGACCTTTTTTTGAAATATAATGCTCTTCTCCCTCTTCAATAAAATGAACAATGTAGTAAATGAAGAGGAGGAACTGGTCCTGTCAAGAACTGTACATTGAAGGAAGCCAACTTACTTTTTGGAAATAATATCAGAATTATCTTAAATTGCTTGATTAAAGGGATGATCCATGTTGATCTCTGGACTGTGTTATTGTAAAGGGTTCTGAAACACTTGTTTGATATAAAAGAAATATATGTAAGAATAGTTTATTTTAATTTGTATATTTTTTAAAATGTTAAAGTATTCTAAAAATTTAGAGGTGATTTCAATAGTTATGTTTGCACCAAAGTAGTGTTCAACTACAACTCAGTCAATTAAACCTACCTAGGTACAATCCATCATACTGTTATGCACTCAAGCAGGATGGTGCCTCTAATTTTACAAGTGAATTTAGTTTAGGTGGCACGAAGATCTGAATTTCTGGAACCATTAAATTTGCATTTATAAATCTTCTCATATTTGAATTATTAGCTGCAGTTGCTGTTGCATTAAAGTTAAAGCATATGATAAAACATCAGTGGTAACTTAATGTTAAAGCCTGATCTGAAATACAAGGTAATCTAAAGTATTTATAAACTGAACGTTAATAGTGTAACCCAATTTTTTGATTTCTAAGATTGAAACATTCAGCAGGTAAAATCAGAGAGAGAAGTTAGAGAAGAGGAAGGATGCCAACCAGCTGTTGTGCTCTCCTTAGTGCTGTTTTCTTTATGTGCAGTTGGTGAAAACCTTAACATGTTAATGAAATTTTATGCTCCACTGACCACAGGGATTTAGTTTTATAACTGAATTTAAAATTGTTTCGCTAATAACTTCTGTTCATATAAGTTGATTTTTCCAGAGAAACATGTACAGAACGTATAGCCCATTTTAGCTGTGAAGCCATGTTGCTTCATGTGGTAAATATTCGAATCTGTGAAGTCACACAGTACAAAGGGAGAAATAGGCCTATTATGTCAATGTTATTAAGCCTTTGGGATTGTCCTATTTTTCTTTTGTCTTTTGGCCAATGGATTTTCTGGAAAAAAAAATACCCTAAATTTTAAGTGACTTGTGCTTCAGGTATCCAGTTAGATGGACCTTTTAAAGGGGCCTGATTTTCAGAGAGTGAGTGCTCAGCCTTGTCTCAAAAGCAGGCCCTTTCAAGGTTGGCACCCAGAATCACTTGTAGCTTTTGAAAAGACATGCCTACATGATTGTAGGTGCAATAAATCAGTAGTGCCACCACTAAGCTGCTAATGGAGAACCTCTGCATTTTAATTATCTTTTAATAAAGAAAGCAAAAGGTCGTATTTTAACATCAATTTGAAAAAACATTTTAAAGGGAAACAATTTGTTTCCATAATTTTGATACTTTAGCAGAAAGGCTTCTCAAATGTTTACAGTAATTTATTAAATATTAATCATTAGTCTAAATGATTATTTATTGCAGATTAGGAGACAACTTCTGCTGGATAAATGAAACAGCTGGACAACTTCATTATTTAGCTGCCCATATCTTGTGAATTGCATCTTCCATAGAAAGCTTTAATTGGCTTGCAGGTTGGTTCTGTTAGGTATCCTGTAGTCCAGACTTCGGTAGTGGGAAGCAGTGCTTTTCTTCTCCAAAATATCTGGATGTGGCAACTGTTATTCTAGCCATTGCCTGCCCTTTGGTGATCCACAATTGTTTAATCTCTTGCACTAACAATTTTTGAAAGAGGATTAACCTTAAGACATTGGCAGAATAACTGTAGAGCAGAATATGAAATGTAGGGTCTTGATCTTCAAGTCACTCTACCTCTAAGGGTGAAATCCCGGCCCCACTGAACTCAATGGCAAAACTCATTGGCTTCAGTAGAGCTAGGATTTCATCCTAATTTATACTAGTTACCTTCATAGTGTATGCTCTGCCATGTATTACTACAAATGCTTGAGTCATGCTTGAGTCACAAAATATGAAGATGAGTAACATCCATTGTCCTAGTTATAACAACATCTAGCAGTTCTAATCCCATTTTATGAAAATATCTCAAGCACTGAGAATAGTCTGATGTTAAAATGGACCCTCATAGAGTTTTCTAACTTTAAATGCATTATTGTCAATTGTTGTAACTCAGTGTCAGTCACAATTGAGAGATGGGATATTCCCCTCCTGCCTGCAGTTTCTGGGGATGGTAACACAGCTGCTGCTGCTGCTCACAGCCCCCCGGTGGCTTGCTGCCCAATCTTCTGCCTCCATGGCAGCAGTTCAGTGGTTGACTTTGCTCCCAACCATTTCTTTGCCAGCTTTAATTTTAATGATTTTTTGGACAGAAGTAGCAACTTTTACTCAGCTTTCTTCATCAGGTATATTGTGATGTGGTGTCAGCCACCTGGAATCGCAACTGCAGGCCTCCCTCTCACCCAAAAATGTGGCAGAAGTGACCTATAAATAAGTCCCTACCAAATTCACAGCCATGAAAAACGCATCACAGACCATGAAATCTGTTTTTTTGTGTGCCTTTACCCTGTACTATACAGATTTCACAGGGGAGACCAGTGTTTCTCAAATTGGGGGGCCTGGGCCAAAAGGGAGTTGTGGGGGTGGGGGTCACAAGGTTATTTTAGAGGGGTCATGGTATTGCCACCCTTACTTCGGTGGTGCCTTCAGAGCTGGGCGGTGAGAGGACAGCAGCCATTGGCCAGGCACCTAGCTTGAAGGCAGCGCCTCGCCAGCAGCAGCGCAGAAGTAAGGGTGGCAATTCCATACCATGCCAACCTTCTGCACTGCTGCTTTCAGAGCTAGGTGGCCAGACAGTGGCAGCTGCTGAGGGCCCAACGCTGCAGGCAGCAGCACAGAAATAAGGGTGGCAATACCATACCATGCTATCCTTACTTCTGTGCTGGTGGTGGCTCTGCCTTCAGAGCTGGGCTTCTGGCCAGCTGCCGCCACTCTCCAGCTGCTCCGCATTAAAAGGCAGCACTTCTGCCAGCAGCAGTAATGGGAGCAGTACCACAATCCCTCCTACAATAACCTTGCGACCCCACCTCCACTCCTCCAACTCCGTTTTGGGTCAGGACCTCTACTCTTACGACACCGTGAAATTTAAGATTTAAATAGCTGAAATCATGAAATTTTTAATTTTTAAAGTCCTATGACCTTGAAATGGACCGTGAATTTGGTAGGGCCCTACCTATAAACACTAGGCCATATCAAAGCGGTGTTCTATAGGTGATGCAGCATTTATAGGCTCTTCAGACGGTGAATTATGCCCTGCCTGTTCACAGCTAGCCAAACCTTGCAGTGCCACAGTAAGCAGACAGTAAGGTTAGGTCCCCACCTTGGCCCAGAGAGCTGCAACTCCAACACAGGAAAACAGCAGAGGAGATGGAACATATTGGGGAGAGAATCCAAAGATGAGCAATTCACCATCTGGCCAACTCGGGGGGGTAAATGTCAGGGTAGACATGATGCAGCAGGGCACCTACCCAGCTTCTCTTCTCTCCAATATGAATCAGAGGACTGACACGACACCCGATCCAATGAGGAGTGTGTGTGGGGGGGAGAACAGGGACACATATCTAGAGGGCAGAAGGCACTAAATAGCTGCAAGTTACCACTGCCTCTGTTGTGTAGCAATTCCTGCAAAGCAGACACATAGGGCCAAAAGGGTAAGAAAAAATGTAAATCTAACCCAGGTATTCATCCTCTGATTTCACTAACTCTACTCCGGAAAGAGCACTCAGGGTATGTCTACACTACAGGATAATTTCGATTGAACATAAACCGGTTTTATAAAACAGATAGTATAAAGTCGATTGCGTGCAGCCACACTAGGTACACTAATTCAGTGGTGTGCGTCCATGGTCCGAGGCTAGTGTCCATTTCTTGGAGCGTTGCACTGTGGGTAGCTATCCCGTAGCTATCCCATAGTTCCTGCAGTCTCCCCCGCCCCTTGGAATTCTGGGTTGAGAGCCCAGTGCCTGATGGGCAAAAATCATTGTCACGGGTGGCTCTGGGTACAGCCTCACCCCTCCCTAAGTGAAAGCAGCAGACAAACGTTTTGCGCCTTTTTTCCTGGGTGAACTCTGCAGACGTCATAGCACTGCAAGCATGGACCCCGCTCAGATCAACACCGCGATCGTGAACGTTGTAAACACCTCACGCATTCTCATGCAGTCTATGGTGAACCATGAACTGCAAAGCCAGGCGAGGAGGAGGCGGCAGCTACGGCAGCGCGGCAACGAGAGTGATGAGGACATGGAAACTGAATTCTCCTTAACCGCGGGCCCCTGCACTTTGGAGCTCCTGCTGGTAATGGGGCGGGTTCTACCCATTGAACGCCGATTTTGGGCCCGGGAAACAAGCACAGACTGGTGGGACCACATAGTTTTGCAGGCGTGGGACGATTCACAGTGGCTGTGAAACTTTCGCATGCGTAAGAGCACTTTCATGGAACTTTGTGACTTGCTTTCTCATGCCCTGAAACACCAGAATACCAAGATGAGAGCAGCCCTCACAGTGGAGAAGCGAGTGGCAATAGCCCTGTGGAAGCTTGCAACGCCAGACAGCTACCGGTCAGTCGGGAATCAATTTGGAGTGGGAAAATCTACTGTGGGGGCTGCTGTGATGCAAGTAGCCAAAGCAATCACTAAGCTGCTGCTACAAAAGGTTGTGACTCCAGGAAATGTGCAGGCCATAGTGGATGGCTTTGCTGCAATGGGATTCCCTAACTGTGGAGGGGGCGATAGATGGAACCCATATCCCTATCTTGGCACCGGTGCACCAGGCCACCCAGTACGTAAACCGCAAGGAGTACTTTTCAATGGTGCTGCAAGCACTGGTGGATCACAAGGGACATTTCACCAACATCCACGTGGGATGGCCAGGAAGGGTTCATGACGCTTGCGTCTTCAGAAGCACTGCTCTGTTTAAAATGCTGCAGCAAGGAATTTACTTCCCAGACCAGAAAATAACAGTTGGGAATGTTGAAATGCCTGTAGTTATCCTGGGGGACCCAGCCTACCCCTTGATGCCATGGCTCATTAAGCCATATACAGGAAGCCTGGACTGTGGTCAGGAGCTGTTCAACTACAGGCTGAGCAAGTGCAGGATGGTGGTAGAATGTGCATTTGGCCATTTAAAGGCACGCTGGTGCACATTACTGACTCGCTCAGACCTCAGCCAAACCAATGTCTCCTTTGTTATTGCTGCTTGCTGTGTGCTCCACAATCTCCGTGAGAGTAAGGGGGAGACCTTTATGGCGGGGTGGGAGGCTGAGGCAAATCATCTGGCTGCTGATTACGCGCAGCCAGACACCAGGGCGATTAGAAGAGAACACCGGGAAGCGGTGCGCATCAGAGAAGCTTTGAAAATGAGTTTCATCACGGGCCAGGGTATAGTGTGACTGCTGTGTTTGTTTCCCCTTCATGAACCCGCCCCCTTTATTGACTCATTCCCTGTAAGCAACCCACCCTCCCCCTTCGATTACAGCTTGCTTAAGGAAATAAAGTCACTATCGTTTAAAAATCATGTATTCTTTATTAAAAAGCTCATTATAAAAAGAGGGAGAGAACTGACAAGGTAGCCCGGGTGCGGTTTGGGAGGAGGATAGGAGGGAAGGAAAAGGACACTAAAATCATTTCAATGTAATGACAGCCTTTTGGTTGGACTGTCCACGAGGGTGGAGTGGGCGGGTGCACAAAGCCTTCCCCCACGCGTTCTTACATGTCTGGATGAGGAAGATCTGGAACATGGTGAGTACTGAGGTGGTGACACAGGGGCTGCAGAGGCACTCTGTGACCTCACTGCTCTTCCTGAAGCTCCACTAGACATCAGAGGATGTCAGTCTGATCACGCACCAGACCCAGTGTTTCATTCCGCCACTGCTGATCTTCCTGCCTACACCTCTCATCTCGAGCATCTCTCCTTTCCTCACGTTGGTCCCTCCTGTCCTCACGTTCACTGGCATCTTTCCTATAATTTGATACCACGTCCTTCTACTGATTCAGATGAGCTCTTTCATTGCGGGTTACTTCCATGATTTCCGAGAACATTTCGTCTCGCGTCCTCTTCTTCCTCCGCCTTATCTGAGCTAGCCTTCGGGATGGAGTAGGGAGGCTTGAAAAATGTGCAGCTGCATGAGGGAGGGAAAAAAGGGAGAGAAGTATTTAAAAAGATACATTTTACAGAACAATGGTTATAGTCTTTCACAGTGAACACTATTCATCTTACACAGCACATGTGATTTCACTACATGGTTGCATTTTGCATCTTAACTTTGAGTGCCGACTCCGGTGTTACAGATCTCACAGACGCAGGTCCGGGCATCAGAATTCAGCTTGCATGCGGCCATGGTAAGCCATTGCCTTTCGGCTTCTGCAGCCTTCACTTCCATTCTCAGAAGCCACCCCCACCCCCCTCCAATTCTCTAGGATGATTGCTTTACCCCTCACCCCACCGCATGGCTGGTATCATGGAAGATCACTGCTAATCACCCCCTTTCCCCCCCACCACGTGGCTGGTAGCTGGGAAGATTCCTGCTAGCCAAACGGGAGAAAGCTCAGCGCTATCCTTCCTCCCCTCCCTCTGCTTGGCTACATGCAAGGAAGGATTTCTTGTAAGCAACAGGCAAACACCCCTGTAGGAAAAAGGCCATCTCTGTCCCCTTAATTAAATTCCTGAATTTCAACCAGGTTACCATGAACAATATCACTCTTCTGAGGATAACAGAGCGAGATAAAGAACGGATGTTTCTTGAATGCCAGCAATCACCGGGACCATACGCAGCTATGCTTTGTCATGCAATGATACCCGATTACTTGCTACATGCATGGCGTGGTCAAGTGTCCTACCATGGTGGACGGAACAAGGCTGCCTTGCCCAGAAACCTTCTGCAAAGGCTTTTGGAGTACCTCCAGGAGCGCTTCATGGAGATGTCCCTGGAGGATATCTGCTCCATCCCCAGACATGTTAACAAACTTTTCCAGTAACTTTACTACCTGCGAATGCATCCCAAGCCCTCAGGGCAAATCAATCATTAAAAAATGCTTGCTTTTAAACCATGTTTTTATATTTACAAAGGTACACTCACCAGAGGTCGCTTCCATGCTTTACTGTCTGGGCTAGTGGGTTGGGAGGGCTGGGACGGTAATTCCGTTTGGTTCAGAAAAAGGTCCTGGCTGTTGGGGCTTACGGAGTGCTGTGTGCTCTCTGCAAGCTCGTCCTCCTCCTCACCTTCCCCGTCCGCATAATCCTCAGGCATGGCTGAGATTACAACCCCACCACGGAATCCAAGGACAGGGGTGGGGTAGTGGTGGCGCAGCCCCCTAAAATTGCATGCAGCTCAGCGTAGAAGCGGCATGTTTTCAGCCCTGCCCCAGACCTTCTGTTTGCCTCTTTGGTTTTCTGGTAGGCTTGTCTGAGCTCCTTCACTTTCACTCTGCACTGCACTGAGCCCCTGGTGTAGCCTCTCTCCATCATGGTCTTGGATATTTTTTCAAAAGTTTTTTCATTTCGTCTTTTTGAACGGAGTTCTGTTAGCACTGAATCCTCTCCCCATATAGCGATCATAACCAGTACCTCCCGTGCGGTCCATGCTGGAGCTCTTTTTCTATTCTCAGGAGACTGCATTGTCACTTGTGCTGATCAGAGCTCCACGCTGGCCAAACAGGAAATGAAATTCAAAAGTTCACGGGGCTTTTCCTGTCTACCTGGCCAGTGCATCTGAGTTCAGATAGCTGTCCAGAGCGGTCAGTGGTGCACTGTGGGATACGGCCCGGAGGCCAATACCATCGATTTGCGGCCACACTAACCCTAATCCGATATAACAATACCAATTTTAGCGCTACTCCTCTAGTTGCGGAGGGGTACAGAAACTGATTTAAAGAGCCCTTTATATTGATTTAAAGGGCATCGTAGTGTGGATGGGTGCGGCGTTAAATTGGTTTAACGCTGCTAAAATCGGTATAAACACATAGTGTAGACCAGGCCTCAGACTCAAGCTCTGAGAAGGGCTTAAGAAAAAAAAAAAAAAGCAGCAAAGGTTTTTTTCCCCTTGATAAATTTGACAACACGTGTGGAAAGGTTGCATCTGCCATCCAGATCCCACTCTGGAACAAGCACCTGAGGACAAGTCTGAGGACAAATATTTTCTTTCCAAATCACTGCCTGAGACAGCAATCCTACTGCATCCATCTTCAGAAGATGTGATCAAGGAGAAACAGGAAACCCTTGACAAGGGTAAGCACATGTACTTAGATACTAAAAGTTGCAAGAGCCAAAAACTGCCATCACAGATATACCAACGATTATGCTATGCTAGCATCATTAGCAAAAGTATATGATAATCCCATCCAAAAGGGATTTGTTTCCTGAAGATACAAATGATAGAAAGGCAGAAGTCAGCCACAGAAAGTATTCCAAGGCTTCTTGGTAGACCTTGGAGTGTCCTAGGCCACTGCCTGTTTTGTAAGAGCCATGCTGTCCTGGCTGTGTAACTATAAGGCCAGGGAAGACAAAGGACCATTTTGACTTCCAGCTTACTGTTAGAAAAGAACCCTAGATCCAGTCTTTGTGGCAGATGCCTCAATGGATGCAATGAGATTCTCAGCCAATGTCATGGCAGCCAGCTTAACAGCTGGGTGCTACATCTGGCTATGCCCATAGATGCACGTTCCAAACAAATCCTGTGTTCATCTAAATTCAGAGACTCTGCTGTTTGGGGAAAAATTGGATAACGGTGTGGTAGAAAACACTACCAAAACAGAACCAGTTCCACCCTTCCACTTCCCACAGTGCCTTGAGAAGGGACAACAAGCCCAGCAACACAGAAATTCTCCTGTTTTGTCCATACTCACAAAAATACCAGGGGAAAGACAGCAGTTCACCAGCAGAAAACCTTGGAACTGCAGACCAAGTGCTAGTACCACCTCTCAGGGTTTGGTACGACAACGAATGAATGTGCCTCTGCCCAGATCTGAATCTAGGAAACAAAATTTCCCCACAACTCAGGGGTCTCTACTGAACACAGACAAGTGGGTGGTATGAGAGAGATAGTGAGTTGCAGCTGCTCACTGGAACTAAGGGCCTCACCTCTTCCCTTCTTCATCCAATCCCTCAACTCAAGCAACTATCAAATGAGAAGTGAAATCTCACACCACCTAGCCATAGGAGCAATGCAAACGGTACCCTGAGAAGAAAGGTTCTTAAGGCTACACTCCATATACTACATCACCCACAAGCATACAGAGCATGGCAGAGCATTTCAGAACTGGCCTGGACCTCAAACATCCCAACAAACAGATGAAGAAAACAAGGTCCCAAATGGAAACCCGAACTTTGGCAGAACTTCCTTGCCTCAGAGGACCTAGCAGATGATCTACACCAGGGGTCGGCAACCTATGGCACGCGGCTGCCTGCTGGGACTCCACGTGTCATTAAAAATCCTGCCGACGCGCCAAGCCTCAGGGTCCGCGGTCCCGCGCCAGAGCGCTGGCCTAGCGCAGCAAGCCGCCGGCCCCTCCCCCGCCACCGCCCGCGCAGCGCTGGGGGGCTGGGGCTGCGCGCTCCCGCGGGGCAGCGTTTGGCTCCGTGGGGAGGGAAAGACGCTCCCCGCTCCCCCGGAGCCCTGCTGCCGCGCGTGCTGCTCTCTGCGGGGCGGGGCTGCGCGCGGCGGCGGCAGGGCTCTGGATGAGCGAGGAGCCTCATGGTAAGGGGGCCGGGGCCGGCTCCGGGGCTGGCTAAGGGGTGGGGGCAGTCAAGGGACAGGGAGCAGGACGGGGCGGTGGTATACTGGGGGGTGGTTAGGGGTGGGGGTTTCTGGAGGGAGCAGTCAGGGAGCAGGGGGGTTGGATGGGGCATGGGAGGCCCGGGGTCTGTTAGGGGGTGGATAGGGGTCAGGGCAGTCAGGGGACAGGGAGCAAAGAGGGCCCTGGGGGAGCAGTTAGGGTGGGAGGGTCTCTGGAGGGGGTGGTCAGAAGACAAGGAGCTGGGGGGGGTTGGATGAGTCGGGAGTTCGGGGGGGGCTGTCAGGAGGCAGGGGTGTGGAGAGGGGTTGGGGCAGGCAGGGAGCGGGTGGGGGGGTTGTATGGGTCCAGAGTTCTGGGGATCCTGTCAAAGGGTGGGGAGCGATTAAATAGGCATGGGAGTCCAGGGGGGTCTGTCTAGGTGTGGGGGTGTGGATAAGGGTTGAGGCAGTCAGGGGACAGGTAGGGGGGAGGGTCCTGGGGGGCCAGTCAGGAGATAAGAGGCAGGGAGGCTTGATAGGGGGTGGGGTCCCAGGAGGGGGTAGTTGGGACAAGGAGCGGGGAGGGTTGGGGATTCTGGGGGGTGCAATCACCCAGCACTCTGCCCTGAGCCCTGATCCCCTCCCCCACACACACTCAGCCCTCTGCCCTGAGCCCTGCACCACCACACACCCCTAGGCCCCTGCCCTGAGCACTGTACCACCCAGCCCTCTGTTGACTCCTTGACCCCCACCCCATGACCCCAGCCCTGACTGGCACCCCCACACCTACCCAGCCCCCCTACCCTGACACCTGCACCCCCCTCACATGCCCCCAGCCCTCTGCCCTGACTCTTGCACCCCCCACATCCCCAGCCCCCCCCCCCACATCCCATGCACCCTGCACATCCCCACCCCCACCCTGAGCACCAAACGGGAGCCCCTGCACCCTCACTCACATTCCCACCTGCACCCTTCACACCGCATGGGAGCTGCCCGGGTAAGTGCCCCCACACCCAAACCTCCTGCCCCAACCCTGAGCCCCCTCCTTCATTTTAGCTCCTGGCCAGACCCTTCACCCCCAGCCCTGTGCTCGGTCCACTCCAACTCTCAGCTCAGTGCAGAGAGAGGAAGAGAATGGGCCAGAACCAGGGAGAAGGTAGGTACCCACTGTATGTGGGCAGGGCCGGGACCCCAGACTGGCAGGAGCCGGAGGATGGAACCCCTGAGCGGCAGTGAGCTGAGCCGCTCAGGCCACTGCCGGTCTGTGGTCCCAGCCACCAGCCCCACACAGCCCGCTGCCGGTCTGGGGTTCTGGCTGCCAGACCCTTCCCAGCTGGGGTCCCGGCCGCAGGCCCCACTCAGCCCACTGCCGGCCTAGGTGAACAGAACCCCAGACCAGCAGCCGGCTGAGCTGGCCGGTGGCGTAAGATCAACATTTAATTTTAAATGAAGCTTCTTAAACATTTTGAAAACCTTGTTTATTTTACAATACAACACTGTGTTAGCTATATAATATATAGACTTGTAGAGAGATACCTTCTAAAAAACATTAAAATGTATGATCGGCCTGCGAAACCTTAAATTAGAATGAATAAATGAAGACTCGGCACACCACTTCTGAAAGGTT
The DNA here is from genome assembly GCF_025201925.1 of Gopherus flavomarginatus. Taxonomy (NCBI): domain Eukaryota; kingdom Metazoa; phylum Chordata; order Testudines; family Testudinidae; genus Gopherus; species Gopherus flavomarginatus. The sequence goes on along the minus strand of NC_066617.1, from coordinate 199,495,606 downwards.
GCCGACCCCTGATCTACACATTGCAATAGCACACACATATAGCTATCTACTGAGATTTGCACACGGCACAAACAAAAAGCAGAATACTTTGTGGTATTTTACTGAGAGGAACAATGAGAAGTCAGTAAAATTAGATGTTATAGAGAAAGTCTGTACAACAATTCAAATACCTCCATTCAGTGTTGAGCCGTGATGGGAATGTGGACGCGGATGTTAGGAGCTGCATGAAGAGCATTTGCTGTAAATGGATGGATCTGATGCACTTTGCTCTTATCAGAATATGCCAAGTAAATGAAATAGCAATGTGTATAAGATCTAAGATCATGATTAGCCCATCCATGATTAAGGATATGTTTTAGTCACTGGTATTTTTAGTAAAAGTCATGGAAAGGTCACGAGCAGTAAACAAAAATTCACAGCCCTTGACCTGTCCGTGACTTATACTATATATCCCTAACTAAAACTTGGGCTGGGGGTGCTCTGGGGAGGGTGATATGGGGGTGTTGGCCCAGGGCCCCTGCTGGTGCTGCAGAGGAGATGGGCAGGCAGAAGCACGTGGCCCAGGACCCCTACTGGTAATGTGGGGGAGGGTTGGCAGGGCTGCCACGCTCCATGTGTCCCTGCAGCTCCTAGGGGGAGAGAAGGCCGGGCGGCACCGTGCACTGCCCCCATGAGCTCCGGCTCCACAGCTCCCCTTGGCCGGGAACCACAGCCAATGGGAGCTGCGGGGGCAGCCCCTATGCGGCAGGTGCAGCGCGGAGAGCCCCCTGACCCCTCTACCTAAGAACTGCAGGGATATGCCGGCCTCTTCTGGGAAGCCCCCTGAGGTAAGAGCCACCCCGCACCCCAACCCTGAGCTCCCTCCCACACCCATACTACCCCAGCAGCCACTTTTGTGGCTGGCCCAGGGGCTGCCTGATCTGCTCAGGCAGCCCCGGAGCCAGCCGCACTGGCTGCTGCAGAAGTCATGGGAAGTCACAGAATCTGTGACCAACATGCAGCTTTATCCATGATGTATGGGTTGGAATGTTGGCCAATGCAGAGAAGCAAAAACTACTTCACATTGCCAAAATGAGAATGCTCAGTTGCATGCTGGGTAAAAGGAGAGCTGATAGGCTATGCAATGAAACAGCATGAGGCATGATTCAGGTAGCCTTCATCACCTGAAGGAGTATCAACTGAGATCTCTGCATAATTTGAGACTAGATCTGAGATACGCTGGCCAGAGAATACAAGACCACGTAGTCACAGGAGGAAGACCTAGAAAAACTTGGTTTGAGATGTCGAAGGAGGACAGAAAGGCTGGCATCAGCTTGGAAGACACACTTGACAAACATATTTGCAAAGAACAAGAGCTGCTGACCCCAACTGATCGGACAAGGTAAAGACGAAAAAGAAGACTAAAGACTACTACCAACATAAAACTTATCTTCCCATGACTCACAGGAGGTTGTCCTCCCATCCAAACCCACAGCAGCCTACAAAAAATCTGTGGCATAATTTGGATATTTGCAGAGCACAGATGATCTATCATGAGTGCTATGAATCAACAAGATCAGACCCCCCATTTGTCTACTTTCACCCAAAGTCCAAAGGGCTACAGGTCTCCAAACAGTCTTTAGCCAGAAGGATCAAGTTATGCACTGTAGAGATATACAAGGCATCAAATAAACTTGTTCCTGATGGAATCAAGGCACATTCCACAGGATCTTCATGGGCAGAGAGAGCCTGTGCTTCCACTCAGGGTATCTATTGGGCAACAACATAGTCTTCAATTAAAACCTTAATTATACATTATAAGGTGGCCTCCTTTGCTGTATGCAGTGACCCAGAAATAATTTGCCATTTTGATAATTTTGGGGAAGGACTCTCTCATTCTTCTTCGAGTGATTGCTCACATCCATTCCAGTTAGGTGTGCGCGCTGCGCGTGCACGTTCGTTGGAAACTTTTTACCCTAGCAACTCCAGTGGGCCGGCAGGTCGCCCCCTGGAGTGGCGCCGCCATGGCGCTCAATATATATCCCTGCCGGCCCACCCGCTCCTCAGTTCCTTCTTACCGCCGTGTCGGTCGTTGGAACTGTGGAGCGCGGCATAGCTGTCCTCCACGTCCCTAGCTCTCCTTGTTATCTCTCGTTATCTCTCGTATTGTTATAGTTGTTAGTTAGATTGTTAAGTATAGATAGTAGTAATTAAGTGTAAATAGGTTGTAAATAGTTGTTCGCCGGGGGCTTAGCCCTTCCCGGCACCCGGCACCGGGCTCATGCCTGGTTCGCCGGGCTTCAAGCAGTGTGCGGCCTGCAAGAAGCCCATGCCCACCAGCGACCCCCACGACGCGTGCCTGAAGTGCCTGGGGGAATCGCACAGATCGGACAAGTGCCGCATCTGCAAGGCTTTTAAGCCAAGAACAAAAAAGGAGAGAGATCAAAGACTCTGGACTCTCCTTATGGAGGCGGCACTTGACCCGGCGGCTTCGCAGGCCGTGATCTCGGCGCCGGCACCGGATCGCACCGGCACCGAAAAGACTCCCTGGCACCGACCTTCTCCGGCACCGGGGACAGAACCAAGACCGTCGAAGTCTGCTACTCCGGCCAGGCAGACCCGACTGGAGCGCCCGGCCTCAACATCGGCCGCGGCGCCACCAGCACCGTCGACTCCGGGCCCGGCGGGTCCATCGAGTCCGGTGCCGCCAAGCTCCCCCATGAGATCTGGGGTTGAGATATTGGTCCCATCCACGCCGGAGACCTTCGCCTCGGCTCGGGACCTCATTGCCTTAACTGAGCCTACTCAGCTGCCACCCCCGGTACCTCCGGTGCGGGTCGCGTCTAGAGGCAAACCCATGATGTCGGCACCGTCTCGGGACTCGCGCTCACGGTCCAGGTCCCGACGTCACGGCAGATCGAGATCTCATCGCCGCTCGCAGTCCCGGCACAGCTCTCCTCGGCGGTACCGGTCGCACTCGCGGCACCGGTCGACCTCAAGGCGGTCGCGGTCGGACTCCAGCCGCCGATACCGGCACCGTGACTCCAGGAGCCAGTCCCGCCGTCACTCGCCGCACCGGTCGACCTCCCGGCACCGAGCTGGTGGCAGGTCCCGGTCCCGATCCCGGCACCGAAGCGGCGGCCGGTACCGGTCCAGATCCCGGCACCGAGACAGGTCCCGGTCCCGGTCCCGGCACCGTTTTGACTCCCGGTACCGATCCCCGGCACCGAGAAGATCGTCGCTGCCGACCCGCGCAGACCCTTACCAACCAGGGTCTGCCCCGCCGTGGCCTTCTAGACAGCCGTCGGTCTCCTCCCAAACGGACAGCGGGTATGCGCTGGGCACCGACCGGCAGGCGGCGCTATTTCACGACCCGCCACAACACGACCAAGGCCCGCAGCAATGGGGGTTTTGGACACCCTGGGCATACCATCAAGCCCAGGGGCCCCAACAGCTTCCTGCTAGGTCTGCGACGGCGGAGCACAGGGTGCCGGAAGCCTCATTGTCTCACCCCCCTCCCTCCCCGGATGGGGAGGAAGGGTCCAAGCAGCAAGACTCCGCTCTGGCTCCTGAGACAGAGGCGAGGGCCGAGGGAGACCCTCCATTAGACACTCTCTTGCCGGGGGTCTCCTCATCCTCCTCCCCTGATGAAGCGGTGGCTGGTACCTCCTCCAGTAGCCCCCCCCCCGCTGGATCTCAGGGCGCACCAAGACCTGGCGAGTAGCTCAGAATCTGAGCCTACAAGCCGAGGAGGTCTCGGAAATAGAGGATCCAATTGTTACCATCCTCTCATCGGATGCTCCCACCAGGGTCGCCCTACCCTTCATAAGGACCATCCAGGCCAACGCCAATACCATCTGGCAGTCTCCGGCCTCCATCCCCCCTACGGCGAGGGGCGTCGAGAGGAAGTACATGGCCCCCTCTAAAGGCTATGAGTACCTCCATATACACCCGACACCGTGTTCCCTGGTGGTACAATCAGTAAATGACAAAGAGCGTCATGGGCAGGAAGCTCCAGCCCCCAAATCCAGGGAGGCCAGGCGAATGGACCTCCTCGGCCGTAAAGTATACTCGGCTGGGGCGCTGCAGCTCAGGGTTTCGAACCAGCAAGCCCTGCTCAGCAGGTACGCTTTCAACTCCTGGGTGGCAGCAGACAAATTTAAGGAGCTGCTGCCGCAAGACGCCCGCCAGGAATTTGCAGCCATCTTAGATGAGGGCAAGAAGGTTGCACGTACATCTTTGCAAGCTTCTTTGGACGCTGCAGACTCGGCTGCCCGCACCCTCGCGTCGGGAGTAACGATGCGCCGCATCTCCTGGCTGCAGGTCTCTGGCCTTCCTCCGGAGCTCCAGCATACCATCCAGGACCTCCCATTCGAAGGCCAGGGCCTGTTTTCCGAAAAGACAGACCCCAGACTCAAGAGTCTGAAGGACAATCGGGTCATTATGCGCTCCCTCGGGATGCACACACCGGGAACGCAACGCAGACCCTTCCGGCCACAGCAACAACAGCAGCGCAGGCCATATTCCCAGTTCCGCCAACGGCAGGACCTTAACAGGCGCCGTGGCAGGAATGGAAGGCGCAGGCATTCGGGGAACCAAGGGGGGCAGAACCAAGGCTCCTCTAAGCCCCCGCCTGGACCCAAGCCTTCATTTTGAAGGTGCGCCCGAGGGCGCAGTAACAGTTTCCCCCATGGATCCTTCCCCCCCGTTTTCCAACCGCCTTTCGTTTTTCCTCCCGGCGTGGACCCAAATAACATCGGACCGCTGGGTCTTACGCACGGTGCAGACGGGATACCGCCTGCAGTTTATATCGTTTCCTCCTTCCCGCCCCCCTTCCTCGTCCCTCTTCAGGGACCCCTCTCACGAGCAATTCCTTCGGCAGGAGGTACAGACGCTCCTCAGCAAAGGAGCTATAGAGGCGGTTCCGGAAAACGAGAAAGGCAAGGGGTTTTATTCCCGTTATTTTCTGATCCCCAAGGCCAAGGGAGGCCTCAGGCCTATCCTCGACCTGCGAGAGCTCAACAAATACCTGGTGAAGTTGAAGTTCTGCATGGTATCCCTGGGGACCATTATCCCATCCCTGGATCCGGGAGACTGGTACGCCGCCCTCGACATGCAGGACGCGTATTTTCACATTGCCATTTGGCCACACCACAGACGTTTCCTTCGCTTCGTGGTGGGCCCCCTTCATTACCAATTTGCAGTCCTCCCATTTGGCCTTTCTACGGCCCCGAGGGTGTTTACAAAATGCATGGCAGTTGTTGTGGCACATCTTCGACGCAGTCGTATCCACGTGTTCCCTTATCTAGACGATTGGTTGATTCGGGGCACGTCGGAACGGCAAGTCTGCAGCCATGTCCACGTGATCACCGGCATGTTTGCTACTTTGGGCCTCTTGATAAACATGGACAAGTCCACCCTGATCCCCACGCAGAGGGTGGAATTCATCGGGGCCGTCCTGGACGCCACTGTGGCCAGGGCTTTGCTGCCGTTGCAGAGGTTCCAGGCATTGTCGGCGATCGTTCAACGACTGCGGGCAGCCCCCTTGACATCAGTGCGGACATGTCTAGCCCTGTTAGGCCACATGGCGGCTTGCACCTTTGTGACCGGTTATGCTCGGCTCCGCATGAGGCCCCTCCAGTTGTGGCTCATCGATCATTACCGGCCGGCAAGACAGCCGCTAGACATGCTGATCACGATCCCCCAAGGGGTGTTAGATTCTCTCGGCTGGTGGCTAGACCAGTCCGTGCTATGTGCGGGGCTCCCTTTCCACCCACCTCAGCCCTCGGTGTCCCTGACAACGGATGCCTCAGATCTAGGCTGGGGGGCCCACCTGGGGACCCTGAGAACGCAGGGCCTTTGGTCCCAGAAGGAGGTGGGGTTGCACATCAACATGCGGGAGTTGAGAGCGGTCCGCCTCGCTTGTCAAACGTTCTGCCATCAGCTTCAAGGTCGTTGTGTCGCGGTGTTTACCGACAACACGACGACCATGTACTATATCAACAAGCAAGGCGGCACCAGATCCTCTCCCCTTTGCCACGAGGCGATGCAACTCTGGGACTTTTGTGTAGCCCACTCCATTCACCTCACAGCTTCCTTCCTCCCCGGAGTACGGAACACGCTGGCGGATCGCTTGAGCAGATCCTTCCTGTCGCACGAGTGGTCCCTTCGCCCGGACGTCGCCCTCTCCATCTTCCGGAGGTGGGGTTATCCCCGTGTGGACCTCTTCGCGTCCGGGGGGAACAAGAAGTGCCAAGCATTCTGCTCCTTTCAGGGCAGGGAGCCCGGGTCGATAGCGGATGCCTTCCTTATTTCGTGGTCGACCCACTTGTACTACGCGTTTCCCCCGTTCCCTCTGGTCCACAGGGTCCTTCTGAAGGTGCGCAGGGACAGGGCTCGCGTGATCATGGTAGCCCCGGCATGGCCCAGGCAACATTGGTACCCCATGCTGCTGGACCTGACCATAGCCGACCCAGTTCCCCTGCCCCTTCACCCGGACCTGATTACCCAGGAGCATGGGACCCTCTGTCACCCGGACCTGCAGTCGCTGCACCTAGCGGCGTGGCTCCTGCGTGGCTGACCGGTTCTGAGCTGCGCTGCTCCACACCGGTGAGGGAGGTGCTTTTGGGCAGCAGGAAGCCTTCCACGAGAGCGACATATTCGGCCAAGTGGAAGCGTTTCTCCTGTTGGTGCGTGGAGAGAAATCTCCGCCCTATGGAAGTTTCGGTGGCCGATATCTTAGACTACGTTTGGTCCCTCAAACAGCAAGGTCTGGCGATATCGTCGTTGCGAGTCCACCTGGCAGCTATCTCCACCTTTCACCCGGGTGCGGATGGTCGCTCTATTTTTTCTCACCCGACGGTGTCTAGATTCCTTAAGGGACTGGAACGTTTATACCCTAACGTCCGTCTCCCTGCTCCAACCTGGGATCTTAACCTGGTGTTGTCCCGGCTCATGGGACCCCCCTTTGAACCGTTAGCTACTTGCTCCCTGCTTTACCTCTCTTGGAAGACTGCCTTTCTAGTAGCTATCACCTCAGCTAGGCGGGTGTCGGAACTCCGGGCTCTTGTGGTAGACCCCCCGTATACAGTCTTCCACAAAGATAAGGTGCAGCTGAGGCCACACCCTGCCTTTCTTCCCAAGGTAGTCTCGTCCTTCCACATCAGCCAAGAGATATTCCTTCCGGTTTTTTTCCCGAAACCTCACTCCTCAGGCAGGGAGCAGCAGCTCCACTCGCTTGATGTCCGTAGGGCTCTCGCGTTCTACGTGGAGAGGACCAAGCCCTTCCGCAAATCCCCCCAGCTTTTCGTGGCGGTAGCGGACCGCATGAAGGGGCTTCCTATCTCCTCCCAGAGGTTATCCTCATGGGTAACGTCCTGTATCAGGACCTGCTATGACTTGGCCCACGTCCCTACGGGCCGTGTGACTGCGCATTCTACCAGGGCGCAGGCGTCGTCGCTGGCTTTCCTCGCCCATGTGCCCATCCAGGAAATCTGTCGGGCAGCGACCTGGTCATCGGTCCACACCTTTGCTTCCCACTACGCCCTGGTCCAGCAGTCAAGAGAGGATGCGGCCTTCGGATCTGCAGTGCTCCATGCCGCGACTTCTCACTCCGACCCCACCGCCTAGGTATGGCTTGGGATTCACCTAACTGGAATGGATGTGAGCAATCACTCGAAGAAGAAAAGACGGTTACTCACCTTTGTAACTGTTGTTCTTCGAGATGTGTTGCTCACATCCATTCCACACCCGCCCTCCTTCCCCACTGTCGGAGTAGCCGGCAAGAAGGAACTGAGGAGCGGGTGGGCCGGCAGGGATATATATTGAGCACCATGGCGGCGCCACTCCAGGGGGCGACCTGCCGGCCCACTGGAGTTGCTAGGGTAAAAAGTTTCCGACGAACGTGCACGCGCGGCGCACACACCTAACTGGAATGGATGTGAGCAACACATCTCGCAGAACAACAGTTACAAAGGTGAGTAACCGTCTTTTCTACCACCTTACCCCTTTCTTTCTTACCTAATAATTTCATTTCTGCTAGTAGTGTGTCCCATAATTATACCCTATCTGGATGGCTTTGTAGCAAAGGGACAAAATTTAATTTTTATAGCTTCAGTTTGTCGGCTAGTTAGCCTACTGTTCATAGGTTTATGGGCTGGCATTGAAGCTGTTGTTACTCATCATTCTATGAGTTTTTATACACATTTGGAATAAATAGTTTGGTGCAAGCTGGAGAAGGGAGCATGATCAGTAAGAGCAGCATTATAGCATTGAACTGCTGGCAGGAGAGGAATAGCCCATACGTCTCAGAATTGTGGGAGACGCCGCAAGCAGAAAGGAAATTGACTAGAAAACTTGCTATTCTTAAATATATAATATAAGTAGAGCCCTTTGTTTTTATTTTATTTATTTTTTCCTAGTAATTAAGAATTACCAAAACAAAAAAACAGGTGAAAATCAGTGCAAAAAACTATTAACTTTTCTGGGTAAATAATTGGGTTTATTGTGGTGGACAGAAAGTCAAGGGGGAAAAGTATTCAGTGGATTAATGCTTTGAATTTTGTTAATCAATGTGGTTTGCAAAACTAAAACAGAACTCAAAACATAGTGCTACCTGAAAGTTTAAGAAGACAATAATACTTTTCATTTGAATAAACAGTTTTACTGTTGTAGACTTAGAAATATTATCCTATAAATATTTACTTTTAATAACTGGGTCACACCATTTGCAGCACATACCCTCAACCTCATCCTTTTCTCCTGTTTTTGTTTTTTTAAAAACTTTCAAATACTTGTTTTCTGAAATGTATTCTGGTATAGATTTTTGTTTTCTTCCCATTTTAGTGTGTCAAATCTTTAAACTGTTATCCGCTAACAGCTTGAAATGTGTACGTGGTGGACGTGAGATTCATCAGTATGTTCAGATGCACACACACTTCAGAGCTCGCATGCCTGTTTGTTTATTGTGTGTATTTTCTTGACTAATACATAGCCTTACTTCAACAGGCACCTTTGCATATACACCCAGACTAATGTATTGTCATAATACATATATCTCATGCAATGTATTGTATTTTTGAATAAAGCAAGTTATTTTTTATATATTTGAATGATACAAAAATAGGGTGAAAATCAGAAAAAAATGAATACTTTTTGTAAAATCCAGGAATTTTTCCATAAAAATCGGTTTAAACAAACTGAAGAGGCTTAAATATAGGGAGATTATCAAACCATACAAGTCTCCATCCCATACATTTTATGGTGCGTTAGTATAAGAATGGTATCATACCATAGTCATAAATGGACGTGCTTTATAAAGAACCATCACTTGTTAGTTTTCCATACTGTGACAACTAGGCTCTACTGAAAATATTTTTAAACTAAACCTTCCTTTTTACAGTCTAAAATTAGTCTCCACCCTAAAAGAATTTTGTAAAATTGATTATATTGAACTGAACTTTTTACACTGTTTATTAACCCATAGCATTTAGCTTAAAGACCCTGTATAACATATAGCAGAACTCCTTATTGGGTGCATCTGTTGAAATATTCATAGCAATAATACAGTAGCAAGATAAGATATGTAAGCAAAATTAGTTTCTATGCACTAGGCTTTTGATGATTCTGTAACCAGTGCAAAATATAAGACTGAGGCCATTAACCCCAAGATCAGTGGCTTCTTAAATACTAATTAAAACTAGATATTTGTACAGAATAAGTACCATAAGAGAAGACAAAGTACTAAAGCAAGAACACTGTTTTGAGAACCCATAATGAACGACAAAGGTTCACAATTAAATGTATGATCACATAAAAATATTCCAGTTATAAAACAAAACACATACCAATGAATTTCCCCATTTTAAAGTGTGACTGCCCATTTTAAAGTTTACATTTCAGCTACTGTTCCACTACGCTAATAGAAAACCAAGTCCAGAAACAACTGCTCCCTCATTGATTACAGACCACAGTGGGTTGACGGCCAGGTTAAGGGAACAAAAAAGAAAGTTTTGCTAATTTTCCTGTAAAGGTCAGGAGACAGGATAATTTTTTTTCAAAATCTGTTGAGTTATAGTTTATCATCACAAAATAGCCTGACCATTGTAACACCATTTGTGTTCAACTTCCATTGCTGAAGATGTTTAAAGATTTAAGAGCAGTCGTCAGGACTTGCTGAATTTGAGAATTGAGAGAGTTTCTCTTCCTGCTTGTCTAGAAAGTACTCTAGTACCTCTTAAACCGTATTTCTTCATTGTTTCCAAAATTTCATCTGTAATTAAAAATGTACAGCGTTACAGTTCAGTTTGTGTTAATCACCACCTAAAAAGCCCATCCTGTCTTAAACTGATTTATTTGCTAAAAGCAAATTACAAAACAAAAGATTACATAGATATTTTATGAGCCTATCATGCTCCTTCAGGTGATTAGAACAATTTTTAAAGCAGTCATCCAACAAAACCAAATGAACTTGGCTTTCTACTAGTGGAAATGTTGGATTTTAATGTCTTTGAAAAATATACTAAGTACTTAATTGAATTGATAAATAAGTTTAAGATTAAAAAGTGTGCTCAAAGTTTTAAGTGCATGTATGCTTTTAATATTCTATATATTAACACAAAATCCAAAATGAGTTAAGTGCAGTTATACTGAAACTGCAAATTAGTTAGAATGATAGTATAATGATTTAATATTCCCATCTTAACTAACTGCTTCAATTAAAAAAAGTTTCAGCACTATACTCAGGTTTCAAGTACTTAATAAAAAGGATGAGGAGTACTTGTGGCACCTTAGAGACTAACCAATTTATTTGGGCACAAGCTTTTGTAGACTAAAACTCACTTTATCGAATACATGTAGTGGAAAATACAGTAGGAAGATATACATACACACAGAACATGAAAAAATGGGGGTTGCCATACCAACTCTAACAAGACTAATCAATTAAGATGAGCTATTATCAGCAGGAGAAAAACAACTTTTGTAGTGATAATCAGGATAGCCCATTTCAAACAGTTGACAAGAAGGTGTGAGTAACAGTAGGGGAAAAATTAGCATGGGGAAATAGTTTTTACTTTGTGTAATAACCCATCCACTCCCAGTCATTATTCTAGCCTAATTTAATGGTGTCCAGTTTGCAAATTAATTCCAGTTCTGCAGTTACTCGTTGGAGTCTGTTTTTGAAGTTTTTTTGTTGGAAAATTGCGACTTTTAGATCTGTAACTGGGTGACCAGGGAGACTGAAGAGTGTTTAGGCTTTTTTGGTAAAATTCCAGCAGAGTACAATTACAGGTCTGATATTTGAGCCCTGTCTGAAAATGTTCAAACGTGGGAGTGCCCTGGAGTAATTCTACACTTCAGTGTTAGTTTCACTTTAGCAGATGAAACCTGTATTTCCCATACTACTTGGGTCAGTGTTGTAATGGACAGTATTTTTCCCTGCATATACTAAGTGAGTAGTGGCTTGAACAAAGGAGGTTTTATAAAGGCAGAAGCTCTGATAAAAGGATGTGTACAAAGCACACAAATTAATTTGAAAACCCTACAGTAAAAACTGCCAGAAAGGATAGGATTCACAAGTGGGGCTATCATGTAAAGTGTCTAAGCACAAATTTAAAACCTCATACCTCGGCTCAGCTGCCACCTAACCTTGTAGTAGCCTAAAGTAGTAGTAGCCTAAAGTCCCTAGGCACCTAACCTTTGTAGTAGCCTAAAGTCCCTAGGCACCTCAGTGTTCACTGGGGAAGTCCCCAAGGTGCCTAAATTTCAGCCAATGGGCACATGCTCAGCTGCCTCAGCCCTGACACCACCACCAAGCAGCTTACCTAACTCATGCCTAAGCCAGAGCAGGATTCACAAAGAAAGTATTCCCTTACTTAGCTCACCTGCTGAGCGCAATCCAGTACACATGCTCAGAGGCTGCCATAGAGCACATCTACTTGATTGGGCCCTGCACAAGACACAGCTGAGGAAGAGGCAGTGCTGCCTCCCCCACACTTTTCTCCCAATAGTTAGAGTACTCACACAGGATGTGGGAAACCTGGGCTCAAATCCCCATTCTGCCTACTGTGGAATAGGGAATTGAATGTGGGTTTTCCACATCAGTCCCCTAACTGTTGGGCAATGGGCTAGTCTGGGATGAGCCTCACTCAGTCTCTCCTTTCTCCTCTCCACTTTGTAATAAAATAGTTAACTATTCATTGAAAAAGAGGGAATCTCTAAAGTACAGTGGTTAGGGCACTCAGCTGGGAAGTGAGAGACTCATGTTCAAGTCCCTGCTCCCAATCCAGCAGAGTGGGAATTTGAACCAGTGCCTCCAACATCCTGGGTGATGCTCTAACCACTGGGCTATTGGGCACGCAAGGAGGCACTACCACCATTACCTTGATTTTTCTTCAAAAAGGGATGACCTGGCTTAGGTACCCAACTCCTGGAGAGGGTTCACTACTATGAATTTCAAGTAGAGGGAGGTGCCTCCATCAAGGCCAGAGTGAGGCATGTAACTCCTGAGAGACAGGGCTTAGGCTACACCCCTCTCCTTGTCATTTCCTATTGGCTGGTTTAGCACGCTGACTTCTGTGAATCTTTTTTAGGCACCTAAGTCTCCCAGTGCATTGTATGGGGAACCTGACTGCCTAACTTAGTAGAAGGGTGCCTAAAAGTTGGGTGCTGCAATGCTCAACCAAGTCCTCCCAGTGACTCTAGCCCAAAGTGCTTCCATACGAATAAATGTTATTAAAGTGTGACTTGCTACTGCCATGTACAGGCCCTCTCATTTCTCTGAGATATTACTCAATTCAAAGTTTCCCATTCTTGCATAATAGTGGCAATGTCTGATTAGCTATAGCACCTTAGTCTTGTGCTCATAGTTTTCACGTAGTAACATATAGTTTAACAAACCAAAGGATTCTATTACCTGGGTTGTTCTCTTTAATTGTAACTAAATAGAATAATCCTCTTATTGAAAGCAGGTCTGGCACTAAAGGAAAAAGTCTATCCATTACTTCTCTGCCATTTTTGCCTCCAGCCCAGGCTGCCTCTATTCCATGGCTTTCTACCTAGGAGAAATTAAAGAAATATGAATTTTTTTACTAATGGTTTACATACAACTATAGAGTGCCATATATGTTCATGACACTTTAGGAAGAGAATCACCTCAGTCTCTATCTTAAGGAGCTTATTTAATTAAAATAATTTCAATCGTAAAATTGCTACATGGCAGTTTAGTTTATGCAGCATACAAGTCAAATTGCAGACTTATCCTCCAAATAGATGAGCTCTGTTTGGATTTAAAGAAGGTCTTTGTTGACACTGTTTGGAAATTGACACTTTTGTAACATTCAAAGCATATACTTTCCTCTAGATGTATACAGAAAGTATTCACATAAAATACACCAAGGATATGTCTACATTGCAATAAAACACTTGTGGCTGGCTCATGTCTGCTGACTTGGGCTCAGTATGCGGGGCTATAAAACTGCAGTGTAGATGTTTGGATTTGGGCGGGAGCCAGGGCTTTTGGAACCTCCCCCTTTACAGCTTTAGACACTCCAGTTCACAGCCCTGCAGCTTGAGCCCTGTGACCCAAGTCAGCTGACATGGGCCACCTGTTCTTGTTTTATTGCAGTGTAGACATGACTTGAGAGTCCTGAAGAATACAAATGAAAGACGAAAATTAGAGCAGTCCAGAAAAAGGAATTTCTGTCCCATAGAAAATGTTGAGGTTTTGGAAAAATTTAGTCCCAATTTTGGACAAAAAAGTAAATAGCTCAAGATTTTTCACAAGCCAGAAATTCTGAAAAATTCCATTTTGGGAGAACTAAAACAGAATTTTTGAGCTTGCCAACTGCCTAGCTGGATGGCTCTTGTCAATTTCTGTTTCTCTGTGCAGGCAGAAAGAGCCTTTGGGCAGGCTGCCATGGGAGGGGAGAGCCAAGACGCTCATCCCTGAAAATTCTAATTTTGTGAAAAAGACATTTTCCACTAGAAAATCATTCCAATGGAAAATATCTGACAGATCTAAATGAAAATCTCGTAGGGCTTGTCTACATGCAGATAATCAGGAAAGTTAAGGCAAATCAACTAAAGGTAAAGGTATAAAATCAATGCACATAAATTAAAGCATGGTTAAACCTCTAAGTGGATCTCTCATTCAGGAATGAAGTAGAATTAATTCACTGTATCTTTGTCTACACTAGCAATTTATGTCAGTATAATTATGTCGCTCAAGGGGCGTGGAAAAGCCATACACCTGAGCGATGTAGTTATTCTGACCTAACTCCTGGGATAGACAGCGTTATGTCAGTAGGAGTGCTTCTCCTGTTGACACAGCTACTGCCTCTTGGGCTACCTATGCCAATGGGAGCAGCCCTCCCATTGGTGTGGTAGCATCTTCACTGAAGTGCTACATCAGTGCACCTGCATTGGTGCAGCTACCCCACTGCAGTATTTTAAGTGTAGACAAACCCTCAATCAAAGTTACAGAACTAAAGCCACTTTACTCCTGAATAAGTGCACTGACATGGGAGATTAAGCATGCTTTAATTTATGCGCCCTGACTTCATACCTTTAGTGATTCCTAAGTATCCTTGTGTAGACATGGATTTACAGAATTGCCCCAGCAAGGATGGAGCAGTATTTTGTGGAACTGTGGTCGCTAGTGTCCTTTATCTCTTATGCAGAGAGTGCAGTAAGGTGAGTGATTCATATTTACTGCAAACAGTTCTGCTATCACCATTGGCGCCACATGACCCCTCACTACTTTTTCAAAGCACTGCAATTCAGGACACAGTGGTCTGACAACTGGATATTACAAACCAATTTATCATATCAGAAATTAATAATTTCCACTGAGCTGCAGAAGTTTGTTTTTTTTTATTTTTTTTACATTCCATCGCCTCAAATCTCAGTGATCCCTACCTCTTCAGAAGGGGTTACCACATACGGTGGATTAAATAGTAGTAGATCAACCTTCCCATTTAATCTCGGTAACAATCCTGTGACCTAGAGATGAAATTGAAGTAGGAAACAAGTTAGATTTATTTAGGCAGTTCTTTTATTAGCTACATTTTTTATTTACGACAGAAACACACATTTCCACTTCTCATTATACAAAAGGCATTGTGAGACTGCAGATTTGTCATATATGGGACTAAAATGAGAGATTAAGCTTTGAATATAATCAATCGTTATCAAGACTGTATGAAAATTAACAGGTTTACAAACAGCAATACACTATTGAGATATAGAAAGTGTCCTGTACCTAGCTATGAAAACCTGACTTATTTAAAATGACTTAAGCCAAAACAGACTGTTAACTAAGATACTTCTTTGTTATTTTCTGTATTTTCTGGAGTACAAGGTAAACATTTTGTAGAACACAAATCTGTGCAATTTTCCATAAATTTAGCCAGCTAATAACTGGTGACCATGTTGGCACTATCTATTTTTCTTATCTTTTTTGTTACCAAAATCAAAAGTCAATAATAGACAATATGAAAACAATAATTTCAAGAACCCTTACTAAGCAAATGTTTTAAATACATATTAATTACAGAATACATGCTTTATTTAGTAGATAATAATAAAGACGTCCTGGCTGTGAGATAATAATCAGTTTCATAAGTGGGTAAATTACAAGATAAATTACTCAATCTCAGTAAGGGAACTAAATTATTTCTCTATCAAATCAAGCATCTCTTCTTCTAGGATGACTATACTGCAAGTGATTCCTCATAGGAAGGGTTAGATCATTTCATATTTTTATAAATTAAAGTAAATAGAGTTGGGACCATTCCTGTTTCACCTCCCATTCACAGCAATGCATTCAACTGTCCTATTTGGTTCTGAATCGCCCAGCCTCTAAATCGGTCTTCAATGTGCAAGAGCAGCCCACAGAACAGGACAAGTAAAAATATAAATGTATTGCATGATGACATACACAACATGGTCCGAAAACATGAACTAGAGATACAGAATAGTAAGAGGATGAAAGAAAAACCTATACTAATTAAAAGAGCTTGCTTACAGATTCATATCCATCCTAGTTCAGAAGTGATTAAAAGTTTATCATCTGTTAGCTGTTCATCAACTACTTCATATAGGCCGCTGTGGACAGTCCAATTCCCAAATGAAGTGTTCATTTATTTCAGCTAATTCTAATTACTGGCAATCTGTCACCTTTCATTAAATTTAAATTCTCAAGATTTTTTACAAATTAAAAGAGCTTACTGAGGAAAAGGTGAAACTTAGTTTCCCATTATGGACTGCTTGTTTTTAAATCACTAGCAAACAGAATTTCTAACAAAAAAACATTTAGACTTGTGCATTGGCAGAACATTACTGTCATGGGTACAACATTAATAAGAAAGCTCCAGGTACTCTCAGTTTCAAATCCATTCCCTGATTATGTAGTATTTGCTCTATATTTGTACTGATTTAGTCTCATTTGAAGTATATTTTCTTTTCAGATTCAGTCTGGTCCCTTATCAGCTTTTTTGTTCCTCTCTTTTCATCAGACTTTGGCCTGGTCAACACTACGTGTTTAAACCGAATTTAGCAGCGTTAAACTGATTTAATCCTGCACCCGTCCACACAACGAGGCCCTTAATATCGATATAAAGGGCTCTTTAAACTGGTTTTTGTATTCCTCCCCGACAAGAGGAGTAGCGCTGAAATCAGTATTGCCATGTCAGATTAGGGTTAGTGTGGCCACAAATCGACGGTATTGGCCTCCAGGCGGAATCCCACAGTGTACCATTGTGACCGCTCTGGAAAGCAATCTGAACTCGGATGCACTGGCCAGATAGACAGGAAAAGCCTCGCAAACTTTTGAATTTCATTTCCTGTGTCCCCAGCACAGGTGGCGATGCAGTCCCAAATCCAAAAAGAGCTCCAGCATGGACCGTACGGGAGATACTGGATCTGATCGCTGTATGGGGAGACAAATCTGTTCTATCAGAGCTCCGTTACAGAAGATGAAATGCCAAAGCATTTGAAAAAAATCTCCAGGCTATGATACAGAGTCCACAGCACAGTGCTGCGTGACAAGCGTAACAGAAAGCCAAAGAATCAAATGGACGCTCATGGAGGAAGGGAGGGGGAGACTGAGGACTCCAGCTATCCCACAGTCCCCGCAGTCTCTGAAAAGTATTTGCATTCTTGGCTGAGCTCCCAATGCCTCTGTGAAAGAAAAGGGAAAAAAATCGTTTTTTGACTTTTTTCAATGTCACCCTATGTCTACTGCATGCTGCTGGTAGACGTGGTGCTGCAGCACTGAACAGCAGCATCCTCTCTCCTCCCCTCCCCGGTGGCAGACGGTACAGTACAAAAGGACTGATAGCCGTCCTCGTCATCATCCCGTGAGTGCTCCTGGCTGGCCTCAGGTGAGGTCGGCCGGTGGCGCCTGGGTAAAAATAGGAATGACTCCCAGTTATTCCCGTCAGATGGTACAGAACAGCTGGTAACCGTCCTCATCATAGCAACTGGGGGCTGAGCTCCATCAGCACCCCCCCTTTCATGTCTAAAGAAAAGATTCTGTACTGCCTGGACTATCATAGCAACGGGATGCTGGGCTGCTTTGCCCCCTACCATTTAATGTCCTGCCTTGACTATCATAGCAGCTGGAGGCTGCCTCCCCCTCATTTTGTCTCACTAAAAACTCAGTGTTTCTTATTCCTGCATTCTTTATTACTTCATCACACAAATGGGCGGACACTGCAATGGTAGCCCAGGAGGGTTGGGGGAGAAGGGAATCAATGGGTGGGGTTGTTGCAGGGGCACCCCCTAGAATGGCATGCAGCTCATCATTTCTGCGAGATCTGACATGGAGCGGCTGTGCTCTCTGGTTCTCTGATGCACTGGCTCTCTAGTACACTTGCCCCATATTCAAGGCAGGACTGACTCTATTTTTAGATAAAACATAAAAGAGGGAATGACCCGGGAAGTCATTCCCATTTTTGTCTTTGCGCCCCCAGCCGACCTCAGCGAGGCCAGCCAGGAGCACCCATGATAGCAGCAGACGGTACAGAACGACTGATAACCGTCATCTCATCGCCAATTTACAACGGCACAGCAGACGGTACAGAACGACTGGTAACCATCTCTACTACCTTGCAGAGGCAAATAAATGCTGCTATGTAGCACTGCAGTACCGTCTCTGTCAGTGGCATCCAGTACACATATGGTGACAGTGACAAAAGGCAAAACAGGCTCCATGGTTGCCATGCTATGGCATCTGCCAGGGCAATCCAGGGAAAAAGGGAGCGAAATGATTGTCTGCTGTTGCTTTCTCGGAGAAAGAAATGAGTGACAACATTTACCCAGAATTAACCGTGACACTGTTTTTGCACCATCATGCATTGGGATCTCAACCCAGAATTCCAATGGGCAGGGGAGACTGCAGGAACTATGGGATAGCTAAGGGATAGCTACCCACAGTGCAACGCTCTAGAAATCGACGCTAGCCTCAGTACATGGAAGCACACTGCCCAATTATTGTGCTTTGTGTGGCCACATGCACTCGACTTTATATAATCTGTTTTACAAAACCGGTTTATGTAAAATCGGAATACTCCTGCAGTGTAGACATACCCTTTCTATTTGGGTTTTTTTGCATGAGTTTGAGGGAACAATGGGCACTGTGATCAGTTTTTACTTAGTTTTCTGTAAGCTTCCAACAGTGTCTAAGCTACTGCCATCCACCAGAGTACTTTACAAATTTAATAAAACGAATACTTATATTTTGTGGCATAAAAAACTGTTGTGCCTTACTAACATATGGCCGTAAATTGCCCCCGAGTGCGCTGGGTTCTTTAGCTGGCTGGCTGGAAGGAAGGTTTGTTGCCCCTATTTGGGCCCCCTTTGCAACAGGGTGGGGAGGAAGGGAAAATTTAACAGGACACAGCAGGGAACAGGAAGTTGCTGGACCAGGTTAGAAGGGGGACACTGTCCTTTCATGTGCCTGGGGGCAACTATACCCTGCACAGTTCCAGAGAAACACACTCTTACTACAATCAGGCTGGCAACACCCACCCTCCCAGTGATGGGATCCAAGTAGGACTTGGTTTCTTCACGACCTGCTGTGAGCATGACGCTACTCAACTTCTTCTTCTGGAGCTCGAAAGGAATTTTCTCCTCACCACCAGATTGGACGAGGTGGGGCAGGTTTTTTCCATCTTCTCCACAGCAGATAAGGGACCCAGCGGGGTAGGCGAGGAAGTTAAGTCAAAATGTCACCACTTAGTAACAAATGTGTCCGGTGCTCGTTACAGAGGGAATACGGTTCTCAGATTAAATGGATTTGGAAGTGGATTTAGAGGAAAGCATCCCTTCAGGTAGTTGGGGAAGGAATGCTGGGGCTCCTAACATGAGGTACAGGGGGAGCCAATCCCTTCCCTGTTTTCCACCCCCCTTAATTCCTCATACAAGGGGAGGGTAATGAGATCCCAGCAACAGGCTGGCTAGGACCAGGCTGAGAAAGGGGGAGGGCTGCCAGCAGCCATCCCGAGTAGGTGGAAACAATTAAGAAAATAATGATGACCTGCTGTACAATTTATTGTTGGGTAATCCTGGATATGTTAACTGAATAAAACTGTGGCCTAATTAAAACACATCCATTGCCCCTTGTCTTTCTTTCAGCATGAAGGGACAGTACCTGAATGATTACAGGCAAACCTTCCATTGTACATCGTAAGAATTGAAAAACTATCAGAAAGTCCAGTTATAGGCACTTGTATCTTACCAAGTCAGTAATTACTGGGTGAATGTGAACTTTGTTAAGTACAGCTGTCTCCAAGGTACAAGAAGCTGCTATAGGGTTGATATCTGTACATCTGAAAGCAAAACATTAATATCACATCAACATTACAAGATATAAATTAAAAATGAACGTACGAATGTGAATGCTATTATGTGATGTAATGTCAAGCCTTGTGTGTTAATGAATGTGATTCCCCTGCTCATACACATACACTCACGCTAGCTCTCATCCAATTAGCACAAGTATAAATAGCAGCGTAACTGCAGTAGCAGCAGCAGAGGTACGACTGGGCTATGCTGAGGACATACCCACTGTTTTCACCCCTATCTTGCAGTGTAGACATAGCCTTACTGAATAATCATCATCCAAGCTCTGAAAAGAATATACAATTCTTGTTACTCATACTGTGACTATAACGTATGAAATTTCATACAATAACACTATGCTAAGAAAAGTTTAAGGTTGCCTAAGTACTCAAAAATTAAGGAAATGCTAAAGTTAAGGTTGCATGCTCAGACATAACTATAACTTTGTCCTCATCTGTGGATGCATTACAATTGTCTTGAATTAAATTATCACATACTATTTCTCAAGCAATGCAACATACTATAATATCAAAGTTTTCTACATTTTGTGCTCAGATAACGCACAAAAGGCCAAGAGAATTTTATCAGACTTTCAAACAAAATTTGGACTCAGAACAGACATTAGAAATTCAGCCTAAAATGATTTTGTCTGTGAAAACAAGCGTTTATAATGAGACTGTCTTTCCAACTATGGCACTGCATAATAGGTACTCAGAGAGGCCCAGCTCTGCAAACTCTTGTGCATTTGCTTAATGTTACATATGTTGCAGCTCAACAGAACAACTCACATGAGTAAGTTAGACAAGTGTTTGCAGGATCAAGTTCTGAGTAAACATGGTAGAGACAGCATGACTACGGATTGAGCTCAAGCTCAGAAGAAGAAATTTCAGAACTCTAGTCCTGCTTTACTACCAAACCAATAGGTGGTCTTGAGCAAGTAATTTAGGGCCAGGTTTTCTAAGCTATTTAGGTGTCTAACCTCTCACTGAAATCAATGAGGGATAGGAATCTAAATGTCTTTAGAAATCCATTTGTAAAATGGAGATAATACTTCTCTACATAGTTGGTGACTGTAAAATATTTTGAAATGAAAAGCACTACATATTGTAAGAGCAACATATTCTTATATTATTAGCTGCAACAATCTAAAAAAATGGTATTATAATACTCACATGTACAATGCACTGGGTCCAACAAGGGAAGCCAGAAATGCTGAAACCACACCTGATCCAGCTCCTACTTCAAGGGAGATCTCAACTCTAAATTTAAATAAAAATAATTAGTACAAAGTGATTAAAATACCCACTTCACAAGAGTATCTAGGATGGACATATGCAGGCCTGGATCAGGCAATGCTGTCAAACCTGCAGCCACTGGAGACCCCACTAATAATGAAGTTCACTGGTCATACTGCCCTCAAGATCAAGTTGAATGGTGTGCCATATGATCTGCGATGTGCTGACTGACAGCTCTCCGGTGATAACTTGTGTCCCCTGGGGAATCAAAATATTTCCTACTTATCACAGCCCCCGCTGGGCCACATTGTAGTTTTCCTTCCCTCTGTTAACTGGAAGCATCCATTGACAACACAAAATCAGCAGTTCTAGACACATCTCCACCTCCTCCACCAAGCAGCCATGGCATAAGAGTTTGAAGCAGGTCACACTGAAACTGGGATCCCAAGGATATGTCTACACAATGCATTTGGTGACAAACTTGCACTAGCAGGGCTCAAGTGAGCACTCTAAAAACAGCAGTGTGGATGTTGTGTTTCCCATGGAGACTCAGTCTAGCCACTCAAGCTCAGATCTAGGGGATCAGGTAGACTTAAGAGCACAAGCTGCTGCCCGGGATGCAATGTCCATGTTATCTTTAGTGCACTAGCTCAAGTTCCACTAGCTTGAGTCCAGAGGCTCACTCCCAACTGCAGTGTAGATATATCCCAGTGACTATTCTAAAGGGTCCACATTTGTTTGAGCTGGCTCTGGACACATATAAATAATAGAAATTTCAAGACAAGCAACAAGATTATTTCATTGCATGGATCCCATTCAACTTAAATTATATTTGCAATGCACTTTGAGATATTTTGAGTATGAAAAGGAGCAACAAAGAACCAAGTTCTAGCCGATTCTATATTTCAATAAATTAATAACATTCCACTCCTCACAGAGTAAAACTGATTTAATGATGTTTGTGGAACATCATTCCTGGAAAAACTGACCATCATGCCAAAGACTAAATTACCACAGTAATTTGAAATCCAGCAGATGTTTACATTATTTACTGAAACTACTTGGAGCTCTGAGTAGGGTGATCACCCATCCCTAATTGAGCGGGACAGTCCCCAAATGTAAATTTCAACTCCCAGTGCCAGGTTAAATTACTCCAGGACAACATTTATCTTGGATTCCCTGTAGCATCACTCTATGCCTGCCCAAAGCTCAGGGGCAGCACCACCCTCTTTCCAGTACATATGAGTGTGTGTGTGAGTGAGAGAGGAGGTTCTCTCAAGTAGTTCCCCCCACTCACAATGCCCCACCCCCTGCTCCTCCTCTTTCCCTGCGGCCCTGCCCCGGACCAGACGCCAGAGCTGGCCAGGCTGTAGTGAGAGTTATCCTGGAAGCCCAGTTTGCTGTGGAGAGCCTTGGACCCTCCACCTGCCCTTGGTAGTGCACCATGGGGGGTGGGGGCAGGGACAGAGGCCAAGAACTGCTCTTGGGTACCCCAGCCCCCACCAAGGACAGGTGGAGGGGCCAGGGCTCCCCACGCCAGCCCAGGCTCCCTGAATGGCTCTTACCAGCACTGGGCTCTGGCATGGCAGGGGTTGGGGTCTCAGGGCTCCTGCGTATGTCCCCGCTTTGCACTGTGAAAGGCGGGTCACCCTAACCAGGGCAGCCCGAGCCGCTTTCCTGCCCACTGCAGCAGACCTCGCCGTGGCTACACCGGCCACTGTTCGCTACACAACTCTGCCGCAGCAGGGCAGCACCCACCGGCCCGGGGTCTCCACAGCGGCTGGGACCCTCCTGGGCTGCCCCCGCCACGTGCTCGCAGCGCCCCCTGACTCCGCCCACCCCCCACAGCGGCGGCTCCCATTGGCTGTTGACTCGCTGGTGCCCCCCCCCGCAGCTCGCACCGCGCGTCTCTGAGCTGGGTCGCGTCCTGCTCCAGCGCGTCCAGCAGCAGGTAGGTGTCCTCGGCCGGCGCGTACACCTCGCTGAAGGGCCCGTGCGCGCCCACGTGCGGGTGCCGCGGGGTGGGGATCATAGTCCAGGACCGCCCCCTTCCGTCCGCGAGAGCGTGCGCATGTGCGGATCCCCAGCGACTCACGCTGACGCGAGGGGAAAGGGACACACGCCCACGCAGATTGCTGCGCACGCGCATAGCTGCCGCTGTCGCCGCTACTGTCGCGAGAATCAGCCTCGGCCCGGCCTCTCGCCGTCCAGGATCCACCTAATCGGCGGTCGACTGAGGTTCTTTAGGGGCGAGCGCAGAGCAATGGATCCCGCCGTGCTCTGTTGGAACGCTCGGGTCGGTGCCAGCAGGGACCTGCCGCCAGGCTCGCGGGCGGCGCGTGACACTGGGACCTGCCCCACAGAGTGGGCGGGTCACTGGCTGTAAGAGCAGAAATGCTGAATGTCGGGGCAAAATCTTCTCCAGCTGCTTGTCCCCTGCTCTGCCCCATCTCTGACAACTGCTCCCCCCCCGACCCTCGCCTGTGCTGCCCTGTGCTACTCACCTCTCACAGAATAGCGGGTTGGAAGGGACCTCAGGAGGTATCTAGTCCAACCCCCTGCTCAAAGCAGGACCAGTCCCCAACTAAATCATCCCAGCCAGGGCACTGTCAAGCCTGACCTTAAAAACCTGTAAGAAAGGGGATTCTACCACCTTGCTAGGTAACCCATTCCAGTGCTTCACCACCCTCCTAGTGACAAAGGTTTTCATAATATCCAACCTAAACCTCCCCCACTGCAACTTGAGACCATTACGCCTTGTTCTGTCATCTCCTACCGCTGAGAAGAGTCTAGGTCAAGGGTAGGCAATCTATGGCACGTGTGCTGAAGGCGGCACACAAACTGATTTTCAGTGGTGCTCACACTGCCTGGGTCCTGGCTATTGGTGTACGGGACTCTGAATTTTAATTTAATGTTAAATTAAGCTTCTTAAACATTTAAAAACCTTATTTACTTTACATACGACAATAGCTTAGTTATATACTATAGACTTACACAAAGAGATCTTCTAAAAACATTAAAATGTATTACTGGCATGCGAAACCTTAAATTAGAGTGAATAAATGAAGACTTGGCACACCACTTCTGAAAGGTTGCTGATCTCTGGGCTAGATCCATCCTCTTTGGAACCCCCTTTCAGGTAGCTGAAAGCAGCTGTCAAACTCCCCCTCTCCCTCCATCTTCTGCAGACTAAACAATCCCAGTTCCCTCAGCCTCGACTCACAAGTCATGTGCTCCAGCCCCCTAATTATTTTTGTTGCCCTCTGCTGGATTCTTTCCTATTTGTCTACATCCTTCTTGTAGTGTGGGGCCCAAACTGGACACAGTACTCCAGATGAGGCCTCACCAATGTCAAATAGAGGGGAATGATCACATCTCTCGATTTGCCAGCAGTGTCCCTACTTCTATAGCCCAAAATGCCATTAGCCTTCTTGGCAACAAGGGAACACTGTTGACTCATATCCACCTTCTCGTCCACTGTAATCCCTAGGTCCTTTTCTTCAGAACTGCTGCTTAGCCATTCTGTCCCTAGTCTGTAGCAGTGTATGGGATTCTTCTGTCCTAAGTGCAGGACTGTGCTTGTCCTTGTTGACCTCATCAGATTTCTTTTGGCCCAAACCTCTAATTTGTCTAGGTCCCTCTGTATCCTATCCCTACCCTGCAGTGTATCTACCACTCCTCCCAGTTCAGTGTCATATGCAAACTTGCTGCGAGTGCAGTCCACACCATCCTCCAGATCATTGGATGGACAGATATAAAATCTGAACTCCGTGACTCTGTAGGGCATTATTGGGATGTGATGTGTGCACCTGTTTCCTAGACATCTCCTTCTCAAGCATTGATCACAAAAGTGGCAGCTGCAGAACACTCCTGAATTAGTAGGGACACGATGGGCTGCTCTACTAGGTTTTACCTGTGTTGCTGTGAAAGAAGCTGTGCAAGCTATATTGTTCTGACTTCAGATTTATTTAAGAGATTGGACAGCGTGCTGAGAGCCAGTAGCTGGCTTGGCACTCTGATCTCTTAAGTGTTCCTTAGTCCCCTTCCTGATGCAGAAATGGTATAGTTAATTACCTAATCAGACTGGGGTGGAGGAGCTAATTATTGGTTAGCTGAGAGGGTAGTTAAAAAGCACTGGAAGTGCAATGGGGAAAGGTTAAGGCCTGGGGTATACTAGAAAATTAGGTTGACATAACTAAATTGCTTAGGGGTGTGAAAAATTCGCAAGCCCTAACAGAGCCGAGAGGAAGTAAGATCTCAGGGTGGCAAGAGCTCTCTATCTCCCTGGACAAAGGGTTGAGCACTAGAGAAAGCTGTAGATAGAATTGCTACATGGCATCATGTTGGTGGAGGTAAAATATAAATAAAACTCATAGAGGTGGTAACAAACAGAGAGTGTCCAAAGCCTGCCCTGTTACAACAATAATATTTGCTTGAAATGTTACAGTATTAAAACTAAACGTGGCCTACTACCTCTACCAGTTCAGGCAAAGACTTTCTTGTCTAGCATGTCACACCAGTGGTAATTGTACCATTTTTTACCACACTCAGTCAAGGTTCTAGGTGCAGTTGCAGCTTTTCTGCCTATGCTGAGCATAAATGAACTGGCCATTTAAAAAAATAAAAAATGGAAAACACCAAAAGCCCATTTGGATTTAATCCTAACTCAGGAAGGTGATGCCCTTACTGGCATATGGCACCCTGTCCCAAAGTAAGTAAATTATATAGCTCCTATGCTCAGTTTTTTGGGGGGACCTGCTCAGGAATGAAAGCAATTAAAAGAAAAATCCAGTAGATTAGAACACAATATTCTGTTGCATTGTAGGAGACATGACTTTTGATTCCTTATGTCTCAATCCTCCCCTGTCAAAAACAGAATTAGATTTTGTTAATATTTTTTAGTGTCAGAGCAAGTTCTTGGTACCCAAGAATTCAGGATGAAGATTTCTTAATGGAACCTCTGAAGATCCTGTCATTACTTCCTGTCTCTATTGTTCTCCCTTGCCATTTAAAATTCTTGGATCAGTTGTGTTCCTGACACATTCCTGTCAGGGAGGTTTTTCCTACTTTTCTTGGTCTTCAACTGATTCTAGGCCCTCTGATCTTCTTGTCTCTCTGACATTGTTTCTTGTGTCTCCATAAAACTGTAAGTCATGCTTCTTTGAAATTGTTCCTCCATCCAGTCACAGACTCATGGGCCTTTAGTTCTGCCTTGGTATTTCCAGCACTAGGACCACACCATACCTCCGTGGGTGTGAGACAGATCATTCAATCACTAATCAATGTGTGTGTATCAAAAGAAATTGCTTTGTAGCCTGGCTTTTCCCCTCACCTAAACACCACAGTTTATGTGCAAACTAGTGCCTGAATTTGAACATCGGTATACTGTGTGTATGAATCAGTGAGATTTACATTAGCATATATTATTTATACAGAAACCACTGAGTTACAGAAATACATTAAAACAATACACAGAGTACACCCCTATGTGTAATACAGCAATATTTTAAACAAATCCAGATGCTGCCAAAATTGCAGACCAGTTCCAGTGCTATATCTTGCATTTAGGTGGCCAGGAAATCTTAGATCCAGCAGTGGATCCTGCTAGGCAATTTGAGCTTTGTCCAGCCCTTTCACAAAGGAATGTTTTTTCATGCTTTTTGGACATAGCCTGTGCTGTGAGACTGGGCAGCAAAATGATCTCCAGTTAATGGAAAATGGCAGCTTTGCTTTCAGAAGGTGATTAGAGATGTGGAATGTTGCTTCTGGTGTCTGTACTAAAAAATATTTCAAAACAACAGAATATGGAGTAAAGAAAATTATAACCATGATATTAGAATTGTACCAGATTTTTACTGCCAGTGAGTATTCGGCTTAAATTCTTATATTCAGGTTCGGCCAAATACCTTTGAATTTAAATAATCGGGTCTTGGATGGGTATTTGAGGAAAAGTCAGTCTAAACATACCCAGCAGTTCTCACCTGTTTCCCAACCATCCCCAAGAGTTGATCACAAAAGTGGCACCAGTTGGTTGCATGCTCTTTACTTCTTCTATACTTTAATGCTGCACCTGTTCTCAAACAACAACCATCTCCAGCATTAAGGAAACTTAAAAATAGCAGGAAGGGAAGCCTGGCAAGAGAGGGGCTGAGGAAGGTTCTAGGCAGCAACTCTGCAGAGAAAATAGTAGATTTAGGGTGACTATTGTTACCTTTATTAAAGTAATAAAGTTCTTTGTTCAGTGTTAGAAGAAAATGACTGTGTTTTTTTATTGTTATTTTATTTTTTGCCATTGTCAGATGACAGCAGCCCTAGCCTCCAGTCAGTGGAAGCCAGTCTTAAAGAGAATGAGTCTGTGCAGGACTGAGGGGAAACTTCAAGTTAAAAAATCAGAGAATATAGTATTTCGGGCTCCAGTAGAGCAAACAACTAATTTTTCAGTTCGTTCTCTGTACTGAAAAAAAAAATTGTTTCAGGTCAGATGGTTCATTTGAAAATTTGATCAGTAATGGTAAGGAGAAAGTAAAAGAACTCTAGTTCCTCTGAAATATTTGTATTTAATTTTGTAAGGTGCTTGGCTACCTGGAAGATAGTGATATAAAAGCCTAGATTAAAGAGAGGAAAAAGGTGATACACATGAGCTGAAGAGGTAATGAATAGGACTAAATATGAAAAGGGAGGTGACTTCAGGATTTTAGTTTTTATTTCTTATTGTGCTGTTTGAAAGTATCAACGCTGACAAGCTTCCCATTGACCACAGGTGGAGTTAAACTATCAACCAATGTGAGAAGAAATTGTATAGGATGCAAAAATACTTTTAGTTTCCTTTTGCTGCATAAAATATCTTATCTTTCAAATTATTTTCAAAGTAAAGTCGTTTGCATCAAACAATAAATGACAGTTTTCACTGGGCAAGATTCATCACTAGTTGTACCTCTGTTGACTTTAATATCTAAAAAGATTAAAAGAGGGACATTTGGGTCTTCACTCACAGGTTGTGTTTCTGGTTCTGACCCTTAATATTGTGGAACCCTAGGACAAGTCACTTAACTCATCTTTAAAATGGGTATACTGTTACTTACCCTCAGTCTGTGTTTTGAGGTTTAATTCATGTTTATAAAGTACACTGAGATCCTCAGATGGAAAATACAAGTGTAAAATTGTATATCTGTTGTATCCTTCTTGTGGGTTTAGAACCAACCAATAATTTCATATAAGTGTTTCCAGTAGCTAATCAGCCACTTGCCCTGCGATATAGAGGACTCCTTCTATACCTAAAGAAGATTAAATTAGTTTTGTTGGGCAATTTATGAAATAATGACTTTTGGGTCATGACTCATTTAAAACATGTGACTATTATAATTATTGTAATATCCACTATTGGCCTTTGTTTCAGTTTTGGATAAACATTACTGTCAAGGTTTTTTCCCCCACTTTGAACTTTAGAGTACAAATGTAGGGACCTGCATGAACACTTCTAAGCTTAATTACTAGCTTAGATCTGGTAACACTGCCACCAGCCAGAAATTCAGTGTCTAGCGCACTCCCTGTCCCCTCGAAACTTTCCCTTCCCTGGATTGCCTTGAGAGGCTTCACCAATTCCCTGGTGAACACAGATCCAAACCCCTTGGATCTTAAAACAAGGAGGAAATAACCTTCCCCCCTCCTTTTCCCCCATCAATCCTTGGTGAGTCCAGACCCAATCCCCTTGGATCTTAAAACAAGAAAAAATCAATCAGGTTCTTAAAAAGAAAGCTTTTAATTAAAGAAAGAAAGATAAAAATCATCTCTGTAAAATCAGGATGGAAAATGCTTTACAGGGTAATCAGATTCCTGTAGACCAGAGGGACCCCCCCACTCCATCCTTAGGTTCAAAGTTACAGCAAACAGAGGTAAAAATCCTTCCAGCAAAAAGAAACATTTACAAGTTGAGAAAACAAATATAAGACTAACACGCCTTGCCTGGCTAATTACTTACAAGTTTGAAACATGAGAGACTGATTCAGAAAGATTTGGAGAGCCTGGATGTACGTCTGGTACCTCTTAGTCCCACGAGCGAACAACGAACAAAACAAAGAGCACAAACAAAGACTTCCCTCCACCAAGATTTGAAAGTATCTGGTGCCTTTATTGGTCCTCTGGTCAGGTGTCAGCCAGGTTTATGGAGCTTCTTAACCCTTTACAGGTGAAAGAGACATTAACCCTTAACTATCTGTTTATGACACCCCCCGCCCCCAATCTCAAACAGTGTGGAACCACACTGGTGGTGATTTCTTTCTAGAACTTTAGAATAAACAGATTAATAAAACACATGCACCTTTATATATACTACTAATTATGTAAAACTACAAGATTTTCACATTTCAAGGACAATTTTTAACCAGTTGATTCTGGGAAGCTTTCATGGGAGAGTGCATCAGCTACTTTGTTAGAAGCTCCTGAAATGTGTTGAATTTCAAAATCAAAATCTTGGACAGCTAAACTCCATCGAAGCAGTTTTTTGTTGTTTCCCTTGGCAGTATGAAGCCACTTTAGCGCAGCATGGTCGGTTTGTAGCTGGAAACGCCGTTCCCAGACATATGGACGTAGGTTTTCCAGGGCATACACAATGGCTTAGCATTCTTTTTCACTGATTGACCAGTGGCTTTCCCTCTGAGACGTTTCTTGCTGAGAAATATGACAGGATGAAATTCTTGATCCGGTCCTTCCTGCATTAAAACTGTTCCTACACCACGCTCAGATGCATCTGTGGTTACTAAGAATGGTTTGTTAAAGTCTGGGGCCCTTAGTACAGGGTCAGACATGAGTGTTGCCTTAAGCTGGGTAATGGCCTTCTGACACTCATCAGTCCACTTAACTGCATTTGGCTGGGTCTTTTTGGTCAGGTATGTTAGTGGGGCAGCGATTTGGCTGTAGCGTGGTACAAATCGCCTGTAATATCCAGCCAAGCCTAAGAAGGATTGGACCTGTTTCTTTGACTTTGGGACAGGCCACTTTTGGATAGCATCCACCTTGGCCTGTAGGGGGTTTATTGTTCCTTGACCCACCTGGTGTCCAAGGTAAGTCACTCTGTTTTGACCTATTTGACACTTTTTAGCTTTAACAGTTAGTCCTGTCTGCCTGATGCGCTCAAAGACTTTTTCCAGGTGTTCTGCTCATGAATCAGAAAAAATGGCCACATCATCGAGGTAGGCAACTGCATATTCTCCCAATCCTGCTAGGAGACCATCTACAAGTCTTTGGAAGGTGGCAGGTGCATTTCACAGCCCGAAAGGAAGGACATTAAATTCATACACCCCTGCATGGGTGACGAATGCTGACCTTTCTTTGGCGGTGTCATAAACAGATAGTTAAGGGTTAATGTCTCTTTTACCTGTAAAGGGTTAAGAAGCTCAGTGAACCTAGCTGACACCTGACCAGAGGACCAATGGGGACAAGATACTTTCAAATCTTGGTGGAGGGAAGTCTTTGTTTGTGCTGTTCGTTTTGTTCGTTGTTCTCTCTTGGGGCTAAGAGGG
Source organism: Gopherus flavomarginatus (assembly GCF_025201925.1). Lineage (NCBI taxonomy): Eukaryota > Metazoa > Chordata > Testudines > Testudinidae > Gopherus > Gopherus flavomarginatus. Next base: position 199,465,032 of record NC_066617.1, on the reverse strand, counting down.
ACCAGACGTACACCCAGGTTTTCTCCAATCTTTCTGAATCAGTCTCTCATGTTTCAAAATAGTAAGTAATAGCCAGGAAAGGTGGATTAGTCTTATGTTTGTTTTCTTAATTTGTAAATGTGTCTTTTGCTGGAAGGATTTTTTACCTCTGTTTGCTGTAACTTTGAATCTCAGGCTGAGGGGTGGGGGGTAGTCCCTCTAGGCTATATGAAGCTGAGTACCCTGTAAACATTTTCCATCCTGATTTTACAGAGATAATTTTTACCTTTTCTTTCTTTAATTAAATGCTTTCTTTTTTAAGAACCTGATTGATTTTTTCCCTTGTTTTAAGACCCAAGGGGATTGGGTCTGAACTCACCAGGGATTGGTGGGGGGAAAAGGAGGGGGAGGGGAAGGTTAATTCCTCTTTCTTTTAAGATCCAAGGAGTTTGGATCAGTGTAGCCTCTCAGGGCAACCCAGGGAGGGGAAAGTCGTGGGGAAAAAGAGGGGGGAAGGCTAATTTCTCCTTGTGTTCAGATCCAAGTGGTTTGGGTCTTGGGTTCCCCAGGGAAGGTTTTGGGGGAACAGGAAGTGTGCCAAACACTATATTTTTGGCTGGTGGTAGCATACCAAATTTAAGCTCGTAATTAAGCTTAAAAGTGATCATGCAGGTCCCCACTTTTTGGACGCTAAAGTTCAAAGTGGGTAAAAAACCTTGACAGGCGGGTTCATCTAGCAGTACTTGCCAGTACCACTTGGTTAAGTCCATTGTAGAGATGAACTGGGCATGTCCCAATTTCTCCAATAGCTCAGCGGTGCGTGCCATTGGATAGTTGTCGGGACGAGTTACAGCATTTAGCTTACGGTAGTCCATGCAAAAGCGTATTTCCCCATCTGGTTTGGGTACTAGAACACTGGAGATGCCCATGCACTGTTAGAGGGGTGGATTATACCCATCTGTAGCATGCTTTGGCTCTCCCATTCTATAGCAGCTTGGGCATGAGGAGACAGCTGGTAGGGTGGGGTTCTAATTGGGTGAGCGTTACCTGTGTCAATGGAGTGGTATGCCCGTTCAGTCCATCCTGAGGTGGCTGAGAACATTGGGGTGAAGCTAGTGCACAGCTTCTTGATCTGTTGCCGCTGCAGACGTTCCAGGGTTGTGGAGAGGGTCACCTCTTCCACGCCACGATCACTTTTTCCTTTGTAGTAGACACCTTCAGGCCACTCAGCGTCATCTCCTCCCTGGGCTGTAAACTGACAAATGTTTACTTCTCTGGAATAAAAGAGCTTTAGAGAATTAACATGGTAGATGTTAGGCTTTAGGGTTGAGGTGGGGAATGCTATTAGATAGTTGTTAGCTCCCAGGTGCTCTTGGACCGTGAATGGCCCTTCCCATGATGCTTCCATCTTATGGGCCTGTTGGGCCTTCAAGACCATAACTTGGTCCCCTACTTTGAAGGAACGCTGTCTGGTATGTTTACCATACCAGGCCTTTTGCTTTTGCTGAGCATCTTTTAGGTTTTCTTTAGCAAGGGCTAAAGTGTGTCGGAGGGTGCTTTGTAGGTTGCTTACAAAGTCTAGAATGTTAGTTCCTGGAGAAGGCGTAAACCTCTCCCATTGCTGCTTCACCAACTGTAATGGCCCCTTAACCTCCTGGGCATACACAAGTTAGAATGGTGAAAACCCTAAACTGGGATGTGGTACAGCCCTGTAGGCAAAAAGCAACTGCTGCAACACTAGGTCCCAATCATTGGACTGTTCATTTACAAATTTATGTATCATGGCCCCCAAAGTTCCATTAAACCTTTCCACCACACCATTGGTGGTAAGGAGTGGCAACCAAGTGATTCACCCCATGAGCTTCCCACAGATTTTTCATGGTCCCTGCCAGGAAATTAGTTCCCGAATCGGTAAGAATGTCAGAGGGCCAACCTACCCTGGCAAAAATGTCTGCTAAGGCCTGGCATACAGTTTTAGCCCTGGTGTTGCTTAGAGCTACTGCTTCCAGCCATCGGGTAGCAAAGTCCATGAAAGTCAGTATGTACTGCTTTCCTCTGGGCATCATTTTTGGGAAAGGACCCAGAATATCCACAGCTACTCGCTGAAATGGGACCTCAGTTATGGGGAGTGGCTGGAGAGGGGCCTTGACCTGGTCTTGGGGCTTTCCCACTAGTTGGCACACCTCACAAGACCGGACATAATTAGCAATATCCTTGCCCGTTCCCTCCCAGTGGAAAGACTTCTCCAGCCGGTCCTTGGTTCTATTCACCCCAGAATTGCCACTGGGATGATCATGAGCTAAGCTCAAGAGCTTTACCCAGTATTTAGTTGGAACTACCAACTGTTTTTGAGGACGTCAGTCTTCTGGTGTCCACCAGAAAGAGTCTCCTTGTATCAAAGTCCTTGTTCTACAACAAACCGGGATCGGTTAGAAGAGCTGAGAGGCGGTAGGGTGCTCCGTGCCGCTACCCAAGCTTTCTGAAGGCTGTCATCTGCTTGCTGCTCAGCCTGGAACTGTTCCCTTGAGGCTGGAGACATCAGTTCCCCCTTAGACTGTGGACTTGGGCTTGGCCCCTCTGGAAGCGATGTAGGTGATGGGGTTGTTTTTGTTGATTGTGAACCGCTTTCCGCTGGTGCACTAGGTGATATTTCAGGCTCTGGCTGAGCCTTTTTGGTAGAGTTGTCTGCTGCTTCTGCCAGTTCAGGCGTGCTGTAGCCCTCTGGCGTTGGAGTGGTAGATGAGTTTCCAAGCGCTGGCATCAGTGCTGGCAACGGTTCTGGTGCTGGTTGCTTTTCCAGTTCTGGTTCTGGGACTGGATGCACTAGGGCTAGGGTTGCAGTCGTTGGCAGGAGATCCGGTTCCACCACCTCTGTCCGGGTCTCTGGTAACAGATGGGGCCCTTGTGGACCGCTCAAGAACAGGGATGGATGGGGAAGCTTGCCTGGCTTGGCTGCGTGTGACCATCCCCACCCTCTTGGCCAGCTTCACATGGTTGGCCAAGTCTTCCCCCAGTAGCATGGGGATGGGATAATTGTCATAGACTGCAAAAGTCCACATTTCTGACCAGCCTTTGTACTGGACAGGCAATTCAGCTGTAGGCAAGTTTAAAGATTTTGACATGAATGGGTGAATTGTCACTTGGGCCTCTGGGTTGATGAATTTGGGGTTCACTAAGGATTGGTGGATAGCTGACACTTGTGCCCTGGTGTCTCTTAATGCGATAACCTTCTTTCCGCCCACTATCCAGGTTTCCCTTCACTCCGAGGGTATTTGAGAGGCATCTGGGCCTGGGGATCTTTGGTGTGATGGTGGTGTAATGAACTGTACTCGGTTGGGGTTCTTGGGGCAGTTGGCCTTCATGTGTCCCAGTTCATTACATTTAAAACATTGCCCAGCTGACTGGTCACTGGGCCGAGGTGGGTTGCTGGAGACTGGTGAGGTGGGACAATAGAGTGTCTGGGGCTTTCCTTGGGTTGTAGGTGGGGTCTTGGGTTGCCTCCGATGATAGGGCTTATTTTTGGTTTGCCCCTTCTGATATTCCCTCCCCTTGCTAGTAGTTATTTTCTTTTCTGCCACTTCCACCCATCTGGCTCCAATCTCCCCCACCTCGGTTACAGTTTTGGGCTTCCCATCTAGGATGTACCTTTCTATTTCCTCAGGAACACCCTCTAAGAACTGCTCCATTTGCATTAGGAAAGACAGTTCTGCCAGAGAGTTAGCATTTGCTCCTGATATCCAGGCATCCCAATTCTTTCCAATGTGGTAGGCATGTCGGGTAAATGACACATCTGGTTTCCACCTTAGGGCTCTGAACCGCTGACGGGCATGCTCAGGTGTTAGCCCCATTCTGATTCTGGCCTTGGTTTGAAAAAGTTTATAATCGTTCATGTTTTCCCTAGGCATTTCAGCCACCACCTCTGCTAAGGGTCCACTGAGCTCTGGCCTCAGCTCTATCATGTACTGGTCTGTAGAGATGTTGTACCCATGGCAGGCCCTTTCAAAATTTTCTGAGAAGGCCTCAGTATCATCACCTGCCTTGTAGGTGGGGAATTTCCTGGGATGGGGAACAGTACCTGGAGAAGGGTTGTTAGGGTTGGCTGTTCCATCCTGCTTAGCCTTTTCTAATTCCAGGGCCTGCTGGTGGGCCTCCCTTTGGTTCTCCATCTCTTTTTCTTTCATCTCCATCTCTTTTTGTTTCATCTCCATAGCTCTCCTGTGGTCAGCCTCTTTGGCTTTCTCTCATCTCCGTCTCTCTCCTGTGGTCAGCCTCTTTGACTTTCTCTTCTGCGTCCAGCCTAGCCATTTCCTGTTTAACTGCTTCCTTGGCACTCATTTTTCTGCTTCTTATGCTGGCCGCACCCCTCTGCAGCTCACTGACTGGGATGCACTCCGCTCAGGGCTGCTTGGTTAACAGAGATTTTCTAACTAGCTATACCTGAGAGGTAGAAAGAAAGAAAGCAATTCAGCTTGTAAATTCCTTTTTGCTGTCTGCTTGCTCACAGCTTGAAGCCTCCTCTTAACAAAGACCCTTGTTAAAAAAACTTAACACTTCTGCCCTCAGGCTGCTTTCCAAGCAGCTAGAAAGGAGAGAAAAAAAAATCCTACTGGCTTTTGGTTCCTAAAAATCCCACACTGCTGCTCACCATGTCAAGGTTTTTTCCTCCACTTTGAACTTTAGAGTATAAATGTGGGGACCTGCATGAACACTTCTAAGCTTAATTACTAGCTTAGATCTGGAAACACTGCCACCAGCCAGAAATTCAGTGTCTGGCGCACTCCATGTCCCCCCGAAACTTTCCCTTCCCTGGATTGCCTTGAGAGGCTTCACCAATTCCCTGGTGAACACAGATCCAAAACCCTTGGATCTTAAAACAAGGAGGAATTAACCACCCCCCCTCCTTTTCCCCCATCAATCCTTGGTGAGTCCAGACCCAATCCCCTTGGATCTTAAAACAAGGAAAAATCAATCAGGTTCCTAAAAAGAAAGCTTTTAATTAAAGAAAGAAAGATAAAAATCATCTCTGTAAAATCAGGATGGAAAATGCTTTACAAGGTAATCAGATTCCTGTAGACCAGAGGGACCCCCCCACTCCATCCTTAGGTTCAAAGTTACAGCAAACAGAGGTAAAAATCCTTCCAGCAAAAAGAAACATTTACAAGTTGAGAAAACAAACATAAGACTAACACGCCTTGCCTGGCTAATTACTTACAAGTTTGAAACATGAGAGACTGATTCAGAAAGATTTGGAGAGCCTGGATGTACGTCTGGTCCCTCTTAATCCCAAGAGCGAACAACGAACAAAACAAAGAGCACAAACAAAGACTTCCCTCCACCAAGATTTGAAAGTATCTGATGCCCCTATTGGTCCTCTGGTCAGGTGTCAGCCAGGTTTACGGAGCTTCTTAACCCTTTACAGGTAAAAGGTTATCTTATCTTTCTGTTTGTACAATTACATTATCTGATATTCAGTACCATGCTAAAATTAGACATTTGCTGCATCCCCATCAAATATTATCTAAGAATAAAGTTCATTTTATGTTTGTATGATTGTTTGTGGTAGAGCAGAGACACAGTATCTCTTTTTGTAAGAGCAAAACTTTGACTTAAAGTGGCGATGCCAATGTTACCATTTCGATTAGCTGGAAAAGAATACTGAAGACTGGCATCAGGGCACTTTTGTTCAGGGGGAGACAGTATCAGATTCATAAATGCATGGGGAAATTTTGCACTATAGGAACAACTACCTGTAATGCACATTAAATGTGTATTGAATTCAATTACTTTGTCAAAATAAAATCATATAAGAGACTGAGAATTTTTCAGTCTGTCTATATTTGGGAAATAGATACTTTTGAATATTTTTGCATCTCTGCAGGTGGTCAGTGTTTGGAGAGCAATACAAGAAATGACCACACCATCTTCAGCTGTACTAGATGTTATTTTTGGCTGCTGTACATGTCAAGAACTCTGGTTAATTTTTTTTCAATACTTTCTAAGTCCTTCAGGATAAATTTTATAAAACATTTATTTTTGTTGCTTACATAACTGCATAAAATGTTTTTCTTGATAGAAGACAATAATGTTTTTCCAAAACAGATTCTATTTCAATTTCTAGAAATTATTGAAAGTTAATAATATTCCTATTTGCATGGTATCTTTGCCATGTTATTAAACTTGGCTTTATTGAGATTAAATGTTTTTTTACAGAAACCATAACTTGCCTGTTTGCACTGAATAAGCTCTATGGCCCATCCTCATTGGAGCTCAATGCAATTCATCTAATCTGCTGATACTTAATCCACGACACTTTAGCTGCCTGTGGCCCTTTACAGGTCTTCATGAGGCTCTCAGAAATTGTGCACATCTGAGTGGCGCTCCACTCCTCTACTTGGATTTGGCAATTCAATTCACTGGAAGTCTGAGCAAACAGACCACCTGTGTTGAAATAGCGGAGATTTTCCTCCCTGTGGATGGGGTGAAAAGGAGCCACTGGGATTGTCTCAGCATGTAAGAATGGAACCACTTCCAAGTTACAGCCAGGAGAGGAGGAGAAAGAGGCGAATTCCCCCTCTATTCCAACGTGAAAGGCTGGCTGATAGATTGATACTCTCCTTTACCCTTCCTCACTCCCCCACAGACTGATGAGAACGTTTGCTGTCATGTTGTGATATTGCTTCAATGCTCTGTTCCAAACTTGATGAGCCCAGATGTTATAAACTATTTATAACAGTATCATTTCCATCACCAGTGAAATACATCTGGCGGAAGGTGCAAGTACATAGAACGTTTGAAAACGAGGCCATTTTTATACAGGAGTATAACTATGGATTTATTCAGGAGTATAACTATGGATTTAGGATCCTGACTGTAGGAACCTAGTTTTGAAAATGTTTTAAAGTGCTTACAGTGAGAAATATTTGATGGCCAAGTTTTTTTCATTTCTGAAAGTGGCACTTTTGAAAGTCATACTTGTCTGATTAGTGTTTCAGAAGTGGAGTTTGCAGAAGCTTGTGACATTTCAGAGATGAAGCACTTAGGAATAAAAATGACTGATGCTTGTTTAGTTCCTTTCCTGCAAAGATCCTGAAGTACATTCTAAACTTTAGAAACTATGATATGCAAGATATCATATCATCCATCACTGAAATGCAGCCACCTCAGAAGAGAAGGCAAGAGACTTTTAAATAGTATAGAGAAGCAGTATGCAATACTTCAGGAGAGAACATGAATAATACCATAACCAACTGAACATAAAGGGAAATGTTTAGGTAAGTAGAATATAATTGCTTGAATTGGATTTAGGCAAAAACCCTGGGAATAACCCTACTACTACTTGGAAAAATTGGCATGGGATTTTTAAGTCACAAGTAATCAAGATGTTGGTTTTACATTTCATCAGAGAAGACAACACCTCCAGCGGCACAATGCTGATAAAATTGCGTGGAAACTCTGGATGCTAGGCGAGAATGTAGTGTGACAAAGTTCCTCCTCTACCTTGGTGGGTCTTGCGCTTTTGGCAGATTTGCTCACCTCAGTGATCTTCCCCACAGTCTGGGTCAACTCCTCCTGTGTCTGATCAGGAGTTGGGAGGTTTGGGGGGAACCTGGGCCCACCCTCTGCTCCGGGTTCCAGCCCAGGGCCCTGTGGATTGCAGCTGTCTATAGTGCCTCCTGTAACAGCTGCATGAAAGCTACAACTCCCTGGGCTACTTCCCCATGGCCTCCTCCAAACACCTTCTTTATCCTCACCACAGGACCTTCCTCCTGGTGTCTGATAATGCTTGTACTCCTCAGTCCTCCAGCAGTACATCCTCTCACTGTCAGCTTCTTGCGCCTCTTGCTCCCAGCTCCTCACACGCGCTTCCTCTGCTTTGGCTCCCTCCCCCCCCGACTGGAGTGAGCTCCTTTTTAAACCCAGGTGCCCTGATTAGCCTGCCCTGATTGGCTGCAGGTGTTCTAATCAGCCTGTCTGCCTTAATTGGTTCTAGCAGGTTCCTGATTACTCTAGTGCAGCCCCTGCTCTGGTCACTCAGGGAACAGAAAACTACTCATCCAGTGACCAGTATATTTGCCCTCTACCAGACTCCTGTACCCCACTGACCTGGGTCTGTCACAGTAGTCAATTTATCATCAAACTGCCTCCCAATCCTGTAAGGATATTTCAGCAAATTTTTGGTGTAGCAGAAACTCCAGCGGGTTCTTGAGGTTCAACGACAGCGCAAATGTGCTTAGTCCACCTTCATAACTGTTCCAAGCCCTCCATTCAGCAATATGCAGCGAGGTGACCACTAGCAGAAATATCTTTCTGGCATAGATTGCCAGATCTCCTCCACAGGACTGGAAAGCCAGCTCTCTTTTCCATTTTGATACCTTGAAAACTGCTATGTTCTCCAGATGTTGGCTAGTCTTTAAAGAAGAAATCGCAAACTGGTAACAGTCCCTTGATGGAACTGCCACCTCCCGCCCCATATCCTGTGTAAAACACTATGAAAATTTTACATTTTTTAAAACTTTAGTTCATGTATCTTACCATTAGTAGCCTCTGCTCTTTCCTCGGGGGCTGCAAAAGTTGTCTGAGTAGTTTAACAGTCACATTCCTGAAATGCTGAAAATTATCAAAATTGTGGCCTTTTGTGTGTGAAATTTATGTTGTATGGGGGGATTTCTTGGTTTCTTCCAAAGGAAAAACAACATATAATTTCTTTGAATTGGCAGTAGCTTTAACTCCTGAGAGGAAAACCATTCTGCTGGGAGGGCAGGAGCAGCACTACAGAGGCAGACAGAGAAGGCCACCATAGGATCTGCTCATTGGCATGAACAGGAGGAACCAGGAGCTGTTTGCGTTCCTCAGGCATGGAAGGATCAGGCTCTTCAGCAGGAAGAGACAGTGATGAACTGGTTCCTGGAACAGGAGGCGTGCTTAGGGAACAGGCCCATTCCCATAGGGAACAGGAGCAGTCCCTAATGCTCATAGAACTAGTAGCTGAACAGTTTCAGAGTCTGTTTGCTGTCATGGCCACAGCATCTCTCTGTGAACCAGCCCTACCTCCTCTTCCAGCTGCCACCCAGGGTGCTGCTGAGGCAGAGGACCCAAGCCCCCTGAGATGGAAGGAGCCTGTAGAACTCCCAGGACCACACCCTCTGCCAGCAGCCCAAACCCCTCACAGCAGGACCCCACTGAGCATCTAAGTGAGGAATGATGAGCCTGTGGGAATCTCTGAAGCCACCAAGTGCCTGCCCCCCAGACTACACACACAAAATGTCCCCAAGAGCAGTTTTCCACAGTCATTCCTCCTTTGTTAGGTGGTGGGGGAGGGCAAGGAGACAGATGCAAATACATTAATATTTGACTGTTGTTTATGGATTCAATCCCATTACATTTTGTTGCTTTACTCCTTTTAAAAATATTTCAACTACATGTTTCATATACTACTTTTAATAAATGTCATCATTTCCTTGACTTGTGCATGGACCCTCCTTGCTAAGTATGATGAATGTAAGATTTTTCAGGTTTGGAATTGGGCTTCCTGATTCACGGGAGGGATGGGGAATGTGCATTGTTATGTGATTAGAGAAATCACTGATAGTTTTAAAAGCAGAACTCACAACACACAAAATGGGTAGATAAGCATCTTTATGGCTTGGTTCATATACAGAACAATGAAACACAATGAAACTAGCAATACAGGCATCTGCCAGTACCCAGTCATTAAACTGCCCCTCCTGGCCTCCCCAGACCTTGACCAGTTACAACCTTGGGGTTAGTGCTCCGTAATAGCTACTAAGTGAAGTTAGCAGCACCAACAATGAATGGTGGGGGGAAAAAAAAAGGTGAACCCTCCCGCCCCCTTCCAAACCAAATATAGATAAGGTTGTTAAGAGAGACTGAGTGTTACTGAGAACAGAGGTTAGTAAACCAGTGTGAATGCTTAAGATAAAAGCACTGCACAATGTCCACATTGCAACTCAGTCCCACCTTCCACAGCACCAAGCCAATCCCGAAGTTGTTAACCCAGTGGAAGCGCCCTGTTATAATTGTCTGTAATGGGTGAATAGTCATAGGAATGAATGGCTAATGACCATCAGCTACAGGGGACCAAAACCCTCACAAAGATATGTAGTCCCACTACTATGTGCCAATGTTTCCTCGTGCTTTTCTAGCAGTTGCACAGGATGTGAAGGTGTCCCTCGGCACAGGGAGATATCACCATTTGCATCCCTGCTGTGTCAAGATGTGTGCATATATGACATGCCTGATTTCCTTTGCCCGCTGGGAACCAGGATCAGTGTGCACGTGGGTGGGATCTGGCTTCCTGTATGCAGTTTGTAAATCAGACATGTCCTGTGACTGCTCTGGACAGAAGCACTTCTCTTTATTCTCTCAACCGTTATGCAGTGCATAGCAGGTGACGATTATGCAAATAGTGTTGGCCACATTGGCATCCAGATGGGTGTGTAGGCAGCACCAACAAGATTGCACGTTTGGTAGGCTGAAATCTATGATCATTCTCCAGTTACTGAATTTTTAACTGAATTCTCTTTTTCCAGGGTCGTTGATGGGCTATAGTTTCATGAGACAAGTTAGGAGTGGGTATGTGGTGTCCCCCAAAATAACTTGGCACAGACATACCATAGAGCAGGGGTCAGCAACCTCTGGCACGGGGCTCACCAGGGTAAGCACCCTGGCAGGCCGTACCAGTTTGTTTACCTGCCGCCTCCGCAGGTTCGGCCGATCGCGGCTCCCACTGGCCATGGTTCACCACTCTGGGCCAATGGAGGCGGTGGGAAGTGGCGCGGGCCGAGGGATGTGCTGGCCGCGACTTCCCACCGCCCCCATTGGCCTGGAGCAGTGAACCGTGGCCAGTGCAAGCCACGATCGGCTGAACCTGCGGAGGCGGCAGATAAACAAACTGGTATGGCCCACCAGGCTGCTTACCCTGGTGAGCTGCATGCCAGAGGTTGCCGACCCCTGTCATAGAGAAACACATCATTTCTTGGGAATGAAGTCCTTTCTCCCCCCTTAAAGTACAATCCAGATCTCCTCAGCAGCCTGGTGTCATGAACCTTTGCAGTGTTTCCCACCTTGGTATTAATGAAACTGCCTGTGTGGATCACTGACCCTTGAAGAACAAGTGAATAGTAACCTTTTTTGGTTCTCATACTCACTCACCCCTTTTGGTGGGCAAATATTGGGATGTGGGTGCCATCAATGTCCCAGTTTGGTAAACTCATCTTCTTAAATCCAGCTATTATTTCTGGAACTTTGCTGACGGCAACCACCTGTGGGTAGATCAGTGTTAAATGCCATGCAAGCCTACACAACCATGACCCTAACAATGGGCTTTCCAGCCCTGAAGTGGTTTGCAATTGACTGACAGCTGTCTGATGTTGCCAACTTCCACAGGGCAATAGCCACCTGTTTCTACCTCAATATGGCTTCCCTGAATCGAGTTCTGGCGGTATGGTGCAAGGTGTAGAACAGGCTCATTACACAATTCCATGAAGGTGTGTTTCGTCATTCTGAAGCCACTGCTGGTCATCCCAGCTTTCCAGAACAATATGTTCCCACCACACCATTCTGGTTCTCTTGGACCAGAAGCAACTGTCCACTTTATTGGTATACTGTGGCAATACCAACATTCACCAGATCTGCTCCACAGGACCCAAAAGGATTGTCATTCATTTTCATGGTGAGCCATCTCCAACACATCAGAAAGTTCTGCCTAGATTCCCTCCTGCATCTTGCCGATCCCCTACTCCACTAAGTAAACATTTGTCCCGCAGTAAGAAGTAGAAGCAGAACCAGATCATTGTCCAGTTGCTCCGTGTCTTCCACCAAGTTTGACAGGAAGGTAATATGCAGGGCTTAAATTCAGCCAGAGCTGTCCACAACAGAGCTACGGTAAATATTTTCAAACCTGCGGGACTGAAGCCCTGGCACCTCCCATGGAGCAGAAGCCCTGAGCCCCAGTGCCAGCCCCAAGCCATAGGGCTCCTAGAAATACTCGATGAGAATTTAAGCCCTGGTAATGTGAACAAGAACTGCCATTGGCAAATGTGTGAAGGCAGGGGACAATACCAACAACACACAGCACGGCAGTTCTTGGAGTGTCTCACTTGACACTCAGACCCCTGGAATACTGCCCCTGAGATTTGTCACGTAACAAAAGCAGCAGTGTGGATACGTGTGCATGTGTATACACAGCATTGTACTCATTATACACCCTTGCCCCATCCCTGCCCCTCCCTTCCCTGAGGCCCTGCCCCTGCCCAGCTGGGGGTGTGAGCTCTGGGATAGGGCTGGGGATGAGGAATGTGGGGTGCAGGAGGGGGCTTTAGCTGGGGGGGGTGCTTAGGGTTTGGAGTGTGGGAGGGGGCTTTGGGCTGGGGCCGGGGGTTGGGATACAGGAGGGGATGAGGGCACTGGCTGAGCGTAGAGGCTCAGGGTTGGGGCCAGAAATTAGGGGTTCGGAGTGTGAGAGGGGGCTATGGGCTGGGGCAGGGGGTTAGAGTGCAGGGGTGAGGGCTCCAGCTGGAGATGTGGACTCTGGGGTGGGGCCACGGATGAGGGGTGGAGGAGGGGGCTCTGGGCTGGGGATGAGGGGTTTGGGGTGCAGAAGAGGGTGCAGGGTGCAGGCTCTGGGAGGGAGTTTGTGTGTGGGCAGGGGCTCAGGTCTGGGACAGATGGTTGGGGTGCGGGAGGGGGTTCTGGATGCAGGCTCCAGACAGCACTTACCTTATCTGGCCCCCGGAAGTGGCTGCCATGTCCCTGCAGCCCTTAGGTGGAGGTGTGGCCAGGCGGTCCTGCACACTGCCTGTACCTGCAAGCCCTGCCCCCACAGCTCCCATTGGCCATGGTTCCCGGCCAGTGGGAGCAGTGGAGCTGGTGCTTGGAGCAGGGGTGGCACATGGAGCTTCCCTGGCCGCCTCTGCACCTAGGGGTCAAAGAGACATGCCGTCCACTTCCGGGAGCCATGTGGAGCAAGGGGAGGCAGGGAGCCTGCCGTAGCCCTGTTGTGCTGCCAACTGAACTTTTAACAGTTTGGTGTGACCGGACCTACTAGGGTCCCTTTACAACCGGTGTTCTGGTCAAAAACCGGATGCCTGGCAACCCTACACCTCCCTTATATCCATAGGGGCTACAGTATCCTGCCTCAGTGAAACAACAGTACCCACCATCCCCTTTTCCACCAGTACCAAAACCAGCACCTGCTGATGGTAGAGTTTTTCAGGCAAACACTGCCAGCCTCTTGCAGGACAACTATGGAATAACTTGTCTAAAGAGGAATTTTCTTCTTAGCAACCCTTAGTTAGTGGTTGGCTTATGGCCTGAAGCATGAGAGTTTATATTCCTTATGCCTACTTATATAATCTGCTCTAATATCCTGGCCTCAATAATACCATGTGAAAGTTAATTCCATGGGTTAATTCCACTCCATTCATGTCAGTGGGTGTTCCTTTCCTTCCACCCCAGTGTTGGAGAGTTTCTAATTTGCATCAAGCATATCCATCCTCAGCTCCTCACCTGTCACATGAGTGTGTTCTCGGTGCCTGTTAGAAGCATACCCGTTCTAAGCTCCCCACCCAGAGGAGCGGGGCTTCCTCAGATCCTGGGGAAGGGAGAGGGACTCAGACCCTGCCCCAGCAAAGCAAGCCCCCACAACCTGGGTCACATGATGGGAGGCAGTGAGGGGGATCAGATTGCCATAGATGGGCTGGAGCTCCCAGAGCCTGGCACACACACGGGAGCTCAGAGTGGGACTCAGACCTCCCCTGTGAGACCTCCAGATCCGAGCTTATAAAGGGGAGTAAGGAGAGGTGCTTGAATGCTCCCTATATAGGCAAGCCCCCACCCCCAGATCCTGGCTCACATGAAGGCAGGGTGTGTGTGCGGGGGCAAACTGCTGGAGATGGGCTGTAGAGGGCAGATTGAGGCACACACAGGAGGGAAATGTGGGGCTGATGCAGATCCCTGCCCCTATTCTCCCAAGCCCCTATCACCTCTATGTCCTACTTCCTAGTGTCCCACCCTAGCTCTTCCACTCTCCCTAATCCCCATCACTTTATTCACCAATTCCTCTCCCCGTTCCCACTTACTCTTCCACCTCCAATCACTCTCGTCTCCCAGCAATAAGCATTTGCTTGGGTAATTTATTTTCTTTTCAAAAAGTAGTTTCAGTGCCTTCTGAATATTCTGCTGCACTCAAACTACCTTTCCCCAAAATAAAAATCACTCCAGATCCCAGTTCACAATCCTCAACGTCAGGCTCTGTACTGGGAACACTTGCTAGTAAACAAGTCCTCCCTGAGCGACAGTTGGGGTCTTCGGATCTCCAGTACAGGAGCCTCAGGTGCTTGATGCTGTCCCAGCACTGGAACTAGAGACAACTCAATGCCTACCTGCTCCGGCCTCTGAAATTTCCATGTATGTACTTGCCACTCCAGGAGAAGTCGTGGGTGTTGGTGTATTCTGACCGCACATTGATCAGCATCCAAAGGTGGTTGGTGGGCCAGGCAGCTGCTCTTGGAACAGGATCCCATGTTCACCTCTATTGATCAAATGAGTGCAGTAGAAAACTTTTCTGAAGTGGTCAGGACAGCTAGCTTCTACCAGTGACAACGTGGGGACAGGGACCTTTATAGAAGGCAGAAAAGGGTTCATTACTTTGTGGGAATGGGAGTGACAGATTATTTAAACTCAAGACTGGTACATGTTCTTTCCTCTGCCTACCTATAACAGGGTAGTCATCCCACTCCTGCCTGAAGAGGATAAAGCAGCCCTGGAGAGGGCTGCAGCGGGGAAAGCTAGGCTGATTGGGAAATCAGCCACAGCAGTGTTCAGCTTAATCAGGGCCCAGCTGGCCGTTATAAGAGGGCTGTGGACCAGAAGTGAAACAGACACTCTCTCCAGCTCTCTTGAGAGAAGGACCTGGCTGCCTGGGAAGCTGAGGCAGGTACCTAGGGTGGAGCAGTGCTGGGGAAGGGCAGAGGGAGCTGGGGAGCTCCAGCCTAGAAAAGCCCAGGCTGCTGGCTGAGTTAAGGGCCCACGAAAGGGTACTAGGGCTGCAGAGGGGTAGCCCAGGAATAGGCAGAGGCAGCTGGTCCAGCCCACCTTGCTGATGATGAGTGGCTTATAGACTACAGTCTGCCCCGGGGAGCAGGGGCTAGATGATGACTGGCAGTAGCCACTGAGGCAAGGTGGGGATAGAGGGTTGGGGTTCCCCTGGGAGGGGACACCCAGAATGAGGGGGTACTGTGGTGGGCAGAGCCCTTGGGCAAAGGGCACCGGGGTCTGGGAAGGACATGGGGCCAGCTGCTGGTGAGACACCAGCCTGCAGTGGGTGCTCTGAAGGCTGGAGAGCTAATTCCCTGGACAACCAGCAGGGGACACCACGCCGGTGAGTCATTGCTTCACTGCACTACCAATAACAGCAGCCATACTGGGTCAGATCAATGGTCCATCCAGCCCAGTATCATGTCTTCCGACAGTGGCCAATACCAGGTCCCGCATGTATAATTAACCCACTTTTTACTTTTCAGTGGATTAAGATTTGAAATGTGCCCTAAAGGAGTTGAAGCATACAGCCTTTCAAAAAAGTCAACAAATAATTGAAAACAATCTTAACAGTTAGGGTTGCCAACTTTCTAATCACACAAAACGGAACACCCTTGCTCTGCCCCGTCCCTTCTCCGAGGCCCCGCCCCTGCCCCACCCCTTCTCTGAAACCTTGCTCCTGCTCGCTCCATCCCCCTTCCTCCATCACTTGCTCTCCCCCACGTTCACTCTTTCACTGAGCTGGGGCTGGGAGTTGGGGTACAGGAGAGGAGTGAGGACTTCAGCTGTGAGTGTGAGCTCTGGGGTGGGGCCAGGATGAGAGGCTTGGGGTATGGGAGAGGGCTCCAGGCTGGGGAAAGGGATTGGGGTATGAGCTCTGGGATAGGGGTGTGGGCTCTGGGTGGGGCCAGAAATGAGGAGTTTGGAGTGTAGGAGGAGGCTCCAGGCGGAGGCTGAGGAGTTTGGAGTGCAGGAGGGGATGCAGGCTCGGGGGTGGGGCCAGGGATGAGGGGTTTGGCGTGAAGGAGGGGCTCTGGGCTGGGGTAGGGGGTTGAGATGTGGGGTGAAGGGTGATGGCTCTGTATGGGGCTGTGGGCTCTGGGGTTGGGCCGGGGATGAGGGGTTTGGGGTGTAAAAGCGGGCTTAGGGCTGGGGCAGGGTGTTGAGGAGGGAGTGTGGGAGGGGACTCCGGGCTGGGGCAGGGGTTGGGGGGCAGGAGGGGGCTCAGGACTGGGACAGGGGGTTGGAGCATGGGGTCCCAGCGGCACTTACTGCAGTTCCCAGGAAGCGACTGCTAGGTTCCTGCAACCCCAAGGTGCATGAGCAGCCAGGGAGGCTCCGCATGCTGCTTTCATGACCGCAGGCACTGCCCTTGCAGCTCCCATTGGTTGCAGTTCCACTGCGAGCCAGCACTTGGGGTGGGGCCCGCACTCGGAGACTTCTTTGCCACCCATGCTCCCAGAGGCCACAAGGACCTGACAGCCGCTTCCGAGAGCTGCCAAGGTCCCTTTTTGACCGAGCCTTCTCATCAAAAACCAAACACCTGACAACTCTACTAACAGCATTAAAATATCTCAGTGAAATATTTCCTGAAAACATTCTGTTTTTATCCATTCTGAAACACAAGGCACTAAGCACTGTTTCCTAAAATTAAGTACTGATGGAAAAGCTAATAATTGAAGAGGCAGTGTTTTTAAAATTAATGCTATTATTCCACTTTCCTGCCAAGCTACTCTGGAAAGACTTAGGTGTTTATCCTCAATATGTTTTCCAATCCATCCAGGAGTTTGAGTCAAATCTGTTCTCTAACATAATCTAATTATCACAGTCTTGCTCCTAAAAGGATTTAGAGGGTCTGTTTATTTGCAGAAATTGTCCACATACCAAGCTTCTGTCATGTTTATTGAGATATTATGACTAAATAGGAAAAGCTCATGGTCTGAATTTCACCTTACTCAGTGAGAACCTTTCACTAAAACACAAGAATTTGTTAGCACTCGTTCAGGATATGACATGTAGTACGCTGAGAGCAGCTGTAGTTTAACGGTTTAATTGAAAGAACTGAAGCAGAGGTCATACTGCAATGGCTGTGTTTTTCTAATACTGCAGTATGGATTAAAAATAGAATTTGACTTGTAAAGAAAGCTACAATAATTAGAACTCTAAGAGGGGCTTACCCTAGCAGTAAAAGTATGTTATGGTTGCGACTAAGGATAATAATTGGAACACAAATAAAAATTAGAAATACAAATCATAGTAAACAGTGCTTTTTATAATAATACCGTAATACTTTGCATATATTGCGACTCCCATCCAGCTCAGCACTTAGCTCTTAGTGTCATAAATTGGGAAATTTAGCTAAGATTAAAGCACAGTCACAGTGGACTTTACCATATTCCCATATGGGACTGTAAGGAGGCGCCCTGGCTCCCCGTCGCGCCTGAGAGGGACGAGCCAGAGCGGGTGCCTCAGTGGGCGGAGTCACAGCCACCTGTCCCCGCCCTCTGGAAGTCAAGGGGCGGGATAGGAAGTATAAAAGCCCAGCCCAAGTGCTCAGTTGGTGGCTGGCTGCCGGAGAGGACAGACGCTGGTGCCCGAGCTCCCGCCAGGCCTAGCTTGCCCTGTGCTCACTGTCCGGAGGAGCGCTGGCCTGACCTGCCCCACGCTCACTACCCGGAGGAATGCTGGCTGGACCTGCCTCGTGCTCAGTATCTGGAGGAGCGCTGGCCTGACTTGCCCCACGCTCACTACCCGGAGGAACGCTGGCTGGACCTGCCTCATACCCGGTACCCGGAGGAACGTCGGCCTGACCTGCCTTGTGCCCGGTACCCTGAGGAGTGGCCTGAGCTTCCCTACGACCGGTATCCCGAGGAGCTGCCTGAGCTTCCCTACGACCGGTACCCGGAGGAGCCCATGGTCTGGGACCCCCCAGACGATGCTGGCGAGAGACAGGTACCCAGAGAGGGGGAGGTCGGAAGTGGCCCGGAGGTAGCTGACCCTGGTTTGGCTCCTGAAGAGCCTGAACACATGTCAGTGTGTTGCGGCCAGGATCCCCACTGACAGTAGCGAGTCTTGGCTGCTGCTAGGGCCCTGGGCTGAAACGCAGTGGAGTGGGAGGGCCTGCGTTCCCCCTGCCACCTCCCCAAGGGTGGCAGACTCCCCCTCTCCCTGGCCTGAGGAGGCCTGCTGTATAGACTTCTGGGATACTGTGTTCGCTCAGCCTGCTGAAGGCCTGAGCCTGAACTGCTACTGCCCCACCCTGACCAAGGGCCTGGGCTGATATACTGTTGCTCAGCCTGCCTGAAGGCCTGGGCCTGAGCCTGAACTGCTACTGCCCGGCCCTGACCAAGGGCCTGGGCTGATATACTTTGTTTACTCAGCCTGCTGAAGGCCAGAGCCTGAACTGTTACTGCCCCGCCCTGCCCAGGGGCTGGGGCTTATGTACTTTGTGCTTACCCGACCCCGGCTGGAGGGCCGGGACTCTACCTTGGTTGCAGACCCTTTATTCCCTCAACGCCTGCTGAGGGGTTAGGCCTACCCGGACTGCTGTGTGTAAGGAGGCGCCCTGGCTCCCCGCCGCGCCTGAGAGGGACGAGCCCCGACACCGCTGGCTTACACGTGGTACCAGAAGTGGGGAGTTCCGCCCAGGATGTGGGCGTGGACTCTTAATGCCGGTGAACGGGGGGCTGCGGGAGAGGGAGCCCCCTCCCCCGAGATGGACATGTCCCAACTTGTCTCCCTTCTGACCAAGAACCAGGATCGGCAGCAAGCGGCTCAGTCCCGGCGGCAAGAGGAGCAGCAGGCCGCCCAGCTCCAGCAGCAGCAGTAGCTCATCGAGCAGTTGGGGACTCAACAGCGCCAGCTGATCCAGGACCTGGTTAAGCAGCAGCAGGAGTTCCAGCTGAAATGCCTCCAGCACCTTGCAGCAGAGTGGGCCCCCTGAGAGGGAGCCCAGTCGGGAGGCACCGATGGGAGCACAAGCTCCCGCCCACCGATTCAACTGACCAAGATGGGCCCCGGCGATGACCCCGAGGCCTTCCTGATCACCTTCGAGCAGGTGGGGACTGTTGCGGGGTGGAACCCTGACCAATGGGCCTCCATCCTGGCCCCATACCTGACAGGAACGGCTCAGGCAGTCTATCGAGGCCTGTCTGCCGAGGCCGCCCAGGACTATAGTCAGGTGAAATCCGCTATCCTGGACGCCCTCGATGTGAGCCCAGAGACTTTCCAACAGCAGTTCAGGTGTCTGACGTACCCCGCCGGGGCCCGGCCTCGTATGGTGACCCAAGAGCTCTGGGAGACCTGCCGGCGGTGGTTGCAGCCCGAACATCGAATGTCGGAAGAGCTGGCAGAGCAGGTGATCCTCGAACAGTTCACTCACATCCTTCCATCGCGAGGAAGAGCCTGGGTCCTCCGTCATCGACTGGCAACACTAGCTGCCGCTGTCACCCTGATGGAGGACTTCCTAGCGGCGGAAGCCCCGGTGGGCCCAACTGGCCGAACAACCCCATCGGGGCCGGAACGCCCCAACCCCGAGAAGAAGGCGACGCCCACTCGGGCTGCCGCCCCACCTGCGAGGCCGGCCCAAGTGCCAACTCCCGCTCCCCGGAAGATGCCCTGGAACTGTTCTAGGGACTGCCCCAGGATTCGGCCCCGATCGGGACGAACAGACCTGGGGCCTTGTTTCTCTTGTGGCAAGTCAGGACATCTCCAGAGAGACTGCCCCAAATGGAGTGCACCTTTGGCCAAGTCTGCTCCGGGGAGGCTTGGGCCCGTCGCCGACAGCCCGCCAAGATTACGGCGCCCGTGGTGGTCAAGGGGTACCCGACCGTGGCCCTCCTCGACTCCGGCTGCGGACAGACATTAATCCGCGACCATTAGGTCCCCAGGCGGATGCACGCCTGGGGGAGATTTGCCTGCAGTGCATCCACGGCGACATACGGCCTTACCCCAGTGCCTGGGCCCAACTGACAATAGACGGGGTGACCCGACGGCTGGTAGTAGGCCTCGCACCCAGGCTGGCATATCCAGTGATCCTGGGCCGGGACTGGCCCGAGTTCCCGGCTGTCCTGCGCCAACATACCGGAGGCGGCATGGGTCTCGTACCGGCCTTGGAAGGAGAGACCCCAGAAGGGAAGGAAGATGAGCGGGGGTCCCCAGAAACAGAGGAGACGAGCAGGACCTCCCTGAGCACCCCGTCGAGATAAAGGATGGGGACGATGCTTCCCCGGGGGAGGCACGGGATCCCTCGGCCCCCGCGGACTTCTGCCGGGACCAAAGATCTGACCCCACCCTCAGCGGGGCATATGAGTAGCTTGCCGCCATGGATGGGACTATCCTCGATCCGGGTCGAGCAGCCCGGTGGCCGCACTTTGAATTGCTACAGGACCACTTGTATCGGGTCGAGAGGGACCCGCACACCAGGGAGCCCTGAACTCAACTCCTCGTGCCCCAATGTCATCGACGGGCGGTCATGAAACTGGCCCATGATGTCCCGGCTGCTGGACATCTGGGTACCGAAAAGACCCTTGACCGAATATTGGGACGCTTCTATTGGCCGGGGATACACTGCGAGGTGAAGGACTATTGTACCTCATGCCCGGATTGCCAGTTGACCGCTCCGGCAAGGACGCCCAAGGCACTGCTGGTCCCGATGCCACTAATCGAGACCCCTTTCGAGCGTGTGGCCATGGATCTGGTGAGGCCCCTCCCTAAGAGTATTGCGGGGTTCCAGTACATCCTAGTGATGCTGGACTATGTCACCCGGTTCCCCGAAGCAATCCCACTCCGTAACATCACTGCCCGCACCATCGCAGGCAAACTCATCAAGGTCTTTGCCCACGTCGGCTTGCCCCGGGAGATCCTCATGGATCAGGGGACCAACTTCACCTCGTGGCTGTTGGAGCAGGTGTGCGGGCTCCTAGGGATCAAACAACTGCGGACATCGGTGTATCATCCCCAAACCGACGGGTTGGTAGAGAGGTTCAATCGAACCCTGAAGGACATGTTACGAAAATTTCCCCCGGAGGACCTCCGCCGGTGGGACCAGCTTCTCCTGCCCTTGCTCTTGGTGGTGCGAGAGGTCCCCCAGTCCTCAACCAAGTTCTCTCCTTTCGAACGATTGTATGGCCGCCGACCCCAGAGCCTCTTGGACCTGATGAGGGAAACCTGGGAGCAAACCCCATCACCCGCTCAGGGTCTCCTACAATATGTGATCCAGCTCCAGGAGTGTCTCAAACAGGCTGGGACACTGGCGCAAGCAAACTTGAAAGCCGCCCAAGAAATGCAGGCCCAGACGTACAACCGGGATGCGTGCACCCGTGACTTCCAACCTGGAGACCGGGTTTTACTCCTCCTCCCCTCCAGTGAGTCCAAGATCCTGGCTCGATGGCAGGGCCCTTATGAGGTGGTTCGAAAGGTGGGCCCCGTTACTTATGAAATTCGTCAGCCTGACGGGCGGAAAGAGCTCCAACGGTACCACGTCAACCTCCTCAAGCCCTGGCGGGAACGAGAAGGGTTGTTGATCATCCCTATCCACCGGAACCCGAGCTAGGGCCCCAGGTACACCCCAGTGAAGACCCCGAGGGACCCCAGCTTGGGGAAACGCTGATGGAAGAACAGCTCAAGCAAACCCGCTGCCTCCTCCAAGCATTCCCCCGTACTTTTACGGCCCAGCCGGGACACACCTCCATGGTCTATCATCGAATTCAGACTGAGCCGGGGGTGGTGATCCGGGCCGCGACTAGACCTCTGCTGTATCACCGAAGGCGGATCATTGACGACGAGGTGCGGGCAATGCTAGACCTAGGAGTAATCGAACCTAAGCAAAGTGAGTGATGTAGTCCTGTCCTGGTGCCAAAGCCCGATGGCTCCCAGCGATTCTGTATTGACTTTAGGCACATTAACGCCATCTCTAAGTTTGACGCCTACCCCATGCCCCGAATAGATGAGCTGCTGGCCCGGTTGGGAGAGGCCCGCTATATCTCTACCCTGGACTTAAGCAAGGGATATTGGCAGATCCCCCTGGAACCGGCCTCCAGGGAGAAGACCGCGTTCGCCACCCCGACCGGCCTGTATCATTTCACGCAGATGTCCTTCGGCCTTCATGGGGCACCCACCACGTTCCAGCGCTTGATGGACCGCCTCCTCCAACCACATCATGACTATGCCGCAGCCTATCTAGATGACGTAGTCATCTACAGTCGGCAGTGGGAAACCCACCTAGAAAAGGTCGCTGCCGTCCTAAGGTCCTTGCGGGTGGCCAGGTTAATGGCCAATCCTAAGAAGTGCCACATCGGCTGGCGTGAGACCACCTACTTGGGGTATACTGTCGGAAATGGGCAAGTGAAACCTCTTGTGAACAAGGTTCAGGCCATCGCAGCCTGTCCTCCGCCGACTACGAAGCACCAAGTCCTCCAGTTCTTGGGGCTGGCGGGATATTATCGACGGTTCATTCCTCAATTTGCGGCGATGGCTGCCCCCTTGACCGAGCTCCTCACTAAGGACAGCCCGTGACAAGTACGCTGGACCTCCGAGTGTGACGAGGCTTTCCAGTCGCTTAAGGCAAGCCTCTGTAGCAAGCCGGTCTTGTTTAGCCCAGACTTCCATTGACCCTTCGTCCTGCAGACAGACGCGTTGGAAGTGGGGTTCGGGGCTGTCCTCTCACAGGAGGTGGATGGGGAGGAGCATCCGGTCCTCTACATTAGCCGGAAGCTGTTCCCCAGAGAGCAAAACTACGCAGTGGTCGAAAAGGAAGCCCTCGCGGTGAAATGGGCCTGTGATGCCCTGTGTTACTACCTCCTTGGGGCCCCGTTCACCTTGGTCACTGACCACTCCGCCGTCCAATGTTTGTGCCGTATGAAGGACCACAACACGCAATTTCAACGATGGTACTTGGCTATGCAGCCCTACGCCTTCACTGTCCACCACAGGGCTGGAAAGGACCACGCCAATGCTGACTTCCTTTCCCGCTTGGGAGGTATGGACGAGCCTGGCCCCGTTGCCCGGGAGCCAGCCTTGAGGTGGGGGGTGTGTAAGGAGGTGCCCTGGCTCCCCGCCGCGCCTGAGAGGGACGAGCCAGAGCGGGTGCCTCAGTGGGCGGAGTCACAGCTGCCTGTCCCCGCCTCCCGGAAGTCAAGGGGCAGGACAGGAAGTATAAAAGCCCGGCCCAAGCGCTCAGTTGGCGGCCGGCTGCCGGAGAGGACAGACGCTGGAGCCTGAGCTCCCGCCGGGCCCAGCCTGCCCTGTGCTCACTACCCGGAGGAATGCTGGCCTGACCTGCCTCGCACTCAGTATCCGGAGGAGCGCTGGCCTGACCTGCCCCGCGCTCACTACCCGGAGGAACGCTGGCCGGACCTGCCTCATACCCGGTACCCGGAGGAACGTCGGCCTGACCTGCCTTGCGCCCGGTATCCTGAGGAGTGGCCTGAGCTTCCCTACGACCGGTATCCCGAGGAGCTGCCTGAGCTTCCCTACGACCGGTACCTGGAGGAACCCATGGTCTGGGACCCCCCAGACGACGCTGGCGAGAGACAGGTACCCAGAGAGGGGGAGGTCGGAAGTGGCCCGTGGGTAGCCGACCCTGGTTTGGCTCCTGAAGGGCTTGAACCCATCTCAGTGTGTTGCGGCCAGGATTCCCACTGACAGTAGCGAGTCTTGGCCGCTGCTAGGGCCCCGGGCTGGAACGCAGTGGAGTGGGAGGGCCTGCGTTCCCCCTGCCACCTCCCCAAGGGTGGCAGACTCCCCCTCTCCCTGGCCTGAGGAGGCCTGCTGTATAGACTTCTGGGATACTGTGTTTGCTCAGCCTGCTGAAGGCCTGAGCCTGAACTGCTAGTGCCCCGCCCTGACCAAGGGCCTGGGCTGATATACTGTGTTTGCTCAGCCTGCTGAAGGCCGGAGCCTGAATTGTTACTGCCCCGCCCTGCCCAAGGGCTGGGACTTATGTACTTGGTGCTTACCCGACCCCGGCTGGAGGGCCGGGACTCTACCTTGGTTGCAGACCCTTTATTACCTCAACGCCTGCTGAGGGGTTAGGCCTACCCAGACTGCTGTGTGTAAGGAGGCGCCCTGGCTCCCCGCCGCGTCTGAGAGGGACGAGCCCCGACACCGCCGGCTTACAGGGACCAACAATGCAAATACTTTGTTTAGAGTTCCACATACAAGTCCTCATGGATTAAATCTTTGCCCTGTAACAAACTCATTTGAGAGCTGTTACTTTTGAGGCAGTGCCAAAGTTAGGTTTTGTTTTCTCTTCCTTCTCCTTAACAATTGAAAAGAACTGGGCTAGATCATGATCAAGGTCCTGACTGAAAGTCCTGTGAAGTCACTGGGGGTCCCTTCATGGATTTAATTGGGCTTTGGGTCAGGCCCTGACTGAGAGAGAATGTAAATAAACTATGTATTTAAATATAGTCAACTCCAATTCAAAACAATTAGTGCTTTATATTAATTTAAAAACCACTAGAATACTAGGTGATGGATTTAAATAGGTTAGCCTACAGCACTAATGTCTAGATCCTCAAAGGTATTTAGGTGCTTAGCTCCCATTGACTTCAGCAGGAGTTAAGTGCTTGAATATCTTTGAAGATCTAGGCCTAAGTCACCAGTGTAACTTCCCCTAAAGGAGTTCTTATGACTCTTATGGGGTTCGCTACCCCTTGCTATTGTAAGAGCTCTCTAGTTAAATATAACCTCTTCCAAATGGCCAGCCTTTGCAAACAGCCATATTTTCACCTGAAGAAGAGCTCGGTGTAAGTTCAAAAGCTCGTCTCTTTCATCAACAGAAGTTGATCCAATAAAAGACATTTCCTCACCCACTTTGTCTTGCTAATATTTTGACACATCAGTTTTAAAAATGTAATAAATTTAAAGCAGTATTCCAGTCAAACAAGGTGTTTTGTGTGAGTGAGAAACAAATTTTAGAAATATAACATTTAGGTTAAGAATCAAAACGTATTAAAGCATTATGCACAAACAACAACAATAGCACATGGAAAAAAAATTTTCGCTTGTGATCGTTCCAGTAAATATACTAAAGATAATAAAATGAATGAAGTGTTGAAGATCTTTCTGGCAATCTGACTGGCTAAGTAATTTTCCTGAATATAAATAATTCTGAAATGCACTAAATATAACAATTATACCTACATCTCCAATAAAAATCCATATGACAGTGTTTTTCCATCTGCAGTCTATAACAACAATAACAATCTTGGCACAAGACAATTTATTTGGATTAATGATCAAGTAGGGTTAATGATCCTTGGCTGTGCCTGGGGCCTTCAGTTCCTCCCAGCCAGTCATTAATCCCCAGGAAATTTCCTACATCTTGATTGTTATTGTTTATATAATTCATCAAAAAAAACCCTCAGGAACTGCAAAGTGTGTAAAAGTAGTACACCTCTACCTCGATATAATGCTGTCCTTGGGAGCCAAATAATCTTACCGTGTTATAGGTGAAACCGTGTTATATTGAACTTGCTTTGATCCACCAGAGTGCGCAGCCCCCTTTCCCCTCACTTGGAGCACTGCTTTACCACGTTATATCCAAATTTGTGTTATATCGGGTCGTGTTATATCGAGGTAGTGGTGTAGTTCACAAAGTGACTGTCAATTAAAGGCAGAGTTTGCAATTTGCCTGTGAAATAGGAAGCTAACATTACAACCTCCATTTTACAGATGGTGAAATTCAAGCAGAGAAGGAATCTGATTTGCCCATAATCTTCTAACTAATCAGAGGCAGAGCAGGGATTAGAACTCTTTAACAGATTCTGAGCTTAATGATTCACTCCATCCCGTCAAACCATTCTATGGATTTTTCTCACTGAATGTCTTGGGCAGGGCTAAATTTAGACATTTTTGTTTTTCTCTGACTTACGGAGGTTCAAAATAAATCAGTTTAGGACCGTGTCCTATGACTGGTAAGAAGTCACAGAAAGAGTCTCCTTCCTCAACACTGAACAAGTAACTTCATTAGAAGAAGGAAAATGGCATTATTCCTATTTTTTTTCTCACTGCTTTGCTATAGAGCTTCTGCCTTGAACCTTCTTAAGCCCCACTCCTGGCTAGCATCTGTTTATAGTTTTAAACAAACAGGACACATATACTCACACACAGCACAGAATGAAGAGGAACAGGGCAAGTCTTGTACAGCTGTATCCTGTTGGGAATGACAACAGCACCGTGATTCCTCTCTCGTCACACCATTTTTTCTCCTTGGCTTCCAGTATCTTTTGCAACTGCAGGGGAGATTTGGTAGGGCTGAAAGACAGCCCTACTACCATTCCTATGATGAAGAGGAGGAAGAGATTTTTGCCAGGTGAACTGTTTCCTGGTAAGTGAAACTTTGTAGCAAATAGGACTCAAATGCATATAGAATGGTGTACACTTTATGATAAAAAAATGTGTCAGATCCAAAACAGTTCTTATTCTAGACTTAGATTTCCTTGAAGGCCAACTTTTTCCCCTGGCTTCATGCTGCTGTGTTTTTCACTGTATGGCTTTGTCATCCTACTCAACACTGGACACAACTCAAAACACAGTTTCATAAGCAGTTTAGGCAGGTATCTATGCTCAGTTTGCTGGAGCAATTGTTACCAGAATAAGAGGCAACTGTGCAAAGCATTAGTAATATAAACCTCTGTCATGTAGTGGTGAAGTTGTAACCCTGCATTTGAACAGGCTAACAAATACAGTACACCATGCCTTGGTAAGATAACTTGACTGAAGTCAATGGGAGCGTCATGTATGCATCTGAATAACAGAAATGTTAGGCCCAATTCTGCCCTCAGCTATTCCATTGAAAATCCATTGTAATATGTAAAAGCAGAACTGACACCATGGAAATTAGAGATATGAAAGCTGCCCAAGCAGATTTTAATTTGTCAAAAGCATCATGGACAACTTCCCCTGAGAAGGAATGAGAAGGAACCACAATGTGAATGTTAATACATGTACACTTAACACTTAGTCCCTACTGATATCTTCATAAAGAAGTTCATTAAGGAGACTGAGGGCTCATTTCATCTGGAATTGCACATTTTCAGGGGAAGCCTCTTCCATTTTCGATGACCTTCCTATATCCTTTAGGGTTCCGTCCTTTGCTGATCAGTCCTTGCTTTGTGGATACCAGCTTTCTGGCCAAGGAAGACTGGATGAAGGGGCTTGAAAATGGTGAGTGCTGTTTCTGAATCAAGCAGAAAGCTTACTGATGAAGGATGGGAGGCACCTCTTCCCACAAGTGGTTGAGTTCAGTGTCTCCCCAGCATTCTCAGGGCCAGCTGGCTTGGGGAGCAAAACCCAGAGTTAAAAATAAAACAGCCACTAAATGTCTTGCTCTTCATTTTTCCTGGACTTGACCCAACATTTTTTGGTGTAATTTCTGGCTCACTACAGCTTCAGCCTGGGCGAGCAAAGGGGTAGTTGCCCCCAAGAGAATCAAAAGCAGCAGAAATGCAGCTACTTTGTAAGGACTGTTATTATGGTGGAAACACTGATTATTACTGGGAAGCGGGAGGGGAGTCATCTGTCTTCATATGCTACATATCATTTT
Source organism: Gopherus flavomarginatus (assembly GCF_025201925.1). NCBI lineage: Eukaryota > Metazoa > Chordata > Testudines > Testudinidae > Gopherus > Gopherus flavomarginatus. The sequence goes on along the minus strand of NC_066617.1, from coordinate 199,437,446 downwards.
ACATATAGTTTTCTGGCTAAATGCTTTCCTTTGAATTATTCATTTGTAACATAAATTGGGTGAATGCTTAGCAAATTATCCCAGTTGCAGGAATCTTTGCAAGGCAAAATTTCAATATTTTAATGAAATATTCTAGCTTTTCAGTATATTTTAACATGCCATGGTGTTTTTAAGGAAAACCACCAGGTCATAACCAGAAAACACAAAGGTAAGAATAGGTTATTGTTTCTGTCATTCCATAACATAATCTGAGGGCCCCTTTATACTCCTGATCTCATGTCATTTTAATAAGTGAAGAGTTTAATGGCCACACAACCTTGTGACAAATATGGCAGTTTCCTGCAATATTTTTGGGAGATATTACTCTATCAAATGCCAAAGATAATACTTGATATATCCAAAGAGGCCCCAATCCTTCCTGGGAAGGGCTGGAAGGACTGACACTTGCCAGATGCCAAATAAGTTTTTTAGCATGCGTGTAAGTTCTTTTATTCTTTTTAATATGTTTTCTCTGTAATGTTTTCATCTTAAGAATAAATGTGCTTGCTTATAAAGAGCTATGGGGTAACTTGGCTGCTGGCAATTACGTTGTTCATAGCCTTCAAAGAATAAGCAACGTTCGGATGCTGGCCTGCTTAGGCAGTCTGACTAGGAATATCAGTGTAGACAGGGAACAGTGCATCCTGGAAAAACCCCAGTCCATAGGGTTGCCAGGTGTCCAGTTTTCGACTGGAACACTTGGTTGAAAAGAGATCCTAGCAGCTCCAGTCAGCACCGCTGAGCAGGCCATTAAAAGTCCGGTTGGCGGCACAGGCAGGCTCCCTACCTAGCTCCATGCAGCTCCTGGGAAACTGCTGGCATGTCCAGCTCCTAGGCACAGGGGCGGCCCTGGGGATGCTGCACACTGTCCCTGCCCAAGTGCTGCCTCTGCAGCTCCCATTGGATGGGAACTGTGGCCAATCAGAGCTATGGGGGGGCACCTGTGGGTGGGGGCAGCGTGCAGAGCCGCCTGGTTGTGCCTCTGCCTAGGAGTTCGACATGCAGGCAGCTTCTGAGGAGGTGCCTGAGGTAAGTGCCACCTGGAGCCTGCACCCCCTTTCGTGCCCTAACCCCTGCCCCAAGTGCCCTCCCACACCCAAATGCCCTCAGCCCCAGCCCAGAGCCCCCTCCTGCACCCAAAATCACTAATCCCTGGTGTCATAGCATTCTCTCTCAGATCTGAACCTTAGAGTTCAGAAAATGAGATACTAGCACCTGAATCCTCTAAGCTTAATTGCCAGCTTAGATCTGATAGCATTGCCACCACCCAAAAATATAGTGTTTTGGGGCACTCTGACCTCCCCAACCTTCCCTGGGGACCCCAAGAACCCAGATCCCTTGAGTTCTTAAAACAAGGAGAAATAAACCATTCCCCCACCTTTCCCCTTCCCAGAATTTCCCTCCCTGGGCTATCCTGAGATACTGATCCAACCTCTTAAATCACCATACAGAGGAGCATCTCCCTTCCCTTCCACAAAGAGGCAAACAGATTCAAGGAAAACAGAGAGAGATTCTATCTCTCCCCCTCCCGTCTCCCCCACCCGTCCTGGTGAGTTATCCCAATCCCCTGGAATAAAACAAGGGAAACGAAGAAAAAAATCAATCAGGTTCTCTAAAAAGAAATCTTTTAATAAAAGAAAGGAAAAAGTAAAGAATTATCTCTGTAACTTCAAGATGTAAATATTACAGGGTCCTATAGCTTACAGACACCAGAAAGAGACTTTCCCCCCAATACCAATACAAATCAAAATATTCCCAGCAACTACACATATAAAAGTTAACCAGCCAGATCCACAATTGCAAATAGAGTAAAACAATCAAAAAGCCTAAACCGCCTGTTTTTACTTACTATATGAAAAGAATCTTAGAGAGCCTGTAGTAATGTCTGGTCTCTCTTAGACCCTCCGAGAGAAGAACACACAACGGACAAAGAACACACACAAAAGTTTCCCTCCACCCAAATGTAAAAGTATCTTGTCTTCTGATTGGTCTTCTGGTCAGGTGTCCAGTTCCCTGCTTGTAACTATCATAACTTTAGTCCCAGATTTGGACCTTAGCGTCCAAAATATGGGGGTTAGCATGAAAACCTCCAAGCTTAGCTACCAGCTTGGACCTGGTACTTGCTGCCACCACCCAAAAAATTAGAGTGTTTTGGGGCACTCTGGTCCCCCTGAAAAACCTTCCCTGGGGACCCCAAGACCCAAATCCCTTGAGTCTCACAACAAAGGGAAATAATCCTTTTTCCCTTCCCCCCTCCAGGTGCTCCTGGAGAGATACACAGACACAAGCTCTGTGAATCCAAACAGAGTGACTCCCCCTCTCCGTTCCCAGTCCTGGAAACAAAAGCACTTTCCTCTTCACCCAGAGGGAATGCAAAATCAGGCTAGCAAATCCAACACACACAGATCTCCCCCTGATTTCTTCCTCCCACCAATTCCCTGGTGAGTACAGACTCAATTTCCCTGAAGTAAAGAAAAACTCCAACAGGTTTTAAAAAGAAAGCTTTATATAAAAAGAAAGAGAAAATACATACAAATGGTCTCTCTGTATTAAGGTGACAAAATACAGGGTCGATTGCTTAAAAGAATATTGAATAAACAGCCTTATTCAAAAAGAATACAAATCAAAACACTCCAGCACTTATATTCATGCAAATACCAAAGAAAAGAAACCATATAACTTACTATCTGATCTCTTTGTCCTTACACTTAGAAACAGAAGATTAGAAAACAGAAACTACTTCTCCAAAGCTCAGAGAAAGCAGACAGACAGAAAACAAAGACCTCAGACACAAAATTCCCTCCACCCAAAGTTGAAAAAATCCAGTTTCCTGATTGGTCCTCTGGTCAGGTGCTTCAGGTGAAAGAGACATTAACCCTTAGCTATCTGTTTATGACACGCCCCCCAAATTGCAGACAGTGGGGAAGCTCACTGGCGGCGATTTCCTTCTAGAACTTGAAAATAAACAGATTAATACAACACATGCACCTTTACATATACCACTAAGTATATAACTAACAGACTTCTACAGTTTAAGAACACTTTTTAACTACTGAATTCTGGGAAACTCTCCCGGGAGAGAGCATCAGCAACTTTGTTAGAAGCTCCTGTGATGTGTTGAATTTCAAAATCAAAATCTTGGAGAGCTAAACTCCAACGAAGAAGTTTCTTGTTGTTCCCCTTGACAGTATGAAGCCACTTTAGTGCAGCATGGTCAGTTTGTAGTTGGAACCGCCGTCCCCAAACATATGGGCGTAGCTTTTCCAGGGCGTACACAATGGCATAGCATTCCTTTTCACTGACTGACCAGTGACTTTCCCTCTCAGACAGTTTCTTGCTGAGAAACATGACAGGATGGAAGTTGTGATCTGTTGCTTCCTGCATGAGCACTGCTCCTATACCACGCTCAGATGCATCCGTGGTTACTAGGAATGGTTTGTCAAAATCCGGGGCCCTGAGCACAGGGTCAGACATGAGCGTTGCCTTAAGTTGGGTAAAGGCCTTTTGACACTCATCAGTCCACTTAACTGCATTTGGCTGGGTCTTTTTGGTCAGGTCGGTCAGTGGGGCAGCGATTTGGCTGTAGTGTGGTACAAATCGCCTGTAGTATCCGGCCAAGCCTAAGAAGGATTGGACCTGCTTTTTGGACCGTGGGACAGGCCACTTTTGGATGGCATCCACCTTAGCCTGTAGGGGGTTTATGGTTCCTTGACCCACCTGGTGCCCCAGGTAAGTCACTCTGTTTTGGCCTATTTGACACTTTTTGGCCTTAACAGTTAGTCCAGCCTGCCTGATGCGGTCAAAGACCTTTTCCAGGTGTAGTAGGTGTTCGGGCCAGGAGTCTGAAAAAATGGCCACATCATCGAGGTAGGCAACTGCAAATTCTCCCAGTCCTGCTACTAGACCATCTACCAGCCTCTGGAAGGTGGCGGGTGCATTTCGAAGGCCGAAAGGAAGGACATTGAATTCATACACCCCCGCATGGGTGACGAATGCTGACCTCTCCTTGGCAGGTTCATCTAGCGGTACTTGCCAGTACCCCTTGGTTAAGTCTATTGTAGAGATGAACTGGGCACGTCCCAACTTCTCCAATAGCTCATCGGTGCGTGGCATTGGATAGTTGTCCGGACGAGTTACCGCATTTAGCTTACGGTAGTCCACGCAAAAGCGTATTTCCCCATCTGGTTTGGGTACCAGAACCACTGGAGATGCCCATGCACTGGTAGATGAGCGGATTATACCCATCTGTAGCATGTTCTGGATCTCCCGTTCTATGGCAGCTTGGGCATGAGGAGACACCCAGTAGGGTGGGGTTCTGATTGGGTGAGCATTACCTGTATCAATGGAGTGGTATGCCCGTTCAGTCCGTCCTGGGGTGGCTGAGAACAATGGGGCGAAGCTAGTGCACAGCTCCTTGATTTGTCGCCGCTGCAGATGTTCCAGGGTGGTTGAGAGGTTCACCTCTTCCACGCCACCGTCTTTTTTCCCGTCGTAGTAGACACCGTCAGGCCACTCAGCCTCATCTCCCTGGACTGTAAACTGACAAACCTGTAAGTCTCTGGAATAGAAAGGCTTGAGAGAATTAACATGGTACACTTTAGGCTTTAGTGAGGAATTGGGAAATGCTATGAGGTAGTTCACAGTTCCCAGGCGCTCTTGGACCGTGAATGGCCCTTCCCATGATGCTTCCATCTTATGGGCCTGTTGCGCCTTCAAGACCATAACCTGGTCTCCTACCTTGAAGGAACGTTCTCTGGCATGTCTGTCATACCAGGCCTTTTGCTCTTCTTGAGCATCCTTTAGGTTCTCTCTAGCAAGGGCTAAAGAGTGTTGGAGGGTGCTTTGTAGGTTGCTTACAAAGTCCAGAAGGTTAGTTCCTGGAGAAGGCGTAAACCCCTCCCATTGCTGCTTCACCAACTTTAATGGCCCCTTAACTTTGTGACTGTACACAAGTTCAAATGGTGAAAACCCTAAACTGGGATGTGGTACAGCCCTGTAGGCAAACAGCAACTGCTGCAACACTAGGTCCCAATTATTGGAGAATTCGTTGATGAATTTTCATATCATGGCCCCCAAAGTTCCATTGAACCTTTCCACCAGGCCATTGGTTTGATGGTGGTACGGGGTGGCAACCAAGTGATTCACCCCATGAGTTTCCCAGAGTTTTTCCATGGTCCCTGCCAGGAAATTAGACCCTGAATCTGTAAGGATGTCAGAGGGCCAACCTACCCTGGCAAAAATGTCTGTTAGGGCCAGGCACACAGTGTTAGCCCTGGTTTTGCCTAGAGCTACTGCTTCCGGCCATTGGGTAGCAAAGTCCACTAAAGTCAGTACGTACTGCTTTCCTCTGGGTGTATTTTTTGGGAAAGGACCCAGAATATCCACAGTTACTCGTTGAAATGGGACCTCAATTATGGGGAGTGGCTGGAGAGGGGCCTTGACCTGGTCTTGAGGCTTACCCACTCTTTGGCATACCTCACAAGACCGGACATACTTGGCAACATCCTTGCCCATCCCCTCCCAGTGGAAGGACTTCCCCAACCTGTCTTTGGTTCTGTTCACCTCAGCATGGCCACTGGGATGATCATGGGCTAAGCTTAATAGCTTCCCCCGGTACTTCGTTGGAACCACCAACTGTTTTTGCGGCTGCCATTCTTCCCGGTGTCCACCAGAAAGAATTTCCTTGTATAAAAGTCCATGGTCTATAACAAACCAGGATCGATTAGAAGAGCTGAGAGGCGGTGGGGTGCTCCGTGCCGCCACCCAAGCTTTCTGAAGGCTGTCATCTGCTTCCTGCTCAGTCTGGAACTGTTCTCTTGAGGCTGGAGTCACCAGTTCTTCCTCAGACTGTGGACTTGGGCTTGGTCCCTCTGGAAGCAATGTAGGTGATGGGGTTGTTTCCGTTGCTGGTGAACCGCTCTCCGCTAGTGCATCTGAGGGTATTTCAGGCTCTGGCTGAGCCTTTTGGGTATGGCTGTCTGTTGCTTCTGCCAGTTGTGGCTCGCTGGCGCCCTCTGGCTTTGAGTTTGAAGATGTGGTTGCACTTGCTGGTGCTGGTTGCTGTTCCAGTTCCGGGCCTGGGACTGGAGGTGCTGTGGCTGTTTCAGTGATTGGCATGGAATCCGGGTCCACTACCTCTGTCTGGGTCTCTGGTAACCCAGACGGGGCGTCTGTGGACGGTTCAGGAACAGGAATGGGTCTGGAAGCTTGCCTGGTTTGGCTACGTGTAACCATTCCCACTCTCTTGGCCCGCCTCACCTGGTTGGCCAAGTCTTCCCCCAGTAGCATGGGGATAGGATAATTGTCATAGACTGCAAAAGTCCACATTCCTGACCAGCCTTTGTACTGGACAGGCAGTTGAGCTGTAGGCAAGTCTACAGCTTGTGACATGAAGGGGTAAATTGTAACTTTGGCCTTTGGGTTGATGAATTTGGGGTCAACGAAGGATTGGTGGATAGCTGACACTTGTGCCCCCGTGTCTCTCCACGCAGTAACCTCCTTTCCGCCCACTCTCAAATTTTCCCTTCGCTCCAAGGGTATTTGAGAGGCATCCGGGCCTGGGGATCTTTGGTGTGATGGTGGTGTAATGAATTGCACTCGCATGGTGTTCTTTGGACAGTTGGCCTTGATATGTCCCAGTTCATTACACTTAAAGCATCTTCCATCTGATGGGTCACTGGGCCGAGGTGAGTTACTGGAGACTGGTGAGGTGGAAGAGTAGGGCGTCTGTGGCTTTACTTGGGTTGTATGTGGGGTCTTTGGCTGTCCTCGGTTGTAGGGTTTATGGTCGGTGTGCCCCCTGGGGTATTCGTTCCCCTTGACAGTAGCTTTCTTGCTTTCTGCCACTTCCATCCATTTGGCTCCAATCTCCCCCACCTCAGCGAGATCTTTGGGTTTTCCATCTTGTATGTACCGTGTGATGTCTTCAGGAACACCATCCAAGAACTGCTCCATTTGTATGAGGAGGTGCAGTTCTTCCAAGGTTTGAACGTTGTGTCCTGTTATCCAGGCCTCATAGTTTTTTGCAACGTAGTAGGCGTGTTTGGGAAATGACACATCTGGTTTCCACTTTTGGGTTCTGAAGCGCCGACGGGCATGATCTGGGGTTATCCCCATTCTGTATCTGGCCTTGGTTTGAAAAAGTTTATAGTCATTCATTTGCTGCTTAGGCATTTCAGCTGCCACCTCTGCTAAAGGTCCACTGAGCTGTGACCTTAATTCTACCATGTACTGGTCTTCGGGGATGCTGTACCCAAGACAGGCTCTTTCAAAATTTTCCAAGAAGGCCTCGGTGTCATCACCTGCCTTGTAGGTGGGAAATTTCCTGTGCTGTGGAGCAATAATTGGCGCCGGGTTGTTAGGGTTGGCTGGCACATGCAGCCCAGCTTTTGCCAAGTCCAGTTCATGTTTTCTCTGTTTTTCCCTCTCTTCATTCTCTTTTTGTTGTTTTTCCATTTCTTTTTGTTGTTTTTCCATTTCTCGGCGGTGGGCCGCCTCTTCTTCTTCTTGCTTCCTTCTGTGGGCCAACTCATCTTCTGCTTGTTTCCTTCGGTGGGCCAACTCTTCTTCTTCTAGTTTTCTTTTGTGTGCTGCCTGTTTGATTTGTTCTTCTCTTTCTTTCATCTCCATCTCCTTTTGTTTTATTTCCAGTTGTCGCCTGTGTTCAGCTTCTTTGATTTGTTCTTCGGCCTCAATTTTTGCCTTAGAAGTCATGGTTCCTGTTTTCTTGGGTTGGGGTGCCCTCCGGTGTTTATCTTCTGCACTGCAGGCTCTGTTGCCTCCTAGAGTCTGCCTAGCAACAGTGCCTTTAGCTAATCTTCAATGTTAAGTAAACCTGAAAAACCACTTTATTTGCATGTATATAGTGCTGGTAATGACTCTCAATGGGAGTGCTATTGTGTGACAAAAGACTCTTAATAGCACCTTAATGGTTTCTTGCTTAAGATGCAAGCCACAAACTGCCAGAGAGAGCAGAAAAAAAAATTCTCTTTGGTTCCCTTTTAAAACCAAACTGTTTCTCTCTGCTAAAAAGCCCTTAGCAGAGAAAAGAAAAATATAATATTCCGACTGGCTTCTGGATTTTGTCTATCCCGTAACCGCTGCACACCATATCATAACTTTAGTCCCAGATTTGGACCTTAGCGTCCAAAATATGGGGGTTAGCATGAAAACCTCCAAGCTTAGCTACCAGCTTGGACCTGGTACTTGCTGCCACCACCCAAAAAATTAGAGTGTTTTGGGGCACTCTGGTCCCCCTGAAAAACCTTCCCTGGGGACCCCAAGACCCAAATCCCTTGAGTCTCACAACAAAGGGAAATAATCCTTTTTCCCTTCCCCCCTCCAGGTGCTCCTGGAGAGATACACAGACACAAGCTCTGTGAATCCAAACAGAGTGACTCCCCCTCTCCGTTCCCAGTCCTGGAAACAAAAGCACTTTCCTCTTCACCCAGAGGGAATGCAAAATCAGGCTAGCAAATCCAACACACACAGATCTCCCCCTGATTTCTTCCTCCCACCAATTCCCTGGTGAGTACAGACTCAATTTCCCTGAAGTAAAGAAAAACTCCAACAGGTTTTAAAAAGAAAGCTTTATATAAAAAGAAAGAGAAAATACATACAAATGGTCTCTCTGTATTAAGGTGACAAAATACAGGGTCGATTGCTTAAAAGAATATTGAATAAACAGCCTTATTCAAAAAGAATACAAATCAAAACACTCCAGCACTTATATTCATGCAAATACCAAAGAAAAGAAACCATATAACTTACTATCTGATCTCTTTGTCCTTACACTTAGAAACAGAAGATTAGAAAACAGAAACTACTTCTCCAAAGCTCAGAGAAAGCAGGCAGACAGAAAACAAAGACCTCAGACACAAAATTCCCTCCACCCAAAGTTGAAAAAATCCGGTTTCCTGATTGGTCCTCTGGTCAGGTGCTTCAGGTGAAAGAGACATTAACCCTTAGCTATCTGTTTATGACAGTAACCCTTTACCGGTAGAAGAGACATTAACCCTTAACAATCTGTTTATGACACTCGGTCCCATCCCAGAGCCTGCACCCACAGCTGGAGCCCTCGCCCCTCCCGCACTACAGTCCCCTGCTCCAGACCAGTGAAAATGAGCTAGTAAGCAAGGGAGAGAGGGAAGGGGGATGGAGTTAGCAGGGGCAGGCCTCAAAGAAGGGGCAGGGCAGGCGCGGGGCGTTAGGGAAGGGGCAGGGCAGCGGGTGGGGTGTTCAGTTTTCTGCTATTAGAAAGTTGGCAACCCTACCAGTCAGAAGAGGCAATGGCTGAGAAGTCGAGAGCCTAGAGCGGGTATGCTTGCTGAACCCAGAAGGGGTATATGGGTGCAGTTGCCCTGAACTGTGACAGACCTATCTTTGGTATTCCTCTGTGACAATCAGGGTTCAGACACCTCAAGGGGGAACAGTGGGTCTGAACCCCAAAAAATAAGCAATTGAATCAACTGGTCGTATACAATGCTGTTGTGTTTAAAAATATGTCAAGTAAGATCTTTAATTAAAGATTATAATGTTCTGAACTTGTTGATCATTATGAGATGTGTACAGATTGTGGTTAGGAATCTGTGTATTTATGTATATAGAATACTGTGCTCATGGCCTGTACTACAATTTCAAATACACCTCACAGCAGGGACGGCTTCCTCCCAGACCAGGTGTTTGCACAAAACCAGATGCAAGAAACGCTCCATGGTACATCTCAGGAAAAGACAAATGATGGACCATTACAGGTAAGGGGCAAACACTGAGATGCCCTGACTACCAAGTTGAGAGAGATTTTCTCCCACCATGAATCACCGCTGTCTGAGAGGAAGGGGGTAAAAAATCCTGCAAACCCTGTGAGAAGGGCAGAGATGAAATGAAAGTTATCCAAACTGAGGGACAATTTCAAAGGCAAGGGGCTTTCTGTGAATGATGGATCCACCCTGAGGGCTACGGGGCATGTTGGGAAACTGTTCAAAGGCAATAGGTAACTTGTATGAGAAAAGGGAATTCATTTAACATAGAAGTGCAAAGCCTGAAGTTGCATCTTCGTATTTGTTTTCTGTGTCACTTGTATGTGTTTGCTTTTTCTTACTATTTCATCTTTGAATCTGTGCTTTTTCTATTAAACCTTTTTGTTTGTTATGTCTCTGTTGTGGAAATTGTGTGGACTGTGTTTGCCAAAGTGAACTGATAACTGGGGGGCTGGTTTCATGCCTTTGGAATAACTAGGCTGTTGGAAGTCAGGGTGAGACCTTTATGCTTGTGGGGTGGCTACTGGTGTCAGGACTATGAGCCATAGCAGTTTAGCATGACAGCACCCAAAGTTACAAGGGTTACAGGTCTCCTCTCATCTGGGAGATCTCCAAAACATCACATTATCCTAATGTCACAAGACCCTGGTCCATGGCTGGGACTTCTAGGCACCCCCTTTATACAAATAATAAATACTAATAACTGAATCAAGCTAAACTCAAACCATATGTCGCTTGGGATCACGTCTATTCTCTTTTCAGTTCTGTTACAAAACCCAGTGCTTCAGTTGAACATCTGCTACTATTCAGTCATTGGTTAATGCCTGTTGTCTTGACAAGACTTGTAGAAATGGAGAATTGATTAACTCAATAGATACCTTTATGTACAGCAAGTTGGCTTTACCTCAGAGTTATTTCCATTTTTATGTGGCAGGAAAAGAAATATGGTATGTTAACTAAGGGCTAGATTTTTAAAGGTATTTAGGTGCCTAAAGATGCATATATGGGCCTCATGAGCTTTTCAGAAGTGTCTAAAACCCCATTTAAATCCATGGCAATCATCTGAAATCAGTAGGAGTTACACACCTGAAAAATTATTCCTTTATTAATTATTTATTATTTTATATATAATTTTATATTAGTGCAGAATTAGGTGTGCAGAGTTTGAATGGTGTGCATAAAATAACACACTGAATGAGAATGGTAAGATGACAGGGATATTGGAACAATTTGTATAGTGGGGGTGCTGAGATATTTTAAACCAAACTGTAAACCCTGTATATGATAGCCAGTGGGGTGGCTAGTTCTAGCACCTAATATAAAAAGAAACAGTACATTCAATGTTCACTGAATGAGCAAGTTCTGTGGAAAAATGGTGTGTGATTATGGTGACCTTATTTCCCAAAGGGAAAACAGGGCACCACACAGGGCTGGCCTGAGCCCTCCCTGCCTCCAGCACAGAGCTGGCCTGAGCTGCTTGCCTGAGTCCCTCCCCACCCCCTAGCCCCTATGAGGCTGGGGTCACTGAAACCCTGCCTGCCCTCCCCTCACACACTAGGCTGGAGTCGCTGGAAACCAGCCTGCCCCCACACAAGCTCTTCCCCACTGCAAAGGGGTGGCATCTCCACTCATTCCCCCACATATTCCTCCGTACTGCATGCCGCTTTTTTGACAAAAGTTGGCATTTGTCCCGTTTGCTCTTGCCAGCTGATCAAGTTGGTGGGGAAGGATTCTTCTATCACACGCATTGTGACAGGCAGCTATAGGTCTGCTTTCCAAGGATTCCCTCATAAGGCCATTATAGGGGCATGCTGGAAGCAGGGCTGGGGCCAGGAAGGGCATGTTAAGGATGGGACCACAGCACAGGAGATTCAGAGCAGTGCAGAAGCCCAAAAGAGCATAAGTCCATTGAAAGGCCATTAGGCACTCTTGAAAATTTGATGTGCAGTCAAGTTTCCTGTCTGAACTATAGTCTTTATTACATATCCAGGACTAAATGAATGCATTTTAAAATTTAAATGTCGTCTTGAACAAAATTCTGTGTTGAGAAGTAAATTTTTAACTCCTACAGCTAACACACGGGTGGGCAAACTGTGGCCTGTGGGCTGGATCTGGCCTGCAAGCTGTTTTAAGCCGGCCCTCAAACTCCTGCTGGGGATGCAGTCTGGGGCTTGCCGTGCTCCAGCGTTCCACCTAGGGAGCCAGGTCAGGGGTTGCTCCATGCAGCTCCCAGAAGCAGCAGCATGGACTCCCTCCAACTCCTATGCACTCCAATGGCTTCACTCCAGTGGCCCCCTCCGGCGCTCCAATGGAAGCTGCGGGGCAGTGCCTGCGGATGGGGCAGCTTGCAGAGCTGCCTGGCCGTGCCTCTGCGTAGGAGCTGGAGAAGGGACATGCTGCTGCTTCTGGGAACCACTGCTGCTGAGTGCTTGGAGCAGGTAACGCTGCTCGAAGCCTGCGCCCTGAGCCACTCCCCTCACCCCAACCCCCTGCCCCAGCCCTGATTTCCCTCTCACACTCCAAACACCTTGATCCCAGCCCCACCCCAGAGCCCACATCCCCAGCCAGAGCCTGCACCCCTTCCCACACCCCAACTCCCTGCCCCAGCCCTGATCTCCCTCCCACCCTCTGAACCCCTCGGTCGCAGCCCAGAGCACCCTCCTACACCCCAGACCCCACTCCCCTGTCCCACTCTGGAGCCCCATCCTGCACCATGAACTCATTTCTGGCCCAACCCCAGAACCTGCATCCCTAACCAGAGCCCTCATCCCCTCCTATACCCCGACCTCAATTTTGTGAGCATTCGTGCCCGCTTTACAATTTGTATTCCCAGATGTGAGCCTCAGGCAAAAAAGTTTGCCCATCCCTGAGCTAACATAACCAATTCTAAAATAAACTGATACACGGTAATTTCCGCCCAAAATAACATTATACTATTTAAAGCTTATCTATTTAATATAAATCTGAGTAGACCTCATAGTTTAATATGGTCACACACTATTGACAACATAACCACTAGCAAAATGCACAGTGCTAATTAAACAAAAACAATTAGCTCTTCTGCTGTCCTATTCACATCACATTTACTGTTAATAAAAAGTTTCATCATGAAGGAAAATTTTGAAAACCTGTTTTTTTGTTTCCCTAGTTTTGCCCACATTCTTCTTACATTAGAAAAGCTTGAAGAAATTGAAATGCCTAGTACAGTTCGTACTATAAACATGCTACAGTTGTCAACATACGCTACAGAAGCACTCTGGGGTAAGAAATAGATGGAATAGAATGCACATTAACCCATGTTCCTAAGCTGCTTGCAGGAGGAAAGCTATTTTTAAAAACATCCAGTCAAGCCATGGTAGGATTCTAAAAGCCTATATTTGGAGTAATTATGTTTTATCTTGGCTAATTACAGTCGTCATGTTATATAATTAAATATGTTATTCAGTGATTTCCCTTTGTGTAATAAAGAACTCCAGATGGTGACCATCAGCCATTTCATAGCGATGTAGTGCAGCAGCCCAGCAATTGAGAGCATCTAGGGAAATGTTTTTGTTTTAAGTACTGGCTAGTTTTATGGTGTGGTTCATTTAAGGAAATAAATAAACTACAGTAATTCTTCACATTTTTTATTCCACAAACATTCTATAAAATTCTGGTTATATCCAGGCTCTTTTATAAAATAATTTAAAATGTTGGCAGAGCAAGTCCATTATCAAAACAAATTCCTGTTCCTTATGATTCATGATACCGTGAGGACAGGGGACTGGACTCGATGACCTCTCGAGGTCCCTTCCAGTCCTAGAGTCTATGAGTCTATGAGTCTATAATATTGTCTATAGGATTTAAAATATATACTCTATATAAAAAAGTTAAATCTGTATAAAAGTCAATATACTTCAGCACATTTTTGTCAGAATTACTTAGATTCCATGGGATAGATTTATAATACAATCAAGGAAACAAAAGTTATTATTACGATTTCACCTTTCCCCAGTGATATGTACCTTAAAATGGTTCCAAGCCTAGCCTAATGTCAAAACTAATTTAATCACACAAAAGCAGAATTAGTACAATTGCAGAGGTTTGATATAATCCAGGCACTCTCAGGAAAGAGAAAAGCTAAACTGTGGTTTGAATTTTGATTAGTGGAAAATATTCCTCAAAAATGAGGTGCTAAGATTCCTACAGAATTTTCTTTTATGAAAAATTGTTTCATTATCTTTCCCTTTTGGTGCCCAGAAACCCCACTGCACAGTGAGTGGATTAGAAATATGAACACAGAGACAGATTCTTACACCCATATCAAGCTAGCTCCCAAACCTGCAAATGTTTATGCTTATAAATAACTTCATGCATGCAGGTAGTCACGTAGTTAAGCTGGGACTACTTGTGGAATAAGGATACTCTAAATCTAAGGACTGGAGAATCTTCCCCCTGATAGTGATTCTCTTATTTACATCTGTGTAAATCAGGATTAATTTCTCTGAAATCGGTGGATTTATTCCAGTGTAAAACCTATGAGAGATCATAATGAGATCATACTATGGAGGTGCCAGTCCAGACATAAGATGGTATTCTAATAGGACATATATCTCTTTTTTTCTCTACTTGTCTGTAGGTGGTTTCAGTGTGAAATTTCAGTGTTAGTTTTTATGTCCTTTGAACTTTCTGTGTAGTTTCTTTTTGTTTGTTTTAGTGTAATAAATTTGGAATAGGAAGTGTTTGAAACTGGTTCTAGCTGAAATTTGTTAGGGTTCTTCAGATATTATGTTTAAATTCACCAAAAAAATTGCCCGAGAGGTGACTCTTAAGGTGATCTGCAACAATAGGTAGTTTTTGAACAGAAATATTTAGGATTAATGGTCACAAAATCTCCTGTAAACACAAAAAATTGCTCTTTTTCAATATATCCACCACATATGCTTGTTTCAGTGGAACTGAAGCCACAGATTATCCTCAGTTAAGATGGCTGCCACTTCCCTGCAGTCTGGTCAGGCAGAAGTTTAGGTAAAGATGATCACCATCTCACATTGTCCCCAAAGGTTTGAACCTAGCTTGCCCTCGGAGGATGTTAGCTGTCAGGAGACCAACAGACATACTGTGAGGACTAGGTGAACATAATGGGACAAGAAGGGCAGGAGAATCTCAGTAGAATTGAGGAAAACTGGTGCTTGCGTGTGTGTGTGCGCACACATATGGATGCACCTGCACACTTGCAAGGGAATGTGGAGAACAGGGAGGGAAACTGTAGGGAGGGAGGTTAAAGGAAAATAGGGGGTTCAGAAGGGAGCCTGAGCAGGTTATGTGGAGCATGGGGCAAGGTGGTTGTTCAGCCTCTCTTTCAACCAATGGAATTTCTGTGTTGGACGTGGAAGGGGTAAGAGTGAATTAACAACTGGCACCAGTGGATGCAGCAGCTATTAGGGAGAATGGCTCCCGATTTTAAAGGAAAAACTGCTAGTTCATGAGAGATGGCTGTAGATGGCATGATACTCTCTTGCATGAATCTTTTGTAAAACATGAGATTTGACAGGATTATAATAAAGTAATGGATGATTGCTCTAGTCTAGTCTGTTTTGCATTCTACCCTGAGTCATCCATTTGAGTACTGGTGAGGTTTGTTAAGGTCAAACTTCCTTCTAGTACTGAACTGCACTGGTCTCCAGCTATTCTCTATTCCCATTTAAAAAGTAATGGACAGTTCATGAATGGATCCTTTTTCCAAAAAGACATTTGATACAGAATTCCAAATACATATTTGGGCACATTTAGCATCCTCCTTTTATGTGCTACTGTTGCAACTGGAAAAGTAATGATGGTAAAGGTGGTAACTGCACCAGAGAAACAGAACTGAGCTTCTGTTTGTCTAGCAGAAAAAATGTGATGACTAAACATATTATAGAGTTAGTTATTGCCTTACTCCATTACAAGCAATTTAGAGTCCCTCCAGTGCACAAACCCTTGAAGGTATAAATTAATGTTTGCAATCTTGGAAAAACATGACCTTTTAGAATTACTACTCTATTAAAAGGTGGTTTGCAAGCAATGTGATTTTTTTCCCCCTTGGAGAAGCTGGAAATAGAACAGGAAAGTAACCACATTTCTTGAAGTGAAATTGTATACAAACATTCAACATAAGTAACAGAGTCTAATTACAGATTTGAAGTGGAAAGGTGGATTAGATAACACAGGCATGAAAGTAAATATAGGGCAGATTAGGCATCTAAAAGTGCCTATTCCCACTGAATGTTGATGTTTAGCTTCACATTTTGCAGTATTTCTGAAGATCTAAATCTCAGAATAGATTTCTAGCTGCACTTCCCTTCTCACACTATTTAGGCCAAGGATCCCCCTAGAAGACTTCTAAAGAGGGCTTACCTGAAGAGGTCTCTGGGATTATGTCTACACTGCAAATAAACACCAGTGGCTGGCCCGTGTTAGCTGACTCGGGCTTACAGGGCTCAGACTGCGAGGCTGTAAAACTGAGGTGTAGACACTGGGCTTGGGCTGGAGCTCAGGCTCTGGGACCTTCCCCATTGAGGGTTCCAGAGCTCAGGCTCCAGCCCAAGCCCTGAACATCTAAACTGCAATTTTACAGCCCCACAAGCCCTGTGAGCCTGAGTCAGTTGACACGGGCCAGTTGAGGGTGTTTAATTGCAGTGTGGACATAACCTGATATTGCAAGACTCACCTTCCTGTTAATTACCACTAGCAACAACATTTCATTTTCCAGCCAGTAGGAGGTGTTCTTGTAACAGCAAAAAGCTGTAGGCATTGTGAAACTTGCCAGCTGGAACAGAAAACTATTCTGCCACTCATGTAGCCCAATGTCTTGTATTTCAAAAATAACAAGCACAAAAAAATTGCACAATCTAAATGTTTTTATCAGCAACACCAGCTTTAATTCAGTGCAAGTATTATAGCCATCTAATTTTCAAACTTGCTCAGCTATTTCCTGGAGCAGCTGCAATTCAAACATTTCTAAGTTAGTTAGATGTTGTATCCTAATGTTGAGAGGATTGACAATTAGTTTTGGGGTGTTTTTTCAGTGTGGGGTGCTGAAGGAATGAAGCAGAACTTAATATATTTAACATTGCAATTGCCACTTAAAGAAATTAATTAATTATTGACTGAATCTTTACTTCCATAATTTGAATATTTTTATCTTGACTCCTCTTGATATCTCTTAGTGTTAGACATTGTATGCCAGCATAACACATTTTTATCTGCTTATGGAACCGCTTAGCTCTTTAGTAGATTTTCCTTTAAATAATCCACAATGGTTTTGTTTGTTTCTTGGTATTCACAAAAGTCCATCGTTTCAGGTCTGGTCATGCTCCCATTGAAATAAATGACAAACTCCCACTAGCTTTAATAGGAATTGGATGGGAGTCCTTAATCAGTAAGTTTTGGTTTTTTATTAATGATGTAACTGAGAAATACAAATTGAAAAAGTTACTTTTAGGAATAAAGAAATATCACATTATGTTTGTGCCTCTTTCTGTTCCCCTCTTTATCTGTCTTCTCCATTTAGACTGTAAGCTATTGCAGGCAGGGATGGTCTCTTGTGGGTATGGTGCCTAAACAATGGGGCCCCAATCTTGGTTGGGATCTTTAGGAACTACTATCATACAAATAACTAATAATAAGCAGTAAATAAAATCCCATAACATTTCAGTCCTTGCATATTGGCTCTGCCATCTTTATCAAATGTTTAAGAAGCTTTATAAATCTGCACTATGAACATTACCTACAAACAACAGAATTTTAGCTGTATTGAATATATTAAGAATGTAGGACTAGATTCTTTGGTCTGTCTAACCTGTGCCTCATAGAAGATGTAGTGGGGTCATTAAATATGTGTTCTACTTCTCAATTCTATTATTCACAGCTGCATTACACTAATACATCTGCTCTGTGTCCACCTGGAGGTGTGGCCTAATTACAAAATGGTCTTGTCATCTCATCTGAATGTTGGCAGCTCGAAATATATATCTCTAAGTGGCTCATATCTTGGTTGCAACAGTTCTACTCCCTCTCCGCCATGGGGTCCCAAAGAACAGGCTCCAGACTGAGCCCAAATGTCCACACCACAATTAAACAGCCACTTAGCCTGAGCCCTGTGAGCCCGAGTCAGCTAACAGGGACCAGCTGTGGGTTTTAAATTGCAGTGTAAATATACCCTGTGTAGGCTTGATCCTGTACAAGAAACCAAAATGCTATACTTGAGTTACACAGTGGGACTTCTTTCTCATTTAATAAATTTACCAGTCAGACACTTTAAAACAACTTAGGAGAAAATCCTGAAAACATTTTCATATCACCCGTTAAAATTCTCATTCAAAATCTCGGGCCTTTCATCATAATTGGGACATTAGAGATTTCAAGGCATCACTCCTTGCAGTAAAAAAATAAGTTACAATGGGAAAGGCACACTGAGCTCAAGACTATCTTGCTGGATAAATTTAGTATGTTAAATACGCTACTAAAACACTGTTTGGAGAGGTTGAAAATGTTTGGGAACACATCTGTTTGGGAACACATCATTGCTCAAATCCTGGCATTCACATTCCAAACTGTGCTTATATAATGAAGTCAAAGATTCATCTAGCCAGTTTGTACAATGTAATATTTGGCCTTGTAGCCAATGTAGCTTTAAATAAAGACATCGGGTAAAATCCTGGCCCCATTGAAATCAATAGCAAAATTCCCATTGATTTCAGTGGGCCATGACTTCATCCACAGGGAATAAGTGTTGGCGGTCACTGTTGACAATCCATAGAGCCGTATGCCCAGTGTTCAGTGGTAGTGAAAAGGACAAACAAGTCTTGTTTTTATACAAGTGAGAAGTAATTAGAGAAGCCCCACATATATATGTGGATAAGGAATAGACCTATGTGGGGCTTCTCTAATCACTTTTTGAATGTATTATGTTACATTGGCCACCACATTACAAAATTAATACTGATTTTTTTTCAGTAAGAGCTATGAAGAAGAATTAGTCAGAGTTAGTCTACTGTCATACAGTGAAAACAGCTGAAAAGCATTGTATATAAAACATTGGAAATTCCTCACTGGGGGAAGAATTATTGAATTATACATTTCCTTGATGTCCTGCAGGAGCCATCAAATCCTGCAGTGCTGAGCAAAGCTTCAGAAACCATCAGAGGGGCACATAGACTAGTGCCAAAGATCCTAAAAATAAAAAGTAAAAACGGGCGGATGCCAAAAAGCTCTTTGAGACAGTAAACCATATTTTGTGTTTGAGTGTCAATAGGAAATATATCCAGGGAAATATTTCATGCTCTGAACAAATCAAATGTGCCGACACGATCTGGGTTTGGCAACAGGATATGAGTGACAATTAAATAAACTCCCAGGAATCTCCTCTCTCCCTTCTGACTTATGTCTGCCACAGGCCCAGTTTCTTCACTGTAGTGTGAGGGATATGTGTGTGTTTTAGGGGGATGGGAGGAAGGCATACATTATAATGGCAGCAGCTCCCTTTACAATAAATATGGCAGCTGCTTTGGGTGGAGTAAACTGCCTCTGTCTCCTCTTTGTTTTGGCTTTCTGTTGATCAAGTAATCAAAATTCAATACTGAAATGGGACATGGAGATTGCTCTGACAGGGGCCTTTAGGTACTTCTGTAATAAAAGTAGCAAGCTAGCCAGTTTCATTTTCTGGTGTCCTTTTCTGACTTCAAAGACTAATTGTGGTAATGTTTGAACAGACATTTCAGCCAAAGTAGTGGAAGATGGATGACATCTAGCAGTGGCTAGATGTGTGGTTCTGTTTAACTTCACAAACTCCTGAAATTCTGATTAAGTAAACTGTGGAACATCATTGATTATCTGTTCTGGGAAAACCAGGTTTTGCAAACAACAGTACTTCAGCGATATATGCTGGTATTGCAGATTTCTTGCAAAATAGTTTCAGCCATTTGGAATAGGCTTAGGCCACAAGATACATTTGGAAGTCATAGAAGGTCACTATCTCAGCTACTTTACCATCCTGGGTTGAAATGAAGGCACAGTTCTCTTTGAGGTAGCTGGCTGGGCACTTTCATCTTGTTGGCTGATACAAAGTCATAGGCCTATGTAAAGTTACTAACTAAATATCTCTGCCTTGCTGGGAGAATGCCAGGTTATAGGCCTCTTAGAAGTTCCTGGCTGTACACCACCAACTTGCTGAGCTGACATTGAGGCCTCTGGGAGGTTTCCAGGCTTAGTAGACACAACTTCCTGAATTGGAAGTAGGTGTCTGTGAGTATACTAGTTCAGAAGTGCTAGCTTGCTGGGCTGAAGCCAAAGCACAGGCCTTTGAGTGTTTACACTGCTCAGCTCTGCTGTCTGGCTTGACTGATTTCAAGGAACAGGTTTTTGTGAGTTCACTGACTCACCATATCAAATTTGCTGGGCAGTGGGGAAAGATCACTGTAAGGTTACTGGTTTAGCACTAGTGGTAAAAAGAGATCAAAATAGAAGGGGGAACTCACAGTTCTGGGGCTTTTCTGTCATTATTAGTGTTCACATCCTGTGGCGATATGACATTGCATCATCTTGTGTTATGGGATATGGCATGGGGAAGAGACTGGGAACAAGGAAATAAACATACCAGAAATGAGTGCATGTTCCCAGGAAGACACATAGCCAGCGAACAAGTACTGTTCTAGAAGAGAGATGGGATTTCCAACATGAACAATTTTTCTCTCAACAGATGTTGGTGCTGCTTCACTTACTGGCACAAAGGCTTGGTGCTGCATAACAACCCAGCCAGGTACAACACTCCTCTGAGCTAAGGAAGTACTGTTATCTACATTTTAGAGATGGGGGACTGAGAGACACAGAGACTAAAGCAACTTGCTCAAGGCCACACAGATAGTCTGCGGCAGATCAGGGAATCAGTTTCCCCAAATTCCAAGTTAGGGTTCTAACTACTGGTCTATCCTTCCCCCCTAAGCGTTAACCAATACTTTACAAAGTCTGGGCCTATTAAGCTTCAGAACTATCTCTGAACTTCTAGCCATCTCCAGACCCTACTTAAAATTTAAGATCAACCTTCACCTCCACCTCAAAGTTCCTCAGTATCTGGGGACTTAGACCAACAATTCTGCCATATCTCTCTCAAATCCCATGTCATCCATCTTGATCTATATTCAGGAGGAAGTTTACTACAATTCTCCAAAGGGACAGACTTCTAACAGTACTACTTTAGTAAAGAAGAAAAAGGAAATTCTGGAATGTGGGGCTATCTCCTAACTTCTGCTATGCACCTCTCTAACCATTATGCAAGCGTATATCTTCTCTATCGTTGAGAATCACTTTTCTGTACTTCATAATGACAGTCAAAGTTACTTCAAAACATAAGCCTGCAATTTCAGAAATATAATTTGTTCTAGTTAATTGTTTTGAGAAAAAAAACAAGTTAACTTTTCAGTTGTTCAACACCAAATCTGAGACCATTGGGCACATAAATAATAACTGAGCACTGCTCTAGTTCTTTAAGAAATTAAGTTTTTCAGCCTCTCTTTTGCTGTTTAGGTCTTTAGGGAAAATAAAGCGTGTGGCAGTAAAAAAAGCATGTGACTTAAAACTTGTTGAAACTTTCTGGTTCCAGTGGTTAGGACACAGCTCTTGGCTCTCAGAAGATGAGGTTTATGGAAGAGAAGCTGATAAGTAACATATGATCATGTAAGAAGAACATTTTAAAAATGTTAACCTTTTCTTAAGATATTAATGGATGAATTTGCAATTGATTCTCAAGACCTAAAACAATCTACAGCTGTAACTTTTCCTAGGAACATATATCTGCTATGCTAAATCTGTGAAGGCCTGTATGATACAGTTTTATATTTTCACTTAGGTTTTAGTTTTATTATATCACTTTAAAACTAGTTTTATCCTCTTATTCCAAGTACTTCTGTGTGTGAAGAAGCTACAGTAAAAATTCAATATCTTCCCTATCTTTACTGTGCCATGAGGTTTAACAGTTTCACTGTGATACAAATGGAAAGATTATAGTAGAATGTCATCCTTCTGATCACATAACAATAAATCAGGAAAATATTGGAAATTTCAATTTACATGCTTATTAGGCAGTAAAGGACCCAGTACATTAGGACCCAAACTTTCCAATTCGGGTGCCTAAATTTAGGCATCTAAATAAAAGCAGCCTGATGTTTCAGATTGAGTACCCACAGTCAAGTGAAGCTGCAGGTACTAAAATTGGCCATTTTTTGGTGTCTAAATATGAATGTAGATGCCTACCATAACTTCAGGCACCTAGGTAATCAGTAGCATAATTTAGTTAGCAAGTTGTCTGCACAGTGTTTTGAGTAATACCTATGCCTACCCATAGAATGGAGACATGCCTTACAGATGACTAGACGGGATGTTTGTTCAGCTTTTCCATATTTAATATGTTTAAAAGAAAGTGCGCCTGGTTTTGATCTACCTGTCATATTTTAACACTCCTGTGCTGGATAAAGATTCCTGAATTTCTTGTAAATTGAGTGAGTGATGGTTAAATTACACTAAGTACATGATCCCGACTTCGCTCTGGCATCTTGTTAGGTTTTAAGTTAAAGCTCTGAATACTGTGCACTTGCAAAGGAGCCACTTGAGAGAGCCATACAATTACCAGCACAGAGGGTCAAACCACTTCAGAAAAGCCTAACTGAAGAGGTCAGCAGCAGGTAAACTATACACTGTGTACTGAATTCCCAACCTCTCTCAGAATTGGTGGCCACTGCCAGTTTGAATTACATTGTGCTAGGAACTCACACCACAGTATGCATCATTACTGAATCTGCCTGAGAAATGTCTGTTAGCTTCACTTACTTATTCCAAACCGCATTTGACTTTATTTTACCCTAAATATTTCATCTCATATTATTTACAGTGCTTTACTTTGTTTTCTTACCTCATTTAGTGAATGCAATGCTAATTTGGCTTCTTCTTCTTGAGACTTTAAAAGAGTCTCATCCTTTTTGCTTAAGAGGCATAAGAGTGATTTAATTTGAAGAACTAGTTCAGTACTTCTGTTATTTTTGCAAGAAGCTTAAGGACCAAGTAGTGCAAATTCATCTAGAACAATTTTTGTTTGGTCTAAATTAAACTTTCCCATTTTAATATCATAATTATGGAATGTACCAAATAATCAATTACTTATTTGGGAATAATCTTTCCAATGCTGCAGAATAGTTTATAGCAGCTATGCTTAAGATGGCTAGGTGTTTTTTGTGTGTGTGTGTGGTTTTTTATTTACTTGTTGATAAAAGCATTAATAAAGACAAACTGGTGATTTTAAAGGGGGTAGACTTCAAAAAATAACATGCATCTGAAGAAGTGGGTATTCACCCATGAAAGCTCATGCTCCAAAACGTCTGTTAGTCTATAAGGTACCACAGGATTCTTTGCTGCTTTCAAAAAATAAGACTGCAATGACATTTTGGAACCACATAACAGCTGGATCAAGGTTTTCAAAGTGAATAGTAATGCTGAGGTACCTCAGTTCTTGCATACAACCTAAGACACTCTAAATGTGGAAAAGTTTTAGAAAGGGCAGAGCACACAGCTCAAAATAAAAGGTTTCTCACATTGGTCACCCAAAAATTGACATCAGCCCACTCTGAGTAAGTTACCCAAGGTCACCTGTGAAGCTTGTGGCTAAGCAGGGTATCTGAACCCAGGTGTCTCATATCACATAATAGCATGCTAAGCACCAACCCATCCTTCCTGTCTAAATTGCTGAACTTCTGCCTGGCACCAAGCCCTCCTATTCCTTCTCAGTACACCTCTACCTCGATATAACACTGTCCTTGGGAGACAAAAAATCTTACCGTGTTATAGGTGAAACTGCGTTATATCGAACTTGCTTTGATCCACCAGAGTTCGCAGCCCTGCCCCACCGGAGCACTACTTTACCGCGTTATATCTGAATTAGGGTTATATCGAGTTGTGTTATATTGGGGTAGCGATGTATATTTACTCAGCCCAGGGTATGTACTGCTCATTTTTGTTTATTTACATTTTTACAATGGACAAGTCAAATTTCATATATAAAGGTTCTGCTTTGGTTAGCTTCTCCCACTGTGTTTTTTAACAGTAGGGAAAATGTATTTTATTCATCCTCTTACAATTTCAAGTCAACTGAAGGGATTTTCCTCAGTGTGAAAAAACAATCATGTCTGGGCACGATCAAACTTGTAGAAATTCAGCTCATAGTGGGTATTCACCCACGAAAGCTCATGCTCCAAAACGTCTGTTAGTCTACAAGGTGCCACAGGATTCTTTGCTGCTTTTACAGATCCAGACTAACACGGCTACCCTTCTGATACCTGGAAAATTTTGTATTTCTAAACAGTGCTAACTGTGTTGCAATGGTCCATACTAGCAACCGATACAATATCTTCAACTTTTTAAGGGATTTCTTGTGATTTACTAGAGGAAAAAAAGGAAGCTTAACCCAAGGTTTTTCTTCTCATTTTAGCTACAAGATGGATTCAAGCATCTTTAAATTCATAAGCAACTTTGAACTAATCAGGACACTACAATCTAGCAGATGGCAGGTTCGGTTCCTTCAATTATCTTCTCCAGGAAGTACTACCAGCTGGACTGCTTGTTACGCAAGTTGCTGCTACAGTGAGTGCAATAACATGGACTGTTTCTAGCTATAGCAAAACAACCATTAAGAGACTTCTTGGAGGTATAGACACAGAGGAAACTACAGTTTTATTTTCAGTTATACATATCTGAATAGTACACAAAGTATAAAAGCCAGCTATTAAAAATTCTTATGAAATCTTCTATTCAAATTAAATTTGTGCAAACCACTTCAGAAGATTTTTTTTATATGTAATTTAGATGAAAACTGACTGACTGCAGCTCTTCTCACTTTACATAAAATGATTTTCCTGCCATCTGAAGTTAGGGTGACCAGATGTCCTGATTTCATAAAGACAGTCCTGATTTTTGGGTCTTTTTCTCATATAGGCTCCTATTACCCCCCCATCCCCGTCCCGATTTTTCACACTTGCTGTCTGGTCACTCTATCTGAAGTACATTTATTGTTAGGGGAAGAGGTGTTTGCAAAAGTTCCATTTTGGGGCACATAATGTAATCAGTGAGGATGATCATCTCCTTACCTTAAAGAAAAACTTTCTAGGGCAATTATGCAGTACAAAGTGCTGTTCCAATCCCACATCTGGTACTCTGAAGCTATCCATTCATATCAATGACTTAAAAATAACTACCCTACTGGTATGAACACTTTACTCCTTGTAGGGACAAAAATGGATCCCTGGCTGCCAAGACAAAAAATGCATGGATAGTCCCCTTCGAATTAATGAAATGGAATATGAGGAAAGCTTGATGGCTCTGTGTTAAGTCCTGTGCTTACATTGATATTTTATTTTAAACACAAAGGGCTGAGTTTTCAAACTTGGTCACCCAAAATAAATGCCTAAATTCTACATCTGATGCTCAAAAAATACATAAAGTGGGATATGACATATTTTGCCATTTTAGTGCTGATGCACATTAATTTTCTACCTGAGAAGCCCAACCTTAAAGATGATTCTTTCTCTTTCCGTTCTAGCAGTACTTTGTGATTTTGGTAGAAGAAAGAATGTGAGTCTGCCCTTTCTTGTGTTCTAAAATATCTTCTCTGTTAACAGCCTTTTGCATTTGTGCTTACTAATGATGGCCTGGATATTGACGGGAAAGCCATGCCAACAAACTTCCACAGCAGATTATTTTTAAATTAAAAATTAGTAATACAAAATGTGGCGTTTGAGTCTCTAGTCAGCTGCTTCTTAGATAGGGCGAGTTCTGCTAGATGTCAAGGCTCAGGATTCCAGTTCTAACATGTAGTTTCCTATTATCATACCACTCTGTCCTTTATAAAGAAGTCACCCCTTCATATCTCAATATGGCAGTACGGCCTGCATGAGTGTGATACCATACCTCCCCAAATGTCTTGCATTTCAGGAATGCTTGAACAGCTGAAGTAACATGAATAATATGAAGAATGTACCAGCAAGACATTCATGTTCCTAATAAAACAATTCAGTAAAGTTAGTTGTTACACTTATATTTTATAGTGGGTGCATTAATTTTAATGTCTCTTTTATTAACAGTTTATGCAAATCATGCCCATTAATATAAAGATTTGTTGGCCCCTCAAGCTTTTGGCACATTACCAGTAAAAACCACTGCATCCCCTGAGTCTAGCTCACAGAATAGTCTTTGTTTGCACTTTCCCCTGGGTCCTCTTCACATGATTCACTCCTTTAATGGACCTCATGTTCCACCCTCCCTCTCACTCCCCACAAAAGACATCCGTCATTGGGCAGATCATCATGACCGGATAATAGCCAATGTGGTCTTTGTTCTTAGATGGATGTTTGGCAAATAAGTGGATAATTTAAAACATAAATGTTCATGCATAATAGCCAAGTTTGTGGCTCAAATGAATGGATACCAGATTTTCCCAAGTACGTTTCCCTTCCTTGGTCTCTTGTACATTTTCCCTCCCTTCATTCCAATGCTGAGTTTTGTGAGGCATTATCGCTTGAACATCTACATCCTTCAGAACCATGTAGCAACCTTAGTACATTCCCTCCAGGGAGCTTGGGTACAAACTCTGGTTGGCAGCCTGTGCTGAAGCTCATGCCATCACATCTACATTGCTATTGTTACTTGTGGTGGATAGGTTAAAGCTAGCATGGATTAACGTGACCAGATGTCCCGATTGTATAGGGACAGTCCCCATATTTGGGGGTTTTTCTTATATAGGCATCTATTGCCCCCCACTCCCTGTCCTGAGTTTTCACACTTGCTATCTGGTCACCCTAGCATGGATATGCCTATTTGTGCTACAACCACATCCTCCTTTACAATGTAGACATATCCTACAATGCAGCCAGGAAGTGTGACAGAGCACCTGTATACATACCTTAGCTAGCTTTGATCTAGAAACCTTGAGTAATAATAGCATTGTAGCCGTGGCAGCAGGGGTTTCAGCATAGGGTAGCCTCCTGAGTACAACCCCCTCAAGGGACCTGGGTACATACTCAAGTGGCTAATTAGATCAAAGCTAGCTGAGTTATGCCTATATGAGCTGCAATCACAGCTCCTGATTGTAGTGTAGACATACCCATAGTATGGTCTTCAAGACCTGTAGGCCATGTTACATGTAACAGGATTTTGCTGCTATATTCTGTATAATTCCCTTTTTTTTGGAGGTTGAAAGTGATTTTTCTTGTCTGGGCATGTGAACATTCACCCTGTGTCCTGCACTTAAGCTCATATACAGTTCTAGTAGCGCCAGCAAGAGAGAGTATGGAGGCATCTGAGGAATCAGCCTTGGGAACATTTACTAGACTGTATAAATTGATCAGAATATTTGATGTTAATTTTGTGCTCTTAAAAGTGACTAATTAGTACTGGTCAGAGCCAGACAAGAGCCAGGTGTAGTGCATGCAGGCATTGTGCAAGTTTCCCCATGTATCTATGTCAAACTACTTTAATCTTGATCTAAAACACCTTCTCTGACCTCATCCAAAACCTTTTCTGAGTACAACCTGCCAATCGTTAAAATGGACAGTACTTTCGTAAAAATGACCTCTGGGGAGTTGGAGGACATCATTCAACTTATTTTAACCTGAAAAGTAAGCAGGCTTTTAACTCTGGTATCTAGGAGTGGTAATAGACAGACAGACAACCGGCAGAAATTCTGTTTTTACCGTACCCATCTCTCCTATCAAAATTTCCATTTAGTGTGCGCAAAGTGGGAGAAAGTTCAGATTTTCACGGAATTGGGTACGGATTAGAACTTGACATGGTGGAAGTGCTTTATTGCTAATTACCACTTCACAGAGCAGCACAACCATGGATAGTAAATGATTGCAAAATGAAGCAATTAGCTGTGTTGTAAAAATGTTAAATTCACATCTCATGTCAGATTTCCAAATAGAAGTGTAACCCTTCTGCCCCTCTAAATTGGCAGCAACAAGGGCCGGGTTCAGTATCCAGAGGTTCCGTTTCAATAACCCAATGCCAAACCAGCTCGAGCCCCCACCCAGTGACCTGGGAAAATCTTACACACACCCCTAGGCGCCTCAAAGAGGCAATGCTTCCCCTCTCGCAAGCACAGAGTCTCGGTGTAGCAGAAAAGATTTAATACATGAGATAAACAACAAACACTAAATTGGGAGAAACACCTCTACTAGAGTTCATAGACCAAACCGTGAGCAAAGACCCACCCCAGGAAATTGGGCTGTGTCCTCTTTCCTGGGCTCTTGAGTCCAGCAACCCCCAAATCACCCACAGTCCCAAAAGTCTCTGTCCTGGGTCAGTGCAGCCCAAAGTTCGAGAGTCTATCTGCAGGTCTCCCCCCCCAGCCTGGTAGAAAGGGGCACCTTACGTGATCCGGGGCCAACTGCCCTGCCTCTCCGTGGATTCTGCTCCCGCCTTCTCCACGAACTGCTCCGCTTTACCAGCCGCTCCACTCTGCTGCTCCAGCCGTTCTCAGAAACTGCTCCGCTCCGCCAGCTGCTCTGCTCCACCAGCTGTCCTGTGAGCTGCTCCAGTTGTCCCTGCAAACTGCTCAGCTCTGCGGGCCGCTCACAGCTACTCCGCTCTGCCAGTCGCTCCGCTGCCACCAGCTGTCCCGTGATCCGCTCCAGCCGTCCCCACAAACTGCTCCACTCCGCCAGCAGCTCTGTTCCACAGTATAGCTTTGGGCTCCCCACTAGTTAGCACAGTGCTCAGTGCTCTCAGCTCAGTGATTTTAGCTCTTTAGTGATTTTCAGCTCTTAGTAGGGGAGCCCCAGTGCTAGTGCACCATTAGCCCAAAGTGATTTCAGCTCAGTAACCTGTAATTAAATTCTTAAGGGAATAAAAAAACAACTCTGACATTCCACAGTGGAGAGAGGAGGGGGTGGAACTGGTGCTTCTGGCTCCGCAAGGAGCCTGCACCACCAGGCACAAATACCTGTCCCCAGCCTCTCTCAGTTCTCTGGGTTTTGGAACCCATGTCCCATGTCTAGCCAGTACCACCCAACTGAGGGTGAGCAATTTGTCACCAAGCAGTCCCACAGCTTGGTAGTCTGGGATAGGGTGGGCGTGCCTATGCAAATACACTCTCTCACATTCTTTCCACCAGATGTCAGGGTAGAGCTTATCCTGACTCTGCTTACAGAAGTGTTGGAAGTGGGATGCTGTTTTGATTTTGAACACCTGCAGCTAAAGGGAGATTTATTTCTATACCATGTTCCCAGACTAAATCTACATATATGTTCTGCTCAGTATTCTCATACTGTTAACTGTTTACAGCCAGGATAGAACTTCTGATCATGAATGCAGCACTTAGCAGAATTGGGGCCTGATCCATGACTAGAGCTCCTCGGTGCTACTGCAATACAAATAATAAATGATAGGCTAGATCCTTTACCCCACTCCAGTTGATTTGTGCTACTCCAGCAGAATTATTTTATTTTAATTTGAGGTTTTTTGTTTCAATTTATTTTATTCTGAGGGAAGCAGAGGCATTCTTGATGGCCTCTTGGAGCTTCCTCAGCTTTTCTTTTTCTTTTTTTAAGTTCTTCTCCCAAAAAGGTCTCATGCAGCAATTACCCTCTATCTGGTGTGGAAGTGCTGGACAGAGCTTTCTTGAGAGTCCATTAGTTCTGTTTCTTGAGTTATCCATGAGAAGTTGCTCAAGTGTGCTGTGCTTTCATATTTTCCTCTCCAAGTCTGAAAACTCTAGAAGCCAGAGACATGGCCTCTGTGCCACAAACATCCCAAGTTGACTGAAGGTTATAGTACAAAGCTTGAGACCTTAACTTGGCCATTCCTCCCCATTCCCTCCAGCAGTTTTGCTGGATGGGTAGTGAATCAGTGACTCAACCTTGCCGGATTAAACAGCAGCCCTCCCCATCTACTTACAGAAATTCATATACTTCTTATTTCATTTATTCTCCTCCCCCATCCCAGTCTGAGTCATCCCCAACAACAAAAAAGGTCACTACAAATCCATATTTAATTTTTGCTGTATATGTATGGACCCTTATGTAATTTTCTGCCATGCTACTCAGCCTGCGTGTTATAGGTTCAACACATGTCAAACACCAGAATAGTTGCTCTATAAAAACCAGTGTCTTGCTCGATAAGCTCCAAGGGGGAAAAAGTCAGGAACTTAAAAAAAATTTGAAATAATTATTTACAGGTTTTAAGTAAATCAGCTGTTTTTTTCCCCTTTGATTAAGAGCCCCAGATGGACAGCTTTAAAAGATGGATTTTTGGAAATGATGTTCTGAATTTGTTGATTTAAACTTTTATTGCACTTATCATAGACTCTAAATCTGTAATATGCTTAAAAGTTTAACAAAATACAAGTAACTTACCTTAAAAACAAAACTGCTGAAACCCTTATGCCCTGGCATAAGATCTTTCATTTCACGGGCCTCATTATGAAACATAGTTGCATAGCCTGTCAACCGTTAACTACTCCTGTAAGACCTCCAGCACAGTCTCCCCACCTTTTACTCAACCCCACTGCCGCAGTCCTCACTGAGTGTTACAGTGAGTAGAACTGCAATTTCCATAGCTATTTTAGGCAATGTAATATAGTTGAGAAAACTGCAGTAAATTTTTTTGCTAGCCAACATTATTTTTAAAAAAATCAGCAACCATGTAAAGATTAACCAGAGCGGTTAAGCACCCAAGATTTTTCCTTCTTTTCTTAGCCAATGAGAAAACAGATATGGATTGTTTTGGACCATCACCTATGCTTCCTTGAACTGTTTTTAACTGTTTCTGACTCTTTCTTTGGGCTAGATCCTCATCTTATGTAAATCATAATAGTTCAGTTCAAGTCAATGGATGTGGACTTGGGACCAAAAAAAATTGGACACCCAAAATTGCACCCACTGCTTTTGGGGGCCATTTTGAAAGCAGAGCCTGTAATAATCTGCAGACATCTACATAATATCTTATGCTACATAATATCTTATGCTAGCTACATTTAACGTAAATCAGAGGTGATGTAACATTTTGATCTTCTAGACAGCAGCACTGCAGAATCTCAGAGCACTAGCAGATCAGCAATACCTTGCAATGCTGCAATATAATTTGCAGAAACTATAACAGAAGGGATATTAGTGGCATCCACCAAATTTTGAGATTACATGGAATAAGTTAACTAATTTATAGAGGGACTGGAGAGTCTGATATTGGGGAACTAAGCCTACAATTTCTAGGTTATAGGTTAAAGTACACTTAGCTAGACTGGTAATGATTAGGAATTATTACTGTCTAGTGGTAGTTTAATGTTTATGTGAAAGGAATTGGTGGTGTCACCCCAGTGTCTAGCAGACAAGCATTTGCATCAGAAACTCACCATCATGATTACTATACTTGTTGGCAGTTTCTGAATAGACAAAGTGAAATACCACGTCACTACTGAAAGTAGCACCTTCTTCAGGTCAGGACTGGGGTGCTGTGGGGTAGTTTACACTGCTATTACCTATGATCTACCAGTTCTGTGGTTAAATGGAGATCTTCATTCTCCAGAGTTTTCAACCTGTCAGTATTATTGATCGCAAAGAGAGATGTGGTTGAGTGACATAAGCACGACCAGCATGCTCATCTTGGCTTTTACACTTACTTCCACTCTGGGTTTGCCTTAGGCCAGGATTCTCATTGCATCGCGACCCCCTTCTGACAACAATTACTTCATGACCCAGGAGTGGGGACCGAAGTTTGAGCCCACCCAAACCCCACTGCACCGGGTTGGGGGGTAGGGTGACCAGATGTCCCAATAAAATTGGGACTGTCTTGATATTTAACCCTTTGTCCTGCGTACCAATCAATGCATGATCAGGACGCCATTTGTCCCAATATTCGGGTAAGGAGGCGAGCGGGAGGGAGGCACTGACCCTGTGGGTGCTCCAGGGCTGGAGCACCCATGGGGAAAAATTGAAGCCAAGCCTCCCCCTTTTCCCCAGCATGCCGCATCCCTCCTTCCCCCCCAGTGCTTTCCGACACCTAACAGGTGTTTGGCGGTGCTTAGCACTTTCCAGGCAGGAGGGGGGAAGAGCAGGGATGCGATGTGCTCAGGGGAGGAGGTGGAGAAGAGGCAGGGCAGGGTTGGAGACTTGGGGGAAGGGGGTGGAATGGGGGTGGGGTGAGGGCAGTGCAGAGGCAGGAAGAAGCTGGTGGTGGGCGAGCACCCACACTGGCAGAGGGGAAATCGGCGCCGTAGCGGTGTGTGGTGGGCAGAGGTGAAGAGGAGAGCGGGCGGGGAGGCGGGGGGACTGAGGAGGGATACAGCAAGCCAGCGGCAGGCCAGATGATGAGGAAGGGCATGATGGGGGGGCTGAGCTGGGAGGAGACAAGACCTGGCGCAGAGTGAGGGTGGAACCTGGGAGGAGCGCGAGTGGACTGTGGGAGGGGCTGATGGCACCCCAATGTGTACCAATATTTTAGTGTGGTGATCTGGTCACCCTAGTGGAGGCCAAAGCTGAAGCTCAAGGGCTTCAGCCACAAGCAGAGGGCCTGGAACCTGAGTCCTGCTGCCCAGGGCTGAAGGCCTCGGGCTTTGGCTTCAGCCTTGGGTAGTGAGGCTCAAGCTTCAGCTCTTGGCCCGAGCAAGTCTAAGCCAGCCCTGGCGATCCCATTCAGAGGGGGTCATGACCCAGTTTGGGGTCCCAAGCCACAGTTTGGGAACCACTGCCTTAGGCAAATCATAGAGCTTCTCTATGATTCAATATCCCCATCAGTAAAATGGGAATAATACTTTGGTACTGTATCTGCCTCACAGGGATTCATGACTTAATGTTTGCAAAAACACTTGGAAGAAGAAAAATGATGTATCTAGCATTTTACACTAGTTATTGAACTAATTAAAAATAACAAAGTATGTACTATCCCTTCCGGATTCACTTATACTAACCATTTTTTAAACTGGCTCTTTCATTTAAAATTATATTAAAGCAATTATTGTTCAAAATTCGTAATAGTTAATACCCTACCTTTGAAAATAAGTTTCAAAAAGATATATTCTACTTACAAACTTCCAGGTAGTTCTTTAGCTGTCTGGATAGGAAAAGGGCAAAGTATAGTCCTTAATTAACAGATGCAATTTAATATTTATTGAATTGTAGAATTAATTGGCAGAGCTGTAGAATTCCAGAAATAACTCAATGTTTGGATTCTTATCAAAATACGTCATTAAGTTTTTCTGTCTCAGAAATCAGCAGGAAGAATTCTTTTGTTTATACAACATATACGCCAATTAATCCAAAGAAATCTAAATAAAACTGATTTGAGTTTTTGCTAAGAGAAAATTCCCCCCATTCCGCCTGAGACATTAAAAGCCAAATTACGGCCATTTCCGTGCAAATGCACCAACAGGTGAGAAGGTGAAAGCATAAGACCCTGCATCAGCTAGTGCTGCTAATTCCAGAGGGGGCCTGACCCCACATCCAGTGCTGGGGTAGAAGACTAGCCAAATTTTTGGGGGACATTTCTCACCACACTAGATGTATTATACCTGAGTCCAGACATCACTGCTGCAATGAAGTGATTATAATAGGCTTAACTGGGTTATTCTGAGTATTATGGCATGGAGCCATGCTCTACTGCTCCCTTATTTCCATCCTATTTTAGTCAGTGGAAATTCCCTCCCCCACCCCTCCTTGTTGTGATGCAGTTAAATAAAGCAGCAAGTTTCCAGCCTGCAATCTAGTGAGTAAACTCCATTGTTGTTGCACTGAGCAGTCCCCTTAGAAAAACTCCTGAGGAAATGTGTCCCTGTCATAAACAGATAGCTAAGGGTTAATGTCTCTTTCACCTGAAGCTCCTGACCAGAGGACCAATCAGAAAACCAGATTTTTTCAACTCTGGGTGGAGGGAAGTTTGTGTCTGAGTCTTTGTTTTCTGTCTGCCTGCTTTCTCTGAGCTTTGGAGAAGTAGTTTCTGCTTTCTAATCTTCTGTTTCCAAGTTGTAAGGACAAAGAGATCAAATAGTGAGTTATATGATTTCTTTTCTTTGGTATTTACATGTCTATAGTGGCTGGAGTGCTTTGATTTGTATTCTTTTTGAATAAGGCTGTTTATTCAATATTCTTTTAAGCAATTGACCCTGTATTTGTTACCTTAATACAGAGAGACCATTTTTATGTATTTTCTTTCTTTTTTATATAAAGCTTTCTTTTTGAGACCTGTTGGAGTTTTCTTTTCTGGGAAACTTCAGGGAAATTGAGTCTGTAGTCACCAGGGAATTGGTGGGAGGAAGAAGTCAGAGGGAGATCTGTGTGTGTTAGATTTACTAGTCTGATTTTGCATTCCCTCTGGGTGAAGAGGAAAGTGCTTTTGTTTCCAGGACTGGGAACGGAGAGGGGGAGTCACTCTGTTTGGATTCACAGAGCTTGTGTCTGTGTATCTCTCCAGGAGCACCTGGAGGGGAGAAGGGAAAAAGGATTATTTCCCTTTGTTGTGAGACTCAAGGGATTTGGGTCTTGGGGTCCCCAGGGAAGGTTTTTCAGGGGGACCAGAGTGCCCCAAAACACTCTAATTTTTTGGGTGGTGGCAGCAAGTACCAGGTCCAAGCTGGTAACTAAGCTTGGAGGTTTTCATGCTAACCCCCATATTTTGGACGCTAAGGTCCAAATCTGGGACTAAGGTTTGACAGTCCCTTACCAGTCAAAGCTTAGCCTCCTAAAATATTTCATTTTTTAATCTGTTTTCTTCCTCTTCTACATCATAATTTGCAAAATAGGTCAAATTAAGGCCTAAATGTCTTGAAGTGTCCTTCCAATATTCATCATATTTTACTATGATAGAGTGGCAATAAGCAAGCAAAACACAAAGGCAGTAGCTACCTCATCTGTAGCACCTCTTTGGCATAGTGGAAGCATTGTCCATTTAGAGGACCTTCCTCCTCTCCCCCCACAATATGCTGTTCTTGGGCTGATCCTTTACATCTAATAAAGCCAAGCAGCTGTAATCATTGTTAACTGACAGTATCTTTCTCTTTTCCACCTGGTAAGTATTTGTTACTGTAGAGATGGCGTATAACGTATTCTGTCTGCTTAAAAAAAATTACAGTTACAATGTATTAGTTAGGACTGTGCTCCTCCCTCCCACCCATTGCCCTCAGAGGACTTTCCCCTTCCCTTTTATCATGTTCCTTGGATTCTCCCTGTCCTTACTTCTACCTCTTTTCCCCAGTTCTCGCCTCCCCTTTTATCTCCTGATTTAGCTTCCTACTACCTGCTCTCTTTATTCATCCAAAAGAGGTGGGGGGAAAGAACTTTTTGAACACCAAGCAGTACTGTTAATTGAAAATTTGTTATTCAGAATTTAAACGTATCATTTTATATTCCTCAGCCTCTGCAGTCCTTAATTCTCAAAGGTTGATAATTGTTTATAAATATTTTTTTCTTTGACCATAGTGTTTGACTGTCATTTCTTCTGTTAAATATTGGACTCGTATTTGTTCCTTTCACTGACCTCCCACTCTCTTTCCGAAAAACTTTTCTCTCCTGTTATCTTTTGGACATTGGCAGAACCAAGGCTGGGGTTTTCAAAGGATTTGAAGAGAGCTTGAATTAGGTGCCCAAATTTAAGCTCATTTAAACTCCTTTGAAAAATCCCAACTATATCTTTATTTTGTTTATGCAAATCTCTCTGTCTGGAAGGCAATCATTACCATTTTCAGATGTTTATTGATGCCAAGTACTGCTTGTGGAAAAAGTGCATTTATATTTATAAGGCCCAGCCCAGGAAAACATTTAAGCATATGCTTAAGTCCATGCCTATTTCAGAAAGCACTTAAAACAATGTTTGAAGTTCAGAGCATAATGGAATTGAATCAGGACGTAATTGGAGAGATATTTGTCCCTTGTCTTTGACATAAAGCATTTGAGAAACTGATAATTTTGGATTGGTTATCTCTGTTTTGCTCTAACAATTTTGCTATGTTATTGGAAAGGTTTATATTGTTTCCATTTGAAAAAAGTTTTGTCTTTTAAGATGTTCATATAAAAAGAGATATTGTCAGTATTATACTAGAAAATACATTCAATAAATACAAAATACATTCTTTTAAATACATTTAAAAGAACATGTTGAGAAAATATAAAGTCCTCCTATGTGGACTTTATGGACTGGAGTATTTTGCCCTATTGTTGTTAATTGCTTTGGGATAGTCCCTAGAGGCCCTGTGAGTCTTTCTCCAGTGAGGGGGGAAAGACTTGCTGATGTTTAACTGTGTGTCAGCTCCCTGATAACACCAATCTATTAGCCACCCAATCTCCTCCAGGCTATGCCAGCCTTCACTTTGCTTTGCAGGTTAACAATAGGTGTACTCTAGTCCCTGAGCCCTTTTGTAGCATTCCCCAGTGATATCCAGTCCCTGTCAGACAGTGAGCACATCAGTTTGTTTGAATCAGTTGAGGATCAGTGCCTATATAAACATCACAGCACTGAGATATATTTATTGTGAAAACAATCATAAGTGTATTATCAAAGGTTATCATTTAAGTCAGGAGATAGTGAGTAAGGGTAATGGAAACAGAAAAGTTACTTGTAAAACAAAATCATAACACACTTTCTAGAGATTTAACTTAACATGTTCACCTCTATCTCACTCCTAATATCCTTTACAGAGCTTCCAATCAGAGAAAGTTGGAATCTGGTTTTCATTAATGCAATCACACTGCCTGATTACTTCCTCAGGTGCAGGATAAAGGAGTGTCATTTTGCTTTCTTCTTACATTCCCTGAAGTCATTGTTTGTCTCCAGAGTCAAAATGACTTTCTGGGGTTTATTCCCTGATGTGCTGACTCCATGTTGACTTCACAACATCATGTTGACTTTTTATGCAAACAGGGCTTCCATGTTGCTGACTTGTATCACTTAATTTACATTTGAACCAAGGCAGACAGGTGAATATACATCCTTTGTCTGGCAGAAACCTCTTTGTCAAACCTGACTTGATTTAGACTTTTAGGAACATATTTTAAATATACACTACAGCTAATAATTACTAAAATGTTTTGAGAGCTATTTTTCACGAAAACAAATCAATCCCTCAGCAAATAACCCCACAATATGTATTTTATGTTATATTTATAGTTTTTCGTACCTTATTCTAATGCAGCATTGCAGTCCAGGCTACAGGAGTGTGAACTATAAAGTTCTCTGTGCCCCAAGTGAAAAAAATCCTGGCACATAAAATCTTTTAACTAGAAAGACAGTACAAAAACTGGCCAGGCTGGTTAAAAACCAGCCAGGTGGCAACACCAACAACTCCTTACTATACCCTCACCCAATAAAACAACTTCATTTTAAAAAATGCAGAATGTGGATATCCTAGATAACTTGCAAGTAACCTGGTACATAAGAAACATCTTCATAGTTCCCCTCTACCCCAAGAAGCAGAAGGAAGCTTTGCATTTTTTACTCACCAATAATTGGGAAAATACTGACCTTAACCACTTCATTTAAGTCTCTTGGAATGATGACTCTCAAATACTTAAAACCATTTTTTGACCATGAATATGTCATTAAAAATTCATGTAATTAGATAGCGAGAAGCAGACTAACAAGGAGTGCCTCTGATTTTGATCATTTCAGGTCCTGATCCAGCAAAGTGCATGTGGAGTCCCACTGACTTCAATAGACCTCCTCACAAGCACATGCCTAACTTTAAGCATGTGAGTAGATCCATGGAAGTCAGTAGGACTGACGTGCTTAAGTTCTCTGCTGGATTTGGCTTCTCCTGAACTTGATCCTGGAAGGTGCTGAGCACCTCTTGTGAGGCAATAAGCATAACTGTTCAGCATTTGGACTTGCTGAGCTCAACTGCTCAGCCATAGGATACTGAGCAAAAGTTGTTGCTTATTGCTGTATCCAAAGTGGGGTTTTTGGTGTCTGGCAGTGGGGATGGTGAGGAGTCAGGTACTCGTGTATGATTCTAGAGAAGGAACGACTATCTTTAGCAGCTGTCTTGACCTTAGAAAGCTATGGCAGGTCATTAGCATTGTTTAAAATCAGCAAACCTGAGGCTAATCACAATATATGTCACAATAGCTACCTAATCTTCACTCTCGTTACTGCAGACATTTCTCTTAGTGAATATACATAGATCATATACATAGACTGAGCTACAGCAAATAATGAGGGCATTCCTTACTATACTGTCGGAATTGCATTATGTTCCTAGTAAAACCAAATGAAAGATTTCTAATGGAAACAGTTGATCCTGTGCTACTAATAATAAAGTTACAATCCTAAGTACTGTAAGTCCTCGCTTAATGTTGCAGTTGTGTTCCTGAAAAATGCTACTTCAAGCGAAATGATGTTAAGCAATTTCCCCATAAGAATTAATGTAAATAGGAGGAGTTAGGTTCCAGGGAATTTTTTTTCACTTGACACACATATACACAGTATAAGTTTGAAACAAACAATTTAATACTGTACACAGCAATGATGATTGTGAAGCTTGGTTGAGGTGGTGAAGTCAGGGGGTACGATATTTTCCCAGGGAATGGCTTACTGCTAAATGATGAACTAGCAATCGGCTGAGCCCTCAAGGGTTAACACATTGTTGTTAATGTAGCCTCACACTCTACAAGGCAGCACGAGTGGAGGGATGGGAGACAGCATGGCAGAGAGAGACTGAGACACACACTGTGTGAGAGACATGCATTCCCCTTTAAGCATGCTGACCCCACTCTAAGTACACTGCCTTTTTAAGTAGATTTGCAAGTTGAGACAGCAGCTGCTGCCAGCAAGCTCCTGCCATCCTGAGCCCTGTCGTGTGTCCCCTCACCTCCCCTCACTTTGTGGAGATGGGGGGCAGGCGTGTGGGGAGGGAGACACCTTGACATTAGCACCACTTTCTCCCCCCACCCCTCTGCACAGCAAGCAGGAGGCTCCCGGGAGCAGTTACAAGGCAGAGGGCAGAAGCAGCACACAGCAGTCGGGGAGGGACAGCTGAACTGCCCAGCAATTGCTAGCCTGCTGGGAGGCTGCTGCATAGGGAACTTAGGGGAGCAGGGAGCTGATGGGGGAGCTGATGGGAGGCTGCAGGTCCACCCTGGTTCCAAGCCCCCACCACTAGCTCCAACGGGCTGCTGTGGACTAAGCAAGAGGCTGCCAAACGTTAGAAGGCAGCATTGCACAACTTTAAACGAGCATGTTCTCTAATTGATCAGCAATGTAACAACGTAACAACGTTAACCGGGACAACTTTAAGTGAGGAGTTACTTTATGGAAATGTGTTCTAATCAATAACAATTTACATTTGCAATTGTAGCGGTGAAAGCACCACACACATTAATAAAAACTAAATATTTGCAAGTTTTGCACCAGACATTTAATCCCTGAGAGTATACCATCATTTTATTAAACAGCTGCATGCCTCAGTAAAATACCTCAGCGCAGTTCAGTGAAGTATTTACTCAATACTAACTGGAACTAATATGTTGACTGGTGATTTATGTACAAATTATTAACTCAAGAATCAATAAGAGTGAAATGTGCGCATGATCAGAAACATGAATTGCATG
Source organism: Gopherus flavomarginatus (assembly GCF_025201925.1). Taxonomy (NCBI): domain Eukaryota; kingdom Metazoa; phylum Chordata; order Testudines; family Testudinidae; genus Gopherus; species Gopherus flavomarginatus. The sequence continues at coordinate 199,398,064 of NC_066617.1, read as the reverse complement.
AATGCCAACAACTATTGACTGTATGAGAAGGAATGAGGAAATCTACTTGCAAAAATGATTTATAAAAAAAAAGTATTCTCCCTCTTTGTAAAGTATAAGAGATGCCAAAGGTCTCTTTCACAAAATTCTTCTATAGGCTTATGGACTGTGACAATTGTGCAGATCTTTAAAATGGTTTAGCCCAATAATAGGTCAGAATGAAAAAAAGAAAAAAGTACTCTTACAAACCCCATTAGGTTGTGAAAAGACAAGACATTCCCCCTTATATTGGCAGATCTTGATAATACGATCACTCCTTTGTCTTGTGTGCATTTATCTGCAATGAAATATAAAATGTTAGCATCTGAAGTACTGTACCTAGGTTCCAGGACTAACACCTGATTGAGTTCAACACGAGAGATAGTCCAGTTCTCTTATTAGCCCTCGTCCAGACTACCCCGCCGTATCGGCGGGTTAAAATCGATTGCTCGGGGATCGATATATCGTGTCTAATCTAGACGCGATATATTGATCCCCGAGCACGCTTATATCGATTCCAGAACTCCATCAACCCCAACGGAGTTCCGGAATCGACATGGAGAGGCGCAGACATCGATCCCGCGCCGTCTGGACGGGTGAGTAATTCGATCTTAGATATTTGACTTCAGCTACGTTATTCGCATAGCTGCAGTTGCGTATCTAAGATCGATTTTCCCCCCCTAGTCTGGACGAGCCCTTAGAGCTATAGTTTTAGGTAGTGTGCAGACTTTCAGCAGGCATCAGTTTCCTTTTGTTTCCTCTTTTGAAGCTTTTCTTCATGACCATAAGGGCTAAAGACTTTTTTAAATAAAAACTTGGATTTCAATGCATAAGAAAGCAGCTTCAAAAACAAGGATTGACTCAATGAGCTAGACTGCTGCATGTTGGTTTATAAGAATGTAAATTGTTTAGTGAATTGTAATTTCCACCAGTAATCAGAGAAATGTCCTTACAATTGAACAATTTATTCATAATTGAAAGTGATCATCAAAGTTTACTAAAGGTAGATCGTGCCAAACCAATCTGATCTCCTTCTTTGAGAAGGTGACGGATTACTTAGATAAAGGAAATGCGGTAGATATAATTTACCTAGATTTCAGTAAGGCGTTCGACACGGTTCCGCACACGGAGCTGTTAGTTAAATTGGAAAAGCTGGGAGTGAATATGAAAGTTGTAAGGTGGATAAGGAACTGGTTAAAGGGGAGACTCCAGAGGGTCGTATTGAAAGGTGAACTGTCGGACTGGAAGGAGGTCACCAGTGGAGTCCCTCAAGGATCGGTTTTGGGACCGATCTTATTTAACCTTTTTATTACTGACCTTGGCACAAAGAGCGGGAATGTGCTAATAAAGTTTGCGGATGACACGAAGCTGGGGGGTATTGCTAACACGGAGAAGGACAGGGATACTATTCAGGAAGATCTGAACCACCTTGTAAACTGGAGTAATAGAAATAGGATGAAATACAATAGTGAAAAGTGCAAGGTCATGCATTTAGGAATTAATAATAAGAATTTTGGATATACATTGGGGGCGCATCAGTTGGAAGCGACGGAGGAAGAGAAGGACCTTGGGGTACTGGTTGATAGCAGGATGACTATGAGTCGCCAATGTGATACGGCTGTTAAAAAAGCAAATGCGATTTTGGGATGCATCAGGCTGGGTATTTCCTGCAAGGATAAGGATGTGTTAGTACCGTTGTATACGGCGTTGGTGAGACCCCATCTGAAATACTGTGTGCAGTTCTGGTGTCCCATGTTCAAGAAGGATGAATTCAAACTGGAACAGGTTCAGAGACGGGCTACGAGGATGATCCGAGGAATGGAAAAACTGCCTTATGAAAGGAGACTCAAAGAGCTTGGCTTGTTTAGCCTGGCCAAAAGAAGGCTGAGGGGGGATATGCTCGCCCTATATAAATATATCAAGGGGGTTAACGTTAGGGAGGGAGAGGAATTATTTAAGTTTAGTACTAATGTAGCCACGAGGACGAATGGGTATAAACTGGATATTAGGAAGATTAGACTTGAAATTAGACGAAGGTTTCTGACCATTAGGGGAGTGAAGTTCTGGAATAGCCTTCCGAGGGAAGTAGTAGGGGCAAAAGACTTTCCTGGCTTTAAGACAAAGCTTGATAAGTATATGGAGGGGATGTTATGATAGGATCGTTAATTTGGGCAATTGATCTCGAATTACCACCAGACAGGTCTGCTCAATGGTCTGCGGGGAGATGTTGCATGCGATGGGTACTGAGTTGCTGCGGAGAATTCCTTCTTGGGTGCTAGCCGGTGACTCTTGCCCACATGCTCAGGGTTTAGCTGATTGCCATATTTGGGGTCGGGAAGGAATTTTCCTCCAGGGCGGATTGGCAGGTGCCCTGGAGGTTTTTCGCCTTCCCCTGCAGCGTGGGGCACGGGTCGCTTGCTGGTGGTGTCTCTGCAGCTTGAGGTCTTCAAACCATTTTTGAGGATTTCAATAACTCGGTCCTGGGATAGGGGTTGTTATAAAATTGGATGGGTGGGGTTCTGTGGCCTGCCTTGTGCAGGAGGTCAGACTAGATGATCAGATTGGTCCCTTCTGACCTATGAGTCTATGAGTCTATGAGTCTATGAAATTATTATGTTCATGATTCTAAGTAATAGTGGAAGGGAAAACAGCAGAATAAATACAATGGATTTCAAGAAGGCAGACTTTAGCAAACTCAGAGAGTTGGTAGGTAAGATCCCATGGGAAGCAAGCCTAAGGGGAATAACAGTTTGAGAGAGTTGGTAGTTTTTCAGACATTATTAAGGGCCAACTATCCCAATGCATAGGGAAAACATGAAGTATAGTAAGAGACCACGGTGGATTGACCAGAAGATCTTCAATGATCTGAAACTCAAAAAAGAGTCCTACAAAAAGTGGAAACTGGGTTAAATTATGAAGGATGAAATTAAAAAAAACACACAAGCATGTAGTGACAAAATTAGAAAGGCCAAGGCACAAAATGAGATTAAACTAACTAGAGACATAAAAGTAACAAGAAAAAACATTCTACAAATACATTAGAAGTAAGAGGAAGACTAAGGACAGAGTAAGTCCATTACTGAATGAGAGAGGAAAGAACAGAAAATGGGAAATGATGGAAATGCTAAATGCCTTTTTTGTTTCACTTTTCACCAAAAATATTAGTAGCAAATGGACATCTGATATAATGAATGCCAGTGAAAATGACATAGGATCTGAGGATAAAATAGGGAAAGAACAAGTTAAAAATTACTTAGACAAGTTAGATATCTTGAAGTCAGCCGGACCTGATGAAATGCATCCTAGAATACTCAAGGAGCTGACTAAGGAGATGCCTGAACCATTAGTGATTATCTTTGAAAACTGGTGGAAGACAGGAGTGATTTCAGAGGACTGGAAAAGGGCAAATGTAGCGCCTATCTATAAAAAGAGGAATAAGGATAACCTGGAGAATTACAGACCAGACAGCTTAACTTCAGGACACAGAAAAATAATGGAGTAAATAATCAAGCAATTTATTTGCAAACACTAAGAAGATAATAAGGTGATAAGTAACGGTCAGCTATGGATTTATCAAGAACAAATCAAGTCAAACCAACCTAACAGCTTTCTTTGACAGGGTAACAAGCCCTGGGGAAAAAGGGGAAGTGGTAGATGTGGCATATCTTGACTCTGGTAAGGCTTTTGATATATTCCCACATGACCTTCTCATAAACAAACTAGGGAAATACAACCTAGATGGAGCTACTATAAAGTGGGTGTATAACTGGTTGGAAAACTGTTCCCAGAGAGTAGTTATCAGTGGTTTACAGTCAAGCTGTAAGGGCATATAGAGTGGGTCCCACAGGGATCAGTCCCAGGTATGGTTCTGTTCAATATCTTCATCAATGATTTAGATAATAGCAGAGAGAATACACTTATAAAATTTGCAGATGATACCAAGCTGAGAGGGGTTGCAAGTGCTTTGGAGTATAGGATTAAAATTCAAAATGATATAGACAAACTGGAGAAATGGTCTGAAGTAAATAAAATGAAATTAAATAAGGAAAAATATAAAGCACTCTACTTAGGAAGGAAAAATCTATTGCACACAAAAAGTGAGAAATGACTACATAGGAAGGAGTACTGCAGAAAAGGGATCTGAGGATCATAGTGGACCACAAACTAAATATGAGTCAACAGCGTAACACTGTTACCAAAAAAAAAGAAAGAAAGCAAACATAATTCTGGGATGTATTAGCTGGAGTGTTGTAAGCAAGATGCGAGAAGTAATTCTTCCATTCTACTCAGCTGGAGTATTGTGTCCAGTTCTGGGTGCCACATTTCAGGAAAGATGTAGACAAATTGGAGAAAATCCAGAGGAAAGCAATAAAAATGATTAAAGGTCTAAAAAACATGACTTATGAAAAAACTGGGTTTGTTTAGTTTGGAGATGAGACGACCAAAGGGGACATGGTAACAGTTTTCAAGTACATAAGTTTTCAAGTAGTTACAAGGAAGAGGGTGAAAAATTGTTCTCCTTAATTTCTGAGGACAGGACAAGAAGTAATTGGCTTAAATTGCAGCAAGGACAGTTTAAGTTACACATTAGGAAAAACTTCCTGTCCAGGTGGTTAAGCCCTGGAATAAGTTGCCCAGAGAGGTTGTGGAATCTCCATCATTGGAGCAGGTTAGACAAACACCTGTTAAGGATGGTCTATAATATTTAGTCCTACCTTGAGTTCACAGGACTGGACTAGGTGACTACTGAGGTCCCTTCCAGTCCTACACTTCTATGAATCTATGATACATGGCACCACAGTCCAGACTAGGGTGTGTGTGAATTTTAGAACACTCTAATGTGTTGTGCTCTAACTGCCCCATGTAGACATTGCTGCTGAGAACTAAAAGGTACATAGTTCACATTGGTGTACTCCGGTTTTAAACATGACTACATTAACACACTCTAGGTTTGTGCCAGCAGGGTCTACATGAGGCAGTTAGAGGACAACATGTTAGAGGGCTCTACAGTTCACATCTGTATAGTCTGGACTGCGGTGCTGTGTAGATAAACCCTTAGTTTCATCAGAAAATTTCTGATCAGCTCTAATTATGATAGATATGTGCATTGGACTTGTGGTTGTCTGATAGACCTATGGTTATGGTGACTCTCCTCGGATGGGCCTTTACACATTCCTCTCCCCAGATGGCAATAAAATATTCAGCACTGGTCCAGGTGAAAGTAGCAGGCATGGCTGCTGAATAATCATGTTTTGAATCCACATGTGTGAACACTCTCCTGAGCTGGAATTGCAACGGGTTCCATCTGGCTCTGTACCAGTATTTAAATAGGGAGATGACATTCTGTCAGCATGATCCTGCAGCAATAAAGGGCAGACAGGTAAACAAAGAGGCTGACCCAGGTAGCCAGTAAGAGGACTGCTAGATGCAGTTGTTTTGGGAGGGGGATGCACCCACACCTACTTTGTTGTGAGTAAACTCATGCCACGTCTCAGTAAATATGCTTTCAAAGTGGGTTGGATAACTTGAATTAAAACACCAGATGAGTTGCAACAAAAAAATATAAGGAAACAAGTCACTTTAATGTAAAATAGCTCAAGTTAACCTTCAACAACTTTGACAAGCTCCAAGGGATAAAGTGAGCATGACAGAGGTGGGGAAACAGGCTGGTGCTAGGGCACAGGTGCATAACTGCAATCCATTGAATGTAAATGTGTGTAGCAGCCATTATTGAGATGTTCAGTTATGCCTACTGCCAACTGGGATAAGTGACATTTTAGAATATCCTTTAATCTAGTAGAAAGCAAGACTTAAGATAATCTTGAGGACCAGCGACTGACAGAAATGCATTTGACTGTTCCCAGGAAACAATGTGTCTCGTAGGCATCTGTTTAATACATCCCAGTGTATGCTGAGATCAGTGTTCCAGCCTGTTGGTCCACCATCTGTCAGTGCCTACGCCCTCAGCTGACTTCATTTTATTAGACTCTGATCGACAAAGTACCGTGTTCAGTAGCTCTGCCAGTGGTTCAACACTGGTGTCACAACCCTCATCCCCACTGCTCTTGGTTTCAGCTCTAGAACTGGAAGTGAAGAAGAAAACCATATGCAGCTAAAACTAAAGAGGAAGTTTAGGAAGGCAGAATGTAATTACTCAAAGCTGGAATTTGGCCAAGATTCTAGGCCTTATAGCGAGGAGGCATGGCCTCCCTCAGAGAGTGACAGGGAGGGACCACAATACGCCCCCTGGTGGGCTGAACCAGGAAAGCCATGTCCGCCCCACCAGAAGTAGAAGGGCGGGACAGGAAGGGGAAGTACAAAAGGCAGGCCCTGCAGTTCAGTTGGGGGGGAGCCCTCACAGGAGACGGATGCATCCTGCGTGCTGCTGGAGCCTGTAGAGGAGTTTCTGGGGTGGCCGCCTGAGGACTGACTGGATCCCCCTGGGCTGCCGGCCAATCGAGACACCGAGTTGCTGCTATGGCTGCCACCTGAAGACCGGCCAGAACCCCCCCCCGAGATGACAGATACACCCAAGGGGGAGAGTAGGAAGTCACCCTTACCTGAACTTCTAGAACGTATTGGTGCTCTCCCTTACCTGGGGCTCATACCCACTCTGCCTTGTTTGCAGGCCAGAGCCCATGCATTGCTTTGCTGGTCCATCCTGACTGGGCCTGAAGCTCATAGACTGCTCAGCTGCTCTACCCTGGTTGCAGGCTAGAGTCTATTAACGGTATGTTGCCCCACTCTGACCGAGGGACTGGGGCTCATAGACTGCCTTACTGTTCTCCCCAGCCAGAGGATTGGAGCACTAGGTGTATCGAATTCCCCCCTTTGAGCTCATCTTTACAGATATGTGACAGCGAGGAGGCGTGGCCTCCCTCAGAGACTAACAGGGCCACACAGCCTACAGCCTCAACAGACTTTCAACTGAAAAAAATGCCATGGGACTTCTTAGTGACCTGAAGTGGTCAGGAACTTGGTTTAGCATCTCATCCATTGATTCAGACCAGTTGATTCATCAACAACACACTGTGGGTCACATCAGGAATTATTCTTTTAATATTAGGCTCCCATCTAAGTACTGACTAAGTCTGACCCCGCATAGTTTGTACAAGATCAAAACCTGATTTGGTATGGCTAGAACAGATCAGTAACATTCTTCGTTAGTTTACTGGCGTCTACTTGAATTGGGAATTATGCCCAGCAATATCAAGACACTGGAACTGTTTGTTCAAATTGGCTAAGATTTTTGTCTTTTTAACCATTAATCACTAAACTGTGCAAAATAAAAAGTGGAGGCAAGAGAGGAGACCAGCATTTAGAGACAGACATAATAAATAGTTTACCAAGAATATTAAATAAAATCATGAGTATAATCCATTGGTTATTTATTTTTATCACACACCAGCAAATTTGCTGACAAAATTTGTATGCCATCAGTAAAACATTTTATAGGACTACCACAATAGTCAAGGTATTCATCATCATCATTGTCATGTTCCCATTATGCCTTTGGTGTTTAGGGCAGTGACAAAGTTCCTCCAAGACTTTCTGGCAAGTCTTTCAATGGGTCCTCAGCTGTGCCCCAGGTTTTTCAGCTCAGCTTCCATAGCTCTTCACCACGTTTTTTTGGGTGGCCTCCATTTTGCTTGCCTTCAGGTGTCCATCTTATTGCTATTCCGGTGATGGAATCAGTTTCCATCTGAAACACATGGCCAATCCATCTCCGATGCCTCCTACTAATGACGGTGCTCATATCTTCTTGGCTGCACTGTGTGAGTAGATCTTGGTTTGAGATTGTTCTGGGCCAAAAGATATGGAGGTTTTTTCTGATGCAAGCTGTATGGAATAAAGACAGTTTGGACATGTCATACTTTTTCATTCCCTAGAATTCTGCATTATAAAGTAGTGTTGAAAGTACACAACTCTGATAAATTTTGAGTTTGGTTTTGATGTTGTATTTTGATGATTTCCAGACTATATTTAAGCTCCTGGAGGTGTTCCTGGCTTTATTGATTCTGGTCCGGATGTCCTGGCTTGTTCTACCATTCTGGCTGATGGTGCTGCCCAAGTATCTGAATGTTCTACATTGGTTAGAACATGATTCTCTATCCGTACTGGTGATGGTGAGGCAATATTAAAGGTCATGATATCTGTCTTATTGTGGATGATTTTCAGTCCAATTTGCTGGCTGAATGTATTGAGTCGAGTTGTTTTTTCTTGTATATGGTATTGGGTATGTGATAGGAGAGCGAGATCATCTGTGAAGTCTAGGTCTTCAAGGGATGAGAAGGGTGTCCATTTAATGCCTCTAAGCATGTCTTCTGTTGTACGCCACATTGCACAGACATGACACAGCCCTGCTCCAGTTTTGACTTAAAAACTGAGCTCGCTGTGATCAACACTGCATGTAAAGTTGGAACAGATACTTTTGATGAGGTTGATTATATGGAGAAGGATTCCATATGCCTGCAGAATGCGCCATAGTCTGGTCCTGTGAATGCTATCAAAAGCCTTCTCAAAGTCTATGAAGTTTATGTAGCTTTGCCATTGCAATTCTAAGCAGTGTTCTTTCATAAACTGAAGATCTGGTCTGTGCATCCATGTTCTTTCCAAAAACCAGCTTGATCTTTCCTGAGAACGCTATCAACTGCCTCTGATATATGTTAGACTATGATCTTGCTGTGACAAAGTTCCTCTTCTACCTTGGTGGGTCCTGCTCTTATTGGCAGATTTTCTCACTTCAGTGATCTTCCCCACAGTCTGGATCAACTCCTCCTGTATCTGATCAGGAGTTGGGAGGTTTAGGGGGAATCCCGGCCTGCCTTCTACTCCAGGTTCCAGCCCAGGGCCCTGTGGATTGCAGCTGTCTATAGTTCCTCTTGTAACAGCTGCATGACAGCTACAACTCCCTGGGCTACTTCCCCATGGTCTCCTCCAAACTCCTTCTTTATCCTCACCACAGGACCTTCCTCCTGTTGTCTAACGCTTGTACTCCTTAGTCCTCCAGCAGCACACCCTCTCACTCTCAGCTCCTTGCACCTCTTGCTCCCAGCTCCTCACATGCACTTCCTCTCCTCTGGCTCTCCCTCGCCTGACTGGAGTAAGCTCCTTTTTAAACCCAGGTGCCCTGATTAGCCTGCCTTAATTGGCTGCAGGTGTTCTAATCAGCCCGTCTGCCTTAATTGGTTCTAGCAGGTTCCTGATTACTCTAGTGCAGCCCCTGCTCTGATCACTCAGGGAACAGAAACCTGCTTCTTCTGTGGCCAGTAGTGTATTTCCCTTTGACCGCTCTGCTGTAGAGGAAGGAGGGAGAGGGCTGCTGCTTCTGTTCCTGCTGGGCACTGGGACCTCACTGCTGTTGCTGTTGCTGCTCCCCTGGCTGGGCTAGACACCACCGCCCACCCCCTTTCTCTGCTAGCTGCTTGATGGCTGGGTGGTATATCTTCCTCCTCTCTCGGTTGCTGCTGTTACTCCACCTACAGCCCCTTGCCGGGGGGCGGGGGAGGGGGGCTGCTGGCCTTCTTCCCAGAGAGGAGGGGAGTGAGAGACCCCAGCTCTTGTTGCTGAGGACACCATCTGAGCGGGGTCCTTCCTGCCTGGACACCAGGCCACCACCACCTGGAGCTGCTGGGGCTACTGTGGCTATTGCTGGGGAGCTGTTGGTGCCTCAGGGAGAAGGAGGAGAAGGAGAAGAGGACCGCCCGCTGCTGGAGACCGCGTGAAGACCACTGTGGAGGGAGCATTCCTGGACTGAGTATTTTTCGAACTGTGCTCTTGTTGTGGGGGTTTGGACTGTGTCTGTTGGAACACCAGGGGTGTGGCGTGGAGCCACCGGTCCAACCGTGTTCCCCTTTGCCCCCACCACAATTGTTACCCCCTCCACCACCCCTGCTGGCTGTTTTCCTTCTGCTTCGACCTCCTGCCTCAGGGACCGAGCTGCTAGCCTGGCTCACCATGCCCACTTCCACCATTTGAGCCTGCAGCAACAGCAGCCAAGCATTGACTTTTTTGCCCAAGTGCCCGTGGGTGCACCCCCTTCCGCCCCCTGGGCTGACCCCCTTTCCTATGCCATATTTGTCTGCCCCACCTGTTTCCTTCTGCGGCAGGTGTCTGCCCCAGCCCTGCAGCTAGTCCCGTGGTCCCTCCGCCCTGTTCCTAGCTCGCCCTTCCCCCCGCACCCTGTGATCCCCCAGCCCTGATTGGTCCCTCCCCTCTTGCGCCCACACCCCCTCCCATGCTCTTGTGCCCTTCCCCCATTTGAGTTTACCCTTGTTCCCTGCACCCCCCCCATGCCGTTATCCCCCTGATCCCCTAGTGCAGCTAGAGGAGCCGGAATTCCCCTCTGAGTCGGTGACCTGACACCCTCCCGCCCATAGGTCCTTAATTGCTCCCCACGCCTCTTTAGCCCTCTCCTTCTGGCACCCTCCTCCCATGCCTGCAGCCTATTGGGGAGGGGCGGTCGCCTCCCCTCCCTCCCCTCCCCATTCTGTTTGTCCCCCTCCCTGCTCTCGTTATGGCAGGGGACACGGCATGGGAGACCTCTCGTGATGCTCCCACTGCCCCTCCTCCACCTGCCCCCGTGTCCATTTCCCAAGCCTCTACCTCAACCGCCACTGCCAATCCACCTACCACCGCCCCTGCTGGGACACCGGCGGCGGCAAGTACTGGGGAGACCTGTGCTGCTGCCACATCCCTCACCCCTTCCGATTTGAGGGGAGCCCCCCCAGCCGGTGGGAAAGGTCAGGGTGGGAAGCTAGGTAAGGGCCCCACTAAAAAGGCCAGGCCCTCCGTGGCAGAGACTGTCCCCGCTGCCGCGGCCCCACTACCAGCCATGGCATCCCTCCCTGCTGCTCCCTCCACCAGCTCTGCAGTTGTCTCTCCCCGGGCCCCCAAGGCATACGCCCAGGTGGCGGTGGCCCCCCCACCTGCCGCTGCTCCTCCGACCGCCGCATCTGCTACCATCTATAGCGGCCGGGGCCCTTTCCCCACCTTGACCAGGAAGTACGGCATCCGTTGCCTCCTGGTGCCTGCCTTGCCCCACGTGGAGACCTACGTGTGGGCATTGGCGAGGGTGGTGGGGCCCACGGCCATTGTGGCTGCCTCCAAAAAGGTACGGGAGGGTGGTCTTCTTCCTGGCATCGAAGGCCGCCGCCCAGGAGGCTGTAGAGACAGGCCTGGCAGTGGGAGGCGTGTTTGTCCCCCTGGAGCCATTGGAAGACCTGGGGGTCCGCTTGATCCTGACCTCCGTTCCTTCCTTCCTGCCCAATGCCACCCTTCTGCCCACCCTTTCTGCCCTGGGGCGCCCCATCTCCGTCATCAGCCCTCTCCCGTTGAGCTGCAAGGACCCCGCCCTCCGTCACGTCCTCTTGTTCCGCCGGCAAGTGCAGCTTCAACTGCCGCCGGCGGCGCGTGGCGGAAAGGCGCTCGAGGGGTCCTTTCTGGTCCCCTACCAGGGACCCCACTGCCAGGTGCATTATTCGATGGGGGAGGCCCGGTGCTACCTCTGCCGGGTGATGGGGCACGTCCGGAGGGACTGCCCCTTGGCCCGGCATGGAGGAGCGTCCGGAACCCCCGAGCTCCGGCAAGGCGCCGGCCCTGTCACCACCGATACCCCTGGCTGCCCAGCACTCGAAACTGGCCCTCCTCCTTCTCGGTCAACCACTGTGGAGGAGGATGTGGTGGAGATACCACCAGGCGTGAGAGAGGGCTTGCCCCAGAGGGAATCCTCCCTCATTCCTGCTACCCCACCATTGCCTCCCCGAGTCCCTGAGCTGTCGCCCTTGCCCCCTGACCCGACCCCTGTTAGCCAGCCCCCGGATGATGCCATGGAGGGCTGGTCCTTAATACCGGGGAAGCGGGGCAAGCGGAAGGCTCGAACCTCGTTGCATCATTCGGATTCGGAGATCCCCCGGAAGAGCAGGAAGGGGGCACTGATGATGAGCCTTCCGCCTTGCCCCCTGATAACTCCCGTTCTGTGGTGCCGGCTGGGGACACCGTGGCAGCACCGGAAGGTAACGTCGCCCCTCCTCCAGGGTCCCTTCCCGTGGAAGCCCCTGAGGGAACCTCTCTCGCCCCCTTGCCACCCGAAGCCTCTGCGAGTGCCGAGGTGGGCGTCGCCTCGGGTGCTGGCTGGGAGGGCCCTGGGGTGGTGGATGGTGATCTCCCTTCTATCTACGAGGAGATCAATGCCCTGGGTCTGACCCCGGTCACGCAGGGGGAGGACGACCCTCTGCCAGCGGGTCTCAATCTGGGCAACCTCACCATGGTCCCCCTGTCCCCGTGTTCTCTTCCCCTAACCGCTGCTTCTGCTCCCAACTCTGAGGGTCCCCTGGATTCTTCCATCAACCCGGCTGCGAGTGGCACCCTGCTGACGGCTGCTGAGCCCATTGGGGTGACGGCCAGTGCCCTGCTGCCAGGACCCGGTTCCCAGGGGGTGTCCCTCTTGGGTGTGGAGGACCCGCCCTCGTTCCCAGCCAGGGACTCCATTGACGAACATCTATCTCTGGATGCCGGGACTGCCGCACATACCACAGTGGCTGAGCCCGGCATCATTAGGGGTCCCCGTCCCACTTCCCAGATCCCTGAGCCTGGCCGGAAGGGGCCACCGTCCAGCGGCGCGACTATTGAGGCTCAGGATCCTGCCTCTGCCCCCCTCCCTGATTCTCTGCCTGATCCCCACCCTACTCCTGTCCTCTACCCTATCCCTGATGCCAGCTCTGTCCTTGTCCCCTCCACCTCCCGTGCTGCCAGTCCTCCCCCTGGGGATACTCCCCAGGGAGCAGTTTTAGTTGTTTTTCCCTGTCTCAACCCATTGGGGGCTGCTGTTTTCCTTCCGCCACACCCTCTTGAACTGGGGGGTAGGGCAGGTCGCATGGCGTCACCCCATCGGATGCCACGTCGGGGGTCTGCCCCCTTCCTGCCCTCCTCAGTGGGCCACGGGGCTGTGACGGGGGCCTCACTGGGGGACAGTCATAGATCAGTGACCCTGCCCCCCCATGCGCTGAGGGAGGAGCTGTGGGAGTTCCTTGAGGACGTCCATGGCTCCCGTAACAAAGTCCAGCTTGCACCCCCTGCAGTGGGGGGATTTCCATCAGATCCTCTGGGCGACGAGGGCCCTCATGGGGGAGGGTAAGAGGACCGGGAAGCAGGCCGCTGTGGCCTACCAGAGGGTCCGTCTTTTCCGCGACTCCTTACTCACCTACGGGGTAGGTCACGGATTGCTGCGCGGCCCGACGGAGGCCGTGGCCGTGTCTGCCAGCAAGGATCCCCCCCAGGCCTCCTCATGGCACCGATCATCTAAACACCCAGGGCTGTAGGATGAGTCTCCGCAGGAGCCAGGTGCTCTCCTTCCTCCGGGAGGGCAGGTACTCTGTGGTTTTCCTGCAGGAGACCCATATGGATCCAGCTGCTGAAGCTAGCTGGCGGCTGGAGTGGGGGGACAGGGCCTACTTTAGCCACTTCTCGGTCTGCGCAGCTGGATTGGCCACCGTGTTCTCCCCCGACCTACGGCCCGAGGTGCTGGGGGTCGCCGAGGCTGTGCCGGGTTGCCTGCTGCACCTCCGGGTCTGCATGCAGGGGCTTGTGGTTAATCTTGTCAATGTTTACACCCCGACATCGGGCCCGGAGAGGTTGCATTTTTATCAGCAGGTGTCTGCCTTCCTCATCTCCCTGGATCCTCGTGAGTGCCTGGTCCTAGGCGGGGACTTTAACACCACCCTCGAAGAACGGGACCGCTCGGGAACCGAGCAGTGCCCGGCTGCCACGGACGTCCTCTGGGAGATCGTCGAATGCCACTCTCTGGTGGACGTCTGGCACGACCACCACCCGACCTACGTCTTGACGTTCACCTTTGTCCAGGTGGAGGCCCATCGGTTGTGCCACTCCCAGTTGGACCGCATTTGCCTGTCATGTCTCCACCTTTCACGAGCCCACTCCACCAGTGTTCGACTGGCCCCCTTTTCAGATCATCACCTTGCCACTGTGAAGGCCTCTCTCTGCGCGGAGAGGCCGGGGCCGGCCTATTGGTACTTTAATAATAGTTTTCTGGAGGATGCGGGCTTCGTGGTATCCTTCTGGGAGTTCTGGCTGGCCTGGCGAGGGCAGAGGCGTGCCTTTCCCTCGGCACGGCGGTGGTGGGAGCTGGGGAAGGTGCACGCCCGGCTCTTCTGCCATGACTACACCCGGGGCGCCAGCCGATGGAGGGATGCGGAGATAGAGCAGTTGGAGCCGGAGGTCTTGGAGCTGGAGAGGTGTCTGGCCGCCAGCCCTGAGGATCCATCCCTCTGCGGAGCATGCCGGGAGAAGCGGGAGGAGCTCCGGGCCCTCGAAGACCATCGGGCCCGGGGTGCTTTTGTTCGATCCCGCATTCACCTCCTTCGGGAGATGGATCACGGCTCCCGCTTCTTCTACGCCGTGGAGAAAAGGAGAGGGGCCAAGAAGCATGTCACCTGCCTCCTGGCGGAGGACGGCACCCCCCTCACGGATCCAGCGGAGATGTGCGAAAGGGCCAGGGCCTTCTACGCGACTCTTTTCTCCCCAGATCAGACCAATCCTAACGTTTGCAGAGTGCTATGGGACGGACTCCCGACGCTCACCACGGGCGACCGGGACCGGCTAGAGTTGTCTCTCACTCTGGCCGAGTTCTCCGAAGCCCTCCATCGCATGCCCACCAATAAATCTTCGGGCATGCACGGGCTGACCGTGGAGTTCTACCGCGTGTTCTGGGATGTCCTCGGCCCAGACCTGGTCACCGTCTGGGATGAGTCTTTGCAGAGTGGGGTCCTCCCTCTCTCGTGCAGGCAAGCCATGCTTGCCTTATTGCCGAATAGGGGGGACCTCCGCGACTTACGGAATTGGCATCCCGTCTCGCTCCTCAGCACGGACTACAAAATCGTTGCAAAGGCCATCTTGATGTGGCTAGGGTCCGTGCTGGCGGACGTGGTCCATCCAGACCAGACCTACACCGTCCCAGGCCGCACGATCTTTGATAACTTGTATCTGGTCCAGGACCTTCTGCAATTAGGGTGTAGAGATGGTCTGTCATTCGCCCTCTTGTCTCTGGATCAGGAGAAGTCGTTCGACAGGGTGGATCATGGGTATCTTCAGAGCACTCTGTGAGCGTTTGGCTTCAGACCCCGGTCTGTGGGTTTTCTCCAGGTGCTGTACGCTTCTGCGGAGTGTCTGGTCAGGCTCAACTGGACCCTGACCTAGCTGGTCAGCTTCGGGCAGGGAGTGCGGCAGGGGTGCCCCCTCTCCGGCCAGCTGTACGCTCTGGCGATCAAGCCCTTCCTCTGTCTCCTCCGCAGGAGGTTGACGGGGTTGGTGCTTCAGGAGCTGGAGCTGCGGCTGGTTCTGTCGGCGTACGCTGATAATGTGCTCCTCGTGGTCCAGGACCCGGGCGACTTGGCACAGGTAGAGGCTTGCCAGGCTGTGTACTCGGCGGCCTCCTCCGCCCGGGTCAACTGGGTCAAGAGCTCTGGCCTGGTGGTCGGGGACGGGTGGCAGGCGAGCTTCCTCCCACCCACGCTTCAGGCCATCCAGTGGAGTGCGGGTCCACTGCTCTATCTTGGCGTTTACCTTTCTGCCATGCATCCGTCTCCACCGGAGAACTGGCACGGTTTGGAGGGCAGGGTGACGGAGCGGCTCCAGAAATGGACAGGACTACTCCAGTGCCTCTCCCTTCGAGGGAGGGCACTGGTGCTTAATCAGCTGGTCCTGTCCATGCTCTGGTACTGGTTCAACACCCTGGTCCCAGCCCCGGATTTCCTGGCCAACCTCCGGACGGCGATTCTGGAGTTCTTTTGGCCAGGAATGCACTGGGTCTCTGCAGGGGTCCTCCACCTGTCCCTGGAGGAGGGGGGGCAGGCACTCAAGTCCATGTCTTCCGCCTCCAGACCCTGCAGAGGCTCCTGTATGGTGCAGGTAGTCTGGCGTGGAGCTTATTGGTGCACACCTTCCTCCGTCGCTTCCGAGGGCTCCGATACAACCGGCAGCTCTTTTACCTCCATCCGAGAGGTCTTCCGCGAGACCTGTCCGGGCTGCCGGTCTTCTACCAAGACCTGCTCCGGACCTGGAAGCTCTTTTCAATGACCAGGTCCATGGCGGCCACTGTGGGGGTTGATCTCCTCGCGGAGCCCCTGCTACATAACCTCCAGCTTCGTGTGCAGGTGGCGGAGTCCCCCGCAGTGCGCCAGAGGCTGGTCTTAGCAGGAGTCACCAGGGTCGGAGACCTCCTGGACTACGACCAGGGGAGACTGGCTGGATCCCCTGATGCTCACTCTGTGCATGGGGCTCTCCAGTCCTCATACTTCCCGGCGCGTACTTCAGGAGGTGAAGGCCACTTTACAGCCCGCTGCCCGGGCCTACCTCGACCGGGTCCTGCGAGAGGACATGCCCCGCTCACCCTCCACCCCTGGCCCCGTGGACATTTTTATCGGGCCCCTACCCTGTGGACCCAATTGGCCCCCCCTCCCTTTCACTGCGAGCCGGCTGCATGATCTGCAGCCGGTTCTGTTCCAGACCACGCCAAGGAAACATCTGTACACGCTCATGCTCCATACTTTTCACTACCTCACCCTCACGTCCTGACCCTATACCAAATGGCAGGACCTCCTGCCACCTCTCGAGGGTGAGAAGCCCTGGTGGGCCAACTTATACTCTGCCCTGGTCCCAAGGCCTGCCGGGGATGTCAGTTGGCTGCTCCTTCACGGGGCCCTGAGCACGGGCGTGTACTTAGCGCGGTTCACCCCTGTCCCCAACACCTGCCCCTTTTGCGGCATGACGGAGACCCTGGTGCACATTTATTTAGAGTGCGCCAGATTGCAGCCCCTTTTCCAGCTCCTCTTGAATATCTTATTGCATTTTTGGTTGCACTTTTCCCCTCACCTTTTTATCTACGCACTCCCCATCCGTGACCCCACAAAGTCTCAGGATCTCCTTATCAACCTCCTCTTAGCCCTGGCCAAACTGGCCATCTATAAAACCAGGGAGAGGAGGTTGGCCGACGGGATTTCCTGCAACTGTGGGGCCTATTTTTGCTCCTCCGTCCATTCACGCATCTGGGCAGAGTTCCTCTAGGCGGCGTCCACTGGCTCCCTTGACACCTTTGAGGAGCAGTGGGCGTTGTCCGGGGTTCTCTGCTTGGTGTCCCCATTAGGTTCCCTTTGTTTAGCCCTATGACCTCACTCCCAATCCTATTTTTTCATTAGTTGTCCCACGAAATCATTTGGTGTCACAGACCTGTGGATCCTCCCCTTAGGCTGGGGGTGAGGTCCTTTAGAAGTGGAGGGGCTTTGCCTGCCCACCTCCTGGATGCCAATAGGACTAGACTCCTGTACCCCACTGGTTTGGATCTGTCACATTGCACAATACCTTGCTTTGCACAGATAAAAGTGTGATACCACACCAGTTATTACAATCACTGAGATTTCCTTTCTTTGGTATCTTCACTATAACCCCATTGGGCCACTCATCTGTCACTTTTTCCCTTTTCCAAGGCTGATGTAAATAGAGGGGCCGGGATAGATGGTGCTAGCTCAGGATTTGCCTTGAACAATTCTGCATTCTAGTTGGAGCATTCCCATTCTTTAAGGTTTTGATGGCTTGAATGATTTCTTCCTTAGTTGGGGTGTCTGTGTTGCTATCAAGATCTTCTTCTGCCTCCTGGATATTTGCTTCTTCCTTAGGTGGCTCTCTGTTCAGTAATTCTCAGTAGGTGGCCTTTGTTTGTCCCTGATGAGACTGTTTGTTGGTGTCTGCCATTTACCATTGATAAGCTGCATCATTTTGTATACGTTTCCTTGTTCACCATGTCATTTGTCTGCTCTCACAAAGCGTTTGACCTCCCGATCTGCCTTACTGTACTGATCATGGTATTTGTCCTTTAGTTTCTGGGTTTTTGTGTCTAAAACTTTTTTCTTCAGGGCTTGTCTGGTTTCTATGGCGTTCCATGTGCTGGGTGTAATCCACTCCTTCCTTCTGTTCTGCCTGTAGCCTAGACAGGCTTCATTGCTCTGTTTATAAATTGTTACTTTGTCCCACTTCTCGTTGATCTCCTCATCTGCATTCCCCTCCTCTTCATTTAACTGCAGAATGAAGGCTTTCTGTATTTCAGGGCACTTTAGTTTGTCACTGTCATAGCATCTATGTCCCTTGTTTGATGGACCCAAAGTCAAGGTATTATGCTAAGAATAAGAATGGCAGATGTAGTGCAGTGCCAAATGGAACCAGTGTCAGTTAAAAGACAAGTGTAGATATGGGGATAGAAAAGATAACAAATTTGCATCAAGTATATTTTAAAAGCCAATTCAAATATTTTCCCTTTGGACATAGCGTGATTTGGCAGTTCATTTTGCAAATGTTACTTAACTCAAACAAAAATGTTTTTATTGAAGTCATTTAAAAAATGGTTTTGCTTCTTGGTTGCGTAAGGCAAGACGGAGATATGCCTTTTATTGCTGAAGTCTGTTTAAATTTATCTTCTGACAAAGTACAAGGGCTTTGAATAAAGTACAAAAAACCACTGAATTTCTTCTGGTTGCCTCCAATGATGACATTTCCTTCCTCTCAAAAGACAGGAGACTTTTGAATAAATGTGGCCAAAATGATTTCAGGAGTCACTTAGATTAAAGGCTATCGTGGGAGGTGCAGGAAAAGTTAAGGTAGGAATTCCCAAACAAGCTACTTGGAAGAAATCCCACCACCACACATCCTATGTCACCATTATACAATGTGATGTCCTTGTAGAAAATACCAAAATATGATATGTTTGGGAATATCATTGTGTAACTGGCCAATCAATATTTTTGAATGGAACTCCAACTGTTTTATCATACGATGTGATAGGTGATATGATGTATTCTGTGTACTGAATTATTGTTTAATGAGAATTATCACTACCTCATTACCAGCGTTCCCTCTAGTTTTTTATGTCTATGTGTGAAATGAATTTTGTTTTGTGCACCAATATAGAGGTGATGTGTGACATGGAGGGTTGGGTGGAGGGGGTGGGCCTCCGGCTAGGGGTGAAGGCTCTGGGATGGGGCTGGGGATGAGGGGTTTGGGTTGCAGGATGCCCCGGGACTGCTGTGGAGAGAGAGGACTGCCTCCAGCACTCTCACCACAGCAGCTCAGGGCCGGGGGAGGCTCAGTGGTTTGAGCATTGGCCTTCTAAACCCAGGGTTGTGAGTTTAATCCTTGAAGGGGCCACTTAGGGATCTGGGGCAAAATCAGTATTTGGTCCTGCTAGTGAAGGCAGGGGGCTGGATTCAATGACTTTTCAGGGGTCCCTTTCAGTTCTATGAGATAGGTATATCTCCATAAGCAGGTCCATGCTCGGGCAGTGAGGGGTGCCTCTCCTCACTGCGGCAGGTCTGTGCTGGGGGAGAGGCATCTCTCCCTGCCACAGCTCTGATCCCCTGCGTGAGGCTTAATAGGCAGCTGCATGGTTGTGTGGCCGTGCAGCTTAGAGGGAACATAGCTCATTACAGAGTATTATTGTTGGTTTGGTATTACAATAACACCAAAGCCTCCAGTTCCTATTCTGGTCCTGCTGCAGTACCTGCTGTACAAACACAGGTAGACAGATGCCTTTGCCACCCTCAAGCACTCATAACTTAAAGACAAGATACAATAAATGAGCATGGGAGGACAGATGTCTGTGTTTTACTTTTATATGAATTTGTTCATCAAAATTATTTAAAGAATTTATGGCCTAAGGATTGCTTGCAAAGTATTCAATACAACTGTTGCTGTAATGTTCCCCATTAATAATTCACTATTTGCACCTTGTGACTGGTCACCTAAATTGTGATGACTGTTAATAATATTTTATATTGTGGTAGTATACAGAGGTCCTAACTGGGACTGGGCTTCATTGTGCGGTAAATAGCAAAATCATATGGCATTGTTTCTGCTTGCTAACTGGATGACTTCCAAATCCATAAAGTCCTTTCAAAATGGTTGTATGAAGGCTACCATCATAAATTCTAGTGCACGTGCTTACTGAAACAAGTATTTGTGATAATCTCTCTTTCTGCAAAAAAACTACTGAAAACAAAAATGATATGAACAAAAAAATTTACAAAATACAAGTGAAGTGACTTTGTATTGTCATGTAAACCAATATTTGTGCTTCATTATTCAAGGTATTCAATCTCTAATCAACAATAAGTTTTAAAACAGCATCACAAGAATCCTCCAGACTTTGGGCCTGATTCACCACTCTAACTCCAATCTTATGCCAGTGTAACTTCATTGACATCAACAGTGTTACGGTAGTGTGATACTGGAGTAACACAGGGTATGTCTCCACTGCAATTGAAGGTGTGATTTGCCACTCAGGTAGGTATACCCATGCTAGCTTTAATCTAGCATACTAAAAATATCAATGAAGATGTGGCGGTACAGGCTTTAGCGCAAGCTATGCAAGCCTGCCTGGAGCCCTTGGGTATGTATTTGCCTTTCTAGCCCATGCTGAAGCCCATGTGCTGTGGCTTCACTGCTGTTTATAGTATGCTAACTAGATTAAAGCTAGCGGGGATATGGCTACCCATGCTACAATCACACCTTCAATTACATTGTAAACATACCCACGGTGGTGAACTGCCTATAGAATAGTTCATTTGGAGGAGCAGGCTCTTTGATAGATTGGGAGTTGTGGGGAAAATTAAAAATAAATGTATAAACAATTAAAAACAACTTTTAAATGTGTCCATTAGTATCTGCTAAGACTTTTCCACTCCTTTTGCTGTAAACTAGTACTGTTTTCCTGGTTGGCCTTTCCCTCCTGGGAACTGCTACTGAGATTTGGTCTACATTCCAAAGATATATCTAAATAGCTATGTTCGTCAGGGGTGTGAAAAAATACATTTTTTATGAATATAGCTATGCTGCCATAACCCCTAGTGTAGATGCAGCTGTCAGCAGAAGAGTGCTTCCATCAATGTAGCTGATATTGGTCAGTGAGGTGGTGTACATTGTGTCTACACTAGGGAGCTATGTTGACATAGTATAGTCTCCTTAGTGTAGATATGCACTCAGGCAATGTGCACAAGTCAAATAAATGACTCACTAAAACACCTCCACATACCCACAAACCCGCACTGATATTGGAACAATTTTTATAGTGGGGAAGCTGAAAACTATGGAACAAAACTGTACACTGTGTATACGATGGAAATGACTTTAAGCCAGGGGCTGCTGCAGCATCCCTAGTTCCAGCATCCCTGCACACACACACAGCACAATAAGCCAAAACATTCTAATGATGCCTCTATTAAATCTACCACTGTCAATTAGGTCTCCCTTAAGTCTATTATTGCCATCCTCACCTGTTATTTTGTTTAGATGAGCTCCTGTTCTGTTAACTCAGCCTGTCAGAAAAGAAGATTCCAGCCACACAATAGCAGTGTGAATTTACACTGCAGCCTAGATAGGATTAATTAAACACTAACATGCTCAAGCAGCTTCTTTTTTGCCTTTTCTCATTTTGTACTTTTGAAAAAGGCAACCAGAAAATTAAATGCAAACAAAAGTACACACAGAGGCAACATTAAGATGAGGTTGTGTTCTAAGTGACCGAGTAAAGATGGCACAGTGGGATTGCATATGTGTTTCAATAAATTTCTGGGAAATTTTGATCAGTTTTCAAATAAATAAATGCTTTGTCTAACTGCCAGCTCTGCAGACTTCTCCTATTAAAAGTCAAGCTGCATTCTCCTTGTCTTTTACACTATCACCAATAATAACCTGCTAGCCAAATTCTGTCCTGTGTTATGTTTGTTCAAGAAAAAAAGTGGGGTCCAGCTGTTCCTGTGACTGATCAGCTGTCTTCCAGCTTAGATTGATCAAATGATTATAAAAACCAACAAGTGACTCAGCTGAAGAGAGGAACTGTGGGTAGCTGTGGCTGGTGAAAGAGAGAGAGAGAGAGAGACACATATAGTGAGAGTAAGGACACGTCTGCACTGGCAATGTTAAAGCGCTGCCGCAGCAGCACCTTAACATGGCTAATGCAGTTGTGGCATAGTGCTGGGAGAGAGCTCTCCCAGCGTTCTAAAAAACCCACTTCCACGAGGAGAATAGCTACCAGCGCTGGTGCACTGCCTGTACTGGTACGTTAAAGTGCTGACACTTGCAGCACTCGGGGGGTATTTTTTCATACCCCTGAGCAAGAAAGCTGCAGCGCTCTAAGGTGTAGACAAGAGTGAGTGAATGAGTGTGTATGAGCTTACTCTGGCAGCTAGCTTTGGTCAGGGGAATAGTTTTCTTTGAGTGTTACCTGGTGAGTTTTATGTTTGAAGAATATAACTGTGCTCTGAATAGCTTTTGGGTGAGGTGTTAGTCCTTTCTGGGCTGGGGGAGGTAGAGCAGCAGCTTATGCACATAGTCTTCAGACTCTGCCCTCAATTATTCCTTTACACTAATTGTTCTCAATGAGGTGACACGGGTGTAATTAAGCAAAGAATATGGTCCTGGATTGGGAATACAGTTAAGAAATCTGTTGGTGGGAGCCAGAATAGAATCTAGCTCACTCTTTCATAACAGAAGAGGCTCTGCACTGATGGTCAATTTTAAAAATGTAAGCTTTTCTCTACATTTTATTCTAAGTAAGAAGATATATCTGAAGATAAGCACTTGCAATCTGAGGAGTAAGAAAAGGTTCAATTTTTATATAGTCCTGTTTCAAAGTGGAAACATTATTTACATATTTAGGACCACGTTTCTACCCCTCAGTCGCCACTTGCACATGTAGAACGGTGCATGTTCATATGCACTTTACATGCACCCTTGAATAATTCTAATGTGCAAGCAAGCATTGGCTTTTGCAGCTGCAAACACCAATATTTGTATAAGTAGATACCAAGGGCTGGAGGAAGGTAGGATGGTCCTGTGGTTAAAGGGCTAACATGGGATTCAGGAGACCTGGATTTAACGCTGTACTTTGCCATAGTCTGATTTTGGGCAAGTCTCTTCATCTCTCTGGGTCCTACTCATCCATCTGTACAATGGGATATTATTACCTTCCTGCTTCACAGGGGTGGGGTGAAGACAAATACTGTGGTAAGGTGGGGATGTATAATATAGATTAGACTCACTGGACTTTGTAGTATTACAATAATTGGAGTTGGTAACCTCTTCAGACTCTCCATATAATAGCCAATAACCAACATTCTGCTGAATTTCCATCAGGGAGATATTACAAGTATGATGAATAGCATCTCATAAATTACTAAAGGAATTACTGACTCATAGCTGTTAGTTCTGCAAGTGTTCCTTAAGGTCAGCTTTACCATTAGTAATTTTTTAAGGTAGAGAATGACAGTACGTTAGAACACTGATTGTTTGAAGCCCCTTTGTTCAGTAGATTGCTTGGTTTTTTGTTTTGTTTTTTTCACCTACCCAATACAATTCCAAGAGTGAGGGAGGGTTACCATTTTAAATGATACCATTCCTGAGGACACTGGCTCTTGGAAAAAAATCACTAGAGTGACTAAGCTGTATTGATCAGCATTGTTGGCAGATGCTGTGGTAAACAACCTAGGAGACACGTTGCCTCCTATGTAGTATAGAAAGTAACTCTGAGGTGAGGAAGAAGATAACTTTCCTATAGTGCATGAAGTAATTTGGGATAGATGGGGTGTTTGGAGGTTCATTAGTACAGGTGGAGTACTTCATTCCTGGTCCATCTGGTCTCCAATCACTTTGTAGGTGTTTTGGGTGAGGTGTGGAGTGCAGCAGCAACTGTCATAGATACCTGCCTGTGGTTTGCAAAGTCAGGTAGAATGCTTTTAAGAACACCATAAGGAGCTTTTTTAGGAAGTGTACAGGACTCTCCTTAGCACCTGTTATAGCACTAGTCAGAGCACAGGGGAGGAGGACTATGGCTACACCTCATCATCTGTCCTGCTAACATTCCTCTGAACTTTGCACTCAATGTTTCCAAGCACAAAGATTCTGCCTGTCACCTTTAACTTAGAGACTGAAACTTCCTGAAACAACCAAATATTTTTGTTGGTTTAGTTTCTTTTAAATTCCTGTAATGTGGGGGAAAAAGAGTTTGAGTGTCAGATCAATCATACACTCAAGATTCAGATTACTGTGGTGGGCTGAGTGGCAATGCAGAAACGTGGAGAGCATGTAACAGAGAAAGATGATGTGGTAAAAGATAGCAAGGTCAGGAGTTGGTGAAGCTCTCTTAAGTAAAGACAGGAAGGAAAGGGAATGAATGCTGGAGCAGATAATCAGATGGAGAGGGAGGAATCCTGAAAGAGAGATCTGGAAGCAGTGTTAACAACAGAAAAGGACAGAGCCTGTCAACAAAGAGAGAAAAAGGCTTGGCAGGTGGGACTGGGTGGCAGTGGGTAGCAAACTTTGCTTTTAACAGGGAGAGGGGGCCTTCAGGAGCCAGCTGACAGGGATAGAAGCCTGACAGCAAAGAAATGGGGAGAAGAGACTAGGAATGGAGGGAGGGAAAATAGAGATGGGAAGGAAGAAATGAACACTGAAGGGAGGGGAAAAAAGATGAGACTCATGAAATCTGCGACGGAAGGCTATAGAGGAGCATCAAGGCATTCAACCCTTGAGATCCATCCAGCCAAAAGGATTGATGAATTAGAAAAAAAAATGGAATGTCCCGAGCTGTAAAAGAACGATGTGGTTAGGGTATTGAATTATAAAGCAAGTTCTTCAAGTTTTAAACTGTCTTGTAAATGCAAACAACTCTGAAATAACATAAGACGCATATATTTCTCCTGGTTTTCCAAACCCTCCTTTTGAATACACACAGTTGTCTTATTTTAAAAGGCAAATAGGACAGCTTCTTATTTCTCTCTAGGTAGCACAAGGACAGCAGTTACTAATTAGAAACCCCATTAGAATGTCACTGTTTTCCATGTACTTTAAGAAGTGCTAAAACGTAAATCTGGGGACTACAGTACTGTCAGGTTATGAATATAAAACATAGAGTCTGATCAGAGATTTTTGGCTTGATATAGCTCCCACTGAAGTCATTAGGGGATTTGCCGTTGATGTCACCGGGAACAGAATCGGGCTTATTATGGGAAATACATTAGTAATAATACATTTTATTTATTTAGCCTTCATTGTACTCGCCATAGGCCTTCTGGGCATTTCTTGTAAACACATACAAACCAATAAAACCACAGATTAAAATTACTCTGATTCCTACATGATTAGAACAGACAAACAATGACAATCAAAGTATGCCTATATAAGGGCCATTTCTTATGAAATTATGCTAACCGTGTCAGCATGTAGTTTATGGCAGGTCATCATGTACTTGATCTACATAGAATTGTTACGGGCTGATCTGTGAAACCATTGTCTGTTTAAAATTTTGTTAGCATGCAAATAAGCACAAAAATGGATATTGATAAAAGAGA
Organism: Gopherus flavomarginatus; assembly: GCF_025201925.1. Taxonomy (NCBI): domain Eukaryota; kingdom Metazoa; phylum Chordata; order Testudines; family Testudinidae; genus Gopherus; species Gopherus flavomarginatus. The sequence continues at coordinate 199,372,640 of NC_066617.1, read as the reverse complement.
ATATTTTTAGGCTTGCAAATCAGCCAGAATCAGCCAAATTCTTGGCCCTCAGTACGTGCCGTTGAGTAGTGTCAGATGTTCACACGTACACAAATTGACATTTACAAGGCATGCTGTGCACAGTGCCAAGTTCAAAAATAAATTGCCTCTTTCGATAGGTTCACCAGAGCCTCTTAACTACACCAGAGCCTCCTAAGATTCATGTATTGTTTGCTACTGGAGGAACTGGAATGCTCCTGGACACAGAATGAAAATACAGTCTGCGCGGCAGAAGGAAAACAACATAAACTGAAGTACAATAACTGTGAAGTTGCAGCTTCGTGGGGTTACATTTTCAACATGGTGTGTGTGCTGGGGGGAGAGGGGGAATTAGACACTCTGCTCCTATTATTGTTAATGGGAGCTGCATAATTAACTCCATGTGTATTCTGCTGAAAATCTACTCTAGTAAATACAAATATCTCTGACAGGGGGACAGAGACAGACTGACTCAGCCTCTGAGGGACAGATCCTTCCTCTGGAGCTCTACTTGTGAATATTTCCTCCATGAGAGGATTTCTTCTCCATGTCTCTGGCCTCTTGTGGCTCTACCAAAATCTCCAAGGTTTGGGGCACCAATTCTGCAGGGGCAAAGGGGCAAATCCTGATCCTCACTCTCCCACGGGACAATTTAGATTAATCTCTGCAAGGCAGAAAGACAGCATTAGCACTCCATACATATGTGTCTATTACAAGGATCACACTTGATCAGGTGATTAGTCGACCTAGTCCAACATTCTGCCTTTGAGACTGGCCAGTACAGTGCCTGATTGTTAAAAGGAAATTGAAAAAATCCCAGTAACTCACTTAGATAATTGTGTAATGCTATACATTGATGAGATGGGGGAAATTCTGAACCCACTGACAATTAGTTTACTCCCTGAAGCGTGTGAAGTGATTAGCCCTATCATAGTGTGTTTACAAAACTGGGGGAGTCACTGCTGGCCAGACAGAAACTTGTCAAGATATATATTTTCAGTCTCTTAGATTGTTTAGCCAGCTAGATGAGGAACAAATGATTTTGTGGGTTCAGAGCCCATTAGTATTGTGTTTTCACAAATAACTTCTATACATGTTTCGGTTTATAAAAATATCTGATCTAGATATATAATAGATCAGAAAACCTGGAAATTCTAAAATGAAGCTCAGCAATATGAAGGCGTAATGTTTATCAAACAAACTAAAGAAGAAAAGAGTTACCTATTTAAATGGCCTGGTTTCAGAAATCCTCAAAAAGGATTGGATGAGACTGGTGAAGCAGGAGCTAAGTAGGTTTTTTCCTTTGAGAAGTCTTAATTCCATTTCAATCTCATGTAAACCACAGAAACTTCAAAAATGTATTATGAATTTTCTTCTAATAGCTTCAGGTAGGTGTCCTCACTGTCTAAATTGGTACTGGTTACATACGGTCACTTGTGAATATTTGCCACTGCATTATATTATACTACTCATATCATATCATGCCCTATTGCATAAAAAGTAGAGCATCCTGAATTGTTAAAACGGTAAAGTTGTGGCAACGTCACCAACATATCAGACAAGTATAAAGAAATACAACAAAAAGTGAAATGAATGAATGCTTGCTACGTGCCCTACCTCCACTTGTACCTCAGAATTGATTGATTAAATCTCTTGATTAATTTCAGGTGCTTACTTCTGCAGCCGCCTTTCTGATACTGGGTCCTAAATCAACACATTAGTCCAGAGTGTGGACAAAGATGTGGAATCTGAGCTCCTATAACACTGATGTTTAGAGAAGTGTAATGGGACTCTGAAACTTGCTCAGGGGAGTTTTAGTCAGCAAGTAGCCCACACACCTATTTTAAAAGAGGATAATGCTTATATTGGCCTTCATTGATTTTCAAGCACTGCTGCCCACCAGACTAGTTAGAGCATAAATTTATTAAAAAATAATAATTCCAGGCTATTATTCTTGCTTAGGTGATGAAAATAATATTCACTGGAGCAGACTTTGAAAAGTATGGAGCTGGCACTTTCAGTTTCTTGTCATTATCATAATTGATTATATATTTAACTTTAACCTGATCTCTGCTTCAAAAACAATGGCTCTGACAATTGTAGCTTGAATGGCTGCTCTCACGTTAAGCAAAAATACAGGTTGGAGACCTTAGGAAACAGTAATTGATTAATGCTTTAGGGTTTTCTAGTGACAATGATTAATGATAAGCTGACGTGGTTCAGAATCAATTGATACTCTGAGTCTGGGTTTTGTGTAAGGAGTGGTTGTGTAACTGCAAACGTGTGTGCCAGCTGCGGTTTTTGGAGCCATGTGGCCATGAGGTTTATTATTGTTTGTTTCTAACTTTTCTATGGATGTTAGTGACCATGAAATGTGTAAAACCAATATGCCTGGAGACTGTGTCCTCCTGATCTGTGCAGGCAGTGGTATGTATTGCAAAATTGCCTACACAGCCTAAAAACAAGAATAGGCTAATTTCCAAGCTTTCCGATGATGCTTATATTTGGGAGCCTATTATCAAGATGATATTTGGATTTCTAAATAGGAAATAAGAATGGGATCTGCCTTTCTCCCACCCTTCAAGAGAAGTCAGTTGTAGATACTGAGGGAAACCAAGAGGAGCCAATGAAGTTTCCAGATGAAATTACTTCCTGCCAAGATTACCATGTGAAATTCCTGATGCAGAGCTGGGGGTACTGCCACAGAGAACAGACTGTCCTTTGCTCCACCATCCTGGCCTCTCGCTCAAATATCAGGGAGTTCTCTCCTCACAGAGCCCAAATTCAGTGACATTCTTGTGGGGCCAGGGAGGGAAAATGGTGATACAGAGTGAGTTCTTTTCCGCCATCCACTCTTTTCCCTGTGGAAATTCGGAGACATATGTGGAGAGCTCTCTCCAAGCATGGATCAGTGGGGAATGATTTGCATCATGGTAGCCAAGATTTCTGCAACCTTGGATAAGTCTATCTGAGTGCATAGATTCCATTACAGAGAAAGTGACTGCTGCACTCGATCCTAAAATCACAGTAATCTCTTATGCTGTTAGGAGTTTATCTAAACATTTCTGACAGCTGTAAGGCTAGAATGAAACACCTTGAGAACACTGGGTGGAAGGTGGATGGTAATATAACTCCCTGGATTTACCAGATGCAGGAAATGGAAAAAGTAGCCTTCCTGAAGGACAAACCAGAAAATCTGATGAAAATCCTCTGCATCATAGGAGTCCTTGAGGGAGTGGAGAGCACAAAATATCTTTTGACTTCATGCCCATCGCTTGCTTGACTCACACCTTTCTGAAGTAGCTGTATGCAGGCCAATGAAGATTTGACTGTGGCAATCCATTGAGATCCATCAGAGTCTGCAGGGCATCTGGACAGGAAGATGACATGTCTCAGCATCTGCAATAACCTGAGAAATCAGGGCATATGATTTACTGTGATGTAATGTGTGGTGCTCAAGACTTCTGAAGCCAGACATACCACCTCGGCCAGTGATAGAGCAGGAAAACTCCTGGCACACAAACAAATCTAAGCATATGAGAAACACAGCTTCCTTGTAAATGTGTGATTATGTAGCGGAAAGCAGACTCCCTCCTCCACCTGCCCTGTCATGGCTATCTGAAGCCTTTTAAAAACAAAATCTTAGCTAATAGGTTAATAAAAGTAATTTTTTTCTCTCTCTCTCTGGTCTGGGAGGACCAGATTAGCTTCATGCCATAGCAGTATTCTCTCTCTCTTTTCTTGTCATCTCCTTCGTGCAAGTTCTCATGTGGATTCATTCTGCCAGGAAAATTTGGGTTATTTCTCTTGATGCTGAAAAAGTATTGGACTATGTAGAGTGGCTCCCATGGCTATAGTTCTGAGGCTATGCAGCTGTGGAGAACACTTTTGCTTTCTGTATAATTCTTCAAAGTGGAGGGTGCCCTTGGCTAAAATGCTTCAGCCCTTTTCCCCTTGCCAGAGTCTGTAGACAAGTATACTTTTTTAGGCTTCAATCCTGCATTGGGCTCTGCTGGTGGGGAGCCCTTCACCTATGCAGAGTCTCCATGTCTACATTGTAGGTGCTACAGTGGCACAGCTATGGTAGTGTACCATAGCATAGACACTTGCACAGTGACAGAAGAGGCTTTTCTCAAGGTTGTAGGAACTCCACCTCACTGAGTGATGCTAGATAGGTCGACAGAAGCATTGTTCCCTGTACTGTGTCTACATCAGCCTGGTCTACATTTCAAACTTAGGTCAGTTTAGCTACAGTGCTCAGGGTTGTGAATTTTTCACACTTGACTGCTGTAACTAGGTTAATCTAACTTAAGTGTCGTCCAGGCCTCACCACTGAAATTAGTGCAAACCCTTATGGAAACAGAGACCTGTGCTAGAAGAGCTGATGCAGGATCTGGGGCCTTTGTCTAGTAATTTTTGCCCTGATGTTGGATGATGTGGAACCCCTAGCCGTGCGACTATGCACAAGTGCAAACGTAAAGGTGTTCATATTGGAGAAAAATAGGTAATCTTGTTTCTGAGAGAGACTTCTTACTCTGTGTAATTTAACCAGCTTTTTCACTCCCAATAACTGAAAAATATATTTTTTAAAGAGCATCTTTTACTGGATAAAAGCTCTGGGACATTAACTTCCAATTCTTTCCCGTGCCATTGAAACTGTCATCATATAATTCCTTCTCAGATTTCACTAGAGGGCTTTATGCAATTGGGAATATCACACTACACAATTTGGCATGAATGTCAGTCACTGATGAAGAACAGCACAGCTGGAATAGCAAGGAACAGCACATTAGCAGAGCTGTGTGGGGTAGATTCTGCCATAATTATCTGGGGTGGAACAAATTTTGCTCTATATTACCCTCTTGCAATTTCAGGTGAAGTCAGTGTAGTTACATAGGCACTGTGGCCACATTGTGCCCTCAGCAATATTTATTGTTAGACAGTGCACTCCCTCACTTTTCATGAGCTCTAAGCTCACTCACATTTTAAAACTGAATTAAACAGAAAGAAAATGGATGCAATTTAAATCTTTTATTTCTGTTATTTATAGAGAGTTTCATTCATTCCAGTGCAGAGGGTAAACTACAAGGCCTGTGCCACACTTAAATTCCAATTTATGCCTGCAGGGGAAGGCTACATAGATACACTGGGTCAAACAAGAAAGCTAAGTGGAATATGTTATATGTTGGCTATTAGGTGCAGATCCTGCACACACTATATGTTCACATGTAAGTGTTTGAAAGAGTAGTGAGTGTAAGCCGTTCAGAGCAGGGAGGACATGTTTTCCACATTTTTGGGCATTCTGAGGGAAATTCACTGCTGAGTGGAGGGCCCTGACTAACTTGTTATTATTGACCATATGTTGTTCAGGTCAACTCTGCCTGCACCTCTTCTGAGCTGGTGTACAGGAGTAGATGGGAGAGCACTCAGGGATTGATTTATCATGTCTAGATTAGATGGGATAAATCGATCCCTGCTGGATCGATCACTGCCCGCCAATCTGGCCGGTAGTGAAGACATACCCTTAGACTCCCTTTGCACCCACTGTCTTGACTGCATTCCCTCGCAGTCATCCCCATCAATTCTTCCCTGCCCTGGTCCCTTCCCAGCCCCCAGTCCATGTGGTTTGACTTTAGTGCAGGGTTTCTCAAACAGGCGTCGCCACTTGTGTAGGGAAAGCCCCTGGTGGGCCGGGCTGGTTTGTTTACCTGCCCCATCCACAGGTCTGGCTGATCGCGGCTCCCACTGGCTGCGGATCGCTGCTCCGGGCCAATGGGAGCTGCTGGAAGCAGTGTGGGCCGAGGGATGCATTATCTGCCGCTTCCAGCAGCTCCCATTGGCCTGGAGCAGTGATCCAAGGGCCGGACCAGTGTGTTTTCCTCCCCCATCCGCAGGTCCAGCCGATTGTGGCTTCCACTGGCCATGGATCGCTGCTTTGGAGCATTGGCCCGGAGCAGCGATCCGCAGCCAGTGGGAGCTGCGATTGGCCAGACCAGCGAACGGGGCAGGTAAACACATTGGCCTGGCCCGCCAGGGGCTTTCCCTACACAAGCGACGACCCCTGTTTGAGAAACCCTGCTTTAGTGGCTTAAAATGAGAAAAGGAAGAAGATAATCTGCGAGGCTGTACTAAAACTGTCACTGGAGGATAGCTTGCTGCTGAGGCTGGAGAAGTAACAATGTGTTACCAAGTCTTGAGGTTTTACATAAGAACCAGAGCTGGCTCCAGCGCACCAAGCTTGTGCTTGGGGCGGCATGCCGCGGGGGGCACTCTGCCGGTTGCCGGGAGGGCGGCAGGCGGCTTTGGTGGACCTCCCACAGGCATGCCTGCGGAGGGTCCGCTGGTCCCGCAGCTCCAGTGGAGCATCCGCAGGCACGCCTGCAGGAGGTCCACTGGAGCCGCAGGACCGGCGAGCGGCAGAGCGCTCCCTGCAGCGTGCCGCCGTGCATGGGGCGGCGAAATGGCTAGAGCCGGCCCTGATAAGAACATAAGAACATAAGAACAGCGGTACTGGGTCAGGCCAAAGGTCCATCTAGCCCAGTATCTGTCTACTGACAGTGGCCAATGCCAGGTGCACCAGAGGGAGTGAAGATAACAGGCAATGATCAAGTGATCTCTCTCCTACCATCCGTCTCCATCCTCTGATGAACAGAGGCTAGGGACACCATTCTTTACCCTTCCTGGCTAATAGCCATTTATGGACTTAGCCACCATGAATTTATCCAGTTCCCTTTTAAACATTGTTATAGTCCCAGCCTTCACAACCTCCTCAGGTGCGTTGTGTGAAGAAGAGCTTCCTTTTATTTGTTTTAAACCTGCTGCCTATTAATTTCATTTGGTGACCTCTAGTTCTTATATTATGGGAATAAGTAAATAACTTTTCCTTATTCACTTTCTCCACATCACTCATGATTTTTTATACCTCTATCATATCCCCCCTTAGTCTCCTCTTTTCCAAGCTGAAGAGGCCTAGCCTCTTTAATCTTTCCTCGTATGGGACCCTCTCCAAACTCTTAATCATTTTAGTTGCCCTTTTCTGAACCTTTTCTAGTGCTAGAATATCTTTTTTGAGGTGAGGAGACCACATCTGTATACAGTATTCAAGATGTGGGCGTACCATGGATTTATATAAGGGCAATAATATATTCTCAGTCTTATTCTCTATCCCCTTTTTAATGATTCCTAACATCCTGTTTGCTTTTTTGACCACCTCTGCGCACTGTGTGGACATCTTCAGAGAACTATCCACGATGACGCCAAGATCTTTTTCCTGACTCGTTGCTAAATTATCCCCCATCATATTGTATGTATAGTTGGGGTTATTTTTTCCAATGTGCATTACTTTACATTTATCCACATTAAATTTCATTTGCCATTTTGTTGCCCAGTCACTTAGTTTTGTGAGATCTTTTTGAAGTTCTTCACAATCTGCTCTGGTCTTAACTATCTTGAGTAGTTTAGCATCATGTGCAAACTTTGCCATCTCACTGTTTACCCCTTTCTCCAGATCATTTATGAATAAATTGAATAGGATTGGTCCTAAGACTGACCCTTGAGGAACACCACTAGTTACCCCTCTCCATTCTGAGAATTTACCATTAATTCCTACCCTTTGTTCCCTGTCTTTTAACCAGTTCTCAATCCATGAAAGGACCTTCCCTTTTATCCCATGACAGCTTAATTTACGTAAGAGCCTTTGGTGAGGGACCTTGTCAAAGACTTTCTGGAGATCTAAGTACACTATGTCCACTGGATCCCCCTTGTCCACGTTTGTTGACCCCTTCAAAGAACACTAATAGATTAGTAAGACACGATTTCCCTTTACAGAAACCATGTTGACTATTGCTCAACAGTTTATGTTTTTCTATGTGTCTGACAATTTTATTCTTAGCTATTGTTTCGACTAATTTGCCCGGTACTGACGTTAGACTTACCGGTCTGTAATTGCTGGGAACACCTCTAGAGCCCTCTTTAAATATTGGCGTTACATTAGCTAACTTCCAGTCATTGGGTACCGAAGCCGATTGAAAGGACAGGTTACAAACCTTAGTTAATAGTTCCGCAATTTCACATTTGAGTTCTTTCAGAACTCTTGGGTGAATGCCATCTTGTCCCGGTGACTTGTTAATTTTGAGTTTATCAATTAATTCCAAAACTTCCTCTAGTGACACTTCAGTCTGTGACAGTTCCTCAGATTTGTCCCTACAAAAGCTGGCTCAGGTTTGGAAATCTCCCTAACATCCTCAGCCGTGAAGACTGAAGCAAAGAATCCATTTAGTTTCTCTGCAATGACTTTATTGTCTTTAAGCGCTCCTTTTGTATTTCGATCACCAAGGGGCCCCACTGGTTGTTTAGCAGGCTTCTTGCTTCCGATGTACTTAAAAAACATTTTGTTATTACCTTTGGAGTTTTTGGCTAGCTGTTCTTCAAACTCCTCTTTGGCTTTTCTTATTACACTCTTGCACTTAAGCTGGCAATGTTTATGCTCCTTTCTATTTGCCTCACTAGGATTTGACTTCCACTTTTTAAAGGAAGTCTTTTTATCTCTCACTGCTTCTTTTACATGGTTGTTAAGCCACAGTGGCTCTTTTTTAGTTCTTTTACTGTGTTTCTTAATTTGGGGTATACATTGAAGTTGGGCCTCTATTGTGGTGTCTTTAAAAAGGGCCCATGCAACTTGCAGGGATTTCACTTTAGTCACTGTACCTTTTACCTTTTGTTTAACTAACCCTCTCATTTTTGTATAGTTCCCTCTTTTGAAATTAAATGCCGCAGTGTTGGGCTGTTGAGGTGTTCTTCCGACCACAGGGATGTTGAATGCTATTGTATTATGGTCACTATTTCCAAGCGGTCCTGCTATAGTTACCTCTTGGACCAGCTCCTGCTCTCCACTCAGGATTAAATCTAGAGTTGCCTCTCCCCTTGTGGGTTCCCGTACCAGCTGCTCCATGAAGCAGTCATTTAAAGTATCGAGAAAATTTATCTCTGCATTTCGTCCTGAAGTGAAATGTTCCCAGTCAATATGGGGATAATTGAAATCCCCTTCTCATAGACTCATAGACTCATAGGTCAGAAGGGACCAATATGATCATCTAGTCTGACCTCCTGCACAAGGCAGGCCACAGAACCCCACCCATCCAATTTTATAATAACCCCTAACCCAGGACCGAGTTATTGAAATCCTCAAAGTTGGTTTGAAGACCTCAAGCTGCAGAGAATCTACCAGCAAGCGACCCGTGCCCCACACTGCAGGGGAAGGCGAAAAACCTCCAGGGCCCCTGCCAATCCGCCCTGGAGGAAAATTCCTTCCCAACCCCAAATATGGCGATCAGCTAAACCCTGAGCATGTGGGCAAGACTCACCAGCCAGCACCCAAGAAGGAATTCTCTGCAGTAACCCAGTTCCCATCCCATCCAACATCTCCCCGCAGACCATTGAGCAGACCTATCTGGTGGTAATCCAAGATCAATTGCCCAAATTAACGATCCTATCATAACATCCCCTCCATATACTTATCAAGCTTTGTCTTAAAGCCAGAAAAGTCTTTTGCCCCTACTACTTCCCTTGGAAGGCTGTTCCAGAACTTCACTCCCCTAATGGTTAGAAACCTTCGTCTAATTTCAAGTCTAAACTTCCTAATATCCAGTTTATACCCATTCATCCTCGTGCCTACATTAGTACGAAACTTAAATAATTCCTCTCCCTCCCTAACGTTAACCCCCCTGATATATTTATATAGAGCAAGCATATCCCCCCGCAGCCTTCTTTTGGCCAGGCTAAACAAGCCAAGCTCTTTGAGTCTCCTTTCATAAGGCAGGTTTTCCATTCCTCGGATCATCCTTGTAGCCCATCTCTGAACCTGTTCCAGTTTGAATTCATCCTTCTTGAACATGGGACACCAGAACTGCACACAGTATTCCAGATGGGGTCTCACCAACGCCTTATATAACGGTACTAACACCTCCTTATCCTTGCAGGAAATACTCCGCCTGATGCATCCCAAAATCGCATTTGCTTTTTTAACAGCCGTATCACATTGGCGACTCATAGTCATCCTGCTATCAACCAGTACCCCAAGGTCCTTCTCCTCCTCTGTCGCTTCTAACTGATGCACCCCCAACGTATATCCAAACTTCTTATTATTAATTCCTAAGTGCATGACCTTGCACTTTTCACTATTGTATTTCATCCTGTTTCTATTACTCCAGTTTACAAGGTGGTTCAGATCTTCCTGAATAGTATCCCTGTCCTTCTCCGTGTTAGCAATACCCCCCAGCTTTGTGTCATCCGCAAACTTTATTAGCACATTCCCGCTCTTTGTGCCAAGGTCAGTAATAAAAAGGTTAAATAAGATCGGTCCCAAAACCGATCCTTGAGGGACTCCACTGGTGACCTCCATCCAGCCTGACAGTTCACCTTTCAATACGACCCGCTGGAATCTCCCCTTCTATTATTGGGTTCTTAATTTTGATAGCATCTCTAATTTCCCTTAGCATTTCATCATCACTATTACTGTCCTGGTCAGGTGGTCGATAATAGATCCCTAATATTATATTTTTATTAGAGCATGAAATTTCTATCCATAGCGATTCTATGGAATCTGTAGATTCGCTTAAGGTTTTTACTTCATTTGAATCTACATTTTCTTTCACATATAGTGCCACTCCTCCCCCTGCACTATCTGTTCTGTCCTTCCAATATATTTTGTACCCAGGAATCATTGTGTCCCATTGATTGCTCTCAGTCCACCAGGTTTCTGTGATGCCTATTATATCAATATCCTCCTTTATCACAAGGCACTCTAGTTCACCCATCTTATTATTTAGACTTCTAGCATTTGTGTACAAGCACTTTAAAAACTTGTCCCTGTTTATTTGTCTGCCCTTTTCTGATGTGCCAGATTCTTTTTTATGTAATTGTTTATCATCTGATCCAGCCCTTACATTATCCTCTTCCATCCTCCGTTCCTGACTATAACCTGGAGATTCCCTATCTTCAGACTCTCCCCTAAGAGAAGTCTGTGTCCGATCCATATGCTCCTCTGCAGCAGTCGGCTTTCCCCCATCTCCTAGTTTAAAAACTGCTCTTCAACCTTTTTCATGTTTAGTGCCAGCAGTCTGGTTCCACTTTGGTTTAGGTGGAGCCCATCTCTCCTGTATAGGCTCCCCCCATCCCAAAAGTTTCCCCAGTTCCTAATGAACGTAAACCCCTCCTCTCTACACCATCATCTCATCCATGCATTGAGACTCTGAAGCTCTCCCTGCCTACCTGGCCCTGCGCGTGGAACTGGGAGCATTTCTGAGAATGCCACCATAGAGGTCCTGGATTATGGTCTCTTCCCTAGCAGCCTAAATTTGGCTTCCAGGACATCTCTCCTACCCTTCCCTATGTCATTGGTACCTACATGTACCGTGACCACCGGCTCCTCCCCAGCACTACACATAAGTCTGTCTCGATGTCTCAAGAGATCCGCAACCTTCGCACCAGGCAGGCAAGTCACCATACGGTTCTCCCGGTCATCACAAACCCAGCTATCTATGTTTCTAATGATCGAATCTCCCATTACTAACACCTGCCTTTTCCTAGCAACTGGAGTTCCTTCCCCCGGAGAGGTAACCTCAGTGCGAGAGGCAACCCCAGCACCATCTGGAATGAGGGTCCCAATTATGGGAAGGTTTCCCTCTGCTCCCATTGACTGCTCTGCTTCCCTGGGCCTTTCTTCCTCCACAGCAGCACAGAGGCTGTCTGAGCGGAGGTGGGACAATTCTACAGTGTCCTGGAAAGCCTCCTCAACATACCTCTCTGTGTCTCTTAGCTCCTCCAGTTCCGCCACCCTGGCCTCCAAAGTCCATACGTGGTCTCTGAGGGCCAGGAGCTCCTTGCACCAACTGCACACATACGCCACCCGCTCACAAGGCGGGTAATCATACATGCTACACTCAGCGCAATAAACTGGATAGCCCTCACTTTGTTGCTGGGCTTCTGCCTGCATTCTCTCCTAGTTAATGAAAGGATGGTTTAAAGAAAGGGGTTTTGGAATATGGTTTGGATTACAGGTTTTAAGGAGACTACAGGGGAACAGGTAGGACTGACAAGGGACCCCCCCCCCCTTCCCACTCTCCTTCCAAACTCCCTTGCAAAACTCCCTGTTAGCAGCCCCTGTTTGGAAGCTCCCTGGTCGCTTGTGCGTGGCTTTATAAAGCCCTGGCCTGAGTTAATGCCCCAGCCACTGATTAAGGCTCAGCCAATTACCAGAGGCTTCGAGCTTTCAAACCTTCCTTTGAAGCTCACAGTTCCAACTGCCAGCCACAGCACACGGTCCTTCAAACAACCAACCAAACAAACAGACTGACAAACACAAGCTCAGCACACAGCACACAGCAAGTAACCCCCAAACACAAACACACACACACTACAGACAGTCACTTACCCCACGGATGCTGTATTTGCTCCTCCTTCACCTGGAGAACTCCCTTGCAAAACTCCCTGTTAGCAGCCCCAGTGAGTCTTGTGATATTGGGTGTTTTCTGTAAAGCCCCAGTTCCCTGAGTCATGGGATTATGTAAGAATTTAAACTTTCATTTGAAAAAAATAAGTTACTAACTCTCCTAGTTGTGGAGAAAAGGTTGAAAACTTGAACCCTACAGACTCAAAAACTAGAAGGCAAATTAAACCACCCTGAATTTATTATTTTTTAAAATCTCATGATTTTTAAGCCAATCTCATGACTTTGGGGGGGGGGGAAGAGTGTGACATCACTTTTGAATACTTGTTTGGCAATACTGAAGGTTTCTATGGCCTTCACACGCACAGGATAATATTCACTGCCTCCTGGTGCCCACCATCACTCCCAGTGTTGCAAACTCTTGTGATTTAGTCTCACAACATTTGGTGTTTTATTTTTTAAAGTCCCAGATCTTGGAGTCAAGATATTGTGTGAGAATCTGAGTTTTCAGTGAAGAAGAAAGCTTGAAAACAGGAAGTAAATGTACCCCAAAGAATCAGAAATCAGAAGGAAAATAAAAAGAACCTCAAATTCATTATTAAAAACCCCAACCCTCATGATTTTTAAGCCAATCTCATGATTTTGGGGGGGCTGACTCATGAGTTTTTGCATGCTTGGGGTTGGCACTACTGCACCCCCATATGACAAAGAGCTAAAAAATTGCAGCGCATGTAACAAGCTCATACAAAACCAAAACCAGAAATGAAGGCAATTTTACATGTAAATTGCATGCTTGCTACTTGTGACAGATTGGGATTGCTGCATGTTGCCCTAGGGAAAAGAGAGCTGTATTTTACCGTGCCTTAACTACTAACACATTAATTTTCCACAACTAAATCTTTAAACGTTCTGTACAGACCTCAAGATGTCAGTCTGGCTACATGAAAATCCTACCACAGTCCTATGCACTGATTAGTTCAGTATGATTTTAACTCTAACACCTATAGTAATAGAAGTTCTTCATTTACAGCTGTAATTTGTCCTGAACCTTTTTTCCACATTGTGATAAATACCCTTTCTATTTGAAAGAGGACCAAATAATGCAAACAAAGCTGATGCTATAAAAATGTCATATATATCTCTTTTTAAAAATGGTGTTTAATACTGATGTGCCCTTGATCTTTATGTTTTTGGCTAGCTAATGGGGTAGAGCTTTCAGTGCCTGGTATTGGTGGCTGTGATTACCTAAATCAGTGTTTCTCAAACTGGGGATGCTGCTTGTTTAGGGAAAGCCCCTTGTGGGCCGGTTTGTTTACCTGTCCCATCAGCAGGTCTAGCCGATCGCGGCTCCCACTGGCTGTGGTTCACTGCTCCAGGCCAATAGGGGCTGCTGGAAGCAGCACGGGTTGAGGGACTTACTGGCCTCCACTTCCAGCGGCTCCCATTGGCCTGGAGCAGTGAACCGCAGCCAGTGGGAGCTGTGATCAGCCGGACTTGCGGATGGGGCAGGTAAACAAACTGGCCCGGCCCGCTGGGGGCTTTCCCTACACAAGTGGCAACCCCAGTTTGAGAAACACTGATTTGGATGAAACAGTACATAGGATGCAAGAAATTACTTCATACCCCTCACTGCTGTAAGTGGGAAATTGCCCAATGCATAATGGCTGACATGCTGCATGCCAGCAATGGAGAATCTGGATGCACAGAACTTTTGGACCTTCTGTTAGGCACTCAGCAAAATCTGACTTAGAGCGGTGAGTACTGTTGACTAGTCTATGCCACAGTCTGAGAATTCTATGGAACCAGTCACTATGTGGATTAACTGGTCAGCTCAAGACCATGCTAAGAAGGAACATACGCCTCCTTTTATTTCTCCCTTTCAGAAAAGATATGAATTCCAGGTTAGAAGAATGGGTCTGACCCTCAGCTGAGGTAAGTGGCTGTAGCTCCATTGAAGCCACTTATTCCAGCCGAGGATGTGGCTCCATATCTCTGTGAGTATTCTGGCAATTACCTTGCCTCTTTTAATACACTTGTATTCTTCCCATTTCATCTTTCCCCCCATATCTCTTTTCTCTTAATTGAGCACTTTCTTTCTGACTGGGAATAAGATAACTGTGCCTCTTTGGAGTTTAGCCCATGAGATGCCTGACTCTTTCTTTACAAGCACCATGCTAATTCTCACACATGCATCTGCTCTGCAAAATTTGGCTACAATAGTTTCAATGACATTGTAAAAGAGACTACAATGGAAGCATGGCAGTTTTACATAAACATTGTAGTACAATATAATTTTAGCAGATTTGTTTCTGTACCCTACAAAAAGCTTGTGAACCTAAGAACAAACATTAGAACTTTTTCTTTAAACAAATAGGAAATCAGCAACTCCTTTCTAAAGTGCATATCTAGAATTCCAGACAGCTATTGTGTATAAGAGAGAACAGAAGCACTTGTTCATCTTTCTCTAGCTCTAAACTTTAGGGATTATATTATGTTAAACTTAAGTTCAGGGCTGGCTCCAGCAAGCAAAAAAAAAAAAAGAAAAGAAAAAAAAGCCTGAGTGCTGCCGAAGCAAAAAAAAAAAAAAAAAAAAAAAGCCCCCTCCACCCCCCTTGAAAAGTGCCGCCCCAAGTGCATGCTTGGGATGCTGGTGCCTAGAGCCGGCCCTGCTCAAGTTTTACTGCTGTAGCTATGGTGACAGACAGAGAACCAGCATTCCAAGAGCCATATATATAATACAATTTTTTTTTAAAACTATCTCTGTAACATTTTCCCCCATTTCTATGTTTAAAAAACTAAAATACCACAATACCAGGGCACAGCGTTCTGATCAGCAGATACAACAGAGAATAGAAATAAAAATGAGAAGAAAACAGAATGGAAAGGAGAATATTTTGGTTTTGTCATATAATCAAATCTTGTTTAAAATATTTGATAGCCGTCCACAAGCTTCCATTGATGGCAAGGCTGCTAGGTTTAATATCTTTGCTAGAATAGTATACATCCAAAAAGCCTTACATACTACTGTGTAAGTACAGTAGATGGCAGTAGAGGACTACAAATAGCTAGTTTTTAGTGAGATGTGAAAGCTATTTCATCATAAAAATTGCACCACTTTTGATCCAATGGATTTTTGGTAGTTTGGTAGTTGCTTTCTGGAAATTTAACTTTTTTTAAATTATTATTATTATTATTATTATTATTATTATTATTATTATTTATTTATTTATTGTATATGATAAAACATTATGACTTTGACTGGTTTTGTACATTCACTGCATTGCTTGTGCTGGAGTGGAACCCACCCTCAGAAGTCATCTCCACATTAAACTTTTTAGGCTAAAAAAACCTGACATACTAGCTCATAATATTTAGTCTAGTGTCAAGATTTAAACCATTATTTTCTTTTTAAACTAACCCTTTGTAACATCACACTTTCAGGTTTTTGAAGATTTTTATTTACTTTATTTTATTTTTTGTGCAAAGCCAATATGATTTCTTTAAAAACCACAAAGGGAGACCTTTTCAGTGACACAAAGGGCATCTTGTTACCCCATTCCCTAAAACGCCTCAGGATGTTTCACATCTAGTTCTAGCCTTACAAGAGCTAACTAGGGGAAAGCTAGGCCCTAGTCCTGCAAACACTTACATACCTTAGTCCCACTCCACTCAAATGCATCACTATTTGCAGAATGGGGGCCCAGGATGCAATAAAAAAAACAAACCAAAGTCCCTATAAATAATAAAATGAGACTATTAATGTTTTTTCTACATGGAACGAATCTGGTTAGAGATTGTTGTAGATATGACAAATATGAAGGAAAAATTGTATATCAGACAATGGTTTTATCCCTAACAGAAAGACTACCTCTAGGAGGAAGGAAGAAATCTTACCATCCATTTTTTGAAAAACAGCTGCTACTTGGGTCAGTACTTGAAAGTCTTTTTTTTTTTTTCCCATCCATGTGTGAGGTAGACATAGATAATATACTAAAACTATTAGGAATAGCTTATTGCCTATGCTTGAATTTTGCAGGCAAAGAAAAAAAGATAAAGTATTTTACTGGAGTATATATCCACCCCATACATTTTCAATGATGTTGCATCATGAATAATTGGTGCTCTCAGTTTCCCGAGGTATTTATTGAGAATACTTATGAGAAACAGAAAATGCAGTATGCAGCGCCAAATATACCTCCAAGAAACCACAGAGTTTGTGATTGTAAATGGTACTCACAAAAGAGTCACTTTTGTCATGTTGAAAAGATTTTTCTGAAGTAGAAGCCTGCATTGCGTGGTTTGGAAAAAGGCACTGCTGAGGTTAACTAGAGATTAGTAAACTTCTGCATCTTAGGAGAGTAGCCTGACACTTGGGGGACCTGGATTCAATCACCTGCTCCGCTACAGGCTTCCTGCGTGACTGACCCTAGGCCAGTCAGTTTGGCTTAGTTCCACAAGGGGACTTTGTAATGCCTAGGCTCCCAATACAATTAATGGGGAAAGACAGGTGTCTAAGAATGAGATCCACAAAAGCCAGCATGTTAGGGAAGAAGCTGCCTAAGCTAGCCAGTGGGAGATGCTGCTGTAGGGAGGTATCTTTGTGATAGCTGACAGTCAGGAACCCCTCTTCTGGAGTCAGGCAGCTTTGGTGCCTAAGCTGTTTCTTGCAAGAAGGAGTTTGGCAGGTGCATAACTTCACACAAAATGGCTAGAGGAAGAGATGGTTTTCTTATAACTATTAGCTCACTGGTTAGAGCACTCACCCAGTATGCAGGAGACCCAAGATGAACTTCCCTTTCTGGATGAAGGAGAAAAAGGATATGAACAGGGGATCTCCTACCTCTCAGGTGAGTGCCCTAATAACTGATCCATGGCCGTGTTTCCAAAACTTGAACGCCACTTGTTTAGGGAAAGCCCCTGGTGGCCGGGACAGTTTGTTTACCTGCTGCGTCCGCAGGTCCGGCAGATCGTGGCTCCCACTGGCCGTGGTTTGCTACTCCAGGCCAATGGGGGCAGCGAGAAGCAGTGGCCAGCATATCCCTTGGCCTGCGCCACTTCCTGCAGGCCCCATTGGCCTGGAGCGGCAAATTGCAGCCAATGGGAGCCACAATCCACCAGATCTGTGGTCATGGCAGGTAAACAAACTGGCCCAGCCCACCAGGGGTTTTCCCTGAACAAGTGGCGTTCCAAGTTTGGGAAACACTGATCTATGGGATAGTCTTATGTGGGGCTTACTCAGGCTCTTCTGCTGAAGATATTCTGCTTTGGGTAACTACTTAAAGAGTCATTGGAACAGCAGGACTGGAATGCGAGTCTCCCACCTCTGTGCCCTAATCAATAGGCTACAGATGCATTCTCATTCTTTCAGTCTGGCTCAGGGACTATTTAAGCTGCCTCCTCCTTCTCTGAAGTCCCTTGGTGGATCCAGGCCCAAGATCGTATGGTAATGGTAATGGAGGCCTTATGAACATCAGAGACTATTAAATCAGCTATGTTTAAATTAAGTATGTATATTTATTTATTTTATTATATAAGGGGTTATTTGATTATCTGTATATACTGAGATACAGTTAGCTTTTATGTTTGGAGCATGTCTATTAAACACAAATCAATGACTTCATTTTAAGCTCATCTGACCTGTGTGTTGGGTAACTACAGTAATTAGTATATGTGCAGACTTAATTATGCAAATACAACTATTAAAAATTACTTCTGTATTTTTTAAAGTGCCTATTTGTGAAAGGATCCGGATTGGTATTCTTGAGTGTGAAATCTATTTGTCGATAAAACAGGTACAGCGTGGGCAACAGTGGTACAAACTTCTCACATTGTCTCATCAACGTGCCATCACTTTGTATTTGAGAGACCACTGCTAGGGATGCCTAGCCAGTCCTTGGCTGTGGCCACTAATTTGCTAAACATAGGTTACCAAATAACCTAGAAGACTTCTGGTGATTACTGACCAGTCCTGGATTCAAAGCTATGATTTAGAGAGTTAAAAAGGTCATATTTGCATTCCTAATCTTCAAAACTATCCAATCCCATTCCCTCCCATTCATAGTTTTACTAATGAGATAATGACCAATACAGTTTTGAATCTCTGCATTGAGCCAGTTTTCCCCTGTGCAGAAAGGCCATTTTTGAATTTTACCTGTACAGTAGTGGT
Organism: Gopherus flavomarginatus; assembly: GCF_025201925.1. Lineage (NCBI taxonomy): Eukaryota > Metazoa > Chordata > Testudines > Testudinidae > Gopherus > Gopherus flavomarginatus. The sequence goes on along the minus strand of NC_066617.1, from coordinate 199,354,011 downwards.
CTTTCTTCCTGGTTTTTCCAGTTTGGTTTTTCCATGTATGCTTGCAGATGTACAGAAAGTAAATAGAACTTTTCCTTCAAGAAACACCTTAGGAAAGTGTGGTTGGGAATATATAGGTGGTCTTTGTGAAGAGGAGAGTTTGCAGTAAAAATATACAGTGGGAATTAGGGAAAATCATTTTCTACATAAAGCATACATACTAGATTAAGTAAATACACAGTTCAAATATAAGCAGGTTATCTGTGTGATAATACATGCTCAGAAAAGTACTCAGTGGGACCATTTACAAATCTCATACACAGTTGTCATGAGCAACATTGCAAACTGGTTGCAATTATCAGCTGAAGCTGGAAAGAAACTTAAAAATATGCTCCGATCATTTGGTATAAAGTGGTCTTATCGTCTCTCTGCCTGAACAGCTGCAAACTGAACAATTTTCCATTTCCACCCATCTTCTTAGAAAACTTTATATTTCAAAATGGCATCTCATTAGAACAGCTCACCTACTCTCTGGAGGGGCACTTACATAAATATCTTTTGCATGATTTGACTAGTGGATTGTTTACTTTTCTCCATACACAGTTTTGCTCTCTTGTGCCAGAAAGCTGCTGTATTTTCTATGATCAGTGTGACAACAAAATTATTTTTTATTGTGCAAACAGTTCAATGGATAGTTCCCTGAGACTCTGTAACAACAAATAACAAGTGATTCTGCAGAGCAGTATCCCCTTTACTATCACTTCAGCAGCTTTATAGGAATCAAAGTGATTAATGACAGCAATTTAGGTCTCTGTAAATGGGCACAGAACCCTCATTCACCTTGGGTTTTTTGTAGGGGAGTTTTTTAATATTTTTAGAATGCTCTGATTTAGCTGCCCTACTAGAATATTCAGATAAAAATTCTTATTGACCTGTTCCTTTAGACCAACTAGATTTCGGAACAGAAAAATAAATCTATTGGTTTACTCAGCCCTGATGCTACTTAGCATGGGACTGCTACTCCTTATGCAGAGTTAAGGCTCAATCTCCCTGTAATTACCTTATGAAGACCTGAAATTGGGTGTAGTTGTCTTCCCCAGATGGCTTACTAGTAAAAGAGCACCTGAATTTAATCAAGGTTACCTAAATTGTCTGGGTGGGAACTACCAAAGGAGACAGGAAGCTCCTGTGGACAGGAGCTCTCAAGAGGGCTGAGCAGGGAGCTGAAAGGATGAACTCTCTGGGGAACCCACCAGAATGGGGAACCTATAAGAGGTGCTTGTAAGAGAAGGGAGCTTGTGGATGGCTGCAGTTGGGTGACTCAGACTGGGGGACTCCCAGAGACTGGCTAGAAGACGGGCCTGGCAAGGGTCATCCAATGTCTGTGAAGTAGAGCTGCAGTGGATGGACCTCCCCTGGCTCCAGAGAAGGAACTTACTCTGGTAGAGATAGGGCCACAGACTAGCATTAAGAAAACCCCTCTGAAAGAGCCTAGCTAAAGGTGAGCACTGGACTCAGGAGTGGGACAGATGGACTTTGTCAATCCAGAGACATAAAGGATGGTGCTGTGGAGGCACTTTTCCTTCCATGTGGGGAAAGAGGAGATTAGAATGGACTGACATCTTTAAGTTAAAAAAAAATCCCCCCTCAAATATAAATGGCCTTGATTTGGAAATGAAAATTGTCATGGAAAATATTTCTTTCTTTCCTGTTTTTTGACCAAAAACACAAAGCAAAAACAGTTTTAGTCTTTGAAAATTGGATAATTTCTGAATGAGATTTTTTTTCCTAATTTCTTTTCTAAAATTTTTCCATGGAAAATATTTGCTATTTTCCCTACCAGTTCTAGGGGAGCATGGTGTCTGTAGTGAAATCTTCTCAGTGTGCATAGTCTGTAGAGATGTCTCTCCCCCTTTCTTTCCAACCCCACTGTTTGGGGGAATCTGCTGACTTTTGAGTGCTGACCTGTGTAGTGCTCCCATGCATGAGGATAGCACTTGTATTTAATAGGTTAATACTTTCCTTTATGGCTTACACAAAGCCCAAGCTCAAATAAAATAAATGGCAACAATCACTTAATGACACCCCTTTTCTGTCTAATACAATGTTAATCATCTAAAGTAAATAGTTATTTGAAAACAGACAAGAAAAACGTTGATGACAAAGGAAATCCCATCTCAATTGCTTAAAAATCTGAACAATGCAGATCACCAACTCACAATATGTAGGCAGGAAAGATTATGTGGGTTTGATTTGCTCATCTAAGTATTGGTATTTCAGTCTGATGTATGAAAGCAAAATCATCAAGGGTTATTATACAAAAAGTGACGTTTAGTTTGACTTACATTATCTGGGCAAGATCCTCAACTATTGTAAATCAAGGTAACTTCACTGACTTCAATAGAGCTATGTCAAGTTAAACTAGCTGAGGATCAAGGGCTCTGTTTTGTTTTAAACTCTGCTAGTCGCATGCTGCAGGTGCATGAAGAACAAGCAGAACATCTTGTTCTGTAGATGTGAAAATTATCAGCTTCATTTTTTTATCCCCTTTCTCACACCCTGAAAGGCCTCCCAATCATCAGTGTTTTCTCTTGGACTGACATTCAGATGACTGACTATCTTGGCAGAAGCAGTGTTGTGAAACCAGTGTAAATTTAGCTTTTGTTAACTCTCTCTGGGGCTAAGAATACAGTAAGTCAGGGGTGTTTAGCAGTCTGGGCAAGAAATCTATGATTGCAGTGTCATAAACAGATAGCTAAGGGTTAATGTCTCTTTCACCTGAAGCACCTGACCAGAGGACCAATCAGGAAACCGGATTTTTTCAACTCTGGGTGGAGGGAAGTTTGTGTCTGAGTCTTTGTTTTCTGGCTGCCTGTTTTCTCTGAGCTTTGGAGAAGTAGTTTCTGCTTTCTAATCTTCTGTTTCTAAGTGTAAGGACAAAGAGATCAGATAGTAAGTTCTATGGTTTCTTTTCTTTGGTATTTGCATGAATATAAGTGCTGGAGTGCTTTGATTTGTATTCTTTTTGAATAAGGCTGTTTATTCAATATTCTTTTAAGCAATTGACCCTGTATTTCGTCACCTTAATACAGAGAGACCATTTGAATGTATTTTTCTTTCTTTTTATATAAAGCTTTCTTTTAAGACCTGTTGGAGTTTTTCTTTACTTCAGGGAAATTGAGTCTGTACTCACCAGGGAATTGGTGGGAGGAAGAAATCAGGGGAGATCTGTGTGTGTTGGATTTGTTAGCCTGATTTTGCATTCCCTCTGGGTGAAGAGGAAAGTGCTTTTTGTTTCCAGGACTGGGAACGGAGAGGGAGAGTCACTCTGTTGGGATTCACAGAGCTTGTGTCTGTGTATCTCTCCAGGAGCACCTGGAGGGGGGAAGGGAAAAAGGATTATTTCCCTTTGTTGTGAGACTCAAGGGATTTGGGTCTTGGGGTCCCCAGGGAAGGTTTTTCAGGGGGACCAGAGTGCCCCAAAACACTCTAATTTTTTGGGTGGTGACAGCAAGTACCAGGTCCAAGCTGGTAACTAAGCTTGGAGGTTTTCATGCTAACCCCCATATTTTGGACGCTAAGGTCCAAATCTGGGACTAAGGTTATGACATGCAGACATCTGTGTTCAGCATTCTATAGCTTATAAAGTATGCAAAAATCCATAATCATTTCTCTGCATCATAACTGGACTAGCTTTTCAGTGGAGTGCTACAAACACAGGATCTAGCCCTGCTCACTGATGCTTACAAAATTACTCCCATAGTAGGCACATTACATTGACACAACAGCTTCTGGGGATTTTTTTGTTTTGTTTTACTTGAAAGTCAGAGCATATTAGTAAAGACAGAGGACCAAATTCAGTGCTGGTGTTAACTGGTGCAACTCCATATAATAGAACTGCATATGCTTCAACTAGTGCAGGTCAGCACAAGGTCTAAGCATTAGTAAAATCCCACATAATCCTCCAGAATAGTGTTTAAATGGCATGTAAGTGTTTCAGTGTATAGACCTTGTTCTGACCCTCTGCACAGAAGTGAATTTTACCCATGATGTTTATGGCCTACCAACTATATACATATCAATTATTTTTAAAGTAATGTTAGGGATCGGTCCTGTTAATGGCTCATCCATTTTGGTGGCACCTATTATTTTCCCAACCCCTTGCAAGAACCTCATTGAAGGATGAGTACAGCTTATCTAAATACACTTATTAGAAATCATTCACATTGCCCTGGAAAAGTACAGATACCAAGCTCGTTTGCATTTCTTCTTACTGTGACATAGCTCACTGGGCCAAACTGCACCTAGCAAGTCAATGAATGCATGATGGAGGCAAAGACGGTGCAAGGATCCCCCACCCCTTGTGTATGAGGCCAAGCGTGTCTGCCTGGGGAGCTGGGGTTACTCTTTCCATGTTCACTCTGGGGAAGAGTGAGGGCCACCCATACTCACCGAGCAAGCCCAGTGCACTGGAAGGGCTTGTGGCAGCAATTGTGCTTCTCTTACGCTGCCCCCAGCACAGGGGTGAACTTTGTGCACCACACAAGAAATGGTTGCCTCCACTTTGAACAGGCAATCCACTTTTTGTAAAATCCCATTCAAGGGCAGGGACTCTCCTTTATTAAAGTCTGTACAGCACCAAGTACAAAGAGGTCCAAACTGGCTGTCACCTTTAGGCATGACTCCAATACGTTATTTTTGCAACTTTCATTCTAATTTATAAAGAGCTTCTCTGAGAGGCAGAAGGCCAAATCTATGCTTGTATTGAACTCAGTGGAATTACTTTAGGAAGGAGTTTGTCTCTGACAGCTGTAACGTAAGTATTTGTTAATGATACAAGCACTGCAATACAACAGAGCAGAGTTTTGCCTCTATAGAACAGGATACTCATTCTCTTGGAGACAATGTCTTGCTTTCAGCAAGGCCACATAGTGCTGACAGGTCCAGAGGTAGCAATTGTTGGAGCAATTCAGACATATCATGGATAAAGATAAGCAGGAAGCAAGCTATCTACATATCGGACCAATCCACAAGGAATTGAAAAGAAGCTCTTGGAAAGCCTGGCTATTTCATAAAAGCATGTATTTTGTTTCCGATACAAAATAATGTGTTTGTGATCCACTTTGTCATCACCCAGTGACATATTACATCCATGCATGATAGACGAACTTTTTAAAGAGAAAATGTACTACCTTTGTGTTGGCTTCAGGCCATTAGCTGGTATCTCAGTCCAGCTGAACTACTAGATGGTAGAAAAGTGAATAGATTACTGTGTGTAGTATTCAAAAAACAAGCAGTAGTTTCTTTTTGAGTACTGTTTATGTATGTGCATGTTTTTATTTACATAGTCAATATGTTCTAGAGCACCAGAGTTACAATTTTCATTCTATTATATTATATATTTAAAATATCTATTTCTATGTCTTTGGGTAACTCACAAGAGTGTAAAGAATGTTGTGTTTTGTTTAGAACAGAGAGTTGATGATTAAAGATCTAGAAAAAAGGACCTATGAGGAAAGATTGAAAAAATTGCATTTGTTTAGTCTGGAGAAAAGAAGACTGAGGGGGGCCATGATTAACAGTTTTCAAACATGTAAAAGGTTACAAGGAGGATGCTGAAAAATTGTTCTCCTTAACCTCTGAGGATAGGACAAGAAGCAATGGGCTTAAATTGCAGCAAGAGAGGTTTAGGTTGGACATTAGGAAAAAACTTCCTAACTGTCAGGGTGCTTAAGCGCTGGAACAAATTGCCCAGGGAGGCCGTGGAATCTCCATCATTGAAGATTTTTGAGACTAGGATAGACAACCTGTTAGCAGTGGTCTAGATCAGGGGTCCCCAATGTGGTGCCCCTGGGCGCCATGGCACCCGCGTACTGGCTGGCGGACAAACATCCGCCAAAATACCACTGAATTTCAGTGGCATTTTGGCGGCGATGCCTCTGGATAATGTCACTTGTCGGTGGCATTTCGGTGGATGCTCGTCCGCTGCCACGGTCCTCTGTGGCTCATCATCTGGCGCCCACCAGATGAAAAAGGCTGGGGACCACTGGTCTAGATAACACTTAGTCCTGCCATGAGTGCAGGGGACCGGACTAGATGACCTCTCAAGGCTCCTTCCAGTCGTACAATTCTCTAACTATGTGTGTGTTCAGTACCTAAGGTCTACAAACTCCACTGTGTATTAGGATCACTGACTCTGGGTCTACTGAGTAAATTATAGGTAGAACAGTCTACATAAACCTGAGTTCACATCACTTTTTATACTAAGAAGATGCTGCACACAAATATTCCACTCAGCTGTCACTCACTACATCTTACAAATGTGCCAAATTCTTCATGGAAAGCTAGCATTTTGCTTCTTGCTCAATCTGTCCCGCTCCCTCATTATTTCCAGGAAATGTACAAAACAAAGTATTTCATGGTGGAACAACAGCTGAGTCCTTTGAGAAAAGCTCCAAGAGATCAGCTTCCATGTTGCAGTTAATGTGAAGAATGCAGTTATGTTCACATGCAACTGGAAATAATGCAGTTGCATAAAGTTTAACTGTGGTTTTGGAATTGTGCTATTTTTAAAAATACAGCATCTCCCATGTCAAACCATGTAGCGTCAGTCAACTGGTGGCTAATGGCTTGGTGCCTTATTTGTTTAGTTGCTCAGAATCAGTCTGTTGAAAGTCAAAATGCATCATTCTTTGAGATTTTCAGCATAAACATTCATACAGCTTCCTTCAGTAGGACCCTCTACTTACAAGGCAGGACTCTCACATGATAGGCATCCAGGGGCAAATCCTGCCTCTTCTCTGCAGCTATAGGGGGTCCCATGATAATTAAAGTGTTGCAGTTCTGCTGTGCAGGGATAGGTAGGATTTGGATGGGGTGTCATATGGCAGGCTGCCACCTCCAGTGCGATGCAGGGACAAACTCCACAGGATGTTGTGTAGATGGCAGCACACAGGGGAAAGGAGTGGTGAAGCTTAGGATAGGCTGAAGGTGGAATGGGGGATCCATCTTTGCATGAGCTCTCTAGCCATCCGCCCTAAAGTGAGGGTACATAGGGCTACTCTGTGGAATGGCTCCTCAGTTGCTCTGCCCTCACAAAGTATGATTCCTTCGTCTCTCCACACATGCCATATGACACCCCATCCAAATCCTAGTGCCCACACTAGCTACTCTAGCTGGTTGCTGGCATGCTAGAGCACAATCATGGGCTTCAGCAGAGCCATTTAATCTGAGCAGGAGCGGAGCCAGGGTTTTTGCCGCCTTAGGGGCAGGGCCGGCTCTATCCTTTTCGCCGCCCTAAGCACGGCGGCATGCCTTGGGGGACGCTCTGCCGCTTGCTGGTTCCGCGGCTCTGGTGGACCTCCCGCAGGCGTTCCTGCAGAGGGTCTGCTGGTCCCGCGGCTCCGGTGGACCTGCCACAGGCGTGCCTGCGGATGCTCCACCTGAGCCGCGGGACCAGCGGGCCCTCCGCAGGCATGCCTGCAGGAGGTCTACCGGAGCAGCCTGTCATCCTCCCAAATCCTGGTGCCCTAGGCAACCACCTAGGTCGCATAAATGGAAGTGCCGGCCCTGAATCTGAGTCACTCCTTTGAACAGAGGTGCAGGAATTGACTTTCTGAGAATGTGACAAGCCCTTCAATACTGTCAATTCTAAGTATCCCTCTAGCAACATTGTTCAGAATTATCGTTTGAGGATATTTATAATTCCCCCAGCCTTGAAAAATGCTCCAGACATAATTTGATACTGTATGGTGACACCTTGAGCAACCTGAGAGAATTTTGTGTTACAGCAGTTGTGTGACATCTGATCCTTAAATGTATTGCCCCCACAATTCTTTTTGAAAGCAGCTCCTGTAGCAAAGCACAGTAGACTAACAAAAAATGGCAATCTGCATCTGATTTAAATATTGCTGTGAATAGCATAATGGTCAGAGTGGATTAGCAAGTGGAGAAAAGAATCCTATGTTCCCTGAACGATAAAATGGTTGTTGAGTTATTTAGTCCTTGTTTCTGGAGTTATATGGTTAGTATGTTTATGTACTATTCTTTGTTTTCTAGATAGTTATTTGCTTTGTAAAGCTGTTCTGTGTGTAAATGTCTCCTTTATTTCTCTCTCCCTTTTTCCTATCTCTTCATGTTAACAGCAAAATAAGAATATTTTAAGCAATATAAACATGGAATTATATGCCCTCTTCCATTAAATGAAACCTGGAACAAGGTTTCTCACAATCCCAACCCTTGATCTTGGTTCAACAAATGGTTTGCAGAGGCTGTGAAAGTTTTGATGAACCCAGGTTATACTGTAAACCAAGCAAATTTTGAGTGAATCAGAGCTGATTTATCCTTTCTGATAGAAAGCTATGCAGAAACCTGGTCATTCAGTTTTTATCCAGAACTAGACATTGGATGATTTTGGCTGACATGCACTTGAAGATTTTGGGGATTCATTTGAACCCAAAACCTAAAGCAAAGCTGAGGGAATGTGAACCACTGTGTGAGGCAAACCTGCCACTGGACTAGGGCTGCTTGCTCGGCTACACTCTGCCAACTGAGTCTGGCATGTGTGAGACAAACCCGCCACTGGACTAGGGCTGCTTGCTCGGCTACACATGCTGACATGCTCAGGGTTTAGCTGATCGCCATATTTGGGGTCGGGAAGGAATTTTCCTCCGGGGCAGATTGGCAGAGGCCCTGGAGGTTTTTCGCCTTCCTCTGCAGCGTGGGGCATGGGTCACTTGCTGGAGGATTCTCTGCAGCTTGAGGTCTTCAAACCACAATTTGAAGACTTCAATAACTCGGACATAGGTTAGGGGTTTGTTATAGAAGTAGATGGGTAGGGTTCTGTGGCCTGCTTTGTGCAGGAGGTCAGACTAGATGATCATATTGGTCCCTTCTGACCCTAAAGTCTATGAGTCTATGAGTCTATGAGTCTACACTCTGCCAAGGGAGTCTCGCATGTCATAGTAGCATATCCATGGGCAGGGACCCCCAGGCACAGAGTTGTGAACAGGGCTGCCCAGAGGATTAAGGGGGCCTGGGACAAAGCAGGGGAGCTGCGGCGCTTGTACTCACCCGGCAGCGGTCCACATCTTCGGCAGCACTGAAGGGCCCCTCGCCACCGAAATGCCACCAAAGACCTAGACCTCTGCCAGGTCAGGGCTCACGGGGCCCCTGTGGGGCCTGGGGTCTGGGGCAAATTGCCCCACTTGCCCCTCACCTCTGGGTGGCCCTGGTTGTGAGCGAGCCTGTGAAACAGCACCAGTCAGCTAGGATTCCTCCTATTGCCTCTTGGCGTTACAGTCTGCCCTGGATCATGTCTCAGTTCTACCCTAGCCTTGTTCCAGTCCACTTCAGTCTTGTCCATGCAGTGTTCCTAACCTGCTCCTGACTCCCAGGTCCTTGGACTGACTCCAGTCCAGCTTCCAACTTATGCTTGCTTCTGGACCCTATAATCCTGATGTGGCTTGTCTATGGACTCTGATCCCAGTTCTAACCTGCAGCCCGTCCCCAGATGCTGGTTTCAGCACTGGCCTCGGCTCGGTCCTGACTCTATTTGTGGCTCTGAGCCTTGATATTTATTTTTGACCATCTCCAATCACCAGGCCTGACTGCTTAGAACCGAGAGCCTGACCCAGTGCAGGCCATAACCAAAGTTCATATTATATTGCTGTTAAATTAAACTGTTCAGGTTCACACAGATCTTTAGCTCTGTCACAGTATGGGGCTAGCTACTTCTCTGTCCTCCTTCTGAGTGCACTGTGTCAGGTAATATGCCACATGCCCTGATATGTCTTGGGGTGAATCCCAGTGATTCTTTCAGTCTTAGATCTGGGTCTGGTTACACTGCCCTCTGTGTACCAACTGCATATCACCCTGCAGCTCTGACTGGGTTTCAAGCATCTGCATTTCCTCCCTTGTGGAAGCTGGTACCAGTGATACAGTGATCAAGAGCCTTCTTAAGACAAAGTACTATTATTTATCAATTGGAACAAAGCATTAGAGAGGGGAAAAGGATTATATTTAGTCTTATCCAAGCTGGCTTTTCGCTACAAGTTAAGTTAGGCTTTCCTTTTACATTACAGGATGAAAATAGAACCAACTTACATTTTCCTAGCAAGCCCAGATTCTCCTGTGACCCATCCTGGCCACCACTCACTCAACACATGCTGCTATTCCTCCTCCTCCTTTTTGCTAGGGGGTTGAGGGTGCTGAAACTGCCTGATCCCAGAAGTCAAGCACATAAATCACATTTTGGGATAGAGACTGAAATGTGCATCAGACCCTCCCCTCCACCTACTGAGGTGCTCAGAGCAGTGTACAAGACATTAAAATACATTCATAGAGCACTTTTGACCTGTACCATTGAGAAATCTGCAGGAGTTACTTGTAAAAGTCTGCTTGTGATCCCAGCGTGGTTCACATCTATGGCTATATGCCATGGGTCAGCTCCTCTATACTACCTCTTGCACAGAGTCCCCATGAATATTTGCACGTTGTCCCTCTCTGAGGGATCTGAAAGGTGTGGAGCATGAGTCAATGCTGAAAACGACAGTGTTAATTCCCTTGGGAACTTAGAGCCTGATCGAGCCCCCATTAAAGTGAATGGAAAGATTTCCACAGATTTCAAAAGTTCTCCTGGCTTGCCAGGAGTGATGCCACATAGAATGACTGTCCCCAGCTCTGCACCCCCTAGCTAGATACATCCTTCCCCTAAACACAGAGATCCTCATCCTGTCTGTGTAGGAGTTTCTGCAGTATTGTGGTGAAGAACAATTCCCTGTTGTCTTTCCCTCCTTTCCCACCAACTCTTTTTAGCACACTGATGCAGAATTTCCACTGCTTTGAACCCACCGTTATGGTCCATAGTAAATAAAGGGCATTAAACCATCATACAGAATACACTCTACAATGTAAAAACAAAACAACCTGAAAATTACAGGCAAAAGGTCTGGCAAAGGAAGAGAAAGGTATTTGGAAAATGTGTACTTTTCTGGTTCTTCTTTCTGGTCTATCTTAAGGTTATAATTTTTAAGGGTAGGAATGTAGAGTTTTTTGTGGATGCAGAAGTTGTGTGCAGCAGTGGATTTCTTGGGGCTATTTTTCTTTGTGTATTGTAGATAAAAGTAAGTACTTATAAATTCTTATCATGGATTGAGGTACAATAACAGCCTAGTAAAAAAAAAATCTCTCATTTGTACGATGCACAAGTCAATGTTGCTTTCCGGCTGCTGAACACACAACCCCGAGAAGGGCCTGGCTTGGGAATATTTTCTGTTCAGTTTGGGACAGTGAGTTTATTTCATATAAAACATTTTCATTGGGGTGGGGGAGGGGAGGGGAGAAAGAGAGCCCTGATAAGAAAATTAGAGTGATATGCTCTGCGATGCTTGACTGCCATCTTATCTGGTAAAAATAGTACATTTGCTAACCTGTAGCATTGCCAGGTGACTGCCCTCAATGTTTTCCATGACTTTTTTTCCTGGACTTGCTTTCTTTTTCAGTGATGTATTTCCTGGCCAAGAATTTTAACTGTGCATTCAATCCAGTTCAGAAGTGCATTTTGATATTCTGTCAGAGCTGCTCGAGTTTAAAAAAAGCTATTTGGTTGATTTGCAGTTCAGACACACATGGAGAAGATATCAACAGGAGAGGTTATACAGGGTATTTTTAAAAATTTGCTACTCAATGCCAGTTTGCAAACTTCTTTTGAATTTGTTCTCAAGTATTTATCAGAATGGTCTAAATCATCCATGTTCAGGCAGTTAGCTTTCGGGGACTTTGTCAGATGGCTCATTGATTAGATTCACTCTTTCTAAGTGAGGTTCCCAACAAAGAGCCAGCTAGACCTGGAAATCTAATTACTGGTTGCTTAAAGATTCCAAGGGTAATGTCTGGCTCTCAAATCCTCACCACATACTGCTGATTTTAATAATAATTAACAGAGTCACACTTCCCTCACCAAAAGTTCAATCTGACTGATTTCTGCAGTTTTTCAAAGCATGCAAATCTGTAAGGGTCTGATATAGTAAATTGCTGAGCAGCCTCCACATATTTGACTTCAAAGAAATTAAGGTGCTCCCTATCTTGCAACAGCATTCAGCATCTCACAGGACTGGGCCTCATCAGCCTGCATGTTTTGAGCATTTCTGTTAACAATGTTTTTGTTAAGGGGGCATCTCTTGATCTAAATGGGAAGAGCATGCAAATGTTGAGGTTCCTTATATGAAACTGTCTTTCCCAATTAATTCTTATTATTTGTACCATGTGGAGCCTAGAGCACCCAACAGAAATTGTGGCCCCATTGTTCCTCAAAAAGCTTACAATCTGGGGCTCTGGTCCTGCTATTTGCTATGTGCAGGCACACACTTTTGTCTGCACAGGAGTATAGCAGTGTGCCCATGTGCCATGAATTGCAGGAGTGGAGCCTAAATAGTCAAGATAGACAAAAGGGGACTAAGTTTTTTGTGGCAGGAACTGTCTCTTATTATGGGGCATCTGGCATGATGGGGCGCAGATCTCGGTTGAGGCCTCTTGGTGCAATTGTAAAACAAATAACAACCACTTACAATATTGTATTTTTGGATGTACATTGACTTCAATAAGAATCAGACATAAATGTGAGTACTCAATTTAGCTCTAAGGAAAGCAGTTGACAAAAGATTATATTAGTGGCAGCTTGCCTCCCTCATTCCCTCAAGGAATGAACAATTACTGTCACACTTTACTACCAGTAATTATATAAAATTAAGAGAGATGATCCTGAGTACCAAGCTTGCAAATTCTTCCAAGGAGTTAATTTTCCTGAGCTAGTGAAGTACACTAGCTAAGTTGATATTACTAGTTTGTCTAGGCACTATTTCTGTAGACAATCCACTGGTGCAGTGTTTCCCAAACTTGGGAAGCCGCTTGTTTAGGGAGAGCACCTGGAGGCCTGGGCCGGTTTGTTTACCTGCCGCATCTGCAGGTCTGGCCGATTGTGGCTCCCACTGGCTGTGGTTCGCTGCTCAAGGCCAATGGGGGTGACGGGAAGTGGTGGCCAGTATGTCTCTCAGCCCATGCCTCTTCCAGCAGCTTCCATTGGCCTGGAGTGGCAAACTGCGGCCAGAGGGAGCCACAATCGACCGGATCTGCGGACACGGCAGGTAAACAAACTGGCCCAGCCCACCAGGGGCTTTCCCTGAATAAGCAGCATCCCAAGTTTGGGAAACATTGCCCTAGGGCTTGATCCTGCACCACTGAAATCCACAGAAAGATTCATGTCAGCTTCAGTGGTACAGGATCAAACTATAAGGAAAAAATGCTGCTGAAAATTGCATCTTCTGCCTCCTTTCGTAGCTTTGTTGTCCCAGCAGGAAAATATTTCATTAGCCACATAAAAAGGAAATGATCCCTGGCAACACAATCACTTCCTGAACATTGAGCACAATGATGCCGGAGAATTTATTAATAAGGAGGTTGGAGCTGTCCACTTCAGTTACCTAGGATCGCTCAAATAGACTTTTACGCTGGACCAGGGAGGATTTTAAGAGACCATGTAAGAAGGTTGTTAAACCTGCTGTGTATTTTATGTCAACTTGGGAATAATTTTCCTTTCAGTGCAAGGATGCTGAGAAAGCTACACAGCACTATAAATGCTATCCGTTCCTTGTGTTAAAAAGCTTAATTTCAGTGTCATTCATCATTTGGACCAGACCAGTAGAGAATTAGGGATGAAATTCACCCCTAAATCTTTAGAGACCCTGCACAAGGCCTATAGACCACTTAAATTCCACTCAATCTTTGTTTTGTAGGTTTAGATAATTAAGTAGGAGAGCATGGGCTTCACGCTTGCCCTCTATCTAGGTGTGAATTTCACCCTTGGTGAAGAAAGTGGAAATTTGTGTTTGAAATACCCACTCCACATGGCAAATATGAAAGGAATTGCCAGACAGACTCAAGAGAGAATTAATGCCCATAAAAGTAGCATAGTTAAAAAGCCATAAATGCCAAATTTATAATACATTTGAATTAAGTTCTGCTTTTATTCTGACTGTATCCCCCACTCACCTACTCTGAATTGGAGACCTTCACCAGCTGCTACATAAAACTTAAGTCTGCCAGTCTGACAATCAGACTTCCAAGTGCCTGAATAACAAATACACTTAGATATGATTATAAAGAATTAATGAACAAAAAATACAGCACACTGTTCAGTGCATGCATGGAGTTCAATTATCTACAGTTACTGGATTGTATATTATATAACTGTCTTTTGGATGCAGCCATGGAAACATATTGAAGTGAAATACAATTATAGGTACAGAATGTGAGATGTTTATTTTTATTTGCATGTGTTATGGAAAATACAGTTCAAATTATTTCTACTATAAAGCAAGACAAGACTGAAAATGAAGGGAGGATTGTACAATGACCGCTGCACATGAGGGTTGGGGGATGAGATCATACAAGCAGATAGGAGTTAGAGCATATGGTTTGAATCAAAGGTACCTACTTTCTAGGCACTTAATGTATTTGAGGGAAGATACCTCAAAACATATATGAGCAACTCAGAGGAGAATAACTTTTAGATGTTGAAGGCATGATCTCCCTTCTTTTTTCCTTCTTCCCTAATGTCAACATGGCAAACAAATGCTCTTCAGAAGGTATAACTTTCCTGTAGATTAAAAGCACAAATGGTTCCCACATAGCAGAAAGTGGGAATCAGAGCTGGATCTAAATTTGTCACAGGAGGCACTTACAGGAACATTTCTTTTTAGAGACAGTTGCAGAATGCTAAACAGGTGAGCTTCAACATATGGCGCTGATGCCAGTTAAATTATGTAGTATGTATGGACTGATGACAGCTAATAACCTGAAATAGGATAAAGAGAAGTGAATATTTCTTCACATATTTGTGAATATAATGAGATCATTCTGTTCTTTTAAAAAACAAATATTTGTGTAATTAGATACCTCGCTTGTTCAAGTACCATCTCCATTTATTATTTTGGATGATTTCTCTGTGTACTTGTATTCACAAACATTCAGAGATACATTTTTTTTCAGTGCTGATGTTGGTAAAATTACCAGCTGGAAGGTTATTATAGAAGGTGAAAATATTCATTTACTGAGCTCTGTCAGGTATACTTGACTCTCTACGAATATACAGCAAGACCTGATCCATGCCCCAGTGAGCTTAAAATCTAAAAGCAACCAGCTTATGTCATGTTGGCCAAGAAGAGCCACCTTTAGAAAATTGAGACTAATTGTACCAGTTCTCAAAATTCAAGTATAGATTTTGAAGCCTTCACCCAATTTAAGATATGTTGAGAGCTAGTGTTTGGGTTCAGTCCATCTCTGCTTAAAACAAAACCCCTCAAATCGTTCTGGATAATACAGACATCATTTCAGGCTTCTGAATCCTTAATCAACAACTAAGGTAGTGTCACAGTTATAGATTTAAAGGTCTTTTTTGGAATGGGACAAAGGCTTCCCTAAGGCTAGGGTTCTGATTTACACTCCAGCATTTCTTTGAAATGCATTACCCAATAGAAAGCCAGTCTATTAGTGACAGAACTGTTTTCACCTCACTAGGCAGGTAATACAGCAAGTGTTCAAATCACAGCCAAAGAAATGCTTATTCCATTTCAAGACAGGCAAAGTCTATATTAATGTGATGTAACATTGGGTGTTCATTAGGGTCAGGCTATGTTGTATGGAGGTGCACTGAATGGACAAAATTGGCCTATTAATGTTAATGGCAAAACTTCCACCAATTTTAATGGCAGCAGATTAGAGCCCAGTAGAGAGGCATTGGTGAAGGATCTGTGGCTATCTGTTATAGTTGTCTCTATGCTGAAATGTAACAATGTAAGTACAACTATTAATAAAAAAGTGAAAATTACTACTTGCAGTATCCCTACAAATGATACCATTGTCACTTCCTGTCTCACGTTACAGATGGTTGTGTTGCATTCTCTGTTGTACGTGTTACAATGGTAAGTTCTAGAAACTAGTGTACAGCCTTGTCTTAGTGCTCTACACATCACACTTGAATGGGGTTTTCAATGTTTCAAAAAATAATAATTGGGGTTTTCAAACAGAAAGATTAAAAATATTTGAAAGTTTGTGACGCAGCTTCTGAACAACTCCATAGGCAGCCAGTGCTTCTACTGGGGTAGGGTTTGAGTGCACCTTTAATAAAAAAGCTAGTATTTTTAAAAATTAAAACAGTGTAATAGGGCAGTGTTTGCAGCCGTAGGACCAGTCATCAAATACACTATGGGATCTAATGACTTTGGTGCCTGATCCTATGAATTCCAGTACCCCTGGGATAGAAATGGCTAAGTGTTTATGGAATAAAAACCATGACTTAACTGGATATACTACACTCTTGGAAAGAGAGGTTCCTATCAGAGCATAGACTAGTTGAACATTTGTTTTTTCCATCCTAAAATGTCTGATAGTAAGTGAGCAGAGACATGACGGCTAGAATTTGCTCTCAGGAAATAAATCTGAGCCGGAATTTGGCCAGAAGCATCTTTGTCCAGGCTTTCCACTAACTGAGGGTCCTGGAATCCATCATCCTTAGACTTTCTTATAACTTGCTCTCTCTTTTTCCTGTCTCTCTCTCTGTTGTTGAGTAGGGCTGGGCTCATGTTTGTTTGCTTGAAGTACGTAATTAATTGCTGGCATTTTAAATGGTCCACAGGAAGTGAGCCAGTAAAACCTGTCTGAGTTATTCTCTCCCTGGGCTTCCTAGTCCATCCTGTCTTTCCAGTGTCTGTTTTTTAGACTGTAAAGTCTTAAGGTTGGGACTGCCGCCATTTTTTGACTAGTACAGCATCAAAACCATTTAATAAAATATGAATGTAAAGTGCATCCAGGCACAGCAGTGATGGGTTCCCTATAAATACTTATTACAGACCCAGGCTAGACTGTGCACAGTTGCTCCACAGGGTTGCAAATAGTGTAAGCAGGGGCAGAGAAAGGGGAGGGAGTTTTAAGCAGCAGGTCTGTTCTATGCTGGTGCCCCTCTGGGTGCAAGACACAAAAGGGATGGACAGGCATGATGGGGCTAAGCCATAGCCACATGCCCCAGTCTGTGGCACTGTCTGATCACATGATTAGGAGTGGGTTAGCTTCTGCTGTGTGCTGGGGAGCTCTGCTAAGGATTTTACTTCAACTCATATTAACTTTAATATGATCTACATCTCAAGCCCATTTTGTGTGTCCTTGAGATAAAGGTGCCAGTAACGGGGTTGCACTTACCTCCCACAAGTGCCTCCTGCCTGCACTCTCTCTCTGCGTGTTTGTGGTGGGTCTTCACTAACTCAGCCCTCCAGCCGAGTCATACACAGTCTGTCTCTGAGATAAAAGCAATACAAACCCCTTTCAGAGTACAAGTCCAACAGGGGCCTCTCTCAGTGCCTTCTGTAATGTATCTCTCAATTTGTCCTTGCTTCAGCATACAGCAGTGCCCCAGGGCTCCTTCCCTGGAGGCAGTCTTTGCCCTCTCAGGGCCTTTCTGGCCCCAGCTCTTCAACTGGGACACTGCAGTTCAGCTCCCCTTCTGGGGTGCCTCAAAGTCCAGGCCACTTTTCCATTGAGTGGTGGGAGGGATCCAGGCCCACCCTCTACTCCAGGTCCCAGCCCAGGGACCCTATAGATAGTAGCCATCCACCATGTCCCCTTAAATAAACTGCATTGCTGTGATAATTTCCTAGGCATTTCCTCATGGCTCCCATACATTATTCACCCTTACCTCAGGGCCTTGTCCTCATGAAGTCCCAGCAGTCAGCCTAAAGAACCATCCACTCTCTTCCAGCTCTAGTAAGGAACTGAACTCACACTGGCCCTGCAGCTTCTTCTTATACTGACGTGCAGGGCCCTGATGGGCTGCTTCTCTCACGCTGCTCTGTGGACCTCTCTGCTGCCCTTTTGTGGAGTGGGGTATGGCAGGGCCACAAGGCCCCCAGCAGGGTGCTCAGGGCCTAGTGCACCCCATCACAGTACCCCTAAGATTGTTGGCTGTACCACATCCACTAAGGGCTTGAAGTGTTAACTTTAATATGATCTACGATTTGAAGCAAAATCCACATCTCTGCCTTTAATGCATGCTTGAGCCCTTCACTAACTAATGCCCGTCTCTGCGAACTCATTGTCCACCGTGTTTTTTTAAAAAGGAACAGTACAAGAATTATGCACTTAACTCCCACCCCGCAAATATGACTCAGCTAGTGAAAACTGGTTTACCTTTTATAATAGAGTCTGCAGCATCTGTGGTCGAGACCTCTCCATATTGCCTGTGGCTGAGGCAAACAATACAAAGGACAAATGAATAGCAAGCCACGGATTTCTAAAGAAATGGTGCATATTTCTCATTTTCTCACTACGAAGAATGCAGGGAATGGCTGCGGGGCAATTAGAAACATAGTGAGATACCACACAATGGCAAAAACCAGAGAACTGGCAATCTCACAGGAAACAAAAGCAACAACTTACAACAGCACATGCTCAAATGCCTTCAAGTTATCCCCCTAAAGGCAGAAGATATCTGGGCCACCAGGGCCGTGTTTCTCAGGCACAACCGGCTACAGCTGAGGTTCACAAATGCAATTAGTCCGGCTCTGATATGTGGAATCTGAATTTAGATTTTACTGATTTCACAGCATTGATGTTCATCTGATTTAAACACAAACCACAGAGGGAAAGGAAAGGCAAAAAGAAAGGATTTGTAATGCCATTTTGCTATGCAATATTTAGGTTCTGTGGGCTTTTGGCTTCAATGGGCTTTGGATCAAGTTCATAGCAAGGCAAGTCAGAGCTACGTAATCTGCGGATTAAATTAATTTGTTTATTAGCTTTCCAAAATAGGTACCTAGAATAGATAAACAACTCTTTAGAATAATTCATTAAACTGTTTTAAAAAGATGCATAACCGGCTACTATAAGTAAATACATAGCACAGTGTTTCTGAACTGTATGTCATCATTATATAAACAAAGTCTTTTCTGTTAGAGTTGACAGCATGGATGTTAATGGAAAGCATGCCTCTGCAAAGTATTTTGCCCAGAAAATATTGGAGTCTGAACAAAAATCTTCTTCAGTTTTGAAAAAAAAGTGGTGCTGTGTTATTCTATTATTTAAAATATTCTATAGCTAGCTATATCGACAATAGCTTATACATCTCTAGACTTTAATACAAATAATGTCATGTTTAACCAAAATTATGGTTTTCTAGAGATGTGTATGCTTTTAAATGATCTATGAATTATTTTAGAAAAAAATTTATAACATATTCAACAATATTTTGGACATGATTAACTGCTGTGTTACTCCAGTTTTATGCGGGTTTATATGTGTACATGTGGGATCCAGTGATGATGGTAACTTAAGCCTGGCCTAGATGGTCCTTATGCTGTAATTCATGTAACAGAGAGCTCATGTAAAACTTTTAAAAATTGGTGTTTAAACAGAAACTGCTACTCAACCTCAACTGTATTATGGCTCTGCACCATAATTCAACTGAGGCCTACAACTACATTTAAAAGGGCTATGACATTTCCAGCTGGGGAGCTGGGCTGCCTTATAAAGCAGTTAATATGCATTGCATATTTAATCCCCCCCGCGGGGGTTATTTTTCTCTAGTTGTGTCTGTGAACTCATCTAACCTTTCCTAAAGAGCTAGTTGAAATGTTTTTGTTGCTGGTTTTTTTTCAATGAAAAATGACTTTTAAATGAAAATGGAAATGTTCATGTAAAATTTGACCAAAAATGGATATAACATGTAAAATTCTGTAAAATCTTTCAGTTTTTGAAAACCAAAATTGTTCAGAAAACTGATATTTTAAAACAAATATTATTTCAGGGGTTTGGATTGTTTTTCTCAGAGCTCTCCCCCAAATATTTATAGGGGGATTTTTTGGAGAAAAAACACACTTTGGGGGGAAATTTCCTGTGAAAAATAATTTTCTATACTATTTGTCAAGATAGTTTATCCATGTACTGCTTTTGATTCCACTACTTTTGAGAATTCCCAATGATGCTAATTAGATTTGATGTGTGTAGAATAAGGTCCTGATTCAGCGCAGTGGATAAAAACGATTCAGCACAGTGGATAAAGTCCCACTGAAGTCAATGGGGACTTATGTACAATCAATGTGGTAGTATATTATTTTGTAGAAAATATGAGTGGGGATGAGAGAGAGGGGGAGATAAGTTAAATATATTTTATTATTGGCCTTAATGGAATCAGTTTTATTTGTATGATATTTTGTATTTAAATGTGGGACAACTACATTGTTGCTAAATTTGTCTATGTTCCAAGAAAACCCATTTAATGTGGCAATATCATATTATAATCTCTAAACTGTACCAAATCTCTAAATCTGTCAAAGTATGCATAGTATAGGAGACACAAATTAACAACGTGGGGAAAATATATGTAGTAGTTAGCATATTTTGTATTTTTTTTTGGTCTTTTATATTTGAGAGTTTTGACAGGAGCAATTAGAGGGAGACCAAAATGACACCTATTGAATATAGCTAAATCCCCAAACCTCTAAATAACTATATGTTATTTATAAAGTGCAACAAAATTTATAATATAATCATCAGGAAAGCAGACGAGATAGAATAATAGGGTAATATAATATGGAGTCTTTCACTTTTGCTGCAGGTAGTTAGTTAAAATCCAGCAGGCAGTCTCCACAGAGATCACAAATGGGCCTGGGGACCCATTTAACATCTTTCTGTAGGGTTGGTCTCTCGGGATCAGAAGAGAAGCAGGATTTGTGGGGACACTTGCAATGCTTCTACCTAGGCTCTACCTGTCATGGGAGTAGACAGCCCTGCCCCCACTCCCAAAGGGTTGCATTAATAAATAAAGGAAATACTGTGTCCTGGAACAGAAATTCAAATTTCATTTATTAAAAGTGGATACATTTAGTCCTGGCATAAAACTACTCATTAACATGATATTCAACAGCTGCTATTTTGTTACTCTGTCCCACTGTGAAAAGGTTGTCTTTGCCCCTGCTCAGGGGTGGCTCCAGGCACCAGCACGCCAAGCTCGTGCTTGGTGCGGCAAGCCACGGGGGGCGCTCTGCCAGTCACCGCGAGGGCGGCAGGCAGGCTGCCTTCAGTGGCATGCCTGCAGAGGATCTGCTGGTCCCGCGGCTTCGGCAGACCTCCTGCAGGCTGCCGCTGAATTCGCGGAACTGGGGACCTCCCTCAGGCAAGCTGCTGAAGGCAGCCTACCTGCTGCGCTTCGGGCGGCAAAATGCCTAGAGCCGCCTCTGCCCCTGCCTGTTCTATAGATAAATAATGTTAATACTTAGCTTTCACATTGCATTGTTCATCTGTAGATTTCAAAGAACATTACAAAGGAAATTCATATGGAGTTGTTGGAAATAATTTCCATCATATCCTTTTAGTACAAAGGAAATGGTGTACAAACTGTATAACACATTGGGATGTTTCAAATCAATTTGGGCCAAGTTCTTTGCAGAGGCAAATTAGTGCAGTTCCACTAAACAATGCAACTGCTCCAAAGTATACCAACCAGAGATTTTACCCTAAAAGGTAAAAGGACAAAACTTTAATTCCATTGAATTAAAAGGAAAAAAAATTGAGATTTGACTTACAAAACTGCTTTGTCTCTCCCAACCTTCTTTGTGAAACAATGGTATTTTCAACTATACTGAGGCATACTGTAATATTGGAAACCAGATAGGTACAAGCATCAGTCATATCTCTGCTTTCAAATGAATGTACGTTTTTGTGGCATACAACTTTTATTACATTTGTTCAAATGGAAGGCTGTGCAGTGATATAATTCAAACACTTTCAGAAAGAACTCCCTTTCTAGTATGCTAGGGGGTTTTGATGGGTTTTGTATTAAGATACATTATTTTTTGTTGCACGTTGTTGCTCAAGTGCCAGTAACAACATCAGCATATTCTCTGCTCGAGCCATGAAGTGTCATGATCTGACAGTCTTCTTGAGGTCGTCTCTCTCGCCGAATAGCAATCACAGCTTTCAACAATCAGTGGCCTTTCCACAGGGGAGCCTGACTCACTGGTGAGCTTCAGCACTGTCACACTGATATGCCAATGACATCCTAGTCTTTTCACTCCAGGTTTTAAAATTTTCTTTATTCCAAATAACTAGCCGCAGAGATGAGTTCTTTTTTTTAAATTAAATAATCGTGAAGCACAAAGATAAGATTATGGAGATCATTGTTGTATGAGGCACATAAACTGCTACTTTGGAAGTACGTTAGCCTCACTCCAATGCTCACTGAAGACATTGCATCATTATAAATACCTAAGTAAGAAATGTATCTGAAAAGGTTATTTAAAGCAGGTCATTCCAGTATATTTAGTATATAGCAGCCTGTAAGGTAGTAATGGCCGATTGTAAGGTTTGATCCTATACAATGTGTGTACCTCTTTTCTCATGATGTTGTTTGGGAGAAGGGGGCACTGAGGTGCCATTCTGTAGCATAGGAGTATCTCAGTGTTGACAATCATCAGTAAGAAATGTGTGTTGTGTAATATTGTGCTGTATATGCCCAGGCCATGTTCCAATCTCACACTGGTTTTAGAGCTTCATTGGCATTATTTCTGATTTACAGCAGTGTAAGATGAGAGCAGGCTTACACCCTGTATGTTGGACACTTTTTATGGCTCAAAACCAGTTAGGGGTCCGATTTGAAGCCAGTGGAAAGAGTCTCACTGACTTCAATGAACTTTGAATAAAGTCTTAAAAGAAAATCAACATTAAGCCTTTAATCTGGCTTTGTACAATTTGTGATGCAGCCACAGCTGATATGTAGTTATCAGCTTGCCTAGAAATTCAGACATTGTCTATATATAGTCTTGAAAAGTGGGGAGGGGTAGGGAAGGGAAGCACAAGCCCAAAGTACAGTATTACAATTTATTTTGGGTGGCAGGGATCCCTCTCCAGAAACTGAGAACTGCAATGGGCTATATCTGACCATAGTGGAATTTAACCACTGTATTTTACAGTTGCTATAAACAGATCTTTTTACATTTATACCAGCAGTGTATGTATATTTAGCTTCATACTGTGATATTCTTTTGTTATTTGTGTATACATCAGTATTGAAAGCGCACAGATGTAGAGAAGAACTTAAAATATTTGGGTCTGTTTTATTTTGTGCTGTCATTCTGCTAGCTATTGTGCATGTTTTCCATATTATGCCATTGGGGAGTGCTCATGCTGTCTGGCAAAAAGCTCCCTAGTGACTGATATATAAGATGATGTGGTCCTTGGGCTTACAGTCTGTTTCAGACTTAGAAAAATCTGTTCGTACAAATAAAAGTGGGTACAGAAAGCTTGTATTGGTCATCACTGAAAGACTTTGTGGGAGAAAGTTTTAAGAAGATACTTGAAAGGGGAGGGGCTGATTCATCAGAAGAGAGAGATAACACCAAGTGCGAGGAATAGCATGAAAGAAGGCATGAGAATGAGGGAAGACTGCAAAGATGACATTTAGAAGAGGGACTTGAGTAGAAAAGGTTAACAGGAGGTGAAGAAGTGAGGGTGGAGAGTGTTGAAGTGAGGATGAGATGCTGATATTCTTTGTAGAAGCTGGGAGAAAAGCTAGGGAATGAAGTTGAAGGAGAATGATATAGTGCCATTTTGAATAGACTGGAGGGGAAAAGGACAGATGAGGGAAGTGAGGAGGCACAGCAGGGGGTGCAGGGAGAAGGAGGGAGGTACTAACTAAGGCAAAAGATCGCTAAGCCAGCGATCAGGATTTCACCATGGGAAGAGTGGATAGGAGAGAATAGAGTTTTGAGGCGAGGGGGAAGTAGTGACAGGACTTCCCCTGAATATAGAAAGGGGAGGAGAGCAGAGGAGTCTAACAGGTAGAATGTGTCAAAAAACTAAAACCTAGATTTGCAAAAAAAAAAAAAATTCAAAGTTTTTATTTTCAGTGTCTGAAGCAAACCCATTTTCATCTTTTTTATAATAAAAATGTGTGAATTTTGGGGAATTATTTCTCCAAAATTGTATCTTGCATTTTGATAGCCTTTTCAATAATTAAGAGATGCAATTTTCCACAAAAAATGAAAACCATTCTTGAAAAGGAGCCATTTTTTCAGTAAAGACTTCTTGTCCAAAACTTTTTGGTGAGGTCTATTAAGATGACACCAAGACCACAAACCTGGGTGATGCAAGGAGCTGTTGATGGAGATGGAAAAGGCAGGAAAGGCAAGAGTTTGGAAGGATACATGAAGTGTCATATTCTGTAGGGAGACCCTATTGAACAGTAAGACAGTTACTAGGTGTAACTGTGAACACACTAATAACTATAAATACAAGATCTATGGAGCAAAACAACTGCTTTTAATTCTGACAGAAATTATGATATTTTACTTATTCACTCTGGAAGTCAGATTTACATGGTTTTGATTGGCAATGAGACCAACTACTAAAATAAAACCAGAATTTGGCCTACACAGTTGCATTTTATCATATTGAATTTAAGATGGTGGCAAAACATACAGAAGGAAATATTGGAAAGGAAGTTGAAGATGTGGTTCTAGGTCACGGTGAAGAGATTGAGGCCTGAGTGGCAGAGCTGAAAAAGGCAAAGAATGATCACATGACCTTTACTATGGTTGAGAATGTCTTTGTAGTTGTCTATAAATATTGGTTTAGGCTAGGTTTTGCAAAGGAGCCTAAGGGAGCTCCTACTGAATTTCACTGGAAACCTAGGTACCTCCCTTGCTTAGGCCTGGTCTACTCCTAACACATAGGTCAATCTAGCTACATCGCTCAGGGCTGTGAAAAAAGTCAGACTTTGTGCAATGTAGTCAGGTTGTCCTAACCCCGACTGTAGACCCAGCTAGGTCAAGGGAAGAATTCTTCCATCAAACTACCTACCACTGTTCAGGTGGGGGTGGGAGTGGAAATTTACTCCAGTGACAGAAAGCCCCTCCCATCGCTGTGCCGCTGTAGTGCTTGTAGTATTTACATGCCCTTAGGCTCCTCTGTAAATCTCAAGCTTACCCCTCACTCCATGAGCCTTCATAGTACTTCGTAATGTTCTAGAATTTTGACAATAGTCAAACAAAAACGTTTAAAATGTTGCTCTCAGTTTCAACTGGCAATCAATGAAAACAATGAATAAAGAGTAGGAACTCCAGTGAGTGCATACTGCACGTAGAAAAAAATATGGTAAAGTTGAATAGGAAAAAATAGAGATTCCCGATCTCTCAATCATTCCATGTCTCTTGGGTTTGGTTCTTTTTCTATATTGACTTGCCTAGGAGACTAATGCCATTTGCAAATGTTTTTTCTATAAGTGAGGATGCAATCAAGAGAGCGTTCCCAAGCCTCTCTGGCCTTAACATCGTCCTTACCCCCCCCCAGAATGTACTCAGGATGCTTCCTACCCCAGCTCCATTCTGCCTGTGATTCCCTGGAAGGCAATAACAATTGATGTATACCTTTTTATTAAATTCCATTCCCGTGATGAGTGACCCTTCTGCTTGGCCTGGAAGAGTGTTTCTCAGCTGGTGAACTGTTTCCCAGAGGGCATCACAAAAGGTAATCTATGGAGTTGTGAGGCATTGAAAATTTTATTACAGATCTAAGGCAAAGAAAATGAAATTTCCAGAATCACCTCAGGGTGGCCAAATCCTTCACAGTTTGAGAGGTCAGATGTAGTAGCTGTAATATATACTTTTCCTTTTATTTTGACTGTAGGAGAGCTGTGAATGTTTCTGACTCTTAATAAGGGATTGCCAAGCTGAAAAGGTTGAGAAACGCTGTGCTAGAAGGTCAGAAGGCGCAGTCCAAGAGCAGTTTTCCAAACAGGTCCTGTTAGTAAGGGAATACAGTCTCCGTTCAAGAAATGATCAGGGTAGAATAACTCTTACTCAGAGATAAAATAATCATTTTGCAGTAGGATTAAAATCTCCATTGGATCCCTTCAGCCGCTTATTTACATAGGCCTACATTTAAAAATTGATTTATGATTTTGGGTGCCCAACAGGAGGTGCCTGATTTTCAGAAAGTGCTAAGTACCTCCCTCTCAAAATTAAATAGGGCACCCAGAGGCATTAATCACTTCTGAAAATGTAGCCATCATTTGCAGAATATTTTGAAAATGATGTGGCAGCACCGTTTGGAACTACCCAATCTGCATTTCACAGAATAAATCAGAGTTAGTTACTGACTACTTCATAACTGGCAACATCTCACTACTTCTTTCTTTCAGCTGAATGATGTTTAGGCTACACTGAATGGAGAAACATTGATTCCTGATTTGGAATCCTGCAGGATTAGAGTCGAGGATGGAAGCTTTCATTTAGTCTGGAGGTCCATCATGATAGGTGCTGGGGCTACTTCTTGAATTAACAGCCCTTAAGCCTAGTATAATTCCAATACTGATTGGATTTTTTTTTAAATTGCACTTGAGATTTCAAAATCCTTTCTGTGTGAAAGTCTGCAGTCACCTTAACGATCAACAAGACTATGGTCACTTTGGTGTCAACATTCTTCACAACTGAACACACCATGCTTCTAAAAATCACCTTTAAAGCTTTTCTCCAGGTGTCTTAGAATGATTGTTGTTGGCCCTGTGTTCATCTCCTACCCTCTCAGCACCTTCCTTTGCCTTGTTGATTTAGTACCTGTCCTCTGCTACTTTAAATGGGTTATTACACGTATTTATATATGATTTTATGTTTTGTATTTGGCAGAGTAGTGGGGAAGTTGAAAGAAGAAGTACACACCCCACCCATTGTTTATAGCTAATCTATTAGAGTGGGCCTAAAATACACAAGGCTCTATTGGCTTCACTGTGCCCTCACCTTATGGATTAAACTCCTTGGGCTGTAGCAGGATTTTCTGTCATTTCAGCAGCCTGTGAATGAGCCAGATTCTACCCTAAATTGCATCCCAGCAGCTTTGTTGAAATAATGGGCTTTCAAGGTTGCAGTGGTGTAACTCAGGACAAACTGTGTGTAAATTATATACCAGAGGTCTGGAACAAAACAGTGGCTTTCAGTACTCTGACAGAGATAATGATAAAAATCCACTTTTACTTATTCACAGGGGAGAGACACTAGGAAATGAGGTCAGATCCCAACACGGTTATTAAATAAAAATTCAGAGGGGGACCACCCACTAAAATACTTACAAGGACCTTCCTGCTTACTGTTTAGGGACCACACTGAGAAAGTAACAGACTAATATTATCCACCATGGATTTTTGGAGTCCTGATTGCCTACATGTTTTGATTTTAGTGATTTTAGCTTTTAAAATGAAATAATAGAGCTCTAAAAATGTACTTTTCTGCAGTGATATTTTTGTGCAGTAGCCTTTGCACTTACCTTTAAAAACACTATCAGAGAGTCTCAGAAGAAATGGCATAATATAAGATGATAAGGCGGCAACTACTCTAAGTAGACATCTGGTATTCACTGTGCATGCATACTGTACTATCCTCTGGCTATGGCTAAAATTGTCTAGAATGATGCTATTCACTGCTTCTTCTTTTGAAGATTGACTGCCAGTAAGAATTCCTTACCAAAACCTTTAGAAAAAGAATACTGAAGAAACCAAATAATGTGTACAGAGGACTGCCTAGAGGGGAGTAAGCTCACAATAAAGTACTATATTTATATGTATATGGCAGTGGTATATAACAATTTGCTAACTGCTTAGTTCTTCATCTACTGTAAAATAATAGGTAGATGATCTTCCATCCATGAGGACAAAAATCCCAGCAGTATATAGATCTTTCAAAATGTTCTATAAATTTTTGAATGCACGCTATTAGTGCATTCACGCTATTAGTTGCATATGAAAATGCAAAAACTAAAGCTAAGGCAATGTTAAAATTGCAAGAGGGGAAGTAGAACTGACATTTGCATGGATGCCAGGTTTGCATAATTTTTGGTGGTGCCTGGAACGGGTCCAAGCAGAGTCGTCCCGTCCATAGGATGGACCGGGGCAACCACCCTGGGCCCCGTACTTTGAGGGTCCCCGCGCTTCAGGGGGACATGGGATCCAGGGCAGCCTCAGAGTTTAGTGGGGGGCCTGGCGTTGGCAGCAGCGAGTGACCCAGCCCCAGCTCACCCTGCTCTGCCCCGCCGTCTCCCCACATCACTCAGGGAGAGGGTGGAAGCCGGAAAGAGGCAGTGGCGGGAGCTTGGGTGAAGGAGTGGAATGGGACTGAGTGGCTGGGGCGGGGTCGCTCACTGCTGAGAGGCCCCACTTGACCCAGAACTGTCCCATCCATATGACAGACCAGAGCAGGACACGGGGTCCACGGTGACTTGGAGGGCTAATGGGGGGCCTGGCACTGACAGCAGAGAACAACCTAGCTCGCCCTTTCTCTGCCCCCTCCCCACCCCCATTCCATTCCTTCCCCTAAGCCCTTGCCCTGTCTGTTTCCAGCTTCCACTCCCTCCCCTGAGCTATGGTGAGGTGGAGCAGAGTGGGGCGAGTTGGGGCCGGGTTGCTCACTAACTCCCTGGCCACCCTGGTCTCTGCGTCTCCCCGAAGTGCAGGGATCCCCAAAGTGCGGTAAGACCAAACATTGATGGAGCTGGGCCCACATTCCTAAATATTGATGAACCATGGGCACCACTGGCCCATATAACTTGTCGCCTATGGACATTTGGGAGAGCCAGATGGGAAACTGGGATGGGGAAGGGTTCAGGCATATATTTCAGCTTATCTTTTTCAAGCTTCAGTTCCAGATGCTGAGACCAGGGATTGAAGACTTTTGTATTGCCTGTGTGAACTTCAAGCATAACAAGAAGTCAGAGAAGGTGAAAGGTGAGACCCTTAGCAGGACCCACAGATTCCACCTACATCCCTGTCTCTAGCAAGGAGGATGGAAACTGAATGAATTTGAGTAACCTCCTGTCACAGTTAAAGTAGGCATCAAACCTTAGATTGAGTGGTTCCTGAGAGATCTCCACCCTAGCACTTTTTAGTGCATCTTCTCTCCTACCCCATCTTTAGACACCCAGCAAACTAGAAGTGTTGACAGGGTGTCAGATTAAAAAAGCTGTAGTTCTAAATCCTATTAACATTCTCTTTCTTTCCATTCCAAATTTCATTTTCCTCATTAGTTTTCAATATGATACTGACAACTACATTCTTGTTTCTTCTAAGAAGGGGTTGGTTATCAATGGGACATGAGCTCCTAAATTCCTTAGGTGCTTTTGAAAATCCTACCCCTAATTATTAAGCAGCACGTTAATGATATGGTAGCACTATCCTTACCCTAGCAGATGGGGCTTAGCTACTGGATAGGGACAAAATGTCCAGAACTTGGTATACTTAATAAGTATAGTCTAACACAAACTCAGCAAAAAGTCAGATAAAAATCAAATGCCAGTGAATCATTTGGCATGGTAAAAGAATAATGCCACTAGACTAATGCCCTTTTAGAAGGGTTGAAAGCAAATAGCAAAGAAATCAAACTTAACCTCTAATCAGAATTTATCTCCATTGGAAGCAGATTCTTTAGCACATCACTTAAACAAAAACAAGTAAAAAAACTTCCAAAACTTTCCATGAAGAAATGTCTTTATCTATGAATTGGGAAAATGCGTTTACGCTGCATTTTTCAGGGCCAGATCCTGAGCTAGTGAAAATTGCTGAAGCTTTATTGAATTCAATGCTCTGGTCCTACTCTGGCATCGTGAATTGGACAGATCCTTTCCTCCACTTTTATTAGAAAGTCTATTGAGAGCAATTCTCATGCTTTCTGGACTCAAAAGCCTCCTCCAGAGCTGTCCCCCATGTGTTTCACAGTATGGTCATCCAGGAGTGTGTGTGTTTGTTAGAAAGGTGACCCTTCACTTAATCCTCTGATCCATCAGGTCTTGATCATTAGTAAAGGCAGGTTAATGGATTAAATGAACCAGGGTTCTGTTCCATTATGGCAATTCCTATCTTTCTTATGTATTGACAAAGGGGAAAAAGGATCCAATCTTGACTTTTTTTTTTAAATTCCAAGCAGCTTGTAAAATTGCATTTTTGTGGTTAAAGTCTCACAGGCTAAAACCTGAGCTGGTGACAATGTTTCATTCTTGACTGTGGAGTTTGGCTGAAGCTCTGATAACAGGGTAGTGTGTGTTTATAGAGCCTTGAATGATTACATGCCTTTATTCTCAGCTTGTTCTATTATTACTCTGCAGTATTATTTAAAATGTTAGATAGCTCCTGGGACTAAACAGAAAAAAATCTACCTGGGCCCCTATTTTCTGCTGGGCCAGAAATCCACTCAGTGTAGGAGAGATGGGGGAGATGACAGGGAGCCAACTATGGTTCCCTTATTCTTCAGCTAGTTCTCCCCTAGCCCAGAAGAGTTTTTAGAGCAGGATTAATTCTAGGAGCTAACAATGGTCCTCATGGGGTTCTCTGCCAGCTGGAGATTGCTGTAGTGCAGTATGCTTTGGACAGCATGCTATGCCTGGACTGGGAATAGAGTGATGTAAGAGTCTGCTGTGCTGGATCTGCACCAGCTGAGCGCTTCCTGGTGGTGGAGGAATTCTTAACAGGGGAGATATGCTTTCTTTGTGCTGCCAGAGCACTAGAAAAGGGGATGAAGTGGGAGTGGGAGAATCTGCCTCTGGATTTTGTTTTCTAAGCTCGTGCATAACCTCTGTTCTCTTTCATGCAAACCATGAGGTTGCCATGATGTTTGTTGCCAAAGCCTCTATTTCTGAAACTCTGGACCATCTAATCCAATTGAAAATAGTTACCTTTTATTGACAAAGCTAGCAGTCACTCCTCAACGCTTGACATTCTAATGTGAGCCAATGAATTTGACTTTGGTTTTTGAAGATGTGCCTACTGTTTCAGCCTTTGCTTTTCCTCAGACAATGAGGGTTAGACATAGAGTCTAACAACACCTGACAATTATTAAGCTCTGTTCAAACTAATAAGCAAAGTCTGATTCTTCTGAAAGGTGACATTGTGCATGATATTAACTGTATTCATCTTGAATGTCTTTCTGTGCATAGGTATGATTGCATATTTATATAATACTTATCTATTTCTCGCCTCTTTTTTTGTTGATGCAATTCTGCTTTTCTTAAAGTACAATATTTATTCAGATCATTCCCCCTATCCTGATACCACTTTTCCTTCTCACACAGAAGTAATGGAGAAAAGATTCATCAACCAACACATCCTTTGTCCAGTCCACACATCCCAACAGTAATATTAAGAGCTGAGCAAGAACCACAAAGGTTGAATCTAAACATCCCTAGAGATTGGGTGTTTGGATCTGGGGTGTTGGATCAGGCCCATCTCTTGAACCTTTTAACTTTTTTTGTGAACAAAGAAATAATATCTGATCAAAACTGGTTGCTATGCACAAAAGTGCCAAGTTAAGGGGGAAAGAAAGGGCAGTTGTATAAAAATGTGATATCCATAAAACCTGCCAACTTACAAAAGGGTTGGCCATTAAAATAGCCAAAGAAAACAATACAGAGATGAGGATAAGTTGCCCCTCCTGACCTGCTGTGTGTGTTTATGAATTCCTGGTGGAGAAAAGTTAGACCTAATTGTAATTTGTTTGACTTGGCTATTTAAATGGCTAAGCCTTTTGTAATCTGGCCCCTTTGATAGATATAACACCTTTGTGTGACAGCCTACTTTTTAGCTTGGCATTTTTTTTGTATACAATTGCTTCATATATATAGTAAAATTAGATTTTAGTAACTACCTAGGGATCAGCAAAAATTGGTTGCCTAATGAAGATGGTTTTTAACTATAAAATACCAAGAAATTTGTATTGGAAACCCTGGGGCTATTTTAAAGTGACTCCTCAAGTCAGGGGATTGCCTTCTGCAGGGTGTCTTTCGTACCATGCTTTAGTCATAGCACTATAAGTCTGAGTCTGAGCCGATGCTTCAGTTATCAGAATTCTAACTCTTCCCTCTCAAAATGGCTAACATTGGGTTTAACCATTTGGCCATAGGTGTTTGTTTTTATTTAAAAAACAATGGAATTGGCCAGGAGGTGTAATGATGAACAAATGGAATTTTAGGAAGGCCATCTCAGCCAGTATTTCTCATGTGTTGGTTTTGAGTGATCTCATCTTCTTTTTGACTGATCTCCCTTATAACAATGGGACAAATACAGACATAGTGCAGGCAGGTGCAGCTCCAGTGGAGTTGGGCCCACTTACGCTGGGTCTGAATTTGGCTCAGTATGTATTGGACATCCTCCTTGAACTGGGAATTTGATTACAGAAGCAGAATGTTAGAAGACCCCATTCACTGAAGGACTTTTAGAATGTAGGATGATAGGATTAAATGTTGCCAAGACTGGGGATTTTTCATGTATTTCACCTATGGGAAGAAGCTAGCTCTGGCTATAAGATGTTGTGCTGTAAGCATGTCATATCTTCTTTTCCACAGATAGCTGGGTTCTAAGAAGACAATTATTTCCCTCCAATTAAAAGTAGATAGTTATTTGGGAGATACCTATAATTCTGGGGTCTGTACTGTTCCCTATGTTATACAGCATGGAGAAAAACAGGTCGGTGAATGTGGAGGGTGCTTATTCAGGGCCAGCCCACAACATTTTGGCACCTAAGGCAGGGATCTCAAATGACGCTCCCATGCCACCTCACTTGGGCCAAAACTTTGAAAGGTCTCAATTCTGCCTTCTTCCTGTTCTACTCCTCTCATGGTACTGCTCTGCTACCTACCCCAATAAAGGAAAACTAACAACTTAAAATGCCCTGTTCAAAAATTTTAAGTAACACTTAACTTTCAAATGCCTGAACAGCAAATGTAACTTTTCTTGTCTGCATAGTAAACACTGGCATTTTTATCTGTTTGGATAATCAAAGTGGTGCTTTCCGTGCATTCTTGGTTGCAAAGATTTGAACTGCTTCCTGAAGGTCTATAGTCTGGCCCAGCTCATGCTCCGTTGAGATAGTTGCAAGGCCGACCAGCCACTCCTGTGTCATTGTGGAGTGTAGATGTGTTTTTATTAACTTCAGCTTGGAGAAGCTGCGTTCTCCACTGGCAACTGTTACAGAAAGCATTAGAAGTATGCACAGAGCAACAAAAGCATTTGGAAAGAGGGTGGTCATCTTATTTGTGCACATATATTCCAGAACAGCCTTTGGAGTTGATCCTGCTGAAATGCATCTTGAAACGGCTTTCAGTTCATCACCTAAATCACTCGCATCAATAGCGCACATGTCATCATGTGTCAACACTGTCTCTAGAACCCTGCATTGCTGGTGTAGGTCTTCTTTGGGTATAGTGAGGAGTTTTGGAATATCAAACAACATCCCAAATATACTGCTGTGTTCCTTGAGCTGCATGAAACGTTCTTCAACTGACTGTATTGCACAATCTAGCACCTGGTTAAAGAATTCAACTTTGAATTGTTGTTTGGGGTCTCTTATGGGATTATCCCATGCCTCATAATCAAAATGTTTTCTTCTTCGGTGACTCTTGTTTTCTTGAATGGGTTGGAAAATAGCTTCAATGTGAAGTATCTCTGCCAACTTCTGTGCACTCTTCAGAACATTTTGAAATCCCTCAACTGACCGGTAAGACTGTAGGTATGACTTTGTTTTGTCCAGTTGTTCCATTGCTCCAGATATATCAAGGTCAATGCCTTGGAATCTCTTGCTTACAACATTTATTTCAAACAGTATGTCATGCCACAACACTAAGCCAGACAGAAATATGAAGTTATGTATGTTTCTGGTGATTCCATTTCCCACTACCACTGTTCTCCCACAAACAGTTCCTGTCATAGCATTATCCTCCATAATGGCAACTATGGCATCATCTATCTTCCTAATTTGGTGTTTGATAGGCTTTATCGCCTCCACTCAACTTTCCCGTCATGTGGCACTCAGTGGTTTCAATGTCAGAGACGATGTTCCCAGATGTTGCTTCAAAATTTGCCATTGATGAGTTGATGCAGAGAAAAATACATAGATGCTTTGAATTACATTAAAAAATTCAGCAGCCTCACTAGAAGCTGAAGCTACATCACTGACCACCAAGTTCAGTGAATGAGAACTGCATGGAATAAAAAAAGCTTGAGGGTTTAACTCTCGGATCTGTGTTTGCACTTCTTTGTTCTTTCCTCTCATGTTGGCACCATTATCGTAGCCCTGACCACTCATGTCAGCTATTGCAATTCCTGTATCTTCCAGCTTTTTAAGAAGCACCTTTGTCATACCAGCTCCTGTAGTATCATCAATGTCAATAAATTCTAGAAAATGCTTTCTGACAGTCACCATTGCAGGGACATTTACACTAGCTTCTGTTGTTGTTACAAAACGCACCATTAAAGTCATTTGTTCCATATGGCTGATGTCAGGTGGGCAGTCCAGAATAACAGAGTAATATCTTGCTGACTTCAGATCTATGACAATCTTCTGGTTGATTTTGGTTGCCAGTAACTGTATGATTTCACTTTGAATTGTGTTTCCAAGGTAGTGGTGTGTGTACATTTCTTGGGTGGTGACTCTTTTTAGATGCTCCTGAAGTACAGCATCAAACTCAGACATCAGCTCCACAATTTTAAGGAAGTTTCCATTGTTTGGCACATACAGCTGATCTGAAGTGCCACGCAGTGCTAGGTTTTGGGTAGCAAGCATTCTCACAATGGCAATGAGCCTTTTCAGCACATTTTGCCAGTAAAGAGATTCTGATGCACTCTTCTCTTGATGCTGATCATCTATGGTGGCTTTTAACCTTAGTCTCATCTCAAGCTCTTTCCACCAATGGAATTCTCTCTGGTGATTTGCTGCCTTCTCATGGCATGCCAGATTTCTAGCCAGATTTTTCCAGTCCTTTGTTCCTGTAGAACCCAATGTGGCTGGAACATTGGAGTTTGCAACAAAAACTGTATGCAGCATTCTGGGTTTTTGAGTACATAAGCCATGGCTTCTCCACTTTGTCACTAATGGGGATTTCACGCCAGTAATGTGTTGGATGGAAACTTCTATTTTCATTGTCTTTGGGGAATATGAAGTTTTTTCACTTGCTGTGGCCCACGCAGTACAAGGAAGTCCTTCAGACTACTGCTCAAGTTGGTCCACAGTCGTGGATCATCTAAACTTAAGGAACTAAACTCAGCAGCAGCTGTTCCTTGTGCCTCTACCACACTCTTCTCTGATCTACACTTTTCTTCAGGAATGTGCATGGTTATATCTATTTGAGATGGAGATGTGGATGCTGCAGTAGCTGCCAGGTCACCTGCACTCTAACTGGAAGATCAGGCATCTCCTCACCACTAACATCCTCACTGGGGCCGGAAGGCTCACCATGAACATTTGTGTCTATGTATCTCAGGAGAGCTCCTTCCTACTTAGATAGAAAAGCTTCCTTTGCTTGCTTTCTTTTCCTGAATGCTGCCCCAGAGGGGCGTTTTCTTCTTTCACTCATGACTGCTGTTCGGTGCCAGCTATAGTGGCTCTCAACACTCAGTTGAAGGGGACAAATAAGCAGGCTGGTAGCAGGACCTGAGTGAGGGAAGATATCAGCATCTTAAGGGCCTAACTGGCTCCTACTACTTCAGTTGACTGCCTGTTCTCCTCAAGTGAGTTCAGGGAAGCAGCAGGAAACAGGAAGCTCCCTGAGAAGTTGTGTTAATCGGTCCAGGCTCCTGGCAGTGCTAGAGAGGTACATAAGAGGCGTCTCCTCCTCTCTCTCTCTGCAGCTCCTGCTGCTTTCTGTTATTCCCTCTCACCTTTTCTCCTGCCTGCCTGTTATGTCTCTTGTGCCATCCTTCCTCCAGCACAGCACTCCACCACCTCTGTGCATCTAGAGCAGAGAGAATACATATGCACCAGCAGCAGATACAATTTTCTACACTCTGGGTCCTAGCGGCCCCCCACCACAGTCTGGTATCTGAGGCGGCTGCTTCAGTTCGCTTCATAGTAAGGCCAGCCCTGTGCTTGTTACTACATTGCATTATACATTTCTGTTCAGCCTCTGTCAGACTTTCCACAACAAATGCTCACTGAGGGGACAGTGTAGTGGGAGAAGTGGCATGGAGTGGCAAGCCAGAGGCGGAGAGAAAACTCAGAGCAGCGAGCCCTACAATGTATACCCACAACATCAATCACTCTACACAGGCCTTTGAAAGTGGAAACAGAGACTTGAAGCAGCATTTACTTCCCTCACATGCTCTGCGTTCCCCTACAGTTGAAAGGATAATATAAGAGCACTTGTGGATAGCAAAAATCAGTAGCAGAGTGACCACTGAACAAGTAATGATGCCACTAGAAAGAAGAGGGATTGGGAGTCAGCAGAGATGGAATAAGTACTATAGGCTGAGATATACAGGTATCTGATGCCTTTCCATGGATACATATTGTTTTGAAGCCAAGCAATCTACCCATTCTTATCAATGGCCATTCCCACAATTCCAGGGGAATGATGCAACTAAACTCACCTTCTCTATTCAATTCCATCATTTCACTGTCACTAGGATGTGATATCAGATATTACTCTGAGTATAGATAATAGATAAGGAAAATGGAAACTTCTTAGCAAAATCAAATTCATACTGAAAATCCTGGGGAGCTCTGGCAGTGGACAGCTAACAGCAAAATTTCTCTGGGAGTATGGCCTGAGATGAGAGTGGTGATCTTGTGTTCTGGAAGTACCGTCTTGATTTTTTTCCCCAGTGATGTGCTCCAGCTGTGTTTCTTTATCCCAGTGCTTGCTGATATCCTTTACCAGGGGGATGGTGACTTAGTTTGGCTAGATTTAAAGGCCACTCAGTAAGGAACATTGGAGCAGCTATCAGCTAACAAAGTTTCTGGTATTTTGGGGTATTTTTTCTTTTTCTAGGAGTAGTGACTAGGAAGAGAAGACAACGATGGTTCCTGAGGCAGCTCTAGAAGTGACCTAAGGAGAAGAGGACACAAAAGATGGCTGCATGTGGAAGCTGTGGAAGGTACCCTTGACAGGGTATCTGTTGGAAGCTACTTATGCATGAAATGTAACCTGATGAAGCTAAAGACAGAGAAGATCCAAGGATTACAGATGCAGCTGGAGATGATGATGGATTTGAAGGTATAATGCAGGAGAGGAGGGAGGAGATAGAGACAACTCAAGATTTGTGGCATCTATCAAATAAAAGGACTTGGAAAGTGGACTTCCGGAAGAGGAGGATGACGATGGAAGAAGTGACCATGAGGACAAAGCAGAGTTAGAGACCAACTACTGGTGTGAAATCAAGTTGAGTAACAGGCTTGCTGCACTGGGGAATGAGGAGAGGAAATAGGCAGAAGATGGAGTGGCGAGGGAGAAGAGAAAGGAAGCCAGTTGCTCCAGAAGAGATGATGGATATAGTCAGGGCCTGGAGCCCAAGATAAAATGAGGATGATATACAAGGGATATATAACCCTTCTGCCTGTCTGAATTGGCAGCAACAAGGGCCGGGTTCAGTATCTAGGGGTTCTGTTTCAATAACACAATGCAAAACCTGCTCGAGCCCCCACCCAGTGACCTGGGACAATTACATACCACCCCCCCTGGCACCTCTAGGAGGCAATACTTCCCATCTCGCAAGCACGAAGTCTGAGTGCAGCAAAATCCTTTTAATAAAGGAGGGAAACAATACAGCATTATGTTGGGGTAACACCACAAACAGGATTCATAACACAAACCATGAGCAAAAGACCCACTCCCAAGTAAGTTTGGCAGTATCCTTTTCCCCTCAGGGTCTGAAGTCCAACAACTCAAATGATCACCCCAAAGTCCCAAAAGTCCAACACCCCAAAAGTTTCTTGAGTCCAGCAACCCAAAAATCACCCAAAAGTCCCACAACCCAAAAGTCTCTGTCCCTGGTCAGTGCAGCCCCAGAGTTCAAAAGTTTATCTGCAGAGTTTTACACCCCCCGCAGCCTGGGTGGAAATGGGGGGGGGGGAAGGGGCACACAGGGTGTTAAGGGGAACCTTACGTGGACTGAGGTCGACTGCCCCGCCTCTCCATGGGGTTCTGCTGCAGCCTTCACCAGAAGCTGCTCCACTCCACCAGACATCCCATGAACTGATCTGCTTTGCCCCGCTCTGCCCCGCTTCACTCCACTCGCCGTCCCGTGGGCTGCTCCAACCATTCCATAAACTGTTCAGCTCCAATCCACTTTGCTTCACTTGCCATCCCATGGGCCGCTCCAACCGTCCCACAAACTGCTCCACTCTGCCAGCCTCTCAGCAATATATCTTCAGTCTCCCCCACTAGTTAACACAGCACTCAGTGATCTCAGGTCTTAGTAACTTTAGCTCTTTAGTGAGTTCAGCTCTTAGTAGGGAAGCCCCAGTGCTGGTACACTATTGGCCCAAAGTGAATTCAGTACAGCAGCCTGTAACTAGATTCTTAATGGATTCAAAATTAGCTCTGTTATTCAATAGTGGAGAGAGAGAGAGAAGGTGGTACAATTGGTGTCAGGCCCTCAAAGGGAACCCATACCATCCAGTACAAATACCTGTCCCCAGCCTCTCTCAATTCACTGGCTTTTGGGACCCATGTCCCTTGTCTAGTGAGTGCTACTTAGTTGATGGTGAGTTCCTCTGTTATAAAACAGTTCCACTGGCCTTGATTCACATAATCAGGGTAACAGCACTTTATTATTCCTGTCCCAATAACATAGAAACTGGGGATCCCATAGCAGCCAAAGTGACCATTTGGGCAGCTGTGGGCTCATGTTAGGTGGGGCGGGTGTGCCTATGCAAACAAGACCAGCCCCTGAAGTTCTTTTCCACAACTCGCCACAGTTCACTACCAGATGTCAGGGTAGAACTCATCCTGACTCTGCTTACAGATAGAATAGAGGAAAACATTACTTTGGTAAAATAGGGACTTTCCCTGCTCTGCAGCCAGCATGAAACTTGACTGAACAGACTGAACAGACTGAAAATGTTAAAATACTGGTTTTCTGAGCCCCTCTAATAACCTAAATGTTCTCCAGGTTCCTTCACCACTTACAAACCAAGGTGGTAAAAAAAACCATTTCCTTTCCTTTTTGAATAATATAACCAATGGACTGATAAAAAATATTTCCGATGCTAGCCTTTCTCCCACTTTCTGCGATTCTTAGTTCAGACAGTCACAAAGTCTATATGAATTTTGACACGAACTAGTTCCTTTTATCTCTTTATTGTCAACTTTTCTGCCTGAAAATAGAGCCCTATTTTATATATTGGCTGAATTTTCTGTTTTAATTTGTTCATCATTTAGCCCTCTTCTGATTGGGAAGCTAAATCTGAGATACAATCAATGAGTCACATTATTTCCAGTAATTTTTAAAAACAATCCAGTCTGAGAAAGATGCTTTCCAAAGCATAACTGTCTGTCTGACAGCTGCTACTGAATTTTTGCTTCCTTATCCCTCCGATCCATCTTAAGGGTGAAATGATGAAAATTGTATCAGGTATGAATTGAGTCCTGCAATAAAATTACCTCAGTGGGCCTCTGATATCCACAGACAGATTTTGCAGGATGCAGCTTTGGTGTAGAATCTGCTGTGACGTATGGAGTTCAGATGGGAGGAGGAAGCTATAGGAGGAGTAAAATCAGAGCTAATTAGGCAAGTGTTTTCTTGTCTGCTTGTTTTTGTTATTTTTTCTCTTTTTTTCTTTTTAGCAATACCAAATGTTCAAAAGATGTCACTGGTCTTGAGCAATACCTGTTAAATTAACACACAAATCATTTCATTGAATCCCTTTTAGTCTTCAAATTACATAAAGGGAATAATTTATGACAGCACTGACAGGAATCTATGTTAGATGGAGATGGAGAGGATAAAAAAGACTTTATATATGGAAAAAAAGGCCATTGTGGGCAAAATTGCCAAACTTGACTCACTCTATGCGCAAAAGGTTGGAAAAGGATATATTCAAATTGAAAAACAAAGAGAGGAAATGACTTTGCAGGACAGTAGCCAGTGAGTTATTTAGCTGTTCTGAAATACAAAGCAGCTCTAGTTATGAAACTTGGAGAAAGCTGAGTCTTAATCTTCAGACATTACTACCTAAACAGTGACGTATATCAGGTTTTTAGGCTTGTTGTTTTAAACAAAAGTTCTTTATTGGGTTATGACTTGTTCTCCCCAGTAAATCTGGATATTTAATTGAGATTTATGGTGGTATTATGAACAGAAATACTTGATTAATGCTTTGTCCGAGTATACTTTCCTTTTCATGGATGTATAGGGTCATGTAGGTTAAAAGATTCTTTGGGGATGAGGCTAAGCATACAGTTAGTTGGCAAAAGTGGGAGTTCTTGTCTGCAAGTGGCAACAAATGGATCTACTCGTGCAATAGGGGCAGTATCCTAACTCCTTATCAGCTGGAAATTGCAAGAGGGGGCTTCAAGGCACTTCAGCCTGCCAACAGAAAGGTGATCTCAGGCTGGAACTTGAAAGAAAAACTATGGTTTTGGAGGTAGATCCTTGACGGTGACAAGTGCTGAGGGAGCGTGCTTGTAGGGCCATGCCCATGTTTGACCATTGAGTTTAGTGAAGCTACTCCATTGTGCTTGATTCTGAGATGCCTGAGATGATTTAATGAAGCCTGATACCTGGTATCTCTGATTAAGAGGGACAGCAAGATAGCCTGGGGGTCAGGGAGTGAGTGTGAAATGGAATTCCAGTGTGGACATGAGCTAGGAAAAGAATAAGATATTCAGCAGGCAGACTCAGGCCTTGGAATGGCTCTGGGGATAGTAATAGGTGGCCTGAAGGTCACTGGTTCAAATGTGGGTCCTGGGTCAGTTCAAAATTGTTGGAGGTTTTTTTTGTTTTTTCCTATTGATAACTGTTCTAACAGTTTGGGTGCTTACCTAAACTTATCTCAACCTCTTAACTCCACAAAATTCGTCTGGAAATCTCATGAAAATCTTTGCCAGTTCCAGTTCCAGTCTTGGCTAGAAACCAGAAGTGAAAAGAATCATAGTCATTTCAAACCCTTAAAAATGTGCTTTGATTTTTGTTTTACACCAGGGAAAAAGGGAGAGAGGGGCTTCAAGGAAGTTGGGGTGTGAGTGTGTGGCGTTGCTACTTTTTCAAAACTAGATCACCCATTGTTAGTGGACTTTCTCACTCCTGAAAAATCTATGGTTCTCATTACAGAAGAGTCAAATTGACTGAGATGAAGAATTAATAGTCTTCCAGTGGTTGTCCCCACACCATCCCTCTCAGTCTTCCTCTTCCTCATAAACTGGTATCCGTTGATTGAACTGAACTTATTAGGTTTTCAGTTGAAAAACTGAGGGTTCTCCAGAGAGAAATAGCAAGGGGTACTATTTTTCTGCCACAGGATGGGAGTAACCTCTTGGAAGTCAGTGGAAATTATTCTCATCTTGTGGTGGATGAATAGTGCCTTGGGCTATTACTCTCTAGAGACATCTCTAGCCAAAGAGACCAAGTGGTGAGTCCTCTCCTGGGGCCTTAACGACCATTACAGGATGGGAGTAAACTGCTGTTGAAGTCAGTGGGAGTTACTCCCATCCTGTAGCAGGAGAACAGAGCCCAGGGGAGGGTCAAATATCCTTTAGAAATTTTCCATTGATTTCAATAAAGAATGTTTAGCAGATATGGAATTCTTTCCACAGTAGTAAAACTGCAGTAACATACGCAATTGGCTTGGATAATCTGAGGAACAATCCAATCTCAGTGTTAGAGGGGGAAAATGATCCCCACAAATTTTACATAATTCTTATGATTCTCATGGAGGCATATATGTCTCCTGCTTCGGTTTGCAAGGGAGTACCATTGCATTTGTTTGGGTCCATGAAAACATGGGAGCTGTGATGCTTTACTTTGTATTTTTAAGTCAGACCCTTCAGTTGTTTGGGGGTTTTGGATGTATTTTTAAAATTATGAATAAAATGACAAATAACTCATCTCTCATACATTTATGTTTTCCAAAATACAAAAATTAAGAAGAAACATACTGAGTCAGAGGATGTGACAGCCTCATTTGCACAATTCAGGTTCTTATTGACGCCATAAATAATTATTAATTAGATGTTCCCAAAGCAAAACACGGAAATACTGAACAATCATTTAATGCTGGGTTTGGCAGAAATGAAGTGTGGTTGGGAACTAGGAATACTTAAAAAAATATGTAAAGGAAGGTCAGCAATATTCAAACCAAACAGCAGGAGGTTCCTATTATAATGTTACAATCTTTCTCTGTAGCAGCATGCTCAGTAGTCATGGCACAGACAAAATCATTGTAGACATACAGTGCAATAGTTAACTGCACTGTCCACTGACCCATAGACATTATAGGAGCATTTATGTTCCCAGCTTGCTGCATACCTGTCAGACGATGTGGATTGGGCTCCACAATATATGTGTAGTGTTCCATGGATTTTAACATAGTAATAAAAAAAGTTAAAATGGAAAAAATGTTTTTAAAAACACATGAACAAGAACAGAGATATCTTTTAAGAAAAGAGGCATAGCTGTTGACAACCCTGCCGACAGACTGAATTTCTTTCAGCAAACTCATCATTATTCAATTTAAAGTTTTTTGAGAAAAATACAAAAATGATAAACATTTCTAAATGTTTGCCAGGTTACTCATGGGCAGTAGTAGAAGGTAACAGCACTCAGCAAATAGCAGCTATTTCATTAACTGTCATGTTAACTTTCCTCTTGGTTCCTGAAAAAAACCTTGCTAACAGACTGCTGACAAATATTATACCTATTTAATTATCAGTGATTTATATTTGATTACTTACAATGAATACTACACCTGTTACTATTGCAGCACAATCACTGTGGATTAAGAGGCAAATACAAGTGAATGGGCTGCATTCAGTATTCTGGGGAGGTGTGACACAAGACTAGGGTAGAGGTAGGGTAGGAATGACTTTATTCTTCCTTGTTAGCTTCCTGATCCTAGGGCTCTTCGGTCAGTGGACTTCTCCTGGGCATAAAATGCCAGCTTCAAAGCGGCTGTATTTTATAGTAGCTGTCAAAAGCTTCCAATCAGTTCAGACAGCAGCTGGGGATCACTGAGGTGTAAAGATCTCCTGTCCACACTCCCTTTTCCATGGCCCTGAGCCTGGCCCTGTGCTGAGGTGGTGCAGGAGCTGTCCTGGTGGGTCTACATCACTTGAGGATTCCCCTAGGCATTGGAAATCCTCCATTGGTCAGTTAAGCCAGGTTAATGGCCATTTTGCATCCCTGGAGTGCACAAAGCAGCCTGGTTGTATTGGTGAACCTGATCTTACAGCCCTGTCCAGAGAGGCTCATACAATCTCTAGTGCTTTCTAAACCCAGACCTTTTTGTGGGCAATGAGGTGCTTCATTGCCCTTTGAAGAACTCGAGGAGGAATTCTACTCCTGTTACACTTGTTTTTGTTTTTAGATAGACCTATTGTTAGGCTGAGTACTTTTGTGGGGAGATTGTGATCAATCAGCAAGGAACTGTAGAACGCTTTTCTTCTACACACATAACTCATGACAGGTTATAGATTGGTTCTCAGATTGCCTTATTATAGCTCCCACTCTACTTGGAATTTTCTGCTCATGATATAAACTATCCCTTAAATCAACAATGGCTGTTGTTGGGCTGCAACAGCTTCTCCTGGACTGGTTTCAAGATAGAGGCCCAGAACATTTGCGTGTGTAAATCAGCAGAGCTTGATTGACATCAGTGGACGTATGATGTTTTACGTTGGCTGAGCACTTACCATCTCTTTAAAATTATTTCTTGCTGTCCTCATTTTAACTTTTTCAGTTCACTTTAATTGAGTTTTCTCTGGGATTGTCAACTCTATGTTAGCTTCCTGCTGTTTCCATTAACATGTTTGTCCAGACTAGGAAATTCAGCCACCACAAATATTCAATTTAAACCAGCGTGTTTTGTTGCTTAAGTTAGAGAACCTGCTTTTAGAACTCATCATGATAGGGCTGCTCTAATATTTTGGATTAGGATTGGTCTCTAAAAATATTGGTGTGCCACATTTATATAGCTTATGATACTAAAACTCTTGGCTGATGTAAAAGGGACCTATGGTAATAAATTAAAGTGACAAGCACTTATTTCCAGCTGATGAACATAGAGGTCTGCTATGTACTTCTTCCCTCCTCCACCCCCCCAAAGTATCTGGTAATGGTCACGCTCAGACACAGAATAATGTATTCATGGACTATTGGTATGATCCAGTATGGCCATATGCTCCTGTTATATTTACAAAGTTATGTTAGTACTAGCATGCAAGGATGGCATTTAGATCTTTAAATCTTGTTTAATGATTTATTATAATTGATCCTGAGGGTATGTCTACACTACGGGATTATTCTGATTTTACATAAACCGGTTTTATAAAACAGATTGTATAAAGTTGAGTGCACGCGGCCACACTAAGCAC
This sequence comes from Gopherus flavomarginatus, assembly GCF_025201925.1. Classification (NCBI taxonomy): domain Eukaryota; kingdom Metazoa; phylum Chordata; order Testudines; family Testudinidae; genus Gopherus; species Gopherus flavomarginatus. The sequence continues at coordinate 199,309,659 of NC_066617.1, read as the reverse complement.
ATTAATTTGACGGTGTGCATCCATGGTCCAAGGCTGGCATCGATTTCTGGATTGTTGCACTGTGGGTAGCTATCCTGTAGCTATCCCATAGTTCCCGCAGTCTCTCCTGCCCCTTGGAATTCTGGGTTGAGAGCCCAGTGCCTGATGGGGCAAAAATCATTGTCGCGGGTGGTTCTGGGTACAGCCTCACCCCTCCCTCCGTGAAAGCAGCAGACAACCATTTTGCGCCTTTTTTCCTGGGTGAACTGTGCAAACGCCATAGCACAGCAAGCATGGACCCTGCTCAGATCAATACCACAATCGTGGACGTTGTAAACACTTCGCGCATTCTCGTGCAGTCTATGCTGAACCGGGACCTGCAAAGCAGGCGAGGAGGATGCGGCGGCTAGGGCAGCACGGCGACAAGAGTGATGAGGACATGGACACAGAATTCTCTCAAACCGTGGGTCCCTGTGCTTTGGAGATCCTGCTGGTAATGGGGCAGGTTCTAGCTACTGAATGCCGATTTTGGGCCCGGGAAACAAGCACAGACTGGTGGGACCGCATAGTTTTGCAGGTGTGGGACGATTCCCAGTGGCTGCGAAACTTTCACATGCATAAGGGCCCTTTCATGGAACTTTGTGACTTGCTTTCCCCTGCCCTGAAATGCCATAATACCAAGATGAGAGCAGCCCTCACAGTGGAGAAGTGAGTGGCAATAGCTCTGTGGAAGCTTGCAAAGCCAGACAGCTACCGGTCAGTCGGGAATCAATTTGGAGTGGGAAAATCTACTGTGGGGGCTGCTGTGATGCAAGTAGCCAAAGCAATCATTAAGCTGCTGCTATGAAAGGTTGTGACTCTGGGAAACGTGCAGGTCATAGTGGATGGCTTTGCTGCAATGGGATTCCCTAACTGTGGCGGGGCAATAGATGGAACCCATATCCCTATCTTGGCACCGGAGCACCAGGGCACCCAGTACATAAACCACAAGGGATACTTTTCAGTGGTGCTGCAAGCACTGGTGGATCACAAGGGACGTTTCACCAACATCCATATGGGATGGCCAGGAAGGGTTCATGACGCTCGCGTCTTCAGAAGCACTGCTCTGTTTAAACTGCTGCAGCAAGGGAATTACTTCCCAGACCAGAAAATAACAGTTGGGGATGTTGAAATGCCTATAGTTATCCCGGGGGACCCAGCCTACCCCTTGATGCCGTGGGTCATGAAGCCATACACAGGCAGCCTGGACAGTGGTCAGGAGCTGTTCAACTACAGGCTGAGCAAGGGCAGAATGGTGGTAGAATGTGCATTTGGCCGTTTAAAGGCGCGCTGGCGCACATTACTGACTCTCTCAGACCTCAGCCAAACCAATGTCCCCTTTGTTATTGCTGCTTGCTGTGTGCTCCACAATCTCTGTGAGAGTAAGGGGGAGACCTTTATGGCGGGGTGGGAGGCTGAGGCAAATCACCAGACAGCTGCAGCAGAACAGGAGCCAGCAAACAGAGCTGTAAATAGGGGAGTTTCAGTGGGAGTTCTGTTGGAGGAGCAGGTTTTTGTAGTTTGTGGATTGTATTGTGTAGTGTGTAGTTTGTAGTTTGTGGATTGTATTGTGTAGTGTGTAGTTTGTAGTTTGTGGAGTGTAGTGTGTGTGTGTGTGCGTGTAGGCTGCTAGGGGCAGTGTGCTGGGAGAGCAGCGGAGCCCTGATTAGGGGGCAGGGCTTACCTGATTAGGGGTCCTATATAAGTAGCCAGCCAGTCAGGCAGCAGCACAGGAGCCAGCAAACAGAGCTGTAAACAGGGGAGTTTCAGTGGGAGATTCCAGGGGGAGGTTGCAGGGGAGACTAAGACAGAGGAACCAACAAGCAAGTCAAGGGATAGGGTGGTGGTCTGGTGCCTGCTGGGGGCTTGTGTTGGGTTGACTACCAGGCGTCAGGTGTGAAGGCCATGACTGATACAGAGGTAGCAGTGAAAGACACAATGAGGATGACTGGATGTGGAAGCTGCGGCATGTACATGATCCTGGAGGGGGCGCCTGAAAAGAGCTTTGTCTGCATGAAGTGCCGCCTGATAGAGCTGATGGAAGAGAAGATCCGAGGACTGGAGATGCAGGTGGAAACTCTGGTTGAGTTCAGAAGTGGGTTCGAGCAGACGATGGAGCACAGACACGAGGGGGCTGAAGGGATAAGCTCAGATGTGCAGATGGAAGCAGGACCAAAGAATTCAGAGGAGAGACTGCTGGGGGAGGAAAATGGACGGTGGAAGCATGTGACTAAAAGAACCAGGCAGAGGAAAAGACGGGCCAGTGAAGGAGAAATAGAACTCAGGAACAGGTTTGCAGAGTTGGAAAATGAAGAAGGGGCACAGCAGGTGGTCGCTGAAGGAGAGAGGGCAAGGAAAAAGAGAAGAGCTGATAGTCCTGCAAGAGGAGGGGGGGAGTCAATGGAGGCAACACCAAATATGAGCCCCAGGAGGATTGCGAGGGGGAATAGGAGTTGAGAGGACTTGCAGCCGGTGGGTGTGGGAGATAGACCAGAGAAGCTCACTATCACCAGGAAAAGGCATGTCTACGTGATTGGAGATTCCTTACTGAGAAGAATAGACAGGCCTGTGACTAGAGCTGATCGGGAGAACAGAAGGGTGTGCTGTATGCCGGGTGCTAAGATACAGGATGTGGACCTGAGGCTGAAAAGGATACTAGCGGGAGCGGGGAAGAATCCGTTGATTGTCCTTCATGTGGGAATGAATGATACGGCTAGATACTCTCTGGAATGTATCAAGGGAGACTATGCCAGAAGTTGCTGGGGAAGACGCTTAAGGAAATCGAGGCTCAGGTGATCTTCAGTGGGATTCTGCCGGTTCCTAGAGAAGAGCGACAAAGGTGTGACAAGATTATGGTGATCAACAGATGGCTCAGGCAGTGGTGCTATAAGGAGGGCTTTGGGATGTACGGCCATTGGGAAGCATTTACGGACAGAAAACTGTTCTCTCGGGATGGACTTCACCTGAGCAAGGAGGGAAATAGACTTCTAGGATGGAGGCTCGCCGACCTGATTAAGAGAGCTTTAAACTAGAAATTTGGGGGAGATGGGTGGGAGGTGTTTGGGAGATCTCCACGCCAGAATTTAACCTTGAGAGGGAAGTAAACAAAGTAAGAGGGGATACAGCCGTGGACAGAAGAATTGGCATAAGGAGGAAGGGTAGTGTAGATAATAGACTAACAGGTGATGTTGGTGGTAGAATGTCTGTGCCTAACAGGGTACAGAATGTGAGTGAAGCCAAACGGCAAAAATTAAGATGTCTGTACACTAATGCGAGGAGCCTAGGGAACAAAATGGAGGAACTAGAGCTACTGGTGCAGGAAGTGAAACCAGATATTATAGGGATAATGGAAACGTGGTGGAATAGTAGTCATGACTGGATACAGGTATTGAAGGCTATGTGCTGTTTAGGAAAGATAGAAATAAAGGCAAAGGTGGTGGAGTAGCATTGTACATCAATGAGGAGGTTAACTGTGAAGAAATAAGAAGTGATGGAATGGACAAGACGGAGTCTGTCTGGGCAAAAATCACACTGGGAAAGAGAGCTACTAGAGCCTCCCCTGAGATACTGCTTGGGGTGTACTACAGACCGCCGGGATCTGATTTGGATATGGATAGAGACCTCTTTAATGTTTTTAAGGAAGTAAACACTAATGGGAAATGTGTGATCATGGGAGACTTTAACTTCCCAGATATAGACTGGAGTACAAGTGCTAGCAAGAATAGTAGGGCTCAGATTTTTCTGGATATGATAGCTGATGGATTCCTTCACCAAGTAGTTGAAGAACCGACAAGAGGGGATGCCATTTTAGATTTGGTTTTGGTGAGCAGTGAGGACCTCATAGAAGAAATGGTTGTAGGGGACAACTTTGGTTTGAGTGATCATGAGCTAATTCAGTTCAAACTAGATGGAAGGATAAACAAAAATAGATCTGGGACTAGGGTTTTTGATTTCAAAAGGGCTAACTTTAAAGAATTAAGGAAATTAGTTAGGGAAGTGGATTGGACTGAAGAACTTGTGGATCTAAATGCAGAAGAGGCCTGGAATTACTTTAAGTCGCAGCTGCAGAAACTATTGGAAGCCTGCATCCCAAGAAAGGGAAAAAAAAACATAGGCAGGAGTTGTAGACCAAGCTGGATGAGCAAGCATCTCAGAGAGGTGATTAAGAAAAATCAGAAAGCCTACAAGGAGTGGAAGAAGGGTGGGATTAGCAAGGAAAGCTATCTTAGTGAGGTCAGAACATGTAGGGATAAAGTGAGAAAGGCTAAAAGCCAAGCAGAGTTGAACCTTGGAAAGGGAATTAAAACAAATAGTAAAAGGTTCTATAGCCATATAAATAAGAAGAAAACGAAGAAAGAAGAAGTGGGACCATTACACACTGAGGATGGAAAGGAGGTTAAGGATAACCTAGACATGGCCCAATATCTAAATAAGTACTTTGCCTCAGTCTTTAATAAGGCTAATGGGGAGCTTAGGGGTAATGGAAGGATGACAAATGGGAATGAGGATATGGAGGTGGATATTACCACATCTGAGGTAGAAGCCATACTTGAACAGCTTAATGGGACAAAATCGGAGGGCCCGGACAATCTTCATCTGAGAATATTAAAGGAACTGGCGCATGAAATTGCAAGCCCGTTAGCGAGAATTTTTAATGAATCAGTAAACTCAGGGGTTGTACTGTACGACTGGAGAATTGCTAACGTAGTTCCTATCTTTAAGAAAGGGAGAAAGAGTGATCCGAGTAGCTATAGGCCTGTTAGTTTGACATCTGTAGTATGTAAGGTCTTGGAAAAATTTTTGAAGGAGAAAGTAGTTAAGGACATTGAGATCAATGGTAATTGGGACAAAGTACAACATGGTTTTATTAAAGGCAGATCGTGCCAAACCAACCTGATCTCCTTCTTTGAGAAGGTGACAGACTATTTAGACAAAGGAAATGCGGTAGACCTAATTTACCTCGATTTCAGTAAGGCATTTGACAAGGTTCCACATGCGGAATTATTAGTCAAATTGGAAAAGATGGGGATCAATATGAGAATTGAAAGGTGGATAAGGAACTGGTTAAAGGGGAGACTACAAAGGGTCGTACTGAAGGGTGAACTGTCAGGCTGGAAGGAGGTTACTAGTGGAGTTCCTCAAGGATCGGTTCTGGGACCAATCTTATTTAACCTTTTTATTACTGACCTTGGCACAAAAAGCGGGAATGTGCTAATAAAGTTCGCGGATGACACGAAGCTGGGCGGTATTGCTAACATGGAGAAGGACCGGGATATCATACAGGAAGATCTGGACGACCTTGTAAACTGGAGTAATAGTAATAGGATGAAATTTAATAGTGAAAAGTGCAAGGTCATGCACTTAGGGATTAATAATAAGAACTTTAGATATAGATTGGGGACGCATCAGTTGGAAGCAACAGAGGAGGAGAAGGACCTTGGGGTATTGGTAGATTGCAGGATGACTATGAGCCGCCAATGTGATATGGCCGTTAAAAAAGCTAATGCAGTTTTAGGATGCATCAGGCAAGGTATTTCCAGCAAAGATAAGGAGGTGTTAGTACCGTTATATAAGGCGCTGGTGAGACCTCACCTGGAATACTGTGTGCAGTTCTGGTCTCCCATGTTTAAGAAGGATGAATTCAAACTGGAACAGGTTCAGAGATGGGCTACTAGGATGATCCGAGGAATGGAAAACCTGTCATATGAAAGGATACTCAAAGAGCTTGACTTGTTTAGTCTAGCCAAAAGAAGGCTGAGGGGGGATATGCTTGCTCTTTATAAATATATCAGAGGGATTAATATTAGGGAGGGAGAGGAATTATTTAAGCTTAGTACCAATGTAGATACAAGAACGAATGGGTATAAACTGGACACTAGGAAGTTTAGACTTGAAATTAGACGAAGGTTTCTAACCATTAGAGGAGTGAAGTTCTGAAACAGCCTTCCAAGGGGAGTAGTGGGGGCAAAAGACATATCTGGCTTTAAGATTAACCTTGATAAGTTTATGGAAGGGATGGTATAATGGGAGAGCCTAATTTTGGCAACTGATCTTTGATTATCACCAGATAGGTATGCCCAGTGGTTGGTGATGGGATGTTGGATGGGATGGGATCTGAGTTACTGCAGAGAATTCTTTTCTGAGTGCTGGCTGGTGAGTCTTTCTCACATGCTCAGGGTTTAGCTGATCGTCATATTTGGGGTCGGGAGGGAATTTTCCTCCAGGGCAGATTGACAGAGGCCCTGGAGGTTCTTCGCCTTCCCCTGCAGTGTGGGGCATGGGTCACTTGCTGGTGGATTCTCTGCAGCTTGAGGTCTTCAAACCACAATTTGAAGACTTCAATAACTCAGGCATAGGTTAGGGGTTTGTTATAGAAGTGGATGGGTAGGGTTCTGTGGCCTGCTTTGTGCAGGGGGTCGGACTAGATGATCACATTGGTCCCTTCTGACCCTAGAATCTATGAATCTATGAACCTAGCCGCTGATTATGTGCAGCCAGACACCAGGGCGATTAGAAGAGCACACCAGGAAGCGGTGCGCATCAGAGAAGCTTTGAAAACGAGTTTCATCACAGGCCAGGGTACGGTGTGACTGCTGTGTTTGTTTCCCCTTCATGAATCCCCCCCCTTTATTGACTCCTTCCCTGTAAGCAACCCACCCTCCCCCTTCGATTACAGCTTGCTTAAGGAAATGAAGTCACTATCGTTTAAAAATCATGTATTCTTTATTAACAGTCATTCCCTGTAAGCAACCCACCCTCCCCCTTCAATTACAGCTTGCTTAAGGAAATAAAGTCTCTATCGTTTAAAAATCATATATTCATTATTAAAAAGTAATTATAAAAAGAGGCAGAGAACTGACAAGGTATCCTGGGTGTGGTTTGGGAGGAGGATAGGAGGGAAGGAAAAGGCCATTAAACACATTTCAATGTAATGACAGCCTTTTGGTTGGACTGTCCACGGGGGTGGAGTGGGCGGGTGCATGAAGCCTTCCCCCATGCATTCTTACATGTCTGGGTGAGGAAAATATGGAACATGGTGAGTGGTGAAGGTGGTTACACAGGGGCTGCAGCGGCACTCTGTGACCCCGCTGCTCTTCCTGAAGATCCACCAGACGTCGGAGGATATCAGTTTGATTACGCAGCAGCCCCAGCGTTGCATCCCGCCACCGCTGATCTTCCTGCCTACACCTCTGATCTTCCTGCCACCACCTCTCATCTCGAGCGTCTCTCCTATCTTCATGTTCGTCCCTCCTATCCTCACGTTGGTCCCTCCTGTCCTCACATTCACTGGCATCTTTCCTGTACTTTGCTACCACGACCTTCCACTCGTTCAGATGAGCTCTTTCATTGCGGGTTACTTCCATGATTTCCGAGAACATTTCGTCTTGCATCTTCTTTTTCCTCCGCCTTATCTGAGAGAGCCTTCGGGATGGAGTAGGGAGGCTTGAATAATGTGCAGCTGCATGAGGGAGGGAAAAAAGGGAGAGAAGTATTTAAAAAGATACATTTTACAGAACAATGGTTATACTCTTTCACAGTGAACAACACTATTCATCTTACATAGCACATGTGATTTCACTACAAGGTCGCATTTTACATCTTAATATTGAGTGCCTGCGGCTCTGGTGTTACAGATCTCACAGACGCAGGTCCGGGCATCAGAATTCAGCTTGCATGCGGCCATGGTAAGCCATTGTCTTTCGGCTTCTCCAGCCTTCATATACACAGTGCCCTCTGATGCTTCTTTCTTGTTAACATGTAGCAGCAGAAGCCAACTCCCCCATCCAATTCTCTAGGATGATTGCTTTACCCCTCCCCCAACCGCATGGCTGGTATCATGGAAGATCACTGCTAATCATCCCCTTTCCGCCCCTCACCGCATGGCTGGTAGCTGGGAAGATTCCTGCTAGCCAAACGCAAAAAAGCTCAGCTCTATCATTCCTCCCCTCCCCCCGCTTGGCTACGTGCAAGGAAGGCTTTCTTTTAAGCAACAGCCCAGTAGGAAAATGGCCATCTCTGTCCCCTTAATTAAATTCCTGAATTTCAACCAGGTTACCATGAACAATATCACTCTTCTGAGGATAACAAAGTGAGATAAAGAAAGGATGTTTCTTGAATGCCAGCAATCACTGGGACCATACGCAGCTATGCTTTGTCATGCAATGATATCTGATTACTTGTCACATGCATGGCATGGTAAAGTGTCCTACCATGGTGGACGGAACAAGACTGCCTTGCCCAGAAATCTTCTGCAAAGGCTTTTGGAGTACCTCCAGGAGCACTTCATGGAGATGTCCCTGGAGTATTTCCGCTCCATCCCCAGACATATTAACAAACTTTTCCAGTAACTTTACTGGCCGTGAATGCATCCCAAGCCCTCATGCAAATCAATCATTAAAAAACGCTTGCTTTTAAACCATGTTTTATATTTACAAAGGTACACTCACCAGAGGTCGCTTCCATGGCTTCACTGTCTGGGCTAGTGCCTTGGGAGGGCTGGGAGGGTAATTCCGTCTGGGTCAGAAAAAGCTCCTGGCTGTTGGGGCTAACGGAGTGCTGTGTGCTCACTGCAAGGCCATCCTCCTCTTCCTCATCTTCCCCCTCTGCAGAATCCTCAGCCATGGCTGAGATTACCACTCCCACCTCGGAATCCACGGACAGGGGTGGGGTAGTGGTGGCGCAGCCCCCTAAAATTGCATGCAGCTCAGCGTAGAAGCAGCATGTTTTCGGCCCTGACCCAGACCTTCCATTTGCTGCTTTGGTTTTCTGGTAGGCTTGTCTGAGCTCCTTAACTTTCACTCTGCACTGCACCGAGTCCCTGGTGTGGCCTTTTTCCATCATAGCCTTGGAAATTTTTTCAAATATTTTTTCATTTCGTCTTTTGGAACGGAGTTCTGTTAGCACTGAATCCTCTCCCCATATAGCGATCATAACCAGTACCTCCCGTGCGGTCCATGCTGGAGCTCTTTTTCTATTCTCGGGAGACTGCATTGCTGCCTGTGCTGATGAGCTCTGTGTGGTCACCTGTGCTGATCAGAGCTCCATGCTGGGCAAACAGGAAATGAAATTCAAAAGTTGGTGGGGCTTTTCCTGTATACCTGGCCAGTGCATCTGAGTTGAGATTGCTGTCCAGAGCGGTCACAGTGGTGCACTGTGGGATACCGCCCGGAGGCCAATACCGTCTATTTACGGCCACACTAACCCTAATCCGATATGGTAATATCGATTTTAGTGCTCCTCCTTTCATCGGGGAGGAGTACAGAAACCAATGTAAGGAGCCCTTTATAGCGATGTAAAGGGCCTCATAGTACGGACGGGTGCTGCATTAAATCGGTTTAACACTGCTAAAATCTGTTTAAATGCGTAGTGTAGACCAGGCCTGAGAATTAACATTAGCCTTCCCTAATAAGTTAATTTAGTATTGATGCTGGTAGCAAGGAATGGATATTGCATTGGTTTTGTCATTGCTGATTTGCTCCCATGCCCCTCTGGACTGCAAAGTTAAATCCTCTCTCCTCTAAATTGATGTCATAATGTCAAAATTAAGGAGACAAGATAGAGTGATTATCCTGGCAACCAGTGGGAGTAGCAGAATGTGAAATGCAAAGACTGAACAATCTTAACTCTTTAGGAAATACCTTAGAGAAGTGGCACAAGATAATTCTACCCAACCTCACTCTGCTCAGATTACATAGCTGATGGCTTAGCAAACGAAATTTTTAGGAAATATGATAACATATGGTATCTACTTTTACAGGTGATTGTGATTTCTGTGGCTACATATCTTTATTGCCATCAGGCGGTATAATCCTACTGTCATCAGTTTCATTTAAAGATATACTTGAAAAAACACATTGGCACAGATAGATATGTAGTTTGAGCCAGTTTCCTGGTGTAAATTGATGTCACTTTCTTCATTGTAAAGATCTGGCCTTATAGATCTGGTATCTACATGACAATTAAATTAATCCATTGTAATCACTGTAGTAGAGTATAATTTATATAAAAGTAACTTGAGTCCAGACATATGCAAATAAATCCTTTTCTGGATAACTCAGTTTCCCTTCCCACTATTTCTTGATGTGAATAGACAAATTCAATAAGAAAGAACTGCAAAATGGTATAGCTGTTGAGAAAGATGCACAGTATGGCAGTGAAATCTGCCAGAACCACAACATTTTACATTGGGTAACATATCCACAATGCTGGATTAATATAATATCCTATATGAAATGTGTGAGTAATGTGGCAGCAGTTCACAGGATCACTGACAGCTGATTAATTAGTAATTCTCTGTCTGACAATTTTTTTGTGTGTGATATATCAGTTTTGTTCAGCAGTTTTCACTAAGAGCAACATTTACTTTACCTGTAAAATGTGATTATTTCAGAAACATCTTTCTCTTGGTAAGGGAGGTTTCATAAGATTTTGTTTGAATCATCTTATTGAGTCCTTTTGTATCTGTACATCATTTAAAAAAAAATTAAAGGTTTGTATTAGAGATGGATATTGTGGCCAGCCCTGGAGATCCTTTCGGGGTATTCAACTATGGCAGCTGCATCTCTTCAACGTTTACAATAGGTTGGCTGAGAAGGTGGAACCAAACTGCTGTGTGCTGGGAATCGGTAGGTCTTGGGGCAGTGTTGTTTGCAAGAAGTTGGTTTCCTTGATCTCTGTGAGAGTGATTAGGAAGAGACAATGCAGGAAAAAAAAGGAGAGCAGGGCATAAAGTATTGCTGAGATGTTTAGTCTTTATGCTACTTGTTTTGCATGACATAACTTTTGGTGGCCAGGGATCCTGGTCCTCAGTTCATGCTAATTAATGGAAGCCCAGTGGTTAGTAAAGTGTCAGCTGTTCATAGATTTGATCAAGGAGGAGGTCCTGGAAGTGGAGTGTTTTACTAAAACCTTGTTGGATCTCTGTGCAGCCATCCACCCAGCTTTTGCTGCAACCTTGTGGGCTAAGAAGCTAGTAGGATTACAGCCTCAGCCCAGGCACCACCCATAGGAACCCTGATTGGAGGAGCACCCAGGCTCCACTGATTGGTCCAACCATGCTATTTAAGCCAAAAGGAGGCACAGGAAGTGTTGTGGCTGCCTTGGACTCTGCATGTGCCTGCCTCCTGCACCCAACCCCTTTCCTGCTCTGCTCCTGGTACCTGCCCCTACTGTGTTCCTGTTCTGTGCTTGGCCCTTTCCTATCTTTCAGTTCCTGCCCTTATCTTGCTTCCACTGTCAGTTACCAGTCCTATCTCTGACCCAAAGCCTCTGACTTCAGATGCTGGCTTGATCCTTGACTCTGGCATTTGGTGTCTAACCTTGGCAGTGACCCTCCAGCTTCAATTTGCAGCTCTGAGTCTGGCTTGACCCCTCCCTGCGGTAACTGGCAGTTGACTCTGGTACTGACTCTCGGCTTAGTTCCCCAACTGGATACCAAACTGGATACCTGCTCTGCCCACTAGACATCACTCCTGCTCTGATTACTAGGCCAGGCCACCTACATCCAGCCCACAATAATCTCTGACTTCAATGAGTGTGGGATGAGTCCTTTAAAATGTAAGCCAAACACTACTACTTCTCCTCCCACTTTTCTCATCAGTTTTCAAATTCTCATAGCTCTAATACTAACCCTGAGATTTACAGTTTTATGATGGGGAAAAAGACTAAGTGAGTGCCTGGGGGACACTTTTGGATCAGGACTTCATTGACAAAAATCTTGAAGCTTGCTGAAGTTACACCTCAGTTGACTTCAATGTTGTTTTGGCTCAGGTCCTGAGATTGTCAGGACTATAATCTATGTTGTTAGGCCCTGATCTTGTGATGACCTCCATATGAGTGGATGCCTCTTCACTTGCAATGCCCCAGTGAAGTCAATGGGGTATCTGCACTTTGCTTATTACAGGAGTGAAACCTGAGCAAGAGATGCATTGGATGTAAAACATTCCAAGAAAATGCAACCAAAAGCTAGCAAATTAGGAAACAAAAGCAGCAAGAGAAGGTATGATAACTGATTTGGAGTCTTTCTTATCTTCTGATTTGTTTCTCCTTATAGAAAATGATTTTATTACGCACAAATTTTTGGAAATCTGACCTTTTCAGGCATGAAAACCACGGTGTGAGAGCCACTATACACTTTCTGAACCCAAAATAAATATGATGCTGCTTGAAATTTTTGTTCAACAAATTGTCCAAGAGTGAAAGGCATTTATTTTCCACTTGGAATGTCAAAATCAGTTGAGATAGCAATTTTCATTGCCCACAGTTTGGTAAATATTTGTAATAGGATATAATAGCGGCAATTATCTTGTTGCTATATTATACTATTGTGGAAGCTGCACTATAGTTACTGCACAAACAATTCTGGAGGCACTTTCATTTTCAGGTGCTTATAATTTACCCCAAAAAGTGGGATATTACTCTTTTGTCTGAAAGTTCACATGTTGTTCTCAAGCCAGAAGTGATGTTTGCTGAAATTCTGTTTGGGTAGTTTTAAATTAACAGAGCATGGAAAATATGTAATATCCTGCCGTGCAAGCATTTTTGGACTCGTTCATTTTCATTTAGAGAATCCCAAGATAGGTTATTTTTTAAAAGTCACACGTGTTACGGTTTAAAGTCTCCAAAGAGGTCAAGTTTCTTTGACATGTCTGAAGGATGGTGGCTTAGAAACAGAAGGCAGGATTGATGCACCTCAGAGAGGGTCATATTCTGCAGTCCTCTGGGCTGCCAAGGTTTGGTTCAGCATTGTGTAACTTATTGCAGTGTCTGAACTAGGACTAGTGTAAGCTGTAAGGGACTGTAACTGCCCTGCAGGAGCTGTTATATGTCAGGGATCACTGCAGCCCAGTGCTATTTGGCCACACCTGGTCCCCCAGCATGTTTCCAACATCTAATACTCCCCTTGCACTATTAGAGGATGAGGTAAAGGGAAAAGGACTTGGGGTTGTTTTATGCTACTCTTGGATGCACCAAGAGAATTCCCAGCTGGCCCCTTAGGGCCCTGTTAAGTCCTCTTTGTATCACTTTACATACAGACTTAGAAGTTTTATTGAAGTTTGCTTGACCTGGGGGAACTATTGGCAACATCGTACAATTTATTCAACTCCCTCTTTATCTGAATGGCAACCTTGTGCAAAAGGCCAGTGGGACTTAGATTGCTACACAGACCTTGTGCTGGTCCTCTGCAGTGGGGTGAATTTCATCCTCTCTGCAAAGATTGTCCCTAAGTGAACAGTCTTTAACTTTTATGAATTTGTTCATTATTCAATATTTGAACGGCGTATTGCAAAAATATTTCAGCCTATACTTTACTCATGAAGTATTTACAACAAACATTGCGTTGAGTGGTTATTATTATCAATTAGCTGTTTGTTCTACGTAATTGGTCATCTAAGTCACATGGCATAGATTCTGATTCCTGGCTGGATGTTTCCCAAACCCACAAAGTTTTCAAGTTGGTCATAGGAACAATTCTGGCATGAATACTTGTGCAAATACATATTCTTATGACTACGTAGTCATAATTCTTTTATTGAATGCTCTTAAGAAAAAATATACTTGCCTCATGTGAATGTGCACAGGAAGCAAATGAGTTGTGCATACTACCAAAACAAGTTCATGGTTTGTATTTGAACAAATGCTCACAAATAGCTTCTTGCAGTAGTCATCAGCTCTGCTACCTTTCTACTATCTGCCTGGTAGGTGCATCATGAGCTAGAATACACCCGTTAGGCCTACTCTGAAGGAAGCATTGAAATCCGAGTGTCCTAACCACCAGGAAAAATTAATTCTGAAATAAAACAGCACATGCAAGGTTGCTGCAGTATGATCTCATTTTACATGTTGCCATTTTGAAGGGGTTGTTCGGAAGCATATCAGGATTGCCCTTAAAAGTGACTGCAGTTTTGCCTTAGCTCATTACCTCACTTTCTGCAGTATTTCCTAGACTTACTGTGGGAGGATACCTAGAACACTGCAAATACTGGAGTAACCATATTTCTTTTTCTAATGTAAATGACAAGTTTTTGAGGGAAAGCATTGTAAGCAAGCAAGATAGAGTGGGAAACTAGACTAGTGAGTTACATAGAGTTACTTAGGGCTTGTCTACATGACACAGTTTTGTCGACACAAGTTATGCTGACAATCAAAGACTGGTATAATTACATTTTTTGTGCATGTTCACACACTGCTCCTTCTGTTGGCAGGGCGCATCCACAGTTGGTGCTCTAGCATCGAGAGTGAGAGCACTGCACTGTGGGTAGCTATCTCACTGTGCTACTTGCTTCTTTCTGTAGCTAGGAGTTGTAGGTAGGCAGAGTGGATTGCAGTGCATCATGGGTGCAGGCTCAATGTCCCAGGATGCATTTTTTCCTGTCCCATCATTCCATGAGCTTCTGACTGCGTTTCATGGCATTTTTCAATGGCCCCTGTTTATTGTGCACCCACCAGCTCTGTCTGAAAGGATGGATCCTGCACTGCTCCCTACAGTTGTGCTCACTATTATGAACACATCACAGAGAGTCATGCAGTATATAATGAACTCCCAATCTGAACAGAAACCAGAGTCGCCTGACCTGCTGTGTGCCATGGAAAGAAACAACACTAGATTACTCTTGGCATTCACAAAGCATCTGAACTCACTAGACCGTTGCTTTTGGGCTTGGAAACAAGCACTGAGTGGTGGGATTGCATCGTTATGCAGGTCTGGGATGATGAGCAGTGGCTGCAGAACTTTCAGATAGGGAAAGCCACCTTCATGGAACTGTGTACAGAGCTCACCCCAGCCCTGTTGCTCAAGGACACCTAAATGAGAGCTGCACTCTGAGTGAGAAGTGCATGGTGATCACTGTGTGGAAGCTTGCAACTCCAGACGGTTACCAGTCGATCGTAAATCAGTTTGAAGTTGGGAAGTCCACTGTTGGGGCTGCATTAACACAAATGTTCAGGGCCATTAATCACATCCTGCTATGAAGGACTGTGGCTCTTAGATATGTGCATGAAATAGTGGATGGCTTTGTGGCAATGGGATTCCTTAGCTGTGACAGGGCAATAGATAATATGCATATCCCAATTTTGGCCCTCGCGATGGAGCACATCAGTAGAAAAGGGTACTTCTCTATGGCATTGCAGGTGCTTGTGGATCACTGTGGGCATTTTCTGACATCAACGCAGTGTGGTCTGGGAAGTTGCATGCCGCACACATCTTCAGGAACACTGGCCTATACAGAAAGCTCCAAGCAGGGACTTTTTTTCCAGACCAGAAGATTCCAGTGGGGGATGTTGAAATGCCCATAGTGATCCTAGGAGATCCAGTATACCACTTACTTCCATGGCTCATGAAGCCTCACATGGAAAACTTGGACAGCAGCAATGAGTGCTTCAACAATAGTCTGTGCACGTGTAGAAAGACCATAGAATGTGCCTTTGGCAGATTAAAAGCATGCTGGAGCTGCCTTTATGGCAGGTGAGACCAAACCGAGGAAAAGATTCCTATGATCATAGCAGCCTGCTGTGCACTGCATATTTGTGAGGCTAAGGGTGAAAAGTTACCCTGGAGAGAAGCATGGTCGCAGAATGCCTGGAGGCTGTTTTTGAACAGTAATATACCAGGGCTATCAGAGGGGCTCAAAGGGTGGGCTATTTGAATGAGGGAGGCATTGAGGCAGCATTTTGACAAAGAGTACCAGTAATGTGTCTTTCTATACAGCACTCTGCCATGTTTTGTTAACTTGCCATCTTGCGTGAAAATTGTGATGATTCCTGACAGGGATTTTTAGTCGGAAAATGATCAAATTGCCATTATGTATTACTATGAGCGGCAACCACCATGTGTAGGAGACAAATGAAGATATGCTGTCTTTCAGATAGTTTGTTTTTGTTACATAGCAATTACCAACACACACAAAAGGCTTGGTGGGAAGGGAGATAAGAATGCAGGGCAGTGTACGCTATCATGTCTGTGTGTAAGTCCAGCTACCATTTTGGAAGCTGTCCAAAGAGGTGAAGTGAATGGAGTACTGAGATATTCTGGGAAGTTTCAAGGAATGCATGGGAGGAGTTTGGATAGGACAGGGGTAGGCAACCTATGGCATGTGTGCCAAAGGCGGCATGCGAGCTGATTTTCAGTGGCACTCACACTGTCCAGGTCCTGGCCACTGGTCCGGGGGGGGGTGGGGCTCTGCATTTTAATTTAATTTCAAATGAAGCTTTTAACATTTAAAAAACCTTATTTACTTTACATACAACCATAGTTTAGTTCTATATTATAGACTTATGGAAAGAGACCTTCTAAAAACATTAATGTATTACTGGCACCCGAAACCTTAAATTAGAGTGAATAAATGAAGACTTGGCACACCACTTCTGGAAGGTTGCCGACGGCTGGGATAGAACATGGAAAGCATTTCTGTATCAGTTGCAGGGGTCGAGGGCGAGGCGGCAAGCATGCATGTGTTCTGATTAAGGACTTCAAAATCTCTGTTTGCTCCTCCACCACTTTTATCATCTGGTCCTGGCCCTTTACAGTGTGCCCCTCTCTCTCCTTTTTGCCCTGCCTCTCTATTTCAAATTTTTCCTTCAGGGTCTCTCTCCAGTCTCTGCATTCTCTTCTCCCTTTAAACATGTACCAGGATTCCTAGCCAGATGTGTGTGTGGTGGGAATGCTACACCTTTAGGAGGGGTATAATAGTGGGCATGATCCCCTGCACCTAATATTAGAGAAGTAGCATGTGATCATGTAATTATAGACAATAGCATACTGCACATGCACAAGGACACAGAGTGAAGGTTGCAAGTGTGAATTTAATAGCCTGTTCCAATATGTGAGTTCTCAACACCAATCTTAATTTTCACTTTTTGTATTATTTCAGATGGAATAATAGTGAGTTTACTAACAATACACCTGCACAATTTTACAACTGCAATATGTTGAAATCCTATAGTGAACTTCTAATTTTTCTGACCACACCCTCCAAAACCAGTGAAAAATGAAACCAACAATAAATTAATAAGAAATGTTACTTTTCAACTGCTCTTATTAAACTAATAAATTATTCAACTTAACAATCACCAGTTTAGGAAAAAGGGACTCTTTTGTGTCTCTTCTTTTTTTAAAACTTCCAATAAAATATCATTAATCCCATTTTGGTTTTCACAGAATATTTGGCATCAGTGTTTCCTGCAGTTCATAAATACTAGTGGGTTCTGTGTTTATTGTTGCAGTGAGAGATATTTATTGCCTCCAAATACTGGAAACTGCAATGAGGTCAACACTTAGATATATTCATAGTATCTCAAGTCTCTGATGTAATGAAGTTGCAGCATATGAAAAGCCAAAGTCAACAGCCTGATCTTTTTCTATTTTTTTCTGTGAAATTCTTTTAAACTTGAATCTTTTGATATTTTATATGAAGAATAATTAAGGTGTATTCTCCAAATAGTAGAATTTACAGTGATGATTAGAGATTGGATTGGTAGGAATTAACACACTGGACTTTTTTGAACATGCATTTGTATTCGTAGAATAAATGTAGGTGATCTGACAACAATCTCTCTCCCCAAAAGAGTCATTTTCTTGAAGAACAGATTTTCAAAGGCACAAATAGCATTTAGTTGCCTAACTCTGGGTGATTTTTCTATGGGAATTAGGCATCCAACTTCCATTTATGACTTTGAAAACCTGTTCCTTGTTGCCCAAAGAAATTTACTGAAAAATGACTGCTTATCATTGTACTGCCATGTGTTGAACAAAGTTTGTCACCTTGGAATTCATTATTATGCCCAATGAACAATTCAGACTTGTTTATCACTATTATTATGGTATGAAGAATAGAAAAATATATTTGAGCAGGAAAGTCTTCTTAGCTACGATAGAGATTCTTTATGGCACATATTTGGGTATAGCAATATGGGATACTCCATACAGGATCCATCTAGTTGCTTTTTTCATTTTCTTCTTCTATGGCTCTGACACACAGGCCCATTTGTGGCTCACACTGTCAGCAGCTCTTGTCAGGTCTGACATACTTGCTACACCTAACACACTGTCATAATCTGTATCTAAAAGGGGGCATGTAATAATATATCATTGGGAAACTTATAACTCACTGGTCATTAATATTCTTGTACAAGCAGTGTACAAAGATATGAATATGGGCTAGAAGTGTATTCTGAAAATGAGTTTGGCAAGCAGTGCATACACACAGTCTGCCTTAGACAAAGGAATGTGGGTTTACTTCAATTTACATATAAGCAGTAAACGAGGCCATCAAATTAACAAGTGGGGAAGGAGATTGTTCTGTTTCCTGCAATTTGTATTTAGCAAACACCAGCGGGGGAAGAAAGAACATGGAGCTTTCCTCACCATCAGGCTCCATGTTGCCTTTCTTGCAGCTTGAATAATTATTACTTTGAGGGGTAACCTTCAGAAGAATCCATTTCAAAGCTTACTGGTCTATAAAGAAGGGGGCTGAACCTCAAGGGATAACCAATTGAACTGATATATACAATATTACTGTTTTATAAAAATTAGGTTTTTTCTGAAAGATAATGACACACTGATGATTAATGTCATTGTGAAATGTATGTATTAGTATTACATATGGAAATATGGCTCCTTAATAATGATTAAGCATTAAAGTCTGTGACCAAACAGAGAGAAACAAGTTTCCTTCAAGACCGGAGAGAATCCCATATGTTTCTGTCTCCTGTGTGAATTAAGTACGGTATAATCAAAACAATGGAAGCCCCAGGAAGCCCACAAGAAAGGGGAAAAATAGCATGGTCATCCTGCCTCTTGAAACAGAGTAATTGAAATTTGGAAGATATAAGCAAGGATAGAACCAATCTTTGGCCTCCATCACTAGACAGACACAAGGAAACAGAGCTGTTGCATGCTGAGAAAGACAAGTCCTTCAACCGAGGGGGTGGGTGGATGAAATATCTGGAAACTGAACATAGGTGCAAAGACCTTTCACCTAGAGAGATAAAGGAAAGCAGCATCTTGCACTTCTGGAGAAAGTCCTGACCAAGGGAAAATTAGCTATGGCTGGGAAGAAGGAAGGAAAGAAACCATCTTGAACAGAGCCTCTACCTTGCTAGATTAAGTTATAGACTTTTAGATGTGTATTTTCACTTTTATTGGCTTGTAACCATTTCTAATTTTATTCCTTTTACTTGGTATCACTTAATCTATTGTTATGTCCTGTTGTTAATGCATTTGTTTTATTTATAAACCAACTCAGTACTGTGTTTGTAAGGAAGGGTATATTTGCCCCAGTAAAGTTAATAAGCTATGATGTACTTTTGTCTCTTTAAAGGAATACAGGAACCTTATTATCTCTCTGAGTTGTCTGGGAGAGGGCTGGACACTGCAGAGCACATGGTCTGGGAAAATTCAGGACTGGAAGTGTGTTGGGGTCCCCTTGCTGATTGTAACCAAGGTGGAAACCAAAGTGGGGCTGTAGACAGGCTACTGGGTCAAAGCTGCTGAACCAGAGTTGTCTAGCACACACACATTCAGGATGTGTCTTTCAGGCTGGCTGTAAGCATCCCAGGCTGGGAGCTAAAGCTGCAAAGCATTGTAATGCACCTAGGGTTGCAGGGCAAGTGGTGACACAACCTCTTACTGGCCTGGATTGCACCCCAGGAGCCATGACAGGCTCCCATTGCCATACTGTGAGATATTACAAACATTAATGAATTTATCCTCATACCATGCCTCTGAGGTGTGTAGGGAGTATTGTCCCCATTTTACAGATGGGAAAATGAGGCACCAAAAGATTATTGATTTATCCAAAGTCACAAGAAATCTGTTGTAGAGACAGGGGTTCCTAGTCCAGGGCTGTCAAGGTGTTTTTCTCCACTTTGAACTTTAGCGTCCAAAAAGTGGGGACCTGCATGATCACTTTGAAGCTTAATTACCAGCTTAAATTTGGCAACACTGCCACTAGCCAATAATATAGTGTTTGGCACACTTCCTGTTCCCCCAAAACTTTCCCTGGGGAAACACAAATCCAAACCCCTTGGATCTGAACACAAGGAGAAATTAACCTTCCCCCCCTCTTTTTCCCCCCACCAATCCCTTGTGAGTTCAGACTCAATCCCTTGGATTTTAAAACAAAGAAAAAATCAATCAGATTCTTAAAAAAGAAAGCTTTTAATTAAAGAAAGAAAAAGTAAAAATTATCTCTGTAAAATCAGGATGGAAAACGCTTTACAGGGTATTCAGATTCATATAGACTAGAGGGACCTCCACCCCAAGCCTTAGATTCAAAGTTACAGCAAACAGAGGTAAAAATCCTTCCAGCAAAAGGAAAAGCATTCACAAGTTGAAAGAAAACAAACATAAGACTAATCCGCCTTGCCTGGCTATACTTACAATTTTGAAACATGAAAGACTGATTCAGAAAGATTTGGAGAGCCTGGTTGTACGTCTGGTCCCTCTTTGTCCCAAGAGCGAACAACGAACAAAACAAACAACACAAACAAAGACTTCCCTCCACCAAGATTTGAAAGTATCTTGTCCCCCCATTGGTCCTCTGGTCAGGTGTCAGCCAGGTTCACTGAGCTTCTTAACCCTTTACAGATAAAAGAGACATTACCTTAACCATCTGTTTATGACAAGTGCCTTTAAGGGAAACAGTCTTTTCTCTAAGGTATGTTTGTCTGCTTAGTTTCACAAAGCTAGCTTTTGTATCTGTGATAACATTCTTGGACCATGAGAGGTTTATTATAATCATTATTCTGAAAGGTAACATACTTGTGTCATATATTTATTATGGGTAATATAACAGATATACGGAGGAAAAAATGCATCAAGCCTTTTTGCCAGAGTACCCACCCGATCCTGAGTGCAATATGGCTATATTACAGACTCACACACTTGTCATGCTCTTACACTCAAGTCCTGTCTTCATGTCCTTAGTGGGATTATTTTCTTTTCAAGTGGGAAGACTGTGGGTTAATACCTTTGTCCCTCAAAAATCTAACTGGATACTGACTCAGATAGTCATAATCAAAAACTTTTAGCATTATCAAGCTAGCAATCTTAACTGATGGCAAGAATTCTCTAGATCTGAATCTATAGTAAGTATCTGGGAATAATTAAAAAAAAATACTACAGAGTAGGCAAGGGCATCCTCATAATTTTCCTTCCCATGCAGAATGGGAAGGGGAGATTGTACCTCTGTCAGTTTTGGTTTTAAGAGAACAGGAATCTTTTATTTTCAGTATTTAAAAAGAAGTGGTGGTCAGTGAGAAAACCATACTAACTCTGATTTTTTCTTTGAAATACCTTTTAGAATCATGTGAAATGGTCTATGAGCTTCTTTGGCACACATGATCATCATGTGATTTCATCAAATTACATAATGGTATG
The DNA here is from genome assembly GCF_025201925.1 of Gopherus flavomarginatus. NCBI lineage: Eukaryota > Metazoa > Chordata > Testudines > Testudinidae > Gopherus > Gopherus flavomarginatus. The sequence goes on along the minus strand of NC_066617.1, from coordinate 199,288,265 downwards.
TGAGCTGGCCATATTTTGCTATTGAACAGTTGTCAAGTATGTACATATTGACTGACTGTGCCAAGCTTCAGAAAGCAGTGTATCATTTTAGATTTCTTTAACGTGCTTTCAGATTAGTGAAAAGGAAACATAAATAGCACAATATGTGTTTCTAATAAACACCAGTCAGAAGAGCTGTATTTTCTAAACCCACACAAGACTGTATGCAGAAATCACAAGAGGTAACATTCATGCCTGTCAGAGGACTGGCACAAGGCCTCTGTACCACTTAAATCCCACTTACACCTGGTACGCATGGGTGAGTTTCACTCACAGAGTATTAAAAAAGGACAAAAATATGGTTCAACCAAACAGCTGGGTGGAATTCCAGGGCATGCTGAAAACAATGGCTGTGGAGCATTTGACCAGCTCTAAATAGAACTATGATCTCCTGATTCCCAGTCCTGTGGCTTAACTACAAGTTTATGCTCCTTTCCACTGGTACAAACTCAGCAACTGCTTAAACTGTGTTTAGTGGGTTTGATATTGCCTAAGATTGAGTTTTTACCTTAAACATTTATTTTAAGATTTGTGTAAAACCTGGATTTCATGGTTTAAAATGAAATAATAATAATAAAACAGCCTGCCAGGGAACTTGAGAAGAGTTGGCCTAAATACAAAGGGATGAGGGGCCTCGTTAAGTGTCTGCTGAGTTAGTAAATATTGCCTTACCTGCGTCAGAGGCAGCGGGTCTATTTCACTAAATGAAAAGCATATGATGGTGCCTGGAATAAATCTTGGAGACTAAAGAGGGTTAAAAATCAGTTGCTCCATTTTCTGGGCAAGATTGTGGCTGTTCATGAACAGTAGCACAAAGGGCTAGTGAGGGCACAGGGAGATCTTTGAGCCCCTGCTCAGAAGGCAGCCAGAAGGGTTGCCGCCTAAACTTGCTGGATAAAATGCACCCCTGCACAGAAGGCCAGCACTGGCCAGTGCACCACCCAAGTCCCACTCAGAGCAGGGCTCGTGTGGGACTGAAGTACTGAACCTCTGAACAAGAGGGTAGAAATGGGCTAACCCAGCCTGAGGTACTGCACATCTTCAAGGGGGAATAGCTGGACTTTTTCTACCCACTGGTGTTTGGATACTAGTTGGAGTAGGCAGAGTACATACCACTCAGGTGCATATTCCTCTAGCACAGTGCATGCTAATGTGTCTGACTTGGTGCACCACAGTAGAATAGAGTTTGGTACAGCATCTATGCCAACAGAATCACAATCTGTTCCTCTTGTATTTCAGTTGGCCATGCTAATCTTCTGCACATACTAGCTCAAGCAGTTGGACTTAGCAGCATTTCCTGGCTCTGCTGCTGAGGGGGTGAAGTGGTTTGGTAGACTGCTTACTCCCAGAAATGTGTCCTCATAGTTGTGGGAAGACAGTGGCCATCTCTCCTGAACATCCCCCTTAAAGATATCACATATGCAGGCTCATGGATTCTACTGCATTATTGTTTTTTCAATCATCCTGATAAATGATGATAAAAGTGCATATAAAATTGTTTTGCAATTATATTTGTTTCATGCTGGACTCAGATATAAAGAGTTGCTGATGCTTCATGGAAATATCAAATCATTTTATTGAGAACCTATTCAGCTTACAGTGTGTATGTCACTTAGTTTTAATATTACTCTCCCCCTTGTTCCTTATGACTTGAGAACATTTATCCATGAATGTATTTTGTTTCTTAAGGCTTCATTGGCCCCTGCTGGTTACTCCCCATCACAGTCTGTGGCTATGTAGAAAAGATTTTGATTCCACACGAGAAAGCAGTCCAAATTCATCCTTGGTGTAACTCCACAACACTCAGTCAACTTACATGAGGGATGAGCTGGGACATATGTGTCTCTGGGACACAAAGCAAGCAGCAGGAGTGAATTATCCCTTCAGAAACACAAATCATATTTTCATTACATGGGTTAAGCCCTATGGCCAGAAGCTCCAGAGGGAAAAGAACTCTCTACTCCCTCTGTTGGTGAAAAGGAAAAAGTGCTGCCATATCAAACTTCATTTGCATAGGTTACTTACCCACAATTCCTCTGGTGACACTTGAGAGTTCACTATAGCTATATGAACTTGCATTTTTAGGGGTAGTAGGCTCCCAGAGAGGTTGAAAGACTGCAAACAGCTCTTATCTTCAAGCATCCAGGACTTTGCTCAAGGTTCCTAGCTGTCCTTGGTTCCCCTCCCGTGGGGACTTTGTGGGGAAAGACAACACAGAGGACAGCATCAAAGCTAATTGGACTTTGGTGAGGCCTCACTGGTGGGTGGGAAGGGAGTTAGATAGACTGCCAAAGTTACCAAAAGGGGAGAGTGATATTGGATCTGTCTTCATATATATATGCTGTTGTTATGTTTTCCCAAGTTCAGACTATGTTCATCTTCCCCGAATAAAGCTTATCTTGTTTGTACAGTTTTGGAGTGCTTGTGAGTGGAGAAGTTCTGCCTGTTAAAGATGCCCAGGGAGGGAGTATTCAGTTTTTCCCTTTTTGCTGCCACTAAGCTCCTGGCAGAAGTGTTCCATAGGCTGTAGCCTCTTTCACATTGTTTTCTTGAAGGATGCATTATGGTTCCTTTCCTGATATTAATGCCTCAAAAGCCCTTCATTACCTATTATTTATCTCCCTTTGTCTGATTCCTGGTCTTTCCCTGTCCTCTCCACTTCTCCAGTGCTGCCTGGCTTCACAAACCAACATTTCTGTGCCTTCTTCTATGTTGTCCTTTACACATGCAAGGAAACATAATGAGGAAGGGTTCGTGCCTTCTTTTCTATTGGGAAACGCTAAATCACTGTGGATGCTGCTAGAAATAAGTAAGTGTGACAATCATCTATCAAGGTTGTATTACAGTTGTTTGCATGAGGTCTGCATGATGACATTTAAGCATTTTAATACTATGTTTTGCAGTTGATTGAAGAGGTTTCTCTTTCATCTGCTCTGGCTCATCGTAGTCTTATATAGAAAAGAAAAAGTATCATACCATAGAACAGAATAGTGTTGAAAGAATTCTGTAAGTGTGCAAAAATCCCTTTTGGGTTACACATTGCAAGAAATGTATAGCCAAATATAGTTCCCCTGCTTTGTTCACGTTTGAAGGCCTCATACAGGCACTGTTTACATTTGAGAGAACTCTACACCATATCAGTTTGCCCAGAATATGTCTATTCAGTGTGGTGGTTTCCAGAAATCTGATGCAGCATGCAGGGCACACAGAAGCTGTGGAGAGACAATAAAGCTAACAAAAATGTTGATATACATGCATCTTTGCCAGCTTGGCCCTGGATTTTTGTACTGGAACAACAGAATCTCAAATACTAGGGATACAAGAAGACAACTCTTGCCTTACAGTTACTATCCAGCCACAATCCATAGCTGTCCAATTCAAAAATGAATGTAAATCCCTTTCAAAATGGCAAATAAACTGTGAGATATTCATGAAAAAAATAAATCCCTGGTGGGACCACATTGGTCACATGTTCAAAAAACAGATTCTGGGATTATATTGTGCTCTGTAGTTATTCATCTCTTCTATCAGCATTATTTCAACTTATGCAGTTATTGCCATCTGGTGCCATGCTAAACTGATAGCCTCTTGGCTTCATCTCTAGGGTCTTTCTTTGAGTTCCTTTCTGGCTAACATTCTGGAATTAGTTTAATGCTTTTATAGTAGTAAGAGGCAGTGTGGTAAACACAGCACTGGAATCAAATTAACAGCAACACTACTTGAGCCAATGTGATGATGTCTTGCTTTGTAATCTTCCAGAGAAAACCTTTTCTACCTTGTTTCTAAGTCTCTGGGGTTCTGAGGTCACTGGATTCTCTGCCTGCTTCTAGCTCACATGTTCTCTTTCTTTACTTCCAAATGCCTTTATTCATCCCTTGTCTCATAACTGTAGTTTGCTTTATGCTACTTTTTTTGTGTGATATGTCAGTGGCCTAAAACCTGCAGCTTCTTTGCAAAGTTTTACTTAAAATAAAAAGTTTTAGAATTCTGGAATTTAAACTACTAGTAGTAAATATTGCATTCATTTGTATTTTCAGAATTGGGTCTTTAAACTTGCTGGAACAGTAAAGAAGTGTCTGTCTTTAGCAAGTGACCAGTAATGATGTGTGGAGACGTGAATCAAACCTGATTTACCATGCTCCTTCTCCTTAAAAAACTATACTCACATGTGACCAGTGACAGTGCTGAGTATATGGACTTGTAACTACATGTTTTTAGCATGGTTGAGTCAAAGCAGAGTAATTGTTTAATAATTAAATGCATCATACTGCTGAGGCTGCTTAAATGCAGCTGCCTTTGCTGTGGCACAGTCAATGCATGCATTGGAAATTTCAGTCCTATCGACTGTGGTTACTGCTGCCCAGCAGTTCATTTCAGGACCCTGACACGTACTGCAGTCTCCTGGAGACAACGATACCATCCAAACATTTTATTTTAGCTTGAGTTATATGTTTAACTTTGGACAAAGGTATCAGCTGTTGGCTTCAACTGGAGCCTTAATTACTCACCTTTCCTCAGCTTTATGGATTTACACTAATGTGAAATGAATGTGCTGGCTAGGTCCCATGTGAAAAAGTACCTCCATTGGTATTTATGAGGCACTAAGTTTTGAAGTGGGAGTGTGTACTGCTGTAGTCTAGAATACCAAGATAAACATCTTTACTTTAAGAGTTCACTAAGGCCTCAAAGCTTTCTGTTGTCAATTATTCATCATCTTGTACAGTGGGAACACACATCAGAGATTGGAAAACTAGGATTTTTAGGGACAAAAAGGCTAGAAATAGAGTTTGAAGACTGGTGATAGCATGACATGGTATAAAGGGATGACCTGTCAGCTCACTCGTGGCTTCCCAACTCGAAGTATTGCAGACATAAACCCTTGTACCATACTATCATGTATTCCATATAGATACAGCAGGCTAGCTCCTCAGCTGGTAAAAATTAGCATACTTCTGCTGACTTCAGACTGAATGGTGACACTTGAAGTCAATGGAACTATGCTGATTTACCCAGCTGGAGTTGAGTGCAGAAGCTGACCCCTTATTTTTCAGTTTTCCTTTAAAACATTCTGTGTATAAAAGGGTTAAGTATGTTAGATATTTTCTCATGTGATGAAGCAATTTTTGCAAATATAACTTCAAACAAAAATGAAAAATTGTGTCAAAGCACAGTACAGCATATGACATAAAAGTTTACCTGGGGGAGGGGAAAATAACAACTGAACTTCATAGAATCATAGAATATTGGGGTTGGAAGGGACCTCAGGAGGTCATCTAGTCCAAACCCCTGCTCAAAGCAGGACCAATTCCCAACTAAACCATCCCAGGCAGGGCTTTGTCAAGCCTGACATTAAAAACCGCTAAGAAAGGAGATTCCACCACCTCCCTAGGTATCCCATTCCAGTGCTTTACCACCCTCTTAGTGAAAATGTTTTTCCTAATATCCAACCTAAACCTCCCCCACTGCAACTTGTTCTGTCATCTGGTACCACTGAGAACCGTTTAGATCCATCCTCTTTGGAACCCCCTTTCAGGTAGTTGAAAGCAGGTATCAAATCCCCCCTCATTCTTCTCTTCTGCAGACTAAACAATCCCAGTTCCTTCAGCCTCTCCTCATAAGTCATGTGTTTCAGCCCCCTAATCATTTTTGTTGCCCTCCGCTGGACTCTTTCTAATTTTTCCACATCCTTCTTGTAGTGTGGTGCCCAAAACTGGACACAGTACTCCAAATGAGTAATTTACTTAACTTTACTTCCTTCCTCCTGTGCTCATGTCTCCAAAAAACAAGACATAAACTTGCCCACTGATCACTCAAAAGAAGCATGAAGATGTTTAAAGTCCTGTCAGTGACCAGAAGCTGAGGAGCTAGCTACTCCTTACTTACATATTTGCTAATGAAGTGTATATTTAAATCATAGCATGAAAAGTGATTTTTAGCTGGAATCCTTCCAGACAGGACATGGAATAAACAAGTGAGAGACTGGGAAAGGAAGTACATTTTGTCAGTATTTCCTCTCTCTTCCTCTTGGTTTCATCTATTACCTACCACTATGGGATCACAAAGGAGAGAAAGTACTTTTTTTGTGTCTTTTGCAAGGATATGATTTTCTTCAGCTATAGTTATGTCACTTCCCTATGCTGTTGAGCTGCATCCTACATAGGTTTTGTCCCTACATGGACAAAACATGATGTATTTCCATGTGGCCAGTTGATGTCCAATAGATTTTTGCCCACAGATGAACTGCAGGACTGGGATTGCAGGACTGAGTAAAGAGAATAAATACAGCCACAAAGTACATGAAAGTAGGTGATTTTCTCCCCCATTTTCAGAAGCTACTGAAAAAAAAATAAATGTAGGAATTACAAAAAGTTATCCAATGTATAAAATATATGAATATGAGTCCAGCATTTTTTTATGCAGTAGAAGCAGAACAGGAAGTTTTAAGCCAAATATGTTTCAGAGAGAAGAGTAAGAAATGAATAGTCTCTTATTTCAGTTAAACTTCTGACAATCAAATTACGTTGTGCTGTAGAAGTGTGCATTGGACTACTGTCTCTTATTGCACTCTAGACAACTGAATTTATTTGCAATGTCAGATTCAGCTTGGATTACATGAATTGTGGTCCCAAGGAAGAAAACCCAATACTTCATTCCTTAAAAATTTTAGTTTGTATTTCACTCCAGAGTAGACTTGAAACAAAATAATCCATACTCTTTGAACAGTCTCAGTTGTTGTGATTTCTATGACAATATATAGTAGTATAGGTTGTAATGTTAAAATAAAACTGCAAAGAACGATTGTCTATCACATTTTAAATGCTTCTGAGCTATTAATAGATATTTTGTATTGTAATATCAATTCATGTACATACCACAAATAACTCTGGAAGTGTTTGTATTTATTTTTTTCAGTACACTGTAAATTAGTTATAGCTTTCCCACATTGAATTTCATTATAAAATCTAAATTAAATTGACAGCATTATGTAATGAGTCAGGGTGTTCAGTTACAAAGCATGTATTCTTTGTATAATATCAAATTTAAGCTAATGATCTTTTAACGTTATGCTGACTTCATGTTCAGACATTAAGAATATCTGTTTCAGGAACCTATTTAATTCTTTCTCTCAGTTTTCCATGGCTATAAAAATAAGGGACCTCAAAAAATACTGGTGTGAATTTTGATCACTTTTACAGGCCTATTGTAGCTAGTCAAACTGGTGTAAGAAAAACTTGCCTTGAAAAAGAATTGTGATCAGATTTTCTGCTTGTTTTTGCCAAATCTAGATCCAATCTATAATTTATCTTTAAAGGAAATTATGAAAATTTTGATTTCTCGTCAGTTGTCATTTGGTTCCACCAAACCTTGCAGGAATTTAAGTATAAAAATTTAAATAAGCCAAACACAAGCTGTCATTGTGGTCTACGTTTGAGAACTGATGATCTTCATTTTCAGCTGCATAAATCACATTTTTCATTTGATATCAGATATAGTTCCAGAGCTACAATCTAGCAGCAACTTTGTTTTGCAAGAACTCTTCATGCAGTGATTTTTCTGTGCAGTGAATTTTCTATGCAGTTGCAGCCAGTGATGCACAGAATTTTCAAATACAAGCTAAGCAATTATGACTGTTGGATAGGAGTTTGAAGGTCAACCATTCAAATGAAATTGTAGTCTCTACAATGAAGCAAGCAACGAGCTATTTGAGAGCGGGTGAAATGTGATGAATTATATACTTCATGGGTTCTCTTCAGGATCACAGTTAGTGCCATTCATTGTAGCAGCTATGAATTCTATGAGGAGCAACACTTCATACTCAACATCTGTACTTAATATTTAGGGACACTCGGCAAGCATGAGCATTTTCAGTAGATACAATTGGTCATAGTTACAATTTCTAAAAAAACTCAAGTGTGTTCAGTGCGTCTTGCTTTGTTTTTTGTGTTCTGATGTTAAGTAATTAGCTTGTCTCTTTAACTTAAACCTGTTTGAGGTTTAGTCACTACATGATAAACACGTACAACAGCAGCAACTAAGAAGATTTTGGTACTGAAAACTCTGGGTCAAAGTCTGTGCTGGTCATATCAAAGTTGTATTTAGGGCAGTGCAAAGTGAGGTTACAGAGAGCACAAGGTGACACAAACCTACTTAGTGACTCTGCAAATCAAATGTGGTCTGAGAAATAGCAGCTTACACTAGGTCTGTGTTTCCGCACATGGGAGGCAAGTTTGTAGAAATTTTGCTGGTGCCCAGAACCCGCCCCCTCCAACTCTGCCCCCCCGAACTCCGCCCCCTCAAACTCCGCCTCCACCTGCCTAAGGCTCTGGGCGGGTTTTCAGGGGGGAGGTCTAGGGTGCAGCTCCTGGGCTGGGGATTAGGGTGCGGGAGGGATGCAGGCTTTGGGAAGGAGTTTGGGTGCTGGGTGCAGGCTCCAGGCTGGGGCACTGGGTGGGTGTGCAGGAGGGGGTGAGGGCTGCCAGCTTTGGGATGGAGTTTGGGTGCAGGCTCTGGGCTGGTGGTGGGGGTGTAGGAAGGGGTGAGGGGTGCAGGCTCTGGGAGGGAGTTTGGGTGCTGGGTGCAGGCTCTGGGCTAGGGCAGGGGGTGGGTGTGCAGGAGGGGGTGAGGGGTGCAGGCTTTGGGATAGAGTTTGGATGCAGGCTCGGCTAGGGGTGGGAGTGTAGGAAGGGAGAGGTGGTGCACACTGGGGCAGAGGATTAGGCTGCAGGGGAATGAGGGTTGGGGCAGAGAATGAGGGGTTCATGATGCAGGGGGCTCAGAGCTGGGGCAGAGGCTTAGGGTGCGGGGGGATGAGGGCTCTGGCTGGGGCAGAGGATTAGGGTGCAGGGGGATGAGGGCTCTGGCTGGGGCAGCGGATTAGGGTGCAGGAGGATGAGGGCTCAGGGCTGGGGCTGAGGATTCGGGTGCAGGGGGACTAGGGATCTGGCTGGGGCTGAGGATTAGGGTGCGGGGGCATGAGGGCTCTGGCTGGGGATGAGGATCAGGGTGCAGGTGCATGAGGGCTCTGGCTGGGGATGAGGATCAGGGTGCAGGGGGATGAGGGTTGGGGCTGAGGATGAGGGTTTGGGGCATTGGAGAGGCTCAGGGCTAGGGCAGCGTAAGGGCAGCCTGCCTTGCCATTAGTGAATGGCAGGTGCTAGGACCCCTGGGGCAGCAGACAGCAGTTCCTCCGGGAGCCGATCTGTGGCAGCGCGAGGAGCAGGCAGGGACACGGTGGAGGGGGGACGCAGGGGGAGGGGTGGAAGGCGGAGGCCGGGACCCGCTCCAGGCAGGGACGCAGCAGGGCGGGGCGGTGGGGGGAGACCCGCCGGGGCTGGGGCCAGGGCTGGGGCCCGATCCAGGCAGGGCCAGGGGAGAGACCCAGGTCCAAATATTGCTGGAGTAGGGCACCCGGCCCTGAATATTCCTGGAGCCCGGGCACCTAGAGCCCATATAACCTGCCGCCTATGCTTCCGCAGATGCAAACTCCACACAATCACACATCCTGCTTAGGAGTAGCCTTCTCCGTCAGACTGACTGTCACAATATTGTTGCATGAAGTTCAGTATCAGGATAACTGGGCTGGGTAAACGTCCAGATATATTTGGTTAACATGTCCAGGAGAACACACGAAACTGGCACACTGACAGCAGTACAGCTGTGCCTCCAGATGTTTAGTGTAAATGGAAGGAGGCTGCAGCAATGAGCTGATAACAACTGACCTGTTATCAGTAGTGAGCTGACAGTGCTCAGTACTAGTGCCTGATGCCTATATAGCAGATGAGTGGGTGGTCACTCTGAGGACTGGATCACCCTAACATTATTATTCTTTGGTTCATAAAATGGATTTCACATTACAATAAGAGGCTGCAGGAAGGCCATATATAACTGCTGAGCAAAGAGCAGGGTTGACAAAAACAGCTTCATTATAAACATGAATGTGATAAGCGTGATAATGTGGCATCAATATCCATATGTATGTTGATCAGGTCTCCATTTTGACAACAGCAGCTAACCCATTTAACATGATAAATAGAAGTATTTCATGGTAGAATGAATAGAGCAGTATTCCTCCATGTAACAGCAGACGCCTATAGCCTGCAACTGTCACGAATACATAACCCTTTCCATAATTTATGGTGCCAATCATGCACAAATATATAGGAAAAAGAAAATGGTAGCTAAGACCCCATTTGCATGATGGAGAAGGAAATTGCCACTTATATGGGTAATTAAGCATGGCAGTGAAGAAAAATATGAACTAGAATAAGGAATTCATATTGTCTCATGGTTCTTTCTGTCAATAACCTCTTTTTGTGTAGCTGTTTGTGATAAACACATTAACAAAACCATTACATCATATCAGTGGGGACTACTGAAGACTGAAAAACAATAGACAATAGTACCACATGGTTACAGCAAAAGAACAAAATTTGATTCAGAGAAAAAGCTGGATAAGAGGTTACAAGGTTAATTAACCTAGCACTTTTTTGTGAAAGAACTGAACACATCAGATGGCGAGATAATGACTTTCCATAATGTTCAGTTATGGCAATTGCTCCTCTGCACCGGGTGTGGTATGTTTGCTTTGTGATTTTCAGAAGTATTTTATAGTTGTTCAGTGGTCAGATTTTATACAAGTGGATATGGATAAACAAGAAGAGTCTATTATGCCATAGGAAATGGGAGACATGGCCAAAAAGGAGAATAAGGAGCCTTTATAAATCCATTTTAAGTGAACAGACCTGGTAGTTACTTGAAGGAAAGTCTACACAAGAACAAACCCAGTAAGAGAGCCAAGATATTATCCTGGTAGTAAATAAGGTTTTTTTCACGTAACTATGGACTGCAGGATTAGGCATCATAATGAGCATGGAAACTATTATTTGGGTTGTTCTACAGATATAATTACTCTACTATAAAATACAAAAACATTCTTTTTATATGAGCCCTGTTTCTGAAGAAATTTAGAAACAAAATATACACTGGGAGTCCTTATATGTGCCACTTACTGCTATTTATGATATTTCCCTATAAATAGAATGGGGAATTTTCAAAAGCAGCACCTAAGATGTTATTTTAAAACTTTAGTTTTAAAAGGCTGTGCATTGTATTGGAAAATTCTTGATCATAACTTTTTTGTGTTGATCAAGTAAAGTGTTCAGTAACAAGTCTGATTTCCATTAAAGGTTTTCATGCATGTCAATCTTGGTACGACTTGTGTTAGTAGGAGACTTTGCACTCTCTAGCCCTCCTAGTCATCATTATGACCAGTAAAGAATGGTACCATTGGCTTGGTATGTACATCGTGCTCTGCACACTGCTTAAACTTGCTGTCAAATGACTCCTTAAATGCTGAAAATTATAGTAGTGGGAACACTATACTTCCAGTTCCACTGCATGCAGGTGCAGATCACTCGGAACTGGGTCTCTCGTACAACAAAGAACTTGTAGGACATATTATCCTCTTCCTTCCTTTTGTTTCAGGTACATGTTTTTTTCATGACACTGATTTCCTGCTGTCTCATCTTCTCATTTTCCTGTTTTCCCTCCAGGCTGGATATTGCTGACAATGTTTGCTCCTGCCCCAGGCCAGAGGCAATCAACCAATGCACCCTTTCTTGGACTACCAGGCCGGTCAAATTACCCAATTATCTTTGTGGTATTTCAGTTCAATATCAGTCAGTCTGTAGCTAGTACACATAATTGTGTTAGATCTTGTTTTGACAAACAGCGTCTTTAAACACAGGTTAAGCTGTCATTTTCTGTAGCCATTTTTAAAAAAAATCAGCAGTTAATGAAACAAGCTGTCATCAGGCAGCCATACTACCAAAGTGACATGAAAACTGAATGCATGCACTGTTTGTCTGTAGACTTTCTCATACATTTGGACCTAGTGATAATTTGTTTTTCTTTCTGCAGTTTAATATTGTTTGGTCTAGCTTGAAATGTGGCAGTCATGATGTCAACATTTGCAAAAAGCTGTACTTTATAGCAAGCTTTAATAGACATCATTCAAGGTTTGGGCAAGATTTCTTATAAGGCAATCTGCTCCAAATCTATCCCAGATCCTCCAATGCCCATTTTGGGTGAGCTATTTCCATCTTCTATAACCATACAGATGTGTTCCGTGTGTAGCCAAATGACATCATTGTGATGAAGTCTGACATGAAATGCTTGAAAGTTGTTACAAATGTCTGTTAAAAGATTGTGTGCTGTTAATGTGGATTTTGCGATATTAAAGGATCATCTCAGAGAAATGTATACAGTATAGCTTGAGTTCACAAGACATGAGAAAGTGCAGAATCAAATCTGTTTTCAAGCTTCATGGGGATAATTTTCCATAGACATGCTGTGGACCAGGTGACTTGTTCCTCTGCTGTAAGGCTACGTCTACACTACAGGATAAATTCGAATTAGCTTAAACCGATTTTATAAAACAGATATTATAAAGTCGATTGTGCGCGTCCACACTAGGCACATTAATTCGGTGGTGTGCGTCCATGGTCCGAGGCTAGCATCTATTTCTGGAGCGGTGCACTGTGGGTAGCTACTGTAAAATAATGAGGCCAATAACGTCGATTTGCGTCCACACTAACCCTAATCCAATATAGTAATATCGATTTTAGCGCTACTCTTCTCGTTTTGTAGGAGTACAGAAATCGATTTAAAGAGCCCTTTAAATCGATATAAAGAGCAGTGTAGTGTGGACGGGTGCAGCGTTAAATCAATTTAACGCTGTTAAAATCGGTTTAACAGCATAGTGTAGACCAGGCCTAAGATGTGGATCAGAGAAGAGAAGGGGAAAAAGAGAAGGAAAGACTTCTAAGCTAGTAGAAACGGGAAGTAGTGAACCTGCATCATTCTTTCTCTCCTTTCCTGCTTTGCCCTCAGAATCCCCTCTGAATGGCTGGAATCCACTGGTTTAGTGGGAGGATGTTTTGGGCCTGGAAGAGGAATAGCTGCTCTGTGTAGCATGCTTTCCTCCAAAGTTGGTAGATTTCCACATTTCTTGCTCCAACCAGCACTATCTTGCACTAAGTTTTTTCCCCTTGGAGGTGGGGAAAGACTGTGGCCCAGCTGCAATAAGGGGAGTGAACAGCTGCAAGGTTCCAGGAGGAATTTCATTGCCTCTTTCTGGTGGGAAAGACTTAATTTTAAGATAGCTGATTCTTCTCTATTTTTCTGAATTTAATTGGATTTATTGCCCATGTTGTACTGTTCTTGACTAATGGCAATCCAAACTTCCTCACATTGTCCTGCCAATGTGCCAGAACCTTGTAACACAGTTTCAGGGTAACTGCACCTAGATCTCCTCTCTGTGGTCCATTCCAGGAATATCCAGTCAGATTTCAGGCCTCCAGCTTTCACCTGTCTCTGGCTAGGGGTGTGTGCTCCATTCAGTGGTGCTGGAACAATTTGTATAGTGGGGGTGCTGAGAGCCATTGAACCAAACTGTAAACCATGTATATAATGGAAACCACTTCAAGCCAGGGCTGTGGCACCACCCCCAGAACCCCTAGTTCCAGCACCTTCTGACGGGGTTTTTAGGCTGCACATCCCCACCGTGATACACTGTGATACCCTCAGCAAGCCAGTCCACCTAAAGGCCAGCACTTGCACTGTGCTTTCTCTCCAAGGGCTGTGACCAGTGTATGCCAGCAGTTACAGGTTACTGGTTTTCTCAGCAGAGTACATTTACTCATAGAGCAAACAAGAGAAAACAATAAAAGTTCCTGCACACGTACTAAACATATCAGGAATTACCCATCCAATCTTACGTGGCCCTAGATGGTCAAAGCCTTCCCAACTCTTCAGCAACGGTTGGGGTCCTCCCATCCCCCCTCAGGAACAAAAGTCCTGTTCATTTGCTGAATCAAAATGAAGGCTTTAAGTCAGTTCAAACTCATCCTTTTATACCACATGCACTTCCTTTGTTTCTTTCCCTCTGGAACACCCAGCCTCAACTAGTATATGTAAATACCACAGGGGGTGGGGCTTCTCTGAAGCTGTTGACAATCCCAGGGGTAATTATTCTCTCCTCCCTCCCTGACACTGTTTTTAGTTTCTGGAGGAGCTGTGGTAACCATCTCCCCTGGAGTAGAACACAATCGTACATCAACTTTTCATAAATTTAATACGATGGTCCCCAAAGATACTGCATGAGGTTATAATATCTGTCATACTTTGCTTTGAAAAAAACCATGAGTAATGGGGAGAGGTCAGACCCTATGCCCATTAATTCTTTTCCCCCCTTCTTTTTCAACATGGGTACCAAATAGTACTGTTTGAGAAATGATCTTAAATACTATTTGTGTTGTAAACTATCCAGTCCATTTCTTTCTTTCTTAGAAAGCAGTCCTCTTCAAATCTGGAAAAAGCATGGTATTTCCAATTTCATCCTTCCCATCAGGCATCTTTCCAGTCAACTACTGGCATTTTGAATGCAAATTTGATCTTTATGTGCACATCCATCTAAAAGAAAATAAGCTCCACTATAATTCTCTTCTCCATTTGGCCTTTAAATTGTGATTGGAATGTCTTTCTAATAGGTGTGGTTGTACTAGAGCAGAAGTTATTGGGATTGATAGTCATCTTAAGTAGTAGGGAAGAATAATTTCTTTCACTGCACAAATTACTGGGTGAAATTCTGTGGCCTGTGTTATGCGGGAGATCACATTAGATCAGAGGTCTCAAACATGCAGCCCGTGAGGCTATTTCCTGTGGCCCACCAAGTGGCCTGCACCCCCCCGGCCTACCTCCAGGTCAGGGGTGGACAAACTGCAGCAGATTGCCCCCCTCGAGCCCTGCCTGCTCCCTGAAGTGGCTGGCATCACAACCCTGCGGCTGGGGAGGGGGGAAGCAGAGGGCTCCATGTGTTGCCCTGGTTCCAGGCACCGCCCCCGCCTCCCCCCCTCGCAGTTCCCATTGGCTGGGAATGGGGAACCATGGCCAATGGGAGTTTCGGGGGAGGTACCTGGAGGAGTGGCAAGCAGTGTGCAGAGCCCTGCATCCCTCCTCCCCCAGAGGCCGCAGGGACATGGTTCCAGCTGCTTGCCAGGGCTGGGGCCAGGGCAGACAGCCTGCCCTGGCCCCTATCTGTGCCACTGCCACCCCAGAGCTGCTCTAGGTAAGCAGCTTTGGGCTCTGGCCTGGAGCCCTCCTGCACCCTGTCCCCCAACTCCCTTCCCTGAGCCCCCTGCTGCATCCCAGATCCCTTCTGCACCTCGACCCCCTGCCCTGAGCCCCCTGCTGCACCCTGCACCTGAACTCCCTGCCCTGAACCCCCTGCCTGAACCCCAACCTTCTTCCACACCTTGCACTCGCTCCTGCACCCCACACCCCAACTCCCTGCCCTGAGCCCACTGCTGCACCCTGGACCCTTCCTGCACCCCACACCCCAACTCCCTGCCCTAAGCCCGCTGCCTCACCCTGCACACCTCCTGTACTCCCTGCCCAGAGCCCCTGCCACACCCCTCCTGCCCCCTCAGGGAAGGGGTTGAAATGGAGGCAGAGAAGGGGTGGAAAGAGGCAGGGCAGGTGTGAGGCCTCATGAAAGGGGTGGAATGGGGACAGGGCCGGGGCCAGCAAGGGGAGGGTGTCAGTGATGTGTCCCTTGGGCCAATGAACTAGTCCTCATGGCCATTTGATTTGAGACTCATGCACTAGATAATCATGAAGTCCCCTCTGGCTTTAAAAACTGTAGGCCAGATTCTTAGTTGGTGTAAATCTGCATAGTTCCATTGAAATTACTGAAACTTTATTTCACAGAGTTCTGTAACATACTCATCCCCCTCTAGATAGACTAGTTGAACAGATGTGCTTTTAATTTTTTCCAGAGAAAGCAGACAGGTTTAAAAAGGGATGGGGAAAATATTTTTATAAAATAAAGAACAGCTACAACCTTTGCCTAAAATTAAGTAGTACCCATTTTTCTGAGGTATAAAAAGTTCATTTGAAACTGTTTATATGTCTTTGGCCTCCTTTCTTTGGGCAGGAGTCAGGAGTGGGCTGCTGAAATTCTGCTGCAGAGAACTGCTTTTCTTGTGGCTTTTCTGGTGTGGGTTACACTGAAGAACACTGGTAGTCTCATGAAAGAACCAAAAGTTACGCAATTTTGCAACCAAAAATGTTGTGCTCAGTATGCTTGGCCAAGCTCCTAGGGCCAAATCCATCCATGTTGTAATTTGGGTGAAATCAGTGGAGTAACACCAGGAATAAATTTGATACCTGCATTTTCAGATTCTTGTCTTTACTTCATTTCCAAACCCTTGGACATTCACACATTATGAAGTCACATGGTCAGCTTTGATATTCCCTTTCAGCAAATCTTTAACAGTATTTTCTGCCAAGGTGAGTTCAGTGTGGATGAAGAAGGTATCTATAGATACATCTACACTGGAGCTGGGAGCATGCTTCCCAGCATGAGAAGACAGATGTGTATTAGCTTTGCTTGAGCCAGTTCACTGAAAATAGCACTGTAGCTGAGGATGCCATGGGTGGCAGCTTGGGCTAGTTGCCTGAGTACCTTATAAAGGAGTGTGAGTGGATCTGTATTCAAACAACTACCCTGAACTGCTGCTACAGGTCTATTTTAATGAGCTAGCTTGAGGACAGAAGCTCTGGGACACATGCTTCCAGCTGCAATGTAGAAGTACCCAGTGTAAAATGTGTTGTTTGGGTCTGCTGCTAAATGTTTGAAGCATGTGATTGTAATGTTTTCTCCCAACTTTACCTGCAGTGCTGTTCAGTGAGTGTTAGTTATTTCAGGTGTACTGAGTTTGTTTTTAATTTTGCACTCTTCAACATTTCTAGTTGTACAAAGATCTGTGAAACGGTGTGCTGCACCCCAGGTAGTGTACAATTCTGAAAAAGCATTTGAAGTCTTGATTGATAGTGCAGTCACAGACCTCTACCAGAAAATTGCATCCATCTTTTTCAAATTAAGCCAAAGACGTCTGGTTTCCATCTTCTTATTATCTATGCATGACACATGGAGAAGAGGGAATCAGTATTCTCTGATGTTACTGAAATGGAGACATAGAGCTAAGTGTCAAGTGCCTTGATGACATGATAGTCCATAGTATCTCAGTCACCCCCATATTTTTAACAAGAGGGATGAAGACTGAATTCTGTGGTACTCAGGGTTGGACTCAGGGTTAGAGCTCTCACGGTGCGAGACCAGTTGTCAAACTCAGTCCTTTGGCTCTCTCCAATAGGAATGTGCAAAGCTACCTTAATGCACCTTCATCCACACTTGCCAGGTTCTGTAGTCAAGTCAGCAGTGCTTTGTGATCAAAGGTACTGAAGGTTGCTGATACACACAATACCTTCCTGAAGCTACTAGTAAACTTTTCATATGCTGTTGACTGACTCTTGCTTTCAACACATTGCTTGACATTAATGAGTCGTCTTATTACTGCCAGTCTTTAACCTTCCTTTTTAAGAAGGTGGTGACAGACCAATTCCAGCAACATCATATTCTCCAAATTTGTGTCCCAGATTGACTGGTTTCAAACATGGATGTGGCAAAGTAACAATGGTATCAGTGGTCACCTAAGTGATCATCTTCTGGTTATAGTCAAAGGTCAAATGTTCATGTTGATGATATTAATAATCCTTATTTGTTAAGGACTCAGACATTCTTCATTGGCTTTCTCCATTCATATGGGGCCTGGGTTCATACTGCAGGTGGCCATGTTGATCATTTCCATGACATACAGAACTATGGATCTGAATTTCATCTAGTTGTTCTAATCTGAAGTAGAATGCAAACTCCTTGTAGTGAGACGCATTCAGCTCTGTAACCTGAGGGAGGCAGTTGGATTAGTCAGCCCACGTGCCATTCAGGACAATGTTGCTGATCTCAACTTTGACAATGCTAAGGTGTAGGAATAGGAAAATCTCTTGATCTCTAACACACAGTCATGGCATAGGGTTCCCATGATTAGTTTTAGTCCATTGCTCAGGCCTCTGTTCCAAAGGCAGGACAGCTTTATTCCTCTAGTCATATCCAATCATACATTATCTATCTATTTCCGTGGGCACAGGATCACCTTACACCTTTTGCCCCCTTTTGTTGGGTTGTGTCCATTTGTATGTTTTGTATAATTTCAGGAACCCATATTAGTTCCCAAAATGGCGTTTGTGCCCATGTGACCCAGCTGATCACAATTTCCTCACCTTTTATTTCTCCTCAGAAGTGGTAAACAACTTCTGGATGGAACTGGTTTTTACCGCCTTTTCCACGGGGTTTCCCAGAAGGGGTTTTCGGCTCCTTCTACCGGGTTTCCCGGACCAGACTGTATAAGTCTGTCCCGAGTACTGTTCAGGTGCTGTCCATCTGAGTGACAGTAGGGGACTATCGCGGGTCTGACTTGCACTCACCAACCCATCCTAGTGGTAGAGGGGGCTAGGGTTTTCCTTTCACAGCTCTGCTTCCACTTGGGTGTGTATTTGCTATCCTATCACCTGCAAGGAGAAGAGGACAAACAGTCACATCCCACTTAACATCATCCTTCTTCAGCTGCTGTCCCCTGACGTACCATATACTCTTCTTCAGACCCAGAGGAACATCAAGGGACTCCCTAGAGCAACTTTCCAATGGCTTTCAATTAGCCAGAAGATTGAGGTTCCAGGCAACAATCGACACTTGATCTATAGAACAAGGTTTCTATTAAAGGGTTTACTTACCTGTTTATAGGGTTTATTTTTTTCCTTTGCCCTATTCATTGTACATCAATCCTTCAATACACTTTATTTGTTGTTCACCTTATTCCAACTGACTCCTCGTTATTCAAGCTGGAAGGAATCCTCTGTGGAAAAAATCAAACCAGTTGACAGATGCTGGATAGGGAGGGGTGAATCTAAGGGAACAATAAGCATAGGTCTCTCTCTGTCTCTCTCTCTCTGTCTCTCTCTCTCTCTTTCTTTGCCTTTCTGTCCTTTCCTCTAACACTTCAGAGATGAGTAGGGCTCCATCCTTGGTGTGGTAGCTGTTGTGTGCAGACTATGCCCAATCTTATTCAGCCAAGGCCAAAGGGTAGACCCAGAATGTACCAACTCGCACAACCAAATTCTTGAATCACTCTTAAGGCTAAAGTTGACATGAGGACTATGAGATCTCTAGTTGGTAAGAAGAGTTGTCACTTGCACAGATGTTGAAGACTCTTGGGATAATGCTGATGATTATGGTACCAGGCCCAAAAGTAGCTCAGCTGGGTCAAGTAGAAAGCCTGTGTAGCAGCAGAGTAGCTTGTATGCCTCCAAGATTCCTCTGTTAACTTTATTCTCTGATTTACTGCACATTAGATAGATGCACTTCATGAAATGCATACTTGTAATAGGGTGTCATTTACATCTGAGGATACATCCAAAGGCCACATCTGTTAATGCACCTAGACTCATGATGTACTGAATACTCAGCTGGAGAATACTGCTTTCACACAGGGCCAGTGGACTCACACAATCAGTCTTGGCAATACCAAAAGATCTGATGCTGCATTTATTGGTGATTGATCTTGCATTAATGGGCATGAACTAAAGCTTCAGGTTATCATCTGCTGTTTCCCAAGGATTCCAGGATTGTTATGTTGCCCTTTCCTGTGATTTAACTATGGAATATTTTGACAATAACTTGCAAAATGATTGAAACAAAAAGAGAAAGAAGATTTTCTATTATACAGCAAGGTTGTAAAAGACAGCACTTAGATTGATAATGCTAACAATACCTGGGATTACTACAGTTCATACACTTCCTTTTTGGACTGTATTCTTTCCTTTCCTTTACATTATGATGATGCTTTAAGGAAATGATTGATTAACATTACCCTGTATAAAAACAACTTTAAATTTGTTATTTCATATGGTAAAAGAGAAGCATTCTAATGTATTAGTATTATAATTTAGTAGTAGCAGCTTTGAGAAGATGACCATGCATTCAGAACATTTTGCTGACAGTGATTTTAGGCAACCAAATTTGCTAACTGTACAATATGTTGGCCAATCACTCTTCAAATGTTTTGACCTACTTTCCTCTTGAATTAGTTCCAAAATAATAATAATAAAAAATAACTAGGGAGAGAGCAGATTACACAGTTCTACAATTTCACTGATGGGAATGTGAATGCCATTACAATAAAAGTGCTTCCTGCTGGCAAACCAAGTATGTATTTGTGTGGTTGTAACTTCTCAGTGCTCATTCAGATTTTGGTAGAGATACAAGGCTAGAGAAGGACACTTACGCTAACTTAAACCAAGTCATTTCAATTTAATGGGCCATTTCTCCTATTTAATGCCCTATACAAGACATACACACACTGGATTCTGTAGCAATCATTTTATTATCATCTGGTTGCATATCAAGATTTCACATTTCACGGGGTTTATGGTAATTCAGTAAGAATTTCTTATGTTGATCTGTGACTAGCCCATTTGTTAGGCGATTAAGAGGTTAACATATATATAATCTAGGGAAATCTTTGAGATGCTCGATTTTTAAGACTTTAAAAAATATATCTGTTATCTTACTCTGTTGGATTTCTCTCTTTTCCCCCTTCTCCTTTATATTGTATTATAATACTTTTGAACACTTTATTTTTAGAAGATAAAAATGTTTAAAATTTGATCTATTCCTTTGTGTTTTTAGAGAATATATAAATCTACACAAGATAGCTGCAGTCTGCAGTTTATGTTTTCAAACTACCATCTGAAAATCTGCCTTTCAGACAAAGGTATTAACTTTAAAAAGAGGTGGGGAGGGAATTGAGAGGAAGCATTAATCCCTGGCATACAAAACCTGAGCTGTGTTTCCTTCCTTCTGCCCTAGATCTATTGTATAGTTACAGTGTTCCTCCCTGTGTTTTTGCCCCCTCCCAGGAAGAATTGTCATTTCCAGTAGGAAGATGATTTACTTAAGCCAGTTCCTTTCATGATTAGTTACAGGAAATCAGAATTACAATCTGATAGTTCATAGTGTTTTGCTTTTTTCTCTGGACGTTGTTCAAACAAATCAGATACCTCCCCTAATCCCATTTATACCCATATATGGATAACAGTTAAGACACAGTTGTGTGTTTGTAAGAACTCAGCACAAATAGGCTTCTTTCAAGGGCCATGATTCAGTAGAGAACACTTAAACATGTGCTTATAGGTAAGTATGTGCTTAAGTACCTTGCCAAATTGGGGGGTCCTATGTAAGCCATGTGTTTTACTGTAACCATGGCACAGGTTTGGAACAGCAGGAGTTTAAGGAGACTCAGTAAAAACTGAGGAGTGATATAAACTAAAAAGCAGCATTTCTGAAGCTCTAGCCCACTTAATTTTCTGAAAACTGCACATGCCTAAGTACTTTCCTTCAGTCAACAAGCAGCTCTGCTGACCTTAATCCTAAAGAATTATGTATTTAGCACAAAAAGTCTTTCTTGTATCTTGGTTTTATAAATTCTTATCTGGATTATTTAGAGAGGAGAAAAACTTACCGAATTACCCCACCAGAGGACAGTCTCTTCAAAGCAAACATGCAATATATATTCCTTTTTCTCTTTTTACAGCCAATGTTACAGTTAGTATCTTTTTCTTTGAACAATGACTCATTTTACACATCTGCTTTGGGGGTGTGTGGATTTTTCATATAGAGAGTTCTGCTTATTCTTTTCTTTTCTCTTTTTTCAAAAATCTCAGAGGAATCCCTATAAGAAAAAAAAATGTAAATGTTTCCAGAATGAACTATTCTCTTGCATATTTAAGACTGCATAATGGACATTAACTTCAGTTGGGCTACTCAACTGAGTAAGTGCTTGCTAACATCGCACAAACCAGTCCTTAATGTTTTAATAGTTTGGACTAGAGGGGAAATAGGGAAAATAAAGGAGTTCAAATTAGTTTTCAAATATTATGAGTCTCGTTTTCTTTTTTGTTTATCTTTTCATAGCATATTTATCCAGTTTCTCTTCTTGTCATGATGACAGTGCAGTTTTATGTTGGCCTCAGTTTTTAAAATATAATCTTTAGGATTAGATATGACACAAAGGTTTATCTTTACAAGAATTGTTTATAATTAAAAAACCAACAAAGCCCAACTGCTACATCCAGCAGAAAGAATGTTGACCTTAGTCTTCTGGATGCACTAGTAAGTATAGTTAGGCTGATGATAAGGTGTCTGCCAGGACAGGTGTAGTGGAAAGTTCATAATCTTGGCTATATCAGTTTTAGTATTCTATAACGTTTGTCATAATGGTAGTTGAGTGCCTATTTTAGTTCAGCTATTTTAGTTTAGATGGTTTTCTCTTCTGCATCATCTGTTAATCACAAATATATAAATATATACAAATATATAAATTGGCTAAGGTGATAAAGGAAAACCGTTATCTTCCTCATGTGTAGGTACTGAAACTATGAAAATTATTTCAGTTGGAAAAGTTATGGTCTTCTTATTCTGCTGAGTCAACTGAATTAACTAATTTACATTTGACTGGTCTCATGCTATGCTTGTAAAATAGAAGTGCCAATCTAACTCTTAGGTAGTGGAAGACATGTGCCATGTACACACACAATTTTAGGGCCAGATCCTCAGCTAGTGTAAATCAGAATGGCTCTACTAAAACCACGTGGAGTCAAAAACTCACCCCTTTTTCTTGGGTTTAGTTTTAGCTAAAGAAATTAACATTAATAAATGGTTCAACTCAAAACTTCTCTGCAGACTATGCTGTCCCAGGGTTCCTACCTGAGGACTGCTCAGACCTTACCCTAGATCCTCTCTAAAGCCACTCCCATTTTCATTATGTCCAGTGGGGGTAACAAACCAACAACCTCAGTAAGTGAGCAGAATCTCCTTCACCCTTTCTCAGCAGAATCAATACCTACTAACAGGGTAGCATTTCAGGCAAACACTGCCACCTGTTAGAAACATCTAGGCATGGTCAAGTTGCCTGAAATTCTAGTCAGAAATATATACCTTAGAAATTATACTTCAAGCAGCAACACTCAGGTTATTTCTTATACTGCCTCTTACAACATCTTAGCATTAGCAGTGTCCAGTGAAATAATTCTCATAGTTACAGTATTTACAAATCGATGAAGCTGATACTATTCCTGAGGCAGCTTAGGCAATATTTATATAAGTGGCCCAACAGCCCACTTACTGTAAGGTAGCAAAGACAGATGGAGAATCAGAGATAAGGAAGCACGGAACTGAGATGTAAGAGTAGATGGCTGCTATTCTTCCTAGTAAAAGGCCTGGTCTACACTACGGGGTTAGGTCAAATTTAGCTGCATTAGGTCGATTTTAAAATGAATGTGTCCACACAACCAACCCCGTTCCGTTGACTTAAAGGGCTCTTAAAATCGACTTCTGTACTCCTCGCTGGTGAGGGGAGTAGTGTTAAAATCGACCTTGCTGGGTTGAATTTGGGGTAGTGCGGATGCAAATTGACGGGTACTGGCCTCCAGGAGCTATCCCAGAGTGCTCCAATGTGACCGCTCTGGACAGCACTTTGAACTCTGATGCACTAGCCAGGTACACAGGAAAAGCCCCGAGAACTTTTGAATTTAATTTCCTGTTTGGTCAGCATGGCAAACTCAGCAGCACTCAGCAGCACAGATGACCATGCAGTTCCCCCCGAATTGTAGACCATAGAATGTTTCTACGCTCCCCCTATCATCTCCGTCCCTGAGGTTATCGCAGATTAGAAGGCGAAAAAAACATACTCGCGATGACGTGTTTTCTGAGCTCATGCAGTCCTCCCACACTGATAGGGTACAGCTTAGTGCATGGAGGTATTCAGTGGCAGAGGCCTGGAAGGAATTAAGTGAGCGCAAGGAGCGGAGGCAGAATGCGATGCTGAGGCTAATAGGGCAGCAAATGGACATGATGAAGTGTCTGTTGGAGCTGCAGGAAAGCCAGCAAGAGCACAGACTCCCACAGCATCCACTGTATAACCGATGACCCTGCTCCCCATGTTCCCCATAGCCTCCTCACCCAAACACCCAAGAACACAGGGAGGAGGCTCTGGGCACCCAGCCACTTCACTCCAGAGGATAGCACAAGCAACAGAAGGCTGTCATTCAAACAGTTTGATTTTTAGTGTGGCTACAATGAGCAATGTGGCCGTGTCCTTCCTTCCTCCCCCACCTCACCTGGGCTACCTTGTCCTTTATCTCATTTTTTAAAATTAATAAAGAAAGAATGCATAGTTTCAAAACAATAGTTACTTTATTTCAAAGGGGGGAGGGTGGTTGGCTTACAGGGAATTAAAATCAACAAAGGAGGCTGGTTTGCATCAAGAAGAAACACACACAACTGTCACATTGTAGTCTGGCCAATCATGAAACTGGTTTTCAGAGCCTTTCTGATGCGCAGTGCGCCTTGCTGTGCTTGTCTAATTTCCCTGGTGTCTGGCTGCTCAAAATTGGATGCCAGGCGATTTGCCTCAACCTCCCATCCCACCATAAACATCTCCCCCTTACTCTCACAGAGATTATCGAGCACACAGCAAGCAGTAATAACAATAGGAATATTGGTTGTGCTGAGGTCTGACCTAGCCAGCAAACAGCGCCAGCAAGCTTTTAAAGTGCATGATAGTGAGCTGAGTGGGCTCCATTCTTGCCGTGCTATGGCGTCTGAATGGGTAACCCAGGAAAAAAGGCGCAAAACGATTGACAGCTGTTGCATTCACAGAGGGAGGGGCAACTGACGACATGTACCCAAAACTACCCGCAACAATGTTTTTGCCCCATCAGGCATTGGGAGCTTAACCCAGAATTCCAATGGGCAGCAGAGACTGTGGGAACTGTGGATAACTACTCACTGTGCATCGCTCTGTAAGTCGATGCTAGCCACAGTAGTGAGGACACACTCCGCCGACTTAATGCACTTAGTGGGGACATACACAATTGACTGTATAAAATCGATTTCTAAAAATCAACGTCTATAAAATTGATTCAATTTAGTAGAAATAGGTAAACTGACATAGTACAGAGCCTGTTAAAAAAGATTATTGTTGCATCGATATACATTTTAAAAGAAATCTAAGCCAAATCTTCCAGTCACTCCTATACTCCTATAGTAGAGGTCCAAATCCTATACTACATTATTGATACCTATTAACTTGAGATGTCAAATGCTTTAGTCCTAAATCTCTGATCGCAAAATTAGTTTAGAGCTATTTCTCAATCCTGCAGATGGTCTCTGGAAAAGCTAATGCTGAATACTGCAGCCATAAAACTGATCCCAAAGAAATCTAGTATTTGATCTCTCAGATCCAAATCCATGGCATAGTGCTCAGGGCATGTATGCAGGCCTGATACTGGGCAAATGCACAGAAGTCAGCTGAAGGCATCCTCCTGAGGTCCAAGCCTACAGCACAGGGCTACTTAACCCCAATTTTGAAATGTCCTGAATATTTGTAATGCCCCCTTGCCCTCTCACATTGTGGAGCCAGTTTTGAGGTACTTGCATGGCAGTGGATTCTCTGGCTTTGCTGCTGCCTTACACTGTCCATGCTTTGTCTCACCAACCCCTGTGTGCTGACTCACATGCCCCCATAGAGCCAGGCTTCAGGTTACACAGGAAGTATGAACTTCCATATCACAGCCAGTCCTCACCTGGAGCCGTGGAACCACATGGTATCCCTGCCAGAGGATGCTTTGCAGTTATAGGGGATGAGTTTGGATTGGCCTCTTAGTGAATCAAATCTAAATCCATCAAGCTCTTAATTCAGGAAAGCATGTGAACACATGCTTAAGTCCTTTCTTTTTCAGGATGGCATTTAAGCATGCCTTTTTTAAAAGGCTATCATGATTTAGGAATATTTGCCTGAATCAGAAAAACATGTATGAAAATATAGTTCTTTCCCAAGCTATGCACAGTCTCTAGAAATAAAGACATGCTTGATAGGAACGGCTGCACAACTGGCAACTTTTTTTCTTTATGAAGAAAAGTTTCAAATAGTTTCCCAGAGGGTTTAGCTATTTAACATTTAAAGAGATGACAGAATGAACAGTGAAGACCACATTTCTTCCTTTTCTCTTTCTTCAGCCTCTGTAATGAGTTTGGTGGTTTTTTGTTTTGGTTTATTTTCTGTCTTATTTTTATGCAGACAAGCTTGGTCTGAGTAATATTCAATGACAGACTTGGCAGAGAAGACACATAGTATGCTTATGTGAAGCATGAGCTTTTATATCTATTTTGAATAAGTATGTATTTCTACCAATCTCTTTCAAAAACTGTCCAAAATCACCTAAAACTGGCCACATTTCATATCATATGGCCCCTTGTTAGGCCAAACTTTATTTTTGATTGCACTGGTGCAAGTCCACTGACATCAAAGGAATTGCAGTGGTGGAAATTAAGAGGTGAATTGGACCAAATTTACATTATTTAATATTTTATTGTTATCACTTACACTGTATTTTTCATTCTGTTTATAAAGTTTTCTATTTTGTAACATTTAAGGCTGCTAGGTAATATACCTGAAGCAAAATAAGCTCTGTATTACATTAAATTATTTCCACACCATTTGGTCTAAATTCCCAGCTAGTGTAAACAGAGCTACACTAATTTTCACCATTTGTAGATCTGGACCTTTTCAGTAACTTTTGCATTTAAGAACAAGCTGGATAACTCAGCCAGTTACACATACTATTTTTAATTTAATGAAAAATATTCTCAAGGGAAAATAACCCTACCTGACAGGTACAATACCCATTTCTTGTATTTTACCTTCTAAATGTTACTTTTCTTTCTATAATGAATTGGGCAGGAAACTCTACCCTTTCCTTTGAATGAGTCATGATGTAATGCAGTTAAAGATTAGAGACACAACTTGAGCAATGTACTAGGTAGGTTTTGCTCATTTCATCACATTCACCATAGTGGAAACACTACACTACATCACTTGTGCTAAAATTAGAATGTGTTTAGAGAGTTGGTGCAGGAAATCTAGCTCCTATTCACATATTTATGATTGTATCTTTACTATTTAATAATTTTTCAGCCATTTACCTGCACTTGCTATTGACTAAAATAAAGTATACGACAATCCCATTAACATCACACGTAACATTATTTAAAAAGCACAGAATACATGCCAATGAACAGTCATTTTAACACCTTAATTATTTAACACAGAACCAAAACAGTGATCTGACTGATTAGGGTTTCAACATGCAGAAAAGTTGCAGGGCCAGGCAAAAGTCCTACTGATGTGAATGGGGAATTTTACTTGTTTAAAGTAACTTTTACATGGTACAAACCCATCAGGCCCTGATTCACTGTGACTGTGCACCTTGTGCAGGGCTGCCCGGCTGGGGGCAAATGGGGCAATTTGCCCCAGGTCCCGGGCCCCGCAGGGGCCCCCATGAGACTTTTTCGGGGCCCCTGGAGTGGAGTCCTTCACTCGTTCCAGGAGCCCTGGAAAACTCTTATGAGGCTGGGGCCCCTGGAGCTTCTTCCTCTCCCGGTCTTCGCCAGTGGGGGGTCCTTCCACTCCGGGGCGGAAGGACCCCCCGCCACTGAATTACCACCAAAGCGGGACCCACCACCGAAGTGCAGCCGGGTCTTCAGTGGTAATTTGGCAGTGGGGGGTCCTTCCGTTCTGGGACCTACCGCTGAAGTGCCCTGAAGACCCGGCTGCGCTTTGGCAGCGGGTCCCACTTTGGCAGTAATTCGGCGGCAGGGGCCCCCGCAGCTGGTCTTTGGGGCACTTCGGTGGCGGGTCCCAGAGCGGAAGGACCCCCCACCTCAGAATTACTGCCGAAGCGGGAGCCCCCTGCTGCCGAAGACCCCAGGCCCCCGGAGTCCTCTGGGCTGCCCTGACCTTGTGTTGTCACTTTACACTTGGATCTGGGGGTGTGATTCCCAGCTTGAGGAGACATATTTGTGTTAGCCTGAGGAGAGAATTTTTCATACCCCTGAGTGACGTAGCTACGGTGAGCCAAATTTTAGGTGTAGACAGGCCTGAGAATCAGGCCCAATGTCTCTAAAATGACAAGCCTGGACTCACCAATTATTTCATGTGCGGAACTTCGAATAAAGTGTTCTTCCTCATATTTACTGATTAGTTGAAGGGGTCTGGTTATTCCCCTGCATAACTTAGAGCAGCTTCAGAGCTGGTATCACTGTAGCTCAAGATCTTGACTACACAGTGATCAATTCTGCGCTTGGATATGTATATGTGTCTCTCATTGAGTAATATGAATGCATCTGATGTCCAAATTAGACCCATCAAAGCAGAATTAGGAGCTTGCATCTTAAAAAGAAGGGCCTAGTCTTGTTCCCACTGAAGTCAATAAGAGATTTGCCATTGACTTCAATGAGAGCAGCACTGGGCTCTCTGGGTGGAAACCTGGCTTCACTGAGTCAATAGCAAAATTCCTGCTGATTTCACTGGGATGAGGATTTAAACGTTTGTTTTTGTTGCCAACGATAGAACAGCTTCACCAATAGTACCATCACACAAGGAAAGGATGTATTTCAGTTGGAAATTCCATCTTTACTTGGGAGTGAAGTGAAATTTGAAAGTTTCCATGTCTTTTATGAAATAAAATCTTAGTTAAAATTTAAAATAATGTTTTGACCCCAGATGGAGCAGTGCAATTTAATTTTGATTTGGACACAAGATGTCATGATAAAACTATCCTCCAAATGGAGATCTTCCTTTTTATCTTAGATTTTTGGAAGCTGAATTTAAAAATAGTATAAATCATGAACACGTTATTGGTACCCGTTTGTTTTTCCAATTTACTGTAAACTATGTATCATTTGCTTGATTTAAAGTTTTTGAATACAAATTAAAAAAAAGACCCCCCCATTCCAAAGTTTTGATTGGCTGGCTCTTATGTGTGTATAGATGTCCTTGACAAATATTCAACTTCATTATCTTCACTGGCTTAACTGCCAGTAGCTTTAATGTGCAAACATTTATATTAAAAGAATTTAAGGTGAAAGACAGTGATATGTGATTGATATACATAAGCCGAAATGTCATCTACAACTAAGCCTAAATTTCTGCAAAAACCAAGAGGGAATCCAAGAGTTACATAATAGTGAGCGTCTGTTTAATTAAATGTAATAAATTGTAAAGAAAAGATCAGACCTTACTGCTGAAGCATTAGCAGAGGATAATCTTCTGATTACGTTTGCTGTCTTCCACGTTACAAACTACTTAGTTTAAATTACAAACTTAGTTTGAGCTACTGTATTACAATAATGACTAACTAATGTCGTGTTTAATACTCAGATGTATTGAAGTAGGAATTGTAGCCTAAAATATTGTATGTGTTAAATAATTTTATTGCTGCATTGATCAACCTTGTTCAGACTTTTTTAGACATAAGATATGTCTGCCATCTTCCAAGGCTAAGTACAGTCCTTCTCTGGTGGGAAAGCCAATGTCATCCCTTGTGTAACACCACTGACCTTAGCAGAATGACACCAGACATTAATTTGAGCCTATTAGTTTTGACCCTGGTTCCTTCCTGGGGGCAGGGTTTTACCCTTATCCCAATGGAATGGGAAGAGGGTTGGGTCAAACAAACCAGGAGATGACTTTGTACCAGAGACTCGGTACGGCTCTATGTCCTCTTCCTTCTGTACTATGGGAAGGCAGATGGAGGTATGACGTTGCAGAGTCACAACCCATACTAGCCTGGTATGCAGAGTGTGATTCCAGCACTCCACCCTTAGGGAAGATTCCATAGAACCAGGACAAGGAAAGGGCTATGCTTTGGAACCTGTCCTCACCCATCTCATGCACCTCACATGAGATTTGTCTGATCTGGGCACCCTGCGCTTACAGAAGTTAAAGTCAGAAATAGGCCAAGAAGGGCATTGGGCCCTGACATTTGAGCCTAGTCCTGCATACCCTACGCTGACAAAATTAATTGAAGTTAATGGGAAGGTTTACCTAAAATAGGAGAGCAGGATCAGTGCTCTTGTAGCAAACAAATGTTTGAATATTATCCAATAAAAGTTTATGCAGTGTTTTGAAAATAAAAATCACTATATAAATCTGAAATAATGGTAGCAATAATAATGGACCTTCATGTCACAAGGCAGAGGTACTAGTAGATAGCGATGCATTTAGTTATCACATGGAGACATGGACCATTCCTTTCTATAGTAAGCCCTCACTGAAGCAAGATGTATATTTACATAAGTTCCTTGTAATTTCAAAGCAAATACATTATTATTTCTGTATTTTAAGTGACAACACATTGTACAGTATAACCATGGTCCTCTCTGGCTGGCACTGTAATATAATTAAGTGTGCTCATTGAATAACTTACAGCTAAATATGTAGGATTTTCCATACAAGATCAGATATCTTATCCCCCACAACTAATATCCTGCTTCCAGCACAAGCCCACACCTGGTTCTTTAGGGGAAAACGAAACTCCTCCCATATCCATAATTAATGTTCCTAGCAGCAAAATAGTGTACATCAGGGGAGGAGGAAGGGGGAGAGAGAGACTATTCTGAAGCTTTTGAAGATCAATTTACAACCTAAAGGTTTAATTACCACTATCTTATTATGCCGAACTAGAACTGTTATGATGATTGGTCATAACATTATCCAGAGAGACAAGGTGGGTGAGGTAATATCTTTTATTGTACCAACTTCAGTTGGTGAGAGAGACAAGCTTTTGAGCTTACACAGAGCTCTTCTTCAGGTCTAGGATATGTATTCAGAGTGTCAAAACTAAATACAAGGTGGAACAGATTGTTTAGCATAAGCAGTTAACATATATTTCAAGGGACCATTCAAGGTGAAGTGTTCCATTGACACTCCCTCCAGTCATGCAGGGAAAGGAGAGTAAAAAAAAAAAAAGGCAGCTTGTGGAGGCAGGGGTTGTGAGTGGGTTGCAGATTAATGTAATAAGCCACAAATCCAGTGTCTTTCTTCAGTTCATGTCTAGCAAAGTTCTGAATTTAGACTCCCAGATTCTTTTTTTGAAAGTGTTGTGTAGATTTCCTTTGATGATGAGAGCTGAGAAATCAGATAGAGTGATCCCTTTGTGAAAAGTGTTCATGCACAAGTGATGTGCTGTTTTTTTCTTTTATCATTTCCTGTGTGAGTTTATTAGAGAGTGTAGAGATTGTCTGGTTTCACACATGTAGTTGTTATCAGGGATTTAGTGCACTGCATGAGGTACATCACATGTGATAGATATGTGTAGGGCTTATGTATCTTGAAAGATGTGTTGTGTGGGCTTTTGATCATTGTAGCAGTGGAGATATGTCTGCAGGTTTTGAGTCTGTTTTTCTGACAGGTTCTAGTACTGCTTTGAGTTGGTACTGAGTTGTCCTGGTTTGTGGGGAGTTTGCTTCTGATGATCAGCTTGGAGAGGCGAGAGGTTGTTTGCAGGCCAGAAGAGGGGGTTCAGGAAAGATTTTTTTCAGGATGTGGTCTCCATGGAATATAGGTTGTAATTGTTTAATGATACCTTGTATGGGTTCCAGTGTGGGGTGATAGGTGACAATTAGAGGTTGGAAGGAGTTTAATTAATTGAAGCAGATTCTCTCAGGATATTTGGTGGCCTATTCCATGATTCAATCTACTTCTCTGATGGAGTATTCTTGTTTGGTGAAAGTGGTTTTAAGTATGTTAAGGTGTAAATCCTGGACTGTCTCCTTTGAGCATATTCTGAGATATATGAGTGCCTGGCTATAGTTAACAGCTTTCTTGGTATGTTTGGGGTAGTTACTGGATCTATGAAGGTAGGTGTTTTGATCTGTGGGTTTCTTGTATATAGTTGTCTGTAAGATTCCATGGTTGAAGCTGATCGTGGTATCCAGGAAGTTGATGCAGTGTGGGAGTGTTCTAGAGAGATTTTAATGGATGGGTGGAGGTTATAGTTGTGGTGGAAATCCATGAGGGAGTGTAACCCCTTTGGGGTTTAGAGAGCATGGTCCCTTTAAATCTTTTCCCAGCGGGGTGGGGGAGAGTAAGAAAAAAGGAGGGAAACTCCAGAGGGGAGGACTGGAGCTCCAGGGAGAGAGGGAGGCAGTCTGCAGGCCCTGGAGAAGGAAGCAGGGAGAACCTGCTGCAAGCCTGAGGAGGACAGGCCCGATCAGGGACACCCCAGGACCGGAGCCAGGAGGAGCCCTGTGCCAGGGAGGAATTACCTGAGAAGGACAGGCCAGATCTGGACCCAGTATCACGGCTGCCCAGAGCTGCATGGGGCTGTGAGTACTGGGGCTTGTGACTCTGCACTGGGAACAAGGAGGGAGGCTGCTAGCTAGTGAAGTGGGGAGGTGGTCGCTCTGTGGCTTTGCAGAGAGCGGCAGAAGAGGGCACCGGAGGGGTTTGCTGGGGAAAGTTCACTGGCGCCAAAGACGACCAGGAGCACCCAAGACTCACCACTAAACTAGAACTTTGCTCAGGACTCCTGAACTCTGTGTGCAGACACATTGCTCGGTGTCTGGCCTTCCAGACTGTGCTACCACTGGGACAGTGGGGCCTGGGTTTGAATGCAACCCTGTTCTACTGTGCCCCCTATATTTCCCCTTGTTGTTTTTCTCCTCTCATCCCTTTGTAAATAAATATTTCCCTTTGTTATATCTATTGTACTTTTCCTGTGGGTGGGTGTGTTCACTCTGGGGGGTTTGGAACAGGTGCCCCTGGGGTGGAAGGGATTTCTCCAGCTGCATTCCTGCACAGGCCTTCTCTTGGCCAGAGCTGCCTGCAGAGCAGACTCCATCTTGGCCACAAGAGCGCTAAAGTTACAGGAGATTAGCTTGTCTATCCAGGTATATAATTGGTTTTGTGGTGTATTTTCCCAGAAATTCTTCCTCAAGGTGGACCATGAAGAGGTTGGCAAACTGAGGAGTCATCCTAGTGCCCATGGGTGTTCCCATATTTTGGTCAAAGTGCTTGTTGAATGCAAAATTGTTATGGATAAGGATGAAATGGGTGAGTCTGGCAATGTGAGTCTGAGGGCTGTCTATTGTCTTGTAAATATTTGAGGCAGGCAACAATACCATCATTGTGAGGGATGTTGGTGTAGATGGAGGTCACGTCCATGGTGGCAAGGATGTTCTGAGGGAGGTTGTTAGCTGCCTTTCCTCCCTTCATTTCCCCCCTGTGACTGGACGGGTGTTAACAGGCCACTTCACCTTGAAAGGTCGCTTGAGATATGCGTTAACTACTTACGCTAAACCTTGTATGTAGCTGTGACACTCTAAGGCTGTGTCTACACTTACAGCGGCATGGATGTACCGCTACAGCTGTGCCTCTGTAAGGTCTCCCATGTAGCTGCTCTTTGACAGCAGAGGAGAGCTCTCCTGGCAGCATAATTAAACTACCTGCAACAAGTAGTGTTAGTTATGATGGCAGAAGAGCCTCTCTTGCCGACATAGTGTTGTCCATAGCAGCACTTTTGCCGGCTTAACTTATGTTGGTCAGAGGTGTGTTTCTTCACACCCCTGAGCAACAAAAGTTTTACCCACAAAAGTGCTAGTTTAGACAAAGCCTAAGCAAGTTTCCCAGACCTGAAGAAGATCTCTGTGTAAGCTCGAAAGCATGTCTCTTTTTTCAACAGAAGTTGGTCCAAAAAAAGATATTACCTCATCCACCTTTTCTCTCTAATATCCTGGGACCAAAACAGCTACAACAACCCTGCATATAACATTATCCAGGCACTTAAAAACTCCATTTACTCTATTAAACATAAAAACCTCCTGTGATAGTGAATTTCATGATAAGCAGAAATCATGGCTCCTAAGACCGTCCATGTCAGCATGATGAACAACCAGCCTTATTTATTATCATTGGCAGAACTAATTTCGGCCCGTTTTCTTTAAACCTATTTTAATGCTCAGAGAGAAGGTCTAAAACACTGTCAAGCAGGTGTGGTGTTTTGGCATCTTAGATCCTGCTGGCACAAACTTGGAGCAATAGTTCCTAATGTTAAAGCAGTAAAGAAGCTTTTAAGGCTGTTTGTGTGTGATGCATCAACATTACCTCTCTGTCAATAAGTTTTATGTGCGTTTGGACGAGGAGTCATTTAAATATTTTTTTTTTTAGAGCTCTCATTACTTTCAGCCGTAACCACAGTCTTCTGATCTATCCTGAATTTAAAAATGGGCAGATCATTCTGTTATTCCCAGAATCTTGCATATCCTGTTTCATATAAATAATCTACACCAGAAAAAACAGAAACAGCAGAGAAATTAAGGTCCATTTGTTTTTAAAATAAAAGTATGTTATATATTTACATGTTCACCTATTATTACAGCATTTGACACCTTTTCTTTATTTAGGGCTTGGCACACTGGGTTGCTGTATTAATATGGAACAGAGGGAGCTCTGAAGCTGGCCTTGTGTCTCATGTTTTGACTTTTTAAAGGGGTTTCATCAATGGTAAAGATCATCCAACCATCTTTTTATAATTAACTAATCAACTTGGAGCCAAATGATGCTCCAACACACAATGTTGTTTTACTGTAATGCATACAAACCCCACACTGGAGAATAAGGGGTTAAGGAGCAGCTCTGGAGCCAGGTGGCCCTACCCTGCTACACCTGCAAAACCTGCACAAACTGAAGATGGAACTTAAAAGGGGAAGCAGAGCAGCCCTGAGGGAGGCAGCCCCTGGAAGGGAGCAGACAAGTGCTCTGAGCTCTTGAGAAGGAGGACCCTAGGAGCTCTTGCTGCCTGAGGCTCGAAGATACTGACCTGACTAAGCCTGCAAAGGAGGGATGAGTGACTTTTGAAGGTCAGAAACTTTAATTTTGTGTTTGGTTCTTTATTTTACCCTGCAGGAAGAGGGGACCCTGGTAGGAAGTGATCCAGGGATGCAAGTGCATAGCACTCCAAGGTGTGCAGATCTTAGTTACCTACTATTGGGCCCACCCCCTACTAACCCCTAAAGAGGGGACAATAACAGAAATCTATCCCTTGGAGGGGGTCCTAGCTGGGGAAGATCCTAAAAGTGCAAGGGTGAAGACCCTAGGGCCCTGAGCCGGGGGAGCCTTGAAACCCTTACTGACTTCTGAAGATTTCCACATCATTGGACTCTTTATGTGTACCCTGAAATGGGTGAACTCTCAGAGAGCTGATTTGCTAAAAGGACAGACATGGCAGATCTATAGTGAGCCAGAGGAAGACAACCTGCTGCACCCTGGTCTGACCATTAGGCAGCACTGCTGGTAAGGTTCCCCTTCACACTCCCATAAGTGTTGCAATGAGAGTTGAATTCTTCAGAAAATCTGGCCCCAATTGTGAGTGTAGATTACTAGAAAATCTGGCACTTGGGATCAGTTTTAGTCCTGGGATTTGTGGGCTCAATTGACTTCAAGAAGAGTTGCATCCACTTACGCCAGGGCTGAATTTGACCCTACATGTCTTTAAACATATCTAGATTTGTAGCCTAACGTCACTGAAGATTTAATAACTAGAATAATATTTCTATTAACTAGAAGAAAAGGCCCTTACTTATTTTTTTAAATTAACCTTGAAACTCTAAGATAATGAATGACTGATTAAAACCCAAATAATTACACTGGGAAGACTATTAACTACAATGCGAAGACTAGTCACTGAGGGCCCAATCCTGGAAGCCTTACTGGAGCAAACCTGAACTGCAGGTTGGGCTTTAGTTCTTTTTTCTTAATTTTTGTAATATTTTTCCTCTTTTCTTATCAGAGTTATATCTTTATAAGGAAAAATGTCTCTAATCCCAGCTATTTTCTGTGGGCCAGATTGTGTCAGACACATTGTACTTTCTGGACAGCTAGGAAAACATAGCTGGTATGTCAGCGGGCTGGGATATTTTACATTGTTAGCAGTGATCACTCTGTTCGCTTTCTCCCTGGTTTATTTAATCACACACTCAGCATAATTTGTGTAACTCAATGTCATACTCAATTCAGAGCACATGAGAGGAAAATATAAAATCACATTGTGACCCTTCACACCTGCTGAGTCACAGTGGAAGAATGAGAAATGAAAGCATGTAATAGCTGTTCCAGAAGCTTGTGGTTTGGTTGATGGGGCACTGGACTGGCTCCCAGAGGATATGGGTTTTAGTCCCAGCTCTGCTGCTCTCTTGCTGTATGACCGTGGGCAGATAATTTCACCTCAATGTCTCTGCCCTCCTGTTCCACTCTTTGGTGTTTTGACTGTAAGGTCTCTGCCATGGGAATCATCTCTTGTTGTGTGTTTATGTAGTGTGCACAATGGGGCACTGATGTCACTTGGTGACTCTATCCATTACTGTAATACAAATAAATAACACAGTAGATTTCACTTATTAGCAACCCCTCATCTGCCAGCAAAAAGTTGCTATTATCCAGCAGTTTGTGAGGCAGCAGCCAGGGAAGGAAGTGCTGGGATGTGACTTCCTTGGCTGCAGCCCTGCAAACCTGCCCGTGGGTAGGGAGGCTGCAGCGCCATGCCATGGCTCTCTATAGAGCTGCACCGTACCTCTCCCAGCTCTCTCTGGGGGCTGGAGTTCAGCATATCTCAGCACTTCCTTCCCTGCAGGCAGTTCCCCAGCAGGACCTAGCCTGGAGTACATAGGGAGAGGCATCGTGCAGCTCTGGCATCAGGGGTGCAGCCCTTACCTCCTGTGTGGTCCCTGGGTGCAGGCAGTTTTTCGGGATTGCAGTCAGGGATGGCACATCCCAGCACTTCCTTCCTTTCCTGGCTGCAGCTTTGCAAACCTGCCTGCAGATGGGGCCTTTCTTTAAAAAAAAAAAGTTGCTAATAAGCAGCATGCGGTTGCCAATATTCAAATCCTATTAACAGTTATGTTAATGGGGTGGGATTTGTTCCTGGCAATAAGTTGCCATTAACCGGAAATTGCTAATATCAGGATTTCCATTACATGGAATCTACAGGAATATGTTCCTGACATACAGCACTCTGGGCCAGATCATTTGTCCTGCTCAGAAAGAGAACATACAAATGCAAGAATGGCCACTCTGGGTCAGATCAATGGTCCATCAGACCAATCCTATCTTCCTACAATTGCCAATCCCAGGTGCTTTAGAGGGAAAAATTACAATACAATAATTCACTGTCATTCTTTTGGAAAATATGCCTATGAAGCAAACCCAACCTCCTCCTTCCTGACCTTGAGCCCTGTGGCATCAGAACCAGTGTGGATCTGCTAGGTAGAGCACTGAGGATTTGGAGTGTGGTGGGTCTCTTGTGCTGGAGCTCTCTACATCTCTGCACAGAGAGGCTAGAGTATCCCCTGCAGATTTGGCTGGAAAATAGACTCCCCGCCCTACCACCATGTACAATTTTGATGAGGACTATTTTCTTTTCACCTTCATCAACATTTTCCATAGAAATGTTACCTCCTAGTGAAATATATTTGTTTTCAGGTTTTGATCATTCATTTTTTTTGAAAGAATCTCAAAATTTCTCCTGAAAACTACACTTGGTAACAGATAATTAGTCAAAAACCCAGTTTTCTATGGAAAAATCAGTTTAGCCAGAACATTTTTGACCAGCCATAATCCACTGCTTTCAAGCTTCTCCAGCACTCTCCCTGCTGGGGACACGCTAAGCCTTCTGTGCACTACTTCAATCGTTAGGTTGAAGAAGCTTCAGGGGAGCAAATGAATAGCTTGTCTGTTGCCTTCAGGGGTGGAGGAAGATGGCTCCTCCCCTTCTTCCATGGATTATGCCCAGGGCCCAGCTGTTCTACTTGCTCTGGGCACTGTGCTGAGGATTTGACCTTAATCACTATTTGGGCTTATGTTTTACAGAGGATTATATTGTTGCTGTCCATAACATTGTACTGGATGCAATCTGAGTGTATGTGCACTCCCATACTTGCACACTATTCTGAGACTACTTTTGTGAAAGATATTTTCGAAAATAAAGATTATGGAGCCAGATCCTTTGCTAGTGTAAATCAGCATAGTTTACCCCATACATTATCTCAGCTGAGGATATGGCACTTTGAATCACCATGTCTATGATTAAATCTTAGAAAGAGAATGGGTTGAAAGCCCATCAGTATAAACTGATGACGTTCAGGACCACATTTTGGGAAAGTTCACACTAGTTGAGTCTGGCGTCAAAAGTGGAGCCATTGTGTATAAAACTGCTGATTTGTGTACAAGATTAAAATTGAGAAAATACCACGTATTTAGAATTATGGGGGCACTGGAACGTGAATCTAAACATTTCCCAGTCCAGCCACTCCTACTTGTGAAACTTAATCAGGAGAACAAGAACAAGAACACAGAGCTGCCAAGTTGGTGTCTTTTGGTAGGCTGGAAAAAGTTCTCTGAGCTTTGAGCACAAACAGAGCTGGCTTTAGGAGTGTTAAAGGAGGGCATGAGGGGGAAGAGGGTCAATAGAAAATATATTTCAGATAAACACATACATAAATCACATCCTTTGTAGCAACCTCTGAGTACGAGCTAGCAGGAGGGATGCAAAATAGAAAGGAAAATTATCACCTTAATGACTACAGGAATTTCTCCCTTTCCATTTAAAAAAAGATCATTTCCCTCCATTCTATTTTGTAGTTTAATTCTTTTATTTGATCTCCACTCCTTTTTTCCTCCCCTGCTGGAAAACTCCCAACCTCTCTCTCCTTGTCTGCCTTCACTCTCCAGTCCTGGAGTGTCTCCCTTCCCTCTCTGAGTTCACTCATGAGTTCACCCTTCCCCCTCACCCAGAGAACACAAAAATACCTTTGGGACCCGCTCTCAGATCTGCCTGGCTCCCACTCTGCCAGCTTTTCTGCCTTTTCCATGTCTCCCAGCCTTCTACCTTCATCCCAGGAGGGAGGAAGATTCTTGTGGAAAGTCATCGATCTTACCTGTGTGTCTTTCTCTTAGGCCTGGTCTACACTACGCATTTAAACCGATTTTAGCAGCGTTAAACCGATTTAACGCTGCACCCGTCCACACTACAAGGCCCTTTATATCGATATAAAGGGCTCTTTAAATCGGTTTCTGTACTCCTCCCTGACGAGAGGAGTAGCACTAAAATCGATATTACCATATTGGAATAGGGTTAGTGTGGCCGCAAATCGACAGTATTGGCCTCCGGGCAGTATCCCACAGTGCACCACTGTGACCACTCTGGACAGCAATCTGAACTCGGATGCACTGGCCAAGTATACAGGAAAAGCCCCACGAACTTTTGAATTTCATTTCCTGTTTGGCTAGCTTGGAGCTCTGATCAGCACAGGTGACCACGCAGAGCTCATCAGCACAGGTAGCAATGCAGTCTCCTGAGAATAGAAAAAGAGCTCCAGCATGGACCACACGGGAGGTACTGGATCTGATCGCTGTATGGGGAGAGGATTCAGTGCTAACAGAACTCCGTTCCAAAAGACGAAATGAAAAAATATTTGAAAAAATTTCCAAGGCTATGATGGAAAAAGGCCACACCAGGGACTCAGTGCAGTGCAGAGTGAAGATTGAGGAGCTCAGACAAGCCTACCAGAAAACCAAAGAAGCAAACGGAAGGTCCAGGTCAGGGCCGAAAACATGCCTCTTCTACGCTGAGCTGCATGCAATTTTAGGGGGCTGCGCCACCACTACCCCACCCCTGTCCGTGGATTCCGAGGTGGGGGTTGAAATCTCAACCATGGCTGAGGATTCTGTGGAGGGGAAAGATGAGGAAGAGGAGGACGACCTTGCAGAGAGCACACAGCACTCCGTTAGCCCCAACAGCCAGGAGCTTTTTCTGACCCAGATGGAATTACCCTCCCAGCCCTCCCGAGGCACTAGCCCAGACAGTGAAGCCATGGAAGCGACCTCTGGTGAGTGTACCTTTGTAAATATAAAACATGGTTTAAAAGCAAGCATTTTTTAATGATTGATTTGCCCTGAGGGCTTGGGATGCATTCGCAGCCAGTAAAGTTACATGTCTGGGGATGGAGCGGAAATCCTCCAGGGACATCTCCATGAAGCGCTCCTGGAGGTACTCCAAAAGCCTTTGCAGAAGGTTTCTGGGCAAGGCAGCCTTGTTCCGTCCACCATGGTAGGACACTTGACCGCGCCATGCATGTAGCAAGTAATCGGGTATCATTGCATGACAAAGCATAGCTGCGTATGGTCCCGGTGATTGCTGGCATTCAAGAAACATCCGTTCTTTATCTCACTCTGTTATCCTCAGCAGAGTGATATCGTTCATGGTAACCTGGTTGAAATTCAGGAATTTAATTAAGGGGACAGAGATGGCCATTTTCCTACAGGGGTGTTTGCCTGTTGCTTACAAGAAATCCTTCCTTGCATGTAGCCAAGCAGGGGGAGGGGAGGAGGGGAATAGCGCTGAGCTTTTTCGTATTTGGCTATCAGGGATCTTCCCAGCTACCAGCTACGTGGTGCGGGGGCAGAAGGGGAGTGATTAGCAGTGATCTTCCATGATACCAGCCATGCGGTGAGGGGAGGGGTAAAGCAATCATTCTAGAGAATTGGATGTTGGGGGGTTGGCTTCTGCTGCTGCATGTTAACAGGAAAGAAGCATCACTGAATGGGATTTGTTTGGTATTTGGGAAAGGAGGGCACTGTGTATATGAAGGCTGCAGAAGCCGAAAGACAATGGCTTACCATGGCCACATGCAAGCTGAATTGTGATTCCCGGACCTGCGTCTGTGAGATCTGTAACACCAGAGCCGCAGGCACTCAATATTAAGATGTAAAATGCGACCTTGTAGTGAAATCACATGTGCTATGTAAGGTGAATAGTGTTGTTCACTGTGAAAGAGTATAACCATTGTTCTGTAAAATGTATCTTTTTAAATACTTCTCTCCCTTTTTTCCCTCCCTCATGCAGCTGCACATTTTTCAAGCCTCGCTACTCCATCCTGAAGGCTAGCTCAGATAAGGCAGAGGAAAAAGAAGACGTGAGACAAAATGTTCTCGGAAATCATGGAAGTAACCCACAATGAAAGAGCTCATCTGAATGAGTGGAAGGATGTGGTAGCAAAGTGCAGGAATGATGCTAGTGAACGTGAGGATAGGAGGGACCAACATGAGGATAGGATGGACGAACGTGAGGATAGGAGAGACGCTCAAGATGAGAGGTGGCGGCAGGAAGATCAGAGGTGTAGGCAGGAAGATCAGCGGTGGTGGGATGCAACGCTGGGGCTGCTGTGTGATCAAACTGATATCCTCCGACGTCTGGTGGAGCTTCAGGAAGAGCAATGGGGTCACAGAGTGCCGCTGCAGCCCCTGTGTAACCACCTCCACCACTCACCATGTTCCATATCTTCCTCACCCAGATGTGTAAGAACGTGTGGGGGAAGGCTTCGTGCACCCGCCCACTCCATCCCTGTGGACAGTCCAACCAAAAGGCTGTCATTACATTGAAATGTGTTTAATGGCTTTTTCTTTCCCTCCTATCCTCCTCCCAAACCACACCCAGGATACATTGTCAGTTCTCTCCCTCTTTTTATAATGACTTTTTTTTAATAAAGAATACATGATTTTTAAACAATAGGGACTTTATTTCCTTAAGCAAGCTGTAATCGAAGGGGGAGGGTGGGTTGCTTACAGGGAATGAGTCAATCAAGGGGGGCGGGAAACAAACACAGCAGTCACACCGTACCCTGGCCTGTGATGAAACTCATTTTCAAAGCTTCTCTGACGTGCACCGCTTCCTGGTGTGCTCTTCTAATCGCCCTGGTGTCTGGCTGCGCGTAATCAGCGGCCAGGTGATTTGCCTCAGCCTCCCACCCCACCATAAAAGTCTCCCCCTTACTCTCACAGAGATTGTGGAGCACATAGTAAGCAGTAATAACAAAGGTGACATTGGTTTGGCTGAGATCTGAGCGACTGAGTAATGTGCGCCAGCGTGCCTTTAAACGGCCAAATGCACATTCTATCACCATTCTGCACTTGCTCAGCCTGTAGTTGAACAGCTCCTGACTACTGTCCAGGCTGCCTGTGTATGGCTTCATGAGCCATGGCATCAAGGGGTAGGCTGGGTCCCCCAGGATAACTATAGGCATTTCAACATCCCCAACTGTTATTTTCTGATGTGGGAAGTAATTCCCTTGCCGCAGCAGTTTAAACAGAGCAGTGCTTCTGAAGACGCGAGCGTCATGAACCCTTCCTGGCCATCCCATATGGATGTTGGTGAAACGTCCCTTGTGATCCACCAGTGCTTGCAGCACCACTGAAAAGTACCCCTTGAGGTTTACGTACTGGGTGCCCTGGTGCTCCGGTGCCAAGATAGGGATATGAGTTGCATCTATCGCCACCCCCACAGTTAGGGAATCCCATTGCAGCAAAGCCATCCACTATAACCTGCACGTTTCCCAGAGTCACAACCTTTTGTAGCATCAGCTTAATGATTGCTTTGGCTACTTGCATCACAGCAGCCCCCACAGTAGATTTTCCCACTCCAAATTGATTCCCAACTGACTGGTAGCTGTCTGGCGTTGCAAGCTTCCAGAGGGCTATTGCCACTCGCTTCTCCATTATGAGGGCTGCTCTCATCTTGGTATTCTGGCGTTTCAGGGCAGGGGAAAGCAAGTCACAAAGTTTCATGAAAGTGCCCTTACGCATGTGAAAGTTTCGCAGCCACTGCGAATTGTCCCACACCTGCAAAACTTTGTGGTCCCACCAGTCTGTGCTTGTTTCCCTAGCCCAAAATCGGCATTCAATGGCTAGAACCTGCCCCATTACCAGCAGGATCTCCAAAGTGCAGGGGCCCGTGGTTTGAGAGAATTCTGTGTCCATGTCCTCATCACTCTCGTCTCCACTCTGCCGTAGCCGCCTCATCCTCGGCTGGCTTTGCAGGTCCCGGTTCAGCATAGACTGCATGAGAATGCGCGAGGTGTTTACAACGTCCACGATTGCGGTATTGATCTGAGCAGGGTCCATGCTTGCTGTGCTATGGCGTTTGCACAGTTCACCCAGGAAAAAAGGCACGAAATGGTTGTCTGCTGCTTTCACGAAGGGAGGGGTGAGGCTGTACCCAGAACCACCCGCGACAATGATTTTTGCCCCATCAGGCACTGGGCTCTCAACCCAGAATTCTAAGGGGCAGGGGAGACTGCGGGAACTACGGGATAGCTACGGGATAGCTACCCACAGTGCAACGCTCCAAAAATCG
Organism: Gopherus flavomarginatus; assembly: GCF_025201925.1. Classification (NCBI taxonomy): domain Eukaryota; kingdom Metazoa; phylum Chordata; order Testudines; family Testudinidae; genus Gopherus; species Gopherus flavomarginatus. Next base: position 199,245,188 of record NC_066617.1, on the reverse strand, counting down.
ATGCTCGCCTCGGACCCTGGACGCACACCGTGGAATTAATGTGGTTAGTGTGGCCGCGTGCACTCGACTTTATACAATCTGTTTTATAAAACCGGTTTATGTTAATTCGGAATAATCCCGTAGTGTAGACGTACTACTAGTTAGTTCTAAGATCTCTATCATCAAATCCCTTTCCATAGGTGTAGAGATGTAATGGCATTCTCCATAAATAATTCAGCCTCCTGTGCCCCTGGTGCACTCTGGCCATCTGGTATTCAGAAGTAGCTTTTTGGGATGGGGAAAAGAGATGACGATGGTACCTCCTAAAGTGTGGCACCCGTCTGTAAAACTCCATATAACTAATTAAGATGAGAGCACCTTAACAAAGAACACAGGAAACCTTTGAGAAGAAAGCACTTTTCACCCAGTGCTGCTTGCTTGTGTGCTGTGTTTTGCTTTTTGCCAGAGAAATGGAAGCTAACCTCTAAAGTAGGTATTTCGGGGATCAGATTTTAAGCATTTTTTAAGCATTCTGACCTGCAGCAGTAATAATTCTTCCTGATAATGAAGTGATGCTATTTAGTTTGAATCGGGGAAAATAACTCCTGATCAACTTCAAACTGAGCCTTTATAAGAGTGCTGTCCAGCAACATCCATTTTACATTAGTCCCACAGTGTTTCCTGAGTTAAAAAATGAAAAGTATTTTGGCACTATACAGGTGAGTGAAGGTGGGTGGAAGATAGTGTTTCCATAGTGGGTTTTTTTTGCCTCTCCTTCTGTGTTATAGTTATTAAGCTCTAATATGCTCATCTCATTTGCTCTCAATTAGTTCCAAATGTGCCTATCACTGAACTGTTAAACAGATTTTATTTTGGCAGCTGAGGTTACTATTACAAGAAAGAAGGATCCCAAGTAAACCCCAGTGTGCAATGATTTCAAAGAACTGTTTTCAGAAATCTCAATCTTTCTTTCTAATCCAGAAAAAAATATTTCTAGCAACACTTTTTAAATTCATAGATTTTCTGCTAGAATTTTTTTCCTTTTTTTTAAAAATTGAGTAAAAATTTCCTTTGTTGCTGTAGTGCGGCTTGGCTGCGGTTTGTCCCTCAGCGGGGCTGTGGGGTATCCCACTGCCTCGCTCTAGTTCGCCGGCTGGTGGCTCTGCTGTCATGGGGAACAACGCACACTCGGTTAGGGGAGTTCAGACCCCAGGGCTGGGCTGAGTCAATAGTCCGAAGCTGGTCCAGAACCTAGGTCAGGGCGGGGCAACAAACATTGAGTCCGAATGCTCAGGCCCTCAGGCAGGGCTGAGCAGTACTCATAGGTTTCGACCTTCTCAGGCCAGGGGAAGGGGGAGTCTGCCACCCTGGAGTGGGGTGGCAGAGGGGACACAGGCCCTCCCACTCCACTGCGTCCCAGCCCGGGGCCCTAGCAGCGGCAGAGACACACTGCTGTCAGTGGGGATCCTGACCGCAACACACTGACATTGGGTCTGGCAGTGTTGCAGCCAGACTGGGGTTGGCTGCCCCCGGGCTACTTCCACACTCCCCCTTATAGGGTACCTGAGTCGTCGTAGTGTCACCAGCGGTCTCAAACACCATCGGTTCCTCTGGGTAAGTAGCTGATGGTATGCTCAGCTGCTCCTCGGGGTAGCAGGCAAGAGGCAGGCTTGGCCAGTGCTCCTCAGGGTAGCTGGTGCCGGGCAGGCTCAGCCAGTCCTCCTCAGGGTAGCGGGCATGGGGCAGGCTCGGCTGACTGGGTGTGAGCTCGGGCTGGCAGTGGCCATAGACATCTGCCCCCTGCGGTGGCTGGGCCTCCACTGAGCTCTGCAGGCGAGCTTTTATACTTCTGGGTCTGCGCCGTGACCTCTGAGGGACGGGCGCAGGATCCAGTGGCTCCGCCCACGGTGGTGGTAGGGGAGGTTTGTCCCTCAGCAGGGCTGTGGGGTATCCCACCGCCTCACTACAGTTGCCTAGGAATAGAAAATGTCAGGGAGATAAAGCAATTTAAGTGAATTCCTATCTGCCAAAGCTAAATTTAGATGTACCTAGGACATGTGCCTAATCTACTAACTGAAAGGTATAAATATGAAATAGTAGAGAAGGTACAAAGGCTTATCATTCTTTCCAGGCTTGAGTTCAAGTTTCCTTTTTCATTGCTTTCTCTCACGTAAGTTGTGTCCTTGAGCAAAATCCCTCTTATTTGTACTGTGGGTGAAGGGGGCCAACACAAGGCTATGTATTATGTAGCCTTAGCCTCCACAATGGAGCAAACTAGCTTGGTAGCTCTTGTGTTAGCCCTCTGAATTTCATCCTGGGTTGCTTTTATGCTTTGCAAGTGTCTAAGATCCATAGTATGCATTATGGCAGAAAAGCATAAGAGTTTCTATACAATATTTTCATTATTTGAATCAACTGTTTCTCAAACTGTGAGAACTTGCAAAAAAAATCTAACACATATTCAGCCTCCAAGGTACCAAACACAGTCCAAGCGGTTGAATCAGGATCTACCTAAAGTAATTTTGGACAATTGTCCTGTGTAACAGTGTGGCTTGCCCCTTTAATGGGTAGAGGCTACAGCCAGCCAGCCCTTGTTATTAAGGAGGCACACCTGAAAAGGAATCCACTGATTTCCTTATAAAGAGGAGCACAGAGGGGGAGTTCTTAAGGACAAAGTGTAGTATAGAAGCTGCTGCTGGTTCCAGCAGAGAAACCTGTAAACTGGGGAGTGAGACACAAGCAGGAAAGGCCAGGGTGTGACCTGATAAGGAGGTAACTGGATGGACTTGAGAACTTTTTAAATGTTTTGTTAATTTAAGAAACTGAGAAGTGCTGTGAATAGATAAAAGAGTTAGTGACTAACTGAAGAAGCCCCTTGAAGGGGGAAACTGAGGCAAGGGCCTGCCTGCAGGTCTGCTTTGAAGCTACCAGAGGGTGTGTGGGAGGTGACCACCTGATGACACCCTGCGACCTGCACGATGGCTTTTTGAATGGCTAGCAGCTAATGAGACTTTTGCACATGCAGAATGATTTTTATTTAAGGCCCTCATGGCATGTTGCAGTTAAGCTTTAAGCATTTCCTGTGGCTGGCATTATAGTGATTTTTTTAAATTTTATTTTTTATTTATGTATTTTTTTTTTTGACAAATGGTTGAAGTAAGGGACAGAAGTTATGCACCTAAGGGGAAGACTACATTAAATAGTGATTCTGGTAAAGGGCTGGGAATGGAAACAGTCCCCTGCTTTAACCACTAGTCAGCTGTCCTATGACAGAGGACAGTTATTTGATACTCTGTCCTAAATAGTTCCATGATCTCCTTAAAGGAAAGACTCCTTATGTAAGACATTTAAACTTATCCCCCACTTTAGGGCAAATTTTAGTTTTAGTCACCACATATACAGCTCCCAGTGAAATCAATGGGAATTCTATGAGTGTATCAGCATGCAGAATTTTGTTCTTGGATCAGCATTTGGTAGCAACAGTGCATGTTTTTCCTCATTACCCTTTACACAAACTCCTGGGGCAAGCCACTACAAGTGAATGCCGAAGAGGGCCACGTACACTTGTTCAGGTTCCTCCTCTGCAAGATGGACCTCCCTGAAGGGGTTCAGGGGACCACAAGTTGGGGTAGCTCATGACAACACAGAGTCACCACGCCAAGGAGCTGGATGCAGCACAGGACTTCCAATAGCTCCCCCTGGAGATTGGTTTGGGGGCCCTGTCTGTTGGCTGTAGAGAAAACAAATTCCCCCCGCTCAAACGCAATGGAGGAAACTCAACAAGTACAAACTCACAGAGAGCCTGATCCAGACTCAACAAAAGTCAATGAAAAGACTCCTATTGGCTTCAATGAACTCTGAATCAGTCCCAGAGTTTCCAGTTCCCTTAAGGTGGTGGCTGCACATGTTGGAGCATGAGGTCTTATGTTTAATACTTGGGTGTTTTTTTTTTCTTTAATGACAAAGGAAATGTTTTTCATCAAAAACTCAATATGTTCAATGAAGTTATGTTTGAGCTCCACTAAGCAAAACTAATTCTAAACATATTCAGAAACTACTCAGAACACGGTTTGGTCATTTTTAAGTTACCTGATCAAGAGCAAAGAGATCATCTTCAGACATTCACATTCTGTCTGAGAACAAGAATTAGACATGTCAGTCCAAAGTGTAATTTCTTAACTATTTACAGACATATGGTCTTAGGCGCACATCTTCAAATTCCATTGATTTCAATGGAATTTAGGAATCAAAATACCTTTTGAGGATCTGGGCCTTAGAGCACCCTTGTCACAATATACACCTGAAAAATAAGAGATTAGGATGAAATTTCTTCTTGCCTACTGCATTACACTGGTTTTATGCAGACTTCAGTGGAGTTATACCAGAGCAAAACTGGTGTAACTAAATAGAGAATGTGGTCCTAATATCTAACGTGATGGCAACAAATCTACAATATGTAAATGTAGATCATACAGATGGCTCAAAACATGGCAGACAAGCTTGTAGCAAATAATTCACTTTCAGAAAATCCTGTGGAAGTTAGAAGATGGAATTATGAACAAGGCTATGGCAGAGCCACTGCTGATAAACAGAGTTTTCAACTTAAACCCCACTATTGGGAGTTTTGAAAGTGCTTGACGGATGAGATTACTGTGCCATTCTGCATCTTTTTAATTCTTTTACAGTAATTCAGAGCAGAAGCATGGGGATAGGGCAGTGCATAAAAATGCAATTTAGTTTTCCACTGTTGGCAAGGAATAACTCTATTTTGTCATGTACCATATGTTTAGGGAACCAGCTGGCTTCACAATTAAATAAAACATTTCATAATGTAGGAGCTTGACTTTATTTCCGCCCACCCTCAAATTTTACAAAAACAGAAGTATAAAACTCCCAGAAATTTCAATGGGCCAGGATTTCACCCCATATTTCTAGGTAATATGCTCAGTCAAATTTAACCATACCTTTCTCCATGAGTTTCAACGGGTAGCCTAAAAACACAACAATTATCTTTTTTCAAAGAGAAACCACACTTTTCAGGCTACACTGGTGCCAATATGCCTTGCTAACTTCTGCAATGAAATATAAATTATGGAGCTAAAACAGAGGTCGGCAACCTCTGGCAGGTGGCTCGCCAGGGTAAGCACCCTGGTGGGCCGGGCCAGTTTGTTTACCTGCCACATCGGCAGGTTCGGCTGATCACATCTCCCACTGGATGTGGTTCGCTGTCTGAGGCCAATGGGAGCAGCAGGAAGCAGCGGGGGAGAGGGATGTGCTGGCCGTGGCTTCCCATTGCCCCCATTGGCCTGGGATGGCAAACCGTGGCCAGTGGGAGCCGCAATCAGCTGAACCTGCCAACATGGCAGGTAAACAAACTGGCCTGGCCTGCCAGGGTGCTTACCCTGGTGAGCCGCATGCCAGAGGTTGCCAACCCCTGAGCTAAAATCACAAGATGTGCACTCACCTGAGACATGGGCAGCATGAAGTGAATAACTTTTACAGGTCAAAAATAATGTCTGTGACGCTAAGAACCCCTGAATGCCAACTGGCAAAGGTTCACTGTTCTGTAACAACTCCTATCAGGACTGACCAACTCACTGCACTCCACATGCTCTTTTCTTAGTATTTACCCCAAAAGGGTCATGTAAAGTGTCTAAGAAAAGCTTATCATACTGATCTTCATAATCATTGCAGGATGTGTGTACGGATGATATTGGAGTTGTATGTACTGAAAATATGTTTAGAGACTGTGGAGACAGAGCTGAAAGCTGGCTTCTTCATACCTTATCTCCTGCCTGGATCTCTCATTAGATAATGGAAGTCCCATCTGCATACAGAATAAACAGAAGTATGTGAAGATACCTTGGAGCCAGCACTCCAGGAAAGGAACCCTAGCGAACTGTCCCAACTCGGAGGAAAAAAACAATGGACTTTGGGATATAACAGGAAGGCAAGAGGACACTTTTTTAACTCCATCACTGTGGATCCTGGCCAGGTGTGTTGGTGATGCTGGGAGTGAGAAACTACTTTAAACAAGTTAAAGTTAAGCTCTACATCTAAAGTTAAACTCTGAGAAGTGTGGTGTACTTTTTATTTGATATGTGTAACCATTCCTGTTTCCATTATCCTTACTCAATATCTCTTAAAACTTACTTACAATTGTTTCACTATAAATATATTTCAATGCCAGAATGTTATAAAGGACCTGATCCTGAATTGTGCCCGTCAAGTTGTGTGTGCACTATCCGTTGGTGGATAGCTTACGTGGCAACTTTTGTGAGTGTCCAGTGACAGGCTGGATGCTCCAGGGATCACTCAAAAGTCTTGGCCATTGGTGAGTGTCTGTCACTAGCCTGGGCAAAAAGGGTGAGGTCCATGGAGACCTGGAAGTCAGTGCCTTATACCCCCTTGCAGTCCCTCACCCTGTAACTGTGGCAGGATGGTGGAAGTAGGGGTGTTGTAGCGTGGTAATCCAGTCTAAAATGAGATAAACCACAGAGTTTCACTCTGGGGGAGTCCAACGGGATGAACACTGGCTCCAGCCCTGAAGGGATTGGAAAAGCCCTGCAGAGGGCTGCGGCTGTGGAAGGGAGTGAAACCCTGGCTGATTGGCAGAAGTGGCTGCAGCTGGGGCCACACCCCAAACTGAGCAACTAGGCCTTATAAGAAGGATAGGGCAGCCAGAAGCTCAGCAGTCTCATGTTGACTGGAGAAAGAGGCAGGCAGGCAGGGCTTGGCTTGGCTTGGCTTGGCTTGGCTGCTAGGGAACTCACCTGGGGACCTAGAGTGAGACAGGGCTGGGGAAAGGCATTAGGGGCTGAAAAGCCCTAGGCCAGCAACTCCCTAGGCTGCAGGGCCTGGTCCTAGGCCCACATAGATATTGGGGTTGCAGAGGGGCAACCTGAGGGTGGGTAAAGGCAGCCAGTCCAAACCCCTTGTTGCCTGTGATGATTAGCTGATAGACTGCAGTCTGCCCCAGGTTGCGGGGGCCAGACAGTGACTGGTAGTAGTCACGACTGAGGTGATGTGGGGATAGTGGATGGGGGTTCCTCTGGATGGGGAGACCCAGAGAGAGTGGGGTACTGCCAGGGAGGCAGCACCAAGACAAAGGCACTAGGTCCAGGAGGGACATGGGGGCCAATGACAAGTGGGACACCTGGCCTGCAGAAGGTGGTCTGACTGGTGAGCTAATTCCTGAGATGACCAGCAGGAGGTGCCACAGGGGTAAGTCTCATAACACTACAGGGAGGAATGCAGGTTAAGGCCTGTTAGTGGGAGGGAGAGCAGGGTGGGGCCTGTCACTTGGAAAGAGTACGCATGGGAGAGAGGTAACAGGTACAGCTCACCCCTGAGCTGTCACAATAATGTTATGGCAGGAGTCTCCACCTGGTGGTACTATACAAGCCTGGAAAAAGAACAGGAGTACTTGTGGCTCTTTAGACACTAACAAACTTATTTCAGCAAGTGCCACAAGTACTCCTGTTCTTTTTGCAGATACAGACTAACATGGCTGCTACTCTGAAGCCTGTAAAGTTTGCTTTCTTAGTGGGTGAGCATTGTGCTTTCTTTGAAGAAATGCCAGTGGTTATTAGTTTTGTAATGAATTTTAGTTCTGAAGGTGCTGTTGCAAGCAGGAGGAGCATTTGCTCTCTAACTGGAGTCAATTCTTGAGACAGGGTTGCTGGCTGAGAACAGGACACTAGTATTTTGTCTGTGGTCCTGAAAGAAGGAATTGCCTGTGTTCTGTTTGTCACCACCTCTGGCTAAAGACAGCTGTATATAATGTAAAATAAACAAATTGCACTTAGAATATACCAGACTCCCCATCGCTGATTTTTTTCTCCCCTCCAATTGGAAGCTGACTTGCAAGGCCCCCCAAATCTGCTACTGCTTGGCACAGAGAACAACAATAATAATGTATCAGTCCCTTGTAACTTAATTATGCTGCATGTACATACACTGACAAAGCAGATTGTGATCCTTACAAGTGAGAATATATAAGCCATGTGTGTTTATCCTTCAGAGCACTCAGCTCTGCATGTGCTGTCATCCTGCCTTGTGTATTGAGTCACTGTTCTCTTAGCATGGGACATGTCAATACTGTCATCAGTGGGGAAGGCCTTGTGTGGAACATGATTTTGCTTTGAACTTATGTGGCCATGCAATTGAGTTCTCATCTAATACTGCCTTTTAAAAGGAGATCTAGTTAAGAAATCATTAAGCAGGAGCACACAAATTTCTTAGTTCTGCATTCCAAATGTAGACAATATAAACCATGTTATCCCAGTTCAGTATTAAATTACAAGTTTATAGAGCACATGAGCAGATAGGGACTGGCTAGATCAGGGGTTGGCAACCTTTCAGCAGTAGTGTGCAGAGTCTTCATTTAGTCACTCTAATTTTAAGGTTTTGTGTGCCAGTAATACATTTTAACATTTTTAGATGGTCTCTTTCTTTAAGTCTATATAATATAAACTAAACTATTGTATGTAAAGTAAATAAGGTTTTTAAAATGTTTAAGAAGCTTCGTTTAAAATTAAATTCAAATGCAGAGCCTCCTGGACTGGTGGCCAGGACCCAGGCAGTGTGAGTGCCACTGACAATCAGCTCACATGCCGCCTTCGGCGCACGTGCCATAGGTTGCCTACCCTTGGGCTAGAACAAGTTGGATGGATATAAGAAAGCAAAGAATAAATCTTTTCTAGCATTCTTACAGAAGATTCCCCAGGATTCTATCTTCTTTAAATAATTATAAATTTCTCTACAACAGTTCTTCCAATGGAGTTGGTACAAATTTTGACATTTTGCATGCAGGACTTTTATTAAATTAATTCCCTTGTAGACATTTCTGTGGTGCTCATCATCATAGTATGTGAGCATCTGTTGAAAAGTCACTTCAATTCACTTTTTTTTTAAATAAAACAAACATTCCCATTTCTCTCTGACTTCCCCTAGGTTATATGAGCAGACACTACAGTAAGGTAGTGCAGAAACTTGTTTTAAAATTTATATCTAATTAGATTTTCAGTCTAGTATCCAGGGCTGGTGCAGCTTCTAGTGTGTTTCTGCATCCATAGCTAATATTTTGAGTGCTAATCTGTTTTCCTTTTATTTGTATGTTAATTTAATTATTTTCATCACTTTACACCCTGGGGATCTACTCTGTGTATCTAGAGGGTGGGACAGCCTTCATATTCTTTCATCACAGCCAAGTGCTCTGCAGGTGAATGTGGGGGAGAGGTCACCTTTTAAATCCTTAGAAGTGTCAGTCACCATCAATAGACAAAAATAGCTAATATGGTGATATTTAGTACTTTCTGTAGTACATTCCATCTGAAGCTGTCAAAGTGCTTTGCAGATATGAATTCAACCTCACAGACTCCCTCCTATTTAGTTTAGTATTATCCTCATTTAAAAGGTGAGCAAACTGTGGTACCCAGAATGAGAGCGGTACAGGAACTGGAATTTCCATATCAATGGGAAATTCTGTGATTTCAGAATTTGTTTTCCTTTAGAATTCAAACAAAATTTCAAATTTTGAAATTTTAAGAATTCATTATGGGTCAACTGAAACATTTTATTTTTATAAAATTTACAATTTTTTGTTTAAAAAGTCATTTTATGACAAAATTAGAATGTGCCTTTCTGAAAAGGTCAAAATAGAAAATGTTCTATTTTCAACCTTATTAAAATGCTTTGTTTCAATTTTTTATCAAAATTAAATTTTGTTGATATCAACACTTTCCCACAACATTTTGATTTCAATGAATGGGCATTTTCTGATTGGAAAAATGTTCTGCAGGAATGTTTTCTACCAGCTGTACATAGAACCTTTGGCTAACATTTTAAAAAATGTTCACTAATTTTGTGTCCTGCAGTTTTTTGTGTTCTCAACTTGAGTTTGTTCTCTCAAGGTGGGCATCTTAAAATTGAGGCAACCACAGTTAGGCCAAAATTTTCAAATATGTCCACTAACCGATGCATTCATAGACTCATAGGTCAGAAGGGACCAATCTGATCATCTAGTCTGACCTCCTGCACAAGGCAGGCCACAGAACCCCACCCATCCAATTTTATAACAACCCCTATCCCAGGACCGAGTTATTGAAATCCTCAAAAATGGTTTGAAGACCTCAAGCTGCAGAGACACCACCAGCAAGCGACCCGTGCCCCACGCTGCAGGGGAAGGTGAAAAACCTCCAGGGCCCCTGCCAATCCGCCCTGGAGGAAAATTCCTTCCCGACCCCAAATATGGCGATCAGCTAAACCCTGAGCATGTGGGCAAGAGTCACCAGCTAGCACCCAAGAAGGAATTCTCCGCAGCAACTCAGTACCCATCACATGCAACATCTCCCCGCAGACCATTGAGCAGACCTATCTGGTGGTAATTCAAGATCAATTGCCCAAATTAACGATCCTATCATAACATCCCCTCCATATACTTATCAAGCTTTGTCTTAAAGCCAGGAAAGTCTTTTGCCCCTACTACTTCCCTCGGAAGGCTATTCCAGAACTTCACTCCCCTAATGGTCAGAAACCTTTGTCTAATTTCAAGTCTAAACTTCCTAATATCCAGTTTATACCCATTCGTCCTTGTGGCTACATTAGTACTAAACTTAAATAATTCCTCTCCCTCCCTAACGTTAACCCCCTTGATATATTTATATAGGGCGAGCATATCCCCCCTCAGCCTTCTTTCAAGGTCATGAACAAAATCTCTGAAAGATCAGAAATAAAAGCAAGATTTTCTGACTCCCAGTCCTGAATGTTAGTCGTAAGGCTGTCATTCCTTTATTTTAAATACATCGCAGTTATCTGATCATCTCAAAAGCTATGGTAAACTAAGCTTTTGAGATGATCAGATTCGCATTTTCCCTAAATCTGGCTTCATGGTGACAGATTTTAATAGGAAATTATAGGTTTATTTCAAAAGAGTCTCTTGAAAGCAAGCGTACCCATAGTTACTAATTTAGAAGACTGACTGTTCATCAGAACAGGATACCACACTGATGTTTTTGTTTTTTTTTTAAATAAGCACTATAAAAATCTTATAGTTTAACTCTAGTTAACTTTAACTTTAGAATTAAAGATATAATTTTTGAAAGTTTTAAAGTAATTATTAATGTTTGTTATAGTAGTGCCCAGGGACTGACCAAGAATGGACCTTATTGTGCTAGGCACTGTCAAAACAGTAATCAGCAATCCCTGCCCTGATGATCTTACAATCTCACAGACAAGACAGGGTAGGAGGAAGGCCTAGAACATACAAGCAGAGTGAACAATGTGATGGCAAGAAAACTTTTTTTTTTTGTGTGTGAGTGGGAGGTTGTGTTAACTCTTCAATTTCTTGACTTTTTAAGGTAGTAGCTATTATTATTATGGTAGCATCTGAAGGCACCAGGAAAAGCATCTCAGTCTGCTAGATGATAAACACAAAGTCAGGTTTGAAATGCTATCCCACAAGGGTGAAGAGAAGACAGCCTTTCACACTACTGGAGATGTTGATCACCTTATCAGCTCTCATGCTGCAGGGCTGATAGCCTTTTTTATGCTAGTTAGTGTAGCTACAGATTACTTTTAATTAAGTCTTAATCCTTGTTGGGATTTTGTTGTTGAACTGGCTGTCTTGTATGGTTTCTAGAGCTGGCTGGAAACTAGAATCCCCATTCCCTAGGGAACTCTGAAATTAAAAAAAGTTTGTGAAATTTCCTACAGAATGGGAATTCCAGAATTTCATTTTAAAAAAAGTCAAAACAGCATTTCATGTTGATCTTTTCTAAATGTTTCTGTGGCTTCTGGAGCCCCAGAGCTCAGCAGGCAGGAAGCTAGGCACCTCAGGGACCCTTCTTCCGATGCTTTTGGGCTGCCGAATTGCTGGTATCCTGGGAGTCCTGACTCTCAGGCATCCTCCTGGTGAGCTGTCCTGGAGCCAAGAACCCTGGAAGTCTAGGCTGCCAAGGAAATGCGAATTTGGGAGTGAGGGCTTCCAGGCTTTTGGCTCCCTGTCAGCCTGCCAGGTGGACCACCAAGGAGCCAGGTGGGCGAGTTGGCAAAAAAATCAGGAACCCTGCCATTAGAATGTCATTACATCTGACATGTTTGTGTAAACCATTTAGCTTTCAACGAATCTGCATTTTCCAGTGGAAAAATGTTCTGCTGGAAAATTTCCAACCAGCTCTACTTATTACCTTTATGCACATTTTTGGGGATAATCTTGTTTCTGGGGATAGAAATAGAAAGTAAACTCTGGGCTGAGTAGGTTATGGGCTTGCAGACTAAAACACCTTCTAAGCCTTCTGAAACGAATGAGTCTAATGCTGCTATGGTTTCATATGTGGACATCCCCACTGAAATCAATGGTAGACTCTGCACTGAAATCCATGATCAGATATTCCTGTTTATAAGAGGATCTGCAATATGGTTTATAGGGTTAAACTCAGTCCAGTGTGCTGAATTTTACTGTATATTGAACTAAATTCAGGTTGGAAGGGGCAGGGAGAAGGAAAGGACTAGGGCTGAGGAAAGCTGGATTCTGTTTGTCTAATATAGAATTTGTAGGTGATTTTAAGTAAGTTCCTTAGGCCCCATTCCTGCAAAGGCTTATACATGTGTTTAACTGTAAGAATGATTAGTAATCCCATTGATGTTGTTGAGACTATTGACAGTGTATGAAGTTAAGCAAGTGTGTAGTCTTTGCAGGATGGGGGCCCTAAACCATATCTACTGCACATCTTTGAGATAGCAGTTCTTAATACTTACCTGCCTCACAAGGATGTTATAGGGTCAAGTTAATTAATGTTTGCAAAATTCTTTGAGGTACTTCTATGGAACATGGAAATGTATTAGCCTTGCTATAAATTATTCACACTATTGCACTCTTGTGGCATTCACTTCAGTAGAAGACTTACATGGCCAAACTTTAACCTTGGTGTGACCATGCGGTTCTGGCAGGACCCAACTGAGAGTGCCAGTTCAGGACCAATTGCTTAAACAGGGCAGTTATAGCCCAAGGCTGGGGTTTTTCCACCTCTAAGGCAAACCAAACCAACCAGACAAAGAGGACTTCGGTTTCACCCCACTGGCTAACCATAAGTCAACACAAGCAATTTCCTTAGACACTCCAGTCTCCCAGTATCACCACCAGTCCCACTCATACTGGGGATGAATGGTTATGAAAACCAAAACCCCAATAAAAGAAAAAAAGTTCTCTCGATCCCAAAGGACCAAGCCCCAGACCCAGGTCAATATACACATCTGATCTTACCCACAAATCATGCTGTTGCCAATCCTTTAGAATCTAAAATCTAAAGGTTTATTCATAAAGGGGAAAAAAAACAGAGATCAGAGCTAGAGTTGGTTAAATGGAATCAACTACATACAGTAATGGCAAAGTTCTTAATTCAGGCTTGTAGCAGTGATGGAGTAAACTGCAGGTTTAAATCAAGTCTCTGGAGTACATCCCCTGCTGCGATGGGTCATCAGTCCTTTGTGCCGAGGTTCAGTTTGTAGCAAAGTCCCTCCAGAGGTAAGAAGCAGGATTGAAGAGAAGATGGAGATGAGGCATTAGCCTTCTATAGGCTCTTCCAGGTGTAAGAACACATCTTTGTTCTTTCTGTGGAAAACTACAGCAAAATGGAGTCTGCAGTCACATGGGCAAGTTCCTGCACACTCTGCTGAGTTACAAGGCGTATCTGCCTCCTCTGAATGGGTCAGTTGTGTAATGGATGGTCCTTAATGGGTCATCAAGCAGGCTAGGTAGAGCTAGCACCAACTTGTCTGGGGTGTCTCCCAGAAGCACAGCACAAATTTAAATACAGAAAAGATAGAGCCAATATTCATAACTTCAACTACAAAATGATACATACATATAGACACCATAATCATAACTAGCAACCCATAACTTGGTTTTAGACACCTTATATGACCCCCTTTACATAAGATTTGGTGCCACTACAGGACCTTGGTTGCAAACCATGTTCTATATAGTCCCAGTTTATATCAATAACATCACACTTGGTTATACCCAAGTATTCACGATTGTATCTATTTTGTTCTCTTTATTATTTGGCTCCTAGTATTTTTGCTTAAAAATGTGTCTTGTGCCTCAATATTTTTTATTGAAATCTGGAACAAAACCCCAGCAAATTCATCAGGCTATATAGGCTGGTCAAGAATGATTAATGTCATGTGTTGGTTTTGGATATAGATATGCTGCAGATTGCAATGATTTGTGGAATCTGAGATTAAACTGTAGCCTGTCTGTGTCCTCTATATATTGTGTGATGGTTGGGGCTGATTAATCATAATCTGTTGCACTTGGCAGACTGTGGGTTATTTTGAACATATCATGGACTTCCTTTGCATGGATACTATAGAACAAAAAATTAAACTCAAGGAGAGCATTCAGTCTTTCCACTAAACTTAGTCTGAATGTTGAAATGTGCTGGCAATTAATCTTAAATTAAGTGATTGAATAGCTAAATTTACACTCTAGGTTTCATGTATTTATATTAGGAGCTAATCTTGCAGTCCTTACTCACCTCAGTAGTCTCATAGAACTTGATAGGGCTACCACATGAGTAAGCTTATCAGGATCAGGCCTTCAAATTCAGAGCTGGGGAGACGTCTGGATTTTGAGGGAGAGTTTGAAGTGTAGTTTAATATTTGAATTTTATTTACTCATAAGTGTATCTGCTTTGTTTTTTCTAGACAGTATGTTTACTGGCTTTCGCTATTAGCCACATTGCAGGGGAATTATGATTACAATTGACTGTCAGTTAAATGTTCGTGTTGAGAGTAAAAAGTGAATGTTTTCATTGTTCCTAGATTGCAATGCTTTCAAGGCAGGGATATGTCTGTCTGTCTGCATGCAGCACCTACCACAACAGGGCCCTTTCCCAGCTGGTTCTTCTGGTGCTACTGCAATACAAATAATAAATGAGGGTCAACATTTTCAAATGCATGTGCCTGAAGGTGGTTGCCTACATCATCCATATTTAGGGACCTTCAGACCTTCACTGAATTCTGTGGTACTTGTCAGTGCTCAGCTCCTTTCAGAATCAAGCCACTTGTCTTGAGGCCCCAAACTCTGGATGTTAGGGCCTAATATTCACCATTCATGTTTGAAAACCTATGCTGATAATATGAATAATTGGGTAGGATTCTTCTTGTAAATAAGATTCTGAAACATGTTGGACCCACTTTTAAAATGGGAAAAGAGTTTGGTTTCAGAGATTTGGTTGCATTTAAATATTTGCCATAATGAAAAATATTAATGTGTTGACATGGAGTGAAGCCCAGGCTTTCCCTCCTGGTACACATTCCTTTGTTGCTGTGAGTAGTGCAAATGACAAGACACAGAAATAGCTTTTGAAAGTCTTCTCTGCTGCCCCTTTTATGTGTGAACATTTTAAGCCTTCTGCCAAAAAGCATACTATGTAAAAGCCTAAGGAGCACTTAATCTCCACTCTTTTATAATTGTACCAGAATGGAGGCTATAGTGGTTCTCACTCTTGACTGATGGTAGTAATTTGTTGGTATTGTGATAGACCCAGGCCAGTTGGGAACAGCAGCATAGTAGAAGGGAGATATACTGGCCACTGGATAAGCAGTTTTCTGTTCCGTGAGTGACCAGAGCAGGGGCTGCTCCAGGCTAATGAAAACCCCTGACTCCAATTAACCTGCTAAGAGTCAGGTGAGGCTGGTAAGCACCTGACTCTATGGCCCCTCTGATGCTATAAAAGGGCTCAGGCCAGAGGGAGCCAGGGGAGAGGAAGTGTGTGTATGGGACTGGGAGCAAGAGTTGTGCAAGAAACTGAGAGTGAGCAGGCATACTGCTGGAGGACTGAAGTACAAGCTTTATCAGACATCAGGAAGAAGGTCCGGTGGTGAGGACCAAGAAGGTGTGGGGAGGAGGCTGTGGGGAAGTAGCCCAGGGAATTGTAGCTGTCGTGTACTGTACCAGGAGCACTCTAGACTGCTGCATCCACAGGGCCCTGGGCTGGAACCTGGAGTAGAGGGAGGGCCTGGGTTCCTTCCAAACCTCCCAACTCCTGACCAAACACAGAAGGAATTGACCTGGACTGTGGCTTCTACCAGAGGGGAAGGTCTCTGGGCTGTTTCCTGATTCATAGGGTGAATCTGTGAGGTGAGCAAATCCACCAATAAGTGCAGGACCCACCAAGGTAGAGGAGGAACTTTTGTCACAGTGTATTCCAGAGGTTTTCAAGTCCTGTACTGCTCCAGGTTCATGCATGGTGCTTGCAGTGATGTCAGTGTAAGGCTTACACCGACATAAGAGAAGAGTAAACACTATGGGAAGAATTCTGACCACTTTGAAGTCAGTTGGACTTTTGTGATTGACATTAGTGGACCCAGGATCTCACCCTTTACAAATGACCTTAAAGATTTGTTCTGGGCTAAGATTAGGCATACAAACCTCAGCCTAGGATGGCTATTTTTTTTCTAACATAGTTGTTTTAGATCTTTAGGCCGCTGGTGATTCACAGGAGTAAGTTTTTCTGATTTCAGGTGCTTTTTATTATCCTAGATCTGAGAAATCTTTTAGAAAGGATAATATTCATGAGTGGGAGGTACTTGAGTTTAACAGGGAAGTGTTAAGATACTGTAGCAGCCCAGGATAATTTTTTTTTTTAAAGTTATGGGTGGGCCCTGATACTGTGCTGAGCTCTGCATGGATGAAAGCTCACTGCCTTCAATGGGTCTCTAAATGAGCACCAAGAACTCACTGAAGAATCGAGAGGCCTTTAGTTTGCTTTTTGTTGCTTGTCTAATGTACCGATTTGTATCCTTGTTTGAAAAACAATAGACATATAAAAGACACACATGCACAAACAGAAGAAGACGTACTGAACTATCTCTTTTGCTTTGGGTGTATTTTGGAGAGAGCTTGCAGCATAGGAAGACTGTATTTAATTTTGTTCACATCTCCAATCAAAGAGATTGCAACCGACTTCTATGCTTCACTGGGGACATAAACTGAAACCTGTTTTGAAGGGAGTGATAATAAGGATTGGGAACTACCAGTCTTCTATTCATCTCTGGTGCTCTTCTCTATCCCTTGTAGCACTTCTGTAGGAGCAGGAGACTGATGCCATCTGACAATGGTTCTTTTCCATTGATAATATAGCAACTTTCAAATAAAAAGGAAACACACTCTGCCTTTTCACTAGTAACGTTCTGTTCTACATGGATTCTTATACCACCCTCTTTACTACAGTATCTGAGCACCTGACAGTCTGCTGTAATCCACCATGTTCTCATTTAGTCATTACGAAGTAAAGTGCTTTTAAGAATATACTTTTGGAGGAAGGTAATCTTAATGTGGATTGTGGAATGTCCCTGGATTGCGTGAGAATCTCCTACTTGTGTCAGCTGTAGCTATAGAAAGTGTCCTAAGATTCAGTCTGTAGTTAAAGAAATGTAGAAATGATTCCATTTTGTGAGGAAAATGTTGTGCCAGTATCAGCTCTATAATGTCAAATTGAGCTGAGCAAATTTTCAGTAATATCTTACTCACAGAATGTTACTTTAAAATCTTTTGAACTTCTGTATACAATTATTTGTGTACCTTCCCTCTCCCCTGCCATACAATAATTCTCTACCCTGAGTATTTATTGATATGTAGACCACTTATTTGTATCGCAGCCTAAGACCTTGGTCATTCAGTGAGCAATATGCTGGGAGAACCCTCCACTTGCATGGAGCTGTCGGACTGGGGCCTAAATTAGCAATCTATCTTTCTTCCAGGTCATCTCTGCATTCGCTTGCTTAAATGGTAGATAGTAGGCTAATCTCCTTCCACCATAGCCTTAAAGCTCCCATACCATGATTTGACTCAGTATTGCTGTAGTTAACAGGAATACTTGTTAGCAAGATAAGCAGGGTTTGACACGCATTGTTCTAAGTGGAGTGAATACTAAATTTCTGAAATATATTGCCTCTGAAAGATATTTTAAAATATTTCTCTTGCATTGTATGAGGCCAAAGATGGTGATCAGACTGGAAATAAGGCATACATTTTCACCATGAATGTAATTAACCTTTGGAACAATTTACCAAGAGTAGTGGTGGAGTCTCTTTCACTGGCAATTTTTAATCAAGATTGGATATTTTTCTAAGATATATTCTAGGAATTATTTTGGGGAAGTTCTATGGCCTGTTTTTTTATAGGGGGTCAGACTGGATGACCCTTCCTTCTGGCCTTAGAATTTATGATATAATAACTTGGCATTAAAAAGTTCTCATCAGAGTACTTGGCTTTCTGTTCTGCTCTTTTTATTCAAATCAATCATTTTATAAAAGTGATACATGGTATGGGGTCTACCAGAGACTCTTTGGGGTCTATACTGGTCTACCAGAGACTTTTTGACCTTCCCTGTGGATTCTGTTTGCAAATTACATGCTTGGATTTTCAGCTGTCCTTTGGTGTCCATGCCTTGTTGTGGCAAGACAGGTTTCATGCTTTAACAATCCCCAGAGTCTGTCAGTGGGGTTTTTTGCTCCTGGTAGGTTCAACCATACTGGATTGGTCTGTGGGGGAGAGGCCAGACAAAACAAACACCCAGTTCCTCCAGGTTGGGGGTTAGGTACAGGGCTAACAACCCTGTCCCGTAAAAAACAAAATATGTTACGGAAACAGCGATGGAGAAATTGACCATTACTGTGTGTGATGGCCTTCAGGAGTCAATGACCCATATGATTGCCAGTGGTGAAAGCCGAAAGGAAGCCACTGGTATGAAGACTGAAGTGCTCAACACCAAGGCAAAAATCAAACTTGGTTTTTGGAATGTACGACCAATGTACAAAACAGGGAAACTAGCTCAAATCACAGTAGAGATGAGATGCTACGGCTTACACATCCTGGATGCCAGTGAGAGCAGACAGATAGGATCAGGAAGATTAACAGCAGCCTCGGGAGAAATTTTGCTATATTCTGGATGGGATGATGGATGACACCATGCCATCCTTTTGAAGAAGGGAGTGGAGCATTCTCTGCTTGAATGGAAATCCATCAGCAGCAGACTTATGAGAGGCAGACAGAAAGGGAAGCATAATAATATCACCCTGATTCAGTGCTATTCTACAACAAATGACAGTAACGAAGAAGTAAAGGACAAATTATGCCTCACACTACAGGTATAGTTAGAGAGAGTACCACGTCACAACCTAACTATCATCCTGGGAGATCTGAATGCCAAGGTCAGTAAGGACAAACAACAACAAACAATGGGAAGACATGGGTGTGGCACCATGAATGAAAACAGAAAGGCTTGTTGATTTCTGTAATATGAATGACCTAGTCAAATAGGGTTCTGCCAATGAACCCTGAAATTCATAAGCTGATAGTGTTCTAAAATTGCAGAGATCAGAGCCAGATTGACCATATCCTGATAAATGGCAATGCTCACTGACAGATGTGAAAGTGAGAAGGCGGTTGCTGCCAACATTTTCACTCCACCTTGCGACAGCCTCCATCAAGCTAAAACTGAAGTGTGGGTCCACCAAACAAGGGACATAGATGTTGTTATATTGACAAGCTAAAGTCGCCTGAAATACAGAAAGCCTTCATTCTGCAGTTAAATGAAGGGGAGGGGAATTCAGATGAGATCAACAAGAAGTGGGACAAAAGTAACAATTTATAAACAGAGCAGTGAAGCCTGTCAAGGCTACAGGCAGAAAAGAAGGAATGAGTGGATTGCACCCAGCACATGGAATGCCATAGAAACCAGACAAACCCTGAAGAGAAGTTTGACACAGTCCTAGAAGCTAAGGGACTAATACCACAAGCAAGGCACACCAGGAGGTCAAACGCCTTGTGAGCAGACAAACGGCAATATAGTGATAATCTGGCAACACAAGCAGATGCAGCTGCTCATGGTGAACAAGGAACCATCTACAAAATGACACAGCTTATCAGTGCTAGATGGCAGACACCAACAAACACTCATCAGGAACAAACAAGGACACCTACTAACAACCAAAAAAGAACAAGCAGTGCCCTGGACAGAGCATTTCAAAGAATTGCTGAATAGGGAGTGACTTAAAGAGGAAGCAAACATCCAGGAGGCAGAAGAAGATCTTGATATCGACAGACACCCCAACTAAGGAAGAGACCATTCACGCCATCAAATCCTTTTTTAAAAAAAAAAAATGGGAAAGCTTCTACCAAGGGTAACTCGAATGCAGAATTGTTCAGGGTAAATCCTGAGCTAGCATCATCTATCCTGGCCCCTCTATCTACAATCAGTCTGGGAAAGGGAAAAAGTGCCAGATGAGTGGACCAATGGGGTTACAGTAAAGATTCCAAAGAAAGGAAATCTCAGTGATTGTAATAACTGGTGTGGTATCACACTTTTCTCTGTGCAAAGCAAGGTATTGTGCAAGATCATAGTCTAACATATATCAGAGGCAGTTGATGGTGTTCTCAGAAAAGAGCAAGCTGGTTTTTGGAAAGAGCATGGATGCGCAGACCAGATCTTCACTTTAGAAAACATAATAGAACAATGCTTAGAATGGCAAAGGCAACTCTACATAAATTTCATAGACTTTGAGAAAGCTTTTGATAGCATTCACAAGACAAGCCTATGGCACATTCTACAAGCATATGGAATTCCTTTCTGTATAATCAACATCAAAAGCTTCTATTTCAGCTGTACATGCAGTGTTGATCACAGAAAGCTCTGCTTTGAAGTCAAAACAGGAGTACATCAGGGGAGTGTCATGTCTGCAAGCCTCTTCAACATTGCCATAGACTGGGTAATGTGGCATACAACAGAAGACATGCCAAGAGGCATTAAAGGGATACTCTTCTCATCCTTTGAAGACTGGGACTTAGCAGATGTTGCTCTGCTATCATGTGCCCAACACCATATACAAGAAAACACAACTCAACGCATTCAGCTGCAATAAGACAGATATTTAATATTCTCACCATCACCAGTAAGGCTAGAGGATTATGTTCTCACCAATGTAGAAACATTCACATACTTGGGCAGCACCATCAGCCAGAGTGGTGGAACAAGCCAGAACATCCGTAACAAAATCAGTAAAGTCAGGAACACCTTCAGGAGCTTAAATACAGTCTGGAAATCATCAAAATACAACCCTAAAACCAAACTCAAGATTTATCAGAATGGTGTACTTTCAGCACTACTTTATAGTGCAGAATGCTGGAGAATGAGAAACTATCACATGTCCAAACTGTCTTCTTTCCATACAACCTACCTCAGAAAAATCCTCCATATCTTTTGGCCCAGAACAATCTCAAACCAAGATCTATTGACACAATGCAGACAAGAGGATCTGAGCACCATTGTTGCCAGGAGACGTTGGAGATGGCTCAGTCATGCTTCGGATGGAAACCGATTCCATCACCAGAGTAGTAATAAGATGAACACCTGAAGGTAAGTGAAAACGAGGCTGCCCGAAAACGACATGGCAAAGAGCTGTGGAAGCTGAGCTGAAAAACCTGACACACAGCTGGGAAACTATTGAAAGACTTGCCAGAAACGGACAGGAGTGAAGGAACTTCATCACTGCCCTAAACACCAGAAGCGTAATGGAAACATGATGATGATGATGGTGATTGATGGCTTTTCAGATCCAAATGATCTGGATGAGATAACAGCTGATCTATAGGGAGCACTTAAAATTGCGGTAACAGATTGAGGAGTTCCAGGAACACAGAGCTCCATTGGGTCTTTAATATGTAAAATTGTCTGTTTTTCTCTATACCGAAAACACTATTCTCAAAGGCCAGTATTCAAAAGGAGGTACCTATTCTTAGTCACCTGTATCCAGATTTAGGCTTGTAATCAAAAACCTAATTTTGAGAAATCCATGGCAGTGCAGGGTGCTCAGTGCCTCTGACGATCAGGCACTTTTAATTAGGTGTCTACTGCTTAGGCATCTTGGCTTGAATGTTTTGGTTCAAATTGTTTATAGAAATGCACTTCTACAGGTTAACTTCTATTAGACAAGGTGTTTTTGAAAGTTACTAGTCACTTTGGGTGCCTTCATTTTTGGGTGTCTAGCTGGAAATACCTTGAAGGGCCCTGATTTTTAGGAGGTGTTGAGCACCCACCCTCTGAAAATGACCCCTTCACTGGTGTTTCAATTTGAGTACCTAAAAATTGAGGCTCCCAAGCTGACTAGTCACTTTTGAAAATCTTAACCATTGTGCATGTTGAGGAAGGGTTTAAAACTAATCCACTCAAAATCAATACCAGTACTGTATTGTTTATGAACAGAGAAGTTTCTTTTCTATAAAGACCGTGGTGCACAAGTCACATATTCAGTTCCTGCACTTAAAAACGAAGTCTTGCACCCCACCCTTAAGATTTCTTGAAGTGTAATAGAAAATTGGTGTCCTTTCTTTTCTGTAAGAGACATGTTGGTATGCTAAGTGTCTAGTCCAGCAACAGATATTACTAGTTAGAGTTTATAGAGCCATTATCTATAGACTGGCTCCAAAGAAGAAACACAATTTTTTTGATTACATGTTTTGTTAGTCTTGACCAATTTATTTTGGATTATCCTATTGGAAGACATCACTGAGGTCTGGATAGCCAATGGAATTAGCTGAATTTGGGGTGACAAATGTTGTTTGCCTTTATTGTGGAAATGGAGGTAGGTAACATTATCAGTCTACATCAGATTGCTTAGAGTTCTGAAAACTATAAGGTCGTCATTGACTTAGGAAACCAAAGGTTAACAATGAAATTGTGAGATGTCTTTTCATTTTATTGGATAATATAGTTGGAATCAATTACCAGAGGTCTAGCCCCTCATTTCTTGTGGATTTTTGACCTAGTTTCAAAGCCACCGCATAGCCTAGCAGTCTTTGAACTATTCCAGGCTCTAGGCAGTATTAACTCTTACCTCTGACAGCAACACTGAATTTTACAAAATAATGGTAGAGGCTATATATAAGTAACCCTGCCTAATAACCAATAAAAAATCAGTTTGATTAAGCTTCAGCAGAAATATTGTAAAAATTCAGCCAAAACAACAATTTCTGAGAAGCTTCACAGTCTACAAAGGCTAAAATCCAACCTACTTTACAAAAATAACAGCTTGCATTGGAATAGGTTTCTGTAAATTTGTTTAATCTTTCTTTGGTTACATTAGTTATGTCTGGAGATAAACATGTTGAATTATGATGGTGTTGCAGACATTTTGGACTGAATTATCTTTTGGCCATGTTTTGTCCTATTAAAGTTTGTTAGTCAGATTTACTTGATTTACATAATTATATACTGTTTTCTGGTTTTCCTTCCAAACTGTTCCTAGTGATCTGTCAATAAGTAAAACTCTAAAGAAAACAGCTGAAGTCCTTACAATAGGATGCAAAAATTTTTGTGTAATACTTAAATTTCAGGGCAAAAACTGTACCTTTTTGTTTCAAATTTGTTTCCCCAGGATCAGCATTAAAAAAACCTGACTTTATGAAATTACAGGGATTGGGGTTTTCATTCTAATATCGAAGTGGGTCTTAAAGTAGGGATTAAAGTAACACATGAGTGTTAAGATTTGAGACTAATATTTGATTTAATTACTTGTTGAAAAGGTTTTTCAACCAGACCAACAACTATTTCTTTGATCTATGGAATTTTTCATGTGATGGATGAAATGTCACAGCTAATTAGGACAAATAATGGTATCCATGGTAATGGAAAGCATATACCGAATGGGCCTCTTTGACTACTCTGTTATACCACCAGTGTGGCTCTGTTAATGTTAGTGGAGCATCACCAGCATAAAATGGGAGTAATGAAGTTGTGAATCGAATAGTTTTTTCAGCTTCATACTGATGGTTGAGCATATAGTTTACAAAGTTGGATAGTCAGGCATCTTGGCCTAGAATTTGAAAACATGGAACATCTGCAACATGGAGCTTTGCTGTGGAGCCGGAAGCACTTCTGCACACATCCTGTCTCTTCCCCTGCTGATTCTGGTTCTGCCCCCACTGGAATCCCCAGTGTCTGCCCTTGATTTGACATTGGAGGAGGCAATGCTTTGGCACTGATCCGGCTTAAACTTGTGAATAGACTGAAGTGAGTGTTGGGGCCTTGACATCTAGAGACTGATCTGGCTATTTGCTACAGTGCAGCATCCCTGTATGATAGTTGTGAAACAGAACTGTAGCAGGGGAGAAGATATGGGATCCCATCAAGGTAAAGACAATTGCACATGACAATTCAGAAAGAAGCCCTGGTGGAAACTGTGGTATATTGAAAACTATATTAAAATTGTAAGCTATCATTTTAAATTAGGGTTGTTTTTTTCCCTGATCCTGCTTGCAGGCAAGGGGGGCTTTCTAGGGAAACGTGAGCAGCAGTTAGTTTGAAGCCAACCAGCATACAATACAATGAGGTGCAGTGTCCCTCTGTTTTTTAGGGAGCCGCCTGCTTTGTGTCTCTCTCTTTCAGGCTCATGTGTGTTAGGGTTCTGAATTCTAGGGAACTGTGTTATGGTGCAACCTTCCAGAAAGAGTATTTTATATTTTTATCTAGCTTCTCTTTGTGTGTGCTGTGAACATAACAAGAATCAAACCAATATAGAGACCTTAATTTAGTCCCAGCTTTCTCCCCTGCTGGAATTATACTGGAACTACTGAAATCCTAGGTCTGTAGTTACGCCCATGCCACAGGTAGGGATGGTGGGGTGAGAATCCAGAATGCTGCTTTAGAGGTGAAGTTCTCTATCCCCTTTAATACAGGGCAAATTGACTCCACAGACAGTTGGTCTGAATAAGTAGATTTGCATAGGTGTATACTATGTTAACCTGAGCCAGAATATGCCTTATTTTTAGTAGCAAAGGTAACAGATTATCTACTTCTACTGTACCTCTCTCTTCTAATAAACTTTAGATTTTCTTAAGAAGACATGAGATGGAAACATCACTTATTGCCTATACTTATTAAAGCTCTCCAAAAAGGCATTCACCAAACACCAGCACCACCACCACAAATGAAATAATTTATAGTGCGCACCTTCAGGACCTAAACCCAACATACATCTCTTAAAATGCCCTGGTCCAAATTATTAATAACTATGATATAAGGGCCAAACTGCAGTATGTTTATTCTCACATTGGGTAATACCCCCTACTCCACATGTAACCCTATTAACTTCATTGTGGCTACTCATGCTGTAAATTTATTCATTGTCAGTAAAAGTACTCCACTCTGACCCTAAGGAAGTTAAAAGATGCTCAAGGAAGTTCTAATATACATTCAGTGCTGTCCTCTATTCTTCAGCTGGAACTTAATACTTGTGCTATTCCACTTCATCTCATTCATACAGATCAGTGTGATAAACAGAATGCAAGCACTCCATCTAAGCTGGGCTGGAGCACAATAATTAGTTCATGTCTAATTAGTAATATCGAAAGATGTAATCCAAGTTTTATTTGGGCAATTTTGGCTTCCTGGCAAAGGGTGAGACCTGTCTCCTCCTCCTCCTCCTTCACCTGTTCCCTTCCTGTTAGATGGTAAATAGTAAATGAAACAAATTAACAATGGCATTGCTAATAACTTATCCACATCTGCTTTTAGCAGGAGAGATCTAGTGGGCTAAGCATGGAATCAGAAGCTTAGTAATGCTCTGTGCTCTCTTGATGTGGACACTCGGCTGCCTTTGTAGTCTTGGGTAAGTCATTCCAACTAACTGCATGTATCCCCCCTAACGGCCTCTGTTTTCAATCATTTTCCCAAGTGTTATGATGATTACCAAATTTAATGTTTGAAAAGTAGCATGAGTCAAAACCATGCATTCCTTATTCAGGGAAAGCACCACCAAAATAAAATTAAGTGATTTGCTGGAGTAAAGGCTGTGAAATTTAGTCCCACATTATCATCGTGTGTTTGAAATGCATCTGTTCACAGTAAAACATCAGAGTCATGATCATGCAATGTGTGGATGCCTGATTTGTAACTCTTCAAAAATAAGGATTTGGCTACTACTGCAAGTGGATAAATTTCATCTTGCACATTAGCGCTTCAGTCCAACCACCACTGAATTCAATGTGAGTCTTCATTGACTTCAGTGCACTTTGGATCTGGTCCTAGTAGAACATGTGCTTGTGTACCAAACATTGTTAGAAACGGTTATATCTGTCTGTCCATAAGACCTGTGGAATAAATACTTGTGTATATCTTCTATACCTATGAGCTAAATGAAGTAGGACCTACTGTATTTTGAAGTGAAATTTTGGAAACACATTACTAGTCAAATCCTGCTCATTTTACTCACGTGAGTAATCACATACATACTTTCAGTGGGATAACTCTGCTACAAAAGGTGAGCAGAATCTGGCCCATCACTAGAAGTGACTTAATTGTTTCTGTTAAACACTTTTTGATGGATAATGGCATCTTTTCCTGAACATATGATTTTGTGGAAAATTTTTATTGTTTGCATGTTCTAGGTTTTTTTTATGGCAACCAAAATTTCCCACTGAAAAGGGAAAGGGAAAGAGGGGGAAATAAACCACCTAAATCTTCCAGTTTTTGAAACCCAAAACACTTATTTAATTTTTTTAGAGGAAAAAAGCAATTTTTGAGGATATTTCCCCCAAAAAAATTTACATAAAAATAGCTAATCATTTTCATAACAAAGACAAACTTACAGCGTGTCCCTGTGAAGATGACTGACATACTGATTGTCTTAGTGTACTTTAGAAATGTCATTTTCATTAATCCTATTAGATTTTGTCTTGTAATCATATTGTACATCTTCACTGCAATAAAAAACTGACAGCCCCATGTCTCTCTGCCTGGGTCAGCTGCCTTGGCCTTGTGGGGCTCAGGGCTGCAGGACTAAATAGCTGTGTTAAATCTTCCTTGTTGGGCTGGAGTTGAGCCCCAGCTCTAAGACCCTCCTCTCTCCTCTCATGTGGTTTCAGGGCCTGGGCTCCAGCCCCAACCAAATGTTTTTATACTGCTACTTTTAGCTCTGTGGTCTAAGGCCCATGAGCCCAAATTAGCTGGCCTGGGCCAGCTGTGGCTATGTCATAGGTCTTTTACAGTAGTGTAGATCCCTTTTAGGATATGCCTATGTGGCACACTAAGCCCAGCCTTTGGCTCAGGTTTGGGCCCAAGTCCCCCTTCCTTTCACACACATCAGCCTGACTTGAGTCAACAAGCACTGAGGACCCAGACCCTAGATCCTAGTTGGGGGAAGGCTGGGGTCAGAGCCTGAATTCTGCTATGACTTGTATCCAAACTATCATTTTGCAGTGTGGACACAGGTCAAGCCGCAGAACCAAAAGAAAAGATCTGCGTAGTGCAGTAAGGCTATATTAGCATGACTGAGACTTGGATCTAGCAGTTGTAAATCCAGGTTTACAATGCAGTGTGGATGTTTAAGCGTGGGCTTGGGAATGCTGAGCCCACAATGTGGTCCCACAGACCTGGACTTATTGTGCAGTATAGACATACTGTTAGATGGTGACATACTTTACACTTAAGTAATAGGTGCCTTAGAAATATTTAAGACCAGTAATAAAGGAGGGAAATTGGTGGGTTTTTTATTTTGATATTTTAAATTATAATAAGAGATCCAAGAGCCTAGATAAAGGGCCAGATATTTAAAAGTATTTAGGTGCCTAGTGGGTTTTTCAAAAGCATCTAGGTTCCTAACACCTATTGAAATTAATGAGTTTTAGACTTGTAGGTATCTTTGGAAAAACTCACTAGGCACCTAAATACCTTTACAAATGTGGCCCAGAATCTCTGTATTGACTCAATTTTATTAAGCCACTTGTTTAGTACGTCATTATGGAACACGAGTTGGTGTGGTTTCCTATGTTTCTTGCTGAATAAGCTACAGTGCTGTGAAGGACTGAAACAAGGCTGGAATATGATGATATACAAGGAATTACAATAGAGATCTAGGAATGCCTCCCCAATTTACTAAATCAAGACATAAATGATATAAATATAAATATAAATCCTTGCTGGCAATTAGTTTTGTTCTGTTTCCATTGCCAAGTGCAAATATTTTTTTTCCATGTTCTATTGTTACCACTGCCACTGTGTCACAAATTATACATTTTAAAGAGATGTAAGTCACACATGGGGTAATATTTTAAGGAAGCAAGTCATTTTACATGACCTTTAGTGTTATAAATTTTGTAGTGACTAGATGCAATTTGTCTGTTTACTTCAAGGATTAGTTACTTTCATTGTGCAAACAGTATAATTTTGAGAAGCTGAGTCACTTAGGAACTGGAACAGGTTTTGAAAACTGACCTGCTGCCATTGACGTACATGTGAGAATAAAAATGTTTTTTTGTTTTAGAGTAATAGAAGATTTTAGTGCAATGGGCTGGAAGGAAATCACCTCAATCAGTAGTACGTATCAAATTGAAAGTGCACAGAATTACCACACACGTTTGAAATGTATTGTTTCTGGAAACCAATTTATTTAAATGCCCCATTCAAATTGTATTCATTTAACTATTAAAATGGTATATTTCCACACACTACTCTCCCTGTCTCTACAATTCAATCAGGAAAATTAGGTCATTGGATAGCAAACAATAGCTTTTAATTATATGCCTGTCTGTCCCCTCCAACCTCCCCCTCCCGCCACCCCAAAGCTTCTTTAAAACATTGCATTGGCCAAGAATTATATATTCACCAATGGAGTGGCCAAGAATTATATATTCACCAATGGAGTGGCCAAGAATTATATATTCACCAATGGAGTGAAGAAGCAAACTGCTCTTTCTGTGAGGAATAATGTCCCACCATAATAGAATTGTTTCTAAATTCACTAGTTAACATAATTCTTATAGTTTTATATCAGAAATCTACACCTTTTGACTATAGCTCCTTCAGCAAAAGAGGAAAATGAATAATAAAAATCTCCTCTCCTCCTTCCCCAAACACTGTCACAGAGAATTATACAATCCCAATTATGGCCCTAATTCAGCAACGCCCTTATGCATGGTTGTAACTTTAAGAGTGTGCTTAAGTATTTTTGTTGTATTTGGTCCTTTGAGGAGAGGTGTTTGGAGAACTGATACACTTTTTTGCCTCCTTTTTGGGCTGCACAGTCCCCCCCAAAATACCCATTCCCCTAGTGGACAGTGTTTTAGTAGCTGCTTTCAGCTGTCATTTCATCTTCCCATAGACTTCTTGCCTTGGAATTCTGTACCAGTACTTACACCAACAAAGCCTTTTGTGTATCAATTTCCATTGAATCCACTATGGTAAAGGAAAGATTTAGACAGGGTTAAATGTGTCCCCATCCCCAAAACATATTTTATGAATAATATCTGTCTTACAAGATGAGATAAGTGAGGCAATAAAGTTCACCAACAACTTTCTTTCCTTGATTTGTATTCTCAGACAGGGTTGCTTTGCATATGTTTTTCCAAAACCCCATTTTAAAGCTTCTGAAAAATGATTTATTTTTCACTGAAATTACAAATGACAGGGTCCTTGGGCATTTTTGTATGCTGCTATGGGAAGAATAACCAGTGTTCTAGAATATCAGAAATGGACACTAATAGAATGAAGCCTTGCCTGAAACTGTAGGTTTTTTCAAATAAAATGTCACATTTTTTACCATGTTTGCTTGCTCCTCTCTCACTTTCTTGAAGGTGACGTATAAAGAGGAAAATAAGTTGTACTTTTTTCTTTTTAAAATAAAGACGTGTGTGTGTGTGTGTGTGTGTGTGTGCGTGCGCATTTTTACACTAGTAAAATCACTTCTTGACTCTACCATATTTGGTGGAGTAACTCTGAAGGAGTAAAACTAGCATGCTTCTGACAGAAGAGAAAATTGATGGAAACCTTTGAAATGGAAATAAGTGATGTTTAGTCTGACCTTTTTTAGAATTTTGGTTAATATGTACTGTATTTTACTCAAACAGCTGACAAACACTTGGAAGAAAAGCTCTCAATGAAAAATGTGCTTTCACCTTTAGTTTGTGCTGTTCCAGTCCTTTGTTCTTAAGCCATCTGGATACAGCAGACTGAGATGATGAACAAGGGGAATATGCTACCCAGGCAGAATGCCTCTATTTGTTTACTCATCAATGACAGAGGGAATCACTGGGCCCTTTATTCATATCGACTTTTGTGGGATTGTTTTTATGAATAATTACACATGTCTAACCTGATAATTTAGGTCAAAATAGAATTAGAATCACCCTTAGAATAGTAATAGAATGTAGTCATTTAAAATTAGAAATCATCTAATTTTGTTAGATTTTTTTTGAGCTATATGAATTGTTCTGTTATTTGAAGTACTCTAAATATGATTTGGCTAATAACCACCCCCAACACTTTGCTTTAAGGATAAGCGTGTTATAGACTTTAAGGTCAGCAGGGGCCATTATGATCTTCTAGTCTCATGGCCTGCACAATGCAGGCCACAGAATTTCACCCTCCCCGCCCCCACCCTCCTGTAAGAAACCCCCGACCAATGTCTAAGCTAATGAATTCCTCAACTTGTGGTTTAAAGACTTCAAGGTGCAGAGAATCCTCCAGCAAGTGACCCATGCCCCATGCTGCAGAGGAAGGCGAAAAACCCCCAGGGCCTCTGCTAATCTGCCCTGGAGGAAAATTCCTTCCTGACCCCAAATAGGGTGATCAGCTAAACCCTGAGCATGTGGGCAAGACTCACCAGCCAGACACCCAGGAAAGAATTCTCTGTAGTAACTCAGATCCCACCCCATCTAATATCCCATCACAAGCCATTGGGCATATTTACCGCTAGTAGTCAAAGATGAATTAATTGCTAAAATTAGACTATCCCATCAGACCATCCCTTCCATAAACTTATCAAGCTTAGTCTTGAAGCCAGATATGTCTTTTGCTGCCACTCCTCCCCTTGGAAGGACATCACTCTTCTGATCGTTAGAAACCTTTGTCTAATTTCAAGTCTAAACTTCCCGATGGACAGTTTATATCCATTTGTTCTTGTGTCCACATTGGTACTGATCTTAAATAATTCCTCTCCCTCTCTGGTATTTATCCCTCTGATATATTTATAGAGAGCAATCATATCTCCCCTTATATACATGGCCAATGGAAAATTGTGATCATGACATCATAGAGCTGGTTGTTTTTCCTGTGGGTTTGCAATTTTCTGGCAGACAAACTGGATAGTTTAAACAGGATTGAAAGATGGTGCCAGGCCATCTCTCTCCTTGCAGTGAAATGAAATTGGCATTGCAGCTAGCAGGAGCAATCGTGCAGCGCTGGGCAATCTAATTGCCAGATTTCTACATTCTGAGGTAGCAAGGCATGTAATCAAGAGCTCTGTTAAGCACATTAATACAACTTAGCTACAGTGGGGGACAATCCATGTTGTAGATGCCCATCTGTTAACACAATAACATTTATAGTCTTTTGAAGCTTACAGTGATGGACACTAGAAAAAACAGATATTGTAATATCCCATTTATTTCAGTGGGCATTGTATCAGGCCCAAAGTGCTGATGTATGATGGCAATGTTAACAGGAGAATTCACTGAGCATCATGATCGTTACCTATCTAGGAAGCTCTGCTGCTGCTTGTTTGCTTTTTTCCACACCTTGGTCATGGTGGAAAAGATATAGCAAGAAGGTGGCTTCACAGAATGCTCTAAGGACCTGATTTAACACCTACTAAAGTCAAAGAAGCCTTTGCCTTTTGGATCAGGCTCTAAAAACAGTCCCATTTTTGACTTATTAGTTTATCTCAGTCTCACTGTCACAAATGAGTTTACCTGAGCAAAGACTCTCTTGAGCTCTTGCATGCTTTAGCCTGTTTTGTTAAATACATTGTTTCAGAGGAGCAGAGCTGTCTGAAAGGTGAACATAGATGTTAAATGTATGATAACTTGAAACATAACTCAAGAGATTAATAGCAGAATAAGAGCCATTTTATCCATCAGAACCTGACTAAAACAATATCTGGTAGGCATGCATGTTACTGTACATTATTGAGCACTGGGGTAAGCTGAGTCTGATGTATGCATCTGGTTTTAGTGCCTGCAGTGGAGATGTAATGAGGCTTCTGAATGATCCTTGGGTGCCTATTTCCAATTCAAATTCAATTCCCTTAAGGCTGAGATTTTTAAAGGCACCTAAGCCTTTGTGCTTTGTGGTGTTCGGGAAGCCAGGCTAGATGGTCATATTGGTGTCCCCTGGCCTTGAAACCTATGAATGTATTATTACATGAAACTTTGCACATGCTGAATAATGTGTACTAACTGGCCTAAGGCTCAGAAAATTGCAGAAAAGAAAAAATTGGGTGAGAAAAAGGGAAAAGAATAGTAATGATGTTACCGTGTGTGTGTGTGTGGGGGGCATGCTATTATAGACCACCAAATCAAGAAGAGGAAGTGGATGAGGCATTCTTCAAGCAAATAACAAGATTAGCTAACACATGAGCTAGTATTAATGGGGGATTTTAACTTACCTGATAGCCAGTGGTGAGCTGGAGCCGGTTCGCACTGGTTCGCGGGAACCAGTTGTTAAATTTTGGAAGCTGGTTTAGAACTGGTTGTTAAAAGGCTGGACAAACTCTGGGCCGCAGGCCACATCTGGGCTGTGGGACCATCCTGTCTGAGCTCCTGGCTGGGGAGGTTCCCCCAGACCCTCCCTTGTCTCTTTCCCCCCTCTCGCAGAGCCCAGCGCTCTGGACTGCTCCTGGGCAGCTCTGCAGCTTCTGCCACTTTGGGCAGCATGGTAAAGGGGTGTGAGCATACACACTGCTCTGAGCAGCATGGTAAGGGGGCCGGGCCAGAGCTGAGAGGAGGAGTAGGGACAGCGGGGCTCTGGGGCCAATTTAAAGGGCCAGGGCTCCTGCTGCCTCTACTTCCCTGGGCCCTTTAAATAGCTGCTGGAACCCTGCCACTGCTACCTCAATGCTCCGAGGGCTATTTAAAAGGCCCGGGGCTCCCCCTGACTCTCTGGTCCAGCCCTTTAAATAGCCACCAGAGCCCTGGAGTAGCAGTGGCAGCTGGGGGCTCTAGCAGCAGATTAAAGGGCCTGGGGTGGTAGCAGCAGCTGAGCCCTGGGCCCTTTAAACTGCTGCTGGAGCCCCCAGCTGCCACTGCTATCCCAGTGGGGGAGGGGGACGGCACTTACCAGAAGAGGGTTGGCTCTGACCCTCCCTATCCCTGCCCCTTCTACGGGCCAGAGGTGGCCCCAACCCAGCCCTGTACTGGTAAGTCTCTATTTCTACTTTCACCCCTGGGGTTGGGGCAGTCAGGGGACAGGGAGAGGAGCGAGTTGGGTAGGGGTTGGGGTCCTGGGGGGCAGTTAGAGTGGGGGGGTGTCTTGGGCTTGTACTCACTGGGCAGCGCTTAATAACTGGCTCCCTACGGGGTCAGTGATGGCACTTTGGCAGCAGGTCGTTCACTCTCTCCAGGTCTTCGGTGGCACTGAAAGACCCGCCGCCAAGGTTCTGCTGAAAACCCGGAGCAAGTGAGAACCCACTGCCAAAGAGCCGGTAGAGAACCAGTTGCTAACATTCTGGCAGCTCATCACTACTGATAGCTGTTTTGCTGTATTAATCTTCCATATGTCCTGAAAATTCTTAGCATGTGTAGGGAACAAACAACTAGGTGGTCAAAAAAAAAAATGACCAACAGGGATGAATTATGTGCAAACGTGAAGGTGGTTGGTAACTTAGGAGGAAGTGAGCATGATTTGAAACAATTCAAGATCCTCTGGAAAGGAGGACATGAACAGCAGATTTCAACCAATTCAGAGAAATAGTAGGTAAGATCCCATGGAAAGACCAATTAAGAAGAAAATGAGTCAGAGATCTGGCAGTTCCTAAAAGATGTAATACTAGAGGCTCAAGCTATTCCCATGCAGAGGAAAGAAAAGAAGAGCTATAGGAGACCAATGTAGCTACACAAGGAGATTTTTAGCCATGTAAAACCCCAAAGGGATACCTATAGGAAATGTCACTGAGGATATATACATGGGAATAGCATGAGCGTATAGGGACAGAATCAGGAAAGCCAAGGCAAGGAATGAGTTACAACTGGCACAAAGTGTTGGAGACAAAAGAAGAGTTTCTACAAATATGTTAAACAAAAAAGAAAGATCAGCGATGGTGTGGGTCTGCTGCTCAGTGGAGAAGGTGAGCTGGTAACAGAAGATGATTAGAAGACAGAGCTGCTCAATGCCTATGTTGCTACAGTCTTCACAGAAAAAAATAACATGCGACCGGATGACTAGTGGAGTTATCATAGACAATAAAGGGGAAAGGATGCAGATCAGGTAAAGTAAAGAACACATCAGAGAGCTGACTAATCTGAATGAATTCAATTCAGCAGGGCCTGATGCCATTCACCACAGGGTGCTGAAAGAATTAACTGAAGAAATCTCGGAGCCACTGGCAATAATTGCAAACTCATGGATGACAGGAGCTGTCCCAGAAGACTGGAGAAGGGCTAACGTAGTCCATCTTTAAAAATGGGGAGGGGAAGGAGCAACTAGGGAACTGTAGAACAATTAGCCTAACTTCAATACATGGGAAGCTACTAGATCAATGTATAAAATGTTCCATTTGCAAATACCTGGAGGATGAAGTGGTGATCACTAGGAGCCAGCACCAATTTACCAAGAATAAATCACACCAAATCAGCTTGATTTCCTACTTCAACAAGGTAACTGGCTTGGAGGATAGGGGAAATGTGGTGGGCATAATATACCTGGACTTTAGCAAGGCTTTTGACACAGTCCCATATGACGACCTTATACATAAGCTGGAGAAATGCAGGATCAGTAGAGCTACCATTAAGTGGATACATAATTGGTTAAACAACCACAAACAAACTATTAATGCAATGATGTCAGATTGGAAGGAAGTCTCAAGCAGAGTTCTCCAGGGATCCATTCTGTGTCTGATGTTTAACATTTATTAATGGCTGGATGTAGGAATAGAGTGCATGCTCATCAAATTTGCAAATGAGACAACACTGAGGGGGCGGGATTACAAACACTATAGAGGATAGAAGGACAGAACTCAAATTCAAAGGGATCTTGGAAAATTGGAGAAATGGGTTATAGACAAAATAAAATTCTACAAAGACAAATGTAAGGTGCTACACTTAGGGAAGAAAAAACAAATGCACAAATACAGAACGGGGAAAACTGGCTTGACAGCAGCACTGCTGAGAAGGATCTGGAAGTTGTGGTGGATCACAATATCAACAGGAGTCAACACTGTGGTGCTGTTGCAAAAAAAGCAAATGCAATTTTGGATTGCATTAGCAGAGGAATAGCATGCAAGTCATGTGAGGTGATAGTACCACTCTGCCCAGCACTGGTTAGGCTTCTGCTGGAGTACTGTGTCCAATCTTTGGTCACAGCTGTATAGAAAGGATGTAGAGAAACTGTAAAGGATCCAGAGATGAGCGACAAAGATGACCAAAGAGAGAATGCAAGCCATATGAGCAAAGGCTGAAGGAATTGGTTATGTTTAGTTTGGAAAAGAGGCGATTAAGGGGGGTACATGATAGAGATCTTCAAATATTTTAAAGGCTGCCATAAGAAAGATGGAGAAAATTTGTTCTCCTGCCACAGAGGGCAGGACAAGAGGCAATGGGTTCAATCTCAATCTGCTATACTGTAGTTTAAGTCTCATGAAAATGTTTCCTAACTGTAAGAACAGTGGGACAATTAAACAAACTGCCTAGGGAAGCCATGGAGTCTCCTTCCCTGGAGGTTTTCAAAAAGAGGCTACATAGCCATCTGTCATCATCCAAGATTTAGACACAATAAATCTTGCATCTTGGCAGAGGGTTAGACTAGATCAGTGGTTCTCAACCAGCGGTATGAGTACCCCTGGGGGTACGCAGAGGTCTTCCAGGGGGTACATCAACTCATCTAGAGATATGCCTAGTTTTACAACAGGTTACAATAAAAAACCACTAGCAAAGTCAGTACAAACTAAAATTTCATACAGACAATGACTTGTTTATACTGGTCTATATATGATACACTGAAATGTGAACACAATATTTATATTCCAATAGATTAATAATTATATGGTAAAAATGAGTACACAATTTTTCAGTAATAGTGTGCTGTGATATTTTTTGTATTTTTAAGAGAGTGTAACTTGGGGGTACACAAGACCAGTCAGATTCCTGAAAGGGGTACAGTAGTCTGGAAAGGTTGTGAGCCACTGGACTTGCAGTCCCTTCTAACCCTATGGTTTTATGATTCTGTGGTAGAGCTAGAAGAGCTAGAGCTTTTCAAGAGAAGAAACAAGCCTCAAACTCACAGCCCTCTGTGTATTTTAGCTTGCCTTTCACTTAAGAAAAAATTATTAGATACAACACTTAACATGTAATATCTAAAACTATAAAACCATTTTGGCTGTCTTTTAACAACAAAATTTCTCCTCTCAAAACACTGAAATACCTGGTAACTGCTGCTTTTCCGAATGTGAAAGCCTTTCTCTTTAGGTTAGTTGGATCATTGATTGTCTGCAGGAGTTTAGGTCATAATTACATGAGTTCTTCCCAAAGAATATGTATCTACTATACAACTACTGATCTCCTTTGTAAAGTGCTTTGAGATCTACTGATTAAAACATCTGTATAAGAGCGAGGTGGTATTATTACTAGATGGATACGTTAATTTTATTCCATTAGCCCACACCAATAATATATGTGAAAGTAAATTCTTTAGTTTACTGTAACACCAAAGATTTAAAATATCTTGCAGAACATACAAGCCCTCTAGTCTCTCACAATTCCCTTTTTTTTTTTTAAGGCAAAGTCTCTAAATCAAAAGCCTGAGTAAATAGCTGAGATTTACATTGTGCTTACAGGCTTTGTTGGGTCAGTAGTTTGAGTTGAAGGCTCTCTACTGAGACCATCTTGGGCTCATATAGTCCTTGGGGTGGAATTCTGGCTCTACTTAAGTCAATGGGAAATTTACTACTGGATTCAATAGGGCCAGAATTTCACCCTCAGGGCTTCCCCATTGAGAAGAACAGGGAAAAATGCAGTCTCTGAGCCAGTGTCTAAAACATATAGTTTACAGATCTAAGTACAAACAAGAATGTTCCCTCAGGATAGAAGAACGAGCTTCCTCACTCACCAGTCAGAATTGATTGAAACAACACTCTTCTGATGGTTCTGTTTGTTTGGGGATTCCTAGATGTGGTAGAAATAATTAATTGTAATTCAGAAGCGCAGAATTTGCTTTAGCCTCTGAAGAATTATTTTCTCCTTAAAAGAAAGCCTCTTTACCTGATAAGATCTACATTTTTAAAACAATTTGACTTTTCATAGTCATCTAAATACTATTGCTCCATGTGCTACAAAAACCATGCCAAAACAAAACCACACATAGCATTTAGCTCAGAATACTCCTTTGTGTTCATCTGTTTCGCATTAATTTTTTCCTCTGCTATGTACATAGTCCTTTCTTTAAAAAGTGTCATTGCATTTAGTTTGTATTATAGTTTTTTTTTTTCACTCTGCTGTATACCAATATAGAATCATAAAGTGTAGGCCTGGAAGTGACTTGCTTCCTATGGGATCTTACCTAGCAACTCCTTGAGTTTGCTAAAGTCTGCCTTCTTGAAATCCACTGTCTGTCTTGTGCTGTTCTCCCTCCTACTATTCCTTAGAATCATGAATTCTATCATTTCATAATCACTTTCACTTAAGATGCCTTCCACTTTCAATTCTCAGCCAGTTCCTCCCTATTTGTCAGAATCAAATCTAGAAATGCCTCTCCCTTAATTGTTTTCTCCATCTTCTGAAATAAAAATATGGTCTCCAGTGCATTCCAAGAACTTGTTGGATAATCTGTGCCCTGCTGTGTTGTTTTCCCAACAGATGTCTGAATAATCGAAGTCCCCTCATTACTACCAAGTCCTGTGTTTTCGATGATATTCTTTTTTAAAAAATAAAACCTCATCCACCTCTTCCTAGTTAGGTGGTCTGTAGTAGACCCCTATCATGACATCACATTTGTTTTTTACCCCTTTTATCCTTACCCACAGACTTTCAACAAGTCTGTCTCCTATTTCCATCTCAGTGCAAGAGTATACATCTTTGATAATATAAGACAACACTTCCTCCCTTTTCCCCTTGCCTGTCCTTCCTGAACAGGCTGTACCCTTCTATTGCAATATTCCAGTCATGTGTATTATTCCACCAAGTCTTTGTGATGCCAACTATGTCAGAATTGTGAGTATTCACTAGTATTTATAGTTCTTCCTGTTTATCCCCCATACTTCTTGCATTAGTATACAGACATCTATGGTACTGGTTTGATTTCTCCTCTATATAGTGGCCAAACTCTTCCCTCAGACACTGGTGAACGACTCCCATTGGAAGTCCTGGGAGCTGGGTATAGGTTTCTGAAGGCAGAATTCGCTGATAACATTTCTAGACAGTACCTCTAAGATATATATGCTGTAATTCAAATCAATGTAATGTAACTTCTTAAGCTAAGGCCAAGACAATATTAGGAAAGAAACATTGGTAAGAAACAGAAATACACCTGAACATTAAGCTCATGGTTTTTATGTCACTTTCTTTGTGCATGTATTTTTTAGCATGCGAAGAGACTGTGTGTAAGTATGAAGGGGTGTGTGTGTGTGTGTGTGTGTGTGTGTGTGTGTGTGTGTTGATATATTGCATTACTCAAATATTCCAAACCCTCTGAGCAACTTCATGTCCTGGTATAGGGTAGAGCAGCCTCAGGGAATAATACACCTACTGAGGATAGCTGGAGGACAGCATCTTCTAGCCTTTCCTCACTCCCTCTTGGGAAGTTTGCATCTGGGGCTGAGAAGAAAGAGGCTGAGCCCACATAGCCAGCTCCTATGGGACACTTCCCGAGACACTTCCCAGGACACTTGTGATGCAAAGGGAGTAGAGCAGGGTAGAAAATCTGCCCCCAAGAACTGATTGTGGTCCTTTTGACCTCTTTGAAACCATGTGTTTGACTCTCAAGTTGAAAAGTTTGGACATCACTGATCTAAAACTTTACTGAAGAATAATGGCACATTCAGAATGCATGATTGCGTAGTGTGATATAATGATTTAATTACTTATTTGGGGGATTTCATAATTTGCATATAGCTTTATCACTTGTAAGCAGAAGCAAGCATGTTTTGGAAACCCTTTTTTTAATAAACATAGTTGCTAAAGCTGATTCATGATTCAACAACTTTTTCACAAACACTTCAGCAAATACCTTTTGTTCCCATTAATTTTTAGGAAAGAGCATTTGTGAATGCAAGTATGAATTTCTTTGCTCATGAAAGAAACATGCACAATTCAAAATTCACACTATGATCAATTTTCATGATTATCTGAGAAGAGTTATTTGAAGAAATTCATTATTCTGAATAATAAATAAATGTAAGATTTTTTTCCCCTAATGGGGAGAGGAAAAAATATCTTCAGGTTAGTTATAAATATTGAAAAAATTGCTCAGTTGTGTTAAGTCTAAATACAACCCAATGTGTTAATCAGTATTTTTCCTTGTTAGGAGAGCTAATTGGCTAACTACCATTCATGAAGTCTGAATAATGCTGCCACTTCAGCCCAAGCAATAAACCAACATTCAGGATTTGGTTTATGTAAGGGTGAGAAATTGTTAACTTACAAAAGTTGTACAGTAAATATAGAAAAACAAACAGCAGGTAGTTCCTTTGCTCATAAATCCCCAACTCTGCCGCTCTAGCAAGTTCTGTGCCCAAGAAGTGCTATGTTTCCTCACAGGGCCACATTCACAAATCCTCATGGCTTTCTGCGCATACAGCCTGAAAATTAATATTGCAATCCCCGTGTTAATCTACCTGCATTAGCTCTGGTCTGGACATTGCTTTGAGTGGGCACCACCATTGTTCACAGCTGTTTTTTTTACTATCTAATGGGACTTGACCGCTTCTTCTGTTGAACCTGAAGAGTGAGTGGCACATCCACTGGCTTTAATGAGGTCTGTGGTTGGCTTTGGATCCAAGATCCACTTGCTAGAAGCCATTAGCACCTGTCATCATAGTATTGTGTTCTTGATATAATTTAAATGAGCCTAGCTATTATTTATTATCATTGTGTATTTCTTCTAGGAAATGCAACTATTTTTAAATATAGAAAACTGGATGCATCTGCTAGTGTTTCCAGGTTGATTTATAATATCTACCTTTTTTAAAGGACTGGAGAAGGTTTAATATATAAAAGTTCAAAGCAGGATGTTTTTCTTCTGTCATCAGAGAGTTCATCC
Organism: Gopherus flavomarginatus; assembly: GCF_025201925.1. Taxonomy (NCBI): domain Eukaryota; kingdom Metazoa; phylum Chordata; order Testudines; family Testudinidae; genus Gopherus; species Gopherus flavomarginatus. Next base: position 199,204,965 of record NC_066617.1, on the reverse strand, counting down.
CTAAGTCAAGCGATGTTTTTTTTAACTACTGGACGGAACAAACTTTAAGTTGAAACTGGAATTCTAATCTTTAGCTACAGAGCCTGGCTGGATCTAAATTTCCAAACTGAATAAAATATGAACACTTGGAGGCAACGTGCTTTTAAAACTATTTTACATTAATGTAACTTAAAATAGGCAGTGCCATGGAATAATATCTAGTAACATCATGGAAAAAACGTGTAGTAAAAACTGCTGGCTTCTAATCTAAGTAATGGCAAAATTCAATCAAAATTTATCTTGCTCTGCAATATAGAAGCTCATGAAAGGTCGTGCAAGTCCCCCAAATTTATTTTGAGGCTTGTGTGGGCTGTTGAAATATAGAAGCAGTAAGTTACCTATTTTTTTTAATTGAATCAGTCCCTAGTCTAGGCCCTGATTTGGCTCTAAGCACACGTTTAAGTGATTTGCTGACTAGACATGCCCATGCTCATGTACTTATATCACAGAAGATGTAAGATGCAAGACTTATTTTATTCCCTTCTGATTTAAAACTGACAACTCTGGAACAGAAAACTTTTGTTTTAAAAAGAGTGTCAAGTCCCTGTTGCACACCTTCTCACACACAACAGCTGTGGCATGGCATTTCACATTTTGGATAGCAATATCTGGGAAGCAGTGGAGTTCTGTAGTTTAAAGGAATGGAGATCAAAATAAGAATAGACAGAAATTAGGGTGCTTACAAACGGGGAAAGATATCAACGTAATTAAACTACATGGCTTCTTGTGGTCTCATACGACTGGACATAGTGTTTTGGAGGTTTGGCTCAGAAAGGCATCCAGAAATTTTGGAAGTTGATTTTCAGTGAGAGCAGAATTCAGCAAATGCTGAGTACTTCTGAGAATTCCATACTTCTTGCTTACCTGAACCAAGCAGCTCTCGGAAGTAAGCCCAGAGTGATATATCAGACTCTCTCATGAGATTTCCACTCCTATAGTTTCTCTTTCTGATCAAGCTAAAATATAAAAATCAGTATGTGACAACTTTGCATTTTAACTTTTGATACTAGCAGAAACCAGGAAGTGTAGGGAAATGCAAAAACAAAACTTTCCAAAGAAGGCACATTAACCAAATGTTTTGGAATTTCAAATATCAGTTCAGGTTCAGTGGACACTTTGTATGTAATTGTGGGTTAGTTCTGATTTCTATCTGATCCATTTTGCCTATTCCTAGTTATGCAACAACTATAAAGCAATGAATATCACTGGAAGTGCAGTTCTGCTTTGCAAAGTGACTATAAAATAACATTTGTGGGCTTCCCATTAATTGTGTTGCAAATAATTTTAGAATAAAATGTGTTTGATGTATAGGGAGGAGTGCTTGTTAGTAAATATTGTTCTATACCCTAAAATGTGGCTGGCTTACTGGATTTTTAGAGACAAGATGGGTGAGAAATTGGTCTAATAAAAAGATGTTACTTCACTCAGCTTCTCGCTCTAATTTCCCTGGGACCAACTTGGTTAATACAACACTGCATAAAACAATGTCCCTTTTGGTTTAGGTATGATCCCTAGAAATCAAGATTCTGCAGACCAAATTCTGCCCTCAGTTAGATATAGCCCTGTAATTGAAAATCAGTTCACAATGTTAATAATAAAACAGAAGGGAATCCATTTGTCTATAACTGTCTTGACTCTGTGTGTGCTAACAGGAATACAACTTATTTTTGTGACTAAAATAGGTACATTTAACTCTGAATGCACCCAGGAGAATGGAGGAAGGTGCCTATATTAAGTTAATTGGAGTCATGGCAATTTATAGCAGCTGATGATCTTACCCCAACTTCTTCTTAATTTAGGGTGACCAGACAGCAAATGTGAAAAATCGGGATGGGGGTGGTGGCTAATAGGAGCCTATATAAGAAAGACCCCAAAATTGGGACTGTCCCTATAAAATCGGGACAACTGGTCACGCTATCTTAATTACAAAATTTTTGGCAATAGGCTGAATAGAACTAAAAAGATCTAACTACCTGACAAGTACAATGGCATGTAGGTGCCAAAAATTCAAACCTTTCTGAACAAACGAATATTTGATAGGCATAATGTTGGTAGGTCAGTTATTTCAAATGCATGATTTATCACTGAATTGGCTGCTGCTCCTATCAAACGACTGGAGGATGTTGTTTCACCACTCTACTCGATTGACATATTCATTGTTAGTGTCCAGAGTTTACAGCTCATGCTGCCCACATGATGATTTTTACAGCCGTAAAATCAGGCAAAAGAAAGAATTTGGAAAGAGCAGTGGTGTTTGGGTGAGGGGGAACCTTATGGTTTCTGACCCTCCATCTGGTCACTGGAGAACTAATCTGTCCCTTTTACGTAGGTTATGGATATCTGAAATGGAATAGCCAGTTAATCACATCACAACACAGTGAAAATGCCAAAGTAGTAAAATACAGTAAGATCTATGATTCACAGAACATGTGAAGCATTGAACTTATGTGCCTGAGTGGAACAGGAACAGAAAACAGCAGAAGTGCACGTCTCTTCTTTTAAGAGTGATTTTTAATGACACTGGAAAGTAGAATGCTTTCTGTGATCCAATTCCTCTGACACACATTATATTCTTACATTCAATTTCTCTGGTGTGTTATCTAAAGAGAAACAGGAAAACACAACTATGATCAACTTGAATAGTGTTTCCTGTAATTAAATGACATTTTGTAATTACATTCAGGCATGTAAATTTATCTTTAAGCTGAAAATTATGCTGCTTACATAAAGTAATTGGTTCATATTCAGGACTGGTGTAAGTGGGGGAATTCATTGCATTCAATGGAAATTCACCTGCTTATACCAATTTTTAATTTGACCCCTTATGTTTACAGTGTTACCTTTACCTCCATTACTTGATTTTTTTTTTCCATTTTAACAATGAATATTATCCAGTTGGATAACTTGCTGTTTGAAGATAGGCGTTTTTTTCCTAAGAGATGAGTGGTAGAGAGAACCATTCTATAATTCTATTAGCCTGGTATACCATAATTATAAATAAATGCCTTATATAGTCATCTGTAAGACAAGACATGGTAACGTTTCAGTTATTACAGCCATTTTCCAGATATATTGAACTCTAAACTATTACCTTGCTGAAAATGAGCTAATTTTTTGTTGTGGTTCTTCATCTTCTGACCCCTTGTCATTACTATTCTTGCTTGTTAATACACCAATATAACATTAACAACAAAATATATAGAATCTGATTCCGACAATTAATCTTTCTAATCTGTCTTACATTACAGTATCATAGAAGTGTAGGGCCGGAAGGGACCTGGAGAGGTCAAATCCAGCGCCAATATAATTCCAGTCCATAAAATCTGCTCTTTGGACAAAAAAAAATCTGCCCTCCTTTACACACCTGCAACCACAAAGGAGTCCCCATACTTGAGACTATAAAGAGCTGACATCCTTCCTCCCTCAGCTGCCTCCAGTGCCAGAAGCCATAATTGAGAATTCAGTCCCAAAGGTCTAAAAAATCCCCCACTGAACAATCTATGAACATAAGGCTCTCCAGACAGACAGCAAGCTGGAGTTTTTCAGTTAGGGAGAAGGTCATCTATACACAGCTCTTTCCAAAACACCCAAGCCCATCAAAAATGCACTTTAAAGATATCAAACATTTTAAACATCTAACTTCCAAAACTTTTCTTATGATGCTACTCCCCATGCTACTCATCTGTGGGGGCACAAATGATACTGCGAGGTGTGACGCTGAGTGGATCAAGAGTGATTACAGGGCTCTGGGAGTACAGGTGAAGGAGTTTGGAGCGCAGGTGGTATTCTCTTCGATTCTTCCTGTCAAAGATAGGCGCCCAGGCAGAGACAGATGCATCATGGAGGTGAATGCCTGGCTGCGAAGATGGTGTCGCCAGGAGGGCTTTGGCTTCCTCAACCACGGGATGCTATTCGAGGAAAGACTGCTAGGCACAGATGGCATTCACCTTTCGAGGAGGGGAAAGACCCTATTTGCACACAGACTGGCTAACCTAGTGAGGAGGGCCTTAAACTAGGTTTGACGGGGACAGGTGAGCAAAGCCCACAGGTAAGTGGGGAACATGAAGATCTGGGAGATGGGTCGGAAACAAGAGGGAGCGTGGGCTATAATGGCAGAGAGAAGGGAGGGTCAGGGAAAAACTGGGAGGCAAGATCAAACCAGTATCTTAGATGCCTATATACAAATGCAAGAAGTATGGGTAATAAGCAGGAAGAACTGGAAGTGCTAATAAATAAATACAACTATGACATTGTTGGCATCACTGAAACTTGGTGGGATAATACACATGATTGGAATATTGGTGTGGATGGGTATAGTTTGCTCAGGAAGGATAGACGGGAAAAAGGGAGTAGGTGTTGCCTTATATATTAAAAATGTACACACTTGGACTGAGGTGGAGATGGACATAGGAGACAGAAGTGTTGAGAGTCTCTGGGTTAGGATATAAGGAGTAAAAAACAAGGGTGATGTCATGCTAGGAGTCTACTACAGGCCACCTAACCAGGTGGATGAGGCTTTTTTTAAACAACTAACAAAATCATCCAAAGCCCAAGATTTGGTGGTGATGGGAGACTTCAACTATCCAGATATATGTTGGGAAAATAACATCGCCTGGCACAGACAGTCCAATAAGTTCCTGGACTGCATTGCAGACAACTTTTATTTCAGAAGGTTGAAAAAGCTACTGGGGGGAAGCTGTTCTAGACTTGATTTTAACAAATAGGGAGGAACTCGTTGAGAATTGGAAAGTAGAAGGAAGCTTGGGTGAAAGTGATCATGAAATCATAGAGTTTGCAATTCTAAGGAAGGGTAGAAGGGAGTACAGCAAAATAGAGACAATGGATTTCAGGAAGGTGGATTTTGGTAAGCTTAGAGAGCTGATAGGTAAGGTCCCAAGGGAATCAAGACTGAGGGGGAAAAACAACTGAGGAGAGTTGGCAGTTTTTCAAAGGGACACTTAATGGCCCAAAAGCAAGCTATTCCGATGGGTAGGAAAGATAGAAAATGTGGCAAAAGACCACCTTGGCTTAACCACGAGATCTTGCATGACCTACAAAATAAAAAGGAGTCATATAAGAAATGGAAACTAGGTCAGATTACAAACGATGAAAATAGGCAAAGAACACAGGAATGCAGGGGCAAGATTAGAAAGGCAAAGGCACAAAATGAGCTCAAACTAGCTATGGGAATAAAGGGAAACAAGAAGACTTTTTATCAATACATTAGAAGCAAGAGGAAGACTAAGGACAGGGTAGGCCCACTACTCAGTGAGGAGGGAGAAACAGTAAGTAACAGGAAACTTGGAAATGGCAGAGATGCTTAATGACTTCGTTGTTTTGGTCTTCACTGAGAAGTCTGAAGGAATGTCTAACAGTGAATGCTTATGGGAGGGGGTAGGTTTAGAAGATAAAATAAAAAAAAGAGGAAGTTAAAAATCACTTAGAAAAATTAGATGCCTGCAAGTCACCAGGGCCTGATGAAATGCATCCTAGAATACTCAAGGAGTTAATAGAGGAGGTATCTGAGCCTCTAGCTATTATCTTTGGAAAGTCATGGGAGACGGGAGAGATTCCAGAAGACTGGAAAAGGGCAAATATAGTGCCCATCTATAAAAAGGGAAATAAAAACAACCCAGGAAACTACAGACTAGTTAGTTTAACTTCTGTGCCAGGGAAGATAATGGAGCAAGTAATTAAAGAAATCATCTGCAAACACTTGGAAGGTGGTAAGGTGATAGGGAATAGCCAGCATGGATTTGTAAAGAACAAATCGTGTCAAACCAATCTGATAGCTTTCTTTGATAGGATAACGAGCCTTATGGATAAGGGAGAAGCGGTGGATGTGGTATACCTAGACTTTAGTAAGGCATTTGATATGGTCTCGCATGATATCCTTATCGATAAACTAGGCAAATACAATTTAGATGGGGCTACTATAAGGTGGGTGCATAACTGTCTGGATAACCGTACTCAGAGAGTAGTTATTAATGGCTCCCAATCCTGCTGGAAAGGTATAACAAGTGGGGTTCCGCAGGGGTCTGTTTTGGGACCGGCTCTGTTCAATATCTTCATCAATGACTTAGATGTTGGCATAGAAAGTATGCTTATTAAGTTTGCGGACGATACCAAACTGGGAGGGATTGCAACTGCTTTGGAGGACAGGGTCAAAATTCAAAATGACCTGAACAAATTGGAGAAATGGTCTGAGGTAAACCGGATGAAGTTCAATAAAGACAAATGCAAAGTGCTCCACTTAGGAAGGAACAATCATTTTCACACATACAGAATGGGAAGAGACTGTCTAGGAAGGAGTATGGCAGAAAGAGATCTAGGGGTGTCATAAACAAATAGTTAAGGGTTAATGTCTCTTTTACCTGTAAAGGGTTAACAAACAGAGGACCAATCAGGAGACAAGATACTTTCAAATCTCAGTGGAGGGAAGCCTTTGTTTGTGTTTTTTGGGTTTTGCTTTGTTCTCTCTGGGTCCTGAAAGGGACCAGACGTGTAACCAGGTTTCTTGCCAATCTCCCTGCTACAGTCTCTTATATATTCAAAATAGTGAGTATTAAGTAGAAAAGGCGGTTATAGTCTTTTGATTGTTTTCTGTATTTGCAAATGTGTATTTTGCTGGAAGTATTTTAAATTGTATTTTTGCTGGGAGGAGGCTTCTCTCTAGTGTCTATAAGCTGAAAGACTCTCTGTAACTTTTACCATCTAAATTACAGAGACAACTTTTACTTCTTTCTTTCTTTTTATTAAAAGTTTTGCTTTTTAAGACCTGTTTGATTTTTTCCCCTTGTTGAGGCTCAAGGGAATTGAGTCTGTACTTACCAGGGAATTGGTGGGAGACAGGGAGAGAGAAGGGAAGGGGGGAAGGTGGAATCCCTTTGTTTTAGATTCACGGATCTTGAATCTGTCTCTCTCTCCAGGATAGCCCAGGGAGGGAAAGCCTGGGAAGGGGAGAGAAGAGGGAGAAAAAACCTGATTTCTCTGTGCTGTGATTCAAGGAGTTGGAATCACGGTGATCTCTTAGTGTACCCAGGGCGGGAAAGATCTGGGAGGAAGAAAGGAGGGGAAATGGTTTATTCCCCTTTGTTGTGAGACTCAAGAAATTTGGGTCTTGGGGTCCCTAGGGAAGGTTTTTGGGGGGACCAGAGTGCCCCAAACACTATATTTTTGGGTGGTGGCAGCTTATCAGATCTAAGCTGGTAATTAAGCTTAGAGGAATTCATGCTGGTACCCCATCTTTTGGACTCTAAGGTTCAGATTGGGGAATTATACCATGACAAGGGGTCATAGTGGACCACAAGCTAAATATGAGTCAACAGTGTGATACTGTTGCAAAAAAAGCAAACGTGATTCTGGGATGCATTAACAGGTGTGTTGTAAACAAGACACAAGAAGTCATTCTTTCGCTCTACTCTGCGCTGGTTAGGCCTCAGCTGGAGTATTGTGTCCAGTTCTGGGCACTGCATTTCAAGAAAGATGTGGAGAAATTGGAGAGGGTCCAGAGAAGAGCAACAAGAATGATTAAAGGTCTTGAGAACATGACCTATGAAGGAAGGCTGAAAGAATTGGGTTTATTTAGTTTGGAAAAGAGAAGACTGAGAGGGGACATGATAGCAGTTTTCAGGTATCTAAAAGCGTGTCATCAGGAGGAGGGAGAAAACTTGTTCACCTTAGCTTCTAATGATGGAACAAGAAGCAATGGGCTTAAACTGCAGCAAGGGAGATTTAGATTGGACATTAGGAAAAAGTTCCTAACTGTCAGGGTAGTTAAACACTGGAATAAATTGCCTAGGGAGGTTGTGGAATCTCCATCTCTGGAGCTATTTAAGAGTAGGTTAGATAAATGTCTATCAGGGATGGTCTAGACAGTATTTGGTCCTGCCATGAGGGCAGGGGACTGGACTCGATGACCTCTCGAAGTCCCTTCCAGTCCTAGAGTTTATGAATCTATGCTCTTAGAAAATTATGCTGATGGTCTGTTATGGCCTGTTTCCTAACTGAAGGGGAAACGGATCAGTGCTAACTATAAATTGCTCTGATCTGTTCAAGCATATGCTCCTGCCCCAACCCAAATATTGACACTGACAAAACAGTAATCGCTTGCAGACTTTAAATATGAACAGAGGAATTCTCATTCTTTTGGCTCTAAAATATAACTCCACCTAGGACCCCAGAGTGTGTAGGAAAAACCATGTTACAAAGTATTCCACCAACATACAATAGAAACAGTCTCTGTCCTCAGGGGCGGCTCCAGGCCCCAGCATGCCAAGGGGGGTGCTTTGCTGGGAGGGCGGCAGGCGGCTCCAGTGGATCTCCCACAGGCATGCCTGCGGGAGGTCCACTGGAGCCGCCTGCCGCCCTCCCGGCGACCAGCAGAGCACCCCCCGTGGCATGCCGCCCTGCTTGGGGTGGCGAAATGTCTAGAGCCGCCCCTGTCTGTCCTCATGCAGGAGCCAAGATGAATAGGTTGGGATCATAGCATAGAATGGGAGTTGCTCATATTGAGGCTCCTTTGGCAGCCACTTCCTATATTTTTATAATTTTGACAATAAGTCTACAGCCTGCTTTGTTGGTGGAAGGTCTTCTCACATCTTGATTCCTCTCTACCGCTAAAAACAGAGGGAGAGGGAGAATTCCTGAGAGGGCCAAGTGCAACTCGCATAATTGGCTCAGTGCTCATATGCTTACGGAGAGGGGGGAGCAGCACATTCCCTACTGGGTTCTGCAAACAGTGATAATAATAATTAATCATTAAGCACTTACTTCTGCTGCCTTCATACAGGCAAAGCACTCATTGACTTCAGTGGGTGTTTTGCATGAGTAATTCCTGCAGGATTATACTCAAAGTGGAGAAAAAGTGGAAAAATTTAATTTTGGTAGTGACATTTGTGAAATTTCACCACAAGGTCACAAGTACAAATTTGCGCCAGTTGGGTAATGACTGAAAATCATGATGCTGATGGTGTCTCCTACGACTCTATGTGAAATAAATTGGTGGGTCTCAGTCAGTTCTTCAAGGGCAGGTTTTGTCATGAGAGGAACTACAACCACTTTTAGTAATAATTGTCAGCTTTGTTAGGAGTTTCAGCTGAAGGGCGATGAAGATTTATTGCATTGAAAGGAAAATCTATTAAAATAGATGAAAATACAGTATGTGTCATAAAGTATTAAATATCTGAGGCCTATCATATCTAGATTTTCACAGAGCCACATTACAAAGGGCCATAACATTTCATCCATTTAAAGTAAAACATGCCCATTTAATCCACATGCTTATACATGGATGGGAAAATAGCGCCCAAAGTCGCTTGGGATAATGGAAGTGAAGAGCCTAAATACCTTTGTGGATCTTGGCCTTAGTGGTGTTTCCATAACAGTAGGTTAGGATTTTCAATGGAGACTAGGAGCTACGTGTCCGCATCTTGTTGAATTTCAGTGCAAGTTGAGCAGCCCAGCTGCCTTATACTCCTTTGAAAATCCCATCCAGAATGGTTCGCATTCAATGGCCAGTGGAGTCACAATTCACCCATGCAGTTTGATATGAATGTAATATCAAACACCATGTTGGTAGTTAGACTGGCTCAAGAATTGCTACACTTTCTCCTCCTAAACTTCCTATGCCTTAGTTTGTTTAGGTGTATTCCTTTATTTTTGCGTTTATAAAGAAACATCTAAAAAAAAAAAGAGGGAGGAAGCACATAGATGTTTGCAAAGCTAGATTCTAACGAGAGAGTCTTTCAAATGGGAACTGAGTAGCTTGCCAACATTCCACGGGTGTGTACCACATGAGTGATATTGTATGTGATTGTGAGAGGTGTGATGACAGTTCTGTATACCCCATACAATAATCTTATACTACAGAAATGCCTCTGTTATACATTTTAAGAATTGTTAGCATTAGTAACAGAGATATATTTAAGTTCCAATAGACCACAAAAGGGGAAAAGTTAAGAAGAGGCTATAAGGGAGTAACATGTTCACCGTGAATAGGAGTGGTGAGCAGGGGAGTAGGTAAAGTATAGATAAGAGCATTTTTTTAAAGCTTTGCAAACAAACAGCCCTCTCCTCTGCACATTATTTATTTTAGCTGAAGGTTAGCTTGCTAAGTAAAATTTAGCAACCAACAGAGTCTTAACACACACGTTGTTTATAACACTTACTTCAATAAAGTTAGTGGAGACACTAGCAGCAGAGGCTTGTTAAGCTGTCTGGAGTGGCCCACAAACATGAGTACCAATCCCAGCGCGGGACCATTACAAACCAGGGCACAAATCCCAAACTGGTTGTGTTCTATAATTAGATTTCACCAACCAAGTATCAAGTGTGAACTCCTCAAGAATTATGACGACTGCAACACTGAGTCCCAGACAGTCCCATTGGGTACTCTGGTTTGTCTTGCCACCTAGGCAAGCCTGCTTTTGTGATAGATGGTCCCTCACACTAAATATCATAACAAGAGTCAGGTTGCTCCCAGTCCCAAAGGACTGGTCACTTACCTATGGTTAATTGTACTTCAGATTTCACACCAAAGACAATGCTTATAGCTCCCTTAAATCCCCTGCAGACCCCACGTCTGATCTTTTTCCTCCCAACTGCCCCCAAGCAGACGTACGTGCATGTGTGTGTGTGTGTTCTTTGAATAAATAAACAAAAGAAAAGTCCTCTCTCCAATTCTTTCCCTTAGGAGAGAGGGGAGTCCACAGGAAAACAATGAGAGGCAAGTGTGGCTTAGATATCAGGCAATATTCCTGGGTCAGCCCTTCAGGTTTAGTCTAATATAGGGTCTAACTCCAGCCCCTCCTCTTGTGGCATACTGCTCTGAGGCTAGGTCATGCAGCTTTGAGAGCAGTGACGTCTGCCACTGTCTCCCTCTTGGTGGGCCTGTCTCTGCTATCTGTGGCAGGGTATCCCTTTTAAGCTCCCCCACTCGATGCAGAACAAGCCTTGCAGATATATCTTGTTGGTGTTGAACAGGCCCAGAAGAGTGTGCTAGTCTCTTCTGGGCCAGAGTGAGGGCGTGTCCCTTCACATCTAATATAAACTAACTACAGATTCATTAACTAGGAAAAATAAATGTTATTTACAAGGTTAAAGCAGGTAAACACACACACGCAAATGAGTTAGTGTTAGGTTCCAAATGGCAATAGAAGTTGTTGTAACATGCAAGCTCTATATGTCCTTTAGAGCTAACCCAGGTTATATAGCAGGGGGTCCCTTGCTTATGCTTAGAAATCTTTGCCCCCTCAGTGTTCAAGCAGCATAGAGATACAGTTCCTTCTTTGCAGGGATTTTTATTTTCTTCACCCAGATAAGTCCATTTGCACGTCTCCTCATCCTGGGAGTTGGGGGAGCAATCAATAATGTCCTTTGTCCTCTGATGTTCCACAATGATTTATCTGCTCTCTATAGGCCTTCTTTTGTTGGGAAGGAGATGACACCTCTTGTGGAAAACTAGTATTTCACATTTGGCAATGCTTCTCTCCAATTGTGTTTACAGTTTCAGAGCAAATACTTTCATAAGTGCAGAGCAAAAACTTTAAATATTAACCTATAACCTAGGATACAGATATTATAAATGAGATTAATGCATGCAGCAATTCACAAACATTTCATAAAGTCTGAATACTTTATGAATCTAATACCTACTTAACAATACTAACGCACAGGATGAGCCAGACCCATTAACACTTATGCATTTGTCAGTGTTCAGTGAGACCTAGGGGCCAGTGTCACAAGGCTGATGCGACTTATAGTACATTGCACAGCATAATTCTATTTTGGGTGGCTCACCAGCTGGGAGAAAGAACAGGAGTACTTGTGGCACCTTAGAGACTAACAAATTTATTTGAGCATAAGCTTTTGTAGGCTACAGCTCACTTCATCAGATTCATAGAATGGAATATATAGTAAGAAGATTTATATGCATACAGAGAATATGAAAAGATAGAAGTAGCCATACCAACTCTAAGAGGATAATTAATTAAGATGAGTTATTATCACCAGGAGAAAAAAAAACATTTGTAGTGATAATCAAGATGGCCCATTCCAGACAGATGACAAGAAGGTGTGAGGATACTTAACATGGGGAAATAGATTCAATTTGTGTAATGACCCAGCCACTCCCAGTCTTTATTCAAGTCCAGGTTAATGGTATCTAATTTGCAAATTAATTCTAGTTCAGCAGTTTCTCGTTGGAGTCTGTTTCTGAAGCTTTTCTGTTGCAAAATTGCCACCTTTAAGTCTGTTACTGAGCCCTAGTCTATAGTACGAGTTTAGGTTGAATTTAGCAGTGTTAGGTCAATTTAACCCTGCACCCATCCACACGACGAAGCCATTTTTGTTGACTTAAAGGGCTCTTAAAATCGATTCTGAAGAACTTAGATGAGAGGAAAGTGATCAGGAACAGTAAGCATGGATTCACCATGGGCAAGTCATGCCTGACTAACCTAATTGCCTTCTATGAGGCGATAACTGGCTCTGTGGATGAGGGGAAAGCAGTGGATGTGTTATTCCTTGACTTTAGCAAAGCTTTTGATATGGTCTCCCACAGTATTCTTGCCAGCAAGTTAAAGAAGTATGGGCTGGATGAATGGACTATAAGGTGAATAGAAAGCTGGCTAAATTGTCGGTCTCAATGGGTAGTGATCAATGGCTCCATGTCTAACTGGCAGCTGGTATCAAGTGGAGTGCCCCAAGGGTCAGTTCTGGGGCCAGTTTTGTTCAATATCTTCATTAATGATCTGAAGAATTGCGTGGACTGCACTCTCAGCAAGTTTGAGGATGACACTAAACTTGGAGGAGTGGTAGATACACTGGAGGGTAGGGATAGGATACAGAGGGACCTAGACAAATTAGAGGATTGGGCCAAAAGAAACCTGATGAGGTTCAACAAGGACAAGTGCAGAGTCCTGCACTTAGGATGGATGAATCCCATTCACTGTTTCAGACTAGGGAACGAATGGCTAGGAAGCAGTTCACAGAAAAGGACCTAGGGGTTACAGTAGACGAGAAGCTGAATATAAGTCAACAGTGTGCTCTTGTTGCCAAGAAAGCTAACGGCATTTTGGGCTGTATAAGTAGGGGCATTGCCAGCAGAACGAGGGACATGATCATTCCCCCCATTTGACATTTATGAGGCCTCATCTGGAGTACTGTGTCCAGTTTTGGGCACCACACTACAAGAAGGATGTGGTAAAATTGGAAAGAGCCCAGCAGAGGGCAAGAAAAATGATTAGGGGGCTGGAGCACATGACTTATGAGGAGATGCTGAGAGAACTGGGATTGTTTAGTCTGCAGAAGAGAAGAATGAGGGGGGATTTGATAGCTATTTTCAACTACCTGAAAGGGGTTTCCAAAGAGAATGGATCTAGACTGTTCTCAGTGGTAGCAGATGACAGAACAAGGAATAATGGTCTCAAGTTGCAGTGGGGGAGGTTTAGGTTGGATATTAGGAAAAACTTTTTCACTAGGAGGGTGGTGAAGCACTGGAATGGGTTACCTAGGGAGGTGGTGGAATCTCTTTTCTTAGAGGTTTTTAAGGTCAGGCTTGACAAAGCCCTGCCTGGAATGATTTAGTTGGGAATTGGTCCTGCTTTGAGCAGGGAGTTGGACTATATGACCTCCTGAGGTCCCTTCCAACTCTGATATTCTATGATTTCTGTACTCCTCCCTGATGAGGGGATTAGTGCTGAAATCAACCCTGCTGGGTCGAATTTGGGGTAGTGTGGATGCAATTCGACGGTATTGGCCTCTGGGAGCTATACCAGAGTGCTCCGTTGTGACCGCTCTGGACAGCACTCTCAACTCAGATGCACTGGCCAGGGAGACAGGAAAAGCCCCACGAACTTTTTAATTTCATTTCCTGTTTGGCCAGCATAGCGAGCTGATCAGCACAGGTGACCATGGAGTCCCAGAGGTACTGCATCTAATTGCTGTATGGGGAGATGACCCTGTGCTATCTGAACTCCATTCCAAAAGATGAAATGCCGGAATATTTGAAAAAAATCTCCAAGGGCATGAAGGACAGAGGTAATAACAGGGACCCGCAACAGTGCCACATGAAGCCTACCAAAGAACCAGAGAGGCAAATGGCCACTCAGGATCAGAGCCCAAAACATGCTGCTTCTATGATAAGCTGCATGCCATTCTAGGGGGTGCCTCTACAACTACCCCACCCCTGTACTTCCCTCCTCCCCCACCCCTCCCGGGCTACCTTGGCAGTTGTCCCCCCATTTGTGTGATGAATTAATAAAGAGTGCATGAATTTGAAACAACAATGACATTATTGCCTCTGCAAGAGGAGATCAAAGTGGGGAGGAGAGGGCAGTTGATTTATAGCGAAGTAGAGTGAACCAAGGGGGTGGGTTTTCATCAAGGAGAAACAAACAGAACTTTCGCACCGTAGCCTGGCCAGTCATGAAACTGGTTTTCAAAGCTCCTCTGATGTACAACGTGCCAAACTGTGCTCTTCTAACCCCCCCTAGTGTCTGGCTGCACCTAATCAGTGGCAAGGAGATTTGCCTCAACCCCTCCACCTCGCCATAAACGTCTCCCCCTTACTCACAGATATTGTGGAGCACACAGCAAGCAGTAATAACGATGGGAATATTGGTTTTGCTGAGGTCTAACCGAGGTCAGTAAACTGCGCCAGTGCACTTTTAAATGTCCAAAGGCACATTCTACCACCATTCTGCACTTGCTCAGCCTATAGTTGAACTGCTCCTTACTACTGTTCAGGCTTCATGAGCCATGGGAGCAAGGGGTAGGCTGGGGTAGGTGCTACCGTGCAGTGCTGCCGACTGGAAGAGCAGCCTGGCATGATATTCCAGGCAGGACTGAATCTCCATTAGACAAAATTTAAAGAAGAGAATGACCTGGAATCATTCTCATTTTTGTCCAGACGCCCCCAACCAACCTAACCGAAGTCGGCCAGGAGCACCCATGGGATGACTATGGCAGCTAGCAGTCATATTGCACCGTCTGCAGTCCGCAAGGCAAGGCAAGGCAAGGGGATGCTGCTGTGTAGCACTGCAGTACCGCGTCTGCCAGCAGCACCCAGGAGACATACGGTGATAGTGAGCTAAGCGGGCTCCATGCTTGCTGTGGTATGTAGTCTGCACAGGTAACCTAGGAAAAAAGGTGAGAAATGATTTTTTGCCATTGCTTTCATGGACGGAGGGAGTGGGGCCTGATGACATGTACCCAGAACCACCTGCGACAATGTTTTTGCCCCATCAGGCATTGGGAGCTCAACCCAGAATTCCAATGGGCAGTGGAAACTGTGGGAACTGTGGGATAGCTACCACAGTGCAACCCTCCGAAAGTTGATGCTAGCCTTGGTACAGTGGACGCACATGGCCAACTTAATGCGCTTAGTGGGGGACACACATAATTGACTGTATCAAATCAATTTTGAAAAAAATTGACTTATTAGATCAACCTAATTTCGTAGTGCAGACATACTCTGAGTGACCAGAGAGGTTGAAGTGTTCTCCTACTGATTTCTGAATGTTATGATTTCTGATGTCAGATTTGTGTCCATTTATTCTTTTGCGTAGAGACTGTCCGGTTTGGCCAATGTACATGGTAGAGGGGAATTGCTGGCACATGATGGCATATATCACATTGGTAGATGTGAAGGTCAATGAGCCCCTGATGGCGTGGCTGATGTGATTAGGTCCTATGATGATGTCACTTGAATAGATATGTGGGCAGAGTTGACATAGGGCTTTGTTGCAAGGATAGGTTCCTGGGTTAGTGTTTTTGTTGTGTGGTTGCTTGTAAGAATTTGCTTCAGGTTGGGGGGCTGTCTCCCAAGATCGGTGAGAGTGAGGGATAGGTTGTAAATCGTTGATGTTGCACTGGAGAGGTTTTAGTTAGAGGCTGAAGGTGACGGCTAGTGGCATTCTGTTATTTTCTTGTTGGGCCTGTCCTCTAGTAGGTGACTTCTGGGTACTCTTCTGGCTCTGTCAATCTGTTTTTTCACTTCATCAGGTGGGTATTGTAGTTTTAAGAATGCTTGATAGACATCTTGTAGGTGTTTGCCTCTGTCTGAGGGATTGGAGCAAATGCGGTTGTATCTTAGAGCTTGGCTGTAGACAATGGATCGTGTGGAGTGTCCTGGATGGAAGCTGGAGGCATGTAGGTAAGTATAGCGGTCAGTAGGTTTCCAATATAGGGTGGTGTTTATATGGCCATCGCTTATTAGCACACTAGTGTCCAGGAAATGGACCGCTTATGTGGATTGGTCCAGGCTGAGGTGGATGGTGGGATGGAAATTGTTGAAATCATGGTGAAATTCCTCAAGGGCTTCTTTTCCATGGGTCCAGATTATGATGATGTCATCATTGTAGCCCAAGTAGAGTAGGGGTGTTAGGGGACAAGAGTTAAAGAAGTGTTGTTCTAAGTCAGCCATAAAGGTGTTGGCATACTGTGGGGCCATGCGGTACCCATAGCAGTGCCACTGACTTGAAGGTATATATTGTCCCCAAATGTGAAATAGTTGTGGGTGAGGACAAAGTTCAGCCACCAAGTTTGCTGTGATATTATCGAGGATACTGTTCCTGATAGCTTGTAGTCCATCTTTGTGTGCAATGTTGGTGTAGAGGACTTCTACGTCCATAGTGGCCAGGATGGTGTTTTCTGGAAGATCACCGATGGATTGTAGTTTCCTCAGGATGTCAGTGGTGTCTCGGAGATAGCTGGGAGTGCTGGTAACGTAGGGCCTGAGGAGAGAGTCCACATAGCCAGACAATCCTGCTGTTAGGGTGTGTAAACGAGGTGGTGCCAGGGCTCAATCCTCTCTGGGGAGGAGGGGAGCCATGCCGGCTCACTCTGCTCCGGTTGGCACGGAGAGTTAGCCCAGCAGTCCTTGCGGTACTTGTCCGCCCGGCGGCCGAGGGGCTCAGGCCCTCCGGCAGGGCTGAGCCATAACAACCGCGAGGCGCCGGTTTCTACGTCAGGACGGATAGCAACACAGAATCAGTAAGCTCAGGTCTGGGTCAGGGCTGAGCAACGGTAATAGTTTAAGGCCCAACCCGTGGTCAGGGCGGGGCAGCAAAACACTGAGTTAATAGGCTCAGGCCTTGGTCAGGGCTGAGCAACAGTAGCAATTTTAAGGCCTAGCCCTAGGTCAGGGCGGGCAGCAAATGCTGAGTCAGTAAGCTCGGGCCTTGGGTCAGGACCAAACAACACTAGCAGTTTTAAAGGCCCGCCCCTTGGTCAGAGTGGGGCAGAAAACGCTGGGTCAGTAATAACAGTTATTGGCCTCCTCAGGCCAGGGAGAGGGGGAGTCTGCCACCCCGGAGTGGGGTGGCAGGGGGTACGCAGGCCATCCCACTCCACTGCGTCCCAGCCCGGGGCCCTAACAGTGGCTGTCACTCCACTGGTCAGTCAGTGGGGTTCCTGGCCGCAACACACTGACATAGGCTCCGGCAATTCCGCAGCCTGACTGGGGCTGGCTGCCCCCGGGCTGCTTCTGTACTCCCCCTCAGGACCTACCTGGGTCCTAACTTCAGCCTCAGTGGGGTCCAGGATCATTGGCTCATCATGACCAGGGCTGGGTGGTAGGTCTGGGAGCTCCTTGGGATACTTGGGCCACGGTAACACTGGTGGCTCCTCCGGGTAGCAGCAGGCATGGGGAAGCTCCTGTGGCTCCTCTGGGTAGTAGGCGCTGGGAAGCTCCGGCAGCTCCTCCTGGTAGCGAGCACGGGGAAGCTCAGGCAGCTCCCCTGGGTCACAGATGTCTCCCAGTTCTTCTTTGAGTGCTTGCTCATATCCATTCCAATTAGGTGTGCGCGTGCTGCGTGCATGTTCGTTGGAAGATTTTTACCCTAGCAACACCCGGCGGGTCGGCTGGTCGCCCCCTGGCATGCCGCCGCTATGGCACCGAATATATACCCCTGCCGACCCGTCCGCTCCTCAGTTCCTTCCTACTGCCTGTGTCGGTCGTTGGAAGAGTGGAGCGCGGCTTAGCTGATCTCCACTTCCCTAGCTATTCACTCATTCTAGTACTTGTTGTGTATATAGTTTTATAGTTGTAGTTAACACTTTTAATAACCTTTTGTAAACCTAGTTAGTGTATATAGTTCAGAGGGTTGGGAATTAGCCCCTTCCCCTCTCCTGGTGTCCAGGCCCATGCCTGGTTCACTGGGCTTCAAACCATGCTCAGCCTGCCGGCAGCCAATGCCAATGGGAGACCCCCACGGCTCCTGCCTAAAGTGCCTGGGGGAATCTCATCTTACAGATAAGTGCCGAATTTGCAAGTCGTTTAAGCCGTGGACGAAAAAGGAGAGGGACTTTCGTCTTAAGCAGCTCCTAATGGAAGCGGCCGTCACTCCTCCGTCTTTGGCACCGAGTGCCGCACAGTCCACGCCGCGGAGAAGTGCCTCGTCGGCACCGGAGAGCACTGGCACTGCCAAGATGCCCTGGCACCAGCCGTCACCGGCCTAGAAGACAGACTGGCACTGCTCCCTCTCTCCCCGTGTGCCAAAAAGGTCAGAGCTCCTGCGGCTCCAATATCTGCACCGCAGTCTGAGCAGCAGCCAAAACTGAGTCGCCTGGCACCAACAACTGCCGCGGCACTGGCAATCTCGGCACCGTTGATTCCGGCCATGCAAGAGCCATCGAGTCCAGTGCATGACAGCTCCCCGGCACACTCCTCGGTAGAGCTTATCGTTCCCACCACGCCAGAGACCTTTTCGACGGCGAGAGAACTCATTGCCCTAATGGAGCCCACCCTGCCTCAACCCCTGGCACCGCCGGTGCAGGTTATTGAGTCAACAGGGAAGCCTGCCCTGGTCAGGCCAACATTCATCGATGCCGCAGGCAGGCACCGATCGAGGTCTCGCCAGCGTTCCCGATCTCGCCACCAGTCCCGATCTAAGTGCCGCTCGCAGTCCCGGTACCGATCTCCTTGGTACCGGTCGTACTCGCGGCACCGCTCAAGATCCTGCTCTCTGGACCGATACTCCAGACGATGGTCCAGCTCCCTGCACCGTTCATGCCGCAGCCGCTCTCACCATAGAGCTTCACGATCCCGGTCGACCTCCTGGCACCACGCCGGTCGCAGGTCCCGGTCAACCTCTCGGCACCGGTATGACTCTCGGTACCACTCTCCGGTGCGGTATGACGTACGGTACCCTGCGCACAGGGCTCCTCCTCACGTTCTCTCTGCTCCGCCATGGCCATCACGGCACCCATCTGGGTCTTCGCACGCTGATAGTGCCACATATGGGGATTCAGAAACGCAGAGCTGTGTCCTCCAGGAGGCTCAGGGCATGGAACAAGCGCCTCAGTGATCCTTCTGGACACCTTGGGCGTATCACCAGGCCCAAGGCGAACCTACGGTTCCATCTCGTTCCGCCCTGTCTGAACATCGGGCACCAGAGGCCACTGTTAGCCGCCCTCCTCCAGCGGGTACAGACGAATCGGCTCTGGCGCCGGATCCTCAGGTGTTCCTGGACCCTGATGCTCCTCAGGAACAGGAGTCACTAAATGAGCCAACCGTGCCGGGTCTGTCGTCCTCCTCTTCACCAGATGAGGCAGTAGCCGGTACTTCTTCATCGGGCCCGCCCCCGATCGACCTCTGAGCCCACCAGGACCTTCTCCGGCGAGTCGCCTTAAATATCAGCCTCCAGGTGGAGGAGGTCCCGGAGGTGAAAGACCCGGTCATAGACATACTGTCAGCGGATGCCCCAACTCGCGTGGCTCTGCCATTCATCCATTCCATCCAAGCCAAAGCAGACACCATTTGGCAATCCCTGGTGTCTATCCCTCCCACGGCCAGAGGCATGGAAAGGAAACACATGGTACCCTCTAAAGGGTACGAATACTTGAATACCCATCCTCCTCCATGCTCTCTGGTCG
The DNA here is from genome assembly GCF_025201925.1 of Gopherus flavomarginatus. Classification (NCBI taxonomy): domain Eukaryota; kingdom Metazoa; phylum Chordata; order Testudines; family Testudinidae; genus Gopherus; species Gopherus flavomarginatus. The sequence goes on along the minus strand of NC_066617.1, from coordinate 199,185,051 downwards.
TTCAATCTGTGAATGAGCGAGACCGCCATGGCCAGCAAGCCCCTGCCCTGAAATCGCGGGAGGCTAGACGGATGGATCTATTGGGGTGTAAAGTTTATTCCGCCGGAGGCCTCCAACTGTGGGTGGCTAACCAACAGGCCCTGCTCAGCAGGTATAATTATAATACCTGGCAATCGGTGGGTAAGTTCGCTGAACTGGTCCCACAGGACTCCCGCCTGGAATTCCAGGCCCTTCTGGAGGAAAGGAAGAAAGTGGCATGGACTTCCCTACAGGCCTCACTCGATGCTGCTGATTCGGCGGCCAGAACCTTGGCCTCGGGGATTACAATGTGGAGAATATCGTGGTTGCAGGTGTCAGGCCTACCTCCTGAACTGCAACACACTATTCAGGACCTTCCGTTTGATAGACAGGGCCATTTCTCTCAGAAAATGGACCCTAGACTCCAGAGTTTCAAAGACAATCCCATCATTATGCATTCCCTTGGGATGCATACTCTGCAAACCCAACAGAGGTCCTTCCGTACCCAACCTCAGCGCCCTTACCCCCCACCCAGGCCACGACAAGACTTTAGCAGGAGGCGTGGTCCTGGGAACCGCAGATGGCAATCGGGTTCCCAAGGGGGCCAGAATAAAGGTCCCGCCAAACCATCAGCAGGACCAAAACCGAACTTTTGAAGGTGCGCCCGAGAGCAGAGCACCAGTCCTTCCCCAGGATCCCCTTCAGTTTTCCAGCCGCCTTTCCTCCTTCCTCCTTGCTTGGGCCCAATTAACCTCAGATCGTTGGGTCCTACACATGGTGGAATTTGGATACCATCTCCAATTTATTTTGCCCCCTCCCTCCCACCCTCCCTCTTCAGTGACCCCTCTCACGAGCAATTCCTCTGGCAAGAGGTTTTGTACCCTCCTCTCCATCAGAGCTATAGAGGAGGTGCCGGAGGAGTTCAGGGGCAAGGGATTTTACTCCCGATATTTCCTAATCCCCAAGGCAAAAGGGGGGCTCCGACCCATCCTGACCTGCGTGGTCTCAACGTCTTTCTAAAAAAGTTGAAGTTCTGCATGGTGTCCCTGGGGACCATCATCCCATCCTTGGATCCCAGAGACTGGTACGCTGCTCTCGACATGAAGGATGCATACTTTCATATCGCCATTTACCCTCTGCACAGACGGTACCTACGGTTTACGGTGCACCATCAACATTTTCAATTTGCAGTCCTTCCGTTTGGCCTCTCTACTTTCCCGCGCATTTACAAAGTGCATGGCTGTAGTGGCCGCCTTCCTCCGTCGTCGGCGAATACACATCTTTCCTTACCTAGATGACTGGCTTATTAGCGGGACCTCCGAGGCTCAAGTCACCAGGCATGTTGCTATCATCACGGACCTATTCGAGCGGTTGGGACTGATGATCAATCTAGAGAAGTCTACTCTAGTGCCCACTCAAAGAATAGAATTCATTGGGGCCATTCTAGACTCCACACTCGCAACAGCCTGCCTTCCACTACCCTGGTTTCGGGCACTAGTATCGGTCATAGAAAGCCTCCAAACTTTTCCGACGACCTCGGCCCACAGCTGCTTCAGCCATCTCGGTCACATAGCCGCGTGCACTTTTGTAACCAAGCACTCCAAACTACGCCTGCGTCCCCTTCAAACCTGGCTCGCCTCAGTTTACCGCCCAGGCAGGGATGCCATAGACATGGTCGTCACCGTTCCTCAGAGCGTCTTAGGCTCCCTCAACTGGTGGCTAACACCTTCCCTGGTGTGTGCAGGCATGCCATTCCAACCGAGACAGCTCTTAGTATCCCTAACGATGGACGCGTTGTCTCTCGGCTGGGGGGCACACCTAGGCCATCGTGGCACGCAAGGCCTCTGGTGTCTCAAGAGCTAGAGTTGCACATAAACGTCCAGGAGCTGAGAGCAGTCCGCCTCGCATGCCAGACCTTCCAACATCATCTGCAGGGCCATTGTGTTCTAGTACTCACGGACAACACAACGGCAATGCACTACATAAACAAGCAGGGAGGGACTCGATCCTCCCCCCTTTGTCAAGAGGCGATCCAACTCTGCGAATTTTGTATAGCCCACTCTATAGACCTTGTAGCGTCCTTCCTCCCAGGGGTCCAGAACGCTCTGGCAGACCATCTCAGCAGATCCTTTCTCTCCCACGAGTGGTCGCTTCGCCCGGACATTGTCCATTCCATCTTCCAGAAGTGGGGCTTTCCCCACGTAGACCTCTTTGATTCCTGCAACAACAGGAAGTGTCAGAGGTTTTGCTCCTTCCAGGGTCTCTCCCTGGGCTCAATATCGGACGCCTTCCTAATCTCTTGGGCGAACCGCCTGCTTTACGCCTTTCCACCCTTCCCGATGGTGCACAGGGTTCTCATAAAGCTTCTCAGGGACAGGGCTAGACTGATTCTGATCGCCCCTGCATGGCCCCGACAACACTGGCACACCACGTTGCTGGACCACTCGATAGCCAATCCAATCCCCCTGCCCCTTCATCAGGATCTGATAACGCAGGACCATGGCAGGCTTCTCCACCCAGACCTGCAATCCCTCCTGCATGGTTAACCCAATCGGAATTACGCTGCTTGGCCCCGGTGCAAGAGATACTCCTGGGTAGCAGGAAACCTTCTACTCGGTCTACTTACTTAGCCAAGTGGAAACGGTTTTCTTGCTGGTGTCAAATGCGGAATGTCGGAGGTTCCCATCCCCACTATTTTGGACTACCTCTGGTATCTAAACAACAATGCCTCTCTATCTCATCTTTGCGAGTGCACTTGGCGGCTATCTCTACTTTCCACCCCGGAAAAGGTACTTACTCCGTCTTCTCCCACCCTGTGGTCTCGAGGTTCCTCAAAGGCCTGGAGCATCTATACCCCCTAGTGCTACGCCCTACCCCTTCCTGGGACCTCAATTTAGTTCTGACGAGACTTACGTCCCCCCCGTTTGAGCCATTGGCAACCTGCTCACTCCTATATTTATCATGGAAAACAGCCTTCCTTGTAGCCATTACATCAGCTAGGAGAGTCTCTGAGCTTCGGGCTCTGATGGTGGACCCACCATACATGGTGTTCCACAAGGACAAGGTGCAGCTACGCCCACATCTGGCGTTCCTCCCTAAAGTAGTCTCGGCCTTTCATCTCAACCAGGACATATTCCTCCCGGTCTTCTTTCCCAAACCGCATACATCTCATAGGGAGCAGCAGTTACATTCGCTCACTGTCCATAGGGCGCTCGCCTTCTATATTGACCGTACGAGGCCCTTCCACAAAACGCCCCAACTGTTTGTTGCAGTGGCTGAGGATGAAAGGCCAGGCCTTCTCTTCTCAGAGAATTTCGTCCTGGGTAACAGCGTGCATCCGGACTTGCTACGAGCTAGCTCATACTTCTCCGGGTCATATTACCGCACATTCTACCAGGGCCCAGGCCTCATTGGCCGCCTTCTTAGCTTGAGTACCTATTCAGGAGATATGTCGAGCAGCTACATGGTCTTCAGTACACACCTTTACTTCCCATTATGCCCTGGTGCAACAATCCAGAGACGATGCAGCCTTCGGCTTAGCAGTTTTGCATTCTTCAGTTTCTCACTCCGACCCCGCCACCTAGGTAAGGCTTGGGATTCACCTAACTGGAATGGATATGAGCAAGCACTTGAAGAAGAAAAGACGGTTACTCACCTTTGTAACTGTTGTTCTTCGAGATGTGTTGCTCATATCCATTCCAAAACTCGCCCTTCTTCCCCACTGTCGGAGTAGCTGGCAAGAAGGAACTGAGGAGTGGACGGGGTCGGCAGGGGTATATATTCAGTGCCATAGCGGCGCCACGCCAGGGGGCGCCCAGCCAACCCGCCGGGTGTTGCTAGGGTAAAAATCTTCCTACAAACGTGCATGCAGCACACACACTCCTAATTGGAATGGATATGAGCAACACATCTCAAAGAACAACAGTTACAAAGGTGAGTAACCGTCTTTTTCGAGCTCCCGGAGGGACGTATGTTCTCTCTGGCTGCTGGGGCTTGACTGAGCTCTGAGGACCGGCTTTTATAGTTCCGGGTCGCCGCCTGACCCTTTGAGGGGGCGGGCTCAGAGCTCCGTAGCTCCACCCACTCTGGCCTCTGCTGGGGCTCGACCCTCTCCGGGGAGGAGGGAAGCCACGCCAGCCCACTACAGGGTGCCAATACCTGAGATGATGGGACGTCTAGGATTTCCAGGTTTATGGATCTTGGGTAGCAAATAGAATACCCCTGGTTGGGGTTCTAGGCATGTGTCTGTACAGATCTGTTCCTATGCTTTTTCAGGGAGTTTCTTGAGCAGATGGTGTAGTTTCTTTTGGCAATCCTCAGTGGGATCAAAGGGTAATGGCTTGTAGAATGTGGAGTTAGAGAGCTACCTAGCAGCTTCTTGTTCATATTCCAACTTATTCATGATGACGACAGCACCTCCTTTGTCAGCCTTTTTGATTATGATGTCAGAGTTGTTCCTGAGGCTGTTGATGGCGTTGTGTTCAGCACAGCTGAGGTTATGGGGCAAGTAATGAGGCTTTTCCACAATTTCAGCCCGTGCACGTCGACGGAAGCAATCTATGTAGAAGTCCACTCTGTTGTTTTGACCTTCAGGAGGAGTCCACGCAGAATCCTTCTTTTTGAAGGATTCTGTGGGTTAGTATGTTGTTCAGAGGTGTGTTGGAAATATTCTTTAGTCGGAGACATCGAAAGTAGGATTCTAGGTCACCACAGAACTGTATCATGTTTGTGGGCCTGGAGGGACAAAAGGAGAGGCCCCAAGACAGGACAGACTCTTCTGCTGGGCTCAGAGTATAGCTGGAAAGATTAACAATATTGTTGGGTGGGTTAAGGGAACTACTGTTGTGGCTCCTTGTGGCATGTAACAGTTTAGATAGTTTAGTGTCCTTTTTCCTTTGTAGAGAAGTAAAGTTTTGTTATAAATGACTAGTCTAGTTTTTGTAAAGTCTATCCATGAGGAAGTTTGTGTGGAAGGTTGGCCTGTTGTGTAGTCTAGAACCTACATCAAAGTAAGGTCTAGGAAGAAAGGAGAAAAAAAAACTCTGGAATGCATAAATAGAGATTGGGAATCTTAGTGGTTTTGGTTTGGCGGGACTTTGTCCAACCTTTATTTTAATTTTGGCTCCACTTTTGTGCACTCTGTGACTTTTTTCTCTTTCAGGTTTAGGTTCAAATGAAGTTGAAATCTCGAAGAAGAGCTTGGGGAAACCCTTGAGTTTTCCTATTTTCAGGGTGACACTAAGTAAAGGCTTTGAGTTAGGTAATGATGTCTTTCTGAGAGGAGGGGATTTTTCTAAGTCTCAGCTCAGAATTGCCTAATGGCTGGCCCAGATTCACCAGGAAGGTTTGCAAACCTCAGCAAATCTTTTGGCATACATAGATCAAGTTTCAGCTTTATAATAGAACAACTCCAACCGACCAAACAAACAAAACAACCCCCAAAACAAACAAAACAAAACCCAAGATGAATCTCACCAGTTAAAGTCTACCATGCATAAATATTAAAGAATAAAAATAATACATTGCACTTACATAGTGCCTCCCATCAGATGAGTCCTTATTTTCCAGGTTAAGGAAACTGAGGCCCAAAGGTCTGCCAAAATCAAGTGAGAAGTTCATGGCAGAGCCAGGGATAGTGCTATCTTCTCACTCTTGTTCCTTCACCATGTCTTTCATTTTTAAAAAGTCTGTTCTGGAATTAATATTTTTATATTCTATTATACATAGGTCTGATGCCATTTATGTAGAGATCTTTAGCTTTTGAATTGAATATTATAATTTAAAAAAAGGCTAAACTGCAGGAAAGGTTATCATTTGAACTATGTGCCTGAAGTGAATTTTAACTGGTGTGTATATATGCTGCTTTGAACTGTGTGTAATGGACACCATTGTAATACCCTTATAAATTAGCTGTATATAAATTCACTTTACAAACTGCATCTGACTTTGTCAGTAAACCCTAATTCTGGTACATAGCAGAACACAGGTATATGAATGAAAATAATTGTTGATTTCATATTAAAAATCACACATCTGTTTTTCTGTTAAGTCCCTTTTATCCAATGCCACTAGATTCTTATTTTTCATAACAAGTAAGCCTTAGAAATATAATTTATAGGAATAAGCAATAAACTTGTTTTTTCACTTGTCTTAGCATAGAACTCTGCATGTTTAATTAGAAACAGGCACTAATTCTTCTTCTGACTTGTGTTATGGTCTCTTGATGTTCTGAAGAGGCATAAATAAAAACTGTTAAGCCACATCATAAAATACTTTATTTGTTTTGAGGTATCAGTTAATTTTACTTGGCATACAGTACACTTGAAACAATAGACCTCTCTGGTATAATGAACATGAAAGCGGCTTTATGTTCCTTTGTGAAATAATAGAGTTTGCCTCTTCCTTGTGTCATATATCAAAGCCACATATAATACAATAGTTTGGAGATTGGCTATGCAGATTTTTTTTTTACAATCTTGAACTTCCATCAAATAGGACATGAAGGTGCAGATTTTTAAACGGTACTTAGGTGCCTAATTTCCACTGAGAGTTTTAAAATACCTTTTGGAAATCTGGCCCTGAGTAACTTGTTATAACTGAGAAGCACTTGCTCTAGACTGGTCTTTTGTGCATGATGTAGTTAGTTCGTGCCCACTGGGCCTTCCCCTCTGCACCGCAGCACAACAGCCTAGTGTCAGCACAGTATCTGCGCAGGACACAGGAGAGGTGCTAGCATCTATGAAGTGAGTAGGGAAGAGGCCAGGCCTATCTCCCCAAACAGGCCAGCAGAGCTACGCAACCTTGAAAGGTTGCACCAGCAGCTCAACTCCTCCCACACACCCAACGAGCTCAGCAGAGGGAAGAATTGTTCCTTCCAGAGCTCCTGCTTCTATGTGCCCAAGAATGCATGGAACTAGTCTCATTATGTGAAAACCACAGTCCAAGAAACACTTTCCCCTGCCTCCCTCTTTCATTTGCTTCAGAATAGGTTAGAGGGAAGAGGATTGGCATATGGTAGGTGTAGAAGTAATGCTGAGAGTTTCTTCTCTCTCCTCTCACCCCTGTCACGGAAATCTTACTTTTAAAATGATCAGAAATAAGAATACTGAATGTTTGATATTCACTGGTATACTTTGCATCTACTTTGGTAACATAGTCAAATATCAGCACAAAAAATGAGTCAGATTTTATAGGAGGGTGGGGTTTTTATAAGGGAAGTCCTTTATCAATCCAGTAAGGGATGGTAGAACTCATTAAATCTACAAGGTCAACTGGAACTCTCTCGGATTAATGAAGAACAGCAAAAATGGCCCTTCTTTTTCTCCTTCATCCTCTCTTTCTCTCCAAAGTTGATACTTTTCTTTGAGTGTGGTCTATTTGTAGATTAATGTAAACCAATATTAGAAGAAATCAATATTTACATCAATCACAATGAATACTTTAAAATCAGTCAATATAAATCAATCAATAATATAGTCCAAGTTAAGCAATAAGTCTAATGTTTATCCTTCCAAGCTATCAGGAGCCAGTGTGTGACTTCCTATTTCCTTTAATGACAGTTAATTGCACAAATAGTCCCCATGATCTTAGTGGCACATCCATGCAAATCACTACTCGCCAGTGGGAGGAAGGGATCCACAATCTGGCCCAAAAGGAAGCACTTTGTCATATGTGTTGCCTTGTGAGAGTTATGGCTTTGCCCTAATGCGAGGACATTGAGGATAACTATATTTTTATGGATGGAGAATTGCTTTGGCTGTAATGACATGCCCCCCCATCTCAGTGTAAATTTTTTTTTCCCAAAAAATTTCTGAAAAACCATTCAGATAAGTCTTGGATACTGAAACTGGAAGTATTGAGATATCAGAAAGAGACTCTTATCTTTCTACCAGGACACTGGAGAGGTTCAACCATTCCTTACCCACTCAAGCCCCAGAACCATCTTCTACTAGATCAGAATACCCTCCTCCTTCACCTTGAATTTTCTTCAGGAGGGAAGTCTTATAGCCCTCTCCCAACAAGTATCCCACTTCATTACCCACTGTCTCGCAAATCCAGTGTAGCCCGAGGTCCAGTGGGCTTCAGCAGCATCCATGGAAACCACAGACGATAGGTTACAAGCTGCTGCATGCTGGGAGAACTTTCTGGTTCATTCCAGGAAGTGCCCATTGCCCTCCTGTCAGGAAATTTTAGCATTGAAGTACAGAGTATAAGGTAAGCAGAGAGGAGGCTGCTGGACCTTATGGAATAAAGCTTTGTTCCTGGGGGATTGTTGGAGTGGGTCTGGTCTGAGGCAAATACACCCTGACACATGCTGCAGAGCATATTGAGGCACATTAGGCCCTGCACCCCCAAAGTTTGTAAAAGCCACAAGCTAGACTTTCCCTATCTTGAATAACCCTCTCCTGTTCATCATCCCAATATAGGGGTTACACCTAAATCAAGGATCCTCTGGCACCCCTCTTTTGCTTCTTTGGGATAAGAATTACCTGCACACTCACTGTCTCACAAACCCTCCAGTTCCCCACATTTTTATCAGGAGGTGGCAGCAAGAACTAGAAAAGCTCATCTGGTACTGTTGTTGCTGCTACTAGCCTTTATCCCTCTGGTTAAGATGCCCCAGCATGCACTGAGCCGATCTCAAATCCTCAGTCTTTGGTGCTCCTGCAGATGTGGCAATTAGGGAGTGCCACCTAGCCACAATGGTGAGAGATGGGGCTTCCAGGATTCCATGGGGAGAGGATGAGTGTGGGACCCAGAACAGAATAGTGAAAGACAAAAGGCAAAGAGGTCCCCCTCACTAGCAACTTGACTCCCTCTGAGCTATCCAGCTATTTATAGCCCCCATTACGGTAGAATTTCAGCACCTCACCAACATTAATACAGTCCTCTTCACAACACCCTCACAGGAACAAACGTTTTATTATCACTAGTAAACTAAGGCATCAGGAGAATAAGTGACTTGCCAAAGGGGGCACAGGACACTTGTGTTAGAGCCAGGGATTTCCTGTGTTCCAGTCCATTTTCTTAGGCATAAGTCTATCCTTCTCTTCCCCACACCCCAATAGAGAGATGCTCTCGGTGGTAATGTTCTTTCTTTTGGCCCTTCCATGGACAGCCAAACACTTTACTGGATAATTTGCCCTGCCATCCACGTGTTAGCTACTTTTTGATAGATTGCCAAACTGTCCAGCATTTCCAGTTTCTGCACAGGACATATACAAACAGGATAGATTTACTGTGGATTAACAATGGTGTACTTAAGAATAGATTTGACCAGTTATGTTCTGTGAGTTTCAAATCTTGGGGAAAAAAATGATTGTCCTCCTTCCTTTAGTTCTGCTTCAATTTTTTTTTTTTAAATTGTGATCTGTTGTGGCACTGGAAATAAAATGACAAGACTGAGTGGAATGGGTCAAACTGAGAATCTCTGGCTTTCTGTAACAAAAAACCATGAAGCTAGTACCACTAGAAGTTTACTTCTTGATGCATTTAAAAATGTCTGCTTGTAAAGGAGGAGCTTCTTCCTTCCTATTAACTATTTATTAAAGGGCAGATTCTGCCACACTTTCTCATACTGAGTAATACATTAGACTCCAGTTCCACAGAGCACCTAAACAGAGCTGGGCAGCATTTTCCAGACAAATAGATTATTTGCCAAGAAGTGCAACTTCAAGTTGATCAGAACTGTTTGCAAATATGGGTCAAATTAGGTTAATAGTTTTAGCCCCCCCCAAAAGTAAACAAAAGCTGAAAACATCCAAATGTTTTGGGGGTTTTTTTGACGTTTTTGAAATGTTTTGACTTTTCATTTCAAAATGATATGTAATGTAGAAATTTTAGCTAGATTTTTTTACTTTTTTTTTTTTTTAAAAGTAAACCAACAACCGCCTCCCCACAACAAACCAAGAAAACCCACCCAGAAACAAACCAAAATGTTTAGTTTATGGTAAAATTGAATGCTTTCTGTTCAACCCAAACCAAGTTTTTTTCTTCAATTTTGATGAGACAAAAGCAAAATATTATCCTTTCATGTTGCCCTCGGGCTATTTTCTCCCTCCCCTTTTTATTGGTTCTGCCACAGAACAGAAAAGTTAATTATTTGCCCAGCTCTACCCTTAAGTACATGAATTGACTGGGACAACTCCTGCTTCAAGTTCAGCATATGATTGAGTGATTTTTGGATCAGAATTTGAATCTACAATCAGTTCCACTGAAATCCTGGAGTAAGATTCTACTCCATGTGAATAAGGATGGCAAACTCTGGCCCCTGGTAGCTGTCTAGAGAGCTGGTTTGATATAGCAGATCCAGTTTCCCTTTCACACACTAATATCAACAGGCACCTGCTTTGCTGTGTGAAAAACAGGACAAAAAGAATTTGAAAATCATGAAACTGCACTGTAAATTTTTCCAAGGGCTTCACTTAGTGACAAGTGAGCTTTATTATCACAAAGAGAAATAGTTTTGTAAAGGTGACATCATGGTAGATATTTTATTTTAAAAATGAAAATGGCAATGGAACGAATTCAGTGCTAGGTTTCACTTCCAAAATGATTGGAAGGGTGCTGAGAGAAGTAACATGGAACAAAACGACTGTGGGCAGAAAGTCCACTTGAGAAGGTTGGAGCAGTGCAGGACGCACCTAGTCACTGCTTCAAAAGTAGTCCTGGGTTGGTCATTTGAATACCCAAGAGGGATGAATAGGCATGGCCAGGAGCCCTAAATCTCCTGCCCTCTCTTTGCAGCTCATCATCCCCTGCTGGTGCAGGGGGATGTAGTTGACTGTGGAATGGAGTAAAGGATTTTCTGAGTTGGTTAATTTGTTCAATAAAGTTTGCAGTCATCACTTAAACCAGAGAAACAGCAGGGAGCCATGAACTGACAGTGTTGCTGATACAGCATCTCTTTAATTTAATTTACCACATTTAAACAGAACTTTTGTTAATCTCCTCAGACAAGATCAAAGCCGTAAAGGAGAACACACTGCATGGTAACAGGTAAAGCTAAACAAAATCAATTACAATGTCTATGTGAGGAGACTTATCTCCAAATACGTATGTCTACATATAAATAACCAAAAACATGCCAGATCCTGTGCAATCTCATCACAAGGGGGGAAGTGAATCTCCTCTTTGGGTTAACATGGCTAGAAGTTGCTTAATGAAGGCATGCAGTTTTTTCATCATTTATAAGATATTTCAGTAAATATTGACATGGATAAAGAATGTTAAATAACATTCCTCTTCGCAGGCATAAATCTGTCTTGCAGTGCTCCTGGAAATGGACAGCTTCTTAAATTATTCTTAATACACAAAGCACGCTTGACGTCAAAAACCCTTGTGTGACGCAGGTTATGCTTTTCAAGACAACACTGAAGCGTGCTTGGCATCTAAGTTGTCTTCTAAAATGATTGAGAGGTTGGTGAGAAAAGCAACTTCTTGCTTGTAGCAGAGGTGAGGGTTAATCTCCAGTCTCAATTATCTGCTGTGCAGACTGAAAGATATTTTTAAGACATCTGCTTTAGAGCCACTTTCAGCTTACCCTACATTCTCTTGGTATAAAAGGACAGCACAGCTGACCTATTTGGTTACACTGAGCGTACATTTGAACACAACAAGGTGTAATAAAAAGGTAAAATAATATCTCAGTCTCACAGGCACCGTTAATTAATTCCGCATCAGATTTGAGCCATGCAGCATTGTTTAGTCTGGGAAATGCACTCAGCACTTTGCTTGCTGTGACATGAGTAATAGATACTCATATCTCTTCTGCACTTATGTCTTTGAAATTTGACCTCTGAAAAGTAACCCATAAGTGGATGAAAGTTGGAAGTTTTAATGGCTAACACTGAAAATGTGTATACAGATACTCTGGAGTGACGCTCTGGTAAAGCGAAGCTAGTGCCTGCTATGTTCAGATGGGATTAGTGCCTGGTGAGATGACGTTCAATGTGTGTGTGTTCAAAGAAAAGAGAGGCCAAAGGGGAGAGACCATTTAACATTATGATTACACACCTTGAACAAGAAAAAAACTAAACGGAGAGGCACACATTATTGTGTAATATTAAAAAAAAAAAAACCATACAGGTCCAATTCTGTTCCCACCAGTCATACCACTGTAATCTAATTGGGGTTCAGAGGCTGGGGGACCTGTTTATGCAAGGTTTTAAGTGCCCTCAATTTCCATTGACCTCAATCAACAGTAGTCCCACTGACTTCAGTGAAACTGCTCATACATGAAAGTACTCAGTATATGAATTAAGGCTTTGCAATCAAGGCCAATAGCAGTTGTGAAGAATAGGGCCCCTCTTGTACTCTGACTGGGTCACTTGAATCATATAAATCTTATTCAGCTTTTCTCTGAGATGTTGCATAAAAATTTCAAAAGCACCAAGTGACTTAGAAGAACAACAGCTTCTCTACATGGTCAGTTAGTGCTTGGCAAGCTGGGTATGAATGTTCAGTGCTGTAGCTGGCCATGGACCTTGCTACCACCCATAGTAAATTCTGAGCGTGCTGTTTCAAACAGCAGCAAGTTGCACTGATTTGTAAGTCACTTAGGCATTTCTGAAAATTTTACCTATTCTCTGTCTTGCTTCCTTATAAATGCTGTCAATTACAGTAGCCCAGTACAATACTGGATTAGTGTGTTACACATAGATTTCTCTGCAATTTTCTTTATTTTTATATTTTATAACAAACTATTTGATGGGTTACAATGCAATACTGTAAGAGTGATATATGAAGAAAAGGCTAACAGAAACAATCCTCTTGTGGAAGAATTCTAAATATTACATCTTGAATGGAGATGCACTGCAATGAATGAATACATGCAAAGAAGTGTTGAATGGTTTTTCTATTTGTATCACTGAGGAAAGGCAGGTATGTCAAGACTGTGAGGAATTTTTTTTCCTAAATGCAGTTATGTAGAACTGTTGACACAATTAGATATTAGTATGCAATGATGAATATGTAAGGATCTTTACCACTATAGCAGTTGTGTAGTTGTGGGTTCTTGTATGTCACTGATATGATGAAGAGGCTGTATATCAGAGTTTGGATGTTATGATGAAAGAGTCATGGTTTACCTCCATTTCTGCCAGTGCTCAGAGGGAGTGCTGCAGGAAGATGATGCTTATGGGAAATGTTTCTGACTGATGGTAAAATACCTGCATAGTTAAATAATGTAATCCACATTTTAAATATATGAATGCTGTGTGAGATACTTTGCAAATGATCCATGGCGTATAGAATGATAGCACAACTATACAGACAGATCCTGAGAAGTGCCCAAAACCTTCAGCTTAGCACTTCTTGGGATGAGGCCACAGATTTGACATAATGATTTTAAAACTGTGGGCCTCCACCTAAGAGGCAATGAACACTTTCCGTAAATTGCTGTGCATCTTCTATTCCAGTTAAACTCATTGGTAGTTGATGATGATCAGCATCGTACAGGTGAAGCTCACCATTGTGCAGAATCAGGTCCCTGGAGATTATATTTTATGACTTTCTGTCAAATCCTGATTTTTTTTCAAGCTACTAAAGCAATTTGACAGAATTAATAATAAATCTCAAAATTAGATGCAGGATTTTATTTATCAAAGCACCTTCTGATAACTGTCTCTTTAAACTACTTTGCTTGCTATTCAGCAAAGTTCATTGCTCTAGGTTTGAAGGAATAGTCAGACCCTAAATACCACTGATATTTTTATTCAGCTAATTTTCAGACATTTTCACTTTCTTCGTATGAAAGAAAACTATGCTGCTGTTTGGAGCTGGAATCAGAAACCAGCTTCTGTGTGATGCTCTTAGGAGAGTATCTTGGGGTTTGTTAATTTTTTGGTCACTGAAGTTGACTTCCAGCTGTAAAATTGAAGTATATGTGGTTTTTGCGTTAACATGCAATGTTGGTATTTTAACTGCTCTCTGGTTGATGGCTGCTACTGTTGACTGTCAAAATTGCACATCACATATTATAAAGTCACTCTGGCTGGGAATGTGGCACTTGAAAGCTGTGATCCTGCAAACTCTTACATGAAACTCACCTAGTGCAGAGGTTGAGCACAAGGCCATGGTTATGACATGCTGATTCTTGGCCCTGTGCAGCTCCAGCCCTGGCTTCAGTGCAAGTTAGATTAGCCCAGGGCCCGTTGCAGAATTTGCCAGCTGGCCACAGTCTCCAAGGGACCATAAACCTGCTGAAAATTGGTGGATCACATTGGCTTTCTTGCCATTATCTTCTCTGCCCAACATTCATCCGACATTGGGACTTTGATGAAGGTAGTGGTAGGATGCAGCTACATTGGCTTCACACCAGCTCAGACTGGCTTCCAAAATACTGACAAGATACAGCCAGTGTCGGGTTTCCTGACACTACCTGCACAGATGTGAGGACAGTAAAATATCCCCAATAGCATATTTCCTGAGATGAAACACATTGATCTTTTCTTGCCGATACCCACATTTAATATTTCTTTTGACATGTTTTGGATCAGATGCCTATATTACCCGCGTTACTTTAACATTCACTCTTAGAGGCTTTTGGCTGGAATTGTACAGGAAAACAAGAGCAGACTTTGAAACCTCCCCCCCCAAAAAAAGTTAGAGCTGATTCAAAAGCAAATGTGGTCTATGAAGATCTGTAAAAGCAGCAAAGAGTCCTGTGGCACCTTATAGACTAACAGACGTTTTGGAGCATGAGCTTTCATGGGTGAATACCCACTTCGTCAGATGCATGTAGTGGAAATCTCCAGGGGCAGGTATATATTTGCAGGCAAGCTAGAGATAATGAGGTAGTTCACAATATGCCACACAATATGCCAATATTTTTATGGCCGACCTGGAACAATGCTTCCTCAGCTCTCGTCCACTCACGCCCCTTCTCTACCTATGCTACATTGATGACATCTTCATCATCTGGACCCATGGAAAGGAGTCTCTGGAAAAATTCCACCATGATTTCAACAGCTTCCACCTCACCATCAATCTCAGCCTGGACCAATCTACACGGGAGGTCCACTTCCTAGACACCACGGTGCAAATAAGTGATGGTCACATAACCACCACCCTATACCGAAAACCTACCGACCGCTATGCCTACCTTCATGCCTCCAGCTTCCATCCTGGGCACATCACAAGATCCATTGTCTACAGCCAAGCACTGAGGTACAACCGCATCTGCTCTAACCCCACAGACAGAGACCAACACCTACAAAATCTCCACCAAGCATTCTCAAAACTACAATACCCGCATGAAGAAATAAGGAAACAGAACAACAGAGCCAGACGTGTACCCAGAAGCCTCCTACTGCAAGACAAACCCAAGAGAGAAATCAACAGGACTCCACTGGCCATCACATACAGTCCCCAGCTAAAACCTCTCCAACGCATCATCAAGGACCTACAACCCATCCTGGACAATGATCCCACACTTTCACAGGCCTTGGGTGGCAGGCCAGTCCTCGCCCACTGGCAACCTGCCAACCTGAAACATATTCTCACCAGTAACTGCACACTGCACCATAGTAACTCTAGCTCAGGAACCAATCCATGCAACAAACCTCGATGCCAACTCTGCCCACATATCTATACCAGCTACACCATCACAGGACCTAACCAGATCAGCCACACCATCACCGGTTCATTCACCTGCACGTCCACCAATGTAATATACTCCGCCATATGCCAGCAATGCCCCTCAGCTATGTACATCGGCCAAACTGGACAGTCACTAAGGAAAAGGATAAACGGACACAAATCAGATATTAGGAATGGCAATATACAAAAACCTGTAGGAGAACACTTCAACCTCCCTGGCCACACTATAGCAGACCTTAAGGTGGCCAGCCTGCAGCAAAAAAACTTCAGGACCAGACTTCAAAGAGAAACTGCTGAGCTTCAGTTCATCTGCAAATTTGACACCTTCAGCTCAGGATTAAACAAAGACTGTGACTGGCTTGCCAATTACAGAACCAGTTTCTCCTCCTTGGTTTTCACACCTCAACTGCTAGAACAGGGCCTCATCCACCCTGACTGAACTACCTCATTATCTCTAGCTTGCCTACATATATATACCTGCCACTGGAGATTTCCACTACATGCATCTGAGGAAGTGGGTATTCACCTACGAAAGCTCATGCTCCAAAACGTCTGTTAGTCTATAAGGTGCCACAGGATTCTTTGCTGCTTTTACAGATCCAGACTATCACGGCTACCCCCTGATACTATGAAGATCCGCACAATCTACTGGAAGAGATAGTTAGTTTTGGCAATACAAAGATGGGGTTGGAAGAATATTGCTGATTTTCCATAGCTGCAAGAAGTCAAGTCCAACAGCCTAGCAGGGCCTGGTGGGGCATCTGACCATTTCAAAAGAGGGAAGCAAGCTCAGGGAGGCCAAGTGGGGCACACAAGCCTCCATGAAGAGAAGCCAAGTCCAAGTAGCTCAGCAGAGCCCATGGGTGTGTTCAGAGACCAATGAGCCCAGAGATCACGTATGGTCATACTTTGAACACTTGCACACTCTACTGTGGGTGGTGGAGCTGGGAAGAGTACTACTATTTTTTTTTTTGCCTTTCCCCAAACTGATCCCTACTCACATCCCTAGCCTGGGATGTTTTGTCCAACAATGGCAAATACCAGAGGTTTGAGAGGAAGGTAAGCCTCTCTCTCCTGTGTGAGGCCTGATCCAATGCTCGTTAAATTCAGTAGAGAGAATCCTATTAAAGTCACTTGGCTTTGGATCAGGCATTGTGTAATGCTATCAGGGGGAAAATTCCTTCCTGGGCTCCCAATGAGTAAAATTTAAGCCCTGGAGCATGAGGTTTAATATCCCATTATTTCATTCTCATAATTTGCATAACTCCCAAGTACTTATGGGTCCTAAAATTATCCAATTATTCTTAAAACCTTGTTCAAATATTTGTTTTTGATGAGCTAGTGAATTCCAGATTTACTAGTTACAGCTTGAGGTAGTATTTCTCTATTTTGTTTTATTTTAAATGTACCTTGATACACTTTTATTGAAAGGCTGATCAGTTCCATGTAACTCCACTGGAGATGAGTGAATACTTTGCAACAAATAATAATTTTTTTGCTTAATTTGCACTTGCAAAATCCAAGCACAAGCACTTGCAGTGCAAATACTTGAAGATGTGAATTTAAAATTCAGGTTAGGTGAAGGTTTTTGATGTTCATTTTGCATGCATATTTTCACGCATTATATGACTCTGAGTGCCACAGTTCCTTCTTTGCGGTGCACCGGGGGCAGCGCAACTCATAGGCAGGGCTTCTATCAAAGCTGAAGTCCTTATGGCCCTACACAGCTATGCACCCCAAATCAGAATCTAGCCCTAAGAAAATGCAAATAATTAAATTACTTGCACTTGTGTGTGTGTAGGTCTAGTATAAGTGTTGACAAGGATTGTTTTAGTGTTTGAAAATTATGTTCAAGAGTCAGACCCTGTACCCCCTCAAACACTAGCAGCCAGAATATATTATACCATTCAATGAACATGTCATTTTTCTGAGACATAACTGCACAGTGCCTAGCCAGGAACTTTATGTGCTGGTTCATTCTCTATCTTCCAACTCACTCTCATACCGCCCCTCATCCTCTCCGCCTGGTACTGTTCCTTCATGATGTTGAAGAAATTTTAGATTCACCCAGGCCCGGTAAGGATTTACAGCTCACCATAGAACTATTGGCTTTTACAGTTTGGTGGTAATTAACAGTACTGTGGCAATATGGCTATTTCTGTGGAAATGTTAATACTTTTAAATGATAATATTTTAAAGAGATACAAATAAGGGAGGTAAATATCTTTTATTGGATCAATTTCTCTTTACCTCACCCACCTTGTCGCTCTAATATCTGGGACCAGCATGGCTACAACAACACAGCATACAGCAATGGAACATTTGAATGGTGAGGAGCACTGCACATACTTTTTAAAAAATATGTTATTTACATTTAGCTGTTCTCCCTGAGCCTTAACTTGACCAAAATACGAGCAGGAAGGATTTTGTCCTGTGGAAACCAGCCATAAACTGAAGCCAAATTATTGTCACTCTGAATTTTGGCTGTTAGTTAGCTGGGCTACTAGAACAATGCAGTGCAGTTGGTGTGGGCTGCTCCCTGGGTGCAGACACTTGAGCACCAAAAAGATCCATTTTGGGTATGTTGTGACTCTTGCTCTTTACCCAACTCACCTAATATGAAGGAACCACATGGGCACAGCAGGATCCACGTGACCAAGTTTACAAACTCTAAACAACAACCAAGCTTCCGACGGCTTATGGAACACAGAAGACAGTGAGGGTCAGGAGAGGGCTCACAAATGATTTAAAGGGATACCCAACTCCTATATGCTCCTTTCTCTGGCTTGGTCCCTAACATGCCGCTCAAGCCAGGTACCAATGCAATGCGCTTTTGCCCCACTCAAACCTCCTTTTGAAGATGCACTATGCTTATACCCCCAGGGGCTTGCTACAGCTCAGATTGTGAGCAGAAACTCTGAACATTTAGCCCTAAAGCTTTGTCAGCTAGAAGAGGCACCATGAATTTCAACATTCATTCACTTTTAGGGCATGTAGTGCCTAATTTTTTTTCCAGGAAGCAGCATCTTCATGGAATTTAAAAGACTATGGAGACACAAAGGTAAATTTTTCTTCAACCAGTAAAACTGTCATTCAATGATACCTTACTTGCCTAGCTATTTGCACTAGCAACCAAGTGTTTTATTCCTGTCCATTCAAATAACATAGGTCATAGGGTGGATAAGGATTTCCTGAACATTGTGCTTGGAGGCATTAGTGAATGCTGGAGAAGACTGATACTGACCCTTTTTATTCTCCTGAGACTGATTTGGTCAGTCCTCCTGTCATAAACAGACAGTTAAGGGTTAATAGAACAGAAGTACTTCATGTCTTTTTTGCCTGTAAGGGGTTAACAAGTTCAGTGAGCCTGGCTGTCACCTGACCAGGGGACAGGATACTTTCAGATCTTGAGGGAGGGAAGTCTGTGTGTGTGCTGTTAGTTTTTGGTTGTTGTTCACTCTGGGGGCTCAGAGGGACCAGACGTGCAACCAGGTTTCTCTCCAATCTCTCCGATACAGGCGCTTATGAGTTCAGAATAGTGAGTACTAGGTAGATAAAGCGAGTTAGGCTTATTTTTGTTTTCTTTATTTGCAAACGTGTATTTGGCTGGAAGGATTTTAATTTGTACTTGTATACTTAGGCTGGGAGGGTATTCCCAGTGTCTATAGCTGAAAGACCCTGTACCTATTCCATTTTAAATTTACAAAGATAATTTTTACTGTTTTTCTCTCTTTAATTAAAAGCTTTTCTTGTTTAAGAACCTGATTGTTTTTTTATTCTGGTGAGACCCCAGGGGACGGGGTCTGGATTCACCAGGGAATTGGTGGGGAGAAAGGAGGGAATGGGGAGAGAGAGGCTAATTTCTCTCTGTGTTAGGATTACTGTCTCTCTCTGGGAGAGGGAGAGAGAAGGAGGCGGAAAGGTGAATTTTCCTCTCTGTTTTAAGATTCAAGGAGTTTGAATCACAGTGATCTTCCAGGGTAACCCAGAGAGGGGAAGCCTGGGAGAGGCAACGGTGAGGGAAAGGGTTTACTTTCCTTGTGTTAAGATCCCGAGGGACTGGCTCTTGGGGGTCCCCGGGCAAGGTTTTGGGGGGACCAGAGTGTACCAGGCACTGGAATTCCTGGTTGGTGGCAGCGCTACAAGTACTAAGCTGGTAATTGAGCTTAGAGGAATTCATGCTGGTACCCCATCTTTTGGACGTTAAGGTTCAGAGTGGGGAATTATACCATGACACCTCCACTTTGGATCAATATTCTGTTCTCTATTTCTTTGCCTGTAGCTCGTTGGAGAGCTCCAAGTCCGAGCACATCTGACACATCATAACTGGCTTTATCTTCTCCAGCTTCATTCGCTAGGAAATTCTGTCATCACAATGAGTCTTTTGAAAGCATCTGTTTATCTAGGGCAGAGGTTACCAGACTTTTTTGATGAGCGACTCTCTTTGCAGATTCATGTTCTATGTGTTCCCCTGTCATGGGCACCTGGGTGGTGGGGACGGGGTGCCTGGTGCCCATGGGCTATGGGGACACAGAGGGGTGTTCACCATGTGGCAGTTGAAGAAGCTTTCCACTCTCTGAAGTGGTCAGGTGGTCTTGGGTGCTGGGACCTAGCTACCTGCTCTTCTTGCTCCTCGCTGCTCTGGGCAAGCGAAGACGGCCATGTTGAAGGGGTGGGGTTGGGAGGACAGTGGAAGGCAGCACCCTCTTGACTCCAGCCTTTCAGTGTAGCCATGTCAGATCCTTGCACCCTCCAATAACTTTGTCAGGCATGCCCCGCAGTTTGGGAACTCTGATCTATAGGACTTATATGGTCCCCGTTACCGTAATATCTGATTACCTCACAATTTTTAATGTATTTATCCTCTCAAAATCCTCTGTAGCAGGGAAAAATTGTTATACCAAATTCACAGATGGGAAAGGAGGAAGAGAGACTAAGTGACTTTCCCAAAGTCATTGCAGAGCAGAGAATTTAACCCAGGTATCCAAAATACCAACCTAGTGCTCTACCCACTCGCCGGTCCTGCCTCGCTGAACCTAGAGGTTTGGTACCATTAAAGAACATAGGAAGAATGTTGGTGTGAAGGTGGGCGCAAGCAGGAAAAGGGTTTCCTCCTTTTAGATCATCTTTATTTTTTTTTATTGATAGCTTACCCTTTTGGAAATAATATTTTTGGCATGCGTACTGCAGTGTTAACCACAGAAGTATTAGCAGCAACATGCCCCTATTCAGGACTGATGAAATGATGACAGTTCTTTGGCAAAACCGAAGGCCCCACAGAAACCTGGATTGCCAGAGCATGTGTTGTTTTACTGCTGTGTTTCAGTTTTTCTCTTTTTTCAAATCTTTTAATGAGTCTCAGCAGAGCGAGAAATCATGTTGTATTATACAGAAGAGAGTTTAGAAGCTCAAGTCACACCCACTCTGCAGGATTTCCTTTAAAAACAAAATATTATAATGAACCAAATAACTATATGGAGCCACACTCAATCTTGGTATAAGCAGGAACATCTTCATAGATTTCAGAAGGGTTATACCTGTTTTCTTCAGGGCTGAATTTGACCTGGGGTGTTTATATTACTATAATCTTGTGAACATATGAGAGAGAATGTCTTTGTCTAAGACAGCTTGTAGCTGCTGATTAATATGATTAATCAAATAAAGCAAGAGGGCATAGGAAAAATTTGGAAACCAAGTAATGTTGGGAGAAAGTGTTGAGTAGGGCGCAATAAATCTTTTTGTTTTGGTGGGCTAGCAAGCTGAGTACATACTCAAGGTCTGGGCTTGTACTACTGGTGCTGAAGCCCACACTGCACTGTCTTCACTGCTATTGTTACTCATGCTTGCTAGATTCAAGCTAGCTCAGGTAGGCTAGATGACCGCAGCTTTTGCTGTGTAGGTATACATCTGGAATGGAGTGTATGCTAATCAAATCCACGATAAAAAGCAGCTGGATGAGACTCTGGATACTCTGTCAGACCATTTTCAGAATATACTAGCTGAGATTTTTTTCCAAGTCATGCCACTGTGCATAATAAAATTCCACAGCATAAAAGCTAGGGATCTGATTCACATTAATACTTTAAACCATAAGTGCATAAGGCATCAAAGATTAAGTAAATTATATTTACTTCCACTTTAAGTCACCTTTGCACAGCTAGAGTTGTGTAAAGTGGCCTTAGTAGAAATGGGAATCAGGCCTTGTGTGTGACTATACAATAACAAGAAATAAAAATTGGCTGTTTCCTATGGGAGTCATCAGAGGGGATTTGCCAATTCTGCAATATACTTCAGGGATTCTCCATTGGCTTTTCCCTGAGGGACAAGAAAACGCTCAGAGAGCCCTGCGGGAAAGGTGAGCAAACTTGTAGTAATCTCAGCTGTGTATTGGCAATTCTACAGTTTTCTTTAGCCAAATTACAAGTGTGAATTGCTGATCAAAAATAGGCAATAGGCTCTACGTGTTCTAGCCCTTGGTGGGTTCCCATAAAGATGCGCACACTGTGAGTCACTGAGGATTCCTTTACGAGGGCTGGCAGTGATAAATAGTGAAAATACCATATTCCGATTTTCCTTGTCAATCTTGAACACCCTGGGGTATATTTTGAGTGCGGTGCATGGGAATTCAGATGTTAACAGGGGGTGTACAGCTCCATTTGGGTGTATATTGTTCGGAAAATGTATTCTTATGCATCATAGGGAAACTTGCATGAGAACTTTGGAAAAGACCATACCAGTTCACTTGCAAGATATACAGCATCTCATTAGGACCAAGTTTTTGTTCCTCAAATTTATTATGCCAAACATTGCTTCCTCCACAGTTTGCATGTAAAGGAGTGTGAATATGTATATACTGTATACATTCCATGCTTTGTATACAGTTTAAAGATACTGATCAGTGTTTTCCTATCTGTTCATGGATATAATATTACTTTATTCAGTGGCATTAGAACTTAGTGGCATTAGAACATGAGTCTTATCCTGCTTCTTATTGGCATCAACATCTTTTCCCTAGGTGGGGAGAAGTGAGTTTTAAACTAAGATGCTGCAGTTATGATGGTGGAAAACCAAGATGTCTTCAGATCCCATCATTGACATTTCTTCATCTACGTGTTAAAAATAACACTGTTCTTCAGTCCTATAAAGATCAGCGGAATGGTATTTTCCTACTATAGTGGAGCCCATGTCACTGTTCCTCTACTCTGCAGCAATGTACAGTATAATATATCTTTAAAAAAAAAGTGAAAAATGTATTCCAGAATGCAAAGGAATGCAAGAGAAAAGAGTAAAGTACACATGAATGCTATAAGCAGGAAAAGCTGTTAGTGCACCTGCACCATTTCTCATTGCTGTGGAACATTTGAATTAGTTAGGCCTTAACTCATCACCTCAGAGTGCTGCAGTCAAAATCAATCTGCCTGTATACTGGTGGAAAAATATTTCCATAATGAAAGGTTTACAAGTTTCAGGCAAAGACACCTTAGTATACTGGGATCTGAAAAATTGGCTGCAGCCTTCTCTGGCAAAACCTACCATAATTCACTGTGTACTTGGGTGCCACTTTGTTGTTGCTGTTGCAGACAGAAGAAACCTAGTTAGCGCTGCCAGTGTTGACTGCTTTATTCTATAATCTAAAGTTTTACAAGCTATTTTTAAAGCAAGCCTGTCTTCCAGAAACTGTAGCTGAACTAGGAGGCCATGAAGATATCTGAGTAATTTATTAATCTCTCTCTATCTCTCTACACTTTCTTTATTTTCCCCCTTCCCAATACGATTGCTGTTGGCGAACTGAAAATTACTACAGCATCTGTGCATTGGATCTGCACTAATATCCAACATAGTGTTGCAAATCCATTCGTGAATCATACTAGTTGCCTTTTCATAAGATGGAATAAAAGAGACAATTGATTGACAGATACTCAAACAAAGTTTAGCCCTGCCCTCACAATCTCCCTTACCCTTTGAATCAATGAGTCAATCTAGTCCTATTCCCATTTTATAATCAAACTGTTCAGAGTTCAAGGGTGAAAGCAGCTCTTCGCATGTTGTCTGTTTTAATTATACATGGTTGACAGCAAATCTTTTGCTAATGGTAAAAGATTCACATAGGAGATCAAACAACCCATGTAATTCGAAAGCAAAATGACGTTTGGCGTGTGGGTTTCATGTTAATGCCAATGTTCTGCAGCTTATGAAGAAAATGTATGCTTTATCAGGTGCCAAATTCAAGATTAATAATAATAAAAAATAATCCCACCTGAACATGGGGAAAGTATGTTAACACTAGTCCCCAAAACAACCACGGTGGGCAAAGCTCAGGAAATTCCTACCTTTAAAACATGGCTCATTTGCTTTCTTGTAAGGAAAGAAAAATAATAATTCTAAAAGCCTTCCAGGCATTAAAATCAAGATTATTAAATTAAAAAATAGATTATGCTCTTTCCTTGCATTGAATTGCCTTTGTTGGGTAGTGATATATTATGGTTCTTAGCAGCACACCAGTGTTTACCCTGGTTACTGAAGGAATAAATTGTTCTAAGGATGCAGATGTCCAAGTAGTTAACATTACAGCCTACAGCTATTGCCAAGGAAATAGGAAAACCTGAGTTGTTCTCCTGCAAAACTACTTTAAGTTATATTTTCTTATTTATGTCATCCTTAATTTTCCCTCTTACCCAACATCCCTATGTCATATAGATTGTTTCTGAAGCTAAAATCCCAAGGCAGTAGTTGGTGCCTATGCTTTTATACAATGTAAAATATAGGCAAAGGTAAAGTTCTTGGCCAAGCATTTCAAGTAACCAGTGATTTTAGGTACTTCAGTTTTTGGCTGCCTAACTTGAAGAATCTTAAATAGGGGCAAGATTTTAAGAATGGGTATTCTTTCTGAAAATTAGGCCCTGTTACGGTGTTTAAAGTGGGTCATCCAATAATCACAGCACCCAAAATCACTAGGCACTTTTGAAAATCTTATTTTTTTATAATATTTTCATTTACTAGATGAAAAGTGCAATACCACTGAAGTGTTCTCCCCAATGGCTTATCATACCATGAGTTAATTGGTTTTAAAATGGTAAATTAAAATATCTGTACTATTTAAACTTTTCAAGTTTAAATGTAGTTTTTATTGGTCACTACATGAGACCCAGTCAAAAGACTAATGACATCAACAAAAAACCTTCCACTGATTTCCCTGGGATTTAGATTGAGGGCCTTGGATGTTGTAGTAATAGCGGCTAAGAAAAAAATAAGATACGTAAATGTACACACGACAAACTTCTGCTCTGTTGTGGTTTTATATTTCATTGGTAATTTTGTAGGCCTACAGACAAGCCTATGGTATCTTCTATGCAATTTATTAGCTTCTTTCTTTTCAATTAAGATATAAAATAGGTGAAGATTATATGGGGATATCCAATGTTAGTTAATAATCTGACTATGGCAAATCCTATATCTTCAGTATGAAATGTTGTTTATGTACTTTAATGACATTTTCTAACTTTTAATTTCTACCTTGCATCTCAATCTGCAGTCCCTGATGGCTTGGATTCTGGCTGGCAGAGCAGCTTGGACAGTAATTGCTAAATAAAAGTTCAGAAATTCTGCTGGAAAGACTGAAATCTTCCCTGAGGGATCTTTACTTTTTGAAAAGGAAGGGGCTAGTCATCTGGGTAAGATAAACAGATCTGAATCTTGCCAGTCTTCCACTCCTCTTGGTACAGGCTCCCTGCTTCACCACAAGCAACCAACCTTTCCCTCAGCTCACTGAAAGGTCACCTGGCTGCAAGTTCACCACTAGTACAGTGGTGTTCTCCAACCACAGTGAGAAGTTCTGGGTATCACCACATTGATGGCATCATTGTCTCTCTGCACCACCTCTGAAGACTGCATTCCTAGAGGGAGTCACGTCAGTCCTGGAGAGACTGAGATGCAGGCACTGTCTGATCCATCATATCTGGTGTTCCATAAGGTACATAAGATGTTTTATTTTGGACCAACCCATCACCTCTTAGCAAAGGAAGCCTGTCATTTCCATCTAAATCAGTCTGTTGGCCTACTTGTATTTTTCATCAAGCCTCATTCATTTCCAAGGAAGTCTGGGTTGTCTAGATATCTGAACCAAGACCAAGTCATTCCCTGAGCCACATAGATTGCCTGTAGAAAGTGGGAATATTACAAGGCGATCTGTTGATTTCCATGCAGAGATTGGCCAAATGGATTTGATTCTGCATCCTGTCTGCAATGAACTGGCAGGGATTCTAGTACCTATGTGTGTCAGAGCACATTCCTAAAGGTTTAAGGTAGCCACAGCTTCTTGTCTTAAATGTTTCTATTTTTAATATGCAAAGCTCCTCTCTGGAGTTCACGCCATACCTTGACACTGAATTACTCTCTGGCTATAGCTGCCAGGTCAGATGCTCAATACGGGAGAGCAGTCCTGCAACCATTGTTCAGTTGAGACTCGTTGAACCTAGCTCCTTTGGATTTAGGGACTACCTGTGAATGACGAACACTGAGAATCCAATCAGCCAGTGCCCAAAGACAAAACGCTGGTCATCACAGTAACTGTGATTCTTGGAGAAGATTGTCTACATGGATCCATATTCCCCAATTTCCTTCCCTGCTCTTCATGATTTAGCACTTGGGCCTACATTCCATGCATCACCTCAGGTGATGGAATCATGAGGAGATAGGTGGGGTGCATGTGCCATACCAACAGACACAACTACCCAGAAAGTTTCCAGGTCATGCACTAATAGTACATGCTTCACTAGCATTGGATTCATGCAGACAACCAGATTACCATTCTTTTAGGTTTGTGGTTGTATAAATTAGCAATCAGATACCATATAATTCTTAGGATCCAACTCAGACTGAAGTAGCAATTTTTTTATATTTTATTGCTCTGGGGCTAGAATTACTTTATGCCATACCACATGTTAAAAGCACGAACTCCAGGGCCCTCTTCTTCCGTGAGTACTGACACTTGAAGATTAAAAGCTTTCAAGCCAGATTCTCATCTCAATCATGCTGGTATAAATGGAAATGTAACTCCAATGAAGTGAATAGCTACTCCAGATTTAACTGGTGTGACTGAGAACAGCATTTGGCCCTTCATTCTTCATGCAAAATCTAAAAGTTGCTTTTGGAAAGCAAATAAAATAGATTTTTGTTTCACTACCATATTCTACCCTGGATCTAAATGTCTCATGGAGAATTCTGAAAACTTTTCATCAGTTGTTTTGAAATCATGAACTATGGGCTCACTTCTGCATTTTGCAAATAGATTGGGGCTTATTACTTTGAAAAGGAAAAGCTATCCATGGTATAATTCTTAAATTTATGGCACTCAGATACCATGGTGATAGACATGAGAAGAGAAGCTAGTTAAATAAATAATCTTACTCCATGACCACTTACACCCAAATAGCCATGTGAATATCTGATTTTAGGAGATGCTGGTGAAGGCTCTGAAAGGCCTCTGCAGCCTATGCTTGATATGCATTCCCCTTGTATAAGTGAATGTACAGGTCCAGATCTGGGGTTAGGAGAGTGGATTTTGGAAGCTCACACAGGAGAGCTCAGGGTAGTTTCGTAGGGTAGCATCTGTATTGTTGCACAGAGGATGTATGGAAATGAGGCAAAGGTGGGCTGGAGACAACCAGAGTGGAGATACCCCATGCAGAGTCACAGGCCATTGTCTTCATGAAGCAGGAAATACATGGGTACAACCTCAGGGCTGCAGCAGCAGCTGTGGAGCAGCCTGGGGAGAAAGATCCTTCATTCCCAGTCTAGCGGAGATGTTCAACACATGGCCCATTTACATGAGCTGTGTGCAGGGGGTGCAGCCTTTGTTCATGAATTAATATGATGGCAGTTGTGTGATCTTAAAATGAGACTATTAACAATAACAAAATGCCACCTTCAAGGGCACTCAGTTTAAGAGATCACATGGGGTAGCAAGATAGAATGGGCCCAAGTAATATAGGCCATGGGCTTGCTTTTCTTACCCAAAATAATCAGTAGGTAGTTCAGCCTCCTTACATTTAAAACATACGATGTACTAGCTTTATCTACACTTTTAACCACAGAGATAAGGGCCTAGAGATGCTTCCTTTCCATGCACATCAAACATCCATAATCAAACAAAAAACTCGCTCCTCTAATACAAGTTTCAGGATTGGTGAGTGAGCAAACACCCATATTAAGGTGTCCTGGAATCCTTTAAGAATGTGTCCGATTATTTTGTGTGTAAAGTGGTAAGAGGATGTCTGCCAAGTGAACTCATTTAATCTTATCAAAAGGCTCTTCCATCCCTTAATAGCTTCAGGAAGAAAATCAAAACCTGGATGGGGAATGGGAGTTGTAGTTCAAGCACGGAGCATTGAGAAGAGGATTGGTGGGCTCACTTGCTCTGCTCAATAAGGCCTCAGTACTGCACAGACTTAGGCACATAACTAAAGTTATGCACTATGAATTATAATGGGACCACTCACAGTGTGTAAAGTTAGGCATGTGAGTAAGTCTTTACAGAATCGGGGCCTAACTGTGCAACTCCCTTTGAAATCTGGCTGCTACAGGCTATATGGCAACTGCATTATTGAACACCCTGGGTGCCAGGTATGTTTGAATACAGCAGTTGTGTTCAACCATCTGCACTGCATGATGCATGGCAATTACTCTGAGCTGGGAGGAGTATCTGAGGTCGTATGGGCAAATCCACAGCAGAGTTAAAGAAATTCTGTTTTCCCACAGTTTAGTTCTGTTTTCCACATATGGCAGAGATTGTGCTGATTGAAGGCTTATGACAGAATACTTGGGCCAGTTTCCAAACAGTAATTTTCTGGTCATTCAATTCAGGTTCCAAATACATTATCTATGTTTTGTTAGGCTAGGTTGCCTGTCTCAGGTAGGTTAAGATTTTGAAATCCCTTCACCCACTACTCTCCCCTTTCCCCCCCGTAATATCCCCCTCAGCTTATTCAGATGTACAGAAACTGTCAAACAAAACAGTTAATTCAGTTCAGTTGTCAGTTAATTCAATAATTTGCTCCCTTTGGAGCAGCAGTTTTAAAAGACTGCAGTAGTGAAAAATTGAAGTTAACTAGAAGAGAACAAGGAATATTGTGAATAAGAATTTCCTAACATATACACATTTAAGCCCTGATCTGGCAAACACTTATGCACATCTTAACTTTAACTTGAAGGTGAGCAGTTTTTTGCAGGAAATTTATAATCATAACTTTAAAAAATGTTTTTGTAAGAGGAATAAGTTAGATGTTTCTGATTATGATCAGCAAAAGAAATAATTAACAGCATTTGCTCATTAGATATCAGTGTTTATAGCTTTTGAGATGAAGGAGGTAGGTTATAGTTACCTTTGACCGGGGATCACTGGATTGGTTCGCAGTGAGAAGATTGTCTGCATGGCATAAAGTCTGGGCATCTTCTTTTAAGTGAAAACGTCCATTCCGCCAAAAACAATGGTGATTCTAAAAACCCTCTGAGAGGCCATAAAGACTCAGAATCTGTTGAATTTCCATCTGGACAGATGTTTAGTTTCTCTAGATCAGTATTAAGGTTACCGGGGGCTTCTCATCTCCATGACACTGTTCCAGTATGCTCTGTGCCCGGGGCTGGCACTTCCACTAGGCGAGCCTAGGCGGCAGGATTTGGGAGATGGCATTTTGCAGCCCTTGGCGGAAATTCGGTGGCGGGGGTCCTTCCGCTTTGGGTCTTGGGTGGAAATTCAACGGCGGGTCCTTCACTCGCTCCAGGACCCGCCACTGAAGTGCTCCAAAGACGTGGAGGGGAAGGACCCCCGCCGTCAAATGCTCAGAGGAGGAGCTGCCGCCTAGGGCGGCAAAAACCCTGGTGCCGCTCCTATCTGTGCCTGACAGAGCCGCCTTCCCCCCAAGGGTGGGATTCATGGCTGAAGATGGACTAGGCTAGGACATGAAGTAGGAAACACTGCCCTGGAATATGTGTTGTGCTCATCTTTCCAAGCCTCAGAGAAAACACAGTGAAGAAATCATGCAGCATTAAGCAAAAAGCATCAAACAATAAGCTGCATTAACTCTCCTGCATGCTGTAGTACGTTGTGTGCTGTGTCTTTAACATTACATATATGACGAAAAAAGAGCTCAGATCCAGCTGGGCCATGGCATACACATATTGTGTGTGTCTCTTGTAGTATTGTTACTAGGCTTAGCAGAATTCAATTTGCATGTTTTATAATTTTGACAGATAATATTGCTATTTATTTTTAAGCATTTTAAACATTTTTTGTCGATTTTAAATTGTCACAGTTCCATGAAATTATGGGGAGGCTCAAACAATTATTTAATGATAGATTCACAAAGTTAAAGATTTATAACTTTTAAAACACAAATTGCCACCATCACATGTCAAAATATACAAAGTAAATATCCTGAAGTCAACAAATGTACCTGTTTTTACAATTCATCTGCCAGACCCTTTATAGCAAGCCTAATTCAAAAGTCTAAATCACTCTTAGATTTTGACTCTAAGTTCTCAGGCAGCATTTTCTTACTTTGCCTATCTGTAAATTTAGATTATTATTGTTGGAAATAGTTTTTCATTGGTTTGTGGGTGTACGGTGAAAGCAACATTTACTTATTTAAAAATCTAATCCTTCCAAGCCTAGTTAGAATTCAGACATCCTTAGCAATGGGCTCTAGGACCTGTGAGCTACGAAGTTCCCAGAGCTTGGGTTCTAGCCTGAACTCAGCAGTCTACACAGCAATGAAACAGTCTTGCAGCCTGAGCCCCATGAGCCTGAGTGGGCTGGCACGGGCCAGCCGCTGGTGCCTAGTTGCTGTGTAGACAGCACTCTTGACTGCAGGAGGTTTTAGCAGTGGGATAGGAGACAGCTGGAGCTTTTAGGACCTGGGGAGTAGAGGGAGGCAGTTTGGAATTGTGAGCTATTCACATTGGAAACAGCTGGATACTACAATGATAACCAGTGAAAAGGTTAATGATCTTTATCTTTAAATTATCATCACAAGGTTGCAGAGTGAAAACCACATTGAGAAGAATGGGGCAGTTCATACTCAAAGCTGTTATAAGACAACTTTGCATTGCTCGTGTTCAGTTCATGTTTTCAAAGTTATCTTCAGAGCCAGGAGGGCTAGAAACAGTGTTTAAGTGAAAGTTTATTTTATGCAGCAAAATATTCAGCAAGAGGTAGATTATATGACCTAACAAAACATGAAGCTCTGTTTAAAATTATCTATGCTTATATTTTCCAGTTTTTGGAAAGTAGACATTTTAACAGAAAATTACAAATCAACATTTCATTTAAAATCCAAGTTTAGTCCTTAATTTTGCTATTTTTAAAGAACTTTTATTTCATTAACAGCACTAAGCATCAAATATGAAAATGTTTTTCCCTTCTGTATTTCCATTTAAATGTAGTGATCCTGTCTACAAGAGACAAAAAGACCTCAAATTTCCTTTTTTTATTCTGATGTGACAGATTGAAAAATCATCAGGAAGTCAAAAGTCCCTGCCTTTGACCAAGTTTCTTGTACTTTGCATGACTGGCAGTTAACACTCAGTGCATTTTATTTAAAATGTAACCTTTTCTGCAGACTCTGCCTTGCAGCCCCAGCAGGAGATTTAGCAATTGAAACCTAAACATTACGCCCACAATACCTGGGAAGTCACATAAGCAAGTTAAGTATCTGAATGACCTTGATAGGTTATACTACCATTGTCAGGGTGGGAGCTGTATGTCATTTTTAAACTGCCCAAAATGTGCAGTGGAAGTATTCTGAAAACAACAAGGACAATACCATAAACAATAATGTAACTGCTGCACTCCAGCCTTGTCTATAAGAAACTGACTCATTGACGACAAAAACTGAACTAGGATTGTAAGTTAGTTAACTTCTGGGCTGTGTCTACACCAGACATCATCTTATCTGTGATTCCCAATAGGCAGCAATCTGTGTGCTAGCTCTGATGGAGGCCCTAACATAGGTGAGAGTTTAATCTCTGTGTTATAACACTGTTTTGTGCTGAAGTTATAGATGGGGCCCATTTTTTCCCCCATTCTTTGCATCAAATCCAGGAATATGTTAATGGAGAAGGTTACCTTGTTCTTTAATATTTGTAAAGGGTGACTGGGCAAAGTGCATCATGCCCAAATATTTGTAAAACTCTGAATTTTTTCAAAATGGCCAGAGGGGTACGCTCTTCCTGTCTCACCCCTGACATTCATGCCCACAATGATTCCCAAATACCCATTGCTGCCCTCGCTCACATCCCGATTGCACCAGGCAGACGGTGATTTTTCTAGACACTCCAGAGATGCAGCATGGTTGTGAAGTGTGCATTTGGTAGACTTAGATTGAGGCAATGGTATCTGACCCACACTGCCATCTGCAATATAGCTATTGTTATGTATGTCTATTGCATTCTGCTTATTCTCTGTGACAAAAAGGCTGAGATAATTAATGCATTATAGGCTATTGGGGTTGTGCACAAAATTATGCAGGCAGACACATCTGAGGCTGTGACTCACAGACTCATAGACTTTAAGGTCAGAAGGAACCATTATGATCATCTAGCCTGACCTCCTGCACAATGCATGCCACAGAATCTCACCCACCCACTCCTGTTACAAACCCCTAATCTATGTCTGAGTTATTGAAGTCCGCAAATTGTGGTTTGAAGACCTCAAGCTGCAGAGAACCCTCCAGCAAGTGACCCATGTCCTATGCTGCAGAGGAAGGCAAAAAACCTCCAGGGCCTCTGCCAGTCTGCCCTGGAGAAAATTCCTTCCCGACCCCAAATATGGTGATCAGTTAAACCCTGAGCACGTGGGCAAGACTCACCAGCCAGCATCCAGGAAATTCTTTATAGTAACTCAGATCCCACCGCATCTAACATCCCATCACAGACCACTGAGCATACTTACCTGCTGATAATAAAAGATCAATTGCCAAATTAATTGCCATTGACTCACATTGACAGAGCATGCAGTAAGTGTGTGTTTCACACTATGATGCTCTATGCACATAAGTCCCAATCCTGCGAGCACTTAAGCATGTGCTTAAGTTTAAGTATACACATAGTCCCATTGAAATTAATTCGGCTACTCACTTATGATTAAACATATGCTTAAAGCATTTGGCTGGATCAGGGCCATGTTTTGTTAGTGCAGGAGCAGGCGATGTGGCTGTGAATAATATGAGTACCTGATAAAACCAGATTGGAATGTTAACAGCTGTTGCTAATAAATACCATTGTTTGCTGGTCTTCATTTTATCCTTATATAGTAGATGTGGTTTTCTTTTTAGCTTATTTTTATAGGAATTATGTAAGCATAAGTGAAGTTAGAGAAGAGTGAATGTGTGATGTATTATGGACTCTTAACACAAGAGAAACAATTAGTCAACTTTATCAAATACATTAGTGTCCAGGCCAGTTCAATGAGTAACCAGTGTGCTGGAGAAACAAATGCTGGAAAAATATGGTTTCAGATTATGGGGACATGAACTGCATGTCCTTGGAGAAGGTTCCAGTTCTCTTTCCTGCTCTCGTGCAGGGTGTAGTGCTGGGGCAACACATGGGAGGGAAGAGTTGAGTACTGGGGCACTCCTACTATATGTCCTGGGATAGTATTATAGAAACATTAAATAAGAAACAGGTCCAGGGGTCTGTTTGTGGACTAAGAGTGCAATTTTCTTTTGTGCCTTTGCATACTCTATCTACAGTACCCTGTGGAACTACTCCTGCGGCCTACAGTCCATTTTAGAATCTTTGTCCTTGTGACAAAGTCAGAATGGACAGCTACCACAGAGTGGTGGAAGGCAGTTATAACAGCCCTAGGATGATATAGCCTTATAACAGCCTCCATGAGCTGAAAAGGGGTTACCTCAGGTCAACTAGGGACACCTGAGGTCAAATGAGGGCTGTCTGTGACTTTAAAAAAAACAACTCTTTTCTCATGGGAGTTTGATGGGAGACAAGCTGCAGTAGGACTAGTGGCAGCAGGGAGAAAAGGCTTCTGGGTGGAAGGGTGCTCTCCTCCCTCTAGGGAAGTACCCCTGCTAATGGGCTGTTTGGGAAAGGGCTAGCTGCCAGCATAACATGGGAAGGGAGAGGGATTCCCTTTTTGTGTTATGAACTTGTTTCTTTTTGTTAGGCTGAAGAGTACTCCTTGGGCCTACCCTGAGACCCACCTTATAAATATAAAAGAATAAAAACTCAAGTGAAGAATAAAAATAGCTGGTGTGGGACTGATTTACTCCAGGTTCCCCCACCGCCAAAGGGGGAAATGCTGAGCCTGGTGAGGTGAAGGAGGTACCTTCCCACAATTCTCTTGTCTTGTCTAAATAATTTTGATCACACTTACATCCTGGGTCTTTTGCTATCATGGTCTTCCTTCATACAGAGCTCAAAGACATTCAATCCATTTTAGTGGGGAAAGTGTAATGATGAAACAGAGTCTGTATTCTTGGAAAAACGTAACATAATTCTTTAATAAAAAATAATCAGAAGGCTTTTTGTTCACGAACAGCTTGTGCTCTTTTTTATTAATTAATATTTTAATGCTTATTTCTGGGCTGGGGCAACTTTGACCTTTTGGCTACAATTACATAATTAGCTTTGAAATACATATCACTTCACAGTTTCTTACTTTCCCACAAAGGTATTAGTGCTCTGTGGTATTTCCACCTCTTCCCACATTTGTATGCATATTTGGACCTCCTCAATGTACAGCAAATACAGCCAACACAAACATATTCTCTACTATTATATTAGACTCCAGACTCAGGCTGAGGAAGTGCTTTTGTATGTAGTCCTGATTTTCATTATTTTTTAAACAATTTGCGGGAAATAAAATTCATGGTTCGGTTTTCCAAACATATTTTTATAAATCAAGGAGAAATCTTTTAAACTATTAGTGCAGTTTGTTTAAAATGTACTGTTTTCCTAGTAGTGATTGTTGGGTTTTAAATGCAGACAATCACAAAGGATTCGTTCATTCGATTAACTGTCCCCAGACAGGTTATCATAATTCAGAGCCAAATTCAGATTCCCTTATTCATACTTTACTTGGTGAATAGTCCAACTGAAATAAGTGCCAATATTTGTGGAGAAAGATGCTACCCAAAATGAGTACGTGTATCAGAATCTGTCTCTCTCTGATTTCTGTGAAGAATGGAGGTATGGTGGAAGCAGCAACAAAACCAGACTGGGGTGGATTTTTTCTGCTCGAAACTCCACATATCATAGTCTTCAAATAATCTCACAAAAATAAATAATAGTACTAATAGGCACTGTTGTCTGGAAATTATGGGTGAAGACTGAAATGAAGACTTCAAGAAAGTAATCTGTCTTCTGAAATACATATTTAGCAGTTACATTGAGAGGTATCAAAAGTACACCTCCCTGTAGAAAGGGGAGCATTTGAGATTGTGACATCTCATGGGAAATAAGGAAATCTGTCAAACAATATATTGTTCAAGGAGGCCTCAATCCAGGAAAACTCTTAAACAAATGCTTAAGTTCATCTGTATTCAGGACAACACTTCAGCATATGCTAAGTGCTTTCTTGAATAGGAATGCTTTTCTAATGGGAACACTTGATGGAGGTATGATATTGTCTTGTCTTGCTTTAGTTTTCAGATCTGGGCTAATTACCAAATCTGCTGGAGAGTGGCTGCAGTTTTTTGGCTTATTTTTTCTCTCTCCCCTTGTCCTGCCCACACAGAGCCACAGTCCCTTGGAGCTCACACAAAGGAGTTGCCACGGGTTTCCAGGAAGCAGGAGACTGTCATTAAACTTCTAATTTACAACCTGCTCGTGGTTTCCTCCCTCCCTTCCTAGTGCCTTAGCCAAGGGTTCGTTCCATTCTGGACTTGTTTTAGTAGAAGAGAGAATACAATCTACACTGATTAAAAGTTTTTCATGCAGGATATCCCAACTAGTAACTCCCTAGCAAACACCACAGCCCATGAAGATAACAATCCTAGGATTATAGAAATGTAGGGCTGTAAGGGACTTCAAGACACCATCTAGTCCATTCCTCCAGCCAGAAGCAGGCTAAGTGAATCTAGACCATCCCTGATGTTTATCTAAGCTGTTCTTAGAAACCTCCACTGACAGCAGATTCCACAACCTCACTAGGTAATCTGTTTCAATGTTTATCTATACTTATACTTCAAAGGTTTTTCTTACTATCTAACCTAAATCTCCCATCCTGCAGATAAAGCTAATTATTTCCTGTTGTACCCTCAGTGGACATGGAGAACAATTGACCATCATCTTTATAACATCCTTTTACATATTTGAAGACTGTTGTCATGTCTCACCTCAGCCTCGGATAAACATATCCAGTTCTTTCAACCTTTCATCATAGATCATGTTTTCTAAACTGATCATGCTAAACTATCTCCAGTTTGTCTGTATTTTTCTTAAATTTTGATGCCCCAAATGGGACATATTATTCCAGCTAAGACCTCCACAGAATGGAATAGAGAAGACCAATTTGTATGTAAAACCTCCTGTGTCTTACATATGACACTCCTGTTAATACATCCCAGAATGATATTAGCCTTTTTTGCAACAGCATCATATTGTAGACATATTCAATTTATCCACTGTAACCCCAGGTCCTTTTCTGCAGCACAGCTTCCTAGCAAGTTATTCCCCACTTTGTATTCATGCATTTGAATTTTCCTTCTTAAGTGTAGTACTTTGCAGTTGTCTTTACTGAATTTAATCGTATTGATTTCAGACCTATTCTCCAGTTTATCAGGACCATTTTGAATTCTAATCCTGTCCTCCTAACTGCTTGCATCCCACCAATCTTGGTGTCATCCAGAAATATTTTGTGTCCTTTCTACTCCATCCAAGTCATTAATGAAAATATGGAATAGGACTGGAACCAGGATTGACTTGTCTGGGACCCCAATTGACATGTCCTCCCTGCTTGGCTGCCACAGAACCACTTTTAGACTATGATTTTCTAACCAGTTATCCAGCCACTGTAGTGTAACATCACCTAGATCCTATTTACCTAGTTTGCTTATGAGAAAATCATGTGGGGCTGTGTCAAAAGCCTTACAAAAATCAAGATATATCACATCTATTGCTTCACTTCTTCACACTTTCTGCCAATTAGCCCTTTCCTAAGGGGACTTTCCAGGAAATGTCCTTTGCAGAGCTATCTAGATTTGCCCAACAGTTTAGATATAAACCATAATCTATGCCAGCCCGGTGAATGCAAGAAGAAATTCCTCTTTGAAAGTGAATTTTAAATTTCTTCGTGAGAGAAGGCTATTAAAACCTCAGAGATCATTTCTATATGGTGAATTCTAATTGGGTCAATTGAAACTTAAATATTGAGATTTGTTGGGGAAAAGAAGAGTAAATGGAAGAAACTGAGGTTTTCCTTACTCAAAAGGGTATGTAGTTAAAACATGTGTTACTTATATATTTGTGTATTATACTAGTTATTTTTTACCCTCTGGAATTTTTGCTTCAGAGTTTATATGGTGTGTGTTTCTCATGATGATATGGAAAGGAAAGTTAAACCAGCTGAGAAAAAGTCTTGCACATCTGCCAAGGAAGCAGTGGATCTGAGTATGATTAATACAGGGACAGTTTTATTTTAGTTCCCTATTTCTGCATTTCATTTTTTTTATTTCAATTAATTTGCTTCTGTATTTTCAAGGGTGTTCACAATAAACCCTAGGCACTCATACATTCTAAAATACAATTTGTAAAAAAAAAAAAGAAAGAAAAGAAATCGAATCAACAAGCGACAAACTACCTATCCCAACAGCTCAACCTACAAAATATGGCAAATAACCAGCTAGGAAGTAAATCCCACTCCCAATCCCAAACCTACTCCAAATGCTGAGAAAATAGCTTGGCTTCATAGCATTCCTGTGTGGTGGTGGGATGAACTCCGCATTGGAGAGAGAAGGGTTCAGGAACAGTTCTGGGCCTAGGAAGCTCTCCTGGGTATGTTCCAGTTGGAGGAGGCTTAAAACTTCTCTCTCTGCCCCCAGGCCACCTCCACCTCTATCTCCAGCTCCTTCCCCATCCCCAGTTCCATCCTGAGCTCTGCCTTCAGCCCAAGCTTCCTGCCAAGAAAGCCTTGGCTGTGCAGTAACGTTTGTGTGTGTGTGTGTTTCTATTACTGGTAAGCAGGGGTATAACAGGAAAAGTTTGAGTACCACTGTTCTACTATCTTGACCTGTGTGTGATATCCCCAGGAAGAGAACTGCTGCACAGAGCCAGGACTCCCCAGCAGGCAAAGCCCCATGGGCCATATTGCAAGGAACAACAATGTAAGCCACGTATTAGCTGGATTGCAGGTTCAGACAACTTCCTTACAGGGCCCAACAGTGCACCTGGATTGGAATTCAATGGAATGGGAGGGCCTCAGTTCCCCTATCCTTTGAAATTAGGTGGGGCTGCCACCAGAGATTCTAAACATAGATGGGTGACCTGCTCCCACTCACAGTGCCCTGAAAAGCAACAGATTGCAATTTAATTCAGTTTTTGCATTTGTTAGTTCAGTTGTCCTTCTGTTTCCAGGCATTGTTCCCACCCCACCCCTCATTTCATCCTATGTGGCTCAAGAGGTGCTGTTGTCAAAATTAATAAATCAGCTATGTTGGTGGGATGGTTAAATTTGTAGGGCCCCCACTAACACTGTTTTGCTTTTGTTCTAGTGTTGCAAAGCAGCCTTAAAGCTGGTTTAATTGGTTCCTTGGGCATTCTTTGGGTGTGAGAATCCCAGAATGCATAGAGGGGATGTGGTCAGGAGTTGTGACTGCTGGCTAATCCTTGGCTACTGAAACAGCCCACTGGGATGTGTCACAAGCAACTGGATGTAAATAGATGGAGCATCCCTGTGGCTTCTCCATCTTGGATCCTCAGGTTCAAAGCAACACATTCATGGCTTACATCAAGTTGGTGTTCCCCAACTTCAGTGTCCCCAAACTGTGGGGCGCTCCCCAAGGGGCACAGAAGAACATTCAGGGTGCCACACAACAGGGCCCAGGCCAGTACCCATGGGGGGGCAGGGTCGGTGCAACACCCAGCCCCACTCTGCCCCCCAGAGGAGTCTGGCCCTGGTTGCACCTCCACTCTGACCCCTGCTCTGTCACCCAGCCCATCTCTTCCCACATTCTCTCTCTGCCCCCAGGCCACCTCCGCCTCTATCTCCAGCTCCTCCCCCATCCCCAGTTCTGTCCTGAGCTCTGCCTTCAGCTCAAGCTTCCTGCCGAGAAAGCCTTGGCTGTGCAGTAACGTCTGTGTGTGTGTGTGTGTGTGTGTTTGTTTCTATTACTGGTAAGCAGGGGTATAACAGGAAAAGTTTGAGTACCACTGTTCTTCTCTCTTGACCTGTGTGTGATGCCCCAGATCTGTCCATTGGTATTGTCATCTGAAAATGAGAGAAGAATAAATGCTACCAGTGGTAAGAATAGTTTTTGGTAATTAGTAATAGTTTCTCCTAATATCTATACTTCTGTCATAAAAACACAGCATTGTATATTGTGGGCTGCTCTTCTTGTTGAAAAGCTACAGATGAATTATTTATTTATTTATTTATTTATTCTAACAAGAGAATAAGGCTTATAATGGGAGAAAACAAACTAGCTATGATATTCTGTATTCAGCAATACAGCTGACTGAGAGCAGAAAGTCACTAACAAAAACCCGTGTAGGTGACCTGAGATAAAAAGAGAAATAATCTTCTTTAATATTTTCTATTTGTCAGGCTACATTTATAATCCTGAGAAAACACAGACTCATGGCGGGCAACCAGCAGGAGCATAATTTCTGGTCTTGATCACTTCATCCCACAACTACTTGTGGATGAGAACCCTTAGTATTATACAGTAGGTTGTTTCCCTTGTGTGGTTGGTCCTGTCTGTCTTCTGGCTGTGGAACGTATAAAATGATGTCCACCTGATGTCATGTTTCCAGTAATTGCATCTGTGTGGGGGTTTTTTATGAGTAAGTTGTAAAACTAATGGCAGCGTCTTAACCAAGGAAAAAGAACACATTCTGTATCCTAACCTAAGCACATGAAAACAGTTTGGGTAACTGAAGACATAATTAAGGTGTTTGTGGTTTCCATATGTGTGACAAGGCACAAGTTTTGATTTTTCATTCTGATCACATTAAAATGAACATATTTATTTTAAAAAAAAATACAGAATGGGACGGACTACATAATCATTTCTTTTGAAAAGCCTCAAATTCTAAATGAATTAAACATAATGGTCACAAGTTCAGATGCGGGTGTCAAAAACTGGCACCCACCATAAAACTGTATTTAAGCAACTAAGTAAGTGGCTTAAATTTCAAAGGTTCTGAGTGCCCACAGCTCTACTGATTCCAAAGGAGGTTTTGGCTGATCAGCACCACTGAAAACCAGGCCATTTATTTAGATCTTAACCATATTGAGTCAGATGTCTAACTTTAGTCTCTGAGAGCATGATCTAGCTCAACTGAAATCAATGAGAGTCTTTCTATAGACTTCAGTGAGGCTTGGATCAGGCTAAAAATTTTTTTGAAAATGTTGGTCCTTGCCACTGGGCTAAATTCTGCCCTTCACTTTTCATTTGTGCAATCCCACTAACTTTCATGGATGTAAACTTCATTTTGTTGATTGCTGTGTAAGTGAGGTGTTTTTGGGTTGACGTGTCTGAGTGCAAGGCTAAGCCATGCATCTGAAGTTAGAGATATATGGTGGGAGGATTGAAAGAGGTTTCAGGAGCCTGCTGGAGGGAGCTTAGCTGTAGAGCGGTGCGACGATTATATATTTTCTTGTAGTGTATTATTTAGCCATTACATTTTTATATGCATGGTATATATTTTCAGGTATAATGTGGGCCCTGCCAAACAAAAGAAACTAAGCTGGAACTCAAGTTGTGTTTGTAACTGTAGCTGTTTTCTTTAATAAATATTTCCTATTTATGATGGACTGTGAGTCCATATGTTATGAGAACTGTACTTAAAATATTTACAATTCCCTTTACAAATAAATAATACTAGCGTGGCAATTCTGTGGTAAGCATAGATTTTACAAAGTATGGCCTAGGTAAGCAAGGTACTTAAGCATGTGTCTAACTTTAAGCACAAAAGTAGACCCATGTGCTTAAGTGCCTCAGTGAATCAGGGAACATGAAAAAAATGAGAACATAATTTAGGCCAAACTGAAATTTAGGCCCTAGGTGAAACTTCCACCTTGCACTCCCCCAGCCTTGCAGCAGCTCCCCGCCCTACCTCCACCCTGAGGCACCTCCCCTCCCCGCAGCAGCTCTCGCCCTTCCCTGAGGTGTCCTCCCACCCCCCGTGGCAGCTTCCCACCCCCGGCCCGGAGAGCCGTGCGATACCTCCCCACCCCAGCTCACCTCTGCTCTGCGTCCTCCCCAAGCACGCTGCCCCCGCTCTAATTCTCCTCCCAGGTTTGCAGTGCCAAACAGCTGATTGGCACCGCAAGCCTGGGAGGTGGGAGAATTAGAGCGGGGGCAGCGTGCTTGGGGAGGATGCGGAGCAGAGATGAGGAGCCCTGTGGCAGCTCCCCTACTCTGCCCTGAGGCACCCTCGTGGCAGCTCCCCACCCCCTGGCCCGGGGAGCCGTGCGGTACCTCCCAACCCCAGCTCACCTCTGCTCCACGTCCTCCCCAAGCACGCTGTCCCCGCTCTAATTCTTCTCCCAGGCTTGCGGCGCCAAACAGCTGATTGGAGCCGCAAGCCTGGGAAGCGGCAGAAGTGAAGCAGCGACTGCGTGATGGAACCCCTGGGCTGCTGGCAGCAGTTCAGACTCTCTCTCCCTCCCAGCACAGCGGCCACTGAAATGCTTTAAAAATTTTTTTAGGGGTGCTGCTTTTTGGCACCCCTAAATCTTGGTGCCCTAGGCAACCGCCTAGTTGCCTAAATGGTAGCACTGGCCCTGAGTTTATGTTGAAAACCACTGCATTTTAAAATAATTTCTGTAGATTCTTGTCTGCCATTTCACATATTCAAAACCTAGCACATTTTCTGTAGCAGAATTTTAATTTTGGAATACTTTTTTATAAAATTAGTCATATCTCTATCAAGAATGCTAAAGAGTCCTACAAGTATGGTCCCAATCACTGCAGTATACAGTAGAGTTACTGCAGTGACTCTTGTCTATTTTTCTAGAATACGATGGCTGTTCAAGTTGCCCATTAAATGACAGCAGGTGAAGCAGAACATAGTAATTGTTTCAACAGCAATAAGTGACAAAGCAGGCAAATGAGCTGTAAGAAAGAAATCTTTATTACATAGGCAAACGGGCAGTATTTTATGCTGAGAGACCCTTGTTTGACCCATAGCTGGCAGGCCACCAGCTTGCATTCCAGAATTCCAGACTAAGACTAGGTCACACCAGACTAGGTCTCTCCTGAAACCTGACCCACTTTCTCAAGTCCCATTCACCTGTGCATTCTAAAGCAGTGGTTCTCAAACTAGGGCTGCTGCTTATCCAGGGAAAGCTCCTGGAGGGCCGGGATGGTTTGTTTACCTGCTGGGTCCGCAGGTTTGGCCGATCACAGCTCCCACTGGCTGAGGTTCGCCGCTCCAGAAAAATGGGGGATGCAGGAAGGGCGGCCAGCACATCCCTTGGCCTGCACCGCTTTCTGCAACCCCCATTGGTCTGAAGCAGCAAACCCTGGCCAGTGGGAGCTGCGATCGGCTGAACCTGCGAACGGGGCAGGTAAACAAACCAGCCTGGCCCTCCAGGGGTTTTCCCTCTATAAGTGGCAGCCCTAGTTTGAGAACCACTGTTCTAAAGCTTGTTATCTAAGTCCTCCATAAACAGAACTTGCTTTAATTCCACTCCTCTTCTTATGAGTCCCCCCATCTGGATGCCCTTTATGAACAGTAGCATGGAGTAGTCCCTGTAGCCACTGATGAGGTCTGCCTTGCTGTCTTCCTCAACCACATGGAGGAGGATCTCATCCTGGCAGCCTGCTTTGCCTTAGATCTTACATTGAAATCCCTGGTGGCTCTATGTTCTCTCCAACCCCCAGAAGTATGAATGTTGGAAACCTCTTTTGCTCCCAAGCTTTTGGACACCAGTGGGGAGCTGCTGCCTGCAGAAAGTTTAAGAGGACTCACCTCTGCATTGCAAACCCAATATAGCATAAAGGGTAACCTGCTATCTTCTGAACCTCTGTGTTAAGAGTACTATAAAATATAGAATCTTAGGGAGGTAGTGGGAGATCTTTACTTTAAGTTGTTTCAATAACCCAATTCCAAATGAGTGGGAAGTTTATTGTCACTAGGCTAAAATGGCTTATCTTGGTGCAGGATTAATGCCATATTTCAGAGTGCTGGCAGAGACAAGCAACTTTATAGTTCACAGTGAGAGGTTCCTGTTCCTTTTGAACGAATATATGGCTGAAGCGGTGTCTAGCTCCAAGAAATATTGAGCCCCTTCACTAAACATTGTGTTTACTTAATACTTACATCCAGGGGAACATCGAGAACTTCCCCTTGCCATCTAAGCTGCCATCTTTTTTCAGCATGTCTTGGGGCTTGTTGGGATGTGTATGTATTGGTGATAGAGGCCACAAGGGCAACGAGGTTTGCTGTCTTCTCAATGGTATGAGCAACTTCACCCCATGGTGCCTGAATTCTAGACTATAATTTGTGAGTGCATTAAATCTTGAATACAAGGGTCCATCTGCACGAGTTTTTAGTATTTCATAGAGCTCTAGATGTTGCCCTCTCCCAAGGTAGACAACATTTCTCCTTCATCAAGGTTCACTTAGCTAAAGGGTCGCATCCAGATGTGCATGACCCTTTTAATAGCACTGCCTCCACTGCACTCCCCATTTCTACTAGGAAAGAAGCTAAGGGTCCACTGTGAATCCCAAGCTTGGATCGCCTACACTGCAGGACGTTGCGCTGAAACTCTGCAGTTGAGTTAGCCGAAAACGTTTCCATTTCTTTCCACTTCTCAAATTCTCTTTTTATTCATATGTAAAAATATAAATACACTCATTTGAAGGAGTATTCCAAAGATTCCCAAGTGCTGGAATGTAAGTGAATAGATCAGCAGACCCATCACCTTTCAAAGATTCCAACATACAACACTTCTACAAACAATCCCTTCATTGCAACAAAACAGGATGTAAATAAGCTAGCAAATCTATGGGCATATGTTAAATCTGTCTTGACTCCTCAGCCACAGTATAGAAGCATTATCAGGTTCAGGTAAATTGTGATCGTGCACAAAATCAGAAGCACAAAATCTGTCTCATGGCTGAATAGGTGGAAATTGCTTCCAATAGTCTTTTAGCAAAGAACAGCTCATTGCACATGAATGTGCAAACAAGCTCTTCATTATGTCCCCTTGAAATCCTATATAATGCTGCATAATACTGCCATGGAAGATATAAAATAATCTTCTGGGGTTTGGCATGCAAAAAATATAGTAATGAGTAATGACATGATCTATTAGGAGAATATGGCACAGTAGTAATAATGCCAGCTCTCACTGTTAACATTGATTCATGTATTCAGTAACTTCCATGAAATCCTGTGCAGTACATTGCTAAATGGGACTGAAATTAATTCAGG
This sequence comes from Gopherus flavomarginatus, assembly GCF_025201925.1. Lineage (NCBI taxonomy): Eukaryota > Metazoa > Chordata > Testudines > Testudinidae > Gopherus > Gopherus flavomarginatus. The sequence goes on along the minus strand of NC_066617.1, from coordinate 199,140,819 downwards.
CAGGAAGGGTTCTACATTTATAATGAGGTTTCCATTTAAAGATGTCAAAATAAGTTTTCAGAATTCTCGTTCTCTTGCAATGTTAATTTCTCTTAATTATACTGCCCTTTAAAGGGTAGACATGAGTTGTTTGGTTGACCTTTTCCTGAGTTTAAAGTTACTCATGTTTTTAAGATTACTGCAATCACTGTTTAAAAAGTCAAAGGTTACCAGCAGCAACCATATGGCAGCATCACTTATACTACATTATGCCCCTATACTTGAATCAGAAAACCAGGAGTAATTTTGCAGGGGGTCAAGGTTTGAGCTTTCTCATCCTTTGAGAGTGTGTTCAATTTTGCCCTGCCAGTAGCCTTTTCAAACCCTAATATGGCTCTGATATTAAGAGTTAACTGTTGACCTTTTAATGTTACATATAAATGTAGCAAACTAAATCTACAGTTCTAAAAGAAAATGAATTAGTGAGTGGCCTTTTCAGTTTTCTAGTCCACAGTAAGACCACATGTAGCCCATGCAACAATCATATAGTATAATATAAACTGATATATTTATAGAACCTTATCCCATAGTAAGAAACAAAATTTTGTCACTCCCCAAGTTAACTAAAATAATTCACAAAAGCACTACAGCTACTGTAGATGAGCAGTATCAAAATGCAAGGAAGAAAAAGGAAATACAAATAAATGGTTGGGGTAAAGGAAAAATGAAGATGAATTGTAAATCTTCAATACAAATATAACTGCACTACAAACAGATTATGATTATTGAGAAACTAGAATTAATTATTAGGAAACAAAGTGTAGAAAAGAATAAATTGTAACACATGTACTTGACACCTTATGGTTGCTTTTTTTGCACCTTATGGTTGCTTGGTTGTAGCTAGCATTCAAACAAAAAGCTCCCTTTAGTGGTTCCAAATGGCCCATGATGAATGTGTAATGCCCTAGGGATATCAGTATTAAGGCATTGATTCAGCAAAGCACTTAAGCATGTGCTTAACTTTAAGCCTGTTAATTCATCCCTATTCAAAAAGCACTTAAGCCCACCTTCATTGATACCCTCTCATTTTTCAAATCCCCTTTAAAAACATATCATTTTCTCTTTTTCCTATCCCTCTTAATTATTCCCTCCCACTCGATTAGCAGAAGTATAAATGAATGTCATAACTTTTTTTAACCATACCACACTATTTTCTGTAACTTATATCATATGCTGCTGTCTTATGTTTGTTTTGTAAAGCATTTTTGAATAGAGTTTATAAAGTTATACTAGTTCTATTCTATATTATTTTAAAATAAACTAAGTTCTTTCATAAAAGTTGTGGAGGATTCTTTCTCAGGTATAAAAACCCCACATAAATATAGATGTCATAGATTCTGAATGGCTCCGGTAGATTTGTATTCTAGGAGTGATACATTTCCTTGTTTCAAGAAAAGAAATGTACACAAATGTAGGAAGTCTATCTTAATCTTATATTTTAATCTAATTTAGGGCCAGTCTGCCACTCTGACTCGCATAGAATAGCACCTTAATCCACAACTAATCCCACTGAAATCAGTGGTAAAGAATCAGTGGGAATACTTTTGAAGTAAGGTGTTGTTCAGTGCAAGTAAGAGTGGCAGAATGTATTTCTTATTTAATTGTACAAAACTCTCCGAAATAGGACTATGTGGCAAAGAAAATGCCACTTGCAGCACAGAAATGTGCGATGCCTGATTGGTCTAAGTGTCCAAGTCAGACTGTGTCCTGAAACACACTTTTCCAGTTTCTGTAATATAATTGCTTTCCATCTTAAGGCAAAGTCTTCACCATGGAGTCTTTCATCCTAGCTGCTGAACAGTGCCACAGTAAGTTTTGGTTTTCCTTTATTTTTTAGTAACTTCTCTCCTTATCACATTATTTATGGTCAACACAAACTTTTTGTTCAAGAAAACCAGCAGAAGTGGGTTGTGCTTTGCCTTTGTGAATGCAGTTAAATAAACTCCAAGTTTAACCAAGTGGTACAGTTGTGGTAGGTTGATAGTCAGAATGTGATAATAGCTCTTGTTGAGTTCACGAAGAGATGTTGCTGGAAACTCCTCTCCTCTCAGTTCATCCATTTTGAGCTCCCAGTGTTTGAGGAGACAAAGGTTTATAAGGAAACATATGTTCTGTTAGGTAGGCTGTGTTATGGGGCTCTGAACATAATCTGGCCATAACAATCTGGATATTGAATGAGCTTTGTCCATAGCTGCATTGAAACACCAAATAAACCACCTTTAAGAAATAATCTTGATGAAAGATAAATTCTCTCAAATTTTACAATTACACAAAGAGGTGTAATTGTCATTTCTGTTCTTTTTCGAGGTGGTTAAGCATAAGGGATATGTGGGGTGTGTTCCCAGGAGAAAGGGCAATGCAGCTGGAGTGCAATAATATTCCAGCTATTCTTCATTACCACAACTGCCATTTGGAGTAGCTGAAAACTCAAGGAAGTTAGAGCCATCCTGAGACTGTTCTAATTTATACTAGGGGTCAGGTCCGGAATAAAGCTACCTTTGCCCTTACCCCAGTTTCTGCACTGAGGTGAAACTAGCAATTTGGTCAAAAGGCTTAAGTGTTGGCCATCAATGGCCCAACATCTTGACATTGTGTACTATTTCACCTTAAATGCCCCATTAATACAACCATCTACTGAAAAAAAGCTAATGTACAGGGAAAAAAATGTAATTTTACTCTCTTCCTCTGCCTCTGTTTTTCTCCTCATTACGGAAGCTAGAGTGCATTCTTAATTACCAGGGCGGGGGTGGCGGTGTAGCTCAAAACTAAAGTAATCTTCCATATGAACAGAATAAACTCACTGGCCTACAAATGCAGTGTGGTATTGTCTGTTCCCATAAGGTATGGAACTAGTCCAGTTCCATATGGAAAGAATCTTTCCTACCTATCCGGTTCCCTAACATAAATCAGGCTGTAAAACCACCTCTCCACGTTGAAAGGTCACAGCCCAAAAGAATAGTGACAAAATGCCACCAGGCCCACTGAAAAGCTTCCAGAAATAAACAAGGGAAGGAGAACATGCAGAAATAACAGTGATGAAATTTGCAGTGTTGTGGTAGCCATGTTGGTCTAACGATATTAGAGAGACAAGGTGGGTGAGGTAATATCTTTTATTGGATCAACTTCTGATGGTGAGAGAGACAAGCTTTCAAGCCACCCAGAGCTCTTCAGGTCTGGGAAAGGTATGCAGGCCTCGTCAACACTAGAAAATTAGGTCAGTTTAACTGCATTTGTCAAGGGTGTGAGAAAACTATACCCCTGAGAGGCATTGTTAAGCCAAAATAACCCCCATGTGTAGACACTGCTGGGTACACAGAAGATTTCTTCTATCCACCTAGCTGCTGCCTCTTAGGGAGGTGGATTACCTACACTGAGGGAGAACCCCTCCCATCAGCCTAGGTAGTGTCAGCACTGAAGCGCTACAGTGGTGCAGCTGCATTGCTGTAGCATTTTAAGTGTAGACAAGCCCTCAGCATGTCACAGCTAAATACAAGGTGAAATGTCCCATGACCTTCTCTGCAATCAGAGGACAAAGGCGGGGAGGAGTGGGTTACATTAATCCAGCGTCTTTATTAAGACCATGATTTTTAGGGTATGTCTACACTACGAAATTAGGTCGATTTTATAGAATTCAATTTTTAGAAATCTATTTTATACAGTCGATTGCATATGTGGAAGTAAAGAAAGAACTAACAGGGATTTGTAAGGGATTTTAATGCATGATAGTCTCTGTTAGCAAGAGTTAGGCTAACTGTAACCCTAATAACGTGAGATTTGTAGAAGCGAGGATTGTGTGAGGCGAGTGGAAAAGAACTGTGTGAGAAATTGTTTCAATCTTGTGTAGATAATCTGTAGATAATACGAAACATAGACTGGAGTCTCTTAAGTGAGAAAAACAAGATAGCAGGATGACCTATGTATAAACAAAATGCAGCTGTTGCTTATTATTGTCTGTTACAAAAATATAAATGCTTGCTGTAATTGTTTACCTGCTGAGAGACCTGTCTAAAAAAAAAACAACCCTATGTCCTAGTGCACTCTCTCCCTGTTGTAGCTCCTAAACAGAATAAAATATCTAACTCTACTGCACCCAACCAAAAAATAAAAACTAAGTTTTTCTCCAAGACGTATGTTCCCACTAAGCGCATTAAGTCGGCTGAGTGTGTCCTCACTACCGTGGCTAGCATTGACTTTTGGAGTGGTGCACAGTAGGTAGCTATCCCACAGTTCCTGCAGTCTCCACCGCCCATTGGAATTCTGGGTTAAGCTCCCAATGCCTGACAGGGCAAAAACATTGTTGTGGGTGGTTTTGGGTACATGACATCAGTCGCCCCTCCCTCCGTGAAAGCAATAGCAAACAATCGTTTCACAACCTTTTTCCCCATGCAGACGCCATACCAAGACAAGCATGGAGCCAGCTCAGCTCACCATCACTGCTGCTGTTGTGGACAAGTCTACTGTGGGGGCTGGTGTGATCCAAGTAGCCAATGCAATCATTGACGTTCTGTCATCAAGCATAGTGACTTTGGGAAATGTGCAGGCCTTTTTAGATTTTAGGTGCATCATATTCCTGTCTTTTGTCGCTGGTAAAGAAGTCTTTCAGCTATACATTCCAGTCCAGTCAGTGCTGTAAGACCCCATAGCACTTCTGTGGTTGACACATGTAACAGCTCCAATGCTCTTGCTCATTTGCCTTGGCTGAGGTACCTTGCCCTACCCGGACCTCCAAGCATTTGACACAGAAGCACCCGCAGCAGCTGGCATTGCTACACAGCAGCAGCATCTTGCCTTCTTAGCAGATGTGCAGTAAGATTGATAACCGTCCTCATCAAACATGTAGCTTGGCTAGGGGTTCTGAGAACGTCTTCCCTGCCCAGCTCCTAGCAACCTCCAGGGCATAGTGTGTGGCTCCACCACTTCCCCTACAACTCTGCCTTCCTGCTCTCCTGCTCTCTTCTCTTCTTTAAGTTTCATCTCATAGAGATTCAGTCCTCCCTGGAATATCATGCAAGCTGGAGGCTTCTGCCTCAGGCTGCTCTCCCAGTTGGCAGCACCATGCAGTCACACCTACCCCAGCCTACCCCTTGCTCCCATGGCTCATGAAGCCTGGACAGTAGTAAGGAGCAGTTCAGTTATAGGCTGAGCAGGTACAGAATGGTGGTAGAATGTGCCTTTGGATGTTTAAAAGCTCGCTGGCACTGTTGGTCAGACCTCAGCACAACCAATATTCCCATTGTTATTACTGCTTGCTGTGTGCTTGATAATCTCTGTGAGAGTAAGGGGGAGACGTTTATGGTGGGGTGGGAGGTTGAGGCAAATTGCCTGGTGTCCAATTTTGAGTAGTCAGACACCAGGGTGATTAGAAGAGAACAGCAAGGCGCACTGCACATCAGAGCGGCTTTGAAAACCTGTTTAATGACTTGCCAGGCTTCGGTGTGACAGTTGTGTGTGTTTCTCCTTGATGCAAACCCACCCTTTTTGTTGATTTTAATTCCCTGTAAGCCAACCACTCTCCTCCCTTTGAAATAATGTAACTATTGTTTTGAAACCATGCATTCTTTCTTTATTAATTAAAAAAAATGAGATAACGGACAAGGTAGTCAGGGTGGGATGGGGAAGGTGGGAAGGACAAGGCCACATTGCTTATTGTAGCCACACTAAAATCAAACTGTTTGAATGACAGCCTTCTGTTACTTGGGCCATCCTCTGGAGTGGAGTGGCAGGGTGCCCAGAGCCTCCTCTCTTTGCTCTTGGGTGTCTGGATAAAGAGGCTATGGAACATGGAGAGGAGGGTAGTCGGTTATACAGTGGATGCAGTGGGATCTCTGCTCTTGTTGGCTTTCCTGCAGCTCCAACAAATGCTTCGTCATGTCCATTTGCTCCTGTCATAAACAGATAGCTAAGGGTTAATGTCTCTTTCACCTGAAAAAAAAAAGTAACCTGAAACACCTGACCAGAGGACCAATCAGGAAACCAGACTTTTTTCAACTCTGGGTGGAGGGAAGTTTGTGTCTGAGTTCTTTGTCTTCTGCCTGAATCTCTCTCAGCTAGAGAAGGATTTTTCTATTTCCTGCTTTCTAATCTTCTGTTTCCAAGTTGTGAGTACAAAGTTGGTTTTTTGTTTTGTATTTACATGTCTATAGTTGCTGGAGTGCTTTAAATTGTATTCTTTTGAATAAGGCTGTTTATTCATATTTCTTTTAAGCAATTGACCCTGTATTTGTCACCTTAATACAGAGAGACCATTTGTATGTATTTTTCTTTCTTTTTTATATAAAGCTTTCTTTTAAGACCTGTTGGAGTTTTTCTTTAGTGAGGAACTCCAGGGAATTGGGTCTGCAGCTCACCAGGGAATTGGTGGGAGGAAGAAGTCAGGGGAAAACCTGTGTGTGTTAGATGTACTAGCCTGACTTTGCATTCACTCTGGGTGAGAGGGGAAGAGAGATTGACTCTCGGTAATTCTGTTCTCCAGGCTGGGAACGGGGAGGGTGGAATCCCTCTGTTTAGATTCATGGAGGTTGCTTCTGTGTATGTGGGGGAAGGGAAAAGGTTTATTTCCCTTTGTTGTGAGACTCAAGTGATTTGGGTCTTGGGGTCCCCAAGGAAGGTTTTTGGGGGGACCAGAGTGCCCCAAAACACTCTAATTTTTTGGGTGGTGGCAGCAGTATCAGGTCCAAGCTGGTAACTAAGCTTGGAGGTTTTCATGCTAACCCCCATATTTTGGACGCTAAGGTCCAAATCTGGGACTAGGTTACTGACAGCTCCCCCAACAGACTCTTCATTGTGTCCGTTTGCTCCTCCATTAACCTCAGCATTGCATCCTGCCTCCGCTCTTCATGCTGACTTAATTCTTTCCTGGCCTCTGCCACTGAATGTGTCCATTCATTAAGCTGTGCCCTATCAGTGTGGGAGGACTGCATGAGCTTGGAAAACACGTCATCGAGAGTGCGTTTTTTTCACCTTCTAATCTGCGATAACCTCAGGGACGGAGATGATACGGGGAGCGTAGAAACATTCTACAGTCTATGATTATGGGAGGACTGCATGGTCACCTGTACTGCTGAGTGCTGCTGAATTTGCCAAGCTGACCAAACAGGAAATGAAATTAAAAAGTTCCCAGGGCTTTTCCTGTGTACCTGGCTAGTGCATCGGAGTTCAAAGTGCTGTCCAGAGCAGTCACATTGGAGCACTCTGGGCTAGCTCCCGAAGGCCAATATCATTGATTTGTGTCCACACTACCCCAAATTCGACCCAGCAAGGTCGATTTTAGTGCTACTCCCCTCGTCAGGGAGGAGTACAGAAGTTGATTTTAAGAGCCCTTTAGGTCGATGGAATGGGGTTGGTTCTGTGGATGCAGTAATTTTTAAATTGACCTAACGTGGCTAACTTCAACCTAACCCCATAGTGTAGACTAGGCCTTAGTGTTTTGCAAAGTTATGACTTTATGCTCCCAGATCATCTGTTAAAGGTGTTGTGCAGGTTTCCCTTTAGGACAAGGAGTGTGTGGTCAGATATGAAGTGACTGTTTTGTGAAAATGTGCACCAAGGGTGGTTTTGTCTTTTATCATTTTTCTGTGTAAGTTATTCAGGAGCGTAGCGATTGTCTGGTTTCACCCACATAGTTGTTATTGGGGCATTTAGTGCACTGGATGAGGTACTATACAACAATATTCACTCTTTGGTTTTACCATGAAATAAGGGAAAAGAAGGATAGGAGAAACATAAATACACTTAGATTAATTGAGTCTGAGGCCAGAAAGGACTTTTAGGATATTCTAGTCAGACCTCTGGATAATACAGGCCAAAGAACCTCACACAATATTGTCTACATACATATAGCAGCCTGGGTAAATTTTTAATGAAATCAAAATAAAGGGCCAGATGCTTTTCCCCTGCTTTCGCTCTTTGTGCTTCTCTTGTAGCTCCAAAGATCTGGAAAGCTGCCATAAGAGGGCAACTGGGCATACCCCTTTGCATAGGGGAAGCCTCAGTTATTGTATAGCCAAGTCTACGCCGCTATCTCATGGCCCCTCTCCCCAGGTACAGGGGATGTATCAGAGATGTTCCTTCTGTGTCAGCTAGAGCTGGTCTTAGGAATGTCTAACCAATGCAGCCATATGTGGCATCTCGCTAAGCATTCATGTGATGTTCTTCCTTGCTGCAAGCCAGTGTCCTGATTTACACCTGGGCATCTGAGAGCAGAGTAAGGCCCACAGCTTCTGCTGAGTAAAGCGCAAATAATTTGTACCTGCCTGTTTTTATTTTCAAAATCTGTCATAAAATCTCATGCATTTATATAGCTTTTCATCCTAAATGATTCCAAAGTGCTGTACGTATTTCTACATGTAGATGTTTCTGCAACTCTATATTATGTTCAATTGCTATTTTAAATAACTTATCAATAATTCATTCCATTTGATAAAGTTGTCAAATGGGCTTTACGTCTCTGACTGATGGTTTTGAAAGCTATGATGGGTAGTTGACATGTATTTATATCTTCAATTAACCACACAGAAGACTATTTTGACATTACTGGTAAATGTCACAATTTGCCTGCAATTGACTGTTCTTCCTTCTATATGTTGCTTGTATATATTTTGAAGGAATTTGCCATTTGCTTCCCACGCTACTACAGCTGAATAAATATTTTAAAGTCAACCACAAAGAGCTAAGTCACGTGACATTCAGGGAAGACACAGATTTGAGGTCACACAAAATGAGTAGTTAAGTAAATAAGAAAGAACAAAGAGAGTCTTCTTAAAAATGTAGAGTGGTTAGTAAATTTAGTTCATATGAATCATGAATCTTTAGAAGAATCCTGAAAAATGTTACTGTTGTGGTTTATTTGGGATGTTCTAATAAGAAATGCAACTCTGTTTTATTTATATTTAAAATAAAAAACAAGATCTTTATTATTTCTGAAGGTCTAGAACAAATGCAACAATTCAGCATTTTGCAAAATCAATTTGTATGTTTGTGTGTATATCTGTATATCTACATATAGATAGATACATGCAGTCTCTTTCTAGGAAGAGTTTTGCATTTTCAGTTTTGATAATATCTTTGCTTTCAATAAATTAGTAACCTACAAACAAAACAAAAACAAGTTTCTTAGTTGCTTCAAGCATGGACAATGATTCTTTCAAATGTAGTTCCAGTTCTTTCAGCGTGAGAAAGCAACCAATTCTGTTGGGGTTGAAATCCAACATCAGATACGTGAGCTTGATTTTATTGAAACAAAACAATTCTAAGAGGACTAAAATAGGAAGAGAGAGATCCTTGGGATTCTTCTGTATTCCATTACTATATATATTGGTTGGTTTTTCAACCCCTCTGTCCCGGCACATAGCCCAGTCACATATCCCAGTTGAGTGCCCCCTGCCAGCCACCCATCAGACTGCTGTGAGGAGAATCCAAGCCTCAGGATCCTTCAGCGTTTTAAGGATCTGTGAGTTGGAATGTGGTCCAGATACTACTGCAATGTTGGGGTCCCTCAGTATGTTCTTGGAGTGCAGACACTCTGTGTAACGGTGCCTTTTGAGAGCTGGAACTTGCTATTCAGGCACCTAGCCTCTGGGATCAATGCTGACTCTTCAGACTTCCTGTAGTGTAAACATACCCTCTTCCAGAACTCCACTCCAAAGCTATGTATCTTCTGGTTTACTGCTTAACTCTCTTATAATGTACGTGGCTGTCATGGAGCATGGAACACACACACACAGCACAGATTCTGTCATTACTTTCTTATACCGAACAGATAAAACACAAGAGAATACAGATCATATAGAAAATAACATCCATCATTGATTCAGTGTCACTTACTAGCACACCCTTTCCTTGGGGCATCATTCATATTCAAGAAGTTAGGCAGAGTCTCCCATCTCATAAGGCATCTACATCAGCTCCAGCTGCTGAAACAGCCTAACACCCCAAATAGAGCAGCTCCTCCTTTTTTATAACCCTTTAGTCTCCTTTGTCAAGTGACTCCACTGTTAGCTGCAGTAGGTGAGCAGAGACCCTCCCCCCACTAGGTGACTTCGTTGTCATGTGACCTCTCCCCTGGGAGCCTGTCTACTGTATAGAGTGATTATATTTCTGTGGTTGAGCCCTTAAGTTAAATGACTTTCCATTGTCAACCTTTGCCCCATCCATGTTAGAATTCTGGAATTGAAAGAACAGAGAAGATAACTAACCCCCACCCCATTCAAAACTGAGTTTGCCGTCTGATACAGATACATATAGGGAATTCATGATCTTACACAGAATTCATGAATTGTGTAGACAGATTCTCCAATTTGTTGTAACCCAAAGAGAGCAACTGACCCAGAAGGGTTGTCAATGCAACACTAACGACCATCTCATTTTCACATTGTAGCATGTTCTTTATTTGAAAAGTAGATAGGAGAACTATACATGTCTACATATGTGTTCTAGTATAAGCTCCCATCACAGCCATTACCGCATAAGGTAATGTTAAATATGATTAGAACACACATTGGATGACTAGTTCCATTCGATCCCCCACCCCAAAACCCCTAAAGTAAATAGCTATTCACAGATAAAACCTGCTGTCATTTTTCATGTATATTTTAATATAAAATGGAAGCAGAATTGATTTGTTTAGGGCACTATGTTACTAAATACAAACAATAAGCACTTCAGTATGAAAAATCTCAGAATAATATATATGACAATTTGTATGTAAAAACAATACATGATATAACATAAAGATTTTATTTGCATAAATCCGAGATGGACTTGCTTCTTGCTTGTGGCAAAGCCATGAATGAGTTATATAGATGTCATGCTGTCTGGCATGGCTCATGATCTTGAGTGCCAAAAGCAGTGCAGATGCACTGAACTGGTGGTGTGTTCTATAATTCACCAACCCAGTACCGCATGTGAACTCCGGGAAGTACTACAATTGTCTTAAAATGGAGTCAAAGACAGTCCCCTTAGACACTCCAGTTTATCTTGCAACCCACTCTAAGGCAGGAAAAACCTTTTTCCCCCCGAAGGTTTCATTAAAACAGGTGAGCACCTCAAGGAAGGTGATGGAAGTTCTTATTGGTCTGCTGAAAATTCGATTCTATTTGGTCAGATGCACAGTTCCAAAGGCATATATTATTTGTCATTATTTGCATTGTGGTAGCTCCTAGGAGTACTAGTCATGAACCAGGATTCCATTATGCTTGGTATTGTACAAACATAAAACAAAAAGATGGTCCCTCCTTCACCGAATTTGCAAACCAGGGGCTTGTCTAACATGCACTACAGGGTAGTGATTTCTAAAACACACAAACATCCCAGATTTCAGCCAAAAAGATTAACCTTGAGAATGTTAGAAAGAATTGAAATTAATCCTTTCTCACAGGAATACATAGGCAACCATAGCCAAAGTCGTTGCTAGGAATTATTTCCTGGAATGTAAAAATTATGTATAAACTAGTTGTATTCCTGTGAAAGATTATGGAGCCATATGATTAAAATGATTTCTCATGCATGTTTGGACCAGCTTACCTGCATCCTGCCCATTCTACCATCCCCACTTAGACTTATTCTAACATTTCAAAGCTCTGATCAGATCAAAACAGCCACCATTTGTAGCCCCTGCTGCTGCGCACTAAAGGATCCATAGTGTGCTTTAATGTAATCCCATGTGAGACAGTGCTACTTTAAAGCTCACTAGGAAAGTTTTAGTGAGCATTGGCAGGTTCTACATGGACCAGCTAATGCGCAGCACATCAGTGTGCTTTAGTGCACTGTGTAGACAAGCCCTAGGTGTGTGCATCAGGTAATATCAGTTCCAATTAAGGGGATATTTCTCAAATTCACATTAGGGAATAAAGGCCAGATTATGCCTTCAAGCCACAGGCCACACTGTATGGAAGCGTAAGGCAGATCAGCAGGAGCCCCTGGAGGCTTTTTGGATGACTAAACTAGAATTCCTCCAACATCTCAAGAGCAGTAGAAAATGGGCGTTTCAAACCCGTTTGAAAGGTGCAGCACATGGCCACCACTTGACTCTACTCTGCATGCTGGGCCGGCTTTGCTGGCTAATTCAGAAATAGGCAACTCCTTTCCCCATCCTGCTGTGTCCACCCCCATGCTCCTATGGGAAGGCTAGTACACCTGACTGTGCACCTGTGATCCTGACTGTGGCTAGCCCCTGCCTGTTGTCCCATTCCTTGCAACACATAGACATTTATACCTGAACAGAGCCAGCCACAATCTAGCCATAGGGAGCCCATTTTGTGGTTGGTAGCACCTTGAATCAACACCTAATAAAGCACTTAATAAATATGAGGTTTATATTTTGGTCCATGAACACACGGGTCATGTGTCTGAGAAGAATGGATCCTGGCCCTTCCTCCTGAGAGCTGTACTGCAGGCAGTGGAAGGATTTGAACTGATTTCTGCCACCCTGCCTATGCTCAAAAATCCAAAGACAGTCCTGGATAGGTGCCCACAGATCTCCCTGACAGCAGGACTTTGCTTTGTGGAATTAGCCATTTGAGTTAGCATGATTCTTGTAGTGAAGTCATAGGCTTTCTGGCTTCCTATTTTAGTCACAGGATGGCAGCAGAGCACTTTCCAGCTTTCTCAGTTTGACACTCATATTGGAAAGGCAGAGAAATTATTACAGATATTCTGTATGTTTTAGTGGTTCCTGTCAAATCTATTACACATCCCAACCCCTAAAAGGAGGACTGATAAATGCATTTATCAAACTACAAGAAGAAAACCAGTTGGAAGCCAACACAAAACCCTTTCATTACATTTCATCTTTAGTGTACTGTGGCAGCAGTGCAGTAATTCAGGGATACATTAAAACTGACTTATTGACTTATGTAATTACATGCCATTTTCAAATATGCAGCCTGAACTATCTTACTCATTTGTGCTTTTTTTTCTTTTGAAACAAAAAAGGCATATTACATATTGTAAAAGCAGCAAAGAATCCTGTGGCACCTTATAGACTAAGAGACGTTTTGGAGCATGAGCTTTTGTGGGTGAATACCCACTTCGTCGGATGCATGTAGTGGAAATTTCCAGGAGCAGTTATATATATGCAAGCAAGAAGCAGGCTAGAGATAAAGAAGTTAGTTCAATCAGGGAAGATGAGTCCCTCTTCTAGCAGCTGAGGTGTGAAAACCAAGGGAGGAGAAACTGGTTCTGTAGTTGGCAAGCCATTCACAGTCTTTGTTTAATCCTGAGCTGATGGTGTCAAATTTGCAGATGAACTGAAGCTCAGCAGTTTCTCTTTGAAGTCTGGTCCTGAAGTCTTTTTGCGGCAGGATGGCCACCTTAAGATCTGCTATTGTGTGGCCAGGGAGGTTGAAGTGCTCTCCTACAGGTTTTTGTATATTGCCATTCCTAATATCTGATTTGCGTCCATTTATTCTTTTCCGTAGAGACTGTCCAGTTTGGTCAATGTACATAGCAGAGGGGCATTGCTGGCATATGATGGCGTATATTACATTGGTGGATGTGCAGGTGAATGAACCAGTGATGGTGTGGCTGATCTGGTTAGATCCTATGATGGTGTCGCTGGTGTAGATATGTGGGCAGAGTTGGCATAAAGATTTGTTGCATGGATTGGTTCCTGAGTTAGAGTTACTATTGTGCAGTGTGCAGTTACTGGTGACAATATGCTTCAGGTTGGCAAGTTGTCTGTGGGCGAGGACTGGCCTGCCACCCAAGACCTGTGAAACTGTGGGATCACTGTCCAGGATGGGTTGTAGATCCCTGATGATGCATTGGAGGGGTTTTAGCTGGGGATTGTATGTGATGGCCAGTGGAGTCCTGTTGGTTTCTTTCTTGTGTTTGTCTCGAAGTAGGAGGCTTCTGGGTACACATCTGGCTCTGTTGATCTGTTTCCTTATTTCCTCGTGCGGGTATTGTAGTTTTGAGAATGCTTGGTGGAGATTTTGTAGGTGTTGGTCTCTGTCTGAGGGGTTAGAGCAGATGCAGTTGTACCTCTGTGCTTGGCTGTAGACAATGGATCGTGTGGTGTGCCCGGAATGGAAGCTGAAGGCATGAAGGTAGGCATAGCAGTCGGTAGGTTTTCAGTATAGGGTGGTGTTAATGTGACCATCACTTATTTGCACCGTGTAAGGAGTTTTAGTAAGAAAGGGTGAGCCTCAAAATATGTGAGTGTTCACCATGAGTGTAAAAAACTGGATGGAAATTTTGAGAATAAACTTTCTGCCAACATTTCTGGAACTTTTGTGAGAATGTGCTTATTTGAGCTGTTTTCACTATTTCTAGTCCAGATCAGATCTTGGAAGTACTGACAAAAGGCACATTAATGGCAAAGTGAGTGGTAGAAGTAAGTTAAAGGCTTGATCCAAAGCCCACTGAACACTTCCATTGACCTAAATGGACTTTTGGTCAGGCCTGAAGTGAATATTTTTAACTCCCCAAAAGTGTGCCTTTGAACTGAGTCAGGTTATCTAAAGTGGTTTGGCCAGCCTGAATTTCGCCTTAGGTCAGGCCAGTCTTTTATTCCACTGGGCTTTTAAAATCAATGAGAGATAAAGTGCTACAATTAAGAAGATTAATCTGTTGGCAAACATATGTCTTCTAGCTTCCACTCAGATTGCACGTCATTCTCAGTGCTTTTGGAGACAGCAGGCAGTCTTTGCTGGCCAAGTAATTTCATCTGAATCCTGATTCTAATTTGTGGTCCTCAAGTTTGCATCAAACTGGCAAAGGAAATGTCCATCATATTTTAGTGACAATAGATGGCAGTATTGCATTTCTCACGAAGTTCTCAAATGAAATTCTGTGAGTGGAAAATATGTAGAAAAATACTACTCCAGAAAGTACAATCCAGTTATATGTACTGAGATATACTGAACATTCATATAATTAAAAATATTAAGTTTAAAGTGAAATTAGATTATGTAAACTTACACTTTCTGGTGGGAAATAATAATAATAAAAAAAAAATCCCCAGAGACTGACCTTAAAAACTATTACTACTCATATGAGTGGTTCTTAGCATGAGAAATCCTCATTATTGAAGTAACTGCTCACATGTTTGTCATGGGTTGCAGGATACGGCCATTGTATAACTTACTCTCTCATACTTTAAATCAGTCATCTGGGACCACAGTGGCAAAGGGATTGCTATTAGCATACTAACCCTTTTGCCTGTAGGTCATGAGTTCAAATTCAGATCACTTCTGTAGTAACTGAAAGTTGGCTGCTTTGTGCTCTATGTCAAATCAGTTTGGTGGTCACAGTTCATTTGTTAGTGGATGGATATATCTATCTCATTCAGGCAGAGCACTTAAGCATGTTCTTGACTTTAAGCATGAGTACATAATTTCAATAGGACAACTCCTATGCTTAAATTTAGACACACGCTGAAGTGTTTTTCTGGATCAGGGCTTAAAACAACCATCTCAACTTAGTAGTCACAGTAGAAAGGCCAAACACTAAGTAAGTTTGATGAATAAATTATTCTCTTGACCCTAGAGTTCATGCTGCCTCCATATCAGTGGTAGTATGAGTAAATGTCCATCAATAAACTAAGGAAGGGTCTCTAGAGATATTGGTTCAGCATTGCAACAAGGGGAGCTGGCCCTTGAAAAGAATCTGGACTTAGTCTTCCCTGTGTCAGGTTTGTCCCATTTCCCAAGTGAAGGGAAGGAGAGATGGGGTGTGGCAGTCATGTGACCAGTCACAGTTTATAAGGGCAGTCTGTTGTCAATCAGAGGAAGAGCAGCAGAGGTGGGATGAGCTCTTTAGTAAGAGAACTGGAGTACAGTTAGGAAAGGGGCTACTGAAGAGGATCTGGGAATAGAAGACAGGGAAGAAAGGGTGCTTAAGGATTGACAGCCCAATGATAGTGGAGACCTGGAGGGTATGTGTGGGTCCCTCCAGGCTGCCACCTTGGAAAGCAGTGCAGTTCTTCCTCCTGGCAAAGGGAGGAGTTGCCAATAGGTTGATTAGAGCCCAGGTGGATGGGAAGCAAAGCCCAGTGGAAGGGATAAGGGCAGACTCTCAATGGAAGAGTCTGGGGAGAAGGTATGTGTTAAATGTGTTGGGGTTAGACTTTATTTTGACATTCTGGAATGGGTGAACTCTGTGACTTAGTCCTCCAACTAAGCCACCTCAGGGCTACTAATGTCTCCTGCACTGGAGTACCATGGAGGACTATCAGCCTGGGTGATGACATTGGGAGATGTGGTAATTGAAGCAATGGATGGGCCTGATGCTGGATGGGTAAGTTCCTACCACTAGCCTCTTTCACAAGAACCTGAATTTCTTTAGATACTTCATTAAAGGAAAATCTGAAAGAAGTGTATTGTACCTCACCACAAATGTTCTTGATAAAGGGTGGAATGAAAATTTGGTGCTCTAAAATCTTGAAAGTAATTAGTTTGAAGATGCATTGTCTCCATATGAACTGTAATACGTATAGAATACTTCCATTATTGCAGCAAAAACACAGGTAAACACAAGCTGCAGATATTATCACCACTGTATGTGTACCTATTAATAAAGTAGTCCAGGGATCAGCAACTTTTGACATGCGGCCCGCCAGAGTGTTTACCCTGGCGGGCCGGGCTGGTTTATTTACTTGCTGCATCTGCAGGTTCGGCTGATTGTGGCTCCCACGGGCCGCGGTTCACTGCTCCAAGCCAATGGGAGCTGCTGGAAGCAGTGGCCAGCACATCGCTCGGCCTGTGCCGCTTCCTGCAGCCCCCATTGGCCTGGAGCGGTGAACCACGGCCAGTGGGAGCTGCGATCGGCTGAACCTGTGGACGCGGCAGGTAAACTAATTGGCCCAGCCCGCCAGGGTGCTTACCTCGGCAGGCCGTGTGCCAAAGGTTGCCGATCCCTGAAGTAGTCTAATGGGGCTGCTTACACGAGTAAAGATTGCTCACTTGAGCAGGAGTTTGCAGAATCAGGCATCAAAACATGAAATGTATTCTAGAGTTCAACTATTTAATGTATATGTCATACACGACAAAACTAGTCTATTCAACAGATATCGTGCATGTACATCTGTTGTAATTAAGTTCAGACTCATCCTGTGCCTTGCAAATGGACTGCTGTTTTATAAGTTATCATATAATGTCAGTTAGCATATTAAGATCTACTACCGTTGTAGCCTGACTGGTATTTTGTTAACTTTTGGGATAAACGTCTTCATCTCATGTTTAATGTTGAACTTAATGGCATATGTTACTTCATCTATCTATTTTAATTTCATTCCTTTTACCTGCTATCACTTGGAGTATAGAAGGCAATACAAAAATAAATATCACCCATGTACCACACACAATCCTTCTGGAACAGGCTAGTCTCCAGCAGCATCATATCAGCAATAATTAGAGCTGGTCATATATTATCCACCATGGGATATTTTGACTCTTCATCAAACCCCTTCCTCAAAATATTCAGCTGAAAACTCTCAGTTTGGACATTTTTGATGGAAACAAATCATTCTGACATTCCTGAATCAGAATGTGTTGGTTTGTGGAACTGAATTTAAATATTTCATTTTGGCTTGGGTTGATGTGATGTGAAACTGCATTGTAGTTTTACCCTAGGAATTTCAGTTCAGCTTTCCCATTACCCTGTTCTCTGTGGGCTGCATTTCTTGGCCAGACTACATCTCCCACAATACAATATGGTCTCTGAACTGCTGTAGTGTATCATGGGACTCACAAACTAAATTTCCATGAGATGTCACAAATTTCTGAACTGAACTTTTTTGGCTGATAACTTTTCTTTTTTCTTTTTCTTTTATTTTGACAAAATAGAAATGTTTGACCAGTCCTAATAATGCCATCACTTTCTAACACCTTATATAACTCATTGACAGAATGGAAACTTACTGTGCATCGCTCTTGTATCTCAGCATCTGTTTACTTCCAATGGCTTTAATGTCAATAATAAAATATTCCCACAGGGAAAAAAATTGTCCTTGTCTTAAGTTTGCTCTGGGATATTTTCTGTGAACACAGTGATACCAAAGAAAGGGTGATGTAGGACAATTTTCAGACCCCAAAGTCTCAGTCCATATGCCTTGCCAACCTAACAACATAACACCTACTCACTCCTTCATAAGAACTTTATTTCACTTGTAACATCCAATTGCCTACAATGCACACACCCCTTCTTTTAACTCACACGCAAACACACAAAGTAAGAGACGATGCAGCCAGACTGTGCTGACAAACCTAGTTGACACCTCCACAATGCTGGTGGAAATCTGGATCTGAACATCCTGTGGTTCATCAAGCAAAAGAACTTAGCAAATGAATGTTTGGAGGTTTGTAAGAGATTTGGTGGCAAGAGTTGCAATTGCTGATCAGAACCCTGGGTGAGGTAACTTGGAACTGGGGAGAAAAAATTGTAAACCAATAAACTGGCTGGCTGCTTCTCACCCTGCACTTGCTTATCGTAGCCAGCATGGTAAAAGACTAGAAACCCCAGGGCTGTGGAGTGAGGAGGCATATGGGCTACTCACAAGATCTTTGTGCTGGCCAGCTGGTCTCCTTGCCTCCTTACCAACAGGAGAAGTCTGTATCAGGAGTGTGGGTGGTGAGTCAGGGAAGCATGCTAGATGCAGGTTGCAACAGAAATGGGGAGTACCTGGCAGAACTTGACACTTTTGTCTGTTCCTCTTTTATGCCAAGTGAGGAGAATAACTATTTCATTTTAAAATTCTTGAAGTGGTCTATGTCGAAAATGTTACGATAGTGTATATGTAGTAAGTTGGGAGTCTGTGGGGAGAGTGGTGGTTTAGTTTGAGGAACCCAAAGATACTTATGCCAAACGGGGCAAAGCTTCAAAAAAAGGAGCACTTAAAAATATTTCCTTTGCAGACTCTCAAATCTCTCTCTAAAATTACTCTGCTCTCAGAAGAGGTTTTATACAAACTTGGAAAATAAATTTAACTATTAAAATATGAACGGTTCTGCTTTTAGTGCAAATCTCAATGCAACATCAGCTACATAATTCCATAATACACCAAAGCAACTGTGGCTTATTTATGAATAGTGGTAAATTGTAGGGTGTGGTCACAATGAATCATTGAGTCTGAGGTGACACATTCTCATGAGGTATTATCTGTCTTGGAAAACTCATTGTTTGAAGGAAAAAATAAATTTTATTTTAGGTGGAAATGAAATTTATTTGTCTGCTTTGAATATGAGAGAAGCAATTTGTTTTGAACAGGCTTACTAAGAAATTCCTCTTGGAATTTACTCCACATCCCAGAAAAATGACCTGTCAAAGTACTTCTATAGTGATACTCTGCACTATATTTAAACCCCTCCCCCCAGCCTTTTTGAGAGAGGTATCAGGAAAATCTTTATTTTTTTCTTTTTTAAAATGAAAACAACCTTCTGATTTCAATGTGTTGGAAGGGGGTATGGGAGGGAGTTGCCATTATTTTGTAAATAGCTGAAGGAGCTAGGATTGATTTGAAGATAAAAACTTGCACTCTTCCCTGAAATTGATCCTTCGTCTGTAGTGTGGAAAAGTTTGATTGACCCTCCAAAAGAGCTGCAATGGACAAATTCTTAATATGGCCTTTTTCCTCTTCCTACATGAAATCCATCCCTACTTACCTGTGGTGGCATATCTGTGAGGTGGGGAGGGTTGCCAACTCTACCTGAAACAATTCCAGGAGATTTCCCCCCCCCCCAACATGATATAATATCATTTTCTGAAAATATCCTATTAAAATCTCCTGGATTGCTTTCGATAGTCCCTGGGAGATCAATGCAAATTCTGGAAGACTCCAGGCCAGTCCTGGAGGATTGGCACCTCTAGAGGTGGGGTGGAAAGTAAGTGACAATAGGGGACAGACAGGATATAGCAGGGAGTCTGTTCTTTCTCCCAGTCCATAAGGACTCTGGGACATCTTGATTATGAGAGATGGTGTCATAAACAGATAGTTAAGGGTTAATGTCTCTTTTACCTGTAAAGGGTTAACAAACAGGGAACCAAACACCTGGCCAGGGGACCAATCAGGAGACAAGATACTTTCAAATCTCGGTGGAGGGAAGCCTTTGTTTGTGTTTTTTGGGTTTGGCTTTGTTCTCTCTGGGTCCTGGAAGGGACTAGATTTCTTGCTAATCTCCCTGCTACAGTCTCTTATATATTCAGAATAGTGAGTATTTAGTAAGAAAGGCGGTTATAGTCTTTTGATTGTTTTCTGTGTTTGCAAATGTGTAGTTTGCTGGAAGTATTTTGAATTGTATTTTTGCTGGGGGAGGCTTCTTTCTAGTGTCTATAAGCTGACAGACCCTGTAACTTTTACCATCTAAATTGCAGAGATAACTTTTACTTTTTTTTCTTTCTTATTAAAAGTTTGCTGAAGTCTGATTTTTTTCCCCTTGTTGAGGCTCCAGGGAATTGAGTCTGTACTTAACAGGGAAGAGGAAGGGAGGGGAAAAGGGTGGAATCCCTTTGTTTTAGATTCACGGAGTGTGAATCTGTCTATCTCTCCAGGAGCCCAGGGAGGGAACACCTGGAGGGGAAGAGAAGGGAGGGAAAGTCTGGGAGAGGCAACAGTGAGGAAAGGGGTTTACTTTCCTTGTGTTAAGATCCAGGGGGTCTTGGTCTTGGGGGTCCCCAGGGAAGGTTTTGGGGGGACCAGAGTGTATCAGGCACTGGAATTCCTGATTGGTGGCAGCTTATCAGATCTAAGCAGGTAATTAAGCTTAGAGGAATTCATGCTGGTACCCCAACTTTTGGACTCTAAGGTTCCGATTGGGGAAAGATACTATGACAGATGCCTACCTAAGCAATGCAGTGAATACTAGCAGCTCAGTGTCTTTGTAAACAATCACAGCAGCCATTGCATGCTTACCCATAACAATAGATGTCAGTAGCTGTCCGACTCAGAGAGGAGCCATTGAACAGGGTTTATAATGGAGGTACCTCCATAAAGGGTTCACAGTTTTGGTACTGAATCAGCCTTCAACTGTTTGGAGATTTATCCAGAACTTTGAGTGTCCACCAAGACTGCAGACCCTGCACCTCCACCTGTAGTTTTATTTTTGGAAGTGGAGGAGAAAGTACCTGGAAGCCTTCTTCCCCCTCCCCCTTGCCCTTAACTGATATGGACACTCAGGTTATATATGATATAACTTCTTTAATGGTATAATCCATAATAAAGCTAGTTAGAGTGGAAGGGTGTATTTTATCCAAATGGTACTCTGTAGTTACTTCCACTGCTCTTTCAGATGGGTTCCAGCTGGGAAATTTCTGCAATCCTGCAATGAATTCCCCACTTTAGCTGCATGATCAGCATCAAATGAATGTAACTATAAAATCTCTTGGTAGGGATCCACTATTTTAATCTTGCAAAAGCTCCCCCATTTCTCGCCACCCATTCTCTGTTAAACATGCTCATAAATTTCTAAGATACTTTTTCAGTTGAAGTATTCCATACTTTTTCTTGTTTAAAGGTGATTTTTAGCTTGCTTTTTTTTTTATTTGAACCAACTTATAGACTCATAGACTCATAGACTCTAGGACTGGAAGGGACCTCGAGAGGTCATCGAGTCCAGTCCCCTGCCATCATGGCAGGACCAAATACTGTCTAGACCATCCCTGATAGACATTTATCTAACCTACTCTTAAATATCTCCAGAGATGGAGATTCCACAACTTCCCTAGGCAATCTATTCCAGTGTTTAACTACCCTGACAGTTAGGAACTTTTTCCTAATGTCCAACCTAAATCTCCCTTGCTGCAGTTTAAGCCCATTGCTTCTTGTTCTATCATTGGAGGCTAAGGTGAACAAGTTTTCTCCCTCCTCCTGATGACACCCTTTTAGATACCTGAAAACTGCTATCATGTCCCCTCTCAGTCTTCTCTTTTCCAAACTAAACAAACCCAATTCCTTCAGCCTTCCTTCATAGGTCATGTTCTCAAGACCTTTAATCATTCTTGTTGCTCTTCTCTGGACCCTCTCCAATTTCTCCACATCTTTCTTGAAATGCGGTGCCCAGAACTGGACACAATACTCCAGTTGAGGCCTAACCAGCGCAGAGTAAAGCGGAAGAATGACTTCTCGTGTCTTGTTTACAACACACCTGTTAATGCATCCCAGAATCACGTTTGCTTTTTTTGCAACAGTATCACACTGTTGACTCATATTAAGCTTGTGGTCCACTACGACCCCTAGATCTCTTTCTGCCATACTCCTTCCTAGACAGTCTCTTCCCATTCTGTATGTGCGAAACTGATTGTTCCTTCCTAAGTGGAGCACTTTGCATTTGTCTTTATTGAACTTCATCCTGTTTACCTCAGACCATTTCTCCAATTTGTCCAGATCATTTTGAATTTTGACCCTGTCCTCCAAAGCAGTTGCAATCCCTCCCAGTTTGGTATCGTCTGCAAACTTAATAAGCGTACTTTCTATGCCAACATCTAAATCGTTGATGAAGATATTGAACAGAACCGGTCCCAAAACAGAACCCTGCGGAACCCCACTTGTTATACCTTTCCAGCAGGATTGGGAGCCATTAACAACTACTCTCTGAGTACGGTTATCCAGCCAGTTATGCACCCACCTTATAGTAGCCCCATCTAAATTGTACTTTCCTAGCTTATCTATAAGAATATCATGCGAGACTGTATCAAATGCCTTACTGAAGTCTAGATATATCACATCCACCGCTTCTCCCTTATCCACAAGGCTTGTTATCCTATCAAAGAATGTTATCAGATTAGTTTGACACGATTTGTTCTTTACAAATCCATGCTGGCTATTCCCTATCACCTTACCACCTTCCAAGTGTTTGCAGATGATTTCTTTGATTACCTGCTCCATTATCTTCCCTGGCACAGAAGTTAAACTAACTGGTCTGTAGTTTCCTGGGTTGTTTTTATTTCCCTTTTTATAGATGGGCACTATATTTGCCCCCTTCCAGTCTTCTGGAATCTCCCCCGTCTCCCATGATTTCCCAAAGATAATAGCTAGAGGCTCAGATACCTCTTCTATTAACTCCTTGAGTATTCTAGGATGCATTTCATCAGGCCCTGGTGACTTGCAGGCATCTAACTTTTCTAAGTGATATTTAACTTGCTCTTTCCTTATTTTCTCTTCTAAATCTACCCTCTTCCCATAAGCATTCACTATATTAGACATTCCTTCAGACTTCTCAGTGAAGACCGAAACAAAGAAGTTATTAAGCATCTCTGCCATTTCCAAGTCTCCCGTTACTGTTACCCCCTCCTCAGTGAGCAGTGGGCCTACCCTGTCCTTAGTCTTCCTCTTGCTTCTAATGTATTGATAAAAAGTCTTCTTGTTTCCTTTTATTCCCATAGCTAGTTTGAGTTCATTTTGTGCCTTTGCTTTTCTAATCTTGCCTCTGCATTCCTGTGTTATTTGCCTACGTTCATCCTTCGTGATCTGACCTAGTTTCCATTTTTTATATGACGCCTTTTTATTTTGCAGGTCACGCAAGATCTCAAGGGTAAGCCAAGGTGGTCTTTTGCCACATTTTCTATCTTTCCTAACCATCGGAATAACTTGCTTTTGGGCCCTTAATAGCGTCCCTTTGAAAAACTGCCAACTTTCCTCAGTTGTTTTTCCGCTCAGTCTTAATTCCCATGGGACCTTGCCTATCAGCTCTCTGAGCTTACCAAAATCCGCCTTCCTGAAATCCATTGTCTCTATTCTGCTGTACTCCCTTCTACCCTTCCTTAGAATTGCAAATTCTATGATTTCATGATCACTTTCACCCAAGCTTCCTTCTACTTTCAAATTCTCAACAAGTTCCTCCCTATTTGTTAAAATCAAGTCTAGAACAGCTTCCCCCCAGTAGCTTTTTCAACTTTCTGAAACAAAAAGTTGTCTGCAATGCAGTCCAGGAACTTATTGGATAGTCTGTGCCCAGCGGTGTTATTGTCCCAACATATATCTGGATAGTTGAAGTCCCCCATCACCACCAAATCTTGGGCTTTGGATGATTTTGTTAGTTGTTTGAAAAAAGCCTCATCCACCTCTTCCGCCTGATTAGGTGGCCTGTAGTAGACTCCCAGCACGACATCACCTGTGTTTTTTACCCCTTTTAGCCTAACCCAGAGACTCTCCACCCTTCCGTCTCCTATGTCCATCTCCACCTCAGTCCAAGTGTGTACATTTTTAATATATAAGGCAACACCTCCTCCCTTTTTCCCCTGTCTATCCTTCCTGAGCAAACTATACCCATCCACACCAACATTCCAGTCGTGTGTATTATCCCACCAAGTTTCAGTAATGCCAATAATGTCATAGTTGTATTTATTTATTAGCACTTCCAGTTCTTCCTGCTTATTACCCATACTTCTTGCATTTGTATAAAGGCATCTAAGATACTGGTTTGATTTTGCCTCCCAGCTTTGCCCTGACCCTCCTTCCTCTCTGCCATTATAGCCCGTGCTCCCTCCTGTTTCCAACCCATCTCCCAAGTTTTGTTCCCCACTTACCTGTGGGCTTTGCTCACCTGTCCCCGTCGAACCTAGTTTAAAGCCCTCCTTACCAGGTTCGCCAGTCTGTGCGCAAATAAGGCCTTTCCTCTCTTCGAAAGGTGAACGCCATCTGTTCCTAGCAGTCCTTCCTCAAGTAGCATCCCGTGGTCGAGGAAGCCAAAGCCCTCCTGGCGACACCACTTCTTCATTCGTTTTTGAGTTATGGGTTCATGAAGACTCATAATTTAAAACAAAACAGTCTAACCATTCTTCCTAGAATGGGGGTAAAGTCAATAGTGTCGTGGTTTAAAAAAATGGGTAACGTAAACTAAACTCCATGTTCCCCCAATGAGAAGTGGGTAAAGTTTATCTGCATTTCCCCTTGACTACACAACTGCCTAAAATGAGAAACTTGACAGGACTCATCAACCTGGTCCAGCAGCTCCTGCTATCTAAAGCTCTCTGCAAACAGCTCCTATCCACTGCCCTGTGGCTGCTCCTACTCCTGCAACTGCTCAACCTCTCCAAGCTTCTCCCCAGGTGTATTCTCCTTAGTAAGAGTGGCAGCTCAGTGGCAAGCCATTTCCCTAATATGCAACATTGCAGCAGCAGCATCAAGGACGTTTCCATTCCTATCTTGAATCTATCATTGCTCCTCAGACTTGCTGTAGTGATCAAGCTTTCCCTGCCCCCTTCAATGGGTATTGCTGCTTGCTGGATCCTAGTTTCTTGCTGGAGAGTTGGTATGGCTGATGGCCTTATTTCAGGAAGGGAAATATTTTTTTCCTTTAAATCGGGGCTTGGCAACTTCTGGCAAGTGGCTCACCAGGGTAAACACCTCAGCAGGCCGGGCCCGTTTGTTTACATGCTGTGTCGGCAGGTTTGGCCAGTCGTGGCTCCCACTGGCCGCAGTTCGCCATCCCAGGCCAATGGGGGCGACAGGAAGTGGCGTGGGCCGAGGGATATTTTGACAGTCTTGATATAGTGATAATTTGGTTTCATTGATTGAAAGTTTGCTTTGATACTTTTCTGGTTTTCATCAAAACACCTGACTTCTTGGCTTAAAAACCAAAATTTCAGTTTTTGATTTGAAGGAGTATTTTTTTCTCAAATGTGTGATGGCAAAGGCTCCAACTAACACCTCGATAGAATTTGACCAGCTGTATATGGGCCTCCTTTCTGCTCTTCCAAATTATGTTTTCTAGCAAATGTGGGGCTGCGTAAGCAAGTATCCTTGTATAGAAATGAAGCCGTGGTCTGTTGTCCTTTAACCCTGACCACCTCACCTCATAGTCACATTGCACAGATTCTGAATTTCCTGATGTTTTTGTGTTTAACTGTTAACATTTAAAGTTGCAGCTTCACTTAAATACAATATAGCTAACAAAAGCTTATTTCTGCTAGGGTCTGATATGAGTATTCTGACTCTAGAACCCATTGTACTAACATCTTTCAAGTAACAGTGTCTCACAAATAGTGATATTTTTCATTCAGTTGCCAAGTTCTGTCATATCTTCTTTACCTCTTTCTTCTAGAAAGTTACTAAAGTTGGTCCTGAGCTGTGAAATGTGGATCTTGACTTTGAGACTTTCTTCCATTTCCCCTCTCCCAAATTCAGAGTGTTCAGAGCCCAAGTTCTAGTTCATAAGTCTACATGTTGCAGAATAAATTGGTGGTGTTTGGGTTTCCCTGTGTTCTTACATAGCCCATCTGCTGCACTTGTCCCAGTCACTGGACTTTTAAAAGGTGAATCTTGTTGCCAGCCTGTTGTTATGGATACTTGTTCCTGCAGCTACGTTGCAGAATATGACCTGCAGAAAGTGCAAGAGAAATCCAGCTGGCACAAGTTACTGTGAAATAAACTCAAAATTAAATGAGAGCAAGCAGTGGGACTGTACTTTCCGCACAGCTGTTTGTATACTGTAGCTGATCTTTCTGGATCACTGCCCATTACATAAGCAAGCAGAGGCACCTTGAGCAAGTGTATGTAAAGCTGGATTTGGGAATACCAGAAGGGGGCAGTTATAATTTAGCAAAGAGTTAATTCTATCAAATACATTCTGGAAAAATAAACTCTGCGTGAAGCTGATAAAACGCAGCTGTGCAGTGCTTTGGCACATACAGTGCAAGTTCGACCTAAAGTCAATTCTGCCTTGTGTACATACTGTACATACTTAGAGAACATATAACATAATGTATGGAATGTTAGATTATCACTTCATTCAACTCTCTGGGCAGATATTTAGATTTAAGTTCCCTGTAAACTGTACTTATATCAGGTCACAACAAGCAACAGGATGATACCTTGCTGGAGCCAATTGCCTTGCAAACTAAGAAAAAAGTCCAATATGAGTCAAAGCTGGGAGGAAGAAGGAACAACTTTAAACTCTTAATTGCATAATTATTCAGCAGAGAATTCAAGACCGATCTCTTCTGAACATTACAGCAGCATTCGTGTGGAAAAAGGTCTTGGCAAAAAGTAACAGAGGAAGGTCAGCAGAGAACTTTAAGTTCTGTAAAATGACTTGCCACTGCTGTCTGCTTTGCTAACGCCACTCTTGCCTCAGTACAGAATAGCAGCCGGGGTGCAAACTATTTAGAACCTGAATTGTGAGTTTTAGTCTTGTTGTTATTTTAAATTTGGAAACAAAAGGACAATTTTTAATGATGTGGTTGTGCTAGACACAGAGACTGGTGGCAGCCCTGCAGTTTAGTCAGTTTCCTAACACACCTTGGTAATAATATCCTGAGGGACACGCCCGCCCTTGGGCAGAGACCAATGAGCTAGTACAAGGTCATGAGACCCATCCCTTTTTCCGTAGGCAGAGTTGGAGACTCTGCTTCCTGATATATAACACTAGAGAGTTTTCTTGTGAGGTTGAGTTCTTCAGAGCTTTCAGCTGGGGAGCATGTGAGGTGGCTAAAGTGTCACTCACCTACCCCTCAGAACTCCTAACGTTGGCAGTGTGACAGCCACAAAGGGAAGACATTCCACACAACAGCCCCCTGTTGTTGGCTAAGACCAGCCTTCCTCTACAGTCGATATGTGGGGATTGGACAGTAGAGCCTCTATGATTGCCTCTGCCTTACTCCTATGAACTACAATGTTTTCTGACGAAGTGGGTATTCACCCACAAAAGCTCATGCTCCAAAACTTCTGTTAGTCTATAAGGTGCCACAGGATTCTTTGCTGCTTTTACAATATTTTTGGGACTCTCTGACTCCCTCATCACCAGGCTGCTTCTCACTTTTCTTTTTTAGCCTCCTCTACAGGGGCTACTATAGTCCTAGGGTGAGAGAGGGCCCAGGATCAGTAAAGGCATAAGGGAGCTCTTTCTAGGAATATCTCATTCCTTTTGTGGGACTCATC
The DNA here is from genome assembly GCF_025201925.1 of Gopherus flavomarginatus. NCBI lineage: Eukaryota > Metazoa > Chordata > Testudines > Testudinidae > Gopherus > Gopherus flavomarginatus. Next base: position 199,112,972 of record NC_066617.1, on the reverse strand, counting down.
AGTATGATGCATTGCAAACTATTGAAATTGTGGGCTATTGCTTTAAATGCTCAAGGTTTTTTCCTGGTCCTGCTTGCAGATTAGAGGGGTCTGTAGGAAAGTGTGCAATCTGGGTTTAGTACAGTCACTTATCAGACAACCAGCCTAGAGTAATGTGGGATGATTTGTGCCTCTGTGTTGTAGAGAGCAGCCTGCTTTGTGTCTGTCTTCTGGTTCTTGTGGTGAGGTCTTGATTCTAGGAAAGAAAGCAGAGATGCACTGCAGCCTTCCAGCAAGAGTATTCAACTTCTCTGTTGTGTGTTGTGAAACATAATACTTAGGACCAGGCTCTTACTGCATCATTCTAAGGTGGTGGGTTCCATGATTTGACTCCAAGACATTAGCCATCCCTAAGCAGAGTTGGCATACAAACTTTGTGGATGTAAAACTTTAAATCAATATGCAAATATTAAAAACAAATAGCCTTCTAGTAGACATGGTTTAGTTTTAAGAATCAAACAATTCTTTAGTGGAAATGTGTCAAGTGTATTACGTACCTAAACTGCATACTAGTTAAACAGATCACAGACAGTGCCACGTGAAAACTTTCCATCAAGATGGTTCTTTCATGTGAAATGTTTTTCTGATTTAAATGACATTTTTCACAAAAAGTCTGTTTTTTGGAAACTTCTAGTATATCGTTAAAAAACACCAAGATACTTTGATTCTGAAACTTTGCTGAGTTGCTTCATGTGAGTTACAGTTCCGGTGACTTACACTCATTTCAAATCTGTGGGTGGGCTTCCTACTGAACTTCATCTCCCATGGTGCATTGTGGCCACGAGGCTGCTATGATACACCATCTCCCCTCAGCAGGTGGCACAGTTGGCACCATTTCAAAATCAAAATACTTACATCTTTTGGCCAAAATATCTTGGATTTTGTTTTTAAATTTTTTCATTTTAATTGAAATTTTCCAAAGGGGGGAAATGTAAAATCCATTTTCTGACCAGATCCGATAAGATAAACCGGTGCCTAAATGTTTCCAATGTAGTTCTTGATAGAGGGGTCAGGACCTTCTAAAGCAGAGGTCGGCACCTTTCAGAAGTGCTGTGCCGAGTCTTCATTTATTCACTCTAATTTAAGGTTTCGCGTGCCAATCATACATTTTAAAGTTTTTAGGTCTCTTTCTATGAGTTTATAATATATAACTAAACTATTGTTGTATGTAAAGTAAATAAGGTTTTAAAAATGTTTGAGAAGCTTCATTTAAAATTAAATTAAAATGCAGAGCCCCCCAGAGCAGTGGCCAGGCAGTGTGAGTGCCACTGAAAATGAGCTCACGTGCCGCCTTCAGCACGCGTGCCATAGGTTGCCTACCCCTGTTCTAAAGCCTAGTGAAGAGCAGGGAGAGCAGTCTTATTGTCATCTTGGGATCCTCAGAATAAAACAGCTGAGCAACTTCTTTGTGTTCCCTGCTCAGTCTGTGACTTGGGTCTGGCTAATAATTAAGGGATATATTATTCCATTCCTTTTTTCACAAAGCTTTCTTTAACAGTGGGGAATTCAGTGTGTCAACTTATGGCATGATACAGCCGTGAGATTTTTTTGAACTACAGAGTGACTTGGGTCATTGTCTGTTACAAAAGCCAGCAGAGACTCCTTCATCAGCTATATGTGAAGTGGATTTGGAAGGCCAAAGTGGTAGTGACGTAGCTGATAAAAACTAAAATTACAATTACACCTTTTGGATGAAGTGATTTGGAATTTTTACATGCAAAATGTATAGTTTTGCATATGAAGCAATAGTGAGAGCAGCAGAAAATCTCATTACATTTAGCAGCAAAGAATCCTGTGGCACCTTATAGACTAACAGACGTTTTGGAGCATGAGCTTTCGTAGGTGAATACCCACTTCCTCAGATGCATGTAGTGGAAATCTCCAGTGGCAGGTATATATATGCAGGCAAGCTAGAGATAATGAGGTAGTTCAATCAGGGCGGATGAGGCCCTGTTCTAGCAGTTGAGGTGTGAAAACCAAGGGAGGAGAAACTGGTTCTGTAATTGGCAAGCCATTCACAGTCTTTGTTTAATCCTGAGCTGAAGGTGTCAAATTTGCAGATGAACTGAAGCTCAGCAGTTTCTCTTTGAAGTCTGGTCCTGAAGTTTTTTTGCTGCAGGATGGCCACCTTAAAGTCTGCTATAGTGTGGCCAGGGAGGTTGAAGTGCTCTCCTACAGGTTTTTGTATATTGCCATTCCTAATGTCTACAAAAAAACTTCAGGACCAGACTTCAAAGAGAAACTGCTGAGCTTCAGTTCATCTGCAAATTTGACACCATCAGCTCAGGATTGAACAATGACTGTGAATGGCTTGCCAATTACAGAACCCGTTTCTCCTCTCTTGGTTTTCACACCTCAACTGCTAGAACAGGGCCTCATCCTCCCTGATTGAACTGACCTTGTTATCTGTAGCTTGCTTGCTAGCATATATATACCTGCCCCTGGAAATTTCCATTACATGCATCTGAGGAAGTGGGTATTCACCCACGAAAGCTCATGCTCCAAAACGTCTGTTAGTCTATAAGGTGCCACAGGATTCTTTGCTGCTTTTACAGATCCAGACTAACACGGCTACCCTTCTGATTCATTACATTTAAAAGATTGATTTAAATATTTTCTTAAATTAGTTTAACTTCCTAAAATAATACCTATTCTGAGAAATACTTTTCTGATAGCAGCTGACAGGAGAATTCTCCTTTCATTGTGAGGAACTGTTACACACATGAAATAACTGCCATTCATAGGAATGCTTGAGTCAATCTTTCAGAATTGATATACAGGCTGGTGGGTTTTTTATTTTGAAAGTGGATTATTTTAGGCTTAATTATCATTTTCCAGGTTTCAGAAATATCCCCTAATGCAGCTTTTTAAAGAGCTCAACCCCTTTCCCACTTAGGACAATGGCAATGGATTAGCTGAAGCAGGATCATCACCTATGAAGGCAAATGCAATTCAATATCATGACATGCCAGTCATGGATGATTCAAAATGGGGCAGTTTGAAATTAGTCTCTGAACATCATTTAAAAAACAAACAAACAAACGAACAAACAATACTTTAATAAATTATTGAAAATGTTGCATTAGAGCAATCCAAGTACAAAATCAATGCCATTCTAGCAAACACAGAACAGGGGTCAAGTGTTTGCAATCTCTCCACAATGAGAAACAATTCAATAAGCAAATTGTCCATCAGCTCCAGTTTGTCATGGTTCTCTCCTATTGAGAACCTCCTGTGATACACCTATTATACTGCAAAATCATAATCTTAGATTGAAAATGACTCAACCTGATGCAAGATGTTGGGAAAGGAAATGGAGCTTGACCAAATGTGTTTCACTTCTGTTAATAAATATTCACCTCAAACCACAAGGTTAACAAATCCAGGCTGTGCTGGATGAAGGAGCTGAAGTAAGTTTCAAAGCTGCTGAGGACTCCAGAGGCAAACACTTTGCCTTTATTGCCAGATGATGCTATGATGGAGGTCAATACAGCGAATGAGAAAATGGGCTAGGTAGCAGTGTAGTCTGAAATAAAGGCAAATGAACCACCATATAGCCTCTATCTGAAGTGCATTTTTTTCTTTGAAAAGTGACCATTTTTTTTCTAAAAGAGAGAGGTTTTTGGGGGTTTCTATATTTTATTTGAATAACTCCCTGTCTCCAATAAATTTGCCCTGTTTACAAGAAGACATTCACTTAAACAATGCAGAACTTATCCTGAGATGTGAAAGTCAAGCTGGGTTCTTTCATATCACCAGTAATAAACATGGGCAAAATTATGCCATAAATGACAGCTATAATCTCCAATGATACCCTCAGTTACTTCTGTGCCACCCATTAGCTTTCCAAATCGGGTTGCACAGATGTTGATTGGCGGGCATAAAGTTCCTCAGGCCAAATGATTATTAGTAGCGATGTGTGAAGATCAAGGTCAAATTTGCAATTAAAAAATAACTTGTAAACTGTGTCAATTTTATATGTAACTAGTACAACACAAATATGGTGCCTCCTGATAACTTTAGTCACTAGAGTACAGTGCATTTGAATACATTTTTTAATTTTCATGTTTTCTTTTATGGTAACTTATTGCTTTCAAGTAAAATTGACAAAATTCTTCCCATCAGTGTGCATGTAGAAGATTGCTAAGGATAAATAGTGAAAATGGTGAGTCCTTTACTCAGGAACTTCAGTTAACTTGCAATGGGTCATTCAAACTGTTTTTATCTTCCTATGGACATAGACAATGTGCAAACTGCAAATAAACTTTTTGAGCGGTATAAGTCAGAGCCACGTTCTCTCCCCACCCAAAACAATCTTCTGCCTTCTGGAAAGTGAGGTTTTCAGCCTTTCTGGCTATTAAATATTTGAAGAAACCTAGGCTTATTTTTCATACCTGGCACAGCCTGACAATTCATAAATGAGAAATTAGTTGCTGCTTTTGAATCCTGAACACCATACGTTCTGCCACAGTCCTCTAATTTCCTCCATCATTTGCTTGCAGAAGACGTGAGAAGCAGCATTACTTTGTCTGGGAAACTTGTTGTTTTTCCAGTGTTTTGTAAAGTCCACTCAACTGTCATAAGAATTAACTTGCTTATAAACCTTTATTATGATTTAGCTCCAATTTCAGTCCTGTTCTTGGATTCACAGTGTACACTAACTCACCAGCCAGAATGCCTTTCCCTGGAACATATTTTTCCAATTTCAGAGTAGTCTTTTTTTCCTACTACACATCTTAAAATATAAGTGGAATGGCTTATATGGCAAGATGAAGAAATTGAGCTAGAACCTCAACTTTTCAGCAAACTTTTCTTCATTTTTATGAGGTTTTGTTGCAGAGCTAACACATTTTCCTTTTCTCATTCTAGGTTGCACGTTTTGTGATCCTAAGAGCTTCATAAGTCTAACTCATAGTGTAACAAGAACTGGCTGGAAAACAAGAATTCCGTTTCATGAACAATTTCTGGTTTCATTATACATCCTCATTAAATGAACCTTTGGAATTTTTGGTGAAAAACCAGGGATAGACCCCTGCTCCAATATAGCCAGTAGACCAATGTTTAGGGAATTCACCTGGGATCCAGGTTCAAATCCTTGCCCTGAATCAAGCAAAGCAGGGACTCAAACCTGCATCTCAGCCAGGGCTAGCTCCAGGCCACAGCACGCCAAGCGCTTGCTTGGGGCTGCATGCCATGGGGGGCGCTCTTCTGGTTGCTGGGAGGGCGGCAGGCGGCTCCGGTGGAGCTCCCGCAGGCAGGCAGTAGCATAAAAGAGACAAAAAAACCCAAAAATAAAAACAACCAAAACAATACATACAAAGGGAAATTTGTTATATGCTGCAGTAACATGACTGTAGAGTAATCCGAGACAGCTTATACATCTTACTATGTGTGTATTTATTTATATATATGGGATTAGTCTCCGGAGCCGCGGGACCACCGGATCCCCTGCAGGGAAGCCTGTGGGAGGTCCACCGGAGCTGCGGGACCGGTGAGTAGCGGAGCGCCCCTCGCGGCGTGCCACCGTGCTTGGGGCGGCGAAATTGCTAGAGCCGGCCCTGATCTCAGCATCCCAAGTGAATGCCCTGACCACTTGGCTATTGGCTATTTTGGGATTGTTTTCTGGTTTTGATCAGAAATTTCATTCTGGACCTGAAAAACCTTCCTGTTGAAAATGATACACCTCTGCGAAAGTTTTAGTTTTGATAAAACAATATTTTCTGATTAAAAAACCAGAAAAATTCCCAGCCTGCTCCAGTCATAATAAACATATGATCAGACTGGTCTTGTTATAAACAAATGCTAGTACTTCTGGGTTTCTAGTACCAGTGTGTAAAGTGTGAACTGTACATTCTAAGTCTCACGTGGAAGTGGCCCTAAAAGAATGACTTTTTCACAGTGCCACATGTATATCAGTGCTAGTCTCTTACACAAAAACAAATTCTAAGAGCTAACAAAAAAGAGCAGACAAATGGGTTCAGTCACACAATACAGGCCTAATTTTCCACTAGTGTATATAAAGTCCATGTATTAACATGACATTGCATTTGCACATGAAAGCAGGATGAGGGTGTAACTCTCATTTGGGGCTACATACATACCTTTCCTCTGGAGAAGCCTTCTCTGACGAGCCTGTGTTTTCTATTTTTCCCAGAACAAACTTTTCCCAACATGATTAAGATAATTATGCAATGTTCTGTAGTCCTTAACTCGCGTGCCAGAATAATAATGTTTTTCTGAAGTCTTTCTAGCCATGCATATATTCCTTTTATTTTATTGTCTTCCGATCTCTCTGTGCCTGTAAAACTGCAGATCAAAACCATCTGCTAAACTGACGTGGACATCTGTGGCAATGTCTGGCTGAAACATTTTCAGAAAAGCTGAACTCTGACCTATGAGACAGGTGTATATAACTCCTATCCATATGTTGGCACCCATTCTAAGGCCTCTTCACCCTGCAAGCGTGGTTCAAAAGGGCATTAGTGAAAATGAGCATATGGCCTCTATATGTTTAAAGGGGCTATTAATCTCTGCCTGTGCTACAGTGTCTCACCATTTTGAGACAGGTGAAAACACAATGTGAAAAACAAGCTAATTATGATTAGTCTCTGGGATATTTGCACTTGCCAGTTGCAACCAATTTTAGTGCAGCTGACCAGGAGGAAAACAATCAGGTAAATATCCAATCATTTTAAATGAGACAAAGGTGTCTCACAAAGCAATACTGGTCTGGATATCCATTGTCTCTACTTCATTAACATAGCACAACTGCTTGCTAGGCTGAAAGAGCATTTGGGGAAGTTGCAAATTTCTTGTTTTCAAAATCCCCAAATGAGTGTGTGACGTTCTATAATGCAGGGGAACCCCCTGAACCCCCATGTTTCTCCTTATAATATGATTGTGTGGTATCCAATGCAAAGTTTGTCATGTTGAGTGTCTTTGGAAGGTTTATGATGCGCTGAGCATTGTTGTTATAGTAATGTTATAGGTTGTAATTTCATATATATAGTTATGAGGCTTAAACAAGCCTAGACAAAACTGTTCAGGAGCAGAGGGGCAGTTCACTCTTCATCAGGGCATGTATGGGACAAACCCAGCCCAGCCTGACAGGAACAAAGGACACTGGCCTAGGCAGCAGCAAAGGATCTGTTGGACTCTTGAGTGACTCATCCCCCTTCGCTTAGTCACTTTGGGACTATGATGAGGTAATGCTCACCTGACTCTGAAAGGGAGGAGGCAAAGCCAAGAGGGAAGAAAGAACATGGTAAAAGGGAGAGACATTTGCCTCTTTCACCTCCATCTACAGGCACCACCACCAAATGACTGAAGTGCTGATCAAAGGGGAGAGCCTGGCTGTGGTGAGTAGCATCTAAGATTGTAAGGGCACTGAAAGTGTTAAGATCAGCTTAGAATGCATTTTGCTTTTATTTCATTTGACCAAATTGGACTTCTTTTGCTTTGACTTATACTCACTTAAAATCTATCTTTTATAGTTAATAAATGTGTTTGTTTATGCTACCTGAAGCAGTGCATTTGGTTTGAAGCATGTCAGACTCCCTTTGGGATAACAAGCCTGGTGCATATAAATTTCTTTGTTAAATTGATGAACTCATATAAGCTTACAGCATCTAGCGGGCATAACTGGACACTGCAAGACGGAGGTTCCTAGGGTTGTGTCTGGGACTGGAGATACTATCTAATGTCATTCACTTGCACAATCCAAGCAGCAGCTGGCCAAAAGCGCTCACTCACGTAGCTGGGAGCAGTTTACATGCTAGAGGCTGTGCGTGAACAGCCCAGAGGTAGGGGTTCTTATAGCAGAGAAGGGTAAGGCTGGCTCCCAGAGTCGAGGTTTGGAGTGACCTAGCAGGTCACTGGTCCAGATAACACAAGGGGAACATCATAGAGTGTCAAAAGAAATAACTGCTTTAGCACTTTAAATTTAGAAAGTCACCTGAATAACATAGTAGCTCCACTACTGGTCTCTAATTACCATTTTTTATTTTTATATAAGTCTAGGATACTCACCAATACAATACTGTACAAATTTATCTAAAATATGTTTGAAATAGAAATATCTATTTGAAATACATTGTAGTCTCATTGGAGCCTATGGAACAGAAGTGATCTAGCAGTAGCGTGGACTGGATGTATTTCTGTTCAAGATTAGATTAGCCGCAGGCTTTTAACATATGAGATTATACTTTGAAGTTAGCCCTGTACTAGCAATTAACTGATTATAAATGTCTTTAATGGGCTTTATATGACAAGAGCACGAAACTTCCTGTCATTACAGATTAGCTTTCTAGCATCCCCCTTCAACGACTACCTTAATGCTAGATAACAGCAGATGGTAGAACTACTTCTACAACATGAATAGCACCACATATTGTAGTGAGGAACTCCCTTTATCCTGGTACTATATTAGAGGGACATGCTGATGGAAGATGAAACACTTATGTGTGTGTATTTATGGGGGGTTTAGACAACATGGAAATTACATTTAGCACTGGAAAAGAAGAATAATTCTGTTTGGTGAAAAACGTTGAAGTTTTGAATTTTTTCATTCCACAGCACAATGAAAACGAGAATGTTAGAAATCTTTTGTGAAAAAGCACCCGCGTCCTGATAAGCCGATACCCCAGTGGTAAGGGCACTTGCCTGGGAAGTTGGACTGGGGCTGGGGACGTGAATTTATCTCCCAGGTGAGCACACTTGGCTTTTGGCTGTTCTTTGCTTCCCAGTTGTCTCAAGAAATTCCATTTTGGACCCAAGAAACTTTCCAGACAAAACTTTAACTGAAACTTATACAAAACAGAATTTTTGACAGAAAAAAAGTTTTAGAAAAACTTTAACCAGCTGTAATTACATTGTCATTCCTTACAAACGCATTCTTCAAATTTGAACAAACCAATGTTCTGATGAGGGCGGTAGCTTTCTTGTCTGTGTCTGCTCCTAAGTCAACTACTCGTTTACCATGATTCCACTGAAGTTTCCAGCAAGCTATTTTGAAATAATGCAGATTATGATAAAAAAAAACTTCTAATGGGTTAAGAGATGGCCAATTATCAAGAAAGTGAATGTAGTCTCACACAGCTAATAGAATTTATCTTTTTTACTGTATGTATCCACATACATGCAAACATATGGTGTGGGGAGGGGAATTGCTAAGGGAGGAAATCTTAGAAAGGCTCTACTTGTAGAGTCTTTCTGTTAACTACTGTGGTGAGGATAGAAGGAGGTGGCATTTGCCCCCATCTCTGAATGACGAAGAAATTCCACTCAAGACAAATGATTTGGCTATCTATTGTTACTCTGTATCAGCTCTGGGAATTCCTGAGCTGCGGCCTCATTAAGCTTCTTGCTCTCGAAACTCATCCCCAGCCCACCATATAGTCTCACAGCACACATGGGGAACTTAAAGTAAATATGATCTGAGACAGTAACTCAATGAGTGGAAAATGCAGATGCATTTTGTGGGTTCCTGGGCTAAGGCAATGGCTATGCAAAAGATCGATGTGCGCATGACTTCCATGGGACTTGTATCATGAAGGGTGCCATCCTCTATGGCTTGGTGAGGTAACACCAGGTCTAGCAAGATGTAGAACTGAAGGAAAACTTTGTTATTTGGAGGAATAGGAAAGGTCAGGAACAGGAGTTCTGCATGATTTTATACTAGATATATCCATTTGTGTCTTTGCAGGATACACTGTTCAGGAGGGCAACAGAAGATTTAAAGATTAGTTGAAACTTTTTAAAACTCCAGCGTCTTTACCTATAGCTCAACTCATAGCGAAGAATAACATTCCATTTAATTTAGTCTCCAAGTGTAGAATTGGAGATGTTAGAGCCATTGTTTGCATTGCAGTCTCATTTTTAAAGAAAGGTGGGTCAGTGATACTCAGTGGTCAAACATATTGTATTTCACTAAAAGAACAGCCAGCGAGCCAATTTTTAAATTCTTACAATTTAAAATATTTCCAAATGCTTTATTGCATTCAATCACATTTATTCAGATACAGACTAATGGAATATGTACCCTGGAAATGTCGTAATTAGAACTGTGTGAATTGTTTGTATTGGATCTTGATCCCATCTGAACTGCATCTGATTCCAGTTTGAATGTTTTGCAATCATGGGTCAAGGATGTTTGTACAATGGGAAGTTCACAAATACCATTAGAATATCTTTGGTGGTCTCATTACTTCAATTCCCATAAGCTTGTATCAGAGCTTAAGGCATTGTGGTCAAGGAATAAGTGTGGAAATCAGCCTAAATTCTGTACCTAGCTTTGTCAGACTTCTTGTATGACCTTCAGCAAGAACCTTGGTCTCTACTCCTGCAGAGGGAACCAATGCAGAGACTACACCCAATAGGAGCAGAAGCAGCCAAAGCAGGAACTGCTGCACCAGAGCTGGGTAAAATGGGGCCTATCTGAGCCACTCCCCCAGTACTCCCAGACCCAGAACTGTGCAGGTGAGACCCCAGTATGTAGGCACTAGGATCCAGATGATGCCTCCCTTCCCCCTGCCATGTGGCCTTGGAAGTCAAATTGCAGACAGCAGCCACCTGGAAACTACAACTGGTAGGGCAGAAGCAGCCAACTTAGAGACTTTCAGACAGTGAGAGAACATTTTAGAGTTTTGGTTGGACTGTCACTGCCCTGTGCTGATTGCCTATTTGCTTCAACACTCCCTCTCTCTCCTCCCTGAGTCTGCTGACCCCAGTTTCACTCCACACCTGCCCCTCTTACACTCTTCTCCCCTGCCTGTCCCTTCTCTTTTCTTTCAATTTAGTTGATCCTTCCTAAGTAACACACCTCCAAAATAAAAATAAATGTAAAAATTGTGGATGCAATGACATTTGCTGCCATCACATTCTTCACTCTTAAACTCTTTCTCCCACTCTGTGTTACAGGGACCATCTGCTACTCTGTTGGTATATTGTTCTTAAGCACTAGCGTGATAAACATGAATAACTAATCATATTCATTTTCCTCAGTTGTAAAAAGGGAGATAACACTAAATACATAAAAAGGCATTGCAGGGCTGAGTTTATAGAAGGTTGTAGAATACTTTGACAATACTGAAAAAATAGACCTTGTTACACGAATAAGGGTGTCAGCTTGCAAAGCCTTACTTACATAAGCAGAGTTTAATCATACTAATCACCCTGAAAATAGTGGGATTTCTCAGGTAAGGCTCCCACGAGTAAAGATTTACAGACATTTCATGTTTATGCTTCAATTTTTTAAGTTGCACAGACAGATTTTGAAAATGAAACTTGATTAGTGATGACACCTATATCTAATTTATATATATCTCAAAAGTGCATTAAGAAATCTCTTTATTTAAATATAACATAACAGTATTATGGATAATGTACATTTGAAATGCTATGTATGTTATGGAAGACTTTGTCCAAGGAATTGGTATGTTTAAGGATAAACTCATGCTTAGATACCTTGCTGAATTAAGGTCTTAGTCCCTACTGTATTTCTATACTGTATTAGTTACATCAGGCAATGTAGAGATTCGGTCAGTTGAGAATCAACATTTTTCCTTAACTTGCTTTTGTCAGGAACTGTGTAAGCTTGTTGAGTCGATGTTAGGGGGCTTATTCCTTCACCCTCTCACTTCCCTGGTCCTTCTCGCCTGAACAGAGAGCAACAATACCCGAAGTCCAAAGGCGCAAACAATTCAATGTTTATTGGGGTGAACTTCCAGCAAGCATGATTCCAGTTTCCTTCCTAAGTGTCCCCCTTCCCAGCTCTGACACCACAAAGCCTTGCTTGTGTCCCTATTCCTGTTCCCATCCCCTGTTCCCATTTCCCCTTTTAGCAAAACATGATCCCAATTTCCCCAGTCCCTGTTCCCATCCCCCCCTTTCTGATTGACTGCAGACTATATAGTAAAACCTGTGTTTTGCTTAGCTATTCCTTAACCAATCATTTTGCTGAAATTTAACTAACCAATCCTAACATACTGTAACATGGTTATTTAACCAATTATATTCCACCACCGTCATTGGTTGACACCCAACAAAATTAATTATACAGCAGACAGAAACAATCACAGAACCAGAGACCATGCAAATAAACATACAAAACAATACAGAAGTGAGTATTTTACAACTACTTCTATACAGACATAAGGGTTTTCCAGCTGTGTCTATTGATAAGTGAGTTCTTGCCTGACAGGATGCTCTTAAACTAAGCTTCCTTTTACATCTTCTAGGCTCTTCCCTTTCTCTGGAGGTGATAGGAATATCAGGACAGGACTGTAATCCTAATAGCCCAATAGCATCTTATTTCAATATGACTAGTTTGGAATGTGAGGATGTGATCATACACTTCCCAGCTTATGGCTGCCTAACTACATCTTAGCTGAAGGCCTTGGCCTGTCACAGTAAGAGAAGGCCATTACACAGACAGTGATTTTGATTCTTTCTTTTATACCTCTATAACTAGTTAAATGATAAGAATACACCTAAATTCTTAAAAGTATAAGCCTTTGCAGTCAGGCCTGAATATCTATATACTAACAGTCTACAACTAGCTCCAAACCCAAGCTATGCATTGATTATAAAGTTAAAAACTCATTTTGCTTAAAATGAAGTTTTATCCACAAAAGGCAATTCAAAGATAACACTGCATCAACCTTAAATCTGCTCCCCAAGTTTGGCTGCTTCTAGGGTTCCTTCCAGCATAACTTGTCCACATCAGTGTCAGCATTAATTAATTGTGAGATGTCTGCAGGATTCCAACACCTACCCTCACCATGGGGCAGAGTCTCCTACCACCCTCTTAGATTGTTTTCTGACAATACACCCAACCATATGTTTTAGACACCAATATTCTCACCCTTTGAAAAATGAATCATTTGTCAACAGCAAGAAGCTTCCAGGTAGCAACTTAGCTTAGGCTACAGAGACTATGAAGAAAAAATGTTTTACTTTGTGGCAATCTAACACCTTTGTAAATGGTTGTATCTCAAAAGGCCTATTTACCCATTTAACTCTTGATGTCATGGACTGAATGATGTACTGCTGGAGGGATAAGCACCATGATCTGGGGTAAGGGAGAATTCAATAAGAATGCAGTAGGTGTCACTCTATTAGTTTGCTCTTCAGAGTAAAAGGTTATGTTGGTTTGCTTCAGCAGGGAGTAACAACTTTCTCCCAATGCTTTTCTCCAGTATGCTCTATGTCTTGTATCATTTAAGAAGGATCCACATAATTTCACATCACTCTCCTATGTCCCCCTGACCTTTCCCCTGCTAAATGACTCTTTATCATGCCACCTGTAGTAAGATGAGGCCTTGAAACATAAACTCTTGTGTCAGAGGCCCAGTCTGAGGCCTGAAGTCTGAACCAAAGTACTTCCAGGCACTGCTAAGCAAAAGCTGGGCTGTGAGCCACAGGCAGGCCCCACTCACAGAAGTTGGTGAGAAGAGGGTTGCTAGAAACAGGTGCATCCACACATCAGGGCCACCCAGTGGAGGGGCAAGTGGGGCAATTTGACCCAAATCGTGGGCCCCACAGGGGCCCCCACAAGAGTTTTTTGGGGCCCCCGGAGCGAGGTTCTCCTGGAAAACTCTCACAGGGCCCTGGCCCCTGGAGCTTCTTCCGCTCCAGGTCTTCAGCGGCAATTTGGCAGTGGGGGTCCTTCCGCTCCAGGACCCGCCACTGAAGTGCTGGGTCTTCAGCAGTAATTCAGTGGTGGGGGGCCCCTGCCATGGGTCTTTGAAGCACTTCAGCAGCGGGTCCTGGAGCAGAAGGACCCCTCCACCGCTGAATTACTGCCGAAGTGGAGGCCCCTCCCCGGCCGAAGACCCCAGGCCCCCTGAATCCTCTGGGCGGTCCTGCCACACATAAGTGCTAATAAGAGGAACTTGTGCCAAGATGACATCAGGACACTCCACAGCCATAACAAGGAACAGGCAGTTGCATCTTAAAGACAGGGTCGAAAGGACAGCATGATGGATAGATCTGTTTGAAACAATATGATCAAAGGAGGAGACAGCACTCTAATGAGCCAAGGGACTGTACTTCAATACGTCAGTAGGGATGAGTAATCTGTCCTGTAACTGTATAAAATTAGGCCCCAGAGTGCACATCTTTGTCTGGCCTAGGGGGCAGTGGAAAGTCCTGTCACTGACTGAGCTGGTCCATTACCAGGGGGCACAAATTTGTAGTATGTCTTGTAGAGTCTACAGGAAACTATTACTGTGCTTCATTTGACAATAAACCTGGCTTGGGTTCCTTCATACCTTACTAAAGTCTGTGGGTTTTGGGGGTTCTCTCGGGGTTTGCTGTGTCAGCTCTCTGCGCCGAGCCGGGGCAGCACACAGAGGTAACAAGCACACAGCCAACTGTTATCATCATCGAACAAGAGCAAAGCACCACATCAGTAGCCGCTGATAACACCACCTAAGTCTCTTTGCTTTCCTCCCTTTAATGGGTTGTGAGATGGAGATCCTCATCTGAAATATTGCTAAAGCTATATAATTAAAAAAAATCTAAATATATACCAGATGTACAAGTGCTTTTGCACTTGTTATGGGTTCAGTAGCATCATAACAGCTCTTTCAATTATATATTCCCTTTCTCATGTGGTCTGCACATGGGACATCTTGGCTATGATCTTAGCTGCAGAACTGGGAGCTTCCAAATTCAAAACAAGTCTTATCTTAAGGTTCCTCATGTTAATTCTTACCCCTCCTCCAAACTACGTGGCATTTGCATGCTCTAACATGGCCACATCTGAGCAACAAAACTGAAGCACAGAAAAACAAAAGCACTATTTTACTTCAATAGGCTGTGGTGACAATTAATGTGGGAATTCTTGGATTAGGATCTATTTTTTAGTATGATGTGTGATACTTTTCACCATGCAGTTTGCACTGCGTGTTCTGTGACGAGCTCACTATGCATTGCTCAAAGAATATACCCAGTTTGTGCTCCAGTGTCCTTCCCCTTTGCATGCAGCATGATTACAGTAAAAGGTCTGCTGAATCTTCTAAGGTCTCAAAGATACAAGGATGACAGGGGAAGTTAGACAGAGCATATGGGAGAAGTTATAAGCTCACTGATCCAGTGCTTTCATTGGAATGTTATGACAAGGGAGTTGCAGCCAAGTTAAGTCTGACACAGGGAGACTCCCAAAAAATCATGCACCTTGAAGTAGGGGTTAGATTATTTTTTTAAGTACTGGTGTATGTGTAGTCTTCCTAATACGTGTTCCTGATTTATAATCAAAACTATACATTCAATTGGACTTTATTCAAGCTTTCAAGTCTTACTCTGACTAAATATACTGCCAACAGTTGAAAGATATACATAGAGGAGAGGAGATGACACTCTCTGCATCCCTAATGCATCCAGGTCAAGTGACACTTGTACATCTGCTATGAAGCAAGGGCTGTTTCCCTGTTTGTGCAGTGGCTTGCACAATGGATCCCAATGTTGGAATCACCTCAAGGCCCAAATAGTGATAAATATTTGTTGAAAGAACTATAGAAAGAAGCTATGAAATACCACACTCTTGGCTGGCCAAGAAGTGATATTTAGGCAGCGGATACATGAAAATAGGTTAAAATTAGTTCTATTGCTGTGGTATGTATAGATAGGGAGAGGTGGTATGAAAACAATCTTGATATGAATGTGGAGTCTTAGCACTCTAAAAATTTATATATTGAGTCGCTGCTCTGGGGAAGCAAGGCTGGAGTTGGACTGATGTTACCCAGAATCCTCCATGCAAACAAAATAAAGAATTAAGAAAATTAAAAGTTGTAAAGACTACCCTGATAAGTGGAAACTCTGCATTGTATGTGTATATTGGTAACAGTGAAGCACTGAAAAGTCAGATTACGTTACCCAGATGACAGCATTTTTCCCCATAAGATTTACAAATGGAGATGCAATCTTCACTTGCCAGTCATTCTACTTGCCAAATTCATTGTTGCAAGTGATCCAACCCTGGACAAATCATCCAATAGATAAATAACAGATATTCTATAACAAACTCTTTTCCATCTTTTTAAAAAATTGTAGTCTGATAAACTTATCCATTTAGTTCAGTCTGAAGCTCCTGGGTTTTGTCAGCCAAAGTGAGAACTCACAACTCATTCCTTTTTATTTAATCTTTGTGTTGAGACAGGCCTGCCTTAACAATGAAATCCCTGGCTTTTGTCAGTTGGTCACATACTTAACACTACTTGGCCAATATAGATCTGTTTTTGAATTAAACTTAACACCAGCTTAACTACCATCAATGCTGAAATTTGAACCATGGACCTGGAAACAGCTGTCAACTGACTAGTTTTAGGCTTTCTTTCTACACCTATAGTTAGACAGACAAGGTGGGTGAGATAGTATCTTTTATTGACCCAACTTTTGTTGGTGAGAGAGACAAGCTTTCGAGTTCACACTGAGCGCTTCTTCAGGTCTGGGCTAATCTGAATGCTTGGCTGTCTTACATCCTTGGACTAACTCAGCAACACTAGTGTATACACCTATAGATCACATTTTATCATATGCATTTTTTATTACAATGGCTTTGGCTTTCCTCTAGAAGTGAACCTTTAAAGAGAGAAGAAAAAGCCAATCATCTTTTCAACCAACTATTGTGTTTAGGGGATAAGAAAATAAGAAGCAGATTGATATTTATTGTATAAAATAACAGAAAAACAAAAGTATATACTCTTTCCAGTAGATTATCCTGTGAAACCTAAAGCTATTATTGAGAAAGAATATTAGGCTGTGAAATTTTAGTCCTCAATCATAATCTGGAAATCTATTTTTCTTAACCATACACTAGTTAAGAAAACAGAGATCCAGATCGAGTTAGTCTTCATATTGGAGGAGCGGGTGGCTGTTTACATTACAACTTCAGAACAGAGACTGGAACAATCATAACAAGCAGCTCTTGACTTCTGCAGAGCTGAAGATCAAATCTGTCTGAAGGAAGGATGAGGTAGTATTTACTTTGAGGAACTCAAGATTTGATGAGGGCTGGAATGAGCCAAAATTACATCATGACTGATGCACTTTCTGCAGAATTTAAGTTCTCTTCTTTAAAAAAACCAAAACCCACCCCAATCCTGCAAACAGTTAAGTCATCTCATTGATTTCGGTGGGACTACTCACATACACGAAGTTAAGCAGCTACATAAGTGTATTGCTGGCCTTACTCCCTGCCATATTTCAGGTTATGATGCCAAATTGCCAGGGCACTAGAACAAACTAGATTGTGGTGGTTTTTATAATGGCAAAAGTGTGTTATGTGTGTCTCCCCCGCCCCGGTTTTACTCTCTTCGCCATGTAACATGGCTGAAGTAGTTGTACTCAGACTGGAAAATTGTTCTCCTGGAATGAGAACAAACATGCAAAAATTCCTAAAATATGGAAAAAAGCCTAAAATATGTTTCAAGATTCTTTTCTTTTTTCAAAATAGAACAGAAACACTTAAACAGCTGAATTATAGTTGTTGCTGTGCATTCTACCTATAATACAGGTGTGCGTGTGTGTCTCTCTCACACTCACACATACAATGACTATGTGTGCTAGTTTTTTTACACTGTGTCATAGGAACTCCTTGTGGGAAACCAAAGACATCTCCATTCTTTCATTTCATCAATTAAATATTGTCTTTACAACCACAAACGATGAAATCCTAGCTCCAGTGAAGGCCAAAGCAAAATTCCCACTGATTTCTATAGAGGCAGGATTTTATAATGTTTGTTCTAGCCATATTGTTGAGCCAAATAGACTCTTCTTTATCAGGGACAGTCCAGTGGAATGAGTGTTCAGTGTTGGAAGTGAATAGAGAAGTCAAACAAGGGCAAACACCTTCAAAACTGTACTTCTAACTCAAAAGACCATTAATGAAACTTACAAGTTCATTCAGAACACTAAATTGCTAGGGTAAAAATGCTCTAATCTGAGAAGTTGTTTTACAGTCAGAAGCTGTCTGTAATGATACCAGCACCCTTTTTAAAAAGTGTTCATTTGTAGGACTATTGCACAACCCTAAAACAGTCACCATCAAAGTGTCCTACTTTTTAATTTTGAAAATCCATAACTATTTAATGGTTTTGTTATTATAGACTTTTGTACAAAACATATGTATTTATATATGTGTATATTTCTAAAATTTTACTTAAAATTATGGATCAGAAGTTCTTCAGAGTCTTGAGTGGAAAACTCTTGTTGTCCTGAGAGTGAATCCAATTAAGTTCTGTGTTGATGCCAAGAAAACTTATTGGCATATATTGCTAAAGCCAAAATCTACACTTCTTTCAATATGCGTTGACAGCCAAGAACGTTGACAGTTGCAGGAGATGTTTTTTCCAAGTGGTGTTGGAGTACTTTCTACAAGTTACAACAAACTTAAAAAAAGGGTGGGTGGGTGTAGGGGAAATTGCACCACATGATGAAGCGGAAGATTGATGGAATATTGAGGGAGGTACTAGTCTCTTTCCTGACTCCATAATTTCCTTAAGAAAAAAGCCCATTCCCTGTCATAAATAAAGAAAAAACATATTTCCATAATGTTTTTATTCTGATAATAGCTTGATGTTTTTGCATTGGCTCAGTTAACTTTTTCCTATCTGCTGCCTGCCAGGGGAAAAAGAAAAAGCTTGGTATATTTTATCATCTTTAATTTTAAATCTCCTATTGGAAAATCCTGCTTTCTGATTGTTATTGTATGTGTGTACAGCTACAAAGGTTCATCTCATGCTGGTACTTCTCACCTTCCGTAGAGAAGTCAATATAGTGTCATAAGTTGCATAGCACTAGTATCAGTGTAATCATGAGTATTCGTGGCTTACAGCAATTTTTATATTAAATGAGTAACTCCTGGCCAAGATTTTCAGAAGTGACTAATGATTTTCGGTTCCTCGATTTTGAAAGTCCAATGTGAGATGCCTTAAAGGGACCTCATTTTCAGTAAGTTCTGTGCATCCACCCTCTGAAAATAAAGCCCTTTATTAATGTGTCTGAAACTGGGCACCCAAAAATGGAGGCAACCAAAATCATTAATCACTTCTGAAAATCTTGGCTTTTCTCACTAGAGCAGCTACAGAGAAACACACAATAGTTCAAGAATTAAGGTCAGGGTTTAGTCACACACTTAAATCCATCCCTGTTCAGCAAAGCACACGTGTAATTTAACATTAGTGGACCTTGAGTAACTGCTTAAGAACCTGCTCCAAAGCCCATTGAATACTATGGAAAAACTCCTACCATGGACTTCAAATGGCTTTGGAGCAGACTTTTAAGCAAGTACTTAAGACCCATTAATGTCACATTACACATGTACTTTGCTGAACAGGGATTGTAAAGAATTTAGGTCCACATTCAAGTCAGTGTGTCTACTCAGAGAAAGTACCAATGGGAGATTTCTAAAGCTAGCTACAGCATTCGACTCAAGCTTTAAGAATTTGAAGTGCCTTCCAAAATCTGAGATGGATGAGGTGTGGAGCATGCTCTCAGAAGTCTTAAAAGAACAACACTCCGATGTGGAAACTACAGAAACTGGACCACCAAAAAAGAAAATCAACCTTCTGTAGCTAAACATCCAAAAATATTTAAATAAGTGATAATCTGTTATTGTTTAACAGTGCAATTAATAGCAAATAATTTTTTAATAGTGTGATTAATCACAATTCATTTTTTAAATTGTTTGACAACCCTAATATAAAGCTTATGCCCTAGTTCTACAATCATTAATCCTGTGGTTTGTCTCTTCAGTGAGAACTTTACACTCCTGGATTGGACTGTAGTGCTAATGGAGGCTTGGCCTTAATGTTAACCTTGAAGTCCAGCCTGTAGCTAGAGCATAGTGCAGCTATCCCCACCTCAGTTAATGCAGGCCAACATGAATGCCTATTGGCAGGTCTCTGATGGATTTTTGTTTGACTCTGGGTGCAAGTCAGTGTATTAATGTTGATTTTTAGACCACTAATAGCTTGTAACTCAGTTCTCTGAGGTACAGAGCTCACAATATACCCAATCACAGCTGTTACAGCTGCTCTTTATCAATTCCTCAGTCTGTAAACTATGTTCCCCATGGGAACAATTTTAATCGTAGGGCTTGTCTATACTTGAAACGCTATAGTGGCATAGCAACAGTGCTGTAGCTGCACTGCTGTAGTACTTGAGTGTAGACACTGCCTATGCCAATGGGAGAAGTTCTTCCACTGGTGTAGTTAATCCATTTCCTGCAGAGGCAGCCGCTAAATTGACACATTAATTCTTCTGCAGACCTAGCACTGTCTACACTGAGGGATAGGTTGGCTTAACTATGTTGCTTCAGGGTATGAATTTTTCACAGCCCCAAACAACATAGCTGGGTCAATCTAGGGCTTACCTTCATCAGCTTTTTCATATTGTAAAAATTATTTTACTGTAAATTACAGAAGTCTCTCCAATTTTCTGATAAGAATGCACACACTCTCTAAATCCAAAACATGAATAATTACTCAAACTTCTTTTGGTCTTGGAATTAGGCTGAAAATCCTGCAAAGTCAAGAATTCCTTCTGAGATTGCCACCACTTTCTGGTTCTAGCTGGTCTGTAAACACAAGAACAGTCTTTTTAATTTGGTAGCTCCACTGCTAGTCCTGAAACCAAGGCGCACCAAGATGTACAAAAGTGAAAAAACAAAAACAAGCAAGAGTTGTTTTTCAAGTGTTAGGGCTCATTAAGACTGAGTTCTTTCCGAGTTTTGGGAAAGGTCCAGGGCAAATATTACATAATCCAAACTGGTTCATGCATGCCTAATAATAGTATTGCCTCTTTTGTTTCATATTCCAGGCATCTAAAAGTAGGGAATTCTATTTTTACCCCATTGCTGAGCTGGTGTTTTCAATATTTTTTCCAAAATAAATACAGAAACCATGTTTTAGCTTTTGTAAAGCTTAATCAGTTGAAAAACCAAACCTGGGATGGGTTGGATCTGAACTTTAGTTTATCCAAAGCATCAAAATAACACTTGGGTAAAGGAGTTTATATAATAAGCTTCGGTTTAGTCCCATGTCTATAGTGGTTGTGCAAAACCTTGTCAATCAAGTTCTTGGTCAGTAAATCTCAGCCCCCAGGCACAGGTGATTAGGATGAGAGTTCTTTGTTATAACCCATAAGAGTGTGCACATAGAAGGCTGTACCAAGGAGTTAGAGTGGCCCTTGTCTTTAATATGATACATTTTGGAATAGCTCAGTGAAGAAATGGGAGAGAATAATATTATAAAACAGTTATTTTAAAAGCAAGTGTGTTTTGCTATCATCTGCTGTGACCCAACTTAATCCCAACTGGCAAGGGGGTACAGAGGGTTACAGGGTTCTCTTGGGTCTGACATATACATTCTAGTTCACCAAAGTATCTCACGTGAGGTCTCAGATGAAAGCCAGTGTCATGCTGGTGATCAATATCTTTGTGAAATGTATATACAGCTGTTATATAAGGACTTACGTGTATGTATACCAAATATGTTCTTAAAGTTTGTGTCTCAGGAGCTGGTCAGCAGCAAAGGTGAAAAACAAGTTTCCTGTCAGATGAGATGTTTATCCATCTACCTGTTTACATGTAAATTGAGTATTTCGGGCCTCTCTTCACCAGTTTGAACTGAATGCAAATGAAGTGTTGTGGGGACTTCAGAAAAACTAACAGGAAGATAAAAACAGCAGTGGGGACTGTACTTTATCTGGTGGTACAGATCAAAGGTTTGCTTGAGTATTTTTTGTGAGGGACAGAGAAGACACCCAGGCACCCTTCACTGAGGAACTAAAAGGAGTTTCAGTCAGGCTTGATTGAAAACTTTTGGTGAGATTAAAAACAAGAGAGTAACTTGTTAGCTAAATTTAGTCTCTAGAAAGCATGTTATGCCTTTGTTTTTACAGGTAACCATTTGTTTCCAATATTCTTACTTGAATCACCAGTCTTTGATAATAGATTTATTCTTGTTTTCACTATAAATATACCCAAGTGTCATGGTCCTAAGCAAAGTGCTGGTCCCAAGCTGAATCTTAGAAGCTGTTCTTTTGGGAACAGAAAGGCCAGTGATTCTGTGAGTATTTGTTGGATAAGGGTCTGGAGACTGCAGGACACATATCAAGGAGACGGGGTTTGTATGTGCCTATTGCTGCTTGTATAGCGAGGATGAGGCCTGCAGAGGTCTGGAAGGTAGTGTTTGCACTGCCAGAGATTTCAGAAAAAAGCAACTAGTCCTGTGGCACTGTAAGACTAACAGGTGTATTGGAGCACAAACTTTCGTGGATGAATACCTACTTTGTCAGACTAGTCCCAGATTTGGACCTTAGCGTCCAAAATATGGGGGTTAGCATGAAAACCTCCAAGCTTAGTTACCAGCTTGGACCTGGTACTTGCTGCCACCACCCAAAAAATTAGAGTGTTTTGGGGCACTCTGGTCCCCCTGAAAAACCTTCCCTGGGGACCCCAAGACCCAAATCCCTTGAGTCTCACAACAAAGGGAAATAACCCTTTTTCCCTTCCCCCCTCCAGGTGCTCCTGGAGAGATACGCAGACACAAGCTCTGTGAATCCAAACAGAGTGACTCCCCCTCTCCGTTCCCAGTCCTGGAAACAAAAGAACTTTCCTCTTCACCCAGAGGGAATGCAAAATCAGGCTAGCAAATCCAACACACACAGATCTCCCCCTGATTTCTTCCTCCCACCAATTCCCTGGTGAGTACAGACTCAATTTCCCTGAAATTTCCCAGTAAAGAAAACTCCAACAGGTTTTAAAAAGAAAGCTTTATATAAAAAGAAAGAAAAAATACATACAAATGGTCTCTCTGTATTAAGGTGACAAAATACAGGGTCGATTGCTTAAAAGAATATTGAATAAACAGCCTTATTCAAAAAGAATACAAATCAAAGCACTCCAGCACTTATATTCATGCAAATACCAAAGAAAAGAAACCATATAACTTACTATCTGATCTCTTTGTCCTTACACTTAGAAACAGAAGATTAGAAAACAGAAACTACTTCTCCAAAGCTCAGAGAAAGCAGGCAGACAGACAACAAAGACTCAGACACAAACTTCCCTCCACCCAAAATTGAAAAAATCCAGTTTCCTGATTGGTCCTCTGGTCAGGTGCTTCAGGTGAAAGAGACATTAACCCTTAGCTATCTGTTTATGACACAGGTGTATTGGAGCACAAACTTTCGTGGATGAATACCTACTTTGTCAGACGCATGTCAGAGATTTCAGGAAGCTGATCCACAGCATGCGCAGACAAGACTACTTCATGCTAAGGTGAGTACCCCTGGGGAGTGTCACATCCACTTTAAAGAGATGTTTTTAATCAACAGAATAATCAATCTCTGATGGGGTGGTCTAGGTCCGAAGGCACCCTCTTGGAAGCCTTGCAGCCCTGCCATTTCCCGTCCCAGAAAAGAGCAATAGAGAGGTTCTACAAGCTGTGCGGCAAGAAGCCAATTGAGGCCCAGCAGCCTAGTATAAGAAGAGCTGCAGGGACAACATGAGATCAGTTCCTTGCTGGAGCTGGAGGACCATGGATGGTGCATCTAGCTGGCTGAGGGAGCTACAGGTGCCCAGACAGAGCAGTGCTGGCAGAGGCTAGGGGGAAGGCAAAGGAGTTTCAGGCTGGCTGCTTGGACTCAACCAGGACAGGACCCTAAGGTAAGGGCGAAGCATGAATTGGGGACGTGGCCCACGGAATTGTAGCAGTAACACAGTTTTTGTTTAAAGGGACATAGTGGATGGCTGCTGTCTGTAGGGTCCCTGGCAGACATGCCAAACTTGTGGGAAAAAACACAGAAATTGGGTTTATTTTTGGCTTAATTGGCTTGTGAGTTGTTTGTTGGCTAATTTTTGGCTTGTAGCTTGTTTGGCTTGTAACTTGTTGTTTCTTTTTTTATGATTGGCTTCCAGCAAAGTGGGGCAAGCAGGGACAAGGAGGGAGAGAGTCAGGCTCACCACAGTGCCAGACTGCACACTGGGGTGATCTAGTCAAATCACATAGAGTGTTGGGGTTCTCAGGAATTGGCTTGTTTTAGCCTTGTTTTGAAATGGGATTAGCTTGATTTTTGGCTTATTATGAAAGTCAGGGTGCTTTTTTACCATGTGACAGTTGGCAACTGTGGTCCCTGGGCTGGGACTTGGAGTACAGGCAGGGCCTGGTCCTGTCCCAGCCACTGGGAAAATGGCCTGGACTTTGATACATCCCAGAAGGGGAACTGAACTCTTTTAGTGGCCCAGCTGAAGAGCTGGGGCCAGAAAGGCCCAGAGGGGCAAAGAGTATCTTGGGAAGGAGTCCTGGAGGACGTGTCCCGCACTAGGGGCAGGACTGCTTGAAGAGCAGGGACAATTTGAGATACCCCAGAAGTGACTGAGACAATTCAAACCAGGATACTGCTGGACTGATCGAGGAGCAAGTCCAGAGATAGGACTGCAGATCAAGAGACATTACTGGAGGGCTTTGAGAGAGGCCTGGGTTTGGCTTTTATTTCACGTACAGACTCTGTGACTCAGCTGGAGGGCTGAGCTAGCAAAGACCCACCACAAACACAGAGAGAGAGAGAGAATGAGTGTTCAGGCACATGCACTGAGACAAGGGATGCTCGTGAGAGGTGAGTGCACCCGATCACACGATCATAAATACTTCCTGTGTTCCTAGAACCAGTCTTCTGATTACTTCCCTTCTACCATTAGAAACAAACAAACCCTATTAACTGAAGCCTTTCATTGCTGACTAGTTAAGTCTCTTCCTGAACAAATGAGAGCTTTTTCCATATGAGAGAGAAACTCTTATTTGTAGCAAAGTGAGCAGATGTGGACACCCCAATTGCATACTGGAAGTGACTTGTTTGTCAGTTAGGAATATCCACTGTAACCAAGTGTCTCTTTCTGGTGTGCAGCCCAGACCAGAGAGGGCTTGTGTCACGGTCTGCCCTGTAACCTCAGGTGCCCTACAATGCTTTGCTGTTGCAACTCTCAAGGTAAATCACTCAAAGCAGCCTACCGGCACGCAGGTCACACCCTGACTTTCTGTGTACAGTTTCAGCCCAGGTCCAGCAGTTCTGACCTTGTCAGCAACACACAGCCACTCTCTGGCTTCTACCATCTTTGGTTACTACTTGGAAGGTGACCCCAACACGCTCCCAGTCCTGAATGTCCTCCCAAAAGTGTGCCCTGCAGTGTCCAGCCCTCTCCAGGGCAGTTCAAGGTTTATTGCTCCCATAAAGAGGCAATATTCAACAGTTTCCTATTTTAACAGAAGTTGGCAAACAGTTCAATTTAAACACAGTGCTGGATTGGTTTAGATTAAAAAGCTAAAACAAGTTTATTAACAAAAAAAGATAGGATTTTAAGTGAATTCAAGTATAAGTGAGGAAGTTAGAAATGGCTACAAGCAAATAAAAGTGAAAACGCATCTAAAAGTCTAAAACTTAATCTAGCAAGTTTTGGTTCAAGGCTTTGTTTAAGATGGCTTTTCTCATTCACAGTCTGCTATCAAGATGATGATTGTCCCTTTCCTTGGTCAGGATGGATCTCTCCCCAAGGTCTAAAGGGGCTGATGCCTTTTTCTTACAGTTCAGTGACCCTTTGAAGGAGATTATTCCATAGGCACCGACTTCCCTTCTGCCCCGTGGGTGCTTGACTCTCCCTCCCATGGCCCTGCCCCTGCACTGTCGTCACTCCGCCCCAGTTCCAGCCCCTTCCCCAAAGTCCTTGCCCCAGTCAAACTGCTAAGTCCAAAAAGATACATTTCCCAGGGCTGCCTGTGCACTATATGTGAAGGTTAGCACAGCAGTCCATGGAATTGACAAATCATCATCTGTAATAAAAGAAACACAGAGGAGTGTCTGTTAGACTAGTAGTTATTTCCTGGCTCAGGATTATATAAAACAACCATTTCACAAAGCAGGGGTCAAGTGTCTTGTGTCACCCTCATAGTAATCAAAACTGGCTGTCAAGATCATACTTGTGTTCCCTGGTTACAGCTACAATGCACGCATGGTGCCCTGGAGTCTGCAAACATTGAGGGTGAGATTCTGCGTTGCTCCAGAGTAAGGTGGGTATTGATGGCTTTAAATCACTTTGCAGCCCCCCCCACACCCCCATCCGATGTAACAGACAGTCCTGGAAGCTTGTCTAAAGTTATTGCAGCCTGTCTCTAAGTGTCTATGGGCTGCAGCAGTGCCCAGAATCTCCACAGCTGCCCAGGCACCCCTTACATCAGGGATTGCGAGGTTATTGTCAGAAGGCAACCTTACGGCTGTCTACCTCAGTACCAATGCTAATTTATAATTTTGGGCCTCAGTCTTGCAATTTATGATTACTGTACTTTTCCCTTTCAAAACGGGAAAATCTGAAATAGTTTAAACTACTGCACATAGTTTTAATAAGTTAAAGAAAACAGTTAGCTCCTATAGTAATATTAATGGAGCTATGTTGCAACTATTGTGTGTCTTCTATTCCTGTTTTCTCTATAAGTATGAACTGTCCCATTCTATAGTCTCATATCATGCTGTTGATGGACCATGAGACATACAATGTGCAACATAGTTTAATTTACACCATGTGAAATTTAACCTCTTTTATTTTCTAACTTCAGAATGTTTATATTTATAAATACTAATGTGAAACAAAAGCAAGCCTTTCTATTTTAATAGATACAATTAGCGAACAGATTATGAAATTGACCCTTGGATACTTCACTCACTAGCAATTTTTATAGAGTAGTTTCCTATTGGGATATATTTGCCTCTTGCTGAATAAACTTAGCAACAACAAACTATTTCACCCCCAATTCCATGGTTCTTTGTTATCTAATCTCTGTTAATGGAATTTAGCTAAATGCTTTTTGAAAACCAAACTCATTGATATGCCTTTGCTGTAAAGGCTTTAGTAACTTTAAGTCCAGCAATCTCACAAGAATCCAGGTGATTTTTACTATAATATTAAAGGACGGGATTTTCACCTAACACTGCTCACACTGATATCCGTGGGAGTACTAACATGCTTAAACTTAAGCACTTGTTTAAATACCTTCCTTAATCAAAGCCTGTTTACTAAGATCTGATTGAAAGCCCATTTAAGTCATTGTGACCCATGCCATTAACTTCAATGGGCTTTGAATTAGGCTCTAATTCCCTTATTTGGTTCCTTTAAAACTAGTAGATTCAAGCTACTTAGTCCATGTCTTGGTTTAAATACATCTAATCTCTTTTAGAATCTGTTCCACTGTTCTGTTTATTACTCTGGAAAATAAATGTAGTTTCATGACTTGAAGGTGTTAGCATCTCCATTCTCTTTAGAGATAGTCCAGTTAATTATATAACAATTGTTTCTTCATCTATGTAACTTTGCCCATATAATTGTATCTAGGGGACCAAACAAATAGAATTCAGATTGATATCAAATTTCTTCATGTTTTAAACTGCCTTGTATTTGGAGTCAAAATGGTTCCAATGTGAAGTCCACATTTTTGGAGAAGGGAAATACATTTTTACGTATAGAGTGGGAAAGCAACTGTGTATGGGATGGCCAAAAACTCAGCATTGGCCTATCTGTTCTCATTAAAATAAATAAGAATTTTACTGTTGACTCCAATAAGAGTAGAGTTAGGCCAATGAAGAGTGCTTTTGGAAAATCCCAAAATGTAAGAATGTAGTATTTGAAGAGCTTTATTGTTATATGCATTTGATATTGGGACCCAAATATGAAGCAGAAGCCCTATCATCTTGCTCTATAAACATCCTTCCCCCACTCTCCTTCTCTATGGTTCATGCATGCTTTGTTCTAGACACATGATGTAATTTAATAAAACAGTACAGTTTGCTGAGCTTTCAGGATTCCTCCTCATTGTCCCAGGAGGCTGCTCTCCCTGTTTGCTTTACTTTTCTTTATAAGGTGGCTCCAGGTGTTTCCTTACAAATGGTATCGGGAAATGACCAGAAAATAATACCTTAAACCTGCTGATGTTGGTGAACTGAGGGTGGATACTTTTTTCAGGTTTACGAGGTATTTAAGAGGGTTTCTATGTATGAGTTATGTTTGGTTTGTGTATACAAAAGGCTTATTATTGTAAGTCTTTTCCTGTAGACGTGCACCATGCATGGAATAAGGAAGTTTTTTCTTTTAGCTGGTTTATTCTTTTTACAACTATTTTTGATACTTTTGTGTTTCATGTGTTTGATTTGGTTTTCAATAGATAAATTTATTTATGTGTTAATTTAAAGTGGATTTCACTGTATTTGTAACTGGTGGTGGTGTTCACCTTGTGCTCAAATTCAATTTAAATGTCCACTGACATCAAGTTTGGATGTGCTGCCTAAAAGCTAACTTGGAATGCAGTGAGTATACTTTTCCTCCAGTGTAACTCAGACTAGTGTTAATATGAACTACTTTCTATGCAAAGAGGGGAGAAGCCAGAACTGGGAGAGCTGCTTTTTCGCTTGACTAGGAGAGACCTCCCTTGCTGCCTCTTCCCTTTACTCGAGCTCCAACTATTCCCCTAATATATCCTCTCAGCAAATCACCTTCCATAAATATTATCCCTCTTTTTTTACAGATGTAGGGGAGAGAAGATGGAAGGAATGAAGTAACATAGATCACAGCTGGCTAGTTTATAGCCAACTGTTCAAAAATGAGTCAGCCTACTTCACTTCCATCCCCTCAAAATAAAATAAAATCACAATGTTAAAAAAATGGCAGGCGACTTTTATTTGCCTTCTGGTTTTTTAGCCTTTTGGTCACACTCGTCCAACATTTGCAAGGTTCCTCTGCAGCCCTGAGGTCTAGAAATTTATTTTATGTAAAATGAGATTCCCATATATTCCTGTTACTTCAGGGGCTGGGCTTTAAAAAACCCATGAAATATTCTGAAATGTGGATAAAATCAGAGACTGAAGACTTTGAGATTACATGGTTTGCTGGAAGCCACACTGTAAATCAGTGTTATACAGCTGAGACTGGGGTTCAGGAATTCTTCTTTTCCCATGCATAATCTACTAGATTTACACTGCTTTTAAATGGGATTTGATTATTTTTGTAAAATGTAGATGATGCTTTCTCTCTGCCCTGTTCCCGTACTTTCATTGCTTGGGTGTATCAGAAAATCAATAAATATACAGCAGATCTAGCATGAGAGGGAAATATCTTTAGAGAAAAGTACCCAATAAGAGCTTTCCTAATGCCATAAACTCTTTTTGCCTGTGTTCTTTCTGAGTATTTCCAGTTCAGCCTCAGAACAAATAAATCCATGAGCTGGTTTTGATGTTTTTCGCTGTGGCTTCTGGTTTGGTTAATCAACAAGAATTTTTGATGTATTGTAAAATTCTTTAAACTGCAGTTGGAAAAAAATGAATTTCTTTTTTGCAGAATTCCAAAACTGGCAAGAAGGTAGAATTTGTTAAATTCAGTAGTGAGGCAGATTTGTTTTTGCACAGCCCTACTATAAAAATCTATAATTATAAGTCGATAGACTTGGCATGAATCCTTTTTCCTCTGAGGTTCTGAAGAAAATAAGGCGTTTCAAATGCCCTTAATAACATACAGGTAAATAATGAGTTCAGACCCAGTAACTTCTAAATGTGAGAAAAATGGCATATTTCAACTCCCACTGCCGGCTAGAGAAAGATCAGCGATTATCCATATCCTGCCATTGATATTTTACTTAGATCTTTGCAATGATTTCAATGGGGAGAGCTGGGCCTGTGCTGGTGGCAGGGTATGGACTTTTCAAAGTATTTCCTTCTGAAAAGAGCATATTGCATTATTGGCTATACTAAAAAATATCTACCTTAGTGAGTTGGATTGGTCCAACTG
Source organism: Gopherus flavomarginatus (assembly GCF_025201925.1). Classification (NCBI taxonomy): domain Eukaryota; kingdom Metazoa; phylum Chordata; order Testudines; family Testudinidae; genus Gopherus; species Gopherus flavomarginatus. Next base: position 199,083,109 of record NC_066617.1, on the reverse strand, counting down.
GATCACTACATTCAGGAGCTATTGTGTAAATTCACACCTTTTTTCTCTTTCAACATGAAATCCTCTATCCTTGCAGGTGGATCCCCCAGTCCACAAGGAGCCCCACTGAAGTCAAAGGTGCAGGGGCGTGACCACATGAAGCTTGTTGAAGAAAATAGAGCTTTCATACCCAGTCCTGCAACAGAGTGCAAACAGACTAACTTTGTGGCACCTGTTTATTTCAACCCCCTACCCCCAATACAGACTGTTAACATGTGACTGTGTGCACTGTATTTAAAAGCTCAGCTGCAGCTTTAACTATGGAGCAGCTACCACTTTTCACCAGTAAATTGCGCTTGTAAGATGATTTGCTTCTGTGAGGTTTGTAGCTCATTCAAAATAAGAATATTGGAAAATAAGAGCTCTAATAGGGACAGTCAGGTGAGATGGGGTTGGGAGGAAAGAAATGTCAAATAACTAAATATTTCACGGAAAAGGCCTTTGCATCATCTAGACAAAATTCAAGGAACTTGAGCACATACTGAGACTTAGAAAAGCTGGCAGAAAAATAAAACAGCAGGCGTCATTATTTATATAAACATTACAACTCTTGATTCAGAAATTTTTAAATTAAAATAAAGATTGGGGGAGGGGATTGCTTATATTTTCAGAGCCAGTAAAATGTTCATTTTAAAAGCTACATAAAAGTGTCTACTGTCCAAATTCATAGTTTTGTATTGATTTAACACTATTGATTACAGTGGGGTTTCAAAACAGGTATGTGTTTGGCTAACATGAAAGGTGCTAATGGCTGCCATCAGGTAGGTCTTGTATCCAAAGACAATCACAGATCTGATAAAGGCCAAAGGATGTGCCAAGCACTCTTTCAGGCTCAAGAAAAAGAGCATCAAGGTACAGTTTCCCCTAGAGCGGAGAGGGAAACCAAGAGGTGACTGTGACTGATTCATAATCTGCATCCCAGACTTGGCTTGGAACAGCACAACAAAGCACTGTCCCTTATACAGGGCTTCTGACAAATACACAAGTTTAGTTATGTTCTAAAAGTTACTTTGATATTTATGATAGGTAGCAGATAAATTGCAAAGAATTATAGAAAGGTAGGACTGGAAGGGACTGCGGTAGTTTATCTAGTCCAGTGCCCTGCACTGAAGCAGGAATAAGTATTATCTAGATCATTGCGGTTAGGAAGCTTTTCCTAATATCTAACCTAAATCTCCTTTGCTGCAATTTAAGCCCATTGCTTCTTGTCACATCCTCAGTGGTTAAGGAGAACAATTTATCATCCTCCTCATTATAACAACCTTTTAATGTATTTGAAGATTTATTATGTCCCCCCTCAGTCATCTCTTCTCTAGACTAAACAAATCTTATTTTTTCAATCTTTCCTTGTAGGTCATGTTTTTGAGGACTTGAATAATTTTTGTGGTTCTCTTCTGGACTCTCTTCAATTTGTCCACTTCTATCTTGAAGTGTGGTGCCCAGAACTGGACACACTTCTCTAGTGAAGGTCTTGTCAGTGCGGAGTAGAGTAGAATAATTACTTCTCCTGTCTTGCTTACAAAACTCCTGCTACCACATCCAAGAATGATGTTTGCATTTTTTAAATGGTATTACATTGTTATAGTAGTAGTAATTGGAGATATACCTATCTCCTAGAACTGGAAGGGACCTTGAAAGATCATCAAGTCCAGCCCCCTGCCTTCACTAGCAGGACCAAGTACTGATTTTTGCCCCAGATCCCTAAGTGGCCCCCCCTCAAGGATTGAACTCACAACCCTGGGTTTAGCTTGTGGTCCACTATAACTCCTTTTCTGCAGTACTCGTTCCTTGGCAGTCTTTTCCCATTTTGTTTTTGTGAAATTGATTATTTGTGCCTAAGTGTAGTACTTCGCCTTTGTCCTTATTGAATTTCATCCTATTTATTTCAGACCATTTCTCCAGTTTCTCAAGATAATTTTGAAGACTAAACCTGTTTTCCAAAGCACTTGCAACTCTCCCAGCTTGGTATTGTCTGCAAACTTTATAAGTATACTCTCTTTGCCATTATCCTAACAATTTATGAAGCTATTGAATAGAACTGGACCCAGGACAGATCCCTGTGGAATCCCACTGGATGTGTCCTTCCAGCTTGATTGTGAGCCATTGATAACTACTCTCTGAGTATGGTTTTCCAACCTGTTGTGCCCCCACCTTATAGTAGGTTTGACTAGACTACATTACTCCAGTTTCTTTACAACAAGGTCATGTATCAAAAGTTTTAATCTCTTCATTTAGGACTAGTATAGCATGGGTAAAGAGAAGGCAAGCTTACCCATATCTTGCTGCCAATGTGCCTCAATCTCAAGGGTATATCCAGTCAGTCTTTAGCCTCTATATAATTACAGGGTAACATACATATGCTCAGTACTACACAACCCAGAGTAAAGTAGGACCCAAACAGAAGAAACATATACAACCCCAGGCTGCAAGTCGATCTGTGTCAGTGTTCCCCTCTGCCTGTATTCAGCTCCCATGATTTCAGTAGCGTTCTGCACAAACTGGGGGCCTCTGCCAGTATGGATCAGCTTGCACTACTGGAGCTAAAATGCTGATTATAACAAGAGCTGAGCACCTGCAACTGCCATTGACACTACAGTTAATTTTTGTAACTTTCACCCTTTTGGAAAAAGGGAATATATAAAGTCTGGTATATTGTATTAGCAGCAGATCTGGAGGTCTGGGTTTCTCTCCCTATCACCTTAATTTACTCTTTAAAAATTCAGAGGTCATCATTTTTAAAGTAGCAATTTCCATTATCTGCACTGGAAATTACTAGTAATGATGCTGTAGCTTGGAAGATAGCACAAACACTAGCTCTGTTTCAGAACTTGAGTATTCAGTATTTTTTTGGGGAGGTGGTTTTAAAGTTCACAGACTGGCATTCCTCATTTCTAGCAACGATGCCTGCAAAAACTAGACCTGGACATTTTTGCTGCACAACTCTACCAATGAAAACTGATCTCCTAAGAACAGCATACTGTACAGAGTACCAGACTGGTGCATTAATAGGTACGCTGATCTCTCTATATGAACTTGCAGCATTGCTGGCTAAGGTGTGTGTATGTAAAATAAATTCACTACCAGATACAGCCAAAACATTCTGCATTAGATGCAGTTATCTGAGGCAATCTGTAAATGACTTTCCTTTCCTAGACTGCTCATCTTTGAGGTCAAAAGGTCATAAAGCATTCCAGCAGCCAACTCTGGCACACAGGTTGTCTTTTTGTTTTGTGCCTACTATAACCAAGGATAGCCTCCCTTCTCCCCCTTTTTTTTCAACTGTTCTTCTTTCATCCCTGTAACAGGAGGCCTACGTAGTTTGCTTGACCTTTAAGGAAGGTTTGTGGGAGGGAAACATGCCAGAGCTTCTGGCCTGTTGTTCATAACTGTAGCTTTATCTTATTTTGTGGCTCAGAATGCTGCTCGGCTTTCGTCAGAGAATCAGGAGTGGAGGCCCCTCTGGGGCACGCTATCTTTGGATTAGCAAAAGGATGAAAAAGTTTTATCTTAATGATGGGCTATGCTTCATCTTCTCAGCTACCAGAATTATCTGCCTGCATTGGAAAACATTTCCTGAGTGTTTCATTAAAACAAACCTGTTTTGTCAGAAAACATGAAAAAGAGAGAAGATTAAAACAGCCTGGTATGGTGTGTGATTAATGATGGCCCGTTCCTTTTGCTCCTCTGTACACCCTTACCTTTCAGCCATCAAAGAGCAGAAGATAACAACAGGAGCCAATTTCAACTAAACACTAACTTGTGGGCTGCTGTGACTGAGATTAGAAAAGGATGGATTCAAACAACCCCTTGGACCAGACAAAGCTCATGTTTTCTCCTTTTGGTGTGACTACAGTACATGCAGTGCAATAGGAGCAGAATATTTCTTGTATTAAGTCACCTTGCAGGAGGTGTTCAGTGTTTTGAAGGGTTTGGTTTTGTGATTATTATCAAGCATTTTAGTACCCAGGAAAATAAATTGTCTCCAATATAATGCATGTAAACCCGCTACTGTGGAACATTGACAGTTCCGATCATTGCCTACCAGCTATGGACTAGATTCTGCCACCTGGAGTAGTGCCTGACTCTGCAACTAGTTCCACTGAAATCAATGAAAATCAATTCAGTTTGAGTAAGGGTAGCAGAATGTGGTGCTTTCTGACTTGGTCTTTCTTGCTGTCCCTCCGGGTCACAATTTATGACTTCCTTTGGCGTTTTTGCAGCTACACCTGGATTCCAGATCTGATCCCCACATGTTTTACTCTGACTCCTAGTTGATGGCTGCGATTTCATTGACATTCACATGTGAATTTTCTGGCTGTTCTGTCCCCTGTGATTATAATTCCCTCAAGTGGCTGCTCTTCGGCCGAAAATCATAATTTTGCAGCAATTGTGATTTTTTTTCCTTTTCCATCCACAGGTCTCAATTTGACTTCCTCTCCTCTGATTGGAAGGTTCTTGTTCCTCCTGAAATCCACAATAGCAAGGGAACTATTACTCTGTCATCCATCTTTCACGTCTACCTTTACCCTAAGCACTGGATTATTAAGAGTAGCATTGACCCTGTACAAAGAATGCCAGCAGGTTTTCCTCTGCTGTATACCCTTCCTGTACATTGCTTTTGTCTTAATGTGTGCATGGTACTCATATGACCAGTGATCATTAGCCAAGCCTAGCTAACATTTAACTTTCAGCTGAATCGGATATTTGAAAAATGCAAACCAGAACTTTTGTTAAGCAACTGAGGAAAATCTGTTGCATTGGTGTTTAAATAGAAAGCTGTAAATAATGACAAATTAAGGGCCCTTAGATAGACTCAGTACTTTATCCTTTTACAATAATCAAGTTGATTTTATAAGGCGATATCTAGCAAAACTATCCACTTTATGGATGAAATGCATCCCTGTATAGCAGGCCAATACAGGTCCTAAATTAAGTATCCACCAACTTGAGCAATCTACAGTTTATTTTTTTCAGAGTATTTAACACTTTTATAGCGCTCTACATATTCAGTGCACAGATCCAACTGACCTGGGTTCCAGGTACTCTGCATTTCTGAAAAACAGACCCCAGTTGTCTCAAATTGGGCACCCAAAACAAGACATATAACTAGTGTCCTCTGTGGAAAGTTTGGATTGAGTGACCTGCCCAGCATTACATAGGCTACGTCTTCACTACCCGCTGTATCTGCAGGTAGCAATCGATTTCTCTGGAATCAATATATCTCGTCTCATCTAGACGCTATATATCGATCCCCGAACACACTCCTATCGACTCCGGAACTCCACCAACGCGAACGGTGGTAGCGGAGTCGACAGGGGGAGCGGCGAACATCGATCCTGCGCCGGGACAGTAGGTAAATCGATCTAAGATACTTCGACTTCAACTACATTATTCACATAGCTGAAGTTGCGTATCTTAGATCGATCCCCTCCCCTAGTGTAGACCAGCCCATAGAAACTCTGTGGTAGGACAGGTAAAGACTCCAATTAGCCAGGGTGACATTCAGGGGCCTTAAAATCAAGACTATCCTTTCTTCTTCTGAAATACTCTGCCTTATTCACTACACGTTTTTCAACTTCTGTAACAAATGAAGTAAGGGGTCACTATACATGTAAAAGGATGGGATCTAAATTAGCTGTTACCACTCAACAAAGAGATCTTGGAGTCACTGTGAATAGTTTTCTGAAAACATCCACTCAATGTGCAGTGGCAGTCAAAAAAGTGAACAGAGTGCTGGGAATAATTAAGAAAGGGATTGTGACGAGGCGTGACTCACTGCTGCGGCACCTCCTGCTGGTTATCCAGGGAATTAGCTCACCAGCTTCCAGAGCATCCTCTGCAGGCTGGTGTCTCGCCTTGCCACTGGCCCCGGTGTCCTTCCCGGACCCCGGTGCCCCTTCTCTTGGGGTTCTTCCCCGTGCAGTACCCTGCAATCTCACTGGGTCTCCCCTCCCTTTGGAATCCCCCAAACCCCTATCCCCATCTCACCTCAGTCTTGGGCTACTGCCAGTCACCATCTAGCCCCTGCTCATTGGGGCGGACTGCAGTATAATTGCCACTCATCATTAACAAGGAGGGTTTGAACCTGCTGCCCTAGCTTGCCCTGGCCTATACCTCTGCAACCCCAGTACCTTTCCCTGCCTTTACCAAGGCCTGCAGCCTGGGAGTTTTCCAGGCTGGAGGTCCCTAGCAACTCTAGCCTTCCCGTAGCTGTCATAACTGTCCTACTCAGATCTGAACCTTAGAGTTCAGAACATGAGAAGCTAGCATGAAACCTCCAAACTTAATTACCAGATTGGATCTGATATCGCTGCCACCAACCAGAATTCCAGTGTCTGGCTCACTCTGGTCTCCCCAAAACCTTCCCTGGGGAACCCCCAAGACTCAGATGCCCTGAGTCTCACCACAAAGGGAAATAACCCACTTCCATTCTCCCTCTTTTTCTCCAGGTGTTCCCTCCCTGGGTTCCTGGAGAGATATACAGATTCAAGCTCCGTGAATCTAAACAAAGGGATTCCACCCTCTTTACCTCCTCCTAGATTTCCCCACCCTGGGTACTCTGGGAGATTCCCTGCTTCAAGTTCTTGAAACACAAGTACCGAGAGATCTAATCTCTCTCCCCCCTCACCCAGAGGGTATGCAAAGTCAGGCTTAGTAAATCTAATACAAAGAGATTTTCCCCTTCCCTTCTTTTCTTAGCCTTAACCAGTGAAAAACACTCAAACAGGTCTTAAAAAGAAAGCTTTATATAAAAAGAAAGAAAAAGGACATAAAATGGTCTCTGTATCAAGGTGACAATATACAGGGTCAATTGCTTAAAGGAAAAAATGAATAAACAGCCTTATCCAAAAAGAATACAATTTAACACATTCCAGCAACTACACACATGTAAATACAAAACAACAATATAAACCTATTGTCTTCCTATCCTTGTACTTACAACTTGGAAACAGAAGATTAGAAAGCCTGGAGATTCCTGTGGTCACTCTCAGAGCCCAGAAAAAGAACAGACCAAGAACAAAGGACTCACACCCAAAACTTCCCTCCACCCAGATTTGAAAAAGTCTTGTTTCCTGATTGGTCCTCTGGTCAGGTGTTGTTTGTTACCCCTTTCCAGGTGACAGAGACATTAACCCTTAGCTATCTGTTTATGACAGTAGCCCTGGTATACTCCAGGTACCTTCCTCAGCTCCCAGCAGCCAGGCCCATCTCCCTCAACAGCTAGAGAGATACTCTTAAGCTCTGGCTAGCAGCCCTTTTATAGGGCCAGATGTGGTTGCTTCCCCAATCAGCATTTTCCCAGCCACAGCCCTCTCCAGGGCTGTTTTTAACCCCTCCAGGCAGGAGCAGGGTGACCACCCCACTACAGGGATAGATAATAGGACAGAAAATATCATGTTGCCTCTATATAAATCCATGGTACACCCACATCTTGAATACTGTGTGCAGATGTGGTCGCCCCATCTCAAAAAAGATATATTGGAATTGGAAAAGGTTCAGAAAAGGGCAACAAAAATGATTATGGTATGGAATGCCTTCCGTATGAGAAGAGATTAATAAGACTGGGACTTTTCAGCTTAGAAAAAAAGGTGACTAAGGGGAGATATGATTGAGGTCTATAAAATCATGAATGGTAGAGAAAGTAGATAGGGAGTGTTGTTTACTACTTCTCATAATACAAGAACTAGGAGTCACCAAATGAAATTAATAGGCAGCAGGTTTAAAGCAAATGAAAGGAAGCATTTCTTCACACAATGCACAGTCAACCTGTGGAACTCCTTTCCAGAGGATGTTGTGAAGGCCAAGACCATAACAGGGTTCAAAAAAGAACTAGATAAGTTCATGGAGGATAGGTCCATCAATGACTATTAGCCAGGATGGCAGGAATGGTGTCCCTAGCCTCTGTTTTCCAGAAGCTGGGAAGGAGCGACAGGGGATGGATCACTTGATGATTACCTATTCTGTTCATTCCTTCTGGGGCACCTGGCACTGGTCACTGTCGGAAGACATGCATCTGATGAAGTGGGTATTCACCCATGAAAGCTCATGCTCCAAAACGTCTGTTAGTCTATAAGGTGCCACAGGATTCTTTGCTGCTATTACAGATCCAGACTAACATGGCTACCCTGCTGATACTTATCGGAAGACAGGATACTGGGGTAGATGGACTTTTGGTCTGACCAGTAGGGCCGGCCAGTCTTATGTTCTTATGGTCCTGTAGTAGACAACAGCTTCCTTCACTACATAACCTTGATTCATTCCCTGAGTATTGTTCATCCTGTGCATGGAATGAGACTAGGTTCCTGTGGAAAAAATAGTATGTGAACATGTAATGTAAATACTGCATTATAATGCATATCCTTCAGGGAACTGAATTAAGTTTGCATAGGCAACCCAACCTTAACTGGCATTTCCCAACTTTTGAACCTGGCAACCTTACCTTTGCAACCTTATTATTACATTTTTGATGCCATTTCTTAATTTTTGAAAAGCAAATCAAAACAGGAATTTCATTTTTGGGAGCCTATTGAACCTAGCATGGGCCATTGGAAGAGTTGGGACCTTTTAAAGCCATAGCACACGCCACTACCATTTGAGATAATTGAGCCACTGGAAACAACAGTAGGCTAATCTATGTGGACCAGCCATTAGAAAGGGATGAGAGAGACATTTTGCCAGTGGATTTCATTTGCTGACAGCAGAAGACTGTTGGGACCAGGAATCCTTGGTTCCATTTGAAATTGTGTCTACTGGCTGTAAATCTTTCTGACTCCTTGTCCCTGCTACTGCTTCTGTCCCCTGTTTGCTTCTACTCCCCCCTGCCATTCCTGCTGCTCAGACCTCAATCTCTGAGTCAGGTTGCTTTCTCCTTGTTATTAGAAACCAGAAACTGGGGCGGGGGAAGTGAGGGCAGTGAGAACATGAGAGAGTCTCTCTCTTTCTCTGCTCTCAGTTCTGGTGTCACAGTACTTCCTGACAGTTAAGAGGAGTAATTATTCTAAATATTCTGCTCAGTCCTGAGATGGCGCATGATCTGTGGGGTAGCATATGCTCCTCCCACTTAGCAGATGGTAGTTGTGTGGGGATGTAGCATGCTCAGTGCAGGTGGAATTTTGGTTAGAAGCTAGCAGCATTGTTCTCCAAACAATTTGCATATGCTTAGTGTGGATGGAATCTTTTGAGATATCATGTTGCCAGTCTCTAACAGCCAACTCATACATGCTCAGTAGAGGAAATTTTCTGGGCTTACTAGTTGGCACACCCCTGATATCAGTGCAACCCCTGGCTAAATTTCAGGTCCCTGCTCTAAAGCCTGGAGCACTAGGGCTTCTCAATTACGCAGCTATAAGAATTTTTGAACACAGGTAAAGTGGATTTGGGTTTTTTCCCCTACAACCCAGTTCTGAGAAACAGCTGAGACATTTAAGCTAGAACTTAAAAAAGTAAACACCATAATAAAAAAAAATCAGCCAAGGTAGACACCTTGAAGTTGGTAGCAACATCTATAATATGAAAGAGAGAAACACAGATGCATAAAGGTGTGTTTTTCAAGTTGATATGTTTTCAGATCTAGTTAGGAAATAAAGATCTTTAAAAGCCAGACTCCCTGTCTTATCTTGATGCTGTACTTCTGGCTGCTTTACACTTCATACATTGACCCCTGTATCCACTGAAATCAATAGCAAAATTCCTGTTGACTTCAGTGGGGCCAGGATTCAACCCTCTGTCTGATTGCTTTATAGAATGTGAATTATATCCCTTACTTCAGCCTTAGTCCTGCATGCACTCATTACCAGATGTAGTGCTTGCCACCCTGAGTAGCTTCATTCAACTCAGTGCAATCAAGACCTTAGAAATCAATAAGGACCCTCCTGGTAGTAACCACTTAATTTAGTAGCAAGATTTTTTTTTTCAGGATTAGGACTTCATGAGGAATAAAGTGTTTGTTTAAAGGAGGCTGAATCAGTCCCTGGAGGCCTAATCCTATACGCAGTTGATCCCAGTGTAGCGGTTATTATCATGAGTAGTCCCTACTACATTACTATAAGTTGTCATTACAACTAGTAGTAAATTTTGCAGGACTGAGGCCTAAATAAGAGATCATAATACAAACAAGTATTTGTAAGGCCCTAAAGTAAGGTCCTATTCAGCATGAATAAGGTGGGCAAGATCTTGGGCTGTTAACTAGACAGGCCTGTTTCCTTTCTCTCTTTCTCCATTAACTTCATTAGGATTACTCATGCAAAAAAGAGTTTTCAAATCAGACCCAAATAGGAACAAAACTTTTGTAATTGTTATCAAACTAAACTTCGCGTGAACAACTCCTGAGAAGACTTCCTACTAACGTCTCTTTGGACAAAAACAATTGTGATCCAGCTACTAACATGCCTGTCACCATATGTTGATCACGTATGAGTAACCTTCCATATAGTTGTGTAAATACAAAGAACTCAGCCCGAGATAAACTTGGTAACAGGCCATTAAAAACCCCAACATTTATGTGTAGTGTTGCTGTGGAAGTGTTGGGCTGTGTCTTTCTCACTAACAGAAGTTGGGCCAATAAAAGATATAACATCACCCACCTTGTCTCTCAAACATTTATAGATTTTTTAAATTATTATTATTTTGTAAGGATTTGGCAAAAAGCTCAAAGCAAGAAAAGACAGCTGAGAGGAAGGAATAAGCAGGAATTCTGTATTGGCCTGCAGTTATGAATAGTTCATCGTACTTGGTGCTGGACACTGGGGCAGCAGCTGGCAGGTTAGACCAAATGCTTGTGTAAATCACAGCACCCACTGACTAATGTCAACCCTTTCTTGTTAGAAGAGTTGCTATTAGTCAACCCCCCCAAGCACTTCTCACAAGGATGGAAATTGAGAGGGAGAGGATTTGGGTGGGTGGAATTACTTTGTAAGATGGCACTTGTGAGAAGCAGACTTCTTCCCATTTTTCCCTGCCTTCCATGGTGCATGTCCTACATTCGCGTCAGGTTATGGGTGTCATTGGGCAAATATTTCTTTGTTGCTGCCTCTGAAAGGAGGTAGGTGTCTGCACATGCATTTTGTGGTAGCACTGGAAGTTGCAGTTGCACTTAAAGCACATAGGTACATCTCGACTTTAATGCAATTGTATGGATTTTGCCCATTTGGGTACATTGGGACTTCTAAACAAATGTTCTTGTTGCACTGGTATATTAAGACTTCAGAGCAAGTGAGTGGAGTTATTGGGCTTCCTCTTCCAGTAGCACCACAACAGCCTGTTAGTGTGAGTTCCCTTCCACCCCCAGGTGCTAGAGTAGTGGGGGTGGTGGTGGCCTGGTAGGCTGCAACCCAGCATAAAGCTCTGGGTGACATCTTGAAAAGTGATACCGGAGAGACAGCAGCTACCATGTAAATATTCCCTTCCTCATTACCCTGCCAGCACTCCAGACAACCAGGTGAATTTATTTGCATAAAGTGTCATCAGCCTAGGGAGGCTATAAGCTCTTGGGGAAAAGGGACTATCTTTTTGTTCTGTTTGTATAGCACCTGGGCCATGACTAGGGCTGCTAGGCACCACAGTAACATACATAATAATAGCCTCTGTCTCAGCTGGTAATGGTGCCTACACTCTACCCGTCACTTTGATGCTACTGGTCATTGTCATTCCCTTTTGCTATCTGCAGAAACCTCAGTTTTCCCCCTGCTTCTAACTACAAAGTGCTTGCAAAATGGCAACTAGAGCATTGCCAGCATGACCACTCTCACTAAGATTTGTGCTAGAACTTCCACTCAGTTAAATATTCCCCAATCAGCAAATAAAAGGGCTTGAGTCATAGCCAAGTGGAGATCAGCAGTTTCATTCACAAGAACAGTCTAATACAGCAAAAGATTTATTTAAATACCTTTAGTCATGATGTCTCAGATCCTCAGCTGGTAAAAAAATATAAAATACATCAGTGTAGTTTTCTTCACTTCAATGGAGCTACACCAATTTATGCCATGAACCACTGTTATTGTACACAAATCTGATAAGCAAAGATACATTAGAGAATTTATTTTAGCTGCAGTCATGTTCTAGATAGGACTCTAGATAAAAGGTAAAATGTAGCTTTGCAATAATCACTCATTGCTATGTTACAAAGATGCTATTACAGGTTCTGATAGTCTCTCATATAGAAATGATATTCAGTTTATACACACACGCAAAGTGCTATATTTGATGGCCACAGCCAAGTCAAACCAGCAAGCTGTGTCGTTTTCAAAACATAACCTGTCAGATGTCTGTACCATCCCATGACAGGTAAATTCTTGCTCAAAAGATAGTATTAAGTGTAGATGTAATGCTCCCAACCCCCCTTTTTAATACATATAGGTTTCTCTGGACCTAAAACTAACTTGTTTTTCTTGATTTCGGCTCTGAGGTACATGGGGAAGGGGCAGGGTTAAAAACTATAGGCTCCGGTCTGCAAACCCTTTCACACAAGTAAAATGAAGTATTTTCAGGATAGGGCTCCAAGTTAGGAATAAAAACCATATTAAAATTTACATTAGCAACAGATAATGCTAGTAAAAGAGAGAAGTTGAAAACTCTATTTAAAATGCTGACAGTTATCTGACGATCAGGAGCTAAATAAACAACTTGTTGGGTGACATCTACCAGACAGATGCTTGGTAATGAGAGGAGAGAGAGAGAGCAAGAGAGAAGAATTTTAGAAGCTTTACAGCTGTTGGAATTTTTCCAGAATTTTACATCCACTGCATATGTGTGGTCAACTGGCAGATTTACTGATTTATTTTCTGCAAATGATAGTTTTCATTGTTTTCTTTTGTTTAAATTAATATTAACTGTCTGCGTAACTTAGAACAAATGCACACTTTATCAGACAAACATATCTTCAGATGATGACATCAAATCTGAATGGCCTCTGATATGAATCTCAAGGATTGTCCTGGACTTGCTTTCTCTCAGCATTTTAATTCCTAATTTGCAAACAAAGCTCTTTGCATGTTGGGTTATTGGGCTTGATTTGGCTGCTTACTCCTCCTCAAATCCTTGGCGCCATACATCTCTTCCAGTGATGAATGATGTGTGGGTAGTGAAGAATCTCTTCTACATTTTTGCATTAAGTCTTTGGCCTGCTACCTACTTTTGTTGCAGAAGTATACATTTCCTGCCCAGCTCTAACTTAACTGTATTCTATTTCTTGTTTTGTTGAAAATTTTCATGGAATTTAATGTGTTATATCTATGCATGCTCCTGTTTTATATTGTCTGGTCTTGCATCTTTGCACTGTAAAATGGCACGGAAAACCCACGAAGCATGCAGTATTCAGGAACATACAAATTGTAAGCCATTTATGTACTTTTCATTGTCTTTTTTTATACAAATCAATACAAAATTGATAATAAAATAGCATTTTTCTTATACTTTATTTTGTAACAACCTGATTCAATCATAATATAATGCATACAAGGACAAATTCTGATCTTGGTTACGAACATATAACTCCTGGCAACATCAACAGGAGGCGTTCATGAATATTTAAGATTTCAGACTAAAGGAGAAAACCCAAAATAACATATTGAACAAATGCACTAATTAACATAGCTCTGAAACTGGATAAGAAATCCTCAAACTGCTGCTGCTTATTATTAATATGGTAAGTTATTCTTCAAAAATAGCCAAATTGAGCAAACCAAGATACTGTCCTGTTGTATAATGTAACACACACAATTTCCAGGTTTAGTTCCTTAACTGTTGTAAACGGGTATCGTTTCATGGACTATACCAATTTACAGCAGCTGAAGTTCTGGCAGTCACTTTCAATTTTGCATTATCTTGTAAATGTAGTATCATTTCTGTGTTTAACTGGAGCCATGTCTAGGAGGAATCACTTCGTGTCTTACACAGAATGGAACATTCTTCCTGAGGCCTGAAGCAAACTGTCTGGTGTTCTTGCAAGATCTGGATTGCACAAGCAGGTTCCTGCAAATTATTGCAAGCAGTTACTTGAAGCTGATTTTCTTCCATGCAAATAAAAGCTGTTTGCAGTAGCTTTTAACTAGTAACTATCTACGTGGGCAAAAACAGACTGTTTGTCGCCACTATACTGAGTGCATGATTAATGACGGTTTATTTGGGCAATCCAATACTGTAAATAAGAAAGCATATTTTTAAGGCCAGAAACAATGTGGTATATTTAGAAGTGTATATGCATACTACCGGTATTAAAGCTGCTCCAGATGAGCTTTAGCCACGTCCATCGTAGCAAAGCTATCATAGAAGACTTTCCATTTTTAGCATAATTATGACGGCACATTAGATTCATGAGAGAAATACATTGAAATAAAATAATTTTTGGCATTGAATTCTACTAGTTACTTATGTTGCCAATATATTATCAGCATCAATACATGACCATCAGAAAAAATCAAGAAAAATTGTTTCCCAGAATATAGTAAAATTGCACTTTGAGATTTTTTTCATAGCCTATTTATATTGAAAAGGTTCCTTATCTTCTGAACTTTCAGCCTGCTAGCCCATGTTTTCCTTTAGGACAGACATTTTTTTTAAAAAACGATGTGCTATAAATCTAAATGGGAAGCATCTGAACAAAAATGCAAGTGATAGTAAGGTATCTGTTTCCTGTCTGAATAAGCATGGCATGAACTGCCAAATCACAGTACTGTCGTCTGTCGTACTTTTAGGTGTTACCTCTGTGGAAGATGTAATTCTTGGATGATCAAACATTCCATACACTACTTTCCTGGAGCACTGTGATTATAGAAATTGTCTAACAAAATGTAATTTGTTTTAGATCTTACACTAAAACTTAGAATAAGGTCCTGATCCTGTCTTGAGCGCTGTGCAAGTGACCGACTGTGGACTACAGTGGGGTTGTGCTTGGGCACAGGGGTCTGCATATATTGAATTCACTGAAAGATTATGGCCTTAAACTTTGCCAGTGGTTCTTATGTTGCCTATTTATGCCCTGATCTTGCAAACTGAATTGTGTGTGGAATCTCATGCCTGCAAGGAGCCTCACTGAAATCCATGATGACTTTGTGTGTGCACAGCCATCTGTCTGTGTGGATGCATTAACAGGACTGTGCCTTAATTTGTAGGAAAATGTGCTCTCTATAGATGTCATTTTATACAAATTATAATGTTCACTGTCGGTAATATATCACATCAGAGAATAATCAATGACATGGTAAGCATTTTTGCATACAGTGTGCAGGTTCTCAGCATTTGCTTTCTTTGGCATTAGAGACTTAAAAAATATAGTATGCTGAAACCATATGTATAAAAATCAGTCCCTGCAAATCTGTAGAAACATTTCCCTTTACATTATCAGAAATATAGCTGAGTATAAGATGATTATAAAAACCTGTTGGGTCAGGAGGAAAGGCTGAAAAGCATAAAGTAGCAAAGCTCTACAGAATTTGGTTATATGTATCAATAGATCATAAATTTAAAAAGTGCATTGCAATGTTACACTGCAGGCTGCAATGTTCTTCCTGTAGTTTGCAAGACTTACCCACCTCACGGAGTTTTGGGAGTTTAATTAATTCATGTTGCTCAAGTGCTTTGAGATCTCCTGATAAAAGGCATTATAGAAATAAAAAATTGTGATACTAATAAGATCTATTTGTTTTATAAAGCTATTTGGTGAAACATTTCAAATCAGTGTGACTCACAATGGAATTTGAAACTCTAAAATGTTTTACAGATAACCTGAAAGGGTTTATTAGAATTTAGACCTTATGCCTTTTATTTTTTTATGATGTGCATATAGGATGCCTGAAAGGATTTTATTTTTTTCTCAAGTTTGTATTTTTTACTTTAGGAATATCAAGTCTGATCTTCTCTATTTATGGTGGAAGTCTCTGAGCACATTTATTGTGAAATCTCAACCTTAATTTGAATCTTCAACACTAGTACCCTTTATTCAAAACTGTAGTTAATTTTAAGTTTAGTACACCGATATGTTTAATAGTGAAAAAATACAAAAGCTAGGGAAAATGAAAGGAAAGACATCACTAATCTAGTTACTCTACTTGTATGTTCAGGCACTTATGAACTTTGATGGCTCAAAGGTTTGTTTTATGTAACATATTTTTTATACAGAACTTGTAAAAATAAGGACTTTTTTTAATTACACAATTTATTGTTTTGAGGTTTAGTCCCTATATCCCTTGTAGTCAGTGAGAATATGGGCACCCAGCAGTACCTTGTAGGAGCAAGCCTTTGATGTCTTAATTTTTCGGTCATTGTAAGTGTTGCCTTTTCTGTACTCATTGCATTCTAACACCCTTTTGTCTAACCTCACCTTCCCGTTTGATCATTAGAATTGCATACAGTATCCTTTACAGTTATTCTTTGGCATTCTAAGCTGTAAAGTGATAGTGCCCACTCATTGAAAGGGAAAGCTCTTTTGGAACATTGTTCATTGCCAGACAGGAAATGCTATAAAGAAATAGCTATTAATATATCTAAAGACTTCCCCCGCCCCCAGAATTAATCAGCAAAGTGGTCTATGTATATGAAAAAACACAAATATCCCAGTTTCAATATAGAGTATGTGCTAACTTTATATTCTATATTCAATATAGAGTATGTGCTAACTCTATAACTCTATATAACTCTAATATAGAGTTAGCACATACTCTATATTAGTTTAAATCCCACTAATGCTAGTGGGATTTAAACTAATATAGAGTATGTGCTAACTATGAGCACTAAGAAGCCTGAAGTGAGTACTCAGGTTGCAGCTCATGCTATCCCTGGCTACACTACTATTTTTTAGTGCACTAGCTTGAGCAGAGCTAGCACATATCTGTCTGTAGTAGGAAGCACACCCCTAGCTGTAGCGCAGACCTACTCTTTGTTTGTGCAAGATGAACACTTTCTGGGAAACAATACATATTTTGAATATGATGAATTCAGATACTGGGTTTCTTACAGAATCAAATGACATAGAAAACCAGTATCGTGTTCAGGAAGTGGAGTGGGGACATTTGGATAGTAAAGCACCATTCATGTCAGATCTTGTGTTCTAATCTTGCCAAGGTCAGTAGAGACCAAAAATGATAGTTGTTTGGTCACCTATGTGAAATGTGTTGGTGGTGCCAATCCAGTTCCTAGAGAACATGTATCTACTTCGCAACAATGTCAGTACACCGCTACCTCGATATAACGCCACCTGATATAACACAAATTTGGATATAATGCGGTAAAACAGTGCTTCAAGGGGGCGGGGCTGCGCACTCTGGTGGATCAAAGCAAGTTCAATATAACATGGTTTCACCCATAACGTGGTAAGATTTTTGGCTCCCAAGGACAGCTTTATATTGAGGTAGAGGTGTACTAATGAGCAGCCTTCAGAGAGAGTTTTAAATGGAGCTGGTGCGGCTCTCTCCTTCTTAGAGGCAGTCTAGCCGTCATCGCAGAGGCACACTGGTGGGAATGCTCTTGCACCGTTGCTGCTTGTGCTGTATCTTTCAATGAATTTGCTTCATTCTTACCCCCTTCCATTACCATTTGAGCGATTTTAGATTTACTGAGTGTATTAAATGTGAGCTGAGGGAACTCAGACCTCCTGGATATATTCAGTACTTTGCAGGATCAGGTGCCTAGAACCTGATCCAAAACTTGCTGTAGTCAATGGGAACCTTTCTTTTCACTGCAGTAGGCTTTGGATCAGGCCCCTAATCAGGAAACAAAGCTGACAGCCATAAGGCACTAAAATTTGAATTGTCGTTTGCAATTAATCCACAGAGCAAAACCATCATAAGATATGATGGGGACAGGTGAGCAAAGCCCACAGGTAAGTGGGGAACAAGACCTGGGAGATGGGTTGGAAACAGGAGGGAGCACGGGCTATAATGGCAGAGAGGAAGGAGGGTCAGGGCAAAGCTGGGAGGCAAAATCAAACCAGTATCTTAGATGCCTTTATACAAATGCAAGAAGTATGGGTAATAAGCAGGAAGAACTGGAAGTGCTAATAAATAAATACAACTATGACATTATTGGCATTACTGAAACTTGGTGGGATAATACACACGACTGGAATGTTGGTGTGGATGGGTATAGTTTGCTCAGGAAGGATAGACAGGGGAAAAAGGGAGGAGGTGTTGCCTTATATATTAAAAATGTACACACTTGGACTGAGGTGGAGATGGACATAGGAGACGGAAGGGTGGAGAGTCTCTGGGTTAGGCTAAAAGGGGTAAAAAACACAGGTGATGTCGTGCTGGGAGTCTACTACAGGCCACCTAATCAGGCGGAAGAGGTGGATGAGGCTTTTTTCAAACAACTAACAAAATCATCCAAAGCCCAAGATTTGGTGGTGATGGGGGACTTCAACTATCCAGATATATGTTGGGACAATAACACCGCGGGGCACAGACTATCCAATAAGTTCCTGGACTGCAATGCAGACAACTTTTTGTTTCAGAAAGTTGAAAAAGCTACTAGGGGGGAAGCTGTTCTAGACTTGATTTTAACAAATAGGGAGGAACTTGTTGAGAATTTGAAAGTAGAAGGAAGCTTGGGTGAAAGTGATCATGAAATCATAGAATTTGCAATTCTAAGGAAGGGTAGAAGGGAGTACAGCAGAATAGAGACAATGGATTTCAGGAAGGCGGATTTTGGTAAGCTCAGAGAGCTGATAGGCAAGGTCCCATGGGAATTAAGACTGAGCGGAAAAACAACTGAGGAAAGTTGGCAGTTTTTCAAAGGGACGCTATTAAGGGCCCAAAAGCAAGTTATTCCGATGGTTAGGAAAGATAGAAAATGTGGCAAAAGACCACCTTGGCTTACCCTTGAGATCTTGCGTGACCTACAAAATAAAAAGGCGTCATATAAAAAATGGAAACTAGGTCAGATCACGAAGGATGAATATAGGCAAATAACACAGGAATGCAGAGGCAAGATTAGAAAAGCAAAGGCACAAAATGAACTCAAACTAGCTATGGGAATAAAGGGAAACAAGAAGACTTTTTATCAATACATTAGAAGCAAGAAGAAGATTAAGGACAGGGTAGGCCCACTGCTCAATGAGGAGGGGGTAACAGTAACGGGAGACTTGGAAATGGCAGAGATGCTTAATGACTTCTTTGTTTCGGTCTTCACTGAGAAGTCTGAAGGAATGTCTAGTATAGTGAATGCTTACGGGAAGAGGGTAGCTTTAGAAGAGAAAATAAGGAAAGAGCAAGTTAAATCTCACTTAGAAAAGTTAGATGCCTGCAAGTCACCAGGGCCTGATGAAATGCATCCTAGAATACTCAAGGAGTTAATAGAAGAGGTATCTGAGCCTCTAGCTATTATCTTTGGGAAATCATGGGAGACGGGGGAGATTCCAGAAGACTGGAAGGGGGCAAATATAGTGCCCATCTATAAAAAGGGAAATAAAAACAACCCAGGAAACTACAGACCAGTTAGTTTAACTTCTGTGCCAGGGAAGATAATGGAGCAGGTAATCAAATAAATCATCTGCAAACACTTGGAAGGTGGTAAGGTGATAGGGAATAGCCAGCATGGATTTGTAAAGAACAAATCGTGTCAAACTAATCTGATAACGTTCTTTGATAGGATAACGAGCCTTGTGGATAAGGGAGTAGCGGTGGATGTGATATATCTAGACTTCAGTAAGGCATTTGATACAGTCTCGCATGATATTCTTATAGATAAGCTAGGAAAGTACAATTTAGATGGGGCTACTATAAGGTGGGTGCATAACTGGCTGGATAACCGTACTCAGAGAGTAGTTGTTAATGGCTCCCAATCCTGCTGGAAAGGTATAACAAGTGGGGTTCCGCAGGGTTCTGTTTTGGGACCGGTTCTGTTCAATATCTTCATCAACGATTTAGATGTTGGCATAGAAAGTACGCTTATTAAGTTTGCGGACGATACCAAACTGGGAGGGATTGCAACTGCTTTGGAGGACAGGGTCAAAATTCAAAATGATCTGGACAAGTTGGAGAAATGGTCTGAGGTAAACAGGATGAAGTTCAATAAAGATAAATGCAAAGTGCTCCACTTAGGAAGGAACAATCAGTTTCACATATACAGAATGGGAAGAGACTGTCTAGGAAGGAGTATGGCAGAAAGAGATCTAGGGGTCGTAGTGGACCACAAGCTTAATATGAGTCAACAGTGTGATACTGTTGCAAAAAAAGCAAACGTGATTCTGGGATGCATTAACAGGTGTGTTGTAAACAAGACACGAGAAGTCATTCTTCCGCTTTACTCTGCGCTGGTTAGGCCTCAACTGGAGTATTGTGTCCAGTTCTGGGCACCACATTTCAAGAAAGATGTGGAGAAATTGGAGAGGGTCCAGAGAAGAGCAACAAGAATGATTAAAGGTCTTGAGAACATGACCTATGAAGGAAGGCTGAAGGAATTGGGTTTGTTTAGTTTGGAAAAGAGAAGACTGAGAGGGGACATGATAGCAGTTTTCAGGTATCTAAAAGGGTGTCATCAGGAGGAGGGAGAAAACTTGTTCACCTTAGCCTCCAATGATAGAACAAGAAGCAATGGGCTTAAACTGCAGCAAGGGAGATTTAGGTTGGACATTAGGAAAAAGTTCCTAACTGTCAGGGTAGTTAAACACTGGAATAGATTGCCTAGGGAAGTTGTGGAATCTCCATCTCTGGAGATATTTAAGAGTAGGTTAGATAAATGTCTATCAGGGATGGTCTAGACAGTATTTAGTCCTGCCATGATGGCAGGGGACTGGACTCGATGACCTCTCGAGGTCCCTTCCAGTCCTAGAGTCTATGAGTCTATGAGTCTATGGATAAACATCAAGTAAGCATGAATATTAACTGCATTTTGGTAGCCCAGTCAGGCATTCGGGCCCATCTGTTCTAGGTCCTGTGAATGACTATAATGACTCCCTGCCCCAAATAACTTACAATCTAAGTATAAGACAAGAAGTGGCTACAACAAGCATAAGTAGAGGAGTACAATGTGACAGTAGTTTGAGTGTGAAAAATCGTTCTACTTACATCTATTCTGTGACCATAAAAAGAAGGTAAAAGTTGAATAAATTTGTTATTGTTAATTAAACAGATTACTTTAATAAAGACTTCTTACCATGGTATCTGCTGCAAAGGTTTCTTATTATAAAACCTTGATTTAAAGTAACAAATGAGCTACAGTATTTTTATGTTCCCAAGTCAACAGCGGCTCTGCACAAATATCCAAGAGAATCTAGCCACCTGATTTAATTATGGTTCTGTTTCTATTAATATAAAATGTTATATCAAGGAAATTCAGTAATTTATCTTTGCTTGTTGCTTTGGAAAACTTCCAAAATTTTGATCTGCAGATAATAATATGATACATTGGGGGAGTTATTATTTCTGGCCTTCAGGTCTAGTCTTGAAAGGGACTCAGAATTGTTCCTCCCTGCATAGAATTTTGCAGTTGCTTTTTTTGACCAGATAAAAAGAAATTGATTGGAGAATACCTTACAGTGCTGTAGTGTAAGCTCATTTAGTGTTTTTGTTAAAAGGTCAGAGAAAATGCCCACACAATTTTATGCAAAATACAAACTGAAAATAGAACTGCTTCCTTTCTTTGCAAAAATGGTAGCTTGATATTACCATTTGTTTTTTATACTACTGTATGTGACTGAATACTGTCCCAGCTCATCTTTCTACCTATAGTCTAGCGTGACAGCCTATCTTCCCAATAACTCTATGAAAAATTATTTACTGTATTATGGCTGGCTTGACATTCAGAAATGTGGAAGTTTGAGTGTACTCTATGCATTTAATGTTTTTTTTTATGGCCTGATTCAAATTGCAGCGAAACCAATAGGATTCTTTTTACTCCTTTTAATTACCTTGGAGTCAGGCCCTTAAAGGTGAAATTGTAATAGGGACAGTCTCAGTATACCTATAGAATTTAAAAAATGCTTAAAGCATACTAATATATTCCTTTTAAGTTGCATTGTGCTGCACAGTCATGGTAAACGGATTGAGTTTGTATCTGTTGCTCAAGATTCCTACATCCTCCTTATCTTATCCCAGCAGAATCATGGATCATAAAATTGTCACTGTACTCAAGCAGATGTAATCTTATGAGAGCTACTATTTTTGGCAGTGTATTTATTATTATAGTCTGTTCCAGGGTTTCTCAAACAGGGGTCTCCGCTTGTGTAGGGAAAGCCCCTGGTGGGCCGTGCCAGTGTGTTTACCTGCCTAGTCCGCAGGTCCCACCGATGGCGGCTTCCATTGGCCGCAGATCACTGCTCCGGAGCAATGGGAGCTGCTGGAAGTGACACGGCTGAGGGACTTACTGGCTGCTGCTTTCAGCAGCTCCCATTGGCCCGGAGCAGCGATCTGCAGCGAGCGGGAGCTTGAATCAGCTGGCCCGACCAGCCAGGGGCTTTTCCTGTACAAGAGGTGACCACTGTTTGAGAAACCCTGGTCTGTTCTTATGCTGCATGAAGTTGTAGAGAAACTCTCTGATAGCAAATATCAAAGGAAACAACAAAGTTTTCTGATAGTGAAAGTTTTCCAATTTCCAAGAGCTTTGTGCTCAATTTTTAATGATCTTATGTTTATCTACAGCTATATAAAATATAATAATTTACTCTGCAGAAGATCAATAACACCTTGAACCTAAAAGACAGTTTCCAGTCTGCACAATGAAAGGAAAAACAATAGCTATTTTAAATAATCCTGTGGGAAGCTCAGCAGTTTTGGTTTGTAGAGCCTTGTGTGTAACTCTGTGTTTTGGATTCAGTTCACGTTTTTTGGATGCAGTTCATGTGGGCTCATTATCATGGAGTTTTACTTTGATTTTTATGTCTCAACCATTTCCCAAGACTCTGCTTAAGACTTCCATGGTTTGCTTAGTTTTATGTTTTGAAATTTTGCAAAATCATCACTCTTTTAATTGTTTTCACTGAAAATTGTAAGTTGGCCTGGGCTTCTCCAAGTACGGTCCAAGGTTTATTTGCAAGGTTGATCAATTTCAGGTTTCAATGTGAAAGTTTTGCATCATTCTCATACTTTCTCATAATGATTATAGTAAGTCTGCACAATGTAGTACAGAACATACAGAAGACTCAGAATGTGTCCTAGTATGATAAAGACCTGAATTAGAAAGGATTTGACAAATAGAAAAACAAACAAAACCCTAAAAAAAAAAATAATAAAAAAAATAAATGGAGCGATCAGATTGTTCATGCTTTAGCTACTTACATTGTTTTTTTTATTAGTGCAGAGGAGCAAATTGCAGATGGATTTGTACAAGCTGAAAATGCTGCAAAAATTACCTTTCTTGTGGCATTGTTGTATTTCCCTTATGAAATCAGGAAATGTTGGGAATTTCTGGAAGAGGCTACCTTGTGCATATTCCAGACCAAATTCCACATCAAGGATGTTTGGGCAGGCTTCTCAACCCTTTCCCTCCCTCTTCTCCTCCCCCCTCCAAACCCTAAACCAGACCAAACAAAACCCCAAACCACAATTTATGGATACTCATATAAATTGATCCAAACCTCAACATTTTGAGGTCCGCTCATCTCTAAGAAGAATCTAACAAAATGCTAACGGTGAATACATTAGCAGTTAAGTAAGAGGCCTACCACATATTATAAAATGTTGTAACTCCTTTTCACTTTTTGTGTGTGAGTGTGTAATTTTCATTCTATTTTCCTGTCACATGTGTTGTAACAATTAGGCAAAATGAAACATATTAATCAATATATGATCTCTCTGCTGCAGACTTCTTTTTTTAAAGACCTATATGGGTCAATGAAATCTTTATTTTAATTTTTGGGAAACAATATTCATCAGGAGATCAGTTTCACAAGCCTATATGATATCCTTGGGTGTTAATGATGGCTACTCTTCATGATTGGGCAGATGGGAAATAATAGAAGTAGTAAGACCTCTCCCTGTTGCCTACACATCTAAGGTGATTCAAGGAAAAGTAACTTTTCCTTAAAAGTCGCTTATAATTGATGCTCAACAAATTGTCTCTAGACTGTAATCATTAAGGCAAAATGCCCACTTTTCAAAATAAAAATTCATCTTGATTAAATTTGCCACATGGAGGATATATGTATAATGAAATATCAAGAGGTCAAAACTAAAACACAAGACCAGATCCTCAGCTAGTGTAAATTTTAATGGGGAGATGTGTATTTGTACCAAATGGGGATCTGGCCCATAAAATCTGTTGGTCTCTATGGTTTCATCCAGCTGAAGTAATGAGACCCTTTCTGTTGACTTTACTAGCTGTTGGAGCAGACGTTAGCACTCAACTTTCTGCATTTTCCAGAGTTTTAAAATATAGAAAAGAGAAGAATTTGATTGCTTGTTGCCAGATTTGTTTTGAAGATATAAAGCTCTTCATGAAATGAATTACATGCAAAAAAGATAAAAGTATTACATTAGCAGTGGGCAAAACCACTGTTCAGAGATTGAGTTTGAGCATCCAAAAGGCACTTGGTCCTGATTCTGCAACCCTTACTTGTGCTGATAGTTTCACAATAGTAATAGATTTGTCTTTAATGCAGCACCTGAAACTCTCATTATCCTGATTGGGACTGGTAGGTACTTAGAAATTCTCAGGACTTGGACCCAAATGCTGATATATCTTCTATAACATGGAACCTGCAGACTGCAAGACTGGAAGGAAGAGACTTTCCTGTGACTATTGTGATAGTCCTTCATTCTGATAAGGCCAGAAACACTAACAGCTTTTCCTGTGGTGTTTTATCACTTTTGTTTCTCATCCCAGTCAGCAGCAGGGAGCTTGATAGCATGTAGAAAGGAGAAATGATGCTTTCAATTAAAGTTATCCAGTTGCTCAACCCTAATTTAAATGTATAGGGTCTTCCTTTGACCCTAAAATCACTGGCCTTTCATATTGGGTGGACCTTGGCATGTTTGGTTTCCCCTCCCTATGATCTGTCCTATGTTACCTGGGGAGGGGCTCTGTCCTCCTCCCACTGCGCCTGAGACTTCTGAATCGCAGGGCTTTCCAGAACCGCAGTGGCAAAAGGAGTAGAACGTGCAGCTCCTCTGGCATAGCTGTATCACCCTCAGCCCCGTCCTCAGCCCTTCCATGCAGCTGCCTACAGCAAACAGAGCTGTAAACAGGGGAGTTTGAGTGGGGCTTCTGTTCGAGGAGAAGGTATTTGTAGCTATTTGTATTTGTAGTTGTATGTATGGAGGCTGTTAGGGGCAGTGTGCTGGGAGAGAAGCTGAGCCCTGATAAGAGGGTGAGACTTCTCTGACTAGGGGTCCCATAAAGGTAGCCAGCCAGTCAGGCAGTAGCATAGACAGCTGCAGCAGCACAGAAGCCAGCAAACAGAGCTGTAAACAGGAGAGTTTGAGTGGGAATTTGGGGGAAGACTAAGGGAGGCAGGCAGAGGATCAGATGGGCTACTGAAGGGAGTGTGCAGTGTTCTAGTAGAGTCTTGGTGCTTGTTGGGGGGTTGTTTTGCTGTAGGTGGTGGTGTTTTGGTTTGGTTTGTGTTTCCCAGTTTTACAGGATTTAGGTGGGAGGGCTATGACAGATACAGAGGCAGCAGTGGTAGTGGAAGGCACAATGAAGATGACTGGATGTGGAAACTGTGGCATGTACATGATCCTGGAGTGGGTACCTGATAAGAGCTTCATCTGCATGAAGTGCCACTTGATACAGCTGATGGAAGAAAAGATCCAAGGATTGGAGATGCACGTGGAAACTGGTTGAGTTTAGAAGAAGGTTGGAGTGGATGATGGAGCAAAGACATGAGGAGTCTGAAGGGAAAAGCTCAGACTTGCAGATGGAAGCAGGACCAAAGAACTCTGATGGGAGACTGATGGGTGAGGAAAGTGGACAGTGGAAGCATGTGACTAAGAGAACCAGGCAGAGGAAAAGACGGGCCAGTGAAGGAGAAATAGAGCTCATTAACAGGTTTGAGGAGTTGGAAAATGAAGAAGGGGCACAGCAGGTGGTCGAGGAAGGTGAGAGGGCAAGGAGGAAGAGAAGAGCAGCTAGTCCTATAAGAAGAGGGGAAGAGTCAATGGAGATAACACCACCAAACATGAGCCCCAGGAGGATACGGGATGGGTTGCGGAGGATTGCAAGGGTGAATAGGAATTGAGAGGACTTGCAGCCAGAGGGAAAAGGGGCTAGATCGGAGAATTGCACTGTCACCAGGAAAAGGCAGGTCTACGTGATTGGAGACTTCTTACTGAGAAGAATAGACAGACCTGTAACTAGAGCTGATCCAGAGAACAGAAGAGTGTGCTGTCTGCAGGGTGCTAAGATATGGGATGTGGACCTGCGGCTGAAGAGGATCCTAATGGGAACGGGAAAGAATCCACTGATTGTCCTTCGTGTGGGAACAAATGATACGGCTAGATTCTTGCTGGAATGTATCAAGGGAGACTATGCCAGGCTGGGGAAGAAGCTTAAGGAAATCGAGGCTCAGGTGATCTTCAGTGGGATTCTGCCTGTCCCTAGAGAAGGGCAACAAAGGTGTGACAAGATTATGATCAAGAGATGGCTCAGGCAGTGATGCTATAAGGAGGGCTTTGGGATGTATGGCCACTGGGAGGCATTCATGGACAGAGGACTGTTCTCTTGGGATGAACTTCACCTGAGTAGGGAGGGAAATAGACTTCTAGGATGGAGGCTGGCACAACGGATTAAGAGAGCTTTAAACTAGGAATTGGGGGAAGATGGTTGGGAGTTGTCTAGGTAATCTCCATGCTGGGTTTTAACATTGAGAGGGAAGAAAACGAAGTAAGAAAGGATACAGCTGTGGGTACGAGAATGGACATACAGAGGAAGGGTAGTGTAGATACCAGTCTAATAGGTGATGCTGGCGGTAGAATGTCTGGGCCTAACTGGGTAAAGAATTAAGACATTTGTACACCAATGCAAGGAGCCTAGGTAACAAAATGGAGGAACTAGAATTACTAGTATAGGAAGTGAAACTGGATATTATAGGGATAACAGAAACATGGTGGAATAGTAGTCATGACTGGAGTACAGGTATTGAAGGCTATGTGCTGTTTAGGAAAGACAGAAATAAAGGCAAAGGTGGTGGAGTAGCCTTGTATATCAGTGATGAGGTAGACTGTAAAGAAATAAGAAGGAATGGAATGGATAAGACAGAGTCTGTCTGGGCAAAAATCACATTGGGAAAGAAAGCTACTAGAGTCTTCCTTGAGATAGTGCTTGGGGTGTGCTATAGACCACCGGGATCTGATTTGGATATGGATAGAGACCTCTTTAATTTTTTAATGAAGTAAATGCTAATGGGAACTGTGTGATCATGGGAGACTTTAACTTCCCAGATATAGACTGGAGGACAAGGGCTAGTAATAATAATAGGGCTCAGATTTTCCTAGATGCGATAGCTGATGGATTTCTTCAGCAAGTAGTTGCTGAACAAACAAGGGGGATGCCATTTTAGATTTGGTTTTGGTGAGTAGTGAGGACCTCATAGAAGAAATGGTTGTAGGGGACAACCTTGGTTCGTGTGATCATGAGCTAATTGAGTTCAAACTAGACGGAAGGATAAACAAAAATAGATCTGTGACTAGGGTTTTTATTTCAAAAGGGGCAACTAATAAGGAAATTAGTTAGGGAAGTGGATTGGACTGAAGAACTTGGGGATCTAAATGTGGAGGAGGCCCGGAATTACTTCAAGTCAAAGTTGCAGAAACTATCAGAAGCCTGCATTCCAAGAAAGGGGAAAAAATTCACAGGCAGGAGTTGTAGACCAAGCTGGATGAGCAAGCACCTCAGAGAGGTGATTAAGAAAAAGCAGAAAGCCTATAAGGAGTGCAAGATGGGAGTGATCAGCAAGGAAAGCTACCTTATCGAGGTAAGAACATGTAGGGATAAAATGAGAAAAGCCAAAAGCCATGTAGAGTTGGACCTTGCAAAAAGAATTAAAATCAATAGTAAAAGGTTCTAGAGCCATATAAATAAGAAGAAAACAAAGAGAGAAGAAGTGGGACCGCTAAACACTGAGGATGGAGTGGAGGGTTAAGGATAATCTAGGCATGGGCCAATATCTAAACAAATACTTTGCCTCAGTCTTTAATGAGGAGCTTAGGGATAATGGTAGGATGACAAATAGGAATGAAGATATGGAGGTAGATATTACCACATCCGAGGTAGAAGCCAAACTCAAACAGCTTAATGGGACTAAATCGAGGGGCCCAGATAATCTTCATTGAAGAATATTAAAGGAATTGGCACATGAAATTGCAAGCCCATTAGCAAGAATTTTTAATGAATCTGTAAACTCAGGGGTTGTACCATATGACTGGAGAATTGCTAACATAGTTCCTATCTTCAAGAAAGGGAAAAAAAGTGATCCGGGCAACTACAGTATGTACGCAAGGTCTTGGAAAAAATTTTAAAGGAGAAAATAGTTAAGGACATTGAGGTCGATGGTAATTGGGACAAATTACAACATAGTTTTACAAAAAGTAGATTGTGCCAAACCAACCTGCTCTCCTTCTTTGAGAAGGTAACAGATTTTTTAGACAGTGGAAACGCAGTGGAGCTAATTTACCTCGATTTCAGTGAGGCATTTGATACGGTTTTGCAAGAGGAATTATTAGCTAAATTGGAAAAGATGGGGATCAATATGAAAATTGAAAGGTGGATAAGGAACTGGTGAAACGGGAGACTACAATGGGTTGTACCGAAAGGTGAACTGTCAGGCTGGAGGGAGGTTACTAGTGGAGTTCCTCAGGGATCAGTTTTGGGACCAATCTTATTTAATCTTTTATTACTGACCTTGGCACAAAAAGTGGGAATGTGTAATAAAGTTTGCAGATGATACAAAGCTGGGAGGTATTTCCAATACAGAGAAAGACCGGGATATCCTACAGGAAGATCTGGATGACCTTGTAAATTGGAGTAATAGCAATAGGATGACATTTAATAGTGAAAAGTGCAAGGTCATGCATTTAGGAATTAATGACAAGAATTATTATTATAAGCTGGGATGCATTAGTTGGAAGTAAGAAAGAAGGAGAAGGACCTCGGAGTATTGGTTGATTACAAGATGACTATGAGCCATTAATGTGATATGGCCATGACAAAAGCTAACGCGGTCTTGGGATGCATCAGGCGAGGTATTTCCAGTAGAGATAAGGAGGTGTTAGTACTGTTGTACAAGGCACTAGTGAATCCTCATCTGGAATACTGTGTGCAGTTCTGGTCTCCCATGTTTAAGAAGGATGAATTCAAACTGGAACAGGTACAGAGAAGGGCTACTAAGATAATTCGAGGAGTGGAAAATCTGTCTTATGAAAGGAGACTCAAAGAGCTTGGCTTGTTTAGCCTAACCGAAAGAAGGCTGAGGGGAGGTATGATTGCTCTCTACAAATATATCAGAGGAATAAATACCAGGGAGGGAGAGGAATTATTTAAGCTCAGTACCAATGTGGACACAAGAACAAATGGATATAAATTGGCCATCAGGAAGTTTAGACTTGAAATTAGACGAAGGTTTCTAAACATCAAAAGAGTGAAGTTTTGGCAAATGCTTCCTTAACATTGGACTCAGTATGCTAATTATAAGCATGCTTCTGTTGTAAGGCATACAATGTACAATGGTCCATCAGGAAATAAGCGTCTCCCAATCTCCTGGCTGGAGAAGTTTGTCTCAAGGCACACTACCTTTCAGTGACCTGTCTTTAACTGCGAGGCCTACATAACATAATTTTCAACATATATATAACCGCTCAGATATTTTCCACACATACATCTCACAATGGTTACAATGACCAGTGTGATACAGGCTTTCATTAGAGACTTTACAAGACATTCTTTTGGCAAACCCAGGGGACCTGTACTCCTATGCCATCTGCCAGTTGGCATCAAAAGGTCGTTGATCCTAGTAGAGGCTAGATGATCCTAGTAGAGCCCATCCCTTCTGTTTCACTTGGTCATGAGGAGCCTGATCCAAGGTCCACTGAAGTCAATAAAAATATTCCCATTGATATCAAAAGGCTTTGGATCAGAACCCAAGCTGAAATATGGGCACAACACATGATTACCAGCCATAGTGAAATAAAAATATTTTGTTAAAAAGTCCTTGTGGATAGTTCATCATCTGGATAAAAGGGTTAAACTTATCAATATATTTGCTAGTAGAAGATTGCCAAGCTCTACTCCACATGCACACCTGTTTCCATATCCAAGGCTCAAGGAATTAGTAGCACGGGTCAGGAGAATAAAACAAAAAGTGGTCTCTCTCTATCAGTATCTAGCTTACAATGGTTAAAAAGATTAAGAAAGCTTCTACTTTCTAGAAAATCCTCCTTCAAAGGAAGGGTTTGTTTTCTTCTAATCGACTGAGGTTGGCTCACATTTTGGAACATTATAGTTTACATAAACCACACATCTTCCTGTGAGCAACATGTAGAACTGTATCTCTTTGTTTGTTTGTTTGTTTGAAAAACAATAAGCATTGTAACTGGTTTAGCGCCCGCAACTTTGACTGTCTCATGTGAAATCATTCCCTCATTAGCTCCAGCCAGCCATCAACAATCATTTTCAGCCAAAGATGAAAAGCTAGTTCAGCAAATCCCAACTAGGGTGTAGGTGTGTGTGTGTGGGGGATGAAAATCTATTTCCAATTCAAACAAAGTAGTGTTCAATATATGAACATCAACACTGCAATAGTTTTATTGATGCTTGGTTTTGGTCTAAACTACATTTGTTATAAAGTCTATTCTTAACAGCTGCTTTTGGCCTGACATGTAATGTTTGTTGCATATGTTTTTCAGTGATTTCTAGGTTATTCTCCATAAGTGCCATTCTCCTACCCTTTATCTGTCTTGTTTATTTAGACTGCAAAGTCCTTGGGGCAGGGACTATTCCTTACTCTTTATTTAAACTGCCTGTCATGATGGGGTCCTGATCTTGCTTGGGGCCTCTAGATGCTCCTGCAATAAAAATAATAATTTTACTATAGTCCCCTTATTTACTGTAAAATTTACCAGTAAATAAAAAGCCCAGTTGTGTTTCCTTGGAGGTCTATAGGAGTGAGTTTGTTCTTTTTGTTTCAGCTGGCTTCAGTGAGAATAAGATCAGGCCCAAATCAACTGTGTTTTGAATATGAGTGACATCTTCCCTAGCTGCTGCTGCCCCAATCTCTTCTGACTCATGTCCCATCACTAATGTTAAAAAAAGTGAAATCAGAGCAGTAGAATTCAGAATGGGGTTCCTTCTATCCTAACGGGAGAAATATGCAGTATCTCTAGATAGACTAAGATCACCTGGGTAAAGGAATCTTCTATCTATAGCTGACAACCTTCGGCCTCACCTCATGATAGGTGATAGATTGGCAGATTGAGGTGGAAGCAATAGGAGTGGGAAAGCTCCACATAGATCCTATAAATATATCAACTTTATAGGCAGTATTAGTCTCCTGTGAGTATTTATAAGGAACCTATTCTCTTCTGATTTAAGTGCCTATGATGAACAGTTTCCAACTAATAGGAGTGATGTAAAAAAAGTGGAAAAAATCAGATAGTTTCAATTTATTGGATGATGGTTATCAGCAGGTACATGGAAACAATACCTCTTCCTGTGATACCACCTGTGATTCTTGCCTGGGGAACTCCAGTCATCAGAATATCAAATCCATAGTTCTTAATTACAGACACGTCTCTTCTGAATTAACATAGATAAATAAATAAGCATATGTGTCTAGTTTCTCTCTGCTACTAGGTGGACAGTTGGGTCTCTTCTTTCCTCTTCTGGCAGACTGTAAACAGGTGAGTATCTTTTCTTCTTGGGCTCAAGCTCAAACATGCTGTCACTCAAGCTCTGATTTATGCAAAAAAAATTAATGCGGTTGTCTTGATCAGCGTCTTGCAGGCTGATGTTTCTGGTGGTCTCTTATTTAATTTTAGGTTGAATAGCCTTACTGAGTGCTCTTTTCTAGAACCACACAAGATTTCAACAAGAAAAATACATTTGTTTAACACATTTTTTTTACCAGCTTTAATGCAAATTTCAAATGTTTGAAAGGATTTTAAATTTTGAATATTTTTGAAGGGAAAAAAAGTCAATGTTTAAAACTTTCATGAGAAACCATTTTCCAATAAGATAGAATTTCAACACGTGTCCCTCTCTTTCTCCATGAGCATCTTTTTTTGGCACAACAGATATTACATAGTTTCCCCCCCCTCACTTACATTTGATAGAAAGATAGTTTCCAAACAACTCAGTGTTGGGAAATGAGAAGGTGGGAAGAACAATAACAGCCCAGTTATCATCATCATCGATTATTCACAAATTGCTTTTCCTTTTAATTGGAATGCCCTGAAAATTGCCTTGGGTTTTCCTGACTGAGATGCTACAACAACAGGAACATTAGAAATCACTTTTGACAGAGCCCATGATAACTGCAGTCATTGTTAGCTAGCCTCAAGGGCTTTGCTGTGCAGCTGAAAGGGGAAAAAGGATTTACATATTCTGTTCTTTCAAAGATATTCCAGTGGGAATCAAGCCATTGATCATTTCTTGTATCTACGCAATGTCACAAAAGTTTTATAATCAAAAGAGCTCAGTTATTATATCACTTTACCATGACTCCTTGCCAAGCCTAACTGGATGCTGCTGGGAAGAAATTATTTTTTTCATGTACAATTTGCATATCATAACTAAACAGAGGCAGGGAAGCATGGTGAGAACAACAAAGGGAGTAATAAGGGTTTTGTCTGAGGCCAGGTCAACACTTACCGCAGATAATGGTTGATGATTGAATCACTTGTACTTTGTTACCTACCAGCACTGACTGGTTTTCATCATGATGATAAAGGAAACAAACCTTGCACAATAAGCATTGATCCCCATTGTTAGAATCTGAAAGCAGTACAACTGCTTTTCACTCCAGGAAATCACAAGTGAAAAATGATCTTAAGAATATGACAGCCCTTCTTAAGTGAGTGAATTATTTTCAGTAATATACATAGTGTACAGAGCCAGAGTGAGAACACTGAGACATTTTGTACTCAGTTTAGCAGGAAACCTGAACCTGTTAAAAAATTGTTTAGCATAACCCCACAGTATCTGCTTAATGGTATTTATTTTGGCTTGCACACTGTCACAGATGCTCATTATTAAACAAGAAAAACACTGTAAATTTAGTAGATGGTTTAAAGGGAAGAAAGAAACCAGAGTAAAATTTATAAGCATATTTATATGTGACCTGACCAGGGTCTCCAGAGTGCTTTAGCCACCTGCTGGAATCTGGTTTCCTCTTGGGAGCACACTGACGTAAGTTCACTTAACCCTAATAGAAGCTATTGAGATTATTGAATGACTTGGCTAATGGGCAAATGAAAGGGGTCTATCTAGGTGAAAAACTTTCAAAGGATGTTTTCAGGTTTGGAGGAGATAAGATGTTTGTGTGGGTCTGTTATCAACTTTCTCATGCTAGGATACATTAGATGTGTCCACAGGAATTTGGCCCTTGCAGATTCAGTCATTATGTTCACATGGGAATTTTAGCTGACCTTGTCAACTCTGACAGCAGTGCTTTAGATAGCACAGAGAAACCCTTCAATAAACCTCCCCAGGTTTCAAGAGCCACGACATCTGAGAGAACACTAGTACTGGAGGTGTGAGGTTTTTAATTATATTAAGCTTTTGCTTGCTTGTGTTAGGTATGTACAATGATGCCAAAGATACATACTATATAATGGGGACATAACCCCTGGTGCTTCAGTGATACTCAGCTTCACTTCTGCTTCAATAAGTTTCTCCATTCATTGTATTATGTTTTATCATCAAATCTTTCCCCTTATTTTCAAGTTATTCTAAATGGTTTGAGATTTAAGACTCGTTACAAAATACTTATATATAATTTAATAACCTTGCACTTGTTTTGTATTTATAGATTCTAGATCCATGCATGGATTTGACTTGATGTGTGCATGTATAGTGTATAGTATCAATCAGTGTAGGATCATTCAAATATAATTGTGGAAGTAGTTCGCTAACACCATTGGTGTTCCTAGGACTTTTCACCTTTGTGGATTAGAATTAGGAGAAGAAAGAAAATCAGTCTTTTTTTTTAAATCCAGCATGATACATGTAAGGCAATAGGCCTTATTTGTAAAAATGGAATGTGAGTTGGAACTGAGTGTTGGAACATGTATTAATTCAGAACTACAGGTAGCCTAAATCAGTCACTTAAGTTCACATGGATGCATATAACAATATAAAAATAAAGGAGCACAGCCAGTGTAATAAAAACCCACTTGAGCCAGTCCAGTTTTCATCCATATAAAGCTCAGTGTACTATTGCTACACTAGACCACCAGTGGAGAAAGAGGAAAAGCTTCACATGAAGTGGAACATGAACATTTTGTGTTCTTGATGGTTTTGGGAAAGCTGAAGAAAAAAACAATGTTGGTGAGGAAGCAAAGGTTTAAGTGTCACAGAAAATATGAAGCAAAATATTTTTCCAAATATACACTTAATTTTAGTTGTTGGTTTCTCTTTAAACCCTGTTCTTTCTTTTTGCTGGAAGAGAAGGTTTGTAAAGATGCAGAAGTAAGATTCAAATCAGGGGCTGTTAAAATGGTGCCAAAGATAAAATAGCACATATAAAAAAGGGGAAAAAATTATAAATATTGCGATAGGGGAGAAGGAGTGCGGTTGTGCTGGAACATCACAAAGTCTATCAAGATAGTTTCATAATTCCTTCTATGATTTTTAAAGAGGAAAGGAAAATATTATGAGGTTGGGTTAGGAGGAGTTTGAGCTTGCAATGATTACATTCCACAGATTTCATTTTTGAAAGCTTCATTTAAATCTCATTGCCTTTGAGCGGAAACCTCTGATGATTGGTATAACTGTGGCAAGTAGAACAGCAAACTGGAAACACTGTGTGTAGTGCTGCTGGGGAAAAGGAATTTACAAGACTCATCACAGGGTTCCATATTAGCACCTTTGTTTGCATAATTGGTATCTTACCTGCTAACACTGGCTCTTTTCTGTCTGATGAGTGCATGCTTGAAGATGGTTAGGGATCACAGAATATCAAAATTGAAAGGGACTTTAGGAGATTATCTAGTCCAACCCCCTGCTCAAAGCAGGGCTAATCCCCAGACAGATTTTTACCTCAATTCCCTAAATGGCCCCCTCAAGGTTTGAGCTCATAACCCTGGGTTTAGCAGGACAATGCTCAAACCACTGAGCTATCCCTCCCCCAGCACCTGTTGCATTACATGTATCATGGCCTATTGCCTTACATGTATCATGCTGAATTAAAAAAAAAGACTGATTTTCTTTCTTCTCCTAATTCTAAAGTCCAGTCCAAAACCCATTCAAGTCAATGTGAAGATCTAATATGCAGAAAAGGCAGAGATATGCCATAATCCCAGAGTGTGAGCTATATCCTTCCTGGATGACATCAGAAATAAAAACTAGCCATCAACTGGAGAAACATCCAAGGCTAATCTGTCACCCTAATCTTACTGGCTAAAATAACAAAGAATATATGATGAAGAGAATATGCTTTAAAGAGGCTAATAGAATGTGCAATTTCTGATATTTTTTCCTTTCTTTCCAATGGGGAGTGTAGTTATAATTAATGTTTTACTCACTTTTAGGTGTTCTTGAAAGCTGACTTCCTAGATGGATTGTCTTGAAAAAAAAAAAGGTAGGGCCATGTAATAAAAAAAAATTGAATGTATGGCTTGTGGATAATTCAGTAGGAAGCTGTAATTCATGCTCAGGTGGAAGAGAACTTACGTTTTCATGAGTTCTCCACCTCTAGGCTGGATCCATACTTTTCTACCGCTTGTTGAGGAACCATTTCTTTATCTTATTCTGAAAACCAGGACAACTACTTTGAACAGATCCTAATATAGTAACACTTACTGACAAAGAAAGAATTGTGTGCTACTGCTTTGAATTTCTATATTCCCTATATAGAATTCTGCTTTTATTATTAGTTATGTCTTTCATGTCAATTTGGGGTATGAAACAGCTGCACAGTATCATACAATTCATTTTGCCTGGACTATAATATGCTAGTACAGAATTGTTGCACATAATGAAAATGTAGGTGGACTAATACATGTTAACTATATCACTAGGAATTATACACCATAGATAAAAGACTTCATTTTTCCATATGCCAGGTTTATGTGGAAAGACTCACTTGTAGTAATATACTTGTTCCTTGCCAATAAAAAACAAGGTAGGACAAACAAAGCACACAGAGGGCAGGTATGCTAAGCAAGATGATGTCATATTATGTACTCACTTTCTTGACCATAACGCCCCTTTAAATATGTTTGGCATTTTAAGTCAATGAAATTACTTCCTTTTTTGTCCTGTGAGTGCTCAGATAAAAGATGTTATTGCAGTGGTGGAGATTAAATCTTTAAAAGTCCTATTGTGAGTTACGGGAAGACTGCAGATATGGTCAGAGATTTTGACCTGTTCTTGTATTCATTACTGAAAATAAATTTAACAGTTTAATGAAGCATGAAACACAGTTTAAAATGCAAGGTGATTGGTACAGACCAATAGTTAATGTTTTACTGTTATACATACTTATCCTGTTCAGACTTGTTTAGATTTCCTTAGCTGTCACAGTTCAGAGAAACTTAGTAAGTTAACAAGCAATCAACGAGAGTGGTCATTTCCCATTATTTGTACAGTTCTTATTTCACTGTTTGTTTTATATGTGTTTATATCAGATTGTCTTCATGAAGTCAGGCCTTATTATTTTTTGTATTCTTATTGCTTCAGAATTTGGTGCAATTAATGGAAAAAAATGTCCCTCCTGTAGATGCATGTTCCCTTGTTATGGATCATATTGTATATCGGAGTAACTCCTCCATTGTGAAACTGAAGAGACTTTTCTTTGCCTAGCTGCCCTTTGATAGCTGAAATACGAATAAATCATTATGATACAGCACAGTGTACATACAAGTGTAAGTTTGAATAAAAATATTTAGTATTAATATAGCATTTTGCTTTTTAGTGTCCACACACATTCACTAATGCTCACCAATTATTTGAGTTAGTAAAGTATTATCCCATGCTATAGAAGAGGAAACAGTGGAAACAGATGTTCAGAGCCAGTTTTTCACTGAATACAGGCCTGTTATTTTTGTTCACTTTGCTTGTACATTATATCCTTTCCCTTCCCTTCTTTTTTGTCTTTCTAGATAGACTTGTACGCCTATGGGACAGGCCATGTCTCTTATTCTATGTCTGTGCAGTGCCTAGCACAACGAGGCCTTGTTATTTGTTGTCTCCTAGGCCCTACCGGAATAAAAAATAATAATAATTTGCATTACTGCAATTACATTGTTGCATATACAAAGCTATCTAGACATCTGCCTAGTGACCACTGAGCTAAATACAAATGCTGAGCCATCATGTCTCTGCTTTGGAAAATACAGCCCTGAGTGATTTGCCTAAGGCCATGCAGAAAATGAGTGGAAAAGTTGAGATTACAGTTCAGAAATTCTTGGCTCTAGTCTCTATTTTCTAGTTCACACATCCTTGCGATACTGATGACTATTTGAAAGACTGAGTAATCTAGAAGAGTGAACAGGAGTCAGACCAAAAATTAGCATCTAGCAGTTTGTCTCTAACTTGCTGTGTGAGATTGAGCAAGTCACTTCACTTTTCTGCTTCATAAATTGAGATAATGCAAAACTAGAGATGGATAGAATATGGGTGGGAAAATGACATTTTTGGGGAGTAAAATTTCATTTGCTTTAGTCAAAAATTTCTGACCAGCTCTAATACTTTGAAGGGTATTTGAGAATAAATTAATTAATGTTTGTGCAACACTTATATAATGGCTAAATGTGGTCCCCCAGATAGACTATGCCAACATGGCAACGCATAGGGAAATAGTTTCCCATACATATGTCTGTCAGAGAATATTGTACTGATGGACGCATGGTGCATGCATTTCCTCAGTATGTATAAAGTTGGATATGTGAGCAAGGGGAAAGGGAGGATTTATTAAACCATATAAAGGAGAGAGGAAATGAGTTTTTGTTATCATAATGTATTGTCTTTCCAGTACCAAATTTAAGCCCAAATTCTGCAATCACTTCACATGCTTAAGTGTTTGTAGAATTAGGGCTTTACATCAGAACTCATTCTTTCCAGAGGCAAAGAATCTCGTACATCTTGTTTGCCAAAGAGGTGCTTAGTTGAGAATTGATGAAAAGTGCTTACAAGTTACAATCATCCTTATTCATCCATTATCTTTGGAAAGTCATGGGAGACGGGAGAGATTCCAAAAGACTGGAAAAGGGCAAATATAGTGCCCATCTATAAAAAGGGAAATAAAAACAACCCAGGAAACTACAGACCAGTTAGTTTAACTTCTGTGCCAAGGAAGATAATGGAGCAAGTAATTAAAGAAATCATCTGCAAACACTTGGAAGGTGGTAAGGTGATAGGGAATAGCCAGCATGGATTTGTAAGGA
Organism: Gopherus flavomarginatus; assembly: GCF_025201925.1. NCBI lineage: Eukaryota > Metazoa > Chordata > Testudines > Testudinidae > Gopherus > Gopherus flavomarginatus. The sequence continues at coordinate 199,044,608 of NC_066617.1, read as the reverse complement.
ACAAATCATGTCAAACCAATCTGATAGCTTTCTTTGATAGGATAACGAGTCTTGTGGATAAGGGAGAAGCGGTGGATGTGGTATACCTAGACTTTAGTAAGGCATTTGATACGGTCTCGCATGATATCCTTATCGATAAATTAGGCAAATACAATTTAGATGGGGCTACTATAAGGTGGGTGCATAACTGGTTGTGTAACTGTACTCAGAGAGTAGTTATTAATGGCTCCCAATCCTGCTGGAAAGTGGGGTTCCGCAGGGGTCTGTTTTGGGACCTGCTCTGTTCAATATCTTCATCAATGACTTAGATGTTGGCATAGAAAGTACGCTTATTAAGTTTGCAGATGATACCAAACTGGGAGGGATTGCAACTGCTTTGGAGGACAGGGTCAAAATTCAAAATGATCTGGACAAATTGGAGAAATGGTCTGAGGTAAACCGGATGAAGTTCAATAAAGACAAATGCAAAGTGCTCCACTTAGGAAGGAACAATCAGTTTCACACATACAGAATGGGAAGAGACTGTCTAGGAAGGAGTATGGCAGAAAGAGATCTAGGGGTCATAGTGGACCACAAGCTAAATATGAGTCAACAGTGTGATACTGTTGCAAAAAAAGCAAACTTGATTCTGGGATTCATTAACAGGTGTGTTGTAAACAAGACACGAGATGTCATTCTTCCGCTCTACTCTGCGCTGGTTAGGCCTCAAGTGGAGTATTGTGTCCAGTTCTGGGCACCGCATTTCAAGAAAGTTGTGGAGAAATTGGAGAGGGTCCAGAGAAGAGCAACAAGCATGATTAAAGGTCTTGAGAACATGACCTATGAAGGAAGGCTGAAAGAATTGGGTTTGTTTAGTTTGGTAAAGAGAAGACTGAGAGAGGACATGATAGCAGTTTTCAGGTATCTAAAAGGGTGTCATCAGGAGGAGGGAGACAACTTGTTCACCTTAGCCTCTAATGATAGAACAAGAGGCAATAAGCTTAAACTGCAGCAAGGGACATTTAGGTTGGACATTAGGAAAAAGTTCCTAACTGTCAGGGTGATTGAACACCTGAATAAATTGCCTAGGGAGGTTGTGGAATCTCCATCTCTGGAGCTATTTAAGAGTAGGTTAGATAAATGTCTATCAGGGATGGTCTAGACAGTATTTGGTCCTACCATGAGGGCAGGGGACTGGACTCGATGACCTCTCGAAGTCCCTTCCAGTCCTAGAGTCTATGAATCTATGAATCATCATCATGTTCCTATTATGCCTCTGGTGTTTAGGGCAGTGATGAAGCTCTTTCACTCCTGTCTGTTTCTGTCAAGTCTGTCATCCTTATTAAAGCTCTGATTATATGATTATTAAGAAAAGGACATGAAGTGCTTAAAAATAATGGTGTGAATGAGTTTACATAGAAGCTGCAGAGAGAGGAAAGGGGACAAAGGAAGCTTTACAGGAACACAGGAATTGCCATATTGGTACACTTAGTTCTCTATCCAGTCTCCAAAAATGATAAACCACTTCAGAGGAAGGTGCAAAAATACTGTGGTAGACAGTTATGGAATAACCTATCCATAAACTAAGTTTCTTCTTAATCCCCATTGGTGAGTTTGGCTTATGATCTAAACCAGTGTTTCCCAAACCTGGGATGCCGCTTGTGCAGGGAAAGCCCCTGGTGGGCTGGGCTGGTTTGTTTACCTGCTGCGTCCACAGGTTCGGCCAATCGTGGCTCCCACTGGCCTGGAGCAGCAAACTGCTGCCAGTGGGAGCTGTGATCGGCTGAACCTGTGGACGCAGCAGGTAAACAAACCGGCCCAGCTTGCCAGGGGCTTTCCTTGAACAAGCGGCGTCCCAAGTTTGGGAAACACTGATCTCAACTATCAGACCTACATGAAAGTTCTGTTTTTTTATTTGTTAAATGCAATATTAATTCTGGATATTTTTCATATCCATTTAAATGTCATGCTGTCATAAACAGATAGTTAAGGGTTAATGTCTCTTTTACCTGTAAAGGGTTAACAAACAGTGAACCTGAAACACCTGACCAGAGGACCAATCAGGAGACAAGATACTTTCAAATCTCGGTGGCGGGAAGCCTTTGTTTGTGTTTTTTGGGTTTTGCTTTGTTCTCTCTGGGTCCTGAAAGGGACCAGACATGCAACTAGGTTTCTTGTCAATCTCCCTGCTACAGTCTCTTATATATTCAGAATAGTGAGTATTAAGTAGAAAAGGCGGTTATAGTCTTTTGATTGTTTTCTGTATTTGCAAATGTGTATTTTGCTGGATGGATTTTGATTGGTATTTCTGCTGGGGGGGGAGACTTCTTTCTAGTGTTTATAAGCTGAAAGACCCTGTAATATTCCATCTTGATTTTACAGAGATTTCTTACTTTTTTCTTTCTTTTATTAAAAGCTTTTCTTTTTAAAAGACCTGATTAATTTTTTCTCTTGTTAAGGGTCAAAGGAACTGAGTCTGTACTCACCAGGGAATTGGTAGAAGGGAAGGAGGAGTGGGGGAGGAAAGGTGAATTTCCTCTGTGTTTTAGATTCACGGAGCTTGAATCTGTCTATCTCTCCAGGATAGCCCAGGAAGGGAAAGCCTGGGAGGGGGAGAGAAGGGGGAGAAAAAAACCTGATTTCTCTGTGTTGTGATTCAAGGAGTTTGAATCACGGTGGTCTCCTAGTGTACCCAGGGCGGGAGAGACCTGGGAGGAAGAAAGGAGGAGGAGGGGAAATGGTTTATTCCCCTTTGTTGTAAGACTCAAGGAATTTGGGTCTTGGGGTCCCCAGGGAAGGTCTTTGGGGGGACCAGAGTGCCCCAAAACACTATATTTTTGGGTGGTGGCAGCCTATCAGATCTAAGCTGGTAATTAAGCTTAGAGGAATTCATGCTGGTACCCCATCTTTTGGACTCTAATGTTCAGATTGGGGAATTATACCATGACACATGCTCACATACTTCTTTGAAGCTGATGAGCTCTTGGCCTCCATTATAGTTTGTGACAGTGGAGCTAACTTTCCATTGTATGGAATACGTATTTCATTTTACTCATTCTGAATTTGCCACTTTCAATGTTTTTGAGTGCTCCGCTGCCTTGTTTTTCTATTAAGTGACTAAAAAGCTCTGTTGGACTAGTATGTTAAAAAAGCCACTCTGTAAATACTACTTGGAAAAGGGAATGCACTAATAGAAGTTTCCAGGTAACTCTTTACTTTTTTATTTATTTATTTTTAAACAAAGTGCTGTGCTGGTCTTTGACCAGTGTATTACCCTTGAAATGTACAAGCTTAAAACAATGTAATAATTTGTCTTAACTAGTTATAATAACAAACTAACATGCTATGGCAGGCTAATAAAATGATAAATACTGCATTTAACTTTCATTTATAATTCCTGTTTTAAAAGGTTTGTATTGTTTGTATACACACAGGTCTATCCATTGCTAGATAGGTGGGTAGTGGATAATATAAGGACATGTCATATATGACTCCTGCATTTCTTAAAGTATTCTGTACACAATACTATGTCAATTTTTAATAATTTCTTGCTGGAGTTATATTGCAATTCAATATTTAAGGGTGCTGAAAGTTTATTCCATAGAGAATGCAGGATTGAACCTTTAGAAATATATGTACTACTTTGTTGCAAATCTTCATGCCACTGAGGACTCTTTATGCCTAATTGGAGTTCTAGCCTATATGGCTTAAGAGCTGTCAACAGCATTTCATTTTTTCAGGATTGGAGCCAGAGTCTTGTATTATGTTGAAATTCAGTATTGGTAACTATTGTATCAATATTTTATAGATTGGAGCTATTGAATATTTCACTACATAGTTCTCCAGCTAAAGTCAGAGATCTTCTGGGCATTGTACAAGCACATTACAAGAAAATTAATTTTGCATTTGTTTGTGATAAAATACTCTCTACATATAAACACATTTTTAAGTGCTACAATTCACTATAAATTCCAGATGAAGACATTTGTAACAACATTTAATACTTGAAAGAAAGTACGGCCAAATTTAATTTACAAACAATAGCCTCCATGCATTTTCTGGAAGCAATCAAGATTTGTGACTTTGACAGCTTCTTAGAGGGTGGTACACTGGGTGGTACACCAAGAAGATATTGTGATAGCTGCAAGATGGGAAAATCTGGTTGCTTTCAATTTCCACCTTTCTACAGAGTTCCTGATGCAGAATGTATTTGGCTATGATAGGTACTGTACAAAGAATGACAGTTGTGAAGTGTTCAAGAGGGATTTCTTTTTTTCAGGTCTGAATAACAATTTTCCTTTGTTTTTTTTTTGTTTTGCCATTTCTGGGATTGGCATTTCTCAGTATGATTCCATCAGCCAGATTCTGGGTGAAAGATCTCAAATTAGAATGGTTTGAATCAGAATTGACAGATTAATCATTAAAGCAGGCATACAGTTCACAAACTGTTGTATATCTTGTTCCATCCAGTCATGGTTCAACTGCTGAGAATTTGCCTCTCAATTTTTTGCTGTCATTCTGTGGATGCCTTGCTCTGGAACATCTTGTGTTTGAGTGAACTATCAGAGCTTGGGCAGCAGGAATAACTGCGGAGATAGTCCAAGTATATTTCCATCTGAACTTGAGATGCTTGAATAATTGAATCTGTGTCAGTAAGATTCCACTCCTACAAAATAGATGGGTTGGCTTTGAATCCTCTTGTTTTCCAGAAGGTAGTCAAGCATGTAAGTTGAGTTCCACATGGTGATAACACCTTCAGAGTGCTAGATCACAGCAAAGCCTATTGTGTATAATTTAAAGGTGGCAGAAGATGAATGCTTAAAATGGTTGACCAGTTTCTAGTCAAAAGAAGCAAATAACTTTCATAAACTCCAAAAGATGTGGAAAAGTAACATGATCAGCACGGATACAACAATATCATGTCTGTACTCATTTATGGAGCAGAGTCATGGTAATCTACAACAGAAATTGATAAGAAGATTAACTCATTCCAAATTAAATACCTGTAGAAGATCTTCAGAGTCTATTAGAAAGCTTGCAACATCAGAAATTCTAAGTCATATAAACCAACCTAAAGCATCATATATGGTAAGAAGATGATGAACATATTTAGGACATGCTTTAAGGATGACACCAACATTACTTCCTATCAAGTGAAAATATGAACATCAACTGGGAATAGAAAAAGAAGGTGACCTAGAGAAACATTATGCAGAACAATGGAGAAAGAAGCCAAATATGTCAACACAATACTCAGAAACCCGTACAGACCAACACAAGACTGAAATAAAAGGTGGAAACTGATGGAGGGCCTATGCACATGAGGGTGCAGGAAAAAAAATAGAAAGGAGGCACAATTTTAGGACGTGCCAAAGAGTCCCAGCAATTTTTGATAGTCTTTGAAAGATTTTATAACGTTAGTACCATTATGCTAGAGAATCATGTGGACGTTGACTTGAGCTTTCTCAGTAAGGCATTAGAAATGGTGGTTCCAGTGTTCTTTCTTTCAAAAGCCTCAGTACTGAACCACTTCTTCTGTTGAACTTCAGCCTCAGTTCCAGGAAAGGAGAGTGTGGTGGTGTTATGGGGTTCCACAAGGCAGGTTATGATTGTCATCAGGTTTATGACCTCATGAAAATGTTTATCAAGGATCATTGTGTGGTCAAACTAATTTGCAGGAGAAGAGCTGGACAGAGGGCTGAAGTAGTCTGTTTCACTGAAAAAAAGCCCAATATCTTAAATGCGGCTTCTTTTCCATAAACTCAGGAAGAGCAAGAGTCACCCAAAGGAGTGCCATTTCTTTAGTTTTTTCCCTGTCTAGGAGGCTCCCTCCTCATCCTGCTGCTACTTTCACTCCTATCATCTTTTTTGTTAGAGAATTTACTTTGAAGCCCACGTTGCTAGCTCCATGCCCTGGCATCTGGAGAGAGCACTCCAGGAAAGGAAGCATTGTAAGCAACCACACTGGCCTTACAAGTCTAGGAGTATCCAAGAAGCAAATGGATTAATGATGGTAATGTACCACTACATTCAAATACAAATAACATAAAAGTTACATTAAATATATGTATGTCCTAATTCTATACAAAATAAAACAGCTAAACTAAACAGATGATAGAATGTTACAGCATTTTCTGGATGCTAGCATTAGGAACTGGTATGTTGCAAAGAACGTATAACCAGGTGTGATACTGTCTAAACAGGTTACCAGCTCTCTGATGCAGACTGGTCAGCTCTAACCAGAGCAACAGGGCAATTCACTTGTATCTGAATATCAAAGAAGTGTTAGAGCGTGTCAGTATGTATTCAGGTCAATTCACTTGTGTTGATAGAAATCAAGAGGGATACTGAGTGTATTATTTTCATCTCTCTGTATCTTGCATTTAATTAGCCTTAGACTGAAATGTGTGTTATTGTTTAAATGTGAATTTACTTGGTGTGTAAAGCTGCATGAAAACTAATGAAGAATTGTTTCTGTCTGTCACATAGTGTTTACGTTCTGTTTGCCCATTGGAGATTAGAGCCTTGGAAATATAAATGAAGGAACACGTTGACTTCAATGCGTGGGTTGTTGTGTGTTCAACAATGCGGAATTGACAGACCCATGCAGATGGAAAGGGTTGCCAGATTGTTTTCAGCTATAAGAAGGGACCCTGGGAGCAATTCTGCATCTCTGATCTATTTGAGTGCTATCAGGGGTCATTCCAGATACAAGACAGAGGTTCCCAAAGCCACTCTGGGCAACCCTGAGAGACTTATAGAAACCAGCAGAATTTACATCTCTGCTACCAGTTGGACTTCTCAACTCTGACTCATAGTTTCTATTTTACCTGCTTTAACCTCTCAGTAATGCTCATTTCTTTTTCTTAGCTAATAAATCTTTAGTTAGTTTACTATTTAACTAGGCCGGGGTAGGCAACCTATGGCATGTGTGCCAAAGGCAGCACGTGAGCTGATTTTCAGTGGCACTCACACTGCTCAGGTCCTGGCCACCAGTCCAGGGGGCTCTGCATTTTAATTTAATTTTAAATGAAGCTTCTTAAACATTTAAAAAACCTTATTTACTTTACATATAACACTAGTTTAGTTATATATTATAGACTTATAGAAAGAGACCTTCTAAAAACTTTAAAATGTATTACTGGCATGCGAAACATTAAATTTAGAGTGAATAAATGAAGACTTGGCACACCACTTCTGAAAGGTTGCCAACCCCTGAACTAGGCTATCAGCATTGTTTCTCGTGTGAGATTGTGAGGTAACTGACCTGGGAAAAGTGACTTGCCCCTTGGAGCTGGGAGTAATGTGTGGTGATTTTTGGTTTTAATGACCTTCCATCAGAGAAGTCAAGTTTGTCTGTCTGAATGGCAAGATGTGCTGGAGAGCCTAAGGGGATCATCTGTGGCTCCATGGTAAGGCTAATTTAGTAATCCAGGAGTGCACACTTGTTACTGGTTTGGTAAAATGTAATTATAGACTATACCACCAGTTTGGGGGCATATTTCCTGACAATCTAACCTGAGTTTGGCAATCTTAGTTGTGAGCTTCATCAGCCTGACACCAGGAATATTAATTTAATAGTCTGTCAAATATAGGGTTCTCAGATGTCCTGTTTTTAAAGGGACAGTCCTGTTTTGGGGGAATTTTTCTTATATAGGTGCCTATTACTCTCCTCCCCCTGTCCCGTTTTTTTCATAGTTGCTATCTGGTCACCCTAGTCAAATAAACGAAGTCTTGCTGAGGTGTCTATGCCCATTCTTGCGACTTTAGTCCCAAAACACAGAGTTGGGAGGGGGGAATGAATCCTTTTCCAATATGGTTGAATTAGCCTATTTTGAATTATAGAGGCGTTAATTCCAAAGAGAAATGAGCAATTTCCGGTCTACAGCTCTGATTCAGCAAACTACTTGAGTATGTGCCTAAGTCTTTTTGAAGTAAATAGAACTGAGCACATACTTAAGTGCATAGCTGAAAAATGAAGGTTTTATGAATATATTTAAAGTTTAGCATATAAGGGCTCTGTTAAATCAGATCCTATTCAGGGGCCCCTAGAGTGCAAAAATGAAGTGTTTCGGGGATGCACTCAGTCACCTATAACTGTAGGAAATAATGTCAGCTCTGAGGAGGAATCGATGAGTCTATCAGAAATTATCACATTTTCAGCAAACCTCGATGCCAACTCTGCCCACATATCTACACCAGCGACACCATCACAGGACCTAACCAGATCAGCCACACCATCACTGGTTCATTCACCTGCACATCCACCAATGTAATATACGCCATCATATGCCAGCAATGCCCCTCTGCTATGTACATCGGCCAAACTGGACAGTCTCTACGGAAAAGGATAAATGGACACAAATCAGACATTAGGAATGGCAATATACAAAAACCTGTAGGAGAGCACTTCAACCTCCCTGGCCACACTATAGCAGACCTTAAGGTGGCCATCCTGCAGCAAAAAAACTTCAGGACCAGACTTCAAAGAGAAACTGCTGAGCTTCAGTTCATCTGCAAATTTGACACCATCAGCTCAGGATTGAACAAAGACTGTGAATGGCTTGCCAATTACAGAACCAGTTTCTCCTCTCTTGGTTTTCACACCTCAACTGCTAGAACAGGGCCTCATCCTCCCTGATTGAACTGACCTCGTTATCTCTAGCTTGCTTGCTAGCACACATATATATATACCTGCCCCTGGATATTTCCATTACATGCATCTGAGGAAGTGGGTATTCACCCACGAAAGCTCATGCTCCAAAACGTCTGTTAGTGTATAAGGTGCCACAGGATTCTTTGCTGCTTTTACAGATCCAGACTAACACGGCTACCCTCTGATACTTGACACATTTTCAGAACGTTCTCAAGTCTCAATGCCTTGTGCTCCTAATTAATAGCTGCCATAAATGAAATGTACTGTTCTGCTTTATTACACGTGAAAAATGTATGATCCTCTTTGTTCAATTCCTCAGTGCTGTGTATAATGTGTGTGTGTTTTGTCATCTTCATGTATATTTGGAGAATAGAAATCCCTGCAGCTGGAATATGTAGTTTTGGCCATGTTCTTAGTTCAACAAAGCCAGGAGGAACGGAGTTCAAGTGAATTCATAACGCTTTGTTAGACTTTTGGCAACTTTACTTGAATAGATTTTTACAAATAACAAATTGTGCCTGTCAGCATAACACACTTTGTGTATCTCGTAATGTACAGTACTTCTGAAATTGGCTAACAGTTGCATTTGTGCATGTGTTACAAAGAGCATGTATGTAATGTATTATATAATATAGAAATTTCTAGTGATATGATTCCTGTGCAGTTAATAGGTTTGTTTCCCTTTTAAAAAAAGCTTATGTGAAGAGAAACTCAAACTGCTAATCTTTAAATGGTCTATACTAAAATGGGCCAGTGTGGTCTGTTGCTAGTTTTGTCAGTTCACCAGAGCAATGGAGGGAAAAGGATGTGTATACATGCCTATAACACCTCCATACATTCCAGCTTAACACTTGGCACATTTCCTCCCCATTGAGCTACAAGCACTGAACATTTGGCACTGCAGCACTTCTGTTGTCCTTCCCAACTTTCAAACTGCCCTACAGCAGAAAGCAATCTTGTTCCTGCCTTGTGATCATCATAAGCGTAGGCTACGTGACTCTGAATTCCAGAGTCACTCATGTTTATCTTTAAATTACCAAAGCACAGTACTTCCATACCTTATGCAAAAGGACAAGGTAGTAATATAGAAGGCTTTAGGAACAAGCCATCTATTGTGAACTAGTCTGCTGGGTACGCTACATACTCACTTTCTTCTGAAGGAACATCAATGTATGTACAGTTTAAGATAATCAATATTGTCTGTTTTCTCTTTAAGATACCTCAGTAAATTTAAAAAGACATCCTCAAGTATTACTTATTTCTTGTTTTAAAACATGTCTTTTAGTTCTGTTTTTAACTCTCCTTTATTCTATAACTCCTAGATTCTTGAAAATAGCATTGATTTCCCCTGCTTTTATTATCCTTTTTCTTTTGGTAAAAAAATCCAACTCTCCTCGTTCTTTCTGGAGGACAAGCTAGCATTCTGCTTTGTCTATTTTTCTTTTTTGTAGTTAGTATTCAGTGATGTCATCGATGACAGCTGCACCCGTTTAGAAATAGGATTTGGTGCCGAAGTGTTGTTCTCAGTGGACTAACTGTCTGGCTATAGAAGCAGACTAAATATATCATGGTCAAGCATTTACTGGTCAGTGACTTTTCTGTAATTTTACCATGACAAAGCAGTGGGTTAAAAAAATATTAAAATGTCAAGGATGACCCCATGAGATTAGGATCATTCACTTGATCTTTGTTATAAAGTGCTTGAACTCTTAAATATTATGATCCAATTATTTCTTGCAACTCAACAATAAATTTTATACTTAAACACTGTATCTTCTTTCATTAGCACATAATCTACTAGTCATATGTTTTATAATGTGAGCATGTATCTCACTAGCAAATGCTTTTTAGCCAACAATAACATCATTTTGACATAGTTAGGAAGAAAAATATTAAAAAATAGCTTTAGATAAACCTTACTAGTGGTGAAAGTTAAACTGTTAACTCAGAATTAAAATACAATACAGAAAACACCCTCCCTGGGCATGTCCATTGTGAATTCAGAGATGGTGGACCTAGAATATTCAGGTTGGATCTTTAACATAAGGTACATAATAAGAATAATAATTCTATACACTTTAATAATGGAGACATATGTGTAAAATTAACCAGAAAAGGAAAATCTGCAAAAATAAAAGCAAGTGAAGAATTAAACAATGTTCAAAACAGGAAGAAGAATGTCCACAGCCTGTAGAGTAGTAAAGCTAATTTTGTCAAGCCTAACCAGAAAGTAGCCTGATCAGTAGTTTATGCGCAATATCGGATGTTGATTTAGAAGGTTTAAAAAAACATAGAACCAAATGCTATGATTGTATCATGGAAAACTGACAATTGTAAACTTCTGTGATGAGAAAATAAAGGTATATTCATTTGTAACACACAGCGTGTAACAGGTGGCTGACATTTATTATTCAACTTACTTATTGGAACCACATTAACATTTTCTTTTCTGTTCATTTTCTAACAACTTAAAAGACTTGGTTTCAGTTATTCACTGTGCAGTATTTATTGAAAAAATGTGCAGTTTGTATTACCGTTGGCCACTTACCTAGCCCTGTAATTAAATGTGTGTTTTGAATCATTATGAACCAGTAAATTTTCTGGTGACACTTGCTGGGTCACTTTTGTTGCACTGGTCTATTTCAGCAATGCAAGCAGCCACTTTATAGGAGATTGACATGAAAATAAACTGTTGTTCCAGTTTTGATAAAGAGGGGCACTCCTGTTCCTCAGGTTGAAGTGTGGGGGACTGACAGGTGCTATTCACGAATTCAAAACCTTGTGATTAATAATGAACATGTAGCAGACTGCAATAAAAGACTATTCTTTGTTCATATTAATTTGTAATGTCGTTAAGACACTCTACTAAATAAAAAAGTAAACTTACGTGTGTTAATGCAAAGAAGAATGTGTTGATGTCCCAAATGGATATCTTATATATACTGTTTCCTGGCTTTCCTATAAATCCGCCACTAAGGAAAGGAATTTAGAAACACTTCAACACCTTTAAAGTATATCAGCAATTCATGTTTCTGTTTTGTTGAAGTCATGGAAATGTAATGCAAAAATGCGATGTCTAGGTTGAGAAATCAAGAACAAACATGACAAGAAAATCAGTAGTTGGGAGGTTTGTAGCAACCTTAGGGCACAACTATCATACAAATAAGGAATAACAATCAAATATACATTGTACATTTCAATTGAAAACTGAAATAAAGAGGTTAACCTATTTTATAGTATATAAAATCTGTAGCATGTGCAATATAAGTGAAGTGGAGAGGCAAGATCATCTTGCGGGTAAGTCACTTGGCTAGGACTTACATTGGGGTGCAGTACCTGGCTCTGTCACAGACTCCCCATGTGACTTTGGGAAAATTGCTTTATCTCTCTACCCTCATTTTACAATTGGAAAACTGAGGCACAATAATATTTCCTTTGTCAGTCTAGTTAGGTTATAAACTCTTTAGAGTTGGAACTGTGTCTGGGTCTGTATATGCAATACATATCTCAGTAGGGGCCTCTAGATGCGACTGGAATATAAATAAATTACTGTAGGAACTTCAGGGTTAGAATGACTTTTGTGTGCTTGATTTCTCAACAGTAGTAGTGCACTGCTTTAGCCTTTTTTGAATTTAAACACTCACATCTGTGTTCTCAGCCTGTAACCTAACACTCAGATGTTGTAAGTGGAAACTCAGGCATCACTCCTTTAAAGGGCTGCTATGGTTAGACCTGAAGAATAAGCCTGCTGATCCTTACCTTCTAATTTGCTTCCAAAATGGTAATTACATGCTCTTTTTCCAAGGGGCCTGCTGGCACAGATGAGTAAGGAGGTGAATTTGATAACTAGAGGTGCTCTTAGCCTGATAGCAAATTCCAAACAGGGAAGACTCTTGCCTTAAGGAGCCTCCATTGTTTCTCACTATTATTTCTAGAGCTATTACCGTAAAAGCTGTGTTACTGGGCACTTTGCCAACTGGATATCTCTATAAACCGGCATTTATCATCATTGAAAGTCCGGTGCATAGGTGTGGGGCTGGAAAACTCCCTACCTGGTTCTGTGTGGCTCCCCGGAAGTGGTGACATATCCTTGCTGCTCCTAGGTGGTCGCATGGCTAGGTGGCTCTGCTGCTACCCCCACCCTGCCCTAAGTGTTGGCTCTGCAGCTCCCATTGGCTGGGAACCATGTCCAATGGGAGCTGCAGGGAGGTGCTTGTGGGCCGAGGCAACATGCAGAGCTGCCTAGCTACGCCTCCGCCTAGAAGCAGCAGGAACATGTCTCTGCTTGCGGGGAGCCGCCTGAGGTGAATGCCAGCCGGATCCAGCACACAAAAACCCCTCCTGTGCCCCAACCCCTTCCCCAAGCCCCAGCCCACATCCAAACTCTATCCCAGAGCCACCACCCCACAGCCCTCCCATACCTGAGCCCCTAGCCCTGAGCCCCCTCCCATAACCAAACTCCCTCCCTCTTAGTTAACCGGAATTTTTGACTTACCGGCACCCCCCATTCCGCCAACATGCTGGATAACAAAGATTTTACTGTACCTTCTAAGGGCCAGATTGTGAAACTCATACTCACAATGAACATCAATTTATACAACACACAGTCCCACTGCAGTCAATTACTCATTGTGCAGTAAGGATCTCATATCTGGGTGCTTCTGTGACACATTACTTTGTAAATCTATTGCTGGGTACATACAGCTGCCACATTTGCAATACCTCACTGCTTTCAGTTTATTATAATTAGTTATAACTATACAAAGCAGGGATAGGCAACCTATGGCGCATGTGCCAAAGGTGGCACATGAACGGCTTTTCAGTGGCACTTTCACTGCCTGGGTCCTGGCCACCAGTCCGGGGGGCTCTGCATTTTAATTTAATTTTAAATGAAGCTTCTGAAATATTAAAAAAACCTTATTTACTTTACCTACAACAATAGTTTAGTTATATATTATAGACTTATAGAAAGAGAGAAAATTTCATCCTTTTTGGAAGGTATTACTGTCACGAGAAATCTTAAATTAGAGTGAATACATGAAGACTGGACACACCACTTCTGAAAGGTTGCCGACCCCTGATATAGAGCTTTTGGTTCCTGTCGGTAAACTGACAATAAGCTTAGAAATCGGCTTTGATAAGATTTCTATGACACATTATTTAAACTTCGAATACCATCTCATTTTCTGTTCACTTTTTTGGCCACTGCAGCAGATGGACAGTTTACATTCTCACCTCAGCAAAATCTGGCTGGGCCAAAGGGCTGAAAAGTCTAACTGCTTTGTGTGGTCCATTGGTCACGTCTGAAAATGTAACAACCTATGTTTTGGAAAAAAAAATGTGTTGATAGATTTCAAAAGCTGATAAAGTGAAAGGCCCTGAAAGCAGTGTGGGTCCTGCTTTCTCTCTCTTCGTTTATATATATAAAAAAACAAATTGGTTAAAAAAAGACTGACTTTAACCACATGTACTGTACACCTGGCTTCAGTGTCCTTCCAGCAATTTCAGCGTCCTTCCAGAAATTTCTTCAGGAACCCAAATCAAACTAAGAAAAACTGAAACATTTTGGCATAGATTGTGTTATGATTATAAAAGCTCCCATGGAAGTGTTTCTAAAATGGTTTTTACATTACAAGAAACAGCTGGGTGGGAAATTACTCACAAGCCTTGCTGCATGAATATTCTACAACTGTGCATTATTGTCCTATTTAAAAAATTGTACCACTTGGTAGGTAATTTATCACTGTAATTAAATACTCTGGTTTTTGTGTGTATAGCATCTGAGAATATATATTTGAAATACCTTGGACTGATAAAGGACATTCGGAGTGACTTCTTGAAATTACATTAAAATATATGTTGTTCCTAATTTATTTTTATAACGTACAATTCTTAGTCAAAGAGATTAGGCTGTGGAGTGTGATTTTTGTTTAAAATTCAGTGGTCCTTCCAGACAAAAAACGAAGATCCTGTATATGCTCTACAATAATTTATTTTGGCATTATAATCCAAATAGTGATGGAGAAGTGAGAGATGAGTTACATTTCAGGCTGTAATATTCCCCTGGGGTGTGGCAGGGGGCTCAGGGCAGGGTGTTGATGTGGGGTGCAGCAGGGGTTTGAGGTGCAGGGCTCCGGCCCAGGGCCACTTACCTGCAGTGGCTCCAGGGTGGCAGCAGCATGTAGCAGGGCTAAGATGGGCTCCCTGCCTGCCCTGACTCTGTGCCGCACTGCTCCTGGAAGTGGGCGGCCCCATGTCCCTGTGGTCCCTGGAGGAGAGGGGGGCAGAGGGCTCTGCGTGGTGCCCACCCCTGTGGGTACCTCCCCCGAAGCTCCCATTGGCCGCAGTTACCCGTTCCCGGACAATGGGAGCTGAAGGGGGCGGTGCCTGGAGGTGAGGGCAGAGCACGGAGCCCTCTACCCCCAACCCAGGGGCTGCAGGGACGTGGTCCTACCTGTTTCCAGCAGCGGTACGGGTCCCATGGCACCACAAGGGTGGCAATCCTGCGGACTGGATCCAAAGCTCTGACAGGCTGGATCTGGCCCGCAGGCTGTAGTTTGCCCACCCCGGCTTATAGGCTTATATCTTCCGTGAACATATCTAGCTATTTTTTTAAACCATTTTTGTTTTGGCCTTCACAATATCCCCTGGTAACAAGGCCCACAGGTTGACTCTGCATTTCATGAAGGAGTACGTCCCTATGTTTGTTTTAAACCTGCTGCCTATTAATTTAATTGGGTGACCCATGGTTCTTGTGTTATGTGAAGGGATAAATAACTCTTCCTTATTCACTTTCTCCATGCCATTCATGATTTTACAGACCTCCATCATACTCCCCTTAGTTGTCACTTTTCCAGTTGAAAAGTCCTTATTAATCTTTCCTCACATGCGAGCTGTTCTATGCTCTTGATCATTTTTGTTGCCCTTCTCTGTACCTTTTCCAATTTTAATATATTTTTTGAGATGGGGCAACCAGAACTGCAGCTAATATTCAAGGTGTGGGCGTACCATGGATTTATATACTGGCATTATGATATTTTCTGTTTTATTAAGTATCCCTTTCCTAACATTATCTTAGCTTTTCTGACAGCTGCTGCAAGTTGCGCAGGTGTTTTCAAAGAACTAGCCATGATGACTAAAAGTTCTTTTTCTTGAGGGGTAACAGCTAATTTAGATCCCTTCATTTTATATGTGTAGTTGGGATTATGTTTTCCAAGGTGCATTACTTGCATTTATCAACATTGAATTTCATCTGCCATTTTGTTGCTCAATCACCCAGTTTTTGGTCCACACCTGTTCTGGCCTGGCTCCAGTCCAGCACTCTTGTTCAGTTCCTGACTCCGACTCTGACCCTTGGCTTATCTCCTAGTTCCTGACTGCAGTTCTGACTCCTGGTTTCTGTTCCTTCATTGACCCATGGCTCCAACTTCCAGTTCCTGGAACAGCAGGACATGCTGACACGCCGCGAAGTAGGGCTGAGCTAATTGACTTTTTGGTTAGGTGGCCAACCTTAAAAATCTGGAAGAAAATGTGTTGTTTTTTTTTCAAAACAAAACTGCACTTTTTTTTTTTCCCCACTGAAGTGAGGAAACTAAAACATTTTGTTCAGGATGAACTGTTTCAAAAGTCAATCTGAATCAGATATTTTTGTCAGGTTTTTTTTAGTTGAATGAATTTGTCTTATTATGAGGTTGATGAAAGAGAGGTAAGGGAAAGGCAGAAAGTAGGATCAGAGGCTCCACCAAGAAAAGTTTCATTGGCTTCTATGACACATTGCTGCAGAGTAGAGCTGGTTGGGAATTTTCTGTCAATGTTTTTTCAACAGAAAATGTGGTTTCCGCAAAATCAAACTTTTTGACAGGAAAATGTCAATTTTGCTGAAAAATTTCAATTGCCTATTGGGAGAATCAAAATGAAATATTTCAGGCCAGTCCATCTGTGTTACAGTGCCTTATGGGAGTTGCAGATGAGAGAGTAAAACTGATGGACTCTGTATGTTGGTAGTTAGTATGTTGGCCTGGGATGACGGAATTCCTGAGTCAAGTTCCTCCTTTGATTGATTTGAAGCAGGGACTCAAACCAGAGTCTGTCTTCTTTTGATGAGAGAAAACTTCAGATTAAATTGTCATCAGAATGGCTATTTCTGGAAAATACTTTGGTTTTGACTAAATCATGTATTTCTTTATTTGTAGCTCTTACAGTCACTGCGCAGACCCTTGCCCTTATAGAGTGAGATCACAATATCTTCCAGGACGTTGGCAGGGTTCCAGTTCTCCACACCGGATGAAAGATGGCCAGATGTGATTCTGCTATAGGTTCGATAGCACATTTTAGTAGCTTTGAGGAGATGCTATCAACACTGGCTGTATGTCCATTTTTCAGTTTAGAGATGGCACACTTCATTTCATCGAGTATTGGTGCATCAATATAAATGTCTGGATCTGGAACAGCAATGACTGCCAGATCATCCAGTTCGAACAAATGGCAACTAGAGGCTGGTTCAGGATGCTGTGATAATGTTCCACCCAGCGTGAGAGAATGTCATAATCCGATTTACATGAATGGCATTAGCTGCAGTTCAGGATGCCATTTGTAGTGACTATCTCTTGACCGCTGAGGCTGCGAATGGTGAGGAACGCTGGCTTCAAGTCTCCCCTGGCTAAGCCAAATTCAACATCATCCACCACTTGGTTATAATATGCCTTGTGATCGCAGAGTACCAGGGTGTTACATTTTCACTTCAGCTGATTACGAGTGTCCTTATCACCACGCTGGTGGGCTGCCACCTTCAATTTAATTATCTGGAAGGCCTTCATCAATAGCCATGGTCGGTGTGCTGGATGCCTATAGTATATCCAATCATCTGCTCAGCAGGCTGGCTGAGGGTAGAAGTGAACAGGGATAAGGCAACCTTCATGTCATCTGGCAGATTACCTAGAGCTGAGAATCTGTTGCTGATGTCAATATAAAACCTGTTGGCTAAACCTGACACACAGAGTGTGGCAATGTCAAACTTCATCATTGCAGAGGGCTTTCCTGCCTGTTGGAGCATCAATACCATACGGATGACCACTAGATGGCGATCTGTGTTCGCCATGCATTCCGCAACACAATATACTCTACAGGAGGCGAAGAGACGTCTATCTCTTGTAATGATGTGGTCCAACTCCTTCTGAATGACACCATCATGAGAGATCCATGTCATCTGGTGTATGCGTCACCACTTGAACCCTGACCCAAGAATGGAAAGACTCTGGGAGGCACAGAATGTAAGCAAGCGGTGAGAGTTATCATTGGTGTGCCTGAACCATAATGAACAACGACCTGTTCAAACACAGTTCTCAGTGTGCCAGTAACTTCTTAGGTCAGCCAGGATCACAAAATTATCATGTGGAGGGACTGTGCATGCTAGATGTTTCAACTGAATGTAAAAATGATTCATCTGTAGGCGCATAGACTAGTATGACAGTGAGATACCCTTGCTGATGTTTAAGATATGAAGTAAGTAAATGAGGAGACACGGGCATCCAGGTTGTCAGGGAGGACTTGGCCTCGCTTCGCAATAGTAGTGCTACCCTGTATAAGTGGCTGGGGCTGCCAGAATACAGAAGTAAAGAATCTTCCATCTCATGACTCCCATGATCTATCAGCCTTACTTCTGTTAGTCCTGTGATTGATATATCAAGATGGCCCATTTCACATGAGACGGCGACCTGATGACCATGCCTGTGAAGAGTTGAAACATTCCAAGTTGCAATTTTGGTGGACTGTCGGAGATCCCAGATACAATTGGATGCATTGTCACAATGTACTGCAGATGTGCCTGCCAATATCAGAGGATGCGTGTCCCCAGAGGGGCTTTGGCACGATCCTGTCATGTTTGCACCAATGGGAGACGGCACTGACAAGGCATCTACAGCTGAAAGAAAGGTAGGGGCTTTAACCCTGGTGCTGAGTACTAGGTTATTCATGGTCAAAAAAAGAAGAGCAAATGATTATCTCGGGAAATAATGGGACCCTTTTCCTGGTCTACCAGTACTGGCTTCACGCTGTTCGACCCAAACTGGTGTCTTTCTCAGCGACTTTCTTCACCTCAGGTAGCTAAGTGCAGCTGTGCCCTGCATCTTCGCCGTTGGTGTTAGCCATCATTTTCAGGGTTCACGTTGGATCTGTCCACCTCGCATAATGCCCAAGGCGATATTTCGGACAAGCCTTCATTGCTGATGGCATAGCTCCAACGAGCAATCCCCTACTTCACTTGTTATACCCTCTCCATCATGATGAGATACAGGTTGGACTTGGCGGGGGGTGAGGGGAGGGAGGGGAAGACAAGGTAGGGCAGGTAATATCTTTCTCTGGACCAACTGCTGTTGTGGGATCTCTTCTACAGTGTGACTGGATGGGATCCTACTGGGGTTTATATTTGCATTCCTAAATCTCTCTGTTGCAAGGATTTGTATCCATATAAAAGTAGTTTGAACAAGGATTGTGGCTGAGTGCTTATGTGGGGCCATAGGCTTCGTGTGAGCTATGAATGATAGCTGATTGCTGATTCATTGAATTACAGATCCAGATTATGCCATTTTGCTCTTCTTATGTAATATTACTATTTCTCTTCAACCATACTTCCCAGAAAAACATCAAGATGAGTTCAAGAAGTTAATTAAAACCAAACACTGAGTACAGCATACATTTATCAGAAATACTTCATATATGAGTGATGCCGTAGTCCTATCAAAGCAGACACAAAACATATGTAGTTACAAAACATGTGAATGTTGTGTTTCAGATCTCTTATGCCAATTTATCTCTAGTTCCAAGTTCCAATTAATAAGTTATGAACTGAAGAATGGATCCATTTAAAAGCCTATGTACTGATAAGTAGAGTTAACATAAAGAAGGTAACGAATATAAAACAGCATGAATCCTTTATGTAACTGATGGGAAAAGAACTTGTTTATATTTCTTGTTGCTGCAATCCTAACATGTCTTGAAACGCCTGCCTCTTGTCTTTAAAGAGGAAAAAAGATACCAATCCAATTATAAAACTTTAACTGTTATTTTTCCCCAAACAGTAATTTGTATGTTGTGTCATCCAATGAATGCCAAAGATTTAGCCTGAAACACATTTATAGTTACAAAAGAGTATAATTGGCAAAGGTCTTAAAATTAAAAAGCAAATCAAAATATACCTTTTAGAATATTTCCTTTGCAAAGAGTTTAGAAATAGGAAGCCCAAAATCATACGCTTAGCAAAGAAAATCTTCTGTCAATGTCCCAATCAAGTAAAAGGACAAAATCAAATCAACAGAGTAACAGAGAAATCGATTCTGAAAACTAAACAGCACTATTTGCAAAATAGTTATAGGTACTGACTCGAGCGATATTTTATACATTAGAAAATGAGTTATGGCCAAATTCTGTGTATCTGAGGAAAGAATTTGGCTTCATGAAGTTATGTAACATTTGTTATTAAGTTCATAGAACAGTCTCTGACAGCCACAAACTTTACACACATGCACTCTTGCAACAGAGTGAACTTTGCTAATTAACACGGGTGGGTGTCAATAAATGGGCCCAATTCTTGTGACTCTGTATGCTGAGTTAAGGCAGTAATATGCTATATTCAATAACTTGACTAAGGGTGTTGTTTATGTAGTGTGTGCTGGGTAATAACATGAGAGGACTTCATGTTTCTAAAACTAACCTGACTCTTTATTAAGAAAACTGTTTAGAGGTGCTGCAGCTAGCATTCAAGCCATACGCAAACAAACTGACTTCCCGGTGCCACCGTCAGACTCTTACCTACGGCAACTTGTGCTCCTTTTCTAAGTTCCATGCAGACTATTATAGGGCAAATGGATTCCCTCCAGGGTCATTTAAACCTCATACTGTCTGTACTGTTTCTGTGTATACTTTTTGCATTATTGTAAAACAGATATTTCCTATGGCCAGGGCAACATCAGAACTGAGGACAGTTTTACAAGAATACACTGCATGTCCTTGTTCTGAAATGCGCACGTGTGCACACACACACACGCGTACACACACACACACACACTTTACATTCCATGATGAAATCACTCAGAAGACAGTTTGACTCTGACACTTACAGAACAACTCATCATACCCTCTGCAGCAAGCTGAACATAAGTAGGGCACCACAATTTTCACTACTATGGATTCCATATAATGAAAGAGATCTAGTATGAATTGTCTTAAATAATGTGACCACTGGAGTTGTGCTTGTCCATTAAATACACCAAATAAAAATATAAATATCTGAGAATCCATCTTAATAAATAAAGACACAATAAAAACATTTTCATGGAAAACTTACGTCAGAACATTCAGATCACCTTGACAATGCATGATCAGTACAGTTACAATGAACATTGATGTAGGAGAACTACAGTACATGGATATAGCTATTTATCTCTATCTACTAGAAAATAAGATATAGTCTCTTTTCCCAGTTAAGATGAGTCATTGCTAAAGCTAAAAAAGAGAGCAGGGATGAGTTTTAAGTCCCTCTTCAATTTAATACTAGTATTAATATTTATTTTGAACACAAATCAATTCAACGTATGAAGCTAAATATATGATTCAGAAAAAAAACAAGAAAATTGGTGTGCTAACAGTTTGCTGTGTGTGAGAGTGAGGCCATTACAGAGCAAAACAGCCAAATTAATATAAACCTCTGCCTTGCTAAGATCAAGATGGAGCTTGCCGAATTCTGTAGTCATTCTAGGCTATAGCTTCCCGCTGAAGATGATGGTGCTTTCAGTGTCCTTCATTTTATCCAAGTGAGATGCAGCCCACAGCCTCTTGGCAAGTTGCCAGAGAGTCCTTTATTTGGGCAAGATTTTGATCAGTATGTTGTGTATTGATCAAGGGGGAGGTAGGCTCATGGGGGTTTGTGTACATGAGGCTCATGTTTGTGAATACAAGGACAGTGAGTTCACCAAAATGGGAGGGTCAACAAGTTATTAGTTCTAGCAAAGGCATTGGAGAAGAACATTTTAGTGTTTTTACTACTGCGGTCTGAAATGTATTTGTTATTTAGCAGTTTATGGCTGTCAACTATCTTGAAGAACTTTTTCACTTATTAGCCCTGGCTCATCAGATATTGTGTTAGCAAAAAGGGAGTGAGGAATCCCTTACTTTTTATGTCTGGGATATCTATTTACTGTATATTTCATTTATTATCTATTAGAAAGAAACTTTTTAAAAATATTTTTTATTTCTTTAGGGTACCATAAGGTGAAAAGGCAAAACACAAATACACCAGTTAAACAGGCAATAGCAAACTAAGGGCCATAATCATCACAGTGAAGCATTGTAGCAAAATGCACTAAGATATTCAGTAGTGGCTGAATAACATGTATTATTATTGTGACATTTTAAATGAAATTTTCTTAATATTGCCAAAGTTAAGTTGACACAACATAAACTGTTAATACTTTCCATCTACTATAACATACTTACAACAGAGATAGCAATCTAAATATATAACAATACTAGTCTCATATATGGAACTCATGGAAGATTGGAGAGATTCCAGAGGACTGCAATCTATAAAAAGGGTTATAAGGAAAGCCTGGGGAATTACAGACCAGTCAACTTAACATCTGTACCCAGAAAGATAATGGAGCAAATAATAAAGAGATCAATTTGCAAGCATCTAGAAGATAATAAGGTGATAAGTAACAGTCAGCATGGATTTGTCAAAAACAAATCTTGTCAAGTCAACCTGATTACTTTCTGTGACAAGGTAACAAGCTTATGGATGAGGGAGAAGCAGTAGACATGGTATATCTTGACTTTAGTAAAGCTTTTGCTACTGTCTTGCATGACCTCGTAAACAAACTAGGGAAATGCAACCTAGATGGAGCTACTGTAAGGAGGGTGCAAAACTCGTTGGAAAACCATTCCCATATAGCAATTATCAGTGGTTCACAGTCATGCTGGAAGGACATAATGAGTGGGGTCCTGCAGAGATCAGTCCTGGATTCAGTTCTGTTCAATATCTTCATCAGTGATTTAGATAATGGCATAGAGAGTATACGCATAAAGTTTGCAGGCAATACCAAGCTGGGAGGGGTTGCAAGTGCTTTGGAGGATAGGATTAAAATTCAAAATGATCTGGACAAACTGGAGAAATGGTCTGAAATAAATAGAAAGAAATTCAATAAGGACAAATGCAAAGGAAGGAACAATCAGTTGCACACATACAAAATGGGAAATGACTGCCTAGGAAGGAGTACTGCAGAAAGGGATCTGGGGGTCATAGTGGACCACAAGCTAAATATGAGTAAATAGTGTAATGCTGTTGCGAAAACAGCCAACATCCTTCTGGGATGTATTAGCAGGAGTGTTGTAAGCAAGACACGAGAAGTAATTCTTCCGTTCTACTCCATGCTGATTAGGCCTCAACTAGAGTATTGTTTGCAGTTCTAGGTGCCACATTTCAGGAAGGATGTGGACAAACTGGAGAGAATCTAGAGAAGAGTGACAAAAATGATTAAAGGTCTAGAAAACATGACCTATGAGGGAAGATTGAAAAAATTGGCTTTGTTTAGTCTGGAAAAGAGACGACTGAGGGGACATAATAGTTTTCAAGTGTGTAAAAGACTATTACAAGGAGGAAGGAGAAAAAATGTTTTTCTTAACCTCTGAGCATAGGACAAGAAGCAATGGGCTTAAATTGCAGCAAGAGAGGTTTAGGTTGGACATTAGAAAAAACTTCATAACTGTCAGCAGTACGGGAATTACCATAGTCTCAGGCTCATGCTTCAAAGGGGGCCCGGCCTGCTGTTCTCCACCCCTGCCACCCCCACTCTCTCCTGTGATGGCAGAAGCTTGATGCTACTGGCTCCTGGGGCTCCTGCTTCAGCAGGGCAGGCTTGCTCCAACGGCAACCAAACACCTCCCCCACCTCTTCCCCCAGCGTGCTGCATTCCCATGCCTCTCCCTCTCCCTCCCTCTCCCTGCCACCAATCAGCTGTTTGCCGGCATGAGGGATGGGGAGGAGTGGAGCCCAGCATGCTTGCTGCTTGGGGAAGGAGACAGAGAAGAGGCAGGGGCATGGCCTTGGGGAAGGGGGTGGAATCAGGGCATACCCCCTCCAGCCTCCTGTCATGAGCCGCTCAGGGCACGGGGCTGGAAGCACCCCTACAAACCCAGCCCACATCCCCAGCCCCCTGCCCTGACTCCTGCACCCCCTCACACACCCCTAGCCCCCTGCCCTGACTCCTTCACCCTCCATGACCACAGCCCTGACTCCTGCACCCCCCCACATACCCAGCCGCCTTACCCCATGTCCTGACGCATTCATCCCCCCACTTCCTCATCACCACCCCCACCCTGAGCACCAAACAGGAGCCACCTGCACCCCTCACACCAAATGGGAACTGCTCCAGGTAAGCACTCCACACCCCAACCTCCTGCCCCAACCCTGAGCCCCCTCCCTCCATCCTAGTTCCTGGCCAGACCCTGCACCCCAACTCCTGGGCTGATCCTGCACCCTAACTCCTTCCCAAACACTGCACCCCCAGCCCTGTGCTCAGTGCACCCCCACCCTCAGCTCAGTGCAGAGAGAGACAAACAGAATGGGCTAGAACCAGGGAGAATGTAGGTACCTGCTGTATGTGGGCACGGGAGGGAGGGGGATCCCCTCCCCAGCCCTGCTGTGTTTGCAGTTTACCCCCGGCCACTTCCTTGCTCCAAATACCAACCTTAGCTCCCACCCCGCTTTTGCCCCCGGCCCTTGCCTTGCTCCGGTCAGCAGGGACTAATCCTCCCCCCATACCCCACTGTGCTCCTCTTGCCTCTGGCCCCCGCCTCCACCCAGGTGGGGACCAATTCTTACCTCTATCCCATGCCCTGCTGTGCTCTTGCCCCTGGCCCCTGTCTGGCTACAGTTGGGGACCAGTCCTTCCCCCCAACCATGCCCCACTGTCAGGGTGGATAATAATCAATGATTTTTAAAAAAAATAAAAACATCAGATTTTTTTTATTTAAATCGATTTTTGAGGAAAAAACCTTTCTAAAGACACAGTAGTTTTAATTAAGATACATTATATCTCATCATGGAATAGGGATTATAAATTCTAATTCTATAGTATGAGACAATGTATTCATGTAATGTTTAAGAAAAGTTTTATAAATGAGTTTTAATAGTTTATGGATTAGGAACCCAATCATATGGGGTTCCACAGGCTTCTGTATAGATTATTTAGGTTAATCTTTCTATCTAACCAGAGGGACTCAGTGCTTGGTCTAGAAGATACCATCAGAGATGCTTAGATTTGCAGTTCTGAAACTGTGGATTTGTGTCTCTAGAGGTAACATGCTCGTTAACAGCAAAAATGTTTTTAAATAAATAAACAATATATAGAGGTGAGAAATAACAGACCTCAACTCTATTGTCCCTCTGCAAATTTGTGTAAACAGAGTTAATCCCTTACCTCTCTTTAAACGTGAAAAGTTTTAACAAGTTCAATGAATAGAAGATTGTTGGGGGCGGAATAAATGGAGATAAATGTGAGACGCTTTTTTTGTTAAAATATGTTTGCTGTTGAAGAAAAAAATTCCAGAATACTTAACATATTTGTTTTAGTTAAATAAAACAATGTAAATGTCTGTCTGGTGATGTTCTCCTCATAATGCAGCCTAGAAAAAAAATCCTCCAAATATTAATGATTAACCTGTTGAATTAGAGATAGTTCACCTTCCAGTGACTTCATAAATATCTGCTTCAATTATCTTTGGTAAATGAAATAACCAAACAATCATTCATTTTCTCATATAGTTGTAAAACGCATCTGAAAAGTTTAAAAAATAAATCAGTTTAAAAATGTATAGTGTGTACCTTCTAAAAATGAAACCTGCATCTATCTCTGAGTTGTGAAGAATACGTATAAAGTTTATAACAACCAACGAGAATGCACTTTTATGTAGACAACCATGACTGAATTGAGTCTTCCTGACTAGTGATTTAAATTATGATTTAAATCAAATCCGCCCTGCCTGCTGTGCTCTTGCCCCAGACCCCTTCATTCCCTAGGGGAGCCCACAAATATGTTTGGCACCAGGCCCACAAAAAGTTAATCTGGCCCTGACTGTTAGGGTGCTTAAGCACTGCAATAAATTGGTTAGGGAGGTTGTGGCATCTCCATCATGGGAGATTATTAAGAACAGGTTAGACAAACACCTTTCCGGGATGGTCTAGATCAGAGGTGTGCAAACTACGGCCTGTGAGCCACATCTGGCCCATGGGACCATCCTGCCCCACCCTTGAGCTCCCGGCCAGGAAGGATAATCCCCAGCCCCTCCCCCATAGTTATACTGCTGTGTGGGCAGCGCAGCTTCCAGTCCTGCCGCTCTGAGTGGCATGGTAAGGGAGTGGGGTGTGTAGGTGGGGGTTGGATAAAGGGCAGGGGGTCCTGGGGGACAGTCGAGGGCAGGGAGCAGGGTGAGGTTGGATGGGGTGGAGGTTCTGGTAGGGGCGGTCAGGGGATAGGGAATGGGGAGTGGTTGGACAGGCGTGGCTGTCCCAGGGGGCCTGTCAGGGGGCGGGGGTGTGGATACAGGTTGGGGCAGTCAGGGGACAGGGAGGGTTGGATAGGGAGATGGATCCCGGGGGGGTGGTTAGGTGCAGGGGGTCCCAGGAGGGAGCAGCCAGGGGACAAGTAGCGGGGAGGGGTTGGATAGGTTGGGGGCTCTGAAGGGGGCAGTCAGGGGGAAGGGGGCCAGGCTGTTTGGGGAAGCACAGCCTTCCCTACCCGGCCCTCCATACAATTTCACAACCTCGATGTGGCCCTCAGGCCAAAAAGTTTGCCCACCCCTGGTCTAGATAAAACTTAGTCCTGTCTTGAGTGCAGGGGACTGGACTAGATGACCTCTCGAGGTCCCTTCCAATCCTATGATTCTATATCAATGTATGGAAACTGTTGGCAAATGGATATTTTTCAGTTGTGACTATTCATTAGTTTGATAATTTTCAAAAAGAAAACAACAACAACAACCCCTCCCCAACTTGCTATTAGATAATTGATATGTCTCATTTATAACCAGTGTTATATTTTATAAGCACTAAAGTCAGCCCTGATTGCTATGATTGAAGCTGGATATGTAATTTTTCATGAGTATCTATTTTTCCTCCAGATGTTCTCATGTTTGGCAGAATCTTGAAGTACCAATGAATAATGTTTCTTAAAAGCTAAAAACTTCACTGGTTGTGACAGAAATCCACCTCTAGCTGAGAACAACATTTGACTGACTAGTCGCACATGGTGGATATCTTATAGAATACTCAAACTGCAACCCTCAGGTAGAGTCCATATCCTAGTGCATGAGAATCTGGAAGTGAACCTGACTACAGGCCTGACTTAAGGAGTCAACTGAAGCCTTTCCACTTGAATTCAGTAGGTTTTGGATTGAACCCTGTAAGTGAAAGTGAAATACAACATTCTAAATTCTAATTCATTCACTTAGCTGAGTGATAGGGGAAAAAGTAACTAAGCAGCCTAAACAATGAGAAGTAATTTAGCCTGTCAATTTAAATAATCTGAATAATGATGAATTTTTCATATCATAAAGATCTGGGGGTGGGGGTGCTCTAAGCCTCATCCTTTCAATTAAAGTTACCTTGAAAAGGAAAGAAATAGGGGACAAGTAAGAAAAAGTTAAATTTATACATTTTGCCAGTGCTGAGATTGGGTTTACAGGTAGGGTAGAAATGAATTGCAATGGTGGCGTGGAAAGCATTGGGTTTATATTTCAGCCATCAACAGTATGTAATTAATAATATAATTGAACCAGAATTTTAAAATCCAATATAGCACTAATGTTGCCATTGTCTCGGTGACTGGTGGCTGAATTAGACCAATATAAGTTCTGGCTCCATTTTTTCCTCAAGGTTTAGGCACCAAGAGTTTGAGGTTTTTTAGGAGATGTTGACTTTTGTGTTTAATGTCCATGCATTTTTTTGCATTTTCCTCATTATTTTGTTTCATTGTGACTCTAACTTCTGAGCGTCCTTGTTTTGGAAGAAGACTTTAATGTAACTGACAAGATAAACTATTTTAAACTACAGGAGGACAGATTAATTAATGACATTACACTTAACTGCCATATATCTTTTTAATATTTTGGGACTGCTAATTTAGACAAATGAATGATAGCTATAGGCCACTGTCTATGATATTAGCACTTCCTGACTGTGTATAGTTACTCTTTTCTAGGTATTTTTATGGCTTAGATATGAAGCAAAACACAAAATGGAATATGGTTTCTATATCCAAGGGAGGAATTATTATAGTAAAACAATTATGGAAGAGTAAAGATAAGTGCTTGTTACACACTTCAAAACTCTAAACATTTATTGGGTCATCCGAAACAGCTATTGCATAAATAATTAGAAAGTTGTAAAAATAAATTCAGTTATTCACTATATTTTGTAAATACATCACTTTAAAAGCTTTTTGTAAGGCAAACCACCCAATAAACTACAATGCGGAGTCAGTCTGGCTGCTGCAACATTATTTTTTTTAAAAGTAGATTAAAATCCAAATCCAAATTTCTTTTTGAGAAAGAACACTTTTAAGAAGGAAAAAGACAGGTAATGTGAGGGGAAGGTTCAAAAGGTGTTCAGAATGACCTCTGATACAGAAAAAAGAAGTGTGGAGGGAATAAGTAGACTTTTAAAAAATATTATGAAACCCTTGAAAATATGTTAATTTATTTTTGCAGTTTGTAGCCTGCATAGAGCTGAAGATGAGACTTAGTAAATATTATAATAATTTTAAATATTGTTTGTTCACTACCTCTCGAATTCTACAAAGAATGGTGGATTTAGTGGTGCAATTCTTCTTTGAAGGACTGAACTGAAAATGAGATGGGAAGAAAAAAATAGTCATCCATGCTGCCTAAATAAATAATGTCTGTCATGTAGATTCAGGGCATGAATTAGACGATAATCTCTGAAATAATTATCTGAAATGATTTTGTTGCCTTAGGGAATTAGAAAGATAAGAGGCTGTGAAAACATAAATCATACTTTATAGATAGTTTTAGACCTTCCCCTGTCTATTTACACTACACAGAGCAAGAACTAGTTTCAGCTTGAACTTCTGCAGCTGGCTTAGGGCAACACAAATTGAGAAACGGAGTGGGTCCTGCATGTCTTCTATGGCTGGTTCCTGTAATAATTCAAATTGCCATTTAGAATTGGGAAATGCTGATTATGGTGGTACCTGTTAAAGTGGGCAAGTCCGACACAGTGCTGCCAGTTTTCTAGATTCAAAACCTATGTAACACAGCAGAACTGATGCCATATAAAATCAAACAAACCATATTTTAATTGAATGTTAAAGACATGGTGGATTACGGTGGGCAAGACTTGGATGAACCCAAGAAAAAATATCCAATTAAATGAGCCCCAAACTTTAGCAAAATACTTAAAATGGACAACTATAGCCATTCACTAGAAAAATAGCTTTACCTTAGCCTTGCCCTCTTCCACTGCAGCTAATAACTTGTATGTCATATAATGCAGCTGCACAAAGTAATATTCCATGTCTCTTTCCTCCTTTCTCTGAGGATGTTTTCTTTACAATAAAAAAGCAAGTTGGTGCAAAATATTTACTGAATGTGGAGATAACTGAAATTCATCCATAACATGCAGCATCCTGTTATTTGCATCATAGGAACATAGGCTCTGACAAGTGGTCTGTCTAGTCTGGTATCATCTCTCTGACTAGTCAGTACCAGATGCTCCAAAGGGAGGTACATCCTCTGCCTCTTCCAAAACAAAAACAACCCTCCCTCTGCCGCAGAAAACTCTCCAAAACTAAACCAAAACCAAAACCTCTGTAGTGGACAAATAAAACTTTAGTCAAAATTGATACAGCTCCATGAAACATTTTGGCTTCACAATGAATAGTTCACCAAAAAGAATACTCAGTGAAAAATGTTTCAACCAGCTCTAATGCTTACTTTACCTACCTTTGTATAGATCTATGAGTTGTATGCATGGGAAGTATTATATAGATGTTAATCATTATATAGAGGCAGATGTAGCAGTATATTTTAAAGATCAATACATTTCAGTGGAAAAGTCTTTGTGGAAATACTATGTAGCTATTGGGAATGCTTCACTGGTATAAGCATTTGATTTGTAGTAAATCAGTTTTCTGGAAACATAGGTTCAAGTGGTTAGCAGGACTGACTATCCCTTCATCTTTCCAATGAGTATATTACATTTACTGAATGAGACTTGGATGAAAAAGTAATTAGAGTATTAGCCTGCGACTTGGATGACCCAGATTAAATTCCTTGCTGTGCCACAGACTTCCTGTGTAACCTTAGGCAAATTGCTTTCCCCTCATATATTTCTGTTCCCCATTTGTAATATAGGACAATAGTATTTCTCAGCCTCCCAGGGATACGGGGACCATACTCACATAAAAAGATTGTGAGGTACACAGATGCCACAATGATAGAGGCCATATAAGTACCTAAGATAGACTCATAGGACAGGAAGGGATCTTGAGAGATGATTGAGTCCAGTCCCCTGCACTCATGGCAGGACTAAGTATTATCTAGACCAGTGGTGGGCAATCTGCGGTCTGCAGGTCGCATGTGGCCCATCAGGGTAATCCACTGGTGGGTCACCAGACCGTTTGTTTACATTTGCACAGCAGCCTGCAGGCAGCCATGCAAATGGAACCCAGAAGAGCCAGAGGACTCCTCGCTGACCCAGGTACACCCCGAAGTTAGGGGACTGTGTGGTCCGGGGATAACTGACCTTAGTCTGGCTACAGCTCTGCCCGAGGCATGGTCAGCATGTTGGAGTGGGATCCCCACTGACCCAGTGGCAGACCACTCCACCACTGTTAGGGCCCTGGGTCGGGGTCAGGTGGAGTAGGGTGAGTATTGGATTTGTGAAGAAAAAGGTACGGTGTCAGATGGAACGGCAAGAACTTGTCATATAGGAGTGAACTGGCATCACATGGGGTGGGAAGGGAAGAGGAAATGTATTAGATTAAATTAATATGGATATTGAAAAGGGAGAGTATTTACTGGAAAATAGCACTTGCATTAAATGTTCCCATGTCAAAAGGTGAATAAAAATGGCAACATCACTCGTACCGGTCCACCGTATTTCAGCTAACATTGATAATGTTAGGAAAATGATGCCAGTAGTTAGAAGGTTGACTGCAAACTAAACCAATTGCTCAGGAGCAATGGCTTTAGTACAAAGCTAATTGAAGTGAATACAAAGACTCCCACTGACTTCTATGGGTTTTGGATCAGGCCCATGTCATGGTATAACCCCCACTCTGAACCTTAGCGTCCAAAAGTTGGGGTACCAGCATGAATCCCCCTAAGCTTAATTACTAGCTTAGATCTTGTAGTGCTGCCACCAACCAGGACTTGCAGTGCCTGGTACACTGTGGTCCCCCCAAAACCTTCTCAGAGGACCCCAAGATGCAGACCCCCTGGTTCTTACACAAGGAAAGTAAACCTTTTCCTCCATCATTGCCTCTCCCAGGCTTTCCCTCTCTGGGTTACCCTGGAAGATCACTGTGACTCAAACGCCTTGAATCTTAAAACAGAGAGGAATGCACCTTTCCCCCTCCTCTTTTCCCCTCCCCAAGAGGTAGTACAGATTCAAGCTCCGTGAATCTAAAACAGAGGGATTCCACCTCCCCCCCCCTTTTCTCTCCCTGTCTCCCACCAATTCCCTGGTGAGTACAGACTCAATTCCCTTGAGCCTTAACAAGGGGAAAAATCAATCAGGTCTTAAAAAAGAAAAACTTTTAATAAAAGAAAGAAAAAAGTAAAAGTTGTCTCTGTAATTAAGATGGTAAAGGTACAGGGTCTTTCAGCTTGTAGACACTAGAGAGAAGCCTTCCCCCCAGCACAAACACAGATTAAAATCCTTCCAGCAAAATACACATTTGCAAATAAAGAAAACAATCAAAAAGACTAAACCGCCTTTGTACTTGTACTCACTATTTGAACAGAAAATTAGAGAGCCTGTAGGTACGTCTGGTTACTCTCAGAACCCAGAGAGAACAAAAGACAAACAAACAACACCGAACAAAGACTTCCCTCCACTGAGATTTGAAAGTATCTTGTCTTCTGATTGGTCCTCTGCTCAGGTGGTCCAAGTTCACTGCTTGTAACCCTTTACAGGTAAAAGAGACATTAACTATCTGTTTATGACAGCCCAATATAAGGAGATGCTGTGATAGAACATTACACAAGATTGGTGCCAAGATGCTGAATAGGGTGACCAGGCAACAAGTGTGAAAAATCAGGACAGGGGGTGGGGAGGTAATAGGCACCTATAGAAGAAAAAGGAACAGACAGGCAAAGAACCAAGAGGAGAACCAGGATTTACAGGGCCTGGGATTACAGACGGGCTCTACAACAGGCTCAAAGCAGAGCCAGAGAAGCAGTGGCGGTTGTTGGCGTCTGAAAATGGAAAGCGCAAATTAAGAAATGTAAGAGTGCTTGGATCCAATTGACAATAACAAGTAAGTTTCATATAAACAGTTGTAATGGTTTTTAGGGACACAGGCACCTGCAGAATACTTTTCTGGTTCTTGAGGAAAATCTCATTACTGAAGAATAATTCTGAAACTTTAGATAACAGTTTGATATTTCAAAATATACAGATGTCATACCTGAAGTGATTACACTGCTCTACAGCCAAAATGCTTCTGAAATAAATGTAGTCCAACTTCACTAATTCTGGGTCACTGAGAACGAAAATGATGCTTAAAATTGTTGATTCGCTCTAGTTTTCAAGATATGCTATTGGGTCAGTATATACGACCCTTGACTTGGGAATGGCTGAGGATAAGTGAGTTATAAAGGGAAGGGATCTCAATTTAAACCAGAAATGACTAAAATACATCTTTGACTGGATCTATGACTAAATCTATGACTGGGTTTGGACAGTACTTGCTTTTGAGGCAAAACAATGAATGATGCAATCTGAAGCTGGTATTGCGTCATACATGATATGAATTGCATCATGTTATTCCTAGAAGTCATGGATGATGCAATCATAACGAAGCTTACATCACTCTGCTGAACAAATTGCCCTATATCAGCTCTAGAAATCATACAGTGTCATGCTCTCTTATTTGTCAGTGTTTGATTTTGCAAAGGGACACATTTCTGTTTAGCCAAAGTGAGCAGAGATGCCTCGTACTTGTGTGAACAGTGCAGATAACTTCTGCTATGTTTGTGGTGAAGTGACCTTTGCATCACAAAAGCGCAGTATAACCACTATGATTAAGAAAGCCTATCACCTTTGTTTTGGCTGCAAAATTGGAGATCAGGACAAGAGGTGGGCCCCACACATACGCTGCAACACTTGTGCAACAAATCTTCACCAGTGGTTGAACAGGAAAAGGAAATCTATGCCTTTTGCAGTGCCAATGATTTGGAGAGAGCCAACAGATCATACCAGCAATTGTTACTTCTGCATGGTGCCTCCAGTTAGGAAAGGTGTGTCAAAGAAGAAAAAGTGGACTGTGCATTATCCAAACATTCCATCAGCTATACGCCCAGTACCCCACGGAGAAGGACTGCCGGTTCCTGATGCACCAGAATCATTCTCACTTGCGTCAGAAGAGGAAGAGGATGAAACTTCTTGTCCTGAACCATCAATGTCACAGGACCCACATTTTCTCCCATCCTCCTCCTCTGAACCACACCTCATAACACAAGGTGAACTGAACGACCTTGTCAGGGATTTGGAACTACCCAAGAGTAAGGCAGAGCTGTTGGGCTCCAGACTACAGCAGTGGAATCTACTGGCAGGCTATCAGGGCAAATGGAGCCCATCAATGCTTGCAGACTATTGCTGGACAGTGACAAGAGATGCTCCATTTAATGAATACAAGAGACAAGCCAAGAAGTGCTGAGTAGACACTGAATAGGACTAAACTATGTACATAATAGCTTTTTGCCTTTTGTTTCATAATAAATTTTATTTATATAAGCCTTTTGCTGATTTTTAAAGTGTTACATAAACAGGACAGGTGAAATATTATCATGTAAAGCAACCATAAACACATGAAAAGACCTAGGTTTACAATTTATAATTAAAACTCTACTATTTACACAATATACATAGACATAAAATGTAAAAATTTAAATATCTTAGAAACAGTAGCCAATCAGTTGTTTTAATTGTCATATTTGAATTCAGCACATCAAAATACATAATAAATATCACATTTTATCTCTGAAGTAGACGACTTCTCAAAAATTGTAGACCAGTGTTATTGCTTCAAATTAATGTAAGAATTTCTCTATAACCAAAAAACTAATGGTGTACATGGTTTAATAATGTTATTCCCTTCAGTAAAACTAATATTACAATCCTATTTACAACCACTGCTGAGTTTCTCCAGCCCCGAAAAAAGATTGGAGGACTTTCCTTCCGTTTTTTAGAAGGGGAGCTGTGTTTCCATGTGTTCCCCCTTACTTTAACTAAAGATCATCAGCGCCTTTTTGCTGGGCTGATGTCAGGGTATAAGCATCTCTGGAGCTATGATCTCTGCACTTCTAGATTTCTGGGATATGATGAAGGCTCAGGCATCAATGTCTCTAGCTCAGCACCTCTACTTTGCCGGGACGATATACTTCAAGCAGCCTTTTGTACAAGGGTTATTGGCTCACTGTTTCTAACTGGGATGGTTCCAAGGCACAGGCTTGGCAGCTACAGCTACATTGCTGATGTCAAAGATGAGGTCTCTCTGAGGTCACTTGCTCCACAGCAGCTTTAGTAAGCTGGACTGAAGCAAAGGCATGTAAATTAAGATATGATTCAGCTCCTTTACTTTGATGGGCAGATACCCAGGGACAAGTTTCATTTGATGTAATTGACCAACACTTCTCAGTGGGGTTTAGCTGAGGAATGGTTTAGTACTTCCTATTAGCTTGCTAGGTTTGAGCTGTACTACACTTCTAGGAGATGACTGGTTCTGCATCTATGGCTTGTAAGGATTCATAGGTTTTAAGGCCAGAAGTAGAGGTGGGCTAAGAATTTATGTTCAACCTTTATTTTGTCAAGGCATATCTGTTTTGAGAGAGATGCTCTCTATAGACTGGTGGTCAGGGCACTTGCCTGGAATGTGGTTCAGAGCAGAGATCTTCCGCATGCTCTGGAATGAATCAAAGTGGATGGGGTAATATCTTGTCTTGGACCAATCTCTGTTGGTGGGAGAGATGAGCTTTCCTGGGACAGACAAGGCTATAACTACACTGCATGCTAGAAAGACTCCGACAGAGCAAAACGTTGAACCTGGGTCTCCAAAATCCCAATCAGCACCTAACCACCAGGATGCATATCCACATGCCTCTCTCTTCCAAAAATTTTAAAAGCTCAAAACTGAACATTTTGGTACAATTCCATTTTTACAAAAATGTGTGAAAGGTTTCAATTACATTCCAGTACAGAATATTACCAAATTCTGAAATCTCGAATGCTGCCACAAAATGGAATTGTTTTCTAGACAGTTCTAGTCACAAGGGACCATTTTATGATCTAGTTTGACCTCTTGCAAAACAAAGGCTATAGAATTTCACATAGTGATTCCTGCATCAAGCCCGTAACATCTGGTTGAGCTAGAGTACTTAAAAAGAATATATTTAGAAATGTTCTATCTCATGTTACTGTAAAACCTTTGGTTCAGATCTCCAGCTTGATGATCTGATGTCAATGAAATGTAATCTGAGAAGCTTGCTGGTGCAGAAACTGCTGGGCCAAAGCACAGGAACAGTCTTTGTGAGGTTATGGCTCAGCCCCTTTGTCTTGCTGGCTGATGTCAATGTTATGAGCTTTTAAGTTTATTGGTTCATTACTACTCCCTGGCTGAGCTGACTTCAGAGCACAGGCTTCTCTTGCACTTCTAGTCCAGCACCTTTAGTTTATAGGATTGATATCAAGCCACATGCCTTCTGAGGGGACTGATGTGGTGTATTGAAATCTATCTTAAAATTTCAAGCTATTATTTTAAGTTTGTAAGAGGTTTCCTGGTCCTGCTTGCAAGCTAGGAAACTGTCAGTAGGAAAGTGTGTGATCTGGGCCAGTCAGTCTGCAGAAAGCCAACTCACAGCAAGGACATTGAGCTGGGTGTCTTTGCTTTAGGGAGCTTTCTGGTTTTGGGTTCTTAGAATATCATAGAATATCACGGTTGGAAGGGAACTCAGAAGGTCATCTAGTCCAAACCCCTGCTCAAAGCAGGACCAATTCCCAACTAAATCATCCCAGCCAGGGCTTCATCAAACCTGACCTTAAAAACTTCTAAGGAAGGAGATTCCGCCACCTCCCTAGATAACCCAGTCCAGTGCTTCACTACCCTCCTAGTGAAAAAGTTTTTCCTAATATCCAACCTAAACCTCCCCCACTGCAACTTAAGACCATTAGTCCTTGTTCTGTCATCTTCTACCACTGAGAACAGTCTAGATCCATCCTCTTTGGAACCCCCTTTCAGGTAGTTGAAAGCAGCTATCAAATGCCCCTTCATTCTTCTCTTCTGCAGACTAAACAATCCCAGTTCCCTCAGCCTCTCCTCATAAGTCATGTGCTCCAGCCCCTAATCATTTTTGTTGCCCTCCACTGGACTCTTTCCAATTTGTCCACATCCTTCTTGTATTGTGGGGCTCAAAACTGGACACAATACTCCAGATTAGGCCTCACCAATGTCGAATAGAGGGGAATGATCACATCCCTCGATCTGCCGGCAATACCCCTACTTATACAGCCCAAAATGCCTTTAGCCTTCTTGGCAACAAGGGCATACTGTTGATTCATATCCAGCTTCTCGTCCACTGTAACTCCCAGGTTCTTTTCTGTAGAACTGCTTCCTAGCCATTTGGTCCCATTTGGTTCTTGTGTGTTATCCATCTGAATTCTGAGAAATAAAGTAGTGTTACATTGTGAGCCTCTCAGCAAAAAATATTTTATGTTTTTATCTAACTTCTGTATCTCTGTCCTGTAAACACAACTGGCCAAATACCTCTACTTTGCTGGAACATATTCAAGGTACAGGTCTCCTAGAGGTTTTTTTTGCCAAGAATCTGTATCATGCTTGGCTCTTGTAAGACACCAAGCCTTTGTTATAGTTTCTGGCTGAGCACCTCTAGCTTGCTGGGATGAGGCCCAGATTCAGACCTTTGTGAAATCTTTACTTTTGCAACTCTAGCTTAGTGTCTTGTCATCAGTCCACAATCTCTCTGTCATGACTAGCTCAGTAACTTTAGCAAGCTGCTCTACTGTCAAGGTGCAAACCTCTGTGAAGCCATTAACTCAGTTTAGTATGCCCAGCTGAAAGTCTCATGTGACTGAGATTGCTCACTCAGCACCTCTTGATTGCTAGAATAGTGCCAAAACACAGTCCTTAATGAGGTTAACAGGTCAGCATGCATAACTTGCTGCACTGATGGGAAAGCACGGGTTTCCATGGCATTACTGACTTAAGTAGAGCAACAAGAAGAAACCAAAATATTTATATATATTGACTGAGGAAACTTCATTTAAAAGTAGCACTTTTATGCACTCTGACTAGTATATTACCATTATTTCTTAAAATTATAGGGCAAAACGTCAACCTCTGATTTACGCAGAGGGTTTTAACTGCTCCTCATTCATATGCAAGTGTCTGACTACAGCGATGCAAATTTTGTGCATATTGAGACAGGGATGGCTCTATGTATTTTTCCACCCCAAGTATGGCAGGCAGGTGGCTTTTGGTGGCATGCCTGCGGGAGGTCCGCTGGTAACACAGATTCGGTGGCATGCCTGCGGGAGGTCCACCGGTCCTGCGCCTTCGGCATCCCCGTCGCTGAATTACCGCCGAAGCCGTGGGACCGGCAGACCTCTCGCAGGCATGCTGCCGAAGGCAGCCTGACTGCTGCCCTCATGGCGACCATCAGGCCGCCCCCCTGCAGCTTGCCACCCAAGGCACATGTTTGGCGTGCTGGTGCCTGGAGTCGCCTCTGTATTGAGAGCACAGGGTACCAGAACTTATCCCTTAAGTACAAACTGATGTTACTATAACTATGTCACTTGAAGGTGTGAAATATCCACACCCTGGAGAGATGCAGTTATGCGACCTAACTTCTGGCATAGACAGTGCTATTTCTGCTGCAGAGCTTCTCCTGTCAACATAGCTACCACCTCTTAGGGAGATGGATTATGTATGCCGATGGAAGAAGCTTCACTTGGTGCTTCAGAGGTGCAGCTGCATTGGCACAGTTGCCTTGCTGCAGCATTGTCAGTATAGACAAGCTCTTAGACATGTTGAAAGCCTCTAAAATAGCTACCACAAGGCTTATGCGGCATATGAGACATCAAATTAGGGCTTAATTGGGACTTATGTACTTCATAGGCCTACCTTGTGTTGGCCCTCTGCACAGGGGATATTTTGATCTAGAAACTGGGTAGTGCAAGTACAGGTAGAAGTTATTCCAAACTTTGGAATAATAGAAGTGAGGGTGAAAAGTTAAGCTAGATTTCTTTCTGACAGACAAAAGTAAACGTTAAACTAATAAAAGTAGAGATAAAACTGAATAGATTTTTTCGGTATCTTTCTTGTTGCCATTATCCTGAATTGCCAGTTCTACTTTTCTGATATGAGCAGATTTGTTTCTTTAGGGAGATGAAGATTAAAATGCTCTTCCCCTGGAACTTTTCATTGTTACAATCAAAGAGCAGATATTCCAGAGGAAATTATGAACAAACAAGCCAATGAGTTCAGTGTCAAATGATAAACACCACAGAAGGTTACAAAATGAAGAGACCATTTCTGTGACAGGTAGGAAGAAATATGAAAGCTACACAATCTAGAAGTCATGATGAAAATAATGACTTTTTAACCCCGGGTGT
The DNA here is from genome assembly GCF_025201925.1 of Gopherus flavomarginatus. NCBI lineage: Eukaryota > Metazoa > Chordata > Testudines > Testudinidae > Gopherus > Gopherus flavomarginatus. The sequence continues at coordinate 199,006,053 of NC_066617.1, read as the reverse complement.
CCTATAGAAAGTTTGAAAATGACACTATCAGCCATGACTGTTTCCTGAAAGGGGGAGAGGTGAAAGAAGTGTACATATGTAGGATTTCTTTTGTACACTTCCAGGAACATGTATTTTCCTTATCTTGTGGCTACAGCTTTCCCAAAGATAAAATGTTTAATGAGTATAAGGCTTGTAGTCAGAAATGATTGATTATGGCATGAAAGCCATAGCCATCTAAGGGATAAGCCGAAATTGGTTACTGAGTAAGATGAGATCTTAAACAAAATTTTCATTGGCAATATTTACGATTTCATTTAAAATGAAGCTGTCTCTCTTGGAGGTGATCCTTAAGTCAGATTTCATTGCATATTTAACTTTTTTTGTGGTTTACAGTCAATCTTGTTCACTATATGTGAAGACAATAGAACTACCTGATGCCTCTTTTTTTTGTAACTAGGTATCTGCTGAACTACATGCTAGCGCAGTATAACTGAAACAACACAACTTTTCTTCTAATATGCAGGTTGCAATCTAAGGTAGTGTAGCATATATGTTTAGTGCTATGGTAGTTCAGTTAGCATTGTCTTTCTCAGGCACTTTGCATTACATAGAGCTATGTATATGTTATCTCATACTGTTGAATAAGCCCTGGTTTCCTGATAAACAGTTTGTTTGTTCCATGTTTGATTTCTTTTTCTGTCTCTTGAGCTTCCCTTCTCCCAGTACAGTACAAACATTTTGGTAATGTATAAGAAAAATATAATACATTCGATATAAAGAAAATAAAGTTTCACACAAAGTAAATTCCTGGCTTAAAAGAATCCATTCATGTTTTATGCAAATTTAAAGCATGACTGTGTGTTGTATTTATAGCTTCAAGAAGAAGAGTTCTTTAAATATTTTTGGATGGTAAAGACAATTCCATGTTGAAAACTGCAAATAAGGGAATCTTATCATAATATTTCATTTCAGATTTTTTTGATATCTAAAAATATTAAAATATTATTTAATATATTAAAGCAGTTGTGTTCACTCAGTACATCTGAAAATGACTCACCTTGCTTAAAATGGAACACTGTGTTCCTTGCATTGAGGTTGATGTGTACATATTGTGCGAGGGACAACTTTTGGTCTGCCTTGAAAATTTGTACCCTTTTTTTCAAAAGGCTTTTGGGAAAAAGTGGTTACCCTGTCCAACCACCACTCGCGTGACAGATTGGTAGAATTTAATAATCTTATTTTGTCCATTACCATTGATGAACTGGCCCTGGGCAATATCTTCAGCTTTGGCATCAAAACCAACCTTGGTTTATTAATGAGGCTGGTTGAAACCATTTTTCAATGGAAAATCGGGTTTTCAACTAAACACTTTTTGTAAAAAGTGTCTGCTTTCTATGGAAAACTTTGATTTAGAAATGGTTCCTTATGGTAGTTGTTTGGTTACCTCATGACCCTATTCTCCTCTATAGATTGGATGCTCCAGCCAACCTACATCTTCCATGTTGCACCATGACCAGGGAATCCCATAATGCACCACCCTTCTCTCTCCAAGAGGTGACACACCAAGGTGCATCATGGGCGATTTAGTCTACAAAAGGGATCCTGGTGTATAAAGAATGGGGGAGGGCATGAGGTAGCATAGCAGCACTTCCATATCAACATTTTTTTGGTATTTGAATTTCTGTGGAAAAACTGAAACTTTCTGAGGTATAAAGAAGGCTAGATAGTTTGCTCGTTTATTGCTTTTTGATTTTTTTAAACTTAGAAATATCAACAATGTCAAGTCTGGTTTTGCTGGAGGGCTTCATGGCAGTGCCAGGGATGTTCTTTTGAGCTCTAATATCTTAACTGAATGACCAAACACTGAATTTGTAACAAAGGCTTCCATGATCTAAATGTTAAACACTGTAATGTTAAATAGGAGTTGATAAAAACAGAGCAGACTTTTGAAGAGAATAAAACCTTTCCTGTCTTAATTGTTCAACTGTCACTTCCATGACTCTTGAGACAGAAGACCCTTTTCACTAGTTCCCTAGCCATCCTCGAGTCTTTCACATAAGAAAAGTTTGCAATTTTCCAATGAAAAAATAAGTCATTACACTTCATAAAGAACCAAAAAAAGGCTTAAGTCTTTTTTTTAATTCTTTGCAGGTCACCTTCAAGGCCAAATGCACTGGGTCAGGTCAGCCCTGTGTTAAGTATGAGCCACAAAACTGTATTCCACTAGATTTCTGAGAGTTTTCTTTCAGTGATAGTTTGAGTTAAACATGCTACAAGTAGCATTCCAGCAGTCCCAGAACTAGTGAATCAGCAGCAGTTCAGCTGTGCTTTGCCAGCATTACCATACTCCAAACTTTTTCATAGCATTCCCATGGAAGTCCCAGGTTGTCTGCACTGCATTTGTGCAGTGCCAGTGAAGTCCTAATTGTTACAAAAGAGTTGCTTATTTCCCTAACAGTCCTTTTATAGTGTGGGACCACTACGTAGCCAGCAGGGACTCATTTTGGGTAAGAGATGATAAATGAGATGCTTCCACTTTCATATTTATTGCTGTTTGAGAAAGAATTTAAGTCTGAATGATAGTTTCAGGATCACACACTGTTCCTTATATATCTGAATGAGAAACAAAAACAGCTCTAGCCCCACAATACGTGGCTGTTCAAAAAGCTGCTGCTAATATTGTTTTCAAGGATCAAATGCTAACCACCAATCTGTCATATGGGTGGAGGGTGTCAAAGGGAATCCCACCCCACAGACTATGAAGCAACAGTGGAATTGCAGCATGATTGCTAATGCCCTGAAACCAGACAGTAGCTTTATCCCCTGAAGGCAGCTAGCAATGGCTGGTAGGGAATCTGTGGGCTGCCATCGATGATAGCCTTCAAAGCACTCCCCTTCTCCTCACCCAACTCAAGGGATCCATGGTTATGGATTCTGTGGTTTCTAAAGACCCACCTGGAGGTGGCAATGAGGGTGGATCATGAATGACTCCTGTACTTGCAACATGCGAGACTCTTGGGGCTTAGTCCCGCACCATTTGAAATAAATGGCAAAAGGGAATTGAATTAGATTCTGAGTTCTATCTGGCACTGTCTTTCACTATGCGTGTCCAATGCCTAGCGTAATGATAATAGGGCCCTGGTTCCTGATTGGGGCTTTCAGGTAATACTGTGGCGCAATAAGAAATAATAATAATAAAATCATAGTGAAAACTTACGAACTTAGGCCCTGCTTTACAGTCCTTTATTTTAAAGGATATCTTCACAGCAAAAATAAGTAGAATTTTTAAAAAGCTGTGAATAATTCCAGTATTATTAAGTCTACATAATGAGACCCCAAAAGGCTGGCTAAGAATTAGTTAAGTAGTGTGTGTGGGGGTTTTGTGTGTGTATGTGTTTATAATTAGAGTTAGTCAAAAGACGTTTGAAATTCTAAATTTTTCAATGGCCAAAGGGACACATTTCCATGTCCCTTTGGCCCACCACGAAAGCTCATGCTCCAAAACCTTTGTTAGTCTATAAGGTGCCACAGGATTCTTTGCTGCTTGTACAGATCCAGACTAACACGGCTACCCCTCTGACACATTTCCATGGAATATTTTCAGGAATCCCCACCCTGCACCCCATTTCACAGACAGTTCTACTTTTAAATGATTTATCCAAGGAAATGGAGAGATGATAGGATACTAAGAGGAGTTCCCAGAGCTAGAAAATTATATCATTGCACAGTAGGCACTCGGCACTGCTGATTTACTGGAGATGATTAGAGAGTAACTAGTTTAGTTAGTTAGTATAAGAGACTCTGCTGTGGGATTTTGGAAAACTCCACAACTTTCCTAAACTTTGCAGTGGTGATAGTGTGGGGATGGGGAGAGGTGCTTTCCTATCAGGAGTCACATAAAACCAATTTCAGCCCTAAGGGGCCACGTAAGCCTCTTGTGACCTCTCTGATCCAGCGTTCTGGTCACTACAATACTAGCTATTTGCCCCTAGAGTGGACTTAGTTGGGAGATGGATGCTCAATAGCTTAATTAGGCAGGAGGCTGACGAGCTAATGAGAACAGTCAACCTACCAGGGGGCAACAGCTAAAGGAGAGGAGGTGGGTAGGGGCCAGAGGATACAGGATCTCAAGAATAGGAGCTCTTTCCCTCTTCCTCTCTGGAGTGTGGGCTTAGGAGGAAGATATGTCCACTTGCATGCTGCTGCTCAAGGCTGTAATGATGAACTGGTGGAGTGGACCCAATAAATAATACTCTGGTGTATATAAACTCTGAAGTATGCAGCCTGTTTGTGTGGTCCAAAGCATGGAGAAGGTATCCCTGTCACACTCTTCCCTTCCAAAGGAGTTTACGTCACACAGCCTGACTTCCACATATATAGCAAATGACATCTTTGGGTTCCTTTTGGGATGACTGCTTCTGTTAACCCAGGGAAGATTCTCTCAAAGGGGCCAAGCAGTCTGAAGTTGCCATTTCTGAAACAGCTCAGCCAGTCAGAGGTGATTGGGATGGGGGTGGGCATTTGACTACAGCTATCTTCTCCTCCTCTTCTCACACCAAAAGCCCAAAGAGTGTGATAAAACATTATGTGACTCAATGGTCTGCATGGGAATTTAGACTTGTGCAAAACAAAACAAAATTAATCTCACAGACAGAGCAGCAGCAACTGTGCTGTAATTCATTACTTGTTTTGAAAGCTTGAGAGCAGGAAACAATTATACTAAGGATGCAAAGGATGAACTGTTACCTTGGCTTCAGGCTCAGTCTAACACAATTTACACAGTGCTTTACAGTCACATAATGTACTGTTTCACTTGCTTTTGCAGCCCACCAATCTGGCTGTAATTAATGATGACCATAATCAAACTTGGCTAAGGACAGTATTTCAAGTTGTTCCTTTGATTTTAATTGTTTTTAAGTTTTCCATTGTACACAATGGATACTTGAAGACCAAGCCTATTCATTACTAGATATATTACAAATATAACAACTTTTGCAGACATATATTGTCTCCTTCAAGATGGATTTTTTTTAATATTGTCTTCAGATTCAGGATTTGGCCGCATTCTCACTGAATAACAAATAAAGAAAGACATCTCATGCTAAAGAAAAGGAGATATGCAGTTCTCTGTATATGTTGTTGTTTTGCATTGTGGCTGGAGTGTCTCCTAACATGTCTCTCCTAGCAGTTGCACTAAAGGCCGATCATGTCAAGTGATGGAAATTTGGAATCACTTTTTGGCTGTAATTAGAAGAGTAGCCTGTAGTCATTTCCACCATTAGAAAAGCTACATCTTATCCAAGGTTATGTTTATAAAGCCTGTGGCAGCAAACCTCCCAGTTTGAGTCGATAGATTTGGGCTAGCGTGGCTCATGCTAGTGCTTTAAAAATAAACGTAGACAGAGCTTTGATGCTGTGGCTCAGCCTGGTGCTTGGACTCTGAGCCTAGGGAGAGACAGATGCTTCAGAGCCCAAGCTGCAACTTCAAAGCACTATCTACATAGCTATTTTAGAGCACCAGTGTTAGCCCCACTAGCCCAAATCTGTCAACTTGGCCTGGGAGGCTTGTTGCACAGGCTGTATAGACATATTTGCAGAGGCTAGTTGCATAATGGCAGCAGTAAGGCCTGGCATCAGTATGTCTAGGGCCCCTCTTGAAGAATAACAAAATTGTGATGAGCCACCACCCAGACTTCAGGGGGAATATATATAAAGCCGCCTCTGGATTGCTCTTAGCCAGTAGATGTCCTTTGCAAATGCTCTGACTCCATATTGCAAAGCAAGGGAATCTTTATTAAGGAAACGGGGACATGAAATCTGAGGACATTCAGCAATACTGTAATATTTAAATAAAGCACGCAGCCATTCTGAAGTTTATTCAGCTCTTTCTCCACCTGTGTCTGTAGATGCCCAGATTCTCTGCTCACATCACTCCACTCACCTTAAATCCCACTCCTTGGTCAGGGCAGTGAACAGCAGTAGCTCAGGCATTGAAGGGCACTGAAGCTGCTTGCGTAGCCCCATCCTCTGACCCTGCACTGTGCTTCAGCTAAAAGTATGGACTGTTTGGGGGTGGACCTCACTGAAGACACCTCAGCTTCTGTTATCTCTGTGCTGAAAAGATCTCTGTGTGCTGCAGGATACTCAGAAGGGGGAAGCCAAGAACATCTAAGGTGCTTGGAGTAGATTCCTTCACCTCTCCACTAATGTCTAAGTCTGGCACAATTATGGTGACTCTGGTGGAATGTAGCTATGCAAAGTATGTAAATGAGGCTCTCTATAGCCATTCTTCTCCCTTTTCATCAACAGAGGGAGAAGAGAACTCCTCCCACTCTGAAGTTTCCAATTACAGGTTTATAAATACAAGGCCAGTTAAGTGGGCTGGGGAAGGGAAATAAAAGAGTAGGAGTGTGAAGCATCCCAGAAGAGTGCCCTTGAAAATGTTAAACCTCAAACAGGCAGTGATAAATCATTAGCTATAATCTACGTGACAACTATGACACTTCCTGGGGATACCAAGTATGGTGAAGCATCTTGCTTCCACCTGCTCTTAGAATGAGGAAACCTTGTCTATATCTGCTGTGAGTCAGTTCCCCACCACCAGCAGGCTCTGGCAACGTAAGCATTGCCTTCCAGGCTTCCGCAGGCCCCACTCTGACTTTATAGGTTAATTATAGGCACACTCCAGCCCCCAAGCCATCTGAGCATCCCACTGGAACGTCCTGCCCCGATCCACTGGTCACTCGCAGAATTCACAGATCTACGACTCTCGAAAGAACAGTGAACACCAGTCTACACCTCAGGATCACCACTCTGCTCAACACCCAGCACTTAGACATGTTTATAGTAAAAACAAGAAGTGTATTTAACAAAGAACGAGATTCAAGAAGAAGGAAGTAGAATTAATGGAAACAAAGGATTACATATCAAATAAAATCACAACATGCTTTCTAGAGCATAAACTTAAGTAATAAAATATTCCCCAGTCTCATAAATTCAAGTATCAGGGGTAGCCCTGTTAGTCTGTATCCACAAAAACAAGGAGTCCGGTGGCACCTTAAAGACTAACAGATTTATTTGGGCATAAGCTTTCGTAGGTAAAAAACCTCACTTCTTCAGATGCATGACTCCATGCATCTGAAGAAGTGGATTTTTTACCCACGAAAGCTTATGCCCAAATAAATCTGTTAGACTTTAAGGTGCCACTGGACTCCTTGTTGTCTCATAAAGGTTAGCTCACCCAAAGTTCCTCTCATAGGATCAAGCAGCCAGATCACCTGCAATCTTCCATTCATAAAACAATCCAGCTGGCAGCTTGTCTCCTCGATGAAGGATAAATAGATGTACCCCCAGATACAGTTCCAATGACCCATTTTCTTCTGGGCTTCTTACTGGTTTATTTCTTCCTGTAAATTCCGTCTCTGGAAGATTTCATAATCCTTCATTAACATTAGGCTCAGTCTGTAAATGGGCACCCACTACAAGCCATACAATACTCAATTTACATATAGTCAGATAGATAGATTAACATCTCGTGCCTGAAACAACCTTGTTTATCTCCTTATGGTGACCAACCCAAGCTCACAGGCCATACGAGCAGAATTTTCATCATATGTATATTACTCAATACACGTTATCCACACATACATCTCACAATGATTATGATGATCACTGTGACACATGCTTTCAGTAGAGATCTTACATGACACCTTTGGTGAAATATTATGTAGCTATCAGACCCAGGGGGATCCCTGTAATTCTCTTGTTCCCTGTTAGTTGGCACCGGAAGTCCCTGGGTCAGTGATCTCCAGAGCAGTATCCAGCTGATCGACGTTATGATCTCATTAGACACTCGGGTTGATCTGGAAGAAAAAGTGGAGTTAATTTCTCTGCTATTAAAAGTTGGGCACATGGATCATTTGTCTGTTGTAGCTCAGCTGTTTTTCATAGAGGATTGCAGTTAGCTTGACATTTGCTGTGAATATCCAAATTCATCTCAGGAAAGTTGATAACAACAAATCGTCAAATAATATTCAGAGTTTGTTTGGGTTGCACAATTTCTCTGGGACATTGGCTCCTGTATTAGTTTTCATGCTATCTCTCTGCTTTACTGCAGCAACAAAAAGCAAACCAACCGAACAGCAAACTATATTAAACATAAATCCTGGGAGGCCCGTGCGAAGTGATCACACGGTGAGGCTGGAGTGCAATGCACCAATTAATGAGAAAAAAGAGCACCCGTTAAAGAAAAACAATGTCTTTGTTAAATTGTGGAAGAAAACAGGGATTGTAGTAAGCTGTCTTTTAAAAAGTGGGCTTTTACAAATCAAAACCTGGTTGTAGTATTAAAGCTTTTAAATTGGCAGGGAGCTGGAAGCAAAATTAAGCTTTTCAGCTTCTCTGGAGACCGTTGTTAATAATACTTGGAACTTGTTTGTGGGATTCCAAGAACAAATTACGGTGTCCAGATGAGATAAGGCAGGTTCAAAAAGACCATTGCCAATTTAGACCAATTCAGGAGGAGTGCAGTAGTGAAAACCAGCAGTTACACATACAGAGAAGGACAGGGGGAGCGGGAGGGGAGGTGATGAAATCCTGCTCTGCCATGAGTTGAGATGTAGTGGTGTGGCGGGGGGGTGGAGAGAAGAGAGGTGCCGGCATAGGTCGGAATGGCTCCATGATGGACTGGGAATTTGTGGTGGGATACACTTCCTTTCTGCTTTTTGAAAAGGAGAAGCATGCACCTGGCTAGCATGTGCTGCTCACTCTAGCATATGTGTGAGCTGGTTATGCATTCCATCAGAACACACTCCTAAAAATCATGGTGCACTGGCCAATGCAGTAGCTGGGCCCCCACATTGTCCTCTCTTGAACATCTGTTAGAGAAATGTGACAGTGTTGAGAACCAACAGCAGCACCAGCACTCTGGTGACTGCAGGTCCAATTACCTGTAGTTTCCCCAGAGAAGGGCCTGACTGAGGTAAGCTGAGACAAGTTACTAGACCAGCCTGAGCTGGGGGAGCTAAGGAGCTATTAACCGGAAGAGTGGAAAAGCGCGCCAGAAAGAAGTGCAAGGGGAGAATGAGAGAGTGGGAGGGGCTAGCAGGCGAGAGTAAAGGGAGATTGCTGCATGGCTGGATCTCTTCCCTCTGGCAAAAAGGGAAGATTTTTATATGTTACTGAACATAGAGTTGCTGCATGGGACTGTAAAGGTGCGGTGGATGAGACAATACAAATAAACTATGCATTGATGTTTACAAACCACAGGTATTAGAGCCATTATTATGAGAAGATAGAAGTGGAGGGCCATGCCCTGTCACAAGAAGTTGCCTTCTTTCTTGTATGAAGGGGGTGGGAAGGTGAGGAGACTCACTATGCCATCTTCCCTTCCCACCTGTGCCCAGAAACAGAAGAGGATGATATCTATTGTTATGATTTGCTATGGGATATATGTAGTATATATAGTTGGTTTTCCATTTAGAATTTAGAACTTTTCTTTGATCATAAGTGGATATGGTACTGAACTACAAAACACCGACAGCCATGGGAAAAATATGTCTGTGGTGAGCCATGTAATGAAATTGACCTACTTGGCAAAATACCATAGAAGATTACTGCAAATATGTTTGAGTAACACACTAGAAATGTTCCCAAATTAAGTTCATAAGGAAGCTCTGCCTTTTTAAAAATAATGCCATACTCTGTAGTGCTTTGCTAATTTCTCATCATGAATTCAATCTGACTATAGACTAGAACATGTGTATTTTTTGACATATAATGGCTTTGGTAGTAAAACAAGCCAAACTTGGGAAAATCAACAGTGCATAAAATTCTTTGGCATATTTAAAATATACATTAAAGTATTTGTATTTAATTTTCTAAAAGTACAAAGCTTCAAGTCATCCCTATTAGAAAAAATATATTAAATCTGTTACTTTCATCCAGGCCATTTTTAATTTGATGTGCTGGAGACATGCTTAAAGAAAACTGTAACTCAATTAAGCAGTCTGAAAAACAAAAAGGTAAGAAGTCATGTGGCCATGAATACACTGAGAAACATATGTGAAAGTTCAGTTGCCTAATAATGATTTGGGGTTATTCCTGTGCTCCAGAAGCCATATTCTGGAGTGGAACCACAGAGCCACATTTACAGGTGTTATAAAGTTTTAAAAACTGTTATATTAGACTTCTTTATACCCTACTGAAACCTACTTCCTAGGTGAGAGTAAGGGAGTTGAGGCCATTGCATACTGAGGACCCAGAAGCTGTAAGTCGGGAGTGCTGATTTTAGCTTGCACCCTTGTATTTAGTTGCTTTTCTTGCTACAGTGCTTTCTTCATAGTTATCACATAAATTACATTCCTTTATAATGCACCTCATCTCTGAAAAGTGACTATGTGAAAATGGCCCCTTTTTACTGATGAATAGAACATGTTTTTGGTATGTATTTGGTCATATGTACTGATTTTAGTGACTAAAATCATCTTTGTACATAAATTTTCATACGCTTTTTCATATGACAGATTGATTAAACAGCCAAACTGTTGGTATACTTTAAAAAAAAATCAAACTGGAAAAAATATAAACCCCATACTGTAAATAATTGCTTCCATTCGGAGCCCATTTATGGCATTTGGTAGACTTATACCAGGGATTGGCAAACTTTGGCCCGCACCGCTTCCCGCCCACCCCATTGACCTGGAGTGGCGAACTGCAGCCAATGGGATCCACGAGCGGCCAAACCTGCAGATGCGGCAGGTAAACAAACTGGGCCATGTGCTGCGTGCCAAAGGCAGGGCCGCCCAGAGTATTCAGGGGACCTGGGGCAAAGCAATTTCAGGGGCCCCTTCCATAAAAAAATTGCAACACTATATTCTTATGGAAGCCCCTGTGGGATCCAGGGCAAATTGCCTCACTTGCTCCCCCTCACAGGCGGCCCTAGGAAAAATAAACCTTCTGCATCTCAGCACAAACCAAGTTTTGAGAAAACTTCTTTACAAGGTATCACTGGTTCTCAGAATCAGTTAGTGCTAAAAGGCGCTAAAGATCATTAAAAGGGTTGGACAAATATTTTCCATCAACACTTTTTTTGGTTCTAAAACTAGGGGATTTTAAAAATCAGAAAAAAATCGCGGACAATGTCTGCTTTCCTTCAAAATTTGTTATGGTTTTTTTTAATTGAAAAGCTGAAATTAGTCTGCCAAAACCTGAATATGGTTTGGGGTTTCAGAATTGTGTGGCCAAATATTTGCTGCTTGCTGTGTTTGATTGTTTAAAGAAACAATAAAAAAATTCTGCTTAAAAAATATCCAAAACTTTTGAACAACCTCAGCTTGTGACCAAATGCCTAAGCCCATCCAGTCAGAGATTTTTCCAGGTTTCTGATACTCTGCTGGCTTCCTTGACTCATATCTGTCTCCATAACTTTGGGTTCATTTAGGTTAGAACATAAGAACAGCCATACTGGGTCAAACTGGGTCAAAGTTCCTAACCGTCAGGGTAGTTAAACACTGGAATAAATTGCCTAGGGAGGTTGTGGAATCTCCATCTCTGGAGCTATTTAAGAGTAGGTTAGATAAATGTCTGTCAGGGATGATCTAGACAGTATTTGGTCCTGCCATGAGGGCAAGGGATTGGACTCGATGACCTCTCAAGGTCCCTTCCAGTCCTAGAGTCTATGAATCTATAAAACCAAAGGTCCATCCAGCCCAGTATCCTGTCTACCAACAGTGGCCAATGCCAAGTGCCAGAGGGAGTGAGCCTAACAGGTAATGGTCAAGTGATCTCTCTCCTGCCATCCATCTCCACCCTCTGACAAACAGAGGCTAGGGACACCATTCCTTACCCATACTGGCTAATAGCCATTTATGGACTTAACCTCCATGCATTTATCTGTTTCCTAGAGACTGGCTCCATGGGGTCCTTCACAAACTGGCACTGAAATTAAATATAGACTATAACTTGGCATTTGAGAAGTGAAAGGGATGGTAGCCCTAATGGAAAAGCTAACAGCGTGGCTCTTCTGCAAGCCTCAAACTGCTGAATAAGCTTTAGAGTAGGGAAGGCTGTACCTCCCAAACAGCCTGGCCCTGCCCCCTATCTGACCCCCACCCACTTCTTGCACCCTGACTGTCCCCCCTCAGAATCCCTGACCCATCCTGCTCCTTGTCCCCTCACCACCTCCCAGAGACACCACCACCACCCCCCCAGGACCCCACCCCTCCTCCTTGTCCCCTGACTTCCCCAACCCCTATCCGCCCTTCCGCTGAGTCCTGACAGACCCTCAGAACACCCACAATCCAACTCCCCCGTTCCCTGTTCCCTGACTACCCCCAACCTCTCCCCCTCCCTGTACCCTGACTGTCCCTGAGACTCCCTGCCCCTTAGCAAAACCCCCCAGCCCCTGCCTCTTACTCCCAGCTCCCCCTTCACCCAGAGCCTCAGCGCATCGCACCCAGGGCAGTCCCTGAACAGCTGCAGCATGGCTTCAGTGGGGCCTGAGCTCCGCCCCACTCAGAACCACATGGTAAGGGGGCAGGGCTGTGAGCTCCTCCCTGCTCAGAGCCCGAGGGTAAAAGGGGCAGGGCTGTGAGCTTCCTCCACTCAGCCCGGAGCTTGCAGCCCTGCCCCCTTACCACGCGGTTCTGAGCAGGGCGGAGCTCAGGCCCTGCCAGAGTCAGACTGCAGCTGTTCAGGGACAGCCCTGGATGCACTGAGGCTCTGGGAGAGGGGCAGAGATGGGGTCGGGTCGGGTTGGGGCAGGAGCTTCAGCCATTCTCTTGGGGGCCTCTGCAGAGCCTGGGGCAAATTGCTGCAGTTGGCCCCCCCCAGGCGGTCCTGGCCAAAGGTTGCTGATCCCTGTCCTAGACAATTGACTGGGAATATGTTAATTTTCACCTTCCTTCTAAAAGTTGATTTGGATGTTCCATTTACATGCTTAGCTGTAACACCAATTTACAAACGTCCAGGCAGAGAGGCAGGATGGCATAAGATAAAAGGGGAATGGAGGAATTATCCTCACCTCTTCCATTTCCTTATTTAACAAGAAACAATATATTTCTCTACCACCGGGGACAACTCCAGCGTTTCAGATGCTGAGAGAATGCCATGAGTCAGGGGGCATCTTCTGGGTTGCATGTTCCTGGGACCAGCTATTGTGCTGATAGTGTTATAATGTTCCATCAATGTACAGAACACTTTTTATACATCAGTTTAAGTACAGTGTCTGCCTATGTATTTATATGGGCCTTTATCATTATAGTGCTTCATAGTCATTAATGGATGGACTTTAGGCAACATTTTCAAAAAGTGCATAAATTACTTGCAAGCCTGTCAATAAATTACTTCATTGACTTTCAAGCTCCTAAGTTACCACCAAGAAAAGAATATTCAGAGCTCTTTTATCTTCACAGCTGTGAGCTAGAGAAATAGTACCCACAGTTTAAAAATCAGAGCGGTAGCCATGTTAGTCTGTATCGGCAAAAAGAATGAGGAGTACTTGTGGCACCTTAGAGACTAACAAATTTATTTGCGCACAAGCTTTTGTGGGCAAACTGGACAGCATTAAATTAGGCTTGAATAAAGACTGGGAGTGGATGGAGTCATTACACAAAATAAAACTATTTCCCCATGCTAACTTTTTCCCCTGCTGTTACTCACACCTTTTTGTCAACTGTTTGAAATGGGCCATTCTGATTATCACTACAAAAGTTTTTTTTCTCCTGCTGATAATAGCCCACTTTAATTGATTAGTCTCATTATATCAGGTATGGCAACACTCATTTTTTCATGTTCTCTGTGTATATATATCTTCCTACTGTATTTTCCACTGCATGCATCCAATTAAATGGGTTTTAGCCCACAAAAGCTTATGCCCAAATAAATTTGTTAGTCTCTAAGGTGCCACAAGTACTCTTGTTCTTTTTGACTTTTAGGTCTGCAATCGAGTGATCAGGGAGGTTGAAGTGTTCTCCAACTGGTTGTTGAATGTTATAATTCTTGACATCTGATTTGTGTCCATTTATTCTTTTGCATAGAGACTGTCTGGTTTGGCCAATGTACATGGCAGAGGTGAATTGCTGGTATTTTATAGATAGGGAACTGAAGCACAGGGCAGAGTAGGTGACTTGCCTAAAATCATACAGGAAATTTATAGCTGAGCCCAGAACTAGACCCAGTTCTCCCGTGTCCCAGTCCAGTGCCCTATCCACGAGAGCATTTTTCTCCCTTCCCACCTCCATATTATTAGGAGGTGGTTATCCTCTTACTATCTTTCATCCCACTGTTAACTGAATTTAAGCAAAGGTATGTTGCACCCATGTAATTGAGAATAAACGTGGGCCCTTTCTCCATATGTTTGCCTCACTAAGGGTAATGAAACATAAAATAATTATTCACAAGGGAAAAGGACAATGTCCAAAGACAAAGAACATTATTTGAATGTTAATTTCCAGGTGCTAATTCATAAATTACTATAATCAGGGTATTGCTGATTATAGATAAGTGTTATGTCTTGCATTCAGAGAACAAAACAAAAGTCATGGGCTTATAAGTCAATGGGACTCCGCCTGGAGTAACTGTATGCTTAGGCATAACCCTTTGCAGAACTGGGGCTCAGGTGAGATCCTTTTTCTCCTTAAAAAGTACAAAAGCAGTCTCTCAGATCTGACAATAACAATTCCATGGACACCCTTAGAAGTGTCATCTGAAATCATTACGACTCTTTGCCGTAAGCCTTCGCATTTATAAACAGCAATATGCTTTGAAATACAATGCTAACTACAAACAGAAAACTGGCATCATCACCTCCTCATCCCTTGCTTGATCTGTTTCTATGAAACAAATAAAATATTATCAAAAAATTCTTAGTCTTTTGCTTGCCTGATGCTTTTTAGCAGAACTAAAACCATGCCTGGCTTTTATAAATTAATGTGAGAATCGTGGAAAATTAACTTTTTTTTTAGACATTGGATTTTGTTTTTCCAAGCTTAGATCACGGCTTTTAAAAATCTCATAAGACTCCAGTCTATTACAATTTGTCTGTCCTTCTCTAGAGATTGCACAATTTAGTTTTTGGCATTCATAAATGAATTTTATACTGACCTTCTCTAACTTCCAGAGATGCTAGGGCCCACTTCAGCAAGCCCTCACCAACTGACTTAAATGAGTGGGATGCCTATGTGAGAAACTACTTGCTGGAGCATGCCCTGGATTACAAAAGAGCCTGGTTCTGACCCTCTCTGCTCTTTGAGGAAGCTTAAAGCTGGATCCAAACTATTCTATTTCACAGTGGTTTGTACACTTTCCTGCTCACCACAACAGCTGAGTGCCTTCCAATAGCACATTAAGCAATGTGATTACACATATGTCATGAGTTGTTTATTCTCTCACCCATCTGTCCAGGGGGAGAAGTGAAGTGTATGCAGTGGCGTGACTTGTTTTTTTGGGGGAGATGGGGTCTTTGTTGTGGGTAGAGGGGTGGTTTTGTAATATACATAATCTAAACGTCATGGCCAGCCTCCCCTCTCTATAATGGCCAAACCAAGGTATACTGAGTCATAGTGTATATGAGCTAGACATTAAATATACTATGTTTTTCTCTCAGCATCTCAACTAATTTCCCTAGAGGGTGGCAGCAGGCTGAATAATGTTGCATAAACTGCTGAGGAAAATCTGAATCAGAAAAATATGCTAGAATAGTTTATCTCGTCCAAAAATGAAGGATGGCCAACTTGTGCCTATTTCTATTGAATTTAGGTTAGTTACAGCATAAAAAGTCAACGCAATTAGAAACAAAATCTTAACATGTTGAATTCCACTATTCCCTCTTTGTTGCTGTCTTGTTCTAATTATGGACTAGTAGCAAATTACTACCCCTTCTCCCTGCACCAGCTCAGGTCTGCTGACCAGCACTTTGGGGTGGAGTAATCTGCCCTCTGCCCAGTCTCCCAGCCCCTTTTTCTGTGGAGGCTTGCAGCCTCTGCATATCTGGATATAAAGTATGTGGCGGTAAAGCCATAAGGGGGTCGGGGTAAAACGTGTCTAACTCAAGCAAGCTAAAATTTATCGCGAAACGACACACAACAAATGTCGTGTTGTTTCAAAGTGCTGGACTTCAGTTCTGCCACATCAGTTGAGGAGCTCTTGTCAGCATAGATTCACTATAGTAAGTTAACCAAAAATCCTGTCTGCATGTTTGAAAATTAGTCTACAATAATCCTCTTCAACATTGCTTTCAAAGTTTAAAAAAAAAAATCTTAAAGACCCTTTGACATTGCGGTTGGTCTCAGAAAAATGCTGTAATGATCCCATGCAAAGAGCATTTATATGAGTAGATAGGTGTTTCTAAATATGTTTGTAGGGCCTAAATATGTTTGGCCTAATTCTTATGTATTTCAATGTGGATAGTGGTTTGCACACTGACCTGGGAGTAAGCAGACAGGGTTCAGTTTCCAGGCGTGTTGGGGGTATATCTACAGAGCATTTTAAAACCACGTCTGTTGAACCTGGGCTTGTGGACTCTGTGTTCCAAGCCCACTTGAGCTGGGTCTCACAGCTGTGCTAATGTGTCCATACTACCCTACACAGACCTTCTGACTCAGGTCTGTGGCTTGAGCTGCATCAACATTGCAAAATGACAGGGCTTGAACCTGAGTCATAGTGGGACTCAGGCTCTGAACCCCCTCCCCAGCAGGGTCCTAGGATTTGGGTCCTCAGTGCTTTACGATTTGTGTATGGATGAAAGCGAGGCTTGGGTTCTTATCTGAATCGGAGCCCGGATTTAGTGTGCAGCGCAGACACACCCTTGGGAACCTGCTACTTGACTATGGGAAAGTCACTTCACCACTGTGTTCTTCTCTGTTCCCTTCCATCTTTCATCTCTCTCCTCTCTTTAGACCATGTCAAGTCTTTAGAGAAAGGATCTCTACTATTGTTTTTACAGTGCCCAGCACAATGCGGTCCTCATCAGAGCTGGGGCCTTGGGGCACTACTATATTCTATTAATACTCTGGTAAGATATGCCATATTTCTTTAATATGTTAAAAAGGATTTTATTTCAGAAGATAAATGTCATTATTCATCAGAATTTCCGTGGAACAATTACATACATAGAGGTGCAATTCCTTTACTTTCCTAAACTTTCCATACTCCCAAAAGCATGATAGCAATCAAATGAAGCAGAATTAACTAATGTGGGGTTTATAAGTGAGCTTCATTTAATGTTATAATATTCAGCAGTGCTACGTCTGTGTGTAAACTGCCGGAAGCTCCATAATTAATGACCTGCAATGATGTATAAGCAAAGCCCGTCTCAATAATCTTTCCAATTGCATTCCCTTTTCCGCATATGTCCGTGATGTGTGCAAAGAAAATGTAGAGTTTAGGAAAACCCGCACAGAGATTAAACTCATTTAGTTAAAAATAGTCTTGACTGTGAGCTGTAAGGAAAAAAATGTGGCATTTGAAGGAGCTAGCAATGACAAAATGGATTAAAGACCACAGAGAAAATGAAGAGAGATGAAATTAAGGCAGGATGAGAGAAGAAAACCAGGGAAGGATTCACATAAAGCATGAGGAAGAAAAATGTTTCTTATTTATACTTTTAGCTTTCTAACAATTCTACCATGTTCCTCAAAGAAGTATCAGTATGAAGTGCATGTTCTGTAGAAAGCTGAATGAGGTTTGACATTTGGTAGTCTGCCACAAAGCAGCCGGATGATTGATCAAGGCAGAAACATTTGCATGAGAGGGAAAGGAGAAGAAAGACTATTTCTCCCTAATTGGTTTGCACTGTTTTCTTGCTGGAATGTAAAAATTCACCAAGTTCACCTCCTGCATGCAAACTTGCGAAAGGGGTACACACAGCCTAAACCCATGTGCCTTTTGGGCAACTGTATTATATCTTCATCACAGATGTGACTGAGGCAAGGCAGCTGATTGCAGACACCAGGGATTCAGAGGAAGTTTTGTACCAAACTCTGACATTGCAAACAGAAACACATAACAGCCAGGTCTGAAGAACCTGCTGTTAATGACTGTAATAGTGTAACAATCAGACCTTAACTTCCAAATATGAAATAAATCTCAGCAACATCAAGCACATCTTTTGCAGACATTTCAGACTCCTTGAGGTTGAGATTCTCCAAGTCACATTGAGGATTTGGAGACATAGTTCCCTTTAACTTTAAGGGCGATTGGGAATCCAAATGACTTAGGAAGCCTAGAGAATATCTCAGCCTAGAACTAGATACATAATCTAGCCTCCTAGATAGATACAGTAGCTTCATTTTTCAGTTTCACAAATTTAGGTTGAATGCGAGGGCCACATCTCAAAGCTAGGCTTCAATTCTAGTAGGCATCTTATAACATAAATAAAAGAAAGGGCTCACATATGCTCACTCTTATCAGATAAGTTTTCTAGATCCTTGTCCATCAAAGAGTCTTGACTTTGTTCCATTTGTGCTTCTGTGTTCACCAAATACTGCTATTCTGCATGCACTGTACAAAATTTGGCTATATAAAATACTTGTGCCTGAACATCTGTACATATAAATCCTTGCTTGATTTCTACCAATTATCTTCTCTTTCTTTCAGTAATTGGGCTGAAATAAGAAAAAAAAAATAGCTCCTTTAAATTCCCCATTTCAGGGCACAGCAAAGACTGTGCCCATAACAGACAGACATCCAACGAAGTAGTTCCCACTGCAGATCTCACATAGGGATCTAAAGCATTTTTATATAAAATACATCATGAATGAAGTTCAGTTTTAAGGCATAAGAGATCAGGATTTGTACAAAATGGATCAAGGCTTCCAATTTATTGCCTGCTAGGCTACAAATCAAGCAACTATCACAACATATTACTTTAAATAAGTTTCAGGGCACAAGTAAGAATAACACTTTGGGTGTTTGCAGAACAGCTATTTATTTTCTACAAAGGGTCAATGGTCCCAGATGTAAGCAAATCAGGACAATAAATGTGAAAAGAAATGCCAAGCAAATTCAATTCACATCTGGGACAAAAGTCAAAAATGATCAGTTTCAGTCTCAGGGCCGTGCCCTTGCACAACTCTGTGTGTGACTGAACTTAGATTGAGAACAAATAATGCACACCTATAAGTTTCTGGATCAAAGCATGTGAACAGTATCTGTAGAGCCTTGATAATGTTACGACAGGTCATTTTCAGATTTTTTTGAATGGTTTGTGAACACATTTTTCCCCCTAGATTGGCAAACCTTGAAATAATTGAGCTAATAACGTGATGTTCTGGAAAAATCTGGAAGCACACAACATTATCTTGTGCTTGGACGAATTGACTTAGTGGTTCTGACACTTCAGTGTAGAGTTATCTTATGCCTTTCCCCTTGTTTATATAAAGAATTCCAGTCAAAACCCTTAATCTGCTAACTGAAGCTGCTGCCCAAATTGCAGGCCCAAATTATGCCAATCGTTCACCCTGAAAAAATATTAGCACTTGCCACTAATCATCCTAATATCAACCACTCAGTTCACCCTAAAGTTGTGTGTTGCTGGTAAGAATTTAAGTCATGAACAAATTTACAAAATAAGAGCTCTTCTTTTAGTTAGCACACATCAGAGGAAATTTGCCAAGCATAGCAAACGTCATGCATGGAATTGTGTAAGCTCATGAGTTACAGATGTCATTGCAACTAAGACATAAGGACAGGCACTTCTGTTTCAAATTATTAAGGCATATTGCTTCAACGAGTAAAATAAATGTTTTTTTTCTTCATAATAATCAAAATTAAATGTTTAAAAAAGCCATTGAATATAGCGTTAGGAACAATTAATTATTGCTTGTACTAGCATAGCACCTAGAGCTCCCAGCTAAAATTAGAGCTTCATTCTCCTATGCTCTATGCAGAGCAATAGTGAGAAACAGTCCTTGCCTCTAAGAGTTTACAGTTTGAAGACCAGTTAGTGAAGTGCTTATACACGTTGGTGGGCACATACGTAAGACCAGATCATGACATTATGATGTGTCCAGTAGTAGGGGCACTGGGTTGTTGTGCTTCCTCTGAAATAGGTCAGGAAGAGTCTCACAAAATCCCTCCAGGTCTCTCTTCAGCTCCACAGAGAGAGTGAACCATTCTTTGACTATCTCCAGCACACAGTATGCTACCCAATGCACTGTCACAGCTATGCTGTCAGCCACATTGACTTGAGTAGAACCAAAGCTCCACGCACACAACAAGAGGACATAGCAGCTCTGTGGAGCCTACTTCCCCAACCACACTGTTACCTGTCATGTAGGTAGCTGGTGCAGGAGCTTAAGAGGTGCAGTTCAAACACTGGTCCAGCTGATCCATGATTTAGCCCTCAAGAACTTGTATTGACACCAGTAGAACTACTTATATAAGTAACTGCTCACCAATGGGAATAAGGGCATCACAAGTAGACCTAAACAGAAAAGTGTGGGAGAAGGAGGTGGGAGGAACCTCCGTGGACAACTGAGGTATTAAGATCTTGGTTTTTTAAAGTTTAACTATAAAATTAAAACAAGCACTGCCGTCATTATGATAATAAATAAAAGAATGGAATCCTGGCCACATTATAATCAATAGGAGTTTTGTCACTGACTTTAACAGGGTGCAGGCTTACATCTATTTACAACCCAAATAATATCAGTGATATCACAAAAATAACTATTCAGGATAATATTTTAACAGAAAATATTTTGTAGAGATGGGAAAATACTTAATAAACTTGTTTCTGTGCTTACTATACACCACAGCCTGGTTAATGGGCAGATTCAACACACAAATCTAGGATTAAGTCAATTTTCATTTTTTCATTGCTGTACACCCTTAATATTTTTGAAAAAAGTGCTATGAAGTTAACTAACTTGGAAAAGAAAACAAATGCAATGAGCATAAATCTGATCCTATCAACATCAAGCCAGATACCTTGTATGTATGATCATTCCATTTGTTTAAAAATCATGACCATTTTAGTTTGATTTAGATTAATTAGGAGTTTATTCATAGATCTTAAGTTAAATATTACAGTTTTAATGATAGTTAATATATTTTACCTAAAAATATGTTGGCTCAATTTGTAAAGCTTTTCTTTTTAACATAGACTTTATTATGAAATTTAAAGGTTGCATAAAAACATAATAACGGCTACATTGGGTCAGACCAAAGGTCAATCTAGCCCAGTATCCTGTCTTCTGACAGTGGCCAATGCCAGGTGCCCCAGAGGGAATGAACAGAACAGGTTATCATCAAGTGATCCATCCCCTGTCGCCCATTCCCAGCTTCTGGCACCATCTCTGCCCATCCTGGCTAATAGCCATTGGTGGACTTGTCCTCCAGGAATTTATCTAGTTCTTTTTTGAATCCTGTTATAGTCTTGGCCTTCACAACATACTCTGGTAACGAGTTCCACAGGTTGACTGTGTGTTGTGTGAAAAAAATATTTCCTTTTGTTTGTTTTAAACCTGCTGTGTATTAATTTCGTTTGGTGACCCCTAGATCTTGTGTTATGAGAAGGAGTAAATAACACTTCCTTATTTACTTTCTCTACACCAGTCATGATTTTATAGATCTCTATCTTATCCCCCCTATAGCAGGGCGGTCACCCTGCTCCAGCTCTGAAAGAGTAAAAAGGCCTGACCTTGGAGAGGGCTGGGGTTGAGAGCCAATAAGAAGAGGCTGGGAGGTAGCCAATCAGGGCCAGGCTGGGCCCTATAAAAGATCTGCTGGGCCAGAAGGCAAACAGTCATCTCCAACTTTGGAGTGAGAAGGGCCTAGCTGCCTCGGAGCACAGGGTACCTGATACAGAGCAGTGCTGGGGAAAAGGCAAGAAGAGCTGGGGAACTCCAGCCTGGCAACTCCCCAGGCTGAGGCCTTTGCTAAAGGCCTAAACAGGTCCTGGGGCTGTGGAGGTGCAGCCCGGGGATAGGTAGAAGCAGCTGGTCCAACCCCCTTGTCAATGATGAGTAGCCATTACAGACTGCAGTCTGCCCTAGAGAAAGGGGGCTAGATGATAGTAGTAGTAGATTGTAGTAACCAATGAGTAAAGGTGGGCATAGGGGGAGGGGGTTCCTGGCCAGCAAGAGGTGCTCCAAGGTTGGAAGTGAGCTAATTCCTGGACTGAGCAGCAGGAGGCACTGCTCTGATGAATACTCTATTTGCTATACTCTCTTAATCATCTCTTTTACAAGCTAAAAAGTCCTACTCTTATTAATCTCTCCTCATATGGCAGCTGTTCCATGCCTCTAATCATTTTCATTGCCCTTTTCTGAACTTTTTCAAAGTCCAATATATCTTTTTTGAGATGGGGCAACCACATCTACATGCAGTGTTCAAGGTATGGGCGTACCACGGATTTATAGAGAGGCAATATGATATTTTCTGTCTTATTATCTCTCCCTTTCTTAATGATCCTCAACATTGTTTGCTTTTTTTTTTACTTACGCTACACATTGAGTGGATGTTTCCAAAGAATTATCCACAATGACTCCAAGATCTCTTTCTTGAGTGGTAACAGCTAATTTAGACCCCATCATTTTATATGTATAGTTGGGATTATGTTTTCCAATGTGCATTACTTTGCATTTATCAACATAGAATTTCATCTGCATTTTGTTGCCCAGTCGCCCAGTCGCCCAGTCTTGAGAGATCCTTTTCTAGCTTTTTGCAGTCTGCCTGGGACTTAACTATCTTGAGGAATTTTGTCTCATCTGCAAATTTTGCCACATCACTGTTTACCCCTTTTCCCAGATTATTTATAAATATGTTAAATAGGACTGGTCCCAGTACAGATCCTTGGGGGACACCAGTATTTACCTCTCTCCATTCTGAAAAGTGACCATTTATTCCTACCCTTTGGTAACTAGTTAAAAGATAGGAAACAATCCATGAGAGAACCTTCCCTCTTATCCCGTGACTGCTTACTTTTCTTAAGAGCCTTTGGTGAGTGACCTTGTCAAAGACTTTCTGAAAATCTCAATACACTATATCCATTGGATCCCCTTTTTCCACATGCTTGTTGACCCCCTCAAAGAATTCTAGTAGATTGGTGAGTCATGATTTTTTCATTATAAAAACCATGTTAACTCTTCCCCAACAAATTATGTTCATCTATGTGTCTGACAATTTTGTTCTTTAAAATATTTTCAGCCAGCTTGCCTGGTACTGAAGTCAGGTTTACCGGCCTGTAATTACTGGGGTATCCTCTGGAGCCCTTTTTAAAAATTGGCATCACATTAGCTATCATCCCGTCATTTGGTACAGAAGCTGATTTAAATGATAGGTTACAGATGACAGTTAGTAGTCCTGCAATTTTATATTTGAGTTCCTTGTGAACTCTTGGGTGAATACCATCTGGTCCCGGTGACTTATTGCTGTTTAGTTTATCAGTTTATTCCAAAACCTCCTCTAATGACACCTCAGTCTGAGGCAGTTCCTCAGATTTGTCACCTAAAAAGAATGTTTCAGGTTTGGGAATCTCCCTCACATCCTCAACATGAAGACCGATGCAAAGAATTCATTTAATTTCTCCATAATAGCCTAAGAAAAAGAGAGTCGTTCCATTTCCAGAATTATCTAATTACAGTGGACAGTTCATCAATAAACCACAGACAGAAAATCATGAAGATGAAATATATAATTGTGCACTTCTGAGAAACCACTTTCCCAGAGCAATTGAAAAATATACCATAAAGCTATGCCTAACACAATATTTACACCAATTATAGATTACAGATTAATTTATAATTAATAATTGATAAAAATAAACTAATGTGATTTGGTAAGTAAGAGCTCTTCAAAACCACTGAAATGACTAGTTTTATTCCAAATTCTTCTCTTCCTCCTGAAAGGAGAAGGTTCATTGAATTTTATTTATTTATGTAGTGCAAATTGATTACAAAACTAAAGTTACGAACTGACATATAAAAACAAATTAATTGTATAGAATATCTTCAAAGAAGTGGATTAAAAAAACTTCCTATAAGCATAGCACATATGCATAAATTAGCATAGGTATTTCTTCCTCCATATTATTATAAACCCACCCAAGAAGACTGAATTACATTACAAACTGGCTGGAATAGATATTATGGGTTGGGGAATATGAAGTTAGATAGAATGTCAAACACTAAGTCTGGGGAAACTAGACATGAAAACAAACTCAAATTACACCCAGTAACTCTGAAAGCATGTGGTCCTGAGGCCAAGTTCATCAATGCCATAAGTAGGCGCAGTTCCATTTACTTCAAAAGGATGTTAATGCATTTGGCATTTTCTTACATAGCTGATGAATTTGTCTTCTGAGTCCATTTACACATGCAGAGAATTTGGCTCTTTAAACTTTATTTTTCCCTATATTATTACACTTTTAAAGAAAAGAGTGCATATTTTATGTAATGTTCTAGATAAGCATTAATAGCTGAACAGGAGCTTGTCTTATAACATTCAAGAACATCTTAATGGATGTTTTACAGAAAATTGTCAGTTACATGACAGTCACATCTGTAATTTGGACAAATCATACAACCTCTGTGCTTTATTCTTTGTATTCAGTGGTTTGGTTACTGTATCTCACAATAGTCAGGCTTTCTGACTTAGCTGTAAAAAGCTCTGGTATATTTGGATGGAAATCCCTATGAAAATACAAAGTATTATCATTGCCACCTACTAATATTTACTAATTCAATTATATTCTTAAAGGAAAGGTTTTATCACATTCAATAGTCCAAATTTGAATCTTATTAAAAAAATTGTTTTTTGAATTCATACAAATTACTCTGAGGTGATTCTAAATAATTCTGGACAAAGAGACATTGGTATAAACAACACCTCTATCAGCCCCACTCTTATCAATGTTATACCAGTTTACACTTCCTATGGACTCCCTTAGACTTAATTAGATTCATGTAGATTTGCACCCATTTGCCAGTGACTTAATTAACATCTTTCCCTATGCATCATCTCTGAATTTGGGTCATTTAGTCTAGGGGCATCTATCTACATAATAAGATTCCAAGACTGTCACTAAGGATATGGCTACGCTTGCAGCCGTACAGCGCTGCAGCGGGAGTGCTCGCGCGGCAGCACTTTGAAGTGCGAGTGTGGTCGCAGTGCCAGTGCTGGGAGAGCGCTCTCCCAGCACTGCAGGTACTCCACCTCCCCGTGGGGATTAGCTTACAGTGCCGGGAGCCACTCTCGCACCGCTGGGGCAGTGTTTACATTAGTGCTTTGCAGTGCTGTAACTTGCTGCGCTCAGGAGTGTGTTTTTTCACACCCCTGAGCGAGAAAGTTGCAGCGCTGTAAAGTGCCAGTGTAGCCAAGGCCTAAGAAGCTTAAAATATATAAGTCAGTGTGATGCGACAGAAACTAATACAAGGATGGCTGAGAGCTCTTTTTGTTCAGAATATCACCAGATTGAATCATCACTGGGTTCTGCAGTCCGTTAATATTCAGTTTTTAAGTCTTCAGCCATCTTGACTTTAAGAATTACGCCTATATGGCAGATAGCTACACTAAGACATGTACCTAGGCCATGCCAAGAACCCTAGACTATTGTGATCTCATAGGTAACTCAAGCAATCATTACCTTTATTCTATAGCTCATTTACATACAACCAAAGACATTGTTGCATGTGGGAGACTGCACAGACGGTGGCTTAGCTGGTCTAACCATGCCCCCAACTGCCACCTGCACAAATCAACACAAATATCCCAGCACAACCCCCTAGACACAAATCAACACAATCATCCACACGTGAACATTCATCATCCCCAATAACTTCAAACACACAGACTGCCTCACTGCAGTGAAATCACAGGCTAAAGGTCCAAGGAGAAGGAAAAAACAACTAACAGAAGGTTGTAATTTAAAGTAATCTGCCTCCATATTTACTTTCATTTTAATCCATTTACAAATTGTATCAGTTTCAATTCCTTTATCCAACTGTGATTTAAGTAAATAAGTGTCAGGGTGTGTAATCCATACCACTTTACACATCATCTTTGAATTTTGCCCTTAGTCTTATTTTGCATGTAATATGGCTCTCTGACTAGTTGCGTGTTCAGGGGTAGTCTCTTTATTTTGAACCATACATTGAACTTACTACCCTTCCTACCTCCTTGGTAATTCAGTGGTAATTTGATCGTTGAAAGTCTTATTACCATGAGTAAATTGGCTACAGTAATTCTGGAATACAAGAATGTAAAATGAATAAATAAATAAATTGGCAGCATTAGATATTTTTGTATGTGTTTCTATAACTGAAAACTGGTGTTTTAGAAAACCAAATCTGACTAGCAATGGGTTGTAGTAAAAAGGTTAACAGGCTCTGATGAAAACTGATGGGGAAATGGGATAATCTCTGAAAAACAGAATGCAAGGACAAAATGAGTGCACCTGCCCCACTTAAAATGCAACAAGAAAACAAGCTTCTTCCTATCCCTCTCCAAATTCCCTGCACTGAATACAAGCCTAGAGTCTCAGATGTGTACATACTCAGGTGGCTAGCTCTCCCACCGCTGTTCGCACTCAAACTGTAGACCTTCCTTTAGAGCCAAAGCCTCAGCTGGTGTAAATCTGCCTAGTTCCACTGAATTCAATAGAGCGATGCCAATTTGCAGATAAAGTTATAATACAGAAAACATTATTGTGAATAACTTGTTTTCAGTATGCAAATATCTTTTTCACACAGATCTGAGGGAGACTGGACAGGTTTGTTATCTGGGCAATTTACCTCTGAAATTCATGTCTGAAATTCACTTCCTTGCTCTGACATCTGTATGAGTTTGTCTGACTTCAGCTGAGTCATATTCCAAACATGGGCAATACTTTTCATTTTTGACCATATAAACGAGCAATGCAATTATCTATTCCAATGACATTTTGTAAAGAACTCACAGAGATTCCATGATCACCTCTCTCTCTCTTTTTTTCTCTCTTACTCTCAATCTATTTTTTTCTAGAACAGAACAAACTACCTTTACACATTCTCACCTGGTGTTGTCATGTTCTCATGTTTACAAGGTTTGCTGATTTTCTACCTAATGCTAGATGTTCAGGAACATTTCTGGATGTTCTCCTAGAGCAGCCATATCAAAATGAAGCAATGGAAATTCAGGGCTCAAGTAACAAACTATCAGCATGGCAGTTCACCGGACAAACAGTTGCTCTTGATGCTTCCCCTACAATGCAAAGCCAAGCTTTTCTGGGGTTGTGTGTGCCCTTTGTGGTTCTAGAGCATGGTTTGAAAAGGGCTAAAGACAAAAAGAAAGGAGTTGCAATCTGACTGTAGAAAAGACAAAAAAAGCTGTGAGTGCAGAATATACAGCTCGCTTTTGAGAGCAACTGGGGTAACTGGGGTAAAGAAAGGGTGTGTGTGTGTGGAGGTGGGGTCGGAAGATAAACTATTTATTTCCTTTTGGGATAAAAGAGGAGTGTGTCAACATATGCCATTTGTTTCAGGAGGAGTTTCACTTTTACTTAATTATTCATTCTTTTACTTACTATTATACATAGCACCTCTCACAACATGTATTTTCTGGGAAATGTATAAAACACCACACAAATCTGGGAGAATGACAAAATTCTAGTCACATGCCTGAAACTCTCAAAGAGCAGGTTTTGTACCATATGTGAAAACAGATGATTCCATCCAGCTCAGATTGCTGGGCAATTTGCTTTATACAATGCCATGATATTTCAAGAGAAAACAGTGTTGTCTTGTTGGTTAGACCAGGATGGACCAACGGCCAGGTTTTCCTAAATATATTCCCAGTTCTGCCACTGATTTGCAGTTTGATCTTTTATCCTCTCTGATCCAATTTTCTTTACCCATCTATAAAATGGGCACAGTAATTGATTATTTACCTCACAAGGTTAGTGTGAGCCTTACTTTGTGTTTGTAAAGTGTATTGAAGTCTTGGGTGAAAGATGTAATTATCCATTTCATTTATTAATAACACTCTTTCCCTGACAGGCTAACTCTGTTTTCTAGTTTATGGACATTGGACACTTTCCAGTTTCCATGCACATCTGTCTGCCCAGCATGCAAAAGAACAGAGTGCATACTGCTTAGTAGTGCCAAAGCCATTAAGACATCCCAGTCATGAGGTAAACATAAGCATCTGCATTACAGTCCCCCTCTTGCTTGTTGTTGTTATGTTATTTTGCTGAACTTTAATAGGTCCAGAGTGGATTTTTTAAAAGCATGTAGCATTGTCCTAACTCTGCTTCCATTGAAGATCCCGGTAAAACTCCTGTTGACTTCATTGGGAACAAAGTTTGGAGATGAAGGAAAGAATAAAACACCAAAGAAACATTCCACCACCCTTGTGTATTTTCAGCAAGCAAAAAGCCCCTTGAATTAATCACTAAAGCAATAATTTTGATAAGAAAATTCTTTTTGAGCTTAATTTTGTTGTAATCAAAGGGTTTCACTATAGGAAGTTTAAAGGACCTCAGGCAAAAGAGGAGCATTTACAATACAAGTACTAATTTCAGTGTCACCTTATATATTCTTCAATATCTGAATTTAATCATAGTTCCAGTCTCCAGCCTGATGCTGTGCTCATCCATGAAAACCCTTCTCTTCCTTTTGAAAGATTTGCTCCCTACCACAAAAGAGATGGAAGAAAATGACAAGTGTGTTCATTGAACATTCATGGCCTTTAACTCAAACGGGTTTGTTTGGGAATACCTAGAGCTTTAAAAACAAAGGCATTCAACAAGATTTTATGTAACCATCCCTGACATGACACCTTTCACATCTGCTTCATAAAAGGAAGGAGGCATCTGATGTCATTAAGACACAGATATTAGCAATAAACTCTGTAAAAATAGCTGCTTCTAGGTAATTTCAGTCATTTTCTTTCTCATGTTCAAATCAGATTTATACATGCATGGGCACCTGTTGCAAAACACATATGTAGATTAGGTTCCTTAGCAATGTCACGTATAATACCCAGCTCTTAATATTCTACATTTCTATAATCAACTTCCATTATTTTGAAGAATTTCAAAAAGCTTGACAAATTTAGGGGTAAATTTTAAGCTATGCAAGTCTAGGGCACAGATATACCAGTCTTTCGGCAACACCAGCAATCAATATGCAACCTCTCCTGAGGTGGGACTCCTCCTTCACTTTGTTCAGTGAGGCACAAGAGAGATGGCATAGGTGTCAACCCATGATAAATACTGCACATCTCATTATCCTCAGCTGAATAAGTGCATCCAGGACTCTCCACCCAGTAAAGACAGTCAAGATGCTGCAGTGATGATGCCAGTGGGATGGAGGGGCCAGAGAGCTCAAACAGCTATGGAAGCACAGAATAGACCACATCATCCACAGTCACTATTCTGGACTGATAAGTCTGACACAGAGTTGGTGGTGGAGTGAGACAGGGAGAGAGATGCACCTCCATCAGACCCCTTCTCCTCTCCCCTCAATAACTGGAACTTGGTCCTGTACCCTCTATGCCTGTAACAGGGTTTTTCTCTACTCTTTGGATCAGCACAAACAGGCTGGATGCTTTCCAGGTCTATGAATGTAAATATATTATTAATATAGTGTAATAAATTTTACAAATGATATCAACTCTTTCCACAAGGATTGATCTTTGCTTTCCAGGTGATTAAGCTCCCTTTAGAAATTAGATTAACTAACACTGGCATATAAAATAGGTTTACCATTTTTTAATGTTTTGAAAACAGCCTTGAAAAAATACAGCTTATCACATATTTCCTGAGTATTTGAAGTCATCTTATTTTCAAAAGCCAGGATAGACTTTAACAA
Source organism: Gopherus flavomarginatus (assembly GCF_025201925.1). NCBI lineage: Eukaryota > Metazoa > Chordata > Testudines > Testudinidae > Gopherus > Gopherus flavomarginatus. Next base: position 198,976,282 of record NC_066617.1, on the reverse strand, counting down.
CTAATAAATGCCTGTTCTTATTAAATAAATAGCACATTTTTAATGTACACACTCTATATGTGAAAGGAGTTGTTACCGGGGTCCCAGTGTGCACTGGCTGAGGTCACTCAATTAGGGGAAAACCCAAAAGCTGGTGTAATGAGGCGGTGCAGCTCCCCTCCTCACCCGGGAAGGTCGAGCCCTGTCAATCATCCATAGGGTCGAGGCCTCTAAGCGGAAGTCCCGCCCCTCAGAGTGTCAAGTGGCGACCCGGAAGGATAAAAGCCGGCCCTCAGCCCTCAGTTGGAGCCCAGCCACCGTCAGGAGCAGACCTGTCAGCGGGAGCTCCTGACTGGGAAGCTGCTGAGGCCGCAGGCCGGTGTCCAGACTGGCCGGAGCTTCCCTGCGCTCGCTATACCGAGGAGCTGCCAGAGCTTCCCTGCGCTCGCTACAATGAGGAGCAGCCAGAGCTGCCCCGTCCCTGCTGCGGCCCCAAGGACACCTCGGAACAGGCCTGGCCGGACTTCCCTGGCTGTAAGGAACCACCGTGGTGGGACATCCCCGAAGCTGATCCCACGAACCAGGTAGGCTCGGAGGGGGATATTGGAAGTAGCCCGGGGGCAGCCGACCTGAGTCAGGCTGCAGATTTCCCGATACCCATGGTAGTGTGTTGCGGTCAGGATCCCCACTGACCACCTGCAGCGGTGACCACCGCTTCTAGGGCCCTGGGCTGGAACGCAGTGGAGTGGGTGGACCTGCGTTCCCCCTGCCAGCCATCCACGGGTGGCAGAATCCCCCTCCCCCCTCGGCCTGAAGAGGCCAGCTAAACTGGTAACTGTGTAACTGGTGCCCCGCCCGAACCAAGGGCTGGGCCCCCTTTGACTGTGCCACCGCTCGGTCCTGTCCCAAAGGGCCTGAGCAACCCGCACCCTTGACCAGCCCACCCCTGAACCAAGAGGGCTGGAGCTGAGATAACTGTGTAACTGGTGCCCCGCCCGAACCAAGGGCTGGGCCCCCCCCCCCTTTGACTGTGCCACTACCCGGTCCTATGCACAGGGACCGAGCTACCCGGGTGGTGGGCGACAGTTCCGAGAACCGAGACCCTCAGACGACAAGTCAAGGCCGGTGTGGCTCCCCTCCTCACCCGGGAAGGTTGAGCCCCAGCGAGTCTCACTTACACTGGTCATAATTCAATACTTAGATTTACCACGCCAGCATAAAACAGCTTCTTAATTACCTCACTGGTTATTCAGAAGTCAATAATACCGTTCCCTTAAAGTACCCAGCCTCAGGCCTCCATCCAGGTACGCAAGTCAAATATGATGAAGATTTCTGAAAATCTTATTTCACCATATAAAAGAAAATGTTCTACCAATACCAAAGGATCAGACACATTACGTCCCAGGTTAATGAATATTCCAGATTTTACCCAAATACACATATATACAGCCAATTCTTATTAACTGAATTAAAATTTATTAAAAAACAAAAGAGAGAAAGAATATGGTTAAAAGATCAATATACAAACAGACATGAGTTCAATTCCTGAGGTTCAGATAAATAGCAGAGCTGGTGAGCTTTGTAGTTGCAAAGAGTTCTTTCAGAAATAGTTCATAGGTTATAGTCCAATGTCCAATATCATATTCAGGGTGGACCAGTCAGCACTAGAATCCCAATCTGGTGTCTTAAGCTTCCCCTGATGAAGCATTAAGTAGATCTGAGATAAACAGGATCAGGACCCAAGGGTCTTTTTATACAGTGTTCTAGCATCCACTTGACCATACAGTCCTGGGTAAACAATAGGCTTTTGATGTAACATTCTGTTTTCTAAACATCACCAGTAATTAGTTACACAGATTAACATAGGACAATTTATTCATTAGGCAGTCTATGACAAACTTCAAAGAGACATATAGACAACGACATTATTTTCCCCAAGATTCATCTAAATGTTAATATGCCCTTTTGATCTCTAAATTAGTAGCTATGGTGACAGACAGGAACTGTCTGTTTACATGGATAACATCTAAGATACATACAACTAGTATTACCTCTAATTTCTAATTTAGGTTTGCATTTCAAAGTTCTAGCCTATTTACCATGAATGGCCCTAATTACCATTCCTAATGTCTTTAAAGGTCAGCTTTGGGTTAGTTAGCTTCCAAACTGTTTAACCCGTTCTGGCCATGAGTCATATTTTGTATAAGGTTCATTGTAATTATAAAACAGTGATAGCAATGATTTGCATGGTTATATTTTAATCAGACGTCACAGGAGTTTTCACCTTTCTCTTGATAGAACTGTTCAAATGTCTGGTAGAAAAATTAGGTCAGTAAATAAAGATTTCAGTGAAAATACCTAAGAACCCTTGGTGACTTTGAAGTCATAATAAATATATTTAAAATTTACATAACCCTTTACATTTTTAAAGCATTACACAAACAGTATTTCTATTTCTTCCCAGTTTTACATATGCATATATGTTACTTAGACATATATGTTAAAGGAATATTAAGGTTGCCAGGTTAAGCACTCAAAAGCTAGGAAATGCCAGATTTAAGGTTGCCTGTGCAACCATCACTAGATGACACAGCTGATCTATCCCAATCCTGGTCCCTGTGTGGAGGCTTCCCTTTTGTGCAGCAACTACTTAGTAGTTTGTGTGTACAGAAGTTTACTGGGTTTAGGCTGATCTCAGCTTCATTGGGAACTAAAGAAAAGTTGAAAGAGATGAAAAGCTACATGAGTATAATAAATTGATAAAATAACTAGAATGATTTTGGGAGACGCTCCTGGGAGAAGAAGTCTCTGTCAGTAATAGGCTCTGACTTGCAAGGCATCTATGACATTCAGCCTGAAGCTTTAGCAGGTTACAACAAGCTCACTTTAAATAAGTGGAAATAATTGGGGGATGGGGGAGGAGAAAAACATTGGGGTAACATTTACATCTTGTTTTATGTTCCTGGAAGCCCCAAACATTTAGCTGAGGTAGCAATATAAACAAATAAAAGATCTTTGAAAATCCACTTAGACATGTTGGTTTTGGGATGACGAAGCATCTCCCTCACTGTCTTTTGAAGCTGTAAAATACCTAAATTGCTACTAGTCCCTGATCCTTCCAGGCATACTGAAATTGATGGGACTACTCATCTGCTTAAAGATAAGCATATGCATATGTCTTTGTAGGAGCTGGGACTCACCTGGCCTATTGAGCAAAGTACGCTGTTGCCAAATGTTGGCAGAGATCACACCCAACTTGGTCTTTCTCACTCACTTACGAAGTAAGTTCTTCCACATACATTCACCCGACTGAAGTCTTAAATTAAGAAAAAGCCATTTCTGAAAAGATGTTACTTCAACCATCTTCTAAAAAGAGGGAAAGTCCACTCCAGTGAACTGCAAGGATGGATCAAGTTCCAGAGCCAAGAGCCCTCCACCAATAATGACTGGCTGTATACCCACAAACAGGTAATGGGCACAAACAACAAAAGCCTTGCAGCAAATTGCCATATGCCCTGCCATTCAGCTGTGGAATGTAAGCCCAGCAAGTTTCAAACTTAGATCTATCAGACAGCAAATGCCTCCATGCTAGCACCCAGTAGCAGCTGTAACAAACTCACGCTCCACTACTTACTGCCTGCTGTGGACACAGACCACGGGGAGTCCTGCCTTAAGGGGCCTAACAGGCAGCAGCCTCCTGGCTCCTGATTGGCTCCCTGCCCTATATAAACCCAAGGAGCGTTCCAGGAAGTGTCCAGGTAACAGTACAGATCTTCTGTGTCTGCTATGACTACTCCTGCTCTTAAATGTGTGGCTGTGACCTTGGCTTGTTTTAGATCTTGTCTGCTGACCTTGGCCCTGAAACCTGATTTGGACTCTGATCCTTGGTATTGACCCAAGCCTGGAACTTGACTATGAACTTCTCTGAGACTCAGCCTCAGGTTTGACCCTGCTCTGACCATTGGTCTTGACTCTCCTTGTCAGGATCCTGACAGCAGAGATAGCTGAACTCAGTCTCACTCTCCTTTTTCATAGTGCCAGATCCAGAGTACAAGGAATTCTATAAAAGAACACTGTCATGGGCTTTGAATCAGGCCCACAGTAGCCCATCAGGTCAGGGCTTGCCACACATAGGAAAAGTTCAAGCCCATAATGAAAACTTAATGCAGTGATCTGGTTCTAAATGTTAAACTTTACACAACCTTTTGGAAGATTTGTGGTTTCCCAAGACTTTTAGTCATTAGAATTCCTCATTACCAAGATTTAATTTTTTGCCTCCTTTTTTTTTTTAGGTTCACTCTCCACTGTAATACTGATGCATGCTTTCCGGGTCAGGAAGTGTGAAAAATTGCTAATTTGCAAGTAAATGAAAGAGTGGCTTGTTTCCTCGAGTTTGGAAAGTTCGTTTCACCTCAAACCTTTTAATTGTATTCCCGGAAGGACTATTACAATGGCCTCTCATTTAAAGCAATGTAATTACTGCAGGTGGAGGTAAATTAAATATTGTAAAAATACTTACTGTGCTGCAGAGGCAAAGTCCGATATCTGGCACTCAACTGCCCTATTTTAGGCCAGGATAACCACTTTTTTATTTTTATTTCTTTATTTTGTAACGGAGTGAAAGACTAAATAAGGACTTTTACAGTTTTTGCAAAATATCTGATTTTATGTTCATAAAAGTCCACAAAGTAAAACCATCTCTTTTCCCCCCAGCTGATGTTGTCACAATTGGAAAGATAAGAAACACATCTCACCACAAACTAGCTTGGAATATATTGACAGCTAAGGCTAGTTTGTATCTCCGAAATGGTGTACATGGCACAGAGGGACTAGACTTCCGACTCCAGGTTGCCACACACCAGTATAGCAGCTGTTCTATCCTTGGGGAGGAGTGGATAAGGCAGCTCACTCTGGGCCTGATACAAAGCATATTGACATCAATGAATTTTGGATTAGGTTCTCTGTGCCTGGCCAGTGCATTTGGAGGGACCCTGATCAGGCCCCTATACTACAGCTCTCTGCATCCTCTCCCACAGCTGCTGATCACAGGGCTGTTGGAGCAAGCACAGCTCTCTCCTGTCCCTTTCTGGCAGCTAGCATCTGAAGGAGCATTGATAAATTGCAGGATCTGCTTCCAGCCACACTTTCAGCAGTCCCTGCACAGGGTGCAAACGCTTTTTGTGCCCTTTCTATAGAGCTAGTAGGAAAACTGTGCTTTTTTCCCCTCTTGTGGAAAATTCTGACTTCTCATTGAAAACTTTCACTGTGGAAAACGGAAACAAAATATTTTGAGCCAGATCACTCTGCCTGCACATCCATGGTGACTCGCAAGAGTTTCAGGTGCCTCACATCTTCATTCTCCCCCGGGAGCTATGCTCCCTGATCCACCTACATATCCCTTGATACACCACAGCCTCTCCTGTTATTGACCCATTGTGGTTCATCATGGCAGATATAGTCTGTCTGGGAGTCCAACTCATAGGGAGAATGGGGCCCTGACCTACAACTTCCATTGGGCACAGGGGTGGCTTATGAGAGTGTGGTTTAAATGTTAAATGAGTCAAAGGAAACTGCTAGATTCAGGCATGTTTAAAACATTTAGTTTCAATCAAAGATATTCAAATAAAATACTTTAACATTTTCAAATCCAAAATTTCAGTTGTTGGCCAAAACCCCTTCTTTTTTGGCATTTTTGTTTTCTTTAACAGGAAATTGAATTTTTCTGCTGAAGCTAACACATACAAAAATTCATTCAGTCAAAGGCCCAATTTTCCATTGAAAAATGGTTTGAATACAAAATTTATGAACAGCTCCACTTTCCTGTGCTTGTGTTCCTATGAAGGGATGAGCCACAGTCTGGCCTTGAATTAAGAAAGCCTTTTGATACTGACAGCATTGGAATTCTCCTAGTACCTAAGTACATCCTGCTGTTAGTGATTCCATATCCATAATACAGGATACTATCAGACCCTTCATAAATATAGATACTCTAGCTCGGGTATGTCTGCTTGAGCTGAAACCACACCCGCTGGACAATATAGGCAATATAGACATACTTTTAGTTTCAGTCACTTTTGTGCTATATATATGTTGCTTGCAGGCAATACATGTAAACCAGAAGTTTCAAAGTTTCATGATCCATTTTCCCCATAAGGAGGATATCTTAGAAAGGTGTAAGATGATGATAAACAGGTCCATAGAAGACTAGTTTCTAGTCTTTCTATTGAAATTTCTGAAAACATTATATAATAAAGGCAGCTACTTACCAAATGCATTATCTGAAACAAAATATTTCAGTGTGAAAACATTTTTTTTCTGTAGACAATTAGCCAATCTAGTTTGCAGGCTACTGTGCACAAATTATCTTAATTCTTCCACGTGGCTTCAAGATTTTCCTTCTGCTCTATATGAGGTACTCTTGCAGGGACAAAAGCTTCTACATTAGTGCTGTATGATGACAGGCACAATATCTCCCAAATTAAAGGAAAAAGAGATACTATTTTCATAAAACTAAAGATATCATTTTCATAGTGCTGTAAGTAAATGTAGGTTTTCTGCTTAATTTAAATATATAAATTACGACTATTTCTCTGAAGACTCAAAGGTTGTAGTACATCAGTTTATATTTGGAAGGTCATCTTCACAACCACAATTGGGTGGAAGCTTTTTTTGGTAAGAAAAACAAAATTCGCACAGGGTAAAAGGGGATTGCTGCTCTCCTCCTCCTGTTCGTGAAATGAAGTACAGGCAAGTGTCTCTGATTTTGAGGGAAGGTGAACAGTTTGCTCTGCTGATCCATTTGATCCTTCAGATGTTGACCTAGCTTACTATATGGGACCGTTTTCTTACTGAAGTACATAACCATCTTCCATTAAGATTAAGAGCCCTATACTAGCTTCACTACTCCTGTGAGACTCCCACTGTAGTCATTATGGATATTTTGTAAATAAGGTAAAGGAAGTACAGCCCCATGACTCTCCCAAGGAGAATAATTCTATTTATTCTTATCTGACAAGATTGCTTTGCCCCATACAGTAGTAAACAGATACAAGAATTACATATGCAGGACTTAGCATAGAATTGACTGGACACCAATGGTATATCTGTACTGCAGTCTTGGGATGTGATTCCATCTGGAGAAGATCTACCTGGGCTAGCTTTCATCTAGCTAGACTGGGTACTGGAGTAGTGAAGGTGCGGCAGCATAGGCTTCACTGTGACCTGCCCCATGCTGAAACTGCTGCAGCTTCACCGACCTGAACTATCTCAATTACAGCTAGCTCAGGTATGTCTACTTGAGCTGAAATCACACCCTGTGATTGCAAAATAGACAGATCCTTACTTAGTGTTCAGTCACTTCTCTGCTAAATCCTGCATATTTAATTCTTGTACTTGTTTACTGTGGTATGGTTCCCCTTATTTCCAGTACTCTAGGCCACTTTTAACATTCTCTTTTTTCCTAATAAAAATAGGTATAAATCATACACTCAACCGTACAAAACATGCATATGAATGTTGTGATCCGAGTGTATCCCTAGCCTGAGAACAAGTACTTCTCTGCAAATAAAAGGGTATATCATGTCCTCAAACTCTTTGTACTGGGACTCTGTAGAGAGAAACCTGCCAAATTAATTTGGCTTTTAGTGTTTCCTAATGCGTGTTTACAAACTCAGAAATTGAGTCAGTGAGGCAGCTGCTTGTTTCACTTTCATATCAGCTCTGTCACCATCATGTTAAAAGGTGAAGGCTGAAATGGGCCCTTGTTATTTTAAATTAATTTTGAGCTGGAGTCTGATTCTACTTGTGTGGGGGTGGGGAGAAGGAAGGGGAAGACGGGTGCGCGTGTGCGTGTGCGTGTGCGCATGTGCGTGTGTGTGTGTATGTGAGTGTGAGAGAGAATACATATACAGTTAGCCCTGAAAATGTCCATGTGAGCTACCTAGGATACTCATCCTTGTGGTTTACTGCAGAGCCCAGTTTTGCTCCCATTGAAGTTTTCTCTCTAACTTCGATTCAAAACATTTATCTTATTTTCTTCAAAAACACAGAATGCTTCTCTTATCTTAACTACCATAAAACACTAGATTCCTTGCTTCATTCTAAAAGTAACCCCATGAGTCATTTACTGTCTGTAGTACATGGGACAGAACAAACTTTTCACCATTATTGCATTGATATAGCCCAGTAATTTGTATTCCTTTGTTAAGCACTGTGCTGAAGACACCTTTTCTCAGATGGTGAAAATTGGAGCAACTTCCAGTCTGCACCTTTACCTGGTGCTTTATCACATGCTAGGATCCTATATATTCTGTGAGTCCATGAATGCCGAACTTGCTGTGGAGTCCACTACTTGGTGAGTATTTATGTCTACCATCTAAGCTCTCATTCAAAATTACATTTCTACCCCTGTTGTGAAGAAAATCTTCCAAACATAAACAGATTGTAAACTGATGCAGAAATCTTAACTTAAGTCTTCAGACCAGCCTGAAACATTCAAAAGGGCACAGCTGCCACAAAAATGCAAGGGCCTTGCTGTAGAATTCAAGACCAGCTTGCTGTGGAGGACAGTCATCTTGTCAAACATGGCTTCCCAATTCTAGTAAATGTTGTCCTAGGCAGTCAGGGCCGGCTCTAGCCATTTCACCGCCCCAAGCACGTCGGTACGCCGCAGGGGGTGCTCTGCAGTTCGCCGGAGCCGCCTGCCGCCCTCCCGGCAACCGGCAGAGCGCCCCCAGCGGCGTGCAACCCCAAGCACACACTTGGTGCGCTGGGGCCTGGAGCCGGCCCTATGGGCAGTTACCCCATCAACTCTTTGTGTGACTTAAAATGCTTTCTTGGAGTGACTTACCTCTGCCCTTCTGGATTCACAGTATTTTCCTTTCATAAAATCATTACAAATAGCAAGGTACTCTCCTGATATGTATCTGCCTGACATTGCTAGTAACTTCTGCACTGAAATTAAGCTGAGAGGTCTGTTTCTGTTTCGTAGGTTGTGGGATCATTCCTTTTTACATACAGTGTTATAGTTTCTCTACAGTTCACCTGCCCATGTTTCCCAGAGAGTTATTAGTATCTGTTAATATTCTAGTGGCTAGGGCACTGTCCTGGGGCCTGGGTTCTGTTCCAGGTTCTGCCCTTCACCTGCTGGGTGATCTTGGACAAGTCACTGTATCTCATTGCCTTCATTTCCCTATCTGTAAAATGAGTATAAGGACAATTCTTTTGTAAAGAGCTTTGAGATCTAATGATGAAAAGTGCTATTTTAGGAGTAGGTATTATTATTTTTAGGATGAGGTTAGTCCAGCATTCTCTCTGCCACCACAGTTTGTTAGTCTTTTGCTCTATATCGTTTCATATAAATAAAAGAGAACCTCTTCTGGCATGATTCGGATGCATCTTCACACTTAGAGAAATAAATCATTCCTTATTCTGGTATTTTTCTTTGACCCTTTTTAAACAATAAGACCCCGCCCCCCGCAACATTTCACCTCTTCTGTAGCTGTTAGTATATTATCCTGGCTGTATGCAGTAACTACTCATCTCCTTTTCTTCTCTAAGGAATGTCTACACTGCTCACTTCTCACGGGGGCATTTAGAGTACATACACAGCACCTCCCCGGCTCCAAGAGAGGAATAAATAGCAGTGTAGACAGTAAGGCTCTATTTAGGTAAGTAAAGACACATGGACCCTGCACAGCTCTCTAAACTCCCAAGCAGTGTCTCTCCCACACCCCCGTCTACACTGCTACAGTATAGTGCCTCTCTGCCTCTCTGCTGCTGAAGCCTTTCCCTGCCTCAGTGAAAGACTGTGGCAGAAGGGAAATGGGGGAGAAAGGCTCCCTTTTGACAGTGGCATGTACCCTACACCACCACCAGTGATGTGCAGTGTAGATGGAGCCCCAGTTACTATAGTTTTTGGGTTGTTTCAAGGGACACAAGAGCACATTTCTTGTGATTTCTATTGGTATAGTCTGCAATGTTCTTTTCATTGTTTTTCTCCCTCTTCATTAATTACAATGATGTACTGACGTTTTGTAATCCTTCCAGTCATATGTACTTGACATTTGTATACATCCCGAGAGTAACAGCCTCACATTCTAATCTAGTCTGTACTACATGCATCGTCACATTCTAATTTGAATATCTCTTTGTACTGTTTTACTTATCTCCAGTGATGTCAAAAGCATAGGCCAGGGTCAATTACCAAGGCAGCTTTTATTCGCTCTTGGTCCCTAAACCAGAAACTTTGCCTTTTACTCACACAGAAAAATCCCACATTTTTCCCTCTCCAATTTTAAGAATACAAAATAACAAACTGTGGCATGAGTTTTTAAAATGAAGTATCGTTTTATATGGGCCACGTTACAATCCCTTTAATTTAGTTCATAGCCCCTTAGTAGTCTCATTAACTTCAGTGGCACAAGTCACAAAGTTGAGGTAGCATTCAGGTGTAAGACAGTCATTGTGCAGTTAACCCCATGCTTAAGTGTTTTGCTGAACTGGGACCAGAATCTCAATGTGCTGGAGATGCAGCTACATCCACAGTCATCACTGTTGCATATCATATGGTTCTGCCAGGATGATGGACAGTCATCTGCATCCATATCTCAAACACCAAACTCCCACATTACCCCTTCTGTTAGACTCTGCCTCCTGGGCCTTCATGAGACTGATCATGTATCACTCAGCCTATGATGTAAAAGTGTGCAGCCACAGCTTTTATATCACAGATAAGAATTTTACACTGGGAATATCCAGATCCTCCTGAGAGTAGAAATCAGATTTAGCTACTCATATAGTAGGGGGGGAGCGAGACAAAAGATATAGTCTCCCTGTCTATAAAGAGTACCTGAGACTTGCTCTCCCAGTCCTGGGAGAAGCATCAGGATATTTTCTGGTTATATAAGCTCCTTTCTGAATACATTTTATAGTAGGTCCTTATCCTCTAGTTTGGTAAGGTCCTTGTTTGGTATCTCTTCTCCTTACTCCACTTTCTCCTTTCTCACCTTCGTCTCTTTATTTTCCTTCTGATTTCATTTCATACAGTTCAATAACATTAACTAAATATTTTAAACCTACATTGTAATAATATGATCATGTATTCTTTACTTCTTCCCTTTCCCTCACCATCTAATGATAAACACCTTGGGCTGAGTCAAATGTTGTCCATTAACAGGGCTAAATCCTCATTTGTGGTAAATCACAGTAACTCCATGGACCCCAGCTGAAGATCTTGTCCACTGTTTCTCTGTATAGACTTGGTCCAATCTGCTCTTTTTATAACTTTGTGCTTTATACTTTTATGCAGTGGGTTAACCATCTGATTCACTGAGTCCCTCTTTTTTGACCTACACATTTTTGTCTGAGGTGCTGGGCCAACAGAATCATTTTGAATATTCGGGTTCTGCAAACATTTAAAAAATATGTTAGATTACATCAGGAACATCAAAATTTTCCAAAACTGGTAAATGGTAAAATGTTTAACAGCCTCTTTCTGTAATTGTTAGGTTTACTAGCATTCTTACTTGCCATGCATAGCAGTCAAATCAATTCCAACCGTTTCACATACCTCTTTGACAGATTGCATAGGGCTCCATTTTATCTGTGTGACAAACTACATTTAAGTCCTACGTTGCTTGGTAGAATTATGACAGTGTTTAGAAATATGATACAATTTGAAGTCTTGCAATATAATAATCTGATATTTATGGAGCCATAAAGAGAGAGGACATGGATAATTTTAAACATACATTGTGATTTTTCCCCTTAAATATTTAAAATCTTGTATAGTTGAATTATTTTCAGTGGGAGTTGAGTACCCCAACTTCCCTTTGTATCTTTGAAAATCTCCATCTTGTTATTTGTTCTTATTGTGGAAAAATAACAGTTAATGGATATATATGCATTTTTTCCTTGCAATCGGTAAGAAAATGTATTTTTCATTAACATTGTGCTAGTGCTCATTGTATCTGCCAATGAGTCTCAATCTCTGGAAAAATATCTTCTGTAATCCACGTTCATCTCACAAAACTTTAACAAGAAACTTCAGATCCTGGCCACTTTGAAATATTTCAGTATTCTGCAGTACAGACAGAAAATTGCCACAAACTTACTCCTGGGGGAATTCTGAGCCACTGTGCATGTGCGGAATTCATGTCTTCCACAGATTTCTTTGCTTCCTGATAGATAAATGACTTTCTGATAGGGAAGCTGCAAGAGCTCCCTAGCTGTGCAGGTATATTGTTAAAGGCACCTGGAGCAGCCAGCAAAGAGTTGAATCACCGCAGGGCTAGAGACCCCCCAGCCAGTGCTTCTACCCTGATCTGGGATCAGCTGCTAGTCCTGGATGGGCTGGAGACAGGATAGGATGGGACTTCCTTTTCCCCTGCAATGAGTGGCTGGGGCTGTGCCAGACCCACTCCCAGAAACCTCCCCCAGCTGCAGGAAGTTCAGCATCCTACTCTGATTCCTTTCCCCATCACTCTCCAGACGCAGAGGGAGAGGTCACTGTATGGGGAGCTGCTCCCCTGTCTGCCCAACCCCATTCATCCAGACTTCCTATACCCAGACACCCCACCAAGTCTCACCCTGTACACCTGCAACCCTCCTAGCCCTCCATACCCGAACCCCACCCCATTGAACCTCAACCCCTGTATCTGGAGCACCCTGCACCCAGACCCCCCGCCTCCTGTCCCTCACCCCTGCACCCAGACCACCCCCCACTGAGCTCCCTGCACTGTAACCCTCACCCTGATGAGCCCCACCCCCTGCACTCCCCTGAGCCCCAACATCCAGACCCCTCACACCACTGACCTTTAATTAGCTGCACCAGACTCCTACCTCACCAAGCCCAACTCCCCCAGCACCCAGATCCCTCTCTGAAACCACCACACCCAGCGACCTTCACCTGGAAGCCCCTGCAGAGTCCCATTGCCTCTGCACCTAGATCCCTACAATGAGCCTCTGTGGATCCAGATCCTCCCACACCTAGATCCCCCACTGAGCTGCCTGCACCCAGATTGTCCCACATGGAATCCTCTCACCCCCCACACTGAGCCCCTCCACACTTGGATCTTGTCTGGTTGAACCTGCTGCCCAACACCTGGTGTGCTGGTACAGAGGGGCAGGGCCCCAGGGTGTTTCTGGGGCAGGACCAGGACTTGTGCTGTGTCAGGGTTGGGTGCACAATCACCACTGAGTCTGTGTCCCTGGGGTGAGGAGGCTGTAGGGTGATCTCCCACCTTTGTATGGCCTGTGCTCCCCACTGCCATGCTGGAGCCTCTGCATTTATTTATTGACAAATAAAACTTGCAGAATTTTGCAGAATTTTAAAATATTGTGTGCAGAATTTTTATTTTTTTTGGCACAGAATGCCCTCAGGAGTACAAACTGCAACAAGTTGTGAACAGATTTGCAAATTTTGGATGCTGCTACAAATTATTTGGACACTGATGGTTTTATTAAAATTAATTAACTTAACAAATAATAGGAATGAAATCTGCCTGAGATGCATTCTCCAGGCATGAAGACAGGTCTTGAGATTCTACTGCTTTGACCTGGGAAAAAATGGTTTTTTTAGACTTAAAATATACTGGTATGGCTTTTTATTGTAAGCAGAGTCAGGATGAGCTCTACCCTGACATCTGGTGGTGAATTATGGCGAGTGTGTAAAAGAATTTCAGGGTCTGATCGTGTTTGCATAGGCACACCCACCCCGCCTGGCATAGCCCACGGCAGCCTGGGATGGTTGATTTGGCAGCTGTGGATCCCCAGTTCCTTTGTTGTTGGGGCGGGAGGAGTGGATGTTGTCACCCTGATTGTGTGAATGAGGAACTGTGAAACTGCTTTGTGACAGGGAATCTCACCATCAATTGAGTGGCACTTGCTAGACAAGGGAATGGGATCCTTGTGTGAGCCAGAAGCATCAATTGCACCTCCTTCTCTCTTCACTGTTGAATACCAGAGCTGATTTTTGATTCCCTTAAGAATCTGAGTTACAGGTTCCTGAGCTGAACTCATTAAGAGCTGAAATCACTAAAGAGCTGTGCTAACTAATGGGGGAGCCTGAAGCTATATTGCGGAGTAGAGCAGCTGGTGGAGCGGAGCAGTTTGTGGAACAGTTGGAGCAACCCACAAAGCGAGCGGAGCCGAGCAGTTTGCAGGGACAGCTGGAGCGGATCACAGGATAGCTGGTGGAGCAGAGCAGCTGGCGGAATGGAGCGGAGCAGAGCTGAGCAGTTCATGGGGAAAGCGGAAGCAGAATCCCATGGAGAAGCAGGGCATTTGGCCCCGGACCACGTAAGGTGCCCCTTTCTACCCAGGCTGGCGGGGGGAAAACTCCTGCAGATAGACTCTTGAACTCTGGGGCTGCACTGACCTGGGACAGAGACTTTTGGGTTGCAGGATTTTTGAGACTCTGGGTGATCTTTGGGTTGCTGAACTCTAGGGACTTTTAGAGTATTGGACTTTGGAGTCTTGGCATGATTTGGGGGTTGCTGGACTCAAGAGCCCAGGGAAGAAGACATGGCCCAATTTCCTGGGGTGGGTCTTTGCTCATGGTTTGGTCTATGAACTCTAGTTGAGGTGTTTTCCCAATTTAATGCTATGTTGTTTCTGCTACACCGAGACTCTGTGCTTGCGAGAGGGGAAGTATTGCCTCTTCGAGGCGCCCAGGAGTGTGTGTAAGATTTTCCCAGGTCACTGGGTGGGTGCTCGAGTTGGTTTTGCATTACGTTGTAGGGAAGGGACCCCTATGTATTGAACCCGGCCCTTGCTGCTATCAATTTGGCCTGGCAGAATGGTTACATTATTTTAAAATATCTAAAACCATGAGAGGCCCAAGCTTTCATCTATTGTATCTCCAAACTACCAACTGAGTTCAGTTACAGTTTTGGCTGTGCAGCAAATAGAGGATTCGGCCCAACATTTTATTTGAGAATAATTCTGATAATCCTTTAAAAATATGATCATATGGTAGATGTAAGATTTTAGAAAATAAAATGAGTGCATGAGTTAAGAGCCCAATCATAGTACCATGAAACAAAATAATGTTTGTCAGTTCATCCCAACAGTACAATGCCTCTATGGTTATACCTTTGAAAACAATAAGTCTAAACATGCAGTCCTTATTCTGGCAACTCTTACAGGTTTACTTCAAACCTCCATTGAAATAAATGGAAAAACACCATGGGGAATTGCAAAATCTGGCCCAGTGTTAATTAAACTATATCTCACATGAATGTTGTTTTCTTTTGTCACTGTGTAATTAGTTTATATGCCCAATGCACTGGAAGGAGAAATTATATAAACAAAATATATATTTTTAAAAGGCAGCTTACTGAAGTACTTCACTTCTTTAATATTAATCTTCTCCCCATGCTTATTGTGTCTAAATTATCTTATGCTTAAATGCTACCAATTAAGTCAAGTGTCTCTTTAGCCTGATTTTAATGGGGCTATTCATGGGTAAGGCTCTGTAGGATCTGGTCCCTAAATTGTAAGCTCTTTTGATCATGGGCCCTCTTTCCCCCACCCCACTGCATCCCCCACCCCACTGCATCCCCCTCACCTATCCTTCTAAAATACTATGCAAATCAGTGTCACTGCAGAGATAATATTCTGTGCATAGTCTTGGTAGTGGTTGTGGAGAGGTTAATTTGTTTTTACATTTAGTGTAAGATTGCCATTTTTTTTACGTGAAAACTTCAGCATCTTCCATCTCCACCATCTCAGATATTAGTGACATTTTTGTTTTTTCTTTTTCTTTCTTTTTTTCTTCACCTTGTCTTGATTTTGACATCTCGAATAACAATTTGTTTGCAATATTTGAGATCCTATTGCTGTCTTATTTGCATCTGTTGAGACAATTGTTTTGAGGCATTCTGTTAAATTTCTGCTTGTAGAAGGAACATATGGCATGAATTACTTTATACAATTCTAGAGTGAAAGAATGATGATAGTTAAGGTTGCCTAACACTTTTGATTCTAAGCATAGCTGTCTAGAGGAAGACAATTCCATGTCATGGCAATTTTCAAGGTTTCTGCTAAGAGACTTATCACACTGAGTGCTGAGGAAAGAGCTTCCCCTTCTGTGTCAGTCTGCTTTATCCAGTTGAGGAAGGTACACTGAGTACCGTGACAACAGGGGACAAGATTCTGTTCTGAACCTCTCAGGAAGTGCATCTGGGATGTATGATAAAGGTGACTTTAAACCATGGCCTCCCAGTTTGAGCTGGTCTTGAGCTGATGAACCCCAAGCATAAGTGAAAGCAACCTTATGCCAGTCTTTTTACATGGCTACCTATTGGCTTCACTGCAGCCTAGAATTACTGGAGTGTGGAACACTCTGCCCACTCCCACTCTCTCCTCTGACATGCTGTTATACTGGGGACTATATGAGAGGAAGCACTGGTGCATGTAGCCCATATTCTGGGGAATTTTCCTGTGGGGACCCACTCTGCCCCCATTACAGTAGGGCCTAGAATCTGGCCACAGATCTCTAATATGGCAGACCCAAGTTTGACTCACTTAGTCAAGCAGCCTTTCAGAATGGATATGCTTGTCTCTTTTGCCTGTAATTCCCACTCCTTCCCAGGCTCAAGAAAAGAGCCAAAGAGTCTTCAAGATTCTTGATTTCCAACTTTCCTCTGCCATCTAGCAAAGAGCTGTGTAAGCCACTAGTAAAGCGTCTGTGTCATCGCCCTCTAGTGGCTAATCCTCAGAAGATACTGGGCTACTGATACCAGTTACTTCTGCTTGAGCTAAAGGAGAATGTGCTGTGGATCTAAAAGTCCTAGCTTCCAGTGCTTCTGATGACCAATGCAAGAGGTCAACGTAATTGGATTTTTATTGCTTCACTTTGTTTTAAAAAATAAAGCTAGTTGTTACATTTTAAAACGTTAAAAGAATGTTAAAATTACAAAGTAAAACATCCAAGCCTTAGGAAATGCCAGAACTATGGTTGTCTAGGCAGCCTTAATTCATCCCTTTAGTGTGTATCTGACATAAGCATTAAGTTACACTTGGGTTGGGGCTGGCTATGAGAAGCTGCCTTGTCCTTCCTCCTTTCCCGTGTTGGGCCAAATTTGATGGTGAGGAGAATCTAGCTTATAGTGGTGTACATAAATTGATTGCATGAGATTATAATGCAGCTACAAATGTTATAAGATTATACTGTGCAAAACAGAGATTGGCAACGTTTGGCACGTGACCCACCAGGGTAAGCCCCCTGGTGAGCCAGGCCGGTTTGTTTACCTGCTGCATCTGCAGGTTCGGCCGATTGTGGCTCCCACTGGCCACCGTTCACAGCTTCAGGCCAAAGGGGGCTGCGGGAAGCAGTAGCCAGCACGTCCCTCGGCCCGCATCACTTCCCGCAGCCCCCATTGGCCTAGAACAGCCAAACCTGCGGACGCAGCAGGTAAACAAACTCACTCTGCCCTCCAGAGGGCTTACCCTGGCAAGCAACATGCCAAACATTGCCAATCCCTGGTGTAAAACAATAGAAAACAGATTAGTTCTTGTTTGAGTGTTCTACTCCCGACCTAAAGTATATGGAAAACATACCTTGATGAAAAAATGTACAATATTTAAGGTGTTTTCTGACTTGAGTCTGGACTAACAAATGATTTATATGAATACAGTATCAAGCAGCTACATTCACTACAATATGTAACCAAGTAGGAACTTTTGAGATGTCTATGTCATTTATTAATAGAAAATAAAAGATTGCTCAGTTTTTTCTTGGGCACTGATTTACCAATATAAAGGCTAATCTACTAGTTTAACAAGTTATGTTTTAGTGAGCCATCCTCACATTTTGAACTTTAATGAGTCCTTCTATTTAATGGAAGTTTCACCTGCAGCTCTAAAAGATTACAAATGAGTCTCTTTTCCCTCATTTCCCGAATCACACTTAAATCTTTCTGAGGTAATGGCTCATAAAAGGTTTTATGAGCAATTAAAAAAAAAAGCTGTGCCTTCAGTTTTACAAAACAACTTTGCCACACATTGTATAAGCGTGGCATGTAACAGTAACGTGAGGCAATCGCATAAAGGATCAAACTAAACATGGCATCCTGACGCTTTAAGACACACACCTGCATGCACAATGCTGTTCTGCCCTGGCCAACATATAGAGTCAGCACTGAGGCTTTCCTCAGGTTGCCACTGAGGGAGGGGGCACCTGCCAGATAGAGCTTAGTTTGCTTCAGTGGGACAGGCTGGATTTGGAGCCGGGCCACAAAGCAGGTCTATAACTTTTAATGTAATAACTGCATAAGATATGCATCAAACTTTGATAGAGGAAGATAGATAAGATTTGTTGCTGTGTTGTGTCTGTGTTAATGAAACATTAGCTTAACATCAGTGCAAAAATGTTATCAGCATACCTTCAGTCTAGTACAGAGTACACTTTGAATAGTACATGAGTTAAACAAAACTCATTGGTTTTGACATACAATGGTTTTGACACTGTATTCAGTACTAGTTGCATTATCAAGCATAATTCTTTTCTAAAACAAGCACTTAATTAATTCATGTTCAGCCTTCTTAAGCGGTTACCTTATTATGCCACAATAATAAATCTTCACTGCCGTATGATTTTTTTTTTTTTTTTTTTGCACAGCTTTCAGCAGGGGGAAAGTGAATAGCTTTATTTCCACTTCCTTCTGTTTTAAAGAGTTTTCATAAAAAATTGTTTCATGTATTTGTGTTTTGCTGGTCTAGATAAATTACTAATTCCCTGCCCCTCTCTAGATATGACATAGAACTAGAGAATAAAATAAATATTAATAAAATCTTAACAAAATAGAAAGGTTACGTATAGCAGTCCTGACACTTATTTAATGGACTAGCTCCTTAGCCGGTGTAAATTGCTGGAGTTCCATTTAAATGTATGGATTTACACTGATTTATGCCAGCTGAGGATGTTGCCCTAGATGGATGGATGAATGGATAGATAGATAGATAGATAGATAACATTTCTTACTGAAGCCAATTAAATATGGATCTGTGCATTTATCTCACCCTAAGCAAGAGCAGTAACCTTATTTTATCACTGTTACCAATGGAATAACGTTACAACACCATTCAGTTATTCAAAGTTCCCCATTGAGTGTTGACTTTAGTTATTTTCATAGCTTATTATTGCAATAACTGTCATTTCCAGTATATAATATTAAATTTCAAATTAGAGCTATTTGAGAATTTTCCATCCAAATGATTTTTCAACAGAAACTATAGTGTTTTTTTTAAGTCAAAATTTTCTGCAAGACATGACCCTAAAATGTTGTTTTGAGTACGTTCAATATTAAACTGGACCTCCCTAGGGTGCTGTTAGGAGTTATAATTCTCCTGCCTGGTGCTCTCATGTTCTCCTATGGACTGGGCTCCCTGGGCAGACTGCATCTCCCGTGATGCACACAGTCATATGAACCCCATGATGTACCGCTCAGCTTCGTCAGAGGAGAGACTGTATTGCATCATGCAGATGTAGTCTAGCGAGGGATTCCAGACCATAAAATAGAATGGAAGCATCATGCTCCCAAAATACAACTCCTATCAGGCAATGTAACAACATAGAGTGATTCGGTTTAATGTTGAACTGAGTTGAAATGAAATGTTTTGGACCAGTTGAACAAGTCAAAATAAAGACTTTTGCCATTTCCAAATCTATTTTTTAAAAAACTTTTTGTTCGGAACCCAGATGAAAAGAAATGTTGAAATATCATAATTTCTATGGGATGGAAGTTATAATTTTCACTCAGGCCTACTTAATATAATTGAAATGTTTGAGACATTTACTCATGTTTTACATATCACATAAAGAATAGCAAGAAAGTGCATATTTATAATATGCTTCATTGTATTATATTGGCTTATGTATCTATCACAACTGAAACATTTTATGTGTTGTGCCTTGATATATGCCTTCTTAAAAAAAGATATGCCCATATCACTATGTATGAAACCAGTGACTAAAAGTGGCATTATTTCATAGAATATCAGGGTTGGAAGGTATCTCAGGAGGTCATCTAGTCCAACCCTCTCCTCAAAGCAGGACCAATCCCTACACAGATTTTTGCTGTAAATGGCCCCTCTCAAGGATTGAACTCAAAACCCCCAGTTTAGCAGGTGAATGCTCAAGCCACTGAGCTATCCCTCCTACTCTAGTTATAAATAATAGGCAGTTCTATTCCCCGCTACATATGACAGCTTTACATAATGTAGTTAAGCTCACATTGAATACAAACTAATAATCTGAAATTTACTAGAAATGACACAATTAACATCTATTGCAGGGGTCGGCAACCTTTCAGAAGTGGTGTGCCGAGTCTTCATTTATTCACTCTAATTTAAGGTTTTGAGTGCCAGTCACACATTCTAACGTTTTTAGAAGGTCTGTTTCTATAAGTCTATAATATATAACTAAACTATTGTTGTATGTAAAGTAAATAAGGTTTTTAATATGTTTAAGAAGCTTTATTTAAAATTAATTTAAAATGCAGAGCTCCCTGGACCAGTGGCCAGGATCCAGGGACTGTGAGTGCCACTGAAAATGAGCTTGCGTGCTGCCTTCGGCATGCGTGCCATAGGTTGCCTACCCCTGACCTATTGAATCAATGCAACACAGTTTGACATAATACTGAACAGAAAATGGAATGCTCCTCTTTACACTGCTGAGTGGCTTTGGAGAAAATTCAAGATTTCGCTCATGTAAAATCCTCTCCGTGCTTCAGCTCTGCCAAATATCTCACATAAGCATTACTTTGTTCCCCACTGGCACTAACTTCATTGATCACATGGTCCAGTTCCATTGCTTCTAATTCTTAACTCTGTCTTACTCATGGAGCCCCTTAAATCATGTTTCTGCTCCTCTGTATCACTAAAACTTTTTTTACCAACATGACCAATTACTTTCTCCTCCCTTAATCAGAGGGTCTTTTCTTTATCCTCAAACTCTTGACATTGTCTTCTTCATTCCAACTCCTCCAGAGTCTTTCAGAACTCAAACATTTCTGCATTGACTCCATCTCTCTTCTTTCCCTCTCTGTTGGCATTCCACTGGGCTCTCACTTTGGACTGTTCTTTCCTGTAAACACATTCACCCAAGGGGAGCTCTCTGAAACTCATTTGGCTCTATACAAGTGATTCTCAAATATAACTCTCCCCTACTGAACTCAACCCCTACCTCATCCCAACTAACTTCTATTTATTTAAACCTTCCCCCTCCCTCCCTTCTTCATCACTATAAAAGTTCTCACGCCCTCCCCATCACTCAGGCACATACGAACAGCCATACTGGGTCAAATCAATGGTCCCTGTAGTCCAGTATCCTGTCTTCTGACAGTGGCCAATGCCAGATGCTTCAGAGAAAATGAACAGAACAGACAGTCACCAAGTGATCCATCTCTTGTTGTCCACTCCCAGATTCTGGCAAACAGAAGCTAGGGACACCGACAGCATGGGGTTGCATCCTTGACCATCCTGGCTAATAGCAATTGATGGACCTATCCCACATGAATTTATCTACCTATTTTTTAACCCTTTTATAGTTTTGGCCTTCACAACATCCACTGCCAATGAGTTCCACGGGTTGAATATACATTGTGTGAAGAAATACTTCCTTTTCTTTTTCAAACCTGCTGCCTATTGATTTCATTGGGTGACCCTGGTTCTTGTGTTGTGTGAAGGAGAAAATAACATTTCCAAATTAACTTTCTGTACAGCATTCAAGATTTTATAGACTTCTATCATATCCCCTCTTAGTCATCTCTTTTCCAAGCTCAAAAATCCCCACCTTTTTAATCTCTCCTCAAAGTTATTCCATACACCTAATAAATTTGTGTTGCCCTTCTCTGTACCTTTTCCAATTCTAATATCTTTTTGTGAGATGGGATGTCCAGAACTGCAGCCAGTATACTAGGTACAGGCACACCACGGATTTATATAGAGGCAATATAATATTGTCTGTCTTGTTAAGTATCCCTTTCCTAATGGTTCCTAACATTCTGTTAGGTTTTTTTGACTGCCACTGCACATTGAGCAAATGTTTTCAGAGATATATCCACAATGACTCTAAGATCTCTTTCTTGAGTAGTAGCAGCTAATTTAGATCCCATCACTCTGTAGGTAGAGTTGGGATTATGTTTTCCAACGTTCACGACTTTGCATTTATTGAATTTCATCTGCCATTTTGTTGCTCAGTCACTTGGTTTTGTGAGATTCCTTTGTAACTCTTAGTTAAGTCCAAAGCAATCTTGAGTAATTTTGTATCATCTGCAAATTTTGCCACCTCGCTATTTCTCTGTTTTTCAAGATCATTTATGAATGTGTTGAATAGCACTGGTCCCAGTACAGACCACTGGGGGATACAACTTCCCACTCCCTCCATCCCCAGATATAGGCTGAAACCAAATCCTATTGCCTATTCCTCTACAACATCTCCAAACATTGATGCTGGAACATTTTTAATAGTGGGGGTCCTGAAAGCCAGCCCTCTTACCCCTCCCCCCCCCAAGCTGAGGCCGGGAGCAAAGCCTTGGGCGTGGAGTGGCAGCCAGGACCCCAGGCGCACAGGCAGTAATCGGAGCCCCACTCTCATGGGGTGGTAGTCAGAGCCCCAAGGGTGCTGTAGCAGCCCCCGCACCTGTAGTTCCTGCGCCTGTGTCTCCAAAATGTGTTCTTTTCCCTCCATTCAAACTGCTGTCTTTTGCTGTCTGTTGGCCAGCTCTCAGCTCAATAACTTGAACGTCTCTTTGGCTTTGCTGTTACTTAATTTTCTTCCTTTCAATCCACCCAAATACTGCTGCTAAAGTCATCTTCCCCCCCTCCATTTCATATTCCCGTGATTTCCCCTTGTCTTCTGCATCAGATTCAAAGTTTTTGGTCTCATCTTTTAGGCTATGAACAATTTCAACATTGTCTACATCTCTGCTCATGTTTTCCTTCTTTCTCTCCCAACTAACTGTGCTCTTCCGAAGCCGCCTATTGAAATGACCTCTATGTATCATTCTCCTCTTCAGATCTCCTTCCACGCTACCCATTTTATCTGGAACCCCCATTGTTCTTTGAGCACTCAATGGAACCTCTTTACTCATTTGATCTATTATTGAAATACACTTATTTCATGAGGCCTTTCCACAATAATTCCAGCATAGAAATGGGAGAAAAGAATAAAACCTGTCTTACCCCTCCTACTCCTCACTAAAAAATAACTTGCACCCCATTGACCATCAGCAAATGTACTGTTTGTCTGATCTGTTTACTGTTCTAACTCTGTAATTTAGGGCCTGATCCAAAGTCAGCTGAAGTCAATGGAAAGACTCACTGACTTCAATGGGCTTTCCATTGGTTCAGTGTCTTATATTATAAGCATTTTGGTACAGGGGCAGTCTTCTACATTTTGTGCAGCGACAGCCAGTGTGTCATTATTCAGATAATAATAAAAATGCCAGTTCCAGTTACAGCACGGCAATCTAAGTAGTTATGGCACATCTGCTATAAAAATTACCGTAGAAAGAGACAGTGAACTTCAGAGAAATATGGAGATAAAATTGCTTAATATGATACTATGGCTTAGTTAGGCTGATATGCAAAATTCAGTCTGTGTTGCTCTGTTGTGGTAATAGTAATATCTGCCTCTTCCATGTTAGGGCTAAGTCCATTTTGTTTGCAAAACAGTCTGGCTCTATTTTTGATAGAAAACCACATTGGATAATTACTTATCTGAACCTTAGGGGTATATCATGTCCTCAGACTTTTGGATCCAGTGCTTCTCAGATATAAAACTGCCAAATTAATTTTGGCTTCAAAGGGTTTAGTAATGTATGTTTACAGAGTAAGAAATGGGGTCAATGTGCCAGGCATTTGAGTATCTTTTTCATATGTCTTGACCACTTGAAAACAGAACATTTCATTAAACAGCAAGGGCTCCAGGCACATAGTTGGTTTAAAAACTCAGTTAAATTAACTTTCTGAGCTGGAATATGGCTCTATTTCCCTGCCCCTTCCTTGCCAACAAAGCACCGTATGAGAACATGGGGAAAATGTCAGGATGAAAGATGACCAGAACCTAATCTGTCATTCTCCTTTTGCGTTTGGAGTTCTAAAATACAGTATTGTTTTCTGACTGTTTGTGTAAACTCCTGTTTAAGCCAGTTTTTCCTTCTTGTCCTTTTTATTGACTCCTACTCCTGATAAGGAGAGAGCATCCATCTGAGGAGGGGAAAGGGGAGGAGGGAAAACATCTCTTTTAGTAACTCTTAAGTGTCAAGGATAAGGGGATAAGGTCCCTTCCTCCCCTGCTTTCTCAGGCCTGAGTGAAGTCCTTCTTACTCTGTTCTTTCAAAGAGACAAATTCTGTTATGCTTATTGAATACTACTGTACTCCACAAAGTCAAGGAGGTTACTTGTGGAGTAAAGTGCTTTTCAATATGGCCAATACTTTGGCCCAGAAAAATGTATTTTTTACCTTTATCTCTGAATATCTCCAGATCCTCCATCCTCTAGATCATCTTCCTGGTGGCCTTTTCTTTCTTTTGCATGTCTGTACTATTATTCTGCTCTAATAGGGTAGTCTTTTGTGTAGTACTACATCTGAAATTTCCTGTAGCTCAAGGATATGATTTAGTTGGGTAATAAGCTCCTGCCACTGTTTGGAAGAACCTTGCAAGGGAGATCAGTGTCTTCTTGTCATCTTTGTTAAATGTCCTTCCTGGGGCTGCACAAAAGACATAGACCGTGCACCCAAAGGCATACAGTTTAAAAAGGCAAAGACAGAGAATGGGCTTTGTGGAGAGGAACACAACATATATGCAAAACTGAACGAAGTTTTTAACAGTGTATACTGGCTCTTTAAGGCAAAGAGTAATCGAGATGGAGGTGGGTGATGGGATCCAAGCCTCCCCATTCCAACTAGCCTCAACTGAATGAAGACCCTGGGGACAGCAGAGGCAGGTGTTGAGGGAGACGAAGTGGTCCTGGGGGAAGACTTAGAGTTGGTGAGAAGAGATTACTGTTTCTTTATGGGACAGAAGCCTTTTAGTGCAGGGTGGGGAAAGGTTCTCCTCTTTCCCAATCAATCATCCAACCAATTAAGACAACCTTTGGGAATGAGGGGACAGTACAAAAAACTCCCTGTTCCTATTGTGGGTGGGGGAAAGTAGGGGAGGAGGAACTGGACTGGACTGTTTGCCAGTGGATTTCTAACACTGTGAGGGAAAGAGACGACCTAGAATCCCCTTTCCAAGCAGCAGAAGACAAATGGAACACCCAGGAGAACATTGGGAGGAAAGATTTTTGCTATCAAGATTTTGTGTTTGAGATAATTTTATTTTCAAAGACTTTTGTAGCCAGCACAGGTGGAACTGGACCAAGAAAGCCTTTTGAGAAAGAGTGAGAGCATGGTTTAGGGTGGCAGAGCTGTCCCAGAGCCTGATGGCCAACCCCAAACACTAAAAAATCATGAGTCGGGCTCTCTGGAATTATAAGGTTACTTTCAAAATAATGACCTTTTATTTAGTTTTTTAAAATTGTCTTCTGGTTTCCAAGCCTTTATTGAGAAGCCTCTTGCCCCCAATGTTTATGTGGGCATTTAAGATTCAAAAGTCAACTTTAAATGCCTGTAAAAAATGTGGGCTTCTTCAAAGTGGACTTAACTTCTGTCCTAACCTCTGGACTGGGGGAACTGCTGTTCTATTCCTCTTTCTCTCTCCTCCATTATTGGTATTCTCAGCACCTAGCCTAAGTCTCTTCTATTTCTCTTTAATTCTCTCTCCTTATTTCTTAAATTACTCAGTCTCCCTTCCTGCACCTACCCACACCTTTCCCTGAGCCCCATTCCAATGCACAGCCTTAATCTCCTGCTACTCCCCTGACATTCCCTTGCATTCCATCAGCGGCCCTTTTCACCTCTTCATCCTTTCTTTTGCTTATCAGATTCCCCTGTCTTCTCATCGTGTCCTTGCTAGAGCAATAACTATAGAGCGGCAGTCATCTTCCCTGAGGGTATATTGACTTCAGTCTCACTGATAACAGTAGGTGTTGGTGGTCATCTTACTAGGCGCAGCCTCACTTCCACATGTACAGGTGTAGAGAATGATGACCAACTTGCCTGAGTTAGACCCATCAAAAATAAGGGGACATAGTGGCCATTTTGAATACAAGAAAATTTATAAGATGGAATCCTAGTGTATTGTTATGGCAGGCAGCAGCAGCTGTTACTGTTGCACATTGTCATCCAAGTTCTTTTTCTTAATTTGTGAGCAAGTTTTGACTCTTAGGAAGACAGGGTTTTGTTCTGAACTATGCCAAGGTTTTTTTGCAAAGGCAGGTGTGGGAGACAAATAGCTATGCAAGCAGCAGGAAAATCTTCGCTATCCTTTGGTCTCTGATTAGTCAGTTCTTGAGGCAGAGTTGCTCACTTGGAACAGGGCTTTAGGCTGAGAATCCTGGAAGAAAAGATTGTTTTGCCTGCAGTTTGATCACTGCATTTGCGTGTGTGTGTGTGTGAGAGAGAGAAAGAGAGAGAATAAAGTGAGTAAAATGTAGTGTGTACTCAGAATCTGTGTTAGTGATTTCTCCTCCACTGGGAAACCAACCTGCAAGGTTCTGGACATCTGCTATGGCTTACAGAGGGGTTGGCAATACAGATGAGGAGAGTATAGGTATATTTCTTAACAATGTTAACTTTGATTGCCTTATTTTTTTTAAAGTAAAATACACTAGATTGCCCTCCTGCAGCAGCATCACTTTTCGTTTTCCACGCACTCACATTTTCAGCTGTAGTTCCAGTTACCTTACACCCTAAATCCTCCATTTCCTTTCTTATCACAATGAACAGTCAACTCATAGGATAAATAACTGAAATAATTATTTAAATGCCTTAATCAGCTAGTTTCTTGTCAGCATGACTGAAGAAGTAGGGATTTAAATTGTTAAAAGTCACTTTGGAAGCTTGATCCCATGCATAGAGAATGGGATAAGAGAAAGCATGGAGGTAGTTGTGGGAGAAGCAATCACAAGTGGTAGGAAGGCTGTCATATTTAGGAGTGGTAACAAAAGGAGATTCAACACAAAAATAGACTAAGTATGATGGTCAATATGTATGGTTTGAAGATGATTGCCAGAAACTCTATGTAGTGGAGAAGGGTCATTGCAAGTGTTCCAAGGGGACTAGGGATGACGGGATCAACATGATGGACCATGAGGAAGATTCTAGCAGTTACATTTTGTAAACACTGTACGAGGGGGTGTTATGGGTGGCATGCAGGCCAGTGAGGAGAGTACAGTAATCTTAGAGCTTGATTAATTTCCTGTAAGCTTGGAAAATCTGGTATAGTTTGCACCTTTTGAATTGACTTTCCAACTTTGTGCATCATTGCTATCCAAGAAAGGAAATTCACTAAATATGCTAAACCTAGGGGGAATTTTTGTTAAATGTAAATTGGAGTATGGATTTCTAAAATATTTAGTCTCGACTGATTATATGAATTCCAAATGTACAGTAGTTCTCTCTCTTACCTGCAAATTTTTTGGCGCTTACACATTCCAAGATATGGATATTTTGAATAATGTTTTTCACCTTCTCCACTGACAATAAGCACAGTGCTTTTGTTGGAAAATGTATGTATTTATCACACACATATACAAAAGGCAAGTAGTTTATTTAATAGTCTTGTAATTGAGAGAGAGGGATTTTCTTCTTTAAAAAATATTTAGTTTTTTTGCTAGTTACAAATTTCTCAATTTTTCTAAACCTATAGAAGATGATAGTTGTCCCTTTTGCACACCTTATCTTATTAGGTAGGGATTTCTATGCCTTGTTGAACTTTGATAAATAATAAAGTTTACCTTATTCTATTTTCTTCAGAAAAGTTTTGAAAATTACAGTGGTATGTTTCTGAACCTCAAAATCATTTTAGGTAGTAAAGTAGCTAATATTTTCTTAAAGAGACAGGCTGACCTGAAGAAGAGCTCTGTGTAAGCTGAAAAGCATGTCTCTTTCACCAGTAGAAGTTGGCCCAATAAAAGATATTATCTCACCCACCTTGTCTCTCTAATACCTTGGGAGCCACACAGCTACAACCTCACTGCAAGCATGATATTTTCTTGTCCATTCAGGTTAACATTTATTAAGAGATGACCAACGTTCATTTTCCTGTTTATAATATAAATTGAACATGTATATGCTGAACAATGCTAAAGTCAAACTAATTTTCTTAAGCACATTCATTAGATTAAAATTCATTCTTACATTTGTTTTAGATAATGGGCCAGCTTCTTCCAAGATCTCATAGAGAGATGTAAATTTTTAGTGAATATTTACCACAGTAACCACATGACAGTATGGGAAAAACTACAGAGATTCCACTTTAATCAAGATAAAAAATATCGACTGTGGTGTTGTAACTGCTGGCAAATGGCAATCAGCCTAAGTGTCCTAGGCCTTTGAAAGAGGACCCAGTATGTCTCAGATAACAAATTGCCAAATTATATCTGGCTTTCATTGACCTGGGTCTGGGTGGCCACATCCGTTCATGCACAGAATCTAGTTTGAAAAAACATTAATTTTCTTAATGCTGCTGATAAACTACCTGCCTTCAGTACACTGCATTTCAGCTTCAGGTGGCTGAATTTCCTCTCAATGACCAACAGCAGGCCAGGGGGCAGGCAGTTCACCATCTGATCGCCGATTTGATATAGTGAGGTGCCGATGCCAATTTCCCTTCCCTTCTCTGTGGTCAGTAAAGGAGGGAAAGGGGTCTCTTCTATTCTGACACCAACTGTGGTGGTCAATGTGTCATAGTTACATTCTGTGAAATTTAGGTGCTCCTTGGCGTTCCATTAGACAAAAGGGGAAATGGCTGTCTGAAAGCCAGGGTCTGTTTTAAACTGCAATGAAAATAATAAATACTAAAGTATAACTATAGTGGTGGCTCCAGCTATCTATTTTAGCAGTAACAAAATGACATGATTATTTTTTTTGTAGACTACTTTGTGTTAGCGTCTGGAACACACAATCATTTAACACCTGGCAATGGCCCACTGCAGCAATGCAGACCCATTCACGCACTCTTCGAGAACAGGAAAAACAGCACATGCCACTATAGTATTACTATCACCAAGAACAGAACAGAAAAAAAAAGACTGTTGGTCTGTTAATTGTTTTTATTAAAAGGTCATTAGATTTGATGATTAGCATGGAAAGAAGCAGAAACCAGAATTCTGGAGAGAGAGGAATTAATTATATTTTAAGGGTAGGGGACAAGATTTATATAAGGCCATATTCCTATTTGTAAAATTATACCAGCTGAGGCTCTGGCCTAAAGACTATATAAAATCCAGCTGAATTACAATCAGAGAGAGGGAGGGGAAGGTGTTAATTGATCATTTGGGAAGATTTTGTAGCTCCTTTAACCATTTACAAGTTAATATTTTATAGAGAGGGTAGCTAGGAAGGTCATAAAAAACAGATGAAACTTTGTAAAAGGGCATTTTAACATATCTTTATTTTGCCAGATTTTTATTAGAACTTTGTTTGTATAATATTAAATAACCCAATCTACTGTGCTTACATTGCATTCCACTCTTAACAACTTAAGAAAACAGTATCTTTTGTTATTTGGATTTAATCTGCACATCCTGTTTATACTTCCTTTTGGAAAACTCTTTTTCAGTTGACCAATGTTAGCTTTTATAATTCCTGCTTTATTTTATGAGGCTTATGCAAGTGAAGCACTTTAACATGCTTCAACATGTACAGTATAAGAATAGTAACATTCATTATAGTAATCCTTCTTCCTACGTGCCAGAAAGATCGTTCTACTGGAAATAAATCAGTATGTCCTTGCACTAACTGTTCATTACTATATCAGTATAATTTCCATTAGGAATGCTATATTTCAGAGTTTTAAAATATATTAGGTGAATACATGTGATTTGGGCAGAAATGTGGCATGTACGAGCTGAGTTTATTAAATCTATCTTTGCCTGAGAGACTAATTTTCTATTTGTGTTATTGAATTACAAGAGACTATCCTTTGAAATCAATGGAATGTCAGCATATTTACAGTATTAAGCATAGTAAATTTACTCAGCAGCACAGAATGGGGGTAACTTGCCCAATGTACTAGGCCTATTTTGCAGAAGTAAACTGGTTAAATAAAAGGAAGTGCTTAGCTGTTTAAGTTATGAGAGAAGGAAAAAAGTAGTTGGGCAATTCTTAAAAATCTATCAGCTTTCTAAAACATCCGTTACTCTAGCACCTAGGCATTATATATAGATTAAACTTTAAAAAAAAAGGGAACATTAAGGTTGCTAAGTGAAGCATCAAAATTAGAGAAATGAAGAATCTAAAGGTTGCTCATGCAACCTTAACTCTACCTTCTTATGTATATGCACTATCATATAGTCTTATGTTACATTATCACATATTACTATTTCTGCAGCAGTTTCTGCAGCCAGTCTAAGGACTACTATACAACTTATGTCCCCAGGCACTTCCTAAAGTATTCTGCCTTGTGTAAGCAGAGTGCCTCAGGCTACCTCTTCTTGGCCACTGAACAGCCACACCAAGTGCTCTTCCTGGGAATAAAGTTACAATTTGACTCACAATGTGTCAGGTTTTGTTCTGAGACCTTCATAATAAAAAGGCACATAGTGATAAGTTAGGAGTAGATTCAGAAACAGTCCACCTATGCTGCCCTTACTCGCACTGAGTGACACCTTACTACACAAGTTGTTTAAATGAAGACTGGCACAATAGGCCAAAAAATATTTTGGGCTGGATTCTGACACCCTACTCATACAGATTAATTCCTTACTGCATAAGCAGTCTCACTGGTTGCAGTGGACTACTTTTGGAATAAATTGCCACTCATTCTGAATAAGCCTGTCAGAACCCAGCCCTTTGTTAAAAGAAGAGCTGATTAAAAATCAGAATTTCTGTCTGCTGAGTCCTATTTGGGCAGGAGACTGTATCTTCCATGATGCACTATGTTCATGGGACTCCCCTGATGTCCCAGGTCAACTCATCCAGAGAATGCCAGGTCTATAGAGGAGAATGGGGGCATGAAGCACTTAAGCATGAGGTACTGTGGCAGCTCAATGGCCAATGTCAAACTCAGCAGAAACAAAACTTTTTTGTCACTTTTTTAAATGAACTTTCTATTCTACAAAAATAATTGATGTTTAGACTCGCAGGGCTGACAAGAGGTGGAGAAGCTGGTACAAATTAAGGGGCCCGAAGGGTCCACCCTTGCTGGGGGGACTGAAAAATTTGTTTCACTGGGGCCCAAACCCGTTCTCGGCAGCCCTGTAGACTCGTTGCCTGTTTCAGGAAGGAAACAAATGTCTAAATATTGTAGTGGATGGACGTGCTAATTTTTGACTCATTCTGATGGGAAAGTAGCTTTCACCTTAATTATGGAGTATGCACTGCCTTAGATTGCATTTCCTTGTTTCATGGGTTTGAATCATATCATTATGTTAATGTATCTTGTGTGGTTTTATTTCTAAGTTAATAATAAGCTACAATTATTAGCATAATGATGAGACCTTTTAAAAATTGACGGGCAGCTGGTTAAGCTGCATAGTTTCTAGAAATAGAAACAATTAAAAATGGAAGTTACTAAATGTTTTGGGCCATATCCTCAGCTGGAGTAGTGGGCTCTGTGCTGATTGACACCAGCTGAGACTCTGGCCGAGTCTGCATTTATTTCCTTTCTTCTGTGCTGCTTTCTTTTCCTGTTCTGTTATGTAAGACATTATAGTTATAAGGTGTCTATCACAAACATTTCTGTCTTAAATGCCATGGAGGAAGAGCACTAGCTATACTCCACATAAGCAATAAAATGTATATTGCTTGTGTGCTCTTTTGGTTTCCTTGGAGGTATATATGTATTAAGGGTAAGGTTCTGAATAAAATGATCATTTTTCAGTTCTCATTTTTGACAAACCATAGCCCCGATCAAAAACACTTAGCAATTACGCCCACACACTCATTAGCTTTTCACAGGATGGGAGTGAGGTAAGAAACAGAGGTCAGAGAAGAGGAAGTGGTGCCTGTCTAGATGGGAGACATGATCAAAGTCTTGACAAGGATACATCACACAGACATCCTTTTAAAATGAATCAAGAGTGTTGATACTAAGAATTGAAAAATACGTATATTTTATAAGTATAATCATTTTATAAAACACAACTGCAATATAGGACTTTCCAGCTTCCAAGGTCTTTACAATCACTAATTAACTAACTCTCTAGTTCAAACAGCAATCATTTTGGGGAAGTTCTATGGCTCATGTTATGTGGGAGGTCAAACTAGCTGATTATAATGGACCTTTCCTGTCTTACAATCTATTAATCTAAAATCAATGAAATCTCACAATATCTCTGCAAAGCAGGTAAATATTATACCTATGTTTACAGTTAGGGAAGCTGAGGAATAGATTATAGTGAATTGTTTAAAGTCATAGATAAAGCTAGTTTCAGAACCAAGTCTGAGCTTGTATGCCTATTCTCTGAATTACTAAATTATGACCCCCCGCCATGTATACGTATATAGTAGGGAGGGTCATAATTTAGATATTTTACATATATAGCCTCAAGACTAGTTTGGAATTTTTGCTCTTATCCCACCTGTACTGTGCTTGCACCAATAGACTCCAAATAACCCCATAATTAGTTTTCTCTGCTGTGGCACTTTTAATAAAGTACGTGCTTATTTTGTTTCTCTTCTTTTTTTTCCCCACTCCCCTTTTCCCTATATTTCATTTCTGAAGTTCAAATAAGACACCTGCACCTAATTTAAAGGAGTCACATCACTTATCATTTGGAAGTATGCAGAAAAGCTTCTTGATATCTGCCTATCCATATTTTTGACCCACTGGTTTACTGGATTCTAAGTACTCATTCAGATTCCAAAAAATATACTGAGGTGGACTTTAAAGCAGAAGTTTTTTGTTCAGTTCATAAATTGGTGAAGAGAACACCTTTTCTCACTTAAGATTATAAAATTCTTTGGCACATGTACATTTCATTTAAGGTGATGGTGGAGGGGGGGATTGTGGAAGTTATCCTGCACATATTAATGTAAAGAAATGCATTTTTTTTGCGCCTCCCATTTTGGAAACAAACTGGACAGATCCAGCTTTCTCCTGGTGAAGTACAGTTCACAGAACATAAATTGTTGAATAATAAGCTCTCAAATGAATATTTACAATTCTATATGCAGGGCTTTATCTATACAGCTAGAGAGAGAACCAAAGTCCTGCCCACTTATTAAAGATTCCTCAGCACTTTGTATAAGGGTAGGGATACTGTCCATGATGATGTAGACTCTTGGCTAAATTCCAACTTGGTTAATTACATTTTTGCCTTCCTAAACTCCATCCAAGGCTTCAGTCAGAGTTGACCTTCAGTTCCTGACCTAACTTGGTGTATACTGGGGATCAGCAATCTTTGCCACATGGGTCACCTGAGTAAGCCGCCTGGCAGGCTGGGCTGGTTTGTTTACCTGCTGCATCTGCAGGTTCGGCTGATTGCTGTTCCCACTGGCTGTGGTTTGGTGCTCCAGGCCAATGGGGGTTGTGGGAAGTGGCGGCCAGTACATCCCTCAGCCCACGCCACTTCCAGCAGCTCCCATTGGCCTGGAGCGGCCAACCGCAGCCAGTGGGATCCCCGATCGGCTGAACCTGCGGGTACGGCAGGTAAACAAACTGGCCCGGCCTGCTAGGGGGCTTACCCTGGCAGGCCGCTAGCCGAAGGTTGCCGATCCCTCTTGTATACCATTGCAGAATAGCTGAACTCTTACTACATTTCATACCACAGAAGGCTGCAACCAGCAGTAGATACAACTGATTCTCTCTCCATCTCTCTCTCTCTCTCTCTCTCTCTGAAACTTAACTGCAAGTGGTTGTCCTTTCCAATCACGAGATAGGTTCAATCAAACAGAATCCTTGAAAAGCCCATAATGGGTCTTTCACCATGTACTTTCTTGTACAATTTCTCAAATAATTTGTGAAACTCAAGTTCTAAAAATGCATATTCATCTAGAGCTATGAAAACATTTGATTTCTACTTAACCTGAGAGGTTCGCAGAACCAATGTAGTTTGCATGAAAGCCAGCTAATTTAATTCCTAAGGATGCCCATTTTCCAGCCAGGCTCAGTCTGGGATAAAATGTCCTTTCATATGAAAGGATCATCCTAGATTATGTGACTTCCTCCCATGACTAGCTCCTTTCTCTAATATTTGGGATTGCAAAAGCAACAATCAAATCTCTTTTTACAACACTCCTACAGCTTTCAGCTTTTCAGGAGTTTTTCTCCACCCCTCTCGATGAACACCATGACCTCACCCTAGAAACAAAGGACACTGCTATCATAACATTAAAGATGCTAATAGCCAGGTGACATTTAACATTTGTTTCCGGCGGATTATTTCCAAGAGATTTATTTGATTAAAACAGAAAAGAACATCTTTTTTTTTAATTACCAGTTCAAATAATCAAAAACTTTAAACACATTTTTGCCCTAGGATCTGCACACACAGAATGCAGTGGGAGACAAACATGGTCATCCAAGGACAAAGTTTTATTCTTATTGATTTCTTCTGCTTTTGCAATTCTAACCTTCAAGTTTTAAAAGCTCTACCAGGTGTTTTATATCTTTTCCAGCCTTGCCATCCCTTCCATAACTGAGAAAATCAAACTGATTTCTGATTGAAGGGCAACTGATGATGATTTTGTTACCTTTATTACAATAGCACCTAGATGCTGCTATGAAGAAGTGGGATGCCTTTATGAGAGGTGCTATATAATGATGAAGATAAAGAGATAGTCCTTACCCCAAAGAGCTGACAAGCTTGATTAATGAGAATGCACAACAGATGGATGAAGCAAACAGATGAGGGTGGAAGGAAAGGAGGATGTATAACTTAATCTCTCTCCTCAGTAATTGTCTAGAG
Organism: Gopherus flavomarginatus; assembly: GCF_025201925.1. Taxonomy (NCBI): domain Eukaryota; kingdom Metazoa; phylum Chordata; order Testudines; family Testudinidae; genus Gopherus; species Gopherus flavomarginatus. The sequence continues at coordinate 198,941,338 of NC_066617.1, read as the reverse complement.
CATGAATCCTCAACCAGCAGGTTCAGTCCCACGAAAGGATCAAGAATTTCTCTTCTTCCTTCCTTCCGTCCTTCCTGGGATGAAGCTCTACAAAGTGTTGTAAAATGAGGGGCCATGATATGGAAAATGTTGAGAACCACATCTTTTTACAGTCTTTTACAGTGATAGCAACTTATAGGATGATTCCCTTTTCCGCTTCCAATTTGGGGACAAATTTACGAATCGGCTTTGTAGAACATGACAGTGCATAGTGCTGTGGAATTCAAGTGAACAGTACCATGTATCTATAAATATGTGTATAGTAGCTTTCATTTTAGGTACCTGTCACCCATGGTATAATTTGTAGAGGGGTCAGAGAGAGAAAATCTCTCTAGGGATTATCTCTCAAATCTCTTTCCTGCCATTCTGTTGGAAGCAGTGGATGAGGCTTCTGCCCCATCTGCAGAATAGGTAGCAGGGACAGTGCCTCTAAACCTAGCAAATCACTAGAGATCTAGATGGGTCCTTGGGATGCCCAGGGACTCATGTAGAGCCCATTTGTCTTTGCACCAGGTCTGGGCCCCAGTGCCCTCCTTCTCCCCATCTCCCTTCATAGTCCTAGCAGCATGGTTCCATTTTTAAACATGAGGGCCCCAAACTAGACACTTACATTCATATTTGGGCACCTGAATTTCACTTTGGCTTATTTGCATTGTGTTCGTGCCCAGATATCTCAATCAAAATCAAGGTCCTTTTATGCTAAGCTCAAAACATATAGGAAGACATGGTTCTAGCATTGAAGATAACATAAAAATACAAACCAAATAAATAATATTATAAACACCCCTTAGCTCAACTCTCCCGCCCCAGCTCTCCACATAAAGTGAAGGTGGCTTAAGGTTTCCACAGCTCAAATGGAATCAAGCACCCAGAGGAACCAAAGAGGATGCCAACCAGTAAAATAAGAATGTCTGAGAATAAGCCCTGCCTTGTAAAACACGTGAAAAATGTATTTTAAGGATTCTTTCTTTCTTGTCCTTGCCTCCCAAACTCTCACAAGGTACTTTGGTGCTGTGTAAGGTCTCAAAATAAATTTTGAGTAGGATTTAAGCAATGCATGGGTCTTGTGCTGCCTCTCTGCACTGGGTGAATTTCACCCTCAGAGCCTTTATAATATTTAAAAATAATAATGAGGCAAAAATTATATAGAAGTGGCATATCAGGTAACTGTTTGGTTCTGATTTTTGTGTTAGAGCCATAATGATCACAGCATTCCTCCAACTGTCTTTACAATGGAGTTCTCTGACCCCTACTATATCTCACAGAACATGTACTGTCACCATAAGTTACCCTGTAAAAGAATCATATCTTCCACTGTATTTACCATGTAGTTACCACATACTTAACAAAAAAATAACATATTTTATTTTGTGGTAGCTCAGTGAGGGAATCAAATCACTACTGTGAATGAGTAATCAGTGCTGTGCAATGAGACACTGACTGGCTGGTTTTGCTAAGAAAAGGCCTATCTAGACGAGAGCATAAAATTCTTCCAAAACATCTATTTTCCTATCCTACAATGTATTTTGTTTTGTTTTAACAAGTTAACTGCTGCAAAACACACTGATTAAGTCTGGCAAACACCCACATCTCATGTTACTGAACTGATTGTACAATACAAGCTGATGTTCCACTGATTACAAAGGAATGGCACATTTAATCTGGTAAGACACATAAAAAAATTGGTTCTGCCAGCAGAGGGGTTAAACTATGACTATGCTGAGAGCCTGTTTGCTAAGTTTCAGCCTGCAGCACAATTAATTCACTTGAGTTATAATATATCCCTCTGTGAAAGGTATATGAAAAAACTATGTTCTAATGAAACTTAGAATGTTCCTTTTTATCTGGAAAATCTATATTTCTCTTCATCTTATAATACAAAAGTAGAACACACAGTAATAATATGATTATGTAGGGTTTTTTTTGGTCTAAAGATGTATTTACTAGGCCAAATTCTGTCCTCAGAGACATCCAGATAGCTCCACTCAACTGGGTTGTACAGGTATAACTGAGGACAGACCTTGGCTCATTACTTCCAGATGTTTTAGACCCTGCTCTTGTAAGTAACTCCATGCTGGTAGCCCCCTGCACCTATTCACTTCATGGAGCTCTGTTCACTTCAGTGAGGGCTACCCACAAAAAGTCTGTTGCAGAATCTGAGCTTAAGATGCCACTTGCTTACTTTCTTCTGAATTCCTCCTTTCCTCTTCCTCCCCTACAAGCTGTATTTCCCCCACAAATTTGCTTATATTGCACCCAATTCTGGCTACAGACAAGGAAGCTGTGCACAATTATTGAAGGGCAGAATTTGGCCCACTGTGTTTGAAGTAAAATGATACTTTCAATTATTAAATGAAAGCACCTGGCCTGGTTTTAGAGAAGGAGATCACCGGAGTCCCAGTGATTGCTTTTATTTTGGTTACCAAGACCTGTTTCCAAGAATCTTCTTAAAGCAAGACTTTCCATCACTTTTCTATTAAAAAAAAATCTGCATTGTGCAATATTATGGACACTTGCAGCCCTCTGGTAAATTCTTCACTTGAACCGTACAGCAGCTTTTATGAAGTTTTGAATGTCAAGTCTTTTCCCAGTGTATCTGAACTTTCCATTTTACAAGTGAGGTCTGCAATTTTTTTTTCTGAAATGGAGCAAAAGAATTGTTAAATATGAACCCTGGCACTCACTCTGTTTCACACCAATCCAACTGGAATGGTCAGAAGTGAACAAACAGGGTCATGTACAGTAAGCAGCACTCAGCTCAGAATCTGTGTTGCCTCTACTATGCTAGCTAGCACCTAGTGCACAGTTAAGGAGATGTCATATATTAAAAGGGATGAGCTATGCTGTGAGAAAAGCTTTGCATGACACAATATGCCGTTGGCTGACAGCAATCAGTACTTCCACCTACTAGATAATTCTGAAAATTCAGTGACTCTGAAGACTTGACACAATTCTTCTTCCACTTTTCATTATTAGGTGCTAAGTTCCTCCTAAAGATTTTTGTATGTCCTTAATTCCCATTAACCCCAAACTTCTCAAAGACTGCAGTACATTTCAAGTCTCATCGATATAAAGGTGCTCAGCACTTGGTAGTGTTGGACCCTAATATCATAACTGTATTTTTTTAAGTAGCACGTACCACATATTACTTTGAAACTCAGTATTTTTATGGATCAAACCAGTCACAAATGTACTGAGGCTAATGTAGGTCTACCCCTGAAGAAAAACATCTACCTAATTTGACCAGATGTAATAATTTACATTTTATACAAGAGATGTATGTACTGAGACCCAGAGGGTATGTCTACACTGCACACTAAGCTCCAGCTTGTGGGACCCAGTCTTGTGGATGTAGTGTTTCTGAGCCCATGCTTGAGCATCTACATGGCACTGTAAAACTGAGACCTGTGTCTCAGCCATGCTTACAGATTTGCACTAAGCAGACCTTCTGACTCAGGTCTGAGGCTTATACTGCATCCACACTACAAAATGAAAAGGCTTGAACCCCAGTTATAGTGGGACTGGGACTTTGACACAGCCTTCTAACAGGATTCTAGGACCCAGTCCTGAGTGCTTGCTGACCCAAATCGGGCTGATTTGTGTGTGGATGGAAGGGAGGCTTGGGCTCAAACCTGAGTCAGAGCTGGGCTTAGTGTGCAGTGAAGACATACCCTAAGTGACCTTTCCCAAAACTACACAGTGAGTCATTTGCAGAATCATGACTAAAACCAAGCTCTCTTATTGTATTCTATTCTATGTAGGTTCTTCTTAGAACTGGTCAAAACATTTATTTTTCTCAATTTATAATCACATTTGACATTTTTTTCATGAAAAATTGCAGCCATTTTCCAACCAGCTCTTATTCTCCATTGCATTCCCATCATGGTGGTATATGAGCACCTACCTAGCCTCTAAGTTCCAGAAAACATTGAGTTCCAAGCAAGTGCAGATTAAATAAGTGAGGACATTTTTCAGCAATAGCAATAATGATAAGTAAACCCTATACCATGCCAACAGCTTTAGCAAAACAAAATAAATAAATGAACAAAAAGCATCACTCATCTCTTAACTGGGACTTACACAAAGTAGTTGACAATTCCCTTCGAGCTAGTGGATAACAGAGGATTGAGTACTATTGGAAACAGAACTGATCAAATGACAGAAAGGGGAACTGTATCAACCTGATGAGGCTTTCATACTGACTGTGTAAATTGGAATTGACCTCAAGGAGCTCAGCACTGAAAGGTTGTTCTGAGAGAGATTTGTATAAATACTGCACTAGTAAAGCATTTGGTGTAGTTGATTAAAGAAATTCTAGCAAAAAAAAATTAGTTGTAGGATGCAATAATGCTAAAAGACAACTGCATGAGATATGACTCTATAACAAATAAAATTATTAATATTAACTTAGGTATCAAATATAGGGAAGGTGAAAGGGTGGCTTAAAGCACTTTGGTCTTATAACTCCCCTTGAGCTGCGAGTTCCTTACTTTTCACTGATTTCCTTTACCCCTGAAAAAAATGTCTTGAATCAAAATGAAAATATTTTGGGTTTTGTTTTGTTTGTTTCTGCCCCTCCTCCCGCTCTTTTTCCCTTCTTCTGTGTTTGTCTGTGCCCTAAAAATACACATTTCAGTTTCATGGTTTTTAAAAGTTTTTTGATTCCCTGACATTTTCTCTTCCCATTTTCTTTTTGTCTCCTTTTCTAGTGGAGAATGAGAGGGAATAAAAAAAACAACAACAATCTGAAATGATTCATTTCAATTACATTACATTCAAATCTAAAAGGAAATGTTTAGTACCAAACTGAAAGGACATTTTTTCATTACAAATCATTCAACTGAAAAATCAGAAATTTTCTAAGACAGAGATATTTTTTGGTTGTAATTTCAAAAAAGCCCCACCACTTTCTGAACAGTATTTTTTGGCTCTTAATTTGCCAGAGTGCATATACGAATGTCTTAAACTAGAGCACACCATTTCAGGAGGTGTGATGGATACAATAAGGGGCTGCCTATCCTCGTTCTACTTTTTCTTTTTGCCATTTTTCCAGGAAGCACTATAGAAATCTGTGTTTCAAAACAGCAGGGATGTTGGTCGACATAACTTAGATTACAGGATTGACAGGCGCCAAGGAACCTAGTGAGTGATCTAGAATCCCTTAGAAAAACAACCTCATTGCATTTCATCAACACTAGTTTCCAGATAAATGGCAGCATCTGCAAGCAAAATGCAGAAAATATCACGTTTGGCAGTGCCTTCCATTGACATCATTCACCTTGTGTGTTCTAAGTGAAATCCTATTTTCATCATTTTAACTGGCTTATCGGTGTTAATTCCTAATGCTGATATCTCCTTGAAAGTGGCACATGGACACATCTGCAAGGAATTAAGCAGGCTGCATGTTTCTAAACAGAGATATACATTTATTGAAAACAGTTTTTTCCTCTGGTGGGGATGGAGGCAGGAAGAGAAGAGCATTGCGTATCCCAAGATGAAAGTAAGAGCTGGTTGTAAGTTCTGCTCCTACTTACCCATTCACTGATTGCTGGGTGGGCAAAATTTGGGTTGAGTTGTCAGTTCCACTTCAGGATAAATATGTTTGTATCCAAGAAAAAGAAATATACATAGGCTTAATCATTTTCTTAATGCTGATGGATATTCCAAACTTCCAAGAGAATCAAAAAGAAAATTCAGTTTCATCATACAGAATGATTATTGCCAGCTAGCTAGAGATTTTATTTTAAAGGCACTTGATTAGTGTAGCTGAATGCAGAGTGTATTTAGAGTTGATGGATTTGTTGCAGTTGACATCTGAGTAGTACCTCTTAGGTTCCAACTTGATTGTTTGGTAAAATTTATAAATATGTAGTCGGAGTGCTGGGATGATATGTAAACAATGATGAGTATTAAAATTACTAAAGTTGATGAAGAATTAGCAAAGAGGAATTACACACATTTTCTATATAAAATATATGTGCTATTCAGCCAATAAATCATGCCCTTACCTCCTGGGAAAAAGGCTATTGTAGTTGGAGTGCTAGCAATAACTATGGGTAATCTGGGCAGAACATTCCCATTCTAAATACCTGATTTTAGTAATTCATGATGTTAAACATATTTCAACTATTGGGCTGATATTTTGCAGGCCTGATCCCTGCCTGGAGGTGATGATATATTTTTTTTAAAAGCATGAGGAGAAAAAAAGGAAAGCCAGTTGAACTCGGTGATACCTAATGGTACTTGAAGTTAATGTTATGTTTAAATGCTTTGCTGGACTGGGGCCAGAATGCCCAAAGACATCTCTTGAGGGGATTTGCTAGTGGGGATTCTCTATGTCCTAATAAAGAAGAGAGGATAGAAGTTGATAAAGTACAGGTAGGAGCTGAAGAGAAACAGTCAAATGAGCATCACATGAAGGCAGACAAATATTGACAAATCTTCTAAGTATTTGTATACAAATTCTAGAAGTTTAAATACTAAGGTGGGTTAATTTGAGTCCCTGGTATTAAATGAGAACACTGATATAATAGGCATCACAGAAACTTGGTGGAATGATGGTAACCAGTGGGAAACAGTGATATCAAGGTATAAAATATATAGAAATGACAGGTAGGTTGTGCTGGTGGGGGAGAGGCACTATATGAGAAAGCAAACTTATAGACAAATATAGTAAAAATCTTAAATGAATCAGACTGTACCTTAGAATCTCAATGGGTAGAAATTCCATACTTGAATATTAAGAAAATAGCAGTAGGAATATAATATAATATAATACCAACCAGGAATATAAAACTGACCAGGATGGTGATGGTGATTGTGAAAAGCTCTTGGAGATTGAGAGGCTATAAAAATAGAAAAATCAATAATGATGGAGGATTTCAATGCCTATATTGACTGGATACATGTCACCTCAGGACAGGACGCAGAGATGATGATTCTAGAGATCATTAGTGACTGCTGCTTGAAGCAGCTAGTCCTGGAACCCACAAGGGGAGATGCAATTTTTGGCACACAGGCAGGGCTGGCTTCAGGCACCAGCGCAAGAAGCAGGTGCTTGGGGTGGCCAATCGACAGGGGCGGCACATCCAGGTCTTCGGCAGCAATTCGGCTGCGCGTCCCTCAGTCCCTTTTGGAGCAAAGGACCCACCACCCAATTGCCACTGAAGAATGAAGTGGTGCAGTAGATCTGCCACCGATCGTGGCTTTATCTCCCCTTCCCTTCACTGCTTGGGGCAGCAAAAAAGCTGGAGCTGGTCCTGATCTGGGTCAAGAGGTGCCTATAACTGAACTGATCTATAATAATGACCAGAATGAAATTAAATTTAACATCATCATTTGTGTGGTGGGGGAAATACCAAAAAAGCCGACCACAGTCACATTTAACCTCAAAAAGGGGAACTACACAAAAATGGGGAAATTAATTAAACACAAATGAAAAGGAATAGTTACAAGACTGAAATGCCTGTGAGCAGCATGGAAACTTTTTTAAAAACAGAGGCTCAAATTAATAGAGGCTCAAATTAAATGTATACCCCAAATTAGAAACAAAAACCAATAAAAGGACAAAAAATGCCACCATGGCTAAACAACAGAGAAAAAGAGCTGGTTAAATGCAAAAAAGGTAACTTTTAAAAACTGGAAGTCAAATTCTACTCAGGAAAATAGAAAAGAGCATAAACTGTGGCAAGTAAAGTATAAAAGTATAATTAGGCAGGCCAAAAAAGAATTTGAAAAGCAACTAGCAAAAGACACAAAAACTAACAGCACTTTTTTTTAAAATACATCAGAAGCAGAAAGCATGCCAAACCATCAGTGGGCTGTCTGGATGCTTAAGGAGCTCTCAAGGAAGCAAGGCCATTGCAAAGAAGCTAAATTAATTCTTTACATCAGTCTTCACTGCAGAGAATATGAGGAAGATTTCCACAGCTGAGTCATTCTTTTTACGTAACAAATGTAGGAACTGCTCCAGATTGAGGTATTGATAGAGGTAGTTTTGGAACAAATCAATAATTTAAACAATAAGAAGTCACCAGGACCAGGTGGTATTCACCTAAGAGTTCTAAGGAATTCACATATGAAATTATAGAACTACTAACTGTGTTATGGAACTTATTGTTTCAATAAGCCTCTGTACTAGATGACTTGAAGCTAGCTAATAGAATGCCAATTTTTAAAAAAAGCCTCCCAAGGCAATTACAGTCCGATAAACCTAATTTCAGGACCAGGCAAAATAGTTAAAACTATACTAAAGAACAGAATTATCAGACACACAGATAAGCATGATCTGTTAGGGCAGAGTCAACATAGTTGTGGTGAGGCATGATTTCCCTTTACAAATCTAGTAGAATTCTTTCAGGGGGTCAACATACATATGGCCAAGGGGGATCCAGTGAACATAATATACTTGGCCTTCAGAAAGCCTTTTACAAGGTTCCTCACCAAAGGCTCTTAAGTAAAGTAAGCTGCTGTGGGATAAGAGGGAAGGTCCTCTTGGATGAGTAACTGGTTAAAAAATAGGAAACAAAGGTAGGAATAAATGGTCAATTTTCACAATATAGAGAGTTAAATAGTGATGTCTCTCCAAGGATCTGTAGTGAGACTAGAACTGTTCAACATACTCATAAATGATCTGGAAAAAAGGGATAAACAATGAGGTGACAAAATTCGCAGACGATACAAAATTAATCAAGATAGTTAATCCAAAGCAGATTGTGAAGGGTTACAAAAGGATTTCATTAACCTGGGTGACTGAGCAACAAAATGGTAGATCAAATTTAATATTGATTAATGAAAAATAATGCACGTTGGAAAACATAATCCAAAGTATACCTACAAAATGATGAGAGTTTTCACTCAAGAAAGAGATCTTGGAGTCATTGCAGATTATTCTCTGAAAATATCTGCTCAATGTGCAGCCTTAGTCAAAAAAGCAAACAGAATATTAGGAACCAGTAGGAAAGGGATAGATAATAAGATAGTAAATATCATAATACCACCATATAAATCCATGTTACGCTCACACCTTGAGTTTTGGTCACCCAATCTCAAAAAAGATATACCTTAGAACTGGAAAAAATACATAGAAAAACAGCAAAAATTATTAGGATTATGAAACAGCTTCCACATGAGGAGAGATAAAAAGCCTAGGACTGTTCATCTTGGAAAAGAGATGACTAAAGGGTTATACGATAGAGGTCTATAAAATCATGAATGATGTGGAGAAAGTGAATAAAGAAGTGTCATTTACCCCTTCATGGGTATCCCAATGAAATTAATAGCTAGCAGGTGTAAAACAAAAATAGGAAGTACTACTTCATACAATTCACAGTCAATCTCTGGAATTCATTGCCAGGAGATGTTGCGAAGTCCAAAATTATAGCTAAGTTCAAAAAAGAATTAGATAAATTCACAGAGAATAGGATCATCAATGACTATTAGTCAAGTTGGTCAGGGATGCAACCCAATGCTCTGGGTGTTCCTAAGCCTCTGACTGCCAGAAGCTGGAATGACAAGGGATGCATCACTCGATAATTGTCTCTGGAGCATCTGGCACCAGCCACTGTCTGAAGTTGGGATACTGGGTTTGATGAACTATTGGTCTGACCCAATGTGGCCATTCTTATAGCATCTTTTACTCTCTGGGTATATCCCACTGGACCCTGTTTCCTATGTATAGGCCTGGTCTTGGCCAATAATATGGAAGAATGATGGTCATCGATCATCTGTATATTAGGTATTTACAGAATGCCTATCTCAACAGCACAGAAGTGCTGCATATATTTATTTAACATTTGCATGGTATTATCCATAGAAGGCCTCTAGGTAGGTGTGTAGCCATAGAGCTAGCTTAAAAACATTTTATTGAGCAGTAATAGAAGAAACCTACAGGTCTATACCTTGTAAGGCATTAGTTTAAGCAGTTAGCATAAGGCTTTGAGTCTTATTAGCCTTAGCATAGGTAAATGGCCCAACAGTGACTCTGAGTTTGGGGAACTGGGAACATTGTGGTTATGGCAGGGGTGAGTGGTAGTGTAAAAAATGATAGTGGGTACCTGCAGGAAAATTGAAATGATACTAAATTTGGATATTTTAGGATAGGAACATTGGCAGATGCAAACCCACAAACTAGTATTGTTAATATATTGATCTATAGCAGTGGTGGGCAACCTGTGGCCGGCGGGCTGCATGCAGCCCATCAGAGTAATCCTCTGGTGGGCCTCAAGACAGTTTGTTTACATTGACCGTCCTCAGGCATGGCTGTCCACAGCTCCCAGTGGCTGAGGTTCACCGTTCCCGGCCAATGGGAGCTGCGGGAAGTAGTGGCTACCCTGTCAGGCCGTGTGTGACCCGCAAGCTGTCCACCACTGATCTATACAATAAGTAAACCACAACATTATCAGGATGAGGAAGATAGATATGGTCAAAGGAAGCTGGGCATTTGTATGAATATTCATGCCCTGAGGAGGTCTGGCTGTGGGGCTTTCCCTCACCTCCTTTGAAATTTCAACCCAGAGGTAGGTACAACTATGTGTGAGATGCCAGAGGGTCACCTGAATTAGTCCTGAGATTCTGAGGCTTTGGAGCAAAGGACTTTAATCATGCCCAAAACTGAGACATCAGGTGGGGCAAGAAGTGGCCCTGGGGAAGTTGAACAGGAGTTGTGCCAAGCGTAAGCCAGTCTGTGCTGGCACACTTTCCGGGCCCTAGTCTGGGACCTGTTAGAACGGAAGGGCCTGGGTCCTCCAATCCACCCCAGATTCCCCTATGCCTAGCTGTGGGATGGGCACAACTAGGGGGTTACCAATAAGAAAGCCGACACAGCTGAACCTTGCTCAGGGGGTCCCTGACACATTGAACTGAAAGAGAAACTAGAGCAGCAAGCACTGACCTCTAAGCCTCTGATCCAACAGACAACCCTGCTACAGGCACATTGTGGAAAGGCACAAAGTCTGTCATTCCTTTAAAGAGAGAACATGGATTCTAGGGACCTACATCTGAAATAGCACCTGATGGAGCTGGCTATGAGGCCTGCCTCTGCACCAATGCCTTCACTGGATTGTTCAGTCAGCATCAGGCACCCTCCACCTCTATGGCAGCTCCACACAGACCCCAAAACTCTGAATTTCCCCCAATAACGGTGTCATGGTATGACCCCCACTCTGAACCTTAGCATCCAAAAGATGGGGTACCAGCATGAATTCCTCTAAGCTTAATTACCAGCTTAGATCTGATAGGCTGCCACCAAACAGGACTTCCAGTGCCTGGTACACTCTGATCCCCCCAAAACCTTCCCAGGAGACCCCCAAGACCCAAACCCCTTGAGTCTCACAACCAAGGGAAATAAACCATTCCCCCTCCCTCCTTTCTTCCTCCCAGATCCTCCCCTCCCTGGGTACACTAGGAGATCACTGTGATTCAAACTCCTTGAATCTTAAAACAGAGAGGAATGTCACCTTCCCCCCTCCTCTTTTCCCCTCACCAAGAGGCAATACAGATTCAAGCTCTGTGAATCTAAAACACAGAGGAATTCCACCTTCCCCCTCCCTTCCCTCCTTTCTCCCACCAATTCCCTGGTGAGTACAGCCTCAATTCCCTTGAGCCTTAACAAGGGAAGAAATCAATCAGGTCTTTTAAAAAAGAAAAGCTTTTAATAAAAGAAAGAAAAAGTAAAAATTGTCTCTGTAAAATCAGTTGGAAACTGTTACATGGTCTTTCAGCTTATAGACACTAGAGAGAAGCCTCCCCCGCAGCACAAATTCAGATTAAAATCCTTCCAGCAAAATACACATTTGCAATCAAAGAAAACAATCAAAAGATTAAAACCGCCTCATCTACTTAGTACTTACTATTCTGAACATATAAGAGATTGTATCAGAGAGATTGGAGAGAAACCTGGTTACACGTCTGGTCACTTTCAGAACCCAGAGAGAACAAAGGACAAACAAACAACACAAAACAAAGACTTCCCTCCACCGAGATTTGAAATTATCTTGTCTCCTGATTGGTCCTCTGGTCAGGTGTTCCAGGTTCACTGCTTGTAACCCTGTACAGGTAAAAGAGACATTAACCCTTAACCATCTGTTTATGACAAACGGTCATTCATCTTCTTCAGTTGTTCCTAGTAAAAGGACCCATACAATGGATTGCAGCTATCAATCAAAGGGAGATTTGTACTCTTCATAGAACAAGGATTCAGTGACATTAAGACCCAGGTATCCAGGGTGGAGCTAGGGAATCAACCTGTGTCTCTCCTGCTCTGAGGTGGGAAATTCTCAGTATTATACCATTGACTCCTGTGGTATTTATTACTCAATCACAGGAAATTCTGAGGTGGTGTTTTTTTTGGTTTTTTTTTGGGGTGGGGGGAGAATACCATTACCAGTACATGGTACTTCCATTTGGCCCGTCATTGGCTCCCCACGTATTTACCAACTGCGTGTGAAGACAATGGATTTTTGGACAATAATTGTAGGAACAGAGAGACCCTGGATCCTTCACCGAGGGAACAAGCTGCCAGCTAGAATAGCTTATGAATGGAATATCACAGCCATTCTGGCTGTTTTACACTGGGAGACAAACTTTGGATGAGTTTACCCTTGAGAGAGAGGGAAATATCTCGTTAAGGTGCTCTAGAAAGTGTGTTGTAATTTTATTTTATATATAACCATCTGTTTCCATTAATTCTATGTGCTTCTCCTTGAATCTCTGTTTTTTGCTAAATAAACCTCTTGTTTTTACTATAAAGATACCTAAGTGTTGTGTGTTGAATGGAGTGGTGATCCTGAGGTGTAAGCTGGTGTTTACTGGTCCTTTGGGAATAGTGGATCTGTGAATTCTGAGTGTCCAGTGGAGTGACACTCCACAGGGAGCTCTCGGTTGGAATGTGCCTATTGTAAACCTGTAGATAGAAAGAGTGGGATCTCAGGAGGCATGAAAGGCAGGGCTTGTGTTGCCAGAGGCTGGTAGTGTTGGGGAACAGACAAGACTTCCTCACTGTAAGGGCACATGATAGTGAGGTGCCTCACAACCCTGGGTACCCCCAGAAAGCATCACATAGTATTGCAGTCATTGTTTAACTAAGACTCTGGACCACCTCAGAAGGTACTGCTCATGAGTGACCTGAGTGGAATACATGTCTGCAACTATTCAATGAATAAAAAATGGTTACATACCTGATATGTAACTATGGCTGCAGCCATGTATTCCAAACCCCCGCCTCCATCCTTTCTTCACTGGAGGTCTAGGCTGTCTCTCCAGTGGGAAGGAACTGAGAGGGCTCAGGGCAGTGCTATCCTTACATGGGCTCAAAAAGGGCCACAAGGAGGAACAGAACATGCCAGCTGCCCTGATGGGTACTGCTGTGGTGGGGGAAAAGTCTCAGACTCCTGGTACACTAGGTGCAAACACCTAGGTGAAATACACGTGCACATTCACATCTCAAACAACCATAGTTACACATCAGGTAAGCAACTATTTATTTGTTTGCTTTTAAATCTTGGTCTGAGGCCTGAAGTGTAGACAATAGATGTCCAAAAGATTATCTTTCACTAACTTTGCTTATATATAACTAAGTTTCGTTGCCTGCCTACAAAGGAGCCTGCAAAACAAGTTTCTGATGTGAGCTGTATGTAAACTTGGCTATTTATGAAATATCCACATCTGCAGAGTATTTCCCGGGGTTCTTTCAACCCAAAGCTCTTGGTAACTTTACTCTGTGCGAGGAGGTGTCAGGAAATAAATCAGGGGAGACACGGCCATCCGACCGATAGATGGTTGGCACAAACAGGACAACACAAGAGTGCTTTCACTTAAAGCTAAACTTTACTAGTCTCAAGCACTTACACACATCCACAACAAGTTAGTAAAACACTCCCAACCCTAGATAATTACTAAAGCTGAGTGTGGCTCTCGAGTGACACAGCAGCAGGCTTCCGGTGGTCAAATCTTCCGTCTGCCAGTGGGGACTGCAAGATGTAACCAGAGGGAGAGTCCAAAAGAGTCCCCAAACGAGTCCAACTATCTCAAGCTTTTCTCCCTTATTTATACATTAGTAATAGAATGGCATATCCCTTAAAGAAACCTTGTTAAGTAAGCAGTTTCAAGCAAGAGGTTCCTTCTGACTATTGATTAACCAGGTGTCGGTTTTCCAGAGTCTGCAGCTCTGAGACCCCAATAAGCATTCCTGCTCTTTTTAAACTGCATGTATCAACAACTTCAACACCAGTCTTATCAGGATGGACGCGGGGTCAAGCTTCCCTTTCCGTGGCACCCAAAACCCCCTCCTTTCCTGCCTTGGTCAAGCTGAGTTTGCTGAATGATCAGTTTAGAGCTTGCTGACTAGGTTGCTTTTTAACAGTAAGCCATAGTGGTTTTAGGCACTTTACTGGTTTGCCAAAGTCTCCCCATACACAGAGCACAGTGTGTGTTGTTAAAATATCTCTACTGAAATCTTCAGTTTATTAAATAGACAAATGGTAGGAAACATTTATGCCTCACAAGCTCTGATATTTAATTTTAAAGTAACTCCACCACAATCTCACATTTCTTGATGTTAAAGTAACTAAAGCTGTGTATGTGTCATAGCAGGCAACAAATCAAGCCTGAGCATCAATACTCCTGCTTCCTGGGCTTAAAGTAGAGCCATCAGCAGTCTGCAAGTGTAAAAAGGAAAACCCAAACCGTTTTCTTTGCAAATGTCAAAAATTAGCCTTCACCCATGGGTTTTGGAGACTGTTTCCTAGCTACTGAAGAGACAACTGCTGAAAAGGCTATTCAATCTCTAAGAATATTTTACATAGTGCATTTGTGTGTTTCAAGCACTCTTCAAAGATTAACTAGTTAACACTACTCCAGACTGGTGGCTTACTGTTGCATACTTAATTGTGATTGCAATGCGTATGTCATTGGAGTTCTATTTTATTCTATAAAAGTTCTGCTATCATCTTCATTATTGCAATATATCAGTGGCTTCCAGGAGTGCATTAAGCAACATTATTAACATCTGTCCCATTTGGTTTGTTCTCTCATCCTCTCCCCAGGAAGCAAATTGTGTGCAATGTAGTGTTTTGTTTAGCAGTGGTGTGTGTGTTTTGTTTTATTTATTTATGTACATGCTATTGTGCATTTATATTAGAGAAGGCAACATCAAGGAAGCATACCTTGCATTTGGAATAGAAAATGGGGACATTTGTAATGGCCTTACGTTTCTGTGGGACCTCATACCACAGTTTCGGATTGGCCACTGAGAAAGTTCTGTCTCCTGTTTTACCCTTATGGTAGAAAATTTATTTGCACCCGAGGAGCTGAGTTATTGAGTTATTCATTCCAAAGCTATAGGCAATCTTTTGTAAAGCTGGGCACTGCCCATTAAGCACCTTGAAGACAAGGACCAAGACCTTTAACTTGACTTGATGGTACTCTACTGGTATATCTGGAGTGGTCTAGTCACACCCAGATAAAACTTCATAACTTTATTCATATAAAGAAATAAGTAGTGAATACAGAGAAATAAACCTTACTACAGATTCAAAAACCTGCTCCCCCTGCTTAGCTCAGTGAGTTTACTGTCTGAAGAAGGCGAGTAAATATTGTATATTTCAAGATTTTCTAAAAACATAAATAATACCAAGAGAAAACACACACAGATTCACATTTCAATTAAAATAATATATTACAAACCTTCATGAACAAACATATTATTTTATTTTATTTTCATTTTATTTTGCCATGTTAATTATTGAGTAAAGAGAATTGTTCATTACTCTAGAAGGCTTTGGTAGGGTTTGTTTGCCTCAAATTGCTTAAAAAATCCACAATCCTGTAACTTAATTTTACTCATATATTAGAGATCTCTGTATTTCCTCATGTAGTTCTCTGCTAGATTCTCAAAGATAGAAGGAGAAATGGAAATAGCCATGTCCAGTCATTTCAGTCCTTGAAAATATCTTGTTCCTTGTAAATATTTGATCTTGTAATTGTCTATAAAAACTTTGGATCAGATGCTGACACTGGGAATGTTTTATTGCCCACCAAGGAGCACTTGTGGCTATGTTTTGATAGCCAGGTTTGCGGTTCTGGAAAAGTACAGGGACTCTGGGATGCCTTCAATGCAATAATATTATTGTATCATATTAATAAAGAAATACAATAGGCTGCTAACGTGAAACAAATGAAAACCTTTCATAAAATTAGGTAATTGTAACTGGTAAAATAGTAGCTTTGAGATACAATTTACAATATAAATAATGAGCAAGATCCTCAGCTAATATATTTCACTGGTTTATACCATATAGGAATCTGTGTATATCTCACATAAATGAGGTATAACCATTAATTACTACAGATATAACATTAATTAATTTTGGATTCTCTTTTAGTTTAGACTATCAATTTAACAGTCTTAAGTCCTGCTGGAAAGCTGTGTAGAGTCTACCTATTCCAGATTTTTCTTACTTATATACACATACACATTATATATATATGCACACATTCTTCAATGGGCAAAAGAGACAGATATGTTTTTTAAAAAATCTGTTCAAGTCATTTTGCCACTACAGTTTGCAAATTGGATTCTCAACTGTGCACATCTGGAAAAAAACAAACCAGCCCTGTTTTCATTGGATTTGACAATCATGGAATAAGTTCTTAAAAATTTGGCTTGCAGCTTGTGCAAATAGTGTGTGACCAATTATACTGTTAATAAAGCATTCCTTGCAAACTCTTCATGCAAACTCTTGCACATGTGAATAATTGAGCTCATTTGGAATATTCATGTGCATAAATTTAATCATGTGTATGGTCACTTGCAGGATTGGGGCCTTAATAGTCAATGGGACATAATTTTGGGATAAAATACCAATAAATGTAAAGAAGAGTGTTGAAATCTGTTTTTATACCTGTCCTTTTTGGTTTTTTTAGGTATTTTCAAAGTGTTGTCATCACTAGTTGTAGTTACATGTTGTCTCGCTGCATACTCCATGTATGGAAGTCATTAGTGTGTCTAATGATTCCCTTTGTATACTGTTTTACAAAAGTGCTCATGGAATGTATTGAGAAATTATGCAGCCACAGTAATGATTTCCTAGTTAAAAGCCCTATCCTGCCAACACTTACGTATATTCTGTTCTGTTCTGGTTCTTATATCACCCTCATCACCATAGTACCTGAGTGTCTTCCAGGAGTACATTAAGTGACATGGCTAACATTTGTCATGTGTGCAGTGTGGTGTTTTGTTTGTTTTAATTATCACTTGTATGTGCAGAGGGCTGTGTTTCTACATTAACAAAAGCGAGGTTGAAGAAGTGCATGTCTTGCACTTGGAACAGAAGGTAGTGAGGCTTCTGGTGATTCTTAATTCTAGTCCACTTAGTCCCAGGAAGACTGTGTCTCCTGCACAGGTGACCTATGAGCTACATGCATGAGAAACTTTATGTATGTCATTAGTCCCATATGTCCTGAGCTTGCAACTGACTGCTTTTGGACATAAAGTTACTTGCATCCATAAGGATTTGCAGGATTGGGGGTCTATAAATGCAACTCATTTTCAGTTATAAATTTCTCTTTCCTCAACAAAATAAAAGTCTGAGAAATAATAAAAATCACCTTTCTGCTTCAAATTTTTTCTCTTATATTTTTATTTTTAAAGCAAATTTGAGGTTAATCAGACATAGCATGTTAGAGCAATGTGAGTTTGAAAACTGAAATGTGTTACATTTTTGGGAAAAGTCTTCAAACATGATCATCTAAATGTAAAATCATCTAAAAAAAAGTCTAAAAGTCCTAATTTTTTTTTTCATTTGTCCTCAGGGAGAAGTAATGGCTTTGAGGACTTTTCACAAAGGTGATTGGTAATTGTTTGAGTTATTCACACAGGAATCTGTTCAGAAAGCATGAGCTTAACTTTATGTACTGGAGTAGCTCCACTGAAGCCATTGGGACTACTCACAGAGATAAAGTTAGACACTTACTTAAACACCTTTTTGTATTGGGGGCCTAAGGGCCTCACCCAACTCCTAGTCAGGTCAATGGGAATCTTACCCTTGGCTTCAATAGGAACTGGATCGTGCCCTTAGAATGTTTCTGTCTAACTATTTTTAAAGCACACATCACTGTGATATGTCAGCATAATATTTGAACATACACTACATATATATCAGATAATAGATTTTTCAACAATAATTTACACTACATATCGCTTTCAACACTGAACATTTTCTTGTGTTTAATGTATAACTGTTACTTTTGTCTCTGAATTTGCCAAATGTATGTTACAATATTTCATTCAAACATTCTCCATTTTATTTTTTTCCCTTTAATAAGTTTATTATTTGAGCATGAGCAAATTAGATAAGTCATAATAATGTTATACTATATTTTATAGTCTGATATGCAACACCATTGTCAACTATTAAGAAATGAGTAGTTTATAAATTATTTTCCAGGGTACTCAAATTAACTGCACCTAGATTGTTTTATGATCATTATTAAACTGTTCCTTGTTTACCTTGCATTAAGAAACCATTTTTAATGTTGGTTAAAACGATTTATTACCTCTCGTATGCCACCCAATGCTGGCTTTTTTTCTGGCTCTATCTTCCAAATTTAAAAATGTATAACCTAATAAATGAAATTTGTTGTCGTTGTTTATCACTTAGCCTATGATTTTCACTGTTGTAATTAGAGATGCTTGAACAATGTAAAAACCTGTTCAGTCTCTAAAGTAGAGACTGTTCTTGGCATTTAATTAATTAATTTGGTACTCATGAGTATTCACAAGAATAAAACTTTGTTGTACAGATTTTTGCAAACTGTGAATTTCAGGCCTGTGGTCATTCAGTCAAGAATATTTGTTTTGTGACAGAACAAAATTTGTTTGGGGGAAGCAGAAGTAGTTTGTAAAATTGGGGCCAATCCATCAGGGAACAGGCGATTTAGAAACACGTTCCATGAAAATGCTATCCTATTAGATACATTTAGCATACAATACATGGGCCAGTGACTGAAAATTTTAAGAGGGCATTCTGTGTAGTGACCTATTCCTGTGACAAGTGCTGTGTTAAATCCTGTGCATCTTTAATAAAAATGTGATACAGTGGGGCTCTCTCGTGAAGGGCCTGATTCTACACCCACTTGAGTCAAAAGAAGTTTTGCCATTCCATGGGAGTTGAATTGAGCCATTAAGATATACTCTAAGTGTGTCATGATTGTAAAGATTTTGTTCATTTCAGGAAATTTGCCAGCTACACTTACACTGTGTGTGTGACTGTGTTTAAAAGTGTAGAAGGCAGGAATTGGTTTAGAAGAACGACAATGGGTATATATATTCTTCCCTGAATAATATTTTTATTAATTTTTTTTTGCAAGAGCGGAATAGTAAGTGCATAATGTAAAGCTGAATTCAGTAGTGTAGTGATGTTGGCTCAAAGTATTAATATGTTCCTGGTGACTGCTTTCAGTAGAGAGTGACATGAAGTTTGTAACTTACTATGGGATACTCCAGCATGCAATGCAATATATATATATATATATGGATACTGTGTCATGTATAGATAAGATATAGGCCATGATATAATATATAGATTCATAACATATTGCTATATTAAACAGGAAAAGAAAGATACGTGTACGGTATGTTTGTCTTACTTTGATGTATGCATTAATCCATTTCCAAATTGAGACCCCTGTCATAAACAGATAGCTAAGGGTTAATGTCTCTTTCACCTGGAAAGGGTTAACAAACAACACCTGACCAGAGGACCAATCAGGAAACAAGATACTTTCAAATCTGGGTGGAGGGAAGTTTGGGTGTGGGTCCTTTGTTCTTGTCTGTTCTCTTTCTGGGCTCTGAGAGTGACCACACGAATCTCCAGGCTCTCTAATCTTCTGTTTCCAATTTGTAAGTACAACGGTAGAAAGACAATATAGGTTTTTACATTGTTTTTCTGTATTTGCAAATGTGTAGTCTGCTGGAAATAGTTTAAATTGTATTTTTTCTGGATAAGGCTGTTTATCCATTTTCTATAAGCTAAAAGACCCTGTAACTGGTTACCATCTAAATTGCAGAGATAAACCTTTTACTTTTTTCTTTCTTTTTTTATTAAAAGCTTTCCTTTAAGACCTGTCTGATTTTTTTCTCCTAGTTAAGGCTCGAAAGAAGGGAGTCTGCACTCACCAGGGAATTGGTGGGGGGAAGGGAAAGAGAGCAGGGAGGGAAAGGTAAATTTCATCTTTGTGTTAGATTCACGGAACTTGAAGCTGTATTGCCTCTGACAGAAGAGGGAAGAAAAACCTGCTCTCGGCTTTTATCTGTGTATCTCTCTCCAGGGAAGAAGGGAGGGGGGAGTGGTGATTCAAGGATTTGAATTACTGTGATCTCCTAGGGTACCCAGGGCGGGAAAGATCTGGGAGGAGATAAAGAGGGGGAAGGGAATGGTTTATTTCCCTTTGTTATGAGACTAAAGGAATCTGGGTCTTGGGGGTCCCCAGGGAAGGGTTTGTGGGACACCAGAGTCTATCAGGCGCTCTACTTAAGTTCTGATTGGTGGCAGCCTATCAGATCTAAGCTGGTAATTAAGCTTAGGGGAATTCATGCTAGTACCCATATTTTGGACGCTAAGGTCCAGATTTGGGAATTATACTATGACAACCCCACCTCAAATCTGATTGTGAATTTTTTCAGTTTTAAGCTGTTGTAAATTTTTGTAGAGTGATCTACTGTCATAGATTTAAAGGGCTGAAGGAACCACCAGATCATCTAGTTTGACCTCCTGAATATCACAGGCCACCACCAGCACCCACACACTAAACCCAAAAACCTAAATAAGATCAAATATTACAGTCTACAGGAGACTAGACTATTATGTGCCACAGGTAGAGAATAGAAGAGACCAAGGTACACCAATGCTTGATGCCCCGCACAATGGCAGGGAAAAGATTAAATTAGACATACTCAGATAATCTTGGCAAGTGACCCACACCCACATGCTGCAGAGGAAGATGAAAAAGCCCCAAGGTCATAGCCAATCTGAGCTGGGGGAAAATTCCATCCAGTCCCCCATATGGTGATCAATTAGACCCTGAGCATGTGAGCAAGAATCAGCCAGCCAGCCAAGAACCAGAGAGAGAGAGAGAGAGAGAGCTCAGTGCCACCTCAGAGCCCCAGCCTTCCCTATTCTGGCTGTGGCCATCCCCGATGCTTCAGAGGAGGGAGATTAAAAAAACCCTAGAATATATTGGTGGGGGGAAAAATCTGTCTGACCGTAGTGGTTGCAGATTTGTATTTTCTATAGTAGACCAAAAAGATAAAATTCCTACTCTTGAAGGAATTGCTTATTATGGTCCTAGCCTTTGCTACTATAAATGTACTACATATAGTACATTGTAAATGCAATCAAAACACATTTTTAAAGGTTAATATCCTGTGCCATACCATGTAGTCAACAGAAACATTCCCCAGATATCACTGGTATTGGCAATAATATCCTTCCCTAGGCTGAACTGTTCTTGGACAGACTGTTTTTGGGATTGATTATCCATTGCCTTGAGTCCTGTATAGTCACATTATACTGGTAAGAACTGAGTGTAACAGCATAATGGGAGTTTTTCCATTGACTCCATTAGGGCCAGAATTTCACTCTGTCATTCACTGGATCTGATTCTTCTCTCATTCATACTAGTGTTAATCAGAAGCACTTCAACTGAAGTCAAAGAAACTGCACCAATGTAAAACTGATGTAAGGAAAAGGGGAATTATGCTCATACACAAAGCGTAAATAAAAGGGGGATCAGACTTTGAGTGCAAAGAAGCTTTTCTCCAGTGTACTTTTTTGGCTCGTTTATTATGTACACACACTTCCAGCAAGCATAGCCATTTTGTCTAAATATAGTATGTCTATAGGATAGCAGAGTTCTATATCAAAGTGCACAGCAAAATGCTGGATTATAGACTGAGTCACTATTTCTTCCAGTGCAAATCTTGGGCATTGGGAGTGCAACACCACACTCACCTCTAAACAGGGCTCCATGCAGATTGCACAGTTAAGCCCCAGATGTTACATTCATACTAGTACTCATGGCTGCAGGGAGAGGCAGTAGCTTTTCAGGTAGCAAAAGGCATTGAATGTATCAGAAATATTAGACTGTGTGGAAAACAGTGACCATAGTAGGTGCTTGGGAGTAGGAGCGATCCAGTAAAGGTGGCTATCTCTTCGAGGCAGCTCCTGTTTAAAAAAGACAGCCACTGTGACTTGGGTTATGCTCTTGCATTTTTAGGGGGCTTCTTATCCAATACAAAAATGTTCATTTATTAAAACCCACCCATGGCTGATGCGTGACTGATTTGTTTGCATATAAACAAAAATGTGTGTGTGTCTGCATTTATGTTTGTTGGTGTATGTATGTATAGATTCATTCACAACAAATGTAAAACTTGCAATGACCCATGGTGTATTATTTTTGTCTGTGCATATTTCCTTTTGAGTGCAAAGTGACATATTGATGTATGGCTGAATGAAAATTCCACAATAGATAGCACGGTCTTTACTCAGACAGGTTTATGATTTTATTATTGTTCTGATTAAAGCCCTTTTCTAAACACTGTGTTTATGCAAATTATCTGAAAGTTTTTTAAAAAAATAGATTAATTTGGGAAACTGTGGGGGTCCTTTGCTTTTTACCTCTTCATTAGACTGACAAATGAGGTGATGTTTTTGTTTGCAAAATTTAAAAAATATTTAAGCAGCAAACTTGGTTTATAAGGCAGTATTTTAATGTAACACCCCAAGGAAATATCAAATTAATGTTGCTTTATAAAATGTTAAGGGATCTATAACATGATTTCCTTGCTTATCATTTCTTGTTTAAAATGGATTTTATTTTATTTGCTTTCTAAACATATCCTTGCCTGCAGCGTTCTGTATTTAAGTGTTAGAGTATGGCTACACTTGAAACTTCAAAGCGCTGCCACGGCAGCGCTTTGAAGTTTTGAGTGTGGTTGCAGCGCCAGCACTCGGAGAGAGCTCTCGCAGCGCTGCACGTACTCCACATCCTCTACGGGTGTAGCTTGCAGCACTGGGTGCCACGCTCCCAGTGCTGCGGCACTGTTTACACTGAGGCTTTATAGCGCTGTATCTTGCAGCGCTCAGGGCTGTGTTTTTTTCACACCCCTGAGCGCGAAAGTTGCAGCGCTGTAAAGCGCCAGTGTAGCCATGGCCTAAGTGCTTTTAATTATTTCCGCTATTTCAGTTAGTATGAGCTCACAAATAAAGTGAGTTATAATCTCATTTGTGCCTCTGTTAAATCTTTCTTCTATTTGTATAGATATGATGACAACACCATCTAAGTTTAGGTAAACTAAGCTGGCGGGGCTTGAGTTAGCCCCTTGTTAATGTAGTCAGACTTTGGGCCATGTCAAGAAGAGGCTTAGCTTTGATTTAAGATGAATGCAAGTTCTCTAGCCTTTTCCTTGTTTTAGCCAGGCAAATATAAAATGGTTCAAGCCCATTACAAAAACTGAAAGGAACATACAGATGGGGTCTAAGAAGGCTCTGGAATTGTAAAGAGCCCTACCCTGGAGGTGCACACACATGGGTGCACACACACCTTTTTATGTAAGTGGATCAATTGAGTTTGAGGTGTGCTCTCTAATCTTCCCACAATCCTTAGCCTAACCCTTTGTATATTGTGGTGTTAATCACAGACAGAAACCTAGGAGCCTTTCTCTCCCCATTCATTTTACAAGGACCCTTGAGGCCTAAGTCAAACTTTGTGATTTGCAATGTTGTTCCTGTGATGGTTCTAGGCCCCTTAAAGTTAGCGAACACAAGGCTGAGTCTTGCAATGCCTAAGCCCCTTTCTAGATCCAGGCCCTACTCCCTAACTCTGATCACAGCTCCTACTTTCTTCACATCCCACTTTGTCTCAGTGAGGTGTTTAATACTGTAAATCATTACTGAGCATCTAGATCAAACATTTTTGCCTACCGCACTCTTATGGTTTTCACTATTACCTTTCAAACTGCTCCTCTTTTGTTTATGGTTGATACTTTACATCTTCCCCTTCTTCTCTCTCTCCACCTTTATTATGCGTTGCCAGAGTCTGTCCTTGGCCCGTTTCTCTTTACCAGTGCAGTAGCCAAGACTGACAATGGACATGTGTGAATGACTTAATAATTCTGCATCTGCCTTGATTAACTCTTAGGTTGCTTTCTCCTCCCCCTTTTCCCCCTTTCTTGGATCAGTTTCTACTCTCAGTTACATGAGTAGCTCTATGACATTTAATGGAACTATGGATTTAGACTGACATTACTGACAACACAAACTAGTCCTTTCACTCTTGACAGTTCCTTGCCGTGCTGTAACTTCTTATTAAGGAATGCTTCAAAGACTGAAGTAATCTGTGTACAAATGCTTTTTCTCTCTTATATGCAATTCATTATCCACAGTTCAGACCCTTATATTGCTTACATGCCTGGAAATAGCAGTTATCCTTAACTGTAAATGTGTACATTTTCTCCCGTTATCACATTTGTCCATATGTTTGTTTATCGCCATGTCAGGAAAACTGCCAGAATTTTTCCTTTCTTTAACATGGAGTCTGCAGAAATCCTTATTCTTGGCTTAATCACTTCCTGCCTCAGCTGTTGCAATGTCTATTTTTTGACCTTCCTAATCACTTCCCTATAATCCTTAGAGTATCTAAAATATTGAAGCTGGGTCTTCACTTTCTTTATCCTTATGCTCCTCTTTCCCTGGCTTCCTATCTATCACTGAAACTAATGAAACCTCTACTTGGTGTGCAATGGCAACTAGAAGCCAAAAGTGTTAGAATGTGTTTTGTCTGGCCCTTGGCTTTGACACCCATGGAAGAGGCTGCAGAGCCCACCTACAACTACCTCCTCTCCCCTATCCCTGGGAGCTGCATGGATCCTTGGAAAAGAGCAGGAGGTTAAAGCCATTAACTTGGACTGTATCTGTGTCCCTGTAACAGAGCAAACTTCCCTTTTAAAGATCAGCAAGCCTGGGACTAGCCAGCCTGGATCAATCAGCCCTGACTGTGCCATAATTAGCTGCCACCTAGCTTAAGGGGGCTGGACTAACTGGGGTCAAGTGACAGCCTGAAAATATCTGGGCCTTATTTAAAAAAAAATGCAGAGAAAACCCAGTTTGGTAAAAGAACTACAGGGAACTAGCTGGGTTCCTGTGCAATGTTCTGAAGTAAGGCCTGGAAAGACTCTGGGGAAATAGCCTGGGAGTCAGTGCTCTATGCCAGAGTAGAGAGACTTCAAAGGAGCCCAGAAGGGGCTAGGAACTGAGCCTGGAAGGCATCACTGAAGAGGAGCCCAAATATGGTAAAAGAACCTTTTGTTTGTCTGGCCTTTTGTTACCCCCCCACCCCCCCGAAAGAAACTGAATTCAGCTAGTGGGAT
Source organism: Gopherus flavomarginatus (assembly GCF_025201925.1). Classification (NCBI taxonomy): domain Eukaryota; kingdom Metazoa; phylum Chordata; order Testudines; family Testudinidae; genus Gopherus; species Gopherus flavomarginatus. Next base: position 198,915,873 of record NC_066617.1, on the reverse strand, counting down.
GAAATATGTGAGGAGAGATGGAGAACCTTGGTGAGGAAAAGATGTTGAGGCAAAGAGCACCTGCAGTTCCTGCTTGGCCAGCGGATGGTTCTGCACTACAGGCATGCCTTAAAATAGTCCCTCTACGCACACACATGCCAACATAAGCCCCCTGGCAGGCCGGGCTGCTTTGTTTACCTGCCACATCCATAGGTTTGGCCGATTGTGGCTCCCACTGGCTGCGGTTCGTGGTCCCAGGAAAATGGGGGCTGCGGGAAAGGCGGCCAGCACATCCCTCAGCCCACACTGCTTTCCGCAGCCCCCATTGACCTGGATCAGCAAACTGCGGCCAGTGGGAGCTGCGATTGGCTGGACCTGCAGACGTGGCAGGTAAACAAACTGGCCCGGACTGCCAGAGGGCTTACCCTGGTGAGCGGCGTGCCAAAGGTTGCCAACCCCTGCTATAAAAAAAATCCCTATCACTGGTGGGTCTGTGAGGAAAGATAATATGGGCCTTCTTGTGTTCTCAGTCCACTGTTAGCCTTACTAGATGCTGAGGGAATGATGTGCACTTTTCTCTCAGCCTGCTCGCGCCTTCCCCCTTCATGAACCTGTGGAATGACCACTGTGGGAATAGGGAGAAACCGAGATGTTGCCCTGGAGGTAGTTGAGACCCCTTCTGCAAAGGATAGATATGATCTGTGCATGGAGATGCATCTCATCAGCAGAACTGGAGCAGGAAGGGGGAGTGCAAATGGCAGGACTTGTCATTACTATTATGAAAATTTTAAAGTGTGGTTCTACCCTGAAAAGTGTTTGTGGTGGGGTGGGGGAGAAGACATTGTGGGATTCTTTGACATTTGTCTGTTTCTCAATGACTCTAGATCAAATGTATTCATTCAAAAGTAAAAGGATGTTTATTTTCCTAAGTGCAATCCTGTCAACTCAACTTAGGATCTGAAATTATGCCCTCAGTTACGCCTGTGAAAGCCTACCAGTGCTGTGAATCCTCCATTGGGTTGCAAAGGTGTAAAATGGCACATAACTTAGTCTGCAGATTTTTTTTGTTAAATTGATGATGATTTCCAAAAAGTTTTGCTGGGCTATACTGGGGCCTCGAAGTTGGGAGAGAATGTCAGTTGTCATTCAAAGAGAGTTACAGAATACCATGACATTCCAGAGTGGGGCTGTGCAATTCACATTTTGGGCTCCTATTCAGCAAGGTATTTAAGCATATCTCTAACTTTAAGCATCTGAACTGTCCCATTGGGGAGTATTCACGTGCTTAAGTACCTTGCAGAACCAGGGCTTTGCTAGGGTTACTCTGGGCTTTGGAGACCTATCACCCAAAAGTATCCCACATTCTGTCCAAAAGCTGGATTTGCCTTATTTTTGTTAGGGAGAAAACTGTGTCCCCTTTGCCTCAGATGGAAAGGCCAAATTTTGTGCTTGTCAAGGATTTAACAAACCTGCATATTTTCTCTATATTCCTAATCGGTGTGTTTGGTAGCACAGCTTCAGCATGAATGCCAGTCAAAGAACTGGACTACTGAGCTATGAAAAAAGAAAGACATTTTTAATGAGGAAAAAGTGTGTGTGCACTGGAGAGCCTGGGGCTAAGCCAGCCCTGATCTCAGGATGAGCCCACACCTGAGCTGAGTCAGCTGATCCCCATATGAAGAAAGCAGGAAGGTGCAGTAAGAGGAGGAAGCCAGAAGATTGAATTATGTTTGGAGATGCTGCAGGGAGCAAGAAAGCTTCTGCAGGGCTCTAAGTAAACATGGAGTATGCCGAAGAAGAAGAAGCAGAGAGGGAGAAAGCTCTCCTGGTAGGGAGGCCTGGGAGAGATCCCTGCCAAACCGGAAAGAGATTGTGAAGGACAGGTAGGCTGGAAAATATGTGAGTTTCTATTCTTTGAGATTAATTAAGAGAGAGATTGAACTGGGCTTGGGAGTCATAGGGGTTTTATTCACCCGAGAACTCAATAAATTGAACTCAGAGAGGGGACTGTTTGAACTACAGAGAACTGAGTGAGTTCATAAAGAGCTCTGAAGAGAGGGAAACTGAGATGGAGGCACTGAAGAGGCACCCCTGGGCTGCAAAGGGACATTTGGGTGGCAGGTGCCTAAGCTATTGTGTGCAAAATAGTTTGATAATAAAATGGACATCTTCTGCTTTTCCCCATACCAGCAAGAAAAAATATATACGAATTACATATTTTTTCTTTGATTTAAAAAATGAGACTATAAACTGATTTTTCATAAAGCCCAAAGAACAGGCATCATTATAATAATATTACGATACCAGGTCACCACCGAACCAATGATCTAGCAGGGAAGGTCTCAATATCCTATTACCCGTTCCCTGAGCCTGCCAGTCTTCCCAAGTTAGAGCACTGTAAATGTTTTCTTAGTTACTCAAAATATTAGTCTTGCATTCCAGGTTTTGGTAAGAATTTAGTCATATAAATGTATTACCCAAATATGGGTTATGTCACCTCCACTTACAAATGGTGCACACATGCATTAGTGAGTATAAAATATTAGTGTATAGAACAGTGGATTTTACAGTGCTGTTTCAGAAGACAAGAGTTCATCAACCTGTATCACCTATATCTTACTTGTTGGCTATCCATAAACTTGCCTTGGTAATCTGAGTTTTAGTTCTGTCACAGTTTCTTCTGAATGGGGGAGGGAAAGGCAATGTATGAACTTAACAGTATTTACATCTGAACACTAAGCAATTTCTGAAGAGTGTGGTAGGAACTAGTTCTTGCAAGAACTATTATTTAGCTTAATTGATTCCAGCTGGGCTTGGAAGACATTCTGGCCCAAAATCGTGCAAGTGCTTGCCAACAGTCTGTCATTTTTGATAGCTCACACTGCTATGAACTTGGCTAAGAGGGGTCAGTCACATAGCAAAAACTAAGCTCTTCTCTATATCCAGGCTAGCTTAAAAATGCAGATATATTGCCAGCGGACTAGCAGACCATTCTTTTTTCAACTTTGTTTTAAGAGGCCCCTGGTTTCTTGGAACTGGGGGAGTCATGTGCTGCTAAGCAATGAGAAGATGTTCCACATGTGAAACTACGGGCAGATGTAGCTGCTCTAAGAACTTTTAGGCATCTGTTTTTATTAAAACTTCACTAGTGTATTTGACCTATCAGTTCGATTCAGCACATGCCTATGGTAAAGATACATACTGAGAAAGCATGTAACATCACTACTTAATCAGTCTTGCTTAAGCTAAATATGCACTAGGAGGCAAATACCATAAATACTTTTTCTTTAATTAGGGTACTCCTTCTGAGGTTTTCATTAACTTTGTTAAAGATTATAAATTCATGTAACATAACTTAGTCCAAGTTGCCATAATAAACTATGTGAAATGAAGCTTTAAAATAGAGAGACCTTACATTGCCTTAGTCCCTAGATGGCTAGTTGGAGACAGGTCATTATAGTAGTCTAATTCAAGAACAGACTATTAGTTTTAAATGAATTTGGGGATACTTAACTAAAGAAAACTGTACCTTTCCTCTCCAACACTATAACAAAGTTATTTTGACACTGTCTTATGGGATTTAGGTTAAGTAGGAGAACATACTCCAATTTCAAGTAATTTTATCTTGGGTGGGGGAAATAATAGTTTCAAATGTTAAAATATGTGCAATATTTTGGACCCAGGAATGATATAAATAATAGCAAGTAGCATAGGAATTTTTGGTTGGAAGGTATCTAACAGAAGTAGAAACCATCTCCGTCAACCAAAAAGCAGTGTCTCTTATAAACTAGGGACAGTCTGTGGTACAGAACAGGGCTGAGCAAGACCCACTGAGTTGTTTGTGTGTGTTCAGATTAAACTTTACTAGTTATCAGGGTTGGCATCATAGATTGATGGCTCTTAAATTTACTTGGGGTTTCCAGTTTCTTTGAATGCAAAAAAATTCATGAAACTAAAGTGAAGCCAGGAGAGCTTGAGGAAAAACTGGAGCTATCCCTTTTGTTGACTTATCTTAAAAAAAAAAAAGCAGGATTTTTAATAAAAGTGTTTGTTTTTCTTTTCCTTTACTTCAGAATGGATGAAGAAAAACTGCTCTTTTATTATGTTTGGGGAAAGAACACGCATGAAAAAAAATCAGTTCTAAAAGTGAATGTTTCAGAAAAGCTATGAGTGACTGAAATGGAAGAAGTTGTACAACTTTAAAAGTAGTCATTGTCACACCTCCTAGAATGCGTATGTTAGAGAATACTCAAGTAACTACAGAAGAATTCCTGATAATGCTGCATTTGGCTGCCAACAATCTCTTAACACTGAACTGCAGTATTCTCAGGGCTAGCCTGATGATTTGAACGTTGCGGGGCCAGAAATGCATCAGGAATGTTGGCTGGCAAGTGATCGAGATTTAGCATTAGAAAGGACTTTGAATGCAGTCTGCTGGCTGGATGACCAGTTTCTCTAGTATGAGAATTGGGCACTCATGGGGTGCACAACAATAGCAGCATATGACACAGTCTGGCACACAGGACTCTTAGTCAAATTGTTACGAGAACTCCCAACATGGGTAGTCAAAATCACTGACCTTTTCCTTTGCAACACACATTTTCAAATGCACATGGAAGACAGACTTAGCATATGGAAAAAACAAACCAACAGTCTACTCTAAGGCTCTGTGCTGGCACCAATCCTTTTCAGCCTGTACACCAATGACTTTCTACTTATCCAGTTCTGCAGGTTCATCTGTGCAGATGACATTTGCTTAGGTATCCACACACTGTTATTCCCCAAACTTGAAGACACTTGAATGCTGACTTGATTAAGATGGCTGAATACTGTAATCAGTGGCATTTACAACTAAATGTGACCAAGACAGTTTTGAATGTGTTCCATCTTTACTATGCTAGAGCAGCCCAATATCTTTCTCAATGGTCATCACTTGAACCTGACCCAGATTACCTCAGAGTAACCCTAGGTAGGTCTTTCATATATCTTAACCATCTGAGAAAAACTGAGCCTAAGATAAGAATACATAATAACCTGCTAAGCAAATTGGCCAGCATTTCATGGGGAGCAAATGCTCAAATTCTCCAATCTTCCGGTTTAGCCCTCTGTTATTGTGCAGCAGAATACTGTGCTCTGATCTGGCTCAATTCATCTCATGGCAAGTTGGCTGACACACAACTACACTCATCCATGCGTGTCAGACCTGGGATGATTTGACTCACACCAGTGCTGTGACTCCCCATGCTAAGCAACATCACTCCTCCATGCAGCCATCATGAGGCTGTTGCAGTCAGAATGGTTCAGAAGATAAATGCAAACATGGGCCCACTGCTCTACAAAGAGCTTAGACCACCCAAGAGTGCGCTTGTCATCAGGGCGCCCATTGTGGGCCTACTTGCCCAGCCCAGATTTCTCTGTGATGTTGAGGTGGCATCAAGAAAGGTCTGCAGCTGAGGTCAGAAACCAGTCTCTGATAAATGATCTGCCCATGTGGGTAGCTAGCTTTAATTTGCCAGGCAGATGAACCAATTTTGAATGGGCCAGGGTCAATGTGCAGCCAGCCATGACATGCAGCTGTGACCAAAGTCAGACAATGTCACACATCACTTTTGTCTGCTCTACAACCAGAGATGAAGATGGTCTGAGGGCTCTGCACTTAGCTGATGAGGCTGCCGCAAATTGGTTTGGCAAGCTTTGCATCGGATAAGAAGACGACTGCAGAAGAATGAAGGGTATAAAGTCAAATTCTGCTCTGTTTACACTAGCAAAACATTAGACTGTAGCCATCGAGCTACTCTGGGTTACAGTGGGGTATCAAGGAGCAGAATGTGGCCCTTTGCTCCTCTTTTGGAAATGCTTATCTGTATCTTCTCTGTCAGACTAGTGTAAATATTTACAGAATTCATAAATATAGTAACCAAACATGGGCACAGATACTCGGATGCAGCCAAAGAGAGTGTGACCACAGGTGAAAGGCAGGAGGTGGAAAGAGTGTTGTAAAGGATGCTTCGCCCACTAACCCTGGGTTTGAATGAGGCTGGTCCTTCAGTCCTTTAGAATCTCCTGGCATTACTGTTGTGCTTGTGGTAGCCAGGCATTCCTTAGGCACAGGGATTCTCCTGGCAAAGCTCCCTTGCTTTCTCGGCTCTAGAGAGGGTCATGATAATAGGAACTGCTATGGTCTCCATGCCAGCTAAGGATTTTCCCAAGCAGGACACATTCTCTTGGCAGAGTAACTGGATTCAGGAAAGCCTTGTGCCACTAGAGTGGAACAAAGTTACCTTTCCATAATTGAGGATCTTTCTCATGGTCCATGAATCTGAAGTACTTCAATTCTTTCTGAATAGAGACTTTTAATGAGAACTCGTAAAGAAAATTAAACAGTCCTGTAAACTTGTCTGCTAAGCTTGTAAAAACTCAGCTTCCTGATTTTAAACCAAAGTTGTGCAGGTTAATTGTTAAATTTGGCAAGTAACATATAAAACTAAACATAGTTTAAAAGCTAAAGTTCAGGGGACTGCCTAGCTCAGGAAATAGATGATAGTATATGGAAGCTCAGGGAACTGGTAGTGGTACATGGAACCTCTAGGGGAAAGTCTAAACTAAATTGTAATTCTGGCCCAAACTATGCCCTGTGGTCCACACACAAATCTTTCTGAGTCTGGTCAGCATGCATCAGGACCCCAGGTCCAACATCTCCCACCCCCCATCGTTTTTTCAGTGTGGACACAGCTTAAAACCATATCTCCAGACTCATATATAAAAAGTGTGCCAATGCTATCCCACAATCCCTGGGCCTGTGTTTCTTGGCCCTTCTGCCCCCAAATTTCCCACATGAGTCCATGGAATGGAAGAAACCCTGCTTATTTGCATACAGTTGCTTGGTGTTTAACTCTTCCTTTCCGTGTTAACCATTCACCTGGAAAAGCATTTGACAATCTTCTATATTAGCTATGGCCACCAATGAGTAGAAACTCTACACCAAGTGTGCTACTAGCTGGCCAGAGGAACACAACTGGATTCTAGTTAATCTCTGAAGTTGTATCCTTTGCAGTTAATGTTTTCATGGTTTCCTGGTAGAGGACAAACTATGGGCACAAGTCCCACTGATGACCCCTGGTGCACTTTGGAAAGCCCATTCTCTCAACACCAGCAATTAGTTGAGGGATGTTTATTCCCACACTGTCAGGGTAAATCACAGTCCTGAATGCCTCTCAAACCTCTGCCTCCACACTCACCGCTTCCCCGAGCTGATGTGCTAACACCAAATTGGTTAGCCATGCATCCATAGCATTCTGAGGGATAGCTACTGTGATGGGTAGGATCACAGAAACTCCCCTGGGAGCTGCCAACTGATGTGCCAAGACTACCTCTGCTCCTGTTTTCCCTGCCATCTCAGGACTCCAGCACCCTTGTCTTTAACACTCAGATGCCCAACTCCCAATAGGGTCTAAACCCAAATAAATCCGTTTTACCCTGTATAAAGTTTGCGCAGGGTAAACTCATAAATTGTTCACCCTCTATAACACTGATAGAGAGATATGCACAGTTGTTTGCTCCCCAAGGTATTAGTACATACTCTGAGTTAATTAATAAGCAAAAAGTGATTTTATTAAATACAGAAAGTAGGATTTAAGTGGTGTGACAGACCCAGGCCAGTTGGGAACAGCAGCATAGTAGAAGGGAGATATACTGGACACTGGATAAGGAGTTTTCTGATCCCTGAGTGATCAGAGCAGGGGCTGCTCCAGGCAAATGAGAACACCTGACTCCAATTAACCTGCTAAGAGTCAGGTGAGGCTGTTAAGCACTTGACTCTAATTAAGGCCCCTCTGAGGCTATAAAAGGGCTCACTCCAGTCAGGCCAAGGGGAGTGGAAGTGTGTGAGCGCAAGAGTTGTGCAAGAAGCTGAGAGTGAGCAGGCATACTACTGGAGGACTGAGAAGTACAAGCATTATCAGACTTCAGGAGGAAGGTCCGGTGGTGAGGACAAAGAAGGTGTTGGGAGGAGGCCATGGGGAAGTAGCCCAGGGAGTTGTAGCTGTTGCACAACTACCAGGAGGCACTCTAGACAGCTGCAGTCCACAGGGCCCTGGGCTGGAACTCAGAGTAAAGGAAGGGCCCGGGTTCCCCCCGAACCTCCCAACTCCTGATCAAACACAGGAGGAATTGACCTGGACTGTGGCTTCTGCCAGAGGGGAAGGTCTCTGGGCTGTTTCCCGACCCACAGGATGAATCTGTGAGGTGAGCAAATCCGCCAATAAGCGCAGGACCCACCAAGGTAGAGGAGGAACTTTGTCACAGTGGTTCCAAGTAGTAACAGACAGAAAAAAGTAAGTCACCCAGCAAAATAAAATAAAATGTGCAAATCTATGTCTAATCAAACTGAATACAGATAATCTCACCCTCAGAGATGTTTCAGTAAGTTTTTTCTCAGACTGGACACCTTCCAGGCCTGAGCACAATTCTTTCCCCTGGTACAGCTCTTGTTCCAGCTCAGATGGTAGCTAGGGGATTCTTCATGATGGGTCCTCTCTCTCTTTGCTCTCTTCCACCCCTTTATATATCTTTTGCATAAGGCAGAAATCCTTTTGTCCCTCTCTGAGTTCCCATCCCCCCCTTCTCAATGGAAAGACACCAGGTTAAAGATGGATTCCAGTTCAGGTGACATGATCACATGTCACTGCAAGACTTCATTACCCACTTGCCAGCATACAGGTATACAGGAAGACTTACAGGTAAAAAACAGCCATTTGCAGACAATGGTCCTAGTTAATGGCAGTCATCAAGATTCCAAACCACCATTAATGGCCCACACTTTAAATAATTACAATAGACCCTCAGAGTTATATTTCATATTTCTAGTTTCAGATACAAGAGTGGTACATTTATACAAATAGGATGATCACACTCAGTAGATTATAAGCTTTGTAATAATATCTTACAAGAGACCTTTTGCATGAAGTACATTCCAGTTACATTGTATTCACTTATTAAATTTTTATAAAACCATATAGACTGCACAACATCACAGCTATCTTCTAGACGGTTATCACAGTTTGCTTCTGGACTGCCATAGCTTCTCTAAGACATGTGTCCTGATGCACTGCAAAGATCCAGTAATGCCTGAAAAGTTCTGGACCCTCTGCTGATCATATTATGTCCACATGATGATGTGATTACCAGTCGGTGCTCATGACCCTGCTCCAGAAGCTGCAGTCTACATATGGGGAATCTGTAGCTATGGGAAGAGCCACAAGCAGGATTAGCCAGGTGTAATCTGCCATCTTGGTATCCCCCCAAGAGGTGCCTTCGGTAGGTAAAAAAACATCGCAGTGTCCACCAGTCTCTTAAGGATGTTGTGCCTGTTTGCTGGAATAGGTGTGAAAACACAAGCTGGACAAGTTATTCCACTGGTGCTTGATCTTTGTTGGTGGGTCTGGTTGGTGAGAATGGGAAGTTTCAAAGACAGCTCAGCTGGATGGTGTTGGCAGTCTAAGATAACTTCCACTCAAGTACTGTGGAATTGGCACACAAGCTTTCCCACAGTACTCAATGACCCAAGGCCTAGAATGGCTAGTGAGGATGCTAGGAGCCCCGGGATATACTCCCAGAAGCAGAGGTGTGACTCAGTTCTGCACTGTGCAGTAGGGATTCATCAGCATGGTTCTTAGACATGGGTCCAGCAATTGTAAAGTTGTTTTTATAGTGCTATAGGGACACATGCCTTCCAAGGTGCTCAGAACATAGCGGTCTGCTATAGTTACCTGACAAAACCTATAGAGAAGGGACCTGTGATTCTCTGAAGATTATAAGCTTTATATTTGTGTTTCAGTTCTTTACTTTACTCTGTGAGAAGAGAGGGGATTGGTAGGAAGTGATCCAGGGAGGTAGCTCCAGAGAGCCACAAAGTGCAGGGCTTAACTGCCATTGGGCGAGCTTGGGCTTTCCTACCAAACCTTGAAGAGGGACAACTGTAGAAGTCTATCCCTTGGCAGGGAAACTGTTGGGTCTTGGGGAAAGACCCTAAAGATACAGGGGTTTGGATCACAAGGCCTTGATCCAAGAGGGTCCCTTGCTTAATCCCAAAGACATCCCTGTTACTGGACTCTTATATAACCTGAAAGGGGTGGACTCAAAAATGTGCTCTGGTTGGAGGACTGAGTTACTGAAAGGACAGACCACTGTGGAGTGGTTGTAAGAATAGGGAATGCCTGGAAATGAAACAAATTGCCACCCAACCACTAGGTACCACTTGTGGTGTTTGTCTTCACAGGATCTTATAGTTGATTATTTGACATTTTAGAGTGTTCTAAAATGTCCTAGTCAACCACAGCAGATGCGATGTTATAGGGTCACATCCTGATCTCATTGCAATCAATGGCACAGCTCACATATTTCAATGGGATCAGGACTGGGCCCACAGTGACTGGCTTAAATTAAAAAAAAAGAGTACTGTTCTAGAACCAAAAGAGAAACTATGGTTCGGGTAAGCCACGTGGCCGTCACTGGGAAGCTAAGTTAAGTTCTGACTGTACGCTGCACAGTAGGTGGTTGTATATACTTTGCCCCCATATCAGTCACTCTCTACACTGAGTATATGTATATCTTGTTAATACTGCATGAGCATAACACTTAGTATACATTGCCATTAGCTATGAAAATAAAAGAAATGGACTTTAAATGGGAAGGTAGTCTTCCTAGAGCTGGAAAGAAAAACAGCAGCTATTGATGGAGACCCATTCAGACAATTCCAGTGTTCCTGGGGGGAAGGGACTTATCACACTCTTTTAGGCCACTAAGAAAATGGGTCCCTTGTAATCTTGACCTTTTTTCTGTTAAATTATATTTAAAATGATAGTACACCTTTGAGGTGGCATCTGTATAACACTGCTGTGATTTGTCTTTACTATTACTACTACTGAACAGATGTGAAAGGCGTAAAAAGTGAGTGAGGCACACAGAACTGTCCTAGCACTGGGTTTCTATTCACTTGTGGGCTGATATAATTTATAAGATACAGTTCAGAACCCAGTGTCTCTGCTGGCAAGTTGTAAAGTCTTGTAGAAGTAAACATAGGAGAGCAAATTCACAGGCATGCGCACACACACAGTAGTGTGGCGTGAATGTTCCTCTATTAGCAGAGCTCCAGCAGTCTGCTCCACTTTCTATAGTCAATGTCTTCGTAGGTTTTTGTCTTGCTTGAGTGAAGCAAGAGAAACACTCTTTATTAACTAGGCAACAGTCTGCTCCACCCTCTAATTTGAGCACCAGATGAAAATCCAGCAATGCTAGATACTCAAAGTTATAATCCAGTGGTTTTAAAGGGATGCTACATTAGAAGTTCTTCACATGGGAATCTGGACAGAAAATCCACTAAGGTGTGTGCTGTCCAGAAATTAGTAGGTCTAACTTCTAGAAAACTTTCATTGTTTTAATATTAGCAAGGAGTTAGAAGTTGCCAGTTTCAATTTTAAGTGCAAACCAAATATTCACGCAGAACGTTTCATTATTAGAACTAAGCTGTTTGCAATCATAGTACTCAATTAAATAAAAATACACCTTGCAATTTCCCACCTGAATCTAATTTAGATAAGTGCCAAATAACTAGGCTGCAGCACCTACATGTTTCTAAGATCTTATTCAGAAAGCAAGTGGAAATGAATTTTAAATATATCAACAGAATATAAAAACAGAAAGTAACTAAGTCTATGTGATTACTGCAAGATAAAGAAAAGTAAAGTGCTCTCCATATGCTTCTCACCAATCAGGAAAAAAGTTTTCGTTAATTTTATCACAATAGTCTTAGACATTACTAAAACTCTCATGTCTATAATGAAAGTGTATTAACTACAAGATTTGTGGTTCTTGCAATTGTTGCTTTAGTCAAACTTGGTCTAAAAATCCAGTACTAAAGGCATGACATCTAATTATACTTTATATTGTAACTCCCTTGAACAATTTTTTTCCTGCTACTATTAATATGATTGCTAAAGTTTTGTCAGACTGGCTATCCAACTGCTTGATGGTTTAAATGCCAACTTTTTTCTCCTTAGAATACAAGGCTATCAAGTTTAGTGTAGCGCATTTGGTGTTGATCACAAGTAGTCAAATGCAGATGAAGCTTGGAAACATTTTCTAGGGGCTCCCTGGTCGTTTCCTTCCTGTCAAAAATCTGTGGTTTTGGCTTCAGTACCTCAAAGATGTATTTTTGACCTATTGGATGAGAAAGAAGTGGAGAGGTACTCAGTGAGAAGGAAGCCTAAGGCAGCACTGGGTAGGGGAGGAGTGGATCACAGGGAAGAGAAGTAAGCAGCAAGTGCAGGAGATGGAATGACAACTCACAAGAGAATATGAGATAGGCATCAAGTGGAGTAGGAGTGGCTGCTGATTTTGTATGTATTTAACTTTTGGCAGATTACTTTATCTGCTTCTCTTTCCATAGCAATGGAGACTATGTTGCTACTGTTAACTGGTTTATTGTTGACCCACTGTCTATAATTTCATAACGCTCCATGTATTTCAGAGCCAAGCAAATTTGCATACATATAATAGTTCATCTTGAGGTGGCTTTAATATCTGTTGGTGTTTTTTTCCCAAAAACATGCATACACACACCTTTTCCCCCTGCACTAGTTCTCCTCTTGTAGCTTCAATGTACCTGAAGACCAGGGTGTGTGAGACTATTTACTACATTTTTCTTGCTTACAAAATTTGCTTACACACACATACACATCTCATTACTGTCTGTATCATTTTAATTTTGACTAGAGCAGTTGATCTATTATGCTACAGGAGCTTGCTCCTTCCAAACAAACTTTCTACTAAAAACATGTATCTTAGAAAAGTGGTGAAAGTATAATTGCAAAAACTAGCTATTCTGAGAGAAAGAATTAGTAAATTGACGACAATGCAAAAGCAGCAAAGAATCCTGTGGCACCTTATAGACTAACAGACTTTTTGGAGCATGAGCTTTTGTGGGTGAATACCCACTTCGTCAGATGCATGTAGTGGAAATTTCCAGGGACAGGTATATATATGCAAGCAAGCTAGAGATAATGAGGTTAGTTCAATCAGGGAGGATGAGGCCCTGTTCTAGCAGTTGAGGTGTGAAAACCAAGGGAGGAGAAACTGGTTCTGTAGTTGTCAAGCCATTCACAGTCTTTGTTTAAACCTGAGCTGATGGTGTCAAATTTGTGGATGAACTGAAGCTCAGCAGTTTCTCTTTGAAGTCTGGTCCTGAAGTTTTTTTGCTGCAGGACGGCCACCTTAAGGTCTGCTATAGTGTGGCCAGGGAGGTTGAAGTGTTCTCCTCCCTGGAAATTTCCACTACATGCATCTGACGAAGTGGATATTCACCTATGAAAGCTCATGCTCCAAAATGTCTGTTATAAGGTGCCACAGGATTCTTTGCTGCTTTTACAGATCCAGACTAACACGGCTACCCCTCTGATACTGAAGATAATGCAGTGAATGATTAGAGAATGTACCACTATTTATTATTGCAAGATTCAATGAGGGCCTCAATATCATTTGCTACTTCACTCATTTAGCCTAAAGATTTATTTAAAAGGGCAGGGGAGAGAAGTCCCTACTCAGTGCCAGTATCCAGTGAAACTATTATACTGACCCTTTACATGAGTCTTCAGACTGTGTATTATCAGAAATTATTGATGGTTACAAGGGCTAGTGTCTCAAGCTTACAAAGCTCTAGAAACACTTTTGTCTTCCCACTTCACTAATAACGAGAACATAGTGGAAGACTTAGAGAAAAGAAATATAGATAAGAATATTTGATGCTTAAAGCTTTGATTTCTTGTTCTGAAGAAGCCATTTTCTACATTTTTTGTAACTTTATTATACTGATGAATGAATGACTGACAAGGGCAGTGTGAGCCACAGTTTTCAATAGTCCATGTCCTCTCAGTGAGATAAAGATGTGACTGGGGAAAGTAATCATGATTTTGAGGTTATTATAAAAATGATCCGATTCTTTTTGACATTATCGGATAGTAATTGTCAAGCAATACTTGCTTGCTTATCTATTTCCATGCTCCTTTTCTCCAGGGAAAAGCAATACATACTATTGATGAGATTAGATGTATGCAGATTTCAGCAAAATTGCCATGACAGGAGCTGATCTAATAGCCACTAATATCAATGAAAATATTAAGTTCAGTGGACTTTAGATAAGGGCCCATATTGAACAAGAAAATTAAATGACAGTGGAAATTAACAAATAATTCCTACTGAAAACTTTCAAAACATCACTTTCCATCTAATCGCAGGTGAAGTTGGGTAAATATGGAATCTCCATGGTTATTTACTTGTGGCTGAAAAGATGAGTAGTAAAATTCTAATTGGCAGTGTTTGGTCAGAAAGTTTCTGACCAGCTGTAAGTCTGACCTCTTGCATAACACAGGTCAGAGACAGACTGATTTAACTTTAAATTTCAAACAGCTGCATAGTATAAAGATACCAGAGCTGGGCAGCTTTCCCCCGTCCTTTCAAAAAAAATTTTTTAACTTAATTTTTTTTTTATTTCTGAAAGTTTGACCAGTTTTCCTAAACTCTGCAGTTTATGAGCTTTTATTGATAAAATTTTGCATTACTATGTGGGGGTATTTTTAGGGAGGGTGAGGAGACTGGATGAATCCCACACTGAACTACAACAGAACATTCTAGGTATGTAAAAAGACCACACCGGTTATGCTACTAAAAGTAGAGAGTACAACCTAAGGTTCCAAAGATGCCAATGAAATGTTAATAGCCAAAGGAGAGAAGAGCACGACTGGGGACCAGCAAGAGGGGCTCTTGGCTTTAGAACAGATGCTGCATCTCAGTCTGCCAGTGTCCAGCTTCGTTAACTTTTCAAGTATACTTCAAAGTTGTTTTTTTTTGTGCTTAGGCATTTGGGGAGCAGATGGCTAATGGAAATGGGATTGTTTAGTTTTTGGATGTGGGGGTGGGTCACTTTTTTGTGTGTGTCCTATTTGTTTATTGAACCTATAGTGCATTTATGGAATTTAAAATAACCAGTCATATAAATTAAAGCTTAAGGTGGTGACTTAAATAATCAGTATAGAAAGATCCTAAATTTTCCTTAAGTGGAATGACGCATTAGCCACATCCAGCAGACAAAGGTCTTCCTTAAACAACAGTTCTTCAAGTCCATTATACTGTAATGGAGAATATAAACTTTATGAGTACAGGATTTTGTGCCTGCCCATAACCATCTAGAATGTTCTTGGTTGTATTACTTACAATATCACCATAAAACAATTATTTTAACTTTTTGCCACTAGCACTAAGCTAATGCTGGTGCAGAGCACAAGCAATGCAGCTTGACTTCTTGTGGGCTTCTCCTTCTGGGGCTGAATGGGCACTTCATAGGTTAATCTGAGCTTCTCATATAGCTGCAGTAATAAAGGAGAGGCAACTAGTGCCTGAATCTCCACATTGCATTCCAAGTACTTACTTGAGTTGGTTTGTGAAAAGTAAAACAGGACTGAACTTTAAAAGCCATAATGAACTTTACAAAATAGTATTAAAGATTAACACTTAGTTTGGTAACGACCAAAACTGTGCACATTGTGCAAAGTTAGCAGTTTCTCATATCTGTGGGACCTACATGGAAGATGGGAAGGGGTGTAATAATATCCCAGAGCGATGCATTTTGCAACTATGGAGTCTATAGAATGGATACTTCACTGTCATAGGGTGGCCATGTCACTAGCTGTCACTAATAAGCTGCTTCCCAGCTGATGTGGTGAGGTCAGGGATCAGATGATAACTGGAAGATCAGAGTCCAGATCCACAAAGTTGTTTAGGCTCCTGACTTCCATTGAAATCAATGTTAGTTAAGAGCCTAAATACATTTTGGATCTGGTCTCTGATCCTCATAACAGTCAACTGGAATTCAATTGCTAGTGACCTTTCAGGGAGAAAAAAGATGCCTGCAGCGGAACCCAGCTACAGGGGAAAGAACCCAGTTCATATGTGATGCCCAGGCAGATGACCTGTGTGGTGTAATTGTGCAGGGAGTAGGTAGGTCCTAGATCAATTTTTAAGAAGGGTAAACAGAATGACCTGGATAACTATAGTCTGGTCAGTCTGACATTGATCCCAGGCAAGGATTGGCTGGTATTGGACTCAATTAATAAAGAATTAAAGGAAAGGAATGTGATTAATGCAAAGCAACATGGGATTATGGAAAACAGATCCTGTCAGACTGAGTTTTTTGGTGTATGTGTGAGATTACAAGTAATATACCTAGACTTCTATAAGGCATCTGAGCTGTTGCTGCACAACATTTTGAAAAAACTAGAATGATACAAAGTTCAAATGGCACAGTTAACTTGATTTGAAAATTGGCTAACTGATAGGTCTCAGTGTAATTGTAAATGGGAATCATCACTGAGAGGTTGTATTTCCAGTGAGGTCCTTCAGAAATCAGTCGTTGGCCTATACTATTTAATGTGCTTATCAAGGACATGGAAGCAAATAGTCACCATTGATAAAGTGTGCAGATGACCTGAAAGTTGGGGGAGTGGTAAATAATGAAGAGGACAGGTCACTGACACAGAGTGATCTGGATTGCTTGGTAAGCTAGGTATAAACAAACAAACAATGTGCATTTTAATAAGGCTAAATGTATACAATTAGGAACAAATGTATTTAGGCCATACTTAGAAGATGGGCGAGGGGAATCTGTGCTGGGAAGCAGTGACTCTGAAAAAGATTTGGGAGTCATGATGGATAATTAGTTGAACATGAACTCCCAGTGGGACTATGGCCAAAAGAGCTAATACTATCCTGGGATGCATTATCAGGGGAATCTCAAGTAGGAGTAGAGGTTTTTTTCCCCCTCTATATTTGGCACTGCTGTGACTGCTGCTCGAATACTGTGTCCAGTTCTGGTGCCCACACTTCAAGAAAGATATTGATAATTTGGAGAGGATTCAATGACAGATTGAGCTTCTTGAGTCTATTTAGCTTAACAAAGAAGGTGACTGAGTGACTTGTTTACAGTCTGTATGTACCTACACGGGAAACAAATATTTAATAATAGTATCTGTCATGCTGCCTGGAGTCGCTCGCAGCTCAGAATGTCAAACTCAGGACAGACTGTCAGAAAATAGGGCAGACACCCCACACTGGTGTTATATTCTCTTCATTAGATTTAATCAAGCCAGTCTGTAGCAGGGTGGTCGCACGCTCCAGCCGTGGAAGGGTTAAAGCCAGCCCTGGGAAAGGGCTGAGGCTAGGGTGACCAAATGAAAGGAAGAAAATATCGGGACACATTGGGTGGGAGAGGTGTCACCGGCAGAGCAAAAAAAAAAAAAAATTGGTCAGGACGTGGGACCAACGCCTAGATATCAGGATGGTCCCGATTTTTATCCGGACATCTGGTCATCCTAGCTGAGGCTGTGAAGGAAAGCCTAGGCTGATTGGGGAAGGAAGTAAGAGCTGGGGCCATGCCTCAATCAGGCCCAACTGGTCCCTATAAGAGGCTGTGAGCCAGAAGCCCAAACAGTCTGTCTCTGCTTGTAGGGAGAGAAGGCCCTGGCTGCTAGGGAGCCGAGCAGGGCACTGGGAGTTGAGCAGGGCTGGGGGAAGGCTAGAGGAGCTGGGGAGCTCCAGCCTGGAAAACCCACAGCCTGAGGGCCTAGCTGAGGGTCTAAGACAAGTACTGGGGTTGCAACAGGGCAGCCCAGCAATAAGTAGAGGCAGCAGATCCAGACCCAACCTTGCCTATGTTGAGTGGATTACACTGCAATCTGCCCCAGGGTGCGGGGGCAAGTTGGTGACTGGCAGTAGCCTATGACTGAGGCAAGGTAGGGGTAGTGGGTAGCGGTTTGCCTGACTAGGGAGACCTGGACAAACTGTGGGGGTGCTGCCAGGGGGTCACCCAGGGTCCGGGAGGAACACGGGGAGCCAAGCAGCAGTGGGACACCAGCCTGTAGAGGGCACTCCAGAGGCTGGATGAGCTAATTCCCAGAAGAGACCAGCAGGAGATGATGCAGCAGTGAGTATCACCTTGTTACACAGTTACAAAAGTGTACTCCTTTATCACTATATCAGTTTTACTGTGGAATCACAGACAGTCCCCTTAGACATCCCAGCCCCTTTTTACCACCTAGGTAAACTGGACTTCATAATGAAAGATTATTAAAACCAAATTCACCACACATTAAGTTACTTCCAGCTCCCGAGGGCCAGTCACTTACTCCCAGGTTAAGGTATACTACAGATTTCACCAAAGACAATGCTGTAGCCAATCCTTTAGCAACTAAAATATAGACTTTTATTAGCAAAGAAAAAAGAGTTCTTAAGAAGTTAAAGCAGATGAACTACATTACAGGTTAATCAGAGTTGTAATCCAAATGATGCGGAGATGTAATGTCTGTTTGCTTTCCATAAGTTCCTCAGGATTTCCCAAAATAGTTTTGGGGTACTCTGTCCAATTGCATAAGGCTCCCCGTCAGAACCTAAGAAGTCTAGAGATGAAGAATAGCCCCCAGGATCCAGTATTTATAGATCTTTCTATAGGTAGACAATCTGAAAACAGTTTGGCAGGTGTTCCCAGCACAATGTGTCCATAGACGTCCCATTACGGGACACACAACGACCCACTCTTTGAAGTTAACCTACTTCCCATGCATACACAAGTAATCCAGTTACACTGATTTACATGCTGGTCATTCATTATAATACGGATAGATACATGAAGACAATACAGATAACATTCATTAGTTTCATGCAGTGTATACTCATCTTTGACCTTAAGTTTAATTAAGTGCAGGATGCAGACAGATGAAAACAACATCCTCAACATTTTCCTTGATTTCTTATCAACACCAGTGAATGAACTTATGTCTACCAACTCATTTAATAGCTCTTTGATATCCACACCCAAGTGAATGGGTAAAATTAACATTTCTTTAAGGTTGTGATTTGGGCCAGCTAGCTATCAGCGCCGTAATATCTTCTGTCTAGCAGAGAAAGGTATAACTTGATCCAGTGCCTGGAAGTTGAAGTTAGACAAATTCAGACTGGAGATATGGCATTAATTTGACAGTGGAGGTAATTAACCTTTGTCTCAATTTAGCAAGGCAAGTGACAGATTCTCTATCACTGAAATTTTAAAAGTGATTTTAAAAAGATGCAGTGTGGGAATTATTTTGGGGAACTCTATGGCCTCTGTTATCCAAGGTCAGATTAGATGGTCACAGTGGCCCTTCTGGCTTTGGAAACTGTTAATCTTCAGTTATCTACCAATCTCTGAGTAACTCATAGAGTACTAAACCTATTAAGGATCATGAACATCAGGAGTCTATTGTTTTGTGGTACACTGGCTTGTAAGCATTTGAAAACATTATTCCACTCATGAGACTCTGAATTGATTCTGTGGTATTTCTCAGTGCACCAATCATGTATGCTTGCAATAATGACAAAACATTTTTACAATAGCAATTCTTCAATTTATGTTCTGCACTTGATATTTTCCACCAGTGCTGAGGACCTGTAGTTCCCACTGACTTTATCTGGAGTTGTATGTGCTCAGTACTTCTGAAAATCAGGCTCCAATCAATCAGATTGTTGACTTTGGTGCCTGTCCAGATCTATCTGCCTCTGTCTCAAAAAAGCCTTATGATTCTACATCAGTAATCTTTTTGCACTTCCATATTGTTTCTTGGCTTCCAGAATTAGTGGAAAGAGTAACATACTTAAGGACATTAGGCTACCTGGCAGTTACCCTATGTGACAATTACTTCTCTAGCCATACGAGACAGAAATAAGGAAATGCTGTGTCTTTGTTTACAGGAAGTTAGAAGGAATAGGACAGGAATGTTCTACACAAAATGGCCAACAATGGAAACTGCATGGTGCCTGAACTTACACCCTTTGGTTTTGCTAAGGAGTGGACAGAAACTAATGAGTGGGAAAGGTGTTCCATGTGTGCATGCAAATTTTGACCTTTAAAATAAAGTTTTAGAAGGGTTATGTGCAACCAAGCCAAACAGTCTATTTTTTTCAGACCAAAAGGCTGGCCAGAGGAGTCATGCAGGGAGCCTGTTTTCACCTTCTAACAATCACTTCTGAAAGGAAATTCTTTAAAGTAAGCCACCTGTGACTTTATTTTTAAGGATAATGAAACAGAGGGAAAAGAAACATCCTTGCTCAGTGATAGCAATAGTAGGAAATTCTCTGTACGTAAGAGAGACAAAACTTTGAAAAGAATCTTGACAATTCCTGACGCAGCCTCAAAGGAAAATAACGAGTGTGAAAAAGTGAAGTGGAGCTTAAGTAGTGTGGAAGAGCCTAATGCACTGGACAAATTGAACCCTAATGTTTGTAATATGCTTTGCAATCCTCCCATGAAAGGTGCTGTTTAAGTAAATTTATTCTGTTTTAATTTTACTGTTATGTGAATCCATAGAGATAGACTCTAAAACCTGAGCAGTGAGATCACTAGGTATGGATGCAGAACTTTTTCAGGATAAACAGTCAAATATATTCCTCTTCCAAGAGTCACTTTCCAAATGTACTAACAGAGCAGGATGAAGCACAATGAGTTTGCTCTTGACATTTTGCTGAACAGTCATAAAAACTTTGGACATGTACAGAATGTTAGTTACAACTTATTACCTCATCGGTCATGTGTATTTTTTTCTGATGCCCTGTGTGAATGTGAAAGACTTATCTTTGCCAGAAACTGAAAATATAAACAAATTTTATATTAAAATTCCCCTCAAATAAGACAATATAAGAAAATGCTTTAGTGGACCTTCTTGACTAGAGCAATATTGACCTTTATCAGCATTATTATTCTGATGCAAAAGCCAAAATGTGAAGCAGGGACTTTTACTCATATTTCAGTTACCTATCAGCATCTTCCAGCTTGACAAGCAGCTGGAATTAAAAGTATGAGTTGAAACAAACAACCACCTGTGTTAGGCCTAGTTGCAAGCATAAAGATATGGGTTACAGCTGCTCCACTTACGGTCTCTCTAAAAATATATATCCTTGTTTTCTGCTTTCCTGTTTACCAAGCCTCACTCTCCAAAAAGCTACCTCTCCCCTCAGGTTAGTGCAAGTGATACCTTTCAGTGCATTATACTAATAGTAGATCATCTTGTAGCAAGTGTCACTTTTACAGCCATTGAAGGATGAAGGCCTTTAGGCCAAAATACTGCATTCCCACTGTGTGAAGAGGAATTAAAGTGGGTGTAAATGTAATGTATTCCCACATTAAGGTCCCTTTAGCACTACAAAAGCAATAATAAAGCCCTGAATTCTCCCAATATACAAATTTAAAGGAAAACCTGCATTTATGATCTATGAACTCTATTCAACATTCATTAATTTCTGCCCTCACCCCTGCCCCCAGTAACTCTCTCTATTGATGAGTTGAATTGCATCTTTAGAACACTTAACTCTATTATTTTGCTATCGCCGACAGGCCACTTCTTTGGTTTTGTTTCCAATGGTGATAAATTGACATTCCACGGGAGTGGTTTCTAATATGATTATATTCTGAGTGGGTACCTGTGAAAAGGGCTGAAATAGTCTTAAAACTGCTACTGTTGAATAGGAGCACACTGACAATGGAGAAGAAAAAAATCTTTGCAAGGAGGAACAAAGGTACAAGTGTCTGCTTTGAATCTCTCTCACTGTATTGCCAGTTTCACAGGTGTGCACCATATGAGAAGCAGAAAAAACCGCAATTGTGAGGAGTGATGATTATAGTGCTGAGTCTGTAATGTATTCCTCTCCTAATGCACCTGTGCATCTGTATATATGTTTACAAAAGGTTTAGTTTTTTTCATTAAAGATATTTAAACTAATAAGTCTTTTAAGACTATATTCCATAGTCACCCATAAATGGTGAATTTGGCTTAATGTGCTGAAAATGTCCCACCATTCAATGTGGAAAAGCACTAATAGCAAGGGAAAGTGGAGGGCATTCTGAAAGCCAAGAGACACATCCTTGGCCCTGTGAAAGGTCATTTGCACAGCTCCTGTGTGTCAGAATTGCCAGGCAACCAGTTGCAAATGCAGGCTGGAGTGGGGGCTGGCTAGAATAGAAACAGGCATGGGTAAGAGCAGCAATAAGGGCAAGCTAGAACAGTAGCCTGTCAGAACTACTAGACAACAGGAATATTTCCTGGCCAGGTAGTGACACTCAGCAGACTGGAGAGACCACTTCCCTCGGGAGCCTATATACATGCCTTAGGATCACCAGGATGGATCCTTACCTGTGGGTTGGCTGAATCCTGGTTGTATGATGTGAGGCCTGTCACAAGTTCTGCAAGTAATTGCCTCTGACTCATCACACCCTCTTGTTCAGGGATGATTTATCAGGCTCAGAAGTAACTCAGGGATGTCTCTCAATGTGATCTTTAAAGCTGCTATAATGGGACAGCTGAGGAGCTTCCTTGGCCTCTCTGAGGGTCATATGCAGTACAGAGGGCTTTGCACTGGCTCTCCATTCCCAGATGAATTTCACCTTCAGTGATTAACAGCTAATGATTGGGAAATACGTTTTGAATAAATGGCCTCATGGAAAAGAGGCCTTGTGAATGTGCACTTGCTGCTATGCAGTGATGTTGCAAGATGACAGGTTCCACAGTTGACATAAATAACTAGAAGTGGAAAATATTTTAGTGAAAAATACTTTACATTCTATCTGGGTAGAGACTTTCTTAACACCTAGCATCCTAGCAGCATGGTGAGCAGCATTACTACTAGCTTCTGGATGTACTAGGCACTGCCAAAGCCTAAACACAAGGAGGATATTTACATTAATTAAAAAAGAAAAAAAGGATTGCAGGTTAGATCATGTAGAAAGCCTCTTCTTGCCTCCCGTGAACAGCATTAAAGGTCAGTTACAGATTCATCTCAATAAGTCAGGGGTGGGCAAATTTCTTTGCCCGAGGGGTGGGGAAATTGCATGCAGGGCCATGAATGTAGGGTTGGGGTGTTGGAGGGGTGTGGCAGGGGTTTGGGGTGCAGGAAGGGGGCTCAGGGCAGGAAGTTAGGGTGCAAGGGGAGTTCGGGCTGCGGGCTCCGGCCCTGTGCCACTTACCTGGATGGGTTCCAGGGTGTCAGCATGCAAACCGTGGCCAGGGTAGCCTGCCTGCCTGCCTGCCTGCCCTGGCCCCGCACCACTCCGGGAACCACTCGCCATGGGCCCCATGCTGTTCCAGGAAGGGGCTGGCACCACATCCCTGTGGCCTGGGGAGAGAGGGGAGAAGAGGCAGAGGGCTCCGTGTGCTGCCTTTGCCTATGGGTACCTCTCCTGACGCTCCCATTGGCCGCGCTTCCCCATTCCCGGCCAATGGGAACTTCAGGGGAGGTACTTACAGGCAAGGGCAGCACACAGAGCCGTCTGCCCCCACTCCCCTAGGGGCCACAGGGATGTGGTGCCAGCCCCTTCCCAGAGCAGCATGGGGCCCATGGTACCATGGGGATGGCAATCCTACGGGCCAGATCCAAAGCCTTGAGGGGCTGTAGTTTGCCCACCCATCCAATAAATGATAGATTTTTAAGAGGAAGGACAGGAGCAGAAATAAAATAGTTGCTTTACTAGCACTAGAAGTGCCTAGGAGAAGAAATGGACTCATGGTTCTGTTTTAAAGGGTAAAAGTCCAGGACAAAAATCACTGTTCATATATAAAAATGAAAACTTTAAAATCTGTTCAAGGTACTAAATAAGCTGTAACATGCCCAAGGAAAGTTTCTTGAAATAACAGATAAACACAATTGCTCTAAAACTATATTGAAGTGAATGGAAAGACTCATTTTGTGCATTGGGGTTTGTGTCAAATTCTTATTTGACTCACAAGACATATGCAGACATTGATAACTGACACATATAAGGGTCATAGGCCAAATTCTACCTAGGGTTATATCTTTGCAACTCCATTAAATTCAATATGGTTACAGAATTTTGACATTCAAGGCCAGCATTATACTCTGTTTTATGTATTTGGTGACATTTTGGCAGGTTATAAGCTTTTTAAATCCCCTTTAAGGCACTAACATGAAGTCTATTTAGCAAAACCCTGAATGGCCCAAATTCAGGCCTGGCATTCAAGTGCAACTCAGTTGGGTTGTAGCCACATGCACTTGGACTGAATGGAGCCCCCTGAATTGCAGGTGGTTCTTTTCTTTTTTGTGCTACTAGATGCAAAGTCTACTAATAAAACATTGTTTTATAGATGAATGACTAACTTCTCACAAGACTCTCTAAATGACCTTTTGAATGGTGTTGGTTCATTGAAACAGTAGAGCTTTTCAAACTTAGGACCTTATCTTCTATTCTGTATGAAATAGAAATTTTTGCATATATGCAGGAAATAGGAAACTAAGGGCATGGCTACACTTGTGAGTTAGAGCACATTAAAGAAGCCCAGTGCACTTTAACTCACTACGTGTCCACACTGGCAAGGCACGTAGAATGCTGTGACTCCGTGGCTAGAGCGCTCCTGGTAATCCACCTTGGTGAGTGGACTAACATTTGATGTGCCTCTGCTGGAGCGCCGTGGTACCAGTGCGGATGCCTTGGTCTGTTAATGGGCTCTGATCAGCCTCCAGAAGTGTCCCACAATGCCTGTTCTAGCCACTCTGGTCATCACTTTGAACTCTACTGCCCTGCCCTGCCGTCAGGTGACCAACCATCAGATCTGCCCTTTAAATTCTCTGGGAATTTTGAAAATCCCCTTCCTGTTTTCTCAGCCAGGCGTGGAGTGCTATCAGTGAATCTTTCCAGATGACTATGCCTCCATGTGCCAGGCGATCCCCAGTATGGAGCAACGGCGAGGTGCTGGACCTCATCAGTTTTTGGTGGGGAGGAATCTGTCCAGTCCTAGCTGTGCTCCAGCCATAGGAATTACAATACTTTTGGGCAGATATCAAGGGACATGATGGAAAAGGGCCATGACCTAGATGCACTACAGTGCAGGGTTAAAGGGAAGGAGCTGTGGAATACCTACCGTAAAGCCAAAGAGGCAAACCGCCACTCTGGTGCTGCCCCCACAACCTGCCATTTCTACAAAGAGCTGGACACAATACTTGGGGGCAACCTACCTCCACTCCGAGTACCACCATGGACACTTCAGAGCCCAGTTCAACGAGGCAGGAGGAGGAAAGCGGGAGTGAGGTTGCTGAGGAGGAGGAAGACACCCCGGAATCCCTAGATACATGCAGCCAGGAGCTGTTCTCAAGCCAGGAGAAAGGTTGCCAGTTGTGGTGGCCGGTGCTTGGGGAAGGACAAACACCAGAAGAGGTGTCCGGTAAGAGGCTTTTATTTTGGGAAGGAAGTTATTTGGTGCTGGCTTTTGGAATGAGGAGGATTAGGGCTGCATACATGCCTAGATGCGGAATAGGATGTTGATGTGCCCTCTCACATCACAGTAATCGGCCTCAGTGATCTCTTCAAAGGTCTCATTCAGAACTTGGGCAATGTGCCTGTGCAGCTTTCTTGGAAGAGCCACTGTGGTCCTTGTCCCAGTCTGACTAACATGTCCGTGCCACTGTGCCGTGAGGGGGGGTGGTGGTGGGGGGACCATTGCTGCACATAGGCAAGCTGCATATGGCCAGAGTGGAAGCTGCACTGTAGTAGAAGACCCTCCCTTGTTTCCCAGGTCACCCTCAGCAGCAAGATAACTTCCAGGACGAACTCCTGTGGAAAATGTAGGGACAGTGTTCAGTATAGGGGCCCCCTGAAGCTGTTAGCTCTCCCCAAGACACAAAAACTCAGAGGACAGTACAGTCGTGAAACAATCAGTCCCCCTTGACCCTGTGCTTACTCACCATTTTGGGGTTCCCATAGGTTATGTGTGCTCACTTTGGAATGGGCAAATTATGCTATTGTGTAGACTGTGTATTCCCTTAAGCATGGGGGAATCATTGCTCTGTCTAGTGTTGTCATAAACAGATAGCTAAGGGTTAATGTCTCTTTCACCTATAAAAGGGTTAACAAACAGTGACCTGAAACACCTGACCAGAGGACCAATCAGGAGACAAAATACTTTCAAAACTGGGTGGAGGGAAGTTTGGGTGGGACTTCTTTGTTCTTTGTTCTTCTCTCGGAGGGTCTGAGAGAGACCAGACATTACTACAGTAATGTCTCTAAGCTTCTTTCAATAGAGTAAGTAAAACAGGCGGTTTAGGTTTTTTAATTGTTTTAACTCTATTTGCAATTGTGGATCTGGCTGGTTAACTTTATATGTGTAGTTGCTGGGAATATTTTGATTTGTATTAGTACTGGGGGGAGAGTCTCTTTCTGGTGTCTGTAAGCTATAAGACCCTGTAATATTTACATCTTAAAGTTACAGAGATAATTCTTTACTTTTTCCTTTCTTTTATTAAAATATTTCTTTATAGAGAACCTGACTGATTTTTTTTTTTGGTTTCCTTTGTTTTATCCCAGGGGATTGGGGTAACTCACCAGGATGGGTGGGGGAGACGGGAGGAGGGAGTGATAAAATCTGTCTCTGTTTTCCTTGAATCTGTTTGCCTCTTTGTGGAAGGGAAGGGAGATGTTTCTCTGTATGGTGATTTAAGAGGTTAGATCAGTATCTCAGAATAGCCCAGGAAGGGAAATTCTGGGAGGGGGAGAGGTGGGAGAATGGTTTATTTCTCCTTGTTTTAAGAACCCAAGGGATCTGGGTTCTTGGGGTCCCCAGGGAAGATGGGGAGGTCAGAGTGCCCCAAAACACTATATTTTTGGGTGGTGGTAGCCTATCAGATCTAAGCTGGTAATTAAGCTTAGGGAAATTCATGCTAGTATCTCATTTTCTGGACTCTAAGGTTCAGATTTGAGAAAGAATGCTAGGACATGGTGGTAGCGGTGGGATAGATAAGAATCCAAAAGCCAGTAAAATTATTAAGTTTCTTTCCTCTGCTAGCTGCTTGTAAGCATAGAGAAGGGGCTTGTTTTTCAGTTTTTTTAAAACTGCAGCTAGAGAATTTTTTTTCTTGCTCCGTCTAGCTGTGCATAGGGAGGGCTATTAAGATTTAACGATGGTTGTTTGTTAAACAAAGCCTTAAGTGGTCAGCAATGCACTCCAGTCAGAACACATTTGTAAATGAAAGACAGTTTCTTTTGCTTTTTAACTCTTTCCGGAGAGGCTAGGAAGTTAAAAGGACTCTGTTGCTAAGCAACCCCAGGAAGCCAACAGAGAACCTGCATTTCAGGCAGTAAACACCAGAGGGCACCTCAGCACAAGAAAGTAGGAACCATGAGTTCCAAGGAAAGCCTGAAACAGGAACGAGCACTGCAACAAGCCATGGACAAAGAAAATGAACATAGGAGACGGATGGAACTAATTAATGCAGAACTAGCCAAGGAAGAGGCAGCCTACAAAAGAAAACAACAAGAAGAAGAGGTGGCCCACAGAAGGAAACAAGAAGAAGAAGATGCAGCCTACAGAAGACAGATAGAACTCCAGAGGGAGGCCCACCGACAGGCCCTGGAATTAGAACAGGCTAGGCAACAGAACACAGCCAATCCTAACAACCCTTTGCCAATAATGGTTCCACAGCACAAGAAATTTCCCACCTACAAGGCAGGTGATGACACTGAGGCCTTCTTAGAAAATTTTGAAAGAGCCTGCCTTGGGTACAGCATCTCTGAAGACCAGTACATGGTAGAATTGAGGCCACTGCTCAGTGGACCCTTAGCAGAGGTGGTGGCTGAAATGCCTAAGGAGAAAATGAACGATTATAAACTTTTTCAAACCAAGGCCAGATACAGAATGGGGATAACACCTGAACATGCCTGTCGGCGGTTCAGAAACCAAAAATGGAAACCAAATGTGTCATTCCCCCAACACGCCTACCACATTGCAAAGAATTATGAAGCCTGGATATCAGGAACAAAGGTTAACAATCTGGACGAGCTGCACCTCCTGATACAAATGGAGCAGTTCTTAGATGGTATTCCTGAGAAAATAGAGAGATACATCCTAGATGGGAAACCCAAAACGGTAATCGAGACGGGGGAGATTGGAGCCAAATGGATGGAAGTGGCAAAAAAGAAAAACGCTATTGTCAAGGGGAGCGAATACCCCAGGGGGCACACCGGCAATAAACCCTACAACTGAGGGCAGCCAAAGACCCCACCTACAACCCAAGAAAAGCCACAGACGCCCTATTCTTCCACTTCACCAGTCTCCAGTAACCCACCTCGACACAGTGACCAGTCAGCTGGAAGATGCTTCAAGTGTAATGAACTGGGACATATAAAAGCCAACTGCCCAAAGAACCCCAACCGAGTGCAAGTCATTACACCACCATCACACCAAAGATCCCTAGGCCCAGATGCCTCTCAAATACTCTTGGAGCGAAGGGAAATTTTGAGAGTGGGTGGAAAAAAGGTTACTGCGTTGAGAGACACGGGGGTACAAGTGTCAGCTATCCACCAATCCTTCGTCGACCCCAAATTCATCAACCCAAAGGCCCAAGTGACAATTTACCCCTTCATGTCACAAGCTGTAGACTTGCCTACAGCTGAACTGCCTGTCCAGTACAAAGGCTGGTCAGGAATGTGGACTTTTTCAGTCTATGACAATTATTCCATCCCCATGCTACTGGGGGAAGACTTGGCCAACCAGGTGAAGCGGGCCAAGAGAGTGGAAATGGTTACCTGCAGCCAAACCAGGCAAGCTTCCAGACTCATTCCTGTTCCTGAGCCGTCCACTGAGGCCCCGTCTGTGTTACAAGAGACCTAGACAGAGGTAGTGGACCCGGAACCCATGCCAACAACTGAAACAGCCACAGTGACTCCAGTTCCAGACCAGGAACTGGAAAAGCAGCCAGCACCAGAACCGGTGCCCGCACTGACGACAGTGCTTGCAAATCCATCTTCAACCCCAACGCCAGAGGGTGCCAGCGGGCCTGAACTGGCAGAAGCAGCAGACAACCACACCCAAGAGGCTCAGCCAGAGCCTGAAATACCCCCTGGTGCACCAGCAGAGAGTGGTTCACCAGCAACGGAAACAACCCCATCACCTACATCGCTTCCAGTTCTCTATAAAGAAATCTTTTAATAAAAGAAAGGAAAAAGTAAAGAATTATCTCTGTAACTTTAAGATGTAAATATTACAGGGTCTTATAGCTTACAGACACCAGAAAGAGACTCTCCCCCCAGTACTAATACAAATCAAAATATTCCCAGCAACTACACATATAAAGTTAACCAGCCAGATCCACAATTGCAAATAGAGTTAAAACAATTAAAAAACCTAAACCGCCTGTTTTACTTACTCTATGAAAAGAAGCTTAGAGACATTACTGTAGTAATGTCTGGTCTCTCTCAGACCCTCCGAGAGAAGAACAAAGAACAAAGAAGTCCCACCCAAACTTCCCTCCACCCAGTTTTGAAAGTATTTTGTCTCCTGATTGGTCCTCTGGTCAGGTGTTTCAGGTCACTGTTTGTTAACCCTTTTATAGGTGAAAGAGACATTAACCCTTAGCTATCTGTTTATGACAAGTGTGAACAATGCTGCCTCTGTTAAGTGTTGCATTTTGCCTTTATAGATGCAGCCTTGAGATCTCAGCCATCTGTATTATCACTGGCCGAAAGACTGCAAAGAATTAGGAAGAGAACACATAGAAGCAAAGAAGATATGCTGCATGAAGTAATGCAGCAGTCACTTAATGAGAATCTAAAAGCACAGGAGTAGAGGGAAAGTGAAAGGAGGATCTGCCAGCAGAATGTGGAACACTGGCACAAAAGCGCAGAGCTCTGGCAGCAAAGCACGGATCAGCTGATAAGCATCATGGAGTGCCAAGCGGACTTCATCCAGGTGCTTGTAGCCATGCAGGTGGGGCACTTCCCTCCTCCCCGCCCCTGCAGCCCTTGTACCAAAACTTTCCCTTGTGCCCCTGTCATAGTATCTTTCCCCAATCTGAACCTTAGAGTCCAAAAGTTGGGGTACCAGCATGAATTCCTCTAAGCTTAATTACCTGCTTAGATCTGATAAGCTGCCACCAATCAGGAATTCCAGTGCCTGATACACTCTGGACTCCCAAAAACCTTCCCTGGGGACCCAAATTCCTTGAGTTTCACAACAAAGGGGAATAAACCATTTCCCTTCCCCCTCCTTCCTTCCTCCCAGCTCTTTCCTGCCCTGGGTACACTAAGAGATCACCGTGATTCAAACTCCTTGAATCACCACACAGAGAGGAATGTGACCTTCCCCCCCCCGCCCCAGCTTTTCCCTTCACCCAGAGGAAATACAGATTCAAACTCCGTGAATCTAAAACAAAGAGGAAATTCACCTTTCCCTTCTCCCACTGCTCTCTCTCCCTTCTCCCCACCAATTCCCTGGTGAGTACAGACTCAGTTCCTTTGAGCCTTAACTAGGAGAAAAAAATCAAACAGGTCTTAAAAAGCAAAACTTTTTAATAAAAAGAAAGAAAAAAAGTAAAAGTTGTCTCTGTACTTTAGATGGTAAAAGTTACACAGTCTGTCAGCTTATAGACACTAGAAAGAAGCCTCCCCCCAGCAAAATACAATTTAAAATACTTCCAGCAAACTACACATTTGCAAATACAGAAACAATCAAAAGACTATAACCGTCTTTCTTACTAAAATACTCACTATAAGAGACTGTAGCAGGGAGATTGGCAAGAAAACTGGTTGCCTGTCTAGTACCTTCCAGGACCCAGAGAGAACAAAGCAAAACCCAAAAAACACAAACAAAGGCTTCCCTCCACTGAGATTTGAAAGTATCTTGTTTCCTGATTGGTCCTCTGGTCAGGTGTCTGGTTTACTGTTTGTTAACCCTTTACAAGTAAAAGAGACATTGACCCTTAACTATCTGTTTATGCAGCCCCCATGTCACCTCCAACCCACTTTCCACAACATCCGGGTTCTTATTGCCACCAGCTGCCTCCAACACCTGTAGCTTCATCACCCAGCCCTGCAAACTACGACTCTTACCTACTGCACTCAACCCCCATCACCGTGCAGTATAGCCATCCTGAAGTGCAGCACTCATTGTACAGCACTCCCGGCAGGAAGGCTGAGTATGATAACAGGACATATGCAAATCTGAGATTGTACCATTCATCCCACCTTGTCCTTTCTGTTTCCCAAGCAGTTGTGTTTTTTTTTCTATAAATGAATCTTCTTTTCAACAACTGGATTTTTTGGCTTTGAAAACATTCTTTATTATTGCATAAAGTAAAAGATAGCTTAGCCCAGGAAAGCAAAAGGCACTGCAAGTCTATGTAGCAAATACAGATTCCTACTAACATTGGAACCACTGTACTTCATTCCTGTTCAGGGCACCAGACATTACTGCTGGTTTTCAGCCTCAAATTGCTCCCTCAAGGCATCCCCAATACTTGCAGCCCCGTGCTGGGCCTCTCTAATAGCCCTGCTGTCTGGCTGTTCAAATTCAGCTTTCAGATGTTGAACCGCCAAGTTCCATGCCTGAGTGAATCTTTCACCCTTCCCTTCTCAAATGTTATGGAGGGGTACAGCACGTTGATACAACTGCAGGGATGCTGTCATCGGCCAGGTCCAGCTTCCCATACAGAGAGCGCCAATGGCCCTTGACATGGCCAAAAGCACACTCCATAGTCATTCTGCACCGGCTCAGCCTGTTGAACCGCTCTGTGCTGCTGTCAAGGTTCTCTTTGTGATGTGAGTCCACCACTCAGTGCTTCTTTCCCAAGCCCCAAAGTGGCATTTCACGGTGGTGAGCATGTCCATGAATGCTACAAGCAATCTCGTGTCATATGTGTTACTCAAGTTGATATCATCGTCCGAGTCCTCACTGTCAGTTTGGATCTTAAGGAGTAATTCGACTGCCAAACATGACGTGCTGGAGAGACTCGTCAGCATATTCCTCAGCAGTTTGGGCTCCATTCCTGCAGACTGAAAGGGAAGACAGAGCACGCAGCACAAAAAAATGTTGAAAGATGGCGCCAAATGTAGATGGAAGCAGAGGGATTGCTGGGATGCAAAGTGATGCATCACGGGGCATTGGGACAAGTCCCAGAATTCCCTGCATCCCCCGCTTCCTTCCCACAAGCCACAGCACCAGAATGGGAAGAGGTGCTTTGTGGGATAGCTGCCCATAATGAACAGCTCCCAATGCCACTGCAAGTGCCACAAATGTGGCCATGCCAATGCGCTTGCAGCTGTCAGTGTGGACAGACTTCAACACTTTCCCTAGTGTGCTCTCTGAAGGCTGGTTTAACTCATAGCTCTCTACATCTGCAGTTGTAGCCATGCCCTAAAAGAAACATGAATCCGTCTCATTTTAGAGTCTGAGCCTCTTCTGTGAATCCATAGGAAAGGGAAGGTCAGGTCCTGAAGAGGGTCAGTCCAATCTTGCATACTTCCATTTCTCACTTTCATTCACTTCTTGTGGAAAAGGGCTACCATTAGCAAACACCTGACTGTTATGTGGTGAGTCACAACATGAACCTCTTTCTACTTTGTCAGATTTCAGACAGAGAAGCAAAGACACAGACACCATCGAGCATTTACACATGAAGCTGATTATCTGAATTCTTGGAGAAAATACTTTTGCTTGAAATTACTTTAATAAAATTCACCTTAATGGTTCAAAGATTTAGAAGAACTTGCTCTCTGTATTTTACCCTGAGTTTTATTTTTAAAAAAGTAGATCTGCTTTAGCATGTCTCTATTTCCCCCTTCTTTCAACAACATGAAATTGTTTGAAATCTCCATACTACATTGCACAAATTGTTCCCTTTCCCCCCATCAAATCTTTAAATAGACTCTTTCTACTCAGGAAAGAGAATGAGGGAGAACGATTTACCTCCTAAAAGTACATTTATGGAATTTTTTTCACAAAGCATCCATCTCCCCCATTAGCGTGATTAAAATCATTTTCATGTAGTGCCAACAGGAGGATCGTTGCTTTCCCTCAAAGAACTATTGTAAACATGTAATCTCTTTTGTTTATATTATTCCCACTGTATAAGGCCTCTTTTGTAATAATATCTGTGTCTCTGGGCCTGCATTGTTATGCTCTAAACCTTCAG
This sequence comes from Gopherus flavomarginatus, assembly GCF_025201925.1. Taxonomy (NCBI): domain Eukaryota; kingdom Metazoa; phylum Chordata; order Testudines; family Testudinidae; genus Gopherus; species Gopherus flavomarginatus. The sequence continues at coordinate 198,882,855 of NC_066617.1, read as the reverse complement.
ATAGAGCTTTCATCTTTCTCCAGTGTTTGTTTTAGAAAGGGCTTATAATTGATGTTGAGTCGGGTAGCACTCAGTGCGAAAGCGACAAGGTTATCAGAACCCAGCCCTTCTCTACACAATCAGTTATTTTGCCTTGTTAATTCAAATTGCTGTTAGCCTGACTTCTGCCCTTTTTTACAAGAGATATAAGTTATGCCGGGGTTTCTTCAAAGCTTACTTCTAGATATAAAACTGCTGTCTTTAGCATATGAATTATGGATTACTTCAACAGCAATTTCTTCAGTTTCTCCTGTTGTATTTGTTACTTCTGTCTCATGCTGCCATCAAGTTCTGGGATTAGAGTGCCAAAAAAAAAACAAAACTCAAAACTTAGGAACATAGACATTTCTATTAGAGCTGGGTGAATAACTGATTTTGTCAATTCTGAAACTTAAAAAAAAAAAGTCCCAAGTATGCACTCCAAAAGAGAGCATATGGACCCTGATCCTACCAGGTGCTCAGTGCCCTCCCCTCCCATTGACTTTAGTGAGAACTGGCCACTTACTCTTTGGCCACTGTTGAATTCAAACACTTTAATTTTACATTAATTACAACAATTTAATTAATAAATTACATTAATATTTGGTCGTCATTGCTGTTTGCTTCCTATCTCTTAACCAGTTTGATGGGATTTTAGGTCTCAAACTGTGGTTACTAAGTTTCTTGAATAGCCTCACAGTGCAGAGTGAACATCTGAGTTTCATCTGTGGTAGGTCTTGAATGTTCAGCTAGCTTTTTATACTTTTAAAATGTGGTGCTACGTTTCCCTTTACTAAATGGTATTGCGGCTTTGTTATCCCCAGCATATTTTGCTGTCTCAAGGGTAGAAGTTCCTCCGGTGATGGTAACAGAGTAGATCCTTCATGGCAAATGTGTTGCATTGGGTCTGGCAGGAGTGATGAGAGGGGGAATTCATCCCTGCACCCATGCGTAGACACTAAAAGAACTTATGCTGGGGCTAGCTGGGTTGATTCTTCCCCAGGACCGGTTAGAGCAAATTGAAGGCTGCTTTAACTGGTACCGCTGCTGCCAGAGCTCTTTAAGCATTGGGACAACAGGGAATATTAAGGTATAGAAATACTCTGGAACATATTGGAAGCTACTGCAGGAATGTGGGAGGGAAAGCAGAGTTCTGTGCCTGCCCTACACCAACAGGTACCTACATCTGGTAGGTAATTGTGGTAAGTTTACACTGGCTCAACTGGTACAAAGTGGCTATATATCTCTTCCAGTGTGTTTATGTCTTTAATCAATGATAAACCCTCATGATTAAAGACATAACAGTATCCATTAGACATTATTTTACTAATCCTTTCCAAGAAGATGGGTAAGGAATGACTTACAAATACCAGGCTGCCTCCTCTCTAGTCAGCAAGATATCGAATTTTCTCCTGACAGACTTTCTTGCACTTTTCCCCCCTACCACTAAAGTGAGGCTTGTTTATGTACAATTTTCAGAAGTGACTAGTCATTTTTGAGGGCAGCCAAAAATGGGGAGACTTGTGAAGAAATTAGAGGAGCATTATATTCAGAGGGTGGTGCTTGGCACTTTCTAAAAGCTGGGGCTCTTTATTGTCTCAAGTTAGGCACCTAACTGTTCAGGCATCCAAAATCTATTCTTCTTGAAAATTTAAGCCAATGATGTTTCCAGGAACCCAAGATTGAATTAAATTCCCAGAATGATAATGAACATCCAACAGTTCCTAACCATCAAAAGGAAGGCCCATAGCTGAGCCTGGACCTAGTAACTTCAGCCTCCAGGAAAACTAATTGGTCACTTGAAAGGAGCCAGGATGCATGCCCTTAAGCTGCTCGGTAGTTTTGCATGAAGCTGCCATCACCCTTGTACTTGCCTCGCTTCTGCCTTTTTCTAGCCTTGCTCTGACCAAGCCCCTGGGCTGAGTCACTGCTTCTATCCAGGTCATTCTGCTTCTGACTCTTGTCTCCAGTTCCTGGCTCTGGATCTGGACTACAGCTGTCACCCTTTGCTCTGGTTACTGGTCCCTTCTCATTCTGGCTCCAGCCACTAGACTGATTGCCCACATCCCAGTCCTGAAACAAACTCATTTTAACTTTGGACCATTTATTTATTGAACAAACATCTAATTCTCTTTATTACTTAAACAAAAGCGGTCAGATGATCAGGATCATACATCTTGCTGTCAAATTCAGTAACATTTATGAAAGACACCAATCATTTATTCAAACAGTAGCTGCTAGTTGATTTTGAGATGCTGAAACTAAGTCAGATCCTTGCCTCCAATATGTCAACTTTGGGCAAAGTGAAAGACCTAATGTAGCTCCCACTGAAGTCAGTAAGAGTTTCTTCCCTGGTCAGAGATTTCCCCTTTTGTAGGGAAATCCTCCAGTAGCATAGAGGTGCCCTAAACCCTGCTGAAATAGTTCAGAGTTAGGGCCATAATGTGCATTGACACAGGAAGTATCTACTGATATATTAATTTCGTAAACTAAAAATTATTTCCTAAATATTTCAGGCCAACTAACAGGTACTCAGTTGACAACACTTAACCTATTAGAATGACAGTAAATAAAATAACTTTAGTACAAACTTAGACATTAAATGGCAAAAAGTTTAGAAAACTATTTCTCAGAGACACATTTCCCATCCACATATATAAATGCACTCTATTCACAAAGTTACAGTTTGCCTTTAAGAACTTTCTTTTTTATCAAAACTTCAGAGATCAGAATGGATTTATGTTTGTTTATATGATATTTTGAGAAGCTAGTACTAGTATCGACCCTCTTGTTCTGTTAGATTCTGAACTTGCACTGCCAAGGGAAAAATATGTTGTGTGTTCCCCTGTAAAAATCTTGATGTTTTCTTTGGTGTTTTTTTCCCCCTATGTCTGTCTCAAGGGCCTGAGTCTATATGAGGGCTGTGTTTTGTTTTTCTGAATAGGAACAGCTGAAAGGCGGTGTCCAGAAGAAAGAACTTAAATCAGTCTAACAGGTGCTCCAAGGCCAAGGCTGTTGTACAGCCATAGGAGTCAGAGGAGATGGTCTTTGCACCTGAGTTGTCACTGATATACAAGAAAATTGGGTAATTATATACAAGAACTTTTGGGGTAAGTTTTCCAGACTTTCTAATTGTTTCACTCTATGATGAGCTGAGAGGTGATGAACAACTGTCCTGTGAAACTCCACTGTATTTTTTCCAGAGATTTATTTAATGAGTTGAAATCCATTATCTGTCATGGGCAATTCCATTACATTGTAAACTTAATAGTACCCAGAAAAACACGTGTACACTTCCTACAGCATCTGCTGTAACTGATTTTTGATCTATTGTTGAACTCATGTAAATGGGTGGGAGTTATCTTGTGGTCATGAGAACTGCTTTCAAATCTGTTCTCAGGGAAAACTAACAGAAAAATCTATGGCATTGGTTACAAACTGGAATATTTGAAAACTACCAAGACATTCATGTCAAATCATAAGTAGAGACAACCATCTAAATAGGGCTGGACAAAACTTTTTTCCACGGGAAAAAAAATGCAGATTCAGATTGATGTAACACTTTGGATGCTTTTGACTTTTTTGGCAAATTGTTTCAGTCAAACAAAGTTTATCCTGGAAATTTTTCATTTTAGGCTAGACTTAAAAGGGATTTAGGTGACATTCACAACATCAAGAGGGCACTGGTGCTACCATCTTAAGCCTATTAGCCTTATGGTTGGGGTATATACCTGGTATGTAGGAGACGTAAGTTTGCTCTAGAGGAGGGACTTGAACACAAGTATCCCCCGTTGGGAGTACCCTAACCACCTGGCTATTGCATACTGTGCACACTCTCTCCTCCTCCCCTTCCCCATCCTGTTGAAGCTGCTTCACTTTGACGATTCAAATCTTTTACACATTAAGCCAGAGAGAATGACTCTGCAGCCCAGCTGTTAGGGCATTCACCTGGTGGTGGTGGGGAACATTTGGTCTCTTGTTCCTGCTTCACTAAATGTATGTTTATACATACAAAATGGAGCACCTTCAACACGAGCCAATGAGAGAGCCTCTCCCAAGAATATCCAATAGCACCGCACTTAACACACTCATGTGCGGTAAGGGAGACCCAGTTCCAAATCTCTGCTGTGCTCTGGAGCACAGCCTTAAACCCAGGTGTCTATGTGATAAGGAGCAGGATCTAGATCTCCATGTTCATTTATTCACTGTATTTCTATAGCCATTTCAGCTATCCCTTATTGAAATAAACTATTCATTACATAAACTCTGCTAGGTTGTTACATAAAATGATCACTAATGCTTCCAACTAAACCAAGGAAATGAAGTTAATAAAAGCCAAACAAACAAATCTTGATCAATAGAAGCCAAACCCACTGAGTATGCCTTCTATCATGCCTTTAAATCTATGACAGATACCCAAGGATAGTGGGTTTTCTAATGAGACAGCCTATTGTAGTACCCACTCAGCAGTATTATGAAACTTGTGTTGCTACTTGACTGGAAGTTTTCAGCTTGGAAAAGAGGCGACTAAGGGCGGATATGATAAAGATATATAAAATCATGAGTGGTATAGAGAAAGTAAATAAGGAAGTGTTATTTACTCCATCTCATAATACAAGAACAAGGGGCCACCAAATTAAATTAATAGGTAGCTGGTTTAAAAACAAACAAGTATTTTTTCATGCAACGCACTGTCACCCTCTGGAACTCCTTGCCAGAGGGTTTTGTGAAGGCCAATACTATAATGGGGTTCAAAAGGGAGCTAGATAGCCATTGATGGACCTATCTTTCATGAATCTATTAGCCAAGAATGGTATCCCTACCTCTGTTTGCCAGAAGCTGGGATTGGGTGACAGGGCATGGATCATTTGATGATAACCTGTCTATTCATTCCCTTTGGGGCACCTGGCATTGGCCACTGTCAGAGGACAGGATACTGGGCTCAATGGACCTTTGATCTGACCCATTATGGCCATTCTTATGTACCCCACAATAATGAAGCATGCACTTGCTTGTTCCTGTTAATACTGGGAGTTAACATGGCAGATGAGAGAGTACAGCTTCAGTTTGGAAAAGAAATCACAGTTTTTGTATTTCAAAAGATCACAGGGTGGGGCAAGGCCAGCTCCAGCTTTTTTGCCACCCCAAGTGATGAAGCAGAAAAAAAAAAAAAGCTGCGACCAGCGGCACTTCGCCGGCAGCTCTACTGCACTGCTTCATTCTTTGGTGGTAATTTGGCAGTGGGTCCTTCCCTCCGAATTACCGCCGAAGACCCAGACGTGCCTCCCCTTTTCATTGGCCACTTCAAGCCCCTGCTTCCTTCGCTGGTGCCTGGAGCTGGCCCTGCAGAGTGGGAGAAGATCTAAAACACTTGATAAACAGAGACAGCAGCACAAGGAAGTATGATGTGTCAGACAATGAGAGCCCTGAAAAAGAGACGGCAACATGGGAGAAACCAAGGAAAGAGAAAATAGTACGTAGCTAATGGATTGTGGAGGTTTGGCAGAGAAGAGGAAGAGATGACAGAAGAAAAATATGTAGGGACACTTGGAAGAGAAAACAATATAACTGGGGAAGATAAACAACCAGCAAGCACTCTTGAAACCACTATAGCCTTGAACTAAGGTTTAAAATCATAGTGAAGCTGTTCACAAAGTAGAATATATTTGGGCATTTGAGCCATATTTCTGATGTTAGTCCACTAACTTGGGAAACACCGTAGTACTTTGTTAGCCACTATATACATGCTTTTCAGGCATAGTTTTTTAAAGTACTGAGTGACTAGGTGGTCAAACTTGCAAATAAATTAGGAAAGGTACCTCAGAGTAGAAATGGGGATGGTAGCTCTTTTAAAGGAAAATTGCAGTATCTGCAGTAATTCCATCATTAAATATCTAGTACTGTATATTATTTTTCAAACCAATTTTTAGAAATACGTATCTCTAGTCCAATGTCTCTTATTATTTTGTAGTATGATATTTTCTTAAGGTCCCAGACAACATTGGAGCCCCATTGTGCTAGATGTTGGGCAAACACACAGTAAAAGACAGTCTCTGTCTGTGTATAAATTCCACATTGGAGAAGGGGTTAAGGAGCTGTTCTGGACTTAGGCAGCACCACCATGCCACACCTGCAATGCATGTACAAGCTGGAGAAGGAACTTAAAAAACAGAACAGAGTAGCTCATGTGCTGGCAGGCAGTGGAGATGAGTAGGCCTATCCTCTGAAGTGCTGTAAGACAAACACTTTGGGAGGCTTAGCTGCCCCTGACTATTGATCCTCTGCCTGACCAGCTGAGAGAGAAGGTCTTTGGGTATTTGCAAGGTCACAGACACATTCTTTGACTTATTTTGTTTACCTGTCTTTGCTGATCCCTCTTGTGTGGGGAGGCTGGTAGGAAATGATCGAGGGACACAGCCACATAGCATTCCGGAGTGCAGGACTTAGCCACCTATCTTTGGGCCCAGGCTTAGAACCCAGTGGAGAGGGTGGGCCTGGGCTCCCTTACCCAACCCCTGATGGAACTGGAGACAAAAAGTCATCCATGATACCAGAGACCTTATAGGACAGCTCCCAAATCCTAACTGAGGGACAAGTCACAGAAAGGGACAGACACTGAAGGGCAGGGATGGCTGTCAATAGGGGGCACCAAGACAGAAATGCCTATCACTTCCTTGCCCTACTCCCTTGTCTGTCTGTAGGGAGCAGACCCCTTCACACTGCTCCAAAAATAAAGGGTGAGGAAAAGGAAGTAGACTATAACTATATATGTTAACGGTATCCTTCTCCTGTGAGTGCTCTGTCTTGCTGATACTGGTGCTTCATCGGAGAGGCTCTCCTGTTAAGAAATAGCAAATATGGATCACCATTGGAGTTCATTTGAAAGGCAGAGACTCTTGTACAGTAATGGTGTCCAGCTAGAGAAGAGAAAAAGATGACAGAAGAAAAATGTATAAGATTATAATGTATAAGAACATGGTCTCAGAGTAGCAGATACTCCCTCTCATACAAGATTTGTCAAGTGGTTTCATGGAATATACAGACCTATTGGCCAGGCCCCACCATCCAGTTCACAAATCTACCTCATGTCCCAGCAGGCTGATCTGTCATAAAGCTCTGTTTTATGGCATGCAATGGAGTATAGAAACTACTTACAGTCATGGATGTAGGGCCCTTAGGGTTCTATCCAAAGCGCCTTGACATTAAGGGAACTGTGTAAATAGTGCGTGGGTTTTTTTGTTTTTTTTGGAGGGGGGCTGACAATCCCGAAAAAAGAGGGAGTGGGGGTGGGATCTTATTGGAATGACCCCAAACTGATTTTTATTAAAATTCTTGGAGAATCAAAGTTTTGTTTGGAGCTGAATAAACATTTTCAATTTTGAGCTTTTTATGTTCATTGGTTAGAAATTTCCTTTAAGTTTATATTAAACAAAAAGTTCTTCAAACTGAAAAAAAATGGCTAATGGTGGTATGGTGGGTCCCACACTTTTCTTGGTGGTAGTGGTAGGGCTAGGATGCCATCCCTTGCTCCAGCTCTTGGGGCACCAAGGGTGAAGAGCCCCACTAGTGGCCCAGGAAGCTGGTAAAGAAGGAAACGGGTCTCAGTTTGCTCCTCACTCTGAGCCCCAGCTCTTCTCAACCCCTGCAGATTTCTTACCCTCTTCCTCCTTGGGTAGGATTACCCTCTGTCCTTAATACTGAGGTGAGGTAGGGTAGGGTTTGTCTGTCTGTCTGTCCCACCTTTCAGTTCTCAGGTCTTTCAATTCTCAGCAACACACCTCCAAACTCCTCTCTTCTTCCTCACTCTACCCTGTCTGCCTGAAGGAGGGTTTTTTTATTAGGTCCTGACAGGGTCTTAACTGGCTACATGTGCTCCAATTAACCTGTAGTAACCTTCCCTAGTCTATAGGGAACCACATTTTAATTAGCCTAGGGCTTATATATCGCCCCTCTCCCTGGATCTGCTGTACCACAAAACTGGAGAAATGAAATATAGTATTTTGGTTTGAAAAATGTTAAAACGTTTCTGACTTTTGGAAACTTTTTTTTAAAACAGTTTGGCAAAACAGACATGAATTCATATATTTCAGTGTCACCAAATCTTCATCTTTAATTAAAAAAGGCTGAAAAATGTTCCCAGCTCTGATTGGGAGTCTTCCATTGACAAGAGTGGTCCCTTACGGTTTAATGTTGCTGAAATAATTGCCAATAACAGCAGACTTATTAAGACAATTGTAATTGCATTTTCTCACATAGAATTCCATTTAATTTAAATATTGGAAGAATTGCTTTTCTCCATCAAATTTTGAACTGCTGCTTTGAGCAAAATGGAGACAGCCATTTTTGCAGCTAAAATATCTTCCATAAAAGCACTATATCACTTGTACTGGAAATTACAAAACCTCAGACGAATCTGCACCCAAATTTAAGGCCTACCTCATAAAAATGATTTTTTTTATTTTTTGGTCAGACTCAGTCTTTTATTTAATTGTTGTGTGACTGTCATGGAAAGCAGTTTTCTGTTAAATAGTTTCTAAAGTCCTGTGTAATTTATGCTTATTTGAAGGTCATTAAATGTCATCTGTGACATGTTTGTTATTGGTCTGAAGTGATTGCTGGAGTCTTCTTCTCAAAGGCCTACCATAAATTCAAGGTTCTAGTCTTGCAATAGGCCTCTCTACTGGAAAAAAGGTGATTCTCTAAACCCATGTTTGACTTCCATGAAAGATCTGTGATTCCCATTTGCGCTGCTTTCCCACATACTGATAGCTATCTGTGTAGACTGGTAATCAATTCTCTATGAAATGTGTATTAAAATGAAAAATTATACTGGATAAGACAATATTTCTTTTTTTTTCTTTTTTTTTTTTTCAAGGGGAGCAGGGCTATTAGCCAGGGCACTAAACTCTCTCTTCTGTGTAAGGTATGTTTTCTGTGGAGGGCTGCCATGTTTATTTCATATGCAAAGAATCATTTTTATTTTTTTAATCAGCTGCAGGAAACCACTGCTCAGACCTCCCATGCAATCCTCCCACTGAAATGATTAATTGCTCCCTTTGAACCTCTTGTATTTTTCCTTTAAATTTAAAGGACTATATTGAGAACCTAAAGTAGGTCCTGATCTGGCAAATGTTTAACAATATGATGAACTTTACGCAGTTAAAGCCATTGGCTTCACTGGGACTACTCACATGTGAAAGTGTGTGCTCAGTTGGGATTTTATAACGTTTCATGTTTGAGGATATTTCCATATTTTTCCTGGGTCACGTACACAATGTAGGAAAACTTTTTTGAGTAATATATTCCATATAATATGAATAAATGTGGTTATGAATTTAGAAAGATATAATATAACAGACATTACAGCTGCCAAGAAATTCATAGCTACAACTCATATTGCAACATTAATTGTAATCCCTTGTTCTTATGCATCACAACAGGAGTTTGATCACATGTTCATTAACACTGAACAATATGATAGTCTATATGTGTAAACCCATAGAGTTTACATGAGTAGAGTGCACGTGGAACATACTTTAACTGCTCTGCGTATGTTAATGATAAGCAAAGTTGAAAAGGCTTGAAGGTTTGGTTTAGAGAACTCAAAAATTCAGATACAAGATTTTAAGTGCTGTGGATTAATACTGTGATGCATTTCAATGTCACAATTTATATTATAAACACTTCCTTTTAGGCAACCCATCATAGACCATGTCTCAGATCAACTCTAAATCACTCACTGACAGCATGAGAACATGGAGTGATTTCCTGGTCCCAATGAAGTAAATGGGAATATTGCCAATGACTTCACCCGGGCCAGGATTTCGCTCATGGGTTTTCTAAATAGTCATTCGTTATGAGGTAAGTTCTAAAGCCTCTTTCCTTTGCAAATCTGCGGTTGGAACTGTATGCACACTGAGTGGAATTCACCCTTATTCAGAGAGCCAGTGTAAGGACTGTACCATTTAACACCCACTATTTTGATTAAGCAATGCATAAATCATGTGCTGGCTCTGTGCACTGCAGAAAATTTCACCAATGCTAAATCTCTACATTCAGTATGGGAGAGAAACCCAGCCCTCCCTACTGAATTCCAAATTCTGCTCTTAGTGGAAGTACCCCAGTGTAACTGAAGTTGGTGGGTTTGCTCTGTATTTAAACCATAACTTGTAGAAGAATTTGGCCCATTGAATTATTCATTTTCATGTCTTGTTACCTTGTCTTCTAGAAGGCAAATATGATTCCTGAACACCAGGTAATAGATATTGTATGCTTTAATTATTATGCTCCCTCTGTAGTGCTCCATATTGAATATAATGTTCCATTTACCATTTTCTTTTAATACTACTAAGTTTTCAATTGGTGAATTAAAAATTATATACAAACACTTCAATTTTCTGGCCACAATTCAAAGAGTAATTAAATTATCTACTATACTATACTGCTCCTCAAGATTTAAGTAGATCAACTAATTGGGTAAAAGGTCTAATGTACTTTATATAAATGTAAAATCAAGAACATTTTCATTATTTAGGTGCCTAAATCAAGATTTAAGAGTCTGATTTTCACAAAGAAGTGGCTAAAGTTATTTGGGCTACAGAAGGAGGCTTCTCCGTGAAGGATAGACTTGCAGTGTGGTGCTGAGGTGGATTAGTTTGACTTCTGGAAGCTCATTCCCCAGCTGTGCTTTCTCTACTGAAAATGTTCCTCTATCTCATGTGCTATGCTCTGGGGCTTGTGCTGACAACTCTTGGCTGGAGATGCTGTCACGTGACGTAGTTTTGACCTACTCACTGCTGACTTCAGGTACATTTACACTACTCTCTGCCTTCGGTGGCATGTTGAATATATAAGCGACATGCTCCCCAGCACTAGTATAAATAGTAGAGTATGTGGCGAGGCACTGCTTAGGTGAGGAGAGTAAAGACATACCTAAACCTCTCTGTCTACACTGAAATTTTTAGCAGTGTACTGTCCCACTGCCTCCCTGCAAAATAAAAGGATATAGCAGTCCCCTGCTGCCAGAGCCTTTTCCCACTGTAGATTGCTGCTGGATTGTTTCCCTGCCACAGCCTGCTTTTCACCGTGGCATGGAGCTATGCATACCTCAGATACAGGAGTGAAAATAGGGTGGTACCCTCCAGTATGCAGTACCTGCAAGAGATTTCTAGCCAGTAAGGGGTACCGGAAAGACGTGGGGCTAGCCCTTGCCGGGGGTGGGGATGGGGGTGGGGGTGGTGGGAGGGGAGCTGCGCTCGATTCCTTAAAGGAGCAGAATGCGGCTAGGGAGGGCATTCATTCTTGATACGGTTTTAACAGCACAACACATATTTTAACAAACTTAAACAAAGCCTTTGTTTAAGTTTGTTAGCATATGTATTGTGCTGTTTTATGTTGGTCAGAACATGAGTCCTCAAGAGGGGAAAGGGATGGAAGGTGTTTTAAAATAGGGAGTTTGATTCTGTTTCTCCCCATTGTTCAGAATTATCCATGACATTCATACTGCATCACATCAAGTCCAAATCATTAGAGGAATGCCTGACCAGAGGATATTTGGATTCTGATGTCAGCCCAGTTCTGCAGCCTGACAGGAATCAGTGGTGTTGTCCTCAACGTAAACATAGAATTCTTATGTAACCCTTCTGCCCCTCTGAGTTGGCAGCAACAAGAGCTGGGTTCAGTATCCAGGGGTTCCGTTTCAGTAACACAATGCATAACCGGCTTGAGCCCCCACCCAGTGACCTGGGACACTTACATACCACACCCCCCTGGGCGCCTCTAGGAGGCAATACTTCCCCTCTCACAAGCACGGAGTCTGAGTGTATCAAAATCTTTTTAATAAAGGAAGGAATCAATGCGGCATCCCATTGGAGAAACACCACAAACAGGGTTATAACACAAACCATAAACAAAAACCCACCTCCAAGTACGTTTGTCAATGTCCTTTTTCCCCTTAGGGTTTTAAGTCCAATCATCCCAAAGTCCAACAACCCAAAAGTCTCTGGTCAATGCCACCCCAGAGTTCGAGAGTTTATCTGTAGAGGTCCCTCCCCCCAGCCTGAGTAGAAGGGGGCACCTTACATGGTCCGTGGCCAACTGCCCTGCCTCTCGGTGTGTTCTGCTTCCGCCTTCTCCATGAACTGCTCTGCTTTACCTGCCGCTCCACCAGCCGTCCTCACAAACTGCTCCGCTCCACCAGCTGCTCTGCTCCATGAGCTGCTCCAGTTCTCCCTGCAAACTGCTCGGCTCCGCTCGCTCTGTGGGCTGCTCCACCCGTCCCACAGCTACTCCACTCTGCCAGCCACTCCACTCCACCAGCTGTCCCGTGATCCGCTCCAGCCATCCCCATAAACTGGTCCACTCTGCCAGCTGCTCTGTTCCACAGTATAGCTTCAGGCTCCCCCACTAGTTAGCACAGTACTCAGTGCTCTCAGCTCAGTAATTTCAGCTCTTTAGTGATTTCAACTCTTAGTGATCTCAGCTCTTAGTAGGGGAGCCCCAGTGCTAGTGCACCATTAGCCCAAAGTGAGTTCAGCTTAGCAACCTGTATCTAGATTCTTGAGGGAATAAAAAAATCAACTCTGACATTCCACAATGGAGAGAGGAGGATGTGGAACTGGTGCTTCTGGCTTCACAAGGAGACTGCACCACCAGGCACAAATACCTCTCTCAATTCACTGGATTTTGGAACCCATGTCCCTTGTCTAGCAAGTACCACCCAACTGAGGTTGAGTCATTTCTGTCACAAAGCAGTCCCACAGCTCGGCAGCCTGGGATGGGATAGGCGTGCCTATGCAAATACACTCTCTGAAATTCTTTCCACCGGATGTCAGGGTAGAGCTCATCCTGACTCTGCTTACATTTATTTGCAGCCAAACTACTCTAACATGCATTTTGTTAACTGAAACTGGAGCACCAAAACAAAGAAAACAAATGCCTCATTTTTCAGCTTTGTTGGTGAGAAAACTATAAATGAAGATTATAATGCTGGACACTGAGGGCCTTAAACCAGCTTCCTTAGGATTAGAATCTGCCAAGAACTTTGAGGAAAATAAGTTCCTCATCTTAGCAACAGAGTTAAGACTTATCACACATCTGCCCACCTTTATTCAAATGGAGTCCTTCTGATCCAGGAGTTGGCAACCTTTCAGAAGTGCTGTGCCGAGTCTTCATTTATTCACTCTAATTTAAGGTTTTGCGTGCCAGTAATACATCTTAATGTTTTTTAGAAGGTCTCTCTCTATAAGTCTATATATTATATAACTAAACTAATGTTGTATTGTAAAATAAACAAGGTTTTCAAAATGTTTAAGAAGCTTAATTTAAAATTAAATTAAAATGTTGATCTTACGCCACCGGCCAGCTCAGCCCACTGCTGGTCTGAGGTTCTGTTCACTTAGGCCGGCAGCTGGCTGAGTGGGGCCAGTGGCGGGACCCCAGCTGGTAAGAGTCCAACAGCCAGAACTCCAGACTGGCAGGGGGCTGTGCAGGGCCAGCAGCCGGGACCCCAGACCACTCAGGCCACTGCCACTCATGGGTTCCATCTGCCGGCTCCTGCGAGTCGCAATCCTGGCTGCTGGACCCACTCAGCCCACTGCCAGCCTTCGGTCCCAGCCCTTCCCACATACAGTGGGTACCTACCTTCTCCCTGGTTCTGGCCCATTCTCTTCCTCTCTCTGCAATGAGATGAGGGTGGGAGTGCACTGAGCACAGGGATGGGGGTGAAGGGTCTGGCCAGGAGCTAGAATGAAGGAGGGGGCTCAGGGTTGGGGCAGGAGGTTTGGGTGTGGGGCACTTACCTGGGCAGCTCTCATTTTGTGCGAGGGGTGCAGGTGGGAAGGTGGCAGGGGTGCAGGAGCTCCCGTTTGGTGCTCAGGGTGGGGGTGGGGACGTTGGGGGTTGCAAGAGTCAGGATGTGCTGGGGTGCATGCAGGGTGGGGGCCTGGGTATGTGAGGGAGTGCAAGAGTCAGGGCAGAGGGCTGGGGACATGTGAGGGAGGTGCAGGTGTCAGGGCAGAGGGAGGGCTGGTATGTGGGGCGGGGGTGCCAGAGTCAGGGATGGGATAGTGGGGGGGAGGTGAAGGAGTCAAGGAGAAGGCTGGGTGTGTATGAGGGGCGTACAGGGCTCAGGGCACGGGCCTGGGGTGTGTGTGGGGCTGTGGGGCTCAGGGCAGAGGGCTGTGTGTGTGTGTGTTGGGGGTCAGGGCAGAGGGCTGGAGGGAATATGCCCCCCCACCCCACTTCCCCAAGGCCCTGCGTCCACCTCTTCTCTGCCTCCACCGGGAGCAGCAAGCACGCTGACTCTGCTCCTTCCCGACCCCCTCCCTCGCAAGGGCCATCAGCTGATCGGCTGGCAGGGAGGGAGAGAGGGAGAGGTGGAGCAGGGGCAGGAACACAGCACACTATGGAAAGAGGCAGGGGAGCCGACAGGGCCAAGCTTCTGCCCATAGGCGTGGGCAGCACATTTCATTAGGGTGTGCACCCAGGGAGCCCTGCCCTAGCCCCACCCTCACCCTCGCCATGGCCTAGTCCTGCCCCTGCCCTGCCCCCATCCACTCCCTCCTACTTCCCGCCCCCTGACTGCCCCCCAACCCCTCCCATTCCTTGTCCCCTGACTACCACCTCCTGGGACCCCAGCCCCCCTAACTGCCCCCCAGGACCCCACCCCCTATCTAAGCCTCCCTGTTGCTTGTCCCCTGACTGTCCCCCTAGGACCCTACCCCCTACCTGTCCCCTGACTGCCCCGATGCTTATCCACACACCCACCCCCAGACAGACCCCCGGGACTCCCATGCCCCAGCCAACCCCTCCCTCACTCCATGACTGCCCCAACCCCTCTCCACACCCCTGCCTCCTGACAGGCCCCCCAGAACTCCCGACTCATCCACTCCCTCCAGCTCCTTGTCCCCTGACCACCCCCTCCAGAGACCATCCCACCCTAACTGCCACCCCAGGTCCCTCCTTGCTCCCTGTCCCCTGACTGCCCTGACTCCTATCCAGCCTCCACCCCCTGACAGACCCCAGGAATCCCATGCCCCATCCAACCCCCCCCCCGCTCCCTGATTGCCCTCTCCAGAGACCCACCCACTCCTAACCACCCCACCCAGGATCCCACCCCCATCCAACCCACCCTACCCTCTGTCCCCTGACTGCCCCCCCTTATCCAACCACCCTGGACCCCTTACCATGAGGCTCCTAGCAGCATGTTCTGTTCTGTTCTGCGCAGAGCCAGACACGCTGTCCCGTGGGAGGGGGAAGCCCCACCCCTCAGAATGCTGTGCGCACGGCGGCCTGGCTCCAGCGGAGGGGGAAGCTTGTCTGCCTCCCTGCAGAGCCAAACACTGCCCCGCAGGAGCGCACAGCCCCAGCCCCCAGAATGCTACGCGTGTGGTGCCATGGCTCCAGGGAAGGGGTGAGGGTTGCTGCAGTCGGCCGGGTGCTCTGGTCAGGGATGGCAGACCCCGCGGCTTGCCAAGCCAGGAGAGTGGGGCCATTTGTCCATCCCTGCATCAGGGTGTGCTGGGCAAATCCCATGTGCACGCCTATGCTTCTGCCCCCTGATCCCGCAAGGGTGGGTGGAAGGTGGAAAAGAGCAGGCTGGGCCAGGCTGGGCAGGATTTTTAATGGCACGGTGCTACCAGCTGGGACTCTGGCAGGCAGCAGCGTGCCATTAAAAATCGGTTCACATGCCATCTTTGGCACGCATGCTATAGGTTGCCAACCCCTGTTCTGATCTGACAGCTCAGGTAGTGTCAGTTTCATTCAGAACAATTTACAAAGTTGGAACCTAATCCTGTAAACCCTTAATCATTTGATCAATCCCAGTGAAGACAATGAGACTATTTGCATGACTATGAATAACTTTTGTGATAAGAGTTTCAGTATTCTGTTCCTATACAGGAAGTTAAATGAAATGCAATATTTGGGTATGATACCATAATGCATTTTAGGATACAGGTCTACTTACAATTTGTCTTTTAAATACATATGCACCCAACTCCCATATTCCATATAAACAGACTGAAATACTACATATGTGGAGTGGGGGGGGGGAAGTGAGTAGTTAAGTATGTTGATGTTTGTATATACAAACACTCATTTCATCACTGTACTGGAGAGGCGGAGAGGATGCCCTCCCACATTATAACCAGCAAAATAATAATAATAATAATAATAAAATTTGCAAACCTAAAAACTTGTTGTGCTTTAAACCACCTCAGCACATACCAGGTTTATGAACATTAAAAAGTTTACAGCAAAGGAACACTGAAGCCCATTAACCTGAATGTGTTCCAGTATGCCTTCACTGACTAAAGGCGCAGTCATACTTGAACAGCTAAATATTAACCAGCTCTTTTAGGCTAAACTGAGTGATGTCACTGGCTCCATCTCTGTTTTACATAACAGATAAAAAAACTCCAGTGGGGCATGGTGCTGGCACATAGGGTCTCAGGTATGTTGTGTGATTTTTAATTCCAGAATCTCTTTTTGGAATAGTTATGTATGTGAAATCGCTGGTGCTTATGATTATGCTATTTCTATGCATGTATATTCATCTTGATATCTGAAGTTATGAATATTAGCTATCTTTACTACATGTTTGCTCCTGTTATAACACCCACAAGGTATTTAGCCAGCACACGAAGGGACAAGTCAAGTTGAATGGCCCATTAAGGAACACTTAGTGTACAATGGACCCTGGAAAATGCCTGTCTACACTTAATGGACTGTTTCTGTGAATGTTCTAATTAGAATATGGGTGGGGGTGATGGACATGTAACTTGCCCATTTGACTCCAAACACCATCTTTCACAGTGAGAACAGAGTTCCTTTCACTTGACATAAGGCAAGAGCCCCAGGCTGGGGGCAGGATGGGGAAGAGTCACATGGAGGGTCACATGGGACAGTCATTCCCCCCCCCTTTTGTCCCTCCCATGAGTGCAGTACCAGCAAGACATGATTTCTACTTACACCACTACTCACCCAGCACTGCCAGTGGCGTGCAGTGTTGACATAGCCTTGAAGATCAGGATAATCCTTAAACGGGCAATGGAGACAAGCTGAAAGCCAGAGGAAGGGAGGATATGAGCTGTGTGAGCACCTCATTCAGGAGGTCAGCTGCTGCTTTCTGCACAAGCTGGAGCCTCTGCATTGCTTTCTCCTTCAAGTCCTGCTGTGGCAATCTGTAGTCCAGTGTGTAGTTGACTAGATCATTGTGGACAGATCCTGGTGAGCTGAAGGTGGAAGAAAATGTTTTGCTACTGGCATCGACAGTCTAATACACCTATGTAGTTTACAGTCTTCCTCCGGCTGCATAGCATAAGGCTTCAGTCTACAGAAGAGACTTATGGGAAAGTAAAAAGGGCTCAACCATTTTTCTGATGGTCTTTTTAAAAATCACGTATTTTAACCATGCAGATACTCTTGCTTTTAGATCAGGGGCTTCATTTCCTCTCATCATTTGTTCTTCTTTCCAATAAGGTTCAAATTAATTCTTAAATCTAACTGGTGGCTTGAGTCTATTGTGTAAATGAGCTTCTCATCATTGGAGGGCATGCACTTCTAGCAGATATTGCCATAAACTACCCTATCCTATCTAACGGGACGGTATTTTTAATAAGGAAAGCACAATGCACTGGAACAGTAATTGGTCTCTTTTTCACATGGTCTAAGCTCTATAAATAAGCAAAAATCCATAAGCCCACTCTTCATAGAGATCTGGTGGCTTTTGTTTCCTGAGAACAAACTGATGTTTTATAGCTAACTTAACTTCTAATGAAATAATCAACTGGTAGTCACAATGAAATGTTAAGTCAACCCTGTGTTACTGAAAATCAGTTACTAAAACAGTTTGCTATGCCCTATTCAGCCCAAGCTATCTGCTGCCTTCTGAGCTACCTCTGCTGTGGGAAGTTTCAGATGCCAACTCTGCAGCAGACTGATCTACTGTACAATAGAAACAACAAAAAGCTCATGCAATGCCCAGAATTTATAGCATAGTGCAGAGACAGGAATGTTCATAGATACCTCCAACTTGCTATTAAGAAATGATCTTCAGCCTTCCCCCAGTCCCTGCTGTCCCGCATCTGGGACTATGTAACCCAAGATGTTGTTTTGACATCTTGTTATCCTAGGCAAAGTCTGAGAGATCAGTAGTGACTGAGGAGGAACTTACCTTCTGAATCACAAACAACACTTCCTGCAAACTTCCTGGCTTTTCATTGGTGGTTTATCATTCATGTATTGACTGAGCTCATATTCATCTGCAGCCTGGTTTTTCTGTAGCTTATATAATGTCAATTAAATGTGTGATGCCAACTCTTCCAACAAGATTTAAAGAGAAGTAGCTTGTAGAGGATGGGGCTGGGGTGGGGAGGGAGTTAGTTTGAGAAATGATTAGGCAGACAGAAGACTACTTGGAGAGGGTTACAGGGTGACAGTGCCCTTCTCTTCTCCATAATCATCATGAGTTTTTTTTTCTGTGGGGAGGGACTTCAGACCCTGTTCCTGAAAAGTTAGGACTAGGTTGGGCCACTCAAGTATCTGTGCAGTCTCTTCCTGACTTTGTTATCTGCAGAGTCAGGGAGATATTGAGTATGCCCAATGTTTGCTTGATGTTATCATCGATCCTGGTGTGAGGTGGATAAAGACTTTGTCTCTTAATAAGGGGGAAGGGCTATATTGGCCCCAGCCTTATCTTCCTAAAGATAACTTGGTCCCACAGTCATGGAACAGGCCATGGAGAAGATCTTCATAACGTGTCTTCACACAGACCCAAGATTTGGCCACAATATCTCTCTTCCACTACTAATTTCTATGAAGTGGTTCAGACCAGTTACTACTTATTGATATTCTGATTAATTTGAGCTAGATTTTTCTCCTGTTTATAGCAAAATAAATCCAGTATTCTGTGATTGCGTTTGAATCCTTGCAGTGCTTGAGGCAGATAAAACAGATTAAAAGATCTGAATCCTCAACTGTTGTAAACTGGCATCGCTCCACTGACTTCCTAGGGTTGCCGTGGCTCAGCATTCCTACAGGTCAAGTGGCCACAGACTAGTGAGAGCAGCATGACATCTGGGGCTCTGGGCCAAATTCATGTGGCCTACGTTTGTTATTCTAATATTTGATTTTTCTTTCTACGTGCCCTATATTAATACTGAAAAGAATATTTTTAAGTTGTCCTACTTAGATAGCAGACCAGAAAACTCCCTTTTCCTTTGACTTCTCCTTTACAACACAAGGCTCTGACTGCTGCCCCATTTTGTTCTTATTAGGGAGTTTTCCTCTTCTTGCTTCTACTGACATATTGAACGTCAGTATTATATTGCAGAACTATGCCAGGCAAATAAGTTTCTTTAATCTATTCTGTGGTTATCACCAAGTTGAAGGTCTATGATGCACTTGCAGAAGATGACTCAGATCAATTTGAATCAAGAAGCAAAAGAAACTAAATGTTGGTTTAAAAGATCAATACTATGATGAAGGGTTTACAGTTTCTCTATTTTTTACTATACTTTCAGAGTTCTAATGAAACTTTTTTTTTCTTCTACTTTCAACTGACTTTCTGAGACTCAAGACAAAAATTGCTGGTACTACCAGGCTTATGCTATGATTGTAAATTGCTACCAATTTACATTTGCTCATATTCCTAAATCATCAATCACCCTCTCTGATTTAGCCCCAGCTGAGCTAGGCCTTCTGGGAGAAAGTGCAAAGGAAAGGGTAACTCCTTCAGAGCCACGTGCTTTCTAGATCAAACTGGAGAGAGGAAGCTTTATCAGGTAAAATAGTTCTAATGGGTATGTCCACACTGCGATATCAACCTGTGCTTGAGCTTGGGCTCAAGGCTATGCCTACGCTACAATTGCACTAACCCAGGACTCAGTTCCAGAACAAAAGCAAAAGTCCAAGCAAAAGTCAAGCCGGGACCCAGGGTTCACACCCTATTGCTTTGAAGTGTAGATGCAGCACCACTTGACTCATGTCCCAGGAGTCTGCCAGAAATATCCTATAATTCCACAGGACAATTTCCTTAGTCCTTTCTATCTCAACAATTTGCAACCCACTGTATTGAAAACCGAATACACCTCCCTACTTGGCAAACAGTAGCAGCTCAGGTCAGCATTAACACATTCTCTTGTGATCACTGGTCTGCAAGCACTCTTTCCGAGAGCCTGAGTTCACAGTGGAGAGCGAATCGATTGAGCCTTTTGCACATTAAGCTGCTTCATGGTAGTGGGAGGACAGCCAAATTTTGGTGAATCTGGGATGCCTGGGCAGTGAAACTGTGGACTTCAGTAAAATACACCAGGAATGACCTCACACACTAGCAGATAGCTAAAAAGCTGACAGCTATGCAGATTTTCAAACAAGTGATCAGTGCAGGGAGCGTATTAACAGGCTGAGGAGAGAGTACTGGACAAGGGTCCAGGGACAAGAACTGCACCTTGGGCAACTCACCAACAACATGCCCATTATATGATGACTTTGACCAGGCCAACTGTGCTTCGTGACAACTTGGGCAGCCAGGAGGGTGACCTGCTGGCCTGGTAACTGATGGCAGCCAGCAGCAGGCTCCCAGTGAGCAACTTTTTTTTTTTTTTTAATCAAATCAGTGCAAGACCAGGCTGTGGATCAGGATCAACAGCATATTCTCGGTTCCTATTTGGAAAAGCTGTTTGATTTTTCTCACCCTGCACCTGCTCCGCTCTCCTCCCTATCCCACAAGAAACAACCCACTGCTGAGATGGCAGAAAACTCTGTGGAGACAGAAGCTGCCTCAGAGTCCTGAAAGTATATGACTCAAAATTACAGTAATGGGAGGGATTTCTGCTTTAAGCAGCAATGCAAAAATGATAAGCCCTGGCTACCAGCGTTTGGCCACTAATGGTGAATTGTATCATAGGATGTAGGCTTCCTCTCCTCTTCTTCCTCCCCCTTTCCCCAGTGTTCAAAATGGTGACTTGGAATTTTAAACATTCATAAACAGCTGTAACCATTATTTTATCTGTCAAGTTACAGAGGTTTGCTAAGGTTGTTAATGTTTCCCTTTCAGTAATTAATTTGCCACTCTCTAATAACTCCTCCTGGGTCTAGGGAACCTCCTGTAAACAATTAACTGAATGTGTGTGTGTGTGTGTGTGTGCATGGGGGGATGGGACAGAGATCTAGTCTATTTCAGTTGGAGGTAGTCCGTGCAGGCTGCGGGTCAGAAAATCATTTCTCCAAAATACAAGTGGTATGTTAGTCTTTTCTCAAACTGTGCTGGGTGCAGGGTGGGAGAAAGCCGTGGATTTCAGCAGTTTTTTGCATGTAGCAAAAAGAGGGAAAGCTATGTGTGAGCTAATACAGCATCATGTTAATTCCCTCATGGATTCTGACCCAATCCTGGCTGCTGATAGCTGCAAACTTTTTCTGAAGCAGGAACTCCAGCTAGTCTCATTGCAGGGAGGCCTGGGAAATATGCCTTTCCCTGTATAGCTGGCTAGTCCACTCCACCCATATATGTGCTTGTTGGTCACTGTACGTTTGAATACTTCAGCTTCAGACATTGCAGATTTCCTTCCAGCAGCTAGAAATAACTTCTCCCTCTGCAAATAGGGCACCACAAGAACAGTTATGTTTTCCTGAATATGCAAAGCCTGAAATGACAGAAAAAGCCTTTTGCAGCCAGGGCACTATTTGCCCTCCCGCCAATATGGCAGTTAGTTATTAAATGTTTTTGAAACAAAATTATAATTTTAAACTGCCTCTGCAGTCTGTAACTGTGATTAACTAGGCTGTGCACAGAGACAATATGATGGTTCCATTTAAAAATCTTCCATTTTATGCCCTTGAAATTCTACAACAATTAGTTCTGTCCTCATCCACTGAGCTAGTTTAGACAATAACCCTCTGTTTCTTGTCCTGTTTCAGGACCCTCAACCTATACTGCCTGCTGTTCTTCAGGAACTCAATCCCTGGCTCAACATACCTTCATGGACTGTTCCAAAAAGAAGTGTTTCCATGATGATGTTATGGTCCATTACCTGAAGAAGAGGGACAAAAGACTGGAACAACGGGCAGGAGGAAAGGCTGAGGTTCACCACCCAGGACAGGGTTTCAGAGTGGGAGCGGTCACTTGCAAAGCAGTTCCTGGGATAGGAACCACGGCTAAGGGAGGAGGACAGAACTTAACAGAGAAAACTGTTTCAGCAGCTCCTGTCCATAATGGCTTCAAGAGTCCCATCTCCTGCTGCCTGCCTAGCACCATGGCATAATCACCCTGCAACATACCCTCAGTCTACCAGTAGCCTGGACAACTCCATATTGGGGTGGCCCATGCCTTTAGAACTCATGAGTTGAGCCATTTAGCTGGGCCAGGCAACTAAGCTTCATGGAGTCTTCTTTCTTTAACTCCTCTCTGGTAGCAACATTCCCCACCCGGCCCCCAACACCAAGTGAAATGTAAAGAAGGGAAAGGAGAACATGGGGCTAGGGGACATATAGTGTTATGGGGATTGTTGTGTATTAACTATTTCCTGCACTTTTCTTTGTGTGTGTGTGGTTTTTTAATGGCAGCTGGCCTGCCCAACACCGTGTGAGTGTATTACTGTTGTTAAGACCTGCTTACAGATAAAGTGTGTTTATGCTCTCAAAAAAGTTTATTGCTCTTACTGCATCACATCATGACTACAATCATGACTGTGAGATGATAAAGCTAAAAACATGTTCAGGAGCAATGAATCATTAGTAAGCAAACAGTAATCCTCTATTTAGCTAGATACATTTCAATAAATTCAATCTGTATACCCATTCTGCACCCATCCACCGAAATCATTATTCACTATGTCATTCAGACTTACACTGAGTGGCAATCAAGCCCACCCCAAAAATGAGCCACTTTTTCCCCACAGTTACATTCCTACAGCTACTATTGCCCCTTTCTCATTGGGCCATGCAAATCCATAATGTGAGAACACAAAGAATCCCTGACTTCTGCTCTCTGGCTGCAACAAGCTCCAGCAGTGCTAGCTGCACTTTCTGGCTGAGGGGACCGATTCAGCAGCCCCTCACTGTCAGAGGTCCATTCATGGGGAAATGGTTCACCTCTGGCTTCACAAAGGTTGTGAAGGGTGCAGCAAGCCCCAGTAATGTGGATAGTATTCATGATCCCAGCATGCAGATTGGTTTGTAGACACCTCCAACATGATTTTAATCTGCCAAAAGCACATTCAACAACGATTCTGCACCTGCAGAGAATGTAAGTGAAACCATCTTTTGCTAGGGCCTCTGAAATCAGTGTATGGTTTCATAAGTGAAGGCAAAAAGGGGTAGAGAGAGTCCCCCAGAATAACGGTAGGAACCCACATCATTTATGACAACAATCATATTTGTGGTGTGTGAGGGGTAGGGGTTCTGGAATATGGGTACTTTGACTCAGGTCTGCACACTGCAGTGTGGATGCCAGAGCCCCAGGTGCAAGCACAGGTTAGATAAGTCTTGACGTAGGGTTAAAATACAGCGTAGACACTCAAGCCCAGGGTTCCCTAAAATAGGTCAGCTGACTCAAGTCCCACTAACCATGGGCTTATGTTGCACTGTATACATACCCTTAGATTCAGGAGCTGATCTAAGCACTTTTCCCCCTTTCAGTTAGGAATCCCTGCCCCTTCTCCCTTGCCCCCAATTCAACTGCTCTGCAGCCAAAGTATATTACTCAGTTATTCAATGAATCTCTTATACTGGGCAAAACAAACAAGCAAGTAATCCTGAAATATATATATAGATAGATAGATAGATGTAGATATAGATGTATGGGGGGGCTTTTTTCTCTAGGCTGTGGGGGAGGGCTGGACAGAGAACTTTCCTTCAATTTAGAGAAGAGAAAAAGAAAAGTTAACTAACTGAATACAAAAACTTGCAAAAGTTCCAAGAGCAGGAGAGGTAATGAAACTAGCTGGGCAGGCACGTCCCCAGGGTTGTGTTGGTAGCATGGTAGGATTTTCTAAAATGCCCAAGTGATTTAGGAACACAAACCTCATTGAAAGTCAGCTTTTTTCAATGGGATTTCACAGATTTTAAGATCAGAAGTCATCATGACGATCATCTTGTCTGACCTCCTGGATACTGGATGCCATTGAACCTCACCCAAAAATGCCTGCCTCAAGCCCATAACTTGTGAATTTGTATTCATAAATCACTTACAGCCAGATTTTTTTATTTAGGCAGGTAGATGGGGAGGGGTTGTTTTATTTTTGGTTTGTTTTTGAAAATCCCACTAGGTCCCCTAAATACCTTTAAAAAATCTGGTCCTTAGGCACTCTTGAAAAATCCTACCATGTACTCCTTCAGGAGTTCTACTCTCAGGAATCGCTATTAAAAACACACACGCCATCAAGAGGATGGCAAGATATCACTTTTTTTCTCATCATGGAACTTCCTTCAGAGACCTTCCTCTTACAACTCCAGAGAACTAAAGGAGCAAAACCAAATACATACAACATATTATCTTAAAAGGAGAAAACCCACCCTCTCAGTGGTCTTGGTAAAATCACTAGTGATTAGTCTTACGTTGGTTTCTAGTGGTGCCAACTGTGGGAGTAATTTTTTTGTTGCAGAGTCCTCTAACGGGCAGCCTTTATAGCAAAGATGCCAAACTTTTACCCTAGTGGTTCCTTTAAGCATGAAGGAATTTGAAGGGGGAGAAGCAGAGATTGTTGCATTCTTAATCCCACTGCCTCATGTTCTGTAGATAAAGGGTTTTGTTCTTGGCTGTCAGTCTGACATATTTCCTGAATGAGCACAGATTCACTTAAAATGTGGGAGAATGCATATCGTACTATATTTTTTTTTAAACAGTGATGCTGCAAGGATGTGTCCGTTTCAAATGGAGATAGGTGAGGAATAAATTACAGCAGTTTCTATTTTCTTGAACACAGAGCTTCATGTTTAATTCTTAGGCCTGGTCTACACTACGCTGTTAAGCCGATTTTAACAGCGTTAAATCGATTTAACACTGCACCCGTCCACACTACACTGCTCTTTATATCGATTTAAAGGGCTCTTTAAATCGATTTCTGTACTCCTAGAAAACGAGAAGAGTAATGCTAAAATCGATATTACTATATCGGATTAGGGTTAGTGTGGACGCAAATCAACGTTATTGGCCTCATTATTTTACAGTAGCTACCCACAGTGCACCGCTCCAGAAATTGACGCTAGCCTTGGACCATGGACGCACACCACCGAATTAATGTGCCTAGTGTGGACGCACACAATTGACTTTATAATATCTGTTTTATAAAATCGGTTTAAGCTAATTCGAATTTATCCTGTAGTGTAGACGTAGCCTTAGTTCAATAAATGAGGCATATTAATGAAAAGCAGGCCTTTGTGGTACATTGCATTATAATATAAAACTACAGTGAGTCATGACTCCTAAAATACTGCAAATATTTAGTTAAGTAAAATAATAATCGAGGGAGCAGTTTTGACTAAACTGTCACAAAGAGTGTCCGCAATACTCCCGGATTAATCAGCTAACCTTTTCCACTTAGGTGCACTATAGTTTGGCAAGAGTGCTGCTGAAAAAAGGCTCAGCAAGATCTCTCATGTTGACTTTTACATCATCATTAACAGTGATGTTTCCTTTCTTGATGTAACAATATGCTTTCTGGATCCACACAAGTCATGAAATTCAAGCCAAAGCTGATTTATGGGATCCTTTATTCTGTGGTGGGGAGAGTGCCCAAAGAGTAGGTTTGGGTAACGTAGCACTTTTATGATAGATCAAAGTGGTTTCAGTTACTTTTACGTCGTCTCCTCCTTCATCTCAAACACTATCTGTAAGCATAAGAATAAAATTTAAAAAGACAATCTGGATGTACAGTAATGTGGATTTAAAGTATTTTTACTTATATACATGCTCAGCTAGGTGTGCTTATCAATCTGTTCAACTATTGCTTTAACAATGTGCTTGTTGTCAACATTCAACCAGGTCTCTCAGCATGATTCTGTCAGCAGTTTAAAGGAGACCACTTAAGAGAGAGACTTTTGTAGCCCTCTGGTAGAATGCGATTTTACTTTTCCCCATCCCTATCTATCATGATCTAGAGTCAGTAAAGTTATGGTAGAGAGGCATTGCATGTTAGCAAAGAGCACTATAGTGAGGACAGCGGGATGAACTCAAATGAGCATCAGCACAATAGGTAAATTGCATCAACAGTAGCTGTTTAATCACTTCCTGAGAGAACCTTTTAGGTGCTATTGTCAAAGCCTCCGTATTGAAGCTAAACAAAGTGGGGTGGGGACACTGGATCAATTTGCTGCTTTCAGAATAGGAATTCATAGCCTTGTCCCTTAGGTTGTTTTAATTTGTGGTGTTTTTCTCTGATGAACACATATAGTGTTTTGTGTCTCTGCCCAAACACCTTTGTAGTGTCTGCCACATTTCCAAGAGGCTTGCTTAACTAGCTTTTTCCCTGGTTGCTCTGGTATGCAGATATTCCAGAGTGGGTTGTTACAGTATCTGACACTACATCTAATGCCTCTTCTGCTCGCAAGAGCTATGAATGTGTGTGGTGTTATGCCACTGGTGTATGCAGCTTATTTGATCTTGGTGTGCTTCCTGCAACTGTTTCCTGGAGATGTTTATCTTCATGCATTTCAATGTGGCAGTATCTGTGCATTGCTCTCCCTCTTCTCCAAGTAGCTCATCACCAACTTTCCTTGATTTCTTTTTTTGTGTGTGCAGCAGGGGTCAATCTGGCTCAGTGCATTTTGTAGATGTGCTGTGCTGGATATGGGATAGGGAGGACAGAGAAAGAGGTTTTAAGCAGATAGTTTAGTCAAGGCTGAAATCACCCTGTATTCAAAATTACTGAGATATGTCCGTGTGCATTTTAATGTTCAGCTCTGTTTAAATTTAAAGGGTAGGCTTCAGGATTTGCACAAGGAAGATCCCTAAACTGGTCCTCTATCTTACTTTATCATGCAGCAAAAGGTCAGCAAGGGCACTTTCAAATTGAAATATGGTTCAGCCAAAGGCCCTCAACAACAATCACAACATAAGTTGTTCCTTTGTCTTTTTGTTAATCTTTGATGTTGTGGGCCAAGAAACATAGAATTAGCCTTAAAAAAGCCACTTCCTCTTTTAGGACTTAATTCTGCCCTTGGTTACACATGTGTCTCTCATTGACTTCTCCGGTTGTTATGCAAGTGGAATCAAGGTCAGAACATGACCTGTAGATTTTGAAAACAAAAGTGGAGTTTCATCTGTGTTCACATCCTTTTGAACTAACAGTTTGGAACTACAAGATACTGTTACCCATAAGGATGTCTTGTAGGCTGTACTCTCCCTTGCTGGCACTGCTGTAACGTCCTTAAATTTCTCGCAATATCCTTATCTGACCACTAGGTGTCACTGGAAGACTGAAGTAACTATCTCAGATAACTGTATTTGAATTTCTCTCAGAATCTGTGGGTGTTCTTGATTTAAGGTGGCCCAGAGGAGTTTAAGAAAGGTGACTTTACCCAGCAAGCATGTATGCATAATAATAATAAAAGCCAAGTAAGAAGTTATTTTTGCATCACTAGTTGTACTCGTATTGTTCTATATAAAATATTTTTATGAGCAGTTTGTTAATATGTATTAAAATTTTCCTCTTTCTCTCATCTACACAACACCCAGTGTAATACACAGCTGTGATACTTTATTGCTTTGCACGCACATAAATTAAACATTCAATGTAAAGCAGTGCTCTACTAATTCCTATTGCTATTGCTTTGTTGCTAGCCCAGGCCTTCTGAGGTTCTGAATACTTCCTGAAAGGTGGCTAGTACCCTCCACTCTCACTGAATTGAAATGAGAGGTAAGGGTGCTCAGAAGATGCATGTTCAAGCTTTCAAATTCCTCAGTAAACTGGACTAAACTCTAATGCATGGTCCCTGGATTGTGTGGCATCCTGGTATGACAGACTGGAATACCTGGTATAAAAAGATATAACACACAAGCTGGAAATTCTGTGGCAGCTTCTTTTAAGTTAAAAAGGGAGTGATTAATTGAATTAAATATGCAAAAGGTTAATATCCATATTGTAGCCCAATGTTTTTTTCTATATACTTGAATTTTATAGTGGGCCATCATTTCTGGGTTAATATCTCACGGATAGTTGTAAATGTATAACAGAATTATAGAGGGTGTTGGAAGGAAGCTAAGTGATTCTGGAAGTTAGGCAGGAGATGATTGGGACTGTTGACACTGGGTAGGTGTCAAGGGCAATTTGGGATTATGTAATTTTTGGCTAAAATGATCAGCATTGCCACAGAATTAAAAAAATACACAAGGTCCTAGTCAGAATAAAAGCAGAAAACACTAGACAAATGTTTTGTTACTTGTTCCACAAAACAATTTCTTTCAATTACGTCTGGATATTTTCACTCTTTATAAAATAGATATGGTACTGAATTACATAATGTAATTCAATCAAATTACAATTACATATTGTAATTGCAATTACATACTGTATTTCAATTACATGTCTGGATATTTTCACTCTTTATAAAATAGATACGGTACTGAAGTTAAGAGGAATGTTTTACTGTAGAAGGCTACATTTAAAATCTAGTGCATGGTAATATAATTCTTCTTAGGTCCCAATTTAAGAAAGCATTTACACACGTTTAATTTCATTGACTTGAGTGAGATTTAGGTACATGTTTAAGCATCCTTCCTGAACACTGATGGTTCTGTTAATTACCTAAATGAGTTCTGAAAAAATCTTTGTATAAGTGCTTTTTTAGTCAGCATATGAAATGCAGTTATTGCTAATAGGCAGAACTGTCTGTTCTCTTCTGCTGCCATAGGAAAATAGGATTTGGGATGTCTTTTATATGTAATCTGGTTTAAAATGTTTTAGGTCTGTCTGTAAAATCTAGTCTCTTTCAATATTAAGGATTACAGAAAATTGGGATCACTGCACATTTAGAGAATGGATTTTATTAGGGCTGAACAGAACACATTTCAAATTAGACTTGTGCAGTGGCAAAGTACTGACAGTCTGGCAAACGTGTGTATAAAGCTTACAGACTGGAAAACTAATACACATTTTGAGTTAGGCATCCTTTAGGCCTAATATTTCCTCAAATATTTAAAATAAGTAGCAATAAGAAAGTTATTAAAACCCAACTTTTTATTTCTGGTTGTAATACTTTAGCTCAGAATGTGAGAAACAGAACTGAAATGTTACTGCAGTGAAGAAAATGGGGACTAAGTATGCAAAAATCATCGTTAATGTTGTGCAAACTATTCAAAAAGGTCTATATAGAACTTTTACCTTTAAACCACTGCAGTACATACTTATTGCTCTTACCTCTTTTTTTATTTATGTTTTGTAAAAGACAGTGCATGCCTACGTATTAGGGGACGGCGGATTGGGAGGATCAACAACTAAAAACGTTGGCTGCTATAATTTGTGCAAGAAATTGTGAAGAGTTTTCTAGCTGTCAAGTTTGGTTTTAACTTTTTGTTAATGAGACATTCAATTTGAAGGGTTTTTCCTGTTTCCCATATTGCTCTGAGAGTGGGTGTTGGGATGGGGAGGTACTGAGCATCAAAATCCAGTCATGTTGCATGCTCCCTTCCATATCACAGCACCGAGGAGAACAAATCTTCTGATAATGGCACAGGAGGCTGTGAAGGGAGTTAGGCAGTATATTCCTCTGGCACCACACATCAGCCCTCAGCTTCTCCATATCCACATATGGTCTCAGCAACAAGCAGTGACATGGGGAGTGTGACTACAGTGCAGGAGAGAAGTCAGGAGCCAGACGTTCTATTGCTTTCCCACAGTTGACTTCTTTGGAGAGTCATTTGTGGCCTACTGGGTAGGGGACTGAACTGAACAGGAGGCCTGGGTTGCCACTGACCTGCTGTGTGACCTTGGGCAAATCACTTCACTTCTCTGGACTATTTTCCTTCCCACCATTTGTATGTCTTGTCCATTCAGATAGTAAGAGACATCCCCTGCCTTGAAGAGCTCACAATGTATGTTGTGAAGCAGATAACACAATGTAACCCAAGGTGCTATATTTACACATATAAAAACAAAGTAAATGTGGCTCCAAGGAGGTCACACGTACACAGCAGGGAGTCCATTTGCAGTGGTGAATAGGTTAAGCCTATGCCATGAGCAGGAGGAGCTGCCTTTTCCCCCCTATTCATGTATGTAAATGCCACAGTTTCAAGAAGACTGTGGACTGCATTGTCAGGTTCAGAAAGCAGGGTCTCTCAGAGGAGTGGGGTGGGGCAAGTGGAGCAATTTGCCCCAGGCCCCGGGCCCCACAGGGGCCCCCACAAGAACATAGTATTCTAAGGTATCGCAACTTTTTTTTATGGACAGGGCCCCTGAAATTGCTTTGCCACAGGCCCCCTGAATCCTCTGGGCAGCCTTGTCAGAAAGCACCATTTTTTAAAATTATACCCTGATGGAAAAATCCTACAGTGTTGCATGGAGAATTATATTTTTCTTTAGGTTTCAGCATCACCTAGAATTTAATGGAAAATTATATCCCTGAGCTAGGATTCTAGAAAGGATTCTTTAGGGGTTTTAGTCATCTACTACTAAAGTTTTCTTTATAAAGGCAAGATGCGTGAACTCTTCAGGACAGGGATTATGTCTTCCCTTATTTTAGATGTCTATAATTTAGGACTGACAACATTCATCCTTCTGATATACTACTTCATAGGTTGTGAAGAAAGAATGCACATTGTTTAAAAACAAAACTGAAAAAATAAAGGCCTATGGTTACTCATCAATGATATCTCTGACATATAGATACAGAAGCTATCAGAACACTGTTTCTTTGCTAATAACTTCCACTCTAGCAGTAAAGTCATGTCAATCAGTATGGATGAACAACACACTATATGGACACCACAGTATTACGCACCAACAGCTTTTATAATTGATAATCAAATGTGCAAGTTAAAGGCTTGGATTCTCACATTCACTAAGGCTACATCTACACTGGAATCAGAGATATGATTGTGGTACATGTAGGCATACCAGAGCTAACTTTGATTTACCTAGCCTGAACACCAATCACTGTCAAGCTTTGACATCATGGACTAGCTGCTTATGTACATATCCAGAGTTCCATGCTGCCACAGCTTCATAGCTATTCTTATTTGTGCTAGCTAGATGACAATTAGCTTAGCTATGTCTACACATGCTTCAGTCACACATTTGATTGTAGTATAGACATAATCTAACATCCCTCTCCTCTTTTCTGGCTTAAAGAAGGCACAAATTCACTGGCAAATAAAAAAAAAATCCTTAGCACAGTTAGCTGCCTGGTGTTATAGTCACATAGCTTAATGCCAGAAGGGATCACTAGATCATCTCATCTGACTTTTGTCTAGCACAGACCACAGCACCATCCAGCACCCACACATTAAACCCAAAACCTAAAATGACACCAAAGTATTAAAACCCACAGGTGATTAGACTGCTATGTGCCACAGGCAGAGAATAGGAATGACCAAAGTGTACCAAGTGCTTGTGGTCCCTGCAATGGCAGGCAAATGATTAAGTGAGATATACTCAGATAATCCTGGCAAGTGACCTGCACGCTGCAGAGGAAGGTAAAAAAAACCCAAAGTCACTGCAAGTCTGATTTGAGGGAAAATTCCTTCCTGACCCCACATATGGCCATCAGTTAGAACCAGCCAGCCAAGCACCTGAGAGAGCGAATGCTTGGTGCCACGTCAGAGCCCTGACCCTCCCTGCCCAGTGACCCATTTCCAGCCATGGCCATCCCTGATACTCCAAAGTGAGGTGATTTAAAGAAAAAAGCCTCCCAGAATACGTGGAGGGGAGGGGGAGATCCCTTCCTGACCCCTACTAGTGGCTGGCTGCAACTCTGAAGCATGAGCTTTAGGAACATAAAACATAAACCAGAAGTACGTCCCAGGGCTGTTGACCCCTTCCCCTACTATACCAAGCATCCTCATCATACAACTGCATTTGTAAATTTGTCTAGCTCTCTTAAAACTAAATTGTTTGCTCCCACAACTCTTATTCAGAGGCAAAGAATCTCATGAATTTGTGCAAAGGGACATAAGCTTGCCCTGTTCTTGTGCCAGCTTTATCCGTTAGCTTAAATAATTCTTTGCCATCCTGGGCATTTACCCCTCCCTCAATGTACTTATAGAGAACAATCATACCCCCTTTCAGCCCTCTTTTTGCTAGATTAAACAAGCCAAGCTCTTCCACTCTCCTAAGTTAGGCCCTCCATCCCCCTGATCATCCTAGTAGCTCTTCTCTGCATCTGTTCCAGTTTAAACTCATCTTTCCTAAACTATGGTGACCAGAACCATACATAGTATTCCAAATGCAGTCTTACCAATACCTTATACCAGTGGTTTTCAACCAAGAGTATGATGTATCCCTGGAGATATTCAGTGGTTTTCCAGGGGGTTCAGCTACTCATCTAGATATTAGCCTAGTTTTACAACAGGCTACATAAAAAGCACTAGTGAAATCAGTACAAACTAAAATTTCATTCAGACAATGACTTGTTTAAACTGCTCTGTGTAAGTACAATATTTATATTACAATCAATTTATCTTATAATTATATGGTAAACATGAGAAAGTAAGCAATTTTTCAGTAATCGTGTGCTGTGACACTTCTGTATTTTTATGTCTGATTTTGTAAGCAATTAGTTTTTAAATGAGGGGAAACTTGGGATATGCAAGATAAATCAGACTCCCAAAAGGGATACAGTTATCTGGAAAGGTTGAGAGCCACTGCCTTATACAATGGCGTTCATACTTATCTATGTTTATTGGAAATACCTCGCCAAATATGTCCTGGGCTCATATTTGCCTTTTTTCATAGCCACATCTCATTGGTGGCTCATAGTCATCTTATTATTGATCCACACACCCAGGGTTCTCTCCTTTTCTGTGATTTTTTAACCCAGACAGATTTCTGTTTTGTCCATACTATCACTTGTATTTCCTTACATCTTTCTGCTTCACTGATGTACTATGCTACTCCATCACCTTTACCTTTTTATTCGTCTCTCCTAAACAGCACATATCCTTCAGTACCTGTATTCCAGTCACAGATGCTTTTCCACCATGTTTCTGTAATCCCTATTATATGTGATTTTACCTCCTATACCAATTCCTCCATTTTATTGTCTGGACTCGGTGGTTGCATGTCAATGGATTCCCGTGGACCTCCCCCAAGTTTTTTAGCTTGTAGCATTCCTTTATCTCTGACCATATCTTCATTTAGCTGATTTTCCTCCTCCTGTGTATTGAACTGAGGTATGGAGAGTTCATGAGTCTCTCCCAACCTTCTCCCTGGACCTCCTAGTTTTGAAATCCTTTGTATTAATTGTGACAGCCTGAATCTCAGAAGGCTAATACTCCCAGTTACTCAAGTGGAGTCCATCAGATGAGAAGAGTTGTCTTTCTGTAAATGCCTCCCAAAGGTCAATCATCCCAAAACCTTCCTCATGATACCAGTCCTTAAGGCATCTGTTGCCTTGTCTTTCCAGAACTTAGAGCTGGCAGTAGGCACTGGAACTAAATAAAATTTAGTTCGTTCCTAACAAAACTGACTGTTTGCTGTGTCGTTCTATTAGGAGCACCTGAGTAGGAGTGGCGGCAGGGTTTTTGGCACCCTAGGCGGGGGTCCTTCCGCGCTCCGGGTTGTTGGTGGCAATTCTGCGGTGGGGGGGTCCTTCCTCAGCTCCTGGTTTTCGAGGCACTTTGGTGGTGGGTTCTGGAGCGAGTGAAGGACCCACCGCAGAATTGCCGTCCAAGATCCGGAGCACGGAAGGACCCCCTACCACTGAATTGCCTCTAAGGGTGGCAAAATGCCACCCCCCCAAATCCTAGTGCCCTAGGCAACCACCTAGGTCGCCTAAATGGAAGCACCAGCCCTGCACCTGAGTACTGAATGCTTCTGAAAATCTGATCAATTAACTTCACATTAAAAGGGGCAGGACAGCCTAGTAGTTAGGGTACAATTTCTTGTACCACCAAGAAGTTCCAGTGTGATCTTGGGCAAATCCCTTAGTCTTTCTGAGCCTCAGTTCCCCATCTGTGAAATGTGGATAATGACACTTCACAACCCTGTCATGTAGGGAGAATAAACACATTAAAAATGATGAGGTGTCAGATATTGTTGAAATAGGGATCTTTATTGTTTGCTGCTTGGGGCAAACATGTTTTAGAAACCATAAATTCTCTATTAAGATTTGTCAGCTTGTCTCAAATAAAAAGAAAACTTTCCACACTGTGGTTCCTACAAAGGATGACCTCATGAATACCAACTTGAGTGCTCCCATATTTTTGGAAAGAATTGAGGGATATCTAGAACATACAAAACTAGTAAAAACATTAGATGCCTAAGGCACTAGTCTCCATCATATGTAATGATTGCCCTGCAGGAACATTCATTGGTGCCTCTGCCTCTAAGAAGTGCCAAAGCCTTAAAGGATTTATTTCTGTGGTTTTAGTCTCAGTTGGATCATATACAATATGCCAACACAACAGTTACACATAGCATACAGAAACAAATGTATTTTAGGCCACATTGATTCTGTCATGTTGTGAAAACAAATCTGAAACTGGAAGTCCTATTAATTCATGTTTTATGATTAACTATTATTATCTATTTATTTATTATTATTATTATTATTATTGTATGGAGGTTACAGGGGGTTGGTCTAGGCGGAGAAGTTTCGGTTTTTTTTTACTCTCAGTGACTCAAAAGCACAGATTCATCCAGGTGTTTTCTAAAGCATCAGCATTTAATAAATACTTTGGGGACTTATTAGTATGATGATATTCAGGTGATGCAGAATCAACAACACTTTATTATGGTGATTAAATTAAACTGCTTTTCATGCAAAGCCTCGTTCAGTGAAGTTCTCTGGTTCAAAGATTAAACTCAGCCTGAGCAATGATGGTACAGTACATGCACAGGAACAAAATGCAAGGACTGCAGGACATTTTCTGAACTGAACTTAGTCCTAAAAATATTTTATTATAAAAATCATTGTGTGTCTTGCAGCTTTCCCATTGTTAGATAACCATGTTATAGGCAAGATGAAGAACATACATTTTCACTGCTTCTGCTTGGATCATCTATCTTATATGGGTTATTTATACTGCCATCATCACTGTACTATATGAGTATCTTTCAGCAGTGCATTAAGCAATGTGAAGAACATCTATCATGTGTGGTGAATTCTCTCTCATATCCTCTCCCCAGAGTGTGTAGATTCATGTTTAGTTGTGTTTAGAATGTGTATGGCACTCAGTGGTTATATAAGAGAGGACAAGCTGAAGAAGTGTGAGCACCTTTCACTTGGAAGGTATTAAGGTTAGTGAAGGTCCTTAGTTTCTGTTGGAGTTCATTCCACAGTCCTGGACCAGCCTTCAAGGAATCTTTTAATCGTAGAAAGAAATGCAGCCACGGATGAAAGTCCATTAGAATCCCGGCAGAGGTGTCTTGGTTTTCACTGAAAGATCTGTAGCCCAAAAATGCATTTCCCTATTCCAAAACTGGAACCAGTGGGAACCAATGGAAAAACTTCACCTGGAATTTCCAAGAAGAAACAGCCCAACTGATGCCCATTGGGATTACAGAAGTGTAAAAACAGTGCAAAAATTGATCATTATTTGCAATGCTTAGTTTTTATCAACTGCCTATTTCTGGAAGAGAAAAGCAATAGTTATATCTCAAACTTGCATAATAACTATAGTTAGCTATATATTCCGGCCAAGATTTTCAAGTGAGAGCCTAATTTTAGGCTGCTAAATCTGTATTTGTGTACTGAAATAATAGGCCTGATTTTTGAAAGTGTTAATTAGTCTTTGACTTCAGTGGGACTTACTGGATCCTCAGTATTTTTGCAGATTAGGTCATTTTTCAGTTACCCAATCTAACTTTAGGCTTCCAGATGTGAAATCTTGGATTCCATCAGTAGTGATTGCATTTCTCTTGTAGAATAATTTAAAATCAGTTGATTCCATAGATGTAGATATTTATCTTAGTGCTCTTTTTATGCTATTAACTTTTACGTTTTCCAAGTTTTTCTTTCCTGGGTTGTTTAATAAATTTAATTGGACTGTAGGTAACACAAAACAAGTACAGCAAACCGGCAAACTGTGGAGATAACTACTGGCATTCATGTGGTCACTTACGGTTTGAAGAAATAAATCTTTTAATTAAATTCAAAGGATTTTCTTGAATGTAAATGGGAAACAAAGAACACACATATTGGTAATTAAAAAAAGATCAGAGAGATAGGAGCAGCTAGCCTCAAAATGCAAATTTTAAGGCACACCAGAAAAGCAGCTTAGGTTTTGAGATACTGTACCTTAATATATAACCCTGTTTAATAAAATGAGCTCCAAAAAAGATTTTTCAGCAGCTTTCTAATACGACATTAATTACACCTTTTTAATCATGAAACTTGAATAAGGAAGTTTGTGTCTTAGGTTCTATTCGGCTTCAAAGTACTCACTATTGATAAATTAACGAATTATAGTAATGCGGATTACCTTTTAAAATGATTTATTGCTAGAACAGATTCACTTTTAAAAACAGATCTACCTCCTGAGAAATAACTTGTGAGAAAAATAATGGGTTCTTGTTAACAACCCTTTAATTTTGGTGAGCAATGGCTATATAACCATAAGACAGACATTAGGACTGTACCAAAGAAGGTCTTAGGTTACTTGATCCACTCCACAGGGGTGAGACGCTTGATATCTGCCTGAGACACTCCAACTGCTAGTGTATCTGGAATCCCCATCTAAACTGGGGGATTTGGTAAATTTAATGCTGTTTTGTTAGTAAAGTAATATTAACACAAAGTGCCACAGGTTTCAAGGGTTACAGTGCCATCTCCCAACTCCTGGCCCCACACACAGGATGTGTCAAGAGTGTAATCTTGGGGTGTGATTCCAGCTTGTGTAGATTAAGTGAGCTAGTTTTAATAGAGCTAGCAAGAGTACCAATAGCAGTGAACTTGCAGTACCATGGGCTAGCCATGAAAGTAATTACCCAAGGTTCTGGCCAGGCTTGTACAGTCCATGCTGAAATTTGTGCAACCACTGCTTCATTGACACCAGAATTTGAGCTAGCTGGATTAAAGCAAGAACCAATGTCTAGTCAAGCTGCAGTCAGACCCTGTGACTGTAGTGTAGATGTACGCCTAGGTCCCCAGTTGCTTCTGAGATTTTTTTGCAGGGAAATGGGGGGAACAGTGAAGTGGAAGTGGCACTCCTCCAGGTCCACCCCTGCCCTATACTAGGATGTGGTGGATCCCAGTTGGCTTTGCCCCCTGAAGGGACAATAAGGATCTATTAGTAAGAATGTCTACCTGCTTAAAAATATCTTAATCGGAAATTTCTTACAAGATTTTGGACCAGATCCTCAGTTGGTACAAATTGGAATAGCTTCAATTGACTTCAGTGAAGCTACAGTGACTTACACCAGTGACTTACACCAGCTGACTCTGAATTTCCATGTTAATGCTCATGAGGGGTAGAACAAAACCTATTTTAAAAATCCCTTATGCTTCAGGGGAATAAAATTTCTGGCATGGAACCAGCTTTCAAGATGCAGCAGTCAGCTTTAATAGAATGGATTAGATGGAGCGTAATTAATACAGATACATCAGAGAAGTGTAGGTTGGTTAGTACTGCAGAAGAACATGAGGAAGCTGTTCTTCAGTTTTTCTTGTTCATTTGCTATCTCTCTATCATTTACTTTCAATTAAAAGATTAGTGGGTAGGTTAGGTAACCCGAGCAGTATGAAGTTCTTGCCTTCTCCACTTATCAGGGAGTAGTGAGAGCTAAAATTAATCTTGTGGGGCTTAGAGATGGTATAGTTCTCATATTTTAATAAACAGTGTTTCTCCTGCACTCTACTGTTGAAAATTAATATTCCATAACAACATATTCCCTTTTTGACATGGTTGGTAATTTCTTTTACAATGGAGCCCCTTTAAATAAATCTTATCCATTTCTAAGTGCCTGATGCAAAGCCCATTGAAGTCACAAGAAAAACATGCCCATCAAAGGTGAGGGGAGCCTAGGAAGGCCTAGCTTCTACAAGCACCCTGGCATGCTTCTGGTGTCAGTCAGTTCTCCCCACTCCACCCCACCCCCCCAATGGCTCTCTAAAAACTGCTTGATCTCTGGCTATAGAGAGTCTTTTAAACCAGACAGAAGTCCTTTGTCTGTGATTCCCAGGCTTGGATTCCACTCCTCTCCCCCTTGCCAAACCAATTGGGTGAAGCAGAGGTACCGAGCAAATGGTTTTCGCTCTGTTTCTAAAGTGCTGGTAGATGGTGAACATCTGAAGCCCCTGTTCTCTTTGCTGCATACCTGTGGTCAGTTTCTTTTTCCATTAACCCTGTGCATTCATACAATACACTTTTTTACAATGATTTGACAACACAGAATGCACAGTACTAATAAATTATTACAGAGTGGCCCACTTGTGTCTCAGAGTTTCTCTAACATGCCAAACCAAGTCTTAAATCTGAATAACTCCTCTAACCCCCAGTTTTGCACTGATTGAAATCACCATTCATACCAAGAGCTGAATATTGTGATTTGGATGCTTTACCTTGCAATGTGAATTACTGGAATATCCAGCACGAAGTTCTCAGGAAAATTAAATGAACTTCAATAGAGTGCTGTAGATTTTCTCCTTGCAGAGGTGCTGGAACAATTTGTTTAGTGGAGGTGCTGAGCCATTGAACCAAACTGTAAACCATGCATATGATGGAAATCATTTCAAGCCAGAGGGTGTGGCAGCACCGCCAGAACCCCTATTTCCAGCACCTCTGTCTCCTTGAAGTCAAAACCTGCTTAACATCCTTGAGCTTGATGGGTCCCTTTACTAGTTGTGCCTGGACAGCATATGAAAAAAGATTTCACAAGTCTCACCAAGTCATGATCTTTAATACAGTTTTAATTGGATAGTTATACATTATTTAAACACCAAAAATCTTATTTTAAACAACCTATTGAGAATTAACCCCATTTATATCTGTCATACTGACTTGTTAATAAACCTCAGTAAAATGTGTCAAACAATTGTACAAAAAGGGCTTTTATTAAACTGAAATTACATTAATTTTGATTGCTGTAGTACATGGAACACATTGGCCACATCAGTATAGAAATAATGTTTAAGGACACATATTTTGGGATAGATCCTGCAAATCTTACTCTTGAAAAGTCCCATTGAAATCAAATCAAGTAAGTAGAGCTGAGCAGGTCTGAGAGAAGCATTTAGTTTCAGAAGCATTCAGTCCTAACTGAATCTAGTCATCCTATTTCATGGAGGATAGATCCATCAATAGCTATTAGCCAAGATGGCCAGGGATGCAACCACATGCTCTGCATGTGTCTAGCCTCTGACTGCCAGAAACTGGGAGTGACCATAGGGGATGGATCACTCGATAATTGCCTTGTTTTGTTCATTCCCTCTGAAATGTCAGGCACTGGGCACTGATGGAAGACAGGATACAGGCCAGATGGATCAGTATGGCCATTCTTATGTTTTTAAAATAAAACTCCAGATCTGAATTTTAAAATCAAGATTTTAACTTCAATAAGAGACATGCACTCTTCAACCCCTTAAAGCTTGTCATTTAGGCACTTTCCCCTAGATTTTCAGTGCTATGTGAAAGTGAAAATGCCCATTAAGCTCCTGTGGAGAGCATAACTAAAAAGAAATAGGGTAGGAAAGAAAGCCATCCCACTGAGCAAGCAAGAAATTCAAGTTGCTTCACACATCGGAACTAACTTAGGTTTAAAGACTGGTCATGCACAGATTACCAACATCAAACAAAATCAGAACATGGCTTGCTTTTGGAGACCTGAGTTTAAATGTCACCTTCAATCACAAGTGCTCCACATCACAAGGCAACCTCACAATTAGCTGCTAACAATCTAACAGACTAACAGTCTTTCTTGCAGAACGATCTGGGATTGAAGAAACAGAATGTTGCCCATCAGAATTGTGATGCACTGACACAGCTGTTTGAGCAAATTTACAGTGTCTCCAAGGCTATGGGCTAAATGCTTCTCTCAGATCTGGACAGCAGTGTTTAATATTAAAACTCTGATTTTCCTTTATGAACCGAACTCCAGCTGAAGTCACTTGGCGACCCTTACACACAGGCAGAGCTGATTCTCAGTGCTGTGTTACAGCCATGTGGACAGGAGAGAGAAATTTTTAAGGCTGCCTTCACTTCCCCTGTAAACCAATTTAGTTTTTAAAGCCAATATGGCTTTCCTCTTCATTTGTGACGTTTAGGTCATCTGGTGATGTCTGAATTTTCCATGGAGTTGACAGATGAGCTACAGTTAGTCACTTACTGTGGGTCGTGAAATGAGACCAAAGACCAATTTCGGACCTGCAGCCCTGTCCGCAATTGCCACAGGTGAAAACAATTGTAGATGAATGTGTGCTGCTTTTAGCTTTACACATCGCACATCTCTCCTTGATTGCAACAATCTGTGAGCTCTAGATGTATTTCAGATGAAGGCGGCAGAGTTTCTCTCAGGTGTTTAGGTCAAAATTGCAAGATTGGAGTTTGGCCTAGAGCAGAGGTCCGATTTTTAATGGCATGGTGCTGCCTGTTGGGGTACTGGCCGCTGGCCCAGCCCATCCTGCTGCCGGCCTGTGTTTGACCCTCTGATGTGACCCAGTAGGGCCATTCTTATGTTCTTCTGTTCTTATACCTTTCCTCTTTAGCTGGTTAATTTCATCTTCATCAACGGTATGAACATGAATTAATTCCTCTTCAAACTTCCTTTTATCAACTCCAAGCCTCTGACACACTACCCATATTTGCTCAGATCAAATTCAAATGGATTTGAGAGCAACAAGAGGAAGGGCTTCAGATCTCTCAGAGAAGAAAAGCGGTTCTCGAAACGCTCTGCCAGTGTACACAGTGCTTGTATGTGAACTGATGGATCTTATTCATTTCCTTGATCAGAGTGTTTTTCTAGCATTTTTTTTCAGATGTGGGAAGTGAGTGTAGTCACATGAAGATAACTGAGTTGACATTAACTGCAGGTGTAGCATGAATTTTCTGACACTAGCAATTAGCGTGGGCAAGAGGTGATTTTTCCCCTGCAACAACTCATTCAACACATTCAAGTGACCAGTGATGTTGACGAGAAATGCCACATCCAAAATCCAGTTTTTATCTTCTAACTGTGGGCACACTTGAGATTTCTGAGCAAGAAACTGCTTGATTTCTGGTAGAAGAGCCAGGAGCAGTCCACTACT
This sequence comes from Gopherus flavomarginatus, assembly GCF_025201925.1. Classification (NCBI taxonomy): domain Eukaryota; kingdom Metazoa; phylum Chordata; order Testudines; family Testudinidae; genus Gopherus; species Gopherus flavomarginatus. The sequence continues at coordinate 198,841,503 of NC_066617.1, read as the reverse complement.
TTACCACAGTTTAACCAGTGCACTTCAGTGTGCATAATGAGGTCTCCATATTCTGTTTCAATTTGGTCCACAAGTTCCACAAACTGATGGGAATGCAATGGGCGAGCGCATATGGAGTTAACAATCTGTACTATGTCCATTACAGCTTTCAGTCTGTTTCCCTTGTCAAGTTTAGCACAGAACACTTCTTGGTGTATTATGCAATACACACCAAATATGTCAGGTACACAAGCGTTCAGCAAAGCCACAAATTCATGGTGTGTTCCTGTCATGGATCCTGTTGTAACTGATACAATTTTTTCCAAAGGTAACTTGTGCTCTTTGAAAAAAATCAGGAAATGCCTCAAAAATACTGAGCCCTGTGCTCATCCATGTATTCCCAAGAGATCTAAAAATTCTTCTATCACGTTCAGATCACTGTCAACACAATGAACCCATATCCAGAGCTGAGCAATGTCATTCATATCTTTGCATTCATCCAGTGCTACACTGATAGCCACGCTTGAACATACAGTTCTGAAAAGCTGCTCTGACAGATCGGCAGCTATATCTTGCACTCTGTGACTCACAGTACGCCTGCTGAGTGGCAGACATTTAACACGTTTAATAATTTCTGCTTGGTTTTTAAACCCATCAAATAAAACATCTGAGGATTTGATGATGCATTGTTTCACTAATTCGCCATTTGAGAATGGCTTTCCATTTTTTTCCAAGTAACCAGGCAATAAGAAACCTAGCTGAGGTCACTGCGTCACTCTCATTTAATGCTTGTCTAAGCACCTGATTCTGTGTTTCCCCAGCTTCCTTAAGATTTGAAAGCTGTCGAGCACATCAGGCAGAACCTACCAGAAATTTTGCTATGTGAGAGGAATGGCTACATGTTTCATAATGTCTCCTAATGATGTATTGTTTTAGAACTGATATCACCTCATTGCAATTAAGCAAAATGGCCCTACCTTTCTGTTCAATAACAAAATAATCCAGCTCCCAACTCTTTTTTACCGTTCTGCCCTCATCACCTATTTTCCTCTTTTTGGCTGCTACTTCTTCCTCTGTACTTCTTGATTTTGCACTTGATTCTCCTTCTTTATCTTGCCTTTTCAACACAAATCGATCTGTTATGCAGTTAGGGGCAAATTAAATTACCAGCAAAAGTAACATAAAAAAGCGCAACCTCCCACATCCACCAGTGTCATAATCAAGATGGTTTCCCAAGTAGTTTTGCTAACTGCGCTTGCATACCTAGAATTTGCAATGTGTGCCAACTGAACTGTAGCAGTGCTTGATTGGATGTCACATATCTCGCGGGCCACACGTAGAACCCTGATGGGCTGCATGCAGCCCATGGACAGCAGGTTGCCCACCACTAATGTAAACCATACTTACATGATATAGTGGGACTCTATCCTTGGAACTCCGAAAAAGATTTGGGAGTCATGGTTTATAATTAGCTAAACATGAGCTTCAGTGTGACACTGAGGTCAAAAGGGCTAATGCAATCCTTGGATACCTAAACAGGGAACTCATGTAGCCGTAGAGAGGTTATTTAACCTCTGTATTCTTGCACCAGTGTGACTGCTGCTGGAATCCTGTGTCCATTTCTGGTGCCCACAATTCAAGAAGGATGTTAATGAATTGGAGAGAGTTCAGAGAAGAGTCACTAGCATGATGAAAGCCTAATGATTAAGATGGTGCTGCACAGGACTTGGAAAAATGGTGGGGGCAGCCGGGCTTTGACTGTGGCCAGGTGAACAAGGATACAGGGAGTTCAGGAAGAGATCCTATAGATCTGAGGAGACCTATGCAGACAAGTTTTTTGCTCAGATGAGGAAGATAAAGTATGTATTGTAGATTCTTTTTATAGTTGTTAAGAAAATAAGTATGACTGCTGTATAATTTAGGCTGTGAAATTTGACAGTGCAATAAAATAAGCTGCTAGGAGAATTGCCCTAGGAAGGATTTTATGGCTGTGAGCCTTTCCTCTTAAGGTTCTTGGAAATACTGTAGTACAAGCTTAACTTTGTTACATGCTTCTAACTGTATGTTCTGTTAATGGTAATATCCAATTTTAGACGCATATTCTATCCTGATGAGCAAGGCTTTCATTTAATAGTTAAAGCCTCAAGCATGAACTTGAGAATAAACCCCTTATTATAGTCTGAAAGTGTGGTTTGTTTCAGGGTTATAGTGACTGTGACAGGGAAGAGCTGCATATTAGGATTATTAACAGCATTCTATATTCATGTGAGTGCATAAAGTTGAATGATAAAATAGACAGCACAATTTGTAACATTGTGATGCAGAGTGCACAAGTCCAAAATGGCTGAAAACACAATCCTTCTGATTGAGTAACACCAGTGTAGGTAGTATTTTACATCCATAGGACCCTCTATTTGGGAACAGCAGGCACAGAGTAATTAAAGATGGAATCTCAGAATTAGACTATGAAATGACTTCTATAGTAAAACCAATGTAACAAACTGTTGCTAGGGTTGCCAATTTTGGCTGGACATATTCCTGGAGGTTTCAGCACGACATAATTTTTAATAAAAGATTAATCTTTAATTCCTGGAGACTTCTTGGACAATCCTGGTGGGTTGGCAACCTTAGTTGTTGTAGAAGCTGAATTATCTGACTGATGATCTCAAAGGTTTTGGTATCACTGTCTTTCATAATAAACTAATTTACCTGTTGCTTGGTTCCCATATTTGCTTTAAGTGTATCAGCTGTGTAATAAACAGTTGTCCAACCAATACACATATGCTATCACAGAAATAGGGTTGCCAGTCAGCTGTGCTGACTGGGCCACTAGAAGTCCAGTTGGCAGCAGCCAGAGGGCCACTGGGTGAGTGCGGCGCAGGCAGGTAGGCTCTGCCTGATGACCATGCTGCTGCTGGAAGATGGGAGCTGCGCGCACTCTGCAGCGGGCTAAGCTGCTTGCAATGGGCGGCAGCAGCCGATTCTTTCTGGGGGCTCCTCTTTAGCGGCCGTGGATGTTGTTGCTCTTGCTCCCTGAGAGAATCCTGGGCTTCTGTGTCCGTGCCTCTCCAGCGATCCCCACCCAGCCTCGCTGCAGCTGAAGCCACTCCCTGCTGGCCCAGGGAGCCTAGGGTCCTGGTTGAGCATCCCTGAGAGGATATGACCAAGTCGCAATTGCAAGCAGGGTTGTCCTTAGGCGTATGCAGCATACGTGGCTGCATAGGGCATCCGAGCACCACCAAGACCATAAGGGCTGACTTCTCAACTTGCTAGGGGGTGCTTGACCTCCCCACTCTGTTCCAGGACCTGACCCCCACTTCACCCCTGCCCTCAAACCCCTGCCCCCACACTTCCTACCCCTGCTCCACTCCCACCCTGCCTCTTCCCCACCTCCTCCACCTTCCTCCTGCAGCTTGAATGCCACAAATCAGCTGTTCACGGTGCTCTGGAAGCACTGGGAGGAAGGGTCAGGAGTTGGCAAGTGCAAGGCTGCCAGCTTGTGAGATGCACGGGGGAAGGGGGAGGAGCTTGGTGCTGGTGGGTGCTCTACACCCACTAAATTTTCCTTGGAGCACCCACCCACAGAGTTTGCACCTATGATTGGGACAGCAGGTAAGAGCGGGTCAGCTCCCATACACCCAGCACACGCTGCAATCTCCTTACTAGGCAGAAGGTAGGGGCCATATTCACAGAGCCAACTGTGCCGGTGTAGGGGCACCGGTTGCATCAGCATAAGGGCACCGTTAGGGGCAGTATAGAGGCATCAGTATTCACAGAGCCAAATGCACTGGTGTAGGGGCACCAGTTTAATAATACCAGTTATATATAGGTGTTCACCTGCCTAACTTGTTGTGGGCCTGATCCACTTGCATGCTGGCTTTTCTGAATCATGGTTAAAGGTGCCTATTTCTCCCCATTAATATTAGGGTTTGTGAATCTTTGCTCCTGTGATGTTGCAGGTGCCTAAAAGTATCTTTTAGAATCTAGACCACAGGTTCTAGGAAGATATTGTTTTCACTCTTTATTGCCCATCAAATACTACGATGACATGTGAGGGTCCAAGGAGGCCCTACCATCGGATGACTCACATCTTGAAACGAAGAAGATGTTTAAGTGCTTCCAGGATCATATCCTTGAACAGTTCTCATGACTGATGTACATGTGAAGCTTTACATGTTACACCATTTCTATGAATGCAAACACAAAGTTTCAATACTCTTTTAAAAGTGTATTTTACTAGATACTGCAGTCTTTGCTCAGTCAACATTGCCATTGACTTCCATGATAGCTTTCTCTTAATACGGCTTCATTAGGGAAAGCAGCATTGGCTCAGTAAAGTTGTTCAAAATATCCAGTACAAATGGTAGCCCTTAAAATATTTGTATGCTTCTCCAGCCCACGATCCAGGGGCTACTGACCAGCTAAACTCAGCTTGAACCATTAAGCTATACAGAGCAAATGCATTATCTCAAAATGTTAAAAGTTGATGAGAGAGATCTATGAGTTAAGGCCCTTAGTGTGTCCCAGCTCTAGCAGGAGTATTAAGGTTCACAAAAGTAAATCCCTTTGAATTTATATAGTTCTTTTAAAATCTGATTTGCATCCCAGTGCTGATCCAAAGCTCCATGGACTCACTGCAAACTTCTTCAGTGGGTTTTGGATGTTTTTAAACATTTAAAAAGTGACTCTTTTAAACAATGACTTCATGGTTTTCACAGTCTTTGCACTTTAACATATTTCTCTTTTTAATAGTGAATTGGCAGGTAAATGGATGGAAGTATAAGCTAATAAATAAATCAAACGACTAAAATTTTAGGATTTGTGCATGTACAATATTGTAAATTATTTAGATTTTGCACACTTTTTCTGCAGGTAGGTAGTGAAAATGTATAAAATCTAGCAGAACACTTCTTGCATTTTTGAATCTAAAGAAACTGTTATGGCACAGAATACGAATGTATATTGAGCCTGATCCAAACTCTATTACAGTGAATGGGAACATTTCTATTGATGTTGATAGGCTGTGGTTCATTTGAATAATTCCATTAGGAATAATATTTCTGCTACATCTCAATGGTTCACTTTACATAATATCAGTTCAAAAGGAATCTGAGACTCATTGCATCATATTGATGGGAAATGTTTTTTCTTATTGTTACTGTCATAACCAATATTAAAAGCCAGTAACACTAAACAGCACAATTCATCACTTAAATTATATCAGCGCTTTTACTTAAGGTCAGACCTAGGGATTAATTTTATCCTGTGTCAGATTGCATCAGTGTAAATTCACTTTTGTCACAACCATTGGATTACAGCTTTGTAAAATGTTCCCAATAAATCCCCCAAATTTGACAAATTTGCCTAGTTTTGTGTTTTAACAGGAATCAAGTAAACCTGGACCCAGTTTTCAGTTAACCTGTATACTTGTACCATTGGCAAAACAGAGGTAGCTTGTCATGCCATTAAGGCCTCATTGAATTCAATAAAAATTGTGTTTTTTTCATAGAAATGATGCCAACTTTGAATTTTGGCTGTAAAACATGTGGAAATGAGATGGTTTTAATAGATGTTCTATTTGAAAGTTTGCATTTCAAACATGAAGCAGAAAAGTAAAACTTGTGGTATATGAGCTGCATATATCAAAACTGAAGTCAGCTTTGTGTGAACTCCTGCAAAGAGAAACTGTCAAGATATGCACAGTTCTGTGTGGTAAGGGATGCTGAGACACTAACGCTGAAGTAGTTTCCTGTATATGGGTGTATGTGAAGGCACAGTTGACCCAAGTCATCCATAGAGGAAACAGGCACATCTACAACTGAAGACAATGGAATAGGTAAAGGGTAGAGTTTAAGCTATATTTTTCAATTTTTGTTAGGTCTATGAGTTTTAATCAGAATTTTAACATTATTTGAACATGTTTGTCCAAATTAAACTCTTTTTCAGTGGTATAAATCTAGAATTACATACAGCAGGATTTGGTCCATTTCTGACCCCGATAGGACTTCTCCCATATGGGGTAAAGTGTATGTTTTGGGTAATGAGGGGAGAAAGGAAGGGGGGGGTGGAAGACAATTTTCATCACAGAGTTCTCTCCAAATTCTTCCATTGGGGTCAGGCTCTTCTCTCCAACTTCCTGCCACCTTTGATAGAGGAAAGGGTTTAGTTACATTGTGGTTCCCCTGAGATTTACTAGAGATACGGGGGTCAGATACCCAGAGGTCCTTTGCCTCAGTGCTGGCTCCTATCCGCTTTCAGTTTCAAACAAAGGCTGCCCCTTCCCAGCAAGATTGATTCCAAAGATACTTTAGCTTGGGCCTGTATTGCTGTTATCATCTACACATTTCTGGTTTCCCTAGAGTGTCCCCTCCTCAGATATCAGCCCTCTTGCCTTTATCTGTCCTGGTTGCTATGATTCTCACACTCATAGGCTGGGTACCCATGCTACAGCACCCATTTACCAATGGTGGTGACTCAGCATTCTTGACTCAGTTTAAACCCTGCAATTCTTCCCTTCAGGAGCTAGCCTGAGACCAGTATGACAATACATTGACTTAAAGCAGCTCCTTCAAAACAATTTATTGTTTAATTTCAGCAGACTTGTTCTCCTACAGGTTTTTCTATAATTTGTATATTGCCTAATTAGGAATGGCAATATACAAAAATCTGTAGGAGAACACTTCAATCTCTCTGGACACACAATAGCAGATTTAAAAGTAGCCACTCTGCAGCAAAAAAACTTCAGGACCAGACTTCAAAGAGAAACTGCTGAGCTTCTGTTCATCTGCAAATTTGACACCATCAGCTCAGGATTAAACAAAGACTGTGAATGGCTTGCCAGCTATAGAAACAGTTTCTCCTCCCTTGGTGTTCACACCGCAACTGCTAGAAGAGGGCCTAATCCTTCCTGATGGAACTAACCTCATTATCTCTAGCCTGACTCTTGCCTGCATATTTCTACCTGCCTCTGGAAATTTCCACTACATGCATCCGACGAAGTGAGTATTCACCCACGGAAGCTCATGCTCCAATAAGTCTGTTAGTCTATAAGGTGCCACAGGACTCTTTGCTGCTTTTACAGTTTAAATATTAATGTTAGGGTAGGCTTGGCAATAGGATGAACTCTAGTGTGGCTTAATAGTTTTAGACTTATTGCTGTAAGAAGTCTTAGCATAAGTGACCTAGGGTTATGAGATTTAGCAATGAGTTCTTATCACAAACAAGTTAACCACAAGAGAACAAGAGATTGCATTACAATTGGAATTTTTTTTCAGGGGAGGGAGATGGGTAACATGTGCCCTTGCAGCTAACTGCATTACCATATTGGAAACTTTAGTTATTTGTGTCAATACAATTTCTAACATCAGCAGTGGGAACCTCAGTTATAGTTCCCTGGATAGCCACATATGGATAGTGGTCTGAGATTTAATCAGATATGATCATGGACATGCTAGTGTAAATAAAAGGGTATAGAAACTAATGCATGCGTGTTTACCAATGGGACACTGAGAGTGATTGAACAGGCAACAGCTCAAAACTTCATCTTCTCTCATGGCTTGCTCTACTGACAATTTCTTCCATCTTTGTTTCTAATGTCCTGCACAAGGTTGTAAGTATGTCAACTCTGGGAGATTGCTTTATCTAGTGCTAGAATCTGGGACCATGGGGATTCTGGGCCACTGATGCCTTCCCGTCACCACCAGAGGCTTTGGCTGGGTTACTGCAGGATAACCTGGGAAGTCTGGGCCTAGCCTACTACCCAGCAGGACCTGAGTGGCAGCTCCTCACTGCCCATTGATTGACTGGCACTAGCACTTAAACTAGGAAGCAATGAGAGAGAGTTGTCTGAGCAACAGTAGAGACTGCCTGCTTGTCTTGCATCAGCCCCTGCATGTGAGAGATCCCAGACTCCGACTCCTGACCCTGCCGGCCTCCTGATGCCTGCCTCCTGATTTGTCCTCTGGCCTGTGTTGGAGTCTAACCTCTCGGTATCCTGACCCATCCTTACGCCTGACTCTTGGTTTACCCTCAAGCCTATCTTGGACTCTGACTCTCTGGTACTCAACTTGGCCTGACTCTTGTTTGGATCACTAAGTCTGACCACCCATGAGCTGGTCATGCCACATGGGGTCATTTTGCTATAGTTTTTGTATATCCATCTTATTTTTCTGGAATTTCAGTTATACTTGCTGTACTAAAGCTCATAAAGTCTCTGTATGTCCTTCACCAATCTCAAACTTAGTGACATTTCTTGCATACCCATCTGAGTAAAAGAACCTGTTTTTTGTGACAAGTGCAGTTGTGGACTGGAGTTGAGTTAGCACTTGAGTTGTAACTTTAGCTAAACTGTTCTATGAAGACACACCCTTAGGCTATGTCTGTACTTGGAGCCAGAGGTGTGATTCCCAATGTGAGTAGACATACTTATGCAAGATCTCATAGAGCTATTGTTCTAAAAATAGTATTGCTGCAGTAGTATGGACAGTGACAAGCAGCAGCCAGGGTTGGCTGCCCTGAATATAAACCCACATGGATCACGCGGGTGTATGTGTATAAATAGTCAGTTAAGAGCGGAAACCATATGCACAGTCTCCAAATCACAGGTTTGGAGGATACGGTATAAGCAATGTAGAATCTAGGCCTACTGACTTCTCTTTTATTTTAACTGCCATAAATAAGGCTAGCTGCTGAAATAAAATGGGAAAGTTCTCTGAATAAATTAAAATTCTCAAATTTGCTAAAGCAGAATTAGTCTCATGCCAGCTTCAAAACATTATTACTCATTCGAAGAGTTTATGTTTTTCTAGTACCATGAAGGATAACTTATGAAAGAGTCATAACCTTGGATCTGAAATCCAAGTGCATTGAAATTGATAGAAGTTTTGCTTGTGTGAAGACTACAGGGTCAGACCAATCTAGAGTAGTGAAGGAAAATGCCCAATAAATCATCTTGTCTGCTCTACTCCCTGAACATGCAACACTGTTCCCTGAATGTAACCCTCAAGGACTTTATCAAATGTAATTTTAAAATATTGAAGTAATGGGGCTTCTGGGGCTTCCTTTAAAAGACTGTTCCCCAGTGCAATAACCATTTTTTAGGAATTGTTCTCCCAGTATTTAGTTTAAAGGCCTGTGAGATATAGTCCGGATGGCTTAGAGGAGAATAAGGGGATGAGGCACCCAATCTTCAATGCCCATAGGCATTATGGTGCTATTTCTGAATAGAACTTTTTGTTTTTCGACTGAAAGTTTTTTGTTTTTTTTTGACAAAAGATCAAAATTTCCTCACAGAAGTTAGACATCTTTCACATAAAAAAAGGGCGAAAGTCCAAAACAGTTTTGAGGGAAAAATTTTTTGATAGCCCTTCAGGAAAGTAAATGGCACTAATATAATTCATGCAGAATGGTTCTTGTGGTGGAATGAGTTTCTATATTTTAGTCTCATCCATAGTAATAATCCAACAATTTTATATATTTCCAAGTCTTCAGTTTTCATGAATCATCTCTTTGGCCTAATGCAACTTAAAAAAAAATTCCAACTGCCAAGCATAGAGAGTGCATTACAAGCCATTTTCCATTCCTCTAGAAGAAATGTGAAAAGCATCTGAAAGATACATGTATGTATGTATTTTAATTCTCCCTTCTGGCAGTGGTACCATGGGATCTTAAAGTTTACAGAGGCTCAGGTATGCATTTTGGTGAAGGTGTTCAGTCATCTCTAGTTAATGACACTTTTTTGATTTTTACTTGTGATCTTGCTATTTATATTTGTCTTGTCATCTAACACAGTGCTTTTCCGTGGTCAGGAATATAATCTCAAAAATTAAGTCTGCTGTGAAATTTCCAAGATTCTAGTCACTAAACCAGAAAATAGCAGTGGTAAATAGTAATTGCTCATAGAATTGAAGACTGGCTACAGAGCCTCTCTTTCCTAGGTTACTGGTTCAAATCCAGTCAAATTAAAAAACAACTGCACTGTGTTACCATCTGAAATCTAGTTAGCAGGTTACATGAAATGAGTTCATAGTCTGAGTTTAGTTCCAAATAGAGCTGTCTATGTCAATTTAAAAAAAATTACTCAGTCACAATGGATACTAAGTTTAATAGTCTCTGTTTCATATGTTATCTGACACATCACCTAGGAAACAGAGACCTCATGGACTGAAGAAATAATAAAAGTTAAAAGAATCCTCCGCAGGGAGGATATTTGCTCTCATACCACAAAGGAGTGGGATATCATTTAGAAAGTTCCATGGTGCTAGTTCAGGAGTCATAATATTTACCATTATCTGATATCTCCATGGTTTGTACATCTGATTTAGCATGGAAGGAGCAAGCTCTGTGATATACATCAGGCAGTAGGTTTCTCCATTTCACTTGGAAATTCATATTAGCCTTTAGGCAAGTGGATTGCTGTAATTAGGATGTCTTTATGCAACAACTCTTAAGTTAATAGACACACATCAGGGATGAATATAGTTCCATGTGCTAAACAAGAAGGGCTCAATCTTGATCAGGCCAAGCAGGCCTCTGTACTAATTCAGAGCCCCTTTGACTTCATTAGATCTTACTGATGCAGGGGTCTGCCCACCTGGATCAGATTGCATGATCAGGGCCTATATTACTCAGCCACCTGTTTCAGCAACAGCATCTTGAATAGGGGACTCTTATTGGCACAACCCTTTAACCTCTTTTCTACTGGAACTCCAACACACAGGTGTCCAGAAACAACTTTTTCAGGGAATGTCTGTTCAAATGACTAGAATGTTAGAACAGAATCAGGCAATTTTGGATTGTGAGTCTAGCAACACTGGCAGTGCACTAGCTGGAGGACCTATCCCTTCCTTAGTGTTAGCAGAGAAGTATTAAATTAACTAGGTTTCTAAATGTTTACACTGATCAAACATAATATTTCATCTCTAGTGTAGAGGTATGCCAAGGTTATCTGAGGATGAAAACCCTGGCATTCTTCAGTTTATTCACTTAGAGCCAGATACTGGGATGTCCTTCAAAATTTAAAAGCTGCATACCATTTAAGCAAGGAGGATAAGACACTGAGACCCTGCACAGGGGATTCTGTACCACATATGCTGGGGGCGGGGGTGAGCTGATTTAAAAAATAAGTGATTTTATGAGAAATGTTGAAAAAAAAAATAATTAGCACTACTAGCATTTGTATCCACTAATCAACAACCCTGTGTGGAACATACAAAGCTGGATCAGATATCTCCTTCTTCCCCTTTTATGATATGATGAAACCAACACTCTTTTTTGTGTGCCACAGTAAAGCCATACAATACAATAGCTAAACAAAAAAATTACTAAAAGGTAAGAAAACAAATGAAGGCATTCGTGAGGTCTGTATTGGCTTATTAAAAACACAGGATGCATGCACACCATACACCATACACTAAGGCTTGTGAATTGGAGAAGAACAAAAGTAGTAGTTCCAACTTCTAAAACACTATTCAGACAACAAAACTTTAAAAAAAATGAGTAAAAATATTATAAATTTTCAAAATGGACTGTATCTCAAGTGCATTGCACCGGTACCTGAGAAGTATACAACTAACCCAGAAGAACATGGAGAGTATTTACATTGTTTTCTTTGTTACACATAACCAATAGAGACCAGGATGAGACCTATGTGTGGAGTTCTTCACTTTCTTCTGAAACCTGTGGTAGTGGCCCCTGTCAGAGCCAGGACACTGGAAAAGGGGGACTTCAGGTCTGTTCCAGTATGACAATTGATATGTTCCAATGAAAGTACATTTTTTGTGCCCTATTGGCTCTAATGGTTCTTTGCTACCTTTTATATGCAATACAGACCCTCAGGCTCTCATTACATACTTTGTGTCATTCTATTCTGAAAAATGAACTATATAAAAATGTGGCCTTCTTACTCAGATTTGCTCATTGGGGGTCATGTCTTAACTGACAAGTGTTTTCACTAGGTTTTTTTTACTCTTGTTAGTCTTGCTGAGCAGAGACATCTATGGGCGAGTGAGCTGGATTCTATTCTGATAACACATCAACAGATGTTTACTGAGTTCTGATTATGGGGTCAGATTCTTCCAATAGTTGTATCTGTGTTACTACACTGAAGTATGGAGTTAATTACCTGAGGTAATTATTTTTGTTGTAGGACTTTTATTATTGATGAGGGTACATAGACAGTAAAGAACTCAGCTGGACTCTCACTTCCCAGGTTGATTTTACAGGGCTGTTAGGAAAGGGTGGGGGAAAGGGGGAAAAATAACTTGTCAAATGGGCAAATTTGATCTGGACTCACTGAGACATAATAAAGATGGAGCTGTCATAATGACATGTTTTTAATGACTTTTCAGAATATAAGGAAAACAGTGGCCCATAACAATCAACCTATCCAATGATCCAAAGACTTTTTAGGGGAATCCTGGCCTCATTGAAGTAAATAAGAGTTTTGCTATTGACTTCAGTTCCTCATAGACTTATAGACTCTTAGGTCAGAAGGGAACAATATGATCATCTAGTCTGACCTCCTGCACAAGGCAGGTCACAGAACCCTACCCATCCACTTTTATAACAACCCCTAACCCAGGACTGAGTTATTGAAATCCTCAAAATTGGTTTGAAGACCTCAAGCTGCAGAGAATCCACCAGCAAGCGACCCATGCCCCACGCTGCAGGGGAAGGTGAAAAACCTCCAGGGCCCCTGCCAATCCGCCCTGGATGAAAATTCCTTCCCGACCCCAAATATGGCGATCAGCTAAACCCTGAGCATGTGGGCAAGACTCACCAGCCAGCATCCAAGAAAGAATTCTCTGCAGTAACTCAGTTCCCATCCCATGCAACATCTCCCCGCAGACCATTGAGCAGACTTATCTGGTGATAATCCAAGATCAATTGCCCAAATTAAACTATCCTATCATAACATCCCCTCCATATACTTATCAAGCTTAGTCTTAAAGCCAGAAAAGTCTTTTGCCCCCACTACTTCCCTCGGAAGGCTGTTCCAGAACTTCACTCCCCTAATGGTTAGAAACCTTCGTCTAATTTCAAGTCTAAACTTCCTTATATCCAGTTTGTACCCATTCGTCCTCATGCCTACATTAGTACTAAACTTAAATAATTCCTCTCCCTCCCTAATGTTAACCCCCCTGATATATTTATATAGAGCGAGCATATCCCCCCGCAGCCTTCTTTTGGCCAGGCTAAACAAGCCAAGCTCTTGTCCATATTCCTTATGTTCATGCTAAATCAATGTTTTCCCAGTTACTGATGAGAAAATATATATTGAGTTCTTCTTAACCCCCACTTTTGAGGGTTGTGGAGAGAGGGACAAAAAAACAACCATGTGATCAGCAGTTTCTGCTCAGGAAAGTTCCAGGAATGTAATAGCAAAACTGAGCTTCAGGTGAAGATGTAAGTGCAATGGCAGAACTACTCTATGTGATGAAGCTTTCACTTTACCTTCCTGTTCTATCCCTGGTTTAAAACTAGGTCTGTCGATTCCTAAGTTTCATGAACAGCAAATTCATTCATAATTTTAAAAAATGAATCAGATAATAGCATGTCAGAAAATGGATTTGTTCCACTGAAATCTCAGTGACTGATTGATACTGACTTCGAGTGGAGGGATAGCTCTGTGGTTTGAGCATTGGCTTTCTAAGCCTAGGGTTGTGAACTCAATCCTTGAGGTTATCATTTAGGGATCTGAGGCAAAAATCTGCCTGGGGGTTGGTCCTGCTTTGATCTGGGGGTTAAACTAGATGATCTCCTGAGGTCCCTTCCATCCCTGATATTCTATGCTATGACTTTTCTTGACTGAGAAGTGACACTTCCCATGACAATAACCACAATTGGGAAATGAATTGCAAAGTGAGAGTGGGCAATGTAATCAGAAGTGTGTGTGTGTGGTTGGAGGGGAGTGAGAGAAATTGGGAGCATATGCAGACACTGGATTGGAATGGCAAGTGCAGCATAGTATATACAAAGGAAAGTGTGATGAATGGGTTATGTTGTATCCCTTTAAAAAATAAAAACCTGCAAAAACATTCTATTAAACAAATGATCTGGGCTTGAACTAAACCCACAGGATTGAAGAAGTATGAAATTCTAAATTCTAACCTTCATTCACCTTAGCTTGCTTGACTTGGGCATGTGAACTGTGTAAAGTTCATATCTGATGTCCAGTACAGTATAGCAAAACTGGTCTGAAGCCCTTTCACTGTAGGACAAGTTTAAGCTTACCTGTAAATTTCCATCCACGCTTAAATCTGACCCTTTACTATATTTTAAAGGAGTTTTGTACTTTGTGATTATAATAGATTGTTAAGTGAGACCATCTTGAAGAAAAATAAATGAAAGTGTTATTTTCTTAGTTTGTGGCAGGCATTCAAAATCTTCTTGAAAATGAGTTTATTTTTAAAATCAAAATACAAAGGATCCTTTTAAGTATATGTTTTCCTACACTGAAACTTAGACTGAAGTTTTTGTATATGATTTGTTGATACAAAGGTTAGATCTGGCTTCAAAAATGGCAAAATTTCTTTACGTAAAATCCAAATATGTCAGTGTTCACACACTGCCCCCTTTCTAAGGTCTTGTAGAATCCAAATCAAAATGTTTTCTTAAACCTGCTCCTTCACTTCAGAAAGCCAAAAAAAAAAAAATACAACAAAATTTAAACGGCAACACCTCAGTTTGGATCCTTTTTCCATGATGGTCAGGAGAAAAAAAAACTCTTTCCAAAAACATTTTTACAAGAAAGCAGAACTCCTAGCTTATCTTGATAATTTGGTATACTTCCAGAAAAGACAGCTTCTGCAAACCTTGGGTAGGTGGATTGCATCTGTGTGAGTGAAAGCATATAAAACTTCACACAGTGTGAAAAGCTATTACCTATTACACATATTTGTATATTTATACACATTTCATGTAGGGTGTATGTTATGGTGGAGACATGATGCCACGGTTAATGATGTGTTCTGTTTGGTCCTTCAAGAGGAAGTTAAATCTGTTTCCTTTATAAGAAATACAATATCTGCTGCAGAACTTCAGCACTTAATCACTGAATAAAGCTTGTAATTTCTTAGAAAATTCAACAAAATCAGGTAATTAGTTTGAATTTGAAACAATTAAAAATTGCTTGCCAAAACCTTTGTTTTCTGAACCTTGTGATTGTTTTGGGCTCCTTAACCTTAAAAGCTACAAACTGGAAAAAGGGAAAAAAAGTGCATGTATTTTGTGGGCTCTCTGAGGTTACATAATTATTTTGTTAATTAATAATTAAAAAGATTAACACTGAATCAGAGCTGAATTACTCTCTACTGTGGTTAGATGGAGAAAATAGCCTCTGGTGATGATTTTTGTTCTTCACTGTATTGTGCATAAGCCTTTTTAAACAGATTAGGAGGAGAAAACAACTTCCTTTTCATATATGCCATATATGTCTTTTTGATGAATAGTCAAAATTGTGCAAAAAGCAGATACTATCCGTGAAAAAATACTTTTAGTTGAAAATGCATCAAAACTGTTTATTTTCAATCAACCCTGGTGCTCAATAATGTTCTAATCCAAAATGAAGGACACATGAAATGGATTTTGCTAGGTTGAGGGCTTTGTGTTGCATTGAAGATCATCTTGGATGAAATAGCTACTGATTTATTGAAGCACCTGAGTGAAGTTGTTGCCACTTCTGTAGCTTCATTTTGCTCTTCTTCTGCACAATTTAATGACGAGCAGGATCTCTGACCTAGTAAAAGCTCTTTTCACAAAACTGGATGGTGAAGGTCCTGTTCTTATGAAAACATAAATTGTTGCTATGTTGGGGAGCTTATCTTTAAATAAAAAATCCAAAACATTGGAAAGCAAGTATAAGGAAACATTGTTGATTTGAAACCTCTTAACTGTTCTTAGAAGTAGTCTGTGCAGCCAAGTTCTATCTTGGTTACATTTTGTCTTAATTTAGTCTGTAAGCTCTTCAGGGCAGGGCCAGTTCATTTCTTCTTTTTAATAGGTCTTGGTACAAGTACCTAGCACAAAGGAGCCATGAGTTGAGGCCTTTTGACTCTAGTGTAATTCGTATGTGATAGTAATTCAACTATTTCAGACAAACTCTTTAACTTGCAAATGTATATCCGCTAGATACAAACTTAATGGAAGTGATAAGATTAGTCACAACACTGAGGCAATACTGTTTTATTTCCTCTATGAAAGTCTATATTCTATCTGAGCTAAGGTACCAATCACTAAATCTATCTAATTCAAAAGCCTCATGCTAGAGCCAAATTGTCTGCTGATGTAAATGAGTAAAACTCCACTGAAGTCAATAAAGCTCTGCCGGTTTACACCAGCATAGAATTGGGCCTGTAGTAGTCAGAGAGTAATTTACTAACCTACAAAGGGGCTGTTCCTCACTCCAGATTTACAGTGGCACTTCTCTGAGCCTACTTGCCCCTAAATTAAAAGTGTTTGGGCTTGTTCTACTGAAAATGATTCTTACAGTGTACAGTTACAACACTTGCTTCTGACTCAGTATCATTCTTCTGAGTATATAGTCATGAAGTGGTTAAATGCTATTTATAATCCTTGTACATTCTTGAAAGATGAACACAGTTACTGGAAAAACAAACAGTCCCTGGTGCTAATGGGTAATTTATGGCAATTTTAAAGTTAGGAGAAAAATGTGATCTCATAGTACAACCTGGAAACTTGTTCATGCATTACTACATTGTGAAGGAATTTGGTTTTGAAGTTGAGTTAATCCTAAAAAGACCTTTGAAATTCCCAGGTAACACTGGGGGGAGGGGGGTGGGAAAGGGAGAGTGTCACTCAGGTGGCCTAAGAAATTACATCACTCTTCTTGTCATCTTTTTTATAGTAGGCATATCTAGCTTGATCAAAAAGACCCTGGACATTTTTAATAAGCTTTATAGATTCCTCTTTCACTAAAGATTTTATTATACTAGTGATGGAACTACATCACACCTGTGAAAAGATATTGCCACAATCTGGTCTGTCCCACTCCCATAACAGACAGGAGAATGGTGTGCTGGGATCCAGCCACTCAGTCATACATGCTGCTGAATCCCTGGGGTCTGGATAGTAATTGGTCACTCTTCCAACCTCTGGATCAATCAGGTGCATTTCCAGGTTCAGACCCCACCTCTGACACCCTTCTTGGCAGTAGGATCCCACAGTCTGCCCATTGAGACTGTGAAGCTTGTGCCTTGGCCCAGTGTTTCTCAATGACAGGTCTGTGGACAAGCGCTGGTCCCTGAGATCTCCCTGGCACTGCTTAGGGAGGCAGAAAGCCAGTCCCTGGTATCAAAAAAGTTGAAAAACACAAGCCAAACCAAGCCATCAAGTTGCTTAGATATGGTTCTAGTTTCTGTAATGAAACCCTTCAGGTGGCAAATGTCAATAAAGCAAGGAAACACAGGCTAGAAAGCAAATTTCTAAACTCTCTCTTTCTCTCTCTCTCTCTCTCTCTCTCTCTCTCTTCAAAGTTAGATCTATGGAACCCCTTAGTGTTTTCTCACCCACTATTATAAGAGTCTAGGTTTGGTCCAAGTTCCAAGAGAAGGAAAAGTTCCCTCCTCCACCCACCCCCACCTTTTGGGTATTCAGATTCTGATGATGAAATAGCCTCTTTTTGATTTAGAGTACCTCTTTTAATAACTGTCTCTGCTCCTCTTTGGTCAGTGGAGAAAACTGCATCTTTTCCAGTCACGTGCTTAGACATGGAGGATTGCACCCCACTCCCCCGCCCCAAAACAGATTTCTATGATGAGATAGCCCATTGGAAAGCAAAGGCCCTGCTGGCACAGCCTCCTTGTTCAAGCTGGTGAGATCCATTCAGTATTGATATGCCCCATGATTACTTTCTCATACCCTTCTAGACACAGTGAGGAGCAATGGCTATGGCTGCACAGCAGCTGGGAGAGTTCGTCCCAATGCAGTTAAACAGACATGCACTAGCTCTGCTCAATCTAGCATACCAAAATATCAATGTGACCACAGCAGCGTGGGCGGTTGCTTGGGCTAGCTGCCTGAGTACAATCCCCCCAGACCCTCTGGGTATGTACTCAGACAGCTAGCCCAAACTGCTGCCTGAGCAGCTGGAGTGAGACTGCTATTTGTAATGTAATAGCTCTTGTCTATCTATCCTAGCTGGGAAGCTTACTTCCAGCTGCTGTGTAGCCACACCCTAAGTACCAGGTTCCTACCTCCAAATGGATTATGTATGTCACTATGACTGTAATAAATACATTAAATAAAGAGCATTCATAAAACAGAACAGAATCATAACTGGACACAGCTATAGTCCCCAAACTGTCATAATGCCATTTTGTATATGTCTGTTGTTGTTTTTTCAAGTCTAGTTTATGAAGAAGCTACTAACTTTCCTGGTAATGTGGAATATGAACGCCTTATCTTTTGAAATTAATTGGATTTTGGTGCCTAACTCCCTTAGGCTGCTTTGAAATTTCTGGCCTGAAGCTTTAATCTCTGTCTTGGCATATAAACAATGTAAGCACATAATCCGAGTTGAATAGAAGGCTAGTTATGTCTTGATTCTTTTAGTTTACATAATAACCACTGTTTAATGTTTATGTCAATATCCTAGGAGACCTAAAGTTTTGACATATAGATTAACTTTTTAAATTTAAGGTTTGACCATTTAATTCTAGTTCTTGAAATGTTGCCAGCTGTAATGCCCATTATCAGACTTGTTCTCATAAGTAACTCGGAAATAGTCAACTTCTTTTGAAAGCAAAAGGTGTTCTGTTTAAAATGATATCACCTGGGAGTGAGCTGCCAAGGACATATTTCATGAGAGACTAAATCAGAGATAATTCATTGTTGCAATTTGTTTTAATTATCAACCTTCTCCTGGAACATAAACAGAATCTGCAGAGAAGGAAGTATAGTCTCACTCTCTTAAAAACAAGATAGTTTTTTTCCTTCTAATTCTTTGTGTGAATTAATTCTATTTGCTTCACCAAAGGTACCTATTGTATGTATCTTCCTTTTAAAAGTACATTTTAAATAGTACTGAACCCACTGAAAATGAATATTTTTAAAAGGAAAAAACTATTGACATTAATATTAAGCAACTATGAATACATTCTGTTTATGCTCATATAATTTCATAATAAAGCCCTGATTTAAGGGATTTAATCTACAATGAGTATGTGAAACAATGATGCAGGATGAGAATAAGCTGAGGTATTGAGGAAATAAATATAAGCATACATACACAGAATGAGTTCTTAGTGCTGTCACAGTAGAGGCTAAATAATTTAACCTTTCTGTGCCACATTTTTACTACTTGTAACATGGAGAATTGTTACTTACCTATCACAAAGGGGAATGCTGCAGCTAAATTCCTGTTATGGAATGTTACTAAAATACTTTAAGCTTCTTGAATGGTGGTTGCTAAAGAAGTGCACAGTATTGAGTTTTGGTCAGTGTCTTACATAAAATGAACCCCCTTGTAATTAAACATCAGAGAGGGATTTGAGGAATAAACCCACTAGAGATGAGACAAGTGACGGCATAGACTAATAATACAAAATAACTGTGTATAGCAGACTATAGATGCAATCAATCAGTCAGCCACAGTGTTATAAATGACAGTGGGGGTAAATTATTTACATAGATACTCCCCAAAATATAATGAAAGGAATAATATTTGAGAAACTGTTTAACAGCCCAGGAAAAAACTTGTATCGCTACTGTGCATCTAAAAGATTAAATAATTCTGAGATAATGAAAACCTTTGCATTTCCATTAATCCACACCTGCTATACTTACAAAAGAGAATAACTTGCTAGCTTGTTAATGAATGGATATAAAGATGTCTCTATATGTTTATTATTTTTTTAAATTTAGCTGTTGTTACTGTGTATTCAGAAAACAACTGATCATAATTTGAGAAAAGGTGAAAAATTTCTGTTAGCTAAAATGTGAGGTTAAGGATTATGGCTTAGAATAGATAATGTATCTCAAATGTGATGAGACACTTGCCTATTATGCCTGAAATTATGTTTTCTTATAAAGAAGATGATGAGAAAGTGACACATGAAAACTTATGTATAGTGAATATGTTACAAGCCTTAAACATCATCCATTTCAAATGCTCTTCACATCAAGTTATGCTTCTGGTGTCTGGGAAGACTATGGCAGCTGGGATATTAAGGGAGTTAGCCAGCTGGTACTGTACATGAAAGAACCTGTCTTGGGAGGAAAAAGGTGTATCACCAACAGCGCTGCTAGCTCTTCCTCTGCAGGAATTCCATCCAGACAGGCATCCTGAGCTGGAAGTTTCCACTCAGGCCTTAATTGTGACTTGCTGGGAATGCAGCCTGCATATCTTCACCAATGACAGCTCGGCAGGGGGAACCACAAGGTGCGAGAGGCGTCTGTTGCTGGAGTCCCTGAAGAAGCAGGAAAGGGAGCAGAAGGAGGCAGCTCATCTGTGTAGCATCCAGGAATACAAGGACTTAGGACACATATAGAGACATCTGAGATCGAGGATGCTAGCAGACTACAGATGACTATAGCAGCACCATAGGAGGAAGAAGAACTGGCTGCTCTGCAAGGAGACTGGTGGCTGGCCACCTTGGCCAGTGGATAGTGCTCTACCCCCCACCAAGCTCCTCCATCCATCAAGATGAAGAACTGGTATGCTGTACTGGCAAAAGGAGGTAAGTAGCAGACCCCAATGGCTGAGGAGGAGTCATTTGCCCCTTCAGCTGGGAGGCTTGTGGGGACTCCTTTCTGAGGGGAATGGAGGCAGCCATCTTCTGACTTGACATGATATCCTGGGAGGTGAGCTACCTGCCTGGAGCCCACATCCAAGATATTATGAAAAGGTTGCCAAGGCTCATCTGTCCCTCTGATCATTACCCCATGCTTCTCATCCATGTGGACACTAGTGATACTGCCAGGTCTGACTTTGAGCAGATAAACAGTGACTAGAAGGCTCTGGGAACTAGATTGATGGAGTCAGGCATATATGTTGTGTTTTTGTCCATCCTCCCATGTAAAAGCCCAGACAAGCACATGCACATCATGAATGAATGGATCGCTGAGTAGATAGTATTGACATCAGGGCTTCAGCTTCTTTGACCATGGGATACTGTCCCTGGAAGAAGGTATTCTGGGAAAGAGAGAGTCCACCTAACTAAGAAGGGGGAAAGCACTTTCATGCACTGACTTGCTAACTTAGTGAGGAGGCTTTTAAATTAGCTTCAGAGGTGTCAGATGACAAAAGCCCACAGATAAGTATAAAAAAAAGACCTTAACAGAGAGTTAAATGTTGTCGGAGGGAGGACATGGACAATTATAATAGGGTTATAGGAGCAACAGGAAGGAATCAGTGGGGAAATCTGCTCAACAACTTAGATGTCTATACAGAAATGCAAGGAATATGGGGAATAAACAGGAAGAACTAGAAGTCTTACTATACAATCTAAACTATGACTTTATTGGCATCATTGAGACTTGGTGGGATAAGTCTCATGACTGGAATATTGGCATAGAAGGGATATAGATTGTTTAGGAAGGACAGGCAAGGTAAAAAGGAAGAGATGTTGCATTATTCATCTAGAATATATACACTTGTTCGGAGGTCTGGCAGGAGGTAGGAGGCAGATAAGTTGAGAGTCTTAGGGTAAATAATAGGGATAACATTCTGGTAGGAGTCTACGGTAGACCACCAAATCAGGTATTGGGGGTGGATGAGACATTTCTAGAACAAACAACAGAAATATTGAAAACAGAAGACCTAATAGTAATGGGCAACTATACGTACTGACACATTTGTTGGAAAAATAATATGGCAAAACCACAATTTCCAATAAGTTCTTAGAATTTATTGGGTATGACTTTTTATTACAGAACATGGAGGAAGTCATCTGGGAGAAAGCCATTTTAGACTTGATTCTGACCAACAGTGGATCTGGAGGTGGAAGGCAGTTTGGGTGAAAGTGATCATGATAATGGATTTCATGACTCGAGGTAAAGGAAGGAGTGAGATCAGCAGAATAAGGACAATGGACTTCAAAAAAGCAGACTTTAGCAAAGTCATAGAACTGGTAAGAAATATCACATGGGAAGAAAACTAAGGGGTAAAGGACTTCAGGATAGCTGGCAGTTTCTCAAGACCATATTAAAGGTACAACAGCAAACTACCACAATGCAAAGGAAAGATGGGAAGAATAATAAGAGGCCAATAGAGCTCCATCAGGAGCTCTTTTACGATCTGAATCAAAAAAGGAATCCTACAAAAAGTGGAAACTTGGACAGATTGCTAAGGAGAAGTACAAAAGTAAAACAAGCACTTAGGAACAAAATCAGAAAGGTTAAGGCACAACATGAGTTACATCTACCAAGAGACATAAAACACAAAAAAAATACATTAGGAGCAAGAGAAAAATGAAGGAAAGTGTAGGTCTATTTAGAGGGAAAGAAGAGCTAATAACAGATGACATCAAGAAAACTGCGGTGTTTGATACCTATTTTGCTTCAATCTTAGCTGAAAAGTTTAATGGTGATAAGATTATCAACACAATACTAACAACAAAGGGGAAAAATACAAGCAAAAATAAGGAAAGAAAAGGTTAAAGAATATTTAGACAATGTAGATGTCGTCAAGTCAGCAGACCCTGATGAAATTCATCCTAGAGTACTTAACTAGCTGAAGCAATATTGGAGCTGTTAGCAATTATCTTTGAGAAGTCCTGAAGGACAAATTAGGACCCAAAGCACTAGAGAGGGGCAAACATAGTACATATATTTAAAAACAGCAAAAAAAGAGAACCCAGGGAATTATAGACCAGTCAGCCTGACTTCAATACCTGGATAGATACTGGAACAAATTATTAAACAATCAGTTTGTAAGCACGTGGAGGATAATAGGGTTATGGGAAATAGCCAGTACGGATTTGTCAAGAACAAATCATGCTAAACCAGCTTCATTTCCTTCTTTCACAGGGTTACTGACCTAGTTTTATAGAGTGGAAGCAGTAGATAGGTACTTGTTTTTAGTAAGATTTTTGTCACAGTCAAAATGACATTTTCATAAGCAAACTAGGGGAATGTGGTCTAAGTGACATTTCTATAAGATGAGTGCACAACTGGTTGCAAAATGGTACTCAAAGAATAATATAAAGGGTTTGCTGTCAAACTGGGAGCGCATATCTAGTGAAATCTGGTAGAGGTCAGTCTTAGGACTGGCACTAGCCAATATTTTCATTAATGACTTGGATAATGGAATGACGTTTATGCTTATAAAACTTGCAACTTACAGAAGGTAATTGTCCTTCTCAATTCACCATTGGCAGGACCTAAGCTGAAGTACTTTGTCCAATGCTGGGTACCATACTTTAGGAAAGATGTGGACAAATTGGAGAGAGTCCAGAAGAGAGCAACACAAATGATAAAAGGTATAGAAAACCCAACTTATGAAAAAAGATTAAAAACAAAAAAAACCTGGGCATGTATGGTTTTGGAAAAGAAGATTGAGGAGAGAAAATAACAGTCTTCAAATATGTTAAGGGCTGCTATAAAGAGGATGATGATCAATTATTCTCCATGCCCATTGAAGATAGGACAAGAAGTAATGGTATTAATCTGCAGCATGGGAGATTTAGGTTAGATATTTGGAAAGTTTTTTCCTACTATAAGGATAGTTAAGCTCTGGAATAGGCTTCCAAGAGAGGTTGTGGAATCTCTAATACTGGAAGTTTTCAAGATTACGTTGGACAAACACCTATCAGAGATGGCCTAGATTTACATGGTCCTTCCGCAGTGCAAGGGGTTGGATTTGATGACTCTGAGATTTCTTCCAGCCTATGATTCTATAATTCTCTTAGATGATAATTATAAAATGAGTACATATAGTAAAAATTTGCATCCCAGAACAACTCAATGAAGCATTTAATCTAGTACCTTACCTCTGTTAGTGGGCTATACCTAAGCTGTCCACAAAAAAAGATTAAATACATTCATAATTCACCCAATATAGGGCCGGGTTATGTCATCCTTACTTACATTGAGTAGCACCCTACGTTTGAGTGGTCCCATTGCTTCCAATTCTGTAGTGTATATAATACAGGAATAGTGGTTTTTCAGGGGAGATAAAGGGAGGAAGTACCTTTATGACCTCATCTTACCCATTTGTGTTCTGAATCATGAATACTGATCACTATTGTGAGGACTATGTTAACCAGCGTAAGAGTATATCAGGAAAGACTCCCGTTGAAATCAGTGGGCTTTCAATCAGATTCAGAACACATGTTGTTCAAATGTAGATATGACTAATTTCTTTTGACTTCTACCCAGTTATTTGCTGAAATATTGTAAGCCCTGATCCTACACAATTTGAAATCAATGGTAAAACCTTATACCAAACTAATATTCCTCTGTGTCTATTCTAAATGCATTGCTTTTAATTACTAACTTATTAATGATAAGAAGAATTTGCCAGTGCAAATTACTTTCTGTAAATATTTAGAAGAGAGAATGATACATATAAAAAGTAAAAACAGCATAGCTGACGCAGTATAGTTTATGGGTCATAGTAAGTATATATTGTGATTATAAAAGTTACGCCAGCAAGCTTTATCATACAATCCTGTTTGGCCTATCTTTCCTCAAATAGTTCAGTGGTTAATCTAATATAGACAGAATGGCATTCCATTTCTCAATATTTTTATTGTGGTCAACATTCTCCAGTTGGTATTTGTTTTTGCAAGCACTGTGATGAAATGTGTTGATAGGCTGCAGTCATAAGAATTCTAAACAAGGGTCTAACTTTGTTAAATTTCAGTAAATCAGAACATTTCCCTCACACTCTACTAACAACAGTTATTTAGGGTCTATACCCCTCAAATAGCACTTCCATCAATTTTCTAACATCAGATCAGCGGCCTGTAGTTCCAGAAGCCCTAATGCTGCAGAAACCTGCAGTTCCCTAAACCATAGACTCTCCTCTAGAAATTTGCTTATGAATTTTGTGTCTTGTTTGGAAAGACTGAAAAAGTATCTGACCATAATTTTCCTCCACTGCTATTGCTTCCATGGAGGGAATTTGTATAGCTCATAGGTTCTGATCTAGCCCAATGAAATCAATAAAGAAGCTCCCATTTATTTCCACAGCCTTTGGGTACAGGCCTCTAGTATCTATCATACTTCCTGGTTCATTTGCTTTTCCCAGCTTAACCTCACATGGTCAATATTGCTCTGCAGCTCTGCAGAAATGCATCAAACTTATTTGCATTTGTCTTTTCAAGCAGAGAGCAGCTACTTTCTTTACTTATAATCATCAAGTGTCCCCTTCTTTCTTGTATTATGAGAACAGTTTAAAAGGAGCACCTATTTGGCTTTCAGTAAACTATGATCTTCTTCCACATCTTGATCATATCTCCTCTTTTCTTGTCTAAGATAATTAATTTTTAAGAGGTTAGGATTAGTTAGTTTTAGATTGTGCCTATTTTAACTCTATGCACATTACAAACAGTTACATAAAATACATTTTCTAAGTAATTAGAACCTAGCAATACTCATAGATCTTATTGTGAAAGAACAGACATCATGTTGTAGTCCTACGCACCATACAACCCAGCTACCCTCTTCTTTAAACATATGAAATATCTGAATAGCCTCTGATTATTTTTGTTACTCTTCTCAGGGCCTTTACTGTTCCTGTTATTTCCTTTGGAGATGAGCAGTCCAAACAAAATTCATCATTAAAGATCAGAATATAGAGCTGAATGATATACTAGTGGCATATACTTTTCTATTTTGTGCTCTCTCTCTCTCTCTCTCTCTCTCTCTTTTTTAATACTGTCTGATATTTTGTTTCCCCCTTCTCACTGTGAATTGAGTACATGGCTTTTTACATACCTGATTTTATTTCTGGATCTTCTTCCTGAAGTGTTACACATAATTCAGGATCCATCAGTGTATAAATAAATGTTTGTGGTTCTTTGTCAAATGTCATGGGCCATCTAAACTGTTGATTCTTTTGAAGTCTCTTGCAATCTATGTTGACTAATTTAAGTGATTTAGTTAGCAAATATTGGTGCCTTGCTAAACACAGGCTTCTAAATCTTTGTAAGTATTCTGAATGCCACTGGTCTCCTTACTGAATGCTGGAACCTCTCTATTTTTAAACTCTTTATTTTGAGATTTGGACATATATTTGTACTCAGATGACTTATTCAGTTTTTAATCTATATTGAGATTCAACAAAACAGTTACAAAATGTCCATAATAGTTTCTCCTGAAGGAAATTCCCATGTAATCAAAATTCTCATTTTTAATACCAGTTCAGTTGACTTCAAATGCCTTTCACAATAACACTCTTACTGATTGAGGTTTGGCTTAGCCCTAGAAGCAGAGACAATGCAAGCTCTGAAGTCAGTGTTTGTGGGAGATTTTTAAAGCTAAAATGTGTGACAATCACCTAATTGTTTATTTGAACATTGTAACCATTTCCTCCCACCCTTTAGGCTTGTCAACACAGTCAGTGTACAGCAAGCCAGGGTATAATCCACAGCACTAAGTTGCAGTGTGGACCCTACTATCATGCGCTAAGTTCTGTAGTACACTTTGACGCACTTTACTGTGAAACAGCAGTCTATCAACATGCACTGTGGGACTCTTAATGTGCAGTAGCTGGGATCTCATGGCCAGTGTGCAGCGAGCTGGTGAACTTTAGATTTACACCTTGGTTTGCCGTGGAATAACTGAGCATATATACTTGTATTTTCAACCGGGGAGAAAGTAACTCTGAACTCATTATTGGACCCCGGGGATCAGGAAAGAGTATGTTATTAAATCATGTCTTAAAAGAGCTCATGGAAGTAAAACAAGTGAGAGAGAACCTCTTGCAAGTTCGTCTGAATGGACTCATACAGACTAATGATAAAATAGCTCTTAAGGAGATCACGAGACAACTGCAAATGGAAAATGTGGTTGGAGACAAAGTTTTTGGGCAGTTTTGCTGAAAACCTTGCATTTCTTCTTGAAGCTTTAAAGAAAGGTGACTGAGATAGCAGTTGTCCAGGCTATTTATACTGGATGAATTTGACCTCTTTGTTTATCACAAGAATCAAATATTACTGTATAATCTTTTTCATATATCCCAGTCAGCACAGACTCCAGTAAAAGTTATTGGACTTATGTGCAGACAAGATATTCTGGAACTCCTGGAAAAGAGAGTGAAGTCAAGGTTCTCCCACTGACAGATATATTTGATATTTACTATCTTTACTTAAAATCCTCAAGTGCCCCCTTGTTCTCATTTGTTCTCTTTTTGCCTTTTATATTGCACATTTTTCATGGCAGGGACAAACTCTTCCCATCCGTGCTGTACAGCCCTTAGATCAGAGGGCACCTAATTCTGATTGAGACTTTTGGAGGCTATTGTAAGATTAATGACACCAGTTATGAAATCAGCTCATGTCACTTGTGGCTGGTATAAGTCAGTGGGTGAATACATGAGAATGCTTTGAAAATGTAGGTCTCTGTTTAAATGTGAAAGTTCAGCAGTCTGAATGTGTAATTTCTAATGGATTTATGTCCATAACATAATTTGGCTGAGCTTTATACACATGTGGCCTATGTGAGAGAGGTAGTGAATAATAAATGGAATTTAGAGGTAACAGCTTGTTCCTTTATGGATAATTCCTCATTGTTAGTGACACCCATCACTTCAGAGAAAACAAGATATCAATGGACTGTGAAGCAGTCAGTGTGGAAGTGACAGGCCTTTTTATTTTCTAAAGATAATAAAAGGTCACAATCCCATAATTAAGGAAAAAGGCTGCATTGGTTAAAAACAAGCCTGCTTTGAAGCAGCAGTAAAACACAGTGTACTAGGGAACTTTTAGCAGCAGGGTCCACAGAGCCAGCAGGGTCCACAGGGCCAGTTACTGTGTGGCAGGTTAGTTTGAGGTAGATTTACACTCCAGCTTGCTGTGCACCAACTGTTTATAGAACCAAGCTGTTAAAAGATACCCTGTCTCTTTGTCACTGATTTTTCCTCCTGAGAAGCCAACCTGCAAGGCCACAAACATCTGAGACCACTTGGCACAGGGCAATGCTGATTTCAGAATAGAACATTAGAAGCAGAAGAAAGGATAACAATATTGAAAGAGAAAGATTAAAAGATAGAGGAGAAAAAAAAAAGATGAAAGGAAATGGAAGAAAAGAGTAAATGAGGCAGAAAATTCTTTCTCTTTATGGCCACTGATGTTCCGATTTCTGAGAGCAGGAAGCCATCTAAGCAAGTGGTGGCTCTAAGTGAATTTATGGGTCACATATTCCAAACCTTGAGATTCAAACCCATGCTTCTGAACTGACTTGTATTTTTGATGAGCCATGTGAGAGTTTGAATTCATGGCCCATTCAGACAAATATGCAGAATGATAATTCTCATTTTTTAAAGTGGCATAGCATGGTCCGTGATTAAAGCTGGTTGGAGATTTTCTGATGAAACAGTTTTGTCAGAAAATACTGAGTCGATGGAACTAAAACTTAAGTGGGAACATATGTCTGTTGAAAGTTTTAACAGGAATCAGACAGAAATATGCCTGCTTTCGTAGAAGCTCATTGCCCATATTCTCAGGCTCCCTGGCTCTTCAGATGACAAACTTGGTGGACTGCCATGAAGCCAGGGCTCACTGTGCTGTTCAGCTCCCCAGATGCCGAGCCAGCAAGCAGTCAGGCAGAAAGGAAGGTGGCCTAGAAACATTCCGAAAAAATCTGTTTTGGTTTTTCTAAAATGGATTTTTTCTTTGTTGGTAAATTTTCATTCTGTGGGAATTTTTGCTTTTGACTTTTTGTTCTGAATTGGAATGAATTTTTTTTTCACAAGACTGAAATTCTAGCCATTGCCAAAGCTCTAATGAGAATACCTAGACACATAGATCAAATCTTTAAACAAAGATTTGTGTGTGCAAGAACTGTTCTGGTCAGGAAGATCACTGGATTAACAAACCCATCTGGATAAATACCTCAGATTTACAATGACGATAATCAGCTCTGACAATATTTTCATTCTTTAGAAATAAGATGAAGATGTGATTTCAAATGTCATGCTTTAGCTGTATTGTATTCGCCTCTCACCCACAAGATTTGTATTATATTTATTAATACACATAATAGGCACAATAATAACTAATCCCCCCTTCTCTCCTTTTCTATTGACAATGTTCTTTCTAAAGTTCACAAGCTTGGTGCCTAATTTAACTCTTTCCCCCTACACATCCAGGATATAAGTAAATTTTTGTCTCCTGTTCTCTTTAGAGAAAACAACGAGGAGTCCTTGCGGCACTTTAGAGACTTAGCTTGTAAGGTACCACAAGGACTCCATATTGTTTTTACTGATACAGACTAACATGGCTACCACTCTGAAACCTGTTCTCTTTAGAGTTTCTTGCGGGGAATCATGACTATGACCTGTGCATAAGCAGGACGCCTTTTTTGACTCCTCACTTTACCCTTACGTACCCTGCCACAACCAGTCACAACCTATCCCACTATCTATCCAACATTGAATGAGATCAAGCCATTTATTAATAGCTTCAGATCTAATTTAATCTTTCATTTATCTTTTTCTAAGGCGCTATAGAAATGGATATCCAAGTTGGAAGAGGGTGGCCATTATTATAATTTAGCTCAGTTTTAGTTTCTTGGCAGCTATGCCTGACGACTTCTAGGAATTTAATGAAATTTACATAAAACAAATTACCAAGAATATTAATTAATTGAGCATGTGTTTTCCTGGAACAGAAAAATATAATGAACATCAAGGAGATAATCTTCAGCTGGTGTAAATGAGTGCTGTGTTGCAGTCAATAGAGATTTACACCAGTTCAGGATCTGTCTCCCCTATCCTCAATATTTCTCATAAATAAAAACATCAGAAGCATAATTAAAGCCAACTCCTATTTAAAATTGAAATGGAGACGATGAAATGCCATTGGAATCTCTGCCTAATATATTTAAGGAACTAAATTTATTAGTTCAGTTTCTCTTAAAAGATCATGTACCAGGAAAAAAAAGAACATAAGAATGGCCATATTGGGTCAGACTAAAGATCCGTCCAGCCCGGTACCCTGTCTACCAACAGTGACCAATGCCATGTGTCCCAGAGGGAGCGAACCTAACAGTAATGATCAAGTGATCTCTCTCCTGCCATCCATCTCCACCCTCTGACAAACACAGCCTAGGGACACCATTTCTTACCATCGTGGCTAATAGCCATTAATGGACTTAACCTTCATGAATTTATCTAGTTATCCTTTAAACCCTGATATAGTCCTAGCCTTCACAACCTCCTCAAACAAGGAGTTCCACAGGTTGACTGTGTGAAGAACTTCCTTTTATTTGTTTTAATGCTGCCCATTAATTTCATTTGGTGGCCTCTAGTTCTAATATTATGTGAACAAGTAAATAACTTCTCCTTATTCACTTTCTTCACACCACTCATGATTGTATATACCTCTATCATATCCCCCCCAAGTCTCCTTTTTTCTAAGCTGAAAAGTCCTAGCCTCTTTAATCTCTCCTCATCTTAGTTGCCCTTCTCTGAAACTTTTCTAATGCCAGTATATCTTTTTTGAGATGAGGAGACCACGTCTGTACACAGTATTTAAGATGTGACCATACCATGGATTTATATAAGGGTAATAAGATATTCTCCATCTTCTTCTCTATCCCTTTTTTAATGATTCCTAACATCCTGTTTGCCTTTTTGACTGCCGCTGCACACTGCGTGGACGTCTTCAGAGAATTATCCACGATGACTCCAAGATGTCTTTCCTGATTAGTTGTAGCCAAATTAGCCCCCAACATATCGTATGTATAGTTGGGGTTATTTTTTCCAATGTGCATTACTTTATATTTATCCACATTAAATTTTCTTTGCCATTTTGTTGCCCAATCACTTAGTTTTGTGAGATCTTTTTGAAGTTCTTCACAGTCTGCTTTGGTCTTAACTATCTTGAGCAGTTTAGTATCATCTGCAAACTTCTCCGCCTCCCTGTTTACCCCTTTCTTCAGATCATTTATGAATAAGTTGAATAGGATGGTCCTAGGACTCACCCTTGGGGAACACGACTAGTTAGTGCTCTCTATTTTGAAAATTTACCATTTATTCCTATACTTTGTTCCCTGTCTTTTAACTAGTTCTCAATCCATGAAAGAATCTTCCCTCATATCCCATGACAACTTAATTTACGTAAGAGCCTTTGGTGAGGGACCTTGTCAAAGGCTTTCTGGAAATCTAAGTACACTATGTCCACTGGATCCTCCTTGTCCACATGTTTGTTGAACCCTTCAAAGAACTCTAATAGATTAGTAAGACATGATTTCCATTTACAGAAACCATGTTGACTTTTGCCCAACAATTTATGTTCTTCTATGTATCTGACAATTTTATTCTTTACTATTGTTTCAACTAATTTGTCCAGTACTCATGTTAGACTTACCGGTCTGTAATTGCCAGGATCACCTCTAGAGCCCTTTTTAAATAATATTGTTACATTAACTATCTTCCAGTCATTCCAGTCAACCAGAAGCTGATTTAAAGGACAGGTTACAAACCATAGTTAACAGTTCCACAATTTCACATTTGAGTTCTTTCAGAACTCTTGGGTGAATGCCATCTGGTCCCAGTGACTTGTTACTGTTCAGTTTATCAATTAATTCCAAAATCTCCTCTAGTGACACTTCAATCTATGACATCCTCAGATTTGTCACCTACAAAGGATGGCTCAGGTTTGGGAATCTCCCTAACATCCTCAGCTGTGAAAACTGAAGCAAAGAATTCATTTAGTTTCTCTGCAATGACTTTGTCGTCTTCAGGTGCTCCTTTTGTATCTCAATCGTCCAGGGGCCCAACTGGTTGTTTAGCAGACTTCCTGCTTCTGATGCACATAAAAAACATTTTGTTATTAACTTTTGAGTTTTTGGCTAACTGTTCTTCAAACTCCTTTTTGGCTTTTCTTATTACATTTTTACACTTAATTTGGCAGTGTTTATTCTTCTTTCTATTTACCTCATTAGGATTTGACTTCCACTTTTTAAAAGATGCCTTTTTATCTCTCAATGCTTCTTTTACATGGTTGTTAAGCCACAATGGCTCCTTTTTTAGTTCTTTTGCTGTGTTTTTTAATTTGAGGTATACATTTAAGTTGGGCCTCTATTATGGTGTCTTTGAAAACTGTCCATGCAGCTTGCAGGGATTTCACTCTAGTCACTGTACCTTTTAATTTCTGTTTAACTAACCTCCTCATTTTTGCATAGTTCCCCTTTCTGAAATTAAATGCCAGAGTTTTGGGCTGTTGTGGTGTTCTTCCCACCACAGGAATGTTAAATGTTATTGTATTATTGTCACTATTTCCAAGTGGCCCTGTTATAGTTATCTCTTGGACCAGATCCTGTGCTCCACTCAGGACTAAATGGAGAATTGTCTCTCCACTTGTGGGTTCCTAAAACTCACAACTCAACAACCTGAGATGTTATCACTTCCTTTATTCCCAAAAAACTAAAACAACATTGATTCTAGCTTATCCCCAAAGACAATCTGCATCTTCCTGCTTTGCCTTCCATTCCAACTTCCTTTGTTTTTGTTGTATATTATGAAACATCACTGTAGCTAGTTATACTGAGGTGGGGTTTTGTGTATCAAAATATCAAGGGGACCAACTATTCTGCATTCACATATTGTAGTTTGAAAAGGAAATGAAATGTGTAACTGAGGATAAACAAAATGATTCTACCATCCATACACTGTGTAATATCTCCTCACATAGTCCTAGTGAAACCAGGTAAATATAGGTAAAGGCGGCAGAATTTGGATTACAGTGATCTGAGTATTTGTTATTCTTAAAGAGGCAGATAATTGAAATGAGTGGAGCTCACTGATGAACATGGCATTTTGAAGATAGAGGATAAAAGCTGATTTCCTGTAGCTTGGAAAAGTACTGTTCTGTAGCTTGGAAAAATAGTTGAGTGTTTGGAAGGGAAAATACAACTGGGTTAGAACCACTAACTCAGGGTGAAGTTCCACTGCCTTTACACATGCTGAATATTACCTTATTCCAGGACTTGCCCCAGAAGAGTAAGTGGACCACTAACAGAATTAGAATCTGACCCCTAACTGGAGAGATACCATAATATGAATCCTGGTTTCCTTCATAACTAAAATGCATTATGCTTTCATTTAAAATAATTTCTTAAAGGCCCTCATGTACTGCATACAAGCCTACAATGAATTGTTATGAAGAAACTCTTATGTGTTCTTTGCTTTGATTCAAAGGATTAAAAATAGAAATCTTTCTGAAGTGATTTTATGTGACCATCAGCTGCTGAACTTTGATGATGAAAGCACAAAATACAAGACTGATGTAATTTGGTATAATATAGGGGCAGATTCTGCTGTCAACTACAATGGTGTAATTCTGGAGTAGCTGTACTGGATTCATTGTGGGCTTACACCAGGTTGGCCTACTGTCTAGTGTTCAGAGTAGAGGCCTCGGAACCAGGCCCCTTGGGTTCTAATCCCAGTTTTGCAACTGGTTCATGGTGTGATCTGTGACACGTCATTTAACCTCTCTACCTGAGTTTATACATAAGTAAAAAAGTATAGGGATACTTGAATATCTGAAAAGGTGTTGAAAGGCTTCTTTGTAAAATGTTTTGAGATTCTCTAAGATAGTGCTTATTTATGAAGTGCAAAGATCCACTACCCTTTCTTTTTTAAATCAACTGTTACATTGATATAAATTTTATTGTCTATGGTCTCTTCTTTCATGATGCCCTCCAAGTATCTTGATGGGTTTTTATTTTCTGAGTACTGTGTCAAAATCTTGTCACTGGAACATCCTAAATTTGATTTGGTGGATAGATTTGATTAGAAATCTGCCAATTCTGCCTTAATAGGTTTGACTGAATAGGGCTGATGTTGGAATATTGTTCCATTAAAAAGGATACCTGAAATAGTTTTAAAGAGTTAGGCTCAAATTGTACTCTTAGGCCTGGTCTACACTACGCGTTTAAACCGATTTTAACAGTGTTTAACCGATTTAACCCTGCACCCGTCCACACAACGACGATATAAAGGGCTCTTTAAACCGGTTTCTGCACTCCTCCCCAATGAGAGGAGTAGCACTGAAATCGGTATTACCATATCGGATACCATATACCATAGGGTTAGTGTGGCCGCAAATTGACGGTATTGGCCTCCGGATGGTATCCCACAGTGCACCATTGTGACTGCTGTGGACAGCAATCCGAACTCGGATGCACTGGCCAGGTAAACAGGAAAAGCCCAGGGAAATTTTGAATTTCATTTCCTGTTTGCCCCACGTGGAGCTCTGATCAGCACGGGTGGCCATGCGGTCCCAAATCCAAAAACAGCTCCAGCATGGGCCGTACGGGAGATACTGGATCTGATCACTGTATGGGGAGACAAATCTGTTCTATCATAGCTCCGTTACAGAAGACGAAATGAGAAAGCATTTGAAAAAAATCTCCGGGCTATGATAGACAGAGGCCACAGCACAGTGCTGTGTGACAAGCGTAAAGGAAAACCAAAGAATCAAATAGACACTCATGGAGGGAGGGAGGGGGTACTGAGGACTCCAGCTATCCCACAGTCCCCACAGTCTCTGAAAAGCATTTGCATTCTTGGCTGACCTCTCAATGCCTGTAGGGTCAAACACATTGTCCAGGGTGTTTCAAGGTATATGTCATCAATTTACCCCCCCTCCTCCCCAGTGAAAGAAAAGGGAAAAAAATCATTTCTTGACTTTTTTATATGTCACCCTATGTCCACTGCATGCTGCTTGTAGACGCGGTGCTGCAGCAATGAATAGCGGCATCCTCTCCCCTCCCCTCCCTCGTGGCAGACGGTACAGTACAAAAGGACTGATAGCTGTCCTCATCATCCTGTGAGTGCTCCTGGCTGGCCTCAGGTGAGGTCGGCCAGGGGCACCTGGGTAAAAATAGGAATGACTCCCGGTCATTCCCGGTAGATGGTACAGAACGGCTGGTAACCGTCCTCTTCATAGCAACTGGGGGCTGAGTTCCATCAGCCCCCCCGTTTCATTTCTAAAGAAAAGATTGTGTACTGCCTGGACTATCATAGCAGTGGGATGCTGGGCTTCTCTCCCCCGCACTGTTTAATTTCCTGCTGGACTATCATAGCAGCTGGAGGCTGCCTTCCCCTCATTTTATCTCACTAACAAGTCAGTGTTTCTTATTCCTGCATTCTTTATTACTTCATCACACAAATGGGGGAGACGCTGCAATGGTAGCCCAGGAGGGTTGGGGGAGCAGGGAAGCAAAGGATGGGGTTGTTGCAGGGGCACTCCCTAGAATGGCATGCAGCTCATCATTTCTGCAGGATCTGATACGGAGTGGCTGTGCTCTCTGGTTCTCTGATACACTGGTTCTCTAGTACACTTGCCCCATAGTCTAGGCAGGACTGACTCTATTTTTAGATACAACATAAAGGAGGGATTGACTCTGGGAGTCATTCCAATTTTTGTCTTTGCACCCCCAGCTGACCTCAGCGAAGGCAGCCAGGAGCACCCATGACAGCAGCAGATGGTACAGAACGACTGATATCCATCATCTCATCACCAATTTACAAAGCCACAACAGAATGTACAGAAAGACTGGTAACCATCTCTGCTACCTTGCAAAGGCAAATGGATGCTGCTGTGTAACACTGCAGTACCGCCTCTGTCATAGGCATCCAGTACGCACACGGTGACAGTGACAAAAAACAAAATGGGCTCCATGGTTGCCATGCTATGGCTTCTGCCAGGGCAATCCAGGGAAAAAGGGCGCGAAATGATTGTCTGCCGTTGCTTTCATGGAAGAAGGAATAAGTGACGACATTTACCCAGAATCACCCGCGACACTGTTTTT
Organism: Gopherus flavomarginatus; assembly: GCF_025201925.1. Lineage (NCBI taxonomy): Eukaryota > Metazoa > Chordata > Testudines > Testudinidae > Gopherus > Gopherus flavomarginatus. Next base: position 198,805,581 of record NC_066617.1, on the reverse strand, counting down.
GCACCATAATGTATTGGGATCTCAACCCAGAATTCCAGTGGGTGGGGGAGACTGTGGGAACTATGGGATAGCTACGGGATAGCTACCCACAGTGCAATGCTCTGGAAATCGACGCTAGCCTCGGTACATGGACGCACACCACCGAATTAATGTGCTTAGTGTGGCCAAGTGCACTAGATTTTATGCAATCTGTTTTACAAAACCGGTTTATGTAAAATCAGAATAATCCCACAGCGTAGACATACCCTTAGTTATTCTGGTGTAAATTAGATTAATGCCAGTGAAGTAAATTGATTTAATCTGGATTTAAGCCAATGTAACTAAGAACAGCACTTCCCCCTTAGTGAGTCCAGCTCATCACTCTCCCTGTTTTACTGAAGGTTAGGAAAAAGAGAATGACAAGAATGGCACACTAACTCAAATAAGTATCTCCATATTAATTTACCTAAGCAGTAGACATAATGGCAATTATTGCAGAGATGTCCAAGGATGAAAATGGCTTCCTAGTACTACTTTTCTTTGAGAAGTAAAATTTCGAACAAGCAGAAAGCAGAACAAAAGTTCTGAACTGCTTCACCAACTAAACTTCAGATAACTTTATGTGCAGATCATAAATTCGTTACCAGGAACAATAGCTTGATAAACGGGACTTGTGGAATTCATCAGGAAAACCTCATCACACTGTTCTCAATGACAAAGCACCCATTGAATTCAAGGAAGCCAGGATTTCACCCTTGTCTTTAAAGTAATATTTAATTCTGGCATAGTTCACACAGAATCAGTAGAAATAGTTTGTTTTTCTGCAGGATCATAATTTGTTTTTTTTTTGTTCTTTATTATGTGATGGCTTTTTTTGTGTGGTGGATTACTTGTTTGGACTTTTTTTCAGGTTTTAGTAGGCTATATAAAAATATAGTTAAGGGCAAAACACTGAGGTTTATCCAAATTGAGCAGGAATGATTTTGAGCAGGATACCTTAATCTTAAGGTGCCTGATACCAACGCTCATGTCTCGGCAGATTTATCTGGTAAAACAAATGATGAGAGGTCTTGGGGCCAAAACAATCTCAATCTATTCTCAAACTTTAAATGGGTAAGAAGCCCGGCTTGCTGGCATGGAGCCAGGCATGGAATGTGAGTTGCCTAGTGGGCCATTTTTGGTAAGCAGAACTTGCGCTGTGGGATGAACCAAACACCGGGTTAAGGAGCCCCATGCTGATGCTCATGTCTTGGCAGTTTTATTTTGTTTATCTTCCTCAGGTTTTCTACCCTGTTTAGTGTCTGTAAGGAACCTATATTAATGGGTTGAAGAGTTACAATGAGATCAAGAGGGTACTATTCTAAGACTTGTGCCCTGGCTCCTCTTTTTTAAATTTCTGAAAATTTCTCTTAAACCTCCCAATTTATCTTTCCTCCTATCAGTGTTTAAAAATGCAAATACAATCTCAAAATTAAAAAAAAAATCATTTGAATCTGGATTCAACTCTTGTCCCAACTTTAGACTTGTCAGTGAAGGGAAGAAGGATGCCTTTGTAGTTCAGGCACTAGACTAGGACTCAGGATATAAAGGTATTGATTCAGTCTTCACACAAGACTTCCTGTGTGACCTTTGGTAAGTTATGTAATCTACTCTGTTCCTTAGTTTCCCCATCTTCAAAATAACACTTCAGAACATGGTGAAGCAGGGAATGTAAAATCCATTAATGACTGAGGTGCTAATTTGAAATGGGAGAATAACTGTAGTGGTTTAACACTTGTGAAAAATTGGGGGGAAAAATGGTCAGGTTGAACTAACTCTGAAACGTCTCAGACCCAAAATATTTTGTTTCCAGCCATTTCTAAAAGGCCAAATACTTGAATTGATGATGGTGGTTTAGGGGGGCATGAAAGACTCTATAGCTCAGTGCTAGTGCACTCTTGGGACAGGGGAGACCCAGGTTTGAGTCCCACCTCCACTGAATACTTAAAGTAGAACAGCTTCAAGAAAAGAGATGGAAAACCATACCTCAAACTATACTATAGACTGCTAGGTAGGGGACTTATCTAGAAGATGGGAGATCTGGGTTCAAATTCTTCTTTCTTCTAGAACTGGGATTCAAACTTGGGTCTTCATCATCAGAGGTGAGTGCCCTAATCACCAGTCTAAAGGTTATAAGATCCTCAAACCTTGTGAATGGTGCTTAAGGCCCCTTTGGCACTCTTATAATTAATCTCTGTGAGTTGTTTTGGGTACTCTGTTCGAAAAATGCCATACAAAATATGCTCTGCTTTCTACCAGTACTTGATTTTCTCTACATATTTTATGTCTTAAGAGAGAACACCATCCTTTCTGGTTAATTTTCATGTTTTGAGGGCAAACCATCCATCTCAGTTTGAATTACAGATGTACCTTGGCATTAAATATGAGATAGTGACCTGGTTTTTGACCTTGATAAGAACAGCTGTTCTTTATTATGTGGAGAGGATCAATTCAAAATGCTATTCAATCATTATTTGCAGCTTTAGATGCATTTTATTTACTTTGTCAATGCACTTGCTGATAACTAATCCATCTGCTAGATTCCCTAAAAACACCACCAGAGGGTTTCCTTTCCAGATCAGATAACTTCCATAGTTTGCATGATTATGACTAATATTAGTTCCACTTCAGTCCCAGAGTGGAAGGATTATATCTGTAATCTAATAAACTGCCTTCTTTATACACTTACTGCACCTCATCTATTTTACTAGCAGCTTTTATGTTACTCTCAACTAGAGTACTTTCATGTCAATATGATATACTAATTTCACAAGCTTTGTCAGTGTTCTGTGCATCTAGTCCTTTCTAATTTAGTTAACTGGGTATCTTCCAGTTGATCAATATTCTAGGAACAGCTTCTTTTGTTTAAGTGGGTTGCACAGTGTCAAGCTGATGAAGAATGTTACTTTCAAACTAGGTTCTTACATAGTTTTGTTTTTATTTAATTATATACTGTTTTAAAAGAATGTTAGGGTTGCAAAGTCAAACACTCCAGAGTTAGTAAATGTCTGAAATAAAGTTGCCCGTGCAGTCTTTATTTGTCCCCCTTGTGCATATTCATTATGGTACAGTCTTTAGTTATATGATCACATGCAGTTGGATATAATTTCCTAAGTTTTAAAATACTTACCGTCACATTTTTAAGGGTGCTTGCACCTTTTACCTCCCCCCCACCACCCCCAATTGTCCACTCCAGGAATTCCCCTGAGGTTTCAGGCCTCCAACTTTCACCTATCTCTGGGTAGGGACTCATTTCCCATTCCCTTTTAAATGGGGGTTTTAGGCTGCAGTCCCCTGTAGTTCACGGTAATATTCCTGGCAAGGCAGTCTGGCTGAATGACCGACACCAGTGCTTTGCTTTCTCTCTCCAAGGGCTATGAACAGAGTATGGCATCAGTTAAGTTGCCACATAAATCTTCCTAAACATTTATTCAGGATAAAGAGCATCCAAAACCAGAAAAACAATAAAAGGTTCTAAGCACACACTTAACACACCAGGAATTGCCCATCATTCCTAATGGGCTTTGTAGGCCAAAGTCCTTTCAACCCTTCAGAAAACGCTGGAGTCCCCAAAGGTCATGTCCATTTGCTGAATCAAAAGGAGGACCCTGAATCTCTTTATACTCAGCCTTTTATACTTTTCATAAGTCTCTCAGACTACTGAAAATAGGTAAATGCAGTCTGTCCACACCCGTTGCCCAGGAGATCAAGTTTCAAAGCCAGCTAAAATGAGATTTTGCATTAAACACCCTCTAGTGATCCAGGAACATAAAAACACACATCACCTGTATTGGTACAAGGGGGCATGAATATTCTACAGTTCATACTGTTTAGCCTACCTCAATATAATGGCTTTTTAAGGTTTTCATGCTTTCAACATAAAATACAATCTTGTCCCCAAAGATAACACAGGTGCTTGAAATATCTGTCACATTTACAAATAGAAAAGAACAAAAAAAATCTTGTCATATTGATCCCTCCCATGTAGGTCATGAAGAGATCTGGGATTTTCAGATCCGCAGTACAGTCCTCTCTTTGCTAGCCAAGTAACGGGTAGAAATGGAAGGTTTCTGTGTGGATCAGCACTAGAGGAGATGCACTCTTTGCTAGTGGGATTCACAGCTCTTTGCTGGCAATAGAGGGAATGCTGAGGCTCAGGAATAATGGGCTTATTTCCAGGTTCTGTAATGGAGAGTCTCTAGGGCAAAACGTTCTGAAATCACATGTCCCCGCAACTTCTCTCTGTCCCCATTTCCCCAACTCTGCTGCCTGACTCCTGCCCCTGTTCACTTTCCTCCACATATTCTCCTCCTTCTGCTTGTATCCCTTCCCCCGGCTTAAATTGCTATCAATACTTCCATCAACATTTTTCAACCTCCCCTACCACACACACAAAAATAAAATTCTGCCAAACTTACTTATAATTCACAGAAAACAAGTCTGACAATGGAAAGTATCAGGCAACCTTAACTAAAAGTGTTGCTATCTGCACTGCCTATATTGTGTGTATGTAACTATGTTTGTGTATATAATATAGTATATACGGTTCAAACTACCATTAAGCTAGGTCTTTGTGATATTGATAAAAAGTTTCTGCTAAAAATTAATGAGTAAAATCTGTGAATTAAGCAACAAAATATAAGGGCAGAGGAAATCTTAAGAAATAAAGATCCTGTTTTCATATTCATGTGTTTCCAGTAGTAAAGAAGGCAGAAGTGCAAAATGCAACATTGTATCCGAGCAAAGCTATTTTAAAATAGTGTCCTTTAAAAAGTTTTCTTTGGTACATTATTGGTGCTTTAAGATTTTGTGATCTACTTTTATGAGCACATCATCTAACTGTCTAATTATGTAAAAGAAGGCAGTATCCAGCCAAAAAGATCAATAGAATGTAAACAACTAAACAAATGCTGAACTTTGAGGTTCCTGTTTGTGCACTTTGAAGACTCTTCATATTCTATTTGTTTTTAATATTGAGCATAATGCTATAGCCCTGTCATGATTTACAGCTAAGTTAATACTCTAGTAAGCCAAGAGTTTTATTTGTTTTGCTTTAACAAATAATGATGTTTCAAGCTTTAAAGTGAAACTCTACAACAGTGAAATTGTGGGGAAGAGAGGATAACATTAGTAAATGGCCCTTTTATATCAGTTGCAGCAGGATACACTGGTTATGGGTGAATGGAGGACACTGCATTTTCTAGTGATTATATTCTATATCTAGTGATAGAAAACATTTATGAGCACACCGGAAAAATAACATCCTTTCAAATTACATGAGGTGTAACTAAACCAACAGCCTGCTCCTTCAATAATATTTGTGCACAAAACCTACTGACTTGATTTGGTCCCTGGGTGGGTGTAAGGATCTGATCACAAGCATGCAGTTCCAAGACTGGAGCCTAAATTGGAGAACCCATGCTATTGTGGGAGCTAGAATGGTCCTTTAACTTCCACTTTGTTCATCTCCATTCCCTTAAGTTTTCCAAAAAGCAGGAATTTTTAGTTTTGTTCTGTTAGTTAGAGTAAGACACTGTGGGTCTTCTAGGAAAGACAGTTTTCTCCTTTTACTGAGATATTAAAATGCATTAGGAATAGAGAAGCTAGTTGCGCTGGTGGGTGATGAGAGTTGTAATTTCTATCCTTCCCAAATGTGGTATTAGGTGAATGGGAGAGGGTATGTTTTGTTCCGCCACTTGTTTAGGGAAAGTCCCTGGTGGGCCAGGCCAGTTTGTGTATCTGCCATGTCAGCAGGTTCAGCTGATTGCAGCTCCCAGTGGCCACGGTTTGCTGCTCCAGGCCAATGGGAGCTGCTAGAAGTGGCGTGGGCCGAGGGATGTACTGGCCACTACTTCCAGCAGCTCCCATTGGCCTGGAGCTGTGAACCACAGCCAGTGGGAGCAGCGATCGGCCGAACCTGCGGATGCGGCAGGTAAACAAACCGTCCTGGCCTGCCAGGGGATTTCCCTGAACAAGCGGTGGAACAATTTTGGGAACCACTGCTGTAGCTCTTCAAAGTAGCCACAAAGCATACATTCTCTTAACAAAAGCTCATGTGGTTGCCATCAGGAATTATTGCTTTTAGCAAGAAACTATTTCTAGTGAGTCATAGCAATGTCAGAACTGTAACAAAATTTACAATAAAAATGCTGATGCAAACACTCTCGTTGTCAAGTATTTTAAGGCACCATTAACACAGTGCACTGTAACTGGCACTCTATTTACTATACAAGTGGGTATACTTTGCACAGCATCTCTTTGACTCAGACCCTCCGTAAGGTATAATCATGTTTTCCAAATAAAGCAGTAAACTGTAAATAAAGATAATATAAACACCATAGAAGATAGATTTAGCAATCTAGAATATTCAGTTGATTCTAAATTTTTGTTTGGAAGAGTCGGATAGATTGAGAACTGGGCCTTGTCAGTTTTCACCCAACATTTTGTAATATAGGGCAAAGGACTATGAATCTGTTGAAATACCACTGAAGTCAAGACACTATTTGACTCAACATTGAGTATTGTAAAAATCAAATTTGAAATTTCTTGAACAAGCTTCAATTATGACAAGGAGTTCAGTGGCACATTAAACACTAGCAGATTTATTTGGGCATAAGCTTTTGTGGGTAAAAAAAGTGGTTTTTTATCCATGAAAGTTTATGCCCAAATAAATCTGTTAGTCTTTAAGGTGCCGCCGGACTCCTCATTCTTATGGATACAGACTAACAGGGCTACCCCCTGGTACTAAGCTACGCTTGTGACTATGAAAAATAAAAAATGTATACGGTGCAATTAGCCGTAATAATCAAGTTTATCAGGGGACATAAGCAACAGTCTAAGTCACTTTTGTGATTTAGAATAAAGTTAACTACATTTTAAAGTACAGTGTTTAGGTTTTGAACAACAATATATATTTCCTTTAAACCAGCTCTTTTTCTACTATAAGATATAGACAGTTTTATTCTACTGTGCCACTTGTTAATAAATATTACCAGATTATTTTGCTCAGCAGATCTTTTCCCCTTTTCAGGGAGGGGATTAGAGAAAAACAAAAGTATGTTTATAATCTTCTTAACTAAGACATTTAGAGAGGCAGTGGAAAATGGGAATTAGAAACACTGGTCAAGTGTAAAGCTCTGCCATTGACTTGCTGAAGGGAAATCACATATATCTGTACCTCATTTACCAACCTATAATAATGGGGATAGGATCAATATTTGACTCTGTACTTCACAAGATTGCTGTGTAAAGATTAATTAGCACTTGTAATAGTGACTTATCCTGTCCAGCTGCAAATCCATCTGTTGCCTTAGTTTCCCCTCATCTTGTGTCATTTGCCTCAGCTTTCAGCACTTGAGGTTGCTGAGGTGATGTAGCCCTCTGATCACATCACAGGTGGTCCATACTTCACCAGTTATCAGAGACCAGACAAAAATTGCCATCTTCTGCCCAATCTTAAATTGTGCCTACAATATAGCAAAACATAATATGCCCTGCAAATTGTCAGCATGTGTGTGGAACAACTTCAGAAAGTTGAGGAAACAACTAGAGGGTCATCCATTTTGGATCTGGTTTTGACCAAAGGGGATGAATTAATTGCAAACACTAAGGTGGTTGGGAATTTGGGAGGAAGTGATCATGATCTGATAGAATTCAAAATCCTATGGAAAGGAGGGCATGAGAACAGCAAAACAAGGACACTGGACTTCAACAAGGCAGATTTCAATCAACTCAGAGAACTAGTAGGCAATGTCCCATGGAAAGGCCAGTTAGGAAGAAAATGAGTCAAAGGGGCTGGCAGTCCCTAAAAGGTGTAATACTAGAGGCTCAACACCAAACTATTCTGATGCAAAAGAAAGATAAGAAGAGCCACAGGAAGCCAAGGAACACAAGGAGCATTTTAGCTATCTAAAAACTAAATGGGATACATACAAGAAATGGAAGGAAGGGCATGTTAAGAAAGTATATATGGGAATAGCATGAGCATGTAGGGACAACATCAGGAAAGCAAAGGCAAGGAATGAGTTACAGCTGGCAAGAAATGTTAGAGACAACAAGAAGGGGTTCTACAAAAATGTCAGACAAAAAAGAAAGATCAGCGATGGTATGGATGTGCTGTTCAGTGGAGGTGAGCTGGTAACAGAAGATGATTAGAAGACAGAGCTGCTCAATGCCTACGTTGCTTCAATGTTCACATAAAAAATAACATGTGACCGGATGACTAGTGAAGTTATCATAGACAATAAAGGGGAAGAGATGCAGCTCAGGATAAGTAAAGAACACATCAGAGATCTTCTGACTAATTTGAATGAATTCAGGTCAGCAGGGCCTGATACTATTCACCACAGGATGCTGAAGGAGTTAGCTAATGAAATCTCAGAGCCACAAGCAATAATATTTGCAAACTCACAAAAGACTCCTCCTTTGAAAAGGAGGAAAAGCAGGAACTATAGACCAGTCAGCCTGACCTCCATATCTGAGAAGCTATTAAAGCAATGTTTAAAACATTCCATTTGTAAATCCTTGGAGGATGAAGGGATGTTCACTTGCAGCCGCATTGATTTACTAAGAACAAATCACACCAAACCAGATTGACTTCTTTCTTTGACAAGGTAACTGGTTTGGTTAATAGGGAAAATGAGGATTTTACTAAAGCTATTGACACAATCCCACATGACATTCTGCTAAGAAAGCTGTAGAAATGTGGACTCGGTGGAACTACCATTAAGTGGATACATAACTGGCTAAACAACCTCAAACAATTGTTTTAATATTAATGGAATGATGTTAAATTAGAAGGAAGTCTCACATGGGGTTCCACACGTATCTGTTCTGTATCTTGTATTATTAAACATCTTTATTAATGAGCTGGATGTAGGAATAAAGAGCATACTGATGAAACTTGCAGATGACACAAAGCTGGGGGGTTGCAAACACTTTGGAGGATAGAGCTAAAATTCAAAGGGACCTTGATAAATTGGAGAATTAGGGTATTGATAACAAAATGAAATTCAACAAAGACAAATGTAAGACACTACACTTAGGGAAGAAAAACCAATTGCACAAAAACAGAATGGGGAAAAACTGTCTTGGCACTGCTGATGAGGATCTGGGAGTTGTAGTGGATCACAGCCTCAACATGAGTTCACAATGTAATTCTGTTGCAAAAAAAGCAAATGCAATCTTGGGTTGCATTAAAAGAAGAATAGCATACAAGTCATGGCGGGTGATAGTACCACTTTACTCAATGTTGGTTAGGCTTTAGCTGGAGTACTGTGCCCAATTTTGGTCACTGCTATATAGAAAGGGTGTAGAGAAACTGGAAAGGATCCAGAGGCTAGTGACAAAGATGATCAAAGGGATGGAATGCAAGCCATATGAGCAAAGGCTGAAGGAACTGGGTATATCTAGTTTGGAAAAGAGGAGATTAAGGGGGGAATGTAGTAACAGTCTTCAAATACTTGAAAGGTTGCCATAAAAAGATGGAGAAAAATTATTCACTCTTGCCACACAGGATGGGACAAGAGGCAATAGGTTGAAACTGCAGCACAGCAGATATAGATTAAATCTCAGGGAAACTTCCTTAACTGTAAGAACAGAAGAAAATGGAACAGACTGCCCAGAGAAGTTGTGGAGGCTCCTTCACAGGAAGTTTTCAAAAAGAGGCTGAGAATCCCACGTGAAAAAAAAAAATCAGGTAAAGGATGGAAAGATAGTTGCAACCTTAACTTTGGTGAGATGATAAAATGTGATGAAGTGGCCACAACAGAAGATGTTGTGATGATGATACTGATATATGTCCTTTAACCAAGTTAGATGTATTGGCAACCCTGCCATGATGATACTTTATTTTGAGATAATAGTGAAATTAATGGCATCAAGCACCAGTGAAGCTATTTAATTACCACCATGTGCCACGTAAATAAGTTTTTGAACTGAGTTAAAAGGACCACAATGGGTGGAAGATGCAAAATAGGAAGAGAGAAAGTCATTTTGCCTCTGTCAGGTGTTTAAATGAACTTTCTAAAACATGGCACAATGGGCAAAATTAAAAATGAAGGTTGATTAATCAGAAGGCTTTCTTCTTTTACAGCTTTATATTAATTTTACCTGTAGTTCATGACCAGGGGATTATCAGACTTTAAGAAAAAATCAGAAGAAAAGCAAGGTGGAGGGAGTGGGTTGCTTTTCTAAGCCAAAGCAGGCATGTGAGCTTAAAAAACCTGTCTGAGCATGTTAGGGTCATTTCAGTTTAACACGTTATTACTTGTCTAGAGCTTGAGAAACGTACCTATATAAAACTAAATAAAATTATGAAAACAAGATTAAGCCATCCCGTCAGCTTTGCGTTGATCTCTGAAAATGCTCCTTTTTTGCCCCAACTGCACTATTGGCACCAAAACCATAATGTGGCAGTATGCTGGCCATGACCTATCACAGTTGATACATCTTTGCTCTGAGAGTTGTGGATTTCCCCCCGTACCCTCAAAGGGATTAGGATTCAAACCAAGGTGGGTGTGATTAAAAATAAACCCACTTCAGCTTATGATATTGTCAGAAAAAGGTCAGATATCTGGTGTACACATAAGGGCAAGTTAAAGTTGACCTCAGCAGAAATAACTTTTGCTGCTCACCATTCACGTGTAATATATATACTCCTGATAATCTATGATTCCAAAAAAAACCTCAATATTCAATCTCAGATTAAATATGCTCTTAGAAGTAGAGAGGTTTGTGTGTGTTTATCTTAGAAATCAAGGATTTTGTGATGTTTACTTGTGTTAAAAAATAGCCATCTTCTAACATTAAGAGGCATATTTGCATGTGAGTGAGTATATGGATGTGACAGTAACATTTAAGCAGCAAAGAATCCTGTGGCACCTTATAGACTAACAGAAGTTTTGGCGCATGAGCTTTCGTGGGTGAATACCCACTTCGTCAGATGCATGTAGTGGAAATTTCCAGGGGCAGGTATATATATATATATATATATGCAGGCAAGCTAGAGATAATGAGGTAGTTCAATCAGGGAGGATGAGTCCCTGTTCTAGCAGTTGAGGTGTGAAAACCAAGGGAGGAGAAACTGGTTTTGTAATTGGCAAGCCATTCACAGTCTTTGTTTAAATCCTGACTGTGAATGGCTTGCCAATTACAAAACCAGTTTCTCCTCCCTTGGTTTTCACACCTCAACTGCTAGAACAGGGCCTCATCCTCCCTGATTGAACTACCTCATTATCTCTAGCTTGCCTGCATATATATATACCTGCCCCTGGAAATTTCCACTACATGCATCTGACGAAGTGGGTATTCACCCACAAAAGCTCATGCTCCAAAACGTCTGTTAGTCTATAAGGTGCCACAGGACTCTTTGCTGCTTTTACAGATCCAGACTAACACAGCTACCCCTCTGATAAGTAACATTTAAATACATTTAACTGAGAAGTCTGAGATCTGCAGAGTTAAAAACTGGCTGATACTCAAAACTCTGCAGAGGAACTGCTCCTGCAGAGACAGGAATATAGGACTGACAAAATGCAGGAAAAGCTTTCTCACACCCATGTTCCTGAACTGTTGCTGCTCTGAGGCTGAACCAACCAGCACTATAATACTTTAAATGGTTTAAAGCTATTAGTTTAATTTTAATAAATAGTTTTAGAGAGTTTTCATTTCAAAATATGGACTTTGCCACTGAGGGAATTACAGAGATTCAGATATTGGTTAGACTGAGAAGGTGGTGGAGACACAGTGCTCTCTGCAAAATGACATCCTCTGTGCAGCATATTTTGCAAAATGGTGCCCTTCTTGTGGTACACTCTGCAACAAAGCCCAAGCAGAAAAACCCATGGGCTGCAATTTGGTTAAAAAATACCATCAGTTTTTAAAAAGGTAAGCCCCAAAGTACTGGAATGGTGTTCCAGGTCAATTATATCACTTATTGTATGGCTGTTGCATGGACAGACTCACTACAGGGCAAAGTTAAGGTTGCTTGGGTGCCTTAAGTGTGCATTCTTTATCTTAACATGTTCAAATTTGGTTTAAGTATAACCTTAAGTCTGAGTTCTCTAGATTTATATTGCTTCATTATGGGATAAATAAAATATTTCTGTAATGCTTTTTATCCTTAAGTTATTATATGTATTTTCAACTTTAACTCAGTCTTAACGTAGTCTTCTATTTCGGAAGCTCTTTGTTAGACTAGATTTTAGACCAATCCCAAGGTACCATAATGGGTACCTCCTCACTACTCAAAGAATTTCTATTTATTATTCACTATCTTTATCTTGTCAGACCTGCAGTAAGGCAAATGTAATAGCCTTTCATATAGCAATCTAGTGCTACTAAGTAGACCAAGAGGCCCAACTGAGTCATTCAGTTGTGATTCACTTGAGGCTTCTCCCTTTGATTATCCTGGAACTGACATATGAGAAGAATTGGTAGAGCCTCATTGCAAGACTCTGGAGCTGGGCAACTAATGGATTTTTCAGTTAGGGAACTCAACAGAAAAATCTGGAAAAAGAAATCCAGTTTGATTCAAACAATTGTTTTTCAAATTTATTCATAGGACTGAAAAACTCAAATTCCACTTTAGTCAACTCAAAATGAAACTCTTAGTTTTTTATTCATTTTGAGCTGATCAAAACATTTTCTTTGAATCAGAAAGATTTTTTTTCAGCGTTTCTTATTTTGATTTGGTTGTTTTAGGTGTTTTTCCACTCTTTTTGTTTTGGCCAAATTTGAAATTGAAACAATTTTGAATTGAAAAGTCAAAATGAAACATTTTGACTTTTTTGAAACAAAACAAAGTCAAAACAAGATGTTTCCAAGTGACCAAAACAAAATATTTAGGCTCTTTCAAAAAAAAATGTTTTCCAACCCAAACCCTTTGTTGCATTTGTCCCAAATATAGTGACTAGTTTGGGGCCCTGAAAATGCATTTTTTGGTGTCAAAACAGTTAATCAAGAAAATTTCACCCAGCTCTGCTTGACAGCCTGCACATCACCCCCCACCCGGAAACATTCTGTTGTGAGGAAAATAAAGCACTGTTCCTGTTTGGCCATAATAGACATCACATGACAGACAGTGCAAACTTTGAAGCTGCTGCTTCTTTCAAAAAACTTTTCAGCCAAACATGTTTAAGAGCAACCAACTTATATGCAGCTTAATAACAATCAGCAAAATATGCTGAAAAGCCACCACCAATGCTTCAACTGTGTTGAACTACTGTATGTTTAGAAAAACTTTTAATAGACACTTTCATTTTAGGAATCAATACATTAATAAAAAATAGGGCTGTTGATTAATTGGTTAACTCATGCGATCCACAAAAATTCATTGCAGTTTTAATCGCACAGTTAAACAATAGAATGCCATTGAAATTAATGAAATATTTTGGATATTTTTTTACATTTTCAAATATATTGATTTCAATTACAACACAGAATACAAAGTATACACTGCTCACTTTATATTATTATTTTTATTACAAATATTTGTACTGTAAAAAACAAAAGAACAGTATTTTTCAATTCACCACACACAAGTACTGTAGTGCAACCCATTGTGAAAGTGCAAATATAATTTTTTTTTGTTACATAACTGCACTCAAAAAACAAACAATGCAAAACTTTTCAGCCTACAAGTCTACTCAGTCTTACTTCTTGTTCAGCCAGTTGCTAAGACAAACACATTTGTTTACATTTATGGGAGATAATGCTGCCCACTTCTTATTTACCATGTCACCAGAAAGTGAGAACAGGCATTTGTATGGGAATTTTGTAGCCGGCATTGCAAGGTATTTACGTGCCAGTTATGCTAAACATTCGTATGCCCTTTAATGCATTGGCCACCATTCCAGAGGACATGCTTCCATGCTGACGACACTCATTAAAAAAATAATGCATTTATTAAATTTGTGACTGAACCCCTTGGAGGAGAATTCTATGTCTCCAGCTATGTTTTACCCACATTCTGCCATATATTTCATGTTATGGCAGTCTCAGATAATGACTCAGCATATGTTGTTCTAAGAACACTTTTGCTGCAGATTTAACAATATGCAAAGAAGTGCCAAGCTGAGATTTCTAAAGATAGCTACAGCACTTGACCCAAGGTTTAAGAATCTAAAGTGCCTTCCAAAATTTGAGAGGGACAAGGTGTGGCACATGCTTTTAGAAATCTTAAAAGAGCAATACTCCAATGCAGAAACTTCAGAACCTGAACCACCAAAAAAGAAAATCAGCCTTCTGCTGGTGGCATCTGACTCAGAGGATGAAAATGAACATGCATCGGTCTGCACTGCTTTGGATTGTTATCAAGCAGGACCCATCATCAGCAAGGATGCATGTTCTCTGGAATGGTGGCTGAAGCATGAAGGGACATCTAAATCTTTAGCACATCTGGCATATAAATATCTTGCGACGCTGATTACAACAGTGCCATGTGAATTACTGTTCTCACTTTCAGGTGACATCGTGAACAAGAAACCTGCAGCATTATCTCCTGCAAATGTAAACAAACTTTTTGTCTTGAGTGACTGGCTGAACAAGAAATGGGACTAAGTGGACTTCTAGGCTCTAAAGTTTTATATTATTTTATTTTTGAATGCAGCTATTTTTTGTACATAATTCTACATTTGTAAGATCAACTTTCATGATAAAGATATTGCACTACAGTACTTGTATTAGGTGAATTGAAAAATACTATTCATTTTGTTTTTTACAGTGCAAATAGTTGTAATTGGAAATAAATATAAAGTGAGCACTGTACACTTTGCATCTTATGTTGCAATTGAAATCCATATATTTGAAAATGTAGAAAACACCCAAAATATTTAAATAAATGGTATTCTATTATTGTTTAACAGTGCAATTAATCACGGTTAATTTTTTAATCGTGGGATTAATTGGAATTAGTTTTTCTAACCACTAAACAGCCCTAAAAAAATATCTTTGCAACGACCATACTGTAATGATATAAATTAGCCCTGACTTTGAAGAACAAATCTACACTGAAGTTTTAGCTACAGATGATTGAAACTTTACCTATAACACAACCAGAGGGATGTTTTTGGTGTACAAGCATAGTGCGATCTTGCCCTCTTAGAGAACATCTGGCATTTTCATGTATGTTCTTGCATTATCAGATAAGTGTGTGGGATACAGAAGGTGTGTCTGCTGCTCAAACCTATTAATGTGAAATCACAGATATTTAGATACTTTGAATTGCAGTGCATTTAATGAAAAGAGGAAAAAATCAATTTTCTTTAGAACTTTCTCATTGGAAAAAATGCTTTTGTGAAGCTGGTGAGGTAACTCCAGTAAACAATATAAATCATGAGAAAAGTGGTAATGCCATATAGAATCATGTAATTTGAAAGAAAGGTTGTTAGTGCTAAAATGTAGGCACAAGAACAGAGCAGAGTTGAGTTTTTTGCGGGGCAGGGAGCATAAATAGTACTGTTGTGGGGGGAAAAATCATGAAATGTTCTTATATATTATGAAATATTTTGCTAAGACCAGTTGTTACAGCAAAAACATGACAGTATATGTGAGCCAAAGTTCAGTATTCTAGGTGGGTGGAAATGTTGAGAGTATAGGACTGGAAGTATTGCCAGAGTTTTATTTCAGCTTTTGCCACTTATTCATGTTGTGACCTTGAATAAGTGTATCTGAGCCTGAGGATCTTCAGGACATGGTGCAAAGTTATTTCTCTCTCTCTCTCTGAAGTGTGGGTATTAGGAGTTGACTCTTTAATTTATCTGCTTTACTGGTAGTGGGGTCATATTAAATTGTACTGCTACCCTTAGAGTATTGGTAATGTATTTTTAAACTGTGTCCAAGGTGCCTTGATAGGTGTCCTTTTTAGCATTTCTATAAATCCATAAATATGTAATCTACACATCTAAATATTTGGATCATATTAGTCTTAAGTAACTTTAATGTAGGCTATATACTGAGAAAAGTAATGACACCACATCACCCTTGGAAAAACTGATTATTACTGCCAGGGGCAAGATAATCTGCATAAGGCATAGTTTAGGAAGCATAGGCACTAAAATTAATGAACAAAATCTGACTCCAGGCATCTTCCCAGAATGCCTCTCCACAGCTCTAGTCATAGAAGATCTGAGGAATGTGAATTATACGGTCTGCAAAGGAGTGGGCTGCAAAAGTCATAGTGATATATCTTTTTGTTTTTTTAACTTACTGCTGTGGGGAAAAATAGAGCTGTCATTTAGCAGAGTTCATACTCTGCTTGTTTGTGACATAAAACTACAGGGTTATGGAATAGCAGCTAAATCTTTGTAATGAACTGAGTACACACAGATAGAAAGGTAATTGGGGATAAGAAATATGACTAAACCATAATTTTACATCACTTTTAAATAACTTTATGGAATCCACTATTCAGTGAATCTGGATAATTTATTAAGCCCTGTAACTATACTAGACATTGTCTTGCAAGCCAACAACTGAAAAGGTAGGAAGAAAGTAATTAGAAACTGGTGAAAGTTTCCCTCAAATTAATTCTCCAATGTGAGTGGAGGGAAGGAATCAATCTAAAATCTGCTAGGAGAAGGTGCATGGAAGGAGTGCTGATTTAGCCTATTCTCCAGCTTCCTGGAATCACAAAGATGAACCTACAGTGAGGGTGTGATGCAAGCACCCCAGGTACTGCTCCCTTCTGAAGCATGCTTCCTTCCAGACCCCATGGATATTAGAGGCCAAAATTTAAAAAATGAGTTTTATTTTATTTAGGAAAAAAAGTGGGAAGTAGAAACTTCGAATTCCTCCAGAAAGTGAATTTCTGACAACTTTATTTTGAAATGACTGAATCATGAAAAATGTCAGTGCAAGTGTATCTAGGAGCCCTGTCTCTTCACTCAGCCATGGCTCCTAGAGCTTTTGGGTTCCTGGTTCCCTGTGTGCTCTCAGCTAACAGGGAGTGAGGAGCCTTGAAACACTGGTTGCTGAGGCTTTTGTGGATTCCAGGCTCCATGCTGTGGATCCTAGGCCTAGACTCTGACTCCCAGCTCAACTGGCACTTCCAGCATGGCCTGGCTCTGTGGCAGGGAGCTGGAAAGTCCTGGAGTTCCCAACTCTGGGTCAATCTGCATGGTGGGCTGCTGCAGACCCAGGAATCACCAACCAGTTGTCCAGGAGAGCAGCCAAGAAGCCAGGCAGATGAGCTGGCAGTAAACCAGGTTTCCAACAAACTTGCCTGGCAGGCAAGATTCAAAACCTGTCTGTGGGTTCTGTACAGTGCAGTGCATTTCCTCAAAATGTGTCACTTCTGATGAATCAGCATTTTCTTGAAGAAAAAATATGTGGCTGGGAAATTTCCTGCCAACTGTAGTGGATACTCAACTGGATATCTGGAAGGAGTTAATACATATGTGGTATTGATTAATAAAAGGCATCTTCTGTCTTCTGAAGCTTCAAGTATTTTAACTCAGAGAAGATTTTTGAGGAAGATAGAATAGAGTGTCGAGCCTGTAGAGGTATTAACATTCTATTAGTAGAATTAGGCTCACACAAAAACTCTAGGTGTGAACACCATTGAACTCTGGGAAGGATCAGATGTGGACCAAAACTTTGCAGTTTAGGCTTATCTGTTAAGAGATTCTGCCACTTCAAAGAAAGATTCCTTCAACCACTGAAGCTATGCATTTCCACTCATTGGTAGTGTAGCCTATAGCCTGCTACATTCCCTAATATTTGCCTGATAACTAGCAGATGTAATGATTTTTTATATATATATACAACAACAGAATAATCAAACCTTGGAAACTTGTCTAAAGGTTTAGTACTTTGAAAAGTGTGATCTTTAAAGTGAGGCAGACTTCATTTCTGCTGGGTTGATCACAAGGCAGAGCATATAAATGTATTATCCTTGCCTCCCCTCCATACACACCTTCATTCCCAGGTACACCCCAGTTATATTTGTATATCCTCAGATGCATAATGCTTATAGTATTATGTCCATCTGCCATGCTCTTTGCAGATTCTGAGATAAAAGGAATAAAAGATACTTACTAATTTAATAATCTTTTCATCACAATAATGCATATACCGTTATAAACAACCCTGTTTTTTTAAACTGCCCCCAAACTTTTATGATTTGACCTTTGTCACTGATGGACACAATTGGTTGGGGGATAGTCAACATGGCCTTTGTAAAGGGAAATCATGCCTCACCAATCTATTAGAATTCTTTGAGCAGGTAAACAAACATATAGACAAGGGTGATCCAGTGGACATAGTGCAGCGGTGGACAACATGCAGCCCATGGGCCGCAGGTTGCCCACCACTGATATAGTGCACTTGGACTTTCAAAAAGCCTTTGACAATGTCCCTCAGCTAAGGCCAGGACCACTGACAGGGAGTCACTGGGGGCAATTGCCCAGGGACCTCGGGGCCTGCGGTAGTGGCAGCAGTGACCGGGAGCCCTGAGCTCTTTTAAATTGCCTGAGCAGGCTGCAGGGCTCCTAGGCACATGCCGAGTGGCAACCACTCCGGGCTCCATGCTTTGGAGGCTCCCTGGGCTGGCGTGATTGGCCAGTTTAGCGCAGTTGGTCCCGGAAGTGAAGTGGGCCATGGGCCTGGAATTGCTGTCAGCTTTTAAGCAAACTAAGCAATCATAGAACAAAACCAACCCCTGAGGCACTCTGGTTGATACTGGCTGCTGACTAGACATTGAGCTTTTTGAGCCCTACAATCTAGCCGGCTTTCTATCCACTTTATAGTCCATTCATCGAATTCATACTTTTTTAACTTGCTGGCAAGAATACTGTGGGAGATCATATCACAACTTGGCTAAAGTCAAGCTATATCATGTCCACTGCTTTCCCCATATCCACTAAGCCAGTTATCTTATCATAGAAGGCAATCAGGTTGGTCAGGCATGACTTACCCTTAGAGAATCCATGTTGTCTGTTCCTGATCACCTTCCTCTCCTCCAGGTGCTTCAAAATGGATTCCTTGAGGACCTGCTCCATGATTTTTCCAGGGATTGAGGTGAGGCTGATCGGTCTGTAGTTCCCCTGGTTCTCCTTTTTTAAAGATGGGCACTATAGTTGCCTTTTTCCAATTATCCAGGACCTCTCTCGACTGCACAGGTTTTCAGAGATAATGGCCAATGCCTCTGCAATCATATCAGCCAATTCCTTCAGTGCCCTCAGATGCATTAGATCTGGACCCACAGACTTGTGCATGTCCAGCTTTTCTAAATAGTCCTTAAACTGTTCTTTCACCACTGTTCTTTCTTTCACTTATCATGGGATAAGAGGAAGATCGTTTCATGGTATCTTGTTAAAAGACAGGAAACAAAGGGCAGGAATAAATGGTCAGTTTTCAAACTGGAGAAAAGTTAATAGCAGTGTCCCCTCAGGGATCTGAACTGAAACCAGTTCTGTACAACATATTCATAAATGATCTTGGAAAGGGGATAGACAGTGAGGTGGCAAAGTTTGCAGATGATACTAAACTACTCAAGACAGTTAAGTCTAAAGCAGATTGTGAAGATGATTCAATGTTGATAATTGCAAGGTAATGCATAGTGTAAAACATAATACCAGCAATACATGGAAAATGATGGGGTCTAAATTAGCTCTTACCATTCAAGAAAGATCTTGGAGTCACTGTGGATATTTCTCTGACAATTTCTGATCAATGTGCAGTCACAGTCAAAAAAGCTAACAGAATATTAGGAACCATTAGGAAAGGGATAGATAATAAGACAGAAAATATGATAATGCCATTATATAAATCCATTATATGCTCACGTCTTGAATATTGCCTGCAGTTCTGGTCTGCCCAGCTGAAAAAAGATATATTAGAGTTGGAAAAAGTACAGAGAAGGGGGCGGGGATGATTAAGGGTATGGGGCAGCTCTCATATGAGGAAAGATTAAAAAGACTGAGTTTGTTCAGCTTGGAACAGAGATAACTGAGGGGAGATATGATAGTAGTCTATAAAAATCATGGATGGTGTGGAGAAAGTGAATAAGGAAGTGTTATTTACCCCACACAAGAACCAGGAGTGACCCAATGAATTCAATAGGGAAATGTTTATTTACCCTTTCACATAACTCAAGAACTAGGGGGTCATCCACTGAAATTAATAGGCAGCAAGTTTAAAACAATCAAAACACAACACACAGTCAATCTGTGGAACTCATTTCCAGACGATTCTGTGAAGGCCAAAACTATAACTGGGCTAAGAAATAATTAGATAAATTCCTGGAGGATAGGTTCATCAATGGCTATTAACCAAGATGGTCAGAGATGAAACCCCATGATCTGGGTATCCCTAAATCTCTGATGGCCAGATGCTGGGACTGGATGACAGGGAATGGATCACTTGTTAATTGCCCTGTTCTGTTCATTTAGAAAAAATATCAGGAGAAACTTCCTGAGAGAGTGACATGTATTAAGATTTAGGATAGTCTCCAAAAAGAAAGGGTGGGAGAGCCCTGGATGTGGTATCTGTCTGCTCCTCTGACATTAACTCTGGTTCCTGTGACACACACATGCACGTAGATCTTGCTGCTCCAGCAAATGCTAATTAACCTGTTCTTCAGCTCCCCAGTTTCCGGTGCCTAGTGTGAAGATCCATGCATGCGTTTTTGCTTCCTCAAACAAAGGTGCCAATTTTGACCTGATATAACACCACCACCATCCACTCACATCTGACCATAGCAAACAATCTTTTTTTAATTCTCTCTCTTCTTGTTTTGTTTGTTTGTTCGTTTTTGTGTATCTGAAAAAAAACTTCGTGAGAACATTTTGATTGCAAACTCATTTGTATTTTAATTACAGATGCCTTAGTATTTTCCTTGCTTGTAACTCCCCCGGGCTAATCCTGAAGTCGGTTTTTCTTATAGCACTTCAGTTAATAAAATAAGTTTTCCATCATATGTAGTTATTAACAAGTTAAAAGCAAAAACCATTAATGCCCCCCACTATTTCCTGAAAACACAGTACTCACCTTAGAGCGCAAAAATAACATCTAAATAATCCTATAACCACAACAGGACCTTCTCTACTGACTCAAGGTGATGGGGCAGCTTGTGTCCTCAATATGCACCCCCTCTCCCTTACATTGCTCCAACAGTGTAAAAGGCCATAAGGAGGGAAGAATGCCACCCTAGGGAATCCACATGGTTCAAAGACAATGTAGAGACACAATGAGCAGATTTATGTTGCTCTTGTGCAGACCTCAGTGAAGGAGTATGACAGTGTGAGGGCATGGTGGAAGTGGGAGAGAGTAAGTTAGGAGTGAGAGCAGGACTTGTTAAGTATATTGTGTTGTGTCTATGCTGGGTGAAGAAGGGCACTGCCTTAAACTAGAGCAGCCTAGGGATCTCAGAGGTTTGGAGGAAGGAACTAGGTTATTAATTATTTATTATAAGCATAGTATCAGCATCCCTAGTACCTGTGAATTAAACAAGTGATAAAATGGAAGATGCTTTTAACCATGATGTACAGTGTTAGTTGACACTGGAAAGGGCAGCTAAATGGTTTTGGGACTACTTTCACAATCAATTCTAGGCTACTAATTGTGAAGTATAGTGGTGGAATACATGGCAATGACATGATGCCACAAGAAGAGGAGGTTTGCTGCAGTCATGGGTGAAGCTGTGAGGCTGGCAGGTCAGTGGGTGATCTTTTAATTTCCAGATGTCCAGACATCCTTACAGACCAGGTGACAGGGATGCACTACACTGAAAATCAGTTTTGTTATTTAAAAACAGCTTTTTGACCAGTAGTGGAGCTATATCAATAAGCTAGTCTAAAGCAGTATTTTTCCTGACACCTGGTAAAAAGCACAGATCTGCCAGTATCACGCTACATTCAACTCTTTGCAAACAGTTCCAATATTTCATAATAGCAAAATAAGTTAGGGTGTTAATCTTTTATAAAACAAGTTAATGCTTGCTAAACAGAAATTAAGTGTTGATTTTAAATGTTCCAACTGAGTACAATTCCAACTGTGATGATAATTGCAATCAGAGGGTGTGTGGAAATCAGGCAATGCATTGCAAATGGCAATTCGTTTTGCAAGGGGAAATGGCAATTTGTTGTATAAATCAGACCTCGAAACAAAAAGAGACTGTTCTCATTTCCCTGTGACTGGTATGTTATGGAACAAATTCATATACAGTTGATAACCAGATAAAGGTGCAAACGAAAGAAAGAAACCCAAATCCTAGATTATCACAACTCAAGTCAAACTCAAACAAAAATTTGATAGGTTTGAAAAAGTTTGTCTAACATTAGTTTAACGTAATTAATTTATTTTGGTAGTCTCACCATCTCTGTGCTTTTCAGTTCTGGCTATAACTAGAAACAATGTGAAAATACTTCAAAAGCATGCTTGTGCTCCTGTTACAGCGTCTCCAGCTCTATCAGAAGCAGGAGCAGCCTGGTTGTAAATCATGTGGCAGAGCCTGTGTTCTCAAGATTTCCAGCCCTTCATTGCAGATCCAAAAGGTTGCTGTTAGGGAAAGATTCAGATACCTTTGAGCTATTTAGTCTAAACTGTCATGCTAGGTGATTCACCCATCACTAAAATGCATAGGTCTCAAGATCAAAAATAAATTATATTTTTCGTATGAATGCTTGTGTTCTTTCTGTTATGTAAACTGTCATAGGCCAGGTATAGAATTTCTAGAAGTCTTTCTCCTCTGAGTACACTGGACAGCTTCCTATAAGTTTTATTGGACACTTCTGTAAATGGAGGAGGAGATGTAGGCCCCTGATCTTGGGTGTACATTTGAACTGTGCTATACATAGAGCTGAGCACTATTCATCATTTCAGTTAACTCCCTGAACTACAAAATGACGCCATCTGGGCTATTTCCTCACAGCTGTGTTGCCCTTACACTTCAAACAAACTTAGTCAAGAATGGTAAAGAAGCACTATTCACAACCACCCTGCAAGGACAGTCATGGTCATCTGTGGTCAGACATACGGCTAAGAGACCCATTTCTACTGCAAGTATTTGAAGTGCCCCCCATCCCCGTGGCAGCCCCGCCTTGAACTTATTTAACTTTTTAGTTAACACAGCCTGAAGGCACTAAATTACAAATGGTGTTTGCTCATACTGAAATTAAAATCTTCCTCTTTCAAAAGATAATTGTTTCCAGTTGATACATGCCACATATGATGTGGATAAGTCAATCATTTTTTGAATGAAAATTGCTCATGTATTCCTAAGAAGGGAAACTCTCTAAAAGGGCTCTGTCTGCCCTGGGAAAGAAAAGAGATTATGGGTTATTTCTGGCACAACTGCTCTCATTTTAAGCATCAACACTACCTACAGTGATTCTGGTAGCAAAGAGGAAAAGTATCAAATGTATCTTATTTGTAGTATATGAATGGGGAAAAAAATGAAAAGATTCTATGCTCAAAAAAAAAAGAACGCCACTTACAACAGTAGTTTGGTTTGTTCTCAGTAACCTTTGCCAAAGCTGTGGATATGCTGAAGAACTGATGACCAGATAACAAGTAAACAGACTGTAAATGTTCTGGGGCAGGAGCTATGATTTTACAATATGCTTGCAACACAACTAGCACAACAGGGCCCTGATCCTTAATTGGGGTCTCCAGTTGCTACACTAATAAAATATTACATTACATTTTTAAACTACTTTAAAGTCTCTGTCTCAGTATTTCCTTGCCCCACCCCTTCATCACAGTCCCCGCACCTCTGCTCCTCTTCCCACTCTACCTCTCCTCCCCTCTTGGCTCCTCATCTGAATCCTCCCCCTTCCTCCACCAGCTCCATGTCCCAGTTTGTCTCTCTCTTTCTCTCCCTCAGCTCCACATCCCAGCCCCCACCCATCCACAAACACCATTCCCCCCCATTTTTAAGTGCAAAGAGAGTAACAAAGATCTCTTGATATTTTGAAAATGATGCCAGTGGGAGTTATGCCCCTACTTTGAGAAGATAGCACTTTTCTACAAGTGCAAAATCTGCCAGAAATGCATACCTGAAGACACTAGAAGTAGTTTCCTGTTATGAGTGCACTAGACACAAGCTCTCAGGCTAGTTCCTGCCCCTGCTTCTAACTGAGATTTGGACGTTTCTAAAACTACCAACTCACTGAAGTGAGTGACTGTATTTGCTTTATTCAGGAACAAACACTCCAGGTTATTGCTATGTCAATGAAAACAAAATTATTTCCTACTGTATATTTTCACCTCCATTTACTTTAGCTGTATCGGATAAGAGATGCAGTAAATGTTAATTGATACTGTTCTTTCCTTGTTTAAAATACATTAAATCAGCAACGGTTCCCTAGAAACTATCATTCCAAATAAAAAATGAGCCCCCCCAACTCCAGGTAACATATGTTGGCCTGTTGCTTCATGGGAGACCCACATTCATTTTCTATGTCTTATCTCTTGTTCCTCAATCCAAAAATAATTCTGAGCAATATGGGGGAAAATTTTCATGTAGCTTTGCGGAAATGGCAGGGCCAGCTCCAGCATTTCTGCCGCCTCAAATGGCGAAAAAGAAAAAAAAGCCGCGATTGTTGGCATTTCGGCAGCTGCTCTACTACGCCGCTTCATTCTTCGGCAGGGACTGAGGGACCCGCTGCTGAATTACCGTCGGACATGCTGCCCCTTTCCGTTGGCCGCCCCAGGCACCTGCTTGCTGTGCTAGTGCCTGGAGGCAGCCCTGGGAAATGGTCATGACTTACCAGCTCAAACAAAAATCAACGTCTCCAGCATTTACAATGATGATTATATTATATTAAAGAAACAAACAACAAAAACCACTTGCTAGTTTAGAAAAAGCATTACTCTCCATCGGCAAGTGTGCAAATATAGTTTCAGGATGGCTTAGCCCTTCAGGGATGAATGCATTAGCACTCACTAATGTTTTTGCACAGCTTTCTTAGCAGCTCATTCATAACTGTGGAACTCAAAACACATGAGAGATAACGAATCTTGCTGCCTTCATAAGAAAATGCAAAATATGCTGTTTTCAATTTCATGTCCCTGCAATGATAACCATACATCAAACAATTTTCCTCCACTTGAGGGACAGAGAGAAAAGTGGAGATCTTCTGTGTATTCTTCTAAAATGGGTAAAGTGTTGAAATACTGATAATTTTTATGCATTAAACACCAGTATAGATAGGCCCTGATTCTGCAAAGCACTTAAGGATATGCTTGACTTTAAGCACTTGCTTAAATCCTTCCCTACTCAGCAAAGTACATGAGACAAAGCAGGAAAATTAGGCAGGCAGGAGAGGTGACTTCTGATTAGAGATGGACTTAAATGAGGCCATAGTGCTCTTTCCCACCATCTGCTGAACAGTCTTCAGGGCTAAGGAGAGGGTTTTAAAGAAAGGAACGTATGTTTCCTCAGGCTTCTGTTGGTAAGACAAAGCTTATGTGTACACTACAAATTTAATTTGACTTATATTAGGTCGACTTACAGCCACTGCAGTAATTATTGTGGTGGTGCATATCCATGATATCCTCCTTGGGTCAGTGGTGCATGCCCTCACCAGAAGCACTTCCATCGACCTAAGAGGGGTAGTGTGGGGAGCTGAGAGCCTGGACTCTGAGCTCCACTGGCAGCTCCCTGCCAGGAACCTGGCTGCCCCACAGGCTCACAGGGTCCTGGTGGGCTACCACCGTAACTTATTTCATAGATTTGTCATTGAAATTAGATGTCAATGAAATTTTTAATCAAGCTGGTAATTAAGATCATAAATATTTATTTTCAAGAATTCTTTGTAAGAGTCATTGTGCTTTCCACATGATATAAATAAAACATGAGTACTTCACATTAAAATGTGGATGCCAGGCAGCAAAAAAAAAATACAACAACAACAAAACAAAACAAAAAAACAACCCTATTCCTTATATCAGCTGAACCTACTATAAATAAAACTTCTAGACATATTACAGAATTAAATAATGTTGTACTAAGTATTGCTTTTATTCGAGCAATAAGAGTCAGTAAATCTGATCTCACAATTTACTTTGCACTACAAGCACAACAAATTGGGTTAATATATGTATATATTTTAGAGGCCTAATTTCAAAATTATCCCCTGAAACTGAACCTTTGAATGCACTCACTCCCCCTTTGCAGTTAAGACAGAGTTATGCTGAGTTACACTAGCTGAGGATCTGGCTCTTGTTGTACATCAAAATAGGTGATTTGCACGCACTTGAAAACTTTTATTGGTGTAATTTCCGAGGCTCATTTGAAAATTTGGCCCTCTATCTATAAATGCCTGAAATGAAAATGAAGATCAATTTAAAGTGCAAAAATCTACTGTGATTACGCTATCCTGATATTTAGCAGTTGTGGAATTAAGATTTTTCTCAGCACACAATCTTTTTTATCTGCCTTTGCATTATGAAAAAATACTTGGTAAAAGCTAAAAAGGTAATTATTCGTGTCTCCTCACTTTTCTTCCAAACCACACAGGCATCCAGAAAAGATAATTTATTTGGCAAGACATAAAAAACATAGCCTTTCTTTTTATGCTCTACTTCATAATAAGTAGTTCTTCTGCTTAGCAGTTTGATGAGCCTCCTTTTGAAGAACAGTAACAGAAATCAGTTTGGTACTTTTTTATCTAATTCAGGCCAAGGTACAAGGCTGAGGAGAGGGGCTGTCTCGCTGAGAAAAAACAAAGAATGAAGTGTCTATACAGAAGGATGTATTATATCTAAGACTCAAGTGAATGATGCACTTGAAAGGCAAAGGTATGGCTTGGATATTTGACCATACTTCTTTGAGACAAAGCTGGATAAAAGATTAAAAGAACAGTCAATCCTCGATAAATACATAATTGTATACTACTGCTTCCCGTACAATGGATCCTTTATGGGCTGTCTCCTGTTTTCAGTTCCTTGCTAATCTCCAGCTATGACAGTATAGGTGTGCCTTGGAGTCTTGAAGATTTGTAAGAGTTTTTTTTTTTTTAAGAGACTGCAGATCTCTCTCAGGAAACAAAGGCTTGGCTTGTTTCTAAAAAAATCCAAGTTAAAAAAAAAAAGAGAAATTAGTGCATTACCACTCAGAAGGCAAACATTCTTTGAATATGATTATTTATCCTCTACTTTAGTTATATCATTTAAATCTAATTGAACTAGCATTAAAGATTGCAGCAATATTTAGTGCTACATAAAATTCAAACTTCAAGATAATAAAGTGGAAAATTCTGTGTGAGTGTGTGTGTGTGTGTGAGAGAGAGAGAGAGAAATTACTTCCAAATATTAAGTCTAAGGAATCTAGCCAGGCAGCAAGTAGGGAAAATATTAATCAGTAGATTTCCCTTATTGTTTCATAAAGTCTCTTATTTTATATGGCAGTATAACTGGCTCCAGAATCAGAGATTACACTTCTGGGATAGGAAAGGACCTCCTCCCACTCACCCTGAGAGAAACATATAATTTATGGAATAGAAAAGTCATTTGTTTATATACTTCCTTTTGTTTGAAGAGTTTCTTCTTGTCATTAAGGCATGATTGCTATATTTAGACTGAAGAGTAAATTGTGTCAGGAATGACCTTGCTTTGAAAAGTCTTACTGTGGCTGTGAATTAGAGGGTGTCCTGTCTGCTAGACACTTGAGCAATTTTAACTAATTAGCACAGCCTCCCATCTGGTGCCTGCACTCACTTTGTGTATCTCATATTCCTCCAGCAGAGCACTGATGTAGGTCCCTCTTGCTCTCAAGTCACTGGCTCAACCAGGTCATCCAAGAGGGAGCCTCTCTCTGCCTGAGGAGTAGGAGCTGTGCTCAGCTTTTCTGCGCTGAAAGTCACTCTGTACATATTTTACAGAAGGAGACAGGTCAAGTCTAAGTATAGTACATGGTAGTTTCCTCATCCAGCATTAGATTTCACTCAGTGAATAACGATGGGTGTGTTACATTTCCATCCTTTTTCTCTCTCTGCCACTTACTAATTTTGGAACTTGAAATTTATAATGATACTACCAAGCCAGGGTTCCTGGCATACGAAATAAGAATGCTTTAAAGAGAAGCTTAATGTCTGAACCTCAGTTAAATATATAGTTAAGAGTTCAGACTGAACAGCAGTAAAAGCTCAGAAGCCAATTCAATTTGCAAGTGAAAAGAGGGTCCAAATACAGAGCAAAGGCTCAATGTAATTCATCGCTCACTGAGCCCACTAAAATTCTAGGGAATAAAAACTGGATGAATTGCTATCGTAGGCCTTCTCCACAGTTGTTTCACTGTTCATAGTGGTGCAGTGTATCTATACTAGGGTTCGCACCAGTGTAGCTACATAAGTGTAGCTACACTGGTGCAAAAAACAGAACAAAACAAAATCAAACTCTCTATAGATGATGCCATAGTAGCCAAGTTGTGTTGTCCAGCAGCGTCTTTGGGACAGTGCACAAACGTTACTCAGTTAACAGCTGCTACTAAGAAGTTTCAGATTCAAAGCAGATTTGAGACACACACACACACCTCTGCAAACTTTGGAGCCTGAATATATTGTAGAGATTATGAATTTTACTCTGTAAGTATCCATTTTGTAATTAAGATAAAGCATACATTAATTGGCTCTCTTATTGGAGATATTAAAATATAGAATTGTCCTTTCAAAAAAATGATCATTCAGTGGGGAAATGGAGACCGACAGAAAGTGGGATTTACTGAGATTGTGTATTGATCCAATGTGCAAATATTGCTTTTGTTTTTGTTCCCCATGAGAACAAGGAAAAGAAGTTGCTACATAAATTTCCCCTGTTCAGAGTCATCTTTAATTTACACAGTGAATTCAACCTTAAACCTGTGACTTTATTGAATTATGTATTCACTTTTTTCCTTTACTATCCAAGAGCATTTATAAATATTATAGTGTGGTAGCTGCACTAGGGTTGAGGTTGATTTTAATGTAGACAGCCTATTTGTCTGAGTGTTCAAAAACCCGCTCGCTTACTCAGATTGCTTTGCAATTTGTCATGTCTGATTAGGGCTCAGTGCGGGATTAACAGTCCAAAACTGAGGTTGTCTGAGTAAGGAGGTCTAAGACACAGCTCTTCCTCCCGCCCCACAAAAAATGGTGACATCAAAATGTTATGGTCCTTTGTGCCCATCTGGGGCTCAAATTACTGACAAGATATCCCCAGGAAAAAAAAAACACCACCAACAAAAACTCCAATAGCACCTGACTGGGTTTCAGTTCTGCTAGAGTACAGCACCTATTGCTCCTTTGGAGAAGAAGTATTTCAAAAGTTCTCTGTGATGAAAATTGGATCTCCTATATAGTCTGAGCCTGAGTGAGAAGCTAGAGAGAGATTTCAGAGTGGTAGTCGTGTTAGTCTGTATCAGCAAAAAGAACAAGGAGTACTTGTGGTACCTTAGAGACTAACAAATGTATTTGGGCATAAGCTTTCGTGGGCTAAAACCCACTTCACTGGATGCATGCAGTGGAAAATAAATATATAGAGAGAGAAAGATATAGATATATATCTTCCTACTGTATTTTCCACTGCATGCATCCAGTGAAGTGGGTTTTAGCCCACGAAAGCTTATGCTCAAATAAATTTGTTAGTCTCTAAAGTGCCACAAGTACTTCTGTTCTTTAAACCAGAGAGAATGAGTCTCACATGTGCTCTGGGACTTCTGATCTGCAGTGGTCAAGAGACACATCTAATGTTGGAGAGACCAGGTGGGTGAGGTAATTTTTTTATTGAACCAACTTCTGTTGGTGAGAGAGACAAGCTTTCAAGCTATAAAGAGCTGTTCTTCTGTTAGTCATGGAGAAGCTCAGGACAATGTACTGTAGCCATGTAATCCAAGCCATATTCATCAACTGTAAATTTGAATCTTAAGCATGTCTCCTGTGCATATTCCTAATCTCTAACTGCATTCTGCTTCAGGTAGGGGCTGCACAAGAGTTATTTTGCCACCAGAACAGATCTTTTTCATAAAGAACCATTATTTGAAAGTGTTCTAAAATATACATGCATACCTAGATTGTTTTAAAAATTGCAGGACCAGTGGTGGAGTATTTGGATACTTTTGATCAAGGGGGTTCTCAAATACATCCTCTCCCCCACCCCAAAAGTAGTTGATTTTAATTTTCAAATAACTGTAAAATCCACGTGCATAGGGAGCGTGCCCTTAAAATCAGTGTGCTACAACGATGGCTAGGGAAAAGTTAGTGATGCAAATTAAGGTTGTTTGATTAAGGGATACCGATAGGCTCTCCAAAGCTCACTTGAGAATCCAGCCCCCTGACAAAAACAAACAAGCCAACAACCAGAAGAATGCTCTGATGTAATGAGCTTTCCTGGCAGTAATATTAGTGGGTCACGTCAGGTTTTACATTCATGGTGGTCTAATTTGGGAGGACAGAACCATGACAGAAATAACAATGTTGTTGCCAGGAAATGTACAAGTCTTCCCAGTTTCTAAATATACATTTTGAGCATGAAGTTTCAGTTTCCAAAAATACAATAATGAACTTGAAGTTCTTTTAAGGCTGCTTAAATTTTCAAACATATAAGTGGCTATGCACTTGCAGTAAGCATTCCTCAAGCCCTTAGGTTACATAGACTTATAGAAGTTAAAGTCAGAAGGGACCATTATGATCATCTAGTCTGACCTCCTGCACAAATCAGGCAACAGAATCCTACCCATCCACTTCTATAACAAACCTCTAACCTATGTCTGAGTTATTGAAGTCTTCAAATTATGATTTGAAGACCTCAAGCTGCAGAGAAGTGCAGTGGAAGTGACCCATGCCCCACGCTGCAGAGGAAGGCGAAAAACCTCCAGGGCCTCAGCCAATCTGCCAATCTGCCCCATCCGCTTCTTCCTCTGCATGATCAACAACCCAGTTATATCACTGTGAGGAGTTGCATTTTGCCACAGTCGGTCCTTACTATATTGCTGATAACCATGTGATCAAAGCTATAATTTCCCTTAGCTTTCTTCTACTAGTATATATGGTATTGTTGTAGTAGCATTGGATATTAGAGACAAGGTGAGTGAGGTAATAACTTTTATTGGACCAACTTCTGTTGGTGAGAGAGAGACAAGCTTTTGAGCTACACAGAGCTCTTCCTGCTGCTAACTGTCAGTTTGTTTGTTTTTCTGGTTGTGTTACAAATTATCAGCTCACACTGAGTAGAATTAAATCTTTTTCAATAGATTTCTGTATGAACACAGAGATGAAGATCAGAACTCTACAACTGCCAAGCACTGAAACTGTGCACAGCTCTTTCTCTCTGGCTTGATGTCCTGCCTGTAAACTAGAATTAAGGCTGAGGAATAGAGATACTGTAGAAGGAAATACATTGAGGTTTTGAAGGTTGGATCAAAATTAAGCTATCTAATCCTCTGATCCAAAGAGACAGGCTTATTTTCCCCTTTGAGCAGAGTTTCATTACTTCATGGCAACCCGTTCTGGAAAGGCATACCACATATTTTTAACATAAAATCTATGATAATATTTCAAAACCAAATCAGTGAAGGCAGTGATAAACTAAGTGTGAGTCCCTAAAACGATGTAGGTCTCTGTGATTAACTTAACCCCATAAGACTGTGTATGAAGTCATTATTTTATATTTATTCCATGTTTAGATTTTTGGTGCACTATTTTAAGTGGTTGCAGACAATCAATGTGACATCTTCCTCTTTTAAATAGGAAGGCTGAAAAATTACCTTTCTGCTCAGTGAAAAAGCTACATCAGATACAGGTCTTGTAGGTCACATAGAGTAAGGCAAGATAATTCCTAAAATCCTGGAGAGAGAGAGAGAGTGAGAGAGAGAAAGAGAGAGAGAGAGAGATTTTGTGTGTGTGTGTGTTTGTGAGAGAGAGAGAGAGAGAGAAAGAGAGGAAAAAATGTGGAGGAGCAGAGACGTATACAGAGTTCTTGGGCTCCCTAAATCCTATCTTGCATTTAGAAATGCATCCACAAATCCCTGAAATTCCCTGAGGATTTACAAATGCCCTGCAGTCCCTGATCCTGCTGCTGGAGTTGCACAAAAAGAACCTTACATCCTGCTGGGGCTGCACTGGTTTCATTGAGGCTTAAGGATCCACCTGTGTGGATTGAATAGCAGCACTGAGGCCTAAACCATCTTCTCCAAAGGAGCCTCTTGGCGTGCTGAAGATGCTGTCAAGCCCCCCTAACTCCCTGGTGGCCTAATGTAGCATCTCGTGGCATCTATCTGTCTGTGATTGTATAAAAGGATTGACAATGTGTTTGCTTTATGTTCAGTACCAAATATGAAACAGACATGGTATTACATTTTCCACGATTCATTGGAGGAATAAACAAATCTAAACCAATCATAGTCAAACCAGACACTGGGACACAGCTATGCAACCAATACATTTAGTGGGATTTGATAGAATTGTCTATTCATTTTCACAGGATTAAGGATGTGTTAGGGGGATCTTATTCCAAAACTTTAAAAGGACTATGTTTGTATAACATGTGGTTTGGTTAAGCTGATATAATGTGTATAAATAAATAAAATAGTCACAGTGTAGTGCACAGTGTTCATTTTTGACATGGAAGGATAATGCAGATATAGTAAACCACAAAGCATATGCATATGCTAAATGTCACTTTGAAATACAATCCGGGTATGAGAGTGATTTATATGTTCAGTGTGAGGATAATGGCCTTATCGCTGCAGCAGCAGATTTCACACTGTCTTCAGGATTGATTATCAATATATTTTCAAGATGCTGCATTCGTAGTAGCCAAAACTTCAAAGCAACTCAACCAGGCGCTAAAGAAAAAAAATATCAGATTAGTTACCATATTCCAATGCATTCCATAACCAGCCCTATCCATTTTTTAAAAGTATGTCTTTATCCCAGAGGGCTTTCCTGGAAAGAGGCAGCCAAAATGAAAAGTCAGTGCATTCTCTGCAGCGATTGCCACATGTGTTGTTTGTAAAGTGATGTCAAAATCAGAGCAAAGAATGTTGGTGGAGTTAATAAAACCAAACCTTGTTTTAAAAATCAATTTTTAAAAAAAAATAAATGGCTATCGAAATTAAGCAAAAACTAAAAGTGTTACAATAAAGTTTCTGGGCAAATCCTTGGGTCCAGGCAAATTCCAATCACCACAGGGTCTGGGATGGGAGTGCATAACTGGTTGTAAACTTCCTTTATGCACCTGAGCTTGAAGTTGGGCCTGTTTTACCCCTTGCACACTTCAGTACAGACTCAAGTCTGCTCTAATTTACACCCAGCTGCCACAGCATCCCCCCTCAAAGATCACTTCAGTAGCTGTGAATCTCCAGGTTGCAGTATCAATCTGAACGCACTGCCTTTCCACAGCCATACCCCAACACAGATACTTAAGGACCGGTGCCAGTGTTTGGGTGGGAAGGGGATTGTGTATGTGATGTAGTTGGCCTCACACCCATCAGGAATTTCCTTATACCAGGTGAATCCTTAGGCATCAAGCTAACGTAGCTTTGAGGTTGCTTTGTGTTAGCAGACTGTCATAAAGCAGGCCCGGTGGTGGGAGCCAGGATCTGGGCCTTTTTTCTCCAATTTGCATTTCCATTATAAATAATAGAGCACTGTTTGCTTCAAACACCCATCCTTACCAACGCCTTTGGGGAGGATTAAATAAGAAAGTCACAGGAGCTGGCAAGTTCCACATAAAACAGCAGGGAGAGGATGGGAGGATGCAGAGGAAGTGGCAATTGGAAGTGGGATGTCCTAAGGCAGCTGAGATAATACTTCCTGAGATATAATACTTGAATGACACGCACATACTGTGTCTACTCCACCTCTTATTTCCCTGGCAACAAGAACCATTTTTTTCACAATGAAGTGGCAGTAAATTCCACTATCTGTTTCGGGACTAAAACACAGTGAAGTGATCATTCTTTTCTTTTTCCTGCTTACTCTGCTAACATAATGATCTCTTCAGCAGAGAGAAATCCACCCACTCTCTCTATGAATTTTTTTCAGGTTTAAAAGTTCTGCCTTGTTTGTACCACTAACAGTCCATATCCACAAGGTTTGCTAATGATTTGCTCAGCCCAGCCCAAACCCTAATATTTTTGGAAGGAGCATAAGGGAAGGTTTACCCTAAAGGCCATTAAAGGCTCTTGAGTGATAACTGCACACTGCTCGAATGTCCAGGCTGGCACTCCCTGTCTGTCTACCTAAGTCAGAGTACATATACTGGTTGCAGTGTTCCTACACTGAAAAATGAATTCATTTTTAAAACCAGATTCCTTTCTACTTGATGACTATTTAAAAGCCCATGTGACTTGACTTTGTGGTTTGAGTCGAATGCTTTGTTGCTAGGTGTCCACATCCAGATGAGATCCAGTGCAGTTGATACTGCATCTGGCATGCAGAAGAGAGTCCATTGTTATGATTATTTGTATTGCCCTAGTGATGGAACAGAGCCCCACTGTGCTAGGCACTGTACAAACACAGAACAAAAAGATAGTGCTTGCTACAAACAACTTACAACTTTAAGGCCACGTCCAGACTAGAAATTAAAATCGATTTTAGATACGCAACTTCAGCTACGTGAATAACGTAGCTGAAGTCGAATTTCTAAAATCGAGATACTCACCAGTCTGGACGGGGCGCCATCGATGTCCGCGGCTCTCCGCGTCGATTCCGGAACTCCGTTCGGATTGATGGAGTTCCGGAATCGATGTAAGCGCGCTCGGGGATCGATACACCGCGTCCAGACTAGACGCGATATATCGATCCCCGAGCAATCGATTTTAACCCGCCGATGCCGCGGGTTAGTCTGGACGAGGGCTAAGTATAAGACTAGAGACAATAGATAGATACACAGACAGACAGATGGGGGAGTACAGTGAGATAATACTGGTCATCGTGATAGACTGCGGTCTCAGCAAAGCAATTGCCTGTTTATTTTTTTTGTAGGCATCACAGCAAAGAAGAGTTTTATGAGGCTAGGAGGAGGACGATTCTGCTTTGTGGATGTTTCTGGGACTTCTCCCTAACTGTGAGGAGTAGCATGGCAGAAAACATGAAGGTGCTTGTTTGAAAATTTAACAAGTGGGCAATAGAGGCTGGCATTGTGGGCTGATTGGAGGCAGGAGCTGACCTCTCAATAGTGAATGAGAGATGATAGACAGGGTGGAGATAGGCCAAGAAAGGCTGTGATGAAGTGTAAAAACCGTACACCTGTTAGGAACCTGATCCCAGTTAGACCACAGAGTGGCATCTGGAGTGGTGTTAGGCATAACTGGCAAGCAAATGTAGCTGTGGAGGAGCTGGGTCATCATTGAGGAAGGAACAAAGGGCAATAAAAAGAAAGCCAGGGAGGAGACCCAGGTGAGAGGTTTTTTGGGGGTTTCCTATCTTAAGCTAAAGGCTGAGGGAAGCCTGAAGCTAGAGGAGCCTAAGCCAGGAGGCAGCCTCAGAGGCCAAGGCCAGTGAAATATGGTGCTACAGGCAGATTGTCTTGAGCCAGGAGAAAGTTGGAGGCAGTGAAGGTAAAGCATAAGGGGTGTTTAGATTGAAGTTTGGGGTTCTAGAGAGGAGCTGCAGGAAGGTATAGGCTCCTGCAGTTGCCCTTAAGGAGCAGAGATTCCAGGGAGGAAGCCCTGGGAGGCAGTGCTCTGAAATAATGATCAAGAAAGAAAGTTGCAGGCATTAGGCTGGGACCCAGCAAGAATCCCTGAAGAAGGAGGGTGTGGGACCTGAAAAGGAAGCCAAAGGTCTCAGGGAAGGCCTCTAGGGGTAGGAAAACCAGTTAAAAGGTGAAGGCTATAGAAGATGGTGATTCTTACCTGGCGGGCTCAATATGGAGCAGAAACCAAAGAAGTACCAAGACAGCAGGAGACAAGGGGTTCTCTCTGTGGTGAGCCAAAGCTAAGTAAACTACTGAGAGTTGAGTGGGACTAGAAGTACTGGAATTGAGATTTTTTTTTGAGTGTTCTGCATTGAAGATCCTGGGTGAGGATCCATGGGTCTTAGTAATCTTTAGGAAGAGAAGCTGAAGAGACTAGAATTTGGGGTATTATATTGTGGATTTGGGAGTGAAGTACTCAAAGAGGATGTGGAACCAAAACTTGACCTATCTGGAAGGCTGAGTCATGAGAAGAGGTTGACCTTTTCAGGACTGGAGAAACTGTTGCCAGGAGGGTGCTAGAGAAGGGAGAAATTCTACACCTATACCTAGCCATGAAGGAGAGTTCCTGTCGTGAGTCCTTCCTTCTACTAGGGCCTTGGAAGTGAAAATGAGAAGCTTATGTATGTGATAGAGAAGAGAGAGCCAGTGGAGGGATGCAAAGGGAGGGGTGATGTGGTCAAAGTGATGGGCTAGGAAAATGGTCTTTTCAGCATTATTCTGAATGGATTTAAGCAGGTGAGATTGTGTTTGTCAAGGCCAGAGAGAAGGTGGCTGCAGTAATTGAGATGTGAGGAGATGAGAGTTTTAGCTCTGTGGATGGATAACAAAGGTCATATCTTAGAGTTACTATGCAAAAAGAATTGGCAATATTTAGGCATAGCCTGGACGTGAGGCCCTAGAGAGTGGCCTGAGTTGAATATAACGCCCAGGTTAAAGGCCTGAGTGACAGGCAGGATGGTGGTGGTGTCCACAGTGCTTGAGAAAGGAGGTGTGCAGGGGGAGGGTTGGGTGGAGGGAAGATTAAGAGCTCTGCTTTAGCCATGTGGAGCTGGAGCTGACATCTAGACATCCACAAGGAGATGTCAGAAAGAAAGGTCAGGTTTCTGTATATGAAGAGAGACTGAAATGAATTGGTCTGACCACAGGCTCTCATATTATTTGGCTTGACCTACAATTTTAAAATACCACATGAGTTAACTCATCCAGCTACCTGTTGCTTTTTCTGTGACACCCAAGCGAGAATCGCCCAAGAATACCCAGGTGTTGTGGGTATTTAAATATCAATAATCCTGTATTTGTAATTTGTAGTTATGTGGCAAAACATGTCTCAGTATTACGTGAGAGCAGATGAAATCTGTCATTTACTGGCTCAACAGCTCTGTGGATACTTTTGATTCATGTACTTTATGAAAGCACTACTCAGATTATTGCATATTCTATGTAACTGAGATAAATTGCATTATTTTTGTGGTGTAATGTTACATGGAAATGACTTTCCTTCCAAAACTGGAGCACATATTGGAAAGCAAAACAGGTACGTGGAGCATATGTAGTCTGTGTTGGAGTATGTATGGCTGGAGAGTTAGCTGGAGAAGGTGCCAGAGTTAAGAAAAGCAATATTGATCAAACAACAAAAAGGGTGAAAAAATAACAGGCCAATTAAATATATTTTCTTGCTACAAGAAAAAAAAAAAGAAAAATCATTCAACTTGCTTATAGATCACCTGGGGCAGTTTAGTTAGTGATCTTTGCTTGTTGTGGATGTTGCTAGAGTAATTCATTGTTTTTAATTACATCAAACAATCCCATTAGACTTCATGCAGAAGAAAAATTAAATTATATAAGCAGCCATGCAGTTTCCAAAACCCCTTCACACACTCTCCAGATTAGAACAATAGATGCTATAATCCTACAATGTCTTGACTCAGATCTCTTATAATTATAAGCTTAATTTTAAACACCTGTTTTCACTATTTTATAATAAACATGATAAACAAGCATTCACTTTCCTACTTCTCTCTAAAATGGGAGACAGTTTCAACATTCTATACTTTTTTTCACAATAAATAACTTTAAAGCAATGAATGCATTTTCTCCACTTGCAAGAGAGAATTACTTATCTATTTCAAGAGCCAGATTATGGCTTTACCACAAGCCTTCTCTAATGGCAGTGTATTGGTGCGCTGCTCCTGATAACATAGGTAAGGCATAATATCCCGGAGAGCATGATTCCTTCCTTGTGAGAAACAATCTCTATAGCAACATTTTAATAGAAAATAACATAGAATAAAGAATTAATCAGGAGTATAATTTAGTTTGGGGAATAGATCTGTAAATTTAATTTTCTGGGAATAAGCATGGTGGCTAACAGAGATTATTTGGTTTTTATATAATTGAGGAAACTTGGATGATGGAAGAGCTGTCAATATAAACAAATACCCTACAATTAACACTCATATGAGTAGGAGTCTGTGTCTGGTTTTAGTGACATTGGCATTTGTGCATCTGCCTAGATCACCATTAGATGTTTACTTTGAGTACATATTTAGTAGGGTTACTCACCTGCTGTCCAGCTAGTGAGAAGACAGCCTCACATTTCCACTCCCACTCTTTTGGTGGTTCCTATTTACCACTCATATGTCCCATCCAGCTAATCCTAACATGTGGGTTTGCTGACAACATTAACAAAATCCCACTCAATTGAGAAAATGCGAAAAACGTCTAAAAAATAAGTAGGAATTGAAACATCTCTTCCTCGCTCTACAGAGAGAATGTGGGCAGAAGAAAGCCACACTAGTAAAATGGAAAAACTACATAAACTGGGAATGACTCTTTCTGACTAGCAAGTATGGGAGTGTGATGCTGCCCATGGTTGTGAGGCTACCACCTACACTTAGTGTGAGAAAGCCTTGTCTGTGCCTGCCACGGGTCACCTTTCTGATACCACCAGCCATAGGCAATATCTGCATTCCCTCCCTGCCACAGTCTACACAGACTCCAGTGATAGATACACACCCACCCTTGAACCCTGGAGTGTCCAGCCCTTGTTCCACTGGGCACTCACACTATTCACAGATGTGCTGTTCCAAAAGCAGCCCGGCACTCCGGCTTACCAGTTTCTCCTCAGATCATCACTGTGTTTAACACAGAGTGCTTAGATATGTTTATAGTGAAAATAAGTACACATTTTTTAATGAAGTAAAGAGCTAGCAAAAGTACTGGAAACAAATGGTTACATGTAAATAAAATCATGACACTTGTTCTAGAGACAAGACTTAGTGAACAAGCTACTTTCCTGTCCAAAGTTTAACTCACCCAAAGTCTTTGCAGCATTTTCCAGACACATTTCCTTCCTTTCATAAGACAGAGCACACTGCCAGTTTGTATTCTCAGTGAAGGTTCCAGGGAGTACTTCAGTACCCCCAGTTATAGCCCCCAAACCCACTGTCTTTACTAGTAAACAGGATACCCCCTCCCTGGGGTCCCCCTCCAGCTTTCCTTTCTT
This sequence comes from Gopherus flavomarginatus, assembly GCF_025201925.1. Classification (NCBI taxonomy): domain Eukaryota; kingdom Metazoa; phylum Chordata; order Testudines; family Testudinidae; genus Gopherus; species Gopherus flavomarginatus. The sequence continues at coordinate 198,766,439 of NC_066617.1, read as the reverse complement.
GTTGAATTCACAAAGTCCTAATTTAGCATTAGGCTCAGTAACACATAGGCTTCTATTGTGAAGCAGACAATGTACACATGATCTGACATGTGATGGAACCTGTCTAAAGTATGTCATCTCCTGGTGACCTGCCTTATCTTAATAACATAAGTTTCAGTAAGATGCATGGCTTTAAAAAATATTATCCTTCCATATATTTCACAATGATTATTATGAGCAGTGGGGTATAGGCTCTCGGTAGATACCTTACGTGTCATCTTTGCCAAATTATTATGTAGATATGGGAACCTTTAAAATCTCTATATATCCCCTACACTCTCTGCCAGTTGGCTCCAAAGCATATTTGGGTCACAGGGAGCCTCAAAATGTGCAGATATGGTGTCACTTAGCAGAAGCCATTTGAATGGCAGGCTGGGTTCCTACTAGTAAAGCTGCTGGAGGTCAGTTTATTTCTGGGTTGACATAGATTTCATTTAAATCTTTCTTGCTTGCTCCATTTACTTATCATTTCCCTTTTCTGCATTTACAAGACAAGACTCCTTCAACTAAATGTGGATAATGGACAATAGTGTAGCTGTAGCTTAGAAATAGAAATGAATTATCTTGTCTCTACTTAGCTTGGTGGTTTTTGTTGTTTTCTAATTTTATCCACTTTGTACCATTTCATACTACTTTTTTCCATATATTGTTCCATTTTTTTTAAACAAATAGGTCTACTCTGGATTTTCTAAATTATTGTTATTAATAAAGGTCCATTATTATTTTTCCATGATTTTCCATGTCTTATCTGCAATTCAGCCTCAATTATTTGAAGATCACGCTGTGATTCAAGTAGGGTCTTACTCTTGTGCCAAATGCCTGAATTGCAAATAGTGAAAAAGAGGAATAGTTTTTTGGCTGGGTTTCACAATCTCTTCCCTTCTCAGTATATTTTTCCTATTCTATAATGTGGATAATTTTGTTCTACATCCATTGAAATCAGCAATGAGATCTTTTGTACCAGCAGATCTACCTAGATCATAGTAGATGAGAAGTACAAATGAAGACAAGCATTGGGACACATGGACTTTTTGATTTTACACCAATGCTGTAATGCTGGAGAGAGTGTGGCTTTAATAATTCCAGGGTCCATTTAATTCTATCAGTTGGCCCTATGTTTGGTTTATGTGCACCTATTAGGTCATTTTCCATGACGGATTTTCAGGAAAGCAAATTTGTAGCTTGTTTCTCACCATGTAGCCCGTGAGTAAGGGGATTTTCAAGACTCTCAATTTTCTCATTCCTCCCAATTCAAATATAGTTACAAAGCTAAGCATATATTCAGCAACTGGACGAAGCTTTATTTTAAGCACATCTCTTTGATGTAACAGTCTTTTGGTTGACATGATTAGCAGGGAAAGTTAATTAATTATAAATAAATGCATCTGACCCATACTATTCAAGGATCAGTCTTAACTCTGCCTGGCAGCCCATTATTCCACTAGGCTTATGGAGAATGTAAATAACAAAGCCTGCCATCACTCTTCTAGCTTTTATCTTGGATATCTACTGAGCCTCCCACCAAGAGCTTAGGTCAGAATTTCCTGTAACATCACTCATGGAAAAGCGCTGGCCAAATGTGTGCTCCGAAGTCTGCATAAGCACTCGAGGCAAACATTGCAATGCAAGGTGCTTCTATTTTTTCCTTATAAACACCTTATCAGATATTCCAGACAAATAATATTCGTCTGCTCAACAGTCCCGAAATGCCCTGACAATAGAGATAATAGTTTTATCAGAGGTAGGACAATTCCATCTGCTTCTGTCAGGCCAGTTTTCAGAATGTTTTCCATTCTTTTTTTTTAAACCAGAAATCACCCCACCTATTCAGAGGTAGGTAGGGGTGCGTGGGTGTGTTACTTTTGTCTAAAGTTAATGGAATAATATAACAGCTGCTTTGCTAATATTGTCACAATTTAAGCTTCAAGCACATTTTGACTATTCATTATTCCAAAAAATAATGTATTTCCATTTCCTTTTTTCCTACCATAAGGCAATGGGCTGTCATTACTCAACCTCCTATGACACAGATGGCGTAAGACATGTTACCGCAAGGACAATTCAAAAGAACAGTGAAAGGGGGATGGAACAATTTTCTTTTATAGGATTTCCTTCCTTATTAATCAGAGAACACTAGGCTACCAGCACATACTCTAAGAGAGCTATAACTGAAAAAGCTGCAGTATGGGTATGATGGCAAAATGCCACTGTGTATTTGAAATTAAATGACTGCCACAATTTCTTGTCATTTTATTGCCACAGCTTCTAACCTACACCCCCCCATAACAATGTCCAATTAAAAAATAATGAGTGTAATAATTTCATCATTGTGGGAGGATCCTAGAAAACCAAATGTGAGGTCTGAAGGCATATCAGATTCTTCACAATGCCAGCCAACCAGGATGCATGATGAAGAAGCAGAGACCAATTAAAATAGATGCTCAGAACTCAGGCATGATAAAGAGAAGTGTTGCCTCAGGAGAAAGGAACCATCTAGCAGCAGCCAATATTAATCCTTGTAGAAGTCTGGATATAGTATCTGACAGAAGTAGGTAGTGGAATAGACATGCTAGCCAAATTAAATGGTGGGTAAAGGTACCAGGAGTATGTAATATAGACCCATGTATATTAAAACTCTTCTACATTTATGTAATTAGACATAGTACTAGCTGTAAATTAACAGGGGGCGGGGGGAAGCTTACATGTGTAGATTGTAGTTTAATTAAGAGTTGAGTTTATGTTGTTACTAGACAAACTCATCAGGATGATAAAGTACATTTTAAAAAATCACTAAAAGACTTCTGAACATTACAGCATAAAATTGCAATTAGAGTTCAAATATTTACAAAGATTCCTCAATGCAGGAGACATTTCACCATTAACATATTTCACAAAACAGCATATTCTCAGAATAGTGGGTAAAGCTTGTCAAAATATTTTGGCATTCAAAAATGTTTGATTAAAAAACACAGGGAAACACTTTTTTCATGACCATTTTCAGAAAAAAATATACATCCTGTTTTTCAATCAACTCTAAATGAAATATCTTTTTTTTTTCCTGTGGAAAAGACAGGGTTTTTTTCACATAATTTCTCCAATTTATCAACGAGTCCTAATAGCAGAACATGGGAAGATGACAGCGTAGAGCTGGCATACCAGCTCCCACAAATCTGTCTACTTGAATCTTATAGTCAGGGACACATTCAGTTTCCTCTTATGCCAGCAATCATTAAGTGGTGCATCAGCCTATTGTGCAGATTTTAGAATTATAATAATGGCCAAAATCTACTTTCAGCAGCATCCTAGCCTCATTCAAGGGAAATAAAACCCAGAGTTACCATCGGAGTCCCTTGAGGTCATTTGTGTCCTAAAGAGCAGGTGCTAAGCCTGAGGAGCACTGTAGAGTATGCATGATAATATTTGCAAATCTGAGCTACTGACTGAAAGCAGGATCTCATTTTGGCAGTTCAAGTGGGTGAAATTTGATTTGTCAATAGAGCCTGGCAGAATACCATGGCTTCTGTTTTCTGATTTAACCTGTGGTGAGACTGATCTGTTGTGTGACTGTAGGCAAGTCACTGAATTTCTTTGTTTCACCTTCCCTTATCTCATGTGGGTACTGTGGGGCCAAATGAGATGTGATTGTAAATTACAAATAAGTACAAAGGTACATTATCAAAACTTTGACTAACTCCAGAGTTCTATGCTACCAAACATGCACTCTCCTCTCTAGGTTTTTACGGATTCAGGCAAGTCTTCTCCTCCTCCAAAAAGGAGCAAATGCAAAATGTTAAACAAAATATATTCAGTTTCCCAAAATAATGCAAATCATCTGAATGTTGGATAAAAAGCACATTAATCCAGCCATGGGTACTGACTTTCAGCTTCACCGGGGGTGCTCCACCCTGAGGCTCTGTCCCCACTCTGCCCCTCCCCTCAAGGCCCCTCCCTTGTCCCACCTCTTCCTACCCTCTGTCTTCCCCCTCCTCCCAGGCTCCGCTCCCACCTAATTTTTTCTCACCCCAGACCGCCCCATCCTCCGAGCGTACCCTGCCTTCAGCACCTCCTATGCACCACTAAACAGCTGATCCATGGCAGGGAAGAGGTGCTGGAGGGGAGGAGAAGCTGATTGGTGGGTGGCTGCTGGGTGCTGAGCACCCTCTATTTTTTATCCATGGGTGCTCCAGGCCCAGACCACCCATGGAGTCGGCACCTATGAACCCACTTCCCCCTGTTGTCAAAACATAAATAACTTGAGGTTTATGCATCACTTTGTAATTACTGGACTAAGAGATGGTCACCATATTTCCTTCCTATCCTAATGGAGTTTCACAGGTCTTGAACAACAAATAAAAATAATTTATTCTATGAGGACTTAGTTCATACCATGGGTCTGCCATCTTATTTAATCAAAGGTTACTGGCAATGTCTTTCACCTCAAATTTCTAAAAACCAGGGGGGCACATTGCAAACAAACCAAACTTTATTTAAACCAGTGTAATTTAAGTGAAATTAGTGCTCATGTGAGTTTCTGGGTTGACCATTTATACACAGAAGTTCATCAGACTCCTCAAGTGAGTGAAGTTATTCACATCTGTAGAGTCAAGTCACATATTGTCATCGTTCAACGTATCGTGGCAACACATACTTTTGTTGTGCAATTTGGGCTGCTATAAATATTATTTCCTTGTATTACTATAGCACAGTGTAGCTCTTGTCAAAGATGGTTGTTTAGGCCACAGGCTATCAAAAGCCTCTGATGGTATACAGCTACATTTTGAAGTGGGACTCCTCACCTCGGTCAACAGACTTGGGCTCGTGCTAGCACTGTCAAAAATAACTGGGTGCTTTGAAGTTGTGGCTTGAGCGAGAGCTCTGACTTTGACTTGTAGGGATGGGGGTAGGTTTCAGATCCCAAGCTCCAGCCTGAGCCACAACTTCAAAGTGCGGTCTACTCAGCTATTTTTAGAGTGCTAGCCTGAGACACACTAACCCAAGTCTGTTGACTCGGACGAGGAGGCTTGCTACAAAATGCTGTGTAGACATACCCTGTCCGTTTATTGAAAAATCAGTGAACAGGCATGACTCTATGGCTAAGGTTAAACACAGCTTAGTGGAGAGATCATGTGAGTTGATGGAGGTGGAATGCAGTGTATGAGAAGAAACACCAGCTGCGTGAATACAAAGCTACAGAGTGTGGTGGTACAAATAGGGTGACCAGATAGCAAATGTGAAAAATTGGGACAGGAGGTTGGAGGTAATAGGATCCTATATAAGAAAAAGACCCAAAAATCGGGACTGTCTCTATAAAATCGGGACATCTGGTCACTCTAGGTACAAGCTTTCTTCACCATTAACCTGGAGGGACCATTTCTATGGGTAAAAGACTTGTTCAACCTCCATTGCTTAGTTCATTCCTTGGCTTTGGTGCTGAAACTTCAAGCCAGTAATATAACTGTATTTTCCTTCAAATAAGGTGTTGAATTTTTTCTAAATGCTTGGGGCACTGTTGTGCATAACTTCCATAACCAAAATTTCTTGTACCTTCCTCCTCTGAAGCATCTGGTGCTGTCAATTATCAAGCCACTGGACCAAATGGACCATGAGTCTGAACCAGTGTGGAAATTCTCATGTCCCATAATGGGATAACTCTTTACTATGAATTCCCACATTTGACTGAGATAATGGATTCCTCTGTATTATGAAAGACTGGAATTCACATAAAATTAACTCTGTTTTTCAGATTCAGTACCCTCTGAATATGTGTTATATAGATGTTAATATTTTTATTCTGTATTGTGGCAGTGCCTGGTGACACAAGTCGGAGATCAGTACCCTATTGTGCTAGGCACTGTACAAACACTTGCAAAGAACTTATAATCTAAGATATAACAGAAGATAATTAGTGGAGAACGGGCAGAGGAGAGGGAAAGAATGGAGGACTAGATAACAGTAAAACAAGCATTTTTGCCCAACAAGAAATAGTTATGATTTACCATATGTTTAGCCATTGGCAGCTGCCAATTTCTTGTAGGTATCCCAACAGGGGTGAGTCTTCTTGAAGGACTTGAAGGTAGCACTGGAGTTGTGCCAAATTGTCCATGATCAGTAAATATGGAGTGACAAACTTTGTCGTATCCCATCCCTTATATTGAAGATACTGGTCTCTGCTGAATCCTTGGCTGAAGTGTGTATGGTCCGTAGTTCTAAAAACTTTACACTAGGTCTTCAGAAATGATGTCATATTCCTATAAATACATTTAGGGAATCTAAAAATCCAACATCAGCAGTATTTTTTTTTATTTTAAATTTGCAGTTGGTTGCAATCCGCTTAAATTCCCTGAAATAATTCAGATTGCTTCCAAACAGGTTTGCATGCCAAGTGCTTCACACATTCAGCAAAGGAGTTGTTCTTCACTCATTTTCAGCTGGCAATCTAGTTCTGTTATAAAAAGTTAAAGCACTACTCTACCAGTTTAAAAAAAAACCCCAAGGTTATAAAGACCATTGTCATCATATACATAAATTTCAAGAAGGTAAAAATATTGTTTTTCATCATGACAGTCAGTGGGGGAAATGAGACTGAGGAAAGGTATATAGAAAAAGAGAATTTTACTGCTGTACTTTGCTTATAATCTGTTAAATGGAACAGTTATCTAGCCATTGAAACTTTCTACTACATTCTGTGGAGAATAAGCACCACTTCCAGTCTCAGCTACAGATCTCCAAAGGTCCTCTAAGCAGGGTCACGTACACACACACTCACACACACACCCACACACACAAAAGAAAGAATTCCTGCTTTTTTCCCCCTTTGCAATGGATACTCCAAGTTGACACAGATGGTAGTAATAAGAAGGCAAACTCCAATGCTGCCAACTGCGTCAGTACTAGCTCTTTCAACATGCCTCATCTGAAACGATAACTATAATTCATGTCCCATTGTATGCTACTGCTGTGCCACGCATCTTAAAAAATATTAAGTGAATTATTCAGAGAACCGACAGTACTGGAGCATTGGTGGAAATTAAAAATGATCTGTAATAAACTAGCTTGTATTTTTTTAAAGGATTTTAATGCTTCCCAGCAATGATCTACTTTCTGAGTTGGATTAAAAACCACATGCAGGTTTATTTCTTGGTATATTTCTACTTCTGCTGGTATTATTTTACTTAGTGTCAGCTCTTCAGCCTTGTAATAGGGTGAAGCTGCTGAGAATTAAGGTGTGAATACCATATTCCGGGTGTACACTTTGGATAAGAATAAATGTGAAGTGTGCCTTGTGTAGTGGGAGTCACCTTTTTCAGGTTTCAAACAAAGACCTGTTAGGTGAACACAAAACTAATAGAGGAAAAAAGACATTTGGGGCCAGATTCTCACTTACAATCAAGCTGCTTTACACTGCTCTGGCAGCGTAAAGGGATCTTAACATAGGCATCTGTAATCTAACACACTCTATGGATCCTTTCTATTGCTAGAAAGGTGTATAGCAGCCTAAGTGTAACTGGGTATCAGAGCATTACTCCCTCCTGTTGACTGTTGACAGACATCACTTGCAAAGTGCTGATCAATACTAGGATTGTGTACTGCCTTAGTCAGGAGTGGCGCCAGGGTTTTTGGCGCCTTAGGTGGGGGTCCTTCTTCGCTCCTGGTAGTTGGCGGCAATTCTGCGGCGGGGGGGTCCTTCCGCACTCCCGGTCTTCAGGGCACTTTGGCAGCTGGTCCCAGATCGAGTGAAGGACCCCCAGCAGAATTGCCACCGAAGACCCGGAGCGCGGAAGGACCCATCCACAGCCGAATTGCCACCGAGGGCGGTAAAATGCTGCCCCCCCGCAATCCTGGTGCCCTAGGCAACTGCCTAGGTCGCCTAAATGGAAGCGCTGGCCCTGGCCTTAGTACACAATTAGTGAGAATGCTTTAAATCACTCCAGTGCTGATCTGTTTTCTTTTCTCTTTGTTTGAGTTTCTTTTGCTGGAACTAATGAGAACTAAATCTTCTAATCTTGTTTACTGCGAGGACAAATATTTAAAACACTAAAATCCATTTTAATATTATTACCAAAAGGAATCTCAGATTAGAGGTGGGCTGTAGGGGCCCTCTAGGAACTCAAACTCCTTGCCCCCGTGAACTCAGTCGAAGGTTTTTGCATAGACGTCAGATGAAGCCAGGGTTACTTGACTTTCTGCTTTTATCAAAGATCAGATAACTTTGTGCTTCACTGCTCAGTGCATATGGCTGAGGAGAGATTGTCTCTTTGCGGCTGGAGGTGGAAGAAAACTCTATTGCTGCTTTAGGATAATCTGAAACAAACGGGGGATCCAGGAGTACTGCCATTCCTGAATGTTTGCAGTCAGGACTCTCCTGTTGCTATTACAGATTTGCATTTTTAAGTACATTCTGGGACTTGTGCGTATTGTGTGTTTAACTCAAAATACATCGTTCAAAATCAGCTGAATCATGTTTTCTCAAAGCTTCCCCTAAAAAAGTTCATTTAGGTGTGACTAATAAGATAGTAACTTTCCAAGCCCAAAAGGAACTTTGGAAAGGTGCTGTTTTCTCTTTTCACCACGTGCAATCATTAACCCTTCGTGCACATGCATTCCTCCACTTAAGGCTAGCGAACAGTGCACATCAAAGGCCTGATGTGAGGTTCAATGAAATCAATAGATAGATTCCCACTGACTTCATCAGGCTTTGGAGTAGGCCCCAAGTTCATAATTCTTGTCCTTACTTTCAAGGCTCTGCAGCAAATAATTCCTGCATATCCCTGACCTGGTCGCTTTTCTCACTCTTTCCCCTTTCCTTCTCTGCTCCATAAGTGACATCAGCCTCAATACCCCTTTCATCTTTTCCTATCACACTTTCTTTCATGCAGCCCCTTATTTTGGGAATACCATCCTCATTCCTATTTGTAGTGTGATGACAAGCACAAAGAGCTATGTTTTAAGCAGCAAATAGATAACTCCTTGACCAGAAAGTTCCCCCATTTACTAAACTCCCTACAGCAACACATCCTGGTCCTCTCTTATAACTGTGAAGGAAGAGAAACTCCATAACCACTCCACATCACTCTTTCTTTATAATCAAATAAAACCTAAATCATAAACAAATATCTAAACCAACATTTCAAAATAAACTTTAAATTCCTTAAAACTGTTTACACTACTATGTCCCCGTATCAATTAAATTTAAATATTCCTGATCAGTATTCTAAAGATTAAGTTTCTAAGGTCTGATCAGTCTTCCAGCCTGTGCTCTCACTTCTGTTGAGGTTGCGTGTGGAGTTCCCTGTGGAGGAACTGTCTTGCTAACAGAGTACCTGCAGGTCCCAGATCCTCTCTTTGTTGTGTTGGGGAAAATTGAAGATGAATCCAGTTCCTCTGGAAAAGTCCTTTAGGGGTCTCCACTAGGTAGGATCTGTGAGTTTCTGCCTGATTTAGAACAGTTCCAGTGGTTGGGAGCTTTTGAGCCAAACTTGTCCCCTGGTCTCAGTTCAGGTAGTGCTTTTTGTTCTTTGCCAAACACTGAAGTTGCTACCAAATTTTCATTTTGACATCCCATTTTTGAGAACTCCTTGATCAGGATGGTCTCCTTGCCCCTGTTTCTTAAGCTCGCTGATTCAACACATCCTGGATCAGGAACTCTATAACCACTCCACGCTGGTCTCCAAGCCATCTCCCTCATTTCATTCATATCTCTCCAACATATTACTCCTTGAGAAGTAAGAAAGGTAACATATGCATACAAAGAAGAAAACAAATCAATATACCCATCACAATGTGTACATATATTTCAGCACAGCTGTGATCTAATTATTGTTGCTCTTAGCCTTCTCTCCCCTTCTGCTCACTTCCCCCGCCCCATACCCTTCCCCGTTTGCTGTTGTCAGACCAAGCTAGGATCACAACATGGAAAACATGTCAAGGATACACTTAATGCTCCTTGAGCCAGGGACCAATTCTTTATTTGTGACATATCTATCTTCACATAAATTTAACAGTTAATAATTTCTCACTCCTTGTTCAAATTTCTCCACAAAGCTCTATTTTATTCAGGGCTAAAACCAGCAAAGTACTTAAGCATGTATTTAACTTTACTGACATAAGTGATCTCATAGACTTCAATGGGATAACATCCCACCACTAACTTCCACTTAGACTATGCCCATTGCCACACCTAAGTATGAAAGGATTATTAAACAAGCAAACCGAAACTTTTGCATTCCCATGTGCTTTTTGTGAAGCCTTTTCTTCTTTTCCTTATTTTTCTTGTTTAATTATTCCAGTAATTCTTTCCTTCTCTGTCATGTTTCTTTCTTCTGAAGGCCCTTGTTTCTCAAAGTACTTAAACTCAAGCCTAACTTTAAGCATGTGTGCACTTACATGCTTGAAACTAAGTACATGCTTAAGTATCTTGCTGAATATTGGCCTGAACAAATAAATTTGTCATCAGCTATCCACCATTATTATCCAATAATTGGTTGGCAGCCAGTATCCAGTAGAGAGAATTAGGGTACATCACACTAGTATAGATTGCTCATCTATCAATGATATTATGTGCCTGTGCCCACAATGACCGTGATGGCTTTAAACATCGATCATGAAGTGGTGAATGAAAAATATTCAAATGAGCATAAAGATGGATTTGATCCTAACATAGACTTACAATGGGCACCCTTTAAAGTTTTCCTTTTACCATTTTTTCCCTCTTAGCTAAGGGATTACTGCTATGAGAATGTATTCCCCTTACTTAGACCTGGGAATCGTACGAGTACTATTAATAACTTACCCAACAGTAAGAATGAAAAGCAAATTGTTTAGGGGGCTCATTTTATAGGGAAGTTATTTCAGAGTGATTGCTGAGGAAATTAATTTTCCAATTTCTTACTGGGACCTGCCTACTGTAGTTCCCCTATCACACTGAAAAGTTGCACCACAGAAAGATTCCACTGCACCCAGGGTCACTGAAATTAGTTTAATTACCAGTAGCACTAAATGAATAGCCTTGCAGAGCTTTCTACTGAATATGAGAGGCATGCATTGTAGGAATTAAATGAGCACATGCATTGAATTCCAGCAGTTGCAAGCAACAGCTTTGCAAAAAAATGGCCAGTTGTTATTTTTTCCTCATTTTTTATTTCTAGCAGGTGTCCCCTTCTGGTGATCATGAAGGAGTCCTAAGAGCCAAAGTGGAAATAGTGAGTGAATAAATACTCCCCAAGTTCTTTTAAAATTACATGCACATTCCAAAGCTAAAAATATCCTCAAAGTGTACGTTTATAATTTCATTTAAAGCAAAGGACTGCTTGTCAATAACTCCACTTGCTCTGTTTATTATTCTTTGCTCAGGTTAAACATTTGACATTTAAGCCCTAAACAGAGGGTCAATGGAACTGAGTCTCAGCAAGATATCTCACAAAGAAGACTTGCATTTTCTAAAATTCTTTGGGGTGTATTTCAATAAGATGGATATGCATTTCCCACAACACCTTAGCACTCTGGGAGGTGGCACAGTGTCGGGGTGTTAAATACAAAACAGCTGCATTAACCACTGACCCAGAAGAGGAAAGATTAGATGCAGCAGTCTAACTTTAAGCCTGATTTGACCCCAAATGTCAGTCCAGGTCAATCACATATAAGGGATGCAATCAGCATAAGAGAGGGGACGTCCAAAGATTTTAATGGAGGTCATGGGAAATGTCATCTACCTTGAACTTGATCACAATCAGTTCTGATTGTTAAAAGGCTTGTGGTGTCTTTAAGGAAAGCATTAATATATTCATGGCTTTCTGGCTTCTGAAACCCAATGTAAAGTTTTAATATAGGAAGATTCTTACCTTGTGGACAGGACATGTAGATCATATAGTAAAAGGGATTTGTCATGCTTAGTAGACAATGTAAGTTCTATCCATACTAAACATTAGTGATACTTTTTCTTGTCTTTTTAAAAGCTGTATTAGAAATGTGCTACATGGGAATGCTTAATTTTGTTACATGGATGTAAATAGAAGTAGCTTGCCTCTCAAATAGAAAATGTAAACAAATTACACATTATACAGTATATTTCCCATCATATTTTATTTCCACTAAATAATTTCTCTTTCTTTAATTACTTTAGAAACCAGTGTATTTACAGAACTGAATTTACACTATTAACTTCGCTAATTTTGTCCACTAAAGGAAAAATCTCATTGCTAGATATTAGGCAATTCAGAGATGAAAGTGTATCAATCTGCCAGCAAAAAGGCTTGCAGCAGATAAATTCCTGATATATTCCACTCAAACTGACGTAACTGGGAAGCAAGGGGTTCCTCTGGGACAGGCTCTCTACCACTCCTTCTGCACCCTACAAGATAGTGTAATGTTCTAACGACAATCTATCTAGGATCCCACTCTTGCAAAAACTTACTTCTATGCTTACCATCACACACTCTGAGTAGAGCCATTCAATTCAATGGAGCGACTTACATAATTGATTAACTGTATGTACTGCAAGTATTTGTAGAATCAGGGCTTACAGGTCTTCTCTACACTGAAAACTTAGGTCAATCTAACTACATCGCCCAGGGCTATGAAAAATATTGTGCTCTGTGCAACATAATTAGGTTGACCTAGAACTAGGAATTCTTCTGTCAACCAAGCTCCCACCTCTCAGAGAGGTGGATTACCTACATCAATGCAAGAACTACTTCCATTGATGTAGGAGAGATCCTCACTACTGTAGCACAGCTGCAGTGCTGTAGTGGTGCTACTGTAGTGTAGACCAGTGCTTCACAAGCTGATCTGATTGCACTCCCCTTCTTTGTGTGTGTAGTAGTTTATGCCTCCACACTCCACAAGTACAAATACTGATTATAAAAAACAACATGCAACTCTCACTAAATATTAAAAACAGCAAGGCATTGATTCAAACAGAGCCATTTAAGTATACAGTAATGTCAATTTTAAGTGAGATACTGTTTACTGGCATTGCCACCCTTACTTCTCCACTGCCTTCAGAACTGGCTATCCATCCAGCAGCTGCTGTTCTTCGGCAGCCCAGCTCTGAAGGCAGCGCCATTGTCAGCAGCAGCATGGAAATAAGAGTGGTATGGAATATTCATTGCTGTGGGTAAAATGTGTGGATGTTTTTTTCCCCTAAAGTTTCTAACCACCGCCCCACCCCCGAATACATTCCATGCCCTCTCCGCCTCAGTTTGAGAACCTTTGCTGTAGCCATATCCTGAGGTTGACCTAACTATGTTGCACAGTCGTGTGAAAAATTCGCATAGTTAAGCTGACTTAAGCCATGGTGTAGACAAGACTAGGTCAACAGAAGAATTCTGTCAACCTAGCTCTACCTCTGGAGGAGGTGGATTTACTACAGCTATGGAAAAAAACACCTTCTGTCACATTAGCAAGTGTCTGTGCAACAGCAGTGTAGTTACAGGGCTGCAACTGTTCCATTGTAGCGCTTGTAGTATAAACATACCCTCAGTATGCATATTGTGCTTTTTACTGAGTTATCCAAGCCTTGAGATAAACAATGCAGTAGAACCTCAATTTCTACAAACACCGATCTTACCCATGACCAATTATACGAACCATTTTTTCTGATGGGAATTTTTTTTAACTTCCCTAATGAAAGTGATGTAGATGAAGAAAGTCAACATGCCCTCAGTGCACTGGAATCACTTTGCAGTCATTTGACGGACAGGAAGAAAGTGACATGGTGCACCATACTGCAATTTATGCATCATACCTACTGTAATTTTGAGAAGCTCACTTTTATTATCGTTGAGGAATTAATAAAATCAAAATCTACTTTTTTTCTCTTAAATGGGGATTCTACAGTAGCTGCAACTTGTGTAGTTTTATTACAGAAATAAGATTAGGTTTAATCATCTGTCTCTCTAGTTTTATTCTGTACTAGTTTTTCATAAGTAGAGCATCGTATCTTATGGTATTTGTCATACCAGTATGAAAGGGTAAAAGAACATCATTAGTGAAATTGTTTCATGCCAATTAATAATGGTCTGAAGGCAATTAAATTCATTGGAGAAGATAGTATTCTACAGTTATAATCCATATTCATGAGTTCTCGAAATTAGGGCCTCAGCATGCTTTTCACCAGGGATTTTTAAATGTGGCATAGGTTGGCATGAAAAATATGGGCTTATCCCACTTTGTTTGCCAATTTGTCCCCGCTTCCTGCTAACCTTGCTTTTTCATGCTCTGTTAATCTGAAAGCACTAGCTGGCTGTGGCAGATGGACTGCTTTCCTCAGAAGAGTTCTGGTTTGTTCCTGCTTTGAAACAGCCAGTGAAAATCAATATGAAGGAGTGGCAGTCATCTTGAAAGGAGCATTTGTATCTGTCTCCAAAATATTTCCAGGCTCTGAAGATGAAAACTGGATGGTGAGGGATTCCTATGGCTAGAGGAGATTATCTTAATTTTAAATATATTCATTATGGCTCATAAAAGAGGGATCAGAGATGAGAATCTGCTACTGGCAAGAAGAAGGCAGGAGGAGAAAATGTTAATTATAAACACATTTATTAACAGTAAGTGTGGGGACATGGTAGAAAGAGGGTTTTCATTTTTAACACATGTGTAGTATTAATCATGAATTATACAAGGGTTACAAATGAGAATTTGCTGGGAGACAGGGCAGAGGGGAAGATTATTTTCAATAAACATACTGAGCCAATTTGTGTCCTCTGATATAGCCACACAACTCTGATTGATTTCAATAGGATAACTCCACTTACATCTCAGAGGATAATTAGGCCCTGTATGTGCTGCATGTATTAATCATAATTAAAAACATAGTTCAGGACAGGATCGAGGGAAGTGCAGCTAGGGGAGGGGAAAGGCAAAGGATATCTGTATTTCTAAACATACGCTTTCCAATTGTCATCACATTTTGGCAGGGGATAAAAGGTATAATTCAATAACATGAAACAATATGCAACATGCATTAGAGTAACACTAATAAAAAATCCTCCTGCTTTGCTCTCAAAAGGGATGTTGAAAAGGACAGTAATGCTAACGAAGAATAAAACAAGCGGGTTTAATTAGCTAGACCCAACCTTTTGGTAGCTTGGTGCCTACTGATACACAAAGAAGAGATGTGACCAGATTAAAAAAAAAAATGAAAGCAATCATTCAGACATGCCTGTTTCTTAAGTTTAAAATGAATTGGTTATCATCTTAGATGGCAGGGTTTTTTAAAAAGCATTTAGTGCTGCACAAATATAAGAAAAAGTAAGTCTTTGTCTAGAGGAGCTTATTGACTAGGGCAGTGGTTCCCAAACTTGTTCCACTGCTTGTTCAGGGAAAACCCCTGTCAGGTCGGGCCGGTTTGTTTACCTGCCACATCCGCAGGTTCCGCCCATCGTGGCTCCCACTGGCCACGGTTTGCTGCTCCAGGCCAATGGGGGCTGCTGGAAGCGGTGCTGGCCGAGGGATGTACTGGCCGCTGCTTCCAGCAGCTCTCATTGGCCTGGAGCAGTGAACCACGGCCAGTGGGAGCCATGATCAGCCAGACCTGCAGAAGCGGTCAGGTACACAAACTGGCCCGGCCCACCAGGGGCTTTTCCTGCACAAGCGGTATCCCAAGTTTGGGAACCACTGGATTAGGGGCCTGGTTCACCATTTTTTTTTCCAGTTTTACACCTGAGTATAAATGCAACATTTAAATTTAAATGGAATTTGGAATTCAACTTTAAATAGGGTTATGCAGGTGTAAAACTGGAGTAACACATTAGTAAATAAGGTCTGAGGGAAAGAGAGACCACAAGGCTGGCTGGAGGGCAGGGTGGGAGGACATTTGTAGATTTACATGCTGTGTGAATGTCCTACCCAGACTGCAAAATGAAGTGAAGTTCAAAACCAGGCTCATTTGTGTGGGCTTATGTCATAAACAGATAAGTAAGAGTTAATAAAACAAAAGTGCTTCATATCTCTTTTGCCTGGAAAGGGTTAACAAGAACACTGAGCCTGGCAGTCACCTGACCAGAGGACCAATCAGAGGACAGGATACTTTCAAATCTTGAGGGAGGGAAGTTTTTGTGTGTGCTGTTAGTTTTTGGTTGTTGTTCTCTCTGGGGGCTCAGAAGGATCAGACGTGCAACCAGGTTTCTGTCCAATCTCTCTGATACAGGCTCTTATAAGTTCAGAATAGCAAGTACTAGGTAGATAAGGCAAGCTAGGCTTATGGTTGTTTTCTTTATTTGCAAATGTGTATTTGGTTGGAAGGAGTTCAAATGTATATTTGGCTGAAAGGAGTTCAAATTGGTATTTTGCTGAAAAGATTTTAATTTGTACTTGTATACTTACGCTGAGAGGGTATTCCCAGTGTCTATAGCTGAAAGACCCTGTACCTATTCCATTTTTTAAATTTATAAAGATAATTTTTACTGTTTTTCTCTCTTTAATTAAAAGCTTTTCTTGTTTAAGAACCTGATTGTTTTTCTATTCTGGTGAGACCTCAGGGGACTGGGTCTGGATCCACCAGGCAATTGGTGGGGAGAAAGGAGGGAAGGGGGAGAGAAAGGTAAATTTCTCTCTGTGTTAGGATTACTTTCTCTTTCAGGGAGAGTCTCGGAGGGGGAAAGAGAAGGAAGGGAGGAAGGTGAATTTTCCTCTCTGTTTTAAGATTCAAGGAGTTTAAATCACAGTGATCTTCCAGGGTAACCCAGGGAGGGGAAGCCTGGGAGAGGCAATGGTGGGGAAAAGGGTTTACTTTCCTTGTGGTAAGATCCAGAGGGTCTGGGTCTTGGGGTTCCCCGGGCAAGGTCTTGGGGGGACCAGAGTGTACCAGGCACTGGAATTCCTGGTTGGTGGCAGCACTACAGGTTCTAAGCTGGTAATTAAGCTTAGAGGAATTCATGCTGGTACCCCATTATTTGGATGCAAAGGTTCAGAGTGGGGGTTTATACCATGACAGCTTATTTTATGCTGACCTTAATTAAAGAACCTTTGTAATCCTGTCATTTAACTGATTGTCCTTCTGTTGGTCTTTGCAGGACTCCTTCTCCCATTCACTGTTGGAGACCCCTGTATTCTGTCTTTGTCCCTAGCCTCTTCTCTGTCTACGCACACTCACTGGATGACCTTACTGATCCAGTTCTTACATCTATGCTGATGACTCCCACATCTAACTCTCTGTTATTGGTCTTTCATGATCTATCCTGTCATGCATCTCTAACTGACTTTTGAACATCTCCTTGGGAAACTCGCCCGCCACACAAACTCAGCATGTCCAGAACCAAATTCATTACCTTTCCTTTCATTACCTTTTCATTCATTACATACACCCTTCCCTCTTCCCATATTCTCCATTGCTTTTGACATTACTACCATCCTCACCATCAACCAGGCTCACAGTTGAGTGAGTCTTTCTCAATACATGCCCAGCTCTCATCTAATTCTGGCCTTTCTTCCTTTATATTGGTCCTCACCTCCTTCCACTCTCATTGAATTCAAGGAGGCATTCAACTCCTTTGAAGGGTCTGGGTCGACTATCTCCAGCTGCATGTCTCTATCCTTACTTCCAAGATTCAGGTTCATGCTCCAATTTCCTATCTTGTGTACTGCAACCTCCCATTCTCCTGACTCCCCCTCTTTTCATGTTTCACTTCCATTCAACATGTTAATCCTCAGACTGTGTCTTCCCACTTTTTTGTATCTCTAGACTGTCTTCTATTTTTCTGTATGAAGTTCAATCTCCTGTATAATGATCTGGCCCATTTTGGTTCATTCTGTTTGTTTTTCTTCAGTCTAAAGGAAAATTCGGCCTCTTAATTCCTATTCTATTGTTTAATTACTTCCCAGTGAAATACTGTAAATTTACTGAGTAACAACCAGTACTTCTTTGCAAAGTTGAAGTAGATTAACTGTAATAACTTGGACAAAGTGTAAGGTTATGATATTTGGAAATCTAGGGCTGGGAAAGTTGCATTCCAGTCTATACAGCGATAGATAATTATAATTAAGACAATTTGAAGAGCTGAGTAGTTCTATAGGAGTCACTGATAACATCTAATGTGTTACCATAAAGGTTATCAGATAATTTCCATTTTGCCCCCTCTTTTTGTTATGCTTGTAACTTTCCAATTTATCCAGCTTTGGGGTTGAAATTTTCCATTTTTGGTCTCTGGCTGAAGGTGTCTATGTCTTTAATGTCTGAGTAAAATCCCTCAGCTGTCTCTGTGTTAGGGAAGTGTGTGTGTGTGTGGTGGTGGGAGGGGAATATAAAGTTTCCAAGTTTAAAAAATATTCTAACCATGCTTTTTTGAACAGTGTATGACTGATGTCAGAAATCTGAAACCTAGCTAACATATAGACTGAGACTTTGTTCTGCATCTCCTGGAGGAGCAGCATAAGAAGGCACACCTCAGGGAGAGGTGAGGCCAAGATGGTTTTAGCCTACTTTTATACCCTCAGGATTCTGGATAGTTCCAAGAAACAATGTAAAGCCCCCAGTTCTTCTAATTTATGGCAGCCTCCTGAGGGTTGGCTGTGGGCTGCTCTGCAATCCAGAGAAGCCCAGAATCACCTGAAGATCTCTGTACTATGACCTCACCCATTCCCACCCCAGGCCTTGCCCTTGCTCAAGCATGCACCACGTATTGACTTGCTCAAAGTAGACCAATGGCGCTTCTATGTTATGCCTGCACCAGGGAAACTCTCCCCAGTTCCTATATGCCATTATAGCAGTATATGGAGGGTAACAGCATGAGGAGAATCTCCTCCAAAGTTTTCAGTGAGATTTATAGCTTGCCTTCATTTGAGGGAGGGTGAGCACAACAGGAAGGTATTAGAAGGGGAAAGGGCTTGAAGTTCCCTCTTGAAGAAGCTGAAGGAAAGGTCAGGGTAGCAGACCCCCGCTGCCTGCCTCCTACCACAAAGGAAGCTCTAAGTACAAGTTAGATAGAATATCATCAGATTCCAAAGGAAGATTAGCTATTCCTTGGAGTAATGGTGCCATTACAGATAAAGCTCCCTTGGTAGCCAAAAAGAAATTGAATCCAAAGCACATGACACATCATTAACCTCAGACTATGTATCATGTCTGAATCAGATACAGAAACCTCAGTGAAGCTACTCAAATTTCCTGGGTGGCAGTTTAAAAGAACCAACTCTGGAGGAGAATAATCACAAAATTAACACGATATGCAGTTTGTTCTCAACATCTGGACCTTATTAATTAAATAACTGCTGACTATGTTACAAACATCCATAGATGGAAAGAAACTGTAAAGTATGGGTAAAATCCTGACTCTGTTGAAGTCAATGACAAAACTTGAACTCAACAAAGCCAGGAATTTCACCCTGTGTGTTTTCTGATTTAAAAGACTGGCATCAAAAATAGATGCGAAGTGCCTTCCCTCTAGAGAAATAATACCAGAGAAATGAACTACCCTGCAACAGCATCAATAATATTTTAACACGCAATTTCCATGAAAAATAAAGAAATTTACTTTTTAAAAATAATTATGTTAAGTCAGGAAACTCGAGATACAAAAATGCATTGGCTGTGTTTTTGATTAAAAATACCATGGATGGAATTATGGCCCCACTGGATTTATGCCATTGACTTCAATGGAGCCAGGATTTCATCTTATAATATAATATACATGTGAAATCCTGTCCCCATTGAAGACAATAGTTTATTCATATGTCAAATATGCAAACAGAACTTCAAAGATTGAAGCTAGGCCATATGCATCCTTCGTGTAAATTCATGACTTTGTTAGGGTTTGGCCATTGTCTTGTTTGGAACTACAATAAACAATAGCATTTACAGACAGCTGACAGACCTTTTTCTTAAGAATTTATATGTTGTTTGAGATCTCACTGTAACAATATCAACACAACAACATGTCAATAACTGAGGTCTGACATGGTAAGTGAAAGTGGACATGGCCTGTTCTTGTTCCCCTCAGGATTAAAGGATCAATTCTTGACTTTTGGGACCTGGGAGAACCTTCCACATACTGTAACATATATGTAGGACCCTACCAAAGTCATGGCTGTGTAAAATGCATCGTGGACCATGAAATCTGGTCTTTTTTGTACTTTTACCCTATACTACCCAGATTTCAAACTGGGTGTCCTGACCCAAAAGGAAGTTGGAGGAGGGGTTGCAAAGCTATTCTAGGGGGGTTGCAGTATTGCTGCCCTTAGATCTGTGCTGCCTTCAGCGCTGGACAGCTGGAGAGAGGTGGATGCTGACCACCTGCCCAGCTCTGAAGGCAGTGCCACCTCCAGCAACAGCACAGAAGTAAGGGTGGCAATACCACGGCCCCCTACAATAGCCTTGAGACTCCCCCATGATCCCCATGGTTACAACACCCTGAAATTTCAGATTTAATTATCTGAAATTTCAGATTTTTAAAATCCTATGACCATGAAATTGACTAAAATCGACTGTGAATTTTGATAGCGCCTTACAAATATGTAATCTGAAGATTCTCACGAAGCTATCACTGAGGCTTTACATTTTCCAGGCATTTTAAAAGCTTCTTTGAGTTTGATATGAACATCTTCAGATCAGATGAACTCAGTAACTTCACTTCCTCATCCAGCAACTTAGAATTGAATGCATCCAATTTTCTTTTGCAGAGTATTAAAACAGGATTTCATTTAGGATTTAATGCAATCTGTAGTCAACTGTCTGCTCCTGACCACAATCCTACCTAACTTTTTTTCCTAAGAATGCTCATCTCACAAGGATAATATAGTAGCAGTTACTTGTGATATTTAATTTAGCATGAACAACTGTTATGTTCTTTTGGTAAAAGAACTTGTCCTTCACAAGCAATATGCTTCCCATAATGCAGAATACAAGTGATATACACTGTCACGTATTGAATATAACATATTACAGTTTAAATGAGGGAATCTTTTGCATTCTGTCCCCAATTCAGTAAATACTTACAGATATCCCTTACTTTAAGCATTTAAAATAGTCCAAGACTTGTCTACACTAGAACTTACTCATGTCGTTCAGGGGGAGTGAATAATCCACATGCCTGAGTGACGTAAGTTACACTGACTGTAGACAGTGCTATATTGGTGGGAGTGCTTCTTCTGCTGTCATAACTGCTGCCCCTTGTGGGAGATGGAGTAATTAAGCGCTACGGGAGAGCTCTTTCCCGTAAGCTTAGAGTGTCTTCCCCAAAAGCGCTACAGCGGCATAGATGCAGCACTTCAAGTGTAGATGTAGCCCAGTGGAGTCAATGTAACTGTTTGTGTACTTCAAGATTAGCATGTGTGTATGTATTTGCAGGATTGGGGTCTGGATAGTAGAATGTTCAAGAAGTATACGTTTACGTTTTTTTTTCTTCCTTGGAGTCTTCAATGCTTGAAATTCCACAAACTTCTTCATGATGCCATCTGAATTTAGCTGGGTCATGACACACTACTATATAGCTATTTACATTTACTGATAATGCAACACTAAGTACTTGCAACTGGATTTAATAATCATTGTGACATTCTATACCATGGGGGAGTGTCCTGTAACCCCTATATTCCTCATTTATATATAATTGTGAACTTGCATATAAAGCATGTCTTGTAAGGTATAGAGGAAAGGTTATCATCTGGTGAAAGTCACTGTTCTATCTGAATACGTATATCATTATTGCATATGAAGTTATGAGAATGGTGTTGTATGATTGTCACTATAATATGCTGTGGGTTTGGGAAGCGCCCAGATATTAGCTCCCCAAAGACAATACCAAGGGAATAACCAATGCCTGGGTGGGCAAGTGTTGAACAACCACCAACAACCATTGTCCAACAAGGGAGTTACAATGCAATGACTCACCTGCATAGGGCCACACCAGGGGAATTGCTTAACTTTGCCTGGGGACTCAGCAGTGCCCACCAGACATGCCTGGACTTGTGTTCTCCAAACACGAGGACTAAGGGTATAAAACAGAACACAGGGGCCCCATACTTGGTCATTCTCCTATCCCCACATACACTGCAAGCAACAAGGACACTCTGAAGACTCCAACAGAGGGTACTGACCTGTGTACTACGTGTACTATGAACTACAGTATCCAGTGGGATGAGAAAAATTGCTTAATCTAGATGTTGCCCAGTCTAATAGGGTTGAGAGTTTAGACCATGATTATATTTTCTCTTCTTTTGGTAACTAACTCTGACTTTTTGCCTATCACTTATAATCTCTTCAAATCTATCTTTTGTAGATATTATTTATATACTTATTTTACTGTTGATGTTTACCAGTGATTTTGCCTGAAGTGTTTGGCAAATCCACTCAAGTTTGCAAAGGCTGGAGAATATCCACTTTCCATTGATGAAGTGGTGAACCAATTAATAAATTTGCACTGCTCATCTTGAACAGTGCAAGCCAGTATATTCCTGAGGTACAGTGCTGGGAGCTGGGAGGATTTGGCTCTGGTGCCTTTCTCTGTGTGATTCATGAGTGGCTCTGGGAGCATTCATACAATCTAGCTGGGTGTGTGGCTCCACATGTTGTTGTGCAGAGTGATCACAGTGCCTGGAGGGGTTTGCTGCTTGTCACTAGCACACAACCAAGTATATGGAGGGGATGTTATGATAGGATCGTTAATTTGGGCAATTGATCTTGAATTACCACCAGACAGGTCTGCTCAATGGTCTGCGGGGAGATGTTGGATGGGATGGGTACTGAGTTGCTGCAGAGATTTCCTTCTTGGGTGCTAGCTGGTGACTCTTGCCCACATGCTCAGGGTTTAGCTGATCGCCATATTTGGGGTCGGGAAGGAATTTTCCTCTAGGGCGGATTGGCAGGTGCCCTGGAGGTTTTTCGCCTTCCCCTGCAGCGTGGGGCATGGGTCGCTTGCTGGTGGTTTCTCTGCAGCTTGAGGTCTTCAAACCATTTTTGAGGATTTCAATAACTCGGTCCTGGGATGGGGGTTGTTATAAAATTGGATGGGTGGGGTTCTGTGGCCTGCCTTGTGCAGGAGGTCAGACTAGATGATCAGATTGGTCCCTTCTGACCTATGAGTCTATGAGTCTATGAGTCTATAACTGTGAGAGACAGCCCAGCCTGGAGAGTTAAGGGGGCACAGCAGTCCCACAGTCCTAGGCTGCACCCCAGGGATCCCATCACAGTCATTTATATAGACCCACAAATCTGGGGTACTTTACTCCCTCTCCCATGAAAAGCCATGACATGCAAGTAGCTAAAACCAATTACAGGTTGTTCTTACTTAGCTCTTTTCAAACAATTTTTTTCTAATTCTGAGCATAAATTCAGCACATATAAATGTAAGAACAATCAAAAGCCTATCAAACTGTTTTCTCACAGGCCATAATTTTCCTACAGGTTACTGAAAAAAGGTAGACGCAACAATTAACTCATTCATCTCATTAATAGGGAGCAGCTTAAAAGTTGCTCCACTTTTGAGTCGTTTGGCAGCAAAATGAACTTTCTACAAAGTCACTATCATATTGCACCTAAAATCTGGCATCTGCAAAACCACTTGGAATTCTTATGTTAGACTGAAAAATCATATTCAAACAATATACTTGTGGACTGACTACGAAGATTTACATACTTCCTTGAGATTAGTTCATAAAAGGTTTGAATTAGAAATTAGAGATCTTGCATATGTTTAATTCAATTTTACCAAAAATGTTTGGCCAAGTAGAGAGAGATATATCAACAGTGTTGGTCTGCTTTAGCTGTTAAACATCAGAATATGGTATGGTATGCTATGACATGGAAAAAATCAGCAAGTTAGAGCAGACAGAGAGAGAGAGAAGTTTTTATCCTGATTAACTCACAACTAAATATCTATTTACAAATACATTATTTACTAATTAAAACTCCCATGTGTTCAATATCTGTGACTTTAATCCACATGACAAATCCTAAACATATATCTAACATTTGATGTAAAACTATATGATGTATTTTATACTACATTTTAAAGTATGTTAACAATACAATATTTTGTCACTGGTGATGTGACCCAAATATTTTAATCACCCATCATATGTTAGGAGTAATAGAAGTTGATTGTAATACTTTCACTGAATAAATTCAGGTACAGAATCTAGCAGCAATTTAGTGTACTATTCTGCATGAAACTATTTTCAGGTCATGATATTCTATTCTTACTCTCTATGCTAAACCTCTTTTTCATAGATTCATAAATTTAAGGCCAGAGAAGGAATTATGATCAGCTGCTGTAACCCTCATTGACAAAAATCAGAATTTAGCACGAAGATCAAGAACATGAGTCTTGTTGAAGTAAAATATAGATGGCTCTGTCTTAGCCCCTGAAGCTTAAGTTTTGAGAGGAACAATATTCAATGATTAAGAGTTTAAAAGGGAGGCCAACACAGTTTTCACGTCTCCTTTAGATAAACATTAAAAAAAATTAACAACAAATACCATAATTTAAACTAAATTTCTGTATTAATACAGCAGAAATGTAACAACTTTTATGTCCATGGAATAAATAATCTTAATCTTAGCCTTGATCCTGCAGTTGGATTCTCACCTGGCTTCAACTGCAGGAACAGGATCCTTTTTAAATATTATTTGAATTCACAGAAGAATTCCATAAATTATTTCTAATTTAGTGGTTTATGTGTGTGTATATATATATATAACAGAAGACAAGATACAAAGGAGGTATGTGGATTGCTGAATGCCTATCCCTTTCTGCTTTTTCATGTTCATAGCTTACTACTCTGTCTAAAGACTGGGACAGACATGTTGTTGCTTCCCCAAGGGAACCTGCCAAGTAGCTTTTCGTAATGCTAACAAACACTCAAATTCCAATTGCAATCTTTGGTGTTTCAACAAATGATTTGGTATGTACAGGAAGTAAGATGAAGGCCTATTTTATTTTTCAAATAGTTTACTGAGAAATGAGAAGGTCCATATAAGATAAAGGCTATTGACTGTATCTTCCTTCTTAAGTTTCTCATTTGAAACTATTGTCGAGAGCCAAAAGCCACTTTGGTATCACTCTATAAAATACATATGGAGTACTGGGGTTTAAAAACGAAATAGGAAAAACTTATAATTATGTGCAACTGTCAGGAACTGAAGCAATGCTTAAGTATCATTCCACTGATAGAACAAACACTACAGCCTCTGTCCTGCAGAGGGCTATGAGAGACTCTTTAAGGGTATAGTTTTATGCCTGGCAAGAAATCATTGTCCGGTTTAGGCCCCAAGTCTGCAAAATTTATTCAGTGTGTTACGCCTCTGAAATCCATGGAGTTACATGATGGGTAAATTTGGGGCAATACATTTGCTTATTGAGGCCCTGCATCAGCA
This sequence comes from Gopherus flavomarginatus, assembly GCF_025201925.1. Classification (NCBI taxonomy): domain Eukaryota; kingdom Metazoa; phylum Chordata; order Testudines; family Testudinidae; genus Gopherus; species Gopherus flavomarginatus. Next base: position 198,741,097 of record NC_066617.1, on the reverse strand, counting down.
AAGCACTTATGCGTGGATCCACAAAGAGACTTAGGTGCCTACAAAACTGGGCAGCGGTTTTTTGGGGCTGGAAAAAAGCTGAAACTGGGGCCTGGGCCCTTCCAAAAAAATTACCACTGAGGTGAGGCCCCGAGGGTTTTGGAGAGTGAACTTGCCCTGCACTTACCTCATAGTGGTGGCTCTTGACCCATAGTCTGGGCCCAACTCCCCATTCTGGGTGTTATGACCAGGATATAGGGCTGCAGTAGGGTGACCAGATGGCAAATGTGAAAAATCGGGACAGGGGTGGGGGATAATTGGTGCCTATATAAGAAAAAGCTCCAAATATCAGGACTGTCCTATAAAATCGGGACATCTGGTCACTCTAGGCTGCAGTGCCACTCAGACTTGACCTGTGCTACCTGCAAAGGGGCAGATGGTTAAACCTGATTGGTGCCATGACTTTTTGCTCTAGGTTGCAATACCATTCTGTTTGGGGGCCTTCTCAAATGGAGGGTTCTGGGAAGGCCTGAATGCCTAAATCTCAGATTTATGCACTGCTGAAATCCATACAAACCCCACTCCACTGCCACCTAACCCTGTAAGTGACAAGTAAGTTTAGGTACCTACATTCTTGTAGCAAGACCCACTTAAGCATCTATATTTCTACCTTTGGGCATTCATACTGGTCTCACTTCAGGTATCTGGACACTTATCCCGACCTAAGTCCCCAAGTGATCCACAAAACAGGAGAAGATAGGCAGAGGGGCACCTATTTCACCCATGCGGCCTGATGCAGTAGACAGTAGCTTAGATCACATATACCAGAGTGGGCCTCATTCAAAATCTGGCTGGAGGAGGATTTGCCTACCTTGTAACTTTTAGCCCAGTGGTTAGAGCACTCACCTGGGTTGTGTGAGTTCTGGGCTCAATTTCCCCCCTCTGCCAGAGGAGGAAAATGGATTTGAACAAGTGTGTCCTAACTCTGAGAAGAGTGTTAACCATTGGGTTATAGAGTCATTCTCCCTGTTGCTCTCTTGGTCCAATGGTTCTTCAATTATTTATCCAAGGTGGAACAGCTTCAACAGGTGAGATGAAGAGATACCCACTTCGGAACATCCATTAGCCCAATGTTTAGAGCAGGCTTCTGAGAGGTGTGGGCAACTCCTGTTCAAATCCTTTCTCCCCCTCAGACAGAGTGGAAAATTAAACCTTGGCCTCTTACATCCTGGGTGAGTGCTCTAACCTCTGGGCTAAAGATTATAACATAGAAAGCATCATCATCACCACCTCTGGCAACTGTTTGTGTGGAATGAGGCAGGGGCCCAAGTCATTCTCAAAAGAAACTCCTTAGATGCCTAAGCCTCCTGAATTGGCTATCTTGGGAGGGAAGCTGCTTAGCTTGCTGGCTTTTGTAGATTGCATTCTTGGGTGCCTGCTGTCTCTCCCCAGGCATTGTAATGAGAGCCTGGGCTTTTTGGATCCCATTATTGCCCAAGTGATTTCCTGAGCATCTAAAACTTAGGCATTGCAACACTGAGCATTGTAACCCCTAAGTTCCTTGGGGATCTGCTTAAATTCTGTACTAAATTGGTGCCTGGTGACACAGCCGATATATTCTACTCCTTAGCTATTTCTGAAAAACTAGGGAGGTTAATAATAATTATGAGCTCTTCTTTCTCTGGGGTGGACTAGTGGCAAATGGAATGTGGTAAAAGCTGCTGTTCCTTTGCAAAGGAGCAGCATAGGTGTTCTGGCTGGCATGTACTGCAGACAGCAGCAGACAGCATCTGGGCGGGATAGTTAAGTCCCTTAGGTGGTAGACAATGCGCATTTGGGGCCCCCGTGTGCCAACTAGCATGGAAGTGGGTTAATTTTCCTAGCACTCCCTGTAGGGCTGAGAGCATGGGTGTTGGGGAAAGAGGTTTCCTTTGCACAGCATAGTTTACTAATCACTGTTTAATTACATGTTTTATACGAAGATTTTATACAACAAGAATTAATTGAATATACTCGAAAAAATGCTTGCCTTCCTAGACTGTTAATTTTCCATGGAACTGGTTTTAAACCTGGTGGACCAAGTTCTGCAACCCTGTTTCACTCCATGGATTTGGGTTTTTCCTGCTCGTGCGGAAGGTGCGTGACTATTTTAAACTTGTGCTGAAAATATCCCCTGGATTATGTCCCATGTCTATAACCAGTTCTGCTAACGCTAACACGTTTTTATCCCCCATGAATATGGGTCTATAGAAAGGGAGAGATAACACAGAGAGAGGAAAAAGCACAGAACACACCCGGCCTCTTCCCACCGCCACTCTGCCCCTCCCTAAGGTTCTGCCCTTACTCTACCTCTTTGCTCCCTGCTCTGTCCCATCTCCCAAGGCCCCCCTCCTGCCTCTTGCTGCTCTCTGCTCCCTTCCAAGTGCCTCCCGCTGGCTGTCGAATCATGAACTGGCAAGGTGGCCGAACAGCTGTGCCTGATGGGTGCTGAGCACCCACAATTTTTTTTCCGTGGGTGCTTGAGCCCCAGAGCATGCACAGAGTCGGCACCTACATTGTTTTGAGATCAAATTTTGAGTTGGAATATTTTTTATTGAAATAAGCAAAACATCAGTAAGAATAACCAGGAAACAAGTCATTTGATTATTACTAGCTCTGGAGATTTTATTGTTAGTTTGAACAATAAAGCTCAGGTTTGCATCAATTTGATTCTTAACTTATGCATGTCTTTACGTCCTATTTGACTTTTAACTTCATGCTTCAGGTGACTATGGCAAATGATGACAATGCAAAATGCATGAAAAGGTTGCCCAATACAGATGAAAATCAGACAGCAATCTGTTTTATTTTTAATAGAGAGACAATACAATTTAAAAAACAACAACATCTGTTAAGTAGAATGATTTCCAGCCAATCAGTTTGTGTTTTTTTGTTTTTTTAAAAGTACTGGCATGGTACAGTTTAAATTGCTGAAGGACAAACACAGTGCCTTGGATGACCTACTCTAAAACCGCATGCTTTTATTTCTTCTTCTTTGTTTCCTGATAGATTTATCTGTCTTACTATTTTTACGCAAATGAGGAAGATTAAAAATTGTCCTATTTGCATAAGCTTATTTTAAAAATACAGCATATGCAATGCCATCTGAACTTACAACTTATTAAACTGCTGCACATGCAATAAAAATACTGCTGCAATATAAGTAGTCCTTAGAAGAATTTAATTTTCCTGACTGTGCAAGAAGGTATGAATCCATATTTGTTTTCAGTTTATCCTGAGGCAGCTTTTGGATACTTGTTGTGATGAAAGAATCTGACCCTTCTGACTAGGAATGGATTTGAACTATGAAGTTTGGAGCTAGAGCCCAGCTCTTGGTTTGGTCCATTATTATAGATACTGGGTTCAGTTTTTCATTTAAGGAAGAGATCAACTTTCCTGTTTTGCATCAAGAATAATGTGCATCTTCTGCAAATTTACGGAATGTAATCAGTGAATAAAGATTGACTTATCTAATTTCTTTCCAAGTGAATCGCTTCTCTAATTCGAGTTACATTAAATGAAAAATAGGACCTCTAAGTGAGAGATTTATTTTTCTGCATCCATGCTTCTTGTTTTTCACACTTTAAAATGAGTTTTAATTTTATGGAGGCAAGAGATGAATGTACATATGAAGAAATTATGTTGTGATTAAGCAGTTATGATTTCCCCTCTAGCTTCTCGATTATGTTCAGTGTTCCCTTAAACAAAATGTCTGTCATTTCCCATATTTATAAAGGGACTGATGCTACTCTATATGATTTAAGCTACTTATGTTTTCAGTAAAGATGGCCACTACTATTTCCTAGATACTATAAATGTCCCTACTGAAAATGGCTATTGTTTTCAATGGGACTAGAGCAATAGTCTTCCCTTAGTTAAGCTAGCTGCCATTTCACTAGTCTTGTCATGTGAAAGTGAGGGTGCCCTTAGTAAATATACTTGCAGCTTTCCACAGTTTCCAAGGGAACTGAAGCCACACATTCCCTTCAGAGAACACGATGACTGTTTCCCTAAAGTTTTAGGCTCTGAAACGTCAAACCTGACACTAATACAAGCAATCAAAACTTAGTGACAAATGATTGCAATGTGGAACCTGTGTTCTCTTGCTTGAGAGACCCATAATAATCAAAATTATAATGGTTTTTAATAAAACCAGTCTTTAAAATGTTTTCTTGTGTTTCTTTCAACAAAGAAAACAGGAAGAATAGAACTTTCATCATGTGTAACCATAAGAATACCCCACATGTGTTGGCAGCAGGATTTGAACCTAAGAATTTCAGTTCCTCCATACAAATCTTCACCATCTGAGTGACTCCTAGCCTATGGGGAACAGCTACTAGAGTGGGGATGTGACACAATTATTTGCTAGACAGCAATAGAATCTTGGGGAATCCAAATTTGTGGGTTCTTTCCCTGGGTCTTACAGAGGTTTGTGGTCTAGTGGTTAAAGCAGTGGTTTCACACAGGATACCCAAGCACACGTATTTAGAACCTCTTTTATATTGAAAGGTAATTGGATGAGACTTGGGTCTGCTAAATTAGGAACCTAGAATATACATCAAAATCCAAGGTCTGCCATGATGACTCTGCAATCTGTTAGTTAAATTATTTGTAAAACGGGGATGAGAGTTAGAGTTAACACTTGAGTCTCTCTGTGTGTGTTTGACTCAGCTAAAATGGGGTTAATTACAATTGGATACTTTCTGCACAAACCTATATGTTCACAGGTAAGTGCATGGTGTGTTATGTCAGCTCAGGGTAGTCAGATATATGGGGGCATAGGAGGGTTCACAAATGTGATTTTGTCCAAGATTTTTTTGAAATGTTGTCACTTTTGCTCTTATATCAATGCTGAATATTTGCTCAGGTGGTAATTGAGATGTTCGCGTTATACTGTGACAGTAATTATTGTTGTGTCTGCGTATCTATTGAAAACTACAGAAAGTTCCTTGTGAACAGGTGGACTCTGTTACTGGAAATAAGTTGTTTGACCTTTAGATATGGTTAGAGGGTATCCCATAAATTGACATTTCCTTGCTTTTAAGGAGTTTAAATCTTAATCCCTTTTAAACAAAATGTGTGGAATACATGGGTTGTTTGCAGTGTAGCTGTGTTGGTCCCAAAATATTACAGAAATAATGTGGGTAACAATATCTTGTCTTGGACCATCTGTTATTGGGGAAAGAGACAAGCCTCTCAGCTTTTGAGCTCAAAAGCTTATCTCTTTCACCAACAGCAATTCTTCCAAGACAAGATATTATGTCATCCACCTTGTCTCTCTAATTTATGGAGACAGTCACAAAGTTCCCATTGGATTGGATTTTGCTTTTATAATTTGATTTATCCTTCTAAAAATTTCTTTTTAGTAGAGCTAGTAAGAAAGTAGAATTTCCCAAGAAACATACATTGCAATGTAGCGCCCCTCTCCACCTAGTTACCTTCTTTAATGCCAGTCCACTTACAGGTTTTGTTGGACAGGTTTGGGTTCTTTTGGATCCTGCCACCCACTCAGCAGGGTTTATCTTCTTTCTTTTTTTCCTATGAAATTATTTGGCGGTGTCTCCACCCCCCTCACTCCTTCCTGTCAGGGTCAGCAGCGGAAAATTCTAACTACAGAGTAATCCTCACTTATTTGCCAGATAGTTGGAGACTTCCAAGAAATAACACAAACTCATAAATATATATTCAACACAATAGTTATATTAAACAGGAAACAAACACAACATAACAGAGTGAAACACTATTTTTAGGGTCACCGATGCCCACACTGAAAATGTAAAATTAGTGTCCTGTTGGGACGCGTACTTTGCTGAGGCCCTTGATGACCTATAAAACACAAAATTCTTCTCTGCAGTGGTTTAGCAGTGTGGCTGATTGGGTCCAGTACAGCCCAAAGGACTCACAAGTGGGAGGAAGTAGTAAATCCTTCCACAGGTGTAATGAGCAGCAGGTTATAAAATCCTCAAACCCTTACTCCCTGGCTTGCAGACACAGTTCAGGGAGTAGGGGGGCCCAAAAACAAATTCCCTGACTAACTAACTAAAATCTGGTGCACTCACAAACTCCATGAATGATCCTCAGGTTCGAAGATGACGCTGGACTCCTCCGTCACATCAGAGGGGCTGCTGTTTGCAGGCAGGGATCCTTTTGAGGCAGGAATCAGACTGCGTTGGTCCCAGGATTTCCCCTCACTAAAAAGGGGTGCAGGACTCAAGGTGTAGGTCAGGAGTCATCAACCTCTGGCACATGTGTCGCCAGGGTAAGAAGGGCGGCGGGAAGCGCCGCAGGCCAAGGGATGTGCTGGCCGAGGCTTCCCGCCACCCACATTGGCGAACTGCGGCCAGTGGTAGCCGTGATCGGCCGAAACTGCCGACGTGGCAGGTAAACAAACTGGCTTGGCCTGCCAGGGTGCTTACCCTGGCAAGCCACGTGTCAGAGGTTGCTGACCCCTGGTCTAGGTTATACTACTACACTAACATCCAAACTGTAGCCTCCTAGCCCAGCCTCCAGTCACACACTCAGCAGGCAGCTTCCCTGGGCTAGCAGACAGAGCAGAGCTGACCATGTGGTGACTGGTCTCACCCAGGGAGTTAGAGGGCTTGGCTGGGGAAATTTCCCAGCAAACACTACAAATTGGGAATCCTCAGGGGAACGAAAAAAACCATCTGAGGGATCTGCTGTCAGGTCCCTAGAGGCCTGTTCTCAGGGGGAACCCTGCATGCGGGCCTGGGACTCACCAGCTCCCCACAGAGCCAGTCCCTGCCCTTTTCCTGGCTGGCTCCAGACTGACTCCAAAAATGGCTTCTCTCCTTTTCTAATCTACCTGGGACAGGTATCTAACTCCCTATTGGCTGCTGGGCAGACTCTGAGTTTGCCCTAGCTCACCCTCCCTGAGCTGCCGGCAGACAGAGCTCCAGGAATCTAGGTAATCTCCTTGGGGGTTACACCAATATTTAGGGAAAAAAGATCTGAATCATAATCAAAAGTTGAACCTACTAAGATGAACCTCATAATAATAATACTTTGCACTTCCACATTGTCTTTCACATGGGAAGCTCAAAGTGCTTTACAAAGGTGCATAAATTTTCAGTTATGGAAATCCTTTCAATCTTAGTTCAAAACAGGTTTGGGAACTTTTGTGAAAGAACCAGTTCAAATAGAGGGGCAGGCCTGGAATCTGAAAAAGGGTGTTTTTTTTTGTTTTTTTGAAAACACACTGTTTTCCCATGGCTGAATCATATCGCAGTTCCCTTATGCAAACTTCAGGTGCAATTGATTGATGCCTATTTGCACAGATCCTCACTAGTTTACTGTGTAATTATCAACCCAGACCTAAATGTGTGACAGAGCCAGGTGTCTAAAAATGTAGATAAGGATCTAGTGAGATTTACAAACGTGCCTAAACAGGTTAGGAGCTAACTCTCGTTGAAAGTCAGTGTATTTAAGGCAGGACTGGCTCCAACTTTTTTGCCCCCCAAAGCAGAGAAGAGGTAAAAAAAAAAAAAAAGCCATGCCACCAAATTGCCAAAGAAGACCTGGACATGCTACCCCTTTCCATTGGCTGCCCCAAGCATCTGCTTCCTGCACTGGTACCTGGAGCCGGCCCTGACTTAAGGGGACAAGGTGGATGAGGTAATATCTTTTATTGGATCTGTGGCACTCAGAAGCTTTTCTCCTTCACCTACAAAAGTTGATCCAATAAAAGATTTTACGTCCACCCCCCAGGTCTCTCTCATATCCTGGGACTAACATAGCTACAACAACAATGTATTTAGGTACATTTATAAATCCCACTAGGTGTCTGTCTGCGGCTTTAGAACATAAATACCTTTGTGAAATTGGACCAAAATAAGGGACACAATTATTCATTTAGGAAACTAGACTTTCCCTGGGATACATTCTATAAATGTAAATGATTATTCACTTCTGATTTAAATGATTCCCAACAATCAAAGTGAGGGGACATCATATTAATGTGGAATGTGAGTAACTCTGGGACTAAAATGAGACATACTTCCAAATGAGGAACATAGTAAGTATGATTCACTGGTAGTCCAGCATCATAAATGGGCATAAATCATAATTTTAAGGCAACAACAGAACTCTTATCTCAGAGAAATTTTCCCATGTGAAACTGGATTATAATTATTATGAGTCTCTGCATAAAATAATAAGACAATCCCTAATAGGTGGGTGAATTGCAGGAGACTATAAGCTTCTTCCAGGAACTCACACAAACTAGGGCTCAGTTCTGATGTACAAGAGAATTATCATCTCAAGGAAACAAATTTCCTTTTCCAAAACTGGAATACAATTAGCTGTATGAGCCATAATCTAAAATAATAATAATAGAATAGTTCTTAACAGCTATGTGTATTAGAGAAAATAGTGTACTGTACAAAGAGAGTAAGACAGATGGGGGTGGGGCTAAGTAAAACTGTGTTTTTTCTGATCTGATTGTTCCAACTGAATCAGAAAGCTCAACTCAACTGTAGCCACTTTCTCTCTGACAAAACAAATGAAAATGTCTTCTGCTGATCTTGATTGACCAGTTTGATAGCCCATATGGGGACACCAAAGCAATACTAAGTAGGTTCCATTATATGACCTGGTCTACCCTAACAATGACATTAATTACATGATGTACAGCAATCTGATAAAGCTCTGATATATCTAAATACAACAAAACATCTTGGCTAAGGATGAGTCATTGATGCAAACCATGGCTGGTTGACTGAAACAGATGTAACTTAAAGCAAAGCTCTTTTCAAATTCTAAGAGTGTGCCTACACTTACTGGAGGATCAATGAGAGGCAATCAATGCATCAGCAGTCGATTTAGCGGGTCTCATGAAGACCATTAAATCAACTGCAGATTGCTCTCCCATCGACTCCTGTATTCCTCTGGATTGAGAAGAGTAAGGGGAGTCAAAGGGAGAGTATCTCCCTTCGACATCGCATAGTATGGCCCCCATGGTAAGTAGATCTAACCTACATCGATTTTAGTTACACTATTCATGTAACTCAAATTGTGTAGCATTGATCAAATTTCCCCTGTAGTGTAGACAAAGCCTAAGTTTCAGATGAAGTTTGTACAGCTTTCTTATTATTGTACTTACTTTATAGGTGGGAAAAACCAAGGCACAGAGGTTAACTATCTTGTCCAACAAAATACAATAAGTCAGTGGCAGCGATAACACAACTCAGCGCATCTGAATCCTATTCCCCTGCTTTAACTACATATAATGCTGTTCCCTGATAGACCATCAAAGTAACTAAAAGGAGAATGTGAAATAAAGCGGGCAGGGATGAGGCAGAAGGAGTTAATACAGTAGTAGAGATGGAAAATTCAGATCAGCATTTTGCTTTCCAAAGCACTTTAAGGTAGGGAGTGTTCAGATTTTGAATTCCAGTTCAGTTCATCACAGATACAGACTTTCAGAGGTGCTCAGAATCCCATTTGTGTAAAAATAGAAAAACTCATTTAGCTACATAAAACCTACTTAGGTTCCTATTTTTGAGAATCTTGGCTACTGCTGATGAGATACTTGCTCATATCCCTGGGCTCATTATGATGAATGGAATGGAGCAGGGAGACCTATGGAGTGATTCACCATCACCTCTTACGTTTATCATCACACAAAGCTGTGTGACATTTTTTTTGGATAAATAGTTTTTGTTGAAAAAATGCAGTTTTGGATTGATTGAAACTTCTTGTGAATTTAGGGAATAGTTTCATCCAAAAAAAAAATTCAAAACATTTCATTCTGAAGTTTTCAAAATGAAACATTACAACTTCATTTCAGAAAGACATTTGGATTCGAAATTTAGCTAGATTAATTTTTTAAAGGGCTAAAACAAAACAAAAACAAAATGAAACAAAAACAGAGAAAAACAAATAAGAAACCCCAAACAATGTGGGTCAAATGAAATGTTTCAATCAACCTGAAACAGGTTTTTTTTAGTTTTTCATTTTAGTCAGAAATTTCCTTGTGTTGGGCCGACCCAAAACAATTTTTTTCCCATATTTTTCAGTTAGCCATAGAACTGAAAAATAAATTATTCACTCAGCTCTAATCACACACTGGGCTGGTAAATGTTTGGCAGAGATATATTTTTCAGAGGAAACCTGCTGTGTCCTGGTATCCCTTAAATGTTGGTAGAGCTGTGACAAGTGCACACTGTCCAGAGAGCAGAAGGGGGATATTTTTTGTCCTGAAATCTTGTCTATTATAATATATGATTTGGCTTAGATTGGAACAATTTCCATTAAATGACGTCCATGATTTATCGGCTAACCTGGGCAGCCATAATCTTTCTCCCATTATCTTTCTGTTGACTACAAGTGGGAGCTGGATCAGGACTTACACATCTCTATAAAGCTATGTATGTTATACAATATTGGTTGGTGATGATTCTTTACATGCATTCTGTAATTTTTTATGCCTTGTTCAGTCTTTCACTCAGAAATGTCTGTGATTTATAGTGAAGGAATTGGGTATTGTCAGTCTTGATTCAGTTTTCAATGTCAGCGGTACCTTTCAGCTTGATAGGAAACAGTGCTCAACAATGCTTATTGGCTTTTTCTTTTTTTTTAAATTACAGTTTGTGCATAACAGTTATTGAAGACAATATTTAGGTGAATTATAAACCTCAGACATATAAGAACACAAATCTCAAAGGGAACTGGGTTTGTAATCATACAATGTCTATAAAAAGACTAAATGTAAAGAGTATACTTAAGATGTCTGGAAGGTGTCTGGAAGAAACCAAACTTCTCTAAACTGCCTGGGTTTGTATTTTTACTTTATTGTAGAGATGTGTTCCTCCCTGAGCTATAAACTAGAATATGCTATCTCAACAACAACAAAAAGGTTCAAATATGAATGTTTCCAGGAAAACCATATCAGCTTGTCTCTGGCATGATTTTCATTCTATCAAAGCTAATCTCCTACAATGAATAAGAGAACTTTTCCAAAGCATAAATTGTGTGTAAATTACAGTGAAAGGCTTATGTAGCTCGGTTAATGAAAATATCCAAAATATTTGAAATAATGGAAAATATTTTGTCATTTATGGCGTAGCTCTCTAGTTTCTCTCATTCTCTTCCCTGTCTACAATCCTGGAGGGACCATGTCTGAAAGCAATGATTAAAAAGTTCTCTCATATCCTGGATTCTAAGAGGTGCTGGCTATGCAGTATGGATTATGGCTGTGGGGAGGAAGCCTAGAAGTTGGCCCCACCCCAGGCAGCATCATGGTTCCTATGGGCCCAGGGCAGGCTCTTCCCATTTAAAGACTTCTATTAGTTTACTTTGGGGCCTTCATTAAATTCTGGTATTGGCTGGCAGATGGAAGGGCACAACCCATAAAACGTGGCAGAAGATGAAAATACACTCTTTCCTGGCTACTCTGCTGCTTATCGAGAGTAAAGAACTGGTTTGGGTAAAATTGAAAAAAAACTTTCTTCCAGTTTTTCCCTCTTGCTGTAGAAGTGGCTCTCATTGTTACTGAGTAGCAGCTATCAGTTGTCTCTCATCCTGTTCCTCTACTCCAGGGGTCAGCAACATATGGCACGCAGCCCATCAGGGTAATCCACTGGCGGGTCGCGAAACATTTTGTGTATGTTGACCATCCACAGGCCACCGTTCCCAGCCAATGAGAGCTGCAGGGGACCGTGCTTGTGGATGGTAAATAAAAACAAAATGTCTCGTGGCCCACCAGCAGATTACCCTGATGGTCAGCGTGCTAAAGTCTGCTGACCCTGTTCTAGTCTGCTTGCTAGCTGCTTTCCTAACACGATGGGGAGAAACAGTGGGGAATCAAGAAGGAAGTATACAAAAAGGGTTTCCACTGACTGAGAAAATGGAGGCTGTACAGAACTGGCCATCACCAAACAGTCATAGACGTGATCGGCTCCTATTACAGAAGGTTCATTTGTGGGTTTGACAATATCTCAAAAGCAGAACACAGTTCGTGTGAGAAAAGGAAAAACATTTCAGTGGTCAGTAGTGTGTGATGTAGCATTGTTGGAGCTAAAAAAGGCTCTTGGGACTGCCCCTGTCATAACTGCTTTCATATTAGGCACAAACACTTGTGCTTATGGTTTGGGTGAAACGAGAACACAAGTGACTTGAGGTTGGTACGATTTTAATAGCAAAAGTCTATGTTTTCCTCAGATAAATTATTGCACCACCCAAAAGGAAATCCTAACAGTGGTTAAATCTATAAACATTTTCATCACTATTTGTGTGGGAGGATGTTTTACGGCCAGGACAGACCATGCTTCCCTACAATGGCTCTTTACCGCCAGGAATCCTGAAGGACGGCCTCAGGTAGGAGAAACTGCAGTGCTCTGATTTCACAATTACATCCAGGCCCGGCCATAAGCATGGTAATGCTGATACCTTGTTGGGAGGCTAATTGCAAACATTGCTGTAGGCAAGGAGTCAGTTGCTCATAAAGATGGGTGTGTCTCTCTTCCTCTAATTCACTGAAGTGCCCACATTCCTGCGTCATCCACTGGAACAATGCAGATAGGGTTGCAGGAGTGGTCTCTAGACCAACGAATAACTGCCTAATAAGAGGATATCAGGATAATGTGTGATTGCAAAATTAACCATGGCCACCATGGAATGTAGTGTCTCCTCACAATACCACACTGGGAAATCTTGCAGTTTAAAGACGAAATATTTTGTATAGAAGATGGGAGAAGCCAGCAGTTGATGGATACAGGTATCAGCTAGTTGTACCAGATATATTGAAAAAAGGAGGTTCTGAGGTTATGTCATGGTCTTAAAACTACTGGAGATTTTGGGTTGCAGAAAGCTAACGGAGAATATGTAGTGGGTAAAATGTAGAAAACTGGATCAGAAAATATGATGTTTGCATTGCAAAGAATGATCCCCCTAAAACTAGGACAGCCCTTTGCAGCAGTTTCTTGTGAGCACACCAATGGAGCACATTGTCATTTATGTCCTGAGATAGAGGCTGGCAATCCATATTTGTTGGTTGCTATGGACTACTTTATAAAATGGCCTGAGACTATCCAATACGAAATCTAGAGGCTGTCAGAGTAGCAGAGGTCCTAGTGAATGAACTGAGATCATTCACCACATTTAGGGTCCTGAGTGAGTTTACACAAAGAGCAAGGAAGTAACTTTGAATCCAAAGTGTTTGAACACATTTCTGAGCTTCCAGGAATCCACAAAATTCTCACCACCTCTGCACACCCACAATCCAATAGCATGGTGGAAAAGTTCAATAGGACTTTGGGGGTTCAGCTGACTCCTTCTGTATAACAGCACAAAGGGACTGGGAACCAACATATCTCCTTTCTTTTGATGGCTTATAGAACAATAGCCAGTGAAAGGACAAAGTATATTCCAGCTCACTTCATGTTTGGTCATAAGCTAAGGACCCCAGCAAACCTCTTGTATGCAGTTCCAGAGGAAGAACAAAAAGATTTGAACTATTTGGACTATGCAGAAGCCCCACAATCCTAAACTGAAGAAGCTCACATCTTCGCTAGGGAAAACTTGAGGATAGTTTCTGATAAATTAAAAGGCCATATGAAGGCCCTATAAAATGAAAAGGTCAATGAAAAGATGTAAGGAAAGCTTTAAAAAAAGAGGTCCTGGACTAGTTCTAAAATCTTCACAGAAAGAAAAGGTAGGATTCCTAAAACAGATAAACTCTGAGCAGCACCCTATAAAGTATGGACCTGAATAAATGAAATGGGGCACAGATTACAACAGAGTCCCAGGACTAAACCCAAAGTTATCTATAAGAACTATTTCAGAAGATATTGGCTGCTCCTTCTCTCCACAAACTGAGAATGTAGCTGTGGGTGGGGACTGTCAGAGATAGCAAGTTGCACAGAAACAATAGACACACCGCCGGGGCACACTGAAAGGAAACCCCAGGAGAGAAAAGCCCTAAAGGGATTTGGGTGGGCATAAAATTTTTGTGTGTTGGTAATATGAAAATATCCTGACAGAGAGTCTGTATATATGTAAATAGTTAAGCTTGTATCCTTTGTAATTTATTAAATCATTTCTTTTCTTTCTCTTTTGCATAGCTTATTTGAGGAGGGGGGTGTTGGGTGAAAAGTTGTTATGGGCGGAGTTTAAAAAAACTCAAATGATGATGGTGGGACTCCAACACCCTTCAGTTAGCAAACTCCCAGGATAAATTGATCACAACCCCCAACCTACTACCAAAGGATTACATGAACTGCCCAGGAATTTTAGACTGGGTGGGAGGAAGGACTTCGCTGAGAATTGTTTTGGCTAAAAGTGTATGTGAGGGAAGGGAGAACAGAGGCAAAAAGCAAGAAAGCAAAATTTGAGAGATTATTTTGTTGGGTCTGGTGTTGGCTGAAGAGAATTGGGGCTATAATAAACTATTCTTTGTTTCTGATTTCTTGTGCATTTGGATAAGCAAGGCCTTGTACATTTGCTGTAAATAAGACTGCATCAAAGAAATTACCAGGCTCCATCACCAATTTCTGCCCCCAACTAGAACATTCCCAAGGCCCTGAACTTTGACTAAAAAAGGTCAACAACATTAAAATACAATTCCCTTGCTTATTAATGAATGAAACAATAAAGGGAGTCGTATCGGCAAACAAGTTACAATAACAACTTTTATACAAGATCATTTACAGTACTGGTATTACACAATAGCACTGTCACCTGGCAGAACAAAATGTTACTGACATCACTTAACTTGTAACAGAAGACTGATAAAGCCTAACGATAGAAGGCCTGATTCTGAAAAATGCCTTTTAGGATTAAAGCCTTCATTTATTAAAAAAACTGGTCTTGTCTTCTGCTTATTTTGTCATATTCAAGTGTTCAGACATTCCACAGACTTAATGCTTTAAGCAGTGATTCTGCAGTCTCTTTTCTCTTAATTGCATTACAGTTTTCACAGGTACTTGATTGTGACATTCTTTTTTAATGTGTGGTCCCTGGATATGGTCTTCCAAAGCAAATATTTTTATAGCTTCTGATGGAGCCATTCAAACTGCATGACATGAAAACATAACAATGACTATCAATTAAATCTCACTTAGTTGTTGGACTGTGGTTTTCAAAGGTTAAAGTTCTCTTTCTAGCTATTAATTGATGTTTAATTCCCCTCTCTCCCTCCCCGTCCCATTTACAGGCTAGTTAAAGGGGTAACAAAACTAGTGTTTTCTGTGGGAACTAATAATATTATATTTCCAAAGGAAAAAAGGTTGAAGGATTAAGAAAGGGATAATTCACACTAGTGATTTGCCATGCTTTACTGGTTTCTGAGACGTCTTAAGTTTTGCCCTCAGCTGGTATTCTAGCCCCATATAAATAAGTGCTATATAGCAATCCTCATTATTTGTTGAATAATGTTTCATGTGATTTTCATACATTGTTAATTATCTCATTATATCCTGGTGCTTGGAGATGACATTTTCATTGTGGACATTAACTTTTTTATTTGGGTTTTGAAACTTGCTTCATCTGGCTGAACTAAGATGCCTTTTAAATCATAATCCATGTTCGTTCCTATTTTAAATGTTAAAATAAACAAAGATCATGCATTTTTCACTGCTAAGGTACCTTTCATGTGGTTAGCCTGCTGCCACTTTAGTAATGTCAGACACTGCTGTAAACACACAGCACATATGCTAATGAAAGACTAATATTGAATATACTTACTGCAACATAGAATAGATATTTATGCATATCTCTGTATAGATGAATACATTTAAGATTGCCATTTGAATAATGCATAGTAGATTAAAGACATAGGAAATACAAAATCAGAGGATTTATTATTATTTATTTGCATTGCAGTAGCACTTTTCAGCTACAGTTATTGAGTGGAATCCCCTTGTGCTAGATACAGTACAAACCCCCCAAACCTTAGAGTCTAAAAGGCATTGGTTCTTTATATCTTGATACGCATAGCTTTACATCTTGATTCACATATGTTAAGGTGGGAGGAAGCTAAGAAGGAAACAAAACTTTCTGTTAACAGTGGTGTATTTCTTCTTTCCATCCATTGAACCACAACGTTTGTATACTGTTATGTAATGTTACAAAAAGAGGTTGTCAGATGTGCTATTAGTACCAAACTGGTAAATATTGCACTGGTTTGTTTCCTATCCAGTTAAGTTTACTTTTGTTTTGACAGTCTCATGCAGCATGTGTGAAAAGGAGTAATAACAGTGTCCCAAAAAGTGTACCATAGAGGTGATCAGAGTAATAATATTTATATTAATATTAAGTTTCTGACCCCAAATATCTATCACTATTTTTCAGTTGTTAGAATGTGGGTAGGGTTTGTATTTTAAAAAACTTCAATTATTCTTTCCAACAATTACTTTAATATGTAGAGTGGGTTGTCATTTTCTTGGGGGGAGGGGTGGTTCCATTAATTTATTTCATGAAGCTTTAATAGTTCAAAGGAAAACTTCAGTGAGAAAATAAGTGTTATTTGGTATTGTAAGCTCTGTGTAAACAACAACTTGAGTTATTTGTATTTAGAATTCTTAAATTCCGTATGTGTAATTGTTAAAATAGTAATCCAGCATGATTTGTCTTCTTGTTGGGAGTGCTTCCTTTTTGTTCTTTTAGTTTCTGTTCTGGCAAATGGTTTTGTTTTAAAGTTTAAAGCTACTTTTGGCAGGCCAAACTAACAAAAGCCACATCCATCATAGTTTTAACCAAAACCAAACAAGAAATAGTCTTGTTTCCTAGAATTATCTTTCTTTTCCCAAAATCTGTACAAAGTAAAACAGTTATATAAAACAACTTTGGGAGAAAAAAGTTGATTTGCTTGCCCACTTCACTTTCTGTAGATACTCTTTAGTTTAATTGGCTGTTTTTCTGCTCAGTCTCTCCTGATACTCAGAAAGAATATGGGTTATTTACTTTCCCCTGTTGACTTGGCCTGGCTGAGGAGTAGAATGATGGCTGATACCTTTATGACTGGAATTATAGGACAAGTTTGCCTGTGATAGAAGGGAACTGTGGACTTGATGACTGAGGAAGTGCCTTCCAGTTCTATGTAGGTCTGGGTGACTAATGGAATTTTTGGTTTCCTGGCAATTCTAAAAATACATTTTGGGTAAAACTGAAAACACGATTGTAGTTTTGACATGAGCCCACTTAAGCCCCCTATATTTGGCACAGGGGATACCTGAAGAATACTGTGAAAGCTGTGGCAACATTTATTTAGTTAGAAAGACAATTGATAAATATATTTGAGAGTGTCTATATCAGGGGTCAGCAACCTTTCAGAAGTGGTGTGCCAAGTCTTCATTTATTCACTCTAATGTAAGGTTTTGCGTGCCAGCAATACATTTTAATGTTTTTAGAAGGTCTCTTTCTATAAATCTATAATATGTAACTAAACTATTGTTGTATGTACAGTAAATAAGGTTTTCAAAATTTTTAAGAAGCTTCATTTAAAATTAAATTAAAATGCAAAGCCCCCCCAGACCAGTGGCCAGGACCCAGGCAGCGTGAGTGCCACTGAAAAGCAGCTCGCGTGCCACCTTCGGCACTCGTGCCATAGGTTGCCTACCCCTGGTTTATATAGTGAAAACCACTCACACATTTTCTGCTTTATGGCCAGTACTATAGAATGGATAGCAAGCAAACCATGTTACAGTTTGGTTGAAAGTAGAACCACCTCTAGCTGTTCAAATTGCCTCCCAGTGGGCTGTCACGTGTCTTCACAAACTGTTGCAAAAATAATATTAAATATGTTCTGCAATAGACTATAAGAATTAAAGGAATATTAGGATCTACTGAGTTTTTGAGTCTACTTAAAGATCTTTCCATATAAGTAAATAAACAGTCTACATTGTTGTTTTAATAAATAAAAATGTTATATTTTTTTAAAAGAAATCTTACTAAATCCTTAATCCAGAATTGTGCTGTGTAATAACACCATCACTGTTACATTATGTCATTGTGCTAATGCAGTACACATGGAGAAACATGTGTCACACAGCTAGGTACACCACAGAGTGAGTGGAATGAGATGATCTCATTCTGTTTTCTGTCTACTGTTCCTATAAACATAGAGGAGGCCTCACCTGCTGCAGGGGCAGCTGTGGGGCAACTGACATCCTATGTTTTCAGTTCAGATGCAGAATGTTGCAGCATGAATCCCTAGGGCTAGAGACTGCCAAATCTTACTCATCAGGGGTAGGATTTTCAAAAGCATCTAAGTGACTTATACGCCCGTAACTTGTGATTCTAAGTCACTTGAAAATCCCCTCTCCCAACCCCAAATTGATTTAAAGGAATCATTTGCACTATGAGGTAACACCCTATTATGTGTAAAGGTGAAAGAATTGGGCTTTGTCTTCTTTCTTCATGAAGATTTCTGATACGTTGTCTTCCTTATTTCAAATTAAATCACCTAAGAGGAAAAATACTTGCTTCACTCTATGTGCTCTAGAAATAATCCTGAAGAAACAGGATAACTGAATTATCTTCAGACAGCTGATTCTTCCACCCATCTAAGGAGTTCCTCACTTGTAGAGGAATCGTCACTTGTTTGTCCAATATGTCTGTGACTGGAGAGTAGGTCATTCTGAGCCAGCCCTAGAAGCAGGGGAGATATAGCCTTGCATGAATGGTGACTAAGGTGCAAGCTTCTGTGTGTCCCAGGAGCTGAAGACAGTTTCTCATTGTGGTTCAAGGGTTCTCCTGAACTACCCATACCATATGTGGTGAAGGGTATGGTTGTGTTTATTTTAAATAAAATGTGGTTTACAGGGTGCTTATGCATAGGGAAGCATGCTGTGGCTCACCGGCCTAGCAACATTCTGGAGAAGGCCATGGGGAGGGGTGTGAGCTCGGCATGTGGACTGGAGCACTATGAGCATGTGATAAACAAACCCATATATGGGTTTGTTTAACTCTGATTGGTTAAGGTTCATGTTATGTAAGTTGTTATATAACTTGTTATATAAGCACCATGTGCTATAAAGTAGCGAGGGGAGGGGCTCCTTGCTGGAGGGACTCTGCCTGATTCTTTGTACCAGGGGCTCTCTTTGTGCACATGTTGAATAAAGCTTTATTGAATTGAATCGCATTGGATCGAAGTCCCATGATTTCTACCCAGCATCAGACTCACTGGGAACCACCAAATCCCAAGAGTGGCAAGATTACAGATCTGTGTAAGGGAAGATAGGTTCTGGCTGTCAGTGAGTCCAAATATACCCCTATACACTGTGTCTTCTTTATAGGGGTTAATGTGGACTTTTGTTTTACAAACCCAAGGCTGGAACAGAGCAAAGGCTGTCTAGTTGGAAGCTAACATGACTTCATAGGACAAGCCCTTGAGTAGCAAGTCATCAAGATATAGGAAGACTAGGATCTCTTCTTGTCAGAGGTCAGCAGCCACTTCTGCTAGCACTTTTGAGAACACTCTTGGGGATGAGGAAAGGCTAAAGGGAAGCATTTGTATTGGAAATGATCCTGGCCTATAGCGAAGAATAGCTATTTCCTGAGCAATTGGTATATCATTAAATGGAAATAGGCATCTTGTAGGTTAAGAGCTGAAAACCAATCCCCTATCTCTAGTGAAGGAATTATAGCTGCCAGAGTCACTATACTGAACTGAGAAGTTATTGAGCTAAAATTGGTCTCCGCCCTTTGTTCCTCTTTGCCACAGGAAACACTTAGAGTAAAATCTTTTTCCCTTCTGAGGAGGAAGACCCAGCTCTATTGCTCATGATCTAGGGAGTTTACTTCTTGTCTCAATAAAAACTCTTGAGAGGGGTCCCTGAAGAGAAATAGGGAGGGGGGTTAAAGGTCAAATGGATGGTATAGCCTCATTTTATGACCTCTACCACCCACTTGTCTGTAGTGATCCACCTTCAAGCATATTAGAAATAGGCAAGGCGGTCTTCAAAGCAGGGGAGGTGGGATAATGTACACATCTGTATATCAAGAGGGGCAGGAGGATTTGAACTCTTGACTAACCCATCAAAACTGTTACTTTGAAGATGTCTGGTTGGTTGTGGAGAGTGGGTGGGCAAGCAGCCCCCCATCTCTGAAATCTGTATCCTTCTCTGGGACCCCAGTAGATCTATGGAGCCTGAAAAACTGAGCAGAATGTGATCTCTAGGCAATCTGTGACCAGCTAAATCTTTTCTTATTTGTAGGTGTATATACGTCCAGGGGTTGCAAAGTAACCCTAGAGTCCTTTACAGTGTGCAAACACTCATCCATGGTTTCCAAGAACAGTTTAAGATGATCAAAGGGGAGGTTCTGCATAGTGTTCTTTACTTCTCTCGGAAACCCTGGTTATAGAGTTATGATGCCCTGCGCACAAGCACCGCCATAGAGATGGAGCTGGTAGCAGTGTCCACAGCACCTAAGGATGCCACATGCATCGATACCTTTGGTTGGGCTGGATGCAGAGGTTCCAATGGCTGGGCTGAACTTAACAGTGCAAATCCCAAACATCTATACTTGCCCCCCTTGCTGGTAGACAATACATAGGCCCTATTGGAGCCTGTCTCAGCTTCATGCTGTGGGACTTTATGGCCCTGCCAGTGCTGGAAGAGGAGTCCTTCAACTCAATAGTACCAAGCTCAGAGATCAAACTTCATACACTGTAGTTCTCACCAGGATCCTGAGCTTTTTCAGATCTGGCTCCTTAAAGTAAGAGTCTGCTCTCTTCTGTTTGGAAGCCTTCAAAACCTTCCCCTTCTTAGGGGAATCCTGTGCCAATGTAGAAGTGACACTGGATCTGTCTGGAGGCAGGTGTACAGGGGTGAAGAGGGGTGTCTCCTGACCTATCTCAGAAGCTGGCTGAAGGGAGCATTCCTTTCTTCACAGTTTGAGTTTATTTTTTCCTTGCTCTGGGTATGAGGTCCAGGCAGACGTTGCCCTTCTGGGTGATGTGGGACTCCCCCAAGCAATGAACACCCTTGGAGTGGCCATCATTCCCATCATTCTTGGCAGAGGAGGCAACATTTAAAACCTGGCAAGCCAGGCATGCCCTGCCAGGAAAAAAAATAAGTCTCTCGAAGTGGAAAGAGAAGCAAAACAATCTTCTCATTACTTATTTAACTAACTATAACTATGCCAATGACTATCAATAGAGACACTAGACAAGCCAAGGCATGCTAAAAGCAGACATGCTAGGGCTCTGTCTGAGAGAAGGAACTGAGGGTGATTCACCTATTTACCCCTACATAGCCTCAGTATCTGGCACAAGGAGGCAGAGGGCTCAAGTGAGGGATGCCTGGACACTGACAACCGATCAAGTACTTGAGAGGTGCTTGCACACTTGATGTGAAGCACCCACAGGGACACTATTCGAAGAAGAATTTGAGAGTTGCAGATTTGGTTTTGTTCTGATGTGCAATGAAATTTGAAGTTTTTCATTATAAAACATGAGGGGAGGAGAGAGAGACTGAGACTAGATCCCTGTTCCAAATCAGGCAGAACAGGGACTTGAATCTTGTTTCTATCAGTATTGATCAGAAAGTCTGTTCTGAAACCCAGAAATCTTCCTGATAAAGTGTTAAGTTGTCCTAACGATATGCATGTGAGTTGGGAAACTGAGGCAGAGGCAAGATCAGATGCTGGTTTGGGGTACACCCTGTTACAGCTCCTTGCTACTCTAATTTATAATCACATAACTCAATTGATTACAATAGACTAGCATGGTTGTAAAAATATATGTCCTAGTCTTATGTTATTAACCGTAATAAAATAACACTTGCTAACATATGCAAGATGGCAATAAATTGGTTTAAAATTCCACTCCTCAATTTCTGTTCTGCAGTTCCTCCCACATACTAGAATTGTGTGAAACTTTTCTAATGAGTCTGGAAACCAGACAAAGCTGCTTAATTTAAGATTATTACAAATTTGGGCCATAGAACCACAAACTGAATTTTGAGCAAGTCTTGGCCAAATTTCAAATGAATATGGCCCACTTTACTGTTTTAGGGGGAAACTCGAAGAATACTGGTAGTTTTGACCCAAAACCATATGAAATTTGGCAATGTTAGTTGAGTTTCTTTGTGAGTTTTAGGGTTCATTCAAACCCAGAATTCAAAGTTAACCCCAGGATTTATGTATTGAGATAAAAATAAACTGAGGAATTAAATCCATACAAAGAAAAATGCTTGTATGTAGCCCTGTTAATTGGAACTGTAGAGATCTGCATGGCTCATTATTCATCTGCCTTCATCATGAAGCCTTCTCTGTGCCAGACAATCATTTCCTCCAATTTAACATTAGTAAACATACCTCCAGGAGCTAATATACCAATAAATCAATGCCAAGATTTAAATAAAGCAAAAAAGTTATTTACTTTCTTGGATGGCCCATGCTATAGCTGATTTTAAAAAGTCATTTTTTAACTACAACGTTTTCATTTCAAGGTTTCAAAACAGAAAAAAAAAACTGTAGTTTTCACCTTTTACTTTTTTCACCCATCCTTCAGCCCGCCCCCTTTTTCAACTATACCACTGGAAAAAGGAGATTGGTGGAAGGAAAAAGGGGCAAAAGGGAATAAAATAGAACCAGAAAATTTAAAAAAATGAAAAATTGTTGGAAAAAATGTCAATGCACTCTAGGCCATGCTGTATCATTTTGAACTTTCCATCAACTCTATCATTCAACAGCTAAGGTCTCTATCATAACCTAGTCCCAGATTTGGACCTTAGCATCCAAAATATGGGGGTTAGCATGAAAACCTCCAAGCTTAGTTACCAGCTTGGACCTGGTAAAGCTGCCACCACCCAAAAAATTAGAGTGCTTTGGGGCACTCTGGTCCCCCCAAACCTTCCCTGGGGACCCCAAGACCCAAATCCCTTGAGTCTCACAACAAAGGGAAATAAACCTTTTCCCTTCCCCCCTCCAGATGTTGCTGGAGAGACACACAGAAGCAAGCTCCGTGAATCTAAACAGAGGGATTCCACCCTCCCCGTTTCCAGCCTTGGAAAACAGAAGTACCGAGAGCTAATCTCTCTTTCCCCCTCACCCAGAGGGAATGCAAAGTCAGGCTAGTAAATCTAACACACACAGATTTCCCCCTGACTTCTTCCTCCCACCAATTCCCTGGTGAGCACAAACTCAATTCCCTGGAGTTCCCCACTAAAGAAAAACTCCAACAGGTCTTAAAAAGAAAGCTTTATATAAAAAGAAAGAAAAATACATAAAAATGGTCTCTCTGTATCAAGGTGACAAATACAGGGTCAATTGCTTAAAAGAAATATGAATAAACAGCCTTATTCAAAAAGAATACAATTCAAAGCACTCCAGCAACTATAGACATGTAAATACAAAAAAAACCATATAAATCACTATCTGATCTTTTGTACTTACAACTGGGAAACAGAAGATTAGAAAGGCAGGAGACAGAAAAAATCACTTCTCATAGCCGAGAGAGTACAGGCAGAAGACCAAAGAACAAAGGACTCACACACAAACTTCCCTCCACCCAGATCTGAAAAAGTCTGGTTTCCTGATTGGTCCTCTGGTCAGGTGTTTCAGGTACTTCTTTCCAGGTGTAAGAGACATTAACCCTTAGCTATCTGTTTATGACAGTCTCTTCAAAGGGATTACTCCCAGTGAGTAAAAATAAGTGCATGCATACGCTTTTGTAGCATTGGGGTCCAAAATGCTAGTGTGTTTTGACAAAGGAAACAGAAACATACTAGATTTTTTAAAAAGTTAATTGAAATATAGTCATATCTATTTTTTTTGTCCATGTCCATAGTTTGAAAGATGAGAGCTGGAATTAGAGTATCTGTTTAGTGTTATTCCTGGTTACAGATATAAACAGAAAAGTGATACTTATAGTGACAATGTGTGGATTTTTCTTCTCAACTTTTTCTGGTTTCCTGGCAAAGAGAGAAAACCGCACCAGGACAAGGCTGGCTCCCTGATGAATTTCTAAAGGGTGACGAAATTGCAGGGCTACATGAATCCTAGTTCTATTGGCTTTGCACTGAGGAATTTTTCAAATTTCACCTTCAAAAATATGCAGATAATTTTCAGTGTTGCCAAAAGAAGCAATGTAACTTTACACAGTCACAAAGTGTCCAGTCCACCTAGTGTCTGAGCTGTGAACCCTATGAAAGGCAAGGGAAAAGTGTGATTTGACTAAAACATGATCCTGTCAGAATGTAAAGAATGCATGAATGTGCAGAACTATGACATATGCTTCCAAGCATGTCATTCTGCCTTGAACTACCCACTCCAGTCTATTTGAAAGAAAGTGTTAGCATTTGAATGAAAAGGGAGCTTCCACAAGATCTTAGCAGGCCACACGTAAAATAAAATGATTCATTGTAACTAATATTGCTCTGACATCACAGCAGAGGCCCAACCTGAAAATCCTAGTTTTCCATTAGTTATGGCTAACCAGGCCTATAAACAGAATACACTAAGGCCTCACACTCTGAATTCCCTTTTCATACATATTACACACCAAGCTGAAACTGTCAGCAGGCTTTGGTCCTAGATAGCTATGCCAGTATAAACACTAGCACACCTTTGAGGAATAGTGATGAAGTCCGTCATGATTTTGCTCTGAAAAGAAGCGATTATTAACCAGGAGAACCCAGGTCAGTTTTATAGGTCTTCTCTGGGAATCCCAGCTAAATACCTGACTGCTAACTAATACCTGCTGAAAGGGTGAGATTCCACACAACTCACTTGGCTGTTGTATTGTGAGGTTGAACTAATAAAATGGTACAGCAACAAAGAGCTTAATTTTTTTCAAGAATGAAACTGCTTGAGATATTGCCCAGTGTCTTCTGCAACATGAAGCTTTAACGAACAATTTTCAGCTGTATCAAGGCAAAATCAGATGCTGGTATTTTCAGAGACCCATTTGGCCTGACAAAAAGGCTCTGGAGGAGTAGACTAAAAAGGCATTGGGATGGGATGAAGAAAATTCTTTCGTTTGGACACCATTACTTATACAAACATGACTGAAACGCCACACAGTTGCACTTTGTAATGAAAATGCAAATAAAATAATGATATTTAGCTATTCTGAAAGACCAAAAACTACTGCGAACCAAATGCTGCCCTCAGCTTTACAAGCCAGAGTCTCAAAAATATTTATATAGGGTATAAGTGAGAGAAGGATTTGACCCTATGCACTTAATGTAGTGCATCCATTTTCAAAGTTAGCCCTTTCATATGCACTAAGGGTTCCACTCTCCCCTATGTAATAACCCAGATAAGGGTGAGTAAACGCCACAGGTTTCAACTCATTGACTTCTGGTCCTTTGGGGAATGTGGTCTGCCCTTCTGCAGAAGAGAGCCTGGATTTTCACCCCTGAAGTATGCAAATCCCAGGAGATCCTCAGAAAACAAGACAACTTCATAGCAGTAGTTCTTTCCCATTAGTATTGAGAAGCAAAGTATTACTGGGTCCTAAAGGGACCAGGTCCCTTTAACTATCATTGCTTAAGGCTCTACTTTTATTACACTGGTTTTTTTTCAAAACTTTTTATTGTTGTTAGCAGCTTAATTGTTTAATTTTTTTTTTATTTTGTGCTTGCTACCTGCTGGCTGGTTTTTAAGGAGGTATTATTTGCTTTTCTCACAGACAGAAATAAGTGGGATTATATGGTATACATGCTCTTGCTTTTGTTGCAAACTGTTAAATTTCTCAGGCTATTGTTTTGTAGGTTATTAATCCTGCTAATTCCATTCCTGCTATGGAATATGTGGTTATATCAGAGTGGATCATCTTCTTGTGAATGGGCAGTGTCTCCCCCCCACGGACAGACTGGCATTTAAACACTTTTTGTATATTTATGGCTGCACATGGACTGCCATGAACTGCTAAACAGAAAAGACACAGCTGGTATCAAACCTGTTCCTTGCATTGTCTATAGTCCATGACTTCCCTTGTTCTCTACCATACAGAATTCCCTAAATTTGGAGTCTAATCCCTCTTCTAAGGCTTGCGGGATGGTTTGAGCATTTCATAACTTTCTCAAGGAGTTCCCATTACTTCCCTAAAATAAACATGGTTGCTTGTTCAGTAGTAATCATATTAAGACTGAAGACAAGCCAAGGGGTGCTCTAGACATTTTGCCTCCTCAAGCATGGCGGCATGCTGCGGGCGCGCTATGCCGGCCACCGGGAGGGCAGCAGGCAGCTCCGGTGGACCTCCCGCAGGCGTGCCTGCGGAGGGTCCACCGGAGCTGTGGGACCAGCGGATCCTTCACAGGCACACCTACTGGAGGTCCACCGGAGCCGCCTGCCGCCCTCCCGGCGGCCAGCATAGCGCCACCCACAGCATGCTGCCCCAAGCACTCACTTGGCGTGCTGCAGCCTGGAGCCGCCCCTGGTCAAGCCTTATCTAGAGACTTGAATTTAGAAAATGCTCATGGAAAGCACCTGACCTGTCAATATGACTTTATTATCACTATTTTGGCATTAGAGAGAGATCCTACATGTCTGTATAATGCTGTTGATATTTTGGATATTAAATGACATGGCACAGGGTGAAACAAAAGAGAGGAGAAAACAAATAACCCCAGCTCTGGCTTCTTCCTCTGTCCCAGCAGCTGGCCATGCAAGGGCCACCCAGTAACATTCATTTGCACTACACATCCACAGGGCAAGCTCTAGGTTTTTTGCTGCCCCAAGCAAAAACATTTCCCCTCCACCACCCTTTTTTTGGTTTTTACACGTTTGCACTTTGCAATGCTTTTGTTTTGTTTTTTGACTGTTTAAAATTAAAAAAGAAATGAAAACAGAGAATTTATAGTTAGTGAAATAAAACAATTTCCTACTAGTGTACTCATTTAATTTCAATAAAATCACAATTACAAACAATTTGGGTTCAATTATAAACTGTAATGAAAGACGTTAGTGTCTTCTGGTGTGCCCAGTTTCTCATAAGTAAAAAATTTATATGAACTGAATGTTTCTGGTTTTTATGCTTGCGTAGCCTTTTAATAATTCAGTGAAATCTATTTTTTTTGCAATGATACTTTCAATTGAAATGAATGTGAGTCCTGACAAATGATTTTGAGACATGGTGGACCTCAAATAATATTTTAGTAATTTCAGTTTTGAGAAACTGCACTCACCAAAAACCAATGATACTGGTAATGTCACCTTTTAAAAAATACTTATTTGAAGTACAAGACAGTTTTTCTAATTCTTTTTGCTGTTTCTCTCTTTGTTGCCAGTGAGCAGCACCGGAAAGTTGTTTTCATTTTTGTCCCCGCATTACCACTGGCACCAATGCGAAGTGGAAATTGGCATGAATGGCGCCAATAGGACGGCACAGTACATACAAGTAATCGTGATTTGTGATTTAATCAATAACCATTAAAGTTTATACATGTACGCACTGTGATAGATCCAGGCCAGTTGGGAACAGCAGAGATATACTGGCCACTGGAAAAGTAGTTTTCTGCACTCTGAGTGACCAGAGCAGGGGCTGCTCTAGGCTAATGAGAACACCTGACTCCAATTAACCTGATAAGAGTCAGGTGAGGCTGGTAAGCACCCTACTCTAATTAAGGCCCCTCCGATGCTATAAAAGGGCTCAGGCCAGTCAGACCAAAGGGGAGCCAGAGGAGAGGAAGTGCGTGCAAGGACCTGGGAGCAAGAGGTGTGCAAGAAGCTGAGAGTGAGTAGGCATACTGCCAGAGGATTGAGAAGTACAAGCGTTATCAGACTTCAGGAGGAAGGTCTGGTGATGAGGACAAAGAAGGTGTTGGGACGAGGCCATGGGGAAGTAGCCCAGGGAGTTGTAGCTGTTGCGCAACTGTATCAGGAGGCACTCTAGACATCTGCAGTCCACAGGGCCCTGGGCTGGAACCCGGAGTAGAGGGAGGGCCTGAGTACCCTCCAAACCTCCTGACTCCTGATCAAACAGAGGAGGAATTGACCTGGACTGTGGCTTCTACCAGAGGAGAAGGTCTCTGGGCTGTTTCCCGATCCACAGGGTGAATCTGTGAGGTGAGCAAATCCACCAATAAGTGCAGGACCCACCAAGGTAGAGGAGGAACTTTGTCACAGCATGTTCACATGATGAGTGACCATGTTACAATGTGACACAATATTTTTCACATCATACTCCTGTCACATTACTGAAGATTTTTTTGATCTTCATGTATTTTTTTTCCCGTACATTGGTGGATTTTTCCCCAAAAAAAGGATGGCCGGAGTACCGCCCCTCGAAATGTGCTGCCCCAAGCACGTGCTTGCTTTGCTGGTGCCTAGAGCCGGTCCTGCAGGTCCAGAATGACCCAGGCTGTGATCCTGCAACCTGACCCACTCAAACCCCCATGTGGAACCACAGTGAAATGTATCAGAGGGGCAGACATGTTAGTCTGGATCTGTAAAAGGAGCAAAGAGTCCTGTGGCACCTTATAGACTGACAGACGTATTGGAGCATGAGCTTTCGTGCGTGAATACCCACTTCGTCGGATGCCATCACAGTGAAATGAACAAGGCTCGGAGTGAGTGCAGGAATTCACCCATGGGCATCATCTGGCAGGTTCAGGGACTCAGGTGTTACCACAGATGTCCATTAAAGTATTAACTTGCTTTTATTCATTGGCTTAAGGCCTCAGCATTCTTTAACTGTGTTCGTCATATAATTACAAGTATGTATTGGATGCTGTAACGTGTTCAAAGGCTTCAGTGCAGGGATTAGAATACTGTCATGGGGCTTGATTTTACAAGGGGCTGAGCACTCCCACTGACTCAAAGCGCTGTTGGGATTCAGCCTGGTGATGGACGCCCTTAGGATCCACAGGAGCACTGAGTCCCAGGCGCAAAATAATATTTTTTTCTCCTAGTTGCAAAGGGCCAGATCTTTAAAAAGATATTTAGGCACCTAGAGATGTAGATAGGTGGCAAAAGGGATTTTCAGAAGTACCTCAGTTTCCAGGCCAAGATCAATTAGTGGAGTTTTTTTATGGGGACCTCTCTGCAAAGGCTCTGCCTAGGCTCTGCTGTTCCTATAAGGTCCACACAGACCTGGTTCAGGCTGCCTGTTGGATTTCACACCCTATTCCACAGTAGTTATCTAGCTTTTGCTGCAACCTAGTTCCTTCTGCATTTCTCCCTCCATCTCTCTTCCCTGCAGCTCTGTCTAGACATGCTGCTGCTGCCAAAAGTTGCCCTTATCCAGTCACATCCTTTTACAGGTCTTTTCATTGAGTTTCTGTCCCCTCTACTTCCTAGCCAGATGGAGGGGTTTGATGTGCACTGTAGTCTCCTGTTTAGCAGATGTGTCACAACACTCAGATAACCACCATCTATGGAAGAATTTGGAGGAAACTCAAAGTTTTTCTCCTATTAGTGTCTCCTCCTGCAGGTTTTCCTTTGGAAGGGCAGAATCAGGGCCAAAGACAATGCAAATTCGAATGCAGATTTTGATAACATCCAGCTTGGATTATTTTTTATCACATCAATGGAACTAGGAGGTACTGATTTTTAATGAACAGTATTCCCACCCGTTTAAATGATAATGGGGAAAATATAATAGTAGTATCTCCTCATACTTCAGTATGTATCTGTGCTATTATGACATTCTGGTTTAGGATGCTTTGCTCCTTTCATTCTAAGTCCTTCTGATCTTCAAGACCTTTTCAGTTTACCTTTTTTCATAAGTCACAAAGACAAGAATCAATAAAACAAAACCTTTAGAAAGCTGCCACTTCCTCTTCCTCCAAAAACTTCAAGTAAAGGGCATTATCATGACATTTCTGAGAAAAATCCAAAGGCAGCAGCAGCAGCAGCACTATTTTATTAACACACATAAACAAATTTATGAAGAATTTAATCCTACCATTTTAAAATATACCTTATTATTACAGTTAACAAATAGGGAGTCTTTGGAGAGGAAGGATAGTATAGCGATTACAATACCAGTGGGAACTTAGGGGCAGGGATGCTGAGAGCGGGTTCGGCCCAGGTGAAAAAAAATGTTTGGGTCCCCCAACAAGGGCAGACCTGCTAAACAGGGCCGACGAAGCTGGGGAAGCCGGGCCCCGGGCCCCCTTCTGGACCCCCAGGCTCCAGTAATTTGTACTGGCTCTCCTCCACCCCATTGGCCCTGCTTGGGGCCCTGGCTTAAAGTCCCTGCTCTGCCACAGACTTCCTGTGACATTTTGGGCAAGTCAATTCATTTCACTGTGCCTCAGTTCCCCATCTGTAAAATAAGAGGAATAGCACTTCCCAGGGTTATTGGGAGCAGGTCTGCCAATGATGGGGAGGAGAGAGGCAATTGCCCAGGGGCCTGGGAGATTTAAAAGGGCCTGGGGGCCCCCAGCCGCCTCCACTGCCCTTTTAAATCATGCAGGCGGGCCGCAAGGCTCCTAGGCATGGGTGAGGTGGTACCAGAAGAGGTGAAGGCTGCCAGGGGGCATGTGGAAGCCCTGGCCATGCCAGAAGAGCATGCCCAGCAGCACAGACAGCAGCAGCAGCTTGCTGAGCACCAGCCAGCGCATGTGCAGCACCCTCAAAATGTCAGGTGGGCTTTTCTAGGGGGCCCATTGACTGTTCTGCCCTGGGGCCCGAAATTGCTGTCAGTGGGCCTGCTTGGGAGGATAAATATATTAGAGACGGTGAGGTGCTCAGATACTACGGTAATGTGAGACTATATAAGTGCTTTAGGTAAATAGGAAAACTATCCTGTACTTAGTTTTAGAAATGTCAAAATATGATCAGAGACCTTCCCTCTTCTCCTATTCACAGCTGGAACCATAAAGCCCACTAAAGTTAATGGATAAAAGGCATTGCTTCAAGGAGCCCATTGTAATGGGAGTATCAATGGGCGTTTTGGGTATGCAGAGAATACAGGATCAGGTACATTAGCTCTGTATTACACAGTGACCTTTACTGCCAAAAATAAAGAAACTGCAGCTTGTAAACCTTGCTTGAACTTTCTTTTCTACTTCCTTACATTTACTTTGCAATACGAAAGGATCACATTTGGCAAGCTTTCCAGAAATACTAGTACATTTTAATGTGGGTAAACCCGTGACATATTTTAATACACAAACATCATATATTATTCCAGTTTGATAAATAAAATGTTTCATAGAAAAATGAAGAACATGTTCATACTCTGTTTAAAAATTCAGGTCATGATTCTGATCTTAGGAAGAGTGGTGTACATTCTGGATAATTCTTAACTTCACTGGAGTTACCTCACATTCACACTAGCGTGAAATCAGTATTTGGTCCCCTATTCCACAAGGTCCAGATTCTGATACCCTTGGTCAGAATGAGTAGTATCTTAGTTCTCAGTGGCCTGGTCTACACTATGAATTTAGCAGTGTTAAACTGAATTAACTCGGCACCCGTCCACACAACGAAGCCTTTTATATCGATATAAAGGGCTCTTAATACCGTTATCTGTACTCCTCCCTGACGAGGGGAGTAGCACTGAAATCGGTACTGCCATGTCAGATTAGGGTTAGTGTGGCCACAATTCGACAGTATTGGCCTCTGGGCGCTATCCCACAGTGCACCATTGTGACCACTCTGGACAGCAATCTGAACTCGAATGCACTGGCCAGGTAGACAGCAAAAGCCCCACGAACTTTTGAATTTCATTTCCTGTTTGACCAGCATGGAGAGATGATCAGCACAGGTGATCACGCAGTGCTCGTCAGAGCAGGTAAACATGCAGTCTGAGAATCAAAAAAGAGCTCCAGCTTGGACTGTACGGGAGGTACTGGACCTGATCGCTATATGGGGAGATGATTGCGTGCTAACAGAACTCCATTCCAAAAGATGAAATGAAAAAAACATTTGAAAAAAACTCCAAGGCCATGATGGAGAGAGGCCACAACAGGGACTCAGTGCAGTGCAGAGTGAAAGTTAAGGAGCTCAGACAAGCTTACCAGAAAACCAAAGAAGCAAACAGAAGATCCGGGGCAGGGCCGCAGACATGCCGCTTCTACGCTGAGCTGCATGCAATTCTAGAGAGGTCCGCCACCACTACCCCACTCCTGTCCATGGATTCTGAGGTGGGGGTAATCTTAGCCATGCCTGAGGAGTCTGCAGATGGGGAAGATGATGAGGAGGAGGAAGAGGAGGATGAACTTGCAGAGAGCACACAGCACTCCGTTCTCCCCAACAGCCAGGAGCTTTTTCTGAGCCTGACGAAATTACCCTCCCAGCCTTCCCAAGCCACTATCCCAGACAATGAAGCCATGGAAGGGACCTCTGGTGAATGTACCTTTGTAAATATAAAACATGGTTTAAAAGCAAGTGTTTTTTAATGATTAATTTGCCCTGAGGGCTTGGGATGCATTCGCAGCCAGTACAGCTACTGGAAAAGTTTGTTAACGTGTCTGGGGATGGAGTGGAAATCCTCCAGGGACATCTCTATAAAGTTCTCATGGAGGTACTCTAAAAGTCTTTGCAGAAGGTTTCTGGGCAGCGCAGCCTTATTCCGTCCTCCATGGTAGGACACTTGACCACGCCATGCATGTAGCAAGTAATCTGGTATCATTGCATGACAAAGCCTGGCAGCGTATGGTCTCGGTGTTTGCTGTCATTCAAGCAACATCGGTTCTTTATCTTGCTGTGTTATCCTCAGGAGAGTGATATCATTCATGGCAACCTGGTTGAAATATGGGCATTTAATTAAGGGGACAGAGGTGTCCTTTCCTACTGGACTGTTTGCCTGTAGCTGAAAAAAAAATCCTTCTCTGCAGTTAGCCAAGCGGCAGGGGTGGGCGGGAGGGGCAACTGGCGCTGAGCTTTTTCACGTTTGGCTAGCAGGGATCTTCCTTGATCCCAGCCACGTGGTGGGGGGAGGGGTAATGCGATCATCCCAGAGAATTGGATGGGGGGGGTTGGTTTCTGCTGCTGCACGTTAACAGGAAAGACGCTGAACTCAATGGGCTTTGCTTGGTATTTGGGAAAGAAGGGCACTGGGTATATGAAGGCTGCAGAATCCAAAAGACAGTGGCTTACCATGGCCTCGTGCAAGTCGAATTCTGTTGCTCTGACCTGCATCTGTGATTTCTAACACCAAAGCTGCAGGCACTCAATATTAAGATGCACAATGTGATCTTGTACTGAAATCACATGTGCAATGTAATGTGAATAGTGTTGTTCACTGTGAAAGAGTATAACCATTGTTCTGTAAAATGTATCTTTTTAAATACTTCTCTCCTTTTTTTCCCTCCCTCCTGCAACTGAAAATTTTTCAAGCCTCTCTACTCCGTCCCAAAGGCTATCTCAGATAATGCAGTGGAAAAAAAAGACGCAAGACGAAATGTTCTCGGAAAACATGGAAGTGACCCGCAATGAAAAAGCTCATCTGAATTAGTGGAAGGACATGGTATCAAATTACAGGAAAGATGCCAGCGAACGTGAGGATAGGAGGGACGCTCGAGATGGGAGGTGGCGGCAGGAAGATCAGAGGTGTAGGCAGGAAGATCAGCGGTGGCAGGATGCAACGCTGGGGCTGCTGCGCGATCAAACTAACATGCTCTGGCATCTGGTGGAGCTTCAGGAACGGCAGTAGGATCACAGAGTGCCACTGCAGCCCCTGTATAATCACCCTCTTGCCTCACCATGTTCCATAGGCTCCTCACCCAGATGTGTAAGAATGCGTGGGGGGAGGCTCCGTGCACCGGCCCATTCCACCCCAGTGGACAGTCCAACCAAAAGGCTGTCATTACATTGAAATGTGTTTAATGGCCTTTTCCTTCCCTCCTATCCTCCTTCCAAACCCCACCCGGGCTACCTTGTCAGTTCTCTCCCTCTTTTTATAATGAATTAATAAAGAATTCACAGTTTTTAAATGATAGTGACTTTATTTCCTTAAGGAAGCTGTAATTGAAGGGGAAGGGTGGGTTGCTTACAGGAAATGAGTCAATTAAGGGGGTGTGTTTTCATCAAGGAGAAAATCACAACAGTCACATCATACCCTGGCCCGTGAAGAAACTGGTTTTCAAAGCTTCTCTGATGCGCACCCCTTCCTGGTGTGCTCTTCTAATCGCCCTGCTGTCTGTCTGTGTGTAATCAGCTGCCAGGTGATTTGCCTCAGCCTCCCACCCCGCCATAAAGGTCTCCCCCTTACTCTCACAGAGATTGTGGAGCACACAGCAAGCAGCAATAACAATGGGGACATTGGTTTGGCTGAGATCCGAGCGAGTCAGTAATGTGCGCCAGCACGCCTTTAAATGGCCAAATGCACATTCGACCACCATTCTGCACTTGCTCAGCCTGTAGTTGAACAACTCCTGACTACTGTCCAGGCTGCCTGTGTATGGCTTCATGAGCCATGGCATGAAGGGGTAGGCTGGGTCCCCCAGGATAACTATAGGCCAACATCCCCAACTGTTATTTTCTGGTCTGGGAAGTAATTCTCTTGCTGCAGCCATTTAAACAGAGTAGTGTTCCTGAAGATGCGAGCGTCATGAACCCTTCCCAGCCATCCCATGTGGATGTTGGTGAAACGTCCCTTGTGACCCACCAGTGCTTGCAGCACCATTGAAAAGTACTTCTTGCGGCTTATGTACTGGGTGCCCTGGTGCTCCAGTGCCAAGATAAGGATATGGGTTCCATCTATCCCCCCACCACAGTTAGGGAATCCCATTGCAGCAAAGCCATCCACTATGACCTGCACATTTCCCAGTCATTAGCTTTCGTAGCAGCAGCTTAGTGATTGCTTTGGCTACTTGCATCACAGCTGCCCCCAAAGTAGATTTGCCCATTCAAAATTGATTCCCGACTGACCGGTAGCTGTCTGGCGTGGCAAGCTTCCAGAGGGCTACCACCACGCGCTTCTCAACTATGAAGGTTGCTCTCATCTTGCTATTCTGGCTTTTCAAGGCAGGGGAAAGCACGTCACAAAGTTCCATGAAAGTGCCCTTACGCATGGGAAAGTTTCGCAGCCACTGGGAATCGTCCCACACCTGCAACACTATGCAGACCCACCAGTCTGTGCTTGTTTCCCGGGCCCAAAATCGGCGTTCAATGGCTGGAACCTGCCCCATTACCAGCATGTTCTCCAAAGCACAGGGGCCCGCCGTTTGAGAGAATTCTGTGTCCATGTCCTCATCACTCTCGTCTCTGTGCTGCCGTAGCTGCCTCTTCTTCGCCTGGTTTTGCAGATCCTGGTTCAACATAGACTGCACAAGAATGTGCGAGGTGTTTACAATGCCCATGATTGCTGTCTTGAGCTGAGCAGGCTCCATGCTTGCCATGGTATGGCGTCCAAACAGTTCACCCAGAAAAAAAGACCCGAAACGGTTGTCTACTGCTGCTTTCACGGAAGGAGGGGTGAGGCTGTACCCAGAACCACCTGCAACAATGTTTTTTGCCCCATCAAGCACTGGGATCTCAACCCAGAATTTCAATGGGCGAGGGAGACTACGGGAACTATGGGATAACTATGGAATAGCTACCCACAGTGCAACGCTCCGAAATCGACGCTAGCCTCAGTATATGGATACACACCGCCAAATTAATGCACTTAGTGTGGCCGCATGCACTCGACTTTAAACAATCTGTTTTAAAAAACTGGTTTCTGTAAAATCGGAATAGCCCTGTAGTGTAGACATACCCAGATAGTCCTATTGAAGTAAAATGAGACTACTCATGGAATAAGATTCTTCACAACATGATATCACAGTCTTGCCCTCAACTGAAGTACATCAGCTAACTTATCAAACAACTCCTGTAACTCCTCCTATGTAAATACAAAGTAACAATTGTGATACTAAGCACCCTAGTATTCACACCCTATATGCTTCTGTAATAACCTTTGTACGAAATATGCTTTGTGAGTTATCATTGGCAAACTGATCATTAATATTCTTGTATGATGTATGTATGTAATGGGGATTAAGTGCTATGAATATATTCCAGAATTATAACTGAAGTGTGTATAAACCAGGTGTGTCAGGAGGAGCTGCAAAACAGGTCTAGTCTAAACAAAGGAAAGTGTGTTTGCCTCAATTTACACATAAGTAGTAAACAGACCCATCAATGGGTAGAGGTAACCCTCACACTAACAAGTGGGGGAGAAGACAGCATGGCATCTTCACCCACCCTGACAGAGAGCATGGTCTGGGTTTTACTTTTCACAAGAATCCATTTAAAGATTTACTGGTTTATAGAGATGGGGGGAGGGAGGACAGCACAGGAGCAGATGAACCTCAAATGATAATCAACTGATTGTATATAATATTACGCTATTATAAAATGCATAGAGTTAGGTCTTTTCTGAAAGCTAATGACACACTGGTGATTAATATTGTAGTGAAATGTATGTACTAACAATATATAAGGTATTATGGATACTCACTGATATTAGGCTGTGCAGTTTGCCCATACAGGAGGGAATGTCACAGGTGGAATCAGAAACAAGGCATGCCCCATTTACATTTAAATCTTACAGGGGGAATGGGAAGACCACAGGAAGGGAAGATTAGCATGAGATGATCCTGCCTCTTGAAACAAGGTAATTGAACTTTGAGAGATATAAACAAGGATAGCACCAATCTTTTGCAAGATGTGAAAGATGGGTCCTTAAACCAAGGGATGGTTTTAGGTCTCTGGAACTATGTATAGGTGAGAAACATACTTAGGCAAATATCTATCACCTATGAAGACAAGGCAAGTCAGCTCCGAGTACTTTTGTGGAAGGTACTGACTGACGGAAAGTCAGCCATGGCTAGGAAGAAGAATAACTGGGGAGAGAAACCATCTTGAACACAACCTGTATATTTCTAGATTAAGTTTTAGATCTTTATAAGGGCATTTTTTACTTGTAATTCTTTCTATCTTTATTCCTTATACTTGAACTCACTTAATCTGATATATATTTTGTTAATACATTTGTTTAATTTTCACCATAAACCAACTCAGTGCAGTGTTGAAACAGACTAGTGTATTTACCCCCAGGTATGTTACTAAATTGTGATGTGGTTTGTGTCTTTAAAGGAACAGATTAACTTGTTTATTTCTCTGAACTGTCCAGGAGAGGGCTGAACACTTCAGGGCACACAGGGGAAAATTCAGGACTGGGGGTCTGTTGGGATCACCCACGTGGTTGTAACTAAGGCTGGTGGAAGCCAGAGTGGGACTTTGGGGCAGCAGACAGGCTGCTGGGGTCAGAGCTGCTGACCCAGGGCTGTCTAGTGCACAGACACTTCTGGGTATGACCTGCATGCTGGTAGGCTGATTGTGAGGCCCAGGTTAGGACCTCCAACAACATAGCCTTGTGAGGCCCCAAGGTTATGGGACAGGCAGTGACACAACCCCTCAATGGTCTGGAATTGGCCCTCTAAACTGTGACAACTACACTAGTTCATTTTACCCTTAGAGCCCCATAACATGATTTAATGGCATTTTCCTTAAGAATGTTTTATATCTACTTATATATTAATACAAGTAAATGTTTTATGAAGCCTAACAGAACTGTTGTTTTCTAATTGTTCGTTTTCAAATTTGATTATAAAATCAGACCCACTGTTTCTTTAAAAAAAATTATCTCCATTTTGTCTTTAATAACAACAATTCACGGGTATTATTGTCATTGTGACAGTGGCAGGTGCTTAGGTTATGACAGATCCTGTGTTGCAAAGGCAAATAAAATAAAATATAACAGTTATTTAGGCTAGTGTGTGAATGCCAGTGATAGCCAAAGTAATGGTGCCTGAATGAGGAATGCTGGTTAACGTTTATATGATGTCAAAGTAACCACACAATTAGTGAACATGAAGAAAATCAGAGGAGAAGCTTACTTAACTACTGAAAAAGGGCAACTGATGTCAGTGTATACAATGCCGCTCATAGCCACTAACAACCATAATAAACTGAAGAGCATGTCTGAACAAAAAGGATCTAAGCAAGCATTTAAGCATGCAAGCATTAAAGTAAAATGGCACATCACAGATAAATAAAGATGAAAGAAGTGCGTCAGTTTTACTTAGACATGCTATTGGAATTTTTAAACAATAGAATTCAGGACCTTTTTTTCTGGCTCTTTTTCCTCAACCCAGTGCTTAACTTTCTGGCAGTGCACACAGAGCTGTATATATACAGAATGGAGTTAGAAATCTCAGTAATTAAACGGATTTATGAACTCACATTCATGGGTTCCCATTACTTGAGCACTAGTATATTTACCAAAGAAAATAATTGGTGGCATTAAACTGGATCCTGTATTTAAATATACTAAAAAAAATAAAATAAATAAATAAAATAAAATAAAAGCTCTCTTCTTATCTTGTCCTGTATTTGTCTTTCCTTCCTTCCTTCCCTGTATTGTTTAAGGACCACTGGGCAAAAGACTATTAAAATAACCATTAAAAAAAACCTTTGACTGAAATTGTCTTAAGTGTCATTGATTGTGCTTGTTAGGAAAAAAAAGACAATGTTAGATGACAGTGCTCAGTGTCTGTTATTAAAGATTTCTTACTTTGAAACAAGACAAACAAAGTGGTAGAGGGAAAAAAAACCCATCTTTGATTCTTGCAATTAATTTGCTTGAAGACTACTGGCACAGTACTTCTCATATGACAAAAGTTAGCTATTCCTGAACCCCAACTTTACTTGCCTAGCTCTTGAAAACATTTGGCTAGGTTGTTCTTATTTTTCACTAGCCTATCAATGGGAGAAAATGTTCAGCCTGTGTAATTTTTCACATCAAATTATTGCAAGGTTAAATCTGTTTCAGATTTCTTTGATCCAGGCAAATAGCCAGTTTCTACTCATACTAAGTAGTAGTTTAGGCCCTGATCCTGCAAATGTGTCTGTGAGAGCTAATCCTTGCACCAGCACTGAACTTCTTACAAGAAAATCACTGGGAATACTCATAGTAAGGACCCCTCAATATGGGTAAGGGTAGCAGAAACTGGCCCTTAGAGAATAAAGAAAAACTAGAATTCTGCAAAGGTGGAGACACCTGAAAGTAATTGGGACTTAAACTAAACATTTTTTAGTTACATTTGAAACACCATTGCAAGTACACACACCCAAAAAGTACAGCTCAGCTACTACCGCCGTGAATCATCAATGAAGCAATTGTATCAGAAGCCACTGCTCATGAACTATTTTTTTCCAGTGGGAACACAGCCATGATGTTCTCCTAATTTTGACTCTTTCCCTGGATACAGTTTGAAAAAGCTATCAGATAAAAACTACATGGAAAATAGTATTTGTCTATTTCCTGATGTATTGTGACTTATTCACAGGAGAAGAAGACTGGATTGCAAGAAAATGGAGTTTTATTACATTACAGGCATGTTAGTGCCAATAATTTCATTAGAATGATTCAACATACCAGTAATGGGTTAAATAAATCTCTCTTGTTTATAAATAGGTGAAGAATATTTGATATTCTGAGATTTCTATTCAAGAAGAAGAGGAAAGACACTTTCCAGGGAAGATTTTAGCTTACATTGAGGCCCCAATTTTGCATTCCTTGTCCACCCAAAAGACCCGTTGGGTTCACTGTGCACTGGGAATGAAGGCTCGAATCTTGGACACCCTTAGTCATGTGAGTAGTCCAACTGAATCCAGTTATGAACAAGGGCTTGCTAGATTAAGCCCTTGTTTATTTTTTATTATTGATCTCTGAAGGAGGGTGATATGTTTCAATGAAGACCCAGAGAAGGTTTATTATAGTCAGACCTCTATTTCTTCAGGCCTGTCTGCAAAGGCCTATACTTTAAGAATTTAGGTGTATTCTTATCACTTAACCAGTTATAGAGGTATAAAAGAAAGAATCAAAAATCACTGTCTGTCTGTGTAATGGCCTTCTCTTACTGTGACAGTCTGAGGCATGATTCTTCAGCTAAGCAGCCATAAATTGGGAAATATATGGTCACATCCTCACATTCCAAACTAGTCATATTGAAATAAGGTAATCTGGGGCTGTTACGAAGGTGATTTGATCTATCACCTCCAAAGAAAGGGAAGAGCCGAAAACAGGTAAAAGGAAATTTAGTTTGATAGTTTTCTGTCTGGTAAGAACTCACTTATCAATAGACACAGCTGGAGAACCCTTATGTCTGTATAGATGTAGTTGTAAAACCCTAAGTCTGTATAGATGTAGTTGAGAAATTCTCACTTCTGTATTGTTTTGTATGTTTATTTGCATGGTCTCTATCTGGTTCTGTGATTGTTTCTATCTGCTGTATAATTAATTTTGCTGGGTGTAAACTAATTAAGTTGGTGAGATATAATTGGTTAGCTAATCATGTTACAACATGCTAGGATTGGTTAGGTAAATTTTAGTAGAATGATTGGTTAAGGTACAGCTGAGAATATTACTATATAAATTAGGGGCAAACAGGAAGTAAGTTGGGATTTGAAAATAAGGAAAAGGAACTTGGATTTAAGCTTGCTGGAAATTCACCCCAATGAACACCGAATTGTTTGCACCTTCGGACTTCAGGTATTGTTGCTCTCTGTTCATGCGAGAAGGAGCAGGGACGTGTGAGAGTGAAGGAATAAGCTCTCTAACACTCTAACACTCTAAGCTAAGTGTTAAAATAAACAGCCTCCTGTCATAAACAGATAGTTAAGGGTTAATGTCTCTTTTACCTGTAAAGGTTAACAAACAGTGAACCATCTCACCTGACCAGAGGACCAATCAGGAGACAAGATACTTTCAAACCTCGGTGGAGGGAAGCCTTTGTTTGTGTTTTTTTGGGTTTTGCTTTGTTCTCTCTGGGTCCTGGAAGGGGCTAGACGGGCAACCAGTTTTCTTGGCAATCTCCCTGCTACAGTCTCTTATAGTGAGTATTTTAGTAAGAAAGGCGGTTACAGCCTTTTGATTGTTTCTGTATTTGCAAATGTGTAGTTTGCTGGAAGTATTTTAAATTGTATTTTGCTGGGGGGAGGCTTCTTTCTAGTTTCTATAAGCTGACAGACCCTGTAACTTTTACCATCTAAATTGCAGAGATAAACTTTTACCTTTTTTCTTTCTTTTTATTAAAAGTTTTGCTTTTTAAGACCTGTTTGATTTTTTTCTCCTAGTTAAGGCTCGAAGGAACTGAGTCTGTACTCACCAGGGAATTGGTGGGGAGAAGGGAAAGGTGAATTTCCTCTTTGTTTTGGATTCACGGAGTTTGAATCTGTATTGCCTCTGGGTGAAGGGAAAAGAGGAGAGGGGGGAAGGTAACATTCCTCTCTGTGTGGTGATTCAAGGAGTTTGAATCACGGTGATCTCCTAGTGTACCCAGGGCAGGAAAGAGCTGGGAGGAAGGAAGGACGGGGAAGGGAAATGGTTTATTCCCCTTTGTTGTGAGACTCAAGGAATTTGGGTCTTGGGGTCCCCAGGGAAGGTTTTGGGGGGACCAGAGTGTATCAGGCATTGGAATTCCTGATTGGTGGCAGCTTATCAGATCTAAGCAGGTAATTAAGCTTAGAGGAATTCATGCTGGTACCCCAACTTTTGGACTCTAAGGTTCAGATTGGGGAAAAATACTATGACACCTCCCTCCCAGTTTAAGTAATTATCTGCTACAGCTCAAACTAGGACTGAAACTAGGGATTGCTTTTATTTGTATTATGGTAGTGCCTAGAGGCCTCAACTGAGATCAGGGCCCCATTGTGCTGGGTACAAGCACATTGTAAGAAAAGATCTCCACCATGAAGAATCAACAATCTAAGGCCATGATCCTAGAAAGATTCTAGGCCTTGTTTCCTCTACCACTCTTTGTCTCTTTTGCCCGTTTAGGCCATGATCCTGCAAAGACTTGTGTATGTTCTTAACAAGCTAGACAAAGAGTAGAAAGGGAAACAGAGTCACAGAGAGGTGAAATAACTTGCCAGTATCTCATAGCAGATCATTTATTGAGCTAGGACTAGACACTAGGTTTCCTGAGTTAAGTCCCAGTCTAATGCTCTGGACCACACTCTCTCTATAAAGATGATTAATTAATATCTGTATAATCAATGGGTTTCACAATATTTTACACACACATTATTTAGTGTGTATATATATGTATATATAGAAAGAGTTCACTGTCACTAAATATCTATCATTGCTTCCCTTTATTGCCTGTACATTTTTTCTGACCCTAGCCCTATCAAATTTCTTTGTGTTCATTCCATACTTTCATTCCACTTAGAAATGTTTGCACATGTATTTGTACTTTTGCTTCATACTCTTCTTACCTTACAAAAAC
This sequence comes from Gopherus flavomarginatus, assembly GCF_025201925.1. Lineage (NCBI taxonomy): Eukaryota > Metazoa > Chordata > Testudines > Testudinidae > Gopherus > Gopherus flavomarginatus. The sequence goes on along the minus strand of NC_066617.1, from coordinate 198,698,942 downwards.
AATTTCCAGCTGAGAACTGGATGTGACTTATGGCTTTCTTCCTCTTCCCTGTTAAAGGACCACTGGCACAGCCTGTGCTTGCATAGCAGCATCTGACAGGTCAACTCTCATTATTGGATGAGCTCACAAATAATCTCCCAACCCAGAGAATTAACTTGTTCTAATTAACTCTTATACTTTGCAGATAAACCAGGTTCTTTACTGAGACTAATCACAACAGTCAATTAATCACTGTAACAAACTGGCCACCTGTTAACTAAAGGCCAAAATGCCTCAGGCCAGAGGTCAAACCTCACCACAATCTACTCATTTACAAGAACACCTAAATGCTCTTTGTGTCTCTATGAAAAGGACTTCAGGCAACAAGAACACCACCTAGGGTAAGCTGATATTTCCTAAATTGCTAGCCAGTTTATGTCACAAAGCAAGCTCACATTTATTTAGCAATATGATACCCTTAAGAATATGTACATAATTCTATTATACACCAAACCTTTCTAGGCTGCAATAAAACACATTAATTTTGTAATCACTCTATTTTCTACCAAGATTTAATAACATCAAAAGTCTACTTAAGGTAAAGAGCCTTTTTAAAAAAAATCTTTTCCTCAGTATACTTCCTGTTGCAAGGTAAGACCTATGTATTTCAGGATTACTCCATGGTACACCGAAAACAAAATGGAAAATCTTCTGGATAGTGTTGTGCTCTGAATGGGATGGAGGATTGGGAGGAGTAAGCGCATGAGAAGCTTGACAGATCTTTATTGTAACAAGACAGAAATAGTTACTTACATAACTTCTGGTGTCTTAGCTTTCCTGAGCACTTTGTGTACATAGCTTTACCAAAACTTCATTTGCCGTGATTCCTGTTTGGATTGAGCTCTTGCCACTGTCCCACTGTTTAACCAATGCAGTGCAAACAAACCTTAAAGCACCAAGCACATGCACAAATCAGTTCCTATTCAGCCTAAAATCAGGGCCCAAAAGGGTAATCTCTTCCTATGTGCGTTGAATGTAGGAAGGCAATAATAATGTTTTTGGAAGGGTTGTAGACCTACCTACAATCATGTGACTGGATGCACATCTATTTATTTAACTCTGCTTGAATTTAGGGCGGAGAGAGAAAGAAAATGGAAAAAAGTTGCAGGGGAAGTAAAAGCAAAGAATAAAACTGAAGCTTTTGGCAGGTTTTTTTTTTTTTTGTTTAAGCAGCAAAGAATCCTGTGGCACCTTATAGACTAACAGTCTATAAGGTGCCACAGGATTCTTTGCTGCTTTTACAGATCCAGACTAACACGGCTACCCCTCTGATACTTTTTTTTGTTTGTTCTTCAAGGGTGGTTCACACTTGTTTGCACTTGTCAGCAGCAACAAATATTGACAAAAGAATGTAAAGAAATGAGTTTTTTGTGTAAGTGGAAGGAAATGAAACTCTAAGAAAAGAATACTTGGGATAGCCTCATGGGACTGGATGAATTCAAAGAAGCCATTTGGGAATATGAATTAAGAGTTCATGTAGGCTGTTGGCCAGTAAGAATGTCCCCCGAGTAATATCAATGGTCACAAATGGCCTGAGTTACCTTAAAGAACTAAATAGTGCTGAATCAGGAGGTGCAGCAGGTAGTTTGTGGGGAAACTATAACTGGGACATCCTCTCAAGTGTTTAAAGATGTACTTGATCTACTGGGAGAGGATACTCACAAACCACTTCAGCCCACAATTGGAAAAGACACCTATTTATTTTTCTGAAAGTTTTCGCTACCACAAACGTTACTCGACCAGCTTCCTAACCCAGAGTTTTTATTTCTATCATCTATATAAAGTACATGCTTTTAAAATAGTCTTCAGGTAAATCAAACCAAAAGCTAAAAAAACAATCTTGTTAAACTAAATTTGTTAGCTGATGTATTCTGAAGAGCATTGCATCAAGTACATTGCATACAGTAACTGATTATCAGTAAAGTCATGTCAATCTTATTGGATTTTGACTTTTTTCACATCTGCAGTTCTCACTGAGATAGTGGACCATGTGGATCCTTGGTGATGCTCCATTATAGTCAACACAGCTCAAGGATGCATGTGGCTCAGTGTCTTTAAGGGCTTCGTTGAGACTGGTTTCTGGTCTAAACTATTGACTTGGTGCAGTTTGTTTTTGACTTCACAGGTCATCCTGCGCAAAAGAAGGCTAGCACACATCCTATCCATTACTTATGTCCCACTTAAGCTATCAAAATGCCCAGGGGTAGACTTCACTTAGAGTGAGTATAGCATATAATATATGCTTCAAAAGTCATTAGTTTAGTGGCATTTAAGGAAAATAAGGAAAGATGATCTTATCAGTAGGATACTGAACACAGATTCATGAGACATGGATTCAGTTAATTGCCTATCCACAAAATTCCTGTGTGACCTTCGGAAAATCATTGTATCTACCATGTGCCTCAGTTCCTCATCTGTGAAGTGAGGATAATACTTCCCTATCTCACAGTGGATGTGTGAGGATAAAATCCATTAACACATCTGAGGGGCTCTGATCCTTTAGTGACACAAGCAATATAAGTATTCAGATAGACGGAACCCTAACTGCTTGTCAAGGTGGCTAACTGCATATGGGGAGACTTGTTCACTTCTTCAGTATTGCCACTCACAGGTATGCAAAAATCATGGGATTGGTGCAAAAATCATGAGATTCTTACCAGAAAGCAAACATTTTTCTTCTTGTTTGTCTGAGCCTTTAGGCTGAAGCTTTTCTCTTTTCTCACTGAGAACTACAAAGCTACTTAAAAACATTGAAAATTTAGTTTCTCGTATTCTAGCATGACTGAAGTAACTGGGGTTTTAACAAAAATATCAAATGTTGTGACTCCCATAAAATCATGAGAGTTGGCAACACTGTTAAATTTTACACTGGTGTAAATGGCCACCCATGCTGCAATGGAACAGTGAATTTGACCATTGACTACAGCTGGAGGCCTGCACAGTTTATATTTTATTACCCCACCTTCACTTTCAAGCATGTTCCCACAGGTGTATCTTTTCAGGTTTGGGACCTATGTACGTAAACTTACATCTGATGAGTAGTACTATTGACTTCATTGTGTATAGTTCAGCACATGCATAGATCTTTTTCGGATTGAGGACCACAGTTTAGATGGATAAGGAAGCTTATTGATTCATTACCCACTAAATACAGCATATGGTCTGTGATCTAGTATTTTATGAAACTCTAAACACCCTTTCATGTTAAGGATTTAGAAACAGTCTTACTGGCAAGTATGTTCTCAGAGCATGTTTCATATTTCCCAGTGAGTTCACATGGCTGGAGACCAGTTCACTCCCAAATAATCCATATTATAAACAGATCAAATATTTTTAGTTACGCTGACAAACAACAAATTCCTCAAAAAGAGAAACCAGGTCATTTTATTCAAGAGGCTGTGGACTGTTTGGTTTGGTTTTGGTTGTTTGAATGGATTAGCATTAAAATGGAACCTCTGGAGCACTAAAGTTGCCTCTTAAAAAACAAAAAAATCAGCTTTTTTTTAAAAAAAACTCTTAAGCTCCATAGTCACTGATAAAGATGTAAAAGGGTTGTTCATGCTAAAATGGCATGAGGAGGAGCTGTCGAGACAGAGAATGAGGAGGAGGAATGAAGTTCAATGTGACAGCACTCATGTTTGCTAGCTAGGAGGCCTGCACTGGCTGCAGAATGTAGGTCTCCCTCTCCAGCTAAGTGCATAAAACTGCTGAAAAACAGGACAGGTGCATGAATGGGGAGGGCAATAGCCAGGACAATAAGGTGTCAAACTCCTTGGTTCAAATTAACATATGGGATTTTTATATAGCTGATAGGAAGAAGTTGTTCTATACTGGAGGTGTTTTAGGTGCACATATGTCTTGTATAAATATATACATGCACATGGGATAATATTCCATTATTTACTGTATTATATAATGTATCTGATCATGTACTCCCAGTCTCGGGAAAAAACTTCCATTTAAGTCAATAGGAATTTTGACCTAGTAAGGCTTGAAGGAAATGACCTGTAGAAAATACAAAAGGATGACAGCTCTTATTTGCATAATTGAATTTACTCAGTTTTCCTACAGTGCATAACTATAACATAAAAAATAGTTGAGGCTAATTTTAACAAACAATGAACAATTCAGTTTGTACTACCCTCAGAACTGTAACTCAGTTTTAACCCTGACCCATTTCCAGTAAAATTGTGAGGAATTTTACATTTTAAATTATAAATTTAATTTTATATTTATAAATAAAATTTGCCAGAATTGCACTACAAAACTTAGCTTGCTCATAGTCAATGAAATTGCTATGAGTGGCAGATGCTGTTTTCAGTCCACCAAGATATTATAATTGGTTTCATTACTATACTTCACCAGCTTGAAATAATCATTTGGGAAGCCTGTGTGGATAAGGGAAGTTTGAACATGTGCTGACACTTCTTATTTGAGTGCACTTGTTAACTACATTTGAAATGAGAGCAGACATTGCTGCAATAACCCTGGCAGAAGACATGTCATTAAGCTTTGCACCAAGTGCAGAGTCTGAGGAGTGACAGGCAAGAAATTATACTGGAAATATTATATTACATGATCTACTTTTCACAGGCAAAATTGAAGCTATATTTTTAAGAAGCACACTAGGAGAACATGTTTACACCAAGCGCTGAAAGCTCACCATGTTGGCTGTTGACCCTTGACCTGATCATTGAGGATCTATAGTTTTGGGTAAAATATAACTACCCGCTAAGCATGCTTATAGAACTAATAAGGGAAGTTCCTGAAGCTGAAGTAGGGGAACATAAATAATTGGATTAGTAGACTTTGTTATAGTTAGAGGCCTGTTTTGCTGGGGTGCAATCTAGTGTGAGAGTCCTGGTGGTAACCATGCTAAGGCTGGGGGGTTTAGATACAATAATATAGGCCTGAAGAACTTTCCACAGGTCACAATTTATGCCTTCTCATTCTGTGTAAGTAAACAAGACTGGAAGGGTATGGATACAGTGTAAATTGCACAAGTTAGAGGGGGTTTGGGCAGCTTTGAAATATGGTAACAAGGTAGTTAAACTGCAATGAAGTATAGGAATTAAGAAACAATTGATGCAAGATATTAATATTAATGATTAGAAGTTTAATTATGGAGATCCAGAATGCCACATGTGATAATGGAAACAAAGGTGGAAGGAAAAATAAGACTATGCATAATACAAAAAGCCACACCAGTATACTTATGTATATTAATTTTTTCTATTATTTCAATTATATTTCTATTAACTATAGCCCATAAGTTTGTGTGTGTTCCATCAGTTTTATTTTCTTTATTAACTCTAAATAGCCGCGTGGGGGGAAAAAAACACCTGTATCTGTGATGAGCAATAATATTTTTAAAATTGTAATAATTATGAGGCTAGAACCATTTCCACACTTTGGGGAAAAGATTCTGTTACAGTAAAGCACATTCTTAACTTTAGGAATAAGAACAGAGACATTGATTTCATGGGGCCTAACCGCATGCTTGAGGTAAAGCAAGTGGTCTGCTGGGTTTGGGGCATGGGGAACATCTCATGTTTAATGCCCTGGAAAAATATAGGAGTAAAGGAAGAACAGTATCTAGCATGTCTAGCAGCCACAGCCTATAAAATACATTTATTTCTACATATTTGACCCACAGTTAGTGTTGAAACTAGCTCTCTATAACAAGCCACATTTTCAACCTCTTCACATCCCAAAGTCTCCCAACAGACACTAATTTCCCTGACATTTTGCATGATGTATCTCCTACTAGAAAAAGATCAAGAGAGTGTGGTTTATCAAGGCTCTATTCAGCAGAATTATTTAAGTGTGTGTTTAAAAGCCATGCTGAATTGGGGCTGAATGTGCAAAGTGTAAGTGATCAATGTGCAGTTAAAGGTGAAAAAGAAAGTAATTCATAACAGGATGTGCTTTCAGCCCCTCTCCATTCCCAAGATACCCTGCGAATAACATTGTTCTTTTTTCCATAACAAACATGGAGTATACCCCCCCAAAATGGGCACCAGAGAGAGAGAGGGACCTCGGTGAATCTCCAGTAGATGTAAATGGCTATACCAATGCTGGAACTGTCAGTAAAGATTGTCAGTCTTTCTAGCTGATTCAACCCAAGTAAGAACCTCTGTCCAAACTGAGCCAGGGAGGCCCTGAGGAAGCATAGCTTTCCTGATGTGGCCACCTAGTGTATGGACTCTGCCTTAGGGAAGAGTTTCCTACTCAAGATCCCAATAAGTCACTGAAGCAATATAGTTAGGTTGGATCACAGATGCCAGCCAGCTCTGTGTAAGGTAAGCAAGGAGGGCAGTATTTGTGGCTTAATTCAATACCCTCTGAAGTCAATGGAAAGATTCTCACTGACTTTAATAGTGTGTTGGATCAGTCCCTTGGCCCATAGCGTGAGCTTCAAAACAAATAGATGGAACTGGAACACTGGGTTTGTTTTAAACTGAAATATGGGTGTTAGCATATTTTGACGTTTGCCATATGTCAATGACATTAAATGAAACATACAGAAAGGCAAATAAACAAAGGAATTGTTATTGGAAGCAGTTATCCTGTCTGTAATTAGGAGGAGAAAGTGAGAACATTCCAGTTTTAGTTTAATTGGGGTACTTCAGAACTTCTCTTGTCAAATTACGTGTTTTTTTTAAGCTATACCTTATTAAATTTTTATGTCTTCCATATTCTATGCATTTAGTTTCCAGTAAGTGACCACAGTACAGTAGTTTCCCAGCAGTGATGTAATTTTTCGAAGTAGTCCAAGCTGAGTATACTTCAAGGTGTTACATTTTTTGCTTCATTTTTTGTCCTTTATATAACTTTTCCTTCAGTAAAGAATTCATGGCTGTTTAAAAATGTTTTTGTAATAGGAAACATATATATATATATATATACTAATATTCTTTATAAACTGTACATACAGATAGTTCAGTGCGCTGGGTGCAGTGTTATCAATATTCTCTACCATTTGTAACTAGATCAGACTAGAGAAATCTCTTTGCATTTCTGGCCTTTGTTCAAAGTTGGCCCAAATGCCAGCTAGCTCTTTAAAGCTCAGTCTGGAAAAAAACAAAGTGTGTGCTGTATCTGTTCAAACTAATTTCTCTCCCAGTAAAGATACAATTCTTTGCTTGGAAGCAGACACAAAATGTGCGTGGTGTCACTTAGCATGGGACTAAGACGAGAAATTATGTTGAAAACATATCAGTGGCTATTTATTTATTTTTTTGAGAAGTCTGTAATTAAATATCAGAACTGAAGACTGTTATAAAGTACAGTCATTTGCATGCCCCACCCGTCCAGCTGGCCTGTGTATTCATAATTGCCTCTTCCTCTCATCACTATATTTTTCTTTCTCTTTACAAAAACTGTCAAGTATTCATTTTAATAAAGATGTGAGTAAATAGTTAATATTTTTATGTAAAATTATAAATAAACGTAGAGCAGTGTTTCTGCTTATTACAACACGTACTGTAGAATGGGCAGAGGCAACTGTAACAGAAGCCAAGGATATGCCTGCTTGGCTCAAGAGTTTATTGTAAGCCATTTTGGAGCCAAGGACATTTTGAGGACCAAGGCCAAGTCAGTATGGAGATGGCAGTGTGCAATATTTTGTCAATATGGAAACTATCTAGTTGAATTCAATGCCTTGTGAATGTATTGGTCTTGATTCACATTCAAGAAGTAGCCCACAGGGAAGGGCAGGGAAAAAATCAGTTATATGAAGTCTGATGCTAACTTTTAGTTCTTAAAAGCTTGGGACACCAGTTAACAATTTGTGCCACTTTCTTCATGCTCCAGTCATCTAACTCATCTTTCTTTTTGTTATTTCTTCTTTATTTTCCACATGAATGCTAAATTTCCCACAGCAAATGGAGGTGTCTCTTTGCTGAATGTGAAATCATGCTGTACTATAACTGTCATGAAGTTCTGATTTGTTCTGGAAGATGTTTTTGGAAATAACTTACTTGGAATACAGCCGACTCTTTAGCTGTTTAAAGATTATTTTACACTTTATGGGAAAAATAAATACAAATAGTTAAGGAAAAATGATCACAGATCTTCTTACTGGATAGCTCTCTTGGGGTTCAATGGATCTGTTATGCTTCATTCTTTTGTTCCTTTTATTCATGTCAGGATCTGAAGAAGGGGAATTGGCACCAACGGTAAGAGCAGGGTCAAACATAAGGCTGAGAGTAGCGAGGAGTTCATAGTCAAGTTCCAGATCAGGGTAAATACCAAGCATCAGAGTCTTAATTGAGTTTCAGGGTCCAGGTCAGAAGGCAAGATCCAAAGCAAGCCAAAGTCAAAGCCAAGAGCTCAAGAGCAGGAGGAAGAATGATCATGACACCTACAGGCAATCCACACTGTTGCATTAACACTTCATGGTTCATAAACCCTTTGGGTTTATATAGAGCAGGGAGACAATCAGAACCTTTGAGGCAGGACTTCCCACAGTCTGTGTCCCCAGCAGGTGGCGGAGTGGGAGCTAGTTCTAGAGGCTGCTGGGTGGCAGTGTTTATTATCTAGTAGATCTGGAGGCCTGGGTTCAAGATCCCCTTGTTATTACAATGCAGGCCCTCTTTCCCCTATATCAGTTGTATGTGTTTGCATCTGATTTAGGCTAGAGAAGAGGTACTAAACTAAATTGGGGCTAAGGTTTGGATCTGACAAGCAATCACATGAGATTGTGAGGCTTTGGCATCCTTGAAACTAAAATAGGAAAAAACAGTATTCTGATTTTTAGCTGTCTTAACCACAACCATTGAGTTTGGGTTTAGATTTGGAAATCTGATATTAGTTCATCTAATCTTTCTCTTCACCTGTAGATAGATATAGTTCAGATATTAGTCCAGCCATCATTTAATCTCTTCCTGCCTCGATAGATAGATACAGTATATATATTCTCCGCTTCTCCATCTTGTCCTGTCTTCAGCTCGCCCTTTCTCTATCTGTTCTAAGGTCTTGTAACCTCACAATCTGCCTATTAATTTGGCTCCTTCTCCAAGAAGTTGAGTACTTTCTGCTTCTCTCTGGATCAAACACACCTTGGAAGGTAGAGTAGTTATATTAGTGCCAGTGACCTCATCCACTTCAACATGCATCCAACGAACTGGGTATTCACCCACGAAAGCTCATGCTCCAATACGTCTTTTAGTCTATAAGGTGCCACAAGACTCTTTGCTGCTTTTACAGATCCAGACTAACACGGCTACCCCTCTGACACTATCCACTTCAAGTGACCTTAAATAAAACCACACTTTATTTGGCATAAGAAAGTGAATAAAGAACTTTAAAAGGAGTACCTACCTATTCAGTGGCAAAAGCACTATGCAACAGTCACAAAGATTGTTCGATAGTATGAAAATATTAACTGTAGTTAATATCATAGTTTCTCCCTCTTTCTACAAGGTGTCACAGCTGGCCTGTCTCAGCAAGGTGTGTGACCCTCTTTTTGATAAATCCCACTTTCTTTTCATCTACTAAATGAGAGGTTTACTCAGTTCACTACCCTATCATGTAGAGGACTCCCTGATGTCCTTGAAGCCACTGCACAGTAATGGTATGTGCAACAGGAAGAAACCATCAGCAAAGCAGGTCTTACTGTTTTCTGTTGTTGTTGTTTGTTTTTGTCTTCTCCTGTTTCTGTGTTCACAAGTATACTTATTTGCATTCATAAAATGATGTTTTTTCCTGTTTGTGCCCAGATTGTGGCTCTAAAGCAAAGGTGACTAGCAGGTGGCTTGTATAACCTCTTTATTTTTGACATCTCTTGGAAGAGATGCAAATAAAGAGAGATCCTGTTTTCAGGATAATTTTCATATAATGTAATAAAACACAATATTAAATTCTCTGTGCCTTATTATAAGCCATATTGAATGGGAAGGCACCAGCCTCTATGACTCCATTATTATCTCATTATGCTTTAAATAAAACTGTGGAATCATGGTTATACCGTGCTGGAAAAAGGGAAACACTAAAGGGGCTAATTATTGGCAGAAGGTTAATACTATTTTAAATACATATCATGACACTTCTGGCTATCTATGCTATGCAGGTCTATAAAGACCATGTAAAAAGTCTGTCTTCTGGTTTTATGGCATTCTTCTCATTTGAAGCCAGAAACAGAAGGAATAGATGCATGCCAACATGATTGCTTTTTAAAGTTATCCAAACTTTTAAAGCTCAAAAACCATCTGGTTAAGGTTTGGTTTGACTTGTTGAAGTTTTTGCATCCTTTCTTTCTTATCCTTAAAAAACATCCAAAATAATAGAGCTGTGAAGGCCTCCTGAAAATTTTAAGTAGTTTAAGGTCATGAATAACTAAATATTGATGCCAGTGAAGGCTCACACAAACTGTCTTTTCACCAGATATTGACCATCAGATCCTTTCCAGGAATAAAACTAACTTGTGTGTGTTTTTTATGTCTTTCATATGACATTCTTGGTGACATACTTTTTACCAGTGGTCTTTTTCTTGGACATTGGCATTCAACATGTAATGTAAGGTGCTGACAGCTCTGCTGCTTGTATGGGGCTGTGTGTGTGTGTGTGTGTGTGTATGTATAATATGGATAGATAAAGATATTAATACCTGAAAAGGAGGTTTTCCTTCAAACCAGTTTATTTGGACTGAAGAATGACCTCAAGTTAAGAATAATGATACACTTTCATCTGCTTATGCAAATCATTGGTGTGAAGCCAATGCTAACCCACAAGAACAAGACATGGTTTTTATATTCCACTAGCATTTCCCAGCTTTTCAATTTCACTTTGTAGAAAGAGCTTATACAGTAAGTCATGTACAAGTTGCTTGATTTTCCTCTTTCACAAATTAGGTAGAAACTTATTTTTTATCACAGAAAGTGTCAGAAGTGTATTGTTTTTTATTTTATTTTTTTAAACCACATTATGGCCAGTTGAATTTCATACTATTTTATCTGAAATGTGCTGAGGACAAACCTTCAATTCCTAAGTGATGCAATAATAGAATATTTAAAAAATAAAATCTTTGCAGAACAAACATTTTTGAAGGATTTTCAAAAGGCACTCAGCATTGGTCTAAGTCTGCTCCCATTCATGGGAATAGAATTAGTCCAATACTTGTTTAATGCTTCAATGTTTCAAAAGCACTCAACTGTGTTATTGACTCCAGAGTACTCATGGTCCTGACCCTAACCACTTTGGGAAAAGTGGTGCTCATGTTACTGATAAAGTATTGACTGCTTCTGACTGTTTATTTTCAGGTACTACTATCAGTCTTGCAACCAGCTAAGTAAAGAATCTACCTTTTGAAGCTAATCAATTCACTTTGAAATGTATGTATTAAAATATTCCATTTATACAATAGAATAGCCCCTTATTCAAGTTAACGAGCATTAATTTTGTATGACTTTACCAGAATGGAAGATATTTTTAATAGACGTTCTCAAATTATTGTAGTTATAACTGTATTTTTCTTACAGATAATGTGGTAATTCTGGATTTGAAATTATGAGTGGGTTATTCAGTTGTACATCAAGGAAGAGATGTAATACTGCAGTGTCATGAGACCTAGGGGTTAAACAATATGACTATACATTAAACTGTGACCATTTGTCTGTCCGTTACTGTGACTATCAGAGTCTCTGCCCTCAGAAACAGAAATTAAGCTGTGTCCATTTCACCTCTTGAGTTTCAAAAAACAAAAATAAATTTATTCTTGACTCAAAAATTACTTTTCCTTGAATCAGAGGATTCCTTATTAAAATTCAGGTGATGTCCTGGAACCATGAAATGAAGAGCCAGTCTGGCAACTTAGCCTTGACCTATTCACAGGATATCCTCTAATGCAAACAGAGGTAACCACAGTAAGAAAGGCAAATAAACACTCACTAGAGGGCACACAGTATCCTGACTTCATCAAGTATTCACCTTCATTTTTACTGTCTCTTTCTGGGATATGGTTCACTGAGATGGTAAATCCTTTTTTAAATAAAGAGAAGATATTCTAGCTGCAGAATATAGAAATGGTGCTTCTCCTGCTGGTCTGAAAACATAAGGGAGCCAAAGATGAAGATAAGCTTCATCCCTCTACCCTGCTTCCCCCTCGCTCCAAAGCCCCCCTCAGTTTTCTCTTGTAGCTGTCAGGTTTTTCTTTAGAATTTTTTCTGAGAAGCAGACTGGGATGACATCCTGGCACCATTTGAAATTAATGGTGAAACTCTAATTGACTCCAGTGGAGCCAGGATTTCATCCTTGGACTCTGAGGCCTGTCTGGGGAAGGAGCTTCCTGGACAATTTTGGGTAATTTTTCATTAGGAATATCTCAATTCTCAAGGCCAAAAAAGGCAATAAATTCAGCTAAGTAGCCCAAACCCATGAACCATTCCTCCTCAAACACCCTGTCCTTCCTCAACAGGCACTGCCTCCTCCATCTGTAGTTTCTTTTTGTGGAGGAGGCCCTAGGGCCTACAATTTCCTCCCCCCACTCACTGGTATTACCATGGAGGAATGATAGGACCACTTCCCTCTTCTTGTGTCTTCTGGGTGCTTCTCCTGCATGTTCTCTCAACAACAGAAGTCACCATGGTTCTGCCCTGCCTCTTCCTCCTGGGAAAGCGGAAGGTGACTGGAGTTTCCCCCATCCAAAAGGGTCCCTCATGACCTTATCTCTTAGAGTACCTCTGTGTGCTCCCTGCCCATCTTTCACTGACTTCCTGTGGTGGCCCCTGTATACTCCCAAGCCTAAGAAATAAATGCTTTCCCCCTCCCACTCATACTATGGCCCCTTCCTGTCTCCTCCCCAAACTTTGCATTTATGTGATGCAATAAATAGCCTGTTTTAGGTAGTAGTCCTGAGGAGCCCCACAACAAAATAAAACAGCAACCCAAATCTTTTGCACAGGCTGCAGCATTTCTTCAAAGGAGATACTACAGCAGATTTCACTAAGGATTCTTTGTGCATCTTTCTCTTTCTCCCCACCCCTCCATCTTCCATCTATTTGTGTTTTGTGTCTCCTTTCCTTTTCCTCGTGCATTTCTATCCTTGCAAATGTTTTTCCTGTCTTTCTCTCTAAATCTTTTTGTCACAGAAAAGAGAAATGAGAACTATATGTTTTATTTTCTTATTATGCGCTTCAGCTTTTTTGTCCTTTTGCTCCGTGAATGATCTCTGAACCGTTAGCAACAATAGCACTTTAAACCTGGGAAGACCTCAGTAGGGAGAAGAGACCTGATTTTTATCACACAGATAAAGTCTTTATTTTCTTTTTGATACTCAAGTCCATTAACCCAAGAACCTTAACGGGAATTTATCTACAACTTAGAAAAGAATTATTTTCATAGCAGCAAGTAAAGAGGTATTCTGAGGTCATTGGACTTCCTTCTGGAAGTGGGATATGCACATTGAGACAACGCCTGATTTTAATAAGAACATCAAAAGGGAATGTGAGTATTTTTAAAATATAATTTGTGTCTTTGATGTCAAAATGAAGGACAATATTATTTTATGTTGCCTTTGGAAAAGTTCCTGAAGTTTATTTTCACTTTCTTTTAAAATCCGTATTCATGATGATTGGCTAACTGAACTATTTTGGCATGTGAAGGAAATATTAATTAGACAACTGGAACCATTTAGTCCTCATTAATGAACTTAGATTATTTCTATAATATTTAATGATTTCCCACAGCAGATCTAGTCAAACAGACCCAGGGAAAGATTGTCTTATTACATGAATACATTTTTTCTAATTTTTGTTAAACCAACAAAGAATTAACAGGTACTTTAAAATCTTTCTTTTTTGGAGAGAAGAAGAAGAAGATAATGAGAACAATCCCCACTTCCATACATATAAAGAAATGGACCATTTGAATCATTGCATGCAGCTGAAGCTGGCACACATATTACTTATTAAGCATTTCTTAAGGCTGGATTCTGATAACCTCACTCCCAGTGAAAAGTACCTCATCTTGCACTTGGTTACACTGAACTCAAGGAGGATGTTTGTGGAGAAAGATAGTGCTCAAGGTAAAGGTATCAGAATTTGGCTTTTAGATCAGTGCCCACAGCTTTATCCATGATGGAAACTAAAGATAATGATCTGCTTTAAGAGTCAATAGGCATGCCAGCTACTTATTCAGTGGGAATTTCTCCATTAAAAATTAATACCTCTCCAACACTTATGCAGAGTATATAAACCTTTTGGTATCCTCACTGTCAAGCCACCTCTCTTCTCACCCCAGAAAGTCCTGGCTGCCATACAGGTGGTTGGACATCTGTGCCAATATCCTTCCATTAGGCTGTTTTAAAAGTGGTGGCCCTGTGATCTGTTCTCCTTCCTGTGGATATTCACTTTTGGGGTGGACCATAAGCACTTTAGCTTCAATTCACTATGTCTTGTCTTCAATGACAGCCAATTAAGCTCCTCCTCCAAATTGAAGGGGTTCATTGTCAACTGTGAATAGGCAGATGACAGCCCTAAATTCTAGTCAGATCTCCTTGGAAGATGGCCTGGCAGCTTTTTCCCATCCTTCCACTGAGCCCACTTTGTTGGCTAAAAATGTAAAGCCTCACTGGATCTTTGGATAATTGCCCTAGCATGCACTGCAAGATAGTAAAAGGCAAAAAGGTACAGTATTTCAAAACAATCCAATGAGTGGGCCCAGCAAGGAGGGTCTACTGTGCAGGGGTAGGGCTGTGATGGAGGGGCAATTTCCTGCAACACCTAGGACAAACTTTAATGAATGAAGTTGAAATATTTTAGGAACTGATTGTATTAAAAATGGAAAATGTTTGTGTCTATAGTTGGATTGTCTAGGGTACATGACAAATGTAAATCTTGGGAAATTTTAAGAGCTCTCACGGAGTATTTTTAACAATGGACTATGACAAGACTGAACTGTAGTTAAGTAGGTTTCCCAAGAAATCTCTAGAAGGAAGGATTATGCAAGAATTCAGCCTTTGAAGCTTTATGAGCTCTGGACCCTTCTTCCACTGATCACCCGTTACATGACAGATCAAAGATGCAAAAATTGTATAAAGTAGCTGTCAGCGAGTGAGCTGATTTTATGCTCACTGCTCTAGTGAACTTGCAACCACAGGAAAGCCCCTGGGTAGGGATGGAAGGAATGTTCACCAGCCAGAGCCCTACTTGGAGTCAGGGAGTGATCAGCATGCATGTAGGTTCTCTTTATTGTTTTAATGTTTTCTCTATAATGCTTTTACCTTAAGAATAAATGTGTTTGATTAGAAAGAGCTGTGTTGTAGCTTAACTGTGGAAACTACGCTGTCTGCTGTCTCTGAGGACAATAATAGAGAAGACCTGATTAGGCAACTTGACTTTGCTGGGGAATTCACAATGTTGGCAGGGAGCTGTCAGCCTGGCAAGACTGCTCAGGAGGGAGAGAAATACAGGTCTTCACCCAAGAGAGACAACTGCTGGGGAACAGGAAGTATAAGCATAGGTTTGTTTGCTGGATCATGGAGGAGGAATACAGTGCATTTGCCCTGAACTGTGATAGGCCCTACTTCTCAAGAAGCTCAATCTGGCCTGAGGGCAGAGTAGGTTGAATAGGGACGAGCATAAGCTCACATACATACACAAACATTTTTCAAATTAGTTTTTTTGTTACATAAAAATATAATTCTAAATTTCACATGTGATCTTGTTCCAAAAAGAATTTTCAGTAGCTTCACATATTATCTAATATGCCTATCACCTCATCTAACACTCTCTCCCTCAATATATCTACCTTGGAGGACTGAATGATAATCACTTAACAGATTGGACAGAAATTCCCAAAGGGATGGTGTAGCGGGGTAGACCCCTCCCCCGCTCTTGCCCTGAAGGGGTAAAAACAGCTCTGGGAGGGGGCTGTGGCTGGAGAAAGCAGCTTTTAGGCTGGGCTGATTGGAGGAAGTGGCTGCAGCTGGGGCCATGCCCCAAAAAGACTCAGCTGGCCCTATAAAGGCAGAGAAGCTAGGGGTAGACAGTCTCCTTCTGCCTGTACAGGGAGAAGGGCTTGGCTGCAGGGAGCTAAAGACAGGGCACTTGAATGAAGTAGGGCTGGGGACAGGCTGATTTGCTGGGGAGCTCTAGCCTGGAAAGCCCCAGGCTGTGGCCTAGCAGAAGGTCAAGGAGTACTAGGGGTTGCAGAGGGCAGCCCAGGGGTAGACCAAGGTAGCAGGTCCAAACCCTCCTTGCCAGTGATGAGTAGGCTGATATTGCAGTCTGCCCTAGGGTGTGGGGCTAGATGATGACTGGCAGTAGCTATACACTGAGGTGAGGTGGGGATAGAGGGTGGGGGTTTCCTGGGGAGGGGGACCCTGAGAGAAAGGGGTTATTGCCAGGGGTCAGCACCCCATGTAAAAGGGCCCTGGGTCCAGGGAGGGACACGGGGGCTAGAGAACAGGCAGATCACTGGCCTGCAGAGGGCACTCCAGAGCTGGAACAAGTTAATTCCCAGAAGTCACTAGGTGCTGTGGGGTGAATCCGCTCATCTTCAGATGGGTATGTCATATAGCCTGAATCTATTGATTTGATGTGTATGTTGGGTACAATTGAGTTTTTTCTATAACTGCAATAAAAGTATTCTAAAAGAATCACATTTTAATATCTTGTAGGTAGGTAGGTTAATAAATTCATAAAGTGAATCATAGATGTAAATGTATAGTGCCTAATCATACAAGATACTTTGTATTTTACAAGATTGAGCCCATACTCTGGAAAATGTTGGGTTTTTTTTTGTTTTTAATCATGCTGTATCCAATCTGTCTGAGCCTCAAACCACAAATATCAAGAGAAATAAATATGGCAATAGGGATTATTCATGCTACATTAGTTGATTCTGTAATAAATTTAATCACATTTTATTTCTGGAAGGCTTGACATAGCCAGAACTTAATTTCACACCAGAAAAGTATGTGGTAATTTCTTAATTTTCATATTACATTTGCAGAGCTTGGGAGCATGAAAATCTAATTAAACTTTTTTATATAAAGTTTCCAAATGAACAATTAGTAGTAATACTTGAGATACATACTGTAGTGCCAGCATTTCCATTCTAAGTGGTCATTTGCTAGAGTCTCTATTTATTTATTTTTATATAAATTAACTATAAAGATTCATTAACATTTTAGGCCTGGTTCTGTACTCTTAATTACACTGGTTTTATGCAGCTGCAACTCCATTAACAGCAGAAAGAGTCAGGCCTTGGGTATTTCTTTTTATTTATATATATCCATAAAGACCTGTATTAACCAAAATTGTATATCTGACTAGCAAATAGGAGTAACACACATGGGGGTTTTGTGAGGGTTGGGTTTGTGATAATCAGGAGAACTGCATGGTGAATTGCTTGACAGGTGTGAAGGATGAGGACCTGAGACATCTAGGCAGATTTTGGTGCATGCAGGGGAGGAGCCCATGATTTGGGTCAATGGTACATGTAGGAATGAGAAACAGACTGCTAGGCAAGAGATTAAAGTTCAGAACCTCCATGTTACTAGTAAAAAGATTGGAAACATCAAGTTGCAGATAAAAGAAAAATAAATAACAGTATCTAGAGCAGAGGTTGGCAACCTACGGCACGGTTGGAACCCTAGGTCGGCAGGATGCTGAGCAAGGCTGGTGGCCGGGATCCCAGACTGGTGGCAGGCGCACCCCCCACTGCCCCTTCACTGCGCTAGGGTTCTGCACCTCCCAGGAGTGTGAGCTGCCTGGGTGCTGAGCGCTGAGCCTGCTGTGGGAGGGACAGCAGCGAGCAGGAGACAGGGGGCACATGGGGACTGCTGCCCGCATGCATCTGCTTCAGGAGCCCCCCTGTGGGGGGCACTGGGCCACAGCCCAGGCATGCATGCCCCCCTGGCTCCCCCCCACCGTGCTAGGGTTCTATGGCTCCCAAAGCGTGAGCCGCTGCTGCCTGTCCCATAGCTCCCCCCCTCAGACTGCCTCAGCACTCTGCCTGACCAGCATGGGCATGGTAAGGGGAGTCCCAGGGAGCATGAGGAGGGTTAGATGGGTCAGGAGTTCTGGGGGTCGTGTCAGGGGGTGGGGAATGATTGGATGGGGCGTGGGAGTCCTGGGGGTGTGGATAATGGTTGGGGCAGTCAGTGGACAGGTAGGGGGTAGAGTCTTAGGGGGGCAGTTAGGGTGTGTGTGGGGAGTCTCAGAAGGGGGCAGTCAGGGGACAAGGAATGGGGGGGTTGGGGGTTCTTTCAGGGGAAGTCAGGGTGGGAAGTGGGAAGGAGTGGATGGGGGCAGGGCTAGTGCAGGGGTCTCCCCTCTCTTTTGATGACATATGGTAACTCTAGGCAAGGGGGGGACGGGGGGGCACATGGGGGCTGGCACCTGCATACATCCACTGCAGCCTGTAGGAGCCCCCTGGGGGGTGCTGGCCTCAGCCTGGGCAGGAGGGGTGGGGCGGGAGGGGCGCGGCTGCTCCTTGCTAGTGGCACCATTGCCTTTACAGGGCTGCTGCTCCCCTGCACCTCCCCGGCTCCTCCATGGTTGGGGCTGCTGCTGCAAGCGAGATGCTCTGGCTCTCCGATGCCTCCAGAAGGAAGCTTCTCCCTGCTGAGCTGCTGCAGCAGCCCAAGCCCGGCAAAGCCAGTGAGTGGACTTGTGGCAGGAACCACTAGGGGGAGAGGCTGTGCACCCTCCAGAGGAGGTGAGTGGGCAGGGAAGGGGGAACTTGGTCTTGGGAGCAGCCCCTAGGCACGGCTGGCCCCTGGGGTCTATAAAGGCTCATTGGGATTTGCCCCTCAATGAACTGATGTGAGGGGATGGGGGAGGGGGAAAGATAGAAGTTTCACCTAGGGTGCAAAATATCCTTTCACCGGCCCAGCCCCAGCCCAGCCCCTGGACCAGCACTCCAGGTTAAGAACCACTGCATTAAACTGATAAGATCTGCATTTTAACTTAATTTTAAATGAAGCTTCTTAAACATTTAAAAAAAACTTGTTTACTTTACATACAACAATATATAGACTTTCTGAAAATGTTAAAATGTATTACCGTCATGTGAAACCTTACATTAGAGTGAATAAATGAAGACTCGACACACCACATCTGAAAGGTTGCTGACCCCTGGGCTAGAGCTTATACTTATTAACAAGTTCTATTCCAGTCTAATAAGGGATTTCTCACCCAACGGTCAGTGCTTGTCTAGTTCAGAGATCTGGACTTTACTTTTCATGAGGCACTCATGCTGGCAGAGTTTTGCCTCCACAATGGATACAATCTTGTGCCCTTTCTTCTTCCCTTGGGCAGTCCCAGACTTTGTCTCTTTTCATGATCAGGGTGTTTCATTAACTTCGGCTCAAGGTCCACTAGTAAGACTTTTTCTTGGTTTTTCTTTTGACTTTGTAAACAATCGGATCTGCATCTGGTCCAGATTGGGCTGAATCAAAAGATGTTGATTCTTGTCACCCTTGATTGAATTAGCTGTGAGACCTACTCACCTCAGGTGATATGCCTCATCTCCAGCAGGCTTCTGGAACATAGTTTACATTTTACACATCTCAAAATATTTCCTGTACAAACATCTTGCAATAACTATGATGATCAACTTGGTCTTCTCTTTCATGAGAGACAGCACATGACCCCTTATCCCTGATCCCTGTCCCCCTCACCCTCCCTGACCAAGTATTGAGAACATGATCAGACATGCATAATATGATTGCCTGGGCATGCCTATGTCACTAACTCTGCCCACTCACTCACTTACGGGAAAGGAAGTAAAGTAAGTGTGTGTGTGTGAGAGGGTCCTTTTTATCTGTTTGTCCACTCTTTTGTTCCTCTCCCTACTGTGTTACAGAGAGAAGTGTTTCTGAATAAATATTTATGCAAACATGTTTGCTGCTGCAATCATCTGAAATACAGGCAAGGGCATGTGCAGAATAACTAAGGTAGCTTATTGTGTAGTTGTAAGGAAGGAATCAGATCATCAGTTAGGTACTAATTCTCCAGCTTCATAATCGTGAAACAATTCTGATCATAGTGAGAAAAGAGCAATCATGTGTATCTGGCTTTCAAGACACTGGGAAGTTTCCTTTCATGCCAAAGCCAGCCCATAAGTGCTTGGCTCTGATCAGTTTAGTTGGCTCATTATAAACATTTTTGTTTGACCTTTTTATTAATGTAAGTATCATCCTGAGCATACATCTTCCCCAAACTGTCAGAAAATTAAAGATGCCTTTGAAACTCAAATGTGATAGGGAGCACTAAGAGGAACAGACAGCAGTCTCTATTAACCTTGGATGTTACAGAGAAGAAGCCAAGTAGGATAAACAAAATGTGGCATAAATAAAATGTCATGCTCCATTTAAACCAATTTTAAGATATCAGAGAATATGCTGTAAATACCAAATTTTGTGGGTTAGTTGTGCCTGTAATAGTCTCATTTTAAATATGGAAATTTTCCTGTTTCTACTAATAATAAATTCTGTCTTGATGTAGTCCACTTAAGCAAGTATACTTTGTTTCTTGGAGATACTTACATGTAATATTCAGCCAGCTAGTGAATAAGCACATGCAGTGACACTTAAAAATGAAACTTGCCTTAGAAAAATCTAGATGTAAATGGCAAAATTTTTCAACTCTAAACTAATTGTATGAGGTGTCATCAAACGACAAAGGTGAGTATCAAAATGTATGGCAGACAGAATAATAACTAACACTGGGATTTCCTGATGCTCAGGAATGACCAATATAAAAGGTATTCTACCACGGCTAACATAAACAAGATTCATGCTAAACAGAACATTCTATTTGGTTGGTTCTTCATTCATAGGCTTGTATCTCCAACAGATGTACAAGCAAAAAGAATGTGAGACTGGGAAATATTTGTGTTCTGGAACAAAATGACTTCGGGCTTCGTAATGGATACAAGGTACTATTGTTCAAGGTCAATTATTCAAATCTGGCCCAAGTTGATAAACAGCAGATAGTAATCAAAAGTTATTACTATGTGAAACAAATTGGGGATGTCATGCAGACGTCTACAAAATGTAAAATGTCACATGACTCTTATAGATTCATAGACTTTAAGGGCAGAAGGGACCATTATGATCATCTAGTCTGACCTCCTGCACAATGTAGGCCACAGAATCTCACCCATCCACTTTTATAACAAACCTCTAACCTATGTCAGAGTTACTGAAGTTCTCAAACTGTGATTTGAAGACATCAAGAGGCAGACGGTCCTCCAGCAAGTGACCCGTGCCCCATGCTGCAGAGGAAGGTGAAAAACCTCCAGGGCCTTTGCCAATCTGCCCTGGAGGAAAATTCCTTCCTGACCCCAAATATGGTGATCAGTTAAACTCTGAGCATGTGGGCAAGACTCACCAGCCAGCATCCAGGAGAGAATTCTCTGTAGTAACTCAGATCCCATCCCATCCCAGACCACTGGGCATACTTATCTGCTACTAATCAAAGATTAATTGCCAAAATTAGGCACTCCCATCATACCGTCCCCTCCATAAACGTATCAAGCTTAGTCTTGAAGCCAGATATGTCTTTTGCCCCCACTACTCCCCTTGGAAGGCTGTTCCAGAACATCACTCCTCTGATGGTTAGAAATCTTAATCTAATTTCAAGTCTAAACTTCCTAGTGTCCAGTTTATATCCATTTGTTCTTGTGTCCACATTGGTACTAAGCTTAAATAATTCCTCTCCCTCCCTAATATTTATCTTCTTGGCAGATTCAGCAAAAAGGCCAAAGACAGACTGGGTGTAAAGAGAGTGTGGAAAGTTTTGTCCTGAGTGGCACTCACTGAAAAGCAGGGCTGAAGCATATTGGCCAGGTACCAGGAAGAACATTTTATTGACACTGTCCATACTGAACTAATTCCATGGAAAAAATTAAGAACTGGGCTTCTGGTGTGGACAGTCTGGTAGATTTCAGAAAATCCTACGTTATGCTCCATAATTTCACCTAAACTCAGCTGGGAAATGCTAAACAACCTATGTTTGAACTCCGCATGATGGTTCACAGGACTTCCTCATTTGATTTCAGAAGCTGCTTCCCTTAGCCATCAGAGCCAGAATGTGCATTGAAGATCATGCAAATGACTGATGCATTTATTTGGGGGAGGATTAAATTAGCGGTTCTGTTTTTATTCATGTTGGTGTTTAAATCTCTGTAGCTAAAGCTGCCACAATCATAGATGCTACTGAATTTAATTTAAATCTGAAATGGTGGAACAGATTTTGCTTATCACTTTTTTTCATGCTTGTTGGTCATGAGTTACAAGCTCTGAGGCTATGATGGA
This sequence comes from Gopherus flavomarginatus, assembly GCF_025201925.1. Taxonomy (NCBI): domain Eukaryota; kingdom Metazoa; phylum Chordata; order Testudines; family Testudinidae; genus Gopherus; species Gopherus flavomarginatus. The sequence continues at coordinate 198,676,636 of NC_066617.1, read as the reverse complement.
AGACCTTGTTGTTCTTATGGAACTTCAGCCATGTTCTTAGGAAGATTAGTCCCTCCACTCAAACTACTATGCTGCTGGTACATAAAGTCCATGAGCCTAGATTCATGGTACTCGGAAGGCTTATAAGCCACCAATATGAGGCTGTTTTCCTGCATGCCCAAGCTTAGATGGCATAACCTGTGGAGTCTGTTACCACTATGCACCTCCTATTTCAGACCTCTGCTAACACAGCCCACAGGACTCTCAAAAGATACAAGCTCCACTGCTATAGAGCTCATGGAGAATATAATATTCTGTCCAAAGTCATGGTTTAGAAGGATGAAACTATTTCAAATGGTTCAAAACTCAGGTGGAAATATGAGGCTGTTCAAGACAACATTAGTGATTCTTTGCACAACCTACTAAAGCCACAGAGTCCCTGGAAAAAGCTCCCCCACTCCCAAATCTCTGTTTTTGATTTTTTAGTGAAAAATGGTTAATTATTTCCAGTGACATTATTTGGCTCTGTCCTAAGGGTAAAAAATGAGACAGCTGTGTCTTTCAAAGAAAAATGAAGCCCAGGTACCTGGGAAATCATGGTGATTTTTAATAAACAAAAAGTCATGAACCACTCATGATTTGTAGGCAAAATCGTAACTAGAAACTTAAAAGCCCAGTGATAAGTGTACATTTTCAAGTGAAGACACTGTTTTCATTGTAAAGGTTTAGAAATATCTTTCTTAGAATGAAAGCTGAATTTAGATATAATGGGATTGTAGCTTTTTCCAGACCTCTCATTCAAGTGTTAATGCATGTGAAGTTCACCTCTAATAATGGAAAAAGTCCTCTCCAATATGGAAAAATACTCATATACATCAGCTCTCATTAGGAATTAGCACGTAAAACACGTCTGTCTTTTTATATCAAGTTGGCTGTCAGTGGACAAAACAATTAAAATAGGGATGGCTTTCAACCTTCAGAAAACTTTTTTCAAAATTTAATTTGAAAACAACTTGTCTGAACAGCTTCAAAGGTTCCAACCCAATTTGAGATTACACTGAACATTTTATATGGAAGACAGCTTTTTTTCCTTCCCAGAAAGTAGGGGTATGGATCAAACTGAACATAAGATTTGTAAGAATTTCCATTTTAACTACATAGACATGAGAATGACTGACTCAGTCACTCAGAACCAAACTTCAAGAGCAATATATACATTTTTCCTTTTTAACCTATGCCATCATATAGACTTATATTTCTAACATTTGATTCTCCTTTGTAACTGATGTCTGAAATGTATGGTCTGTTCTTTCTCATTCTTATTTTTTTATCTGATGCAGCATACAAGTAGATGTTGTATGACATCACAGAAGTATGAGACTGTGCTGTAGAGTGCTGGAGAAGTATATGTGTTAGTGTTAGAGTTTAATTTGGTTTAGATAAGCATCCCAAAATTCTGGTACCTATTAACAGCTGCATTTTTGGTCAAGAAATTGGACTAGAAAGACCACAAGTACAAGCAGTCTGGTTAGAATTTGCGAGTCCTGGGTTTGATCACATTCAAAATGGCAAGGGATTAGCTTTTTTTTTCCTTGTGAATTTTCAGCTTCTGGTTCCAAGGTGATGTGACAGACCCAGACCAGTGGGGTACAGGAGTCTGGCAGAGGGCAAATATACTGGTCACTGGATGAGTAGTTTTCTGTTCCTTGAGTGACCAGAGCAGGGGCTGCACTAGAGTAATCAGGAACCTGCTAGAACGAATTAAGGCAGACAGGCTGATTAGATCACCTGCAGCCAATCAAGGCAGGCTAATCAGGGCACCTGGGTTTAAAAAGGAGCTCACTCCAGTCAGGTGAGGAGGAACCAGTGGAGAGGAAGTGCATATGAGGAGCTGGGAGCAAGAGGCACAAGGAGCTGAGACTGAGAGGATGTGCTGCTGGAGGACTGAGGAGTACAAGCATTATCAGACACCAGGAGGAAGGTCCTGTGGTGAGGATAAAGAAGGTGTTTGGAGGAGGCCATGGGGAAGTAGCCCAGGGAGTTGTAGCTGTCATGCAGCTGTTACAAGAGGCACTATAGGCAGCTGCAATCCACAGGGCCCTGGTCTGGAACCTGGAGTAGAGGGCGGGCTCGGGTTCCCCCCAAACCTCCCAACTCCTGATCAGACACAGGAGGAGTTGACCCAGACTGTGGGGAAGATCACTGAGGTGAGCAAATCTGCCAGTAAGCGCAGGACCCAGCAAGATAGAGGAGGAATTTTGTCACAACGGTCATAGCACTGCAACAAGAAACTTATTGGATTTGTATATGTGTGTGAGCACACAGGACAGCTACGTATAGAAAAGGGGAAAATTATTAGAATAAAAGGGGAACATCATTAGGGAAAAAATGTCAGCCACTGGCATACACATTAGTCTAACTTCTGACAAATTGCACTCTACAGATTTATAGTGACATAAGACACTAATATTCCAATGACTGTAGAAAACAGACTGATAAAAGTTCACTAAAATACAATGAGGAAATACTAGGGACCCATATTTCAAATGTCACAACAACATGAGCATGCAACTTGGATGGCCCATTCTGAAAATTTAACTAGTCAAAATAGAAATTAAATAATTATCACAATTATTTTTTATCTGAAATAACATGTCAGAGGGGGTAAAAGGAAGCTTATATGCCAGACTGCACTATTGCTGGTATTGGTAAACATTTCATAGACATTGAGAGAGAGCTACGGTACAAAAGCTTTCAGATGGTTCCACTCAAGTCCAGTTTTTATAGCCTTCCTACTTTGAACAAAAGGCCAAGTTCCTCTACAAATGGCAAGTTTCTGTATTCACACATGTGTAAATCTTCTTGACCACAGTGGAATTACTCCAAATTTAAATTTGTGTAAGCAAGTGCAGAATTTGGTCCCAAGCATGGTCCCTGTTATGTAACCAACATTTAAAGCTGAGTGCAAGTCTTTCAAAGTTGAGCCTCTCACTGGATTTACACCATCCCAAACTTCAGCTTCAAATTACCTGCAAATCTCAGAGTGAAACTCATTCATAGATGCCAAATATTTTAGTTTTGCTATGAACTTTGCTTGATTTTATATATCTATATAATAAGATTCCAGAAATGTTACACTCAAGCCTGAAAAGTCTGTATTGTGTGAAGCAGTGGAAGCAGCTACAAGCATGGTTGAGAACTTTTTGTTCAGAACTCATATTCAATTATTACTGGCATTTGTGGTCTGATATTGTCTAATTGTTAAGCTCTCTGCCACTTAGACTTTATGAATTACACCTATATATATACACACTACATACAGTAAGGCATGTATCAGCTCACAAATCACCAAGAGTACTAGGCTATTGTGACATCAGAGATAACCAGTCACCATCCTTACTGTACAGCTAATTTGCATGCAACAATTTCATTTGCTGTATCGGCCGGCTAAATCCGTGGTGGATTACTTAGCCCAACTACCATACTCATATGACAATATGGACTTTCAGCAGCTAATAATCATAAACAAAGATGGAAAACTTGGTCTGGACAGATAAGACTTGAGATTTCAGTTTTCTTTGCTATTATTTCAAGCGCTTCTATTTGTGTCATGATAACATGTTGCTGAACTGGTACTGTAACAGATTCATTTATGCTTCTGTTGACTCAAGTGTATTTTAATGGTTGAGGACCTCAGTGAGAACTGAGCTTGAGTCCCAAAACCAATGTGGGTAATGGTAGGGTGTCTGTCAAATATATTTTTTTATGAACATAGATCCCGTATGCTCAGACTCTCAATTAGGTCAGCACATAAGTCTGTATGAACAAATTGATAGATGACAGTCTGAAACTATTGAATTATTAAGTTCATATTCTGTGTAAAGCTTGAGAGAAGCAGAGCAAATGTTTTTTCATTGCTTGCTAGATAGTATAGAGTGGGAAGGAGGAAATATTGCAGTTCCTGGATAGACAGGAGGAAAACCTTCAGATTTGTATCAAACGTGGTTTGCAGTCAAAAAAGGAGCATTTCCATTTCACTCAAGGCTCAGTGGTGGTCCAGAACAAGGAAGTGAGCCAGAAGATAACATGTAGTGAATTCTGGGGCACAGAGACTGTGGCCTTTTAGACACCTGAAATTACTATAGGCCAAGCAGAAAGGAGCAAACAGAGCATCTGGTTTACTCCAAACAAGAGTGACATTCTGTGGGCTAGGGGAGAGGATGGGTCATTAGCTTCCTGGCATATAGACCAAACCTGAAATATGAGGGAAGCTAGCATCTTCTGTTAGAGAGAAATGTCCCATAGCCTGTTGCGAAGAAACTCAAATGTCTGGAAGATTTGGATAAGGTTCAGATAAACTTCCTGATGTCTCTGTGCTCATTGAAACTGAATCCAAACTTTGAACACTTTTTTGTAATTACTTCTAATTACTCCTTATCCCATTACATGAGATCTAACACCTGATTTGATAATATAGCACCAAATTCAGATCCTATAAAAGGATGTATGTCTGTCGACTTTGCTGAAGTTGTGACCACTTCCCTCAAGTCTGAATTTTGCTTATGAAGTTATTGAAACCAGCCCTGTGACAAAAAGGAAAGATTTTATTTTTTTGGCCTGATTCCACTCCTGATGTGAATGGTGCAGCATCAAGCTTTGTGTGATTCTGTTTTTAAAAAATCTTCCTCTATAGCTATTAAATTTTTAAATGCTTTCTTTCTGAGTAAAAGGAAAGCTCCAATGGAAGGCAAATGAAGGAGGTTCAAATAATGGAATAAATTTTGTGGCAGGAGGAACTGGGGAAATATTATTCAGACAGAACTTGATATAATGAAGTCTAGTTGTGCTGTAATACAAACTGTAACTTTCATGACACATGCTGTGTACATTTCCTCCCCACCATAATCCATCTTATCTGTGAACAGATGCTGTAGTCCAAGAGTTTCTTCCTTGCCAGGTAAGGTTGAAGAACGTCATTGCTCAGGGCTCTTTGTACTCTTGGAGGAATGTGGATTGGGAAATGGAGACAGAGATTAGCCAAACAGCAAATGCTAGTCTGATTAAATTATTTCAGTTTTCCCTAAACACATTAAAATACTTAAATAGATGGGTCTACTGTTCAATACTCCGTAATAATGGATCAATCGTGTTTAAATCATCTTTGGATCGAGTATGTGATCCAAACCTGTAGGGATCTGAAATGTATAGAGCAGACAACCAATAAAGGGATATAGTGAGAAAATGAAACTAAACAACAAAACAAAACATCCTAATTTCCATGACTTTAGACTTTACAGGTTGATATATTCCTATAAACAGTCTTGCACAGTATAGTTTAGTTGCTCTGATGATCTACTGTGTAGTGTGCAACATTTAAAAGCTAAACCTACTTTAAGTATCATCCTATGGTGACTTCAGTACTATGGCATTCTCAATACAGTAAAATATAATATAGGTACTTACAGTGCAATTTTGGAGGATGGAGGAGAGATTTATCAAAAGCACAAAGAGCGGTTAGGTGCCCAACTCCCATAGAAAGTGAATAGGAGTTGGGTGCCTAACTGCACTTCGTGCTGTTGAACATCTTGCCCTGAATTTTAACAACTTCGTAAATTTAACCTGCAAACTCTGAGATGCTAGAACTGAAGATCCTGTGAAAGCAGCCTTGTAAATATAGAGGAATGAGTTCAGGTGGATAAACATTGTAGCTACTTCACTTTAATCATGTAAATTAAAAGTGAGTTAAAGGAGTAAAACCTTTTCTTCTGAAGAGCTGCACCCTTTCTCTGCTAGTTGGATACTTCACCTAAAATGCAATAGAAACTGGTGGGGGGAGTATACTTGATTCGGAGGTGTCTGACTGTCCGAGGGAATCCTTCATCAATATGCTTTGATATTGATAGTAATCAAGTAGAATATATGCTGGTGGAATTGTTTGACTAGAATTATTACATGGTTCTTTATAGAAGTACTCTAAGAGTCATACTGCAGTTCGGAGCATGCATCTCAGCTCAGGTAAGCAAACACATGCTAAGAATAGCAGTGGAGCTGGGTTAATACACATAGTGGGTTGGGCTAGCTGCCTGACTACATACCCCGGGGGTCAGGTTTATATTCCAGTGGCTAGGCCAAGTTGCTACCTGTGCTACCCGTGGCTACACTAGTATTTTTACCATGATAGCTCAAGTAGAACTAGCACGTGTCTATCTGCCCGAGCAGGGAAGCAAGCCCTCCAGCTGCCATGCAGACATAGGCAGATCATAATCTGGTGTAAATTGTTATATCTCAAGTGCTTTGCTGGATTGAGGCCTCTTATTTTATCTAACTAATAATGCTGGTTCCTAAGCAATACCATAAGAAACCACAAATGGGGCTGCCTTGTGCTAGGCAGTTTACAAACACACTAGACAGTCCCTGCCCTGAATATGGTGACCAGATGTCCCCATTTTATAGACAGTCCCAATATTCAGGGATTTGTTTTATGTAGGCACCTACTGCCTCTCATCTCCTGTCCCAGTTTTTCACATTTGCTATCTGGCCACCCTAGCTCTGAAGAGCTTACAATTTAGATAGACAAGATAGACACAGAGTAGGGAAAACTGCTCAAACATACAAGCAGAGTGATTGCAGTAAACATAATAGTAAGTATCCTGATTTTTTTAGCAGGGTGGGGGAAGGAGTTAGCTAGGGAGAAGAGCAAGGGGGATAGAGCAGGTAAGTAGAGAGAAGGATGAAGGAAGGTAGGAGAAGCAGGCCTGGAGTGAAGCTGAGATGAAGAAATTGAGGGAAGTGGCAGGAAAGGGTTGGAATACATAGGCATTCTTTCTTCTCTGCTGATTGGCTATCCAAAACTATAGGGAAAAAAAAACAAAATAATGATGCCATCAATGTCTGCTTCCGTAGCTGTTCCTGCTAACTTTTGAGTCTTTCTGGCTGGCTCATGACAACACTATGAACTTTAGTTGGGATGAAGGAAAATGTGAATTTCTAAATTTCTCTCAGAAAAGTATTCTACAAGCTCTGTTATAAAATGCTGTAATGGTCCTTGATATACATCTTAAACTGTGCCTGCAGTAGAGAACCCAAATCATTTGTGATTGCACTAGTTAGCTTAACTAGTTAATGCACCACCATTTTAATGCATCCATATTAGCCATTCTGAGTCTATGAAGCCTGCTACTGCAGCCCCATACGTACACAGGTACTCTTAATATTTTCAGTTGCAAAGCTCCCTTTAAATGTATCCCACAGCTCCCAGAAACAGTTCTCTCTGGAAGACATGGAAAGGACTTGTGGGATACCTTAAAGAATGCCATAGGAATTATTGTAGCACAACCCATCAGCAGTGACTACTAGTAATTTGTCCCATTGAAGAACTTTAAGTTTCTCTCTTGGTAGAATCTTTTCTTGCCCTCTGTTGGGAGCATATCAGCTGATACTAGCACAAGGAAGCATAATTTGTAGTGTCCTGTAGTAGCAGGAGTAAATCAAGCCCAGAGAATGCAAAGGTTAAAATTCACGTGGTAACTAATTCACCCATATTTGTGTGTGTGTTCACAAAAAATTTACTAGTTGGGCTAGTAAAGCTATAACAATGTAAACTGTTATCTGCATGTACAATGTAGGTTAGCTAATGGGACTGAGACCCTTTACTGTTACAGTCCCTTATCTGTGTTGACAATGTTAAGGTTACACATGTATCATTCTTATTTTAGCAAGATTAAATATGAATCTCCACTTCTTGGAATATCCAGCTAGCTGTAACAGGTTCATGTCATTTAAGGTCTGGCTAATAACATGGAAAGTGCCTTCAAAAAAAATTTGCCCCTCTTCCCATTCAGAGGAATAATTCTGTGAGGAGGGGAAAGTGTTTATTTTACAGCAGTCCAAAGGGTGGTCTAAGACTTGTCTGAACCACAGTATGGCTTTGTCCTTTTTTCCCCATGCCCCTACTCCCCAGTAGCTAGACAACTTGTGGAGGCTTGTCTTCAAGCTGATAAACCTAATACTTTAGCTCACACCGTAGCCCTGCATGATTTTAGATTCAGAGCACCCAGATTCCATTTCTGAAGATGATGCAATCAGTGGTTTGTTACACGTGTGTCCTGGAGTGGAGTGTTAGTGTATGACAATAGATGGAATAGCTTGCAGATAAAATGTACAGGAGCCTGTAATATTGCGGGGCTAGGGAATGGGAATAATTGGCAGACATTCATGTTCAAGTGGTTAACTGCTACAATGTCTTCCCATTCTGACAGTGGAAATATGATTTAAGAATGTCAGAATTTGGATAATGGTGCCAGAGTTAGCTCATCCATCTGTAAGGCACTGTAAGATAAAACTTAAAAACTAAGCCCCAGATCTCTAAGGTATTTGGGAGTCAGTGTGCTCGGCACTGCAACAACTAAGTGATTTAGGAGACCAGATCTCACTTTCAAAAGGGATGTAGGCACTTAGGAGTCTAAAGACCATGAACAGTCAATGGGAAAGCTGGAATACTGTAGGGTGGTGTTGTTCTGGGTTTTTTCTTCTTATCGTAGTCCCATCTATATGGGGTGAGCTCTTCAAGACCACCTTCTTGATTCCAGTTTTTGAAGCTGTTCCTTGGGACCTCTGCATCTAATCACATGCATCCATTTAGTTGTAGGTTTTCCAACCATTCTTCTACCCTTAACGTTTAAGTTTTACACCCTGTTTCTATTGTGTTGGGTTTAGGGAAACCATTTGGGACACTTTTTATCTGAAAACAAACATGTTCGGCCCATTTCTGAATTCAGACAAAGGTCCCATCACCTACAGTGTAAGACTTGTGAGCATACTCACACACACCAATTACAATGGAAGATTTTTACATATGACACATTTATAAAATGCTAGATTATATCAATTAATTGTCATTTGTAAAACCATTTACAGACTTTACTTTACGTGAGTAAAGTCTGTAAATGGCTTTACAAATGACAATTAATTGATATAATCTAGCATTTTAACTTTTCAAATATGGATCAACTTTTCAAATACGGATCAACTTAATTTCTGTAGTGTAACTATTGACATCAGTAATAGCTCTAAAACTAAATGTCTTTATAGTTTTGATAAGGCCTCTTTTTACAAACTCTAATCTGCTGCAGGTCAATAGGCAATGAAGCCTAGAGGATAAGGCACTAAATTGGGAGTCGGGAGACCTGTGTCTGTTCCTGTCTCTGTTCTGCTGGCTAACTTTGGGCAGGCCACTTCAACTTTCTCTGTCTCACCTTTTTTTATTTGTAAAAATGGCAATAATGCTTAGGGTAACACTCAATTAGGATCGGGGCCTGTTTTATGCTTGATGCTGTTCCAAACATAGAAAAGAGACAATTTATGCCCTGAACACTGTATCTCCTTCATAAAGTGCTTTGAGATTTATGGATGAAAAGCATAGTGAAAAAGCTAGAAGGTGATATGAATATTTTTCTGACATGCACCTCTGACAGGCTAATTCTGCAAATCACAGGAACAGATCTTGTGGTAGTGGTGGTAATCTTTGCGTGGCAACTTTCTATATGTACCATATTCTAAACCTTACATTTTAAACAAGTGAAAACACAGGCTGGTGAAAATATTTAATTTCTCTATGGGGATGGGGGGAGAATTGGGAGTGAGGAAGGGTAGATCTGATCCTTAACAAATAGGGAAGGAATATATTAGCATTACAAAATATCTGTATTTCAATTTGCTGAGGTACAGTGTCTGCCCTTCTGTCTCCACCAAAAGGACCATGTGGTAAAGTGCTTGCTTTAGAGACACTGGCCTTTTCTTGTGGAAAATAAGGAGCTCCTGTTTTATGGTGGCCTGGAGGCTGAAGAGCAGCTTGTTGCCAGGGCTGCTACTCTAATGGTTTCAGCAATCAGCCTGGCTCCAGCTGAGATGCAAAGTGATTAGGCCTCTGCATGCTGTCTGTTCTGTAACCTGGAGCAGTCTCTTTCCCTCTTTTTCCTGATTTATTCTAGTAAACTGAAACACAATATCAGCATAAAAATGATTAGAAATTGCATATCCTGAATGCATTTACAAATTGATGTACTTAATTTCTCTGTCAAAGAAAGAGCCTTTACTTCATTCCTTCCCTTCCTCTTTCCCTCCTCCCCCATCCCTCCACGAGCTGGAGGAATGTCAAGATTAAAAAAGGAAATGAAATAAAATGAGTGAAAGATCCTCTTCACTTGTTGTGAAGATTGTGGGAACAGGTAAATTTTGACCACAATATCATTAGAAAAAGCTGTTAGCTCATTTGGCAAAGGAAAGGTAAAGATTAGTTGCTTACCTCTCTGGTTACTGCAACTATTAATGAAAATAATGGCTACCCCTCTGAAAATAGCAAAGCTGTACCAGGAGCAATGATGAAACAAAAAATGTCCACACATGGCTGGCTTTGAATAATCTCCCTGGCCATTTTGGTTGTTCAGCTATATTATCCCACCCATTTGTGCCCAAGTATAAAAATACTAAGAAAAGTTTATTGATTGTACCTACGTTATGTTGCTATGTGTCATACAATATGGGACATTGTCTACTATTAGTTGTTAACATTGTTGGTGATCTTGTTTCTATGTTTTTATTAAACTTTATTCAGGGAAATCAAGTTTAATAAAACTCTGCAGCAGATCTATCTGTTTCTGTATGGGAATGTACTCTAGCAGTCAGATTAGGGAGCTGCTACTAGGTTTGTCGCATCTATATCCCAGTCCCTGCTAATTGTTTATTCCTGCATTGTTTGGCCCAAATTTTCAAAAGTTTCTGAGCAAACATTCATGTATTTGTCTGTGGATGCCCACCATGTACACATGCAATATCTGTGTATATATACAAGTCAGGGATTCGCAATGTTTCACGTGCAGTTGTGTTCCTGTCTTCTGTTAGCAGAAGTCAGCCCCTGCCCCTCCTCCTCCCCCCCCCCAACACATTTCAAAATATTCTCCTTGTTGGTCAAGTCTTCCAGTCTATATTAAAGCAATGGACGATGATTTTGGAGCACAAGTTCAATTGAAGCCAGTGTCACTTGTGTTCCAATATCGCTTGAGGCGATTTATTTATTTATTTATTTTTGCACCCTTAGGTGTTTAAGGGTATGTCTACTCTAGAGGTGCAGGCAGAGTTGATGGGGGAGCAGCAGCAGCCAACAACTCACTGCAGTGAAGACCCCTCGGTGAGTAGGTTTAAGTACGTCGACTTCAGCTATGTTATTCATGTAGCTGAAGTTGTGTAACTTAGATCAATTTTCCCACCACCACCACCACGTAGACCAGGTCTAAATGTAGACTAATATTAGGCTTCTACTTCAGAATTTTAGTTGTCCCCGGTAATTTGACTTGCTAATTTATTGGTCTCATTCTTTGAATTCATTAGAAACCACAATTGACTCAAATCATCACTTATTTGAGCTGGAAAGCTCTACTATAAAGTCCACCTCTTCCACTTTTAATTTTTCAACAGTGCTCTGTGCACTAGGGAGTGTCTGTAAGCTATTGCGTGTGGTTTTTCTTCATTGAGAGTAAAATTCTCCCATGTGCGCAAGGCCCACAAAAAGGTCACGTGCCACTCAACTCCTACCTCAACATAGCATGAGACCTAATAATTTACAGTTTGCTATATCGTTATTTGTGAGGGGTCATATGACTTGGGTGGCCTTTTTTTCCCTTCTTTCTGATTTATATGAGCATTAGTCTTACATACAAGGAGCACCAGAGAGAGGCAGCAGTTTAGCGAGGTAGCAGATAGGAAAAGGTTTGATATTTTCTAAAATTCTCTTTCAGTGGCACTAGTCTAGCCCAAGGAATCATTCTGAGAAAAATGCACGTTTTAGTGATTGGGAGTGGAGTTTAAATCAAACCGGGGTGGGGTGGGGGGAACTGAGGAAATGTGTTCCCTCTGCTGTGAAAGCAATGTTCCATCTTATATCAAATGCTTTGTGTTTATGAGGTCTGCTACTGTAATACACAAATATAGCAGTACAATATACCACTTCTGGTATGAATATGGCAGTATAAAAGTATAATACTTGTTTTGCTTGGGCATTCATGCAAGTAAAGCTCTATTACAAATGTTCACAGAAAGCGTACACAGATGACATCAATGCACATCTAAAGCAAAATCACTTAAATTTGAATGAATCCTATTGGAAATGGTTTTGCAATATTTGTCCAGCTTAAATTCTGATCATAAGGTGAGCTGCATTTTCCCACACCTTTCGAGGGCAACAAATGAGTACCGGTAAATCAGATGCCAATATTTTTGTTAGTCTGACATTAAACAAAAGAGCCATGGGGCTGGCTCAATGGGATTTAGGCTGGGCAGGGAAGCAGGACAGAGCAGCATCAGTCCCCATCAAACAATAGCAGCAGCCAGATCAAAAGAGAAGGCAGAGTTTAGCTAGAAAGTATATGCAGAATTATAGACACAAAATATCTGGAGCTGCAAAAGCATTACATCCCCAGGCTTGTCCTCAAGCAGGATCCTACTGTTAACGTAGGCATTACTGAATCAGACTTGTATTTCACACAGTAAAATGCGTATTATCCAAAAAAGGTGAAAATTAGAGGGATTAAACTAAGGCAACAAATTCCATTCAATCCCTTCAGGCTAACAGGTGATTAAACAAGGCAGTGGCCAAACCTCTGTCACCTAATAGAGACCCAAGTATTAATGGGGCACAGAAGCAATAGGATAGGAACTCAGGTCAATTGAAAGTGGTAGGACTTGGTGACCAATAACATGGGGGAACAAATATTAAACATAATCAGATCCTAACAATCAATTTATCTCCATGGTTTTCTTTTGGAAAAGCAATACAGGCATATTTGGTGTTTAATTCACCGAAAGCTATTGAATTAGATCCTCTCCTTCAGAGGGAGCCATTCCTTCTAAATGCCTTACCTGATGGTATAATTAACAGACCTGGTTGAAAAATGCTTTAAGTTTTGTGAATAATTCTGAACAAAATGATTTTCTTGAAATTTTTAACCAAAATATGCATATGATGGGGAAAAATATACAATATAACAGAATTTCAGTTTTCAAAATCAAAACTGAATTTGTTTCATTTTTTGGTATTTCCTCCTTTCTTCCCCCCCCCTTTTTTTTCTCTGTTTGCCTCTAAGAAGGGGAGGGGAAAAGGGTGAGAAGAAGGGTAAAAATAAAAGTTTTGGGGAGTTGAGTTAAAAAATGGAAAATTGGAAAAGGCTTGGAAAAATATTTCCATGAATATTTGCATTTGGGATTGGTGGTGGGGAGCCAATATTTCACTGAAAAAAGGTTTTTTTTTAAAGAAAGCTCTGACAGCCTGTAGCAATGAGCCAGTCAGCAGCACAGCCAATACCACTTGATTTAAACCACATGACCATTCCTAAAACAGCCAGCTAAAAACTGGCAAAAAGCTCTAGAAAAATTTCTGCAGGACACCAGATAGAGGAAAAGGTTTTTTTTTTTCTGCTCCTTTTCATGATTTTTTTTCATTTTGTGAAGGAGATCTGCAAATTCAAAAAATGTAAATCTCGTTTTTTCATTGTGAATATTTTGCACTGTTCCCTTTATAACTGCCATCCTCCTCCTCCTCCTCACTAGATCTGAGTCAGTTCTGTTTGATTCTTGTGTGCCCCTCCTACCCCTGGTGCTTCTGAAGTATGTCTGGGAACCTTCTTTTTAACAACATTTATTGCAAAATGAGGGACACCACAGTAGATGATGCCAGCTAGTGATTTTGCTGTTTCATTGTACACACTTCCTCTTTGTTAGGTAATTCATTCCCAATTTTTGATTTATTTTCCATGGCTCAGGCGTCTTTGGTTCAGATCTTAAAAGTGGGCAAGGAATATCTTCTTTCACAACTTCATCATTAATCAAAGCATGTGTGTATAGGAGACTAATAAAGAAGATTTCTTCCTCCTCTTGAGAGCCAGTTCTAGCTAACACAGAACTCTTAGATAAGAGGCATTAGACTTTGGCTGGTGATTCAGATGTTGATTTGTCAGTATACTCAGTACACACATTTATGAATATCCCCTTCACCTCATCCAACTACTATGCGTGTATTTTAATTCTGGGAATAGCTATTAAGGAAAACTTCTGCATTAACTGTGTTAAGTTGATGATTTGTGACTAGAGCTGGGTAAGAAACAGTTTTCCATCCTGTGAAATTTTTTGAGATTTCAAAATGTTTCTATTCTGCACTGGGATAAAATTGAGGCCTAAGAGACTCACACACCTGAATAGCCAATAGCTCAGTGGTTAGGGCACTCACCTGGGATGGGGGAAGACCCAGGGTTAAGTCCCTGTATTCCCCACATTACAAGTGAATGCCCTAACTGCTATGCTATTGCTTATTCTTGGGCTGGGTGGGGAATCTGTGATAGTACCCAGGGTTCTGAGATGCCTCACCACTACCTGCTCTTGGCATGAAGCAGTCTTGCCTGTCCTTGCTGTGCATGAGCTCCCTGAAACCATTAGCCGCACAAGTAACACAAGCACTGGGTCCCACCCATCCACCAGGCACTGGGAAAGTGGCTTGGATGTTGAGATACCCCAAAAGGGGAAGTGAGCTCTTCTGAAGAGCTGGAATTGCTTGAAGAGCAGGAACAATTTGAGGGAGCCCAGAAGAGGCTGAGAAACCATTCAAACCAGGGTGTAGGGCACACACACTCAGCCAGGGGGTGCTTGCAAGAGGTGAATGAGACTGTTACAAACACTTTTCTCAGATTTTAAATGTATTGAAAGGCTTATAACACTAAGATTTGTAGTTCTAGTCATTTTAATTCAGACAGTCTATGAGCATGACACACTGTACAATATTTGTACAGCTTAAGAAAGGGGCAGGTTACACCTCTCAAATTTGGATCTCACACTATTGTAGAGGCTTAATCCCCTGTGTCTGACTTCATGACTAGCCATTTTTGATCCAGGCACATCATCCATCCTTTCACCCAGGATTATTCATACAAGCAAATGTCTAGATTCTGAAACACTTAGGTGCTTAAGTTAACTCACGTCAATAGTCCACTGGTGTCAGCTTTGCAGTAGCCAATAAGACTAATGTTATGTATTTTAGCAAAAATTTACAGACAAGCTTGCCATGACAATTTATGCAAACACCTGTCAATTTCAAACTCAGTTCCCTCAAATTTCTTATTTTGAGCCTTAGCAATACTGTCCCTTTGTTTTCCCTGGCTGAAAATCCCCACCCAAGCATACCTATTTTGAGCCTTAATTTTACAAAAGAAATATTAAATAAGATCTTCAGCAGCCAGTCTCAATGAATGTCTGGA
This sequence comes from Gopherus flavomarginatus, assembly GCF_025201925.1. Lineage (NCBI taxonomy): Eukaryota > Metazoa > Chordata > Testudines > Testudinidae > Gopherus > Gopherus flavomarginatus. The sequence goes on along the minus strand of NC_066617.1, from coordinate 198,661,361 downwards.
GAGAAGTTTAAGGTTTTCAAGCAAAATATTCATAATAGAAATTTACCACAATTAAATTTCAACTGGTATTTTAAATGTTGGTAGCATTTTTTTTTCTAGTCTCAAGTGACATTCTGACAAGAGCAGATAATCAAACTAATAAATGTTGAGCATAAGTAGGTTGTATCTGAAGAGAAATATAATGTAGGTGTGGTTGGAATGGAACCAAGAAGGTGGTGTTGGTGGTGGAATCAGCCAAATAATAGGGAATTTACTGGAATTTGAGGGAGTAAATCAGTAGTATGTCTATGATTAATGCACAGTTGCATAAAGGATTTTTCTCATCTTTCACAGTGACCTAAGTTCAAATAGCTCATTAACATCTGCAAAGAGAAAAGGTGGGAGAACCCTATTTTCACACTGCAAGGTGTCATTTTTATTAACACTTCCTAATAGCAGATGAAGGTGAAATGAAGTCATTCAAAATCATAGAAGGTAGAGAGCTAGATCCTGAGCTCACTTACACGGTGTAATTTCAGAGTAACTCTACTGATTTCAGATGAATTACTGTGGATTTCCGCCAGATTACTGACATCAGAATCTGGGCCACTGTTTCTACCCTGTGTTAAGGTTCAAAAGGTTGATTGGCGGATAACATCACTGTTTAAACTCTGGAACAACCTGTTCCACTGGCAGAATCTAAGAGAACAAAGTTGGAGAAATAATTTATTTTCATTTTATTCTAGCATAGTAATTGTTTGGCTTACTTTTTATCAGACACCTGCATTTTTTTTTTTGGTGGTCTTATTGAGCCAACATTGGGCTCTCTGCTGTATTGGGGTAGTTCTTTTCTCTACTTCTGGATGTGTACTATAGTTTTGCATCAAACTTTTTTCATTCTCCACCACTCCTTTCCTTTTCCAGTGCTAAAGCTGGTACAACTGGGAAGAATGTTTGGAACTTATTTAAACAAGTGGTGTATTTGTCTTTGGGGCACCACCTTAATATAAATAAAATAAAAGAATACAATCACGATTGAAGTCCCAATGTGCTAAGCACTGTATACATATAGGTAGACATAACAGTGCCCGAAATCACTTACAATTGAGTTACCTATCAATAATAATAATAAAAAGAACCAATTGTAAAACAATAAGACAGAATGAGGGTCACCATAATACAGTAACTCCTCCTTTAATGTTGTAGTTATGTTCCTGAAAAATGCTATTTTAAGCAAAATGATGTTTCCCCCTAAGAATTAATGTAAATAGGGTGGGATTAGGTTCCAGGGAAACTTTTTCACCAGACAAAAGACTGTTTGTTTATAATAACACACACACACACACACAAAATATAAATTTTAAACAAACATTTTAATACTGTACACAGCAATGACGATTGTGAAACTTGGTTGAGGTGGTGGAGTCAGAGGGTGAGAAATTTTCCGGGGAATGCCTTACTGCTAAATGATGAACTAGCACTTGGCTGAGTCCTTGAGGGTTAACATGTTGTTAATTTAGCCTCACACTCTACAAGGTAGCACAAATGGAGGGAGGGGACACAGCATGGCAGAGAGAGACAGAGGCACACACCGTGTGAGAGAGAGATGCACATTGCCCCTTTAAGTATGCTGACCCCACTCTAAATACACTGCCTTTTAAAGTAGATCAGCAAGTTTGAAACAGCAACTTCTACCAGCAAGCTCCATCTTTCCTGAGCCCTGTCCTCTTCTCCCCTGCTCTGTGGAGATGGGTTATAGGAGCAGGGGACAGGAGTGGGGGGATGGTGACACCCTGGCATTAGCACCTCTCTTCTCTCCTCCACTTCCCCCACCCCCCTGTGCATAGCAAGCAGGAGGCTCTGGGGAGGAGCTCCAAGTGGGAGGGCAGGAGCAGCAGTTGGGTGAGGGACAGCTGAACTAAGTGGCAATTGATAACCTTCTAGGCGGCTGTAGCACAGAGAACTTTAAGGGAGCTGATGTGGCGGAGGGGCACTGCCGGTCCACCCTGGTTCCAAGCCCTCACCATTAGCTCCAACGGGCTGCTCTTCCTGCAAGCAGTGGACAAACAGGCAGTCACCAAACAACATTATAAGTGAGCATTGCACAACTTTAAATGAGCATGTTTTCGAATTGATCAGCAACATAACAACAAAACAACGTTAAATGGGATGATGTTAAGTGAGGAGTTACTGTAATATTGTGCAGTGAACTAGGCTCAGCGTGCTCAGCGTGATAGTTCCAAATCAACTGAATAGGTTTTTATTAATGGCCACTTAGGGAACGTTTTATCAAACCCTGAGCTTCCTTAAGTCTTTCTGCCCACCCCCGATCTCCTCTTACTCACTAGAAGAAATTATCTCTGTCTGTCTGCTTTGTGGTTTTTATAGTTGTTTATTTGCTCTCCCCTCCCTCCATTCTATGTAATTTCTCCCCTTCCATTCTTCCACCTAGTGATATTAGCTCTTTTATTGAATACTAACTATCCCAACCACTCCCTTCATATATGGAGGTTGTAATGGGGGGAGGGGGAGTGCCACCTAAAAGATGCATGCTAGTAGTGCCAAAAAAACTCTCCTCTTGAAATTTTTTTATCATGTTAAAGGTATATTCTAAAGCAACACTCCTTCAATGCTAGCTTAAGTCCTCTTGTCTACTTCCATGGTTCTTTACCTCAGGAGCTGTCTGTGCTAATGCTAGCTGACTCTCTACCAGAGGGCTATTCCCACCTTATATTCACAGTAGAACATGAGGAGCTACACCTCCCCGAATGAGTCAGCTGTAACTAGCTTGCAATCGCCCCATTCCTGTTAGAACTTTGCAGACAAGAGGAGAATCCTACTGTCCTGCTACAGGCTTCTTACCTCCACATAAGCCCTTTTTCCCTTGGGATGCATGACTGGCACTTGCTTGTGAGCCACTGATATTCTCCCATCCTGTTGCTGCCTGGGGGGAAGGATGTCATTGCAAATATCAGGTTTAACAGAGTGCAGAGTCCACTGATACCTTCTGTAGTCAAGGGATGTGATATTGTCACTAGTACAGTCCCATTATCTTAATCCTCATTTCCCACCCCTACCCCCGGAAATCAGATACCCTCCTTCCTGACACTTCCCTCAGCCCCAGAAAACAGCTTCATTCCATGGAAAATTCTGAAGTTCTGACAAATTTCTGTTTCGGAAACAAAGTAGAAATTTGAAAATTTCCCATGGAAGGAACTATCCAAATAAAACTTGTTTAGAAAATTTCAAAAGGAAATTGATCCTGTGAGCTAAGTTCTGAGGCACCTAGCTCAGCCACGGTTCCCAGAGCATCTAGGCTCCTGGCTCCCCATCAGAACCCTGTCCATTGGAACTCTGCCTGTAGTTTCTTGGAAGTTCCTCCAAACCAACAGGTTTCATGAAATATTTTGGTTTTGACAAATTGGTATTTTCTGGGAACAAAAAAAAATTGTTTTCTTGGAAGATTTTCAATGAGCTCTATTAGAGATCCTGAAGCTGAAAAAGCTCCACCCTCTAGTGTAGCTTGCCGAACCACAAAGCAGATTTAATGGGACTAAAAATCTGGCTTCATCTCCATACTCATCCTATTCCTTAGCAGCTTTTGACATGACTGACTGCAAAGTATTATTGATCTATCATATATAGTCCTCATTACCGTAGTAGCTGAGCACTCACAAGTACTTCTTATTTATTTAATTTTAATGTAATCCTCATGACCCTCCTGTGGGCTAGGGAAATATTCTCTCTATTTTTACAGTGAGGGAGTTGAAGCACAAGCAGATTCAATGACTTGCCCAAGGTCACACAGAGAATTGTGGGTAGAGCAGGGAATTAAACCCTGGTCATCTAAATCTGATGCTAGTCCCCTAGACCACAGGTTCCCAAACTTTTTTTTCCTTGAGACTCACCTGTGCAGCGACAATAGGCACTGCGCCCCACTATTAACTTCTTGAGAGAAATTATTTTTAATTATTATATACATATAAACTATAACACTGCAAATAAACAAAACTTTTTCATTTTAATGTGAACAATTGTAATGATAGAAATCCCCAGTGATATGCACTCAAATATCTTTGAAATCAGTTTTACTAAAACTTTAAAACAGTTTTAAAAAAATGATGAGAGCAAAATGGGGAATTCAAACAGGGAAAACACAATGTATAAATGTACACTGTATAAAACTGGACAATAAGGAACAACAATGATAACAATTGTTCACATTTATATGATTTTAAAACAAAATAGTTGTCCACTATATTTAATATTTAAACACTATATTGTTTTCATTTTCAGTGTAAAATTTGAGTTCCTAGGCTGTCTAAAGACCCAACTCTACTCTCTACTGATTAGGAAAGAATCAAATATTGCAAATAAAAAGATTAAAATCACAGTCGTATTATAACACACTGTGGCAATGGGTACTCATCCAATCCAGTAAAGGAGAATCCAAACTTCAGTCATGTCATCATATTTTCTTATTGCTTTCTTTATCTTTTTGGCTGGCTCATTTCATGTTGCTATAGATGGTCTGAGATTTTCAATATCTTCTCTACCAGTGCCCCCTTCTCATTTTTGAAAACTAAATTATTCCATAACAGATTGAAATACGGCTTGCCATTTTTTACAGTTGTAAATGGCAGACTGTATATGTTGCTAGGTTACCTTGCAGTGAAACGCACCATTGTACTTGTGAGAATTAAACTTGACATACTGCAGCTTGTTTTTTTTTTTAAAGTAATTTTTTTTCTATACTCTGTCCAACATATACAGCTCAAAGCATTACATTTATATAGCTTTTACTTAGATTACATGAGTTACATGGAGTTATAGATTTACTAAGAGCTTGACTAGAGAATGCAGTTGCACCAGGGGATCACCCGGGATTGTGTCTCAGCTTACTGTTGGGCCACCATCCATAGTTTGGCCACCTCTGCCCTAGACACTGTCACCAGAATTTCTCCTTTCCATTTTTAGTGTAAGCACTAAAGGTCTGCTTGCATGATGATGTTGCTGGAGTAGACAGAGGAGTACTACAATGACTCATTATCTCTAAGAGGACAGAATGTTGGTGAGTTACTGTTCCTCTTCCTCACACAGGTCTATCTAGTCTCCCTTCACTTGGAGAGCTAATGAGAACACGACCATCTGATAACACCCAGCTGTATATCTTGTTCCCAGGTGCAAACAGCACTATCACCAGGGTACCAATATGCTTGCAAGAGATCAACTCTTGAATGAGGAAGAGCGGTCTCAAATTGACCTTTGGAGAGACAGAAGCGGTAATGATCGGAAGGGGAAAATGATTTATAGAACTATCTAAGACACTATCCATTTGTTAAAGTGGTGAAACCTCTGGGTCCTGTTTGATTAATCACTCAAAGTTCTTCACAAAGGTCTATTTCATAATAAGCCCTCCAGCAAGGAAGTGCCCTCTAACACCATTCCTTAATGAGCCAGAGTAGGGTCATAGGAGAGCTATGTAAATTGCATTCTTTCTTGGGCATATTGGCCTATGCTAGGCTCCCTTTCACTGCCAGCCACAGAGAAAGGACAATAGAGGGATCCAAATTTGGCTTTCTGTATGGCAGTATATCTGACTAACACTAGACTGCCAGGCTGGGCTATGCCTTTCTACTATCTCTTGAAAGAACACTCTGAACTGAATCTAAAAAGATGACTAAACTTTTAGAAATGTTCCCATTTAACAAAAGGTCAATTTATAGTGGATCATTCTTTTTTTTTCTTCCAAAGAAATGTACACTGATGATTTGTCAGATTTTTAATTAGTTTCGAGAATGTACTGTGCCTGCACTCAACTCTTTGAGGTGTTAATCTTGTGGGTTTTTTTGTTTTTTGTTTCTTTCTGTTTTTTCCTGCTCAGTTCAAGTGTAGCAGAAAGTGTGTGTGATATTTTGTCATGTGGTGCCTATCCTCTGAAAGTCAATTCTTTGTTAGCTTAGCCAAAAAAGTTTTGTTTATTTTTTTATTTTATTTTTAAGACATTAGAAATCAAATATAGCACCTCTCATCTATCTGGCAACTTCTGGTCTAGGGGCCTAGCATCAGATTGACATGGCCTATTTAGATGAATGTCTGAGATGTCTACCACAATATTAATGGAGAAAATAACATACTACAGATGAGATAAATGGTCACTTTTCTTTGAAATGCAGCCCTCCTGCAGTCTTTTGAAAAGCCAGTCCAAACCTCACAGTTTGTATCAATAACAAGTATGCAAGACCTGCACTGGGCCCCACATTGTCAATCTTCTTGCACTGCAGTAGCCATCAAGACTCCTTTTCCTCTTTTAATATTCATAACAACTAAGAGAAATGCTTTAACAGCAATACAATATTTCTAGGAAGGTCACTAAAATTGAAGTCTTAGAAAGAAAGCTTTTGAATATTAGGTTCCTTATTTGTCTCTAAACCTTAATATTCCCATTTTTTTGGATAATCTTTTATTTCTTAATTTTAATTTTTAAAACAAAAACTTCAGTGAGGTCTGTGTAGAATGGTGGGAAGCAGTTTGAGTAGAACATGTTCTACAAAGGAAAGGATTTTGGAGGAGCCTGCTCTTACCCTTTTTTCAAAGTGCATATTGCAGCAGCAATGAGCTGAAGTCAGTGAGAGTTTGGTGGGTATTTGGAGTGCAGAATCTCACCCACAGACATAGGAACTGTAAGATGATACAAGGTATGAGAATGGTACTGTTCAAATATACTAATGCTTTATAAAAAGTACAGGCTGCCTATGCAAAGAATCCATACTGTATAGAATTCTGTACTGTATGGATTCCAACTGGAAGAGCAAGGCAGCAGTGAGCATGTAATATGTCTTTAGTAAACACTCTACAGCAAAGATTGTCTACATGAAAAGCTCTTACTGTTATCAAGGATGCTCTTCTGCCTCGCTTTGTGTGACAATTTCTTTTCTTCAACCATTTTGACACACACACTACCAAGTACATCTTCATATCCTTGTATGGAAAGGACCAGATACTCAGCTGATATAAATCTGTGCAGCTCCACTGAAGAGAATAGAGCTCCTCTGATTTACAGCAGCTGAGCCTAACCTGCAAAATTAATCAGAATTCCCTTGCAGAACTAAGTTAAACAATAAAGGATAAGAAAGGTTACTAACAATAGTGAATTGAGTTTTCAAAACTACTCAGCTTTGGCCTAATCCTGCTGTCTTTGAAACCTGTGATAAAATTCCTATTGATTTCAAATGGCCAAAGCTAAGGGTTTTGAAAATTCTCACTTTGAGGCCTACTCCTCGAAGTCCTACCCAAACAGAAGCCTTATGAACTTCAGTGTAATTTTCATTCATGAAAAGGGCTTCTACTATCTTTTATGTGTCACAAAATAAATGTAATAAACATCAAACTTCTGTAGCTTTATGTTGATGCTGCATTTCTCTTCAGGATGGCTTTACAAAAACATTTCCTTGACTTCTCTTTCCAGACTAGGAAATGAGTCAGACAAATGTAAAGTGAGGCAAATATCTAAGTAAGATGCAGGAGACAGGAAACAAATAGATTTATTTTTGTCTTTATTGCATTTTTTTAAACTACCTTCCTTCCCACTTTCTACCTCCTTTTTTTTTTTAAACAGTGACACTGCATCCTAAAGCCTTATTGTGCAGAGCACTCTTACTCAGATGCACACATGCTGTTTAAACAACTACTAGTACAATCAAAAGACCTGTTGTAATTAAGAGCCTGATCCAAAGTCCACTACAGTCAGTAGAAATACTTCTATTGATGCCATTAGATGTTGGATAAAGTCCTTTCTTATCCTATCGCCTTTCTCACCTCTATCTCCACTATTTCAACACCACCTCTGAGACGTATATCAATCCAAATGCTGTTCTTAGTTACACTGGTGTAAATAATTTCCCTCATTCCTTAGTGTTAAGTCAATATATGAAGGATAGTAATATGTCCATAGGTGCTAGATTTAGGGGTGCTGGGGGTGAAGCATCACCCCCTGCCTTGAAGTCATTTCCATTATGTACAGGGTTTACAGTTTGGTTCAATTGCTCTCTAGCACCTCCACTATAAAAATTGTTCTGGCACCCCAAATATGTCCTCTCTTGACAAGTAATGTGTGTACACACACTAGCTAGGGATGCCAGGGAGCAGTTGTAGCTGCCACCAACCAGTTGCTTACTGACCCCAGCAGGTGGACCCACTAGCCCATTCCCCCCATACAGTCCCCTTTCGCAGGGCAAAAGAGCCTTTCGCTGCCAATTAATCCTGCAGCTCAAGAGGTAGAAGATTTAAGGTTCAAACCCTGCTAGTGACAGGGGGATTTTGAATTTGATTGTACCCATTTCCATTAAAACAACAAACAAAACAAAAAATATATATATAAACTGTTACAAGAATACTAATGTTGCAAAATCAAGCACTCCAAAGTTAAGCAGTATCTGTGGTCACAGTTACAGTGCTAGTCTCTCTGAATATATCTCCTCAGGCATCAGGTCTCATGTCTTCACCTCTCCAAGGGTGAAATTCGCCAATTCCTTTTTAGAGGTGACTTTGGGCTGCAGCATCCTGAGTCTCAGACAACTGTGCTTATCCAACAGGCCCAACTGGATTCAGCACCTGCGGTTCTTCCCTTAGATAGCTGTGACCAGTGGTATACAGTGACCAGGCAACCTTCTTAAACCAAAGCATTGTTTGTTTTAGCAGTAGGAACAGAGCATGAGAGAGGAGGATTTTGAAACCACCTATACATGTTTATCTTGCCTAAAGCCCTACCATTGTGTGATGGTGATCTATGTAGGCCCAGACTCTTCAGATACCCCAAATGGGTGCCTGTGTCATCTGTTTTTCCTAAACAGCTACACCTTTTCTTCAGAGAGAGTCAATTTTAAAGATGATAGTCCTCTGGAATTGATTCCCAGGTCTTTTCTGGTCCTAGCAGTTTCTTCTAACAACCCTCAAGTGTTTGCTGAGGGTGGCTTATCTTCAGACACTCTGTTGCATTCCTGTTTGTTTTCCCTACAGCACCCTGTTGAACTACCCTGCAATTTATCCTGGAGTCTGTCATATTTAGTCTTTGTTATCTAAGGTGACTATTCCTTAAAAGATTTCCTTCAAGGCATTGAGTTTACATAGCACAAAGTCACTTAATATGTAACTCATTCAAAAGTTAAGCAGATCTGGCAAATGCTATCTTCCCAAATTTTGCAACTTCTGAAATATTGTTTCACCGATACACTAAATATGGTGACATGGGTTGCTTCAATTATGCAAGAATCAGTCTTTGTAATGTAGGCACTAAAATGTTCTGAACTTATTAATTGTAAGGTATTGGTAATGTTCAGTCATACATGCATTTATCATGCTTTAATGAAGTATTTGAAGAGACCCTGGAATTTATCTTCCAAAATACATATCTTACTCAAGTCATTTGACAGCTTTATTGCCTCATTGTTAAGCACCCAAAGTACGTCATCTAGAAAAAATATCTCTGGACATACAGATTACAAAATACAATTTGGAATGTACATTGTGTTTTCAGTTATTGAGGCATTTGCCACTTCATTATTTACCCTCAGCAAAACTCACATGGTGGATAACTTGACCCTTCTACCTGGTAAAGAGGGAGGTGCTAGCATGCAATAGCTACTCCAAGCTATAAGCCTTTACTCACCAAGATACTTAACCACACTATTAATTCCACTGACTCTGTTAATTTAGATTAGATAGAATTGCCCATGTGTCCAGTTTTGCTTATGCATAAGCCCTACAGAAGATAAAATCTAAAGATTGTTATATTTGGTTAACATAGAATTACATGCTTTCCATAGTATGGATAAAATAAAAAAACCTTCTGAAAGGGCAAATTCTGCTCTCAGCTATACATGTGTCATGATGTAGTTACTCTTCTGAAGTAACGAGTTAGTTACAGCAGTGTAACGCTGGAGCAATTGTGGACAGAATTGGGCCTTATAGGATGATTTTTAATTTTAACCATATTATAGCAGGCATATAATTCTTTATTAACCAAATATAGCATCCTATATAGCCTATCTTCTATAGATTCTACAGGTTCTTAGAGTAATTTCTATAGAATTCAGATATACTGATGGATCCCAGTTGGTTTTATCCTCATTTAATTTTGTAGAACTCTTCCACAAGAGTACACAGTTAGGTTTTAGAATGGTTTTATTGTTCAACAATCTGAAATAATGCTGTGAAATACAGTAATTTGCTGTTCATAACACAGTATATTTATACATTCTTTCTAGACTCTTCAGTTAACCTGCAGTGAGAAGTCATTTGCTCCTGAGAGCTATCCTGAAAGCACTGAATAGCATATTTGTTAACTTCATCATAATTATATATGCGTGTGTGTGTGTGTGTGTGTATATATATATACACACACATTATTGAGGTATAGTACTTGGTGATATTCCTCCACTGAAATCAAGTGTTGTTGTAGGGCTAAATCCTTTAGCTTTCTTAAGAACATTTTTCTCTTTCCAACTATGTTCTGCAATGCATTGCTCAACCTGTCCTTGTCTTGCCTTTTTAGTGTTAGGGTACATTGTCAAGAACATGAAGACCTGGGAGAAAGTTTGGAATTTAAGGGGAGGATGGGCTGTTATAGCAGGGGTAAAGGAGAGACAAGACAGAACTGAGGGGTGAAATCAAATCAGATGTCTGTATACTAATGCAAGAAGTATGGATAATATGCAGGAAGAACTCAAAATGCTAGTAAGTAAACACAATTCTGACATAGTTGGCGTCACAGAGACCTGGTGGGATAATACACATGACAGTAATATTGGTATAGAAGGGTACAGCTTGCTCAGGAAGGACCAGCAGAGAAAAAAGGTAGGAGGTGTTGCCTTATATATTAAAAATGTATACACTTGGACTGAGATTGAGATGGAAATAGGAGACAGGCTTGTTGAAAGTCTCTGGGTAAGGATAAAAGGGGTAAAAAACAAGGGTGAATCATGGTAGGGGTCTACTACAGACCACCTAACCAGGAAGAAGAAAAGGATGAGGCTTTTTTTTAACAGCTAACAAAATCATCCAAAGCACAGGACTTGGTGGAGATGGGGGACTTCAACTACCCAGACATTTGTTGGGAAAATAACACAGCAGGATAGAGATTATCTAATAAGATATTGGAATGTATTGGAGACAATATTTTATTTCAGAAGGTGGAGACAGGTACCAGGGGAGAAGCTATTCTAGATTTGATTTTGACAAATAGGGAGGAACTAGTTGAGAATTTGAAAGTGGAAGGCAGCTAGGGTGAAAGATCATGAAATGATAGAGTTCATGATTCTAAGGAATGATAGGAGGGAAAACAGCAAAATAAAGACAATGGATTTCAAGAAGGCAGAATTGAGCAAAATCGGGGGGTTGGTAGGTAAAATCCCATGGAAAGCAAGTCTAAGGGGAAAAACAATAGAAGACAGTTGGTAGTTTCTCAGAGACATTATTAAGGGCAAAAGAGCAAATTATCCCACTGTGTAGGAAAGAGAGAGTATGGCAAGAGACCACCTTGGCTTAACCAAGAGATCTTCAATGATCTAAAAATCAAAAAAGAGTCCTACAAAAAGTGGAAATTAGGTCAGATTACAAAGGATGAATATAAACAAATAACACAAGTATGTAGGGACAAAATTAGAAAGGCCAAGGCACAAAACAAGATCAAACTCGCTAGAGACATAAAGGGTAACAAGAAAACATTCTACAAATACATTAGAAGCAAGAGGAAGACCAAGGACAGGGCAAGCCTGTTACTCAATAAGGGATGAGGGTGAGGGAATAACAACAGAAAATGTGGAAATGGCAGAGGTGCTTAATGACTTTGTTTTGGTTTTCACCAAGAAGGCTGGTGGTGATCAGACGTCTAACACAGTGAATGTCAGTGAAAATGAGGTAGGATCAGAAGAGAATAAAATAGGGAAAGAACAAGTTAAAAATTACTTGGACAAATTAGATGTCTTCAAGTCACCAGGGCCTGATGAAATGCAATCTAGAATACTCAAAGCGCTGACTGAGGAGATATCTGAGCCCTTAACAATTATCTTTGAGAAGTCATGGAATAGGGGAGAGATTCCAGAAGACCATGAGCTAAATATGAGTCAACAGTGTACACTGTTGCAAATAAAGCAAACATCCTTCTGGGATATATTAGCAGGAGTGTTGTAAGCAAGACATGAAAAGAAATTATTCTGCTCTACTCCACTCTGATTAGGCCTGAATTGGAATATTGTGTCCAGTTCTGGGCACCACATTTCAGGAAGGATGTGCACAAATTGGAGAGAGTCCAGAGAAGAGCAACAAAAATGATTTAAAGGTCTAGAAAACATGACCTTTGAGGGAAGATTGGAAAAATTGGGTTTGTTTAGCCTGGAAAAGAGAAGACTGAGAGGGACATAAGTTTTTAAGTATGTAAAAGGTTGTTACAAAGAGGAGGAAGAAAAAATGATTTTCTTAAGTTGGGCTTAAATTGCAGCAAGAGATGTTTAGGCTGGATATTAGGAAAAGCTTCCTAACTGTCAGAGTGGTTAAGTGCTGGAATATATTGCCTAGGGAGGTTGTGGAATCTCCATCATTGGATATTTTAAAGAACAGGTTAAACAAATACCTGTCAAGAATGGTCTAGATAATTAGTCCTGCCACAAGTGCAGAGGACTGAACTAGATGACCTCTTGAGGTCTCTTCCAGTTCTATGATTCTGTCATTAGTGTTTTTCCTCCAAATCACAACACCATTTCTACTTGGATCTGACAATTCTATGCATTGAAAAAGTTTATATTTTCTAATAAGGCTAAAATATAATTAAGCACTGGAATAAGCTTCCAAGGAAGTTGTGGAATTGATGATCACTGGAGGTTTTTAAGAACAGGTTAAACAACCACTTGTCAGAGATGGTCTAGGTATACATGGTCCTATCTCAGCACAGGGGGATTGACTTCCAGCCCTACATTTCTGATTCTGGGAAATTCTCATTGCCTGAAAGGACTATTGGAAAAATAAACATATATATTTCTCTTTTTCTAAATTCCAATATTAAAAAAGAGGGGAAACAAAATATATGTTGAGGAGTAATGTAAAGTGTATAAATCTGAATGAAATGTTTGCAATGAACCAATGAAAACTGAAAATACAGAAAGCTCACCTTGTTTTGAGCCTTAAATTCAACCTGAAATTTAATCAAAGTTTGTTTAAAAAATGTAGGAATGAGAACTTGAGCTTGGTTCTCAGAGACTCAGTATTAGTGTGTATGAAATACACAATTTACACTCTTCCATGTTTTTGGCCTAAAGCAAGTTTAAGCTCAATAACTGATTGAATTTTTACTTTGAGATTTTGGACCAACTTCAGATCTGGTATGTAACTGTGATGAACTCACAGGAGTTGAGCCTGCTTACAATAATTCTGAATCCATTTTGCACTCAAAATAACACTTGAGGCTATGCACCTTGAACAAAACCAGAGAAAAGGCACACACAAGACCTTGTGAAGTTATTTTTTTTCCGTTTCCCATAGCTCAAAGAGAGAGAGAGGTGGAAAAGTGCCAAGTTCTTCTCCCATTTAAATCAATGGCAAAATGCCTGATGTTTTGTCTACTATTGAATAACTCCAATATAAGCACAGACAAACAGCACAGCAGTCTAGCCCAATACTTACTTTCACTTTCACTAGCTGGTAATGACTAAAGCTATGTACATGCTACAGCTTAAGTTGGTATGAGTTATGTTCAGGGGTGTGAATAAACCACTTCCTCAAGTAATGTAAGTTACACCGACCTAAGCATTGATGTGGACAGTCTTGTGTCAGTGGGAAAGTTTCTCACATAGCTACTGCCACTTGAAGGGGCTAGAGTAGTTCAGAGTATGTCTACACTATGAAATTAGGTTGATTTAATAGAAGTTGATTTTTTTTCTTTTTTTTAGAAATCAATTTGATACAGTCGATTGTGTCCCCACTAAGACCATTAAGTCGGCGGTGTGCGTCCACAGTACCAAGGCTAGCGTCAACTTCCGGAGCGTTGTACTGTGGGTAACTATCCCACAGTTCCTGCAGTCTCTGCCGCCCATTGGAATTCTGGGTTGAGCTCCCAATGCCTGATGGGGCCAAAACATTATCATGGGTGGTTGTGGATACATGTCATCAGGCCCGCCCACTCCCTCCCTCCCTCCATAAAAGCAATGGCAAAAAATAATTTCTTGCCCTTTTTTCCTGGGTTACCCATGCAAAACGACATACCACGGCAAGCATGGAGCCCACTCAGCTCACTGTCACCATATGTCTCCTGGATGCTGCTGGCAGACGCAGTACTGCAGTGCTACACAGCAGCATCCCCTTGCCTTGCCTACAGCAGATGGTGCAATACGACTGCTAACCATCGTCGTCGTCCCATGGGTGCTCCTGGCTGACCTCAGTTAGGTTGGTCAGGGACCCCTGGGCAGACATGGGTGATCCTGGCCGGCCTTGGTGATGTCAGTCGGGGGCACTTGGACAATAACGGGAATGACTCCAGGTCATTCTCTTCTTTAAGTTTTGACTAATGGAGATTCAGTCCTGCCTGGAATATCATGTCAGCTGGAGGTTCCTGCTTCAGGCTGCTCTCCTAGTCGGCAGCATCGTGTGGTCACACCTACCCCAGCCTACCCCTAGCTCCCATGGCTCATGAAGCCTGGACAGTAGTAAGGAGCAGTTCAACTATAGGCTGAGGAAGTGCATAATGGTGGTAGAATGTGCCTTTGGACATTTAAAAGCTCGCTAGCGCAATTTACTGACTCAATTAGACTTCAGCGAAACCAATATTCCCATCATTATTACTGCTTACTGTGTGCTCCACAATATCTGTGAGAGTAAGGGGGAGATGTTTATGGCAGGGTGGGGGTTGAGGCAAATCGCCTAGCCTCTGATTACACACAGCCAGGCACCAGGGCAGTTAGACGAGTACAGGAGGGTGAGGTGCGTAGCAGAGAAGCTTTGAAAACCAGTTTCATGACTGGCCAGGCTATAATGTGAAAGTTCTGTTTGTTTCTCCTTGATGAAAACCTGCCCCTTTTGTTCATTCTACTTCCCTGTAAGCCAGCTGCCCTCCCCTGCCCCCTTTGATCTCCGCTTGCAGAGGCAATAAAGTTGTTGTTTCAAATTCATGCATTCTTTATTCATTTGTCACACAAATGGGGGGATAACTGCCAAGGTAGCCCAGGAGGGGTGGGGAAGGAGGGAAGCACAGGGGTAGGGTAGTTGTAGGGGCACCCCCTGGATTGGCATGCAGCTCATCATAGAAGCGGCATGTCTGGGGCTCTGACCCGGAGCAGCTGTTTGCTTCTCTGGTTCTTTGGTAGGCTTCACACAGTGCTGCTGCAGGTCCCTGTTATAACCTCTGTCATTCATGCCCTTGGAGATTTTTGCAAATATTCCAGCATTTTGTCTTTTGGAACAGAGTTCGGATACCACGGATATGTCTCCCCATACAGCCATCAGATGCAGAACCTCCTATTTGGTCCATGCTGGAGTTCATTCAAAAATTGTGGGGCTTTTCCTGTCTACCTGGCCAATGCATCTGAGTTGTCCAGAGCGGTCACAATGGAGCACTCTGGGATAGCTTCCGGAGGCCAATACAGTCGAATTGCATCCACACTACCCCACATTTGACCCATCAGGGTCAATTTCAGTGCTAATCCCTTTGTCGAGGAGGAGTACAGAAATCGATTTTAAGAGCCCTTTACATCAACAAAAATGGCTTTGTTGTGTGAATGGGTGCAGGGTTAAATCAATCTAATGCTGCTAAATTTGACCTAAACTTGTAGTGTAGACCAGGGCTAAATCGACAGGAGAGCTCGCTCCCGTCAGCTTAAAGCATCTGATTAGCAGCGCTATATCAGCGCAGCTGCAAGATCTGTAGTGTAGCCATAGCCTGAGATTCACTAATATTGTCATTTGGGTTAACCTAACAACTTGAAAAAGTATAGCAAACTACAGTGGGCAAAATTCTCGAGTTACACTGATGTGACACCTTTCCAAAGGCGAATTGGGCCTGAGAGCTACAAATAACTGAGGACTATGGAGCCCTGAAAATCCACGGATATGCACTTTATATCTGTGGATATCTGCATCCCAAGATGCGGTTGTATTATTTACTATCTTTGTGGACGGCAGATTGGATAATGGATCCAAATTTTTGTATATGCACAGAGCTCTACTTATGTATATGAGTAACCCTGAACATGAGTAGTCTCCTAGGCTTTGTCACAACTAGAATTTCAAGTTATATTAGAATTTATTGGCTAGTGTGATCGTTAGTTCAGTTAGCTCAATTTAACTTACCCTTTGTAATAGTCTAGTTAAGACAAGGCAAGCTGGACACATCCAAGATTTAGCTGGTTCTTTAAAGCCTAGTTTCTCTCCCTCCCCTCATGCTTTAACTCAACCAATTTAGTATGTGTCAAAGTATCTTATCCTGGCTTGTCAAGAGTATTAGGAGGTGTAAACTATATGGTTAGCTAACATGCTGTAACATTAAACCTTTAAATCCTAGTCTAGACAGAGCTATAGAGTTCAACAAGGTTATTCATATGTATAAAAATCTCACATGCATAAGTAATATCACTTACACATACAAAAAGAAAAATAGAAAAGAAACAAGAGTCTAATATTTTCAAAATATTTAATAAATATTTGTTCTCTCTGTCTGAACAAAACAAAACCCTCAAAACAATCAATTTTTTTCCCCATGTGTACTTCCTGTTACTCTAGTGGTAGTGGTGGTGTCCTGTGGTAACCAGATGTTTGACTCTTTTATAATGAAGTCATGCAGTTTATCGAGGGAAGACCCTGTTATCAGCTGATCTTAGATTTTGGACACAACCCATTCACATTAAAATTGTTAACTCTTCTATTTATTTAAGAATTCTTTTTAAAAAGCATAAGAAACATATCATTTTTCATTGCGTCTTATCTGAAATGGTCTGTCACGTTGTAATCCCAAATGCAACACACTGAGGTACCTTTGTTATTAGCTTGCAGTTTTCTTCTGAGTTAATTCTGTCTTCTAATTACTTTTTTAAGCCCAATGATATGATTTTTTTTAAACTTCAAAACAATATAACAAAATATTATGGTGAGAGAGAATACTTTTCGTTTACTGGTTTGAAAAGTATGTCTTAACAAGTAAATGTCTATAGTTTTATTAAACACCTTAGAATCTATTTAACGTAAGTGGCTAATGACTGTTTTTCATATTAATAAAATGAGATTGTCTCACTATTTTAGGAATAAATATATATTTGGTGCCTGACCTAAAGCCCATTGAAGTTAATGAAAAGGATCCCATTTACTTCAATGGGCTTTGGATCAGGACCTTAACTTGGGGGAAAAAAACCCAACCAGGACTGCAATAAACTATAAAACAAAGAGCTGCATTGCCAAATAGCAGGTACAAAATATAAACAAAGGGCACATATATGTAATGAGGTAAATATGCTGATTTTTTCCATTGGTACATACAGTATTTGAAATATGGAAAATATACACCTTAATGAGAGAAATTAACTAAGTAACGTGTTCCAAGAGATTTTACAGTACGCAAAGACAAAAGTGGGCCATTGTGGTTTATAGATCTTAATTATCTGAAATATTGACTTGTTTATGAGCTATATTCACAGAAATACTGGCAGAAATTTAATCAAGATTTTTGCTGCAAATTTACTGATCTAATGGTTCATATACTCATAGGACAGGATTGTGACCCTCTTTTCAAATTGGTGAATACACAGCTATATCTATTGAGTAGCGCTTAGAAATTGGAGATGGAAAAGGCCTATTGATCACTTTGATCGATCAGTTCTTCACCCTTCATATAGATTGTACTGATCACAACACATCTTCTATTCTTCTCTTATCCTGGCCCTACTTTTCCATGGTGGTCATGCCATTTCACAATAAAAACTTCCCATCTCTTTGGAGGTTGGATGAGTGATCATTTCAGTTCCTGTGGGTACCACTCGATGACAGCTGTAGTCTATAGATTGTCAGTGAGCCTAGCTATATACCCGGCCCATCACATGTTACTGTAACTACTTTCAACAACAATGTCCTGCACCTCATTCTGCTGTCTAATCGCTTCATTGAAGACTCAGTTACAGATTGAAATCCTCAGAATTCTTCTTTCCATCACTCTCTTTGTGACACTGTTGTTGCTCCTTTATCTTCATCGGCACCCATGTTTTGCTGCCATACAACATTGCCAGCAGTACTGTTGAGTTGAAGAAGTTGGCATGTGTTGCCTTGCTAATTTTTCCTCAGTGATCAAAGAAAGGAAAGTAGTCTGCTTTTTTTTCCGTATAAACTTTACAAAAGAAACATTAATAATTCTGTTTCCGAAAAGAAGTCCTAGAACTATTCAAATCCTAAAATAAGAGTTTTATTTGATAGATATAAAAATACTACTTTCTCTACATCAGTGGGCTTGAAATATCATCTTCCCACTTGTTTTCTCTTTGTTTCTATAAATAATGGGGTAACATCATTGTTGTACCAGCATACGGCAGTTGCTATAAGACAGGGGAAGCTCTTAGATCATTGGCTTGCTTTCTTCACAATTTCCATGTTATAAACACTGACATGCAGTATAATGATAAACTCCATCTGTGTTTTCTCTAAAATTGGCAGACAGGAATTTTGGCAGCTAAATATTCATTCTTGCCCCCCACCAGCTAGTGCATATTGTAAGCTTATGTCTGTAATATGTAAAAAGTCTTTTTCTGTGAGATTTCTGCAGGTTCTGAGTTGACCCTTTTCTTTAGAAATCTATGGGCCAGACCCTCAGCTGGTGTAAACTGGCATATCATCATGGATTTCAAAGGTGCTACACCAAATTCATATTTGTTACGGATCTGGCCTATACATATTGGCTCCTAGCCCTGAGGATAATGGCATAACTAATGACATAACTCTCATTGACCTCAGTGGAGCTGGGATTTTAGCCATTGTATCTCCTATGAAACCCTGTCAGTGGTATGCAGAAAAGAAGAGGTAAATGCCAGATGTAGCGAAGTCCTAGGACTATGAAGTTGAGTACTGAAACTCAGGTCCTCAAAGGTATTTAGGCTCCTAACTTCCATTAATTTCACTGGAAGCTATGAGCCTAAATACCTTTGAGGATCTGGGCCAAAGACTTCAAAGCAGGTTCTAAATTGCACCAGGGTTGAGGGAGGGGAAGGGGAGGGAAATTGTATGCTGCGAGTTATGGATGTCTTCAATAGGCTGTAATCTATTATACCAACTGATCCATGATGTATCAGATGTGGCCACCTCTGGCAGCCCTGCTACAGAGAGAGTGCACTGCAGCAGTCCAGTCAAGAGGTGATAATAACATATGTTTCTGTGGGTAGGAATGCAGTGCCCAAGCTAGCTGCTGAATGGAAGATGATGTTTCTGGCCACTGTTGCCATTTGGATGTCTAGAAGAGAGAACAGGGCCAAAAGAACTCTGGCACTATGCACCACCTTGACAGTCAGATGGCAGATGTCCTAAAAACAAAGTAGAAACATGAAGGTTAAATTCTGAGCTCCTTTACATCATTGTAACTCTGGAGTAATTCCATTAAGGTCAAGTGGATGCCAATAGCGTTTCCTTCCACTTAAGTGAGATCAGAATCTAGTAAACAGTTCTGTCAGTTACTTGAATCTTTCTTCCTCCTTCAAGTGATGGTCCCTATATGTATTCGACATGTGAGAGTGCATGTGTGCCAGGCACCTGAGTCCAGAAGTTTCTTCAAACAGTGTTCGTTGACCCACACATGTACAGTGTCCCTGCTCATGCTCCCAACTGAGGGCATAAGGGGCAGTGCGGGTCAATGCCACTCCACTTCTCTCTTACAGCCTCATAGCCTGAGCTGGAACCCTGTTCCTCCTTAGCTCTTCTAGTTTATAAGACAGTGGTTGTAAATATTTGTGTAAATAGTTATTCCATAGCTCATAGATTCTTAGTGTACATAATATAATTTAGTGTAGAAATGACCCCCACCTCATCAATCGGGCGGAAAACCACTTTCTAACTTGGGGACTCTGCCCAGGGTCCTGGGCATCAAGAACTCCATCTCCATCTCTTGTTCCTTTTCCATCAGCAACAAGCATCAGGTATGATTGATTTCTTGCAACATTTTTGTTTTGTTTTGTGTTTTAGATTCTCTACATCCTATTAAGAAGGAGAGGATGGAAGATGATCTGATGAGAAACAGTCAAATGCAAAAGAATCTCATTCAATTAAATCATGTAATGGCAGAGAGCTAAAAAGTGACAAGTATTTAAAGTGCTTATATACAAATGCTAGAAGTCTAAATAATAAAATGGGTGAGCTAGAGTCCCTCATATTAAATGAGAATATTGATATAATAGTCATCAAAGAAACTTGGTGGAATGAGGATAATCAATGGGACACAGTAATATCAGGATACAAAATATATTGGAAGGACAGAACAGATCGTGCTGGTAGGAGAGTGGCACTATATGTGAAAGAAAATGTAGAATCAAATGAAATAAAAATCTTAAATGAACCTATCTGTAACCTAGAATGTCTCTGGATAGTAATTCCATGCTCTAATAAGAATATGGGAGTAGGGATATATTCCTTATCACCTGACCAGGATGGCGATAGTGACTGTGAAATGCTCAGAGAGATTAGAGAGGCTATAAAAATAAAAAACTCAAAAATAATGGGGGATTTCAATTCTCCCCATATTGACTGGGTATATGTCACCTCAAGATGGGATGCAGAGAAACTTTCTTGACAACTTAAATGACTAGTTCTTGGAGCAGCTAGTCCTGGAACCCACTAGGGAGAGGCAATTCTTGATTTTTGTCCTACATGGAGCCCAGGATCTGGTCTAAGAGATGAATATAGCTGAACTCCTTGATAATAGTGACCATAATATAATTAATTTTAACATCCCTGTGGCAGGGAAAACACCACAGTGGCCTAACACTGCAGCATTTAATTTCAGAAAGGGGGACTATACAAAAATGAGGAGGTTAGTTAAACAGAAATTAAAGGTACAGCTCCAAAAGTGAAATCCCTGCAAGCTATCGGAAAACTTTTTAAAGATACCATAATAGAGGCTCAACTTAAATGTATATCCCATATTAAAAATCCTAGTAAGTGAACCAAAAAAGTGCCACTGCGGCTAATTAACAAATTAAAAGAAGCAGTGAGAGACTAAAAAGCATCCTTTAAAAAGTGGAAGTTAAATCCTAGTGAGGAAAATAGAAAGGAGCATAAACTCTGGCAAATGAAGTGTAAAAATACAATTTGGAAGGCAAAAAAAGAATATGAAGAACAGCTAGCCAAAAACTCAACAAGTAATAGCACAATTTTTTTAAGCACATCAGAGGCTTTAGGTTAAAGCCTAACTTAACTGGCATTAGGTTTAACGAGGGTCTTTTGTTAAACAAAGGGACTCCAGCTGTGAGTCAGCAAACACCAGAAAACACATTTGCAAATAAAGAAAACAATCAAAAGACTAAATAGCCTTTCTAACTGGTACTTACTAAATTGAACAGAAGAGGCTGTTTCAGAAAATTGGAGAGTCTGTATACGTGTCTGGTCCCCCTCAGAACCCAGAGAGAACAAAGAAAAAACCCAAAAAGCACAGACAAAGGCTTCCCTCCACCAAGATTTGAAAGTATCTTGTCTCCTGATTGGTCCTCTGGTCAGGTGTTCCAGGTTTACTGAGCTAGTTAACCCTTTACAGGTAAAAGAGACATTAACCCTTAACCATCTGTTTATGACAGGGCCACTGAACAATCAAGATGCTAAAGGAGCACTCAAGGACTATAAGGCAATTGCTGAGAAACTACATGAATTCTTTGCATCGGTTTTCACAGCTGACGATGTGAGGGAGATTCACAAACCTGAGCCATTATTTTTAGGTGACAAATCTGAAGAACTGTTCCAGATTGAGGTGTCACTAGAGAAGGTTTTATAACAAATTGATATATTAAAAAGTAATAAGTCACCAGGATCAGATGGTATTCATCCAAGAGTTCTGAAGGAACTCAAATGTGAAATTGCAGAACTACTAACTGTAGTTTGTAACCTATCATTTAAATCAGCTTCTAGAGGAATGGACTGCAGGATAGCTAACGTGATGCCATTTTTTAAAAAGGGCTTCAGAGATAATCCCAGCAATTACAGGACCAGTAAGCCTGACTTCAGGACAATGCAAACTGGTTGAAACTATAGTAAAAACAAAATTGTCAGACAGATATATGAATGTACTTTGTTGGGGAAGAGTCAATATGTTTTTTGTAAAGGGAAATCATGTCTCGCCAATCTTTGAGGGGGTCAATAAGCACGTGGACAATTGTGATCCAGTGGATATAGCATACTTAGATTTTTCAGAAGGCCTTTGACAAAGTCCCTCACCAAAGGCTCTTAAGCAAAGTAAGCTGTCAAGGGATAAGAGAGAAGGTCCTCTCATGGACTGGTAACTCGGTAACAGATAGGAGACAAAAGGTAGGAATATATGGTCAGTTTTCAGATTGCAGAGAGATTGCAGATAGTGGTGTCCTCCCAGGGGTCTGTAGTGGGACCAGTCATATTCAACATATTTATAAATGATCTGGAAAAAGGAGTAAATAGTGAGGTTGCAAAATTTGCAGATGATACAAAGATAGTTCAGTCCCAAGCAGATTGCAAAAAGCTATAAAAGGATCTCACAAAACTGGGTGACTGGACAATAAAATAACAGATGAAATTCAATGTTGATAAATGAAAAGTAATGCACTTTGGAAAACATAATCCTAACTATACGTACAAATGATGGAGTCTAAATTAGCTGTTATCACTCAAGATGGAGCTATTGTGGATAGTTCTCTGAAAACATCCACTCAATGTGCAGCGACAGTCAAAAAAGTGAACAGAATGTTGGGAATCATTAAGAAAGGGATGGATAATAAGACTGAAAATATCATATTGCTTCTATATAAATCTATGGTATGCCCACATCTTGAATACTGTGTGCAGGTGTGGTTGCCCCATCTCAAAAAAGATACCTTGGAATTGGAAAAGGGTCAGAAAAGGGCAACAAAAATTATTAGGGGTATGGAATGGCTTCCATATGAGAAGCAATTAATAAGACTTGGGACTATTCACCTGGGAAAAGAGACAACTAAAGAGGGATATGATTGAGGTCTATAAAATCATGACTGGTGTGGAGAAAGTAAATAAGGAAGTGTTATTTACTCCTTCTCATAACACAAGAACTAGCGGTCACCAAATAATGTTAATACCCCATTAAGATAAATGAGAGAAATTAAAATCTTTGAGTCTGCACCTTCACTAACATTCCATAAGGAAGGCAATTTGTTGTTTGTTTATCATCCAGTGTAAATATATGGTCCCTTAAAAACATTCAGGGAGAAATATTCTCTTATCCTGCATGATTAGGTAAGGTCCTTCACAGGATAATCTAGAACATGAGAAAAACCGTATTTCCTAATGACATTTTATCTAAAATGGAGGGGGGAGGGGCAAGAGGGGTATATTTAAGACTGATCATGCAGTAGCCTTCTCCAGGCCGTCCGTTAAATCTGAGGAAAGGCTATTCAGCAAACCAGTAACTGACTAGTACTGCTGCTTCAGTCACTGCCAAACACATTTCAGAAGTCAGCATCTGGGTACTGTGACTGCCAAGCATATGGCTCCCTAGGAATCAGCTTGGGTGTTGGCTCCTTTAAAGGGAGCACTCCAAAGGTGAAGGAGAGGGCGGGAGGAAAGTGCACTGTCAGCAAGGCCAGCAACATTGGTAGTGACAAGAAAATATTCAAGCTACAGAAATTACATGTGCCAATTTATTTTTTAAGTGCCTGTGTGTTTAGAATTAAAAGAACAGGTCTTCAAGTATAATCTGTGTATTTAATACATGGAGTTATATGGTTGCACAGAAAATACTGAGATGATTTTATATATATGTATGCATGAAGGAAAGAGAGGGTCTGATTTTCAGTTATTCTGTTCCTACACCTGGGGCAAGGATGGAGATCAGCAAGGGAGGGAGGTGGGCTAAGAATGCCTACAGTCACCTTTGCACTCTCTCTGTTCTAGGGCCAAACAAGGCCCCAGTATGAGTGAGGACATCCTGAGAGCTGCTGTAACCTAGGCACTGCTTTCCATAGCCCGCCACAGGCCCTAGAATGCAGGAAATAGTCCAAGTACAATGCACTGTGGCTATGCCCCAGATGGCAGGAGCTGGAGAAAGGGCTAGTGCAGAGCCCTTATGTCAGATCTATGCTGGTCAGGGAGGCCCCTGTGGAGGGGATTCTTTCTGGGGACTGTTTACACCCTTTTAAGG
This sequence comes from Gopherus flavomarginatus, assembly GCF_025201925.1. Taxonomy (NCBI): domain Eukaryota; kingdom Metazoa; phylum Chordata; order Testudines; family Testudinidae; genus Gopherus; species Gopherus flavomarginatus. Next base: position 198,637,027 of record NC_066617.1, on the reverse strand, counting down.
GCCCTTTAGATTGTCAGAGCCACAGTGTCCTTGGTGTGAGTGAGGATCAGGACTAGCCAGCACAAAGCTGCAGTAATGAGTACTACTGAGTTCCCAGAACGAGTTGAAAGATGCTGCCTTGGCATCTGGATTCTCTTTGTGAGCAGTCAGGAGAAAATGCTTATTATGCTTCCCTTAATCATACTAAAAATACTTAATGCTACATTTCTGCTTCCCTGAAGGATGTCCCTGTGATACTACTGATGTGTTTAGCTCTTTCTATAATGCCAAACAATTGCTTTTGCTTTTGTATGAAGGAGCTAAAACATTTTACTGTGAGACTAATGTTATTTGAGTTGTTTAGGTGGGAAGCAACCCAAACTAGTGTCTTAGATGAACTGAGTCCAGTACAGAAAAGCCATACATAAGCTATTGAGCTGGATAAACAGGTAACAGGGTGAAATTCTATGGCCTGTATTACACAGTAGGGCAGACTAGGTGGTCAATCGTTCCGTCTGGCCTCAAAAACTTAGAATCTCTGAAAATAAATTTGGCTAAGCCCTCTTATCCTGACAGGTGTTTCTGGCACTACTATAACATAAATAATAAAGGGTCTGAGTTACCACTCTCTTACTCCATTTTTTAACTGGTGTAATTCCTTGGATTGCCTTCCTCTTACTGTCCTTTTGCTATATAATAGCACAGCACAAAAGATGGAATTCATGGCATATATCTTCTCCTGCATAGTTTAAATTAGTCCAATACTATGTCAAAACTCCCATTGATTTTAGTGGGGCCAGGATTTCACCCTAATTAGAGCTCAAATCCTGGCAGTATGGCAAAAAGCCTATTCAGCATGTGTTCCAGCACTTATACTGTAAGGCATGACAGTTACAAGAGCGGTCCAACTCTTTTATAGTAGGTCTTGCACACACTGTCAATATCTTGCTCCTTTCTGCACAGGTAACATGCTATCTGCATTTACAGCTGGGTAGTGGCTACTCTGGATGGGAACAATATGTGTTTGCTGGATTTTGACTCCACTTTTTCTCTTCCTGGAAACCATATCCCTTGTGGGCATGGTGCACATCTCATCCTATTGGCTGGTGCAGTCTCTAGACCAATGCCATATCCTCAGGCATTTGAACGTTGCTGTATATGTGCTTGATTTTGGCCATTTGCCACTTTTTTCATCCATACGCATCTGCACACACATTTGTCAGATTTAGATCTTAAGAATTTATTGATCTTATGAAATTTTGAAAAACACTGACAATTTGTTAATATTATGATGATGTAACAAAATTTTGCTCAGATCTCTAGCTGGGCACAAAAACCTGATTTTTTTTCATTGAAAAAATATTTTTAATTGAGCATGTTTGGTGAGGGGGTGGGCAGCGTTGTTTTTTTTTGCGGGAGGGGGCAAATTTTCCACAATTTTTCTTCATCTAACTTGAAATCTGGGAAATTTCAGCCAGCTCTTGTACTGCCATCAAGTTTTCAGGAAAGGGTTCAAATGTCAATTAAGTACAAATCAGTTTGGTGACATCCTCCTAGGCTGGAGTATTGCAAGGAAGTTCACATGGGCTCTGTACCCCTGTGGAGCCATTTTGGAGTCAACCACCTGTTCTCAAAATCTTGGAGTTGCTGGGGCACTGCACAGGCAAAGGGCCTGCCTGGCTGCCTGTTGCAAGATCAGAATCTTAGTCATGCAAGGCATGTATCCTTATCACAAACGTCACTGTTAAGCATAATTCTCTGCCATCGACAATCTATGTAAAAAGAAGCCAAGGACTACTACATATGTTCAGAAAATTAAAAGCCTCTAAGTGCTGAAGGCTGAATACCTTTCAACAGCTTTCTAATAGCACCACCTCGGACTAGGAAAGTTCAGTTATCAGAAGCCAAAAATAATAGTTACCTTCCACCTTCTGTAAAAAAAATATTTTTGAAAAAACAATTCCACAAAAGTACAGAGGAATATTGAGAGAGAGAGAGAGAGCTGACTGCATTAGTTCCAGGTGATGATTCAGACTTTCAATATAATGCTTGGAACATAAGATGCCCTAGAGACTGTTTAGAGGGACAGCCATTTCGACTCTCCAGCCCCTTTCAGGTTTACCCAAAGAGGCAATACAATCCTTCCAATCTAAGGGACACTCCTTATTTGGACTTTCACTCAGTCAAAAACACCATTGAAGTCAGTGGAGGTTTTGGATGAGTAAGGATTTTAGGATTTGGCCTAATATAAGTGGTCTTTTCTGCTGGCTGAATATATTTTAACATTAGCAATTGGATTTGCTGTAGGGATATGCATAAACTTTAATCATGGATAAGTTTTATTATTTATTTAGCTACACGGTGCCAGTCCCAAACGCTATGTAATCTAGACAATTTAAATATTCACTGCAAGGTTTTGTAACCGAAAGGCATTTCGTAACCCTTTGTGTCCCTCCCTTTTCCCTCTTACTACACTTGAATACTACTTGCTGTCTCCTGTTCCCTTCCCTTGACTTAAAAGACAAAAAGTTCACCCAGCCTTCACCATTTTCTGTCTGGCTTTCCTACCTTTTAAAGAAGACTTTATAATGGAGTGGGCCTGCACCGATAGTCTCGCTCAGTCCTTATTGGACATGTGTGGCTAATCCAATCAAATGTATTGCTTTTCTGATAAAATGCACCTCAAAATGCATGTTGGCAGAGGTCCTAGAAGCATGCAAGATATCAGTGGAATGGTTGCTGTTGGACCCCCTAAACCCAACCTCAACTCCCTGGGCACATATTTGGGTGGCATCCTACTTTCAGCTCCACTCGTGACTTTTAGCACATTAGCTTGAGCAGACCCTGCATGTGTCTGTCTGTCCTGGGAAGCCCACTCCAAGCTGCAGTGTAAACATACCCTTTGTGGTAGTATTATAAATTTCCCTATAATGTCTGTGTTATCACCATATTAGGATTTAGATTCATCGGTGATTTTTACAGAGACTTGTCTGCAGGGCCGGCGCTTCCATTTAGGCGGCCTAGGCAATCGCCTAGGGTGCCAGGATTATTGGTGGGCGGCATTTTGCCAGAGAGGGCGGTAGGCGGCTCCGGTTGACCTGTCGCAGTCATGCCTGCAGAGGGTCCACTAGTCCACAGCTCCGGTGGATCTGCCGCAGTCGTGTCTGTGGACGGTTGGCTGCTTGTACGGCTCCGGTGGACCGCCCGCAGGCATGACTGTGGCAGCTCCACCGGAGCCACGGGACCAGCACGCAGGTCGGCAAAATTGCCTTGCGCCTAGGGTGCTAAAACCTCTAGCGCCGGTCCTGTTTGTCTGATTACTTATTGCTTCGTGATGTACATCTTTTGTATGGATATTTACTATTTTAATTTGTACAAACATGAAAGCAGGAGCACATGGAGGATATAAGCACCTTTTCCATATATTAAAAAGGCAAAAAATAAAGAAATAAAAAAATAAATTTCTATCCAAGCTGCAAATTCCTGTCCTCAGTGCAGACATCACTGTTCTACTTAGACTTCTAAGAGCTCTTTCCTCTCCAAATGTCAGGAAAACAGAATGTTTGTATAGTACCTATCACAGTGAACCTCCTATATAGATCTTCTAGGGGTTATTGTAATATAGATAATGATGTATGTGACAATGAAGATACAACACAATTTCTTTAAAAATACTATTTCCTTATAGATAACAATAAAAAGCAAATCCAATATTTCCATGGTCTGCTAATATCTGTATTTCTTCCTCCAATATTCCCAGGGAGAAGACAATGGAGATACTGTGGGCTAGTGGGTCTGAGAGGCAAAAGACTTGAGTTCTGTTCCTCGTTCTACCGCTGACCTCAGCAAGTCATTTCCTCTCTCTGTGCTTCTTTCTCCTCCCTTGTTTTCTCTCTTCTATTTAGATAGGTCCTGCCCCAAAGACCTTACAGTCTTTCATTTTGTTTGTACAGCATTGATCTCAATCTCAGTTGGAGACTCTAGGCACTGCTGTAATACAAATAAAAATAACTGTCTGAGAGATGGATCCTAGTGTATTCTAGTGTATCTAACACTCTAGTTCAAAACCTGTGGCTGGTTAATGCCGGCTGACTCAAGCTCATGGGAGTTGGGCTACGGGGCTGTTTTAAATTGAAGTTTAGATGTTTGGGCTCAGGCTGCAGCCCAGGGTCTAGGAGTCTGTTAAGTGGAGGGTCTCAGAATTCAGCTCAGGCAACAGCCTGAGCCCAAATGTCTACACAGCAATAAAACAGCCAGTTAGCCTGAGCCCCAAGAGCCTAAATCAGCTGGCACAGGCCAATTGCAGGTGTCTGTCTCTAGCCTGTAATTATAGCCTAAAAGTACAGCTCACCTGGTGCCTGGGAGTCAATATTGCAAACTCCAAAGCTACTGTTTTTGTCTACAAAAGAGGTGTAAACTCATTCCTAGAAGAATCCCCAGTAAATAGGGAGACAAAGTAGTGGTTATATTTCTCTCTGAACATTACTTTCAGATATCAGAGGGGTAGCCATGTTAATCTGGATCTATAAAAAGTGACAAAGAGTCCTGTGGCAATGCATAGACTAACAGACGAAGTGGGTATTCACCCACGAAAGCTCATGCTCCAATACTTCTGTTAGTCTACAAGGCGCCACAGGACTCTTTATTACTTTCAGAGCTGGGAGTGAACTGGGTTTTCATCATGCAAATGAATGCTGTGAAAAATAATGGTTTTTGTAGAGTGGAATGTCCATGGTGAAAACAATAAGCTGATGCATATGGGCAAAACTTAAAGTACAGTTAAAATAAAATAAAATAGAAAAGCAGATGTTCCTGTCATAGTGCAACTGAAAAGAGAAATTAAAGAATCAAGGGGGAGGGTGTTAATCAGAATGTTAAAACTCAGAGCAACAGTAATTTTTATGAATACTGTAAAGCCAGTGGGAAAATGTAGCATGTTTTACCTTTATTGTTTTTGTGTGTGGAAAGTATGTGTCTTGCATACTGTGCAATTGATGTGAGAAATAGTTACATATGACAGGTTTAGTTTCTAATCCACAACACAATTGTAGGGGGCACATAAATCTCCAAAGGCTGTTGGCAAAATCTGCTGAGTGTTTTACCCCACCTCAGGAGCCTCCAGATCATTAATCATACATTATAAGCTTTAATAGGCTAAGCATTTTAAAAGCATCTGCTGTGTCTCAAAAGAAAGAATGCAGATGTTGCACTTTAGAGCATACTGGGGTTAAAGCAGTAATGTATGTAAAAATCTTTTACCCATCCCTCTGGCTACAGTAAGGAGACGATGTCAGCACAAGCTAACTGCAGTGAGAATCTGAAAAATAAAATTAAGCATGCTGAGTATAAATGGATCTGGGAAAACTTCTTTCTAGCCTGGTAATGGTGACAGGGAAGTCCTGCTCAGGCAACAAGTGTGTAAAGACAGGGCTCTTCTGTGTGAATTTGATGTGAGCATAAAACAATGAGTAATGCTGAACAATGTATTCAGTGTGCCTGAAACTCATTTTACTTAACTGAAGTCTAGTTTATTTAGTAAGTTTGAGTCATTCATTTGAATTGATAGTCTAGTGAAAATCATTGTCACATCCATAGTATAGAAGCAACAAAGAACTTAAATATTTATTTGACTCCAGCTGCGTTTTATTTCTTAGACTAACATTTCTCAGTAAGACACTATGTAAGTAGTCCTAACAAAGCCTTGAAGTTAGCACTTGATTACGGTGGATGGTGTCATACAATATTCCACAGTTACATTGTTTCCCTGGTTACCTGTTTGCCTGCAATCACTTTTCTAAAGGGCCGTGTTGACATAGGCTTCAATGGATTATTGCTCTATAACAAAGAATCTCCACAATGGAATGGGCTGCAAAGTTTGATGTCTCAAAAGAGAACTTGGAGATTACAGTTTGGAAAAAAGGAGGAAACATCAATAAGGAAGCTGTAAAATCTCAAGATTTTCACCTGTACAATGCTGAGGAGGAGTCAAACCCTAGCAGCCATAGCTCCTTCGTTAAATTCTTGTCCTCTTGATCTTATGATTACTCTCTTGCACTAGCAGCTCAAGTAAGAAAGAACTTCATTATGTGATTCCTTTTTCTTTTCTCTGTGCTGCTATGCTTGACTCTTCCAGCATGAAGATAGCATGAGTGGTGTCTCTTTGCACTTATAATGGGATGCCTTGCCGTTGCCTTACAATCACTGTAGGCTGAATCCAGCTCCTCATTGACTGTGGTAGGCCCCCAGGATTTGGCTCTGTCACACAGCTTTCTGTTCTTTTGAAGTAGTGTCTCAAGGACTCAAACTCACTTGATCACTCACAACCAAGTAGGAAATATTCCCTGGCAAGCGATGGGGAATATATATCATTCATTATTCTAATGACTTTTGTTACCTATAGGGCCTAACTGAGATTAGGGCCCTGTTGCACTGGAGACAATACAAACACATAGAGAAGAGAGCTCTTGCCCCTCAGAGTTCACTATCTAAAGAGGCGAGACAAAGAGCAGGAAGGTAAATAGATGCACAGAGGTGAAGTGATTGTCTGGGGTCATACAGCAGGTCAGTGGCAGAGTTGGGAGTAGAATCCTATCAGTTTTTGCGGAACAAAAGCTGTCAGTTTGAAAACAGAAAACAAAAATAACTTATTTATTTGAACTCAAGTGTAAAAATGGATCCAAGGCAAGAGATGACACAGTTTCTAAACAGAATTCCACTGGGACACATCTGCCTTCTCTGCAGAGGGCCATTAAGCACTAAGCAGTACTCGCTGCTCAGTGCAGTCCTCAATAGTATTTTCACCCTACTTGCCTCTGCTTCTAGCTCTTTTATTTTTACAGAGGAAACTTGAGTGTGTTGTTTTTTATCTTCTCACTCCTTTAAGAACTTATTTTCTTCCTCCTGTTCTTTTGCCTCTTTCCATTTTAAGACATTCCTCCCCCACCACACCCACACATTTTTTCATATAGCCCCAACATTTTCTCTCAAAAGAAAACAAGGGCCTCATGGTACAACATCCTGCAATGAAGCTCTGGTGGAAGCTGGAAACACGTTTTGCCTGCTATTTTAAAGGGTGTGTGAGAGGGGTTTTTTATCTTACTTTTTCACATATGTCTTGCTGGATTACCCTTAGATGTATTGCAGTATGTCAGAGCCTTATATCCCAGGAATCACTTAGTTTCAAAATATTTACGTCGTATTTAATAAATAATATGTAGATTTCCCAATATACATCGTCCAAAACATCTTTCCATTATAGAGCAAAGGCAATTTAAGGCTGAGTGAGTGCAAGTGAATAAAGAGAGATTATATGATAGTGAATTTTCTTTTATGGCAATGATCTCTAGTGATCCCCAGAGTACAGTAAGATGAAGACATGCTACTGCTTTCACATTTGGGGCCTGCCTTTGATGCAGACATTCTCATTTCACAAAGCAAAAAATAGTTTCGCTGCACGTGGCAAACTTGTCAAAATTGCTCCAGGTGAAAAAAGCACTGTCAGGCCATGCCCAAAGAGAGACAGGAAGCATCAGATGTGCTTTAATTAGGCTGCAATTTTATTCAACTAAAATATCCGGGAATACTTAGTAATAATTTGTATAGTGCAAGTCATCATAATTTCCTTAATTATTTCCAGATAATCCCCAATCTGGTCCCAAACATCCTGAAGCTGGGACATCGCCCACTCCTTTCCCTCATATAAGGGGTAAGGAGACTAGAAAAGGAAGGTGTAAGGGGGTCTACAAAGCGCATGCTGATCTTAGACAGAGAGGGGAGGAGAGTATGGGCTGTTTACAGGCAAGCAGCTTGATCACAATCATATGCAGCTACCAGAGCTGCCAATCAAAGAAGCAGGCACTCACAGCTTCAACCAACAGAAGAAACAAGGCCTGCTATAAAGGGGAGAGTACAGAGAAGGAAAAGGGGGCAGAAAACCATAGGCTAGCAAAGGGGTGACAGCCCTGCAAGAAAACTAGATCCAGATCCAGTGAGCACCACTCAACTTCAGGTCTGATTCTGGTACCCCTCCTCCTCCCTTCAAGGAAACCCTGTTGCATTGATTAAGGGATTGTTCCAGTACCCAATTTAAAACTTCCATTTCTTAATGTTCTCTCAATAAATTGGGTCTGATCATGACAGTGGAAGCCACCGAATGTAAAACACCCATCCCAAGGGCATCACCGGAGGGGTGAAATTGAAGATGACCAACCATGTAGTTAATCTTGGATGCCTCAGTCATCCTAGCTAAATCCTGCAATCCTGCCAGTTTATTAACGCGGAATAGACATACCTGCCTGTACCTAACTTGTCTCCAGACAAGCAAGCTTAGGGGAAGGAAGGAGCTTTCTGTTTTTCATTTTGCTGGCAGAACTCCTAACCTATCAACCAGCATGCAACACAGGTCAACAGGGTGGTAATTTTTTTTTAATCCAACCTTGCTGCAAACAGAAGTGTATCCAGGTGGCCCTTGACATGCAAAAGGAGTGTTAAGTAGCACCTGGACTTCAATTACCCAGAGTAGGAAGGAAGGGATTCAGCCTCCCCGGCTGCAGCTCCTGTTGCTGTGGCATGCTGTTCTGGGGTTTGTCTCTGCTCCTGGATTGTGGGTGTATATGGGGAAACCATCTTTGCTCTCTTAGGTTAACACTGTGTTTCTTCCTTAGGGACTGCTTCCTTTCTCTGCCCTGCCTCCGTGTGTGCTGTAAGTCAGGGTCCCTTAACTTGAGATTTCCCCCTAATTTCCAGGGCCCCGTGGCTCCCCACTTCTAGTGAAGTTCCAGTGCTCCTGTCTGTAGAAGTATTTCAGACAGTATGATGATACCTACAATAATATCACTTTTAAAAATGCTTTTTATTGAAAAGTTCACTGGGTAGCTCATAACACTAGATTTGTTTGCATAATATCAAATGTATCAACATTGTTGCACATGTTCAGAACAAATACAGTCTTTTCGGAATAGGATGAGGCTGTGAAATCGAAATTTTGACTTGAACTTCTAACATCTATGAACGGAAAGGAGAGCTGGTTTCAGTTTTGACCTTGAACAGGAGCAGTTTATGAAGTGTGATTCCAAATTTTAAATTATCCAAATTTAAGAATTAGGGAGTTTGGTTTTAGGATTCTACCTTTTTTTTCTTTAAAGCCATATACTATTATCTATCCTGCATGTCAACCTCTCCCTGTTTAGCCACTTCCTGTGTCTTTTCATAAGCCTCAGTATCAATCTGTCTGGAGCAAGAACTGTCTTTGCTGTATTCATCTGTACAGCACCTTGAATTATGGGTCCCTGATTGGGACTTGTTGGTGCTCCTGCAACTAAATAATTAACAATAATAAACCACCTGCACCATTCCCTGTCACATACCAGTGATAATATTAAGAGAAGTGTCCTGGGAGAGTGAGTAAGTAAGAAATAAATTAAAAGCAAACAATTAGTCTATGCTATTGGTAAATGGGTTCCACGATAATCCAAAATCATGAAAGTGCTGTTAATAGGGCAAAAGTAAAAGAGTTAGTGATAATGATGCCTACCTCAGAAATAATACAGAACTTTCTCTGTAAAACTTATTTACAGACAAATATAATTATGGATCAAAGGGATGAGGGAGTGCAGGATCCTGTCAGATCAGATATTTCTGTGTCTTGTCCTCATAGGTAGCTAGGTATTTTGTTTGTGGGTTTTGTTTTCGTTTTTTGCAGGGGGTGGGGTGGGGGGACAAGATGCAGGTTTGGTATTTGGTTCTATACCACATAAAGATCACTGGCATCATTTTTTTACCAAACCTTTAATCCCTATTATAGTTCTGTGATACTGGGTAAGAGAGTAAATTGTCCACTAGGACTAAAATCTTCTTAAAAATAATATTTTTCTTATTCAAACTGCTTAGCTAGCCATTTTAATATCACGATTTCTCAAAGAAATTTTTGTTCTTGGCACAGATTAATAGAGTAGTTTCCAGTAAGTAATCTTTCTTTTAATTTACCAAAATCTCAGGTTTGAAACTTTTAGAGAGGGCACTGGTAGTGTCACTTTATTATTAAAAGTCTAAATTAGGTAATGACATGCAGTCACCAGGTGGCGGTCTTGGATCACAAAACCTTTCTCTCTGTTTCTATTTTTATAACTGAAAGAAAAATATGGTTTGTAGATTGAAACTAGATGTAATGGATTTAATCATTCAGATGTCTGCTTTAACTAAGTGTGATGCACTTGGTATCTGGAATAGCACAAACAATAATTATCATTTCCAATTAATAATTGCACCATAAAACAATAATGTTGCTCCTACTAAGATATAACAATCTCTCTCTACTTAGCTATGTTAAATGTTTTCTCTCTCAACATAGTACATAAATTAACTATGTATAAACTATCTCTTCATATCTCTTAAAAAAACAAAATAAGAAAGAAGGGAAAACAGAGTAAGGGGTGAAAGAGTGTTTGTGGAGTCCAACTAGCCTGCTACTACTGCCTCTCAAAAACACATTCTACACTTCATTGAGACATTCTACATCTTCAACTTTATATTTTCAAAAAATGTGGAAAAGAAAATTAAAGGACCCAGCCATTTCTCCACTGCCATGTAACCCTTCATCACTTGTTCACACTCTATCCAATTTGTACCAACCACTTAGCCTTGAGTTGTTCTGTTCTGTAATGGAAGTATACTGTAGGATGTGTACTGTCAATTTTACATGTGATTTAATAAATGCGTAGTAAATATTTTGAAAGGAATATAGTCCCAGATTGCATTATATTGTGTAAAAGTTTTATAAGCTTTGGTGGCTTAGAATAATATTGTTATGCATAGGAAATAGGAGCTCCCTTTGAAAGAGGGGTGGAGGGTCTGAGTGAAATCTGAAGCCTAAATGTACTAAGTATCGGATGATGATACCGAGACCATATGCCCCTTAAAATATTTTTCTTTCTATATATGATGCATCCCACACCAAACTGTATGCTCCTCAAACCTGTGCCCACCAAACCACTCCTCAAACCCTCATGCTTTGTGTATTGATTACACCTTTTACTAAAACAACCATTAAATTTGGTGCCAAAATGACAACAGAGAAACCAGTCACACAAGAAAAGGAGTCTTGTCTTAAAATGTTGAAAAAAATGAATGTGCTGTGTCTAGCTGAAATGAAATCCTTCACAATTTCAGACATTGTCCATTCATCCACACTTGGTTTATACACATGCAAAAGCATTGCTTTGTTCAAGTGTTCTTGAATCCTCATTGTTCTGAGGAAGTTTTTCATTCTTGGCAGTGCTAAGAAGTTTCTGTCAGCCACAGCAGTGGATACTGATGAAGAACAATTGCTGAAGTGAATGAACTTGGAGAACGAAATGCCAAAGGATTGGACAGCACTGAACACATCAAAGTGCCCATCTTCTTGACTTTAGTGAGGACTTTAGTGATGTTTAGTGACTTTAGTTGCAACGTTCTTACTGGCTGCATTAATCAAACCTGGTTGAATCCTTTGTTGGTTTTGTAAATGAATAACATCCACATCTTTTGCATATGTGAGCTAAATAACTTGAGGAATAACAATGTAGCTGATTTTTCTCCATTCGCATGGGAACTCAATAGGTTTTCTGTTGCTCTTGGTTGACCCAGCATGGTTTCATCAAACTGCCATCTCAGTTCACCCAAACAATATCAATCACTTCAAGATATCATTGCCTAAAAAAGGCTTCTGGTGTTTCATATGGATGAGGATGTGCAACATCATCTAGATGTTTGGGCAGTCTCTTGGCTCTGTCTGGCAGACACAGTATAGTAAAATAGCTTAGACTTTTCATTGTTTTTCTAACATCTCGGAAATGCTACACTAAGCACAACAGATTGAAAGCCTTCTTGCAAAGACCAGTCTTTTCTTTGCAGAACTCAGGGCAGTCTGGTCAGTTGAATCGGATCAATTTTGGACTTTGATTGGTCCATCTAATAACTTGAACTGTTTACTCTGGGCAAGAACACCTCCAGCTATGCTACATGCTCAACATTACAAGAAAAAATTATTTTTGTGGCAATATTCCAGAAGAGTATGGTAACTTACAAGAACAGTATTGGCGGCACCTGTTTGAACTGTCCACCTGGTGGGACAGCGTGGCTTTGATGGAAACTTCTTCAAATGAAAACTCTTTTTGTAATTGTTCAAAAATCACTATCTATTTGGCTGAATAAAAGATACATTTTTCAATGTCCATGCAAATATCTGAAACACTCTTTAATGCAACACTCTGCAGGCATAAGTTTAAACAATGCTTGAAACAGTGTCCATACACCGCTGCTGGCTCTAGTTCTCATATCCATGCAGCAAGTCCATGATGTCCCAGCCATGTTACCTGCTCCATTGTAAGCCCCCACCAGGTAGAAAGGGGTAACATGCTATTAACCAGTGTTTCTTTCACATTGGTGCATAGGTGTTGCATGTCAGTTTTTTGCCTAGCTATACAAAGCCTATGCAGTCTTCATGATCATCAAAGAATTTGTTGATGATCTAATACAAATAGCCATCTGTTCCTTTATGGATAGGTCAGTGGCCTCATTAGCAATGATGACATACTAATGATATTGGGGGATTTCACGTTTTGTTTCATAGAAGCAAATTTCCCACAAGAGAGATCACTTTGTTCATGGTCTCATGTGATTGATAGCTTGTGTTAGCAACCCATGCATTGACATTCTGATTGTCTTCAACTCCTAAAAGTAACAGCTGTTGGAGGTTTCCCAGAATAACATTGTGTCCATGTCTTGCCATAAGAAGAAATGAAGACTGGATATCTCACTCATTAGCATCCTTGTCCATATATGCTTTAATTGGTCACTCAGTTGCACTATGAAAGAGGGCTGATCCTTTGTCAGAAAATTCATATTGGCTTCATTATTAAGATCACTTCTGTTATGTTCTCTGACTCTTACTATTGTCTTCTTCCAATTATTGGAACCCTTCTTGGTGAAAGCAGACTCAGCATTTTAACTCAGAGAGACTAAATTTTGAGCTTTTCCTGAGCAACAATGGAAGCAATATGCTACATTCTGTCAAAGAGACAAGCTCAGACATGGGTAACAAGTGTACCAGCTTACTTGAAATATTTAGTGCTTATTTATGTTCCCACTTTGCCTTCTTGCTCATTCGAACATGTCAGATGGTTCATGAAGAGCAACTGCTTCAGAGTGACAGCATGACCCAAAACAATCACTTTTCTTATCATGTGACCATAAAGGCATATCATCAATAATTCTTAGCAGAGATTGCATCTTCCCAAACTTTACTAAATTGCACTTCAGTAGTTGATGGCTGCAGTGGTTCTGGTGAGGATGACCCTTTTGGGAACTTTCTTATATCCATCAGCACGGCACAATAGTCACACAGTTCACAACATTTCTCAGCTGGAGCCAACTCTTGTTTTTCTTATGCTGAAGGACAGGAAGTCATATCCTATAACTCAATATATTTTGGTGGGGACTGAAAGAACAACAGTTGCTACTTTTGGTTTATTTAAAAAATATGACACAACAAAGAAGTAGATCTTTTCTCTTCTCTGCATGCTCAACCTCTTCCTGAGCAGTGAATTGAGTCGGGGTGGCAGGGCAGAGGTGGGGAGGTCTGGACATCAGAGACAGGAAGGGCAGCCAGAGTAGGGGAAAGATGTGATTGTACAAGCAAGAGCAAAGGAGAACTGAGAGAAGATGCTTTAAGAATCAACAATGATAGTTGTATTAGTTCTGTGCATAATATGTTATTGACATTACAACTACTGCAAAAATGGTGTGTTTGTTTTTCAAAGGACAGAACCCTCCTGAGGTTTGCCAGCATCTGATTCGGTACACCAGGCAGATGACTTCAGTGTGTTTTTTGTTTTTATTTTTATTCTCCTGTCTCTGTCACGCTAGTCACTCTCACTCCTGTAGTCTCCAGGAATTAAAGATTAATCTTCAAGTAAATATTGTCATGTGATGAAACCTCCAGGAATACGTCCAACCAAAATTGGCAACTCTACTCTCACAAGCACCAGCAGCCTTCCAGCCCTTTGACTCACCCTTTGCTCCTGTGTCTGTATCATTAGGGGATTTTCCATCATTGCTTTTTCTGCCTTTAGCTCCTGCATCTGGAATTTGACTCATAATCATTGGTGCACTCACTCTGGGCACTATTTGTCTTCCCAGGAGGAAACTGCCTCTGCATGCACCTCCTTCCTGCTATGTACCTGACTCCCTCTTGCTCCCCACTCAAGTGCTGTTGCCCCATTCCCCACAGAGCTCCAACCCTTTCCCCAAGCCAGGTGTGTCCACTGGGACCCACGGTGGCTGGAAGATGGGACTGGGCTGGGCCAGGTTGTCACATCAGCAATTGCCGCTCCCACCTGGCAGGGGCAGACATTGTGTCTCCTCTACCCTGTTCAGATGAGTGATAAGATGATGGCGGGAGGAGACCTGTTCCTATCTGCTCCCTGGTAGCTGGCCCAATCCCATGCACCACAGTAGCTCTTCCCTCCTCTGGGTTCCGCTCTCACTTCTGTGAGATATCGTGGGGTCAGAAAACATTGGGGGAGAATTGAGGGTCAAAACACATACCAGCCCCCACAATATTTCCATAACAGGGTGTTACGGAGTGTGGGGGAGATCAGGCCCTGCACCCCTGGCTTCCTGTGATTCACCATGACTCTCAGCCAGCCAGTAAAACAGAAGATTTATTTAGACAACAGGAACACAGTCCAAAACGGGTCTTGCCAGTACAGACAACAGGACCCCCTTTAGTTAGATCCATCTGGGGGCCCCAGGGAGGCCACAGCCCTGTTGGGAAGCCCAAGCCCCTTTGGGGCGCCCCTCTCCATTTCCCAGCCAGCTCCAAACTGAAACTCTCTCCAGCCGTCTCCTTTCTGGCCTTCCCCCAGCTCCTCCTCCAGCCTTTGTGTCCTTTGTCTAGTTTCCTGGACAGAGGTGTTACCTGGCCTCCAACCCCCTTGCTGGGTTCTCATATTACATGCTCAGGTATTCTTCCTTCCCCAATGCAGCCAGTCCCAGCAAAACTCCCCTGCAACCTTCCCAGGTCAATACTCCCCATTCAGTATTCAAATAACACATCAAGAACATTCCCACTTTGTCACACAGGACACTAACTCCAACCACCCCTGTGAATAGAATTGGGATGACTGGGCTGTTTGGTTGTAAGAAAAGTAAAGACAATGTGGTGCTATAGGTGTGACAAACTGATAATTTCCCACAATATCCTGAATGGACTTAATTCAATTCAATTAAACCTCACTGAATTAGTTTTAAAATCTTTGGAGTTCATTGTATTGAAAATGCAATTGTCTGTGTGTTTACTGTGGAATTGTATGCATTTCCCTGGGAAAGGTAAATAGGAAAAAAGTAAGGGGTGATAAGGCAAATTTACTCAGGTTGTAATATATCCAGAGAAGCCGCTTCCTGGAAAAGTATGCATATACTAGTTCTACAGGGTCTCAGGAACAAACAAAGCTAGTGCTTTCTTCAAACTCATTCGTCATATTTCACCATTGGATGCTAGCAGATCACCAAGTGATAAGCAGTAAGCCTACAAACCTTGTTCTTTCATGTGGTTTGGCGTTACCCTCCACCAGTGTGAAGATTTCCTTCTGCTCCTGCTGGAGTCTGAAACAGATATTTGGATAGTAAAGATGATGTCCAACTATTTAGACTTTTTTTGGTCTGGGTCCTTGTTTGTTGTGTTTATATCTCAATAATAGTGAGGGTTGCAACTCAAAAGGATTGATAGTACCATGTAGAGGAGAATCCCAATGTCTGGATGGTTATTCAAAGTTAACCTTGTCTTATTGAGTTCTTCTGTCTGTGTGTCTCATCTCAACATAAGTAAATCTTACTCCCTTTCATTGACCCAACAATCCCTTCCCCAGTTCCCCTCAACGATTCCAAAAACCTGCTTCCTTTCCAGATAATCAACAACCTAAGTGATCCCCACTCTCACTGTTCCATTCTAAAACTGGGGACATGTGATTTTCCTAGCCCACCCCAGCCCCCAGATGCCTCTTTCTCTTCACTCCCCATCACCTAAATTCTATTCCAGCTTCCCTTCTGTCCTCCCCTCCTTTGCTAATGTTATAGATCCACTTAGATTTTATCAGGTCTGGCAATAGTACTATTTTGCAGTCTTCATATCCCAAGTGCTCCTGAGCTTCCTTAGATCAGAGAAGATCCATAATTATTTCAGACCCTTTGATCCTAGGGAAGCTCCAAAATATGCAAGACAGGATAAAATCATCATCCAGCACAGGATACTCCAAGCCTGTTTAGATATCAATAAAGGCAACAGAGTATTTGGAGGCAAAACACTGCTTGGATCAGACATGGAGATCTCTGTGGTGGGATATTATGACAAACATGGTGGTGTTCTTTTGTGACTGTTACCATTGTATCTGGATCCAGTAATACTCTGGTGTGTCTGTATCATAAATGGGGTAGATATTTCACCCGAGGGGGTGTCTGAGTAGTGAAGTCTATCCACTTGAGGAGAAGGAAAGGTGGCCTTATTTGATAGTTGTCTAATAGCTTAGACTTAAATGTCATTAAGAGAGAATGCCAAAGCGAGTAGCCTTCATGGCTCTGCTCCCCAAGGAAATTGGGTTAGTGAAACCAATTTGAATAGGGTGGGTCAGACTGAGAGAATCAGAATGAGAAACTCTCAGGTTCACAGAAGGATCTGAGTTTTCTAGAAGATAAGATTGCTCTGTTCATATAACTTAAAAAGAAAGCCCATCTAATTTTGCTTGTATTGACCCTTAAGATTAAATGAGATTTAATATGCATGTAGTCTGTTTTGTTTTTAAAATCCTTTTTCTCTACTGCTTTTTCCCAACTAGTAAAAAAATACTGTTTTAAGAATGCTGCTGGGTCACTATATCACAGATCAAAGGTCCTGAAGAGAGGAAATACAGGTGCTCCGAATCCAATCCAACTATAGAGTGATAACTGGTTAGTATACACCAGGTGATGTGTTGGTATATACAGGAATGGTCTCAGAGTGGAATAATTATGAATTTCCACCACAACATAAGTGAAGGCAAGAGGCCCAAGCCCCGAAAAGGTGCATTCAGGGAGATCAGAAAGGATGCAGAGATGCACTGAGGCAAATACTTACCTAAATATTCAAAAGGATTTGGTTTGGGACAGTGATTTGGCTGAGGTTTTCCATTATTTGCTTTTAATGAACAATTTCACTTTCCCTATTTAATATTAATCAGCATCACTTTTTGCACTGTCATGGTATAATTCCCCACTCTGAACCTTAGCGTCCAAAAGATGGGGTACCAGCATGAATTCCTCTAAGCTCAATTACCAGCTTAGTACTTGTAGCGCTGCCACAACCAGGAATTCCAGTGCCTGGTACACTCTGGTCCCCCCAAAACCTTGCCCGGGGACCCCCAAGACCCAGTCCCTCTGGATCTTAACACAAGGAAAGTAAACCCTTTCCCTCACCATTGCCTCTCCCAGGCTTCCCCTTCCTGGGTTACCCTGGAAGATCACTGTGATTCAAACTCCTTGAATCTAAAAACAGAGAGGAAAATTCACCTTCCCCCCTCCTTCTCCCTCTCCCTCCTAGACTCTTCCTGAGAGAGAAAGTAATCCTAACACAGAGAGAAAATTAACCTTTCTCTCCCCCTTCGCTCCTTTCTCCCCACCAATTCCCTGGTGGATCCAGACCCAGTCCCCTGGGGTCTCACTAGAATAAAAAAACAATCAGGTTCTTAAACAAGAAACTTTTAATTAAAGAGAGAAAAACAGTAAAAATTATCTTTGTAAATTTAAAATGGAATAGGTACAGGGTCTTTCAACTATAGACACTGGGAATATCCTCCCAGCCTAAGTATACAAGTACAAATTAAAATCCTTTCAGCAAAATACAAATTTGAACTCCTTTCAGCCAAATACACATTTGAACTCCTCCCAGCCAAATACACATTTGCAAATAAAGAAAACAAGCATAAGCCTAACTTGCCTTATCTACCTAGTACTCACTATTCTGAACTTATAAGAGCCTGTATCGGAGAGATTGGAGAGAAACCTGGTTGCAAGTCTGGTCCCTCTGAGCCCCCAGAGTGAACAACAACCAAAAACTAACAGCACACACACAAACTTCCCTCCCTCAAGATTTGAAAGTATCCTGTCCCCTGATTGGTCCTCTGGTCAGGTGAGAGCCTGGCTCACTGATCTTGTTAACCTTTTACAGGCAAAAGAGATATGAAGTACTTCTGTTCCATTAACTCTTAACTATCCGTTTATGACATGCACATTTTGCTCTGCAGAGAGCATTTACAGTTTCATAGAGTTTAAGGTCAGAAGGGACCATTAGATAACCTACTCTGATCTCCTGTACACAATAGGTCATAGAATCATAGCAGTATAGGGCTGGAAGTGATCTGGAGATGTCATCAAGTCCAACCCTCTGCTCTGAAGCAGGACCAAATAAACCTAGGACATCTCTGATATGTGTTTGTTCTTAAAAACTTTGTTCCTAAAAACTTTGAAGCCTATTCCAGAGCTTAACTACCCTTAGAAAAAAACAACAAGGAGTCCTTGTGGCACCTGAAAGACTAACAAATTTAGAACCCACTTCATCAGGTGCACAGAGTGGAAAATACAGGAGCAGGTATAAATACAATGAAAATATGTGAGTTGCCTTACCAAGTGTGAGGTCAGTCTAACGAGACAATTCAATTAACAGCAGCATACCAAGGGAGGAAAAATAACTTTTGTAGTGGTAATGTGAGTAGCCCATTTCAAACAGTTGACAAGAAGGTGTGAGTAACAGTAGGGGGAAATTAGTATGGAGGAATTATCCAACCACTCCCAGTCTTCATTCAGGCCTAATTTGTTGGTGTCCAGTTTGCAAATTAATTCCAGTTCTGCAGTGTCACCTTGGAGTCTGTTTTTGAAGTTTTTTTGTTGAAGAATTGCCACTTTGAGGTCTGTTATTGAGTGACCAGGGAGATTGAAGTGTTCTCCTACTGGTTTTTGAATGTTATAATTCCTGATGTCAGATTTGTGTCCATTTATTCTTTTGCATAGAAACTTTCCAGTTTGGCCAATGTACACGGCAGAGGGGCATTGCTGGCACAAGATGACATATATCACATTGGTAGATGTGCAGGTGAATCAGCCCCTGATGACGTGGCTGAGGTGGTTAGGTCCTATGATGGTGTCCCTTGAATAGATATGCAGACAGATTTGGCACCGGAGTTTGTTGCAGGGTTTGGTTCCTGGGTTGGTGTTTTTGTTATGTGATGTATAGTTGCTGGTGAGTATTTACTTCAGGTTGGGGGGCTGTCTGTAAGTGAGGACTGGCCTGTCTCCCAAGGTCTGTGAGAGTGAGAGATTGTTCTTCAGGATAGGTTGTAGATCCTTGATGATGCACTGTAGAGGTTTTAGTTGGGGGCTGTAGGTGATGGCTAGTGGTGTTCTGTTACTTTTTTTGTTGGGCCTGTCTTGTAGTAGGTGACTTCTGGGTACCCTTCTGGCTCTATCAATCAGTTTCTTCACTTCACCAGGTGGGTATTGTACTTTTAAGAACACTTGATAGAGATCCTGTAGGTGTTTGTCTCTGTCTGAGGGATCGGAGCAAATGCGGTTGTATCTTAGAGCTTGGCTGTAGACAATGGATCATGTGATGTGGTCTGGATGAAAGCTGGAGGCATATAGGTTAGTATAGTGGTCAGTAGGTTTCCGGTATAGGGTGATGTTTATGTGACCATCACTTATTAGCACTGTAATGTCTAGGAAGTGGAACTCTTGTGTGGACTGGTCCAGGCTGAGGTTGATGGTGGGGTGGAAATTGTTGAAATCCTGGTGGAATTCCTCAAAAGCCTCCTTCCCATGGGTCCAGATGATTAAGACGTCATCAATGTACCACGAGTAGAGTAGGGGCATTAGGGGACGAGAGCTGAGGAAGTGTCGTTCTAAGTCAGCCATAAAAACTGTGGGGCCATGCGGGACCCCTTGCAGTCCCGCTGACTTGAAAGTATAAATTGTCCCCAAATCTGAAATAGTTGTGGTTGAGGACAAAATCACAAAGTTCAGTCACCAGGTTTGCCGTGACATTATCGGAGATGCTGTTCCTGACAGCTTGTAGTCCATCTATGTGTGGAATATTAGTGTAGAGGGCTTCTACATCCATAGTGACTAGGAATTATTTCCTGATATCTAACCTAAATCTCCCTTGCTGCAGATTAAGCCTGTTGCTTCTTGTCCTACCTTCGGTGGACCCAGTTCTCTGTAGAACAGTCCTTAACATATTTGAAGACTGTTATCAGGTCCCCACTCAGTCTTCTTTCCTCAAGACTAAACATGCATTTTTTAAAATCTTTCCTGATAGGTCAGGTTTTCTAAACCTTTAATTATTTTTGTTGCTTTTTTCTGGACTCTCTCCAATTTGTCTGCATATTTCCTAAAGTGTGGCCCCCAGAACTGGACACAGAACTCTAGCTGAGGCCTCATCAATACTGAGTAGGGTGGGACAATTACCGCCCATGTCTTACATACAATGCTACTGTTAATATACTCCAATATGATAATAAAATTCATTGTTACTCCTTGGTTGAGCCCAATAACTTATGTTTGGCTAAAGCATATTTTCCAGAAAGGCATCCAGTCTTGATTGAAGACTTCAAGAGAGGGAGATATCACCACTTTCCTTGGTAATTTATTCCAGTGGCTAATCACCCACAAGTTAAAGACTTATTTCCAATTTGAATTTGTCTGGCTTCAGCAACAGCCAATGACCCCTGTTATGACTTTCTCCACTAAGTTAAACAGCCCATTAGCCCACAAGTCATTTTTGTGGCTCTTTGCTAAATCCTCTCCAAATTTTCAACATACTTTTCAAAACCTGAACTATACACAGTATTATAGTATTGGCAGGGCCGGCGCTTCTATTGAGGCGAACTAGACAATCATCTAGGGTGCCAGGATTTTGGGGGGGCGGAGCCGCCGCAGTCGTGCCTGCGGAGGGTCCGTTGGTCTGCGGCTCCGGTGGAGCTGCCGCAGGCATGCCTGCGGATAGTCCGCTGCTCCCACGCGGCTCCTGTGGACCGCCTGCAGGCACGCCTGTGGCAGCTCCACTGGAGCCGCGGACCAACGGACCCTCTGCAGAAATGGCTGCGGCAGCTCCACCGGAGCCGCGGGAGCGGCGTGCAGGTAGGCGAAATAGCCGTGCACCTAGGGCGCGAAAAACTCTCGTGCCGGTCCTGAGTATCGGTCTCATCAATGCTGTATGCAGAGGTAAAATTACACACACACACACACACACACACATACACACACACACACACACACACACACACTCCTATTTGCTACTTCCCTCTTTATACACCCAAGTATCACACTAGCCCTTTTGAGTTGCTTGTCCTCTATGATCCCTAAATTCTTTTTAGAGTCACTGCTTTCCAGGATACAGTCTCCAATTCCATAGGAATGGCCTATATCCCTTGCTCCAAATGTGTAACTTTATACTTAACTCAATTAAAATTCATTTTGAATTTGAATAGGCCCATCTTACCAAACAATCCAGATCACTCTATATGACTGCCCAGTCCTCATTACTATTTACCATGCCACTTATATGTGTCATCTTCAAATTTTATCAGCAATGATTTTATATTTACTTCCAGATCATTGATGAAAATGTTGAATAGGGTCAGGCCTCGTACCTGCAGAACCTCACTAGAAACACCTCATTTGATAATGACTCCCCTTTAACAACTAATTTTTGAGAGCTGATAGATTTAATGTGTACTACTTGATACTGTATAATGCTAATTTTTTAATCAAAATATTGTGTAGTACTAAGTCAAACACAATACAATAGTTTAAGTATATTATATCTGCATAGTTACTTTTATCAGCAACATTTGTAATCTCCTCAAATAATTAAATTAGATTTGTTTGACAAGACCTATTTTCTAACCATGTTGACTGAACTTCCATTCCTACTATTTAATTCTACATTAATGGAATCCTGTATCAGCTTTTCCATTATTTTATTCAGGATCGATGTCAGGATTTAGCACTTTTACCACAACATTAACACTCTTCCAGTCATCTGGAATTTCCCAAGTATTTCAACGTGATGACCAATCTCCTGGCATAATAACCTCCTATTAAACTACTACCAAAACCACCTGGGCTTATTCATACCACACACCCTTTCAAGTATGCCTTAGCAGATACAGTCATGACTATATTTACCAGTGAAAATGCCAATCTCAAATCATATATGGTAAGAGTGAACAGTATGTACTGAGCAATTAATATCCAGTTGTTTTATTTATAAAAGAGTTAGGGATTATTATGATGGAAACATACCAGATGATCCCTTGTATAGACTTGTTAATGTTGCTGAGGAATATATTTAACCCTCCTGTCAGGTGAAGTCAGTAGCAACAAGAACTGGATTACTATCTAGGGGTTCCTATTAACCAGCTTAAGCTCCCACCCGGTAAACTAGGAAAACTTACCACTACCCCTCAAAGAGGCAATACTTCCCACTCACAAGCACTGAATCTGTATATAAAAAACAGTAACTTTTATTAAAAGGGGAAGAGAAACAAGCATAAGTTTGGAAAACACTACAACCATATTCAAAAACTTGAGATCATAAGCAAAACATCTACCCCACAGTACATTGGGCAGTATCCTTCATCTCAGTTTCTCATCTTGCAGGGTGAAAGTCCAACAAACAAAGGTTCTTTTAATATGCCACTCTCCTCTCCCTCCACTGTAATCCATTCACAGTTGCTGTCCTGGGTCAATGAAGACCCCGAGTTCAGAGGTGCGTTCACATGAGTTCATGTTCCACCCCAATGAGCGATGTCTCAGCTGCTGCCGCCACCACCACAACTGGCTGACAGTTGCTGTTGTTTACTCTGTGTCACTGCCCACTGGGCCATCATTCACTCCACTGCTGCCCTGTTGCACTCTCTGCTACCTCCTGCCTCTCTACTGCAACCTCTGTGACACTTGAAGTCCCACCACTTAATCCAGCTCTCAGTAATTTCAGCAGTTAATGCGGAACCTCACTGCTAGTGCAGGGTGTGCAGTCTTTCATTGGTATGCTGCCCCACAGCAGGCCTAAGGCTTAGCACTTAGACCTGGTTATCAGTGATTTCAGCTCTAGTGAGCGCTCAACAAGAGAAGACTCTCCGTGAGTCTAATCAGCTCAGTATTTAAAGAGTGGAGAGGAGGAGAGTCAAATGGCATCTAGGATTCTTAGGGAGACCCCACACCACAAGGTAGGAACATCTGTCCCCGACCTCGCTCTCCTTTCACTGGGATTTGGCATTTCTACTCCCTCCTTAGCGAGTGCAATTCAGTTTAGTAAAAGGAATGAGGAATACTTGCGGCACCTTAGAGACTAACAAATTTATTTAGGCATAAGCTCATAAATTTGTTAGTCTCTAAGGTGCCACAAGTACTCCTCATTCTCTGCTGATACAGACTAACACGGCTACCACTCTAAATTCAGTTTAGTGTTGCCCCCTCAGTCAGAACATGCTAAGCACAGTTCTGCTGCTCTTTACCCTTACAACAAGGATAACAACATTTCTTTCCCCTGTACTCAATATATTAAAGTGATTTGTAACCCAAAACCAGCCAAAGCTGATCACTTTGGCAATTCAGCTTTGTCTGCTGATTACCCTGGTGTGTTCATGTAAATATGGTCTGATCCTGAAGTCTTTCCCCCGCCAGCACATAACTAGATGTCAGGGGAGAGCTCATTCAGACCATGCTTCCATATACAAGTATTTTATATAGGGACTCCTCAAAATTGACTAGTATGGATGTACCTGCTTAGAATTGATATAGTAGGCACCATTTTTGTCATCAAACTTTTTAAAAAATTTCCAACAAAAATGAATTCAAATGTTGAAAAAATCTGTTTTGAGGCATATATAAAGTTTTGATTTCTACTGGAGTGATGATTTTAGAACTGGTAAATACATTTTATGCCAAGCTTACTTGCTGTTTTGGTAGAAAAATATAATTTTATTTAAATTAAGCAATCTCAGGAAGACATTCCTCAAATTCTTTGGCTGTGTTTAATGTAGGTAAACTAATAAATTGACTCTATTCAGCTTTTGTAAGTCTTACCTAACAGAAAATTAATACGAACAGAGGTTATATGTGGTTGGTGAGAATATAACTCTATCTTCAGAGACCCATAGCTCAGTCCTCTACCAGTCTGGTTTCTGCCAGATGTAGAAGTAGAAAAAAAACCCTTAAAGGAATCTTGTGGCAACCTGATCCTGTGGGAAGAAAGGCCCAGTTCAACCCTTAACATAGACCACAACAGCTTCAGTGCCATTCTAAACTATGCGTTGGTTGAAATACTCCTCGGTGTCTTTGTCAGCCAAGGATTGCTGGAGTACAACACTGGAGCAGTTGGGTTTGGTACAGAGCCAGCCATGTCAGCTTCACATCACTTAAGGAGTCATTGAGCCTAAATTAATTTATTTCACATTATAGGATTTGACATACCAGGCCCAATCATTGGCATTGTGTTTCTGGCACTGGCCAAAACCTGATGCTTCAGAAGAAGACAAACACTCACCATAATGCATTTGTACAATTGTACAATGCTGGTGAGTGAGGGGTGAGGTTCCAATTTTTATTGACAATTGGCTTATACCTCGAAGAATAAGATTTTCAGATAACAAAAGAGTCATAGTGTAGTCACACACTTGTAATGTAGATATTTATTTTTCCATTTTATAGAACTGCACTCACAGTGCTCTGAAGGATCATGGAGTAGCTGCAGAACTGCCATGTACCCTGTCTCCAAGCTGGGAATGATGGATTCCATCTTGTCATCCCCCGAAAACCTCTGTGAACCTATGTTTGTTCAGATGTTGTGCAGGGGTTTGAGAGCAGTGATTCACCCAAGTAAATTCCATAATTAGCCCTGTGTTTGATGTCCTATTTTTGTATTTGTCCAGGGTAAAACTCAAATACCTAAAAAGATACCATAGTAGTGTTGTGTAGTATTAATTGTAAGTTTTATATTTAGCAGTGCTTATCTTAAACTTGTTGGTGCATGGCAGTGCCAGGGACATATGGTAGACTCAAGAAGACTAATAATTATAATACAGAAAAACTTATGAAATAAGGCTACCAAGCTGGAGAAGGTCCAGGAAGAGACATTTCCACATACTTATTTTCTTATTTTCAAAGTGGCAGTTCTAATCTGCCAGGCTAATATGTTGTTACCGGAAGATTTGAAACCAATTATCTTACTCCATCTATTCCAGTAATTAAGGTTGTGACTGCCTTGGTTTGTCCCTCAGCCAGGCTGTAGGGTACCCCACCACCTCGCTACCAATAGTCTCCCTCCCAGTCCTCAGTCAGGGCGGAACAACCGACGTTGAGTCCAAACGCTCAGGCTTTCGGGCAAGGCCGAGCAGCAATAGTCGTAAGCCCAGCCCTGGGGTCAGCGTGGGGCAACAAACACTGAGTCTGTATGCTCAAGCCCTCAGGCAGGGCTGAGCAGCAACAGTAGGCCTGGGCCTCTTCAGGCCAGGGAAAAGGGGGAGTCTGCCACCCTCAGAAGGATGGCAGGGGGGACAGGCCCTCCCACTCCACTGCATCCCAGCCCCGGGGCTCTAGCAGCGGCAGAAACTCGCTGCTGTCAGTGGGGATCCTGACCGCAACACACTGACATTGGCTCTGGCAGTGCTGCAGCCAGACTGGGGTCGGTGCCCCTGGGCTACTTCCACACTCCCCCTCGTCAGGTACTTGAGTGTCGAGGTGTCACCAGTGGTCTCGAATACCATCAGTTCCTCGGGGTAAGTGGCGAACAGCAGGCTCGGCTCCTCCTCGGGGTAGCGGGCAAGTGGCAAGCTCGGCCAGTCCTCTTTGGGGTAGCGGGAGTGGGGTAGGCTTGGCCAGTCCTCCTCGGGGTAATGAGCTAGGGGTAGACTCGGCCGGGCCTCCTCGGGGTAGTGGGCAAGGGGTAGGCTTGGCCAGCCTGGTGCTACGGCAGGCCAACCGCGACCTTCTGCTGTCTCCCCAGGGGGACTCAGTCGCAGACGTCTGGCCTTTCTGGCGGCTGGGCCTCCACTGAGCTCCGCCGGTTAGCCTTTATACTTCCGTGACCTCTGAGGGGCAGGTGCAGGACCCAGTGGCTCCGCCCACACTGGTGCTAGGGGAGGTTTGTCCCTCAGTGAGGCCGTGGGGTATCCCACCGCCTCATTACACCGCCCTAAAGGAATTTCCAGAGAAAGCTGCAAGTAGCTAACTTTCCCTTGAAAGGACACGGATACAGCCCTCCGATCAAGAATAGGCAGCAAGCAGTACATTCTTTGAAAACAAAAATAAAAATGTATTTGAAAGTGAAGGATTACAATAAAAGAGGAGAGACAGAGGTAAACATAAAACAAACAGTAAAGGTTACAGATACAATGTAAAGGAAGCAGCACGATAAATAAAAACACAACACAGCAATAACAATTCCACTTAATTCTGTAACATACAATAATCTAACAATATATCATTTACTTAATACTCTATAACAATATAACAGCCAAGCATATAATGTAAACATGTAACAATATATTGATTAACTCTAATATTAATTACTTAACACTAAACATTCAATAAATGCTGATCAGGTGATTATCAGATGGGTAGGAAGATCTCACTCAAACCACAGGCATCCAGCTTTATTTACACTTGAAACCTAGTCACTTTAGGATGATAATATTACATAATTTATTATCATAATTCAAACAATCAGCTTTCAGGTATTCGCATATTCTAATTCGTCATGTGTATCAGAGGTCACATTGAAGCTCAGCCAGTCAGCTTCCAGAGATTAGCGTATGCTAATTAGTCACATGTACAAAAAGCTACTCCCCTGTCTCATAGACTCATATGGGCTCAATGAATTTGTATGGGGTTTGTCAGCTGACCTTTAGATAAACTCTAGCTATTTCCTGTCTGGAAGTCTGATTGGTTTCTATAGGCTACAATATATTTCTATTGGGTTTTGCTGAGTCATTCCCACAGGAAGTGATGTAATCCCTTGTGTAAATTGCATCATCCCTATTCATTTCAATGAGCTCCCATGTAGTCTTTTGGGATTTTCTGTTACATTACATAATCCTATGGCCGCCATTTCTGTATTTTCTAATTTAAACTATTGCTAACTTTTATTTAATTAAAGCCTTATTCTTAAAACTAATTTTTGTTCTAAGAATGTGAAAGGGTCCTGACACTATCACCACTTCTTTTATGTTCAATTAAACAATTTTATAGTTTAAATGCTTTCCAAGGTTTTACTGCAGATTTTCCCCATTCAGAATTTAATAAGGTATTCCAGGCAACTGAGGCAAAATTCTTTCGTGACAACATCAACCATTCAAGGAATGAGACTTAACAGATGAACTTGCTCTGACATATAATGGTTTTTTGTGGCCAAAGTAGGGGAGATTTTTTGGAAATAAAGAACTTGGAAAAATACTGATTGTCAGTGTAACATTTCTGGATGCTTTTTTGCTGTTAAATAACTAATAAGTGTGTTAGTTATGGAACTAGACATCTGTAGGCATGCAGTTTCCAGGAGAGTTACCAATGTGGAGAAGTGTAAAAAGGCTGGCTAAAAAAATGTCTGAATGCTCTAGATCATATATACCCTGAGGTTCTCATTTAGTTTATTTAGTCCTTACTCAGGCAAATTGCTACTGAAGTCAATGTGAACTTATCTGAATGAAGAGTGAGTTAAGACTTAGGCCCAGATTTCTGAAGGTATGTAGGAGTTTAACGTCAATGGGATTTAGATTCCTAAGTGCGTAAATCCCTTTTGAAAATAAGTTTTAGACCCTAAATCAGTTAGGTGTTGACACTGACTGCAGCAACAGCTACATACCTCTACAAATGTGGGTGTTAGTGTGGTAGCTTCATATTTGACATGTGCAGTTTACTCACTACCTGCTTATACCTTTACTTAGCACATATTTTCCATAGTGGAAGTTTCACATCTTGCATGACTCACAGGAGGACTCACCTTTTGAAAATAATTATCAAAAGTACCTTTGTCTGTTTTGGTGACTATGACTAAGCCATCCTTCTATTAAAACTGCTTCAAAAGCCTGAATTTTCAAATTATTTAACCAACTATAAATATAATAACTTGCAATTACACAGACTGTTTAATCATAGGTTTTCAAAACAATTGTAAGTGGCATCCTCGGAAGAGGTAGAACACCTCACCATTCATTTCAAAGCCCTTGGGACAAACTGCTTTGTTCCTGATTGGAATTGAAACTTACTCACTACAAAATGCAATCAAGCAAGCAGGAGCATTTTCGTGAAATCAAAATCTGTGCGATACAGTGAGAATTCAATGCTTTGGATTTTTCATCTTTCAGATTAAATGCCCCACTGCTGGTTTAAAAAAATAAAGGCAAAACTTTAAGTGCCAAATATTTATTCTGAGGAAATAATCCTGCATCACTGAAACCAATGAGAATTGTGCCACTGACTTCAAATTAGAGATGCTCAGAAATTGTTCGACAGAACTCTGTTTTGTGGGAAAATGCCCAGTTCATCAAATCCAAAATTTCTCTCAAAAGCAAGTCAGGTTTAACAAACTTTAACCTCATTACAGGTTCCCTACTGATTCCTCTATATGATCCAGTTGAAAGATCAGGGGCATAGTGTGGTCAGATAGTACACTTTGTAAAGCATTTAGGGATGTATCTTAATCAAGTGTTGTTAGTTTAAGATCATATTGCTGCCCCTTCTTTGGATACAAGTGTCCCATTCTGGCACTAGCATTGACAATCTGCAGATATCTGGAGCCTTGAAGGTTGGCTTCCCAGTAGAGGAGAAATCAATGTTGTAGAGTCTAGGTATATTCTAAGTGTATCTTGTTTTATTTTCTCACATGTACAAGTCTTTTGTATTGCGAGAAAGGCTAAATAACATTTCCCAATTCACTTTCTACATATCATTCATGACTTTGTAGACCCTATCACAACCCCTTTTGTTGTGTCTTTTCTAAGATGAATCGTCCCAGTCTTTTTAGTCTCTCCTCATATGGAAGCTGTTCTATATCCCTAATCATTTTTGTTGCCCTTCTCTGTTTTTTTTCCAATTCTAATATATCTTTGTTTTAGATGGGGGTTAAGCAGAACTTCACACAGTTTTTAAACTGTGGGTGTACCATTGATTTATATAGTGGCATTATGATATTTTCTGACTTATCTATAGATTTCCTAATCATTTCTATCACAGTTAGTATTTTTGATTATCAGCACACATTGAGCAGCTGTCTCCAAGATCACTTTCCTGAATAGTAACATCTAATTTAGACCTCATCATTTTGTAGGTATAATTGGGATTATATTTTTCAGTGTGCATTACATTGCACTTATAAACACTGAATTTCATCTGTCATTTTGTTGCCCAGTTCACCCAGGTTTGTGAGACCCTTTATAACTCTTCACAGCCTGCTTTGGACTTCATT
This sequence comes from Gopherus flavomarginatus, assembly GCF_025201925.1. Classification (NCBI taxonomy): domain Eukaryota; kingdom Metazoa; phylum Chordata; order Testudines; family Testudinidae; genus Gopherus; species Gopherus flavomarginatus. The sequence continues at coordinate 198,607,524 of NC_066617.1, read as the reverse complement.
ATCTTGAGTAATTTTGTATTATCTTTAAACTTTGCCATCTCACTGTTTATCCTTTTTTTCCAGATCATTTATAAATATGTTGAACAGCACTGGTCCGGTATAGATCCTTGGGGGACCCTGCTATTTATTACTTTCCATTCTGAAATCTGACCAGTTATTCCTACCCTTTGTATCCAATCCTTTAACCAGTTACTGATCCATGAGAGGACCTTCCCTCTTATCCCAGGACTGCTTATTTTGCTTAAGAGCCTTTCATAGACTCATAGAAGATTAAGGTTGGAAGAGACCTCAGGAGGTCATCTAGTCCAGTGGTCCTCAAATAGGGATCCGGGGTCCTCTGGGGGGCCACGAGCAGATTTTTTGAGTGTGCCAAGCAGGGCCAGCATTAGACTTGCTGGAGCCCCACCGCATGGGGCTGAAGCCCAGAACCCTGAGCCCCACCACCTGCAGCTGAAGCTTGAGCAATTGAGCTTTGCAGGGCCCCCTGTGGCATGGGGCTCAGGCAATTGTCTGGCTTACTACCCTGTAATGCCAGCTCTGGCTTTTATATGCAGAAAACCAGTTATTGTGGCACAGGTGGGACGTGGAGTTTTTAATAGCATGGTGGGGGTGCCTCAGAAAGAAAAAGGTTGAGAACCTCTGATCTAGTCCAATCCCCTGTTCAAAGCAGGACCAACCTCAACTAAATAATCCCAGCCAGCAATTTCTCAAGACTGACCTTAAAAACCTCTAAGGATGGAGATTCCACCACCTCCCTAGGTAACTCATTCCAGTGCTTCACCACCCTTCTAATGAAATAATATTTCCTAATATCCAACCTAGACCTCTGCCAGTGCAACTTGAGACCATTGCTTCTTGTTCTGCCATCTGCCACCACTGAGAACAGCCGAGCTCCATCCTCTTTGGAACACCCTTCAGGTAATTAAAGCCTGTTATTCAATCCCTCCTCGCTCTTCTCTTCTGCAGACTAAATAAAGTTCCCTCAGCTTCTCCTTGGAAGTCATGTGCCTCAGGCCCTTAATCATTTTCCTTGCCCTCCACTGGACTTGCTCCAATTTGTCCACATCCTTTCTGTAGTGAGGACCCCAAAACTGGACTCAGTACTCCAGATGTTGCCTCACCAGTGCCGAATAGAGGGGAATAATCACTTCCCTCGATCTGCTGGCAATGCTCCTACTAATACTGCCCAATATGCCGTTAGGCTTCTTGGCAACAAGGCTACACTGCTGTCTCATATCCAGCTTCTCATCCACTGTAATTCCCAGGTCCTTTTTTGCAGAAATGCTGCTTAGCCAGTCAGTCCCCAGCCTATAGCAGTGCATGGGATTCTTTCTTCCTAAGTGCAGGACTCTGCACTTGTCCTTGTTGAACCTCATCAGATTTCTTTTGGCCCAATCCTCTAATTTGTCTAGGTCACTCTGGACCCTATCCCTACCCTCCAGCATATTTACCTCTCCCCTCAGCTTAGTGTCATCCACAAGCTTGCTGAGGTTGCAACTAGACATTGAGCCATTGATCAATACCCATTGAACTCGACAATCTAGCCAGCTTTCTATCCACCTGATAGGTCATTCATCCAGTCCATACTTCTTGAACTTGCTGGAAAGAATGCTGTAGGAGATCATATCAAAAGCTTTACTAAAATCAAGGTATATCACATCTACCGCTTTCCCCATATCCACGGAAGGCAATCAGGTTGATCAGGCATGACTTGCCCTTGGTGAATCCATGTTGACTGTTCCTGATCAACTTCCTCTCCTCCAAGTGCTTCAAAATGGATTCCTTAAGGACCTGATCCATGATTTTTCCGGGGACTGAGGCGAGGCTGACCGGTCTATAGTTCCTCGATTCTCCCTCTTTCCTTTTGAAAAGATGGGCACTATATTTCGCTAATTTCCAATCATCTGGGACCTCTCCCAATCACCACGAGTTTTCAAGGATAATGGCCAATGTCTCTGCAATCACATCAGCCAACTCCCTCAGCACCTTTGGATGCTTTGTATCCAGCCCCACGGACTTGTGCATGTCCAGCTTTTCCTTTTGGTGAGAGACCTTGTCAAAGGCTCTCTGAAAATCTAAGTACACTATATCGCCCTTATCCACATGTTGGTTGACCCCCCTCAAAAAATTCTGATACATTGGTGAGGCATAATTTCCCTTTACAAAAGCTGTGTTGACTTTTCCCCAATAAATCATGTTCATCCATGTGTCTGATAATTCTGTTCTTCGCTATAGTTTCAACCAATTTGCATGGTACTGAAATTAGGCTTATTGGCCTGGAATTGCCAGGATTTCCTCTGGAGTCTTTTTTTTTTTTTAATTGGTGTCCCATTGGCTATCATACTGTCATCTGGTACAGAAACTGATTTAAGTGATAGGTTACCTACCACAATTAGTAGTTCTGCAATTTCATATTTGAGTTTCTTCAGAACACTTGGGTGAATACCATCTAGTGCTGGTGATTTATTACTGATTAATTTACCAATTTGTTCAAAAACATCATCTACTGACCGCTCTATCTGGGACAGTTTGTCAGATTTGTCACTTAAAAATATTGGCTCAGGTGTGGGAATCTCCCTCTCATTCTTTGCCATGACGTCTGATGCAAATAATTCATTTAGTTTCCCTGCAATGGCCTTGTCTTCCTTGAGTGCTCCTTTAGGACTTGAATTGTCCAGTGGTCCCATTGATTGTTTAGCAGGCTTTCTGCTTCTGACTTACTGAATTTTTTGATGTGTGTTACACTAGTTTTTCTTCATTCTTTTCTGGCCTGCCTAATTATATTTTTACACTTGACTTGCTAAAGTTTAAGCTCCTTTCTATTTTCCTCAGTAGGATTTGGCTTCAAATTTTTAACAGATGCCTTTTTGCCGCTAATTGCCTCTTTTATGCCTCTGTTTAGCCATGGCAGTATTTTTTTTTGGTCCTCTTACTGGTTTTAATTTGGGGTATAAATATAGTTTGAGCCTCTACTTTAAAAAAAATAGTTTACATGCAGCTTTCAGGCATTTCACTCTTGTGATTGTTCCATTTAATTAGCTTTCTCATTTTTGTGGTGTTCCTCTTTTTGAAGTTAAGTGCTACTGTGGTGAGTTTCTTTGGTATTTTCTTCTCTACATGGATGCTAAATTTATTTGCACTATGGTCAATATTGCAATGCAGTTGAGTTACGCTCACCTCTGGACCAGATCCTGTGCTCCACTTTGGACTAAACCAAGAATTGCTTCTACCTTTTATTGGTTCCAGGACTAGCTGCTCCAAGAAACACTAATAAATGGCATCTAGATATTGTCGCTCTGCATGCTGTCCTGAGGTGACATGTTCCCAGTTAATATGGGGACAGTTGATATCCTCCATTATTATTGCTTTTTCTGTTTTTGTAGTCTTTCTAATCTCCCTGAGCACTTTAAAATTACCATCCCCATCCTGGTCAGATATGGGTAATGTATTCCTACTGCAATACTCTTATTATTCAAGCATGGAATTTCTATCAGTGGAGATTCTGTGATACAATTTGATTCATTTAAGATTTTTACTATATTTGAATCCATGATTTCTTTCACATATAGGGCCACTCGCCCACCAGCATGACCTACTCTGTTATTCCTATATATTTTGTACCCTGGTATTACTGTGTCCCATTGATTATCATCATTCCATCAAGTTTCTGTGGTGCCTGTTACATCGATATCATTTAATACAAATATACAGTTTAGTCCATCTTAGTATTTAGACTTCTAGCATTTGTATACAAGCACTTAAAATGTCATAGTTTAAGCAAAACCAAATAATAGACTTTCTTTTGGATTTAGTTACCCTTGTAGATGGACCTAAATAAAATGTACAGCAAAAAATGGATACATCAAATAATCCCATGGCAAGATACCAGGAACACAGAGATGAATTTTTTTTTCTTTTGAAGTGGTAGTGTCAAAATCACCAGTAAATTACCAGAATTATGAAAACTAATGATTAATCACCATCTATGGAAAACCACATACTAGTATTACACAGAAGACCACATGGCTCCTTCCTAGTTTTTTATTTTTTCCATGGAAACATCAAAGGACTTTCACCCAGTTTTTCATATGTAGGCCAATCCCTTTTTTAAAATGGGATGCACATAAAAAGCATTACTAGCCAAGTTTTGGTCTCAGTTGAGTTCTTTGTTCCCAGAATATTGTATTGGCTGAGTACAGGGAATTTTCTAAGTTACTGCAGTACCACTCTGATGTCTGGAGGGAAAAAATATCCCACATCCTATGTCAGTTACAGCATGATGCTATGACACCAAGGGGCTTTCCACTGGTTGTTGTCATGGCAAAGCAGTGGGAGATCTGACCAAGGATAAAAGAATTTGGTCTTAATGCTATAATGATAATTAATGAAAATCACTTTGGTTAATAAATGTTTAAACAAATTAGTGAAGGGCTCAACATCTTATGTATATGTATGAAGCAATATTCATTGTAACATATTCTGCAATTGAATAAAGCATAGTACAGCTTAGACAAAGGTACTGACACGATTAGTTTTAACCAGTTTAGTACGTTACTAGCAGTGCTGGCACCATTTAATCTGTATACTGTAAGACCAAGTCTTCATTGCAGAGCTAGCCTGAGCTGTCTACACTAGAGTTAAATCCTCTTGAGCTAGCCTAGTTCCAATGACAGTGGCCACACTTCAGAATAACAGTTGTGTTTCACAGTAAGTTTGTGCTATCAGCTGACTTGTAGAAACTTGAGCCATAGTCTATACCCCCAACAGGCCAGTCAAATTGAGATAAAAGCACCACCACACTTGAGTTACAGGTTTCTGAGGGTGGACAGGATTTGAATTAGGGACTATACTTGAGTTACTTCTTCAGTGAAACTGAGTCCTCAGAGCAGTTGTTGAAAAAAACATTTTGCTGTTGGTTCCCAGAACATATTTACAAGTTGCCAGTTCTCACTTGTAATTTTAGTGGGGTTTTCCCATTTGTAAGAATACAGGAAGTATGAGGCAAAAATCCAATAACTAGAATAAGGAGAAAGGTGTTCACTGAAATATCTAGGATATCATCATTTTGCTAAATCTCATTTTAAACTACATGGCAGCAAAGAATGAAATTACTACCCTCAAAACTGCTTTAATTAAATTTGGCTTCCACAAGCATAGCCTCAGGAAGGAGATTGTTAATCAAAATGGTCAGAGTATGATTTTAGAATTCAACAATTCTGTTCATCCAGACAAAGAGAGAGAACTCAGTATAGTTCAGTAAAATGTACTGCAAAGTAGGCAAAAACCCTTTTTACAGGACATCTAGAATATTACACAATGAGCACAGTAACATTTTAATTTTGGTATATTGTAACTTGGAAAATATTAGTAAACTTGCTGACAAGTAACTTCCTAGCAAGTTAAAAAAGTATGGGCTGGATGAATGGACTACAAGATGGATGGAAATCTGGCTAGATCGTCAGGCTCCACAGCTAGTGGTCAATGGCTCCATGTCTAGTTGGCAACCGGTATCAAGCAAAGTGCCCCAAGGGTCAGTCCTGAGGCCAGTTTTGTTAAATATCTTCGTTAATGATCTGGAGGATGGCGTGGGACTGCACGCTCAGCAAGTTTGCAGATGACACTAAACTGGAAGGAATAGTAGATATGCTGGAGAGTAGAGATAGCATACAGAGGGACCTAAACAGATTAGATGATTGGGCCAAAAGAAATCTGATGAGGTTCAACAAGGACAAGTGCAGAGTCCTGCACTTAGGATGGTAGAATCCCATTCACTGTTACAGACTAGGGACCAAATGGCTAGGCAGCAGTTCTGCAGAAAAGGACCTAGGGGTTACAGTGGATAAGAAGCTGGAGATGAGTCAACAGTGCGCCTTTGTTGCCAAGATGACTAACATTTTAGGCTGTATAAGTAGGAGAACTGCCAGCAGATCGAGGGACATGATCATTCCCCTCTATTCAACATTGGTGAGTACTCTGTACTCATCTAGAGTACTATGTCCAGTTTTGGCCCCACACTACAAGAAGACTGTGGAAAAATTGGAAAAAGTCCAGCGGAGGGCAACAAAAATGATTAGGGGTTGGAGCACATGACCTGTGAGGAGAGGCTGAGGGAACTGGGATTGTTTAGTTTGCAGAAGAGAAGAATGAGAGGGGATTTGATAGCTGCTTTCAATTACCTGAAAGGAGGTTCCAAAGAGGATGGATCTAGACTGTTCTCAGTCGTATCAGATGACAGAACAAAGAGTAATGGTCTCAAGTTGCAGTGGGGGAGGTTTAGGTTGGATATTAGGAAAATCTTTTTCACTAGGAGGGTGGTAAAGCACTGGAATGGGTTACCTAGGGAGATGGTGGAATCTCCTTCCTTAGAGGTTTTTAAGGTCAGTCTTGACAAATTGCTGGCTGGGATGATTTAGTTGGGGATTGGTCCTGCTTTGAGCATGGGGTTAGACTAGATACTTCCTGAGGTCCCTTCCAACCTTGATATTCTATGATTCTATGATGAATAAAAATAAACAAACATTAAAAAGTGGCAAGTATATTAAAAACAAAGGAGCAAAAAGTTAAATAAAGTCAGTGGGATGGTACATGGTGCAAATCAGCACTGACTTTGGCCCAATGTCATTGATCAAACTCAAATGTCGAAGGAGAGTTCTTTCCTCAATCTAAGTTATATCTCCTTTAAAACATGCTACAGTTTCATCATCCATAAAAGCAATAGAATCAGTAAATATCCCAGCATACCTTTTCATAGGGATATGAATATGATTAGTTTTGGTATGAGGCAGAGTGGTGGTGGTCCTGTTGATGTGTGTTCAGGAGCAGAGATGCGTAGAGCTCCTGCTCCCACCTGGTATTTGCACTCCTGGAATGAAAAGAATGGTATGGATAAGAATTACTAGTGATTCTAGTGGTATTAAATGCCCCAAAGTGAAGGGCAGAGTAGGGCAGGATGGGCGCTGACCAAGCTTGCTTTCATGCCATCTGTTAAACCAGGAGAGCAGCGTTATATGTCTGTTGTATTCCCTCAATGTGCCTGAGGTATCTCTCTCTGTCAGCACCTCTGGGAACTGTATCTGTTGTTGAAGCGTCCTCCCACCTCACCCCACACACACTTAGAAATCTGTGCCTTCCTTTCTGGGCCAGACAGGGCAAATAGATCAGTGGTTAGGATTCTAGCCTGGGAAGATGGGGTTCAATCTGTAGCTTCATACCAGGCTTACTGGTTAACCTTGGCAAAGTCACCTCATCTCTCAGTTCCTTCGTTTCCCCTCTATAAAATAAAGATAATAGCACTTCCCACCTTACCAGGGTGCCAGGAGGATAAATAAATCAAAGATGGTGGTGTGTTCATACTACCATAGATAGATGTGAACAGTATTTGTACACACGTCTAACAAATTTGTAATTTAAGGTCTCATTTTGTGTATCTATAACTACATTTTAGGATGGGGTGGGGGAGCCAATAGCAATGACCAGTAAAGGTCATATGGGAGACTTGATGTGTTCCAGGAAACTGACATTGATGCTGAGGGTAGTTTTGCACATAAAAATAATATTACAACAGCCACACAAATTAAGACACAATGCACAGCAGAAAAACTGTACAGAATTACACAGGTTTTCGCCAATCAGACAAAATGTACACATCAGGGATGATATGCTCTTAAAGATTTATGTTCTGTTCTCATTATACACCTATTCATCATACTAAGCTGAAAGGTCATGAGCCCAGTGTCTGTGGAAACATCTATTTTTACAGCCTGGACCCTCTCCAATTTCTGTGGAGAAATTGGAGAGGGTCCAGAGAAGAGCAACAAGAATGATTAAAGGTCTTGAGAACATGACCTATGAAGGAAGGCTGAAGGAATTGGGTTTGTTTAGTTTGGAAAAGAGAAGACTGAGAGGGGACATGATAGCAGTTTTCAGGTATCTAAAAGGGTGTCATCAGGAGGAGGGAGAAAACTTGTTCATCTTAGCCTCCAATGATAGAACAAGAAGCAATGGGCTTAAACTGCAGCAAGGGAGATTTAGGTTGGACATTAGGAAAAAGTTCCTAACTGTCAGGGTAGTTAAACACTGGAATAGACTGCCTAGGGAAGTTGTGGAATCTCCATCTCTGGAGATATTTAAGAGTAGGTTAGATAAATGTCTATCAGGGATGGTCTAGACAGTATTTGGTCCTGCCATGAGGGCAGGGGACTGGACTCGATGACCTCTTGAGGTCCCTTCCAGTCCTAGAGTCTATGAGTCTATGAGTCACACTTGCAGAGTATTCTTTAACAATGTGAGTGCTGGCATGCCTCACTACATAATGAAGACAAACTGTACTTTTAAGAACTAGACAAGCTACACATCATATTTTTTCTATTTTTCTTCTATGTCTTAAATGCAACTCCTAAGGGAGAGAAAGGAAAATTGAATTTTTAGTACATAATTCATAAAGAACCAGTTATCCTTAATGGCCAAAGTCTTGCATATGTTTATCAAGAGAGAAGATATGTGCAAGAAACATATGGTTTTATGGTTCAGACCCATATAGACTTGACCCTGTCTTATATAATTTATAAGAAGTTCTGGTTTTCTCCATTGCAAAATGGTTGCAATCGATGTCTAGAATGGTATGAATAATCACACAATGTGATTTTGGATGTTGTCTTGTGGTGCAAATTTTACCCACTTTTATTACACAAACATTTTCAAATGTAGCCCTGTGTGTGCAATTTTCTTTTTTCACTTGCATAAAATTTCCTATATGCTGTTGGTAAACTGAACTGATGAAGATATAAAAGTAACAAATAAAGCCAAATTATGCCCTGTTCTGAGAAACTTTTCATACAGCTCCAGTCATAACTACTCCAAAAGTTGGTTCAATAATGGAAGGCTTTATTAGCAAGAGCTTGGAAGAGTTAAGACATGTCAAGGAATAACTTTGTTTAATCAAATCAAAAAGGCTATCTCATAGAATCATAGAATGTCAGGGTTGGAAGGGACCTCAGGAGGTCATCTATTCCAACCCCCTGCTCAAAGCAGGACCAATTCCCAACTAAATCATCCCAGCCAGGGCTTTGTCAAGCCTTACCTTAAAAACCTCTAAGGAAGGAGATTCCACCATCTTCCTAGGTAACCCATTTCAGCGCTTCACCACTCTCTGAGTGAAAAAGTTTTTCCTAATATCCAACCTAAACCTCCCCCATCTCAATATGATGTGTCAGATTGAAAACTACTGCCACACACTGTGAGGATCAAGGTGATCAAAATGGAAAGATCATGGGCTAGATTAATCCTGAAGTGGGGAGGGAGGGTCACACAGGTGGCTTTATGCCACGTCCTCACACCCGAACATCTCTGGGTGCAATCAGGGGTGGTTTTGGCTTTAGGCATAAATTAAATCACCCTCAGGGTTGTTATAAACTATGTCCACTGTGTTAAGGACCTCAAGGGGCTGTCTATCCATTAGGGTCATTGGAGCCTATCACCCTGTGGCCATGCCCCTTTGTTCTCTTGGCATGTTTCCCACATTACACCAAGATTCAGGACTGTGTAGTGTGTAACTAGCTATGCTGGCTGGCAGTGATTGCTCTAAACCAGCTTTTCCTCCTACTTACATTGTTTGTGCAGAGTAAAAGAGGTCAAAGGGAAGGTGAGGCTCTGGCCCTTTCAGATAGAGGAAAGTGAGTTTTGTGTAACACTACTCCTTTGAAGGAGCCCCAGCTAGACAGCAGAGAGTTCTCTCAGAACCGAGCCTTGTGACGAGAAAGAGTGCAAGGAAATAAAGGAGAGACATTTTGCTGGTTAATGGAAAAAGAAAAAAATTCACATTTCAGGCTGGCAGTGGCTATGAATCACTTCTTTCATTTGCTAAGGGTCTCTATTTTGTTTGAATTGCTAGGGTATATCTACAGTGCAATTGGAGGTGTGATTGCAGCACTTGTAGAGATACCCAACTAGCTGTAATCTAGGTAGCTCGGGTACAAGTAGTGGTGAATCTTCAGCAGCATAGGCTTCAGCATGGGCTGCACAACCATGCCCAGGATCCTAGATACTTGTGTGGCTAGCCTGTGCTGAAGTCTTCACAGCTGCGTCTTCACAGCTATTGGTACCTGAGCTAAATAGATTAAAGCTAGCTTGGGTATGTCTAGATGTGGTGCAACTGCACTTCAGCTACATTGTAGATATACCCTTAAGGGCTCACAGCTATGCATGCACACATTTCTGTGAGACAAATATGAATCTGAGTCTTGGTCCATGACTGGAACTGAATTGAACTTATTTTGGATTTTAAAACATTGGCATAAACACCCTGGGTGAAATCTTGGCCATATGAATAGCCAAACTCCTACTGATGTTAAGGAGGCCAGGATTTCACCCTTTCTCCTTATGTCCTCATAACAGGACAATAACAAATATGTTGTCCTCATTTTCTGACTCATCTCAACTTTTGATTGTATCACCATGTCTAGTATATCTTCTTCCCTTGGAGTGAGCCAGGGGCTGTTTTCTTCTTTTAAAATCTCACACTCTTTTACATGGTCTCACCCAACACCTGCAATGCACTCTGAGGCAATATTAGAATTTCCCCACTGAGCACATGAATAGTATAACAATGACAGCTTGTAATGCTGACTTAGTATAGAGAAAGTGTAGGTCTGCTGGCCCCCACAGTTGAAACATTAGCCATAACAACATGGTTTGGAGGGAAGGTTGTGGCAATTCATGTTGCAGATGACGGGAACAAAGGAAGGGCTACTTGGGAATGGTGGGGTGAGGGACAATATTAGTTTCAACTATAGCCAGGTTTACACCATTATGGCATTTTAAAAAAATCAGTAATCAATAAACAATTCTCCATTTCATAGGCAGCCAATGTGAGTGAATGGAATGGAATGCCAGTCATTCACACAGTTTGGCGTTACTTATTAAAGCTGACAGAAGAATTGATTTTTTGGTCTAGGAGCTGAACTGAAACATCTCCCCCCAAATTCAGGGGTTTTTTTTGCTTTTTTTTTTTAATCAAATAAAAAATGAAGAAAATTTGTTTCATGTCAACAAAACATTTCATTTGACCCACAACATGTGTTTTGTTTAATTTCATTTAGCATATTTTTGAGGCATTGGGAAGACTTTAGTAGTAGTAGCAATGGTATTATGATCTCTTTCACAATTAGTTATACTTGTCCAGTATTTCAACAGAGGTTGTATTGATGACTCAGTGGATCAATGAAGAAATTATTTACTTATAGGATTTACACTTTACTATATCATCTGAGATTCCTCACTTATTTTGTCTCCTCACTTGGAGAGTATCAAAGGCAAGAACATTCACATAATTAAATCACCAGCAAGTCTTTTGATTTTCTGGAGCACAGACAGGTTTTACTTTTAAGTAGTGTATTTTGACTTCTGTGTGTGACTATTTTGTGAATAGCACTGTGTATCATGAACTATCTTCAATTTACTGCCTCCCCACAAAGGGAGAATCTGAATGTGATGTAAGTAATTCTTGATGACCTGCTGATTTGGAGCAAAAATGATCAACACTACAATAAGACTGTGATAGATTTTGATGAAGAGTTAGTTTATTAGCATAGTTTTCCCAAATGAGAGGGTAGATCATACCCACTGAGAGCAGGTGTGCTGGAAACTGTAGAAGGTACTCACTTCTGGAAGGATGCCAGGAGATTAGATAAGGGATAAGCCAGTGGACGAAAAGGGGCTGGTGGAATGTCATCTGATTTGAGAGTAGATGAGCATTTTAAAAGTTTCTGATAAGAATTTAATCCAAACTGGAGTAATCAAGAATACAGAGTGAATCATGTAATGTTTGCCCATACGTATTCATAACAATTGGATATCTTCCAGACAGGTATGTGGCATATCTTAAGATATGATTGAGTACTGAAGAATCAAGCTGGATGAATAACTGATTTTTCAGTTCTCTGACAGTTTTGGAAAAATGGTTTGGGTCAAACCAAATCTGATAATTATGCCAGGCTGAGACCCACCTGCCATTTAGGAGCAAGTCAAAATATTGCTCACCCTGGCTTCAGATTTAACACCTAATATTATTCAGGTTTTTGTTGGAATTATTTATGTGCATAAGTTACAAAGCAAATATCAAAACTTCTGGGAACTTTACAGGGTTGTTTGTTTGTTTGTTTTTTAATGCTTCTCTCCTGACCAAAGTCTGGCCCCTTTCCAGAAGTCATTTTTGTATTAGAGACAGGAAAGAGATTTGTAAAGGGTTTTGTTTGATTTCAGAAAGTTGAGAGAAAGAAATGCTCATTAGTTCCAAATTGCCAATAAGCTCTAAGGCAAGAGTTATTAAGAGAGTCATGAGGGAGAAATAGCTCTGGGAAATACAGTATAGGCTCATAAAATGCTGGAGCTGTGTACTTAATTATGCCACTAGAGGACAAAAAAAATCAAATAAAGTGTGGCTTTGTAGGGCATACTATGCGATAGAGAAGTGTGATTGCACAGATACTGCACAGAGCCTGGTTAGCAATTAGCCAGGTTAAGTCACTAAAGCAAAGCTTGTTTAAAATGACCTAGGAAAAAGACTTGCATCCTTAACAGAAATTAACTAGTACTTTGTGTGTGTGTGCGCGCGCAAACATGTGACATCTTTACAAAATCCACAATTTGGATTAATGTGGCTGCGCCTGTTGATTTATGTACAAATGGATGCAGAAGTATATTTTCCAGCTGTAAACTAGATTGGTGCCTAGCAGCGTGGACAGTATTTCCATTGCCAGCAACAGCTGGCATGAAAAGGAAAGCCATCTTCCTCCATGGAAAGGTTAAAAAAAAAAAGAGAGATGATGAAAGGGCCATTTCTTGTGTTTGGTACAACTCTGATCACCAAACCTACAATTAACAAGACTGGGATTTTTGAAAGACACAAAAAAGAGTTAATCACCCATCTCCCATTGAACTTCATGGGAAACTGGACACTTATAAACCATAGAGTATTTTGAAAATCTCACCATAACGTAAGTTATTAAACTGTATGCTGAAGAATGAGAAGCATGGGAAACTCTTGTTCTCCTTCATTAATGAGCTGTGCAAAATCAGGAAGAAGTATCTGAATATCCTTTTGAAACTTTAATAATAGTGGTGATGCTCTATATTTGATTAGTGCTGTATGTACGTATATAGCAAGTGAAACACTTTTGAGACACAAGGATTATCTAAAATAGTACATTTTTTCAAAAAGTTTCTGAAATGACATCTGTTGGGATACTTAAATATAATAAGCAAATACCAATATCGCTAGAAAACTAAATGAAGATTGAGCTTTTTAAACTATACAAGTTCAGCCAAATGACATTTGCACAATATAGTACATGTAAAAAGTTTTCCCTTTGCAAAAGTGAAATTTATAATAAATATGTGACATTCACAGATTTTCATGTTAGGATCTTTCCCCTGTTGGGATCGAAGAGGCCTGGAAAAGAGAGAGAGAGCTGAGAAACTGCAAAATCAAGAGTCTGATCTTGCAAGCACTGAAGTAATGCGTGTTCCTGGTGAGCACAAGCGTCCACATATGCAGAGCATCATGCAGGACTGGGACCCAAGATGAGACACTGTCACTGGAGAACAGATTTTTTTTCTGTAGCACCGTGAAACATTGTGGACCTTGAGTGCACTCCTAAGAGGCTCACTCCCTGTCCCTGACCTCATTAAGGCAGCCCACCTGGCCATAGTTCTCTGTCTCAAGGTGCAGCAGAGTCCTCACATCCATCCTAAGGGATCTTTGACTACATGTGGTCAGGCTATGTCTGTATTTTATACGTGACGGAGTTTTGAAACTAAAATGTGTATGACCTGGAACACTGGATCCTACCTCCCCTAATCTTTCAGAAAATGTAGGTCCTGTTCCTACTTCACATTCAAACTTTGCAAGTCAGGTTCTTCTCTAGTTAAAATAATTTCTTTCCTCCCATCTGGCATCTGATTCAGGCCAACACCACTGTTCAGGACTGCACTTAATAATGTATTTATGTCCCATTGATGTTAATGGGTATGTCTACATTGCTTCCAGGAGCAAGCCTCCTACTCCACCTTGACAGACTCATACTGTCCAGGCTCAGACTAGCGTGCTAAAAATAGCTGGGTAGATGTTGCTTTGATGTTGCAGCTCAGGCCACAGCTTGGAATCTCAACCCCCCAGCTCCCTCCCAGGCTTGAGAGCCTGAGCTCCAGCCCAAATCGCAATTGTACACAGATATTTGTAACATGCAAATGCAAGCCCTGCTAGCACAAGTCTGTAACCCTGGGCTGGGAGGATCTCTCCCAATTGCAGTGGAGACATATCCAACAAGACTTCAGCACATGCTTAAATGCTGTTCTGAATCATGGCCTCTGATTTAAGGACCTGTTCCTCTAAACAGAGCCACACATCTTGATTCTTAATGCCTTCAAACAGGAGTAGGCCATCAGTTGTACATCTTTCTTGACATCTAATCATAGCTGTCAGTATACAGTCTGTCATCTTGCACTCATAAGTTTATTTGTTTAAATAACGGTTAATTATTGTTTTTTTTCCCAACACTTACGGTTTAATATGCAATTTCAAATATATTGTGTTCCTTTTTACTGTTTAAATGTAATGATAAAACAACATATATGGCTAGTAGTTAAAAGTAGTACAGCGATTCTCAAACTGTGGGTCAGGACCCCAAAGTGGATTGTGACTTCATTTTAATGGGTTTGCCAGGGCTGGTGCTAGACTTGCTGGGCTGAAGCCAGAACCCCACTGGCCAGGGCCTAATCCCAAGCCCCACTACCTGGGGTCAAAGCTGAAGCCCAAGGGCTGAAGCCCTGGGTGGTGAGGCTCAGGTTACAGTACCCCAACCCCACCCACCCCCGGCCTGAACTGGGGCTGAAGCCCTTGGGCTTCCACTTTGTCTCCCTTTCCCACCAGAGGCAGAAGGGCTTGGGTCCTGTACCATCCTAGGGTCCTGCAGTAATTTTTGTTGCCAGAAGGGGGTCACAGTGCAATGAACTTTGAGAACCCCTGGAGTAGTAACAACTTGAAAATTTTCTGTTGACACTTTTATTTTTTTAATATCTTAAAACCAAAATTTGGCCAATTTTGGCCAAATCCTCAAATATTTTGATTAGCAACGATGCCATGGTGGCTAATCATTGTGGCAATTCATAGTCTTTCATAATAACAGTGAATGGTTATTGTGTCAGGCTAAAGAATTAGAATGACTCTATAGCCATGGGAAGTTAGTTCACTCATCTAGAATGTGGGTGACCCAAGTTCATCCCTACTGTAATGATTCTTTAATTGTTTATACAAAGTGGAACAGCATCAACAGGAGAAATTGAGAGCTTCACACCAGAGTGTCCCATTGCCCAGTGGCTAGGGTGCTCTCCAGCAAAGTAGGAGAGGGAAGAATTGAATCTGCATCTCCCACATCTCAGGAAGGTGCCCTCTCGCTCACTGGGCTAAAAGTTATCAGGAGGGCACCACCTCCTCTTCTGGTCATTTTGTGAATATTGTCCTCCTTTGCTTTTGTTAAAATGACCAAATTCAAAACAAAAAATTTAGAGTTGGGTCTAACAAAACATTTAATTAGATCCAACTTTTTGATTTGCTGAAATTTTTCAAAAAGCATCACTTTTGGTTCAACCCAAAACTAAATATTCTTTGTTTTTTTCAGAATTGCCAGCAACCCCCCCCAAATCAATTATATGTCCACTTCTCCAGATGCACCATGTGCCCTCACTAAGAGGGGAAGCTGTAATATGTCATGAGAGGTATAGTCTGAGGAGAATGGTTGTCTCATCCTCACCCTAACTACAATTCCCCGCAGGCACTGAGGAAGCATTTCCAAATTGAAAGATTTCAATGTTGCCTGAAATACTTTAGTGTTTATTTTTTCATCAAAAGTCAAAATTTTCCACACGACCTCCATCCCTGCTGCCCGTTATCTTACCAGCTCTAACATAGTAGTAATAATTCTTAAAAAAAATCACTCTTCAATTAATAATGATATTTACCCTCCAAAATTGAGTGCTTCATTTTAAGGTGTGTTTAGGGGCTGCTAAAATATTTCTGGAACTTGCCACCAGGGGTAGAGGCCTTCTATCCTCCAGTTATGTGGTTGTAGCTTTAAAAGTCTTTTAAATTTCACTGTGTTCTCAAACTTTCTTCTAATATACTGCAGATTAAACTAGTTTATACTTTTAGGGCCAAAATTAACAGCTCATTGAGAAATGATGATCTGTGCCCTAATGAAAAATTATCACGTCTCAGCTGCTAATTAGCAATAATAACTTAGATTTACAGCACTTTATCGATTTGAAAGATTATGCAAACTGTCCGGTACAGTCAATTATTTTGAATTATCTAGCTTCCTCATACTATGCATCAGGAAAAACTGCCACATTATTTTTATTTTATTTTGTGTATATGACTCTGTCCAGAAAGACATCAGAAGTTAGTGAATTATTAAAAGAACAGCACACCTCTGGTTCTGCAAGAGGTTTCCGTGTGCCTGCACTTTAACAATTAATAAGAAAACAGTGGAAAAATCAATAGCCCCTAGACAGTTTTTTCTGTAGCTCTGCAGTTCCTTTACACCGCTTTAGTATAGTAAATGAGCTATAGAAATTTGAAATTGGCCTCTGATGGGGGAAAATACTCATTGAGAAATTGGACTCCCCAGCTGGCATTGAGCTGGTGGAGCATCTCAGGGCCAATACCACCTTACAGTCTGCAACATAAATATTGAGAAGGGGTGTGTCAGAGGATGGAGGGAGCATGGCTGCAGTATGCTGTGCTCTAGTTATTCTTACCCTCACATGTCCCCTGAGGTGCCATGTGCAGACCAGGGATAAATTAGAGCTGTCTTGAGACTGCTCTAACATCCTACCTGGGTTCAAGGTGGTCCCCAGCTAGCCACAATCTACCATAAGACAAGAACTGAGAACTAGGGCCCTAATTTCTGTTAAGATTTCACAGTGGAGTGAGCCTTTCCTTTAACAAAGTGGAGAGGGGAAAACCCATCAAACCCATAGCCTGAGAATAGGCAGGAGTACTAATTAACTTTGAAGAGAATAGGAAAGTCAATCGAAAAAAATATTTCATGTAATGATGATTTATAATGTCTTAACAGCTTCCATATTTTACTTTTTTTTTAAAGAAAACCCATATAGAATTCCCAGTTCTAATTTTTATTCCTCCTCCTCTCTGATGTGTTCTTTCATTAGTAATTTCCGACTCACTGCCATTAGTAAAATCATTCACTCTTCACCACCATATCTTTTACAATAGTTTTTTATTCAGTCCAGAGCTGAACATTGACAATATGGATAATGTTTCCTTTATTTCAGAAGTCATAATAGCTCCATAAGAAGGACAGCCTTGGAGAAGATCAGAAAACTAACAGCCAGCTCTCCTACATAGTGTTTGCCCTGAATAGTGATGCTGGGCATTGGGCATCTGTACTGGGGTTTGTGTGGGGGAGTTCTTTCCCTAAGGACCATAGAGCAGTTGTGAAGCTGATGGCTGAAGTAACTTACATTAAGCCACTATGCAGTTAAGGGCACAGGAGGATCTCTTCAGCAGTGATGTGGCGCCACATCCTTCCCCAGCCCACTCACATCCTGTCCCCTCCTGCCTGCTGCATCTTCCAGCTCAGGGAGTTTTTGTAAAGCAGGACTCCAAGAAGGGGGTGAACTATATCTATGTCACCCAGAGACACACATCCAGGTCTGCTGCTTGTGGATTTCTTGTGCCTGTAGGAGCAGGAGCTGAATTTCCTGATAAGTTGCCAGATCAGGCCAGGCTACCCAAAAGTATCCCATATAAAGTTTTCCCTGATACATTTAAGTAACTATTTTCTAGCCACTTTTTAACACGGCCACCTTTGAATATGTATTTTTTTCATTTTATTTAAATTCCTTGTATTGCTATTTTAGTTGCTAACTTTTTATTAACTAGGACAGTTATTTTCTTACGGAAGTTTTAAGAGAGGATGGCTGTGGAAGCCTTGCAACAAAAAGGGGTCTACCCACAGATTTCAAAGATCAAACATATGAAAAAAATCCCCCTTTCAGGAGTTTTCTACTTGCCCCTCAGTCTCTCCTTAGGTTTGTCTCAGAGGATGGGGTGGGGGGAGGGCTGCAGCTTCTAGTCCAAAACAAGCATGAGGCCATGCCATGCTTCAAAGTAAAATAAATTTGAACTGACAGAGATCTCCTTCCCTAAATCAGGGAGAATTTCTCAGGGCTCCTTCCAACACTTCATGAAGTCCTTCCCCTTCTGAGAGAAAGAAAATCCTTATATGCAGCCCCCTAGCCTTTCCCTAAAAGCCTTGCTGCAATTCTGGACTAGAATCTTAGCAAAGGCTGATTAAAAATTTCTACTAAACAATTAGTTTTCCTCTCTCCACTTTGTTAAAGGAAAGGCTTTTGGGGAAAAATCCAAACGTGTTGAAAAAACTAAGAGAAAACCAAATAACTACAGGTGAAAATCAAAAGCTTTGAGTTGAAAATGCCCCACTCTGTTGGCCAGGCTTCCCAGCCAGACTATCTTTCCCATGATGCACCACAGCCACAGTACACGGTGGTGGCTCAGCAAGAGAGGAGAATATGGTGCCTCGTGGGAGATGTAGTCCTGCCTGATAGCCTAGCCCATACGGGAGAAGAGAGACATGAGGCATTAGTGATTTATCGTTTCAACCCATTTGGCCCATCTTTCTTCAATTAGTTAGTTTAATTTAATACAGTTGTTCCATTTCTCTTAATTCCAGTCAACACATTTCTATTGCTGGTATTTATTTTTGCAACCATAGAGATGAAATATTTATTGGATGCAGTTGTCATAATTTTAAACTGGTATGTATCTTCATTTAATGTTAACCATTCAGGACACTTTACGAACACTATTATAATAGAAGTTTGGGGATATATCCTTGAAATAATTCTTGAATCTGTTTTCTAATATCACATCAGAAGACTCTTTGGGAAAATCCCAGAAGTTATGAAGATGATTCCCTCAGCCAGGCTGTGCCCTCTAGCATTTTGCAGTGATTACTCATGCTTGGGGGCAAACCTCCACTCCGAGTACCACCATGGATACTTCAGAGCCCAGTCCAACAATGCAGGAGAAGGAGGTGAGAGGGGAGAGGATCAAAGCAGGAGCAAGGATGCTGAGGCAAAGGAAGACACCCTGGAATCCCTAGATACATGCAGCCAGGAGCTGATAAAATGACTGGCAATTTGAGTGTGCCTCAGTTTTTGGGTGTTCAGCTTTGAGAAAACTTAAAGGGACCTAATTCTGAAAAAGTGCCTAGGTTCAGTGATTTGGCTCTATTTTAATACTAATATTAGCCAACCTCATTTTTACTTCTGAATCTTTTTTTATTCTGGAAAATGATTTGCATCATTATTGAAGTCTAGCCTATTGTATCTGTTTACCAACATAGGCATTCAGAATCATCATACAAATGGTTCTGAGTTTAGTTTATTACATTCATAATCAAATAAATTATGTAATCTGATTTGTGCACAGACTGTAAATTGAGCATTATGTAAATTAATTTGAAATACGTACATACATACATCTGACATGCGTACCATACAAATTTGCTAATATTTGCTCACAGTGATTGATATCCCATATAACAAACTTCTAAACTAAATAATGCAGAAGTAGTGTGTCTTGTGTATAAAGTATTTCTTTATTAAGCTTAAACTTGCACGGCTTATGTTTTTAATGCAGTGGTTTCAAAATCAGGAACCACAATTCCTTTACAATGCTTACATTAACTTAAAAAAAAGATATAACAAAATAAAGGACAAAAATAATGGAGATAGACAGTGCCCTAAGTAAAGTGATTGCAGCATTTACTGCACATGATCAATATTCATTTGTCTTCAGAAAAATACTCTTTTTATAGAATCATTAACTCTTATCACACTGACAAATCCTAAAGAGTTAGACAACATAATAGGGAAACTCTTAATGGTTAACAGAGGACACCATGGTGGGAGGAGAAAGGATTTCTGACAATCAAGGCTCTGGACCAGTGTGAGACCTTTGCCACCTAGATGAAGCTTGTTGGGCTCCACTTCCCTGATGCAGGGCATATGCCTGTTATTATGTGGTGTTTCTTTTATGGTTATGCCTCTGGGCTCTGATCAGGAAAAAAGGCCTCATTGTACAAGATACCATACAAATAAACAACACACAGTTCATGTGCCGATGAGCTCAAATTATGGGATTTTTACAACATATGACAGATTAATAAACAGACAAACATGAGGACAAGGTTCTAGTAGAGGCAGGCATATTTGCATTTTTAATTGTACAATGATTACAGGAGTCACAAGTGGTTGCCAGTGTAGTATAAAGGTTAAAGAAGTTCCAAAGTTCAAATGAGGTACAGAAAAATACTACGAATTGTTAGGGACTGGAAGAGTTTGGGTCGACTATAGTATAGAAATTAGCAATGGAAATAAGTTTCAGCACATTACTTTCCTTTCCAATGCAAGATTGTTCTCTGTTGTTATTCTCTAGTACTTTTCCAGTGTGATTTTAAATTCCAGTGATATGGCATTTAGCACTTCTCTTGCAATAGTCTATAGTCTAATAGTTAGGATTTTTTCTGATAGCCTAGATTTTCCTTTGTTTCATTTCATACTGTTACTCCCAACTATATGCAAATACTTTTCTGCTGTTTGTTATAATTTTTATTCTTTCAGTCTTCACTGTCTAATGTGCAATTAATCACTTCAAGTACAAATGCTATAAATGTATCTTGCCTATAAGCAACACATCTTCATCTAGTGTCCTTTTCTATAATCTTTCCCATCCTGAACTGTGTGTTGTACCTCTTTTTTCCTGCCTCATTGGCCTTGTCCTCCTTCTCCACATTCTGCTGTGAATATCTTTTTGGTAGCTTCTGCATAGTATATTTTATGGATAGCTTTTAACTTTCTATATCTGTCTAGATTGTTCCATTTGTAGGCACCCTTTGTATGCTGCACTGTGCTTATCCCCACAATTGCTACATTTTAGTTCTGTTCCATCCATACAGTTCTCATGAGTGTTCTCCTCCACATTTATTAACTCTTCATTTTCCCTTTACAGGCAGGTAACACGTGCCCACACCTTTGACATTTATAATATCTCAAAGAGGCCAGCATATATGGCTTAACCCATAAGAGCTGACATCCTATATTAATCTTATTGGGTAGCACTGCACCTTTAAATATTATTTGGGTGGCTGTGGATGATTTGTGTTCCTCCTCACCTGATAATCAGTTGCTTAACAACTAGCACTTGGTCCTCACTTATATCCTTTTAATTTCATTCTCAGTCATGCCTAGTGGAATCCCATACATTACCCCCCTGGTTTCTGTCAAATTTAGGTAGTTGGCAAATTTTATTCTTTCCTAAAACTGTAGCGTAAGAAGTTTCTCAGCCTATTCCATATGTGCACATTCTCCTAATAAACTTACACCCTGCATTCTTTTAGCTCTTAATATGTCACCAATATTTCACTGACTCCTTTCTGTTGTTTTCAAGTGATTAACATCTTCAGCTAGAGATCTGATTATTGTAAAATGTCAATCCTTTTCCTTCCCGCCCCCATCTGTCTACTGCCTTCTCCAGAGGGATATATCTATTCTTTTTTCCCTTTCCCTAATTGACAGCCATTCCTCATCTCTTGCTACTTTTTTCCTCATTTTCCAACATCACTTCTAGCTTTCTCCTCTCAGCCTTCGTTTCCAGGACTGTTCAGCCAGCCGAAGTCACCCCCTGAGTTCTAAGCCTCAAATTTCAGCCTCTCAGAGCTCTCTTCTAGTCTCAGTTTGCTGGCTTTAGACAAGCTCAATCTGCCCTCGCCCAGCTGGGCTTCATCAATTAGCCTTTAAGTCAATGGCTGTCTTCCAGGTGCAGCCTATCCAGTTAATGGTCCTAATTTACCCTGCTTTGCATTGTGTGGAGTGGGCATCTCATCACAATCACCTACCTTGTCTCTCTAAAATCCTGGGACCAACATGACTACAACAATACTGCATACAACAGTCATCTGATTTCTGGCATTTATTTAATAATTCAGTAACACATCCGTATTCAGGAAAGCCCGTAAGTACATGCTTAAGGGCTTTCTTGAATAAGGGTCAGAGCATATAAAAATAAGCATGTGCATAAGTCTTTGTAAGAGCCCAAATCCTGAGAGGTGTTGAGTACCTGAAACTCCCATTGACTTCATTGCAGGATGGAAGTGTGTCATGTTGTGCAACACTGGTTCTTTTCTACTGCAATTACTTAATAAAAGTGTTTCCATCTTTGCATTTTTTTCTTTATGCATGACAGGATTAACAAAGAAGACCATGGAAAATTATTTTATTAACTCTATTATAGGTAAATCTGAAATTTAAACAGATGCTTATGTGCTTCCCTGACTTAGGGCCTAAATCACCTGCTTATACACAATACCAAACTCTGCACAGATTATAGTTCACACTACAAAGAGGGCTCTTATTGTGGCTTTACTGGCTAGGGCTACTTGAGGGATGTGCAAAAAGGGCACTGCACCATTGAGTCTGCATAGGACAGAACTGGGAGAATAGTTAAGGAATTTTGCTGCACAGGCCTGGCAGAAAATAGGCTCTCTTGCTCTGACCATGGAACCTGAAGAGAGAGAAATCTCTCTCTCTCTCTCATACACACACACATACACACCTTTCCTCCTCTCTTAGGTTCAAATTCCCCAGATCATAAGCCTTATATCCTATGTGTGCAGTGGTTTTGTTACTATCTGTTATACGCACCAAACGAAATCTTGGCTCCATGCAATTTAAATCAATCTTGCCACTTACGTCAATGGAGCCAGGATTTCACCTCAGATTGTACAATGACTAATCTTCATCCTGAATTTTCTGGGGAATTTAGCTAAATACTCTAGCCTCTTGCCATTTGAATCCCATAATGTAAAATACAGAACTGAATATTCATTATAGTAAGAATCTGACCTGTAAATCCAGAGTGACTTCTCCTAATTTACACCAGACCAACTGAAATCAGAAGCTTGTCCAATTTCTTTCCCTAAAGCTGTTTTTGTTACAGTATTCTGTTCATTCCAATACAATGTGAAGAATCCAAAAATGAAAAGCCTCGCTTTATATGTACTGTTAGTCTGACTGTTTTCTGGTAGCTTTGTAAATAGAAAACAGAGGGAGACACTAAAGGGCTCACAAACTATTTAGAGAGATTCTCTCCTATTCATTTACACTACAACCATGTCAGGGTTATTTTTGTTTTTTCTTTTTTTCATTAGCTTGCAAGAAATGTTAGGAAGGGGGCAAATAAGGAAGTAATTATGTCTGAGAAAATGTCTCTTTTCATTGTAGTTTGCCTAAATAATTCCACTCCATCACAGATCATATTACGGAGTCAATTTCCTCTTCTTTGTTAGGTTGAAGCTGTGCTTTTCTAAGATCTACCCAATAAATAAAGTCAGATTGGCCTGAAAATTGGAGGTCACTGTCTATGACCAGGCTAGACTTTGTGGGGAAATTCTGAAGTCCTCCTTCTCCCTAGTCCAGTAAATTTATTTACAGCATTGAACAATAATCTCTAAATTCATTAGAATCCTACAATCCAGTCATCCTTACCAAAAACATCATCAGTCTTGAATGGCTAGTCCAGGGGTCGGCAACCTTTCAGAAGTGGTGTGCCGAGTCCTCATTTATTCATTCTAATTTAAGGTTTCGGGTGCCAGTAATACATTAACGTTTTTAGAAGGTCTCTTTCTATCAGTCTATAATATATAACTAAACTATTGTTGTATGTAAAGTAAATAAGGTTTTTAAAATGTTTAAGAATCTTCATTTAAAATTAAATAAAATGCAGAGCCCCGCCCCCCCCCCCGGACCAGTAGCCAGGACCCAGACAGTGTGAGTGCCACTGAAAATTACCCCTGGGCTAGACAATAACATGGAAGGCTGGAATTTTCAAAGGAGCCGGAGGGAGGGAGTTCCCACTCAACTTCCTTATGTCCCTTTGACAATTCCAGGCTAAATGTACCACAAAGCACATATTTTAGGGATTTTCCATTAAGCATTCAATTATCTGGTCACAGCATTTGAACACTAATTTAAAGAAGACAGTGCAGAATGTTCTTGGTTCAGTGGCAAACACATGGAGTTAAATGAAACAGAGGGGAAATTTGAAAAACGTCAGACCTGGAGTAGTTGTCAGATGAATCCAAAAGCAAAACTGAATTTGGAAAAGGCCAACTTGTCACAGGTTGAACTTGAGCAATCATGCAGTTAAAATATTGCCTGCCTAAGTTACTGCCATTAGACATTACAAGGAATGACAGGAAGAACTGTGGTCTTTTGCAGTGCTGGTAAATCAACCATATTTGTGTTACTCATGCAAAACTCCCTTTGACAACATTTGGGATTTTTCTTTTTGGAGTAATATGAGCAGGTTTTGGCTTTTAATGGCAGAAAATTGTGAAATCTGGTTTTGAAACAATGCCTAAAGTACTGCTCTAAATTTTACTGCTCTTAAGATCTTCATGAGGACAGTCAGCCAGTGTGTGTGTGTCTCTGAAAGCAAGGAAGCTTTCATGGTTCTGTATGGTTATGTATACACTGCAATAACTGGTTGTGATTCCAAATCTAGCTGACACACCTGAGCTAGCTTTAATCTGGATTGTTTTAGCTTGGGCATTGGAACAGTGACGCTGCTGCAACACACACTTCAGTGCACGTGAGACAGGTACAGGGGTTAATCTAGGCCAGTGAGAGGTTGTGTCACCAATTGTCCTGCTACCCTGGGTGCCTCACAGTGCTTTGTTGTTGTAGTTCCCAGCATGGGATGCTCACAACCAACCAACAAGCATTCAACTCCCCCTGCAGTGTTGTGCTTAAACAGCTCTGTCTTTCTACAGCCTCACTCTGGCTTCCACCAGCCTTGGTTACAACAAGCAAAATGATCGTTAATACGCTCCCAGTCCTGAATTTTCCCCAAACTGCATACTCTGTAATGTCTAGTCCTCTGCTGGACAGTTCAGATTAACAGTACGATTAGTTAGATCTTTAAAGAAACAAAAACCACATCATGGCTTTTTAACTTAAATGGAGTGAGTACCTCCTTTCCTTGAAACTCCGCACTGAGCTGATTTATAGTGAACAAAAAAAAAAATGTCTTAACAAAACATACCTAAGATTAAGGGAGTTCAAGGAATGAAAGAGTAAAACAAAACAAAATACGCTTCCAACAGTCTAAAACTTAACGTAGCAAGCTACAGGCTTTATTCAAGATGTTGCTTACCTATACTCAGTTTCCAGTGATTTCAACCTCCCTTGGTTGAAGGTCCCATTTTTCTCAGCTTGCAAGAGCTCTGTTTCCTTGTTTGTCTGGTCATGGATGCCAAAGATGCAGTGTTGCCAACTCATGATTTTGTCATGAATCTCATGATAATTATTGTTTTCCTTAAAACCTCAGCTCCTGGAGTCAAGTGGATATGTGATTAGTTCAGCCTTAATTCTTAAAGAACAAGTAAGTTTCTAGCCCTCATGGCTGTGGAGAAAGCTTCAAAATGTGACCCTATAGGCTCAAAAAGCAGACGGCAAATAAAAACAGCAAATCTATTTATTTTTACAAAATATCAGGATTTTTGGTGAGCCTAGCTCATGATTTTTGAACATTTTGGGGTTGCCAAAGTAAGATGGATTATGTCTTCCAAAGTTCAATGACTTAGTTTCAAAAGGCAGGATGACCTCACTCTGTTTTACTATTCCTGTGGGCTTTCCATCCCCCTGTATTTAAATGGGACTTCCAGTGTGATGATGACTCCATGCTTAATTTACATAGAAGACAGGTAAGTAGCTGCCTTCCTTCCTGTCAGCGGGGAAGAGGTGCCTGTTTTTCCCTGGTTGGCCACAAACTGGGAAGTCTAATGTCAATGAGTATGCATAATTCTTTATGTAGTGTTAATATCTGCAATTCACAATGATATTAATGTGTCAGAGGCTTTCATAAAGGATCTCACTCTATACACTTTATCATACAGTAATATTGTATACAATCAGTTGAATCAGTTGCATACTACTTCAGGTTCAACCCCTCCTCCCCCAAACCCAAACCCCAAACCCTTCTTGTTAGACCAGGAAACCATTGCAAAGTATATTCTGAAAAGTGAAACCCAAACCAAGCTTCTTTCTCCTGCTGGGTGTAGATGCCATGCTGACTTCTCCCCCACTTGTTAGTGTGGGATTTGCCTCCACCCTTTGTTAGCTTGGTGCATCTATTTTGATACATTCTCATAGTCTTTCAAAGTAGTTTGGAAGTAAGTTCCAGTTGTGGAAAATTTTGTTTCTTTGACAAGTGCTGACCTATTTACCAACCCCCTGGTATGCCTGGCTTAAACACACTTCAGACATAATTCTAGCATATAACCATAACTCTTAATACCCATTGCTTACATATTTCATGCAAGAATATTAATGATCAGTGAGTTATTATTTTCCAAATGATAAACTCACAAGGCATATTTTATACAAAGATTATTACAGTAGTGGTGTAGGGTGTGAATACTGGGGTGCTTAGTGTCACAGCGAGCTACCCTCACAAGTAATTACCTAGGGTTCCAGGCAGGTTTGTACAGCACATGCTAAAGCTTGCACTGCTGCAGCTTCACTGCTTTGAGTCCCGAGCTAGCTAGTTAAAGGCTAGCTCAGGTATGTCTACTCAAGCTGCATTCACACTCCATGACTGCAGCATAGAAATACTTAATTACATAATTAAGGAAAACTAGTATGAACTACCTACTCATAACAGATCATCACTGAATTATTCAACTTCCTGAGGATTGTACTTTTATTAAAGTTAGTAATGGGCAAAAGTATATTATTTATTTAAACCTCCCTTGAATCATTAAAGATCTACATAAGATGACCATGTATTCCATAGTTACACATGGACCAGCATCTTTAGCAAAAGAAAGAAGCTATATATTGAGAAAAATGTCAGATCAGAAACTACTTTGACATATTTTTGATAAGATCAGTGAAAAAATTTTACTGTGAAATTTAATAAGGCATTCTAAATGTAAAGCCCTTGGTGAACTTTAAAATCATGGGACGGGGGCAGGGAAGAAAAATAAATAAAAAACACTTAAGAGATGCACAGAAACAAAAAGGGAAAATGGAGGCAATGGAGAAATACAATAAGGATATTTTAATATTGTGAGACATGGTCAAGTAAAAGATAAATTGGGCCTTAGGGATAAAACTGAAATGAACATACTGGGTCAGACCAAAGATCCATCTAGCCCAGTATCCTGTCTTCTGATAGTGGCCAATACCAGGTGTCCCAGGGAGAATGAAAAGAACAGGTAATCATCAACTGATCCATCCCTTGTCACTCATTCCCAGCTTCTGGCAAACAGGCTAGAGACACCATCCCTGCCCTTCTGACTAATCACCATTGGTGAATCTGTCCTCCATGAACTTATCTAGTTCTTTTTTGAACCCTGTTATAGTCTTGGCCTTCACAACATCCTCTGGCAAGGAATTCCACAGGTTGACTGTGCGTTGTGTGAAGAAATATTTCCTTTTATTTGTTTTAAACCTGCTGCCTATTAATTTCATTTGGTGACCCCTAGTTCTTGTGTTATGAGAAGGAGTAGATGACACTTCCTTACTTACTTTCTCCACACCAGTCATGATTTTATAGACCTCTATCATATCACCTCTTAGCTGTCTCCTTTCCAAGCTGAAAAGTCTCAGTCTTTTTAATCACTCCTCATATGGAAGCTATTCCATACCCCTAACAATTTTTGTTGCCCTTGTCTGTACCTTTTCTTTTTTGAGATGGAACGACTAGATTTCCATGCAGTATTCAAGATGTGGGCGTACCATGGATTTATAGAGAAGCAATATGATATTTTCTGTCTTATCATCTATCTTTTTCCTGTATCAGAGGGGTAGCCGTGTTAGTCTGGATCTGTAAAAGCAGCAAAGAATCCTGTGGCACCTTATAGACTAACAGACGTTTTGTAGCATGAGCTTTCGTGGGTGAATACCCACTTCTTCAGATGCAAGGCATCTTCCTCATGCTACAAAACGTCTGTTAGTCTATAAGGTGCCACAGGATTCTTTGCTGCTTTTATCTTTTTCCTAATGATTCCCAACATTCTGTTAGCTTTTTTGACTGCAACTTCACACTGAGTGGATGTTTTCAAACAACTCTCCACAAAGACTCCAAGATCTTTCTTGAGTGGTAACAACTAATGTAGAGCCCATCATTTTATATAGATGGCTGAGATTATATTTTCCATGTGCATTACTATCAACACGGAATTCCATCTGCTATTTTGTTGCCCAGTCACCCAGTTTTGTGAGACCCCTTTGTAACTCTTCACAGTCTGCTTTGGACTGAACTATCTTGAGTAATTTTGTATCATCTGCAAATTTACCGCTTTTCCCAGATCATTTATGTATATGTTGAACAGTACCTGTCCCAGTACAGACCCCTAGAGAACACCACTATTTATCTCTCTCCATTCTGAAAACTGTTCATTTACTCCTATCCCTTGTTTCCTACCTTTTAACCTGTTACCAGTCCACAAGAGGACCTTCCATCTTATCCCATGACATCTTACTTTGCTTAAGAGCCTTTGGTGAAGGGCCTAGTCAAAGGCTTTCTGAAAATCTAAGAACACTATATCCATTGGATCCCCCTTGTCCACATGCTTGTTGACCACCTCAAAGAATTCTAGTAGATTCGCTAGGCATGATTTCCCTTTACAAAATCCATGTTGACTCTTCCCCAACAAATTATGTTCATCTATGTATCTGACTATTTTGTTGACTATAGTTTCAACCAGTTTGCCCAGTACTGAAGTCAGGTTTACCAGCCTGTAATTGCTGGGATCACCTCTGGAGCCCTTTTTAAAATGTGGTGTCATGTTAGCTATCCTCCACTCATTTGGTATAGAAGCTGATTTAAATGATAGATTGCAAACCACAGTTAGCAGTTCTGCAATTTCATATTTTAGTTCCTTCAGAACACTTGGGTGAATACCATCTGGTCCTGGTGACTTAGTACTGTTTTGTTTATCAATTTGTTCCCAAACCTCCTCTAATGACATTTCAATCTGGGACAGTTCCTCAGATATGACACCTAAAAAATGGCTCAGGTCTGGGGAATCTCTGTACATCCTTAGCCATGAAGACTCATGCAAATAATTCATTTAGTTTCTCCACAATGGCCTTATTGTCCTTCAGTGCTCTGTTAGCATCTCAGTCATCCAGTGGCCTCACTGGTAGTTTAGCAGACTTCCTGCTTCTGATGTATTTAAACATTTTTTTGCTATTTCTTTTGAGTCTTTGGTTAGCTGTTCTTCACATTCTTTTTTTGGCCTTCCCAATTATATTGTTACACTTCACTTACCAGAGTGTATGCTGGTAAATTTCTATTTTCTTCACTAGGATTTAACTTGCACTTTTTTAAAGAATGTCTTTTGGTCTATCACTGCTTCTTTTAATTTTTTGTTTAGCCACAGTGGCACTTTTATGGTTCTCTTACTCTGTTTTTTAATTTGGGGTGTACATTTAAGTTGAGCCTTTACTATGGTGTCTTTAAAAAGTCTTCCTGCAGCTTGCAAGGATTTCAGTTTTGGCACTGTACCTTTTCATTTCTGTTTAACTAACTTCCTCCTTTTTTGTGTACTACCCCTTTCTGAAATTAAATGCCACAGTGTTGGGCCTCTGTGATCAGGGATTTGGAACTCCAGCTCCTGGCAAAAACCTACCGGTCTGCACTCCAGCTCTGGGCTCCCCTTGAAAGCCCTGGCTGTGATGTTTTCCCCACCACAGGGATATTTAAATTAA
Source organism: Gopherus flavomarginatus (assembly GCF_025201925.1). Taxonomy (NCBI): domain Eukaryota; kingdom Metazoa; phylum Chordata; order Testudines; family Testudinidae; genus Gopherus; species Gopherus flavomarginatus. The sequence continues at coordinate 198,577,644 of NC_066617.1, read as the reverse complement.
ATTATATTATGGTCGCTATTACCTCCCCTCTTGTGAGTTCCAGGACTAGCTGCTCCAAGAACCAGTCATTTAAGGTGTCAAGAAATTTTATCTCTGCATCCCGTCCTGAGGTGACATATACCCATTCAATATGGGGATAATCCCTGATTATTATTGAGGGTTTTATTTTTGTTTTTATGGTCTCTCTAATCTCCCTGAGCATTTCACAGTCACCATCACCATCCCAGTCAGGTGGTCAGTAATATGTTCCTAGTGCTATATTCTTATTATTGGAGCATGGAATTACTATCCATAGAGATTCTATGGTACAGTTTGGTTCATTGACAATTCTTACTTCATTTGATTCTATGCTTTCTTTCACATACAGTGCCACTCCCTCACCAGCATGACCTGTTCTGTCCTGCCGATATATTTTGTACCCTGCAGTTACTGTGTCCCATTGATTTTCCTGATTTCACCAAGTTTCTGTGATACTTATTATATCAATATCCTCATTTATTATGAGGCACTCAAGTTCTCCCATCTTATTATTTAGACTTCTAGCATTTGTATATAAGCACTTTAAAAATTGCCACTTTTTATCTGTCTGCCATTACATGATGTAACTGAATGGGACTCTTTTTCATTTGATTATTTCTCATCAGATCCTATCCGTATTTTATCATCATCCATCCTCTCTTTCTTAATAGGACATAGAGAAGTAACTCTAATAAATATACATTTAGGATTTTCAAAAATGAGAGCCTAAAGATAGTGGCCTGATTTTCAAACATGCAGAGTACCAGAAGCAGGGCCGGCTCTAGCCATTCGCTGCCCCAAGCACTGCAGCACACTGCGGGGGGCACTCTGCCGCTCGCCGGTCCCGTGGCTCCAGTGGATCTCCCGCAGACGTGGCTGCGGAGGGTCCGCTGATCCCGTGTCTCCGGTGGAGCATCTGCAGGAACGCCTGTGGGAGGTCCACCGGAGCCGCCTGCCGCCCTCCCAGCAACCGGCAGAGTGCCCCCAGCTGCATGCCGCCCCAAGCACGCGCTTGGCATGTTGGGGCCTGGAGCTGGCCCTGACCAGAAGCTCCCACTGACATCAGTAGGAGCTGCAGCACTTTGAAAATAAGGTTTCTTATTTAGGAGCATAAATATGATTGAGGAGCCAAACTTTAGGCTCCTGGTTTTGAAATACTGGCATTAAACTTTAAGGAAGAACCTGACCATGAAGAACCACTGAATAACTCTGATATCCTCCTCTGTATTCATCAGTGCAAAGGTCCATTATGGAGTCATCAATGTATGCCCAAAGCCTTCCCAGCCAACAGCTCCCAGGTCAATGTCTGACCCATGGTCTAGTCAACAACACAAACAGCAGACAATGCAACCTCTGCATTTTCCATTTTTAAGGGTCCTGGCTACTGGCCACAGAGTCTCATCTACAAAGTAATCAAAATAATTGTCTAAATAGTTGGTTATAATAGCCAATGACAGAATCAAAAGGACACGTAAAGTCAAACATGGAGGAAGGGGTGTCAAAATAAAATTTTCCAGGATTTTATCTTTCACCAGTAAATTTGAGAGACTCTGGCCTTAGCTATAGCAATACAATGTTTTTGGAATACAAGTATACTTCTCATTGCTGTTTCTGTCAGGCTTAAGACTAGAATATCTGACTTCAAGAGAAGTATTGTAACTTCCCATTTTCGTCTTACAAATCTGTTTGTCTATGGACTTTTCAGAGAAGGTTCATGGGTTCAAGTAAAATCATGAAGTAATTCATTTTTCTAGATATGGATCCCTAGTTTTTTAATTAAATTAGGATGAACAACAAATGCTTCATCCACATTTACAAGATACATAACAATAGTGTAAGTAAATACTGTTTAGCAGCAATGAATGTTATAATAAGAGGGTAGGAAGAATAATGATTGCAAATAGAAAGTTGAAAGTTCTATTAAAATTAACTAATTTAAATAAACCCAAAGAAAATTACATATAAACGTAGTCAGTGAAATTTTAAAAACTGAGGTAGAAGAGGCTTTCATCCCAATAACAATAGCTCCAGAAATAGCAAAATCAGTAATTTACCAGGAGACTCACAGGCTATAGCAATTATGAAGAAAGGTTCAGAAGAGTAGGCTTAACTCTGAAGGGCATGATGTACATTTCCATAGCTAAACTGTAATTATGTGACTAAATTTGCAGTAATCCACAAACTATGTGAGAACACAATTTTAAAAAACTAAATAAAATCGACCATATGACAATAAGATTATAGAATAACTCCCATAATAAAGAATAAAACAAGTAAAAAGAAGATGAGGAACAAGTCTTGCAATAAAACAACTATGAACCACAAGCTACATTACTTTAAACTTTGTAATACAAAATAGGGCCATTACCCAATGAAATCAATGGAGATTTTACCATTGACCTCAGTAGATGCTGGACTGACTGGGCTCATAAATGTTGTTTGTTTGTTTTTTCTGTCAAGAATATTTTTCTATGGTTAGATATTGAGGCATTAGTAGAATTTTGGGGTCAGAATGAGAAGTAGGGAGAAATTAACCAAACCATAAAGTTTCCGTTCCCTTCTCCTCTGTCTCTCTCTTCCTCCATTGGCCTACATTTCCCTACAAATTGTCTCCTGTTGCTTTTGGCATTGCAAGATATGTGTTCAGACTGATAGGCAGAACAAAGGATAATATCAGTTTGTACTTTTAGATAATAACTTTAAAACACATCAGTAACAAATAATGTTTTTCTTACAGTGACTTTCCCTACATGTCTCTTTGGCTAACGTTGACAGAATAAACTTGTCAGTTTGCCACAACCCTCTGTGTTTGGAAGAAGGGCCATTTCAGTTGAAGTGCTTCGCCTCATTCCCTTTTGACTTTGGGACAATCATATGTTTAAAAGTGATACTATGCAGCAGTGGTACTTTACTTTGAATTAATTTTTGCATGTCCTTGGTCTATAACAAAGACCCACAAGATTTCTCTAATCTCATTTTGTCATTCACAAGCAATGCCAACAACCTTGGTAGGCTTGGCAAATAAGACTACTAGCTAACTATGCCTAAGATGCACATCTATATTCCAGGCCTGCAGTAGCTAGGTAGAAAAGGCTAGTAAGTGCTAAACTTCTTTGTTTAAACCCTGTTATGAATACATCACCATCTATTTTGCTGGGATGTAGACCTATATTTTATGTGATGATTCAGAAACAAAATTCAGGGAGGAAGGGTGGTTTTGTGGTTAAGACACTGGCCTGGGATTCAGGAAAACTGGGTTTAGTTCCCAGCTTTATTGAGACCTCCCGTGTGACCTTGGGGAAGTCAAATAATCTCATTTTGCCTCAGTTCCCCTTTTGTAAAATGGGAATAATAGTGCACCTGTAGCTGTGCTCCCTACTTCTTTTCATCTCCACAGTTCTACAGCAAGAGGTGGATTCAATGGCATGATCTGTCACCACGGAATTGCAGAACACACTAGTCCCTGATTACAGTTTCACCCTTTATTGCATGCACAAAGGTTTAAGAGGTTGTAAGGATTTGACTGCTAGGTGGATTGATTCATAAATGCTGACAAAATGGAAATCCTTCCGGTCTTATTTGTAGAAAACTGAAAAAGAAGCCAAACTTAAAATGGAACATCTTGTGTGGTCTGCAAGATGAGGATGGCCTACCATGGTGCAATCTGCAAATCAACTGTTACGCTGTAGTATTGAATAGTTGTGTTCCTTGGTATAACTCCCTTATGTAAATGCAATAGGTAGTGAGAGAAAGGGCTCCTAAACACCACCCCCTTTTTGATAAAGTCTAGATCTCCCTGAAATGCAGACCCTGGTCTCCCTAGCTAGGAATTTATAGCTCAAAGTCTGGGGAGGGAGGAGGGAAAACTGACCTTCTACATCGCGTTTCTTATTAGCTAAGAATTGTCATGATCTGAAAGTCTGGGTGTGCTAACGATCCTATTTAGGTTTAATGAAGTGGAATGTTGTTCATATTATCTCAGCTCTACAGAGGAAAACAGTTAATTGGCGTTCGAGATATAGCAATGTTTAAAAAAATATGCATTCCTCCATTTCATTATATGGCTGTCAGTTTCTCTGATTTTCTTCTACTCCTACTGAACCATGTGTATTTATTAACTGTGTGACAAAGGACTTCTTGGCCTACTTTCTATTACTATTTCTATTACTACTTTCTTATTTTTTCTTATTACTATTTTTTCTTATTGTTATGGCTATTTATTCAAGATTTACCAAAAGAAAAATCATTTTTTGCCAGGTCTGTGAGAATGATCTGAATATCAGGTTTTCTGATTCCAATCAATTAGACATTTAACTTTTTTATAAAACACTTGTGTATTTTAACTTTGGTTTGAGCAAGCCAGGTTACCATTTTATACAATGTTACATAGAATATATATTTCTCCAAGACTCTGCGACCTTTGATAATCTAGTCTAAATTCTTTTGATAATTGGACACTTAGGCTCTATGCCTCTGTTCTTGATCTATAAAATGAGAACAACAGCACTTCTCTGTGAGGGTAATTATATTAATGAATGTGAGATTCCCAGATACTACAGTAGTGTGGGGCATAAAGTACCATAGGCAAACCTAACTTCATGTAATCAATTCCATTCTCTCTCTCGCATGTACTAAATAAAGATGTTCTTTAATGGGTCCCTTAAATGTTTATGGAGACTTGATCCCTATGTATATTATTTTACATAAGAACGGCCGTACCGGGTCAGACCAAACTTCCATCTAGCCCAGTATCCTGTCTACCGACAGTGGCCAATGCCAGGTGCCCCAGAGGGAGTGGACCTAACAGGCAATTATCAAGTGATCTCTCTCCTGCCATCCATCTCCATCCTCTGACAAACAGAGGCAAGGGACACCATTCATTACCCATCCTGGCTAATAGCCATTAATGGACTTAACCACCATGAATTTATCCAGTTCTCTTTTAAACGTTGTTATAGTCCTAGCTTTCACAATCTCCTCAGGTAAGGAGTTCCACAAATTGACTGTGCTCTGTGTGAAGAAGAACTTCCTTTTATTTGTTTTAAACCTGCTACCTATTAATTTCATTTGGTGACCCCTAGTTCTTGTATTATGGGAATAAGTAAATAACTTTTCCTTATCCACATCACTCATGATTTTATATACCTCTATCATATCTCTCCCTTAGTCTCCTCTTTTCCAGGCTGAATAGTCCTAGCCTCTTTAATCTCTCCTCATATGGGACCCATTCCAAACCCCTAATCATATTAGTTGCCCTTTTCTGAACCTTTTCTAGTTCCAGTATATCTTTTTTGAGATGAGGAGATCACATCTGTTCGCAGTATTCGAGATACGTACCACCATCGATTTATATAAGGGCAATAATATAGTCTCAGTCTTATTCTCTATCCCTTTTTAATGATTCCCAACATCTTGTTTGCTTTTTTGACCACCTCTGCACACTGCGTGGACATCTTCAGAGAACTATCCACAATGACTCCAAGATTTTTTTCCTGACTTGTTGTAGCTAAATTAGCCCCTATCATATTGTATGTATAGTTGGGGTTATTTTTTCCAATATGCATTACTTTACATTTATCCACATTAAATTTCATTTGCCATTTTGTTACCCAATCACTTAGTTTTGTGAGATCTTTTTGAAGTTTGTCACAGTCTGCTTTGGTCTTAACTATCTTGAGCAGTTTAGTATCACCTGCAAACTTTGCCACCTCACTGTTTACCCCTTTCTCCAGATCATTTATGAATAAGTTGAATAGGATTGGTCCAAGGACTGACCCTTGGGGAACACCACTAGTTACCCTCTCCATTCTGAGAATTTACCATTAATTCCTACCTTTGTTCTCTGTCTTTTAACCAGTTCTCAGTCCATGAAAGGACCTTCACTTTTATCCCATGACAGCTTAATTTATGTACGAGCCTTTGCTGATGAACCTTGTCAAAGGCTCTCTGGAAATCTAAATACACTATGTCCACTGGATCCCCCTTGTCCACTTGTTTGTTGACCCCTTCAAAGAATTCTAATAGATTAGTAAGACACGATTTCCCTTTACAGAAAACATGTTGACTATTGCTCAACAGTTTATGTTTTTCTATGTGTCTGACAATTTTATTCTTAACTATTGTTTCGACTAATTTTACTGGTACCACATTAGACTTATTGGTCTGTAATTGCAGGGATCACCTCTAAAGCCCTTTTTAAATATTGGTGTTACATTAGCTAACTTCCAGTCATTGGGTACAGAAGCCAATTTAAAGGACAGGTTACAAACCTTAGTTAATAGTTCCACAACTTCACATTTGATTTATTTCAGAACTCTTGGATGAATGCCATCTGGTCCTGGTGACTTGTTAATATGAAGTTTATCAATTAATTCCAAAACCTCCTGTAGTGACACTTCTATCTGTGACAATTCCTCAGATTTGTCAACTACAAAAGCCGGCTCAGGTTTGGGAATCTCCCTAACATCCTCTGCCGTGAAGACTGAAGCAAAGAATCCATTTAGTTTCTCCACAATGACTTTATCCTTTTGAAGCGCTCCTTTTGTATCTCGATCATCAAGGGGCCCCACTGGTTGTTTAGCAGGCTTCCTGCTTCTGATGTACTTTAAAAACATTTTGTTATTACCTTTGGAGTTTTTGGCTAGCCGTTCTTCAAACTCCTCTTTGGCTTTTCTTATTACATTTTTGCACTTAATTTGGCAGCGTTTGTGCTCCTTTCTATTTGCCTGACTAGGATTTGACTTCCACTTTTTAAAACCAGTCTTTTTATCTCTCACTGCTTCTTTTACATATGTTTTAAGCCATGGTGGCTCTTTTTTAGTTCTTTTACTGTGTTTCTTAATTTGGGGTATACATTGAAGTTGGGCCTCTATTATGGTGTCTTTAAAAAGCGCCCATGCAGATTGCAGGGATTTCATTTTAGTCACTGTACTTTTTAACTTCTGTTTAACTAACCCCTTCATTTTTGCATAGTTCCCCTTTTTGAAATTAATTAACACAGTGTTGGGCTGTTGAAATGTTCTTTCCACCACAGGGATGTTGAATGCTATTGTATTATGGTCACTATTTCCAAGCGGTCCTGCTATAGTTACCTCTTGGACCAGCTCCTGCGCTCCACTCAGGATTAAATCTAGAGCTGCCTCTCCCCTTGTGGGTTCCCGTACCAGCTGCTCCATGAAGCAGTCATTTAAAGTATCGAGAAATTTTATCTCTGCATTTCGTCCTGAAGTGAAATGTTCCCAGTCAATATGGGGATAATTGAAATTCCCCACTATTACTGAGTTTTTAATTTTGATAACCTCTCTAATTTCCCTTAGTATTTCATCATCATTATCACTGTCCTGGTCAGGTGATCGATAATAGATCACTAATGTTATATTCTTATTAGAGCATGAAATTACTATCCATAGAGATTCTATGGAACATGTGGATTCACTTAAGATTTTTACTTCATTTGATTCTACATTTTCTTTCACATATAGTGCCACTCCCCCCCTCCCCGCATGACCTGTTCTGTCCTCCCGATATATTTTGTACCCAGGAATGATTGTGTCCCATTGATTGCTCTCAGTCCACCAGGTTTCTGTGATGCCTATTATATCAATATCCTTCTTTATCACAAGGCGCTCTAGTTCACCCATCTTATTATTTAGACTTCTAGCATTTGTGTACAAGCACTTTAAAAACTTGTCACTGTTTATTTGTCTGCCCTTTTCTGATGTGTCAGAATCTTTATGTGAATGTTTATCATCTGAACTGGCCCTTACATTATCCTCTTCCATCCTGTGTTCCTGATTTTAACCTGGAGATTCTCTATCATTAGACTTTCCCCTAAGAGAAGTCTCTGTCAGATCCACATGCTCCTCTGCAGCAGTCAGCTTTCCCTCATCTTCTAGTTTAAAAACTGCTCTACAACCTTTTTAATGTTTAGTGCCAGCAGTCTGGTTCCACTTTGGTTTAGGTAGAGCCCACCTCTCCTGTATAGACACCCTGCATCCCAAAAGTTTCCCCAGTTCCTAATGAATGTAAACCCCTTCTCTTTACACCATCGTCTCATCTATGCATTGAGACTCTGAAGCTCTGCCTGCCTATCTTGCCCTGCACATGGAACTGGGAGCATTTCTGAGAATGCCACCATTTTGTGCACATCAAGAAATTTGCATTAGATACTACATAGATGAACTTGCCATTATGTCCCACAGGATTTTTATTTTCCATTCCCCTAAATATTCTTTTTAATTTTAATTTCCTTACCTGGGTGTCATAAACAGATGGTAAAAGGTTAACAAGCTCAGTAAACCTGGCTGACACCTGACCAAAAAACAAATCGGGAGACAAGATACTTTCAAATCTGGGTGGAGGGAAGTCTTTGTTTTGTGCTGTTTTCTTTGTTCTCTGTTCTCTCTGGGGTCTGAGAGGGACCAGACATGTATACAGGCTCTCCAATCTTTCTGAAAAAGTCTCTTCTATTCAATACTGTAAGTACTAGATAGAAGGCGGATTAGGTATTTGTTTGTTTTCTTTATTGCAAATGTGTATTTTGCTGAAAGGATTTTAACTCTGTTTGCTGTAACTTGTATACTTGGGCTGGGAGGGGGAGTCCCTCTGGTCTAGGTGAAGTTGAAAGGCCCTGTAATATATTCCATCTTGATTTTACAGAGATAATTTTCACTTTTTTCTTTCTTTAATTAAAAGCTTTTCTTTTAAGAACCTGATTGATTTTTTTTTATTCTTGTGTGAGACCCCAGGGGATGGGGTCTGGACTCACCAGGGATTGGTGTGGGGGAAAGGAGAGAAGGGGGAGGGAAAGGATAATTTCTCTCTGTGTTAGGATCATTGTCTCTCTCTCAGGGAGAGTCTGAGAGGGGGAAAGAAAGGGGAGGAAGGTGAATTTCCTCTCTGTTTTAAGATTCAAGGAGGTTGAATCACAGTGATCTCCCAGTGTAACCTAGGGAGGGGAAAATCTGGGAGGAAGAAAGAAGGGGGGGAATGGTTTATTTCCCTTTGTTTTGAGACCCATGGGGTTTGGTCTTGGGTCCCCCAGGAAAGGTTTTGGAGGACTGGGAGTGTACTCAAGCACTACATTTTGGGTTGGTGGCAGCGTGATAAGATCTAAGCTAGGAATTAAGCTTAGAAGGGAACATGCAGGTCCCAACTTTCTGGATGCTAAAGTTCAAAGTGGGAAAGAGACCCTGACAATGTCCCACAGGATTTTTATTTTCCATTCCCCTGAATATTCTTTTAATTTTAATTTCCTTACCTGGTTAGAATGTTTTAGTGTTGGGAGCTCATCTAAGTACGGCTGCTAAGATTTTTGGAAAGCGTTGGGTATGTCCCATGGTTAAGAGGCTGATGCAGGAGCACACCAGCCAAAAGAGGCATGATAGTTGCTGGGAAGCACTCCTTAAACAACCAATGGAAACATCTGGTATTTTTCTCTGATACCTCGGTTTCAGGTTGTGCCCTTATAGCCTTGTTCTCTGTATGTGGATCTTCCATCACCACTTTCATGGCAGAATTTCCCCCATACACCTGGACCCCTCAAGGTTTTCTCTCACTCATGAATTCTGCACATATGGACGTGATGGAAAGTGGACAAGGGAGGAATGAGTTGGCCAAGATTGAAGAAATGTTCCTTTTCTCTGAGCCTAACAGAAAATCCTGAAGAAATGTAATGCAGCCAGATGCTTTATTAACTTTCATGGAAAACCCTCTCCGTACTGGAAAAGCCCCACTTTCAAAGGTAGGTTCAGAAGAATCCAACTGAGCCAAGCCATGGCACTAGGCAACTGGGTCACAGCCACAGAGGTCAAGAGTTGCTCTGATAGCAGTAGGCTTTCAAGTGGAAAGTCTTGTGTCTCATCAGATCCCCAAAATCTGCATGGATCAGAGGGGATCATTAGGGTTGTAGGCCAGATCCTCATTGTTTCCTGTGTCTGCTGGGCAGTGGCCAGGGCAAATTTCAAGGCGTCTTGATCCTTCCACAGTTTTCATTATGTATGGTTGGACCCTGATTCTTGCATTGAACTGAAGTCTGCATTGTAGTTCATAATGGGCCCAAAATTTCTCCTCATGTGAATGTGGAGTTTTGAATTCTCATGAGCCATTTACTGAATATTCATGAGTAAACCAGTGTGATAACGTCAGCAGAATTCTGTGTGAACTGGTTTTGGAAAAATTCACACAGCTGTAACAGCTATTGTGGGCATTTCCATACTTAGTTCAATAGCGTAATTGCCTTCAAAGACTTAGGAAGGAGATGCTCAGCCAAAAGCTTTTAAGAAGTGCCAGTTCTATTTTTACAATTCGTATTAAGCCGCCTTTGTTTGAAAAACACATTTTTATTTCATGTGACTTGGAGCACAGCTTGAAATGGATTGTTAAATACAAAGTGTCAGCTAGGAAAATTTAACTCAAATGGCACAGGAGTGAGAAGGGTAGTCCAAGATCCTACCAGCAGAACCCAAGTGTGTGACTGAAAGCTGACCTGGAATTAGCTGCATCTCTTTCTGTAGTGTTGTAGTGGGTATGGCAGCATGCACTCTCTGTGTTGTGAAGGAATCAAAATGAAATAAGTCAATTTTGCTTTAGCGTAAATTCTTCCCAGAAACTCCAACTCTATATTGTATCTCTGCACCTCTTCTAACGCACCTGATGGAATGTAGGGTAGAAACTAGGTCTTAATGATATTCCATTTCTGTAATGTTGAGTATCACTTGCACTATAGTATAAAAAGAGTCTCAGAGCTCTTGAAAAAGGATTAGATTTAGTTTCTGAGTGTGACTTGTCTAGAATACAGATAGAAGGCCTTATCTCCAAATAGAGAATGTGCCACAGCTGCTAATGCTTGATTTAATTTTACATTGCTTATGATCCCCAAGTTTTACATTCTGGGCTTTGTAGATAGTACACAAAGCTGGTTAAGTACCTAACAATTCACAAAGACAAATAGGAGTGCTTTTGCCAAGCAATTTATCTGCCAAGTTACAGAGGAAAAAACACTCTTTGGTGTATAGATCTTTGTTTGGGAATCTAATTTTATTTACTGCTGAATCCATTGAGAGTGCTGTTGCTTTCCCAGTCGAAGTGCCTATGGCATGTTCATTTTTTTAAAATCAGACTCAACTATACTATCAAAGCAATTGTTTCCTCATCTCACACAGGTATAGCTGCAGGCTGAAAGGGTATCAATTACCGATAAGAAAGCTAGCATTGATTGCAGGAAATTATCCAACCACACACTGCACTGTGATTCATGTTCATCAGTTTTCCATCCCAACAGAGATTTTCCCCAGAATTTTTTCCATTGCGGGAGAAGGGGAAAAAACTGATTCTCAAGGTTTGGCTCTCTGTTCAAGGGAAATAGGAATTGAGTTTCTCATCTTTCCTCCAACATTTTCTCAGTTCTAGGGTGTGTGGGAGGAAAAGGGAAGTTATTCAGAATCAATTACAACTTTCCACTAAATGGCTGTATCTTGGATTACTGTTTGCAGTGTTCTGCTTATTGTCTCCTTGGCAAATCGATTGTAGACTTTCCCATTCAATTAAGTCTCTAAGCCACTAGTGTGTGAAATGAATTTTAGGCAACTTAGATCAGCTATGAAAAAGAGGACCTAGATATACTCATTTGATGCCTGATCCAAAGCCCCTTAAATCCACAGAAAGGCTTTTACTGACTTCAGTGGGCTTTGGATTGGATTTGTGGTACAAAAGAAGTATTTTGGAAAGGCAGAAAACAGTTTTTTCTACCCGGATATTTGTTCAAAAGTCCAAAATGGAGAAGGATTTCTACTAGCTTGCAGTGTAAACAATTGTAGCATACAGAGAACTGGAGGAAAGAGCAGGTGGGAACCTAAAGCCACTGTGCTGAGCCAGATTAACTGGATCCAACTCAGAATTATTGGGCCTTAATTAATTTATTCTTTTGGGGATCTTCATTGAATGGAGAATGTATATGATGGTTCCTCAAACCTAATCATATTTATTTGCCTTTTAATCTAATCAACTCACTGACACAACTGCCAAGCCCTTAAGTTCCAGGCAAAACATAATGAGACAGATATGCATTATTTATTCATTAAATTAGATTTTTAAAAGTGTTTTCCCTTTAATTTTGTTTTGAAACAAAACCAATTTTGAAAACCAATACCTCAGTAAAAGAAAAAAGGTTCTCTTGATCCCAAAGGACCATGCCCCAGACCCAGGTCAATATACAAATCAGATCTTACCCACAAATCACACTGTTGCCAATCCTTTAGAATCTAAAATCTAAAGGTTTATTCATAAAAGGAAAAAAGATATAGATAAGACCTAGAATTGGTTACATTGAATCAATTACCTACAGTAATGGCAAAGTTCTTGGTTCAGGCTTGTAGCAGTAATAAAATAAACTACAGGTTGAAATCAAGTCTCTGAAGTACATCCACAGCTGGGATGGGTCCTTCAGTCCTTTGTTTAGAGCTTCAGTTTGTAGAAAAGCCACTCCAGAAGTATGAAGCAGGATTGAAGACAAGATGGAGATGAGGCAGCAGCCTTTTATAGTCTCTTCCAGGTGTAAAGACACCTCTTTGTTCTTACTGTGGAAAACAACAGCAAAATGGAGTATGGAGTCACAAGGGCAAGTCATATGTCCATCTGACTCAGTACTTTACAGGTGGCAGCCATTGCCTACATGCTATCTTGAACGTTCCAGGAAGACTTCTTATGTGAGATTGGAGTCTCCCAAGGTCTATTGTCAGGTAAGTGTTTCTTGACTGGGAGTTTACCTTTCAAATTCCTTTCTCAAGAAGCTGACCAAATGCTTTATTAAGGCTACTTCAGAATTAAAACACATTGATATAAAAGTACATAGCGAATGTTCATTCCTTTAACTACAAAAGTGGTATATGCATACACATAGCAAAATCATAACCTTTCAATAGACACCTTACACTACAACCTTTGTACAATAATTGCTGCAAATATATAACAGTGGTTGCAACAGTGATCTATATGGTTACAGATTCTGTCAATAACGTCACATCTGGTCTACACTGCAGAGTTAAGTTGATGCAAGACAGCTTATGTTGAACTAACTATGGAAGTGTCTACATTTACCTTGGTGGGAGCACAATTTAACTGCTCCACTATACTGACTTAACTCAACTTTCAAGAGTGGCATAGAGTCAAGGTCGATGTAGTTAGGTCAACACAGAGTCAGCATAGACACTGCATTGCTTATATCAGCAGTTACTGGCTTTTAGGAGCCATCCCACAATGCCTCACTCTGACAGTACAATTGATACAAGCGCTCCTAGTGAGGACACATACCACCAAAAAGAAAGAGCAAAGTGGAGATGCACAAGCTATGTACTATGGTGGCTGTATGCCGATGTAAGTTAGGTCGACAGAATTATGTAGTGTACATAAGGCTTAAAAGAAACATTCCTTGCTGCAGGTAAAAGTGTGCCACTGATACCTCACTTCTTAAGTTAACCGTTATCAAAGTATGTTGCTTTAGTTAGCTTGTTTCTAAAGTTGTTGTAGTGGGAAAGTACATATAGCTCAGAAACCACTGAAGTATTTTGTGACGTACCAAACTCCACAGCCTGCAATTGACATCACTCTTTGTCAGATATATGACTATTTTGCACTGTAATTGCTATCTTGTTCATTTATGTGTTCCTGTCTATAAAACAGAATGATATACTTGTGTGAGGTGTCTACCAGTCCCTTCTATTTGCAAAGCAACTGGAACTGCTGTTAACTCACCAGTTAAAGAGCAAAGTTTGTATTTTAGGAGGTTATCTTATACTGGAGTTATGTGGTGGTTCTGAGGATATAGTGGCTCTATTTGTTTTTTAGCTGGAGAAATATTTCAACTTCTATAAATAGCCCCTTGAATAATATATTGCATTTTATTTCTCTTTTTACTTGATTTCCATGAACAGTCTAATGAACTCGTTCTCCCTCTTGGATTTGTGGTCTTTGGGGTGTTACGGGGCATTTTCAGGAGCTCATGAATATCATCCCTTTCTTTGGGAGAAGGATCCTGTAACTTTTTTCTGTTGTAAAATTGTGAACCATGTTGTGAAAATGGCTGGCAGTCACCGTTCTAATGAGCAAGTTTCCTGGCAGTAATGAGGAGAGAAAATATTTTAGTAAATATTAGAAAATATCTTTGTAAAGTGAATTTAGATCTTTTAAGGAATATCAGCCCTAGAAATCGAAACTTAAAAGATATTCCAGTGTTTAAATGAGCAGAAACAATGCAGGAACTTATGGCGCTTCTGTAACTCCACCATGTGAGCCCCCATGATGATATGGGTTGATATTAGCTGTACAAAAATGCCTTTGGCTTTGCTAATATTTAAAACTTAAAGATGACATATTAATAAAACCCAAATCCTGTCAAAAGTTTATTAATAAGCTTGAAAATACGGAGAGATGTTTATGTTCAAAATGTCCTCAAATCACTGAGAATATACACTCTGCTTTTGTGGGGAGTGGATTAACACTTTGATTGACCTTATTCTGTTTTCTTTAAGGTTGATGATAAAATTCAGACAAGGAAATTCCCCAATCTGTTGTCTAGAGGGAGCTCTTGCCTTTAAATAAAAATGGTATGTCTCATAACATAAAGGTAAGTTATTCCATCTTCTGACCTGCAATTCTTGTCTAGACACAATACACTCTAGAATTATACTTCCATACTGGAAGTGGGAGTAAGTAGGCCACCCTGCAGGTCCAAATTTCAAAACTTTCATGTGTGAGACCTTGATGTTTTAATTGGCTGGTTTGGTCTTTTTTCTTTTAAGTTAAGATGAGTTGCAAAATACAATCAAATGTGAACTGTTGCTGCAGATGTGAGCATCATTAGATTAAAAAGTTGAAATGTTTTGAAGTATTAGACCCCTAGTTCCTGTGAAAATGTTGCCCATTTCACATTGTAATTAGTGGTAACCATAGCTGGGTCTGATTAAATAATCACTCATGGTCAAGAAAGCTTTCAGGAATATGTCTCATAATAATGTTATATCCTCTAATTTTGTTAAATTACCACACAGATAACTTTTTCCACATATTTTTTGACCTTATAGCTAATTATAAGCCATCAGTGTTCATTTTTTTTCTACTTTATACATCTCTTGTTCCTCATGCTCTATTCCTCTAGTGATGCCACAATATGAGGCTTGTCCCAGGCCATGAAAGTAGATGCAGAAAAAGGTATGTGATCATTTAGTAGTTTTCCAAAATCCCTTTATTGTTTTGAAAGTCTGCCAGAATGTGGCAGTGGCTCGGAAGGGGGTAGGGATGTTTGTGAGGGTGTAGGGGAAAGAAAGAGAGAGAAGTGGTAAGAGAGATGTTTGTAAGACAGGAAAAGGCTTGTATGGGCTGTTTGTCAAATAACATAATTACGCTAATCAGAAAACACTCACATTGATACTGTATTCACTAGGCTTAATTCAGACCTGGATTTAAGAATGTGAAACTCCACTGATTTCAGTATATGCATTTTGGTTAGGCACCAACTTTGACACAATGAGGAAATGGTGATAGTGTCTAAGGGTGAGGAGGTAGTTAGTGCTTGAGATATACATATTCACAGACAAACTGTTGTCCAATTCACTAGCCCTACCCTCCATCAGCTGACTGATGTTAGAGGGGTTTGCAAGTGCCAGGACAAACTATTGTATTGTATTGTACTGATGAGGACCAGGGCTGAATTAAGGTACCCCCAATCACTAGGCACACCCCATAAAGGGCTCCCATAGCTCAGTGCTGTCAAACTTTTTCCTCAAAACTGTTTTTGCCAAAAATGGGTTTTTACTAAACATTTTTTTTCACTAAGTCTCTGCTTTCCATGGAATTTTCTGACTTAGTAAAAAAAAAAAAAAAGGAACATTTAAAAAGTGAAGAGTTTTCATTGAAAATCCAACTTTCCATTCTGAATGGTCAAGACATCATTTTGGAAATTTTGATCAAAATGAAATGTTTCAACATTTCTGGATTGTAGAGTTACATTTTAGCTCAGTTGGATGTCAAACTGCATCCTCTGAGCCTCATGGGAGTTGTTTATTCCGTTCTGTCATGCTCATTCTGTTCTGTGGGCCTGACTTGCCACTTAGACTACATCTTCCATGTGCACACAGTAATGCATCTTCCATGATGCACTGCAATAGGCCAGCAAGAGGGAAGACCATGGTGCATCATGGGAGCTGTAGTCTGTCCAGGACATGTGGTCAATAAGCAAGAATATGAGCATGAAGTACCCAAACTATGCCTATGAGGCACAGGATACAGTTTAACATTGAACTGCCCCAAAATGAAACATTTCACTTTGGTGTGATAAACACAAATATTTCAATTTGAGTTGACCCAACCCACATAAAAATATTTAATTTAAATTTCATGATGGAAAAGTTCAGGTTTTGTCCAAAAGTTTTTGTATTTCATGTTTTTGATTGAAAATTGGAATTTTTTCACAGACCTGGTTGGAAATTGTTTCTTTAACCTACCTTTGGCCCTGTCACTGCGCCATGATGCAAACCCCAAACTGGGGGGAAATTGATTTCAAAATTAAGACGAATGAAGTAGTTCATGTTTCTTGGAGCTATTGTACCAGGCTTCCTGCAGACTCAGGTTGACATTGTTACACTAGGGTCACATTTTCAAACTTTTCTTCACATTCATGAAGGCTAGAAAATATATTTATAATTACTACAAGAACTGAGATTCCAACCTCTTCACATGGCTCTAGCAGCCAGGACCCTAGTCATGGGTCTACAGTACCAGTGCTTAAATCTGGCCTTAATTAGGGCACAATTCCAGGGACACTGCTCTGTTACAAGGACACAAGAACTTACCCAGTATGCAGGTGAGATACATTCAAGAAATGATAACGAAAGAAAAAACAAGCAAGCACAAACAAAAAGTCCCTACAATAATAATAAAGTCCTGAACAGTGCAATCACATCTTGAGTACTCCCAAATGTGGAAGTTTCTTGTATTTCTGAGTTAGCATATCAATGGTTTCTAAAGATTTTGTGAAAGAGAAAGATAAAATATAAATGGTTTAATATTAGGAACCTTTTTTTTTTTGTTTGTACATTGAGGGCCTCATCCAAAGGCCACTGAAGCCCAGAGAGAGACTCCCACTGAAATCAATGGGCTTTGGACCCTACACTAAGGTTCCAACTCAGTAAGCTACTTAAACATGTACCTAATTTTAAGCATGTGAGTAGTTTCATTAACTTAATTGGGATGACTCATATGGTAAAAATTGGGCAAATGCCCATATGCCTTGGCTAAAAAATGGAAAAACAATTTCAAGATTAACTTAAAAAATGTTTCACAGAGTTTGAAATTTGTAATTTTTCAAACATTTTCAGAATTTTTTTAAAATTTGGAATTCTGAATTTTGGATTTTGAAACTTCAAATATTTTGTTTTTCCACAATCTACTCCTCCCCTTGCCACTATATGCAATTAAACAAGTGGTGTTATATTGCGGTTTTCTTTGGGGTTTTTTCGTTGGAAAAAAAAATGAAAGAAAATGAGCCATTATTTATTCTCTGGCATTTAGTAGCTTAAAAAGGGGGGCAAGAAGGAGAAAGGGGAAAATATCAAGTGTTTTGCTTGTTTGTTTCAACGAGAAACCAGAAAGATCATACAAATCAAAAACTTTTGCAAAAGTTTTTGGTTTACAAGAAAGGCTTTTTTTGGTCGGGAGGAAACAAAAAACTTGAATGAAAAATTTAAACCGAGATTCTCAAGAGTACTCTGACGTATAACTGTCAGACTTCCTAACTAAAGCAGAGGCTTCTCGCATTCAGGAAGGGTTGGACTAACAGCAGCTTTTTAGACAGAGGATACTACACTTACAACATCTCTGAACAGATGGAAAAGATAATTTTAACAACTACCTGTGTCATTCACATCAGCATAAATAGATTTACTTACATGATTCATTAAAAATCAAGGTTAAAACATGGAACACATAAACAAGATACATACAAAGATTAGATATAAACATGCAGTTGCAGGAACCTACTAAACAGTATTTTTTGTTCATGTTTTATCATCAGTATTAATAGTTTGTTTTACATTGTTAACAGTCTTGTCACACAGTATGGGGTGGGGGAAGTCAGGTTTTGCTCTCCATCTGTTAACTTAAGCTATCAGATTTCTCTCTAGTCAATTTTTAGTATGAAACCCTCTAGCAATACAAAGAGGAATATATGTGATTGAATTAGTTAAATTGTTCTTTCTATATGCAAATACTCCTACTTCCTGGTCTCCTCAGCCAAAGGAAATAGTTGAATTGCCTTTGATCCTAGTGTCTTACTCTTTTGATGTGGATTTCACCATTTGCCATTAAGTTCTCACAACCCGCCTTATTTTCAAAATATGTCTGAGCTCTTTTACAGCAATTCCTATAATCTACAGGTCAGTATTGTTCTATGAAGAAGTCTCACACTCCGACTCTTTATTTAAAAAATGCACAGTACTGTATTTTCTATTTCTTTTAGTTTCTCACTCACATATCTGTCTATGTATTTGTAAAACCCAGTCCTCCCTGTGGCCTGACTGAACCCTCCTGGCTTTACTGTACATTTAAAATAAATAATCCAGATTGTATTGACAGCTGCTATTGACAGACATGAAGGTATGTGGTAATGTGACACTGTCATATACATTAGAGCTATCCCTGGGCAGCTGTGACTGTGGGCCTGACCCAACATAAAGCATTTGTGGTGTTCTAAGACAAGCATGCCAAAAAAGATGAATTCTGGCTTTTGGATAGGATGACTTGCTGTAGAAAGTCAAAATTTAAAAGCAACTTGAGTGAGTCTTGGAACAGACATGGGAAAGAAGAGTTCATTAACATAAGCCCCCTGTCTCCCAGTGTTCATTACTTTGAGCTATGGATTTCTACACCGTTCTTCCTTCATTGTTGTATCTGCACAGCTCGTGAAAAATCCCTAAGCACAGCATTTGTTGGGGAAGAGTCAACATGGTTTTTATAAAGGGAAATCATGCCTCACCAATTTACAAGAATTCTTTGAGGGGGTGAACAAGCATGTGGACAAGGGGGATCCAGTGGATATAGTGTACTTAGATTTTCAGAAAGCCTTTGACAAGGTCCCTCACCAAAGGCTCGTAAGCAAAGTAAGCTGTTATGGGATAAGAGGGATGGTCCTCTCATGGATCAGTAACTGGTTAAAGATAGGAAATAAGGGATAGGAATAAATGGTCAATCCTTAGAACGGAGAGAGATAAATAGTGGTGTCACCCAGGGGTCTGTACTGGGACTGGTACTGTTCAACATATTCATAAATGCTCTGGAATAATGGGTAAATTTTCAGATGATACAAAATTACTCAAGATATTTAAGTCCAAAGCAGATTGTGAAGAGTTACAAAGGGATCTCACAAAACTGGGTGACTAGGCAACAAAATAGCAGATGGAATTCAATGCTGATAAATGCAAAGTACAGTAATGCACACTGGAAAATATAATCCCAACTACACATATAAAATGATGGGGTCTACATTAGTGTTACCACTAAAGGACGAGATCATGGAGTAATTGTGGAAACATTGACCAAATTTGAAAGCAATCACTCAATGTGTGGTGGCAAACAAAAAAACCCAAAACAAACAAAAAAACCCCATAATTTTGGAGAAAGTAAATAAGGAAGTTCATATACTTCTTCTCATAACACAAGAATTAGGGGTCACCAAATGAAATTAATAGGCAGCAGATTTAAAACAAACAAAAGGAAGTATTTTTTCACACAACACAAAGTCTAACTATGGAACTCCTTGCCAGAGGATGTTGTGAAGGCTAAGACTATAACAGGGTTCAAAAAAATGAATTTGATAAATTCATGGAAGATAGGTCCATCAATGGGCTGGGATAGGTCCATCAATGTGCTGGGATATAAAGTAATGTGAATAACATATGCCACCTGTGGTTCTTTCATCCTCTCCCCAGGGGGAGAACTGTGTATGCAGCGTAGTGTTTTGTTTTGGTAGTACTCCGATTTATTTTTTTAAATGTACATATCACTGTCGGTTTATGTTAGTGAAAGTAAGGTCAAATAAGTGTGCTTTGCACTTGGAGCAGAAGATGGTGACACTTATGATTGTCCCACCTTCCAGTCTCAGACTAGCCCTTGTGAAAGTGTTGTCTTCTGCACAGATTAACATTATTATTATTACATTTACATTTATTTGTATTATATTAATTGTTTTTGTATTGCAGAGGGCCCTGGTCAAGGACCAGGACCCCACTGTGCTAGGCAGTGTACAAAGCTTTACCCTTATTGTAGAAAGTTCCATTGTGCCTGCGGAGAAGAATTGTAGACCTCAGTCTTGATCCTGGAAGTTTGGGTGGTCTTTTAGTGTAAGTCTTCTCCATGTAGACATACCCAAACTAATCAGATTAAAGCTAGCTGGGGTATCAATAGCAAAGAAGTTGTGGCAGCATGGGCTTCAGTGCAGGCTGCACAAGCCTGCCCAGAACCCTGGGTGATTACTCTAGCAGCAGTATGTAAAGTATCTAATTAAAGTCTGCGCGAGTTGCAATCTATGGGTGTGTCATCAAGTTAGTGTGCTAAAAATGGTAGTGTAGTTGTGGTAGCTTAGGTAGCGGACAGTGGTGGCATGGGCTAGTCACCCCAAGTATAAAGCCTCCTGGACTCTCTATTGGCACATACTCAAGATGGTGAGCCTGTGCCACCACTTTCTGCTGCCTATGCTATTGCAGCTACACTATCATTTTTAGTGCACTAGCTCAATGACACACCCAGAGTACATACCCAGGGGCTCCAGGAGGCTTTATACTCAGGGCGACTAACCTGTGCCACTGCTCACCACAGTCATGCTACTATAACTACACTATTTTTAGTATCTTCTTCTTCTCCTTTGGCTATCCCTTGATGCGAGGATGATGTCTGCCAAGATTTACGTGGCTGAGGAGCCCAATTCTTGCCCTGCAGATTTTCCCACAGAAGTGACACATGTAATCTTGGAGGATACATAGTTGTTGTCTAGAGTGTTGTGCCCTTTCTTTCCTCCTTTTGTCACTTCTCTGTCTCATGAGCACATCTGTTCTCCTCAAAGTGAGCCGTCGCTTTTTGTATGGTGTGGCCCCACTGTGTTCTGTTCCATGCCAAATCCTCCCTGTTTGTCGGGTTGATTCCTTCCTTTTTTAAGATGTACTTTCAGTACATCTTTGAAATGTTTCTGCTGCCCTCCGTGAGTCCTTTTTCCCTGACTTAACTGAGAGAAGAGAACTTGCTTTGGGAGGCAAGTGTCAGACATACGTACGCAATGGCCAGCCCAGCAGAGTTGGTATTTCACAACTTGTACTTCTATACTGCTGATGTTGGCTGCAGAGAGAACGCTAGTGTTAGTGTGTTGCTCTTCCTAGCTGATCCTGAGAATCCTTCTTCGGCAGTTCTGTTGGAACCATTTTAGCTGCTTGAGATGTCGTCTGTAGGTTACCTAGGTCTCATAGAAAAGGGTAGGGATGGCAACAGTCTTGTAAACCAAGATCTTGGTGCCTGTTTGAAGATCCCTACAATTGAAGACTCATTTGAGTAGTCTTCCAAAGGATGTTCTGGCACAGCAGAACGTGTATTCAATTTCTGTGTCAATGCTGGCTGTTTGGTATGGAAAATGGTCCACATTTTCCAAGGGTTCTCCACTGATGGTGATTTGTGGAGTACGAGGAATAGTTTATGCAGGTGAGGGCTCGTAGAGTACCTGGGTTTTCCCAATGTTGAGAGAGTATCCCAGGCTGTGATCTGCAAAAACAATTAAGGGTGCCTCTCTATGTGCAAGAATGACAGAGTCATCTGCATACATAAGGTCAGTGATGCCAGTTCTCGTGATCCTAGATTTTGTTTGGAGATTGAGAAGTTAGCCATTCATACAATATTCAATCCCAATTCCATCAATACAAGGAAGGTGGTCACAAATGAGAATCAGAATCACGACAAGGTAAATGGAGAAGTGTGTTGGACCAGTGACACAGCCCTGCTTGTCACCCGTGCAAATGGTGAATGGTTCCGTCTCTGAGCTGTTGCTCAAAATGGTGGCAGTCATCCCATCATGGAGTAGTCTGATAATGGAAATGAATTTCTGTGGACAGCCAAACCTACACAGCACTTTTCACAGGGCATCATGATTGACAGAGTCAAAGGCCTTGGTTAGGCCGATGAATGCCATGAACAGTTACTTGTGTTGCTCTCTAAACTTCTCCTGAATCTGTTGTGCCATGAAGATCACGTTGGTTGTGCCTCGGGATGGCCTGAAGCCACACTGTGGTTCAAGAGGAGTTCCTCGGCAAGGGGGAGGAAGCGGTTTAGTAGGATCCAGGCAAGAATCTTTCCTGCAATGGAAAAGAGAATAATATCTCTGTAATTCCCGAACAAAGATTTGTCCCCTTTCTTGAATATTGTAACAATGTTAGCATTCTTAAAGTCAGGTGGAAGTTCTTCCCAGGTCCAGATTTTGTCAAGGAGTTGGCAAAGTTTGTGCTGGAGCATTGTTCCACCAGCTTTAAAGACCTCAGCTGGGATGCCATCTGGGCCTGGTGCCTTGTGGTTCTTTTTGTCTGAGTGATGGCATGCCAGACTTCCTCAGAAGATGAGGGATCAGCAAGGTGTTCCATTGCTGAGCATTGTGAAATAAACTTGATGGTGTCTTCAGAGACCGTGGATTCACGTTGAGCAGGCTCTCAAAGTGCTTCTTCCAGCATTGTATAATGGCTGCATTTTAGTATACTAACTTGATGACAGCTAGTGCAAGTGTATCTACTTGAGCTGGGAATTACACCACTCCAAGGGTAAACACAGCATCTGATATGGGTGGGTCCAGGCCACTGACTGTCTTGAAGATAAGCACTGAGAATTTGAATTTGATTCTCTTCCATGGATTAGGCAATGTGGAGAGTGAAGGACAGATGTGATGTGCTCTGAGTAGTCTGGGTTGCACAGCTGATAAGCTGCTGTCTTCTGTACTAGTTGGAGTTTCCTAATCAGTGAAGGCTTCTTGCTCAGGTATATTGTATTACTGTAATTATTGAGGTAACATGTATATAACTGAGGCTCCTTTAACATCCGTCAGGATGTGATGGAGTATCTTGGCCATCTGGAGACATGGATGTTGCTATGTGAGCTTAGCACCAGCAAGAAATCCCAGAGGAATCCCAAACTGTGAACTGACTTGGCTGTTGGTGGGTGTGTACATTCAACCAAAGGAGACTGCACTATGGTGCAAACTCTTCAAAGTGTTTTCATCTGTCCACCAATATAATCTCCCTTTTGCTCAGGTTTGGCTTCACACAGCTGTTCTTCATTGATGGGCTGCTCTTGCCCAAGCACAAGGCCATCTTAGTGGTAATAGTTTGACCATATGTGGTGAAGGATAGCTAGAGCTGTGTGTCATCTGCATATTGGTGGTATGTGAGTCCATGTTGTCTCCTCGCAGCTCCATACTGATGTTGAATAGGAGAAGGGAGAGGATTGATCATTTTGGAATTCCAAAATTTAATGTCACAGAGGTACACTTTCCCATCACTACTTTTTGGCCGAATCCCTTCAGGAAGGACTTTAACTATTTTAATACAGTCCTCTTTAGTCCTGTTGCCTAGTACTTTTACTAAGGGTACATCTGCATTGCAGCTGGGGGGTTGATTTGCACCTTTTGTAGACATGCATGTGTTAATTTGAATCTACTTAGTTCACTAAAAATAGAAGTGAGGATGTGGTAGAGCGGACTGCACAAGTATGTTCCAGGGGGCTCAAGTGGGATTGAGCAGCCCACACTGAAGCACTCATCACTACATCATCATTCCTATTTGAGTAAACTAGTTAGCTTAAAACAAACAAACTATCTAAGTTGGAAATCAGAACTCCAGCTGCAGCATAGCAATAGCCATAGGAAAAGAAAAACAATCCTAGGTTATGCCTATCAGGTATTTACAGTGCAATACTGTCTTTCTAAATAAATAAATTACTGATGAATCTGGTTCAATGGAATGGAAAAACATACTCTACCTGTTTTTGTACATATAGAAAGCCGAAAGAGTTTCTCATTGAGTCTTATTATTTGTGTAAGGAGTAGCTGGAGCAATGCTCCCTTATGGACCTTTCAGGTACCCTGATGCACCCACAGGCCTCCCTGGGAATAAAAAATCTTTATCTCTGGTGTCAACTGAGATGGGCTCCAGCCCACTGGCTAACTGGCCTGCAGTCCTATCCCCTTCAGGGGAGAAGGCGGTTGGAGTAACCTAGCACCAGAATGTTCTAAACAAACAGCTCAATACTGGGCTGCCCACCAAACTTCCCATTGGGCATCCCTTCTATTTACTTCAGGCTAGGTTCCCAAAAAGACTTACTCATATGTTGCCCAATCTTTAGGGTATAATTATTCCTTCCCACTGACTGTTCAGCTAGCAGGCCTGTCTCTCCACAACTCTGCAGATAAATGTTCCTTCAGGCAGAGATGCAGTGCTCTTCCCCCACTTCCTGGCCAGTCAGCCCCGGACTGAGCCAGGTTCTTTCCTTTTATTTCTCCTCTAGGCTTGCCACTGGCTGCAGGTATAATGGGATGGGGCTGGCTGAGCTCATAGGCTCTCCTTAAGCCCTTCTCTGCTGGTGTGGGACATCTCTGCCTGTAACGGAGAGCTTCGCTGCTCATCCGAAAAATCAGTCGGAGACGGCTTGATATGCAAGCACCCGTGCTCTTTTATTCCTTGTGTCAGTTCCCACCACCATTTATATACAGTCCATTCCAGCCAGCTCCCTGGGAGACAGCTAGCTTCTTCAGCCAGCTGGGAACTACAGCCACAGGCTCCTCCCTTTCCTGTTCCCTCCCTCTGCTTCCTTCCTGCCAGCTTTATATAGCCTCCTGGCTAACAAGGCCCGCAGGTGTTTTTCCTTAAGCCCTTTGGCGAGCCATAGCCAGCCAGTACCAATTAATACCCCTTAATTGGAGCTGGATTAACAGGGGCCTGGCCAGAACCTTTTTGGCCAGCACCCTGTTACACTGCCCTATCACATTTTTAAAATACACCTTTCTGAATTAGGTAAAAAGAAAGGCACGTGCTTTCTAGGCATGTAAATTCTATGGAAAGCAAGAGCCATGAACACATTGTAAAATGAAGAAGAAAAATAAAGACTACTATGTTTTAGCTGGTTTGCTTCCCTCACTTAAGCTTATGATGTATAGTAAAATAGTAAGTTTTAACATATTTTTGCTGTGAAGTGTAAGTAGGGTATGAAATACAGCAACAAGGGCTTTAACTGACACGCTCCTATTGCCTTTGTGGTGACATCCCCATCCTTCCACCTCAGTATGTAAATGTATACTCATTTTGCAAGCAAACTGGTGCAGTTTATGCTACTTTAACACTTATGTGTATTTCTGATCAATTTACATATGACTTGCAACATAAAGCACCATTTTTATCCTCACCAAAACTGGACCAGAAGGAGTTGTATCTAACTACCCCAGGACTGACTCTGGCCTAGGTGTCTAAATCTATGTAAGGATTCTATTGAAGCTTATGATACAATTCCATGGAACTGAACAAGTACGACAAAATAGTATGAAAAAACCCTCTTAACCAGAAACTAAAAGACCATGGTACATTACTTACAAATTGTCCTGCTCTCAGCCTTTTTCGTTTTAAAGATGGAGGAAATACATGCCAAGTTTATTAGGCCCCTAACTCCCAGTTGCATTCATTAACCAAGATCCTTCGTGTCTGGGAGGGTGTTCCCAGCAAATACATTTTGGCTTGCAGTTGCTGTGAACTGATACAGAACAGGAAACTTCACAATGTTATACCCTTCTCTGATGGAATTTGAACTCTTCTGGAAGAGTGATGATCATCAAGTAATCATTAATGACCCCTAATTCTTTACCCATAGATAATTTAATTTAGAGTAGTGAGTTATTGCTGCTACTAATATAAATCAAGATTTTATTAGTGTTTCATAATGAATGCATGAGCATGTCTTATTTTTATATTGAAGGAAAACATGGCTAGCCATGGGTTAATAAGTATGGACAGTTCTCATATGATTGATAATAGCAAGTGATGATACAAGGAGGGATGGTTTTGATTTCTGCAAACCCTCAGTCCCTGTTTTGGTTTAGCAAGTCTAAAACCAACTTGGTTTGGGATATGTAGCCTGTAGGAAACTGAGAGTTTCCAGACCTTCATAGGCAATACTAGTAAGGGCTTCTAAGAAGCAATGGACAGAATTAACTGCAGCCACAGAGTAGGAGGGGAGGGGGGACTATGGTTTCTGATGGACAAGGGCCCAGAGTGAGGTTAAGGTCAATACAGCTCTCAGCAGTAGAGTTTAGACAGTCTCAGAAAGCCCATTGTGACTAGGAAGGGAAACTAGCTATAAAAGCTGCTGTGACTTCATTGACATGGAAGTCGGAACTCCTGGGCCCACAAGAAGGTCAAGTTTAACATCCTTAGGAGACCCTGGAGGAAAAAGAAATGGTTGAACTATTCTAGTTAGAGAGCACAGGAAACAAAGAAGGAAAACTTAGAAGAAATAGAAGTAGAATGATGCAGCAAATTCACATCTACAGACAGTAGCAACACTAACTGTGACAGCAGTAACCTAGCCTGCTCTGTATTAGACTTCCATTAAAGTTATTACAGCACACCACAGTGACCGTATAGTGCAAAGGAAAGATTAATATGAACTGATTCAAAAGAAATGAAGGTGTCAATTACCCAGGTACATATGCCACCTTACAGGTGCTGCTTATAAAAGCATATGCAATGTTATTTCAATAGTAATCTTCATGGGGCAGGGACACTCCTTAATTTTACTTTTTACATCTCAGTTTCACCTGCAAGCAGGACTGGAAAAGAGTAGTGTTTAAGAATTGGTTAGTATCCCTTTAAATAGTTTGGGCATCCTCTAATGGACCACCTTGTCTTCTATTGAAGAAGCCAGCAGATTCTAATGGAGCAGCAGTGTAAATATGTAGCTAGGTCTTGTATGTTTGTATATGTTTCATAAACACCTTTATTTGGAACCAGATTGTGTCCATATGCTAACCACATATTAACAATGTTTTAGAGACCAAAAACACAATAAAAAGTCAAGGTCCACTTCTTTTATTTCAGTCTCTTGTCATGTGTCATGTTAAAACTACGTATAGTACATTCTCCACCCAGTGAGAGTGTCTGTTGATTTTAATATTTGCTGGAGATAATGTAATGTACTAATAAGAGCTAAAGCACATCCTGCTATCAGATATTATTACTTTAGTTTACCTTGGCTCACTGTCTTCTTGTTTACTGCTTAGTTACTTGTGATTGTCAGGTTTGGACTAACTGTGTCCTTTCTCCAGTCCCCACTCATTTGAGAAGGTGACTAGCAGGAGTCCTAATTCTTTTATGTCTCCAAGTCAGAAGCTATCCAAATAAAATAAGTGCCTTGTCATGGGACAAGAAAACACTGAAATCACAAATGGGCAATGCCAGCATTTCCCTCTTTTCCACAGAGAGTCAATGAAATTCAAATAAATATTTTGACTATTCATCGCTTGAAATTTCTAAGCCTTCCTTTCTTGTCTCTGTAAATGACAAACTGATTTACTGAGTAAAGTTAAAAAAAAACCATACTGAGGTGCACAATGAGAACTTAAAGATTTAGAGTTTACCCAGGCTGATTTACTAATATTGTACAATTTAATGTTTATTTTCAGAAAAGTGTGATTTGGCCATTGTTAGGAATAATCCTTACTCTCAACCTACTCTTCTTAGTCAATATGTTTTTTAACTATCAGAACTATAGCTACAAACTTTTATGCATCCTCTGTGCACCCTTTACACTTAAAAATCAAGATTTATGATCTGAAAATGAATTATGTACTTCACCAGTGACCTACTTTTATTGTAATTCAACCTCCCCAGCCCCACTGCAACCTTCTCAGCTTCATCTGCCTCTAGGAGACAAGAATATGCATGGGAATACCAGCCAACTTTGTCTCAAAAAAGGTGTTTCTGACTTCAGGAAGCACATCACACTTAATCAGAAAGGAAAATTTTGACATGTTTTTTAGATGGTAGATGTACACAGTTTTCTTTGCTAATACATGAATATGTTTTGAACTTTTTTTTATGTTTTCCCATTTTTCAGTAGCACCAGAATAACTAACGAGTGGGATGTGACTACATCATGCATGTGAGAGGGGAAAAAATAAACCATATTAAATTCAATAGTATTATTTAATTATTGCTTGTTTCATGTAACGAGGGTGCTTAGCCCTGTATAAAAACTAGAGTCCATATCCCAAAGACTCTAAAACATAGCTCTATAAAATGTGCTGGGCACTAGAGCTGAGCGGAGGATGACCATTCCATTTCACAGCAACTGTCAAGGTTTAGAAATTTGTTTAAATTCTGCATTGGCAGGAATGCAAAACTTTTTGAATAGTTTAATGAAAACAGAAGTATCTGCATATAGAATTTCTGGTGGTAAGGGCACTGATGTGGGACGCCCTGGTTCAATTCCATGCTCTGCCTAATTTAGAGCAAAGCTTCTCATCCCAGATCGCTTTGAGTAAGGCACAGTGGGGACTTTCATTGAGTCTTGCACATCACAAGGCCCTAACCATGAGGCTGGTGTGCCCTCTCTGATGAAAACATTTGTTGAAACCGTACATTTCTGTGGAATTTTATTTCACCAAAAAATGTTCTTACCAGCTCTATTGGGCACTCCAGAGTAGGGAGATTCAAGCATTTAAACACATCAATCACTTCATGCACGTTAGGAACTTTAACTTTGCATTTGCGTAAACTGACATGTAAGTGTCTGTCTCCTTGATGAGCGTTTCATTTTGATCTAGTTTCAATTTTTTTATAAACTTCTTTGAGAAGTTGGGTTTTCAGATGGATTTGCATGAAAAAAGGCTGATGATTCAGTGTTATGAAAGTTTTTCTACTAATCAAAGGAAATAATGAACAAGCAACATATCAGTGATGTGGAAAAGAAAACAGAAAACTCCACTGCAAGGGAATACCTCACAGGAAGGAGAACAAATAAAAAGACATCAAGAAAAATGATAATGATCATCTGCTGTAATCATTCTACTGATATTAACTTCCCTTCAGACCAAAGGGCTCTCAGGGGCTGGAAGAGACACAGGAGTGGATATGGAATAACTGAAAATTTGGACAGATGAGTATGTTAAGGAACTTTTTCCCATTTCCACCGCTCCTTTCCTAACTCATCCAAAGTAACCCCTGATTTCTATCTCTTTCTTCTTTACCAACAGCCACTTTTAAGATTGCAGTATAAAAGCCAAATGAAAGCCATGTTGAACATCTGCAATGCCCAGTGACTTCAGTGTAGAGCAGTGGTTCCCAAACTGGGGTTTGTGAACCCCTGGGGGTTCGCGAAACGTTACAAGGGGTTCTCAGGAAAAAATTCCCTAATGACGGACAGAACTGTCCCTAGGGACTCCAGGCAGCATGGGGCCAGCAGCCCAGAGCCCCTGGACTTCCAAGAGCTAAGCAGATCAAAGCAAGCATATCTATCACATTGAGGAGATTTAAACTTCAAGACTCCTTACACAAAATAGAAAGGAAGGTGTTTGCTGTTTTTAAAATTAAATAGGCAGCTAGTATTGTTTTAAAAATGATTATGAAGAACAAGTTTAAGCTTTGTTGTAATGTGCATTGTTTGTGTGGACTGCTCAAGACCTGAATGCTTGTGTAGGAGGAACCCTTTCAGTTGGCTTCTTAAATACCTTCATGTGGTTTCACATCTGAAACTCCTTGATGAAACATAGGATCTTTGTCTTATAACAGGATTATTCAAAGTGATACAAGCTACGAAAGTGAAATCTTGGAAGAGTGTTGCCATTTTCATAATGTAATCAAAATATTGTAATGATAAATAATAATAATAGTGTGTAACAGGCATGTCATAAAAACAAATTGTGTATTTCCAAGATCATTGCTTTTATAGTTTATACTCAGGTAAAGGAAAAAATCCCTGGAAATATTAATTTTAAGAGGGAGTTTGTGAGACTTGACATTTTAGTGAAAGGGGTTCACAGGTTGTTAAAGTTTGGAAACCACTGGTGTAGAGTTACAGGTGCTCATCACCTTCTTGGCCTTAGTACATTGTGAGATGCACAGAAAATAAAGAATAAAATAAGCTTGTCTTTCAAGAAATCATGACTTCTATGGGACAACTTAATGACATAATGGAAAATAAGACTGCCTCTGTTTTAATCTTGAGGAATTATGGTCAAACCTGCAGCCCTTACTGGAGTTTAGAACATTTAATGTAACAAGTTAATTTATCCTAAGGTGGGTGGAAAGTCGATGTTTAGTAACACATTCTGTTGCCTTACACTCTGTATTTCTTTATAAAAAATGATTTTACCTCTAAACTCCCAAAGTTGAGTGAGGACCAGCTGTTCAAACAATGCAGAAATGATGTCATACTGGCAAACAGAAGAAAATACTGTAAGGAATTCTGGCTATGTAAGTCCATTTTAAGGTCTGACATTTTTATAAGTATAACAAATACTCAAACCATCCAAAAATGCTTGCTCACAAAAGAAGTATAGCTGTACAAAGAACTATTCTTCCACGTGTATAAGAATTTGTCTTGTGGTGATGGTTTTTTTGTTTCTTTCTTTGAGTTTCCATAACATTTAATTAGCACTCTCTGAGTAATAATGGAACTGCAGTGCATATCGAAACTGTACAACAAATTATAGGACAATAAAGTCTCACTGGAGAAATGAGAATGATTGGTACTACGTTAGATTTTTCTAGCCTCTGATCAGCTTTGAACTCTTTATTCTTGTGATATTCTCTGTCTCTCTTTTTTTTTCCAAAAAAAGAGCAATCTGAACAATCAGTTGTTGCAGAAAATATAGGCTAAATATCAAAAGTGATCCATTCAGCTTCATTTGAATTTAAGAAATAAAAATTGTAAAGACTTTTAAAATAGTACAAAAAAAGGAAGAGTAAGAGGTTTCTAAATCCCAGATTTTAAGAAGCTGATCCTGATCACATATGTTGATTGAGGCGATTTTACACTTTCTGTCTCCCTCTCTCTCTCTATCTCTCCCCTACCATGGGACTGTACTGTTACTTAGCAGCTGGCTACAATCTGATTTTTTTGTCTTCTGGGTACAAAAACCTGCGCATCACTGAGCTGGTGATTCAAGAAATGAGGTACTGGAATATTTAATACAAATCTTGAAAGCCGCCACTCCAAGTTGGAATATTCTCTGTGTATTATTGAAAATGTCAAAATCTTTGAATGCGAGGGGTTAAATTATGTCTGATCAGAGTATGCATTAGAGGAACTGGGTTTTTTATTGGAAAATTGGGATTTCGACAAAATATTTTTTTTTCATGAAAAGTATCTGTTTTTTCCATGGAAAATTTAAAATGTTTGTCAAAACAAACCTCCAAGTTTTTGGACCTAAAAATGTAAACTTAGGGTGTTTTAGCCAAAAGAATTCCATGTTGTGGTTTTTGATGAAAAGCTGAAACTTTCCATGGTGGTGGAGAACACCTGGTTTTATGACCTAGTCTAGCAACAGTGCTAGAAAGCTCTGACTGGATGACACTTTTATTCTTACAGCAATTATAGAAGAGCTTGGGAGAGAGATGAGTTAAAGAAGTGGACAATCAGGAAAAGGTACAAATGAAGAGGCTCTTTAGGTGAAAGTAAAGGAGGAAAACAGACTGTTATTCTGACCTTGGCCCTTTTCATGGGAAGCCATTTCTCCAGGTTCGGTCATATTCCTCCTTCCCAGGTTACCCTGCAGCCTTCTCCCAGGCTTTAATACATCTGTAGTTAGTTGACCCAAAAGAGCGTGCTTGAGATAGATGCCATCACTGCGATTGCCCATTTCTGCCAGATTGAAGTGTGAGGGCCTTTGCATTAAATGTGAATCTTGGCTTAGTGAGAATTCCAAAACTAGCTGAATCTTGTAGTTGGGCATTCTCTAGCAAGTAACAGTGAACCAACTATGTTTTTTCCACTGCTTTGGTGTTTGCAAGTGAATTGAACACATGAGTAAAGCTTTCCCTGAGTCTTAATGTTTCATTTTCTTGGAGGATATAAAAGGATTCACATTGCTCCCTCTCTCTTGTTCTGGGTACTGACTTTTTCAAAGTGTTGCAGCAAATTATAAATTATGTGTAAAATAAAAACTCCCCAAGCAGTGTCCTAAAAGATTAAAGAGTGTTAGAGTCCTTGTTGCACTCTCTTGTTTCTAGAAATATTTTCCTCAGAGTGACACAAGCTTTTCTTTTATATATTCTCATTGCTAGTCTGTAATATCACCACATATGGATATGTTTTCTGAGAATAATGGGTGAAAAAATGTGCTGTCTGCATTATAATAAAGAATCCTTTGCTTAAAATGGGGGCTAGGTTGTTTCCTTTCAGGGGAAAAAACAAAACAAATTTCAGGCCAAAAAAAAAACCACCACAAAATAAAGCAGATTTTTGAGGGAGTCTAAATGCTGAAGTCTAAGAGTAGAGCTAGTAAAAAAAAACAATTACTTAAATAGTGTGTGAGAATTTTTCCCATTTCTCTATTACAGAGATAGGCAACCTATGGCATGGGTGCCGAAGGCGGCACACAAGCTGATTTTCAGTGGCACTCACACTGCCTGGGTCCTGGCCACCAGTTCAGGAGGCTCTGCATTTTAATTTAATTTTAAATGAAGCTTCTTAAACAGTTAAAAGCCTTATTTACTTTACATACAACAATAGTTTAGTTATATATTATAGACTTATAGAAAGAGACCTTCTAAAAATGTTAAAATGTGTTACTGGCACGCAAAACCTTAAAGTACAGTGAATAAATGAAGATTCGGCACACCACTTCTGAAAAGTTGCCGACCCCTGCTCTATTGGCTCTAACATGGACTTTCCAATCTGGCTTGTTGTTTCTAAGACAGCTAGAGAGGGATTATCATGATAGAGATGGAGCCCATATAAAAAATGCCTCAGGGACTTTAAGCAATTGTCCTAAGCCATCCTCTGAGAACATGTAGCAAGAAATGAACACAGCCACCTTTAGATAGTGAATAACAACCAATAATCAAAGGTAACAATCATCCATCATCTCAAGGCATATTTCAAAGGGACATAGCCTTCTTGCAGATCAAGTACCACATGGATCAATCTGTAGCTAGGTCCTTAAGATGGTCTGGCTGGATGTTCAGTGCGTCTGTCCCTGGCAATCTGATTGAACCAAAGAAGCTTTTGGTGACCACATGATTGCTGGCTGTGTAGCAGCATTCCTTGGCAAATATGCTTTGTAATTCACCGGTCTGTCCTCCTAATAATATGTCTGTAGCAAGAAAGACACCACAATTAAACCAATGCTGATGGAGGCAGCTGCTGGGTTCAGCAACAAATATCCTCATTGCTGATCTTAACAAGGAGCAGCTGACAAAGACTATAACAAAGGCAGCTGATGAATCTAATAATAGAGCCGGTCTAAAATTTTCCGATGGAACATTTTTTTCTATTGAAAAATGCTGATTTTGTTGAAATTGGAATGTCAAGAATGTGTCAACAGTTTTGTGGGAAATTATTGAAATGTATAATTTCAATAGGCTTAAATATTTCATTTCAGATATAATTACTTTGATTGTTTCAACTTTATCATTTCATTAATTATAATGGTATGCCCTTATGAAAATGACATAGAATCATAGGACTGGAGGGATCTCAAGAAGTCATCTAGTCCATACCCCTGCACTCAAGGCAGGAGTATGTAATAATAATACCATTCCTGGCAGGTTTTTGTCTAACCTGCTCTTAAAAACCTCCTATTATGGAGATGCCACAACCTCCCTAGGCAATTTGTTCCAATGCTTAACTACCTTTATATGTTTTGAAACAGTTGAAATGAAATTTCAGAATATTTAATTTTACAAAAAAATTGTGGTAAAAAATAAATCTCAGAATCAGGGTAAAACCAAATTTCATAATCTCAGAATTTCTTATGGGATAGAAATTCAGGGATTATTTGTCGTCCTCCCCGCCCAAACTCTATCTAATATCATAGAAGCATGATTTCATCCATTGGTATGAGGAGATCATTTACCAATGCAACCAGTGCCCTCTTTTTACTATGTCTTGATCAGAACTCAGGTTAATATGAACTCTGAAACATCTGGATACTCTGAGAGCTCTCACCAAAACCTTTTCAATAGCCTTAATCAAAAAATGAAGACAGGCAAAGGACAATTTCTGTGTTAAGTGATGGTTTCCTGGGCAGAAGTAATATAAGACCATCTTAAGGGAAGTTTGAACCCCATTAGAGAATGTTTCCTAATATTCTGCTTACATGTTTTATTGCTTAGTGTAATGGCTAAGCCATACATAGCTTGACCATACCCCCAGGCAGTTGCCCAAACTGCCAGTCTTGGAGGCAGACACCCACAGCTACAGCCAATAGACGAAACAAGGCCTGATATAAAGGGGAGAGTACAGAGAAGGAAGAATAAGTAAAAAGGCCTAGGAGAGCAAAGAGATGATTGTCCTATACCTGGCTACCTCCAAAACACAAGCTGGGAGACTGAAAGAGATTATAAGCCCTAATATTGAAGGGCTGTTAGACTTAATTGGAGGTTTCAGAGTGGTAGTTGTATTAATCTGTATCAGCAAAAAAAAAACGAGGAGTTCTTGAGGCACCTTAGAGACTAACAAATTTATTTGAGCATAAGCTTTCATGGGCTAAAGCCCACTTCAT
Organism: Gopherus flavomarginatus; assembly: GCF_025201925.1. NCBI lineage: Eukaryota > Metazoa > Chordata > Testudines > Testudinidae > Gopherus > Gopherus flavomarginatus. The sequence continues at coordinate 198,542,846 of NC_066617.1, read as the reverse complement.
CAGATGCATAGAGTGGAAAATACAGTAGCAGGTGTATTTATACATATTACATGAAAAGATGGGAGTTGCCTTAATACGTGGGGGGTCAGTCTAACAAGACAATTTAATTATCAGTAGAATACCAAGGGAAGAAAAATCACAGATTGACAGAGCCAGAAGGGTACCCAGAAGTCACCTACTACAAGACAGGCCTAACAAAGATAGTAACAGAACACCTACACCTAACTGTCACCTACACTAACTAAAACCTATACAGCGCCTCATCGAAGTTCTACAACCGATCCTGAAGGATGATCCCTCACTCTCACAGACCGTGGGAAACGGGCCAGTCCTCGCTTACAAACAGCTTGCCAACCTGAAGCAAATACTCACCAACAACTATACACCACACAACAAAAACACTAACCCAGGAACTCAACCTTGCAACAAACCCCGCTGCCAACTCTGTCCGCATATCTATTCAAGGGACAGCATCATAGGACCTAACCACATCAGCCACACCAGCAAGGGCTTGTTCACCTGCACATCTACCAATGTGATATATGCCATAATGTGCCAGCAATGCCCCTCTGCCATGTTCATTGGCCCAACCAGACAGTCTCTATGTAAAAGAATAAATGGACATAAATCTGACATCAGGAATTACAACATTCAAAAACCAGCAGAAGAACACTTGAATCTCCCTGGTCACTCAATAACCTTAAAAGTGACAATTCTTCAACAATAAACGTTCAAAAACAGACTCCAAGGTGACACTGCAGAACTGGAATTAATTTGCAAACTGGACACCATCAAATTAGGCCTAAATAAAGACTGGGAGTGAATGAGTCATTACAAAATCAAATTTTACCATACTAATTTCCTCCTACTGTTACTCACACCTTCTTGTCACCCTCATTACCACTACAAAAGTGATTTTTCCTCTCTTGGTATTCTGCTGGTAATTAAAATGTCTCATTAGACTGACCCCTCCACCTGATAAAGCAACTCCCATCTTTTCAAGTACTATGTTTAAATGTACCTGCTACTGTATTTTCCACTCCATGTATCCTATGAAGTGGGTTCTAGCCCACGAAAGCTTATGCCCAAATATATTTGTTAGTCTTTAAGGTGCCACAAGGACTCCTCTTTGTTTTTTTAATTGGAGGTGAGGCTCCAGGAACTGACCTGACTAAGAACAAACTAAGGAGGGTCAGTTCAGGAGCCTTTCAAGAGCACAACAAGAGATGGTGACACTTAATTTCATCCAGCTACTTTTATTTACCCTATACTGTACCCTAGACAAAAAACTAGCTGTAAACAATTCTCTGCTTATCATACTAAAGCTGTCTAACAGATGCAGGGAAGCCGAATGTTGCCTAGGTTGCCTATTGCATATCCTATTTTTTTTGCATTTACGGTACAGAAAAAAGGGTGGCACTTTTATGTATGGAGAATATTCTATGCATTTTTTTCTGATTTCTTTTGCTATCCCATTATTGCAACTGTCTCTTTTTTTTTTAGGTGAGTGTGTGTGTTGGTTTTGTTGATATTAGATTTAACGCACACACACCCCCACACACAAAAAAGCAGTATTAGACTTGCACAGTATGTTTTTTGTCAGTTTTCTTTAACACTGTCATAAACAGATAGTAGGAGTTAATAGAACAGAAGTACTTTATATCTCTTTTGCCTGTTAAGGGTTAACAAAATCAGTGAGCTTGGCTGTCACCTGAGCAGAGGACCAATCAGAGAACAGTATACTTTCAAACTTGAGGGAGGGAAATTTTGTGTGTGTGCTGTTAGTTTTTTAGTTGTTCACTTTGGGGGCTCAGAGGGATCAGACGTGCAACCAGGTTTCTCTCCAATCTCTCCAATACAGGCTCTTATAAGTTTAAAATAGTGAGTACTGGATAGATAAGGCAAGCTAGGCTTATGTTTGTTTTCTTTATTTGCAAATGTGTATTTGGCTGGGAGGAGTTCAAATTTATATTTTGCTGAAAGGATTTTAATTTGTACTTGAATACTTAGGCTGGGAGGATATTCCCAGTGTCTATAGCTGAAAAGACCCTGTAACATATTCCATCTTAAATTTACAAAGATAATTTTTACCTTTGTTCTTTCTTTAATTAAAAGTTTTTCTTGTTTAAGAACCTGATTGTTTTTTTATTCTAGTGTGAGACCCCAGGGGACAGGGTCTGGATTCACCAGGGAATTGGTGAGGAGAAAGGAGGGAAGGGGGAGAGAGAGGTTAATTTCTCTCTGTGTTAGGATTATTGTGTCTCTCAGGGAGAATATGGGAGGGGAAGAGAGAAGGAGGGGGGAAGGTGCATTTTCCTCTCTGTTTTAAGATTCAAGGAGTTTGAATCACAGTGATCTTCCAGGGTACCCAGGGAGGGGAAGCCTGGGAGAGGCAACGGTGAGGGAAAGGGTTTACTTTTCTTGTGTTAAGATCCAGAGAGTCTGGGTCTTGGGGGTCCCTGGGCAAGGTTTTGGGGGGACCAGAGTGTACCAGGCACTGGAATTCCTGGTTGGTGGCAGCACTACAGGTTCTAAGCTGGTAATTGAGCTTAGAGGAATTCATGCTGGTACCCCATCTGTTGGACGCTAAGGTTCAGAGTGGGGAATTATACCACGACAAACACTTTGTCCAGTAATAGTGGCAGTGGTTCATCTTATGCTTATAAACAATATTCAGTACAGTAAAGTACTCGGTAGAATATTTTGCAACAATATCTGGTAAGAATGTGCAACAATCAGATATAAACAAGTGATATAAAATATTAAAAACTAATGCTGAAATTCTGGGATGGAGATTTCCATTGTTCTTTGTAAGAAAAGCTTTTCCGTACCAAAAATGTACTACTACATATTTAGTGCTGATAACTGTCTTCAAATCACAGGGGAATCTACTTTTTGAGGAAAATTCCCTCTCCTTCTGCATTATTACTGCCCTGCAATGACTCTTGTGTAGGCCAGTTTGTAAACTAGGGCTCTGGGAATTTTCTCACGCCCGTACAACTCTCTCAGTGGCCTTGTCTGGTAATGACCAGTGCTAATGTATAATATGAGGTTCATGTGTTAGCGTTTTCATAGGAATTTCCCAACCTGCATTCCTGGTATTTACTATACTGCTGCAAAGTGAGACATTAGTGAAAAGCGGGGGCGGGGAGGACCATTCTACAATTTCCTTTCAGCACATTTACAGCTATTTTTCAAGCTCAGCATGTATGTTTTGGAGGGAAGAAAGGGTCAGGGCACTCAAATTGTTGTCTTAAATAAAATTTCAATCAGGCTAAAGGCTGGTTCTCTAGACAACTGTTAAATTGCAGGTGTGCAAATCTACAAAATGTGCAATTTGGTTAAACAAACGAAAGCCAGCTGTGACTGTAAAGCCATGAAACTTTTCTTAGTCTGAGGTGAAATAAATATAATAAAAAAAATGAGGAGCAGCATGAAAAAAGCTGGGTCAGGATTCTGGCTAGAAGTTAGGAATGTGAAACACCTACTGTACTGTACTTCAGTGAATATGCCCCAGGAGACCTTATTTAGGCAGTAGAAGTGGTGCTCTCAGAAACATTGCTTGTAAAATCCCTGTGAAGTCTTGCAGTCAAGAAGACTTCAGTGCTTCCTATCCATAACATCCCACAACTGAAATGTTAGCTAGTCTTGAACCATTTTCAGATTCTAGTCTCTGTTTACTCACTGGTATTCATGTTTAATAAGCTTCTGAGTCAATATTTATAACTGAGATCAGAGTAATGAATAGATTGTTACGAATTACTCTTGCAGGTCTACTCTTGTTCTCATCTTCTCCGGGGGGCCACCTATGTAAAACTCATTGCAGGATTGAGTTTAAATTGTTCTGACCAACAATTCTGTTTAGCATTACGTAGTAAGAAGAATTTAGATATTGACAATAGAAAGAAAAACTGGAACTTGCTTTCTTACTAATTTTAAGTCCTCACTTATGCCAAACTGTGAATTGATTTCCTGATAGGAGTATTTCACCAAAAGCAGTGATAGTGAACCAATGGTATGTGCCTTGAGTTGGTCAGAACAATTTAAACTCAATCCTGCAATGAGTTTTACATAGGTGGCCCCCCGGAGAAGATGAGAACAAGAGTAGACCTGCAAGAGTAATTCACAACAATCTATTCATCAGATTTTGCCTTTCCTTTTCTGTTTGCTGATTAGCCATGAACAAAACCGATTTTCTTAGGGATATTCACTATTCAAATTTGTTAAAAGAATTATGGGAATAATTTTATGTTCCTGCCTCATTTGCCATCAGTTTGTTGTGACTGTGAAATTTGATTCAACACCTAGATCAAATGTTTCCTGATTTGGAGAGAATTGGTTTTCCATTATAAATACTGACATTTAGTATTTAAAAATTCAGGTTCTGTAAATATTCACAAATATTTGCTTAAAACTGATCATTTATTCCTGCCAGAAAACTCTTTTGCTAGGATATTTTTAGGACAGAACCACAAATGGGGAAGAACAGCTATTTATCTAGGTAGGTACAGGCGTGTCTACACTGCATACTAAGTCTGGGGCTGTAGCACCCTGGCTTGTGAACTCTGTGTTTCCAAGTCTATTATGCTTCAGTGTCCACACAGCATTGCAAACCTGGGTTTAGAGTTGCTAGACCTGGGTCTGAGAGCTGTACTAACACATCCATACTGCAATAGGACGAGGGAGAAATTTATTATCCCCATTTTACAGATGAGGAAATGAGGCACAGATAGCCTAGAGGTTTGCCTGACATGACAAAAGGAATGTGTAGCAGAGCTAGGAACTGAATCTACATTTCCTAAGACTAACATCTTAATCAGAATGACATCCACAGTCTGAATTAATTTTCCTGAAACCATTTTTGTAGTTGTCCCTTTTTAAGTGGAATATGGACTGAAAGGGAAGGCAGGCGTAGAACAAAGGTGGAAAGAAATGAAAGAGGATAATGGGAGGGGGACACCTGAATAACCGATTTTTTTTCCACTGGGCATCACAGCATGGGGAGGAGACCACCAGCCTCTGTGGAGAAAGAAGTGGTTCAGGACTATTTAGAAAAGCTGAACATGCACAAGTCCATGGGGCCAGATGCCCTGCACCCGGAGGTGCTAAAGGAGTTGGCGAATGTGACTGCAAAGCATTGGACATTAAGCTTTGAAAATTCATGGTGATAGGGGGAGGTCCCGGATGACTGGAAAAAGTCCTAATGTAGTGCCCATCTTTAAAAAAGGGAAGGAGGAGGATCCGGGGAACTACAACCCAGTCAGCCTCACCTCAGTCCCTGGAAAAATCATGAAGCAGGTCCTCAAGGAATCAATTCTGAAGCACTTAGAGGAGAGGAAAGTGATCAAGAACAGTCAGCATGGATTCACCAAGGGCAAGTCATGCTTGACTAACCTCATTGCCTTCTATGATGAGATATATTTGCAGATGACACTAAACTGAGAGGAGTGGTAGATATGCTGCAGGGTAGGGATAGGATACAGAGGGACCTAGACAAATTAGAGGATTGGGCCAAAATAAATCTGATGAGGTTCAACAAGGACAAGTGCAGAGTCCCGCACTTAGGACGGAAGAATCCCATGCACTGCTACAGTCTAGGGACTGAATGGCTAGGCAGCAGTTCTGCAGAAAAGGATCTAGGGGTTACAGTGGATAAGAAGCTGGATATGAGTCAGCTTGTGTGTATGCTCTTGTTGCCAAGAAGGCTAACAGCATTTTGGGCGTATAAGTAGGGGCATTGCTGGTAGATCGAGGGATGTGATCATTCCCCTCTATTCGACACTGGTGAGGCCTCATCTGGAGTACTATGTCCAGTTTTGGGCCCCACGCTACAAGCGGCATGTGGAAAAATTGGAAAGAATCCAGCAGAGGGCAACAAAAATGATTGAGGGCTCGAACACATGACTTATGAGGAGAGGCTGAGGGAACTGGTATTGTTTAGTCTGCAGAAGAGAAGAATGAGGGGGGATTTGATAGCTGCTTTCAACTACCTGAAAGGGGCACTTCCAAAGAGGATGGATCTAGACCAGGGTTTTCAGATAGTGGTCGCCGCTTGTGTAGGGAAATCCCCTGGAGGGCAGGGCTGGTGTGTTTACCTGCCCTCAGGGCTAGTGCTACCATTAAGGCAAACTAGGTGGTTGCCTAGGGCGCCAAGATTTGGGGGCGCCAAAAAACGGTGCCCCTAATTTTTTTTACAGCATTCCTCCCCGAGCGCGCGGTTGCTGCTCCACTTCTCCCACCTCCCAGACTTGCAGCACCAGGCAGCTGTTTGGACCCGCAAGCCTGGGAGAAGAATTAGAGAGGGGCAGCGTGCTTGGGGAGGAGGCAGAGCAGAGGTGAGCTGAGGTGGGAAGGTGCCGCACGGCTCCCCGGGGTGGGAGCTGCCACGGGGGGAGTGTCTCAGAGTGGGGGGGGAGCTGCCGCAGGGCTAGGGGGAGGGCACAAGGTGGAAGTTTCGCCTAGAGCAAGAAATTTCCTTGCAGCGGCCCTGCCTGCCCCATCCGCAGGTCCAGCCAATCGTCACTCCCACTGGCTACAGACTGCTGCTCCAGGCCAATGGGAGCTGCTGGAAGCCTCTTGGCCCGTGCCACTTCCAGTAGCTCCCATTGGCCCGGAGCAGCGATCCATGGCCAGTGGGAGTTACAATCGGCTGGACCTGTGGACAGGGCAGGTAAACGCACGGGCCCGGCCCGCCAGGGGATTTCCCTACACAAGCGGTGACCGCTGTTTGAGAAACCCTGATCTAGACTGTTCTCAGTGGTACCAGATGACAGAACAAGGAATAATGGTTTCAAGTTGCAGTGGGGGAGGTTTAGGTTGGATATTAAGGAAAATCACTAGGAGGGTGGTGAAGCACTGGAATGGGTTACCTAGGGAGGTGGTGGAATCTCCTTCCTTAGAGATTTTTAAGGTCAGGCTTGACAAAGCCCTGGATGGGGTGGTTTAGTTGGGGACTGGTCCTACTTTGAGCAGATAACCTCCTGAGATCCCTTCCAACCCTGATATTCTATGATATTGTATGATCCATGTTTCTTTGCCAGGCATAATATGTGGCATCAAAACATGAGAGAATTGAAATATTGTGTCAGAACAAATGAGTTACCCAAGAGTCTGAAACAGTGGTATATATATGGAGGCTCTCAGATGCCAGAGTGATGGGTAACAGTACAAAATCCAGCATAAGAGAAATTCATATTTCTGCTTGAAAGGTCTGGCTGGTGGGAAGGCAAGTTTTTTTTTCTTCTGCAAACTAATCATCTGTTGCCATTTTGTCCTCATACTCCCATAAGAAGTATTTGGGTGGTATTGCTTTAATCTGTTGGAATGGGAAATCATGCATATATGAAGCGTTCTCATATATCATTGTAGTTTTTTATTCTACATCCACCAACTGATATAAAATATTTCCTCCCATAGACTGAAATCCCACAGATGATGGTCAAGTGACCTTTACCACAGTCAGAAAGAACATTCATTTCCCATCAGACTTTTAAGTAAACATACATGAGGTTCATATTTACTTTACTAGCACTACAGATTTGGAACCAAAATGAATAGTCACCATCTGTGTGATATCCAGTAGTAAACACTTTTTTAAAGCTCTAAGCTTTTGGAAGTGTTAGTTCACCTGTCTAAAGAACAGACAAACTTGGTTAAGGATGAGACATCTGGCAGGGCATATAATCCACCCAGGAAATATCCTTTTCAAAATTAGTGTTGAAGACTACAGTAATAATTAGCAGGTAGCAGTTGGACTTGCATTTAGTGAGAGAGAGGGGGAGAGATTCAGACCCCGCAGTATTACTCATCAAATTTAGCCAAATTGAACTTGTTCATTTGGCACAGGCACTCGAAACAGATGAAACACCTTCTTTCCTGGAACAGTGTGAGAAACTCCCTGAGAGTGAGAAACTCCCTGAATTTTTCATGGGATTCTGGTAACTTACACTTAGACAAAAATACTGCAGGTTGGTTTAAGCTACTGCCTGCATTAGAGAGGGTTGGAGTGTGAGAAACTTTGCAATAGCAATAGCCCCTAGGAACGTAGAGGCTTGTTTTCCATTACTTGTAGCTAACTTAGTCATTGATCTCTGTGCAAAGTGGATATAAAACACCTACTTTATGATTTAATAGTTTTATGATGATAGCAGGGTGGGTCAGAAGTTAGGACACTGGACTAGGAGAGCTGAGTTCAATTCCTAGATCTGCCATTGACAGCCATGTGACCTGGGGCAAATCACCTCACCCCTCTCTGCCTTTCTTTGTCCTGCCACCTTTTGTCCATCTTTCCTCTTTTTTATTTAGATCGTAAACTCTCTTTACAGCAGGGCCCCTTTCCTCCTAACTCCATGGGAGTGGAGCGTCAAGAGCCTAACGCAATCTCAGCTGAGGCTTTTTGGTGCTATTTTATTTAAAACAAGTAATAATAGCCCCAAAATTGCTGATGAGCCTACCATCTTAAATAGACTAAGGAGGTATTATTCCCAGTTTGCAGATGTGGAACTGAAAAATCCAGAGATTATAATTTGCCCAGAGCCACGCCCGAAATTGAGTAGGGAATTGAACACAGATCTCCTGACTGAGTCATTGACTAGTGCTTTAATTACCATCTGTCCTCTTTCTGTAGCAAGGATCCTTCTTTCTTGAGTTTAATCCCATCTCTTTCTTGACTTCCATTGTATGGTTACTTCTTGATCAGTTGGTCAATTTTACTTTCACCAGTACTAATTTTGGGTTATTTCACTAGACCGCTTGCCCTGTGGGTTACTGTTTCCCTCCCTCTCCCCCAGGAAATCTAACTTTTGCTGTTCTTTGTAACCTGCATGTCTGCCACATGCAAGAAGCAGGGATGGAAGTGCTAACTGAGTGAACAGAGTCAGTAACATTTGAACCCTCTCTGACCTTCAAATGGCAAAATAAGGGAATTAAAAGGAGCTGCTACCAGAATATATCCCCCTCTCAGGTGATGAACCATTTCTTTATAAATCTTGCATGAATCTTCCTTTTGAACTTGGAATTCAACTGAATCTGTATGGTAGAAGTGTCAGGGACAAGTAAAGGGGAAGGGCTTAAAAGTGTGCATATGAATGTGTGTGAGGAAGTGGATGGAAAGGTAGAGAAGAAACAGCCTGAAGTATAATCTGGCCTGTGTCTAGGAATATGATCCATAGTTGATACAGGGCATCCAGCACTAGTTTCTATTCCAATCTATCTCAACCCAGCCTGTAAATTCTTTGGAACTAGTGAGTTAAAAGAGGAAAGGGCCTGGCAAAGATAGTGGAGTAGCATCCCAAAAGCAGACAAAGAATGGAGTGGATCCTGATGCATGATGGATGGATGAGTTACCTACAAGGTCATAGGCCAAAGAGCCTTGCAGAGGTTACCAGTGCAGGTCTGAAAGGTATCAAAGTCCAGGGAGTGCTGAATCTGAAACATATTTTCTTTTTCATTTTGGTTCATGCTACAAGAAATCATGTGGTCATACTATCTGAAAGCACATGTTTTTATTGTATTCAGAATTATTTTCTACACTTAAAACAGAACTTTTATAAATGTTATTCAGCTGTTTTGAACTGAAATGTCTGTAAAGTTTTCCTTACCCTAGTACCCCTTTTCAAGACCTAGACAGAAACAGCTGTTAATATCTTTTAGTCCTTCCGCTTAAGTGTTGTGTCATTACTTTAAAATGGCAGTTTATCTCCTCTCCCAGGGTTCTCTGCATTGCAGGAGTCTTGCTGTTTTGCCATATTCTTTTTGCACCCACCACTTCAGAATCGCTCTGTCAAACACACCAATCCCTGTTGTCATATTTTAAGCATTAAAGGCATAGCTTTCATTTCTAAAAAGCATGTAGGAGTATGATTGAAAGGTATTGTTAAGCAAAAACAATGCTTTGCATTCTCCAGTAAAACTTGTAAAGTATTGCAAAGTATTAGATGGCTTTCTCAGATCCTGTGGGACTATAAAATATATATTTGTTTAATTAATGTGTTAAGGAATGAATTTACTTCAAGCACAGAATAATTGGAATAACAATAAACAATTTGTGCCCAGCACAATGGGAGTCTCAATCCCAATGTATAATATACACATTTATTATTATTGCTGTTGCTGTTTTTACTGCTGTTAATGATAAACATTTCTACAACTTTTGAACTGTCAGCATATCATTTTTTTCAAGTTGAGAGGCAACATGGCCTACTACATAGGACTAAATTCTTTTCCTAACTGGCACTGTCCTGCTATAAGGCCTTGAGCAAATAACTTCATCTGTGTCTGCTCCAACCCCTACTCTTTGTCTTCATGTCTCTTTCAATTATAAGCTGTTTGGAACACAGTCTGTTTCTTTCTATATGTTTGTCCCTAGCCTCTGTTTGCCAAAAGCTGGGAATGGGTGACAGGGGATGGATCACTTGTTGATTACCTGTTCTGTTCATTCCCTCGGGGGCACCTGGCATTGGCCACTGTCGGAAGACAGGATACTGGGCTAGACGGATTTTTGGTCTGGCCCAATCTGGCTGTTCTGAAGTTGTCCAGAGCATGGTACAATGAGTCCCCAGTCTCAGTTGGAGCTTCTAATCATTACTGCCATACAAATAATAGTCTGCAGATTTTTTTTGATTTTTTTTACAAGACTATAGAATTGTAAGGAATTATTTCCATGCCCACAGATTCTCTGGAGACTAGATATGAGGATGTGGGGAGGCAAAAGGCTGTTGGAGGTACCCTAACGATGGGAAAGCTGTTTCTTTTTGGCGGTCATTTGGTTGAAATAACATATATTTAATTTTTCAAAAGGCTTTACATAAAAATAAGTGTCACCTGTGTCTCTGTATTATGTCTCTCTCTCTCTTTTTTTTTTTTAAATACATAAAATGGCATCACTTTTTCATTATCTCTACTGTGTGAATAGTGTCTCTGCATTTGGAAATTGTTATTGGACTCTTACTTCACTGCAGGGTGTCCACTGATAAATTCACCAGATAAATACATGCGTAAGTAAATTACATAGTTTTTTTTAAAAAAAATCCATAATATAACTTTTAAAACTTCTTAGAATATTCTTACTTTTCTGTTAATTCTGCTAAATTCAGCATTGTTTCAGTCCTACTCTAGATTGTCAAAATGATGGCTTTCAGTTTTGATTCTGAGTATCTTTTTAATTATATTTGACAGCAAGAACTTTGTGATTTACTTTTTTTTGTCAGATGTCATTGTTAGAATGTGCAATATACAATGTTACCCTGGAGTTTGCTGTTATGTCCATAGGTAGGGAAGGTGTCAGGATATCACCACCTCACCGATGCCTCCAGCAAGTATGTTAACAGCTAGCTATGAAGGCATCTGTGTAGGTGCTGGTTGTCTTCACTTCTCCATTTGTATTTTATGCTTCATTATAATTTGTAATGTTGTTATAGTCATGTTGGTCCCAGGCTATTAGAGAGACGGGGTGGGTGAGATAATATCTTTATTGGACCAGCTTCTGCTGGACCAACAGAAGTCAGTCCAATAAAATATATTATCTCACCCATTTTGCTTCCTTATAGTGGAAGTTAAAATACTGGACTTCAGATCACCTTATAGCCTTGGAAAAAATGAATTATCTTTTCAGGGGAAAGGGAATGTAGCCCTTGAGTGTTTTCTAGAGAATTCCCCAGCCATTCACCCCCATAAATTGCTGGTGAGACGTTTTTAAATCCAAGTTAGGATTGCAGCTATTGAACTTTCTTAAGACCTATCCCAGCAGCATATTTGCACTGAGCACTCAAGTTTCCGAGGTGTGAGTGACTAAAAACTAGAAAACATAGTAGGTTTATGCCAGAAATGTAGAATTCAGGTACAAAATAACAAAATAATCTGGCTCACACAATGGAATATTTCCTGTCTGAAATAATTACACACAACTTGGGTGGGCTTCTGAATAGTGAGCAGGGGGAAAAACCACCACCACCAAAGATTAAAAATTGACTGTTTCTCGTAAACAGGGGAGGCAACCCAGAAAGCTTGAAACACTGAGAACCACAGTAAATGTGTAGCAGGTCTGGACTGACCCAACTGCAGGCAAAAGGCTGCACTGTATTTTGTATTAGCCAATTCTGTCAGCTCTTAGCATTTCATGCCAGCAATATCATAGAACTGTTTGAGTGCAGATGAAGGGGGGGGGAGGGAAGAACAAAAGAACTTTGAAAAAGATTAGATATTTAAATAGCTTGTTTGAATGTCCCTAGTTATATTAATTAGGCTGAAAACAAACTGTAAAGGCTTGAAACCTTCATGTTTCAGGGCAGAAACTAGCCACTAATGGACAGGGGTTAGAAATGTTGTATGCAGTGTTCCTGTATCCATGCCAGGATATTAGCGAAACAAGGTGGGTAATATCTTTTATTGCACTAACTTTTTGTGAGAGAGACAAGCTTTCTGGCTATACTGAGAACCTTTCCCAGGAAGAGCTTTGATTGTCACAGCTAAATACATGATCAAATAGATAGTTTAGCATAAGCTTTTAGCACATATTTTAAGGGTTCATTCAAGGTGAAGTGGCCCTCTGTCACTCCTGTAGGCATAGGACAAAAAGGAGGGTTAGTGGATTACAGATTGTTATAAATCATAAATCTGAAGAGCTCTGTGTAGCTCAAAAGCTTGTCTCTTTCATAAACAGAACGTGATCCAATAAAAGAGATTCTCACCCATCTTGTCTTCCCCTTCCAACTGTAGAGTTGTGCAAGGGCCTGACATAGTCCCAGGCTATGCTGTACCTGTGCGATCGTAGCACCATAGTGCAGTGGAAGGGAATTTTCCATTGCTGTAGTTAGTCTTCATCACCAAACGATGGTAGCTTGATTGACAAAAGCATTATTCCATTGACCTGGACATGCCTACACCGGGGGTTATTTCAGAGTAATTGGCTAAGGGATGTGAAATTTTTACATTCTCTGAGCAACATAGCTAGGTAGATCTAAATTCAAATGTAGAGCAATCCCCACTGCCTGCATTATGGGTGCACGGGGAACATGTAAAGCTGGTGCCCACCTCAATACCAGACTTCCTGTGAGAGATATGAGGGGAGCATAGGGCCAAAGGGAGAAAATCTAAAATATTACTCTACATGCGTCTCTTTTCTGGGGTAAAAGCTGAAGTCTTCCAGCTTCCTGTCCCCACAATAAATCAAACCAGGGTTGTGAAAAGTATCGGCACTGAACATCCATCTGAGTCTTGATATGGTGCATTTTAAAGTCTGATGGGTTCCAAACCTGTGTCCATGTTTGCAAACATACACTAAGAAATTTGTGAATTTTACTCTCTCAGCTAGGCTACCTCTCTCTCTTCCACTAGGAGCTGCCTCCTCTAGGATGATCAGACAGCAAGTGTAAAAAATCGGGACGGGGGGGCATAGAAGTCTGTATAAGAAAAAGGCCCAAAAATCGGGACTGTCCCTATAAACTTGGGACATCTGGTCACCCTAGCCTCCTCCTTTCCTACCCTCCCCTCTCCCCATAAAGCTCAGAATTCCCCACTAAAGATGTCTAGGGTATTACTTGTTGGGAGTACAGTAGAGACAAATGTGGAGGGTTTTCCTTAGATGTTACACTGCAGCACACTAAAAACTCCATGTGAACACAGCAGTGTTGATTAGCTTCCAATTTTTATGAACCAAACTGTGAGGCTGAGTTCATGAACCCCTTGATGAATCAACCCTCCAGACTTGCAAGCTCCTAGCCAGGATATAATCACTCCTGAAAAAAAATCTTTTTATTATACTTGAACTAAAAATTTACCATAACTGAATATTTTTACATGAGATCTATGGGAGAAAATTCATCTCTGATGTAATGCCATTAACATTGTTGGAGTTACACCATGCAAGAGTTTGGTCCATTACATTTTTTTTTCTCTTAAGGAGATTTGATCCATTTTCTGCAAAAGCTCTATTGATTGAATATTTTGGCCAACAGTTCGATGAAACCAATACTACAAAAACATATCACACGATCCTCAAAAATGTCTATAATGATTTTTTTTTGGTACCATACAAACATTTTGAAAAAATTGCAGAAAGGAAACCAAACCACAAAGTCTATTTAGCAAATTCAAAATGATCTGATCTCAAAGCACCGTCTAACACAGCGCTTATGCTGCTAACACAGATGCTTTCTCCTGAAATATTTAGACTCTTGTTTCTGTGTCTCACTGTTGTGGCTTTGAACTTACCTTCCCCTCCTCTGTTGCATATTGTTTTCTTATTTAAAAGGCATGTGGTTATGTCTTTATGTGGGTAGCCTTTTTGGGTCCATTTCATTTTCTTTTCAGTGAAATTAAAAAACAAAAGAAAAAAAACTCAAAACAACAATGACTTGGTCTTGGCATTAATTAAAAGGATTATGCTGAAAGTTCAGATGCTCGTAATGAAAAAGCTTTTACCTACTAAAAAGTTTAAATCAAGGTAACGAGTATTTTCACTTCAAATCTTGCTATCTCCTAAAGCCAAAGTCCTTGTAGGCTATCAAACAATGTCTTTTAGCCTTCACGTTTCTTTTCTGTCACTTGATTAAAGGCTATGCATTACATTTGTCATTGCATGAATAAAACAAGGATTTGCTCAACTGACCACAGTGGCTCTGCCTTTACAGCCAAACAAGTACAAAGTAAAAGCAAAGACCAGGACAGGAATGGGAGGGCTAAAAAGTGACATAAATCAATGTATGTGTACCCCTACCCAGGTGGTTCAAGCATTGTTCTGGTGCCCTTGGAGAACTAGTCCTCTATGCTTGGAGTGCCTCTGGTGGAAAGCTTTCCTGTGCTGAATCTGTGCAAAAGAGCATTCTGACATATCTCCCACCGTGGAATGTTGAGTCCAAATGGACCCAAACCTTATATTCCAACCACTTTGAGTTCTCATATATGAATCTCTAGGTCTGAACCTGTCCCCCACAGTTCTTGTTCTGGGGGAGATTCAAAAATGTCAATCTTGATTAGTTCTTATCTGGCATAGGTTACTGCTTTATTCCTCCAGGGTGCCAGTGACAGAATGCTGTTTAGTATTTTAAATACATGGTGGCACCACATCAATTCTAAACTCCATCTTCTGGTGGTGATTATTTGTAATGTTTTTGTTCTATAGCATCATCAAGGTTTCTTCAGTCTGAACAGATCCTCAGTGGTTTTATTATAGATCTTTCAAATGCTCTAATTCAGTTTTCCTTGTTGGTAGTAGCAACAGCAGATCTTTTCTATGTGTATGTGTACGAAGGTGGTTATGTTATTACATGTGTGCAGTAATCCCCTGCCAATAATCCTAATTCTTTAAAAGAATTTTCTTATATTATGTTAAATTTAGACAGGGGCCACTCTAGCTATAGTCAAACTAGGAAGCTCCCTAGGGCGACAGGGATGGCTGGGCCAAACCTGAATGTGTGGCACTGTGGCCTGGCTCTTTACCCTCTTCTACATAACCACTGAAACAACAGACAGCTCACTGAGCCCTCCTAGAAATTCTGATGTGTGACCCTCCTGCTGAAAACTTCTGTTCTAGGCAGTGGAAGGGGAGCAGCACACTGAAGTTTTCTCTAGAGCCAGTTTGTCTTCAGCAGCCTGTGCATTTAGAGATGTACCACAGAGGCAGTGTACAGAATTGGATCTACCTTGGATTCAGGCTTGGGCTCAGGGATCAGATTCAGGCCAAGTCAGGAATAGAATTTGGCAATGAAATATTGTTTGTTCTTCTTGCAAGATTTAGGCCTTAACAGCCTTCAGCTGACTTCACAAGATACCTTCCACTGTGAGTTGTGGAAATCTCAAACACAAATGAACCATACCCAAGAAGTAGGGGATTTAGGATTCCAATTTGGGATTAGACCATGGGATTCAGTTTTGACCTTCCCTGAAATGTGTGTTCAGAGCTGAGGTTACCAGTTTTGACTCATCTCTACTTACAGTGATGTTGCCTCATCCACTTTTTCTTTTTATATTGAGAATTATTTTAATTTTGCTAAATTCTTCGCTCATTGTTTATAGTTGAGCACTGACATAGAGGTAGCATCCTCAATACAAATGCCAGAGGTGTTCTTTTATTCTTTTAAGTCTGTTTGCAATTTTTCCACTACAACTGGGTATTTGTCAAAATTGGTCAGTTCAGATATAATTTTATTGCAGAAAGGACTTAGTAAGATTATTTTTCTTGAATTCTCTTTCATGCAAGTTGGCAAAAGTTATTATTGAACAAATCATCTTTGATTCCTTAAGTTTGTGTTTATAAGATGAAATACATAGAGAACACAATTCATAGGAAAGTAGAGGTGAAAGGAAGAATGCATTAGAAGAATTCAGAATATTTAGTTAGTATAAAAATATATACACAGTTCCAAAATATTGTATTGGACATGAAGAGCTAAAGGAGTGGAGAGGAAGGAAACCTTGTGGTTTAGTTGGTAGACTAGGATGTGGGACACCTGGTTTCAATTGAAGCAAACATGGTAGTCATTTTGTGTCTTCTGAGGAAAGTTACTTAATCTCTAGGTGGCCCAGTTTCCATCGGTAAACTGGTGGTGATGATTTTCTTTCTTCCACTCTTTGCCTGGTTAGATTGCAATTTCTTTGGGGCACAAACTGCCAGAATTAAGGGAGAAAGAAACATAATTTTTAAATATGGGATTTGTGAAATATTTCACCTCTTCTTTTGGAATAAAATGAGGGGCAGATGAGAAAGGAATTAATGGCTAAAAGCTGCTGACATTAACAAAAAATACCCTATTTCCCAGTCCTTACTTTGAAAACACCCCTACTAGCTCCAGGGAGTTTTGCTTGCAGAAAAATGAGGATGACAGGTTGACATTCAAACAAAGTCAATATTAAGAATAGAGTGTAAAAGAGCAAACGAGAACAAACACCTATATATTTTAAGCAAACAAAATAACCATTAAAATGTTATATTATAATAGCTTTTCAAGATATTACAAGAATATTCTCTCTTTTACCTGAGCCCCTATTGGCCAGCTCAGTGTTCCAACAAGGCTATGTGGTAGCTCTGATGTCACAATATAGTGTTTGCTTGAGCATTGAAGTGTAGGGTTGAGTGTTACTCTGAGACCTGAAGTGATGTGTGAAAAAAGCTAGTTAAGTGTTCCACACCCCTCCCTGGCTGTTTTGAATATTCAGAACATAAAAATACATTGTGAAGTACTTTCAGGTCTTTTTAGGGGCCCTAGAACTAATATTTAACCCTAACTGTCCTAACATGTAACATGAACAAATTATAACTGTACAATCTTATGGACAATATTCCAGTCCAAAACTTGGCTTATTCCAAGCGGGCAAGTTACTGGAGTCCCTTCACAACTGAGCTCCCATTGATGTCATAGGATGTTTGGCCTGAGAAAGACCTAAAAGTTTGATCACCATCTCTTTTTCTGGGGAAGGGATGACTTGACACTGAGTAACGACTACAGGATTTTTACTAGGGCACAATTCAGCTACACAAGGATCGCTGCCTCTTTGGGAAGTACTTTGTTCAGTAAAGACGTGATTCAATATCTATCCCAGAAACTTTTTTGGCAGATGGATTTTTCCTTAAATTAATATGCCTGAAACTTTACACTCACACACTAATTTCTTTGTTCCTGTCATGAAACAGGAACTCATTACGCCCAACTAATTACTCTATGTCCTTTAACATCTGTGATGATTCATGGTTAAAAAATACCTTAGTAAAGTTGTTTGTTGGAGAAAAGAGACTGCTGTTAGGAGGATCATCTTGCGGATTTGAATTTTTTTCCATGAAGTAAGGATTATTACTATATGAAACAAAGACTATGTTAGAGCTCGTTTACACAGAGATATGAAGTCATTTCATTAAAACAGCAGTGATGGATAAAGACTCAGTGATTCATTTTTGTGAGTTTCAGCTCCATTTACAAGTGGGAACCAATACTCCTTTCACATCCAATTTGATGGAAATTTGAGGTATATAAGCAATGCAGTATTGGACCCCTTTGTCCCCCAGAAGTACAAAGTGATCATTATGATTACTCTAAATTATAAACTCTATAAAACCAATAATATACTTAAAATCTGATTTCATGTTAGTCATTTTTATTAGGCTACAGAAGAACCTGATGCAGTCCAAGGAAGATGTGAAATTGTAGATAACATTTGGTAATGTTTTCCAGTAAACATAAAACAAAAATCTGTTTTCGTTTCTTTTCCCTGTGTTCTACAATGGTTGAAGCTAGTTCACCAAAACAGTGACAAATGTCCAGAAGGTGAAATACATACGAATGTACTTGTAAAAAAGAGTAAGTTGATGGAAAGTTCTGAATACAAATAACTGTGTAGAAGTCACTATTACATTATAGGGCAGCACATAGTGACACTTATATTGAGGTTACCTAGTGCTTTCCATTAAGAAAGATTATTGCAACCTTTCCTTTGAGAATCACTCAAACTTCCATTGCTTGCAGCAGGTCTTTAACAATCATCAGGCTATAGAAGCGTATTTTCTTTGTCCCATAAAATTCTGTTCAGGTTTAGCTAAGTCACAAATTGCTAGAAATTGCTATTTCCCTTCCCTCAGTTGGAGTTCCTCAAGAAAATTTTGTCACCATGCCAAATCAATTAGTGAAAATGGACATTCTTAGATCAGGCTGATGCTGCTGCCACCAAAGTATCAGCAGACACATGTTACACTGTGCCCACCAGTGCTTAATTTGTGCTAGGGCTGAGCCCTGGCACCTCTAGGCTTGCTGCATCAGTTATAAAAGTAAAAAAATTGCTTGATCCTTAGCATCTCTTTCATTACAAATTAAGCACTGGTGCACATCCAATACAGTGCAGTCTTTAACTACAGATCACATACTTTTTTTTCAATAGGACCTCTGCCTCATTCAATGCACAGAATGCTTCACAAAGGAACAGAATTAAGTTTGCATGGGCAACTGTACATCTGGTATTTACTAACTTTTGCAACCTAAATAACATGGTTTTATGTTGGTTTTTCATATGCATATGCACATATAGCCCAAAAGTACATAAATGGAGTAAATGTTGCACAAAAAGCACTCAATATTTAGGTAGTGCCAGAATTAAGACTGGAAAGGCAACCAACCTTGTCTGATTTCAGTTTTCCCCTTGCTGCTGTTTCACTGCCAGTCTCAGTTCTCTCGCCCTCAGGGCCGGCGCAACCCATTAGGTGACCTAGGCAGTCGCCTAGGGCGCTAACATTTGGGGAGCGGTGACAGCGGCAGCCAGATCTTCGGCCTCCCCGGTCGTCGTCAGTATTTCAGGGGAGGGACATTCCACCACCTCTGTCAGAGGAGACATTTCAGGGGCAGGACCTTCCACTGCCTAGCGCGGCAAAAAAGCTGGCAGCGCTCCTGCTTGCCCTAGCGGTTCTCAAACTGGGGTTGGGACCTCTCGGGGGTTGTGAGGTTATTACATGGGGGATTGCAAGTTGTCAGCCTCCACTCCAAACCTCGCTTTGCCTCTACCATTTATAATGGCGTTAGATATATTAAAAAGTGTTTTTAATTTATAAGGGGGGGTCATCCTCAGAGACTTGCTATGTGAAAGGGGTCGCCAGTACAAAACTTTGAGAACCACTGCCCTAGTCCACGAGGGTGACTCCCTTGATAGATGTCAAGTCAATGCTCTAAAGCATGGTGGCAATTGACCCTTCTCAATGCAATGGCTGTAAGAATATATATACATTACATCAGCAAAACAATCATAGAAATGTAGGGCTGGAAGAGACCTTGAATTCATCTCGTCCCACCAGTGGTGAGGCAGGACCAAGTAAGCCTAGACCATCCCTGATGGGTGTTTGTCCAAACTGTTCTTAGAAAACCTCCAGTGACAGGGATTCCACAGTCTCCCTTGGAAACCTATTCCAGAGCTTAAGTACCCTTATAGTGAGAGAATTTTCCCTGATCTCACCTAAATCACCCTTGTTGCAGATTAAGCCGATTACTTCTTGCCCTGCCTTCTGTGGACATGGAGAACAATTCATCACCATCCTCTTTATAACAGTCCTTAACGTATTTGAAAACTGTTATCAGGTTCCCCCCTCAGTCTTCTTTTCTCATATGTCCGGTTTTCTAAAACTTGTGGGTTGTTTTTTTTGTCCTTCTTTCCTATAGGGTGGCACCTGGAAATGGACACAGTACTCCAGCTGAGCCCTCATCAATACTTCCCATGTTTTATGTATGATACTTCTGTTAATATAATAATGCATTTTCTTTATTGCATTCTCAGAAACTGCTGAACTACTTTTACTGAAACTTTACAATTAAATTCAACCTTATGCAGACACCTGCCATGAAAATTTCCATCTGGACAGTAAAAGTTTGGCAAAATTATAAGGAACTGAAAGCAGAGTCTTATAATGGGAAGCGTCTGGTTATTGATTATAGGCAGGTCTAGCAGCATTTATAGATATAAAATCAGATTTTCATTCATGTTGTTTCAACAATAGAATTACCACCTACAATCTACAGTGATGCAAACTAGTTCTGTATACTTGTATCTGAAGGAAGAATATTGAGAAAAGTTGAAATCAACAATTTGTAATAAAACCAGGTTGGCTGAAAGGTTTAAGGGAGTTCATGGTTTGAGCCAAAATTTCATTAGGATTCAGCTAAGTTATGCACTGAATCCTCAGAGTGTCTTATAACAAGCTCCTGACCTTGTTATTTTCTAAGAACACAGGCTCTTACACCCCTTCTCAGTTTCATTGTCTTCAGTTGTAGCTTGTTCCTCCATCCTATCGTCAGTCTTCTAAGAGAACAGCAAGGTAGTCCAGATTTACCAGAAGGTTCCTTTCAGTGACAGGTAGTGTATCCACCTTTCTTCCACTAGTGGAGCCCAGAAGGCTACAATGGATCTTGTTGCTGTGTTGGCTGTTCCTATTTTACCCAAAGCCGCCCAGAGGACTCAGGGGGCCTAGGGCAAAGCAATTTCAGGGGCCCCTTCCATACAAAAAAGTTGCAATACTATAGAATACTATATTCTTGTGGGGCCCCTGCAGGACCCGGGTCCTGGGGCAAATTGCCCCACTTGCCTCCCCACCACTCTGGGCGGCCCTGATTTTACCTTAGCCTGTGGGCAGAGACACTCTAGATTGTATCCCATTATAAAGTTATTCCCACAGCGGGACTCTCATTAGTAAACCAGTATATGACAAACTGCAACAGCCCCAAAAACCACTACAGGCCTACTGGGCCACATCATCAGCTGGTATAAATTGGCATTGCTCTACTGAAATCAATGAAACTTTGTTAATGTATGCTGTCTGGGAGCTGGCTCAGTGAAAATATTGCATGTTGTTTCCTGAGCACGCTCCCAAGACAAGACCCGCCTACTCCTTCCTTCCCTGTAAAGCTAGACTGTGAAATTTACTCACTGACGGAGGCAATGCAGCTCCTCCAGTGCAGTGCTAAGGATCAAGGCATTCTGCACCTGAGAAACAGAATGCCTTCCTGAACTCCCAGGGGGAATGTTATCTACTATACCACCCTAAGGGGTATTGCATACTTCCCATATGAGGCTGGTCAAATCTGTCTGCCTCAGCTCTGCTTACTCCCTCCTGTCTGCCCAAGTTGCTCCCAAGCAACTCAATAGCTGGGGCTATGACTCTAGGTGTGCTGTGCAAGGAGTCTCCTTCCACCTATGCCCCAGTGAAAAGGCTGAGCACAGTCATAGTGACAGCACTCCAGTGATAGAGGCACAAGCTACACCAAAAGGGGTGGGAAGAAGATAGGAACATAACCTTGTCCCAAACTCTCACACCAATAAGCAAAGCAACTGTAGTGCCTATCTGTGGCAGTATCTATAAGGCAAGATCCAGCCTTCAGCATCCATGCATTGGGTGCAGACAGGTATAACAGGAAGCTTCTAACTTTGGTAATGAATTAAAAACATGAAGATAGGTGGTAATTCATAATTAAGGTCCATTAGCCTGTATTTAGTTATTTTTGCTATAAAAGTTTAAAAGTCACGAGGGACCTATTACAAGGATAACCATCAGATGTTAAAGAAATTAGATCAGAATGGAAGAGGGTGGTAACTACTAGGCTTGGACATTCTGCCAGCCACACAGAATTCTCAACAGCTGCAAACCAAACATTATTCACACATTTGAGACCTTGTTACACTTTTCAGCTATGTCAAGTTTTCCAGTTCTTCAGAGCTCATCTGTATGTTGGTTGCTGTTTTACACAGGAGGCAGCTTGACTCACTGCTAAATTATTTTCAAGCTGTAATACTGAGTGATTGCAAATTCACAGGGTAACTATAAATGCCTCAAAATTTTGTGATTATCCCCCTCAGATAAACTGGTTTTAACTATTATAGACAATGGATGTAATGTAAGAATAGAAGAGGTGCAAACACAGCTCAGCCTAGCGATCGTTTTACTATTGTCCTTGAAATAAGATGCATTGTTTGTCTAGGATATCATACGTGAGAGTTTCTTTTCCCTGATGCTTCCAATATTTCTATAGATTACACTCTCGTTTGTGCTTTTTAAAGACCTATGTGTGACTACTTCTAAACAAATGTATTTATTTTATAGTTATGTTTATAAAACACATACTTAAAATCAAAGAAAGAAACATTATTATTACATAATATTGCCAGGTAACCAAACCACACAAAAATAAACCAAACCCCCCCATGTCCTTTTTTTTTTAGGAAGTAATTATTGCTTCACACAGATTTAGGTTTGTATTTAGGTTATGGAGGGAAGTTTTATAATACAGGTCTGTATTTTACAGCACAAAAGTCATGAGTATATGGGACTCAGGAAATGATGCTAAGTCCATTGAGGTCAATGGACATCTGTCCACTGATTTCTATGGGCTCAGAAACAGTCCCTTAATGCATTAGTGTAACTCTCATTTGGGTCAAATCCTGCCATCTTCATTCAGACATTTGCCATTTGAATTCAATGGGAATTCTTCCTGAGTAAGAACAAAGTAAGGATAACAGAATTGGACCCACTAATGATAATAGAAATTAAATGTTTCTTTTAAGGAGAGAAAAGAGTCAATGTAATTACAGTGAGGGGATAAAATCTCTTTTCCTCTCTCAACATAATTAAGGGTCAGATTCTGATACCCATATTCATGCAAAGTAGCACCATACTCCACAAGTGGTCCCATTAACTTTCATAGATTATAAGACTAGAAGGGACCATTACAGTGTTCTAGTCTAGTCCAGTTCAGTCTAATCTGAACATGGGATTTCCCTGAATTAATTCCCCATTGAACTAGAGCAGTGGTTCTCAAAGCTGGTCTGCTGCTTGTGCAGGGAAAGCCCCTGGTATGCTGAGCCAGTTTGTTTACCTGCAGCGTCCGGCCTGCATTGCTTCCGCAGCTCCTATTGGCCTTGAGCAGCAAACCACAGCCAGTGGGAGACACGATCAGCCGAACCTTTGAGAACCACTGAACTAGAGCATATCTTTTGGAAAAACATCCAATCTTGATTTAAAAATTTCCAGTGATGGAGAATCCACCACAACCCTTGGTAAATTATTTCAATGGTTAATTACCCTCTCTGTTTTACAACGACATTTTGTGACCTATCAGGCAGTTTTTAATCCATTTAATGTGTACGATGTTGAATTGTATTGTTGTAGTTTCTTAAACAAAAGGTCATATTGTACAAATTAAATGCCTTATAAAAGTCTAAGTATATTACATCAGCACTATTTACCTTTATCACCTAAACTTGCAATCTCATTATAAAATATATCAAGTTAGTTTGACAGGATGTGTTTCCCATAAACTTATGTTAATTGGTATTAATTATATGTGGCAAATTGCCAGTACTGTTATGCTGGGTCTCACACTTTCTCTTCTTTGGGGAAGGTTTCAGGGCACCATTGCTTGCCTCTGAACCAGTATTTTAATTACCCCACTAGTGTCCTTGAGGAGGGGAGTGGAGAGGGAGGGACCTGGGCCCATCCTCTTCTCCAGGTCCCAATGCAGAGGCCCTGAGGTTTGTGGTGAACCACTTGAACTAGCGGTTCCTTCCCCTGGGCTACTTTCCCTCTCCTGCCCTTCAGCTTGGGAAGGGGCTTCTTGCCCTCCTTTTACACAAGCCAGGTGCCCCTTACCTAGGGTTTCTTTTGGATTTCTCAGCCCACCACCGCACTCCTCCAAACTTTCCTTTTGTCTCTCTTCAATACTGTTCTCTTCTCAAACTGCTCTCTGCTCCAACTCCCACTCTGTCTGACTGAAGCAGGGGGGTTTTATCACATGACTGACTGCTAGTGCTCTAATTGGCTTCAGGTGCTCTAGTTAATCTATAACAAACCTTCCTCCCCTTGCAGGGATTAAGACTCCCTGCTAACACTCTCCTGCTGCCCTCTGGCTATCCTATATCACATATATTATCCTTCTTTAAGTTTTTTTATTAACTGAGTCCTATATCAGGCATTTCATTATTTTGCCCAGGGTCAATGTTAGGCAACAGGCCTAAAATTATGTGGGTCATCCTGTTTAGTCTTTCAAAATATTGATAAAACATTAGCTTTCTTCCAGAATTTCGTCCGTGACCAAGACTTATTGAAATTCAACATTAATGGTCTAGAGACCTCAACAGTCAGCTTTTTAAAAACTCTTGAATGCAAATTATTTGGACCTGCTGATTTTAAAATGTCTAACTTTAGCAGCTGCTTTTAACATCCTCCTGAGTTACTGTTGTAATGGAAAATATTTCATAATCATACAGTATGAATTTTTTTATCTTTTTTTCCCCAAATACAGAAAAGAAATATTTCATGAACACTTCTGACTTTTCTGCATTATTATTGACAATCCTATCATTTCCATCTAGGAATGGACCAATACGATAGTTAGGATTCCTTTTTCTCTTAATCATTTTAATCCGTCTTCTAGTTATCTGGCCACTGATTTCTCCTTATGTCCTTTTGCTTCCCTTATCTTTTTTTTTTTACAATTCATAGCTTCTAATTTATATTCATTACTATCAACTTATCCCTTCTCCATATATACATATAATTTGCTTTCACTTCCACTCTAAACCAGTTGTTTTTTTAAACCACAGTAGCCTTTTTCTCAGCTGTGGGATTTGGGCTATTTTGGATCTCTTAAGCAACCAGATGCTATTCAGCGTATATGTGTAAGCGTATTGGAGCGTGTTCCTAAGAATTTTCCATGAGAGAATTCAATTCAAAACAGGAAGAATGAGCATGTTGTTTATGATGAGCCATTGACATTTGGAATTTTGTGCTGCCTAGAAGTGTTTCCAAAAAGTTCAGTTTATCTCTCCTCATTTAGTTTATTACAAATTTATGTAAAATTAGATATGTATTTTGTGCCTCCAAAATATTTAACTATGTCATTTTCCCCCAGCACACTGCCAATACCCTATTTAGGGCTTCAGTGGTTTCTCAACATCATTTTAGGGATTTGAACTGAATGTACCTTTGAAATTAAGCCTGAAAGTGAAAACAAATAATAAAAAAAATCATTATTTTTGGGCATGAAAGATCTGTCCCTTTAAGGGATGGAACATAACTCCAAAAGTGTTTATAGTATCAAACTTCTGAGACACATTCTCATTACCTATGTCAAAGTTTGGGGAACAGAACACTTTATTGACAGTCTGTTCCTTGTTGTGAATGATGTTGTAATTATGAGTTTAAAAGCTTTTGATTCAACTCACAGAAAAATAAAATGTTCTCTTCATTGCAGTTTAGTGGTGCACTTCTACCACTACGGTATAAAGTGTTACAAATTCCATTTTAATTCCCCATTTTCTGGATTTCATAATTCAATTGCAGATATTCAATCTTGGTTTAAACTTAGCTACACATTCTCTTGTCAAATGGTAAAGATGAAGCACATATTGGATATTAGATCACAATTTGTTCTCAAGATACCCTTGATTTCTGATGGATAGGTGAGACAAATCAGTCTGATAACCCTGACATGACTTCAGGAAGTACCATTCTTATGAGAATATCATTTTTAAAAACCTATCCTATTGCTGTTCAAAATTATCAAAATGCTGATCTGCTGCCTTTGCCCATGTTAATCTTTTATGATTAATTTAAAAAACTGGTGTCAGGCTTTCACAGCTTTTAGCTTCCAGGCCTTTGTATCAAAGATAACCCCTGTCTGTTCAAATTGAGGAAGTTAAAAGACTAATAGACTATGCTCAACTAACGCCCTCTTTCCTCCCCAAAATAATCCTACAGTTACTATTTAAAACAAAAAGAACTGTTTGTGAGAGAACATTTTAGTACAGTAAAAGGATGAGACACTGAAGCTGTCAAGGGGAAAGTGGATTCCAAAGAAACACCAATTTCAACATGTAAGTTACTGATTTCAGCTGAAAAATACAATGTAGATATAAAGTAGTTACAAGGAATAGCTTTGTGCTATTGAAAACATGGTATATTACCAATCAACAGCAACATTTTCACTTGATCCACTTAGTATATTTGCCTAACTGTATATGAACTTGTTTCAATGGCATTTTCTACATTTTTGTTTTAAAATCCTGACTTATAGTATGTAGCCCTGAAAGCTGCTCATTTCAAAGCTTTACATGTGCTCCTTTCCAGTTTGCATCCCAATATTTGCTCCTTGATTTTAATTTTAAGACAAAACCCAGAGCAGTCTAGACTCATTGGTCTGTGCATGAACACACTTTCTAATACAGATAAATAGACTCATTGCTCTTTTCAATCAAAAGACAAGGTCAAGTATGAAGTAATCCATCTACTGTTGCATACCAAACCTAGTTTTTTAACTCTATGGGTATTTTTATAGTACTAGGCGGTAAACCACAGGAACAATAAACAGTGGAAGTAACATTCCCCATTAATTGGGGGATAAGTCACACTAATTATTCAATGTGAATCAGACAGTAGATGAATGACACAATTATCCATGTCTCCTAGTGATCAACGTCCAATGATTACATGGAGATTCAGAGAACAAAAGTATTTAAAGAGACAAAGCATACATTGTTAGGTCCAGCTGACATAATCTGTTCACTCAAATAATAGTGAGTAGTCACCTCTTTGACTGAAGAAAAGAGGAATTTGTGGTTATTAAGTAAGACATTCTTACTGTTCTGCTCCAAAGGGGAAACGATATTTCTGAACTTGTAAGAACTAGAAAAGGTCCATAGATGTGGTTGATTACCAAACAATAGATTTAATCATGCCTGCTCAGTGTTGCCAAGTTGGTTGGTTGATTAATGATAGCATCTTGGTAACCATCTGAATGACTGTTTGCCATTCATTCTTAAGTGTCCTATGGAGTGAAATATGAGCCTGACCTATTGGAGATAAGGTCTTTTTTTAAAATATGTTCTTTGTTTCCGCTATGGCAATGGGGAGACACTCAGGGTGGCAGCAAAGACTTTGAGTTACATGTGTTCTACTGCATGTAGCTTGGGACAGGGAGCAAGACAAAGAGAAACATATTTCGGTCAACACTGGACTAAGTAATAGTTTAAATCATGGTGCCAGATGTTCTGATTGTTTGTTCCCGAGTGCTGTAAATGCCATGTGATAAAAAGAACTTGAGTACAGTTGCTTTTTCTTGATATTGGCATATGAATGTTTTCTCTCATGAATCCGGGCAACCACTGAAAACATTTAAAACAAAATTGTTATAGGATGCTAAATGAATAAAATTAAATTAGTTAATACAGATTTCTTGCATGTACTTAGAAATCTTTAGTCCATTCCTTGTATGGTACAGAAATAACATATAGCTTTCACTGAAGAGTCAGTCCTGCAGTTGCCAATACACAGTGTATATGATTTTAAAGAGGCCTAAGATTTTCCAAGCTGCTTAAGGCAGTCATTCTCAAACTTTTTTTCTGGCTACCCAGTTGAAGAAAATTGTTGAAGCCTGCGAAACAGCAGGGCTGGGTATGAGGGGCTTGGGGTGTTGGAGGGGATCAGGGCTGGGGCACGTCACTTTGAAACAACCCAAACCATTTTTTTTTAATTTGTCTCAGAAAAATGGAAAAAAAATACAATTTTGGTTAGAAACAAACTGATTTGTTTAATCCGGTTCAGACATTGAACCAGCAACATCAATTATTTACTCAGCTCCAATCATAGGACCAGCACTCCCAAAATTACAAGCTTCCACAACCAAGAGAGTCCTTAAAACAATGGGGTCAGACTGAGTTCCCATCACACTAAGTTCTTTGTGGAATACCTCCACTGACTTTCAGTCAGGTGCCTCCCCATAGATATTCCACATTTAAACTGGTGTAGCTTAGATCAGGGGGCAAACCATTATATTACCATGAGATTTGGGTATCAACATGCTCATCTGACCCGCGAGTGATGCTTTTTACATGTGGCTATTGTGACACTTTCTCGGGGTACCCATGACCATGAGCCACCTTGTTACCCCCTCCCTCCAGTGAGAGGAAGATTTGCTTGTGCTTAATTGGGTGTCAGCTCTTTGAAACCATCAGGCTGTTAGCCTCCCAAACAATCTGCTCAGGGCTCTGCCAGCATTTATTTTGCCTTGCAGTGGACAGGAGGTGCATGCCAATCCTCAAGCCCCCTTGCAGCATTCTCTTGTAGTGTCCGGCTCATAACCACTCGTCACTCACAGAAATTAACAGAGACATTGTCCCCAAAGGAACAGTGCACACACCACCTTGTTTAGTTCAACTGAAGATCAACTCCAATAGATCATCACAGCCCTGAGATATATTTACAGTGAAAGCAACCATGTTTATTATCAAAGACTAATTTTTAAGACATAGTGAATAAGGATAATAATGGACAGAGAAATCATTACATATAAAACAAAAAGTATAACATGCTACCCAGATTCTAAATGTAATTTTAATAGGCTAAAAATCTTGTCTAAAGTAGTTTATCTGATTTTCAGCAATATCCCAATGTCTCCAACCAACATGCCAGCGATCCCCCTTTCATGAATGCAAGAAATACTGTCCTTTTGGCTTTCTCAGTGAAGGATGAAGGGATGTCTTTTTTGCCTTCCCCTTATAATCTCAAAAGTTGTTGTTTGTCCCCAGAGTTAGAATGACCCCACGGTTTGTTCCCTGGTCTGCTGGCTCCATGTTGCCTTCACATACTTATGTTGAGACCATATGCAAACATGCTTCCATGACGTTGGCATACTATTCCTATTTTACCAAGGCAAAGAGGTGAATATACATCCCTTATTTGGCAGAAACCTGCTTGTCATCCCTGCTTTTGACTCAGACTTTAAAACATATTTGCTAGTGTATATATACACAACTCCTTAAATATCATTGGTACCTATATCCTGCAACAATTATGAAGATCAGTATGACAAGCTTTTTATTCAATATTTCACTTGACCCTCTTTGGATAAATAATATTACAGCAATAACCCCTTTGGGGTTTAGAGAGCATGGCCCCTTTAAATCTTTTTCCTAGGGGAGAGGGAGAGAGTGAGAAAAAAGGAGGGAAACTCCAAGGTGTGGCGCTGGAGCTCCAAGGGAGAGAAGAGCTGAAGCCTACAGGCCTCACAAAGTGAAGCAGCAGAGAACTCACCTGAAGCCTGGGAAGGACAGGGCGCCGATCGGGGACAGCCCAGGACAGGAGCCAGGAGAAGCCCTGTGCCAGGGAGGAATCACCCGAGAAGGACAGGCCAGATCTAGACCCAGTATCACATCTGCCCAGAGCTGCATGGGGCTATGAGTGTTGAGGCTTGTGATTCTGCACTGGGAACAAGGATGGAGGCTGCTAGCTAGTTAAGTGGGGAGGTGGTGGCTCTGTGGGGCTTTGCAGAGAGCGGCTGAAGAGGGCACCAGAGGGGTTGTTGGAGGAAAGTTCACTGGCGCCGAAGATGACCAGGAGCACCCAAGACTCACCACTGGACTGGAACTCTGCTCAGGACTCCTGAACTCATGTGTGTGAGTTCACTCTGGAGGGGGTTGGAACAGGTGCCCCTGGGGTGGAAGGGATTTCTCCCGCTGCATTCCTGTGTGCACCTTCCCTTGGCCAGAGCTGCCTGCAGAGCAGACTCCATCTTGGCCATGAGAGTGCTAAAGTTACACAGCAATGCATTGGGTGTAGTGTGTTTGTCAGGACTGCTAAGAAGTGCTGTTACAGAACAGTAAACCCTTTCCCAGATGGCACCAGCAGGCCCCTGTGTCACAAATGTACCCCAGTTATTTGGAGATAAATAATCAACTCTGTTTTAAATATCAAAGTTCAATGTAAAATGTTGATGAACCACACCATAAAGTGCTGACATCTGATAACAGATAGGAAGCATTGTTTATTATCAGAATGTTGAAATGTTGCTTTGTCTTGTCCTTCATACACTCCTTCCTTCCTTCACTTCTCATCCAGTTTCCGTGCCACTTAAAAGTCCCACACTCTCATTTAATGCTATTACTCACACTTCTCTAATTTACCATTCTCTACTAATTACTTTGTGCCTTGGAGGATTGGGCCAAAAGAAATCTGATGAGTTGCAACAAGGACAAGTGCAGAATCCTGTACTTAGGAAAGAAAAATCCCATGCACTGCACCAAGAAGGCTAACAGCATATTGGGCTGTATTAGTAGGAGCATTGCCAGCAGATCGAGGGAAGTGATTATTCCCCTCTATATGACACTGGTGACGACACACCTGGAGTATTGCATCCAGTTTTGGTCCCTCATTACAGAAGGGATGTGGACAAATTGGAGAGAGTCCAGCGGAGGGCAACAAAAATGATTAAGGGGCTGGGGCACATGACTTACGAGGAGAGGCTGAGGGAACTGGGCTTATTTAGTCTGCAGAAGAGAAGAGTGAGGGGGGATTTAATAGCAGCCTTCAACTACCTGAAGGGGGCGTTCAAAGAGGATGGAGTTAGGTTGTTTTCAGTGGTGGCAGATGACAGAACAAGAAGCAATGGTCTCAAGTTGCAGTAGGGGAGGTCTAGGCTGGATATTAGGAAACACTATTTCACTAGGAGGATGGTGAAGCACTGGAACGGGTTACCTAGGGAGGTGGGGGAATCTCCATCCTTCGAGGTTTTTAAGGCCCGGCTTGACAAAGCCCTGGCTGGGGTGATTTAGTTGGTATTGGTCCTGCTTTGAACAGGGGATTGGACTAGATGACCTCCTGAGGTCTCTTCCAACCCTAATATTCTATGAATCTATGTTCATTTCCTAGCTTCCCTACAGTCATTCTAATAAAGCTTTTATCTTCCATTTTTCTTTTTGTTTGGATCTTCTAGAGATATTTCTTTGGAACTCTCTTATATTCATTTTTCTAGCTTTCTCAGCATGTTGAAACCCTTTTCAAAATCTCTTTCTCTTTCTCCTCAGGGCTGATTTTAATATTCTGTAAGCACATGTTTTTTCTCTCATTCAAGATGACAAATTGTTGAATATAATTATTTCCTTTATTGCCAGGTCCTTCTGCTCCTTTTTATCCATTTATAAATAAATAAATTAAATGTAATGACTAGAGCACAGGAATGTGAGTCAGCTGGATGACACTGTCACTGACTGTGAGTGACAGTGGCCAAGTCACTTAACCTCTCCTTGCTCCAGTTTATCAAGCTGCAAAATGGATATTAAAATGCTTACAAAGGCTACGTTATAAATTGTATACACTGTCCACTGGGTCAATAAGGTTCAAAAAGGCATACTGGACCAGGCAGGTGTTAAAAACCAAAATCTCACATGAAGGAAAAGCTCTTCAATGCACTTACACTAAATAAACACTTTTTCCAGCACATGTGCTGACAAGAATGAAAGTTCTACTGTAGGTTGGACATGAGGATTTTGGATATTAAGTCTGCCTTGCTGAAAAGAGGGTAAGAAATTTTCTAACAAGATGAGGCCTTCTTTACACCACAGAGGTAGTCAACTCTTAGCTTTTCCCCAAGGCATCTGTAAATCTTTGCAAGTGAGGCTGCTGCAGTCCTAATGCAACTGTGTTAATCCCAAATGCAATGACAGAGACAGAATGTATTGAACACTGTCTATAGTATAGTTCTACTCTGTCTTTTGCTTAGTTTTTTTTCCCCCCACTGGATTTTTGTTTCAAAAACAAAAGAGATTTCCAAACCTGTATCAGTTGTAGCTGATCCTGTGTTGCAATGTACAGTCCAGACCATCACAGGAGCTTTATAAAATCTTCCTTTTTCAGCAGATATGAGCTTTGCTTAAGGACTTTTTAAAAAGCTGATTTCTGCTCAATGGATTCTAAAAGTTAATTGTGAGACCCAGCACCTTATTGTGTCAGTGATTGTGAGGGGAATTCAGATCCACATATTTGGCTATCATGCACTAGAGCCGCATGTTAAAAATATCAGTGAAATATTGGTTTGAAAAAATGAGCATTTGCAAATGAGAAACCTCTGTCTCTTTAAAATAAAAAGTACCCTACGGTATAATCCAGGTTGTTGAATAACAATTTGCAAAGTTCGCTTAAAAACAAAACATTTGGGGATTTATCGGATGGAAAAAATGCATCTCAAGCACTGGTCCATCAGCATACTTCTGAGGCATCTACAGTGCAGGCTACAGACTAATTGCAGCCTGTGGACACTCTCAGATGACCCATATCTTTAATGCTGTGGTGCAGCCAAATAATATTTGTATTTCTACTGTGGTTTCCTCTTCCACCGAAGTCTGAGAGGTTGTGTGAGTCCCAGGCTCCAGCTGACATCAGCATTCTTTTTTTTCACATTCAAAAGGAACTGCTGCAATGTCCCCATTGAAGTTCAGTGCAGTAAATACCATACTGGGGATTATGCTGGAGAGCGAGAAGCTGACAGCTATGTGATGAATTACAGATTCATCTTATAAAGGTATCATGCCCGTTTGACTGCCTCCTCTGCCCGCTATTTCATCTCGTCTTGAATTTTTCCTAACATTCCAAACCCATGAGCAGCTACTTACAGCTGCTTCAGAAAAAGTCAGCCTGCCAGAAAAACATTTCTTCCTCCCTCAACAAATGTCGTATTCTTCCAAAAACTACATTGGCCTCAATTCAGGATGGGCAAGATACATTTTGAAAAAAAAAGGAAAATGAGGAAAATGTTGAGGTCTAATGTCTTGTAGCCACACAGAGAGAGAAATACGAGCCTTATGCCATCAAAAGGGAAGATTCCTAGCTTTCCAGTGGGATCCCACACTCATGTTGAGCATTAGAAGATCTTCAAATGTCAGATTTCAAAATTATGACACTGTTAAATACAGAAAAAAGTTTAGAGAATTTTTATGGCTCCTTCTGGATGCTGCATAATTGGCCTAACTAAATATTCTGGATTTACAGATGAGGAGTGATGAAAATAGTCCCAGTAACATTTTTCAAACTGAATTATTCCTATAGCTTTCTATGAATAAGGGTCATATACAGAATACATGATGGCATCAACAGCTATTGTAATGACATATACAACTTTCTCATGACTAGGGCACCTGTGACTAAGTCCTGGTTTACACTACACAGGTTGACATAAGGCCGTTTACGTCGACCTAATTATGTCAGTGTACACACCACAGCTTTGTCTTGCCGAGCTACATGCCCTACTACACCGACATAATAACTCCACTTCCATTAGTGGTATAGAGCTTATGTTGGTGTAGTTATGGTGACGTGTTTGTGTAGACACTGTAGATTACTTACATCAGCTGTTGGCTGTCTTGTCAATTTCAGGGCTCCAGGCTCCCCACTTCCTGCCAGGCTGCAGCCCGGAGGCTCCGCGCTTCCCATTTAGGGAGCTGAGAAGCCCAGATGATTGGCCCCCGCTCCCAGCTGGGCAGCAGCTGGTCTCCCGGCCAGCAGTTGCACAGAGCTCAGAACCGTGGTGAGGACATGCATCACCAACAGAAGGAGGGTAGTGTGGACATCAGCCACTTACTTACTTATAGCATTTAATTACTGCGGTGGCTGTAAGTTTATTTAGATCAATTTAAGCCTGTAGTGTAGACATGCCCTAAGTCCTTGTCTAAACACAACGGTTGTACCACTTTAACTATACCAGTATACCCTAGTGTGAATGAAACTATGCCAGTTTAAACATCTTTATATTAATATAACTTATTCCCCATGGAAAGAAGAAAAAGCAATACTGATATCAGCATGCTTATTCTGCTGTAATGGTGTCTACTACACTATGAGTTGTGCCCATATAACTATATCATTAAAAATCACACCCCTAACTAACATTGTTATATAGGGGTGTGATTTTTAATGATATAGTTATAGATGATCAGGCTAAACTGATGTCCACAAAAACTTGGTGGTGCCTCACAAACTCTGGAGAGAAGTAAATAATAGGGGACTTAAGCAAAAGGAAGCCTTAAAATATCCCGAATAAAGGTGGATGAATTTTTTTTAATTATTTTTTTTATTAGGAAATGGCCATTTTTCTAAAACAAACATTTTCATTTTTGTCACCTTTTTAATCAAAATTTTACAGCAGTTTTATGATGATGTTTATCGTAACTGTCATCATTTTTTTTCATGTACCAATAACCTAGTTCCAGTAAATGAAAAATATTGTTCACTACTTCAGTAGTGGATTCCATGTTTGATTTAGAAAAAACAAACAAACACAATTTCATTTGGAAACTGAATGCCAGTTTTCTAAAATTTTTGGCTGAGCCACTCTAGGCAGGTCTGTAGTAAGAGAGGCTTGGTGGGAGAAAGGCTTCTGGGAGACAGCAAGACAAGCTTAATGAGAGCCCTTGAGAGACAGCAAGACATAAAGAGACAACTTTTATTTTTAATTAAAGCTTTGTCTCGAGATTTCTAGGTACACATGTGAGCCAGTCTGACCATCCAAGCCATCCTTTTTCCTTACCAAAAGGCCCTAGTCTATCATGGTATGTCTACACTCCACACTAAGCCTGGGTACTGACTCAGGTTTAAGCCCAAGCCCTCATATCCATCTGCACACGAATCTGCCTGATTCAGGTCAGCAAGCACTCAGGATCTGAGTCTTGGGACCCTGCTAAGGGAGATGGATCAGAGCCAGAGTCCCACTGTGACTGAGGTCCAAGCCCTGTTGTTTTACAGTGTGGACGCAGGTCAAGCTACAGACCCAAATCAGAAGATCTGTGCAGGGGAATATGGATGCGTTAGCATGGTTGTGAGACCTGTGTCCAGCAATTTTAAACCCGGGTTTACATTGCAGTGGATTTAGAAACACTGAGTCCACAAGCCTGAGTCTCATAGAAGAAGGCTTAGTGTGACAATGTACACATTCCCTCAGAGAGGTCCTACTACTTTCTCAGAAGGCCACTGACCCTGCTCTGCACCCAGGGCTGGCTCCAAGCCCCAGCACGCCAAGTGTGTGCTTGGGGTGGCATGCCGCGGGGAGTGCTCTGCCGGTCGCCAGTAGGGCGGCAGGTGGCTCCAGTGGACCTCCCGCAGGTGTGCCTGCGGAGGGTCCGCTGGTCCCACAGCTCTGATGTAGCATCCGCAGGCACGCCTGCGGGAGGTCCACCAGAGCCGCAGGACCAGCAAGCAGCAGAGCGTTTCCCGTGGCGTACCACCATGCTTGGGGCGGTGAAATGGCTAGAGCCGGCCCTGTCTGCACCCCTCCCCTGCCCCGGCCCAATGCTGGCTAGCATCTATTCTCTGTGCTTTGAAGAGGGAACTTAGAGGGAATCAACTGGATCACTAGCAAAAAAGAATTACCTCTACCTCACCTCTGATTATATATTGCGGGAGGGAAAGCCAAGACAAAGGTTTTGCTCCCAAAATCATGGCCTTGACATTTGTCTCTGCCCTATTTCATTTTTTAAAATTATTGTACAAAAAGTTCTCATCAAGTATCGTCAATTTGCGTAATTTCAGTGGCTAATGGTCATCCTATTACTATCTGTCTTGGGATCAATGGCATTATATGACTCTTACAGAGTACAGGGAATGTGTACCTTGCAGTGTACTATAGCACTCATTAATGCTTGTCCATGTGCCTGGACAGAGTTGTGGTTGATCTCCAGAACTGGTTAAACACAGGGTGCTGCACTGATATGTTTGTTTTTATTTTGCTTTCAGAAAAAAAAAATCTCTGTGCTCCTTTATTTGACAGGAATAAATGAATAGCAGTACATACCATTCAATTTTGTTCCGAGAGGGGGAAAAACATTTGTAACTTAATCATTTTGTTGATCCTTGCCGGTCAGTCCATAGTTCCATACGTGATTAATTTAGTAGAAAAAGCTGTTGTGGACAGCTGGTTGTATGTCCGTCTATCCATCTGCTGATTTGAAACCATATTGGTGATCCCCACATTGATGATGGGGACTTGAAACCACAGAAAAAAAGAAGACATCCAAGTGATTTGTTTGTCAGATGTTAAAAACACCTCACACAGTGTTTGAATAAGGCAGCCAAAGATACTTAATAACACATAGTAAAAACAAATTCTGGATCTCGGCA
Organism: Gopherus flavomarginatus; assembly: GCF_025201925.1. NCBI lineage: Eukaryota > Metazoa > Chordata > Testudines > Testudinidae > Gopherus > Gopherus flavomarginatus. The sequence goes on along the minus strand of NC_066617.1, from coordinate 198,506,455 downwards.
GGCCAAGTGACATCATAATATCATTAAATATTTTAAATCAACCCATATGTTACCACCTCTAGTTTGTGAGTAACAACCATTTGGTTCTAATGCAAGTATTAATACATGTTATGTTATGAGACTTCAAAAGCTTTGCATTTTCTCAAGAGGATAAATCACTTACTACATGGCTATTGTGTTGCTCATAATTTTTCAGTGCTTGATAAACTGAGGACTGTTCCTTCCTTTCTATTACAATACACATCAAATTTGTTAATAATGTGGTGTATGTTTTAACACAGAGATGGATGCTTGTGGACTACCTTCTCTCTTACTCAAGATTACATGGATCACCTGCTATCTCACTGGTGATTAAGTATCATCCCAGTGACACAGCAATTGTCTAGATAGAAAAGTACTATTAGGAAATTGTTTAATGATTTTTATCTTGTATATTTTAATTTAACATTAACTGGAAACAAAACAAAAAGTCAGCAGCACATGACCAACCACCATCCCAGACACAATCAGCAAGTGCTCCCTGGGCCACAGTTCAGAAACCACTGCTCATGTACAATGGAGATGGAGGAACTGTTGTGATACGACATCAAATGGCGATGGACCTGACTCTATTCTCAGCTGAATATACATTTCTGCACTGGTGCACTGAAAGGTACTGAGTGAATGGAAAAAAAATTGAGAAAATGAAACAAACTGAACAAAATGAAAACATTTTTTTTTAAAGAGAGAGGTTTCCTCTGTACTTTCATGAGAACACACCACTATCAAATGCTCTTCTTTGGATGACCGCTATGTTAAGTTATGGAGATCAGAGTGATATGAATATAAGGGAGCTAATTCTAAATTTGATGTTAAACTGAAGCTTTGGGATCCATCTAGCCATGGCATTCATTATAGTGAAATATAAGCAGGTACTCCCTTCTGTTCTCAAATAAAAGCTACTTTTGTATTCATTTTTGAGTCTGCATGTACTTTTGGTTAACATCAATGGATTCTATTGCATTAATAACTTTCTAGTTTAGCAGGTTTGGTAGAAATCTATCAACATAGGGTAAACTCCTGGCCCTACTGAAATCAATGGAAGTTTTGCCATTGACATCAACAGAGCCATAATTTTCCCCTGTAATTCTTTCGCACATAAAGTTATGCATGGGTAGGACCATGTGGGTCAGTAACTTCATTGAGTCAGAGGTTGGCCAAACCTGACCACTCCTGAAAATCTCAATCATTGAGTTCTGGTACCTTAAACTGTTACCATAAGTTACAATCTGATGGCCATTGGGTGGCTTCTGAGAAATGAACTGATGGTCTGAGTGTCAATGGGCAAGTCTTCCCATCACAAAACACTGCCACAGTTCAGTGTTGGTATCCTACTTCATAGTCCCAGGCTGTCATAAACAGATGGTTAAGGGTTAATGTCTCTTTTACCTGTAAAGGGTTATGAAGCTCAGTGAACCTGGCTGACACCTGACCAGAGGACCAATGGAGGGACAAGATACTTTCAAATCTTGGTGGAGGGAAGTCTTTGTTTGTGTTGTTTGTTTTGTTCGTTGTTCGCTCTTGGGACAAAGAGGGACCAGACCTACAACCAGACTCTCTAAATCTTTCTGAATCAGTCTTTCATGTTTCAAAATTGTAAGTATAGCCAGGCAAGGCAGATTAGTCTTATGTTTGTTTTCTTTCAACTTGTGAATGCTTTTCCTTTTGCTGGAAGGATTTTTACCTCTGTTTGCTGTAACTTTGAATCTCAGGCTGGTGTGGGGGAGTCCCTCTGGTCTATATGAATCTGAGTACCCTGTAAAACATTTTCCATCCTGATTTTACAGAGATAATTTTTACCTTTTCTTTCTTTAATTAAAAGCTTTCTTTTTAAGAACCTACTTGGTTTTTTCCTTGTTTTAGAATCCAGGGACTGGTGGGGGGAAAGGAGGGGGGGAAGGTTAATTCCTCTTTGTTTTAAGATCCAAGGAGTTTGGATCAGTGTAGCCTCTCAGGGTAACCCAAGGAGGGGCAAGTCTGGGGGGAAAAAGAGAGAGAAGGTTAATTTCTCCTTGTTTTAAGAGCCAAGGGGTTTGGGTCTTGGGTTTCCCAGGGAAGATTTAGGGGGAACAGAAGTGTGCCAGACACAGACTTCTGGCTGCTGGCAGTGTACCAGATTTAAGCTAGGAATTAAGCTTAGAAGGATCCATGCAGGTCCCCCACATTTTTACTCTAAAGTTCAAAGTGGGGGAAAAGACCTTGACACAGGCCAACATTTGAATGGCCATAGCATGAGAACTATCATCTCACTCTCCACAGACATTCTATCCAGGAGGGTTGAATTGTATATTACTGGGAGAAATTTGTGCTATTCCTTTAGCTAAGCAGAGGACTTGAAAACTGTCAATTTAGCAATTTTCATAGACATTAAGTTAGGTAAAACCAAAAAGATTTTGAATATAAGCATATCATCGGATATCTCTTACTTGTGTACTTAGCATAGGGTTGAATGTGTGGGTCATATATATACTTGGATTCTTCACTAAATTTCACTTATATGTGGTAACTATTTAAATTCTCACTAAGAAAGACAAGTCCTATAATTTTTATTACAGTGCTACTTCTAGTTATGATGTACAATAATGAAAAAATATATACTTATAACCACTCCATTTAGATTTAACAAATAATTTCCACTTAATCTTTGCTCTTGCTGAAACCCAGAATTACAAAACACATCTCAAGCTTGGCAATGGGAATTAGGATTGCCTTGGTTTCTAATGACACATTATTAATAATATCACTGCACCTTTTCTTTCCTTCATCTGAAAGGAATGCAGGCAGCATATGGACTTCAACATATTTTGAAGCCATTGCCTCTCTCTAATGTCTATGAAAACTATTTGCTTCCAACAACACCAGCCATTCACGAAAATGACCAGGTGATTCTAACGTAAGTACTGAGAGGTTTACAGAATGGAAAAAAGGCAAAAAGCAGTTCAAAGGATCACACAGGATCTTTTTTTATCACTTGGTATGAATGCTTGTAGCAATGACAAGAAATGTTAAGGGCACAACCCAGGGATTGAAGCCTTTCACCCTAAGACCTGACTTCCTTTTACAGGAGATCCTGAGGACTTCAAGAAAATTGTGTTAAAATATTTGATAAAATTTAGAAAGGAGATTAGAGCAAATCTGGAAAAATAACTTAAACCAAGTGGCTAGATCTTCAAGTATACCCCCGCTGAACTTTGTGAAGTATCTCAGGGGTGGGCATAGGTGACTTCAAGCCATCTTAATGCTCCCAAGAGCCTGAACCAGGTCCTAGAACAGCCCCAGTCCTAGTGCCCTGAGGGAGCCTTCCAGTCATCAGGATCCTTCTGGAGTGTAAAAATACTTTAACCTTGCCCCCTTTCCATGCAGTGGGTGCCAGGAGTGACTAAGGGCTACAGATTTTCCTCCTGCAGGCAGCTTTCAGATCTGTCATACCAGTGCCAACTGGAATGGGCAACCAGGATCTGGCCCAAAAGCTACTGCAAAATATAAACCTTACAATGAAATCCTTTAAATCCAGTATTTCAGTGTGCAAACTTATTGATAGTTTGCTGTAGAGTCGTGATGTTACTATGCCTTTATTAGAGAACAGAAGGGCATCCGAATTATGGTCTATAGTTTGCAGTTTAAAAAAGAAATATGAATCAAGACCTGAAAAGCAAACCATGCTGGATAACTCTTATGCCTGTACAGAGTATAACTGGAATAATTGTGGTGCCTCAGAGCTGTAATGATCCACCAGCATGGATTGTTTTACAAGATCTGGGCCTCAAAATTGGAACCAAAACAAGTAACAATGAAAAATTGCAATTTAAAGATTTTTTTAAGGACAAATGCAGTTGTATCACAACAGCCAATTAACTCAGAAAACATACAACTGAGTTAACAATGCCCAAGACCTTGTTAGCATTACAGCAGGGATCAGCAACCTTTCAGAAGTGGTGTGCCAAATCTTCATTTATTCACTCTAATTTAAGGTTTCATGTGAAAGTAATACATCTTAACATTTTTAGAAGGTCTATTTCTATAAGTCTATAATATATAACTAAACTATTGTTGTATGTAAAGTAAATAAGGCTTTAAAATGTTTTAAAATCTTCATTTAAAATTAAATTAAAATGCAGAACCCCTCAGACTGGTGGCCAGTACCTGGGCAGTGTGAGTACCACTGAAAATCAGCCCGCATGCTGCCTTCGGCACCCGTTCCATACATTGCATACCCCTGCATTACAGTGTAACTCACACCTCCCCAATAGGGTGTGGATCTTTGAAGTTGACAACAGGTTGTCTTAACTGAAAGTTTTGCAATGTGGGTTCTCAATAAGCTAAATTAATGGTTACACAACCATTTTTCCCCATCACTGAAATGTACCAAGGTAAAAGCCCCAATTTGCTGAATGATGATACCAGCTGGTATTAAAATGGAGATTAGGATACTTGTTTTCATTTTGCACCACCAAATAGTATAGTGTTTGTATATGTCTCTCAAAATTCTCTGTTGCCAAATGTTTTCATGGTTATTTTACAATTGCAAGCAAGATTGCTCAGACACTACACATTAATTAGCTGACACATTCCAATCCTGTTGCTGTAAGTAAAATTTGCAGCTTTGATGGTAGGAGTCTGACTATTGGGGAGAATCTAATCTGATTCAAATACATTTGCTGCTTAGTGCTCCCCATGGTAGTTTATGTAGGAACAATGCACTGAAACATTTGGGTCCTTAGATTCTTGCTCAAGAAGCTATGTGTTTGTCCTGTACAGAAAAATGCTGCATGGTACTGTATTTCTTATACCTATGTTCTTCATCATAATTGTCTTTCAGAGACAATTAAGGTGAGGTTTCTGTGCAATATAGTTCAAAACGGAATCTAGAGAAGATTGAATATTTAGCTTTTCTGAATCTGAATATGCTACAAATCATCTAGGATCACCATTGTGATCCACAAAACCCCAACTTGGCTTCTAACTAACCCTGTAGGCATCTAAACTCACTAGGTACTAAAGTCTTGGCTACATGGCAAGTTACTATGCAGCAACAAGTTGTGAATCTACAACACACCATCTTACCATGCAGTAACTAGCTGTGTGTGGACCCTGTTGCAGTGCAATGAGTGTTTGAATGCAGTGTAGCATTCTGCACTTTCAAGGATCCAGGCCTAGGGCTTGATCCAAAGCTCACTGGGCATAATAATATTCCCTTTCTCTGACCATTTGTCTGTTTATTTAGACTGCAAACTCTTTGGGGTGGCAACTGTATTTCACTATGTTCAAGGACAATGTCTATTGCAATGGGACCCTGTTCAGAGCTGGGGCCTCCACATGCTACAGTCACAAATACTATTTTTATCCTTTTCAAAATCATGTGGACATTTCAAGAAACTTAAACTATTCATGGCATTTTGTAAAGATACAAAATGGCTCCTGAAAATGTCAATTATTTTCATGGTCCCAGAATCATTCCATCGTCTCAAAGGACAACAATGCTGACTTTTTTTAGATGTCTACCCTTTATTGAGAACATTTTTTATTGTGCACATAACATAATTTCCAGGTCTGGCTGTTTCCCAATCAATTTATTTCCAACTGGGTTCAATTTCCAGAGAGAGGCAACTTTCTGTGATTTTTTTTTTTGGTCCAACAAAGGTAAAAATAGTGTTCTCCAAACAGGACTATTTAAACTGGCATGCACATGTGGCTAAATGGTTTAATTCAATTTAAATAAAAATGTTCACTGGCTGGAAATAGCCTGAAAACTGATAGTCCAAATGGGGGGAAAACGTTAAGTGTTCAGTGAAATGTGAGTTTCAGATTGTCCTGATTATCCGGTACCTTCTCTAGTTTAGATTTTTGCCCAAGTGAGCACATTTTCAAGTGTGAATTAACAGAACAGATATTAACGTATGGCCTGAACTCATATGAGGGACAACCTCCAAAATGGCCTATCATATTCTTTAATAGAGGATTTTTCTCTTCCTGGCCATCATACTCAATGTTCTACATCCTATCGATCAATCTATGTGTCTTAGGTACTTTTATGACCCCTGTTACTGTAATATCTGAGTATCTCACTATCTTTAAAGTATATAGCCTCATATTTGGTAGACAAGTACTGTTATTAACATTTTACAGATGGGGAACTCAGACATCAGAGGTATTTAGGTGCCTGGATCTTCAATTATTTAGGTGCCTAATTCCTATTAAAATCAATAGAATTTAAGCAGCTAAATACATTTCAAGATCTAGGCCTCTGGCTTGGCTCCACAAAGGGATTTAGGTGTTGCAACATCTTATTTTAAGGCACCTCGAAAATCACTAGGATCAACAAAGCCTGAGGTGCCTACGCTCTCTATACCATGCATAGGATGATATAGATACCTAAGAATGGGATCCACAAAAGCCAGCACACAAGGTAGAGAATCCCCTAAGCTAGGCAATGAGAGATGCCAACAAGAGGTGGCTATCCTATGCCCTGCCTCCTCACAGAGTTTGGCACCTAAGTCTGAGCCGTAGGGAGATATCTATCTCTGACTGTGATCCACAGCCAGGAATTCCTCTCCTGAAGTCATCCAGCTTAGTTGCCTAAAACTTTGGGAGAATGGTTTAAGTGGCTGCCTAACTACATGCAGGATGCTTATGGGGTGGGAGGAGGAAGTACTAGCCTCCCCTATGATATTCATCCCAGAGATTGCACTACTCACCTGGGATGTGGGAGACCCCCAGTTCAATTCCCTAAACACATCTGACAAGAAGGAAGGATCAGAACAGGGATCTGCCACCTAGCCAGTGGGCTATGGGATATTCTGATGTGGTGCTCTCTTCTATTGAAGCTGTTCCACTTTGCATAAATAATAAACTAGTAATTGGGCCAGAGACAGACTGACTATAATCCCATGGTTAGGGCACACCCCTGAGGTGGGAAACTTCCGTTTAAATCCCTTTTATTTATCAGGGAAGGAGGATTGAACCAAAAACTTACACATCCTGGGTGAATACCCTAACCACTGGGCTAACAGTTATAAAGAAGTCTGCCTCCTATGCTATTTTATGTGTAGTTAGGCAAGCTCAGACAAGGCCCTCTAGATCAGGCCCCACAAGCACAATAGGCATTGTCCCGCCTATCTTCACCTGGTTTGAGGATCATGTTGGAAGTTAGGTGCGAGACAGACATCCAGGTGCCCACCTGAGGCAACAATGCACATGCTTAGAGGCAGGAACGTAGGCAGCTAATTAACTTTTATTGCAAAAATTTAGGCTCCGAGGGAGTTTAGGTGCCTCCAGGGTTAGATGGCAGTGAGCAGATGTTTAGGCAATTTTTGCAGTGGTGCCTTAAACTAGGATTTAGGTGCCTAAATTTGGGCTTTAGGCTCCTCGGTCCATTTGTGGATCTGGACTTAAGTTATTTGCTTGAGATTACACAAGATTTCTAGTCTCAGGTCAAGCACCTGCCCTTCCCTAAAGATGACTAGATGAGGCTCCCTTTGAAATTAATTATTGCCTTCCCTCACTCAGTCAAAAATGTTGCCTCACTGGTGCAAGACATCTTCCAGGCACTGAGCAAGCTGACTTCATAGCATTCCCAGCACCAGCCAACCCAGACGGTAAGAAAAAGACCCTGTAATCTAATTGGCCTGCTCTGTATTCAAATTGTAATTGCTTAATGCCTTTTCTTAAAGAAATGAAGAGTAACTTAATTGTACATTTAGGGTGCAGTCCTGGACTCCTTACTCAGAAAAAATATTCAATGAAATAAATAGTGTAATAATGACCAGTGTCCATTTTCTGGTTTGGTATGAAACATAGAAAAAATATTAGTTTAAAATCTAAGGGCCTGATTCTCCTCTCATTTGCACCCTGAGTGGACTTCATGGCTTAGAGAATACAGTGATGGATAATAAAGACAAATCTCTAAAAGAAATCATACGAAGTGAGATTTAAAGGCATCAGAAAAATATTCTGAACTAAGAAACAGCTAAGTATATAATATGAGAAAGAGATATAGGGCCAATAACATTGACAGGTGAGTAGAAAACAGAATGTGGCCTACATCTATCTTTGGGTTTTGTACTGCCATCCATAGTATCGAAGTACCTCCAATATTAATTAAATTGGCAATAGCAAAGTTCCACAGGGCTTAATAGAGACATGGGCTCTTCTCCCTTTCTAGCTGTAGAAAGTTCTGATTGGGTGGAAGATTTTGGGTTGGGTAGAAGGGAAGGAGGATGCAGCTGTGCTAAATGACATTTAAGGAGGTTAGAATTTTGTGAACCACCTGAAGCACAAAACTTCCAATAGAAGTTAGTTTGTTAACAGCTATGAGCTTCCCCAAACCACCCACAGCCTGTATAAATGTCTTGCCTCTGGAAAATCACTTTACCAAGGCTTCCTGAGGGTTGTGTGTTTTTCTTTTCAGGTTATGAGTGATCTTGAAGCCAAATTTCTCTTTTAAAAAATGCTTCTGCCTGATGACCCTTTGAAAAGATATAGATAAGTGTCAGATTGCCTGCTTGCCACATAGTTGTGGCTGGCTGAGATGAGCAGCCTAATGTTGCCATTAGAGAGGCAAGGTAAATCTTTTATTAGACCATCTTTAATGAAGAAGAAGGGCTTGTTGTAGCTCAAAAATTTGTCTCTCTCACCAGTAGGAGTTGGTCCAGTAAGAGACACTACCTCAACCACTTTTCTCTCTAATATCTGGGACTGACATGGCTACAACAACACTACATACACCTGTGTTGCTATGAGAGACTGTGCTTTTGTGCATTTTATAATTATCTCTTGCAGTGTGAGAGTTTCAAACAGAGAAAAACTCATAGTCTGAATTCTGCCTTTCATTCATTGTGTGCAAGCCTGCCTTGTAACAGTTTGTCTCTTTAAGGGCCAAGAGGCCTTGGGCCAGCCAACCATATTCAATCAGCACCATTTGTGCCATAATTAACTGCCTCCAAGCATTAGAGGGTGGGACTAATGGAGTCAGGTATTAGCAGGATGAACACCTGGCTCTCATAAAAAGGCTTGAGAGAGGACAGTTGAGGGAAGAGGCTCCTACAGAAAGTAGGACGTAGAGGATGTTGGTTAGGCTCATGGTGGGGGCTCTGAGGTAAGTCTGCCAGAGGCAAAGAGGCCTCTGAAAGAAGCTGCTGAAAATCCTAGAGAAGGGATATAGTGGCACCTGCTAGGAGGAAAAGAGTCTCCAGGAGAATAAGCTGTGGGAGGTGGTGCTCAGCTTAGAGTATAGAAAAACTCTGTAGGGCCCAGGAGTAGGACTGAAGGGCAAGGAGCCTGAGCATAGCCCAAAAGGGGAAGAAGAAGAATTGTTTATTTGGGTTTTCAGATGGACTTTTGTTACCTTGGAAGGCGACTAAACTGGAAAAGTTACCTGGCCTAAAGGCTGGGCAATGAAGGTGCTGATAACTGCAGATCTGAACTGGCATACAGTAGGGGATGCTAGAGTGGAAGAACCCTGGACATGTCTGTCTGACTCAAGAGGGAACTCCAGTGCTGAGTCCCCCCAGTTACATCCTTCCTCCCTCACCCTCCCCTGCAAATGGTAGAGTTGGTTGGAATTTTGTTGTCAACTGTGTGTGTGTGTTTGTTTGTCCTTTTGGATGAAACCTCAAAAGGAACTTTAAACTTTTTTTGTAGGAGTGAAAGATCTCTCCTCCCTTCCCACCCATGAATGGGAACAAAATGTAAGCCAAAAATTGCAATTGGTTTCTAAATGGAAATATTCATTTCTTTTTGGTTTGTGGGGGGATATCTTACTCCTTTCCTCCTCTACCTTTCCTTTTACCAGTAGATCAAAAAATGAATTTTAATTGGGGGGAGGGAGGGGGTGAAAAATGTCTTTTCTGAGGGGAAGGGGACTTTCTCTATCCAGGAGCAGATCCTTGTGATCCCCAAAGACCCCAGCTCTGATAGTGACTCATAAGACATGGAATCACTTGAATATCATGAACAAGTCACTACACCCCTATAATGGGTTTCATTGCCAGGGATCAGTGGCAAACAAAACAGGACAATATCAAGTAGGAGAAAGGCCTGCCTAGATCTTTTGTATGGCTCTTATTATCTCTTTCCTTCTGTTGGCGGTGGTCCTAAATAAACACAGTGGGACACTGACTTCATTGCCCTTTCTCACTGTGAGGCAGGAAGTACATTGTTTTTATTTCCAGTTCAACTAATTCTGGTTCATTTCATTTAATTATATTATTTCAGACTGTACTACTGTGTGTTTGTGTATTTAGTGCAACATCCTTGAATTATCCATTACCAGAAATCATGAGTGAGTTGTAAAAATATTTCCCTGAAACTAAACTTGCAGCTTAGACCCATTTTATTTGTTGTTTTAAAAGGACATATTTATTTCCTTCACTTAACATAACTAAACTTGACCTATTTACGTATAACATAGCAAAAACTGGCACAGCCATATTTGAAGTGACATCATTCTTATCAAATATTGTCTCCTTCAAATACAAGCAGTGTTACCAAGCCAGATACAGCCTATACTGCCCTTAACAACTTTTTAAAATATTGTACTGAAAACGAAGTTGTTTCCTGTAATAAAACAGCTTGATTTTTTTGTCCGTGAAATAGTATTTATAAAACTTACAGTGGTTTTGAAATGCCAAAATTCATTTACTACTTGTTTTCGTTATAAAGACAGGAAATGTACAAAATAAATCTCTAGACCCTGGTAACTAGATTTGGTGAAGGATTGGTAAGTCTTTGAGGCAGAAAGAACTAGGGGCTGGAACAAAGAAAGTACTGCAGTGAAAAATCCTAAGAACAGCCAAGTTTCAGAAGAAACCCTACCCTTGATGTTCAGCTAAGTTTGGATTAAACATAATGGAAAAACTTCAGTGGAACCAGGATATCACTCAGCATATTTAGTAGACCATTCACATTAGGAACTTCATCTGATTTCAACAATATTCCTTTTCTTTTGTAGTTATAGAAATATAGAATGTATATTTAAAGTGATCCATATCCAGTTCCACAACATCAAAACCTCCCACTATCTAGAGCTGACACTAATTGTTACCCTTGTTGGCAGTCTCAGTAGCAAGCACTGGCAGCATATTGAGTCCATTAATATGCTACTTCCTCCACCCCTTTCAGAACAACTCTGATGTGAGGAACTCTACACTGTTCTGCCCTCCTACTACCACAGCACCCTGTATAGGAGGCATGCTAAGGTCAGAATGATGTATTGAAAAATGTGTTTACAATTACAAGCGATCACTTTAAATTGTGTTTCCTGGTCCAGCTTGCAGGCTTAGGTGCTCTGAGGGAAGCCATGTTATCTGGGAGCCTCTTGAGTAGTCTGGAAAGCATGACCCTGGAGCAAGGTGGGTTGAGTTATGCCTCTCTGCATTAGCTAGCAGCCCTTTCTCTCTATTTGGTTGTTTTCATGAGCTTAAGAGTTTCTAAGAAATAAAGCAGTATTATATTGCAGCCTTTAAGGACTAATATTTGTTTTTCCTTCTGCTTCCCTATGTGCATATTGTGAATGTAACCATTAGAGGAGTGAAGCTCTGGAACAGACTTCCAAGGGAAGTAGTGGGGGCAAAAGACATATCTGGCTTTAAGACTAAGCTTGATAAGTTTATGGAAGGGATAGTATGATGGGATAGCTTAATTTTGGCAATTGATCTTTGATTATCAGCAGATAAGTATGTCCAGTGGTCTGTGATGGGATGGGATCTGAGTTACTGCAGAGAATTCTTTCCTGAGTGCTGGCTGGTGAGTCTTGCCCACATGCTCAGGGCTTAGCTGATCACCATATTTGGGGTCAGGAAGGAATTTTCCTCCAGGGCAGATTGGCAGAGGCCCTGGAGGTTTTTCACCTTCCTCTGCAGCGTGGGGCATGGGTCACTTGCTGGTGGATTCTCTGCAGCTTGAGGTCTTCAAACCACAATTTGAAGACTTCAATAACTCGGATATGGGTTAGGGGTTTGTTATAGAAGTGGATGGGTAGGGTTCTGTGGCCTGCTTTGTGCAGGAGGTCAGACTCGATGATCATATTGGTCCCTTCTGACACTAAAGTCTGAGTCTATGAGGCCTTCAATGAATGACATACTGGGGATGCTGAGCTGAAGTATAGCCAATAGGTAGCTCTAAAGAGGCTGCAATATGTTCCCAGTCATATAGGCCGATGGGAGGTGACTGATTTTACTTTATCAAATATATATATAGATGAAGCTTCCATTGGTCTGTATGACATGATTTAGGAAGCAGTCACTAGTCCATAATTTTCGTACATTTACTTTGTTTTGCAGAAACTCCTCTAACACAAGTGAGAACTTGAGTGTGATGTCTCATAAAAAAAATAAATAAAATGAATACAGATTCTCCCCTCTGCCCCAACCGGTAATCTTTTTTTTTTTTTTTTTTTCTGGTTGCCTCTCGCCCAATACTTGGCAGATTGCACATTAGAATTTTGTTGTTGCATACTCAGCTGTACAGGACATGTAAAATCTGTCCATTGAGCGCGGTGTCAACTCCTTCAATGTTCAGAATCTTCTCAGAAAAGGATCAGTTTTCCTTATTGACATGAACAAATTTGACTAACCCACTGAAAACATGTAAATCACGAACTAGCTTGTTTTTCAACACCAGGCAAACGAAAGTTGTTGTATTACTTATTGAATTAGCAGGCTTTCACTGTATTTGGCATCACCAAAAATGTTAAGAACAGTCATATTGGGTCAGACCAAAGGTCCATCTAGCCCAGTATCCTGTCTTCTGACAGTGGCCAATGCCAGGTGCTCCAGAGAGAATGGACAGAACAGGTAATCATCAAGTGATCCATTCCTTGTCATTCATTCCCAGCTTCTGGCAAATAGAGGCTAGGGACACCATACCTGCCCTTCCTGGCTAATAGCCATTGATAGATCTATCTTCCATGAACTTATCTAGTTCTTTTTTGAACCTTGTTATAGTCTTGGCCTTCACAACATGCTCTGGGAAAGAGTTCCACAGGTTGCCTGTGTGTTGTGTGAAGAAATACTTTCTTTTCTTTGTTTTAAAACCTGCTGCCTATTAATTTCATTTGGTGGCCCCTAGTTCTTGTGTTATAAGGAGTAAATAACAGTTCCTTATTTACTTTCTCCACAGACATGATTTTATAGACCTCAATCATATCCCCCTTTAGTCATCTTTTTCCAAGCTGAAAAGCCCCAGTGTTATTCATCTCTCCTCATACAGAAGCCATTCCATACCTCTAATCATTTTTGTTGCTTTTTTTCTGAATCTTTTCCAATTCCCATACATCTTTTTGAGATGGGGAGACCACTCTGCATGCAGTATTCAAGATGTGAGCGTACCATGGATTTATGTAGAGGCAATATGATATTTTCTGTCTTATTATCTAACCCTTTCTTAATTATTCCCAACATTCTGTTTGCTTTTTGTTTGCCACTGCACATTGAGTAGATGTTTTTCAGAGAACTATCCACAATGACTCCAAAATCTTTCTTGAGTAGTAACAGCTAATTTAGACCCCATCATTTTATTTGCATAGTTGGGATTATGTTTTCCATTATGCATTACTTTGCATTTATCAACATTAAATTTCATCTGCCATTTTCTTGCCCAGTCACCCAGTTTTGAGAGATCCTTTTGTAGCTCTTTGCAGTCTGCTTGGGACTTAACTGTCTTGAGTAGTTTTGTATCATCTGCAAATTTTGTCACCTGTTTACCCCTTTTTCCAGATCATTTATGAATATGTTGAATAGGACTGGTCCCAGTACAGACCCCAGGGGGACATCACTATTTACCTCTCTCCATTCTGAAAACTGACCATTTATACCTACCTTTTGTTTCCTATCTTTTAACCAGTTACCGACCCATGACAGGACCTTCCTTCTTATCCCATGACAGTTTATGAGCCTTTGGTGAGGGACCTTGTCAAAGGCTTTCTGAAAATCTAAGTACACTATATCCACTGGATCCCCTTGGTCCATATGCTTGTTGATCACCTCAAAGAATTCTAGTAGATTGAGTCATGATTTCCATTTACAAAAACCATGTTTACTCTTTCCCCCAACAAATTATGTTCATCTATATGTCTGGCAATATTCTTTACTATTCATCTTTCAACTATTCAAAAATTCTTAAAAATAAGATATCTATCCTTAAAAATAAGATTGTTCCCTGTCCACACAATTCTGGCAGTGAGTAGTATAACTAAACTGAGATCACAGACAAAACACAGAGAAAGAACTACTAAGAGGGTTCTTACCAACTTATTTTCAGTCTGAGGAATCTTTGCCAAGAAGACAATAGGGAGACTTGATTGTCCTCTCCTGCCAGGGTAAATCTCTAAGAACTTCACTGAAGTGCTGTTGTGGCACAAAGTAGATGTAGCAGGGTGCAGAGATGGGACCTGAAAGTTGGACACCCCCAAAATCAGGGAGTTTGGTTCAGCCCTATCACTAGTTTTCTGTTTTAAATACGTGATTGTGACTGGTATCAAATGATATAATTAAACACATCCCAGAGTTTAAAACTAATATTTATTATTAGGACAAACAGAAAAACAAGAGCAAATATACCAGCAAAAAACCAAAATATTTTTATTTTAAAAAAAGAACCAAAATGACAGGCAACTCTATATTAATGCTCCAAGCAAGGTCATTTATTTACTGCCAAGTGACTTCTGCTAAATAAACATGGAACACAAAGTGCACAAAACAGTCTGAAATGATTTTATCCTTTAGAGAGTCTAATAAATATTTATAGATAACCAGATATTTGCAAACCCACTAATTCACATATAAATGTTTACAAATTGGCGTAGGGTGCCTTTTATCCATTCATACTATTTCCCACAGAAGCACTCTTCTACTTAGAGTTAAAACAGTCTAAGATATTTTTCTGGGGGCGCTATAGCTTCTGTAGGGAACAAATATAATGGATTGTTTCAGACTTTAAAGTAAAGAGGGGTAGAATGGAGTGGAATCCATCTTAATCCTGAACATTCTTGTCTACCTCCTCCTATTTCTTTAGTGGCTGGTAAAACAATGTAGGTGAATCTGAAGTGTAATGAGTTGGAGGAGTTTGTCTTTATGTTGTTAACAAGTTTCCAAGCCTTTCTGCCTGTAGTTGGAGCAGCACTAATACCCAATAGGAGAGGATGGATTGTCCAAGCTAGGAGTCCCCTATTTTCTCCCTTTCTTGGTCAGGAAAATTTGCACGCTGCTGGTTTTCCCCTTCACTCCAGTGCAGCAGAGAAGAAAAGACTGAGTATGCAGCCCGCCCCATCCCCTCCACACTCCCAGCTCTTCTCCTCCTGCAAGGAAAAGCAAAGACTATGCCACAGGCTTCACCTCCTATAGCCAGAATCTAGGTTAAACAGAATAGCCTTCTCCACTCCCTCTACTGCTCCATTGTGGGTGTTCATGAAGAGATACTGGAAATCATGTTTGGGAGTAGAAGCTTTGCACACTCCCTCTCTTATGGGAAACTTGTTTGACAGGCCAATTATTATTATTTGGGGTCAAAGACTCTATTCAAGTACATTAATTCCCTTGTCACAATGTTCTTCCCCATACCAAGACTGGATAGATGTCAGCATGTGGTAGTGCAGGCACAGCATGCTGAAGAATCTGAGAAGGCAGTGCAGAATGCGGAATAAAATGGCAGCATGTGACCTCCAGAAGAAGAAAGAGGAGAACCCATGTATCTCCAATTCAGGTAGAGGTAAGAAACCATTTTCAGGCTCTCTGCACAGGTACTATGGCAGAGAATGGTTTGGAAGAGTCATCTGAGGGAAGGGATCAGAAGGAGACCCCCACCACTGGAAGGCATAGGATGCATTGTCCTATGGATGAGGGTTCCACGACCACCTCTACCAAGATGAAGAGACTGGTGGTCGAGGACTTCCTCTTAAGAAGGAGAGAGTCATCCATTTGCCGTCCATACCGGGAAACTTGAGAAGTGTGCTGCTTGCCTGGAGCTAGAATTCAGGATGTGGTGGAGTGTCTGCCGAGGCTGATCAACTCCTCGGACTGCTACCCCTTCCTACTTCTCCATGTGGGCACCAATGATACTGCCAAGAATGACCTTGAGTGGGTCACTGCAGACTAAGTGGCTCTGGGGAAAAAGGATAAAGGAGTTTGAGGCACAAGTCTTGCTTTCATCCATCCTCTCTTTTGAAGGAAAAGCCCCAGGTAGGTACCATCAAATTGTGGAGGTAAATGTGTGGTTACACAGGTGGTGTCAGAGAGAGGGCTTTGGATTCTTTGACCATGGGATGGTCTTCCAGGAAGAAGGATTGCTAGGAAGAGATGGAATCCACTTAACAAAGAGGGGGAAGAGTATCTTTATAGGCAGGATTGCTAACCTAGTGAGGAGGGCTTTAACCTGGTTTGCCAGGGATGGTGACCTAAGCTCCGAGGTAAGTTGGGAAGTGGGATGCCGAGAGGAAACGCAAGGAGGCGGGTGCAACAGGGGAGGTCTCCTGATTCATACTGAGAAAGTATGGCAATCGGCTAATTATCTTAGGTCCCTGTACAAGAACACAAGAGAGCCTGGGAAACAAGCAGGAAGAATTGGAAGTCCTGGAACAGTCAAGGAACTGTCATGTAATTGGAATAACAGAGACCTGGTGGGGTAGCTCACATGATTGGAGCACTGTCATGAATGAGTATAAACTGTTCAGGTTAGACAGGCAGGGGAGGAAAGGTGGAGTTACATACAGTGCAAGGGAGCAGTATGATTGCTCAGAGCTCCAATAGGAAACTGGAGAAAAGCCTGTTGAAAGTCTTTGGGTTAAGTTTTAAAGGCAAGAGCAACAAGGGTGATGTCATGGTAGACATCTGCTATAGACCATCAGACCAGGAGAATGAAGTAGATGAGGCTTTCTTCGGATAACTAACAGATGTTTTCAGATCACAGGCCTTGGCTCTCACGAGGGATTTCAATCACCCTAACATCTGCTGAGAGAGCAATGTATCAATGCACAGACAATCCAGGAAGTTTTTCAAGAGTGTTGGGGACAACTTCCTGGTGAAGTGCTGAAGGAACCAACTAGTGGCCTACTCCTTTTGACCTGCTGCTCACAAACAGGGAAGAATTGGGCAGCAGTGACCATGAGATGGTCAAGTTCAGGATCCTGACAAAAGGAAGAAAGGTGAGCAGCAGAATATGGACCCTGGACTTCAGAAAGCAGACTTTGACTCCCTCAGGGAACTGATGGGTAGGATCCCCTGAGAGGCTAATCTGAGGGGAAAGGAGTCCAGGAGAGCTGGCTGTATTTTAAAGAAGCCTTATTAGGAGTGCAGAAACAAACCATCCTGATGTGCAGAAAGAATAGAAAATATGGCAGGCAACCAACTTGGCTTAGCAGAGAAATCTTCAGTGAGCTTAAACACAAAGGAAGATTACAAGAAGTGGAAACTTGGGCAGACTGGGGAGGTATATAAAAATATTGCTTGAGTATGCAGGGGTGTAATCAGGAAGGCAAAAGCACAATTGGAGTTGCAGCTAGCAAGGAATGTGAAGGGTAACAAAGGGTTTCTACAGGTATATTAGAAACAAGAAGGAGGTCAGGGAAAGTGTGGGACCCTTAGTGAATGTGGGAGGCAACTTAGTGACAGACAATGTAGAAAAAGAGGAAGTACTCAATGTTTAATTTTTTTCCCCTCAGTCTTTACAGACAAAGTCAGCTCCCAAACTCCTGCACTGGGCAGCACAGTATAGGGAAGAGATGAGCAGCCCTCAGTGGTGAAAGAACAGGGTAAGGACTATTTTAAGAGCTTGACATGCACACGTCCATGGGGCCAGATCTAATGCATCCAAGGGTGCTGAGAGAGTTGACTGATGTGATGGCAGAGCCATTGGCCATTATCTTTGAAAACTTGTGGCGATCGAGGGAGGTCCCAGATGATTGGAAAAAGGCAAATATAGTGCCCCTATTTAAAAGAGGGAAGATGGAGAATCCAGGGAACTACAGACCAGTCAGCTTCACATCAGTCCGCGGAGAAATCATGAAGCAGGTCCTCAAGGAATCCATTTTGAAGCACTTGGAGGAGAGGAAGGTGATCAGAAACAGTCAACATGGATTCATCAAGGGTAAGTTATGCCTGAACAATCTGATTGCCTTCTATGATGAGATAACTGGCTCTGTGGATATGGAGAAAACAGTGGACATGATATATCTTGACTTTAGCAAAGCTTTTGATATGGTCTCCCACAGTATCCTTGCCAGCACATTAAAGTATGGATTGGATGAATGGACTATAAGGTGGATAGAAATCTGGCTAGAGCATTGGACTCAACAGTGATCAATGGCTTGATGTCTAATTAGCAGCTGGTATCAAGCAGAGTGCTCCAGCAGTCTGTCCTGGGGCTGGTTATGTTCAACATCTTCCTTAATGATCTGGATATGGGATGGATTGCACCCTCAGCAAGTTTGTGGATGACACTAAGGAGGGGGGGGGGGAGAGGTAGATACGCTGGAGGGTAGGAATAGGGTCCAGAGTGACCTAGACAAACTGAAAGTTTTGGCCTAAAAGAAATCTGATGAGGTTCAACAAGAACAAATGCAGAGTCCCGTGCACTGCTACAGGCTGGGGACTGACTGGCTAAGCAGCAGTTTTGCAGAAAAGGACCTGGGGATTACAGTGGATGAGAAGCTGGATATGAGTCAACAGCGTGACTTTGTTGCCAAGAAGGCTAATGGCATATTGGGCTGTATTAGTAGGAGCATTGCCAGCAGATCGGGGGAAGTGATTATTCCCCTCTATTCGGCACTGGTGAGGCCACATCTGGAGTATTACATCCAATTTTGGGCCTCCCACTACAGAAAGGATATGGACAAATTGGAGAGAGTCCAGCAGAGGGCAATGAAAATGATTAGGGGGCTGGGGCACATGACTTATGAGGAGAGGCTGAGGGAACTGCACTTATTTAGTCTACAGAAGAGAAAAGTGGAAGGGGATTTTATAGCAGCTTTCAACTACCTGAAGGGGCAGTTCCAAAGAAGATGAGCTAGGCTGTTCTCAGTGATGGCAGATGACAGAGCAAGGAGCAATGGTCTCAAGTTGCAGTAGAGGAGGTCTAGGTTGGATAGTAGGGAAAAACTATTTTACTAGGAGGGTGGTGAAGCATTGGAATTGGTTATAGTAGAATTTCCATCCTTAGAGGTTTTTGAGGCCTAGCTTGACAAAGTCCTGGCTGGGATGATTTAGTTGGGGTTGGCCTTGCTTTGAGCACGGGGTTGTACTAGATGACCTCCTGAGGTCTCTTCCAACTCTAATCTTCTTCTATGATTCTATGTCCTAGGGTATGTGGAAGCTTTTTCTTTGTAGTTGTTCATTGCTAAAACTGTCAAACAAAAGAGTGATACATATTTTAAATGTTAGACCAGCTATTTAATCTTCTGCTAGTATGTAAGCTTTTGAATATTCAAAACACATTTGTGTAGTTGATGCTAATGTGTTTATTTTACATTGATGCCATTTGGGATATTTAAACCCATTCATTTTGGAATTTATATCTTGATATAGAAAGCTGTAAATAAACCATTCATGTTTAGCTTAAACTGTGTGAGCTTTCTCTCACGCTGCTTTTAATGGTAGCATCATTGGTATAGTCCCAAATGTCACTATAGGTCATGAGCAGCATAACAAATGCATTGCCTGGAACCAGAGTATGTTGGCTGTAACTTGTTGTATGATCCAGTGTTAGATACTGCAAGCACAGCCCTGTGCTGGCAACACTGAAGATTGAATGCATTGAACAGTGTAGTCTTGCCTGAAAATGTCAAATGTAGCTAGTATATATTCCAAAATAATAGTACACTCTCTTCCAGGGTGCATACTGAGGCCAATTATAATTATTAAGGGTGGAAAGAAGATAAAGGGTAACTGAGGTTTTGAAAATTATGAAAGTGATGGTGAAAACTGACTAGTCGCTACTCTTACCTTTTCTGATGACACCAAAGTAACACTCAGTAAAACAAAGGGCTGTAAATTTAAAACATACAAAAGAAAATGACTAGATGGTGTAAGATAGCAATGTGAGGAAGTCACTGCTGTTGGAAGCAGGATCCTATACAGTGGATGGATTTTTAAGAGCTGAATAATTCCTTAACTTTGTCTGTAATTTGCAGTTATTCAAGCCACACCAATAAGAGTAATCAAATCTTATACTGTGATGTATAGAATGGTTGCCAATGGGGGTCAGGAGGAAGGAACTCCCTTCATTATATGCAGTGTTGCAAAATTTGCGAGAGGCTGGATGCCAGGTTAGATGGGTCAATAATCTGCTCTGAAATATTTATCCTATGGAGATGGGAGGATCCAAAGAAATGTCTGATTTCTGATAAGTGTAAACCGATTTTATTCAGCAGCAGGACAGACACACATGGTTGGAAAAGAAAAGCTGTGATTCCTGTGTTTTTGGATTATTTTAGAACAAGGCTTTAGGTTAGAACAAATAAGTCACAATTAAAAAAAAAAAACACACTGGAGGAAAACATCATGCACCCTGGGTAAAAGTGTTTATGGAGCCTTACAATCCTTCCAGACTACTTCTCCCTGCCCCACCCCCATGATCATCCACCCAATAGGGAGGTTTAGAGAAGGCTCATTGTTGACATAATTCCATTAGGAGAATTTTAGATAACTTTAATGTTAAAATACATTAATAAAAGTAACTAATACCCCCAAATCAGCAATAAATATCACAAAGAAGCAGCCAGTTGGGGTGGACTTTCAAAGCTTTCTATGGGATTTGGATGCCCTGTCATTGAAATTTATAACAGGAATTGGGCATTCATGTCACTCTACCTTTGAAACTCTCAACTAATGTCCTAATTCTCCTCCGTTATAGCAATGGAAATCATTAATAAGTCAATGGACTTGTACTGGGGTAAATCTGAGGTGAGCTCAAAATCTGGCCTTTGGAAGAAAATTCTGCTCTTTAATCAATTTATTTACCTATATGTGGTGCAGACTCTCTTCTCAGGACATATGCATTCCTCCTCCAAATATATGATACATAGTATTGTTTGGATGAAATTAAGCTGTAGGACCAAAGACCACCTCAAGGCAAACTGCACCACTCAAGTCCTGCTTAGGGGGCTGCACAGTGGTTCAATAATTCATCTAATCCAGTTCCCTGCACTCAAGGCAGGACTACGTAATAACTAGATCAATCCTGAAAAAAGAGTTTGACTAAGCCAGGAGCTGTTCCTGGCCAATGGGAGCTGCGGGAAGCGGTGGCCTGGCCTGCACCACTTCTTACAGCTTCCATTTGCCAGGAACAGTGAACTGCGGACACTGAAAGCTAGGAGCATCCAGCCAAGGGCTTACCTTGAACAAGCCATGAACCAAGTTTGGGAACCCTGGTCTAAACTGATGGAGATTCTGAAACCTCCGTAAGCAATTTGTTCCAGAGCTTAACTACCCTGACAGTTAGGAAGTTTTTCCAAATGTCCAACCTAAACCTCCCCTGCTACAATTTTAAGACCACTGCTTCTTGTCCTATCCTCAGAAGTTAGAGAATAATTTTTCTTTTAAAAATCTTTTATGTACTTGATAATGGTTACCAGGACCCCCCCCCCCACTCTTCTCTTCAGTAGATTAAACAAACCCAATTTTTTTTAAATCCTTCTTCATAGATCATGTTTTCTTTAATAATTTTTGTTGCTCTCCTACGAACTTTCTTCAATTTCTCCACATCTTTCCTGAAATTTATTCCTCGAACTGGATGCATTACTCCAGTTGAGCCTTATCAGTGTGGAGTGGAGCAGAAGAATTACTTCTCATGTCTTGCTACAGTACTCCTGCTAATACATCCCAGAATGACGTTTGCTTTTTTTCTTTCTGCAACCCTGTTACACTGTTGACTCATAACAAGCTTGTGATCCACTGTAACCCTCAGATCCCTATCCACAGTATGCCTTCCTAGGCAGTTGTTTCCCATTTTGTATGTGTGCAATTCATTGTTGCTTCTTACAGGAAGTACTTTTGTATTTGTCTTTATTGAATTTCATCCTCTTTACTTCAGACCAGTGCTCCAGTTTGTCCAGATCGCTTTGTTTTAATCTTATCCTCCAAAGCACTTGCAATGCCTCCAAGCCTGGTATCATTTGCAAACTTCATAAGTGTACTCTCCCTCTATTCCATTATCTAAATCATTGATGAAGCTATTGAATAGAACCAGACTCAGGACCGATTCCTGCAGAACTCCACTCATTGTTCCCTTACAGCCTGACACTGAACTGCTGAGGACTACTCTCTAGGATCAGTTTTTCAACGAGTTATGCACCCACCTCATAGTAGTTCTATCTAAGCTGTATTTCCTTAGCTTGTTTATGAGGCGGTCATATGGGACAGAATCAGAAGCCTTAATAAAGTCAAGATATACCATGTCTACCACTTCCCCTCATCCACGAGGTTTGTTGTCCTGTCAAAGAAAGCTATTAGATTGGTTGACAAGATTTGTTTTTGACAAATCCATGCTGACTGTTATGCATCACCTTATTTTCTAGATGTTTGAAAATTAATTGCTTGATTATTTGCTCCATTATCTTTCCAGGTACTGAAGTTAAGCTGACTGGTCTGTAATTTCCCTGGTGGTTGTTCTGCTTTTTATAGATCGGCACTATATTTGCCTTTTTCAGTTTTCTGAAATCTCTCCCATCTTCCATGAGTTTTCAAAGATAATTGCTAATGGCTTAGATGTCCCCTCAGTCAGCTCTCTGAGTATTCTAGAATCCTCTCAGATTTATTATTTCTGTTGGAACATTTTATGCCATTTTAAAAAATCAGGCTTCTTGTCTACCCTGTGAGGTAATGCACACTATGGTGATGTGATTTCTAAAGCTCTCTAATATGCTACTCCTTAATTGGTTTCTGTAGTCCTTGCTGGTGTGCACTAAAGGTTTTCTAGTGTACTTTAAAGCATAAATACTATGTTAAAGTGCCTTAGGGCCACGTTTCTTGACCTTTTTTGCACTTGAAACTGGATGCCTTCCTAAACTATATCAGGGAAATGTCCAGGATTGGCACTGGTCCATGGACTCATTGTTGAGAAACACTGCCCTAGAGAACCATTAGTGTGCACCAGTTGGGTCTACACAGACCAATTAATATGCAACATGTTAGTGTGCTTTAGCAAGTCCTACACTGGAGAGAAAGATCTCCTTTCTGAAAGGAGTCAAATATCTGAACAGGGTACTACTGTGAGGCTTTTACATCCATGCCTCATGGTAGGCATATCTTGATACATCTCAGACTGTTTTGGTAATGTATTTAACACACACGCACTGTGGCATGGTTGGATCTGCACTAATGAACAAATTTTTAGAAGTCCTGATCCTGTAAATAGCTCTTCACATGCTTAACTTAGCATTTGTGAGGGCTCCTATTTGCTTCCATGCGATAGATCACATGCACAGCAATAAACATGTGAATGACTGTTTGCAGGACCAGGGTGTAAACACCACCTTACAGTGTAAAGCATTATCTACTAAGCTCAAAATGGGAAACAAAATAATCGGAGTACCTGAGACAGGAAATTGGATCCCACAAAAAAAGTGGCTAGGAATAAATCTCTTACAAACTAAGCAGATGTTTCTTTCTAGATTAACCTAAAACAATGGCTTTTCACTCTAATTGTGCCTCCATGGTCACAACTGAGAATACCAAATTCAGGAGAAATTGCCAAGATGCTGGTTATTCTTCCATAAGATATACCAGACCAGCAACAAAAGTAAACTTCTGTCTCACCACATTGGCTAACAAGAAATCAGAAAAGCAGTCTACTTAGGTATTCCAGCTCTCGTAACACCACCAAAACCACTAGACTTAATGATGAGTGGTTATTAAAAACCAATTTCATTAATCAAAGGGTTCTTCTGATCCCAAAGGACTAGCCACATATCAGATCTTGCCCAGTAATCATGCTGTTGTTAATCCTTTAGGATCTAATATCTAAAGATTTATTGAAAGAAAGGTGAGAGTTAAAATTGGTTAAAGGAATCATATACATACAATAATTGCAAGGTTCTTGGATCAGGCGTGTAGCAGTGATGGAATAAGCTGCTGGCATGTTAGTCTCTGGCTGCTTCCAAATCATTGGATGGTCCTCAGTCCTTTGGTTAGAATGTTTCCATTAGTATAAGTTCATAGTCCAGAGATATGAGCAGAAAAAGCAAAATGGAGATGTTTCCAGTGCTGCTTATAACTTCTGCCAAGTGAAGGGAAACACTTTGTTCTAGTTTGTGGGGAAATTAAAAGTAATATGATGGAGTTTGGAGTCACATGGGCAAGTCACATAACCATGCCTCCTTCGCTTAGTCATAGCAGAGGCCATTACCCATACTCTAGTTAGAACGTCCTCAGGAAGTCCATTAGGTGTAAAGAGGCTTCTTCCAGGTCCATTGTGCTCATTGATGAGCAGTCAAGTTTAATACTTCATTCACAATGTGCTGGCTAAATACCTTGTGGGTGCTATCAGAGGACCAAACGTTTGAAATATAGGTACATATTCAATATTTATAAGTTTGTATGCATGCATCATTTTTGTATGTAAATAGCATAATCCTATTCAACAAATCATAACTTTTTATAGACATCTTACATGATATACTTTGTACAAGATTTGTTCCAATTTTATAACTGTTGTAGCAACAATGATCTACATAATCATATTTTAATCATGTAACATCACACACACACACTTTAGCCAAAAACTATGTACACATTAAGAAAGTGTGTGTTTGTTATAATGACATTGTAGCAGCACAGTAGAAATAAAACTCTCTATTTTCCTATTATAAACCCTTATTTTCAATTGTTTTATACATTTTCTTGAAAAATTAGCTCTGAGCTGAAAATTTTCAAAGGCCATGTTAAGTCTGGAAGTCCTAAACACAAACACCTTTCAAGCTTTTTTTGAAATACAATATTCCAATCAGGCAAAGGCTTCTGCTTGTGTTTAACTTTGAGGCACCCACTTCAGCCTCTCCACCCTTTTTTTGTTTAAAAGATGGAAACGGGAGAAAATGGCAGAGACTGCCATTGCATGAAGTCCACTAGTGACTTTGCTACCATTACTGATCTTATTTAAATAATGCTCGAATACTGCAGTGATGGTTGGCACTACAAAGTCATAAGATAAAGTGGTCCTACTGACTTCAAGGGGACCACTTGTGCTCATAAGCCTCAATTAAAGCACTCAATAGCAAAAAGAATAAGGGGAGGAAAAATAAGAGCGTTTCTTTTTTCTTCAGACTTCATTTGGATGTACTTAATAAATCTAAGTACCTTTTGCTTGTTAAAACCAAATATTTCCAGCAGTTTGTGTATGAGGGCTAATCACTGAAGTTTTTTGTTTGTTTTTTTTTGTTTTAAATTTAAAGCAGCTCCCATGTTTAAAACATAAACAATAGTATTTGAATCCAAAGTAAGACAGCAAATATCATAATGCCACTATATAAATCCGTGGTATGCCCAGACTTTGAATTCTGTGTGCAGTTCTGGTTACCCTATCTCGAAAAAAGATATGCTAGAATTGGCAAAAATACAGAGAAGGGCAACAACAATGATTAAGGGTATGGAACAGTTTCCACATGAGGAAAGATTTAGAAGACTGGGACTGTTCAGCCTGGAAAAGAGATGATTGAAGGAGAATATGATAGAAGTCGATAAAATCATGAACGATGTGGAGAACATAAATAAGGAAGTGATTTGGGATCATCAAAAGGAAGTAATATGCAGCATGTCTTTAAAAAAAAAAAAAGGCAAAAAACATAAGGGAGTGCTTCTTCATACAATGTAGTTTACCCTGGCAATGAATTTCACAGGTTATGTTGTGAAGGCCAAAGGTATGACTGGGTTCAAAGCAGAATTAGAAAAGTTCATGGAGGATAGATCCATCAATGGCTGTTAGCCAAGGTGGTCACGAATGCAACCCCATGCTCTCTGTGTCCCTAAACCTCTAACTGCTAGAAGCTGGGATTGGGTGATAGGGGATTGATCACTCGATTAAAATGACCTGTTCTGTTCACTCTCTCTGAAGAATCTGGCACCAGCTACAGTTGGAATATGTATGGCCATTCTTAAGTTATTAACCATTTAAGAGTCAAATTCACTCCCAGGGAGAAAGGGTCAGCATAAAGCTCATGCACCACTTAAATCCTCCAAAATAGAGCTTAAGTAGTGCAGAGGGCTTGTGCTGACTTTCTGAAGAGGGGTGAATTTTGTCCAAAATGTATTAAAGACCTTTATGATGCCAACATACATTGTGAGCATGTGTGGCAATTACAGCTGGGATTCCATAAAAACTCCAACTGGCTTCTGTGCTGCATATGGCCACACAAGCCCCATAAATCCATTATTGAGGGATTGCTCTCCAGGCATCCACAGCACACAGTCGTGTTCCAGTTTCCCCTTGTTAATTACAGCCTTCTGTAGCTGCTTGTATGTAGCATTCATTTGTACAATGACATAAGTGAAGAAATAAAAATAAGAGCAAAGTAATGATTACTGCTATGAAAACAAACCTAAAGGAATAAAGTATCTGTGAATCACAACCACAAAAATAAATAAATAAGTCTGGGAAGAATTAAGCTTCCAACATTTTGGGTATAACAGGATTAGTTTAATATAACCCTGCTGTATCCCTCTACTCCTTTGCACACAAGTATTCTCTCCATTTTGTCCCCCACTTACATTGTTAAATGTATCAATTCACAGAGACAAAAAAGTAAATGATAAAGTTCAGTGTACTAAAACGTTGGCACTAGATTGTCTGTTTCTCCACCCCCACACTTTGTTCTCTATGGAAGAGCTAAGGGACAACAATGGTCCCTGCACTCTGAATCTCCATAGGCTGGAGAGTGCTACTCTAAGGTACCATCTCTCCCTGCCTCTGGGTGGAGCCCAGCAGATGGAGCTCTACTGTGGGTTTAAGACAGGAATTGGGGTAGCACAGAGGAAGTGTTGCTCCATTCTGGAGTTGGGTGACCACATGGATATGTAATCTGAAAATTGTACTACTTACCTCTGTGTCCTCTCAGTGTCTGTTATTAGGCAGCTTCATCAAGACCCAGCCAATGACAGGACAGTTGCAACAGAAGGCCCATATGATTTTTCAGTAGGCCAAATATAATCTTGTTAACATGACAGGTAAAACAGTGCTCCTAGATTGAAGGTAACAGTGATTCAGGGAGACCCTCCATGCCAACTGGCAGATGGCACACCAGGCCTTAATCACATCATTCTGACTCACTGACTGCCCCCAACTCTCTGTTGTCATAATCTGTATCTGGAAGGTCATGCAAACTGTTAACATGCTGGTCATTAATACTTGTGTTATGCATGTATGGGTAGTATATAAAGAATTAGAGATGTGGGCTGGAAATACGTTCTTAAACTGTGTTTGGCAACCAGTGTGTAAGCCCAGCCTTCCCAAGACAAAGGAACATTGTGTTGCCTGCTTGACTGTCTCTCCAAAGTAAATTGTGCAAGGTGAGGCTAGAAACAATGAAAGTAACGCTTACATATAAAGTAAACAAAACCATCCAACAAGCGAAGGAGATGACCACTTAAGAATCATGATGGAGGATTGAAGCTCTACCACATGCTTCCCCTTCCTGGAAACTTTCCTGGCCCTTGAAATGGAGGCAATAGACTTTGGAAAATATAAGCAGAAAGTTGTTTTGGCATCCTTCACCAGAGGAATGCAAGATGCCAGAGCTTTTGAATCCTAAGAAAGGCGGATCCTTCAACCGAGGAAGCTGAAGTCTCTAGAAACTGGGTATAGGTAAGAAACCTGCTTAGATAAAGATTACAACTTACTGAAGTTGTTTTAGTCACTAGAAAGCATGGTTTGTTTTGTTTGTAACCTTTCATATCTTTTCTTACTTACTTGAAATCACTTAAACCTGTGTTTTTGTTATTGCAAAACCACTTCAGTGCTGTTATATTGAAGTGTAAATGTTCAGCTAATTTAATAAGCCATTGTGCTTTCTGTGGAGCAGCAAATTTAATAACTTCTCTGAGGATCCAGTGAGAGAGACAGGACACTGCAGAAAGACATCTCTGAGGAACTCGGGAATTGAGGTTCACTGATTGTTACCTACAAGGCAAGGTTTGGACTGGCAGAATCCTGAAGAGTTTGCTGTCAAGGCAGACATGCTTGGTGCGTCAAGGAGCTGACTCATAGTTCAGCAGCAGCAGCACTCACTTTTGCTGTGGCAGAGTGGCGACAGAGTGGCTTGCAGTTTTGGGTGCCTTCATCAAAATATCACAGTAACTAGATTAAATTTCACTGGAACTGAGCTTGCACTCTGAGTCGCTGGAGGTTTTTAGTGGCAATCAAGAGCTACTACAGCAGGGTTCAGCAACTCTTGGCACGCGGCCCATCAGGGAAATCCACTGGTAGGCTGGGACGGTTTGTTTATCTCCAGTGTCCACAGGTTCAGCCGATCGCAACTCCTACTGCCTGCAATTCACCGTTCCAGGACAATGGGGGGCTGCAGGAAGCAGCAGCCAGCACAGCCCTCGGCCTGCATCGCTTCCTGCAGCCCCCTGCTGGCCTGGAACGGTGAACCACAGACAGTGGGAGCCGCAATTGGCTGAAACTGCAGACGCTGCAGGTAAACAAACCATCCCGGCCCACCAAGGGCTTTCCCTGATGGGCTGTGTGCCAAAAGTTGCCAATCTCTGTTCTACAGCATAGGCATACATCATGAGTTAAACTGTATATCAGTGTGTATTTAAGACTGCATGACAGTACTTATAGAACCTCAATCTTCAATCCGTGGGTCTGCTGGGCTTGATTCTTATTCACCCTCAGACCATTTTAAACTATGCAGGTGAAATAAAGGAGCAATTACATGAACAGACTCTTGGAGCCTCTTTACACCGCTGGAGCAGTGTAAAAGGGCATTATTGTAGCTAAGAATCAGGTCTGTAAAGTACATTTATTCTTTGTCTATGCAGAATCTTCTGCTGCCAGTATTTTACTTCAAAAACTACATTAAAATTTGCTCTATTTCATCTCTTTGCTTAGTGGTAACTATTTCAAGGTACACCTTTTTACTCTTTTAAATGAAACATAAAAATAAGCATTCTGAAATACAATCTCTCCTTTGCCAAAAGTTACCCTTTCACTGTTCTCCTACAGATTCTCAAACAGATGTTAATGCTGTTTCCTGCTGGAGGAGCATGTCTTCATGCCACCGTTTACATCCCTTTTGGCTCTGACCCTCTATTTTTTTTTTTTTTTTTAAACTGTTTCTTGCAGGGAAGCTCATCATAAATTCTGTTGTGGAAGTGCTCTGCAAAACACATTTATGTGCCTCCAAGCCAAAGAAATTCATTTGCCTGCTGATTTTTTCCAACTATATGAAAATTTAGTACACGTTTGTTTGACTACTCTAACTATTTGAGCGAACTCACACACTTTAGGAAATGATGAAACAATTGTCACCTGCTAAGGAAGAGGAGCCTGTCCTTGATAGACCTAATTGTATCTCCACCCTTACAAGTTTGGTGTGAGTTTTCAAACAGTGTATTACCCTATTCTTGTGCTAATGATTGCATATGTTATTCTGTGGTCCTGTTACAGAAAGCAAAATTAATAATTTTGCCAAAGAAAGTTAATGTCTATCTAATATAGTGTGCTGAGGCAGAGAACATAACAAAATGTTTGGCCTAATCTTACAACCCTTAGGTACTCCTAATTTTATCGAACACTTATCTTTTAGATGTTCTGAAAGTCAGGCATAACAGGAGAGTCTAAAGAAGAAACTCTATTATTGGAATCCCCAGAAGTTAGTTTTTGCCTTGAGGAAAGAGTACAACTGCAAAATTTAGAATCCATCTTTTTACTCAGCTAATGGCCCTGTGGTTATTTTGTCTCAGCCACTTCAGACTTAAAAGCGGCTCACAATATTTCAGCAGCTCTAATGCATTAACTAAATAACTAAAAAGGTTTAAAAACAATGCCCAGTGGACAGAGGCACTGAATTGAAATCAGAAGAGTAACTATTAAGTAGATTTGCAATAACTGAGCAAATAAGTACTATTGAACCTCAGAGTGGGAAACATTTACTTTACAGTGTCACTAGATTTTTTTTTTTTGTAAAGACTCAAATCTAAACTGTATTTTTGTCACTATTAAATGTTACATTTTTCATGGTCCGATTGCCTGTCATTTTAGATTGATGATTGCTACAGCTACATTTTAATTAAAAGCCAAGTTCATATGTGGCCTGTTCTTATTCTTTAAATCTATTAATTAGCACACTCAGAAAAAGTAAATAATGCTCATTTTCCTACCTGACACTGTTTGATTATTTCTTAGATCATTTTCTCATGAGTACAATAATTAGGCACATATCCTTCATACACTTGAAAAGGATATTGTTTGCTGAGGTGGTAAGTGCCACTTTACATAAAGCCATTAGTTTACTGAAACAAGCTAGGTAAGGTTGATATATTGATACTATATTTGCATTTATTCAGGTTAGCATAGTGAGATCCAGTACTGTGCATAATGTGTGTGATTTTTAGTTTTTCTTGTGTGTTGTGTTTTGTTTTGTTTTGTTTTTAAGCAATACATATGAAAGGGGGTGAAATCCTGGTACCATTGAGGTAAATGGCAAAACTCCCATTGACTTCCGCAGGGGCCAGGCGTTCATACAGGCTTTCTAAGTTTGGGTTTGAAATGAAAAATAAAGTCTCTATCCATATAATCTGGAGTCATCACTTCTTAATATACAGGATGTGGTGTGTAAGTGGAATCAAAGTGGTGTACAGGCCTGGTTCTGGCCCTCTTCAGAAGGTGTGAATTTCCCCATGTAACTGGCTGAGTAACTGTGTGTATAAGCATCTTCTTTATTTTTGGTATATTTATTTAATTCTTTCTTGCTTTGATCAAAACAAAATTGCTGTATTTGATGACCTCCATGTTAACTGTGATGGTAAGTCTTTGCCAACCATATGTTTTGTCTACAAAGGTAAGACGGACAACCACCATGGGATGATCATGCATCTCAGAGGTTTTGTATGTTGTAAGGGATATTTCTGTGGATAATTCATCTCTACATATGAACTTCTTTTAAATGCAGGTATAGTGAAGTGGTGTATTATATCTTGAATCAGTCTGAATAGTGATGGCTCTCCAACCTGTCTGATAAGAAGGCTCTACAGGGAGGGAATTCCAGGCATAAAGAATGACATGTGGGGAAAGATGAATGGGGAAGGGCAGTCAAAGCTAGTATCAATGACAAAGCCAAGGAGAGTGTGAGGGAGATGACAAAAGTTATGTGAGGCTGACAAATAGTAAGACCTGTTCTATTTCATACATTAAATGAAAAATTATAGCTACATAAATTGTAACTCATTTAAAAGAAAAATATGAATTTGAAGTAGTATGATCATTAATAGCTTAGCATGATTTATCTTCATATGAGTATAAAACATGACAGTTCTCTATTGGATTGCTGGAATTCATAAATATAGGAAATACTTGGAAACAGTCAGTCGTCTTCCTGGCTAAAAGGTTATGTTAAATGCTCTCCTTTTCCTGTTTAAAATCTTTTTGGACAGAATGTCCACAAAGTGAGCAGCTGCTCTGGACTGAAAACTACACTAAATAATTTATAGTACATATGATGCTATATAGCCATATTGTTTACCCCTCATATTTAAGCAACATTGCTATTTGATGGAGAGATAGGAAGATAATGGATGGGAGGAAATGAGAACCAACCCAAACTTTCATACAAACCAAACCAAGCCTTGATCTAACTTTCTTGATTTTAACCAAAACAAGAGAGAAAAGATTTTTTTTAGTTTAATTTCTAAAGACAAACAGACCAAAAAAAAACCCCCCAAATGATTGCACACATCTGCACTTTATGGCTTGGGTCCAGAGCGGAAGGAGAAGTCTTTGAAATGCCACATGAATGTCTATTAGTGAGGGGAAGAGGGCTTGTTTCGAGAACATCTGGGTCCTTGGGCTAACCCCAACAATTCTGGGATCCCCACTGCTTGATGTATGTGCATTAGACAAGGCAGAGAGCTCTGCTTTGGTGATATTCTGCCAACCTGGCCTGATATTAGACAGAAGAATACCAGTCAGAACACTCTGTAGAACAGCAGACTTGAGGTGAAATTCTAGGCCCATTGAAGTCAATGGTAGAACCCACTGAGTTTAATGGTACCAGGATTTCACCCCAAGATGTCAACAGCTTCCAAACAGTGGGCAAGATTTTGGTTGCATCTTTCATTTGCTTTCTGTAGTCTTTAGCACAAGGCAGCAAGAAAGCCATTTCAGCTTCCTGGAAAAATCTCTCTCTCATAATCATATAGCCAGTGGGCATAGAATCCTTGTACCCCAGAAGGGGGGACATGGCCATGGAAAGGAGAATATAGCCAGAGCACCACTGCTCTCCATTATTTCTGACTAGTGCAATGGCCCCTTGTGGTCATGGACAGCTGGGCCAAACTTATTGCTTCCTGAGGTCTGCTCTGACTTATGATGGGGTCTGGACCTAGCTGTCCTAAGAATCCCAGGGGCTTTAAAGGTAGCACATAGTCACTTTTGCCCAGTGCTGTGAGCTGCATCTCAGCATAGCTTGCATAAAGCTTAGAATGTGGGTCCATGACTCAGGCCAACATCTGATTAAAAAACAAAGAAGATTGT
Source organism: Gopherus flavomarginatus (assembly GCF_025201925.1). Classification (NCBI taxonomy): domain Eukaryota; kingdom Metazoa; phylum Chordata; order Testudines; family Testudinidae; genus Gopherus; species Gopherus flavomarginatus. The sequence goes on along the minus strand of NC_066617.1, from coordinate 198,473,743 downwards.
GGGGGACATTGACAGAAGGCAAAAAATTGCATCTTCCACACAACAATGCCTCTTCAAATAACTATAAATAAAGATTTCTGACAAAGTTTCAGCTATTTTATGTATGTATGTATGTATGTAGTGTAATAAATATATATGGCTCCTTGTATTACATGTGTGAGAACTCTGCCAGACACATAACATGGACCAGACACACTTTGTTTCTTTTTCTCTGTACATAAATTTCAAGAATTATATTTTAATAATGATTCTACCCTGCCTTAGGAGTGGTGGTTCATGTCAAACAAATGGAGCTGATACTCTTCATGCAGTTTCAGGTTTCATCAGATAATCTCGGTGTGAAATAATTCTGGTTTGCTTTGTTTCATCTGATGCAATGTCTAGCCTTATTAAAATTACAGATAAAAAGAAGCAATGTATAATTTGATTAAATCGGCTCTAGAAATTGCTCCTAGGGCCTACTCCAGAGCCCATGTAAGTCAATGGAAGTCTTACTGTGTGTTTTGCTTTAAGATAGGATGGGTACCTATTACTTGCATTTCAGATATTCTCTGGTTATAACGAAAATCAATTAACTTACTTTTACCTAAAATGTTTGATACTATCACAATTAGAATCCATCCAAATTTAGGTCAACATGTCAAGATATTAACATACAATCTTTACGCTTTGTTATGGAGGAAACTTTAACCCACAAATGGTTTTAGTTAATCTCTAGTTTCTAAGCGCAAAGTGAGAGTTGGTGGTCCATAACTGAGTTCCTATCTATGCCACAAGCAGAACTATATCAGCAGCTCTAGTTACAACCCAGTTCCATCCTCCAGTGCAGATGGCACCTTCAACTGTTTTGTAATCAGGCTGCTTCAGCAAAAAGAAGGCATTCAATAAAACTAAAATAGAGTATTGCAAAACCCACACTACTTCTGAGGAGATGATATGCTGAACCTCTAAGAGTGCAGCACAGAACTCACAGCCTGGGGGAGTTCAGTGTGTGTTTCATATTTTACGTTTACAGCTTCCCAATTCTGGAGGGTGTTGGTGGCAGCTACTGATACTGTTGGAGAGGTCCTCAGCATAACTCAGATAGCTTTTTGCTAATGACTTTATTGGGCTCATAGCACCTAAATATAGCTGCCATATAAACACAAACATATACCAGAAAACCTTGCTTATGTGCAAATGGCTGTCAGGAAAAAAAACACTTTTTTTCTGAATTAATTGTGGCAGTGGTATGCAAGAAAGGCTGTTTTGGGAGGATTTTGTGTCTTAGTGCATGCTCTCTACAGATAATTCCTAAGACTATTCTTAGCAGTAACAAGAATACATTTGAGTCTTCATCATTGGGACCCTTACTTGTATTTACTTTATTTACAGGATAACTCCAAAAGATAATAAATACTGAACCACAATGTGGCTCAAAAGTCCCAGCCTTGCATAGTGGACACTGTACAGACACACTGCCCCAGAAAGAGCAACAGACAGGCACAATCTCTTTCAGGGATGCTCCTTGCATGAGCAATGTCTCCTACAAATTTTGCTTTTCATCCACAGGCTGGTTAGGGAGTTTGGGGAAGCATGACTCCTCCTCATTCTTAATTAATCTTTAGGTTCCTTTCTCAAAGTGAGGCCCATGAATCACCAGTCCCAGCATGAAGGACCTCAGTGCAGGAAACTCTCATGATTTTATGAGCAGTCTTATGGTAGTTTTTGTTTCTTAAAGTCCAAGATCCTAGAGTTGTGAGAATCCCTCCTCTTCTTTTTTGTTTTGTTTTTTTAAACATAAGTTTCTAGTCATTGAGTCTTGTGGAGAAAAGCCTGAAAATGTGACCTAGGTGCACCCTAAAGAATAAAAAATCAGAAACTAAATAAAAAGAACCCAAAGTATTTTTATGGTGAACTCATGATTTTTGAATGAATGATACTGAAAATATTGGGGAATGCTATTGTGAGTGGCCCTTACAAAGCTGTACAAGGGTAGGAGGGCAGAGATTTTTGTTCACATCTGTGTGGCTGCATAAGAACTTCATGTGATCTACCGCATGTGTTTAAATACAGGCAGTTTGCATATAATTGACAGACTATCATTTCTCTGTTAGGAGCACTGTCTTTTGCTGTTCTATAAATTTACATAGTAGACCATAATGATCAATCATGAAATTAGCACAAAGGTATTCAAACAGTAATTTTAAAATTACACTACAAACTTTTACTCTTTCAAAAAATTCTTTGTCTATCAGTTCCTTACTTTTGGTATAACACCTCAGAATCTCAAGACACAAATCTGTTTGCAAGGTAAGCTTGACTCCCCATTTTGTGACTTTCTTTTTCTGCTGCCAGGTATGCTTCTGCTATGAAAACACTGTTTGTTTCCTAGACAAGGGTCTAAAAGTGAGTGAGTATCTCTTTGCAGGAGTGGTGCCTTACTTGAGAATGGATGGGTTATTCTGTACAAAAGGTATAGCTGGTATGACAGGCAACAAAACTGCTGAATGTTTCTTGCACATGTTAAGCAATTGTTCACTGTATTCCATCCACACATCACACCCTACACCAAAGAGTGCTAGAATTCACATACTCTTAGGCTTGGCAAAATTAATTTTATAAATTTTTGGTATAGTTTTGACAGATAATACCAATGTTTATTTTTAAGCATTTGCCCCCTACTTTTTACAGATTTTAAATTTTCATACTTGTGGGAACTTATGCAGGAAGGGGATCAGGGAATAATTATTTAATGACAGTAGATGGTGAGATTCAAAAAGTTAAGGCTTTATAACCAACAAAACACACATTGTCAACATCACTATGTCAATATACAATGTAAATATCCTTAAATCAAACTCAAAGTTCTCAAACACTTTTCTTTCTCTGCCTATCTGTACATTTCAATTATTATCAGTGGAAATATTTTTTGTCGAGTTGTGTGTATGGCAAAATTGTTTACTGACACAAATCTAATCATTTCAAGCCTACCTGCATGTAGAATTACATGAAATTGGAAATGCTACAACAATGATGACAAATCTCAGGAAGTCAGAGATTTTGATCATACACATTATTGTTTGGCAAGGGCTACAGATAATATATTTTTCCTCTGTGCCTAAATCCAATGGCTATCTTGCTGGGAAGTTTTTTGGTTGTTTGCTTGCTTATCTCACTCCCCAGAATTCTAAGAAATTGAGTTGGGCTAAGAAGATTCAGTCTTGATATGAAAAAGCACCCATGGCTAAAAATTTTTATTTTTCCTGCCTTAAAAATTGCCACTTTTGCTGAATTCTCTGAATGGTTCAGAAGTACAATTTCAATCTATTCAGTTGTTTGAGGCAGAGTGCTGTGCATAGCTGGCTAATCATGTGTAGGTGGTTCCAGTTGGAGCTGGCACTAAGGGACAGGAAGAAGAGTTCTCCAGATGTGTAAAGTTTTTATTCATGGTGTGTAAAAGTTACAAAAATAAAAAGTCTTGTGCTTGATGTTTCAAGTTTCACGTAAAGCATGGTGGCTGTTCCTTTAACCATATTAGTGCTGAATCCGGTGGAAGGTACTGTAAGCTTAATCATATGTTGTAAACACTTGTATTTACCTGTGATAGACCTTAGATTATTAAAAGTGAAAGAATTTTGAATATCCAGTGTACTTTTATATGCTCTTTACCTCTTTATTTCATTTGTCTTGGGGTAGCCAGTTAGGTCAGTCTCTCCCTTGTTTAAGGTCAGCTTCACATTCAGGTTAGTTATTAAAAAAAATCCCATGCAGTGTTTGAAACCTATCTGTTTCCTTTGGGATTTTATGAAGTACTGTGAAATTATTTCTATTGGTCTTTGATTTTTCCCAAGGCTCAATTTTACAAAATGTGCCTTGGACTGAATTTAAGTTGACAGTGTTACTTTAAGTGTCTGGTCATAGCTTAACTTTCCACTCCTTGAAACAATGTTCTGCAAAACCCTACAGGCATGATCTCTTCCCTGGTACAAAATTACTTGTGTGCAGGAGCACTGCCTGCTTTTTTGGTGCCCTAGGCGGCGGAAGGTCCAGCCCTCAAAATGGCGCCCTTGACCGAGGCGGCAGAAGATCCAGCCCCTGAAATACCGATGACGACTGGGGCGGCCGAAGATCTGACCACTGCGGTCACCACTCCCCAAATGTTGGCACCCTAGGTGACCACCTAGGTCACTTAATGGGTTGCACAAGCCGTGTTTGTATATTACTTAAATCTCATTCTGAAATTCTACATAAGCTTGGGGAGGTGGGGGTTGGTTGAGACATATCAAAGTATAAGAAGATTAGGTACTCAGGGACCTCTCCACTCACCTCCCAGAAACACCACGTTGAGGTAGCCCTATTATTTATCTGTTCAAATACCATAACTCAGATTCATGTCCTCAGTAAGAGTCTGACAGTGGTAGCGTGCAACACCCAGTAAGAGCCCTTTCTGATGGAACACTTTCTTTAGTAATTCCCTGGTCATTGCTAGTTGTCCCCTGTGCAGGGTTGCTTATTAGAACTTTTTTTCCTAGCATGCCTTGCTAGGAATGACCCTTTAATTGAGCAGAGCTAAGCAGCTGCAATCCTAACATGGCCATTTTGCAACTGGTTTTGCTGCATTTCTTTCACTTCTAACTGGTAGGTACTCAACTCTTTCTTTTTTTCTTTTTTTTTTCTTATTCCTCCAGAGATACCACATTCTCACAGGGATCACAAAGCTATTATGACCTTACAAATTCACCTTAACAACCTTGAATTGAAAAGTAATCTGAACAGTTTGGTGTGTGTTCTCTGATGAAGTAGAAGCTTCATTTGGAATTTTCCAGCATTCTAACATTTTGTGTTTTTGAGACAAATGCAAAAGAGTTTAGCTCCAGGTTATTGAAATATGGTAGTGTGACAGATACTACAGACATGGACTAGCCAAAGACTATATCAACTTCATATATGTTATATGTATCAATCTGGGCTAAAGATTGTATTCTGGCTCTATAGGGATGTTACAGGAGTTCCTGCAGGAACTAAAATTACTGCATGGTGGCAGGGAGGCAGTAATTAATGCTGCTTCCTAGTTAAGGAGCAAGTCTGGAGCAGTCTCACCCCCTTGAGGAAACTGAATATAGTGGCTTGATGTGGTTAAACAAGCCTAGCAACAAACTGAATATTGTATTAAGTAAAGACCCTAGGATGGAGAGAAAGGCCTCATACTTGATCCAAGAACTGACATGGGACTGTGACCGGACGGACAGGCCCTGTGAGAGGACCTTAAGTACTCTGAATCCTGCCATGGTCTCCCTGTGGAAGATAGGTGCAGTTTGGTAACCCATCATATGGAACCCTGCATATAAATTGTACATTGTTTTCAAGATATTTTCCCCTGTGATGCTTTTGTTTGGAATAAATAATATTTTGCTTCATGAGGGCTGGTTGATCACTGGTTAACCTCCTCATTACCCATGATGGAACAGGACTACAATTGCTGACCTAATGTCAGACCTGCTGGGGTGATCACAATGAATTGCAGCTTAAATGCCCAGCCGAAATAGTGTGTATGTCATGGGCTCTGCCCCAAGAAGGGTCATGGCTAGAGGCCTGAGATTTAAATGGGGTGCCCTGAAGGAACCCACAAAGGAGTCAGAGGTAGTTATGAGTTGTGGCAGTCAGCTTAGTCCTGAGGTCATTAGAAACATTTACGAATTGCTCAGAGATAAGAATCTCTTAGCAGCTTGCAGTGCCTACAGTATGGTCCCCAGAATGGTTCTCTGACAGATGATCATCTCCACATATGGCTTCTGCCCTTCTACATAACAGAAGCCTTGGCCACTCATTTTTTTTTCCTTTCCAGACAGGATCCACCTGCCCCCCATATAGTTCCAAGTCTGCCTTGACTCTCCGTAACTCTCCATATCATAGCAGCCTCCATCCAAGTCATGCACACTTTGAAAAGCAAATATCAAACCGAGTATGTTCTATTCATTCTGAAAGATCTAGCTGTATCCATTTCACAAAGCATATATGTAAAGTGGGTCTTATTTTCAAGTATGTGAGTAACCTATTGCGTCCCTTCTCCTAACATCGGTATTCTGTTCTGACATCATTGTCGCTCTCTGCTGAACAGTAGCAGATGTCCTGTGCTTTGCAGGTAGGCCTCCCAGTTAGAGAAGAAATCAGGGATGTGGAGTCTGTGTAAATTCTAAATGTAACTTTGCTCTACAAGCTGTCTGACCATCCCAGTTAAGAACTAGTGCGTGTGTGTAAATAAAGCAATCTCTTCATCTGGGGATCGCAGCCTAATGCCAATGTCATGTTCCCAGAGAGCAACTCTGCCTCACAAATTGACTTATAGACTTTAAGGTCAGAAGAGACCATCTTGATCATCTAATCTGACCTCCTGCACATTGCAGGCCACAGAACCTTACCCACTCACTCCTGTAATAGACCCCTAACTTCTCACTGAGTTACTGAAGTCCTGAAATCAGGGTTTAAATATTTCATGTTACAGAGATTTCACCATTTATACTAGTTTAAACCTGCAAGTGACCTGTGACCCAGGCTGCAGAGGAAGGAAAGCCCCTCCAGGGTTTCTGGCAATCTGACCAGTGGAAAAATTCCTTCCAAACCCCAAATAGGCCAATCAGGTAGACCCAAGCAATCCAATCAGAGACCAAGCAAAGATCAAACTCTCCTGCTGCTCGTGCAGATTCTTCTACTCAGAACTGCATATTACTGAAATCTTATATTTTCTGGAATAAAACCCTGCTCACATACTGAAGGTATGGCTTCACTTCAAGTGAAGGGTGTGATTCACAGCTTGAGGAGCCATACTTGGGCTAGTTCCTGTTGAGCTTGAGTGCTTAAAATAGAACATAGCCACAGCAGCCTGAGCTCAGTCAGAAGGCGGGAATCACACCTTAGCTCAAATGTACAGTACAGTAACTCCTCACTTACTGTCCTCCCACTTAATGTTTCGAAATTACGTCGCAGCTCCATTAGGAAACATACTCATTTAAAGTTGTGCAATGCTCCCTTATAACGTCATTTGGCTGACTTTAGAAGGGATCATTGTACAAGTTCCTCTTCTCTGCCTTCTTCCCCTTCCTCCCTCCGTCCCTCCCAGTGCTTCCCCTGCTGCCAAACAGCTGTTTGGCGGCATTTTGGACTTTCTGGAAGGGAGGGAGGGATGGAAGGAGGGAGGAAGGGAGCAGGGAAGCTGCCCCCCCCGGCAGGCAGGGCCAACAGGAACTCTTTAGGAGCTCCAGGGCCTTGGGCTAAGGGGGCCCTGGCCTGCAGCTGTAAAGCTCCTTTCGGAATGCGGCCCTGCGAGCACAGGCTGGAGGGCTCAGGAGGAGCAGTGACAGCCGCGCAGCCGGAGAGAAGCAGTGCTTTCCCCTTCAAAGCTGGTCAGAAAGAAGCAGCACTTTGAAGGGGGAAGCGCCGCTTCTCTCCAGCTGCTGGCTACGTGGCTGCCCCTGCTCCTCCTGAGTCCTCCAGCCTGTGCTAACAGGGCCGCATTCTGAAACGGGCTTTACAGCTGCAGGCCAGGGCCCTGGAGCCCCCTTAGCTCAGGGCCCTGCAGCCCCTAAAGTCCCTGCGTTCCAGATGGCTCTGCCTTGCAGGGCAGGGAGGGGACAGCTCCCAGAATCACGGCTCCCAGAATCACAGCCATAGGGGTGGTGCCACGCTGTGCAGAGCCACCTGCACACCCCCTGCACCAAACAGGAACTGCCCCAGGTAAGTGCTTGGCACCTCCTGCCTGCCCCAGCCCTGAGCCTCCTCCTGCACCCTAACTCCCTCCCGGACCCCATACCATACCTGAGCACCCTCCCACACCCTAACTCCCTCCCAGACCCCGCACTCCCACCCTGAGCCCCAGGGGTAAGCCAGGGGCACCTCCCCACCAGAGTACAGTACATAATATAATGCCTTTTGTCTGCCCAAAAAATATTTCCTTGGAACCTAACTCCCTGCATTTATATTAAATCTTATGGGACAATTGGATTTGTTTAACATTGTTTCACTTAAAGTTGCATTTTTCAGGAACATAACTACAACGTTCACTGAGGAGTTACTGTACACGTAGCCTAGCAGAGAGCCTAGAAGGCTGTGAAACAGCGCCACTTAGTGACGCCTACCATAACTGGTAGAACCAGGTAGTCATGCCTCTGCCTGACATTGCTAATACTTGCCATTATGACCCCTGGTTTCATTTACTTTGCCACACTTAACCATTCAGGCTGAAGTTTTCCGTGTTTGCGTTCTGCTTCAAGCATTTTTTAAAAGCTTCTGCAAAAACCATTCAGTCATTTCCAAGAATGAGGTTAGAGAAAAATAGTTTAACTGCCACTATTAAGTTTGTTTCCAAATGTTCCTTGGAAGATTTCTAGTAACGCCACACTTTAGAGCAGAAACTCAAAACTGTTGTCATGAAAATCTAGCCAGATGTAGGGAAGGTATAATGTTCTGGAAATGGCTGTTACCGCATACGAGGGAAAGCTTCTGTGAAGCTTGCAGCTAAAAATCTGACAATGCCCTTTATACTGAGCATGTCCCAGCCCCACAGAGCCTCCTATGTGGTAGAGACTTAGCTAGATAGCTGTACCAGGAGAATGGAGAAGTTGCATCAACTCCTACCTTCCCCTAGGCCTAGAGGAAGGTACATGGCCTATGAATCAGTGAATGGCATTGTCTTTTTGTGACCCCAGAACTTATGATATCAGAATAAAGTAGTCAGCCCAATAGATTGGCTAATTAAAACTTGAAGATTGTTGTTGACCAGAGAAGATAGTCACTTTTATGAATGCTCTTAAACCTTAAGATTGTCTTTAGCTTTAGATTTGGGCTGTGGGAAAACCTGATTCTTACTGGCTATTTTCCCCATCAGCTTGTCCATTCTTAGCAAGATGCAATGCATTATATGTTAGTGCAAACTATACTGTGCTGAACTGATATACTACAGGGCAATATTTTCTTTTTCAAAATCCAGACTACAGCATTGTGATTGTCCAGTGGATTTCTTCTATGAAGTGAATGTTGCAAGGAAACATTCCTTTTTCATCAATATATTGTACACTATTGGATCTCTCTGGGTTTGTAATGAGATGCAGCATTCACACTAGCATATTTTCCTAGGACTAAAAGGTGTTTTAGAAAACATTCTAAAATAAGTTTTGTTTATATGCTATTCAGAACACTACCATTTTTTTTTAAACAAGAAGTCTCGGGAGTGGGGCGGAGGGGTTGAAAATACCAGAATCAATGTGTGTGTGTTTGCATCATAAATTGTTCTCTTTATTGTAATAATTAGATGTCAGGCAAATTCCGATCATAGTCTGATGGTGAGGCTGTGGACTAATGATACTTTGAAATCTGGCACACCCTCTTACTATCTAAGAGCAAGTCCTCAATTATCTGCTGATCTGTCCTCAACGGTTAACACAAACAAATACATGGCCTAACCATAAAATGCCAAAATAAAGTGGGACACCACCATATTTGCCCAGGAAGCTGTAAGCCAATGTTTTTGTTTACTCAAAGCTGTTTGACAAAAAGGGACGTTCTAGATCAGTATAACTGGCAAGGGGGACTTATGGATTAGTTTCTTGTTTTTTGTATGCACCTGCTTCAGAGTCAATCAGGACTCAAAAGCTGTTGGCACTAAAATGACAAAATGCATGTATTGCTCAGTATCACAGTCCAAATTTCTCCTTCCCAGCATCTGAAGCATTCTGGGAATTTGTACAGCCATTTTATTTTTCTTTTACATACAGTTCCTTCAATTTGTGTCTTTATGCTCCTCCAGTTCTCCACCTAACAAAAGACTTTGCAGTTTAAAATGCATACTTTTTTGGCCACTATAGGCCAAACTCCACCCTCTGATGTGTGCATTCAGTTTCTAATGGGGCTGACCCAGAAAAACAAGATTAACAGTTCAAAGAAGAAAAATGAATATCTGTCCTTACTAGAGCCCTATGTCTGAAGCTGAGACCTGGGAGACTGATACACTTAAGAAGAAATATCAATCTGAGTGGGTGGAAGATCATCTGTTCTTCTAAATCTAACTACTGGTGACACATAATGGTTTCTCTTTTGAGACTTAAAATCAGGTCAGAGATTCCTAGTCAAGATAGAGGAGAGAACCCTGAGCCAGAATCTCAAATGGATGAAGAAGTGAATCCAAGAAAACCCTCTAGTGAGGTGAAAATACTTTTATAACTGAACATAAGCATATTTCAAAGTCTCTGGAATTGGTGTACAGTATTGAGTCAGTCTCTCTCTCTCTCTTAAAAACTGGTAAAAAGAATAGTTCTTTCAGTGCAAGTGGCAAAAGAGGGGATATAGATGTTTGATATTGCACACAACTCCATGGCTTGCTCTGCTCAGAATCAGTGCTTTGAAAAATATAAAGCTGTCAAATGGCTGGGTTGTTGCTAAGCTGTTGGCCTCATTTCAATAATTATCAAGGCCTATTGTGTGACTTCCAAGCCTCAGCCCACCACAAAGGGAGAAGCTGCAGCCCCGGTTAATTACCAGTACAAACATTAAATAGTTCACTAATTTAGGTAATTCATTAACATTTTAATTTGCTATATCCTTCAATGCATTGACCAAAATCAGAAACACTAATCATTAGCATTAAATGCTAAATCAATTAAATGAAACATTACATACTCTAGAACTTCACATGAGACTTTTCTATCTCAGTCTCTACTGAATTAATGCACATGTTTTGTGTTGGGAGTGAAGCATATGAAAGATCCAGACTCCATGTGATAAAGATTTTATGGCTCTTCTTGTAAGGGAAGGGACACTTGTCCTGCTGTCCTGAATATAACTCACTTTGCAAAAATATTTTTGCTTTCCAACTTCCTCCTGCAATTTGAAGTGAATGATTTTATTTCAATTACTTTGTTCTAAATTCTTGTGTTGCTTTGCACTGGTAAGCAACTGAATTATTCCACCCCAGAGCTGGTTGCACTTCAGTGCTGGGTGCCATGAATCCTAGATATACAATATGTGAAGATGCAAATTGTCTTGGAATGCTCCAGGAAGCGAGGACCCGTGTATATACAAGATACCTTGTTGTTAAAACTGTCATTCATTGACTCCTGTGCCGCCAGGTTCAGCAGGCACTTAAAACACTAAATTGAAAATAAACTGTCTTGTGACCAGTCTCTACTGGTGACATTAGGTCAGATTTGAAACATACCATGTGGTGTGGGAAGTCTGCACTGCTCTTTGCCCATTCTATATCTGTTCTGGGAACAAGCAGAAGGCTACCGTCTGGAACCTTTCACCATTATTAAAATTAGGAAAGAAAAATAGTGATTACAAAATGCTTTTGATTCAGGGTGCATTTATGCTAGATTTATTTTTTCCCATAGAACAGTTAAACGTGTTCAGCAGATGAAAATACCATGTGGAGCTGTTTGTGTTCTAGATTCTGTTTCCCAGAAAATCCACCTTCTTTTTCTCTCTCTCTCTCAAAACCAGCATATATATATATATATATTTTTTTTTTTAAAAGCAAAACTTTCTTTTCTTCTGCTAACAATGGCTGCCACAAATTAAAAACCACATTTCCTTCCAGCAGCATATGAGGATAGTTCATTTGGACAGGTTTTAAGCTCTGCTGAGTTCTGAGGTAATATTTGCAGACGTTTAATATAATTATGTGTAATGGTTATAAAAATGCTTGACAGCACTATTTACTGCACATTGTCTTTCAGCAGGAAAGCTTTAACCTCTAAATTTCCCAGGAACCTGCTGAAGTAACAGATGTGTCGTCTTTTTTTCTTTTGGAAGAGCCAGAGGACATTTTTGAGTGTAGGATCCAAATATAACAAATCTACAGTGCTCTGTGCAAAAACAAATAAAATAAAACATAACATAACTATTATATTCAGGGAATAAGAACTCTTCCCCTCAGGATTGAGTATTTTGGACAATCTACTTATGTATTTTTTTTTCCAGTGTTGAGCAAATGAATCTACAATTGATCAAATGTGTGTAGACCTCACTTGGTTATCTGCTTTTCTTTGTTAGTGGTACTCAGGCCATTCAGGATTCCAATGTAACGCACTTTATACAGTCTTACAGTTTACAGATCCTTGGGTTTTTTGGCAATTGCTGCTGGCTGCAGGCAGAAGAAAGTGCTTGGTATTAGTCTCTGTACTTGTAGGTTGTACTGTTAATGTGCATCTTGCCCCATGTGTTTTTACAAGCTTCTGATTAGTGGACCTGATTTTGATCTCATTTATACTAGTTTAAACCCCATTGACTTAAGTGGAGAAATTCCTGGCGTGAAATCCTGCTCCTGTTGAAATCAATGGCAAAACTCCTATTGACTTCAATAGGCCAGGATATAATCTTCATTGTGTAGTGGTGTAAGATCAAAATCAGGCCTGGTATTGTTTATCAAAAGCACTTTCTGACTGCAAAGCATCAGACCTACAGTCTGGTCCTACAGCCCTTACTCACACAAGTAGTCCTTATTTATGTGAGGAATCCTACAGAAGTTAATGGAACTATTTATATGACAGAGCATTTCAGGATCAGGTTACCTAGAATAGAAAATAACTATCACATGGCACACTGCATTTAAACTAGTAAAGGTGTTTCATTTTAAGAAAGCAAACCATCTGTATACTCATCAGAGATGCTCTCTTCTCTGGTTCAACATACTGCAGTTGGGTTGCAAACTGGGATTGCTGTGAGATGTAATGTTTGGGTCTGGATATGAACTTATTCTTAAATTAAGTTCTAGGATTTTGGTTTGTCCCACTATATTACACATGGAGAGCCTAGCCACAAGGTTTTGATCTGGGGGATTTGGTTTGAATCTCCAGTTACTCAGTAGTTGTAAATTGCCATATATAATGGATCTTAAATTGTTGCTGGTTTATGTAACCATGATTGGTATTTCTTGGCCTAGCTCCATATCACAGATGAAAATGTTGGGCTGCTAAGGAAGTCACATCTCCTTTTTTTGAAGGAGATGGAAGTTGATAAATGGTAGGAAACACTCTCTCACTTTCCCCATAATTGTGCAGTTGGGGACATATTCATTGCCAAAAAAGACATGGGTGTTTGTAAAGCAAGTATGGAAAAGGCCTGGTTTATATACAAATGAATGACATGTATTTGAAAAATAATAAAAGCTACTACCTTAATTTTTAAAGTGAGTGAGTTTAAACTTCAGGCATATTTTTGTTGGGGTGAATGACCCTGCAGACTTATGCTTTACATTTCTCTTTTAGTATCTCATACTTCATAACAGTACAGAAAGTGAGAATTTAAAGACAGAAATATGATTAAATGAGAAAAATCTGGAAACACTCAAAAAGCTGATAGTTAAGAATTTTTAAAATGTCTTTCTTTTACACTAATTTAGAATAAACCCATAAATAGTCTGCCGTTTATTTCAGTTTTACCTATGATTTATTGTAAGTATCTAATGCTGTCTTGCGTTTTGAGCCAGAAGTGAACAATGTAGAGGCAAGATAGTAAACTCCTGAGAGTCTATTGCATTGCTGGGAACAGAAGCCAGATCTCCCGAGTCCTCAAGTTCCTTAGTTACAAAACTATCCTTCCTCTCTTACTTAAGTTAGATTTTTCTTCATAATAACTAATCATTTGCAAAAGTCAGATGTTACAAATGGTGGGTGAGCTCTGAGCCTTAATAAGAGACTTTTAGTAAAGAAGTGAGAGAAACTAACTTGTGGCTTGGGAAAAGGATGAAACCTAACAGACAGATGAAAGTTAGAAAGGGAAAATAGATTCTGACGGCTAGTGGGATGACTGGCACCACAGAGGGAAGACTGAAGTGTGTTTTTTGAAGCCTGTCATTTTGTCAGACTGGCTGACTTGGTAAAGAAAGTGAGTGCCATAATACTAAATCCAGCTTTAATTGCATCTTTATATTTGAGCTATCCATAACAGTAGCTAGACATTAAATGTGCCCCTAACATTCTCTCAACATTAAGAACATGATACTAAGGGGCTCCTTAATTTAATACTGATGTATAATTTAAATATAGAGTAGACTCTTAGCAATTACCTTCCAAAATTTAATATGGACTACTTCTATATTACATTATTATTTGTATTTCAGTTTGGCCCAATCAACCCCCATTGAGCTAAGCACTGTACAAGCACAAAGTAAAAGACACCCCCCCTCCCGGAGGACCTTGTAGCTTAAAGCCTTTAAGCACTTGTTAGTCATCTTTATTCAGAAACGCACGTAAGTATATGCCTACATTTTAAGCATATGCTTAAATTCCATTAAGTACAGTATGCTTAAAGTTAAGCCTGTGCTTAAGTGCTCTTCTTGAATATGGATTTTTTAATTATTTATTTATTTTATTTATTGTAATCAAGGTCTACCTAGCAAGACCAAAGATAGGAGAAAGAAGGCATAATTATCTAGAGTTAGGTTGACTACAAATGTGCTGTTCCATCTATTCTCAGCCTTCTGATTGGACTGTTTATAGACAGTGGTTTTCTAATGAGCTCTGAATAAACTTTAACAACAACAAAACCCAACAACATTCAGGAAATTTTTGTATAAAAAATTGTGGTAATGTCAGCTTCTCTGTTTAAATGTTGATCGAGATATTGCAACATCTTGATCAACTGGAATTGTGACTCATTGTTTAGGGGGTGGGTTGGATGACATTTAATGAAAATGACTCTACTCACATTATGCATTACTTGGAAAGTGACATTTTTAAAGGATACTTTTCTTTCATTTACGAGATGCGTTTGGGGTACTTGGAGGCCAAGAGGGTTTGTCATTAAACTGAATCAAGGCTCCTAGTGAAGACCAAGGATATTTTTTTTCCTGTTACTGTCCTGTAGGGGGAGGGATAGCTCAGTGGTTTGAATATTTGCCTGCTAAAACCCAGGGTTGTGAGCTCAATCCCTGAGGGGTCACTTAGGGATCTAGGGCAAAAATCAGTACTTGGTTCTGTTAGTGGAGGCTGGAGTCAATGACCTTTCAGGGTCCCTTCCAGCTCTATGAAATAGGTATGTCTTCATATATTATATTATTATTTTTTATTATGGGAGCTATGTGGATAAATGGGCAAATGTTTCCTGATACACTTGTCTGTTACAGCTATCCCCCTACTCCATTTTGTTTCTTACAGCTGTCCCCATACTCCATTTTGTTTTTGTTCTCCTCCTGTGGCCACCCTTCCCTGGCTGTTAAGTTGTTTACCAAGAGCCATTGCCCTTCTCAAAGGGATGGCCACTTGTGCTGCGTGCTAAGTGGGACCACTGCCCTGTTCAAAGGGTTAGTCCTGTTATCACCTTGTTGAACCTGGGCTTGGTGTAGGGCAGGCAATGTCCAGAGCTGCAAGACCTATTGTGTTTTTAAGATCTTGGGCATGAGTCATAGGCCTCATGTGCTTTTGAGTCACCTATTGCACAGGACTCTGCCCAGGCATGTCTCTGTGCTCACCTGCAGTTTTTCCCCTGTGCCTCCTCCCTTTGACAGAGGGAGCCTATCAGGATCACTAGCGGGAAACTGCCTAAGTTTGCCTTTAAAAACAGACATTTTTGAAACAAACATCAGAAAGGTTCCTGCATTGCTGCCTGGTCTGATCAACCAGCGGTTTTGAGGGGGTCCTTTCTCTGCTCTCGTTTTATTTTTGAGCGTACCCCCAGTTTTTAAAAAAAAAAAACCCACAAAGAACGAATTGCTGCCTGAGAGATCTCCTGATTATCAAGACCGTACCGAGCCCTCCTTGCTTCTTCTGATGTTGCTGCTGCTTCTGCCTTTGCTGCTGCCTTGGGGACTGGTAAGAATCCCTCTGTAAAACTTTCCATACTTTTATTTTATTACTTTAGCTGCTAGCTCTGTTTCCCTAGCACACAGACTCAAGCTAAACTTTGGTCTGTGTCTTAAAACCTCTCTTAAACTCCACAGCGCTTTGCTGCTAAAAATAAGCTTGTGCCGCTGCTAAGCTCTGCTCCCTGCTTTCAGTTGTATCCACTACTGCAGCCACCATCCCTTGGCTTCCTTGGGAGCTGCCTTGGGAGCTGTATCCTGGGCACATACCACTCTTCCCTCTGTGACTTCCCCATAGCATAAGGTGCACCGTAGGTTTTGCTTTTTAGTTTAATAAGTCATAGTTTGCTAAGATTGTAGAGCTTGTAAGTTTCACCTGCCTTGTTATAGTTTGCTGTTTTGTTGTACAAAAGAGAGGTATTTGTACGGGCGTCCAGCATAATTTGGATCTGTGGTTATATTTCTGAAGGTAATATAAACTGTCCCCAATACCCAGGACCCTAGCAAGCCCCACGACCACTTCAATTTTAACCCTCAATACTCCACCATTTGGCAATGGCCCCGACCATCCCTATCCAGTGATTTATATTTCTATTGTGCATCTAAACTTTTTTTCTCGGTAGAAAATCTTTTATATGAACGTATAGTAGAGTGGTGAGTGTTGGGAACAGTTTATATTACTTTCAAAAATATAACCACAGATCCAAATTATGCTGGACGCCCGTACAAATACCTTTCTTTTGTACAAAGTTGGGAAGAGGACGCAGACACAATGCTGTTTCCCGGTCTCTGTCGGGCCCAGGATGATCAGGGTCCTGAGTGTTATCTAATCACGCAGGTCACTAGGAGTTCCATGTCTACACAGAAATACTGTCTCTCCACACCGGTATTTAGATTCAGTTGTCTAGAGGAACAACCCCTCACTGAAAACATCACCTGTTCCCTGATACAATCTACCCAATCACACTCAGTAAATTTCTCTATGTCTAAACATGGTATCCAAGTACAAATTCAACAATTTTGGTATGAATCCAAAGGGAAATTAACAGAATTCAAATGGACCATATTGAATGCCGCATTGGGGACTATTAAATTTTCTATTCCCCTAACCCACTTTCAAATCACCGCCTACTATTCAGACTGCTCCAAGGGGGCTGCTTTGAGACTTTTGCAGCAGCACGCATGGAGTAACTCCACTAGAATGAAAAGGGATATAACTGATACCCTATGGCTGGGAGCAAATAGCGCTGCCTCAGCCTGGACCGTCTATAAAGCTCAACAGCATGAAGCTAGGCTGGGGAAAATAGAACAAGCGGCAGGGTTCATGTCGGGGGTGCAGATTTCGGAGGCGCGAGCTGCCATAGGGGAATTACACGTGATTTCCTCCCTCGGTTACATCACCCAGAACTCCATGCGCCAAATGATTCTGGACACTACTGAGGCTGGCAAAGGATTGCAGTGGGACCTTGCTTGCTCGGAGGTTCAAGATTATCTCAATGTTGAGCTTGCCTCCATTTACAGAGACCTTATGTATCAAACGTGGCCCACTGCCTTTGCAGAACCCTCAGGTGTCCCGCCCAGCCTGTGGCCATGGAGACATACTTGGAAATTTTCAGGGTGGAAGTGTTGGCGCTCGCTTCCAGGCCTACGGGCCTGTGAAAGGTGTGTGGGCCCCGACCTATCGAATTCTCCCAGGTCCGTGGGGTGGTTGCTTGTGGGATTGGGTGGTTCACCGAGATGTGTGGGAAATCAAGCACCCTCACAGCCCTAACCGCTTCTTAATCAGCGCCCCAGCCATAGCCCCTGACCTCTGGATAGGTGTGGGAAACCTATGGACTTACTGGCCCTTAGAACCTCCCCAGCTTCAATGCATTAGGAAACTCAAGCCTGGGGAAGTCATTACAGTCCATCAACATGTGTGTTGGGAAGGAAATGGACACATTACAACCCTTGGCTCTCAGACCCTCCTGCACGCCAATGACAGCTGCATCTCTCTCAATACATCTATCCTATCGGATGCAGCCTTTAGGTTAGTCACAACTTCAGATTCTCATGCTATAAATTGGCCTTCAGAAAAATCATACGAAGTAACACTGACATTTCAGATTTCCTTTGACTGGACCTCTGTCATACCTGATCATTTTCACTCTTTATTATCCCTTTTACCAGAAGTCCAGAAAATCTCTCTGTTGGAAAAACAACTCCATCTCCTTGAAAACATATATCAAACCAAGCTAAATGCCTTCCAAACTGCCCATATCGCCACTTCTCTCTGTGTAGAAACGGATGTCCTCTGCCAAATTACCAAAGTCCTCCATCCCTCACAGCATCCATGGTACCTTTGGGTATTATTGGGAGGGGGACTGCTAATTTGTTTCTGGTCTTGTTATTGCTGCTGCTGCCGGCCATGTTGCCTACGCTGCTGCTACCGGACGTGTTGCCTAGACCCCAAACCAACCCCGCCTCCCCCACAGCGACCCATACCTTTGCCCCCCATGATAGAATTGACCCCCTTATACATACATCATAACCCAGACCAACCACTGTATACCTCCCTGGAGTTTCCCCATGATAAGGGAGAAGACCCCTATTCAGAAATCCAAGACCTAATGAACATCCAAGTTTAGGAGTTTGCAGCTGTCAAAGGGCCGCAAAAGGAGGGGAATGATAGGGAAAATAACTCACTCCTTAACAGGGGCTTTCCTACTATTCCCTGCATAATAGAGACTGTCAGGCTGTTAAGATCATTTTGTAGGCCTAGCCTTTAGCCAACTAGCCTTAGCCAAAGTACCCTTTATAGACTCATAGACTCTAGGACTGGAAGGGACCTCGAGAGGTCATCGAGTCCAGTCCCCTGCCCTCATGGCAGTACCAAATACTGTCTAGACCATCCCTAATAGACATTTATCTAACCTACTCTTAAATATCTCCAGAGATGGAGATTCCACAACTTCCCTAGGCAATCTGTTCCAGTGTTTAACTACCCTGACAGTTAGGAACTTTTTCCTAATGTCCAACCTAAATCTCCCTTGCTGCAGTTTAAGCCCATTGCTTCTTGTTCTATCATTGGAGGCTAAGGTGAACAAGTTTTCTCCCTCCTCCTGATGACACCCTTTTAGATACCTGAAAACTGCTATCATGTCCCCTCTCAGTCTTCTCTTTTCCAAACTAAACAAACCCAATTCCTTCAGCCTTCCTTCATAGGTCATGTTCTCAAGACCTTTAATCATTCTTGTTGCTCTTCTCTGGACCCTCTCCAATTTCTCCACATCTTTCTTGAAATGCGGTGCCCAGAACTGGACACAATACTCCAGCTGAGGCCTAGCCAGTGCAGAGTAAAGCGGAAGAATGACTTCTCGTGTCTTGTTTACAACACACCTGTTAATGCATCCCAGAATCACGTTTGCTTTTTTTGCAACAGTATCACACTGTTGACTCATATTAAGCTTGTGGTCTACTATGACCCCTAGATCTCTTTCTGCCATACTCCTTCCTAGACAGTCTCTTCCCATTCTGTATGTGTGAAACTGATTGTTCCTTCCTAGGTGGAGCACTTTGCATTTATCTTTATTGAACTTCATCCTGTTTACCTCAGACCATTCCTCCAATTTGTCCAGATCATTTTGAATTTTGACCCTGTCCTCCAAAGCAGTTGCAATCCCTCCCAGTTTGGTATCATCCGCAAACTTAATAAGCGTACTTTCTATGCCAACATCTAAATCGTTGATGAAGATATTGAACAGAACCGGTCCCAAAACAGACCCCTGCGGAACCCCACTTGTTATACCTTTCCGGCAGGATTGGGAGCCATTAACAACTACTCTCTGAGTACGGTTATCCAGCCAGTTATGCACCCACCTTATAGTAGCCCCATCTAAATTGTACTTTCCCAGTTTATCTATAAGAATATCATGCGATACTGTATCAAATGCCTTACTAAAGTCTAGGTATATCACATCCACCGCTTCTCCCTTATCCACAAGGCTCGTTATCCTATCAAAGAACGCTATCAGATTGGTTTGACACGATTTGTTCTTTACAAATCCATGCTGGCTATTCCCTATCACCTTACCACCTTCCAAGTGTTTGCAGATGATTTCTTTGATTACCTGCTCCATTATCTTCCCTGGCACAGAAGTTAAACTAACTGGTCTGTAGTTTCCTGGGTTGTTTTTATTTCCCTTTTTATAGATGGGCACTATATTTGCCCCCTTCCAGTCTTCTGGAATCTCCCCCGTCTCCCTAAAAGTTCCCTAAAAGTTGTTTTACTCAAATACACTGTCTGGAAATGTACTAGGAAGGGCCCCCGGGGGAAACACATTGCAGCTTGGTGGGTTATAGTGTAGCAATAAATGCTTGCTTAAGGTAACCGCAAAGTCACGGGTCACATAACAGTTAGGCCCACACGACCACCCTAAAGGAATAACAGGAAGGTTGTGAAATATGCAGCTGAAATTGCAATAGGTAAGCCATATAAGGAAAGTTATCAGTTATGTTCCTCAATATTAACTGTGCAAAATGCCAAATAAGGAATATATCAAATATACTACTGTATGACGCTTTGCGGTTTTAAGTTTTAAAAGCTGGGTGAAATTGTAAGGGGCAGATGAGCCTTCCCTCTGCGTAGGGAACCGCTGTCTCCCTGTGTGCACACTTGTAATCAATAAAGAAAGCCTCAGGCTATCTGATTCAAATTCAACGGTGTGGTCGATTTTCCACAACACTCTGTATAGTTGCTTGTTATAGTTTGCTTAGAATTGTGATTTGTTGTTTTGCCTAGTCGTTGATTAAAATAGATTTAAAAAAACCATTGCCTGGTTGTATTCTGTACCTGTTTTATAACTTTGTATAAGCTGCGTGTAATTTATATAAGTTTAATTAAGTTAGAGGATAGATAAGGTTTTTACTGCTTGAATTCATCTTCCCGCTGTCCCAATCTCTCCCTGAACTTTCCCGTGTCTGTTTTTCCCCCGCTCCAATCTCCCCCTCTGTGTGATTCTCTGTGTCTCCCTGTGGTAACCCCTTGCTGCGCCCCCCCGTGTAACTTCCCAAACCCTTTGCCGCTTCTTTCCCTTTTTTTGGGGGGGGTGTCCCTCTAGCCCTTCTTTACACCTCTCTGCTGCCTCTCCCCGTATCCCTTGTGTTCGTGCCCCCGCTCCTCCGCTGCCTCTCCCCTGCCAAAGATCACCATCACACTGCTCCGTTTGTCTTCACCCCGCTGCTCCGCAACTTCCCTCAAGTGCTCTCCACTGCTGCAACCTGCTTCTTCCCTCAGCCATCTCCCCCATTCTCCACGTGCCTTCCCATCGCTTACACGTTCAGCGCCCTCCCCTCTTGCTGCTCCCAGACTCCCCTTAAGTGCGCTCCAGCTGCTCTTGTCTCCCGTACCTCCAGCCCGCAGGCTCCTGAAGACTGCTGCTCTGGGCTTCAGAGTCTCTCGCTGCTTGCAGCTGCACTCTCCTCTCGTTAGTTAACACTCCCCTCCCCCCTGCTGCTTCTTGACCCAGCTTTTAGGTACACTCTTGCTATCACAGCCTCACAAATTAAGTCAGTAATTTTCTACATTGCATAATTTTACTTATCACCCATATTGTATTATTGCACTGTGACTCACATTTTATTTGTGGTTATAACACCCCATTAGTTGCCTCCATTTTTCTAACATACTTTGTATACTATTTTTATACAGAAGCTACCATTTTATTTCACATTCCACACTGTATCTAGAGTTGTTCCTATATAAAGTTAAGTTGCTTATTGACTACTGTATCCCATTGTGCTGAACCCCACTTACTGTACCCCACTGTTAAAACTCCCTACACTGTTCAATAAGAACCCCCCACTTATTATTGTCTATTGTAAACACCTTAGACACCCCATCCCATCGCATTTCATTGTTAAATTACCACCACTTCCTTTTTCCTTTAATAAAGAAATTAATTGGCACCCTACCTGTGTGGTAATTGCTCCCCAAGATCCCATATACCTGCAGGCAGGGACAACATTGAACAATTTATTTGGCAAATTCTCCACCTGGAAAACTTCTGCAGCTCTAATCATGAATATTTTTATGCATTCACTCATGAGCAGCAAGTGAACCTCAGGCTCAGGGAGACTAGCCCCTGGTCCAGCTCATCGCTTCTGCCCAAGGGCTTGCTCCTCCCAGAGCCCTACATACACATGGCCATCAGCCCCACCTAACCCTGGGCTGCCCAAGCACCCACCCTCAGCACACCAGGCAGAGAGGCATGGCCCTCCTCCCCCGACCCCATAGGGCCAGGCAGTTGGCACACCCTTCCTCCCCTGCCCAGCATGCTGGGTAGGTGGTGCGGTCCCACTCCTCCAGCCCCAGAGCACTGGGTGGGTGGCTGCATAGGCCCCCTGAGCCCTGGAGTGCAGGCCAGCTCCCATTAGGCCCAGCCTAGGGCCCCAGCCATGGAAGCAAGAGCCCCCCGCAGCACAGCACCAGGAAGCAGGAAGAGCCCTAGGGGCTGAGAGTGAGCGGGGCTATGCAAGGCTGTTTGGGGAGGCTCAGCCTTCCCCTGTCTTTGATACCTGCTGCCCATGCATTCACACATCCTTACTGTAGCAAAGGGGCGTAGCCTCCTTTCCAAACAGATGAAGGGACAGCTGCAACCACCCCCTGGTGGGCAGAGCCAGGACACTCATACCCACCTGGTCAGAAGTGGAGGGGCAGGACAGGAACTGGAAGTAAAAAAGACAGGCCCCCCAGCTCAGTTTGAGAGGAGCTGCCAGAGAACAAGGATGTCTCTCACCCGCTGCTGGAGCTTGAACCTGACAACCAGGGCCAGCTCCAGGGTTTTCTGCCACTCCAAGTGGCAGAAAAAAAAAAAAAAAGCCACGGCAGCACGATCACACCGCTCCACTCTTCGGCAGCGGGTCCTTCGCTCCGAGAGGGACTGAGAGACCCACTGCAGAATTGCTGCCCAAGACCCTGATGTGCTGCCCCAATAGCATCCAGAATGCCACCCCTTGGTATTGGCCACCCCAAGCACCTGCTTGTTTAGCTGGTACCTGGAGCTGGCCCTGAGAACTGGAGGGTCTTCCGGTTGCTGGACACACAGAGGAGTTGCTGGGGCTGCTGTTAGCTGTTTATTCCAATGAGATTGATGATGACTCCAAGTACCCCCCTCGAACGGGAGTGTAGGAAGTAGCCCAGGGGAGCTGAATATAGTTCAGCTGTGCTGCTGACTGGCAGCCGGATTTCCCCACTGACAGACCACTCTGCCATGGTTAGGGCCCTGAGCAGGGATGCAGTAGAATCAGATGGGCCTGCGTCCCCCTACTCCTGTCATCCCACCCCTGGGGTGGAAACTTCTCCACCACGGCTAAGAGGCCTGCATTGGTCAGCGGTCTGCCAGAGCCAGGGTCCCTGACTGTTTGCTCTTGTGCCTGGGCTAATAGACTGGTCACTGTGCTGTCCTGACCACAAGCCAGAGCCCTCTGACTTTGCTGCCCTGCCTGTTCTAAGGGCCTGGTGTCTAGACTAATTATCACTCTGTCCTGAATCCCAGCCAGAGCCTCCTAACTGCTTGCTTTCTTGCCCTGCAGGATGGTCAGGGCTTATAGACATTGCTGCTCTACCCTGATTGTAGGCTAGAGCCCCTTAACTGTTTGGTGCCATCTCTGGTCAGAGGACTGGGGGCCCTAGATTCAGTACTGTTACCCTGCCGAGTGGCAGAGACCCTGATGCTAATTCTCCCCTGAACTGTGTTCTTGGAGAGGACTTGTAATAAGGGGGCATGACCTCCCTCCCAGACAGACAGAGGGACAGCTGTGACCACCTTACACTTACAAGGTTTCTGTATGCTTCAAGTGCACTGATGGCAAAAAGACTCAAATAATTCTGCTGTCCTTCATAGCAGGAAGTGGGCAGACACAAAATGCCTTATCTGGTTATGTTGGCAGGCTATGAGCACTTCCAGTCAAGTGTCATGAGATGGACAGACAAGTTCTCCCACAATATACCATGAACCAAACTCTAGAGTAGCTACACTAGCAAAGGCACTAAGAACCCTGCAAAGACACATGTAGCATAATAGTCTGGAGGTGCCAGCTTGGATACCAGGTGAGTATGAGGATGCATTCGATGCAGTGTGAACACTCGCAGACAAGCTTGCTATACCTGCACATGCAAGCCTGTGCTTTCCAACCTAGGTATATAATATTCAGCATGGACTCTACAGCAGTTAGAGTATACTTACCTTGAAGCAGCTTTGCTCTCATAAGACAGAGAAACCTACAAATGAAATTAAGGGCATATCTAAGGTGCAGGCCACTTGTCCTTGTACATTCTCCTAATTCAATATGCTAGACTTCAAAATACCCTTGAAAATAAGAGGTGAAACCCATCAACCCAAGCAAAAACAGACAAACAAAAACAAAACCCATAAACATGACAGTTTAGATTCCAGAAGAAGTCCTATTATCATTAAATGAGTGGAGGAATCCAGATCAAATTTGCAGGGGTATGCTGTTTTCTCTAACTTAACTCACAAACGTATTAGTAATAGATGTTTCCAACTTGGGATATGGAGCACATTTGGACCATCATAAGACCGAGGAACTATGGACTACAGCAAGGCTAATAATAGATTTTTCATTTTAGTGATTGAACCGAAACATTCTGTTTTTTTCTTGGCAAAATAAAAACATTTAGATCGAACAATGTTTTGTTTCATTTTTGGATGTTTCTACCCTTTGGGGGTTCTTTGGCTAAATGTAGCTAAATTTCAAAATAAAATGTTTCAAAATAAAAAGTCAAAACATTTCATTTAAAAAATGTCAACAAAATGTTTCATGCAGTGTAGTTGTAGCCATGTCAGTCCCTGGATATTGGAGACACAAGGTGGGTGAGGTAGTATCTTTTATTGGACCAACTTCTGTTGCTGAGAGAGACGAACTTTCGACCTTACACGGAGCTCACCCACCCTATGTCTCTAATAAAATGTTTTGACTTTTCCAAAATTTGTTTTTCTCCATTTTAATTTAGCTGAAACTATTCAATGAATTCTACCCAAATTCCCAAAAAGTTTCATTTGATCAAAAAATTTGTTCACTTGCCTCTTACCCCTCTCCCCCCTCAAATCACTCTGGTCTATTGTGGACATGTGAGGAGACTTGCGTGTACATCAGTATACTAGAACAAGGTGATCCATTTTGCATGTGCAATATTTCTTCCTTTTATTCAAGGCAAGACAAGTCAATTAGTGACTGATGATACTACAGTAATGTTTTAAGTAAATAGGCAAGAGGGATCCTGGCCTTCTCCTCTCTGCCAGAAAGCTGTTCATCTAAGGAACTGGTGCATCTAGCACCAAGTTACTATCATAGCTGTCTACATCTGCTGGGATTACCAAATGTTGGCAAATCAAATGAGTAGATAGTTTTTGTATAACCACAAATGATATATAAAAGAGTCATTTAAAAGGTAAGTGACAGGGGGTATCAGAGCCTCAGTTTCCAAGCAAACACATTCCTTATACCCTGGGCTCTAGTTTGGGATGTGGTGTATGTATTCTCACAAATTCTTTGATATTAAGAGTGGTTAGACAAATCAAGCAGAAATTGGCAGCAATTATATTATAACACGGTGCTCCAAATAGTACTGGTACGCAGACCTATTGCAACTATCTGTATGTCATCCAATAATATTAATGCTGACTGCAATGGAATTTATAAGGACCAGACTAAGAGTCTCCATCCAGGCCTAGAATTTCTACATCTCATGTCATGGATGCTGGCTAGTTAATTGATGTAGAGAAAAATTGTTCCAGAGCCAAATAAAACATTTTGATACAAAATAGAAAAGATTCTGCAAGATTGACTTATGCCAGGAAGTGGAAAAGAGTTTGTTTCATCAAAAAAGTGTAACTTATTTCCTACATAAACTGAGATCTCACATGTTTGGACTACCTGTTGTTGGTAAAAAGCCCAGAACTCTTGTTGAGCTCGGTTAAAGTTCATCTGGCAGCTATATCAGGATACCACCCACTTCCACAGGGCAACACTAGAGTCTGACATCCTACAGTAGCTAAATTACTTAAAGGCCTGATGCATGAATTTGCACAGCATAAGAACTTCCTTCTTCCTCCCCTCACCAACTCCAGTCCTAATGTCCTGGTGAGACTGATGGGTTCCTGTCAGAGTAGCTGGCCTCTGGATAGATTGAGCCCAGCTCCCCTGGACTGGAGCTGGTGTCCCTAATCCACCTAATTCAAGAGGGCTGGGCTGTAACTGGGCCAATAAAGGGCTGCTCGTAAGCAGCTGCTGGGAAGGACAGAGACAAGCTGAGCCCCTGTCTGGGCACCAGCCATGCTGGAGTGGTGCTAACTCCTGTGGTGGGTCCCTGGAGAAAGGAGGTCAGGGGCTCAAGGTTGCAACCCCCTCACTGCTGCTCCAAGAGGGGAACAGAGCTGGTGGAGGCGAGGCAGCTGCCAAAGCACCCTGGGGGCCAGTTATTAAGTTATGACTTTATTCTGTTTACTTTTATTATAAAAGAATAAACCTCCTTGACTGAGATTGGGTGTGGCAGCATATGCTTGGAGCTGGGGAGCAGTGGCAGCCCCTGGTGACAGTCCCTCATTTGAGCCCTTAGTTTCATGCTGCCTACTATATCACTGTATGATGACTGCTTTCTTAGCAATCACTTCAGCCCAGAAGAGAGGGAAATTACAGCAGGCCTGCCCTGAATGCTTATCTGCTGTATGGACAAAGTCATGCTCAGGCTGCATCCAAAGTTTTTCCAAAGTCACTTCAGATGATTTTCACCTAAACTAAATGGTGAAAACATATTTTACCAGTATTTTCCCTATGCCAATTCTTTGTAAGGGAGGGAGACTTCATACATTTGATGACCTTATAGCCCTATTTCTTTATCTGAATAGAACTAAGTCACTTAGGGTACATCTACACTGTAATTAAAAACCCACAGCTGGCTCAGACTAAGGGGCTGTTTAATTGCAGAGTAGACACTCAGGCTGGAGCCTGGACTTTAGGAGAGGTGGGACCATCCCAGATCTCAGGCTACAGCCCAAGCCCAAAAGTATACATTGCAGTTAAATAGCCCTTAGTCTGAATTAGCTAGCATGGGCCAGCCATAGGGTTCTAATTGCAGTATAGACATACTTTCAGGGTCTCACCAAGCTTATTGGTTGCATTTGCTGAAAGAATGAAGGGACAAGCAATGTTACCAACGTGATCTAAATCAGTGTCAAATTGTATCAAACGAGGCACCAGTTAGGTAGATTAGACTCCCATGTCAGGTCAGAGGTCATTCCACTAGAGCACAAGCTGCTTCTGCAGCATCTTGTAGAAGTATCACAGGAATTCTAGGGAATTATCTGGGAATCAGTTACATTTACTAAATGGAATTCTTTGATGGAGGCATCCAGATCTGAGGCTTGTTTTGGCAGAGCTATATTTTAATATCTCTTTAAGTAGGCTCTAAGCACCCTCTTTTCATCAGGTTGATACTTGTGAGTCATCAAGAATGGAGTACATATGGATGAGTGCTTAAAGAAGAAAAAAAGGTTACTTATCTTACAGTACCAGTGGTTCTTTGAGATGTATTTTCCACGTGTATGCCACAATTCACACTATGGGGTCTCATAATACCTGGATTCTGTATTGTTGAGGGAATTGAGAGAGATGCTTGACCCCAGTCTACCCTTTATGCCCTCAGGTAGGGAGGCATGAGGGCACTAGGAGCTCAGGCACAGCCCCAGCAGGCACTGCTGGCCAAAAGATTCTGATCTCACATGCATATGATGCATGTGCAACAAAACTAGAATACATACGGACAACATGCCTCAAACAACCATAGTCACTGTAAAGTAAGCCACAATTTTAAGCAAATCATTAAGACATCCGTAGCAAACTAACAATCATTTATTTCTCATCTGACTTACACCAATATTACTTGATACATTCAGGAATGAGTGAGATCAGAATTAGGACCAAAATGCAATAAGATGCACTCATTATGTCAATTACATTGGAGACCTGAAACATGCAACACATAGATCCCATTTGTCTCATAGGCACAGCTATTTATATGGAATTCAGTCTTCATATGGAAAAGGAAATAAGTAATTTGTCTAAACTCAGAGGTCACACATGGGACACAATTTCCTTTCAGTTGAGTAGATCCGTGTACAAATAAGAAAAACATGAGCAAAGCTTCTCTGTTAGGGTGCTTGGATGTGTGTGAGTAGGGTAGATCTAAACCTCAGGAAATTGTGTTTGCAAAAAAACTTATCTGCTTTTGGATGATGAACTCTATAGATGCTTTCCACAGGTCAGAGTCTAAAAATTGTAAAATATCTGTTGCTCAAACAGCAATGTTAACCATAGACTAGAGAATTTAGATATTTTAAAGTTAGTAAATTAATGTATAAATTTCAGAATAGCAATATGATAAAATAATCCAAAAAGTCCTATGGCCCTAAGGCAAACATCTTGGAATAAAAATGATAGACTAATTTCAATTAGAACTAAAAAGGAACTGTGTTCATAATTTGAGTTAGCCAGAAAACAAGAATATATTTTCACAAAAAATTGAGTGTTTAGAATTTATTTTTGTTCTGCATTATAATGAAACTGGAACCTTTTCAAATTTTTTCACTCAAAAAATGACAGGAGCACCCAGCTAATAGATATGTTGTTAGAATACTCAACGCAGGTGTGGGATACCTAAGTTCAAATCCTGTCTTTGCCTGATTCAGAGCAGGAATTTAAACCTGGGGGTCTCATGCCTCAAGTGAGTGCCCTAACCACCACAGAGTGAGGCCATAGAGTCAGTCTGTCCCTCTTCTTAGTTTTGACCCAAAACCTTCTGATGAAAGTTTAATCAAAGTTAGTGTGTCCCCAAAAAGTTCCAGTTTTGATTGATAGGTATTTTATGACAAACATTTACTTTCAGTTGATCCCAGGCTGCTTTTTTCAGCAAAATAAAACTTGCCTAAAAATTTCACTTGGTTATAGTTGTATGTAGGTATGTATGTGTACAAGAAGATATAAATGGACCTGAACAAAAATGTCAAATCCATTGTAGGTAGGATGTTCAGAATGGAAATGTAAATTTGAAGCCCCAGTACCAAATAGCCCATTACTTTTGGAGTTAGAGATGTATGCAACTTTAATCTGAATTTCACTATTAGTTCTCTCTCTAACTTTGTGCTCAAATGTGCCTGTATCCAAAGATTGCAGTTTCTTTAAGGTTGCTATAGTGTATATTTATATAGGTTGTATGTATACTGTCTACCTATCTTCTCTGTCTATAACCCACACTTACTGGATGTATAATAAAGTATACAGACATTTTTAAAAAAAAACATTAAAAGTTAGTGTATATCTTCAGTGTTGCAACTCATTTTATTGAGAAACTTGCAGTATTTTTTATTACTAATATTAAAAACCCTTCTCTTAGAAACATGCAATTATGTGAGACTTTTCTTTCAAGGTGATTTCTAGGCTTCCTGGTTCCACAGAAAAGCTTGAAGACATCACCCGAGTGAACCCAGAAGGCAAATAAAAATAACCTTAGTTTTTTCTTAATTGCATGATTTTTTTGAGGCTTGGGGTTGGTATATTGCATCTGTTATATCTGAGTTTGGTAATTAGGCTCTTAAAAGAAAAGAATTTATCCACAGGAATTTTTATGAATTTACATGAAATTAGTATGCACACAGTGTAGTAAGAAAAGCCTGCACATTCATTTTATTCATACTTACCCTCCAGATTGAAGAACTTGTCCCAGAACAAAGTCTGTCTTGCTATGACCTGGCCTTCACCAAAGCTTCTCCCACTCTAGTTTACTCTACACTTGTGGAAGTAAAAGGAATGATTGCCCAGGTCACATGTCTTTAATAATGGAACCATAGCCACCTTCCCTCACTCTCTTTAGCTTTCTTTTGTGCTTAATAGTGTTTAAAATGGACTTTTTTCTTCTTGTCTTATCATCAACTCCAAATATGACCAAAACCAGTAAGGCCACCAACACAGATTTTAGGAAAAATAATAATTTTTCTATTTAAAAGGAAATTAACTTCTGATACAGGATGACTTAGGTTTTAGATGAGATAGGAAGCACTTAAGAAGGGAATTAGCAGAGGAAACAGAAAATTGAGACAGCTCTGGTCTTCACTGAACTAATTCACAAACAATGCACCAAAATTCTGCATTATTCACTCATTTAATTAAATAGTTTTGCTTGATTTAAGGACCACAGAGTGCATCTGTATTGTCTCAATCCTGCAACCGGCCCTGTGTCATCAGATGCCCGTGCCCTGACAGGAGCAGTTAAAGAATTGAGGCCTAATTGACTAATTTAGACTTCCATTTGTCAAGTTGGGAAGAAATGAATGATCCACTTTACTTCTGGTTTTTAAAAAAATGCTTATGTCAGAAATTTTTATAAGCACTAACGTTGAATTCATGTAAAGCAGGATCAAACCACACTCCTCATTCATTTCAATAGGACTTTGGAATAATCGGACTACAGGATTTGGCCCTGTAACCGGGGACAACTCACCCCCACAGTGCCTCCTACTAGTCATCCTGCTGGTTGCTTCAGGGAATTAGCTCAATTCCAGCTACGGAACACCCTCTGCAGGCCAGTGATCCACCTTGTTTCCTGCTACAGGCCCTGTGTCCCTCTCGGGACCCCAGTGCCCCTTTTATGTGGGGTTCTGCCCCCTGGCAGTAACCCCTTCCTCCTTCTTAGGGGTTTCCCCTCCTTGGGAACCCCCCACCCTCTATTCCCACTTTGCCTCAGTGTCTTGGCAACTGCCCTGTCATTAGCTAGCCCCATGCCCTGGGGCAGACTGCAGTATTAGCCTCTCATCATCAGCAAAGGGGGTCGGACCTGCTGCCTTGACCTACCCCTGAGTTGCACCCTGCAACCCGCAGTACCTCTTAGCATTCTGCTAGGCTGCAGCCCGGGGCTTTCCAGGCAGGAGCTCCCCAGCTCCTCTGCCTTTCCCCAGCCCTGCTTCACCCTAGGTACCTTATTTGGTTCTCTACAGCCAAGCCCTTCTCTCTCTGAATGCAGAGAGAGACTGTCTGGGCTCCTGGCTTCTCTGCCTTTATATAAGGGCCTGTTGCTCAGTTTGGGACGTGGCCCCAGCTGCTGCCACTGCCCCAATCAGCCCAGCCTAAAAGGCTGCTTTCTCCAGCCCCAGCCCTTATCCAGGGCTGTTTTAACCCCTTCCAGGCCAGAGCAGAGACCCACTCTGCTACAGGCCCCCAAGTGAATGAAATCAATTTGAACAAATTACTGTAAAAGGGAAAAAGTAAAAATAAACACAGAATGAATATGGTGCCATTGCATTTTAAACAAAGTAGGAGATAACTATAAATATCACAACAAAAATTATTTTAACAAAAACACTCCTAAATCTGATTTTAAAAAAAATGAAACTACAAACATTTGATCATGTTGAACAAACTACAAACATTTGAACCTTTACACTACTCTTGGAAAATAAGATTTGCTCCCTGTGGTAACATTTGCCTTGACTGTCCAATGGCATTTTAACTATCCCATCATCTAACCCTGCTCGATGATATGCTGGTTAAAACACTGACATGCAACTTCCCTTTCCTCTTCCATATCCTTCCTCAAAACTCATTTCTTTCCACAGAGAAAATGTGACATTTAGTTGCTGTGTTAGAATTTCCTACCTTCTAAAGGCCACAACTATGCTCAGGCACACCCTGCCACCTACTGTGTCACCACATGTGGCTGAAGTTTTTAATTTGGTAGTACAAAGTTAGGCCCTGATCCTGAAATTTCCTGACCATATGGCTCCATCTGAGGGAATTGCAAAATCAGCACCAAACACTGTATTACCAAAATTACAAGCCTAGCCACATATGGCAACATGGCTAAAACGTAGCAGTTTTGATATCAACCATAGTATATGACTTTTGATTTTTATGTATTTCTTATTTGTGATCCTCATATCATAGATCTTATCTGGAAGTCTCCATCTACTGGTTCTGTGCACCAGTTTACCCAGAAATCTCTACTAACCAATGTGGTCACTGTTGTTACTTAGAGTAGAACCACATTCTGTCATGGTTGCCAAATCTATTCCTCATTTAGGTCTTGCGTGTGCAACTACCACTGTCGCCTTAGGAGATTCAGCTAAAAATGGTGGCATTTATGTTTCTTGCCAAATGACAGGACTATAATCTGAGGCAGATTTCCCTGGTTTATTGAAGGTGGGATCTGTCTTTTGTAGGAAATGTGATTCCTGAATTACAGTGTAATGTTCTATTGTGAACCATTTTGGTTCTCTGCATGAGGTTTCTTGTCTCCTTTCAGGTTTATATTGTTTCTATATTAAATAATATAATTTCAATGTATATTTTGTTTTCCTTTTACATCTTTGTGGAGAAGGGATATTTCTGCTACTTCTGGAACTAGCTTATGAGAATTTTGGCTAAAACAGATGTGCTAAAGGTCAAATCCAATGCCCATTGACTTCAACAAACATTGGATCCAGCCCTTTATAAACACTTCTCAGATTAGATCAAATTAAAGTTCTTTCATTACTCCTGTCGCCTTCATCTTTTTTCTCCTCTTGTATATTCAGCCTATAGTCTATACAAAACAGGCAGAACAGTACCAGTCAAGGTAACAAGTTTAGTTCAGATTATGAATATTGTTTCCTTTTGTAACATACCATTTGTGAAAGGATGCATGCAACACAATATGCTCTCAAAGTCTAGCTGTAACTTAAAACTCCCATCCAGCATAAGGTTTTCCTCTTTAAAATCCCCTCCCTTAAAACTAATTACTGGACTAGCCCATAATTATATATATATTTCCTATTCTAGTAGAAGAGGAAGGAAACTTCCAGGTTAGATGGACGTCAATTGGGCTGCAACTTCTGTTGAATAAATGTGTGTATACAGCAGGAAAATCTCTGTTGCCAAGATATGGATAGGAATTGGCCTTCCTCTGTTTAATGGGCAGTCTAAAGGCCAAGTGTACGAAAGGGAGAAAAATGGTGACATTGTGCCTGATGACTAACTTGTTGATTTGGACTGTAACACCGGAAGAAGCTAAAGGCAGTCTGTAAACTGATTATTACTATCCCATACCCACCACATCTGCAATTTAACAAAATGTACAGGGAACTTTTAGGATTGTATTTGCCTTGAGCATTATAGTTGCAATAAAAACTGCTGTTAAATCATTTTACAATATTAGCTTAGTAAAACAGAAGTAGATATCTGAAACTAAAAAGACAAGAATAAGAAAGAACTTTGAATGGTGTTTTTTATAATGTGCTTAAGTGTATGGTACATGAACTGGTAAACTCACAAACCACTAATACTATTCACTTTTATTTTCACCAGTAAAATCCTTAGAGCTATCTGAGAAGCACTGATGATTTTACAATGCTGGCATCTTCGGGTAAACAACAAATATATTTCTTTGTTAAAGAGCTTTTTATGGGAATTTCAACTTTAATGCCTGAATTTCAGAATGTGGTATGAGCTGGTCATATGACTCCCATAGACAAAAGTCTGTGTACTACTTCTAAAATTTTCCCTTAAAATATTATTGAAGTTTGTGAATTCAATTGCTTTTAAAATATTTTTGAGCTAATTATAAAGTCCCAATTAAATTGGAAACACGTGGAAAGCCTTTTGAAATGTTTGGGATTTTTCCCCCTCTAGAGATTGGTATGGTTTAGCAGTGATACTCTTAAAGAATATAAAACAGCTGAATAAAAAGTATAAAATATGTCATTTTATTTTTTATAATAGAAGTATACTACTTAAGGAAACAATTGGATGAAATTATTATGCTAATAAAGTTTTCAACAAGAAGTTTTGTATTACAAAATATTTGGTTTCATCAAATGAATTTTTTACTTTCAAAACATTTCATTTTGAAATAGTGGCTAAATGCTCAATCTCACTCTCCTTTTTAAAACAACTTCTTTTCTTTTGCACTGTAAAGAGCGAGAATGGAATGGGAAGGTAAAAATGATTGTGAGCGATGCATTTTTTGTATCCCCCCCACTTATTTTTCCCGTAGGAAAAGTATTGTTGGGTTTTTTTAAAAGGAAAAAATTTTCTTCTCCTTTCTCTCACCTTCTAAAACATGTTCCCCTCACTTTCCAGTAGAAAAAAGAGCTGGTCGGGGAAGGGAGGGCTTAATCAGTTTATTTTCCAGTTTCTCTCACTTTTTTCTCAATTTTTTTCCCTGGCAAAATGAGACAAGGAAAAGAGGGATAAAATTTAAAAATTGAGATAAAAATAGCACTTCACTAAACAAAAATGGGAAACAAACAAACAAAAAGCCCACCTTACCCTTTTTATACACTTTACTAGTGAGAAAGGTTAAACTGCAAGCTGGGGGAAAGACCTAAAAATTTTACTCAAAACTCTGTAACACTAAATTTTAATCTTGCTTTGAAAAAAAAATGTTCTATTGAAAACAGAAGAAATTAAAACTATTCATTTTCTTTTAGATTGTTTAGGGGGAGGGAATCCAAATAATCAGCTCCAATAATTATTATAAATACACTAGGATCCAGTTTTGAAAACTTCATGAGGTGTCTCCCACCCACATCTCTAGTCCTGAGAAAGGAGGGAATTCAATGCCTTCCCTAGCAGCTACTTTCTCTGTAATTACCTGGTCACTCCCAAGTCTTCATAGACCCTCTTAAAAGAACCTATCCAAGCATGGTATTTCTGGTAGTTGGCCCCTTAAATATTGGAGTGACAAGAAGTTGCAGTGCTAATTTAGAAATTTGTCTTACTGTGATACCACAGAAGTCCATGAGCATTTCTCTACTGATTTCAATGGGAGCAAAGTAAGACCAACTGCAAGTCATTTTCATGTTCCCACCCCTTTTATGTGGATGATCTAATCTGCACTTCCCTCCTCCACAGCTGCTAAATATTAGTTTCTATTATGATTCCCTCTGCTTTCCCCATCTCCTATTCCTAAGGAGATGGCACAGCCTCTCAAAAGGTGACTATTACAAACATTGATCTGCATGCAAAATCAAGTTACAAACTTTCAGAACTTCTGAGCAAAATCTAATCTGTCAAGTTAGCATGGTGTGAAAATGGGACATCTGTATATCATTTTTGTTTGTATTAAATGTGTAAATTCAAATAGTTTTTATTTTTTCCAGTAAAAAAGAAGATTGAAGTTGCAAAGAAAGATAGACTTTCTTTTACATATTACATGAACAATCCAAACTGTACTGTGCATGAGTTAATTTATAAAAGTTTTCTAAAGTAAGTTGACTAGAAAAGACTGCAGTGCAAACACCAAACCTATAACCCCCACAATACTGAAAAAGTATTTTCTCCTTAGCATATGGCATTTAATCTGATGGCCCCAAATAAAACTCCATGTGTTTATAAGTGTATGATTTTGTTCTAGTTCTTTGAAAACTATACTTAAAACCATCAGTACTGTGAAGACATACACAAAATTGACTCTAGCCCAGGGACGGAAGGCATTAAAGATTGGTCCTGGAAGCAAAGTTGCAATGAGCCTCAAGTGCAACAGCTGCATGGACTATCAAGACTAGTTGAGAGTTCTCCAGTAGTTAGTTATCAAGTGGGAAGGCTGGCTGGCTTGCTTTAGAAAAGGTTTTGTATGGTACAGAAGAAATATTTTTTTCACAGGTCTAGGAAGGTCTGAGTTCACCAGACCAAGGACTACAGGCAGCTGGCAAAAGTAGTAGCATCCAGGCTTTGCTGGAACAAAATAAAGGTAGGCTCAGTCAGCAGACTCCCACTGAGTGGGTGAGTGGGGGAAATTCATCATTGTAATGGCAGTAGGACCAGTGGAGAGATTAAGAAGATATAGTTGGCTTGTCCCTGATGGCAGGGCTTCTTGGAACTAGTTTGCCCACCCCTAACGTAAGCAAGGGTTACCTTAATATGCACCTTAGTTGCCATGGCAGCTACCAGGCCTTGTGGAAGCTGAAGAACATTTGAGATTCAGGTCACCTTATTTATACCCGTCCCCCCCCCCAACTGTTTCTAGCAGGTCCCTAGCACTGAGGGCTCCTACTGGAGAGGCCTCATGAACCAGAGATATTCTCTGTAGGGCTCCGTGCTCCTCTGTGACCACATCAAGGGAGAATAGCTGGTGCAGCTTTGTTGTAGTGGAACAATGAATTTGACAGTAAACTTCCCTGAGCTAAGGAGAGAGCCTGTGGGCAAACTTTTTTAGATTTTCCTCTGAATGGATTAATAGACTCCCCATTTGATGAAGGGAAGGGGGAGATTTGAATGTGAACTAAATGGTTTGTTTTCCCATCTTGATGGGATCTAGTCCATATCAGCCTTAAAGGCCATGTTACCATCTTGTCTGTTTGGTAATTCTAAGTAAAGAATCTTTTCTCTTCTCATTACTGCCCAGCAGCCCTTCTGCTGTGCCCCTCCTCCCACACAGCACTAATATAAAACTATTTCATTGTTCAAAGATACCTTTGCCAGCAGTATTGGTTAAGATGCATGAAAACCCTTTGCTAAGTGCCAAATAAATGATCTATTTTCAGAGGACCAAAAACAAATGTACTTCTTCTTTCAATGTAATGATATAGGAAGAGGAATCCTAAACCCCTTTCATTTGTAACCACAGTATGACACTAACGCATGCATGCATTCACCCTAAAGCTTCCTTCCTGTCCTATGTTTAACTATGTGTTATGCCAATATTAACATGTAAAGGAAAGATAGCCTTAACTAAATCTTACTAAAACTAACGTAAAAATTCTCCCCCACCTCAAAACAAAATTGAGTGATAAAGGTAGGTAAATATTGAAAATAACTCTTCTGAGAATTTGTTGTGCCTTTTAAACTTTGTGCCTTCTTTCGGTTCATAGGGCTATTACAGAAAAGATTTTGAGTAGCAACAATGTTCATCAAAATTGCAACTTTTAAGAGAATACTGCAGAATATTAGTAGAAAGCAAAGTTCAAATTTGAATAATAACTAGTTGCACTGTAATAGTTGTCAATCAGAGAACAAAGCTATTTTGACTGTACACCAATCATAATTCGCCAGTACTGAAGAGTCACAGCTTACAACTGGTCCATAGTTCAAGAATTATTTGGGGAAATAATTCAATTGAGGTTACGAACTGTTGATGAATTCAAGTAAATCACAATTTGTTTGTGGACAATCCACAAACAGAAAGTAACGATAAAATCGCAAAATGACTTGTTATGAATTATTCACTCAGCTCAAATTCAATTAACTCTTATTTGTTGGTTTGTGTGGTTTCACACTGCTTTAAATTTTGCTCTATATTTTGTTTTAATTGAATGTGACAAAACTGAAACTCAAAAATGAAACTGGTATGTGTTCAGCTAAATTCATTGCATTGTCTATGGGCTCACATGAGTCAATTGGATCCTGATCTACTGTATGAACAACAGTCATGAGTCATAGTATGGAACCTTTAAATTAATTTTTGAATAATTAAATGACTTAGCACCCTTGATTTCTGCTTTCAATTTTGACAAGTCAGGGGCTCACTTGTTTCTATGGTCTTACTCCAAACTAACAGGTATATTTCAAATTATTATTAAACTGTATCTCATAGAGCTGGAAGGGACCCTGAAAGGTCATTGAGTCCAGCCACCTGCTCTCACTAGCAAGACCAAGTACTGATTTTGCCACAGATCCCTAAGTGGCCCCCAGAAGGATTGAGCTCACAACCCTGGGTTTAGCAGGCTAATGCTCAAACCACTGAGCTATCCCTCCCCTGTGTTTGTGGTTTTACTGTGAAAGGTTCTCTCAACTCATAAGCAGATGTGCATATGTCTACAATTATGTCACAGGGTGGCTTTCTGCTTTAAGTGAAACGGGGTCCAGTTCTCCTGTGCCAGCACAGGCACATCCCAGGTTGATCTGATTAAGAGGGAAGGGTGCCTCGGGGGCTAAAAAATTAGAGGAAAACTGCTGTGATGGGTTAGGAGGTCTGTGAGGAAGGCTGAGGGCTAGGAGACCAGTGCAGTGGCCTGTTTGAGTCAGACCACCAGGGCTGCGAGGCTGAAGAGGGTTGAGGGTTAAGAGGCAAATACAGGGGTTAGCATGCTGACCTTTCCCAGGCAGAGGCTTAGAAGGCTGGGAAGGTCCCTCACTGGAAGGGCTGATGTGGCTGTTCTGATAAAAGAACAGGAAAGGACTGACAAAGAATCTGGGTATGGCAGAAGACCCTAGAGCAGGAATATGAAGTACGTGATTGACATGTATAGACTATGTGCACTGTGTACGAGATAAATGGACTGCGTTCTGGGCTTTCAAGGACTCTTATTTTTCTCTATGTGGGATAAACTTGGCCTGGGTAGGGGTAATATCAGACCGAAGAGAATTTGTGATGGAGTCGGTGAGGCGCCTGAGAGGCAAAACTAAGACAGTAACCCTGATGTTACTGCACATAACTATAAAGGTGTGCTTAGAAGCAAGGGGGAATCTGTGACATACTGTTGAAGCTGTTTCATGCGTGGAGTTTTTACCTGATGAAATTTCTTCCATAATAATAAAGTCATGTGGGTGGGACAGCTTGTATATATATACTTACAAATGCCACCGCTTCCTTGGAAGAAAGCCAGTATCGGTGCTAGGTAGCAGAAATATAGTGAAACTACTTGAATTTCAAACTAAACTCATTATGAATACTTTTAAAAATTACTTCTTCACATGGACCTTATTCTAGCCAGGGCTAGAAACCAGAAATAAT
This sequence comes from Gopherus flavomarginatus, assembly GCF_025201925.1. NCBI lineage: Eukaryota > Metazoa > Chordata > Testudines > Testudinidae > Gopherus > Gopherus flavomarginatus. The sequence goes on along the minus strand of NC_066617.1, from coordinate 198,435,212 downwards.
CTGGAAAAACTCATAAGGAAGCTTTTTTTCTTGTAAATTATCCATGCCACCTTTATAGACTGAAAGTTTGGGATAAACTTCCTTATTTTTGGCATAGACTTTAGCAATGCTCTGAGGTTCATTCACCTTTCAACGTGACATAATTTAGGTCTTCTGATATATGAACTAGAGCTGGATGAGAACACTTCTGAGTTTGGGATAAGATGTTGTGAGAATTAAATTGTATAGCTTTGTAGGCCCATCTTCTTCCACATTCACCTTTGAATTAACACTGTTCTCCTCTAGTTTAATCTGGTCATAAACACAAACTATAAGCAAGAGTTTGGTTCAGTAGATATTTGTTATGGGTTCCCTGAAAATTGGAGTGCAATTCAAGCCCTTGTTTGAATCAGCAATCTGGAGGGTGGGGGTGTTATACAAGAGTATCTGCACTTCTAAAGTGTGCGGCTCTTTTTTCATTGGAAGTTGATTGCTTCAACAGAGCAGTGAAGGTTAGCAACAGAAGGTCACTAGCAAAATGAAAAACAGTTTAATGAGCAATACTCAATTTTCTAGAACTGAAAGGTCAGAAGGTCATGGGTCTTACTGTAGTTCTATAAGGGGCTGATCTATTTGGAATAAATACCAGCATGCCAGACATTTCTTGTGGTACAGCATTCATTCTTATTTAGAACATCAGAAGTCTGCAAATTTTGGCTCACTGTGGCACACTGACCTAGTCCACAGAGAGAAAGACAGTTAATAAAAAACAAACGAGCAACCCCAAACTCTTTTACAATACTGAAATATCTTCTCTTGAATCTCTATGCTCCCATCTCCATGTATGTTGCATACAGACAACTTTGTGCTCTCCACAATAGCAGGTGTGGTCCATTTCAGTGACTTCTCTTCTGCAATAGGATGCATCTTGAGGGCTGAGGGCAATGTGACAAAATCATAGGTACTATTTTAACTCTTGAGTAACATTTTACTATTATTTCCCATAAACCAGTTAATATTTACATTCTAGTATTGTGCAAAAATCTTCAGTGTGACATTATAGCCACCTCGAATATGCCTGTTCTCATAGTTTGGTGTTCCATGAACACTGAATATTTTACACAAACTCTTGGTATCAATGAAATGTTAACCAAAATTAGGTTTCTGGCCATCAGTGAACCTTGAAGGCAATTTGGAAGCTGCAAATAGCTGCCTAGAGTCTAACAACTGCTAGTGTGCAAGTACTGTATTATAAATTGCATACACACACCCCTATTAGGGCCAAAGAATTCTGTGGATAGAAATTCTAACACTCATACACATATTAATTTACATATAGGAACAATTCTGTATGCCTGTCAAGTGTTGACGTTTGCATGTACATATGTAATTGTGGGCATGCATTATTGGAGACCAGAAGAGATGATACTTGTAGAAAATTTACTCCACAGTACACAAATTAGATCATAAAAGAAACACTTAGTTTTTTAATTTACCTTCACAACACTTCTTATCCTATCAGCATGTTGTGTTATGCTTGATTATATCATTTATGAGCATTACAGATCCTTGGATAAAAGATGCAGTAGAAGTGTAAATCATTATTATAGTTATGCTGCAAAATAAAACTCGTAGCACAGACCTAATGTGAGGGTAAAATGAAAAATGAATTGCACCGTGTGCTTTTTACAGCAGAGTCAGTGCCATGGAGAGAAAAGGGATGATGTAGTTTTCTTCTTGATTTTATATGCTTAGTCACATTTCTACTTATTGAAATATTAAACTGTTTTACCCATATGTTAAACAGTACGTTACATTTCTCACTTCTCTTTTGTGATGTCTAAATATGTGCATAGATAGATGTAAATAATTAAGAGTGGCAATCCTGGACTCCAAATACCTTGAACATCATTTTTAAAACTAAAAGTTGTTTAAGAAAAAAAAAAAAGGCGCCGGCTGCCTTCCCACAACTGGGGTAGAAAATCAACCTGAGATGATGATCAAACAATACCTTGCCTTAGCAACAGGTACCAACCCCTGTCATGCCCCTCACTGCCCCATTCAGGAAAAAGATATGGGCCCAGAAGGTAAAAACACTTGGTCTACATTAGACCAAAGGCAGGATTGTAGGTATGGGAGGAATTAATTTTATACATGAGATGTCTCAGAAAACAAGGATTTGCCAGCAGCTCCCCTTCTCATACTGAGAGTACTCCAACATGAAGAGAGAGTAGATCATAAACCTGTTAGGGATTTATATCAGCACCTGAGGGTATGTCTACACTACCTGCCGGATCGGTGGGCAGCGATCGATCCAGTGGGGATCAATTTATCGTGTCTAGAATAGACGCGATAAATCGACTTCTGAGCACTCCTGTGTGCCACCGCCACGAGAGGTGCAGGCAGAGTTGACGGAGGAGTGGCAGCAGTCAACTTGCCGCAGTGAAGACACCGTGGTGAGTAGGTCTAAGTACATTGACTTCAGCAACGTTATTCATGTAGCTGAAGTTGCATAACTTAGATCTATTTCCCCCCTAGTGTAGACAGGCCTTAATTTCCTCCTGGAAACCAGAACAGATCATGGAACGCTGGTCTTAAGTGCTCTTAATGAAATGCACCACTTACTAAGTAGGTTGCTTTATTCTACCCCAATTTCAGTTTCTGGATGGCTCTAAGATGATGTCTCATGTAGAAGACTTGATGATCTCACCTTAAGATGACAACAGCAATATCACTTTCTTCTTATCTGAAATGAGCTTCAGTCTGGGGCTCTTTCTCTCTCCCATCCCTCCCCCCAGCAAGGATTTCAGCTATGTTAGTTTACTTAAACAAGTGACTGGATGATCTAGTCCCTATACGAACACAAGTTAACGTCTTGTTTTATCTGATAAAGTGTTTTTTCTGACTACTTTCATGCATGTGCACAAAGCATCAGAGAGGACAGGGACTCCTTTCCTCACCTATCTCCTATCCAGGTGTGTATGGGAGGAGAAATCACTGTCGCCTAATAATATTTTAGTAGTAACTGGTATACTAACTTATAATGACAGTGACCCCCCACATTCACTCTGACAATGTTCCCAGCGCACGTGCCCACTTCAGTTAGCTTCTCATTTAAGAATCTCTCTCCTTTGCTCCATGCTGCCCCATATGCATGGGAAAATCTCGCTAATAATATTCATACAACTGCTACATGATCTTCCTTCAAACTCCACTGTAAGACTCGCCTACAGAACCCAGCTTGTTGACCATGCCTAGACAGATGACAAGCTGTATCTGTTCCTCTTCCCCTTCCCTCCTTTTATTTCTCTATACCCAACCCCCACTCCAAGTTGAAACAGAGTTCATGTGACTAAAAAAGTTGTGCCATGATCATCATTGTCTGCTAGTGTGATATGTCCCCATCCTCAACACGTCATCTGTTTTATGTGTTTTAGACATAGAGCAGGGATAGAAGAGAGACAGTGTTTGTACAATGCCCATTACTATGTGACCTATCCCAACCAGTACCTTTGGGAGTGCCCAAATTAAATATTATAATAAGAAATGATTCTGTAAGAAATTAAACACCCTCATAGCCAATGAAAGTCAAGGCTTTTTGAGTCACTCGGTATTTTGCTAGATTGGGTACTTTATACTCCTTATGAATTGTTGTTTCATTGACTACTCAATGGTTCTAAGCTACAGGGAGAGTTGACATATTGGTAAAATACCTATTTTTTTTAAAGATTAAAAGATCACAGGGATCAGATTTTCATGTGCTTATCATCTACAACTGGGGTGGAATTTTTCAGAATAGCTCCTCTCCTTTAGGCATCTAAACAAGAGCCAGATTTTCAAAAGTGCTCAGCACCCACAAGCTTCCATTATCGCCCTTATGGGCAGCTTCTCGGAAAGAACCAATTGCCCAACATGCACCCAGTGTGCTGAGCTCCTTATTTCTGGCCAATGACTCTAGAAAGGGCTTTCAGCTATGTACATGCTACAGCTTAAGCCGGTGTAAGTTTTAAGTCACTCCAGGGTGTGAATAAGCCACCCCCCCAAGCAACGTAAGTTACACCTAACATCAGTATGGACAGCACTTTGTCGGCAGGATAGCTACCATTGCTTTTTGGGGGGACTGGAGTAATTAAGTCGACAAGAGATCTCTCTCCCATCAGCTTAGAACACCTGCATTTGCATCAGTGGAGCTGGGCTGCTGTGAGCTCTATAGTGTAGCCATAGCCTAAGTTTATTTCATTTAACAGCTGACTGTATTTAAAAGCACATTTTCAGTGGCACTCACTGACCTGATTACAAAAATGAACTGATTAATTGGGACAGTGTTAATCTAACATTCTGCAGCTTTACAATGCATGGAGCTAAGCATTTCCTCCCCAGTTTTAATCACCTAGGAAAGTTTTCTTGGCCACAGATTTTGGCCTTGTCTTTGTGAGAACTGGGTGTAAAAGTCCTGTTTTTTCTGATTTCAATACTTTGAAAATTACTAACTATTAACCCTTTGAGAAAGTTCTGTAATCAACCATTTAATTTAGTGCAGTATTAGAACTCACCCTGTAATTGTAAGAAATTGTGTGTGCAATATCTTGTAATTTCAACACATTGAAATTGTAATTCTCTAATTGCTTTAGTGGCTATGGGTAGAGAGAGCTTTTAGGTATTTGAAATCATTATAAAGATTAGATGTATTATGTTTTTATTATACAAATGTCTGCTAATCCTTTTTAGTTCAGTGAAACTTGACAATTTTAAACAGCTTATTTTTCATGTTCTGTTTAATTACATTCTATCCATAAGAGCACAATCTCTGAATGACACTAATATCTGGCTGGAATATATATATATATATATCTGAAAATTGCCCTAAAAGTTAAAAGAAATCTACCTGTTCTCTTTGAATATTTATTCTAGCTTCTTATAGAAACATTGACTTCTAGGAACAGTTTGAATCACCAACGATAAGCAAGGATCCTTAATGCAGAGGCATAGGGTTAATTCATCCTTTCTATGGAAAAATTCACAAGAGAGAATCAAGGCTAAGGACCTACATGAAGTTCTCATTCTGGAAGTTTTTGATAAATTAGTAAAGAGTACTCAGTTTTCTTATGATATGCTGTGGGATAGTGATAATCTAACACCCTGCAGCTTTACAGTGCATGGAGCTAAGCATTTCAGTGTGGGCTGTCTTTGGCCCTGCTGCATGCCCCCTGAATGTTCTTCGGTGCCCCCCGCACACAAACACCAGTTGGAAATGCCTGGTTTTAGTCTTTTCTAGTGACTTCAATGTGTTCTGGATCAGGGCCTTCAAAAGGTAAAAAAAAAAAAAATCCAATAAGCCTTTGGGATTTTAATGACCTCTAGAGCTATGATTGGTGCTTTATTGAATATAACAACTGGCATTTCAAGAAGGAAAAGTGTATTTGCATTCTGCTCAACTCAGGGCTTGTCTACATCACAAAGTTGCAGCGCTGGTGAGGGGGTTACAGCGCTGCAACTTAGGAGGTGTACACATCTGCAGGGCATCACCAGCGCTGCAACTCCCTGTTTGCAGCGCTGGCGGTACTCCCGTTTTGTCTCGGGTGTAGAGGATCCAGCGCTGGTGATCCAGCACTGGTAATCAAGTGTAGACACTTACCAGCGCTTTTCTTGACTTCCGTGGAATAAGCAGGTATCCCAGCATACCTGAGGAAGCCTCTCTGGTAATCAAGCAGGTCTCCTTCCCCGGTTTGCTCTCGCGTTCCCCGAACCCCCGAGCAAGCAGGTCTCCTTCCCTGCGGTTTGCAGGGGGGTTCGGGGAACGCGAGAGCAAACCGCGGGGAAGCTGGTCTCCTTCCCCGGTTTGCTCTCGCGTTCCCCGAACCCCCCTTGAAGCCGCCCAACAGCGCTGCAGTGTGGCCACATCTAACACCACTTGCAGCGCTGGTTGCTGTAAGTGTGGCCACTCTGCAGCGCTGGCCCTATACAGCTGTACTAATACAGCTGTAACAACCAGCGCTGCAAAATTGTAGATGTAGACATACCCGTAGATTGAAATGCTACTGTAGTTAAATGGCTCTATACTACTGCTGCTGTGATGGAACATCCATTAACATAAATGGGAACTGTGTACTTTATGTGCCATATAACATCCAGAATGCCAGTTTATTCAGCATGGAGATGTTTTCTCCCAAGAATTTAAATCCCTGAGAAGAACAACCCAGTTCCATGGACTTCAGCTGGAACTGTGTGTGTTCAGCACCTCTCAAGATCAGGTCCCCTCTGCCCGTAGAAACAGCATTATTTAAGAATACCTAACAGTAATGCCTGGACATCAAAATGCTTCCTTCAGTATTTTGGGGGTTTCCAAGTTGGCAAGTGTAAGAATGGGAGAGTTTATCAAACCTTGCAGTACATGCTTGCATATTTAACATGTGAGGGCAATAATGTAGTGTGAAGCAAATCCAGGTTTTAAAAAGTTAGGATTAGATTAATCACATTTACAGATGTTCAGTGTGATTGTTTTGTTCTTTTAACATAGTTGAGCAAATCTGGTTGAAACTGTTCAGACAGTCTCCATCAAACTTTACACTGACAGCTGGGAAGTGTGTACCTTTTTGCCTTCTTGATTGAGAGCAGATCCTAGCATTGTTTCCAAGTTACAAATGTACTGCTACGCATTGTGGTTTGGATCTCATTCGTGAGTAGAAGGGAATTATATCTTCACCTCAGTGGAAAAGAAATAAAAGAATCTCTTGAAAATATATAGAAAAATAAATTGGTAAAAATCCTCTCAATTATGCCACATCATTAAAACCTCTTTCAAATCCTAAAATATTTGGGAAAGGAGCTGATACATGTACATGATAAACTTGTGTGTTTTTAGAGAAGTCTTCTGTAGCCTGGATGATGAGAAGCGGAAGACAGACCAGGACGGTTTTGATTGTTATCCCACTCTTAAGATGGGTCTGGCACATACGTGGGAAAAATTATCCAAAAGTCTCTCCTGCAAGAAGCATGTGGGATAATACAAGGCTGCGTACACCTCAAAATGCCAAGCTTTCCACTCTGTTCTCAAAGTTGACACAAACATTGCTGTGGTTTAGCCATGGGACTGAAAGAACACTAAAAATATTGGCATATGAATAAATTTATCAACCCTTCAGAAACAAAGTAGGATTCCACAATCATCTTCAGATTTAGTTATAGTGTGGCAGTACTAGTGTATGAACTCTGGTAACAAAATGAACTGTTTCATGTCATGGTGAGCAACGAGTTCTACTCTAAAACTGCAGTGAAATTCACATTTTCAGATGGTGATTTAGTTCGCAGTAAGCATGTTCTTATCAGAAAGAAAGAATAGCTCCACTACTTCTGACTGTGGTGTCCATGCTGATGTAGCTTTGGACTGGTCGCTGCTACAAGAGCTCAAAATAGTGGTAGTCAGTAATTTGCTTTTTTTTCTTCTCAAATAGTAGAAAAAGGGAGTTAGATGAAAGTATGACAGCTGATAATGTTATACCATAGTATGCCTATGAAGGCAGAGGTAATAAAAATCTTCTTTTAAAAGGGTATAAATAAGGACCTACTTAATTTGAGATATTGTGGATCCCACAATTCTAGGCTTCTGGCACAATTTTCCCAGCTGCCTGGGGCTGAGAGTGGGGCTGAGGGGGCTGCTGGCCCTCTAGAGCTCCCACTAGCCACCCCACGCATTAACGTCTGTAATATAGTTGCAGTAAAATGTCTGGTTATCAAAAAAATTAGCAGACATAACATAATACATGAATGTTTATATTATTCCAGCACATTTTTCTTAAACAAATATGTCTTCTCCGGCTCTTCCAAATTACCACAATTAATAAAGGCCATTATTACTTTTCTGAGATTTTTCATGTCTTGTCGCTACTCAACTGCAATTATTTGGCAATCATCCAGCGATTCAAATAGGGCCTTAGGTATAAACTAACTGGGGCAAAAAGAAACTTGTCAGTACTGAAGGTGGTCAAAATTGGAATTTCCCTCTTGTGGGAAATAGATATTTCAACACATTATGTTATTTTTGGGTTTGATTGAAATGAAACATTTATATGTTCATGAATCAAAATGTTTCATTTTGGCTCAGTTCAACATTAAATTGCATCTGCATGAGCTGCCACAGGTCTTCGTGTGAGTTTTAGTTCAGGTGCCTCATGCCCTTGTTCTCCTTTATGGGGCAAGCTTCCTGGTTGGACCACATTCCTCCTCATTCCCCTTCTGCCCTCCGCCCCCAATCCCACCACAGCAGCTCATCCAGAGAGGAGAACAAAGTGCATCATGGGAGATATATTTCACCCAAGGAGCCCAGCCCTTAAGGGTAATGGGGACATGAGATAGCTGAACTGTATCTTCCATGAGACATCACAGAAGCTCAAATGAAGGCTAATGTGGAATAGAGCCCAAAACAACATTTTGGTATGGGCTGTCCTGACTCAAAACTAATTATTTTTGTTTTGATTTTTCTGATGGAAAATCATCTGCGGAAATTATTTTCCATTAAAACACATTTGGATGGAAAATCCCCAAGAAACTCTAATGTAGCCTTGAACAATTACATGGACCCACTGTAGGTTTTTGTTTGCCTTCCTCTGATGCTTCATCTGCAAGCTACTGCTATGGGAAAGATAGCAGACTTAATTGACCAAAGTATGATCCTCTGTGGTAAGTGTTTCGTTGTATTCCAGAGACTGTACTGAACAAGTGTATGCGGTATGAGAATGCACTGAGCTGTAGGAGTGTTTTTTTCTCTTGAATGCTGTGTAAAACCAAGGTCTTGATTCATGGTCCTGTATTAAATATAGGACTTCAGTTTTCTGGACAAACTTCTATTTGACAGTATTCCCTTTGAAGTCAATCGGACTCTTAATGCTTTAATTTAGGTACAGGCTTAAGCACCTTGCTGAATCAAGATGAAAGGAACTCTGTGGTGTTCCATTGAATGAATTTGTTTTTCCCCTGTGCATTGTCTCAGATGATGCAACAAAAGCGCTTGTTTTACAAGGCATTTAAATGAGTAAAGTGGTCAGGGGAACAGGTTTGGGGACAGTGTCTCCATGCTGCCCTCTCTGCATGGAACAAGGGTAGAAGGAAATGAAAGAAAAGTCAACAATTAACATCACTGGTGGAATGATAGGGATAGAGAAGCACAGGAGGTATATTGGAGAGGTAGGTTGGGGTTTAGTGAAAGCAAGAACAACTTTTTAATATGCATTTCTACTGTATTATTGTTAGTTAGAAATTCGTGTAATGAAGCTGAATTACTGGTAAAATATATGGTGCAGTTGTTCTGTCCTAATTACAAAATTATCTACAAAAATCTTAGGCTTCAAAAAGGATTTTCATGCTGCTACCGGTATTAGTGACAAGGCTGAGCCCATGCCATGTACGATATATAAATTTCACCTGCCTGAGGCCTTGTCTAAGATATGTATCTGCTCTGACTGTCTCTGAATTCTTAATTTGATGTCACCTGTATTCTTTATCCACAGGTGTCCTTTATTCACTGTTTTCTTCCTAGTTTTTCACTTGACACCAGCTAACCCTTTCCTTCCTCACACTTTCCCACCCAGCCTCTAATCCTCTGGAGACTATTGCTATGAACAGTGATTAAAGTAAATGGAAAAAAGGAGGGGAAATGTCACAAACTGGACTGGTCCTTTAAGGGATTAGAGTTAACCAAACCTCTGATGGCTTCCCCAGGAGATGTGTTGAAGCTTCTTATTAGAGGGAGCCTCCTCAGCCTAGTAGGAGGAAGAAACCTTCCTAGATCATTTATAAGTATGGATTATTGTGTGATGCATGTTACGAAAATATAGCCAAAGCAATCAGTACATAGCTGAAAGTTCTAGTTAGTTTCAATATACCAATATTCTTAGCTGTTCAATTTTTTTATAATCTGACTCTTAAATATGAACATACATTCATATTTGATAGCAAGATCTACCGGTTAGAATGGTGTCACGCTGTCTGGAATGGCTCACGACCGTGAGTGCCTACTTCAGGGCAGACTGTCAAAAAAAGGACAGACACTCCAAACTGGTGATGTGTTTTATAATTGGAATTCACCAAGCCAGTAACAAATTACTCCTGGAGGAATTCTGTAACAAAAAAATAAAAAATCTGCATATTTTGACAAAATAATATAATATAATCACACCAGTCTCAAGTATTTTGGTCATTTATTTCAAAATACCTGTCAGCAAGTATGTCTGTAACAATACAGACAACAAAAAAGATTCAGGAAATGTTTTTGACAAATAGATTCCTTACTAGGCATATTAATACAGAACTCTGAGTAATAATTTAAACAAACTACAATACAGAACCATATTTCCTGCACCTCTTAATAGCAGTGCAAAGGCTTGGGGGAGTCAGGGGTAATGGAGGAGCTGAGGGAGAGGAAAGTAAATTGCTGGGAAAGAGCCTGGGTGTGACCTTGGATGGCTGTTGGGTATGGGTGGGAAAAGTATGGAAACTTTTTGGGGGAGGCACAGGAGGGACTGTTAGGGAGCATCACCCATGCAGACCCTGGTTGACCCCTAGTCTATCCCATTCAGTCAGGCACATCTGCCCTGTCCCCAAACGTTCCTGCAACCCCTGTGTCCTTGCACCCCTCCCCATCCCCACGTGGCCCTGCACCTCCCTCCCCCATGTGGCCCTGTGTCTCCACTTCCATTCATCCCCTGCCCCAGTCTGTCCTCCCCCACTAGCCCTTTGAGCACCTGTCTGATCCCACCCCCAGCACTCCATGCTGTCTTCCCGTACCCCTGTCTCCTGACCTGGCCTGATAGGCACTGCAAAGAAGGCAGGCTCTTTCTCTTCTCTAGCTGGCCAGGAACTGCTGCTGTGTTCTTGTGCCACAGCGCCATCAGGTGGGCAAAAGACAGAACAGCAGCAACATTTCAGCAGAAGCTTTTTTCTGTGCAAAATATTTAAAATATGTGGGGCTCATTAATTATGCATGTAGTAGTGCAGAATTTCCCCAGGAATAACAAATGTGAACTCCTGGATCACTATAACAGTCTTACTATGAAGTCACAGACATTCCCTTAGACCATTGGTGGGCAAACTGTGGCCCATCAGGGTAATCCACTGGTGGGCCCTGGCACAGTTTGTTTACGTTGCCCGTCTTCAGGCACAGCTGCCTGCAGTTCCCAGTGGCCACAGTTTACCATCCCCAATGGCAGCTGCAGGCGGCTATGTCTGTGGACGGTCAATGTAAACAAATGTCTTGTGGCCCACCAGTGGATTACCCTCATGGGCTGAAGGTTGCCGCTTGCCTTAGACTCTCCAGTCTATCTTGCCACGCAATTACTTACACCAAAAACCACACCATGCTCAGGTTGCTTACAGTCATAAGAGATCAGTCAATTACCCCCAGATCAGTTGATACCCTAGATCTTGCACCAAAGCCAATCCTGTTATAAACAGTCTAAAGTTGTATTAACTTTAGCTTTTATTGTTTAAAACAAGCAAACATATAGACACAAATGAGTTACCATCTAACTCCTAAGAGTGACAGTGTTATTGTGGTCTGTTAATTCAAAGTGTCTTTCAGGGTGGACCCAAGAGTAACCCCTGGGGTCTCTGTCTCAGTTTAGAGTCTCTGACCCTGTCCAAGTTCAAACACCAGAGAGAGAAATGGGAAAATTTTCCTGTGACTTAATTTCCTTCATTCACTTTCCAAGTCCACAGGACAAGCTTCCTTGCACTTAAAATTTTCAAGGTGCAATAGGGCCATTCACCAATCCTTTGTATTACGATGCTCCTTGATGGCCCATCTGATTTTGATAGTTCTTCTGGATGGACAAGGGGGCGATTCCAGTGCTTAGGTTCATAAATTCAGAGCAAATATTTTCAAATTTAAAAAGCAAATCTTACCTATTTTCTTATAGCATGGAATACTGACATTACAAGTGAGATTAATGCATGCAGCAATTTACAGGCATTTCACAGAGTCTAAACACTAAATACACTCTTATAAGACTAATATCTATTTTGAAAAAAACTAACATACAGGTGAACTGGTCTGGTCTCCAGTTATAAGTTTATCAGTTCTTAGCTAAAGCCTGCAGCCTGGGCAAGAGCTGGCATCTGGCTTGCCAGGATCACAACCAGGACTAGGCATCTCACATGATTTGTATTCCTGATTCTGCCACTGGCTCATTGTATGACTTTGGATAAGTAGTTTAGCTCCTTGTGACTCAGTTTCCCTGTCTCTTGAATGAAGATTAATACTTAAACTCCTATGTAAAACACATCAAGATCTTCAGATGAAAAGTGTTTTGCTGTAGAAGTAAAGGATATTAAATGCTATTTAACTGGAATAATAGCAAACACTACACTTAAATTGGCAAAGTAGTTTTATAACCTGTTTTCACTTGCTCAACATTTTCTAAAATGTTACCATTTGGGACTGAAACAGTGCATGTTTGGTTTTTGGCTACAGGTGAAGTATTCTGGAAAACTTGAGTAATTTCATGTGAAGCTGTTTTTGAATTCTAAGTAAAAAATATTTCCTGTTTTTGACCACCAATTTTTTTCCCCTCCACAAATAACTGAGAAGCAATTGAAATCTGAAAGATCATTCTTGACCAAAAATTAGACCTCTCTGGCACTACTGTGTCTGAAAAGCACTTTTTTTTTATTTAAAAATGCCATAGCATGTATAGCAGACAACTCTTTTTTGAGTTTCTAAAGTGTTCATCGCTGTAGAATTGAGACCTTGTTGTGCTGCATATGTTTTATGTCTATAAGTGTGTAAGTATGCCTACACATCCATCTCAGTGTGCAGTTTTCCACCGTAGTTATCGGAAAGTAACTTGTTGTGTCTAGATTCTGTAAAATCTGGCCTGTTTGTCAATTCCACCGCATAGCCTTACTGAGTGCTGTGGAGCTGTGCAGAAATATGTAGAAGTACAGCAAAGTGATTTGGTTGACTTATGCCAATCATATTAAACAGAGGAAAGGGCCCCTTTTTCTGTGCAATCCTTGGAGCTTTTGCCCTAAGTGAAATGTTGTTTTCACTAGAGGGAACTTATATGTGTGTTTGTAAGATAAAAAGTTAACTTTTCTCTCTGAATTTGTGGATGTAGTGAGCAGAATATCTGCTAACTACATTCTGAGTTCGGCAGTGTTTCTGAGAGCAAGAGTTCATGACTGTTCTGAAAATGACCTGCATCAGGGATGGGCAGAGTACGGACTGGGGGCCATATCTGGCCCTTCAGATGTTTTTAATCTGGCCTACGAGCTCCCACCAGAGAGCAAGGTACAGGGCTTGCCCTACTCTGGCACTCCAGCCGGGCAGCCGGGTTGGTGGCTTTCCCCGCTCTGCACGAGCCGTGGTGTTGCGCGGCTCCCAGAAGCAGTGGCATGTCCCCCCTCCAGCTCCTATGTGTAGGGGCAGCCATGGGGCTTTGCACACTGCCCTCACCCCAAGCACCAGCTCCCATTGGCCAGGAACTGCAACCAATGGGAGCTCCAGGGTGGCGACTATGGAGGGGGCAGCGTGCAGAGCTGCCTGGCCGTGCCTCCACCTAGGACCTAGAGGGGGGGACATACCACTGCTTCCGGGAGCTGCTTGAGATAAGCAGTGCCTGAAGCGTGCACCCTGACCCCCTTCTGTGCCCCTACCCCAGTCCTGATCCCCCTCCCATCCTCCGAATCCCTTGATCCCAGCCTGGAGCACCCTTCTGCATCCCCAACTCCTCATCCCTCAGCCCCAACACAGAGCCCACACCCCCAGCCAGATCCCTCATCCCCTAGCCCTCTCCCACACCACAACCTCCAATTCCGTGAGCATTCATGGCCAGCCATACAATTTCCATACCCAGATATGGCCCTTGGGCCAAAAAATTTTCCCACCCCTGACCTAGATGACAGGGTGGAAACCATTTTTAAGAAGTGTTTAAATATCCCCCCCTTTTTTTTTAATTCATGTGTTTTTGTTTCCAAACAAAATCATTGTGTCTTAATTTTCTAAAATTGGGATGGAATCAGTGATGAGAAAAAAAGAGTTAGAGAACCTGACAAAGAGTCCAGGAATCTCGACGGAGGGAGTTGAGTGTACTATATTTTCTTTTAGACCAATCCCAAGAGGTGTTTAGACTAAAAATTAAGGAAAGGAGAGGAGATAAACTAGTTAAGGTGACTCCAGTCTGAACCTTCTGAAGTTGGATTATCACTAGCCTACACTCTGTGTTTGTAGAAAACAGGTTCATATCTTTTCAACTTAATGCACATACTTGCCATATTTATTGTAATTTAATGATTTTCTAATGCTTGTAAATCATGAGATTAGAATGTTGCACACTGTTGCTTTGAAACATTCCTTCTTCTCCCCTCCCTCAAGACTTCAGAAAGCCTCAGTTGCGCTTTGCCAGCACATCATTGTGTCAGGGTCCATTATGCACAACAGCTGGAATATGATTTCATCTGTATTAAGTATTTTATTTAAGTCTAGCTCTTATTGGGAAACAGAACAAAATTAATTGTCATGAGCCCACTCCAGTACTGCACTGAAGCTGCAATTAGGAAGTTCAGTAATTCACACACCATTCTGCAGCCCTGACACTACACAGAAGGAATGCAAGGAAGTCTCAGTCAAAAGCATATTAAAAAATATTTGTACATAAGAAAATATTGTTTGGGGCAAATGTGCAGACTTGGGGGGGGTTGTTTGTTTGTTTTTTAAACAAAGTCTAAACCTACCTTGGAAAAGTAAGTCATAGACTTTTTAAGACCACAACAAACCTCACTTGCATTTTAGCAAAACAACATCTGCTTCACAGAAATGTCAAAGGCATGCCTTTTCAGACTGATGAGTTTGGACATCATGGCCACAGGAAACTGTTGGCTTCCTAAACTGAAGAATGCCAGTGACAGAAATAGGTTATGGTAACACCTAAAATCTGGTGCAATATACTTCAATGGTGTTTTAAGAAGACTGTATTGACTTGATTTCCTTTTTATTATTTTTATTTTTAAGGAGTAGTTTGCTAATTTTAAGTTTGTTGTGAAATATCTGTTTATAACACCAGCCTAAAAATGAAGGGGGAACAAAAAAAGAGTAGTGGAGAGGGTCCTCCAAGCAGCCTAGAGTGGCTGTGTCCCACACAGCCACTTTAGGCTATCAGGGCACAGCAGCCTAGTATAAGAAGGGCTGAAGGGCCAGAGGGAGTTCAGTTCCTTGCTGGAGCTAGAAGGAACCCTGAGTTGGTTGCTGGGACTACATTAGGACACAGCCCTGTGATAAAGATGAAGATGGCGCAGAGCCGTGGGGAAGTGGCCCAGAGAATTAGAGAAGCCGTGCAACATAGTTAGAGACACTGCAAACAGCTGCTCTCTACAGGGTCCCTGGGATGGGAGCTGGAGAATTGGGCAGGCCTGGGTTCCCCCCACACCCCATTAGCTACTTGGGGGAAGTGGCCTGGACAGTGAGGCACCCTAGAGGGGGAAATGAACTATAGTGGCCCAGCTGGAGAGCTGTAGCCAGGAAGCCCCAAGAGGGCAAAGACATCATCCCTGCTCTGGGATAGTGCAGACAGACAGTGCAGGCATGCGCACTTGGTCAAGAGGGCGCTCACGAGAGGTGAGTGCACTCCATTACAGAGGCAAACCTACAGGCTGGCTCTCTACAATGGTGCCAGAATGCTCTCTGCAGTGGACCAGGGAACAAGCCTAGACAGGGAGCCAGAGCTCAAGAAGGGGATGTGGGAAGGATCTAGAGTAGTGGTTCTCAATCAGGGGTACAAATACCCCTGTGGGAATGCAGAGGTCTTCCAGAGGGAGTACATCAACTCTTCTAGATATTTGTCTAGTTTTACAACAAGTTATATAAACTGACTAGCAAAGTCAGTACCAAAAAAAAGTCATACAGACAATGACTTGTTTATACTGCTCTATATATTATACACTGAAATATAAGAACAATATTTATATTCCAATTGATTTATTTTATAAAACATGATTAAAAATGAGAAAGCAAGCAATTGTTCAGTAATAGTGGGCTGTGATTCATTTGTATTTTTATGTCTGATTTGTAAGCAAGTAGTTTTTAAGCGAGGTGAAACTTGGGAGTACACAAGACAAATCAGACTCCTGAAAGGGGTACAGTAACCTGGGAAGGTTGAGAGACACTGATCTAGAGGCAGGTGTAGGTAGCAAATTGTTCAGGGAGGAGAAGCAAGGGGCCTGCTTCATAGTCCTGCACTGGAACCCAGAATATGGGAACCCAGACCGTCCCTCCACAGGCCCACTAAAGAAGTGGGATGAAAACCCTTGACATGAAGAGTGGGAGAACTAATTGAGCCTGTAATTGGGCAGAGTACCCAGCATGAGGTTGCTGGATCGTTTTTTGGATTTCTTATTGACCCCCCTTGAAGGGCTGTGAACATCGATTTGACTTTCTGGCCAAATCACTAAGAAGCACTGGAATTTGCCAATCCAAAAGTCAGAGACTGAAGTGCCTGGAGCCAGAAAAGGGGAAATTGAGACCTGAAGCACCAGCTATCAAGGTGATCTTGTCAAAGGGAGTATCAGACAGTGAGAAGAGAGTATTGTTGGAGATCGGGGTTGCACTATTTCTCCAAAAGAGAGAGAAGATACATTTCCTCTGCTTTTAGTCGAGATGGAGAGCTGCCTCTTTACCATCCTCCTTCACTTTATTTTAATCTGCAGTTTTAAACAAACAACATCTTGTCCTAATGGCCCAGGGTAACTAGCTGTTATAATAATTTTTAAAAAATGGGAAACAAACCCCACCTCCAAATCACTCTGTTCCTTAACTAGTTAGTAGAAATTAAAGAGGAAAGGCTTAAAATGGGCTGACCTGAGTGGTGTAAGTATTTCTCAAGTCTTGAATACAGCAACCCACAAATAGGGACTTTGGAATGCCCCATCTGAAAATGCTTTACCCAAGGATCCCTCTGCCTAAACTGAGAAGGTCCTCAGGCCAAATGAGATGGAACCTTGGAGAGAGACCCTTTAGCCCACCTCAAATAATTTGATTTCAGCTATAACCTAAAGACACTCTCCTGATTCACTAGGTGCCCTTAGCACTATTAAAAATAGTACAAGTAAAGCAAAGCTAGTAACAAATGCTTAGGGGTAGATTCCACCTCCAGTACTAGTCAATAGGAAGATCAATTTAATGTGTTGGTTTATTGACCACCGGAGGCAGGTCCTGATAGCTATTTGCTATTTGAGATGTGTACATAAGAGGAACAAGTGACGTGACATTAAACTCTGACTTTAAACCTATGTGAAACCAAAAGCTTTTTTGACAACACAGTTTCTAGTAGGCACTAGTAATTGGTATCTAGCAATTAGAAGTGCTAACTCCTTTTTAACTTTGCAAGGAAATACGTGCATTCAGAGTACTCCTTACAATGGGCTCAAGGTGGATTTCCTAATCCATGCGTCAAGCATGTTCGTTTTGGAAAAAGTTTTCTCCAGAAAAGTCTGCTCTCACACAGGAACTGACATACATTTTTGTGATTCCAAGTTGTATTGCTTCAGGATGGGAAGGGGGGAGTCCTAAACTTTAGGTGACAGAACATGCTCTTCCTTCAGTATACACACATGTAATTATTTTAGACTTTCCTACCCATGTGGAAGGTTCACATCTGTCAGCTAAATAAGAAATCTGTAAGCAATATTTTTGAACCAAGAATGTTATCTGGATATAGGACATTCCTTAATGGACTGTAGGTCTAGAATGAATTACATGGAGATCTAATTAATCTTACTAAAATATTCATGTTGTCTGAAGGAAAACGATATTTTTCCTCAGGTCAGTACTCTGATATATCAGAAGATAAGCATCTCTAAATAGTATAGGTATAAGATCAGCAATGTCCATATAGTTATTTTGTAAAACTTTCTGCAAGCAAAAACAATGGTGTGGAAATTATCTAGCAAAAGTGACACCTTAACAATACCTCAAAGTGGATTGATGCCATAGGAGACTGCAATCTTCATCAATCACGTTGGTATCTATGTATGTGTCATAGCTGTAGATAAAATGCTGGTCATGTTGCACACTTTCTTTTGATATGAAATCTAGGCTGCCAAACTCATGGGTTATAAATATGATAGGACAACTCCTCTGGAACATTCCCAGGGTACAATCCAGATTGAGTAACTGTGTCACCTCTGACCTCCAAGCAGGGGTGCCCTTTACAATTCTTTGCTGCTGTAGCTTCCAAACTCGGTTGTTCACAAACAGCCTCCAGCCCTCTCCTGGACAATACAAACATATGCAGGTCCATTATTTCATATTATGCAAATGTTTTGTTATCCCAAGTGGAATTCCCCAAACACTTGAATTTCAACACACTGGATTAGATAAAGCAATAAAACAAGTTTATTAACTACAAAGAAAGAGATGTTAATTGAATACAAGTAAAAGGCATAAAAGTCAGAAATGGTTACAAGGAAAAAAGATAAAACACAACTAATGCCTTAATTAACAAATTATATGTTAAATTAAAAGCAAAGTTTTTCTCACCACATGCTCTCAATAATCTTATTTGCCAAACTTCTTAGGTCAGATCTCAATGGGAGTTAGGCACCTAAATCCCCTTAAGGATCTGGGTCCAGGTGACTAAGAGAGCTCTAAAAACAATAGATCTGTTTGGTGTAGGTGATTTGGAGGTGACACTTTTCCTTTTGGGTTATTTCTTCATCCATGTAACAGCCCGGTGTTCAAGACACTGTGCTACTATTACTCAGTATATCTCCTACATCTGCATCAGATCATAAACTGAATATGTTTATAAATCATTACATACTGCTCCATAAAATAACTAAATCATAGAGTGGAATGTTCTTGTAATCAACATGAACCCCTTCTTCTGTTTAATGGCTGCTTCCTTTGTTCCTTCTTATGCAGTGAATCAATCTATATAGAGAGAGGAGGAGGGGTGTCTTGGAGTGTCTGGCCCTTCTTTTTATAGTCCTACTCCCAGCTGGAAATGCTTCTGAAAGTGGGGAAAGATGACAGGTAGTCTGTGTGGAAGGGAACTCTATGCAGTTTCTTTGCTAAGAGGTAGGTTCTTTTTGCCCCTGACCCCTTTCCTGCCAAAGAATCACCACTTAACAAGTAATGGCCTGTCAGTCTCGTTTACACCTGGCTGAGGCATCAGCTTACCCTGTCTCCCTCCCTGCTTGATGACTGTTTTCTGCTTAAATGCAAATTAAGCAGAGCACACATTCTTTGGTTTGAGGCAGACCTGTGTGCCAACTTCTGTGTGGGCAGGGCTGTGGTTCGGAACATGCGTTATGATGCCACTGTGTGGTGTTATAACTTCACATATAGCATTGACACACATTTTACCAGGACAGTAATGACTATCAAATTATGAGTTTTCAAGTGATACCTCACAAGACATACATTGTACAAAGATTATTACAATAGTGAACATGGGAGTATTCTGTCACACTGTCTGCCTATTACATTACACGTTTGCATTTTGGTTGTCTTCTGGCCATGGATATGCATGCCACAAACTGCATGCACCCTTACTGCATAACTTGCCAATGTATAATATCAGACATAATGTTGTTGTAACATTGAAAGAGGTAGGGAAGTTTGTTAGCATAAAACCTATGCACCTCAGATACACAATAATTTTATTAGTCTCTGTCAGCAAAATATTATCTTTCAGTTGCTGGCCCATATTTATGATGTGACACTCCTGCTATATACTTCAGGGAAACTCTATCATGGAACAATGTGTTTGACTTTCTGTCCTTCTGCTCCTCTAGCACAAACACAAATGTTCTTCAAATGTCTCTTGGAAAAATAATTGGCATTTGGAAAAAGAGCCTTTCATCTAATTCATGAATCTTTTCACAAACATTGAAATATTGCTTTCGATATGGCTCTTTGAAAAGAAAGGCACTTATATATAATTTTATTTAAAAGTACCTTTCCTCGTAGGTGGGTCAGCTTTTCAAAGGATTTACTCTTTTTGTTTCAGTTCCCTGAGATAAATGTTTTCAATCTACCTTTCCATTTACTTTTCCACTCCCTTAAGCTCCTCACAAGGAGCTGCATATTGGCTGTTTTGTCAGCATTTTAGCTTTCACTCTGTCTTGTAAGCTGCGATGTTTACAGAGTGGTAAGAATATTAAAACCACCGCTCATAAAGTGAAGGAGCTAACGGAAAATCTCACTTGTGGCTGTGGAGGAAGCCAAATCATGACTGAACTCGCATATTTTAATTCCTAAGTCATAGCACAGTATTGCATACCTCTGTGCATTGCACATAGTTTCTGTTGGGAGAGGCAAAAATCACCCTAGATGAATTATTCAGGAGGTAAGAAAGAAGCTATCCAAAACTGAGTGGGGGATGTGTAATTTATTCAGAAAACATCATCTTTACATGTGTAAGTCACAATGTGCTGCTAGACCGTAAGATCTTTTGGTCAGGGGCTGCCATTTACTGTAAGACTGTGCACAGTGCTTAGTACAGTGAGGCTCTGACCTGGATGAGCCTTCTAGTCACCACTGGTATAAAAAGTGTTCAAGTGAATGCATGCAAGTAAACACAATCTAAGTCACGCTTATCTCTGGTCTCCCTGATTCTCACCTCATCACCCTTGAGTCCATCCAGAGTTGAGTTGCTACAATACCTTCTTCCCCACTCACAATTTGGAGCTCATCCCTTGTTTAATCTTCTGTTCTTCGGATTACCTCATGGGTTACCAGTTGCCTACAGCATCTAGTTCCAACTCCTGGTCCTGACTTTCAAGACTGTGCATAACTCTGTTCCTCCCAACCTCCCTGCACTCAGAACTTTCCTACTTCCCCTTAACATGCACTCTGCTCCCTCCCCTCAAGTCTGACACCCAACGGCCTTTTAATTCCCCTTCTACCATGTCTATTACAGTAGTGCTGAAGGGCCAAACAAGAATAGGGCCCCATTGTGCTAGGCATTGTACAAACAGTACTCTGTAGATGGTCCTCACCCCCAAAGAGACTACAATCTCATAGTTTTGGATCAGACTAGCATGGGGGGAGGGAAAAGGGTAGAGCACACAAGCAGAGAGAACAATGTGATGGTGGCAAACATGCTAGTTACATGTTTTTTTTGGAGGGGTGGAGAGGGAATGTTCCTTAGGAGTGATGAGCTAAATGGCAGTGGAAGGGGGACAGGACACAGGAGAAGTCGGTAAGTGGGGCATGTGTAGAGTGACCCTGAGGCGGGTCACTGGAGGTGGGGGCAGGGGAACATGAAGGAGCGGGAGCAAATAACCAATCAGCATAGGGCAGAAAAAGAACAGTCAGAACTTTAGAAAGTTGTGTGAATGTCCAGAGGTCCCTGCTTTGGCTGCTTCTGGTCCTGTCACCTAAAGTCCCTGCCTGGCTCAACTCCTCTCTGCAGTTTTCCCCAAGGCAACATGGGGAGAGGAGGCACCATCTGGGTCCTAGTGCCCCCTAAATATGTCTCCCCTGATCTAGAACTGTGCTAGAGGAGTGATGGCTCCAGTGGGGCCTCACTTTCCCATTCCCCTCCAATCAGTACTTCCTGTTTTGGTAGCTTCTGTTTCTGTGATCTGGAGTCTCTGGCAGCTGACTTCCAAGTTGGAGCAGATTCACTGGCCTGGTGTGTCAAACTTTTGATTTTTTTCCACTCAGAATTTTTTTTTAAGAAACACTTGTCATTTAAAAACTTGAGTAAATTTTAATATTTTCTGTTCAAAATTATTTTGAACACACTTCTCATAAAAGAAATCCAAATTATGAAAATTTCAACTGGTTCTTCTGCTCACTCGCTTCCATCCACAATGTTTGCTTCTTTGACAGAGCCTATTAATTCCACTGTTGAGGCAGACTCAGAGCCCATGTTGTGTAGGTTGAGATCTAAATAAAACAGCAGCAACCCTCCAAAGTCTTTTCTGTTCCATATACACTCCCTCCACACATGGTCCAATCAGGACAGTATCCCATTGTGGCATTCACTTTGCTTGGTTTATTTATTTTTATTGCTTCTCCTGCCTTCCCAAATGTCAATTCCTACAAATTTTGCATTGACTAGTATGTGCATTGTAGAAATTGTCAGGGGGAAGCTGGAGGTTTTGACAGCTGAGTATGGGAGAGCCAGTGCTCTTGGCACTCAGGAAGGCCTAGGAAGTGGTTTTGGCTTTTGATATTGAGATGGCAGTTGAGGCCTTAGACATACCTCAACGGCTGTATCCTGCTCCCCTCTGGCATTGAGGTAAGTCCATTTAAAATGCTGCTGCTAGGGTCATCTCCCTAGTCATTGTGTAACCCTCATGCCTCCTGGGTGTGGTGTTCTGTCCCACCTAATGGCACTGAGACCACTTAGAGAGAGATTAATGACTTTGCTCTACAGCCTTATTTAACAGCAAGCTGATTTTTAGCTCACGCTGTACAGGCTCATGCACTAAGCTCCAGAGGTCCTCAGTTCGATCCCGCCTGCCGAGGGCCGCCCAGAGGATTCAGGGGGCCTGGGGCAAAGCAATTTTGGGGGCCCCTTCCATAAAAAAAAATTGCAATACTATATTCTTGTGGGGACCCCTGCAGGGCCCAGGCAAATTGCCGCACTTGCTCCCTGCCAGGGGCAGCCCTGGGAAAAATAAACCTTCCGCATCTCAGCACAAATCCAGCTTTGAGAAAACTTCTTTACAAGGTATCACTGGTTCTCAGCATCAGCTAGTGCTAAAGGCACTAAAGCTCATTAAAAGGGCTGGACAAATATTTTCCGTCAAAACTTTTTTTGGATCGAAAAATAGGGGTTTTTAAAAAGCAGAAAAAAAATCACGGACAATGTTTGCTTTCTTTCAAAATTTGTTGTGTTTTTTTTTAATTAAAAAGCTGAAATTAGTCTGCCAAAACCTGAATACGGTTTGGGGTTTCAGAAGTGTGCGGCCAAATGTTTGCTGCTTGCTGTGTTTGATTGTTTAAAGAAACACTAAAAAATTCTGCTTAAAAAAATCCAAAACTTTTGAACCACCTCAGCTTGTGACCAAACGCCTGAGCCCATCCAGTCAGAGATTTTTCCAGGTTTCTCATACTCTGCTGGCTTCCTTGACTCATATCTGTCTCCATAACTTTGGGTTCATTTAGGTTAGAACATAAGAACAGCCATACTGGGTCAAACCAAAGGTCCATCCAGCCCAGTATCCTGTCTACCGACAATGGCCAATGCCAGTGCCCCGGAGGGAGTGAACCTACAGGTAATGATCAAGTGATCTCTCCCCTGCCATCCATCTCCACCCTCTGACAAACAGAGGCTAGGGACACCATTCGTTACTCATCCTGGCTAATAGCCATTAATGGACTTAACCTCCATGCATTTATCTGTTTCCTAGAGACTGGCTCCATGGGGTCCCTCACAAACTGGAGACAGTTACTGTGGGTTTGTCTTTAGTATAGCTTATGTACAAACTCCACGAACTGAGCATTTGAGCTTGTTCCAGAATCTGGGATGAGCCTATGTTGTGAAAACTGACATGCTCAAAATAGCACATGCGTGTGAATGGACACAGGGTGCTAAAATTAAATTAACCCAGAGGTTCTCAAACTGGGGGTCGGGACCCCTCAGGGGGTCACAAGGTTATTACTGGGGGTCGCGAGCTGTCAACCTCCACCTCAAACCCCGCTTTGCCTCCAGCATTTATAATAGTGTTAAATATATAAAAAAGTGTTTTCAATGTATGGAGGGTGGGTCGCACTCAGAGGTTTGCTATGTGAATGGGGTCATCAGGACAAAAAAGTTTGAGAACCACTGAATTAAATCCTCTGAAGCCTCAGGGAATGCCGGGGGGGGAGGGGGAAGGGGGAAGTGTCTCCCTTAGTACGGTCGGGAAGGAGGCAGGTGGTGCAGGATATTGCTCTTCTCATGCGATCCCTCCCCCAGTGGCTAATTTTAAATGAAGCTAGTCTCCCCTGACATGAATCTCCCTCTAGCACTGAAATTAAATATAGACTATAATTTGGCATTTGAGAAGTGAAAGGGATGGTAGCCCTAATGGAAAAGCTAACAGCTTGGCTCTTCTGCAAGCCTCAAACTGCTGAATGAGCTTTAGGGTAGGGAAGGCTGTGCCTCTCAAACAGCCTGGCCCTGCCCCCTGTCTGACGCCCCTACTTTCTGCCCCCCAACTGCCCACCCCCCTCAGAATCCCCGACCTATCGTGTTCCTTGTCCCTCACCATCCCCCAGAGACCCACCACCACCACCCTGGGACCACACCCCTGCTCCCTGTCCCCTGACTGCCCTGACTCCTATCCACCCCCCCCCACGGAGTCCTGACAAACCCCCGGAATGCCCACAATCCAACCCCCCCATTCCCTGTCCCCTGACCGCCCCCCCCACCTCTGCCTCCTCCCTGTGTCCTGACTGTCCCCAGGACTTCCTGCCCCTTAGCCAACCCCCCCGGCTCTGGCTCCTTACCCCTGGCGCCCCGCTCACCCGGAGCCTTAGCGCGTCGTATCCAGCAGTGTCCATGAACAGCGGTGCGGCATGGCTCCGGCGGGGCTCCTGAGCTCTGTCCCGCTCAGAACCACATGGTAAGGGGGCGGGGCTGGGAGCTCAGGAGTCCCGCTGGAGCCACAGTGCACTGCTGATTAGGGACACTGCTGGATCCGTTGAGGCTCTGGGTGAGGGGCAGAGGTGGGGTCGGGCTAGGGCGGGAGCCTAGTCTGTTCTCTTGGGGGCCTCTGCGGAGCCCGGGGCCTGGGGCAAATTGCCCCACTTGCCCCCCCCGGGTAGCCCTGCGCCCACCAAGGGCCAGGTTATAATGTCAGTGTTACAATTGCTCTGCTCATACATCCTCCCAGGGTGGTGGCTTTTTTACTACAACCAAATACAAGCTCCTTGCTTTTATGGCTCTTCATCATCCTCGCCTTCTTGCACTCAGATATACTAGCTTGTTGAATTGCCGACCTCCTGTCTTGGCACTGACAATTATGCTAGCTTCTTCCTTGAGTACTTCTGTGCTTTCTCCCATGTGTTCCCCTATGCACGGGAGAAACAGCTTGACAATTTGTAAACCCACCACCTTATCGTCTTATAAATCCCTCCTTAAAACACTCCTCTGCCATCAGACTTGCAAGGTATTTGTTTGTTTAGGGAAGCGGTGAGTTGTGTTCTGCTTTTCTTCTAAACCATTCATCTTATAGTTACCTTATTCTCCCAAAACCTTACTTCCTGTTTGTCTATTTCATCCACCTGTTGTGTCCTGTCTAGCATGTAAGTTGTGAGCTATTTGTCTCAGGGACCTTCTTGGTGTGTGTACAGTGCTTAGCACAATGGGTCCTTGATCCTTGACTGATGTTCCTAGATGCCACTGTAATACACCAGTGGTTCATCTAGGCCGATATCTTATCTGATATCACCAAGTGTAGGTCTCAACGTGAGTTGTGATCTCTAAAGGTTTACGAACAGGTCACTGGAAAGGAAAGGAAGGTTGCAGCTACTGACCCTCTTTCTTGATGGCCTTGTGGAGGGGGACACTCAAAATGTCCTTTTCTGTTGTAAAACATAGTCACCATATGGAATGCTGTAATGGACAAGGATGGAATAATCTACCCATAGGATTCTTAGTTAATAGCTGGCATAAGCTCTAAAACAAGAATTTTATATTCTTTATTATTTTTATTCTGTCTAATATAACTCTGAAAGTTACTACACATACAGGGTTTGTCCCATGTGCTGGCCTGTTTGCATCCCGCTGGCAGTACAAAGGAATCAGAGGGCAGCCAGAACTAGCCAGATGAAAATTCCCTTAGCATGCCTTCTAGACATGCCCCACCATGGCCTGCTATAGAGATAATATTAAGAGTGGGGAGGGGCATATCAAAACCACACTGTCCTCCAGCTTTCCCCAGCTGGCTATGATCCTCTAGAGATCATTGCCATCTGGTGTAGGTTACAGCAAACGTCAGGCTGTTCTAACCTATGTCAAAACACAGATTCTCCCTGATAAACTATGGTCCATACGTGGTTGTATGATGCCTTATGCCTCACTGCATCAAATGAAACAGAATATTTTATACTGAATTGTAAAATCTTGTGTCCTTTCAAGTCAATGGCAAAACTTGAATTGATTTTCAGTGAGGCCAGGATTTCATTTTGAGACATCAAAGTAGTTTACAAGCAGAATTTATCGAAACAAGTCTGTTAAAAGTAATATTTCAGTATTGAATGTTAGTAGCTATCTGATTATATTTTTTCCATTGGAAGACTTACTGCCCATTTTGGCCTATATAAAGGGGGAAAATGCCTGTGGGATCCAGTCTTCATGAGTATTTAATAAATCAACACTTATCTCAATTCTGGTTGGTTTATCTCTTGTTCTGATAGAATCTGTTCCTAACTTATACACAGAAGAAATAATGGAACCATGATGGCTGCGATCATGTTAAAAATTTAATTACTTTGGGCCCTTTGACAATCCTGTTTGCCATCTGTTTCCTTTTTTCTGAGGTTCATGATCAGTTTAACAGTGTGACCCATTTGGTATTATCATAATGTAGAGTACTAAAATCAACACCTTTACTAGTACCTCTACCTTATCAAATATTTTACATTAACCAATTTACTAAACAAATATTTAAGTAAAAAAAATGGCAACTTAAATATGATTTAAGGACATTTTAGAGTATGTCACTGAAAGTTTAAGGGAACTACAACTTTGTAAGCAAAGATTAGATTTAGGTCAAGAGCTAGGAGGGGAAAAACAACTTAATTTTTGTATGTCCTAGGGAAGCTCAAAGACTTATAATTGTTTTACAGAAAATGACAAACAAGTGAGCTGACTATGAGCCTCATGTGATTGTAGGGTGGGAAGAAGGAAATCCAGTTGAAATGGTTTTGATCTGATTTTTGTCCAAAACCTACCAGCTGGGATAACTGGCTATTTTGTTTGTGCTAAGTAAAATCATAGAAAACCATCTAGCAGTATAGTCAATCTAGTCTCTTTTAAAAAAAACCCACAACTGTTACTAGAAAACAAATGACTTTACTGTTCTTCAGTTCTTTGCTGGGGTCTGTGTAAGTGCTTCCCAGACTGCCTCACAGAGGATTATGTAATTAGTTGGGCTGTCAGGAGATTTTAAAAAATTAATCACAATTAATCATGCAATTAATCACACTGTTAATAGAATATCATTCATTTAAATATTTTGGATATTTTCTACATTTTTAAATATATTGATTTCAATTATAACACAGAATACAAAGTATACATTGCTCATTTTATAATTATTTTTATTACAAATATTTGCACTGTAAGAAAACGAAAGAAATAGTATTTTTCAATTCACCTAATACAAGTACTGTAGTGCAATGTCTTTATCATGAAAGTTGAAGTTACAAATGTAGAATTATGTACAAAAAAAACTGCCTTCAAAAATAAAACAATGTAAATCTTTAGAGACTACAAGTCCACTAAATCCTATTTCTTGTTCAGCCAATCTCTCAGAAAACAAGTTTGTTTACGTGCCAGATGCTTTGAAGATTCATAGGTCCCTTCCTGCTTCAACCACCATTCCAGAGAACATGCTTCCATGCTGATGACAGCTTCTGCTAGATAACAGTCCAAAGCAGTGCGGACTGATGCATATTCATTTTCATCATCTGAGTCAGATGCCACCAGCCAAAGTTTGATTTTCTTTTTTGGTGGTTCGGGTTCTGTAGTTTCTGCACTGAAGCAGCTCTTTTAAAACTTAAGAAAGCATGTTCCATACCTTATCCCTCTCAGATTTTGGAAGGCACTTCAGATTCTTAAACCTTGGGTCGAGAGATGTCTCACACTGGTACCATCTTTGCGCTTTGTCAAATCTGCAGTGAAAGTGTTTTTAAAATGAACAACATGTGCTGAGTCATCATTTGAGACTACTGTAATATGAAATATATGGCAGAATGCTTGTAAAACGGCAGGAGAAATTCTCCCCCAAGGATTTCAGTAACAAATTTAATTAACACATATTTTTAACAAGAGTTATCAGCATTGAAGCACGTCCTCTGAAATGGTAACCGAAGCATGAAGGGCATACAAATCTGGCATGTAAATACCTTGCAATGTCAGCTACAAAAGTCCCATACAAATGCTGTTCTCACTTTCTGGGGACATTGTGAATAAGAAGTGGGCAGCATTAGCTCCCATAAAAGTAAACAAACTTTTTAGTCCTAGGGGTTGGCTAAGTAGGACTGAGTTGACTTGTAGGCTGTAAAGTTTTTGCATTGTTTTGTGTTTGAGTGCAGTTATGTAACAAAAAAAAATCTACATTTGTATGTTGCACTTTCATGGTAAAGAGATTGCACTACAGTATTTGTATGAGGTGAATTGAAAAATACTGTTCATTTTTATCGCTTTTTACAGCGCAAATATTTGTAATAAACATACAAAGTGAGCAGTGTACACTTTGTATTCTGTGTTATTTGAAAATGTAGATGAACATCCAAAAATATTTAATAAATTTCAGTTGGTATTGTTTAACAATACAATTAAAACTGTGATCAATCATGATTAAAAAAATTAATCACAATTAATTTTTTTAGTTAATCACATGAGTTAACTGTGATTAATCAACAGCCCTAGTAATTACAACTTTTGGGGTTATTCAGTGGAACATAGGTGCAAGTGTATATTTATCTAACTGAAAATATACTTGGTACCAACACAGTACGATTAAACTATTACATGTATTTTAAAATATAGAAGTTGAACTAGAATGAGTTTTGTTTTTTTTTTGTGACTCCAAATTAGTATTCACTGTATAACAATTTAATAAAAAAACAAGCTCACCTATAAATGATTAATAATGGAGATAAAGGGATTGGTATGTTCCTCTGTCTTTGTCTGGTATTCTCAATCTATATTAAACAAGTGAAAATGAAAGGTTTCTTTCAAAATATGTTACTCGTATACTTGGAATACAATTGTACTGTCTAGCCTCTCCCTTCCCCTGGGAGGGAAAAGCTCCCCAATGTCTTTCAGACTGTATTCTTCATATATCAGAGGGTATTCTTCATAGTAACTCAACTATACTTCCCTTCAGAGAGGAGGAGCTGGAAGGACTGTGAAATAAGCAGGGGGTATAGTTTCAGAAACCTATGGTGTGCCCAGCTCAGTGGAGAAACAAATGGCAGACCACCTGCCTCAATTCTGGGATTCCTCTGCATCTGTGCTGGCACTCTAGCCATATTCACATTAGCTGCCCCTCTGTGCCCCAAGTGCCTGGTAGAAGGAAGTGGTGCTCTCTGTGACACTGGGAAAGTGTAAGGATGTGGATACTGAAATGTGCCAGACAGGCATGGACTTCTGGGAGAATAAGCATGAAGTGGGTTTCTTGAGGAATCCCTGCAAATTACCCTGTTTATGCAAAACCCAGCCTTTTGAACATAAGCTCTGAAAGGAGAACAATTGACTGGTTGTTGCCAGAGACTGGAGATCAAAGACCTTCGTTGTGTATAGTTTTTCTACACTTTTGTCATCTCCTCTTCCCAACTAAGTACCTGGTCCAGGTCAGAGCTACCTTTTCTGCAGCGAAGTCAGCCTGCTAGAAATGTCCAAAAAAACCCTCACATTTTGAGCTTGTTTTTTTTTTGTTTTGTTTTTTTTTTGCAATTTTTTCCCCAACTAGATTTACCTGCTAGAAAAGCAGAATTGTAAGGCCTTCTGAGGTTTGTAAACTCAAAAAGGCCTTTATATATTCAGCTAGGATATGTCCATTACTAACAAGACTCTAGAGTCTAAGGTAGGCAGGACACAAGCTTTTGTTGCTAGGATTGTTAAATCCCCTAGGACTTAAACATGATGAGCAACAAAGATTTGTCCTGTCTATTCTAGAACCTTCAGTTGTTTGTGATGACATATGTTAAACATAACTTAATTTTTTCATGTATAGACATGTCATGGATGAGACACACATTTATTATAAAGATGAAATAATTTTGCTTAAAATTAATCCCATTATATTTTAATGTTTTGTTCTACACTTTGGTCTATTACTTAGGCAAAGTTAATTTGCTTTCTAATTTCAAACCCATTCAAACTTTCTGACTTTGAAAAGCTCAATTTAAATGTTGTTGAATTCACAGTACATTTAGAAGACTGTCTCGGAAAATGGGGGTGTGGAGGGGGATAGTCAGGGTAGGAAAAGATTTAATGAAAGGAACTGGGTGAAAACAATAGAGAGTGGGCAAAGTAGGGAGAAAATGAATTGAAAAGGGCAATAGAGAGGGGACACTTATACTGAGGCTGGCACAGATTAGTAGGTGTGGGAATTCTATCCTTAATACATAGCACAGGTTTCATTTTGGTAAGAATATATTTTATTTTTGAAAAATTTATTCATTCTCAAGGGTGCAATGGGGAGCGGGGGAGGGATAATCATAAGTTTAATTACAGCAAAAAAGTGTTTTGAACTAATTTAATGAACCTTCAAATAGTATAAGGGTTACAAAACCTTGAACACCATTATTGTATCCTGTAGCAATGTATTGGTCATATTGGGTCAGACCAATGGTCCATCTAGCCCAGTATCCTGTCTTCTGACACTGACCAGTGCCAGATGCTTCAGGGGGGATGAATAGAAAAGCGGAATTATGAAGTGATCCACCCCTGTTGTACAGTCCAGCTTCTGACAGCAGGAGGTTTAGGGACACTCGGAGCATGGGAATGTGTCCCTGCCCATCTTGGCTAATAGTCATTGATAAGTTAATGGAGAACAGGTCCAGTTCTTTTTTGAACCCAATTATGCTTTTGGTCTTCATGACATTCCATGGCAATGAGTTCTGCAGGTTGACTTGTGTGTTGTGTAAAGTACTTCATTATGTTTGTTTTAAACCTGTTGTCTATTAATTTCATTGGGCAAACCCTGGTTCGTGTATTATGTGAAGCAGCGAATAACACTTCCCTGTTCACTTTCTACACACCATTCATGACTTTTAGACCTCTACCATAACCCCTCTTAGTCATCTCTTTTCTAAATGGAACAGTCTCTATCTTTTTAGTCTCTCCTTGTATGGAAGCTGTTCCTTACCCCTAAACATTTTTGTTGCCCTTCTCTGTACCTTTTCCAATTCCAATATATCATTTTTGAGATTGTTCGCAGTTCTGGTCACCCATTATTCAAGTTATGGGTGTACCATGGATTTATATATCGGTATTATGATATTTACTGTCTCATTATCTATCCCTTTCCTAATGGTTATTAATATCCTGTTAGCTTTTTGACCTGTTGCTTCACACTAAGCAAATGTTTTCAGAGAATTATCCAAAATGACTCCAAAAATCTTTGAGAGCCAACAACTAATTTAGACCCCATCGTTTTATATGTGCATTACTTTGCATTTATCAACATCAAATTTAATCTGCCATTTTGTTGCTCAGTCACCCAGTTTTATGAGATTTGTTTGTAATGGGTGGGAGGGATGGCTCAGTGGTTTGAGCATTAGCCTGCTAAACCCTGGGTTGTGAGTTCAGTCCTTGAGGGGGGCCATTTAGGGATTTGGGGCAAAAATCTGTCTGGGGATTGGTCCTGTATTGAGCAGTGGGGTTGGACTAGATGATCTCCTGAGGTCCCTTCCAACTCTATGATTCTATAATGAGCTTTGGACTTCATTATCTTGAATAATTTTGTATAGTCTGTGAACTTTGCCACCTCACTGTGTACCCCTTTTCCAAATCATTTATGACTATGTTGAACAGCACTAGTCCCAGTACAGATCGCTGGGGGACCCCATTATTTACCTCTCTTCACTGTGAAAACTGGCCATTTTATTTCTACCCTTTGTTTCCTATTTTTTAACCAGTTACTTATCCATGAGAAGACCTTCCCTCTTATCCCATGACAGCTTACTTTGCTTAAGAGCCTTTGGGGAGGAACCTTGTCAAAAGCTTTCAGAAAGCCAAGTATATTGTATCAAGGGAATCATCCTTGTCCATATGCTGCTTGTTACCCTCAAAGAATTCTAATAGATTGACAAATGATTTCCCTTTACAAAAATTGTATTGACTCTTTTCCCCCCATCAAATCATATTCACATATGTCTGAATATTCTGTTCTTTATTTTAGTTTCAACCAATTGCCTTTGCATCACATCAGCTATCATCTAATCATATGGTACAGTGGCTGATTTGTAGTTCTGCAATGTCACATTTGAGTTTCTTCAGAACTCTTGGGTGAACACCATCTGGTCCTGGTGACTTATTAGTGTTCGTGTTTTAGTAATCTCACTGTATTGACAATCATCTTTAATTTTTTCTTGACAAATGTAATCTTTGCCTTGATTTTTTCCCCCGGGAAACCAAAAAATACTTCTCTGGGCTCTTGTTCTTTGTTTAAAACACTGAACAAAATTACCTTCTATACTACTTCTTAAAGATAGCATAGTGTTAAGGGATGACTAACATCTTTCATTTTGTGCTGGGTAATTTATGGAGCTGCACTAGTCCAGGGAGAGTACAGTGAGGCATTTTTCTCCAGGGCGAAGAAGCATGGTTCATCAGTTTGGGTGGGGACTTGAAACCTGATTTAAATTCCCTGCTCTGTCACTGCTTTGCCATGTGACCCTTGGGCAAGTCACTTGGCCCCTTTGTACCTCAATTTGCTATTTGCAAAATGGGATAATAGCACTTCCCTATCTCATGAGTTTTGAGGACAAATTCAGTAAAGATGCTATAGTAATGTGGAGCACTAAAGTAAGAGACAGGGAGGCCAAATTGCCTGCATAGACTATCCAACACTAATGGATAGAGCACGGTGCAGATACAAATGTATACCGGTGGATGCAGATATCCGTGGAACCGCAGGGCTCTCCTGGGTACTGCAGCAGTGAAAGGAGCAGAACACGGGGCCTCCACTTCCAGGAGACAGAGCCACGCACCAGCAGCTCCTCTGGCAGAACTGTACCACTCCCAACCCCAGACCTTCCATGCAGCTGTCTGCGTGACTGCATATCCTGGCAGAAGAGTTTAATATAGTATTTCACAAAGGATGAGTTTAATGTTTGACTCTGACAGCAAGCTATTCTGGGATAATGAACAGTGATTACCTTTTAAAAACATTTAAAACATTTAAAACACCTTAAATAAGTGAATCTTGCCCCCAGATTTTTCTCTCTATCTGAACAGCAAATGCAGAGTTAACCTTATCTAAGGTTATGTCTATACTACCCACGTGACAGCGTGGCTGTGGCAGTGCTGTGACATAGGCATTGTAGAGAGGCTTTATAGCTGGGAGAGAGATCTCCTTGTGATTGAAAAAAAAAAAAACTACACCCGGTGGGAGCTTTATCGCCGGGAGCACTGTCTATACTGGTGCTTTTCAGCACTGAAACTTTTGTCGCTCAAAGGAGTATTTTTTCACACCCCTGAAGACAAAAGTTTTAGTGCTGAAAGTGGCAGTGTAGGCACAGCCTTAGACAAAACTGGAAAACTTTTTAAACAGCAACCTTTGTGTAAATTTTATATCTTGTGTTTTTCTTTCTTAACTCTTGTATCACAAGTGAAAATGATTGGAGTCCCTCTTTATTCATATCAAAACTATACCACACAGGCTAGTATTATTTTCACGGGAGATCCAGAATTCACATAGCAGAATAGCTGAAAGTCCAAAATGACACTTTACGGACAGAGCAGCATATTATACTCAGGCTACATATAATCCACCAGCACTATTGCTAGGTGAAGTTAATGCACTTAGACGTCACTTTTTTGTTGTTGTTTTTTTTTAGCAGACAAAAGATCCAGAGTGAGAGTTCATGTTTAAAGGAGCAATAGTTTTTTGAGGGGGTTGCCAGGATCAATGCAGAACTTTCCCAGCCTTGCCTGGCTCAGTGACTGGCTGTTCCCCACAAAATCCACAGAACCTCAGCTGTATGATAATGCAGAGGTGTATCTGTGGGCATTTTCAGAAAGAGGTGGAGGAGATGACTTAATCCTTTATATTTTGTTACTTAACATACTTTGAGAACATTTGTATCCAAAGCACAGAATTGCTTTGTGAATCAAAGGGGTGTGGCAACAAATATTGCTTGGGATAGGAAAAAGTCCTCCATTCCCTAATGAGGGAGGAAGTTTACCCACACCCAGAGTTTTCCAGAGGCCATTCATCACCAAAATAGAATACAAGAGGGCAGGGGGGAAGCTGAATTCAAACTGTGCAAAGATAAGATAGACTGATGAAGTCATGGACCATGAAAGCATGTTTCCAGTTTGCTGAGAAATGTTTTAAGTTGTGTTAATTGAAAAGTGCCTTGTAAGTTCACAGTATTACATAAATGAATAACATTTTAAATACAATTTCCCATAATCTTTCTTAGCTATCCAATCTCCATTGTGTCGTCCTCCTAGTGTGATTCTTTTCGAAGGAAAAGGATCATGTGGGAGGTCTTCCTCTGGAAGTGCTGTATTCAATTTGATTGTCACTAAAAGGTGTCATAAAATTTTTGCTTCATGTAAACTGTGGCACTCTTACCCTGTTGTCTTATGGGTCTTTTGCCTTCCTGTAAAGAATCAGTATAGCCCTGTCTGCTTCTAAAGACAACCTGGGCGAATGAAGTGTGGCAAATCCCATGACTTTCCTTTAGCTCATCTTATAGAGCTGCAGTCTACAGCTCAAAGGTCCCTGGTACACCTCTCAAGTAGTGATGAACATGTAGACCTACACACAGCCAAATTCACTTCTTAAGGACACTGGTGCAAGCTTATCTATAAACCCCATCTGTAAAAAGGGAAATAAGGACACCCCAGGGAATTACAAACCAGTCAGCTTAACTTCTGTATCTGGAAAGATAATGGAGCAAATAATTAAGCAATCAATTTGCAAACATCTAGAATATAATGAGGTGATAAGTAACAGCATGGATTTGTGAAGAACAAATCATATCAAACCAACTTGATAGCTTTCTTTGACAGGGTAATAAGTCTTGGGAATAGGGAGAAAGCGGTAGACATGGTATATCTTGACCTTAGTAAAGTTTTTAATACTTTTGCACATGACTTTCTCATAAACAAACTAGGGAAATGCAACCTAGATGGAGCTAATATAAGGTAGGTGCATAACTGGTTGGAAAACCTTTCTCAGAGAGTAGTTATCAGTGGTTCACAGTCATGCTGGAAGAGCATAACATGTTGAGTCCTGCAGGGATCAGTTCTGGGTCTGGTTCTGTTCAATATCTTCATCAGTGTTTAAATAATGGCACAGAGAGTACACTTAGTTTGTGTACTATACCAAGCTGGGAGAAGTTGCAAGTGCTTTGGAGGATAGAATTATAATTTGAAATGGTCTGAAGTAAATGGGATGAAATTCAATAAGGACAAATGCAAAGTACACCACTTAAGAAGGAACTATCAGTTGCACACATGCAAAATGGGAAATGACTGCCTAAAAAGAAGTATTGCAGAAAGAGATCTGGGGGTCATAGCGGACCACAAGTTAAATAGGGGTCAACAATATAACACTGTTGCAAAAAAAGCAAATATAATTCTGGGACGTATTAGCAGGAGTGCTGTAAGCAAGACATGAGAAGTAATTCTTCCGCTCTATTCCGCACTGATTCGGCCTCCGTCAGAGTATTGTGTCCAGTTCTGGGTGCCACATTTCAGGAAAGATGTGAACAAACTGGAGAAAGTCCAGAGAAGAACAACAACAACAAAAATTAAAGGCCAAGCAAACATGACCTATGAGGGAAGATTGAAAAAACTGGGTTTGTTTAGTCTGGAAAAGAGAAGACTGAGAGGGGATATAACAGTTTTCAAGTATGTAAAAGGCTGTTAGAAGGATGAGGGAGAAAAATTGTTCTTCTTAACCTCTGAGAATAGGACAAGATGCAATGAGCTTAAATTGAACATTAAGAAAAACTTCCTATCAGGGTGGTTAAGCACTGGAATAAATTGCCTAGGGAGGTTGTGGAATTCCCATTATTGGGGATTTTTAAGAGCAGGGATGGTCTAAATCAGGGGTCTCAAACTCAAACGACCACAAGGGCCACATGAGGGCTAGTTTACTGGCCCAAGGGCTGCATCACTGACCCCCCCCGCCTCGCTGCCCCCGGCCCTGCCCCCACTCCACCCCTTCCCTGAAGTCCTCACCCCAACTCCACCCCCTCCCTGCCCCCAGAGGGTGAATGAGGGTTGTGGCAGAGGGCTCAGGTCAGGGAGTTGGGGTGCAGGAGGGGTGTGGGATGTGGCAGGGGGCTCAGGGCAGGGAATTGAGGTGCAGCAGGGGACTATGGTGCAGGCAGGGGACTCAGGGTGCAGAAGGGATGTGGGATGCAGCAGGGGGCTCACGGCAGGGGATTGGGGTGTGGCGTGCAGCAGGGGGCTCAGAGCAGGGAGTTGGGTTTCAGGAGGAGTGTGGGATGCAGCAGGGGGCTCAGGGCAGGGGGCTGGGGTGTGGGATATGGTAGGGGACTCAGGGCAGGCAGTTGGAGTGCAGCAGGGAGTTGGGGTGCAGCAGGGGGTTGGGGTGCAGGCAGGAGGCTCAGGGTAGGGGATTAGGGCATAGAAGGAGTGTGAGATGCAGCAGGGGGTTGAGGTGCAGGCAGAGGGCTCGGGGCAAGGAGTTGGGGGGTGGGGTGCAGGATGGCTTTGGGCTCCGGGCTGGCAGCGGTGCACACCAGGGACAGGGCTGGCTCCCAGCCCCGGTCCCGCTCTGGGAAGTAGCTGGAACCATGTCCCTGAAGCCCCTGGGGGAGGGGGGATGCAGGGCTCTGCACGCTGCTGCCGCACCTCCTGGTACCTCCCATGAAGCTCCCGTTGGTCGCGGTTCCCTGTTCCCAGCCAATGGGAGCTGTGGGGGTAGGGGGCAGTGCTTGGAACCAGGGCAACACAGGGACGGAGCCCTCTGCTTCTCCTCCCCCTGCCCCCCCTGCCCGCCGGCTGCATGGACTCTTCAGGGAGCGGTGTGGGGATCGAGGGGGGCAATCCCACAGCTGTAGTTTGTCCACCCCTGGCCTGGAGGTAGGCCGGCGGGGTGGGCATGGACCATTTGGCGGGCCACAGGAAATAGCCCTGCGGGCTACATGTTTGAGACCTCTGGTCTGGATAATACGTAATGCTGCCATGAGTGCAGAGGACAGGACTAGATGACCTCTCAAGATCCCTTCCAGTCCTATGATTCTGTTGATGTTTCACTGTTTAACCCAACAGTACAGGCTCAGACACTAACCAAGACATGTGGAACTCTGTTAAATGTGGAGATCTATTCTGAGTGCCTGCCCCAGACTGATGATCTCATAAGGAACACATGAGGACCAAATATTATCCATAGACATGAGTTTTGTGAATTATCTCTGGATAATCTTGTAACTTGCTAATGGCTCAATTGTTTTTGTGTCAGTTGGCACAGTTAAAGAAGAAAGCATTCTAAACTCCTAGTTTCAAAAACAGTTCAAGGGGAAAATATGTGGATCTGACTGAAAAGTGATGTGATGGAAAGGTACATGTTTCCTTTATTTTTGTTTCATAGAGAGAAATTGGGTCCATGTGAAGAAAAATAAAATATTCCAAATATGAAGATTTAAGTGCCTAATACTAGCTGTGGCCCACATATACTGTGCACCTAAATAAACAAATAAAAACAAAAGCAAACACTGACAGCCAAATGAGAAGGAACTATGGGATACACATGTTCCTCAATCCTGATTTTTTCCTCCAAACCCATGGAGTTCAAACTTTGCAAGTTACAGATGGGCATTCCAAGTAGGATTTAGAAATGTATGTTGCATATTCCATATATTTGTGTAACCTCCAATCCATCTCTGACAGCTGAATACCATCTCCCATTTGAATTATATGCTGGTGTGTGTGTGTGTACGTATGTTTGTAGTATTGCATACAGATCCTTGAGTAGGCAGTCTCAGGTTATCCAGACTATTCATATAAATTATAACATTGTTTTTTTTCATTGTTGAATCTATTTGGGGTTTAAAGCAAGAAAGATCAAGAGCCTTTTTCTCCTGATTATACTTATTGTCTCCTGGGTGAGGAAGGCTTCAGAGAA
Source organism: Gopherus flavomarginatus (assembly GCF_025201925.1). Taxonomy (NCBI): domain Eukaryota; kingdom Metazoa; phylum Chordata; order Testudines; family Testudinidae; genus Gopherus; species Gopherus flavomarginatus. Next base: position 198,397,235 of record NC_066617.1, on the reverse strand, counting down.
GAAATATCCATCAAATATTTGATTCTCAAGCCTTAAAAGGTTTAGAGTATTAAACATTCAAACCTTCTGGGTTTTTTTGTGTGTGTCTTTGTTTTCACAAAAACAACCTTTTGGATTACTTTTTTAAGCAATTCCAGTTCCAACCAGAAATTTCAAAGTCAAGGCTTTACTGTTAAAACAAAATTGCCAAATGTCTTTCTGCTCACTTAAGAGAGAACCAAAATTTCAAGCTTGTTCTCATTTTAGCCAAACTCGCTCAGCCATCAGTAATAAATACTCAAGTGGATTTTTGTAGTGGGATCATTAAACAGTTCCAAAGGTGGTAAATGTAAAATGTTAATTTGAAATTGACAAATTGTATTTGCAGTAAATATAGTAAAGATGGACAAATTGTGTTGTCTCATTCTAAGGAACTTCAGTTTCTCTCTATGTTGCTAAGTGGAACCTCATTCCTATGGAACAAAAGCCAGAGAATCTGGCATATGAGTGCTTCCCTCTGAGGATATATTTCCTTCTGACATCAGTCATTAATAAACAGTTTGGAGTAGTGGGGCAGGTAAATGTGGAGAAGTCAAGCTTATGTTTCCAAGATCTAACCACAGTTAGTCACATTTCTCTTGTTTGTTTATATCTCTGTAGGACAGACTAACAAAGTTCACTACTGTTCCTCTTTATCACCAATAGTATTTCTTAAAATAATCTCATAAGAAAATAAAATATGCATTTAGGGATCACTATCAAAAAAGATATTGGGTTCTAAATTATTTAACCTTTGACATGTTTCAAAATCTGAAATGCTTAACACCATGGTATCAACGGGCTAGTCAGTGACTTTTAAACTGTTTCATGGGAAAATTAAAGAACTACAGTTTTTAAAAAGTAGTGTTTTTTTCTGTTTAACTTAGTCTTACACAGTACACAACTTATGGCATAAATGGCTACAGTGAATATAAATGTAATGCTCCACCCCAGAGGTAACTGGCTAGCATAGAGAGTGCCTTCCTCCCTATGTGAATAATGAGATCAGCTGAGATGTTTAGTAAAAGTCCCTCTATAAAAACTCCTAGGAGGCTAGAGTTGGGGTCCTTGCAGATGAATATCTTCAAAGTTTGGTCCCTCCCCTGTTGAGTTTCAAGTTGACCTTCAGGCTACAATACCGGGCTTTAGTATTTACTGATGATGGGCCCTGAGCAGGTAATGTTTCTTTGGTGGGCTGTGGAATCCTGTTTTATGTTGAATAGTGTGAATTTATTTATGTGGTGAGACCTGTTAACTGAGAGGGAGAGATACAGAAGAGGACATAAAATAAGAGTCATTGAGTGTTTTATCAAAAGATGATGACATGTAGGGCCAGCCACGTAGTACTGCATATGCAGTCCTGTCAACACTAGCGGACTGCAGTAACTCCAGCTCCTCTGCATTTGCTTTCCTGTTGGAGAAGGTTAGTGCACAAAAAGGGAGAAGGAAACCATGACAGCATGTCTTCTGAGGAGACACACTATTTGTAGAGTGGTGGCAAATTACTACATAAGTGCTGGTGGGCTGTTGTCCTAGTAACTCCAAGCTCACCAGGGAACCATTCAACCTGGAAGATCCATGGTATTTCAAGACAGCATCCCCAACCCCTTAAACCAGGGCTTAAACGCTCCAGCCCCTAAGTGGAGAGTATTCCTCAAGTTCCACAAACTTAATCTCCTGGAGCATTCTGGGCACCTTTTTGCCTTTTGATAGGTTGTGAGGTGAAATGAGATTTTTTTTTTTCTAAATGAGATGTACTTGCTAAATCTACTGTTGTCAGTGGACTTCTACAACGATTGATGGTGCCTTTCACCACCTCCAGATGGCCAGGAGATTGCAACTGTTGGTCTTTAATCCAGAGCCCTCAGCTTCATCCATGTCTTTGTTACTTCTGGACTGGACTCTAAGGGTTGTCCTAAAATCAACCATACTATAAAAATTCATTCAGAAGCTCCAGCTTGTAGAAAACACTTTCCTCTTGAGTGGTATGAGATGCCATGAATGCATAACATCTGTGCTCAAGTTTCTTCACAGGCTTTCTTCTCCAGGTCTGTTAATGGTATAAGTGATTAGCTCTAAAAACATTGGGAGATCCATTTATTCTGGAGAGTGTCTCTCTGTAACTGATTACAATGCAGCACTGGGGTGACTCCTGTTGTTGGCTGATCATTATGGTTGCCATATTCTGCACCATATCTTTCTCAGTTGAGGCCTCTGCCTGTGGAGGATTCATTCCTTTTGTTAGCACACCAGAGCCAAAGTCCAGAGACCTTCATGAAGGTCTGTCTTCAGAGTTTAATTAATTGTTTGACTTCATAGTTATAGTGAATGATGTAACTATCTTATTTGCTCACTTCTATAATTCACTCCCTAGTTATCACATAAATGGAACCTACAGAAATTAGCTCCTACTTATTATTCCAAAATTAAAAGGTATTGCCATCTTCTATGACACAATCAGCCATGATATTTGAAATTTTGTCCACACTTGGCTATCATGACTTTGTCATCTTCTGGTTCGCTTTCTACTTCTTTAATTGATCCTTCAGAGAATTTTCCTCATCCACTCTCCAGCTTTCTGTGGGGATTCACAGGGCTCTGATCTTGGTCCCTTTATTTTCTCCCTCTGCCCCATATAGTGGTGTAATCTCATCCACAAACACAAATTCAAGTACCATCTCTCTGCTGGCTACACACACTCTTTTCCAAAACCCTCTCCTTCTACCCAAACTAAAATGTCATCCTGTCTCTCTGACATCTCTTCATGGCTATCTAGCTGCTATCTCTAGCTCAAGCTCAAAATGGTTACAACAGAGTTTTAAATCTTTTTTCCTAAGTCTCCCCACCCCCAGATCTCATTTATCAATCATTGGACAAAACCAACATCTTGCTTAGCACTTGGTCCTGTAACTTGGGCATCCTCTTCAACTTGGACCGCTCTAGGTCTTCATATCCAGGCTATGTCTAAATCTTGCTAATACTTTCTGCATAGTATCGCCAAGATACTAACTACTAACAACTAAAACGTTCTTCCAGGCCATCATCAGCTCATGTTGCCATAACTGAGATATCTTTTCTCTGCCCTCGACACATACAATTTTGTTGCACTTCTGTCCATAGAGTGCTGCTACAAAAGTCATTTTCCAACCTTGTTACTTTTCCCAGGCCACCCCTATCTTTGGATCCTTACACTGGCTTCACTTTCTCCATAGCATTAAACAGAAGCTGCTTCTCTTCACTTTTAAGGCCCTTCACAATCTACCCCTACTCTGTCTCAGTTTTGACCCATGGTATCTGTCTCCATCATCCACTTGTTTAAATTTTTAATCAAGCACCTTTCTGCTTTTTCCCATGCTGCTCACACTTGGAAGGAGTTCCTCATAAATATCTACAAAGCTATCCCATTATCCACTTTCAAATCCCTCCTCAAAACTCTCTCATTTGCCATAATGCCTACCGGGGGGTGGGGGGGGAACCTCTTGACAATGGTTAGGCTTCTGGTGTGATGATACAATTTCCTATCATGCTGGCCACATGCCAATGTACACTGTTTCCATGTATGCCCCCATCTATCTGTGTGCACCACTTGTCTGATACTTAGATTATAAATTTTCTGGAGCAGTGACAGTCTTTTTGTTCTCTTATATCGTACCTAGCATGATGAGGTCTCAATCCATGACTAGGGCTCCTTGGTGCTATGGTAATACTAATAACTATTCTGAGTACAGTGAGCATGCCTGACAGTGTTCAAAGCAAAGATGAAGTCTCTCTCTCTCTCCCTCTCTCTCTCTCTGTCTCTCTGCACCTCATGAAATTTCTAATCTAGATTAGACAGACAACCTTTCAGACACTTAATCCAAAGGGTGGCCAATCAGAGGTCAGACCTTAACTTATTGAGAAAGCACAGTTTTGTTTTGTTTTAGTTGGAGAAGGAAAAGCATTCTGATGTAGCCTAGATAAAGTAATGTATCTGTAGGAAATAGACCTAAACCTACATAATCCAGTTCCAAAAGGATGCTTACTTTATTTATTTATTTACTGTGGTTGTTGCTGAACTTAATTATTTGGTCTATGCTGTAGCTTTATGTTCCTTCACTAATATAGCTTAAAACTAACTATATGTAGTACAGTTTACTACTCCCTCTGCATACAGGTTTTTTTTTTTTTGGAAGCCTGCTAGTGTGTTTACAATAATGGACTCTGGAGTTGAGAGCTAGAGCAGGGCAGCATGGTAACTTTGATATTTTACTGACTCCAGGAACTTTACTAATAAGACTCTCTGGAAGGGTTACAGTTTTATCCAGTAAATGTCACCAATTTTCCCACTCAGACATTTTCAGTAACCACACACACACACACACACACAGATAAAAACAATTATTTAATAATCCTATTTATAGCAGCTAAAAACTTTAAAATGGCAGTTGTTGACAACTGGTGCTGTCAGTTCTGTCTAGGAGTTAATTTGTATTGATAACTATTAAATGTTAGAAATTTTGCCCTAAGTCTATTATGAATCTGAACTTTTACAGTTACTTTCTAATTTTGTTTTATTCAAAATAATCTGAGGGACTCATTACATTTTTGGGTAATGCAATTGTAAAACAGTGGAAAAAAGTGAAAAAATAAACATATAATCAACTATTGCTATTATAGTTGAAATAACAGGCTATTAAAATTGGATTATTCCAACCCTCTTCTTTTAATCATTCATAATTTATCAAATAGAAGACAAACATAGACATTGCCTCTTGGACATATTCTCTGTGAACAATTTTTTGTTTGAGAATTCATCTCAAAGGTAATTTTTTTCTCCTTTCATTACATGTCTTTCTAAAAACTCAGTGTTTTAAGAAAAAAGAATCAAGTGTCTTATGTACATTAAATAGCTTTCTGCAGTGCCAATAAAGTTTTTTAAAAAACAAACAGATAATGAAATGGAAAAGTCTCCTCCTAACAAATTAAGTTAAAATGTATTTTTTAAATGCTATTTTCCAGAGAATTAAGAAAAGCCAACTAGAAAAACATGAGTTCTGCCAGCTGTCTACATGGAAACTAACTCAGAGTAATCCTGATTTACTGCTGCAAGGCTGATACAACATGGGTTCTGATACATCAGTGTGGAGGCAGAGTGCTGCTCAGTCACTTTTGGACCTAGGCTGTGAAAATTTTAAGCATTTCATAGAGATTCATCTTTCAACTTAGAATAAATAAATACTCCAAAGCTGTGGAGCATGACTGGCTTTGAATCCAAACCAAGAAAATAAGTTAACCAGCACTCAAAATCCCTAGCCAGTCTACCCTTCCTCCCTATAGTGATGCAGGGAACTTGACTGGGGGGAAATGTCTCCTTTACCACCGGCAGAGAGTCCCATTGCCTGGGACGCTGCATGTCAGTTGCCAGTCTGGTGTTGTGAGCAGTACGGTACTAATGGCAGCGCATCATTGACCAAGTGGTGTTTCAACTCTGAAGATGAGATGAGGTCTGAAAACTGTAAATGTAATCTGTTCAGTTATGGTAACGTTGTTCTGCTGTGCTGGAAGGAACACTCTGACAAGTAACAAGGGAGGATCCTTTGTAGGAACTTAATATTGGTCAATAGAATTCATGATACAGGACAGGAAGTTCCTGGCAGAACAAGTGGTATTTTAAGGCACTATTTCTGTACTGTATTAGCAAGTGTGACTTTCTATTTTCACAACCATTTATACCAGGGGTCGGCAACCTTTGGCACGTGGCTCGCCAGGGTAAGCACCTTGGCGGGCTGGGCCGGTTTGTTTACCTTCCGCATCCACAGGTTTGGCCGGTCACAGCTCCCACTGGCCACGGTTCGCCACTCCAGGCCAATGGGGGCTGCGGGAAGCGGCAGCCAGCACATCCCTTGGCCCGTGCCACTTCCAGGAGCCCCCATTGGCCTGGGACTGCAAACCTCAGCCAGTGGGAGCCGCGATCAGCCGAACCTGCAGACGTGGCAGGTAAACAAACTAGCCTGGCCCGCCAGGAAGCTTACCCTGGTGAGCCACATGTCAAAGGTTGCCAACCCCTGATCTATACATTGTGTTTACAGTATGTATATTTGTAGTAGATTAACATTAGGATTATAATATAAATTAGTTTTTAAAAGCCTCAGCTGACTCTGGGCCACATTGTGTGGGGCTGTGTACAAACTCATGGTAAACAACCCCTTCATTAGGGATTTTTACAGTCTGACCCCAATATTGTAAACACTGGTATGCTTGATTTTAAGTATGTGTAAGTAATCCTGTCAAAGTCAGTGCTCATGTGAAAACAGTTAGACATGTGTATTGTGGCAAATTGCCAGCACTATTTTGATGGGTCTCACGCTTTCTCTTCTTTACAGGGGGTTCAGGGCACCATTTCTTGCCCCTACAGTGGAATATTAACTGCTCCACTAGTGTCCTAGAGGAGGGGAGTGGAGAGAGAGGGACCTGGGCCCGCCCTCTACTCCAGATCCCAGCCCAGGGATCCTGAGGATAGTGGTAAACCACTTGAACTGACATTTCCTTCCCTGGGCTACTTCCCTCTCCTGCCCTTCAGCTTGCAGGGGGCTTCCTGCCCTCCCTCTGTACAAGCCAGGTGCCCCTTTAGCTAAGGTCTTGGACTTAGCTCACCACAGACTTCTTCAATTGTCCTCTGCTTCCCTTCAAACTGTTCTCTGCTCCAACTCCCACACTGTCTGATTGAAGCAGGGGCTTTTATCATGTGACTGGCTTCAGGTGCTCTGTCTGGCTTCAGGTCCACTAATTAATCTATAGCAAACTTTTTTCCCCTTACATGGAATAAGGCTCCCTTCTAACCCTCTCCTGCTGCCCTCTGGCCATGCTGTATCACAGTATGTTTGTCATATTGTGGCCTAAATAGCCAAGACAAAGAGTAGGACAGAGGAAGTTCAAGTAGAATACCCATTTTAGAGATTCTTTCTTTCCAGGTTATACAGGAAGTCTGGCACAGAACTAAGTTCTAGTCCAGTACCTTAACCGCAAGGCCAATCTTGCTCTCACCTCCAGTATGTGTATCCAGATATGTAATATTTCTGAGGTAGGTATATTTGTCACTTATTGACTATAAATCTTCAGTAACACAAATATTCAACCTCAATCTATTGTATAACATATCTGACAAAGATTTGTATCCAACAGAATTTGCCAATAGTACAAACTAGAAGAATGTAGCTTGTTTCATTATATTCCTATCACAGAGGTTAGCATGTTAGAACTGAAGGAAGAACGCTAGACCATTTTATTGATATATTTATAATTTGTCTTTATAATTTGTTGTGTTTGTGTGGAGAAAGATTGATTACAACATATATAATTAGAAAAAATAAGTTTAGATGTGAAAGTGTTGTGATTAGTGACATAGCTGAGATTAGTTGAGTACAAAAATACATTACACCTTGGAGTGAACCGTGAAGCACTGGCTTGTGTTGGAAAACTTTTTAAGCCAATAACACCTCTTTATATTAAAATAATTAAAAATAAGTCTTTTTATTGAAGACTAGGAAACTTGAGGAATTCAACTCCTGTCTTAATACCACCCTGCATCCTCCTTCCAACAATCTACCCCTCTGACTGAAAGCTATTAATTAGAACAGAGGACACTTTTTGTGCTTATTGCTCTTCTATCTATGGCTTTCTGACATCCTTGCCAAATCCCTTCGCTCAGTCTAGCAGAATCAGTAGAGATATACAGTTACACTCTAATCACACTTTACCCTTGTCTGTTCTTGCTTTATCATTGCTTGTCTATATCAAGCGGGAAGGAATGTTTCCATATTTCTGTGTTTTCATGACTAAGGAGAGAATTGCTGTGTAGATAAAATGTACATTTCCTTTAGTATATTTGAACATTGTCGCTAAAGAACAAAGGGAAAGAGGTGCTCTCTTTTCATGTTGCTTAAACTCAGTGGGCACCTTTAAAACAGCAAAGAATCCTGTGGCACCTTACAGACTAACAGACGTTTTGGAGCATGAGCTTTCGTGGGTGAATACCCACTTCGTCACATGCATCTGACGAAGCGGGTATTCACTCACGAAAGCTCGTGCTCCAAAACGTCTGTTAGTCTACAAGGTGCCACAGGATTCTTTGCTGCTTTTACAGATCCAGACTAACACGGCTACCCCTCTGATACTTGACACCTTTAAAACAATAAACAGTTACTGGCACTAAACTATAATATTTCTCTTTTGTGTTGTGTGTAATATTTCTTTGCTGTGTATTTTTCTCCAAGAGGGAAATTCCATACACTTAATTATTGCAGAGGGAAAACTTGAGGTTTTTTTCTTTTTTTTTCTTAGAGGCACTCTCAGTGCAGTGTTGACATATGAGGGTATTACTGATGGTAATAACTGATGTAAATAACTGTCAGTTCTGGAAAACAGTGGGAAAGAATGTCTGTGTATGCTTTAGACCCCATCTCACATTCAAAGTAAGTAGAGGAGTACTGAGTATGGAGAGGTGGAATTCTCTTATTAAAAATGTGTTATGGTTTTTAATGCTTGGACATCTTCATTCTATATGGACTAGTTCTTGTGCACAGAACAGTAGCAAGAATGCAGAGGTGGAGTCCAATAAGTGTTTAACTGACCTGCCTGTGGTGAAGCAAACCTTGAGAGGGATCCACCCCTAAATACAGTAGATAATGAAACACCAACATAGAAGCATTAGAGCATCCGAACAGCATCTTGTCCTCAGATTTAAAATCAGCCAAAAGATCATCTCTAGCAACTCTCTAGCTTCTGTTTCCAAATCAACCCATTGATAGGATTCATACGTACTAAATCTGGTTGTGGTTGCCCATAAAAATCTCATTGTTTAGATTACTGATACTGGTGAGTTTTTCCAATGACGCTTGCATGTATGGGACTTATATGGCTCAGAGTTGAGGCTAGGTCCCTCTCTAGCTGACTTATCAATGTGAATTTTTTAAAAATATAATACTCCTGTGTATCTTTTGCTGTGGTGTGCCCATAAACAACTGAAACTATTACTGAACTTAATGTATTTGTTTTGTTATTTTTAAAAAATAGTCCTATAGGTCCCAACCTGTGGAGTTTGAGATACTGGGTCATGACAGAAATGCTGACATGAGTCTGAGCAAAAAGGAATGTAGAATCTGAGGATAGTGCCTTAGTAAATGTTAATCCGCTTCCCCATCCTTAATATCTGTTCTGCAGGCCATTGCCTTGTGTCAGGACTTATTGCCTGCTTGGGTAAAGCACTTCACTGAGACCATCTGCTTCATCTACTCTTTTATGGGGAATATCTCCACATAATTGCCCAATTGGTTAACTTGGCACAGGATTTTGAGGATGATTCTACCACTTCTTCACCTGTGTCTGAAAGATGGATGGAGGATGTGCATAAGGCTATAGGCGCACTCTTGCTGGAACATCCCTTTGGTAACCTGAACTATCACAGCTTTCTGGGTAATTATGAATGGAAGCAGGTCTTGTGGTTAAGGATGGCTATCCTAAGCCACTTCCCTTGCTTTCTGGAGCAAATCTGATTTTGTCTTCTGTCACAGAAACGCTATAGGTGGATTGTTGAGGGTTGACTCCCACTCTGCACACCATTTTAGGAACCAGGCCCTGTAAGATGAGTAATTCTGGGGAAGTTGCATCCGACAAAGTGAGTATTCACCCACAAAAGCTCATGCTCCAATACATCTGTTAGTCTATAAGGTGCCACAGGACTCTTTGCTGCTTTTACAGTTCTGGGGAAGACAGTGTAAAACCTGTGGTCAGTGGCTTCCTAGGCCCAGATGGGGTTTACCATGGATTGTGAAGTGTGCATAGCAAATGCCTCTTTTGTTACATGAGTTAACTTAATGTGTTTGTGTCTTGGTTTTTTTTTTTAATTGCAGCTGCTACTGCTGTTTTTGTTTGTTTGTTTTGTTTTAAATGCACTCATTTAATAGATAAAGAGTTTGGTATTCTTAATTGTTCTTTTTCCAGCTGCCAGCCAAAATTAGACATATATCAAATTAATCATCCTTTCAGTTAGCCTGTACTTAAGGAACTAAATGACATTCTGAATCTCTCTGCCCATTTTCTTTAACTGCTATTCATTTCTGCTGTTACCTTTAGTCTAAATTCAGACCTGCTAGTGCCTTCACACATTTTGCTTTCGGTGACGTTTTATCAAGTCTCTTGTTATTGTTTTTTGTTTTGAACCTAAAACCAGAAAATTTACACTGCATTGTTGCTTACTTATAAAAAGCCCCAAATTATGTTTGACTGCCATACCCAAAATACGATCAGTCCTATCCCGAAAAGCTTGCGGATACCACACTGACAAGGAGAAGAGGCAAGGCACAAGTGGGTTTGGTCTGTAGCAGAATAACAGGTCACATGAACAGCTGTTTTAAGAATGAAATCTTAGTACTGTGATTCCCCCGTCCTCCTCCCCAGCCCCCCCCCACCCCCTCCCCCCGCCACCCAAGAAGCTGAAGACACTTAGAATTGGCAGGCTGTTTTGGAAACACCTAAATGTCAGCCCAAATATCAGCTCCTTCTTTGCTGCTACAGTGAAACGTGTTGAGAGTAAAAAAGAAAAAGTTGATCTAAAGTGCCCCCTTAATCCAGATGCCCAATTCTAAACCCCGTTCCTCTTCCTTCTCCTGTCTCTGTCTCCAGCTAAGTATAATCAGATCTTCCATGGCTAGGCCCCCAGTGAGCTTTGTTTCTTCTTCCTGGACACCACAACTCTCTCTGGTCTCTTCCCCCTTAGTTAGGGAATAATCTCATTGCACTTCGTCATGTCTGGCTCTCTGTAAGTGCAATATCTCTATAGCCTGAAAGCAGGCTGCTGTTTCCAAAGCTTGTGCACTTGGTGGCTGAGATTACGATCTCTTCTTTGTGATGCAGACCTTGACATGGTGGTTAGCTTCTCTTTTTGTATCAAAGATAGATTACTGCAAAGTACTCTACCCAAGTTTAATCCTGAAGACTACTAGGAGGCTTCAGTTAGGATATTCGGTGGCTTCCCACCATATGAGAAAAGCATACTGATGGGAAGGTAGTCACCTATGATGTTCTCTGTACTTCCTGCCCAGGGCATGGAAAATGGGATTAAAATATGTACAAAGTGTCATATATCCTCTTCTGACCTACCTGCCTAATAAAAATTGACTGGCTTCTTGTAGGCTTAGCAGAAGAGGTGGATCTTGAGGGTGGATAATAATCCATCAAATCTAGTATTTATGTATTTTGTCTCTTGCTCTCATATCTTTACTCAGAGCTAGATAGTACCTTTTGAACACAGCTCTCATTCTGTTGTTCTGTCTATCTCCACTGTCCCAGGAGAAGTACTAAGAAACAGACTGGCTCCCAGCTGCATAGAGCATGTATGTCCATTACTAACCCCGTAATAGAGTGCAGATTACTACCCTGCATGTGGCTGGCATCCAAATGGAGGGAGGGTGTGCCAAGGCCAAGACTCTAAGATTATGTGTACCCCTACCTCTCCTTAATCATAGGGGCTTCAATTCTGCCTAGCTCTCTCTGGGCTAGGTATAGAGGGTTGCGAATAAGAAGACTGCTTAAATGTTCATAGCCTTGGGAAAGTCTATCACAATATGGCTCTTAATCCTAATGTTTTCAATGACTTCAATAAACCTCCTTGATACATATGAGAATTAATATTTTCTAAGATGAAAAACGAGTTCCCTTAAATGGAATGGTGGCTGCCACTGCACTCAGACAATGTCTTTGCATTGCATGAATTGGATAGAGGATGGGAGTTGGTAATTGAAATTACTTTACAGTCTGGAGCCAGGAGAGTTTTATTCTGACAGTTAGATATTCATCCTTTTTATTGTAAAGATGATCTTTTAAATCCTGGTATTTAGAGGGAGGGAAAATTTAAAGAGCATCTCTTCAGAAATATTTTCCACAGTCTGCAATAATAGACCTTACATTTGGTGGTTTACTGACGTATTCAAAATTAAAAACACTTTGTGTGATTTCATTTTCCCATCTGAGATTATATCATGCATAACAATGTAGTCACATTTAATTATTGCTCTAATTGTGAAATATATTAAATACATGGCAAACAAAAAATTCCCCAGTTTCAGCTTTCCTATGGTTTTATTGTGGTTACAAAAATATTGTATCTTATGTATCGTCATTCAAATATTTTGTTTTAGCCTTAACCACTTGAAAAGTGGAAACAAAAACTTGGGACAAATCCTGCTGTATCCACACTGCTGTCCTTTTCTACCACTTCAAAGTACAAAGTAGCTTTAATCAATATCTATATTTGTCACTTATTCTAGGCCTCCATGTCTTGATAGCTAAATCAGATATGTGGATATTCTTTGCTCCAGCTATTTTTGGTATGCCTTTGCTTGTGTGAAGTCCTAGTTTGAGCTGCCATTGTCAGTCCTTGACCCAGAAACAAGTCAGTTAAATAGTATTTTTTTGGTATCTATGATCTGTTATCCACCTTTCCTCCACACACACGTCCTAAATGTTGTTTTCCAACAATGTGGCTGAGATTTTGGATCTTAAATGAGTAGGTTTAAAAGAGGTGATTTCTCAGTATATTGTACAGTTAACGACTCATTCAAGCATATCCTTAAGTAAATCATATTCAACGAAGCACTTAAGCATTATTTAACTTTAGGCATGTGCAAAATTCCTTTGAAGTGTATGAGTCTTAAGCACATGCCTTAAAATCTAAATTTAAGAATGTGCTTATGTGCATTGCTAAATTGGGATGGGATGCTGAAGTGAAGCCCCTGAAACAGGGTTGGCAATCTTTCAGAAGTGCTATGCCGAGTCTTCATTTATTCACCCTGATTTAAGGTTTCGCGTGCCAGTAATAATTTTAATGTTTTTAAAAGGTCTCTTTCTATAATATATAACTAAACTATTGTTGTATGTAAAGTAAATAAGGTTTTTATAATGTTTAAGAAGCTTCATTTAAATTTAAATTAAACTGCAGTGCCCCCCAGACTGGTGGCCAGGACCCGGGCAGTGTGAGTGCCACTGAAAATCAGCTTGAGTGCTGCCTTTGGCATGCATGCCATAGGTTGCCTACCCCTGCCCTAATACGACAGTAGAGTGCGTATGTACACCACTTGTGTAGCATTGCTGGAGATGCCTTCGGCATGTGTGGTAGTTTATTTTAGAACTCTGGTATGATCACGATTGGAGTTTGATGTGAAGGTCACATGTTCAGTCTCAAAGCAGGAAGTTTGGGTTTTGAATTTTTGCCTTTATTTACAGTGTTAACTTATTGCATGTGACAGTTGCAAGATCGATAGCCTTGAAAACTGAGGTCCTCTTAGCCTAGGACAGGTAAAATGCAGTGTAAATTTATTTACACTATGTTATTGGAATACCTTGGTCATGACCTGCCGTGACTGTTTTTGAGTTACTCCAGGAAGAAGAGCTTAGTCTCCATGCCTTATTTATTATTTGGCCTCTCTGTTAAGGCTTTCAATAACCGTGCCAGTTGTGATTGTGGCTTTTATGCATGGACGTCTGTCTGCTGGGACTTGGCTGAGCGCACCAGCTGCATCTACTGAGGAACCTCAGATGATAACAACTTGACCACTATTGACCCAAGCTAGAGTTGAATTTTCTATTTGTACTCCATTAAATCCCCTGAGACATACAGTTTCCCACTCCACCCTATCACCACTGACTGTAATGGAATTGCACAATTTAGCCCTTAATTGACCGTCCCTATTCTCATTACTTCAGAAAATGGAGATGCACTGTTATACTATCTAATCGAAATAGATTAGATTCCAGGGCCAGAAGGGAGCACTGTGATATCTAGTCTGTATAATACAGGCCATGGGACTTCCCCAGAATAATTCCTGTGTGAACTAGAATGAATCTCTTGGAACAATCCTCAGTGACTAAATCCTCAAAAATTTGAGAAGAATTCTTCAAAATGCAGTATTAAATATGAAACTAAATCTAAATTAAATATCACTAAAAAAGTAAAAGGGAAATCCCTTAGCTTTGTAAATTCCAAAATCACATAAAGCTAATTTGTAATCACACTTTAATGGACAATTGTTATTTTGCGGTGTGATTGACATAAAGAAGTAGGTGCATCTTGTCATGTCAGTAAGATTTAGGTTGCATAGATCCGCAAAGCAGGAGGAAATTAAATATTATGTTGGGGACATGCTCACTCAAGTGTGTACAAGAACTAGTCACAATAGTTACAACTGGAATTCATGTACACTGTAGATCCTCATTTAACAGAATACTACCCTCCTTCTTTGTAAGACTCCTCTGGGAACCTATGACTTTTTCATTGTATGCCCTGAAATTTATTACAGGGCATGTTGTGAAGGGTATTTCATATTTATAAAACTTGAAAAGTCTTGATACTGGAGCCAAAATGCACTTGGCTTAAAGAAGCAAGCCACATACTGAGGAAGTGATGCTATAGTAGCACCTGTCACTGATTCATGCACACTCAATAATAAGTGGTGGCAAGAGAAGAGACCAGCTGATGTTATCTTAGTTTTTCCTCTTTTTTTTTTTTTTTTTTTTAATTTAGGAAAAGGAAAGAGGAAATTGTTCATGCGGAATCAAAAATAGCTAATAAAATAAAACCTGTATTAACACTTGGGGTGGGGAAAATGTCCATTTTTTCGTAACTAATTTTTTAAACCTTGTAAAATATACAGGTGTTCGTATGATGCTTTTTTCTATGAAGCATTTTTCTTTCAGGAGTAGCTTAGCAAGCAGCCTTCAGACACAGGGCACGTGCATGATATTTTTATTTAACAGTAGAATTCAAATGCTATTTTTTTACAAATACAAACAGAGTGGGTAGAGTAACATCATGCACTTCTTTACTGAGTTATTTAAGGCTTTTATTATGATCCATATTTTTTGTCTTGTACCTCCTGAACCCAGGAGTATTCCTTCTTCAGCTGCCAGTAGGCCCTCTTTTTTTTTTAAAGGAAATTTCACAAGTTGTATCAGGTAGTTAACACAGGTTCCTGTGGCACCTTATAGACTAACAGACGTTTTGGAGCATGAGCTTTCGTGGGTGAATACCCACTTCGTCAGATGCATGCCATGCATCTGACGAAGTGGGTATTCACCCACGAAAGCTCATGCTCCAAAACGTCTGTTAGTCTATAAGGTGCCACAGGATTCTTTGCTGTTTTTACAGATCCAGACTAACACGGTTACCCCTCTGATACTTAACACAGGTTGTTAGAGACGTATACTTAACTACTGAGCTGAGCACTCTCAAAAACCTGTTCCTCAGTGAGAGTGCTGAGCGCTTCTGAAAACTTGGTCCTGCAAGTACAACCAAGACCTGCCAGGATTCCTGTAAGCGTCAAAATTTTATAATGTCTTTTTAATTACCATTCCTTACTATTACCAGGGTGAAATAACCCCTGAAAGTGGATCCATTACAGTATTTATCATGCTGTTCTGACTGCACTCAAAAAGATATCCAATATGCATTGAAAATCTTCCCAGTATTAGTAGATGTAGGGAGTAAAACAAAGATTTTTATGCGTACTGTAATACCTTTGTATGGCGATTGAATGATCAGATATGAAGGTATTCCAATATTACACTTCCTGAGCTGAAACAGCAAGTTGGAGGGAAAGCATGTGTACATTAAAAAGACAGGCCTACTTACTGACTCGCTGAAACAACTTCAGGATTATACTGGTGTAAATATACTTCAGCTCATACTCTAAAGGGAACAGGTGCCTACACTTGGCAAAGTGGTAGCAAGGAAACAATAGGTCATCCTCTTTTATGCAACTGATCAATTCTTTGGCCATTGAGGGGGCCCCACTGAGAACAAGAGAAGAAAGTGAAAATGTAAAATAGAAATCCTCACTGACAGAACATTGACATAAAGCAGCTTGTTACTCTCAGCAGGAAGTTGAGGGCTTTTCAAGGAGAGGAACAAAGTGAAAGCCAATAAGAAATGCCTGCTGTCCTGTTGAAATTACAAAACAATTGCAAAACAAAATATCTTTTAACTCTGGAAATAATGATACAAAGAAAGCCCAGCATCACTACAGGCCTGGCCTGAAGAGCATGCCTAAGAAAAACAGATTTAAATCCAGCAAGTTTATGAGAGAGTTCTTCTAAAATCACTTCTGTAGCATAACAATTGCAAAAAGCCAATTTTAATTGAATTTAAATGTACATGCAAAGGATCAACAATTGTCTTACATATATTAACTTGGGCAGTGAAAAAGTATAGCTTGGGATTTTTTTCTCCCTCATAAGTTTATTTTGCAGAAGTATGTGGTTTTTGTTTTGTTGAGGCTTTTCAGGGTGTGTGGGGGAAAAGATAATTTGGGGAGGCTATAATATCTGTTGTTCAAGCCATTTAATCCTCTTGTGCCCAAATAGAATCTTCATGTTTTTTTTCCTTTGAAAGACCACAGCTCTATTTGTAGGGACAAGTAAATAAGTTTTCAAATACTACTTTGTGTTCTCTGCCACCTTCAAGAGAACAGATATTTTGTTAGCAAATTTGTTAGCCCATTACTTTATGCTGGCAGAATAAAACATTTCTGAACCACTACCTCATACACATTATGTTGCCACCATGAGGGGGAATCTAAACTCTCAGACAACCTAACCCGTCTTTCCCAAAATGGAGCCTGACCCTTTCTGACTCTTCTCTTGGGAAATGTCTTTCTGTCTATAAGAGTTTTCTTCTTAACATGTTTTTAGCCAGCCACGCCTGAGATAAATAGCCAATAACACAATTATTTATTCCTAACCAGGTATTATTTGTGTTATCTTGACGCGCCAACCAAGATTAGAATCCCATTGTGTTAGGCATGTGTAAGGGGACTGTTGCCACCTTACTAACATTCAGTGGGGGTTTTTGGTTGCTAGCTTCCAGCACTAAAAAGGGAGGGGTCAATGGGAAATCAGGAGCTTGAGACTGACAGTCTCCAAGAACAATGTGGAGAGGCCAATGCTCCAGATCAGCCTGATTGACAGGGCAGGCAGGCTAATCAAGGAGTTAGGAGGCCAGGGGGGTCCCATGCTCCGTGTGTGAGCTGGAATTGTCTGAGTCAGATGGAGTGGGGCTGAGCTAAGGAGAGAGCAGGGGCCCAAGCTAAGCTGCTGGGAGCAGAGCTGCAACCCCAAAGCCAGAGCACAGCCCAGAGAGAGCAGCCCTGCCCTGGGAGGAGAGCTGCAGCAACCAGAGCCAAATGGGCCAGACAAGCAGCCCAGGAAGCAGGTGGGAGCTGAGAGTAGAGTCACAGAAGCAGCCTGCAGAGCAGACCTGCCCTGGGAGCAGAGCTGTAGCAACTGGAGCCAGAGAGGCTAGAGAAGTAGCCCAGGGAGCTGAAGGCAGAGCAGCAGCAGCAGCCGTGCTGAGGCAGAGTGGAGCTGGAGCTGGAGCTGGGGCTGGAGTAGTCCGGAGCTGGGTGCGGTGAGCAGCTGAGGAGAGCGAGGGGGACCCTGAATAGTGGGCACCGCACAGGGAGACGTCTCAGCCAAGAGGCCCTGCAGGCCAGACTTGGAGGGGGATCATAACCCCGATGGGGCAGGGGTGACACTGAGGAGGAGGAGAGTCCTGCCACCTAGAGCCTGAGAGTGTGTGGCCACCGCCAGAGCAAGTGTCCAACCTGCAGTGTCCCTGCAGCACAGCCAGGGCCTGAGAAGGAGGCCTGGGACCTACAAGGAACAGACTGTGAACTGCCCTGACATTCCAGAGACACTGTTTGTGATGTTCTCTGCCACAGAGCAGCGTGATGTGTTTTTCTTTAACCTTTCCCATTTTTCCTTATTCTTTTTTAAAATTAATTGTTAATTAAATAACTTATATTTGCTTTAAATTGTATGATCTGATCAGTGGATCAGGGAGGTGCGCAGTGGGTCAGGGAGGTGCGCAGTGCAAAGAGAGTGGGGACGCCCTAGCCCCTGTCCTGGGTGACCCCAGCAGGGTTGGGGGTCAAGCCCCCCAGGAATCCTGAACCAAGCTGTGTTGGGGTTAGGAGGACTCTGCCAGACAGGAGAGTGGAAGGGGAGTCCTCAAGGGCAGGAAGGCCTCTGGGTAAAGGAAGTGGGAGCGAGGACTCAGATCTTTTTGCTAGCCCACTTCACCAGGGTAGTGCAGAAGCCAGGAAAGTTCCCCACAATAGCGGGACCATTCCCCCGCTTACACATGGTACAAACACATCCTAAGAAACAGCCACCAAGCCAAAGGATTTGTAATCTAAATAGACAAGAGGGTGGGAGAGGACACCAGTGATGCACAGAGAGAGAGGTGATTGGCAGAACTGGGACTGGATCTCAAGTTTCCTTATGCCTAGTCCAGTGCCCTATCCATTTGAGTATTCTACCTCCCTAAATCAAAACATTATTTGAAGCTTTCTCCAGCATAGTATCTTGGGGCAACTGAGAACACTACTCACCTTGGTGAGTCAGTCCAATAGATATTGATTATTCCAGCATTTTTTTCAGTCTGACAGCATTTTTTTCTTTGGCTTTAAACAGGAATCAGGTTTGAAGTTCTTAACTGATATACTCCTGTGTCCAGGGCCGGCTTTAGGCCGATTCCCCTGATTCCTCCAAATTGGGCCCCACACTCTAAAGAAGAGCGCCTAACTTTGGAGCCTTTTTAATTTTTTGTACTCACCCAGCAGCAGTCCGGGTCTTCAGCAGCACGTCAGCAGCAGGTCCTTCACTTACTCCAGGTCTTTGGCATTTCAGCGGCGGGTCCTTCAGTGCCGCAAAAGACCCGCAGTGTGTGAAGGACCCACCGCTGAAGTGTTGCTGAAGACCCGGACTGCCACCAGGTATTCGAATCGGGCCCCGCATTTCCTGAAGCCAGCCCTGCCTGTGTCTAATAATTCAAAATACAAAGCTTAAAAAAATTCATAGTATAGGCATTACTCAGGTATAAATTATGTCTGTTATACATTTTTTCACAAGTATGAGTGATATCAGAGACTTTAAAAGGAGGTGAATCTGACTGTATTTTCACCCCATATTGGTGAAGGAGAGCAACAAGTTATCAGTTGCAGAGATGATCTTGAAGATATTTACTTCCATCACCTCTCATTGGGCTTTTTATTCATTAAGAAATCTTATTGTGCTTAAAAAGGATTGTGAGAAGTTATGTAAATGCTGAACGAGACTGGTTAGTGTAGAAAAGAGCAAGTCATGCTCATCATTATCCATTAATTGTGAATAAACTTAGTTTCCTAGTGAAGACACGTCCACTGAGACTCAGCCCTTCCTCTGTTAAAAGGGTTTGTTTTTTTTACCAAACCTATTAGGTTTTTTACCAAACCTATTAGAATAATAGAATTCTAATCATAGAATCATCAGAAGATTAGGGTTGGAAGAGACCTCAGGAGGTCATCTAGTCCAGTGGTCTCCAAGCTTCTTTGATTGTGTACCCCATCAGTGAAAAATTTTTGAGTGTACGCCCCCTGCCGCGCTGCAGGGCCGGCTCTACCATTTTTGCTGCCCCAAGCAAAAAAAAGGTTGCTTGGACTTCTGCCTGAACTGCTGAAGCACTGCACCCTGAAGGATCCTCTTGCGCACTCCCTGGAGACCATTGATCTAGTCCAATCCCCTGCTCAAAGCAGGACCAACACCAACTAAATCATCCCAGCCAGGACTTTAAAAACCTCTAAGGATGGAGATTCTACCACCTCCCTAGGTAA
This sequence comes from Gopherus flavomarginatus, assembly GCF_025201925.1. Classification (NCBI taxonomy): domain Eukaryota; kingdom Metazoa; phylum Chordata; order Testudines; family Testudinidae; genus Gopherus; species Gopherus flavomarginatus. The sequence continues at coordinate 198,377,538 of NC_066617.1, read as the reverse complement.
CCCATTCCAGTGCTTCACCACCCTGCTAGTGAAATAGTGTTTCCTAATGTCCAACCTAGACCTACCCCACTGCAACTTGAGTCCATTGCTGCTTGTTCTGTCATTTGCCACCGCTGAAAACAACCTAACTCCATCCTCTTTGAAACCCCCTGTGATGGTGCGGGACTCACTCCTATGGTGCCTCCTGTAGTAGCTGCTTTCTCCCAGCCACAGCCCTCCCCAGGGCTGCTTTTAATCCCTGTTCCTCAGGAGTGGGGCAGCTACCCCACTACACCCCCCTTCAGGTAGTTGAAGGCCTCTATCAAATCCCCACTCACTATTCTCTTCTGCAGACTAAATAGCCCCAGTTCCCTCAACTTCTCCTTGTAAGTCATGTGTCCCAGCCCCCATTATTAATGAAAAAGAAAAGGATGAGCTATTTCAGAAACAACTGAGTAGAAAATGTAACAGTAATACACAATCATGGGTTAATTCTGACAGGCTAATGCTATTCTTAAAAGGTCCCCTATTCAGAGACGGGACTTCAGGTAATGTCCATGAAAACCAAAGCCCTAATGTGACTTCTTTATGGGAGTTCTACTGCATAATGGAGTGCAGAATTGAGCCAAATAACTCTTCTTCATTCAGAATTTGTAATATAAATAGGATTTTGGTGGCATACTACTTTCACTGTAAGTGTTGAGTAGTCAGACTTTGACCCAGGTGTACGTCTTGGATTTGGGCCTTGCCTATAAAATTCAAGTCCAGATCTTGAAAAACAACATTTGGAGGCTTTAAGATCTGGGGATTTGGTCTGACCTATAGCAATGGTAAAGGCTGTCTGAGAAATTTGGACACAGATTGGGATTTGGACAATCTTTTGCATTTGTATGCAAGCACCTCCTTCCCCAGATGTCATATTTAGGGTGTATATCATTTTAATTCTCTTTTTTTTTTAAAGGGAGATTGCATTTTGTAATATTGGACATAGGAGTATATCTTGGTTCAGTTAATAACTTTCAAACCTGATTCTTTTTTAAAGTCAAAAGGAGGCAGGATGGAGGATTGAAGAATGGGTATAATTTTAGAAAATAATCTGCATTCCAAAATTCTAGATTCAAATCCAAAACCTGCCATAATTGAAAGCCTGAGTTGACTAGTTGGAACTAGTCTTCTAGCTGAGGCTTCTTTCGCAGATATAGGTACATAATGGAAGACAGATGTGAGCACAAGAATGCTGAAACTCTTCAATTAATTCAAGGCATGAACCATAATCACTCCATGTAGGTGGGTCAACAACAACTAGTTATAAAAAATATCCATTTTCACCTGGCTGGATTACACAAGATTTCTCTGAGGCACTCCTACATAAATTTAGCCAATAAATGGATCTACATTATAAAACAAATTTTGGCATAAATCACTGCATATGTTTTAGTGTTGTGTATATGAAACTCCATTAACTTTGAACAAATGTATTGGAAAGAATAATGCTTTTTTTCTTTTTTTGTGTACTTTTATTCCCAGTGGTTTACACTCATCTCAGGACCTACTTGTTGTTCTGATCCTGCTACCAAAGTTTACTGCCCTACAAGTAGTACTGCTGGAATTAGTGGATTATAGGAGAACTTCAATTTTTATGAATACCAGTCTCAAATGACCAGTTATAAGGAACTATTTTTCACAATGGATAAAAATATCTCATAACAAAAGTAATGTTGATTAAGATTAAGTCAATATCCAGTCACTTTCCAATATCTTTGGTGCACTGGAAATCACTTTGCTGTGGTTTGAAAGACGAGAAAGTGATGCAGTGCACTATACTGCAACCTATGCACAATACATACTGTACTTATGAGATGTTCAATTTCATTACTTAATTTTATTAACTCAATCCCTAAAACAGTGGTTCTATTGTATATAATCCCTCCCTCACGCTTACTAAATGTAGTGGTTCCCCCCTCTCCCATCGTTACATGGATCGGGTCATGGGTTCTTTATTGTGATGCCAAGCTCTGTGCCTGGGACACAAGAGGTGTTGTCCTTTTGGAAATTAATATTATTGCTCTGAACAAAGAGTATGACCCAGTACACGAGACCCAATACAATAATGAAAATCCTAGGAAATGAAATTCCACACCTCAAAATAAGAATATAAGAAAGGGGACTTTACTGGGGACGGAAAACAGGCTCTAAGAAGGAAAGGGTTAAGTTCAACAAATACATTGTAAAACAACAATACAACAAAGTCTCCACCTCAGACCATTCACAACTGCACCAGAATGTCCAGCTCTCTCCCTCACACCTTTCCATGCGGATGAAATGCAGGGATTTATATAGCAGCACTGCAAACATTGGCTGGCTTAAAGAGAATTAAAAGGGCCTTTTTACACTGTTTTCATCCTTGGGTGGGCACAAGGCCACCAGAGGATTCAGGGGGCCTGGGGTAAAGCAATTTTGGGGGCCCCTTCCATAAAAAAATGTTGCAATACTATATTCTTGTGGGGGTCCCTGCAGGACCCGGGGCCTGAGGCAAATTGCCCCACTTGCCCCCACGCCCACCTCTGGGCGGCCCTGTGTGGGCAGAGCTCTCTTCTGGTTCCTTGACCTGGAGTCCTGAGCTGGTGCCAGGTCAGTTCTTTCCCTGTCAGGCCAATGGTCTCCTCAGGGCTGGAACTGTCTGACTATTGCGAGTGAGGGTTAATTAGAGATTCCGTGAGCTGTTCTGCTTCTCTCTCAGCTCCAGGCACAAACAGCCATGTACATTGGCCAAACAAGACAGTCTCTACACAAAAGAATAAATAGACACAAATCAGACGTCAAGAATTATAACATTCAAAAACCAGTTGCAGAACACTTCAATCATCCTGGTCACTCAATTACAGACCTAAAAGTCACAATTCTCCAATAAAAATACTTCAAAAACAACAAGAAACTGCAGAATTGGAATTAATTTGAAAACTGGACACTATTAAATTAGGTTTGAACAAAGACTGGGCATTGATAGTTTTTACTTTGTGTAATGACCCATTTCCCCATGCTAATTTTCCCCTACTGTTACTCACACCTTCTTGTCAACTGTTGGAAATGGGCCATCTTGATTATCACTACAAAAGTTTTGTTTTCTCTTGCTGATAATAGCCCACTTTAATTGATTAGTCTCATTATAGTTGGTATGGCAACACCCATTTTTTCATGTTCTCTCTGTATATATATATATATATATCTTCCTACTGTATTTTCCACTGCAGGCATCCGATGAAGTGGGTTTTAGCCCACGAAAGCTTATGCTCAAATAAATTTGTTAGTCTCTAAGGTGCCACAAGTATTCCTTGTTCTTTTTGCTGAAACTAAACCTATTCCCTTTGTCTCTGAGTCAGGCTGTCCCCACCAATGACGGACTAATCTGTCCTGGCTCCTCACTGGCCCAGCAAACCATCTCTCTAAATCACCCCATCAGAAGGCTTCCTGTTTGCTTTTTGCAGAAGTTTGCAATCTATTTCATTCCAACCCTAAACTTTCTAAACAGGCAGGGAAATGGTGTATGGATGCTCTGGAGCTATTGTTGGGTATCCATAGAGTAGGTCCCCTACAGGTTCAATCCAGCTTTCCAGGACCTGGCAAACTCCAAAAGGAGAATATGTACTTGTGTAGTAAGATTATAATCAACACGCAAGGATGGCAAAATTGGTTTTTTTTTTTAAGTAGCCCATATTCAATCCAAAAGTTAGAGAGGACTTTCAAAGCCCTGCAGATAGCATAATACCTTCCCACTGTGAAGTCTTTGTCCAATCCTGAATTCCTTACTTAACCAGAATTCTTAATGAAATCCATAGGAGATTGGTGAGAGTGAGATGCAGGATTGGACCACCTTGTCCTTTAATCACAATTGAAATGAAAGTTGAGTACAGAGAAGAATGGATATGAGAAGAATTAAGAGGAATTCATGCAATCTGCTACACACCTTTAAGCTATCAAATTGTACTATTTTATTTCTATTACAAGAGAACATTTGAATAAATCTAGGAACCTGCAATATTAAGAGAGAAATTATAAATGGGGAGGAAATATAATGTCAATGCCTACAGAAACCCATTTTGCTGGTTTTAGGGACTGTGAGATCAGAGACCTACTTGTTTGCTGTAAGGTGCACCCATCATTAGAAATGCCAAGTATTTGTAACATACACTTTTTTCCTTTTTCATCTGACAATATACTGCAGAATGATGATCATTCCTCATGTACAAGGATTTCAATTAAAATCTGTTTTGATGCAATCACATTATGCCAGAAATAAATGTATTAGTGTAATCTGCTTTGACTGTAGCTTCATGCTTATAAAAGTTGGTTCAGCTGCTTGACAGCTTTCCTTTGATGGAATTTTACTTCAGTTATAAGATTAAATAAACTTGGGTATTAATGCTGAGTAGTGTGACTAGAGCATTTGTTATAAAATCTTAGCTTTGTGTTTATAATTTAGTCATAAATAATCCAGGGCTAAAAAGGGACTCACAAAGTCTGAAGCTTCGGAAAGAAGTTTTCATTTACAGAATCTAAACTAAAAAAAAACAGTTGAGCCCATCTTAAGCTATTGAAGGACCAAAGATTATTGTTGTAATTGCAAATGACTCATATTTTTGTAATTAAATATGATTGCTCTTTAAAAAGTGTTTGAAAACCATTACCTTCATAATATGAGCTAGAGAAGCACACCATAGTGATTGTAAAACATGCATTAATTATTCAAATTCATAGGTAAATTGTAAAATGAGAAATATTGTGCCTAATTCTCCTGACTTTTCAAATTTTGTAGTCATTAACACCGATGGATATATAATGCTATCAAATAGAATGATATCATGTCCAATTTACATTGACATAATTTACTACATAAATGTGGATGCCATTCTAATTTAGTGGGATTATACACCTGCTGGTGCTGATGACTACACAAGTTACAAGGCTGGGAAGAATCAGGCCTTTTATCTGACTTTTTTTTTATTTTTCTTTCTTGTGTGGATAGGAAAATAGCTGTGAAAATTCTACAGTATTGGAACAATTTACATTCTTCCTGCATTGTCTACAGTGCCTCCTACACAATCTCTAACTCCCTCCCTCTGTACTTCAGAGATGTATCTTCTACAATCTATGATACTGGCTACTCCAGCAAAATCTGCCCCCACTATCTTCCCACGTGCAGGCCCAACTTGGCAATACTCCCATCCAACATAGTAACACTTGTCCCCTTCCTCTTCCCTGCACTTGACATTTCTGTGCTGCTGCTGCTGCGCCCATTAGTACTTATGCTTGTCCTTCATTATCAGGTCATCAATCCTATCTACCCAGTTTTGCGTATACTCTCCTACTTTTTGCTTTAGCATTGTGTTTTGTTCTTGCTGGGAGGAAGAAGTGTGCTGCTGCATAGAAAGAAACAGGCCTAAATAATTGGCCAAACTCTTCAGGATATAAATCTTGCATGTAATAGATATAAGCTATATGATATCTTGGTTTGGTAAAACGCTCTGGAAGTGGAAGCATTGTTAAATTAAACTGGCCATACCAATTTTCAACTTCATTTGAAAAAATGAGAGGAAAAACAGTGCTTGCCAAACAGAAAATGGCTGGAAGATGTGCAGAACTTGCTGGTTTTGCTTCACAGGGGTTCATGCAAATGTGTGTTTGGACTTTCAGTCCACCTGATTCTGGGTTCCTGAGTTTCGTTATGCATCAAAGTCATGTCAAACCGACTTTGGTATTTTGGTGCAAAACCATGAGTCAATCCAAGTGTATTCAAATTAGCCCTGGATTCAGACCAAAGCCTTAGTCTACATGGTTTGATTTTCAGCTTTTAAACAAAAGAAATATAAAACTTTATGGGTTTGGTTTTCATTCTGAACTTTTGGACCACTCTGGAAAGAGGATATAATGGATGGGAGAGAAAACTTCTTGTAAACCTCTAGGAAAGGATTACAAAAAATTGAGAGCCAAACCTTTTAAAACAATACAAAGAGGTTTGATATCAAATTAAAAGCAGTCATTACAGCCAAAGGCTTAGTAGTAATGTGTAGATTAACCAGGTTTCTGGGAAATAAAATACACCCAATTCCTCGTAATGGTCAGTGTAGGAAAGACTTTTCTTTCTTTCTCCAGTCATGCGTATTTGCTTTGCTTGTTGTGTGCTGTCAGTAGGGTTCGCTCAGGCCAATCCTGAATCCATAGTGAAGTGTCGTGATTCCAGCTGGCCTGAGAAGGAAGCACAGTGCCCCTGTTCCATTTACACAGTCAATTTTGGGGGATGGGGTACAACCACAGGCGGGAGTAGTATGCGGGAAACAGACTGTCTGGGCGAGGCAGTCCCCCCCAAGGCACGGTCCAACATGGTGCAAGATGGCAGGGGCTATTGCAGCTCTGAGGCTGCAATTGTGGCTGTGGAGGAGCTCCATTCTTGCTTTGCAGTCATTGTGGGGAGGGAGCGGGAGACGGGACAGGATAAAGTTGCCCTGCCCCTCCTCCAATATCAGCTAACCCACTGTTCAAATATAGTGAGAAGCCCATGATTTAACCTTTTATACTAGACTCTTCTGAGTAGCAGCATGCAATCCTTGATCTGTTTAATGTATTTCCTGAGGTAGCTATGTTAAGTATTTAATCTCTCTTCACTAATGGTTAGGCCACTTTTGGTGGGCATTTTCATCTGCTTTATTTGTATTATGTGTAGTACCCAAACTAGGTACTGACTATCACCCATGGAAGAGTATTTGGTGATGGTTCTGTTTGCTACCAATCTCTCTATTGTACTTTTTTCTTTAAAAATATTATTCACAGTGAGTTGGGTAGGATCTGTAGCACTGTAGGTGGAAAAGACTGTGCAGTCTTTATTTTGGCAAACAATAGGCAGGCTTTCAAAATGTCTACTTGAGAATTGGTACTCCCTTGCTTATGTAGGCAAGATTCAAGAATAGTTTCTTGCTTTTTCTCCAAGAAGTTTTATGTGGCAAGTGTTTGAAACATGCCCCAATCACTAGGGTGATCAGATGTCCCAACATTTGGGAATCTCTCTTATATAGGCACCTATTCTCCTCACTCCCTGTCCAAATTTTTCATACTTTCTATCTGGTCACCCTACTAATCACACAGAATGTGTCAGAAAACAAAAGGCTAAGAGAAGATAAACTCTGGTTCATATTTTTATGTTTCAACTCAATCTACATTCTCCTATTTTCCAGGGTCTGCTGTTTCATAGCAGCTGTGACATTTTTGAAGGGATTTTTGTAGATGCTAATTAATTTAGTCTCTCTACTCAGCTGGGCAGAGAAATAATGAATAAAAAAGAACAAAACATCATTGTATACAGAATGAGATTAAACTGGTAAATATTGTTTCCTTAATGATACCTGTCAGATAAATGAAATGATACAAAACATGAAAGTGCATAAAATGATTCTTGAGAGTGTGTTTTATGTCTTGCCTGATGATTGTCATGCAATACAGATGAGACTGAGGCTATGATCCTGTAACCAAGTCCCTCACTGATTTTAAGGGGCCTGCCCACAGGATACATCTTGCAGAATTGTTTTAATACTTCTGTGAGCACAATAAATAACTTTACTATTTGCAGTTAGATTTACTTGAAGCAGGCCATGTTTTACTGTGGCATGTGAGAGGTATTTTAAAAAATACAGTGGAACCCCATTTATCTGATCTAATTGGGACCAGAGCCAGACTGAATAATGAAAAATCCAGATAATTTGAAGAACAGGCAAAGAGCTTTAGCCCTGAGAGGTGGGGCTTGGGCTGTCAGCTGGATAATGGAGGCTTGGATAAATGGGGTTCTACTGTATCATAAAAACTTTTCAGGTAAAGTTCATGTGACCCATAAAGAAGATATAGGCTGGGTAACTTTATTGCACTATCCAATGGAGCTGCCTAAGAATATTATGGATTATTTTTATTGAGGGAAACTGTAGCAATAGATAAGAAAGAGATAAAGTACAGAAGTTAAAAAATCAGAACTATAGAAAGACACCTTGTAGACTTACTTAAAATAATTAAAAAATATATTTTTGACTCCAGTATATGGCATCTATCATCTGAGGATCTCAAGGTAATTTTACAAACATTAAATAAATTATAGAGCACCTATGAGGTTGGTAAGTGTATCTTGGGAAAGTAGTAGTGTTAGAACTGGATTTTACCATTTAGAGACAGCCCTGCTTTGGGAGCAATTTGGAGCTGCACTGCCCCTGAGGAATATTAGGGTATATCTACACTGCAGTTAGACACCTGCAGCTGACTTGGGCTCGGGCTAAGGGGCTGTTTAATTTAAGTGGGAGGGTCCCAGAGCCTGGGCTGCAGCCCAAACCCAAATGTCTACACCGCAGTTAAACAGCCCCTTAGCCCAAGCCCACAAACCCAACTCAACTGTCACAGGCCAACCATGGTTTTTAATTGGAGTATAGATAGCCTCACAAGGTATATCTGCCTTAGGAAATCAGAATGCCTCCTGGAGTTCTTCCGTGTGTAGAGGAAAACTGGTATAACATTACTCTCCTTCCAACACTGGTAATCCCAGCCAGTTCAGCTGCTGTGTGCGCAGGAGGTGGAGCCATGGCCCTGCATACAACTTACCTTTGCCCACATCCTCTGGGGTGTGTTCTCAGTTGGAAAGTAGTCCCAGTTCTCGCCTGAGCATAGGGGCTGAATTTTTTCCTGGGCCTTCTGATGGCTGGTCAGGAGTTGAGGCACGTCCTACCTGACCCTGCATGTCTACGTAAGGGATAACCAGAAACTATGGTGATCATAAAAATGTGCACTCTTCTCCCCTTATTGTTAACAATAGCTATTCCTGTAATTCTCTCCACATAATTATTAATCATGGCCATTTAATTCCATGATATGTTTATTTCCTGACCTTCAGAAGAAGTACCATGAGCTCAGTTCCAAACAGGAATCCAAGGTATATTGTTTGAGACCTCTTAAAATGGCAATTGGTGGCACGAATGTTTGCTTAGCTTATGTGAATTCCAGTGATATTGGGAGAACATACTGTTCTTAGGATGGTGGCACATTCTACACCCTATAGCGGGCTCTGCAGAAAAAGGGAGGAAGTGAGTTATATTCAGCCAATCTCAAAGCTATATTCATTTAAAGTGAGATCCAGAACATTATTTGTATCTGTTGTGATCTCAGCCATAAACTGGAGTTTGCTTGTATAGAAACTCAGATTATTACTGTTTTGACATGAGGTTTCAGAGAAGTTACATGCTGGAAGTTCAAGCTCTGGCAAATAAGCCCCTTCTAAACCGCCTGGATTTTCACTACCAAAATAAATAGAGAGTCCGAAATGTGGCCATTAATTCCACTGCCAACCACTGTTGAACTTCCAAGTGCTGCAGTGAAGGAGCCAAAGTATTCCATAATGTCCTCACTGCATCATCATAATCCTCTCATTCTGTTCTGTATTCGCTGAACTCTACCTGGTGACTGAGACAGAGGCTTGAGGATCTCAAGGCAGGAGTATGTGTGGGTGAAATGAGATTGTTTGTTTGTTTGTTTGTTTCCCTGGATGAATTCATATTGTGCTTGGAAAACAAATGCCATGAAAGAAATCTAAAACACCTAAACTTTTAAACTGTCTTCCCTTATCAGTCTTAAAACAGTTAAAACTGGTCCTAAGCTGGTTTTTGCTAAGCAAATTGCAAAAATGCAAAGTTTGCTAACCACCAATCAAATGCTAACACAACCAAAGCCTATATATAAATATGTATAAAAAATTCTTAGTTTTTGTATAAAATAAAGTTTTTTATACCAAGGTACAAAACTCTCCTTTCTTCTGCAAAATAAAGCAACCTTTCCTTATCCCTGTCTGGCTGTCATTAGCTCACAGCTAAGCAAACTCAACATTTCGGCAACAATCCTGAAATGGTTAATCATTATTTTTAACGTGAATTTAGGTCTTGGAGGAGGAAATATTTATAAAACGCCAGAGAATGGAATTCTCTTTTTATCCAGAAAAGAAGTATTGACCCATATGTTCAGCAAAAGTAGAGGCTTTGGCATGTTGTGCTGCTAATGTGCCTCAATCTTGTCTTGGAAGGATTACCTCTAATGGTGAAAAAGTGATAGCTGCATATCTCTGCATTCCTTGGCCTTCTCCTGAAGCTGTCCTTGCATTGTTGGTACCGTACTGTGATAGCACCTAGGAGTCACGGTCATGGTTCAGTATCATCTTGTGCTAGGCACTGTACATATACATAATAAAATGACAGACTCTGCCCAAAGAGCTTAAAACAAGACCACATACACACCAAATAGGCAAGGCTGCAGCACAAGGAAACAATGAGACAATACTAAAATCCTGATAGTCAAGCAACTGGTATACTGTGCCTACTGTCAAGTTGTAGGAATTATGTCAGAGAGTTTTATGAAGGGATTTGAAAGAAGACAATGAGTTGGTTTGGTATATGCTTATGGGTGTCTCCTTCCCTACAGTGAGGACTAGGAATGACACTGGAAAAAACATGATGGTGCTTCTTAAGATAGTCAGTTGTGACTGACATTTGTGGTATGGAAATCTACCCACTGAGATCATAATATGTGATAATTTTTATAGTGTTCTACTCCCGTCCACCCCCACAACCCCTACTGAATTTAAGTAGGTGGAAGAGCATCTTGAAACCAATACAGAGATCCCAGGTTTTTCCAACTCCTCTCATTTCAAAGTCCCATGAAGCAAGCTGCAATAACATCTGTACTTTAGAAAAGGTACTTATTAATGCACATCCTTCTTAGATCTATTTCTTCCAGTCTCCTTTGAAATGCAGAGTTGAAAACATTATGTTGCTGCTGTTTACATTAGTGGCTGGTTTTCAAAGGAAACAAATGTAAGCAGGAAACATGTTGCTCACCCCATGCAATTTGTTAGATTTTTTTGCTAGTCTTGCAGTTCTTTTGTTCAACACGGAATTATGTATTTTCCTGCAATGCAAACAGTATCTGTGGATATCTTCTTTAAATGCAAAATTACATCAGTAGGACAAAAACATTTCATGTGCATTAAAACCAAAATATAGAATATAAGTGACATAACCTTAGTCCCAGATTTGGACCTTAGCGTCCAAAATATGGGGGTTAGCATGAAAACCTCCAAGCTTAGTTACCAGCTTGGACCTGGTACCTGCTGCCACCACCCAAAAAATTAGAGTGTTTTGGGGCACTCTGGTCCCTCTGAAAAACCTTCCCTGGGGACCCCAAGACCCAAATCCCTTGAGTCTCACAACAAAGGGAAATAATCCTTTTTCCCTTCCCCCCTCCAGATGCTCCTGGAGAGATACACAGACATAAGCTCTGTGAAACTACACAGAGTGACTCCCCCTCTCTGTTTCCAGTCCTGGAAGCAAAAAGTACTTTCCTATTCCCCCAGAGGGAATGCAAAGTCAGGCTAGCAATCCAACACACAGATCTCCCCTTGACTTCTTCCTCCCACCAATTCCCTGGTGAGTACAGACTCAATTTCCCTGAAGTAAAGAAAAACTCCAACAGGTCTTAAAAGAAAGCTTTATATAAAAAGAAAGAAAAATACATACAAATGTTCTCTCTGTATTAGATGATACAACACAGGGTCAATTGCTTAAAAGAATATTGAATAAACAGCCTTATTCAAAAAGAATACAAATCAAAGCACTCCAGCACTTATATTCATGCAAATACCAAAGAAAAGAAACCATATAACTTACTATCTGATCTCTTTGTCCTTACACTTAGAAACAGAAGATTAAAAAATAGAACTACTTCTCCAAAGCTCAGAGAAAGCAGGCAGGCAGAAAACAAAGACTCAGACACACAATTCCCTCCACCCAAAGTTGAAAAAATCCGGTTTCCTGATTGGTCCTCTGGTCAGGTGCTTCAGGTGAAAGAGACATTAACCCTTAGCTATCTGTTTATGACAATAAGCTCCATTACACTGAGAGACGTTAAAACTTTCTCAAAATCTGCCCACCTACCTACCAATCTGCCCACCTACCTGCCTGCATATATATATATATATATATATATATATATATATATATATATATATATATATATATTACATACATGCCCACACATACAGCTGGAAAAACAAATTGGGTCAAGACAAAGTAAACGTCAACCCAAGCTATTGTTTTTCTCTTGAACAAACTGATTCTGAACTTTTATTTTAAAATTTGAAAAGAAAGAGCTAGAAAGACAGAACAGGTATAGAGGTTCACAGCATGGCTAACATGCTCTCTCATCCTCTCTGATTCTCCAATAACCCTAATGCCTCTCCTGTTAGTATGATCTACTGAAGAGTCTCACAATCTCTCTCTTCTTCTCAATATGGAACTTTCCACCTCCAAAACAATCTCTTTATCCAAAACATATTGATAAAATTGCTGATAGATTTGCTCTTCAGAATGGATGTAAGAAGATAAATGATGTCATATAAATGGTCTGTTGTGGTGTACCATATGAATTAAATTGCTTTAGACATTTCTTACAGGAGCTCTTTGTTCATCAGGACTTTAATTTATGGTTTATGTCCATTTGTCTGACTGTACTTGCTGCATTTGTGACCATGCTATATAAATTAGCATATCAGACTTGGGAGATTATTGACATACCTTGACTGGGAAAGGTGGTGGAGAGCGGAGCATGAAAGCTTGAGGGAAACTGGGTGTAGTAAATTCAAGGACTGTTATAAAGTTGGGGGAAGAGAAAGAGATTGGCCAGATCAATCTTGGGAGGATGCTTTAGAGAATTAGTTTCCATATGTCTGTGTACTCTTTCAATCCAAATCTTTCCTTAACCTCCAAATCTCTCAAAGCTTTTCCATCACTATTGTTGCCATTTAATTAACTGCTGGCATTGGAGGCTAATGTTCTAAAATGTATACCCAGGCTAGAGCAAAATAGACAAAATATGCACTGGGTAGTGAATGGTGTGAGCTGAACTCACCTTTTGCTTCTGGAGACTGTCAGCAATGAAGAACCTGTTTTGTTAACCATGGGTAGGATGAACAGTTGGGGATTTTAGATTGAGAATAGTGGCTTTGTTCAATTGTAATTGTGATTTACTGTTAAACTTCCCTTAAGTTAAAAAGTTGCAGCCTTTGCCAAAACTGGAGCTGGGTAGGAACCAGATTTTAACTTTATGGGGGAATCTGCAAATTTGAAACTTCTCCAAAATGGGTAAAAACACAAAAAATACTTCTCAAGAAATAAAATTCATTTCAGGAGAATTGAAACACTTAATTTTCTATAAATTCTAAATGTTTAATTCCAATTTTCAGCTTTATTTTTCTTGTTGCTGTGTTGTGTGCTGTGAGATGGATAATGTAAAATTAAAAATTGAAATGAAGTATAGCTTTGAAATGGAGAACGAACATTCAGTTCTGGCAAGGTCTAAATGGAATGGTTTGACCTGACTGAAGCATTTTTTAATTTCCTTTGAAATGAGCATTTGATAAATCTACATGTTTTCATAAAATGTTTTGCTTTTGACAAATCAGCGTCTTCTGATTGAAAGTGCTCTACTGGAAAATTTCTGATCTGCTCAATATTAGTATGCCATCTTCCTGCTGTGTTTTAAGGCAAGGGGATTTTTTTCAAGTGCCCAAATGCCAACGTTTTGTTACTTTGGCATTTCAGAACTTAAATGAAAGATGTATTTACTAGGGGCTTAGCAGAAGAGTTCATATCTTTGTTCTGTTTTGTTGGAGAGACCATTTGGATAAGGCTGAGTTAAAGGAACAAGATGTGATTTTCATTGGGAAAAGATTATCTTTGTGTGAATGGTGTGATAGAAATTGCCTGTGATTCTAAATTAAAAATGTGAACAACAAAATTCAATAAAAAAGCAAAAATTACCAACATGCTGCAAGATCCAGTATTTGTGTGTGTGTGAGATTTTTTCCCCACTGTCCCATGTTAGCATTATTTTTATGGTAGTTATCCTGTATTTAATACTTTTTTAAATGTAGCACATTAATTATGCAGTAACTATGCAATTGATGTTTGTCACAGTTTTTTAACATCTGACTGTTAACTTCAGTTCAATACCTGATAGTTCCGTAAACAGAGTAATCACTTTATTCGTTTCCTAGTCACCATATCACAATCCTGTCATCATTCAGATTTGACACTTGGATTCCTTTTCCTTCAATCCTTTTGTTCTTAATGTAAATTTTGTCAGACAAACTTGTTGTAAGGCCATAAAAATGAAAGTAACCAAAAATCTAGTTTCTAATAGTATTTGCAGTCAGGCTGGGTGTTTTTTATTTGTTTGGTTTTTTTTCTGTTTTTTTTTGTTTTGTGTTTTGTTTTGTTTTTTATTACTATGGGAATGTAACTGGTTAAGAGACTAGGATCATGTAAGGATAAACCTAATGGAATGTTGTGGATTTATAAATTAGAAGCTTCAGCAGTCTTGCAATTTCAGTGTAGGAACTGGAAAATAAAATTTTGAAACTCAGGACCAAATCCTCAGATGGCATAAACAAGTGTAGCTCTCTTTATTTAAACAAAGCTATACCAACTTTCACAGTACCAGCCAAGAAGCTGATCCTCCCACCTCCAAAAAACCTACCATAATATTAACAGGTATTGAAGAATAAGGTACCGTTTTTGATACCTGCTATATAAATCATATTTTGGAAAGTATGGTAAGCTTTGTTGAAGGAACTTGAAGGAATGTTTGGTTGTGAATTTGTCCTGACATATCACTCGACTGAAAATTGGATAACTATGTCAAAAGGATTTTAAACTTCCAGAGCAAATGAGATTAAAAGAAGATTAACATTTACATCACTAGCAGTTTACAGACGGACAACCAAATAAATGCTTTTCAGGTTTGACTAAAGGAAAAGCTGGCTTGAACCTTCACTGAAAACTCACATCTAGTCTTTCCTGAGGTTTGGATAACTCTTTTATTCCAACTATTTGTTGTGGTCATCCAATTCTGTGTTTTCTGGTTTCAGCTAAAAGCTTAAGTGCTAAAATATCTCAAGGAAGGCTGTTCCTGAGGCCACAAGGGCTGACTTTTGTTTTTGCCGGTGGGTGCTTTTGAAGAGAGGTGTGTGTGTGTGTGTGTGTGCGTGTGTGTGTTTGGAGGGGGGAGTTTTGGAGGGAGGCTATTTTCAGCATACTTATACACTTCTTTCACACTCTAGTTATTGAATATGTCTATCATGGGTATCTTAATTTAATCATTGTTAAAATAGTAAGGAACTACATCGTTAGATTATCATAAATTACAGTATATTAAAATCACTGCATTCACCTATAAGCTGTCTTCTCTAATGTCTCAGTTCAAAGACATTATGTGTCACTGTAGCTTTTTGGATGAAACTGTCAGCAACACTATGTCTCATGGGAGGTGCTCAGCACCTCTCATTTTTTTCAGTGGGTGCTTAAGTCCTGAAGCACCCATGGAGTCAGCACCTATGCCTGAGACATTTCTGATCTAACCGGAAGTAAGGGCCTGCTCTAATTGTATTTCAAGTCCAGTCTTGTAGAATTATGAAATTTGGATGACCATCCTACTCTTCTGCAACTATTTGGAGAAGAATGAAACATTTAGAGATTGGAAACCCATCCAACTGAAGAGGGAAAAGTTAAGACACAAAACAAAGACAAAGAGATTTTTAGTGAAAAATTAAATACATGCCTTGGAGCCTCAAACAGCCTATACAGTACAGCACAGAAATAAGGAAGAAGCCCATTGGATCTTGAGCTGGAGAATGTGGTGCTCTTTTTACAATACAAATACAACAGGCAAACACCAAGGGAGGCAAAATTAGCTCGTAACTTGATTGTGAGAGTGGAAGTAGATAGAGGAAGTGCTAGTTTGTCTAGAACTGCAGAAACCAGAGCCAGCCCTAAGGAGGACCCATTATGTGTGTAACCTTTTTATTGTGATTTTCACCATTTAATAATCTATGCAGGGGTTGCAATTTATTCTGCAGTGTGTTCTTGCAGATTGTATGCCAGGATTTCTTGGTATACCTCACTTTATCATTTTTCTGCCTGAGGGTTGCACCTCGATCCCTCTTATTCTCTGCCTGTGGCACATAATAGTCCAGTCTCCTGTGAACTGTAATAATTTGGTCTCATTTCAGTTGTTGGGTTCAGTTTGTGAGTGTTGGGTGATGTTGGCGGCCCATGCTATTCGGAAGGTCAGATGAAATGATCTGGTGGTCATTTCTGGTCTTAAACTCTGACTTTACAGGACAAGTTTTGTCTGAGTGCATGTTTAATGTGACTACTGGCTGTTTCTTCTTTGACTTTTTATAGCATTGCACTTATGATGCCAAACATTTCATCAACAGTAATCTGAACTCTTGCATTATTTGTACATCATGGAAGAGGGATCAGGTAAAATTCAGTAAATAATTGGCAATATTAAGCTATGCTGTAACACGTCAGACTTTGAAATCTGGCTGTATAGAAATCTGGCTGCTTCTGTTAGAAGCATCATCTTATGAGAATGCCCATTGGCTTAATAAACAGCTGGTTTTGTGGGGGTTTTTTAGCAGACAGTAGCTGTGGTCTTCTATGTCACACAAGCTACAGAAGTCACAAATACCTATTAGGTTTGAAGGCAGGCTGAAGCATCTAAGAGAGAGGACACACTGTTTTGGAAGGGCAAAGTTCTTTGGTCTGATCTACATCAGAATATTAGGTCAGTTTAACTATGTTGGTCAGCAATGTGCAAAATCCAAATCCCCTGAGCAGCGTTGTTAAGCCAGCCCAAGTCTCTTAATAGACAGTGCTTGGTTGATTGAAGAATTCTTTCATCGACCTAGCTACTGCCTCCCAGGGAGAACCCTCTCCCATCAGTATAGGCAGTGTCTACACTGAAAAACTACAGCTGTGCTGGTATAGCATTTTATGCGTAGACAAGCCCTTAGAACAGCTCCTTCCCTTTCATGATTCATTAAGGAGTACAAACAGGCTCACAGGCTAAGATAATTTTTGTAGACCTACTGAAATGGGGCAGGAAGGAATGATCCCACAAATGAATACCATAATAGAAGCCTCTGCGTGACCCTTAACTTTCATCTTCATTTTTCATTTTCTAATGTTATAGATTAGATATTGGAAAAATATACCTGTCTCTGAATCTGTGGCTGCCGTCTTAACCATAAACCATTTCTTATCTGAAAACACTGTGTTCAGAAGTCCAGCAATGGTCCCCATTCTTCTGCAGGAGGATCTAAGTATCTACTACTGATATTTTTGTTTATTTATTAATTTTTAAGAGAGGAGCCAATTCAAAGTGGGAGAGGAGTTATCGTGTTTTCAAGGCTCCCAAAAAGTACTGCTTCTAAAGGCTTGTATATTATAGCATCGGACTGCTCTGATTTAATCTCTACAATTCCTGAAAACATGACCAGAGACAATAGTTCTGGAGAAACATTAGACAGACTCCATAAGGCAGCCTTGTAAAGCAATCATGTGTTTACCAACCCAATCAATCTGCTTTCACCTACCCTTGCCATTAAGATAACGAGAAGCTAATGATACTTTACTTGCCCATCAGTGAGGGGAGTGTGAGTGGGCAAATTTTAGGCAAGAATTGGGTTAAGCGTGAATTGGTTATTTGGAGGAATGACTATTGGAGATTAATTAGGAAGAGTAAGAACCTTACCTGCAAAAGTCATTTGCAAAACTGTCGCACAGATAGGTGTTAGTGATCTATAAATCCTACATAAAATATAAACAAGAATAAGTTTAATTTCTGACCTGTTTTATGGTTTAATTATCATTTTTGTTCTAATTTTATTAATCTGTCTTTTTAAATGTCCTCCATGAGATATTGTCTTATACTTTTTTCAAGTAGTTTTAGGTGAACATTTAGTAAAAACAACAACGAAAGAAAATACATGTTCACTCTCATACTGTTAAAAATGGAATCACTTGCTCTGCCTTGGATAAGGATATCCTTTTTTGCCATTTAACCTGCAATCAAATATTAAGCAGAATGTATGTTCTTATTTTTTGCATGAAACCACTAGTTATGTATCACAATATAATGTAAACCTATATTGAATTATCCTCTTCATCAAATCTGAAACAGAAGAAAATCGCTTAACACTTAAACTTCTGCAACGGAACCAGGTCAAGGTTTGTCTTTGTTACAATTTCGAGACCCAATCCTACAATGTTTTGAGTGCTACCTGCAAAGTTTGAGAGTTGTCTTCTCCCCATGGGAACCAAGTGCTTTCAGCTTTCATAAGAGCTCATTGCAGGAAGCAGTCCCTTGATGAAGATGACCACCAAGAGCCATGGGCAGAGGTCATTTATTGCAAGCTTTCCCTCATCTTAATTCTGCCAGAAGATCACTTAGAAATGTAGATATTATAAGTCTGTCTGTCTTTAGATTATGGAAACTTTAGGGACCATTATTACCTCCACACACACATTTTCAAAACAGATGCAGACATCTAGAAACTACACCATTTCATGCCAAGAACTCGGTACAAAGATTCTAGATTCTACTGAGTCTTCCTTAATTTTCTCTTTAAGTAGAAATATTCATAATTTATTAACATTTTTATCTATTGTTCCATGGGACAAACATGTTGGCTATCTGACTGCCTCCTGAGTTGGTTGCATATTTGAAATGATGCAAATATTTTATACATTTATTTATAGATGATACAAAGGTAAACCATAAATGCTATTTTATCATTTATCTTCACTGTTTCTATGATTTTTTTTAATTAAAGTTAATTTTATGTATTGAATGGCCAATTACCCAGTTTGTCACAACTGGAATATTTTATTGAAGACTATCCAAAAATAATTAAATTAGGAGTTAATTTCACTGAAGTTCATGCAACTGCACCAACGTAATATAAGGTCCATCTTCCTTCATCTTTTCCTGGTTTCTTCAAAGTGGGATGCAAACTGAAAATACTGACTGAAAACTGTTCATGCTCTTTGCTGAGCTACTTTGTTTTTTGCTGCGATTAGGTTACATGTGTTGATTTTAGTTAGTCCACATGAAATGTAAAACAGTGGAAATGGAAGGTGAGTAAATGAGGAAAAGTAGAGCTAGTCAGATTTTTTTTCACTATAAATTTTGACTTGTTGGTATTTTTACAAAAAGGTTTTGGCTAAAAATTAACACTTCTTAAGAAATGTTTCATGTAATTGTAAACCCAATTAAAAATTTTGACCAGCCCTAGTGACAAGATTCCAGCTGAGCCCTTACTGTTTTCACTAGATCTATCAATTTCATGGCAGAATACTGTCCACATACTAACAATAGTAGTCACACTGTAATGCAGGGTTTCTCAAACAGAGGTCGCTGCTTGTGTAAGGAAAGCCCCTGGAGGGCCGGGCGGGTGTGTTTACCTGCCCTGTCCAGAGGTCTAGCCAATTGTGGCTCCTACTGGCTGTGAATTGCTGCTCCAGGGCAATGGGAGCTGCTGGAAGTGGCGGCCAGTACGTTCCTCAGCCTGCGTACTGAGAGTATCAACAAGCATGTGGACCAGGGTGATCCCTTTGATATAGTGCACTTTGACTTTCAGAAAGCCTTCGACAAGATTCTATGCCAAAGGCTCTTAATCAAAATAAGCAGTCACGAGATAAGAGAAAAGATTTTCTCATGGATAGGTAATCAGTTAAAAGGCAGGAAACAAAGAGTAGGAATAAATGGTCAGTTTTCACAGTGGATAGAGGTAAATGGTAGGCTCCCCAGGAATCTGTACTGGGTCCAGTGCTGTTCAACATATTCATAAGTGATCTGGAAAAGAGGTACACAGTGAGGTGACAAAGTTCACAGACCATACGAAATTATTCAAGATAAATCCAACCAAAGCAGACTGTGATGAGTTACAAAGAGATGCTTCAAAACTGGATGACTGGACAGCAAAATGGCAGATATTTAATATTGATAAATGCAAAGTAATGCACATTGGAAAACATAATCCCAACTATACATACAAAATATTGGAGTCTTAATTAGCTATGACCACTCAAGAAAGAGATCTCAAAGTCATTTTGGATAGTTCTCTAAAAACATCTGCTAAATGTGCAAAAAAGCTAATAATATTAGGAACCATTAGGAAAGGGATAGATAATGCGATAGTAAATATCATAATGCCACTGTATAAAGCCATGGTATGGCCTTATCTTGAATACTGTGTGTAGTTCTGGGTGCCCCATATGAAAAAAGATATCATTGAATTTGACTGAGGGGGGATTGTGATGAGTCTATAAAATCATGAATGGTGTGAACAAAGTGAAAAGGGAAGTGTTACTTATCTTTTCACAGAACACAAGAACCAGGGGTCACCCAATTAAATTATTAGGCAGCAGGTTTTAAAAAAAGGAAGTATTTCTTCACACAATGCACACTCAACCTATGGAATTCTTGGCCAGTGTATGTACAGAAGGCCAAAAATAACTGAGTTCAAAAAAGAATTGTATGTATTCATAGCAGATAGGTCCATCAATAGGTATTAGCAAGATGGTCAGGAACACAACCCCATGCTCTGGGGAAAGGAAATGTATTACTCAAGGTAATGTTTATAATATGCAACCTTTCACCATCTATATTCAGATATGGCTTAGATGAGTAATTAAAAATTTTTACCAGTACTTTAGTAAAGGGTAAACGCATGTAAATAGAGTTTATCCATCTCATTTGGGGAATGTGGAGTTTTGTTTAGGATAGTAAAGCCAATTCTTTTTCTTCTCTTTCTGTCTGTCTTTCAACCATCTCATGACTCTAGGATATATGAAATGGATTGGTCCACTTCATACCAGATGTATTCATTTCAGAAAACCACACTCAGAATGGGTACTAACTGTTGTCCTTAAGTATGATCTCAGCAGAGAAGTCATAGGCAGAGATTGAATTGCATTCCCATCTCTAATGATGTTTGCAAGGCAACAGGGTTGAGATGCTTGTGAGGTGTGGAGGATTGCATAACTATTGTTCAAACTGCAAGAATTTATTTTTGTTTTGAAAGATTTTACTTCTTAGAGAGCTTTTCCCTACTTAGTATGTGGAATATAGATGGAACAAATAATATTTCCACAGAAGTAACTGTAAATGTAACCATTCAATATGCTATTTGAATGGGATTTCAGGCTTCTGAGATGATGGATTTCTAACATATGCTATCTAGAGCCATATTATTTTGTATCACATTTCACAAGGAAATGACTATGATCACCATAGCTGCTGCTGCTATTCCTCTGTGCTCTTAGATTCTGTTGAAGTTAGCAAGTACTCTAAATTTCAGCTCAGTGAGACTGCTACTTCCCTCCTCTCCTCCATCTTGACACAAACACACACATACCTGGTAAGAGTCTCGGCCCTCTTTAAAATTGAAGAACCGAAAGCTCATGGCTTACATGGACCCCTGGGGACTGTCATTGACCTAGAGATCAAGTTACATCTTTCTTTTTTACTTTAAAGCTACCTTTGTAAGGAAAAGGGCTGCAAACTTACTTTTTCACCTTGAAAATGAATGTTGCAATTCTCCTTTGTTTACAGGTTGTCCAAATAATGGCATTCACACGTATGGTCTTTGCAGACCTCAATGGGTATGTCTACGCTGCAGTTAGACTCCCATGGCTGGCCCATGCCGGTTGACTCAGGCTTGCAGGGCTTGGGCTAAAGGCCTGTTGATTGAAGTGTAAACGTTCAGGCTCAGGCTGCAGTCCAGGCTCTAGAACCATTCCACCTCACAGGGTTTCTGAAGCCCAGGCTCCAGCTGAAGCCCAAACATTTACACCTCCATTTAAACAGCCCCTTAGCCCGAATCAGCTGGCATAGGCCTGGTGTGGGTTTTTAATTGCAGTATAAACATACTCAAAGACTTTTCTCTTTCCAGGACCTAAGGAAAAGGAGTGGTTGTGGGAAATACATACCTTTTTAATTGGGTAAATTTTGGTAAGGCTAGATATCTATCCAGACTCCTGAAAATCTTAAAGGAAATTCAGGGTCAGCTTGGTTTGGTGTTTGGGGGTTGGTATAGTTACAACTTTTTCCTGAGGTGCAATCAGTTGGGACAGGTAAACTACATTATTCAATTATCTTTTATATCCTCTTTGTTTCTGGAGTGGGGGAAAATAACTGGTTAACTTTAATGTTGAGGATTTTACATTCTGCTGAAAATATATGATGTACTACAGCTGCTGCTGTTTCAGATAAAGTCTGTCAGTAAAAGTAGACTCAAAGGTCAGATAATCTTTAACAACAACAAAAGAAATCACCAGATCTGGGAGTCAAACTCAGCATTAAAGAAGAAAATATTTTTCTTCTGTGGTCGACATTTCTAATGTTAAAAAGTCCCAGGCGCTTGGCCAGTTTCATTAATCATTTTCCACTGTCATAATGATGCAAGAAACACAGAATTACAGTACAGAAAACGTTCTCTGGTGAATTAGATAACATTGGACACTTTGCAAACACATGATTGTGGCCACTAGGAAAAGGCTAGCAAAGTTCTAAAAAATTCCACCCACCTTTGTAAACTGGTTACAACAGTTTGTTAAAAGCAAGGGATACCTAAACTACACACTGTTCCTGGCTGTATGATTAAACTATGAATTTAAAGTAGGGGAAGGGTCAAAGATCTCAATTCTCTTCTTAATTATATAGTTGCCAATCAGGACTGATTCTCAGAAGTTGTGTGGCCCACTGAATAAGGAACTGGACAGGGATTCAGGAGCAGAGATGGGCAAAAAAAAAAAAAAGACAAACTGATTAAAAAAAAAAAGCACAAAGGAAAAACAAACACAGAATGATGTCCATTCAAAAAACAAATTGAACAAAATATGAACAGTACATTAGAGTGATGTTATATACACAGAAGTGCTGATTAGTATTACTTGCAGAGGTGAGATAAATTTGTGTTGTACTGGGAAGTTGCTAAGGGCAGAGTGGTGCTCAGGACAGAGAAGCATAAATGTATTACCTGTACATTTAGTTAGATGACCAGTGAATCTTATAGTAACATAACATGGCTTCCATTGGTTGATTTACCCTTTTTTTTTCTGAAGAGGGAGAAATATCTATGGACCTTTATTGAGCTGTTCATCAGATACTTGAACAAAGTAATTAAAGCAGATAAACTGAAAAGCTCATTTTTTAGGCTGATAAGCAATCTTGGCCCCAGTGCTGCTCATTAGAGAAACTGGAAGGAAGCAGTCATTTTAAAGATGTATACATATTTGCAAGCAGCACAGCTGCTAATCATAAAGGCTGAAATAGCCTCCAGGGTGTCACTATGCAAAAGGAGTAGCTAAAACTGAACAGTGAATTTAGTGACTCATCTTTAAATCAGCTTGTGCCTAATCCCACCAAATCATTGCAGTACAGCAGGGTGCTGGGAATCCTGTGGAATGCAGTGGGTGAGCATATCATGAACAACTCCCTCACTCTGGCCTTTCATGGAATGGAACCACATCAGTTCTGCAAGAAAATTTGCCCAATAATGAAGAATGATACAAATAAATATTCTCTTGTTCTTGTTCAACCCATTTCTTCCTTTTCATATTTTACTCTTCACCATCTTTGGGTTTTGGTTTTTTTTGCCTAGCTGTTCTTTATTCACTGCTTCTCTTATCCCCCGCTTTTCCTCACCTTTCTTCCGGTTGCCCCGTCATGATTCCCCTGTGACTTTTATTTCTATTACAATTCATCTTAATCAGTTTCTCTCCCCTTCTAAATTCTACAAATGGCTAGGGCTAAAAGTACTCTGAAAATACATTAATTAACCAGAGAGAAAGTAGAGTGGCTAATAATTGCCAAATTACCAGAGTATGTTCCCTGGCTCCAAGCTAAATTCTAGGTGCAGAGAAAACCTTGTATAATGAAGTCGTCATTTTTCCAGACAACTTATTTTGCTCTAAGAGAGGTTAAGTATATCCAGAATTGCAGTTTGAGCAAACATTCATTTAAACCATCAAGAATGTTGTGTTCTGTTTCACTATAATATAATAAATTGTCATTATATATACCATTTCTAAAGAGTTCATATAACTTAGTTTACTTGTATGCCTAGTGCCAGGTGAGAAAGGGGAATGATGGAAATGGCTGTCAGGCATGAAACAAGTCCAGCTGTTGTGGAAGACTTGTGCAACTAAATTTCTCCCTTTTAATTTTCATCCTGCTGCTAAATGTGTAGAAAGTAAATCTTTATGCATCATCTGATAGCTTCCAGTTGCTGGAGTTTGGTTTCTGGTAAAAACCAATATATCTTTGATTTCAATTCCAATGGACTTGTACAGACCCCTTCTCCCTCACACCCCCCACACCCTGCCTCCAATTTGCTTTGATTTTCAAGTTCTAATGCAACAAAAAGAACACAAAACAAACCACTGTCAAATCCATCCAGTATCACTTAGGTTCACATCTAAATAGTGTAAACCACAACATCTGCATGTTTTCTTTATTTGAAATCTAAATCAGCCAATGTTCACTAGAGGCCAAAAACACCTAATTTTAAAAGATGACCAAGAGCCAAAAATCCCTGCTCTGACAAGATGTCTGAGAGACCATCAGTTTCCACACACAGCAGGAAAAACTCGATCAACCTCAACTGAGGGCTAAGTCATCTTGTAAGTCCATAGGCCTCATTGTGTGTGTTCTTAGTTTTACTAGTGTAAATTCAAAATAGTTCTTGGGACTTGGGTGGAGTTAATCCAGACTTATGGTAAAATAAGTGAGATGAGAATGTGAGCCAAGAGGTTGAAAACCTGTGGCTTACATGGTCATCTACTCCAAAATGGAACACTTGGATGATGCCCACTATATAGCTCCCCCCTTCCAACCCCAAAAAAGCTTACACAGGCATGAAATGCTACTAGGAACATAATTCCAGCACAGTTGATATTATTAAAATATATCATTTTTAGTAATAAAAAAAGGATCTACCTTTTGTCAGGGTAGTCTCTAATATAAACAATAGGGAAACAAATGGTTGAAATAGGTAAGAATAATTTATTTTTGGGTTTTTTACGTTCGTGCTAATTTTTCAATTTCAGAATGATCTGTACAAAAGTTGATGCTGTATCAAAAAGGTTCTCTTCTAGTTGTATCATATGCTTTGAAGTCTTATCTGCTCATTCCAAAAGTAAATTAGTAAACAAAGTTTATCACTTTGGCTTCAGTGTTAGGTTTGTCTTAAATATCTAACCAGATTGCCCATGTAAATAAAATATATCATTGTAACCTTTTAAAATGCTGTTCTTCAGAAATGTTGAGATCGTCTTCAAAACTGCTTGTGAACCTACATTATTCAGCTGTTTATTGACCTCTTAGCCACAGAGTAGTTAGGTATCTAAGTCTGTGGTCAACATTTTCTAGTCCTTAAATGAGTTCCAGAATAAAAGCTAATAAATATACTTGTGCTAATTATAGCTCTATACTCAGATTGCACTTCAAGCACTCTCATTACCTCATTTTGTGGTTTAAAGATTGAAATAGAATACTCATATTGTGGTTTGCCTTTATTTTTGCAATGTTTTGTGAAGTATGAAGACTCTTTGTACTTCAAAATTAACTTAGCTTTACTGATTATAATGTTTTTATTTGGTGACGGTTACCATGATAACTATCATCCCTAGTTATGTTAATGACAAGGCATAAATTGGATTGCTTTTTTTCAGCTATACATTTTGATTACTGACTAACATTGAATATTATGGGTGAGAGAGTCTCATTTATACTGAGGGAACTTTATTTAGCCCTAGTAGGGAAAAGAAGCCTTGGAGTACAGAATCGGGCCCTGTATTTATCCTGATACAGTTATATTTATTTTATTAATTATTTGAAAAGCAGGCTGTTAGATTGCCATAACTGGTGATTATGTGGTGGTTAGATTGTAAAGCAGACTCACTTGAACAATAAGCAGAGCCTACTGTCGAGTGGCTGGACCCATCGCATGTTCTGCATATTACTACAGCCAAGAGTCTAACCCAGGGATTCTGGGTCGAAGGTAGAAAAGCTACCAGATGGGGGAACAATAAACCTTCCCTGACCAAGCTAGTAGTTGTACTAAGCTAGTTTCAGCTGAAAGTAATTTGTGTATAGATTTAAAATGTAATAACCAAACTATTCCTTGTAACCAGCTCAAAACATAAGCTAGCCTCATTATTTTAACTACCACTGTTCTATCTTATTTTGAATCACTACTAGATATTGCTGTCTTGTTTGAATATCCACAGCAGTTTTCTTGAATCTGAGGTAGGAAGACAATTACTGCTCTGCAGTTTCAATAATGCACTAAATTAATAAGAAACACAACAGATTGGAAACAAATGCCTTGTGTATGGAGAAAATGCTTGTTGGTGATTCCTTAGTTTCTATAACTCTGATTTCAAGCTTGCCAGAGTATCTCCTGTGGAAACTTTTCTAGTTTATCGCTTCAGATGGCTCCACTGTTGGGTGCCAATGTTCGTACAGATGTACCAGCAGGGCACTTCATTTGATTTTATTATTAATTTTTTTCCCATTTGGAAAGTGTGGAAGTAGAGGCAGCTCCAGGCCCCAGCACGCCAAGCGCGTGCTTGGGGCAGCAAGCCACGGGGGGCGCTCTGCCGGCGCCGCGAGGGCGGCAGGCAGGCTGCCTTCGGCTGCTTGCCTGTGGAGGGTCAACTGGTCCAGCAGCTTCGGCGGACTTCCCGCAGGTGTGCCTGTGGAGGGTCTGCTGGTCCCAAAGCAGGCAAGTCACCGAAGGCAGTCTGCCTGCTGTGCTTGGGGCAGCAAAATGCCTAGAGTTGCCCCTGCATGGAAGAATATTCCTTTCCAGTACTTCCCTTTTAAAAATGTGTTAAAAGAATGCTACATTGAAATCAGTAAAGATTATGAATGTCATATTATAGTGAACTGAAAATGAAATACATTCCCAATAGGCCTGTTCAAATCAGATAATAAGGAATACTCTGTAACAGGTTACTTCTTAGCTATGACAGCCATAGTTGCATGATCAAGGTGACGTTTGCCACTTGCACAAAACCTATGAACCATTTACATTCTCAAAATAGGGCTTACGTCAGTTTTCAATAGTGCATAGGCCCTTGGCTGTCCCTTTGCTGCCTCTCACATGCATTTGTGTGTGTGTGTGTGTGTTTTGGTTGATGTTAGTTGAATATTACTGAACTGGAGTTGCAAACCTGTAATTGCTGCTGTTTCTGTCTGGTTCCAGATACAAAGTAGGATGTCAGAAGGATAGATTCTCTGGCACCTGCAATTTGCTTTATAGGTGCAAAACTGCAGATGTACATTTTTTCCAGTCCAAACTGCACCTATGTAAAAGTATCTCTGGAAGATAATTTTAAAATGTACATCCTTTATCTTTTTTACTGCTTTGTGGATGTTCTGTGAGCAGACTGTATCTTCCTTAAGTACCTTCGTCATTCATTCAAAACTATTCTGCGACTTCCACCCTCAAAAATAGTTTTAGCCTTGTGGACTGCCAACAGTTCAGAGTCACCATTTGCTTAGTTGTCATTGGTCAGATAAATCACAAATGTCAGGTGCACTGCTGAGTTGTGTCTGCCAAAAGATGGATCTACCTAGACAGTCCTGTAACCAGGATTATTACATCAATCTACGCAAGTCCTGGCTTTTGCAATTTTACTCACTAAAGATGCTTGGATATTTACAAAAGCCTGTACTGTAATGGATACCTAAGTGAGAGCTGCACTTTCAAAATAACTGCTAAGTAGATCTATCCCATAGTATCTATAATCTGTAGATCTAGGAAGCATTTGTTTTTAAAATGTAGTAAACTAAAGCTGCCATCACATGTCACCAGACTTCGTTGTTGTTAGAAGGGTATGAGAACTGATATACAGTATCCACCACTGTTGAACTCACTCACTCATAGTGGTTATGGGGCTGCATATGCTATTTGAATGTTTTTTTTTTAATCCTACAGGTATAATGGCAACTGTAGGGAATACAAAATCACAAGCACTGAATATGTCCAATTCTTTAGGCTTCGGAGATATCTCTGCAGTTATGTAAGTAATATTACTTCTAGCAAAACAGTAATTCTAATAGAATTTAAGTTGGGCATTGTTTTCCCTTTCTTCTGAAAAGACCTCTTTAGTAGTGACTGACTTATTTCATGTTATTCAGCATCCAAAATACAAA
The DNA here is from genome assembly GCF_025201925.1 of Gopherus flavomarginatus. NCBI lineage: Eukaryota > Metazoa > Chordata > Testudines > Testudinidae > Gopherus > Gopherus flavomarginatus. Next base: position 198,349,416 of record NC_066617.1, on the reverse strand, counting down.
TCAGATTATATAATACATGTAAAAATCTTTTTAATTCCATTTTTAATACATCACTGTGTAAAGCTCTTCCACCAGTCTGTCTGCTGTAGCTCCTAATGCATTTCTAATTTTACATCTGTTGTAACATCATTGTGAACTACTGAGTTTCTAGCTCTGCATTAGACTAGAAAAGCTTAAAACTTATAGAGAATTTTAACACTCATGAGGTAGAAAGAGATGAGGGTAATTTAGAATTCTTGTTCCTTGGCTTGTATGTATAGCTTGCTTGAAAAGTAATGTTATTCTGGGTGCCATGTGGAGGTTGTGTTTTTGAAATTATGTGAGCTAACAAGCAGACTAGATGGAATAGGTCCAGTCCTAAATTTTACAACATTCCTGGGAAAATGAATACTTTCCTTTCCTGTGATTGAGTCGATTGGTTTATCTGTGACCCTTCATGGTCTTCCCGGCATCTGTGGCAAATCTGCCATGGCTTTTGCCAGTTTGTGAGGCTTCATGTCCCCTGGTGACCTGTAAAGATGGACTGGGAAAGCCAGAAGGCAAGGACAACAAGCAACTTTTAGAGCAGGGAAGGTGGTTAGGAAATTGATATCCTCCATGTCCCACTGGTTCTGGAGTTAGACAGGTTCATGGACAGATTGTTGGGGGCACAATGTTTTGGCTAAGGGAGATGTTTGTAGTGTAGGACTGAGGGAGGATGTTTGCAGTATAACCTCACTTTTATCATGATGCAGGTATTCATCTTTTAAACAAGACCAATCTTAATTGAGAGAGATTTATTTTTAATGTTAATTTTAATATAGGATTTTATATTACATGTTGTGTCATCAAAATTCCTCATCACTGTCAAGCAGAGACAGGAATCCTAACTGTTTAGGAACCTATATCTTTTGTATGGCTGTGCTATGCACTAACTACTTCTCCAACCATGTTTTGTTTTTAATTAATTATTTTTTTCTTTTAATTACTTAGGCTGGTATCACTGTCCAAAAGATTTTTTTTTTAAAGTAACAATTTTAAAATCACTTTGATACACTTGCTACCTCTTGACAGATACAAGAATCTTTAGTTTGTGTGAGGAACAATTTCTCCCAAAAGCTTTGAGTAAAGTTCTAACGCAAATGATATATTGCAAGTCCAGATTTCAGAAGTCAAGTCTTTTTTCCTCTAGGGTTGTGAGAAAGGGTAGCTCTGTAAGCAAAGCCCATTTCGGAGGGGTGGGGGTTATATGTATTAAAGTTCTTGATCTGGTTGAAAGAACATGGATAGTTAAAGGTCAGGTACTGTTGGTTTTAGAAAAAAAGAAGAAGCGGGGGGAGTAGGGGAAGGAGGGGTTTATGTCAAGAGGCTGCAGGATTTTGTAAAATGTTCCATCTGCAATTTCAAAACAAAATGCATGATCAGCTCAGTAAAATAAGCCCTTGTCATCCTTTACTTATCAGCGTAGTGGTTTTTAGAAATTTCAGAGATGTCCACGTAGAATTTGAAAGGACGATTTCTCATATCAGAAATATAGCTGTAGTGTCTCAGATGGCTATATTTAAACAATTTATAATATGCACAATTTACAATGGTCATCTTTGTTGCTACTGTGTAGCTCACAAGGGATTGCTAGAGCAGTAGTTTGGCCTTTATCAGGATGTTAATGGCAATAGACACCTTTATTTTTCTGTTTAGGCTAAAAATTCATAATGAGTTTATGTAAAGGAGATTTTAATATTTAACTGATATTAGAGATTTTAAAATATCCTAAAGGAAGTTACTTGAATCTCGTATATTTGGGCTAAATTCATCCCTAATGTAGATTCATTGGAGTTATATTACATTGTACTTTTCATGCCTGGCCAATATGTTGCCCCTAAAATCATTTTCTTATCTCCCTTCAACTGTATTACTACCACAACCACTGATTCCCTGCACTAGATTCCAGTCTCTGTCCACATTAAATCCCTAATCCTGCAAAAACCACTGTGGACTAAATGGAATAGATAATCTGTTGCATCAGAGCTCTGCAGGGAAAAGTGTTGGTTTCCAACTTCCTGATTGTTCATGCCAGACCCAGCACCACATAAAGCTGTGTGGCGGCAGTCTAATTTATACTACTGTTATGGGGTCCTTAATGTAACCTAGACCAGTGAAAAATTATTGGGAAGGGTACCTTCTACCGTACTAGCGCCCACCCTCAACATGCCCATCTGCACCGGAAACAAAGGCTGGGAAACAGAGCCAAGCAGCAGCACAGATGCACTGGAAGAAAGTTGCCATATACTAGGGGAATTCCCTGCTGGCAAAATGTGACTATATTGTGGTCCCTGAGTGGTGAAAATGGGCTGTAATTAATCTTAAGAATTTGGCCAAAGTGAGTCTACTCAGAGGTAGAAGTGAATATGGCTGCTGTCTCTGCCAGGAATAACCTCCCAAAATATCAATTAATCAGTGACTTATTTTACTTTAAACTAATTAATCACTGGACTCCAGTCCAGATTCTAAGTGAGAAGTTATATTTTGAAGCACAAATCCCACCAGAACGATCTATTGTAACAAGGGGGTTATAGCCAGTGAATGATTCATAGCTGAAAAGAGTTACTATCTTTTCATAAAGTCTTACTGCCATTTTGCAAAAATTCTAGGAGAAAAAGGTTCAGTGAATTTTTCAGATAATTTGTAAAATTAGTCTTTAACTGCACTACATAGCTTAAACGGCAAAGTACAAAGTCAGGGAAGGAAGTGGTCAAACAAGTGAACTTTCCTTTGGAAGGGAGAGTCAAATTGTTGTGAAGCCGGGGAAAAAGAAGATTTCTACAGGTATTGCTGCTATTGCTACACCTTTTTAATAGCAGCAGGCAGATCTAAACTCGAACTATACAAGTAAATTGTAGTTCAAGGTCCAGGATGGTAAGTCTTTCTTGTTCACTTGGAGTGTTACAACGATCCCATACACTTCTTCATGTCTCTTTTGTTTTTTTACAATTCTCTTTCAAAGTACCTAATTGTTCTCACTCATATTCCTTCACTTTTAGCTAAATAAACAAAAATCTACACAGACTTGAAGAAGATCTCTGCTCGTTAGTTCGAAAGCTTGTCTCTTTCATTAATAGAAGTTGGCTCATTAGAAGATACTACCTCACTCACCTTGTCTCTTAAATATTTTTTTCTAAAAGAGCATTCTACAGAAATCGACCATATCTTCTCAGTACTGTGAGAATGTGAGTGCGAGTCAGTATTTTGGAGCAGTATTACAGTATAATTCTGTTGGATGGGAGGAGGTATGTTTTCAAAAAGAAAATATTTTTACTGCTGAAATTATATTTGTTTATGGCAAAACCTCACAATACCACTTTAACATAAAATCTTGCTTTCCCCAGTAAGAGAGAAGCCCAAAGATTTCTGGTTCTTCTGTAAGAATCTTTCTATGCAACTCCATCCTCTGTCTCATTTATTTATTTAATCTGTAATTAATTGACAAATATATGACATCTGAAACATGCCCATCCTTACAGTATCTAGGTGAAAGATGCACTCATTAAGGACTTGCATTAAGTTTGAGATGCACCAGTTTTAGGTTTAATTTCTTTTACTCAGATTTTATTTTCTTTTTTTAATTTCATGGTGACTAAGTCCTCATCTGAGAGGAATAGGTGCAATACCAAAAAGATAAAAGTGGATGGAAGTCACTTAATAGTTCTCTGGGGGCTTGAGATTTTCAAAAGCACTTACATGATTTAAGAAAATCTGAGAGACTTATGCTGTTAAGTCACCTAAACATGTTTGAAAACTCCATCCTAGGTGTCTAAGATGTAGAGAAATTGGAGAGGGTCCGGAGAAGAGCAACAAGAATGATTGAAGGTCTTGAGAACATGACCTATGAAGGAAGGCTGAAAGAATTGGGTTTGTTTAGTTTGGAAAAGAGAAGACTGAGAGGGGACATGATAGCAGTTTTCAGGTATCTAAAAGGGAGTCATCACGAGGAGAGAGAAAACTTGTTCACTTTAGCCTCTAATGATAGAATAAGAAGCTATGTGCTTAAACTGCAGCAAGGGAGATTTAGGTTGGACGTTAGGAAAAAGTTCCTAACTGTCAGAGTAGTTAAACACTGGAATAGATTGCCTAAGGAGGTTGTGGAATCTCCATCTCTGGAGATATTTAAGAGTAGGTTAGATAAATGTCTATCAGGGATGGTCTAGACAGTATTTGGTCCAGCCATGAGGGCAGGGGACTGGACTCGATGACCTCTCGAGGTCCCTTCCAGTCCTAGAGTCTATGAGTCTATGAATTTATGAGTCTAAGGTCCAGTGATTTAGTTCTTTGGGACCCTGAGGATTCAGGCTAATTTGAAAATGAGTATATGCTCTTGATGAGAGAGTGAGGTAAGTTCCATCTGTCTCCCAAACATTTCCAGCTGTGTACATCCATGTACGTGGTGATAGATGCTCTGATGTTTCTGTGATGTTACTGTGTATCCTGTGAAGAAGATGCAGTGCTGGGTTCAATCAGCATAGTAATGACATTGGAGTCTAGGATGTTTTGCATGTGCACTCGCGCTCTTTCTCTCCCCTCTCCCCCACCCCTCCAAAAGGTTTCAGGTGAGTGTTGAAAAGGAAGAGATTGACCCTTTCAGGACTCTACCTCAGAGGACTGTTGGGGGAAAAGGAACCAATACACAAAAAATTTATTGGTATCCTGAGATACAGGTGTATACCATATGGTGCACCAAAATTGGCCAGCCGAGTGGCCTAGAAATAGTGCTTTGAACAATCATGTTGGAGATCTAGAGTTAGCTACTCTTCCCAGCCTCTTGTTTCTTAAATTGGCAAGGACTGCAAGTGCAGTTTGCTCTCAACACATAAAGGACAAATAGAATTGCTCTAGTGTCTTACCAAGCAACAGCATTAGCAGACGCAAAATAATTCCTATACAGTTATATTGGGTGGAAGTAGACTAACCTTCTGGGAGGAGTTTGTAATGGTTAAATCATGTGGGCTGGGGACAATCTGCTGAGCAGTAATGCACCTAGAAATACCACAGTGAAAAAAGTATTCAATTAAACATGCATGAAGCTGGACCTCTTAAAAATAAAGCTTTTTGAAAAATTATTTTGTAGCTAGTTTAGAATAAATAAGAAAAATTGAAGAGGTGAAATCAATATTCTCCACTTCTAATGTGTGTCTTGAGAATGTATAAATAAACATTTTACAAAAGACATTAACAATATTTTTTTTTTGTCCAGTGATCATGTGCTAGATGTCTTCTGTAACACTGGCAAATGTGAAGTCATCAATGTACTAAAATAGTTGCATCTGCCAATTGAAATTGATGTGCTGCAGTGCTAATAGTAACTGTAATATAATGTTAGACCCTTTTATATAATATATTACACATAAGAAAATTACACTGAAAGAAGATTATTAAGGTTACAAAGTGAAGCACTCAAAAGTTAGGAAATACCGGAATTGAGGTTGTCTGTGCAACATTAATTTGCCTGCTCATGCCTCCATTGTGCATATGCATTATGATAGCCTTTAATTACATGAGTACATGGTAATTTTTCCACTGGACGCCTGTTTTATTCAGCACACAGGGTGGAGGATGCTCACTTAATGGGCAACGATACAATATTTTGTTTTCTCCTCATTCTCCAATGTGGCTCCATCTCATATTTAGTGTACACTATTCAAACCCTGCTCTGAAGACAGAATTATTAATTTCCCGATAGTCTTTTTCTATGCCAGTCATCACTACTCTTCACTACAGTGCCTGACTGCTTCACAAACATTAATGAAGTTACTTTCGTGACACCTTAGAGATGAGGGGATGTGTCACAGACTGGTGAATAGTTGTTACCTCTTACTCTGTAGCCCTAAGTGCCTTATGATGTCTTGCCAATGCATTCTACATGTGCATTGGGCCATTCTGGTCCAATGCCTTGGTTGCAGGAGCCCACCTGCAATATCACAAGCTTCCACTGGTCTTCACCAACTTTTGTTAACAATTGGTATGGCAACTCCATAACCTCCCCGTACATGAATGTCCCCCAAAACATGTGTTCTGAAATGTCCAACCTATCCTGGAACAATAAGAGGAATGTTAAGGTTTGATGCTCATTTAAAGCATCAATATTCAACAGTTTGTTACTTTAACTGGAATTGCCAACCAGTTCAGCTCAAACACAGCACTGGATTGGTTTAAATTAAAAATAAAACAAGTTTACTTGATTAGAAAGAGAGATTTTAAGTGAGTGTACAGGTTTATTGATTAACATCTATAATGGTTACAAGAGAAATAAAGACAAAATGCTTTCTAGAAACTAAAACTTGGTTCAAGATTAAAATCCTCACCATGTTTCCATCAAGATCAGTAGTCAAACTCCTGGACCAGGATCTATCCTCGAAAGTCACAAGGCTGGTACCTTTTGTTCTCTCAGATGAAATATAGATACCGTAAATACATTCTTGTTGTCTTTCAAAGCACTTTGAAAGTAATGCCCCAGGTGGGGAAACCACATTGCTTTCCTAGGGTGCAGTAATCCCTGCTTGGCCTGTAAAAACGTTTTAAGAGCTATCATATCACTTTATGTCCATAATTTTGTATCAGTTATTTGCACCTACATTTCATTATACTAATAATCAGTGATTCCTGAGTTTTTCATTGACATTAATCAGATACATTTCATCACATTAAGGAACTGGGGTATATTTGAAGTGGCTAAGTCAGCTGCTATTCATTACCAGATATCCAGGTGCTTCTTAGCCTCTGCCCTTGGGTTGTTCTTAATGTCAGTGGGCGGTATGATACCCATCTGTAAATGGGGAAATGAGGCGCAGGGCAATTATTGTCAATGATGCCTACAAATTTTAGGTGCCCAAGCTGAGACACCTCAGACCTAATTTTTCAGAGTGCTTACCATTATATAACATGTGCAAACTGCAATTTCTCAAAGGCTTTTAATTTGTCAAAATGTGTGAGGATTTTCATGGGGATTGCAAAAGACATATTCTTGACACAAAGGCCAAAATTTTCTAAATTTCAAGTTTCTGCTCCAAAGCTCGGGGGAGCTAGAAGTTTTTGAAGAAAGAGTCACCAAATTTTTTTAATGTGGGCAAACCAACTGATTGAGGGGAGGGATAGTTCAGTGGTTTGAGCATTAGCCTGCTAAAGCCAGGGTTGTGAGTTCAATTCCTGAGGGGCCATTTAGGGATCTGGGGCAAAAATCTGTCTGGGGATTGGTCCTGCTTTGAGCAGGGGGTTGGACTAGAGATCTCCTGAGGTCCCTTCCAACACTAATAATCTATGATTTTTTGCCCTAACCTTGTTCTCAGAAGAGGATGAACCATTTTGTCTGAAATTTTTCAGGAAGAATCAGCCTGAGGCAGACAGCTAACAAAGAGAATTTCAACTAAGGTAGTTTAAATAAACAACTGAAAACAGTGTATTGTGATTGGAAGTCTCAGGCAACCTATAATGCCTTGAAAGAAGTACAAGATCATAATAAAAATAAAATGAAAATAGTCGTCATATCAAAAAGTTAAGGTGACATCTCAAAACTAAAACATGCAGCAATCACAACTAAAAATCTGGTATAGCTGGATGTCATAAATCTTTCTTTTTTTATGATGTAGTACTGTATGGTATGTACAGCACATAACTGTGTAAACTGTTAGAAGTGGTGCACAGTAGCATGCTAGAAAGTGTCAAACAGTTGGAAAAGTGTTTTCTTCTTTCTCCCTTTTTTTATATTTTTGTGTTGGATTTGTTTCAAGAAATTTTGAATCAGTTTAAACTTTTAATGGCTTAACCTGTGTATGAACTCTGGAACGTGTTTCCACAAACTCCATTTGTCCTCTGTTTAATGAATGACACAGGTTGGTTAGATACTGTCAAACGTTATTTTATGGCAGTAAGAAGTTTGCAGCTATGCTATCTTGAGAATCCAATGAACAAAAATATCTGACATTTATAGTACTTAAAAAGGTTTTATGAACAATCTCCACACTGCATATCCTTAACTCAACTCATTTCTTCCATTTCTGTAGTAATATATTTGTACTCAATAACTTTAGAGAACTTTGGGGCCTTCTTGTACTCAAATAGAAAGCTCTTTCTAAGCTAAAATTCATAACATTGTAGCATTAACTTACCCTTCCAATACTGCAAAATCTATATATTTATTTTTAAAAATGTAGTTTTCAGTTTCATACAGCTTATTCTTGTAAAATTGTGGGGGGGTTCTTTCCCCTTCCACCACCTGTTAGTGAATTGGAAGGGAGTTGATTAGAATTTATGGGGTTTTTGTTTTGTGTAGTATTTACAATTTATCTAACATCATAATTCTCTGATTTTTATCTCGTCTGCTCTATATAGACCTGCTCAGTTCCCATGAAAGTCAATTAAGAGTTTAATTGACTTAGGGAGTTGGATTGAGCAAATACCCTACTCAGTGGTTGTACTTTATGTGGGTAATTGACTGTACATATGAGGGGTTCCACAGTGGGGCACTTCAGTCAGTCTTGCTGATTTCTGCAGTTGTTGATTTCTGATGAGAAACCATACCAAGATGCTCAGCTACTCAACTCTAGAGCTGACCAGAATATATCTTGGGTTTAGTTTTTTGTTTCTACACGCCATTCCTGCAAAAATGTTGACTCATCAAAAAGCATAAAACAAAGCATTTCACTTTTTGGCAATCAGAAGCAAATAATAAGAAAGATTGTCAAACTGCTGAAAACTGAAATTTTGTGGTTTTGACAGAAAATGTTTGGTTTTCATCTGAAACATTTTTGGAGGACAACGAAGAAACTTTCCATGCATTTATGACTAAATGAAAAACTACAGTTTTTTAAAACTTTTGACAAGCCCTGTTCAGCCCTCTGAAACTCAGGTCACTTTTTAAAAATTGCTAAATAAGAATTTAGTTTCCTAAATTTAGGCACCTTAGATTTCCTTAGATTTCCTGGTGAGAAATGTCCTTAGAAATTCCCAATGGAGATGGATATATCCCGGATAGATATTTAAAATAGAGTAATATATTGTTTATATTTGCAATACTACATGTAATTTAATAAATTATAGTCCTCAAATGGTACTTTCTAAGACCTACATTTTAGAGTAACAGTTAAGTAAAAACATATGCAGTGAGAACTATAAGTTTCTATAGTTAATCCATTCACTTACACCTATTGCTAAACAGTTTATCCTACATGCCACTTGCTCTTATGTACTATGCACACCTGTGATTTTGTTTTATACTTGATCATTGTCCCAGCCACACAGGAAGAAAGAGATGCTACAAGGGATGTGGTTTAATTAGACTGCAACTTTATTAACTTATCTGGGCAATGCTCGGCAATAGATTAAACACCTCAGGACTATTCTTTCCTTAATATTTTTCACCTATTTGGGAGAGCTGCTGTCAGCCCTCCCAACTTTAACCTGGTCCCAAGTCATTGCTGAGACACCAGGCCCTTCCTTTGTATGAGGCTTAAGTGACTGTGGAAAGGGGATTGTCTCCACACTGTACTATGGAACCAGATCGCCTAGGAAATGAAAAGAGAGTTCTTTCTGGGAAGAATGGAGTTCTGGAAAGTTCTGTCTGGTATGCATGGGTTAGTGGCCCATCTAAGGTCCTCCCAGGCAGCCTGTTGCTTGGGTGATGCCCCTCCCTCCTCACTTCTCCCCTACTCCTTTGGGTGAACTCTTAAAGGAGTCAGACTCCTTTTCTTCACACTGGCTAGACTAAATATAGACCCAGCCTTATTGTCAAGTTTATGGGAAATGCATTTTAAAGATGTATGTTACATTAGCTACTACTTCAACAGGATTCTGACCACAAAATTTCTTTAAAAAATGCACCAAAAAAAGTTAAATCTTGTTGATAAAGACCCTCCAAATTAATTTTTTAAAGAGGATTAATAAAAAAAATTGAGAAAGCTGAGATACTATACCAGGGGTCAGCAACCTCTGGCATGTGGCTCGCCAGTATAAGCACCCTGGCGGGCTGGCCCAGTTTGTTTACCTGTCGCATCAGCAGGTTTGGCCAATCGCGGCTCCCAATGGCTGCGGAAAGCAGCGGCCAGCACATCCCTCGGCCCCGCCGCCCCCATTGGCATAGGACGGCAAACCTCAGCCAGTGGGAGCCACAATCGGCCAAACCTGCTGATGCGGCAGGTAAACAAACTGGCCTGGCCCGCCAAGGTGCTTACCTTGGCAAGTTGTATGCCAGAGGTTGCCAACCCCTGTACTATACCTTCAGAGAACTTGCCCCTGGAACTTGTTTCTTGTAAAATATTCATAATCTGAATAGATTAAAAACTGTAAATTGATTGGAATCATACCTAACTTTGATTTTTTCTGAGGAATAGTTTCAAGTAACTTTATGGCTTACAAGGCCAAGCCCTATGTGTGTACATTTTGTGAAGTTACTCTACAAGAGTGAGGTGTTACTAGGAGCCAATAGATTAATCAACTCCATATTCATTACATTATAAACTGAACCCTCAGATTGAGTCAACAGCAAAGAAAAGAAAAGTGGTAGCTCATTTGGATGACAATTCCATTGAGCAAAAAAGCTCACAGTTAAGGTCATTAATAACTTCAATACAGAGCAAGGTGAGAGACTTGTGGTGTACATATTGCGAATTACTTTTAATATTCAAAGTTTTTATTAATTCTAAAGCCAGAAGGGACAATTGTTATTATCTAGTCTGACCTCCTGTATAACACAGACTTAGAACTTCTGCAAGATAATTCCTAGAGCAGATCTTTAGAAAAACATCCAATCTTGATTTAAAAATTGTTGATGGTGGAGAATCCACTACAACCCTTGGTAATATAAAGTTTATATACAAAGTTACTAATGTCCATAATGGTCTTAATGTCTTAACCTTTTGACAAAGAACATTTTTAATGTTCAAATGGGGGGAAATGCTATTTGATTATGGGGCATTTTTGTTCTTCATATGAAGTATTGTATGCACCCCACTTTTCCATTTAATGAATTTTTGGGGAAAAAATGTTTGCTACACCAGACTCTTGCTATTGCGACAATATAATCACAGTTGGTTGGTGGACAAAGATTTGTCCATATTTAAGACCAAGAAGAAAATCTTTGAGCAAATAGTTATTCCCCCTCCAAAATGCAGATTCAAGTCAACCAAAACTATTTGTGTATTCAGTTTTGAATCTGGTGAATAGTTTCAACCAAAATAAAGAAAAAATCCATAAATATCAAAACATTTTGTTTCAGCATTTCCAAAATGAACATTTACACAATTAGAAGTTTCATTTCAGAATTTACCTAAAATGTTTTTCTAAAAATTAAATTAACCCCTCTTAGTAAAAAGAAAGAAGAAGGAAACCTGAAAAGAATGTATTTGTTTGCTCTTTGCTCTTTTTGGTTTGAGCAGCAGGCAAAAATAAACTGGTTTTATGCTTATCACTAATTTATAGATTGATTCTTGAACATCTTTTCTTCTGGTAAAATTGATTATTTCCCTTTCCCGTCTTCAACTTCTGAACATGCAAATCCATGTTCATTACAGCTAAGTGAAAACTGAAAATATTAGTGTGTCAATATTCATTCTAATTTTAAAACAATCTTACTTTGGGTGTGTCCATGCCCCTTTTTGTGTTCCCCAACCAGTGAACATTTTGCAAACATATTTTACTGGTGTCAGTTCTTAGGAATGCAAATGTTAAACTTGAGTGTCCAAATAATCACTGAAATTTGGAACTTCAGAACTAACCAACAATATAGTTCAGAATTCGAATTGTGAATTGCTGACTTTACATGCTAATACGCTATTTGCAATTGATTTAACTGACAAAAAGAGGTGATTTTAAATTATTCATCCATTATTCAGTGTAATACAGATAAATATTTATTGTTCTAGCAAGTAACTATTTTTTCTGTAACAATGTCTAGCATGTGCTCCTAAAAGTAGGCATGAGAAATATGCAAAATCCTAATATACTTTTAAGTTTATTTTTAATTTTAAGCACCCAGAATCCACCAAGCAGAATGTGTTGTCTAATAGAAGTGAGTCAGATCTACTCCTTCTCATTTATTTATACTGCTTTATTTTTTTAGTCAGATTTTAGATTCATCCACAGTTTCAGTGATCTCTTATTGCTGTTAAATTTTTTTTAAACAATATATTCTAAGGCCAGGTCTATACTATAAGCTTACCTCCATATAACTACATAGCTCAGGGATGTGAAAAATCCACACTCCCTGAGCTACGTAGATATACCAACATAGCCCATGTGTATAGCTACGACTTCCCTCAGAGGCGAAGTACCCGTGCTGACAGGAGAAGCCCTCCCGCTGTCCTAGGTAGCATCTTTACTGCAGTGTCGCAGCATTTAAGTGTAGACCTGCCCTCAGGCTCAGTTCTGCAAAACTTGAATGCTTAGAACTTCCATTGAGCGCTATTACTAAGCTGTGCATGGGGGCTTGTAGGACTGAGCCTCTGTTTCATAATTTTACTTGTTATAAATGATTAACACAGCAATTGCTTTACTGGATTAGACCCCCCAGCCCATCTAATGCAATGTCCTGTCCTTCTCTGTGACCAGCAACTTCAGAGACAGATGGAAGAGAGTTGGTTATAATCCTGTACTAATGAACACTTTTATCTAAATGAAATTGTGCTCAAATTTAGAATCCTAGTCATAGAGTTTTTAAGGCCAGAAAAGTCCACCAGATAATCTAATCTTACCTCCTGTATATCACAGGCCACGAACATCTCCCAGCACCCACACACTAAACCCAACAACTGAAATGAGACCAAAGTAAATGAGACACACAGGCTAGACTATTATGTGATGCAGGCAGAGAATAGGAAAGACCAAAGTGCACCAGTGCTTGAGGACTCTGCAATGGCAGGGAATTGATTAAGTGAGAGATACCCAGATAATCCTGACAAGTGACCCACGCCCCCACATTGTGGAGGAAGGCAACCCATCTCCCATTCCTAAGGTCACTGCCAATCTGATCTGGGGGAAGATTCTTTCCTGACCTCACATGTGGTGATTAGTTAGACCCTGAGCATGTGAGCAACAACCAGTCAGCCTAAGCACTGCCCAGTATATCACTCCTGACCTGAATGGTTCTCCCACTCTGTGTGAAAAAGCTGTTGCTGTTGTGTAGTGCAGAAGTTGCAAAAATCAAAAAGGCCATACTGGCAAACAAGACTCTGGGCTGCAATGGAGATGAAGAAGAGCAGGTTGCAGCATTAGCAGTCTGTAGCTTCTGTGGTTATATAAAATGTAGTAGTTAAATGCAAGCTTTCCTTCCTTTACTATAAGAACCAACACACATGTACTTGTTGAAAAGGCAGAAGCTGGGGGTGGGGAAGAACAACTGGGAGCTGACTTTGTTGGTTTGTTTATTTACTGTGAATTTTGCAAGTCTCTGTGGCTTATTTGTGGTCTGGATCAAACCTGTGCTAAGGATGAATCTGCCAAACTCATTTTATATAGTTAAAAAGAGCTACAATATGTTGTTAGTGTTGGTGGTGGTGTTCTTAGAAAAGAGACAATCAGAGCTGCCCAGAGGATTCAGGGGGCCTGGGGCAAAGCAATTTTAGGGGCCCCTTCCATTAAAAAAAAAGTTGCAATACTATATTCTCATGGGGGCCCCTGTGGGGTCTGGGGCCAGGGGCAAATTGCCCCACTTGCCACCCCCCTCCCCCGGAAGCCCTGGAGTCAATATACAACACTCAAAACAGATGTTTTGATGTGGTGGTTGTAAAACACACATTTCAGCAAAACCCAGCTGCAAGTGATGAACTATTGCTCTGATAATACTGTTACATCCAGAAACAAAATGGACATGAATCATGACAGTGGTTTGAGGAATAGCAAGCTTGTTTCTACTCATCTCATAAACCTATGAGATACTGTTTGTTCTTCTAAAAGGAAAAAAAAAAGATTGAATAGTGTGGAGGCATAACCAAAACAAAAAAATCAACATGAATATTCCTAGTACTATATTACAAAGTGAAATATTTTGTTACTTTCTATTTAAAATGTTTCTCTGAACTAGTGTTGAGGCAAAAAGGACAGAACAACTATGCAAAATGAGATAAGACAGATAGATAGTTAGTATTTTGACCTTCAAGGAGGGAAGAATAAAAACAATACAAATAGTTGATTTTTATTTATTCATTTATTTTACAGATTCCATGAGAATTATCTAGCAGAGTACTTGGGCCCACTTAGGAACAGCAACAAGAATTGATGAAAAATGGTTACTCAGCCTTACATTTTAGCAACTTTATATAGTGAACTCATCTGTTTTGATGCCAATATAATTTCAGAAGTGCCAGGAAGATGGAAAAACAGTTTAATAAGAACCATGTTTAAAAATACTTTAAATGGTTCTGTTTATAAAACATATATATAATATACAGAGTCTTTTCAGAGTTATTAATTTTAATGCACATGGAAACATTTAGTATGTACTTTTCCTATTAATGTTCTTTTTAAAATTTATTAGTAGCTATAAACACCTCAATACTTGAATGCTAGAAGACAGGGAATGGAGCACTTCATGATTACCTGTTCTGTTCATTCCCTCTGGGGCACCTGGCACTGGCCACTATCAGAAGACAGGATATTGGGCTAGATGGACCTTTGGTCTGACCCAGTATAACCGTTCTTATTTCTCAAAGTGGTGCACAGACATTATTTAACTGTGTGATAAATATTCTCCCCTTTTCACAGATGAACAAACTTCACAAAGAAGGTTGAATGCTACACATCTAGGACCTAGAAAATATGAAGGGGAAATATTTCTGGTTATAGCAGCTGTGTAAGTTCAAGACAGATATCTGTTTAATAACTCTGATGATTAAACTGGGGAACATCCTGCAGGAGGGGATACTCCTTGGCTCAGCCCCCTTCTGCACACTGCTGAGCTGGAGCAGTAGGACTTCCATGGCTTCCATTACAGAATGGAGCCACTGTTCCTCCCCTCTGCAGATTTTGCAGCTTTTTCTGCCCTTTCCTCCATGTTGCAAAATTAATTTGCCCAAGCTCACACAACAAATTAGAAGCACAGCTGGGAGAAAACCTGTTCCTAATGGTTATAGGCAATGCTTCCTCCCTGGCCCCTTACCCCAAACACCCTTCATTCCATTTGTGATGTTGTGTTTTTTCCTTCTTGGTGTACCTTTCTTTTAGACTTCTGTTGTACTAGCATCAAGAAATCAAGTTAATCAAAAGCAAGGGTAAAAGGGATTAGGAAGTGCAGTGGGTGAATACACTCATTTTTTTTTCACTTCACTTGTTGAAGTTACAAATGGAAAGGCATCCCCATTACACATCAAAAAAGTGCCAAATATGGGTTATAATTGCAAGTCTTTGATAATGAGGGACCTATATTTGCAACAGAATGGGGAAAAAAATCTGTCCTTTTACTAAGAGCTCAGTTGCAACTTTCTGGCATAGCCCTGCATTTGGCTTTAAAGGAGGGAAGTAAGAATAGCTGCACCACCCCAAGGTGAGCCCTTAGAGAAATGTAAGCCCCAAAGCTTCTAGGTTGTGCTGGGAGGAGGAACATCTGAAACACTCCTTGAAGACATGCAGCATATTCTTACTCCTTCAACCACATGTTCTGATGTCTACAGGGAGAGCAGTTTGGTTCTGCCCACTCATTGCACTGCCCCATTCCTGCAAGTTGCTCTTTCGGTACTTGTGGACTGCTAAAGGGGAAGGAAGCCCTTAATTATCAAATGTCAGTCTAGAATAAACACACACCTAATCAGTCTGTGCCATTACTCACAGGAACATCTTCATCAGGTTTGAAGGTGCTTACCAGAGCTGTGCCACATGATGTGTAGCTTGTGTACATTCTCTTTAGTAATTGTTGAAACCCAGCATGCAGTTGCTCTGCTGGAGTTTGGGTTAGGAAGATCATCTTCCAGCTTTTTTGTTTATTTATCTAACAATTTACATGTGTCATCCTCCAGAATGGCTAGGATAACTGATCAGAGTGGAAACCAAGATAAGAAGAGGACATAAGTGCCAAGTGTAGAGACATAAGTCAAATGGAAGGGTGAGTCACAGATCAGATGAAGGCGAATAGTCCATGCATATACCTAATGGGTTCAACACAAAGAAACCACACACACCACAATACACTAGCACAGAAATGAGAAATCTAAACTGTTTAAAATATCAGAACAATAAAAATGATTTATAATTTGACTTTATTATAGAAAAACACACTGAAACATCACCTTCACAGGGGAATACCGAAATTGACATTGAGAGAGACATTGAAAGTCAGAATGGGAAAAGGTCCTGCCCATACTATTTTCCTCTCCTCCTCGCTGCTCCTTAGGTCTGCAGTATGTAGCAAATACATCCACATCCGAGTGGAACTAGAGCTGGAGCTGTGTAAGGCTGAACGTATCCAAGGCTGATTCTGGCTTTGTGAGCACCCAAACTCGTCTCTGACAGATCACTAGGCCAATCACATCTAACAGTACAGTCTAACAGGGAAAATACAATATTTGCTAAATAATAAGGCTATGCAGGCTTTGAACTGCCGCATAACGAGAGCAAGCTCTGAAATTTAATGATGTATTTAGCAAAGTTCTCTAAGGCTAAAGCTTCTACGTCTTCAGTAAATTGATGAACCATTGTGTGGTGTTGAGGCTATTCTAATTAGGAATGACACTGCAAACATTTTAGCAGGAGACTTTTATTTTTTTGTTTGTTTTTCACTGAATAGCTATTTGAATCCTGCAGCCACATGGCTTCTAACACGTACATGCCTCTAGCAGAAGTTGCCCTTCACCTCATCTTGCTTCTTTGAGAGGCTGGATAATGAAGTACTTTCCCAATAACTATGAAAAAGAACACACAACATCTACTGTACGTTATTGTTGGCATCTTGAATTGGCTTGTCTTCTGCAATTAAACAGAAGTTCTAAAAGATTCCTGGTTCAGCGTTCTTTCAGTACTGGAAAAGAGTAAAACATGCTCAAAAGAAAGAGGGCAGAAATGCTCATCTAGACTGCAACATGAAATACACAGATTGGAAAGGAAGTGCAGAACTGAACAGATTAAACAAAAAAAGAAAAAACAATAAAACAAAATGAAAAGATAATGCTATAGAAGTACAAAGATTACAAACAACTTAATTTGTATTTAAAATGGCAAATCAGATGTGTAGTTGGTCATATGCATTTGATAATTTTTATTTCATGGAATTTTTCACCCTGTCACATTCTTGTTTTATATGTAATTTCAATAACAAAAAAGAGAAATATTACTTTTTGCCATGATTTCTATGTTTTTTTGCTGTACAAAATTGCCTCTTTACTAAAAAAAATTGTTTAGCTTAGCAAAATTGTCCGCAAAAAGGCCCATTTTTCACTTCACAGTAAAATCTAAAGACCTTTTTAATTCTGCCCACTTTTTAAAGTAATTATGTGTAGCCTTAGTTCCAGGCCTATATAAAAACCCGTTTCTAAGGCAAAAAAGGGACAAGCTGACTAAATAGTATACAGTGTGTTCTATTAATTTAGCTCAACAAGTCAAAGGTGCTTATGTGACCCTGTCATTGCCCAACATTAAAAAATGTAACAGTGTTTGGGATTTGGTATACAGAGATCTAAGCCTCCTTAGTAATATACCAGACACTATTAAAAATCCTTTTATTCAAAATATGGGCCAGGGGTGGGGAGTTAAAAAGGCTTTCATTTTAACAACATCCCTTGTTCCCTTTCTCTTTAGCTGTAGAGAATCTTTAGAAGTGGGGAGGGGAAATCTTGTCTGACAGTCTTTTAAATGGTGTTAAAGATAACTGTCCATTTGAGGAAAAGGTGCATGTCCCTCCCTGCAGGTATATGGGATCTTGGGGAGCAATTACCACACAGGTGGGGTGCCAATTAATTTCTTTATTAAAGGAAAAAGGAAGTGGTGGGAATTTAACAATGAAATATGATGGGATGGGGTGTATAGGGTGTTTACAATAGACAATGATGGGGGGGTTCTTCTTATTGAACAGTGTAGGGAGTTCTAACAGTGGGGTACAGTAAGTGCGGTTCAGCACAATGGGGTACAGTACAGTCAATAAGCGTATCAAAAAGAAATGCAAAATAAAATGGTAACTTCTATATAAAATGGTCAACAATCTTAGATAGAATGTATTAAGTGGTTAGTGGCCTTATACACAATGTAACACAATGGTATCAATGCAAATAAAAAGTATATTAGAAAAGTGGAAGCAACCAATGGGGTGTTAAAATTACAAGTAAAATGTGAATATAAGTGAATTTATGCAATGTAATGGTATAAAAGAAAAGTAATGACTTAATTTGTGAGGCTAGGATAGCAGATAATCTGTCAAGGAACAGGAGGAGGGAAGGGAGTGAATGATTAGTGGCAACTGATGAGAGGAGAGTGCAGCTGGAAGCAGCGAGGGACTCTGAAGCCCTGCAGGGTAAGGACAACGGAGCAGTGTGATGGTGATCTTCGGTAGGGGAGGGGCAGCGGAGAAGGGTAAAGAAGGGCTAGAGAGAGGTTTAAGCAACAAGAGGACACCAAAAACAAAGGGAAAAAAAGCAGCCAAGGGTTTGGGAAGTTTCACGGGGAGAAGCAGCAAGGGGTTTGGGAAGTTCGGAGGGTGATGCAGACGCGGCGGGGGGGGGAAGCAGCAAGGAGTTGGGAAGTTCGGAGAGAGTGCAGATGGGGGGGAAAAAGCAGCAAAGGGTTTGGGAAGTTTCACAGGGGGAGAAGCAGCAAGGGGTTTGGGAAGTTCGGAGGGTGATGCAGACGCGGGGTAGGGGCAGCAAGGAGTTATAACAGGGAGACACGGAGAAGCACACAGAGGGAGAGATTGGAGCGGGGGAAAAATGGACACGAATTCAAGCGGCAAAAACCTTGTCTATAGACACGGAGAAGTAAACAGAGGGGGAGATTGGAGCGGGGGAAAAACAGACACGGGAAAGTTCAGGGAAAGATCGGGACAGCGGGAAGACGAATATGAAGCAGCAAAAGCCTTATCTATCTTAACCAACAACTAGGCAAAACAACAAATATCACAATTATAAGCAAAACTATAACAAGCAACTATACGGAGCAACAAAACAGTAAACTATAACAAGGCAGGTGAAATTTACAAGCTTTACAATCTTAACAAACTATGACTTATTAAACTAAAACAACAAAACCTATGGTGCACCTTATGCTATGGGGAAGTCACAGAGGGCAGAGTGGTATGTGCCCAGGATGCAGCTCCCAAGGAAGCCAAGGGATGGTGGCTGAAGCCAAGGGATACAGCTGAAAGCAGGGAGCCCCGAGGCAAACCCCACAGGAGCAGAGCTTAGCAGCGGCACAAACTTATTTTTAGCAGCAAAGCGCCGCGGAGTTTAAGAGAGGTTTTAAGACACAGACCAAGGTTTAGCTTGAGTCTGTGTGCTCGGGAAACAGAGCCAGCAGCTAAAGTAATAAAATAAAAGTACAGAAAGTTTCACAGAGGGATTCTTACCAGTCCCCAAGGCAGCAGCAAAGGCAGAAGCAGCAGCAACATCAGAAGAAGCAAGGAGGGCTTGGTACAGTCTCAATAATCAGGAGATCTCTCAGCTAGCAATTCGTTCTTTGTGGAGGGGGTTCAAAAAATGGGGGTACGCTCAAAAATAAAACAAGAATGGAGAATGGACCCCCCAGAACCCCTGGCTGATCAGACCAGGCAGCAGTGCAGGTACCTTTCTGATGTTGGTTTCAAAAATGTCTGTTTTTAGAGGCAAACTCAGGCAGTTTCCTGCCAGTAATCCTGATAGGCTCCCTCTGTCACAGGAGAGGAGGCACAGGGAAAAACCAGGCAGGTGAGCACAGAAACATGTCTGGGCAGAGTCCTGTGCAATAGGTGACTCAAAAGCACATGAGGCCTATGACTCATGCCCAGGATCTTAAAAACACAATAGGTCTTGCAGCTCTGGACATTGCCTGCCCTACACCGAGCCCAGGTTCAACGAGGTGATAACAGGACTAACCCTTTGAACAGGGCAGTGGTCCTACTTAGCACGCAGCACAAGTGGCCATCCCTTTGAGAAGGGCAATGGCTGTTGTTAAACAACTCAAGGGGCCCTCCCTTTGAGAAGGGCAGTGGCCCTGGTAAGGAACTTAACAGCCAGGGAAGGGCGGCCACAGGAGGAGAAGAAAAACAAAATGGAGTCTGGGGACAGCTGTAAGAAACAAAATGGAACAGACAGTGCAAAGTTAATTGAAATGTGCTGGAGCTAAAACTGCTGCTCCTATCCTATCCTGTCTTCTAGAAGATGAAACAAGGCAAACACACACAAGGGGAGAAAGGAAAAAAGAGAGAAGCTAGAAAATGCTGCTTTTGTCTCTGATGTTGACTTTAACTTGCAACCTCACTGCTGGAAAAACACAGGAACAACACATTGTCTTATTAGCTATTCCAAGACCTGGCAAGCTTGTACAAGCAGCATCAGGCTATTTAGGGCATCGTGTTTAGGTACCTCTTTCTGGTGATAGTCTCTCAGTGATGTTGCTGTAAAATATACAGTCTTGGCTAGCTGAGCTAGACTTTAAAAAGAGAGGGATAGGAAAGAGAAGAAATAGGGTGGGGAAAGAAAAGGGCACATTGGGGTGACGGGGGTGGTGACAGTCTCACATGCCAGGTGGTGTGTGGGATTTAGTTAGAGCAGTGGAAGAAGTGATGTCATCTGGTTCCCTTTCACAGGGATGTCTGGTCAGGACATCTCTCAGGATCAGAGCAATGAAGGCACAATATTGTTATGCTGGATCCAGGAGATGGTGCAGGAGATGGTGGGAATGGTAGCCATGATGGTGAAGTGTGCTCCTTCCCCTTCTTTCAGTCAGAAATTGTTGCATTCTTTCCCTTCCATAAGCACCCCTGTCCCAAAGTCCTTCTTTTTCTTTTTTCTTTAGGAACTCCGAAAGGGGAATGTTAGCCGAAATAGCCCATCCTCTGACTGTTTTGTTTACCAATTAGGATTAATTTCTGACACATCCATTTTGGTCCATTGATTTCCATCCCACATTACTTTTGTTTACCAGACATCTTAATACGGTCTTTGAGTAATAGCAATAGGCCTGTTTGTTTGGATTTATGCAGTCTTTCTGTCTCCCTTTTGCAACGTTTCCCATAAACATCTGTTGTAACACATTATTGTGACATTTTATGAACTTTCACTCACTTTTAGCAGTTAAGCTCAACTGCATAATTACTGTAAATTTGTAGGCCCAATTATTACAATAGTTAACACTTATGAACTAGAAAATATCAAGAGTTCTGAAAGCTATAATTCTTTTAAAATTTCATGTTTTAGAACCTGATTATAGAAGAGGAAAAAAATTATACTTAAGAAATGTTCAGTACTGTCAGTGTAATTTAATTTTACTGTTGATGTGTGCTTTGAAATTTTCTGTGATAATTAATTGTGCCTGGAAGCATGTGCATGGTATCAAATAATAAATGTTTAAATCTAGATGCTTAAGCAGGGGTTAAATCACTTGAGTTACAGTATAATTGCTTCTACTTAGACCTCATCAGTCATGGTATCTTTTTTTTTTTTTTACCATCTAAAATATTTTAGCACTAGTGGATTATGTTCTTCTCCTCCGAGCCAGTTTGCATAATGTTGCCAAAACCAGCTGCCAGGACTCCACCAAAGGCAGGCTTAAGTGCTGGTGTGGTGATAAGTGCTGTGAGTATGCAGTATGAGTTGCTTTGTACTGGCTGAGATCTCTAGTGGGGATAGCTTGATACTGATTTCCCTGTCTATTGCCATCATCACTGGGCCATAGAGGGTATGTCTCACTGCAACTGAAAACCCACGGCCTGCCAGTGCCAGCTGAGACAGGCTCACAGAGCTCAGGCTAAGGGGTTGTTTGATTACGGTGTAGATGTTCAGGTTCTGGCTGCAGCCCAGGCTATGGGACCTTCCTACTTCATAGGGTCTGAGAGCTCAGGTTCCAGCCCAAGCCTGAATGTCTACATCACAATCAAACAACCCCTTAGTCTGAGCCCTGCAAGCCTGACTCAGCTGGCATGGGCCAGCTGTTGGTTTTTAATTGCAGTGTAGATATACCCATATATGTTTGTTCTCTTCCTAGTTAATAGGAAACCTCCATCTTCACTATTCCCAACTCAGTGGTAAAAACTTCACATTTCAGTTCTGGCTACAACATATGTCCTTCCTGCCCAGGCTTCCCATGTGGCTTAACACCATTCTTCATCTGTCATGACATAGTTTAGTGTAAGTGTTCTTTGCAGACTGCAGAGATTTCACACAGAATCTTGACCATTGCATTGTGCACTTCTAATTGGAAAGCTTAACT
Source organism: Gopherus flavomarginatus (assembly GCF_025201925.1). Taxonomy (NCBI): domain Eukaryota; kingdom Metazoa; phylum Chordata; order Testudines; family Testudinidae; genus Gopherus; species Gopherus flavomarginatus. The sequence goes on along the minus strand of NC_066617.1, from coordinate 198,327,078 downwards.
TTCACCCTTTTAAAATAGTGTATTTATTTACATCGGCCTCAGCACTGCAATTTAATCTATGGCAAAAAGGCTTGATCTACTCAAAGAAAATTACTACCTCATATTTTCTCAGCCAGAATTACATAAGAATGTGTGAAGGTGCCACTGAAATCTGAACCAAATCAGGAAAATTTGATTGATACAGGGTAGCTCACACTTTAGGGAAAAGACTTTTCTTGTTTAAAAATAAGACATCTAACTAATTTCAGTCTTGCAAAGTAGGCTGCAAAAATGAAGTTGAATGAGTTATCACTATGCACCATATCAGCCAGTCTCTGTTCATTGCTGGGTAAAAGCCTATCCTGTATTATGCCTATCCATAGGCTTTAAAGGAGTTGGATAGAACATCCACCTGTGTTTGAGTGTCAAAATTGTTCAGAAGGTTCATCTTTGTCAGTCAACATACAACTCCTAAATCTGACATGAACTATCCCAATGGCAATGCTCAGATGGGACTCAGTCCTGCAAGGTTATGAGCACTCTGCTCCAATCAAAGAAAGCATTATAAGTTTATGTTGTTGACTAATATACACTTGTGTGTGTGTGGGTGTGTGTATGTATGTATGTGTATATATATTCCAAGTATTTAAGTATACATATTATTAAGCATTAATATAGCAATTTTATAACACACATTGCCTGGACCTTATAATCCTGTTTACTTATGCTAAGTATCCCATAACACCTTGCACTAGGTGAAATAAGCCTTGACTTAAATAGATTAGGGGAACTGTCAGTATCAGGACATATAATTGTTTCCTCAAGGCAACAGAAAGAGAGTTACCCTCACAAACCTAGTTACCCTAGTAGAGGCTTAGGAGGTGTCTTCACATCCCTTCATACCTTGAATGTGTGTACCAAGAAAAAAGATAAGAGTGCATCATGACCTGGAATGCATGGGTTCAAAGTAGAAGATGAAAAAACAAACAAGGTAAAAAGCTGATTACTTGAATCCATTTTCACATGATTTATATGATACCTTTTCCTGGTAATCAAACAGGGTGTCAGAAGATGGCTTTAGGGATGTAACTTTGGTGAGCCACACTCTCTGCGTAAAGTGAATTTAACATCATTGCACAGGATTGTTCTTTGGAGACTGGTATCGTATCGAATTTTTTTCCTGTACATATTCATAAACCTGACTGACATTGGTTATTTGGTTCCTTGAGCATATATTACAATGAACCAAAGTATGATCAAGCAATTGACTATACAATTTATCAAAATTAATTTTAAGTATGTGAGAAAGGCACTATGCAATGTGAAACATAAGCTTGACTTTAATAAGTGCTTTGCTGGATTGAGTGAGAGACCCCAGCACCTTGCAGTGATGAGTTCATGAGGGTTTTATCACATTTGCTCCCACTGAGTCTTTGACTTCTGGACATTGGTAGTCTCCATCTTTCTCACATAAAATAGGAAACTACCTGGTACATGTAACAGATGTCTAATGGTAGGTAAAGAAAAATATACTGTCAACTGACATAGCAGTTGTGCCCATTCTAAAGCAAGTGCTATCTGTCCTTCTAGAAATAGTATTATGACACTATTGTCCTTAAAACATTCTAAACTAAAAGAATGACAAACAGTTCTTTAAAAATTGTGCTTTATAACCATATAATCCTATTGAAGCCTCTGTTAATTAAACTGCTTAATCTCACGTCTTCATAATGATAAGAAACATAGCCTCATGATAAACTTCCTATGACCTGTGCTTATGTTCTGCTTTATTATATAAGGTAATTTTATAGAAGTAGGTATTTGAAGCATATCAAATTCTAAATCCCCAATGAAGTTTGAGATTGAAAAATAATTTTTCAGCTATATGTGGCCTATATGATCATTAGTATTAAAACTTAGTTAATTGAAAGTAATTTCTATATTTGTGATTTGATACCTGTTAACATAGTGCTGTATTTGGATGTAGAAACAGAAAGTCTTTAAACAGACAATTGCAATCATTAATCAATTAATGGCACATTTTTCAGAGGAGTCTGCCTCAGTGTATTTATTGGTGCAGGTTTTTGAATGGGAAGCTATTCACTTCAGGGCCCACAGTTCCAACCCAGCTAGTTTTTATGGCTTAAAGTTTTACTTTGCTAAAATGTTCGTGATTGTCTAATAAACATAAGGAAAATTAAAAGGATGCAAGAACAAAATTTAATTGAAAGTTGATTTTTAATATTGAACAGCATATTATCTAACATAGGATTCAGCTGTTTCAAATTTTTAGTCTTATGAACTGTGTAATTAATTTGCTAAGCCCTTTTCTGTTTTACATTCTTGTCCCATTGAGAACAGAAAATACTTTGCAAAAATGTATATTTAGTTTATGGCAAATCAAATTATATATATTTGTTGACTTGGGGTAATAAAACAGCCCTTTATAGTATTGATGGTATGTGAAATACTATATGTGGTGCTTTTCAAATTGTACTTGAAAAAGAAAGAAGCTACCAGGTCTTTTCTTGCCAGTCTATGGATTTTATTCTCTAAAACATTGTTCTTTAACTAGGAGAAAAAAAAATTTCTTTCTCTTTCAGCCTTAAGATATCTGAGGCCATCCAAAGGTGCTTTGGTAGTTCATGAATAGCTGCTTCCTGGGCTTCCTCAGGTTGATACCATGGGTCAGGATTGCTTACTCAGGGTCTCCCCTCCCTGCTATCAGCTGCTGGCTCCTCCTTAGAGCAGGGCCTCACAGCTCTGCATAGGAGGAACAGATGAGTGGATAGAGGAGATATTAACCAGGCCTGGAACAGCATCATTGCACAAACCCCCGCCCCGCCGCCATCTTAATGTATCAATGAGAAAAGAAGCAATCATTGGTTTAAAGCACTGGAGGCTGTGGGTGGGGGTAGAGGGGAATCTAATCTCTCTGTATTTATTTTCTTAGGCGGGGGTTGTTTTGGGAGAAACTAATGGATTTATTTTGTTGTGGTGGGAGTGAACTGTGGTGAAGTGACCTAATGAATTTGTTGTAGGTCTTGATGTCCCACTTCAAAGTTTTGCAAGGAGTTTCATGCAAAAATTGTTATCCCTCTGCCTCCAGCACAAGTGTGAGAGGAAGCTATGCATGCCAGGCCTAGTCATCTACACAGGTAGAAATCTCTAGCTCCTTTTACTCTAACTCCCTTATTGTTAAGAATGAAGGGACAGGATGTGAGTGCAGATTGGTGTGTCTTTGACATATAGGTTTAAGCCTGATTCACAGCATGTAAATGAGATGCTTACTTTACGTACCCCTCTTCTACCTTATAACTGCTATTGACCTGGAGTAACTTCACAGCAATGCTCTCATTAAGAATTGAGATTTCTCTGTTCTGCTTTTCCTGTTCTTCACTGTTTGCACTTTTATGCATAAGTTCCTCGACTGCAGTGTGCACATGTCACCACCATGTATCCTGTGTATTGAATAATGAACAGAGGTCATCAATAGTCTTATGTCCAGCAGAGCGCTGCACGAGACATAAAAACTAGCTGAGCTGAAAATGGTTTATTGTGGCATTCCCTTAATATATTCACCAGAAGTAACTGCTATCGTTAATAATCAGTAATTGAGTGGCTCTATTAAGAATTATTTCATAATTCATTAGGTCAGGTGATGCAATGTGATAGAATCCTGTTTTGAGATAATTGCATTAGACAGTACCCTAAGTAAAGATACATTTCAGTGAAACAATATTTTTTACCTTTTTGTTCTATATGAATTCCATATATATAGTAAATATAAAACAAATCTTACCTTCTTCTCATATTTAATTCCCTTATCTTCCAGCTATAGTACAGTAGGGCAGAGAATGCAAATCTTGTTCCAAAACATTATGTACTTTCTTCCCACTGCCAGACTAAATATCCAAGATGAAATAGCTAATGTTTAATGACTTTTTGCCTCAGCATTTCCTTCCTTTGGGTACAGAAACTGACTTTCCTTATTTTGACATGAAAATATGGAGGGTGCCCTTTGCCTGAAAGGGTCCAGAGACATCAGCATTAGGGAAATATAGAGAGAGCCTCCATCAGGGTAGCCTGAAAGGGAAGCAAAGGAAAGAGTCAGGTCAGTGGATGAGGTCCACCTATGCTAAGCCATGAACCCAAACAGTTCCTGGTTATAACTATGTAAAAGTGTTTGCTGAAGTGCTTTGTTCAGCTTTGTATGTATCCAGGATGAGCTTGAAAATAAAAGCTATCACTAAATGATTTTATTTTTTTGGCGGAGCATTCCATTAATTAGATTTTTTTTTTTAATAGCACAGTGGCCTTCACACTTTCTTTCTTCTCATGATCTTCAAATCCCACCTGCCTTGGTTTGCTGTCCCCCAAAATCTTGTGGGATTGGGACCATGGCAAGAAATTATTCTTAGCTTTGGTTGGAAAGACTAGAGGGATTGATTAATACTGGGTGGAAGTGGTGCCAGGGGGTGAGGGATGTTAGGTTGCTGGGTGGAGAGGGTTAGATTGGCAGATCTTTATCAGCGCCTCTCTCTCAAACTTTCTTTCCCTTGCCTGCTCTTCCTGCCCACATGTTCTACACTTGCTTCAGAGAAGCTGTGGAGAGCTATGAGCACATTGAAGCAGCACCTTTCCTCTGGCGCTGCGTGCAGTGTCAGCAGAGAGGAGCTGAACCATGAGAAAGCAGAATTTATCCATTCCTTCCCTTGCACCCTACTAGTTGAGCTACTTTTGGGAGGGAAGGAGAGAAAGCAGTTTGTTGCAACCCAGCAGTCATCCTTCATGACCCACTTCTGGGCTGCACTAGGCTTGATTAAGAAATGCCTCTATAGAGTATCTTCCATCTGAGGACTGCAAAGCAGATCACAAAATGTAGTTAAAGAGGTTTTCCCTCTGCATAGACTTAGAAAACTCTGCCCAGCAGAGGCGAGTTCTAACAATGTGTCACTTAGTACATGACAACATGAGAAGCTTCTCATTGATGATGATCAGGGTCATTATTTGGTCTGCTTTGTTGCACAAATCCACCCTATAAAAGGAAATCTGTATGGTAGGGGCCAGATGATTCTAACTGCTCTTTATGAAGATGTGCAACATGAGGGAGAGTGCACCAGAGCTGCCCGGAGCGGGGTCCTTCACTTGCTCTAGGGGCCCTGGAAAACTCTCATGGGGCCCGGACCCCCAGAGCTTCTTCAACTCTGGGTTGCCATCAGCAATTCAGCGGCTGGGAGTCCTTCCACTCTGGGACCTGCCAACGAAGTGCCCCGAAGACCCACAGTGGGGGGGTCCTTCCGGTACTTTGGCGGCGGGTCCCAGGGAGGGTCTTCGGTGGCAATTCGGCGGCAGGGGCCCTCCACCGCCAAAGACCCCAGACCCCCTGAATCCTCTGGGCAGTCCTGGAGTGCACCCAGAATGTTCTGAGGGTGAAAATCCCCTCTGTGTGAAGGACTCTGTGCACCACTTCAAATGGGTCCTCTGCAAGAGGTGAAATTCAATGCAAGACTTGAAGGTATGATGGAATCCTATTGCCATCAGCAGTGCCAAGCACCCCAAATGAGGAGAGGGGTGACAACGTTCACGTTCTCTTTCCACACAGGTCAGTGGTCTATGGCTGGAGCAGTGGGGGCATGGTGTCTCCAGAAGCATCCTGTTCAGCTACCTCTATTCTCTTGCCCAGAAAGTTATGTTGATGTGGTGTGTCTCTGCACACCTCCGTCCACTGCAGCAGTGGCTAGTAAAGTCACATCTGCCCTGAAATCATTGTAGACCTTTAAATGAATGTACACCGAGGTTAACTGATGTTAGAAAGGGGGACAAGTCTGTTACAGTGGTTAAAATCAACACAGGCTGGATGAAAATAACTCCGTATAATGAGACAAAGGGTAACATTTTTGAATATGCCTGAGTGACTTGGGAGCCTAAAGCTAATTGACTTTTAATGGGATTTAGGCTCAGCCTATAAGTCACTTATGCACTCTAAATATTTCTTACTCAGTATCTAGCTTCTGTTCACTTTCCATCCATTTTCACCTTAATTTAATTATATAACCCCACTTAATGTGTTTTCATTTGGTCTGGTTGGTTTTGATTGTTTTCTTCCTGAGGCCTCAAGAGATCTAGATATCAGTGGCTGTCAAATTTGAAAGGAAGTACATTTATCAATAAACAAACATGACTCTGCAGGATGTTCCTAACTGAGCAGGTTTCTGTGCAAAGGAAAAGGACTGAATCCACAAAAATGACCTCTGCCACCAGAGTAATGGGCTACTTGAAATCCTTTCATGATAACAAAAAAGAACTGGAACAGGTCCATGATTGAGGAATTTGCAGATATAAAGAGCTAGTTATCTTCTCTTGTGCTTCTGCTATGTGGAGGCCTAAATACTTGCCATCACTGATGTGATTGAATGTATAGATTACATTGAAATGCACAGCAAAAGATCTCTTCTGTGCCTGAAACAATTGTCTGGCCTTTATTCCACCTTGTAAGTCTGAATAAACCATTGATTTCCACCCCTGAAACACTTGCACTTGTCTGTCTTTTTTTGTTTGTTTTTTTTTTCCCAGAGGGGGGAAGGAGGTTGCATCAATTGCATTATTAGATGATTGTGTGAGCTGTTCTTCTGTCTAGCTTCATGACCTGTTGCAGATTCCTATGTCCATAACCAATAGGATATTCATTTCTTTCTAAATGTTCATCCAGAATTCAGCTGACTAGTGCATGAGGTAATTAACTGAATATGCCATTAGGGTATTAATTTTTCAAAAATGTATTCCAAACAGTTGACAGTGTCTTCCAAGAAATCTCTTCACAGTTAACTCCCAGCTGGGTGTAACAACAAAAAGTCAGAATCTGTAAAAAGTCGTTTATAAAACATGACCTGTTCTTTGTTTGGTTGTTTTGATTTTTTTAAGAGGTTAAAAAGTTTTATAAACAAGTCACTATAAATCCAAATTATTTGGAGGGGAAAAAACTTGCCTCTTCAAAAATGACATGCAACTTTTCAAAATAATTTAGGAACACTTATGTCCAGGCAGCTAAATATGCATTGTAATTCAGAATTTGGAGGAAATATTTAAGTTGTGGATAAAAACTTTTACCGAGTTAAATCACAATTACAAAAGCTAATAACAGAAGGAGAATTTTTGAGGTCTAATCCAAAGGAGGAAGATTTGCATTTTTGCTTGGGGTTAAGTTAGAATTTGTATCTGAGTTGTACAAATAATCTTTGAATAATGAACACTCCTTTTTGGTGAAGATATCCTGTCCTTTGCTTGTTTAAAAATAAGACTCAGTGAGTGCTATTTGCTCAGCTGCAGAACAGAGAGGATAATTCATAAATAATTTAATCCCCATATACAACATAAATATACTTTGATACTTTGTCTGTGAAGGTTCCTAGTATTTTCCAAACACTAGTTTATGAATCTCAGTGTAAGTACATACAATATTCCATTCTGCGGTCAGTGGGAGGATGAGGGAGAAGGAAGAACAATAGCCATTATGGGAACCTGTATTATCTCTGTTATAATTGCCACATTACATTAAATTTGCCTAGAATTCAGACTGGTGAATGTCCATCACTGGATTTGGTGCATTCATTTATTTATTTGTACTACAGTATTGCCTATAGGCCAGAATCAAGATTGGGGCTCAAATAAACATAGAAAGATACTCTGCCCCAAAGAGTTTACAATCTAAATAGACAAGATGGACAAAGTGCTCACAAAATCATTATTTTTATGTTAAAGAAATAGAGACACAAGAAGTTTTCTCCAGGTCATGCAGGGTACAGCTACATAGCAAGCAGAAACTCACTGCAGCAAGTCTCAGAACCCAGGTCTACAGATTCAGGCTTTCAGTGCACAAACTTAGGGTGCTGAAAATAGCTGTGCAGATGCTCTGGCTCTGAAGCCCTTCTCCTCCCACCCTCCCGACCCCCGGCTGTAAAGCCCAAGATCCAGCCTTAGCCCAAATGTCTACACAGCTATTTTCAGCATCATAGCTTGAGCCCTAAAGCCTGAATCTATAAACACGGGGGATGAGACTTGGTGGTGAAGATTTCTGCTTGCCGTGTAGATGTATCCCCAGAAAGTTTGTGGCAGAGCCAGAAACTGAGCCTGGCTCCTAGACTCCCCTGCCAATGCCTCAACCATAAAACTGCTCTTCCCCTCATGGGCACTTGACTTTACAGAAACAATTTCTAATTTTAAAGGAATTAGCATAAATAGCCAGAGCTCCTGGGAGAGGGAGAGAGAATCATCTCCCAGCAGCAAGTGGTTGTTTTATTTTTGTAAGTTATTAACAATCCAGTACCCTTGAGGATGTTTACGGGTGCTTACCTTGCTGCTTACATACACCTCCTGAAGAGGGGAAGTAAAAATCCCTATTCTGTGAAAATCTATTGTGGCCTGAAGATGAGTGGGAGTATTAGTCATTATATACCGGGTGATTATGTCCCTGAACAGGCATGTCTCATGCAAGTAGAATGCACAGTGTATTGTGGGAATGGATCCCCATTAGTTAAGTATATGTCAGTCTGAATTAAGGCCCTAAGAAATCCATTCTAGTCTTGCAATATGTGAGTAACTCAGTTTCCCAACTCTTGCTCTCATTGCATTCTATAGCAAATGTCCCATTTATTTAAATAGTGAGGATCAGGCCCAATATGCATGTGTGACTCCTGTTGACATTAACCGAGCAGCAGATAAGTCCTCTAAATTTTCCTGGTTGAATACTTCTGATCTGTTTAACTCCCACTGGTGCCAGTGGGAGATGCTGTACATCAGGGAGATTCACACTTGGGGAAAGGCAAGCAGTGTCAGCTGTGGAGCTCAGACTAGGTGGCTTCACAAGGTAGAAGTTTAGATTCATGCTGGATCTATTGGTGGAGGCTGCTGTCAGGGTGAGTTCTGTTGGCATGTGATGTGCACCCTGGCAGAGCAATGGCTATGGCCATTTTGCACAGATGAGGCCTCTTCAGCAGGGATGTGTGGCTATATAATGTAATCCAAAATTTTCAGATAGCTCTTCAAAACCACTGCCTTATCAGGAGTGATATGATGGGGGAAAGGCCAGTATCAAGAGCATTATGTCTGAGCACAAGGAGGCAAAATGCCACTGGGTCTGTTGGGGGAATTCTATGCAGTGTGCACTCTCCCCAGTCTAGTCTTATCAACCAACTGGTGGAGGTAGTTTTGCATGTTTTCATTCCTTTAATGCCTAGGGATCTGTGGCATGCTAGTAAGGTACATCACACACAACCTATTACATTCTGTAGAAGCTCCTGAATGATTACTTTATTTAGTAGTTTTGATAATAACATAATATATTTTCTATTGTCTAAAGCCTCTGGAGTTTGATTACAGTGTTAAAGCTTTCAAAGCCTCGGAGGAGAATCATCATAGAAAAATTGCCATGTTTAATTAATCTCATTAATTAATAAGGCTCACATTTCAGTATAACCCATTGAAGAATATGCCTACTTTAATTATAGGTTCCAAAAAAATTTAAATCAATTGTTTTAATAGTTTATATTTTTTTGTCACTAAAATACATGCATTTTACTTTTCTAGGACCACTTGGAAGTTGGGCATTTAATTTTCAACATATCCTCTTCATTTGTTTCTTTAAATTAGTAAATACTGTATGTCTGGGTAGATCAGGGAAATAAAAACAAAAATTCAATAGCTCTCATAACAGTTTAATCAATCACAACCCCCTATTTTAATTCTTTGTGATATAATTTTCCTTTGAAATATGACACTGATGCATTTAACTTCCTGAACACTTAGTGCTTTTACCACTTGTAAAGAACCTGGAAAAATTACAAAATGAAGTAAGTCTCCACCCTTACATAGCAGAGAGGTAATTTTGCTTTAGTTCCCATCCTTTTTTAAAATAGAACAGATGGCCAAATTATGGCTTGTGTCTTGAATATAGTAATTATTAACTATAACTAAAGGGACAGTGTTCTTGCTCGCTTTGTTCACCAACAATAATACGTTTTGGTGTAAGTGATGGCCTGGATCCACAAAATTAGTAACTTAAGGCTTAGAATATGTAAAATGTAGTGACTGGGGATGGGAGGTGTTGTGTTTTTTTTTTTTTTCTCCATTTACCTGCTAAACCTTTTTGGTTAGCATGACAGAAGTCACAGCCTTTTTATGGGTTAGGTTAGACACATTTTTATTTTGGGGAGGAAAAGGGATAAGGGATTTGTAATGGTGTTGCTGAAACTGCAGGAAAGCAAATCAGGTATAGTTTAGACATAAAGAGCCAGATTCTAAGGCAGTGAGTTGGGTGGTGGTGGAAAGAAAGGAAAGGTCTGCTTAGATTACCCAGATATTGTGGCCAGCCAGCAACCAGAATAGGAGGCAGTCTGGCCATGGTCCCTTGCCCTGACACCTGTGGTTGAATCTGTGGAACAGGTGGAGCTGCGCTGACTATGCTGGTTTTATACCACCTGAAGATTCCCTACTAAGGCAGCTCAGTAGCTAGTTTGCATTGCCTAAGCGGCGCAAAAGATCTGACCCCAAACTATTTTCCATTTTGACACGTGATTCTTTTGTAAAAGCAGCAAAGAATCCTGTGGCACCTTATAGACTAACAGAAGTTTTGGAGCATGAGCTTTCGTGGGTGAATACCCACTTCCTCAGATGCATGTAATGGAAATATCCAGGGGCAGGTATATATATGTGTGCTAGCAAGCAAGCTAGAGATAACAAGGTCAGTTCAATCAGGGAGGATGAGGCCCTGTTCTAGCAGTTGAGGTGTGAAAACCAAGAGAGGAGAAACTGGTTCTGTAATTGGCAAGCCATTCACAGTCTTTGTTCAATCCTGAGCTGATGGTGTCAAATTTGCAGATGAACTGAAGCTCAGCAGTTTCTCTTTGAAGTCTGGTCCTGAAGTTTTTTTGCTGCAGGATGGCCACCTTAAGGTCTGCTATAGTGTGGCCAGGGAGGTTGAAGTGCTCTCCTACAGGTTTTTGTATATTGCCATTCCTAATGTCTGATTTGTGTCCATTTATCCTTTTCCGTAGAGACTGTCCAGTTTGGCCGATGTACATAGCAGAGGGGCATTGCTGGCATATGATGGCGTATATTACATTGGTGGATGTGCAGGTGAATGAACCAGTGATGGTGTGGCTGATCTGGTTAGGATTCTTTTGCTTACACTCGACAGAGGAATTAGGACTTTTCCAGAAAGATGGACCTACTCCACTGCTAAGGATCCCCTTGGTGACAATTTAAGATGATTTTGAATATATAAGGGGAAGAGGATGTGGGTGGAGAACCTTGTATGACTCTTTCTTTCTTCACTTTTTATGCTTTGTAGGAGGGTTGGCATAATAGTCTGGTGGCCTCAAGAGCTGAATAAAGTTGAGATTTCTAAAGCCTCCTGCTTTAGACTCTCTAATTTGGCTTTTGTGGTTGAAGCTACTTGATAAGGGACTTGATGCCACCCAGCCATCATTCTGAATGTGTCTTTGAAACAGTCCAATAACCAAAGCAAATAAATTTGTAACCTCAGAGGGATGTGTTAGAACAACCTGACCTACCTTTAAATGTTTCTAGTTGAGTGAGGAATGTCGTCAACAATTTCTCTCTCTTTAAAATCAACTTTTTGTCAATGAGAACTTCAAAAAAAAATCTTTTTTGTGCTCATTTAAAAATGTGCCTAGAGAAATAAGTACACAATAGGTCCTTTCCAAATACTATGAGGGCAGCAGAACTTAGCGTGTTTTCTTTTTTTGTTTTGACCAATCTTGGTGTGTTAAATTTTCATAGTAATGTTGCCTACAAATATAGTCATTATGCAGTGGTGTAGCTGTGTCATTCCCAAGATATTAGAGACATGAGGTGGGTGAGGTAGTATCTTATAGCCAACCAGAACAGGAAGCAATCTGGTCATGGCCCCTTGCCCTTATAACCGGGGCTGGATCTGTGGAACAGATGGAGCTGAGCTGGCTATGCTGGTTTTATGCCACCTGGTGATTCCCCGTTAGGGCAGCTTAATAGCTAGTTTGCACTGCCTGAGCAGAATAAAAGATCTGGCCGCAAATATTTTCAGTTTAGACACATGGTGACCTGAAGAAGAGCTCTGTGGAAGCTCAAAAGCTTGTTTCTCTCATCAACAAAAGAGAAGAGATTACCTCACCCATTTTGTCTCTCAAACATGGTTATTGTTTATGAATCTCTGACTGTAGATCCTTGTTAGAGTTTAAAGCTAGAAGGGACCACCAGATGATCCAGTCTGACCTCCTGTATATCATGGGCCACCACCATCACCCAGCACTCATATGCTAAACCCATACATAGAGCAGTATATCTATATATTTTTGTATTTACTATATGCATCATTCTAGTTTTCCCATCCAGAATGGGGTCCCTCACTATTTCTAAACCACATTTCAATGACATTCATAGTTTTCAATACCAAACAGCTTATGGTTAATTAACATTATTGTGCTGAAATGGCAAGATCCAGTCTAGTCATGAGTTATTGCAAGACTTTGCTATCTAGGCCAGTCTGGCACTGAGAATTCTACAGAGTTCTACCAACCCAGGCAAAGCACAAAATTCATCCTGAAGCTCTTTGGTGCAAGGGGGAACAAACACCCTACTACACCCCTTGAAAATGTGCAGTATACTGCCCTCTCCTATGGATTACCCACTCTACTGGCCCGTGAGTAACGGGAGACAGATGGCTAACAGGGTGATAGTTATGGAGCAGTCCTCGCAGCCCCTTGAGAAGAGGGATTGCAGCTCTGCCTGACTTGTGCCCTAACAGCACAATTTCAGTAGGACCCTTCTCCCACAATGCATACCTGAGTATGGGCCCGCAGAATCTACCTGACGATGCATGGAAAATGCTATACAGTGGCTGACATTTAAACACTGGCCATTAAATTTACCATGGTATTTCTGATATTTCCAATCTGAAATACAGGGAATACTGTAACTATTTCAGGAAAACTAAATACAACAGTAGGTTCAATTTCTATGAATGAAGTCCTCTGGGCAACCATGTAATTTTAATTCTTGTCATCCTTTCTTCTGGGACTGAAAATGATGATTGTCTGAGAACTACAGAGGTGTAAACTGTGGCCACTTGTTTAATTTGCTGTGGAACACAATCTAGACAACAACAGATTGGCCCTGGAGAACAGCCAAGTCTCTTAACCACAGCATCACTCAGCTTCATCTGTGCAATAAATTGTCTTATTTGGTGTTCCATTGCATTTTTCCCAGCTTGGCTGAAAAAGATGTTAGATAACAAATTAGCATACTTTGTTCCGATATTTCTTAATCAGTTCATCTCAGAACACATTTTTTGTTTTTAAAAAAAGGGTTCATGTCTAGCATTTCTAACATTGGGTGACTTTTAAATGAAATTAACTGCATTTATTATGAAATATTAATAGCGAACTATTGTTCCTGATGTTTCACAATGGATCTGATCATAAACATATGCTCTTTTCCCTAGTTAGATGGAATAGCCAAACTAGCATATCAAATAAAAATATTGTTGGAAATCTGTGTGCTACTTTAGAGATGTGCCAGCTCCAAAATATCCAATTCTATGCCATCACTGTCCAGCCCTTCCTTTGTCTCTTACACAAAGTGAGTGACAGGGTTGGTGCTCAGTGACTCAGCTTTGAGAGTAGCCCAGTTGGTATATGCCAGTTATGTCCTTCTCTTGTCCCAGGACCCAGAAGATCTGGTGTAGATGGAGGCCTGCCAAGCCATCTATTTGTTCGCATCCTCTGCCTGATAGTTGGGGGTGGGGCACAGGTGTGATCCTTCCCACCTGCATTCCACACCATCCAGTGATGTGCAGGTTCGCTGCTATATCTGAGTTTGTACCTCTCACCACTGAACTCTCCCCTGGAAAAATGGACCGACTTGGAGGCCAAGATGTCTGACCACTTGTGCAGGTGGACAGGGCTCGTATTGTGCCTTTCCCTTCAGTACAAGGTGCTGGTTATTAACGTGCTGGTTATTAACAAGCTGCTCCTGTCCATGCCCTGGCACTGGTTCAACACCCTAAGCCCATGCCCGGGTACCCTAGCCAGCCTTCAGAAGAAGGCAGTTCTTCTGGCCAGAGAAGCACTTGGTCTCTGCAGATATCCTGAGCTTCCCTCCAAAAGAGTGAGGGCGAGGACTGGTATGCATTCACAGCCAGGTCCACTCTTTCCATCTTCAGGCCCTGCAGAGGCTCCTTTATAGTATTTGTAGTTTGGCTTGGGGCTAGTTAGGGAACATCTTCTTCCGCTGCCTCTGAGAACTCTGATATGATTGGCAGCTCTTTTGTCTGCATCTGAGAGGTCTCCCTCGAGATATTTCTGAGCTGCCCATCTTTTCCCAGGACCTCATCCTGACCTGGAAGCTGATTTCCATGGCCAGGCCTTTGTGACTGCTGAGGGTGTGAACCTCCTTGCTGGACCCCTGTTCCACAATCCACATCTTGTGGCACAGATAGTGGAGGGACCTTTGGATGCACCAAAAGTTGGTCCTGGTTGATGTCACCAAAGTTTAAGACCTCATGGACTATGGTTGGTGGGACTGGGTGGACCCCGGTATGCTTGCTCGGTGAGTGAGGTTACCCACACTGTGCATCCCCAGACATGTGCTTGAGTAAGTAAAGGCTACCCTGCCACCAGTCTCTCTAGTTTTTTCTCAAGTGAGTCCCGTAGCCGGGGGTTCCCTGCCCATCTGTTTTCCCTGGCCCTCTTGAGCTTGATGTTGGGCCCTTGCCCTGCGAGACTCCCCAGCCACTTCACATCTCCCATATGAGCTGTTTCAGTAAGATCCAGACACTCCACTTCTGAGCTGCATCCTAAGAACAGATCTACTTGCTTGTGCTCAATTCTATGCCTTTCCTCAGACCTGTGTCCCACTCTGACATGATATGGCAGGAATTGTTGCCATCTTTGGAGGGCAAGGAACACCAGTGAGTCAGCCTGTATTCCACATTGGTGTCCTGGCCTGCTAGGGATATAAGTTGGCATCTCCTTCATGGAGCTGTGAGCATGGGCGTGTTTTTTATGTGGTTTTTGGACTCCCCTGACATGTGTTCTGCTTATGATGAGAGAGAGACACTGGCGCATGCATATTTACAGTGCAACAGGTTACAGCCCCTTTTCGCCTCTTCCAGAACCTGTTGTTGAGGTTCTGGCTACACTTTTCCCTGCACCTATTTATGCACTCCCTATCCACAGCCCCACAAAGTCATAGGACCTCCTCATTAACCACCTTCTGGCATTGGCCAAGTTGGGCATCTGTAAATCAAGTAGGAGTGGGTTAGATGGGGACTCCCAGTGACTAAGACTGGGGGGCTGAATTTTGTGCACTTGTCCAATCATGTCTTCAGGTGCAGTTCCTGTGAGTGGCATCCACCAGTTTTTTGGACTCTCTCGAGGAGCAGTGGATGTTGTCCGGGGTTCTATGCTCAGTATCCCCTTCTGGGTGCCTGGTTCTAAAGCAGTGACCTTCACTCCAATGCCACTTTTTCATTTGTTTTCCCCCAGAATCAGCTGATTGCTGGGTGTGGTTTTTTGGGTTTTTTTGTTGTTGTTGTTTTTCTGGTTCTTCCCCTCTAGAGGGTGGCTGGCCCTTTCAGTATGCTAGATGGGTCCCTGTAGAGGGTGCCAGCTTTGCTCTTCTGTTACCCATATTAGGATAGTTTGATGGCTGTGTTGCAGTACCTTAGCAGCACAAAGCAGCCAGACAAGGGCCAAGATACCGGCTCATTAATTTTACTAAATTTTTGCAATGTTTCCTTTACCAGCTGTGAAAGAACATAATATTTTGTACGTCAGAGCTTGCTTCATTTTCCCCAGCAACATTTTAACCACTGCAAACAGCTTTTCCCACTGGAGATTTTCCTAAGTTAAAGATTTTTTTTTTCTTGAGAAAAGCTTCAAATATTTGAAGGAGTTATCACACATTTTCCTTTTAATAAATCTGGCAAAGATATTATTTCCCCATCTATATTGACTTTGTTTATTTATTTATTTATCTATTACAAATCTCTACAATGTAGTGTAGCAACTTTAGAAAAGCTTTTGTTTTGAAAATATTCTAAAGTTTGTCACTTTGTTCAAGTGTATACAACTGCTTCTTCTGGTAAGTGATTAGTATCAAGGAAAGGGTAGCCAAGTAAGGCTTATTGTCTGAGATCTGTGTCTGCTGGGTGTTGTTCACTTTAAGAAAACATCTTTAGAACAGTCCATTGTTTGTAAGTACAGTCAGCTCTATCCTTGAGAGACGAATCAAGTTGTCTCTTTAAAACATTCAGTGGTGTCTAGAATCTATTAGAGAAGTTGGGTTATCTGCAAATCATTGTGTACATGGGATTAAAATTCACCTTACTCTTTGTCTAGTAAGAA
Source organism: Gopherus flavomarginatus (assembly GCF_025201925.1). NCBI lineage: Eukaryota > Metazoa > Chordata > Testudines > Testudinidae > Gopherus > Gopherus flavomarginatus. The sequence continues at coordinate 198,310,696 of NC_066617.1, read as the reverse complement.
ATGCAGAAAATAGGTGGCACAGGGTTAATCATTACTGACATTACTGCTCACATAATTGCTGCTGACTTCCTGAGTAGATACTTGAGCAATAGGCCTGGTACTATACATATGAATAATAAAACATGGATATGTTTCTTCAGACATTTGAGATTATTTTGCAGTAATGCTGGCAGAAAGTTATTCTCATGAATATTCACGTGAATGTGTTCATGGAAAGAACTGTACCAAAAGATTTGACGTGTCTTTGATTTCTTTCCCCCTGTTTACAAAACTTGCTATGAAGTTAAGGAGCAGAAAATAATAACAAAGTTTTCAAAAATGCCTATGTGATTTTGTAGGCATCTAAGTTACCTTGGAAAAGATATTTTAGCTCTTAAGTCTCTCAGGCACTTTTGAAAAATTTTTCCCCATTTGACTTAAAAGGTCAATCACATACCCTGAATAATTATGAATAGCTAACAGAGTGAATAGCTTCGACAACCAATAGTATAAAACGGTATGTTGCATTCATCACACAACTCTGAATAGCAAACTGATGTGCAAAACTCAAGGTGTGTTCATGAGTAATAGTTTTCTCTAGTCTCTAAAACCATGGAACAAATTGGAACAAGTTACTGTGCATGTGGGGACAGTAAACTTCAGTAGTTTTCCCCTCTCCACTGAGAAGCTCACTTAGATTGTTGGAGTACTTGATATAGTGACTGCATCCGAATAGCATGTCTAATCATTCCTTTTAAGAATGTTCTCTATACTTGCAAGGAAATTCAGATTCACCCATATGAGCTGACAATAGAAACTAAACCCCTATATTTGTCCCAGTCTGCTTCTTTCTTAAGGTTTTTTATTGGAACAGGGAGAAATAGAGAACAGATTGAAATCTTCCCATATCCCAAACCCAAGTTTGTTCTGAGCTTAGCATCAGGCTAGTGTACATGACAGATGTTGTAAAGCCCAGGGAAAGACTGAGGAGAAGATGGTAATCTGTTTTAGGATGACAGATGGAACACCATAACTAAAACTGAAAACAGTAAGAGAGGAAACAAAAACTAGATCTTGTAAAATACTGCCATTATTATTATCATTAAGGAAAGTATAGAGTATTGTACTTTTTTTTCTTGGTCTGAAATGATCATATTGGCATATTTTATGCCGTATGTGGGATTGTCCATATGTACTTCTTCTATTTAGCAAATTCTTAACATAACATCACTACTGTTGAAAAACAATCCCAAAATAGAGCACGCTAAGCATGATTGTCATCCAAGTATTACAGGTAAATCTCTTATTTGCCTATGGTGGAAAAACCAACATAGCACTATCTTTCTAATGAACATGGAAAAGTAGAATATATTCATGAAAATTCTACTGGGAATAAATCACAGGAAAAATGTTTTCCTTGGGTAAGGTTTTATTTCCCGGATCATGAGCTTCTGAAGGACACGTGTATTTATGATGAAGCCTCTAATACGATAGGTAAAATGTTATATGAAAGACTGTAAACTCCAAGGGGAAAATAATAAATCATGTAACCACTGAAAGTTCTTCATTGAAATATCCACTGAAGCTTTATCAGATCACAGTTTAAATGAAAATGAATTTTAAAGGTGACCCACTAAGTAATTGCTCCAAAATATTCTTTGGTAACTAAATAACATAACGTATTTGATACCTGAAAAGGTGAAATCAAGTGTTAAGTATCTGAATGTAGCCTAGTACCTAGAAAAAGGAATAGGAGAGGTGAGGACTAAAGGAAGCTGAGAGCAAAAAAAAGAAAAACCACACTAGTGAACCTCCGAGTCCATTCGTATTTTGTAAAATATTCAGCAGTTACTAATTTCTTATGTAATAAGCAATGGTAACCACCTTTTCTGTGCTGCAATAAGTGTGATGACTACACGCTGAGTTAAGCTCAGCAGTTTTTTCTGACTCAACCGATGGGATTCTAACTGTTGGTGCACTCTATACAGCTGCAACCTACACATCCTGAGGGTTCTAATTTGCATGGCAACTACTATGTGTGAGATGGACACACTGAGTTCAATCACTACGAGGCTCTGTATAATGGGGAAATCTAGTCTGCCTGGTCACCAGTAGTTAGAAAATATCTATTCCATAGTTTTGAGCAGTGAGCGTCAAGCAGAGCTTTAGCCAAACTAATCACCAATAGACACAGACAGTTCCTTTCTACTGATTTCATGTAGACCTAGTCCTCCAGTAGCCAGTAGAGCCAAAACAAAACTTTCTAGGTACGCATGTGTAGCCAGAGGAGAGTGACATATAGTATATGTCATGTTGGAAACAGACGACTTGCCAGTATACAAACGCAAATCTCAGAACACAGGACAACAGAGTATTAAAGAAGAGAGAATGGCAGGAAATTGAGACTATGCAATAAAGTAGGTTAATGTATTGTCACAGGAAGCCTGGATCTATATAGAAGTGTTGGGCCAGGTTGGCCAAATTTCACTTGAAATCAGCTGAACGTGAGTTTCACTCATCTCTCATTCTGAGGTGCGCTTGCTCAAGTATCAATACAACTAGAAGTCAAATAATGGCTGTGATTTTCAAAAGAGACTAAGGAAATATAAGTGGGATCTGAGTGCTTAACTTTCCCAGACTCCTTTCAGAATCCCAGCCCAGTACCTTCATGTGCACACACGCTGTATGTTGTTTTATTTTCACTAGTTCTTTCTGTTTATATCTGCAATGTATTAACAATGCCATTTATCACCACAGTATGGAGAATTCCTAGGTTTAAAACAAGTATTTTAACACTTTTTCTCCTCTATAACTAAATTTATAAAACTTCATCAGGCAAAGGTCTATAGTCTTCCTGAGCATTTTAAATGACCTTTCACTTCACAAGTGATGGACTCACTGCTATAACGTGAATATAAAGAGATGCATTCTGCTCAACACTAACTTCATTATGTCTTCACTTGCACAAGTGTAAATCAGGACAATTAAATTAGAGTGAAATGAGAATCAGTGATAGCAGAATGAGGCATTGACTTTAAAGGGGTGAATTTGGCTGTATCCCATAATACTCAGAAACCTATGCTCAAGGATGCTGATTGATGATACATAAATTAGCAGATTTTTAAGGCCAGAAGGGAGCATTATGATTATCTAGTCTGACTTCCTGCATAACATAGACCAGGGAACCCCACCCACTAACTTCTGCATCAAGCCCATCAGTTTTGCTTAAGCTACATCATATCTTGTAAGAAAGGCATCCAGTCTTGATTTCAGGACTGCAAGTGACTGAGAATCTATCACAAAACTTAGTCATTCTGATGGTTAATTAATTACTCTCATTGTTAAAAATGTGCACCTTGTTTCTAGTCTTAATTTGTCTAGCTTCAGTTTCCAACCACTGGGAAGCCCTGATGAAGTCAATGGTTGAAATATATGATTTCTTTTGTTTAAAAAAAAATGTATGAGCTTTGATTTTCAAGAGAGACAAAGTCCCTATAAGAAAAGGGAGGAGATAACAGTGGAATTCCTGGATGATACAAAGGTTGTCTGCTGTACCAAATAGTGGATGCAAGCAACTTATTTTGTTACTCTACAGTGATACAAGACTTAATGACTAAAACTAACAAGATATAGGGAGAGATTTATATCTGCAATTTTTAAGGGATGAATTGCATCACTGAATGGAGTAACAAGAACAACTTTATTTGTGCCAGGGTTTCTATAATATCTCTAGCACCATTTCCTTTTTTAGTTAATTCAGCACACCTGAATCTCGTATGTTATCTTTAATAGAATTGTGTTCATAGTAATGTGTTTGTCAGACCATATGATTGGAAATCTCAGGGCTCTCTAGTATTTTTGACATAGTGAAAATATTACTGGGGAAAGTCTTTTGTTTCCTTTATCGCTCATTCTAATCAACAGACTGACCATTTAATGTCAGAATAGCATTTAAAAATATAAAATTGCATGCTTGTCAAGCTAGTCTCCTGGTCATTTTTGGTTTAGTATTTCCTACCCTATATATGTCACTGGATTTTGCAACAAGCCAATTAATGACAAAGTGCATTATTAGAAAGATAGTTTGGGAGAAAAAGATACTCAAGTTTTATCTTAAAATGCTAACTAAATTCTGATTTAATTTTCTGCTTAAAGCTTTCTGATTTCAAGACACTAAAAATAAACTAATCTAGAACACACATACACCCCTGGATATGAAGAAATGCAAAATAGCATTAGAAGGAAATCTTTTTTGGTACTTTCCCATTGGAACCTTGGCTCCAGAGGGTTTTGATTACCCTAAACGAGACTTTTTGGTTTTCTGACTGTCCTAATTTTCATAGTTTCATATTGGAGCTAAATATGAGGCAGCAAAACAGTTTTGTTATCTTTTGAGAAGCTCAAACTGTTTCAGAATAATTTAACAAAAAACCTTCTGGGCAATTAATACAAGGTGTGCCTCTTTCCAGTGATAATATTAGGTATGATCCAACTATAAGTCTAGAAGATAAGAATTTGAGTAGTTTTCCCAATGAAAATGCCTTTTAAATGTCATGAATGGTCTACGATTTTGCTGCTTCGTATACTGCTTCTCTCCCTCTGTTACATTGCCACAATTGCAGTCAGCAGAGACACTTGAGCTAATTCTTAATTTAAAACAGGGTTTTGCCAAGAAAGTGACCTCCAGTCTGGAACAAACTCCCATTGATCCAAAATAGCCCAATTCTATAAATCTTCAGGGCACTCTTCAAGTTGTATCTATTTGTGTGGGCCACTTTGGAGGGTAAGTTTTTCTGCTGCACTGGCTATTTAATTGTTTTTGTAATTTATGGCAGGGTCATCTAGAGCCTTGATTTGATCCCTTCATTCTGCTTTTGTATAACTCTAGAGAAAATAAATACATTTTAAAATACAACACAGGCCTATTCTAATCCTGTAAACCATATTAGGCACCTTGCAAATTCAAAGGAAGTATAGGCAATAGAAATTGTTATTATTATGGGTAAATTTAGCTTAGATTCCTTTTCACCTATTAGAAATCATTCTCTCCATTTGGCTTCAATAAAAGCAGCCCAAAAAAGCAAATCTCTTGACATGAATTAAAAGAAGTGATGAGGATTAGAAACCCATCTAGACAGTCATGTCATCCCATTTAACTAATTACACTTTTAAGTTAGCATAACCACAGTTTTAAAGGCCGCCAACTGATTTACATTTACTCAAACTGGAACTTGTGATGGACCTCTCTTGAGCAGTTTTGTTTTTGAATTAGGAGTGGTAGCTCTCTCTGAGTGAGACATTTTTCATTGTAAACTAGTCCCGTTACAGACAAGATTCACAAACTATTGTGTCTCAGCCAAATGTACGGGGGTGGGAGAGAGAGAGATCTGCGGCTGCAGTTCTAGACAATTAGGTTTGTGATTAGGTTTCTGTGGGTATTTCTACACTGCAATTGAAGGTGTGCTTGCAACTCAAAGAGACAGACCTTTAATCTAGCTAGCACAACTTCAAAATAGCAGGGAAGCTATGATGGAATGGGCTTCAGTGCAGGCTGTATAAGCCCACCTGGAACCATGGATTCAGGCACTTGGATTCTAAGTCTGCACCAAGGTCTTTCCCAATGCAGCTTCACTGTTTTTTTTTGACATATCCAAAATTCGATCACAGGCGAATGGAGAGAGTCTCCTATTTTACATTTAGACAAAGTAGACAAAATATTTGCTTATACTGTGTGCTGCCACAGGGAGTCCCATCCTTGATTAGGGAGATCTGAGGCAAACTTTTCTAGGTCCTGATCCAAAGCCATTTGAAAGTAATGGGAACCTCTCTGTTGATGTCATTGGATCAGGCCCATAAGTAGCCAGGCTTCCAGAGAGCATAGTAAGTTCACCTTTTTAGGAAATGCTAGTAAGAGATGAGTGAGAGCCATGTTAACACAGATTTCTCCTTCAAAGCCTCAGTCTCTGATTAAATTGAATGAAGGCCTAAATCGCCAGCGGATTGTATTTTGGTGGAATCTCAGTGAAGGAGAAGTGGTAATCATATATATATATATAAAATATACTGTCTTTCATCCAGTGGGGTCCTAAAGGACTGCGCAATTTGACTATTAATATAGGAATTAAAAACCTGACAACCGTTTAAAAGCAACACAGTAAAACTGCTTCATATCCCAAGTCAAGAAGGTATCTAGCTGAAATTGCAAGAGAAAGTATCTTATCTGTTGGTACTAAATATCCTAACTAAAATTTAACCAAAATAACAGGGGTAGTTAAGACTGCAAAATTCTGTATCTTCCATTTTTGTGTGCAGTTTTGTTGCAGCCATGTTGGTCCCAGGATATTCCAGAGACAAGGTGGATGACCTAATGTCTTTATAAAGAAATGTGTGTGATTTCACTTTATTTTAGATTTAATAGAGCACTTTTCCAAGGATCCAAATGTTGTATGTAATAGACAACATTGTACAATGAAATTACTTTAAAAAGTAACTTGAAAAATGAGTTTGAAGCTTTCTTTGGATACAAATACTCAGGACTTCAGATATTTTTATCATGTGACTTTTAGAGTTATATTTAGTCTATTTATTGTCTATTATTTTATTCTGATTTTTTTCCCAAAGTAATGCACATGTGTCATTTTGTGTCTCTGAAATAACGGTTCCTGATACACTGATATATGGTAGGTCCATAGAATCCTTGAGGAAACTTTGTAATAAAATTGCACTGATGCTTTTGAAGTCTCTCAGATTTGAACAGTCCTAAATAGAGCCACCTAATTCTTCTATTTGCAAGGAAACATACTGATAATGTACAAATTACTGCAACTTGATTGATGGCTTTCCAAGTGCTTTTAAACTTCACTCACTCATTCAGGATTTTAGACTCTTAAGAACATAAGAATGGCCATACTGTGTCACACTAATGATCCATCCAGCCCAGTGCCCTGTCTTCTGACAGTGGCCAGTGCCAGATGCTTCAAGGAAATAGAACAGGGTACTTTACCAAGTGACTCATCCCCTGTCGTCCTGTCCCAGCTTCTGGCAGTGGCTTAGGGACAACCAGAGCATAATAGCTATTCATGGACCTATCTTGCATGAACTTATCTAATGTTTTTTTGGACCCAGTTATACTTTTGGCCTTCACCGCATCTTCTTGCAATGAGTTCCTCAGGTTGACTGTGCATTTGTGTGAAGAAATACTTCCTGACGTTTGTTTTAAATCTGTTGCCTATTAATTTCATTGGGTGACCCTTGGTTCTTGTATTTATTTGAAGAGGCATATAACAGCTCCCTATTCATTTCCCCCACACCACTCCTCATTTTATAGACTTCTATCATGTCCCCTCTTAATCATCTCTTTAATCGTTCCTCCTATGGAAGCTATTCCATACCTCAAATCACTTTTGTTACCCCTTTCTGTACTTTTTATTATTCTAATATATCGTTTTTGAGACAGGGTGACCAGAGTTGCATATGGTATTCAGGCTTTGGGCATAGCATGGATTTATATAGTGGCACAATGATGTACCCAGAAAGGAGATGTACTTTAAATATATGTGATGAGAAGTATGTTTTTAAATCCTTAGAGTGGTTTCATACTCATTTCCCCTTCAATCCATCCTCTAGTCAAATACGTTTCAGCAAGTCTCAGCTTTTACAACAGACGGAAAGTATCACTTGAATTTGGAAAAAAATTATACAAATAAGCCATTGATGGTCAAACCGCAAAAGATCTGGATGTTTAATGGAAGTTTAACCCCAGTTATCTAGGGTCTGCAAAACATATTTTAAATGGTTCATTTGTCATGTGTTTTTTATTAAGTAATAAATCTTTTGAATTTTTCTCTTGCATTAATTTTCTGAATGTTTTCTCGTAATTTTTTACAGTTTCCTCTGTTTTGTTGGGCATCTGGTAGAGCTCGTCTGAAAACAGGTTCGGTTCTATAGAAAATTTTGAAAATTTTGAAATTTTTTTTCCTCATTTTTGTCAATTTTCCATGGAAAATTTTGACTTTTTGGGAAAAAGTCAAAATATTTTCATTTGATAAAAAGCGAATTATATTTTGATTCAAAATGGTGTTGCAGTGCCTCATGGAAGCTGTCATTTAAGTTTCTTATGCTCCCATTCCCTTTTATGAGCTCAACTCTCTAGCCAAACTACATCTTCCATCTTCTGTTCTCCATTCTTGATGGCAGAGAGGTGTATGTTGTTGAAATCCGATACATCATGGGAGATGTAGTTGGATTAAAAAGCCTTTTTGGTCTTCAGGAATTTGGTCTTTTGATGAAAAATCAAAAATTTCCACAGAAAACAGATGATTCTCATGAAAAACTTTGTTCAGTTAAAAGCCTAATTTTGTAGCCGAAATTTTTCAGCTATCCCTAATATCTGGTTATCTTTTCCATCATTTTTTTTTCTATTCCCTTTTTATAATGTGGAATATCTGTTCCTATCTTTCCTTTTCTTCCACCTCCATGCTATTTCATAAACTCTTTTTTTCTGTTCTCTCCTTCCTTTCTCTACATCATTCTCTCCCTTTTATTACTTTCCTCTCGTTTTCCGCTCCTAATATCTCAGAACACTCCTCTTGTACAGTCTTACTTTTAATCTCCCCCCACACAAAATCAAAATTGCACAAACTATAGCCTTCTGTCCCCTTGTCCCCCCAAAAATCACCTACATACTGCCTTGCCCCATGTCAGAGTCATAAACGTACATGCAGGGTTCCTGACAAAAGCTCCTGCACAATAAAGTTCATTCATGCACTCATGTAAATACCTGCTAACGTACATATACAGCTTTTCTTCCACCCTAGAGAATAACAAATTTATTTGAGTATAAGCTTTCATGGGCCCACTTCTTTGGGATGCATAGAATGGAACATATATTGAGGAGATATATATACATACAGAGAACACGAAAAGGTGGGAGTTGTAGCCCACAAAAGCTTATGCTCAAATAAACTTATTAGTCTCTAAAGTGCCCCAAGTACTCCTGTTCTTTTTGCCGATACAGACTAACACGGCTGCTACTCTGAAATCTTTCTTCCACCTGTATCCTATGTAAACACATGGCCTCAGGTTCCTTTCCCTGTTCACAGAGAGATGCAGACTCCTTTCCCTAATTATCATCTCATATGCACAGCTTCCACCTATATTGCTGTCTCATACTCAATCAGCTTTTTATTCTGTCATGTATGAGATTTATTCCTGCCCCCAATTCTTGTGCACTGCCTGTGTGTGTCACATGCAACCTCAATCCAGAGGTTCTGATCTCTGTCTTGCTTCTCCTCCCACCCAAGAAGATGGGTGGCAGACTGTTTCAGCACTTGGTGGAGAGGGTCACTAGGGAAGGTTAGTAGCATGTAAAGGAGTTTTAGAAGGAGGAAGGAGCATTTTTATTTTTGCTTCCTGTTCAATTTGAGAAACGGATCTGTGTAGAAGAAAAGTTGAGTGTGGCAGATTCCCTTCCAACTGTTGTGCATCTGACATAGTGTCTTAAGGACACCTCCTTCCATCTATATGTAGAATAGTGACCACTGCTTGGTGCATTCTGTGTGTGAAGATTTTGTGCTTGCTAATCGGTATAAACCTGTATCCATAAACCAATCCATTCTGCCCCATTCCTAAGAAACTCCCTCTACACAAATCTATATAGAGCAACACAAATATTCCCATTGTTTTGCCTTCACTATTCCACACAGACCAACCAAGGGGCTAAAAGTGTGAAGATTTTTCCCACTTGGATTATGACTTCAAGGAAATAATAAAAGAAAAGAGATTAGCATTTTGTTAATCTCAGTTCTTGTAGGCTCTAATCCTGCATGTTGAAGTCAATGAGAGTTTTGTGGGGGAAAGGCCTGTGGGATAAGACTACTTTGTGCATATCTTTTCAAATTGGTTTTCATGTAAAAAATAAAAAGGACAGTGCTTATTCAGAAACATCTGATTCCAGCTGCACTGTTCAACAGGAATTCCTCCATAAAACGCTGCAGTTAAGTACTGAATGAACAGACCATAAATCATGCCAAAAACACATCTAAGCATTGGTAGGAAGTACTCATGTTTTACACCAAATGATGGAGATAAAAGTTCATGGGCTTTTAGGTGACCAAAACTATGGTTGACAAAGATGATAATATAGAGAAAAGGGATTAAAGCAAGACAGACTCAATTTATGAATATTAACATTATCCATAAGTTGATTTGCCTACTTTGACTGTGTCAAGCAAATGGTCAGAACTGGGGAAGGAGACAAATGCAAGTTGTCTTTTCCAAGGCTGATAACAGGTGATGATCTGTCAATGTATTAGCTGGCAACGTGTTCAGCTGAGTTTCTCAGATTTCTGGGTTATTTTGAATAGATGAAGATAATACCACATTAGCCAACAAATCCTCAGAATGTGAAGGAGAGTGAGCAGAAAAGACCTTATATGGAGTTCTGTAAAGAAGACAGACTTATAAGACTTTAAGACCAGAAAGAACCATCATGGTCACGACCTTCTGCACACTGAAGGCCAGAAAACCTCCTTCATCCCCTTCTGTAGTTAGACCCCTAACCTCTGGCTGAGTTACTAAAGTCCTCAAATGTTGATTTAAAGACTTCAGGTTACAGAGAGAGACTCTACCCTTTAATCTAATTTAAACCAGCAAGTGACCTGTTCTCCATGTTGTGGAGGAAGGCGAAAACCCCCTGGGTTTCTGCCAGTCTAGTTTGAGAGAAAATTTCTTCCTGATCCCAGATACTATTGGTAGCAAGCATGAAGAAAAAATATTTCAGTACCATGCTGCTAACATATTACTATTCCAGTATTCAAAATGCAAGTGCATGTGTTATCCATGGAGGGACGGACAGGGAAGATGAAAACAAAAGACCACACTTAGAGTTGTTGTGTGGGTGGGTAATTGAGATTTCAACTCATTTGTCACTGCTGCTGCTGCTGCTACTCATCAGCAACAAGAGAGACAGAAATGTTGGATGTGGAAGTATATTTTACTTGACTCCTGTGATGTCATGTAACTTGCATGGTACATTTTCAACCGAAATATTTCAATTTTCAAATTGTAGTTCATTTTTTTAAAATTTCAAATGTACTGTAGGAACCTCCTCCCCTTCCACTCTTATGCCCCCGCATACCCAATTTTCCAAGCAACTCTAGAATCAACGCAACTGATAGGGAAACTACACCAAGCATAACTGTAGACCTGAGTATAGTATACAAGTTTAGCAGCAGACTGGTTCAGAAAAAGAGGCCTCTCCTTCATATCATTCAGACCAGTGGATAAACCATTAGTGGGCACTAGATCAGATTTATCTCCTCAAAGAGGAGCATGTAGCCTCTTGCAAAGCTATGTATGATGGCCAGGAGAGAAGTGTGGGGTAGGGTAACCTCTGCCAGCAACATATTGGAGAAACTGGGCTGTCAAAGAGTGGCAGCTAAGCAGTACTCTTGCTCCAAGTTCATCACCTTTGACAATGGACTAACATGTGGAAGAGAGTGTTTACCTTGCTTTGTGCATTGCCCCAATAGACAGTGAGAGTGACAGTCCTCAATACAGGGACTGGGGACGGTTAACTTAACAGGGTTGGGAAGATCTGGTGCCACTTCATGTGATGCTAGACTGCATGTCATAACTTTCATTGGGAGAACTGGTGTAGAATTGTCTTTCCTACTATATGAAGTAAAAGGGTGATATAGTGGGGTTCCCTACTTCAGGTTATTAAGCAATGAACAGCTACCCAGCATATGAATGTATTCCACTTAGGCCTAGAATGACAGCATCTTCAATTTTATACCAGAAGAATGATTCTGTGTGACATCCTGGGTCTCTCAATGGTGTTACAAAGCTTGACAATAGTGATGCTGGTATTAGCCAGGTGATATTGGTGATCCAGTAGTGTAAGCAGTAAACTGCAAGATTGGGCTATGTTGAAGGGTAAACCATAAACTACAGAACTGTGTGAACCAGAGTGTTGCAACCTGGCTAAATGTATGGCCCCTACATTCAGAAATATCATGGTTGTTTTCCTGCCTGAGGGAAAGATGCAACCATAGGGCCAAATTTAGAGATAAATTGGAGTAAATCTAGAAGGAGTCTTAAATTGTTTCAACTTTAGGCTTTCTTTAGCCCCCATATCACAAATACAACCCCCTTAAACTGCTTCTAGACTCACTTAGACTCACTCATCTACCAACATATAACTGACAACCCACCATCACAATTTACATACCTCCTCTGAACGTGGCCCACTTAATCTAAAGGAGTTAATGTTGATTTGACTCTCATGGCAAATCGCTAGAAGAGAAGAATGTAGCAAGAAAAGCAACTTCCTTCTGCTTGCATCGTCCAGCTTATTGGTGTGTTAATTACACTGATCTGGATTTCCTTATAAGGGGTAGAATGGGTATAAGTAGATGTAAGGGAGTCTCAGTCTAACCAAATCTATAACAAGGGTCTATTCGCATAAGGAAGTCTATCTTACACATCTCTTCTGAATTTGGCTCATAAACTAAGTATTCAAGCATGAGAACTTAAAATTTGCTTTACATAAATATTTGACTAAGTAAAATGTGGTAATCAAATATTAGTTGGAGGAAGACACAAAAGACACAGGACTGAAGGACTGGAAAAGGACAAATATAGTACCTATCCATAAAAAGGAGAATAAGGACCACCCAAGGAATTATAAACCAGTCACCTTCACTTTGGTACTTGGAAAGGTAAGGGAACAAATAATCAAACAATCAGTTTTTAAGAACCTAAAAGATAAGGTGATAAGGAACATGAATTTGTCATGAACCAATCATGTCAAATCAACTTAATATCCTCTTTCGAAGGGTAACAAGCCTTGAGAATAGGTTGGAAGCATAGATGTGATAGATCTTGACTTTAGTAAGTCTTTTGATACTCTGTCACATGACCACATCAACAAACTTGGAAAATATAGCCTAGACAAACTTACTATAAGGTGGCAGCACAACTGGTTGGAATACCATACTCAGCGAGTAGTGATCAATGGTTCATAGTCAAGCTGCAAAGGCATATGGAGTGGGGTCCCACAGGGATCTGTTCTGGATCTGGTTATATTCAATATCTTCATAAATATTTTGGATAATGGCATGGAGAGTACACTTAAAGACTGCGGATGATACAAATCTGGGTGGACAAGCACTTTAGAGGACCAGATTAGAATTCAAAATGACCTTGACAAACTGGAGAAATAGCCTGAAATAAATAGGATGAAATTCAATAAGGACAAATGCAAAGTACTACACTTAGAAAGGAATAGTCAATTACACAACGGCAAAATGGGAAATGACTGCTTAGGAAGGAGTACCGCTGAAAACGACCTGGGTTTATAATGGATCACAAATGAAATATGATTCAACAGTGTAATACTGTTGTGATGTAATACTGCTTTAGATAATACTTGGTCCTGCCTCAGTGCGAGGGACTGGATTAGATGACCCAACAAGGTCCCTTCCACTCCTACATTTCTGTGATTTCTATGAACATGGTTGGAGAGCATTCATTTTTATTTCTGGATAGATCCATATTTTTTCAATAGTCACCCAGCTTTAATTATAAGTAAACGTTGGAAAATGCTGAAGATTGCTAAAGAAGGAATACAATAAGCGTCAACTAAGCTGATACTAGACCCAGGGCTGTTTGACAAGAAAAGAAACAAGGTAAAATAAAAATGGAAACAAAACATTAAGTTCTAAAGGTGGTGAGCTAACTATAAAAAGCATCAGCAATCGGAGCAACAGGAAAATCTGAATTTATTCAGTGAAAAGACAAATTTCTGCAAGCTATAATGAAAGCAGAGGACATTTTTCCCCCCTATAATCCTAACCCCCCTACACAAATAAATAAAATAGAAATGGAGAGGCCTATGCCTTGTAGATCTGAACTTGGGGGGACAAGTCTTGGAAACCTCCTCTCCCTGATCATATTCAACAGGTTCTACCACTCCTTGTCTGATTTGTATGTCTCTTGCTCTACAGTTGTTTACAGGAGTTTTTTGTGTACAAATGTGTTGTCAAAAGAAAGTACATTTAATTTTGGTAAAACAGATGCCTGCTACACTGCCTGACTTTGAGGCTTTCTGATTTATATTTGTATAATAGTTTTGTATTATAAATAAACACGACGGCATTTATAAACAGCAATATTGGGCGGGAAGCTGACCTTTGTAAAGGATCTGAAATGTGGATGCAGCATTGTCCGAGGAAAGTATTTAATTATATATTGTCATCTGTTTATCTGCTAAGACCACAAACTAGCTACTTCTTAGTCTATTGTTTTAGAAACATATTAAAACCACAGCTTGTAGAATATGGCTTTCATGTAATTATCTGTCAATTAATGTCTTGCGACAGAATATCTCTACGTACATGAGAGATTCTCCCAGCCAGCTAAATCAACTGCACAGAAAATCTGTAAATTTCTTTCTCCAGTATACTTCATAAAAATGAAAGTTGTGACTTGCCCACTGTGGCAATGGATCAATGGAAAAATACAACCTGTTAATTGCAGAGTTGCTGGAGAACCTCTGCAGCAATGATTTTTTTGTGGCAAACCCAAAAGTTCAAGTGTACTTGTGAAAAATTAGCCAATGGTTGCCTTAGGGTAAGAATGTCTTCTTAGGACATAACCCAAATCAAGAGGTGGCAAGTTTCTGTGCATCCAAAGAGTATTCTGCAGAAAGAATAGTCTCAGGGAGCTGCTATTTCCTCCCTTTTCTCCCATGAGGGAAGTAATATATCGCTGTTCTACCCCCTGTGCTCCATCAGCTATGTTCACTGATGCATTGAGGACATAGAGCCAAGGCTCCACCCATTGCAGAAGCTGGGAATGAATGACAGGGGATAGATCACTTGATTGCCTGTTCTATTCATTCCCACTGGGGCACTTGGCACTGGCCACTGTTGGAAGACAGGATACTGGGCTAGATCGAACTTTGGTCTGACCCAGTTTGACCATTCTTATGTTATGTTCATTCTCTGCTTCTGCCTGTTTGCTTGTCCGAGAAAAGAATATCCACAGCACCCTTTTCTCCTGTGTGGCCAAAACCAAGGTCTGTGTAGCTCACACATAGTGTGAGATGCAGTATTTTGGTCTGGATGGCCATGGAGCCCAAGATAAAATCAATCCTTTAGTGGAATGCAGCACAAAAGCAAATGTGGTGCAGGCTAAACTGCAGCTAACATTACTGCAACCTTGTGACTGCCATCTTCTGAGCACAAGCCTTGTTTTGGATCTGGTAAGACCTCTTCATGCCAAAGAGGAGGTTAGTGGAATAAAATGAGGAAACTATATGATGTGATACCCTGACTTGGTCATCATTTAAAATATAATGATTACAATATCCCTTTAAAAGAATACATTTGTCAAAATATCTGTGGATGTAATTTGTTTGGAAATGGAGAAATTACTCTAATAGGAGAATATATTATATGACCCCAAGCAGGAACAAGCTTTTTGAATCTTAATAAACTCGTTTGTACTGGGAGACATTACACTTGAAATAGTGTGCATATCTGTCAAGGTGCTGCCAAATGAATTTCAAGGATTGCTTCTCAACTTCAATGAAAGCAAGGGCTTTCTATTAATTGGCATCATCTGCAAGATTGTCCTTTTGATCATCTTCCAACCTAGTCCCCACTCTTGCAATCTGATCTGTGTGGACAGACTCCTGGACTTGTATGGTGCTCCATCGATTTCAGAAGGACTCTCTCAAGGTATTTGGCTCTGCAGAGCAGCTTGCAGAATCAGGGCCCAAGATCAGCAGTAATAGGAATACCTGGAAAATGCTAAGGATGGTGTTTGGGTTCTTTGTTTCAGAGCTTCTTTTTGTGGGTTCTTTGTGTGATTTTCCACCCCCAGTATTGTGCATGCTGTAATATTTCTAGACTTACTTTTTTATGAAACATAATATTAAATGTTTTCTTCACTTCTCAACCAAAGGAAATATTAGTATCTTATATAAAAGATTCTACATTTTTGTTCATTCAGATTTTCTTTATATGGGCAGTTTGCATGGAAAGGCTACCATTAGACTCTGGTAAACCAGAAATTTTGGATGCAGAGCCAAGCTAAACTTGGCACTGTAAGCCCAAACAAAAACTGAGCCACTAGAGCTGACTGTACATATATGAAAATGAAAATAAGTTATATCTATGTATAAGGTCACTTCGACCTTCAGAAAATAATGCCAGAATATACTTTCTGGTTGGGCTGTTCTTAATTTCTGCATATATTCCTGTTAGTCTGGAGTGAGGGCAATTTAGAAGGGTATCAAACATTTCTTTTGAAAAATGGAATGAACAAGCTGCCTTATTGACGTGTTATGGTATCAAGGTACTATCGGTATTCATTGGGATGTCCACATTATTCATGAGTGTATTTTGCAGAGCATCGTAAATAAGGGCCAGTGTAACTTCAGACAAAAACATCCAGATATGCCATCCACTATATATATCATACAGATTCCATGTCACTTCTTTAAGCTTGTTAAAGCTTTTATTGATGAGATCTATAATATTCTTTTGCCTTTAATACCATATGCCCTGTGTGTTATGAGACCAGTCATAAACACCTCAAAAGGAGAGAGAAGTGATAATATATAGTAGCAGAAGTATCTAAAAATTACATAAGCCAACTGTGTTCTATAAATAACATCATATTTTAATATCTAATGTTTTGTGGTCTGCCAGGTCTGGAAAAAAACTTTTGTATTGATACCCATTGACATCCATGACAAAACTGCAATGAACTTTAGTGGGAGATGGACTGGTCCCAAATGTCTTATATCCTATGGTGTATGGCTTCTGATTCTATCTCTGAAGGGGGGGTTGCCTTTTGAGATACTAGACTTTAAATCAGAATATTTCCTTTCCTCAGTCTTGTGCCAACATAATTCTACCAGCATTTTTTGGAATGGAGGAGAGAATTTTTTTCAAGCCATTTTTAAAAAAAATGGCAGCTGTATGAAGATGGAGAATGTAATTTAAAGAGCTGAGTGTATGAGAGGACGCCAGAATGGATGATAAATGCAATGTATCACGTGGGCAGCAACATTCTATTTGTAATGTGTGTGACATTTGATATATGCATATTATAAATTCAATGATTTAAAAAGTGAGTTATATCCTCAGCTGGTATAAATCTACCTAGCTGCATTGGCTTCGATGGAGGTGTGCTGATTCATACCAGCTGAGGTTCTGGCCTAATGTGTGGCAAGCTGTCATGGTACAATTCCCCACTCTGAACCTTAGCGTCCAAAAGATGGGGTACCAGCATGAATTCCTCTAAGCTCAATTACCAGCTTAGAACCTGTAGCGCTGCCATCAATCAGGAATTCCAGTGCCTGGTACACTCTGGTCCCCACAAAACCTTGCCCGGGGACCCCCAAGACCCAGACCTTCTGGATCTTAACACAAGGAAAGTAAACCCTTTCCCTCACCGTTGCCTCTCCCAGGCTTCCCATCCCTGGGTTACCCTGGAAGATCACTGTGTGATTCAAACTCCTTGAATCACAAAACAGAGAGGACAATTCACCTTCCTCCCTCCTTCTCTTTCCTCCTCCCAGACTCTTCCTGAGAGAAAGTAATCCTGGCACAGAGAGAAATCAGCCTCTCTCTCCCTCTTCCCTCCTTTCTCCCCACCAATTCTCTGGTGAATCCAGACCCAGTCCCCTGGGGTCTCACCAGAATAAAAAAAAAATTAGGTTCTTAAACAAGAAAAGCTTTTAATTAAAGAAAGAAAAAACAGTAAAAATTATCTTTGTAAATTAAAAAAAAAATGGAATAGGTACAGGGTCTTTCAGCTATAGACACTGGGAACACCCTCCCAGCCTAAGTATACAAGTACAAATTAAAATCTTTTCAGCAAAATACCAATTTGAACTCCTTTCAGCCAAATACACATTTGAACTTCTTCCAACCAAATACACATTTGCAAATAAATAAAACAACCATAAGCCTAACTCGCTTTATCTACCTAGTACTCACTAGTCTGAACTTATAAGAGCCTGTATTGGAGAGATTGGAGAGAAACCTGGTTGCACGTCTGATCCCTCTGAGCCCCCAGAGTGAACAACAACCAAATTCTAACAGCACAGCACAAAAACTTCCCTCCCTCAAGATTTGAAAGTATCCTGTCCCCGATTGGTCCTCTGGTCAGGTGACAGCCAGGCTCACTGTTCTTGTTAACCTTTTCCAGGCAAAGAGATATGAAGCACTTCTGTTCTATTAACTCTTACTTATCTGTTTATGACACAAGCCCAAAGATTTAGATATTCAAATAACAAAAACTAGGATTAGTGACAGTTAAGGTTAAAGTCAGGACTACTCAAAGTCTTGTAAGCATAACTATAACCAGCAAAGGGGAAAGTTGTCTTCAGCATTCTTCGCCAGCTTCACGTTATCTACAGCCCTTTTGTGTCGCATTCAAATCCTCGATAAGGCACTCACTTCTATCCCCAGTACATATTGAAAAGCAGCATATTTCCAAATTTCATCCAACTTGCTCTGTCACACGTTCTCACTATGCTGTCAAGGGGTCCCTGCTTTCCTTGAGGGCAGCTTGGCTTCACTCCCATTTGGGGAAAAAAGAGAATCACCAGCCATTTTTTGGGGAAAAAACACTTTAAATGTGGGCAACTGTGGCCTCAATTTCATTGAGCACACTAGGACAATGGCTCCAATTCTGAAAGAACCATTCTTAGAAAATACAAACATAAGAACGGCTGTAGTGGGTCAGACCAAAGGTCCATCTAGCCCAGTATCCTGTCTACCAACAGGGCCAATGCCAGGTGCCCCAGAAGGAGTAGACCTAACAGGCAATGATCACGTGATCTCTGTCCTGCCATCCACCTCCATCCTCTGACAAACAGAGGCTAGGGACACCATTCGTTACCCATCCTGGCTAATAGCCATTAACGGACTTAACCATCATGAATTTATCCAGTTCTCTTTTAAACGTTGTTATAGTCTTAGCTTCACAGCCTCCTGTCATAAACAGATAGCTAAGGGTTAATGTCTCTTTCACCTGAAGCACCTGACCAGAGGACCAATCAGGAAACCGGATTTTTTCAACTCTGGGTGGAGGGAAGTTTGTGTCTGAGTCTTTGTCTGTCTGCCTGCTGTCTCTGAGCTTTGGAGAAGTAGTTTCTGCTTTCTAGTCTTCTGTTTCTAAGTGTAAGGACAAAGAGATCAGATAGTAAGTTATATGGTTTCTTTTCTTTGGTATTTGCATGAATATAAGTGCTGGAGTGCTTTGATTTGTATTCTTTTTGAATAAGGCTGTTTATTCAATATTCTTTTAAGCAATTAACCCTGTATTTTGTCACCTTAATACAGAGAGACCATTTGTATGTATTTTTCTTTCTTTTTATATAAAGCTTTCTTTTAAGACCTGTTGGAGTTTTTCTTTATTTCAGGGAAATTGAGTCTGTACTCACCAGGGAATTGGTGGGAGGAAGAAATCAGGGGGAGATCTGTGTGTGTGTTGAATTTGCTAGCCTGATTTTGCATTTCCTCTGGGTGAAGAGGAAAGTGTTTTTTTGTTTCCAGGACTGGGAACGGAGAGGGGGAGTCACTCTGTTTGGATTCACAGAGCTTGTGTCTGTGTATCTCTCCAGGAGCACCTGGAGGGGGGAAGGGAAAAAGGATTATTTCCCTTTGTTGTGAGACTCAAGGGATTTGGGTCTTGGGGTCCCCAGGGAAGGTTTTTCAGGGGGGACCAGAGTGCCCCAAAACACTCTAATTTTTTGGGTGGTGGCAGCAAGTACCAGGTCCAAGCTAGTAACTAAGCTTGGAGGTTTTCATGCTAACTCCCATATTTTGGACGCTAAGGTCCAAATCTGGGACTAAGGTTATGATACCTCCTCAGGCAAGGAGTTCCACAAGTTGACTGTGCACAGCATGAAGAAGAACTTCCTTTTATTTGTTTTAAACCTGCTGCCTATTAATTTCATTTGGTGACCCCTAGTTCTTGTATTATGAGAATAAGTAAATAATTTTTCCTTATCCACTTTTTCTCCACATCACTCATGATTTTATATACCACTATCATATCCCCCCTTAGTCTCCTCTTTTCCAAGCTGAAGAGTCCTAGCCTCTTTAATCTCTCCTCATATGGAACCCTTTTCCAAACTCCTAATCATTTTAGTTGCCCTTTTCTGAACCTTTTCAAGTGCTAGAATATGTTTTTTGAGGTGAAGAGACCACATCTGTACACAGTATTCGAGATGTGGGCGTACCATGGATTTATATAAGGGCAATAATATATTCTCAGTCTTATTCTCTATTCCCTTTTTAATGATTCCTAACATCTTGTTTGCTTTTTTGACCACCTCTGCACACTGCGTGGACATCTTCAGAGAACTATCCACGATGATGCCAAGATCTTTTTCTTGACTCGTTATAGCTAAATTAGCCCCCATCATATTGTATGTATAATTGGGATTATTTTTTCCAATGTGCATTACTTTACATTTATCCACATTAAATTTCATTGGTCATTTTGTTGCCCAATCACTTAGTTTTGTGAGATCTTTTTGAAGTTCTTCACAATCTGCTTTGGTCTTAACTATCTTGAGTAGTTTAGTATCATCTGCAAACTTTGCCACATCAGTGTTTACCCCTTTCTCCAGATCATTTATGAATAAATTGAATAGGATTGGTCCTAGGAATGACCCTTGGGGGACACCACTAGTTACCCCTCTCCATTCTGAGAATTTACCATTAATTCCTACCCTTTGTTCCCTGTCTTTTAGCCAGTTCTCAATCCATGAAAGGACCTTCCCTTTTACCCCATGACAGCTTAATTTACGTACAGCCTTTGGTGAGGGACCTTGTCAAAGGCTTTCTGGAAATCTAAGTACACTATGTCCACTGGATCCCCCTTGTCACATGTTTGTCGACCCCTTCAAAGAACTCTAATAGATTAGTAAGACACAATTTCCCTTTACAGACACCATGTTGACTATTGCTCAACAGTTTATGTTTTTCCATGTGTCTGACAATTTTATTCTTAACTATTGTTTCGACTAATTTGCCCGGTACCGACTTTAGACTTACCGGTCTGTAATTGCCGGGATCACTTCTAGACCCCTTTTTAAATATTGGTGTTACATTAGCTAACTTCCAGTCATTGGGTACCGAAGACGATTTAAAGGACAGGTTACAAACCTTAGTTAATAGTTCCACAACTTCATATTTGAGTTTTTTCAGAACTCTTGAGTGAATGCCATTTGGTCCCGGTTACTTGTTAATGTTAAGTTTATCAAAAACCTCCTCTAGTGACACTTCAATCTGTGACAGTTCCTCAGATTTGTCACCTACAAAAGCCAGTTCAGGTCTGGGAATCTCCCTAACATCCTCAACCGTGAAGACTGCAGCAAAGAATCCATTTAGTTTCTCCGCAATGACTTTATCATCTTTAAGCACTCCTTTTGTATTTCGATCTTCAAGGAGCCCCACCAGTTGTTTAGCAGGCTTCCTGCTTCTGATGTACTTAAAAAATATTTTGTTATTACCTTTAGAGTTTTTGGCTAACCGTTCTTCAAACTCCTCTTTGGCTTTTCTTATTACACTCTTGCGCTTGAGCTGGTAGTGTTTGTACTCCTTTCTATTTGCCTCACTAGGATTTGACTTCCACTTTGTGGAAGAAGACCATTGTGTGTAGAAGACCATTATTCATCAGTCTCTTGTGAAGAGACTTTCAGTTATGAAGAATAATGGCAAAATATGACTATTAATCCTGGGGCGGAGGGGGAAATCTTCAAATACAGCCAAAATTTCAGTGAGTTTTACTATATGGAAAATTTGAAGAGTGTGTATTACTCTGCTGAAAATTCTTGATTTTTTTTTTTAAATATCTGATGCAGTTTGCTAAACTTCTGAAGGAACCTATTTAAAATTAACTCAAAAACTAGTCAGGTAACATGATTACTCAGAAAATACATTGTGCAGTCAAAACATAGTTGCTTTAATTTTGAAGGGGATACACTGTAATCTTCATATGTAACACAAAGGTTGTATCCTTGATGTGCGTAGAAAGCACTACTAACTTTTAACAATGGAACCATGACCATCACTTCTGTTATATTTATGAACTCGTATTAATAGGATGCTTTGAAAAATCTCACAAAGCAAAGATTGTATAATCCATTTTAGGCAACCATCATTCCTTATATGTACATTTCACAAGAAACAAGAGGAGAACTGTCATGTGATTCCTTTCTTAAATATAGAGTAATTCATTTCTTATCTGGCTCATACAGGAACACATAGGACTTATGATATTGACTTTAATGGGAGAAGTTCAAGACCATACATTTTGAATTTAACAAAAAATGCATGGTTTTACTAAAGTTAAAGGAAATAAATCAACACATGCTTAGGAAGCTCACACTTATACATGCGTTAGCAATCATGAAGTCTTTTCTCTAGATCTTAAATAAATTGGACTTGCTAACCGCATACTTATGTGTATATAAACAGGGAATAATATTATTTCAATTGTTACAACATGTGATTTGTATAATAACAACATTAATACTATTCCATATAGATGTAACAAAATTTCCTAACCAGGAGAGTTTAGCAAATCTGGTTTTAGTTTGTTTCAGACTGCATTTGTGAAAAAAGCCAGACTGCCAGCCAGCACTAATTCATACATATTTTAGGCTATAGATGTCTTATGCTGTGCAGCATGACAGTGCAAGGCTAAATGGAAAATATTTTTTTTAAATGGATGCCTAAAGTTAGATTCCTAAGTCCATAAATAAATGACCTGATTTTCAAAAGTTCTGAGCACCCAGAGACTCTCTTTAGTCAATCTGAGTTGTGCATCATTAAGGACTGAAGAATTGGATTCTTCCTTTGTTCAGGAGGAAGTTATAAAGCATAGTCCAAAGAAGCAATGTATCTATACCATAATTTGGGTATCTATTCTCATTTTCCCTTTTGATGAAACGTAAATATTTTTGGAAGCATGAATTTTAGACAGACAGCACTGGGAAAGAATGAGTTAAAGTCTTAGGAATTTGTTTATGCAAAAGTATTTATATTCCACTTCCAAAATCGTCTTTTTCATACTCTCACCCACATAATGTGCTGCACCAGGGAACTGCATAAGCACTTTTAGCACGGGAATTTACAAATACAAGAAATTAGGCAAGCATTGCATATGCAGAACTCCCAACATAGTTCATGGGAGTTCAGCATGGAAAGGATTTGGCCATAAGTAATTTTGGGCCAAAAGTAATTTTTTTATTAGTGTACAGTAAAATTATCTTTCCCCAAAATACTACAATAATGCTGCAGTTGTGATCACTGGAGGAAGGAACTTGAGCTTCCCATACCTTCAGGTCCTGTCTTGACTGGCAATAAGAGCATGATTTTCAGTCGTGTTAGCTCAGTTGTTAGCCTACATCCTGATGGGACTTTTCAATCATTTAAGCTAATGTGATCTCCTGTTATCTGGCCACATTTTAACCTATGCTCTATTCCTCACAGTAACCCAGAACAGACCAACTATGTTATGCTTTGTGGCACACGTGCAAGACCATCTATTTGCATGGACATTTGGGGAGAGCTGCGGTGTGAAGGGCCTTGTGATCACTGGGATTTGGAGGGTGGCAGGGGTTATTCTTAGTGGGTATGTCATAAACAGATAGTTAAGGGTTAATGTCTCTTTTACCTGTAAACCTGGCTGACACCTGACCAGAGGATCAATAGGGGGACAAGATACTTTCAAATCTTGGTGGAGGGAAGTCTTTTGTTTGTGCTTTTTGTTTGTCGGTTGTTCGCTCTTGGGACTGAGAGGGATAGGACATCAATCCAGGCTCTCCAAATCTTTCTGAATCAGTCTCTCATGTTTCAAACTTGTAAGCAATTAGCCAGGCAAGGCGTGTTAGTCTTATGTTTGTTTTCTCAAATTGTAAATGTTTCTTTTTGCTGGAAGGATTTTACCTCTGTTTGCTGTAACTTTGAACCTAAGGCTGAGGGGGGGGCCTCTGGTCTATAGGAATCTGATTACCCTGTAAAGCATTTTCCATTCTGATTTTACAGAGATAATTTGTATCCTTTTTTTTTAATTAAAAGCTTTTTAGTTTAAGAATCTGATTGATTTTTCCTTGTTTTAAGATCCAAGGGGATTGGATCTGGACTCACCAGGGATTGGTGAGGGAAAGGAGAGAGGATGGTTAAATTCTTCTTGTTTTAAGATCCAAGGAGATTGGATCTGGAGTCACCGGGGATAAGTGGGGGAGTGCAAGACCATCTATTTGCATGGACATTTGGAGAAAGCTGGGGTTTGAAGGGCCTTGTGATCACTGTGATTTGGAGGGTGGTAGGGGTTATTCCTAGTGTGGGTAGAACTGGATATTGCATATAATGCTGCTGTAGTTGCAATGGTTTTTGTTTTTAATGGTTTGTCAAGATGCCAATAGCCCAGAAGAGGCTACAGAGCTAACACACCTCTTGTGTATTAAAATTAAAGTAAATAAAATTATTATGGTGGCACCAGTCACGGCTCCATTGTTAAGGTTGAGAAATACAGTATATTTTTCCCAAAAATTACTGCACTCACAAAATTAATATTCCAAGAATTTATAAACAGATTGGTTAGTTAATTTGATTTCATTTTAAAATGGATCTTTGTTTTGCCCTGAATGATGAAATAACACAGACTCTTAATTCTGCGGGAAATCTGAAAACTCGCTGAAATTTTGTGACTAGGCTATATTGTAAAGAAGTTAGGTTGTAATTGAGCTAAATTGTTAATTGTAAGTAAGGCCAAGTGAACAGGCCAATTCACCCATAACTGGGCCCATTGCAACATTAGAAATGATTCACCCACTGACCACCCTGTCTTGAAAGTCAGTTTCCATGTTCCATTTCTTTTGGTTATTATGAGTCAATGACATGAGACTGGACTCTTTTGTGTCAAGAATTCTGACTGGTAGCTGACTTCACCCATAGAGTCATTATTCCTGTAAAGTTCCTCATGACAGCATAAGCATCACTTTTCTGAAGGCTCTCCAAAGCACTGCTACTTCGCTCCATTGTGCACTCAGGCAGAATTACCAGGGAAGCTGAAGCAGGCGCACAGAGGAAGCTCTCAAAGTACAAAGGCATTGGGACTCAGGAACTGCACCTCTCAGTTCTTTTTTCACAGTGTTAGTGAAAACACAGTCTGTTTCCCAAAGACAGTTCATCTCTCCATTGGGCCCAGACACATCACTGATTCTCTCTGTCAATCCCCTCTACCCAGCCCCACTCTCTCCTATGAGGCAGTGTTCCAGATTAGTGGAAAACAGTCGGAATATACTGGTGAATCTGGCTCTTAAACTAAATAGGTGAATGGATGTGTGTGTACTTCTATATAATATATATTATAATAATCCAACTGGTCTTCAAATCATGAGAGACATCACCTATAACATTATTTTTGGGTTTCAGAGTGGAGCTGTGTTAGTCTGTATCAGCAAAAACAACAAGGAGTTCTTGTGGCACCTTAGAGACTAACAAATGTATTTGGGCGTAAGCTTTCCTGGGCTAGAACCCACTTTGTCAGATGTATGAAGTGAAAAATACAGGAGTGAGTATGAATACATGAAAGGATGGGGGTTGCTTTACCAAGTGTGAGGTCAGTCTAACGAGATAAATCAATTAACAGGAGGATACCAAGAGAGAAAAAATAACTTTTGAAGTTAGTTTTGACCCAACCACTCCTAGTCTTTTTTCAGGCCTAATCTGATAGTATCCAGTTTGCAAATTAATTGCAGTTCTGCAGCTTCACATTGGATTCTGGTTTTGAAGTTTTTTTGTTGAAGAATTGCCACTATGGTTGGGACATTACAAAACTTAAACTTAATTTCCCCAATACTAATTTCTCCCTATTGTTACACCATCTTGTCAACTGTCTGTAATGGGCCACTTTCTTACCACTTCAAAAGTTACTTTTCCTCCCTTGGTATCCTGCTGTTGATTGATTTATCTCATTAGACTGACCTCACACTTGGTAAAGCAACCTCCATCCTTTCAAGTATTTATACCTGCTCCTGTATTTTTCACTCCTTGCATCTGATGAAGTGGGTTCTAGCCTACAAAAGCTTATGCCTAAATAAATGTGTTAGTCTCCAAGGTGCCAAAAGGACTCCTCCTCATTTTTGGGTCTTGTTTAGTGTTCATGTATGACATTTAAAAAAAATAAAAGGAAAGGAAATACTTAGACAAAACTTTATTGAGATGGAGTTAAGGTGTTTACATAGGGTGACTAGATAGCAAGTGTGAAAAATCAGGACAGGGAGTGGAGGGTAATAGACGCCTATATTAGACAAAGCCCCGAATATCCGGACTGTCCCTATAATATTGGGACATCTGGTCACCCTATGTTTACATTGCAGCAAATAAGGGTAAAATATGTTCTAGAGATGTTGAAATTATCTCCAAAACAAACATTACAAACCCAGGAAATTTGGTATTAAGGTCACTCTCTAAAGAAAAAATGGAAACACACTGAGATGTAGAAATGTAGTTAAGGCACCTAAATGACCGTAACACTGCTCTGAAATGCATTCTAAACAGCCAGGATGGATGGATAGGTGGGAGAAAAGTAGTAGCAGTAGTATTCCCTTTTACAGATGGGGAACTTAGGCACAGAGGTATGTCCTAGGTTACCAAGGAAGTGTGTGGCAAAACCGGAAAATGAACCCGGATCTCCTCCTGTATCTCAGTCCAGTTCCCGATCCACAAGACGATCCATTCTCCTATTCTGCCTGTAGAGTTCAGGAGCACTGGAGAATCTTTCTAGAGTATAAGAAACAATATATGCTGTGAGTGAGGAAGAAGGAACTCAACAAGATTTGGCAATAAATCCTTCCCGGCTATATAATAAAAACCCAATGTCTTATATGTAACTTCTTAACATAAATCAACAGATTTTCTTAAAGTTAGTTACATTCCCCTACAGATGTGCATGGTATGTTGTAAATACTAATGTACCAGTGATGATGATGGAGACTTCTTATGAAAAATGGTTCTTGAGAACATAAGGGATCAGGTCATGAGAGAGATTTTATAGCTCAAAACCCTGTTCAAGATTGTTCTATATATGTATACTATATGTACATACCATATTTATGTAAATATAACATTGTTTCCATGGGAAAAATGTTTGGAATGTGCTTTCCTTCATAAAGAAAACATCACCCAATTCATCAATCTTCTCCTCTCCTGGGTAATCAGTCCTTTCTGGGTTACATTTTGCAGAAGGTCATAATCCAAACAAAAAGTGGAGTTGCCATGAAAGGGGAAATTCCAAGCTTTAGCACATAAAGCATGCTCATAAAAAGGTAAAGTGTTTTCCAAAATAAAGGGGCAAAAGTTACTTGAGCACAAGAGAGCAATAAATCAAACGTGGAAATACACACAGGCTCTCACACACGTATGTACATCAGGATTGTTGGCTCATCAGTCACAGGTGAAAAAATTGTTATGATTGATTAAAAGGGAAAAAGATACTAAATAGCCTTTCAAATGGTATTTTAATTGGAAAGTCTACTTTTAAAGTCTCTGATTCAGAAAAGTGTCTTTATTCAGGATAGCACTCAAGCACATGCATCAAAATAAGTGTGTGCTTAAATGCTGCCTAGAATAAGGAGAGATGTAAGTATCTGCTAAAATGTATTACTGACCAAGACCAAAAAGTGAAAGGCATTATTCCACTGGGCAAGAACAAAGAAAAGTTCAATACATTCCTGAAAATAGATCACTTTCCTCCAATTTATCATTTCCCTTTTCTTGCAGTGACTGGACTGCTTACTCTGTGTTAAATTTGTAAATCCAGATCTGAGTGGGGTCACACAGAGAAAGACCCCGAGCTCCAAATGTGTCATTATGACAGAAAGTTTTAAACATTTTTTTAGACTAAAGAAGAATTTACTAACGCCCTAGGAAAGGGGTAACTTATGTGTTGATAACTTATATATGTTTGCAGAAGGAATTTTTCTGTTATGTATTGTTGCTTGAGAAAACTTACCACCCTATTCTGTCCTACCAAGCACAGATTGGCTGTGCAGCTGTTTGTTGTTGTTAGGGTGATCCAATGTCCTGATTTCATAGGGACAGTCCCGATTTTGGGGTCTTTTTCTTATATAGGCTACTATTACCCACCTCCATCGTCATCCCTATTTTTTACACTTGCTGTTTGCTCACCCTAGTTGTTGTTTATATGGCATTATAGAGGCACATGGAGTCTGACAAGTACAGCTAGTCAGAAAACTAAATTTCAATCTTGGGGGAAATTTTGACATTTCAAAATTTTCTGCAGAATGGAAATTCTGAAAAACAATTATAATTTGGAGATACTGCATTGTTTTAATTTAATAACATCAAACATAATATTTTATACTAAATAGAGCATTTTATAAAAAATTTAATATAATGTAAAATAAAAAAGTTTTTACTGTAACAAAAAAGTTTATCAAAATGGAATATTCTGATATTATCTACACTAAACAAAAAAGTTGAAACAATTTGTTTTTATTGTTTCCTACTAAAAATGTAGTCCACTTTGGCACATTCCTGTGAAATGTTTCTGTTTTGACTAAATTGAATTTCTCAACAGAAAACTGCTCCTTTGAAAATTTCTTGAGCAGCTACAAGCGGGCAATGGAAGCTGGCATTATGGGTCAACTGGAAATGGGAGTCAAAATCTCAATAGTGAATGGGAGATGATGGGGCTGGGGATTGGCTGTGAAGGGCCTTGAAAATGAAGACAAATACCTTATGTTTGATATAATAGAGAAAGGAGAGCCAGTTGTTACATGTGATCATCATTGGTATCTAGCTGGAAAAAAATTGACAGCTATTTCATATTTACTAGGACTATGAAAGAAAGGCCCTGATCCTGCAAACAAGCACACAGGTAACTTTCCTTACATGAGTACTCCCACTGAGGTCATTAGGGAAGATTTTCAAAACCACAAATGGAAGTTAGGTATGTTCAATCACTGGGTGGCATTCACAGACAGAGGACTGCTCTCATGGGATGGACTCTATCTCAGTAGGGAGGGAAATAGACTTTTGGGATGGAGTTTGGCACAACTGATTAAAAGAGCTTGATACTAGGAATTTGGAAGCGATGGTTGGGAAATGCTCATGTAATTTTCACACCTAATTCTAATATAGAGCTGGAGAAAAATCAAGTAGATACAGCAATGGAGAAAGGAACAACAGAGGGTAGAAGAATGGATATTAAGAGGAAAGATCGTATCAATACCAAAGATGCTAACAAGTGGGCGATAGTGGCAGTGACTGTACTTTAATTGGTCAAGGAATCTGGGTGAAGCAAAGCAGAAACAGCTAAGATTTGTGTACACTAGTGAAAGGAGCCCAGATAACAAAATGGAGGAACTAAAACTAGTGGTGCAGAAAGTGAAACCAGATATTATAGGGATAACAGAAACATGGTGAAATAGTAGTCATGACTGGAATACAGGTATTGAAGGGTATGTATTGTTTAGGAAAGACAGAAATAAAGGTGGTGGAGTAGCATTGTATATTAATGATGAGGAGGACTATAAAGAAATTAAAAGTGATGGAATGGATACAACAGAATCTGTTTGGGGAAGAAAGCTACCAGAGACTCCACTGGGATAGTGCTTACAGTATGCTACAGACTCCCAGGGATACAATTTTGTTATGAATAGATACCTCTTTAACATTTTTAATGAAATAAATGCTACTTGGTATTGTGTGATTATGGAGACTTTAATTACCCTGATATAGATTGGAAAGCAAGTGCTACTAATAATAGTAGGGCCCGGATATACTCGGATGTGTTAGCTGACAGATTTCTTCATCAAACCAACAAGAGGTGATGCCATTTTAGATTTCGTATTGGGGAGTAATGAGGATCTCATAGAAGAACTGGTTGTAGAGGAGAATCTTGGTTTGAGTGATCCTGATCTAATTCATTTTAAATTAAATGGAAAGATAACTCCATTCCAAGAAAAAAAATGGTTTGAGGACAGTAATTAACTGGGATATGAAGGGGCAGAGAGAGAGACTGACTTTACCATGTCTAGCTGCTTGCATCTTTTGTTGACTTCAGTGTGAGCCAGTGGAAGATTAGCCACTGGACCAACAGGGCCTGTGCCCAGGAGTCCAGCAAATTGACGGGCTCCCCAGAAAAAATGGGCATCCCTGCACCCTGACCCACTCTGCCTACCCGGCGCTCCTGTCAGGGAGTAGGGTCGAGGCACGCGAGCTTGCCCTGCTCCCCCTGCCCAGCACCCCTGCTGATGAGCAGGGTCAGGACGCAGGAGCTTGCCCTGTTCCCTGGCAGGCGCGCTGGGCGGGGGTGGAAGGGGTGGGGAGGGGCCCCCACTTGCTCTGGCCCAGGGCCCCACAAACCCTTAATCTACCTCTGGTGTGAGCTGCTGGTGCTTAGCAATTTTTTTGAATCATGCCACTCTTTTAGGTGCCCAATTATGGATTTAGGAGACTAACTTTAGGCACCTATATCTGAAAATCTTTGCGAAGTCTTTTGGTAAAGGCTGTTCCTCCAGCACTCAACAACAGGAAGTGAATTACTGTTTAAAATTAAGATTGGATATGACCTCAAACTAAACTATATTGAATATTCAGATTATAATTTATTTGTAGACTGGTTCAAATAAATGCTTTCCTACCAGTCCAGTGTTTTCTTCCCTGGGAGGTCCTCTCGCTCTTCTGATGTCCCATAGAAATCAGCAGTAGGATTCAGCATATCTGTTAATCTTAAGCAAAATTTGTGATTGCTAATGCACATGCTTATGTGGAAAATGCCACATGAAATATCGTGACATAGATTTATCCAAAGCTACAATTACAAAAAAAGAGAATGAGCCATGATAAATCTGGAACTGTTTTGGCAAATCTGTACTTAGGTGCCATGTTAACTGGAGAATGGTTGAGATCATGGAGATGGCTGCTTCATGTATTCAAAGTAAAGTAAAAGCTCTTGTTTTATCATGACCTCGTGCTGCTATTCATGGCTATTTGGAGACCTGCTATCTAGTTCACAAGGTAATCTTGAGTGTGCTAGAAGAAATCAACTACTTTTTCAGCAAGCATGAATTTAATACCCATACTTACCAAATAAAACAATCAGTTGACCTGAGAGAGTCTACAACTTGATCAAAATAATTCTTCCACAATCATTCAGCCACTAAAGATGATGACTCTAGTAACTAAAGCAATAACTTATTGTAATCTAGCACACTCTGACACATGCTTATGGGGTTCATATAGCCCTGGTGGTACATAATAATGAGCATATTTGGCAAACCACCCACTGCCATATCTAATTTAATAAAGCTAGTCTTTGAGCCAAAGTAGTGCATAAACATATTGGCATAAAAATGATATGAAGATAAGTGAACAAATACCCCATGAATGCCATAATTAACTAGATGCCATTCCCAAATACATCTGTTTCAGACACTGGCAATGACTTCTGAAAAGAAACTGTTCTTTGTGTCTCTGAGTTGAACAAATATCAGATAGCATGTTGGGTGCAATCAGATTTGAAAGACTGAACAACAGCTACAGCGAGGGGTGGAAATTCAGACCCAGGCCATAATTTGTAGGCTGCCTGAACTTACTTGTCCACAATTTTCTAACAATCAACAATATTACACATTCTATTAGATAGACTTACATAATCAGGGCCCATTTAAGTCACAAGGGACCAAGTGATGAGCTGGTTCCCCTTTACTCAAGCAAGTTCCCAATGGTGCTGAGGCTATGGAATGATTACTAGCCTTAAAACTAGCCCTGGAGGCCTTTCATAAAGCAGGTGATACACACTGATCAGCACTGGCAATAGCTGTATAATCAACTAACTGGTAGTCATACACTAGGGGGGAGATTTGCAAAAGTGCCTTTAGGAGAATTTAGCATCTGCTACAGATCACTTCTTACATACCATTCAAAGCTATGAGACTTTAATGAAAAAGGATCCTCTAATTGTACTTTCATTTGTATTATAGCAACACCTATTGTAACAATTCTAATTTTCCAGTGAGAGGTCACTCCTCAAAATGCCAGGCCCACTCAGGGCTGCCTAGGAGGGGAGGGGGCGAGTGGGGCAATTTGTCCCAGGCCCCGGGCTCCACAGGGCCCCCCACAAGAATATAGTATTCTATAATATTGCAACTTTTTTTATAGAAGAGGCCCCCAAAATTGCTTTGCCCCAGGCCCCCTGAATCCTATGGGTGCCCCTGGGCCCACTTCACTTAAATCACTTCCAAACTGCTATGAAAACCCAAATAGAGAATTGTTTGTTTAATTACTGTAAATCTAGGTAATATAATACATCAAAGAGATTTATTTCACCTGTCTTGTGTCAAAAATTTTTAAGGAAACAAAAACTGGATGAGAATACCCATATTTTATTTTACTGTGCTATCAACTATGGTTTTATTTATTTGGAGTGAAACAAGTAACTCATTTGTTTAATCCTTCAGTAGCTGGAATATAGATGAATACTAATAAGGCCTCATGAAAGTGCAGACAGGGACTGTTTGAGGCATTCTGGAGTCAATCAGCAAGGAGCTCTGAGATGTTCTATAGTTAATCAACAAGGAGTCAAATATGCTCTACATCTATCTCTAT
Source organism: Gopherus flavomarginatus (assembly GCF_025201925.1). Lineage (NCBI taxonomy): Eukaryota > Metazoa > Chordata > Testudines > Testudinidae > Gopherus > Gopherus flavomarginatus. The sequence continues at coordinate 198,278,036 of NC_066617.1, read as the reverse complement.
TGTTATTTCTAGAGAGGTTAGTTTCTGTTCATGCTTATATTGCGCTTTTGTAACTCAGACAATGCATGACTTTCTCTACCTTTCCCTTATCTGTTCTCTTGGTAGTGTCAGGCCTCAGGGGGTTTCTGCAGAATTGGCCTTCAGGATAATGCTTGAGTCTTTTATCACTTGTTTTTACTGCCCTCCTCTTTTCTGATGTTTAAACTCTCCATTTGCTTTAATGAAGTTTTCCAGACAAGACATTCAGGGCTCTTCTTATTTATTTTTTTCTTTTACAAGGAGCTTGCTTCCCTAGTACTATAGGTTTTGCCCATCTCTAAACGTTCCATAAAATACTTTCAAAATCATCCTAGGAATTGAAACTACATTCCCGGCTAATCAAAATCCTTTCATTCTGGTAGATAACATTTACTTTTAAACTATACGAGTGCCATATTCTTGTTGACAAAGCCCTAAACTTTTTAACAGTGGGTTAATCTGATCTAGTAAACAATTTCTTAAATTTACATTTTATTTTGGTAAATTATGAGAGTGTTTTTGAACATTTATTTCAATGGCCAGAGGCAGATCAAGATGCCCAACAGGATTTCAAACGGGATGATTTTAAAAACGGAACAAATACTTCTTGTTTCCTGTCTTTAAACAGAGAGTAGAGAAATGTGTAAATGTAGTATATAGCTTTCATCTCTCTCCAGGCATTTGGACAATAGAAGGGAATAAATATGTGCAGAGAAGAGCACTCATACCCTATAATAAATGTCAAGATGAACAGAAACTTCACAATGGAAAAAGTATCTAAATATACTTTGCTTTTTGCTTGGAAATCACTAATTCTGGAAATATAAATTGTATACTTCTGTAATGTAAACAGGGATATCCTAATTTGATTATTTCACAATCAGTAAATTAGAAGGTGCTTTCAGGAAAACAGAGCTGAACTCCAGCTGGATAACTTTGTAGTCTGGGTTGATACAATCAATCCTGTCAGCCTCAAGGACTGAAGCGGTCTAACTCACAGCACTTTCCCCAGGTTATCCCACAGGCATGAAGTGTCCCTCCCACACCTAGTCCAAACTATGGCATTCCCCTTCCACTCCAGACATCTGCGCTTGTAAGGAAGCATTGCTGCTCTCTTCCATGTTGTTTGCATTGGGGAAATCTTCTGTCTGGATACAGGACTTTCAGGCCCTTTTTACGCCATTCTAGCCTTTTAATTAGTCATAATGGGATGAAGATTTCACCATATGATTTTAAAGCAAAGCATATGATACATAATTTCCCTCAATTGTCCATGCAGTCCTTTCTCATAGCTTTGTCTTAATTTTATTCTCTTAGTCTAGTGATAACTTTGAGACAACAAGCAGAGCCTAATTTCAATAGTAGGTATAAAATAGTACAGCATATCAGAAGATAGTCTGTTCACCTTGAAGAAAATTAAATTAGTAGTGAATTGCATCGTTTCACAAACAGTATATCAGGAGAAATTAACCTGATATTATTTCTGGATATGATAAGCATTTTGAGGGGGGAAAAGGGTTTGCTGTGGACATATTATATGATATAAAAAGATTTCAGCAGAGAATTGGTGGAATTATTCATAGTGAATAGTTTGTTTGTCAAAAGTAACCTTTTTTCTGTTTTGAAGTGTCTGTGACTAATTATTCTAAAAATGTTTTGTGAATGCATGTCCACCAATGAGTTGCTTGTATTGTATTTCCTGTGTGTAAAGCTGCAAGGATTCAATATTTGAAATTCAGAATGCAAGCTGAATTGATGACACAGAAGCTAGGTATGAGTCTGTTCCTTGACTTCATGAGTATAACTGCTAGAACTGTTTCTAGAATAAATTATTGTAATTCTGAATTCAAAATTTGCTTTCAATGACTATTCAGTTCTGAGTGAGTTACCAGTGTCTGAAACATTCCCATCAGTAAACTTGATTGCTTGAAAATAAATGGAAGATAAACCCAGAAGGGGCATCAATATGTCTAGATGACTATTCACACATGTTTGGCAGTATTCACTCAATTGTATTTCAGCAACATATTCAGCTGAGTTCAAGATGAGATTCCCACAAAAAATACTAGCAATGTGGTTTGGATACAAATGGAAATAGACCAGCCCAGAGGGCTATTAACAAAGAATTGTTTTTAATGGTACTGTGTCAAGTTCAGGAGAGAGTATTGACTAGCATTGCAAAAGATCGGCCATGGGTCATGTGTTTGCTGCATTCTTCATAAATAATCTAGACGATTTCTTCCCTCAAGTCTGAGGTCACATAACCTTTCCTTTTGAATCCTGCTTGAGCATAAATCCTTTTTCTACCACTTATGAAACAGTTATAAATGTGAATAAAACTAAAGAAACAATTCATCCTGTGGTGATCATTGTATAATAGATCATCTTAATTGCTGATGACACTTCTGAGGTGTTTAAATAAATAACTGAGAATGGGAGACCTAGGACAATATAAACTTCAATATGAAGGATATTCAGACTGAAAAAGACATTTCGTTAGTTGTAAAGAATTGAACTTGTTTGACCTTGTCTCAGTTTCTAGTAGTTAGTTCTGAGTCATGGTGAGAGTTTGGGTTGGAATGTAATTTTGATTGACAAGTGGCCTCCCACAAGGGGGAACGTTGAAAAGTGCTGAGGAAGTAACCTCTGTCTGAGTGGGTTATTTTGTGGGTTTGTTTAACACAACTGGGATAATCAGGAGAGGGAGAAGATTAAAGGGTTTAGTAAGTAAGTAGTCAAAACAGCCAAAGTAGAGTCCAAAAAGGTGGAGAGATCTGATTCTGGAGTTAATAGTAGAACTCCCATTGACTTTGGTGGAGGTAGGATCATCCCCTTGGAGCACTGTTAGAGTTATTGGGAGACTAGTCAGGAGGCTGAGAAGGATAAGAATCTGAACCCAGATGTAAAGGTTTCAAAAGGCAAAAATCTTCATCTGCTCAGGGCCAGAACAGCTTGGCAATTTAGTGTAGTCTTTCTCTTAGTTTTCAATGTGTTATTTTCTCACGTGCATACTGTAAATGGCAGAGGATGCAGGGAGATGTATAATGCAGTACTAATGAGCAGCTGTATATAGGGTTAAATGGATTTGGCATGGCTGAAGCAGGGACTTATCTGCAAAAATACAAGGTGAATTTGTAGCTGCAGAAAGAGATGTTTAGCCCATGTAAATCACGTGGTATTGTTATGGGTTTTGCAGACCTGTTTAATGAGGTCTCCACCTCTGTTTGTCCTGCCACAGGATGTCCTTATAAAATGTGCCAAAACAAGCTATTGTGTCCCAGGAAAGTTTCATTTCTTCCAACAAACTTCTCTGAGTGGAAGAAAGGTGAAATTTCCATGGTGTGGATAATGGTTTTGATTACAAATGGAATCAAGATAGAAGAAAAGCAAATCCTGAGATATGAACACAATGAGGGATAATCTTGGATCCCTATAAGATATTGTCAGCATAGAGTAAATGAACAGGAGACGTGTGTGCGTGTGTGTGTGTGTGTAGCCAAGCTATATTATTTTTCATTGCATTTGAAGAGAATTAAGCCAGCACATTAAGGAGTTATAGAATTATCTCTTCTTTGCTTGGCAGGATTTCACAGAGCGACTTGAACCCACCTAACTTCAGTCTATGTTTCATCTTTAACATAAATCATCTAAAGGGGTTCAGAAACACATAAGCTATTGAAAATACACAGTGTGATCTTTTCCCACAAAAACTTCAAACATCTCAGCTGCCCTCTGTTTTTGTAATTCTTCTGAGAATACAAAGATTTGACAACTTGCAATATGGATTATATTTATTTAGTACACATTCTGTTTTTCAACAATTATTGAAAATATTTGAATGTAAATTTTTGGTTGCAAAATGTACTTTACATTTTTCTTTCCCATTCCACTCAGTATATATAAACAATGACCAACAATATTGTTATTCAAATGATTTAAAGTTAGCTCAGAAATACGTTCTTCCCACAACATCTCTGGGCTTACTTAGCAAATATTCAGATTTTGCAATAGCGCATTTCTAGATTGTTCTCAGAAGATAACTATTATGGGAAATGCTTTCTTGGTTTTGGTGCTTGCATCAAAGAAAGAATATGTAATTAACACAGATCACTGTGAGATGTAAGGTAGCAGAAGTGATCTTAAAGTTGGTTTCTGTAGGGAGAGTAATGACTCTCTTCTTCAGGTGCTTTTTGCTGGATGACTGCAGAAAAGCGCTGATGGTAATCTCAGAAAGTGCCACTCATCTGCTCCTCTGCTGAGAAAACATTGTACAATGGCTGCCATTAAATACTAGACACACATAGTAGGAGCCACATGAGCTAAAGATGCTGAATCTTTATTTCCCGTTATAATACAGGAAATAGCTCAAATACCACAGCAAATGTCAGCACTGTGGTATGGTAGAAAACCATTTTTAATGGCACCCATTGTAGCAAAATCTGCCATTTGCTACATGAAAGGGAACAGCTTTTTGTTTTGTATATCTTAATTCCCTAGTTGGTTAATTAGGAGCCCCACAGAATTGTTTCAGTTCTAGATTCTTCAGGGATACTTGTATAATGGAATGCACTACAGATGCCACATGCATCCTCACTTCATAGGCTAGTGATGTCCCAAAGGGAGTAGACAAAAGTGTCAGGTAAAGGTATGTTCAGAATCAATTTATTGCAGCAGTTAAAGTTAGTTGTGTTTCAGACTCAAAATAGAGTAAGCTAATTCTACCCTGTCTTCCTAAGGAAACTCCATTGTACATCAATAAACTTTGTTTAAACAAAGCACTTTTTTAAAGTGTGCAAACAAAGTTAATTTAGGCCCAAATGCTGGACATTGCAGTGCATTGTATTTAAATAACTGTTTTCTTACATATTTATGAATTGCCAAGCACAACTATGGGATTATACACAAAAGTAGTATAAATAGTGAAGAAAATAATTGGATCTAGTACTTTAGGAATGCGTGCATATACATATGTATATGCATATGTGTAAATGTGTATATATATATATATAAAAAATAGCATCCAGCAACTTTGCAGTGGCAGCAGGAGCACAAGTAGCTAATTATTGTTTCTGGATAAAGCTAAGTGCTCAATGGCCAATTGAAGGGCTGTTATTACAAGTTCTCTAACAGCCAACATTGATAATTTGAACCACTGGATAAGTTGTCAGCCATCTGAAGAAATTCTCAAAAGCCAAGGTTTTGGGGGTTAGCCCTAATGTTGAATTTCATACTACTTTTCAGAGGTTCTGAGCATCCACAGCTCCCACTAACTGAAATGGAAATTAAAGATGCTCAGCATTTCTCAGGATCATCCCAAGAGTTTGTATATGTCAGACAACAACTGCTATGACATTCCTAGTGCATTGTCCTGTTTAGTATCCCAAGTGGCTGAGGCTGTCAAATCAGCCTTACTGAACACTATGCTATAAAACATTCTGTTTTTCAATAAGTTTACAAACTCCTGAAAAATTCAAGGAAGGCTTTTATTTCACTATTTACTTTCACTGAGCCTTCAGAAAGAGACTGCTCCAATATTCCCTCTAAATAAAAAGATCCATGAGAATGAGAAGTATTCCCATTTCACATACACATATATTTTGATTTCTTTAAATGTGTAGATAGTAGATAACTGCTAAGAAATTTGACTATTATTTTATTATATTATAATATATATTACAGTAGTACAAGATAGTACAATATACTAGGCACTTTACAGACATCGGAAGACATAGTCCTTACCCTAAGGTGCATAGAATCTATAAAGACAAGGACTTAAAATGATTGGGGGGGGAAGGATACAACAGAATCAAAGTGGTCAAGGTGGTGCACAGCACATGCATTTTACATGCTCTTTACAAATTTTTATATGACTATCTTCATATGCCTCTATAAAATACCCCACACTTCTTATCTTCTGAGTCAACACATTTCTTCAGTTTTAAAGACTATCTGCCACTGTTTATGAAAATATCAAAGGATCAACTTCTTTCATATCCCAGCATTAAGGCATACTAAAATCTAGGCTTCTCAACTCTGAATAGATGCTTAACTCTGAAACAAATTGGTGATTATTTTCATTTTACTATATTCTGAGTTGACCACAAAAAAGTTATTTTGTTTTTCCATCTGTTCAGATTAGTATGAGTGAACAATGATTGGTCTTCCCTGATCCACTGCAGAATTTCATCACACATTTTCTAACCCTCAAAATTCAGCACAGAAGACGGGTAAGGAGGCTCATAAAAACCTCAGTCAGTGATTTAAAGGACCTTTGAGATCTTCAGAATGAGGTTAAGGTGTTTACATAGCTCTGGAAACATACTAATGCCTACCCAACTCATGGAAATTCTTCCAGATGTTTTCAGTTTCATGCATGATGCAAAACATTGCAGATATTAAAGAAACATTCCTACTGAGCAAGGGCAATCTTTTCTTGAGAAACATGAGTAAGGCCCTGATCCTGCAAAGACTTGCATACACTTTGTCATTAATTTTACACAGGGTGAGTAGTCCCACTGATTTCACTGGAACAAGTAACAGTGCATAAAGTTAAGTATGTGTTTAAGTCTTTCCAGGATCAGGACCAAAGTAAAGTAGTACTTGATAATGAAGCCTTGAGGAGAAGGAAAAAGATGATAGGGTGTAATTAGAAATGTGAGTTTTGCCATAGACTTCAGGCCAGTATTTCACTATAAAAACAGTAAAAACGTATTCTTTCTGGGACAATGACTGTGTCTGTGTTGGGATTTTTACAATACCTACTATCATGGCATCCCAGTCCTGCTAGGGGACTTCTGCCATTTCTACAATATTCGTATTCTTCTTAAACATTTTCTCTCTTAGATAACAACTGATGGTAAATTAAATAAAAAGTTTGGCGAGTGTGGTTGGGTGAGAGAAGCTGTGTTCGAACCAGATGTGGAGAACCTGAGATCTAAGTTCAGTACTTGAAATGGTAAATTTAAAACTATGCTATCCAGTTCCACAAGATTGTCATAAACATTAATCACCCAACACATAAAGAGCTGAAGAAGAGTTCTGTGTAAGTTTGAAAGCTTGTCTCTCTCTCACCAACAGAAGTTGGTCCAATAAAAGATATTGCCTCACTCATCTGGTCTCTCTATTATCCTGGGACTGATACAGCCACAACAACTGCATATAACTTTAAACATATGAGTAGTCCCACCGATGTCAATGCTAAGCAAGTGTGTAAATCTTTGTAGGATAAGGGCTTTAATCTATGGCTTCAAGTGTCTAGCTTTTCTTTACCATGAAAAGCAAAATATTCTATCTTAATAGCTTCCATTAAATTAAGTTCCTTGTCCTGGAAATGCCATATTTTAACACCTAAGACTCTTGACAATTCATTCTTCTTAGATTTCCCTCTGAGAAATTGGTGCACTCTCCTAGGCTTCATTGCTGGCAGCATCAGATTTTGTATTAAGAAGATTGTTGAACTACTTTTTTGCACAAATAAATGGGATGAACCTCTTTCTTGCACTCAGGGACAGCAATACATCTTACAGTACAATGATTATTTTTATTTTCTTAACTTTTCATCGTTTTGTAAAAGCAAATTCAACATTTTTTTTAAATCAACAGATTAATTTTCAGCTGTTACATTCTCTTATATGTTATCTTTTGTTCAGTAGTCTTGTGGGGTGGGGTGTTAAGTGTCAATGTTTATATTCATATTTAGCATGGTAATAGGTATTACCTCACCAGTTTCTCATGGAACTTTTGTGTGGGATATGTTAGACTAGGGAGTTCACAACTACCCAAAGGAATTAGGTGCTCAAGTGCCATTGAAGTTCAATAGCTGTGTGCCTATTTTCCTATGGCTTTTCGGAATGTCCCACCTTAACCTTGAAAATTAATAGAGAGGGTCAGTTTTCTGATGTTTATTTCTTCTCTATGTTGTGCAAGGCAACCCGCATGTTCTATTTTGGGGCTTCTGCTTCTAAAATATCTGCTTTGGTTACAAAGTTTTGTGCTGGATTGTGTCCCAAGACATTAAAGTACTTAAGCAAGTACTAGATGTTAAGTATGGGTTGACTTCAGAGGAACAACTCTTGCTTCAAGTTAGGTATGTGCTGATGTTGGAGCTGGATTCAGGAAAACTCCTTAGATTAGGCATTTGTCAGTGTAGTATTTTGGGTAACTTTAAGCTAAGACTTGTCAGCAAGTGGATAAAAGGACAAAACAAAGCAGACCTATTTCTCATTCATACAACATGGCAACCCTCACCCCTAATTGAAGCACTTTGAATGAACTGAGGTGAGCAAGATCAGACATGGAGGCCAAAGGGGATTGAGATAGTACTGAGGCAACGTTTGACTCAGGCTGGGCTGGAGAGGAAAAGTCTGGTTTCCTAATATTGGGAAATACATAAACCAGACCAAACATAGAATTTAATTTAAGTCTAGGCAGTTTCCAAGTTGATTACAGATAATTAATGTACCAGGTCAGAGCCTGCCAAAGTTACCCAGACTGTCAGCTTAAAAATTCAAAGCTCAATAATAATCTTATTTTGATCTTTTCTCTAGGTTTTATACACCATCATCACATTGTACTGCATGTTATGCTGTATCAAGTCTTAAAGTAATTGTTAGTATAACTGGAGATCAGCAAATTTCTTTGGCTTTATTTCAAACTCACTCAAAACCAGCTTAACTCCAGTTTGAAGATTTTTGGAGATCATGTCCTTATTAGAGACAAAGAAAGAAACAGGAGAGAGGAAAAATTAGTTGCGAAATAGGATAAAAAATGAAGCAGAGAACAGGTACAGTGGAAAAGAAATCCACATTGTGAAAAGAGGAGAGCAATACAATGCATAATGTACAAGGTATGAGAGGACACATTTGTGCATGGTTTTTAGCAAGTATTAGTGTTGAAGGGGAAGAAGAAAACACTTCTGATTGGCTATTGTCCCCTGTAAATGGATGGCTCTAGTGTTTGAGGGCATTGTCAGCACCCTCTGCATGAGGGTGACTTTCATGTTGTACACATAAAGAAAAATGAAATTGTGCATTTCTAGGACAATACTAAATATGGCTTTTGGAAAAAACAAACGACTTCTTGGTGATGATTAAAATATTAATTATGGAAGTAACTAATATTTAGCAACATTAGCAAAGAAAAAATAGTAATTAAGAGTGAAGTATATTTGTAGTTTTTTGGTGAGACTATTGCCAAACATAGGATGTGAAATCATCAATATGCCACACTTATGCAACTATAACTCTTGCCCTGTGGACCTTACTAGTCTTTGCCATGACCTGATTGGGGTATGGCCCCATCTGAGGCTGCTTGCCCCAGCCACAGCCCTCTCCTGGGCTGTTTTAACCCCTCCGTGCAGGAGCCGGCTGACCTCCCTGCTACACTCCCCTAGGGAAACTTTCATAACAAATGGGTAACTCATAACGGTCCCTGTTGAGAGGCCTCTTGCACAAGGAAGTAACCCAGAATAAAAGAAACAGTTTATTAAAATGAGCTTACACTAACTAGAGAGGAAAATTATTCAAGCATTTAGCTGTCTGGATGATTAAAAAGAAAGAGAGAGACACTGGCTGAAATCCCACCATTTCATAAAATATAATGTTTGAGATTATTTAACAGTCCTAACATTTTATATTAAGCATGTTTGAAGGCTGTTTTGCATTTTTCATTTATTAATCAAGCTGAATAGTTCATTAAAGTGCATCAACTTGGACTACTTTTTTTCTATTGTCTTCAGGTTTCAGCTTATAGGCTTTTTATGACTTTACCTCTGTTTCCATATATTGAGTTGTCATGGAGTTTTCTGGTGATAGAGGTCAAAACAGTCAAAACAGAAAGTATGAGTATGGGTCAGTGTTTCTGGAAAAAACTAGGTGCTTTCTAATTTCCAAGGAATATCTCAAAATTCAGGCTTCAGTTCAATAAAGCAATCAAACGTATGCTTATATCCCATTGAAGTAAATGGAGATCAAGCATGTCGTCTAGGCACCATGTCAACTAAGCACTTGAACTAAATCAGCGCTTAAGATCATATTCTTATACTCTTATGTTGAATAATACCTTACTCACCAAGTAGTCTCACTGATTTCAATGGAACTATTTACAGACTAAGGTACTACTCATCATGAGCAATGGGACCTACTTGTGGAGTAATTTATTGCAAACAAGTGTGGGAGAATTCATGCTAAAGGATGGTAGATTGGTATACTTTACCTACCTAGTTATCATCATGCCTCTAACTGCCTAAGCAATGGCAGTCACCATGGAAAAGAAAGGACAGCCTACACTGTAATGGTAGGAGAAAATGCAAATTATTGATATTGTGAATATTGTGACCTGAAACTCAAAAATGCTACTAGAGTCATAAGATTGACAGTTTTTAAAGTAATAAAATTCGCCAAAGACTGACAAAGATGGGAAACAAGTAAGGAAATTAAACAAAGCTCCGTAACTTCAGTTTTTAAAATGAACTAAAGTTGCTTTGAATTCCCTTGTGCTCAAAGAGAAAATTGGCAGAAAAATAGTCTGATATGGTAACAAAAATATCTTCCAAAAAAGAATCTAACTTTTCTTCCAACCATTATGATATAAAATACTGGTTTGTGTGGGAGATTCCATTGCCATATACTGGATGGAATCAGACCAGCATGATTGTCTATCATTAATTTATTATTATTGTGTCCTGCAGTGGTTGATATAGAAAATAGTAATAAGTCCTAACATTACAGACTGGAACACAGCAAAACTTTCACAAAAAGGCAACTTGCCTGGGTTCTAGTTTAATTATGAACCAAAAACCTGGCCCACCTTCACTAAGGTACACAAAACTTTCAAAGCTCCTAGGCTGAATTTTGAGTAAACCTCCTTTCAGAATAGGAAGGAAAGTGATATAATTTGTTTGCGCAGGGGAAGACATTTGCTTTTGGATCCAAATCAAGCAAAACTTGGCTGATACAGTTGAGTTTCACAGAGAATTTCTCTTTGAACCCAACACTTTAAGAAAAATTCCAGGTGAAACAAAACCAGAGGAAAAGTGGTTTCTGTCCCTGCCTGCAGGTATATGGGATCTTGGGGAGCAGTTACCACACAGCTGGGGTTCCAATTAATTTCTTTATTAAAGGAAAAAAAAGGGAAGTGGTGGGAATTTAATAATGAAACACGATGGGATGGGGTGTATAGGGTGTTTACAATAGACAACGATGGAGGGGGGTTCTTCTTATTGAACAGTGTAGGGAGTTCTAATAGTGGGCTATAGCAAGTGGGGTTCAGCACAATGGGATACAGTACAGTCAATAAGCAACTCTAGATACAGTGTGGAAATGCAAAGCGTACCCAAAAGAAATGCAAAATAAAATGGCAGCTTTTATATGAGTTAATAGCTAGATACACAATGTAACACAGTGACATCAATGTAAATACAAAGTATATCAGAAAAGTGGAGGCAACCAATGGGGTGTTATAATTTCAAGTAAAATGTGAGTTACAGTACAACAATACAATATCAATATAAGGCTGGGTCAAGAAACAGGAGGGGGGGTGTGAGTGATTAGTGGTATGCAGATGAGCGGCTGGAAGCAGCGAGAGACTCTGAAGCTGTCATAACCTTAGTCCCAGATTTGGACCTTAGCGTCCAAAATATGGGGGTTAGCATGAAAACCTCCAAGCTTAGTTACCAGCTTGGACCTGGTACCTGCTGCCACCACCCAAAAAATTAGAGTGTTTTGGGGCACTCTGGTCCCCCTGAAAAACCTTCCCTGGGGACCCCAAGACCCAAATCCCTTGAGTCTCACAACCAAGGGAAATAATTCTTTTTCCCTTCCCCCCTCCAGGTGCTCCTGGAGAGATACACAGACACAAGCTCTGTGAATCCAAACAGAGTGACTCCCCCTCTCCGTTCCCAGTCCTGGAAACCAAAAGCACTTTCCTATTCCCCCAGAGGGAATGCAAAATCAGGCTAGCAAATCCAACACACAGATCTCCCCTGATTTCTTCCTCCCACCAATTCCCTGGTGAGTACAGACTCAATTTCCCTGAAGTAATGAAAAACTCCAACAGGTCTTAAAAGAAAGCTTTATATAAAAAGAAAGAAAAATACATACAAATGGTCTCTCTGTATTAAGGTGATAAAATACAGGGTCGATTGCTTAAAAGAATATTGAATAAACAGCCTTATTCAAAAAGAATACAAATCAAAGCACTCCAGCACTTATATTCATGCAAATACCAAAGAAAAGAAACCATATAACTTACTATCTGATCTCTTTGTCCTTACACTTAGAAACAGAAGACTAGAAAGTAGAAACTACTTCTCCAAAGCTCAGAGAAAGCAGTCAGACAGACAAAAGACTCAGACACAAACTTCCCTCCACCCAGAGTTGAAAAAATCCGGTTTTCTGATTGGTCCTCTGGTCAGGTGCTTCAGGTGAAAGAGACATTAACCCTTAGCTATCTGTTTATGACAGAAGCCCTGCAGGGTGAGGACAACGGAGCAGTGTGATCTTCGGTAGGGGAGGGGCAGCGGAGAAGTGTAAAGAAGGGCTAGAGAGAGGTTTAAGCAACAAGCGGACACCAAAAACAAAGGTAAAAAAAACAGCAAAGGGTTTGGGAAGTTTCACAGGGAGAGAAGCAGCAAGGGGTTTGGGAAGTTCGGAGGGTGATGCAGACGGGGGGGGGAAGCAGCAAGGAGTTGGGAAGTTCGGAGGGAGTGCAGATGCGGGGGAAAAGCAGCAAAGGGTTATAACAGGGAGACACGGAGGAGCACACAGAGGAGGAGATTGGAGAGGGGGAAAAACAGACACGGGAAAGTTCAGGGAGAGATCGGGACAGCAGGGAGGCGAATTTAAGCAGCAAAAAACCTTATCTATCTTAACCAACGACTAGGCAAAACAACAAATATCACAATTCTAAGCAAAGCTATAACAAGCAACTATACGGAGCAACAAAACAGTAAACTATAACAAGGCAGTTGAAACTTACAAGCTCTACAATCTTAACACACTATGACTTATTAAACTTAAAAAAAACAAGACCTATGGTGCACCTTATGCTATGGGGAGGTTACAGAGGGCAGAGTGGTATGTGTCTAGGACCCAGCTCCCAAGGAAGCCAAGGGATGGTGGCTACAGCGGTGGATACAGCTGAAAGCAGAGAGCCCCAAGGCAAAGCCCACAGGAGCAGAGCTTAGCAGCGGCACAAACTTATTTTTAGTGGCAAAGAGCCCTGGAGTTTAAGAGAGGTTTTAAGACACAGACCAAGGTTTAGCTTGAGCCTGTGTGCTGGGGAAACAGAGCCAGCTGCTAAAATAATAAAATAAAAGTATAGAAAGTTTTACAGAGGGATTCTTACCAGTCCCCAAGGCAGCAGCAAAGGCAGAAGCAGCAGCAACATCAGAAGAGGCAAGGAGGGCTCGGTACAGTCTCAATAATCAGGAGATCTCTCAGGTAGCAATTCGTTCTTCGTGGGGGGGGGGACGTTCAAAAAACGGGGGTATGCTCAAAAATAAAACGAGAGCGGAGAAAGGACCCCCCAGAACCCATGGCTGATCAGACCAGGCAGCAATGCAGGAACCTTTCTGAGGTGTGTTTCAAAAATGTCTGGTTTTAAAGGCAAACTTGGGCAGTTTCTCGCCAGGGAAAAAACTGAAGGTAAGCCCAGAGACATGCCTGGACATAGTCCTGTGCAATAGGTGACTCAAGAGCACATGAGGCCTATGACTCATGCCCAGGATCTTAAAAACACATTAGGTCTTGCAGCTCTGGACTTTGCCTACCCTACACCAAGCCCAGGCTCAACGAGGTGATAACAGGACTAACCCTTTGAACAGGGCAGTGGTCCCACTTAGCACGCAGCACAAGTGGCCATCCCTTTGAGAAGGGCAATGGCTCTTGTTAAACAACTTAAGGGGCCCCACCTTTGAGAAGGGCAGTGGCTCTGGTAAACAACTTAACAGCCAGGGAAGGGCGGCCACAGGAGAACAGAAAACAAAATGGAGTCTGTAAGAAACAAAATGGAATAGGGGATAGCTGTAACAGACAGTTTCCATATCCTCTTGTGAACCAATGCTATTGTGGCATGCAGCTCTATTGCTAGTAACTAGTGGACACTCGTTTGGCTCAGGTAAATATATGTGTGCAGTTTACAAGATGACAGAGCCAGCACTTGTGGTCTTCCAGATTCTCCTCAATCCAGTTGTAATACATATTGATTCCTCTAGTCCAGAAGCAATATCCACCTGTTTATCTTTCCATCTGCACACCCGTTAGGGTTTGTAATGTTTAGGCACTGTTTTCCTGTGAATTCACCTTCTTAGCAGTAATTGATCATTCTGGGATCTCATGCTGCTTCAAGTGCCTATCTCTACCTTGGATAAGAGGGGAAAGTTTATCTTTAATGAGAGGTGCCTAAGCTGCACACCAGTTAGCGGGGGAACCCTAGTAGCAGCAAAGGCCTGGGCACAAGGTTTGGGCTAGAATTGTGCATCACATTGATTGTACGTTTCTTTGCAAATAAACCAAAACACCAGAAAGATAGTAAGTTTTGATCCTATACAGGACACGTGGACTTTTTGAGTGGGCTAGGAAAGTGATTTTCTTGCTAGGCCAAATTGTACTTTTAGGTAATACCCCCATGTTGAAAGCAGTGTGGAGAAGCATCACCTTGAGGGACACCCTGGACAAATTGTGGAATGGCATGGAGAAAGTAACTGCTGGAACATTCTTATATGCTTTTTATGGAATGTTCTCCTCTGCATGCAATGAGAATGTCTGAACCAGCTCCACTGGCTGTTGAGGGGAAGGGGTTATGTTCCTCTTTGGAAATGCAAGTGGTATTAGTTTTATGCAGTCCTTTTGTTTTCTGAGTATAAACCCTGCTTTGGGCTCCTTTCTGCCTCTTCCTCTCTCCCAAAATAGCTAGTCACAATTTTGCCCTCACTGTTTAAAATGAACATATGTAGGAAGAAGATACATAAGTGCATCCTGGCCTGAGGGAGGTAACCAAGTGATCAACAGTCACTGGAATTTTTGAGTGTTGAGTGTTTTAGCGTTGCTTCGTTTACAAATAATCAAGCCCATTGAAATGTGAATGGAGGAACATTAGGATCCTAATGAGGTAGTTCTCCATATATTGAGCCAACAGGGTACTTTCTAATAGCTGTCAGGAGTAGAAGCCTATTTGGTGCCCTCTTTTTTTAAAGGTTCCCAATATTATAAAGAACATCACTATACTTTCCCTTCCACCCTGATTTGAAAGAGAACCTGATCTTGTAATTTTCTGAACCTAGGCCAAATTGCATGTGACTCTCTCAAGGGAGAGATATTCTTTGCTATATTTAGAATATAAGGTCTGCAAGGATCTCCTATAACATGCATAAACAACAAAAACATGTTTCCTGTCCACTGTGTAAATCTCTGGTGATGATACAGATCTCCTGCAACATCATCTGGAGTGATTCAGAGCAGTAGAATGGTGATGAAACATGTTTCTTCGTTATTGACACACGCTGAAGGTTAATCTACGAGGACAAGTTTTCCAGCCACTTTGAAATTCATTGTTTTCCCAAGTGTACTAGGACACTCTAAAAACTAGACTAAGCGTGCTTAGTAGGCCCCTTTTGATAAAGGATAGCTTCATCAATTTCAAGGGTTCTTTCTAACTGGGCAAAATGATTGATCTTCAGTGAGAGTTAGATATGTGAATGGTAAGAAGGATGGGCCCATGGTTCAGATGCTGATCTGGCACTCAGAAAACATGGGTTCAGTTGTCTGGTCTTGCCTTGGGCAAGTGACCTAAGCACTCTCTTTTAGCTTGCCATCTCTAAAATAGGAGGAATAATATCTACCCTTTCACTTAATCTTATTAGCTCATCATATATACCAGGTATGTCCTGCAGAAAGATATTCACTATTTAATTATTAGGACGAATATTAAAATTATATGATATGATAATATGAACATAAATTTATATAGCACTACAGTTTTTTATACTGATCCCCATCACCATACCATCCATACCACAAATAATACTACTCCACCAAAATACAGAAACAGACCAGTTCATATTATAGGTTTACCACAGGTAGACCCAAACGCACTCACTCACTCATGCCCGTCACCCCAATCGGGGTATGGGCTGCCAACAACAGATCTCCAGAGTCCTCTATCCTGGGCCATTCGTTCTAACTGGTTCCAGGTATAGCCTATTTTTTTGCTATGAGCCTGAAGGTTACGTCGCCAGGTGTTTCTTGGATGGCCTCTTTTCCGCTTGCCTTGAGGGTTCCACCGTAGTGCCTGTCTGGTGATGTTAGTTGGCTGCTTGCGTAGTGTATGTCCTATCCAACCCCACCTTCTCCTTCTGATTTCTTCCTCTGCTGGGAGTTGACAGGTCTCTTCAAGAGGTGGATGTTACTGATGGTGTCTGGCCAGTGGATCTGGAGAATCCTTCTGAGGCAGCTATTTATGAAGGTCTGGATCTTCCTGATGGTTGTTTTGGTTATCCTCCAGGTTTCAGCTCCATACAGTAGGACTGATTTCACACTGGAGTTGAACAGTCGAATTTTTATTGCCAAAGACAGCTCTCTAGAGCTCCAGATGTTCTTGAGCTGTAAGAAGGCTTCACTTGCCTTACCAATCCTTACTTTGATGTCTACATCTGTGCCACCCTGCTGGTCGATGACGTTACCTAGGTAGGTGAAGGACTGCACTTCTTCCAGGGGGCTTCCATTCAGTGTGACTGGGCCATTGCTAGTGGAGTTAATCCTAAGGATCTTGGTCTTGTCCTTGTGAATGTTGAGGCCAACCTGTGATGACATGGCTGCCACTACGTTGATCTTCTCTTGCATCTGCTGTTTACTGTGCGAAAGGAGTGCAAGGTCATCAGCAAAGTCCAGGTCATCAAGCTGGGTCCACAACGTCCACTGGATTCCATTCCTACGCTCGTAGGTGGATGTCTTCATAATCCAGTCGATGACAAGAAGAAAGAGAAGTAATGACAACAAGCATCCTTGCCTGACTCCAGTTTGCACCTGGAAGCTGTTAGTAAGCTGCCCTTCATGAATCACTCTACAGTGTATACCGTCATATGAGTTCTTGATCAGGCTGACCACCTTTGCTGGGATGCCGTAGTGCCGAAGGAGCTTCCAAAGGGTCTCTCGATCCACGCTATTGAATGCTTTCTCATAGTCAACAAAATTGATGTACAACGAGGAGTTCCACTCTATAGACTGCTCGACTATGATGCGAAGCGTTGCTATCTGATCCGTGCATGATCTGTTCTGCCGGAAACCTGCCTGTTCATCTCGTAGCTGTGGATCGACGGCATCCTTCATTCTCTCTAAGAGGACTCAGTTGAAGACCTTCCCTGGCACTGACAGGAGTGTGATTCCTCTATAATTGGCACAGTTGCTAAGGTCTCCTTTCTTGGGGATTTTGATGAGATATCCCTCTTTCCAGTCTACCGGAATCACTTCTTCTTCCCATATCTTCTCAAAGAAGGGGTACAGCATTTCCACTGAAGCATCCAGGTCTGCTTTCAGGGCCTCTGCTGGGATGTCATCAGGTCCAGCCGCCTTCCTATTCTTCATCATGGTGATGGCTTTTCTGATCTCATCTCTGGTTGGTTTATCGCAATTAATTGGGAGGTACTTAGCTGAGTTGATATCTGGTGGATTTGGTGGTGCTGGTCTGTTCAGGAGTTCCTCAAAGTGCTCCGCCCATCTGTTCATCTGTTGTTCTATTCCTGTTATAGACTTTCCCTGCTTGTCTTTAACGGGACGTTCTGGCTTGCTGAACTTTCCAGACAGTCGCTTGGTAGTATCATACAGCTGTTTCATATTACCACTGTATGCTGCCTGCTCCGCTTCTGCTGCCAGTTCATCCACATACTCTCTCTTGTCCTTCCCGATATTCCTCTTCACTGCTCTGTGGGCTTCAGCATACTCTTTTTGAGCTTTGGCCTTTTCTGCTCTAGTCCTGCTGTTGTTGACTGCTGCCTTCTTCTTCTTTCTGTCTTCTATCTTGATCATGGTCTCTGCTGTGATCCACTCTTTCTGCTGGTGTTTCTTAATTCCAAGCACTTCCTGGCATACTGACCTAAGTGTGTCTCTCACTTTCTGCCATCTGTTTAGTACACTGTCTTCCTCTTCCTCAGACCGATCCTGTAATACTGAAAACTTATTCTTCAGCGTCAGTCCAAAATCTTCCTTGGTCTTATGGTCCTTCAGAAGGCTGACGTTGTACTTCACTCTTCTGTCTGATGCATCTATCCAGTTCTTTTTCAGCTTCAGCTTCAATCTGGCCACCACTAAGTGATGGTCAGACGTCACGTCTGCTTCTCTTCTAACTCTAACGTCCTGCAAGGATCTTCTAAACTTCTTGCTAATGCAGACATGATCGATCTGATTTTCTGTCATGCCTGCTGGTGATACCCAAGTACTCTTGTGGATCCGCTTGTGAGGAAAGATACTACCTCCTATGACCAGGTTGTTAAGTGCACACAAATCCACAAATCTCTCTCCATTCTCACTCATCTCTCCCAGAGCATGGGTCACCATGACTTGTTCGTATCCTGTGTTGTCAGGTCCAATTTTGGCATTAAAGTCTCTCATAAGGATGATGATGTCTTTGTCTGGGAGAATCTCTAATATTTTCTGGAGTCTGTTGTAAAAATAATCTTTGTCCTCCTCTTCACTGTCATTAATTGGAGCATAGCACTGAACAACATTCATCTTAATCCTCTTCATTTTAGTTCTGAAGGATGCTGTGATGATCCTGGGACCATGTGCCTCCCAACAAATCAGTGCTCTCTGTGCCTGCTTGGACAACATGAAGCCTATTCCCTGTGTGTGGGATGCGTCGCTCTCTTCATGTCCTGAATACAGCAACAACTCTCCTGTCAACAGTTGTCTCTGCCCCGCTTGCGTCCATCTTGTCTCGCTAATGCCTAATAGGGTCAGGTTGTTGCTTCTCATCTCTGCTGCAACCTGCGCTGTCTTTCCTGACTCGTACATGGTCCTCACATTCCATGTGCCTATGGTAATCCTCCTGGTTGCAAGAAGGGTAATTGGCTTAGTGGCTTCCTCACGGCTTTTACCACCCAGCGTCATGCATCTTCGAATTGAAGACCCTTCTTTTTCCAGGGTAAAAGTCTCTGTTGTCTCTATTGTTAGCGTTTCTGTAACAGGTTGATTTTTTAGGGGGTGGAGTTGCTAGCCCCATGCCCAACCCTCCTCCTTTATCCTGACTTGGGACAGGCAGATGGCCCCAAAGGACCTCTCTGGTGGAGTTGTAGACCCAAATGCATTCTAATATTTCTGCAATCATGAAATATGCTGCAAATTTTTAATTCCTAAATGCAGCATTGTGTTCTAAATCTAAGCTTTTATTTAAGAAAATGTTACTAGCTTCTTTGGTTGCAAAGGTAACTTTCCATACCAGCACTATGTAAGCCAGTGGGGCAGGACCACAAAATCTAAGTTGTGCAGAGGAATTTTGGTCACTGTTCCAATCCACAGGTATCTGTAGGGTAAAGAAACATGGCCCACTCTTTGTCTCCTTCCCGATACAAATGAGTGATAATGTGAGAGGAGAGCTCCCATAAGGGCCAGGAGGTGCAGGAAGTCCACGTTCTGTGTGTTAAAAGCATTTAAATGAAGGGTGGCTAATGTAGATCAAAGGCGCTTATATAAGAGTAGATAGCAACAGACCCAACACCCTTGTTATCTCATCACTTTGAAACATAAATTTTTTCCATAGTCCTGTCAGTATTTGTACAAGCAGGATATTTAAAAGACAGAGAAACAGGCAGAGCAGATTCTGAAAACATTTCTAAGTATGTAGGAGAACTGTAAATAAACAGACTTAAACAAGTTTTCCAGTCAACGGAGCATTATGATAATAGTTTTCCTCTAGCTTTTCTTATCTGGTAATAAATATTTCACCTCTGATGCATTTGCAGTATGGATTCTTAAGAATATTCTTCTGAATAAAATGTCACCAATATACCTGAAGCAGCTTGAGAGGTTATTTTGAAATTACATACAAATATAAACCCCAGGACTCATTTTACTGTATGTCTTCAAGTGCTTTAAAATAAATAAGACATATCTTTCCCTCCCTTGTGTCTGCCTCCACATTCACCAAGGTTTCTTTGGCATCTATGCTGCCCCATAATGATACATTCTTGGCACCACTTCATAATGATTTCAGGGGATCTAAAAAGAAAAAAAAAGTTACCCTAACGCTTAACGTTTAACATTCATCCTTTTTGTCTGGTTAGGGGGACACTGAGCACAGATATCGGAAATAAAGGGCATCTGCACAAATTTTTTGCATCTCACCTTTAAAGTAATTTCAAATCCACACACAAAGCATAGCTGGGGATGGTGGGGAAACAGTTTTCCTCTTCAAAAATGTCTAGCTTCTATGTTAAATGATGGAAATTAGCTGCTAACTACTTAGAGTGCAGGCTTTTAAGAAAATGATGTGAACCTATAATGGTTCTAATAACAGACTTAGCTGTGTACATTTTTCATAAACAAGAAAAAATGTGTGATTTTGCAACTCTGAGATCAGTGTTTGCTTTGCCAACTTGTCCTAAGCTGTTTGGGATGTGAGAAGTGATGAACACTGTCAAAGAGTGCCAAAATCCAGGAAGCAGATGGAGAAACTTGTTTCAGTCTTGAATATGGTTATCTTGACTGATTGCACAGGACAGGATAATCAGGGTCCAGATGCAACCACGTGCAGCTATCCTTGTTTTTAAGGTTGCCATGGCATGGGATCTTCCAGGTTAAGATATGCACAAAAAGAAGTAAGTAGGTTCCCAGAGGAGCTCAATGGAGAAGATAAATATATAATGCCATCCCAAAAACACTAAGGAAAACTTATAAAGCAAAACCATTATTATGGCATAAACAACCTGCAGTGGCCAGACACATTAAAAATCTCACTTAATTAGTGCTATTGGATCATGTGAAAGATGTCACTAGAGTTGAGCTGCAAATTTCTATTCAAATGTAGATATGCCCAATGATTGGAGATGTCTGGATCAGCTTAGATTTGAATAGGGGGAATGAGTTTCTACAAAATTTTCATGGGGTATTGGATCAATGTTTGGATTTTGTTTTGGATCCACTGTAGCTGGAACTAACAAAACCTAATACCAAAAATCTCCAGTCCATGTAAGTTTAATTTCTTCATACCTTGAATGGCATTATTTATTTTTAGCAGGTACTTTTGAAGCTGTTATAGGTGGAGCTGGTAGCGCTGCCTATTATTATGGTTAAACCAATACTTCTCTTTTGCCATACCCTTATTTTCAGTTGCTTATAACTTTGCCACAATTTAACCATTCGGAGTTAAATTCATCATGCCGGGTTCTGCCTCAGGTTGAATTTTTTGGAAAAATTCTGCCAAAACAATTCAGTTGTTTCCAAGAACAAAGCTAGGGAAAATGCACTGTTTTGCCCAAGTTAAAAAAAAATCTAGTGACGTTTTCGTTGAGAAACTCTAACATTAATATGTTCTGGAGCAGGAGCTTGAAAATTGGTGTGTGGGGGAAGACAGCCTTTGTGTCAGAAATGTGCCTTTTGCCAGTTCTGTGAAGAATAGCTTCATTTGTTGCAGAAGTTGAAATGTGTGTAGTTAATTATCAGAGCGGTAGCCATGTTAGTCTGCATCCTTAAAAAGTGACAAAGAATCCTGTGGCACCTTATAGACTAGCAGAAGTATTGGAGCATGAGCTTTTGTGGGTGAATGCCCACTTCATCAGACGCATGCGTCTGACAAAGTGGGTATTCACCCACGAGAGCTTATGCTCCAATAGACTCTTTGTTGCTTTTTATGTAGTTAATGAGGCAGGAGATTGCAGGAAAGGAAGGTCTCATAGATAAAGCAGTTGAATTGCCACCTTGAAGAACTGGATTCTTTCATTGTCTTTAGCACAGAGTTCCTCTATGATTCTAGACAAGTCATTGGAAATAAGCATTTAACAGGTGGTAACTAATTTTGTATTCCTCATCTTCTGGGTATGGACTTGACACCTTGGCGACTGATTTGCAGAAGCTGCAAATAAAGTCAATGGGAGCTGTCTTTGAACATATAAGTGCTATATATTACTAAGCACTCTGAAAAATCAGGGCCTAGTCACCTCAAACTGAGCACCCCAAATTAGAGGGGAACTAAGGTGCAGAAAGTATGCTCTAAAAGTATCCATCTATAAAATGAGGACAGTAATACCACTTAACATCACAGGTGTGTTGTGAAGATAAATTTACTTATATTTGTCAAAGCACTCTTACTATAGTGGTGAGTCGCAGGGGCGGCTCTAGGCATTTTGCCACCACAAGCACGGCGGCATGCCGTGGGGGGTGCTCTGCAGGTCACCAGTCCCGTGGCTCCGGTGGACTCCCACAGGCGTGCCTGCGGAGGGTCCACTGGTCCCGCGGCTCCACCAAAGTCACGGGACCAGCGGACCCTCCGAAGGCACGCCTGTGGGAGGTCCGCTGGAGTCACCTGCCGCCCTCCCAGCAGCCGGCAAAGCGCCCCCCAAGGCATGCTGCTCCAAGCATGTGCTTGGTGTGCTGGGGCCTGGAGCCGCCCCTGGTGAGTCGTATAGAAAAGCCCATGAGAAAATTAATAATTCTGTTTTCACAGCAGGGTTTGAATAATGTGCAGTAAATAAGTCATGGGACCACACATTGAACAAGCACTAGCAGCTAAATGTTCTGGAGTGATTTGTTCCAGGTATGTAGCTTGATTCAGTGTTGCTGATATCCCTCAGTGGGGGGGCCAGTGTGACCTAATTTGACTAGGTTTAAAAGTCAGTTACTAGTGAACTTTGGAGCAGCTAACCAAAGAGTTTCTGTGGGAGTTTGTGGGGGAAGATTTTATTTTTGTTTTTTTTTAGGAATAGGGTCTATGAAGAGAAGACTTTGACTGTGACTAAAGCAGCACTAGAAGTAACCCAAGGAGGAAAGGATAGAAAGAAGATGGTCAGATGCAGAGATTGTGGGATGTACATCATCCTTGAGGGGGTATATGATGGAAGCTATGTATGCATGAAATGTTGCCTGATAGAACTCATGGCAAAGAAGATGCCAGGATTAGAAATGCAGCTTGGAACTATGATGGAATTCAGATGGGGATGCAGGAGAGTACAGAAGAGGAGAGAGGTGGGGTATAGACAGCTCGAGATTTGTAGACACCAGCTAAACAAAAGGACCTGGAAGGCAGACTACCAGAACAGTAGAGTGATCCATGGAAGAATGTGACCATGAAGGCAAGGCAGAGGAAGAGACCAGCTAGTGGTGTTGAAATTGTGTCAAGTAACAGGTTTGCTGCACTAGGGGAAATGAGGAGGAGAAACAGGTAGAAGGTGGGGTTGTGAGGATTAAAAGAAGAGAAGCTGGACCCTGCAGAAGAGAGGAAGAGATTATGGAGATAGCCAGAGACCAGAGCCTAAGGGTGATATACAGGGGACTGCAAGAGAAAACATAAGCCAGATTCTTGACAATATCAAGAAGAGAAAGGGTTTATGGGATAAAAGACTCCATGCTCAGAAAAATCCACAGGCCTGTCACCAGACCAGATCCAGAACAGGAGAATGTTCTGAGAGACAAGATAGGTGAGGTAATATCTTTTACTGGACCAACTTCTGTTGGTGAAAGGTACAAGTTTTCAAGTTTCATTAAGTTGTTCCTCATCTCTAGAGAAGGAAACCAGAGTGCCTGAGCTAACTACAAGTTGGGACAGATTGTTAAACATAAGGGATTGTATGTTGTAGGAAACTACTTAAAATAAAGTTGGCAATTAAGGGTTAATAGGCAAAGGGGTACATTACAAATTATTGTAATGAAAACTATAACCAGGTTTCTGTTGAGTTCATGGTATCTAGCAGAGTTATGAATTTGATTTCCCAGGCTCAGCTTTTGAGGGTGTTGTGCAGATGTTCTTTTAGGACAAGGACTGAGAGGTCAGACATGGAGTGATCATTTTGTGAAAAGTGTTTGCCCATGAGTGATATGATGTTTGTTTTTTTATCATTTTTCTATGTGAGTTCATTTGAGAGTGTAGTGACTGTGGCATTTGATGTACTGGATGAGGTGTGCCACATGTGATAGGCATGTGCAGGACCCATAAAGAGTTTCCTATCTGCCAGGAGAAAGGATATGAGATATGAGTATGAGGCTGAATAGGATCCTGAGGGGAGTGGGGGAAAATCTACTGATTGTGCTGCTTGTGGAGATGAATGATACTGCTAGATTCCCACTGGAATTGATCAGGGATGACTACATTTGGCTGCGTAAAATGCTTAAAAAAGTGAAAGCTCAGGTGATTTTCAGTAGGATACTTCTGGTCCCCGGAGAAGGAGGGTGAAGCTGTGACACGATAATAGAGGTCAGCATATGGGTCAAGGATTAGTGCTATAAGGAAGGTTTGGGGATGATTGACCATTACAGAAAGAAGATTCTTCTCGACTGATGGACTCCACTTGAATACCTGGAGTATTTATCTTTTGGGTTGAGGCTGGCCTGATTGTTAAGAATGGCTTTAAATAGGACATGCGGAGGAAGAAAACTGGGAGAGACTGATGACGATGCCTGGCTTCAAAACACAGGAGGAGGAAAATCCACTCAATCTAGATATAGGAAGGAATAATGGAACACCATAAACTAGAAAACTGGGTAAGGTCCAAAGGAAGCAACTGAAATGGTTGTACAAAATGCAAGGAGTCTGGACAATAAAATGGAGGGCCTGGAACTAGTGGTGCAGGAGGTTATAGAGATTACAGAAATTTGGTGGAATAGGACTCATAGGTGGAATAGGACAGGTATTGAAGGGTATTTGTTATTTAGGGGAGAGG
Source organism: Gopherus flavomarginatus (assembly GCF_025201925.1). NCBI lineage: Eukaryota > Metazoa > Chordata > Testudines > Testudinidae > Gopherus > Gopherus flavomarginatus. The sequence goes on along the minus strand of NC_066617.1, from coordinate 198,253,159 downwards.
GAAATAAAGGTTAAAGTGATGGGGCAACATTGTACATCAAGAAAACAATGAACTGTAAAGAAATATATAGTGATATTATGGACAAAAGAGAAACTCTTTGGGTCAAAATCACTTTGAGGAAGATTATAAAAGAGATTCTGTTGCGATAATGTTAAGGATCGGCAATGTACCCCAGGGTCAGACTCAGATATGGATAGCAGCCTCTTTAATATTATTAAAGAGAGAAGTACTTTGGGGAATTTTCATAATGGGATACTTTAACTTCCTAGATATCGATTGGAGAATAGATGCTTCTAATATTGGTAGGGCTCACTTATTCCAGGATGTGATAGATGACACTTTTCTTCAAATTGTCACTGAACCTACAAGACTAAAATTGAATCACAGATTTGGTTTTGAGTAAGTAGTGAGGACATCATAGAAGAGCTGATAATGGGAAATAACCTTGGATCAAGTGATTCCGAGTTGACTCAGTTTAAATTGAAGGATAATCAAAACCAGGTTGTCAACTTTGATTTTTTTATATATATAAAGGGCAGATTTTGGGAAATTAAGGGAATTCAATCAACTGGACTGAAAAGCTCAAGGACTTATATACAGAGGAGGCTTGGAATTGCTTCAACTCAACTATACAAAAAAAAAAGCGTCCAAATAAAGAGGAAACTTGTAGAAAAAGGCTCCAGACCCAGTTGGATGAATAATCACCTCAAACAAGTTATTAGGAATAAGCAAAGAGTCTATAGGGAATAGAAAAAGGATGTGATCAGCAAAGAAAGCTACGTGACAGAGGTTAGAAAATTTGGGAATAAAGTGAGAATTTCTAAAAGTTGAACTGAATTAGCTCTTACCAAGGAAATTAAAATAAATAATAAAAGGTATTTAGCTATATAAATAAAAAGAGACCAAGGAAGCTGGCCAACTATGCAATATGGATGGGGGCAGGAAATTAAAGATAATTTAGGTGTGGCCCAAAAACTAAATGAGTGCTTTGCCTCAGTTTTCAGTAACAATGATAATATAGCACGTGTGCATGAAGGCAGTATGGCTGATGGAAATGGGTGTCTAGAAATGGAAATTAATACATAAAAGATGGAATAAAACTTAGAGCTTAATGCACTCAAATCAAGGAGACCAGATAACTTCCGTCTCAGAATACTGAAAGAACTGGCATGTGAGATTGCTAGTCCAGTAGCAAGGATTTTTAATAAATCTATTTGGGAGTAGTACAGGGTTTCTCAAACAGGGGTCACCGCTTGTATAGGGAAAGCCCCAGGAGGGCCAGGCCAGTGTGTTTACCTGCCCCATCCACAGGTCCAGCCGATCAAGGCTCCCACTGGCCACAGGCCAATGGGAGCTGCTGGAAGCAGCATGGGCCAAAGAACGTACTGGCCTCCATTTCCAGCAGCTCCCATTGGCTGGGAGCAGTGATCTGCGGCCAGTGGGAGCTGTGATCGGCCAGACCTGCAGACGTGGCAGGTAAACACACCAGCCCGGCCTGCCAGGGGCTTTCCCTACACAAGCAGAGACCCCTGTGTGAGAAACGCTGAAGTAGTACCATATGACTGGAGAATAGCTGATGTCATACATATATTTAAAAAGTAGGGGGAGGAAGGGAAGTGATCCGGACAATTATAGACCTGTTAGTCTGACCTCAGTAGTATGCAAGGCTTTAGAGCAAATTGTGAAGGGAAGAATAATTAAATTCATAGAGGTAAATGGTAAAGGGGATGAAATGAAATATAGGTATGGCATTTTTACCCAAGGTAGCTCAGGCCAGACTACCCTGATTTTCTTCTTTGAGAAAATAATTCAAGAGACATGCAGTTCATCTAATACAGTTGGACTTCAGTAAAGCATTTGACACAGTACACGTGTGTCATAAACAGATAGCTAAGGGTTAATGTCTCTTTCACCTGGAAAGAAGTAACCTGAAACACCTGACCAGAGGACCAATCAGGAAACAAGACTTTTTCAGATCTGAGGGGAGGGAAGTTTGTGTGTGAGTCCTTTGTTCTGTTCTTGTGCCTGTACTCCCTCTCGGCTATGAGAAGGATTTTTCTATCTCCTGCCTTTCTAATCTTCTGTTTCCCAGTTGTAAGTACAAAAGATCAGAGAGTGATTTATATGTTTTTTTTTTTTGTATTTACATGTGTGTAGTTGCTGGAGTGCTTTGAATTGTATTCTTCTTGAATAAGGCTGTTTATTCAATATTTCTTTTAAGCAATTGACCCTGTATTTGTCACCTTAATACAGAGAGACCATTTTTATGTATTTTTTCTTTCTTTTTAAGACTGGTTGGAGTTTTTCTTTAGTGGGGAACTCCAGGGAATTGAGTCTGTGCTCACCAGGGAATTGGTGGGAGGAAGAAGTCAGGGGGAAATCTGTGTGTGTTAGATTTACTAGCCTGACTTTGCATACTCTCTGGGTGAAGAGGGAAGTACTTCTGTTTCCAGGACTGGAAACAGGGAGGGTGGCATCCCTCTGTTTAGATTCACGGAGCTTGCTTCTGTGTATCTCTCCAGGAACCCAGGGAGGGAACACCTGGAGGGGGGAAGGGAAATGGTTTATTCCCCTTTGTTGTGAGACTCAAGGAATTTGGGTCTTGGGGTCCCCAGGGAAGGTTTTTGGGGGGACCAGAGTGCCCCAAAACACTCTAATTTTTTGGGTACGGGCAGCTTTACCAGGTCCAAGCTGGTAACTAAGCTTGGAGGTTTTCATGCTAACCCCCATATTTTGGACGCTAAGGTCCAAATCTGGGAATAGGTTATGACAACATGGCACATAGAAAATTATTAGTCAAATGAAGGAAGACAGAGATCAGTGCAAATATTGTAAGGTGGATCAGGAATTAGCTAAAGGGAAAATGGCAGTGGATTGTGATGAAAGGTAAATTTTCAGACATGTAAAGGTTACTAATGAAGGAAAATGTTGGTAGACGAACAAATGGATATAAACTAGCCATGAACAAATTCAGGCTGGAAATTTGAAGGTTTCTAACCATCAAAGACATGAGGCTCTGGAACAGCCTCTCAGTAGGTGTTGCGGGTTAAACTGCTGAATTAGTTTTAAGAGAGAGATGGACAAATTTGTGAGTGCAGTTGTATGATGGGTTGTTTATTGATAGTGGGGGTGAGGGTTCAGCAGCCTTGGGCCTCACTTCAGGTTTGTTTTCTTTGTAAAACTCATATTTCTGTATTGAAGCCAGCTACTGGTAGGGGTCAAGAACAGATTCCCTCCAACCCCCAATGTATTCTGGGAGGTTTTATTTCTCTCCTTCCTCTATAGCGTCAGGGGTGGCCATGGCTGGAGATGGAATATTGGGCGGGATGGGCCAGGTTTCCAAGGTGGTACTGAGCAATCTCTCTCAGATGCTTGACTGGCAGGTACTTTCTCACATGCCCAGGGTCTAACTATTCAGGGAAGTGGGGTTGGGAAGTAATCTTGCCAAGGTCAGATTGGCAGTGACCTGGAGGTGGGAGGTCCCCTTCCTCTGCAGCATGTTGGTGCAGGTCTCTTGTATATCTGGTATATATCATTTAATTATTAATCATTATCATCTGATTATCTGGTATATATCATTTAATTATTTCCCTGCCATTGTGCGGGCTTTGAGCGTCTGTGTACCTTGGAACTTTCTATTCTCTACCTGTGGCACATAATAGTAGGTTGTAACACTTGGTCTCCTTTCAGTTGTTGGGTTTAGTGTGTGGGGGATGTTGGTGGACTGTAATACGCAAGTGTTCAGACTAGATGAGATGGTGATCCTTTCTGGCTGCAAACTCCTTGATTCTTGTGACTAAAAAGACAAAAACAAAACACTGAATAGATGCGCCAGAAGTGAGCACTGTCCATCCTGTGTACTGAACAAAGCAAGGGTCCTATGGAAAAAATAGTATGTGATCATGTCATGAAAGATTACACCGTAGTGCATACGCACAAAGGAGCTGAATCAAGGTTGTACAGGAAGTCTTAATTCCTAACTTTTGAGTGTTTGACTTTTAAATATCTTTTTTTATATATAATTTGTAAAATAGACCCCACTACTTTGCAGAACAGAGAGTCATCCTTATTTTGAAGTACACTACAACTGTCTGAGTCATAGAATGTCAGAGACCTCAGGAGGTCATCTAGTCCAACCCCCTGCTCAAAGCAGGACTAATCCCCAAACAGATTTTTGTCCCTAATGGCCCCTGCAAGGATTGAGTTCACAACCTGGGATTTAATAGGCTAATGCTCAAACCACTATCTCAGTCCTCCAAATTTCTACAATTAAAATTATTCACTATAAACAGATTTTCACCATAAGAAGCGAAGCGGAAGATCGCTCTTCATTTTAGGGAATTTTGCTAGTGCCTCTTGTCTCCTCCTACAAATCCTGGGAACTCCCTCAGCTGCACAGGGCTCTGGGAAAACATGATTTTACTCCACTGGTGGGGCAGGTGCAGCAACAATAGGAGCCAACAAATTTTCTTTTATCTTCATATACCAGCATAATAGCGGCAATTTCTCTTCCCATTCCTTTTCTGCTCTAGCTGAGCAGAGGGAAAGAGGGAACTGAATTGTTCCTCAGAATTCAGGAATGCTGTTCTCTAAGTGGATTAGTGAGGGGGCTAGGTAGGGGAGAGATGGTACTTAACAATGAACGGAGATTTTACGGTAGAGTGAACCTTCTGTATAAGAAGAGTAATAGTTCATACAGGTATTGAAGTAAGCCAGAACTTAATTTCACTTCATTACTAGCAGAGTTTTGTTTTTATCAGAGCCCATTTTAAGTATGGGGTGAGTTGGGAGATGTTTATTTCTTGAATTGTAATGGGGGTGTTTTTTCAGTTTATCATTGTGTCACTGTGTGTTAGAATTGTAAAAAAAAATCTCACAGACATGCTTTTGAATGCTGACATGGGTATTTAGGGTGGGATTGATTTCAATGGGATCACAGCTGGATGAATCCTGTTTGCTCATGAAAATCCCATCATTAACTGTACAGATAAATACAAGTGTGTGGTGCTAAAGCATTATCTGACTGATAAGAGGAGTTTGTGATAAGTGACAGGCAGTGGGGTCTCGTAGATGAAGTTTGGGCCACAGATCCAGTAATTCCTGAATTCTAATTCTGGCCCTTGCTATTGAGTCATTCTCTAAACGTGGGCAAATCTTGTAATTTTGTCCTTCCCTATCTGTAAATGGGGATAAAGTAATAGGTACTTGACTATCTCACAAGGGTGCTGGACAGAGTTAGTTGGAAAGAGAGTTTATATAGCAGTTATATCCAAAAAGCTAAGTAGCATGTCAGTGCATTGGAGCATGGAAGGGTACAAGCATAGGTGCTGGAACTAGGTATGCTGTGGTTTGAAGTGGTTTCCAAAATATTCAGGTTTACAGCACGGTTTAATGAGTCTCAGCACCCCTGTTATACAAATTATTCTAACAAGTGTGTTTGTGTAAATGCACATCACTGTAATTTATTAACTAAATGGAAACTGCATGTAAGGAAAACAGCATTACTCAAATAAAATATGATTGCCTTTTCTCATGACTTTCTTAACACATGTATAAGGCAAGACACAGGAGAGAAGAACTGGGAATAGTTTCATACCAATATTCTTCCCACTCACAGGGGTTGCCAAATCTTGTGAATTTAAGACACCAGTCCATGGAATCAAATGTTTATGTAAGGATTTAATAAAAACGTAAATTTCTAGCCATCGTGGTTGCAAAGAGAAGCTTGAATTGTTGACCTGACTGCAGTCTAAGTGCTTCAAAATCAGAATGCAAAAAAGAATCCCAAATTCATTATTGTTTGAAATTGTGAGAATTAAACCAATCTCCTGATTTTTGTGTCGTCTGACTCTTGATTTTCGAATACTTGGAACTGGCAATACTGATTACAGTACAAAATATTTTGTAAGAAAAAGAACTTTGCTTTTTTCTTTTTTTGTACAAATAAATTGGAGACTTACATATATACTGAAAATATTTAAGATGAAACATATAATAACCCTGTTAACATATATAGGGTGTGATTCACCACTTCTTTAATCCAGTTTCAGTGGGGTTACACAGGCATAAAACTGAAATACAAGCAATATTTTCTCTGGAGGACCTCAAGGGAACATGCCAGAACATCTATTCCCTCCCTGTGGTGTTGCTTTTGTTTTTGAATTCTTTTCTCCGTTCACACTTTTTCACAGCTGCTGCTTGTAAAATTTCGTTAATGCTCTATGATACATAAATATAATTTTTAATAACAATTCATAGGTTTGGCATTACATAACATATTGGATTTGTATTTCTTAAATTAGGTTATTGTGTTTCAAAAACCCAATGAGTCTCTTGGAAAAATAATTTTATAAATTGTGTAATGTTAATTTGAAGAAATTGTATCTCATAGTCCATATAATTATGATTTATTTTAAATGAGTGAATCTGATTTTCCTCTTGGAGCAGTTTGGGATTCTCAAAAAGATAATTTTGTTAGTTTGATTTTTGTGGTTAGATTGAAAGAGTTTATTAGACAAAATGCTACAATATAGCCGTTATGTAATATCCTACTTTTTATTACTTAGCAGTTATTGAATATCTCTCACTGAGACAGAGAACATGGAAACAATTATGTAAATTGTACAACAAACATACACAATGTAAGTTGAGAAACAAGTTCATAGTGAAAAACCATTTTTAAAAATGATTACTGTGTGAAGTATTTTGTTTTGTGAAAGTTGCTTTTACAGAATAAATAAAGCTTATTTTTCCCTTTTTTTTTTTTCAAAAACCATACCAGACTTAAAAGAAGTTTACTTACATTTTGGTACCAAGGTTCTGGCCTTTGGATCTAGTTCTGCAACCCTTGCACATGCAAGCCCACTTAAGGCCTCATCCAAAGCCCATTAATGTGAATGGACAGCTTGTCAATGGACCTTACGAACTGAGGCTGAGGGAACTGGGGTTATTTAGTCTTCAGAAAAGAACAGTGAGGGGGGATGTGATAACAGCCTTCAACTACCTGAAGGGGGATTGCAAAGAGGATGGAACTCAGCTGTTCTCAGTGGTGGCAGATGACAGAACAAGAAGCAATGGCCCCAAGTTGCAGTAGGGGAAGTCTAGGTTGGATATTAGGAAACATTATTTCACTAGGAGGATGGTGAAGCACTGGAATGGGTTACCAAGGGAGATGGTGGAATCTCCATTCTTAGAGGTTTTTAAGGTCAGGCTTGACAAAGCTCTGGCTGGGATGATTTAGTTGGTGTTGGTCCTGTTTTGAGCAGGGGATTGGACTAGATGACCTCTTGAGGTCTCGTCCGACCCTAATCTTCTATGATTCTATGAGCTCAGTGGACTTTAGATATGATTTTATTAAGCCAGATTTGCAAGACTGGACTTCCCAGCTACAACAGGGGAAAATACTTATGCATATACTTTCGTCTATGCCTACTCAGGAAAGAACTTTAAGCAATTATTTAAGCATGTGCCTAAAGTTAAGAACTTTCCTGATTTGCGATGCTTTCTGAATACAGATGTTTAATAGTAATTGAATGTTTTGTAGTAGTAAGGTAACAGTAGGTAAGAAAACAATAACATTGCCAAACTGGAAATACATACAGAACACCTAGTTTTTAAATAAGTGAAGAGAACTATTAGAAAAAAATGGTTTCATTATGTACTCTACCTCTATTATAAATTTTCCCACCCTCTACCCCCGCCCCCGGCGTTTGATACTGTGTAAATGTCATGTAATGCAAATCTCCTGAAGATCTGAAGGTGAAATTCACCAAAAGCCTATGTGCCACTTAGGTCTAATTCTGCCCCAATGCACAAGGGAAATGTAATCCTTAAGGATTAATGTTCAGATATATATGTAACAGAGTTCAAGAAGAATGAAGTCCCTTTCATTTTACTAGCACTCGTGTTAGTCTGTAAAATACACACTGGTCCAGAGTAATTTTACAATCTCTGGCAGAGCTGGTGGGAAATTGATTTTTTGAAATATAATTTCCTTCACATTTATACAATAATTATTATATAAACAGATGAACTTTTGGTTTTCATTCTTTTCTGCGGCTTCATTTTGACATGCTGATTTAGCACGCTTGAGGGCTGTATTCTCGTGGCACTCTTTGGATTTTCCACAGTACAAAAAGGTTTTCTGGCAAATCAATTTTAACAAATTTGTTTCCCTGCTAGCTGTACTCTGCGATCTTGTTACCCATTTTATGTCACTTGGTAGATCCTAAATTAGACATGACTTTTGTTGCACTGGTAGGATTTTAAGCCTATTAGAATTCGGGGTTTCTAAAGTATAATCCTGCAATTTTGAGTGGTTTTTCCCTTATGAATATGAAAAACAGTAAGGCCATGTATTTCAGCTGGAGGAGGAAAGTGCCAATAATGTCAAAAATTGGATGCAAATTTGAGTGGCAGGTGGGAGTCACTTCTGGACGTTATTGATATGTGGCAGCTGCTTTTCAAAATATACTTTCAATGTGTTCTCTATAAAAGGAGATTATTTTTATCGCACCACAGTGATGTGGATTAGTATTTAAGAAGGCATGTTAATATAAACAATCTCTGTTTGCATTTGTACACTTATCTGGGGTATAGCTTTTAGCACAATGCTGCGAGGAGCATGAGCTGCCTATTATATCATTGCTATTCAGGGGAATGATATCACATGAAAAATGTACTGTGTCCAAGTTCTTCTTGTAGTACCTAGTTCCTGGGTAATCACATTGTAACTAGAAAGCAAATCATGAATTAGTAATTTGGCTTAATGAAGTTAATTGTTTCCTACTGGTACTATCTCTAATAGCAAGAAAAAAGTATTGCTTGTGACACGAATTAGTGCATGGCAGTAACATGTTTTGGGAAAGAATATGAACCTATGAAATCAAGTATTCCAGAACTGTGAACTTCAGCTGAGGATGATCCCCCTCAGTAAGGCCAGGCTAAGCACAGTTCTGCTCCCCTTTACTCATACAATAAAGATTATACTGATAATATTTCATTACCCCTACATTCAGTACTAAAATGATTTGTAACCCAACACTAGCCAAAGTCGATCACTTTGGGCAACACAGCTTTGTCTGCTGAATACCTAGGCAGAGTAGTTGTGGTTCTTGTAAATACAGTCTGCTCCTGAAATCTTTTCCCCTTCCACATTGCCCAGAAGCTGGGAATGGGTTGAGCAGGGGATGGCTCACTTGATGATAACCTGTTCTGTTCATTCCCTCTGGGGCACCTGGCATTGGCCACTGTCGGAAGACAGGATACTGGGCTAGATGGACCTTTGGTCTGACCCAGTATGGCTGTTCTTATGTTCGCCAGCTAGCTGTCAGTGGAGAGCTCATTCAAATCTTGCTTACATCCACTCTGAAAATATATTTGAATTTAAATAATTCAGGTATTCAACTGCTCTTTTCTTTGGTTAATATTTTTAATAAAATTATTCCTCCTTCGCTCAATGAATTTAATGGCATTGTTTCAACAAATCAGTGACCAAAGCAAAATGGATCTGTGAAGAATACACCTAAGATACTGACTGTGTGCAGGCAATAAAATATATGAACTGTCAGACATTCCACCAGCTCTTTGAAAATATAAAGTAGACCTGGTCAGGAATATTTTTTGATGAAATACATTTTTCCATGGGAAAAATGGTGACTTGTCAAAATTGAAATTGTTTGCAGGAAAGAGTTGGTTCTGATGAATTTTCTGTATGAAAATACTTTTAATTTTTTTTTAATTGTTGAACCATCTAGTTTTTGGTTTTAAATTGCTTTTTGTTATTATATTTAAGCTAATTTGAGATAAAAATGAAAAAAGAAAATGGTTAAAATCAGAATGAAATGTTTCAAATGACTGGATCAAAACAAGATTTTATAAAAATTTTGCTTTGCAAATTCTAGGGGACTTGGATTCTTCTCCCTTACTGACACAGTACTGCCAGCTCTTGTGTTGTCCTGAGTTACATGTTATTTTGTGTTTTCCTTAAAAACTCAGCTCCTGGAATCATAAAAATGTAGGGCTGGAAGGGACCTTTAGAGATCCTCTAGTCCAGCCCCCTACTCTGAGGCAGGGCCAAATATACTTAGACCATCTCTGACAGGTGTTTGTTCAACCTGTTCTTAAAAACCTCCAGTGATCGAGATTACACAACCTCCATTGGAAGCCTATTCCAAAGCTTTACTACCCTTACAGTTAGAAATTTTTTTCCTAATATCTAACCTACATGTCCCTTGCTACAGATTAAGCCCATTACATATTGTTCTACCTTCAGTAAACGTGAAGAACAATTGATCACTGTGCACTTTATAATGTCCTTTAACCTATTTGAAAATTTCTTATGAGGTTCCTAGGCAGTGTTCTTTTCTCAAGATTAAACGTGACCAGGTTTTATAACCTTTTCTAATTGGTCAAGTTTTCTAAACTTTTTATCACTTCTGTAGCTCTCCTTTGGACACTCTCCAATTTGTCCACATCTTTCCTAAAGTGTGGTGCCCAGAACTGGACACACTGCTCCAGCTGAGGTTTCATCAGTGCTAAACAGAGTGGGACAATTGCCTCCTGTATCTTACATGTGGCACACCTGTTAACACACCACACAGTGATATTATCCTTTTCCACAACTGTCACATAGTTGGCTCACATTCCATCTGTGATCACTATAGCCCCCAGATTATTTTCAATAGTACTCCCACCAAGCCAGTTAGTTCCCATTTTGTAGTTGTGCATTTGATTTTTTTTCCTACCTATGTGTAGTACTATGCACTTGTCTTTAGTTGCATCTAGTCTTGTTGATGTCAGACCAATTATCCAATGTATCAAGGCAACTTTTAAATTCTAATCCAGTCCTCCAAACTGTTGCTACCCCTCCCAGTTTGGTGTCATCTGTCAATTTTATAAGCATTCTCTCCTCTCCATTATCCAAGTCATTAATGAAAATATTAGATCCATGACAGAGCCCTGTGGGACCCCACTAGATATGTCTTCCTAATTTGGCAGTGAGAGCCATGCATAAGTACTCTCTGAGTGGTAGCCATGTTAGTCTGTATCAGCAAAAACAATGAAGAGTCCTTGTGGCACCTTAGAGACTAACTAATTTATTTGGGAATAAGTCTATGAAAGTTTATGCCCAAATAAATTTGTTAGTCTCTAAGGTGCCTTTCTGAGTACAGTCTTTCAACCAGTTTTGCATCCACCTTATAGTAATTTCATCTAAACCACGGTTCCCCTAGTTTGCTTATGAGAATGTCCTGTTGAGACTGTGTCAAAAGCCTTACTAAAATCAAGATATATCAAGTCTACTACCTCCTCTCACCCCCACCCCAACCCCTACACACACACACACACACACACACTAGGCCAGTAACCCTGTAAAAGAAGGAAATTAGTTTGGTTTGACATGCTTAGTGTCTGAAAAATCAATGTCGACTTACTACCTCTCTAAGTGCTGTTGTATTTATTTAGATTGAAAATAGCACCAAAGGTATTACTGTAACACAGTCACTGTCCAGCATTAAACCTTAAACCTTTTAATAAAGACAATGAAAAGAAAGAAAAATAATTGAAGCATTTGAAATGTTAAGTATTAAATGAGGCTTTCATTTCGGCAATGTTCCTTGTTCCCCTTTCCTTTAGCTGGAGAGGGTTTTAAAGGGTGAGGGGACCACTTGTTTGACAGGCTGTTGGATGATATTAAAGATGGTAGTAACTGTCCCTTTGGGGAAAAGAAAAGTAATTAGTTGAGATGAAGAACTGGAGTTATTGCTGTTGCTGTTCATCCTTTCATCCCCGGTGTACTTTGGGATTCAGATGGAGCGGGTATAGGTGGTGACGTCATCTGGCTCCCTCTCTCTGGCCTGGTCTGATCAAGACATTTCTTAGGCTGAGGATGATGAAGGAAATGGAGGAGGTGGCAGCTATGATCATGAAGCTTGCTCATCAGTAGAGTCTGTTCTTCGACCGGTCTTCTCAATTCCTTCTCTATCATCCCTGGCCGGAGACGGAGCTCAGCGGACTCATTAGAGACTTTTCTCTCTCTTTGTTTAAATACCTTCCTTGTTAGTTAGTTTTTTACCAGTAGTACTTAGATATCACTTCTCCTATATTTTTCTCTCTAAACAGCATTCTTAGTGGCAATCACCTCTGCCAGATGGGCAGGAGATATAGCAGCTCTCATGGCAGACCCACCTTATATACTATTTTTTAAGGACAAAGTTACCCACTGACTACAACCCAAATTTCTTCCAAAGGTGCATTCGTCATTTCACATCAATAAGCTGATACACCTACCAATCTTCTTTCCTAGACCCCAAGCAAACTCTTTTGGATCCACAATGTATACATTAGATGTACATAGGGCTTTGTCTTTCTATTTGAATGGAATCAGGCCCTTTAGGAACTCTTCTAGACTTTTTGTCTCCATTGCAGCACACTCCAAAGGGGTACCTATTTCTCCCCAGAGACTTTCAAATTGGATTTCTGAGTGTATCTGACTGTGCTATCAAATAAAGAAAGTTACACCTCCAGCCGGCATCAGAACTAACTCCACTAGATCTGTGGCTACTTTCGTGGCTTTTCTACGAAAGTTCCTCTGGCTGACATCTGTAAAGTGACCACTTGGACTTTTGAATACATATTTGTTAAGCATTATGCCCTTACTCACAGCCCTCTCTCTGATACATGATTAGGCAGAGCTGTATTATCTACTGCATTCTTACCAGATCCAAAGTCCCTACCTCCTTGAGATACACTGCTTTTAAGTTACCTGGAGTGAAGCACCCATAGGGACATCTCTCTTGAAGAAGAGGAGGTTACTCACCATGTGCAGTACCTGACGTTCTTTGAGATGAGTGTCCCTGTGGGTGCTCCACTACCCACCTTCCTCCCCTCTACTTCAGAGGTGGGGTAGCCTCCATTGTAGAGAAGGAACTGAGGAGATCTGTCGTGCATATGTACTATTAAGGTACATACAGCATGGGGGAGGCAGGCTCTACGCATGTGCAACCAGTATGAGTACTGCTGTCAAAATCTCTGAGAAAAGGTGCAGGGATGCACGAACACCTGGAATGGAGCACAACAGGGACATTCATCTCGAAGAACGTCAGTTACTGCAAAGGTGAGTAACCTTCTCTTCTTCCCCACTGTTCTTCTTTTTGTTCCTTTTATACTTTTCCCACCAAAGGTTTCTACTGTAAGGACCCAACAAGGGTGGAATAGCCCAACCCCTCATTATTTTGACCACAAATTATGCCTATTATCTGACACACCAATTTTAGTTAATTTCTGGTTCTACATCTTCTGTTTTTTCAATAATCTTTGAATTATATCAATGTGGCCTTTTTGGTTGAGCCTAATCCAGTTTCTCTGTCTGGTTTTCTTGTACCTGTTCTCATCCAAGTTTGTTATTATACATTGTGACATTTTATGAATTTACACTCAATTTTTACAGTTAAACTCACAGTTAGGGTCAGTTATAGGCCCAATTGTCACAACAGTGCTTAAAAATTGATTGTTTAATAATTTGTTCCAGTATCTTTCCAGGTATCAAAGTTAGGCTGGTTGGTCTATAATTCCCTGAGTCCTTTTTGTTCCTCCTTTTAAAGATAGATACTATGTTTGCCCTTCTCCAGTTCTCTGGGACCTCACTTGTCCTTCAGGACTTGTCAAAGATAATTCATAATGGTTCTGAGATTGCTTCAGCTAATTCCTTCATTACACTAGGATGAATTTCATCAGGCTCTGCATACTTGAATAAATCTAAATTATCTAAATATTCTTTAACCTATTCTTTTCCCTGTTCCAGCTTGTATTCCCCTCCTTCCCCCACCCCATGTAAATATTAATTGTGTTAAATATCAGGTCACAATTAATCTTTTAAAGTGATAATCAAAGTAAAATAAGCATTAAACAATTCAGCCTTCTTGAGGTCATCTGTTATTCTCTCGTCTTCCACCCTAAGTAGTGGATATACTCTTTCCTTCATTTTACAATTGCTTCTAATATATTTATAAAACCTCTTCTTACTGCATTTTATGTCCCTTGCTAGGTGTAACTATATTTTGTGCCATGGACTTTCTGATTTTCCCTATCTGCTTATGCTATTCTTTTGCCTTCATCCTTAGCAATTTGTCCATTTTTCCACTTTGTTGTTAGGATTCCTTTTTGATTTTCAGCTCATTAAAGAGATTCTGCTGGACTTCTTTGAAACTAAGTTTCTAGCCATCCTGGTTGCAGAGAAAATCTTGAAATCAAAAATGCTAAAGACTCAAAAAACAGAAGGCAAATAATCCAAAATGTGTTATTTTATTTAAAGTGTCATGATTTTTTTTGAGCCAATCTCATGATTTTGAGTGCTTGGGGTTGGCAAACTGACAGCTTCACTGTGGTTGTGGGTGTTCTGTTGGCTGAAGAAATCTTTAAGATTTTCTCGAGTTTTCTGTCACTCCTCCAGCAGAATTCCCTGGTCACAGACTTAGAGAGGCAGTGAGTATGTTTATCAGATAATGAGCAGGGCCGCAATGTCATACGCTCTGTTCTTGAGTATAGGAGTGGTTAGCAACACGTAGACAGCTTCCCCACGACTGTGGAACTTATGCAAGCCCTGAAAATCTGCCTGGCAACACCACAAATATCCCAGAGCCAAAGATTTGGCTTTAGTTTCAAATGGTCCTTCTTTATTATGACCATAATACTACAATTACCCATAACTTCTTTTCGTATATTGCATATGGTTTTACAGCCCTTTTTAATGCACATACCATAGTATGTTCCAAGGAGCTTGCTTTCTCAGCCTAAAAATCTAACATCCACTACTGCATGTATATATAGAAAATCCTTGACTTTGTTAGGTTGTTAGGGCTTACCAGACCAGAAGATAGACACAGTTATTTTAAAAGAAACTCTAATAATTATTTCAGTCCTACTAACAAATAGTTCAAAAACTTCCAAGTTCAGGCCACGTTAAATAGGGAAATTGAGTCCTGTAAAATGGTTTTAAATACTGTTCCAAGTGGAAAAGCTGCAGCTCGGACTTAAAGTAATTGGGATAGATAGTCGGCTCACTTATCTACTCTGCTGTGGTACCAGAGGTTACTGCCACACCCATGAAAAATGCCTTTGCTTCATGAATTGGCATCTTTGTGTAGAATACTAGTCTACTTTGAATGGGTCTGGTGGGGATCAGATTTATATGTGTTTGAATTTAACAGATGTACTTGAATTGTTCCATATAGCAGGAGATGTTATGAAAAGACCTCTGTTGTCTTTTATTAGCTTATTATTTTATTTATCTATATATATATTTGAGAATCTTAATACAATTTAGAGATGGTTAATAGCTTCAAAGTGTAGAAATCAGAAAAATTAGAAGCCAATAATGTTCACATAGCATTCTGGACAGAGTATTGACATACTGCTATAATATTACATAGTTGGTTTTGGATTGGAAACTGTGAAAGAGAGGATGGAACCCAGGACTAGTATTTCTGTTCAAAAGTATATTGTGATACTACATTATCAAAATGGCAGAGGTCCTGTGAGGAGAATAGTGTGTGATGATGATATAATTCAAAACTGTATCATAGTGCATACACATGATGTGTTGAACTAAGTTTGTAATCTTTATTCTGGTATTTCTTAACCTTTGAGTACTTGATTTGCAAATTATATATGTTCTTCTAACGTTTTTTTTTTGTTTTGTTTTTTTTCTGAAGGGAATTCTATATTTAATAATATAATAAAGCTGCATAATAGTCCAAATACTGGCTGTTTCTCCAGCAGTACAAAGCAGCAGGAAAGCCAGCTAACTGGGCCCCCTGATGATTCTTCCTGTGTGGAGTAATTCTCAAGTGATATAAGGCCGACACAGAGGCTTCTAGCACTCACAACCCCCGCCCCTGATGTAGAGGGTGTGTTTATGGGGGAAAGGGCTTAGCCCCAGCTGTGTAGTCTACACTTGGCAAACCTCAGCCCCCAGAACAGTCATTAGACTGTTGGCAGTTAGCACAAACTAAAGCAGCCCTGGAGCCGCGGTACTTTGTACCAGCTACTTCTTTGCCTCAGGATCAGGAGATATAAAAGTGGCTAAAGGCCTTGTGTATAGAGAAAGCTAGACTTCTGTTTGAAAGAGCAACAAGGTGGGTGAGGTAATACGTTTTATTGGACCAGCTTCTGTTGGTGAGAGAGACAAGCTTTCAAGCTTGCACAGAGCTCTTCTTGAGGTCTGGAAAACTTAATCTGCATCACAGCTAAATACAAAATGGAAAAGCAATAAGTCAAGCAGAGAGAATGGATCACATCTAGCCAAAAGTATCCTTCAAATTTGGTCCACAGTCTTTAATGTTTTGTGTTAATTTGTGTTAATTTTTAAGAAGGCTAACTTCACTTTTTGATGTGAACTCATCTGATCTTTCATTGTTGCTGCTGTTGAGTCTTCAAAGATCAGAGGTTATAATTTTAGACATATCAAATGAAAAGTACAAATTCTGCTCTCAGTTATACCAATGAAAATTCAGAATTGTAAGGCCATTGAATTTTGTTCTTTTCTTATGTGTTCCATTAAGGTATCATCTGCGAATTTCATTAACATGCAATTTTAGTCCCATGCCCCTCTTTTCATGAAGATGTCCAACTGAGGTACAAACCTCAATAAATAAACATTTTTCATCTCAGTAAGATGTCTTCTACCATCCTTTTTGTTTACAGTCTTCTTTCAGCTAGTTTTCAGATCATCTGCAAGTGTTTGTATCCAAGCCAATTTGAATTCATTTTGAGGTTAAGATTTTGTGACACTGTATCAAATGCTTTAGTAAAACTCATAGAGATCATTTCTGTTGCACTTCTTCGATCTACCAAACACATGTTGTTCATATGGCATGATATATGTTCTCTATAAAACCAGGATGATTTCTGTATCAGGTTTCAGTTCTTTTGTTATAGACCAGGAAACCATGGAAAGTTGTGACACTGACCCATTTACTCTCATGACCATTTCTTCTTTAAGGGATTCTGTACAGTTAAAATTGGGGAATAACTAAGATCTAAGTTCTGCTTTTAGTTAGATTTGTGCAAATCCACTGCAATTAATGGCCTGCCTGAGATCTGACCCTGAGTAGTTAGTTGAATTTTCACCCTGATTCCCAAATTTAATATTGCAGAATTCTTTCACAGCAAAGTAGCATAGCAAGGGGGGATGTTGATGTCATGGTGCCATTTGATGCACTGTCAAGTGATGTCTGTGCTAGCAGAGAAGCTGAAACCTGTGATAGTTAAAGCTGCAGCAGGAAAGGCAAAGAGGTGAAGAGATTTAGCTTAAAACACTTGGCAATATTTTAAATGTTTTCTTTCCTGCCCCAAAAGGGAGACAAAGTAGGGAAGGAGAGTGCGTGTCTGGCACTGATATCTTTCTGCCATGTGACTGTGCTGGTAAATCAGTTCCTGGGACACTGACATGAGGAGCAGGTCAGGTAGTTCACAAAGGAAGAGCACTGAATTATGGCTGTCTACCCAGAAGTAGGAACAACAAAATTGTTTCTAGTTTAATTAGTGAAATAAAGTAGCAAGTCATCAGTTTTCCTCAAAGGACCTTAGACTAAATGGCTCATCAACTTTGCCCTAGAGCTAGTGTTTCACTCAAAATAAAAAAGGCTGGTGCCTGCTGTGCTCCATTATGACATGCAGCTGGGAATGGGAAATAAATTGCACTAAAAGGATCATTGTTAAGAGATTGTTACAGTTGCAAGATTAAACACTCAATAGACAGGAAAAAACAATTTTAAGTTTTCAAAAAAGTTGCAGGAAAGTCTCCCTTACATACAGATAAAAACCTACACTCCTCCTCTTCTTCCTCTTGGTGCATTAATCCATTGAAATAAGTAGATGAAGGGCTTGCAACAGCTGGCACCAGTTGTCTCAGTCTAATTTCAGCCAAGCCAATTGCCTCCTCGTAGTTGTCCAGCCATGGAAAAGAGGAGTGAGTCAGATCAAAGGAGATATTTGATGGGAGTTAGGGATTTGTGCCTTCAACAAAATCTCATCTGGTCTGGAAAGTCAAGTTTGGAGTTACTGATGTCGGCGTGCTGTCACCAGTTAGGGTGACCAGATAGCAAGTGTGAAAAATCGGGACAGGGAGTGGGGAGTAATAGGAGCCCATATTAAAAAAAGCCCCAAATATCAGGACTGCCCCTATAAAATCAGGACAGCTGGTCCACTCTATCACCAGTTTTGTTGTTCCTTTTGCTGGCAAATGAACTTATTGTACCATATGGTGTATATCCTGCTTATAGTATTACTGAGATGAGGTGGCCCTTTGTCCTAGTTGATGATTTCTAGGTGCATGCTTACAGAATTGAGAGTTGGACTATATTAAAAGAACATTATTAAGGTTAAGTCAAGCACTCCAAACTTAGGAAATGAAAGAATTAAGGTTGCCCGTTTTTCCTCCTTCACACTGCTTAGGCCCAGAAGGGGGCTCATTGAGATCACAGGAAAGCCAGACTCCCTGCTTTCAGTTCTAGTGCCCACCCCACCCCATCATGAAACAGCCAAAGCTGCAACTCCAGGGAAAGCCCAGCTTAGCCCTAGTTCGAGCATGTGCTGTATGTATGAAATCTTTGGGAATTTTAGCTGGCAAACTGTGATTTTAAAAAATCTTATTTGCCCAAATTTGGGCAGATTTTCACAGAGATGGCAGAAGGCACATGACTGAAACAATGGCCAACCATCTGCTAATTTTAAGTCCCTCTTCCAAAGCAAGGGGGAACAAGAGCTTTTCAAAAACTTTCACAAGAATTTTTAGCATGGGCAAAACAACTTATTTTTCCCTCACCTCATTCTTGGAAAGAGCTGAACTGTTTTAGCTGACATCTTTCAAAAAACTGAGCCTGAGGCAGACACCTGGTGTGAAAATGTTCAGCCCAAATAGCTAAAGTTTGGCAAAGTTATAAGCAACACAGAACAGGGTCTTATAATGGAAAGTGCTCGCTGGCTAACCTTAATAAGTGGTGCTACCAGCTCTGCCTATATTAAAACAGGAAGATTTTGAATAATGGAGTCACTATTGTGATTTGGTCCCCAACAGAATGCCGCTATAGAATTCTAACCTCATAATTTATCGTTGACTGGTTATATAGAATTAGTGCTAATGGATGTTCTCTTTGTGAAACTACAATTGGTAACATCTTAAAAAAAAAAACTAACTGGGAAGTCCAAAATCAAACATCTCTGTGCCAGATTTTCACAGCTATACTCTGTGTGCTGCTTCATTCTACCACTAATGATAGCATGTGAGCATGCTAGGTAAATCTCATGATGATGCACAAGCTAACACATCACCCATATACATGCAGTATTAAGCATCAGTTAAATCTCTGTTTAATAGATGTTCAAATTATTGTGCTATCTGCTAGGAATCTGACCCATGCTACATCATTTACTTAATGACAATAAATTAGACTGGCTATGAGGTGACACACTGAAAGATCTGTTGGATCATTCTGTGTTTATTTCAGCCTGGTCTTAAATATCTTTAATTGATGCTCATCATGGTAGTGGAACAAATACATTTTCTTCTTCATTGCCAGTTTTCAGTTTTTGTTCTTGTTTTTTTAAGTATCTTCTCAGATGTTAGCTGGGATTTTATGGAAGGAATACACTAACTCATTTGCAAGGAGACAGCAGAGGTTTTTCATGTGGTTAAAGAGGGTTTTTTCTTGATAACTCCATGCCAAATTAATGTCAAGGAGCATAGATGGATAAAGAATTGATATCATAAGAATGGGAGGAAATAATCTTACTTGAACTGAAATAATTCAAATATCCCTTTAATCTTCAGCTGAGGATCCTAGGTACAAACATGAACTACACTGTTGTTCTAAAAACAACTTGCAATAAGCCAATATCGATGTAATAAGTATACTTAAAATCCCAGTGTCATCACCAAAAAGAACAGAGACATCTGTAAGTTTGATTTGTGTAACATGTGGCATTACAAAGAAGTACTGACAGCTGAACTAAGTATCACTGATAAAATTATTTAGGTGGAATGGATTAGCTGGAAAGCTTTTTAAAGTATCTAGCAATCTTCAAAACCCAAAGTTGTTATCTCCACGCTGTTGCCTTAATGAGCTCTTCCATTTGTTCGTGATAATGCCCATAGGTAATTCTTTATAGAAAAGATTGTGTCTTTTTAATGTTACCATATACTGAGAAACTATCTGAGAAATTGCAATTAAGTAGGCGCAACTGTCAGGATTAGCATCATAGACTGTGATGTTTTCACTTGGAAAAGGATCCTAATGATTTTGAGTCATTAACAACTGACCGAGTGCATCATCTTTCCTGTTGTTAAAGGAATAAAGAAAACCACTTCTGAAAATATTACAGCTGATTTATTTATTGCCATCTCTGTGGTCTGCAAGCAGTTACATGAGTTGCCTTGCAAGAGAGGTCAGTTCATATTCTTGTCAGGGATAGGAAGGAATGGAAGTACTGCAGAAACAACACCTTCAAGTCCAGTGGCAGAAAAAGGCCACTGGCTGTGTGGACATCCCCTTAGTGCCTTAGAAACTTCAGTCACTTCAGGGCTTTGCATTTTGCCCCCTGGCCTTATTTGTGAAGGAAGATTATTCAGTGCTAGAAATCAGTAGTGGCATTATAGGTTAAAGGGAATGTGGTTGAGTGATGGTGTTGCCTGTGATAGCAACGATTAGATTCAGTGACTGAGCAGGTCCCCTCTAATCCTGTGTAGAATATAAATTAATTTCAGTTGAAAACTGTCAACAACACTTGGACTAAATGCACTGGTCAACTAAAATACTTCAGTGCTTCAAATATTGTAAGTACCAGGAGACAAGGTGTAACACGTATATTGGGTGTGATTTTTCTGGTGCTGAATAAAGCACTAGTGGAATATTATCTACAGTTTTAGAGGAAGGATACTGGTGAGATTGAAAATGTAGAGGATAGCAAACAGGTTTTGGGTGGAAGTACAATGAGTTGTGAATAATTAACTAAACTTGTCTTACAGAGGGAAATCTTATGTTGTAAATGAGGTTAAATAGTAAATAATTTGAAATTTCAAAAGGTCAGTGTTGGCAATTCTTGTGATAATCTGTGTTCTTCTCAAAGCCCAATGTCTGGGGCCAACTAATGCATCAAAATCTCAACTTTTACTTAAAATAAAGAAGTAACTCCTCAAAGTTACTTCTTTATTTTAAAGTTTTCTGGCCCTCATAGTATCAGAAAAAAAATCTTCAAAAGATGACTTGAGTGTACCCTAGAGGTTCAGAAACCAGAAGGCAAAGAAAAATAACACTGAATAATTTAAAAAAAAACTCTCATGATTTTAGACTCATGATTTTTTTGAGCCTGACCCATGACTTTTGAAGCCCTAAGATTGTCAATTATGCAGAAGATTGTGAATTGATTTAGGTCAGAAATAGTAAATTCAGGGGCAGAAATTGTCCAGAATGGGATTTGATTATAGGTTAAACTACCAACATTATTGGAAGAATTTAGGGATGGGTGAACAAATTCAGACAAACCTCAACTTCGTTTTTTTTCCACACTAAACTCCAAATTAATCCTTTATATTTATTTATTTATTTATTTATTTATTGAGTTACTGTATTAAAAAGTTTGATTAATTTTTTATCTGATGTTCATACTCATTTGTTCGTGTCCAAATAGAGTTAAATCTGAAGGGGAGCTGCCAACATATATAAGGAAAGCAGGTTCCTATGGTATTTTTGGCTTTGCTCATCTTATTTTTGCACTTCAAATCAGATGTAGTTGGTTACATTTCTGTCCTTTAACATTCAGTGGCTTTACTTCATTTGTTTTCTTTTCTACTAACAAGCAATTGTTGGACCATTTAGTCCTTCTCAGGACCTGCAACAGTGTCCCATGCTACTTTTCATTCAATTTCAAACATAGATACAAAAAAAGCCTTTTTCTTCTGTAATAATTTGAAAACATTGAAACTATTTATGTTCCTTTGATGAAGTTAGCCCTATATCTCTGCTTCGATAGCATAGCTTGATAGAAGTATTCATTTTAACCCAGCTGTTTGTGCTGGCACATTGTAGAAACAGGAATCTGATTCCTGGGGCAGGAAAGACTAACCATATCACAGAACTGATCAGAAGGGAAAACCACCTGCACCGTTGACCAGGCTTTTTAGCCAATCCCAGAACTTGTGTCCACTTCAGCATGGAACTTATTTGCAAACTCATTTTGAGATAGGTGTACAGGTGGAGAAAGGAAAGAGTATAAAAGGGAAGTAAAAAGAAAACAATATATTGTAATTACCTTTTAAATTTCCAGTCAGATTTGTTTATTTACATCGGATGGTATCAGTAAATACCATCATATGATGTGTTCTGGCAGCAGTGAATTTATATCATGCTTCAGAACCAAATGTTATGAGACATCCTTGAGATTTTATAAATGGCTTCAGTGGAATATATTTTAAATCCTTATAATTCAGACAGCATAGGTAATCTACCATGTTCTAGTGATTTTTAATTAAGTACCACAAGAATCTCCAGTACAAAGAATTTGCTTATTTAGGTAAGTTTTCCATGCTGAAGTATTCAGAGAGCCCAATTCTCTGGCTTCTGCTAAGAAAGCCTGTTTTGACAGGTCACAGTCATTCAGGGAAGGGTGCAATGGAAGTTTTAGGAATTCTGTTTTCCTGAAGTATGCAAAATCTGTTATTTACAATATGTTAGGATGTTTATAGATTGTGTAGTGCCTAAGTGACCAGCGAAGGATTATGTATACTGATTGGATAAACAAAATTATAATTAACTAACTATTTTAAAATCATGCTCTTGAGACTAACCTAACCCCTGCCAGTCTTTCTGCTGTGTGTGGTATTTTAATTAAAGACTGTATAGCAATATATTGGAGAATTAGGGTTCCTTATGCTATAAAACGTACGTTATATATCAGATTATTCAAGGTATGGCTGGGACCAATAGCACAGTGCTGCAAATGTTAACAGTAACTGCATAGAGAGTTGCTATTCATCTTATGTGTGTTTTAAGATGAATATTTACACTTTTCTTTTGTATCTTTTAGCTTTTTTAGACTCGGTGCAGCATCTAAATATAGATAAAACTCAACAGGGGCAAAAAAAATAATTTGGAAAAATCTCAAAAAAATCATCTTTGCTACAGTTCCTTAAAGTAGAAAGATTTATTCAGGTAGGGGAAAAATACATATACAGCAATTTCCTTCACTTGAAGATAATACTATCACCCAAATAGAGATGCATGTGGGAAAAATTCCCATTGACTTCTCTGGGCTTTGACTCGGGCCCTTGACTGTGTCCCATTGCCTCAAGGATATTATAAATGCCTTTTCCCCAATGTTAGTAGTCTGACATGGGATGTGTACTAGTGCTAAGCTTCCGTTTTTGTGAGGTCTGATATTTCAGATTTCCAAACAGAAGAATGGGGCACAAAATAGGAACTAGATTTTTTTCACAAAAGGTGATGCAAATATCCAGCATCTAGCAGTTGCATCATGTAGGAGCCGTTCATCTCTGCATTCTGAGCACAACAAATAGCTTGAGACCCAAATACTAGATAAATTTACATGGTGTTACCAGTTGATATAGTGTTCTTGGACTTTCGGAAGCCTTTGATAAGATCTCTCACCAAAGGCTCTTAAGCAAACTAAGCAGTCATGTGATAAGAGAGAAGGTCTTCCCTGCATAACAATGACCTGTCATTCCATCTTACAGGTGTCCCTAAACCTCCAAATGCCTATAGCTAGGACTGGGCAACAGCAGATGGATCACTCCAAATTGCCCTGTTCTATTCATTCTTCTGAAGCATATTGCACTAGCCACCATCAGAGACTGGATACTGGGCAAGATGGACCATTGGTCTAACACAGTCTGGCCATCTTATGTTATGTTAGACTTCAAAAAGAGAATTGTATATCACACAGCTGCATGACTGGGCATATCTTCATGTTAGAGACACTACTGTGTTTGAGTTCATGATGATGGGTAAATAGTATTTATTGTTTAATTGACAGATCCTATTATGACAACTAGGCATATTTGACTGAAATAATTCAAGTACTTATTCTGGCAAATGAGAGATTTTGTTTGGGATCTGTGTAACACACTGGTTTTGCTCGACTCTTAATTTTAAATAGTGAAACTGTGCAATAATTTACTTAGCAATTAGTATAGTCTTTTATAACATATGTTTATAGAAATACTGAAATAAGTACTGTATTTCAAGCTACTAGCCAACTAATAAAAGAGTGTGTTAACATTACAACAGCATAGTCACAGAAGCACTCTCTATATCCTTTGCCATGCTGTCCTGGTTTTTCATAATGAATATCTGGTCATCTCAGGCCTTGCAGCCCTCCAAAATAATTATCACATATATTTTTATAGCAAGGCAGGCACACTCTAGTGGGGACTCATTCACTGCCAGCAGATTGAGAGACGTGATCATTCCCTTCTATTTGGTATTGATGAGGCCTCTTCTGGAGTACTGTGTCCAGTTTTGGGACCCACACTACAAGAAGGATGTGAAAAAATTGGGAAAAGTCCAGCGGAGGGCAACAAAAATGATTAGAGGGCTGGGGCACATGACCTATGAGGAGAGGCTGAGGGAACTGGGATTGTTTAGTCTGCAGAAGAGAAGAATGCAGAGGGGGGGATTTGATAGCTGCTTTCAACTACCTGAAAGGGGGCTCCAAAGAGGATGGATCTAGACCAGGGGTAGGAAACCTATGGCACAAGAGCCGAAGGCGGCACGTGAGCTGATTTTCAGTGGCATTCACACTGCCTGGGTCCTGGCCACCGGTCCGGGGGGCTGTGCATTTTACTTTAATTTTAAATGAAGCTTCTTAAGCATTTTAAAAACTGTATTTACTTCACATACAACAATAGTTTAGTTATATATTATAGACTTATAGAAAGAGACCTTCTAAAAATGTTAAAATGTATTGCTGGTACGCGAAACCTTAAATTAGAGTGAATAAATGAAGACTTGGCACACCTCTTCAGAAAGGTTGCCGATCCCTGATCTAGACTGTTCTCAGTGGTACCAGATGACAGAACAAGGAGTAATGGTCTCAAGTTGCAGTGGGAGAGGGTTAGGTTGGATATTAGGAAAAACTTTTTCACTAGGAGAGTGGTGAAGCACTGGAATGGGTTACCTAGGGAGGTTGTGGAATCTCCTTCCTTAGATGTTTTTAAGGTCAGGCTTGACAAAGCCCTTTCTGGGATGATTTAATTTGGGATTGGTCCTGCTCTGAGCAGGGGGTTGGACTAGATGACCTCCTGAAGTCCCTTCCAACCCTGATATTCTATGATTCTATGACTCTGAATTCAGAGGGATTCTGGCTCTTGCAGTTTTGCCAAGCCTTATACTAACACAACGTCAGACCCTTCCATGCATACAAATACTGTACCTGGAATGTGCATTGGCTGACATTTGAAACATTTGTAATTCTTAGCAGAAATTTAATTAAGTAAAACTAACAAGAGTATTTTAAACTGGGAGCATTTTCCTAATTTGCCCTTGTCGAATCTGTAACAGTATCAAAAACAGATAAAGATCTTTGCTTCTTAATAAGCTTGACATTCCTCAGCTTGGTCCTCTCCTCCCCCAAATGTTTTTCTTCGTATGTGAGTAACATTTATATGCAGCATGCACCTACACACGTACTGTCTTGGATTCTCCCATTCTTGGTTGATTTCATCTTTGGAAGTGGGGGTTGTTATCCAATTCTGATTTTCAAATTAACTAACCTTTTAAACAGACAAGAAAAAAGAGTGTCATAAAATTCTGTTTAAGGTGAGTCTGTGCGAGTGAACAAGGGAGGTGGGCAGAAACAGTGACAGGAAAAGAATAGGATTTTACATTTCATCCTCAAAAACAACAGCAAACTGTAAATACAGGCAGGGTAGAAACGAGGATTTTTCTCACTCATGCCTGGTCTACACTATGATTTTAGGTGGAATTTAGCAGCGTTACCTTGATTTAACCCTGGACCCATCCGCATGACAAAGCCCTTTTTTTCGACTTAAAGGGCTCTTTAAATCAATTTCTTTACTTCACCTCTGGTGAGGGGATTAGAGCTGAAATCGGCCTTGTTGGGTCGAATTTGGGGTAATGTGGATGCAATTCTATAGTATTGGCCTCCGGGAGCTATCCCAGAGTGCTCCATTGTGATCACTCTGGACAACGCTCTCAACTTAGATGCACTGGCCAGGTAAATAGGAAAAGGCTCACAAACTTTTGAATTTCATTTCCTATTTGGCCAACATGGCGAGCTGATCAGCACAGGTGACCATGCAGAGCTCATCAGCGGAGGTGACTATGGAGTCCCAGAATCGCAAAAGAGCTCCAGCATGGACCAAATGGGAGGTACGGGATCTGAGCACTATATAGGGAGATAGTTCCGTGCTAGCTGAACTCCATTCCAGTAAACAAAATGCTGAAACATTTGAAAAAGTCTTCAAGGGCATGAAGGACAGAGGCTATAACAGGGACTCATGGCAGTGCCACGTGAAAATTAAGAAGCTCAGGCAAGCCTACCAAAAAACCAGAGAGGCAAACGGCCACTCTGGGTCACAACCCCAAACATGCTGCTTCTATGATGAGCTGCATGCCATTCTAGGGGGTGCAGCCACCAGTACCCCAACCTGGTGCTTTGACTCCATCAATGGAGTAGGACACAATACGCAAGTGGGTTTTGGGGATGAGGAAGATAGCTCACAGCAAGGAAGTGGAGAAACCGGTTTCCCCAACAGCCGGGATCTGTTTCTCACCCTGGACGTGGAGCCAGTAACCCCTGAACCCACCCAAGGCTGCCTCCCAGACCCACCAGGTGGGAAAGGGACCTCTGGTGAGTGTACCTTTGTAAATATTAGACATGGTTTAAAAGCAAACATATTTAATGATTAATTTGCCCTGGCATTCATGGCCAGTACAGCTACTGGAAAAGTCTGTTAACGTGTCTGGGGATGGAGTGGAAATCCTCCAGGGACATCTCCATAAAGTTCTCCTGGATGTACTCCCAAAGCCTTTGCAAAAGGTTCTGAGAAGGGCAGCCTTATTCCGTCCTCCACGGTAGAACACTTTACCACACCAGGCAAGCAGCACATAGTCGGGAATCATTGCACAGCAAAGCATTGCAGCATATGGTCCCAGTGTTTGCTGGCATTCAAATATCCATTCTTTATCTCTCTGTATTATCCTCAGGAGAGTGATAGCATTCATGGCCACCTGGTTGAAATAGGGTGGTTTCATTAAATGGACATTCAGAGGAGCCCATTCCTGCTGAGCTGTTTGCCTGTGGCTGAACAGAAATGTCCCCCGCTGTTAGCCATGCAGTGGGGGAGGGGTAGAAGCCATCAAAGTGTGACCTTGTAATGAAAGCACATGTGCTATATAATGTTAACAGCAAGGTTTACCATGAAAGAGTGTACCCATTGTTCTATAAAATGTGTCTTTTTAACTACCACTCTCCCTTTTTTTTCCTTCACAAACTGCATATGTTTCTCCTTCCCAGAGGCCAGTGAAGATAAGAAGGCGAAAAAATGCACTCGGGATGAAATATTCTCTGAGCTCATGCTGTCCTCCCACACTGACAGAGCACAGCAGAATGCATGGATGCAGACAATGTCAGAGTGCAGGAAAGCACAATATGAATGCAAGAAGAGGTGGTGGGATGAAGAGAATAAGTGGCAGGTTGAAGATGATAGGTGGCGTCAGCTTGCTGACAGAAGGCAAGAGTCAATGCTCAGGCTTCTGGAGCATCAAACTCATATGCTCCAGCATATGGTTGAGCTGCAGGAAAGGCAGCAGGAGCACAGATCACCGCTACAGCCGCTGTGTAACAAACCGCCCTCCTCCCCAAGTTCCATAGCCTCCTCACCCAGATGCCCAAGAACACGGTGGGGGGCCTCCAGCCACTCCATCCCAGAGGATTGCCTAAGCAACAGAAGGCTGGAACTCAATAAGTTTTAAAAATTTTAAGTTTTAAAGTGCAGTGTGGCCTTGTCCTTCCCTCCCCCACCACCTCCCCCCGGTGCTTCCCTCCTCCCCCACCCCTCCTGGGCTACCTTGGCAGTTATCCCTCTGTTTGTGTGATGAATTAATAAAGAATGCATGAATGTGAAGTAACAATGACTTTATTGACTCTGTAAGTGGTGATCAAAGAGGGGAAGTTAGATTACAAGGAAGTGGAGTGAACCAAGAGGATGGGGTGGGGTGGGCGGTTCACCAAGGAGAAGCAATCAGAACTTTCACACCATAGCCTGGCCAGTCATGAAACTGGTTTTCAAAGCTTCTCTGATGCGCACCACACCCTCCTGTACTTTTCTAACTGCCCTGGTGTCTGGCTGTGCATAATCAGTGGCCAGGCAATTTGCCTCAATCTCATAGTCTCATAGGTCAGAAGGGACCAATATGATCATCTAGTCTGACCTCCTGCACAAGGCAGGCCACAGAACCCTACCCATCCACTTTTATAACAACCCCTAACCCAGGACTGAGTTATTGAAATCCTCAAAATTGGTTTGAAGACCTCAAGCTGCAGAGAATCCACCAGCAAGCGACCCATGCCCCACGCTGCAGGGGAAGGCGAAAAACCTCCAGGGCCCCTGCCAATCTGCCCTGGAGGAAAATTCCTTCCCGACCCCAAATATGGCGATCAGCTAAACCCTGAGCATGTGGGCAAGACTCACCAGCCAGCACCCAAGAAGGAATTCTCTGCAGTAACTCAGTTCCCATCCCATCCAACATCTCCCCGCAGACCATTGAGCAGACTTATCTGGTGATAATCCAAGATCAATTGCTCAAATTAAACTATCCTATCATAACATCCCCTCCATATACTTATCAAGCTTAGTCTTAAAGCCAGATAAGTCTTTTGCCCCCACTACTTCCCTCGGAAGGCTGTTCCAGAACTTCACTCCCCTAATGGTTAGAAACCTTCGTCTAATTTCAAGTCTAAACTTCCTAATATCCAGTTTGTACCCATTTGTCCTCATGTCTACATTAGTTCTAAACTTAAATAATTCCTCTCCCTCCCTAACATTAACCCCCCTGATATATTTATATAGAGCAAGCATATCCCCCCACAGCCTTCTTTTGGCCAGGCTAAACAAGCCAAGCTCTTTGAGTCTCCTTTCATAAGGCAGGTTTTCCATTCCTCGGATCATCCTAGTAGCCCGTCTCTGGACCTGTTCCAGTTTGAATTCATCCTTCTTGAACATGGGACACCAGAACTGCACACAATATTCCAGATGGGGTCTCAACAGCGCCTTATATAACGGTACTAACACCTCCTTATCCTTGCTGGAAATACCTCGCCTGATACATCCTAAAATCGCATTTGTTTTTTTAACAGCCGTATCACATTGGCGGCTCATAGTCATCCTGCTATCAACCAATACCCCAAGGTCCTTCTCCTCCTCTGTCGCTTCCAACTGATGCGTCCCCAACATATATCTAAAATTCTTATTATTAATCCCTAAGTGCATGACCTTGCACTTTTCACTATTGTATTTCATCCTATTACTATTACTCCAGTTTACAAGGTGGTCCAGATCTTCCTGAATAGTATCCCTGTCCTTCTCCGTGTTAGCAATACCCCCCAGCTTTGTGTCATCCGCAAACTTTATTAGCACATTCCCGCTCTTTGTGCCAAGGTCAGTAATAAAAAGGTTAAATAAGATCGGTCCCAAAACCGATCCTTGAGGGACTCCACTAGTAACCTCCTTCCAGCCTGACAGTTCACCCTTCAGTACGACCCACTGGAGTCTCCCCTTTAACCAGTTCCTTATCCACCTTACAACTTTCATATTCATCCCCATCTTTTCCAATTTAACTAATAGTTCCCCATGTGGAACCGTGTCAAACGCCTTACTGAAATCGAGGTAAATTAGATCTACCGCATTTCCTTTATCTAAGTAATCCGTCACCTTCTCAAAGAAGGAGATCAGATTGGTTTGGCACGATCTACCTTTAGTAAATCCATGTTGCAATTCGTCCCAATTACCATTGACCTCTATGTCCTTAACTACTTTCTCCCTTAAAATTTTTTCCAAGACCTTACATACTACAGACGTCAAGCTAACAGGCCTATAATTACCCGGATCACTTTTATTCCCTTTCTTAAAAATAGGAACTACGTTAGCAATTCTCCAGTCATACGGCACAACCCCCGAGTTTATCGATTGCTTAAAAATTCTCGCTAACGGGCTCGCAATTTCACGCTCCAGTTCCTTTAATATCCTCGGATGGAGATTGTCCGGACCCTCCGATTTTGTCCCATTAAGCTGTTCAAGTTTGGCCTCTACCTCAGTTGCAGTAATATCCACCTCCATATCCACATTCCCGTTTATCATCCCTCCATCATTGCTAAACTCCTCACTAGTCTTATTAAAAACTGAGGCAAAGTACTTATTTAGATATTGGGCCATGCCTAGGTTATCCTTAATCTCCATTCCATCCTCAGTGTATAGCGGCCCCACTTCTTCTTTCTTTGTTTTCTTCTTATTTATGTGGCTTTAGAACCTTTTACTATTGGTTTTGATTCCCTTTGCAAGGTCCAGTTCAATGCGGCTTTTAGCCTTCCTCACTTTATCCCTACATGTTCTGACCTCACCAAGGTAGCTTCCCTTGCTAATCCCGCCTTTCTTCCACTCCCTGTAAGCTTTCTGCTTTTTCCTAATCCCCTCTCTGAGTTGCTTGCTCATTCAGCTTGGCCTACAACTCCTTCCCCTTTCTTGGGATGCAGGCTTCCGACAATTTCCGCAGCTGCGACTTAAAGTAATTCCAGGCCTCCTCCGCATTTAAATCCACAAGTTCCTCGGTCCAATCCACTTCCCTAACTAATTTCCTTAACTCTTTAAAATTAGCCCTCGAGAAGTCGAAAACCCTAATCCCAGATCTACATTCGTTTATCCTTCCATCTAGTTTGAACTGAGTCAGCTCATGATCACTCGAACCAAGGTTGTCCCCTACCACCATTTCTTCTATGAGGTCCTCACTGCTCACCAAAACCAAATCTAAAATGGCATCCCCTCTCGTAGGTACTTCAACTACTTGATGAAGAAATCCATCCGCTATCACATCCAGAAAAATCTGACCCCTATTATTCTTGCAAGCACTCGTCCTCCAGTCTATATCCGGGAAGTTGAAGTCTCCCATAATCACACATTTCCCCTTTGTGTTTACTTCATTAAAGACATTAAAGAGGTCTCTGTCCATATCCAAATCAGATCCCGGTGGTCTATAGCACACCCCAAGCACTATCTCAGGGGAAGCTCTAGTTGCTTTTTTACCCAGTGTGATTTTTGCCCAGACAGACTCTGTCTTATCCATTCCATCGCTTCTTATTTCATTACAGTTAATCTCATCATTGATGTACAAGGCTATTCCACCACCTT
Organism: Gopherus flavomarginatus; assembly: GCF_025201925.1. Lineage (NCBI taxonomy): Eukaryota > Metazoa > Chordata > Testudines > Testudinidae > Gopherus > Gopherus flavomarginatus. The sequence goes on along the minus strand of NC_066617.1, from coordinate 198,221,724 downwards.
TGCCTTTCTTCCTGTCTTTTCTAAACAGCACATAGCCTTCAATACCTGTACTCCAGTCATGAGTACTATTCCACCAGGTTTCTGTTATCCCTATAATATCCGGTTTCACTTCCTGCACCAGTAGCTCCAGTTCCTCCATCTTGTTACCTAGGCTCCTCGCATTAGTGTACAGACATTTTAATTTTTGGCATTTGGCGTCAGTGACATTCTTCCCCCCATCGTGCACAGACCTTCTACCACCAGCATCACCCGTTAATCTGGTTTCTACTCCACTATTCCTCCTTGGATCAATTCTTTGGTCCGCAAGGGTATCCCTTCTCACTTTGTTTACTTCCCTCTCCAGGTTATATTCCGGCGTGGAGATCTCCTGAACATCTCCCAACCATCTCCCCCAACTTCCTAGTTTAAAGCTCCCTTGATCAGGTCGGCGAGCTTCCATCCTAGAATTCTATTTCCCTCCTTACTTAGATGAAGTCCATCCTGAGCAAACAGTTGTCTGTCCGTAAACGTTTCCCAATGACCGTACATCCCAAAGCCCTCCTTATAACACCAATGCCTGAGCCATCTGTTGATCGCCATAATCTTGTCACTCCTTCGTCGCCCTGCTCTAGGAACTGGCAGAATCCCACTGAAGATCACCTGAGCCTCGATTTCTTTGAGCGTCTTCCCCAGTCTGGCATAGTCCTCCTTGATACAGTCCAGCGAGTAACTAGCCGTATCATTCGTTCCCACATGAAGGACAATCAACGGATTCTTTCCCGCTCCCGCTAGGATCCTATTCAGCCTCAGGTCCACATCCTGTATCTTAGCCCCTGGCAGACAGCACACCCTTCTGTTCTCCCGATCAGGTCTAGTTACAGGCCTGTCTATTCTTCTCAGTAAAGAGTCTCCAATCACGTAGACTTGCCTTTTCCTGGCGACAGTGTGATTCTCCGGTCTATCCCCCACACCAGCTGGCCACAAGTCCTCTTGATTTGTATTCGCCCTTACAATCCTCCTAGGGCTCATACTTGATGTCGCCTCCATTGACTCCTCCCCTCCTTCTGCAGGACTATCTGCTCATCTCTTTTTCCTTGCTCTCTCTCCTTCAGCAGCCTGCTGTGCTCCATCTTCATTTTCCAACTCAGCAAACCTGTTCCTGAGTTCTATTTCTCCATCGCTGGCCCGTCTTTTCCTCTGCCTGGTTCTCCTAGTCACATGCTTCCACCGTCCACTTTCCTCACCCAGCAGCCCCTCCTCAGAGTTCTTTGGTCCTGCTTCTATCCGCTCGCGTCTGAGCTTATCCCCTGTGCCTCATCATGTCTGTGTTCCATCATCTGCTCAAACCCCCTTCTAAACTCAGCCAGAGTTTTCACCTGCATCTCCAGTCCTCTTATCTTTTCTTCCAGCAGCTCTATCAGGCGGCACTTCATGCAGACAAAACTCCTTTCAGGTGCCCCCTCCAGGACCATGTACATGCCACAGCTACCGCATCCGGTCATCCTCAGTGTGTCTCTACCTGCTGCCTCTGCCTCAATCATACCCTTCCAATTCTGTGCCTGGCAATCCATGCCTCACACCGCACCACAGGCCACCAACAAGCACTGGGCTGCTGGCAGACCCCTGCCCCTTCCCTTGTCTGACTTCCTGGTTTCTCTGCCTTGGTCTCCCCTGTAACCTCCCCGTGGGAACTCCCACTGAAACTTCCCTGTTAGCAGCTCTGTTTGCTGGCTCCTGTGCCGCTGCCTGAGTGCCTGGCTCCTTATATAGGACCCCTAATCAGGTAAGCCCCGCCCCCAACTCAGGGCTCAGACTCGCTCCCAGCACACGGCCCCTAGCAGCCTGCACACACACTCACTCACACACAAACTCCACAATACAATCCACAAACTACAAAAACCTGCTCCTCCAACAGAACTCCCACTGAAACTCCCCTGTTAGCAGCTCTGTTTGCTGGCTCCTGTGTCTCCCCCTTATTCTCACAGATATTGTGGAGCGCACAGAAAGCAGTAATAACAATGGGAATATCGGTTTCACTGAGATCTATCAGAGTAAGTAAACTGCACCAGCGCACTTTTAGACGTCCAAATGCACATTCTACCACCATTCTGCACCTGCTCAGCCTATAGTTGAACAGCTCCTATTACTGTCCAGGCTGCCTGTGTACGGCTTCATGAGCCACAGCATTAAGGGGTAGGCTGGGTCCCCAAGGATAACTATACGCATTTCAACATTCCCAACAGTTATTGTCTGGTCTGGGAAGAAAGCCCCTTCCTGCAGCTTTTGAAACAAACCAGAGTTCCTGAAGATGCGAGTGCCATGTACCTTTCCCGGCCACCCCACATTGATGTTGGTGAAACGTCCCTTTTGATCCACCAGTGCTTGCAGCACCATTGAAAAGTACCCCTTTCGGTTTATGTACTCGCTGGCTTGGTGCTCCGGTGGCAAGATAGGGATATGGGTTCCGTCTATCACCCCACCACAGTTAGGGAATCCCATTGCAGCAAAGCCATCCACTATGGCCTGCACATTTCCCAGAGTCACTACCCTTCATATCAGCAGCTCTTTGATTACGTTGGCTACTTGAATCACAGCAGCCCCCACAGTAGATTTGCCCACTCCAAACTGATGCCCGACTGACTGGTAGCTGTCTGGCTTTGCAAGCTTCCACAGGTCTATCGCCACTCACTTCTCAACTGTGAGGGCTGCTCTCATCTTGGTATTATGGCGTTTCAGGGCAGGGGAAAGCAAGTCACAAAGTTCCATGAAAGTGCCCTTATGCATGCGAAAGTTTCGCAGCCACTGGGAATCGTCCCAGACCCGCAACACTATGCGGTCCCATCAGTCTATGCTTGTTTCCCAAGCCCAGAATTGGCGTTCCACAGCAAGAACCTGCCCTATTAACACCATGATGTGCACATTGCCAGGGCCCGTACTTTGTGAGAAGTCTATGTCCGTGTGTATGTCCTATGCCCTCATCACTCTCGTCACTGCGCTGCCACCGCCTCCTCGCCTGGTTTCGCTTTGGCAGGTTCTGGTTCTGCATATACTGCAGGATAATGTGTGTGGTGTTTACAGTGCTCATAATTGCCGCGGTGATCTGAGTGGACTCCATGTTCCCAGTGCTATGGAATCTGTGCTGAAAAAAGGTGCAAGATGATTGTCTGCCGTTGCTCTGATGGAGACAGGGGAGATTGATGACATGGCTTACAGGAAATTAAAATCAACAAAGGAAGTGGCTTTGCATCGAGGAGAAACAAAAACAACTGTCACACAGAATGGCCCCCTCAAGGATCGAACTCAAAACCCTGGGTTTAGCAGGCCATTGATTTCATGAAGGGAGGGAGGGGGGAACAAATGAATACAAAACAAATCGGGTCCATTTCTTGTTTTGATCCACTCCATCTATCTTTTACATCTTAGGCTTGCAGCAAACGGTGCAGTAGGACTACTAGCCATCGTCATCTCCTGGGTGCTCGGCAGAAGATTGGAATGACCGGGCTGAGTAACTCCTATGTCTGCCCAGGCGCCCCCTGACGACCTCACTGAGGTAGGCTAAAAGAGCTCCCAGGAATATGATGACGACAGATACCAGTCATAATGCACCATCTGCTGCCAAAAGGCAATGAGCTGCTGCTGTGTAGCAATGCAGTCCCACGTCTGCCGGCACCCAGGAGAAGTACGGTGATGGTGAGCTGAGTGGGCTCCATGATTGCCGTAGTATGGCGTCTGCACAGGTAACCCAGGAAAAAAGGTGCGAAACGATTGTCTGCCATTGCTTTCACAGGGGGGGCCCTGACTACATGTACCCAGAACCACTCACGACACTGTTTTTGCCCCATCAGGCACTGGGATCTCAACCCAGAATTCCAAAGGGCGGCAGAGACTGCAGGAACTGTGGGATAGCTACCCCCAGTGCAACGCTCAAGAAGTCGACACTAGCCTCAGTACTGTGGACGCAGTCTGCTGACTTAATGCACTTAGAGCGTTTTGTGTGGGGACACACACAATTGACTGTATAAAAACGATTTCTAAAATAACAACTTCTATAAATTTGACCTAATTTCATAGTGTATAGACATACCCTCAGTGTAGGAATATTATTTTTCAATGCTCATTTTAAAGCATACTGTTTATTTTGATTTATTTATATCTTAAAAAGCATGGGTCTGATTCACCTCTCACTTTACCTCACTGAAATGATACAGAACATTCTGACTCATTTAGTTCACTTTCAAAACACAGGCATAAGGGAAAAGACCACTTTCTGAATCTCCCAATCTCAATGATTTCATTCTTTTTACCTCTCTTTGGAGTACTTTCTTATTTATTCAAGTGATGAGAGAAGCCTGTGAGAGACTCCAGCTTGCTTAAAGAAATTCATAGAAGGATTAAACTGGTGATTTAATTGTAACTCTATATGATACTTATACTAAATATGACTTAGTATTTCATATCAGCCATGTCAGGTGATAAAACAAATCTTAAAATTCAGAGATTATGCACAGTAATGTACACCAGAGCAAGAATGTAAGTTTTCAATGCTCTAAAATAGTGAAAACACGCCCACTTTTTCAAAAGTGCACACACTAAAGTATGTACAAACTTTGGACTGCACCCATCTTGCACATAGAGAAGTGTAGGCAAGATGATAATTTACATGCATGCATGCGTACTTGTGCTCTTGCAAATATTATGTAAATCAGGCAGGATAAAAGTACATTTTCTTCTGAAAATCTTACCTTACTAGAGTCAGACTGAGCTAGTGCATGATGATGCATTATATCAGGATGTCTCCGGTGTCCCCTTCAGTTACTCAACAATTTAAATTTTCATTAGTAAAAAAGAACATGTGTCTAGTCCCTCCAGCTGAATGGACAACCTGCTGAATACATTTAAGGCCTGTATGAGTCTAGCACCAGAATGAGGGGTCCTGAATAAGGGTGGAGAGTATGAGGCCATGACTCCACAACCTTCCACAATGGCCAGACAAGCTGAGACTGTATGAGAGAAGCTAATGCTGCACCCTTGAAAAAACGGCAGAGCTACTGTCAAGTAGACCAGAATGCTGTTTGGGTCTCCTGCTGTTGAGCAGCTCCACCACCCACCCATATTGTTGTCTGCTGCTAAAAGCTCCAATATAGCCATAGTATTTTATTCTTCACTAATTTAAATGTGAAGCTCCAGATCCATGTTCATGTCTAATATATCCTGGGGCCTTGGAGGATGGGGGAATAAAGATGTGTGAACTCCAAACAGTTAAAAAGTAGAATGGTGTCTTAGTAACATTTTATTATAGTGTTCAAACAATCAGTTAAGAATATTTCATGTGACATTATTTCCCTTAGGACAGAAATATTCTCTGTAGTGTACATTAACTTCTCTCAGATTACTTACATTTTTAATTCTGCCTAACCAAAATATAATTTTGATGGTGAGAGGTATTTAATCTGTATTTGTCAAAATGTACCTGGAAAATTCAAGTAATATTTAGCTATATTTTTTAAAGTCTAAAAGTTCACATACAGCTGTTCTCACACAGTGAGACTGATGCAGTTTTTTAAAAGACATTTGTTTAATAAGAATACTGGCAATCCCTGAACCTCTCCTTTTGTGCAGTGTTTAGGGTGGTAGGGTCCTGGTCCATCACTGGGGCTCCTAGGTGCTACAGTAATTCAAATAATACATAAATTATTGTCAACCTTGGGGTGTGGGAGATAGCTAACACAAAGAGCATTTGTGTTTCAAACCTAAGGAGATGTTTGACACATAGTCATGATAAATCCCACAAATTATCAGTTTATAATGAGAAATGTTTGCAAACCTTTAGCCTGAGTAGTGTTCTGATGCCACTGTAATATGCCACAATAATTCCATATATACACATAACTCTAGTGGAAAAATTCATACAGATTCATAGAATCATAGGACTGAAAGGGACCTTGAGAGGTTTTTGAGTGCAATCCCTTGCACTCAAGGCAGGACTAAGTATTATCTAGATGATTCCTAACAGGTATTTTTCTAACCTGCTCCAATGATGGAGATTCCACAACCTCCCTAGGCAATTTATTCCAGTGCTTAACTGTCAGGGTGGTTAAGAAGTTTTTCCTAATGTCCAAACTAAACAACTCTTGCTAAAATTTAATTGTAATTGCTTCTTATCCTATCCTCAAAGGTTAATGAGAACAATTTTCCTCTCTCTTCTTTGTAACATCCTTTTATGTACTTGAAAACTGTTACCATTTCCCCTCTCAGTCTTCTCTTCTCCAGACTAAACAAACCCAGTTTTTTTCAATCGTTCCTCATGGGCCATGCTTTCTAGGCCTTTAATCATTTTTGTTGCTCTTCTCTCGACGTTCTCCAGCTTGTCCACATCTTTCATGAAATGTGGACAAATTAGATTCATATTATACTGTAGATATATACTTTTGTTAGCAATCTTCTACAAAAATAACATCTACTGTAGGCTGATTTTCTTTAACCAGGTTTCCAATCTCAGTAACACAGCTGCGGAAACAGATTTGATCCAACTTCTCGCCATGTTGATTTTTTATGTTTGAAACTTATTCTGATGATCGTCTTAGCTTAACTGCTTTCTTGTGCAGAAAACAAAGTGATCAGATTTCATGAGAGCTGGGATACAGCTCACTTACGTGTAGCTCTTGGAGGAAGCTGCTAGAGGAAATAGAAGTCTGTAACACGCTCCAGATTCCCTGCAGGGCCCCTGGTTCTTTGATTTAATCTAGTTACAGTCAATGACTTTTAGCCATCCCTCAGACACACATAGGCAGTTGCATCAAATACACTTACAGGAAGTAAATCAGAATACTGTATTGATCTTATGTTTAGCTAAATTATTCTTCACCCATCATCTCAAAACCTCCCCACACAGCATTGAAAACCTACTTAAACAGAAAGCATATCTATGCACATTAGGAATCATAATGAGTAACCTAAAAGAAACAGCATATTTCCAAGTAGGCTTTTTCTCCCACCCCTTATGCTTAAAGATTGGTTTTTAATAGGCTAAAATAAAAAGATAACTAGGACAGGGATGGTTCATCTTTTCACTGGTATTGCCACTAGAAACTGTCAATGTAAAAAATGGGGCTTTTATGCTACAATCATATAGAGCGGCGAATCCTGATTTTATTTATAAAACAAGTACAGTACCTTGCAAATTCCCAAGGGCCATCTGCTGGTATTTTTTCATAATCCAGAAGGAAATCTCATAAAATTCAGGCCACATTTTTACCAAAAAGTTGCATCAATTCAACTACTCCTTTTATGAACAGTTCTTTTGCATTTGTGCATTATGTAAGTCTCACATGTTCTCAAAATCTGTTCACTAAATGTTAACATGTGGGCTGTTTATCTTTCAGTATTCCCTGTGATTCTCATATTAAAGGGAAAGGCTACAGTTCCTTTCCTCTCAACTATAAGTATATGACACATTTTCAGGAGGAAGACAACACCCATGTTCATGAGACAGACGTGCTATCTATTTTCCTGCAGACTGACATTAACAAGTCAAGCGCAAACCTCATAAACCAAATGGCTTTCCCAGGCATCATCATCTTGATAATGATGTAAAATAAACTAAATAAAAAATGGCGTGTTCTTCATGTTTCTCTAACATACTACGCACTATGGTGCTCTCGTGACGCCGATGGCTGAGGAAACATTGCCACTTATAGTAGAGAAATCACATTGTGAATTCCCAAGTCATTTTAACATCTTACAAAAAGCCTCTTCTAATAATATTTTTGCAGCATTCTGGAGATTAGACAATAATGAGATTAGAGGATATCTAGAAAGAGGATGGTGTGTGGAGTACGTTTGTTTTCTAATCTCTCTGAGATCGTTATGTGTTCCCTGTTAATTGAAAGAAGTCATGATCTGGTTATCACAAAATAACCATTGTAACTAGAGTTGGCTTCAAACTATTTGTAATGAGTCATTATTTATTTCTCTCTCTCTCTCTGTTTGTTTATGTGTATATATAGATCTAGATAAACCAATACATCTAGCCCTGTTTTCTTTTTGTGAATTTTCCACCAATTCACCTATAAAACAGCTGTTTTATGTGCACATGGTTCCATCTATGAATTACCTGCAAACTGTTTGCTTCAGCTCTTTCTTCATGATTTGTGCTGTAGAATGGCTTGTATAAGTCAGATAGTATTGCATCTGCTCCTTGCCTGGCATGAACACTCATGCCAATACATACTCACATGAGTATTCCCAACAAAGTCCTCTGCCTTTTTGCCATAAGAGTCATCAGCAAAGGTGCTAGAGCTGGATTCCCCAGGGTTTAAAACAGAATGGTCTGTTAGTAAAGCATTGGGGCCATCTGCTTTGGACTCCCTGCTTTTTGACCTGAAATAGCACTGTTTTGATGGTCTTGTGGGGACACCGCAAAACTTGTCTCTTCACCCATGCTTTTCAGAAGGGTGGGGCTTGATGGGGGCTGAAGGTTTGTGTGAAGAGTCAGAGTTTTGGTTGGTTAAGAGGGAGTTGCTTGGGGGCTTTGTGTTTTATTGAGAGACCTATGGGAGAGGGTGCTGGGTTAGCTGCTTTGTTAATATATCTTGGGGTTTGGGAATTTTTCAGAGAGGCATCAATTTTTCTGTTTTGTTAGATATATACTTAAAAATAAAAAGAAACAAACTTCCTGCAGGAATAAATGAATGTATGCACAGGGCAAATGGTTAAGGGGCGGAGGGGGGAGGATACTGTCAGAGTTATTCCCTGATGACATTGGACCATGTTGCAGTATCTGTCCAGCTCTAATCATAAGACTTGGCTGATCTACTGTCAAAACAAGCTATTAACATAAAGCTGTCAAGGAAAATAAATAGTAAATGGGTTGTCCCCCTTTTGTGCTATTATAAGAAGATGAGGAAAACAGACTGGAGATCATATAGTTGATAAAGGTCATCTGTACTTACATTCAGTGTAAGATTAAGGCATGAGCAGAACGGACCTGATGCAAGGCCCACTTAAGGCAATGGAAGTCTTTTCTTTAACTTCAGTGGACTTTGGATTAGGCCTAGGGTCCTGACTCCTGCAATGACATGTTTGCCTCAGAATATCAGTGTTTGTTAAAGTGTGTGTATGATTTCCTAGTCCTGATCGTTGCAGACCTAAAGCTTGGAACCCTGATCCAAATGTAATCAATGCAGGTGCAGTCTGCAGAAACCCTGGAAAAATAGTTCAGACACGTGAACTGCACCATTCATTTTAATGGGTTGTTAACTCAGAAACCTGATGCTTTGAGGCGGCCTCCGCCAGCACCACCCCAGCAGAGGATTCTGTGTGCATTTCCTCATGGATCTGTTAGGATGGTGGCAGGTGGTTCCACCTCCTTCAGAATTCTGTGCTCTGGGGGATGGAGGCTTAGTCCTCCATCCTCTGTTGTGGACCCCCAACTTACCTGACGGTGGGAAGTAGTGGTCTGAGAGTTAGGAGGCCCTAGCTCTTGGCAAGAGGAATGTGAGTAGGGGGTCTTCTGCAGCCTAACAGATACTACTTCTATGTGTGACTCCTGCCATTGCTACAGCAAGCAGGAGCAAGGTATGGAAGGGCACTGTGTGGGAGATTGCTTTACCTGACCCTGCATACATTAGGAGGACAATGACATTTTCAGTAGTAAATTGTTCTCTGGAAAAGAAGCAAAGAACTCGAAAATGAAGTATGAATTTTAAAAATAGCTGCTATGGCTTCTAAAGCAGCATTTCTGTGAATGTGGAAGTCCAAAGTACCTACAATCTGGATTTTCTGTCTCTGAGGTAAACCTAGTTATGTTTGTATTTTATGTGAGATATATTAATTAAGGGCCTGATCCAAAGACCAGCGACATTAATAAGCATCATAACATTGACTCTTCTGGGCTTTGGATCAAGACTTTGACTGTGGCCTTGTCATAACATTTTTTTCCCAGATCTGGACCTTAGCGTCCAAAATATGGGTGTTAGCATGAAAACCTCCAAGCTTAGTTACCAGCTTGGACCTGGTACCACTGCCAACAGCTAAGAATTATACAGTGCCTAGCTCACTGTGGTCTCCCCAAAACCTTCCCTGGGAAACCCCCAGACTCAGATGCCTTGAGTCTTACAACAAAGGGAAATAACCCCCTCCCTTTGTTTCCTTGTTACTTCCTCCCAGGCTCCCCTCCCTGGACGACCCTACGAGATTCCCTGCTTCCAGTCCTGGAAACACAAGTACCGAGAGATCTAATCTCTCCCCCTCACTCAGAGGGTATGCAAAGTCAGGCTTAGTAAATCTAACACAAAGAGATTTTCCCCCTGACTTCTTCTTCCCACCAATTCCCTGGTGAGCTGCAGACTCAATTCCCTGGAGTCCCCACTAAAGAAAACTCCAACAGGTCTTAAAAAGAAAGCTTTATATAAAAAGAAAGAAAAAGGACATTAAAATAATCTCTGTAATAAGATGACAATATACAGGGTCAATTGCTTAAAGGAAAAAAAATTAATAAACAGCCTTATCCAAAAAGAATACAATTTAACACATTCCAGCAACTATACACATGTAAATACAAAAGAAAACAATATAAACCTATTGTCTTACTATTCTTGTACTTACAACTTGGAAACAGAAGATTAGAAAGCCAGGTGATAGAAAAATCACTCTCAGAGCCGAGAGGGCACAGACACAAGACAAAGAACAAAGAACTCACATCCTAAAACTTCCCTCCACCCAAATTTGAAAAAGTCTTGTTTCCTGATTGGTCCTCTGGTCAGGTGTTTGGTTCCCTGTGTTAACCCTTTACAGGTAAAAGAACATTAACCCTTAGCTATCTGTTTGTGACAGGCCTTATGATCTGATTTTACACCAGAGTAAATCAAGATCAACTCTGTCATTGATAGGGTGACCAGATGTCCCAATTTTATAGGGACAGTCCTGATTTTGGGGACTTTTTCTTGTATAGGCACCTATTCCCCCCCCACCCCCATCCCAATTTTTTACACTTGCTATCTGGTCACCCTAGTCTTCGGAGATTTAAGGCTGTAAAATGTGCGAGGACAGAATCATGTCCTATGCCTGGACTATAAACAAATTAATTGAATTCAGCATTGAAAAAAGTGAAAACATATCATACAGACCTAAATCTCCTCCTTTTTCATTTTTTTTAAAGAAGACAAAGAATTTTTAAGTCTAGCAGGCGTGGCACTCTTTTTTTTTTAAATATTTACTTTGACTGAAAGTCTAACTTTTATTGAAAGTAGGATGGTGTAGAGTTCAAAAGGCAAAGCCATTCTTCATGTTACTAAAATACCAACGAAGTGTTTATCTGAACTTACTGCTCCCTTCTGTAAAGGTGAGATGGGGGGTGGGGAGGAAGGAGTGTTTCTAATGAATGGAAAAAAAGTTGGCATGCATGCTTCACTTTTGATCATGAACATATGTTGCAGCTATTACCAAGACAGAAGGGTGGAATGCATGTTCTATTTTTTTATGTAAAAGGTACTTCTTTCCAAATAAGCATTTTTTCGTGGTTACAAGAAATAATTTTGCAAGCAAATGGTCACAAAATACACATGCATATTATTGCTGTATGGTGCCAGGATGGCTCAACTTGGAAGTCTTTCCAGGTTTCTTCGGAATATATAAGTCAAACCTAATACATTACTAAATGTGCGTTTTAAACCATTCATAAGTGTAATTCACACGTGCAACACATGATTGTAAATGTTGATGCTTAATTAAAGAGCAATAGTTTATAAAATTTTAATATCAGTGTGTCCCTTGATTTTACACAGACATCCTTTACAGTATTTTATTTCAAGTCAGTCATCTTAATTTGTTTCTTCTGCAGACTTTGCACACAATGTCTGTGCTAGGAGAGCAAGCACATTATCTTTTCTATTTTGCATATATCAATATAAGCATATTTGTAATTGGTAGAAAGCTTGCTAGTTTATGCTACTTTAGGCCTTCCTTTTTCCTACTTGCCGTAGTTTTGTGTAATATATATACAAACACACCATATATAGTGGACCCAATTCTTAATGTATCCAAAAAAAAAGAACTATTGAGATCTATGGAAGTTCTGCCCAAATCATGACTTAAAGATAGGATCAAGTTTTTAGTATACAATAATACTTGTGAACTATAGCACTGACAGGTCACGAGGTGAAAAGGCTTTAAATTATTATACAGTAACTGAAGAATCCTAGCAAATGGCCATACATAACAATCTCTAAATACAAGAATGTTAACCACAGATTGATTGAAATGGCTGTTTGGTAGAATATTACTGTTATTAATGCCCACCTGTGTCAGGTGGATATTATCCCCTCACAAGATGGAGAAGCTGAAACACAATAGGTTAAGAGACTTGCCTAAGGTAACACAGCAAAATTCACAGATGAACTGGCAATAGAACCCACATCACCTTACTTCTAATCCTGTGCTCTAACTACCAGCTAAGAATTCCCCACTAGGATCTTCATAAAAGAAGTTTAATTCCATTCACCCTTTTACTTCTACATTAGAGGTTCAAGTAGAGGCCATATTGGTAGTGATCTAAAGTTATTATGAGTGCTCAAATAGCTGTTTGATTGCATATGTAGTATTAGCTGCTCTCAGTACAACTGTGCATAAAATTTAGCAGTTGATGCAAATTTGCTGAAGCTGTGAATTAGGGAGCCGAGAGATCAAAGTCCAATTGAGACTGGAAACTGAGCTACCCTAGACATGGGTCTGATGCCTGAATCCTTTACTCATGTGCCCACTGGAATTTGGCCAGAGCAGTGGTGGAGAATTTGCCCGAACTGTGGATAAATAAGACTTTGGGGTTACAATTTTCAGAACTGACATGATTATTAGTACTTCCATTTTTGAGTGCCAAGCTTTTGAGACACCTTAACTGCTGTAGATGTTTTCCTCAGTTCCTGCCCAAGCGGAATTCTGCTGCAGCTCACAAATATTGCTGCAGCCCCTCTACCCAGCATAAAGAGGTATTTCAGGAGAACCAGTGCAATATAAATTGCCATATTTTGAAATGTTGAACTGAGTGGTGCATTTGTGTTCCTGATTTCCCTATGATATCAAAGAACTGAAAAAGCTCAATGTGTGAAAAATCCTGCATGCCACATATTGTAGTAGCTTTGGTCTGCAACATGAATTTAAACTGCATCATGCTTTTCATTTCAAATCCGCTGTTTAAAATACTGTGATTCAGACATTTCCACATGTCACATCTGCTAAAGAATATTTCAAAAATATTGCCAGAACAAATGCTTCTAATAAAGGAATTATTCTTCCAGTATTTCTTGCCAAAATATTTTTGATTTTTCATAAGTAAAAATCATTGTATTACTTGTGCTTCATTTTTAGTAGGATGCTCAAATAGGCCATGACCCAGCAAAACACTTTAAGCATGTGCTTAACATTAGTCATATGCATAGTCTTATTGACTTCAGCGGGACCAATCATGTATTTGTGTTTAAAGTTAAGCATGTACTTCAATGCTTTAATGCAGGGGTAGTCAATAGGTGGACCGTGAGCCAAATCTGGACTGCCAGACACTTTTGATTGGACCACAAAATCTTTTTATTTACTTAATATCATCATTATTGTTCTTTTTTTATTATTTTCTCTAGAGTTTGGATCTTGGCTACAGCTTGACCAAGAAATTTGGACCTTGACAAAAAATAATTGACTACCCCTGCTTTAATGAATCAGAGCCATTAATGTTAAGGGCATGGAGTCAGTGAGAGCTGAGCATGGTCATAACCTTTCAGGAAGCCCTCAACACTGCAGGATTAGGGCCCTAATTGTATCAATTAATTTTTCTTTTTAAAGCTATGTCTTTGTTCTTATATAGTGACATTCACTTACAACGATGCTATAGTGAAACTATTAATTAGTGCTGGTCTATTTGTAATAAAAAACTTTTCCTACTTTTCCTGGCATCTCTTTCTACTCAGTCTGTGTGTGGACTGTGATTTCCTCAGATTTGTTCGTTATTCAATGTAATTTACTTTTTCAAACTCTGTAGCTTGAGGAATAACATTTCTCTGTAGGTATAAAATACTCACCATATGAGCTGTATTGATTTGTTGTGATTGTTCAGGTAAGTCATATAGTATTTCTTTTCCTTGGCTGGAAAGCGTACTAGCAGGTGTGGATAAATGTAATATTTTATTTTCATACATACATATGTATGGGACAGTTAAACTTGTTTTGCACAAACATTTGTGACAGTAAAACTGGATTATCTGAATTCTCATAAGCAAACACCAAATGGGTGGAGATGTATAACTGAAGCAAATATAAATGTAAATTGGAACAAATATTTGTGGGAAATATTTTATATTAATCAGCAATTTTATTGACATATATGGAGAACTAGATTGAAAGTATAAATTTGTTTCAATGGTGCAAATAAAGAGTAACATTTCTTGCTGTTTCAAAATCGGGAAAATAACTAGCATTCCTTCTGTTAAATCACTTTAAACAAACTTGGTCATCCTGTGATGTATATTATGAAACCGATGGCCCAATCCAGAGCCCATTGATGTCAATGAGCATGGTCTCAGGTCCTGAATTTGTCTCATTGTTAGGAGGTCTTCTTGGCCAGGAGGTAAAGCAGAAGGAGATGAGTATTTTAATATTACATAAGTAGTGAATAAAATTGCTGTTGAACTCCATGGTATCTCTTCTCTCTCTTGTGCCAGTCCCGCAAATATTTCCCTCATGACAGAGATGGACAAATCTGTTTTAGTTTAATTACAGGACTGACTTTCCCTTCTAACCCTAAATTGTTGGAAAAGAGCACACACAAAAGACCACTTTTTGCATGCAAAAACATCCAAGGAGCATATAAAATGGAGGGTATCATTCTGTAGCAGGAAAAGAGAGGGAGAGAAATGTGTCTTTAAAAGAAGTGTCTCAACCACTGCTGACTTGAAGGATTTTTCTGAGAAATAATCACTGCAGATTTTTCCAGAAATCAGATTTGAGTTTTGAAAATTCTTACCTATTGTAAATCTAATTCCACTTTGTTTTTCAAGCAACAATATTTAGTTGTTTAGTTAATCCTTTTCAAGACTATATTTAGCCCATTGATTACACATTTCAATGAAAGTTCATTCTGTATAACAGATACAATATTTGTTTACTCCACAATGATTAAAAAAGTGGAATAAACTTTTTCTCTCTTTCTTGTGGTAAATTTACCTACTGTTGTATGAGAATGGCAGCAATATCTTTGGGTTATGACTCAGGAAAAGCTGGTAAGCAGTCTATATTTATTTTTGGACTGAGTGTTAATGTAACTGCAGAGTACTGCACTATGCAAGTAATCAATGGGACACAGTCATTAAAATTAAAAAAAAAGATCAATATTGAATTTTACAGATGGCTGTAGAAAGGAAATGAAATATTTTAGTAAGACTAAAATAGCACAGTGTAGGCATTTGGTCAGAATAAAATTGCAATATTTATTTGCAGTTTCTCTGCAATGCTTCAATGTAATGGGTCAGATTGTAAGTGTTTCTGTCGGAGATAAACTGTTACATAACTGTTTCCTCCAGCTTGCACATATTAAGGCTGGGGTCAGGTCAAGGTCAGGTGGCGGGCCCACGTGATATAAACTAGAGTAGCTAAGGCAATGTAAGCAGAACACATATGGCCCATGTACGTGTTTCTGCATCTCCTGATTTTTCTGGTGAAATTTGTGGGAAAGTATAAAAGCCAGAGTACAGCTTGTTCATGTAGTCATAGGATCTGGTCATTCTTTTCCATTTAGATGTCACAAAGGATGTTTTAGAAGGGATGCTTTTGTGGAACCTGGAACTATAGTTGTGCAGAGAAAAAGTCACCCACTGTTATATTACACTCACCTTTTGGTAATTGGGAATCCTGCTCGAGAACCTTCAGTTTTATTTCACTTAAAATATGTTCAAAATGGACTGGGTTTCTCAGGGCAATGGTATAATGGGATAGAGAGACTTTCACCTCTAGGTAGCTTGTTCAGATCTGACCCAGGTGAGAAATATTTACTGGCTTTGTGGCCTCTGTCATTTTATTGTGTTTATAGTGCCCAAAAATGTGCTGTGCCTTACAAAATGAAGAGAAGGAAATGGTCCCTGCCCAGAAGAGTTCACAATCTGTGAAGTATTGGTCTCAATCTGAGTGCTAAGAGACAGGTGAGCAACTGGCACTCTTGTTGTCTGTGTCAGGACTGTAGAGGTAGAACATGACCAGTCTTTCTACACTGGAGAAAAATCAAGAGATGAGGCTCATTAGTTTGACTGTGTGGGGAAGCTTTCACCCTTGCACTCCACCTGTCCTGTAGAGAAACAGAGGATTTCAATCACAGGGTGATCTCCACTCAGCACCTAAGAGGTAAATCAAACACCAAGGGGCAACTTCATGGCTAGGGTAAGTGGACACAATCTCATTGTGGATTGTCAATCTAGGTGTCTGTTTTTACAAATAAAGTTTTAATATGCACCCAAGTTTTCAGTTCTGCGGGTGTACATCAAAGTCTAGGAAACCATGGTTGTGGTTCTACACTGGTATAAAAGAGAAATGTTGGCCCATTACATCTGCTTTAGCTGAGGATGTAATTGTTTCTCTGCTAGGCTGTATCAGCATCTATTCTGCAAGTGTGAGCAAAATAATAAGCAAAGAAAGAGATTTTTTTAAAAGGTAAATATTTACACAGTGAAGCAGCCGCATCAAGCTGATGTGAAGTGAAAAAAGTATGAGAAAGTGATGCTATAGATTCTGGCTGTTTTCAAATGGCATTTAATTTATCTGAATTCTCTAAAGTATGAGCTGTAAAAAGGAATCGAGTTTAATTTTAGAAACCAAGCTGTATACGTTGAAAGCACTGGAGGTTTGTTTTCTTTTCCTCTTTGAAAGCAATACAAATAGAGAATCGCACAGTCTGGTAACAATTAGGCAGTGGTCTTTTTTTATTTTGCTGGAGTTTGAAAACAATAAAAATAGATGATAAATGAGGCTTATGTGTGAGCCAAACGTTATTTTACGGCAGTTGCATTGTCTTAGCAATGGATGTTAATTCTATTCGTTCTTTTCACAACTTGCTACGAATATCTCACAGGTGATAAGAATGCATCTCAGTGTCTTGCACAGAGTGGGAATTCTCTGGAGTGTTTTTGACTCCATCTCTTCATTTCTTACAGTTACATCTTAAAGGAACAAAACTATAGCAAATGGATTAATTTAATCACCACTACAATGACCCTTATTACCAGAGGCTACATGGTACTTTGGGGACCTTTTATAAAGAAAACCAAAATTAGGAGAAACTCATGCAATGTTGGTTTCATTGCAGGGGGGTGAAGGAGGGAGGCAAATATTTTTAAAAGTTGGGTGATCTAGTTGATATGGTGCAAAAATGGCCATGCTCTTTTTCTAACATGGTTCCTAAGGCCCAGTCTTGCAGGTTTTCCAAACACAGAGTTGTTGCTGACTTTAATGGAAGTGCCATGTAGAACTGGGCCCCAATGAATTACTGTCATATCTAAATAGTTAAAATGGTATTCAGCCTGCAGTCTGATGCTCCATATCAAAAACAATAAAAAAATTATACTATGTCACCTTTTACCCACCAGCGAAATGCATGGTTTGCACTAGCTCTTTTGTATTCATGTTTAATAAACATCTATGGAAACAATTTCAAATGCTAAATAGCAGAACAGAATTAATGTCTGGAACGCAAAAGCAAAGCACTCCAGGGTATTTCTTTTAACTTTGATGTATGTTGGAATAAAGTCAGTTTACTTATTTTTAATTATTTGGAAAATACAACTATTAACATTACAGTCTGCTAAAATGGCTGTTTTTAAGCAGGCACAATTTGGATTTATTTAAAGCACTCTATAATTTGGAACTCTCGTTCTGCCATTTTCCATCATATAATGATTCCATTTGTATTACCCTTTAGATTAAACCAATACTTCTCATTTTATTGTGCAGATTTGGTTTTCTCTGCTCTATTAGAAATGTCTAATCTATTCAAAATAATGAACTACTCTCTGAGCTAACAACAGGATGAAAATGATTTTAATGAGATCATTAGGTAGCATTTTAAAGTTCCACCCATGCCATTTTCTCCATGCTTTTTTTCCTTCGGAATCATTAGCAAGTACCACAGCAACTGAACTGGGCAGGGAGAAGCATGTCCACTTTTGAAACATACTTAGATGCTTATCTTCAGAGGGGCAGATAGGAAATATAATAGCATTAGTGTAGGTCAGGATTCTCAAACTGGGGCTGCAGAAGCTCTGGAAACTGTAGGATTCACAGGCTTTCTGCTCCTGGATCTCTCTTCTTTGTGGTCCAGGCTCTTGCAATGGCCTCTGGTGTTTCCCTACGTTCAGGAGGAGAGCTTCCCAGCTCTGCTCCAGTACTAGGAGCTGTCCTGTTCTCAGCTCCACCCTTTACCTTCATTCTTCCATCTCACCTCAGGAGTTTGCAGAACTGAGGTCTGAGGCCCAATCCTAAATTATTGAATTTTGGATTTTGTCCTACTCAGACCTGTAGGTCAGGGCTCATGCTGATGAAAGAAGCCCCAGAACAGGAAGGTGGAGAAAGATGAGGAAAGGGCGGCCAAGGTCTAGAAGCTAAAAACTGGGATCTGAGGGAAAAAAAAAAGGGGGCAGGGGACTAGTACTTGCGTGCTGACATAAAAAGAGAGCAAGGGACCCAGACGGGGGCTCAAGAGGGGAGAAGTAAAGGAGAACTGGGAGTTCAAGGGGAATTGTGAGGAGATTTGGGAAAGGAAGATGGAAGAGGGGGAGGAGTGGGAGAGTGGGAGAATTTGGGAAAGAAAAGAACAGAGAAGGCTGAAGCAGGGAGGAATAGAGAGAAATTCTGTTTGAAGGAGCCACTGCTTTTGGAAAAATATTTAGAGGTCTTCAACTCAAGAAATTTATAAACTATTTCTGTTAACAGTAGAGATGTCAGCTCTGTGACATGCACCTAAGCTCCAGACCTGGTACATTCTACATCTAAATTTGTGTCTTACTGGTAAACTAATAATTTATTTTCCTTTCAATGTTCAAAACAAATCTTCTGAGTATCTAACAAAATAGAAAGGTAGATCAAAGAATGTCAGGAAATTTAATTTGATCTGGTATCTTCATGTGGGGAAGGAGGGGGATTAGCAGGCACATGGAATCATTTCTTCAAAGGTATATCAAGACATTTTCCCCTGGAGGAGGAAGGAAATGGCACCTATTTCTTTCTACCAAATGTGGTGAAAATGGTATCTTGCCCATCTCTCACTCCCAAGGTGGAGGGGAAAGGGTTTCTCCTTTAGTTAAAAACCAAATTCATATGAGAACATCACAGATCACTGACTTTCATTTCATATAACTTGTACATTATGAATATTGCAATCCAGAAGTCATAAACCTTTCACAGTTTTTTTTAAATGTATTTCTAATTAAACTGATTTTATGGTAGAAAGAAAATATGTCTAATTAAAGACAAACTTTTGTATTTAGAAGTTTTGGGAAGACAATAAAATATACTGCATGTGTTTTCATCTAATGCCAAAGGACTTTGTTCAGGGATACAGTATCTGCAATTCCAGTTTGAGAAGTTTGTCAAGTTTCCAACATTCTTTGATGAATTGCAAATGGAAGAGGAAACCCTTGAAACAGATCTGCATAGCATGTGATATAATAGATGCATAGTAGATATGGTGAGCTTTGTAGTTGCAAAGAGTTTTTTCAGAATTAGTCCAGAGGTTATAGTCCAATGTTCATATTCAGGGTGATCCAGGCAGGACTGGAGATCTCAGTCTTATAACTCAAGCTTCCTCTGCATAAAGCATCAAGCAGATCTGAGATTAAAAGGATCAAGACCCAAGGGTTTTATACAGTTCCACACCTTCTCGACAGCTTGAAGTTCTTAGGTGAAAAATAAGCAATCATGGAGACTTTGAACTAGACCTATTTCCTAAGCATCTCTGGTAATTAGCTACAGGGATAACATAAGGCAATTGCCTGTTTTCCACCATTTGCAAGTGATTTGCTATACATTTCAAAGAGAGATGAATACAGCAATATCACTATGTTTACAGTTGATTTAAATGTTAAGATCTCCTTTTATCTCTGAATTAATGGAATACAGCATAGACAAGGACTGTTTGATTACATTGTTAATCCCTAACAATATATACATAAACACACAAAAACACAGACATTATATACCAATATGTCCCTAACGGTTGAATTTGGGTCAACTAGCCTGCAGAATGCTTAACCCTTTCTGGCCATGTGTCACAGGGGGAAATCTAGGAGGGGAGATTAGGTCACCTTAATGTAGATCTTCCAATTTGATCTGATTGTCCTCTTGTGTTATATATTAGTCAAATTATCAAAGCTGGCTGCAACTAAAACCTTGAAAATACAAAGTAATCAAAGCCGCCTTTGTACGGAGAGAGCTAAAGCAATTTTGGACTCCTGGTGATATACATGAACAATGGAAAGAGAGTTTCTATTTGGTTTAGGCTTCTTCCATATGGTGCTTAGACAACTTCTTGAAAGAATATGAAGAACACCGTATCGATGATAGTTTTAATCAAAGAGAGAGAGAGTATTAGATTCAGTCTGTGTGTCCAGAGGAGACTTTAGCAGACAGATCCAGAGATTTGCATTATGCTGACATTCTGTCTGTTAGAACTGAGTTCTTATTGAAATTGGCAACTGTTATTGTTTAATGCTAATTAACTATATTAAAGTCCATTCAGTAGGCATTTGACTCTGTAGTTTTTTATAGATAGGAAAATAAGAACTGTATTGATACTGATCAAAGACCTTTCTAGTTTGGTGTCATGTTCCCAGCACTGACAATGATGAATGCTTTAGTTTAGAGGAAATTATTAACTTCCCCTAATTTATTTAATTGTACAAACCATGGCAGTATGGCTGATGGTGGGGGAACTGATTGTGCATTTGGAGATTTTTTTTATTTTACTGTACCTTTACATGTCAATTTATTATTTTAGCCTGTCTGGAGAAGCAATCCTTGTCACTTAGTTCATAATTGCTTCCATTACACAGAGTGTCATTCTCACAGAGATTTTATATTTGGTCTTCTTTCCTTTTGTCTAAATCTTCAGACTCAAAAGACATGTTTGTTCTTTGTCTATGGAAAGATATAACAGATGCATTCCATCCTGTCCTCAGTTGGCATCCAACTTGTATTCTGAAGCACAAGGCTTCCTCTAACCAGAGTTCCCCAACAGAGCACAACGTTCATTTGAATGGGGAAACAGAAAACTACGTGATCTACTGTTGACAGGTTTGCCTTCCAAATATGGTACATGAGAATGAAGTTGTCATGGAATCAGCTGACATTGTGGCATCATTTCTGGAAATACTGCCTTACTAAACAGCACTCTTGATAGGGATGTCAGAGAAGTATGAGGGGTGCTATAGCTATCAGTTCTGGTCCATGTCCGTTACAGCTATTCCCCTATTCCATTTTGTTTCCCCAGACTCCATTTTGTTTTCTGTTCTCCTGTGGCCGCCCTTCCCTGGCTGTTAAGTTGTTTACCAGGGCCACTGCCCTTCTCAAAGGGAGGGCCCCTTAAGTTGTTTAACAAGAGCCATTGCCCTTCTCAAAGGGATGGCCACTTGTGCTGCATGCTAAGTGGGACCACTGCCCTTTTCAAAGGGTTAGTCCTGTTATCACCTCGTTGAACCTGGGCTTGGTGTAGGGTAGGCAATGTCCAGAGCTGCAAGGCCTATTGTGGTTTTAAGATCCTGGGCATGAGTCATAGTCTCATGTGCTCTTGAGTCACCTATTGCACAGGACTATGTCCAGGCATGTCTCTGGGCTTACCTTCAGTTTTTCCCCTGTGCCCCCTCCCCTGTGACAGAGGGAGCCTATCAGGATTACTGGTGGGAAACTGCCCAAGTTTGCCTTTAAAACCAGACATTTTTGAAACACACCTCAGAAAGGTTCCTGCATTGCTGCCTGGTCTGATCAGCCAGGGGTTCTGGGGGGTCCTTTCTCCGCTCTCGTTTTATTTTTGAGCGTACCCCCGTTTTTTGAACGCCCCCCCCCCACGAAGAATGAATTGCTACCTGAGAGATCTCCTGATTATTGAGACTGTACCGAACCCTCCTTGCCTCTTCTGATGTTGCTGCTGCTTCTGCCTTTGCTGCTGCCTTGGGGACTGGTAAGAATCCCTCTGTAAAACTTTCTATACTTTTATTTTATTATTTTAGCTGCTGGCTCTGTTTCCCCAGCACACAGACTCAAGCTAAACCTTGGTCTGTGTCTTAAAACCTCTCTTAAACTACAGGGCTCTTTGCCACTGCTAAGCTCTGCTCCTGTGGGCTTTGCCTTGGGGCTCTCTGCTTTCAGCTGTATCCACCGCTGTAGCCACCATCCCTTGGCTTCCTTGGGAGCTGGGTCCTGGATACATACCACTCTGCCCTCTGTAACCTCCCCATAGCATAAGGTGCACCATAGGTCTTGTTTTTTTTTAATTTAATAAGTCATAGTTTGTTAAGATTATAGAGCTTGTAAATTTCTGTGATATTTGTTGTGTTGCCTAATTGTTGGTTAAGATAAGTTTAGAAAATCATTGCCTGGTTGTATTCTGTAGCTGCTTGTCATTTTATATAAGTTTGATTAAGTTAGGGGATAGATAAGGTTTTTACTATTTGAATTTGTCTTCCCACTGCCCCAATCCCCCCCCCCCCGAGCTCCCCAGTCACTCATTGCAGTCTCTCTGCTGTTTAAACTTGCAGCCTGTCTGCTCTCTGTGTCTCCCTGAGTTTAAATCTCCCTCTGTAGCGCCTCTATCTTTGGTTTCTGCTCCACCACGTGCTCCTCTTCCCCCATCCCCTAACCTCATTCCTCTACCACTGCCTTTCTCTCTCTCTCTCTCTCTTTTAATCCCTTCCCCCACGTGTTCACCCCGCTCCTACTGCTGCCAAACCTCAATTGTATTACTGAAGTCTAGCATAAAACCCCATTGGTTACCCTTTTTCTCTCTCACACACCTCACATTTTATATTTACACCACTGTGACACATTTTTACCTAGAGTTGTTGGTTATTTAACACATTTTACCCATAACTGTTAGTTGGTTATATGCTGCTGTGACACACCCTTTACCTAGAAATTGTTAGCTACCTGTTACATTTATACTTCAGTGTTAGTTGGTTACCAACTGTATTGTACCCCACTGTATTGTACCCCACTATTGAAACCCCCTATACTATACTAAAAGAACTCCCTCCCCAATTGCCTACCTTAACAAACCCCATACCCCTCACTATTAAATTTTCCCTGTTTTTGCATTTTCTTAATAAAGTTTATTTTGCACCCCACCTGTGTGGTAATTGCTCCCCAAGATCCCATATACCTGCAGGCAGGGACAGTCCATATCTGTCATTGTTTCGATCCTATGAAAAAACTAATACTCTAAACTTAATGATGGACTGAACCCACAGCATCTTTAAAGGAAAAAAAGTCTGAGTCCATAGAGAATGTAAATCATAGTAACTTGGTATGATTATTACAGAATCACACAAGGCTTTTGTTTGTTTGTTTGTTTGTTTTATAAAATCTTTCCTGTATATGGATGCATACATCTCATGCACACCTCTACTGTCAGTAACCATCATCCCCACTGACAAAATGCATAGCAGATGAGAAACAGGAGGCATTAGTGCCTATTGCCGCCCTAAGAAAGAACTGTAGCTTATTTTACACCAAACATTAGGCAGTCCTGTCATTCCCCTCTGGGAATCCCCCTGTCCATCTCCCAATCCCTCTAAGATTTTTCTATGTCACTTATTATGCTTTTACATTCTCCAGACTCCATCCAAAATGCCATCTGTATGTTTAAATCTATTTCCACAACCACATGTAGATGGAGATAGAATGGAAAAAGGAAAAAACCCAACCCATTCTGTCAACAAGAAAGCCTTTTAAAGTGGTGAAACACAGCAGAGATTTTGTTGGAAATGAAGGTGCTCAGCTTCCAAGGTAATCCCATTCTCCCTTTAGCTGGGAGATACAATTTGGCATTAAAAAGAAGAAATTAAATGTTTTCATTTTATTTTAAATGAAAACTTGTTGAACACAGGTAGCTAAAACTTAGTCCTAGCACATAGCCAGAGTAACCAAGCTATGTACTGGGGATCTACACTGGGGCCAGATGTAAGAAACTACCCTGCTCAAGGTGGTGGCGGTGAAACTAATTGGCTACCATTACTGAAGCTTTGGGCTAAAGCAGCCCTGTGGTTCCTTTTTCTTGCCCTGCAGGGTGGAAATGGTCAATGAATTTCCACTGGTTCCACTGTCCAGGACCTCTGTGGCTGTAGAGCCAGTAGTGTCACTATAGCTAACACATCCCATTATAATGTGGGGCCTATTTTCAATGTCAGAACTTTGACAAACTTTAACAGTTTGGGCTGAAATTTTCCCTGCCAGATGCCTGCCTCAAATGTAATTTTATTGGAAAGTTTCAGGAAAAAGGGTTCCGCCTTTTCCGAGAACAAGTTTAGGGGAAAATATGTTGATTTGCCCATGTTAAGAAATGAATATTATGACTGTTTCACTGATAAGTGCTATTGCCTCCTTGCTTTGGAGCAGAGACTTGAAATTTGGCAGAGGGGTATGAAGGATGAACCATCTCTGTGAAAATCAGCCCAAATTTAGTTCAGTTATAAGTGTCTGGAAAATCTCAATGCACACATGCTCAGCAGAGACTTCTTAGCATTTGGCAACTAAATTCTCTGAAGATTCCATCTGCACTGAGCATGCTCCAGCCCAGGGCTGAGCAGGACTTTTCGTGCAGTTGCTGCTGTGAGCTGCGGTGGTACTGGGCACAGGAACTGAGAGTAGGAAGACTGTCTCTCCTATGCTCTCAGTGCTCCCCTTGCTGGCACCCAGGCAGCAAGGGGGAACAGGAGGGGGAAGCTGCCTGACTGAAATGCAGAGCGGGGAGAAGCCAGACATGATGGGTGGGAGGGCAGAGGGAGCAAAGTGGGACAATGAGCCTGGGGGAAGATTGGGAGCTGGGGGTAGGGGATATTGCAACTGGCTGAGCAAAGAGACTGGGACTGGTATCTGTAGTCGGGGGGAAGATACTGCAAATAGGTGGGAAAAGTGACTGGGAGCTGAGAAGAGATTGGGACCAAGATGATTGCACTATATCTTCTCAACCAAGAGAGTAGAAAGGTGAAGTAGGGATGTGTGTGTGTGTGTGTTGGGGTGGGATGGGGTGGGGAAGTGATGTTGGCAGGGCCAATTCAGGCAATGCTCCAGAACCTGCAGCTATATGGGGGAGGCCTGCACCTGAATAGGGACAGGTAGAAATGCTCTATGGGCACCAGGCTGCTGCACCAATTGGAGTGAAGAACAAACTGCTTTGTGCCAGCAAAGCTCTAGTGGCAAATAATTTGAGCCTCCTGTGCAATCAAAATGTCTCCCTCTATCACCGCAAGAGCTGGGGTACACAACAGGTTCCCCCCACCTCCTGATTACAAGGAAACTGCCATCCATAGTTGCTCCATACCAACTTACTCACACCCCTACTACCTTGTTGGACTCCTTATCCATTCCACTAGTGTGTCTCCATCACTATCCCCCCTAATCCCGCATCAGTGTTTGTTCCTGGGCAGGCGTGGAATAAGAATTTGGGGCAAGTGGTAGTGGGGAGAAGAGTGATGAGATTTATCATTAAAGGGTCTCTGTGATAAATGAAGGGGAGGGCGGGGTAGCTCCCTTTTATGGACACCCAGCCAGCCAGTTAGCTATAAAACCCCTGTTAGTAGCTGTTCTCTACTTGCTTTATCTGTAAAGGGTTAAAAAGTCCCCAGGTAAAAGGAAGTGAGTGGGCACCTGACCAAAAGAGACAATGGGAAGCCTAGAACTTTTTAAATTTGGGGAAAAAATTCCCTTTGTCTGTCTGTCGTTGTTCTCTGGAGCAGAGAGACAGGGCTGGAACTATGCTGTAAAAGTTTGTGCCAGGTATGAAAATCATCAGATCAGACCTAGAAACTACTCATTTGAAACCCCAGATATATAAGTAGATCAGAAAATGTCTAGGAAGATACAATTAGGTTTATCTCTTTTGTTTCTTTATGGCTTGTGGACTCTGTGCTAACCCCAGGTGCCTTTGTTTTGCTTGTAACCTTTAAGCTGGACCACAAGAAAACCATTCTTGATGCTTAATTATTGTATTTGCTTTTTTTAAATCTAGCAGTAGCCTAGGTTCCAGATGTATTTTCTTTTGTTTGTTTGTTTTTAATACAATTTACCTTTTTAAAGAACAGGATTGGGTTTTTGTGTCCTAAAAGGTTTATGCACAATTTGTTTAATTAGCTGGTGGCAACAGCTGATTTCTTTTATTTTCTTTCTCTGCTCTTCCCCAGAGTGGGGGTGAAGGGGCTTGAAGTTACCCCACAGGAAGAAATTCCCTGGTGCTCCTTCCTGGGTTCCCAAAGGGGTTTTTTGCACATGGGCGGTGGCAGCATCTACCCATCCAAGGTCAGAGAGAAGCTGTAACCTTGGGAGTTTAATTCAAGCCTGGAGTGGCCAGTATTAATTTTTAGAACCTTTGTGGGCCCCACCTTCTGCAGTCAAAGACCCAGAGTGGGGAATCAGCCTTGACAGCCTCATTCAAACAGCTTTTCAGGGCACTTCAGATTTGGTTGAACCAGTCCTGGTGTCAAGGGATTCCAGTTATCATGCACGGGGCATATACAGCATTGCTCCTAGCATGGGAACAGGACTTTCAAAGCTTCATGGATTTCAGTCAGTTGGAGAAAATGTTCAAATGGGCCATGACTGATTTCTTGATATTGTGTTCTTCTGAAAGGCTGATTGCTGAGTTCAGCCAGAAAATGTTGCTTATTGCAACTATCCACATCTCTCTCTTCCCCCCACCCCCAACACAGATAGAGAGAGACAAATGTCTTTGGGCTGATCTTAAAACAGCCAACTAAAGTGAATAGGCTACTTATTGTGCAGGCTAAAACAGAGAACAAAACCCAAAAAGTTAGACTGAAGGGAGGCAAAGATCCTCCTTTCTATTCCAAACTCTCCCAATTTTTGGTTTTAATTTGAACCGGTGTGTGGCTAGCAGGGACTTGGAATATTGAAGAATCAATCATTGATCCCTGACCATTCCCGATAACCTTACTTCAGGAAAACACATCAGCTTTGCAGCTTCAGGTCTGGGTGTTTAAAGAGAGTGGAAATCTGGCATCTCTTCACTTTTCACTCAGCTCCATACCTTTTGGTCATGGAGTTGACAGATTAATTTTCATTAGAGGCTTTCCTGGCAAGCTAATTTCTGGTGAACGAACTGGCCTCCTGAAAATGTATGGCCTTGCAAGATGGGTTGCTGCAGATATTTTGTGATTTGACATAAAATCTTGGCTCCATTGAAGCCATTGTAAATTTTGCTACTGACTTCAGTGGGACCAAGATTTCACACCTGAACTCAATGGGATTAAACTTCCATACAGTAAATGGTTATAGAGTCACCAATATTTTTCCAGTGTGAAGTCAAGTCACAGACTTACAAAAGACTTTCAAAATACTGTGTTTTGAGGTTTTTCATATGATGCATGGGTTAAAACTCTAACAAAGGGAACAGGCTATTTCTGACTTTCATTTTATTTATTACCAGTGTAACATTGATTTCAAATTATTTAGTGTAACAAAAATAGCAGCTTTCTACCCTGGAGACCCTTAGCTTTACGTTCTGGAAATCTTGGTGCATTTTTGCAACATCTGAATCCATTTCACAGTAACGTATTCAAATGTCACTCAGTCAAAAGTTCCCTGATAAAAAGTGGAAAAATGCAAATAGCAAGTGTGTGTTGGTCACTGCTGTTATCTACACTGGAATTGGAGAAAACTTCTCAAACCTAAGCACCTGCAAGGAAGACAGAAACTTTTTTTTTTTCCATTTCTTTAACATTCTCTATATTCAATCATAAAAAATTTGAAATGCCCCCTTGGGTAGAGGGCTGTACCTTTTCACCAAGTTTAGCTGGAAAATAACATTTTTTTTTGCACTTACCCCATGTAGATATTATTTTTAGTGGTTGGTACTGTAAATTAAAATAATGGTCTGAATAAAAACATATGGCAGCCAGGAACTCTATAGATCTCATATGACCAAAATCCTATGATTAACCCATCTCATTGTGCCTACACACTGGAATACAAGTAGAGACAAGTTCAGTTCACAGATACCTATGTATAACTCCTACTAAGCCAGAAAGAGTTGTGTCTATATATATGAGCCATAATGTGACAATTTACAAGTGATTAGAGATAACACAAATACGCACACATGCAGACAGATATGTGATGTCAGACACAACAAGGTGTGAATTATCTTATTATTGTGAGTCTGACCTTTCATATTACTTTAACAAATGTTTTCCAAGGTTTAATTTCAATAACATACCATTTCCACGCTCAGAAGAGATTAAACCTAATGCTGCAACAACCTGAAAAAGAATCCACAGCTAAACCACAAAGACTGACTCAGAAATAAGCAAATCACAAAATTCTTGAGAAGCCAAAACTCATGTCTAGGCTTGTGGGAAAAAGAAAGCAAAGTAAAAAAATGTCACATTTTTCAACATTATTTACATCAATGTAGAGCTTAGATGCAATGCCTGTCTCCAGCTCTAAGTACCTCTCACAGGCAATTAAAAATACAAAGCAAAGGGAGGAAAAAAACAAACAAACAAAACACATATTACAAACCAACAACTTTCCTCCATATAAAAGAAATCAGCCCAAAACATAATTTTGCCAGCTTGGTTCCTGAATAAAAAACCATCATAAAAACTCAGATCCCAGTCAAACTCCCAAAACTTCATCCCTCCCCAAAAAACTGCCTAAGTAGATTGTTATTACAGTATGCCCTATAATCAACAGATTTCTAAACAGAAGTACATCTGTAGGGTCTTTTTTCTCCTTTTCTTGGACCTCCTTGGAGAGCATGCTACAGTAATTGCCATTAGACATGAAATATTTGCCAGTGGTTACTACTCAAAAGTATCTGAACTACTTTATTTATCTCCTATTTGGGAGAGAAGGGAAATATTTCAGATACTACTGTGCAATAACTGCTGGCAGATGTTATTCATCCTAACCATTATATACATTTTAAAGTGAATTAATTCTGAGCAGGCACCATATTAAATCAAAATATGAAATAATTAGTATTGTGCTCTCATGGAACAGAAAGATTTTTTTAAATTAATACTAGTTAGCTTAAATGGATATTATACAGAGACTGGGGCACTGGTCTTTTTTCATTTCTCTTTACTAAAAAAACAAAGAAACAAAACCCTCCACATTCAGGTTGGCAACATCTTCATCAACACTTTATATGAGGAGGTATTAAATACAGTGGGGAACACTCCACTGCTAAATGCAGAGTTCAAGATTCTCATGGAAAAATTATTAGGATATATTTATTTAAAAGATGTATTATACAGTAAAGAATTATACAGAAACCAGACTGTGGTTTCAGTAGAGCTGTAATGTGCCCATATACCACCTTGCCACGCTCCCTTCCCTCCCCATCAATGCTAATGGCCAATCTCAGCCACTGGTGAAAATCTAAGAATCTGTGGCTGCCTGAGACTGGGCATAAAAACCCCTAGCAGCTGCCAGCAGAGGAAGCCCTGCCAGACCCTCAGCCACCACCTTGAGGGAAGAGCAGCAGGAAAAGCTATCTGAGCTAGAGTCCTTTCCCCACGCAGGAGGGCCAGCAGCAGGTGGAGAAAAAAATCTGAGTGGAAATCAGGAAAAGCAGGTTTTAAGGAGCTGTTCCAGCAGCACCTGAGGAGAGCCTGGCACCTGCCTGCAACACTACTCCTGCTAGGTATCAGACGGTGCTATTGGACACCCAAGAGGAGAAGCAAGAGATTAATCCCAGGGAGCTGAGATGTTGAGGCATACTGGGTCCTACGCAAAATTATGGCTTCTGCGTGGAGGATGATCTGCTGATTTCAATACAAGCAAAGCACACCAAAGGAGAGGGACGGTCATATTATGAAGACTGACATGAAATTAGGTAAGTGCTATTACATCTTGGCATCAGAATTTTTTTTAAAAAAACTGACTATCTCTTTAGACTGTGGGTGGAGCTTTGGCTGTGGTAAAAGCTACAGAGAGTGCCATCACCATTTGTTTATCTAGTGCTGTCTCTGAACCAAACTCTTATTATATTAGGCCCAGCTTTTCAGCAAGCCACTTATGCATGTGTTTAAGTTCCTTACTGAGTAGAGATGGACTGCTGAGTCAGGGCCATCCTGAACACTAATGTAAGAGCCATTAGAACAAAGAAGGGATGAGGTGGGCATTTTCCCACTGCATTATGGAAAATTCTCACTGCTCTAACTGCATTTATTTCATGACTTCATGATAGGAATAGGCAAGAGAGACTAAAATAGGGCATTTTGATTCAAAGACATGTAAAAAGAAAAGATGCTCTGTATACAGTGCCACTGAAGAACATTTGCAGTGAATTATATCAAGATTCTGAACTCCTGTCCACCCTGCTTGAGCAGAATTTATGTCAGCGAGGTGATGAGTGACCAGCAATGAATCAAAGAATAAGAATGGAAAAAAAAACCTGGCTTCTTCCAGAATACTTTTTGATTGCTTTAATAATTAATCATGCTAGTGCCTCTTCTTATAACATCTTTCGTATGCTTAGTGGTAGTCTGTCAGCATTTCTATTATAGATTTTTTTTTATGGTACAGTAAGAATTTGCTCAAAGCTGTGATTTTGTATACAGAGTCCTTGCACAGTAGAAAGGTTGTCTCTAAAATTAACCATGTGGTCACTTTCAAACTATACAAGTGTTCAGTTCCAGTTCCCAAAGTTCACAAGTTTATGACCTTGAGCCACCAACTTTGAGGGAAGAGCATCAGGAAAAGCTGTTCAGCTAGACTCTTTTCCCCATCAAAAACTGAGTTAACTTTTTTGGACTAAAATCCCAAACTGGCAAATTGGTCTAATTATTTTGGGAGGTTTAGGTTGGACATTAGGAAAAAACTTTTTCACTAGGATGAAGCACTGGAATGGGTTACGTAGGGAGGTGGTGGAATCTCCTTCCTTGGAGGTTTTTAAGGTCAGGCTTGACAAAGCCCTGGGTGGGATGATTTAGTTGGGGATTGGTCCTGCTTTGGACTAGATGACCTCCTGAGGTCCCTTCCAACCCTGATATTCTATGATTCTCAATATATGGAATACTGTGTCTACAAGCACTTTGTTAACATCCTTGAGAAATCTAAGATGTGTGGCAAACTCCCCAATATTGCACTAAAAATCTCAATCTCCATCTTCTTTATTATAATCTAATAACATTTGATATGGAAGCCATTGTGGAAACAAAATGTGGAAACCTTTGTTTTGTTGCCTGGACACTTTTCTGACTTAATCTATCTACATTCTTTTCCCTTGTGATAGTACAAAAAGCGAGTGCTATTTTGTAAAGTTATAACAACAGATTTAAAATATCTATATTTTCTCCAGACATTATTGACTACCACATAATTGTGAATGTTTTAAAATGCATATTACATCACATCTTTGATTAGCCAGAATGGCTTCAATTTTTTTATTTTTATTTATTTTTTTTTTATTTTTGCGGTGGTAGGAGAGCTTGGTAAAGATCTCTTGATGGTGGGAATAAACTGCATTTTCTAAGTCAAGAATGAACCAACTTCATTCTAGTGCAATGAAGCCCAATTGTACTCAGTGTGCCGTTTTTTCAATTGCTAAAGTGAGGTTCTGAGCATTGGTTACTATTAAAATTCAGTTACGTAGTTAGCATAAACTCAGAAGCAATGTGACTTTCCCGTCGGTGCTGATAATATTGAACTAAAATAGCAGGTGAACTTAGTTTCTAGTGGTTCGAGAGATGTGACCATTCCTACTAGTATATTCCCCCTTTTAACTGTAGGAAATATCTGTTAAACTGGTAGAAACTTTAAAAAGAAAAAAAAAAAGGTTTTTTAAGCATGACCATTGAATAAGGAAGGAATAGTGGTAGTTACTGATAGTTCTTGTGATTTTTTGCAAATAACTAGTATTACTGTCTGATTTGCTTTTTTACATGTGAGTAAGCAGAGGGGAGGAAGCTGAATTTTCCTGTGTGAGATTTGTTCGGCCTATCTCCTGCTGCAGAGACATGCCCCCAACAATGGAGCCAAATTATAGCTGCTTACTGCTCTTGCCATATAGAGCCGTGAGCAAGAGGTTGCAGGAAGCTCCTTTCTCTTCTCATGCACCCTCCACCCAGAAGAAGCAGCTGTAATTTGGCTATGTATGCTCCAGGAGTAAAAGGGAAATGGCTGGCTAGCACTGCCAACAACACTCCCTGGCTTTGAGGGGACATATCTGGCCATGGACCAACCCTTCTCTTCATTTATGCATGACCCAGTGACTTTAGAAGAAGAGTGCCATCTCCGCCTGCAGGTTAGGAGAGGATGCGTCAAATGGACTGCCAGCAGACACCCTTCTCCAACACCTCGGGTTGCATTGTGCCTGTGTAACCTTTGGGTGGGCTACAGTTCACTTCATTACCCTTCTCCAGTGCCTAAAAAAAACCCCAACTCCCACAGAAGTGTAGCTGAAGACCCAGAGTTCAGTCTAAGGATTTTCAGCAAAGATTGCACAGGGT
Organism: Gopherus flavomarginatus; assembly: GCF_025201925.1. NCBI lineage: Eukaryota > Metazoa > Chordata > Testudines > Testudinidae > Gopherus > Gopherus flavomarginatus. The sequence goes on along the minus strand of NC_066617.1, from coordinate 198,189,037 downwards.
CAACCTCCCCACATTCAAGTCCCAAAGGCAACTAAAGAAATGAATTTAATTAAATAACTTTATAAAATGTTATGATAAAGAAACAAATAATCTAATTTTTACAACATAACATGGCTATTTTGTAATCCACCGGCATCACCTTCGCAGTTACACATAAATATAAATAAAGAAAACAAATTAAAATCTAAACAGTTCAGTTCCCACAGTAATACAATGAGAAGAAGCTGAAAGTTCCCAAAAGCTTAAATTTTGTTCACCTAAGTCTCAGTTAGAGCCTTTGATCACCAAATCTAGAGAGTCTGCTGAGTCTAAAACAACATCTTCCCACCCCTTGCTTGTAGGAGTCTTCAGTTGGAATCCAGGCAGACTGGTCCTCTGCTGAAATAAACTGCTAGCCAGTCAGCTAACTGATTAACCAACCACTCAGTTACGTTTATAGATGAAAGAAAACCCTACTACATTTAAATAAAAGTTGGTGACTCAGATTAGTTGGGACAATTTACCTAGAACAGTTTTGTAAAATCTAAACAACATTCAAAGCATACAATTAAAATAGAAGTTATTTTTCCCTCCCAATTTCCCCTTGCTATAATTAGCATTGCCCATGGTTCCCTGTGTAGAGGGTTAACAATATCACTAACCCTCTGCAAAATGCTTCAGAGTTAGGGACAACAGCCTGCTTCCTGCTCCTGTGCTCACCTTCTCCCAACTCACACAGGACACCTGGCCTTCTGCAAAGCAGCTGCCCTGTCTGCTTGTCCTCATGGAGTCTGACCCCAGCAACAGGGAACCTATTGGAGCAGACCCAAAACTACCACACCCAATTCCAGAAACTTCTGGCTGTGGAGTGCTTAATCTGCCTAGCAACAATGACCCAGACAGGGCTCACTCCTACCTTCCCCCAATGGGTCGCTCAAAAGAGATGTCTCCCTGTTAGGCACATGGGTTACACCTGCTCCCAACTGCAAAAGTTGTAATGGTTCCAGAGGTCCCAAACCAGTTACCACACATCTTCCCCTTCCCTCAGAACAAATCTCCTGTATGAAATCTTAATTTTGTCCTAAGGGTTGAAAGTTCCTTGCTTCTGATCACATTCTGTCCGTAAAGGACCAGATTCTGACACACCTACTTATACGGAGTAGCATCTTATTTTACAAGTTATTTCACTGAACTCAGCAGGACTGCTCATAAGGTAAATTATTATTCAGTGTTAATAACCTTCCTACAATGAAATCTTCTCCACACAACACTAGTGTAACTCACAGTAAGGAGGACAGTGTTAATCCAACCAGCTCCATGACAATGCACTCTCATTACTTAATGGAGGATTCTGACTAAGAGCTGTTGCAATGCCTGACCTACCTGTCTCTTGAACATGTACATGTTACCAAAATACATGGCTTAGCAGCAGGACGCTTGGTTACTCAAGGATTCAATTTACTGTGAAATCATTTCCAAGAGTGAATTACTGAATCTGCCAATATATATGCCTAATCCAGCAACCTCATTCCCGTAAGTATCTCTCTAAGGTGCTGCTGGACCTTGCAGAAGTGACATCACTGAAAATGCTGCCATAGTTAAATTACACATGGGTACATGGATAACTTAGTGTTCAGGGACAGCCACTGATTCCTAAACAGAGCAAACTCTTTCCTTCCTGGAGCTATAGATTTAGAGGCACACTTTCAAATGGGCCTTTAAAGAGCATCCAATTGAATTTGCAAACACATGGTCTTCCATGCAGATAATCTCATAAATTGCATGTGCAAACCTGAATTTGTGCCTGTATGTGTGCCTCTAAAATGTACCCACTGAACTTGCCAGCACACTTGGATGCAGAGAATTTTGTAGTTTCATCTGCAAATCTGTATTTGTGACTGCATGCACAAGTGCCCATTTCTTCAGGCAAATGTGTATTTTTGTGGGTAGGTGTGGTAAGGTGTGTGTATAAACAGGTGGACTCCCAACTTTTGCAGGCATATTTTTGAGTCCTTGGAAAATGTGGGCCACAGTATATAGAACTCCTGCTATACTGTCCGTGGTTGCTGAGCTTTCACTCATTATGGATCACACTGTGGCTTTAAGCCACCAGCTATGCTCTGTGAGGGGAAGTCAGGAGGAGCGGGAGCTCCTGAAGGAATTCTTGCTGAATCCCAGCATTACAAGGGGCTTTACAAGGGGATATCAGCTCTATTAACTGTCGAAAGTGTGCAGTGTGTGGTTAGTTTATACTAGCAAGCATAGAGGCATAGTCTTGGTACCAGCAACTCCCCATATTGGGCACTCAGTGCTTGTGCTAGCCTGGAGCAGCCTTTATGCTCAGGGAGAGCAAGGGATGGGATTTTAACTTGTACTTTCACAAGGGTGGCATGTTAGCAATAAGTTACCTCCTCAACCCACATGAGCACCTGAGCAGCACAGTTGCCAACTTTCACATGGTAAATAAGCACCCTGACTTTCACAATAAGCTGATAAATTCAAACTAATCCCATTTCAAAATAAACCAATCTCTAAGAACCCCAACACTCTATGTGACTAGATCCCTCTGCCGTGCAGTCTGGGACTGTGGTGGGCCCACTGTGCACCACTGACTCTCTCCCCCATCTTGCCCCTGCTTGCCAGGAGCTGATCAGAAAAAAAAAAAGCAACAAGCTACAAGCCAAAAACTAACCAACAAGCACCTCACAAGCCAATTAAGCCAAAAAACAGCCCAATTTGTGTTTTTTTTTTTTGCAGGTTTCACATGTCTGCTGAGGAGGGCCAGCTAACATCTGTCCTTAAGCCTTAAAAACAGTTTCATTTCTGTTAAAAAAAAAAACTTACATCCACATTACTCAAACAATTAGGGATGAATAATTAGGCATAAGGCTGACATAAGATCCCTGTACGAAAACAATCAGTTTGTGGAGCTGCCATGTTATCCTTGATGCAGTGCAGGTGACAATAGATCTGGGATTCAAAATTATTTCTTCCAGAAAAAACTTTTTTTTCTTTTACTGTGAGCTGTCTTAGCAATAAAATGCAGCAAAATATATGAATAAGGTTACTATTCTTGCTACAGTAAACAATTCCATTGCTTAATAGATCACTGAATGGCACTGCAAAGCAAAACATTGTGGATGCACATTGCACACTGCATGTCTATAGCAATTACTCTTACAAGATATATAAGCATTCAGAGAACAGCTGAATCTTTTGACAGGTCTAGACTAGACCTTAACAAGAAACAAAACGTTTACATACTGACTGTAACCAACAGCCCTCCACTGAATCAGGCATTGAGGCAGACTCTTCAGAGCCGAAGGAGAGAGGATACTTTCAAATGGCAGAACCATATATAGGATTACAGCTGGTGGGGAAACCCTGCTGCCTCATAGGTGCATGAGGGCCCCAGTGTAACGGAAACTTGGACCTTGAAGCTCTGCTTCCTTTCTCATCTATGACTGACAGTGCAGCACTCATTTATGGCTCCTTCCTTTTTTGAACTTCCATCTCCCACGATCTTGGAGGAGAGAGGGAAATAGAGAAGATCAGCAGTGCGTATCCCACTCTCTCCAGGGCTCCTGTTCTGCAAGGGAATAGATACCAAAAGAATTGCAACAGGTCATTCAACTAGCTGTCGAGACTGGTATAAACAAAAGGCTCTCTGACACTTAGGTGACAAGAGGCAAATGAGGACTTAGATACAGTATTACACCTCTACCTCGATATAACACTGTCCTTGGGAGCCAAAAAATCTTACTGCGTTATAGGTGAAACTGCTGGATTTGATTTGATCCGCTGGAGTACACAGCCTCCTCCCTCCCTCCCCCAGAGTGCTGCGTTGCCGCGTTATATCCAAATTCATGGTATATCAGGTCATGTTATATCGGGGTAGAGGTGTATATATACAGAGAGACTATAAGTGACATTCAACTGAGTTGCAAAAATATAAATTCACATAAGTGGTCTGATTATGGTACACTGTGACCCAGGAAAGCATAACTGAAATGGTTTATTATATACAATTACAAAAATATAACCTTAAAATCAGACATAAAAATGTTCTGGAAATCCACAGCTAGAAAGAAGTTTTGCTTTAAAAGCAACTCATTTTTTATTTAAGTATAGTAGCCAGTCTGTGGATGCCATTAAGAAAAGGAATCTGGAGCATTAAAAACCTTTCAAGTTTTTAATCAAGGTTAAAAGCAACTGATTGCCTCCTCTCTCCAGACTAAGTTCAAGTATCTATAATAAATAAGAGTGAGCTAACCTAAGCAGTTCTTGCCCTGTTTCCTTGCCTAATGTTGAACTCTGATTTCCCATCCCAGATTAAGCTATTCCCAGATTCAGATCTCTAAATAAGTGTTAAAATAAACTAGGGCAGCTTGGTACTTGTGTGGGGTTGAACTTGGTCCCAGCTGGTGGTAGCTGGGAACGCAGTGAAGAAAGTGTGCTTAGTGCCAGTGGAGGAGAATATCTCTTCACAGTCTAGAGTGACCCCTTTTAGCTGAGCCAGAGCTGTAGTGATGGAATCTAGAGGAAACTGGAGGGAGAGACTGACATTTGAGGCGAAATCAAGAATGTCACCCAAAGGACAACCCTGCCCCCCGCCCAATGCAATATCAAGTTAAGCAGGTTTCATTTCTGTTTCAATTTGGCCTCTGTAGTTTAAATTCAATATAAACACAAGTGTATAGTAGCTTAATCTGAATAGCTCTCCAGGTTTCCTACCCTTACCTAACACAAAACACATTGAAAAGGTGTGTTGTAGGTTTATCATTCTTCAGATCTAACAGATTTCTCATTGTTTTGTCTTGATATCTATTTGGCCTGGAATGGGGCTGAAAGCTCCCACAGTTGCTTCCCATCCTAATACATTTGTGATCAGACATGCCCTTCGGTTTTAGCCTCTCTCTCTGTCAAAACCTGCTTTTAGTGGGAAGAAAAGATGGATTTTTTCCAAGCTGTCAAAAACGCACTGTCCAAATGCCATCTTCAGAGTTCTCTCTTTCTTAGAGGCAATTTTGGTTCCTGTTTTATTCACAGTTTTCCCTAATGTTCACTGATAATCTGCGTTCCTTGTGGCAAGGGAATTAAGGCTGGAAGTTTTTAGTTGGCTCAGAAAAATAAGAGAGAAATCAAGTTAACTGTAAATCTCCACTTTTTAATACTGGTTACTGTGACAATCAATTCTACCTTATAAAGTGAACTCACTGTGTTTCACTTTGCCATCAACTATCCAGATAAACCAAAGAACACATTTAGTGTCAATAGTGTCAACATTTTTTAGTACACGGTGTCCCTGAATTGGATCTGCTTTTACAGATCCAGACTAACACGGCTACCCCTCTGATACTTGACATAATATAATAGTTAATAACAACTAAATTTAATTGAAAGAGACACAACACTTGCTTCTTCAGAATTAACTGGGCCTCCGGGAAAGCATCATTTCTGAAAAGTTACTTTTCCTGTACTGCTCAGTCAGTTCTACTACTCCCAGTGGAGGGAATGGCTCCAGTTAATATTCAGACAATCGATTCCCTTCTAAACTGGAGAAAGGTGTCAATTGCACTTGCTAACAATTTCCAGCTCTTCCAGATGAAGTTGTATGAAGGAATTTCATGTACAAGGAAGCCAAGGCTACCAGGCTCATTTTCAGTCTTATTTTTACAGTCAGATCTACATATTTCAGTCTTTAGCCAGAGCATGACTTGAATGCCCACGAGTGAATACTCAGGTGGCCAAGTTAAACATAAGCTAATCGTACAGATTTCCCAGTCAGTTAAATATTTCTCTCCTCCCCCCCTTCAAAATAAAAGACAGCTGCTAAAGTTATGAAAACTGAGGATTTTTCAAACTAGGAGTACATCTTAAATAAATAACATGCCTACCATTGGGGAAAAGTGTTTGCCCTACTTATAAATTGCTTATTGAGTTAAAAGTTGTGATGAATCTTGATCTGTTTTTCATGTTACTTGTGGGTCTTGGATCACCCATGAGGCATCCCTATCCTGGAAAGATTTAAGCATTTGATTTCCTTTAGACATTATGAGTAGTTTGACCACTGTGAATGGAAAGTCATAGTTTGTAAACTAAGCATGCGGTACGCAGAGCTGTGCAAATAATGGGTTTTTCAGTTCCTGTGCAATCCCAAAAAATCAGGGCAGGGGGATCTTTGGGTCAAATTAAAAATGAATTTTTAAAAAAATTTTAGGCAAATTTAAAAGTAAAAATACATTTGGGCTCAAATGAAGTGTTTGTTTCGACATAATGACAAATGTTTTCTTTTAATTTCAACTATTTTTAAAATGTCTTTGATTTTTTAAAATAAAGTTAAAGGGAATTTTGAAATGAAGTTATTTTGAATGAGAAAAATCAAGATGAACAGGAATACTTTTGGCACCTTAGAGACTAACATTTATTTGAGCATAAGCTTTCATGAGCTACAGCCCACTTAAGCGGATGCATAAAATGGAACATATAGTAAGAAGATATATATACATACAGAGAACATGAAAAGGTGGAAGTTGCCCTACCAACTCTCATTGGAGTCTGTTTTTGAAGTTTTCTGTTGCAAAATTGCCACCTTTAAGTCTGTTACTGAGTGACCAGAGAGATTGAACTGTTCTCCTATGATGGACCTATGACAGACCTAATCACACCAGCCACGCCATCAGGGGCTTATTCACCTGAACATCTAGCAACGTGATATATGCCATCATGTGCCGGCAATGACCATCTGCCATATACATGGCCAAACTGGACTGTTTCTACACAAAAGAATAAATGGACACAAATCTGTCATCAGGAATCATAACATTCAAAAATCAGTAGGAGAACACTTCAGTCACTCAGTAACAGACTTAAAGGTGGCAATTTTGCAACAGAAAAGCTTCAAAAACAGACTCCAATGAGAAACTGCTGAATTTGAATTAATATGCAAACTAGATACCATTAACTTTGGCTTGAACATAGACTGGGAGTGGCTGGGTCATTACACAAATTGAATCTATTTCCCCACGTTAAGTATCCTCACACTTTTTTGTCAACTGTCTGACATGGGCCATCTTGATTATCACTACAAAAGTTTTTTTTTCTCCTTATGCTCAAATAAATTTGTTAGTCTCTAAGGTACCATACGTACTCCTGTTCTTTTTCCGGATACAGACTAACACAACTGCTACTCTGAAAAAAGTCAAGATGTTTCATTTAAGAAGTGTTAAATGAAGCATTGGGGGGGGGGGGTTAAAGAGTTTTTTAGCTATTTTTGAATTAAACAATTTGGTGAAACCAACATGAATTCACGAAATGTTTTGTTGTTCTGAATATGCATTTTTCATATGCTTGTCCATCTCGCTAAGCACTTCCTGGCATCTCTCAAAGCAGTTCCTGGCAATTTTACCTAGCTATTGAAGTCTCCTGGCCTCTCACCTAGTTCCAGCCTCTGAAACTCTTCTCCAGATTGAGGCCTTTCTGACCATTATGTTTCTCATGTTAAGGATAAGATCTGTTTATCAAGCAGATAGATAAAGCAGCCCTGATAGATCAACCAAGAAAGTTAATTTGGCAGGACTCCACTGTGAGACTTGCAGCTTTATCTACCCATTTTTCAGATGTTCTCAGCTGCTATGTGTATCGAGAGAGCAATGTACTGAGTAGCAACTGAAAGTACATACCATACTGTGCACATTACTTAATGTTGCATCATATCTATTTTCAGGATAAACAGAATCCTAAAAATATATTTTGGGTGGTACACTCCATCAGCAGTTACTTTAGCCAAGAGAATAAAATGGAATGGAATAATAATTTATTAGAAGATTAGTTAAAGCAGACAGATGTAAGTTATTAAATGCTTCTTGTCACAAGCTTGAACTCTGCATAAATAGACTATCAAGCACGAAAAAATCCAGGAACGTGATGAACTGACCTGCAAGCACTAAAATCTGATCACCAGTACATTTTCCATCTGTAGCTATACAGTGTGTATGTGTCTAAAAGTTGGTATGCACTGCTCAACATCTAGAATACATTGGACTAAGAATATGTCTATATTTGGAACTGGGGATGTGATTCCCAGCTCATGTAGACATACTTATTCTAGCTTGCATTGAATTCCCAAGTTAAAAAACGAATTAATAATGTATCTGGGGTAGCATGGGCTGCTGTAGCACACACTAGCTACCCTGAATAAAACCCACCTGAAATCTAAAGACACATACTCAGGTCAGGTAGCCCGCATGGCCAGTCGCCACTGCCCAGGCTTCCCCAGCAATGCAGCTCTTTTTACCAGGCTAGCTCAGTGAGAGCTAGTGCAAGAATGTGCACTCAAGCTGCAAATCACATCCCTAGCTCCAAGTGTAGATGTAGCCTACAGAACTTGGCTGCAACTTTACTGTATCTAGATTGTGAACAAAAGGGAAAATCATAGAGAACATGTGAACAACTGGAAACCAGACCCCAAGCATTCAAACACCAAGTCAGGGCTCCAAAATCATGGGTGGCTTAAGATTTCCCCCAATATCTCATTTTTTTTATTTGCCTCCTGGTGTTAGCATATTTAGGGTTCACATTTTTAGGGTTTTTCCACAAACATGAGGGGTGGAAACTTACCTTTTTTTTTTTTTAATGAAAGCTGAGATTCTTGAGTAATATACAACCTGATCCAACAGCTAGGGTTGTGAGAAAAACACTTAAATATGAGAGAGTTGAGAACATGGAGAGACAAGAAACCCAAGGAAGTCGACTTTGTGGGAAGTAATGTGGGTAAACATACTAGAAACCATGGGAAGGGATTTGTCAGAGACTGTGATGTTCTGTGTGACTAAAGTGGACCTGAGGGAGGGGAGAGTGGGTACATGTATGAGTGCTGGGACTAGGGGTGCTGGCTTGAAGTGGTTTCCATTATGTACAGGGATTACAGTTTGGTACAATGGCTCTCAGCACACTCACTATACAAATTGTTCCAGCGCTCCTGGGTACATGTATGAATTCGTTTAAGACTTGAAGGAGATAGAGCTTGTTAGGAGTGTGGTGGGAAACAAGGCCCTACTTACATAACCCTTGACTGCCAATACACCTGAACTTCCTAAAGGCCTCTCTTTCAACTTTATTTGTACACAAACTTTACCAGACCAGCCAGACTTTATTTATGATGACGTATCGAGAGAAATAGACTTTGTTGTTTAAATGAATTTGGAAATTTTGTGATTTCAGTTGGACTGTTCTCTGAAATATAAGAGAAACTTCATTTTCCTTTCTCCTTTGATGTTGTATCTGTATTTATATAGGGTAATATTTTACAATACGCCTAAGTCACATAGCGGCCCAAGTCACTATTTCTGGCCCCACCTTCCTCAGTTCATATTGGAGAGACAGTGAAGCAGGCAACACAATGTTCCTTTGTCTAGGACAGACTGGGTGTATGCACTACTTGCCAAACACATTGTAAGAACTTATTTCCAGCACACAACTATAACTCTTTATGTACTACCTGTACATACCGCATGCAATAGTATTAAGGACCAGCATTTTCACAGTTTGCACACAACACCTGATATGACACCTGTTGCATATAGATTATGACACCAGTGTGGAGGGGCAATGAGTATGCCAGGCCTGATATGAGTTACTGTGTGGTGTGCCCTCTGCCAGCTGGCACTGAGGGGCTCTCAGGGTCACAATATTAACGTTTGTTAATGAGCGTAAACCAGTGTCTCCAACACAAACAAGGAGGGAAAGAGGGAAAATATCAATTCAGTACTGCTGCCAGTTTTCGGCCAGTCTTGAAGAATGGGATGTTTCATACAGCTGCTAAATCATGGTAACCTAGGTGTTCTGGCCATTGGTAGTAAATTTACCTGAAGGTAGCTCTCATTAGAAACTATTTGAAAAGCTTCCATAAAGTTTGATAGCAAGCCTTTTTTCAATTTAAAAATAAAATGTGTTGGGGTTATCCCCTTATGATTCATGGCAATGCCATTATGAAATGGAATAATAACTCTTTTCCATCAGGGGAGGGGCAATTAACTAGGTACAGGTCAGAGACTCTTCGCAGGAAGTTGGAGCATTGTCAGATTTTACACATGAATTTATTATGGAGCTGCTTGGTCATGACTTTATAGTTAAGGTTGTATTCTGAAACAGGCTTGAAATGAGGCATTGATTTCTTTTTTTATGTATATGCATGGGGGACATTCTTTGTGAAATTTTACCCAGGATTAGTTTTCATTCCCTTTGAATTTTCTATGTAGTTTTTCTTTAGTTTCTGTTCATGTTTTTGAAATTGGAAGTGTTTGAAATTTGGCACTGACTGGAATTTGTTTGTGACAGTCTCTTTTATTCGTCAACTCACATTTTTGTAAAAAAAAATTGTCTCTCTATACAAATTAGTGGAGAGATTAATCTTGACTAGATCTGGGGCAACAGGCAGTTGGAAAATGGGATTCAGGGTCGTTTTTAAAAGTTCTTGTACAATGGATAGCTGATGGATACAACATGAAAGGTTGCTGACGGCAAAGGTTTTATCTGCCAGAGAAGTGAAGTTGCATATGCCAACTTTGCATTCGCCCTTTACCAAGCTCCCACCCCACTACACACACATCAAACTGTTACCCCAAAAATCCTCAGCTAATACAATTGAGAGGATAGTTTGGGAAAGGTGTAAGTGCTTCGTCCAAAGCTTCCTCCTACAGAGTTATGGTTGTAGTGCATGATCTATGATACACAGTAGGTGTGTTAGTGCTAAGATATGTGGTTTTGGCAAAGGACTAGAGAGTATGTATTGTTAGATATCTTAACTTTTCAGTTACTTCCTTTTATGTTATGGGTTTTTTTGCTGTTGTTGATATTTTTTTTTGTTATGTTATATGTATGAAAGCTTTAGCTGTTAACCAAAAAAGGTTTTCTGGTGTATTAATAGATGTAAATCAGGTCCATAAAATAACTAAGGATAAATTTAGCCCCTGTAAATATAAGATAGAATGAGAAAAAAATCTATTAATGGAAAAAGGGGTAAGCAGTGAGGCAGAAAAATTTGCATATGATACAAAATGACTTAAGATAGTTAAGTCCCAGGCAAACTGCAAAGAGCTACAAAAGGATCTCTCAAAACTGGGTGACTGGGCAACAAAATGGCATTTTCAATCAAAAGAAAACATTTAGATATTCTTGTATCAAAATATTTCATTTTGGTTTATTGAACTGAACTGAAATGTTTCCCTATAGTGGTGCATCGCCTTATGAGGGTTGTCCTTCAGAAGCCTGATTCCCCCATTCTCTGCTATAGGCTGGGCTCCTTGACTAAGTTACATCTTCCATAATAAAACGCAATCTCCCCTAGGACCCAAATGGTATGGTGCACCATGGGAGTCACATGGTTGCAAGGGCATCATAGAAGTTCTAGACCAGCCAGGGAACATGGCCCATAAAAAACAATGGAGGCATTAGGCTTCTGAACTACAGTTCCCATAATTCAGTGGACCACCATAAGGAAATAAAGTTTAACGTTGAACTGAGTCAAAACAAAACATTTCAGATCAGCTCAACAAAATGAAATATCTGACTGACCAATTTTGCTTCGGGTTTCCTAGAGAAAATTAATAAAATTAGAAAACATTTTGATTGTGTGGAAACTGCATTTTTATCAGAAAATCATTCTGACAATTCTCAGCCAGGTCTAACTTGTTGCCGTATAAACACATAGAAAGACTGAGTCTCTTTCCTGAGGGATTTGCAGTTGAGGCTTTGATTCTGCAAGCTGCTCTGAACTGATCCTTATTGTAAAGTGTACCTACTTTTATAATAAGGTTCAGCATGTGCATCCTTGTAAAACATGGTACTGATATCAGTATTTGTCCTAAAGGAAAGAAGTCCAGGCCTTGTCCCCTGTAATACCAGTCCCCTGCTAGACACATCTCTAAGGACCTCCTTGTTCCCAAAGCGATTTCCAGTCCTTTTTTCCTATGTGTGCTCTGGGAGGGTTGAGGTTTCCTATACCCATTTCCTTCCATAAAGTATCTGTGAAACACAAGTCTGAATTTGGTGACATTGCTCTTTATTCAGGTCTCTTAAGCCTAAATTTTCAAAGGTCAACCTCATTTTTGCACATGCAAAATTGAACAGGTGCTGTGCGTGGACCTTGCTGTGCAAACGTATACATGTTTGCCAAGACCTGTGCATGCCGTGTAAATTAGGGTTGCCAATTTTCTGCTCACACAAACTGAACACCCTTGCCCTGCCCCTTTCCGAGGTCCCATCTCTGTTCACTCCATCTCCCCCTCCCTCTGTCACTTGTTCTCCCCACCCTCACTCACTTGCTCATTTTCACCAGGCTGGCTCAGGGAGGTTGGGTGCGGGAGGGAGTGAGGGCTCCAGCTGGGGGTGCGGGCTGAGGATGAGGGATTTGAGATGCAGAAGAGGGCTCTGGGCTGGGATCACGCAGTTTGGAGGGTGGGAGGGGGATCAGGGTGGGGCAGAGGGTTGGGGTGCAGGGGGGGAGGGTTCCAGTTAGGGGTGTGGGTTCTGGGATGGGGCTGAGAATGAGAGGTTTGGGGTAAAGGAGGCTCTCCAGGCTGGGACTGAGGGGTTCAGAGGGTGGGAGGGGATTAGGGCGAGGGACCGGACTGTTTAACAGCAGTGTTGACCGAAGCAGCCAGGGTCCCTTTTCAACTGGGCGTCCTGGTCGAAAACCAGTCACCTGGCAACCATACAGTAACTGTGCTGAGTCCTATGCATATATTAGTGTTAGAATTTGCCTCTGCATAATCTACTAAGGCAATGGGGGAATGAGTATACAAATGTTAATATTTGTTAATCCACAGGTAGCGCACAATTTACCTTGCACATACAGACATTAGAACTTTTACAGCTGTGCCCATGGAGGATGGATGAGGGCCCAATTGAATCTATCGGGCCTGCAGGAATTTTCAAAAATGTAAACAGCAAGCTAGGATTTGCGTATGCAAATTTAGATCTCTACTCCAAAGGAGCTGTTGTGTGCAGTGTCTTGTAGAATTAGAAGTTTGTAGTAAAATATTTTAGAAAATCTGGTACCATTTTTACAAAATTAAATCAGTGACTTCATAGATCCACAGGAATTTTTCACTGAGCCAAAGCTGGCTCTATGGCTCCAAATTAGTAACCACAGAATTCTAATATTTTCCTGAAACCTACATCAGAAAGTTTTCATGTTGCAGATTTATATTTTTTGTGTACATAGCCTCTTTTCCACTTGCTGAAATTTGTTGTTGCTGGCGGTTGCTTTGATTTCCTGGTATAGGTTTGCACTTAAAGATTCTCTGGAAGCAAACAACAGCATTTTACTCTGATAAACAAAGGACAACCCACAGTATTAATTAGCTGATATTTCTCTTCCTGTCTTCATCCTGTGACAGGACTGGAGAGATGGGTTTATAACCATCAGAGTTTCCATTTAATGTGCTCTAACAATAGCGATCTGGTTTACTCAGGTTCCAATAATATTGTCTGTCAAGAATCTGATTGTGTTTTACTAACACAGCTCAGGCAAATACCGAAAGAATGCAATATTTCTATTGAACCAGTCATAACTGTAGGTCAGCCCGCAGCATTCTTGGATTTAGAGGATACCAGTGCAACCTCAGAAGTTTCAATTTCACAATCTCTTTCACACACATACACATAGAAACACAAACAAGCAGCTTGATTGAGGGCAGAAGCAAATCACTACAGATTATTTTTTTATCAGTTCTACAGAGCCGTGGTTAGAAAAACAAATATTTTGGGTTCAAAAAGAGTTTATTTAACTGCATAAGCATCACTTTTCTAAGGGTTGTACTCATATTTTCCTGTAAAGGGAAAATCAGTGATACTTTTCCAGCAGCTGAAATTCAGATTCTTGGTATCTAGTCACTGGTGGTCTGTGCAGTTTAATATTCCTTCTTAAATTGTCCAGTGTGTATTTTTTCCCCAGAATCTTACAGTTGTCTAAATGCTTTTATGCAAATATTTTTGCTTTTCTTTTTAATGCCATAATTGGCCATATAAAATCGCATTACAAGGTGATATGGCAGATCCTTGCTAATTCTTGCTTGGGGAAAGAGCGCACTTGCACATCTCCTATGAAAGCAGGGTTTCCTTTTGCCTTTTGGTGGAACAGTGGGAGTAAACAACTGTGCGGTGGGTGGACTCAGTGAAGAAATGCTTGCATTGGTCAGCGATAGGCAGGTCAGTCACACTCATATTCCTCCCTGCTGCCTTTCAGAAAAGTGCATGTTTGTAAGGGGAAACATATAGCGCCGTTGACTTTTCTTTCATTTCAAGCACAACAGTATGGGTGATGGCATAGTCTCCTGGGGCAATGGAGGGATGCATTATATCATCATATAATCTATTTAGCTAGCATCCATTCTTTGTCTTCTTCTCATCAAAATTGTCTCTTCGTCTTCTCAAGTGTCTCCTACATTCTACTGGGGCAGGTTTACTGCTCTTGCAGGGCTCTGTGACGGGTGAGATCACAGAAACCCCCTGGGGACCTGCCACCCAATGTGCCAAGACTACTACTACCCCTGCTTTCCCTGCAAGTTCGGGGCCCCAGCACCCTGTCTTGCTGAGCCAGACACACCAGTCTGCTCCAACACTGACCCAGGATCTGAATTACTTGCCCCAAAGCTGCAGGTTTACCTGAAAGCAGCTAACAGAAGTGTTCCTGTCTTTAACACTCAGATGCCCAACTCCCAATGGGGTCTAAACACAAATAAATCCATTTTACCTGTATCAAGCTTATACAGGGTAAACGCATAAATTGTTCGCCCTCTATAACACTGATAGAGAGATATGCAGAGTTGTTTGCTCCCCCAGGTATTAATACATACTCTGAGTTAATTAATAAGTAAAATGTGATTGTATTAAATACAGAAAATAGGATTTAAGTGGTTCCAAGTGGTAACAGACAGAACAAAGTAAGTCACCAAGCAAAATAAAATAAAATGTGCAAATCTATGTCTAATCAAACTGAATACAGATAATCTCACCCTCAGAGATGCTTCAGTAAGTTTTTTTCCTCAGACTGGACACCTCCCAGGTCTGGGCACAATTCTTTCCTCTGGTACAGCTCTTGTTCCAGCTCAGGTGGTATCTAGGGGATTCTTCATGATGGCTCCTCTCCTCCCTTTGTTCTCTACCACCCCTTTATATATCTTTTGCATAAGGCGGGAATCCTTTGTACTTCTCTGGGTTCCCACCCCCTCCTTCTCAATGGAAAGACACCAGGTTAAAGATGGATTCCAGTTCAGGTGACATAATCACATGTCACTACAAAACTTCATTGCCCACTTGCCAGCACACACATATACAGGAAGACTTACAGGTAAAACAGAGCCATCTGCAGACAATTGTCCTGATCAATGGGAGTCATCAAGATTCCAAACCACCATTAATGGTCCACACTTTGCATAATTACAATAGGCCCTCAGAGTTATATTTCATATTTCTAGTTTCAGACACAAGAGTGGTACATTTATACAAATAGGATGATCACACTCAGTAGATTATAAGATTTGTAATGATACCTTACAAGAGACCTTTTGCATGAAGCATATTCCAGTTACATTATATTCACTCATTAACATTTTTTTAATAAAATCATATAGACTGCAACATCACAGGCTCTGCTGCTGTCATGAAAATACTATTGGCTTCAGTAGATTAGGGACACATCTTTATGAATGCCCTCTCTGCCTTTCTTCCTACAACTACCATTGCTACTGACTTACTCCAGATAGGATTGATCACAGTCATAGGGAACTGATCTCTTCCTCCTTCTTGCTGAGGGCAATAGGTCATTCTCCCTTCCCTTTGTCCTTCTCATGAAGATTAGTGACAGCAAAACTGGGGACTAGTCCATTACCCTGAATCAAATGACAGGCACTTGCCCTTTTCACTAGCTTTTCATGAGTGGTTTCACTGCCACCAAAGACATGTTGGCAGTGAAAGGAAAGGAGTGGGGAAGCAAGCAAAGCCTTTCTTAAAAGCTCTTCATCCTGCTAACTGTGGGAGCAATGGTCTGGTCCTCACAGATGGTTTTGGGTTGGTCCTGAAAAAATGGTCTGTAGCTGTTGGGTTATTCCTTTGTCTGGAGAGAAATAAGTGAATGGTTGCTAGTCTAGTTTAATCACAGATAATTAAATTCTTGGGGAAAGATCTTGATAGCAAAAACAGATCTCACGAAAGTTACTCCTCATTCAGTATGCCACCAACTACAGCTGTGTTTGAACACATTAAAGAATCCGATAATAGCTTTCTCTCACCTCCTGTCTCACCCAGCACACTGTTCCCCAAATTATTGTGTTGGTCACTCTTAACTTTGTCTCTAAACACGTAAAAGATCTTGTAATATTAACACTGTCAGTAAGTCACCACTCTACCGACATGGCCTGAAAGCTACTTGAGGCTAACTCAGCATTGAAGTTGATGTATCTGGCTACACAATTCTCTATATCCTTTCTCGCTTTTTATATATGGAAAATGAATCTGTGACAGTGGAGACGGGTTGGGGGGGCAATTGCTAGTATGGCACCATTTTTGATAGGTCAATTATAAATCTCTGGAGCAAGATTAGTTTCAGCTACTCCTCAAACAAACCTGATGATAATGTTTTTTGTAAAATATGATGAGTGGAACTGGAGGAGTAGGATTTCAGGAGGAACCTAGTTGTCTGTCACAACAGGTGCTCAGGAAAGCAAGAAGCTGCTTACAGACAACTTCTAGAGCCTAAGCATGTAACACTGGCCTATTTATTAAAGATCTCTTTCCTACCATTCTAACTTCTTGCTGTATCACTTGTTGCCAATGAAGCAATATGGGTGAAACTGCAATAGCTTTTGGCTCCTGCTCTTCCCATTTTGGCTATTTTATTTCAAACAAATTATTGGTTAATTTCTTTAATATTATGTGTATTGTCAAAAGGACAATACTGTAATCAGTGATATTCAGTTAGACATCTCTGCTCTTAATGTCTTTTTGATTTTCTTTTCTTTTTCAGCTGAGTTATTTTGGTGGTTTTCCTGGCAAATTAATAGTTTTATAAATGGCTCAAAATTGCTCTTGAAATGTATCCAACTAACAAACGTGATAGGACGGGCATAGTAACTGTCAAATAAACCCTAGGAGATTCGTAAGTGTATCTGAAAGACAAAATAAGTGCAGCCAACAAAGAATGACAAAGTTGCATGGAGAAAGTCATTTCACAGCCACAATGTGTGTTTTGGGATGATGAGAATTAAGGCATCTTCTTAACTAGAGAGGAAATGTTTGTCTATATGTTCTGTGCTGTATGCGCTATGATATTGTTTGTACTATTTCGTTCTCTCACTGGCTTAGCAAACCTCATCTTTTTTTGTTTGTAAATGGGCTCTGTGTGCAAGAAGTTTGAAGTGCTGAATTGTTAAATTTAGGTTTAGGTAAAAGTTCAACTTAATTCATTATGTAGTATTAAAAGTAAAGTATGTTTGCGAATAGAATATAGCATTGCAATCATATCTTTTGAAATAAGCATTGAATTTCTGAGCAGGTCTTCCAATCTGTTAGGTTGAAATATGTGGTTTGATTTTTAAATTTGAAGAGGTGTTGAAAGACAGCAGCTTTTATTTGAGGATCCCAAAGTCCTGTCAAAATATTAATTATAGCTATCTTGTATATGGCGCTTTTCATCCATAAATCTTAGGGCTTAAAAGTAAGTATCATGTCCAGGTGAAGAAAATGAAGGATTCATTAATCCTCCCAACACCTCATGAGATGAGTAAATGTTGTTTTTCCTGTTTTACAGATGGGAAGGCTGAGGCACAGAGAGACTAATTCATTTGTTTAAAGTTAGTCAGGATGTTAGTGGCAGAGACCAAAGTAAGAACTGGAATTTTTGTTTCCCAACCAACACTAGATATTCTCCTTTTCTTCAACAGTGAAATAAAATATGAGCTAAAATAATGAAATTGTTCTACAGATTAACTTCACAGTAATAACAGATGTTGAGTGCTTTTTAATTTCTCTTTTTAAATAATGTGATCTGTGTACTCCCCAAAGCAGTATTTAATTTGTCTCACTGTATTATCAGACAACTAAGCCGCCATCAAAACAGGCAGCTCAGAATTTATGAAAACATGTCTTTATACATTTCTGTGATTATAGTAAGCAGACAACTTTATTTTAATTTCCAAGTGCTGAGGTTTCACATTCATAGTTCTACATGTTTTAGTCTGATTTCTTATCTGCTTTCAGATTGTTAGGCTCACTCATCATCTACAGTTTTAATGCACCCATTAGGCTCTGAAAGGGGAACAAGTCTACACACACACACACACAAATATTAACAATCACGTCACTTCAAACCACAGTCAGGACTGGCACAAACTGGAGCCCTTCCTTGCTTTCTGTCTCAGCTGCCAAGCCAAGCACTTCAGTGACTTGCCCTCTGAAGCATCTAAGCAGTGCCTCAAAAACAAGATGAAGCCACGTGGATGGTGATGTGTGGGGAAGATTATACTGCCATGGCCCAAGTTGTGCCTGTTCTGTGTCTCCTGTACCTTTTCACAAGTACTAACTCGCATTCACTATAAAGATGAAGAAAATGACTCCAGCCTTCTGGGAGACTGAAACTTTTCCAAGCCAAGGAGATGATGGAACAGCTGAAATGTGCAATATAAGATTATCAGCAAAGGCACGTTTTACAATGTTACCTCTATCTAAGTTATTTACATGGCCTCCATTATTGTGAACTGCTGAGATACCACGATCTCTGATGTATTTATCCTCACTATAAGGCAGGGCAATACTTCTATTCACATTTTACAGGTTGGGAACTGAAGCCCAGAAGGGACGTCTACACTGCAGCTGGCAGGTTCCAAGTGTCGGCAGACAGACACAAGCAAGTGTGCTAAAAGTAGCTATGTGGACATTGTGGCACTGGTGGTGGCTCAGGCTTGAGTCCAAGCCCACCCAGCACTTTGGATCCTTACCCATCCTGGCTAATAGCCATTGATGGACTTAACTTCCATGAATTTAAACAGTTCTCTTTTAAATGCTGCTATAGTCCTAGCCTTCACAACCTCCTCAGGTAAGGAGTTCCACAAGTTGACTGTGCGCTGTGTGAAGAAGAACTTCCTTTTATTTGTTTTAAACCTGCTTGGGAGGCTAGCCTGTGCTACCTCCAGTGCCGCAATGGCCACACTGTTATTTTTAGCGCTGTAGCCCATGCTGAGCTTGCACGAGTCTGTTTACCCACCATGGGAAATATATCTCTCTAATGCATTGTAGACATACCCAGAGAACCTGTGATTGCCCAAAGTCATGCAGGAAATCTGTCATGCATGGAACTGACCCTGGGTCCTAGGCTAGTGCTCTTACCACTGGAGTACTTAAGGGAAGTTTCTTAATGATAGATACCTAAATTGTACCTGAATTTTATGATTCAGATGCACAAACCGTAGCTGGGAATTACCCGATTTTCCATGCATTTGCCTGTTTACAATACATATGTGCATAAATCATTTATGATTGCAATTTAGGGACCCAGTCCAAAATCCATTTACTTCAATTGGCAGCTTTCCACTGACTTCAGTGAGCTTTCAGTCAGGCCCTTGCCTGTGCATTTTACTGTTCTGTTTGCAAATGTGACTTATAAAGTGATGTGCTGAATGTCCCACATATACAAAGTTGGAGGGTAGTTCAGTGCATATGACTTTTAGTTTTCAGGTGAATTGCAGAACCCACATAAACACTGACTCACTCGCTCTCATGGGAGTTGTCTCAATGCTAATCAGATGCATGTCTGTTACCCCTCTTCAAACTGAAGCCTGTCTGTAAGGATAAATCAAATCTACATGCACATCACCCTTAAAGTCATTCTCAGAATGTGATCACTGCAGCATAATTTCATTTGAAGCATAATTTTTTATTAGCATGTTTAAGGTTTGGACAGCACAAATGATTGTGTTGAAATGATTCCAAAATAAATTTGGTGAGTTTGCAAATAGAAGCAATTACTTATCAGATGAGTTTGCAAGTAATAGGAGCTCAGCCCTATCCCCATTTCAGAGCAAAGCCGACTGTCCATAGGAATGTATTCAATTCAAAGGGTGGTTTTTACTGCGACTACTAGCCTACATTGGATTCTGTTCAAACATAGAAAACAAAATGCAAATAAATATGGAAAGACTGGGTCATGCTATGAGATTCTATCATATTAGGAAAGGCCACATTACTCAAGAGTATTGGAGCTATCATAAGGGTAATAAAATATCATGTTGTCAGTGTATAAACGTAACCCTAGGTGTAGCTGAAGGGAATGATTCCCCTAGGTACAGTATTGGACCGCACATTTGTCTACCTGCAGTGTGAAAAGTTTTCCTCCTCAGTTTTCAGCAAAGCATTAAAGGGATGTAGCATGGTCTAATGGACTAAGTCTGAAGCTGTGGCCTGGTCTACACTACGCGTTTAAACCGAATTTAGCAGTGTTAAACCGATTTAACCCTGCACCCGTCTACACAACGAGGCCCTTTATATCAATATAAAGGGCTTTTTAAACCAGTTTCTGCACTCCTCCCCGACAAGAGGAGTAGCACTGAAATCGGTATTGCCATGTCAGATTAGGGTAGTGTGGCCACAAATCGACGGTATTGGCCTCCGGGTGGTATCCCACAGTGCACCATTGTGACCGCTCTGGAAAGCAATCTGAACTCAGATGCACTGGCCAGGTAGACAGGAAAAGCCCCAAGAACTTTTGAATTTCATTTCCTGTTTGCCCAGAGTGGAGCTCTGATCAGCATGGGTGGTCATGCAGTCCCAGAATCCAAAAAGAGCTCCAGCATGGACTGCATGGGAGATACTGGATCTGATCTCTGTATGGGGAGACAAATCTGTTCTATCAGAGCTCTGTTACAGAAGACGAAATGACAAAGCATTTGAAAAAATCTCCAGGCTATGATAGACAGAGGCCATAGCAGGGACTCAGCACAGTGCTGCGTGACAAGCGTAACGGAAAGCCAAAGAATCAAATGGACGCTCATGGAGGGAGGGAGAGGGGACTGAAGACTCCAGCTATCCCACAGTCCCCGCAGTCTCCAAAAAGCATTTGCATTCTTAGCTGAGCTCCCAATGCCTGTAGGGTCAAAAACATTGTCCGGGGTGTTTCAGAGTATATCTCATCAATTTATCCCCCATTTTCCCCCCTTGAAAGAAAAGGGAAAAAAATCATTTCTTGCCATTTTTCAATGTCACTGTATGTCTGCTTCATGCTGCTGGTAGACGTGGTGCTGCGGCGCTGAACAGCAGCATCCCCTCCCCTTCCTTTCCTGATGGCAGACGGTACAAAATGGTGGAAAACCGTCATCATTCCGTGAGTGCTCCTGGCTGGCCTCGGTGAGGTCAGCTGGGGGTGCCTGGGTAAAAATGGGAATGACTCTCTGTCATTCCTGACAGAGGGTACAAAATGCTTGGTAACTGTCCTCATCATAGCAGCTGGAGCCTGAGCTCCATCAGCCCCCCCGCCCTTTGTGTCTAAAGGAAAAGATTCTGTACTCCCTGGATTATCATAGCAGCGGGAGGCTGAGCTCCTCTCCCCCTCAGCCTTTAATGTCCTGCCTGGATTATCATAGCAGCTGGAGGCTGCCTCCCCTTCATTTTATCTCGCTAAAAAGTCAGTGTTTCTTATTCCTTCATTCTTTATTACTTCATCACACAAATGGGGAGACATTGCAACGGTAGCCCAGGAGGATTGGGGGAGGAGGGAAGCAACGGGTGGAATTGTGTTGCAGGGGCACCCTCTAGAATGGCATGCAGCTCATCATTTCTGCGGGATCTCTCTGGGGCTATGACCCGGAGTGGCTGTGCTCTCTGGCTCTCTAGTAGACTTGCCCCATAGTCTAGGCAGGACTGACTCTATTTTTCGACAAAACATAAAGAAGGGAATGACCCGGGCAGTCATTCCAATTTTTGTCCATGCGCCCCAAGCCAACCTCAGCGAGGCCAGCCAGGAGCACCCATGACAGCAGCAGATGGTATAAAATGATTGATAACCATCATCGCCAATTTCCAATTGCAAACAGTGCAAAATGACTGATACCATCATTTCATCGCCAATTTACAATGGCAGACTGTGCAATAGGGATGGTAACCATCTCTGCTACCTTGCAAAGGCAAATGAATGCTGCTGTGTAGCACTGCAGTACCGCGTCTGTCAGCAGCATCCAGTACACATACGGTGACAGTGATGAAAGGCAAAACAGGCTCCATGGTTGCATGCTATGGCGACTGCCAGGGCAATCTAGGGGAAAAAGGGCGCGAAATCATTGTCTGCCATTGCTTTCACGGAGGAAGGATTGAGTGACGACATTTACCCAGAATCACCCACGACACTGTTTTTGCCCCATCATGCATTGGGATCTCAACCCAGAATTCCAATGGGCGGGGGAGACTGCGGGAACTATGGGATAGCTACGGGATAGCTACCCACAGTGCAACGCTCCAGAAATTGACGCTAGCCTCGGTACATGGACGCACACCACCAAATTAATGTGCTTAGTGTGGCCGCGTGCACTCGACTTTATACAATCTGTTTTACAAAACCGGTTTATGTAAAATCGGAATAATCCCGTAGTGTAGACATACCCTGTGATTCAGAATTGCCTAAATTCTCATCCAGTCCCAGGGTGGCTCCAAAGCCCATTGAAGTCAATGGCATTCTTTCATTTTATTTAATATATTTTGGCTCAGGCATTCAGCCACTGACTCACTTTGTCATTGTGGAGAAGTTATTTAACCTGTGTTTCCCAACTTATCTACTCTTAGGGTTTGTGTGAGGACCATGTAAAAAATTGTCAGTATTTTTGAATTGTACAATACCATGTTACCTCTAAGTATTAACCACATGACCAAGCCCTGGCTGCTGTTGGAAGCAAAGTATCAGGCTTGATGCAGTTATCAATGATAGGAAGAGGGTGTGGCATGTCTCAGAATGCTACTGCTGCCCAGCAGAACCATGGAAAGGGTAGGGGAGGTGGATATGGTACTCAGGTAAGAGGAGAGATCTACTTATGGGCTTCCCCTTCTGATTGAAGTCAATGGTTTTTTTCCCAAATCAATGGGAGTAGTAACTGGCCCTATAAAATAAGTTGAGACTCATACAGCACATTTAAGAAACACAGATTTGTCCTTTCTTGTTGCTCTATTTTTGATTTTCTTAAAAGGCTGAAAGTAAAAAGGCCTAGCAATCTTGGCATGCCTTCAAACAACATTTAAAGACTTCTTTTGCACACATTTTCTCTTTTAATTATTTAGCCTTTAGGTTGTTTTTTACCCTTCGAGTTCTTTTTAGCCATCCTGTTCAGTCTTTTGCTTTGATTTTTATATTTCTACTTGATTATAAGTAGGATGATTCTTAAATTATAAGTTCTCATGGGACTATTTAGTGTGGCCTCCTGTATAACAAAGGACATAGGATTTTCCTGAATCAATTCCTCTTTGTACCAGAGTACATCTTGTAAAATAACATCCAATCTTGATTTAAAATGTGCTAGTTAGGGAGCATCCACCTCAAACCTTGGTTAATAACATTCACTGTTAAAGATATGCACCTATTTCCAGTACTACTTGGTCTAACGTCAACTTTCAGCCACTAGCTCTTTTTATACTTCTGTCTGCTTGATTGAAAAGCCCATTATCAAACTTTGTTCCCCATGTAGGTACTTATAAATTGTGATCGAGTCACCCGTTAACTCTTTCTCTTTAAAAGAGATTTAACGCTTCGAGTATGTCACCCTAAGATGTGTTTTCCAATCCTTTAATTGTTCTTTTAGCTTTTCTCTGACCGTCTTCATTTTAGCAATATCCTTGAATTGTGGATCCTAGAGCTGCACACAGTATTCCAGCAGCAGTTACATCACTGCCAAATACAGACTTAATATAATCTTCCTACTCTTACTTGGTATTTCCATTTTTATATATCCAAGAGTTCCATTAGCCCTTTTGGCTCCAGTGTTGCACTGGGAGTGCATGTCCAGCTGAATATCTATCATAATCCCCAAGTCTTTTTCAGAGTCACTGGTTCCTGGGATAGAATTCCTTATCATATAAGTACGTCCCACACGCTTTGTTCCTTGATGTTTAATTTTTCATTTGGCTGTCTTAAAACTTGTATTCTGTGCTTGCACCCAGCTTACCAACTGATCCTGATCACTCTGTCTCAGTGACCTGTTCTCTTCTTAGTTACCATTCCCCCAACCTTTGTGTCATCTGCAAAATTGATCAGCATAGATTTTATGTTTGCCACTGAGTCATTGATAAAAATGTTAAATAGCTTGGAGCCAAGAACTGATACTTGCAGGACCACACTAAGAACACACCCACTCAATAACAATTTCCTATTTACGATTACACCTTGAGACCTATCAGCCAATTGTTAATGATACTTTATGTGAGTGTTTTTATATTATTAAGTATTTGTGTAGTACCTGGACAGGAGCAGGTGCTTTAGATATAAAATTATTTCTTTGTAAAAGACGCACTGAGCCTGTGTGTTCACCCAGTTCCATACAGCTAGTTAGATATCTAACTGACTGGCTGTTGACCAAAATAAATTGAATGTTTTTGATATAACAACCATATAAAATCAGTAGTAATGCACCAAAATAATAAATCTTGAGGAGAAATGAAGAACTGAACTACAGGACTCAAAACATTTTTTAAATCTCTTCCTCCTTAGAATTTAATATATATATATATATATATATATATAGCCTCCAAATTACCTTGAATATTCACTCTGGATCCAAAGTCACAATGCTGTGGCTTCATAATATAAAATTCTCAGATGCTGCCTGAACAAAAACAAAAATGTTTTTGGCATAGTCAAAAGGAGAAAACCAAAATTACAGCCCACATTAAAGTCTGTCTGTAATAATCTACACTCTTTTTGAAAAGTGCAAAGCCTATGCTGTGGTTCTAGTATTTTCAGCTTTGCTGGGCTGCACCAGTACATTCCATTCCATTCAATTTTGGGGGGTTTTGGTTCAGTCAGTTGGTTTATTTCTCCTCCAGCAGCACAAACGGGGACAGAAAGCAGGCTTAGTTGCAAGCCAGGGAGTATCTTTATATAGGGGAGTTCTAAGGTGGGATGGAATGATGCCTGCTCTTCACTATCACTGCTTCCCACTTCCCCAGCATTGAGACATTACAAAGGGAGGGGGTAAGACAGTGGGTGTGATCAGAATGCCTTATACTGTGGACATGTCCCACTATACAGGAACCCCTATGGCCAGTTACATGCCTAGAACCAGCCAGCATAACTTAGGACAGCCCTGAGCCCTGCTTTAAATTTCTCAGGGAGTCACATCTGCCTCTAGGGTCAGGGGCAGGTAAAGCAGAAAGGGAATTAGATGTCACATTAGCTTTGTGATGCAGATAGAATTATCCTTATGTTTAGAGCAGTAAAATGAGCAAATTTGAAATTTTCTAAACAGCTCTACCTTCTTTATAGATGGGAAAGCTGAGGCACACAGAGGCTAAGTGATGTGCACAAGGCCATAAATCAAATCCTACATGTTATATGAATTTAACTAAATCATAGTAGAAATTATAACTATGGTATTCCTTTTCAGTGAGAAGTGTTCACCTAAAGGCTGATCTTGTAGTCATTGAACTCAGTGGTAGGTTTGCATGCAGGAGAATTTGTGATCAAATGACAGTATTCCAAAATCCTAGACTCTGTCACTTAAGTACAGTTTTACTACAGTGCAAATGTTTATGTAAGTCTCTAATGTACCATCTTCCTCAATAAAAGTTTGTCCAGATGAATAGCAGCATCACATAGAAAGCATATTCCGAAGATATGGTTTATGTACAAATTAAACATAATTTTCTATTTAGACTGACTTAGTGATAGAATTGCTCAGACCATTGTAGCCTGGGATTAGTCTGTGGTGCGAAGATTCTTTATCCAGCAACTACTTAGAGTTGATTAAACTGTGATTAATGAAGCACACACAGAAACTTTGAGCTTTCGTTAATACAGGCAAATACCAAAAAAAATAAAAATAGATAAGTAGTACAGCGGAGTGATTTCCTAAGTTGTTCATACTTAAGTCTTACATTGTGCATACAACTGTATGGAGACCATAAGAAACAAAGATGTGGGAAACAGTCAGTGGAGCCCACCACAAGAGGAAGGCACTAGGCCAGGCTTCCTACGCAGTTGCCCCATGCATTCATCCTAGTGTTCCAGCTAGGGATGGGTTTGACAACCTTTATACATTTTTCCCATTCTACCCATATGCACCCAGGACCATATCTGATCAAATCACAACCTTCTATTTACATTTGTATTCTGGGAGAGCAATTTTAGGGTTTTGGTCATCTATATGTGGTATTCCAATTGACCATAATTATATTTCTGATAGTTAACCCAACCATTTGTCTCAGTCCTTTTCCCAATAAACATGATACATCAATGAGGTTAGCTCTTATTGTATAAAGCCTCTAAAATGCTACCATCTGTTTATTTGTGCTTTGCCTGTTTATCACAAAATACATTGCTAAACTATCGCAGATTCATATTGTTAAATTTTATAACATTAGGTCAAGCACACATTATTACATAACCTTCAGTCAAGCGCATAATACTCATGCTATCTTATGCCAGCTTCCACTAGGCTTCACTCTCTCTAAGACCTAACACTTAATGCTTAAGAAGCTTCTAATAGAAAGCCCGAAGGTAGTGACTTGCACCACTAATCAAATACTGGTGCTGATGAGGAAAGCACATTTTGTCCCTTCAGACATAAGAATGCTTTAATGACGGAAGAGAATGTAGTTATATAGCACTTTTCATACCTGAGGTATCCAAAAGTGTGTTACAGAGCAATGAGCTTCATACTGGTAATGCATCGGGGGTAGCCGTGTTAGTCTGTATCCACAAAAACAACTAGGAGTCTGGTGGCACCTTAAAGACTAAGAGAAGTGCACTGAAGAAGTGGGGTTTTTACCCACAAAAGCATATGCATAAATAAATCTGTTAGTCTTTAAGGTGCCACTGGTAATGCAATCTCTCACTAAGCAAATCTGACAGTCTTGATGTGCTCATCAACAGCTCGTGCACATCTGTGGAGATGAAAGTCTGTTTTGAAAAGAGCCATGGGTTTTTCAACTTCTACTTGAAATGCCACCAGAAAAGAGCATAAGGTATCTTGGACAGACAGTGTCAGATTTTCTAAGGATCCCAGGGCCAGACTATCCAGTGCTCAGCACCCACAACTGGGACAAGATTTTCTAAGGTGTTCAGCATCCAGCACGCCCATTACGAAGCACAAGGTCAGATTTTCAAAAGAGCTCAGTATATTGGGAGCAGAGTTCTGTTGAAAATATGGTCCCGAATACAGATATTGAGCTGATGTGAAAATTCTGGTCTTAATATTCCATCCAAATGATGACAATGTGTTTATTGTGGGGAGGGACAGAGTGTAAGGGTGTGGTAGGAGAAGGGAGCTAGTACTTCATGAAGTTTTGTGTTAAAGCTTTGCTGTGATAATAGCAAATTGTGGCATTCATCATGCCTGTTGTCAGAGGCCTAGGGCCATAGAAATTGAGTACATGAATTTGTCATCCACCTGTAAAAGCTACTAGTGGAAATGAGTTTGTCAGAGAATACCGCCATATTTATCAATAGATTCGTGGACTCGCATTTACTTTTAAACAAATAATTTTGTCCAGGTTGGTCACCAAAATCACACAAGGAAAACTATGTACAAAGTAGCTCCAGATATACCTATGCATCATAAGGGAACTCTGACTCAATCCATGGTGTAAGTGAAGGCCATATACATTCTGTTCCATTTCAGAGCATTAGTTTGTAAAACTTCATGCTCTCAGACACTGGCCAAGAAAATAATTCAGGTCATTCCCTACTGTACACATAATTGAGCAGTGTCGTCTTAAAACATGAGAAGGGAGACTGGAACAAATGAAAACGCTTCAGAGTTTATACTTGGGGGAGGGGGATGTTTTGTTTTGTTTTGTTTGGTAAATGATAGAAATTAGAACATAAAGTGAATGGTTCAAAACCAACTTTCGAAGGCAAATCCCACTCAGTCATGACTGTCCTTGCTATAACCTCTTTGAGGCATTGAGCACATCAAATTAAAACTAATCATATTTTTGTAAAATGCATTTGTCTATCATCCTTAAAGAAATAGTTAGTGAAAATCACATTCTAAAGGCCTTACTCATGCAAAACTCCAGTTGATTTCGATAAGCATTTTGCCTGAGAGAGGACTGCAGTCCTATCTCATGTCAAGCCCCAGTTCTGTACAGGCTTGCCCCAAGGTGGGGGAAATATCCCTCCCCCAAGGCTGTGAACTGACAAAAAGTTACCCTGTAGCTGCTGGAGGTGGGGGGAATATCTAGGGAATCTGTGTAGTCATTGACCCACTGATCCCAATGCCTTCAGTCCACTCTCAAAACATGTGAAGGCCCAGAAAAAGAATTCACACCTCAACCAACCCTTTCCTCCATGCTACAGGATTATAGTGGCATCACTGTTTTCAGGGCCCTCTATCCCCAAATCAGGATTAGAAAGTCTGGATTTTCCTCTTAGAGTTCATTGTGAACTGCCTTATGCAACTAGACAGATATAGTTGGAGGAAAAAAAGCCCCATTGAAAGTGGTGTTGAACTTGTTGGGTGCCCCCTTGTTCTGCTGTATAACCTACCCACATGAATACTCTGTCCTAGGAGTAACGAAGGTAAGAGCAGTTGCTGTGAGGCTGCCATTCCTCTACCTTTTCCTGCAGAGGTCCAGAAGTGGGTCCCATCCACCCTTACTTTCCCCCATGCTCAGAACAAGGGGGGTAGGAGGGAACCTCATTTTGACTGAGTCACAATTGCTTTCCTGGACTGCTCCTAGGGCAGCACATGCTATATTGCCCTTTCCTCAGGGCTTGTGGTAACTCCACAATCCAGCCCATAATAAACAAAGTTCTCACTAACAAAACTTCTTGGACAGATTTGTACAGTGACACTCCTTAAGTTTGAAAATTATTCTGTTAAACAAATCATTAAGTTTTTTGATTTTTTTAATTACAGGAGGCATACAATTCAACCCACCCATCTCACAAATTTTATAAGCTCTCACCTTGGTGCATGTGTTACTGGAAGTCAAAGGCTGAAAAAGCAAAGGACAAAAGAAAATCAAAACAGCCTGTCCTGAGATCAACAGTTTAAGCAATAAATCACTGATCAATTTTGACTGTCCTAATGAAAAATCTTTTAATTCCAGTTGTCCAGCTAGAAAGAGAATGAATGTTATTGTTAGAGGAACCCAAGAAATACCAAACACATGAGTATAAAATGGTGACCTTCAAAAGAGCGTGAGTAATTATAGGTATCATACAATGGATTTTATCCAAGGTATGTTCCTGGTCACGCAAATGTGTCAACTTTCTTGATATATAGGAAAGTCCAATTATCTTCCCAAATTTAAAATGAAATATATTGTGATTCCATAAGTTTAGTCTAGATATCCTTAAAACTAGGTCATATTTTCTGATGGGAAAAGGACAGCTTTGTTTCAGAGGCCGATAAATTCCACAACGCTGATGATACGATGATACACTTTAGTGTTTATTAACAATAATGTAATAAGCACAAACAAACTGGTTTCCTTGATGCTGATCTTCTTTTTATAGATCCTTCCTCTCCAAAAAGTTAAACAAGCAACTTCCCAGAAGAGCTTTCTTGATTCATTGAGATCTCAGAGCTTTATCATGGAAGCTTATAATGTGTTTGCCCTTTAAGAATTTTCCCAAAACAATGTTTTATTACTGTTGCCAGTTAACACAGCTTTGGGTCCTAAATCAGCAAAGCACTTACTCATATGCTTAAAGTTAAGCATGTGAGTACTAATGTACTTAAGTACTTTGGGGAAAGAAAGGTAGAATTACATTTCCTAGGCTGAATTGTGGAGTGTTCATGAGCTTGACCTAGGTGGAAATGGTGAGGCCTGAAACCCCACTACCTTACACCTATGCAAAGTGTGTGCAAAAACACTACCATTTTTTATTTGGTAGCATTTTGCAGCCACTTTGCTTAGGTGTGTTTGACTGCACAAGGAGTGAAGCAGTGGAGTATCAGGCCTGAGTTGTTCTTGCCAGTGGCAAGTGGCAGTGGCAATCCACTATATTCATAGCAAAAACTGCTTCATTCAGCAAAATACACTTGAGCAGAAAATTCTTTCCTTTTCACAAAAGATCTGCGATGAAATCAAGTATTTTTGTTTTTCAGCAAGCCCACAAAAATATAAGGCCCAATCTGGATCCCATTGAAATACATGAACAAGTTTGCGTTGGCTTCAATGGCTTAGGATTTAGTCCTGGATTTCTTTTTCCACCTTGTAACTGTCTATTTTGTCAATAGTGACAGATTTTTGTATGGCTCACAAAATCCCAGTGAATCAAATTCCATTAATTCCCCTTCCTTTCCTCAATCTTTTTCCTAATAATTTCAACATTTGTTTCAAAAGAGCTCTTTTTCTCCAACAAAATCTGTTAGGTTTAAGCTTAAAAAAATGTTTTGATTGCAGTCTCTACAAATGTAACTGACATAACAATAGACTAGCAGGTATATGGGGTCCCAAACTAGGCAAAAGCCTTCAGCCAGACTGATTCTTAACAAGTAAGTTTATGATCCATAAAACTTTTCACCACATTAGGTTCTTTCTGAGCCAAGGTCCCTATTTTGAACATATGGGAGTTTGTTTCCAGTCCCATACTAGGAGGCTTCTGTCATTTCCAGGTTGGTATCTTCAGCTGAACCCACATATTCCACCACTTCTGTTTTTAGAACTGAAGCCTGACTTTACAGATTCAAACAATATGCTCCCTTCTCACCTACAAAAGGATATGGGCAGCATTTAAAGTGCTCAGCACCTTATAAAAGCAGAATTTCCTGTTGCGTTATCTTATTTCAGAGGAATTACTATGGCGTGCTCTGTGTTCTAATAGTGTTTGATGATTTCTTTTATTTATTGTCATATTCTATTATTGGTGCACATTTTATAACATGCTCAGCATAGCATGTGAAATTATAATGGCCTTTAAGAATATTCATTTGTTTGTTTTCCTCTCATCTGTTAATTCTGCCTTAATATTTGATTGATGCAATCATAGGGTATCTAGAATATATACAGTGTATAATCAGTCAAATTTCTTTTTTCTTTTTAAAATTTCATAACTAATTAATTCCTTATTTTAGAACTTTCTGTATTTCAATTGAATGGAACAGATTTATGAGACAATTGAATAACAAAAACATGATGGTGGTTACCAACCTTTTTCCAAAGAAAGTATGTTGTGAATTAACTTTTTAAAAAAAAACCAACCTTCTATTCCTGACAGAACTGTAAATTATATAGCTGTAGTAGCTGACTGTTATTTACCTAACTTTAAGCCAACTCAAAGGCAGGAAATCATTATTTTTTTCCCTTATACATTTTTTCTCTGATTTATTAAATTTAAGCAGTTAGAAAAATTCCTCCATTTTGGTCCTATACACCAGGTTATTGAAGAGTTTATAAATAAGAATGTGCAAATAGGCCAGTACTTTTTAATCAGCATTTCTGCATCACTGTAATCTGCCATAGCATGGAAAGCATCTTCTTAGTTTGTTGTCCTGTTTAGGCTTAAACTGAAAATGCCATTGTCCTTAACAAACCTAGGCCCTGATCCCACAAAGACTTACACATGTGTTTAACTTTAATCAGACTAGCAGCCCCACTGATGTCTATGGGACATCTCATAACATGTAAGTTTAAGTATGTGCACAAATCTTTACAAGACAGAGGTCATTCAGGCCCCAGTCCTGCAGATTCTTGTTCACACGCTTAACTTTACTCATGCATTTGCAAGATTGGCATATTAGTGTAGTACATTATTTGTTTGATCCAATTGAAGTTATTAAATTACTGCAAGTAAATAAGAAGGTTACAAAGAACATAAAACGAGAACAGTTGTCTTTTGATTACAGCTGGGCTTGTACTAAATCACCAGATCTAAATACAATACAGAGAAGCCAGTCTAGTGTTTCTTTGACCTAGGCAGCTTTGTTTTATTAAATTGCTTTTTCATCACAACTATAAGTTTTATTTTTATTGGTGGAATGTATCGACAGGCCTGTTGGGGAGACCAGTTTCCAAATCACTTTCCAGACCACTCATGTCACTCAGAGTAAGGCTGTCAACTTGCAGTTTTAAGAATAATTTTGCACTCGTCTGAAAAGGGCATTTTCTTTTTGTGACTATTCCACAAAATGTCAGAAGAGCCAATTTCAAAAAACAGTGAAAATGAAGTAAATTGCACATCATATTGGAATGCAGAGGTGATCACATAATAAATATTGTGGGGGGGTTATTTTTATTCTTTAATCAGTCAAGGTGAAATAACAAATGTAACCTTTGAAAATGTATAATACACACACACACACACTGTAATCAAACATAAATTAATGGTACCTTTTTGTCAATCAATATGTCGTTTGGTTTGATCCACAGAATTGGCCCTCTAAAATATTTACTTTTTGCAGAGAGAAATTCTTAAATACTCAAATGTCTATTCAGAATATTGTATAAGTATCTTTCACTCAATATACTCGCTGTGTCATGGTGAGTTCTGAATTTTTCAGCATTACTTTATGTCAGATCAAAACTAAATCTGCTGGCCAGTTAAATGAAAATAAAAGAGTAAAACAAACACACACCAGCCTTTAGCACTCCCCCCTCAACAGTGATCTATGCATCTCTATGACCCTGTCCAGGCAATTACTCTACACAACTACTATTTCAAGTCTTTCAGTCCCAGTAAATACTATCAAGTAGAGACAGTCAAAGTATTTTCATCATTATTTATTCAAT
Source organism: Gopherus flavomarginatus (assembly GCF_025201925.1). NCBI lineage: Eukaryota > Metazoa > Chordata > Testudines > Testudinidae > Gopherus > Gopherus flavomarginatus. The sequence continues at coordinate 198,156,130 of NC_066617.1, read as the reverse complement.
GAAAAATGGCTTTTCTCCTTTTTCCCCCTTCTTCTGGATGAAATAGGTAGGAGAAAAGGGGGGAGAAATAGCAGGGACAAAAATAAATCCTCCAAATTTTCATTTTGACAAACATTCCCAGCAATTTTTTAAAATTTTCTTTTCTAATATTTCCTAGAAACCCTTACCATCTTTCAACCAGCCCTACTAATAACCTAGCTAGTTAGAACTTCTGTGTGCCACAGGTACAGCATCTCACCAGTCTATCTCATTCTGAAGGTGCTAGTTACATTCTGTACTAGGCACTCTGAGAATGATTTATGCTTAGCCCATGGTAGAACGTGTTGAAAAGGTCGCTAGTCTAGCGGCAATGAAGGAATGAGTAAGCACAGATAGAGCTGCATCTGAGAGGAAAGATGGTAACTTCAGGCCCAGATGGAAATGAAAAATGATTCTAGCCACTAACACATTCTGGAATCTAAAGTGAAATCTTGGCCCAGGTGAAGTCGACGGCAAAACTCTCATTGAGTTCAACAGGGCCATGAGGTCACTCTTAGATTCAGTGGTAAGTCCGGTAGGACACTGAAACTGCAAATCTTTTTGATAATGATTGGATAGATACCTTGAATTGAATATCAGAGAGGTAGCCGTGTTAGTCTGTTAAAGCAGCAGAGTCCTGTGGCACCTTATAGACTAACTAACACCTGTTAGTTTATAAGGTGCCACAGGACTCTTTGCTGCTTTTACTTGATTTGAATGCAGATGTAAAGATTTTGCCAAAATGCTTCCCCAGCTAACGGTCATTACCTCCATTTTATCTACATTGATTTTAATCCAAGCTGACTTTCATTCAGATCCTAGACCCTGCCAGACACTGGGAGAATATGGAAACAGCTACATCCGGGTTTAACAAAAAGCAGACTGAGGGATGAATGTCATCAACATGTGGATAGCACTATGCCTCATACTGCCTCACAATAACCCACCAGGGACTTCACATAGATGGTAAACAAAAGGGGTGATAGAGCTGAGGCAAGCAGGACTTGACAGCTGAGAGCCCTTAGGGAGGAGGAGCAGTTGTTCATCCCCAACCTCCAGAATCACTCTGAAAGGAACAAGCAGAACCATGCTCTGAGGATTCTATCTATCTCAACCAGGATCCACAACTGAGTCAATACCAACAGCATCACACACTCCATTGAATTCAAAGGTCAAGGAAAGGTAAAGTAGTACTATCAAGAAAATTTGGCCTCTCTTTGCAATAAGGTCAGCCAAATGAGATAAATGCTGTTCCCAGGCAATGCTCCAGTCTGAAGGGGTTGAAGGAATTTGAGGATATCAGATGTTGTTCTAAAAAAAAGGTAGGTTAGGGGCTGCATGCTTTGAGTGTACAAAGTTGCTTTCTTAGTAAGGGCCAGACCACAGAGTTTTCCAGGACTGCCACCTGCTTTACCTCCCTGAGAGGCATGTACAGAGCATACAAATGGGTACAAAGCTATGTTTGAAGAATATAAGCAAAAATATGAAAGTAAATGTTCTAATCTAGGATGGTTTAAAAATGCAGTGGCAAAGCCACAATCTGTTGTTTCCATATAGTGACAGTTCATCAACTATCTGATCTGCTTTTTTCATTCCATTTTTAATCTTAATTATTAATCCTGACCACCAGTAGCATTTCTATTTTTCAAAGTAAGGTCAATATGTGTAGCGTATTTTCTTCGTTTCTTCTAAGAAAATAACTCATTTAACAGTAAAATTGTTGGTTTTGCTTTTCTGCTTCTTCCATCATCATATCTGTAGTATTGGTTAAAATGACACATTACTAACATTGCCTTCAAAATCTGTGCAAAATGAAAGTAGTTGAATAGTTTAGGCAATTCTTTATAGGATATGGAACCTCTTCCCTTTTATATCTCTAGTTCAAATACAACATAAGGTACTAGTGACTAGTCCTTACCATTGCATGGGTCTTCAGATGCAAACTGATCTCAGTCCAATTCCCATTTAATGGACATCTATATAATAAAACCCACCATCATAACTAGTACTATCTGGGGGAACCTTTGTGTCGGCAATCTTAAACTGTGAGATTGAGGACTATAGGGGCCTGGAGATGGAATGGCATTATCCTTTCAGTCTTAGAGGAAAGCTTGTGCATTCAGGTTGCAGGACGGTATAGGAAAGGTTCCCTGGCTTGTAATGTATTTTATCTGTAGAAAAATCAGGGCCTTTAGTTTAGCTTAGTTTTATAGAGTGCTGTGACGTTTTTGTAAAGGGTGGGATGCAAGCCTTATTTGGGCTGGTTTGGTTTCTAGGGCTGTCAGTCTAACACCTTTCACAGGCTTTAAATCCTCTTTTAAAATGCACAAGTCCAAAAATATACAGTGTAATGCTCCTTATATCTGGCAATTAGACTAAAACTGAATGACAGTATTCTGTTCTTTAGGTTTTTTGCAAATGACTTAGTTTTCTCCATCTGTTCAATAAAACTGTAAAAGAAAAGAAACTCTTCATATTTAAGGGCCAGTTCCTGAGGTTTGTCCAGAAGGCACAGAGCCCAAGATGAGGTGGTGTCCAAAAAACAATTTAACATTCCTCTTTTTGCTGCCTGAATTGTGATGCTGCTCTGTGCATCTTTGTTCTCCTCCTGCCTCTACCACGTTAGAGCTGTTTGAGAGCAATGAGGACAGCAACTGGGGCAGCAACTTGAGAGAGGAAAACAAAACTCCACAGGCAGGAACTCAGCATAAGAGATACATAATAGAACTGGCCAGGTCTGACATTTCTGAAAGAAAATGTTTTGACTTACTTGGTTTAAAATGACCATATTTAAAATTTCTCTTTAATTTTATTTACATTTAAAAAAAAAAGTAAAATGATTCAGTCTAAACAAAACATTTCAATTTTGTAGAAATAAGATTTGTTTTGAGGTTTTTGATTTGCCAGAAATTTCAATTTTGGTCAAAACCAGACAGATTTTTTTAATATATTTTAAATTGCCAAAAAACTGAAAAATCCATTTTTCAACCAGACCTGCTTAATTCCCTTGTTCCTGTGGTATGGTGTGCTCACTGAACTGAACTGCCCTTTTGCCAAGGAATATTCCGGCCCCAGCCATCTCTTCGATTGCTCCACAGACATCATCCCTTGTTAGAGCTTTTAGATTCTGTATTTTAGATACCTGATTTCCATTGTGGGCCGCATCCAGTACTACCTGTATGACCCTGAGGATGTCACATGGGCTGCAGCTCTGTGCTGATTGGGTCACAAGTGGCACGTGGGCCGCAGGTTGAGAACCACTGAGGTCTGCTAAACCATCTCAGAAGACAGACAGACAATATTATCTGCATTGTCCCCACGCTGTGTCTTCAGCCCAATGGGGAGAGAAGTTTTTCTGTGCTTACTTTTCAAAGAATACATTTCATAGGTTTACTGGACTATAAAAGAAAAAGGAGTGAACCCCTTAGGTGTCCATCACTTGGGAGATTCAAAGGACCAGAGCTCTTGATATAACAGGATGTTGGGTTGTTCAGCCAAGGGGGAACTGAACATAAGTGAGAAACTTACATAGGCAGAGATTATAACTTGCTGAAATTAGAAGCATATTTTTATTTTTGTTTGTAACTATGTCTATCTTTACTCCTTATATTTCGTATCACTTTAAACCTATGACTTTTTGTTTAATAAACTTGTTTTACTTTTACTATAAATAAATTCAGTGCTGTGGTTGAATTAAGAATGTTTGTCAAACCCCAGTTAAATTAGTAAACTGCTGTCCCTGTCTCTTGAAAGGAGTAGGAAATTAATATCTTCAGTTAGTGGTCCTGGATAGGGCTGGACACTGCAGGAAGAAATTTTCTGCAAGGCATAGTTTGGGCTGGCAGAGTCCTGAAGAGCTTGTTTGGCAAAACAGACAGGCTGGGGCTCCGGGAGTTGTCACATAGCTTAGCACTTGCTGAGAAGGGTAGTAACTCACAATTCTGGGAACCCCAAGCCACTTCATCCAGTGTATGGAAAACATCTGTGTACAGAGCATTTGAACCAAAGCATTTGCATTGACAGAATAAGAGGTTAATCAGTACACAGGCTCATAGCATGTCCAGAAATAGTTCTACCCTAAAATTAGTGGGTTAAGAACTGAGCATTCCTTGTGCAAGAATATTTTACTAGTTACATTTCACTGATGACCCTAGCTGCAAAGCTTGATCCTGACTTAAAAGGAGAATGAACAAAACATTTCAAACTTCAGAAAATGAAACCTCCCTGTCTGTAACCATCAAAGAAAATAAATGAGGGGGAATACCATGTATACACAAGCAGAAAATATTAACTACTTTGCTACATTACATGCTTTAAACAGATAGACTAAAAAACAAGCAGTATGGAACATTTTATATAAATATAGAGTGTGTGTGTGTGTGTGTGTGTGTGTGTGTGTGTGTGTGTGTGTGTGTGTGTGTGTTTATATATATAGACACACACACACACAAGATGTCTGCTTCATGGCTTATTGCAGACCATTCGGTCAATCTGGCATCTCTGTGAGCAATAAAAAAACCATCGTTGTCTACAGTATGTTACTGTTGTTCTGGGTATATATTCCAACGCTTACTATTTATAGTCTTTTTTTTCTTTACATATGATATAGATACAGTAATGGTAAATGTAAGTAGTAAAATATATTTACTAATGTCAAATCTATATAGTAGAGAGGGTGGGTGAGGTAATATCTTTTGTTGGAGCAACTTTTGTTGGACTAACTTCTATTGGAGAAAGAGACAAGCTTTCCAGCTACAACTCTTCTTCAGGTATGATCCACTGTTACCCCCTCTCTGACTCTGAGTTTTGCTGTTGCTAAGCTGTGTGTCAGCTTCCTGAGATACCAGCCTGTTTGCCTTGTCTAGCTAGCAAATTCTTCAGCACTCTGCTAGTCCAAACCTTGCCTGGCAGGTAACAAATCAGTGAACCCTAATTCCCAAGAGAGACATCTCTGCAGTGTCTCTGGTCCCTCTCACTGTGACACTCACAGAAATGATTGTTTGCTTCCTCCAAAGAGACAGAACATACACAAGCCCATTGGTTTAGCTGACATACTTCACTTTAATACACCTCACTGAGATGGTTTTATAATAAAACAAAAATAAATGTATTAACAAAGAAAACAGATTCAAGGGATACTAAGCAAGACTTAAAAAGACAGGTATGGTTCCAAACAAAACAAAACAAAACAAAACATGTTTTTAAGTGACTAATTTAAAGTCCCAACTAGCTTTCTTCTGCAGCTGATAGGAACTGAGGTGACTCAGCAGTAGTTCCTTATGTAATTGTAACTCTGCATCTGAATGTTCAATAGACTAAAATGTTCTTAAAACCCTCACAGTTGTTACAATAAAGGGAGCAATGGAAAAAACATATACCCAATTATTTCTCCAATCACTACATCTTTGTAACTAAAAGTAAAACACAACCAAGAACAACTCATGTAGAAACTCCATGACTCCAGGAAATGTTTAGATTGGCTTATAAACATGGAGTTTCCAAATCAGTAGCAGTTTCCAGTTGTTGCTTTTTTTTCCCCAAAAGAGTCATATTATTATTACGATCGCTTTAGAGTAAACACAGATGATCAAAGTTGCCTTCAAGGGAAGATTTGACCCCTATAAATTGCTGACATTCTTTGTAACCTTTCAAGTCATCAAGATTGAGGCTACTAGTCCTTATGTCCGTTATTATGTTCCTTGCGAATATTCCAGTGTTTTACTAGTGTGTCTCCTGTCCAATGGCATATCAATTTCATATTTCACTTCACACACATCCAACTTTTGCATAATTTGTGTACCTTTCAGTCTACTTTATGTAGTGAAGTGATTTAACTTTTCCTCAGGAAAAGACCTCATAAAAGTAGGTGGTGGCATGCTGTGTTTATGAGTATTTCCTAAGAGCAAGCTGTAGCAATTTCTGTGGGTACAATAGTCTAATAAGACTGGGGAGCTGTTGAGATCCATGTTGGACTTTAACCCTCCAAATGAACACAATTTCCTAGTGGGGCCTTGCTCTACCAGGCACTGAGCACCCAACTCACTGAAATTTCAGCACTTTGCAGACTTGGGATTCAATACAGGAAAATACCTTGTTTCTGTTGTACCCCATTCGGTATAACACAGAGCTTCAAACTGACTTTTAAAAAAACTATGTTGTTTAACGTCCATATAATACCTTATGGACAGTTTTGTTCAGTTTTGCAACTTTTAACAGCACAGCTCATTTCTATCTTGTCTTGTTATTTCATAAATAAGCTATAGGCCTAATCCAAATTATCTGCAGACTTGACCTATAACAGATGTAGAAAAGAACTACCATTGATGTTTTTTCGTCCAGTTAAATCTTCTTCAGGCATATATGTTCCTTTATATGCATGTGGGATATAGATGCTAGAAAAGAGACTACCATCTTCCAAAAAAGAAAAAAAGAGGAGCTGACATTCAAACGTACAGAGTTCACCTTGTGAAAACTGATGTGTTTCAAAAAGGGTGTAGCATCATGAAAGGCATTCAGAAAGAAGTTGGCAAGATGTGACATTGTAAAAGATAATCCACAGGCTTTATTAACATGTCCCAATTTGTACCAATGCCACATTTTCATCCTCTTCTCACTTCAGTGCTGTTTTTCAAGATTAAGCTTTACTAGACTGTTTGCAGTTCAGACCCATAAACCAACACAATCTGCCAAATTTCTATTAGGAATATAGAATTTGAAAGTGAGACTCAAACATCCATCCACTTCACTTGCTGCTCTGACAGTTGCATCTTTCTGTTCAATAAAGGTAATTAGCTGGTGTGTATTTTATTAATTATGTGGACTCAGTTCACTCCTGCTGGTGTGCAAATTACACTCTCCTGAGCCAATAGGGAGTCCCTCTGAAAGATTTATTTTCCCTTGTGCAAAACTAAGGGTCCCTTATTACCCTTTACAGATGCCTTTGGTGGAAATTCTTTGGATGAATTAAGGAAGGCATCTGGCTATAATTGTTATTTAAATCTATAGCAAACATAAATGAAAAGGGCCATTAAAAGCTATGACATATTTACTGAAGTGTGCACTTTACATAAAATATTTCCAATCATACCTGGAGCATTTTCTGTGAGATTAATCAGAGTTTCTCAGTTTCATTTTGCAATTAGCACTGGCTGCTGTAGAACAAATCTTGATGATTACCTGTTCTGTTCATTCCCTCTGAAGCACCTAGCATTGGCCACTATCCAAAGACAACATACTGGGCTAAGTGGACCGTTGGTCTGACCCAGTATGGTCATTCTTATGTTATAATCTTAAATCAAATTAATGGACAGTGAAGGTGTGGCGGCCGGGCAAGTACTCTCCCATCATGTTGCCCTTCACAGTATACAGATGGAGACAAATCCTTTAAATCAAGTATACATTCAGCGGCAGAGCCTCTAAAGGCGCTCTGACAATTTGCATCAGCTGGGGACCTGTCCCACTGAATTTTAAATGGGAAACTGGAAAATTTCCATACTCTAGTATAAATTTGAACACATTCTTACTACCATTACCTAAAACCCTTGCCTTTTTATGCAGCAGCAGCAGCAGTGTGTTTTGTTATTTTTAAAAGAAAAACTTTTTTTCCCCCTCTTCCATCAGGATTTATTTGAAATTGTGGTTTCCTGAGACAGCAGCCAACTTAGCAGTTGCCAATTTAGACCAAAAGATTGACCTGGATTATAGATGATATATAGGTGTAAGGCCAGTGAACATGCTCCACACAGGCCTACCCTTATAACAAGTCCCTTTGTCCCACCCTCTATGGAGATTAGGTAGTTAAATTCATAAGATCACTGGCTCATGGGAGAAATTGAAAGCATTTATGTGAAGAGAAATGTAGCCTGTTCTATAGATTATGAATAAAAAATCCCAGTTATCACTTTGAGAGTTGACAGCTTCTTGTCCCAAGATCAGGCCCAGTGTTGTTAAAATTATTATATAGCTGGGAACCCTGATGTGCATGATTTTTGGTGCTTAGCAGAGTTGTGAATTTAAGCACCAAGGCTCATCTTTGGAAGATGGTGTGCAGGTTTCCTTTGAGGACGAGGACTGAGAGGTCAGATACAGAGTGATCATTTTGTGAAAGTGTTTGCCCATGAGTGATAGGGTGTTTCTGACTTTAATCATTTTTCTTTGTGAATTCATTCAAGAGTATAGAGATTATCTAAGTTCACTCACATAGCTTTTGTTGGGGCATTATGCACTGGATGAGGTATACTCCATGTTGTGATAGGCACCTGTAGGACCCATGTATACTGAAATGTGTGTTGTGTGGGCTGTTGATTGTCATAGCAGTAAAGATATGCCTGCAGGTTTTGCATCTGTTATGGCAGGGTCTGGTGCTGCTTTGAGTTGGTGTGTCTTGGTCTGTGCTTGCTTTTTATGATGAGTTTGGCGAGATTGGAGGGTTATCTGAAGACCATAAGAAGAGGTTTTGGAAAGGTTCCTTTCAGGATGTGGTTCCTATCAAGTACAGTTGTAATTGTTTGATGATACCCCACATGAGTTCCAGTGTGGGCTGGTAGGTGACAACGAGGGATGTGTGGTCAGTGGTTTCATTTTCCTATGCTGAAGCAGGTTCCCTCAGGGAATTTGGAGTGGCCCATTCCATGATGCAATCTATTGGTGGAGTCTTCAAAGGAAATCTGCATAATACCTTCAAAAGACAAGCCTGGGAGCTTAAATTCATAACTCTGCTAGACACCAGAAATCATAGATTCAATAGAGACAATGGTTTTAAGTCTCATCACAACAATCTGTAACTCATTAAGGCCTGATCTACGCTAAGTTAGTCAGTTTAATTACTGTTGAGCTCACAAGCTTGTTTCTTTCATCTACAGAAGTTCATCCAATAAAAGATATTACTTCACCCATCTTGTCTCTCTCAACATTTACATTAGTCTTGATTAGTCAAGATATAAAGGGCTACATTCTTCTCAGCAAACTGGTTTCTTTGCATTACTCATGTAGCACAAAGAATCCGGATGCAGACTGTAACTGGTCTGCTGAGAATTTCTTCTCCAGAGGGAGCTTTCAGAGAGTTCCTTACCCCTAGCACAGCCTATGTGGCTGGGATGAGGAAGCAAAAGGGCAAATCTTTTCCCTGCCCTGTAAATTCTGTGTGTGGTCCCTTAGGAACCTTAGGCAACTGTCATAAATTACAGCAGCCCTAGGATGCTGCAACTTACTTTGGAGCCAGGATAAGAGCAGACGTGACTTGAGAATCAGAAAACTGTAGCACACTCCCTCTTCCTCACCACCAGTGAATGCTGAATGGATCTCAATACAGGAGGGAATCTAGCCCAAAATTCAGAGCACCTTAGACTATGTAATTGCTTCTGCCAAGTAAAGTTTTGAGCATGGAACTATCTATTCTATTGGCAGATTGGTCCTGGATTGGCAGTAAAATATTTATAGAGTTAGAGAGCCTGACTCTCTTTTCCTTCACACCAGTGTACTTTAAATCAAAAGTAACTCTATTGAAATCAGTGGAAATATACGAGGATAGACCTCTACAGTATGGAGAATCAGGTTCCTGGAGCCCAAGTCCAGTCTAGCTGAAAGAAAGTTATGCTGTGTGGCTAGTGTCTCAGCATGTGATTTATTTTTTTTCCTCTGCTTGTGGTTTGGCTCATTCATTTTCCTTGATTTGTTGTAAGTGGCACTTATTTACTATAGTTTTGGTTTTCAGCTCATGTTTACCGTCATTTAAAAATGAAAAGATATAATTGATCTAGAACTACAGTACCCTCTGTCTGCTTTGACACCAGCATGACATGGGCCCAAGTACAAATTCACATACATACACATGCTAAACAAGGAACCTGTGGTTCTGCCCTGTAAGTATAATATTTGTATTGTGGTTTTCCAATCAAAACAAAGTGACAAATAATTTTCTGAGTCTAGCCAGGGCTTGGCATTTGTTTGGAAAGTGAAGTCATTGTAAGGAATAGGTAAAAAACTATACCGTGTATAATGCCAAAGGCAAAGAAGGCTAAAGAAGAGCATCAGCAGCAGGAACAGAAGAGTAGATGAGTGAAGGGGCCTGCCCACACACACCTACTCTACACTGTCTTGACATCTCACTGCTTCACTCTCTGATGTCATCCATTCCTCCTTCCAGACTGCATTCATTCTCTCTCTCTCAGACACAAGCACTATTGCAATTGCCAATTAATTGTTCCATCTTTATTGCCACTGCTATTTAATTGCTCTGACCATCCATCCTTATTGCCATTTAACCAATCTTCTTTCACTCATTCGCCTTTTCTTGAACCTCCTGCCTCCTTCATCTCCCTTCTTCTGCTGCTTTTCTTCTTCACTCCCCCGTCCTGTACTCCCACATTCCCACTCTATGTTCACAGCTACCTCTATTCATGAGAATGCTGCTTCATGTCCACCAAGATAGTCCTGCCTGGAAACATACATAAAGCCGAAGAGAGGGCAGGGAACAGGTAACAAAGGGTCTGTTTACATTGCCAAGCAATTTGGACTAAGGTGGTGTGGATGGCAGTGCACACCAAAGTGCTATGCTATCATGCCCTCTCATCCTCACTGTGTGGAGGCCACAGGTGTGAACTTAAAGCTACCACATTCACCTGCTATTGACACCCACTTAGTCCGAACTGTATGGAACCTGATGGGAAAGGAAGGGGTGGGTTCTGCTGGCACACTGAGTCTGGTGTCTGTACCCTGATGGTTATAACAGAGGTGAGGGTGGTTGTAGAGAGAAAAGTTCTAGAGGGTGGTCTGTGCAGTTCAGAGGGAAGAATCTTAAGAGCAGAAGCCTGAGCTGAACTTGGTCATGTTATTGTTCATTTCTTTGTTAATAAAGCCAGTACCCAAAAAGGGGGTACATTTTTGGCTGTACACAGTGTGTGGAATTTTTTGTGGCCAGGTGACGTACTCAGTCTGCATTAAAACAAAGTGAGTCACTGAGAAGCACACCCCAACTTTTGTTACTATAGTCCTGGTGAATCAACATTAAAAGGGTGCAAAAGAGGTTTGAGATATTCTTTCACTCATTGCAGAGGACTCATTTGGAGCCACTTTTCCCCACCATTCAGCTCTCCTCCTGTGGTATTTATGTAGTAAGTGGTGATCTGTGCTGCTATATTTAGGTGGATACTGAAGCTATCTATCTTCAAAGATGATGGCGTTAAGTGCCAAAGCAGTTCAGTTACTGTGTGTCCTGCTGCAGCGTCTCAAGTGGCTAAAAGTCCAATTCTTGAGGGACAAGTCCTTGCCACAGATAACGCAGGCCTAAGGTGCAGGGCCGGAAGATAAAATCAGCATGTTACTAGCTTTCTCAAGTACTTTGGTGTCAGGAACTTTGGCTTCCCACTTGATATTTAAAATATGAAAAAGACAGTGGGTGTGGAAGGTGTTGAGCCTTCTCTCATGCCTGCTGTAGGTGGTCCAGCACTCACCACCAAAGAGCAGCAAGCTCAGAACACATCTGGTAGGGCCATATCTTTGTGTTCATTGTCAGTTTCCTGTTATCCCACTGCCTTTAAGTACCTAGCAGCATTCAAATAACAGTCTCAGCCATTGCTTACATTAAAGGACTTGTCCTCCTGATTGAGCCATCTCCCAGTGTGTCTGTCAGTGTCTTGATCTTACACTGGAGTGCATCATCTTCTTGATATTAACAAATTTACTTGTAAATTCTCAAGATATCCATTGTATACTGAAAGAGTTAGTGCTGTCATTCTGGGAGAGATATATACTGTATATGTCATACATAATAAAGGACATGAATCCCTGCTTTAAATGTAAAACTCATCTCAACCTTGACTATGGAGCTTCAAATGGTGCTTCTAAAATACACATAAGCATATATTACTTTGAATTCTGTGGCCAGTAGTGCAGAACAACTTTGAGCTCCTGGTTTCATGAGCCAGTGTAGCTACAAGAAGCTAAATGCTCAGCAACCCCAGATAACTTCTTTATAAATAAAGCCCATCACTATCAAATTTCATAGCCTAAGTCTCTCTAAAGGCCTGTTGACATCATAGAATATCAGGGTTCGAAGGGACCTCAGGAGGTCATAACTCCAACCCCCTGCTCAAAGCAGGACCAATCCCGAACTAAATCATCCCAGCCAGGGCTTTGTCAAGCCTGACCTTAAAAACCTCTAAGGAAGGAGATTCCACCACCTCTCTAAGTAACCCATTCCAGTGCTTCACCACCCTCCTAGTGAACTGGACCCCCCCAGTTCCACCCCCCAACTGCCATAAACAGACAGTCCAGGGTTAATTCATTTTTTACCTGTAAAGGGTTAAGAAGTTCACATAGCCTAGCTGATACCTAACCAGAGGAACCAATGGGGAGACAAGATGTTTTCAAAGAGGGAGGAGGGAAATCAGTCTTTGTCTGTTCAGAAAAATGTTGTGCCGGAGTGAAGGATCCAGGAATCAGCCATCTAACATTTCTTAAAAGTAGTAAGTGTTTAGAAAAGGAATGTATTAGATTATGTTTATTTTCTTTTGTGACTTCGTTTTTCATAGAGGGAGAATCAAATTGGATTTCTTTGTGTAACTAAGGTTTTTGCCCAGAGAGACGTCCTCTGTGTTTTGAATCTGTTGTCTGTGAGAGTAGCTTGCATGCTAATCTCCCAGAGGTATTCCTTTCACCCTTTTTCTTTAATTAAAAGTCTTCTTTTAAGAACCTGATTGATTTTTCCTTGTTATAAGATCCAAAGGGTTTTTTGGATCTGGGCTTACTAGGAATTGGTGGGAGGTGAATCAGTCTCGATCCTGCCAGGAAAAGGGGGATAAAGACTGGGGAAATATTTGGGGAGAAGACAGAGTTTCCAAATAACTCTCCCATAAACGTTTGTTTAAACTATTTCGTGGTGGCAGCTACTTGATCTAAGCTGGTAAATAAGCTTAGAGGTTATCTCATGCAGGTCCCCACATCTGTACCCTAAAGTTCAGAGTGAGGGTGACACCTTGACACTAATCTAAACCTTCCCCACTGCAACTTGAGACCATTACTCCTTGTTCTGTTATCTGGTACCACTGAGAACAGTCTAGATCCATCCTCTTTGGAACCCCCTTTCAGGTAGTTGAAAGCAGCTGTCAAATCCCCGCATTCATTCTTCTCTTCCCAGTTCCCTCAGCCTCTCCTCATAAGTCATGTGCTCCAGCCCCCTAATCATTATTGTTGCCCTCCTCTGAACTCTTTCCAGTTTTTCCACATCCTTCTTGTAGTGTGGGGCCCCAAAACTGGACACAGTACCCCAAATGAGGCTTCACCAATGCTGAATAGAGGGAAATGATCACGTCCCTCTATCTGCTGGCAGTGCCCCTACTTATACAGTTGCAAATGCTGTTAGCCATCTTGGCAATAAGGGAACACTGTTGACTCATATCCAGCTTCTTGTCCACTGTAACCCCTAGGTCCTTTTCTGCAGAACTGCTGCCTAGCCACTCGGTCCCTGGTCTGTAGCAGTGCATGGGATTCTTCCATCCCCAGCGTAGGATTCTGCACTTGTCCTTGCTGAACCTCATCAGATTTCTTTTGGTCCAATCCTCTAATTTGTCTAGGTCCCTCTGTATCCTATCCCTACCCTCCAGCATATCTACTGCACCTCCCAGTTTAGTGTCATCTGCAAACTTGCTGAGGGTGTAACTGATCCACGCCATCCTCCAGATTATTAATGAAGATATTGAACAAAACCAGCACCAGGACCAACCCTTGGGGCACTCCACTTGATACCGGCTGCCAACTAGACATGTAGCCATTGATCGCTATCCATTGAGCCCGATGATCTAGCCAGCCTTTCTATCCACTTTATAGTCCCTTCATCCAGCCCATATTTCTTTAACTTGCTGACAAGACTACTATGGGAGGCCATATCAAAAGCTTTGCTAAAGTCAAGGAATAATGCATCCACCGCTTTCCCCTCATCCACAGAGCCAGTTATCTTATCAGAGAAGGCAATTAGGTTAGTCAGGCAGCGCTTGCCCTTGGTGAATCCATGCTGACTGTTCCTGATCACTTTCCTCTCCTCAAAGTGCTTCAAAATTGATTCTTTGAGGACTTGCTTCATGATTTTTCCAGGGACTGAGGTGTGGATGACTGGTCTGTAGTTCCAGATCCTCCTTCTTTCCTTTTTTAAAGATGGACACTACATTAGCCTTTTTCCAGTCATCCAGAATCTCCCTCAATCACCATGAATTTTCAAAGATAATGGCCAATGGCTCTGCAATCACATCAGCCAGCTCCTTTAGCACCCTCGGATGCAATGCATCTGGCACCGTGGACTTTTCTAAATAGTCCTGAACCACCGTTTTCTCCACCTTCTTGTTGCTAACATACCTGTCGAAACCTTTCTTGTTACTCTTAATATCCCTTGATAGCTACAACTCCAATTGTAATTTGGGCTTCCTGATTTCACTCCTGCATGCCTGAGCAATATTTTTATACTTCTCCCTGGTTATTTGTCCAGTCTTCCACTTCTTGTAAGCTTCTTTTTTATGTTTATAATCAGCAAGGATTTCACTGCTAAGCCAAGCTGGTGGCCTGCTATATTTACTATTCTTTCTACACATCAGTGGAAGTTGGATCTGGGCCTCCTGTTATTAATCTGTCTAGTCACAAACCTTTCCACAAATAGTGCTAAATTAATCTTGTAACTTGAAAGAGATTTGATGACTGTTTTCTCACTAATTCCATTCTTGTATTATGTAAGTGTCTCTTGGCAATATTAGCAGCTTTCATCTTACACTACCTAGTTGTTAATGTGATAGCCTTTTAAATGGTCCCCAATGTGATGCAAAGGTGCAAAATTACTTATTCTCGCTGCTAGGTTCTCCCGGGGACGTGAGTTCTTCTACAGACTTAACATGCTTTACCTCATATTAAAGTTCGATAACATAATATAGGTTTTATTAATATGATACTTTATAAAATCACTCATGAAATTAAACTTTCATATCTTATTTAGTAAATTCAATATGAAATTCTGCAAGTTTGACAACACAATCTGACTGTGTTAACAATTTTTATATTACATTCGGCAAAGGGCTCTGCTGGATTGCCTGCAGGCTTTTCTTTCAGGCATTATTCAGCCTCTTCAATATGCATTAAGCTGCTGGAGCATTACTATCATGCTCTAAAAAGTCATTAATAGGACTTTCATCTTTCCATGCTGATAAAATTAATGGAATACAGTTTGTGCCTACTACTGACATGCTGAGGCAAAGCCAAGATGTTCATTTCAGAAGTTGTAGCGCATTATTGGACCATAAGTTCCTGGTCCATTAATGTAATGTTATATCCCATTTTTGAGATGAGGAATCCAGGAAATTGCTGGGCTTTTCTTTCTAAATGAAGTCCGAGATGACAGAAGCTATGCGGCATGTTCTTCCACTCAGGTCATTATGGTTGATCAGAAATAGATCTATTCATAAAATCTCAGGTTCTATGGACTTTGAACAGCTGATACCTGAAAGGGTTTATTTCTAAATGTTTCTGTACTTTTATGGGTAACGCATTTAAATAAGTGACTGGCAAAAATGCAATCTGGTATAAAGCATTATATGCTGACCTTTAAAGGCTTGCAGATTGTTTTGTGTCACTAAATAGCATTCCCTCTTCGGACTAGGTTATGACATTACAATCTGCCTTGAGTACGGCATGTAGCTGTGTCATCCCATGACAAGACCAGGGAGGGCTTTGTGAACCTCAAAGAAGAAGTAATCTCTCATTTTTCTGAGGTGAAATAAATTGCTGTCCATCATGTTAGGGGGGAAGAGCCAAGGCTCCAGCCCCACATGCCAGCTCCCTGGCCACCTGCACAGGAGCGGGAGAAGCAGCTCTACAGAAACTACTACCTTCCCTGCAATGCAGGTAGCTAATGTAGGAAGTAAGAAGGGGCTTTCCCCTCTTATACCCCTGCATAGCATTGTAAGGGTAGGGCATAGTCCTGCCCATTCTTTTTAGCCTTTCCTAGGTGACCTGTATAAACGGTTATCCAAATAACATCTGGGACTTCCAATTGTTCTCATACCCTCTTAATTGATTGTAGTAGCTTCCTCCTTGAAGCATATTCCCTTACAGCTGGAGTCTTCTGTCTTTCATGAGCGAGACAGGAATTAAGAAATTACTAACTCTGTTAGAAACCAATATTTTTAGGTTTTTCAGTGTAGCACATGAGATTTATTTCATCCATTAAGATTCAACTGGTCTCTTTATACTTTCCTATTTGGGCTTGTTCTTTCCCTTATTTCTTTAAAGTGAAATAATACTGTATTTTACTACAAACTGAAAGTTTTGAGCCTGTCCTTTTTTGGATAGGATACAACTTCAGGTATGAAAATTTCAGTATTATTTAAATGTGATGTGTTCAGGCTAAAATATTTTCTGTAATAGAGGAAAAATTTGCTGAAGCTAAATTCTTCTTGTATCCTCGTACTGCTTCCTGCCATATCTGTGCATGTGCAATTGCCCAATCGTTATGCTTTTCCAGGTCAGTGGTTCCCAACCAGGGGTACATGTAGGTTTTCCAGCGAGTACATCAACTCCTCTAGATATTTGCCTAGTTTTTACAACGAGATGCATAAAAACCACTAGCAAAGTCAGTACAGAATAGGATTTCATACAAACAATAACTGGTTTATACTGCTCTATATACTGTACCAGGGGTGAGCAACCTATGGCACATGGGCCAAAGGTGGCATGCAAGCTGATTTTCAGTGGCTCTTTGCTGCCGGTCTGGGGTTCCATTCGCTGGCCCCCTGCCAGCCGGGGTCCCAGCCACCAGTCCCGGGAGCTTCACTGCCGGCCTGGGGTACCAGCCTCCGGCCTCACTCAGCCTGCTGCCAGTCTAGGGTTCCGGCCACCAGCCCTATGCCAGCTGGGGTCTTGGCCGTGGGACCTGCTCAGCCTGCTGCCAGTCTGGGGTTCCGGCTACTGGCACCCTGCCAGCCCACTGCTGGCCTGGATGGATGGAACCCCAGGCCAGCAACAGGCTGAGAGGGGCCAGCGGCCAGGACCCCGGCTAGAAAGGGACCAACTCAACCTGCTGCCAGTCTGGGGTTCTGGCTGCTGGTCCTGCTCAGCCTGCTGCCGGCCTGAGGTACCGGCCGCTGGCCTGGAGCTCTGCAGTCACCCCCTGTCATGGTATAATTCCCCCACTCTGAACCTTAGCGTCCAAAACATGGGGTACCGGCATGAATTCCTCTAAGCTCAATTACCAGCTTAGTACTTGTAGCGCTGCCACCAACCAGGAATTCCAGTGCCTGGTACACTCCGGTCCTCCAAAAACCTTGCCCGGGGACCCCCAAGACCCAGTCCCTCTGGATCTTAACACAAGGAAAGTAAACCCTTTTCCCCACCATTGCCTCTCCCAGGCTTCCCCTCCCTGGGTTACCCTGGAAGATCACTGTGATTCAAACTCCCTGAATCTTAAACAGAGAGGAAAATTCACCTTCCCCCCTCCTTCTCTCTCCCCCTCCCAGACTCTCCCTGAGAGAGAAAGTAATCCTAACACAGAGAGAAAATTAACCGCTCTCTCCCCCTTCCCTCCTTTCTCTCCACCAGTTCCCTGGTGGATCCAGACCCAGTCCCCTGGGGTCTCACCAGAATAAAAAAAACAATCAGGTTCTTAAACAAGAAAAGCTTTTAATTAAAGAAAGAAAAAACAGTAAAAAATTATCTTTGTAAATTTAAGATGGAATATGTAACAGGGTCTTTCAGCTATAGACACTGGGAATACCCTCCCAGCCTATGTATACAAGTACAAATTGAAATCCTTTCAGCAAAATACAAATTTGAATTCCTTCCAGCCAAATACACATTTGAACTCCTTCCAACCAAATACACTTTTGCAAATAAGGAAAACAAACATAAGCCTAACTCGCCTTATCACCTAGTACTTACTATTTTGAATTTATAAGAACCTGTATCAGGGAGATTGGAGAGAAACCTGGTTGCACGTCTGGTCACTCTCAGAACCCAGAGAGAACAACAACCAAATTCTAACAGCACACACAAAAACTTCCATCCCTCAAGATTTGAAAGTATCCTGTCCCTTGATTGGTCCTCTGGTCAGGCGACAGCCAGGCTCACTGATCTTGTTAACCCTTTACAGGCAAAAGAGACATGAAGTACTTCTGTTCTATTAACTCTTAACTATCCATTTATGACACCCCCAGTTGTGGCCCATTGGCCCCAGCCTGGGGCAGTGAGGGGTGCAGACAGGGGCAAAAAGGGGCACAGCTTAGCACCCCCACATTACAAATTGTTCCAGGCCACTGGGATATTTTTAAGTCCTGACTGGCTGCTTATATCAGGCCACATGGAACAGTGCACTGAGTTTGACATTGTGTGTTCCCTCTGTCTGCTCTATATACTGTGAGTTGAGGGGTACATTTGACAAAACATCGGCTCCTAAGAAAGCAAAGTTAGATGTCCATTCGTTTCAGCCTTCTTGGACAGACACATTTGGATTTATTCAAAAGAAGGACCTTTGCTGTTTGTGCTTTCTCTTGTGAAAGTGTTGTTTGTCACATATCAAGTGTTCAACATTTTGAAATGAAACACGAGAAAACCTTTCTTGACTAAGCAGACAAGACAGAATCGATCAAAAAGGCAGTAGCAGGATATGAGAAGCAAAGCAGTGTTTTTAAATGCTTAAACGTAAGTACAAATCAAGCTACAGAAGAAAGTTACAAGATTGCACAGTGCATTGCAAAAAAACAGAAACCTGTTTACTGATGGGGAATATATAAAAGAAGTTTTTCTCAGCAGTTTGGAGGTTTTGGTCAATGATTTGCCAAATAAAGGTATAATCATATCTAGAATAAAAGAACTGCCTGTCTCTGCCAGAACAGTTGACAGACGCATGGCACAATAAGGGGGAAGATTAGCGGAAAGTTTTGTAAACCATTTTGAAGAATCATAGATGTTAAGTTCAGAAGGGACCATTATGATCATCTAGTCTGACCTCCTGCACAGCACAGGCTACAGAATCTCACCCACCCACTCTTGTAATAAAGCCCTAACCTATGTTTGAGCTATTGAAGTCCTTAAATCATGGTTTGAAGACATCAAGGTTGTTACCGAAATGTCGGGTCCGCCTAGCTGAGAGCCAATGACAGCCAGACAGGGATAAGGAAAGGTTGCTTTATTCTGCAGAAGAAAGGAGAGTTCTGTACCTTGGTACAAAAAATTCTACTCCATACAAAAACCAAAAATCTTTTATACACACTCACACACAGGCTTCGGTCGTGTTAGCATGTAATTGGTGGTTAGCAAACCCTGCAATTTTGCAATCTGCTCAGCAGAAACTGGCTTAGGACCAGCTTCTACTGCCTCAAGACTGATAAGGGAAGACAGTTCAAAAGTTCAGGCTACTGTGTCCGTGAGGTGTCCAGTTTCTTCTAATGGTTGCCAGCTATTGTAAGGCTACTAGCTGTTAAGGGGTCGCTGCTGACTGTCACAAGGTGAAGACAATCCTACAGCAAGTGACACGTGCCCCACGCTGCAGAGGAAGGCAAGGAAGAAGGAGGAGTTGACATCAGAAAAATATTTTGTGTAACAACAGATGGTGCTCCTGCCATGATTGGAAAACAAGAGATTTGTAAAGTTACTTGAAGATCAAATTGTCTGCCCAAATTTCACTGTATCATCCATCAAGAAAACCCTAAATATCTAAGTGTGCTAAAATGTCTAATTCAGAGCTTAATAATGTGACGAATACAGTAGTGCAAATTGTTAATTTCCTTGTTGCTCGATCTGCTTTGACTCACAGACAATTTCAAACACTGCAAGAAAAGATGGACAGTGCTTATACCGACATTCCATTTCACAGCAACATTCGGTGGTTAAGTTGTGGCAAGGTTTTGATGCACTTTGTAAACTGTTTCAATGCAAGCTAGGCCTTTTTGTCGGAAAAAGGACAAAACTACCCTGAACTGGATATAACAAATGGCTGTGTAAGCTTATGTTTCTAACTGGCATCACTGCTCACCTAAACGAGCTCAACCTCTGTCTCCAAGGCGCAGGGCAAACAGTTCTGGATCTTTATGAAGCCTGGAAGGCATTTGTTGTAAAACTAGGAGTTTTTTCTCAGGATATTGAAACTTCAATTTTCTGCTACTTACAACATTTGAAGTGTTCTGTCATTGCTCTGTCAGTGTCGATGAGATTGGCATGTACATGCAAGAACTGGAGTCAGAATTTTCTGACAGATTTCAAGATTTCTGGCAATTTTGACCCAACGCTTTCTTTTCTAATTGAACCTGAAAAGTTCAATGAAAGCAACTTGGATGTGTCTGTATTTCAGTGGATGGGTGTTGAAGATTTCAAATTGCAGCTCATTCAGTTAAAAAGCTCAGAATTGTGGACATCAAAGTTTGTAGATCTGCGGAGTGCACTTGAAGCTACCAAGAGAGATCATGGGGCCTCTATTCTGACCTGCTGGACGTCCCTGCAAGTGAAATTTAACTGTTTGAAGAAAATTGTGTTTGCAATGCTTTCGGCATTTGGATCCACATACCTGTGTGAACAGGTATTTTCACATGTTAAATCTGTCCTCTATCCCTCTCGGAGCCGGTTAACAACTGATCACTCAGAAGCCTGTGTGAAGCTTAAAGTATCCAAATACATGCCAGACATTGGAAAACTCAGCAAAGAAAAGCAAGGGCAAGGATCACACTAAACTGATAAGCTCTGCATTTTAATTTAATTTTAAATGAAGCTTCTGAAACCTTTTAAAAGCCATATTTACTTCAGATACAACAATAGTTTAGTTATATAATATAGACTTATAGAGAGAGACCTTCTAAAAACATTAAAATGTGTTACTGGCACACAAAACCTTAAATTAGAGTGAATAAATGAAGACTTGGCACACCACTTCTGAAAGGTTGCCGACCCCTTTACTATACACTGAAATGTGAGTACTATATTTATATTCCAATTGATTTATTTTATAATTATTTGGTAAACATTAGAAAGTAAGTAATTTTTCAGTAACAGTGGGCTGTGACCCTTTTGTAAGGAAGTCATTTTTAAGTGAGGTGACACTTGGGATATGGAAGACAAATCAGACTCCTGAAAGAGGTACAGTAGTCTGGAAAGGTTGAGAGCCACTGCCCCAGGTCACTGGAAGAGTATTCACACTCAAACAGCTGGCATCACAGGAGATGTTTCATATTTTGAGGCACTTGCTTTAGTCACAGATATTGGGCCAGTGACGTAGCATCACTTGATTCTCGCATTTCTAGATCGTCTAGTTCCAGTGTGGACTCGATTAAGGCAATGCCGGGGTGACTAACACTGGGTGGTGGGTGATCAACTGGTGGGAGTTGGAGCACACAGGCTTACAAGGCTGTTCTCTACACTTGTTTTACATAACTGAACCCTCGTCTGTTTAGATGACATGTTAGGGATTTAATAGTGGCAGGAAAACTCTGTTGTGACTTCAGTCAGCTCAGTGTCGGTATTATATAGCAGATGTCTCAGATCTGTGCACTGCCTTGTGAGCTCAACTCAACTAGCAAAATTGAAGCTGAATTGAAACTCATGTATAGTTTGTGCATTCTATGAAACTTCCACTGGGAGAAAAAAAATCTTCTTTGAGTGCAGTATATCTGTAAGGAGACAGCATTCAATCTGGCAAGCTGGGATAGGCCTTTTCAGCAGCAAAGAGCAATGAAGCTTTCCAGAAGCAGGCATTGTGTACTGCCAGTTTCACATTAACTGTAGGCTCCAGAAATCCTATATGCTGTTTACTTCCTCTTCCCCTCCTGCCCATTATTGAGCTAGAAAGGTAATATCACAAGTGTCAACGCTAATGCCTTCAGATGAAGGGAAAGTGTGTGTTTTTTGCCTGGAGAAATCATTTCTTTTTTTCAATAGCAATGATAACTAAATGGTGCATATGTTTTCAAACAGTGGATACTGAGTCTTCTTTAAAATCCCTTTGGAAAAAGTTACATTGTTCTAAAATGAAATAACCGTGTTCACACAGTTCAAGAGCACACTTGAAGAAACCTGTCTGGCAGACTTTTTGTTGTTCCTCATTGCTGCAGTCCTTTTCCTAGCACATTCTGTTGCACCTGAAAAACCAACAGAGAGCCTCAGTCAGAGCCTGGGGCGAATAAAATTGTTTTTTCCGAGAGAAAGAAAAACGCACCAAAGTTCACGAGTCAGCATACTAAAACACAGTTTGATATAAGGGTGATGAACATGGCTTAAATGCACAGACAGAGGTTGCCAAGATTTTAAAGAGCGTCTAGTGATTTGGGTTCCTTAAGTTTTGAAAGAACTTAGAGGGACCTGAAGCTTTCATTCACTAAAGGCCAGATTTTCAAAGGTATTATTAGCTAAAGGTGCAGATAGGCACCTAGTGGGACTTTCAAAAGTGCCTGAGCATTTTAGGTGCCCAGCTCCCACTAGGCTCCTATCTGTGTCTTTAAGTGCGTAAATATCTGGCCATAAGCCCTTTCTTAGGGGCAGAGCTGCTTCCTTCAAGGACATTATGCAAACAAACAAAAACAGTGAATGGTACCAAAAGCATTACGTAGTGTCAGAAATCATCTAAAACAGTGGGTTTCAACTTGTGGTCCATGGACCCCAGGGATTCACAGACTATGTCTAAGATTTCCAAAGGGGTCCTTATCTCTTCAAAATATTTTAGAAGTCCGTAGATGAAAAACAGTTGAAAATCACTGTTCTAAAGTGCAGAAGAAGCCTAAGAAAAGACATCAAGTCCATATAGGAGCTGTGAAAATGTACTTTTTCCTGAGCAGTGGATGAAATTTAAACCACATATGAGAACTCCTTTTCACGAGTGCCCTGAAATCTAAATATGAGGAAGAAAAATGTTCTTATCTACCACTTTGGAATGGGGACAAATGTAGAGATGTTTATAATACCCTGAAAGAGATTACACCTGAAGAGGAAGAAAATAGGTGAGGGTACATTTAACACCTTGAAAACTAACCCAACAGTGGTACAATGAACATTTTGTAGCCAAATACAAGGTCCAACTGAGCCCATAGAACACACTCTGACATAGTTAAAGTTTCTAGATAAAGATTGTATTTACTGGAATAAATGAAATGACTAAGGACAGGATAGTGTTTGGCACAAATTTGCATGAAAAGCTTATAAATCAGTTTGCTGAGCTTAATTTTAAAAAAGTGATCAGTCCTGTTATAGCTCAGGGCAAACATAAAGCTAAACAAGAAGTGTTATTCCAGACATAACCACAGGCACACTAAAGTCCTACCTCTTCTCCAGGAAGGAGGGAAAGAGGGTGTTTGTGCAAAATCATAAGTCAGTGACCGTCTGGCAATGTCAAAGGCAAATTGCACACACCAAGAGCCTGTCTTGACATACTCAAAAAACATTGGCTCTGGCTGCAAAAAAAATAATCCAAGTGGTGCTGATTTCCATTCTGTACTATTTCCAAACTGCAAAACAGTTGCATTCACCAGGAGGATGTGATGACACTTTTGACCACACCTTTTTGTTTTCCTCCAAAATTCACAGAGAAACCAAAAGACACAGACAACAATCATGTTGTGTGTCCTGGCAGTATGGTAAAACCGCCTAAGTGAACATTGGGCATCAAATAGGTTTCAGCAAATATTTAATATTAAACATGATTTTTTTTCTGTAACAAGGGGTGTAATGACATTGGGAGTTATATGATGGCTTTCTGCTAGGTGGTTTTACATGTTTCATTTAACCAGCTTTATAGGAGTTATATCTGAGCGGAACGCTGATTGTTAGGGGAAGTGGAA
The DNA here is from genome assembly GCF_025201925.1 of Gopherus flavomarginatus. Taxonomy (NCBI): domain Eukaryota; kingdom Metazoa; phylum Chordata; order Testudines; family Testudinidae; genus Gopherus; species Gopherus flavomarginatus. The sequence goes on along the minus strand of NC_066617.1, from coordinate 198,132,326 downwards.
TTCTTTTCAAACCCCCATCTTAGCACCAGTAACATTGATTTTCTCTAAGTCCCTTTTGGGCCATATCTATACAAGGCACATTTCTAACAATTTTGCATTGTTTGCTTACATCATTTCAGTTCCACCACTATTAGCAACTCTGGGAGTCTTAATGCAGGATGGGCCACCAGGTATTCCTTGTGTTTTGAACACATAGGATGAAATCCTGGTCCAGTTAAATGAATGGGAGTTTTGCCATTGACTTAATGGGGTCAGGATTTAAGCCCATGTCTTCCAACCCTGCTCAGAATTGATGCAGTGGTGAAAATGTTTATGGTGGCTGCTGACCTTCTATACTAGGGTGCCCAACGTTGCTAATGTTAGTGGACCTGTAATGGTTTTACTCATCGTGACCTTTTTTTAGGAAAATGTCCCTAGTGTAGATAGGGGTTTTGGCTGACAGGTATTGAACTGCTGAGAGGATATAGTCATGCAAGCGAACTAAAACATGGCATGGTGTCAAAATATTGCAATAACATACCGGATGATATTAAAGTATGATGATGTGTGAACCAGTTTTGCTTGTGAGTTCTCCAAGGAAACTGCCTTTGTGTTTAAAGCTGCAGGAGTAAATTATCCTCGGTAGACTAAATCATTGCATCTAACACTGTATACTGATCTAATTATTGTTTTATCATTCAGAAGTTACACTTTGATTTGTAAATGTTGTGATATCTGTGGCCAAGTATTTCAAATGATGTTAGCACAATTTGACAGGTCAATGTGGAATTTGGTCATATCGATAAGAATTGAGGGTTGTTTAGTCTCTGCCCTATATTAGACTTAATTCCTTTGAGAAGAGCTGCCAGTCTCTATGAGTGCCTGTCAGCTTCAGATTGTCAGCATCATGCCAGCTGGGCATGTCACATCCTGATACTTATGACCTTGGATTTAAACATCAAAGCAGAGTTTCAGAGGAGAAACAGATATGACTAGTTTAGTGCTGTAGCGGTGAAGATAAAGCTCAGAGTGAAACTTAACATATCAAAACAGTCAAGACTGAGCCAAGTGGACCTCAGGACTTAAACTGTTGCTATACTTTGGGTTTTCTAAACTGAAAATAGCAAAATCATGGGAGCATATCTTGGAAACCATTATCAGTTTCGTGCGAATTTCATTTTCTGAAAGGCTGAACAGGTTTGGAAAATTACAATTTGTGCCTCAGATTACAAATTACTGGGGTTTCATTACTGGCATCCCTTTCAAATAGCTGTTGGCTGTGCTATTGTGTACGTGATCTTCCAGGAATGGCATTGTTGGCAATATATAACTTACTAGTTCAGTGGTGCCACTTCTGCTAGTGATACCTCAAGGATCAATACCGCAGCATTGCAATTTGGTAAATAATTGGGGCACCTGCAAATGGACAGTGGGTGATTTCATTTTGCTTCCTCTCTATTTTAGTCATCATACTAGGGTAAATATTCACTTCTGTAAGCAATGGATTAGCTACAACAGGCTAGTAAGCTAAATAATGGGAATTGCAGATCTTATCCCCAGCAGATGCTGCTGGAAATTCACTTAGGGATGTTACTTTGCTGATAGATTACTTTAACATTCAGAAAAGTTACACTGACATAGCTTTATGCATAAAGTTGGAAATTTACTCCTAAGGGCCTAACTTAAACCAGCAAAGGCCAGGAAATTCAAATCAATGGTTGTCGTTCCACTCACCCCCTTCTAGAAACATTTCCTCACTGGGGTGAGATAAGATCATGATGTCAGTCTGGATGGTTAAGCTATATGGACCTGATCCAGTTCTTATTGAAGTCCAAAGAAAAACTCCCACTGGATTTCAGTGGAACTTGGATCAAGCCCTATTTACATTGCTTTTATATAATTTATTTCTATAGTCTTAAGTCACTTTAATATAGTGTTACTTTGTTTAAATGTAGCGGTTATATAGTTATTTACAAATGGTCTGTTTATGATCAGTCAATAGTACACAGGTTTAAGACTGTGTGCTAAAAATTCCAATTAAACTGTTGATGGGAGAAACTTCTTGTACTTCTGTAATATCCTATCTTGTAAATGAAAGAGCCAAGGCAACTTTAAAGTGATTTTTAAACAATTCATTATTTATTCATGTAAAATACATTTTGTGTACATCAATTTCTCTCTCTCACACACACACACAATCACATTGTTTTCTCATGCATGTTCTCCTCTCTCCAGATGCCCTGGTTCTGGCTGAAGACCATGTGACTCTTTCCATGGCTCAAAGACCAGAGAGGATATGGGGTATTCCCTCTACAGAAGGGCTGAAGGAAGGCAATCAATCCTAGCTCAACTTGGAGCAGAACTTGGATCCCCCCTGTGGCAGAGCATGGCCACTAGATCACTTTCCCAAATTTACTGATTCCTTCTATGTAAAGAATCTGCTATGAGTGAGTTTTGTCTTTGTTTCAGTGCAGCTAGAATTCCTGTTGCAGTCAGCCTAGCCTTTCTACAGTATGGGTAGTCTTGGAAGGATTAAATATTTATCGGTTAGTGTCACTAAATGTCATCTCTGCCATATGCACACTGTCATAAACAGATGGTTAAGGGTTAATGTCTCTTTTACCTGTAAAGGGTTACAAGCAGTGAACCTGGACCACCTGACCAGAAGACCAATCAGAAGAGAAGATACTTTCAAATCTCGGTAGAGGAAAGTCTTTGTTTTGTGTTGTTTGTTTGTCTGTTGTTCTCTCTGGGTTCTGAGAGTAACTAGACATACCTACAGGCTCTTTAATTTTCTGTTCAAATAGTAAGTACAAGTACAAAGGCGGTTTAGTCTTTTTGATTGTTTTCTTTATTTGCAAATGTGTATTTTGCTGGAAGGATTTTAATATATATTTATGCTGCGGGGAAGGCTTCTCTCTAGTGTCTATAAGCTGAAAGACCCTGTAACCTTTACCATCTTAATTACAGAGACAACTTTTACTTTTTTTCTTTCTTTTATTAAAAACTTTTCTTTTTTAAGACCTGATTGATTTTTTCCCCTTGTTGAGGCTCAAGGGAATTGAGTCTGTACTCACCAGGGAATTGGTGGGAGACAGGGAGAGAAAAGAGGAGGGGGGAAGGTGCATTTCCCTTTGTTTTAAGATTCAAGGAGTTTGAATCACAGTGATCTTCCAGGGTAACCCAGGGAGGGAAAGCCTGGGAGAGGCAACAGTGGGGGAAAGGGTTTACTTTCCTTGTGTAAGATCCAGGGGGTCTGGGTCTTTGGGTCCTCTGGGAAGGTTTGTGGGGGACCAGAGTGTACCAGGCACTGCAAGTCCTGGTTGGTGGCAGCACTACAAGATCTAAGCTGGTAATTAAGCTTAGGGGGATTCATGCTGGTACCCCATTTTTGGACACTAAGGTTCAGAGTGGGAGTTATATCATGACACACACATTCCAACTAAAAATATTTCCATCAATAATATAAAAAATTACAGTAAGAAAAGTAAGAAATTATATTTTTATAATACCCCTACACACACCCCAGCATAGTCAAAATTATTAACAGGAAAAAATATCATTTCCCAAACAGCTGTAATTAATGGTTAAAAATGATGGATGGGGTAAGCTCCATGTGAGATTAGTTGATGTTGTGTCTGTCCTGCCGGTGGCTATGCCTACTCGATCTCAAAGTGATCTTCAACTTTAGGCCAGGTCTTAGAATCCAGAAGCAATGATGAATCTAAAGTCACAGCAGTAGTTTTTGCACCTCTGTCTGGGAAATAAGCTATGTTTGTTTTTTTGAGGTTTTTTTTTTTGAGTTTTTTTGTTCCTCTCTGGTGCAAGACTTGCAACAATAATTGAAGGAATAATGCTCTTTAGCTTGGGAGGTTTCCTATCTTTCCCCCCCAACCTGAGCAAGCATAACAGAATGATTAAAAGTCACCAATATTTCTCCATTATAAATTCTCATTTTCATTAGCAAATAATTCATCTCTCAGCCTTTAATTTTAGAGTTATTCTGCATATTGTCATGTTTGGCTCGGCTTCAGTGACTTCTGTAGTGACTTCTGTGTGAGAGAATTAAAGAAGTAGGTACTGGAAACAAAATCTCATTCTCTTCCCATGGTAATTTCCTACAAAGCTCTCATTATTTTTACCATAGGTTGTGTTATTGGCACCACCACAGAGGATCAGGAAACAGGATCAGACAACATAATCTGATTAGTACTCTGCCCCCAGTGATTGATTATAGTGTTTCTTTTAACATGTAAATATTCTTGGGGGCTTTCTACTGCTACAAAGGACAGACCATTATAAAGACAGTGCATCACGTGTTTTTGAAAATGTAATCTGTAGTTAATAAGGGATTCCTAACAAGAAGCATGCAAATTACTCTCTGGAGTGTGATAAAACTGAATCACTGAGGGGTGTCAAAGATACCAGTGAATGATGGTGAGCAAGAACATTTTACATTTCACATGGTCCTTTAAGTAGACTTTGCTGTAATTTAATTCCTGTGCAGAAATTGGCTCTCCTATAATGCTTCCTGCACACTTTTTTATTTTTATTAAACTAGTCAAAAATACACATGGAAAGCTTTTCTGACCAAAAATAGCCTTAAAGAAAATGGAAGTTTTCATGAAAAAATATGGACATTTTTGAAATTTCCATTTTTCATGAAAGTTTCCACATTTCTGTTTATATCTTTTGATCAGAATTTTTAATGAAATCACATTTGAAATAGTTATCATTGCTAATATAAAATTTCAATTTAAAAAATACATTTTTCTCAGAAACTTTTGTGGAAATGGATCCATTTCACATCCTGCAAAATTGAAACTGTTTTTTCAAATGTCCTGCAAATAGTTTTACCCTTTTTTTGTCTATTGCTAATTTTTTTAATATCTAAAAAATATTACATATGCTCATACTAACGGTATATATAGTATCTGAACATTATAGAACTTCTATATTTCTTTTCTAAAAGGGTTTTGAACTGGATTTATACTTTGGAATTATTGGTGAATGAATAATATTTATTTTGGGTCAGAGTTAGAGTTGTGATGTGGTTAAATATACATTACTTTGTACTTTATAAGAATAATTTTTTATGTAGGCAGAGTAGGATGTATGACGGCCTTAACTACACACTTCCATACTTTTTAAATGCTTATATTTTGTAAATTCTGTGACAGGTAATACTTTTTTTTTCTGGGGTTGTCTACCTGGGGAAATAGACTGGCATAGCTAGTGCAGAATAAGCTATTCTTCAATAGCCTGTGGGCACTGTTCCAGAATAAAAGTGATTTTATTCCAGAATAAGTACTCTGCTTTGGAAACTCGCTAATTATTCCAGAATAAAGTATTCCACAACAGATCATTCACACGGGGAGCTATTGCTTTCAGCTTTTTCCACGATAGCTATTCTGGTCAATTTCCCCATATAGATAAGCCCTCACTCTCCAACCTCATTTGGTTTTTAATGTGTTTTTTAATGATTATAAGAGTGTTATACAGCTATTTCTCAGTTTCAATGAGGAGTCCAGCAGTTTCTTAAATTAAATCTCATAAAAATTTGGATTGTGAGTCTGTTTTGTTCAGCAATCTTAATTTTAGAAAACAGGGATAGATCCTCAATTTGTATGAATATCATAATTCAGTCATATGTCATAGCAGCTGAGGGTTTGGATTTGGGGGATTTATTTTTTGTTTCATTTTCACTTTTCCTTTTGTGTAACTAAAGGAACCTTTTAATGAATAGGATGACACATATCACCTGGCAGTTGCAGAGGGGCTGAAGGGAGGGATGGACTCCTTATGCCCTCCCCCTCAGCATTCCTAGTAAGTGAATATAAAAACATGTTATTGGATGTTCTTTTGGGAGGAAGTGGGAAAGGTCAAGATATTAGATGAGGCTTGACATAGGTCCTCCCTCCTTTGCTCCGGCCTTTCTTCTGCCCTGGTTTTCCTCTCTCTGTGTCATTCTAAAACTGTCCCTTCTTCTTCTCCTCCTCCTTCCTCTTCTCCTCCTCCTTCACCGCTGCCACCACCAGTTGGTGTCATGGCCATTCATATGTTTCAGTTTAATTTATGTAGTGGTTTTGCCCTAATTTGTACATTAAATCCTACTCCTGGGACTTCTCTGAAGCCAAAAGAGTTACATTCATATGAAACCTGTATAAGTGGGATCAGAATCAGATCCTGGGATGGAGAAACCAACAGTGAATGGAGAGAATGCATGTTCCTTGTTCTCAATGTATTTTTGTGATATGGAGAGAGAGCATACATGTCACCAATATCTTATATAGACAAAAACAAGTATCCCAGCAACTCTTAATCATTTACACACTTCCACAAATCACATCCTTAAGCCAGCATGTGGCTTCCAAACAAACCAACAAAAAAGTCTGGTAACATAGGTATCCACTGAGCCATATAGAAAAACTGCACAAAAAGCCAGGGTGAATGTGTGCTATGAAAAGTAATCAGAATGATTACTGAGTATTACTGTGTAGGATGATTCTGTGTAGGATTTAGAGAGACTATGTTTCATTGATATATATTTGTATCTTAAAATGTTGAACTGTATGATGATTTTTATACAAAATGCTAAGGGACACATACTTATTCAGGACTGTTAGACAACATCCACTTCAAATTGACAGTATGATTTTGCCTATTGCCTGTACTGACTACATAAGTAGCTTTGGTGACCCAGGCATCACAAGATGGGACTGATGCCTTCTTAGCTAACCAAAGGGTTAGCTGGAGATTTTCTGTAACTCTGATCAAACCTGAGGAGTTCTCATGCTGTCAAGCATCTCAGCTATGCATTGGCTGACCATATTTCCCTATGCTGAATACGGGAAACCTGGTAAAATTACAGCCCCCACTGTGTCCCAATTCTCTTTAAAAACAGGATGTCTGGTCACCCTAACTATGCATTGCTGTAGCATAGTCAATGGGAGATCATCCAGAAGCCCATATTGGACTTCACAGCAGGGCTGCAAGAAGAGAAGCTGTCAGATTGACTATGAGTGAGACTCTTGTCCCTGCCAGCAGGTATATGGGATCTTGGGGAGCAATTACCACACAGGTGGGGTGCCAATTAATTTCTTTATTAAAGGAAAAAGGAAGTGGTGGGAATTTAACAATGAAATACGATGGGATGGGGTGTATAGGTTGTTTACAATAGACAATGATGGGGGGTTCTTCTTATTGAACAATGTGGGGAGTTCTAATAGTGGGGTACAGTAAGTGCGGTTCAGCACAATGGGATACAGTACAGTCAATAAGCGTATCAAAAGGAAATGCAAAATAAAATGGTAGTTCTATATAAAATGGTCAACAATCTTAGATAGAATGTATTAAGTGGTTAATGGCCTTATACACAATGTAACACAATGGTATCAATGCAAATACAAAGTATATCAGAAAAGTGGAAGCAACCAATGGGGTGTTATAATTACAAGTAAAATGTGAATCACAGTGCAATGATAAAATATGGGTGATAAGTGAAATTATGCAATGTAACGGTATAAAAGAAAAGTAATGACTTAATTTGTGAGGCTAGGATAGCAGATAATTTGCAAGAGTGTACCTAAAGGCTGGGTCAAGGAACAGGAGGGGGGAGGGGAGTGAATGATTAGTGGTAACTGATGAGAGGAAAGTGTGGCTGGAAGCAGCGAGAGACTTTGAAGCCCTGCAGGGTAAGGACAACGGAGCAGTGTGATGGTGATCTTCGGTAGGGGAGGGACAGCGGAGAAGTGTAAAGAAGGGCTAGAAAGAGGTTTAAGCAACAAGCGGACACCAAAAACAAAGGAAAAAAGCGGAAAAGGGTTTGGGAAGTTTCACAGGGGGAGAAGCAGCAAGGGGTTTGGGAAGTTCGGAGGGTGATGCAGACGCTGGGGGGGGGAAGCAGCAAGGAGTCGGGAAGTTCGGAGAGAGTGCAGATGCGGGGGAAAAAGCAGCAAAGGGTTATAACAGGGAGACACGGAGAAGCACACAGAGGGGGAGATTGGAGAGGGGGAAAAACAGACACGGGAAAGTTCAGGGAGAGATCAGGACAGCGGGAAGACGAATTTAAGCAGCAAAAACCGTATCTATCTTAACCAACGACTAGGCAAAACAACAAATATCACAATTCTAAGCAAAACTATAACAAGCAACTATACGGAGCAACAAAACAGTAAACTATAACAAGGCGGGTGAAACTTACAAGCTCTACAATCTTAACAAACTATGACTTATTAAACTAAAAAAACAAAACCTATGGTGCACCTTATGCTATGGGGAAGTTACAGAGGGCAGAGTGGTATGTGCCCAGGATCCAACTCCCAAGGAAGCCAAGGGATGGTGGCTGCAGCAGTGGGTACAGCTGAAAGCAGAGAGCCCCCAGGAGCAGAGCTTAGCAGCGGCACAAACTAATTTTTAGCGGCAAAGCGCTGCGGAGTTTAAGAGAGGTTTTAAGACACAGACCAAGGTTTAGCTTGACTCTGTGTGCTGGGGAAACAGAGCCAGCAGCTAAAGTAATAAAATAAAAGTAAGGAAAGTTTCACAGAGGGATTCTTACCAGTCCCCAAGGCAGCAGCAAAGGCAGAAGCAGCAGCAACATCAGAAGAAGCAAGGAGGGCTCGGTACAGTCTCAATAATCAGGAGATCTCTCAGGTAGCAATTCGTTCTTCATGGGGGGGGTTAAAAACCAGAGGTACGCTCAAAAATAAAACGAGAGCGGAGAAAGGACCCCCCAAAACCCCTGGCTGATCAGACCAGGCAGTAATGCATGAACCTTTCTGATGTTTGTTTTAAAAATGTTTTTTTTTTAAGGCAAACTTAGGTAGTTTCCCGCCAGTAATCCTGATAGGCTCCCTCTGTCACAGGGGAGGAGGCACAGGGAAAAACTGCAAGTGAGCACAGAGACATGCCTGGGCAGAGTCCTGTGCAAGGTGACTCAAAAGCACATGAGGCCTATGATTCATGCCCAGGATCTTAAAAAGACAATAGGTCTTGCAGCTCTGGACATTGCCTGCCCTACACCGAGCCCAGGTTCAATGAGGTGATAACAGGACCAACCCTTTGAACAGGACAGTGGTCCCATTTAGCGTGCAGCACAAGTGGCCATCCCTTTGAGAAGGGCAATGGCTCTTGTTAAACAACTCAAGGGGCCCTCCCTTTGAGAAGGGCAGTGGCCCTGGTAAACAACTTAACAGCCAGGGAAGGGCAGCCACAGGAGGAGAACAAAAACAATATGGAGTATGGGGACAGCTGTAAGAAACAAAATGGAATAGGGGGATAGTTGTAACAGACAACTCTGAGGCCCATAACTGATGAGTCTAGAAGGTTCAGAGTGATAGCTCAGGAGCAGGTAAGAAACATTTAAATTACAATTAATTTGCTTCTTGGGGTCAGAAGATTGTTTAATTGTTGTTTTTTTTAATTTTGCGGGTATATAGGGGGGTATATTATCCATTCTACTGTCATACTTTTTCTATTACTCTGCACTGCTTTTCTATTTTTTGCCCACCGTAAGTGGGATTAGAGCAGTGGTCCCCAACCTTTTCGTCTGGCGGGCACCAGACGAAGGACTGTGGCAGCAGTTGAACATCTGCTGAAATGCCACCAAAATTCAGTAGCATTTCGGCGGCGACACCTCTCGATGACGTAGCTTGTCGGTGGCAAGCGGCGTCATAGAGAGGCGTCGCTGCCAAATTGCGGCATTTCGGTGGATGCTCAACCGCCGGCCAGGACGCGGGCACATTTAGATGCCCCCGTGGGTGCCATGGTGCCAGTGAACACCGTGTTGGGGACCCCTGGATTAGAGGATAAACAACAGTATGATCATTACATGCACAGAGTAAAACTAATCAAGCATCAAACTGGGCTCAGGAAGGACTTTCTATTCAGAGCAAATGGGAAGTAACCTGGTCAGGCTGGGATGGGGAAGGAATGAAGGATTAAGAACTTCTTTCTCTGGACCATTTGGTGTGGATTAGCTGTTGTGCCCAAGCTGAAAGTAAATGGCCAGTTCTACTCCGACAGTACTAAGGTTGATGGAGCTTGGTATTAAACCAGTATAAAGAGCTTTCATGTCCAGGTTGTGAGTTTCTGAGGAGGGTTATTGTTCTTATTTATTATTTCTATTAACAGCTGTTCACAGAAAGCCCACTGGATCTGGGTTCCATTCTGCTGGGCACTGTACAGCTAGAAGCAATTCCTACTCCCAAAGAACTTATAGAGTAAGTTAAGATAAGAGACATCTTTCTGCTGAAAGTGTGAAACACACGTTCATTTGTGTGGGGATTATGGAAAGGCTGCATTTGATTTTAAAAAGAGAAAACAGTGATCACATTTGTGTTTTTACAATAATGTTTTTCAGCTGGATAATTCAAACATGTATTTTAAGTCTTCAGTCAGGCATTTCTTAAATATGTGTGTGTTAGAAATAACAAAGAAATAGCTATATACCAGAGTATTATTATGTCATGCATGTATTTGCATGAGCAAAATGCAATCATTCTAATAAATTCATACAGGTCATTCTATTTTCTTTCACATTAACCATAACTCTGACATATTGCATATCTAGAGTAGGACATTGGACCAGATTCTCAGGTAATGTAAATTGGCATAGCTCCGTTGTCTTCAAAAGAGCTACATGTTTAGCATCAACTGAAATTTAATGTCAAATACATTTTCAGATTTTTTTTAAGTCTTTCTTGTGCCAGTTTCATGGCATAAAGTAGAGTTAAACCTAACAGAGGATTCCCCAGCATCTCTAAGCACAGGAAGTATTCCATGGGGAATATATTGTGTCCAGAACTCTTAAGACCGTTGGCAGTTAGCATAGTTTAGAGCAGTCTGGAGGCAGTGCTGAACTGGCCCCAGGAATAGGGGCACAAGTGGCTTCTTTGTGTCCCCCCCAACTTCCTCCTCCTCAGCTGCACCCAGTACTTCTTAGGTACAGTTGAAAATATGACGATATATGGTCACAAAGGAACTCTGTTAAAGCTGACGAGTTAATAAAAAATATGAATTTCCCAACTTCAGCGCATCTAAAATCACAATATTGCACATTTTGTTTATAACACTGGGAAACTTCATGTAGTATATTTCCTGAATTCTCACAACCAGATTTTTCAATGAGAGCTTATCCACATCACTGTATATAGTATGTGATGGGAACGATATATTACCTCTGTAGAAACCAGTAGCATATGGAAGTAATGGGTGGAGATGAGTTTATACTTGTTTCATATTATCATTCTTAGTATCACTATCTGTTCTAAAGTTTTAAAATTGCCAACAATTCTCTATTACAACCTGGCATTTGCTGGCAGGGTAAAAATTTGAATTTGTCTGATTTAAGAATAACACCGGTGGTACTCAGTAGCCTCAGATTCCAACACTTGACTAACAGTGTGTGATCTGGAATATCTTGCATAGCATAATAGCATTATATATGTGGCCCAAGTGGAAAATAGAAAAAGATTGGAGGAAAAGCTTAAGAATGTCAAAGAAAATCATTACTGGCTTTAATTTGTCAGCAAAGGGAATTTGAGTAAACAGAAACATCATAAAAGCAAGAATTGAAAAAGATGGATGTTAAAAGCAAGCAATGTCAAATGTCAGCTATTATCTCTCAAGCATTTAGTAAATCAGAGATTGAAAAAAACAACTAGAACTCATTTTAAGATCCCTGAAAACATGTGTTGCTTTTGGACTAAAAGTAATCATGCAATATTTGTAATCAACAGAAAAGTGAGCAAATGTGATTTGTTTCATTAGAAAAAAGCTGAATTAATTGCTTACTCTCTGCATCGTCTATTTCTCTATTAGTGGCTCTTCCTTCTGCTTATTGGATAGGTAACAGGACACAAATGTCCCCTTCTTTTCTATTATTTTCCCCACTTTGTTTTCAGTTAGCAGAACTCATTGCTGGCAAGACTAGAACTGAAGAAAAAAAAGCATACTGTTTCACTTAAAAGCTTGAGCTGAAGCCAGTTTAGGGACATGACTGCAGCACATTATACCGTGAACTCAGAGACCTCAGTTTTGGAATGAATCAATCTGAATTCCTAGGCACACAGCACAGCAGAAATGAAGGGAGGGACCCAATTGCTTCACTTTCAGCAGCACTAGCAACCAGTTTATGGGCAGCTTCCATCTGTTTCTGGGTCTATTCACCAGCGGTTTATCTGTTAGAGAAGATAAACACAAAATAAGTAGAGATCATCAAAATACAAAAGTAAAATAAACAAGTAAGGGTGGGGGGAGGATATATAATGGAGAGATCCTGGATGCAAAAGCAAGGGGTTATCCAGGGGCATTTTTCATAACAAGATGGTAGTTCTTAGAAGAGATTTACAATCTCTGATCCCCAGATCTTAATACCAACCACTGTTTGCTTTAAGTCTATAAATGTGAGCCATTTTATAATATTTGCTTACCTTCTGGTAATAGGGCAGATGTTCTGTGTAGCTAAAGGATAAAGACTGAAAGCAAAGTGGTGGAGGGAATTAAAATCTAAAAGTATGATCTCAGGTACCAACTTTGAATTTGTGACACAAACAGTATAGCAGAACTCTCCATCTAGGACTGGGAAAGCTATATCAGTATAAACACTAGTAAATTGATATAATTGCATGCACACTACCAATATAGTTAAAGTGGTAAAACTTTCTAGTGTAGACAAGTCTTAAGAGAGAATCCCTGCCCTAGAGAGCATGTAGTTTAATAGACATGACAGAAAAAGGGTGAGAGAAAGGAAGAATTATTATCCTCATTTTATAGATGGAGAGCTGAGTCCCTGTTAGACTTTAGTCCTGCAAACCTTTATGCACAGGCTGAACTGAGAGTATAGTCCCATTGAAATCATAAGTAGTAAAGTTCAGCATGTGCCTAAGTGATCTGCCCAAGACTTCCTCTGTGATCAGGCTGTGAATTTAACCCAGATCTCCTGAATCTCAATCCAGTGCCTTAAGCATATGACCAATCTTCCTTACTAGTAAAATGTAAGAAAAAATCTTAGTAATAAAAGAGCCCAAAACTATTCCATATAATATAGGCAAGTAGTCCCCTAATGGACAATTTGCAAACATCTGAATATATGGAAAATTTCTTCTAACCTCAGAGAGTTAGTGACTTTAGGGCTTCATGCCCTAGAGTTTGAGAGATTGTATCCCTTGTAAATTTGCAATTAGTGAGTGGAGACCTATGACTTGTAGATCTAGAGCTTTTTTTAAGAAGAAGAGTCTGGTGGCATCTTAAAGACCAACAGATTTATAGGGCATAAGCTTTTGTGGGTAAAAAGCCACTTTTTCAGATGTATGTTTATTTACAGTACAGGCATAGATATACTGCCCCTCAACCTGAAGCAAATACTAACCAGCAACTACACACTACACCACAGAAACACTAACCAATCCCTGTAACAAACCCCATTGCCTACTTTGTCCCCATATCTACTCTACATCACAGGAGCCAACCACATTAGCCACAACATCAGTCGCTCATTCACCTGCACATCTACTAATGTGATATATGCCATCATGTGCCAGCAATGCCCCTCTGCCATGTACATTGGCCAAACCGGACAGTCTCCACATAAAACGATAAATGGACACAAATCAGACATCAGGAAAGGTAACATACAAAAGCCAGTAGGAGAACACTTCAATCTCCCTGGACATTCAATAACAGATTTAAAAGTAGCCATCCTGCAACAAAAAAATTCAAAAACAGACTTCAAAGAGAAATTGCAGAGCTACAATTAATTTGCAAACTTAACACCATTAATTTGAGCTTGAACAGGGACTGGGAGTGACTGGCTCACTACAAAAGCAATTTTCCCTCTCATGCTATTGACACTGTCTCATCAATTATTGGGAGTGGACCACATCTACCCTGATTGGATTGGCCTTGTCATCACTGGTTCTTCAGTCGTAAGGTAATTCCCTTCTCTTCATGTGCCAGTATATTTACGCCTGCATCTGTAATTTTCACTCCATGCATGTGAAGAAGTGTTCTTTTACCCACGAAAGCTTATCCCCAAATAAGTCTGTTAGTCTTTAAGGTGTCACCGAACTCCTTATTGTCTTTGTAGATACAGACACACAGCTACCCCTCTGATTTTTGAAGAAGTAAATTCTGCTTGCTACTGAACATTCTAAAAAACATCGACAGTAGCATTTTGAGATATATATTTCAAATCAAACCAAATGAAAATGAACCAACAACATTTATTAGAAAAATTAGGAATTACAAAAATTAGTAATTGTTTATCATATCCTAATTATGTTGAATGATCTATCTATTTTCTTTCTCAGAACATTTTCAAGGTGGAACATTGAGCAATTTTTTGTATGAATAATTAGTCTTTCAATATAAGGTCAAAAGCTGTTTTTCATATGCTCCAAGCAATTGAATTTCTTTCTGTTTATGTAATTCAGAGGTCAGGCTGCTTGAAGTACTTCATGCACTTTTGTGACTGCCAATGAGAAAAGGCAAGCCATTTTTGCAACATTTAATTGAGCTAAATTTAAATTTGTTTTTCATTTAAAATACAGATTATAAAAAAGTTAATCAAGCAGAATTTAAAATGACATAAATATTGAAGTGTGACAGTACATGTTAAGCAAAAACTGCCTGCTTCTCCAAGAAAATTACAATATTATTAATCTTTTTAAGGATGGGATTTTCAATAGCACTCTGGTGGAGACAGGACAGGTTGGAGGAAGTTGCAGGTGGGAAGGCCAAAGAGAAAGAAGCATGAAGTTCAGTTTTAACCACAATGAACCTGAGCCTGCAAAAGCTTAAGCTTGCTCCAGGAGATGAAACACTGAGGACAGAGGGAGAGGTTTGGGGTGGAGAGTAAAATCTGCAAACAGCTGATGGTAACTGAATTACTGTGTTTGGATGAGGTCACTCTGGGATAAAGTGTGGAGGAGAAGAGAAGAGGATCAAGGACTGAGCCCTATAGGACTGTCAGAAAGGGAGGAGTAAATTGGAAGGGGAGTCACTGAAAGAGTTGCCAAAGGAGCAGATGGAGATGTGGAAAGAGAATCAGAAGTACATAGAGTCCCTAAAGATGAAGGAGGGTGTGACATATCTAAAAGTCAGGAATAAGCCACCAAGTCACAGATGTCAGACAGAGGATAATGTAAGAGAGGTATTGTGATTTGGCCAGAACAATCACTGGTGACTGTGGAAGGTAGTTCCAGAAGAGTGGAGTGGGAAGACGCTAGATTGCAGTGGTTCCAAGAGAGAGCTAAAGGGAGAGTAAGACTAAGAAGTGGGAATAGAGTGTACATGTGAGAGATTTGGAGGCAGGAGGAATGAAGTAGATGGGGTGGCAGTTTGAGAAGCTGGTGGGATCAAGAGAAGGTAGTCTGGGGATACAGAAGAATGAAAGCAGAGGAAAGGTGCCAGTTGAAAAAGCCTGACTGAGGCTAAGGAAGAGGTAGCAGAGGAGGCTAGGAGGGTACAGGATTGGGGGGATAACAAACAAGACTGGGATGGACACTTCTGAGTCAGAAACCAGATAAAAGAAGAAGAGAAGACAAAGGAGAGAGGTGGGGAGGAAGGGATGGAAACTGAAGGAGGATTATATCAATTTTCTCTTCAAAGCAGTCAACAAAATTGTGGATAGAAAATGGGAACTGATAAGAAGTCCCCATTTAAAAAGGAACCAAACTGAAGAGGGAACACATTCTTTCATGTATTTATGAAATACATTCCTTCTACATTTCCCACTAGCCCCAATAGTTCAAATGTTAGCTTTTAGAAACATTTTCCAGCATGCTTTGAATTTCCTTCATTAAAGCCTTGGTTACATTCTTGGCAGTTTCCAGCTCATTCTGTATTTTTCGCAAGTGATCTATAATTTAATACTCTTATTGATATTCTTCGTTATCCCATCAATCTTGTAACAACACTACCAATTTTCCCTTATACATATTTCAGAGTATGGAAAAGGTTCAATAGGCTTCCCTTTGTGTGGAATCCAAACACATGTCCCTTGCTAATTACTGCACAGGCAGGGCAGAAGAGCAAACACACCTCTTCTGTGCTCCTCCTCTCTCGCTGAAGTCAAACTAATATTAGAAGCAGAAATACATTTCTCAAGCATCTCTACATCTTTGTTTGGCCATTTATGCCTAGCCAGCCACTAAAGCATCTGAGCACCTAACCTATATTCTGTTATTTATTAATCCTGTTTATGTATCATCTATGAACCGTAGTGGATATCTGGGCTCCATTGCCCTAAGCATTGAAAAGACACAGTCTGAGAAAATCTCTGCCACTGAAGAGCTTACAAATTAAATAGACTAGACAGACAAAGGCAGTATTATTATCCCCACACTATAAATGAGGAAGTGGTAAAATATCTGAAAGTGCCAAAGTGGGTGTTTCAACATTGCATTTGTTGTCAAAATAAATAAACTGATGAAAAGCTCTACAAGTGGGACTTTCTTCTGGCAAAGTACAGTGCAGCCAATATATCCCTCTGACCTCAGACATTATCAGCCTCTCCCATCCTTTGTCTGTCTGCCTTTAACTCATCAGGATAGGAGCTCTTTCTTGCTCTGTGTCTGTACAATGCCTACAATGGAGCCCTTGTCTTGGCTGAACCATCTGGATCCTACCATCATACAAATGTGAAATAATAATAATAACTAGTATATTTAACTGGTATATTTAAAATGGATTTAGTTCATAAAGTTCAGTTTTTGACAGAGCTCCTTTTAAATAATATGCACATCGGTATTCATTTATTTATTTTGTAATTCTTTGTAGAAATACTTTATAAGGGTCTCTCTGCTTCCTTGCTATTTCAATGAGACTTCTTGGCCAATCTAAGAGCACCAATGGCAGATATGGTACGGCCACCCTCCTTTTCCCTACTCTGCATCTCTTTCCACTCTCCTGCCTGTGATCTACTCAGTTTCAGATTTGTTGCTGCTAGTAGTACTAGTAAACACCTTTCTGCAAAGCCTGGAGAAGTGTGTGTGTGACAGCTACTTCTAGAATAGTATATGAGACAAGACGCACAGCTAACTCTCAACAGAGAAGTGAAACTGACTATATACAAAGGGACTTAGGTGTTGCAGTGCCTAAGTTTTAGGCTTCTGGAACAGCAATGGGATCCATAAAGCCTGAGTGAGGTGCTTAGACCCCCCTTTACAATGAATGTGGGGAGAGAAGCACCTAACAATGGGATCCGCTATGCCAGCTTAGCAGGTGGGAGCTGCCTACACTAGCCAATGGAAGGTGCTGATGAAAGGATGTGTTCTAAGCTCCATCCTTCTCACAGAGATTAGCGTGTAAATCCAGACTGCAGGGAGGCACCTACCTCTGCTTGCAATCTCAGCCGGGAACCCTTTTCCTGAACTTAAGTGCCTAAGCCCTTTCTTGCAAGAATGTGCACCTAACACCACGCCAAAGGGCCAGAGAAGGGCCTCCCTTATAATCTTTAGCTCAATGGTCAGAGTACTCACCTGGAATGTAGGAAATCCTGGTTAAATTCCCTCCTTTACCTGATAAGGAGAAAGGAGTTGAGTTTGGATCTGCTACCTCTCAGGTGAATGCCCTAACTCTGGCATCCTGGAATTTTTACAGTGGAAATGTAGGTGTTGAGTGAATTTAGGAGGGTTGTGGATCGCTGTGGTGCTTAAAACTGAGACTTAGGTACCAAAAACTGGGCTTTAGGTTCCTATATCCCTTTGTGGCTCTGGTCCAAAGTGCTGTTAAATGCATAAGTAAATGCAGAAAAAATAGAGACAATATTTTTTCTTTTAATCTCTTTCGTTTATAGAGTTAGATTAACCACAGGCATTACCTATAACAGGGAAAGAATACAAATTCTCACATAGGTGTCCTTTTCACTCCAGTTCCTAAAGAATCCCAGCCTTCTCATAGAACATTTGTTGATTTAGTTAATTGCAAGTATTTCCATGGCTGAGGCGGATTAGTTATCTCTGTTAATGTAGTCTGTAATATTTATTTCTGGCTTTGATTTAATATTTGAGTTGCAAGATATTCAGTGGTGAAACAAAATGTAATTTTTAAAATAGTTCATTTCAGAGAGTTAAAATAGGTCCCTAAATGTATAGGGGTACAGAAAAAAAGAGTAAAATTATGGAAAACCTATAACTTGGTACAAACAGAAAGATACTTGTCCTTTTAGCACCTAGAGGGTTAACATGCTTACATTTTATCTAGTGCACATACCTATTATAGAACTGTATGATTTCTCCCAAAATTTTCTTTATACTATTTCAAACACTAATAATTGTATTTCATGAGACTTGTCACTAACACCGTATTTATTGTTTGTTTATTAATATCAGAAATGTTCAGTTGTCTAAATACCTTTTTCAAGATTTTTAGTTATTGACAAAGGGAGTTTTGGTTACAAATATAAATTTCAAGAGAAATACATAGGATGGTTGAGTGAGTGCACATATGCAGTATGGTATTCTTGAAATCTCAGACTTCTTTCAATTTAAACTCCTTTTGACCTTGATTCTGTGACTGGATCCATGAGCCTGGACCCCATGCAAAGCCAAACTGAAGTAAAGGGGGTTCCACACAGGCAGAGGGGGCCATGATAATTGATTCAGATGCAGGATTGTAGCTTTTCTACAGTACTGTTCACTATGAGACTGATCCTGGTCCCATCTAGGTCCGAGAGAGCTTTGCAGTGGGCTTAGTTTAGGAGCTGGATTGGACCTAAACAGAACACAGAAGGAAAGCTGAAAGGTACAGTTTGATTATTTTAGAAGTAGACTATGGTTTTGTGGGTGCAGTTTTGCCATTGCAAAATTAGAGGCCAGGTTCAGGCCTGACTGAAAATTAGTCACATTTACTTTTTGTTCTTGTTGGAGATTTTAACTCCTTCGCCAATTAAAACAGATAGTCAGGGAACTGTTAAAGGGAAACTAACTCTTTCACCTCTAAGGTTTGAGTTCAGATCCACCCCATGGCAGTAGTACTGGAAAGGCATTACCCCCTGATGGCTCTTTGGTCTAATTGGTCTAACCATGGATGTCCACATTGCAGTTGGCATCCTTATTGGCATGGCAGTCTTAGCAGAAAGTCAAAGGATTATATTGGCATGGAAACGGACTACTTTCTTGTTCTAAAAATGATCCTATTGAATCAAGGTTAAAGGTCCCTGACTGTGGGGAAAGTGATAAGCTTGCAGTGCTGCTGCCCATGCTGTAACTGTCTTACGGATAAATAATGGACTTCAGTCTCCAGTGTTATCAATCTGGTACCTCTCTGAGTCCAGCTCTCTGAAACAATGACAACAAAAAGGTGGTCAACTGAAGTTAAGTCATATTAATACATTTAGCCGCACTAGTATGTGTCTGCTGAACATATCTAGTACTGTATGTTTAGCAGCGGTTAACTGGTTAATGTACATTTTGTACTGTATCATATTTTAAAATAATACCCTAAGGCTCAGGCCTGTATATTCAATCAATCTTTCCCTATTTTATATGTTTTAATCATTCAGAAAATCAAATGAATTGAATATTACATTTGTCAGTAACAGATTTAGACTCAGCTACCAGTCCCTTATGCAATCAGTTCAGCATTTAAAATCGTAACAGCGCCAATCTAATTTTGGCAGTTAATTTTAATTGAATGTATTTTAATATTTTTTTTAGTTTCTTTTAAAATCAGCTCTCCAAATATACAATAAATGTGACAGCTTGTGTAACCTTAGTGGTCTCTTTCCACATTCAGTGATTGAAGAGTAGAAAATGCAGTCATTATGAAACAACCACATGAACAGATAAGGAAATTTAATCATCAGAGCTGGTGGGGAGAAAATTGTAAATCTTTTTTTTGTTTGTTTGTTTTGGGGGGGTTGCTTTTTTACAAATTCTTGCCTGCTTTTGCAAGTTAAAAACTACTTTCAAATCATCCTTGGTTTTGTGTTTTGTTTGATTTGGGAGGGAGGGGATAATTTTGTTTCTTTCAAATTGTTTAATGAAAAATACTCTTTTTTGACGAGCTCTAGTAATAATGAACATCTCTGGAATGTAAAGAAGTTAGAATCTTCAATGGCGGTCCATAGATCAGAAGTTTCCTGAAGAAAGGCATCTTGTACAAAATTGAATCATCTCTCCCTAAATAAGAAAGAGAGGTGTGAGCATAGGGCAGTCAGAAGAGCGAACTCAATAATTTGGAAAGAAAATAAATGGAGGAAAGGTGAAATTCCCCACATATTATGTGTTAATATATGCTTTGAAGCAATTGGGGGACATCTGGGACACAAGGAAAATATTTAATAATTTCCGCCTTCTTCAGAAATCTGAGCTAATGTACAATAGATGTAACTTATGGGGAAATGTTCAACAAAGGAGTATATTCTCTGAACCATGTTCTATGCAATTAAAAATACAGTTATAGCCATTAGTATTATCCAGGTATTTATCATGGAAAAATATGAAACAACCAAATGAGCTCAGAAAATAGAAGGTGGTAGAGAGTAAAAGGAAAGAAATTGCAATAACTGAAGAATCCAGTCAATTGATTATCCTTCCTTAGGAAAAGTTTCCCTAAATATGATGACATATTATAGGTTATGCACTATAATTATAGAAAACAAGGTTCAAATTTTCCTCTAATTTTGGGACACTTAGGTCATAAGTTTTAGGGAAGTTGAGCACTTACAACTTGTCAGTGGGAGTTGCAGGTGCTCTTTAAATCAGATCCCAGGTGTGTCAAAGTTAGGTATCCAATGTCTGAGACACCCCAGATCAATGGCTACTTTTGTAGATGTCAGCCTAAATAGTTTGGCATATTTAATTAAAGGGACATTGTCATAGAAATCTAGCTGTTTAAAAAAAAAGTTAACTGTAGTTCCAGGTAATATTTCTGCCCTTCTGTTCCCCTTCCAATTTTTGTGATTCTTCAGTCAAATTTTACTATTTTAAAAGAAACTTTTTTTGCCTCACAAATAGGAGAAATGAACTGACAATGCAAGATAAATCTGTCTAGATTATTTTAGGGTGCCCTTTATACTATGTAATATCTGAATGGCTCCAAAGAATTAAAAAGTCATAACAGCATCTCTCCCGTTCCCTATCTTTGCAGTTGGTTTGAGTAATAAGTAGCTTGATTAGGTTAGTGGGAGATTGTTAGCATTGTTTTTGTGAGTGAAAAGAGCTATCGAGGGAAAGCGAGATTGAAGTAATGATGAGATTTGCATTTAGTCCTGAACTGCTCTTCATTTAGGGACTTCTACTGTCTTGGTTCAGCTCCAATATTTGCTAATAGGATGGGCTTATAGAAGATTGTCCAGATGTTTTCTTTTCTCTTTTACCATCTAGGAAGGGACAAGGGCCAGAGTCACAGGTGTTGGTCAATTGTAGAGCAAGCATCCAAGCTTCCATTTGTGTCAGTGGGCAAAATTCTTAGAAGGAGGATTTTGTTGTGCCTGAGCTTGTTTTCTTATGTCCTCTGGAGACATTCCTGATGTGGGTGAACTTCTCTATGAAAGAAAAGTGTTTTTCCACAGGTGGCGATGCTGGATCTGAGATTTGGTGGAGGCAATCTGGTTTTAAGAAGTGGTTTCCAGTCTGGAAAACTTCAGCAGGTGGAACTTTGCTGCTTCTATGGAAAAGAAGTAGGATGTCTTTGGCTATGTCTACACTTGCATGCAGACTCGGGGAGTTGATGTGTATGTGTTTGTGCATATTGCCCATACCGTGCACCAAGTGTCCATATATGCTGTGCTGGAGACAGGTATAAACTGTGTATATGCATTTACTTTTATCCACACCCTCTCTTTTATTACAAGACATCTGCACTACCATTGTAGGGGTGGTATCTCAAGGTTCTATATGTCACCGGAAACATTTAAGGAATTGTCATGCTGTGTGTTTTTGGTACTGTCCACCTCCTTCCCACATATGCCAATGACAGTTCCTGCTTATCTTTCTCTCCTGCCAAACTGGGTGGAAGATAATGGAGCAACTGGATGATGTGGTTCTGCTTCTGATCCTTCTTGAAGGACAAATGTTTATACAGTGGAGTAGATGATCTGTGAGATTCTGGAAGGAATCTGGGCAGAACTTTCCAGCACATTGAAGACAACTTGCTGTGAGATTGAATTTGGGTCTCTTGAAATTGATATGGTTCCAGAATACCACAATATGCCCATCAGTGGACTGTCAGTTCTGGTGCAGGAAAACCAGCACAGTGTGGTAGAATCACATCATTTTGGAAAACTGGGATGACCAGCAGTGGATTCAGAACTTCAAAATGGAGAAATGGATCTTAATGGAGCTGTCTCAGGAGCTTGCACCACACCTCCAGCACCAGAACACTTGATTCAGGAAAGCCATATCAATGCAGAAATGGGTGGCTATTTCCCTGAGGAAGCTGGCAACAGCAGACAGCAACCTGTCAGTTGCAAACCACTTTGGAGTTGGAAAGTCCACTGTTGTGGTCATGGTTGGGTTTTCTAGGCAACTAACAGTGTAATCTTCCCATATGTCGTTGTGATAAGCAAAGTTCTGGAAATAATAGCTGGATTTACGAAGATGCATTTTCTGAACTGTGCAGGGGCCATCAACAGAGCCTGTATCCCAATACTTAGCACACGAAAAAGAGGCAAGTGAGTATGTGAACCAAAAAGGACATTTATCTACCCATTTTCTGTGTTTGCTCATTCTTCAAGGCTTGGTGGACCACAGAGTTAAGTTCAGGAATACCAACATGGGAAACCCATTCATGATGCCAGGGTGCTGAGGAGATCAGGGAAGAAGGTACTTCATTCCCCAGAAATGACATAGTTCTCTAGAGTGTGTCTGTGCCAGCAGTTGCTTTGGCAGACCCTGCCTACCTGCTCCCAACCTGGCTCATGAAACCACACCCTGACATCAGTTACCCTGGAAAAAGGAAAAAGAATCACTAAGTTTGTAGTTAGAGAATGATTGTGAATGTACGTTTGGTGGGCTGAAAGCTTGTTGGCAATGCCTTCATGCAGTTATCGGGATGCCAGTATGACCAACACCGCTGGCATAATTGTCTGCCATTGCACCCTCCACAAAGTTTGTGAGTAAGGGGAAGTACTTCCATCCAGAGTGGGCATGGATAGATATGGTTTACAAACTCTGCACAGACAACTGGATCCCAGCCATGTCCACACTGGTCCTGATTCCTAATGAGCAAAGGAAATCAGGGTTGCCATATGTGCATTCCTACTGGAACAGCAAGGAGGCAGTGGATGACATCTGCCTATGCTGAGGGACATCTTCACACCCTGTGCTGCTGCTAGAAAGGCACAAGAAGAAACATTGACACATAATTGTGGGGCTTCATAACTCTGTAAATGTTTTGTTCCCCTGTAGCTGATGGTTAATAGCTGTTCATTCCTGTGACTATTCACACTTTACAGACATGTATAGCTGTGCACTTCCACTGGTTTTACACCTTACGGGTGGGTTTGTGCTATGGAGTGTGACAACCAAGCTGTATTGTGATCATTGTGTAAAGCTTTTGTGTTAGTCTTGCAAACAGGTGTTAACATTATGTTACTAGAAGAACACAATCTATTTAAACAATCTTATCAACATTTCCTTAATGGGGCGGGAATAGGGTTCCCACACATTCTTTTCACCATTCCTGGTTGGCAGTGATAAGTGCACTTACTGCTGTTATGTATCACTATGCCCAAGGTTGAAACTGGTCAAATTGTGGTAGGAGTGAGGAGGAGGCATTTACTCACTGTTCTGTGGCAGATGCCTTTGCTGTTACTTTAATTGTGTTTCCTTGTTCTGTAAATGAATCTAATGCACTTATCTACCCATTTTCTGTGTTGTAATTACCAATGCTTTCTAAGCACATAACAATGCACTTTCCCCATCCCTCTGGTGTATTCTTTAGAATTTTGATATTTATGGGGTCATGGGTGGGAGGACACATGAATATGCTTACAGGACTGGGAGGCAGTTTGGCTGAAAATTAACGATATTCTCAGCTAGCATACAGCATGTCCATGGAAGAGGAGAAGCAAACCACTACCCCCAACCCCTCCCCCGGCTTTGCCAGAAAATCCATCCTCCGTACCTGGCTGACAGCAATGAAAGGGACAGGGAAAGAAAGAGTCACATCACAACTTAATTTAGTTCTCTGAAATGTCAGCTCAACTCCACACAGGGGCAGCTCCAGCCACCAGAACCCTAAGCGCGTGCTTGAGGCAGCAAGCCACAGGGGGTGCTCTGCCGGTCTCCGCGAGGGTGGCAGGCAGGTTGCCTTCGGCAGCATGCCTGCGGAGGGTCCGCTGGTCCTGCTGCTTCGGCGGACCTCATGCAGGCTGCCACCGAATTCGCGGGACCGGGGATGTCCCACAGGCAAGCCACCGAAAGCAGCCTGCCTGCCATGCTTGGGGCAGCAAAATGCCTTGAGCCACCCCTGACTCCACAAGCCACTCACCTTCACAGAAAAATGACACCACATTGTGTTTGTGCAAGTGCCTTAGCGGAACCTTCCCTCACCCCCATTTTGCTCAGCTTGTGCAGAATGGCTTGGAGCAGGGAGAGGCCAGACACCAGGGACAGGGATGGTAAAAAAGGGATAAAGGAGTGCTGTGGGGCTCCTGGTACAACCATAGGTTTCCATTTCTGTTTCAAGACCTAACTGACCCTGCACCTAACCCCCCCACCCCTTTTGCACAGCACCCATCTGTAAGAAGACAGTAAGGCTGTGGGATGGAGGGAAGCACAGACACTGTCTTCCAAGGAAATAAAGAAAGACAGCTGTTAGTAACTTTTACAACCAATTGCATATTTTCTACAACTATTTCATCCACAACCAGGACCTTTCTAAGCATCCCCCTCCCTTTCTTCTGGTCTATGTGGCCCTCAACTCTTCAGTGCCTTTGTGCTAGCTGAGAAATGCACAGACGGAGAGACAGTGATAGTTCTTTAATAATCTGTTTTATAACTTCTGCTATAATGGTTCAAGGGAAATCAATAAATTCACTGATTTATAGCTCTGTCTTGCTCTGGGACTATTTCATGGTGGAGCAGAGCAGAGCTGGACTTTAAATCAGGCATATAGCACCGAAACAAGGGGGAATATTGTGAGGGGGAGGTGGGAGGTCTATCATAACTTACCAACCTTGTGTTCTGCTTCCTTCCACAGCTTGGAGTTCTCCTTGGGTTCTTCCAGGGGTGGGAGAGCTTTGCTCAATAGGGCCCTCTGGATAGATGTGCAAAATGACACACTTCTGTTGCTCTAGGTCCTCTGGGGCGTCCTTGATGGAGACTGCTGCCTTCTTATCCTGGCACTCCTCAGCATCCATCAGACAACAAGGTCAGCAGCATTGAGAAGAGGATCATGAGCCACTTCAGGCTCTGTACTGGGAGCCCTTGAGAGCATATGGTCCAGCTCATCACAGAACAGGCATTGAGAGGATCCCTCCTGCAACAACTGTCAGAGCTTTTTGTCCTTTGGTACAGGAACCTCAGGAGCTTCATGCATTCCCAGCACTGAGCCAGCATCTGATAAATGCCCACCTGCTCCAGTCTGTGGTATTCCTGGAACTCCGACCACATATTGATCAGAACCAGGGTGTGCTCAGTGGACCAGGAGGCTGCTCTCAGAACAGGATCACTAATCAAAACAATGCCATGAAAAACTGCTCTGAAATGGTCAGCACAGCTTGCTACTACCAAAGACAATGGTGGGACAGAGACTTTTTATAGATTGGGTAAGAGTCAGGAAGGAAAGGTTCACTGCATTGTGGGATGAGGTTTGGAGGACTGTTGAAACTCGGGACCTGTTACATGCTCAGGGCACACTGGCACAGGTAGGGGGGCATGCCACAATCTGAAATATGTACTTACCCACAACTTTCAGACATGCTAGCTTACTTGCCTTCTACTCACCTTCAGATATGTGCTTCTGGGGTTTAGATGGGGACAGTAGGAGGGATTATGGCACAAGTACATGCATGGACACATGTACAGCCACTATTGTAAATGTAGCCTTTGTGTCTTCCATGACAGTGCCATAGGTTTACCGGACTTCCTTGTATCTATGTCATTCTGTACAATGCATAACAATTGTTGTGTAGTGATTTTCAGGGCTCCACTAATCCTTCTATTCATTGGCCTCTTGAAGATTAGGATTCTTCAGCCTTTGCAGGTCAAACCCCTGCTATTTCTACAGAGAAGAGGGAGTATCTCCCAAGGGAAACATTTGAAGGAAACTTGGCAAGTGCACAGTCAGAGTTCCCACTCTCCTATGTATTTTATTCCCATGTAGGAAGCATAGAGTCCTTCGTTAGATGGTTAAATTGTCTAGGTCTTCTTTGTAAAGAAAGTAGGAGCGGCCATAGACGTTGCTTGCAAGGCACCGGGTGATCAGCTGTTCCTAATTTCCCCAAATTGTTCTGTCTTCTATCCACTTTTCCTTTGTTCTATAATTAGACCCAGATGTTCCTATTTTTAACTTTTCTAGTCCTCAGGCCCAGTATATGTTTCTGATTGTCAAAACTGTCCTCCTTTGAACTTTTCCCTCCTTGACTCAGCTGCTGAGTATCCAAGCTAAACTGCAACCTTGTGACATGAACAGCTTAGTCTCACTTGCTCTCGTTAGGGTAAGTTCTGTTCACCTCAATACCTCAACTCAGCCAAAAGGAAAAGAAGGGAGAGGTGTGAGAGAGAGATGATGCTGTGGTGGTTGATGCTGCCATGTATTGTGAGTATTCTTCATTTTAACTTTAGCTGAGTGTTGACCCATAGCTGTAGTAAGGATGGGCCAGAGCTGTGATTCAAGACTTTCTGTGGAAAAAACAGAACAGTGCTTCACATTCCTGCCTATTGTATAGGAGAAGTTGCTCACAAACCATCAACTCCCCTTCTGAGTACTGCAGTACTTTTGACTGGGTTTTGCCTGATACATATGTTTAGCCATGCAGACCTCCTGCCACTGCTCCAGAAGACTAGCAGAGGAGGCACAGTATTTAAGGGGGAAAGGCCAGAGAAAGAGAGAAGGCAAAGAAGGAGGGGGAAAGTAAAACAAAGGAAGGAGGGTAATGGAGATAGAGACGTAGGGTAAAGCAAAAATTAGGGGTAAGTAGAGAGAGCAGGAGTGGGCTATGTGAGGGTAAGGTGGGGGAACAAACATAAAATAAAGGGTAACAGAAAGAATAAAGATAACCTGTTTGGAGGACAGGAGGGAGGGAGGGTGAAGAGATAGAATGGAGAAGAAAGGGAGAGATTAGAACAGAAAGCAAGAAGAGGGGGAGATCAGACAGTCACCTGAGGAAGATAAGAGGAACGAATAAGAGACAGATAATATGAGGAGACAGAAAATAAAAGATAAAGACAGAAGACAAGACTGATAGAAGGATGAAGGAGTTGGAGAAAACTACCTTGCCACAAACGGTGCCTTTGCTTTGTTACTGACAGGAAACCCTGCTTCAATAAGAGTCAATTCAGGCATCAGGAATTGTAGGAGTGAAAGACAAGGGTCTGACCATCTAACTTTATATAGGAAATCTAAAGGCAGAAAGCAAAGTGGAAAGGGAAATCCACAAGAGGGTTAACTGGCTCTCAGAAGCTACTAGGTCTTGTGCTCACTATTGCTGATCAGCCAGTGAGAATGGGTCTGAAGATGTTATGCTTCTTGGTATAGTGTTTTATTGGTTGTGCACTTTGTCTCTCTGTATCCTGCAGTGAACTCATGTGTGGGTGTGGAATTTTGAACTGGAACAGATCACTACATCTCTGCGCCTCATGCAGCTGGGTTGATTGTCCTAAAAAACAAGTAGGATTGTTTATATATAATTTGCTTCAAGATTCTTACTATTCCTCCAAACACAACACAAATTGTGTTAGCCTTCTTTTGGCTTTGCAGTATTTCCAGATTGCATCAGGTTTTTTTCTTAAAATTTTCCATAGGCAAACCTTTGAAGAGAAAAAAATTCTCTTCCCTCTATTTCTTTAGATCAGCTAGAGTTCCATTAGCTGCTGATAGCTCTATACCTGCCGAAATCTTATTGCTAGACCCCATGGAGTCTCTATATTTACCCAATGGGTTCCCACTTAAAACATTTCCAGAGGGCCTAGAGTGTATCTACTTCCGTAATTGCCACTATATCTCAGCTAGCAGCACTACTGTAATGTGGACCCATGACGAAAGTCACTGTTGTCCTGCCTCATTATATGATACCATAAACAGTTTCATTGCTGTTATCTGTGTTGGAAGTAGAATAGATATTTTTTTCATGCGCACAACACAGATGCACACAAAAAATCATTAAATTTTCCTTTGGGGAAATATTTTGCTATGGACTGTTAAGAGCACAAGAATATCTAGAAAAATCAAAGATTCATATGACTTGTGAAAAATGTAGATTAGTACTGTTCTAAAAAGTGTCATGAAAAGAGATAGTTTGCAGCTTGCTGGAGATATTTCAGACAAAATGGGATCTATAAGACAGCAGTGCCAGAATGTAGCTGTGAGGTTGTTCCATAATTTTGCAATTTCCATACACAGGTTTCATAGGTAGAAGAAATTAACATTCATTTAGGGCAAATTCCCTTTTGAATTTATTTTAAAGGAAAAAGAAGTTATATTGCAACGTTTGCATCTTCACATGCTGACACTGAGTTAGGATGTGCTGATGCCTGGTCATCTCATACTGATGCTACATGATGACTTGGAGACACAAGATCATTTAATTGGAATGTTGCATAGGCACACAGTTATGAAACCTAAAATAAACTTGATCACCAGCTGCCCTAAAAGCCTACTGTGGCTTGAAGGTTGTCAGACAGTCCGATGAAAACCAGCATTGTCTCGAAAATATTGAGATGTGTGGCAATTTTATTTGCGATCAGAACTGCAAAAAGCCTCATGTACTTATTACCATCCCTCAAGGATAAAGATCAAATAATTCTCAGAAGATCTTGACTTGGGGCAGGGGGCGGGATTTTCAAATGCACAAATGGCAGGTAAGTGCCTAACTCCCAGTGACTTTCAGTTAGAGTTAGGTCCCTAACTACCATTTGTACCTTTTGAAAATTTCCCTCTGGATCTTGGAAAAACATCTTCATTTTAAATGCATTCACAAGTTCTGTCCTTAAGAAATATCTCTCTATCTAAGATACTTGTATCTTCCTGTAGTACCTGAGCCCCTCACAATATTTAATGTGTTTCTCCTCACAACACCCTAGTGACACAGGGAAGTGCTATCATCCCTATTTTACAGGTGGGGAATGAGGTACAGGGAAGCTTCGTGACTTGCCTAAGGTCACCAAGGAAGTCTGTGACAGAAGAGTGTTTGAATGCAGTTCACCCCTTCCTCATGAACGTGAAGTTCATTGCCTGTAGGTATTAGCTAATGGAGAAATTAGCTAAAAAAGAGACACCATTTTAGAAGACATAAAAGTTTTAAATGGTCTCATTTGTTGATTGTACTCTATATTCCCATACTGTAGGTCTCATTCTAAAGGTATGTCTACACTATGAAATTAGGTCACATTTATAGAAGTTGTTTTTTTGGAAATCGTTTTTATACAGTCAATTGTGTGTGTCCCCACACAAAATGCTCTAAGTGCATTAAGTCGGCAGACTGCGTCCACAGTACTGAGGCTAGCGTCGACTTCTGGAGTGTTGCACTGTGGGTGGCTGTGGGTAGCTATCCCACAGTTCCCACAGTCTCCGCTTCCCATTGGAATTCTCAGTTGAGATCCCAATGCGTGATGGGGCAAAAACAGTGTTGTGGGTGGTTCTGGGTACATGTCATAAGGCCCCCCTTTCCCTCCATCCCTCTGTGAAAGCAATGGCAGGCAATCATTTCTTGTATTTTTTCCTGGGTTACCTGAGCAGACACCATACCACAGCAAGCATGGAGCCCACTCAGCTCACCATCACCGTACATCTCCTGGGTTCTGGCAGACGTGGGACTGCATTGCTGCACGGTAGCAGCTCATTGCCTTTTGGCAGCAGACGGTGCATTAAGATTGGTAGCCATCATTGTCGTACTCCTGGGTGCTCTTTTAGCAGACTTCAGTGAGGTTGGTCGGGGCGCCTGGGCAGACATGGGAGTGACTCAGCCAGGCCATTCCCATCTTCTGCCGAGCACCCAGGAGATGACGATGGCTAGCAATCGTACTGCACCGTCTTCTGGCGAACAGCGAGGAGATGATGATGGCTAGCAATCATAACACAACATCTTCTGCCGAGCACCCAGGAGATGATGATGGCTAGCAGTCATACTGCACAATCTGCTGCCAGTCTAAGATGTATAAGATAGATGGAGTGGATCAAAACAAGAAATTGACCCAGCAATGTGCACATCATGATGCTGAGCTCTGCATGAGCTCTGCATGGTCACCTGTGCTGATCAGCTCGCCATACTGTCCAAACAGGAAATAAAATTCAAAAGTTCGCTGGCCTTTTCCTGTCTACGTAGCCAGTGCATCTGAGCTGAGAGCGCTGTCCAGAGTGGTCACAATGGAGCAGTATGGGATAGCTCCCGGAGACCAATACCGTCAAATTGCATCTATACTACCTCAAATTCGACCAGGCAAGGCCGATTTCAGTGCTAATCACCTTGTTGGAGGTGGAGTAAAGAAATTGATTTAAAGAACCCTTTAAGTCGTAAAAAAGGGCTTTGTCGTGTGGACGGGTCCAGGCTTAAATCGAGGTAACACTGCTAAATTCAACCTACAATCATAGTGTAGACCAGGTCTTATTCTCTGATCACCTACGTCACTTTATACTCCATTGGCTTCAGTGCAGTTTCTTCTCATTCACATCACTAAAAGTGAGGAGAACCAGGTCCAGTATGTAACATACACAAAACCCAACAAATCCCCATGCTACTCCTAGGTGAGAGAACACAAACAAAATGATACAGATTAATTCAAAGAGAAGAATGTGAACAGAATGTTAATTTCACTGAAAATTCCTTCTTTAATAGACTCCTGATAGTTTTTTCTTAATAAAATCAGTTCTTGAAGAATGGCAATCAATGGTATTTTATCAGGTTTTTTTCTGGTTCAGACTACAAATGCCCAGTCCAATATGCTTTGCTGACATTTTCTTAAACCCATGTAACAAAATGCAAGGCTAATATTTTACAAATAGGAGCCTAAATTTATCTGAGAAAGTATAGGTAATTGGGTACACAAAAAGAGTAATAGGGAAAGCATAGGGTTACTTTTATTTGCCCAGATGGTTGATCTGATTGGCATACACAATTACCTGCTTTCATGGGTAGCCATATTTTGTGGGCAAAACTTAACAACCAATTTTATTACTCAGATGCTTCAAGTGTTTCCATTGTTAAGCTGTCATTGGAAAACTTTGATACTGTCACTCTGGCACTGAAATGCTCACGCTGGTGGCCTAACAAAGTTTGAGGCCAACATGCTGTTAAAACTCAGGAATAGTTCCTTAAAGTCAGTGGAGCTCAGCTGCTGTAAAACAAGTGCAAGGGAGATCAGAATAAGCCCCCCCCCTTTGTCCCCCCGGGGATGGAATGGAATGGAATGCTAAATCCTGCTTTATCCATAGCTAAACACTCTGAACTTGAACTCCATATTTACTGGGCCTCATAGTGGTACCATGTAGGCACCTCCCAGAGTTGTGCAGAGCTGCTTTGCTCCTGGGTGAACTCTGGGATGAATTATGCCTTATGGAGCTTTCTTCCTTGAGCTTCACAGAGAGACCCTGTTGCTACACCCATCCGCGGGGCTCAGTTTATGTCTCCTGAGTTGATCTTGCTGTGCAGACTGGTATGGAGGGGGCTAAGCCCTGAACCTGACTCCTTCTCTCCCCATTCCTGTTAGGTTGCTGTACACCTGTAGTGGTGTTGGAATGGACAGTCTTTGCACTTGCCCAAGTGAAGGAGCCTTCACTGTGCTTGGCAGATACATGAGCTGTGTATAGGTGGGGGAAGGGTCCCTTGTGCCCTCCTTACAAGGTGCTCCTGCCTCTTCAATTAAAAAAAAGAACCTAAAAAGCTATGGCTGGTATTGGCATTTTCAGCTGAAGATAAAAACAGGAAGTGGCTCAAGGGCAAAAGAGAAGCTGTGGCTGAGCTAGCGCTTTGGTGTTTAAAAGCACTGGGTCCTCTCTAGTAAAGGGTTGTGTGACCTGGGACTACATTTTAAAAGGGAAATTCTTTCCACTAGTTCTACATCAAGCTGAGTAGTCTTTTTAATTATCACTCTCCTTCAAGAGCCCCGACCTGCCAGGTGCTGAGCATCTTCTGTGCCATGCTGAGAACCCCCAATCCTTATTGAAGTCAGAGCCAGGCTTGGATCTCAGGAATTCCTGACCCCAGTTTGGTGCTCAGGTCACTCATCCACAACACCCTTCTATTCTATTTAATGTAAAGCAGTGCTGACTGGAGAAAACTTAGGCTCTGCATCAGCCCAGGGTCTATGCTGGCTTCTGTCAGCATGCACCCTACCACAGATCCCTGGGATGGAAAAGAAGCCAGTGAGTGTTTAGGGCACTTAGAGCCTGAAACAGCTACATCCAAGTTCCTTTCAGTCCATGTGTAGAGGTGGAGGAGGGTTAAATTCCTAATCTTATAAAACAAAACAGGAAAAGCATTTCTGTATCATATGTTCCATTTCTGTGTTCCGCTGACATTAAGCAATGCTTATGGTTTATGATGTCCTCAGAATCTATCATTGGAAATTCAGCAGTCTTGCTGACTATGCTTTTACATCTGTTATTCAGTTTATTTTGCAATCTCTAACCACTGTTATGAATCTGGAATGAAGTGTGCACCTAGGAGGAATGACTTTAACTTGGAAACTTTTGCACATGTAACTGTGGAGAATATTAAGACATGATTGTGGGTCGGGTTTTTTCTTTACAGATTTCAAAAGCAAAGAAAGAAATTGCACCCTCACCAAGCAAAGAAAAACAGCTAGGAAGGAACAGACCACCTAGTACTGATGAGGTGCCAGACACCTGCCTTTAATTGAGTGTTTAAAGAAAACAGTACAAGCATGTCTTTTAATTCATAATGAGTTCTGACTTGCTTTGACATAAGCTGTGTGAAAAACCATGTGTGCTGTTAGTTGAAAGTAATAAGGTAATTTTTATTCAGTACTTCAGTGCTGGAGTGTGTTGAATGCGTGCATAGAATTGAACCAAAGTCTAAAATGAAGACCTAAAATGATTGAATCTGTGCAATGAAAAAGGATGCTAAGGTTACATGAAAGAACCACCTTTGACATCCTCATAGCCACCTGCTGCTTTTCTGTGCCCTTCCCTTTCTCCTTCCTGCAATGTCTTGTCAATCTTCTGCTTGAATATTGGTCAGGATATGATATGACATTCCCTATCTCTCTCTTCTCACTGACAGTGGGGTGTCTCACCTGCTCTTCTCTTCTACCGATCCCTCTGCCCCAGCACAGTGAACTCCTACCTTTTTCCTATACCTCTTAATATCATCTGGTACCTTCCCCCCCCAACAATGCAGATCATGGTTGTCTCCCCTGTTCTTAAAAAATTGCTCTCATCAAGGTCTCAGATTGCTTCTTCATTGCCATATCTCAATGCCTCTGCTCCATCCTCACCCTCTTTGACTTATCAGCTGCTTTTGATGCTACCAGTCACACTGTCTTTGAAATCTTGTCTTTCATCATTGCCTCCTCCTGTTTCTCTTCCAGCATCTCAGGTGGTTCCTTCAGTGTCTCAGCTTCAGGGCTTTGTCCTTAGTCTTTTCCACTTCTCCTTCTATATGCTTTCTCTTGGCAATCTTCTCTGCTTATTTTATGACTCAAAAAATTACCTCTGCATTCTTGACCTCTCTCCCTATACCCTATACCACATAATGGCCTGTATCTCTGACATCATCTACTGTGTATCTCACCATAAACTCAAAATTATCATGGCTGAAACTGAGCTCTTCATCCAGGGCCAGATTTACATCTTATGGGCCTCTAGGCACAGCATCTTCTGCACCCCCCTGCCTACAGCTGACCATCGTATTGCACATGGTTTTAGAGAGGTAAGGTGTCCCTAGAACACCGGCACCCCTAGGCAAATGCCTACTGTGCCTAATTGGAAATTTGGCCCTGTCTTCATCTGCTCCCCATTTTCTGTCACTGCCAACAATACTATCCTCTTCTGTCACTGCCCACAATCCTGGTGATAATCATCGTCTCTCTCATCTCACATCCAGTTTTCTGGCCAAACAAACCTTTCAGTTTTCTCCAAGTAATTTCCAAGACCTGGCCTTTTCTCACTGTCTGCTAAAACAGCTAAAACTCTTCTCAGGTCCATCATCTTCACTATCACAACCTTTTCTTTTCTCCTTACACATATACCTTCTCCCAAATTTAGCCTCCTCCAGTGGCTTTCCCTTCTCCACCTAATCAACTTTTGGCTTCTTCTCTTAATCTTTAAGGCTCTTTACAGTTCCGCCTCTGTGTCTCTGATTTTATATCTGGTTGAGTCACTTCCTGAGAACAGTACCATCCTCTCCTGCCTGCATGACCATTACCCCAACTACTATCACTGTGTTTTCACTAACCCTGTACTCTTGTTGCAAGGAATGACTTTATATTCTCATTGATATCTACTTCTGCCATGATGCTTACAGAAAATTGCGAGATGGCACTGACTAGGTAACTAGCCAAGGAGGATTGCTGATATCTTATTTTTATAATTTAAACAAAGCAACAAAAATATTTTGATACAGAATCATGAATCTGTGCACACAGCTAGTCTACGTATCAAGCCACTCCTATCATTGTTACCCTCAGTCTGCCCTCCCCCATTCCCTCTTTTTGTTTTTTGCACCCATGTAACACTCTGGCAGTGCTTGACTGAAAAACACATCCGTCAGCAAGAGACAATTCCATTGGGAAATATTGTGTGTGTGTGTTGTTGACTCCTTATTACTGGCAGTTCACCATAAGGGAAGAAGGTGTAGCTCCTAGACTGAGAGGACCTAGGATCTGGACTGAACATTGCTCTGAGAGAAAACTGTGAGCAGTCAAACCTGAGGAGACAACTTGAGCTGGATTTTTGTTTATTTGTTTAATTTGAAGTTCCTCTTGTAAAACAAAACCTAGGAAGGAAGGTAAGTTTTGACTTTCTGCAACATGTGTGCTTCATGTTTAGAGCAAGTGGTGAAGCCACCTGCTCACAAGCCATGTACATTGCCTTGTCTTAAATTTCATTGTACACACTCAGGGAGAAGACCATGTCTTCTTTATGTTTTCCCCCTTCCTTGTAGTAGGTGCTGTACAATCTGAGCTGGGTCTTCTGGATGCTACCGTGATACAAATGATAAAATAACAATTTTACTTGTAGCAAAGAGGCGTGGCTTCCCTCAGAGATTGACAGCAAGGGATGGCCAGATGCCTCCTGGTGGGTGGAACCAGGAAGGCCATGCCCACCATGCCAGAAGCAGATGAGTGGGACCAGAGCAGGAAGTATAAAAGATAGGCCCTGTAGCTCAGTTGGTCTGTAGCCACCGAGGAAGACAGACACTTCCATCCCGCTGCAGAAGACTTTTGTTGTCCTGAGGACTCTCCCAAGCTATCAGACCCAGCCAATGCCGAGGAGCTGCTGGGATTGCCACAGGCAGTGTATCCCGTGGAGCCGGGTGACAACCCATGTACACTCCAAGGGGAGGGGACGACAGTCAACGACAGTCTGACTGAGTTACTGCCTGAACCAAGGTCAGCATGTTGCGGCTGGATCCCCGCTAACCCAGTGGAGGAACACTTTGCCACCGTAGGGGCCTAAGCTGTGACCCGCTGGAGTCATATGGGCCCGGGTCCCATTATCTCTTGCCACTCCACCCCTGAGTTGGCAGCCTCCCCAACATAGGCCAAGAGGCCTACGTTTGTCTGCAGTCTACCTGAGCCAAGACATCAGGCAATAGATTGTCTACTGCTCTGCTCTACCGCAGAGGTCAGAGAAATCCCCTCCTGAGCCTGAGGTCTGAACCTCGAGACTGTTTGGTGCCCCAGCCTGCCTGAGGGCCTGGGCTTCTTGAATACTCACTGCTCTGCCCTGCCTGAGGATTTGAGCCCTAGAGACCGCTAACTTCCCCGTTTTACAGATTGCTGTTCTATGTGCGTGATGACAAAGAGGTGTGGCCTCCCTTTGAGATTGACAACAAGGGACAGCCATATGCACCTACATACTTCATTTACATCAAAACCCATTACTGTAAGACCAGTGTGGGATCAGGGTGAGGACCAAAATTTGCAATCATAATTGTTTCAATTTATACTGAGAACTAGTTCAATTGCAAAATACTAAACCTTCAAAAATCTAAGAATTAACTGGTATATCAGCATGATTGAACTCTGAAATGTAGGCCCCAATTTTGCAATTAGATCTGTGTGGGAGGACCCCTGCTTTTGAGCAGAGCTCCACTGAAGTAAAAAGAATTACTCTGGAGGGACAGGCTCTCAAAAATGAAAGCAGAGTTAATTTAAGGCGGCTATTGAAAATATTTCCATATGAAGGAAGAAATATGATCTTAGGTTTTTAGATTGCTTTGTATTTGCAGGCGGCTGTCTCATAAAGGTAATTAGTTTTCAATCAGTGTATTTGATATAAGAGGCACAAACAGGTCTTTTATCACACTCATTATTATACAAGAATAATCTTCATATCATGCACACATTTATAATATTAATAGTGATGATAAAATTCAGTATAATGAGAGGTGCCTTCAAACAAGCTACAGTAAATCATACCATGTAATCTACTTAAAAGAACTGTTCAAAATCTTTTCTTCAGACTTTTGTAAAGCAACAGCATTGTAAGCTGTATTTCATAGTGACCATATAATGCAGGAGGCTACAAAAAGGAAGAATATTAGGCTGCATGGCCTGGTAGATTAAGATTCCTTAATCTTTTAGAATTGCCCAGTCTTGTTTAGAGAGATCTTCTTACGGTGGCTATTGAGAAAGAACAAACACAAGAGCTTTCAGATGGAGTTGGACATAGCAAATGCTGCCAGACACCATTCACTTCTCATCTTACAGGCATTAAAGGATTATATAAAATAGTATGTAAAAGACTTGAATCTTTCTGGAGTCTTCATGAGGCTGTTGCATTTAAAGGGAAACCATCCATTTAAGAAGCACATACTATTAGATGTTACATGTAAGCTTAATGTACTCAAAAGAGATTAGCATTTTGTGCCCAGTGTGATTGCTCTGTGCATTTGACAGTACTTTGTTATAAAGTCAGATTTTAGTTTTTTCCTGCATAGTCAGGTAGGGCCCAATCCTGGAGGCCCTGATGCACTTGGTTTCAATGGCACTGTTTACAGGAGTAAATAAATGAGGTGAAGGAGCCATATATCAGGGAAGACTGAGTTCCACACCAGAGGGACCATAATCACCTGCTCATCAGAGGCATGGTGATGGGATACTTAAAAGGCAGGTGGTGCTGGAGTCCAGTTATCTCTCAGGATGAAGATCACAGAGGAAGTCTGGAAGATGTCAAGCTCTGAAATTTGTTCTCTTTCCCATGACATCTACTACTATGGCAAGCACTCCTCAGGCACTTGCCATTTTCAGCTTTTGTGTGAATAGGCAATTGATTAGCTTTTCAAGCTACTTTGTCCACCAGGGCATGATTTCTCTGTGGCAGAGTTATGAGCAAACTGCATGTCCCTTCAACTATATGTTGAAATTATACATTGCTAAGCCTGTAAAAGCATTCACTGTCAACATGACAAAAACCATGGCTTTACTTCTTTTCTGAACCAACAGCTTGGCTTATGAGAATAGTATTTCTGTAATTTTATCATACCTCTCAACCTGCCAAGGCCAGAACATGGGATGCAAGGTGTGACAAACTGAAGGACGCACAAACTATTCATGCAGGAAATTTTAAATGCTGTGGGGTTCACTCCTTGAATGTAAATGATTCTTTATTTCTGATGTAAATGATTCCCAACTATAGAAGAGAGACAATTTAGTAGGAAACATAGGAAATGTAGGACTAAAATAAGTGGCATCCTTCAAAATGAGGGACATTTAAGATGTATCCCCTCTGGAAAGAAAAAAGGGAACGGTTTTACTTTCCACATTTTATTTACAATACATTCGGTCCTTTATATAGCTCCTCCTTTCCTCCAAAAGATTCTCAAAATGCTGAAGACACAATGTGCTTACAGCACCACTACAACAGAAAGTAAACAGAGTCTCAATAGATAGTACTGGCTAAGTGTGCATCCCGTATCAGAAAGGATATGAGATCTTTAATGTGCAGCAAAAGAAACCTTGTCTTGTCATTTAAGTGTGATCTAAAAGATCCATACAAAGTAAAGTGCATGAAACTCAATGAATGCCCTGAGTGAACTCCGGCTAAAGGAATAAATGGGCTGTGCTAGAAGCAGATATACTGCTCATATACATATGCCACAAAGGGTCTAGAGAATCCTCACAGGAGCGATAGAACCATGTGCTCAAATAAAAGCAAGATATAAAATAATGCACCATGGGTAACCACAACTATATAATTGAGTTTCTTTGGAATCCAGATGCAGGTGGCGCCAGTGAATATGAAAAAAGCTGCCAAATGTCACTAAGCAAATCTATGTTCTTGTATAGAATAAAAGGAGCATTCAAGGGACAGGTGAACAAAAACAGATACATGCATGGGCCAGATCCTCAGCTGATGTAAATCAGCCATTCAAATAATTGGAGCTCCACCAATTTACAGAAGCTGAAGAAGTGGCCTGCAGTGTCTTGTCTCAGAAGAAGGCAGTAATATTCCTGACAGTGAGTACATTACCGAACAGGAAGTTGAGATTCCACCAAAGAAAAACCCATTTCAGGAAACAGAAAACTAACAATGAAATGGAACGCTGGTCTGGGGGATCAATTACAGATTGGTTTGCAACCTGGAACCAGAGTTTTCAGCTCAAAGGAAACAACCATCACATGTAGGTGCTCGGCTCATTTCATCTATAGCGCCTAGAGTGCTCTGGATTTATCCCTGTATGAAAGCAGTTGTAGTGGTAAATATGATACTCAGAGGAAATGGTTCCTGTTTTATAAAGGAAACCAAGATTTTTAAAACTGACTTCCTGATGCGTTCCCCAAGCTTCCCTTCTGGTGAGAGACCCAGATCAGGAAAGAGGCTGGTCTCCCAGATTTCCTGTCTGAGCATGTACCTTAGCAAGAACTCCAGACTATTATTGTTAATTTTATATGGAAAACCTAAATTTTCCACTTTAGCCAAGCAGGGGATGAAAGCAATACATAGATGAAAAGAATTAAACCTATTCTAAACTGTAATTTAATCCAGAACACAAATAAGAATATTTCCTCTTCAACCGGTATAAATGTCTGATCCGGCTCCCATTCAAGTCAGCAGAAGTTGTGCCATTTTGCTGGGAGTAGAATCAGGTCCATGTTACGATGATAATATTCTGCTTCTCTGTTGGCTCACTATTGGACTATGAAATTCTATGAACTATATATCTGAATAGATATTGAAATCTCTCTCTCTCTCATCTATTTATAAAGTACTGGTAAAAATATCAAATATCCATGTAAAAGGTGAGAAAGGGAGCTATAAAATTTCATACATAATAGTGTTTTCCCCATGTAATTTTCCTAGAGGTTTGTTTTTTTTTTAAGGACAGATTCCAATTGCCTTACTCCCACTGACTAATACCTTGCTCCTCAGTTAGTCTCACTGACGACAGTGGAGCCACTTGTGGTGCAAGGTGGTAGTCACTCTGAGTAAGGCCATCAGTATCTGACCCTTAGCTTTTCAAGAAAATCAAAAAAATTATCCTCAGTGGTGGCAATGACAAAACAATGGCAATGCTATTAACTTTCTCTACATAAAGCTTTTGTGAAATCCAGCTTCAACATTCTATGCCTGACAAATGGTGCAAGATGCCCCTCGACACCAGCTGCAAATCATCAGTGGAAATATTTTATTAGTATCGTACTTGTGGGAAGTAAATTGTTCTGTGTGAGAAATGCAGATGACCACCTGATCAGATGCTTTTCTTGTGACCTCTTTGGTAAGAATATTCTGACACACAGCTTCCTCTCTTACTGGAAAAGCAGCAAAGAATCCTGTGGCACCTTATAGACTAACAGACGTTTTGGAGCATGTGCTTTCGTGGGTGAATACCCACTTCCTCAGATGCATGTAATGGAAATTTCCAGGGGCAGGTATATATATGCTAGCAAGCAAGCTAGAGGTAACGAGGTCAGTTCAATCAGGGAGGATGAGGCCCTGTTCTAGCAGTTGAGGTGTGAAAACCAAGAGAGGAGAAACTGGTTCTGTAATTGGCAAGCCATTCACAGTCTTTGTTCAATCCTGAGCTGATGGTGTCAAATTTGCAGATGAACTGAAGCTCAGCAGTTTCTCTTTGAAGTCTGGTCCTGAAGTTTTTTTGCTGCAGGATGGCCACCTTAAGGTCTGCTATAGTGTGGCCAGGGAGGTTGAAGTGCTCTCCTACAGGTTTTTGTATATTGCCATTCCTAATGTCTGATTTGTGTCCATTTATCCTTTTCCGTAGAGACTGTCCAGTTTGGCCGATGTACATAGCAGAGGGGAATTGCTGGCATATGATGGCGTATATTACATTGGTGGATGTGCAGGTGAATGAACCAGTGATGGTGTGGCTGATCTGGTTAGGTCCTGTGATGGTGTCGCTGGTGTAGATATGTGGGCAGAGTTGGCATCGAGGTTTGTTGCATGGATTGGTTCCTGAGCTAGAGTTATTATGGTGCGGTGTGCAGTTACTGGTGAGAATATGTTTCAGGTTGGCAGGTTGTCTGTGGGCAAGGACTGGCCTGCCACCCAAGGCCTGTGAAAGTGTGGGATCATTGTCCAGGATGGGTTGTAGATCCTTGATGATGCGTTGGAGGGGTTTTAGCTGGGGGCTGTATGTGATGGCCAGTGGAGTCCTGTTGGTTTCTTTCTTGGGTTTGTCTTGCAGTAGGAGGCTTCTGGGTACACGTCTGGCTCTGTTGATCTGTTTCCTTATTTCCTCGTGCGGGTATTGTAGTTTTGAGAATGCTTGGTGGAGATTTTGTAGGTGTTGGTCTCTGTCTGAGGGGTTAGAGCAGATGCGGTTGTATCTCAGTGCTTGGCTGTAGACAATGGATCGTGTGATGTGCCCGGGATGGAAGCTGGAGGCATGAAGGTAGGCATAGCGGTCGGTAGGTTTTCGATATAGGGTGGTGTTAATGTGACCATCACTTATTTGCACCGTGGTGTCAAGAAAGTGGACCTCCCGTGTAGATTGGTCCAGGCTGAGGTTGATGGTGAGGTGGAAGCTGTTGAAATCGTGGTGGAATTTTTCCAGAGTCTCCTTCCCATGGGTCCAGATGATGAAGATGTCATCAATGTAGCGTAGGTAGAGAAGGGGTGTGAGTGGACGAGAGCTGAGGAAGCGTTGTTCCAGGTCTGCTATAAAGATATTGGCATATTGTGGGGCCATGCGGGTGCCCATAGCAGTGCCACTGATCTGGAGATATATATTGTCATCAAATTTGAAATAGTTGTGTGTAAGTATAAAGGCACAGAGCTCAGCAGCCAGTTGTGCTGTGGCATCATCAGGGATAATGTTCCTGACAGCTTGTATTCCATCTGTGTGTGGGATGTTTGTGTAGAGAGCCTCTACATCCATGGTGGCTAGGATGGTGTTTTCTGGGAGGTCACCAATGCATTGTAGTTTCCTCAGGAAATCAGTGGTGTCACGGAGATAGCTGAGAGTGCTGGTGGCATAGGGTCTGAGTAGAGAGTCCATATATCCAGACAGTCCTTCAGTGAGAGTGCCAATGCCCGAGATGATGGGGCGTCCAGGATTTCTGGGTTTGTGGATCTTGGGTAGTAGATAGAATAACCCTGGTCGGGGCTCTAGGGGTATGTTGATTTCTTCTGGTGTTAGTGTAGGGAGTGTCCTGAGTAGATGCTGTAGTTTCTTAGTGTATTCCTCAGTGGGATCTGAGGGAAGTGGCCTGTAGAATTTGGTATTGGAGAGTTGTCTGGCTTCCTCCTTTTGGTAGTCAGACCTGTTCATGATGACAACGGCACCTCCTTTATCAGCCTCTTTGATGATAATGTCAGGGTGGTTTCTGAGGCTGTGGATGGCATTACATTCTGCACGACTTAGGTTGTGAGGCAAGCGATGTTGTTGTTCCATGATTTCTGCCTGTGCACGCCGGTGGAAGCATTCAATGTATAGGTCCAGGCTGTCATTTCGACCCTCAGGAGGAGTCCATGTGGAGTTCTTCTTCTTGTGCTGTTGGTGGGAGGGCACCTGTGTATCAGTGCACTGTTCAGTGTTGTCCTCGAAGTATTCTTTGAGCCGGAGACGGCGAAAGTAGGCTTCCAGATCGCCACAGAACTGTATCATGTTGGTGGGGGTGGCAGGGCAGAAAGAGAGTCCCCAAGATAGGACAGACTTTTCTTCTGGGCTGAGTGTGTAGTTGGATAGATTGACGATATTGCTGGGTGGGTTAGGGGTACCACAGTAGTGGCCCCATGCGGCAGGTAGGAGTTTAGACATCTTACAGTCCTTTTTCATTTGTAGAGAGGTGAAGTGAGTAATGTAGATCTCCTGTCTTATTCTAGTGAAGTC
The DNA here is from genome assembly GCF_025201925.1 of Gopherus flavomarginatus. Lineage (NCBI taxonomy): Eukaryota > Metazoa > Chordata > Testudines > Testudinidae > Gopherus > Gopherus flavomarginatus. The sequence continues at coordinate 198,089,764 of NC_066617.1, read as the reverse complement.
CGTTTGTATAGAAGTTTGGTTATTAATGAGAGTCTCCAGGTTGGAGAGCTCTTTTTTGATGTTTCCCTGTTTGCTGTATAGGATACTGATCAGGTGGTTCCTCAGTTTTTTTGATAGAGTATGGCATAATATCTCACTGTGGTCTGTGTAGTATGTAGATAGCAGTGGATTTTTTACCTTTAGTCCATTTGGTATGATGTCCATCCGTTTGCATTTGGAAAGGAAGATGATATCTGTCTGTATTTGTGCAAGTTTCTTCATGAGGTTGATGGATTTCCACTCCATACGGCTAAATGCAGTGCCTTGCATGGTGTCAAGTATCAGAGGGGTAGTAGCCGTGTTAGTCTGGATCTGTAAAAGCAGCAAAGAATCCTGTGGCACCTTATAGACTACAGGTGTTTTGGAGCATGAGCTTTCGTGGGTGAATACCCACTTCCTCAGATGCATGTAATGGAAATTTCCAGGGGCAGGTATATATATGCTAGAAAGCAAGCTAGAGATAACGAGGTCAGTTCAATCAGGGAGGATGAGGCCCTGTTCTAGCAGTTGAGGTGTGAAAACCAAGAGAGGAGAAACTGGTTCTGTAATTGGCAAGCCATTCACAGTCTTTGTTCAATCCTGAGCTGATGGTGTCAAATTTGCAGATGAACTGAAGCTCAGCAGTTTCTCTTTGAAGTCTGGTCCTGAAGTTTTTTTGCTGCAGGATGGCCACCTTAAGGTCTGCTATAGTGTGGCCAGGGAGGTTGAAGTGCTCTCCTATAGGTTTTTGTATATTGCCATTCCTAATGTCTGATTTGTGTCCATTTATCCTTTTCCGTAGAGACAGTCCAGTTTGGCTGATCCACAAACCCGGAAATCCTGGATGCCCCATCATCTCGGGCATTGGCACTCTCACTGAAGGACGGTCTGGATATATGGACTCTCTACTCAGACCCTATGCCACCAGCACTCCCAGCTATCTCCGTGACACCACTGATTTCCTGAGGAAACTACAATGCATTGGTGACCTCCCAGAAAACACCATCCTAGCCACCATGGATGTAGAGGCTCTCTACACAAACATCCCACACACAGATGGAATACAAGCTGTCAGGAACATTATCCCTGATGATGCCACAGCACAACTGGCTGCTGAGCTCTGTGCCTTTATACTTACACACAACTATTTCAAATTTGATGACAATATATATCTCCAGATCAGTGGCACTGCTATGGGCACCCGCATGGCCCCACAATATGCCAATATCTTTATGGCCGACCTGGAACAACGCTTCCTCAGCTCTCGTCCACTCACGCCCCTTCTCTACCTACACTACATTGATGATATCTTCATCATCTGGACCCATGGGAAGGAGACTCTGGAAAAATTCCACCACGATTTCAACAGCTTCCACCTCACCATCAACCTCAGCCTGGACCAATCTACACGGGAGGTCCACTTTCTTGACACCACGGTGCAAATAAGTGATGGTCACATTAACACCACCCTATATCGAAAACCTACCGACCGCTATGCCTACCTTCATGCCTCCAGCTTCCATCCCGGGCACATCACACGATCCATTGTCTACAGCCAAGCACTGAGATACAACCGCATCTGCTCTAACCCCTCAGACAGAGACCAACACCTACAAAATCTCCACCAAGCATTCTCAAAACTACAATACCCGCACGAGGAAATAAGGAAACAGATCAACAGAGCCAGACGTGTACCCAGAAGCCTCCTACTGCAAGACAAACCCAAGAAAGAAACCAACAGGACTCCACTGGCCATCACATACAGCCCCCAGCTAAAACCCCTCCAACGCATCATCAAGGATCTACAACCCATCCTGGACAATGATCCCACACTTTCACAGGCCTTGGGTGGCAGGCCAGTCCTTGCCCACAGACAACCTGCCAACCTGAAACATATTCTCACCAGTAACTGCACACCGCACCATAATAACTCTAGCTCAGGAACCAATCCATGCAACAAACCTCGATGCCAACTCTGCCCACATATCTACACCAGCGACACCATCACAGGACCTAACCAGATCAGCCACACCATCACTGGTTCATTCACCTGCACATCCACCAATGTAATATACGCCATCATATGCCAGCAATGCCCCTCTGCTATGTACATCGGCCAAACTGGACAGTCTCTACGGAAAAGGATAAATGGACACAAATCAGACATTAGGAATGGCAATATACAAAAACCTGTAGGAGAGCACTTCAACCTCCCTGGCCACACTATAGCAGACCTTAAGGTGGCCATCCTGCAGCAAAAAAACTTCAGGACCAGACTTCAAAGAGAAACTGCTGAGCTTCAGTTCATCTGCAAATTTGACACCATCAGCTCAGGATTGAACAAAGACTGTGAATGGCTTGCCAATTACAGAACCAGTTTCTCCTCTCTTGGTTTTCACACCTCAACTGCTAGAACAGGGCCTCATCCTCCCTGATTGAACTGACCTCGTTATCTCTAGCTTGCTTGCTAGCATATATATACCTGCCCCTGGAAATTTCCATTACATGCATCTGAGGAAGTGAGTATTCACCCAAGAAAGCTCATGCTCCAAAACGTCTGTTAGTCTATAAGGTGCCACAGGATTCTTTGCTGCTTTTACAGATCCAGACTAAAACGGCTACCCCTCTGATACTATCTCTTACTGGAGTCATTTTTCCCCTATTCAGGCTTTTCAGCAATTGTGCGCAATGATTTTAATTGATTTGTACTATGATACCACTATTTCCAGCGCAGTGTCACTTAGCACAGGGCATATTAACAGATGCTAAAGACTGCCCACACTATCTGATCTATTTTATGATTATTTTTAAACATGACTTTGTTTTGTTTTGTTTTTTTTGTGGTTTTTTGCCTCTGCTTTATTTTCCCATCAGGCCTTTTGATTTGTGGTTTCTTCTTCACTGTGAATAAAGCCACTCTCTTTTTCTGAGATTGGATTACCATCCAGTGACCCTTCTTTGTAAGGACCACCTGCCTAACAAAAGAGGTTTCTTCCTACAAGCACTGGTACTAGGAGAGAAGTTATAAAACAAGGGAGTCACTAGGCCCCTTTGCTTAACCCTTTGCAGTCTCCATAAAGCTGAGCAGCCTTTTATATCTGCCAGGTTTTCAGTGTTGCTAATTTTGATCACTCTTGTTCCCCTCTAAAGGGCTCTAATCCAAGACCTAATCAAACAACAGGGGTTCTCAGGTTTAAAAACCACAGTGCAGCTCCCTTATTGCCAAATTGGCTGAATCTAGAAAATAACTTTAATTGCCCCAAAAATAAGGTTAAGTAATTTCTGTTCATTTAATTCCCCACCACCACCCATGGCAATGAGAAAAAGTCAGACAAGAAAGGAGAGTGAATTTAGAAGGCTTTAGCGGCCACGGGGACCATTATTAATTTTTCTTTCCATCTTAATTTTTCCCCATGGAACAAAATAAGAAATGTTCTCTGTCTGCTTTTAAAATGAAAATGCTAAACTTTGCAGACTCACCACCTTCATAAGCATTCTTAGTTTTACTATGCCAGTGTGGCATATTCAATGCCAAAGGTAGATGCTCCTAGCTAAGAGACTTTTGGAAATGGGCCCAGGGCCACTGCCTTGAAATAGTCAGATCAAATTCAGAGTTGACATATAAGTTGGACTCTCATAGGCTATGCCTACACTATGAACTAGGAGTGTGATTTCCCTGCTTGTGCACACATGCTCGTGCTTGCTCGCATCAAGCTAGGATGAGTATAAATAATGTAACCATGATAACATGGGTGGCATCAGCAGAGGCTTGGCTGAGCTATGTCAAGTACAGCCAGTGGATTGGAACCCCGTGCAGCTCAACCATGCCTCTGCAGCTGCTGCCCATGATGCCATGACTATGCTACTATTTATACTTGCACTAGCTCAATGAGTGCTACTGTGAATACGTGTATGCGAGCAGGGGAATCACACCCCAGCTTGTAGTGTAAACAGAGCCTTACATTCAGACTCCTTCACACTCAGAGCTACCTACATTCATTTTACTTCTGTGCCAGTGTCTAAGATGGTGGAACTTACATGCCAAGGCGCCAAAAAAGGTGGAAGTTTTATAAGAGCTTTCACTCTATTTTACCTTATAGTATTCTCTAGTGTCCTGACTTGTAAATTACAACCACTATACTACTGTATAATCATGTCTAAGTAGCTCTCACAGTATCAGTCTTGCCAACGCGCATTAGTTTATCTCAAATTTCACAATATTTGGTAATTTTCTTAAACCTCCAGCTCCTAGAGTCATGTGAATCTGTGAGAATCAAAGCTTTAAATAAAAAATAAAGTGCTCTGCCCTCACGGTTGGGGAAAAAGCTTCAACACATGACACAAGTGCACCTAGGTGGCTCAAAAGTCAGAATGCAAATAAAAAGAAATGTATTGTTTGGCTTAAAAATTATGAGAGTTTGCAAACATCTCATGGTTTTTGTGACCATGACTCATGATTTTAAAATGTTGGCAATACCAAAGTGTATAAGGGAATCTGATAGTACTTTACCTAGTGCCTCTAATTTTCGACCTGTGGAGTTCAAAGACCTGATCGCCATCTCAGTCACATTGGCATTAGTCAAGAGAATCATCAATAGAAGTGAGATCAGGATTAAGCCTCGCACCTGTAATGGAAGTGATAAGTTCATTATTGGACACTAATGAGAAGATACTGCATGGTGCTAAGTGCTGTCAATTTCTATTGATATGAGCATAAAATCTAGTGTGTCTGCATAACTTTTTAAGTGGATTTCATATCTACACTTTTTTTTTTAAATAAATCACCCGCATTTTCAACAGGTCAATGACTCTGAGAGATGAAAAGGGTTAATAAGAGAGCTTTAAAATGATCAAATCTGTGAGCCCAAAAAGATTTTAAAATATGATGAGTGCTACATACACCCTTATTTACAAAGGTCAGGGTGAGGCAAGAAAGTGCAAGCGGTTTATTGGCAAGGAAGGAAGTTGTTTAAGAGACTGATTCCCAACCCTTAAAATAAAAATTAGAAAACCTCAGCTAATCTGACTTAAAAGAGAACAACAGATCCATTTCATTGACATTTCTGAAAGCTTTTCATGAATTCCTTTAAGAAAGCACAGAAATAGAGACCAGCACAGGGACCAAATGTGCTAAGGAATTGATGCATAAACTTCCCTACATTCCAAAAGACTTATTTAATGTTCTGTGTCATTGATTAGACGGTGAATTAGTACAGCAATACATAAACAGTTTCCAAACATCGTCTTCATCAGACTAAATGTCACTTTTGGGGAGCAGTTACTTCTTGGGGAAGAGAAATCTTGGAATACCAAGTTCTGTATAACCATGGTCCATTGAGCCAGTAAATAGTGCCAGAACAATGGTTGGTGTTGGTTGAGACCTTCACCACACCAGTGAAAGGTGTAGCCTTGTGCAGAATGCTACATGAGACATAGAAGGAAAAGACAAGAAGTAACAAGACAAAACATTTGGAGATGGGAAGGGTGGGGAAAGAAAGAGAAAATCCAAACAGAAGAGAGGTAGAAGCAAGGAAAATGGCTTATTGGTTGCATTGCTCTGCACCATTTTCAAACATACCAGATCACTCTAATGACCCATTGTTGAGAGGTTGCATTTGGCAAATTAGTTAGTAAATGAACCAACTAGAACTGGGCAGAAAAAGGTAATTCCATTTTGTGGAGGATTTCAGTAGTTCAAAACATGGCTTCACTCTAATTGGGAACAAATACCAAAAATTTCAACATTCTCCATGAAAGGGAGTAGAACTCAGACTCTGAATCCACAGACCCTGGAAGCCATGAACTCACCAGCATCCCACTACTCAGGCCCTTGTGGAGCTGGATGGGTAACTTGGCAGGAAGCAGATAGGTTTCTGGTGGAAACTTGAACCCTGCCTGAAACTCTGGAGAAATAGAACTGTATCTGCAAAACATTTCAATTTCTCCAAATCAGCAAATTCCAACTGAACATTGTTTCATAAGAATTTGTCCAACCCGCTCTAGGAACAGCACAGTAAAATAGAACAAGGCTAGTGCATTACACATATGTACCTTGCTAAGTAATTTAGCTGTAATTATGATAATATTTCGTAGGCTAGTAACTGTTTTGTGGCATATGTTCAAAAAAATACAACAGGTTTAATAATACAAGAGATGTCATTGCAATTAAAGGTTTTAGCCAACACTGAGCCAGATCTTCTGGCCCCTTGGTCATGTGAGTAAGAACTTAGGATTTGATTTTCCACTGCTGTGCTCCTATACAAATTCAGCACATTCTGCACTGCAGTTGTGTAGATCAGTGAACCCCGTGGCCAATTCTGCAGCTGAGGAATCACACAAAACATGAAGGTCTCTCTGGTTTTAACCCTCTTTGCTTCTTTTCCTGCACCCTTGATTTGCCAGCTTCAAGTTCTTTGTCTATCTAATTTAGATCACAAGGTCTTTGTGGCAAGGTACATGGCTTTTCTCAATCTCTGTAAAGAGCTACGCAAAATTATGATGCCATAGAATTTTTTAACATTAATGGTTTGGGCCCTCATTCAGGTCAACACTTAAGCATGTGCTTAAGTACTACTGAATTCTGGGCTACGGGTTTTGTAGGAGCTCACGGATGTACAAAGTTTTGATCCTCAAGAGGGTGCCATCATCAGAGTATTTTAGGGCCTACCATGGGGGATAGGTGCAGGGAGTATCATTTGCAGGGCAGGGATAGCCAGGAGACCTACAAAACTTTTTCATAGGGTTGGATTTAAGATCTGTGGTTGGTTTGAATCTAAGCCTTGTTTAGTATTAATTTCCCACTAACTACTTCAATATTGCTGAAATGAAGGTGATTGATATGGTTCATACAAGTTTTTTCCTCATTGAAAACTTTGACGAAAATAAAAACAAATTCATTTTTGTTTAAAAAATAAAAATCGAAAATCAAAATATTTATCCAAAATCTGCTGAAAACTAAAAATATTGAGATTTTGGCTGAAAAAATTTGACTTTCTGATTTTCTGTTTTCCAGTGACATTTTTTTGAGAAAAGCAGATATTTTCCAATTAACTGAAATCCTAAACTTTCATCAAAAAAATGTTGATGAAATTTTTTTGACCAGCCTTAGGAATATCACATTCTGGGATGCAATCCAGACTAGTGAGGGTTGTGTAACCACTTGCCCTGCAACCTGAGGTGCCTCACAACACTTTGCTGCTGGAGCTCCCACCCTGAGACTCTTACAAACAACCAAAGAACATACAGGTCAGACCCTGAGTGTCTGTGTATAGCTGCAGCCTGCAAGCAATTCCTGTCACACTCTGGCTTCCACCAGTCTAGATAATCACTTGCAGAGTGATCCCAATACACTCCTACTCCTGATCCCTCCTTCCCCCAAAATGTGTGTTCTGCACTGTCCAGCCCTCTCTTGGACAGTTCAGATCTTTTAAGGGTCAGTGTACAATAGTTTGCTACTTTAACTGTAGTTAATTCAGTTTAAACCCAGCACTGATTTTTTAAATCAAATCCACAGTTATGACCTGGAAATTTAGACACGAAACTTGAGCAAAATCAATGCTTATACTAGTTTCAATTTTAATTAAAACAAATATATTTAACTACAAATAGAGATTTTAAGTGAGTATAAGTACAAGGTATTAAAGTCAGAAATGATTACAAGAGAAATAAAGACAAAAAGCTTTCTAGTAACTAGACTTAGTTCAAGGTAAAATGTTTACCAAATGCTCCCAGCAACAGGGATGACCAAATTGTCAGGCCAGAACCCCTCCCAAAGACCAAAGGCTGGTTCCTTTGTTTTCTCAGGTGAGGATGAGGATGAGGGTGAGAGAGAGAGAGAGAGAAAGAGAATCCCTGGAGTGTTTTCCCTGTCCTTTTTATGATCCAGTCACCCTTTGAAATACATTTTCCTGAGTGTTACCCCTGGACAAAGTTGCTTCCAGCTGTGACGATGGAGACATGAGTGGAAATCCTGGTAAAAGGTTCCATGTTGTTTGCATATGTTAAAATGCAAATCAATTTGTTCGTGCTTCTCTTCACTACCAAAGAATGGCCACTTGACTGGTGATTGCCAATCAACTTCGATGATACCTGGCTAGAAGTGTCAGCATGTCCTTTGTCTTTAAGGAACAGGTATACCTGCTCCCTAGACTTGTCTGGTAAACATATTTCAGTCATGATTTCAGCTTATGTTCTTAACTTTACGTATAATGTTGCCACACACATTGCCTTATGGTATTATAAACCAGTATGTTATTAGTTTTTAAATGATATCTCACAAGTTGTATTTTGTACAAAGATTACTACAGTGGTGTGTAGCATGTGAATACAGGGATGCAGTCAGTTACAATAACTCATAGAATATTAGGGTTGGAAGGGATGTCAGGAGGTCATCTAGTCCAACCCTCTGCTCAAAGCAGGACCAATTCCCAGATTTTTACCCCAGTTCCCCAAATAGCCCCCTCAAGGATTGAACTTACAACCCTGAGTTTAGCAAGCTGATGCTCAAACCACTGAGCTATCTCTCCCCCCAGATTAAGTAACATTGCAATGACATGCAGAGGCATCACAGCTTGTAACATTTTGGGGATATCTTAGATGCATTTGCTAGATGCTCTTTTTTTCAGCACTCGAGAAAGGCATTCCAAGTCAAATGAAAGTCCTGGTGTAGGACAGAGCCTTTTCCATGGAAATTGGATCTGTTTGCAATCCACAGTTATGAACTGGAAATTTAGACACTAAATATGAGAACATCAATGCTTATGCTAGTTTCAATTTCAGTTAAAGAAATATTTAAAGGTCCAGTCTTGCAAAGCGTTGGGCTGCTGGGCAGTCCTGAGTGGTGCTGTGTGCTGTCTGTTCTGTTGACATTAGTGGAAGCTGGATGCACTCAGATCTTTGCAGGGTTGGAGCTATAGCCTTGAATTCCAAAAAGGTGCAGAGCCCTCCTGAGTACCCTCAGTTTCATTGCCCTCATTGGGAATTGAGGTCTCACAAGTAGAACTGAGTCTTAAGTCCTTAGCTGACTTTCTTGTGAATTCGATTTTTTTTATTATAACACCAAAAGAAGGCGTTACATGTATACTGGCTACGATATTTCAATCTCAACCCTTTGCAGATTCTGCTCTGCCAAGTGATGCCTTTGGGATGTTGGAATTAAAGAGAGTATCGAAATAAGGCCTGGGTTTCTATGAGAAGAGAAGCATTCCTTTCAAATGGTCTCAAATGTCAGGCATTCATTTACCAGTGCATTTTAGGCAGGACAGGTGAGAAGTGAGGCACATTCTTTCCATTGTGTCTTTTGCCACACTTACCCAGCTCTATATACTGTATAATGCCATGGTGGTGGTTGATTTTTTTAATAAGTTAAAATAACATAAAAGTTTTAAGCAAAGACTTTCTCTAGCAAAGTTAATACCCTGTCTCTGATTCACTTTGCTATGCCTAGAATAGCATCTCAGAACAGTGTGAAATATTCTGTACTAAACATGAGAAGCCTGATACATTCAGAGCACTCCATAGCTCTTGATTTTAAGGAGAGCAATACATGCTCAGCACACCTAAAAATCCAGCACTGGTGCAGCAATTGAGGTACAATGGAATGAGTGACGGATGCAGTGGCAGACTTGCTCTTTTCTAGCCTTTTTTGGTTTATTTCAAATGTAAATAACTCATTTAAATGAATATTTTAAGATACTTTAAATTATTTTCTTAATTAAAGAAAACCTCACATTCTGAAGTAGCCGACTTTGAAATGCCCTGTTTTATATTAAAGTGTAACACAGGTATAAAGCTGTTAAAAAGATGCAAAGAGCATCTGAAACAAGGCACAGTAACACACATGTGCCTTCTTATGTATGTAATTAAGGCCTGTCTCCCCACCAGATGCCTGTTTCTATACTGTAAACATATCCATTGTGTTATCCTTCCATAAATGATTTATACATCTCTCTAAAATCAGATGACTGTTCCTGCTCTCTCTGATTCTCTCTCAGAAAGCACTCCAGTACTATAGTAGCAGGTGTCAAAAAAACCCACCCTGACTTTTATGAAATTTTGACACAAATTATTGAAATTTGTTTGGGAAAACAATTGTCACGTCAGGCCAGATTATAGAACAGGTCGGTTTTCAAAAATTCAAAATGTGGATGACATTTTTTCTCAAAAGTTGTCACTAATTTTCAAATTACTCACATGAGAACCTAGATAGCGACGAAACTGTGTTTCAAATTAATGTGTATTTGATACAGGATGAAAGAGAGCCTTGATGATATACTGATCTTTTAGTTGTCCCACATAATCACATGATAAGTTTCCTTTCCCAGTTAATCCTATTCCATTTCCGGACTGTAGTTACTGAAGGGAGAATATCTGTATACACAAAAGCAGTCAGTATGTCCTGCTGGACATGTGGATGCTGCTGCTGCTATGTATTTCTCACTGTTTATGCTGTTCTGTATTGGAGAAGTGGGGATTAATAGCAGGATGATATCTCTGTTTGGTTTGAATCGACAGTTACTTAGTCACAAGAGAATCGACACAGAGTGAAATTCATTTGCGTAGAGAGGACCAGAATAAGGTCTATGCACCACTTAGGCTATGTCTACACTAGCATTTTTGTCAGTGAAACTTTGGTTGGTCAGGGATGTGGAAAAACACACCTCCATTGACATAAGTTACAGAGACCGACGTGCCGGTGTGGACAATTATGTTAGCGGGAGATATTCTCCCTAGCTACCACTGCTTGTTGGGGTGGTTTAATTATACCAACGGGAGAGCTCTCTTCTGTTGGCACAGAGTGGCTATGCGGAAGACCTTACAGCAGTGCAGCTGCAGCAGTGCAGCTGTGTCACTGTAATGTCTGTAGTGTGGACATAGTCTTAAACTCTACATTGAGTGCTTGGACCAGCTTTTCAGATGAAGTAAACTGGCAATGCTACATGTATTCAGGGAGAAGAGATACTTATGGGAAGTTTGTTTATAAAATTATGTAGCCTCTCAGATGAAGCAAACTGGCAATGCTACATGTATTCAGGGAGAAGAGATACTTATGGGAAGTTTGTTTATAAAATTATGTAGCCTCTGGTTCAGCAAAGCACTGGTTGCATATGTTAAAATCCCACATTTTGTTGAATTGGGGTGTCGATGACAAAAATGCAAGTAGTCTACTATAAAATGTGTACTTTTCAGAGAGACACATATGTCCATTACCAAAATATCTAGTCACTCCAAAAGATCAAGCACAACATCTATACCATTCTTCAAATTCCTGACAGATATTTTTGGCATAGTGTAATAATGTCTCTAGGAATTCTCAAACGTTTACCCCCTTATATCTGTCAGCAAAGAGCCCATGCACAAAAACCTGGTGGCACATGCAAACTCAAATGATGAAACAGGGAGTTTGAATTTCTGCCTCTTTCGATCACATTTAGTTATGCAGTTGCATTCATTCCGCCCATGGATGGTGGAGCAAAAATCTGACCAAGCTGCTGTAAAGAAAAAAATTGTATTCCTGGCAGATTGAACTGAAGGTGAGAATGAATGAAAACTAACTGCAGGTCTGAATTAGTTCTGCCAAGCTGGATACAAAGGAGTGTTATTTTTTCCAAAACAGGGAAGTCATGTGGCTGGTTAGTAGATAAGGGGAAATTGGGCAAGTTTGATTTGTTGCCTTTTTTCACTACAGAATTCAGTACCTTATTTTCTATGTAAGTAGCTGCATCTGAATGAAGAAAATATGCTTGAGTTCATCTTGATGCAAGCTGCCTTAAAAGAGAATCCTTTAAAGAGAATTGCTGAGAAAAGTTTATGTAAGATCCCCCTTGAATTGAAGGTCAGTCCACCTGCTATCTGGCAGAAAGACCATGCGCATAATTAAAAGCAGACATTTCAAAGAATGTTAGTACCCAGTAGGGTCTTGAATTTTGGGCGTTTTGAAGGGTTCCACCTCTTTTAGACAGTGTTTTCTATCCTTTGAGGACACTGGAGAAATGAACTAGCAATATTTGGCTAATATTAATACATTCTATAAAGGAAAGAGCATCTTGAATAGCTTTTGCTGCCAAGAATCTGTTGTTTAAAGCAACTCTCCAAGCTTTAAAACACTGTGTGAACCCTCCCTAGTTAAAGTTTTTCTTTCTGGCTTAAATTAGTCCAGCAAGTAATCAACCATGGTGGGAGGATGTTCGTACTATGTTTTGGTATTCAGTTGGTGGGTGGAGAAGTTGTTTCTAATTTCAAGCTGCTATGAGGAACTGAGTGTCCTGCAATACGTTCTTTCTAGGAAAAAATTTTTAAGTATCAGCTTAATTTGCATTAAAAGATCTGGATATTCCAAACATTTTTTCTTTACTAAACATATTTTGCTTTAAATCTTAAATTACAATTACTTCATCTCAAATATAATTTCATGTTCTTATTTACTTGGACGTTATGCTATCTGCACAGAATAGCAGATGATATTTACTTCTTTGGACAGGGAAGGGTGCTAAAATTTTCAAAGAATATCTTTTGTTTGTTTTAAGTGCAATAATTCGGGTGCAATTAAGTGCAAATGTAGCACTTAGTTCCCCAAATCCTAACTAGTCTCAGATAAATCAGTGGACTTATTTTTCTAAGATCTACTTGAATAAGTAAGGATTTGCAGAATCAAGATCCTATAAATAAATTCATTGCTGCCCTACACCTTGTGCAGTCACTCACGTCAATACAAAATGGGCGCAAAATGCTGCCACTCCGATCCAATACACTTTTACACTCACAAATGACCAAGTGAGCTGGAAGGCAATGGTGAATCGGGCCAATTTTCATGATTTTTTCTGCAGCTAGAACAACTGAAAATAGCTGCCTTTCTACTGCACCTGTAAGTCAGGTACCCAATTTGCTATCCCTATTTACAACATGTTAGCAGATCCTTCCTTCCTTTTTATTCAGACTAACAGTTTTTGTGCCCTAAGTGAGAGCTGGTTAACAGGTGAAAGCCTATTTTAATTGATGCAGGCGTCAAAATGTTAATTACCATGATAGCTGAAGGATTTTCTCTAACTCCTCTTTTCCCTCCTCAGAGATACTAGGTAAGAGCCCATTGTTACAAACTCACATAAGTAACTCTTACTCATATGAGTTGTCCCATTTGAACCAATAGGACTGCTCCCAGGTTGCTTGACTAATGGTTTAGAAATTTTGCCTCTGGAGTCTGAATTTGCATCCCTCTCTCTTTTTTTTCCAGAGGACCTGATTCTGAAACCTGTGCTCATGCAAACAACACATTTAAATGGAACTACTCACATGAGTAAATGTAACTCACTGGAAGGGCTGCAGAATAGGGCCAGGAAGTAATTACTTCAAAACCTGATTAGTGCATCAGACATGGTTAAGGGGTGTTTGATTCTGTAAACCCTGCTTGTATTCTTTTGGTTTTGTTTTTTAGTCTCCTTTATTTTAAAGATGTACAAAGTTAGAAAGATATCCCAAGAGAATCCCCAAGCAGCACTAACAAATCTTCATGAAACAGAAAAAGAACAATATAGAGAGAAAGAAACAAAAGTCCTCCATACAGAGAACTCCTATTGATTTCTCTAAGTGTCTGATTGCAATGTGACTTGAAAGCATTCAGTACCTCACAGGAGGTAACCAGCACTTTGTGGAATCAGGCCTATAGCATGTAATAGATTGAACTGCCATAAGCAGTAACTGAGGCCTGGTCTACACTATGCGTTCATACCGATTTTAGCAGAGTTAAACTGATTTAATGCTGCACCCACTCACACAACAATGCCCTTTATATCGATATAAAGGGCTCTTTAAACCGGTTTCTTTACTCCTCCCTGACCAGAGGAGTGGTGCTGAAATTGGTATTACCATATCGGATTAGGGTTAGTGTGGCCGCAAATCTACGGTATTGGCCTCCGGGCGGTATCCCACAGTGCACCACTGTGGCCACTCTGGACAGCAATCTGAACTTGGATGCACTGGCCAGGTAGACAGGAAAAGCCTCGCAAACTTTTGAATTTCATTTCCTGTTTGTCCAGCGTGGAGAGCTCACCAGCACAGGTGACCACGCAGAGCTCATCAGCACAGGTAACAATGCAGTCTCCTGAGAATAGAAAAAGAGCTCCAGCATGGACTGCACAGGAGGTACTGGATCTGATCACTATATGGGGAGAGGATTCTATGCTAACAGAACTCTGTTCCAAAAGACGAAATGAAAAAATGTTTGAAAAATTTTCCAAGGCTATGATGGAGAAAGGCCACCCAGAGACTCAGTGCAGTGCAGAGTGAAAGTTAAGGAGCTCAGACAAACCTACCAGAATACCAAAGAAGCAAACAGAAGGTCCGGGGCAGGGCCAAAAACATGTTGCTTCTACGCTAAGCTGCATGCAATTCTAGGGGGGTCCGCCACCACTACCCCACCTCATCCTCCCACCCTGCCATAAAGGTCTCCCCCTTACTCTCGCAGAGATTGTGGAGCACACAGCAAGCAGCAGTAACAATGGGGACATTGGTTTGGCTGAGGTCTGAGCGAGTCAGTAATGTGCGCCAGCGCGCCTTTAAACGGCCAAATGCACATTCTACCACCATTCTGCACTTGCTCAGCCTGTAGTTGAACAGCTCCTGACTACTGTCCAGGCTGCCTGTGTATGGCTTCATGAGCCACGGCATGAAGGGGTAGTCTGGGTCCCCCAGGATAACTATAGGCATTTCAACATCCCCAACTGTTATTTTCTGGTCTGGGAAGTAATTCCCTTGCTGCAGCTGTTTAAACAGAGTAGTGTTCCTGAAGACACGAGCTTCATGAACCCTTCCTGGCCATCCCACGTGGATGTTGGTGAAACATCCCTTGTGATCCACCAGTGCTTGCAGCACCATTGAGAAGTACCCCTCGCAGTTTATGTACTGGGTGCCCTGGTGCTCCGGTGCCAAGATAGGGATATGGGTTCCATCTATCGCCCCACCACTGTTTGGGAATCCCATTGCAGCAAAGCCATCCACTATGACCTGCACGTTTCCCAGAGTCACAACCTTTCGTAGCAGCAGCTTAACGATTGCTTTGGCTACTTGCAACACAGCAGCCCCCACAGTAGATTTTCCCACTCCAAATTGATTCCCGACTGACCGGTAGCTGTCTGGCATTGCAAGCTTCCAGAGGGCTATTGCCACTCGCTTCTCAACTGTGAGGGCTGCTCTCATCTTGGTATTATGGCGTTTCAGGGCAGGGGAAAGCAAGTCACAAAGTTCCATGAAAGTGCCCTTATGCATGCGAAAGTTTCGCAGCCACTGCGAATCTTCCCAACCTGCAAATCTATGCGGTCCCACCAGTCTGTGCTTGTTTCCCGGGCCCAAAATCGGCGTTCAATGGCTAGAACCTGTCCCATTACCAGCAGGATCTCCAAAGTGCAGGGGCCCGCAGTTTGAGAGAATTCTGTGTCCATGTCCTCATCACTCTCGTCACTGCTCTGCCGTAGCCGCCTCCTCCTCATCTGGCTTTGCAGGTCCTGGTTCAGCATAGACTGCATGAGAATGTGCGAGGTGTTTACAACGTCCACGATTGCGACCTCGATCTGAGCAGGGTCCATGCTTGCTGTGCTATGACATTTGCACAGTTCACCCAGGAAAAAAGGAGTGAAATGGTTGTCTGCTGCTTTCACGGAGGGAGGGGTGAGGCTGTACCCAGAACCACCCGCGACAATGTTTTTTGCCCCATCAGGCACTGGGCTCTCAACCCAGAATTCCAAGGGGCGGGGGAGACTGCGGGAACTATGGGATAGCTATGGGATAGCTACCCACAGTGCAACGCTCTGGAAATTGACGCTAGCCTCAGTACATGGACGCACACCGCCAAATTAATGTGCTTAGTGTGGCCGCATGCACTCGACTTTATACAATCTGTTTTACAAAACCGGTATATGTAAAATTGGAATAATCCTGTAGTGCAGACGTACCCTGATGGACCTGTTCAAAAAGGGGGTAAGTCAGAGCAGAGCTCCTCTTCCCTCCACTCACAGGTGGTTTAGGGAGATGGTATGGAAGGGTCCCCGCAAGCCTCAGGAAGGGAGCCTGAGTGTGCAATGTAGTACATTCTGCAGAGGAGACAGGAGATGTGCTGCTCCCAGCTTGCACCCCTGATGCAGTGAGTCAGAATTTTATTTATAAACATAATGATTAATAGGTGATTAAGATAAGACAGGGTTGTTAGGTTGTTTCCTGAAGTTGAATGATCTGTTCCAACCTTGGTGAACTGCAAAAAGTAAGTAGCCTAAAGGAAAGAAAGTAATTGTAGATTTTTCTACAATTGTTTCAATTGTTGTATTCAAGAGGAAGTAACAAAGTTTACTAATATATTTCTTTGAGAAGATAACTGATTTTTTAGACAAAGGAAATGCAGTAGATCTAATCTACCTGGATATCAGTAAGACATATGATACTGTTCCACATGGGAAATTATGAGTTACATTGGAGAAGATGGGGATTAATATGAAAACTGAAAGGTAGCTAAGGAACTGGTTAAAGGGAATACAACAATAGGTCATACTGGAAATGTGCATTCTCAGGCTAGAGGAAGGTTACTAATGGAATTCCTCAGGGATCAGGCTTGGGATCAAACTTATTTAATATTTTTATTGCTGACCTTGGTACAAAAAGAGTGTGCTAATAACATTTGCAAATGACACAATGTTGGGAGGTATTGCCAATACCTTAAAGGACCGGAATATCCTACAAGAAGATCTGGATGACCTCGTAAACTGGAGTAATTGAACTTGGATGAAATTTAATATTGCAAAGTGCAAGGTCATGTATTTAGGGACTAACAACAAGAATTTTTGTTATAAGATAGGGATTTATCAGTTGGAAATGATAGTAGAGAAGAAAGAGCTAGGTATATTGGCTGATCAGGGAATGACTATGAGCCGTCAATGTGATGCGGCTGTGAAAAAGGCTAATGCAGTCCTAGGATGCATCTGGCGAGGTATTTCCAGTAGAGATAAGGAAGTGTTAGTACCATTATACAAGGCACTGGTGAGACCTCATCTGGAGTATTGCGTGCAGTTCTGGTCTCCCGTGTTTAAGAAAGATTAATTGAAACTGGAACAGATGCAGAGAAGGACCACTAAGATGATCTGAGGAATGGAAAACCTAGCTTATGAGAAGAGACTCAAAGAGCTTGGCTTGTTTAGTCTAACCAATAGAAAGCTGAGGGAAGATATGATTACTCTGTGTAAATATATCAGAGGGATAAATATGAGGGAGGGAAAGGAGTTACTTAATTTAAGCATCCATGTGGACCTCAGAACAAATACATATAAATGGCCATCAACAAGTTTAGTGAAGGTTTCTAACCATCAGAGGAATGAGGTTCTGGAACAGCCTTCCGAGGGGAGCAGTGGCGGCAAAAAACCTAACTGGCTTCAAGACTAATCTAGATAAGTTTATGGAAGGGATGGTATGATGGGACTGCCAACAGTGGCATATGGCCCATTGGCAACTGCCTGTAGCAAAAATCCCCAGTGGCTGGAGATAGGACCCTAGATGGGGAGGACTTTGAGTTACTACAGAGAATTCTTTTCCAGGTATCTTCCTGGTAGGTCTTGCCCATATGTTCAGGGTCTAACTGATTGTCATATCTGGGATTGGGAAGGAATTTTCCCCCAGCTCAGATTAGCAGAGACCGTGGGGGTTTTTCACCTTCCTCTGCAGCATGGGGTCACTTGCAGGTTTAAATTAGTGTAAATGGTGAACCCTCTGTAACTTGAAATCTTTACACCATGATTTGAGGACTTCAGTAACCCAGCCAGAGATTAGGGCAGGGGTCAGCAACCTCTGGCACACGGCTCGCCAGGGTAAGCACCCTGGCGGGCTGGGCCAGTTTGTTTACCTGCCGTGTCGGCAGGTTCGGCAGACCAGGGCTCTCACTGGAAGCTGTTTGCTGTCCCAGGCCATTTGGGGTGGCGGGAAGCCGTGGCCAGCACATCCCTTGGCTCGCAGTGCTTCCCACTGCCCCGCCCCCCCATGTGCCAGAGATTGCTGACCCCTGGGTTAGGGCTCTATTGCAGGAGTGGGTGAGTGAGGTTCTCTGGCCTGCAACGTGCAGGAGGTCAGACTAGATTATCACAATTGAACCTTCTGAGTAAGAATATACATTACAATTTTAAACCTAATCAGTGTCCCATAAATGACTTGCCCCAAGATGTCACATGTTAGTATTAGAGCTGAGTGGGTCTAATATTTATTTAATTTTCTTTCTTGATATAGGAATTAGATACCATGTTCCTGTCAGATATTTCTAAGTTATTATCTGCAAAAACACTAGATTTTTCAATTGCCTATGTAGCCCCTGAAATCACGGTTAAAGTTGCCCGTCCCCCAAAACTGAAATATTGTCCCTGTGGGCAGGCACGGAACTCCCCACACACACCCCCATGCGTAGCCCCATTGGTTTGGCTGGAGTCTGCCACCCACACACACGCATACCCCAATATAGAAGTCAAACTACCCCTATCCCTCCACTTCTTCTTTCCCACTCAATCCCAGGTTCAGCCAGCTGAAGCCCAGGATTAAATTGATGGCTACGAGACAGCATGATTGAGCTCCAATACATTTTTTTAAAATCTACCCATTAGTACAAGGTCAGATGTAGTAAATCATCTTTCACCATGAATAATGACTATATTTTGGAGTGGAAGTGTGAAAATTCTTCCCTTTTTATGGTATATGACAGAGTAAATTGCCTAATTTAGCTGGATAAAAGCAGTTTTAACTGAAACCCTGCTTCAGCAGTCAGTAAATATTTGTACAGCTAACATCAGTAAAAGAAAAATTACTCAAAGCAAATTTGCTTTTGTTTAGAGAAACATCATGACAAAAATAAAATTGTGTCATGTAAAATGAATGCCTAGTGAGATCTTACATTCTCAGTTACTGTTATTAGCCAGGCCTGTATATTTGGTTGCATAGTTATAGTTCAAAATATTTGAACTGGAATCTTGTTTTAATGTAACAGTCATAATTTTAATGAGCTGAAGAAACATGAGCTTTAGAAATGTAACTTCATATACTGAAGCAGTATTTTAAATTGATATTATACAAAAAGGTTCATTTGCTTCAAGGCTTGAGGTGAAAGTGAGGTAATTACAGTTGCAGTGGGAAAGGGTAAAAGATGTCAGCTGGGATTTTCAGAAGCACCTAAGTGATTTATGTGCACAAGACCCCATTGTGTGTGATTTTCAGAAATGCCCAAATCCCACTGAAATTCTCCTTAGATATTGAACATTGGAATGTGCTCCCAAGTCACATTAGATGCTCTTTGAAAATCCCACACTCACCTCTCATTGACTTGCAATGAATGCCTAACTTCTTTGAAAAATCTCATCTGTATATCTGAGTTTGGACCTCTAAACAAATTATTGCCATAATTTTCATAAGTGGGCAGTGGCTCACTTCAGCTGTGGTTCATGGCATGTTTGCCATCCACGTCAATCAAAGACTGGCCACAGGTCAGCTAACTTGGGTTCACGGGGCTTGGTCAAGGGGCTAAAAATTGCAGTGCAGATATTTAGGCTCAAGCACTGCAATTTTTAGCCCTGCAGCCTGAGCCCCATGAGCCCAAGTCAATTGACCCTGACTTTGAGACTCAGTGTAGAGGGGGTTTTATTACAATGTAGATGTACTCTTAGTTTCTCTGGGTTTAGTACTCCATCTGTAATATGGGGATAATCAGGGGCGGCTCCAGGCACCAGCACGCCAAGCGCGTGCCTGGGGCGGCAAACCCCGGGGGCACTCTGCCGGTCGCCGCGAGGGCAGCAGGCAGTTTGCCTTTGGCGGCATGCCTGTGGAGGGTCCGCTGGTCCTGCAGCTTCGGCGGACCTCCCGCAGGCGTGCCGCTGAATCCATGGGACCGGGGACCTCCCTCAGGCAAGCCGCCGAAGGCAGCCTGCCTGCAGTGCTTGAGGTCGCAAAATACCTAGAGCCACCCCTGGGGATAACAGTACTTCCATATCTCAAAGGGGTGTGGTAAGGACAAAAATACTATACAATGGGGTGGGGGAGGTAAGATACTAAGGTAATAGGGACCGTATAAATACCTTAAAAGACAGATAGATGCTGCTGTGGTCCCTTACCTTGTGTATTTTCCTTTTCTCCAGCATTGTGCCTGTGCTTAGCCTGAGCGGGCAGAATATGAATGATTAAAGGTTTGCCTTACTCAACCAAGTACCTTTGCATTTCTGATCCTATATGTATCTCCTGAGCCTGTGCATCTTCTTGCTGTTTGGAGCCAACAGCAGAAGGAAACTGTGGCATTTGGCAACTAGTGGACATAGCAGTGGCTAGGCCTCATGGGAAAAGTGACTCCTGAAAATCTCATTTGCCAAGAATGTCGCTAGGATCACAATGCCCAGACCAGGGGCCTGATTTTCAAAATTAATGCACCACCCACCTTTAGCTTGGAGAATTCCTCACAATGTTCCAAATGGAGATATACAATTCTTTGCACGGTGCTCAACTGGCCTAATTTCTGTTCAGAATCCAAGTAGTAGAACCTGGCCTTTTCCAGGTTTAGAATAGATTTTTAAATGACATTTAAAAAAAATTACAAGAATTTACATTGTTGTTATCTGTGCAACAAAAGGTTCTCATTTCCCAAACAAAGTTGTGGTCATTGCCCCTCAAAAGTCTTCTCCATTTTGTAAGGCCATTTTATACTACCATCATAAGAACTTGAGAGCTGCCGTCTGGGTCAGACCATCATCCATCTTGCCAAGTATCCTGTCTCTGACAGTGGCCCATACCAGAGCTTCAGGTGGACTGTACAGAATGAGGTAATTGTGGAGTGATTCTCCATGTCTTCCACTCCTGGCTTCTGGTAGTCAGAGCTTTAGGGTTGTCCTGAGTATGGGGTTGTACATGCCTGATAATCTTGACTAATAGCATTGACAGACTTATTCTCTATTAACTTATCCTATTCTTTTTTTAAAATCAGTTATACTTTTGTCATTCTGTGGCAATGAGTTCCACAGGTTAGTTGTATGAAAAAGTACTTCCTTTTGTTTGTATTTGAAGCCCTAATCTTTTTAGTCTCTCCTCATGTGAAAGTCATTCCATACTCCTAATCATTTTTGTTGCTTTTCTCTGTACCTTTTCCAGTTCCATTATATCCTTTTTGAGATGAGGCGATCAAAACTACACCCAGTATTCAACGTGTGGGCAGTATCATGCATTTTTATAGTGGCATTATGATAATGTCTGTCTTATTATATATCCCTTTCCTAATATTTCCTAACATGCTGTTAGCCTTTTTTATCACTGTTGCACACTGAGAGGAAGTTTTTTAGAAAACTATCTGTGGTGACTCCAAGATCTTTTACTTGGGTGGTAATAGTTAATTTAGAACCCATCATTTTATATGTATAGTTGGGATTCTGTTTTCCAATGTGCATTACTTTCGATTTATCAGTGTTGAATTTCATCTGTCATTTCATTGTCCAGTCACTCTCTTTTGTGAGATCTCCCTGTAACCTCTCACAGTCAGCTTTGGACTTAACTGTCTTGAATAATTTTCTATTGTCCACAGACTTTGCCACTTCACTGTTCACCCCCTTTTCCAGATCATTAATGAATATGTAGAATAGCCCTGGTCCTAATACAGATCCTATTGGCTACTCTGATCTCAATTAAGTTCCTTTCTCACATGTCCATTCACTCTCTAATAAAAAGAACATTCTATCTCAGGGGCTGGCAACCTTTCAGAAGTGATGTGCCGAGTCTTCATTTATTCACTCTGATTTCAGGTTTCACGTGTCAGTAATATATTTTAACCTTTTTAGAAGGTCTCTTTCTATAAATCTATAATATATCACTAAAGTATTGTTGTATGTAAAGTAAATAAGGTTTTTTAAATGTTTAAGAAGCTTCATTTAAAATTAAATTAAAATGCAGAGTCCCCTGGACTGGTGGCCAGGATGCAGGCAGTGTGAGTGCCACTGAAAATCAGCTCGGCTCGCATGCCATAGGTTGCCCACCCCGTTCTATCTTATCTCTGCTTCCTTTGAGGCAATGAGCCTAGGCAGGGCTTCCAGGATGACTGCTGTCCAAAAAGAAGGAAGCTCAGGCCCACGGCAGCCAAAACCACTCTCCTTGAGAGACACTGACGATGTGCAAACAACCTGCTGGTGATCAGAAATAGAAGGGGAACCCACATAAACAGGGTGGTGGTAGGCCACACTATTTCATTCTCCTGAACAGGGAAACACTAAATGACTGTGATGAAGCATCCGAAAGGAGAAACCAGATTCCAAAGACCGCACCTGTTATTGACATGTTATTAAAACAACTGCAAATTTGATGTAGGAGATTTGGAAAGGACAGAGTGTAACAAATATGCTGAAAGGTTACAAAGCTTGCCCAGTGCTTTTCAGTGTTGATTGCTTAGTGGAGAGAGTCAGAGGCTAAGGTGGATGGGGAAAATGTAGGTTGAACGTACTGCCAGATAATGTTAATCACCTGTGTCAGTAAAACACCACGTCTCCCAGGCTCAACTTGTAGCATTATAATTCTGTGTCCTTCTCATGTCTGCCTCTCTCCAGAGGAACAGGTGGGTTTCCTTTATTTTCAATATTATAATCATTTTCACAGGCAGTTTTCAAAGGCATGGAGAGTATCAGCATAACATGAAAGACTTATATTAAACTTCCAGGCATCTTGGTGACCTGATCTCTTGGAAAAAGAAGTGAGGTTTTTGTTTTAACTGCAAGAGATTTTTATTTCATATTCAGTTCAGCAGACATTGCATAGAAAGTACTCTGGAGGGGGAGGGGAAAATCCTATGAAATAAATAGGGAACTAATGACTTTAAGTTTCAGTAAAACCTTGGCTAAATTCCAAATCAATAAGATAAGTACATAACACACAACAAGAAACCTTTTAAAATACTTTGTGGCTTTCTAAGTCTAGAACAAAACATAGGCAATTTTATCTCCAAATCCATTTCTATACTCTAATCCAGAATGCATCCATGTTTGATTTTGTTTAGAGACGTAAGAGGGGTTTATGGGAATGTTTCCTTATTTTAAATTGATCTAATGAGACCCAAATTTTGTGTAGATTTCAAACAAACATCAGGTGCAGCCAGACACAGATTTTCCATGCTTTGTTTATCCATCTGTTTCTAGGCATTGGAAGTAAATAGGGAACGTGGCAGAACTACTTCATATAAATGGCAGTGAGCATATGGAATAAGTTATTGTGGTTGGGAGCTGAAGTGAAGAGTGTTCAAATCAAGAAATACCTAGATCTGTTTCTCTGGTAGGAGAGTATTGAGGAATGAAAAAGCTAAAGTGTGGTTCAGCTAAATGAAACAAAGTGGCCAATACTGCAGTGTGTACTAGATGACTGTGTCCTAGAAAGCCCTTATGTCCAAATGTTTCAAGAGGAAACCAGTTTCCTGTGAGGACCAGAGTCCTTTATCGTAGTCCTGGATATGACAGTGACATGCTGTGTGACCTTGGGCAAATTACTTGACTGCTGTGGGCCTCCTGTACTCCTCTGTTAAATCAGGGTAGTAATAAAGGGGTCCTGTGAGGTTTAATTAAGGGGTAGATTCTGGCCAGGCCTATGGAGGCATGCAATGAGGGAGAGGGAGTAGTAAGAAGACTTCCCTACGCTTCATCGCCTGTGGGAAAACCAGACAGAATTAAATTCCCTGTGTGCAGGAGAGTGCATGGCTGCTGCTTGATGCATCCCATGGGGAACCCAAAGCCCCAAAGGGGGCAGGGTGTAGGCAAAGCCATGGTTTTGTCGTGTTCAGTGTTTACTCTGAGCCAAGGAGTCTCGACAGAGCTCTGCTTCATGTGGTATCTGAGTTCTAACTGATCAGCATTGCATAATGTGAACCTCTACAGAACATAACAACTAGATCCAACTAGCTCTTGCCAGAGCCTTTTAAATGTACAGTTCCCCACAGCTCCACTGTGCTAACCAAATCTGCCAGGAGGGATTATGCTGCATGCATTAACTGTAAATAAAAATTTCTGAACCGTCCCATGCACCAGGAGGTACATTTCCTCTCTGAGGCAAAATGACACCAAAGCTGCCATGGAACCAGTGTAACTCTGCACCACCTTCAGTGCACAGGTGTGCATCACCTCATCCTATGGCTATGAAGGGCTTTATTCAGTGTAGGTCCCAGAATCTTAGAGAGACAAGGTAGGTGAAGTAATATTTTTTTTGGACCAACTTCTGTTGGTGAGAGAGACAAGCTCAAAGGTGTGTCTCTGTCACCAACAGAAGTTGGTCCAATAAAAGATATTACCTCATCCATCTTGTCTCTGTGAAGAGTTTTGATGTTCTTAGATAGGTTGAAAAGTATAAAGGATGCTCTGAAATGTTCCTTTGATTATGACTGTTGTGGCAATGTGGATGGGGCAGATGTATTCATCCCATTTTTAAAGCAGCATTTTGAAAACTATGGTGCAGATGGGGGTGGCTCTGGAAATATCATTACAAAAGCCACTCTTCTGGAATTCCCCATGTCAGTGGTATGGATCTGAAGAATTCTGCTGTGGACAGCTCAAAAGGATTGCATTTCTTTCTCAAAACTCGTGTTGCTGCTAAATGTTTAGAATGCTAACAACTATATGCATGCTGTGGCTGAAGGCTCTCCTCTGGTTTCTCTGTAACTCAGCAAATCCAGAGGCTTGAGAATGAAAGAGATTTTCTTTCAGACATGTTAACTAAATGAAAATCTCATCAGCACCAAATATGCATGCATGTGTACATGCGCATACACACACAATGCACTTTTACCTGCAAGATGAGCATCACATTCAAAATAATGGCAGGATTTACTGGAATTCATAAGATCACGTGAATGGAGGGTGTTCACAACACACCACAATTAATAAAATCAGAGCTCCAACTTTATGTAGTGTTTACAGCCCCAACAGTGTCTGTTTGCTTTGGAGTTTTGCCTATGACCTAATGCAAGTCACTGCTTCCAGAGAAATATATAAAGGAGTCAAATCCAAGATTAGTGAAGCAGAAAGATCTCCATGGAGGTATTTTAATACTTTGGCACCACAGACTCATACATGTTTGAGATGAATCCTTTATTCTGTTCCTGGATGTGACACTGACATTCTGTGTGACCTTGTGCAAATCATTTCAGAGCTCTGACCCTCATCTGACTCTTCTGTAAAATCAGGGGGGTAACAAAAGATACGTCTACACTGGAATAAAAGAGCCACTGTATGGCCATGGCTGGCCCAGATCAGCTGACTGGTTCATGGGCAGTGGTGCTGGAACACTTTGTATAGTGGAGGTGCTGAGAACCATTGAATCAAACTGTAAAATCTGTATATGATGGAAACCACTTCAAGCCAGTGGGTGCTGCACCTTGACTTCCAGCACCTATGCTCGTGGGGCTCGGACTGTGGGGTTAGCAATTGCAGTGTAGACATTCAGGGTCAGGCTGGAGCCCGGGTTCTGGGACCCTCCTCCCTCATAGCGTTCCAGAGCTCAGACTCCACTCCAAGCCCAAATATCCACACAGCAATTTTGCAGCCCTATGATCCCAAGTCAGCTGACCTGGGCCAACTCTGAATGTTGAATTGTGGTGTAGACATACCCAAAGGCGTCCTGTGAGACTTAATTGGGAGCTAGATTAAACACTGTGCAGATAGAGGGAAAACAAAGGAGATGATTCTCTGTGCCCTTGCACTTTGTTTAGTCATTTACCCCTGTACAAAGTGGATGCAAAACCCTACCAAATCAGCATGCTCCAGTCATTTAATGGTGGTAGTGCTTTATACCCACTTTGCACGAATGTAAATAATGGCATAAGGTGAAAGAGAGTGGAGGATCAGGCCCACAATCCTGATCTCAAGATTAGGGTTGGGTGAAATTTTTCAGACAAAACTTGTTTTGCCTAAAAATTCAGATTTGGTTCAACCAAAACATATTTTTGACTTAATTCACAGAATTGGTACAGTCAAAAAAAGTTTTTAAGAAGTCCGAGATATTCTAAACATTACATTTTGACATTTTCAAAATGATTTTTTTCAGTTCAAAATGACTTAATTTTGAAATTTACTTCACTTTTATTAAAATACAATTTAAAAACGGGGAAAAAACAAAACCAAAAATCCCTCAAGTGAAATGAAACATTTCATTTCAAGTTGAACATAATGTTTGTTTTGAGCTGAAGCAAAAAATCTTTTTTAGGTTGCGAAAAAAAAAATGGGGTTGACACAAAATGATTTTTTTTGAGGGGGAGTACAGCCAGGAACTGAAAAATCTGTTGTTTGCACAGCTCTTCTAAGGAGCTCCCAGTCTAACCAGAAACAGCTAATACATTTCGGACAAATGCAATACACATACTGAGGATATATCTCAAGGATGTGCAGATATGTTTTTGTTTGTTCGTTTTTACCCTTTACACAAGAACTGAAAGGGAATTCCAAGCATAATGGACAGCATGGAAGAAGACAAACAGAGGTGAATGGTGATCTTGGATTTATAACAGGGTAATATTGAGTAGGTATAAGGAGATTATCTTATTTCTGTATTTGGAGTTCGTGCAACTGCTACTGGAATATTGAGTCCAGTTTGGGTTTCCACAATTCAAGCTGAATGTTGCAAAATTGGAAAGGGTTCAGAGATGAGCCACGAGAATGATTAAAGAATTGGAAAACATGCCTTATAGTGAAAGACTCAATGAGCTCAATCTATTTACCTTATCAAAGAGGTGTCTTGATCACAGTCTATAAGTATCTACACAGGGAACAGAAATTTGATAATTTAGGATTCTTCAGTCTAGCAAAAAAAGATATAACAAGATCCAATAACTGGAAGTCACAACTAGACAAATTTAGACTCAAAATAAGGTTCACGTTTTTAATAGTGAGGGTCACTGATCATTGGAACAACTTATCAAGGGTCATGGTGGCTTCTCCGTCACTGGAAATCTTTAAATCAGGATGCTTATCTAAAAGATAGGCTGTGGTTCAAACAGGAATCTTTAATTTGGATGCTTATCTAAAAGATAGGCTGTGGTTCAAACAGGAATTAATTCGAGAAAATACTATGGCTTATGTTATATCAGAGGTCAGACTAAACAATCACAATGGTCTCTTCTGTCCTTAGAAGCTATGTGTTTACATCAGGTTAGGATCTAGCCCTATATTTATACTGATATTTTGAACCAAACCTTAGGACCAATCCCTTATGTTATTTCTGGTCTGTATAGTTCCATCTGTATGCTGAAGTTTAAAGATACAGCCATTTCTGAATGTTTGACAATTAAGGGCCTGATTCACCATTGTCCTGAACTTTGCATAATCATTCAAATCAGGGCAAAGTGATTGTGGAATGCTCCCAAACCAGAATGACAGCATTCTACAATCATACTGCTGTGACTTTTCATGGGGCATAAATAACCGAATAAGGTACAGGGCAGCTGTGAATTGGGCCCACAGTTTGCTGTTTTAAAGCTGCACTGTCCATTGCAAATACAACACCGCTACTTAGCACAAGTTATGTAACTGCATCTGGAGCCACACGGTTAACCAGGTGTCCAACTGGTCAATTTTCCAAGATTTGTATAAAAATATGTTGCCATATGGTTCCCCTGTTTTGAAGTTGAGAACTCTTGCTCTTCACAAAGGAGAATAAACTCTTTACAAATGGGATGGATGAGATTTTATGAGCCATGGAAGACCGTGCTTCTCATTGACGTGGCTTAGTATGCATATTTTTCGGTTCACATTGGAGAGAACACAGAAACTGGCAAATGCTTCTCTCGCTCTTTTTTTTTTCTATAGTGGTGGTTGTGATCTGAACCTTGAACTGTAAATATCAAAATGTCCCTCTAAAACAATCTGAAGACAGAAAAGATAATACATAGAAATCAAGTGGGAGAAGAGGGCTGAGGAAATTTCTCAGAACTAGAGAGAGGGTCCAGTGAGAGAGAATTTAAGAAGTATCTTTTAAAATGTGTGCTGGTTAATAAGTTTAGGACTCCAGATCAGCAGGAAAGCAGAAGTATGGGCTGTTTCAGAGAGTGTTCTTGTCTTATTTTGAATTCTCCCTATGTCTTTACTTTCATACTAATAATGAAAGACAGGCTGTCCTTTACCCTATGTGCATATGACTTGTAATGTAAATCTGATGAATCTGACTTAGAGCTAGTGACTGAGATGCAGGATCACATCTAAAACTGACAAATTCCACATTTAGAGAAAGAGAAAAGAAATAGGAGATCAAGCTCCCATTGAAGTTCATGAGATTTCTGCCAGAGCCTTCACTGAGATGAGAATTAAATAACAACTTGGCAACTGATCTTCAGAGGCGCTAAGCACCTACTACTCTTGGATTCCTGTGCAAGCTGTACGTGTTCAACACTTCTCTAAATCAAGCCGATGGTTGCACAGACAATACACCTATTTGGCAATCAGTTTTTCACTTCTTCATAAATTAATGGGTACTTGTTGAAAGCTATCAAGCATCACGTTTCACATCATACATTGGTCTCTGGCTGGGGTTGCAGAGAAATTATTTCCTGTAGTACAGTATAGTATGATGTAATTTTCAGGTGCACTCTGGGGGTGGGAGGTGGGTTTACCCTTTCCTCTAAACCATCTTAAAGAATAGAGAAAACAGCCTGGAAGAAATACGTGAATACACAGGGAGATCCACTGTTCCAGTTACTGAAATGGCAACCCAGACTAAAATATTGTGCACACTGACCCTCAGAAAAATGAGCCTCAAGTTGTTACCAGGCTGGTTGTTCCTATAGAGGTTGCATCTAAAGTGGTATAACAAGATGTTCTGCACATTGTGTAGTTTTGCCCTGCACTGAAACCGCCTGGATTAAACTTTCTTGGCATACTGAAGCAATAAATAATAAACAGAATTAATAATTAATAAATAAAAAGACAGACTTCTCTTATGCCACTTTTATTTCAGGGAAATATTAAGTACAAAGAGAGTTTTGCTCTCAGTGGAAAATAGCCAACTGACTCCAGTTTACTGTATAATCATTAGGAACTGGAAAATCTCAAACTGCTTGTCTGTAGTAGCTTGGATAACACCAGCTGGGTTCATTCCAGAAATGAATATTGCAGCTGTGATGAGACATGCTTTGTCTCTCCATTTAAGGTGAATTTTATCCCTGTGCACAGGCCAGATTAACCCATATACAACTCTCGAGTTCCATTTAAGCCCTCAAAATAAGGATTAAGTGAGATTTGAATGGTGCATATGCCTTCTGGTCATTTGCATGAGGATGAATGTTATCATTAAGGTCTACAATTTTCATTATTAATGACAATAAAATATAGACAGAGAAAGACTTTATTTGTTTTTTTTTATCATTTGAATAGTTTACAAAAGTGTTTGAGATTTTGCAACTGACAAGGAATATTAGTACTTCAGCATTCAGCTGGCCCGCCACCCTTGTTGTCTCTAGATATTTGTCTTCTGATGCTCAGCTGCAATTGTCTGCTCGCTTTGGGTTGTAAGATAGAACCAAACAAAAAATCCTTGCACCAAATTCTGGACCAACATGGAAACAGCATCAAAATGAGAGCACATTAGCAGCAGAAGCAATATCACAGAGCACTGGTGTTCTGACTAGCAGTCAGGGGCAGCTCCAGGCACCAGCACACCAAGCGCGTGCCTGGGGCGGCAAGCCTCGGAGGGTGGCCTGCCGGTTGCCGTGAGGCCAGGAGTCAGACATGCCGCGGAAAGCCACCTGACTGCCGTGCTTGGGGCAGCAAAATACATAGAGCCGCCCCTGTTAGCAGTGTTCCCTTCATCCCCCACCAAGCCCAGTATATATTATAGATACTCCTACTGGGAGGAAGAATAAGCTACATGAATATTTGTGTCAAACCTCAGCCCACTCTGAGAATGCTCTTCTCTGACCGCTGTCTCAGAGGACCTGCAAAGTTCTCTCTCTGCTAGTTTTTGGGGAACCAGAATTCAGATGGTAAATTTGTTCATATGGCAACCAGAACTCGATCCCTTAATAGCGCTTTGTGTGCATTATTGCCAGGTAAAATCCAGCAACAGAATTTTTGTTTTAAATTTCTCTTGAATGACTCCTTCAGTTTTACCTTTGAAGTATAGAGAAGCATATTTTCTAGTTTATGTCTCTGATAAATAGAAAAAACTTCAGCCTCCAGGACTTGAATATCATTTATGGTGTCAAACCCTCAACTGATGTAAATCCACACCAGCGGAGAATCTGCCCCAGAGTCTTAAAAAATCCTTTGACATTTATTTTATAATAAAGCACCAGTTTTGTGGCTTTAGTGTATATTCAAGAATATTCCCAAAATTGGGGAAAGACAGTGTGAGCTAGATATTTTTTTATTGGATTAATTGGAGCTAAATCAGTTTTTAACTCCCTCTGTTGTGACATGGCCCCATTTAAATGTAAAGATGTATCAGTGACTGAAAGGGTAAGCTTACGAATGAGGGGGAAAGGAGTTGAATGTTCATATCTTTGGAAAACCATTTAAAGAAATAATAGTAAAAATACAGAAGTTTTTTAAATATACTCGTATTTATTTAAGTTCTGCTTTTTGTGCCACAGATGTTCTGTTAACTAGAAGAGAGATGTTCGAAAACCACATCTTGGCTGTTAAACTCTGGAGCTGAGATTAATTAAATGTCTGCTGCTTTCCGTCCTTCCAGTCTGCTGAAGAAACAGCTGTAGAATACATCATGTGTATATCTTGTAGTCTTAAAAAGTATCCTTATAACTAATGTCATTTTTATAAGGAAAATGTAACATTTTACCCTTCCTCTCATTAACTTGCTGCTGTTCAGAGAAAAAGGATAAGCGTTCAGCAGCAGCATCTGATACTTCCTGCAGACTGCTGCCTCCACCCAACATATGTTTTAAACAAAATTCATATTAGGTTCAATAGTCATGATTCTTCGTTTTATTTTATGGCTTGTGAGTTCAGCAGTTGCATCAGAGGCGGGAAGGTGAGAGAACCTGGTCTGTTTCAAGGTGCTCTAGATTAATATAGAGGAAGTACCCTTTGTCATTTGTGTCTTCTGTTATTAGTCCCCTTTTGTGCAGTTCTGAGTGGACAGGACAGAGAGTGTTGTACTACCGACAGAGAGACATTTGAATCTTTGATGCAGTGTGTGGGATGTCAATTAAATTGGATTCTGTTATGGAAGTAAATGTGATACTATACGATGTGATACTAACCTGCATGATTAATTTTATAGTCAGTCAACACTAACAATTTTTTTTTCCTCCCCCAAAAGTGGATACCCTGAACAACCTGATTTAGAGCAGAGCCTGAACTCAGCTTCCTAATTTTAATGTTATTTTGTGCTGGCAACTTCACAGCATCCTTCTGTTGCTGTAAGACAACAATAAAACCATATACATTTTGCTCAATCCAGCATGAACTCCACATCCCACAAGGCCAGTTCCCTTAGCCCTTAGGGGCTAAATGAAACTGATGTCAAATATAGAATTTTCAGCCTGCTGAAACTGTTAGACACATGCTATGTTACTTACACACACCACTTGCAAAAACATAAGGCCTAAGCCAAAGGCGTCTCCTTTGCTTCCCACACGGCTGTAGTTGAGGAAGATGTCATTGACCATAAAGAAGAAAGTAAAACATTTCCCCTTAAAGCTGCAGCATTCTACACCAAGAAGACTTAACTTTCCTTACTAAGGCACAGCTGTCTGTAAATTTTTGGTCTTCTTGTAATTGAATACGTTTATCTTGGAATACTAAATTCAGTTACAATAAAAGCAGGTGGTTAACTATCACTTTTCAATCCCATGAAAGAAACAACTGGACAATTGTGGTATTCATGAAATAGCATGAATCAGTGCCAGTGGATAGCTCTTCACTGTGATGGTACTAAATCCACTTTAATATTTCAATCTTAATGCTTTATAAGGCAAATATAGTCTCTTAATTTGAAATAATATTAAAAATAAGTCAGGGCCTACAAAGAATGGTGAACTGGCAGCCTTGGAAACTGAAGTCCTTCTTCTTAAAAAAAGAAAAGAAAAAGTAGTACAGAGGCAGCTGGAACGCAAGCTTCTCTATGTTACCACTCCACCCAGATGCAGGGTGGGTGAGATGTTAGTTCAATCTCCAGATGTATTCAATCTTTGGTTGTCTGCTGAGACTGTCAGTATGAGCGCAGTTCAGTGTCAATTGTGGTGATGGCTTACTTATTTACTAGAGACTGGACCACGCCCACAAACTCATTTCAGTATCAGATGGTAAAAACTAATAGTGGTTACAGGTAACAATTTTTAGTCACTATTAAGCATGGCTAAATATAAACTAGTGGTAGAATTTTCAAAAGCCCCTAATTGTCTTAGAAGCATAGTCCCAAAGAGAGTCAATGGAACTTCTGCTCCTATGTCACTTAGGTGCTTTTGTAAACCCCAGCCTGGCAACCTATAGGTGAAAGGATGTATATTCCACTACAAACCCCAACTCAACTAGTCCTTATTAAAATACAAAATAAACAAAACCACATATCTTAGAACTGTTTGAAAAATGATCTTGTAACATATTTCCTTTAATAATGAAGTATCAGAGGGGTAGCCATGTTAGTCTGGATCTGTAAAAGCAGCAAAGAGTCCTGTGGCACCTTATAGACTAACAGATGTATTGGAGCATGAGCTTTTGTGGGTGAATACATGCATCCAACGAAGTGGGTATTCACCCATGAAAGCTCATGCTCCAATACGTCTGTTAGTCTATAAGGTGCCATAGAACTCTTTGCTCCTTTAATAATGAGTACTTTCCATGGAAATTGCTTAATTGGTTTTGAATGCATTTTCATAAGAAATGTTTAAAACAAATGGACTAAAAATTAAGGTCTATATGCTTGGATTGTTAAAATTACTGACCAAATCAATATGCTGCAGTGAAGGATTTTTATTGCAAAGGCTACAAAGAATTACCTATAGATTATTAAGAAGAAGAAACCGGATTAGAATTAGGCTCTATGGAGGTATCTTGTAGGTAGAAAAGATGTTGTAATTGATAGGGTACAAGCCTGGTACTTGTAAAAGCTTGGGTGTAGATGGCAAAATTTTCTAAGTGCTGCCTATATGTTGTGTGTCTGCTTATATTATTTTTGAATTTTCTAAAAAGCCCACTGTAGAAACATCTGGGTTTGGGTTGACATTCTTTGCACTAAAAACAGTCAGTTTTACATTTTATACACAAATTAATCATTAAAATAGTCTCCAACCAGTGAATTACAGGGTCTCAGCTGTTCTTAGCATCAAAAAGTTTTTATTCCTAAGGCAGAATGAATGAAGTAGGGTGGTTAAAATGGTGAAGGCCAGATCGCACTGAGTGGGAAGTCTTTACACTGAGCATTGACTACAACCAAGGGATTCCAGCAAACTTCGTTGAGGAGAGATTTCCATAGATGGAAATCTATCTGCCCTTTCCTCCTTCCTAAAGGACTTGTCTGGTTTTTGTTCTTAATTATTGTTAAATCCAAAATTATAAAAATGAGCCAAAATCTGAAATAACTACTCCAAATGATCAAAATAAATTGTTTAAAATTAAGCCAGAATGGCAGTGTTTGCACTGGTGTATCTTGCTACAGAAGGTGCTAGACAGTGGAAAATCAGGCCCGCTGTGTTTCACCACAATCAAAGAGGAGGAACTGAATTACTATTTAAACATGTCACTGTCTAAGAAAGAAGATAATAGACAATAGAAGGTGCCATAAGAGCATGAAAACTTTCTGTATTTATTGACCAATCTACAGATGGATTTTAATATATGAAACTTATTATCACAAATAAAGTAAAGGGCTTATGATCAAGCACATATTAAACTAATGTCATAGCAATTGCTCCAAAGGAAAACACAAAGAGAAACCAACTCATGACATGAAAAAAAAATTGTCATAGGCTCTCACCACAGTAATCTCTCTTCAAGAAGAAATGAATGGGCCCAATCCTGAGAACACCGAAACATGGGAGTAACATAGTGAGTTGAGTTAATAGTGTGTGAGTAGTTCCATTGGACTCATTGTACACCCTATTACTACTGAACCAGTAGTTGATACTTAGTTTTCCAATGCAATATCTTTCTAATATTAGTTGCAGTCCATTGTCAATTCTGATCCTACAATGAATTACACAGTGGAACTATTCACATGAATAAAATTATTCGGGGGCTTTAGTATTTTCAGGATCAACCCTGATTATAAAGACTAGGGGTCAGATTCAGCTCTAAATTTTTTCACTTCCTGTTTTAAACTACTGAGCACTATTACTGTGTGTGATGTTTAACAATTGCCCTGCTCCAACTCAGATGGGGCTGCAATTCATTTGTAAGGCACTTCTGGATGAAAGGAATTACGTAAAAGTATTACGTTATCATAAATTAATAAAAATAAATTCAAAACATAAAAAAGACAATAAGAATAGTAACAATGTCCAGAATAAAATGAAAAACTATCCCTGTCTTTATGCTTTACAGCATAAGCTGATCAACTGGAATAAGAAAAAATGTTTTGTGATGATATTGTACATATAGGTGCACTATGGAGTTTATTCCCCCTCTGAAGCATCCAGTATTAGTCATGGCTGTAAATATGCTATTGAACTACAAAGGCCACTAGAGCAATTTTATATGGCAGTTTTTATTCTCCTTTGTAGGCTTTCTTATGAGGAGTTCGCCTGAAAATCAATAAAGGAAAAGGAAAAGGAAAATGTTAGGGCTATGAGTTTAATATGAATACGTGAAGAGGAGAAACAAATGGGAATAATATCCCACACTTGATTAACACAAGAAACAGATTTGCCACCAGTCATAGATTAAAAATGACTCACTGGAGATATAAATACAATAAAATATATACAGATTAATGATAAATTATTTTTTGATACCTCAGGTCCATGGTTTTCATTTAGGCCCATCTCTGTAAATAAGATTGAAAACCCCAAAAGTGAGAAAATAAGACAGGCACATTTTATAGAAAGACTTCTGAGGGAAGAGCAGCTATGCGGATTAACATCATATCCACATTTTCTAAGGGTCATGGTGGATTCTCCATCACTGACAATTTTTAAATCAAGATGGGATTTTTTTCAAAGGAAATGTCCTAGGAATTATTTTTGGAGAAGTTCTATGGCCCATAATACACAGAAGGTCAGACTAGATTATCACAGTGGTCTCTTCTGAGCTTGGAATCTCTGAAACTAAACATCTAAATGTCCTCTCAAGAAATACAGGCAGTATTGTTCAATGATAGAAGAAAATACCTTAATGCTGGGATTTGTTACTTCATGGTGAAATATCTTCCATGCAGCAAAACTCCTTTAATTAGAAATCCCATGCTACTGGTACAAGTTTATCAGAAGGATTCTGAGCTTTTTCTTGGTCAACAGACAAAGGGTGAGATACAACCTTGATATATGCAGCTTCTGCTGCTCTGTAGTCAATATGCCTGGGTCTGTTTAAACCAGTGCTGAAATTGGTCTAAAGTATTTAACTACTTAAGTTGTGCTTTAGATCTAATTGAGGATTTGTGGTCTTGTATCTTTCAGTTGGGAAAGGTCAGTCCTGTGATTTCCAGGTCAGAACTGTTTGACAAGGATTAGTGCTATCCACAACTTGAGATGTGCTACCAGGCTCTCTAGTTCAAAGGGAATACTATGAGAGTAAAAGGGGCTAAGAAAGTAAAATATAGAGGAAAAGAAAACTATCTTAAGTAATTTACAGAGACTTGAAAATTCTGAGAATAGAAGGCATAATTGAACTAGCTTTCAGTTATCATAGTGCTGAATTATTACAATTCTGAAATGTAAATTGTAGAGCTTGCCAATACTATTTCTATGGAATAGTATGTTATAAACCTGAGTCTGTCTTAAGAATTTAGATCCTTTCTGGGGGAAATGGTGTCTTCTATATGCTAAAATTTGGTGGAGTTTCTCTAGCTATAGGACAATCAAGGGCAACTGAATGGATAAGCAATAACACAAAACAATCTGAATAATCATTTTTAACATTTTTCTCTTTTTCCTGGGCTATAATAAGGCAGCTGGAATTATATCATAATGTGAAAGAACATTACATTGGTCCTCAGTTCTGTATTTCCTTTGAGAATTCACACTATTAATAAGAGTTCTGCATTGGTTATTCAAGCAACTTTTTTATCATCCATCTCGTCATTAGCCCATCTCTCAAAGGTACTTTGAGGGTTCAGACCAGTGCTAAATATGTACCAAGGGCCCATTCCAGCTCCTACTAAAGTAAATATAAAAATATTTCATTGAGGGTGACTAGGCCTACCCATGACTAAAAATCACTGATGCAAGATGTTTGAAAAAGGGAAGGAAGGAAATTGTGAATATTTTCTCAAAATCTTCCTCTATTCCTCCCCTTTTTTAATGTCAAAAATTGTAAACATTTCTGTCAGTTTTGTGGCTGGTTAAATTGAAAGGTGGGAAAACCATGAAAATGTTGACTTTTCATAAAATTACAAAATTCAGAAAGTACTGACTAGTTCTGGCAAGTAGCTCAAGAAACTTCAAATGATGAGCCATTCCTGAAGGATAATGTATATAGCTCTGCAAATCCACAGATTTCCACTTTATATCCACTGATCTTGGCATCCGCGGATGTGGATATCAGCGGATCAGATGTGGATACAAGTTTTGTGTCCATGTAGGGCTCTAATAATGTAGCTTACCTTCATAGCCAACAATTTGATGCTCGCAAATTACTGCAACAGGGAATAAGTAGCACCAGGTCTCCAAGAAATTAACTACTGAATCCAAGTACTAATATCTCCAGGAAAACGAAGGGTTGCATAGAGAAATGAACAGCGGCAAACTTTCATTTGTGCACTCTCATCCTGCCATAATCATTGAATGATATAATTTAAGACTAGGGATATGTCAATAATATTACTTAGCACTTATATGGCAATATTTGTGTTCTAAATGGTTTACAAATGTTAACTTGTGTTCTAGATGGTTATTTAAAGAAGTATTCTATTCTTTAAGGAGTTTCCAGGAATGCTGTATTCAAACCCTAATCTGACATTCTTTTAATTGCCTGATAATATGGTCCTGATCCTGCAAGAATTTACACATGTGCTTAAATATAATTCCTGTGAGTAGTTCCATTAACTTTCATGGACTATTTGAAGGACATAAAGTTAAACACCTGTGTGAGATGGCACCTAGATGTCCTAACCTGCAAAGACTGGAAAGCTAAGTAGCATGGGCTCTTGGAACCTGATGCAATCTGTTCTTTTCTGGAGAACCTCAAAGGACACACAGAAATGCATCATACTAGACTTCTTTGCTTCAAGCAACAATTTATCTTTGAGTTACTGCAAACGAATGTGATTTGACCTTCTCTCAGGTAGGTGAATGGGAACAGCAAAAGCAATGCCCTCCTATGTCTGTGTGCCCTCCTTTTCTTCAAGTGGAGCAGGTTAGATGAACATCCATGAGGAATGGTCAAGGTGTACTTAATCCTGCTTCAACAAAGGGAGGTGGACTAGATGACCTCTTGAGGTCCTTTCCAATTGTAATTTTCTATAATTCACTGAGGGCTGCCTTATAGTGATTCTTTCTCCCTTCTCAGGAGCTGTTGTACTGTTTATCAGACAATTCACCTTGGCTGGGTATGGATGGCTTTACATGTTGTGATCAGATGAAAAGTAAATTGTCAGTTAATTCAGATATCCTCCCTTTGTGGTGTCTCTGCTGGAGCACAAGGACTAGGGCGGAGGGTAGAGGGATTAATGTGTGTGTGGAAGTGGATGGATGATCTACATATCTGAAAGCATTCCAAAGGTTATAGTAAGAGTTAACTCTTCCCCACCCTCTCTCCTCCTTGGGAATTGAGGGAAATTACAGCCCACCCAGACTAAATAACAGTTTGCTTGAAATAATGACAGGCGTGTGTGCAGAAGAATCACAGTCATACAAAGGGAGGACATTTTTTGCATTTTCTTCTGACTGGGTAAATGTGGCAGCTCCTGTCCAGAGAAGAGAGGCATGAATCTCCCCAACTTCCCCACGCACCAGACTCTTTAAAGTCGAATGTCATGGAAAACCTCCTGCAGCGATCTGCGTCCTTGCAGTAAATACAGGAAGCAGAAAGTCACTGTAAAACACCGGCTTGCTAATTCTTTTTCCCGTTAAACAGAGCAACTCATCCTTTTTGCTGGTTGCACAACCCCAGCCAAGTGGGATATCATGTGCTTTACAACCCTCTGCGGAAAGGATCACTTCTAAAAGCCCCAACAACTTCCTATCACATTTTTAAAAAAGGCATAAATCTGTCTCATCCACTTAAAAAGATACACAAATAACAAGAAGGTAGAGAAGGAACCTTGCGGGACATGAGGTAAGCAAAGCTTAGTCAACCCCGATCAGTTGTGAAATATCAAACAGACCCAGGCGACACTGTGGCTTTAAATGATTCAAAGGAAATCTTGTGTTGTTCTTAAACAAACATTTTCTCCCAGTCTCTCTCTCCTCCCCTCGCTCCTTCCTCTCTCTCCTGCCTTCCTGTCTCAGTCCCTCTCTCTCCTTTTCTCCTCCCCCCTCAGTCCCTCTCTCTTTCTCCCCCCCCCCCCACCCCACAGTTTCTCTCTGTGTCTGATTAAATGAGAAGGAAGTGTGGGAGTGGTGGTTTTGAAGCTCTCCCTTTAAGAGGCAGCCTGCAGTGACGAATTGTTGAAATTGCCATTGCAGGATGGCATTCCGCTATAAATTCATTGTTCCACCTCCTCTCATCTTCACATTTCTCTCCCTTCTCCTCTTGTTCACATCGACAGACTGGGGATAACAACCAGCATTAGAAAGGGAGAAGTTGTTTTACAAAATCCAGGACATTTTTTTTACCATCTCACCGGAGACGATCGAGCCTTTTTTGGCGTATGTTTCTTCTCCTCTCTTCAAACAAAAGGGGGCAAAGGAAGAAAAGGCACTAGCTTCTGAAAGTGCCGATCTGTATCGGATCCCCCTGCCTCTGTTGAGGAGGAGGATGCAGTGACTACAAGAGAGAGGTAGAAGAAGAGTGGAAAGTGCTCAAACTTCTCCGCTCGCCGGGTGTGAGCCTCACTTGTTTGCCGCCTGTTCAGCAGCTGTTTCAGGATTGTGGTGTTCTCCTTCCATGTGCTCCTGACTCTTCCCTGCAGAGAAACGCAAAGTTCACACGCGAGCTGCCTTTGTTGACATTTTTTTCTTCCTCCCACTCACACTTGCTTCAACCTTGGGAGGATTTTTTTCCCCTCTGAAGCTCCTCCGTTGATCTCCACCGGGTGATTTTTTTTTCTTTTTTTTTAGAGAGACAAATATGGTCCTGAAGTTTGTTTCCCTGCTGCTGGCTGCGGAGTTGCACTTTGCTGCTGCCAAGACCGGAGCTCCAACAGCAACAACAGCAGCACCTGCTTATGATAAAACCCAGCCGCCTCCCGGAGCAGCAGCAGCAGCATCCCCTCGCGCTGGCCGCCAGCAGCTGCCCCGGACCAGCGGCCTGGTGCAGAACATTGACCAGATCTACTCCGGGGGCGGCAAGGTGGGCTACCTCCTCTACGCGGGGGGCAGCAGGTTCCTCTTGGATCTGGAGAGGGACGAGCTGGTGGGTCCGCAGACCCCTGTGCAGCATCCCCGCGGCTGGGCTCACTGCTATTACCGGGGCACGGTGGACGGCAGCTCCCAGTCCCTGGCCGTATTTAACCTTTGCGGGGGGCTGGATGGCTACTTCGCGGTCAAACACGCCCGCTACACGGTGAAGCCCTTGCTCCGGGCCAAGGGGGCGGCCCCGCGGCGGGTCTATGGGCCCGGCTCCGCCCTGATCCCGCACCTCTTCCTCAAGGACCATTTCAGCTTCGAGACGGTGCCTTCGCGCCCCAGCTGCGAGACGCGCGGCTCCGGCCAGTTCCCGCCGCTGGAAGGCAAAGGCGGGCTGCGGGGGGGGCAGGAGCGCCCCGCCCAGCCCCAGTGGGCCCCCAGGGCAGCAATAGCCCCGGGGCCCTTTGCCCCGCCCGGCGCCGGGCGCAGGAGCAGGCGCTCCATCTCCAGAGCCCGCCAGGTGGAGCTGCTGCTGGTGGCTGATGGCTCCATGGCCAAGAAGTACGGCAAGGGCCTGCAGCACTACCTGCTGACCCTGGCCACCATCGCCTCCCGGCTCTACGGGCACGCCAGCATCGAGAACCCCATCCGGCTGGCCGTGGTGAAGGTGGTGGTGCTGGGCGACAAGGAGAAGGGGCTGGAGGTCAACAAGAATGCAGCCACCACACTGAAGAACTTCTGCAAGTGGCAGCACCAGCACAATCCGCTGGAGGACGAGCATGAGGAGCACTACGATGCCGCCATCCTCTTCACCCGGGAGGTAGGTCACCTGAGGCCCTGGCACCCCTTGCCCAGCCTATCCAGGGCTCAGCACAATGCGGCAACAGCAACCAGGGACAGTGGTCTCTAGAGTCCTAGATTCCAAGGCCAGACGGGACCGTTGCGATCATCTAGTCTGACCTCCTGTATAGCACAGGCTAGAGAATGTCCCCACAATAATTCCTAGAGCATAGCTTTTAGAAAAACACCCAATCTGGATTTCAAAATTGTCTGTGATGGAGAAGCCTCCATGGCACTTGGTCAGTTGTTCCAGTGGTTAATTACCCTCCTTTTCTTCCTCCACCATTGTTTCCCTTTCTTTGACAGCCCCTTTGCAGTCCTCCAGTCTGCAGGGTAGGTGCCTGACTCTCACTTCTGCTGGTATGTAGGTCACTACTCTGGACAGCAAGGAGGCTGATTGCAAACCCAAGTTGTGTGGGATCCTACTGTCATTTCCTAACCAGTTGCTTAGTTGACAGCACAACAGAATCATTATGATTTTTTAAAAAAATAACCCCTCCACACCTTATAAGTGGTCTACTAAACCGAGGTATAATGAGTGCAGGTGCTTTGCAAGTTTCTCTGGCACATGTGCCGATGCACTGCCTCTCTGGCTTGCAGCTCCCCATGTTTATTCCAGGGTTGAGCCACTCTTGAATAGAGACTGCAGGTGTTTAGGGCTGGTGTTAATTTGTATGATCTGCACTCCGGACTATTAGAGACTAGACCTAGATCAGCAAATTCATCTCCACTTGAGATATTACATTGCTGTCGTAGTCTGTTTCACATGTCCTTGTTAACAGTAGTGCATCTTTCTTCATTTGCGTATAGTCACAGGAAAGAACTGACAACACCCATTGGATCAAATTAATCCAAGAATGAATATGTCCCACTGAGATTAGGAAAACAGAATGAATTGGTAAATAACACCTTCAGGAGCACATGACTTCCCTGCTTAGCTTCTGTAATTTAACATGGTATTCCCAGCGGGACAGAAAAATGGCACTAGGCCTAGAGGAATACAGAATTTGTGGTACAAGACTAGGACTTAAATATAAGACACATAAACAAAGCCACACTAACTCAGTGCAACTCAGTTTGTGGAGGAGCATGTAGTACCTTGCTATCCATATAGTAAACAATTGGTCTTTTAATCAATTAAAGGCCCAATACTGCAATTCTCATCCATGCAAAATTCTTCATCAGTGCCATAATTGCATTGCCATACATAGTTAAGGGCTATGTTAAGTTAAGGGCTCCTCTGGACATGTGGTATAGTTTATGCAATAATCTATTGTAAGAATATCCCTTTCAGTTATATTTTTTCTTTCCTCAGTAAGAAAATAATAAAAAACTGCAGGACTTTCTGTTAGTTTGAATTCTCTTGCTTTGCTACATCACAGGAGGCTGCCAAAAAGGATGCTTTGGATGGTTTCTGGAAGGAGGTGCTCAAGAGGAAAGGGGAAGAAAAAAGCCTGGCTTACTTTTATAGCCGTAAATACTTGAAATATTACGTGCCATCTCTGTCATCCGAAACTTGTACAGCAGGTGCTTTCTTGTGGCAGTTCAAACCCATCCATTCTGTTTGTTAAAAGCTATATCAGATCTCATTTTAAAACAGTCACCTTGCTAATTACAATCTGAAGGAGAGGAAGCTACCTTGATTGTGTCAGACTGTTCTTGTTTGTGACTAGATATCAATACTGAATAGCGATTCTGGGCCAAATTCTGTCACTCTTACATTTCTCTGTAAGTACTCCTGTCGATTTCAATGGGACGAACTGTGCTTCATGCAAATAAGGATGGCAGATTGTGATCCTCAACTTTGAGATGATCACTAATGACTGGACTGCATTGCATAATATCTTATTCTGTGAGTTAGGCTTCAAAGGGACTAAGGGTGGTAGAATCTGATCCTAAACATCTATTTTAGATGAAAATTTCACAGAAAAGAGCAAAATATCTCAATTTCTGCAGTCTCAGTTTGATTTTAGTGATTACAGTAATAACATTCGTATGACACATTAGCCTTCATATGGAAAAATAGTTTTCACTGTTACCAAACAAGCGGAAATATGTTCCAAGAAAAATCACTGGCTGCGGTTTGCTTGGTAGTATATGTTTTTTGACACAATTAATTATTTGACATATCCTCAGTTGACGTAAATCAGCATAGCTCAATTCAACTTAATGAATTGCTTCACTGCTTTACATCAGCTGAGGAGCTGGCCCTGTATTTTAAACTCATGGAGGTTGCATCAGACGTATATTTGACTTAATGAAAAAAAAAACAAGTATTTTCTTACTATGTGCATTCCTGGACTGGTTTTGAAGGGAACGTGCTGAGATCCATACCACTTTCATTTCATAGTTGGAAGGTTCAAAATGAATCTCAGATCTCAGAATGTAAACATGAAAAAGGATTAAAGGATCAACAAGTGGAAGAGATACAGCTCTTAGAAAATAGGTTTTTTTAACCTCAAAGAAAGATTTCCCCTACACTCAGAGTTTTGTTTTTCAGTGAGAAGAAGCAGCAGTTGGCATGAGGATCCAACTTTTACAACTGTGTTTTGAATCTATGAAGTAGGTTGCTTAGCAACTAGACGCCAAGCTATGGCTCCATGTTTTCATGGGCTCTGAATGCTGCTGTGCTAAGTGTTTGTACATCCAGATGTCTTCTTCTAAATGGCTTGTTTTTCAGGCATGGAGCAAATGTGTGAAATACATTTTCCGTCTGTTTATTAGCCAAGGCAACCTTAAACTTTGTGTCTATGTGTCAACAGAATAATATTGGCAATTCATTTATCAAACTACCACATTTTAGAAACTTTAAGTAACTCATTATGCATCATGAGTGTGTACATTAAGCATGCATATTACTAGATAGCTCTCCAGCATAACACTTACCTTGATTCTGGAAGGACTCTCGTAACAAAACTCACATTACACACAGTAAAATATTTTAAAGACACTCTGATAAACTGGCTATCGGGAAGTTTAGACTTGAAATTAGACGAAGGTTTCTAACCATCAAAGGAGTGAAGTTCTGGAACAACTTTCCAAGGGGAGTAGTGGGGGAAAAAGGCATATTTGGCTTC
This sequence comes from Gopherus flavomarginatus, assembly GCF_025201925.1. Classification (NCBI taxonomy): domain Eukaryota; kingdom Metazoa; phylum Chordata; order Testudines; family Testudinidae; genus Gopherus; species Gopherus flavomarginatus. The sequence continues at coordinate 198,046,273 of NC_066617.1, read as the reverse complement.
AAGACGAAGCTTGATAAGTTTATGGAGGGGATGATATAATGGGATAGCCTAATTTTGGCAATTAATTCGTCTTTGACTACTAGTGGTAAATACGCCCAATGGCTTGTGATGAGACGTTGGATGGGAGGGGATCAGAGTTACTACAGAGAATTCTTTCCTGGGTGTCTGGCTGGTGAGTCTTGCCCACATGCTCAGGGTTTAGCTGATGGCCATATTTGGGGTCAGGAAGCAATTTTCCTGCAGGGCAGATTGGGAGAAGCCCTGGGGGGTTTTCGCCTTCCTCTGCAGCGTGGGGCACGGGTCAGTTGCTGGAAGATTCTCTGCACCTTGAAGTCTTTAAATCATGATTTGAGGACTTCGGTGGCTCAGACACAGGTTTGATACAGAGTGGGTGGTTGAGATTCTGTGGCCTGCATTCAGTGGCGGCTCCAGGCACCAGCGCTCCAAGCGCGTGCCTGGGGGGGGGCAAGCTACGGGAGACACCCTGCCGGTCCCTATGAAGGCGGTCCCTTTGGCAGCTTGCCTGTGAGAGGTCCCTGGTCCTGCAGATTTGGCGACAATTCGACGACGGGTATGCCGAAGGCACGGGACCAGCGGACCTTCCGCAGGCATGCTGCCGAATCCGTGAGACCAGGGACCACCCACAGACACCGCCAAAGGCGGCAAAAAAGCTAGAGCCACCCCTGCCTGCATTGTGGAGGACTTCAGACTAGATGATCATAATGGTCCCTTCTGACCTTAAAGTCTATGATTCTGTGATTGATCTTGCTTGAATGTGGAAGTGCTTTCAAAGTCCTTTCCCTTGTTCTTGTTTTCCTTTCACTTTGTTTTTTAAAGACAAATCAACACGTAAATGTTCATAGTACTGAATGCACCGAGGGCTTTCCCTCAGTGTAGAATTACTGCCAGTAATTATGTTGTTAGTTTTTAAATTACAGGTAGTGCCTGTGCAATCTGTTTTTAAGCAGAACTACTGAGTCCTGATTTAGAAAAAGCAATTGACCTTTATGATTCAATGATAGGTGATCTGTTATCTGTATTTAATTTGATAAGTGCTTCAAAATGAGCCATGCTGCATAACACAAGAGGTCAGTATATAATTTGCAAGGGACCCAGGTTTAACTCTAGCTAATATAGACAAATGGCCAGGCTTTGAAAGGTATATAGACACCTAGTGGGATTTTCAAAAGCACCTAGACACCAAATACCCATGAGCATTTAAAACTCTGGCCCAAAATTTTAAGTGAAAATTCTTCTTAACCTGGATCCACAGTATGCATTGATATCAACAAGTGCTTCTCCTGAGTAAGGATTACAAAATCAGACCCATTAGTTTCAATTAATTCTAACTCTTGTATGACAAATTCAATGATTTGCTCCTCTGTTATCAACGTTATGGAAAAGTGTTATAGAATTTAATAGAGGTGAAATTTTAAAATCACTAGGTTCTTTAGAAATGAGATAGGGTTCTACAGATATTATTTCAAAGCTTACACAATTTCATAAAGAAAAATATTCTTTCTGTACACCTGGTTCTGCCACTGCTGCTCACTATGAGAGAACCAGGCCCTGTAGGGTATTTGAATTCTATAGAATGGTTAAAAAAATCTAATATAAAGGTGATAATTTTCCATTAAATTCTGTAAGACGTTTCATTAGGGCAGATAAACACATTCTCCATAGATCTGTTATTGTCTTTTTTTACTTTGTGACTGGGTCTCTAACTATGGTTCTAAATTTCTGGGCCAAATTCACCCTTCATGTAAGTGAATGCACTCTAGTGGAGTTACACCAAGGATGAATTTAGTCTGTTTTTCTTAAATCTCTTTTGTTTATGTCTAGTGCTTAGACTCTGGAAGCTATTTATTTGCTGTATTGACACTGCTTATTGACACTATTTGTCACAGCACAAACACATGAGTGATGTAGCTTCCCAACTGTACTTGAACCAATACCATTGTTTTCTTGGGTTAAGTCTTCTCAGCAAGTACCCAATAAAATCAGGCCAGATTAACGAGTGTGAACTTGCACAGCACTGTCTGCCCCTTTAAGGGCTTACAGAGTCAGGGAGCAGCAAGCCCTGGCCTAAGGAGAATCCATCAGGCAGGTGTTAGGAACCAGCTGATACAGCCAAGCAGCAGCTTTAATGACTGGATCTGATTCCCAGCTGGGACCCAGATCTGTGAGTGGAGGGGACATGAGAGACAAACACTTTCCTGAGCAGCAGTGGAAGACTACAACAGGGCAGGAAGGCTCTGTGGTCCCCTGTGAGGCTAAGAGAGGGCCTTGATCTCCTTGGGTGGTAGAGGACCTGCAGTACCAGTCCAGTTCAGGACTATCACTTTCATTTCTTATCACTATTTTTTGCCTTTGTGGGGCAGAGGAATAAAAGAGCCTGTGCTGAAAGCTAAAACAGAGTTAAGTGTGGCTGATTGTTTTTTCCCAGACTGATAGATGGGCCAACCATCTTATAGCCCCCATCTCAGGAGGGCCTCGACCATCAAAGACCCCTCCCTGCAAAACCTGATTGATTCTGTGAGCCTCCGCTCCGGGTCACAATAACACTCACTCAGATTTGGCCAGGCATGATGGGGCAAACCTGTGTGAGTGGCGCTGTACACTGTCCTTTGGGCCTTTCACTTCTCCCACAACCACCAAACCAAACAGAGGTTTTGCTGCATGCCTCCTTCTGCCCCAAAAATTCGACCATTCTCCCACCCCCAGTTGAGACTCTCTCTTCAAGGAGATAGCATTGTTAAGAGTTTACAGGTGGGGAATGGCACAGTGAAGTTTTGACTAGGGCGGCAATTGTCTTCTATGTCACATGATCTATGTAGTTTAAGGATGGGGCAATTTCCATAATGCACAGGGTCCCAAAATTATTTAATCTGGGCCTATGTAAAATTCCCCCAACCTATATCATTCATGACCTAAGCTAAACTTGAATGCAAACTTCCAGAGGAGAACTACTGAAAACATCTGGACAAAATCCCATTCTCTTTCTTTCCTTTCATTCCACCTTGAATCAAGTGAAAACTAAAATAGATACTTCTCACAACAAATACAGGCAACCAGAACATGAAAAGTCTTTCTTAAATACTGGTCAGCATAGTCAAGGATAGTATCGTCATGCCTGGCTCTAACAAAAAAGTTCACATTAGAGCCAGAGGCCACAGTCCTGCCCTTTTCCACATAGCAATTATATGGGTCCTGCTTATGTGATTTAGTTTAACTATCAAGCTGACAGTGCTGTTAAAATTTAACAGCAAGCATTGGATTATCTCAGCTCAATGGATGATAATTTCATTGAGTGGAGAACGTGCTTTCTTTGGCTCTCATTATTTATTTATTTTTCTTTTTTTTAACCATCTCATCCAAATTACTATCCTTTGTTAATAAGCCAGAGGTCACTCTGTCATTGTGCCAATTGCCAGCAGTATATCTACATAGGTTTTTGATGTTGAATGTCCAGTGTAACTGATCCTTATTACACTAAGCAATTACAACATTTGCTGTCACTCTTACTTGCAGAGTGGTTCCATTGACCTTATATAAATATAATATGTTTTGTGTAGGAAATGTCATTGGGGAAAATAATATGTGGCAATTTTGTGTGTGTAAGTAGATGTGAGCAAACCATTGCAATATTTCACAATATTTGTGTTGACTTCCTCCCCCACAAAAAAGCTAGGCCTAACACAGTTATGCACAGATTTCTAGTTATCTGCCAGATTACCAATTTGGTAGCCCAAGGCACTTTTTTTCTGGCATGTCCAGAAAGCTCTTTCAAATGCTTTTAAACAGTTTTTACAGTTCTAACATGCCAAAGATGTTACACTATGAAGAATTAAGTGTGTTTGCTAAAACTGAAGAGCAAGGTTTATGAATGGAAGAAGTGTGGGGAAATGTTAAACTTCTTTCTCAAAGTATATCTAGCTAGAGCTTAAGACACTACTTAATGTCAGGGTTCAAAATTTGCATCTGTTACAGATCAGTTTATTCCAGTTCTCAGATGTACAACTAGAATTAAAGATTTTCAAGTGAAATTAAGTACTAGACTCAGTAGGGACACTTCACACTTGTCTTCATTCACAACAATGCCACGTGTAGGTGGTAAAAGATTAGACTTTCTTGATGCACTTCAAGAGTGCCAAGAACATTTGGCCTTTAACGAACTGTCTAATTAACTACTGATCTTACGATGCACAGGTCATTGTTCCTAAATCATTTCTTTGCCAGGCATTTAGGATTACCATCTATTGTCTCCTGTACAGCGAATGCATTTCCTATTGATGCATCATTTTAAAACTACTGCAATCTAGATCAAAGGGCAGACTGAATTCTTTTTTTAGAAACAGCAAGAAATGTTTATTCTTGAAAGTTTCCACCATTATTTGGAGATAATTAAGTGAGCTAAAGGTCAGATGAAATTAAACAGTTATGAATGGATATCGAACCCTTTAAATGAAAACCACGCATTATGTGGAAATAATGCTTGAAAACTAACTAGTTGCTTAGTGCTTTTGAAGCAGTTTGAAAAATTGAGCAAGCCTGCAGATTTATTAGGTTACATCATTACATCAGGATCTGATTTTAAGCAAGAATACTCTTCAGGTGCAATAAAAACCTCCAATATACTCCCAGCAATCTTACTTTAGGAGCAACTTTAGGAGCATCTGAGGTTGCAACTGACACTTCCCAGGGAAGCTAAGAATGTTATTGATACTTACAAAACTAACCATCAATAGTCAATGGGACCACTGAGGTGTATACATCAGGACAAAATTTGTCCTAAAAGCTTTAATCCTCATAAGTATAAACAGGCTAGGTTCTTAATAATATAGTCCAAATCTTTGCTATTGAAAAAGACCAGGCAACTAGGGAATGGGTAGCGAGTTGAGGTAAAGAGTATGAAAGCAATGTAATTGCAGAACAGTTTCTTCAGAATCATCACTTGGTAGGATTAAAAAATGCATAGTGTACATTATACAGAATCACAGTAAAAGGGCAAGTCTGAGCAGCCATGGAGATGCAGGGGAAAGGAAACGTAATTGAGATCATGAGCTGAGAACAGCCTGGAAATGCATATCTAAAAGTCTACCTAAGTTAATGTTGATAATGATAGCATTAACTTAAGTAAAAAAAAATGCATCTATCCGCAGTTACCCAGGATTGAAAAACAAGATAAACCACTCTTGGCAGTATGTAAATCTGAATCTCCAAAACCAGGCCAACGCAAGTTTGACTCTAGTTACAGCCATTGTAAAAGAACAACCCCCAGCTGCACTCTTCCAATAATCTCTCTACACCAAGAAGCTAACACCAGATGGCAATTCCAATCCCCACACCACAGGTCCTCCTTTACCCCTGCCCCTCCAACCTCTCCTCTCATGCCCAACTCTCTACCAGAATTCATTGACTGAGCCTGCAACGTATGCCACCCTTCTTCCACATTGCCTGGCACCTACTGCATCACAAGAATGGAGGCTTAGGTGACCCAAATGACCAGCATTTTTTCCACCACCAAATACTGGCTCCATGGGTCTGCTCTCGACATCCCCCTTCATCCCTTCTTCTTTTTCCCATATAGGGGTTTATGATCACATGCCTCATTCTCTCCCTAAGAGGGAACAAACACCCTTCCTACTAGCATGATATCTTAGGAACACCATGGCTATGGCATTTTCAGAGTAAATGATCTCCTCCGTTGGGATTTTCCGGTTGTGACCACTAACTAATGCAACTCATCGGGGACTCAAATCACCTTATGTGAAATTCTGTAAAAATAGGAAAAAAGGTTAAAGAAATTATAGGGGACATCTTTCAAGCCTGTTTTATATTGGCTAAATTCAAATGTTACGAAGACGAGCACGGTAGTGACATTTGTTGATGAGCTGTTTGGGTATAGGTTTGACTTTGGCGTGTACAGCACTTTGGGCAACTACTAAAGATGAGAATACACATTTGGGCAGTGTTGCAAAATTGCTGCAAACCTGTCTGTTGTATGGTGACACACAGCATGCAGTCTGATGTGATGTCAGCAACGTGACCATATTAACAAAGCATTGCTGAATACAGATGCCCTGGCGTGTTAAAAACCACATGTATATATGTGAGACAAAAGGTTGGTGAGGTAATATCTTTTATTGGACCAACTACTGTATATGTAGCAGTCTTGACATTAATAGAATTAGTAAGGTGAAATCCCCATGCACCACCTTGGAAATGTAAGAGTAATACATATGTTCAGGCAGAATTCATTTAGTGAAGTATTGTAGTTAACATCTCTGTCATGAATCTACAAGCTTACAGAGGAAAATTCAGAAGTGAATCTAAGGGCTCTTCTACACACAAAGGTTATACTTCTTTAAATCTGCTGGTATAGTTAAAGCAGTACAGTGCCCCTAATGTGATAGCAGTTAAGTAGTATAAGGCACCTTTATACCAGTATCACAGCATCCACATTATGGGTTTTACTGATATTACTATTGTGGTAAAAAAATCACACCCCTTAACAAAATAGATATACTGATACAAAAGCTGTATGTAAAAGCAAGAGTAGCCAGATACAAAGTGCACCTTCCTGTCCCTCTCTCTGCATTTAAGCCGTAGCTTAGACTGCTCAAACTCCATCAAACTCCTTTACGGCTGGTCTGCACACAGCTTTTGTAATTGTCAGTAGCTTGATAGAAGTGGTGCATTTTAAATAGAGATTTGAAGGAAGGAAGAGAATCTGAATGATTTCAGAGAAAAAAGGTACCAAACAGAGAAATATAGTTGTGTCTTCAAATGGCACTTTCATCCAACCATGCTTAAGTGGTAGATGTACTGTGGAATAGGCATATTTTGGTATTTTCCCTTTAAGTCATCTGACCATCTCACAGGGTCTGTTAATTGCATTTTGCACATTACAGTATGCTAAACTTTCTGACAGATTTAGCAGTCCATACTATGTATATGTAAAATACATAAGGGCCTGATGTAAAGCCCACTGACATTTCAATGAGAGTCTTTCTGTTGATCTTTACATCAGGCCAAATATGTAAATACATGGCCACTGAATGTAACATTAATGCTACCATCTAAAAGCAGAAGCATTGGAAAAGTTAATCTTGGTTGTTAATTTTGTTGGTGAGAGAGCTCTGTGTAGCTTGAAAGCGTGTCTCTTTTACCAACAGAAGTTGGTCCAATGAAAGATATGACCTCACCCACCTTGTCTCTCTAATAGCCTGGGACCAACATGGCTACAGCCACACTGCATACAACATAGTTTTTAGATACTCTAAAGTACAGAAAGAAAGGTTCAGTGGTCAGGGCACTCACCTGGATTCAAATCCCTCCTCTGCCACAGACTTCCTGTGTGACCTTGGGCAAGTCAATGAGTTTCCCTGTGCCTCAGCTCCCCATCCATAAAATGGAGATAATAGCACTGGCCTTCCTCACAGGGATGTTGTGAGAATAAATACATTAAATAAATAATAAACATTAAAGCCTGTGATCTACTGATGAAAAATGAAAAGTATTATTAATTATAAGTACCATTAAGGCATAGGAATGCATAGTTTGTGGTTACAACAGGAGACTGCCAGTCAAGAAATGTGTTTTCATACCCAGCTCTCTCTAAGTCACCTTGGAAAAAAATCACTTATAATTCAGTTATCTCATCTGTAAAATGGTGATTAATAATACATGCTGTACCTATCTCCTATGTGTATTATTAGGTTTAATATTGCTGTGCCTCCCCAAAGAGCCAGACGTGACCCGGCCCTCGCCCCCTATCCGACCCCCCCCTGCTTCTCACCCCCTGACGGCCCCCCCGGGACTTCTGCCCCATCCAACCCCCCCATTCCCCATTCCCTGTCCCCTGACGAACCCCTGCACCATCCACCCCTCCCTGTCCCATGACCATCCCCAGATCGCCCGCCCCTGACTGCCCCCACCACCCCATCCAATCCCCTTTCTCATTCCTGACTGTCCCCCGAAACCCCTGCCCCATCCAATCACCCCTTCTCTCTGTCCCCTGACCACCCCCAGAGCCCTGCCCCTGACTGCCCCCTGCCATCCCATCAACCCCTCTTCTCTTTACTGACTGCCCCCCCGGGACCCCTGCCCCCATTCAACCAGTTCCCCACCCTCTGACCACCTCAACCCCTATCCACACATCCACCCCTGATCACCACCCTGAATTCCTCTACCTGTATCCAACCCCTCCTGCTCCCTGCCCCCTTACCACATTGCCTGGAGCACCAGTGGCTGGTGGCGCTACAGCCGTGCCGCTCAGAGCACCAGGACAGGCTGCCATGCCACCCAGCTGGAACCAGTCACGCCACAGGATCAGGTCACGGCTCTGCAGCTATGCTGCCTGGCAAGAACTTGCAGCTCTGCCACCCAGAGCATAGCACCAGTGGTGCAGTGAGCTGAGGCTGCGGTGGAGGAGAACAGTGGGGGAGGGCCCGGGGGCGAGCCTTCAGGGCCAGGAAATCAGGGGCCGGGTAGGAAGGTCCTGCGGGATGGATCTGGCCCACGGGCCGTAGTTTGCCCCCTTCTGTTTCAACTCCTAGTTTGGCCACCGACTTTCTGTGTGACCTCATTCTCTCTGTTCCACAGCTGTAGAATGAGGATTATACTTCTCCCACACCATCTTTATCTATTTCATCTATTTAGATTATAAAATCTTCTGTGCAGGGACTGTATCTTACTATGCGTATCATAATGTGACTCTGCTGTCAGGTACCATAGTAATTAATTACAAGTCTTATCTAACTCCCCTCAAAGTCAATGAAAAGTCTCCCATTGACTTTCATGGGGGTGAGATTGGGCCATCATGCTTTTAAACTGCACTGAGATCCTTAGATGACAGTCCAAAGTAGTAGCATTTTCTGGGTCCTGCTGTTTGCAATGGGTCAGTGACTCTACTTGTTGTTATCTGTGGGTTTAAAAATTTATTGGAATGACTTTTTTTTCCCTTTCTTGGCAGGATTTATGTGGGCATCATTCATGTGATACTCTGGGAATGGCAGACGTTGGGACTATATGCTCTCCTGAGCGCAGCTGTGCAGTGATTGAAGATGACGGCCTCCATGCAGCTTTTACAGTGGCTCACGAAATTGGTATGCAGTGCCTTTTCTGTTCCCTTGCCAAATCAAACACTTGTAACAGCTGCATTAGTAACCAAAATACTTCACAATTAAATCCAGATTTCCCCTGGTTCAGATGTACACTTGGGGATTAAAGCTGTATACATATGCACTTTGGGTCTAACTAATAAGAGATCAGAAGGCAAGTGAAGGCACACAGTAGGTGTTTCCTTTCTGACAATGTCATTTTAAATCAGTAATTGAAGTGAAAATTCAAGGACAGCTACTGTCCAAAAATGTCAGTACGTGTACCTTATGAGAAAGTATTGGCCCAGTCTATTATGGTTTATAGGCATCTAGTATACATACCATGAGAAGTAACTTACATTGCAGAATCACTTACTGGACCTTTCAGGAGCAATCGTTATGAACATTCACTCAGTAAGCTTTTTATTGTCTGCTGAGTGGGCTGAAATCAGCTTTCATGGAATGGGCAATGCTGATATTATTTTCACCCTATTAACATTCCAATTTTATGGTGAAATGCAATATTAAAATCAGTTCTGAAATAGCTGAAAATAGTATTTAGGTGTCAGAGACTTAGTCTCAAAAATCACTCAGCCATGTGTCAGCTGATCCTCAGCAGCAGGGCCGGCTCCAGGCCACAGCGTGCCAAGCGCGTGCTTGGAGCAGCATGCCATGGGGGACGCTCTGCCGGTTGCCGGGAGGGCGGCAGGCAGCTCCGGTGGAGCTCCCGTAGGAGTGCCTGCGGAGGGTCCGCTGGTCCCGTGGGTCCGGTGGAGCATCCGCAGGCATGCCTGCGGGAGGTCCACCAGAGCCGCGGGACCAGCGAGCTGCAGAGCGCCCCCCGCGGCGTGCCGCCGTGCTTGGGGCGGCGAAATTGCTAGAGCCAGCCCTGCTCAGCAGGCAATAATTTACATTAAAAATCCACTCTATGGCCTTCAGAAGGTGACATTTATAACTGCATTATAACTGCATTAATGACGGAGGAGAGGTTGCATACCTGTAAATTACATCTGGTATCATATATTCCTCGAGACAGATTGCTGACACCTTCATCAGTTTTAATTTACCAGTAGATCCCACACTATGTTTCAGCTCTTCACTTTGCTCAATCATTCACACTATCATGATTGCTGGAGATTTGTTTGTATAAAAACTGTTAGCTCTGCAGCATGAACCATAATGGAAATGGAAAACATAATTTTTTTAACATTCTTGGAAGGAAATAACAAGGCAAGAGACTTTCAGGCAGTGCCAACTTCTGAATTGCCTTGTACCTCATGCCAAACCAAAGTAAAGTTTGTTTTGGGAGTATCATTGCACTAGTTCAATTTTCAAATAGCTATCAGGTAGAGGAAAAGAGTCCTGTGTCTAATATCCTTAGGATGGCAATCAGAAGTCACTTGGGCTTTACTCATGGTTTTCATGTTAGTGGCTCTAGCCCCTCTACTAGACACCCTCAAATAAAGAGAAACTAACCTGGCACTCTTGCAATGACACAGTCGAATGAAACTGCAGATGGCTTGAGCTAAATCATTTGCTGTAGGAAAACCTATAAAATGATGTCAGAGTGGATCCTGATCCTGAAATTTCTTAAACAGGAGGTCTGGAATCATAATAGGAGATAAAGCCATTCTAAGTCACAAATTCAAAGCATTGGTAGATAGGTGCCACTATATGATAGTTATCATTGACCCAATAGGAAATGTGTTTGCTTAGTTCATTTCCCAGCAAGAAGAGTCCACATCACAAAACCCACCTTCAAAACTGGAGCTGACTGATTCCCTCCTTGATACCCTTAGTAGAATGGCCAAGGAATTAAAGAGCATATAGACTTTATTATCCTCTGACTTCTAGAGTTGACACCTCCTGCTAAAGGTTAACACACACTGGCAGAGAATGATGTGAAAGCTTGCACTGCTGCCACTCATACTAGATCTGTTCTGTGGATACTTTTCACCAGCAATAAATTCATTTAATTTTTTAAAATATCTTATACATTAAAGAGAAGAGAGGAGATGAATAAAAAGATGAATGAGTAATATGATGCCTTTAAACTCAATGAGAAGAAAATATAAACATGCTTGAATTATTTTTAGTGATTTGGAAGCAGATTTTTCTTTAAAAATCCCCCACCACTTTCTTACCTAGAGGTTTACCATGGACCTGTAAAAGCTATAATTTTAAATGTTAAAAAAGGCATGGATTGAAACTAGTGGATAAATAAGTACCCTACTGCACACAAAAACTCTAGTTCTAAGGTGTTTAATAGTCAGGTTTTCCTCACCATAAGATTTTAAGAAAGAGGGGGTGTTCAGTCACAGAATGGTCTTTTTGTGTGTGTGTGTGTGTGTGTGTGTGTGTTACCCAAAGCATGAGATGCTGGGAAGTGTGTGTGTGAATGAGAGACCCAAAGTGGAAGATACTGGGGAAAAACACACTAACATTGCTTAGTCTGGTACTTAGATGACAGTAAAGGTCAAGAAAAATAAAAGTGTGGTGGAACTACCTTGTCGTTAAAGTCTTTGGGAAAAACCCTGATGTGTCTAAGCTAGAGGCTGAATTCCTTCCTACCATACTGGAGTCTTATAGTTCCCTTTTTTTGCAGGAAGGGAGTGGCTTTAATTTTACAGTAACTTAGTTATTCAGTGGAATTCACCTCGCAAAGCAGAAAACACCCTCAGGACAGGGGTATTCTAAGTATTCCAAAACTAGCTGGTCTTTTCTATTAACAGGACTGGTTAAGCAAGCCAGCTAAGAAGCAAGTCAGAATAATTGTCTGCAGTTCTTTAAGGGATTTATGATGTGTTATAACATGAGAAACCAAATGTGATAACTAATTAATCTGATCCTGTGAATTGTTGTACACCCTTACTTGGCACTAAATTCAGCGGGATTTGAAGGCCTGGATTTGAAGGCTGGACCTTTTGTGGGATTGTGTCCTTTTTTAGGAAGGTCAACAAAATAAATGGAAATAAGGATCAAATCCACAGCAGTATGTGCAGCCCAAGTACACAGGCTGGGGTGAGTAAATGGATAGGGGGCCAGAAGAGGACTCATCTGCCTGCTGCAGCATGGAACCGCACTGGTTCTGCCACAGCAGGACTTCCACACCCACATACATGGGGTTTGGATTTACCCCTGAAAGAGAAAATAGGTGAATTTTGTTCAGTGGTTTTTGAAAGACCAGATATGAATGACTAGCAATGACTGGTGAAATCAACAGAGGACTATGAACATGAAAGCAGAAACAAACTAGTGGAGTCTTCAAATAACAAACATTCATAAAGCATTGGTTAGCAGACAGTAAGTTAGACTTGGAGAAGGTTTCGTAGCAGGGGACTCAGCAAAGTTGGGCTTCAGTTTTCTCCTACTTATACTGGTGTAAAACAGGAATAATGTAAATGAGCCCAGTGAAGTTAGAGTCACATAAAATGGGCGTATGGTGAAGGAGAATCAGGCACAACATTCTTCATGGTAAGGATGTGGCATCAAAAACAGTATTTATGGAAAAGACCTCCATACCTTTGAAGGTAATAATCCAGTTTCTGCCACGAGTAAAAGCAAGCAGCAGGTATGGGCTGTACTTTTAAAACATAATCTGTAAAGATGTTCAATCATTTGTGGTGAATATATATGTATTAATTTTCCTGTATTAAAATATGCATTGGATGTGTAGATGGGATGGTACTATTTATGTGATTGATAACACTTGCAACTGTAGAGATAGGTTAATTATAACCATAAACCCACAGGTTGCATACTAATATAAAACGGGTGGGACATCTCAGGTGTATTGGAAAGTATGAGGCCAAAGATCTAATGCCTTGAATAACACAAATAAGTCACCAGTAGTCACGTCCTGATTGTGATTTATATTTACCTTTCCGTTTTAAAAATAAAACAATTCTAGGAGTGGTTATGCAATGTATCGATCTTCCATGACAAATAGTTCCTAGTAGAAAAGTGAGCAAATACATGTAGAAAAAGGTTTGTAAATAACTTTTCCCTCTTACTTTGGATCTATTTTATTGGGTTCTGTTTCCTGACAGTTGCTACTTTTTTGTCCTTCCCCTTAAGGAAGGGTGATCCAGAGTTTAGGGCTCTAACTTGGGACTTAGAAGACATGAGTTAAATTCCCTGCTCTGCCACAGATTTCCTTTGTCACCTAAAGCAAGTCACTTAGTTTTCCCTGTGCCTCAGTTCCCCCACTTTAAAGTGGGAGTAAAAATACTTGCCACCTCACAGAGGATAAACACATCAAAAATTGTGATGTGCTTAGGCACCACAGTAGTGGGGACCATAGGAATGTGATAGCTAGATTTCATTGCTAACACTATGGAAGTCCCAGCTGTGCCCTGTTGAGATATGGTGCATGGGTGTGATGTCATTAAAAGACTCTAGCAGCCAATCAGAATGTGGCTTTTGACAGACTTTAGTAAGGCATTTGATACGGTCTCGCATGATATTCTTATCAATAAACTAGGCAAATACAACTTAGATGGGGCTACTATAAGGTGGGTGCATAACTGGTTGGATAACCATACTCAGAGAGTAGTTATTAATGGTTCCCAATCCTATTGGAAAGGTATAACAAGTGGGGTTCCACAGGGGTCTGTTTTGGGACCGGCTCTGTTCAATATCTTCATCAACAATTTAGATATTGGCATGGAAAGTACGCTTATTAAGTTTGCAGTTGTTACCAAACTGGGAGGGATTGCAACTGCTTTGGAGGATAGGGTCATAATTCAAAATGTTCTGGACAAATTGGAGAAATGGACTGAGGTAAACAGGATGAAGTTTAATAAAGACAAATGCAAAGTGCTCCACTTAGGAAGGAACAATCAGTTTCACACATACAGAATGGGAAGAGACTGTCTAGGAAGGAGTATGGCAGAAAAGGATCTAGGAGTTATAGTGGACCACAAGCTAAATATGAGCCAACAGTGTGATGCTGTTGCAAAAAATGCAAAACATGATTCTGGGATGCATTAACAGGTGTGTTGTGAGCAAGACACGAGAAGTCATTCTTCCGCTCTGCTCTGTGCTGGTTAGGCCTCAACTGGAGTATTGTGTCCAGGTCTGGGCACCACATTTCAAGAAAGATGTGGAGAAATTGGAGAGGGTCCAGAGAAGAGCAACAAGAATGATTAAAGGTGTTGAGAACGTGACCTATGAAGGAAGGCTGAAAGAATTGGGTTGTTTAGTTTGGAAAAGAGAAGACTGAGAGGGGACATGATAGCAGTTTTCAGGTATCTGAAAGGATGTCATCACGAGGAGGGAGAAAACTTGTTCACCTTAGCCTCTAAGGATAGAACAAGAAGCAATGGGCTTAAACTGCAGCAAGGGAGATTTAGGTTGGACATTAGGAAAAAGTTCCTAACTGTCAGGGTGGTTAAACGCTGGAATAAATTGCCTAGGGAGGTTGTGAAATCTCCATCTCTGGAGATATTTAAGAGTAGGTTAGATAAATGTCTATCCGGGATCGTCTAGACAGTATTTGGTCCTGCCATGAGGGCAGAGGACTGGACTCGATGACCCCTCGAGGTCCATTCTAGTCCTAGAATCTATGAATCTATGATCCAGAGTCGCCAGACGATAATTTTCAATATTACACTTGTCAATTTAGTAACCACTGGTTGTTGTTGTTGCTCTTTATATTACCACCGAATCTAAAATCCCCAGCTGATTTCAGGACCCCAATGTACTAGATTTTGTTCCTACACATAATTGGAGATAACCCCTGCCCCAGTGAGTTTACAGTCTAAAAAAATAAGACTGGCAAAGGCTAGGAGAAAGGACAATTGGGGATCTGAGGCAAACAAAGAACCAGTGATCTGCCCAAAGTTACAAAGAAACCCTGCAGCAGAGCCAGGAATCCAGGCTACATCACCTGCATCCCAGTCCACTGTACTTCACCACACAACAGCGTGTGGAACTCCTGTTTACTTCATGGAGAGTTACGCATGCATAGAAACTTGCCAGGTGAGGCTCCAATTGAACATTTCATTGTTCTTTATTTCAACTTTGCCGAAGACGATTTTGGTAAGCAGTGATGCGGGATAACATCAGTCTCCCTGCTAGGAACCTTAACATTCATTTGGACTTTTGAAAATTGCCTAATTCTCCATATGTGATCAAACTGACACATCACTGCTCTCTGTATCCTCCTGAGTAATGTGTCTCACCTATGCTCTTCCCAGTGTTTCATTTTTAGAATGTAACTTGACATTTACAACACTGAATTAATTAAGCTTCTGTCTGTTCATTAATTTCATTCTTTTTCCTGCAATTCCTCCTCTCCACTTTCACCAGATAGGTACAGTCATGACATTATGGAGCTATATGGAAGCTACAATTTGGGAATAACACATTTAATACTGAAACCTTTTCTCTGTGTCAACATCCTATAGTATATGTTAGCACATGCTCCCATATTGTGAGAACCCAGTTTACAGTTGCAAGTGCAAATACTGTTAACTCTGAAACCATGCTTCTGAGCTCAATATAAAGACAATGGTATTGCAATCCTTACTCAGGAAACACATAATGAAGTACAGACACAAACCAGAACCCCAGATGCAAAAATGATAAAAGGCTTGAGGGCAGGTTCAGAACCTGGACCCAGCTGTCCTCACAATTTGATAGTTGTCTCTTATCTCCATAAAAGGCCAAACCAAGAACCTGGATCTGAACCTCTCTCACACTGAAATAGGCATGTTCAAACTCTGCATGCAAACTTTGTGACTCTGACCCTTCTCCACAAGACTTTGAAGTCAATGTGAGTTTTGCTTGATATCTGAACACCGCTTTTGCTCACAGATAAATTATATTATATGACAGATATGTGAGCAAGCATATCTTTGCTTATGTCTGTGTTTTAACATTTGTGTTATTTTGTATGTGCGCAAAATGTAACTAAATTCACAGTAGCTTTTTGTTTTTACTGATAAATATGTAGCCTTTGAGTTTAAGGCTGTCAAGATAAAACAGATAAGAAAAAGCCCCAGGCTAGATAGGAACAAATCTTTTGTAGTCCTTCCATCCCAAGGAGATACATTGCCGAGGGCACAGAATCTCATAGCACAAGAAACAATGGTGAAGGATGTCTAACTTTCATCTTACTCTTCCCACATGAAAGGTAAAGTTTGGGCAAATATCCAGGTGACTATAATTAGGCTGAGTTCCCTTCTAAAACCAAGACACTACAGTTCATTCAAATCTTCTCGAATAGTATCCATGGGAAGAACTACTTAATACATTCTTTTTATATCTTCTTTTTCAAGCTTACATTTTAACTTTTGATACTACCAAAGCATCTGGGTTAAGCCCTCAGGAACAAGATGAGCACTGAACTCTAAGGGTATGTCTACACTACCCACCAGATCAGCGGGTAGTGATCGATCTATCGGGGATTGATTTATCGCGTCTAGTGTTGCGACACCCCCTGCCCAGTGTAGACCTAGCCTAAGCCCTGGTGAGAAGTAAGGAACAGGGCAGAGACTTCAGCTGCTGTTTCAAAAACAAACATGAGCTGTACAAAAGGTTTGTAGTTAATGCCAGGTTAAATTTTTACTAAAAATTCTTGGCTCATCCAGAAATATTTTTACTAACTTGTAATGATGATAATTGTTCCACCTGCTGCACACATGGGGCTTAAAAATAACCCTTTTCCTGAAGCTAGGGCAGTTTGTTATTGGCTATAGGTGGGAGTGGAAGGTGGGATGGCGAAAGAAGGTTGATTTGATTTAGAATACCTGAATCCTCAATTTCTGAACATATGTAAGTTTTCTTTCTCTAATGCTTGTTTTAAGCATGTTAAGTTCCTTGCTTTACTGAAGGCTGTAAAGTGATTTTGAAGGAGAAGTGAGAGGATCCAAAATCAGAGCAAAATGTTCAGCCAGAGACTTAGGAAATGGCTTAGACACAACAGCCTCACTGCCGAGTTTTACTGCTGTGGTTAGAGGTTTTCGGGAGTTGTGCTGATGTAGGTAGGAATATACCCCCATACATGATTAGATTAAACAAGGCTATGTTTTGAAAAGCTGCAGTGGCTCTTGAAACATCATAAATTAAAGCCACAGAGTCAAATATCAGTGTCCCAGCCATCTGAAGGGAAGTGGGAATGAAACCAGATTTTGCCTGATGTTTCAACATGATCATTATTATCAGTAAAAGTGTATATTGGGCATGTGCATCGCATCGCATACCCTTTCATGTTCTAGAGGCAAGCAAAGCATTTTTTAATGTTCTGGTAGTGCTGTAAATGAAGATAAACGTTGTGCTCCTGATCCATGTAGTCCTCATGTTGTAGTCAGAGAACCAATGAACCTGGCACAGGGAGATGTAATTTATACATTCCTGAAGCATCTAATCTCCTTGTGTCTCATTAGGGAATTCATGTGGTGTTCCTCAAAATTTGGGAAACAGATTTAAGGCACAGGAATCCTGCTGACGGAGGCTGCTGAAAGAATGTGCTGAATCAGCACATCCTCTGGCCATGCCTTCTTCCCAGGCAATGCTAAACATTTTTTGGGATGAGCTACTTTTCTGCAGTCCTCCCTCTCCATCTTCCCCGCTCACCCCAGTGGAGGCAAGATGGCAGCTGTTCTCTTCTCTTGAACCTTTCCTCAGTGGCCTTTCTGCCACCCATGTGCCCCATCAAGGTCGACACCAGCAGATCCTGATGTAGATCCTGGACTGAATGTCTATGTGAACTCCCATTGCAGCCTGTTATGATAAGTGACTGGTAGGAGTTCTGTCTATGCGAGGTCTGTAAGACAAGGCCCTTGTGTTGTTTTCTGTCTTTGTCTGCTATTGCACTGAACTTCAATGAACTCATTAAGGTTCAGGTCAGTGATCCAGAGCTTTACTAACTATAAGATTTTAAAATTGCCTCTGGGCTGAAGATTTAAGTTAAAAAGTAATTTTTTGGTCATAATTGAAGAATACCAGTCAGAGAAAATGAAGATTCAAATGGAAGTAGAGGGGAAAGCACATTGGTAGATTCTCAGTATGAATTTTGTTGTGCTTTTACAATTCAAAACACCTTATAAAACAGAACTTTGTAAATCACTATTCCATAGGGTCATCGGTTTTTATGTAAAGCTCCCATTGACTCCAGAGTGATCTCTCCCTGTGAGTGATAGCAGGATGTGGCTCTTAATGAAGACCAATTGTTTTTCATAGTTAGAAAAATAATGTAAAAAAATTGTTTTCATTCTAAACGAGTTACTGCACGGAAGTGAAAAAAAGTGATTATCCAAAATGTATGGACTGGTGATTAGAGCAAAAACCTCTGAGCCAGGGTATCACTGGACTCTAATCCCATGTGAGCTACTGACTCATTGTATAACCTTGGGCAAGTCTCTTGACCTTCTTGTATCTCAATTATCCCAGCTGGAATATTAGTTGAAAGGTATGCTGAAAATAGATGCTTCATCTGAGCTGAGCTTCTCTGAGCTGAGCTTCCTAAGTAAACAAATTACATTGTTTATAATATTTTTTAGCATGCTGTGTCATCGCATGTGTCCAATGATCAAACTTAGTTTAGTTTAGGGACTATACTTTAGTATGCTGTTTAATCCAGGGACTAAACTTGAATGTATACCCATAACAGACTTTACTCCCAAACACGATTTTGGATGTTTGATTGCATTTTACATTGCAGTTTACATGCTATATGTTGGGCCCAATTCTCATTTAGGCTGTTCTTGGGACAGGCAAGGCTGGCCTTATCATGAGGTGAACTGAGGTGGCCGCCTCAGATGCCAGACTCGGATTGGGGGTAGGGGGTGACAAAGTAGAGAAGCCATGGCTTAATTACTCAAAAACCCAGAATACTGCATATTATTTTGGTTGCAAACTCTTCCAGTGTAAAGTTCCAGCCACATTGGGTTCTACAGGAACAAAGGATTGGAAAAATCTGGCTAGAAATCTGGCATGCCATAAGAAGGCAGCAAATCACCAGAGAGCATTCCATAGGTGGAAAGAGCTTGAGATGAGACTAAGGTTAAAGGCCACCATAGATGATCAGCATCAAGAAAAGATTGCATCAGCGTCTCTTTACTGGCAAAATGTTCTGAAAAGGCTCATTGCCCTTGTGAGAATGCTTGCTACCCAAAATCTAGCACTGCGTGGCACTTCAGATCAGCTGTATGTGCCAAACAATGGAAACTTCCTTAAAATTGTGGAGCTGATGGCTGAGTTTGATGCTGTACTCCAGGAGCATCTAAGAAGAGTCACCACCCAAGAAATGTACACACACCACTATCTTGGAAAAACAATTCAGAATGAGATCATACAGTTACTGGCAACAAAAGTCAAACAGATCTGAGGTCAGCAAGATATTACTCTGTTATTCTGGACTGTACACCTGACATCAGCCATACAGAACAAATGACTTTAATGGTGCATTTTGTAACAGCAACAGAACCTAGTGAAAATGTCCCTGCAATGGTGACTGTCAGAGAGCATTTTCTAGAATTTATTGACATTGATGATACTACAGGAGCTGATATGACAGTGTTGACACATGATGATGTTCAATATTGATGCGAGTGATTTAGGTGATGAACTGAAAGTCCTTTCAAGATACATTTCAGCAGGATCAACTCCAAAGGCTGTTCTGGAATATATGTGCACAGATAAAATGACCACACTCTTTCCAAATGCTTTTGTTGCTCTGTACATACTTCTAATACTTCCTGTAACACTTGCCAGTGGAGAACGCAGCTTCTCCAAGCTGAAGTTAATAAAAATACATCTATGCTCCACAATGACACAGGAGAGGTTGGTCAGCCTTGCAACCATCTCAGTGGAGCATGAACTGGCCCAGACTGTGGACCTTCAGGAAGCAGTTCAGATTTTTGCAACCAAGAAGGCACGTAAAGCACCACTTTTATTATTCAAACAGATTAAAATGCCAGTGTTTACTGTGCAGACAGGAAAAGTTACATTTGCTGTTCAGGCATTAGAAAGTTGTGTTACTTAGAATTTTTGAACAAGGCATTTTAAGTTGTTAGTTCTCCTTTATTGGGGTAGGTAGTAGAGCAGAATTGAGAACTTTCAAAGTTTTGGCCCAAGTGAAGGGGCATGGAGGCATCATTTGAGCTCCCCGCCTCAGGTGCCAAAATGTTGTGGGCTGGCCCTGGGGACAGGGATGGAGAGTAAAGGTGGTTTGAAGCTACCTTTTCACTCCCCATGTACAGAGGCCCACTGGGATCTACTTGACTCTCAGCATAAGTTAGTGCAGACTCGGTGCCCTCAAACTTCAGTTCTGCTTTCACAGAACTGGGAAGAAGATAACAGCCAAAATGTTCTGGTCACAGCTCCCAACACACCCCGTATGTGCCCCCAAACCATCCTTTATTCCAGGTGCTGTGAGCAAGGCTAGCATAAAGCCCTTTATGCGAGCTCCACGCTGGCCAGAGAGAACCTCTGCAACCCTTTGTTCTGCCAGAGAACAGTAAAGGAATTGTGGTCTAACTGAGAATCAGGCCTATTGTGCACTGGTTTTCAGAGAGGATTTAGGCTTTGGTGGGTTTGTGACAGTCCCTTAGGAGTATTTTCACTTTTCTGCAAGATTCTGTTTGTCCAGCCAAGACTATAGGCCCCAACCCTGTGAGGTGTTAAGAATTGCTCCATAGTGCTGAGTTCTGTCCTCTCCCATTGGCATCAATAGGTTCTGAGGGCACATTGACAACGGGGATTCAGCATTTCTAATGAGAAAGTCCTTATACTGTTTTAATGTTGCTTTTAATAGTTTGGAAAATAAGCAATCCTTCCCTAATTTCAAAACAGATGCATTAATGAGGCTGTGAGTCCATTTACATTCTCTTTTGCTGTTTTGGAAGAGAACAGTTTAATGTGTAAGAAGACTAGCATGCACCAGGGGGAACTGTGCATCATCCACTCTCTGTTTCTTTTACCCTTTTGTGCATTCCTGCAGCATAACATAACTAAAAACCGTCCTTCTGGGAAAATAAGATTGTGTCATTTTCACTCAGTGGGAACTGTCAACGCCAATAAGATGCCTCATTCAGTAAAAAACCTAAGATGATCTTCTAACTCAGTCAGAGTCAGTCATTGTCAGACAGCCGTTGGGAGCCTTTTTAGTGTTGTTATTATTCTTTCCTGACTTGAAGTTCATAGTAGTACAAAGTAGTGTCATGCTGCTGTTGGCACCATTTATAAAAACACTTGTTAGGAGAATATTTTCCCAAGATTTCTGTTCTTATCTGTAGTTTTCAGTGTGGTTTTGCCTGCTTATAGGTTGCATGTGCAACTTTAATTCAGGCATTCTCTAACTTTTGAGTGCTTGACTTTGCTACCCTACTATTCGTTCTGTGTAGAGGTGGGTGTGGATATGGGTGCTAGTGTTGGATATGTGGATGGAAGGATAGAAAGGAAGGTACATGTGACAAGAGGAAACAATAATGCCTGTTCCCCACCTGTACAATGGTGATAATAATTCTACCTTTTTCCCACTCTTTTTTTGTCTTGCCTATTTAAATTGTAATTTCAAATTTACTATCTCAGAAATCAGGAAGCTACTAAAATTGTTTTTTGACAGAATTGATTACTCACTTTTTTTAACGTGCCAAAACATTGATTCTACATTCTCTAAATTTGCTTTAGTTAACAAAACTGTAGCTGTATGAACAAGCTCCAAAATAATCTGAGCCTTTTACTTTGAGATAGGAAGCCCAGTAAGATCTAAATTAAAGGTGATTAATAGTTTCCCAAGCAGCAACAATGTCATTCATGAATGACATTGAGTTATTGCAACGTCATGTTATTGTACTGAGTTATTGCAATATTTTTAATTAAAAAATAACAGGAGGCTATATTGCTCCTAAAACTGTAGGCCAAATTCTGTTGTCAGTTACCTTGATGTAAATCTGGATTAGCATCAGATTCTGCTCTCAATTACAGAGGTATACATCTTGAATAGTTCCAATGGACAGTGTGAACGTTGATTCACTACAGCACTTGCAACTGTGAAAAGTTTAGTAGTCCATTGAGTGACTTAGGTCACCATTAATTTTGTTAGGTAGTAATTGGACTACATGAGCAGATGGCATATATTTATAGGGCCAGCTTTGTGCTGATCCAGCTATGTTATCCTGGAACATACTGGGGAATATATAAAAATGTATAAATACATTTTTTATTTAACCTCACTGATGCTTAATATTAACTTCAGTGGGTCTTCCCTTTTTATTGTTAAGTTTTGTACTTGCTGATTCACACTCAATCGCTATCCATATCCAAATACTCAGTGTATAGCGTGTGCCATGTAATGTTATGTATCCCTACTTTTTATGGAATCATAATGGCAAATATTTAGCTCAATGCCCAAAGACTTAGAAATGCAGCTCCTCTTGTTGTTAATGGGATTTGAATGCCTTATTTCACAAACACATTATCCTGAAAATAATTAATGCAACCTTAGTATCCTCTAATGACCTTTGATATTTAGACTTCACGCTGTCAATTGTTTTTGAGCCATTAAAGCTGCCATCCATTATGCTGTTAGATCTCATCAGCATAGTATTCTCATGGCTGTTAGGCTATTTTTAATTATTTTTACGTTAATACTCCTATTATTTTGATTGGAAATATATATAATCAATGCATCAACAAGTTCATTTAGCTTTAGCCACAGTAATAGCCAGTTGTTCTCATTAGAAACTGACCAACACTCCTGCAACATGTCAGCCGAGTTGTGGGAATTAATGGTGTAAATTTGTTACAAGGCAGTGATTTAACAAGTCAGCACAAAGCAGTTCTAGTTACATGGCTAAGAGGCTTATGTGAGTCTGATTTTATTAATATGTCAGTTGGATTGCTCGTAGAGTTCTTTTCAGACATTGAATACACTCTGGTGCCTGCCGTTCATTTCATTAATGTGATACAAGTACTGTGAACTGATAACATCGTATGGTGAGACAGCAAAAAGAAGCGTGGTCTTCAGGTTTCTTGAAGAAGCTCATTGTTTGAGTAAAGGCTTGCAGGGCTTTTAGCAAATTCAGAAGCAGAACATCATAGAGCCTTCATTGTTAAATTCGTTGTTGATATGCTAAGCTATCAGTCTATAACATCATAGAATTTGTAATATAGATTGCCAATGACACATTGATTATTCAATCGCTCTTTCTAAGAGATCCATCTCTTCAAGATAATAATATTGCCATTACATTTTATTCAGCATCAATAGTTGCCTTCAACAACAACAAAAAATTCAGCTCTTTTAAACTGATGTTTGCATGGAGTGTTTAAATGGTAATGTAGGGCCAGAATTGACCACCCTAAAACATGAGTACTGCCTTCCTGCACAGTGAGGGTAGCAGAATATGGCTCATACATATTAAATATTCCTAAAGGAAAATATTCATATGTACAGAGAAAAAAATGCCTACATGTCATAGATATCACAACTCTATAATTAGACATTCATTACATGTACCGGTAAATATTTGATTTACTATATTATTACAGTAATGTATGAATGAGTGCAAGCATACTGTTGTATAGAATTGTTATTTACATTGTATTACCACATAATAATATCACATTACTATAGCAGACAGTAATGGGGATCAATTTTCATTGCAATGTACAGGTTTTAACTATATGAGACTAATTAAATTTAAAGAGAGTTGTATAGCTAAATTCTGCTGAACATTTATGCCACAGTATGTAGGAATACATTATATGTTTTCTTGAAATAGAAAATGTATTTGAATGAATAGAGCAAACACATTACTTCCGAAGACTGAGAGAAGTAGATGTTGCTAATTTAGCAGCTCAGTAAATCTGGTATTTGAGCACACTCAGAGATATTCATCTTGAGCACCCTCCTGACAAGTCAGTAACAGAATATCAATGTATTTGTAGAGATCATTGTTTGTCCTCCTTTTTACACCTTTTGTCCCCAATCCTGCAAACACTAAGGACCAGATCTTCAGTTGATATAAATCAGCATTGCTCCATTTATGTCTCAACTGATGTAAATCAGCAGAACTCTGTTGACTTCAAGATGAGAATCTGACCAATGGGAAGCTTAAAATTGGTCATCTTCATGTTGTCATTTCAGATTGATGCATCCAATTCTGAATATACACTTCACTTGCTAAAATCCTATTCACTGCAAAATAATATAATTACATTTCCTACTTGCATTCCTACAGGGCACCTGCTTGGGCTTTCCCATGATGACTCCAAATTCTGTGAGGAGAACTTTGGCTCCATGGAAGATAAGCGCTTAATGTCCTCCATCCTGACTAGCATTGATGCTTCCAAACCCTGGTCAAAATGCACTTCAGCAACCATAACTGAATTTTTGGATGATGGTCATGGTACGTATTATTATACCTGGGGTCAGATATAGATTTCAGCTTTGCACGCTCCTGTTATATATCACAGCAGTGTTTACAGAAAGCTCATTCTTATGTTATCAGGAAAATTGTGAACCAGATTCTGCCATCCTTACTCCTACTGAGCACTACCAAGCGGCTACTTGCAAGCAGTAGGTAGTACACAGCGTGCCTAGGAACTTGTTTGTATGAACAGTTAGCACGTGGCAAGCTGGGGTGTAAATCGACTCCTGTTTCAAAATGGTGTAGCTCAAAGCACACTATGGAATGTTCAGTGTGTGGTGTCCACATGGACAGTTAGTACACAGCAGGCTGGTGCAGGATAGACTTACACCCAGCTTGCACTGCATTTTAACTGTTCATATAGACAAGCCCTAAGAATGGCAGAATCTAGCCCCTTGAGTAGCCTGCATAACATAGATAAGCATGGATAGAATGTAGGCGGAATATGGTCAGTGATGTTTTCACTGGGAACGTTGGTGAAGTCTAGCTAACAACCACAGTATTACTTTTTGTTTCCAAATGCTGAAGAAGAGAGTCCAGAGAGCATTTTACACAAAAGATGCATGAACACCTTGGCTTATCAAGTAATTAAAATGGGCATTAAAGGTTATCAGGTATTTGGCTAAAAAGTGAAGATGCTACACTTAAAAGCCTCATTCCTCCTACTTATATTATTTATTATTTATGTCATGTTAGTGTCTAGAGGTGCCAGCCAGGAATTAGGACTCCTTTATGCTAGGCATTATTGATACACATAACAAAAAGACAACCTCTGCTCCAGGGATCTTACAGTCTACTATACAGTACTTTAGAGAACAAAACTAATATTCTATCTCTTGCCAAAACGAGGTAGCTATTTAGAAATTTCTAGCATACTCAGAGGACTGAGTCTGACGAAGTGGGTATTCACCCATGAAAGCTCATGCTCCAATACGTCTGTTAGTCTATAAGGTGCCACAGGATTCTTTGTTGCTTTTTACAGATCCAGACTAACACGGCTACCCCTCTGATACTCAGAGAAGAAGGGCTCCTCGGCTAGCAAGCCAGAGTCTTTAGTCAGGGTCTTTGATTATTAACCTGATCCTGAATAAATACTATACAATGTAGTATGTTAACATTTTATTTAACTTTGACTTAATAAAAAGCTATTTTTTTAAAAAGCATAATCAATAATCCTAAATGCATTTTAAATTATTCATTGTACTTGCAAAGCAACTGCAATTCTTAAACAAGCCAAGAATATTCCAAAATACTGAGATAAAAATTACGTAATTGAGCAAATGGATCAAGTTGTTATGGTAACTTCAGTACTTATGGATGAAAGGTACCGCATGCCTGCAGAATGTACAGGATTCTTTTTTTAAAGCAAGTAAAGTAAATATTTTATTGGTAATTTCAGGGCTGTCCAAAGTGCTTTATCCTATTATTGTATCTGGAAAATTACTTCATTTTTTCTCTCCTAATTTTATGAGCTCCATTAATCTAGGGTTGTCCTGTTTTATGGTACATATCACTTTGGCATTAATTTAATTTAACAGGTTAGTTTCCACATGTGCAAGAGCAGATCTGTATCACATAGCTGTGTCAGGCCTGGAGCAGACCAAAGAATGAACTGTGATTCAGAACCACAGTTTATCCCCTTTCCCCCCACCTTTCTCTGGAGAGGGAGTAAGTTACTTCATCCTTTTTCTCCCGATACTGTGAACCCAGGCAGCTACTCTATGAGGGGCAATGAGTATGAGTTCGAAGACAGGGCTCCTCCCATTCTCCTCACTGCCAATTTTCTTGCATTGGGAAGTGTATAGGGAATAGCCCCTGCTCCCTATCCCATGGCTGGAGTCACGATCTGAGCTGGAGAGTAACTGGAGTTGTGACAATCAAGCCCAAAGGACTCAGGCCATTTACTTCAATGGGAGCAGGTTGGGCACCAAATCATTCAGGACCGTGTTCCAATCCCCTAACTCACAATGAGTAGTACCTTAGCACACAAGACATCCCCAAGATTTTGGTGCCACCTCTCCCACAGTAACATACTACACAAAGTGAGGAAGGCTCTCAGAATCTTGCTTTCATTTAACATGATTGGGTCAGGTTGTGTTACCCTTACTCACCCTGCTGAGCACTTAGTCACTAACACCAATAGGTCCACTGAAATCTCTAACATGGTGAAGTGCTCAACAATCTGACCTACAAGCTGCTTTCATGCCTGGCATTACTCCATTTATTTCAAAATCATAATGGAGTCCCTGTGGAAGCTCAGGCAGTCTGATTGTTTGAGTGTCTGAACTTTCAGACATCTTTTCTAAACAAAGACATTTATGGTAATAGAGTTTTGTTTCATTCTATTGTATCCCCTTGTGGGATCTTCTGTCTATTTTTAAATCAAGGATTTGTATTGACAAAAGATAAACATAGCCTATGAAATCAAACTCCTCTCCCAACCCCCCCATCCAACAGTCTAAATTGTTACATTTCCCTGAATAACAATGTTGCATGGAGCATTCGGTGTACAAGGAATGGGAATCTTTTAGTTTATTCTTTTTCAGGCTCACTGAAATCACAGATCAAAAGCTCCCACTTAGATTAATGCCCCTGCATGCACTATACAAATTATGTCACTTCAGCCACTGAACCCTATTGGATCATGAAGCCATTTTGAAAGTTGGGGTGTATTAAGAGTAAACAGGACCTAGATCAGTGGTGGGTAACCTGCGGCCCACGGGCCACACGCAGTCCATCAGGGTCATCTGCTGGCGGGCCACGAGAAAGTTTGTTTACATTGACTGACTGTCCGCAGGCCTGGCCGCCCACAGCTCCCAGTGGCCACGATTTGCCATTCCCAGTCAATGAGAGCTGCGGGAAGCGACAGTCAGCGCATACCTGCAGCCCACACTGCTTCCCGCAGCTCCCATTGGCCAGGAACGGCGAGCCGCAGCCAGGGAGCTGCGGATGACTGTGCCTACATACAGTCAATGTAAACAAACTGTCTCGCAGCCTGCCGAAGGATTACCCTGATGGGCCGCAAGTGGCCCGCGGGCCACAGTTTGCCCACCACTGACCTAGATACATCAGATTTTCAGGGCTCCCCAAAATAATTTTGTGCCACCTCTTCCCCCACTGCACCCTTTCCCCTCTTGGCCAACTCCTGGTGGCTGAAGTTTAGGATGGCTCCCTCTGATTTTTTCTTTTGAAGAAGTTATCTTTCTGCAATCTCCCATGTAGACAGATGAAAAGACCATGACTCCAAAATGCTATCAGGCAGCGAGAGGTACCTACGCATTCATTCAGACATAATGAGTGCGGAGCTGCAGCTGCCACACTATAGAGGAGGAGATACCTTGCATGACATACTGTAGCATCTCTGAGAGAGAAAGAGAATATCTCCATATACAGAGACAGAGGTTGTTTGTCTCTGTCTTTTACATTGTCATGTGCAATCTAAAATAGGAGAGATTGTACAAGAAGAACAAACTTTCTTTCTTTCTTTGGAACATAGTAAACTAGCACTGTATTTTGCTTTGGACAAATGGGAGTTTGTGACTGTGACAACTAGAACATGTCAGCATTGACGTGAGAAAATAAATAAATAAAGTACTCCATCTGCTGCATGTTACAGCTAAACTTACAGAAACTGAAATTAAATCCAAATGGCTGGACTTATTGGTAGGCTGCCTTCGTAAAAGAAGGGTGACTTCCTTACTAAGACTTTAGTTAACCTTTCCATATAGTTTTTTCCCCCATCGATCTAAGGTGCTTTTATGGCCCTATTACCACAGTATTTGAGCATCTCACAATCTTTAATATGTTTATCCTTACAACATCACCTGTGAAGTAGGCAAGTATCATTATTCCCATGTTGCTGACAAAGAATCAGAGAAACTAAGCGACTTGCCAAAGGTTACAGAAGAAATCTGTGGTGGAGCAGTGAGTTGAACTGAGGTCTTCTGACAGCTAGCTAGCGCCCTAACCACCAGATCCTCCTCCTTCTCCTTTTGCAGCCATGAATTAATTGCTGACTTTATATTACTGATTTGATTTAAGGCACCAATATGATATTGTGAAAGAAAAGGCCTACTTACTCTTCAGAAGACAGGAAAAAATCCTTCCATTTGCCCTTACGTTCTCTTTACCATATTATACTGATTATCTGTATTTTTGGTCATTATTTATTGCATGCAGGCAATGTGTTCAGTACCATACGTAGCCTAGACAAAGAGAGTCTCTGTCCCAAGAAGTTTACAAGTTATGCTTATCTGCCTCATGCAGAGTTTTATTGTGTAATTCTCTTTTGTGCAACATGTGTGTAAGACATGTAAGAGATAGTGAGATGGCTTGGACTGCATTGCCATCAAACGTCAGTAACGTTTACCGTAATTCTAGATCTTTGTTTAATCAGATCTAGACTGTGCAGTCAGTCATAGTGCGGTTGTGTTCACAGATCTTGGCTAAAATAGAAGCTTGGAAAATAGCTGAAGCTCACCCTGCCTATGTTTATAGTCCCTAGATATATTTGTCCAGGGGCTGGAGACAGGACACTTTTAGTAAAGAGAACTCATCTCTGGAATTCACTCCCCACCCAGTTAGGAAAAATCTGAGTTTGTTGATTTTCTGGGCATGAGGGCCCATATGTAGAATGTCTATTCTTGAATGAACATTTGGGTTTTAACATGTGTTATCTAAGAGAACAGAAAATTCTAGTGTATAGAAGGACACAATCATTTTAGCTGGTCATGGTTAATCCAAAGATCAACTAAAATGACTGTGTCCTGTCTACATTAGAATTTTCAATCATATCAGTTAACACATGTTAAAACCCAATAGTTAGTTCAAGTGTAGACAAGCCACTGGGGGCTGAGGAATGTTTGAGTATTAATACTATGGCAGTTTTGTATTATTTGTGTCATATGTTTCAAAATGCGGAATTGTTGGTGCCATTAGAGTTTGATAAGCACTATGTATATCTGATAGTAATGAATACAACTAAGTCTAACAAGCTGGTCCTCTCTCTTGTCAGCATCCCGAAGTGGTGCTAACTTCCTCCATCAGCAGGAATGGTGTGACGGGGCAGACATTTGCTGGTTTTTATATTTTTACTGAACACAGTTTTTGATAGAAACTGCTGCTAGTTCTAATTTTCCTTTTAGAAACCCAAGCCCTTTGTCTTGCAAAAATATCTGTGTGTCGTCACACCCCACTATGCCTTTAATATTTTATTTTACAAGACACATTTCACAATGGGGTCCTTTGAATGACTTTTATCTTGGGACACCAGCCTATCTGTTAGAAGAAGCACACCTTGTTTTAATTTTTAAAAAGGCAGTGTAGTCCAGACTAAAGATAAGATCAACATGTTGGGTAAGTCAAGGCCACCAAGGGACAAATGAGCAACAAACTTAATGAAATGGGTCTTCTCAGTAATAAATAAGTGATGATGCTGAAAGGCTTTTTGGCTGAATTTAGCTGTTGAGAGCCCTTAGTGGTCTTTAGGGAAAGCAAACAATTGCAGTAAATGTGTTTTCTTGAGGGTAATAAACCTGTTGTTCATTTTTTTAAAGCCTCTAAACTAGATCTTGAAACATGATGCCAGATCTTGAATTCTCATATTTTGTAAGCTATGGTAATTGTGAAGTATTTATATTACACATTTTTTACCCATGAGTGGGCGTGGGTGGTGGTAGTGTTGGTTGCAAAGCAAGATGGGTTGTGGTAAGTTATTCTGGCTGAGGATAAGTGAAGTATGCCCATACCACATGATATGACAGAGTTTAGAGTGAAGACCGTTTCCCACATCAGCATGTGAGTTTGTCAGTGGTGTGAAAAATTTTGTTAGAACAGGACTCTTGAACAATGTGAATGTGCTTTGCATTTTTAAAGAGAGAGGGAGCCAGGCAGATTTTTGACATTTGCAAATAACAGTGTTCTATCTGATATTTTGATTTATTTTCTTTTTTATTTGAAGATTAATAGAACTGTTCAAACTGGGTCCAGAAGTGGCTAACTGTGATTCTTTACACAAGGAGCGCAATGCAAATTTACCACCAACGTAACCTTTGATATGCTGCTCATATTTTCCTTTGAACTGATGTTTTTTTTCTTAAAGGGCTCCACTGACTACAAATCTATTTTTCCATGCATTTTCTGGCTTTCCTTTAAAAGCATTGCCTTTTCAAATGTTCTGGCTCAAAATTCAAATGACAGCTTTGCTTATTTTATGTGTCTCTTGATCATGCCTCAAATCACAGATTGATAAATAGAGTGGAACCCACGTTGAGTGAACTCAGATACAGTGAAACACAATGCAAGTCCCAAATTGCCTCAATGCAGTTCAGTGTTCTCATGTTTATAGTTTTGGGGGGCAGGGAGGAAGGGCTCACCACAAGATGAAATAAACAGCTAGACAAACAAGAGTTTGATACCTGTTCCCTGAAGAAGTGAGGTTTTTTACCCGTGAAAGCTTATGCCCAAATAAATCTGTTAGCTTTTAAGCTAACGGACTCCTTGTTGTTTTTGTGGATACAGACTAACACGGCTATCCGCT
Organism: Gopherus flavomarginatus; assembly: GCF_025201925.1. NCBI lineage: Eukaryota > Metazoa > Chordata > Testudines > Testudinidae > Gopherus > Gopherus flavomarginatus. The sequence continues at coordinate 198,015,251 of NC_066617.1, read as the reverse complement.
GATACTTGATTCCTTGGAGTGCTGCAGATAGAGAATCTAGTTGCAGTAACAGTGCCTGATCCAAAGCCTGCTGAAGTCAATGGGACTATTTCTGTTGACTTCATTGAGGTTTGGATCTGGTCCATAATCTTTATCACTCTGTCTGGCTTGAAAGCTAGAGGTCCTATAGTACAGATAACGAGGAAGTGAGTAATAAATTGGATTGTTCTTTCAGGGAACTGTTTACTCGACCAACCACGAAAGCAGATCTTGGGCCCTGAGGAGCTTCCAGGACAAACGTACGATGCCATTCGTCAATGCAAACTGGCATTTGGACCTGAGTACACAGTGTGTCCTGGCATGGACGTATGCTCTCGCCTGTGGTGTGCAGTTGTTCGCCAAGGTCAGATGGTGTGTCTGACCAAGAAGCTACCTGCTGTGGAGGGGACACCATGTGGGAAAGGAAGGATCTGCCTCCAAGGAAAATGTGTTGACAAAACTAAGAAGAAATATTATTCGGTATGTTACTGCTCCAAGGGCCAAAGCTTGAGGAAATCTTAGAAGGCTTGATCCTGCAATGTGCTGATTGTAACGGGTGTTAAAGGGACGGAGCATTGGCAGGGTTACACCTATAGTCTACAGCAGGGATCGGCAATCTTTGGCATGCCAGGGTAAGCCCCCTTGTGGGCCGGGCTGGTTTGTTTACCTGCCGCGTCCACAGGTGTGGCCGATCGCAGCTCCCACTGGCCGTGGTTCACCACTCCAGGCCAATGGAGGCAGCGGGAAGCAGCGGCCAGTACGTCCCTCGGCCCACGCCACTTCCTGCAGCCCCTATTGGCCTGGAGCAGTGATCTGCGGCCAGTAGGAGCTGCGATTGGCCGAACCTGCTGACGTGGCAAGTAAACAAACTGGCCCAGCCCGCCAGGGGGCTTACTCTGGTGGGCCGCGAGCAGAAGGTTGCCGATCCCTGGTCTATAGAGTAAAAACTGCCTTCTTGTTTATTTGATATGCAGTTAATTTGTTGCTGGTGGAGACTCTTTTCTGATACTTTCGGAAAAATGTTGCTGACTGTCAGGAAGCATGTTTTCTTCTTCCAGAGTATTGGAGCTTTCACCCTAGAAAAATTGGAAACATTATTTTAAAATATAGACCTTGATTCTGCAGTGAGATGGAACTCAGGAGATGGAGGGGCTGTCAGGATCCTATTCATAGCTCCCTGGTTCTAAGGCACCACTGACATAAGTTAAATATGCATAGCTTTAATTTACGCCACAGAAGAAAAATTCCTTGAGGACCTTAAACCAGTGGAGAATCAGGTATATTGGAGCTCCTCTTCAACATGTCCCTGATAGAAAGAGCAGATTTTTCGAGCAGGAGGCATCAGAGCCGGTACAAGAGGTGACAGAGCCCCCTCCACCAGCTTTACATGGTTGGAGTTTCTCCATACACAGGGAAACTCTCCAGTGCAAATCTTGAGCTGCTTGAAGTTCACGTTGCATGACGCTGATGCGAGAAACAGTACAAATCCTAAAAGAAGGTCCCTGCCCCAAAGAACTTTGTGAGAATGTTTACAAAATGTTAGAATAATTCAGACCTAAGTGCATTGTCTCTTTATATAACCGTATTTTCTCAAATGACATATTCCCATCCTCCTGGTATAAAATGCATACATTTCAGATGTATAATTACAGTGAAAGTGGTGCATTGTGCACAGAGTTTTTTCTCTTAAATGAACCAAGTTAGTAGAGTGGCAGGCTTAGGTGCAAACAGTATCTGGCTGCTCTCTCTTATGCTAATGCCTCCCAGCACTTTAGCTCGCTGGTTGAGAAGTTGCTTTAACTGCACTCTTTTTGCCACACTCTGTTTTACCAGCTCATACCTTTGCCTCTTGAACTTAGAACAGCTATGAAGTTCAATCTGTATTTCTGTTTATGTGCTGAATAAATTAAAGACAGTTATTTAATTGGAGGAGATTATAGCAATATAATTCAGGAAGATCATTTAATTAGCAATGTAGTAGGCATTCTGTGATATGGCTGACATGCATGTGAAGTGTCACTTTGAAAACAAAAGTGATTTTGGTAAAGGTACCATGAACACTATTCAGATTTCTTGAGAAATCTAAAATACAAATCAGAGTCACATAAGCTTGCTTAGGTTGGTCAGGTCATAGCTATTTATATAACTGAAAATCTAGCAAAAGGACTCCATGATGAAGAACATTATCTCTTTACCACAAGCAGTGCCATACAACTGTACTACTTAATTAATCACAGTGATCAATAATAGCAGCATATTACCTAGGCAGAGTAGAGCTAAGTGAAGTGGGCCTGGAAGAACAATTATCACAAAGAAAGAATGGAAGTGGGACTGGGAGTCCTTTAAATTGAAGTGTGTGCACAGTGAAATGGGTAGAATTTGGTTCTGCAGAGTTAGGCCATATACTGCCCTTGACTCACATCCAGAACTCCTCCGGACATCATGCCACCTACGTGAAGATCAAAGGCAGTAAATGACTGTGACTGCAAGTGAAAAGTTTCTCAGAGTTACTCTACATCCTAATATGAGGAGATCCCCAGTTTAAACAAGAGGAAAAACATCTGCTGTTTTGGGGACAAGTATCCGTGATACTTTTGAGATATAGTATCTTCATTCAGGTTTGGATCATCTTTTCACATCACTCTGTTTCATGTGTTCTAGGCTTCAAACCACGGTAACTGGGGTTCTTGGGGTCCTTGGGGACATTGCTCCCGTACGTGTGGTGGAGGGGTTCAGTTTGCCTATCGTCACTGTAACAACCCAGCTCCTAGAAACAACGGCCGATACTGCACTGGAAAGAGGGCCATCTATCGCTCCTGCAGTGTCGCATCCTGCCCAGCAAATGGTATGTTCTGCAGCAGCCAAAGCTGCTTGACTTTACAGTCTTTGTTCCTGTGATATGGTAAATACTAACCTCCATAGGAGAAAAAAAAAGAAGATGGTGTCCATTGTAGCTTCCCCTAAATGTACCACAATGTGGAAACATTAGCTACAAGTGACAACAAAATCACTGTAACACAGTTTAAATTCAAAAGCATAATTAACCCTGCAAAGAGATAGTGGCTACTGACAGGAGGATTCCGTAAACAGCAGTCCTGCTCTGGAGAAATGAACCAGATGAGCAGAGTTTTGTCATTAAGATGCTTATAATGTCATGGGAGCATTGCCAAAATAAAAGATTCAGAGGATTTTCATAGGCCATTAACAGGTGTTGGGGCAAGGAGAAGGAATGATGTGAATTAAACATGGTATCATAAGACCAAAGAAAGTAGCTGTGCATACTGACATTTGCAGTATATCTTATTATAAACACTAACGAGATGAATGATAATTCTCCAGCTAAAGCCTTTCGACAAGAACAATGTGAAGCAAGAAATGGCTATCAGTCTGATGCAAAGGGTGTCAAAACGTTTGTTGAATGGGTCCCTAAATATGCTGGAGTGCTTCCTGGAGACGTGTGCAAGCTCACCTGCCGAGCCAAAGGGACAGGTTACTATGTCGTGTTTTCTCCAAAGGTAATGTACCTTCAGTGACAATTTCAGTGCCAGGCTCTGAAGGGTATTTTGGAAAGCTCTGTAGCTAGGCTGTATCAAGGAGAATACCTTTTGTTTAATCATATGTTCCAGAAGAGCATTGGCCAGAATTGACCCCTAAAATTAGACAGTTTTCCACATCTAAACATGTGCATGCATATGAAATTGTGTTTGCTAATTCAGCCAGTACTACTTTCACATCAATAGTAGGTAAAAAGGTTTCTCTATTTATAGACGGCAGTGCACATTGGGATCTTTCTAGTTGAAAGGAGTTGCTTTATCTGTCTGCAAACTACTAAATTTTGCTCCAAGCTGCATTGATATGAATCCAGAGTAGCTCACTTAAAGCCAATGGTCTGTTATGTGACCTATGATCACAGTTTATTTCTGACATGATAGAATCAAGAGTAAAGTGATTTCTATGTATCCCTTAGTTGTGTGCCTTTCTTCTTCTAGATGTTCTGAGACTGAATTAATTCAAGTTTTATAAAGTACTTTGAGACGGTTAGATGAAAAGCTGTCTAGGAATGCAAAGTATCACTGTTCATAAAATCATCCTTAAATCAGAACTTCTGATTTAGTGCCTTAGGGTAAACAGAAGAAGAGCCATATGTCAGATGCCTGTGGCCCCTTTGTTAATGTTTCTGCTGCATTAGTGCCCTGAGGGTTAGATTGCATCAGTCCTGGCTGGCAGAATAAGAACTGTATTCTGTTAATCATCACACCAAATGCCAAGCAAGCAGAAAACTGTGAACTAGAACTCACATTCAGAGGGCACTGTTAAAAAACACACTGAGTAATTGCTCCTTTATAGTACAGCTTTAGATAATTCACAGTAGGTATACTGTGGCTGAACTAAAGAAATAGCAGTGCTTGCCAATCAAATACACAAAAGCAAATCTTTTTACAGCTTTAACTAACAAAGACTTAATTCCCCAGGTGACTGACGGAACTGAATGTAGGCCATACAGTAATTCAGTATGTGTCCGGGGAAAGTGCATTCGAACTGGTTGTGATGGCATCATTGGTTCAAAGCTCCAATATGACAAGTGTGGAGTGTGTGGAGGAGACAATTCCAGCTGCACGAAAGTCATGGGAACCTTTAATAAAAAGAGGTAATAATTTTGGATGGAAATAATTGTACCCTTTCGTGCAAGCAGAATTATTAGCAGACTTTTATAACTATAGATGCAAATGAAGCTTACTGAACAGATGTGTCTAAGTTAGAAGGAAAAGTACTGTTCGTAAGTAAGGCTGCGAGTTTATCATGGAGGTCACGGAAGTCACGGATTCCGTGACCTCTGTGATTTCTGCAGCAGCCGGTGCAATTGGCTTAGAGGCCGCTCAGGCAGCAGCCCCTGCGCCAGGTACACCGTCCACTGCTGGGGCAGTCTCAGGCTGCAGCAGAGTTTGGGTGTGGGAGGGGGCAGGGGGTTGGGGCTCAGGACGGGATGAGGCAGGCTCTGGGCGGCGCTAACATGGGGGGCTGCCTGGAAGAAGCAACATCCCTCCACTCAGCTGCTAGGTGGAGGCGTGACCAGGCAGCTCAGGGGGCTGCCTCCGACCAGAGCGGTGGCTTCGCAGTTTCCATTGGTCAGAAACCCCAGCACCCACAGGGACCCCAGACAGCCCTCTCTCCCCACAAGTTCTATTCACTGGTATTTTTAGTAAAAGTCATGGACAGGTCACGGGCCATGAATTTTTATTGATGGCCCGTGACCTGTTCGTGACGTTTACTAAAAATACCTGTGACTAGAATGCAGCCTTAGGCATAAGACCTTGTAAAGGCACAAGTCTGACTGGGTGCCAGATTTCTATTAATTAATTTTATTCATATAAGACATCCCAGAGAGGCACATTTCCTAAGTTTTATTGCACTTCTCAGATGTTTAAAACAAACTTCCTAACACTATCCAGGCTATGTAATAATCAGAGAAAAACATTGCACCCAATTCACTTCTGAGGTTCTGATAGAGAACCTAGGCTGCAGCCCCGCCAATGGAGAGCATCGTTTTGCAAGCTACTTGTAACCATCGATGTACCAGAGGGCCTGGAGCCAGGTTAATATCCCCGAGAATGTAGGGAACCAAACAGAAAGGGTTGGGGCTGGAACAGTCAAGTGATGCACTGATATGGTGCATTTCCCAGGTGACCTCTGCTTGTGAGGGTCCTATGGAGTCACAAATTGAATTTAAAACTGTTCAACTCTGTTGGAGGGCTGGCACTATTACTTACTCCTTGCTAGGTTAGGTGCAGTCTGGAGGCATGGTTGCAAATTACATCCTTCTATAATCATGTGCTCAAATCAAGCATCAACGATATCTTTAATATCTCATTGTCTGTATATCACTCTCTACCTATAGACACCAAATCAGTCAACCTTTGGTGCCTTTATTTCCCAGGCAGCTGAACAGTTGTGATTAATGCTGGCCACCAAGGATGGATTTCTTTTATTCAATTAAAAATAATTACAGCAAGTTGTTGATCAAAATTTTACCACCATCACTACAAATTCAATCGCTAATTTAAAAGAAAACCCTCCGTTAAAAAAAAAATCTGTTTTTCACAGAAAAGACAGAAGTATTACTGATCTTAATGGTATTATTAGTTTCTGTCCAACCAGTATATCCTTCACAGTAAAACAGTGGCTGTTGTTTTTCTATTTACCTAATAATTCCCATTATAAAAAATTCTCATAATAGAATTTGTTTATGCTTTTTTTCTTAATTTTTAATGTAACTTTCTAAGGGTTTTTTTTAATGTTAAAGAACTTTAAGGTTGCAAAATCAAGCACTCAGAAGTTAGAAAATGCCAGAATTAAGGCTATCTGTGCAATCAGGGCCGGTGCAACCTATTAGGGCGATAGGATTTGGGAGGCAGCATTTTCTTCAGCGGCAACCACAGTGGCCAGATCTTTGGCCGCCCCGGTCGCCATCGGCATTTAGGCGGAGGGAGCCGGGGCAGGGGGGCGCGGGGAGGGCCGCCTGCAGCAAGTAAGGAGGGGGCACGCGGGGAACTCCCAGCCCCAGCTCACCCCTGCTCCACCTCCTCCCCAAGCAAGCTATGGCTGCTTTACTTCTCCCGCCTCCCAGGCTTGTGGTGCCTAAGCTGATTGGCGCTGCAAGCTTGGGAGGCGGGAGAAGTGAAGCAGCTCACCCCTGCTCCGCCTCCTTCCCGAGCACGCCATCGCTGCTTCACTTCTCACGCCTCCCAGGGAGGCGGGAGAAGGTTAGCAGCAACGGTGTGCTCGGGGCAGGAGGCCGAGCAGGGGTCAGCTGGGACAGGCAGCTGCCGCATAGCTCCCTGGGCCGGAGGGGCGGGGGGAGCTGCCATTGGGACGGGGCACCTCAGGGAGGAGGGTGATGGGGGAGCTGACGCAGGGGGAGTGTCTCAGGGCGGGGGGGGGGAGCTGCTGCGGGGGGGGGCGCCTCAGGGCGGGGGGGCAGGGAGCCACCGCAGGGCTCGGTGACGGGGGAGGGCACAAGGTGGAAGTTTCGCCTAGGGCGCAAAACATCCTTGTACCAGCCCTGTGTGCAATCTTGTGTCTTTGCATTATGATACAGTCTTTAATTACACACTGTTTATAACATGAGCAACCTTAATTCTGACATTTCCTAACTTTTGGGTTCTTGACTTTGTAACCTTAATAACATTCTTTTAACACAGATTTTTGGATATGTATTTTATATAAATATTTCCTGCAGCGGTAGATGGTGCAATTCATAGACTTTATCTGTACTGCATTACTCCTGGCAGTGTAACTCAATTTTAATTATTAGCTATTCCAGCAAAACAATGGAGTAATGCAAGTACTTAATCTAGAGTAGCACAATTACTTACTCTTTACATAAATACTCAAAACTTCATAAACATAGCAGCCTGTCAGCTAACTGACTCCCAGAGAGACATCTTCATTTTTTATATTTTTATCACATTTTCTCATGACCCTTCCTTTTACGTTAAAAAGATATTACACTGCCCTGTTCAAACACAAATGTGATACTTCCAGCATCAGCTTATTTGTCAGAGATTTATAAATGAAAATAAATGTATTGACAGTCCAGCTAGTAGTTTATAATGATGTATTTATTATTTCTCTAGATTTATTGTATCCCTCTTGAGATACTAAATATTCTAGAGAGCCTACAATTCTGAATGCTTGTGACCTTGTGTATAAGAATTAGACATCTCTTTCTAAATCTGAATTGAAATAAGATACCTTGCAAGTAGTGGTTGACAAATGAAGTAAAGGTGCCGTAATTATTTGAGTTAAGCATTTGGCCATGCCTTTCATTAGACATTTTGTAATTAACCTTTAGCTTTATGAAGTTTCAAAGGAAACAGTTTTTTCTCAGTGATCAAGATTATTTTTAAATGTTCCCAGGGTACCTTACCCAGCTGTTAGCTTGCTCACTCTTTCCTTAATCATCATTATAGCAAAGGCAGTATGAAACAGCTGTAACCAATGCACACAGAGGTGGCAGAGGGAAGTGGGGGACCAGGCAGCGATGGAAGTTTGGGGTGTCAGGGACAGGAAGGTGAATGGGGTAGATGCTCTGCATGGGGAGTGAGGACTGCTAAAGAGACTCAGCTATTGGGGACGGCTACCTGCTCCCGATGCATATCTTTTTAGCTTTCCTTGGCAGACCTAATGTGCTTCAAATTTCATGTCTCCCCTCTTATGCTCAAATACATATGCTACAGGTATATAAACTGTCAGTTATAGACTCATAGACTCATAGACTCCAGGACTGGAAGGGACCTCGAGAGGTCATCGAGTCCAGTCCCCTGCCCTCATGGCAGGACCAAATATTGTCTAGACCATCCCTAATAGACATTTATCTAACCTACTCTTAAATATCTCCAGAGATGGAGATTCCACAACTTCCCTAGGCAATCTATTCCAGTGTTTAACTACCGTGACAGATAGGAACTTTTTCCTAATGTCCAACCTAAATCTCTCTTGCTGCAGTTTAAGCCCATTGCTTCTTGTTCTATCATTGGAGGCTAAGGTGAACAAGTTTTCTCCCTCCTCCTGATGACACCCTTTTAGATACCTGAAAACTGCTATCATGTCCCCTCTCAGTCTTCTCTTTTCCAGACTAAACAAACCCAATTCCTTCAGCCTTCCTTCATAGGTCATGTTCTCAAGACCTTTAATCATTCTTGTTGCTCTTTTCTGGACCCTCTCCAATTTCTCCACATCTTTCTTGAAATGCGGTGCCCAGAACTGGAAACAATACTCCAGCTGAGGCCTGACCAGCACAGAGTAAAGCGGAAGAATGACTTCACGTGTCTTGTTTACAACACACCTGTTAATGCATCCCAGAATCACATTTGCTTTTTTTGCAACAGTATCACACTGTTGACTCATATTAAGCTTGTGGTCTACTATGACCCCTAGATCTCTTTCTGCCATACTCCTTCCTAGACAGTCTCTTCCCATTCTGTATGTGTGAAACTGATTGTTCCTTCCTAAGTGGAGCACTTTGCATTTATCTTTATTGAACTTCATCCTGTTTACCTCAGACCGTTTCTCCAATTTGTCCAGATCATTTTGAATTTTGACCCTGTCCTCCAAAGCAGTTGCAATCCCTCCCAGTTTTGTATCGTCCGCAAACTTAATAAGCGTACTTTCTATGCCAACATCTAAATCGTTGATGAAGATATTGAACAGAACCGGTCCCAAAACAGACCCCTGCGGAACCCCACTTGTTATACCTTTCCAGCAGGATTGGGAGCCATTAACAACTACTCTCTGAGTACGGTTATCCAGCCAGTTATGCACCCACCTTATAGTAGCCCCATCTAAATTGTACTTTCCTAGTTTATCTATAAGAATATCATGCGAGACCGTATCAAATGCCTTACTAAAGTCTAGGTATATCACATCCACCGCTTCTCCCTTATCCACAAGGCTCGTTATCCTATCAAAGAACGCTATCAGATTAGTTTGACATGATTTGTTCTTTACAAATCCATGCTGGCTATTCCCTATCACCTTACCACCTTCCAAGTGTTTGCAGATGATTTCTTTAATTACCTGCTCCATTATCTTCCCTGGCACAGAAGTTAAACTAACTGGTCTGTAGTTTCCTGGGTTGTTTTTATTTCCCTTTTTATAGATGGGCACTATATTTGCCCCCTTCCAGTCTTCTGGAATCTCCCCCGTCTCCCATGATTTCCCAAAGATAATAGCTAGAGGCTCAGATACCTCCTCTATTAACTCCTTGAGTATTCTAGGATGCATTTCATCAGGCCCTGATGACTTGCAGGCATCTAACTTTTCTAAGTGATTTTTTACTTGCTCTTTTTTTATTTTATCTTCTAAACCTACCCTCTTCCCGTAAGCATTCACTATATTAGACATTCCTTCAGACTTCTCAGTGAAGACCGAAACAAAGAAGTCATTAAGCATCTCTGCCATTTCCAAGTCTCCCGTTACTGTTTCTCCCTCCTCACTGAGCAGTGGGCCTACCCTGTCCTTGGTCTTCCTCTTGCTTCTAATGTATTGATAAAAAGTCTTGTTTCCCTTTATTCCCATAGCTAGTTTGAGTTCATTTTGTGCCTTTGCCTTTCTAATCTTGCCTCTGCATTCCTGTGTTATTTGCCTATATTCATCCTTTGTAATCTGACCTAGTTTCCATTTTTAATATGACGCCTTTTTATTTTGTAGGTCACGCAAGATCTCGTGGTTAAGCCAAGGTGGTCTTTTGCCACATTTTCTATCTTTCCTAACCATCGGAATAACTTGCTTTTAGGCCCTTAATAGTGTCCCTTTGAAAAACTGCCAACTCTCCTCAGTTGTTTTTCCCCTCAGTTTTGATTCCCATGGGACCTTACCTATCAGCTCTCTGAGCTTACCAAAATCCGCCTTCCTGAAATCCATTGTCTCTATTCTGCTGTACTCCCTTCTACCCTTCCTTAGAATTGCAAATTCTATGATTTCATGATCACTTTCACCCAATCTTCCTTCTACTTTCAAATTCTCAACTAGTTCCTCCCTATTTGTTAAAATCAAGTCTAGAACAGCTTCCCCCCAGTAGCTTTTTCAACTTTCTGAAATAAAAAGTTGTCTGCAATGCAGTCCAGGAACTTATTGGATAGTCTGTGCCCCGCGGTGTTATTTTCCCAACATATATCTGGATAGTTGAAGTCCCCCATCACCACCAAATCTTGGGCTTTGGATGATTTTGTTAGTTGTTTGAAAAAAGCCTCATCCACCTCTTCCACCTGATTAGGTGGCCTGTAGTAGACTCCCAGCACGACATCACCCGTGTTTTTTACCCCTTTTAGCCTAACCCAGAGACTCTCAACACTTCTGTCTCCTATGTTCATCTCCACCTCAGTCCAAGTGTGTATATTTTTAATATATAAGGCAACACCACCTCCCTTTTTCCCCTGTCTGTCCTTCCTGAGCAAACTATACCCATCCACACCAACATTCCAGTCGTGTGTATTATCCCACCAAGTTTCAGTAATGCCAACAATGTCATAGTTGTATTTATTTATTAGCACTTCCAGTTCTTCCTGCTTATTACCCATACTTCTTGCATTTGTATAAAGGCATCTAAGATACTGGTTTGATCTTGCCTCCCAGCTTTGCCCTAACCCTCCTTCCTCTCTGCCATTGTAGCCCATGCTCCCTCCTGTTTCCAACCCATCTCCCAGGTCTTGTTCCCCACTTACCTGTGGGGTTTGCTCACCTGTTCATTCTTCTTGAATCCAATTCATATAAAATTAGTACTGAAACCAAAGATTAAGTCATTTGAAGTAAGTGCAGTGATTTTTTTTTCAAGGACATAAAAATGAATTTAAAAAAATTATGAACAACATGTTAAAAATTAATTGGATAGCATCAATCTGAGATGGGCCTCCAGCCAAATGCTTTCAAGGCTGATCCACAGCCCACTGAAGTCAACAGGTGACTTTCTATTGACTTCAGTGAGCTTTGAATTAAGTCCTCAAAGCGTGTTCATTTATTTCTCACTAGCTACTTAACATGCTCCTTTCCTCCTTACAGTAAAGGCTACACGGATATAGTGAAAATACCCATAGGGGCAACTCACATCAAAGTCCGGCAGTTCAAGTGTAAAGACCAGAACAGATTCACAGCTTACCTGGCCCTAAAGAGGAAAAATGGTGAGTATCTTGTCAATGGAAAATATGTGATCTCCACTTCGGAAACAATCATTGACCTCAATGGAACTGTCATGAACTATAGTGGCTGGAGTCACAAGGATGATTTCTTGCATGCAATGGGACATTCTGCCACAAAGGAGATTCTTATAGTACAGATTCTTGCCACTGACCCAACTAAAGCACTGGATGTCCGTTACAGTTTCTTTGTGCCAAAGAAGCAAACGCAGATGACTAACTATGTCACGATCAATAGCAACAGTAATAAAGTAACACCACAGCTCACGCAGCCACAGTGGGTGACTGGACCCTGGCTTTCTTGTTCTCGAACGTGCGACACAGGATGGCATACCAGGACTGTGCAGTGCCGAGATGGGCATGGAAAACTAGCTAAAGGATGTCTTCTCTCTCAGCGACCATCGGCATTTAAGCAGTGCTTACTAAAAAAATGTTAACCTGTGGTTATGATCTTCTTAAAAAGAGGTCTAAGTAAGCCATTGTTGACATACTAGTATTAGGTCTACCTAGACAGACAAAGCCAAGGCTTCAATATACTTACACACAATCTCAAATTATGGGCAGAATCTGCCTATTTGGACCAAATGAAGATGTGCACTGCTCTAAGTGTCAGTGTGGTGATCTTAGTATGTCGCAGAAACTAAACATTAGAATTGTTATAAGCCCTTGTGTCTGCAAAAAAGGAAGAGGAAAAAACAGTGAATGGACAATCATGGGATATTTGAAGGTTACAGAATCATCTCCCCCTTTTCACCTACCTCTAATACAGTATGTGCTTAGACAACTTTGTCATACTTACCCATGATACCACGGTAGCTTATTTTATACAGTTTATAAATATCTTTGGTATGTCACTTTATATCACTTGGTTCTACTCATTAAAAAAAATAATCTTTCTATAAGCAAAGTGATTGACCAAAGTATGTCTGCAGCCATTGTGGACCTCTTCCATTTTTCAGAAATGGCTGTGGATGTTTTACTGGAAAACGAAGCGCTTGCTGTTGTTTTTAAGAGTTGTTACAATTTTCTGACAACAGGAAATGCATTTCCATTCTAGGAATTTTCCTGACAGCAGAACTTAATTGTATAATAAATAATGTTCTTCCTCCAAGAAATTCTCACAGAGGGAGCATCTCAGCAGCCATGCAGGTGAACAATAGCTGCTAGTCTTTAAATAAAATAAAGACATATATTATTTTGTAGAAGCAAGTTATAGAACCAAAAATTACAGTTCAGATAACTCAGATATTTTGAGACTGTTCTCAGCTGCTTTCTCTGTTGTTTTCTCTATGGCTTCCATGTGAAATCTAACAATGTGTAATGTACCTACATCTACTGAAGAGTCTATAAAAGGTCAAAAAACACAGCAAGCAGTTAATAGTATTTGATCAGTGTTTTGTCCACCATATCTAACTCTGGTATCCATTTTATCAGTAGAAGTTTGTTAAAAAAAATCAGTTTGTTTCACTGTGTTTTAAAAAGCTGTAGAAGTCATTCACCTGTTGTACGCCTTGCATATTTTGGAGAATTAAGGGTCACAGGGAAGTTAAACCAGGCCAGGATGTGGTGGATATAACCAATCTCAGTAAGACTGTTTCCACAGAGTAGGTAGAAGCTCTTAATGTTTTTCAGCAACTCTTTCCAGATCATGTTGTGATCTGACAGATGATCTGCCACTGCACAAGGCCATTTCATCGTAGGCAAGTAACAGATAGTGGGCTGATCCAAGGCCCATTGAAGTCCTTTCTTTTGATCCAAAGCCCCCAAAAGAATAAACGTTGCCTAAAGTCTACATAAACCTGCTGATGCACTTAATTGAACCTAGATTAGACCAAAATAGATTCTGACCCAGACCTTATCCACCAATTTGTCCACATGGTGTGAGTGTATGTAAATAAGTCTGTTTTTAAGTCAGGATTTTCAAAAGAGCCTAAGGAACTGAGGGAATCTGACTTCCTTAGGCTCTTCGAAAATCTCAGTCTTTGACATCACCAGTAAGTCAGTAAAGGAAACTGGTTTGTTTGCAAAGCCCAAAAGGGAAATTTCCCTTCAGGCTGGCACAAGCATGTATTTGGGACCCTGAACTCTAGAAAGCAGGTAGTCATTTTCAAATGGCAGAGAATTACTACAGCAGTACATTTGGAACTTAGAGAAATGTCTATTTTTGTACAATATATTAATTATACTAATAGAAATGGGACATGTTAATTTGTGATAATTGAATGTTGTGGGTATGTTACTAGATATGAGACCAACTGCTGTTGTCAAGAGTAGCGTGGCCTTATTGCTAGAAATGGTCCTGGACAAAAAATATTGATTTTTTTTAGAATTCCTACGTTGAATTGAATGAAATGAATCTAAACAGACACTGACCATCCCCAAATTTTGGACAGTTCAGATCCAAACTTTCCATCTCTGTTCATTACAAAGAAAGACTATGCCCACAATGTCAGTGTCACTTCTAAAATTTCATTACTTATGAAAACAGAATGTGCGAGCAGTCGTGTGAGTCGTATTTCTCACATGTTAAACAGTGATGAGTAAACTTTTTTTGGATGTTATACAAATTCCAGAAAATGAAACTACAATGTATACTTTTCCAATATATACTTTTCCTAGAGTTTTGTGTAACAAGTAGGTATCAGAACAAACCAAATACTGAATATTTCCCTTTCATGGTCACCCATTCTTTAACTAAAATTAGTTTTTCTAACTCATATAGCACCTTACCGGGATAGCCAAATACATAAAATTGGGCAACTGAGTGTGGAGTAGAGGAAACTGGATTGTCAGATCTTCAGACTCATGATCAAGAGTTGATTCCTTTGAAGTTGTAGAGAAAATGTAAGGGAGTAGACAACAATCTCACAATGGGACTGATTCAAAGCTCACGACCTTCAATGGGCTTTGGTTCAGACTCTGATTAGGAGTGAGCTTTGTCTTTGTGCATGTGTGTGGAATGTTCCCTGTCTCTCCCCACAGCTGCATCATGAGCAAGTGTCCCAAAGACACCTGAAATCAGTGAAGTTACACCAGAGATTAATTTGGCCCTTACTGAGAGGCAGCCTTTCACAGTAAAAGGCATGTGCTAGGGGAAACTTATGAAGCGAACGAGGACTGCTCAGGTGCAGGAGAGGGAGGACTAAAAGGAAGAGGAGCAACTTCCTTAGAAGTCTCCAGGCCAAATCTTGTGGTGGTATAACTAGTAGTTTAAGTTAGGCATCAGGAGTAAGTTGGCCAGAACACAGGTGAAAGTAGTAAGATAGTATAAATTGCATCAATTTAGCATTCAGTGAATATGCAAAACAAGTGTAATTTACACACTGAAGGGGCCAAGAGTGGCATAGCAAGAAAAGCTAACAGGATGGTGAAAAGTAAGGTAAGTTTGCCTGCTTTATTTTACACCCTCCTTTTAGCTGCTTTCTTCACATGTCAGTTACATTTGTTTTGTGCATCTGCTGATTGCAATTTTGGTGCAAGTTACATGACTTTATCATTCTGACTCATGTTTTGACCAACTTAATCCCTAAGTATTCAATTAATATTTTACATCACAGTTTATATCACTGCTGGGTTTTGCCCAAAGTGCTCCAGAAAATGCTTCTAGCTAATGAAAACCCAATTCAAAAACTCCAAATAATGTTCTCTATATAGAAATAAAACATAGAAGGAATCTCCTTTAGTGTCTCCAGTGCTAAACTAACAGCTGATGTATTGGGATTCAGCTCCATTGTCTTCCACTCATATCACTATTACGTGGTATGTCTTACACTAAATAAGACATCACATTCTTAGAATAATTATTTTTACTATGACAAAGGTTATCATATTTGATCTGAGTTGATCAAGAAATTCAACTAAGTCACCTTCCTGTGGAAACAGTTTTATCCCATTGGGAGTGGGGGGCGGGGAGGGAGGGAGAGTTAGGGGTTTAATCACAAATGTAAAAAAAGCAACACAGCACTGAAAATAAATAAATAATTTATTATTTTTACAACTGGTATGTGAATGGATGTAATGAATTTATTTATTCTTATTTAACAAAATTACCAATTGTACAAATTCTATATTTATCATCTTTTCTTTTCCTTTTTTTTATTTATGCTTTATATTTGTGTGGAAAGTACACTTTGTGAGTTTACATGATGTGTAGCACTGGTTGCTTTTGAGTTTTGTTTGGTTGTTTTTTTAATGAAAGTTTTCTGCATGAAGTAGGTGTGTGTGTACACATATGCACACACACTGTATATATGTATATTCATTTTCTGCTACCAGATTTTTCCTTTCCAAAAGAAGTTATGATTTTTAATTTTTGTGAAACAGTGTGCAAAGCTCCTTGATGTACTTAATGTGCTTCTAAAGTCTCATAACAACCAAATCATAGAGCCCATTGACCTAAAAATCATTGAACCAGAAGTGCCAGATTCTCATTCCAGATGCACACATACAGATTCTATTAGAGGCCTCAATCATTGACCATTCAAGTCAATGAGAGTTTTTTGCCATTTAATTCAATGGAAGCAGGAGCAGATCCATAATGAATGAGAGATGTGTATATGCTTCCAACAGTGAAATCTGTCTGAGTTGTCGAGATGGTGTGTGAGCATTCAGTCACACAACTGCTTGTACGTTAATGTGGACACTATGAAAAGTTCTTCCTTT
The DNA here is from genome assembly GCF_025201925.1 of Gopherus flavomarginatus. Taxonomy (NCBI): domain Eukaryota; kingdom Metazoa; phylum Chordata; order Testudines; family Testudinidae; genus Gopherus; species Gopherus flavomarginatus. The sequence continues at coordinate 197,998,881 of NC_066617.1, read as the reverse complement.
GTGCCTTTTAGAAAATATACCCCAAATATTGTAGGATTTGATTTATAGTGACATATGCTACTTTTCCAATCACATCAGCACTAGTAGTTCAATACTATCATCTTCCTAGCATCAGATACAATGAAAAGCCGACCAGAAACACTTGCTTCATTTTAGTTTCATTATTTTCTAGCTATGCATACTATATTGGACTTCAAAAAAGGCGCACAAAAAAGTCATCCAAATGTGCATTTGCCAAAAAGCCCACAATGTGTCCCTGTGAGCACTCATTGCTTCCACTATTTGTCTGATTCAACTCCTGTTGAAGTCAATGGGAGTTGGACTGAGGAGAAATTAGCAGTGTAAGCAAACTTACATCTGTACAGTCATTTAATGATGCAGAATAACCTTCTGATGACTCCAGCTTAATGCTAGTGCCACACAAACAACCTAGTCCAAATTATTCAGTTGTGTATCATTTATATAGTGTGTACAGTTCTCCCTCACTTAGGACCTGATCCAGAGCCCACTGAAGTCAATGAAAGCCTGTTCATTGACTTCAGGGAGCTTTGATTCAGACTCTAAAAATAGACTTGTGGGGAAGGAGAGTTAATCATTTTGTCCTACTGAGCAATCTTTTTTGGATCAGCCTCTTATTAAGACTGATAAGAAAAATGATATGTTGTCCTCTGCAAAGAAATGGTAGGAGCAAGGAGCACCTTGCTATATTAGTGTAGCCAAAATCGAACATTCTCTGTATAAGTGAGGACTGCAATTTGCAGCCAAAACAGAGTTTATATTTAGCACATCCCTGCGATAGTGCATAGTTTGTAAATAGCTGCAAACACGTCTATGCATTAATATATGTCACTAGGAGCATTCCCAAGAGGGTTATTGTTTGTTTTTACCATCCATATGAGTGCACAGAATATTGGCTTGTGGATAAGGCTGATTCTCTAGTTTGGAACTCTACACATTTGTCAGTGTCTTTGCAAATGCTTGCTAATGTTTACGCTTGTCAGTTCCATTAACTGTTCCTTCGGCTATTTCAGTTTTTAATGTGCATACCTGTAGTGATTCTTAGCATGAGAAAAATTGTCAGTGACATGTCTTCAGCTGGAGTTAATTGATATAGCTCTGGGATCTGGCCCATTGTTGTTGCAAATTCAAGTTTTCAGTGGTGACACAAAAGTCTTGGAAGAACCCAACTAGAATAACAATCTTCCAGGTGAATGAAATGAGAACTTGTTTCCTGACACTCAGTATTTCTCCTGAATGTCTCGGCAGATTTGTTGTCCTGCTTCTTTATCTACTGCAGTTTTAATTGTCAAAAACATAAGCCACACCATTGTTTCTCCTTACTTAGATATTTACAATAGCTGTCAGGACATTAAAAACACTTCTGTGTATATCAGCTGAAATCTTACCTATTCAAAATTGAACAATTAGGTATCTGTATGAATGTATAGATTAACTCAGTCTACATAAAAATGCATTTTGTATATATGGATGGGTATATGGGTCTCCAGTATACTCACATATACAGGGCCAAATTCTGATTTGTTACACCAATGTAGATCTAGAGTAACTTCATGGAATAATTCGACTTCTATTTATACTATTGTAACTAAATGCAGAATTTTTCATATTGTATCATAAACTGGTTTGCACAGTTTGACATAAAAATGTGATGTAGTATGCAGTGAACACGGGTTCATCATTGACGCGTTACTCAGTGAAAGTCATGCAAATGTACATTACTAATGCCTCATGAGACACAGGAAATATGCTGAATCTAAATGCTTTTGAGCAGTTGTTTAATAATCCATTTCAGTTTTACCACAGGGGCAGGTACATAAAGTCATGTAGGACCAAAATGAGAGGTGTCATAGGGAAGACAAGGGGAAAAACACATAATTATTGTCTTTAGTTAATTTCGCATATCTCTTAATAAGCTGTACCGAGGCCACATATTCAGTGAGGCATTACATAGTGTGTTGTTGAAATACCAGTACCTTTTGGGAAACTAAGAAATATATTACTAAAATTTATTTTTCTTTTGATAAATGACTAATCAAGGTGAATTAACAAAATAGAGCACTACCATGTCAGCCAGTTTACACCATAAAATAATCTGTTATATAGGCTAAATCTGTTTGAACTTCATTGTATGAGATCGTACTGTATCCTGACAATACTTTGCCAATGTACTAGTCCCTGTGTATAATTTACCAGCTGTAATTTTAAAACACTTGATTCTGTGGTTTTGGTGAAATTAATAAATATAAATTGTATCCTAGGTAAAAATATTCATTCTATATGTTATGTCTGTGAACTGTTATTTTCCAGTTGTAACCCAAAGATGTACAAGCTAAAAGAGAACAAGGAGTCCAGTGGCACCTTAAAGACTGACAGGGCCAATTCCAATAGGAGAACATTTCAATCTCCCTGGACATTCTATAACAGATTTAAAAGTAGCCATACTTCAAAAACACTTCAGAAACAGACTTCAAACAGAAACAGCAGAACTAAAATTCATTTGCAAATTTAACACCATTAATTTGGGCTTGAATAGGAACTGGGAGTGGCTGGCTCATTACAAAAGCAGCTTTGCCTCTCCTGGAATTGAACCTCCTTATCTATTATTATTATTTATTAATAACTACATCCACCCTGATCGAATTGGCCCTGTCAACACTGGTTCTCCACTTGTGAGGTAACTCCCTTTTCTTCATGTGTCATTATATAATGCCTGCATCTCTAATTTTCACTCCGTGCATCTGAGGAAGTGGTTTTTTACCCACAAAAGCTTATGCCCAAATAAATCGGTTAGTCTTTAAGGTGCCACTGGACTCCTTGTTGTTTTTTTGGATACAGACTAACATGCTACCCCCTGATACTTAACACCATGCAAGCTAAAAGAGGTTGACCTTATCCAGAAAACAAGGCATACATTTCTTCCACATGTAAACATCATACATTTGTATTGTTGGGCTTGGGGTCTTCCATAGCGGTTTTTGTGTGTTCTATGGAAAATGGAAACACCTGTGTTTGTTCACAATCACAAAGCTCACATTTGCCCTAGTCCTTAAATATGATGAATGTAGGTGGACAACTGCATTCACAGAGCCCTATTGAAGCCTCGCTGATTTCAAGTGAGTGCAGGAATCAGTCTTTGAGCATCATATTCCAGGATTAGGGCCAATTACTTCAGTCATAATAAGCAATTTAGGTCACATTTCTATAAACCAGACTAAGAATAGTCAAAAAAAAGTAATAGAAACATACAAGGTTGGCACAGAGGAGATGGAATTGTGTATATATAACAAAGGAAAGAAAACATTAGCATCTCTATGATTAGGGAACTGATATGTAGATGGAGTGGCATGCTCCAATGATTAAAAAAGCAAAATCACACTCTACATAAATATAGCCTAGTTCTGGCCTTTAAAGGGACACTCTCAAGCTAAAATTATGTGTTTTTTTAAAAAACTCAACAGTTGTGTTGCTATTAAAACTGAATTTTTTTAAAAAAACTTTTTGCTGTTTTCTTGGTTATTATATTTCCTTTGGTGAAACTAAATTGGTTTCTAGTTCTCTTTCCCTAAAACTATCTATATTCATGTTTGTGTTTTTTTTAAAAAAAATTTTTTAATTGATTAGAACAGCGGTTCTCAAACTTTTGCAACCTGAGGGCCCCCATTTTGATTTAAAAAATGTTGGGGACCCCCAAGCCTCCCCATCCTCCCACACAGCCCTTGCCCTGTCCCTTCTCCAAGGCCTCGCCCCCCCCCTCACTCCATCCCCCCTTCCTCTGTCTCTCTCGCTCTCCCCCACCCTCACTTTCACCAGGCTGAGGCAGGGAGTTGGGGTTCAGCAGGGGTTGCGGGCTATGAGGGAGTTTGAGTGTGAGAGGAGTTCCTACGCGCTTTAGATGTTGCAACACATGTGTTGTACAAAACCTAAATGATTTGAGACTGTGGGTCTGGTTCTCATTTAAACCAAGGGGCCTCTACACCGTTCATACCTGTGAGAATCCAGCTTTAGTATGCCTATATTTAATAAATAATAGTATTAAAAGACAAACCCAGAAATAGTTTCATAAAATCTGGTACATATCACAGATTTAAACTGAGAAATGGTTGTTATAAGGTTTTTTTGGTTCTCATACGTACTATACCAACAGCAGCTACTGTGTATATATTGGAAACGCTGGGCTAGAGTATCTTTTACCATCTGTCCTGCATAATGAGTTTAAGGGGGTTAGTAATCTGCCACTGGGCCTCACAAGCAACAGGTTACTATCTTCCTCTCCTGCCATCTCTGTTGCTATCTGCCAGTGCCTGAGAGGTGGAGCTACAAATACGACTATTTCATTGAGTGTTTAGCATTGATTAAATGTTTTTGCCTGCAAAGTGAACTCCACTAAGCCAGTGGATTTAGTTTCACAGGGCCTGATCTGTGTTTTCCAACCTTCCATATTCATTTCTAGTGTTAGTATTTGTGATAGGTCAGGGAAAGTCATTACTGGAAACACAAAGGCATTCATACACAAATCAGATGGCATGAAGAAGAATGCAAACTTTCTCAAATGTCCTACTCTAACATCATCCCATTATGGGGAAGAGAGACCTTCCTGTACAAGGGAGAAGAATTAATTCTCCTTTAATGCATTTTCCATCTTTTGCCGATGTAACATTTCACCTCTTTAGAAACCATAAATAATTGCATCTGTTGCGAGAAGGCTCTGTTCCCAGTGGTCTCACCTAAGGAATCCACCAACTGGATTTGATTGACTTTTAGTATTCTAGCTAAACTGATTTTTTAAAAACTTTTGGAAACTTCAAAATATAGCAACTAATTTGGATAAATAAGATGCTAAAGCAGCTTCACAATTCATCAGAAAGACCCAGGCATATTGCATATATTATAATCTCATTTTCTGTATGCCAGATTTAGAATAATTTATAATGACACATTCTAAAAGATGGGGTCAGGCAGAATTTGGAAAAATAATTGTAACATAAGTCAAAGCGGAAGAAAGTCTATTACTTTCCACAACTTCAGAAATAAGACAATTCATTTGTTTGTTTGTTTCACTGGGACCATTTTTCATGTTCCAACCACTTTGCTTGCGTTTGGTTACCCTGGTGAAGTGTACATTAAATGAAAATAACACCTTTAATTGATATTTTCTGTAACAGCAGCTCCATAAAGCTGCAATGACATCATTAACAACTGAATGATTGTAGAAAACAACCTAAGGGGAGTAACAATGCAAATGAACAACAAAGAATCCTGTGACACCTTGGAGACTGACAGACATTTTGGAGCATGAGCTTTCGTGAGTGAATACCCACTTCCTCAGATGCAAATGCAAATGAGCTCAAGGCCACTGTATTATTGGTAGGACTATTACTAAAACACTAGGGTAGTAGAGGACAACCAAGTAAGGTTCCTGGGGCTGAGGCAGGGTAGGGCACCTAAATAGGCAGGAAACGTATGACAAGTATAAATGTAAGGCCTGATCCAGAGGTGCTGCGGACTTTTTAACAATTTTTGCCAGAGTAAGTCTGCAGATGTATATTTCGGCCCAGTTCCGCTCTGCTTCACCCATCTTTCCCTGTTGTATTTCTACCACCTATTCTAGCTTCTCAAAAACAAGATCCTTCCTGGAAAGAGTTCACCTGTCTTTGGAATAAAAGAAAAACACTTGTTCAGCGTTTGCACCTAAATCCTTCTGTAACCTGTAAGAAAAACTCACTCCAGTAGTCGAGTGGCCAAAAACTGCCAGTTAACACTTGAAGACATGGTTTATCACATATCTGCAATGCGTAGGAAGATGTTTAATATACAGAGCTACTGTGCTAACTTACATAGCAATTTTCCACATAAATTAAGTTCATTTTCCCTGGGAGCATACCACCTACGATTGCCACTCCTCAACAATTGCCCCACTCCACTCATTCCCCCGAATACTCTCGGAGCTTAATCTGTGTGTAGTCACCACAGAGAGGACACACAGCGTGGATGGAGAGGGCTGGAACATACCACATAACTAAGGCTAAGATTTTGTCATGGTTATTTTTATTAAAAGTCTCGGACAGGTCACGGGCAATAAACAAAAATTAACGGAAGCCGTGACCTGGCTGTGACTTTTGCTGTTGCAGTTCCATGGTTTCCCATGCCATGGTGGTGGCTGGGAGCTGCAGGGTTTTCTCTCCACCTTCCCACGAGACTGTCCCCAGTTGCTGGAACCCTGAGGAGGTTGTCACCTGCCACTGGAACCCTGCAGGGAGACCTTGAGCAGGCTGTTGCCTGTGGCAGGAAATCTGCAGGGGGCCCCCCTGTTGCTGCTGTCACCTATCACTGGAACCCTGCCGGGGCCCTGTTAGCTGCCAGCTCCAGTCCTGCAGCCCCAAGAGCTGAAGCAGAAAATGTCAAGGAGGACTCTGCAAGTCACAGGTTCAGTGACTTCCATGACATAAACGTAGCCTTACACATAACTGATTTTTTGTTCCACATAACCCTGACCCTTGCCCCAATTTCACATAGTTTTGCTCCACAGCATGCAGTGGGATAACCATAAGGCATTACTTACAAAAGATAGGTGTCAAAAGGCGTAACTATTGAGTAAATGGGGTATTCTATATATTACCGTATTTCTAAATCTCAGTGCCCAGTGGACCATAGTTTCAGTAGGTCTAAATTCTTTCTTCAGTGTAAAGAAAAGAGTACCATTTGCTCTGAAGCCCAAGAGGAAGTGATCAGCAAACCTACTGAAAGTCTCTGGCTGAAGGTAAAAAAGGGAAAAGAATAGTAGTGATGTTATGGTGGGCGTGATGGGGTGTGCATGCCCCACACTGGGACTGCAGGGGTTAATTTCTCTCTTTGAGCCAAGGAGACCAGGCTCCCTCGACCCTGCTGGGCATGCTCCGGCTGGAGGCCAGGTATAAAAGGGAGCAGCTCAGTTCATTTAGGGCTGACTGCCAGGGAGGAGGGAGGTGTGCTGCAGACTCCTGCTGAAGGACAGCTGGCACTTCAGGACGCAGAGGCCAGCCAGACGGCAGTGACCCATGACCCCTGGGCTCTGGACGCCACAGCGGAAGGAGAGACCACACGCTGCAGAGAAGTGGGTAGGAAGTAACCCAGGGTGTCTTTGCAGGAAGGTGATTGGAGAACCAGAGACTAGCTCGGCATGTTTTGGCCGGATCCCCACCAAGCTAGTGGCAGGCAACCCCCACCACCAACAGGGGCCTGGGTTGGGACCTGGTGAAGAGGGAGGGCTGGGTCCCCCTATTCTGGCCACTGCCCACCCTGAGTGATGACCACCTCACCAGCTCTACCGATTCTGGCTGGGCCGCATGACCCTGATTGTGAGAGCAACCTTATTGACTCTCTCTATTGACTCTGGTCGCTGAGCTGCACAGCCCTAATAGAGAAGGTGGTGATAGGGACTCTAACTGTTTGACTATTGAGCCCTGATAGAGAGGTCAAGTAGATTGACTTTGGCTGTTAGGCTACATTATTCCGAGACCCGGGGTAGGGGGGCGCTGCACAGACTTGGCCACAGGACTGTAACAATCCATGTGCCATATCAAAAGGGGATGGGGTGTGCATGACCCGTGACAGAGAGGGTCTATTATAGACCATCAAATCAAGAAGAGGCATTCTACAAGCAGTAATAAAATTAGCTAACACACATAAGCTAGTATTAATTTTAACTTCCCTGCTATCTGTTGGAAAACTATTACAGCAAAATGAAATTTGTACTGCAAGTTCTTAGCATGTCTAGGGACAACTTTCTGATTCATTTTGGATCTGGTATTGATCAACAGAGATGAATTAGTTGCAAATATGAAGGTGGTCAGGAAGTTGTGAGGAAGTGCTCATGATCTCATAGAATTCAAGATCCTATGGCAAGGAGGACATCCTATGGCAAAACAAGGACACTGGACTTCAACCAACTCACAGAAATAGTAAGCAGGAAAGAAAGGAGTCGAAGGGACCTGGCAGTTCCTAAAAGATGTAATATTAGAGGCTCAACATCAAGCTAGTGCTATTCAAAGGCAAGCTAAGCAGACCCACAGGAAGCCAATGTGGCTACACAAGGAGCTTTTTAGCTATCTAAAAACCAAAAGGTTTCAGAGTAGCAGCCGTGTTAGTCTGTATCCACAAAAAGAACAAGAGTACTTGTGGCACCTTAGAGACTAACAAATTTATTTCAGTATGAGCTTTCGTGAGCTACAGCTCACTTCTTCAGATGCACAGAATGGAACACACAGACAGGAGATATTTATACATACAGAGAACATGAAAAGATGGAAGTACGCATACCAACAAGAAGAGTCTAATCAATTGAGATGAGCTATCATCAGCAGGGGAAAAAAACCTTTTGAAGTGATAATTAAGATGACCAATAGAAGGTGTGAGGAGAACTTAACATAGGGAAATAGATTCAATTAGTGTAATGACCCAGCCATTCCCAGTCTCTGTTAAGGCCTGAGTTAATTGTGTCTAATTTGCATATTGATTCGAGTTCAGCAGTCTCTCTTTGGAGTCTGTTTTTGAAGTTTTTTTGTTGTCTGACGTATAAAACATTCAATTTGTGAATACCTGGAGGATGGAGGGGTAATTACTAGCAGGCAGCATGGATTTACCAAGAACAAATCATGTCCAACCAGCTTAATTACCTTCTTTGACAGAGTAACTAGATTGGTGGATAGGGGGAATGCAGTGGACATAATATACCTAGACTTCAGCAAGGCTTTTGGCACAGTCCCACAAGACATTCTGACAAGTAATTTGGCAAAATGCAGCTTGGTGAAGCTGTCATTAAGTGGATACATAATTGGTTAAACAGACCCAAACAATGAGTAGCTAGCTATTAATGTAATTATGTCCGATTGGAAGGAGGTCTCGAGTGGGGTTCCACAGGGATCTGTTCTGGATCTGGTTGTTATTTAACATCTTTATTCATGACCTGGATGTAGGAATAGAGCGTATACTGATCACATTTGCAGTTGACACAAAGTTGGGGGAGTGTAAACACTTCGGAGGATAGAGCTAAAATTCAAAGGGATCTCAATATATTGGAGAACTGGGCTATGGACAACAAAATGAAATTCAATAAAGACAAATGTAAGGTTCTACACTTAGGGAAGGAAAACCAAATGCACAGATACAGAATGGGGGATAACTCGCTTGGCAGTAGCATTGCTGAGGAGGATCTGGGAGTTGTGGTGGATCACAACCTCAACATGAGTCAACAATGCGATGCTGGAAAACAAGCAAATGCAATTTTAGGTTGCATTAACAGAGACACAATATGCAGGTCATGGGAGATGACTGTACTGCTCTACTCAGCATTAGTTAGGCCTCAGCTGGAGTATTGAGTCCAATTTTGATCACCGCTGTATAGAAAGGATGTAGAGAAACTGGAAATGATCCAGAGATGAGTGTCAAAGTGATCAAAGGAGTGGAATGCAAGCCATATGAGCAAAAGCCGAAGGAACTGGGTATGTTTAGTTTGGAAAAGAGGAGATTAAGGGCGATATGATAGTGGTCTTCAGATACTTGAAAGGCTACCATAAAAAAGATGGAGAAAATTTGTTCTCTCTTGCCACAGAGGGCAGAATAAGAGGAAATGGTTCAAAAGTACAGCATAGCAGATTTAGATTAAATTTCATGAAAAAATTCCTTACTGTGGTAACCCTTCTGCCCCTCTGTGTTGGCAGCAACAAGGGCCAGGTTCAGTATCCAGGGGTTCCGTTTCAGTAACACAATGCATAACTGGCTCAAGCCCCCACCCAGTGACCTGGGACACTTACATACCACCCCCCCTCAGGCGCCTCTAGGAGGCAATACTTCCCGTCTCACAAGCACGGAGTCTGAGTGTAGCAAAATCCTTTTAATAAAGGAGGGAAACAATGCAGCATCACATTGGAGAAACACCACAAACAGAATTATAACACAAACCATAAGCAAAAACCCACCTCCAAGTACGTTTGGCAATGTCCTTTCCCCCTTAGAGTCTTAAGTCCAATCACCTCAAAGTCCAACAACCCAAAAGTCTCTGGTCAGTGCCCCTCCAGAGTTCAAAAGTTTATCTGCAGAGTTTTACCCCTCAAGCCTGGGTGGAAATGGGGGGGGCCACACAGGGTGTTAAGGGACACCTTACGTGGGCTAGGGCCAACTGCTCCGCCTCTCCGTGGAGTTCTGCTGCAGCCTTCACCATGACCAGCTCCACTACACCCGCTGTGCTGCTCCTCCAGCCAACCCATGAGCCACACCAGCCGCCCCCGCAAACCGCTCCACTCCGCTCACTGTTCCACAGGCTGCTCCAACATGCTGCAAACTGCTCCGCTCTGCCAGCCGCTTAGCGATAGGTCTTCAGGCTCCCCCACTAGTTAACACAGTACTCAGTGATTTCAGCTCTTAGTGCTTTCAGTTTGTAGTAAGGGAGCCCCAGTGGTGGTGCACCATTGGCCCAAAATGAATTCAGCTCAGCCACCTCTAGATGGACTCCAAATTAGCTCTACTCTTCAACAGTGGAGAGAGGAGGATGTGAAATTAGTGTTCCAGGCCCTCAAAAGGGGCCCATACCATCAGGTACACACACCGGTTCCCAACCTCTCTCCATTCACTGGGTTTTGGAACCCATGTCCCTTGTCTAGCAAGTACTACTTAATTGAGGTTGAGTCATCTCTGTCATAAAGCTGTCTCATAGTTCCTCATTCACATAATCAGGGTGACAACATTTTATTCCTCCTGCCCCAGTAACAAAGAAATTGAGGATCCCAGAGCTGCAAAATAACCATCCCAGGCTGTCGTGGGCTATGCTAGGTTGGGTGGGTGTGCCAATGCAAATACCTGAAATTCCTTTCCACACTCCCTGAAATTCTTTCCACACTCCCCATAATTCACCACCAGATGTCAGGGTAGAGCTCATCCTGACTCTGCTTACACTGTAAGAACAGTAGGACTATGGAACAGACTGCCTAGGAAGGTCACTGGAGGTTTTCAAAAGGAGACTGGATAGTCATGTGTCTTGGATGGTTTAGACACAACAAATCCCGCACCTTGGCAGGGGGTTAGACTATATGACCCTTTTGGTCCCGTCCTATGGTTCTGTGATTATATGATTCTATTATTTCAAATTACCCTGAAAAGATGGGCTTATGCAAAGTATATACACTATATGGTCAGATGGAAGCACAGGATCCTACTCAACAATACTGATTTCCATAGATCACACTGAAAACTAGCCAGAGCATGTTACAGAGGGAGCCAGTTAAAAGGGTCTTCCTCAGTCAAGGGTCAAATGCTCCCTTTACGGCACTCCACCACCTGTCCACTGGGCAGCAGGCCTCACACTTTAAGTCATAAACATGGGTTGTCTGAAATCTTACAGGGGCTTCTCAGAAGACTTAAATGAGGAGAAGGTGATGATCTTGCAGCTGATCTCAGAGTTGGCTTATACAAGAACTAAATGTACATGGGAAAGGAGACTGCTCACTAGCAGCTGCAGTCATGAGAAGAACTATATGATGTCCCAAAAGATGCTGATACAAAACTGTTCAGGTCTTATGGTCACATTCCACCAGGTTTCCCCTGTGAGCTTCCTTCTGCTGCCTTCTACTGACCCTGAGTAGGTGAGCCCAGGCAGATCCTGAGACAGGAGAAGATGAGACAGTAGTTAAAGGGAAATGAGGAGTACTTTGTGGATTTATGTCTCCTCTTGTATTGGTAGGGACATTAAAATTTTATTGCTTTAGTTTCAAAATAAATGATACAAATAAGACAACTTCTGTCTCAGCGAATTGGTTTCTGTATGTGATGTTCCTGCAAATTCCCAGTCCTATAAGCACTTAAGACATGCTGGTGGGGTAGAAGAGAAATGCTTTGGAAGACCATAGTTCTTTAAAACATTTTGTAGGTCTTCAGGATTTTCACAGCTGGCTGTTTCTGAGGGCTGTGCAATTGATCATCAACTTTGTTTCAGAGAATTAGTTGACATAAATAATGTATCTCATAACTAAACATTGACCAACCTCACAAAATGTCTGCCTGGGCACTCAGCAGGCGGCACAGTGAGGGGAAGCAGAGATGCTTGGATACTATGGTGACGGACACAATATGAATAGGCTAGATTAGATTCACAGAAATACAGACACCGGCCAGTGCATCCTTTTCACAAGAAATCCTGTCAGAAAATGCAGGCTTTCCTACAGTGACCTAGCTCCATGTTCTCTGCATTGTTCTTTTCTGCTCCTTTCAAAAGTTGCCAGTTGCTTATTGATAATGACAGTGGCTTGTGTAATGCTATGGGAAACATAACCTGAGGCTATTTAGTGCTACTCAGTTTGGGGTGTTAGCCAGCTCTGTTTGTGTTTGTTGTGAGTTTGGTCTCTTATTATTTGAATGTATTTATGTACTGAATTTGTATATATCCCTAGAGCATCGATGGTCAGTGAAACTTGTGCTTCTAAATCACTCAGCTGCTTTTGGAAATCCCACCCTTATGCTTTAAAAATAATCTCCTAGCATAATATTCAACACCATGAAATGATTCTGGGAAAGCACTCTCATCCCACGCAAGGCTGCTTGTGGTCTGCTTTGTGGCTGTACACACCCTTTTCTCCAGGCAAGCCAAGGGTAGGATACAGCCCTAAAAGAAGCATATCTTTAGTGTACTAACACCAGAGAGACCACATACAATATACTATCACCCACCATAGTGAACAGATTGGTTCCACCAGGGCTGGTAATAACAACATGTATTTTAAAAGGTCTCTTTACCTTAAAGAGAAGTTTATTAAAAAAATTGCATAGTAGGTATGGCAACTGCTTCCTGACGCCTGCATGCCAAAAGCCACAACCCATCCATGAAAAGGAACTCCTCCATTCAAACATATTTTTCAGTGGATAGCAACATTCCCTGGCTGGCGCATACTCTTCCATTCCCTTCTGGCAAACTGGAAGCCAAACAAAATCTGTAACTAATGTGATTTGAGAGAGTCGTGAACTTCTTACTAATATCCTTCACATTTTAAAACAAAACCTAAACAAGCAAAAATGTAAAACACAAACAACCAACACCCCTTTTCTTATATTAAAAGACAATTCTTCTCTGCATACAGTATACATTTAAGACGCTTAATATTCCCAAATTTTGTCATAGTTAACAAACAAAACAAAACAAAACAAAAAAACAGTGAAAGGTTTCCTCTTCCTTTGGTAAATTTTATCCTTAATACAGATGCTGGTGTCAGGACTTTTAAGAGTCTGGTGTACATCCTGTTTTGAGACCAAAGTTTTCTTTATGAATCAAGAATAAAATGTTGAGACTCTTTGCCTTGTACAGAAACTTTGCTTCTGGGCATTGCCATTATGTCTAATCTTCACAATCAGCATCTTTTAAATGTACCACTTTAAAAAGTAGGAAACTATTTTGTATTGTTAGTTTTATGACCTTATATTTATAAATGTTATTTTCCCTTACTTGGTCCCTTACTTAGGTTTCACTCCAGTAAATTCATGTAGGAAGCCTAAATTTTTGCCCCATTGTAAGCAAGCTTTTAACCAACCTGTAATCATTAGCAAATTTTCCAACAGTCTGTTGGTTTCATGCTTCTTTGTTATTAGACAAAACTGCAGCATACTGTTTCTGCCAATAGTTTAATGCATCATCATTTCAAGCTCATGTATAATGAATAAATACAAAGATAAAAGAATGTCCAGTAAAGTGTGTGATAAATAAATATTTTTTAAAAAACTAATGAATATCTATTCAGTGATTTCCTAGAAAACATATATATCTTGAACCTGATAGTTTGGGGTACATAGTAGACATACTGTTTGCAACAAATCATTTCCTAATGATATGCTCTTTTCTGGATGCCACATACAGGATGAGGTTGTAGTTCTAACTCTAACTGGTCATTACACTTATTAATTTCTATCTCAGTAGCCCCTTTGTATGAGATACTCTTCAAACCACACAAAGTCAGTGCCTGTCTCAGCAAGCTGACAGTCTATTATTTTAGACAATACACAAGGTGAATAAAGAGATAGCTGGAAGACAAAGTAACAGCAGAGACAGAGGTGATACTGTATTGGAACTTGTGATATAAGGTAGCAAGGTCAGTACTAAACAATGAAATTAAGTTTGTGTTTCCAAGGGCTCACTGGTAAAATCTCATTGCTTTGGAATTTGTCCCCAATTGGTTCTGATTAGCCAGCATCTCTTTCCCATGGGCTGGAATCTATGCCATAGACATGTCTTTTAAAGTTGGCTGAGATTTTTGCCTTAGAAACTATTATTGTTTTCACTACTTCAATTAACGTGATTCATGATTCAGTATTTAGTCTTTCTTATATGAAACACATAGTACGCTATAACAACAACAGTTAAGGATTTCAAATCCCTTTACAAAGGTTAGCATTGTGTCTGGAGTCAGCAAATGGAACCGTTATGCACAGTCTTCCAGTTTTATAGCGTGAGAGCAAGTTTTGAATATGTTTTGGAGTTATGCAAGATTTTTGTACAGAGGCAGCTTAGGGGGAGAGAGAGCTATGTGAACAGCAGAAGAATTTGCCCTCTGTTTTGGTCTCTGATTAGAGTCAGTTCTTGAGCCAGAGTTGCTCTCAGGGTCATTGGTGCTGGGCCGAGATTCCTGTAAGAAGCTGTTTGACCATTTAATGTCAGAACTGCTATATATGTGTAGTGGTTGGCTGTGTGCTCCAGGTCAGCAGTACGGCCTAGTGGCAGTACTTTGAGACATGACACTTAATGGCGGGAGCCCTAAGGTTGATTTATCTAGCTGTTACAGCCCAAGGTCGTGTTGCCCACTGGCAAGAGTCCAAAGGCCGCTGTGCCTGGTGGCTAAAGTTCAGGGGTAGCATCGTCTACTGGTGAGAGTCCAAAGGAAGCTCCATTTAGTGGCTACAGTTCACGGGTAGCATCATCTACTAGCAAGAGTGGGTGGGTCAGTAGGGAAAGCTGGGTCCACCCTACTCCACCAGGTTCTGACCCAAGACCCTTTGAAACAGTAGTCCTCATACAGGGCTCGGGGCCTAATACCCCACAGCATGCTCCCTGGATCACATCCTACCCTTGTTCCAGTCTCTCTGGCATCATCATGGGCTGGACTTGGGATCTCTGATCTGTCTCCACATTCTCTTCCTCTGGCCCCAGTGAGTCAGTCACCCTTGGCTCCTATGGTCAACCAGCTCCCAAAGGCTTCACTATGAGGGTTGGTTCTAGCGGTGTGGAGCCCTTATGGTTTCCCACCAGGAGTCTGCTGCACCTGACTGCTCTCCTCCACAGTCCACCCAGACTGAGCTGAGTTGCTCCTTCAATGGGAGCGTGCCTAACAGAGGGGAGAGGGTGTGGCCTGTTGGGCCCAAAGCAGCTCCTTAACTCTCACCTCACCAGTGCAGAATTGGTACACCCTGTCACAGGTACACACGGACCCCATGTTACTGATTTGTCCTTCACTGAGAAAGCAAACTGCAAGGCCCCAGAATTCTGCTGTTGTCTGGCAGAGACTCATGCCGATGTCAAAAGAAGGGGCAAAAGTAAATGGGTATTATTACTAGAGCTGGCTGGAATTTTTCAGTAATATATTTTTTCCTTTGAAAAATGATTTGTAAAAAACAAGATTGTTCATGGAAAACTGGTTCACCAAATTTCCCATTTTGACAAGTTAAAAAAAATCCATTTTTTGGTTTGGAACAACTTTTCATTTCAAATTTTAAGTTAATTTATTGTAAAAAACTAACCAAACAAAAGTGTAAAAAAAAATAAATAGGCCAAAATCAAAACAAAACATTTTGAAATGATCAAAATTAAATGTTCTGAGTTCCCTGAATTCTTTTCTGTTGGAAAAATAGTTGAGATTTCAACTTTTTGGTCCCTGTCATAAACAGATAGCTAAGGGTTAATGTCTCGTTCACCTGAAGCACCTGACCAGAGGACCAATCAGGAAACCGGATTTTTTCAACTCTGGGTGGAGGGAAGTGTGTGTCTGAGTCTTTGTTTTCTGCCTGCCTGCTTTCTCTGAGCTTTGGAGAAGTAGCTCTACTTTCTAGTCTTCTGTTTCTAAGTGTAAGGACAAAGAGATCAGATAGTAAGTTCTATGGTTTTCTTTTCTTTGGTATTTGCATGAATATAAGTGCTGGAGTGCTTTGATTTGTATTCTTTTTGAATAAGGCTGTTTATTCAATATTCTTTTAAGCAATTGACCCTGTGTTGTATCATCTTAATACAGAGAGAACATTTGTACTTATTTTTCTTTCTTTTTATATAAAGCTTTCTTTTAAGACCTGTTGGAGTTTTTCTTTACTTCAGGGAAATTGAGTCTGTACTCACCAGGGAATTGGTGGGAGGAAGGAATCGGGGAGATCTGTGTGTTGGATTGCTAGCCTGATTTTTGCATTCCCTCTGGGGGGAATAGGAAAGTACTTTTTGTTTCCAGGATTGGGAACAGAGAGGGAGATTCACTCTGTTTGGGTTCACAGAGCTTGTGTCTGTGTATCTCTCCAGGAGCACCTGGAGGGGGGAAGGGAAAAAGGATTATTTCCCTTTGTTGTGAGACTCAAGGGATTTGGGTCTTGGGGTCCCCAGGGAAGGTTTTTCAGGGGGACCAGAGTGCCCCAAAACACTCTAATTTTTTGGGTGGTGGCAGCAAGTACCAGGTCCAAGCTGGTAACTAAGCTTGGAGGTTTTCATGCTAACCCCCATATCTTGGACGCTAAGGTCCAAATCTGGGACTAAGGTTATTACAGTCCCAATTTCAGTGAAAACATATTTGAAATCTTCAAAATCTTCCCTCCCAGTTCTAATTATAACCCTTATTTTTACAGCTGAAGACTGTGGTATGGAAAGGTTAAGCGACATGCCTGCCTAAAGTCAATGATCAGAGGCACAGTTAGGAATTTAGCCCTTGTCTCCTGATGTGCAGATAGTAATATCAAATAATTGTACTTGCAGTCATCTCTTGCTGGCATTTTTCTCCATTGCTTTCAGTATCAGGTTGAATAAATTATCATTATTATCAACTCAAGTTGACAGCCTGCAAATGGAACCATGCACTCATGCACCATCAGTGGGAGATATTCCTACTCAGAACAGTGGAAGTCTCAGGACTTGTCTACACGGTAGGGTAATGTGTTCTACATAGGTGTGATTTCCACACTGCTTGAACATGTTGTGCATGAATTGGTCCATGTAGACCCTGCTGGTGAACACTAAAGGTTCCCTAGCGTGCTTTAACATAGTACTGTTTCAAACACCACTACTTTAAAGTGCACCAGCAGGGTCTACACAGATCAATTAATGTGCAACTAGCTAGTACACTAGAAATCCCAACCCCGTAGAGCACATAACTCCACTGGATAGACAAGCTCTTAGTCACGTAGTGTCTGAAGGAGATTGCTTTATAAAAATTTGATAGTGATTGTCATTCATGAGACCCAGTCCATGAAGACAAACATGACTGCTGCTGTAAACTGTACTAGTAGTCTGTTGTCTTCCCAAGGCACTGGACACGATGGGAGTCAGGTATGTCTATAGACTGATTGGGTTTTGCCAGCAGTGCCTTTCACTGTTTGTGTTATTTTAAAAGAATTTAAAATTTTAATTCTAAAATATATGAAACTGTAGCAATTGTGTTCCCATTTTTTAAAATCAAAGTAATAACGTTAAAGGGCCACTGGCCCTTTAAAGCCTGTGCCACAGCTGTCATGGAAAGACCAGCATTGTGGTCTCTGAAGGATCTTGGGAGTAGCATCCTGTTTCCAAGCAGTTGTCAAGCAAAGGACAACATGCCAAATGACTGGGTTTCTTTTGGGGAATTAAATTGGTGGAGGAAGAGTCCAGAGTTGGATATGTTGTGCTACAGGTTTTCACCAAGGTACTAATGAAAGATTTAATATGGTTCCTATTTAAATCCATTCTCTCTCTCTCCCCATCTCTCTGCTCATACTTAATTACTAACCCCTTCGTTTTCTAGTTTTACTAGTTTGCCCTCGAGTTGTATATGGAACTGTACATCTTTTCTTCAGTATGCAAAATATTTGCGATGCAATTCAAAAACTTCAGAATGTGAGGTTTTTTGCATTTTATTGTAATTTCATAAAATACCTCCATTTTTTTTCTTTTTTTGCCTTTAAAACATTTTTTGGATGGGGGAAACCTCAACCTTTCTTGTAAAAACTTTATTTTGCAAAACGTTGTAGGAAAAGAGAAATGTTGCCAAGATAAAATTGCCTGAATTCAAATTCTGAAACTTTGGGCAATAAAACATTTTTTGTTTCATGCAGCTTTAGTATATAGTATTTTATACAATATTTATCCACCATATCCAGATGGAACCAGGAGTTAAGGTCAGGGAAAACCCTCTGCCCCTTCCCCAGAAACTAAGAGAGTCCATGAAACAGAAACTCCAGTCAATGCTAGCATTGGGGGTGATTGAGGAATCTTTCAGTGACTGAAAAAGCCCAGTGGTAATAGTCCCAAAACCTGATGGGAGTACTCACTTTTGCATTGACTTCCGAAAGGTCAACGCAGTATCAAAGTTCAATGCATATCCAATGCCAGATTTTGATGAGCTGCTCGAGCAGCTAGGAAAGGTGGAGTATATCACCACCCTGGACTTAACAAAGGATATTGGCAGATCCCCCTCACACCCAAAACCAAGGAAAAGACAGCTTTCTCCACCCTCTTCGGGCTCTTCCAGTTCCAGGCCATGCCCTTCGGTTTGCATGGCGCCCCTGCCACATTTCAGCAACTAATGGACCGCGTTCTCCACTCCCATAGCTGGTATACAGCTGCTTACCTAGATGACATGGTGATTCAGAGTCGCGATTAGCTGAACCACTTAAAACATGTGGCCTCAAAGAGGCCAACCTGATGGCGAGCCCCACTAAATGTCACCTTGGGAAGGATGAGGCTACCTACCTCACATACATGTTGAGAAAAGGCACCATCCAACCCTTGAATGGCAAAGTCCAGGCTCTCCAGCAGTGCCCCCCTCCTTCCTCAAAAAAAGCACATACAGCAGTCTCTAGGACAGGCTTATTACTACCACCGCATTATTGCAGGGTTCTCCATTGTGGCCCCGCTTACCAATCTCCTCAAGAATGAGAGTCCTAAAAAGATCCAGTGGACCAGAGCCTGTGAGGAGGCGTTTCAAACTCTGAAAGACCAGTTCTGTCAGGAACCCATCTTGTATAGCCCTGACTTCACTAAGGAGTTCTTGTTACAGACAGATGGCTCGGATGTTGCCCTAGGAGCTGTTCTATCCCAGATAGTCGAGGCGACGAACACCCCATCCTCTACATTAGTAGAAAGCTGTTCCCGAGGGAGAAGGCCTACTCTGTAATTGAGAAGGAAGCCTTGGCAGTAAAATGGGCTGCAGACTCGCTCCGTTACTATCTTCTAGGCACATACTTTACCCTAGTCACTGACCATGCCCTTCTCCACTGGCTGCATGTTATGAAGGACACAAACCCCAGAATAATGAGGTGGTACCTTTCCCTCCAACCCTTCTCCTTCCAAATCCAGCTGAGAGAGCCCATCTAAATGCAGACTTCTTCTCCCAGGATGTTGGAGGGGCGTCACACCCCAAATGGGGTCATGGGATGGGGGGAGGGATGTGTGAAGGAGCAAAGAGACTGCTGCTTGGCACATCAGGGGTTAAAGAACACCTGTGGTTCATCCAGCCCAGTCCTGTTATACCTGCAACCAATGCCAGGATTGAGGAGGGAGAAAAGAAGGGAGTCTGGCTCAGCCAGGGGCTGACTGGTGAAGAGGCAGGAGCTCTCTGTATGCCTGCCTGAAGGCACAGACTGGCACCCTGCCAGCCACAGGAAATGAGTAAGTCTTTCCCTGCTAAGCAGAACCTACAGCTAAGCCCCAGCTGTGGGGAAACAGGACTACCTGGGCCATGGAAAGTGTCCTGAAATCCCACACATACACACACACGTCTGCAAGAAAGATCCAGCCCCACTACTTAGAGGTGTGATGGGCACAGGACCCTGGGCCAGAAACTGAGGAAAAACAAGGGGTCAGGTCCCCCTACAGCCTCCCTACCTGTGATCTAGCTACTAGGCTGCCTGGCCACTGAAGGTCCTATCACAGTGCCAAACACTTGCATGGGGCCAAGAGAGATAGCTAACCCGGTTATGGTATTTCATGAGAGTTTTATTCTCATACCTGAGAAGTTAGCAACATAGGCATTGCCATACTGGATCAGACACATGGGCCACCTAGTACAATATCCCATCACTCACAGTAGCCAGCACCAGATGCTACAGAGGAAAGTGCAAGAAACCACACATTGGACAGAATGGAATAACCTACCTCCTTTGTTAGATCTCCTAATCCAGTAGTTAGAGATTGATTTAAACCCTGAAGCATGAGTTTACTATCTCTTCTAAAATGTATATTAGCATTAACTATTATAACTGTGCATATCCTTGTTATCCATATAAATATCCAGCCCTTTCTGAAGCTTGCTAAAGTTTTTAGCCTCGACAACATCCTGTGACAACGAGTTGCACAGCTTAATTACACATTCTGTGAAAAAACATTTCTTCGTATCAGTTTTGAATACTGTTTACTGTGGCAAATCTTTTAATGTCACAAAAACAACATCTGAAGAAGCGAAGTTTTTTACCCACGAAAGCTTATGCCCAAATAAATCTGTTAGCCTTTAAGGTGACACCGGACTCCTTGTTGTTTTTGTGAATAGACTAATACGGCTACCCCCTGGTACTTTTAAAGTAATTGACTATTCTCTTGTTCTTGTGTTGTGACATAAGGTGAAGAGAAGCTCCCGAGCTACCTTCTCTAGACCATATATTATTTTATATACTGTTATTATGTTAACTCTTATTCCTCTCCTTTCTAAAGTGGACAACCCCAGTCTTTCTAATCTTTCTTCATATGAGAGTTTTCCCATGCCCCTAATCATTCCCGTTGCCTTTCTCTGAACCCCTTCTAATTCTGTAATATCCTTTTTGAGATGGAGTGACTAGAACTGCATAAAGTTTTCCATCTGAGGCCACAGCATTGACTTATAGATAGGCATTATAATAATCTCCATGTTATTCTCCATCCCATTCCATATGCAGCTGTTATAAACAGATAGCTAAGGGTTAATGTCTCTTTCACCTGAAAAAAAAAGTAACCTGAAGCACCTGACCAGAGGACCAATCAGGAAACAGGACTTTTTTCAACTCTGGGTGGAGGGAAGTTTGTGTCTAAGTTCTTTTTCTTCTGCCTGAATCTCTCTCAGCTAGAGAAAGATTTTTCTATTTCCTGCTTTTCTAATCTTCTGTTTCCCAGTTGTAAGTACAAAGAGATCAAATAGTGAGTTATATGGTTTTTTTTCTTTTGTATTTACATGTCTATAGTTGCTGCAGTGCTTTAAATTGTATTCTTTTGAATAAGGCTGTTTATTCATATTTCTTTTAAGCAATTGACCCTGTATTTGTCACCTTAATACAGAGAGACCATTTGTATGTATTTTTCTTTCTTTTTTATATAAAGCTTTCTTTTAAGACCTGTTGGAGTTTTTCTTTAGTGAGGAACTCCAGGGAATTGGGTCTGCAGCTCACCAGGGAATTGGTGGGAGGAAGAAGTCAGGGGAAAACCTGTGTGTGTTAGATGTACTAGCCTGACTTTGCATTCACTCTGGGTGAGGGGGGAAGAGAGATTGACTCTCGGTAATTCTGTTCTCCAGGCTGGGAACGGGGAGGGTGGAATCCCTCTGTTTAGATTCACGGAGGTTGCTTCTGTGTATCTCTCCAGGAACACCTGGAGGGGGGGGAGAAGGGAAAAGGTTTATTTCCCTTTGTTGTGAGACTCAAGGGATTTGGGTCTTGGGGTCCCCAGGGAAGGTTTTTGGGGGGACCAGAGTGCCCCAAAACACTCTAATTTTTTGGGTGGTGGCAGCAGTACCAGGTCCAAGCTGGTAACTAAGCTTGGAGGTTTTCATGCTAACCTCCATATTTTGGACGCTAACGTCCAAATCTGGGACTAGGTTATTGACAGCAGCCTAATATCTTGTTTGCTTTTTTAACTGCAGCTGCATATTGAGTAGAGGGCTTCACTGAGAGGTCTGTAATGATGCTCAGGTCATTTTTTGAGTCAATACAATTAATTTAGCAACATGTAAATTGTATGAGTGATTGGGGACACAGGAAGGCTCAACAGCTGTGTTCTGGCCAGTTTTGGCTGTGGTAGCAGAAGCTCCAGTAGTAAGATAGAAAGCACCGGAGACTTGCGAGGTGACAACTCCACAGGCTTAGTGGCTGGGGAGAGTGCAGTGACGGAGTTGCCATCATACTATTCATTTATTTATACCACATTTACCACAGGTCTAGGTGTTTTATAAACACTATGTGAGGAAGTCCTAACATAAAGGCAAGCTTGTGAATATGTGGTATTGTCTGATCCATCTGATATTGGTCTCTTCCTGCGTTCTGGAACCACTTCCTAAGCTTGACTGGCCTAGTGATGCTGCTGAGACAGATTTCACTTCATAGCTATCTCTGAAGCCTTCAGCAGAGAGCTATCATTGGACCAAAGGGCAGAGACTGAGCAGAGGTTAAATATAAAGAAGGTTGTCTTTCTCTAATCCTCCATCTCTTGCAGAAAGCCAGAAAAGCAGGTAGACTCAGTGGGCCAGCTGCTCAGGAAGCCATATTGGAAGGAAGGAGAGATTCCTCCCTGCTGTCATATCTTGATGGATTTCAGATGAAAAACTAATTGTGACTGGAAAGTAAGGTCTTACATAGTGGATGTCATTTAAAGCTTTCATCAGTTTAACTCTTACCTGATATCTTAATTATCCATTACTAGAAAAATAATATCAGTTAAAACCTATTTCTCTACACTAGTTCCATTTTTCTGAGGTAACCAGATAACTAACATGCTATCAAGGGCTGTCTCCCCACACAAACTAGTAAGCCCCAAAGAGGACTCTCTAAATAGGACTCTTTTGTAATCTGCTCTACAACAAAATCCATACAGAGTGTATATAGTAAAAACTCGCTCCCTTTCTGGGGATTGGTTTTATTCATGAAAAAAATAGCAATAACATGAAGCACAGCTCAAGCCTCCTCTGCCTCAGGCATGTTTGTTCATGAGATTCCTACCTCTGGACTGTTCAATCTAGACACTCAAGTGAGAGCCAGTTATTCCCACTTTTCTTATATGTAGGTGCTGTGACAGGCCACCAGTCTACATGAATTTGCATTTAACCCTTTCCCAGATACATCAGCACCGACTAACATGGTGGGGTGTTTCAGGCAACCATTGCCAGCTTCCTACAGATTTGTTTGTGGAGATTAATGTTTTACTAACTCATTTAGTCTCAGCTGACAAATATTTTTATGGCATAAGTGATATGGCTGCTAAATTAGCATGACTGCTTGTTCTGTGTTCTGCACTTGGGTTTCAGAACTGGCTGTCCTAAAAACTAAAGGCCTCTCCAAGAAGACAATAGGGTATGAATTTCTTTCTCTGGGAAGACTAGCCCTCAGCTAGTCTATCTCCTGTGCAGATGGACCCATTCCTGCACAGAGTCCCCTTAAATTCATTGGGGCATTGTGTGTGCCCTCCTCACAGAGGGCACAGATGTCTGTTCAGACAGAACTACTTGCAAGTAGAGGTGTATTAAGAGTTACTGTGACCCTGAACATTTGGGTCTCCCACACTGTCCTCACTACAGAGCCCCACCCCCTGCTTCTCCTTATCCCCTGAGACCCTGCCCCCACTGGGAGTCAGAGCCAACAGGGAGCATCGAGTGGTAGGCATGAGTCTCCACATGCAGTTGTACTGAGTGGTAACAGAACCTGGAGAGGTTTGCTGCTTGCAAAGAGTAAGGTACTGTGAGAGACAACCCAGATTAGTGAATTAAGGGGGCACAGCAGTCCCACAGTCCCAGGCTGCACCCCAGGGGTCTTATCACACCGACATATTATGGAAAATATATAACCACAATAGACCAAACTGTGCCATGTAAATCCAGAGCAACTGCACTAGGTTTAGTGGAGTAACTCCAAATTTATATCAATACAAATGAGAGCAGAATATCTGGCCCAATAATCCTATATTTAGATCTAACCCACAAACATAATAAATTGATTTCAAATTCTCCTGAAGACCAGAAAACTTCGTGTTGAACACCAAACTCCCAAATATTATGTCTTTAAAGAAAGGTATAGCCGTTACCTATTATGAAACTGTCATGCATATGGCAAAAATGTTTTCAGACAGGCCTTGAAAAACAATATTTCCTTTCTTTGGACTTGGATTATATGAATCTACTCTTTCTCAGTTTCTCATTAGTCTAATTCATAATTACATAGGAAAACTTGGGCTTTTGCACAGAAAATTTCAGAATTAAGCCAATCTACCATTTCTTTGTGTTATTAGGGTAAACTATATGTACATAAACGATATACAGTGACTAGCTGTTGTTTAGTGCCATCTTTTGGGTGGTCCTATTACTACAGAGCAGCTTAATCAAGCAGATTATATAAATTTGCATTCATTCTCACAATTAAGTGTTACTGTTTCTTTAAGTTGGTTTCTAATTTTTTTTCTGTTTATCTATTGTTGTATTTAAGAATTCAGTACAATTCTACACTTTTAAATGTGTCTGAGGCTTTTAATACCATAAGGAAGTAGGGTGGGAGATAGGGCTGTGTGGCTGGTTTGTGTGACGTGTATAACTTACTGGTTTTTAGGCTGCTTTACCCTTTTCACAGCAGCAACCTTTTCTGAGGGCTGTTTATGTCAGCTACCATATCTAGGAGCAGTGGCATTTCTATGGCAGAGCTGGAAAACTGTGGCTTAGAAGAGTCAGATTCAGGAATCAGGAGAATTAATATAATAATAGGGTCACAGTCAAGTACTATAACCTCTGAGGTGGGGTCATGTGCAGCCATCTGGCTGTGAGCAGGCCACACAATTCTGGGACTCGGTCACTTGGCATTGTTGGAGGAGGAGGAATGTTTTCACCTGTCCATTTACCAGACTTCAATAACTTAGCACTGTGGAGTAATGGATAGGGAGCAGGAGGTTGTTGTGGTGTCTAGCCTAGCAACTGCCTGGCAGTGCCCAGAAAAAAGGATGCTAAAGTTTCTTACAAGTGCCTTCTGAGACTCTGCTATGGAAGGACAATCATCTCCTTTGAAAATCAACCTGCAGATCTGCACTGTTGGAATGTAACCTTCATGTCTACTTTCTCATTGCTAATGCTACCCATACCCTCCACACACAAAATACCATTGCAGATAGCAGAAGAGTATGTAACAGCTAAATATACACTCTCTCTCTCTCTGCTTCTTTCTCTCTGTTCCACTGTGCCAAAACAAGTTTTAATTTTCTAAAGGAACTTTTAAATAAGTATGTACTTGTACATTTAATTAGAGTAAGATTTTAGCCACCTCCTGTAGCAAAATGCTTCCAGCAGCTCCCACACCCAAAACAAGTGAAGAATTAACTCAAAATGGCTGAATCATAAAGAGCATATGTTTATCACCATAACTGACTGTAATATTTTTATGATACTTTGAAATTTCCCACTAGTCCTGTTTTAACACACATACTCTGAAATACCCAGCAGCTAAATATTTCCCTATTATTATTTAGAAACATTAGTTTCTCCAATTCTGGTCAATATTCATGCTCTTTTAACAAGTTTCTTATTCAGTTAACCCAGCTCTACTCTGCCTTAGCAACTTCTCACTCTTGACACTGAAATAGCAGCTAACTCATTGGATCTCTCCAGCTTTCCCTAAATGTTCTGTTAGCTCCAAAAACAAATCATATGACAAATTAAAAAAAAAAGCCAGCTGATAACCTACATGACTGTATACAAGATTATACTTGCAAGAAATACTAATATGAGATCAATGCATTAAAGCAAATATAATAACCAATTTTAAAAAGACTACATTTCCCAGAGTTCTCTGAGGTAGGATTTCCTGTTTGGCTGACTATCCTAAAAAGCTTTTGTGGCTCCTAGGGGACTCATTACGAGGAGCCTTGCAGTAGTTCAGGTAAGAAGGAACTGAACTGAAGAGCAAACTAAGTTATTTTATCAGATTCTTTTTTTTTTCATTCTTTTCTTTGTACATTGCACATACTTATTTGGGGGAAGGCTTTTCTTCCTTTTAAGCGTTTTAAAATCCTTAAAAATAGAGTATCCTCAATAGCTTGTTCCGCTTGTGCACAGAAAGTTCTACACAGGGATCATAAAACACTAAGAGTTGCCATGGGTGAGGGAAAAAATGAAGGGAGTTTGAGGGAGATGTGTAACAAAGAAAATAATAGTTGGCCACACTTTGGAAATGACAAAATACATATCAGTGACAGGTATTTCTTATATCCATAATGAAAGTCTAAAAAGAAATCCCAGATATGTAATGGAGGCAGGGCCGACTCTAGGTTTTTTGCCGCCCCAAGCAAAAAAATTTTTGGCTGCCCCCACCCCAGCCCCGGGCCCTCACCCCCTACCTGCACCCACTGCCACCCCAGCGCTGGGCTCTCCCCTGGCGCCAGCAGGGCTGGGGTCGGGGCGTCTCCAGGCCCCAGCACACCAAGCGCTTGCTTGGGGCGGCATGCCGCGGGGAGCGCTCTGCCGGTCGCCGGGAGGGTGGCAGGCAGGGATCCTTCGGCGGTATGCCTGCAGAGGGTCCGCTGGTCCCGCGGCTTCTGTGGACCTCCCGCAGGCATGCATGCGGAGGGTCTGCTGGTCCCATGGCTCCACCGAAGCCGCAGGACCAGTGGACCCTCTGCAGGCACACCTGCGGGAGGTCCACCGGAGCCGCGGGACCGGCGAGCGGCAGAGTGCTCCCTGCGGCATGACGCCGTGCTTGGGGCGGCGAAATGTCTGGAGCCGCCCCTGGTCAGGATAAGCAGCAGTGATCCACGACCGTGCCCCAGCCCATGGTCCCTCCAGCCAGGGCTCTCACCTCCAGGACCGGCTGGGATCCCGGAGGGCAGAGCCAGGGGACCAACCCGGCAGGAGGCTGAGGATCCGGGGCAGGGTAGACCCAGAGGGAGCGGAGCCCCGGAGAGCGGGACACGACACTCGCATGGCAGCGCCCCACCCTCTATGACTTCGCTGCTGCTGCTGCTTCAGGCCAGCCTGCCACAGTTCCTGGGCGGCTCGGGCTGCTTTGCCTAGCCCTGGCTGTAGTGCTGGGGGGCAGCTGCCTTGCGGCACCTACAGGCGGCTCCGTGTGCCCCATGGGGTGGCCCCCAGCCCAAGTGTCCCCCGCCTGGCCCAGCCACAAGGTGTGAGCACTGCTCCCGCAGGGCACAAACCGCAGCAGCCCCAGGGCATCCCCCATGCACAACGCACTGCTGCTGCCAGGGCTGGCTCTAGGCTTTTGCCGCCCAAACAAAACAAAACAAAAACTAACAAAAAAAGATGGCCTGAATGCTGCCCCTGAAAATGTGCCGCCCCAAGCACATGCTTGGTTTGCTGGTGCCTAGAGCTGGCTCTGGTGCAGACATATCTTCTAATTTATCAGCTGAACAGTCTTTCAAAGTACAAATAAAAACCGTATTTGACACCATAAAAGTTGAGTTAAATTGGAGATATGAAACTTTAAATGAGATATCTTCTGATTTTGATTTTCTTTCGGATTATTCGCTTGTTAAAACTACTAATCTTCAAAAAGCAGCAGCGGATTTAAGTCTCAAATATGGCAATGATTTGAATGCCTCAGAAATTTTGTCAGAGATTCAGAGTTTTAAACATCAGGCATTAGCGTTGTTTCCAAACATTTCATGCACAACTAGTGTGGACCTTCTCCAGTTAATTCATGAATATAATTTCGCTGAATCTTATCCAAATTTAAAAATTACATTAAGAATATTTCTCTGCTTGCCAGTAACTTTGGCTTCTTGCAAAAGAAGCTTCAGTAAACTCAAATTAATTAAAAACTACCTTCAAGCAACCACGGGTCAGGAGAAATTAACAAATATGTCCATCTTGTCAATAGAACATGAAGTAGCTAATAATATTAATTTTGATGCAATTATCGATGAATTTGCTTCATTAAAAGCGTGAAAAGTGCAATTTTGAAAAATAATCATTAATCGTATCTGATATGGTTCTACAGCTAAATTTAATTTCAGATTATTTGAATAATACGTTATATGCACTATGATGCACACCTTATATGCATTAGTTGATTTTGTACGCGGAACTTAAGATTAAAATAAATAAATGTTCTATTATCATTATTATTCTTGCTATTTATGTATTTTTCTTTTAATTACAAAGTAACTACTATGAAATTATAGTGGGGGGAGGGTGCAATTTTATATTTTTGCCTCAGGAGCAAAAATAGCTAGTTATGGGTCTGGGCTGGGGACTGCTCTCGAGCCCCCTGCCCGACTCCAGCTTCTGGCCTGACCAGCGGCAGAGCCTCAGCGGGAAGAGGAGGAGCAGGGAGTGGGGCCCTCAGGGAAGAGGGGGCAGGGGTAAGAGTAAGACTAGGGATGTGGGGACACAGTTCTGGTGCCGGTGGCCCTCTCACTTTTACACAGGTTCCAGCGCTCCTGCGAAGGACCCCAAACTGGTCAGAGCCCCTGGGCACGGGCCCCATAGACCCATGCATTAATCTGCCATTGAATGTAGTTGTAGCAAAAGGTGCAGTAGTCTAATATTGCAGAAGAGTCACTGTTAAAGGACATGAAGCACTCCTTTCTCCGCTGGGATTGTGTGTTGCCTCAGCTGCGCTCCTTGCAGATCCTAGGGATAAAAGGGCAGTCTAAAACTGAGGTGTCTCTCATACCCTTGCAGAGCATTACCACTAAGCAAGTATGTGTATTGCTCTGCAACACAAATCTGTCCTGTTTATCTGCAGAGAAGAGGGAAATAGGATGAATTTGTTGCAAGCACAAAATAAGTGGTTTCATGTGTAACTGCAGTGACATTTATATGTTCATAATAAATATATCCTTACATGCACTGATCACACATTTAAATATATTTTAACTGGATGCTTTAGAAATATTTAAATATCCAAATAAAGAGAAGACAGGGCTAGGCAGTAAGTGGACCAAGGTTAGAAATACTTAGAATTGCAATTATATACAGTAAATAGAAACATATTTCAAACTCTTTTTCTCTTATAATTTCCTCTCCCCCAAGATGTCTGGCACATTTGGGATGCTCTTCATATTTCTTTTCCAATGCATATCCCTACAATTTATGAATTAAAAACTTTAGCAATCTGAACTAGTAAATTATGTTTATAGAACGTGCAACAACAAATGTCCCAACAAATGTCCCAATCTTGTGAACATTTACTAACATTATCCACATTATCCCTCTGAAATCAGTGGGCCTATTCACAGGAGTACAGTTAAGAACATGTGTAACTTTTTGCAGATTCAGGGCCAGGATGAGGAATTTAGTGATGCTATTTGACAGTTAAAAAAGGAAGGATTTTTTTATTTTTTAGTTGGAGTTTGCACATTTGGTCTTAAACGGACAGAATTCTTTATAGCTGAGCTGGTGGTGATGAGTGAGAGTTATGTGAATCTGGAAGTATATACAGCCAATTGTATATACAGTATAAACATAATCTCTCCAGCTGCATACCTAAAATGTGTACTGGTATATCAGGAACTATTTATTTCCTATCATGTTCTCTTGTAGTCTCTGTGAGCCCAAATTAGGATACACTAGAATACGGATGTAGCTTTTTTTCTCTTGAAGAAATTCATTTTTTTTATGTACGCTATTGCACATGCTTCCCTTCTATATGTTTTGTAAATAAATATTATACACAGTATATTTGATGCAAACACTTATGGGGTTATTAACAGGCGGGAAGTTGACAGTGTGTAAATAATCTCAGGATTGGGATGTAAGTGACTGTTCAAGATTTTTTTTTAATAGTATGTGGTTACTCTGTGCATTACATCATTGGGATAGATACTACACAGCTCCATATTAAGACTATTAATATTAGACTACTGCACCTTTTGCATGTGAGAACATGTGGCCACCAGACATGAGCTCTACTGGTTGCCCCAAATGGCTGGAGAGAGAACCAGTATTGATTTTGCTACTCACTATGACAGTAGACGTGACAGCAAAACACTATAGTCACAGTCAAGATACTTTTTATAATTTCAAAAATAATTTTTGGTCACAGTCTTTAATTTTACTTTCTAGCATCCAAAGATGATTAGTTTCCTAGCAGGTTCATTATTGTACAGTTGCTTATAACGGAGTCTGGCATCAACTTTTTCAGCAATAAAAGTATTGATTGTAGTATTAGTTTGCTGAGGAAAATGCTTAAAAAGAATTACGTGGAGAGTGCAAATATACAGAAAAATGGTAGGCCAAAAGTATGGGCCACCCAGTTTCACAGTGTCCATGAAAGGGGAAGAAAAATGTCCACAAGTAACAAACAGAACATAGGACATCTTCATTTCAAGTCTATTATAAATTAATGTGATAAAAATATCAATTACAGTAATGGTTAGGTACTAACAGAGTATGGTCTGGATCCCCGTTGTACTAGGTACTGTACAAACACAAACTAACAGCTGCCCTGCCCCGAAGAGCTTACAGTCTGAGTAAGCAAGGCTGACAAAGTGTAGGGGAAAAGGTATCTAATGCACAGGCGGAGCAGAGGGATCAGTGCAGTGGCAGCAAATGTAATGTTAGCTCTGTGACTGTGTTTGTTATTTAAATCCTTTCAGTGCGGCTATGCTGGGAGGAGGGCAAGAATTAGCTAGATGGAAAGACAAAGCAAGGGAGGGCCTGGGAGGTGGAAGGGATTGGAGCAAATAGCAAATTAGTACAGGGGATGGAAAGTCCTAAGTGAAAACTGCAGAAGACAACAATATTTTGTATGTCTGTGATATCTTCCATCCAAGAATATCATAAAGTGTTACCATGAATTAGGACTTGCAATATCTCTGTGAGGTAGGTAAAAATTATTTTGCTCATTTTATATATGGCACAGAGAGATAAAGGGCTAGATTCACAAAAGGATTTAGGCACCTAACTGACACTTTAGGTGCCTTGATCCCAGAATCAGGTCCCACTGGGATTCATAAAACCTCCGCTCAGCTGCTGCCCAACTTTCTAGACACCTAAACTCACTCGGCACTTACATTTTTGCAGTAAGCGTTCCCTAAGCACCTATGGCTATGTCTACACTGTAGGTGGGAGTGAGCCTCCCAGGCGACTGATGCTAGTGGGGCTTGAGCTGGTGAACGAAAAATAGCAGTGTGGATGTTACAGCTCAGGCTCTCGGGCCCACCTGGCCCCTTTAGGCTTGAGAGCCCAGATTCTAGCCCCAGCCACAACATCCACACTGCTATTTTGCTATTGCTGTTAAGCAAGTGCAAAGAAGCATTCATCAAGTTCCATTCTGGCACTGAAAAACAGTGAAAGAAAAGGAAGAGCAAAATACTATATAGCCAACCCCTACACTGTCCCAACTCTTGCTATTTTATCACAAGTCTTGTGATATTGGATGTTTTTCTGAAAGCCCTAGATCCTAGAGTGAGGTAAACACATCAGAATCTGTTTCCATTGTGTCTATCTCAGTCTAGCCCTCATGGTTGTGAAGATAACTTGAAAGCGTGAACCCTAGAGGTTCATAAGTCAGAAGGAAAATAAAAAGAACTCCAAAAATGTATTATTTTACAGAGGTCATGCTTTTGGGAGACCTGACTTATGATTGTTGAACATTTTAACCCCAATTGTCATTCTATGAATATGAACTGCCTGTGTTGTTCTCCAGCTAGTACAACCTACCATCTGCTTCTGTCCCCAAGTGAGTGATCACACATAGCCCTCTCTGCCACTAAGTCAGCACTGGAAAACTTACTCCTACAGCTTCAAAATGTAATGAGATGGCAAGAAGGAAGGAAGATGAGGAAGGATGGGTCTGTGTTAAAGGCACTGGACTGACTAAGCAAATCTAGGTGCGGTTCTCAGGTCTGCCACAGACTTCCAGCATGACATTGGGCAAATCATAGAATCTCTCTCTGCCTCAGTTTCTTATATGTAAAATGGAGATTATACTTCACTACCTCCCAAGGGGCTTAAGGATACATTAGTTAATGGTTCTGAGCCACTCATTTGGGAGCCATATAAGTGCATAGAGAGAATGAGAAGGACAATATTTGGAGAGAAAGAGTTAATGAAGGCTCCTGCATGCCAGCCTTTGAGATTATAAAAGGAATCAAACTGAACAGTTGGTGTAGGTATAAAGAGATTTTTGATGCTTTCAGTAGCAGCTGAACTGCATATACAGTACCATATATATGTGTGTGTGTGTTTGTGTGTGTGTGTGTGTGCGCGTGTGTGTGCGCGTGAGTATGTTTAAACTGTCAGTCAAACAAACAAATCTGACATTCTAGCATTACTGAGAAAAATAAAAAAGTATTATAGAAATAAATATCCAGATCTCAGAAATCTGAGGGCCAGATTATTGAGTTGTCACTCATCCTTTTAAGCACTTACTCCTGCAAGTAGTCCCACTTTAGCCAATCGGACTAGTCACATAAGTGCTCACCAGTGAGAGGAGGTGCTCCACAATCTGGCCCTAAATTAGAATGAGGTTTTTACATGGATTACTTATCTACTTTTATGCTCCACATTACCCTAGTATCTGAGCCCTCCCAGTCTTTAGTGTATTTATCCTCACAATTTCCCTGTGGGGTAGGGAAGTGTTGTTAGCCCCACATGCAGCTGCACAGGCACAGAGACTTACCCAAGATCACACTGGAAGTCTGTGGCAAAGCAGGGAATTGAATCAAGGTCTCCCAAGCCCTCGGCTAGTGCCCTAATCTCTGGAACCATACTTGGGATATGGAAAATACTGAATAAGTGTACATATAATTGCACTTATACATGTGAGTTTGCATTATGATCTCCTGTAGCATTTTTGAAAGATTTGCTCGGGTCACAGGATTAGTTGATGGTTTCCTGGCTTAGAGCATCTAATTCCTGATTCAAATCCTTGAATTTTCTGTTTATTGAAACTTCCTTTTAAGGAGCTCTCTTGTGAAGTACATCACTGAGCATGTTCTTTCCATCAACTCTGCACAAAAGAAATCTAGACAAGGCTATTCCATGCTTGGCTGGCTAGCGTTGCTCTTCTTGGGATACAGGTCCAGTTTGGCAGAGAAGAGAAAGCTAGCAGCTGATCTCCATTACAATCACTTGAAGGTATTGCTGAGATTAGTGAAAATACTGAGGGCTCTTGGGGCTAGCAAACCTTTTAGCCTTGTAAGAGTAGCACAGACACATTGAAAATTCTCTGTTTTGATGAGAAAAGCCTAACATTCTTGAGGCTTATTATCCAACAGCTGCTTGAAGAAAAAATGCATAGCTGTTGCAAGATTCTGTCTGTACCACTGTATCCCTTTCTCACCAAAGAACACTCTGGATTTTAATTAATAAAAAATCCTTTACTTTCCAAGATGCTTGTGTTTGTTATGAATTGGTTATTTTAAATTGAACAGTTTGAAGAAAGGATTCTAACAGCAGATTATTACTTGAGAAAACTATAGCATTCTTATCTAATTGAGGCATACAAAAGGATGGTTATTGAGCCAATAGACTTTCTTATTAAAAATCTACACATCCTGTGCTCTAATACCAAACAATCTACCTCTGTAGCAACAGGTCATAGACTACAGGTTACAAATGGGTGGTTACAAATGGATGGTAATGACAATCTCTATCTCTGTGCCTATCAGGGGTTCTTTCTCTCCTTCACAGTTCATAGCAGGTTTCCCCAGAAAGAGCAGCATTGTCTGGTCTCCCACAAAGCTGTGTCTTCTCTTGGCAAGTACTACCCAATCTATGGAACTTCATCTCTCTTCTTTTCCTCCTAGTGCCTGGCAAGTACCATCTTTTCCCAAGTGCCATCTCCAGCCTTGTTTTCACTGCTTTCACTGCTGAGAGTATTTTTAACCTTAGGGGGGTAATTAATGTGCATGAGCTATCCCAAGGTAAAAACACAATGAAGACAAGGCACTTTAGATTTATCATGAAGCAAAGTAGGCAAGGTCAACACTATCCCTCCCCTCAACCCCTTTTCCCCCCTCAAGAGCTGATCTCACTTAGGGCACTTTATCTTTGCCACAAAGTAAACCATCTCAGTGGTTTTCAACCTTTTTTCATTTGCAGAGCCCTATAAATTTTCAAATGGAGGTGCAGATCCCTTTGGAAATCTTACACATAGTTTGTGGCTCCCCTGGGGGTCGGCGGACCACAGGTTGAAAACCAGTGCTCTTTGGTAACTACAACTTTTTGCAGATCTCTTAAACATGGTCTGTGGACTCTCAGGGGTCCGCAGACCACAGGTTGAAAAACCACTTCCCTATCTTCACTGTATTTTTATTTTAGGATAGTTCATGTGCATTAGTTACCCCAAGGTAAAATATATACCTTTTTCAGCACCGAAGACTAGGCTTTCAGTTCATGTACTTGAAACATTGCTGAACTTCTTCCTTATGCTCACCCTTTCTAGGTTGGGTGTGTGGGGCGATTTGCTTGTATAGAAAACCTGACATTAGCCATGTTGCATAGTACCCTATTTGTGCAAGTAGTATCATGGATCTCGGTAGGACTGCTTGCTAGTGTAAGGCACTAGTCTGCATTAGTGAAGGCAGAATTAGACCCATAACCCCTAAATGTCATGAGAATATTAATATACAGGATATGGTGCCTCCCCGCCATAAGTCATTGGGGAAAAACTGCAGAGAGGAGCCAGCCAGAGACTCCAGCCAATAGGACCAGAAGCAGCCAAAGCAGGGACCATCAGCCGTTTAGAGAACTTCCTACAGTTTCCACGGGACTTTCTCTGCCCTGTGTTGATTGGCTGTTTGCTCCAACCCGCTTCCTCCTCCAGTCTTTTCACTTCATTGTCACTCCACACCTGTCCTTCATACCCTCTTCTCTCCCCTTCCCTTTCCCCCCGTTCCATTTAGTTGATTCCTTCCCAGGCAATCTCCTCCCCTTCCCCTCCCCTGAAAAAAATCACAGAACTAATGAGTTTTGTAGTAAGATGAGGCCCTGAAACATAAACTCTTGTGTCAGAGGCCTAGTTTGAGGCCTGAAGAAGCCTGAACCAAAGTACTTCCAGGCATTGCTAAGCAAAAGCTGGGCTGTGAGCCAAAGGCAGGCCTCACTCTCAGAAGTGGCGAAAAGAGGAACTTGTGCCAAGGTGACATCAGGACACTCCACAGACTTAACAAAGAACAGGCAGGTGCATCTTAAAGACAGGACAGCATGATGGATAGATCTGTTTGGAACAACATGATCAAAGGGGGGACAGCACCCTAATGAGCCAAGGGGCTGTACTTCAATACGTCAGTAGGGATGAGTCCTGTCCTGTAACTGTATAAAAGTAGGTCCCAGAGTGCACATCTTTGGCCAGCCTAGGAGGCAGTGGAAAGTCCTGCCACTGACTGAGCTGTGTCCATTGCCAGGGGGCACAAATTCGTAGTATGTCCTGTAGAGTCTGTAGGAAACTATTACTGTGCTTCGTTTGACAATAAACCTGGCTCAGGTTCCTTCGTACCTTACTAGAGTCCGTGGTCTTTGGGGGTTCTCTCGGGGTTTGCTGTGTCAGCTATCTGTGCAGAGCCGGACAGCACACAGAGGGAACACGCACGCAGCCGACTGTTATCATCATTGAACAAAAGCAGAGCTCCACACTGGTAGCTACTGACAACAAGTTTGTTTTGCTTGTGTGTTTTACCCCTTCCCCATTCTGTGTCCATCTTATCTATTTAGATTATAAGATCTTTGGGGCAGGGATCATCTACAACTCTCTTTGGGGCCCCATGACCAATTGGCCTGAGGCATCTCTGTAATAAACATGATTAATAAGTTTGACATGGTGCATACATAAGCCAATTCCTGTGACTAGTCAATGGAAAACTATAAGTATATAATTCAGTTTTATTAATGATTATGCCCCCTCTTGAACTAACTTCCTATTTCTTTCAGTAGCTAAATTGTAACAAGGAACAATAGAATACTCCCTAGATAGCATAGGACATACAGTACTTTATTAATTTTCACTGCACGGTATTAAGAAAACACATTTCACAAAAATAGGAAGTCAATACAAGCCACTAACATATATGAAAAGAACCTGAAGCATCAGGAAAAGTTGCAGGGGGTGGGGAGAGAGACTTGCTTTCTAACTTTGGAGGTCTCTTTTGGAAACATCACACCGGATGTAGAATTCTACTTGAATGATTGTATGGGATACTGTGACTAGTGTAATTTCACTGTGATTAATGTAGGGGTGCCCAGTGATGAATATGGATCTGTACGCCAAACTGTGTTTTAGACATAGGATTCCTGAGGTGGTGGTGGAATGTCAGGTGGAGTAGACAGTTTCAGCACATTCCTCCATAGACACAAGACCTGTGACTGGGACCCATTGAGGCTGAATGGGTCTCACTGCCAAAAAGTGGAGCAACCATCATAGGGATGTGTTCTTGATCCATTTGCTAAATAAACCTGGTTGTTTTAAGAATTGTTCCTCACTGTGTGGCACTGGTCACGAGCTCCCCAAGCAAAGATACACTGATATCCAGTTGGACCTGCACTATAATAAGCAGTTGGAATACATAGGAGGCTGTACGCAGATTCCAGCCTAAGAGAGAGAAAATTGCAAAATTCCACCCCAAAAGTGGTAAGGTCACAAGGTCTAACATCCAAGGAAATATACTCAGAGAGACCAGAAAGAGAGGGGAGAGGCGCAAGCAACCCCATAGCTGTGAGCCAAAGTCCATTGGACTCAAGCCCTATAGCTGTAAAATCTACAGCACCTTTATTCCTCTGTCATTTACTACTGTACATGAGGTATGAAAGATGGTCTAGTGGATAGGTCCCTCACCTAGCGTTTAAGAGATCTGGGTTTAAACCCCACTCAGCCACAGACTTATTCTGAGACTTTGGGCAAGAGACTTACCCTGTGCCTCAGTTCCCCCTCTGTAAAGTGAGGAAAATACTTCCTTTACTACACAGAGATATTATGAGACTAAAAATCAATAACTGTGATGCCCTAGTAGAGTGATGAGTAAAACTGATTACAGCATTTTCATTTAGGGTCATGTAAATTGTACATTTCTAGAAGTATTTAAGTAAATTCTTCATTTGTGAAATTCCCCATTCCAAGTCTATGTAGTACAGGCAAAAATTACAGCGTGATAAAAATATCAAAATGTCAGTGGAGTCTAGGGTACATATGAATGTACTTCACTCTGGTTTCCAGTTGCTGAGGGACTTTGTAACCAATGCTATTGTTATATTTAACTTCTGAAACACTTCAGCAGGCATAGTATAATGCAACTTTTTGTTCTGCCTGCTTCGTTTTATTTGATCCCTGATTTCTAGAGTGGTTTAAGTATATTTGACACTAGCAGTTGCCTTGACCATGATAATTTGGATTTATGTCAGCTGTTCATCAGCAATTTCAGTGGTGAGTCAAATTCTTGGATAGGAACATTTCTATTACCAGATACTGATTATATATATATATATATGTATATCGGTTGTCTCCCTCAACAGTCTTTTAAGTCTGTATTGTATTCTTATACCCAGGCAAATAGTTTTGCTATCTGTGTGATACAGTAATATCTGAATTCACATTCTTTGATAAGCGAGAGGTTTTTTATTATGGTATGTGACCAATAATAGCTGGGGTTTTGGTGTACATGTATAATAAACATAAATGCTAGGCTGCCCTCTAGGTTTTAATTGAATCAGCTAGCTATTGTTAAATGTATACATTGCCTTGTCTACCCTAGACTTTCAGAACATATTAGTTAGAACTTGTTAGCTAAAGGGAGCGGTAACACCATCAAAAAAATCCTAACTGACTTCAATGGGATCTTAAGCAAGTGAAAAATTGTTTCAATAAGCTCAAAGCTAGTTTTGTATGGCACTCATTTGGTATATACTTTGTGTGGGTGGGGTGTGGAAGCAACATTTCAAACATAAAATACTCAAAAGCGCCACTTCATTGTAAAAAATGTAACAGAATCAAAGGTTTACATTTAAATTTATTTTTTATCCGCATTTTACACTTGAAATGAGTGAAGAATTGGTTTGAAATTGTAGCTGATGTGCATTTCTAGCAAGCCTAACACTTACACTTCCATGTGAATGATTTATTTTCAATACAGATGAAAGTGTTGGTTTAGCATGAAAATACAATTCAAATATTAAGGTATCTAAGAGGATGCTGGATATATAGAAGTCTGGGGGGAGGTTGGTCATGAACACCTGGTTTTCTTGATCCCTGTAGTAGCAGGTATAGGTAGATAAGACAGAATGTAATTGTGTGGTATAAGCCAAGATCAATATGTTTATCCTTGATACCTCTCTCTCAAAGGATCTAGAAACAAGGATCCTTGTCTTTGATTCATGTTAGCTAATGCAAGATTGTTGGTGGTTATAAATTTCAATCATCATGATTTAAGAACGAGTTTCTCTGATTTTGTAGGTAGCAACAAAATCAGTCTGGATGACACTACCAGACTTGTTTTGGCAAATAGTCAGTAAGCCATGAAATCAAGGTAGAGGGAAGGCAAGGAGGAAGTTGTTGTAGTTGTGGTGTTTGCAGCCAACTAATGTGCAGCAGATCTCTTTCCACTGAACTGGACTAATTAAAGTATGCCTATCTTGTATGTGAGCTCTGGAATGGAGTTAAGAAGAAATTACTAGAGTATAGCGCTCCCTGTTGCACAATAGCATCCTGATGTGAACTGATGAAATTCTGCGCTGTAGCAGATTTGGAGGTTGCATGGCCGATGACACTTATCAAGTACAATTTCTACACAATGGTGAGCCCTCTGAGTTGGTTGAGCATTTTATGGTCACCCTACTGATTATGAGATTATCCCATGCAGTTGCCGGACCAGCTCATGTAGCTGGTCCTAGTTGGGATGAGTGGCCTGTTTTTGATGGCCTATGAAATGGGAGCCTAAGAATTTTCAAAGGAATCTCTGAGAGAATATTGTTCATGTGACAGGCTATTCTGTTAATGAATTTGATAAGAATTTTGTCTCCAGCCATTGATAAAGGTGATTTCTTGGTTTCCTCTTCCTCATCTTCAGCCTCACAGTTCACAATGTTTTTTGGATGACGTGTGACATTAAAGTGGAGAACGACTGACAGAAGGCATGTGCCATATCTGACCAACTGCCTCCTGCACAACGCTGGCATAGGAGTTCAAACCATCTTTATGATACAAAGAAGAGTTTCTTTGCCCCACCATAGTATCTTAAAAAATCCAGATGAGCAGATTTATATCAAGTAATAGATAGCCTTGTTAATCTATACTGCCCTAGCCCCATGGCTGGTTTGAGATCGCACCAACTGAGGAAATTTCATATTAGCTTACAGATAAGATTGTTTGGAACAAGTCTGAATGTTCTGTGTCTATGAGAGAAGCTATATAGGGAAGGGATAAATGCTATGTGTTCCCTGTTTGAGTTGCCTAGTTATCCTCTGAGGACTGGAGAAACTTTGTGATACAACCTGTTTTTTGGATCCTTGTACCCCATGTCTGGTAAAGGCCAGTAGGGAGGAGCTGGACTACTGTTGGGTGAGATTGTCAGAGTGCCTTTTAGAGAAGGCAGACTGTCAGCTTCCCTTCATTGTTCATATAATCATAGAAATGTAGGGCTGGAAGGGACCTCGACAAGTCATCCAATCCGGACCCCAGTGCTGTGTCAGGAGCAAGTAAACTTATACCATCTGTCAGGTCTTTAAAAGCTTTATACCAACTGGTCTTTAAAAGCTTCCAATGATGGGGACTCCATGACCTCCCTTGCAAGCCTATTCCAGAGCTTAACTACCCTTCTAATTAGAACTTTTATCACGAGCAAAACTACATATTTTTCCCCAGTCTAGTTGCTGGAAACAGCTGAACTAGTTTATCCAAAACTTTCAGAAACAATCAGCTTAAGTAAGAACACGTGACAGAAAATTTCAGCCAGGATGCTTACAGCTTTGCAAAAATTGAATCAATCTAAGATAGTCTTCTAATGGGAAGTATTAGGCAACCTTAACTACAGGTGTCACTACCTGTGCCACCAAAAATTAAATATGGTGTTTGAGATCCAGAGCTAAATTATTCCTTGACATAAAAAGCAAGTAGCTCCACTACAGTCATACGATTCTGTGGTGTGTGAATCAGAGCGAAATGTGTGTCATGAACTAGAGAGAAGCTTGAACCATTATATTAGGAAAAGCCCCAGATTTAACTCCCCCAAACTTTAAGTAAGTTCAGATTTTAGACTAGAGCTGCCCTTTCTGGCTGCCCTTATCTGTATAACTAGACAAACCAAAACCCTTAATCCAAATAACCCCACATTTTCACTAAAAATGAATCACAAACTGGACTCCTGTCTGTGATGGATACGTATATGTCTGCATGAGTCTGTATCAAATTGTCCTTCATTTGACATTGTCACCATCACTTTGAAGAATGTGACTTGTACTGTGAGTGTGTAGCTATGACTACCTAGTGAAGGTAAAGACAGGCCAAGGCAGCTCATTGCAATGCCGGACATTTCTCCCTGAAGCAACTAACCCAGGAGTCATCAGCAGTGCTTATCACAACAACATGTTTGCTAAAGTGCGGCCAGGCTAAAGGAAACTAGTTCTCCCAATTTGTCTCCAAAGGGGCTAAGACTTCAACCTCAGAGCCTCAGTCAAGTTAGTCAGTGGATCACATGACAAAGAGGACTGAAGCAAT
The DNA here is from genome assembly GCF_025201925.1 of Gopherus flavomarginatus. Taxonomy (NCBI): domain Eukaryota; kingdom Metazoa; phylum Chordata; order Testudines; family Testudinidae; genus Gopherus; species Gopherus flavomarginatus. The sequence goes on along the minus strand of NC_066617.1, from coordinate 197,958,096 downwards.
ATTTAAAACAAATTCTGTGTTAGATCCCTCTCTCTCTCATTGACCAACAGAAGAGTGTAGGAGGCAGAGGTCAGGAGGGACCTACTCACCTTCAACAGCAACTGGGCCTGAAGACTTAAAGTAGGGATGAGCATAGATTCGGGGAGTGGGGGAGGGAGGAGCATATAGATTATTCTGGTTTTCCTAAACATCTATAATTCTTATATTCTTTGAGAGTGAAGATTACTGAGAATTTGAAAACACCTTTGTAAAGCCTGTGTTCCTTACTTTTTCCTGACATGTGGTCCCCAAGGAGTTGAATGATAAACTAGAGCAATCAACGAGATGAAACTTGGTGGATGGGCATAAGCAACTAGAGAGGGTTGGGATGTCGGAGCACTGGTTTGAGGGTTTAGCGCAGCTGGAATGCAGAGTCTCACATCCCAAGGAAGGGTGTCAGACAGGAGGTCTGCACCCAGGAGTGCCCCTTAGAGGCCCAGATTTAGAAACAGAGACTGAACACTTCCTAGCCCCTGCTGGTTTGGAGGCACGTGGGAGCCAAAGGTTAGCTCCAATAACAATAGACTGGTGACCATCCCCTAGTGCAGTGTTTCCCAAACTTGGGACGCCGCTTGACCTGGAGCAGCGAACTGCAGCCAGTAGGAGCCGTGATCGGCAGAACCTGCGGACGGGGCAGGTAAACAAACCGGCCTGGCCTGCCAGGGGCATTCCCTACACAAGTGGTGTCCCAAGTCTAGAAAACGCTACACTAGTAGGACTCAATCAGGTCTGTAACAAGGTCCTTCTCTAATAAAGAAATATTTTCCCCCATATAGGATACAGCAATTGTTAGTATTGTGAATTCATAAGAACTTATTCAATTCTGCAGTAAAACACTAATAAAATCTAAACACCACTTAAAAAATCATTGTTGTTTGTCGTATCACATGAAACCTAGGAACCCATTATTATAAGTGTTAGATGATACAATACAATGCCGGGAAGTAACAATACCAGTACGTCATCTAAAAAGGTACTGAAAAAATAAAAAAGTTCAGGTATAACAGTCACATTCTGACAACCCATTAAATATTATAATGCTATAGACTGGTCTGGCAGACAAGTGGATAGGTCTCCCATTTCCTAGATCACTAGGAACTGGGAATCCTGTGGAGGCAGCATGCTTGGTCAAGGTGGGATGGTGAAAGGCAGCAAGAAGAAATAGTGACTTAATTTGTAAAGTGCTTTAAAATCTACTGATGAAAAGCACTATATTTGACTAGATATTACGTTATTATTTTGCTCCCATACAGCCTTACATAGCACACTTGAGATTGGATCTGATGGGTTTCCAAAAGATCTGAATCTAACTTTCCTACAATTTTGACAGTTGGCTTGACATCCAGGTTTAGGTGAAGGGAGAAATTAAGGGGAAAAGGAAGATCACAGAGAATTCTCATAGATCCTGATGTACTCCCAAAAAAAAATTCAAAGATTCTTCTTCACATATTAAGTCTATCATGAATCTTCTCCATATTATCTTTCCCACTATTGCTGGCTATGAATGCATTTATACAGAAACAGAATACTTTAGCCTTCTCCTCCTGTTATCCCATTCAGGGAGACCACAGTCTAGTGCAGGGATCGGCAACCTTAGCGGGCTGGGACGGGACGGTTTGTTTACTTGCCGCGTCCGCAGGTTCAGCCGATTGCAGCTCCCACTTGGCCCGTGCCGCTTCCCACAGCCCCCATTGGCCAGTGGGAGCCGCGATCGGCCGAACCTGCAGACATGACAGGTAAACAAACCAGCCCGGCCTGCCAGGGTGCTTACCCTGGTGGACCGCTTGCCAAAGGTTGCCAATCCCTGGTCTAGTGATGGTCATGCTGGCAGACCAGGTGCCAGCTCATGCCAAGGCCCTGGGCCTCACTGAACACTTACGAATGCATAGCTGGAAATCAGATGTAAGAATGTGTTTAGACCTTATGAATGGCTTGTAGGATGCTGCATGTATTAGTCTCACTTATCTGTACATCATGTTATACAGCGATAGCAAATGTTTGCATTGTAAAACCTCTGCATTATAAACCTTGTGTAACTCACCAAACAGAGAAGCATCAATTAAAGTGCTGGTCCTGCACAAAGTAGGCCCACTGAAAGCAAATGAGCCATTGTGAAGCAAAGACAAGGACAGAGACCTTGTTGATTGCATTCCTCAACCCCTCCAGAGACTTGCTCATGAATTCATCCGTCAGCTTGGACTCTGGGATGAAGTGATAAAAATCCTTGACAAGGAGAAACTGAGGGGTTTTTTTTGCTGCTTGGACTCTAAAGGAGCAAGAATCGCTAAACATAAGCTAAAGTCCCCACATGTTTTGCCTGGGTTAGCCCCAAAGGAAGTATAGCATATGTGTGTGTTAGAAGTTTCTATTATCTTTTGAAACTCAAGACTGATACTCATTTGTGTGTGTATGTTTACCTGCTTTAATCTTGTAAATAACTCTCATTTCTTTTCTCTAATTAATAAACTAGTTTGTTACAGGGTTATCTACAAGCATTGTCTTTGGTTATAGATCTGAGTACAATTGACCTGGGATAAGTGACTGGTCCTTTGGGATGGGGAGTAACCTGAATATTGTTGTGATTTATGGTATAAAGTGACCATCTATCACAAAGTCAAGCTTGCTGGGGTGGCAGGATAAACTGGAGTGCCCAAGGGGATGTCTGTAACTCCACGTCAAGGCTTTTAGAGTGCTTCAGAAGTTCACACTTGATAGTTGGTTGATGAAATGTAAATATAGAACATACAACCAACCAGTTTGGAGTTTTTGACCTGCTTCTTTACAATCTGCCATAACGTTGGCACTACCGCTTATGAGCCAGTCCAGACAGCATGACAGTGACATCAAAATTACACAGTAATAAACTTAGTCATAAACTACAAATTGCCGTAACTGAATGGACTGAGCAAAGAATCTTGTCCAATTCATTCAGTTATGTTGAAAGGAGGAGGGAGAAATGTTGTTTTTCTTAACCTCTGAGAATAGGACAAGAAGCAATGGGCTTAAACTGCCGCAAGGGAGGTTTAGGTTGGACATTAGGAAAAACTTCCTGTCAGGGGGGTTAAGCACTGGAATAAATTGCCTGGGGAGGTTGTGGAATCTCCAGCGTTAGAGATTTTTAAGAGCAGGTTAGACAAACACCTTTTAGGGATCATCTAGATAACACTAAGTCTTGCCTTGAGTGCAGGGGATTGGACTAGAAAACCTCTCAAGGTCCCTACTAGCTCTATGATTCTATGATGAGTTCTCTTTCTCTGTGAAATGCCAAGCACACACGTGCTACTGAACATGTAAAACAAGCTGGTTAGAATAGAGTTCTCTACAAACACTTAAGGAATCACCAGCAATGACGGAAAAGGTAGTACAGAAAAAAACTGTTCTTTAAATGAGTTTTAAGCAAAATATTTTAGTTTTAAGCTTACTTGGCGTGCTCCTGTTATGTGTTTTCAATTGCATCATCAGACTGCATCTCCTATTCAAAGGCCTAATGTGCCCTCTGCTGTTTGAATTCTAAATTACTATAATTCCTAAAACCCAGGTTGCATTTAAAATAGATATTTTCACAATTAAAAAAATATTTTATAGTAAGTTCCAAATGTAATGGCATAAAAACACAGAAATTGATCATAGGCAAAACTGTTCAGGTATTTACAAAACTTTTCATGGTTAATGCAGAGACTGCTGTTATTTCAACGGTGACTAAAATATGATCTGTTAGCGCCATCTGGTGGTTTATACTATTTCATTTTTTTCTAATTCAAGCAAGTTGCTTTTTCTTTGAGTTTTCTCAAATAATAGAAATCATTTCTCATGATGAAAATGTTCAATGACTAACTTCTGAATAACCATTAACTCCGTGAACTGAAAAGTACAACTAGTTTATTTCAGCTTTGTAAAATTACCCTCATAGAACTATCACACTGCTTTTGATTTAGAGAAAATGTGATTGACTTAAGCCCTGATCCACCAAACACTTACACACCACACTTTGTCATGGGTGATCTAATTGAATTCAGTGGGACTACTCATATGCACAAAGTTAAGTACATGTGTAAACATTTGCAGAACTCGGGAGCCTAGTGTGTAGCAATGTTAGAGAGATTATGAACTGCTGTACAAGTTACTTTCTAAACTTTTCACTTGTTTTGAATGTTTGCTAGTTTAATTGACAAATTAGCACTTTTTTGTTATATTCACATAGTACATCATTTATATACAAAATTTTACATTTGAAGAAGCACATAATGCAACAAGAGGAAAAAGAAGCTGTCATTGAATTGGTGCCATTTATTAAAAGTTTCTTGGATGTTATATAAAAGGCAGGAACACTTTAAACTACTTGGTCCGAATCATAAAAGTTTTGAGAACAGTAATAAAATATAAGCATTTTCACCATAACAGTTTGAAAACCCAAGAGACAAACTGTGAAAGAAATACATTCAAAAGATTTTTTTAATAGCAGAGTGCCATCTGGTGGAATAAGAGAGTCCTTTCATATAGAAACATTATTTAAGGTGGTCAGTATCTCTCTGTTAGTCTATAAGGTGCCACAGGACTCTTTGCTGCTTTTACAGATCCAGACTAACACGGCTACCCCTCTGATTCTTCAAATCTTGAAACCAATGAGATAATGTAGAAATATTAAATAAGTTGCACACCAACAGACGAACTTCCTTGCTGAACAGTGGTATGATGTAAAGTTCATTCCTGAGAAAATGCATATTTAAGCATATTTATCAAGTATTTTCAGGTGTTAATGTGAAAAGCATGAGTTTGAAATTACTGATTTGTACATATCACAGGTCTCTGAGGTAAGTTTACAGCCTTTATGAGCATAGCTAAACTTAAGTTATAATACTTGAGTATCAACAAAAATATAGACCTTAAAATACCCACTGTATCCTCAAATTTCAATCCATAATGGATGACAACTTTGTCTGTCTTTCAAGACTAAAAATGCTTGATATGGCTGAGGGAAATTTGTTGAAGTATATCAATTAAAATCATTTACAAATAAGTTCTAATTGTGACATGTGACACTAGGCCTGACTCTGAATTTACAACCATTTTATACTGGATTAACTCCTGACTGATTTATGTGGAATTACTCCAGATGTAGATTAGTATAAGTGAAGGGAGAATCAGATACATTTTGTCTTACAAGATGTTACATTTCTCTGCCAAATATATTTCTTAAAGACTGTAGCTTATCAAACTGCATTGGCAATAAATGTGTTATTATATCAACACAATATAGATACATGTACCCCAAGTTTATGCTTGAAGTATGAAGAAAAATGAGGGAAAGATATATCTTGCTGCAGTGTAGGACTGGCACTGCATATAGAGAGGACAGTAGGTAAATGAAATTGTAGAAGTGTTCACTACACATAAAGGCCACATCATGGAGAATAATTGTTTTGGCCTCAAAATTTTACCTTCATATTCAAGTGACACTAAGCAATTATTTAAATCCTGAAGCACTGATATGTTTCTGTTAATACTCAGACATTTGTTCATTGATTCTTTGTCCTCATTCTTTAAGAAGGGCCTTAATTGGAGGGAAAGTACAATATTAAGTCAAACTGTAAACACCTAAAATGAGTTCCATATAAAGAATTAAGTGGATTAGCTGTACCAGTATGGTTGGTTATGGTTTTAAAGGAAGTTATTGACTGCACCTACATAAATGTCTCTGTTTAAGTGATTTAAAAGGAGTAATGTCCCAGAACTATGGATACAGATTGTAAAGGTTATGAGGACTATGGAAAAGCACATCACCTTAAGATTTGCTTTGCCTTTCACCTGTACTTCCCATAATATATAAACTTGTTAACCAGTGGTTCCAGCTTCCAGCAGGATGACTGTGAAGAAATCTAAAAATGAGTAACTGGAAGGGAAAATAAAATGTCTTTGCACTAAGCTATAGTTGCAAAACTAAAGAGCGAAATTGTGGTGGATGGGCCCAAAATTATCCAGTTAAGGAGGGCACTGGGTTCATCACCTGGGCTGTAAAACTTTAGAAATGCTACTAGCTGAAATCTCAGTGCTACTGGAGTATTTGTCTTGAAAATTCAGCTGCTGCATTTGCCACTTCTAGCCTAGTTCACCCACCTTAACTCCGACGGGATGAGGGTGGCCTAGTGGAAAGGGGGCTCTGTGCAAGGGACCTGGCCTTGCCTCCTTTCCTGACAAAAGCAACGTTGCCCTCTCGTGCTCACTGCGTTTCAAGTCGTGGTTAGACTTCGACACGATGGGGCTGGGAAATCAGAGCTCCCCGGGAGGGGGACGAAGGGGCTGCGCTACCTGTCACCTCCCTCCCATCTGCTGCAGCCCTGAGCAGCTCCAGGCTTCTCCGTCCGACGTGGAAGAGCTGGGCTGCTGGGGGCGGGGGAGGAGGCGGCAGTGTCGGCTGGGCTCACCCCGCTTTGTGTGGGGCAGCCCCGGCTCCTCCCGGCCCAGCAAAGGGCCCCGAGGCCCCGGGCGGGAAGGAGGGGGCCAGCAGCCACACGGTTGCGCAGGCGGTGAGCTCAGCGCTCCAGCCGCTCTGAACTAGGGGCGGTGCCTGGCGGGGGGAGATGGGGGGGTTGGGAGGGGGGCTGCCCGGGCAAATCCCATAAAGGGCGGCCCCGGCTGCCCCGGCTCCTGCACTCACGCCGCACCGCGGAGGCGCTCGGAGCCCAGCGAGTTTGCAAAGCAGGGACGCGCCCCCCTCCTCTCCCCCACCAAGCCTGAGCGCCGGGCAGGGCTGCGGACGTGCAACCGGCTGTGCCCCGACTCGGAGAGGAGACGCGCCGAGCCCGGCAGCTGGAGCCTCTCCCGCCACCGACTCTCTCGGCAGCGCCAGGACAGGGGGAGCCCAGCCAGCTCCTGCGCCCCGCAGCATCCTCCTCACCCGGCTGCTGCTGCGCTCCGGCCATGGCAGGGGCAGCGCCTCTGTAGGGACTCCGAGACCTCGCCGCGCTCCTGCTGCAGCCCCCTGAGCGACTGCCCCGAGCCTCTGCCCGGGCGCCTGCGTGTCGCCCCCGAGCCAGCTGCTCCCTGCGCTCCCCCCGCGCCTCTCCGCCCGAGCGCCGGCGTGCAGCATGGGGACAGCCCCTGCGCTCGCCTCCCTGCTGCTGGCGGCGCTGCTCTGCCTCTGCCCGCGGGGCGCTCGCTGCAGCCCCGGGCCGCGGGAGGAGCAGGAGCTGATCGTGCCCGTGCGGCTGGACTCCGCGGCCGCGCCGGCTGCCAAGAGGCTCTATCGCTTGGACGCCTTCGGGAAGCGGCTGAGCTTGGAGCTGGAGCCAGACAGCAGCTTCCTGGCTCCGGACTTCAGGCTGCAGTACTTGGGCAGCCGCCCCCGGGAGGAGGAGGAGGCGGTGCCGGAGCAGGGAGCCTCGCTCGGGAACCAACCCGCAGCCGACCTGGCGCGCTGCTTCTACTCCGGCACCGTCAACCAGGACCCGAGCTCTGCCGCCGCCCTCAGCCTCTGCGAGGGGCTCCGAGGGGCTTTCTACTTGCAGGGGGAAGAGTACTTCATCCAGCCGGCCAACGCCTCCCAGCAGCAGCTCCACCTCCTGCGCCGGCGGCTGCAGAGCCGCGGCCACCAGAGCGGCGGCTCCAAGTGCGGGGTGACAGACCAGAGCTCCCCCCTGGCCGCAGAGGGACAGCAGGCGCACGTGGGCCAGACAGGTACGGGGACCCAGCTTGGCTGCCTTGCAGCTTCTCTCCCATTTGATCTCGTAGAAGCCTCAGACAGGCTGATGACTTGAAATTGACACGTCCTCAGGGCGTGAATATCTCGTGCGTGTTGGAGAGAGAGACGCTGGGGAGGGATTTGCAAAAGAGCCTTTGGCTCTTGACAATTCCACCCTCCACTTCCGAGCACATCCCCGCAGACAGGGATGGGGAAATATTTTTTGTACTCCCTTCCAGCATATTAAGTATTTCTCCCTCAGTAACCTCTAGCTGTACTGGAGGTTGGTTTGGAAAAGGACAGAAGTTTAGTGCAATGAAAAACCGTATAGCCTACAAATATAGAGTGTGTGTGTGGATGAACTGTAGCCAAGACTGTCATCTCAATTGCATGTGCTTAAAATCAGGAATAACTCCTTTAAAGTCGTTTGAGTTACGCTGGTGTAAATGAAGAGAGACTCTGGCTCATTAAATAGGGGAGTAAACAAAACATAGACCCAAGCAGAGACACGTTTGTTGTAAATGTTGATCAAAGAATCTCACCCCCTAGTAATTAATGTACAGTATGTTAATTCACAAAAATGACTCATGACCCTGACACAGGTGTGTAGTAAAGAGAGGGGAAGTTATAGTGCCTGACAGCCCAGAAAGGGCGTATGAATGGGGGAGTTTGATCATCTGACTGGAGCAGCACATGGGAAGGGGGAGGAGAGAGGAGTGGAACTGAAAGTCAGACGAGGGCACAGTGTCCTACCAGGGTAAGAGGCGGTGCTGTTGCAGGGTCCCGGTAGCAATCGGGTTGCTTGGCAGGAGTCTCGAGTACTGCACTGTGCTTTCCACGTGGAGCCCAATGATCTCATTCAGACTTCTGAGTCATTTGCAAGGGCTCACATCATATGCTCTTGGCCAAGGCTGCTCTTTACTGCATCAGCAAAAGTAACTTAGTTAAAGCTGCTCAGGTTTCAGAGGTCAAAATTCAGCTACTTCAAATGTAGGTGTGCAGTCACAAGCCTCAGATTCCATTTTAAGATCATTCTGCCTTTAGTAATAAAGTAATGTAAAATATTTCCTGCCATAGATGCAAATTTTGTTTGTTACTGTATTTTGTTCTAGTTCCTTATTATAATAATTTACAGTAATGTTTCTGGACAGGCTATTCATATGCAATTTCCCCCTTTTTTCTTTTTTAATATAGAAACTGGAAGCACGAGGAAAAAAAGATTTGTGTCCAGCCCTCGCTATGTGGAAACCATGCTTGTAGCAGACCAATCCATGGCAGAGTTTCACGGCAGTGGATTGAAGCACTATCTCCTAACTCTGTTGTCTGTGGCAGCCAAATTATACAAGCATCCCAGTATCCGAAACTCTATTAGTCTGGTGTTGGTAAAGATTCTGGTCATCTATGATGAGCAGAAGGGACCTGATGTTTCTTCTAATGCTGCCCTTACCTTAAGGAACTTCTGCAGTTGGCAAAAGCAACACAATCCACCCAGTGACCGACATGCAGAGCACTATGACACCACAATCCTCTTTACCAGACAGGTGAGGAAAGGGGAGGGAAAGTTTGGTCTTTTTACAAACAAAGCACGCCTAACATTTTTAATTGCATTCTTCAGAAAAATCACATTTAAATTCAGTTGTCTGAGATTATTGACTCAAACAAGGTGGGATAATAATTAACCACCTTTTTGTAATGTTCTGTTACTTCAGATGAAAGGCACTTTGTATGCAGCATATTGCTGTTTTAATATATGGATTATTTATCAAGATTTACCACTGAAATTATAGAATAAGTACAAGCATTTTTGCATGTCCCAAAGGAGAATTTTGCCATAGTATCTACTGATATTCTGAATCTTTATGCTGTTTCCATAAGTAAAGGCAAACTGCCAAGGTTGACCCATTCTTGCCAAGGTTAAGTTTGACCGGGTTAAATGAAACTGTCTTCTTTTTAAAAGGACCTTTGTGGTGCCAAGACATGTGATACCCTTGGGATGGCTGATGTGGGAACAATTTGTGACCCAAACCGCAGTTGCTCTATCATAGAAGATGACGGATTGCAAGCTGCCTTCACAACTGCCCATGAACTAGGTAATTCAACTTTGACGTGAGCTTTGAATTAATTTAAACTAGTCTGATACCATAAAGTAAATATCTCATTATGTAATAGTCTGTATGTAGGGCCCAGTTCTGTTCTAAGCTCTTTCTAAAGTCAGTCAGTAGAAGACAATGGCATATGGCGGATTGCAGGAGCTGTAGATTTGACTTCAATTGCAGAAACACCATCTTTCTTAGACTGGCAAATGAGCAAGCAAAAATAAGGTGGCATCTGTTTAAAATGTTGGAACTATTCAGATAATCCTTTTAAATCTCTAAAATGCATTCAGTGATTAGTTCAAGACTAACATTTAAATATTATATGCTAATGCATAAAACAAACATCCTAACAATCTTTTTTTTTTTTTTAAGGCCATGTGTTTAACATGCCCCATGACGATGCAAAGCAGTGTGCCAATATTAATGGTCTAAGCCGGGATTCCCACATGATGGCGTCTATGCTTTCCAATCTGGATCGAAGCCAGCCTTGGTCTCCGTGCAGTGCCTACATGATTACAACATTTTTGGATAATGGTCATGGTAAGTGTATTAAGCTTTCTATTCACGTTTGTACACTTAGCTTTTGGGTGGCATCTAAATGTATCTTTGTTTTCTTCCTACTTAAATAAAAACTAAACTAAAAATGAAGCAGTCCCCTCCTGACAACAGTTTCTGTTAGAGAACTCCAGCACAAGGTTCTGCTTTTACTTGACTGCCAGTACCATTAAAGAAGTCTTCAACTGGTTCACATAATTGTTGGTTTAATGAAGGCTGAACAATTATTTGAACAAAAAAACTAAGTGCAGTCGAACAAATAAAATATTTTTTTTCCCATTCAAACTAGCTCATTGATTACTATTTTTTCTCCAGGTGAGTGTTTACTGGACAAGCCCCACAAACCTATACAGCTTCCCTCTGATCTCCCTGGAACTTTGTATGATGCCAATAGGCAGTGCCAGTTTACATTTGGAGATGAGTCCAAACATTGTCCAGACACAGCCAGCACATGTACAACTTTGTGGTGTACGGGCATCTCTGGAGGATTGCTTGTGTGCCAAACTAAACACTTTCCTTGGGCAGATGGCACCAATTGTGGAGAGGGGAAATGGTGTGTGAATGGCAAGTGTGTAAACAAGACTGAGAAGAAGCATTATGATGTAAGTATTTTTTAAAAAATCTAGAATATGCAATAATATATCAACAAGATACATAGTTTTGTTTCTGATAATGAGTAAATTGAGAGTGGTAGCTAATAAAACATAGAAGGAATCTTGTGCAAGGGGCTCAGCTTAATTAAGAGTTTTAGTGTGGTTGTTATATTATTTGTTATTTTTTTATATATTTGTTGTTTATCATTTTAGACCCCTGTCCATGGAGGCTGGGGATCATGGGGACCCTGGGGAGACTGCTCAAGGACATGTGGTGGTGGAGTGCAGTACTCCTTTAGAGAGTGTGATAATCCAATTCCAAAGAATGGAGGAAAGTACTGTGAAGGCAAACGGGTGCAATACCGTTCGTGTAATATTGAGAACTGTCCAGATAATAATGGTAAGTTGGAGTTGATCTCTGACATGGAGGAAGGGGATGTTGGGGGCAGGAGAGATGATAGGGGAGGTGGCAAGACAATTAAAGATGAAGATCTAATGTCTAACTAATTTTTCTCATATGTATAGGCAAAACCTTCAGAGAAGAACAGTGTGAAACACACAATGACATTTCCAAATCCCCTTTTGGAAGTGGACCTGCAGTGGAATGGACACCCAAGTTTGCTGGAGTCTCTCCAAAGGACAGATGCAAACTTGTCTGCCGAGCAAAAGGCACCGGATATTTCTTTGTTCTGCAACCTAAGGTATTTTTTAAAATGCGTGTTGTACATTAAATTTTAAGCAGGAATTCTTACCTTTTCTGATTATTTTTTACAGTGGAGTCAAAGGATGTGCAAACTAAAATATTTTAATCACAAGCTTTTAAAACATCTTAGACAGATTTTCCCTTCCTCTGTTCTACAGGTAGTCTAATCCCATCTAGATTTAAGCCCACTGACGGAACTTTTAACTATCCAGGTTCTGACTGTGGGTGACTCACCTCAACCTAAAATCAAATATACCTATTTTGTGAAGAAACCACTACAGTCTGGGTCTGAGAAAGCTTCCAGCAAAAAGAAAGAATCTTTTAACGCCATCAAGGAGACGATCTTATCTGAATGGGTTATTGAAGAATGGGGAGAATGTTCAAAGTCATGTGGGTCCGGTTGGCAAAGAAGATCTGTCAAATGCAGAGACCTTAATGGGCAGTCTGCCACAGACTGTGCAAAAGAACTCAAACCAAATGATCTCCGACCATGTGCAGACATGCCCTGCCCACAGTGGCAATTGGGAGACTGGATTTAAATATGTGGACATGATTCTTTCAAACTCAGTCACAGCTTTTTAAACTCACATACTCATCAGATTTTATTATACTGGGGTTTTTACAGAATATTGTGTTTCTGTTATTTTATTCAAATTTTCATAGGTCCTTCAGCCTCAGATTAAATATCAGCTCCTTGTCTCACATTCCTAAAAGGCTAACATCTTAAAACGGTCAAAAGGCAATACTTTTTAATGTAATATATTTAGGCAGTGGAATTGGAAACCAATGGCTTAGCAAGATTAAAATAAGGAATAAATACATTTTTTTAAGACTAGCTTCTACAGCTATATGCTAGGTAGGATACTGTTGAAAGGGCTATCAGTCCTTGTGCTTCATGACCCAAGACTCACTCAACTGGCTTCAGGAAGCAATGTCCTCCCTTTATATGGGCTTAAACAATTTAAAGTTGTCCCTTTGATAAACACTGACATTAAATCAATTTCTCATGTTACCACTGAGTTTTAGTGTTGCAAATGGAATGAAGTAGCACTGCATACTTTAAATGAATACGTTTTTACTTTCAACAGTAGCTATCTTCAGAATATGAAGGGGTGGGAGACATGTTGCATCCATATTTTAGTTTTATTATCAGTGTGTGCAAATAAAATGTCCGTGTTCTAATCAAAGGCACTATTTTTAATTTTTTTAAAGGTTGTGGATGGCACCTCATGTAGCCCAGACTCCACTTCTGTCTGTGTACAGGGACAATGTGTAAAGGCTGGCTGTGATCGTATGATAGGCTCCAGTAAGAAATTTGACAAATGTGGTATCTGTGGAGGCAATGGATCTACCTGTAAGAAAGTATCAGGCACACTCATTAGTGCAAAGTGAGTTTACAAATACTGTTACTCTTTTCATCTGCAGTAGTTAATATCTTGCAAGATAACCTTTCCATTTCAAAGACTGGTGTTGACTCAGTTTACTCTTGGAATTGAAAATTAATCCTTTTAAATCAGTTGATTAGTTATAATTTTTTAAAGTAAAATCCCAATTAAATTAAGTGCATCATACAAGGACCTCCTGTACTGTAGCAGTAATTTAGGATGCGATTCAACAAAGCATTTATGCACGTGCTTGTGTCCTATTGAAGTTAATTGGACTTGAGCATATGCATAAGGTAAAGCTCAAAATTTAGTGTTTTGCTAAATTGAAGCCTTAATCAGTGGAAGACTGAGGATTTAATATTTGCATTTTGTTCCCTATAGACCTGGTTATCATGATGTTGTCACCATTCCTGCTGGAGCAACCAACCTTGAAGTTAAGCAACGAAATAACAGGGGTTCACGACATGATGGCAGTTTCCTTGCTATTAAAGCTGCTGATGGCACATATATTCTTAATGGTGACTACACTCTATCGACATTGGAACAAGACATTACTTATAAAGGCAGTGTTCTGAGGTACAGTGGCTCATCTGCAGCTTTGGAAAGAATCCGCAGTTTCAGCCCACTGACGGAACTTTTAACTATCCAGGTTCTGACTGTGGGTGACTCACCTCAACCTAAAATCAAATATACCTATTTTGTGAAGAAACCACTACAGTCTGGGTCTGAGAAAGCTTCCAGCAAAAAGAAAGAATCTTTTAACGCCATCAAGGAGACGATCTTATCTGAATGGGTTATTGAAGAATGGGGAGAATGTTCAAAGTCATGTGGGTCCGGTTGGCAAAGAAGATCTGTCAAATGCAGAGACCTTAATGGGCAGTCTGCCACAGACTGTGCAAAAGAACTCAAACCAAATGATCTCCGACCATGTGCAGACATGCCCTGCCCACAGTGGCAATTGGGAGACTGGTCACCATGTTCTAAGACATGTGGGAAAGGATTCAAGAAGAGATTATTAAAATGTATGTCTTATGATGGCAGTATGTTGCCACAAGAAAGCTGTGACCCTTCAAAGAAACCTAAACACTTAATAGACTTTTGCAATGTTACAAAGTGCACTTAACCAGTATCGAGTTGGGAAAGCTAGAGATTTTTTTTTTTTCCCAGAACAGTGCACTGAAAACAAGAGAGTTAGCGATAGCATGTGTGTCTTGCATATAAAAGTCATGACGAGGATTCATTGAGAGGGGACAGTACAAATAATTTTAGGGTGATATTCCATCATAAAAATATCCTGCAAAGTACAGATTTGATAGCTTAGCAAGCCAATGTCACTGACTCTTTCATCTTCAGTAGAACAAGCCCTAAGGCATTATAATTTCCTTTAAGTCAGTTACAAGTTAAAGAAAACATAAGCAGGGGCCAAATGGAGTTTAAGTAAGCATTTCAGATCCCCCTTCCCGCCCCCACTTTAGATTTGTGTTGTGGTACTGTTCAAGTCCCTAGGTTTTTTATGTGGGTGGCTTGGGATGGCGGGGCAGAAGGGAGAAAATAGCTTTTGTCTAAGCTTAAAATAATTGGTCAAGGCTTACCTACCTCACAAAGGACAAAAAGCAGGATTAGAAAAAGGAGTTTCAACTACATTGTTCATGGCTGCTATTGTTTCAGAGATTAGTTTTATATAAAAATTAAGCCATATTCTCCACAAATAAAAAGTCAAAAATATCAAGAACAATCACTGTAACTTAACCTAACTTAACCTGCAGACAACTAGAATGTTCTATTTTTAAGCATCTTTGCATCACCCCAATGCTTCTATCCATTTCTCTCTTCCATGTTGATGTAGTCATTGTGACATGCATAACCTACAAAGCTGGAATAAGTGGCAATCTCCATGGAACAGGTACTCTCTAAAAGTTGTTGCTTTTGGTGCCTCCTGACCAAACCACTGGTTTCTCTGGTTCAACGTTGGTTCTACCATATTGTAAACGAAAGTTATGACAGTGAAGGTTTGAGCGCTATCTCAAGTTCTAACTTTTTACCGTGTTCCAGCCCATACTAGCTTACTTATTTGTGTTATGCTAGAGACAGATCAAAGGAAAAAGAAATTCCCAGTATGCATGGGAATCTCTAATATATGACATCTAATATTTTTATAGTGCTCAAATCACTTTTATAAGGCGGGAAAGACAAAGCTGAAGGATAGCGGGTCCATCCACAGCAGTACACTAGCAGTTGCTTAATTAAAAGTTTGTGCCAGTCCATAGACTATGAGAGAATATGGCTTTCCATATGTATATAGTAAAATATATTGGTATAGATTATATGTACTTTATAAGTATTTTATATTTCTTTACCTTCTGGGAAGGGTTATAGTTTGTAATAAATGCGTATAATGAACCTATTTATTTTTATACTTCCTGTGATCTTCTAAGTTATCGCTTTTTTTAAAAGGACATATAACAAGGATAGAGTATTTATACAGTATAATAATATGTTACTAGAAGTAATAAATGAACACTATGAACTTTTGAAATTGTGTTTTTATTTCTACTTTATATATTGATTTTTTTTTTTACTCCAGTGAAAGTACCAAAAATCTAGAGTAACATTTTCAAAAGTGACTAAGGGATGTAGGAGCCTAAGTTTTATATGTGCTTTTGAAAACTTTTTTCCCATAGTAAAAGAGTAATCTTGGGTGCCCAGCAGTGATTTCATTTTGGGGGAGGAAAATGGAATATGAATTAATTCAGTGGTCCCCAATGTAGTGCCTCTTGACGTTGCCACTTCTCAGCGGCATTTCAGCGGATGCTTGTCCGCCGGCCATGGTCCTCGGTGGCTCATCGTCCATCACCTGCCAGATGAAAAAGGTTGGGGACCACTGAGTGAATTGGTATTATTGACTTTAATCAGCTTACAGATGGGACAGAACTTGTTCTGTCAGCTTGTGTTTGTAACCAACAACATTTCTACTAAACTAGCTAATTTACCTGCACTACTTAACATATTTTAAAATGTATTACTGGGAAAGATGCATTTAAGTTAATAATAATTAACCAGAAGTCAGAGGTTCCCGTAAGCAAACTTCTTGAGGGTATGGTAAGCAAACTCTTTTAATTAGAAGTGCATTTTTAATGAACTGCTCTAAAATTTTTTAATACGTTCAAGAATGCAAATCAGAGTTTAAACATCCAGAAACTGAATTTTGCTCCCTTGACTCAAACCCAATGCCCACTGAGCTCAAGAGAAAAACTACTATTGAAGTCAATGGGAATTTTTGTCTTTGGCTCTGAAAGGAGCAGGAGTATACCCAGTGTGAAAATTGCAGGTCATTTCCTGCTCTCTGAAATCCAGCTGAAGTTACATCTGTTAAGGGAAAGTAAAATTTGGTACCATGTCCTTTAGAAAACTATTAAAGGTGCCTTGACAAATGTTTGGCCTTCTGTGTTGTGAAGCAGTAATTATGTGTTACTCCAGGGGTGATATCCTGTCCCTGCTAAAGTCAGTTGTACCAGGATTTCACTCCTTGTGCAACATGGTACCTTTTCCTTGCTATGTTGGCCAGGGGACCTGAATTTGCACTAAATGTGATTGTTGTTAAAATATTTTGTAGTGTTTATTTCTAACGTTATTTGTGGTTTCAATTCCATGGTCTTTCCATGAGAATTGTAGGAGTAAATATTGTTTTAGTGTATCTTATTTCCACTAACATTAAAAAGTAGCTTTTTAAAAAAAAACAAAAAACACTACAGTTGATAGGTGAGAAATCAAATGTATAGCAGTTTGCAAAAAAGACCGTCTGTTTTAATTTTACATAGCACCTCTCCTCCATATCAAATATATTTTCTAACAAATACTAAGTGCACATAGCCTAAGTGCTTAGTTATTCTTGCACAGTTCATGCTTGCAACTCGTGAACCTAGTGAGTTATAGTAATAAAATTCCAGCAGTGTGCTGTAGCTAAGAAATGGACTTGGGCCCAAGATCTCTGGTGGGTAGTCAGTGCCTTACCCATACTACATACATCAACCAAGAATAACTGTGCTGTGTAGGGCTAACAAAACAGGGGAAGTTGTTTCTCACAAGCATATCTATGTCGATTAAAGGCATTCCATGGGGCTGACATCCTCTCCCCACTCCCAATAAAAGGCTGAAAAGGCATTTTTAGGGAGGGAAATAGTATTTTAAACATACTCTTTCAGGCTGAAAGGAGCTCAAGCAAATTAAATGCAGCAGATCCATATTGTTGCAAAAAGTTTCATAAGCCCTTTTATTTCTCTCTATACATTTCTAAAGTGCCTATGCCTATATTATGTGGGTACTCTAATGATTAGAATGGTCTGTATCTTTAGCTAAGATGTAAATGAGTTGGTGGAGGGGTGGGAATCTAAATATATTTGTCCTATATTAGAATTAAAGATATAAATGGCAATAACGATTTTATTTGCATTCATAAAAATGTAATGAAATAATAAAATGTTATGATAGGCTATTTGCTATGTTGGTGTTTGTGGCACAATGAACACAATCACAGCAGTGCAAAGGTCAGGTCACTACTGAAATATGTAGCTCAGTGGACCAGGATTACATTTTTAAATTGTAGCTTTCTAGTTAGAAAATAGTAGCCATAATATTTTTCTTTTATCAGCTGTACTATAACACTGGAATATGGCTGGTAAAATCATTTTTTTAAAAGGCAGGGGGAGGATTTGGTTACTGAAAGAGCATGTACCAAATACAGTACTACATTATTTTAAACAAATGTAATTAAAAGAAAGTCTAGCACCATGAAAGGATACTCTCTTATGTGACACAGCAAGGGAAAAATAAGCAAAATAAACTGGACATGATTTATCTGTGTGGCAGTTGAGATTGCAAAGCAATTAAACTATATCCTCTGTAGTAAGAGTCTGCCAATTTATAGTGCTTATTGCAAAGGATTGGCCTGCACAGTATTCCTTGTGAATGCACCTTTTTTGAGTAAGAACCTCTAAACATTATTACCGACTTATTTAATATGAAATTAGGTACAGAAATAAAGAGATAGAAAGGCAGAGTGTGTGTTTATTTAGAGGACATTTTAACATAGGAAATAATCCTTAAAGGTATCAAAAGCACTTTGTTAGAACCTGATCCAAAACTCTTATTTAAATAAATGCAAAGTGTCCTATTGTCTTCACTGAACTTTGGAGAAGGCCTTTTGCAAACTCCAGATGGACTAATTTAGCCCAGCTTTACTAGTTTCCTCACCCAACAGATTCAGAGTTAATCACCACAAACACTGTAACCTGCATGCCCTTTCCCTTTAGGTTCATACCTGACATTGTTCATTGGCTGTGTAAGTATCTGGCCACCTCTCTAGTAAGGCAAATAATGAGCAGGCACTACCCTCTTCTCATCTACCATTTCCTTCTGTTCCTTGATGTTCTTATTTATTCTCCTCTTCTACCCACATCACTCCCACCCCTCGTTTTAAATTGAGGTTTAATTCCAATTGGGTACAGATGAAGAGGCAATCTAGTTACAATGCTTTTCTTCAGCAGATCCCATTTTTTCAGTTTAACCCTTCGGCAGTTGAGGAGGACATTTATCTAGATTTTAACTGAGCTAAACTTGGCTATCTTAGCAATCCCACCAGCTTGGATTTATTGCCAGAAAATGTACAGGTGTATCCGAGTCGTGTGGACACAGGAGAGGAACCATGAGGCATAAAATATTTTATGCAGAATGGGCACTTCCAGGTAGCTAAATGAATTAAATCTGTTTATCTTAATCATCCTCTAATTCAATGCTCTATGCTATACTGTGCCAATCCATCCAAAGACTGCACTATCTTCCAGTTACTAGTAGGAACTTATCTGGTGCTAGAGCAGAGGATAAGTGAGAGGAACAGCAATTACAATAACATTTCTTGAAGTACATAACTTCTTTCACTATGGGTTTTCCAGGTACTAAGGTTCTGTGGTCCAAAGTCTTTGGGAGCCTTTTGGTAGAGTTCTATGAGCTTTGAGTCAGGCCTTAAATCTTGTAAGATTACTAGACTCAAAGAATCCTGTTTTCAAATTTGGGCATCTGAGTTAGGAAGCAGATGGGCATTTGAGTAGGAATGTGGATATGTAAGTTCCCTCTGCAGCTAATTAGAATGTCAAACTGTATGGCATTTGGGAATCCAATTAATGCTCCCCTATCTGGGAAACAGACGCATAGTCTGAAATAGGGACAGATGTCATATACAGTATGTCAGTGGCAGGACTAGGATATTTGGAGCTGAAATTTTGGTTTAAATAATCGCCATATTACTAAAAGCAGAATTAAAAAAGGGCCTAATTTGATCCTAGAGATAGAGATTCAGGACCTAATTCAACATTATTTCAAATGTGTTAATCATTGATGGAAGACACTTCATGCAAGGCATGCTGCTATATTCCCATCCCTATGATCTAAGCATAGTTGTGAAAGTAAAAAAGTATATTCTTACCTGAATCACGCTTTTTCTGCTGTTCTGCTGATTGTAATTATGTATGGTTTCAGACTATAGACCATCATAAATGTTTTTGAATGTCATTTTGAAACAAAATAATTTAATAAATATAACTTCTAACCTTGTATAAAAAAGTTGTTGAGAGAAAAGCAAGTGGTAATATTACTCATAAACTTCTACTTGTTTGTCCATCTGTAATGTGGCTATAACAAAGAGACACAGTGAGGTTAACTGATTTGCCCCAGGTCATACAATGAATCAGTGGTAGACTCTGTGTGTGTATGCGCGAGGGAGACCCTAGGAATCCTCCTGGACTTTTATTCACAAGTTTATACCATATTAACAGCACAACACATCTTAACACAGTAGTTTAGGAAAGGAAATAGAGAAGAACACTCTGTCCAGCAGAAGCTGCAAGGGAAATTCAGGAGAGCAGATGATAATTACCAAATCTGATATATGAGCTAACAGTCCCCCCTTAATATCTACCTTCTGCACTTCAGCAGCCTATGAGATTTCAGATGATACATTGTCTCTACATACAAAAAAAAGGACAGAAATTAAAAATGGAACTGTACTATTAAATGAGAAAGCCCTATGTGCCTGGCACAACACCCACTCAGTGAAATCAGCAGGAGGACTCCCATTGACTTGAGGTGCATCACAGAATAGCACTTTCTATATATAAAAATAGTAGATTATTCATTTTCATTTTTTTAAAATGAACCAAGTAGGTATACACCAGTCAGTGAGGCACTAATTCAATTTCATTGTCATGTGGATAAGATTCAAATATTAAAAGTTAGACATGAAAAAGTTGTTGCATGCAATTGCAAACATGCCTGAGGCTATGTCTACACTTCGCAGCTTCTAGCAACATGGCTATGCCACAACAGCTGTGTCACTAAAAGGCGCACAGTGTAGCTGTGGTTTGTCAGCAGGAGAGCACTCTCCTGCCAACAAAAAACTTCCACCCTCAACGAGTGGCGTCAGTGTTGTCGGCAGGAAAGTGCTGCCACCGACAGAGCACTGTTCATATCGGCGCTTTTCATCTGCAAAACTTTTGTCTTTTGGTGGTGTGTGTTTTTTTGAATACCTCTGAACGACAAAATCTTTCTTCATATGGGAGCTATTCCATACACCTAAACATTTTTGTTGCCTTTCTTTGTACTTTTTCCAATTCTAACATATCTTTTTTGAGAGGGGACAACCAGAACGAAAGCCAAGGTGTGGGTGTACCATGGGTTTATATAGTGGCATTATCATATTTTCTGTCTTATTAGCCATCCCTTTCCTAATGGTTTCTGACATTCTGCCAGCTTTTTTGACTGTGGCTGCACATTGAGCAGATGTTTTCATAGAACTATCCACAATGACTCCAGTGAGTCCCTGAGAACAGATAAGTGACCTTATCCTATGTTGTGTGACTGGCCCTACGCTGCTAAAAGTGAAGATCAAGAGCCTGTAGCGGGGAGAGGGATGCAAATAGTGGCACAAACTTAGAGAAAGTCCCAAACTCCATCTGGCGAGGGATTGGAAAGCTGTGCTTTAGAACCTTTGGCAGGCGGCAACTGGGAAGCTATAAAGCAATATTTATTTTGTTCCAAATATTGGTTTATTTCCTTCATTTACACAATCCAACTGACATTTGTTTAATAATAAAATGAAATTAATTTCTCCCTTTTTGAGGAGATTTGGAATTTGTGGGGTGGGGGAAGGCAGCAGATTAGGAAAGATGAGGCTGAGGCAATATAAAAAAGGGATTATAAAGAAAATGTAAGTGTTCTATCTATATTGATCCAAAGGGAGAATAGGGGCTTTGAGGCTCTTGAAGGAATTTCCCTGTGAAATATTGCAGCAGGAAGAGTGGGAGCTTTGAGTATCTCTAGAAGTTTGGCTGGGAGGAATGGGGACTGAGAGAGCCAAGATATTCTTGGGTCCCATCAATTTTGATTTATGGAAATTCCAGTGGGTTTTTTGGAGATTTGACTGAGTCTGCTACCAATCTGCTAACCCTGTGTATCTCACAGCTGGACTGGAAAAAATTTCCCCTCCCTCTGAAACAGTCATTGGATTAGAAAATATTCCAACCTGAAGAGAGCTATTTTCTGGCCTCACAAAGCAATCAGATGGAGACGCTGAGTGGTCAGGGAGTGTGTCTGGACTCTAAAAAGATCCAAGCCTAATCCAATCAAATCCCATGTTTAGAAAATTTGATAATATGCCAGCAGTGAGAGTAACATTTAACACAAGCTCAGAACAAAATAATTATTCTTATTGGAATCACTTACTGTAAACCTCTTTGTTTTCAGTCATGATACATATTCTCTCAAATCTAATGCAAAGGAGATTGCAGATAAGAACAATGGCTAAGATCTGTGGGATAATCACCTCCACCTCACATTCCCTCTCAAGGTAATAGATGGCGGGTTCTCCTGGGGATTTTTTGAAACTATATAGCAGGTTTCACCCTCTAATGACTGTCCAATCAGTACCAGCAGGTCGACTGTAAGTGGGGAAGAGGACATACCTCTGTAGGGAAGACAGATTGCAGTGCCTGATCAGTCAGAGTAAGTGGTTAGGGAACATAAGAACATACATAGTACAATGGACCTAGTGGCCCAGTGCTGTCTGGGTCACAATAACGGTGGTGGGGGAGAAGCTAGCTCTTTGTCTCTAGGAGTGCCTTGGCTGAATGGAGTGAATTGGGGTGGATTCAAAAGGAATTCTACCTTTGAGAGTGAAAAATAATGTGCTATTTCATAAATGTTTCCATGCTCAGACCCTGCCTTGGAGTCAGGGCAGGATTAATGCACGGGCTTTAGGGGCTGCAGCACGGGGCCCCAGCCTAAAGGAGGCCCCAGCGCAGCAGGGCTTAGGCAGGCTGCCTGCATGCCATGGCTCCAAGTGCTCCTGGCTGTGGCCACCCGCTGGCACATCTCTGTGGCCCCTGGCGGTGACAGGGGGAGGTGGCTCCATGCACTGCCCCCACCCCCAGCACAGTCCCCACAGAGGCGGCGCTTGCAGGGGCAGGCAGCGAATGGAGGCACGCTGTCCTCCTCCCACCAGGAGCATGCAAAGACATGCCAGCAGCCGTCTGCTTCTGGGATTGGTGTGGGACCATGGCATGCAGGCAGGCAGCCTACCTGAGCCCTGCTGCACCGCCAGCCGGGAGTCGCCTGTGGTAAGCGCCTCCCTGACTGAGTCTGTACCTCGCATCCCCTCCTGCACCCCTGCACCCTGCCCAAGACCAGAATCCCCTCCTGCATCCAAACTCCCTCTCAGAGCTCTCACCCCACACCCTCTCTTGCATCCCAACAGTCTGCCCCAGCCTGGAACCCCTATCCTGCACCCAAACTCCCTCCCAAAAAGAAACTAATATAACAGCTGTTCTAAGGTAAATCTAAATAGCGTACTTCTTAACTTAACTGTATTCTACGTTTTACACTGAAATGTAACCACAGAAAGGCTTTATGTTAATTAAAAGTCAAATTTAGTACAGCTTTAATAGCCTCAATGCCATAAATGTGATCATTTTGTTTTAAATTAGGAAAGAAGACTTATATACAGAGTCCTCACAACATTTAATAGCCCCGGGTCCACAGGAGAGTTAATCTGGCCCTGTTTGGGGTTTTCACCCAGCTACTTTGTGAGAGGGAACATAGATCTTCCTAGTTTTGCAGATCATCCTGATTTAATCTCCTCTCTTGGGGAGACCAGGAGTAAATTGTTCAGGCTTGAAATGCAGAGATTCAGAGTATCCATAGCTTTTGAGGCTATGAAGATTTGTCCTATTGCAGAATGCTGGGAATGTAGTAGTGGATACTCAGAGGATTCTGGGAGTTTCCAGTGCCAGGAAAGTGAATTCTGAGACTTTTATTCAATTTCATCTGGAGATCAGGAAAGAGATTCTGGGACTGGTGATGTGTTTCTACCCAACACCTGGACTACTAAGAGATAATGATTGGATTTGGCTACCTTTGCAGTGGAGGAGGGACATTTAACCCACGGAGGTACCTATCAAACAAACTAATAACTTGCTTTTTCACCTGTCTTTCTGCCTATCTAGATGTCTGCAATTCAAACTCTCAGGGTGGCTTTATCTTTGCCTGACTTTGTACTTCAGTGGCTCCCTGCCTATTTGCTTTACCTATTTACTTTGTTGCCTGGCAATTCCCATCCTGCTTTGGTTCTGCCTAAGGCTATGTCTACACTACAGCAGCTACAGTGGCGCAGTTGCACCAATGCACCTGCACCACTTTTGTGCTTCTGGTTAAGACACTTTAAGCTGACAGGCAAGCACTCTTCCTTAATAATTCCTGCCTCTGTGAGAGGCGGTAGCTATGTTGGTCAAAAAGCCAGACATAGTGCTGTTTACACTGGCACTTAGGTGGTATAATTTACGTCACTTAGGAATGTGGATTATTCACATTCCTGAGCAATGTAAGTTATACTGAAGTAATTTATAGTGTAGACATAGCCTCAGTGTCTGACTAGTGAGCTCCTCTTTGCTTTTTGTTTGGATGTTTGAAGGAAACCCTAGAGACTAGCCCTGATTCAGTGGCTGTCTCTGTCTGTGCATGCCAAGACACCAATCCACCTCCCCTTTCGTTTCATATTGAAGGGAGGACACAGTCAATGGCTCCACCACTGCTCCACCCACCTGTTGACGGGCTGAGGGTGGGGAACAGGTACAGAGCCTGTGCTTTACCACACCTGCTTAGGCCAAGATGCGGACAGGCCATGCAGGAGGTACGTATTTCCTTTAAACTCTCTGTGTGGCCATATAAGGCATGAGCTGGACCTAAATAACTAAATAAAATCTTGCTTTTTCAAAATATTTTAAACAATAGGCAGCATGTGAAACTCTTCCAGTTGTTTGCTGATCTCTCAACTGAAAGTAAGTGAATTGATTTAGACAGTTTTGTGTAAGTGCCAATAAATATACAATATAGAAAAAATAAAGTTTTGCCTCAGTGCCATTTCAGCTGGCTAAAGTAATTAACTCCCCTCAATAAGGTTTATGACGGAAAAGCTGACAAAGCTTAAATAAGACCCAACAGAGTCAGTAACACTATAATGTGAGAGGATTGCAGCAATATTTTTGAAGACACTGTTCTATGCTAATTTTAAATTATTTTAAATTAAAGTCCTCTGAAGCTTAGATGTGAAGAAAGACATTCCCATTCAGAAGCAACAATTACTGCAGACTTCTTTAAGCCTTTATGTAACATGTTATAGTCATTATGTACAGACATTGTTCCCTAGCAATAAACTGTCTGTACTCTACAGATGCACAACTTCTTCAAAGGGACAAAACTGCCAGCGTATGGAAAAATTCTAAGGAAAATTTCATAACATTTGATTTCTTCCGCATGGAGTGATTTTCCACCATAGTTTGGTCTTTTAATCTTGACAGCAGAAAAGAGAATGGGGCAGAAAAAATGATTTGTTAATGATACATATGTTAATAGTAAACACAAATTCCATTATATTTTACAGGGAGCACAATCCTGCAGTTTTTCTCGCATGAGTAATGCCACTGAAGTCAATGTGACTACTCACATAAGTAAGGGTTATAGGACTGGATCCATTAGTCTTAGCGAAGAGAAGTCAAGGAGTGCCTGATGAGGACCATAGCTGGTAATGGCACAGTCAGCACGTGAGATGTGTTGTTGTTTTTTGAATGACTTTAAATATTCCAGATTTCCAGCTAAATTGCAATAGTGGGGCTGAGGGGAGGCAGAGGGCAAAGGTCATGTTAAGCCATCTTCATGCCCCCTGATCCTGAAGAGCAAGCCTCAGGGTTTTTCTAACTTACACCTGGCTGCTCATGGCCCCAGAGGGCTGTTCTGGAATTCACTGATCGATGGTGAGACATAAAGATTCAGTGGAAATGCCTCCTACACCAGAAGGGGATGAGGAAGGATATAGTATAGGAGCCATTACAGCTGCTCTACACCACCTGGGGATTCTCCTATGTAAGAGAAGTCCTCCACAGGCCAGATATACCAGCTTTACAGCTTTTTTTGTCCCATCAGAGCAGTGGAAAGTAGCTGGAGAAGGGGTAAGGATTTGGCCCAGAATTGCATGTTTATTTTTTAAGTCGCACCTACTGTCTAATTCTGCAGCCTGTACTCATGGGATTGCTCCTGTGAGTAAGGACTGCACATTGGGAAATCAATTCTTGCTTGCATATTGCAAGAACACACACACACATAAAGGCAAGAGGCATTTTCTCCAGAAGAATAACTCTCATAAGCCCCTCTTAGCCAATTTTGAGTACAGTGTAGAGTTATTTTCCATGTATCACAGAAGCAGTAATAGTTTCCAAGGTAATTACATTGCTTTGTGGTAATACAATGTCTTCCTGTGTCTAGCCAGTAGCATGGATGTGAAGCTGTACAGATACACAAGGTTCAAGCTTCCTAGGCTGTTGCTAAAACTTTGTCTGCACCTATTATGCCCAGTACATACGGATTAGTAGAATGCTATCCAGAAAACTGATACAAGAAGTTTACCTTCAGAATAAAAAACTGGGCTTAGGTCGGTCCTGTGATCATCAGAATTAGCCATAGCTGGATGAATTCAGAGTTATCCAAATACAGTAATAGTCATCAAATGATACTGTACCAGTACTGAAGGGGTGGAAGAAAGAGGGAAATATTTCGGTAATTACTCTGTGTCTGTTGGTGAGAAGGTTTTACAAGGACTACCTCAGCAAGCCAGGGGACAAAAATGCCAAGCCTGTGTAGATACTTGGAGTCTTGGACACCTAAACATTCTACATCCATTCCTGGGAACAAGCAGCTTTCACTTATACCCAAGTCATCCATTTTGTCTCGTTACTCCCCCTTGCTCCCATGATACTTATTCCATGCTTTAAGTACTGTAACTGGTCACCTTGTAAACACACTTAAGAGACCACTTTCAGAATATGGGGGTGTAGTGGCTAGAACATTGGAGAGCTTTCCCTGCAATTCCTGCTCCTGGCTGCTAAACACAGGGAATGAGGGCAGAGAGACTGTCTTTCCTGTGATGTCAGGGCTCCCCATGCTGGCACCCAGGCTGTGATATTGAGCGGTGAAGTGCCTGATCTGCGGAGTGCAAGAAGTAGACTTGGAGCTCTGGTGGGGGGAAAGACTGAGATCAGATAAGGAGCCCGGTGAACGAGAGAGATTGGGATTGGTCAAGGATCCCCAACGTAAACTGAGAATGTAACTGGGACCTGGAACCAGATGAAGACTGGAACCTGGACTCAGAGCCCAAGATAGGAGTCTGGGATAGTTTGGACAAGGGAACTGGGATCAGAAGCTGGGGATGGATGGGAAGACAGATTGGATGAGAAGTCCAAGGGTGGGGGGGAAACAAACTGGCTGGACAAGGAGACTATGACCAAGAGAAGAAGCCAAGGGGAGTTGTGAAGAGATTAGGAGTGGGAGATGGGGCAGGGGAACTTGGACTCAGATCAAAAGGGAAGAGACAGGGAGTGGGGACAAGGAGCTTGGCAGTGGCCAAGGGATGAAGGTTATTTGGATAAGGAGCTTAGGAGTGGCTACTAGGGCTGGCTGGGCAGGGAGGAAAAGGGGTCATGCTGAAGGGGATGGGGCAGAAGGATCTATGATCACTAGTGAACATTTCCCTCAAAACATGAAATAGAAGCCAGGATTCTTGAGTCTCACTGTTCCTTGTTTGCAAGTGAATAGCTGTGAACCTGCTGGGAAAGGGTGTGTCTTGTGTACTGGGTGGGCCATGGAAGATGATGACCCTCCATTACTGCCAGTTATTCTGTTCACTCAGGTGCAGAGGTCTGAGTGGTGAATATAAAGTTTCTAACCCTGCTGATGAGCAACATGGGGGTCAGTGTGGTTCCACATGATGCAATTACAGGGTTTTTTTCTGTTTGCTTTTTTTTATTTATTCACCCAAAGGTTCATAGCAAGCAAAAAAAGGATAAAACAATAGAAGGGCATATATCTGGGTCTTAGCTAAACTTTATTCTTTCCTTGCAAGTTTTAGGTACATTCCACTCAGCCCAGACACTCCTACTCCTGGCCTGGGTGAGACAAATAGCCCCTGCCACAGTATCTCAGTGTCTTTCTATCAGTTTCAGCTGCTGTTTACTCACCTCCCCTTCCTCTCCAGAATGGAGTCTTTAATACCCTCTTGCTCCTAGGCTTGGTCTTGGGAAAAATTAACCTATTAACCAGGGCAGAGTCGGCAGGTGCATATTTCCCAATTAACAGCTTCCCCATTGCTTCCTTAAGGACCCTTGGTATTCTCACTGGCAGTAACTTATCTGTCATTGTTTTATTTCCTGTTTGTTTCTTCCACAATTGCCTCCTTTGATTTAACTGCATGTAATCAGGCAGGTAAACTGAGGTGCACATTATATTCTTAAAAATAAAACAAACTCCCTTATTCTCCATATCAAATAAACTGTATTAGGGTCAATATTGAAAGCAATTATGCATGCGCTTAACTTTGTGCACAGGAATAGTCGTACTGAAATCCGTGGGTGTAATGTAAACCATGTGTATAAATGTTTGCAGTTTTGGGGCCTCAGTTAACTTGTGGAGTAGCTGTCATTATGTATCAAGATGCTGGTGTGGTTTCAGAGACTGAAGGTCATTCTCCATTTTAGAACAGACTCAGACTGGCTAAAGCTTACAGCAGGCTTTCACTGCAGTGTTATATCTTGTTTGCAGGATAGCCAGCTCTCATGATGGTTGGGGGGGGGGGGGTTTAAAACCCAACTGCTGGAATTAAATTGCATGAAAATCTCAGCTGTCATTTTTTAAAAAAGTTTCTAGCCCTTGTTTGATGAGAAAAACTTGAAAATGTGAAGTGTGAGCATCCTATGAAGCTCAAAACCCACAAAGTAAATACAAAAAGCAACACTTATATATAATATTTTAAAATCTCACAATTTTTAAACCAATCTCATAATTTTTTGGACCTGACTCATGATTATTGAACTCCTGGGGTTGGCAATACTGTTTAAGTAAAATGAATTTACTTGTTAAATGCAAGCTATTCATGCCTTAATAAGGAGTAGAGCACAGTTACTCTTGTGTACAATTACTCTTATTGTCTGTCAGTGTCACAGATCCGGAAGAGAGAGACAATGGTCATTTCCATCTTCACCTGATAGTTTCATTTCAGAGTTTCTGATGAGTTTCTCTCTCTCTCTCTCTCCATTAACTGTCCTCTTCCAAAGTTTCTGTGCAAAGGGCTCTACTTTCTTAACACTATTTCAGGATGGTTTAGGAAGCAGGAGAAGGATTCCTCTTCTGTGTAGGAAGAGAGATTGAGGAAGTGCCTGGGGAAAAGACTTGCAAAGCTTCTAAAACAAAGTCTGTTGGATGAAGTTTTGCAAACACAATTTTATAGCAGGTTTCAGGGAACAATACAGCTCCTGGTGAACAAAGGGTTAACTTCAGCTCTTGCTTCCCTCCCCTCGCACAGGTGTTGAGGGGAAGATCTAAAGAAATGGCTGCTGGGGGAGGGAGGGGCAGAGAAAATAGAACTACACATTTCAGGTTATATATAGGACAAGATTTAACCCTAATTTGAGGAGTTTTCTGTTTAATTTCTGTTTCACTTATTTTACTTTCTTGTTACAAACATTAGCTCTTAAGGAAAATATCTTGTTGACTGT
Organism: Gopherus flavomarginatus; assembly: GCF_025201925.1. NCBI lineage: Eukaryota > Metazoa > Chordata > Testudines > Testudinidae > Gopherus > Gopherus flavomarginatus. The sequence continues at coordinate 197,928,905 of NC_066617.1, read as the reverse complement.
AACTATGTTTTTCTTTTCAGTCTCTGTTTTCAATATCCAGAGGGTTAAGGTTCATTATGTGCTAGATTTCTTGCAAGTTCATCTACATGGTTCCAATTACCTGGTGAGTAGTTGCTGTGATATATACTAATTTATGTGTTCACTTTAAACATCTAACAAGATTCTGCAGTGTTTTGGGGTTCTCTAATCCAACATTTCCACTGTAGCACTATTGCATTAGCTTGTGGTATTGTGTAATATGTCTATCATCACAAAAACTTATGTCATCACTGTATCATAAATTAAATGCTGCGATGGATCAGAAAATAAGCAGACCTTGGTAATTTGGTAATAGCATGATTCACTGCTATTCAGTAGATACAAGTTTGGAAGTGAACTTTTTAATTATAGATCTTATAGCTGATTCATGAACTATGGGTGCAGGGATCCTCTTTTTTGTTTTTACAGTACCTAACAGTGGGATTCTGGTCCATGACTGGAGCTCTTAGATCATATCACAATACAAACAATAATAATTAATAAACAGTAACAATATCAGGATGAAGGGCCAGATTCACCACTGTCCTACATGTTGAAGGGGTCTTTTATGTATATTGTTATGTAAAGTGTTAAATGCTACCAAATCAGAATGGTAGCATCACCTTTATGTTGGTGCAAATGACTTGTACAAGGTGCAGAGTAATAGTGAGATGGGCCTAAATCTTATGGCATATGTGACAAATCTGATTTATTAGCTGATTAACAGAGATTTAATGAGACTGAAAAGAAGAGCCCATGTGCACACCCCAGATAAAAGGTTTGCACAACACCTGGAAAAAGTTCATCTGAATATAAGGTTCTTGAAATTCAAAGGGAGTACAGGAGAACTGAATGTTCTCAGGCATGGTAGGATTGACTTTTGCCCATGCTGCAGAAGGGATACTTATTGTCATAAGACCAAGAAATCCAACAGAGCAAAACAGCTCTTAAGGGTATGCCTACACTATGAAATTAGGTTGAATTTATAGAAGTTTATTTTTTAGAAATCCATTTTATATAGTCGATTGTGTGTTAAGACCATTAAGACTATTAACTCAGCGGAGTGCGTCCACAGTACCAAGGCTAGCATCAACTTCCAGAGTTTTTCACTGTGGGTAGCTATCCCACAGTTCCTGCAGTATCTGCTGCCCATTGGAATTCTGGGTTGAGATCCCAATGCCTGATGGGTCAAAAACATTGTCGTGGGTGGTTCTGGGTACATGTCATCAGGCCTCCCCTCCCTCTCTCCGTGAAAACAGCAAACAATAATTTCTAGCCTTTTTTCCTGCGTTACCTTTGCAGATGCCGTACCACAGTAAGCATGGGGCCCGCTCAGCTCACTGTCACCATACGTCTCCTGCGTGCTGGCAGACGTGGGACTGCATTGCTACACAGCAGCAGCTCATTGACTTTTGGCAACAGACAGTGCATTATGATTGGTAGCCGTCGTCGTCATCTCTGGGGTGCTCTTTTAGCCAACCTCGGTGAGGTCAGCCAGGGGCGCCTGGACATAAATGGGAGTGATTCCAGGTCATTCTCTTTTTAAGTTTAGTCTCCTGGAGTCCTGCCTACAGTCGTACTGCACTGTCTTCTGGCAAGCAGACAGAAGACGACGATGGCTAGCAGTCGTACTGCACCATCTGCTCCCAGCCTGAGATGGAGTGGATCAAAACAAGAAAGAGACCAGATTTGTTTTGTATTCATTGGTATTCATTTGCTCCCCTGATCCTCCCTCCATGAAATCAATGACCAATAATCATTTTGGTGAGGTCTGTCAGGGGCACCTTAAAGTTTAATGGAGATTCGGTCCTGCCTGGAATAGTGGGGGGGTGGGGAGAGGAATAGCTCAGTGGTTTGAGCATTGGCCTGCTAAACCCAGGGTTTTGAATTCAATCCTCAAGGGGGCCATTCTGTGTGACAGTTGTGTGTGTTTCTTCTTGATGAAAGCCCACCCCCTTTGTTGATTTTAATACCCTGTAAACCATGTCATCAGTCAGCCCTCCCTAGGCACTGCTGCAGGTCCCTGTTATAGCCTCTGTCCTTCATGCCCTTGGAGATTTGTTTCAAATATTCTGGCATTGCATCTTTTGGAACAGAGTTCTGATAGCACAGATTCATCTCCCCATACAGTGATCAGATCCCTTACCTGTGGTTCGGTCCATGCTGGAACTCTTTTGTGATTCTGGGACTCCATCATGGTCACTTCTGCTGATGAGATCTGCACTCACCTGCAGATTGCCACGCTGGCCAAACAGGAAATGAGATTCAAAAGTTCATGGGCCTTTCCTATCTACCTGGCCAGTGCATCTGAGTTGAGAGCACTGTCCAGAGCGGTCACAATGGAGCACTCTGGGATAGCTCCTGGAGGCAAATACCGTCAAATTGCGACCACACATTTGCAAGGTCAATTTCAGTGCTAATCCCCTCATCGAGGGAGAAGTGCAGAAATCGATTTTAAGAGCCCTTTAAGTAAAAAAAAAAAAAAAAAAAACAAAAAAAACAAACAAACACACAGCTTTGTCTTGTGGAGAGGTGCAGGGTTAAATCAATGTAACGCTGCTAAATTCAGCCTAAATTCGTAGTGTAGACCAGGGCTTAGGAACTGAGACACTCACTAGTGTCTTCAGCACTTCTTCCCTACTTCTGCTCCTTCAATAAAAGTTGAACAAAGCTAATATATTTGAGAGGCTTCTTTTGAAAGAAAAATGCCACACCCTAAAATCCCTGGGCCAGGTCCTCATCTGGTATAAAATTCCATTGATGATTGATACCAATTATCAGAATTCTGGCTCAGAATTACCTCCAAATCAAACAAGCCCAGTGGAACCCTGCTAACTGTTTTAATGTTAGAGAGTATATATGGCACCGTTTGTCTCTGTTTGGAAAGAGATGCTTCAGTTTGTAATGTTGATATTTTTTTAACCTAGAAAAATAAGATGAAAATTCATAGAAGAAAATATTAATCTTTGTGAAAAGGAACATTTAAATGAAATAGGAATCTAGGTAAATAAATGAGACCTGATGAATAAAAATGAAGACTGTTCTTCATATGCTATATAATTTTGTGTCTTGTGACATTCTGCCACAACAGCCAGATAAATAACTTATCTTAAATCAATATCTATGGATTTTTTTATTCTATTAACTCTTCAGTATTCTTTTTAGCAAAGTAAAACAAATAGTAAATCAAGAACATAGGCATGAATTCACCTTCTCTGATGTAATCTCTTAGATATCTGGCTTATGATCCTGGACAGTATTAGTGCATTGGCTTGATTTAAGGAGTTCTGTTTCTGTATTTTTAGACTTAGCTACACTGAATGAAATCTGAAGGAAACACTAAGCAAATGAAGACAGATGTGAGGAAAGGAAAAGCACTTTAATGGTTCTCATAAAATCTTTTGACTTTCAGTCCATGGTATTGTCTCCTTAAAGGGTATCAAAATTTCCAGTTACAAAGGTTTGCAAAGAGGATAGTTACATAATTTTCCCTTTGCTTGTGCCTGTAAGAAATTCTAGCCATTTTCTTCATCTCGTCGTAATCCACAGTTTGCCAGTGAATTCGGTTTTAATTAAGCTTGTTTCCACAAAGTATATCAAAGTACTTCTGAGACTCTGTAGGAAGGAATAGCAAAGTCCAGGGTCACAATGTTTGTTTGTTTAAAATTTTACTCATGAATGTAAATGAATATCTCAATTTCAAGCGTGTCCTAAGGCTGCAGCTTGCAGAAAAATAAGTTAACCATGTAACTGGTTTTAATTTTAGATAATTGTGTATTTACATCACAGTTCTTGCTTCTTGGGGAAGAACTCTGTGGCTTGTACGCAGATGTAGGCATTGCTTATAACTTCTTATTCTGAATTCCTCCAGTGCTGTCAGATGTTGCTTAGGGCACAAACAAGACTCTGACATCCCTGTCTATCCTGGACCATTTTTTTAATGTTCTTTGGTAAATCAAGTCCAAAAGTTTTCCTTCTCTGAGTACTGTTAGAGAGTCTTTCCATCAGCCCCTTTTACATGTTCCTCCAGCTGCACAACAGCTTGCCTGCTGGGGTAGACCCTCTGGCTTCAGACTTAATACATCCCACATATTTCCATTCTTTTTTCTGGATAACTTTGCAGATAAGTGTTTGTGGAACTCTGACCAATCTCAGCATTTGTTATAAATTCATTCCATTTAATACCTAAAATTTTTCCTGAGGCATTTGCTTTCAAAGGCATTTAGATGTCTGCTTGTCTACCTTTGGTGGATTGCCTGTTTTCACATCCATGTGTTAAGGTAAATAACATTTGAATTGAAAAGTTGTAGTTTGGTCTTTCATTTGTAGATGTTTGATGACCAAATCTTGTTTGAGTGGCTTGGGACATTATTCTGGATAACCCCATTGGTTTGCATGTTATTGCCAAGGTGTGTGAAATGGCTCACCTCTTTTATTTCTTTGCCTTTAATGTAATGCTTGAGTTGGGAGTTGCTGCAGCCTAAATGCCATTTGGAAAGGAGAAAATTCCTCAAGTCTTATTGTAGTGAAACAAACAGGAATAAATACAGTCATTAATGAGCTAGTGTGTATGTTTACCAACTACTGAATGGTATCAGAACTGTTCAACTTCCTAAATCCTACGCTGCTGCTGAGATCCTCTTTAGTGCAAATATTAAGACCTGTCCTTTTTGGAACAGGAGGATATGAGTTCCATCCTTGCTGTGGTCAGATGATTCAGGTGCAGGGCTGACCTTAGGGGTCGGGGGACAGTGATGCTGGAACAATTTGTATTGAACCAAACTGTAAACCCTGTATATGATGGGAACTACTTCAAGGTAGGGGGTGCAGCAGCACCCCTAGTGCCAGGACCTAGGGTGAGGGCACTGCCCAGGGCACTGACAACATGAGCTGCAGGGGGGCAGCTGGATGACTATCCAGGGAACTCCTCCAGAGCAGGGATGCCCCTCCTCCCTTCCTTACTCCACTGCTGTCTGCAGCCGCCAATGCTCCTGCCCCTTCCCCACTCCCTGGAGCCACCTCTGGCCAAGCTGCTCAGGACTGGAAGCCTGCCTCCAGTCTGCTGCACAGAGTGTGGGGCAGTGTGATGTGCCAAGGTGTCTCCCCACACATGTACCCAGTCTCCGCTAAGCTGGGGTGGGGAGCAGGGGGAACCTGTTTTTGCTGCTGCCTCTGGGGGTGTTGCTGGCAACCACTGCTGTCTGAACAAGTGCTCAGGCATGTAAGTGCTCTGCTTAAAGAGGCAGCACACTGTCTGTCTCTCACTCCCACACACACGCCCACACTCTTGTGTTTTTGTTGTCGTTACTTCTTGGTACTTCTGGTCAAAATGCATAATGCACTATTCTCTGTAATTTTATTCTTTAAAGTTCAATAAGGATCACAGTGCTGTTATTTTAGTTTTTTGACTGGGTCTGTGCATTTTATAATTTGATTTCTCTCTTATCCTTAAATTAATTCTTTGAGTAGTGAGTTCCAAAGTGCCTAACCTGTCCTGGCTGGAGTAATTATTAAATTTATTACTGTACTGTGCTTTGTCATTCATTATTTAATATGGTACAATCAAATAACAGTATCCTTTTAAAATGTAAATTTAGTTTGTACTCACCATAACAGTGTCAAATTAAAGTTACATGTTTAGCTAATTTTTTTTAGCCACTGTGCAGTTGAAGGTTGCTTATTTTCAAATTGTATTTTTATTTATATCTGTAAAATAACTTAACTTAAAATTTGTATGAAAACAAATGCAGTTCCAAGTCTGATACTAATGGTAATGAGGGCGTCAAATGTTGTTGAATCATGTACATTATTGTCATCGGTAAGTATAAATGCCAAAATAATTGGAAAAATAAATTCCAGTTCTTAATAAGACATGAAAAAATTAATTGTATATATTAAAATTAAATAAATACATTTTAGTGGAGTGAAAAACAGTTGACTAAAATAGAGTACATAATGGCAGTAACACAAATTGTCTGTTAGAGAAAGTACGCAGATTTTATCTATTTTTATTTATCTTTACTGAAGACAATGTGTAATGTATCAAACTTGTGTTTCTGATATCTGTGTTCACTCCAGAACTGATACCTCAAAGCTTGAGATTGGGAATGTTTTGCTGTATTTTTCTCCTGATTATTCTAAACTTACATATAAATTTAAAATATATTGGAGTTTGTATATAGTTTTTCTCTCTTTTTATAGGAATTAGGTACAGTGCTCTTGTCAGCTAATGTCTAAATTATTATCTAGGGGGTGGAACCTACAGTTTTCAGGTGCCTAAGTAGTCCCTGGAATAATGGTTAAAGTTGTTCCCCTCCCTTCCAAAATCTGAAATGGCACCATCGGTAAGCCAGGAGTGGCCAGAGGGCTGCTGGATGGCTGAGTTATGGCAAGATGCAGCCCCCATGCAACAGCATGGAGTCCACCTTTACCCACAGGCCAAGCGCCAGGCATCACGAGCCGCAGCGGCATAGAAGTAAGGATGGCAATACGCCATATATCAGGCCACCCTTACTTCTGCACTACTGCTGGTGGTGGCATTGCCTTCAGAGCTGGGTGCCTGGCCAGCAGCTGCTGCTCTCTAGCTGCCCAGTCAGTGCTTAATTTGTGCTGGGGCTGAGTCCTGGCACCTCTTTCAATACAAATTTAGCACTGGGGGGAGAGGCAGCGGGGACCAGAGATGATAGGGGGTGGGGTGAAGAGCCCACGGGGGCAAGTGTAATGGAAAAGGGTGCTTGTGGGAGCAAGGGGCATCAAAATCCAAGTTCATCCAGGGCAACATTTTCCCTAAGGCTGGCCCTGTCCAGGTGCCCATGGTGTGCAGCACAGAGACAACTGAAGTCTTGAGGTGTCTGTGGATATGTTACAAGATTGTGAGCCTGGATTTTTTTATTTTTGTTTTTCTGTGTAGCAGGTTCCAGGAATCAGTTTTCTACCTGTCTCACATGATGTTGTGGAGACTAATGTTTGTAGAGGACCGTGAGCATTTAAATTAAGTAGTTTTTAAGTTAAGTAGTATTATTTCTAGATGGTAACAAACTGGATGAAACTGAATGGATTGTAGAATTTAGATTCTAGGTCTCCTGGTCTTGGTGGAATACAAATACTAGAGAGACCCTCTTAAATGGGGAAAGTCATCATAGCAATACAGAGCACATATACTGTGGCAAGGGGGAGAGCTTACAGAAAATCCTGCTTGTGTTCCAAATTCCACAATCCCACCAATTTGCCTTCACAAGAGAACAATTTATGTGCAGTTTATCATTGCTTAGAGTAGGGGTAGGTGTCATGGTATATTTCCCCAATCTGAACCTTAGCGTCCAAAATATGGGTATTAGCATGAATTCCTCTAAGCTTAATTACCAGCTTAGATCTGATAAGCTGCCACCAATCAGGAATTCCAGTGCCTGATACACGCTGGTCCCCCCAAAACCTTTCCTGGGGACCCCCAAGACCCAGATTCCTTGAGCCTCACAACAAAGGGGAATAAACCATTTCCCTTCCCCCTCCTCCCCTCCAGGTGTTCCCTCCCTGGGCTCCTGGAGAGATATACAGATTCAAGCTCCATGAATCTAAACAAAGGGATTCCCCCTTCGCCTTTCTTCCTCCCAGATCTTTCCCGCCCTGGGTACACTAGGAGATCACCGTGATTCAAACTTCTTGAATCACCACACAGAGAGGAATGAAACCTTTCCCCCCTCCTCTCTTTCCCTTCTCCCCACCAATTCCCTGGTGTACACAGACTCAGTTCCTTTGAGCCTTAACTAGGAGAAAAAAAATCTGACAGGTCTTAAAGCAAAGCTTTTAATAAAAAGAAAGAAAAAAGGTAAAAGTTCATCTCTGCAATTTAGATGGTAAAAAGTGACAGGGTCTGTCAGCTTATAGAAACTAGAAAGAAGCCTCCCCCCCAGCAAAATACAATTTAAAATACTTCCAGCAAACTACACATTTGCAAATACAGAAACAATCAAAAGACTATAACAGCCTTTCTTACTAAATTACTCACTATAAAAGACTGTAGCAGGGAGATTGGCAAGAAAACTGGTTGCCTGCCTAGTCCCTTCCAGGACCCAAAGAGAACAAAGCAAAACCCAAAAAACACACACAAAGACTTCCCTCCACCGAGATTTGAAAGTATCTTGTCTCCTGATTGGTCCCCTGGTTATGTGTTTGGTTCCCTGTTTGTTAACCCTTTAGAGGTAAAAGAGACATTAACCCTTAACTATCTGTTTATGACAGTAGGCAACCTATGGCATGGGTGCCGAAGGCGGCACGCGAGCTGATTTTCAGTGGCACTCATACTGCCTGGGTCCTGGCCACTGGTTCGGGGGGCTCTGCATTTTATTTAATTTTAAATGAAGATTCTTAAACATTTTAAAAACCTTATTTACTTTACATGCAACAATAGTTTAGTGATATATGATAGACTTCTAGAAAGAGACCTTCTAAGAATGTTAATGTATTACCAGCAGGCGAAACCTTAAATTAGAGTGAATGAATGAAGACTCGGCACAGAACTTCTGAAAAGTTGCCGACTCCTGGCTTAGAGAAATAGCTGATGTGTGAGGTCTGGGAGCACTGATACTATTTAATTCTCAATTATTACATGCACAGACATTACTCCTTCTCGTCTCATCCTTCATCTCACCTGAATCCACCATTTTATGCTCCCTTTTGCTAACAGAAGCCCAGGAGCATTGCACCTCGTTCATCACTGACCTTCTGCACTCTGAATGGTACAAAGCAGAAAGAGTGGAAAATGGAACCCCAAATTTGGAATGTATCATGCCTTCTAGAATTTGAAGTCCTGATTTTCTTTTTTCTTTTTATTTTTTTAAAGATTAAACAGCCTATGTCTACCCACCTTCCACTTCACCCACCCCTTGCTGTTCTGCCTCCCCTTATTTTTGGAAGGACTACAGTCAAAAAGTATAACTTTAAAATTAGCTTTTTCCCACCTCAAAAAAAGCTAAGTGAACAGTTTTGGAGTAGCTCAAGTTCTTTCAGATTCTCTAGTTCCCAGGTTAGAGGGCAGACCTCAATTAGGAAACAGTTTATTCTTAAACATATCATTTCATAAATAGCATAGTAAATTCTGGTTGTCTGAAGTATTTTATTACCATTTTGTTGGGAATAACGATTGGTTGTCTAGAAATCTGGTTAGCTGGCAAAAATTCCATTTATTTAGTGTCACAGGGAACAGATCTTTCTGATTGTCTATGGAGAAAGAAATTCCTTGGCCCTCTTCCCGTTACCTTTCCATAACCTCACCACTTCCCTTTAATGTCCAGGCTTACTTCTGAACATATGTTTGTATTTTCTGATGTAATGTGAGAATTGTTGTGGTCATTACTCAGGCTGGGTGAATTTCATGGTAATTGCCTTCAAAAACAAACAAACAAAAACTGTGGCCCAAAAGGCTGTAATGATTTGTGCTTTATTTTCAGGAAGGTTTCCAAATGATTTTTAACGTCTAACATTTTTCTGTGCAGCACTCATTGCGCAACTCTATTCATATCGAACTCTGTAATCATTTGCACTTTCTTCTGTATTTAAGTAAGTAATTCATGTGCTGTTTTGAAGGAGTAATGGATTAAAAAAATTCTTAACATTAATTATTCCTGGAAGTACTGATCCATGGATTTATAAGAAGCGCAGCAATTTTTTTATGTCATGAAGTAAACATGCTCAAATTAGGAACTCATTGGGGTCACTCCTGTAAGCCGGTGGTGCACTAAACTATCAATTTCAAAAGGTGTCCCATTTATGGAGGGCTTGCAGGACTGGGCCAAATTCAGCTGCTGAATAACTCCATGGAAGTCAAGGGAGTTACCAAGGGGATGAATTTGGCCCAATAAAACTACATATTTGAATCAGGCAAGCAGGATTTGGCTCACTGAATCCAACTGCTTTTTAGCCCAGCAGTGTTTTGATATTGTGACTGCAACAATCCAGCTGCTAACAGCAGATTTGAGGTTCCAGGTAAACCAAAAAGCGTAAGAAAATCAAAACTAATTTCTATATTTTGCAAGCTAGTAAGGCTGATGGATAAGACATCAATAACAAGGTATTTTTTTACTAGATATGGAAATATACTGCTCAGATTTGGAGCATTTTCTTCTTGCAATATCAGTAAGGATCAAGGTGTTTCAGTCAGTCAAAAGTAAGAGGGTAATAATACCAGAACTGTTCAGTATAATAGATTTAATTTGTGCCAGCTATCAAGAAAGTCATATGTTTCCTCTAATGATGCTCTGTCGTGATCATTGCAAGGCTGATGGCATCATTGTCAAAATGCTAGTGATTACTACGCTATAAATGTTAGGGTACCTTATGATAAAAAGCTGACTTAAAGGGCAAATTCTAATTGTTCTTGAAAACTTTCAAAATTTGCTCATTTTTCACCCTGGAAGTAGGTAGGGGTTGTGGGAGGGAAGGATGACAAAAATTTCAAGGGCACATATTTAAAAGGTAAATGACCTGCAAATACATTTCCTGAATAATAAGAGCCAGAGAATATGCCAAGCCACCTGTCAAATTACATAACTGCTCACAAAAGAGCCGACAAATTCCAAATAAGATAAAACAAAAGTGTCTGTACAGCAGTAGCACTGGCATCTAAATTCACTGTGTCTAGAGACACATACATATTTCTGAAGCACCCCATCTCATTGCCTTAGTTATTTCAGTAATAAAGCATCTGATGTAATTTATTGTTTCATTCATTATGGTAGTGTTGATGGACTAATCTGTTATATTTCATTCAGATTAACTTTATTTTCAGACTAAACAAATTGGTAAAAATGTGGGGGGGAAGAAGGGAAATAAACATTTTACGAACAACAGTGGTTTATCCAAGCATGCTGTCTGCCATGGATTAGGAAAACAAAAGTCATTTACCAGATGTTTCAAATTGTGAGGGAAATGTAAAAAAACATTTTGGGGGTAGGGGCAGGAGAGGGGAAATGTATTAATGCTAGAAACCTTTTCTGTCTATTGTCAGAGTACTAAATCTGAAACATGAACTATCTTCAAAATATTAAACTCCATCCTATTTTACCTTCGAAATATATAGCTATATTTTGGTCAGAATCTGAGGAGAACTTTAGGCCTGCATCGTTCCTGTCTAAGAATGAACTGAACAAAATCCTCTTGTTCTTCCTACCCCTCATCATTTTCTATAATTACCATGCTTACCCCATGGAGGTGCTTTTTCAAATAGAGTGGAGGAAATGGACACCAACAATACTCAGGTATTGAAGTTGAAGGAATATAAATATAAATCAGTAAGCATGCTTATTTGCTAACGTATTTTATTTGGTATTTGTGCACACAGGTTTAACATAAGTCATTAATTTAGGGCCAGATTCTTATACCCTTACTCATCTTGAACAGTATCTTATTCATTGACTTTGGTGGGACTACTCCTGAGTGTCAAATCCCCTTTATTTTACACGAGTAATCCAGTTGCCTTTGGTGGAACTCTTCATGCAAATAAAGTGAGCATGATTTAGCTTAGAGTAAGGTATTACTTGGCATGATAAAGAGCATAAGTATCCAGCTCTTGGTGCTTTGCTATATATCCTTGTCACCAAAGGGAAAGCAATGGTATAAAATTAAGCAATAGAAAACTATTCTTCTAAGTAACTTTCTCATGGAAGCATCTTCATCTGGCCACCACTTACCAATCCTTGTATTATTTACAATGTGAATAATTTTGAAATCCTTATAGTTGTTGTTCTGTACAAACACACACACAGAGGTAAAATATTTGGTTAGACTTTTTAATCTCCTTGGGTTTGGCCCCAATTCTGCATAAGGATCCCCCTTTCAAGATCAAGGTCTTAGATTATATTATTACCTTGTTAGAGTCCTCTCCCTTTAACAGATTTTGAAGACTGTTTCTAATTAACCATTTCATTGTACCTTCCATGTGGGCCATTATCTACTATCTAGGAATAAATAGACAGACACTTACAGTTTGTCAAAACCACTACTGCTACTTTTAGATATGTGTTCAGCACTTTGGAGCCCCTATGATCTGTGCAAAACATAACATTTACAATTTTACCTACACATACTTATGTTGCATTCTGCACAAATGCTCAGCCTGGAAGATCTAACATAAAGTATTATGCAAAAATTAGCACTGCTCCCCTAAGAAATCTTAACATTCCAACTCATGGAAGGCATGCACTCCATATGTCATAACTAAAGCTACGATTTTGTCATGGAGGTCGCAGAAGTCATGGAATCCATGACTTCCAAAGACCTCCGTGACTTCAGCACTGGCGGCTGGGAACTGCAGGGTCCCACCTCCTCCCTCAGTGGCAGGGAGCTGTGAGATACCCCTGACACCTGAGGCACCAGGCCCCCAAGCTCCCAGATGCCATGGGCAGTGGGAGTACCCTGCAGCTCCCAGCGACTGCAGACAGGGCATGTAGCCCACAGCTCCTGGCCTCCGTGGGGAATAGACAGGCCTGCCAGGCAGCTCACCAGCCACTGCAGAGAGACCCCAGCAGCTCCCCTCCGCTGCTGGGGGCAGGGGGACCCTGGAGCTCTGAGTTCCCATGTGTGGTGGGTGCCCCAGAGCTCCCAGCCACCTGCAGCTGCCCAGTCCTTTCCCATTTTATCATGGATATTTGTAGTAAAAGTCAAGGACAGGTCACGGGCTTCCATGAATTTTTCTTTATTTCCCTTGACTCGTCCCTGACTTTTACTAAAAATATCCTTGACAAAATCTTATCCTTAGTCATAGTGTGTCTTTGGTTTCTTAGAAAAACTTTGTTTTGTATGACCCGGAGGTAATTTTTGTTCTTCAAGTGGCTTTTTATTAATACACAACCTCACTACTGATTGTAATGACTATGTGCAAAGTAAGGTACCTCAATATGAGTAAAGATGGCAGAATTAGGCCTTTAGTGATCATAGAGTATAAAATGACGTTTTCATTGGGAAATTCTTGAGTATCTGACATATGGGGGTAAGTGTTAACCTGCGGATATATAAAGGAGAAATATCTTGGGTCACCATCTGAGTTAAAAGATGCACTTACTCATATTTACAAATAGTGGGTTGCACTAATGTGGAACTGTAAAGAGATCTTCTAACAAATTGCCCAAGAAGTGGTAATAGATGTATAGTTTATTCAAATCACTCTTGATGGCACAGATCATTTGATCATGTGCAGCAAATTAAAGTGCAAGTTTTGACATTTATGCTTGACTGAAATTGAGACTTCTAGCTTGTACTTAAATGCTCCATAGTAATAGAGCATTTCCCAAGTCATTAGTAGTAACAATAACAAATACAAAAATGGATCTCTCTCCTTTCCCCATCTGTTGGAATAGAACCTTTATATGTGGTATAAATATATCTTTTGTGTGAGCAAGTGCATGTGTTGGTGAAATTTTGGCCCTATTGAAGTCAATTGCAACTTCCACAGATTTTCGTGGGCCAGAATTTCACCTTCTGTTTGTAAGATAATAGTTATTATGGGAATACTAATATGAAGAAATAGGTATTGCAATTAATTATGAATGGGTGAGGAGAGACAGTGGATCCTTTCTTATCATTTCTGGAAGTGAGTTCCATAGCCTAAATCTGGCTCCCATGAATGTCCCATGTACTTGAAAGCAACCTCCCCCCCACCCCCGTGGTTGACAGTTTCCTTGTTCTGATAGGACTCGTTCCCAATCTTCTCCATCCATCAAAGAGATAAGTAAGAAGGGCAGCATGTGATGTGGAAATGGAAATGGAAATGGCAACATGCTACAAATTTCAGTGATAGCAAGAGACAACCATATAAAATTCAGAATATCACCCGGAGAAAAATCTTTTTAATCTGTCACCCAAGTTACACTTGTTCTAAATTTTGAAATATAAAGCAAATCATATTTAGTTTCTAATATATTGTGTCTGAAGTACTCTGGTACAAAGTTAATTAGTCCAAATCAATAGTGAGTTTCCTAGATTAGGCAAGAATCTACATTACATTTCATAAGAATCTACTTATTGAAGATTCAATAAAACAAAGACTATTAATCAAACTGCAAACTGGGGAGACTCACACAGAGCCTTAAATGTTTTTTATTTGAAATTTTCAAAAGACAATTAGGCAAAGGGAGTAACTAATTGAATCTACCCCTAGCTAAACATGAGACTGTTGGGAAATTCATGAGCTGTTTTGTTTAAGCACATATATTAGAAATGGAAAATTAGGAAGGGACAGATCATAGTTAAGCATAGTTCATTAAAGCCCTGACTCTGTTCACATTAAACAAAGCTCCCATTGACTTCAGTAAAGTAGGGCTAGTGCTAAGTGCATGACAATGAAATTTGTGTAAATTGAACGAAGTTCTGTCGACTCCGGAACTCCACCAACACGAACGGTGGTAGCGGAGTCAACGGGGGAGCCATGGACGTCGATCCTGTGCCGTGAGGACTGTAGGTAACTCGATCTAAGATACTTCGGCTTCAGTTACGCTATTCATGTAGTTGAAGTTGCGTATCTTAGATCGATTTCCCCCCCTAGTGTAGACCAGCCCTCATAGTCACTGTGGCACTGGGCGCCAGAGAGCAGGGAGACTGTCTTCTGTGCTCTGTGTGCCCCCTGCTGGTGGAGGAACAAGAGCTGACTTGGGCAGCAAAGGAAGTAGATTGGGAGAAGAAGCTTGGGGAAGGAAACTAGGAATTGGAGTTGTGGGGTAGAGTGAAGGGATCTGGGGGAAGGGACTGAAATCAGATGAGGATATAGGGAGTGATTTCAGATGCCAGCAAGAAGAGTGGGACTCGGAGATAAGAAGACTGAGATTTTACTCAAACTGGGAACTGCAAGCAGACAGGAACATTGGGACTGAGGGCAGGAGAGAGAAATCTTAACTGAACATATTGACTTAAAAATGGTTTGGGTTAAACGTCAGGTCATTTTGGATATTATTAAAAGATCCTTCTCATCCCATTCTTAACACCATGCATTTCTTATCTCTCTGCATCCATCATGGTACATAGTTCATTGAACTGCCAGTTTCTCACTCCCAGCATCCTGCACAATCGCACATATTGACACTTTTGCCCACAGTGAACAGTGACAAAAGCTAAGGCTTTTTGCTACTGACAACTCTGTCCACTACTGCAAAACCAGATAGAAACCTTGCCCAGTGTGAGGAATATGACTGCTGATGCATCGAACTGCTAATAGCAATGTTGATTCCATTGCAGGGATCTGAAGTGTTACAAGGTGCTTGCAGAATTCCACCTTCTCTTTAAGAGGTTCTGTCTTTATGGTCCAAAACAAAGCCACCTGTCAGAGCATAACCAACCTTGAGGAAGTTGGGCTGCCTAGAAAAGAACTGTTTCATGGAAAAATGTTGACAATTCACAATTTGTTTGTATGCCACATAGGACTGAAACTGCGACCTTTCAAAATTTTTGAGAGTATAAGTTTGACCTAGTTAATAACCTGATGGCTAAGACATTTGCCTGTGATGTGGGAGACCCAGGTTCAAGGCCCTACTAGGCCTAGTTTTTTGTTTTGGAGGGGAGCTGAAAATCCCCAAGTTTAGCACAGTTTATTTATGGATCCAACTTTGAATTTAGCTGTTTAGTCTACTTTGTATTTCATTATTTTGTCAGGGAATAAATGTTTACACGTTGTGAGGATGTATTTCAAGGGCTTTCATTTGTAATTAAGTACTGTCTTAAATCTGGCATTAATTTGCAAGACTGGAAGGCAAGCTTTACAAGAAAAGTTTTCCTGGTCTTTGGGACTGTAAGGGTGAGAAAGTTAAAGGCCACCATGCTGTTCTGGAGCCAAGGAGAGAGAAGATTGAAGCATTTCCTTGGTTATTGAGTCAACAATGCAATGGTGCCATTTTATTACGCAGACTGGAGACTACAGAACAATCCCTGGGAGAAGTGAAGGCTGTGGAATGTTCAGGGCAGAGGAGGAAGTTGACCTTACGAGGTAGACATGGGCAATTTGGGGAAAAGTAGTTTGAGCCCAAGTACCTGCCAGTGCCCTTCAAAGGGATACACTCCAGAATAGGCACCTATTATCATTATTCATATGACTGTAGCCCCTAGGAGCCCTAGTCCAGGGCCTCATTGTGTAAAGCATAGTATAAACACAGAACAAACATACCTAACAGAGATAGTTTAGTCACAAAGAAATCAATCCTGCTACAATACAGAAGGATTTACTAAATTATGAGACACTTCTCAGTAGCCTTCCAATCCAAATGACTCTAACCAGCTTTCCCACTGATGGACTGGTGATCCTTAGGGTGACCATACATCCCATTTTAGCTGTGATGTCCCTTTTTTTTAAAGCCCTGTCCCGGCTGTCCTGAATTTTTTTGGCAAAAGTGGGCATTTGTCCTGTTTGCTCTTGCCGAATGATCAAATTGGCAAGAGAAAATGGGAGAAATGCCCATTTTGGGGGGCTACAGTGAGGAGGAAAGTACAGGGGGAGAGCATAGATGCCAGTCTCTTGCAGGGCGAGATGGCGGGAGGAAGTGTTCCAGTGCATGGGGGCAGGCATGATTCCATGACCCGCAATAGTCTCAAGCAGGGGGAGAGGGGGACTGGCATTGTTTGAGTGACAGTGACAGTCTGGGGGGAGTGCCTAGGGTGAGCAGCTGGGGCCAGTCCATTGGGGGTGGGGCCTCAGACAAGCAGAGGGGCCAGCCCCATAGTGGGAGGTGGGAGCTCTTGTCAGCACTGCGTGGTGTCCTGTTTTTCCTTTGGGAAATATGGTAACCCTAGCGATCCTGCGGGAACTGAGTGAATTGTGAACACAATGTTTTTGGTGCTCTGGAGTACGGACACCAGCTGCCTCTCTGACCAAAAGGCAGATGCACAAGAGGAAAGGAGTATGACTCTGGGGGTTCAGACTGGTTAATGGCAGTTGGCAGAACGCACCTGAGAAGAAGGTAATGAAGCTCACTGTGCTGTAAGGCCTGGGCTGAGGAAAGACACCTGACACTAAGGGGGAATTGGCTAGTGATCAGGTTTGGGCAGGAAAAGAACTAAAGGTGTAATGGCAAGTGAGCCAAATGTAACCAGTGCTTGCCTGAGAATCCTGCAGTGGGTCACCTCTGACAGTGCCATCCTTTGCAGTCTGTCACTTGGAATTGCACCAGAATCCCAGATAAGATATGAGTACGCAGCACTGTCCGGTGGAAGATTGAAACCCAAGAATCTAAGCTCTGGGCATACAAATATTTTTAGTTTTGCTATTAGAATCCTGTGCTTTAGTTAAACAACAATTCCTGTGCTATACACTGAAAAAACAAACCTGTTCTGATCGCAATCTCAATATATAACTCCCCCTCTGCCCCGGTAAATAGCTTCTTTTATACTCCAACATCTGTGGGAAAGACTGCTTCCTATGCTGGCTGAGTGCCTGCCAAATGAAACCCAGAGGAAATTGGCCAGGCAGTTCTGCATGCTATTGTCATGGAGGTCAAGGCCCAGGAACAACCTCTGATCTCTCACTCCTTGAACTGGTGGGGTTTGGGTACATTGTCAGGATGACTCACTCAGCCCCTTGCAAACAGGCTATTCTTGGATGGCATATCATCACAACTTTGAAGAAGCAGAGAGAATATAAAAGCTTCTTCTTTTCTCTTCCTCTGCAAAAACAGCAGTACATTAAACCTGGTATAAAAGCCTCCAAAATTAAAACACTATCAAAAATACCAAACCTGAGATGGTTGAATACCAGAATCAAAAATGTTTATGTAAATCAGTGTATTAATAGTGTGTGAACAGTTGTAGAATTGGTTGAAAACTGAAAAAAGTACCTGGACAATTATTTGGCCAATAATGTATATAGCTTTATTAGCTAAATGCATATTATCTACCAAAGTCCTCTGTAATGCAAAATTAAACTCTTACCTATGGACAGATTTCTGTGGTGAAGGCTCTAACTAGCAGCAGAGTGAAGGACATTGAGCCCAGAAATAAGTTTAAAGTAGTTATTTTAAAAAACATTTTTGTCCTTTATGAAGTTCTCTTGGTATTTGTTTGACAGAATGTGACATGACACATGCCAGAAGTCACATTACACTCCACTGTATTTGATGTCCAAGAACAATGTACACTTGGGTACCTTACGTGAACTAGGAAGTACGGAGAGAATTTCATAGAGAGAAGAGAATTTTTAAAAAAAAATTAATTGCAACTTACGCCTCTGATACAACTAACACTTTTGCAAATGCCTAACTTTACACCCATGCATAAACCCACTGACGTCACCAGGACTTCTCATGTTCTTAACATTAGCCATGTGCAAAAATGTCATAGGATCAGGCTTTGTCTTTTTACTTCATGTCTCCCACAGCCAGGTTAACTGGAAGAACTGAGTACAAAAATCCTTGTTTCACTTAAGTTTCATTTCCACTTCTCAATTTAAGGGATTGAAACCCTTAAAACAAGCAAAGCCAGAATTAACAATGGGATTAACCGTTATCACAGTGGCCATAAAAGGAGACTATCTTAATTACAGCAGGTTGAATACCACAAATTTTCTGCCAATATTTGCTTGAATAAAAAAAGTGGATTTCACACTCCTTTGGCAGTCCTTTTCTGTTTTAGCAAATAACTTTACCCACAGGGATGTTCATCATCCCTTGAAATTTGTTTTTTCTATTTCCAAATATTCATGGAAAGTAAACTTTGAAATCATAAACAGAAGAACTTGCAAGAAAAAACAGATTCTGTTAGTCATCTGCTAAGTGAACAGAAACAATGCCTTGTGATCTCTGTGTCCAATCAAACTAATTACAGCATAGCTGAGATTCCAGTTATTAAATACTAGTAATAAATTTTCTTAATCTAGAGACCATGAACTATTTCAGAAATAACTTTGACTAATGAATAAGTTTAATTAAATCATAAACTGCTCCAGAAGGAGGTTAAATTTAATCATTTGCTATTAATTATTTGTTCAGATCCAATCTTAATACTCACCCAGTGTGTCAACTCATATGATATCAATGGCTGCCCTGAATGGAGAGGCCTACATGTGGAAGGACTGGCCTGCTCTTACTTTGTTCTAGCTTGTGCGGATTTCAGTCAGACTTTTCACATCGTTGGTGTTTTTCACTAGAGATAAGGGCTCATGCAAACAGGAACAGGGTATAGTAAAACGTGAACACAAACCATTCCCTAAAACTGCCAGCATCCAAAGATTTTCAGTCTTTTTTCTTTTTTCATTATGCCTGTATTTGCATCAGGTCTAGCCATTGTTTTACTTTCCCTGAAGTCTCTAGTAAATGTTACATTACTAGATTAAATGGGGCCCCCAACAAGAATTTGTTGCGCAGGCAGTGATTCATTGTGCAAATGCTTTTGTGAATCTGCACAGTTTGTCAGACAGCAATAAATCACATGTGATGGTTTCAAGAAAAGAAAAATTATTAGAACACATATTTAGTATCCTCTCACAAGTATCCAACCAAGTAATAAAGAAAGCCACTTGTTTACCTAGATTATGGGTCTGATGTACCTCACTACTGTAAGAAAGGCCCTTCTGTAGCTCACCTCATCCAAGGCTCTGATAATGCTTTATAAATATCAACTAATTTAGCCTCATAACTCCCTGAGATGTAAGCATTCATTTAATCCACTACCATAATAGAATGCAACTGCAGCTGATCAGCACAGAGCAATGTAAGGGTGCTTTACCTCCAGCTAGAACAGTGAATTGGTTTAAACTCAGGTGTAGTAAAATGACTGAAAGCGTAGTACCGTTCACCTCATAGTTCTGTATGCTAAATTCTGTTCCTTAACTGTTACTGTTTTCTTTTAACATAATCTAATAGTAGGAGGTTGGTTTTGTTTTTACTATAATTGAAATTTGACTGAACTAGGTAGTAGAAAACCCATTTTCCTGTCCATTGCCATCCGTTGGATGCTCCATGCAATGAAGTTTACAGATAGAGATGACTGCTGCTACTTGTCTATGATTCTGATGTCTTAGACAAGATCTAGTCCTCAAATAATGAAGACTATAACCTGTCCCTCTGCAAGTAAGACATGCACCAAGGTCAGATCGTATATTACCTTCCATTCTCTAGCCAAGGCTTTTGTTTTCTTGCGGTTAGAACTGCAGCTTTAAGAGCAGGCACCCCAGCGATTTTCTTCTGGAATAGGCATCCCCCTCTAACTGTACTGTTTTAGCAGTGCAGTTTCTGCTCTGACTGCATTGTTGTCTTGTATCGATTTCTTGAAAACATGAGATTGCAGTGACATTTACACAACACTAATTCACTGGCTGGAGGTCTCTGTTTTCCTTCTCTAACTGCTAAAGTGGGGTGACAGAGGAAGCCACAGAAGACCTCCTAGAGAGTATGCAATACCAGTTACAGGAGCAAGACTGGAATGGAGCAGATCTCTGTCAAGAGGGTGTGACCAGCTCAAGACTTTCTAGTTTAAGAAGTGGTAACTTCATGCACGGAGAGGCTGGAAGGAGAGTTTCTGGCAGGTAGAGGATGCTACATACTTAGCTGAAATGAATGAAGCCTATCTTTGAGAGCACTTTCAGTGCTGTTACTGTAAACTGTGCTGATGGTCCATCAGTTGTTATAATGCTATTATTTATTGCAGTGATGCAAAGGGACTCCAACTGAATTTGGGCCCCCATTGTTCTAGGTGATTTACATCCATGGTAAAATTTTCCCTGCCCCAAAGAGCTTACAATCTAAATAGACAGAGTGGGGGAAGGGAAACAGAGGCACAGCAACTTGCTCAGCCTCACACAGCAGGGCAGTAGCCATGCCAGGAGTAGAACCCCACTCCAGTGCCCGATCCACTAGACCATGCTGCCAACTGAATGATGGGAGTTTGAGAAGCTGCTGTCCATGATGCATGAAGATCAAGTTGCAGGGATGGAGAGCGAGAAGGTTTACTGTAGGACCCAAGTCATTCCTTAATAGGCTAAAGAAAGTACCATGCTGTTTGCTGTCAGAATAATAATCTGTGTGCAGATCATGCATTATTTCGAGTTTGAATGAAACCAAAGGACAAAAGATTCTATTAAGAGTTCAGGTTCTGATTCAGGAGACTCCTGCTAACATCTCGAAACAATATTACTCTGCTTATTATTTAATATTTGTACTGCACTGGCTCTTGAAGGCCTCAAGCCTGTCAGGGCCCCATTGTGCTACATGCTGAACACACAGTGAATCAAGCTCCCTGCTCCCAAAGAGCTTATTAAAGCAAAGAAAATGGGTATCTATTCTTCAAGGTGTAAGTAGAATTTCAAAATGTACTGCACTACCATCTTAAATATATATCATGGCCAGTGGCATAGCCAGGTTCTAAGAGCAGGGAGAGAGAACACAGAAAAAAGGGCGCCATCCGCTGCAAAGCAGTGAAGAAGAAAAACCCGTCTTGCTGAAGAACCCGCCGTGCCGAACTACCCACCGCTGAATTGCTACCAAAGACCCGGAGCGATTGAAGCACCTGCTGCCAAATTGCCGCCGAAGACCCGGAGCTGCCTGTGGGAAACTCGCGCTAGAGCTGCAATGTAGCAGGCACCCCCAGCAGGCACAGGGAGGAGCATCACCCGGCTGCTAGAAAGCGAGGGTGGGGGGAGCAGGAGCTGCCGCCGCCGCAAGATGCACCCAGCGGAGCCCGAAGTGAGTGCTGTCGAAGACCCGGACATGCTGGGAAGCGCCGAGTGAGCGCTATGGGAGCGGCTGCTCCCCCCCCCAGCTACACTATTGACCATGGCCCAGATCCACAACCCCTTCCACTCAGCTGCTGTCTAATGCTGCAGGTGCCCAAGGGTATGTCTACACAGCAAAGACAAACTTGCTGCTGTGGGTGGAAGGGGCAGCGCTGAGGGGTCAGCCTCCCCCAGCCACCCCACCTGTGCTGCCTAGCCCACGCCACTTGAGGCTCCAGCAGTTATTTAAAGGGCCTGGGGCTCTGGCCACTGCTGCAATAGCAGCAGTGGTGACCAGGAGCCCCAGGCCCTTTTAAATCGCCAGCACCAGGGCAGCTTCTCCTGGTCCGTCACCCCCCGGGGGAGGAGGGGCAATGATGTTAAAGCACTACCTTTGCCACAGCAGTGCTATAACTTCAGCTATGTACAGACTGGTACCAGCGGCCACTTTTTACCAGTACACTGTACCAGCCTACTTTCACCCCTGCACCAATCTCATCTGCAGGGCCCAACCTGGTAGATGTGCTCTGGATGTACCTAGCTCCACACAAGAAGGCTGAGGAGGGAGGAGAAGGCCTCCTATAAGCTTAATGTCTGGGCTAATTGTACTCATGAAATGAGGAGGGGTGATTTGAACAGGGATTTCCCGGCTCTCAAGTGGGTGCCCTAACCACTGGACTATGGGATGTGAGGCTTCCTCAGACTTTCTTGTTGAATCTGTAACACTGTGTATAAACAAATAAATATTCATTGGGCCAAAAAGAGTGAGAACAGCTCTATAGCCTAGTAACTAGCCCCATGTGAGAGCTTAGGATTTGAATAAGTCTTCCCTTCTCCTCAGCAGGCAGAGGAAGGAACTGATCCTTCATCTCCCACATACTAGGTGAGTGCTCTAACCACTAGGCTAAAGAGTAGAAAGGAGGTATGTTGAGTCTCAAGCTGTTTTGTGCAGAATTAGGCTGTGTTACCATGTTTCAATCCTTTTGTGGATCTGGGTCTGTGTTCTTCAGAATATAACATAGCATATATCCAAACTGAGTGAAGGCTAGGATATCTCCTCAATGCCCCCACTATATACACTGCAGGAGCATACAGCAGATCAATAACTTTTTTTCTTTTTTAAAAACAATTTTCCATTGTGAAAACGTTTTTCCTTCCTGATTTAGACCCTGATCCTGCAAGGAACTTCTTGAAGGCAGAATTCCAATGTTTGTGGGGCTCTGCACCCAAGCAGGGATCCACCCCCATGGAGCTCACTGCAGGATTGGGGCCTTGCCAAGCTATTGTGGGATGCAGTATTCAGGAAATTCACAAATATCTTGGGTGACATTGAGTCATCTGGTATTTGTTGTGTTAGAGTGATGCATTCTGGGGAAGAGGAGGTAAACCAAAAAGCATCCAGATGTTTCCAAAGAACTTTAAGTTAGTTAGAAACTCTTTCTATGCCTAATGTCCTTGTTAGTGAGGCCATTCAGCACAGAAATCTTAAGTTTAACCTTTTGATTTGTGATGCAGATTGAACAAACTGGTGTCACATAGAGAAAACAATAAAATATACCAAGGAAAGAGGCTTTTTGAGCTGAAACTTTAATTTATTTCTGTTGAAATAGCATTAATTTAGATTAAAATACTGTAACTTCAGGTTTCAGAGTAGCAGCAGTCTTAGTCTGTATCCGCAAAAAGAACAGGAGTACTTGTGGCACCTTAGAGACTAACAAATTTATTTGAGCGTAAGCTTTCGTGGGCTACAGCTCACTTCTTCGGATGCATAGAATGGAACACACAGACAGAAGATATTTATACATACAGAGAACATACCAACTGGAAGAGTCCAATCAATTTGAGATGAACTATCATCAGCAGGAGAAAAAAATAACCTTTGAAGTGATAATCAAGATGATCCATAGAAGGTGTGAGGAGAACGTAACATAGGGAAATAGATTCAGTTAGTATAATGACCCAACCATTCCCAGTCTCTATTTAAACCTAAGTTAATTATATCTAATTTGCATATTAATTTGAGTTCAGCAGTCTCTCTTTGGAGTCTATTTTTGAAGTTTTTTTTGTTGCAAAATTGCCACCTTCGAGTCTGTCACTGAGTGGTTAGAGAGGTTGAAGTGTTCTCCCACTGGTTTTTGAATGTTATGATTCCTGATGTCAGATTTGTGTCCATTTATTCTTTTGCGTAGAGACTGTCTGGTTTGGCCAATGTACACGGGGGAGGGGCATTGCTGACACATGATGGCATATATCGCATTGGTAGATGTGCAGGTGAATGAACCCCTGATGGCGTGGCTGATGTGATTAGGTCCTATGATGGTGTCACTTGAATAGATATGTGGACAGAGCTGGCATCGGGCTTTGTTGCAAGGATAGGTTCCTGGGTTAGTGTTTGTTGTATAGTGTCCACTATACTTACCTACATGCCTCCAGCTTCCATCCAGGACACACCACACGATCCATTGTCTACAGCCAAGCTTGAAGATATAACCACATTTGCTCCAATCCCTCAGACAGAGATAAACACATACAAGATCTCTATCAAGCATTCTTAAAACTACAATACCCACCTGCTGAAGTGAAAAAACAGATTGACAGAGCCAGAAGAGTACCCAGAAGCCACCTACTACAGGACAGGCCAAACAAAGAAAATAACAGAATGCCACTAGCCATCACCTACAGGCCCCAGCTAAAACCTCTCTAGCGCATCATCAAAGATCTATAACCTATCCTGAGAGTTGATCCCTCACTCTCTCAGATCTTGGGAGACAGGCCAGTCCTCGCTTATAGACAGCCTCCCAACCTGAAGCAAATACTCACCAGCAACCGCACACCATACAACACAAACACTAAATGGACATAAATCTGACATCAGGAATCATAACATTCAAAAACCAGTGGGAGAACACTTCAACCTCTCTAACCACTCAGTGACAGACTTGAAGGTGGCAATTTTGCAACAAAAAAAACTTCAAAAACAGACTCCAAAGAGAGAATGCTGAACTCGAATTAATATGCAAATTAGATACAATTAACTCAGGCCTAAACAGAAACTGGGAATGGTTGGGTCATTACACTAACTGAATCTATTTCCCTATGTTACGTTCTCCTCACACCTTCTATGGGTCATCTCAATTATCACTTCAAACGTTCTTTTTTCTCCTGCTGATGATAGCTCATCTCAATTGATTGGACTTTTACAGTTGGTATGCATATTTCCACCTTTTCATGTTCTCTGCATGTATAAATATCTCCTGCCTGTGTGTTCCATTCTATGCATCCGAAGAAGTGAGCTGTAGCCCATGAAAGCTTAAGCTCAAATAAATTTGTTAGTCTCTAAGGTGCCACAAGTACTCCTGTTCTTTTTGTGTATAACTTTTTCAATATCGCTTGCAAACAAGCATACGCATAACTGGTGGACCTACTGAAGTCAATTAGATTAGTCACATGAGAAAAGTTATTCACATGCTTAAAATGTTTGCAGAACTGGGGCCTACATTTTTAAATGGGGAGCATCTGTTAATGGCAATTGTTTGAGCAATAATAATCAGTAAGATTATTAAAGTGTTTTTTCATTGAACTTTTCATAATCCCGTATAAAATTTCTCAAAATATTGTATGTCTCTAGTGAGAGAGGTATATGTCAGTGTTTGACAGCCATCATTGTATTTTGCTTCAGTGCGGGCTTTTTATTTCTGCCGTTGGAAGCCATTTCAGAAAGAAGAATTTTGCTGACCCCAGTTTTGCTATGAACCCAAACAGAGAATTTGTTCTTTTCCAGTGGTTTTCTACATTTCTCATTGTGTAGGCCTTTGGTAAAAGATCTTTTCATAGATTACATCATCTTGCAACTCCCTTTTAATCATTTCCTGCTTGGTTCTCAAATTATTTCATTCCGCAGACCATCAGGAAAAGCACTAGGGTCCACAGTGTTAGAATTACTGTGCTATTATATGAGAATAAGAATATGAAACTGACTAAAAATTCGTGGGGGTGAAAATATATTGCAACTGGGCCTGGAACAGCAAGGAGCTAACAAATTCTGTGAGGTGTTAATTGTCTTCTGCTCCCAGTGATTTCTAAGAGGGAATATAGAGTTCTCAGCACTTTGCAGTACTGAGCATGTTGCAGTATCAGGACCCCACAGTATTCACAAAGACTTATGATGCACATGATTAACTGTACACACTGTAAGTGGTCCCATTGACTTCACCTATGACCCATGTGCAAGTCGTTGCAAGATTGGCAGGGCTGCCCAGAGGGTCCCCCACAAGAATATAGTATTCTATACTATTGCAACTTTTTTTATGGAAGGGGCCCCCAAAATTGCTTTGCCCCAGGCCCCCGAATCCTCTGGGTGGCCCTGAGGATTGAAGCCTACATGATTCGTCAAAACCAAGCTGAGTGAAATGCAGATAGAAAAACAGCATAAAGGGTGAAAAAATAAATGATATTTATTTTTAATGTTATATTTTAACAATCTAAAGTATTTCTAGAAATACAGGAAAGGACTTCTTTAAAGTACACGATTTTTTTTTCTTGGCAGCATTCATTTTTAGATCTCTGCTATTACAAAGAAGAATTAAGAATAACCAGAAACAATTTGGGATACAGTGGGAATTGGGAAATTAAAGGATAAAGCAGAACAATGATAACTAATGTCAGATGATAAATGTAGAACTTCTATTTATGCCATATGACTTGCAAATACTTTTTACATACTTGGTCCTCATAACTATTTTTTAGGAGAGGAGTAAAAAAAGATGGAATTTATTAAAAGGAATAAAGTGAATGACAGTTACTTACCAATACTAATAGATTATGGAAAGAAAGTGGCTGTTAAAACCATTCTTTTGGCTCCAGCATGCACTTTACAGTTGTCTCCATGCCTCAAGTAATGTATGAGTTATTCTCTGCATCACTTGTAAAGTCAGAATAGGACAATTTACTCACCACACGTTTAGCTGTGCTACTCTAGGAATCAAATTCATCAGGCAGGAATGCAAGGTCAGAGAAATTAGAAGTTCTGTATTGTTGCCAGTGTTTTCTAAGAGCTTTTTCTTTCTCCACATGCTGAATGTTTCCATCTTTTAAAGGACAGTGCACCTTCAGCTCTACCCTCATTGGCTTGATGGTGTGGAATGCACAGGGCCCCTCCCTGATTTGGCCTTCAGATAGCATAATCACAAGGCCTTCTAAAGCTAATGAACATATTGGGAAACTCCTTTCCTTTCTTTAAAGGAGAAGAGTGAGAGACTCCGGGTATGGCTACACTTGGAGATGTGCAGCACTGGGAGTTACAGCTGTGTAGGGAAAGCGCTGCAGTGTGGCCACACTGACAGCTACCAGCGCTGCAGTGTGGCCACATTTGCAGCATCTGCAGCGCTGTTGGGAGTGGTGCATTGTGGGCAGCTATCCCAGCGTTCAAGTGGCTGCAATGTGCTTTTCAAAAGAGGGGGGTGGGGTGGACTGTGACAGGGAGCGTGGGGGAGACAGAGAGAGTGGATTTTTGGAGCTGACACTGTTCTCAGCTCCCTGCCTTGCAAGTTCTAAGGACTGGAAGATACACAGTGCCTACCTTCAATCATTTTGACCTTTCCCCCACCTGTCTCTTATTCACTAAATGCAAATTATGCACTCCTAAATAGTCTTTAGACCATATAAGCAGCTGCTCAACACTACCCCTCCCCTATCTCCTCAAGCAAACAGCTGTGAACATTCCAAAGCAATTCCCCTGCCTCCGCTCGCTCGCTCGCTGGAGCAAAGAGCAGCTGTGTTTGTTTTTTAGTGAAGTAGCTATGGGGAGATCGGAGTTCAGCCATTCCGGTTTGTTGTGGACAGGAATTCTGGGATACCTCCTAATACCCTGGAGGCCAATATCAGCACTGTTGGTGACTACACTTATGACCAGCGCTGCATCACCAGCGCTGGAATCGCTACACCCCAAGCAAACCAGCTGTACAGCTAGCGCTGCAACCAGGGAGTTGCAGCGCTGGCCGTGCTTTGCAAGTGTGGACACAGAGTGAGTTGCAGCACTGTAACCCCATCACCAGCGCTGCAACTCTCCAGTGTAGCCATGCCCTCCATTAAGTCCCCTAGGAACTTGCTATTGCCAATCGATTGAATGTGAAAGGCATTGGAATGTGACAGCGATGGGTGGTAGTACAGTACCTAAGGACATGGCTACACTTGCAGGTGTAGAGCACTGGGAGTTAAACCAGCCCTTGGAGACAGCAGCAGGGAAAGCACTGCTATGTGTTTATACTGTCAGTTGCAAGCACAGTGGTGTGGCCACATTAGCAGCTCTTGCAATGCCACAGAGACCAGTGCATTGTGGTAGCTATCCCAGCGTGCCAGTGGCTGCAGAGTGCTTTTCAAATGGGGGGGGGGAGGGAGGTGGAGCGTGACAGGCAGCGTGTTGTGTGTTTTTGCAGGGCAGAGAGTGTGTCAGCATGCTGTCTTGTAAATTCAGACAGCAGCAGGGGAAACCCTGACATCAGTCCTTCCCCTACCCCTGTGCACACATGCCTGCAGCAACAGCACAGTAATGGTTTGCTTTGTCCCAGAGTAGATAAGCATGCTGGCTTTAAGAAACAGAGCTTTGAAACTCAATAATAGTGGGGGATTTCAATTATCCCCATATTGACTGCGAACATTTCACTTCAGGATGAAATGCAGAGATAAAATTTATCGATAATTTAAATGACTGCTTCATGGAGCATCTGGTACGGGAACTTACAAGGGGAGAGGCAACTCTAGATTTAGTCCTGAGTGGAGTGCAGGAGCTGGTCCAAGAGGTAACTATAACAGGACCGCTTGGAAATAGTGACCATAATACAATAACATTCAACATCCTTGTGGTGGGAAGAACATCTCAACAGCCCAACACTGTGGCATTTAATTTCAAAAGGGGGAACTATGCAAAAATAAGGGGGTTAGTTAAACAGAAGTTTAAAAAGTACAGTGACTAAAGTGAAATCCCTGCAAGTTGCATGGGAGCTTTTTAAAGACACCATAATAGAGGCCCAACTTCAATGTATACCCCAAATTAAGAAACACAGTAAAAACTGAAAAAAAGAGCCATGGTGGCTTAACAACTACGTAGAAGAAGCGGTGAGAGATAAAGACTTCCTTTAAAAAGTGAAAGTCAAATCCTAGTGAGGCAAATAAAAAGGAGCATAAACACTGCCAAATTAAGTGCAAGAATGTAATAAGAAAAGCCAAAGAGGAGTTTGAAGAATGGCTAGCCAAAAACTGTTTGTTTTATTTTAAGTACATCAGAAGCAGGAAGCCTCCTAAACAACCAGTAGGGCCCCTTGACAATCAAAATACAGAAGGAGCGCTTAAAGATGATAAAGTCATTGCGGAGAAACTAAATGGATTCTTTGCTTCAGTCTTCATGGCTGAGGATGTTAGGGAGATTTCCAAACCTGAGCTGGCTTTTGTAGGTGACAAATCTGAGGAACTGTCAGATTGAAATGTCACTAGAGGAGGTTTTGGAATTAATTGATAAACTCAACATTAACAAGTCACCGGGACCAGATGGCATTCACCCAAGAGTTCTGAAAGAACTCAAATGTGAAGCTGCGGAACTATTAACTAAGGTTTGTAACCTGTCCTTTAAATCGGCTTCAGTACCCAATGACTGGAAGTTAGCTAATGTGACACCAATATTTAAAAAGGGGTCTAGAGGTGATCCCGGCAATTACAGACCAGTAAATCTAACATCAGTACTGGGCAAATTTAGTCAAAACAATAGTTAAGAATAAAATTGTCAGACACACAGAAAAACATAAACTGTTGAATAATAGTCAACATGGTTTCTGTAAAGGGAAATTTTGTCTTACTAACCTATTAGAGTTCTTTGAAGGGGTCAACAAACATGTGGACAAGGGGGATCCAGTGGACATAGTGTACTTAGATTTCCAGAAAGCCTTTGACAAGGTCCCTCACTAAAGGCTCTTATGTAAATTAAGCTGTCATGGGATAAAAGGGAAGGTCCTTTCATGGACTGAGAACTGGTTAAAAGACAGAGAATAAAGGGTAGAAATTTAATGGTAAGCGCTCAGAATGGAGAGGGGTAACTAGTGGTTTCCCCAAGGGTCAGTCTTTGGACAAGTCCTATTCACCTTATTCATAAATGATCAGGAGAAAGGGGTAAACAGTGAGGTGGCAAAGTTTACAGATGATACTAAATTGCTCAAGATAGCTAAGACCAAAGCAGAGTGTGACAAACTTCAAAAAGATCTCACAAAACTAAGTGATTGGGCAACAAAATGGCAAATGAAATTTAATGTGGATAAATGTAAAGTAATGCACATTGGAAAAAATAAGCCCAACTAGAAATACAATATGATGGGGGCTAATTTAGCTTCAACAAGTCAGGAAAAAGATCTTGGCGTCATTGTGGATAGTTCTCTGAAGATGTCCATGCAGTGCGCAGAGGCAGTCAAAAAAGCAAATAGGATGTTAGGAATCATTAAAAAGGGATAGAAAATAAGACTGAGAAAATATTATTGCCCTTATATAAATCGATGGTAAGCCCACATCTCGAATACTGCGTACAGATGTGGTCTCCTCATCTCAAAAAAGATATACTGGCACTAGAAAAGATTCAGAAAAGGGCAACTAAAATGATTAGGGGTTTGGAACAGGTCCCATATGAGGAGAGATTAAAGAGGCTAGGACTCTTCAGCTTGGAAAAGAGGAGACTAAGGGGTGGATATGATATAGGTATATAAAATCATGAGTGATGTGGAGAAAAAGTGGATAAGGAAAAGTTATTTACTTATTCTCATAATACAAAAACTAGGGGTTACCAAATGAAATTAATAGGCAGCAGGTTTAAAACAAATAAAAGGAAGTTCTTCTTCACGCAGCACACAGTCAACTTGTGGAACTCCTTACCTGAGGAGGTTGTGAAGGCTAGGACAATAACAGCGTTTAAAAGAGAACTGGATAAATTCATAGTGGCTAAGTCCATTAATGGCTATTAGCCAGGATGGGTAACAAATGGTGTCCCTAGCCTCTGTTTGTCAGAGGATGGAGGTGGATGGCAGGAGAGAGATCACTTGATCATTGCCTGTTAGGTCCACTCCTTCTGGGGTACCTGGCATTGGCCACTGTTGGTAGACAGGATACTGGGCTAGATGGACCTTTGGTCTGACCCGGTATAGCCGTTCTTATGTTCTTATGAAAGGGGATATCCCCATGCTTGCAGCTGAGTTCAAAACAATGACAAGAACGGCCACTTGACTTCAAGGGAGTATGGGATGTATCCGGAGGCCAATCAAAGTGCAGTAATGCAACACGTCGTCCACACTGACTCCCGGGCATTTCAGCCAGGGTGCAGCAAGTTCTATGTTTCTTGTGGAGGTGGATTACCAAGAGTGCTCCAGCTGCAGAGTCCAGGCGCTCTAAGTGCTTTGCCAGTGTGGACCCCTCAGGAGTTAGGGCACCCAGGGCTGATTTAATGCGCTCTAACTTGCAAGTGTATCCAAGGCCTTAGATGGATTTCCCACTCCCAGGAAAAAAAAAACCAGTGGAGTGCCAAGGACATGTACTGATCTATGATTCTCACTTTTAATTATAACTTAATTACATTATTGATCATCCATATTATAACCTAAAAGCCAGTTCTGGTTTATATAAACACTGGTGCACATTTTTCAAAAGACTGCTCAAGAATTACAAGTCTGTTCATGAAGTGAATTAACAGGACAATGGGATACTGTGAGAAAGTAACTATGCTGAAAAGCTGACACTACTGTATGAATTGAGAAGTGGTCACATCAGTTTTATCACAAATTGCATAGATGGTGACTCAACAGGCTTCTATCACAGCAGCAGATTTGCTGAGATTATACTTAGAAAGCTCTTCTGCTGTTGGCTAAGGAAGCTACTCCTACCAGTGCAAAACCCTAAACTAAGTATGAGAGATTAAGTATGAGATTCTAAATTATGTGTGTCCTTGACAAATGCGTATTATTGGGGTGAGGGGGACCTCTGTTGAAATCCTTACCAAGTTGTCAGATTTCTCTATAGAAGCTGGAGTTAACAGTGGCAATGCTAATATCTATTAAGTCCTCTTAGAGGCCTTGCTGTGACAATGAGACTGCACTGATGTTGTTGGTTGAAGATCTCCTCCTGGTGATAGCTGAAAATCAGGTGGCTGAGCTGAAACTTTTAGATCTGTCAGCTGCCTGTAATACTTTGAAGACAGCTTCAGATACATCAAGAATAGGTAAAGTCACACCCATTTTCCTTCTAAGAGAAGTTCTGTTAGGCAATTATTCATCCACCCCAAGAAATCCCTTCTATAGGATTTTGAAGATTTCCATCCTGTCAGCTCTCTTGTTCAACCTGTATATGGGCCAATAGGAAGGTCAGTGAGAGAGAGTGGGGTTACAATGTCTTAAATATGGAAAGACACTGCTTATGCAAAGCAATTTACCCTGTGATTCACAGAGACCAGGGCATGGACAGTTAAATGAGGCTTACCCTGGGTCACACTGATGCGATGCTTTTGCATTTTAATCTAAGCAGAAGGATTGCTGAGGATCTATGTAATTTAAATAGCATCTTTCCCTGAAACTTCTCACTTCTCCAAGTCCTTTATGATATCAAAACACTATCCAGAAAGAACATGCAAACAATAACGGTTGATGTGATTTTAAGCACTGGGATTCAGGTGGTCTTGGATCACTCTCCAGCTCTGCCATAGACCATCTGTGTGACCTTGGACAAGTCACTTGTAGGTAGATTTCTTTTCAAAAGCCCTTAAGGGTATATCTACACTGCAATTAGACACCCACAGCAGGCCCATGCCTGCTGACTCAGGCTATGGGCCTTGGGCTAAGAGGCTGTTTAATTGCAATGTAGATGCTCAGGTTGCAGCCCAAGCTCTGGAACCCTCCCCACTCCCTTAATCTGAACCCCACAAGCCTGAGTCAGCTGGCATGAGCCAGCCTCAGGTTTTTTTAATTGCATTGTAGACATACCCTAAGTGACTTGGCCTCCTAAATTCCATTTCAAAAGTGATTTGGGCACTAGATTTAACTGTCAGTCTCACTTCCTCTCAGTTCCTTATCTGTCAAATGGGGACACTATTTCTTTGTCTGTCTTGCCTAGTTAAGGGGCAAGGACTGTCCATAACTGTGTATGCATGGTACCTAGACCTCCAGAGCTATTATAATACTGCTAAGAAGAATAATGTTGTTGTAAAGAAAGGGCTTTGCAGATCATTAGTCTTTCTATATAGGAAGGCCTAATAAATTACATTGAAATAGGTTCTCACTTGCCAGCCACCCTCAGTGGTGGATGCCCAAATTCTGTGACTTTTTTTACATAACATTGAAAGGGGCAGAGGACACATGGTGTACGTCGGCACTTTTCGGCTACTGTCATTAAGATAAAGACTCCTGAATGAGCTGCAGGGCCGGTGCAAGGAAGTTTCGTGCCCTAGGCGAAACTGCCACCTTGTCCCCCCCCCCCACCAAGCCCTGCGGCAGCTCCTCCCTGAGGTGCCCCCCGCGGCAGCTCCCCACCCCAGCTCACTTCTGCTCCAGAAGACCTGCTGTTGCACCTGTCGCCGGGCTTGTGCCACGTGCACTAAGCAGAGCTGTGGAGCTCTGCCCAGCCGCCCGCACCACCACCGGCAATAGGAAGAATCACATGGGATGGAGCGGCCGCTGCACTGGGAGGGAGAGGGAGTCTGTGCCGCCGGCAGCCCAAACCCCTGGGCTGGCTGTCGCCCAGGGGAACCTCTGGGCTGCCTGCTGGTGGCTCAGCTCAGTGGCCGCTGAAAGGCTTTAAAAAAAAATTGGGAGCGCTGCTTTTTGGCTCCCCCAAATGTTGGCGCCCTAGACTACCGCTTAGTTGGCCTAAATGGTAGCACCAGCCCTGATGCGCTGTAAAACTGAGCTGACTGAAGCAAAGAGGTTCCTCTTCATTGGTTTTCTACTCATTATTTGCTTGAATGACTACAAGAATAATAAACAAAACAAAATACAACTGTGCATGAATATGAAGCATATGATAAGTACAGCAGATGTTCTGTTCACTTATACTCATTGAAGCCTAATTGTTTGGCTGATTGCTCTTCACTATCTATTTGTGATAATCACATTGGAAGTCCAGGACTGGGAAGCAGGTTTTAAATCCAATTCAGGGATGCTCTGCCTGGCAAACACCTAGATTCGGTGGACACCCCTCAAATTACTTCTGATGCAGGGATACTTTGACCAGCATGATTTACTGTCATTACAAAAAGTACCAGCTCATAGTCTCTTTCTGATATCGTAACAGTGCCACTAAAGAATTTCAGTATATGGCTGTACATTCTAGAGGAGCAGCAAAACACAGGGCAGTGCTCATAGCAGGTCAAAAGGTGACACAAACAGGTAACCAACTTTATCCTGGGTCTCCAGATGTGATGCCAAAAGCTTGCCAGAATTGGTCCAACTGTTATTTTGTCAGTTACTACCAGACAGGGTTTCTATATATTCTGCCAGGAAAAATCCACAAATAAAAGAATTCTAAGGTTATCACAATCTGTCACTTAAACCCTCCATAAATTGTGGAATAAATAAAGTATTAGAGAAATATGGGCAAGCTGAAAACCATCCTTATTTCAGTTTCTAGGTAGATAATTTGACATCAGTTTAATCATGAGAGATTGTAATGTACAACTTTTCCGTGCTCCCCATTTCTATCAGAGTTCCAGATTCACACCCAAAGTGCTGATAATGGGAAGAAATGGGCATTTACATTATTTGATTTACATACATATTTTGCAAGTAAAACATTTTCCTGTTTCAGGTAGGCTCTTAAATCTATTTGTTTTTTATAAAAGAAAAAAACCCGAATATTGGCTCTGCTTGGCTCCAGACTGCTGTCTTTAAAATAGGTAAAAAATTATTGTTTGCACTACTTTATACTTTTACCTTTTTATAAAGAAACCAAATAATGATTTTTAAAAAGCTAGTTTAGACAAAGCATGTTAAACCATGAAGCAGTTGGGTAATAAAATTCTAAATTTCTGGTAGACACAGTACAAATAAGGTCTGTTTGTCAGTCATAATATATCAGTTAACTATCCACCCCAGGGAGGCTGCATATAGTTTAAGAAGGAAAATAGATTCTTTTCAAATAAATAGCAATTTATAATTCTAATAAATGGCCTTTCTGTGACTAAATTAGTAGTGGTAGTACATGCTGCACTGCCACTCATAGCCTCTAGGTGGTATGCAATACTCAGTTTCAAATGTCACTAAATTAGTTACTGGCAATGCCTAATCTCACTGTTGCCGTCTTTATTGTACAAGGGGGAAAAAATCAGAGTGGCTCTGAAAGGGAATGTCATGTTCTAAAATCGCAATTTTAAATAAAATCCTGTGTGAGCTGTAATGGTCTGTAATTTGCCAAGCATGATCTGCATTTCAAAACCCTTTGAAATATAAAGTACAAGTAGTTCTAGACCACATGATGTAGAAAATGATAGACTTACATAAGCCTAAGTTTAATGTTTTTTTAAAAGAGCTATAGGTTGGTAAAGAATAAAAAAAATAAGCTCAGGATTTCTGTTGCATAAACACAGTTCTTTTACCGATGATAGATAAATCTACATGTCCTATTAATTGGTAAATTTTACAATGAAGCTCTTTCACTACAACACTGAACTTCCATTTTCCTTTTAGTGACTGATATTTATTGCATGTGAGCTATGACAAAAAAATCCAGTCTTTACAATATTGAATATATTTAGGAAAGAGAAAAGTAAATCCAAAGCTAAAATTCATGAGAGAAGCTGAGAAGTTTTTGTTTTGAAAACTCTCTGAAACGATCAGTTGTTCTTGGGCACTCCAGTTCATTCTCACCAAGCACAGAAACCTAGTTCTCTAAGTCTTTTTCTAACATGAACTCCAAGAGTACAGTGCTTTTCTTTCAGTACATGGTGTAATGAACCCAACTGTGGCTACATATAACAGAAATCACGCCAACAAAAAGAGAAGTATTAACTGCTTGGACCAGCCCGAGTGGTAGTACTTTGCACTGTGATGGGAGAGACCCTTGTTCAGTTTCTGGCTTTCATGCTCGAGATTAGCAGGATTTGGGATCTTTGTGGATGGCATCGGACTTGCATTCTGACAATGAAATCCTGGAATCATTGAACTCTTACCATTGACTTCAACAGGGCCAGAATTTCAACGTGAAGCAGGACAAGGAAGAGTGCTTCGTTTTGCTCAGCAATGACTCTTCCACTAGGTAACTTGTTCCAATCTCATCTTCAGAAGTCTAGGCTTCACCGGGTTCCTAGTCGAATGACAGTCACATCATAGAAAAACACCATCAAAACTGATATTTTTATTGCTACGCTAACCTCAGATGAAAGCTAAGGACTGGAGAGGTATGGAGCCAGAAGTTCCCTCAACCTTAATCATGGTCAGAGATCAAGCATTTTGGCAGGATGAGCATTGTTGCTGGCTGCTTATCTGTCCTGTGGGCTTCAGTCTCAAAGGCTGCCAATCTGGAACATCTCACTAGCCCTAAATTAATCTTAAACTGCTTCAGACGAGTGCAGTAATGGTGGGATGTCTGTCTGTCTGTCTATCTAATCTCAGCTTTTCTTTTTGGTGTCGCTTGGTGATTGCTTTTTGATGATGAATAATTACTCTTTGGGGCAGTGACTTTTGTTAATGATGGGTGAAATCCTGGCCCCATTAAAGTCAATGGCAAGAATCCCATTGACTTCAATGGGGAGAAGATTTCATTCTATATAGCTTTATATAGTACCTCAGGGCTTGTCTACATCACAAAGTTGCAGCGCTGGTGAGGGAGTTACAGCGCTGCTACTTAGGAGGTGTACACATCTGCAGGGCATCACCAGCGCTGCAACTCCCTGTTTGCAGCGCTGGCCGTACTCCCGTTTTGTCTCAGGTGTAGAGGATCCAGCACTGGTAATCAAGTGTAGACACTTACCAGCGCTTTTCTTGACCTCCGTGGAATAAGCAGGTATCCCAGCCTACCTGAGGATACCTCTCTGGTAATCAAGAAAACTCCTCTGCCCTGTGCTCACCTGACCCCTCCTTTAAATGCCCCGGGAAATTTCAAAAATCACATTCCTGTTTGCTCAGCCAGGCGTGGAGTGCAATTAATCAATCAATCATTCAGCGACCATGCCTCCACACACCAAACGAGCCCCAGCATGGACCAATGCAGAGCTGCAGGATCTAATTAGTGAGTGGGGAGATGAGGCTGTTCAAATACAGCTGCGCTCCAGAAGGAGAAACTATGATACCTATGGTCAGATATCACAGTCCATGATGAGAAGGGGCCACGAATGGGACGCCTTGCAATGCAGAGTCAAAATTAAGGAGCTGAGGAGTGCATACTGCAAAGCCCATGAGGGAAATCGACGCTCAGGAGCTGCCCTCACAACCTGCAGGTTTTACAAGGAGCTGGATGCCATACTTGGGTGTGACCTCACCGTGAATCCTAGGAGCATGATGGAGAGTTCAGAGCAGGGAGAAGTGGGGGATGGTGTAGAGGATGAATACAGTGATGCTACTGGCGTGGAGGGAGACACCCCGGAGTCTCAGGACACAGGCAGCCAGGAGCTCTTCTCCAGCCCAGAGGAGACTCAGGACACAGCCCAGCCAGTCGCAGCAGCTGGAAGCGGACGTTGAGGAGGAAGCTGAGGATCGTGCTCGTGGTAAGTAGATTGCAATGTTTTGGGAGAGGAGGATTTTCATTATGACTGCCTGCATGCATGCCTAAACGTGGAATAGCCCATTGATGTGATCTATGACGTCTGTGTAATCTGCCTCAGTAATCTCTTGAAAAGTTGCAGCTAGAGCTTGGGCAATGTGCTTTCTCAAGTTTATAGGGAGAGCCACCGTGGTCCCTGTCCCGGTCAGGCTAACTCGTCCGATCCACTGTGCAGCGAGGGGTGGGGGGACCATGGCTGCACACAGGCAAGCTGCATAGGGGCCAGGGCGGTATCCACATTCCTGTAGAAGACCCTCCCTCTCTTCCCAGGTAACACGCAGCAGTGATATGTCTGGCAGTACGAAAGCCTGTTGATAGTTTAGGGATAATTGAGGGCAGGGAGCCAGATTCACGGCTCCCCAGCCCAAGGCGCTCTGTTTCCCCCCCCCTCCCCCTTCCCAGCACGTAGGCATCCACGCGGTGTGATCTGTTGTTCCCCCAGCCCCCCTTCCAAGTAGGCACCCTGCCCCGCGGTGTGCTCTGTTGTTCCCCCAGCCACCAGTCCAAGCAGGCACCCTGCCCCGCGGTGTGATCTGTTGTTCCCCCAGCCACCAGTCCAAGCAGGAACCAAGGCATCCCACTAACATGGGAGAAATTTTAGCAAAAGTACTCGCCCCATTGCTCGCCATGACTTAGCTTTCTTGACCTCTACAGTGTTATGTGAGGTATGTGAGAGGGATGCTACCTAAAGTTTCAAATGTCCTTCAAAATTTGATAATAAACAATGATGCCCCTGTGTATTACGTTTCTATCTCTATTTTTTCTAGGGAACTCGAATAATGCAGTTGTATCACCGGCCTCACGTAGATTACAGAACTTGAGGCGCAATCCTAGGAAATCAAAAGAGGAATTGATCAAGACCGTTCTGAACCACTACAACAGGGAAAGTAGGAAGACTGAGGAATGGAGAAATACTGTACATGAATGGAGGCAGAGAGAAAGCAGGAGAAAGGAATTGTCTGCCAAAAAAATAGCCAGGCAGATGATGAGCCTCCTGTCTTGCCAAACCAAGTCTTTTGAGTCTCTTGTAGCTATGCAGACCAATATATACCGTGATAACCCACAGCCTTCCCAAAGCACTCTTCCTTGTCCCCCTGTATATCCTCAAAACAGCTTTCTGCAGCAGCCAGTTCCTTATTATCACCAGCTGCCCCCAACACCTATAAGATCACCTACTAACCAAGATATCTATAATTCTTACCCAGTGCACTCCACCCCCATCATTCTGCAGCAAAGTAATGGTGACTTGCAGCAGACAGTGACAATTGAGTAAAATAGGACATATAAAAACCTCTTAATGTACTGTGAACCACCCATACCCCCTTGCATGTTTTTTACTGTATGATAAATAAAAGTTTTTGGTTTGTATTTCTTTCAATACGTTTTATTGTTGCTAGAAATGGTAAATTATACACAGCAAGGTACAGCAAAGCACAACACATGCATCAAACATTACTGCTGGCTCTCAGCATCAAATTGCTCCCTTAAAGCATCCCTAATCCTTGAAGCCCTTTCCTGGGCCTCCCTATTAGCCCTGCTCTCTGGCTGAGCAAACTCATTCTCCAAGCGTCTAACCTCGGAGGTCCATTCCTCACTGAACCTTTCACCCTTCCCTTCACAAATATTATGGAGAGTGCAGCACGCGGATATAACAGCGGTTATGCTGCTTTCCATCAAATCTAGCTTCCCATAGAGACTGCGCCAGCGAGCTTTCAAACGGCCAAAAGCACGCTCCACAGTCATTCTGCACTGGCTCAACCTGTAGTTGAACCGTTCCTTGCTCCTGTCAAGCTTCCCTGTATATGGTTTCATGAGCCATGGCATTAATGGGTAAGAGGGGTCTCCAAGAATCACAATGGGCATTTCCACGTCCCCTACTGTTATCTTGTGATCTGGGAAAAAGGTCCCGGCCCTAAGCCTCCTGAACAGGGCACTGTTCCTAAATATGCGTGCATCGTGCACCTTTCCAGGCCATCCAGAGTAAATGTCAGTGAAATGCCCACGGTGATCCACAAGCGCTTGCAGAACCACGGAGAAGTACCCCTTGCGATTAACATACTCTGATGCCAGGTGGGGTGGAGAGATAATAGGAATATGCGTCCCATCTACTGCCCCTCCACAGTTAGGGAACCCCATTTCTGCAAAGCCATCTAAAATGTCCTGCACATTCCCAAGAGTCACAGTTCTTCTTGTCAGTGTTCGATTAATGGCCCTGCAAACTTGCATCAGCACCATTCCAACGGTGGACTTTCCCACTCCGAACTGGTTCGCCACCGATCGGAAACAGTCTGGAGTTGCCAGCTTCCAGATTGCAATAGCCACCTGCTTCTCCACAGAAAGGGCATCTCTAAATCTCGTGTTCATGCGCCGCAGGTTGGGGGCGAGATCATCACAAAGTGCCATGAAAGTGGCTTTCCTCATACGAAAGTTCTGCAGCCACTGCTCGTCATCCCATGATTGCAGGACGATGTGATCCCACCACTCAGTGCTGGTTTCCCGAGCCCAAACGCGCCGGTCCACGGAGCAGAGCACGTCTGTTACTGCCACTAGCAATGTACTGTCTGCACATTGATGCGATTCACTATCATCGTCTGACTCCTCAATGTCACTCTCACTCACATTTAGCAGCTGAAGGAATAGCTCCACAGCCAGGCGAGATGTGCTGGCAATAGTCATTAATAAGGTATTCAGTAGCTGAGGATCCATTTTTGAAAGATAATGCAGAAAAAGCGCTGTACAGTCACAATGCTGCCACACTGCTCCGCATGTGTACCAAAGCAATGCTGGCCGTTGGAACAGGAATAGGAAGCGGAAAGACAATCACACTTCCTTCCCCTTCCCACAAGCCCCAGCGCCAAATTTGGGACGAGGTGCTCTGTGGGATAGCCGCCCACAATGCATCACTCCCAACAGCGCTGCAGTGTGGCCACATCTAACAGCACTTGCAGCGCTGGTTGCTGTAAGTGTGGACACTCTGCAGCGCTGGCCCTATACAGCTGTACTAATACAGCTGTAACAACCAGCGCTGCAAAATTGTAGATGTAGACATGGCCTAACACACTAGGGCCCACTCAGGTTGTAGTTTTTAGGGGCTACTGCAGTATAAATGTTAAATAATAACAGCATTAAAGTATATTGATTTATGTTCGATTCATAGATCTTTGAGGCCAGAAGAGTCTCATCTAGCCTGACCTGAACAATGCAGGCCACGGGTCTTTCATGAACTTATTTCTGCTTCAAGTCCAATATAAAGTCTGGACTGTGATATATAAGACTACACCCTATCATGCTGGCCATTACTGTCTCATTGTTTTGTTCTACTCCCCCACATCTGTGTCCATCTGGTGTCTCTGATCTTACACTTGAATTGTAAGGGACTGACTTTTTGTTCTGTGTTTGTACAGTGCCTAGCACAATGGGGTCCCCTGATCCATGATGAGGGCTCCTAAGTGCTTCAGTATACACATAATAAATAACATTCAGGTGCGCTGTTTCCTCCCAGAGAAGCCAGTCATAACCCACTTAAACATGGTTGAGTTAATATATTGACCTAACTAAGGAAAATAATTGATCTAATGATACCAACAGCATGCGTAATTTTGGGGTTGCATTTTTCTTACTTTTTGTAATCGCTGTGTGCATTTAAAAACTCAACTGTTCTATATCATTTTCACTATTTCTACTTCAAGAAACAATTCTATACTTTAAAAAATGAAAGCAAAAGATTTACTAAATAATGGCCTCTCTGTGTGATCAGAGCCCACAAGTACCAAGCTGAAGGGGAATCCTGTAGTGTCCTCCTGAACAGTAGATTGCTTTCTGTAACATGGAGCTTTGAGGGAATGCTTAAGAGTAAAGGATCCTCAGAGCTCAAAGACAGCCAATATTCAAATAAAATAGCTTATGAAAAGGCCTTTAGCGTAAT
The DNA here is from genome assembly GCF_025201925.1 of Gopherus flavomarginatus. Taxonomy (NCBI): domain Eukaryota; kingdom Metazoa; phylum Chordata; order Testudines; family Testudinidae; genus Gopherus; species Gopherus flavomarginatus. The sequence continues at coordinate 197,887,521 of NC_066617.1, read as the reverse complement.
TGTGCTATAAAATAACACCTGAAGCCATAGCCTAAACTGATGTAAGTAGGTCTCTCTCTTCACATCTGTGGCTCTACACCAGTTTACACCAATGGAGACTATGACCCTGGGTGTGAATTATTTAAAATCTACAGGTTTGTTTGCTGTAAAATGACCTTTTATAAATTAGTTTTAATAGTTTTTATTGTTAAACAATGTAGTAGTGTTGTAGCTGTGTTGGTCCCAGAATATTAGAGAGAGAGAACGTGGGTCTCTGTTACACAACAAAAGGAAATAAACCTTCAATTGAAACAGGAGTGAAAGAAAAACTCCAAGTAACATACTGTGGAGGAGGGCAGAACACAACAAGGGGAGAGAGGATTCATATCACACCTGGCCTCTGCCTCTCCTTGTGTTTTGCCATTCTGAAGATGAGTGGCAAGGTTTGACATTATTAGCAGTATTAGATGGCTCAAAAGAATTGGGCTCCCAGGTGCAACTCTTCTGTCTGTACTGAGCTTGAGTCTGTGAAGGGAGTGCCCTCTGGGAGCACTACTGCACCCCTGCAGTAAGGAGGAGTTGCTGGTATTCCTAGTACCCCGTATTTGTCCAGGGGCTGCAGAACATGACTGGATCCTGGTTTACAGACCTGCAGTGCCTTCTGAAGCTGAGCATTCTGGCTCTGTATTGCCTCAGGGGATTACCTCTGCCTCTCTCTATCTTTATCAACATTTCTTTTTTTTTTTTTTTGCGACACTGTCTTTGGCCAATCCAACAATCGCTACAGAGTTCTATTTCCTTTTCTCTTTTATTCTCAGGTACATCATCCACCTCTCTGCTCCTTTGTTTTTTCTTTGGCTTTCTGAAATGAGGACTGCAAACATTTCATCCTGAGATTTCCTTTCTCTCCCCTTTAGGGTGACCAGATGTCCTAATTTTATAGGGACAGCCCCAAAATCCAGGGCTTTGTCATATTCAGGCTCCTTATGTCAGATGATTGAGAGGGTCACCTCTGGCCTTGCAATCTTATTCAGGTGTCTATTACTCCCCACCCCCACCCTGTCCCGATTTTTCACACTTGCTATCTGTTCACCCTACTCCTCTTCCTCAGTTGAGCCAGCCTAGGGTGACCAGATGAGAGACATGAAACATCAGGACACCGGGGGAGAGGGGGTCACTAGCAGAGGAGAAACAAAACAAAACAAAAAAAACCCCGAGACCGGCAGCAGAGTTTAAATTTAAATTAAAAAAAAAAAAAAAAAAAAAAAGCTGCTGGATCATAGGAAAAATTGGTGGGGGCTGAGCACCCACCGACGGCTCCCCGCCTTGCCCCCCACCACACCAGCTCACCTTCACCTCCTCTGAGCAGGCTGCTGTGTCCTGCTTCTCCCCGCTCCCTCCCAGTGCTTGGGGGGGAATATACAAGATACTTAGAGAAAGTTTTGTCAATTTCAACCTCTGCACTCTGCAGGACACCAACAAAACAAAAATAGATCTGAGTCCCTATGTCCTAAGGACATTTCAGGTGTTTAATTCAATACATAAAGAGGATGAAATGAAAACTACTATTTCTTTCAAAGGAGGCACAATAATTTCCCTGAATATCCAGTTTTCCTTTGTGGTTTTGTCTATCTAGCTATTTGCTTTCCCTGTGAATCTTTAGTTGTTTTACCAAAATTGCTTTGCCCAGAATAAACCCCGATCAGCAGAACACATCTTCCCACCATGTTCTCCACGTGTTGTTTTTTTTTTTTTTAAACAGTAACATTTCAATGAGGATCTGCAAGCAGTTTGGACATCACAACCATGATCCTCTGCTGGGGAGGGAATGGATAGATTTGAACTTGGAAATGGTTCCTGCTTTTGATTGTTTTTTTTTTGTGTATTATATTATTGAAGATCGCCTCATCCAGGGGGCAGAAAAGAATTGCCCCGCCTTTGGTCACACACACACACACCCCCCCAACAACTATGAGTGAAATTAAAAAGGATGCCAGAAATAGGCCTGAATCCCATGGTTCTGACTGCAGAGTGAACAGCTAAGTTTAAACTGTGCTTATGCAGGCAGCAGGCTACCTGGGAAGGCTTCTCCCTCAGCCAGTCCCCCTGCTCCCTGCTACAAGCGAGAGGGGAGCCCCTGCTGAGTGACAGTGAGTTTTCCCTTTCCAAGCTTTTATTAGCTTTGAGTTTGAACCTTTTGTTATGCAGCCAAAAGAGGTGAAAGTAAGCCAGTACCAAATGTTCCTTATTTACCGGTACACTACTGCACCTTTTTTTTACCGGTACTTCATACTGGGCTGTACCAGCTTACTTTCACCTCTGGACGCAGGACAAACAAGTAAATATTGGGACCATCCCGATTAAAATCAGGACGTCTGGTCAACCTAAGCCAGCCACTCAGCTGTTTATAAAGGCCCTGACCTTGAGGATCTGGCCAGTGCAGGTGCTGTGGCTATGGGAGCAGGAAAACAACCCAAGCAGTTCTTGTTCATATTCCAAAGATGCTATGATAGTATTATTTAAAAAGGCATTTTTGATGTTACCTCGCTGAGATTCTTCACAGACTTTTTGTCTGGGCAGTATATGCTGTTTGCAGGGGAGACAAGGGGTCTCAGAATTATGTTGCTGGTTTGGATTTGCAGTTTTGCATGCATGGTGTTGAAAGGGATAGCAAAGGAGTGAGCCGGTTATAAATCCTCTCTACTTCTCTTTTAGCCTGCCCAGACTTCTAATGACTTTACACTCAAGTGGGTGACCCAGTGACAGAGAATGGCCTTATTCAAAAAGGCAAAGGCAGAGCAGTGAGATAGTGTGAAGTTATTCACCAAGATGGTCCCCCTAGAAGTGCTGTTACCAGGGGCAACAATCATACAACTATCCCCCATAATACCCAGATGAAAATGAAACAATTTCTAAGTCTTAGATTCTGCTTTATCTTTCCCTGTAGACATGGTCAAAGTGCAGAATAAAATGGATAGAGTTTTGCTGTCCCTAAGGTAAAGCTCTTTTCCTATAAGAATGGATATTACAAGGTATTTATACCTCAGTAGGGAACTGTATTTTTTTTCCTTTACAGGTAATACAATGTCCGTGTCTACCTCACATAAACTGAGAACCCTGATCAAATTTCTTTTCCTGTAGCCACTGTCACAGTAAACCATTGGATTTTGCACAAATGAATGTTTTCATCATTTGAGTCTGCTATGGGAAGAAGAGATGATGCATAGAGGCTGTGCTGTCCTGCTGGTTGCAATTTTAAACAGGCAAACGGGCTTGAGGGTGTATTTTGTCAAGCAACACAGATGCAGAGAGGGAAAATGGAAATAAATAGATGTACATGGGCCCGCCATGGCATAAACTTGAAATATAGCATGTCAGCCTGACAGCAATCCCAGGCAAGATAATGGAGTAGCTGATACAGGACTCAATTAGTAAAGAATTAAAGGAAGATAAAGTAATTTATGCAAATCAATGTGGCTTTATGGAAAATAGATCCACTAAAACTATACTGAAATCTTTTTTCTGGTAAGATTACAAGTTTGGTTGATAAACATAATAGTGTTGATATAGCAGCAAAGAGTCCTGTGGCACCTTAGAGACTAACAGACGTATGGGAGCATGAGAGTTCGTGGGTGAATACCCAGTTCATCGGATGCATGTAATGGAAATTTCCAGGGGCAGGTATATATATGCAAGCAAGAAGCAGGCTAGAGATAACAAGGTTAGTTCAATCAGGGAGGATGAGGCCCTCTGCTAGCAGTTGAGGTGTGAAAACCAAGGGAGGAGAAACTGGTTTTCTAGTTGGCAAGCCATTCACAGTCTTTGTTTAATCCTGAGCTGATGATGCCAAATTTGCACATGAACTGAAGCTCAGCAGTTTCTCTTTGAAGTCTGGTCCTGAAGTTTTTTTTGCTGGAGGATGGCTACCTTTAGATCTGTTATTCTGTGTCCAGGGAGATTGAAGTGTTCTCCTACAGGTTTTTGTATATTACCATTTCTAATATCTGATTTGTGTCCATTTATCCTTTTCCATAGGGACTGTCCAGTTTGGCCGATGTACATAGCAGAGGGGCATTGCTGGCATATATTACACTGGTGGACGTGCAGGTGAATGAACCGGTGATGGTGTGGCTGATCTGGTTAGGTCCTGTGATGGTGTCACTGGTATAGATATGTGGGCAGGGTTGGCATCGAGGTTTGTGGCATGGATTGGTTCCTGAGCTAGAATTACTATGGTGCAATGTGCAGTTATTTTTGAGAATATGCTTCAGGCTGGCAGGTTGTCTGTGGGCGAGGACTGGCCTGCCACCCAAGGCTTGTGAAAGTGTGGGATCATTGTCCAGGATGGGTTGTAGATCCCTGATGATGCGTAGGAGGGGTTTTAGCTGGGGACTGTATGTGATGGCCAGTGGAGTCCTGTTCGTTTCTTTCTTGGGTTTGTCTTGCAGTAGGAGGCTTCTGGGTACACGTCTGGCTCTGTTGAGCTGTTTCCTTATCTCCTCATGCGGGTATTGTAGCTTTGAGAATGCTTGGTGAAGATTTTGTAGGTGTTGGTCTCTGTCTGAGGGGTTAGAGCAGATGCGGTTGTACCTCAGTGCTTGGCTGTAGACAATGGATTGTGTGGTGTGCCTGGGATGGAAGCTGGAGGCATGAAGGTAGGCATAGCAGTCGGTAGGTTTTTGGTATAGGGTGGTGTTAATGTGACCATCACTTATTTGCACTGTGGCGTCTAGGAAACTAACACCACCCTATACCGAAAACCTACCGACCGGGGAATCATCAAGTGAGTGTTTTCCAGGTGGGTCCTGCAGGGATTGGTTCTTGATCCTACACTATTTAACATTTTTATCCATGACCTGGAAGAAAACATAAAACCATCACTGATAAAGTTTGCAGATGACACAAAAATTGGGGAAGTGGTAAATAATAAAGAGGATAAGTCATTGATTCAGAGTGATCTGGGCACAAGGAAACAGTTTTAATATGGTTAAATGTAAATATATATATCTAGGAACAAAGAATGAAGGCCATATTTAAAAGCTGGGAAAAGAAGTGATTCTGAAAAAGACCTGGGTGTCTGAACATTAACTTCAATGTGACACTGAGTCCAAAAGAGCTAATGTGATCCTGGGATGCATAAACAGGGGAATCTTGAGTAGGAGTAGAGAGCTTATTTTACCTCTGTGTTTGGCACTGGTGCCACCTTTGCTGGAATACTGTGTCCGAGTCTGATGCCCATAATTTGAGAAGGATGTTGATAAATTGGAGAGAGTTCAGAGAAGAACCATGAGAATGATTAAAGGATTATAAAACATGCCTTCTGGTGATAGACTCAAAGAGATCTACTTAGTTTAACAAAGAAATGGATAAGGAGTTACTTGATTGCAGTCTATAACTATCTACCTGGGGAGAAAATATTTAATAATGGGCTCTTCAATTTAGCAGAGAAAGGTATAGTACAATCCAATGATTGGAAGCTGAAGCTAGACAAATTCAGACAGGAAACAAGTCATAAATTTTTAATGATGAGAGTAATTAGCCATTGGAACAATTTACCAAGTGTCAGGTGGATTCTCCATCATGGACAATCCTTAAATCAGGATTGGATGTTTTTCTAAAAGATATATTCTGGGAATTATTTGGGGCAGTTCTATGGCCTATGTCATGTCAGATGTTTGAGAGGGTCACTTCTGGACTTGCAATCTATGAACTCTGAAAGGGCAAGGAAGCACTTATAGATTCCATAGTGTAGACCAAATTGTAAATCATCAAGAGGAAACAAAAGATGCATTTCTAATCAAGTATTATTTGCTTAGAACAATTTTGGTGGTGATTGGTTTGCCTATTTAAAAATTGTGGTGTCTAATCTACCCTCATTCCTGGTCATAATCCTATTTATTTTAATAGAAGTTATGCTTGTGTGGAAAAGAGACCCTCTTATATAAAATGTAGATGAGATAAGAACAGATCATTGTAAACATAATTAAGACATGTTGAAGATAAAAATTGTTTAGAAGGAAAATTTAGTTGGATTGTGGAGGAGGAAAGGTAGAATTGAAGGCCTAATTAATCTGAATCAAGTAAAATTGAAAGTGAACATAAGGAGGTTTTTCACAGCTGTTAGTAAATCACTAATTAAAAGGGAACATGCAGAAAAGAGAATGAAGCAATATGTGGAAATGCTTTCCCTGTAACATACCCTTTTAGGCCTTGTCTATACTTGTGGCAGTGTGTAGGGTATGTGTAGGTACAAGACATAGTGAAAAGCAGATTGTATCACACTGCAGTGTGTAGCCACGCATAATAGTGAAAGGATCTGGCAGTGGCGAGCTGCTGGAGCCTTTCCCCACTTCTCCACCCTGCTAGAGTCTTTTCCACTGCTGGAGTCTTTCACTGTGGTAGGGAAAGACTCCAACAGTGAAGGGGCAGTGGAGACATGGGCGGCACCACTTGGGAGTGTAGAGGGCCCTGTAAGGTACATATCCGATGGTTCTGGCCTCTCTGTACTCTATGCACCTAAGCAATGCCTCACTGTCAACACAGCTAGTTACACCTATGCAAGTGAGACATGCAATGTGTGTACTCTACATGCTGCTATAAGTTAGTGTGCAGTGTAGACACATCCTTAGGGGGAGATTTTCAAAGGCACCAGGGCAGTTAGGCACCTAATGAAGGCCAGTAGAAGTTGGGCACCCAACTCTGTTTTGAACCTTTTGGAAATCTCCGTTAAATTAATTGTAATTGCTCACAATTGTGAAAAAATGTTAGATTTAACTCCTAAAAATATACAGAGAACAATTTGCTTCATATACAGGAAGGTATGATTGATTTTTATTGTCACTAATTTCCTGCCTTTTGGAGTGACTAATATCTGACTAATGTCTGAAATAACATACTTTTAAGGGCATAACGTTTTCTCCTGTTTCATTGGGTTTTTTATTTCATCAAGGAAGTAATAAGAAGGGAAAGGAATAAATAGAATTACTAAATACCCCCCATAACTAAGGGTTATGATATCAAAGGGCTATGGATCAGGCCCCAAATTAATCAATAGCATTAAGAAATAATATACACCAGTGGTCCTCAACTTATTTATCATTGTGGGCCACATATGCAGCCAACAATGCGTTACCTGGGCCATAGGTTGAGAACCACAGCGCTCCCCCAAAACCCCACAGACTCTTATGCCCAGCAACCCCTGCCAGAGACCCCTTCACAGAGAGGGCCAGGAGCAGAGCCTGGCACTGGGCCAGGCAGCCAGGACTGTTGCGCGGCAAGTAGTGTTGCCAACTTTCTATTTGCAGAAAATAGAGCACCCTTTCCCCTCCTCCTACCCTGCCCCTTCTCAGAGGACCCTGCCCTCTGCTCACTTCATTTCCCACCTCCCTCCATTGCTTGCTCTCCCACACGCACCCTCCCTCACTCACTCATTTTCAGCAGGATGAGGCAGAGGGTTGGGCTGTGAGAGGGAGTGAGGGCTCTGGCTGAGGGTGTGGGCCAGGGTGTAGGAAGAGGCTCCAGGCTGAGGCCCAGGAGTTTGGAGTGTGGGAGGGAGTTCAGGGATGGGGCAGGGGGTTGGGGCATGGGAGGGGGTTTGGGGTACAGGCTCGTGGAGGGGGCTCAAGGTTGCCGCCAGGGTCCCTTTACAACCAGGCACCTGGCAAACCTAGCAGCAGTGCAGCCAGGAGCCTGCATGTGGGGGCTGGGCAGCCAAGCAGCAGGGCATCTGGGAGGGCGCCGGGCAGCCAGGAGTTGAGTGCTAACTGGGGTGTGGGTTGAAAGCCACTGATCTACACAGTATGTGAACCCATGCTACTAGACACACACCATAAAACTAACTCTTGACTTTATCAGTCATAACCCTATAGACAAAGACCAAATCCGTTCTGACTTCCTGCTTGAGGAGTGTATCTCCTCCAGGTTCACTGCTGCAATACCATCCTGCAATATTCAGTGCATTACACATACTGACACATCAGTATATTTGCACGTTAAGGCCAAAATATTCAAACTTGAATGAATGCTGTGAAATACAATCACTCTTAAAAACTAGACTTGTTACTGCCCCAATCCATGGAGCATTTAAACACCACTTTTTAATACACTGAATGCTGAATACCAAGAGCCTAGGGTGATCTAGTAAACAACTTGACTTGTAAATAATGCTGGCGGAATGACTTGGAACTAAAAGACAATGATTTCAGAAAAGAATGGCTTAAAATTGTAAAGAGATTACTGTAGGTCAGTGTGGAAATGGTAACTGCATCGGTAACACCGATGCAAATCAGAAATTAACAAAATAGTGGGGATTTTACTGAACACTGATAAGAGTAAATATTGTACTGCATTGTGTGTTTGAGCATATACCATAGTGTGTGCACGTCGATATGAGGTCTGGTGCTATGTCCAGGTATATCTTACATTTGCAATGCATATTTTATGAGTACTGCAATGGGAGCTGAAGGTGCTCGACATCTTCTGAAGATTGGGTGTAGTATATAAGAATTTAAGTAAAAGTTTAGGTGCCCGTTAAAAGGGAAGGCCAACATTTTCAATGGTATGTTGAATAAAAGAAGCTGTATCTCCATAGTCATAGGGATGAGCAATTGCAAAGGGTGCCTGACACAGCTTTGCCCTCCTAACAGTACATGCCCAAACTAGCACTACATATACAGCCAGTGCGTATAATACAGATACGATACAAATTTCACCACCTCTCAAGTTTTGCTCATTTCTTTCCTTACAGGGGTATGTGTGTGCATTTATGTAGTTGTCTTTTCCACATTTAACTACATCTATCTTCTTCCAGTTTTAAAAGGAAAGTCAAAAAAGATGCTTTGAAGTCATTGTAATTTCACTTTAGATAACTCAGCAGACATAGACCAGATTACCAAATTAATACCAAGATCCTAGTGCAATCTTTGTATTAAGAGAGGATGTTTAATGATCTACTGATTGTTGCTGCAGTAACAGGTCTCGTTACATGAGTGATTGCATTTCACTGCATTCACCTTTACGCATATTTTATGCTAAACAATATTCTGTAGGCACACGTGACAATTGAGCAATAAGGACCAAAACCAATTTGTAATGTTGTAAAATGCTGGTATATAGCCTCTGGCTATATGAACAGTGAAAAAAGTCTTCTCACAGTCATAAAATGAAGTCACTGGAAAAGTATTTAAATTGTTAGCACTGATGTCTGGTGGGATTTTCAAAAGCCTTCAGCATTCTCCTAACTCTGTTCCCATTAAAGTCTATAGCAATTCTCCCATTAACTTCAACGAGGCCAGAATTAGGTCAAATAGTGAGTACTATTGAAAATCCCACCAATAACAAAAATATTGTACAAGTTTGTTCATAAGCAGGTTGATGTGGCTCAGGGTAATTGCTCAGAGACAGTCCAAACCAAAACCCTGCATCCCAATGTGGGTTTGGATCCAGCTGCACTTTGTACCTATCTTTGTCAGGGTCTGAATCTAAACATCCCAACATGTATCAAACTTTAGCTTGAGATTTTGAATCCACATATGTCAGTGGTCATCTGCAGGGCTTTGGTCTGTCTCATTGTAGAATTACAAATGTCTAATCTGGATCCAGAGTTAGACACAGAGTTTAAGGCCAGAAGGGATCCTCGGATCATCTCATCTGGCTTAGGGGCTGCATCACAGGCCACTACCACTCAGCAGCCACGCACAACAACCAAAATTAGATTACAGCCCTCAGGAGTTCAGACCTGGGATTTTTCTTCCAGCCCTTCATCATGATCATTCCAATTTGTTTTTGTTTTTTATTTTATTACTAACTATTACATTGTTAGTAGCTTCCTGTCACTAAAGGGAAAAAATCACAAAACTCCTAAAAGTAAATGAATTTGGTGCCCTACATTTAGATAGTCTCTCTTTAATAATTTTACTTAGCATGAGTTTTAGAGTCATAAAATTATGGTAAATTAATACTGTTTAAAAAAACTTTTCTAACACGAACTGAAGCTCTAACAATCATTTTGTGGACTTATGCAAATAGACTAGGTAGAATTGGATCCTAAATCATAAAGCTCAACAGACTATAATGAAGTGTATGACAATATAATGTTCTTCAGCATAGTGTAAGTAGGGAATTATTTTACAGTCTGCTTAACAATATAAGTAAGATTACAACAAATGTGCCTTGAGTGAGGAATGGATGATATGGTTAATTGAAATGACGACTAACATGGTGTATCTCTGAAAGAAGGTAATGGAAGCAGAAGTGAATTTGTTCTGACAATTACCAAGCTTTAGGCAGCAAAGATTTAGAAAACATATATAATAAACTTTCAGAGCCAGAGGATCCATAGTAAATGTGTATCCTAGCCCTTACCTTAGAAAGAAATGTTTGTTTTTCCTATTAAAACAACTGATAAGGCTAAAACCCCATTCCCCCAGAGATCTAAATACACCTGCATTGTTATGATAGGAACTTCGTGGTTTGAGTCCGTCTTCAGTTAAACAATTGTCTTCCTGTTGCATATAAAACAAATAGGCAACACGTACATAGAATTTCCACTTGTGATTTCCAGTCTATTTGGAGTCTTTTGTATTTTAAGAGTACAGTGCAGCAACGATAATCAATAGCAAATAAAAATTCACTCCTAATATGCAGGAGGGTTAGAGAATGCCATTTACATAAGGAAAACATAATTGATATTAACACAATAAAGTGATTATGTACCATCCTACTGACTCTGTGCTTATTACTGCTATTTGGTGGGTTATTGACGTGGGAACCTGAGGGCTAAGTAAAAGAGTAGTTACAGTAATAATAATCTATCTAGTTATTCATATTAACCTGATCTCTGTAATATTTGGGTATCAGCAAAATGAGACTGGGCCCCAGCTGGCAAAACATGTTTTCTAAAAGTGACAGGCTAATATCTGTGTGTGGGGGCCTATAATGCTTATAATATTTGGTAAAAAGGAAGATATGTGTTTGGGAGCTGATACTGCATCTTAACTTGTGGGAAGCTTAGAAGTTTATTTTCTGTAAGTAGATCCCCTATGCAAGCAATAATGCAGTGCTACCAACTCTCACCATTTTATTGCTTCACAATATTTGTTGTTTGTTAATATCCCAGCTCCTGGTGTCCTGTGAATATTTTCATTTAAAAAATAAAAGGTGAGTTTCTAGCTTTTGTGGTTGTCGAGAAAATCTGGAAATCATGAATTCTAAGGGCTCAAACACCTGAAGGCAAAACAGTAAGACCCAAAAATTATTAATGGCTTTAAATAATGAGGGTTTTTTTAATCTCTTGATTTGGGGGGGGGGGACAGAAGGGCCTGACTCATAATTTTTGAATACTTGAGGTTGGTAATACTTGTATTATGAGTTTCCCAAGGTCTGTTAGTTAAGTTTTATTTGCCATTTTGGAAGACAAAAAATGTGATATTGGGCAGTGTGAGGCTTTTGCTAAGATATGTAACATATTCTTGTGAAGGTAGCCCAAGAAAAATTAAAGATAGGATTTTTATTTATAGGACAGTACCTTAGACTAAAAGATTATAGACAGGGAGCTATGAGGTCTTTTTTCAATCAATAGCCAGCCTAGGAAATAATTGCACTGAACACTCAAATCATTCCAAACCTTGCTCAGGTGGGAGAAGAGACAATAATGATTAATACCTGGTAGTCCCAAACCTCTGTTTAGCCATGACTTCTACAGTATTTTGTATGGAAGTCTTTCCTGTTTCTATCCCAGATTAAGCTGAACAGGGTTTCTCCAACAGGGGTTGCCGCTTGTGTAGGGAAAGCCCCTGGAGGGCCAGGCCAGTTTGTTTACCTGCCCCGTCCACAGGTCCGGCCAATTGTGGCTTCCACTGGCCCGGAGCAGTCCCTCGGCCTGCACCGCTTCCAGCAGCTCCCATAGGCCCGGAGCAGCGAACCACGGCCAGTGGGAGCCGTGATCGGCCAGACCTGTGGATGGAGCAGGTAAACACACCAATCCGGCCCAGCAGGGGCTTTCCCTACACAAGTGGCGACCGTTGTTTGAGAAACCCTGATCCTGTTTAAACTGTGGAAGTGATTACTGTTTCTTTAAGGAAAAATTGTCATTATTGTCTGAAAGGCTTTTTATAGGACTTTCTTAGGGGTCATTAGGAAAAAAATGCAGGTAAAAGAAATACATGTGACTATCTAACTAGAATACAAAATTAAATTTAAACAGTTGATTGGGAAGAGAGAAGTTTTGATCTGATACGTTAGCAATCAAAACTTCTCTGTAATAACTATTTGATCAAATCATATTCAGTCCTTGCTTTTTTTTTTATTTTTTACAAGCACTGTGACTTGGAAGTTTTATACATAATTATGTACAAGATTCACACACAAAAATATTCACACACTGGCATAGGGCACGTAATCAAGTGCAGAAATACATGCAGATTATTATAGACACTATAATGCTGGTAGAACTTTCTGAGAGAGAGTCATAAGTGGCTAAAGTCACTTGGCCTTGTACTGGGAAAGCATCTGAGGTAATCTATACTTGCCTAGACATGCCTGTCATTCCTTACTGTCTAAATCTAATATAGACATCTGTAATATCATGTTTTTTCCATAAAATGATTTAGTGAAGGATAAACAGAACCTGGATCATTGTCTCAGAAAATAGTATCTTCTGAAGTGTTCCTGTAAGTGACACAAATAATGGGGCAGATGCAATATCTTTCATCCCTTTTTTAGTAAAGAGAATTTCATTTTTGAAATAAGGAGGAAAAATGAACAAAGAAGAAAAAGAAACAAAACAGTGTGGGTGGATGTAACCTAGATACAGTGAATATCAGCTCTAGGGATCAAGTTAATGGAAAGATTCTCATTATCTTCAACGGGCTTGGATCAAGTTTTAAATTCCTATATTCTGTGAGGTGGCCTGGGGCAACCTCTATAAAGATGAGTGAAACAAGAGCTGTTTTAAAACACTGCAAATCGAAAGGAAAGAGTAACATTAAGTTTTGTAATTAGTTTGAAGTCTGGGTCATCTGGTTGTAAGTATGCCTACTGAAAAGCTATAGGCATCTGCCACTATCTGTTGTTCTAGTACTAAACTACAAGAGAGTGCATTATTAGGCTAATCATGAACACCATGGTTATAAAGACTTGGGCCAGGATTTTTAAAGACTGGTGCCTAAAGTTATGCATTGCAGAGTCTAAGAACCTAAATAAGTGGCCTGATTTTCAAGGTTGCTGGACACCCAGCATCTCCACTGAAGTTAATGGGAACTCTCAGTCCCACTGAAAGTTTGGTCACATATATAGGTGCCTAAATATAGAGAAAAGCCTAACTTTGTTATTGTATTGGCTTAGAGCCTTTGGGCCCCCCAAGAAAGTGTCCTGATTCTTCACATTTGCTATCTGGTTACTCTACCCTGCACCCATATGCAGCTCTCCTGGAGTCAATAAAGATCTGCCTGAGTACCCATGGAGCTTCTTGCAGGATTGAGGTTTGAGAAATCTGAACACTTTTTTGTCTCAGTTCTTTGCAGAAGCTTCCTCTCCACATTTAATTTAGACTCCTTTGGAAGCTTTCTGAAACAGTTAGTTACAAGAATGTATCATCAATGAGGGTGTCAGACTTGTGACAAACAGAAATATATTGCAACCCACATAGGAAGGAAGAGAATGAGATACACTGACTCCATAGAAATGTACTTTACATGATGTATAGCCTCACTGAAAACAATGGGAATAAGGTGGTGTTATGGGAGAAAAGTTGGGTGTCATAAGTTTGGCACAGAGAATGCAGCTTAGTCCATGTCCAGATGTTATGCTTAAATAACCCTCTTTCCTTGCTGGATTAAGAGTGCAAATTTGCAAAGTGCACACAATTACAAAGAAGTTCCTGCACTTTTCTGGGAAAATATATATAATTTTCCAGCATTTTTATATCTTAAATTCCTTAGTTTCCTTCTCATCCACCCTCCTGCCAATGAGCTCAGCTGCCGTTCAGCATTCGTCTGCAGCTCTAGGAGTGATGGACTCTCATTTTCTCTTATAAAAACTACAATGAAAGTACTCAGTAACTCCTACATTTTTACAAGTGTCTTTGCAAGAGAAAAATGAATGAAAGTGGACGGAGGTTCTCATACTACTCTTGAAAAAGCAACCAGGCTAATGGATGTATAAAATTGTAGCTTTTCCCGTTACTAGTTCCTACCTGTTTTCTCTTCCTCTAGTTGCCAAAATATAAAATACTAAGTCAGTTCCCAATAAATGAGAACTGTAGAACTGTATGAAAACACAGATACTAGCTCCTGTATCTCATGTAACAAAACTATGATCAGTGAGGGGCTGGGGGAAGTTCCCTTGTAAAACTGGAATTTGTTGTTGTTTCATATTTTGGTTGACATTTGATAACTGGGGTAACTATAAAATTTAAAAATATACGAGACTATTGCCTGCCAGATACAGACACACAAGTGATAGGAGAATGTTACTACTTTTTCTGAATAGATCCTGTTGATCACTTATGAAAGGCTCATCCAATTTGTTACACAGAACCTTGTGAACTTGTGATCCGTGCCAATGAACTTGACTTGAACTTGAAACACACCTTGAACAACAGCCTCAAAAAGTCTCTGATAGGACTTCAGATAACTCTGCTCAGTCAGTTTTATGAAACCTAGAGAAATCAGCTCAGAGAGGTTCATACACTACCAGTCTCTGGAGAACGTGTTTACAGAGTACATATGTTCCAAAAGTTTATCTTGGGGGAATTCTGTGCTACTGCAATGCAGAATTTTGCAGAAGTTAACGTGCATGCAGAATTTCCTTTTCCCCAGAGAAATGGGCTGCAGTACTGCTAGCCGCCACTAGGGGCCACTGGAGTTGGCAACGCCCAGATTGCACATAGAAGACGCTGCTGGCGGGGGAAGGAGAGGAAGCTAGAGGGTTCCTGGCAGCTGCAGTTCCCAGTATGCCCTCAGGGCAAGGGAGGGCAGCGCACAGGAAATTCTGTGCAAGCATGGGACGGAGCAGAATCATCCTCTGGATCCTGGGGCAGGGGGGGGGATGTGTGTCTGGGCAAGGGGGTCCCCGCAGCTGGGCTCAGGGGCGGAGGGTGTCTGGGTAAGGGAGGCCCCCACATCTGGGCTCGGGGGGAGGGGGAAAGGGTGTGGGTGTATTGGCTGGGGGGGGTGCAGATGGGCTCTGGGAGGGGGAGGGGTTGTGAGTTTCTGGCCCCCCAGCTGAGCTCTGAGGAAGGGAAGGGGGCAGAGAAACAGGAACTGGGTTGTCATAGGGGTTTCTTAACTCTGTACTCCTGGGGGAATTTTCATGTGTCATTGTTACAGACACACTTGTTCACATTTATTTTGAAATAAATTACTAAAATAATTGAAACTGGCATCATTATGTAATGTTATTTTGACAAATAAATTTTGCAGAATTTTAAAATATTGTGTGCAGAATTTTAATGTTTTGGTGCAGAATGCCTCCAGGAATAAAAAGTCTGCACTTAATCTGAGTTATATTTATAGGCCACTTGTTTTAAACAGACAAAAAAACTCTCAAATTCCACTGTAAAATTACAGACCTTATCTTCCTTTTCTTACTTAGTTTTGTACCTAGTTTTTTAGGATATAGACACATCTGCAACAGTTATTCCTAGCATTTCATCTAGTACAAAGACATCTGTACCAATTAAGACACCTGCACCAATTATCCCTATCAGTGCACCAAGTGCACAGTTCATATTTGGCAAGCCTTAACAGAACATGCATCTTATCTCTGACAGACTGTGTGTACAAGAAAGAAGGGTCATACACAAATTAATAGTTAATGAACATCCACTATAAAGCTTAGCTTAAGTACAAAGCATGCTGGGAGTATGGTTCATTCTTATACAATGTAGAAAAAGTACAAAGATTTTTAGAAATATAATTATACTAGCTAACACCAGACACAGCCTAATAAGATTTCATAGGTATAAAGCGTCTAGCAAACCGTAACAAGCTCATAGAAACATGTAGACCTCAAACCAGGTTTGATGTCAAGCATTTCTGCCATTCAAGTAGAACATTTTCATACATTTCTAATAAAAATTCAGTTGAAATCGGTCCAACCACTTTTTAGGGGCTGCTCTGTGCTGAAGAGAAGGTTGTTGGAAAACATAATCTTTCTTTTTCAGTTCAGCAATTAGCACGTCTCACTTGGCAGAGTTTTAAAGAAAAACAGCCATGTTTTCCCCTGCAGCTCAGCTTTGGGACTCATCAGTACCTGAGAAATGGATGGACTGAATTTTAATTTACAGGTAGCTGGTATTAAAAAGCTGAACTAAAAGTTGATTTGGGGCCCCCAATCAGTTTCTTAAGTAGGAAGGAAAACTTTGAAAGCATCAATTAGGCTGGAAGGAGAAGGGAATGGAAGGTGGAAGTTAAAGAGAAAAGCTGGGAGATTCTTTTAAATACAAGGCCTTTATTTTCTACTTTTTGCCTTTCTACATATTTTCCACACACAATGGTCACAGGGATTTTTATTTACTATCTATTCATTAGTGATGAGTCTCATCTGTGTATTACTAGGAGTTTGGGCCCTCTCAAAAAAACGAACCCCAGTCAGAATAATAGCATCAACCCTCATAGCAGGGAAGAATTTGAAGAGGGAATGATGGTTTTGATGTGAAACAAAGTGAAACTCAGCCAGTTTGCAAAACCAAATCAAACAGACAAAAAGGTTGAGCCCTGTTTGAACTAAAACAGCCTAGTTTCGCACAGCTACAACGTGGTACCATTTGATTGTGGTTTTCCAGCGTCTAAATAGCTGAAAAGTAGATAGAGTTTATGTGTTCTGTTTACCAATCCTTTTCATCTAAAGCCTTTAATTTATGCTATGGCCTGTCACTAAATAGATATTAGGAAATTAAATGATTCGCTGCTATATGTTAGTGTTTGCTGTTCAATCTTTTTTGAAATTATTATTATAATTTGTATTATTTGTGTGCTCACGCAATGCTGAACAAATTACTATTAGAAGACACATTCATCTACTGCATAATAAATGTCATAAGTAGGTATCAAATACTGCACAGTGAATATACCCATCTGGATGATTTTTTTTTAATTAGTGCACAGCAAAAGTCAGTGGATCTGAAGCTGTAACTATAGATGCCATATTTTGAACTAGATTAAAGATCCTGTAAGACAGCAATGAAATTAGTTTTATAATAACACTAGTTATTACCACAGCTATTAAACTTCAGCAAAGCCAAACAATATTAGAAAAAAAATTAGGTTTTAAGATTCCAAAATACAGAGTGACTGCATACATTCAGATCTGTGTTGATGCCTATACATATATTTGCACCAGTTGAGTTAAACCAGTGCAAATTCCTGAGTGAAAGCTTTTATTTAAATTTCAGTAACTTGCTTTGATTCAGCTTAACCCAGTTCCTAGCCTACATAATCTAAATCAAAATAAGCCCTTTGCACTAGTTCAATTCAGTAGGTTTAAAATCACACTTTTAGTTAAATCAGTGCAAGTCTGCGTACATACATACATAAACCCTTAAACTCTAAAATCTTGTGCTTCTCTTCTGTTGCCCTACCTCATTCTTATTTTTAAAAGCATCAGTGCTTTACTACAAAGGATGTGTGTATGAGTTGCAACCCTTACAGTGCCTGGAGCAGGGCCAAGGTAATGTAACACAGGCAATGTCCTTGAGCAGCCTGAGTTTTATAAGAGCTATGCACAATACTTTATTTGTTTTAATCATCATCGAACTTTTTCTTCCTCCCTTTCTTAGTCTATTTTTTTTCTTTCTGAGGTAGCTTGTAAGCTTTTCAAGGCAGGGACGCTAACTTTTTTACTTTTGTAAAACTCCATGCAAAGTTAAGGTGTTAGACAAATATTTAGTAATACTAATGTTCATGGTGTCATCAGGGGGAAGAAACCTGAATTTACAATTAATTTAAAAAAATTGTTCAATACTTTTTTTGCTAACCTGTGAGGTTCGGGGGAGGGGTTGTTTTTGTAACATTAAAATATTATTAAAAGAGTTTGCAGGGCTTATGTGGGAGCCAGGTAGGAATTAAAATTATTTCTTCAGGCTCCAATTTTACAGTCTAAGAGGTAGGCAGAGGGACAGAATACATATTGACAGTGTTTTTGTCATCTAAATTTAACTGTGTGGGAAACGTTCTTGTCTGCATCTCTGGGAGCTCATCCTGTGGTGTCTGAATCATGTACAACGACATATGGGTATCACTGAGGCAAATACTTTAAACAAACAAACAAAAACCCAGAGTTCATTATTATTTATATTCTAGTATCATCTAAAGACCCAAATCCAGGATCAGGGTCCCATTGTGACAGGTACTGTACAAATACATACTTCAGAGACAGAACCCAGCTCTCTGCTGTTGTAACTTCATCGGCTTCAGTGGCCCACAGTACCTGCCCTGGCGAATTTACAGTCTAGGCACGTTTACCAAGTGTCATGTATCTCATGTGGCAGCCTCACATTTGTGGTCTCTTCACCTATTCCTGCATGTCAGCTGACTTGTCATGCATCTCACCGAGATGTGGGAAAGCTGCAGACATCCTTCTGCTGGTTCACAGCCAGGAAGGAACAGCTAGCGGGCTGCAGCTTACAGCCAACTATACCATTTTCCCGCAGCATAAACTCTCAGGCATCCCAGCCACAGTGACCTGAACAGTCCTGTCCTACACAGGAACCCAGCAACCACTGACCTCCGCCAGCCACCTATCTACCTGCTCCCCAGACGCACTCAAGCAACCTCCCACCAATCTGCCCTAATACCAACCCCACACAAAGCTGTCAAGTTTTGTGCTGCTCCTTGTCCTAGCCACTCCATTAGGTTGGGGCAGGGCATGGTTGACCATAAATGCAAGTTTCTAGTAACTTGCAAATATGCAAAAAAGCTCCTTACATAATTTGCATAAAACATTATACCGGGAGCAGAGCAACCTTAGCAGCCATGTCCAGATTAATGACAGGACTCCACAAGTAAATGGGGGGGAAAAAAACAAGTAAGAGGCTGTTGGCTGTTAAGGGATGAAGGAAGATGAGATAGAAATAATATGAGCATGTTACTGTGCTCACTAGCTGTGCACACAAAGTAATTCAGCATCTGCCTTGCTTAGATGATGGCTTAAATGTTTGAAATAGCAAGATGGACTCTCTAGAGCTACACTTTCAAATCCTTGTATGGTCTGTTTTTCCCTTCATCATTCTAAGGTTAGATACTTTGAATTCCAAGCACTTTATTATGTAGGGTATTTCGTATATGATCTTAAAATCAGAGATCCTCAGTTCTCTGCACAGACATTAAAGATCCCAGGACAGGTTTAATAAAAGTAGGGGTTTGTCCCAGTGTTTTGATGCAAAATTTCTCCTTCGCCAACCCTACAGTTGTGCAACATGCTAGCTGACCACCTCGCTTACATCTCAGAGGCATTTCACTACAGTAGTGCTGTAAATTTAGAGCATGTTAGTGTTCTGGGATCTTCTAGGATGAAAGGTACTGGATATAATTCAGTATATATCAATAAGAATAACATCTAGAGTTACACAGTGCATTACATAAATTTTAAAAAATAGACCTAGAGCTTGATTGTTCTCCTGCATGGATATGAATCATCAATAAATCCATAAAGGTCAGTGGAGTGTAACTGTGGTAACAAAAAAAAAAATATGCCCATAGACTCTGTCCCAAAGTGGATACGTATTACAAAGGATATCAGTGCTCCAGCTACAGGGCATAAACTGGCCACACTAAGAAACATACCTCTCATAATATAGGATAAGTAATAAGACATGGCAAAGTGTGTGCCAAACTGAGACTAAGGCACAAAACAGAGAGGGAGATTAAGGGAAGAGGAAATCTCTTCAAATGTCTTTCAGTTTAGGATTTCCCTCGGTCAGAGGTGCCCTAGAGCAGTGGTTCTCAACTAGGGGTACCTGTATCCCTGGGGGTACACCGAGAACTTCAGGGGCGCATCAACTCATCTAGATATTTGCCTACTTTTACAACAGGCTGCATAAAAAGCACCAGTGAAGCCAGGACAAATTAAAATTTCATATAAACAAGGACTTGTTTATACTGTTCTATATACTACTCTGAAATGTAAGTGAAATATTTATGTTCCAGTTGATTCATTTTATAATTCTATGGTAAAAATGAGAAAGTCAGCAACATTTCAGTAACAGTGGGCTGTGACACTTTTGTATTTTTATGTCTGATTTTGTAAGCATGTAGATTATAAGTGAGGTGAGGTGTAACTTGGGGGCACACAAGACAAATCAGACTCCGGAAAGGGGTACAGTAGTCTGGAAATGTTGAGAGTCACTGCCCTAGAGTACATTCACTTCTTCTGGAGAAGCCAGGTTTGAAATGAACAGCCTAGCAGTCACTCCCTCAGATTAATTCAGCAAAGGTAGGAGGCCTGTGGGGGATGACTAAACTGAATGTCTGTCTATAATATCTTGTCCCTAGTTTAGAGGAGAATGCTATAGCTGCTGCTGCCTGTGTGTTTTTCTACATCCACCATCACAAATTATTATTATTATTCTTTTACTGTGCCCAAAAGTGTGCTAGGTGTCTTACAGTTCTAAGCATGTCTGTCACTGTTTCTTGCCATCTGAGCCATGAAACACAGAGCAGTAATAATATCTCAGCTGTATAACAATTATGATGTTTTCTGTAATCAATTTATAATGAAGCATAAAAAGCTTCACAATAAACTGTTCAGCAAGTTCCCTATAAAAGACAGTGGAGAACCCTATGAAGAGGGCAGGACTGAATTTGTAAGAGTGGGCACAGAAGTCATTTTGAAGTCTTATTATTTTTATGTTCTAACCTGGTTAGTTTTTAGGGTCAGGACTGGGAGGAGGGACAAAAGACAATGAAACCAGGAAGAAAGCAGACTTAACTGAAGCATGAGCTGCTAGTATCTCCCTTTAACACTGTCTTCGGAAGGATTAAATGATACTGCATCTTTCCGATGACCGAAAGGGGGTTAGGCAGGATGTGCTTCTTTTTATGATATTCTTATATTCTGTGCTTTCTGCACATCTTTGGTCCTTCCCATCCAGGCAGCCCTCAGATCTACTAGTATCATTGTTTCCATAACAGTGAGTCACTTAGGCCCAGATTCTGCAAACTGCTCCCTGCATGCAGGCTCTGAGATTGTCTGGAGCCTGATGCAGGACTGGGTCTTTACATAACAGAGGAATGCTGTGTGAGAAAAGCAATTTATATGATGCGTTTTCTGACCTTACAGACAAACATGTCAGGGAGGTGAGAACAAAACAGATCACAAAATGTTGTTCTCTGGCATGACCACACAAAGAAAGCCAGATGGAAAATGCCACTGTGACAGCTTAAATTATTACTTCAAGCTATCTAAATACAAGACGCCAAGTGTTTTAGCAGTGATTCTAATCAAATTACTATACAGTAGAGCTGGGAAAGTACCTTAAAAAATGAATTTGCTTTACCTACATTCACACCCTGTTTGTGTTTGCGTGCCATGAATATTCTAGCAAATGAATTTACCAGCAGGAATATTTGTTGAAAGAAAGAAAAAAAAATTCATGTGATTATAGATGTAACCCTTCTGCCATATGGAGCCAGCAGCAACAAGGGCTGGGTTCAGTATCTAGGGGTTCCTTTTCAACAATACAACACAAAACTGGCTCTAGCCCCCACCCAGTGACCTGGAGCAATTACACACCACCCCCTGGGCCCCTCTAAGAAGCAAAACTTCCCCTCTCGCAAGCAGAGGAGTCTGAATGTAGCAAAACTTTTAATAAAGGAGGTATTAACTCAGCATTAACTTGGGAAAGCACCACAACTAGGGTTCATAAACACAAATCATGAGCAAAAGACTCACCCCCAAGTAGGTTGGGCAGTGTCCTTTTCCCCTCAGGGTCTTAAGTCCAGCAACTCAAAAGTCCCTTTAAAGTGCCCGTCCCTTTTCTGTACCCCACTCACAGTTGCTGGACTTGGCTAGTGCAGCCCCAGAGTTCAGGGGTTCATCCACAGAATTCACCTCCCACCCTCTGTGGAAGGCGAGAGTGGGGGGGGAAAGGAGGCACCTTACACACTGCACTGCTTGGGCACTCACTCGTCGCCCCAATGACCAATTGCCACGCCTCTGCGGGGCTGTGCTCTGGCCCTCTCCACCAGCTTCTCTGCTGGCAGCTTGCCACGCCTCCTCGCCAGCTGCCCACTTACCAAGATGTCTTCAGGGCCCCACACATACTTAGCACAGGCTCTTAGTGATTTCAGCTGTTAGCAGGGGAGCATCACAGCTGGTTCACTCTGGGCAGTCTCTTGCAATAGAGACACTGTCCCAAAGTAGGTCTAATACTTAGAATCATAGAATATCAGGGTTGGAAGAGACCTCAGGAGGTCATCTAGTCCAATTCCCTGCTCAAAGCAGGACCAACACCAACTAAATCATCCCAACCAGGGCTTTGTCAAGCCATGCCTTTAAAACCTCTAAAGATGGAGATTCCACCACCTCCCTAGGTAACCCATTTCAGTGCTTCACCACGCTCCTAGTGAAATAGTGTTTTCTAAATCCAGCCTAGACTTCCCCCACTGCAACTTGAGACCATTACTCCTTGTTCTGTCGTCTGCCACCACTGAGAACAGTCTAGCTCCATCCTCTTTGGAACCTCCTTTCAGGTAGTTGAAGGCTGCTATCAAATCCCCCCCCTTACTCCTCTCTTCTGCATACTAAATATCCCCAGTTCCCTCAGCCTCTTCTCGTAAGTCGTGTGCCCCAGCCCCTAATCATTTTTGTTGCCCTCCACTGGAGTCTCTCCAATTTGTCCACATCTCTTCTGTAGTGTGCGGTCCAAAACTGGATGCAATACTCCAGATGAGGCCTCACCAGTGTCAAATAGAGGGGAATGATCATGTCCCTCAATCTACAGAAATGCTCCTGCTAATGCAGCCCAATATGCCATTGGCCTTCTTGGCAACAAGGGGGCACACACAAGCTGACTCATATCCAGCTTCTCATCCATTGTAATCCCCAGGTCCTTTTCTACAGAACTGCTGCTTAGCTAGTCAGTCCCCAGCCTGTAGCAGTGCATGGAATTGTTCCTTACTAAGTTTAGGAATCTGCGCTTGTCCTTGTTGAACCTCAAATTTCTTTTGGTCCAATCTTCCAATTTGTCTAGGTCACTCTGGACCCTATCCTTACCCTCCAGGGTATCTACCTCTCCCCCTCATCTTAGTGTCATCTGTGAATTTGCTGAGGGTGCAATTAATCCCATCATCCAGATTGTTAATAAAGATAATAATTAAATAATAAAAACCAGCCACAGGACCGACCCCTATGGCACTCCGCTTGATACCAGCTGCCAACTAGACATAGAGCCGTTGATCACTACCCATTGAGCCCAACAATCTAGCCAGCTTTCTATCCACTTTATAGTCCATTCATCCAATCCATACTTCTTTAACTTGCTGGCAAGAATACTTTGGGAGATCGTATCAAAAGCTTTGCTAAAATCAGGATATATCACATCCACTCTTTTCCCCATATCCACAGTGTGGAGATTAATGGAAGAAGGAGGCACACATCAGGACCCTAATGGGGCTCTGGGTGATGACTACTTCCCACCACCTAACACAGATGTAATGAGGTTGAGTAGTGTCTGCAAAAGAGAAACTAAACTAATTATTCCTCAAGAAAGGTTTTTAATGACTTATGACTATAAAGGCAACACAGACAGAATAAGAAAAACAGAAATAAAAGCCAACACTGCATGAGGATTAATATAAATGGTAAGTTATACTGAAGACAGGCACAGCAACATGTAAAGCTATTACTGTTGACAAACTACTAGCTTTACCAGCATTGTGCCCATTTCCAGAAAGGCATAAGAATATATACAGTTATTACATATTGATTAACTATTGACTACTATTATCTTTAAACAACTTAAACAACTCTAAAACACTTTACCAAGATAACTAAGTTATAGTATTGGTACAGACTTAAGATTAAGTAGCTCGAGCACAACCAGACCTCTTCACTCCGAAACCTTACCCTGAATTCTTCCAAAGATATGTTACCTTCAGTTGACTGCTTTCCGCACTAGCCAGGCACAGATAGTCGGTGAAGCGCAAGTCCCTTTGGTTCAGGGGGTGTGTATATGAGCCTGACAAAGATGATCTCTTTTAGGTCAACACACACACACAAACACTTGTGTCTTTACACTTTCTTTTATACAGTATTTGCTGGCCGTGTTTTGAAGCAGGTCAACCAATCAGGTTAGGCCAAATCTTTAATGTTGTTAGCGTTGTTGTTTTGACTGTATAATTCAGGGATTGGCAACCTCTAGCACATTAGCTTGGCTGGCTAGGCCAGTTTGTTTACCTGCCGTGTTAGCAGGTTCAGCCAATCGCGGTTCCCACTGGCCGCGGTTTGCCTTCCCAAGCCAGTGGGGGCTGCCAGCACATCCCTCGGCCCGCAGCACTTCCCATCGCCCCCACTGGCCTGGGACGGTGAACCGTGGCCAGTGGGAGCTGCGATTGGCCAAATCTGCCAACGCGGCAGGTAAACAAACTGGCCCGGACTGCCAAGGTGCTTACCCTGGCGAGCCATGTGCCAGAAGTTGCCGACCCTCGGTATAATTTATGCTTACTTATTTTCTTGTAGCCAATTGTTTTAAATATGGTTAATGTGGGTTAGACAAGCTGTGCCCAGGGGGTACAACTTATCTCACTTTATAAGAGTCAGCATAATGTGTTATCTGGTTGCAGCACGTTTTGATCACAAGTCTGTTTCCTTTTGCAAAGCTTGCTTTTTAAAGCTAATTTTACAAGGCTCGCTTTGTGAAACTTCTGAAAGTTTTAGGCCTAATACTGACAAAACTATTGTTCATGTCAAGCTTGACAATACTCTTGTTCAAATTATTCACACACAGAGCCAGTTATTTCATCATAGAAGGCAATCAGGTTGGTCAGGCATGACTTGCCCTGGGTGAATCCATGTTGACTGTTCTGATCACCTTCCTCTCCTCCAAGTGCTTCAAAATGGTTTCCTTGAGGACCTGCTCCATGATTTTGCTGAGGACTGAAGTGAGGCTGACCAGTCTGTAGTTCCACAAGTTTTCTTTTTTCTCTTTTTAAAATATGGGTACTATATTTGCCTTTTTCCAGTGACCACCCCAGATCACCACGAATTTTCAGAGATAATGGCCTGTGACTCTGCAATCACATCAGCCAACTCCCTCAGCACCCTTAGCTGCATTAGATCTGAACCAATGGACTTGTGCACGTCCAGCTTTTCTAAATAGTCCTGAACCTGTTCTTCCACCAATGAGGGCTGCTCACCTCCTTCCCATACTGTGCTGCCCAGTGCAGCAGTCCGGGAGTTGACCTTGTCTGTGAAGACCGAAGCAAAAAAAGCATTGAGTAGTTCAGCTTTGTCCACATTATCTATCACTGTGTTGCCTCCCCCATTCAGTAAGGGTCCCACACTTTCCCTTACCTTCTTCTTGTTGCTAACATACATGTAGAAACCCTTCTTGTTACCCTTCACTTCCCTTGCTAGCTGCAACTCCAATTGTGCCATGGCCTTCCTGATTACACCCCTGCAGGCTCTAGCAATATTTTTATACTCCACCCTAGTCATCTGTCCAAATTTCCACTTCTTGTAATCTTCCTTTTTGAGTTTAAGCTCACCGAAGATTTCACTGTTAAGCCAAGCTGGTCGCCTGCCATATTTGCTATTCTTTCTGCACATCAGGATGGTTTGTTTTTGCGCCCCCAGTAAGCCTTCTTTAAAATACAGCCAGCTCTCCTGGACTCCTTGCCCCCTCATATTAGCCTCCCAGGGAATCCTGTCCATCAGTTCCCTAAGGGAGTCTAAGTCTGCTTTTCTGAAGTCCAGGGTCTGTATTTTGCTACTGTCCTTTCTTCCTTTTGCCAGAATCCTGAATTCAACCATCTCATGGTCACTGCTGCCTAGGTTGCCACCCACTTTTATTTCCCCTACCAATTCTTCCCTGTTTGTAAGACCTTAGACCTAGGTATCAGTGATTTCAGCTCTACAGCCTGTAACAAGACTCTCCATTGAGTCTAAATTAGCTCTTTTATTATACTAAGGAGAGAGACTGCATCAAATGGTGTCTAGGGCCCACACTACCAGATGCACATACCTGTGCCAGCCTTTTCTCAGCTTATTGGGCTTTGGAACCCATGTTCCCTGCCTAGAGAGTGCTGTTCAGTTGAGGGTGAATCCCTCCATTGGGGTATGCCAGGTACAGTTCTGCTTCCCTCAGTTTGCACAACAAGGATAACAACCCTTTATTACTCCTGCCCCAATAACAAGGAGACTGGGGATCCAACACAAGCGATCATTTGGGCAAGATCCCATCATGCTGAGCACCTAGGCAGGGTGGGTGTGTCCATACAAACGAGATTAGCTTCTGAAGTCTTTTCCCACAGCTCAGCACTAGATGTCAGGGGAGAGCTCCTCCAGACTCTGCTTACATAGAGACTATTCTTGGAAAGTGGTTTTTGAACTTGTAAATATGATTACTCACCTGGGGTTCCAGGAGTTATACTCATCCAATTAGAAAACAGAAACTCTACCATGTCATGATCCCGCATTGGAAACTATATGTGCATAAACATATTCTCAGATGGCTCCAATGGCAGGATTAGGGCCATTGCTTAAAGTTTGAATGATAAACACTCACTGTCAACTTCACATACAAACTAAAAGGCAAACGAACAAGTCCAAGAAAATAGCATGTTGCTCAAAGACAACTTGCAGAAAAAGGCCTCAGCCCTACAACTACTTCCTTGCAGATGGACCCTGTAGCACAGCACACACTCACCCCTGCAGTGCCTCCTGCTGGTCATCCTCAGGAATTAGCTCTTTGACCCAGGAGCGCCCTCTGTAGGCCAGCGAGCCGCTTGCCATTGGCCCTCATTTCCCTCCCAGGACCCTGGTGCCCTTATCCCAGGGTTCTGCCTCCTGCAGTACCCCACAGTCTTACTGGGTTTTCCCACCCCAGGGAACCCCCACTCCCTATCCCCACATCGCCTCAGTCGTGGCTACTGCCAGTCTCTGTTTACCCCCCACACCCGGTGGCAGACTGCAGTCTATCAGCCGATCATCACAGGCAACAAGGGGTTCGGACTGGCTGCCTTTACCCACCCTCCAGCTGCTACTCTGCAAGCCCAATGCCTAGGTGGGCCTAGAACTAGGCCCTGCAGCCTGGGGAATTGCTGGCCTAGGGCTTCCCAGCTCCTAAGGCCTTTCCCCAGTCCTGCCTCACTCTAGGTCCCCGAGGTGCGTTCCCCAGCAGCCAGACCTGTCCCTTCTACAGTCAGAGAGAGCCTCCTCCTTCTGGCTGCCCTGGCCTTCTTATAAGGCGCAGTTGTTCAGGTTGGGGCGTGGTCTCAGCTGCAGCACTTCCCTCAATCAGCCAGGGTTTTACCATGCCCAGCCCCAGCCCTCTGCAGGGCTTTTCCAACCCCTCCAGGGCCAGAGTGTGTGCTCATGTCAAGCTCCACTGACTTGGTGTGGAACAAATTGTGGAATTGGGGCCAAAGATACTCAATTAAATGATGTCTGGAAGCAGTGTGTATATTTAGAAATAAATATGTCATCAAGCAGAGGAGTTTGTGTGAAATAAACAATATTGAATGAGTGTCTGTGTTGTCTAACTCAGCTCTGAGTTGGGTTAGACAACAGGGTGTAAAATGCATCTAAATGCTATCTCCACTAGAGCTTCCTCCTTTGCTACCACTAGTGAAGAATGGTGTATCTAATATAGATACTAATTAATTTAGAACAGCAAAACTGTATGGAAAAACCTAAACCAATCCAATCTAGCCCCACTCCAATCTGCCAAATTCCAAATGCTGTTGGTTCAGTACTGCAGCCTGATGTGATGACATTAGAGTCATGGCATCACTGTGTTTCAGTGCTACTCTAGGAAAGTTCTGTGCTCTGGGGACCCAGAGTGAAGGAGGAGGAGAGGGAAGAAGGCCAGCTATATATGTAGCTTGCCCTCGCCCTTCTGCCACCCGTGTTCTGTTCCCAGAGCATGGACTGGAATGACATGATTGACATTGTGAAGGAAATATCCTCACGTCACATTCTGAGTCCACTGAACACTGCTAACTGAACCCAGAATCCAGACCTTTTTGGTTTAAGTAACAGAGACAAAATGATACCGACTTTCTTTCTAAAGCACACTGACATTGATGAATGAAAAGCGCTATATAAGACCTATGTGTTATTATTAAATACCCTGGAACTAATGGTTTTGTGGCCTAATCATCAGGTTTAAAATATTTACACTTTCTGGAAGTACTGGGCCAAATTCCAGTAAGATCAGGGCAGGCCATCATCTTTCTGAAGTAGATAAATGGCTTTCTTGGGAGTCAGTTGCATAATGAACTTTTAGCTGAGGCCTTAAAAATCAAGTTTTCTGTGGACACATCGGGCTGACTCAATACCCACCAGGGAAAGCCTTCCATTGATTTCTGTGGGTATTGGAGTGGGCCTTCTAAGGTCCTATGGTTCTTTTTTTAAGCGAAGTTCTCCATCGTGCCCTATGCAATGTGTGCCATTTTTGCTGCCCCGCCATCTCAGAAGTGGTTGCATTTTCAGTGGTGCAGTATTCCTATAGTTTGCAGGCTGCTTTGGGGTAAATAGTGCTTTGGAAATAAATATAAAATGTCACTTATCCAATCTAGCTATCCTTACTCAGGCCAAACTTCCATTTAAGTCAGTGGAATTTTACCTGAGTAAGAATCAAGGGAAGAATAGACCCATAATGATTATAATTTCATTAACAAATAATGTAAGTCTTTCCTCCAAAGGCTAGCATCCTCCGTAATAGAGGTAAGGAGATTGGCTTCAGTTCTAGGGCAGATATTACATTCTAGCATTTTAACTTAATGAAACAAATACACTTATACCGTCCATGTCGCCTTTTAACTTTTCTTTTAATCAAGCAGCATAAATAAAACAGCATCATTGTTCTGCCCTTGAGTCCTGCTGTTTGCCTGAATGCTGCAGCCAGCCAGTAAGAAGTCTGTTGCGTGTAATGCAGCAATTGTTAATAACAGATAAATTATGATTACTTTCTAGTTCATTAGGTAGCATGACTGTGAGGTGTGGGAAGAATTTAATCTGGCTGCAGTGAGAGCAGTAGAACAATCTGTAATGGCTGCATTGCAATAAAAAATAAGTTCAAATACTTCATTCCCATCTGTTCTTACTTTGCTAATCTAGCTAACTGAACACCTTATAGGTAAAGCTAGGAGACTGAGTAGCCTGAGCACTGTCATAATGCAGAAAATAAAATTACAGCATTCTTTCTGCTACAGCTATCACAAAGTAAAGAAAAAGACCAGTTTGAACTGAAGTGATATGGAATGGAAAAAACTGTCTTCATTGCTACTGTAACCCTTCTGCCCCTCTGAGTTGGCAGCAACAAGGGCCGGGTTCAGTATCCAGGGGTTCCGTTTCAATAACACAATGCATAACTGGCTCAAGCCCCAACCCAGTGACCTGGGACACTTACATACCACACCCCCCAGGCGCCTCTAGGAGGCAATACTTCCCCTCTTGCAAGCACAGAGTCTGAGTGTAGCAAAATCCTTTTAATAAAGGAAGAAAACAATGCGGCATCCCATTGGAGAATCACCACAAACAGGATTATAACACAAACCATAAGCAAAAACTCACCTCCAAGTACTTTTGGCAACGTACTTTCCCCCTTAGGGTCTTAAGCCCAATCACCCCAAAGTCCAACAACCCGAAAGTCTCTGGTCAATGCCACCCCAGAATTCAAAAGTTTATCTGCAGAGTTGGAAATTGGGGGGGGGGGGAAGTCCACACAAGGTGTTAAGGGGCACCTTACGTGGGCCAGGGCCAACTGCTCTGCCTCTCCGTGGAGTTCTGCTGCAGCCTTCACCACGACCAGCTCCACTACACCAGCTGTGCTGCTCCTCCAGCCATCTCTGCAAACCGCTTCACTCTGCTCACTGTTCCATGGGCTGCTCCAACATGCTGCAAACTGCTCCACTCTGCCAGCTGCTTAACAATAGGTCTTCAGGCTCCCCCACTAGTTAACACAGCACTCAGTGATTTCAGCTCTTAGTAGAGGAGCCCTGGTACACCATTGGCCCAACATGAATTCAGCTCAGCAGTCTCTTGATGGACTCCTAATGGAATCAAAATTAGCTTTACTCTTTTGCAGTGGAGAGAGGAGGATGTGCAATTGGTGTTCCAGACCCTCAAAAGGGGCCCATACTATCAGGTACACACACCAATCTCCAACATCTCTCTCCATTCACTGGGTTTTGGAACCCATGTCCCTTGTTTAGCAAGTGTCACTTAATTTATATTGAGACATCTCTGTCACAAAGCAGTCTTGTAGTTCCTCATTCACATAATCAGGTGGAAACACTTTATCCTGCCCCAATAACAAAGAAATTGGGGATCCCAGAGCTGTCAAAATAACCATCCCAGGCTGCCTTGGGCTATGCTGGGCGTGCCCATGCAAATATCTGAGATTTCACACTTCCTGAAATTCTTTCCACACTTCCCATAATTGACCACCAGATGTAGAGCGCAGCCTGACTTTGCTTACACTACTATCAAGGTACCCTCTGCACAAGCTATTCTTTCAGCATCAGCCTATGATCCTGAACCTCTTTCCCTCATCTGTGGGGACTCTGCAATAGCAGGGGGATGCTGGGATAGCATAGTCATATATAACGAACTGAAACAGGTCCAGGCTAGAGCAGGGGTCGGCAACCTTTCAGAAGTGGTGTGCTGAGTATTCATTTATTCACTCTAATTTAAGGTTTTGTGTGCCGATAATACATTTTAATGTTTTAGAAGGTCTCTTTGTATAGGTCTATAATATATAACTGAACTATTGTTGTATGTAAAGTA
This sequence comes from Gopherus flavomarginatus, assembly GCF_025201925.1. NCBI lineage: Eukaryota > Metazoa > Chordata > Testudines > Testudinidae > Gopherus > Gopherus flavomarginatus. The sequence goes on along the minus strand of NC_066617.1, from coordinate 197,856,594 downwards.
AATAAGGTTTTTAAAATGTTTAAGAAGCTTCATTTAAAATTAAATTAAAATGCAAAGCCCCCCAAACTGGTGGCCAGGATCCAGGCAGTGTGAGTGCCACTGAAAATCAGCTCGCGTGCCGCCTTTGGCACGCATGCCATAGGTTGTCTACCCCTGGGCTATAGGATACTTTTATTTTCTCTTGTTTGCCATACAGATGCACTTTTAATAATTCCTACTTGCCATAATCCTCCCTTGACACCAGAGACTCCAGAAACTTACCTGAGAATATTTGAGAAAAAATAGAGTGTAAATTCATTGAAAACCATCAGCCCCAAAGTTGGTATTGATGTGGGTGGCCAGCACATTATAAACTAGACCGGCGAAACCCAGAGAAGTAGAATGAGTGTGATGGATAGTTTGTCATTTTTTAAAATTTACAACAGGTATTGTATTGGACAGTGGCCAACGTTGTACTCATCTTTAAATATGATGCTAAGGGTGATCCTAAGGATTATATTTACTATCTGTAATATGTATCATAGCCCCATTCATGGATCAGGACCGCATTGTGCTACGCGGTGTACAAATGGAGTAAAAGATGGTCCCTGCCCCAGAGGGCTTACTATCCAAGTATAAGACCAGAGACAACAGTCAGGCTGACAAGGGAATACGGGGGGGGGGGGGGAAATAATGAGATAATACTGAGACAATAATGAGATCAGCAGTGCTTTCAGCACACTAGTAGCCTAACCATTGTCAAGGGTTTTTCTGTAGGCAAATGAGAGGATTGAGGAGAGATTTGAAGGATAATGAGGTATCTTTGCAGATGTCTATGGAAAGCTGGTGGAAGCGTGGGAGAAAGCACAAAGATGCTTGTTTGAAAATTTAACCGGAGGCAGTGGAGGCTAGCATGCTGCACCAACGTCCTGCACTGATTAGTTGCAGGAGTCGATTTCTTATGGTGAATGAAAGATATAAGTATTGGGGGGGTCGGCTATGATGGGCCTTGAAAGTAAAGACCAGTAGATTTTTCTTGATGTGACAGAGAAGGGGGAGCCAGTGGAGGAGTGGACAGAGAGGAGTGATGTGGCCAAAGCAATGGGCTAGGAAAATTATATTTGCAGCAGCATTATCAGTAGATATGAGCAGGGCAAGATTGCATTTGTCAAGGTCAGATGAATGGATGTTGCAGTAATCAAGACATGAGATGACATGAGAGCCTGGAAAAGAGTTTTAGCTGTATAGATGTGTAACCCTTCTGCCCCTCTGAGTTGGCAGCAACAAGGGCCGGGTTCAGTATCCAGGGGTTCCGTTTCAGTAACACAATGCATAACCGGCTCGAGCCCCCACCCAGTGACCTGGGACACTCACATACCACACCCCCCTGGGTGCCTCTAGGAGGCAATACTTCCCCTCTCGCAAGCACGGAGTCTGAGTGTATCAAAATCTTTTTAATAAAGGAAGGAATCAATGCGGCATCCCATTGGAGAAACACCACAAACAGGGTTATAACACAAACCATAAACAAAAACCCACCTCCAAGTACGTTTGGCACTGTCCTTTTTCCCCTTTAGGGTTTTAAGTCCAATCACCCCAAAGTCCAACAACCCAAAAGTCTCTGGTCAATGCCACCCCAGAGTTCAAGAGTTTATCTGTAGAGGTCCCTCCCCCCAGCCTGGGTAGAAGGGGGCACCTTACGTGGTCCGGGGCCAACTGCCCTGCCTCTCCGTGGGTTCTGCTTCCGCCTTCTCCACGAACTGCTCCGCTTTACCAGCTGCTCCACTCTGCTCCTCCAGCCGTCCTCAGAAACTGCTCCGCTCCACCAGCTGCTCTGCTCCATGAGCTGCTCTACAAACTGCTCAGCTCTGCTCGCTCTGTGGGCCGCTCCACCCGTCCCACAGCTACTCCGCTCTGCCAGCTGCTCTGCTGCCACCAGCTGTCCCGTGATCCGCTCCAGCCGTCCCCGCAACTGCTCCACCCCACCAGCCGCTCTGTTCCACAGTATAGCTTCAGGCTCCCCCACTAGTTAGCACAGTACTCAGTGCTCTCAGCTCAGTCATTTCAGCTCTTTAGTGATTTCAACTCTTAGTGATCTCAGGTCTTAGTGGGGGAGCCCCAGTGCTAGTGCACCATTAGCCCAAAGTGAGTTCAGCTCAGTAACCTGTATTTAGATTCTTGAGGGAATAAAAAAAATCAACTCTGACATTCCACAGTGGAGGGGGGGGGTGGAACTGGTGCTTCTGGCTCCACAAGGAGCCTGCACCATCAAGCACAGATACCTGTCCCCAGCCTCTCTCAATTCACTGGGTTTTGGAACACATGTCCCTTGTCTAGCAAGTACCACCCAACTGAGGGTGAGTCATTTGTCACCAAGCAGTCCCACAGCTCAGCAGTCTGGGATAGGGTAGGCGTGCCTATGCAAATACACCTCTGAAATTCTTTCCACCAGATGTCAGGGTAGAGCTTATCCTGACTCTGCTTACAGATGGATTGGAAAGGCTGTGTCTTAGAGATGATATGCAGAAAGAATCCAGAAGACTTAAATGTAGCCTGGATGTGAGGGCCTAGAGAGATGTCTAGTCAAAGATGATGCCCAGATTGAGGTCCTGTGCACATTGATCGAGAAAGGAGGTGGGGGAAAGGTTAAAAGCTCCGTTTTAGTCATGTTGAGCTTGAGCTGACAACAAGACATCCAGGAGAAGATGTCAGAGAGACAGGCTGAGATTTTAGTTTGGACAAAAAGGAGATAGTTCTGGTGTAGACAGGTAGATCTGTGAGTCTTCAGAATAGAAATGGTGGTTGAATTTGTGTTTGCTGATGAGGTTGTGCAGAAATAAAGATGTAGAGGGAAAAGTTGGGAGCAAGGACAGAGCCCTGTGGAACCCCCCTGAAAATTGGAGCTGGTGTAAGAAGGATCCTCTAAAAGACACTCTGAAGGGGCAATTAGAGAAGTAGGAGGCGAACCAGGAGAGGACAGTCACGGAACCCAAGGGAGAACAAGAAGAAGGGTACGGTCAACAGTGCTGAAAGAGACTGGCAGGTCAAGGAGGATGAGAATACAGTTCTAGTTCTGAGATTTGGCTAGGAAGAGATCATTAGAAACTAAAGCAAATCATGACAGATCACTTGAATTTTAAAGCATCAATGTGATTATATGATGGAGGCAAATCAACACGACTGTAGTAAGAAGAAATTGACCCTCTCTAATGGCCTCCTGGAATCCATACTTGAGTAGTCCTGCTGGTTCTGTTGGTGCAGGTGTCATAACCTAGTCCCAGATTTGGACCTTAGCGTCCAAAATATGGGGGTTAGCATGAAAACCTCCAAGCTTAGTTACCAGCTTGGACCTTGTATTGCTGCCACCACCCAAAAAAATTAGAGTGTTTTGGGGCACTCTGGTCCCCCTGAAAAACCTTCCCTGGGGACCCCAAGACCCAAATCCCTTGAGTCTCACAACAAAGGGAAATAATCCTTTTTCCCTTCCCCCCTCCAGGTGCTCCTGGAGAGATACACAGACACAAGCTCTGTGAATCTAAACAGAGGGAGTCCACCCTCTGTAATTCCAGTTCTGGAAACAAAAGCACTTTCCTCTTCACCCAGAGGGAATGCAAAATCAGGCTAGCAAATCCAACACACACAGATCTCCCCCTGACTTCTTCCTCCCACCAATTCCCTGGTGAGCTGCAGACCCAACCCCCTGGAATTTCCCACTAAAGAAAAACTCCAACAGGTCTTAAAAAGAAAGCTTTATATAAAAAGAAAGAAAAATACATAAAAATGGTCTCTCTGTATTAAGGTGACAAATACAGGGTCAATTGCTTAAAAGAATATTGAATAAACAGCCTTATTCAAAAAGAATACAAATCAAAGCACTCCAGCAACTATATTCATGTAAATACAAAAGAAACATATAAATTCTATCTGATCTTTTCGTACTTACAACTGGAAACAGAAGATTAGAAAACAGAAATCACTTCTCAAAGCTGAGAGAAAAACAGGCAGACAGACAAAGACTCAGACACAAACTTCCCTCTACCCAGAGTTGAAAAAAATCCGGTTTCCTGATTGGTCCTCTGGTCAGGTGCTTCAGGTGACTTTTTTTTCAGGTGAAAGAGACATTAACCCTTAGCTATCTGTTTATGACAGCAGGATCAAGTTCTTACATGCTTGCTTAAGTTTAAGGTTCATCAGGCACTGGACAGATGCAACACAGATGGCTAATGTATGTTATTTTCTTCATTACTTAAATGACATTATAAAAGTCTACTTTATGTGACTCAATTGCATGGGTTTGTAAAATTAGGGGTCTTTTTTAACTTTGATGGACTTGTGCCATTCAGTTTTTGCAGAATTTCACACATGCCTTACCTAGAATAAACCCTTTAAAGCAGGCCTGCACAACATGCAGCCCAGGGGCTGCATGCGGCCTGCATGGGCACACTGTACGGCGTGCAGGGGGTGAGTAGGTGGGCTCACTGTGAGGCCCTTGACAGGTGAGTAGGCAAGCGGCAGGTGAGGGAGGGGAGCTGAAGAGGCAGGTGGGCTGTGGCACGGGGTGAGAAGGGAAGCTAGAATGCTGAGGAGAGCAGGCGGGCAGTAGCGGGGGGGCAGGTGAGCCAGTGGGAGAGGGGGCTGAGGAGGCAAGCTGGGTGGGTGGGGGGCTTAGGAGGTGAGCTCCGAGTCAGTGGTTGACCTGATCTACTGATCTGGTCTGGCTCCCATCCCCTCTCCAAGGGTTGCAGCTGTCTGGAGGTGCTGCCTTCCATGCCTTCCTCAGTCAAACCTCATTCATTCAACAGGGCAATTGATTACAAAATGAGGGGAAGATCTTATTCTACTTCTAGCAAAAAGACATTTTTCTTTTACCTTAATTATACTACCTTAGGGGCTCGCTAAAACATATTACCAAGGTTCAATACTGCTGTTTCAGTGGAGCAGTGGTGTGGAAGGAGGGTTTGTTTCCATGGGGCGGGGGGGGAGATGCGGGAGAGTATTTCAGGGGGGCTGGGCGGCGCTGGGGAGGGAATGTTTCGGGGGGCTGGGCTGCGCTGGGGGGGGTGTTTCAGGAGGGCTTGGAGGCACTGGCGGAGGGTCGGCGAGGCCAGGGGAGGGGGTCACCCCTCATCTGTTTTCTTTGGAGTAATATGGCCCTTGCTGCTTTACGAGTTGTGCAGGCCTGCTTTAAAGGATAATGCAGATGCTCTGCAAATGGCAGGATTTTACATATACCCAAGCTTAATTTTTGATTCCCAAACTCCCATTTTTGTGTGTCTCACTCCCTTTTTAAGCACAGATACTGTAAGTAATGTACCAATTCTTGATTTTTGAACCGCAAATGTTTTTATGATTTCAGCATGGGGGTGGGTGCTTTTTGCGTTGGATGGTTTGTTTATTTAGCTCTCTGTATAATATAACTCATCCAGCTCAGCACATTTGGGTTTGCAGCCATCAGTGCAAGAGAAGAGAAGGAATTTAGTGTAGCCATGGTAATTAGCATAAGTTAGGTTTGTTTTTGTTTTTTAACCCTAACGTCAGGTCTTTTTATGACTATCTACCTTTTTTTATTGCTGATTTCAAAACCAGCAGAGGACATCAAAGGCTTTTTAAAAACAAAAACAAAAACCAAGAAGAGTCTTTGGAAAGTACCGTAGTGGAACAACTTGTTTCAAAGGAATCCTTTGTTGAAATAGCATCTGAAAAAGAAGAATCACTCAGCAGTTGGAGCCTTCAGAAGGGGATGGGAGGATTAGTTTATTTCTAAGATAAGGTGGGAGACCATTTCACATCTTAACCTTTCTGCTCTTTTCTTTTCTCATTCAAGAAAGAGGAATGAGGGAGACAGAAGATGGCAGTGAAAGGAGATTAATAAAATGTTTATTTTATAGATCTTAAACCAGATATCAGAAGAAAGATTTTGAGGGCAGAGAGCACATAATAGGCTATATAGGGCTACTAATTTTTAAGAATTTAGTATTGCCAACTGTCACAATTTTATTGTGAGTTACATGATATTTGGTGGGTTTTTTAAAAGATCCAGATTCTGGAGTCATATGACTACAGAGGATTCTCAGCTTTTATTTTGTAGAAAACAAAAGTTTTTAGCCCTCATAGCTGCAGAGAAAAGATTGAAATTATGAATCCTAAAAGTTGAAAACCAATAGGCAAATAAAGAGAACCCTAAACTTATTATTTTTTTAAAAAATGCATGATCTTTTGGAGCTTTATACATGAAGTTTGAATATGTAGGGGTTGGCAATACTGAGAACTCTTTAATTTTGAATCCTAGTGTGTGACCTTTGTTTTTGACTTCAGTGGCACTGCCTACGTGAATAAAAACTGCAGGATTAGACCATCACTGATTTTATTGATGGTCTGATATGGCCCGTTAATTTAAACGTACGATTGGTGGTGGTTTGTTCTGTTTGTTATTTCTTGTTTCAGTTATAGACAATGTAATAGTTTAAAATCTTCTAAGGGCCAGATTCTTCCTGGTCCATGTGTGGACTTGCAAGGTGCTTATTGTTCTATAGGAGTGTTCTCTGGTGGTTACGGAGCCTTCTCCCCCAGGCCCATCCAGCCTTCCCTTGTCCAAATTTGAGTCCCCACTTGTATTCCCTCTTCCTTTGACCTCAGTCTCCTCCACCCAGCACCCCTCAAGCTTGTCTCTATGCCCCCTGCATTTCTGTTAGGTACCTTCCTTCTCCTCTTTCTTGTCAGGTCATGGTCACCAGCAGCAGGAGCACTGAAAACACAGGAGAGACAGTCTCCTTGTGCCCAGTGTCACAAGGGTCCCTGGTTGCTGAGAAGACCCATTGCAGGGAGAGTCTTGCAAAGCCCCTGCAACCCACACTAGAGCATACCCAGTGCAGATGGATTCTTCAGAGACTTAGCTAGTGCTAGTGATACAGTTTACTCACTACCGTTTGCACAGAACTACCAACAAACACAAGGTATGCCTGCTGTATGATCCCAGAGTATCCTGTCATAATTATTATCCCAAGATGAAGAATTAAAGAACCCTAGACTGGTATTTTATCACCTTGAACTTATGTTCTGTTTGTCAAAAGGATATTTTGCTTATTTTAGTTCTTTACCTGCTTTTGATGCTCTACACACTAGGCATTACAAAAAAGACAATGAAACCAACTCCAGAATACTTAATATAAATTTAATGTGTGTGTATATGTGTTTCCTACTGAGTGATATTCAATCTTATCTCATTATGGCTATAGATAAAGTTTGTCTCAGGCATAGGTCAGATGATTCCACGTGTGTGTGTGTGTGGGTGTGTGTGGGTGTGTGTGTGTGTGTGTAATTAAAAAAAAAAGTTGTGCAGAATTTACAACAAACTCCATTTTGTTAGCTGATCTTGTCTGATTCCAAATTTGATTGTAGGGAGGATGCACTAGAAGTGGATTTAAGTTGTTTTAGTATGACATTGCAATTATTGTGACTACTGAGTTTTGTAAGGGATGACCAGAGCTTGAGATAAGTGATTCTAATATCTGTTTTTCTTTTAAAATCTAAATAGCTCCAGCATATTCATAGTATTATTTATCAATAGTTGTGCCCAACCTTTCAAAAAAATGCAGCCCTATGTTTACCTCTGTATCACCACAAACTCTGACTCAGCTAACATGGAGCACAAAGGTTCCATCCTTTAAACTGTCAACATTTATGAGAATTACATGCCACCAACAAACTTATGTTTACTTGTGTACAACAAGCTTAATGTCTTCATGACATTTAGTGGCAGACAACGATATTCATACAGTAAAGCATGATGGTACCACCATTATTGTGATATAGTTGACTGCAGTGAGCACTGACACATCACAAGCTAGAATCAAGGGCACACAATGTACCATACAGCAAGGTCAGTTGTGAATAGCACTTTTCCATAGAGGTCTGAATGTCATACATTGTTCCATAGGGATATTAGCATTTAGATCAGCAGTTATCCTAGGTTTTCATCCTGGGGCCTGAATATTGTATTTCAAAAAGGTCAAGAAGACAAACAGTATTTTGAACAGATTCTCTGCCCTGCCCCTTTTGCACCACTGAGGTAGCTCAATGGATGCAGAAAGCATCTTGCTCAGGATTCCTTCAGCATCTGAATTCTCTAACTGGTACAGAGCCAGCGCTGGCAGCACATACAAGTGGCACAGGCAGGGGTGAAAGCAACTTAAGACTTACTAGTACGGGGGCCTGGCTCTGGGCCTGTGGAAGGGGCAAGGCCTTGGGCGTAAGGGGCAGGGCCTCAGGGGGGAGGAGGGAGGCCTCAGGCATAAGGGACGGGGCTGGGGTCAGCCTCCACCAGCCAGCCCTTCAGCGCTGCCTGGCCCGTGGCACTCGGGGCTCTGGCAGCGATTTAAAGGACCCAGGACTCTAGTCGCTGCTGCAGTAGTAGCGGCAGCAGCTGAGAGCCCTGGACCCTTTTAAATTGCCAGGTCCTGAGGCAGCTGCCACTTTTGCTCCTGCTCTTGGTGGTCCTGGATGGGGCAAAAGGGGCAGCAACATTAAAGCACTTTAACGTCAGCTGTGTACAGGCCGGTACCAGCAGCCACTTCTTACCAATATGCTATACCAGCCCATACTGGCCCACTTTCACATCTGGGTACAGGTGCATGTCAGGGGAGAGGGCATGGCTGAAGCATGCTGCACTCAGATTGTCCCTAGCTGGCATATGGTCTATAGGGGAATGTTGCCAGGAGCACAATTTAGGGGAAGCTCCAGGCTGCTCTGACCTGCACCAGGTTAGAGAATCTGGGAGCTGTAACTGGTTGTTAACTCTCAGCTTCTCTTCTTTCTCCCCCCTCCTGAGCTATCCTGGATGACTCTGTGAGGGAGAGGAAGGAAGCCATCCTTTTTTAGGAACTCTTCTAGACTCAGCAGAGCTAATCAAGCTCCTACTCTGCTCTCATTGGGGTTCCCAGAGTTTGAAAGGGAAGCAGGCAATGGAGTAGCCAGAACTGCCCTCTTTGCTGTCATGTGATGCAGCAGATGGCCATCAAGCAGTGGTTGAGGAGTTGCAGCAAGGGACAGCAGCTGTTCTGAGCACTCCCAGCTCCCATTTGAAGTCAGATGGGGCTCAGCATGGGTGCAGCACTCTGCCTGCACAGTTCTCAGGGCAGGATCTGAGACAAAGGCTTGGTCTACAGTACACTAACGCTGTAAGTCGATCTAAGTTACATTAGTTAAGTTACGTAAGTAACGTAACTTAAGTCAACATACCTTAGATCAACTTACAGCAGGGTCCACACTATGTTATGTCAACAGGAGACATGCTCCCGCCTCTCATTGAGGTGGATTACAGATGTCAACGGGAGAGCGCTTTCCCATCATCTTAGTGCTTCTTTCCTAGACCCATGAAATCAACACCGCTGCATCAATTGCAGCAGTAATGATTTAGCCATGTAGTAAGCCAGGCCTTAGTTTCCTACTCCAACTAGGTTTCTCTTATTTAGAAAATGAAATTGATGCATTAAGGGCTAGATTCCTTTGAGTGTCTTTTAGAATTAAGTTCTAACGTAGAGACTCAAGAAAATGTTGCAGTTTTCTTAATACAAAAAATAAAATCTGTACCAGCAGATATTTTTGCTAATGAAAAGAATCATTATAAAATTCAGGTTGTGGGTTTTGTCAGAGGATGTGAGAAAGGATGGTCCTTTATACATTTCTCAGTAATTGGATTACTGACATTTTGGAACAAGAAAATGGTTTTGTTTCTAGACTGGTTTTACACAAGATTAATAGGCCAAAGGAGTATGGAAAATAATTAATCTAGAATTACGCTTTCAACATGCAATTCCTGTAGTTTGAGAAATGAAATGTTCAGATCCGCATGTTCAGAGGATTTAATATAATGAATTCAAAATCTTTTATTTCTTTCCACATTACAGCTCTGTACTTCAGCTGTTTAAAAAGGAAATATATACTTGAAATTCATCTCAAACTATTAAAAATGGATTATAAATGATTACATCCAGCAAGATTTAAGGTTTCACATTTAATCAGACTCACATTTTTGTTAAAGCAGGGAATCCATTGCAATTTGCTAAAAATCAAGGGATTTGGGATAGTAAGTAGACAAGTAAGCTTCAGGCTCTTCATCTGTCTTCTTGTGGTAATTAATTTTATTATGGCTTGATTTATATTTCAGGACAGAATTTGATTATCCCAATACATGACTTTAAAAAAAAATTAGATATATCCATAGACCCCAAACCTGCAATGAGGTCTGCTACAGTGGACCTGGGCACCCTTGCAGAGTCCCATTAACATCAGTAGTATTCCCTATGGGAACAAGTTAGTGAATGCCATTGCAGGATCAAGGTCTGAATGACTTCAATTTAATGTGCAATTCTATGTAATAAGACATTCTAGAAATGCAAATGCTATAATATAGAGAGATTTTAGGCTTTTATAACAAACCAACGTGTATTTTATATGAATGGCATAGGAACAGAAAGGGAAGTTAGCTGCTAGGTAAACTTCACTGGCAGAGAGGAGCCCAATTTTGTGATTACCTCATCCCCTGCTTCCTCCCAGGCCTTACTTAGAAAGGTATAGAGGAAAGCTTTGGGAAGTTGGTCACTCTCCTTACTCTAATTCTATTTGTCAGGTTGACATGGCACAAGTTAAGTCTATTTTAGACATGGCCTAAGCTGGAGTAGATTTTGCAAAAACCACACTAGACAAGTATAGGGGTGATTCACATTCAGGTCTCTCTTTATTAAACCTCAAAGTTTATGGGGAGTTCAAACACTGTGGTTTCAGTGTAGAGAGCATATTTGGAGCTCTGGGTTCTATTTCTCATTCTGCTGTTGACTTGCTTATGCCCTTGGGTAAATCACTTTTTGTGCCTCCCTTTCCACATTTTCTGGTTGAGGATATTAATACCTACCTCACAGGAGTGTTGTGAGATCCTTGCATAGAAGGTTCTATAGAAGTGGCAATTATTATTATGTCCCATTAGCCTATCTGTAGTTTGCTTTATTATTTAAATGCTATAAGTTGCCATCTGTTCATTGTGGTCTAATAACCGTTTGTTGTGGCTCATTTTCTTAGTATGAGTGGATGTAATTATTATATTTTTTTAATTTGTTTACCTGTATGTTGTTGTTCCCTTGATCTATGAGACTAATCAATGGATACAGAGGAGGAGACAATGCATATTTCCACCCTGGTCCTCTCTTTCATTCCTCCTGACCCTCAAATTCATAGTCCCATAGACAACACTCCATTTGTCCCCAAGTTCTGGGGGGCAGGTAGAGGGTGCAAGCTTGTGAGACAACTGGACCTTCCTCCTGCCTGTGTGATCCATGTTTATAGGGGATCTTTTTGTATGTGGATCCTAAAGGAGAGATAATTTACTGTGTCAAAATAATTGTAATCATGTTTTAGTTTGTAGCCACCACCACCTGCCACTCAGCTTCTCCCATGAGCATCTTCACACATTCTCCCTTGCTGTCCCACATGAATGAGAAAAGCTCCTCATGGAAATTCAATGAGCTGCTACCTTCACACCCGACACCTGCCTCTTGCACCCCTGCATCCATAATAAATTCATGCCAGATCACTCAATTCCAGCCAGCGAAAGCAGGGCACCTGCTTTGCGCACACATTTAATGCCAGATGTGCTCCCCCCTCACACACACACAAACACTCACACCAGCCTTTGGCTGGCAGATGTGGCTGCTGATGCGGGTCACAGAGAGACTGCAGGGGCAGCTCTGGGACCCTGCCCCTCTTTCCTTCTGGGATCACAGAGCAGGAGGTGAGGAACAGATAGAGCTGCTCAGGAGCTGACATTCGTTTTTAGATGGTGCGGGGAAGAGGGAAGGAGCTGCTGGGCCAATACATTATTCACAGGAGGAGAAGGGAGAAAGGAATACAGAGTCCAGCAGCTCAAAGCAGAATCTGCTCCCGCCTCCCACACCCCTCCCATGAATAATGAGTCAGCCCAGCAACTTCTTTCCTCTTCTACCTAACAAGGTATATCCATAATTATGAATTTTCTGGGTTTGTAATGCTTGTTTGGAGGATAATTACACCATCTCTGTAATGTTCTTACCTTTTAAGTTACTGATTTATACTTATCACCTTTACTTCATCTTAACATAGCTTTTGTCTGAGAATGACAAGGAGATATAACAATTGCTAATAACTTACCTTAATTACAATCTTTTTTTTCTTTCAAGTGTAGTTTATGCACAAGATTTGAAAGCATTTTAACTATGGGAAAAGTTGGAAGAGTCTTCATTTCATTACGGAGACCAATTGGGAGCGAAAAAAAGACCCAACCAAAGATGCTAAACATCATAAAGGACCTAGTCTTAAATTAGTTTTAAATGATAAATCAATTAACTGATTTATTTGTAAATTCTCAGAAAATGTATTGTGGGTTTAAGGGGTCAGTTGTGGTCATTTGAGGGAGGAGATGCAGTATTCTTCATACATAACAAAAAAGTTTAATCTGGTTTTAAGTACAAAACTCAACTCAACCTTAACTATGGTGCTGCAATTGGCATCTCTAGCATTTACTTCTTTATTCATTGAAGGAAGGACTCTGCCTACCCCTTTTGTAGGCTCTGAGTGTGAGTGGATGGGTGAGTGGGGGATGAGAGAAGAAACTTTCTTTCCCCCTGTACCCTACCTACTCCCCTGGGATAGTACAGTACCCCCAAAAGAAGTGAGGAGAGCTAAGGAGGAGCAAAGCATAGGTGGAGCTATGGATCTGCCTTCCCATGTGCTGTCCGGCCAAGCTAGCCAGCCATAGGGAGGAAATTAAAATGATGTAGCAGACTGAGCAGCTCTGGGAGGCATTTTGCCTCTCAGAAGTAGAATCCATCTGTTGCTTCCCCTGGAGCAGTGCAGCTTCATGCTACCATCTATGTCAGACTGCGCCTAATACACAGTGTAGTTTTCAATAAAAAGATCCTGTTGTAAGCACTCATTGGTCACTTTAATGAACTGTCATGATTTATAGGAGCAACTTGCATGGATTCCACTGGAATGTGGTATGTGTGCAATGTTCTCATTTTGCTTATATGTTTTTCTTATGGTAATTTTGACTATAATGTTTATAGCTGCATTGCTTTCCTCATCACATGCTCAGTCAGATGGCATTTCACTACTCATTCAGCTGAGACTAGCAAATGGCTGCCTTTACAGTCTTAAGATCCTCATAATGCAAGACCGCCCAACAGTGTGCTATTGATCCTTTTCATTGCCCCTGGAAATGAATGTTTTATCTAAGGCATTGCCTCTTGCGTAGATGGCTAATCTATTGTCCGACACTGCACCTCCATGGTTTTCAGTCCAAACCATTTTACACTGACTCAGTTCCTGAAAGGGTTAACAGATAAAGAAAGTTAGAAAATGTTGAGTCATTTAAATGACAAATTGTACCACAAAACACATTAAAGGGAGATACCTCTTCCCCAGGAGAAGTTAATGAACCCTTGAGAAAGGAAGAAGTTAGCACAAAACTGTGTCTAGCCCTTTGAATGGCTAATGCTCTTAGGCCATGTCTACACTAGTGAGCTTATAGTGGCACAGCTGTACTGATACAACTGTAAGATTGTTTGTGTAGTCGCTCTTTGCCTATGGGAGAAAGCTGTCCCACCAGCATAATAAAACCAGGAGCAGCCATAGCTATGTCGGCAGGAGAAGCAATCCTGCTGACATAGCACTGTCTACACTTGTACTTCTGTTAGTGTAACTTATGTTACTCGGGGGAGTGTTTTATCACATCCCTGAGTGACATATGTTATACTGACAAAAGTGACAGTGTAGGCAAGCCCTTATAATAAGATATTATTTGTAGAATCACACATTTTCTGTAGGTGATTTTTCCTTTCTGTGGCTTTCTTGTAACTGATGAAAGTTTTTTATTAGGGAACACTTTTGTTATTTTGGTTAGAAAAACATTTTGTTATGTGGATTCATACATACTGCATAACAAATATTAATTTCATGAAAAAAACCCCACAGATCTAAGGAGCATGATCAAGTTCTGTGTGTGTTTAGTTGTTTTTGAAACATGAGAATTTCCCCAACAAACACACACATGCTTTGGTTGCATTATCACCCCATAACTAGAATAATTAATAAAATATTTGGAGAGGAGGGAGAGTATTCTGACTGTAATTGTCCTAGAGATCATCTGGAACCGGACTATGAGATATTGCCTCTTTCTCTGTGCATTGTTCCAACTGCTCAGATCAGTTGATGTGCTCCTGCTGAGCTTCTCCAGATTTGAACTGTGAGAGATTGGCTGCAGGGGTTTCTTGTGGAGTGTCCTTGGTTCAGGAACTTGCTCTTTCTGTCAGGTGACCAGGGCCTACATCTGCTGACCTCAGCATACAAGGCTCATGCACTTACCCAATAACTTTACTGGGTTTTGAGTTAATGTGAGGTGATTAAGTGTTCATTAGGGACTGACAGCAGAATATCTGGTGATTGCTGCTTATGAGAGTCAACCTCATATTTTTGTCATTTTGTAAAGGAGTCCAGTGCCTGTTATGACAAACCTGTATTCAATAATCATATAAGTAATTAACTGATCATGGCAATACTAAATGTTCCATAAAGTTTACTGCTGTATGGATAATCACAGTTGTGTTCTCTTTCTAATCATTATAAGATGACTCAGTGTTCTGCATTTCACACTCTTCGGCACAAGGAAGAGATTTCAGTCTCACTAAAAGTAGAATTCTTATTGTTTTTTAGTGTTATTATCCTCTGTATTCTCCCGCAGTGACACATGCTGGTAGTGTGGATGTTATAAAAGCAATTGTGTGATAAAACAATTTACCTAACTTCACTATCAAAATTACATGCCCTGGGGGGATGTATCAGGCAGCACAGTGATCACATTAAACCCTCAAGGACAGATTCTCAGCTGGAGTAAATTGTCATAGCTCTGTTGAATGGCCATTTATATCAACTGAGGAGCTGCCCTTCAAACTTTAGAAAAATTCCAAGGAAATCAAGTGAAATGTAATCCTCCACTCTCTTTATCTCTCCAAACATTCCAGAACTCTTAAAACCTCCTCTAGTGCTGGATTGTACAATGTGTCTTGGCTCTATCTGAACACAGGATGGATGTCTGTGTCACCATGAAACGCTTGAAAGACTTTCAGAATAATTTGGGAGCCAAACATTGTGCATGAAATATCTCCAAACTAAGACATGCTTGCTGGGGTTTATAATTTCTGTTCCAGAGGGGATGCAGCTGAGGCCAGGCCTCATGGTGCTGGGCACGGTACAGACACATTCAGAAATAGTCTCTGCACCAAATAGTCGACCATTTAAATAGACAAAAAAGACACAGGATGGGGAAAAGGAAGTAGTATTGTCTCCATTGTACAGATGGTGAACCAAGGCACCTAGGGATTCAGTGACATCCCCAAGGCACTCGGAATTTGTAGTAGAGCCAGGTATTCAGTTCAGAGCTCCTGAGTCCCAGGCCAGTGCCATAACCTCCAGACCATCCTTCCTCCCTAAATACAATAGAGATTTAGTAGCTCTCACTGATTAGCAAGCCTGCAGGCTTCAGTATTTCATGGCTTCAACAGTGGCAAAAGAATACAATATCAATCCCAATAAACTAATTTTTGCTATTTTTTTAAACAGTATGCTAACTTACGAAAGGAACAAGTTTAGTAATGTTTGGGATGACTTTTGAATTAAACTAGGCTGCTCAGGGGTGCTGGAACAATTTGTCTAGCAGGTGTGCTGAGAGCCATTGAACCAAACGGTAAACCCTGTATATAATGGAAACCACCTAAAGACAGGGGTGCAACAGCACCCTGAGTTCCTGTACCTATAGGGCTGCTTGTTCAGTGCAGTTGAATGAAATAGAAACCTTATGGTCTGTAAGCAGAGTCAGGATAAGCTCTACCCTGACATCTGGTGGAAAGAATGTCAGAGAGTGTATTTGCATAGGCACGCCTACCCTATCCCAGACTGCTGAGCGGTGGGACTGCTTGGTGACAAATGACTCACCCTCAGTTGGGTGGTACTTGCTAGACAAGGGACATGGGTTCCAAAACCCAGTGAACTGAGAGAGGCTGGGGACAGGTATCTGTGCCTGGTGGTGCAGGTGACTTGTGGAGCCAGAAGCACCAGTTGCACCCCCTCCTCTCTCCACTGTGGAATGTCAGAGTTGATTTTTTTTATTCCCTCAAGAATCTAAATACAGGTTACTGAGCTGAACGCACTTTGGGCTAATGGTGCACTAGCACTGGGGCTCCCCCACTAAGACCTGAGATCACTAAGAGTTGAAATCACGAAAGAGCTGAAATGACTGAGCTGAGAGCACTGTGCTAACTAGTGGGGGAGCCTGAAGATATACTGTGGAACAGAGCAGCTGGTGGAGTGGAGCAGTTGCGGGGACAGCTGGTGCGGATCACGGGACAGCTGGTGGCAGCAGAGCGGCTGGCAGAGCGGAGTAGCTGTAGGATGAGTGGAGCGGCCCACAGAGCGAGCGGAGCTGAGCAGTTTTGCAGAGCGGCTCATGGAGCAGAGCAGCTGGTGGAGCGGAGCAGTTCCTGAGGACGGCTGGAGGAGCAGAGTGGAGCAGCTGGTAAAGCGGAGCAGTTCGTGGAGAAGGCGGAAGCAGAACCCACGGAGAGGCAGGGCAGTTGGCCCCGGACCACGTAAGATGCCCCTTTCTTCCCAGGCTGGGGGGAGGGACCTCCACAGATAACTCTTGAACTCTGGGGTGGCATTGACCAGAGACTTTTGGGTTGTTGGACTTTGGGGTGATTGGACTTAAAACCCTAAGGGGAAAAAGGACAGTGCCAAACGTACTTGGAGGTGGGTTTTTGTTTATGGTTTGTGTTATAACCCTGTTTGTGGTGTTTCTCCAATGGGATGCTGCATTGATTCCTTCCTTTATTAAAAAGATTTTGCTACACTCAGACTCCGTGCTTGCGAGATGGGAAGTATTGCCTCCTAGAGGTGCCCAGGAGGGTGTGGTATGTGAGTGTCCCAGGTCACTGGGTGGGGGCTCGAGCCGGTTATGCATTGTGTTACTGAAACGGAACCCCTGGATACTGAACCCGGCCCTTGTTGCTGCCAACTCAGAGGGGCAGAAGGGTTACATGTCAATACCTAATTGAGATAGATACAGGGATTTGCTTGCCCTGTAAAGTCAGCATAAGTGAAAGAGTTTTCTTATATTCCAGTCGGTGAGCCATAAAATACAAAAAATAACTGTCAAGAACAGGATAGCAGCATGCTGTCAGAATTGGACTGACTGTTTAAAATCAAATTTAAACTAGGCTATTTGATAGCAATTTTAAAATAAGCATAGTACAATCTTTGAGATTAATAGAAATAAGTGAGGAAAGAGCTGAAAAAGCCTTTTCTCTGTAGACATTAGAAATGCATTTCTAATCTTCCTAGGTTCTGCAGATAAGCTGGTATTTAGCAGTGTGCATTCTCACTGCTTTTCAGCCAGTCAAATAAAATGCACTAGAACTCAATTAGTAACAATATCTAGTTATTGCTTTGTCATTATCAGTAAGTGTTTTGCATTATCCAGTCACTGCTCAAAGAACAAACTTCCTTGAGATACTGAAAGAAGAGTCTAGAAGTTTCCTTTGTCAAGGGACTTGATCCTGCCTTCCTTGTGCAATCAAAACTCCTATGGGCATAAAAAAAATGCAGGACTGGACCCAACGTGGTGGCATGAATTACACATAATCCTGTCACTTATTAATATGAGTGATCCTATTAATTTCAGTGGGACTAGTCACAAGAGCGAAGGTTGTAGGATTGTGGATTAGCACAATACTGGTGTTCCTTGCCATACTCTTAAACTGATTGCTCAATGAACAGTCCTATGTGGGTCTATTAAAATAACTAACTCTGGGAATAAAGAAAACAGCTATTAATGGAGAAGTTCATGGTAAGAAGAATCAAACATCAAGAAGAAAAACATCACATTTTTCTACTGTGAAAAATCCTCATTTCAAAGCCCAGAAAACACAGCATATCGCTTGACAGCAGTATAAAAATGCACATTATCATTGCTATCTGCTATTGTCAACTACTAAAACTGATTTTTACAATTGCCCTTCTGTTAATAGTTGTTCTGCCAATGGACAATAAAACAGTATAGTCTTTTGAAAATATATTGATATTGATTTAACAAACAAACAAAAAGCAAGTCTACATCATGCATCTTCATTGCAAGTACAAAAGTAACATTTCTGTTGAAGGTAAAGAATCTACGTGTCTAAGGTTACGTCTTCACTACCCGCCTTTTCGGTGGGTAGCAATCAATTGCTTGGGGATCGATATATCGCGTCTCATCTAGACGCGATATATCGATCCCCAAACGCGCTTATATCTATTCCGGAACTCTACCAACCCTAACTGAGTTGCGGAGTCAACATGGGGAGCTGTGGACATCGATCCCGTGCCGTGAGGATGGTGAGTAATTCGATCTTAGATACTTCGACTTCAGCTACGTTATTCATGTAGCTGAAGTTGCGTATCTGAGATCAATTTTCTCCCGTAGTGTAGACCAGCCCTAACCTGCTTTAGACAATCTTGGAAATATCCATAAACAGTTCAAACTCTGAGATTTCAGAAAACTTCATATAAAAGTATATCATTTTTTGAAGAGTTGCCCCATCAAAAATATAAAGCCAAGAATATTTTATGATAGCATTTCCCAGAATATTTATTGCTAATTGTAGGTGCATAAATAACAAAAATGTGTGTGACAGCAACAGTCTACAGTTTAGGAAACCACACTTGTATTCACATCCCTCCATTATCTGAGGCATATTCTTTAACTGGGGCTGGTTTCTATTCCTGTTACTCACATTGCGTAGCACTTGCTCCATGAGCAGTAACATTTAAATCAATGAGCCTGCTTGAGGATTGAGGGTGGCACAATTGGGACCTTATTTATTTAAAAAAACAAACTATAAACAGCCATCTCAAATTTGAGCGGTTATACATAATGGAAAATTATTTTTGATAAGTTTACAAGTTTGATTTGATAAAGGTAATAGTGTGGCTACAGCAGACTTCTATAAGGCATGTGACTTGGTACTGCATGGCACTTTGATTAAGAAACGGGGATAATACAAAATCAACATTGCTCACATTAAATGGTTACTCTGGCAAACTAACAGGCCTCAAAACATAAATATAAATGGGGAATCAGCAAGTGGGACTCACAGAGATCTGTTCTTGCCCCTACACTATTAAACACTTTTATCAGTGATCTGAAAGAAAACATAAAATCATTCCTGATACAGTTTGCATATGGCACACAGCTTGAGGGAGTGATAAATCATAAAGAGGACAGGTCACTGATACAGAGTGATTTGGATACTCTGGGCACAAGCAAACAAAATGCATTTCAATGCGACCAATATGAAGTCATATATCTAGGAACAAAGAATGCAGACCATATGTACAGCAAAAATGACTCTGTTCTGGAAAGCAGAATCTCTGAAAGTCTTGGGAGTCATGGTGGATAATCAGCTGAATATGTGCTCCCAGTGTAATGCTGTGGTCAAAAGGACTAAAGCAATTCTCAGATGTAGGACTATATATAGAATATAGAATAAAAATAGAAAGGTTATATGATCTCTGTATTTGCACTGATGTGACAGATGCTGGAATAGTGGGCCCAGTTCTGGATCCAAAGATTTTAAAGAGTTGAAAATTGGAGAGGGGTCAGAGAAGAACAATGATAATGATCAGAGGACTGAGATGAGAAATTCATGGAGCTCAATCTATTTAGTTTATCAAAGAGAAGGTTAAAGTGTTTCTAGATCACAATCTACATGGGGGAACAAAAAACTGATAATAGAGAGCTCTTCAGTTTAAAGACAATGATTAAATGTAATTCAATGGCTGGAAGCTGAAGGTAGACAAATTCAGATTAGAAATATGGTGCACATTTTTGATAGCGAGAGTAATTAACCACTGTAACAATTTACCAAGGGCTGTGGTGGATTATCCATCACTGGGAAATTTTAAATCAAGATCAGATGTTTTTCTCAAAGACATGGTCTATTACAAACAGAAATTAATTCAGTAAAATCCATTGGCCTGTGTTGTACAGGAGACAAGACTAGATGGTCATAAAGGTGCCTTCTGGCCTTAAAATCTAAAAACAAATATGGAGCGTTGTATGGGATTAGATGATGCTGGTTAGGCACAGTCCAGAGTCAAGAACACTGTGGAGACGCATTGGTTCATAGGGAGCTCTCACAAGCGTTCTCCTTGGCCCTGCCCAGCCAACGGGGGTGCTTGACTGATACTACCCCACCCCACCCACACATCCAGGCCCACTCTGAGGGCCAGTGCAAATGAGGGCAGAGCACTGGCTCTGCATCCTCTTCACCCATTTGGGGTATTCACCGTGTGCCCCTGGGGGCATTTGAGATGTGTCCTGAGCACAAGGACTGCATTGGTCCTTATGTCGTGGGCTGAGCAGGGCCTAGCTGAAAAGACTCCTTGTGCCTTTCTGCAAGTTTATACCTGATCCTTAAAATGAGTGTAAGCTGCTCAACAAGTTGCTTATCATACGCTGCAGGACCTATGCTTATAATTATTATTATTATTATATCTACCAACCAGCACACCTAGCAGTACAGCCCTTCATTCCACCCTCTCCTCAAAAGCTGAGCCTCCCAGCATATCTGGAAGGTGACTAAATTGATCTCTGGTGAAGCCAGAGAAGAAGCACACTGCTAAGGGCCTGCAGAAAGACACTTCTCACCCACCATCCGCTCCCTCCTGTTTGTTGAGGGAGCTCTAGTTTGAGCCCTTTGGTTGATTTTGGGAAGATGAGGGGAAGAGACGATCTCTCAGTTAATCTGCATCCAAGCCATTTAGGATTTCAGTAGTTAAAAACAGCACTTTACACTGTGTCTGTAAACTCACAAGCAACCAGTGCAGATCACAGAGCGCCAGTGTTGCATGCTGTTTGTAAGAAGTTTGTAGTGAGTCAAGATATAGCCTTATGTAGCTTGCACCACCGTAGTCTAGTCTTAAGGTGACAAAAGCATGGATATGTGTAGCAAGGTCAGTATCACAGTGAAACAGTCATACCTCACCATGTGCAGTTGGGGAAAATACAGCATGAGTTACCTATGTATCATCAGCAGCCTCAGGTCCAATAAACCTAATTTGCCAACATGTCACAAGTGGCAACTGCTCTTGATCAATCAGTGATGCTGATATAAACTCACTAAATCAGCTAGTTACTTCTCCCAGCCTACCAACGTTATTTCAGTCTTATTTGGATTGCCTCTCAGTCAGCTAGCTCTCATCCAAGCCCCAGTCTCCAGCAGACACTGAGTCATTCGTTCCACTGCACCATTAGGCTCAGACTGATAGCAACATAGGCCTGATTGTCCTCTGCATAATGAAAACACTGCAGTCCTCCCAACTGACTTTACTAGCAGACTCCTGTATGTACTGAGCAGGAGGAAGGGAAATGGTATTAATAGGCACTGGAGTGGCAGTAGGGCTCTGTTTCTATCCAGGCAACCCCCCTACCACACAAGTATACCAGCCACTGACTTGGCCACACCAAACATATACAGCAGGGAGTGGCATTTTTATAGTGGTTGTAAAATCATTATTCATCTTTTTATGTGTAAAATAAAGACTGGCTGTTGACACCGGCTACATTTTAAACCACATTAGTGCTCCTGCTGGCATAGACTTTATCTATCCAGATGTAAGCAGAGTCAGGAGGAGCTCTATCCTGACATCTGGTGGTGAATTATGGGGAGAGTGGAAAGGAATTTCAGGTATTTGAATTTGCACACCCAACCCACCTACCATAGCCCATGGCAGCCTGGGATGATTACTTTGACAGCTGTGGTATCCCCAATTTCTTTGTTAGTGGGGCAGGAGGAATAAAGTGTTGTCACCCTGATTATGTGAATGAGAAACTATGAAACTGCTTTATGACAGAGAGTTTCACCATCATTTGAGTAGCACTCGCTAGACAAGGGACATGGGTGCCAAAACCTAGTGAACTGAAAAAGACTGGGGACAGGTATGTGTACCTGATGGTATGGGCCTCTTTTAAGGGCCTGGCATACCAATTGCACTTCCTTCCCTCCCCCTCCACTGTTGAATAGCAGAGCTAATTTTGATTCTATTAGGAATTTAGCTAGAGGCTGCTGAGCTGAATTTCCTTTGGACCAATGGTGCACCAGCACTGGGGCTCCCCTACTACAAGCTGAGATCACTGAGTGCTGTCTTAACTAGTGCAGGAGCTTGAAGATATATTGCTAAGCAGCTGGCAGAGCAGTTTGCAGGATGGTTGGAGGGGCCTAGCGCAGCAGAGTGGAGCTGAACCATTTGTGGGGACAGCTGGTGGAGGGGAGCAGTGTGTGGGACAGTTGGAGTTGGCCATGAAACAGCGAGTGGAGCGGAGCAGAGCTGCTCTTGGTGAAGGCTGCAGCAGATCTCCTCGGAGAGACAGGGCAGTCAGCCTCAGCCCACGTAAGGTGCCCCTTTACACCCTGTGTGCCCCCCCTGTTTCCACCCAGGCTGGGGGGGTTAAAACTGTGCAGATGAACTTTTGAACTCTGGGGTGATTTGGACTTAAGACCCTGAGGAGAAAAGGACATTGCCAAACGTACTTGGAGGTGGGGGGGGCGTTTCTCATGGTTTGTGTTATCCTGTTTGTGGTGTTTCTCCATCGTAATGTCACATTGTTTCCTTCCTTTATTAAAAGGATTTTGCTACACTCGGACTCCATGCTTGCGAGTGGGGAAGTATTGCCTCCTAGAGGTGCCTGGCAGGGGTGATATGTAATTGTCCCAGGTCACTGGGTGGGGGCTCGAGCCAGTTTTGCATTGTGTTTTTGAAACGGAACCCCTGGATACTGAACCCAGCCCTTGTTGCTGCCAACTCAGAGGGGCAGAAGGGTTACACAGGTGTCTACATTGCACCCGTCACCATGGTATTTGAGCACACGTGGTAGTACGTATTCCATAAATTGATGGTAAGCACAAGTTTTTGCTTTCCCTTTTGTTCAACTTCTGTGAGCCAGCGGCCATAAGGAGTGGAGTATGGCATAATAATCCCCTAGCCCCAAATCAGAAGTGAAACACACGTTTGTGCAGCAAAAGCTGATGATAACCCTTCTGTCCTTTTGCTTACCCCTATGTCAAAGCAAGGATACACTTCTACTGACAACATCTTTAAGTGCAATGAAATCCTAAAGCTCTAATTAGTGAAAATCCCTCCTAAGGTCTCTCCTGTCTTTTATCCCATACAGGTCATTATAATTGGTCTCTCTAGAAGTACCAGAAGCTCTGCAGCTGACTGATTGTTCATTCCCAAATTTGTAATTCTCTTTCAAGAGAATCGTTTAAATTAAAAAAGAGGAAACTTTAGAAACTAAATATAGGGCACAATGAAAATATAAGTTGTCTGCATTTCCTAGCTGTGTTTGGGAAGCTGCCTTTTGAAGCCTGAGGCCAGGTATCAGAATGCAGATTTTGACATTTTAAAATTTCACCATCCCTAAATCAGAAGAGTGTCAAGAATTGTTAAGCCATGCATTCAGTGTAAAATTTTGGTGCAAAGGAGAGGATGCAGAGAGTCCTTCTCCTTCCTCCCCAATGACTCACAATGTAGATACCAAAACCCCTGAGCACGCACCTGGAAGGAGAGGGAAGTTGCTAGCACAGCCAGCACTACCCATCGCCCCAGAAGGGGTGTGTTCCTGGCCTTGCCACTCCCTTTGCACAACTCTATTATTATTTGTATTACAATAGCACCTCGAGACTCCAACTGAGGTCAGGGGCCCACTTTGCTAGGTATTAGGACCAACATGCAAAGCCATTTGCAGTGGAGAACTGCAGTTTTTTACAGGCGCTACAAAACCCAGGGTACTGTGTACTTTTGAGTGCCACCTACAAGCTGACCTTATCTATTAATTATTAACATATCTGCAGACCTCGCTTCTCTAGAATACTCCTATAACCTCTCTGAGTGGGATTTTAGTTAAACTAGCTGTACGAATACATAGTCAGATATTGTCCCAGCCAGGGCTGGCTTTATGACTCATGGGGCCCGACTGCAATACTTGGCGGCGGTCCAGGGCTTCAATGTCACTTCGGTGGCGGGGCATCCACTCCGGGTCTTCCGCAGCACCAAAGGACCCCCCGCCACCAAAATGCTGCTGAAGACCCCCGGAGCGGGGCCCCCTTAGGCATGGGCATGGGGCCTTCTTCAGCACGGAGCCCGATTCCAGGGAATCAGTGGAATCGGTCTAAAGCCAGACCTGGTCTCAGCCCTGAAGAGCTTACGATTTAAATAGATGAGATTGACAGTTGTTGGGAGAAAAGAAGTAGTGTCTTCATTTGACAGATGAGGAACTGAGATGCATAAATTAAATGATTTGCTCATGGTCACACAAGAAGACTGTGGCAGACCCAGAAACTGAGCCCTTAATCCCTATGTCTCAGTCCAGTGACTTATCCACAGGACTGTCCTCCTATCTAAAGGGCAGCACTAAAAGAAACACATTTTCTCAAGGTGTAAATCTATCTGTAAGTCTGTTTCCCCCATCACTCACTGAAGCATGTGCCTCACTTTGGCCTCTTCAGTCAATATGCACATTATTGCTCCTCATGCAGTGCACCTCCCCCAAACCCTCACACAAGCTCTGTCTCTAAAAACCAGAACTGAGCCCTTATGGTGGAAACAAAACTGTACTATATATTACAGGGGAAGCTGTATTTCTTTTCTCAGTCAGCCTCACACAAATAAACAACTAGAATAGCATGAAACTATTTATGGGCAAACTACTTGACAGTGGTTATTGGACTGTAGGTGAGTTCCCTACACCTGCAAAATAACAGAAAGATGTATAGACATATTAAAAACTCTGATTTGTGATTAGTAAAAGATCCTTTAAATCTTAAGCAGGTTACCAAAGTACTTGAAAGATGACCTGGAAAGAGTTTTTTAACATTTGGACATGTACTCTGTTTTGCTTCTTTCTGATGTGTAATGAAGGCATGAGAAGTTTGTTTTTTTGTTTTTGTTTTTTGTTGGCTTTTAAAATTCCAACTACCTTTTTCCTTAGGCTGTGTCTTCACTAGGATTAAAGGTGTGTTCTTAACTTGTGTTAGCTAACACGTGCTAATTAACACAAGATAAAATCCTGCAACGACAAGACAGTTTGTAGATTTTCCACACAAGTACAGGGTCAAGCTAAAGACTACGGGAGAGACAAGAATTTTCCTTGACCTACTAACTCAAGTGGACTCTACAGTCTGTCTTGTTTTTTGTTTTGTTTTTTCCAGTTAAGAAGATTTTTTTTTTCCTAGTGAAGATGAATCCAGAAACAGCACGAGTCTTCTGGTCTTCCTTGTTTTTGATGAAATACTGTATCTCTGCAAGATATAGGGGGTGTTTGTTTTAAGTTCTTAATTGAATAGGTCAGTGTATTGAAACTTTAACAGAAGCTTGCTTGAACAAACAGATTGTTAGGCACCAAAGTTAATAGGTGTTCTCTCTCTCTCTCTATCTCTCTCTCTCTTTCTTTCTCTCACTCCTCCCCCCAAAAGTTTTAAACAGTTTGATAAAAAATCCTTTCCTCTCTTAATAGCTCGTCTTAAATTGTCTTGCCTCTTGTGAAGTCTCAGCTGCATTAGTTCTCCAGCTGACACAGGTTCTTAAAGCCTCTGATAAGGCCTGAATTTCTAATGTAAAAACAAAACAGGAAAACCGTTTCAGGCCACTTTAATACAACATAAAGAGAAAAAAAAGGATAACACAAGCCCAGTTTTTTCCCTTGTTTTTTCAGTCACCTTGAATATGATCAATGAAGCCTTTCCCTGGTTTAGAGCCAATGAAGAAAGCTTTGGTGCTGTTTTGTCTAACAGTGCTACTCTAAATATATAGCTTTCACTTGCTACAGACAAATGTAGCCCTTCAAAAAAAAAAAGCAACATATTTCTTTTGGTTGTCTTATCCAACTGACACCATATTTATTACTGCAGCATGGAGCAAAGGAAGTTTTCCAGTTCATAACTGATTTTGCTGTAATCTGGGCAACTATTAAACCACAAAGGAGACAATTAAATGTATGAGGGAAAAAATGCCATTTGGAATTCATCACACTTCCTTCTTTCCTTCTGCTTGTTATGCATCCTACTGCAAGTAGCTGCTCTTGTGTTGTTATGGCGGCATTCTCCATACAATTTCTAAATTCAATATTTGCTTGTGGAGATCTAGACTGTATTTCCAGGTTTTCCACATTGTTGTGGAGGATGGAGACTGTTTTCAGATGTACATGCCTCGTTCTGCTGCTCAAAACGTGTATATTCATTAGAGAAGAAAGTCAACAAAAAAAAAGAGGAGGCAGCCTTATAACTCAGATGCAAATAAAAGGAAATGAATTATTCTACATTAATTATACTCATATTCAAGAGTGAGGCATCTCCATGGAAACCTCATTGCCATATGGCATACACATAGTATTAAAAGAAACCAAATATCCTATCAAAATATTATTATTGTACCTTTAAAAAATGTTGAAAGACACAGGAAGGTAAATGTTAAGATACACAGCAGAGAAATGAGACACACAGCAATTTTTGTTAACAATCAGGCCAAATTCAGAGGTCCTTACTTAGTTTTTATTCATGCAAAATTTCCATTCAAGTCAATGGGAGTTTACACTAAGTAAGGCCTGAGTAAAACCCTATGGTTCAATCTCTATCATGATCAGGGGAACTGCAGTCAGAGGGCCCAGATTCCCTGAAAGGGCCTGTTATGGATGGGACACTGTGGGAATGGGTAGAGTTAGGCTAGAAACAACTTAGTCACATGGACAGAGCTGTGCACTGGGTTTTAAAAAGTTCTACTTGTTCAAATGAATCAGCATTCAGCTTCACTCTCTGCTAATGAAGCATGGTGGCAGAATCTGAGCTGAGAGTTCTCTGAGCTGCAGTAGCCAGTAGCGTGAGCCATGGAACTAAGTCTGAAGCCTTCCAGAACCCTAGGTTTTGCAGACACAAACATAGCCCAGCAATGGACCCTGCGGAAGGAGGAGTTCGAACTGTACACAGACCTGGCCATGCAGGAGGATGACAATAGCAAGAACATAAAACTGTTGTTTTACCTTATTGGGAAACAAGGCAGAGAGATCTGCACTACTTTGAAGCTCACCAATGCCTTGTGCCTTATAGCAGTCTTAGGAGCCCTGGTGACTTATTGCTCCCCAAAGCAGAACAAAACTGTGGAGCGACATAAGTTTTTCACTGGTGACCAATCTGAAGGGAAGGGGATGGACCTATATGTCGCTGCTACATGCAATTCTGGGGACTTGACAGACTCCCTGATTTGGGACAAGATATTCTTCAGGACTTGGGATCATCATGTGGGGGAAGAGCTGTTCCAGGAAGGTGACCTCACATTAGACAGATGTTCTGACATGGGATGTTCGGTAGAAGCCTCAAAAGAAAGGATGAAAGCCCTTGTCAGCACAACACCCCCAGAAGTGCATGCAGTGGGACAACAGTGAAGGAGAGCAGGATGGCCAGGATTCCACACCCATAGTGAAATGCATTTATTGTGGGAAACTGTATGAATGCGTAAAGGAGAAATGTCCCACACTGGGTCAACATTGCAAGGAATGTGGCAAGCTGAACTACTCTAGCAGTGTGTGTAAGAACCAGGGAAGGCCCCAGAAAGATTTAGTCAGACTTGTAAGAGTAGGGGATGGCACATCAGACAGCAGTGATGACTTCATGAATCTGTCCTTGAGTCCAAGAGCATTCTGGGTTCAGGCTTTGGGACAATAAAACAATCAATGACAATACCAACCTCCAGGCATGCAACAATGTTAATAGAGAAACACCCTCTGTGGTTTCAGCTGCATGGCGAGGCCTCATGCATTGTGATTCCTCAGGATCATTTGGACTCTTACACACCCATTACAAAGATCAGGTACACTCTAATAATGTACAGTTAGAGCATTATGCAGCCCATAGGAAAATGTGACTAACCTGAAAAATAGCGCACAGTACCAAATAAAGCATGTGGTGGTGGATGGTAAGCACCACACAGACTACTACTGGGGAGGTCTGATGAGGATGCAACATCAGAGTTGCATAGCTGCAGTGCAAGAAGCAAAAAGGATAGTTCCATGGACAATGGAGAAAGTTTTAAAAGCACATGGGAATGTTTTCAAAGGTGACAGGTGTCTCGAAGGAAAGATGTGACTGGAAGTAGACAGTGGAACCTGTATGCTTGTCTAACCTGTTCTTCTTTGTGATAAACACCTGTCAAGAATAGTCTAGTTGTTACTTAGTCCTGTCTTGAGTGTCGGGGACTGGACTATGTGACCTATTGAGTTCACTTCTACTCCAGACTTCTAAGATTCTAGAAAAAATTCTAGGAAAATTCCAGCAGTACTACATAATCAAGTATGTAAGGAGCTCAAAACTTTGGAGAGCAGATATATCATAGCACCTGTGGAGGCCAGTACAGCCCGGGTATGCAGCATGGTGGTGATAAAGAAGCCATCAGGCATATTATGCATTTGCATAAACAAGAGTCATTAAACCAGGCATTGAAAAAAATGCCACTATCCATTGCTCACAATTGATGATATCTTGTCAGAATTTTTTAAAACCAGAATCTTTATGGTCTGAAATATGAGGAACAGTTTTGGGCATATAAGCCTGGAGAAAGAGTCCAGCAAACTGACACCTTACCAATACATTTTGATCACTACTGATGACTGCACATGTCAATGGTGATAAGTCCAGCACCAGAGGTGTTCCAGAGAAAACTCTCACCAACTGCCTGAAAATTGCAGATGTTATCCTCACTGTAGGTGAAGGGAGCAATGATACAGAAACTCAACAAGACAATGACAGAAAATTACAAGCTGTTCTATAGCAATGCAGGGACCAGAAAATAAAACACCCCAGAAAAATGTGAATCAAACAATATGAAGTGATGTGCATTGCAAAGCTACTCACAGCAGAGGGGCTGAAAGTAGATCCTAGCAAGATGAAGGAGTCAGAGACTTGCCAGTGCCAGTGGATGTGAAAGGAGTAGAACACTTCATTGGATTGATCAATTTTCTGTCCAAGTTCTGTCCACACCTGGCTGCAGTAGTCAGAACCCATACATCCGCTCACAAGGAAGGATGTTGAGTGGGACTGGGCAGGACCCCAAGAGCGAGCAGTTGACATACTGCAACAAATCATAATGGATGTCCCAGGCCTGAAGTGCTGTCATCCAGGAAGGCCACTGACACTCCAGTGTAATGCATTGGAGAATGAATTAGGTGAAGCTCTTTTACAGGAGCAACCAGTTGCTTATGCCAGAAGAGGCCTGTCGGAGAATAAATAGGGGTGCCCTCTCACAAATAGAAGAAGAGCTTCTGGATGTGGTATTTGGAGTGGAGTGTGTGACAGACTTTCCTGGGGTGCAACCTGGAACTGGGGTGCCACTGAGCCCTCTGGCATACCAACCTGGGTCCCATCTCACACTGTGAGGTGGTGACAAGCTGCAGACCACTCCCTGTCATGCATTCATGCAAACATCTACACAGGCAGGGATACCACCCAGCTGCTCCTCAGCCACTCATGAACTAACAATAGAGAGGCTTCAGCCAGCTTCCTCTACAGCCTAGATCCCCAGGGCTATACCATCTTGCCCTGGTCAGAAGCCTGACCAGTAAAAGTTTATTACTCAATCCACCCCTCCCTCAATGTGGAGAGGATAATGCACCAGTTTTTGTTCATGAGCATATTCCTCAAGCACTTCTAGCAAAACACATTGTTTTAGGTAAAAAATATAAAACAGATTTATTAACTACAGAAAGATAGATTTTAAGTGATTATAAGTAACAGCATACAGATTAAAGTAGATTATCATAAGAAATAAAACAAAAATGCAATCTACATTCTCTAAAGGGGACAGGATTTGAATCAAGTGGTTTCTCACCCTTTTAGATAGTACAAGCA
This sequence comes from Gopherus flavomarginatus, assembly GCF_025201925.1. Lineage (NCBI taxonomy): Eukaryota > Metazoa > Chordata > Testudines > Testudinidae > Gopherus > Gopherus flavomarginatus. Next base: position 197,826,604 of record NC_066617.1, on the reverse strand, counting down.
GTCCACCAATCTTCCATACACAGGCTGGGCTAACTTCTTTCCCACCTGGAAACCCCTTCCCCAGTTCAGTCTTTGTTCCTCAGGTGTTTTCAAGTGCTGTGTTCTTGGGGAAGTGAGGCCAAGTGATGATGTCACTTCCCCTCTTTTATAGCTTCTTCCAGCTTGCTGGAAAGATCTTTGCTTGTGTCGTGGGGGTCCACCCCCTCGGTCAAGCAACTTGCATTGCCTACTGTTCTCCCTTTGGGAAGCCTCCATTATAAACTATTCCTGATATAGTCCCTAGGCATGTGGATTCCATTTAATGGGGCCATTAGAACTGTCTAGCTTCTTCATTTGTACCTGAAAGGCTAGTTTTTGGTGTTTCCAACTTCACAACATATTTCAGTAACACACACATAGCAAAACTTCATAACTTCACATACAATGACAGCACATACAATCCAACAGGATATTTAATGTTCAACAGATCAAGACTTTTAGAATGATGCCTCACAAGGCATACTTTGTACAAAACATATCATAATTATATGGCAGTGGTGAATATGGGGTGCCAGGTTGTTGCTTTGGGGCACAGAATGTCACAGAGTGATTCATCAATATACCTATGGTCTCCCAGTAATAGTGCATTCAGACCACAAAGCCTCAGATACAATCATGGCAAAGCCCCATCTTAGTGCGCCAAAGAGATTTGCAGCACATGTTGATGCATCTCCAGAGTACTAGGTAGAGATCAGACATTGTTCAGGATGACTACTGGTGTTTGCTGATACTCTGAGCAGGGCAAATATATACCCAGCATCAGCAATTTGGGGAAAGGTGATCAATGCAATATATTACTGGATTTAATGTCCTATCTCTGTCTAATGGAAATCAAAGAGGCTACAGAAAAAGACATCCAACTACAGGCAGTCGAGACAGTGATACTGGTAGGAGCCCAGAAGACAAAAACCAAGTATGGTAGGGGCAGAACAGTATTTGCAAATTGAAGATGAGCTGATTCTTCAGGATGGAATCATATTTTGAGGACAGTGAGCTGTTGTCCCTGCCTCATTACATACGGATATCATGCAAAAAATACATGCCTCACACTTGGGCATTGACCGCTGTCTTACATGGGCTAAAGAACGTGTTTAATGGCCAGGAATGAAAACCAATTCCTTTCCTTGATAGAAAGATGTGACAGCTGACAGTCCTGTGATAACCACCAGCAGAAAAAGACTGTTAGCACATGAGCTGCACACTCAATCATGTACAAAAGTGGGCGTGGACTTATTTATATTCAAAGAAAAGCAGTACTTGATTAGAGTCGACTACTACTCAAACTTCTGGGAGGTCGATGCCCTGCCTGTGTGAAAGTAGAACGAATTATATTGTAAAAATAAGAATGGATTAAAGAAATGTTGTATGTACCTTTAAGCAGAAATAAGAAATGTTGAAATACAGGTGCCAGGAAAAGAAACATTAGGCATAAACAAGGGTGCTAATGGCGAAACATTAACAGAAGATCGGTAATAGTTAATAAGGAAATAAGATATGCATGCCTAGCCCAGGTAAAATTATCAGATTCTGCTTCCTTTGTTATCTTGCTAAGTGCTCACCCTTTTATCTGTATAAATAAGATAGTTTGTGTCTTGCATGGTGCTCACATTATCTGGATGTTATTAGCAGAGCGCTGTGCTAATAAAACAGAGTGGTCTGACAAACTGTGAGTCCTGAGTCTAACTTTGACAATTTGGAGGTTCCACCGAGATGGCAACCGTCTTCACTGGGGCAATGTGATTCCTGACCGTTTTTGTAGGACGACCATGGCAGCCGGCACCTGGGCATTTGGCCCGAGCGGTCTTCCACCAGAACAGAAAGGCGCACGACCACAGTGAAGTCTATGCCATTGAACCTATTGGTTCCCACTCTGTTCTGGTAGGGATCCCGGGATCTGACATCAGGAATCTGGTCAGGTAATTATTTCTGTGTTTTGTCCGGACTGAGGACTGTCCTGTCTCTGTGTCTATCTGTCCTCTTGTGGAGTGTTTGAGTCTGGGTGCTGTCTCCGTCTAGGGATCGGCCGACCAAGGGGTTCCTGTCCCTGCAGTCTGAGTGAGTGGAATCTGCACAATCGCAGCCGCACCGCATTTTGGATAAAATCCCTGGTGTGAAAGCAAGGGCGATTGAGGCAGTAGCCTGTGGGCTCCTTTTGTGTGTTGCACCAGGCATCGCTCTGACGAACCCGAATTTCCTTCTTGTGTGATTGGTGTGTGAAGTCCTCCTGTATGGGTAACCAGACGTCTAAGTCGGGACAGTTCCCTAAATGAACGGTGGCTTATTTTATGTATTTAGGATGGGTCCGGACTCCTGTAAGAAGGGTCCAGACTCTCGTAAATTTCTGTAAAAATGGTCTAGGCTAGGGGGATCCCAAAACTCAGTGGCCACTGTTAAAATCTTGGAACAAAAACCGAGTGGACGTCTTAAAGGACAAACTTGGCCAACCCAAAACTAAATTGGCTAAAGGAGAGGTTAATTGTTTCAGGCAATGGTGGGAAGAGGTAAATCGTAGGTGGACAAAATTAAAACTCGCCTCTCTCAAATATTCAAATAATAAGTTAAAAGCTTTATTAAAAGCCTCCTCTCCCACCACCAGACCGAGCGCTCCCCTTTACCCCGTTCTCCAAACCTCGGATCGATCCAACCCCCTTCATACTCCCATCTCATTGTAAAAAGGACAAAAAGCCCCTTGTTCTGTTCCCCTTTCTTGTCTGCCTCAGAAACTGATTCTTTAGTGTTCCACTACCAATTCAGCAAGGGGGGAGCCTCCTCAACTAGCCCCCACTGTCATAAACAGATAGTAGGAGTTAATAGAACAGAAGTACTTTATATCTCTTTTGCCTATAAAGGGTTAACAAAATCTGTGAGCCTGGCTGTCACCTGAGCAGAGGACCAATCAGGGGACAGGATACTTTCAAATCTTGAGGGAGGGAAGTTTTTGTGTGTGCTGTTAGTTTTTGGTTGTCGTTCACTCTGGGGGCTCAGAGGGACCAGACGTGCAACCAGGTTTCTCTCCAATCTCTTTGATACAGTCTCTTATATGTTCAGAATAGTGAGTACTAGGTAGACAAAGCGAGTTAGGCTCATGTTTGTTTTCTTTATTTGCAAATGTGTATTTGGCTGGAAGGAGTTCAAATTTGTATTTTGCTGAAAGGATTTTAATTTGTACTTGTATACTTAGGCTGGGAGGGTATTCCCAGTGTCTATAGCTGAAAGACCTTGTAACATATTCCATCTTAAATTTACAAAGATAATTTTTACTGTTTTCTCTTTCTTTAATTAAAAGCTTTTCTTGTTTAAGAACCTGATTGTTTTTTTATTCTGGTGAGACCCCAGGGGACTGGGTCTGGATCCACCAGGGAATTGGTGGGGAGAAAGGAGGGAAGGGGGAGAGAGAGGTTAATTTTCTCTCTGTGTTAGGATTACTTTCTCTCTCAAGGAGAGTCTGGGAGGGGGAGAGAGAAGGAGGAGGAAGGTGAATTTTCCTCTCTGTTTTAAGATTCAAGGAGTTTGAATCACAGTGATCTTCCAGGGTACCCAGGGAGGGGAAGCCTGGGAGAGGCAACGGTGAGAGAAAGGGTTTACTTTCCTTGTGTTAAGATCCAGAGGGACTGGGTCTTGGGGGTCCCTGGGCAAGGTTTTGGGGGGACCGGAGTGTACCAGGCACTGGAATTCCTGGTTGGTGGCAGCTCTACAAGTACTAAGCTGATAATTCAGCTTAGAGGAATTCATGCTGGTACTCCATCTTTGGGACTCATAGACTCATAGACTCTAGGACTGGAAGGGACCTCGAGAGGTCATCGAGTCCAGTCCCCTGCCCTCATGGCAGGACCAAATACTGTCTAGACCATCCCTAATAGACATTTATCTAACCTACTCTTAAATATCTCCAGAGATGGAGATTCCACAACTTCCCTAGGCAATCTATTCCAGTGTTTAACTACCCTGACAGTTAGGAACTTTTTCCTAATGTCCAACTTAAATCTCCCTTGCTGCAGTTTAAGCCCATTGCTTCTTGTTCTATCATTGGAGGCTAAGGTGAACAAGTTTTCTCCCTCCTCCTGATGATACCCTTTTAGATACCTGAAAACTGCTATCATGTCCCCTCTCAGTCTTCTCTTTTCCAAACTAAACAAACCCAATTCCTTCAGCCTTCCTTCATAGGTCATGTTCTCAAGACCTTTAATCATTCTTGTTGCTCTTCTCTGGACCCTCTCCAATTTCTCCACATCTTTCTTGAAATGCGGTGCCCAGAACTGGACACAATACTCCAGTTGAGGCCTAACCAGCGCAGAGTAAAGCGGAAGAATGACTTCTCGTGTCTTGTTTACAACACACCTGTTAATGCATCCCAGAATCACGTTTGCTTTTTTTGCAACAGTATCACACTGTTGACTCATATTAAGCTTGTGGTCTACTATGACCCCTAGATCTCTTTCTGCCATACTCCTTCCTAGACAGTCTCTTCCCATTCTGTATGTGTGAAACTGATTGTTCCTTCCTAGGTGGAGCACTTCGCATTTATCTTTATTGAACTTCATCCTGTTTACCTCAGACCATTTCTCCAATTTGTCCAGATCGTTTTGAATTTTGACCCTGTCCTCCAAAGCAGTTGCAATCCCTCCCAGTTTGGTATCGTCCACAAACTTAATAAGCGTACTTTCTATGCCAACATCTAAATCGTTGATGAAGATATTGAACAGAACCGGTCCCAAAACAGACCCCTGCGGAACCCCACTTGTTATGCCTTTCCGACAGGATTGGGAGCCATTAACAACTACTCTCTCAGTACGGTTATCCAACCAGTTATGCACCCACCTTATAGTAGCCCCATTTAAATTGTACTTTCCTAGTTTATCTATAAGAATATCATGCGAGACTGTATCAAATGCCTTACTAAAGTCTAGGTATATCACATCCACCGCTTCTCCCTTATTCACAAGGCTCGTTATCCTATCAAAGAACGCTATCAGATTGGGACGCTAAGGTTCAGAGTGGGGAATTACACCATGACACCCACCCTTCCTGGTCCCTTTCCTTGAACATTTCTTTCAAAATTGTGAAGTGACCACAATAGCACTCACAAACGGTTCATTGGAAAAAAGGCAGGATCAGGCCCAGACAAGCAGGCAAGCAAACAGATAAAGAAACTGAAAAACAGGTTGGAAGCCCTAAGGGCACAGTGTCAGGAGTAAGAAAAGCAGTAAGTACAGGCATGAACCCCTGGAACAATACTTAAAATGGTGAAATCTGAGGTGATAAAGGTGTCATTTTGGGAGATAAACAAATGATTTAAGGAAACAGAGTGAAAAGTTAACTCTACAGAGGCTGAAGAGAATTAAGCAGTTAAACTTTGTGAAAATGTTAAAAAGGACCATGTTAAAGAGAGAGAATTCTTGGTTTCTTTGCAGCCATTCTGAAGGGAAAATGGGCCCTTTTCTAGAAGAATGCCTGTAAATAATCCAAATATATATACAGTTATGTAAAAACAAAGCAGTGTAAAGGAATGTTAAGGAAAAGAAAATGTGTATGTATCTATTTGTCTGTGAAAATATGTAAAGTTCTAAGAATCTAAACCAGCACATCCAGTTTGTAAAACTCCTGTTTTCTAGGTGTGAGATAAATTGGTTTTGTTTTTGTTTTTAATGCCACTAAAAATTCATTTGACTCTTTAATTCAAAGTTGCAAAACTGACAGACCTTTTTGCAAGACACAGGTAATTAGTGTTGTTTGGCTTTGGGATTTAGCATTTAACCCTTAAGGGGTAACTTGATTCTTTACAAAATTTAAAATGTTTTTAAATAAAGACCAAGTCATGGCTGCAATAGGGCAGTCAAAATCAGGAGAATAGGGAGAGATTCTGAAGTCTGTTTGTTTGGCTGGTTTTTTTTGTAACAATAGCAGATAAGAGCTGTAGTGAAAGAATAAGAAATTAACAGTGACCCTCTGAAGCAACAGCAGAGGTGAGGTGCACAAAACAAAAGGAAGCAATGTTAAAAACACTGAGCCTTAAAATGGCTCTGTGTAATCAGACTGTCACTTTGATAAGGGTACATGAAAACTCTGTAAGAACAAAAGAAACAGTTACACCTTATGTAAAAATTAATATGGCTAATGTTTTAAAAAAAGTTGTAGTATAGAAGGAATGTACATTTTCCCTAGGACATGTGCAGTGTATATTGTAAAAAGGGGTAAAAGAAATGCAAATGAAATGTGCTACTGAATTAAAATCCTATTAGGGCTCCAAAAAGAGCCGCAATAGACTGTGTTTTCTTTTTCAGATCTCTGTGTGTTTTGTAAGCAGAAGTTGAAAGTGGAAAGAAATCAAAACTCTGGTGGAAGTTGATTATGTCCCTTTTAAGACAGGGGGTATGGTTACACTTACAGTTGTACAGCGCTGGGAGTTACAGCTGTCTTCATACAGCTGTGTAGGGAAAGCGCTGTAGTGTGGCCACACTGACAGCTACCAGTGCTGCAGTGTGGCCACATTTGCAGCATTTGCAGCCCTGTTGGGAGTGGTGCATTATGGGCAGCTATCCCAGCATTCAAGTGGCTGCAACGTGCTTTTCAAAAGAGGGGGGTGGGGTGGACTGTGACAGGGAGCGTGGGGGAGACAGAGAGAGTGGATTTTTGGAGCTGACACTGTGTCAGCTCCCTGCCTTGCAAGTTCTAAGGACTGGAAGATACACAGCATCAACCTGCAATCAATTTAAAAGTTTTGAGCCCTTCCCCCACCCTCTCTTATTCACTAAATGCAAATTATGCATTCCTAAATAGCCTTCAGACCACATAAGCAGCTGCTCAACACGGACTTCCCCCTCCCCCTCTGCCGTGTGACTTCTCTCTTCAAGCAAACTGCTGTGAACCTTCCAAAGCAATTCCCCTGCCTGTCTCCGTTCGATCGAGCAAACTGGAGCTGTGTTTGTTTTTTTAGATAAGCAGATCGGGGGAGCTCGGAGTTCAGCCATTCTTCCGGTTTGTTGTGAGCAGGCATTCTGGGATACCTCCTAATACCCTGGAGGCCAATAACAGCGCTTTTGATGGCCACATTTGATGAGCAGCGCTCCATCACCAGCGCTGCAATCGTTACACCCCAAGCAGACCAGGTGTACAGCCAGCGCTGCAGCCAGGGAGTTGCAGTGCTGGATGTGCCTTGCAGGTGTGGACAGTTACTAAGTTGCAGCGCTGTAAACCCACCACCAGTGCTGCAACTCTCCAGTGTAGCCAAGCCCAGAGTCTTTGAGCTCTGCTGATGGCTTTGAATCCAAAAGCCAAGCCTGTGTTGATGCAACTTACCTAACTGATAAAGGAAGGTGAGAACTGCCAGCACAAAAGAAATTGCCTAAATAAAAGACATGGTATAACAAGATCCCTTCAAGAAATTTGATGTTAAATGTTATTGTTAATATTAAACATTGAAATAAATGTAATGTTAGTAAGTACTCCTGTAACAATGTATAGTGTGTATGATTTTTGGAAAAATCCTTGAAGGTAATGATGCTTCTCAGCTATTACCTGTGAATAAACTTAAAGCTTAACACAGCAGGAAAAACATTACAAACTTGGTCTGCTATATTAAAAAAAAAAAACTTAAGGTATACCACCTTATGAATTTAATAACTAAACAGTGGAATAATTTCCCCATAACCCTTAAAAAGTAGAAGCCATTAAAACCTGACCTGCCTATAGAACAAAAAACACAGGAAAATATGGGGGTAATTCCTCTGTTTTGCCTGCAATCAGCAGGGTATTTGTAAAAGAAAGGAATCTTTTAAGTGATAATCAATGCCACCCCAAAAGGGGTAGAAAAATGTTATTTTTGTCTTTCAGAAAATCAGAAAAAGCTAATACCAGCTACAGAACAAATGTAAGTAAAAAAATATACTGCAATAGCTATGGAATGTACTGAAATGCAGATATTTAGAACATAAGATGTTTGGGGTAATATCAGAAAATATTAAGTTTTTAATGCATTTGTTAAAGCAAAGAAAAAAAATCATTGTTTGATACCTATCAATATAAATGGATGCAGTATGTCTCCAGTATGGTGAGACAAAATTTGTTAAGTGAGGAAATTGTTGTTAAAATTGCACACCAACAGACTGTAGAAGCAAAGATATGGAAGGTTAGCCCACTCTCCAGATTGCACCTGAGATCTTTCTGGCTGTCCTGGACCTCAAGCCAGTGGGCTGTGGAGAAAGGGAAACTATTGAACACTACAGGTTGTACAAAGTGGGTATGCTTATCCATGCCTATTGCTCCAAAGCCCTGTAGTAAAGACATCTCACTAGAATCCTGTATGTGAAATAAAATTAATGAGACCAAAGTACTGTATAATGAACTATGTTTATGTGTTAATTCTTGGGGAAAATTATTTAAAAAGTGTTAGTAACCCACCAGAAGACAAATGTAAATGTAATATAAGTACTGTGTTTACTAATAATCACATTTACTATTTGCCACAACAACAAAAAGTCTCAGCTTACTGTAAGCACTGATTTAGCTGAGTTCTCTATCAGTCTTGGCACTGAATGGCAACAAGTTACCAATCATCTGTTGAAAGGTAAAAAGTAACATAGTTCCTAAAAAAAAAAAACCCACCAGTGTGGGAAACGGAACCATTCATATTATACACGCAAATGGGGACATGTTAAGAATTGCCACTGCAGAAAAACATAACAGCTTACCATTGGTATAACGTATTTTCTGTATGGTCTCCCACAACTATTGGCATACTAATGTTATTACCCCTAATTGTTTTTGGTTTTAAATTGTATGTGTTTAATTGAAATGTTTAAAATGTGCTGATGGATAAAACAAATGTATGCAAAGCTAAAGCCACAGGCCCAAATCACCTCCCAGTATTTTCTATCACATGGACTAAATAAAAAGTGACACTGGCGATTAATAATCTTAGTGTCAAAAAGGGGATATGTAGTAGCAGGATTTTATAATGTCCCATAAGAATTAAAGTATAATTTGATTTCATCCTGCTAGCCACCCTTTTTAAATAGCAGAAAGAAATGACCCTCTGGGACTATAGGATTCTGTTTTCCCATATGCGTTACAAATTGGGCCCTCTCTAACTCTTTGTTTTAAGATTTGGATAGTAAGAGACAGGATTCTCTATTGTGTCTGTTAAGTAAATTAGAGAAACATTGAAGGCCTGGGTCTCAATGTAAATTGTCTTCGTTTTTGATTGTAAAACTTAGCAAGGTTTAATTTGTAATGTCATTTTGCTCGATATAAAATACTACTGTTTGTATTCTCAATCTGTTTGTGTGAATGAGAAATGTATGCATCAGGAAAAGATAAGGTGTGAAGGCCATTGTTATAGCCAGAGTCAAGGAAAAAGTAGTAAAGAGACTTAAAGAACATCAAAGAATCATCAGGCACTGCTTACTACCCCGACGGCTGTTAAACTGTCTGGCATCACAGAGTGGATACATGCTTCGCAGTGTAAGAATGCACCACCCCGAGCGAACCAATCATCATCTCAGGACCAAGCAGAGTCAATTTTGACTCCAGAAGAAGACGTAGAGGAACAGCCTGCAATACCTTACAATCTACGTTCTCATCAGGGTTGCCAGAAGCACATGACAACCTAAAGCAAGGCCCAAGAAGAAGCAGTAGCAAGCCTAGCGCTTGCTGCCTGGTGGACATAAAACCGTGACTGCTGTTTCCTCAGTTGCGGTTGTCAGAGCCAGAAGGGCCCTGCCTCCAACATGCGCCTCTGGTGGCACCTGTTCCTCGACTGCTGGTGTCCTAAAGTCTGAGGAGTTCACAATGACAATTCTTTTATCTAGCAGCAAGTGTGGATAGCTCAGACCCTTATAATTTCTAAATGCTGGGTCTGCAGCCACATCCCAGCCCACTCTCAAACTGGTGTTCCTGTCCTGGCTATCCCACTCAATTCCTCAGACCTCATTGGAGGACCTTGTCCATTTAACACAATATGGAACAGTAATGACACCTGGGAAGAAGCTATTGGCAGTTCCTTTATCCCACTTGGGAGTAATACACCAGCCAAAAAGGCTCCTGAGGTTACAAGCAGTAGTTAAAATAATGGCAAATAAAACGAGAAAGTTTAAGAGCCCTAGCCAAAGAAACAGGGGCAATCCGACAGGTGGCCCTCCAAAACCGTCAGGCATTGGACATAGTGCTGGCGGCCAAAGGAGGGACCTGTGCTCTCATTGGAAAACAATGTTGTGTGTTTATACCTGATGATACCAATGAGGTAATAGATCACTCTAGCCACTTAGAACAGATCTCATATCTTCCCCATGAAGAGCTGAGTTCTTTATGTAAGTGACTAAGTGACCTGTTCAATTTCTCTGGCATAGGAAAATGAGGCCATGGCTACACTTACAGTTTTGCAGCGCTGGTAGTTACAGCTGTGTTCATACAGCTGTGTAGGACCAGTGCTGCAATGTGGCCACACTGACAGCTACCAGCGCTGCAGTGTGGCCACATTTGCAGCATTTGCAGCGCTGTTGGGAGTGGTGTATTGTGGGCAGCTATCCCACAGAGCACCTCGTCTCATTTTGGCGCTGTGGCTTGTGGGAAGGGGAAGGAAGTGTGCGGGACTTTCCGCTTCCTGTTCCAACGCCCCGTGGTGCTTTGCTACACGTTCCGAGCATTTTGGCGGCATTGTGAGTCTACAGCGTGATTTCTGAGATTTCTGTTACAAATGGAGCCTGAGCTGCTGAGGACCTTGCTGATGAATGTTGCCAGCACATCACGCATGGCAGTGGAGCTATTCCTTCAGCTGCAAAGTGACAGTGAGGAGTCAGATGATGATATTGAAACGCCTGACGCTCAAGACACTCAATTGCTTGTGGCAATAACAGACGTGCTCAGCACCGTGGAACGGCGCCTTTGGGCTCAGGAAACCAGCACTGAGTGGTGGGATCACATCGTCCTGCAAGCCTGGGATGACGAGCAGTGGCTGCAGAACTTTCGGATGAGAAAAGCCACTTTCATGGCACTGTGTGCTGAGCTCGCCCCTACCCTGCGGCGCAGGGACACGAGATTGAGAGCTGCCCTGCCAGTGGAGAAGCGGGTGGCTATTGCAATCTGGAAGCTGGCAACTCCAGACAGCTACCGATCGGTGGTGAACCAGTTTGGAGTGGGAAAGTCCACCGTTGGAATGGTGCTGATGCAAGTTTGCACAGCCATTAATCGCACCCTGCTAAGAAGAACTGTGACTCTTGGGAACGTGCAGGACATTGTGGATGGCTTTGCAGAAATGGGTTTCCCTAACTGTGGAGGGGCAATAGATGGGACGCATATTCCTATTCTGTCACCACCCCACCTGGCATCAGAGTATGTTAATCGCAAGGGGTATTTCTCCGTGGTTCTGCAAGCGCTTGTGGATCACCGTGGGCATTTCACTGACATTTACTCAGGATGGCCTAGAAAGGTGCATGATGCACGCATCTTTCGGAACAGTGCCCTGTTCAGGAGGCTGAGGGCCGGGACTTTTTTCCCAGACCGCAAGATCACAGTAGGGGATGTCGAAATGCCCACTGTGATCCTTGGAGACCCCGCTTACCCCTTAATGCCATGGCTCATGAAACCGTATACAGGGAAGCTTGACAGGAGCAAGGACCGGTTCAACTACAAGCTGAGCCGGTGCAGAATGACTGTGGAGTGTGCTTTTGGCCGTTTGAAAGCCCGCTGGAGGTGTCTTTATGGGAAGCTAGATTTGGGGGAAGGCAGCATCTCCGCTATTATATCCGTGTGCTGTACCCTCCATAATATTTGTGAAGGGAAGGGTGAAAGATTCAGTGAGGAATGGACCTCCGAGGTTCGACGCCTAGAGGATGAATTTGCACAGCCAGAGAGCAGGGCTACTAGAGAGGCCCAGGAAAGGGCTTCAAGGATTAGGGATGCCTTAAGGGAGCAATTTGATGCTGAGAGCCAACAGTAATGTTTGATACCTTTGCTGTGCTCCTTTCTACCTTGGGGTACAATATTTACCACTTCCTGCAATAATAAAACGTATTGTAAAAGCCATAAAATCCTTTATTCAAAGTACAGTACATAAAAGGCCAGGGGGGTTAGGGTGGTGGACTGTACATTCAGAGGTTTGAATATGTCCTGTTTGGATTACTGTTAAATGTCTGCTGCACTTCAGGATTACTATGCTGCAGGGTAATGGGGGTGGAGTGCACAGGGTAAGAATTGTAGTTGTCAGGGCTGGTAGGTGATCATACAGGTGTTGGGGGCAGCTGGGGGTAATAAGAAACTGGCTGCTGGAAAAAGGTGTTTTGTGCAAATACTGGGGAACAAGAAAGAGAGCTTTGGGAGGGGTGTGGGTTACCACGGTACAGATCTGCCTGCATGGCTACGAGAGACTCGAAAGACTGAGTTTGGCGAGCCAGGAGGCTTATCATCTGCTTTGAGGTTTTTTTGGTAGCCAATTCCTTTCTCCTGCTTTCTGTTTGCCTCCACTCATACATTTTCTCTCTCCATTCCTGCGTCTTCCTACTTTCTGTGTTGTAGTGAATCATAACTGCTTTGATCAATTCTTCTTTTGATTTTCGCGGATTTTTTCTCAAGTTCTGCAAGCGACGTGAGGCCGGTGATCCGGCTGCATTAGTCAAGGTCACAAAAAAAAACATAGATAGAAACATGTAATACACAGAGGCTACATTGTTTATTATCACACAGTGAAGGAGTTTTTAGACTTTTTGTAGCATCCTTCCCACATACCTAACATAACACAGACAGGCCAGGGAAGCGAAGGCATGGTGAGCAATGGGGTGAGTGTTTCTGCCCCAACTGCACCTTGGAGGGGGAATTGACCGATGGGTCACTGGAGTTTATCTGCACTGGGTACAGGAGGTAGCTGGTGTCCTGCACAGGGGACAGTAGTGAACAGGAAGGTGGCGAGCTGCTGGCGGGGGGGTGGGGGGCGGTCCGCGTAACTGCCGGCCTGCTGGTGAGGGTGGGGGGGGAAACGCACAGCTGTGCTGGCTGCCTGCTGGGAAGGGGGGGGGAAGACCGGAGCGCACCGCGGGGTTGCCTGCCTGCTGGGAAGGGGGGGGGGGAAGACCGGAGCGCACCGCGGGGCTGCCTGCCTGCTGGAAGGGGGTGGGGAGACTGGAACGCACCGCGGGGCTGCCTGCCTGCTGGGAAGGGGGGAGACCGGAACGCACCGCGGGGCTGGGGGGGGACCGCGAACCTGGCGCCCTGCACTCAAGTATCCCTAAATTCTCAACAGGGTTTCCTACTGCCAGATATATCACTGCTGCGTGTTACCTGGGAAGAGAGGGAGGGTCTTCTACAGCAATGTGGATTCCGCCCTGGCCCCTATGCAGCTTGTCTCTGTGCAGCCATGGTCCCCCCACCCCTCGCTGCACAGTTGATCGGACGAGTTAGCCTGACCGGGACAAGGACCATGGTGGCTCTCCCGATAAACTTGAGAAAGCACATTGCGCATGCTCTGGCTGCAACTTTTCAAGAGATTACCGAAGCAGATTACAGAGACGTGATAGAGCAAATCAATGGGCTATTCCACGTTTAGGCATTCATGCAGGCAGCCATAACTCAAACCCTCCTCTCCCAAAACATAAAAATCTGCTTACCCCGAGCACGCTCCTCAGCTTCTTCCTCACCAGCAACTTCCCGCTGCTGCGACTGGCTAGCCTCCTCCTGGCTTGAGAAGAGCTCCTGGCTGCATGTCTCCTGGGACTCCGGGGTGTCTCCCTCCATGCCAGTAGCCTCACTGTCAGCTTCCTCTACACCCTCCCCCACTTCTCCCTGCTCTGAACTCTCCATCATGGTCCTCGGATTGGCAGTGGGGTCACACCCAAGTATGGCATCCAGCTCCTTGTAAAAACGGCAGGTCGTGGGGGCAGCTCCTGAGCGGCGATTTCCCTCACGGGCTTTGCAGTAAGCACTCCTCAGCTCTTTTATTTTGACCCTGCACTGCAACGCATCCCGTTCATGGCCCCTTCTCAGCAAGGACTGCGATATCTGCCCATAGGTATCATAATTTCTCCTTCTGGAGCGCAGCTGTGCTTGCACAGCCTCCTCTCCCCAAACACTGATGAGGTCCTGCAGCTCGGAATTGTTCCATGCTGGGGCTCGTTTGGGGCGTGGAGGCATGGTCGCTGATTGATTGAATGATTGATTGCACTCCACACCTGGCTGAGCAAACAGGAAGGGGATTTTTAAAATTCCCGGGGCATTTAAAGGTGGGGTCAGCTGAGCCCAGGGCAGTGGAGTGTGCATGATTACCAGAGAGGCTTCTAAGGTATGCTGGGATACCTCCTTATACCACGGAGGTCAATAAAAGCACTGGTGGGCGTCCACACTTGCTGACCAGCGCTGGATCACCAGCCCTGGAATCCCTACACCCGAGGCTCGACCGGGTGTACAGCCAGCGCTGCAACCAGGGAGTTGCAGCGCTGGCCATGCTTTGCAAGTGTGGCCACATCCTAAGTTGCAGCGCTGTAACCTCCTCACCAGCGCTGCAACTCTCTAGTGTAGCCATGGCCTGATTGTTTCAGGGAGCCCTGACTATCCTGTTTGGAATCCTAATAATTTTTGTATGTTTTCAGTTAGTCTTCTGTTGTATCCAAAATCGTGTAAGGCATGCCACCCAGGTGACTGCCCCAAAACAGAGTGCTAATATGATGATTTTGAATATTGCTGATGAACAAAGAGATAAAGAATGGTTAATATGTGGAACCCAGTAAAATGTTGGTCATGACGTGAGCTTGACCAAAAGGAGGGATTGTGAAAGTAGAATGAATTATATTGTAAAAATAAGAATGGATTAAAGAAATGTTGTATGTACCTTTAAGCAGAAATAAGAAATGTTGAAATACAGGAAAAGAAACATTAGGCATAAACAAGAGTGCTAATGGCAAAACATTAACAGAAGATCGGTAATAGTTAGTAAGGAAATAAGATATGCATGCCTAGCCCAGGTAAAATTATCAGATTCTGCTTCCTTTGTTATCTTGCTAAGTGCTCGTCCTTTTATCTGTATAAATAAGATAGTTTGCGTCTTGCATGGTGCTCACATTATCTGGCTGTTATTAGCAGAGTGCTGTGCTAATAAAACAGAGTGGTCTGACAAACTGTGAGTCCTGAGTCTAACTTTGACACCTGATACAAGAAATAAGATAATGATTGGCAAACTGTAGACCCATTTTGTGAGATATGGCATTCCAGACACTGTAATCACCTTTGAATATTTGATGTTGCAACCTTAATGTTCTTTTAATGGGTTTTTTATGTAATTTATACAAGTAGATGAGAAATCCAGACCTTATTCAGCTAAGACATTTCTTGATGAATGTACAGGTTTCAGAACCTTAAAATTCCATTTCATCTGCAGGCATGGAGCTTCTCAATGTTGTTCATTGTAGAAAGGAGCATCTCTGCAGGACAGGTGAAATTTTAAGACTCTAGGAGAACTCCCCCGTAGTCTGTGAATATTAATAGTCTGAAATCTATATTGAATAAGTCTCAGGAGGCTGGAGTGTTGTTTTATCATTTAACTGTTCTGTGGGATTTTTTAGTATTATTATTTATTAATAGTTAGTTTAGGGAGAACCTTACTTTGCTTTTTTTCTTTAGAAATCTTTCATAGTTGGGTAGCAAGTATCCCTGTATCTTTCACCCAAGAGAATGAAAATGCTCCATCTGGGTAAATACATATTTATTCATTCTTAATAAATCAAAATTACTCCCACTGGAGATATTAGTTTACTAGCTAAGCATGTAATTAAGCTTTTTTTTAAAGTATATTCTGTATCCAGCAGATCAGAATGGCAATGTAGTTTTTCTATGTAAATTTACATCATTTATTCAACTCACCTGAATTGAAGGTACAATTCTGAGATGGGTGGGAGGAGGTGTAAGTACATGCCATGCCACAAGATAAATTGCACAGCTGTGTGAAAATTGCATTTATCATGCATCTTTGAGTGTTTCACTTGCTGTCTGCCCACTAATGTATCTCTCTTGGGACTTCTAATATTCCAAAGCCCTGGGAAGCTTCAGATGCCCAATTATCTATAAGTATTTGCTTTGTATTAGAACAACAGAAAAACACTAAAACAGAGAACTATTTCCTCCTAACACGGGTTTGAAGTATCAAATGGACAATTCTCATCCTGCATCAGTGACTGGTTTAAGGTCCAATATCTCACCAGTCAGAGCTAGATATGGGAGTTGGAAAGGAGAGATTCCAAGTTTTCCACTGGGATGCACAGACCCTGTTTTTTAGGCCCTTTTTCAGCAAAACATTTAAGCACCTGCTTAAGTCTATCCCTGTTCTGCAAAGTACTTAAGCAGGTGCTTAAAGTTAGTGCATGTGCTTAACTGATTTTGCTGAATTAGGTCCTAAGTTAGGGGTCGGCAACCTCTGGCACGCGGCTCACCAGGGTAAGCATCCTGGTTTGTTTACCTGCAGCATCAGCAGGTTTGTTTACCTGCAGCATCAGCAGGTTTGGTCAATCGCTGCTCCCACTGGTCACAGTTCACTGCTCCAGGCCAATGAGGGCTGCGGGAAGTGGCAGCCAGTACATCCCTCAGCCCGCAGCACTTCCCGCCGCCCCCATTGGCCTAGACGGCGAACCGTGGCCAGTGGGAGCCGTGATCAGCTGAACCTGCTAACGCGGCAGGTAAACAAACTGGCCTGGCCCACCAGGGTGCTTACGTGCCAGAGGTTGCCAACCCCTGGCCTAAGTTGTCTATGGTCCCAAAACATTTGAACTTCAAAATCCTATTCTTCGTACACAATATATCATGAGTAATTTCTGGAGGCTTTGAAAATGTCTTAGTTATAATATTCCTCTCTGAGTCCTGTACAGTTAGTAAAGGTTTCTGACATTAGGCTAAGATATAGAAAAACTACCTATTAAAAATATTAAATGTCTAAAACATTCCTAAGATAGTTTTGTGTTCTGTAAAATGTCTGGCATCTACATTATACACAATGCAGTGGTGCAGGAGAAGGCACAGATCCTACAAAAGACTCTTGCATCTGTTTAACTTTACAAACTTAGTAATTTCACTGTTGTTAAAATGAAATGTGTGCATAAGTATTTGCAGAATTGAGGCCTCTGGCTCCACTTCAGGAAAACATTTAAACATGAGCTTAAATCAAATTCTATTCCAGAAAAACTTTAACATATGCCTTACTTCAGACAGGTAATTATGACCCATTGGTTTTAAATATGTGCTTGAGCTTTTCTCTGAATTAGGGCCTATAATAGCACTACTTGTAAGGACTTCAAAACTCACTTGAGGCTTTGCTGCTCAATAATTTTGGAAAAATTTGGCCAGCTCTCCTTTATACTGGACCACACTATCATGTATTTTCTGTAAATAAATAGTTTTGCATGAGTCTATATAATGTACATAGCTCTGATATTGTAATGTGGAGCATGCAGCAGGGGTGCTGGTATAATTTGTATAGTTTAGGCACATCTGTATAGTGTGGTGCTGAGAGCCATTGAACAAAACTAAATCATGTAAATGATGGAAACTACTTCAAGCCTGGATGTGCATCAGCACCCATAGAACCCCTAGTTCCAGGACCTATGGCATGCAGATAAACTACTAAAATTATGGAACCACACTGAAATCAATGGGATTCCACGTGAACCAGCAGTCTCCCTGAAGGTTCCAGGTCAGTGTCTATGTGCGTGAATAATATGTATGTGAGTATGCATAATATTGCATGTTATTCAATAGACTATAATAGTTTCTTTTAAACCAGGTTATAATCCTGCTAAATAAAACACATTCAGTATTACAAGAAGCCATATAACATTAACATATAATATTTCTACAGACATAAGAATTAAAAAAAATAACAATAAAGACATGAAAAAGTTACAGTACTAAGGCCCAAACTCAGCAAAGCTCTGAGGCACATACTTAATTTTAAGCCTGTGAGACTGACATTAAAGGTAATGGGACAGTTGCTGATTTTCAAACATTAATAATTAGACTGTTTTCAGCTTCTTGATTTTGCTCCAAAAAGGTGTCATTTTAGTGCAAGTTGATAAATGTCCAGATTTGTCATATATGGGAATGCCTGTAAATACAAATTGCAAACATATACGTGATTTACACCTGCAGAGGGTGAATATCACAGAGAATATTCAGAGGTTCTGTGCTTGGAGACTTCTTACCTGGATAGATACCTCAGAAACTATATATCTTGTCTTTACTCTTTATATTCCAGAAGTTCAAGCCTCTATTGCCTCTAGTCATTACATTCGAGGAGTTCAAGCCTTCCCAGTTCTTACTCATCCTCTTGACTTTAAGCCTTTGCATTGCTTTTTACAATTCTACAGCTATCCATGTGCAAATAGCAACTAGGCTGGTGTGAGTTAGAGATCTCTAGCTAGCAGTGGCTCTGGGAGCAGCCTTACAAAATTTTATCTGCCCACTCACTGGAGGTGATCAATTATTTTTGACAGGCAAGTAAAATAGCATTTTCATTTTTGCATATTATCATCAATCGTCCTGGCAAAAGGTGGGGACATTTTTATGACCATTTTGCAAAGCTGTTTGGCAAGTATAGAATTTAGGCAGAGACATTCCTAAAAACAGGATGGATTTTTTGAATTATAAATAAGGAGGCCCAGCAGGAATCCCTGGTCTCAGTGTAATTTGTTTCTTTTTTTGCACAATAGGGGAGAATGGCTATAAAGGAAGAACTCGAGCAGTAAACAGCCTTTCAAAATCTAACACCATTAAAACCTGTAAAATGGCCATGAGTCTGGCAAATGGGGATTTTTTTCCCCAAAGATCAGCAGTTCTTAATGTCACTATTTCTGTATGTTTAAGAACATTCTATTCTTGTAAGGTGGATGCCTGCAGCGAAACATGCATTCACCAGCACACTCCGTATGCAAAGACTACTTTTTATGTTGTTATAAAGATGGTGCAAATAACAAGAAATACTTATGAAAGACTTTCCCGTTACTCTGTACTGTTCTTGCTGAGGAGACCAAGACCTCTCTTCACCGTAGTCAGCCAGGATGTTTCCTGTTACAGTGCCAATTTGCCAAACTGCATTTCATCACTACGGAAAATCCTGTTTTATTACTGTCTTGCTGGCAGCTCTAAAAATGTTTGTGTGTTTAACATTATTACTTATATCTCTAATATGAGTTATAACATATATTTTATGTTGTATAGCAGTTTTCTTCTATAGCTGTCAAAGCATTTTGTAAGCACATTGTATTAAGCACCTTGGAGAGTTTGATACTATTTGCACACTTTAATTTACAGGCCAGGACACCAGGCCAGTGTACAGAGGTTAGGTAGCTCACAAAGGAAATCCTTGGCAGAGCTAAGAATAGCCCTCATTTCTGCTGACTCTGAGTCCTCTGTCCCAATTATTTTTGTCACTTGTCACCATGGCTTCCAAAAAGTGATGAGGATTTGATACCATGACACAATCACTTTCTCAATTTGTGGATTTATATTTAAGCTCTGCTGTAGTTTGTACCCTTTGTGAGCAATATACAAATATTACCGTCATGAGCCAGAACCTCAGCAGGTGCAAATTGGTATAGCTCTATTGACTTCAGTGGAGCTACACCGATTTACACCAGCTGAGAATATGGCCCTGCCTCCTACCCTTAAGTAGAACTATTCAAATGTTCTTCATGTATTTATTAACCATTTTTGCTCTGAAAGCAAAAGTGGATATTGGATATCTAACAAGAATATTTGCATTGATCAGGGGTATATAGAAGAAGAGGTCACCCTTCGTAGTATTTAGTATTATAGGTAGATATAGTGTTTAACAAGAATTATTGTTGCTATGACGATAAAAAAAAATTTTTAAAAAGGAGCGTGGTTGTGGATTCACACATGACACTTTGCTGTACCAACCTGTTCATGGTGTATTTTGAAGATAAATGTTCTAGTAATTAGCAATTTGTCAAGCATGTATTAACATCAGTATCACACCGTGAACATGGTTAAAAATTCAACTCTCTCTTAAAAGTACCTTGGGTATTTTCCATTCTGAGCATAGAGAAGACTGTGGAATCTCAATAATTTGGTAGTAATCATCAACAAATCCTGATTCTTTAATAGTGACTGTTCTACTGAATATTAAGTAATGGTATTTTAAAAATCTGGATAGGTGATAGATAATATGGTTCTTTCTACTAGTAAGCTAGCTGGTTCTTTCAGTCAGTGGAACATTACACTTTTAGCGGGGGGGGGTGTGTCTGTGTCTGTGTATTATATATAATACAGCTATAAATAAGGGACTTTTGGAGACAATCTTCAGAGGAAAAAGCTGATAAAATGACCTTTTTTGGCTTCAGTCTTTCATCTGGCTCCCTTGAAGAAGTCTACCTTTTAATCAATTGATTAAATTACCTTCGATCATCATTAGAAATTGAGGATAACTGCAAAGAGTTTATCACAGGAATGCATGACAAGAAGGAGATTATTAGTTTGGTACAGAAGGTTAATAGTTTGATCAGACAGGAACACTAGATACAACAAAGAAAACCAATAAGGATATGTTCACTCTGAGTTGTGACTTTTACAGACAGCAGACCAAATTCTACTCAGTTTCTGCTACCTAAATCAGAGTAACTATTGATTTAACTGGAATTACTATGGATTTATAGTCACGTAATTGCAACCAACATTTGGCAAGCTCTCACAAGTTTAGATCAATTATATGACAACATTGACAGTGAAGACAGAAAAAGGAAAAATTTCTAGTACTTACCATTTGTGGCATACAAATATGCTGGACACCAAAGTAGGGCAAAGATTTTCACTGGAACTAGATTTTCAAGATATTCGCTCCATTGGCTGGGAAGGGTGAATCATGGCCGCTGTGAGCGGCCAGGCAAATGTAAACAAATGGTCTGACAGCCCGCCAGTGGATTACCCTGACGGGCCGCCTGCCACCACTGATCTCTTGGCAGTTAGATGCTATTACCAAGATTAAAAAATATGTACATAAATTAGGAAAGGGCTGTTTGTTTGTGGGGGCAGGAGGATGTTTTCTACTTCATTCTTATAATATAGTACTTATATAGGTCCCGGTTCTGACCTCACTTAGGCTGAGAGCACGACCCCTAGGCCTACACATGGAGGTCCCCACAGGTAGATCTCCTCACTTCCATGTGGAAAGTGCACTCTCCCACCTCCATATGTCGCTGTCTCCTTCCTTTCTCCCCCAGAGTTGTCCCTGAGAGGAGAGACTATGGACAGTGGGAAGGCCAGAAGGAGAAATGGGTGGGCTCTGTGTGGTGATAGTGGTGGGGTGCATATTGTGTTCTCCCCGTCCCACCGGAATACAAGAGAAAAAGTGTCAGGCTGCATTATCTTTCTTTTCTACATAGCCCCTGTTCCTGTCTCAGGGAGTTTTAGGGGCTGTGGTAGCCAGGTGTATCCTCTGGAAACACAGCTCAGATGGAGTGTTGGCGCTACCAAGGAGTCAGGGCCAAGACACAGTGTGGCAGCATGAAATCTCTGTATGGATTGCCCTGGCCATCCCAAAGTTGGGGGCAGCCCTGTGGTCTTTTCTATGGTGGCCAGACTCCAATCCCCTGATGGAATGACATGGCAGGGGTGCTTGGGGGGAAATCTTCCTTAGGTAATCTCGCAGAGGAGGAGCTTTGACATGGGAGGGTATGATCTTGGACTTGCACAGAAGCATTATGTAGGGCTTGGTATAATGAAATTCCACTGTGCTGGATTTGTGTTGAAGTGCCAAGCAACGGAGAACCAGCGCAAGAGAACTGCAAGTACAGAGGAGACCTCTGCGTAACTCTGCACTGCTGTATTTCCAAGATGGTAGCAGTGACCATATTGGGAGTATGTGTACTGAGTATCCACAATGCAAACCCACAGGGCACAAAACCAATGTAGGAGGGGATTATTAGGCTGTTCCCATTACTTTCAACTGTATACCCAACAATAACCAACTGCAAGTCAGCTATGTGGATGACATGGGCATGAACTATGTATTGGTGCTGAGGTTTCCTTCCCTGATCACTTTGTATCAGAGCAAGGGCTTGTAAATCTGAGCAAAGCTTGAACAACATGACCGGGCCTGTATTTAGCATACAGTTCTATTTATCATTTGGAAAAATAGATTTATGTGGGTTTTTTTTACAAGGAGTTTGTTTTAAACTGTAACGGTATCCTAGTTCTTGTCAATCGTTCTACACTTCTATGGCTGATATTGAGGGGAAAATATGTGGGTATTTTGCACATATCAGGCTTTGATTTAATGTGATTGTATTGAAGACCTTTAGAATTTGCAAAGTTGCAATCAGTGGCCATCGGCATACCCCAGAATGAGGCTCCACCTTGTCCCTGCCCCAGGTTGGTGTGCGGAGCAGCTTTGTTGTGTAAGGATGTGAGGTGTGGAGATAGAGGCCAAAGGAATTTAGAAGGTCAGAACTCTGTAATGCAGGCTGCAGACTGCAGTTAACAGCAGACTCCAGTTTCTATGTTATGTAATGATTGAGTATTGTTAAATGCAAGCTCTCATTACTTTAATACAATGAACAAAATGTTTTTTGAGAGTGTAATGGCAGGGTCCATAAACATGTTTTATCTGCTGGGCTTTGGGTCACCATCGCTACTTTTTTGGGTAGACCGAGGCCTCCCACTCCTGTTTCAGTGCAGGTTGGAGTCCATCCTGAAAAAGGAAGGACTAAACCTTCTTCTACCAGACCAGAGGACTTAGTGTGGGTGGAGGCCCCTTCTGACACCACCCCAGCAGACCCATGACACCCATGAGAGAGGCAAAAGTATAGAAACTGAGATATGTGATATCACAAAACTGCAGGGTTTGGAGCACTAGGAACAGGCCCTGCAGATTTGCAGCTATTCTAAACTGCTCTCCATTGTTTGGATGAATACATACATAAGATTTGGAACAAGTGTGTTCACTGCTGAATACATGTATATGGCATAACATATATGTGTATTCATCTCACCAGTGATGCACAAATTCCAAGGAGCAATGCATAATTCATAGACTGCTCTTTGTTCACTTGTGGTGAAATATTTTCAGATATGGACTAGATTAGCAAAGAATAGGACTGGATAGTCAATTTTTTGCAAAGCCCAAATTCTCTGAATGCTGTAATTGCCAAACACTAATTAGTTTCAATTATGGTCAGATACTGCTGCAGCATTCTTCAGGCTGTACACTTTCGTTGCTGGATTAAGCAGGAAAAGTGACTTTTGGCTGTCTTCACTTTACAATTCATGAAGAAAATAAATTCCGGTAGAATCACTATAACATGGTGCCAGAATACAGACTTCTTCATTATACCAGTATCACTGAGAGCTAAGTAACCAAAACTGTTAAAATAGGACTTAATGCACTGGAAAATATAAAGAATATTTTGTGGGAGAAAACCATAGTGCCATACCAGACAGCTGCCCTGTATACCTTCCTGCATCATTTCCCTTGCTAACATTTTTTGGCCAACTGAAACTTTTGTCTATCCCCAAAATATGTTTTTAACTCTTTGACTCAACACTGCATTGTGGGTGCACTGCTCTGCGTGATGCATCTGAAACTAAAAGGAACATTTTAGATTGAGCAGAGTGTTGAAATTTGTTGAAATAACAGTTGGCTTCCCTCAAGTGGGTATTCATCTTCTGCTTGCGAACAGCTCCTTAATATTCACCTTCTGGCACGTCTCCAAGTTTTTCTTTTGTTTCTTTTAGACATCATGGAGGCTGACACTTCCTACAAAGATTATAGCATATTGTACATTTGTAAGCATTTAACTTTGTTTGAAAAGGAGATAGCTGGACTTCCATGAAACACACTTCCTACTGTATCACACTAAAACCCAATATTACACTTTCTCTACACAGATTCTAGAAATGCAGGGCCAAACCCTTGGGACTAGCTCTCTTTCTCCTGGTTCAGCATAGAGAGAGCAAAAGTGGCTTTAAGTCACATGTATGCCTACTTGATATTGGGCCCAGGGCCTCAGAGCTAGAGTGTTTGGTTTTGTTTGTTTGCTTGTCTGTCTGTCTTAGTTAAAAAGTCTGGACCAATATGTGATGTTCCTTATTGTAGTCCAGCCAATTTAGCCACCTCTAATCACAGTGTAGATGTTAAGGGAAAGAGTTAAATCAATGTGGAACCTTAAGTATTTCATGCCCAAATTATCAACTTTAATTTTGAATTATGAAGGGGGCTTGGGGGGAGGGGAAGGGAGGAGGTTGTAAGGGAAATTATTGCAATGTTAATGCCTATGTCCAAGATCCCTGTGGCTAGTGAATTAGCCCCAGATGTTGTTACTGTTTGCTAAGCTTTACTAAGCACTTCTAATTAGTTTGGGTTTATTAAATAAATGTTTCATTAAGGAAAGCAATAAAAAACATGAATGCCTGTATTTTTAAATAGTGGTTATCAAGGCTGAATGGAATTCATCCTTTTGCCAGATGCATTGTTTTGGCACAGATTTATAAATCAACATTTGGTGCTTTAACAGAAAGGATATAGTCTTTTTGAGGAAGATTTCACTCTTATTAGAAATAATGCCAGAGGAATTCTATTGTCTATTCTACCTATAGATAAATGCTTGGTATGAACAGCAAAATATGTCTGATGAGCAGACAATAACAAAAACACCCCTCCTCCTTTGCTGCTTTGAGTTTTTGTGCATATTAAGCTGTCTGAGGATTTCTCTAGGTTTTCCATAAATTACAGATGTGCAACCGCTCAACCAATTAGGTTCAACAAAAGGGCACAAGGCACATCCGGGACTCATAAAAACATTTTATTTGTTACATAACACTGTCTTGTGAGCTTTATAAATTGTCAACATTCAGTAGCCACTAGGGATATAACAAAGGTGTTATTCTCAGGAGATCTAGTAATAGACTGTGGTCTGTGTTTCCTGGGTCCAGTTACATGACAATGTCAGGGATATGAAAGGTAAATTACTCCTGTCTTGTGACGGAGTTATAGCCACTGACTTCAGTAGCTAATGTTAAAAAGAAGTGCTGAGCATCATTCAGCAGCACTCTTCTAGGGTGATTTATGGAGTTGCACTGACAAACTTCATTCCCCTTCCAGGCTTTCTCAGCCTGAGAGATCTTGAAAGAGGCAGCAAGAAGGTTTGTGGAATAAAGTAGTAAAAATTGAGAGCTTCCAGTGTAGACACAGAGGACTTTTGTGATGGAAGAAACTAAAAACCTACTTCCTGTGTCATAACAATTAATATTTTGATAACCATATAATATTAGCCCTTTGGAGCCTAAGATCCTTATAGCTGGAGTTGAGTAGCCATGACAAAACATTGTTGCTTTAAGAAAAGGATATAGAACAATACCGAAAATATTATAATACTATATCCATCTTATATATTATGTTCAGTATTCACCCTATGTCAAAAAAGATATAGCAGAAATAGACAATATCCAAATAATGGCAGTGAAACTGATTAGAAACATGAGAGACTAGAGTAGAAAGGAAATGAATAAAAGTTGATGTAATGAATGTATAAGAACTTCTACACCTGATCCAGCTAACATAGAAGTCAATTGGAAGACTCTTTTAGTGTGTGTTTGGATCCTACTCCAAATCAGATGCTCCTATTTACTCTTTCATGATGAGGGAATGGGGAGACACCAAATGTAAAACTCATAAAATGAAATACTTTATTGCAAAAAGTATAATTTATCAATAGACTCACTGCCAATAGATATTGAAGAAAAGAACTTAGTAGGATGCTGTCTAATCCTTTTCTGTAACAGTAATATCTGTATTTTCACTATCTACTAAGTAAATATGTATAAGAGGTATTTGGAGGATTCTCTGCAGCTTGAGGTCTTCAAACCACAAATTGAGGACTTCAATAACTCAGACATAGGTTGAGATTTGTTACAGGAGTGGGTGGGTGAGATTCTGTGGCCTGCATTGTGCAGGATGTCAGACTAGATAATCAGAATGGTCCCTTCTGACCTTAAAGTCTATGAGTCTATGTTTCGGGACATAAGCCAGCTAACCACTAACTGCCTAAGTTTAGGATGAAGCATCCCCTAGGGACATGTTACTGTACAATTATCCATTATGGGAGTTTTACAGGTTCTGCTGAATCATCTGGTACAATATTGACCACTTTCAGAGACGGTCCTCATAACCTTTCCTCCTCCCTCTCCATTCATTGTACCGGATGCTGCCTTTTGTATTCTACCTATGGTAATTACTATTTCTAAACTGCTGATTCAGCTAGAGAGATTGATGCCCGATTACAGTGAGTTTCAGGACATTAACACAGGGAGAGGGATTGTCTCTTCAGAATAGCCCTGAAAGCTGGCACTAGGAGACTTGTCCACTTTACAAAATTTCCCCAATCCTGAAATGGTTTTCAGTAAATGATCTTGAAAATCATTTCAGGCAACATGATTTTGCTGTCAGGGGATGCTGTATGTGATTGGGGAAAACTTTCTGAAAATGTTTAACAAGCATCTTCATAACTATGAGCCTAATGCTCATCTTATCTAGGTTATACAAGGTGGTGGATTAATGCATGGACCTACAAGGCCCATGCCCAGAGGTCCTGGCCAATTTGGGGACCCTTGCAGGAGTGCTGGAACCTGGGTAGAAGTGGGGGCCATCAGTGCTGGAACTGTACCCCTACCCCGTGTTCCACCTCTTCCCCCCCAAGGCCCTGCCCCCTGGCTGTGCCAGAAGAGCGTAAGAGCTGCCCAGGGAGACCCAGACCCTCTAGCTGCCCTGGGCAGAGGTCACAATGCCTGAGAGAGCGGCTACCAGTGGGAGCCGGGGTGGGGGCTCCGGTTCATCCTCTTGCCTCCTCCCCAGGGCCTGCAGACATGCTCTTCAGGGAGAGGAAGCCCTGCCCTGGCTGGGAGGCAGCAGGGAGCCCTGGGAAGGTAACAGCAGGGCCGGTGCAAGGATGTTTCGTGCCCTAGGTGAAACTTCCACCTTGTGCCCTCCCTGAGCCCCCGCCCAGAGGCACCCCCCCCGCGGCAGCTCCCCCCAGGTCCTGGGGCGCCCCCCCCATGGCAGCTCACCCCTGCTCCGCCTCCTCCCGAGCACACCGTCGCTGCTTCACTTATCCCGCTTCCCAGGCTTGCGGCACCAATCACTTTAGGCGCCGCAAACCTGGGAGGTGGGAGAAGAGAAGCAGCAACGACGTGCTCGGGGAGAAGGTGGAGCAGGGGTGAGCTGGGGCGAGGAGTTCCCCTGTGTGCCACCCCCCCTTACTTGCTGCAGGCAGCCCTCCTCGCACTCCCCTGCCCCAGATCCCTCCACCTAAATGCCAGCGGTGACTGGGGCTGCCGAAGATCTGGCTGCCACGTTTGCTGCTGAAGAAAATGCCACCAGCAAATCCTAGTGCCCTAGGTGACCGCCTAGGTCACCCACCTAATAGATTGCACCGGCCCTGGGTAACAGGCAGTGAGGAGCTCCTGCTGCTATTGGCCTAGCCTCAGCAGCTACCACACTCCACCTGAGCTCATTCAGTGCCTACGCCTGCTGACTCCCGCTGCAAGGCTGCCCCTGCCAGTCCTGCTGTTGCCAGGCTGCGCCCTTTCACCTGCGGGTCCCTCTTGCTCCCGATGACAGGCTGTTGCCTGGGGTTTGTGCCCAACGCAGCAACCACATGCAGCACTGCTCCTCCAACACTCCCCCAAACCAGACTCATGCACCACCACTCCGTGCATGCCTGGGCTATTATATCCATGTTAAAAAGTGGGCAGGCGTGGCCCCCCGGCCTCCTTGATTCTCGTGCCCCTGGGCCCCCAGGTATGGGAGATCCAAACGTTCTTTGTGCCTAGAGCTCTAATGAATCTTAATTCATCTCTGGTAATACACCATTGTAGTTACTCCTAACTCATACCAGTGTAAGTGAGATCAGAAGCCTGAATTGCTGTTCTCACCCCCGCATAAAAAAACCCCCAACTACTAGAGAAATACAGCACTAGATTCTCAACTGGTGTAAATCAGTATTGAATTCAGTAAAGCTGGGCAAATTTACCCCAGCAGCTGGAGATCTGACCTAAAATTTTTAGGAAATACTGAAGTGTGATTTAGCACAAGCAGCAATGAGAATACTGGGAATCAGGAAAGAAGTCAAAAGACAAAACCTGAGAAGATGAAAATAAATGCCTGTGAAAGTCCTCCCTCTCCCAGCTACCAATAGATGCATCTACAACGGGCCTTTTATGAACAAAAACACCTGTGGATTTTTCTCAGTTTTGTGTGCATTCTTTAATATTTCAAAGTGCATTTCTTGGCATATAACTCATTACAAAGACAGACTGGTGTGTGGTGGTGGTTGTTTTTTTGAGTTCATAGGCTAAATATTTTGGCCTCTGGGCCCTATCCCCATTAATTCTAGAACAGGGTTAACTGCAATATTTATACATGGTTGTAGGATTCATGCTTAACAAATACTTTGAAGATATTGTTTCCAGCTTCATTGGAACAATTTTCTTATTCAATATCAAAGCGATTTTTTATTATCATCTACAAAAGGTAAAAACCATGCTATAACTTTCCTTGGTTAATACAATTTTTTAGTTTCTTGTAATATTAATATGGCCACAAACTGTGTAATAAGCATAGAGGCCTGTATTCATGTTTGAAAAGTGTTTTAGATGTAGTGAAAAAATCTTACAGTGGACATTGTCTGTTTTATATTCACTTTTCCATATGTTGATTCTCTGGCTGCAAGCAAAATAGGCAGTCTAGTTCCAGTAGATCCAGAAAAATCAGATTTGAATATTATGTCTGATTTAAAAAAAAAGAAAAAGGCAAGTACAAATACAACCATTGTTCAAACACTTACAGTAGAATGTGCTCAAGCCATTCACCACTCAAAGGTCTGATCCTGCTTCTATTAACATCAGTGGGAGCAGGACTGGTACCAAAAATTAAACTATGGCTTTTATGGTAGATGATCATAGAATTGTAGGACTGGAAAGGACCTCAAGACCTTGCATTCATGGCAGGACTAAGTATTATTTAGACCAGAGGTTCTCAAACAGTAGTCAGCGAGCTCCATTCAGGTGGTCTGCGGATAGTTCCCTCTAAGGTGTGTGCCTGGGCAGCTGCACACAAGAGAATGAAGGGCCACCCACCTAATTAGTGGAGCCGCGCCTGCCTGTGTGGCTCCACTAATTAGGTGCCTGGAACCTGGAGAAGATGCACATGTAAGGTGAGGTGGTGGCCTTGGGGGAGATTAGGGAGTTGGTGAGGAGGGCAGTGGGGTGAGAAGAATGTGGTGGGTGAAATTTGAGATGTGCAGGGCTGCGGCAGCCAGAGAAAGAGTCGACTTTCCCCAGCTCCAGGGCTATGGCTGCCGGGAAGAGATGGCCCTCCTTCCCAGCCTCAGCTCAAGGGCTGCCGCAGTGGGGGAGAGAGGGCACATCCATCATATTAGAAAGGTAAGACTACTGATATTAAAATGAATTGTGTGCTTTTATTTGTAGAACAAAAAATGTTTAAGCGTTTTTTATATAGCGCTTTTATCCAAAGTGCTTTACAATAGTTAGTTAACAGTACAAACAACATTTGGAAAGATCATTAAGTGGTTTACCAAGACCCTCAGCAATTTTCAAGTGGTCCACCAAAAAAAAATTTTGACAACCACTGATTTAGACCTTCTCTGACAGGTATTTGTTTAACCTGCTCGTAAAAATTTCCAGTGATGGAGATTCCAAAACCTCCCAAGGCAGGTAACAATCCTGACAGGAAGTTTTTCCTAATGTCCAACTTAAATCATCCTTGCTGCAATTTAAGCCCATCGCTTCTTGTCCTGTCCTCAGAGGTTAAAGCAAACAATTTTTCTCCCTCCTCCTTGTAACAACTTTTTATGTACTTGAAGATTGTTAGCATGTTCCCCCCATTCAGTATTCTCTTCTCCAGACTAAACAAATCCATTTTTTAAAATCTTCCTGCACTGTTCATGTTTTCTAGATCTTTAATCATTTTTGTTGCTCTTCTGTGGACTTTCTCCAATTTGTCCTGAACAATAGTCTAGGTAAGGCTAAATCATAGAATTTCAGGGTGCGAAGGAATCTCAGGAGGTCATCTAGTCCAACCCCCTGCTCAGAGCAAGACCAATCCCCAGACAGATTTTTGCCCCTGATCTCTAAATGACCCCTATCAAGGATTGAACTCACAACCCTGGGTTTAGCAGAGCAATGCTCAAACCATGTCTTTCTTACAACACTCTTGCTAATACATCTCAGAATTATGTTTGCTTTTTTGCAACAGTGTTCCACTGTTCACTCATATTTAGCTCGTGGTCCACTATGACCCCCAGATCCCTTTCTGCTTTACTCCTTCCTATGCAGTCATTTCCCCTTTTTTATGTATGCAACTGATTATTTCTTTCTGTGTGGAGTACTTTGCATTTTTTCTTATTGAATTTCATCCTATTTACTTCAAACCATTTCTCCAGATCCTTTTGAATTTTAATCCTATCCTCCAAAGCTTTTGCAACCCCTCCCACCTTGGTATTGGCTACAAATTGTATAGGTGTACTCTCTATATCATTATCTAAATCACTGATGAAGATATTGAACAGAACCAGACCCAGAACTGATGCCTGCGGAGCCCCCCTTGATATGCCCTTCCACTTGATTGTGAACCACTGATAACTACTCTGTGGAAATGGTTTCCCACCAAGTTATGAACCCACCTTACAGTAGCTCCATCTAGATTGTATTTCCCTAGTTTGCTTGAGGTCATGCGAGAGAGTATCAAAAGTCTTACTAAAGTCAAGATACACCACATCTACAGCTTCCCCCATCCATAAAGCTTGTTACCCTGTCAAAGAAAGCTATTTGTTCTTGACAAATCCATGCTTTTACTTAACACTTGATTATGATGGTAAAGTAACACTTAAAACATGGTAAAAAAAACAACTAACCACAAATTAGGTAATTACATGCCACAATTGGCTTTGGTTTATCATATGTACAGCAGCAGTGTCAGTCAGGATGGAGGTTTGTGTTTGCACATGCCAATGGCAACTCCTAAAATCCTCCAGGCAATTCCTGCTTTTCGAAGCTATTGTGATGTAAAGCCAGAGCAGAGAGGTAAGCAACAAATAATAGGTCAGACACAGGAATACATATCTGATAACAGATGTTCTAAATAATTAAGTATAGCTGTTTGAGTGTGCATAGAGTAAAAGGGATGGATGGATGTTTTTCTTATACTTGCTCCATGCAGCAGCTACAAAAAAGTTAACAAAAAGATATAAGCACAGGCAGAAATCAGTTGCGTGTGTTGTGATTTACCAGATCTACATTTAGTAATTTGTTAGGTTTCAAAAACTGTCCCCAACATTGACCCAAAGCACGCAGCTTCCGCTGTATGTAGTGAGATTCTGGGCATAAACTGTGCTTGGACTTCCTTCAAGTGATAGGTGCATCTGCTGTCATATTAGGCGTGTGATTTCTATCAAGTCACAGCCTATCAGTGCACACTGCTACGTTGGGGTTGTGCAGCGTGTTCCACCTAATGTGTAACAGCTGCTTTCAGAGCGCCCGATATGAACCCCACCAAGCTATCGTGGCACTAGCTGAACAATGATGTGAGGAGCAGCCGAGGAGGAAAGGCTCACAGTCATCCAGCTGGCTCCCCCACCTAGTGAGAGAGGGGGATGCTCCAGGGGGATGCAACTGGCTCCGCTGGCCGGCCTGTTGTGTGCTCTCAGCGGCTCCCCGCTGCCCTCGCACACACACCAGCAATTACAGCTGCTTGGTCCATCGTGTCAGTGCCGTGACTTCGCAGGGCGCTTTGCGAAGCTCGGCTCCACTGGCTCGCGCGCGTGTGTGTGTGTGAACGGCCCCCACAGCATCACGTCGGGCGTGGACGGGCCGGGGGCAGACACGCTGCCTCTGTGCACGCGTCAGTGCCGCCCACCGAGCTGAAACGTGAGCCCCGGAGAGGCAGCAGCGAGACAAAGGGGGCGGGCGAGTCCCGGGCAGCGCCAGCAACGCTCCAGGGCAGGGCAGCGCCCAGCTGATGGGCGGGCGAGAGGCTGCAGCGCAGCCCCCGCCCGGGTGCGCCCTTTGCTTTCCCGCGGGGCCGGGCGCTGTGCCCCGCCCCCACTCCGGTCCCTGCCCCACAGCGGCGGAGGAGCCGGCCCCTCCCGCTGTCCTGCCGCAGCCCGCTTGCATGGATGGACACGCAGCGGCGCGGCCGCGGAGCCCCGCTTCCCAAGCTGCTGCTGCTCTTTGTCTTCGCAGGTCAGTGGGGAGGGCGCGGGGCGGCTCGGAGATGACCCAGGGGCAGGCCAGGGCTGCACGGCGGACGTCCTGCCGCAGCTGCCCTGCTCTGCCCTGCCGCCCACGTGCCCCACGGCTGCTCAGGCTCCGGCCGGAGCCCGCGGAACGCAGCGGTGCCGAGGCGGGGGGGTCACGGCGCCTGGGGCACTTCAGCGGGATTCCCCGCTGGGAAGCTGGCAAGTGGCTGGCTCCGGCCCGAGGGCTGCAGTGCGCAGGGCTGTCTGCCTCGGGCACAGGCCGTGCCGCCGAGCGGCGCTCGGACCAGCCCTTCTCACCAGAAGAAAGAGGCTTGGCAAACGCGCTGCAGGGACTGGCGAATCGCTTAGCCCAGGTTTGCCGAGCGGCTCCGAATCCAGGAAGCTTTGCTTTGTCACCAGGGTGAGCGGTTTTCAGTGGAGGAAAAGCCTTCGTACTCCACAGCAGGTGCTCGGATTTGGTTTGAAATGGCCGATAATTAGAGTAAATAAAGTAGGGGCACGTTTCTCCTGGGTCTGTCATCTGCTCCTGAGAACAGTTACCTTTGTCTTTACTGTGTTGATTTTTGAATGGATCACAATCACATTTAATTGGCTTTCAAACTAATTTAACGAAACCAAATTAATAAAAAGAAGTCTCCAAACATCCTCCACTATGCAACCTGCTCCTGTTGCAGTAATTTAGGACCCTGTCCTCCACCTACTTAAATCAGGGCAGCAGAAGTGGGTTTCTACTGCTGGTAGTCACACTCCAGCAGAGCAAATCAATATTTTTACTTTCTCTGCCTAGTTCTGCTCTTACTGAAATGAATGGTAAAGCTCCTTCTGACTTTAATGGGAGCAAGGTCAGTCCCTGGACTAAAAGTTTGAGTTTCAATTAAGCACTTCTAATATCCATTACTCAGGCTCTGCCTGCCTAAATGGGCAATGTGATTATTTCCTCTATTCTGTTTCTCTCTAATTTTATTACAGTAGATAATTAATGACCTATTTGTGGTGTAGACTGAAGTGTATGTGCATTTAACCTTTTAATATTAATTGTGATTAAATAAAACCTGGAACATCAACAAATTGGTGTCTGTGTTCAGTCCAAATTCAAACCAGGTGTAAGCATCTGTAGTTCCATGGTTGTATCTATATGAGTCTCTTTTGCAGTCCTTCAACAGTTGCACTACCACAAATGGAAGCACATTGGTAGTGCTAGTGCAGACAGCTGACAGCATTTTTACCACCCTGCCATGTAAATTTACACAGAGGAGGAGGTGTACATGACATGGTAGGTTTTAAAAAACAAAACAAGAAAACCAGTCCCATGTCTGCCATTACCATATAGCAGAGGTGGGCAACCTGCATCCCATCAGGAATCTGCTGGTGGGCCACCAGACATTTTGCGTACATTTGCATGGCTGCCCGCAGCTCCTAGTGACTGCGGTTTGCCATTCCTGGCCAATGGGAGCTGCGGGAAGTGGCAGCCAGAATGTCCCACCATTGCCATACAGGGAGGAGGCGCTGCAATGGTGAGAGACTTTTAAAAGAAAAAAAAGGCTATACAAATCCCATGATTACAATGGAGTAGCTGCCACTTACAGTCGGTCTGAATTTAGCCCAAGGGGACTAATTTACCTTATATTGCCCTCATTAGAAAAGTACTGAGGCCTCAAATCAGGAAAGAATCCCTATTCAGGACAGCACTCTTTGGGATTTAAGGACATGGATAAAGTTAAGCACATGCTTAAGTGCTTTCCAGACTGAGGGTATGGCTACACTTTGAAGTTTCGAGTGTGGTCGCAGTGCCAGCGCTGGTAGAGAGCTCTCCCAGCGCTGCATGTACTCCATATCCTCTGCGAGTGTAGCTTGCAGTGCTGGGAGCTGTGCTTCCAGCGCTGCGGCACTGTTTACACTGAGGCTTTACAGCGCTGTATCTTGCAGCGCTCAGGGGGAGTGTTTTTTTCACTCCCCTAAGCGCAAAAGTTGCAGCGCTGTAAAGCGCCAGTGTAGCCATGGCCTCAGTAACTTTAAAATTGACAGTACAATAATCAGTCAGAAGTTACCAAGATTCTGTGGTTTGTACGCTTAACAATTAAGCACAGCACTATTCTTTCACATAAGAGTATCTTGTATGTTAGCTGGTAACTTTTGCCACTTTTGGAGAAGTTTCATTATTGTTGATGATTTAAATTGATTTGTTTCATTTGTGGTGTTTGATCAAATAATTGATAATTTACATTCTTTGAATGAGAAGTGTGTGTACAGAACAGTTCTCTGGGATTCTCTCAAAAAGGTAATCATGCCCATTTTAAGTCTCTCTAATGCTACCAAAAATTAACTAGCTTGCTCACTCACTCCCCCTAAATGAGCACTGCAAGATTTTTAAATCTCTCCTTATGGGCTAGGTGACCCAGCACCAGTAAAACCAGGAGGCGGTGATTGCTGTAGCCATGTAGATGAACATTGTATGATTCTTCCACTTCCTTTGCTATGTTGATTATTATAAGGAAGCAAGGTTCTGAAGCATATGGGGCCTGACCTTACTGGCATGAGAAGTCCCACTGAAAACTAATGCAGAAATGTTCACAAGGGCTTAATTTGTAGTTGAAAAGGGGCAAAAGTCTCCAAATTAAACCCTCAATTGCACTTACGGAAACCTATTTTCTTCCAATTAAGCCCTCAATGGGGCTGCATCTGTTTAAGGAATTAATTTGGCTTGTTAAATCTTTATTATTGGGGTTAATGACCTACAAGATGGAAAGACCCCAAGCAGACTCTGAGCCCAGGTTGGGTTTATGACAGTTAGAAAAACATCTTGATATGTAAACATAACAAAATTGCACTGGAAATCAGTGAGCTGCAGTAAACATGGAACCCGGCAATAACAGTTTTAATGCGATACTTTTTCAGAGGAGAACCTGAACTTTGAGTTCTGGCTTTTACTTAGGAGGAACCGGTTTGTTTCTTTAAAAACAACAACAAAACCATTGCTAGTGAAAAACTTTTCTCTTTCTTCAATATATGGATATTCATTCTTCATTTGCTAACCTTTGATTTTATTTCTTTTTACAGTTTGATTATTCTGTCATTCTCAGAAAATCACACATTAAAAGACTGGGAGGAGTGGGGGCAAAAGTGGTTGTATCCTTCTAACTAGGAGTGCCCCTGGCACAAAGGTGTTCTACACTGCCCTGCTTGCAGCCCCTAATACAGAGAATGAATTGGAGACACGGTTAGTGGGGGAAGAGTCAAAGTGCACTGTGCTTCAGTTGTTCTTAGCTAGCAGATGGTGCCTTAAGGACCATTCCCAGCGGGCCCAGCTCAAAGCAGCCCCTAGGCTGCTCTAGCTTACACCTAGGGCTGGGGATTAGACCCAGAATCAAGGACCTATAATCAACTCCCACACAGCCTCACGCTCTGCTTGTCCCAGCATACAACTCGGTGAACCAGAATCTGTCCCTAGATATTTCTTAGTATTTATTGTTAAAATATAAAAAGATAATCTGTACTTTTGGAAATTTGAAATTCTTTTTTAAAAAACAGAGGGAGAAAGCCTACGTAGCCAAACTGCAAAATACAGATATACACTGACACCTGGAGATGTACTCTTCAAGCCTGTTGGAATTCTGGTGGAGTTCGGATTTCAGAGTCCGATCAAACCTCAAGTGAAGTCCTGTCGTGACTGATTCAATGCAAAAAGCTGCTAAAAATGCATCTTCTTTAAAGCTGTGCTATATAGTTTTTTACTATTGAGACTGCATTGTTATTTTTATTCTGCAGAAGATTGTCTTGCACAGTGTGACAATGACTGCAAAGCTTACTGCTGTGATGGGACTACCCCCTACTGCTGCTCGTATTATGCCTATATTGGGAATGTCCTTTCGTAAGTATTGTCACTTTCTTGAGAAAATTGATGCCCCGGATTTATGGCTTGCTG
Organism: Gopherus flavomarginatus; assembly: GCF_025201925.1. NCBI lineage: Eukaryota > Metazoa > Chordata > Testudines > Testudinidae > Gopherus > Gopherus flavomarginatus. Next base: position 197,790,394 of record NC_066617.1, on the reverse strand, counting down.
TAAAGTTAGATGACTGAAAACTGTTTGGCAATAAACATTTCAAGATTGTTTCCTGCTAATAACATCATAAATATTTCCAGAATAAAAACCTTTAATGGTCCCATGAAATCCAAGTGTTGTATACTTTTAAAGTATGTATTCATGTCAATAGATTTGGCTAGATCATCATCTTGTGTAAATTAACATAAATTCTTTGTGATCATTGGAGCTACACTGATTTATTCAAGCTGAGAACAGGCCAGAACAAAGGCATTAGATAAGTGGGCTAGATTATTGTAAATTTGACCCTCCTGTTTTTTGGGGGTTTTTTGAGCATGTGTCATTTGTACTTTTGAAAAATTGTGTTTTGTCTTTAGTTAGAATTCATTGTAAACATTTCAGATTAGGGTCTGCTGGTCTTTTCAACACAGTGCAACACACACTAGGCCTTGCACATTGTGGTATATGTAAAAACAATGGCTGCTGATGGAGGGGAAACAAGGATATTCCCATACCAAAAGAAATGCAAGAGTTAAATTCTCCATTCAACATGCATGTATAGAAACAGATCCCAATCCTGTAATTAAATCCACTAATCTTTGTCTCAAAGTGCAGCCCTGTTTGAAATCAGTAAGGTTTCATGTAGGTGTACAAATCTGCACTAACAAGTCTAATTGTAGGTTCAGTGTCTAAATGTAGTGATAGCCAGTAAGTGTTCCACATGTGCGTCAGAACAAAGCAAACGTTAAAACATACCATGGTATTCTGTGATAAATTGTACTGCAAATCGTGTTTGGCAATTGCATCAATAGTTTCTATTCAACTTTCAGAATACAAACTGACAATTATTTGTTACATATTCTTGATCAAAACCAGAGTAGCAAAGTCATGCCTTTAAAATAGTGTTTCCCAAACTTGGGACCCCGCTTGTGCAGGAAAAGCACCTGGCAGGCCGGCCCGGTTTGTTTTCCTGCCGCATTCGCAGGTTCGGCCGATCACGGCTCCCACCGGCTCCAGGCCAATGGGAGCTGCTGGAAGCAGCAGCCAGTACGTCCCTCGGCCCGTGCCGCTTCCAGCAGCTCCCATTGGCCTGGAGCAGCAAACCACAGCCGATGGGAGCTGCGATCGGCTGAACGTACGGATGTGGCAGGTAAACAAAGCAGCCCGGCCCGCCAGGGGCTTTCCCTGCACAAGCGGCATCCCAAGTTTGGAAAACACTGCTTTAAAAAATAAAAAGAGATTTCTCCTGTTTTGGTCCTGGAACATTAGGAGTATATCAGTGTTTCATTTAGCATACTTCATCATGCTTTGAAGGAGCAGACATATTGATGATATCTTATTTTATACAAGGCCTTTGGACCAAATTAGAAACTTTTTAGACAAAAGTAAATAACCTAACAATAGAGTGTCAGAATCTAGCATTCCTCTGGAAATAGGAGAGCACGTATTCAAGATTTCCTGGTATTGTCTGAGAATTAAAATAGGTTCTTGCTTCCACCCAGGGGATAAAATGTTCCAATTTAATTTTCTTTTCTATGTAATGAAAACTCATTGTAAGGATGTTTCCTCATTTGTTAACAGAGAGAAGAGAGGGTGGTTGTTTCTGAGATCCCTATCCCAGCATGTATGTCTTGCATAGAGTGGTGGGAATGTTAGCAAGGGCTATCATACCTCAGAGACAACCTTGTCATTGTTGAGTGGGCCCAAAAAACAATTTAATTTACTGCCCCACAAACCTAACCAATTCTGTCCTTCCTGATAACAGTGCTCAGCACAGGGATTTGGGGAGGGTCAACACAATGGTTCTTTAGCATCCTGCAAGATTAAACTGACCCATTTTATATAAAGGGCAGGGATAGGAGGAAGTCTTCAGGTCACAGTGCCTTCAGCTGCAGGAGAATGGAGACGCCCTGCTTTTCTTGGTGTTTATGCATCGTTTCCAACATATGTAATACACAGTTTTGCAGTGGACAGTTATCTGAGACCTGGGAGTTGCTGGGCCGGTGGAGGGTTTTGTGTGCGTTTGGATGAATTTTACTGCTTGATAGAACATTGCAAACACTAATCGTAACAGCATTTCTGTGAAGGAGGCATGTACATTATTCCAATTTTTACAAATGCTAAGATACCGGTGCTGATGAGACAAGTATAAATGCCAACAGAGAAGGAGAGTTTAAGCTAGAAAGATTAAGTGACTTGACTGAGCCCAGACAGGGAACTAGTTAGTGTCGCAGCCAGGGTTATAATGATTAAGTTTCTACAGTTCATTACACCAGTCAGTCTCTTAATTTATTGTGCTGCCCCTCTTTGTAGCCAGAGGCCATGCTGAGTGCTTAACAGTGGAGCTGTCTCAGTTGCAAGGTACTGTCTGGGGGAGATTGCATTAGTAAATTCTATGCCATCACTAGCCGCTTAAGTAGCACCCAGCCTCAGATGCACCCACAGCTCTCAGTGGGTCTGGCATCTTCCCAGAGCTGGGTGAATAATGGGGCAAAATATGGAATAACTTAGTTACAAAATGATGTGAAATAAGCCAAATAATTTTTTGATGACTGTCATTTGACCAGAGCTAGGTCCTCCAAAAAACCGAGGGATTTGAGGGTGCGGGTTTGTGTCCCCATAGACCAGTCATGGGTAATGAATTCCTTGGGTATTTAGGAAAGTCACTGGCAAAGGTTCAACACTAGTGATTAGTTTATATTCTCAGGGATATTTTCACAAAAAGAAAGAGGTGGAAATGTCTTCTTAAAAAGTAGACAAGAAAATGAAAGCTGAGATTGTCACCAATGTTCAAGGCTTTGGAATTAGCGAGAAGGGGCACTGCAGGCTTTACAAACCTAAAAGCCAACTCAGCATTGCTGTCCGTCCAGGCTCCTTTGTTTGTAGGGGCAGTTTAAGGGATGCATTTTGTTGCGAAGTTTATGAAGTCCTTTTGGTAAACATTTTCAGACTGATTATTTTGAGTCCTGCTTGGACTGAAAAATACAGCCTGTTACTCCAGTGACACCAAAAACCAAATGGAAGGCAGGGCAAATAAAAACCTTAGAACTCTGTGATTTCATTAAAGATAGCTGAGATTTGCAAAAGGGGAGGCTGAACAAACCCAAAAGAAATGCTGAGAAAGTAGCAGTCTGATGACAGGTGAACTTCAGGGGAAAATACTTCTGTTATGATCTGGGGACTGTGGTTTGTGGCAGGAAGGAAGGAAGAGGGACAGAAAGAATGGAAGGAAAAAAGGCAGATGTGTTCAATATAAAATTTTTGTGCATACTCCAAGCTGCAGAACTGGAAAAAAGAAGAATATGTAGTGGCAGAAAGTATGGCATATGCAGTAAGATACGTGATATCAAGCAAAGGGTACTTCTGACTGGAAACAGTATGTAAATGAGGAAGGTGCCTGACTGAATTCAACGAGGGTCATGATGAACAGGGATTTTGTTCATTTCAGATATCGGTGACCTGGAATAAGAAATGTTCATTAAGTTGATCCATGGTTTTGTGTGGACAGTTGATATGAAGGAAAAGTGTAGGAACATTCAGAATGTCTTGGATAAACTAGCAGTTTGGGCAGAGACTGGGCTTATATACTTCACAGTAAATATAAAATAATGAAATTCAGGATTCATGACAAATTCTAAAATGCTAAGCAACAGTTGTCTAAGACAGTGGTTCCCAAACTTGTTCTGCCGCTTGTGCGGGCCAGGCCGGTTAGTTTACCTGCTACATCCGCAGGTTTGGCCGATCACGGCTCCCAGTGACCATGGTTCGCCTTTCCAGGCCGATGGGGGCTGCTGGAAGCTGTGGCCAGTACGTCTCTCGGCTGCGCCACTTCCAGCAGCTCCCATTGGCCAGGAGCAGTGAACCAGAGCCAGTGGGAGCCGTGATTGGCCGAACCTGCGGACACGGCAGGTAAACAAACCGGCCTGGCCCACTAGGGGCTTTCCCTGTGCAAGCGGCGGAACAAGTTTGGGAACCACTGGTCTAAGAGAGACACTTGCATCTGTTTTGTAAAAATTTTTACAATCTACTTGAAATACACTGATTAAAAGAGGTTTAATTTTAATATTCAGGTAGTTCACATGTCTAGAAGCACATTTGATTATAAAATGTCAATTTTCTGGCAATTACAGTTTTGTGCTTGTGCCATTTCAGAAGCATAAGGCCAACTTTATTGCAAGCTCAAAAAACTTTCCATCTGAGTTTAGTTCTTGTTTCCAATAGGAGGATTTCCCTGTGGGAGTGGATGTGGTGGGGTTTGAACCATGAAGTGAAGGGGGTAGAGTCTGAAGACCCTTGTGTGGAGTGTTGGGAGTTAGTATAAAGATGCCAGAAATACGTGGGAAAGGTCAATTCAATGGACTAGAAGTAGTTTTATGTGCTATCATGACAGAGAGAATGAGTATCAAATTCAGCCTTCCACGCCTCAGGCCTCGATCATCTGAAAGCCCTTCAGATATATATTGGGTGCTACTCTAATGCAAATAATCTTTCTCAAACCATGTGACCTGCAAAAGCTGCATTCTTGAGAGACAGCAGGCTATTTCCATCTGTTCCTATTAATTTAGAGATCTATTGAGGGCCAAGACTAAATATTCTTCCTAAATTTCCTTTTCTTTTCTTTTCTTTTTCTTTTTTTTCTTCTTCCATGCCATCAGGTGCAAAAGTCAGTTTTCACCATTAGTTTTGGACTTGTTGGTCTGTTCTGGCTTCTGAGTGTCATGTTGATGGATTTAGTTCCTTTTTCTGTTTATGTAACTTTTTTCTAGATCACCCTATCTTTCACTTTGCAGAGGGTGTCCATGTTATCACTTGATGTGGAAGTAGTGTTAAGTGTCATTCTTAAAGTGTGCCCTAAATATGAGCATAGTCTTTGTCTTGTCATATGATGCTTTAAGTTGGTGTGTTCTACTTAAAATTTCTGATATTGTAATGAACTTTTTCCAGTGGACTCTGAAAATTGTCCGCAGGCATGTATTTTGGAGTACATTGATCATCTGATCAATGGCTGTTACATGTTTCCATGACTCTGCTCCATGAACAAGGACCAACATGATGCTGGTGTTAAAAATTCGTATTTTTGTATCAGTGCTGATCATTCTACTTTTCATAAATTTTAGAAGATTTGGAAAAGTGCTTGCTATTTTTATATTCATTGCTTGGCATCTCGTCTGGTGTCACCATCATGGCACATCTCACTCCCTAGATACATGAAGTGACTTACTTATTCTTGTGTTTCTCCATGTATTTTCATGGTTGATTTTTGGAACATTGATAGCCATATATTTTGTCTTTCCCTTGTCGATAAACAAACCGACTTATTTTGCTATTTCTACCAAAACCAGGGTCTTTTCTTCCATTAAGTGAGGCGTTGAACTGAGCAAGACATTGTCATCAGCAAAAACAAAGTCATGCAGTTGTACCTTATCATTTGTCCATAAAATACCTCAGTTGCCTTCTGTAGTTACTTTCCTCATGATGCCGTCAAAGACCAGTGCAAACAGCCGTGAGGCATAATACACCCTTGCCTTACTCTAGTTGTCTCTGCAGACCTTTATGTGATGTTATCACCATCTCTGTGCAGTTAGCATTCTCATATATGCCTTTGATTATTTTTGTTAGTATTCCATAGTGAGCCATAATGTTCCAGAGGCTGTCTCTGTGTACACTGACAAAAGCCTTAATAGCCTTAAAGCCTATATGTTTCTCGTAAATTGCAATATACTAGATCAGTGGTTCAGGAGCTAAATTAGCAGTCAACATTACCCCAGAAGAGCCACAGTAGTGTGAATTCATTGTTTCATTTACTATTTTTATACATACATATATATATTATTCTCACAGCAAAATGACTGCCCCCAAGTATTATTTTATCAACTACAATTAGTTAATAATATAGTGAAAGCATCCTGATTGGTGGTTAATAACTTAGATTGGTTGTTAATCACACCATGTTTTAATGTCATGTGCTGCAAAGAGCAGCAGAAGACACATTAAAAAGCCGCTTGTGAGCCTCAGTCTGAGTGTCACTGTGCTAGATTAGGCTGTGTAGTCCTAACCTAAAAGGAACTGCAGTGAAACAATCTAATAATATCACTCATATCTTTGAGCCATTTATTATCAAGCATATTGTGACTGACCAGAAATAGAAAGATTCTTGTTAACAATGTGGCTCCTACCCTATACTTTGTACTAATTCCTAAGACTCATTAACATAAGATGAAATTCTGAAAGAGGGCTACACAATCATCTTTTATCTCTCATTTGCTGCTTCTTGTGACTGCTTATGTATACCATGCGAAATACCTAATTCAAATGGACAGTAGGAGAATAAAATCACAGTCAAAAATGAAAATTTGTGGCTTTCATTCGCTACAGTTTTATAACAACAATAAAACCATGTGTTTCTGACACAAGAAGCAGTATTTCACATACTTACACTTTTTTTTTTTTGGAGACATCATCTTATTGACTAAAATTTAAACTTTGACAATGCATATTTCCAGGAATAAAATAAAATGTCAGCTTTGCAATAATGTTTTCAAAATTGCTGTATGGCAGGTGTACTGTTAATGCTGTTGCACTTAACTACAATATGTTTCAAGTAACATATTGGATATTGACTTCTGTGGAAAGAGAATGGGGTCTTTGGCAATTAACGTCTGTATCTGGCAGCCACAGAGTTTCATTATCTTCCAATATAGTTTATTTCATGTTAACAATATCAGAGGAACAAAAATTTTTTTTATTCATAAAAAATGTCAGTTAGCCATATAAATCATGTGAGCTTTTATCAATGGTCTTTGTTTTAGATTATTTTGGTTTAGCAATTTATAAAATAGTTTTAATTTGTTTTTGCTAGACTGCTTCTTTCTGTCAGGGAGGTTATTCTATCTTTTTTCTGCCTCTTTTCTACCTCCTACAGAGGCCCAGAATCTGCTCTATAAAGTAAACATGGGACTTTGGTGGTAGGGTTGCCAGTTTTGGTTTGACATAATCCTGGAGGGTTCTTCATATGATATAATCTTTAGTTCCTGGAGACTCCAAGACAATCGTGGAGGGTTGGCAACCCTAACTGGGGCACCTATGGATAGGGCCCTACCAAATTCCCAGCTATGAAAAACACATCATGGGCCGTGAAATCTGGTCTTTTGTGTGTTTTCACCCTATACTATACAGATTTTACGGAGGAGACAGTGTTTCTCAAATTGGGGGTCCTGACCCAAAAGGGAGTTGTGGAGGGTCACAAAGTTATTTTAGGGGGGTCGTGGAATTGCTACACTTACTTCTGTGCTGCCTTCAGAGCTGGGCAGCCAGAGAGTGGCTGCTGTTGGCCGGGTACTCAGCTCTGAAGGCAGCACCTCACTAGCAGCAATGCAGAAGAAAGGGTGACAATACTATACCATGCCATACTTACTTCTGCGCTGCTGCTGGCGGTGACTCTGCCATCAGAGCTGGGATCCCGGCAGGGTGCTGGAACAGTTTGTATAGTCAGGGTTCCAAGAGCCATTGAACCAAACTGTAAACCCTGTATATGATAGCAACCACTTCAAGACACAGGGTGCTGCAGCACCCCTGCCCCCGCACCACTAGTTCCAGCACCTACGGATCCCAGCCAGCAGCCGCCACTGTCCAGCTGCCCAGCTCTGAAGGCAGCGCTGCCGCCAGCAGCAGCGCATAAGTCAGGTACTTGTAAGTACTGCACCCCCCCTCCCCGCGCGCGCGCACACATGCAATAACCTTGTGACCCCTCCCCCCACACACAACTCCTTTTTGGGTCAGGACCCCTACAATTACAGCACTGTGAAATTTCAGATTTAAATAGCTGAAATCATGACATTTATTAATTTTAAAATCCTATGTCCATGAAATTGACCAAAATGGACTGTGAATTTGGTAGGGAAAAATTGTGAGTAAGAGATTATTGTTCTCAGTCTAGGGGTTCTCTTCTGGGTTTGTGTTAGAGGTGACCCCTTAAGATTGTGTTTGATATTCTGGTGTGTCTAGGAAAGTAGCATTCATGTACTCCTATATGTAATTTGAACTCTGCTTCACAGTCAGTAAATGAATGTATCAATTAAATCGTCTTATACTCTATAAAACAAAACTAAATTTTGTCCTCTTTGCCTTCCCAAGAACTATTGTCACAACCAATCTACTTATCCTCCCAAATTACTTTAGCAACAGTTAATGACAGTCTTATTAAAGAATGAGCCCTTTCTCTTTGTAATGAATATGAGCCACAAGATGGCTTTTAAGCTGCAACCTACATTGTAGGGGTATACAGGGTCTGTGTTGCAACAGGAGCCCTAGGAGGAATTCTTGCTGGCTCAGGCAAAAATTCACTTGGGCCCTAAGGCAGGGTACATTACAATGGCAGCAGATACAAGATATACTTCCCTCAGCAATGGACCATGTCCACAGACTGGTTTGGAAGGGTTGTGAGGAAGGAGAAGCAGCTTTGTTTGGAAGCTGGAAATACATTTTTCTATAAGTCTTTCATTATACTTTAAGGTGAAGCAAGGTTTAAATCTAAAGAATCTAGGCCTCAGATGAGGCCTTTCACTTAGACTTCATTTCATTCAGATAATTTGATATACCTTTCAGTTGTTGATATTTCATAATAAGATGTTGTTGTTCTTGCCCAGGAATTTGCTACACCTACAAAAACACAGGACACATGCATCAGGAAAACAAATGAGCAGATTTATTACACTGTTACCTAAATAGTCTTTTGCAACAAATGATTAACAGTTACAACTAACAGCCTACTGGTAACTGCCAGTAGGACAGTCATAGCTGTTGCTGTGTTTATCACCTTATTATTTTTAAATTTAGGCATAAAATTTGGCCTGTTTCAAAGGATTCAAACCCTAGATTGAGAGAGCCAGGTCCTCAGCTGGTATAAATCAATGTTCATGGCAGTGGAGTTTTGCTAATATACACCAGCTGAAGTTCTGGCCCACTATGAGAGGGACCACCAAACTGCTTTCAAAAGCAAGCGAAGGAAATAGTTTGGAATACCCTTCTCTCAAGTGGTCTAGAGACAGCAGAAAGTCTTGCTGGTTTCTGGCCTGTGAAAATGTCTAGGCACTCCCTGACTAAACAGCTATGATAATTGTTTTCAAATCTGAGGGGTGCTTTTCTGCTTAGTAATGACCACATTATCGTGGTTTTGACATTATGTGATCAACCAAAACTGTCCCATTCCTAGGGATGCAAGCACAGTTTTAGTTCCATAAGACTCCATCACTGACTGAAGTTGCAAGTTTTGCAGGATGCTACTCTCTGAGATAATTTTGAACTCTTCTGAAACTGGACATCAGTCCTTTCCCTCTGTTACAGCCAGGTTTTTGCCAGTCCTGTCTCTTTCCCTCCCCCCCGCCCCCATATTTGCTGTAATTGCAGTGGTTTTGCTTTTTCTCTCTGGGAAAACCTGCAGATTGTTTTGCCTCAAATCTCTATCTCATCTATCTAATCTATTGGTAAATTTTGAATGCACGCATTCAGGTATCTAAGTGGCCTAGCAGTTTCAAAGATTTCATAGAATATCGGGGTTGGAAGGGACCTCAGGAGGTCATCTAGTCTAACCTCCTGCTCAAAGCAGGACCAATCCCCAGACAGATTTTTTTCTTCCAACCCCAATATTCTATGAAATCTATGAAACTGCCAGCTGCATTGTTTTCCAGAACTCCCTTGACAATAGGTTTAATTCTTTCAGTTTGGCCTCTTAAATTATTAAAATTATAATGTTTAGTCTTCCTGCAATATGACTAATTTTAATTGGCACCTGGGGTTTTCCCTCCAGGATCTGCTGTGGCAGCCTCTGTCGCAATTTAAGGTTAACTGCACGCTTGACCCCTTCTTCTGGTCCTCCTCTTAAGGTTTTAGGCTCCCATCAATCACTACTCTCAGGCAGATACACTCATCTCTCTCCCCACAGATGAGGGCTTGCAGTACCTCTGTGCTTACCTATGATATCTATAGCCAACCAGTCTGCCTAGTCATACAATATCAGGGTTAAAAGGGAGCTCAGAAGGTCATCTAGTCCAACCCCCTGCTCAAAGTAGAACCAATCCCCAAATAGATTTTTGCCCCAAATCCTTAAATGGCCCCCTCAAGGATTGAACTCACAACTCTGGGTATAGCAGGCCAATGCTCAAACCACTGAACTATCTGTGCATTGCTCTGCCCTTGCTTGCCACCTCCCCCCAAGGGCTATGAACAGTGTGTTGCCTGCAGTTACAAGTCACCACACAACTCTTTCTACTCAAGCACATTTATTCTTAAGAGAAAAGCATTACAGAGAAAACATATTAAAAACAATAAACAAATGTAAACACATACTAAATGTACAAGGAGTCACCCATCAGTCTTTTGGGGCCCTGGAAAACCCTTCTGCAAGGATTAGGGCCCTCGATGGACGGAAGGTCCTGTCCTGTCTGTCTGCTGGATAACAAAGAAGGCTTTGCGCCAGTCTAAACTCAGCCTTTTTATATCAAAAGCTCTTTCTTTATCTGTTAGTCTCTGGACAACCCAGCTTGAACCATTATAGGTAAGTCTCCCCATCTCTCTCTGGATTTGTTTACAACCTAGGTGATTCACCTTAATCACTCCACACTTTTTTTGTTTCCTGGAGCAGCTGTGGTAACCCTCCAGTTGCATACCATCTTTAGCCCACAATGATACATACACTTAATATAATATGCTCTCCAAAGATATTGCAATATCTGTCAGTCTTTTCCTACAGCAGCTCATGCAAATACATACGGGGGCAGGCATGGTTCCCCCAATAAAGGGTGTGGTGATAACCATGACTCCTCTGCTCTGACTGCTGCAGAGGTGCACATTCTAGTTGATCAGATGTCAACTGCAGTAGCAACATCTTTGGCCCTGGGAATGTCCAATCAGCAACCTGACACAGACCCGTCGTCCACCATAGACACTGGGCTGGGAACAGCAAAGGTGCTTTCTAAGTGAATACTGTGTTCCATCTGCTCTGCAGCCACTTCACTGTCCCGAAAAGTCTACTGCTGCCTCTCTAACATCGTGGGCCTCGTTCTCTCAACAGCCCTTTGCCCTGGAGCTATGTCCTCCCAGGAGGAGTCACTTCTGAAGGGGTAATTGTAGAATTACTTCTTTCTATTCTGTCCCCAAATGCCTTCCAGTGAGATTTAAGGAGCTCAATCTCTTTAGTTTATTAAAAAGAGGATTGAGAGGTGACTGGATTACAGTGTTTACGTACCTTTGTGGGGAGAAAATACCAGGAACTAAAAAGCTTTTTAATCTGTTGGAGAAATTCATAACAAGAATCAATATCTGGAAGCTGAAGACAGAGAAATTCAAATAAGAAATAAGCAGAAATTTTTAACAGGGAGGCTGATTAACCACTGGAGCTAACTACCAAGGAAAGTTAGCCAAACACAGGGTATTGGTCTCAATACCGGGGTAACTGGGAGGAATGTAATGGCATGTGATATGCAGGTCAGACACTAGGCCCTGATCTACACTATGAGTTTAGGTCGAATTTAGCAGTGTTAGATCAATTTAACCCTGCACGACGAAGCCATTTTTGTTGACTTAAAGGGCTCTTAAAATCGATTTCTGTACTCCTTCCCAACAAGGGGCTTAGCGCTGAAATCATCCCTGCTGGGTCAAATTTGGGGTAGTGTGGATGCAATTCGATGGTATTGGCCTCCAGGAGCTATCCCAGAGTGCTCCACTATGACCACTCTGGACAGCACTCTCAACTCAGATGCACTGGCCAGGTAGACAGGAAATGCCCCGTGAACTTTTGCATTTCATTTCCTGTTTGGCCAGCGTGGTGAACTGATCAGCACAGGTGACCATGGTTGCTTCCGGTCTGAAACTATCATAATGAATCTGGGAGCTGGTCACCCCAAACTGCTACAGGCCAGGGTCTGATGAGTTTGGCATTGTCAAGTCAACTGCTGGAGTGGTGGTGATGGATGGTTGCAAGTCAGTTATTAGTGTGGTACATCCTTGGGTAGTGAAGATTGTTGATGACCCTAAAATAATAGCAGGCTTTTAGCAACTGGACTTCCCAAGTTGTGCGTACATGTCCACTATTGTCTGCACTTTCTGTGGGCATATGACTTACACCCCTGCTCTTGCAAAACATAGAATTTTAGTGACCGTAAATGATCAAAACTATGCCTTTGTCTCATTATATGTAACTGAACCTCCCCAGTATCACTAATTTACCCCTTAGTATCATGCTTCCACATTAGTTCATTACTGGCTAAAAGAAAAAAATGCCACCTATTAAATCACCAGTACTCTGCCTCAGAAGCAAGAGTCTTTCTTTTCCTTGGGGGTCTTGAATGACTAGTACACAACATGACTGACCATGCCAAACTTGTGAGATTATTACTGGTATGTTAGGGTTCAGAGGCCCTGATCTCTGTACTAGTGACATGAATTAAACATTGTTAACCCTTCATTGCGGGGACTGTCTATGAAAACAAGCAGCATGTGAAGAAGAGGGAAACAATCAAATATAAAGAATCTTTATGTACATACATGTACGTGTGTGTGTGCAATGCAATTAATATATTACATTTAAAAAAATCTACATTAACAGAGTGTTAGCATTGCAAAAGCACCCATTCAGAAGTTAGGAAGTGCCAGATTTAGTTTGCTTGTGCAGCCTTAATTCAGCCCCCTTGTGTGTATGCATTATGATACATTCTTTAATTACATTATTATTATCTTCTCTGTGTGCAAAGAGTTTTGTGACTATATTATTTCTTCATATCTACTACAGCAGATTTTTCAGTATGTGAAGGCATGTGCATCTTCATATGAGATTTAAATGGAGCTGTAAATGGATATTACATATAATACTCCAACAGAGAGCCTTGGGTTTTCCTGTGGATATGGATTACATAATATTTAAGTCACCTCTGCAAATGTGGATCAAGGTGGCAGTGGCCAGCAATCGCCACCATATGTATTGCCTGCTGTTAATGTTGCTGTATCAGTTGGTTTATATGAGATATGTTGATTGTCTTATTTCAGCTTTTATTGATATCACAAAAGCCCACCACAGCTAGTACCATCTTGACACACTTGTCAGCTGGCTCATTACAGAGACAAAGGAATGGAGAATTCATTTCTCTTTCATCTCTAGAGGTGGTACCTCCTTGTCAGAATGAAGGCCTACTAAGAAGATAATGCAGAGAAGCTTGCTATGCTGCTGCCTGTGCAGTATCTGTTTTGGAGACAAATATAAGAGTTCAGTCTCAAAGGATGTTAACGTGGCACCTTTTACAGTGCGTACATTTAAAAACAAGTCCAGCACTTGAGTTTAAAGTTGTTGCTTGTCATGTTCTTTTTGTTCTAGAAAGCAAGCACAATAAAACCAGAGATGCTAGGTAAGCCTAGCAATTCTAAGTACCTTAGTTTTTGGGTGACAGACTTGAGAAACCTGAATGGAACCTGAGTTCAAGGATAGGTGCTTCGCATTAAGAAAATCAGGCCCTCTTCATTGCGTTGCCAGTTTGGGCACCTCAAAATGGAGGCATCCAAAATTACCAGTCACTTCTGAAAATCTTGGCTTTTGCTTACTGTGATTGAAATTTTCCCTGGGCAAATCCTAGAAGTGAGGACCATGCTTGGGAGCAAAATGTCTCTCTTTGTTGATTTTGGTACACTTAGTTTCTGATCTATTTATAGTCTCAGCAACTTGGTTGCTGCCCCCTGCCCCCTTTCCAAAAAATCCTGTGTTTTCTCCTTGGACCATTGCTCTGCTTTTCAATCATTCTACATACACTATCTACTAAAATAGCTGCATTATGTCTGTTAACTGTGAATAATAAATAAGCCTCTTAATCAGATGTGATTACATTTTCTATTTCTGATAACTGTCCAAAGATGTTAATTAAACACAATATCTTTGTATTCTGTGATCTTTGATAGCTTAATATTGGCAGAAAATTCCTTTGAACTAATGGCACCAGATATAACATGAGACAATGTACCCAGAGCTTCAGGGCATCTTTCCAGTTTGAGGTCAAGAACAGAGTAACAATAAGCCCCATGAAATAAATTTGAGTAGAACCATGCAGTGTTCTCTAGCCCCACAGGTATTTCAAATATCTTCTTAGTGACACTTTTAAAGCTGTGAAATATGGTTTGGTTGCCTGGGGAGGGAAGAGGCTTTATGTTTTAAAGAGATGCTACTAAGGCTGTGCCTAAAAATCTTGACCTACCTTAATATGTTTGCTTCATACCTAAACTATTACCTTCAGGATTATTTTGAAAACAGATTTTTCATGTTACTGAGGGCCTCAATCTGATCTACTGAAGTCAGCAGCTGACAGTGGCGTTTCTGTGGAAGTTCATAAGTAGATGAGTATTTTGGGTCTGAGGGAGTTGGTAGTTCCCCCCCATTTCCTGTTGTTTTTTTTTCTAGGAATAAAGTCTTGGAGGAGAAACCAATGATGGCTCATGAGGTAGCACTAGAAGGGATGCACATCATCCTTGAGTGGATAGCTGATGGAAGCTACTTATCCAGGAAATGTTGCTTGGTAGAACTTGTGGCAGAGAAGATCCAAGGATTAGAGATGCAGCTGGAGACTGAGGAAATTCAGACAGGGATTTGAAGGTATAATGCAGGAGAGGAGGTGGTAGAGACAACACAAGATTTGTGGATACCTGCCAAACGAAAGGACCTGGAAGATGGACTGCCAGAAGAGGAGGGTGATGCATGGACGAATGTGACCATGAGGACAAGATGGAGGAAGAGACCAGATAGTAGTGATGAAATTAAGTTGAGTAACTGGTTTGCTGCACTGGCAAATGAGGAGAAGAAACAGGCAGAAGATGGGGTGTGAAAAAGAAGAAAAGAGAAGCCAGTACCTGCAGAAGAGATGATGGAGATAGCCAGGGATGGGAGCCTGAGTTAAAATGAGGATGATGTTCAGGATGCTGCAAGAGAGAGCATAAAACATGTTATACCAACACCAGGAAGAGACAGGTCTATGTGAGGGAGGACCCCATACTCATGAATTTACAGGCCTGTCACCAGCCCAGATCCAGAGAACAGAAGAGTGTGCTGTCTTCCAGAAGCAAGGATGCAAGATGTGGATGTGAGGCTTAAGAGGATCCTGATGAGACTGGGGGAAAATCCACCGTGCTACATGTTGGGACAAATAATACTGCTAGATTCCAAGATGAATGGATCAAGGACAGTTATGCTCAGATAGATCAGACATTTGAAGAAGTGGAAGCTCAGGTGATTTTTCAGCTCAATACTTCTGGTTCCTAGAGAAGGAGAACAAAGGCATGTCAAGATAATGAAAATCCAACAGATGTGTCAATGGTTAGGTGCTCTGAGGAAGGTTTTAGGATGATTCACCATTGGGAGGCATTCACAGAAAGAACTCTCTTTTTGACTGATGGACTCCACTTAAGTACCTGAGGTATTAATCTTCTGGAATTGAGGCTGGCAAAATTGTTAAGAAGGTAGAATATGAGGAGGGAAGGCAGGGAGATACTCACGAAACCTCCATGCCTGGCTTCAATACACAGGAGGAGGAAAATCTGTTAAATCAAGATATAATAAGGAATAATGGAACACCACAAGCTAAAAAACTGGGTAAGGTTCAAAAGAAACAACTGAAATACTTGTACATGAATGTAAGGTATCTGGGCAATAAAATGGAGGAACTGTAACTACTGGTGCAGGAGGTCAAACCAGATATTTTAGGGATTACAGAAACATGGTGGAATAACATTCTTGACAGGAATATAGGTAATGAATAGTGTGTGCTGTTTAGGAAAGGTTAGAATAAAGGTAAAGGGGGTGGGGTACCATTGTACAACAAAGATGTACTGTAAAGGAATACAAAGTAATAGTATGGACAAAAGAGGATGTATTTGGGTTGAAATCGCTTTGGGGGAAGGATTGTGAAAGAAGTCCTTTTGGGATAGTGTTAGGGGTCTGTTTTAGACCCCCAGGGTCAGACTCGGATGTGGATAGTGATCTCTTTAATCTTCTTAGAGAAATACTTTTGGGAATTGTGTCATAATGGGAGATTTTAACTTCACAGATATAGATCAGAGAATAAATTATATTAATACTGGATGTGATAGATGACAGTTTTCTTCACGAAATTGTCACTGAATCAACAAGAGGCTATGTAATTTTAGTGAGGACTTCATAGGAAATAGCCTTGGATCAAGTGATCATGAATTTATTCAGTTTAAATTAAATGGAAAGATAAGATGCTAGTCATCTATGATTTCTTGATTTCAAAAGGGCAAACTGTGAAATTAAGGGAACTACTTAGAGAAGTCAGCTGGACTGAAGAGTTTAAGGACTTAAATGTAGGGAAGGCTTGGAATGTCTCCAAATCAGGTATATGAAAACTTCTTTAAAATTGCATCCCAAGAAAGGAGAAAAAACATGTAGGAAAAAGCTCCAGACCCAACTGAATGAAGAACCACCTAAAACAAGTTATTAGGAGTAAGCAGAGAGCCTATAGGGAATAGAAAAAGGGGCTGATCAGCAAAGAAAGCTACATCTTGGAGGTTAGAAAATGTAGGAATAAAGTGAGAATTTCTAAAGGTTCGACTGAATTAGCTCTTGCCAAGGAAATTAAAATAAATAATAAGAGACTTTATAGTTATATATAAAAAAGAGACTAAGGAAGGATGAAGCCAGGCTACTATGGAGGGAGAGGAGATGAAGGATAATCTAGGTATGGCCCCAAAGTTAAAGAGAGACCTCAATTTTTCAAGAAGGATAATAAGATGGAGCATGGGCGTGAAGGCAATTCACTTGATGGAAATGAGTGCCTGTAAATGGAAATTACCATATCTGATGTTGAAGAAAAACTTAGAGCTCAATGCATTTCAACTGGGGGGACTAGATTATTTTCATTCCAGAATATTGAAAGAACTGGCACATGAAATTACTAGTCCTGTGGCAAGGATTGGCTACAAGCATTGTCTTTGATGTGAGATCCAAGGTGAAAACTGACCTTGATAAGTCACTGGTCCTTTGAGACTATAAGTAACCTAAATATTTTGTGATCTTTGGTGTTAAGTGACCATTTATCAGAGAGTCAAGCTTGCCTGGGTGGCAATATGTTGAAATGCCCAAGAGGACTGTCTGTGACTCCATGTTAAGGCTGTATAGTGCCTGAGGAGTTTACCCTTGTTACTTGGTTGGTGAAATCTAAGTATAGAACTCACAACCAGGTTGGGATATGTGCTCTGCTTCTTAACATTCTGCCCTGAGGTTGGTATTCTTGCTCATGAGCCACTCCAGACAGCATGACAGGGCTTGCTTCCAGTTTGTCATATGTTCCTAACACTTTGCTTTGGGGTTTCTGCCAGCCAGGAAGGGATTTTTTTCCCCTCAGTGTATTCTGGAAGGGTATTTTTATGTCCTTCCTTTGAAACATCTGGGATGGCCACTGCTGAATATGGGACATTGGGCAGGGTGAGCTAGGGCTTTGAGGTGGCACTGAACAGTCTCTCTTTTTGGTGTTTGGCTGGCTTGCTGGCCCACGCTCTTAGGGTCTAGCCGATGGTCATATGCACAGTTGGGAAGGAATTACCCCACTGATCAGATTAGCACTGACCTTGGGGATTTTTTGCTGACTTCTGCAACACATGAGTGCTGGTCACTTGGATTATCTGGGTATATCTTACTTAATCATTTACCTATTATTGTTCATGCATCAAGCACTGGTGCACCTTGGTCCTTACCGTTCTCTGCTTATGGCACATAATAGTCTAGTCTTCTGTGTTTGTCATATTTCAGTCTAATTTTGATTGTTTGGTTTAGTGTGTGGAGTTGGATGGTGCTGATGGCCTGTGATATACTGGAGGTGAGACTAGATGATATTTTCCCTTCTGGCCTTATCTCTCTGACTCTAAATCCGTGGCAGTTTTGCTGTGAGGAAGGGACTGAGGCAATAATAAATGAGTCTGGCCCATGTGTTGTGATAACCAATTCATGGTTCGTGTGTACCACTTTAACACTGAAACCAATGGATGGAAATCAGTACACATGCCATTGCAGTGCAGAAGTGCAGTGCATTTGTGATGGGCTTCTACCACTATCCTTAGTCACCCTCAGAGAGTCTTACTTTGAGTCTAGTGATAAGTTTCAAGTATTCTGGGTTTAAAAAAAAAAAGTCAAGTGACAGGAATTACTGTTTTGCACAAACAAAATATAAAACACACATGGAATTTTGCTGAGAAAACACACATGTGTGTCAGTTTTAGGCTTAATAATCTTAACATTGTCCCTATATTTATATATCTAATGCGAGAATTGCTTCATCTGTCACTGAGATTCATCAACCTGAGAGCTGCAGCAAGGTGGCCGTTGGTGTAAATCCTGGCTGATTTGTAGGACTTCAGACCAAAAGGCACCATTGTGATCACCTAATCTGACCTCCTGCATGACACAAGCCATAGAATTTCATCCAATGATTCCCACAGTGGAGAGAATTATCTTCCCCAGCTATGTAAGCATTTGCTATCCAGTCCTGTTGAAATACAGCATATATTTGATCAAGACATACAGTCTCAATTTTGACTTCCAAGTGAAGATGAATTTCCTGCTTTCCTTGCTAAGCTATTCCAGTGGTTCCATCCTGTGTCTAATATGAATTTGTCTAATTTAATTGTCCAGCTGTTGGATCTTGTTTGCCTTTCACTGCTATGTTCAAGGCCACCCTAATGTCAGATAGCTTCTCTCTGTGTAGACAGTACTTAAGCCTGTTGTTGTTGTTTTTACTTAATGGTATTGCCCATTCCAGGACAAGGGCCTAATTGCACTAGGCATTGTATGAAGATGTACAATAATAAGGTGGCAGCCCCTGCCCCAGAAAGATCTCATCATTATGGCAAGATGCAGCAGGTGAGTAAGAGAAATAGAGGGGAAAGGAATGGTCTGATCACCCTAAAGCAATCATGCTGCCAGCCCCGGTAGTGTTTTTTGCATTGGGGGAGGGGGAAAGATCTCCTGCATGCAGAAGCCACTGCTGATACAGGTAGAAGAGACAAGTTTCAAGAGTTGCACCCCCCTGTCGTTAGTGAATAATCTGTGCCATATGAAAGTAGAGAATAATCAACAGGAGGCACTGGAGGGGGGATGAAGTCTCCCAAATCCCTTTCCTTACTTCCAGAAGTGCTCCGGCTACTGTCAGAAATGAGGGGTGGGGGAAATAGCTGAAGATGTTTTGGTGAAGCTGCTTCCCTGCCCATCTCTCTGCCAGCTGTCACCCAACTCTGTTAACAGCCCTTAAAACAACTGGCCACATGAGCAGCGCCTGTGAAAAGGCAGCTAATGCCCTCTTTATAGAGAGGTGGAGCAGATTGCCCCACCATCCTCTTGCCAGTAACAAGCATAGGTGGACCAGTATGGGGGAATGAAGCATAGACAGAACGAGGTTGGTGTGGGTTAGGGTGGTGTTGGTGGCTGTCGCAAGGGACAAGATACAGGAAGTTATGTTAGTGAGAGACTCTCTCTGGTGGGTTTTATGCCCTGGTGTACTTATTTAGTTATTGCTAGCTATGCAATGGTGTTCAAATCAGAACAGGAGTTTGCCAACACTAATACAAGTTTCCAAAAGCTTTTGTGTTTTTACTGAGGAAGGATATTTTTAACTAGGATATGTTGTAACATTAATTAAAATGCTTGTACAAGGGCCAATGTGTTCTATTGAAATGTTTGTTTAAAAAAATACAGATGGTCGCTAATAAGAATGTGTAAGTGTACTGTAAGACAGGTAGCTTTGTTTTAAAATTATATATATAAAAAATACAGTTGTTTGAAAGGTGCATGTTCTACTACACAAAGCCTGATTCAATGCCCATTGAAGTCAATGGAAAGACTCCCATTGACTGTCATGGGAGCTGGATCATGACCGTGAAGAATTCCCACGCTATTGGCAAAGACAGTGAAAGCTACCCTCTACAGCAGGGGTCAGCAACCTTCAATACATGGCCCATCAAGATAATCCGCTGGCGGGCTGCGAGAATTTTGTGTACGTTGACTGTGCGCAGGCACAGCCCCCCGCAACTCCTAGTGGCCGCGGTTCACCATTCCCGGCCAATAGGAGCTGCAGTGGGCCATGCCTGCAGATAGTACATATAAACAAAATGTCTTGTGGCCCGCCTGTGGATTACTGTGATGGGCCGTGTGCCAAAGGTTGCTGACTCCTGCTCTATGGGCTGAATCATAAACAAAGAAACAACAGGCAGCCTCTAAGGATGAGGGAGCATTCAGTCTGTGACCTTTCTGCTGAGATTGCTAGGTGTCAACTGGTATCAGGTATGGTGATGGCTTTATGAAACAGAAACTTCTGCACTAGAACTGGACTGAGGTTACCAATTCATTTCCTATTCATTAGGTCATTGAAGAGCAATCGTGCAGCATCCACTTTTGAACTGATCCCCTTGTAGCTTTAACTAATTCCCCATCCCGATGGTGAGGGTTTTACACCTACTTTAATCTGTGAGAGTTCAGGCCCCAAGATTGAACAGAGAGGTTATTGATAAAAGAGGGATCCACGGAATACAACAGACACTACATAGTGCTCTTGCTAAAATCATTACTTTTATTAACCAACCAACCAATGTACACGCTGCAATGTGGTAAATGAGAGACCAATACAGAATGCATAATATTTGTATTGCTCACACTGTGCCTTGTGGAAAAACCTGAAATGTTAATGGCCATGAGGATGAGGACTATCATCACCATATCCTCCTGTTATCTCCCCCACATCAAAGCATGCAGGTTGTGATACAGCTTTTATAATAATTGGGCTGTTGCCTGCTTTGGTTCATATGTATTTTTGAAGGTTTTAACCTTTTCTTTATTTGAACTTCCACACCCCACTACTTTTGGGGTATGCCATTTTTCACAGGCTAACTCATTAATTCCCCTTACACTCATTAACACTTATGTCACTTTATCGCCATAGTAACAGGCAGTTACCTTAAGGAAGTCTCTAACATTTCACCCTTGCTACCAGTAGTCATCTTTAAGGCCACGTCCAGACTAGGAATTAAAATCGATTTTAGATACGCAACTTCAGCTACGAGAATAACGTAGCTGAAGTCGAATTTCTAAAATCGAGGTACTCACCAGTCTGGACGGGGCGGCATCGATGTCCGCGGCTCTCCGCGTCGATTCCGGAACTCCGTTCGGATTGATGGAGTTCCGGAATCGATGTAAGCGCGCTCGGGGATCGATACACCGCGTCCAGACTAGACGCGATATATCGATCCCCGAGCAATCGATTTTAACCCGCCGATGCCGCGGGTTAGTCTGGACGAGGGCTAAGTGTCTGCTAATCTCTTGTAACATTATTATCCAAACTCAGTAGTTAACTTTCAAAACATCAGCATATCACAAACAGAGACACAAACTCAGTGGGATTATTATTAATTTATGTATGCTAATTTGTTCTAAATCCTAATTTTGCTAAACTAAATATTTTACCGGCCTGTAGGCCCTGTAATACAATATTAATAATGCTTATATTCCACCTCTGTATCCTAAATATACCTGATGCCTTTTATCCTTTGCTACAACCTGGAGGTAAGACACTGTTATTTCATTACAAATCCTCTAAACTCTCTCTAGTCTCCCTTAAGCAGTATGTGTTTAAAATCAATATAATCTCCCTTTAGCACCCCTGAACCAAAATCACATAATAAAAACAATGCTGCAGAGTTTGGCTCAAAGGGAGGCATTAGAGATGAAGCTGATGAATTTCAAATTCATATCTATTCACTTGATGCCAGAGGTCAGGATATTGTACATCCTGTATCTCAGAGCTTTTGGTGCTCCAAACAAGAATCAATTATATTGCCGCAAAGAGGACCACAGGTAGTGAGGAAAACCCCTTCTAAAAGTCTCTATCAAACTGACAGTTTTTGAACTTCACATAAAAGACAAGATGGCAATGGAAGCACAGAGTGATGGTGTTTGACTCTCTGTTACTGGGATCTCTAAATCATTCTCCAACTACTGTGTGATCTGTACATGTGCTTATCAAATCCCATATGTTTCCATGACAGTAATGTGCAGTTAACCCAATCAATAGTATGCTGATTGGAGTGGATCCTTTTTTTTCCCCCTTTTTTTGGGGTGGGGTGGGTGGGTAGGCATATGTTCACTAAGATAGAAATATACAAAATTGTGGGTTTTTTCTTTCATTCATTATCTGTCATTGCAATATCTGCCAGTCAAGCATATGATGTTTCACTGAGGATTAATGACCAAAGGGGTGTTGTTGACCATGGTGAGAAAAGAACTATTAACACCAGCAAGTGCTCTATTTCCCTGGAAAATTCCCTGTGGTTGTTGAAAGAGTGGTTGTTACTAGAGTGACCACTCTTTAATGTGAAAAATAATCCTTGTAGCTATTTTCTTTGGTAATCGTCCATCATTACTAGGTAATGGAATGTAACTCTGTTGTCAGAGGACTAGCATCTGATGACAGCAACAGTGAATTTGTCCCAGTAAGTTTAAATACTGCCCTTCCTATGCCAGTAGCCAATCCAAATTATAATTGTACTGCAGCCAACCCAAATGATAACTGTATTTTTAATAATGGTCTGTCATTAGACCTAGCTTTCCTTTATTATCTGTTTAAATCAGCACACTTAGGAATCCCCCCTTCATTTGATACTCCTGAGGGAGTTCTGCACCAAAAAATTAAAAATTCTGTGCAAAAAAAAAACTGTCCACAATATTTCAAAATTCTGCATATTTTATTTTTCAATAAATAAACGTGGAGGCTCCAGCATGGTAGTGGGGAGCACAGGCCACTGGCTGCACGGAGGTGGGAGATCACCCTGCAGCCCTCCTATCCCCTCCCCTCTGGGACATGAACTTGGCAGTGAGGCTGCACCCGACCCTGACACAGCATAAGGGCCAAGCCTGCCTGAGAAACACCACGAGGCCCTGCCCCACCAAGCCAGGTGCACAGAGTCTCACACACATGCCCAGCCCTGACCTCAGGGGTGGAAGAGGCAGGCTCAGCCTGGCAGGATCTTAGTGTGGGGGTGCGGATCCAGGTGTGGGGTGAGAGGGTTCTATGGGGGGAAATCTGGGTGTGGGTGGCTTAGTGGGAGGTCTGGGTGTGGGGAGTATCCAGATGCACAAGGGCTTGGTGGTGGTTCCAGGTGCAGGGAGAATGGGACTCTACAGGGGGTCCAGGTGAAGGTGGTTGGGAGGGACGGTCTGGGTGTGGGGGGATGGGGCTTGGCAGTGGAATCTGAGAGGGACAGGCTCAGTGGGGGGGTCCGGGTGCTGGAGAAGTGGGATTTGGTGGGGTGGGAGTCTGGGTGCATCTGTTTGGGGCTCAGTGGGGTGGGAGTCTGGATGCAGGGGATTCATTGGAGTGGTACAGGTGCAGGGAGATGTGCTTGTTGGGGTGGGTTTTGAGTGCAGCAAACTTAGCAGGGGATGGTGTAGATGCAGGGGGGTCTGAGTGTAGGGGAACTCCAGAAGAGGGGATGAGGCTTGGGGGGGTGGTTCTAGGTGCAAGGGCCTCAGTTGGAAAGTTCTGGGTGCTGGGAAAGTGAGGCTTGGCGTGGGGCATCTGGTTATAGGGGAGTCCATGTGGACAGGGAGCAGCTCTCTATATAGTGACCTATCCACCTGCAGCTGAGGAGTGATGGGGACAGGAGATGGTGGGCAGTGCTGAGCTTTCTATAGCTGGTGGAGGTTTCTGGGGTAGGTCTGGCCTGGACCCAGCCACTCCTTGCAGGGGAAGGGGAAATCTCGTCCTGCCGAGCAGGACAAGCAGCTGAGCCCAGAGCAGGGTAGGAGCCACTGGCCCTCCCCAGCCATGCCCTCCACCCACACACAGTGATTTCTCTCTCCGCTGGCTGCTCTGGGCACCCAAAACAATGCACTGGCACTGCTGGGGAGGGGTGCATGACTGTTCTTGTGGCTTCCCTTTGCTTCCCTGTCAGAAATCGTTTTTCTTTGGGGAAGCAAAGAAATCTGTGGGGAACATGAATTCCCCTAGGAATGCTTGTCATTTATTTAGCTTTGCCCATGCCAATTCATTTCATAAGAGGCGTTCAGAATGATTCTAGCAGACAGAAAAGTAGCACCTCTGTGATCTATTTATAGAGTGGATTAGGAGATGTGAAGCAAGGATTTCGCTTGCAGGGGCAGGGATGGAGGGGAATGATTTAGGACTGAGTTGAAGGCATGTCAATTGACCCTTGTCTTTTCAAAAGTAAAGGGAGTTTTTAATTACCTGAATCTTCTGAGAAAGAAAAGTACCTACCTGTGGCACAGAGCTAATGGCTTCACAAATATCCAGTAATAATAACAATACAGCTGTATCCTTCTACTCATCAAGAAATTAGTTTTTCCAGTACTTCACAGTAAATGAAATTTGGCTCGTTCACCTCATGGTCATCTAGTTCATTATAAGTAAATATTTCTTTCAAAATCTATGGGTAAATACCAAACCCTATGTGCGTGCATTGTCACAGAAGGGTCAATTGTATAACTCTAGATATTGTGACAAAGCTCCTCCTCTACCTTGGTGGGTCCTGTGCTTATTGGCAGATTTGCTCACCTCAGTGATCTTCCCCACAGTCTGAATCAACTCCTCCTGTATCTGATCAGGAGTTGGGAAGTTTGGGGGGAACCTGGGCCCGCCCTCTACTCCGGGTTCCAGCCCAGGGCCCTGTGGATTGCAGCTGTCTATAGTGCTTCCTATAACAGCTGCATGACAGCTACAACTCCCTGGGCTACTTCCCCATGGCCTCCTCCAAACACCTTCTTTATCCTCACCACAGGACCTTCCTCCTGGTGTCGGATAACGCTTGTACTCTGTACTCCTCCAGCAGCACACCCTCTCACTCTCAGCTCCTTGTGCCTCTTGCTCCCAGCTCCTCATACGCACTTCCTCTCCTCTGGCTCCACCCACCCCCACCTGACTGGAGTGAGCTCCTTTTTAAACCCAGGTGCCCTGATTAGCCTGCTTTGATTGGCTGCAGGTGATCTAATCAGCCTGTCTGCCTTAATTGGTTCTAGCAGGTTCCTGATTACTCTACTGCAGCCCCTGCTCTGGTCACTCAGGGATCAGAAAACTACTTATCCAGTGACTAGTGTATTTGCCCTCTACCAGACTCCTGAACCCCACTGGTTTGGGTCTGTCACACTATGTATTTCCAAGCTTCAGCAAACAGAAAAACATTTCAAAATAGAAGTGAGAAGATCTATATGGTTAGAATTTACAAGTACACCTCTACCCCGATATAACACTGTCCTCGAGAGCCAAAAACTCTTAGTGCGTTATAGGTGAAACTGCGTTATACCGAACTTGCTTTAATCCGCCTGAGTGCTGCTTTACCGCCTTGTATCCAAATTCATGTTATATTGGGTCACGTTATATCAGGGTACAGGTGTGTATGCACACACTGCAAACTTTGGCCTTGATTCTACAAGCTGTTCCCTATAAGAAGACTTCTGGACCCGTGCGCGACCCCATTGTCTTAATGGGTCTATTTTCCTTGAGATATTATTTCTGGTTTCATTTTGGGGTGGAATTATGATTTGTAGGCCATACGATGCTGTAGCAGGGGAATCTGTCTATGAATGGCATCTCCCCCAAGCAGGGCTGGATTAAGGCAAGGGCTTTAGGGGCTGCAGGCAAGGGCCCCGGCTCAAGAGGGGCCCCGCAAAAGTAAATCATAGGCAGTGATCTACGGGCCGCTAAAAGGGGCGGTCAGGCAGGCTGCCTGCCTGCTACGGCCCCATACCAGTCCCAGAAGCAGCCAGCTGCTGGCACGTCTCTGGCACGCTGCTGGCAGTGCAGTGGGGGAGGCAACTCTGTGCGCTGCCCCACCCCCACACCATCCTCACAGCTCCCATTGGCCGGGAACCAGCCAATGGGAGCTATAGGGGTGGCGCTTGCGGGCACAGCAGCACACACAGACCCACTGCCCCCTTCCCTTCAGGGACCGTAGAGATGTGCCAGTAGCCAGCCACTTCTGGGAGCAGTGTGGGGCTATGGCAGGCAGGCAGCCTGAGCCCTGCTGTGCCAACGGCCGGGAGCAGCCTGTGGTAAGCGCCTTCCAGCTGGAGCCTACACCTCACACCCCCTCCTGTACCCTAGCCCCCTGCCCCAGTCCGGAGCCCCCTACTGCATCCAAACTACCTTCCAAACCCCGCACCTTTTCCTGCACCCAAACTCCCTACCCCAGATCAGAATCCCCTCCTGCACCCAAACTCCCTCCCAGACTCCACACCCTCTCCTGCACCCAAACTCCCTCCCAGGAAAAAGATTTGTGTAACTTTAGCACTGTCATGACCAAGATGGCGTCTGCTCTGCAGGCAGCTCTGGCCAAGAGAAGGCATGTGCAGGAATGCAGCAGGAGAAATCCCTTCCAGCTCAAGGGCACCTGTTCCAAACCCCCCAGAGTGAACACACCCACCCACAGGAAAAGTACAATGGATATAACAAAGGGAAATATTTATTTACAGAGGGATGAGAGGAGAAAAACAATTAAGGGGAAATATAGAGGGAGCAGTAAAACAGGGTTGCATCCAAACCAAGGCCCCATTGGCCCAGTGGTAACACAGTCTGGAAGGGCAGACACTGAGCAATGTGTCTGCACACGGAGTTCAGGAGTCCTGAGCAAAGTTCCAGTCCAGTGGTGAATCTTGGGTGCTCCTGGTCGTCTTCGGCGCCAGTGAACTTTCCCCCAATAAACCCCTCCGGTGCCCTCTTCTGCCGCTGTCTGCAAAGCCACAGAGCGACCACCTCCCCACTCCACTAGCTAGCAGCCTCCCTCCTTGTTCCCAGTGCAGAGTCACAAGCCCCAGTACTCACAGCCCCATGCAGCTCTGGGCAGCCGTGATACTGGGTTCAGATCTGGCCTGTCCTGCTCGGTTAATTCCTCCCTGGCACAGGGCTCCTCCTGGCTTCTGTCCTGGGATGTCCCTGATCAGCCACCCTGTCCTTCCCAGGCTTCAGGTGGGTTCTCTGCTGCTTCACTTTCTGAGGCCTGCGGGCTGCAGCCCTTCTCTGTCTCCAACTCCGGAGCCACACCCTTGAGTTTCCCCCCTTTCTCTCACTGCTCCCCCTCCCTTCTTAGGAAAAAGATTTAAAGGGGCCATGCTTTCTAAACCCTAAAGGAGTTACATTTGTATACAGGGGCCCCACAAAATCTAATGGCCCCGGGCCCACAGGAGAGTTAATCCAGCCCTGCCTTGCAGCACCCTTGCATATTAGGAACACTGGACTGGCCTGCACAGCAAAGAAAACCCACGTCTGGCCCATGCCAACTGACTTGGGTCTCAACGCTCGGGCTGTGGAGCCGCTTCATTGCTACATAGGCTTCTGGGCTTGGGCTAGAGCCCAGGTTCTAGGACCCTTCCACCCTGAAGGTTCTAGGACCCTTCCACCTTTCCAGCCCCAAAGCCCGAGGGCCAGCTGTGGGTTTTCTTTGCTGTGTAGACATACCCCAAGTTGCCATGTTTCCACAGGGACCAAACCAGTCATTTCTGATTTAAGGCCAGTTTTTCTATTGTGTCTGATTGCAGAAAATGGTTACCATCTTATTTAAATGATGCAAAATGCCCTTTGTTGTCCTGTTCAAAGCTGATAGAGACACCTGAGGAAAGAGGAATTAGTGTTTGTTCTGTGTTTGTGTAGCATCTAACACAATAGTGTCCCACTTCTTGAATAGAGCTCTTAGGTGGTATGGTCGTAAAAATAATAACCAACTGTAATGATAGTTTTCAAAAATTCAGATCACCTTAAATTTAAGTTTCTTAAGAGAAATGGAACCCAAGAAGATAAAATCTCAGATTTTTTTTTCGCATGAGAATATTGAAGAATGGGGATAAGCACATTGAAACCAGTGGTACCTAACAAGTTGCAAACTCTTCCAAATCACGTTCATACATATTTAAAAAGTTATTAAACTTGTTAAAGAATGAGCATGGCCTTTTCCTCTAATATAAATATTTCATACTTAAATATTTTATGAGGTCACAACACGTTGCAAGACTGGAAATCGCTCTTTTCAGAGTCTGATTGAAGTGAATCACTGGGGAAATGTGCTTATCCTAAAACTAGTATGGTCAGATCTGCTACAATGGGGTTTGTGTTTTATTATTATTGTTTTAGTAAGACTCTATTGAATCTGGCACATTTTGTTTGCACTTCAGGATGGTAGGCAAGTTTTGATATATAAGAGGAAAAGTTTCTATACATAATATTATTATTTCTCTAGTATATCAGCCTAACTGTTTCTGGTAGGTACTTGGATAAGTAGCATTAGGGCATGAATAGCTGAGGAATATGCTTTCCTTTCACATTTCAGAGTACAGGGCTTGAGGCAACTAGCTCTTAACGTAGAGAAGTAGTTCTTAGTGACCCAGAGTCAAATTTTGGTGCTGCTGGTTGGACACAGCTGGAGTTAAGAATTAGGGGCCAGATTATCCCTCCCATGGAAATATTCACAGGAGGAAGCTGGGGGGAGACAAACTCAGATCCTTCTCTTGCGCAACTGTCTCTTACAAAATTGTAAATTTCTTGTTTACAATTCCTCTGGTGGTCAAGTTAGGGTGACCAGACAGCAAATGTGAAAAATCTGGGGGGGGGAGGGTTAATAGGAGCCTATATAAGAAAAAGACCCCAAAATCGGGACTGTCCCTACAAAATTGGGATATCTGGTCACCCTATCGTCAATGACTCATAATGGTCACTTAATGCCCACCACTGGAGAGCTAGCAGTGGGCATCTCCCAAACATATTTCAATGACAACCATACAGCAAAATCTCATAACTTCATACACACTCATGATATACATATTTTGACAGAACAGTGAGTTTCAGAAGATCATGACCTTTCACATGATATCTTACATGGCATGCTTTGTATGAAGTATCACAACCTTATATACATGATGAATACGGGGAGTTATAGGGTGCTACTTTGAGGTCCAGTGCGTCACAATTGTATAGTGCTAGTTGTATTCTGGAAGGCAATTGGTTAATTATTTAATATAAAAATTTTAGTCTTAAGCATAGTACTGGATCTGTCTAGGTGTCTTCCATGAAGCCCACAGAACTTTTGTTATAGGGGTGTGTAGTGAGCCGGTGTGGCTCCCCTCCTGCCCAGGAGAGGGAGCGCCCAGCCAGAAGCCTGAGTGGGCGGGGCTAAGGAGCGGTGAGCCCACCCCTCAGAGGGTCAGGCGACGACCCGGAAGTACAAAAGCCGGCTGTCAGAGCTCAGTTGGAGCCCAGGCGCCGCCGGGAGCAGACCTGCTGCAGGGAGCTCGAGACTGGGAACCCTCTAGGGCCCCGGGCAGCCGCCCTGACTGGCCGGAGCTGCCCCATGCCTGCTACTTGGAGGAGCTGCTGGAGCTTCCCTGTGCCTACTACCCGGAGGAGCCGCTGGAGCCCCCCCGGCCCTGCTGTTACCCAGAGGAACCGCCGGAGCAAGCCAGCCCGGACTTCCCTGAGGAACTACCCGACCTACCACCCAGCCCTGGCCGCGAGGAGCCCATGCTGCTGGACTACCCAGGGGCGACCCTACGGACCAGGTAGGCCCTGAGGGGGAGGTCGGAAGTAGCCTGGGGGCAGCCGACTCCGGTCAGGCTGCAGCCATATCCAAGCCTATGTCAGTGTGTTGCGGGCAGGATCCCCACTGACGCAGCAGCGGACCGTCTGCTACTGTTAGGGCCCCGGGCTGGGACGCAGTGGAGTGGGTGGGCCTGCGTCCCCCCTGCCACCCCGCTTACGGGTGGCAGTCTCCCCCTCTCCCCGGTGCCCAGGCCTACGGGCCGGGGCTTCTAGACTGAGTGCTTTGCCCAGCCCTGAGCCAGAAGGGCCTGAGCTTTGTGACTCTGCGTTTGGTGCCCCGCCCGAACTTAGGGCTGGGCCCTTTTAGACTGTATTGCTGCTCAGCCCTGAACCAGAGGACTTGAGGTTCCTAAACCCTGTGCGTTGCTCAGCCCTGAACCAGAAGGGCCTAAGCTCCCTTTAGACTCTGTATTGCTGCTCAGCCCTGAAGCAGAGGGCCTGAGCCCCTACTGACTCTGTATTGCTGCTCAGCCCTGAAGCAGAGGGCCTGAACCCCCTGTGACTCTGTATTGTTGCACTGCCCCGAATCCGGGGCCGGAGCCTTGTGCTTTGGTGTTCATCGCCCCAGGACCTTCCCGGCTCGACAGCGTGTAGGAAGCCGTTGTGGCTCCCCTCCGCCCCTCAGGGAGGGTCGAGCCCTGGTCCCACACCTTTACACGTGGCACCTTACCAGGGACCGGAAGCCCCTGTGAGAAGGGGCCGGAAAGGGGGCACTGTCCACCCCCTCCCAGCAAAGAGCATGGACTTGGAGCGGTTGTTCCAGCTGCTGGGGGAGAGCCAGGAGCGGCAGCAGGCGTCCCAGCTGCAGCAGCAGCAATAGCGAGATGCTGCCCATCTCCTACAGCAGCAGCAGCAACACGCGGCTCAGCTCGAGCAACAGCAGCAGCTGGTGCAGCAACTTGGAAACCAACTGCAGCAGCTCGTGGTCACCTTACCCCGCCCCGCCGATGGGCCAGCAAGGGAGGGCGCTGGGGGGCCGTGCTCGGCCGCCCCCCTACAACTTACCAAGATGGGTCCAGACGATCACCCGGAGGCCTTCTCGTTCACCTTTGAACGCATGGTCCTCGTCACGGGGTGGGCCTGAGACCAATGGGCCACTCTCTTGGCCTCCTACTTGGCCGGAACGGCCCAGACGGCCTACCGCGGACTAGTGGTGGAGGAAGCCAGAGACTGTGACTGGGTAAAAGCCGCAATTCTGGACACCTTGGACGTCAGCCCTGAGACCTTTCGGCAGCGGTTCCAGAGCCAGACATACCCTGCGGGCGCCCGACCGCAGCTGGTGGCCCAAACCTTGAAGGAGGCATGTCGGCGGTGACTGCAGCCGGAAGCCAGGACGGCCGAGGAGGTAACCGAACAGGTCGTCCTGGAGCAGTTCATCAACACTTTGCCTGCCCGGGGGAGGGCCTGGGTGCTCCGCCACCAGCCGGCGATGTTGGCTGCGGCCGTCTCACTTATGGAGGGCTTCCTCGCTGCAGAAGCCTCCATGGGACCCACCTTCCAGCCTCCCAACTCGCAACCCGAACACCCCAACGGTAAGAGGAAGGGGAGCCCCCTGACCAGGCCACGGCACCCGGGTCGCGGACCAGACACCCAGCCAGGGTCCCAGGTCCAGCGCCCAGATTCAACCCCTTGGCCCGCAGCGACGCCCCCTGGCCAGGGGCCCCCAAGGGCCTGTTGGAGCCCTCCACAAAGCCTGAGGACGGCAGCCTCCCAGGGCGGGCGCCCCGAGCTCGGCCCCTGCTTCGGCTGCGGAAAGACGGGGCCCCTCCAGCGAGACTGCTCAGAGATGGATTGTAGCTTCAGGCAAGTCTGTGCAGGGAACGCTCGGGCCTGACTGCCACAGACCCCCAAGCTCACAGTCCCGGTGGTCGTTGGAGACCAAGCCACACGGGCCTTAATTGACTCTGGCTGCTGCCAAACGTTGGTCCGCCAAGCATTGGGACCCCCAGCCGACCCTGGCTTGGGGCCGATACACTTGCAGTGTATCCATGGGGACGTTGGCCCTACCCGAGCGCCTGAAACCCGCTAACGGTAGCTGGCGTCACCCCACAGCTGGTGGTTGGCTTAGCTCCACGACTAGCGTACCCAGTAATCCTGGGGCGGGACTGGCCCGCCTTCGAGGAGTCCTCCGGTCGATGCCGGCGATGAAGCTGACCCCCGGTTGCCCCCGCCAGAGGCCACAGAGGCGGACGAGGAGGCCGAGAAGGAGGCAGCCGGTGAGCCGTGGAGCGAGCCCACACCCGAGCCCCACCTTGACACTGACTTCTGCTGGGACCAGCGGGTGGACCCTACCCTCAGTCGGGCCTATGAGCAACTCGCGGCAGTCAATGGGGCCGTTATTGATCTGCAGCAAGCAACCCAGTGGCCCCACTTCAAGCTGCGCCGGGACCATCTCTACCGGGTGGACCGGGACCCTCGCACGCGGGAACCTCAGATGCAGCTGCTGGTGCCACTGTGTCACCGCCGGGCCGTGATGAACTTGGCCCACGATGTGCTGGCCACCGGGCACCTAGGACATGAAAAATCCCTCGCCTGGATCTTGGCACGGTTCTTTTGGCCCGGGATCTACCAGGACGTGAAGCGTTACTGCAACTCCTGCCCAGAGTGCCAGCTAGCCACTCCATCCCGGGTACCCAAGGCCCCCCTGGTCCCCATGCCCCTGATGGAGATGCTGTTCGAACGGGTGGCCATGGACCTGGTAGGCCCGCTCCCGAAGAGCACTGCCATCTTCCAGTATGTCTTGGTTCTCGTGGACTATGCCTCCCGCTTCCCAGAGGCCATTCCACTGCGGAGCATCACGGCCCAGGTTATCGCGGGGGAGCTGGTGAAGATCTTTGCGCGAGTGGGCTTACCCAAAGAGATCTTGACCAACCAAGGTACCAATTTTACCTCCCGGCTGCTAAAGCAGGTCTGTGAGCTCCTGGGGGTTAAACAGCTCCGCACCTCCATGTACCACCCGCAGGCAGACGGGCTGGTGGAGTGGTTTAATCAAACCCTCAAGGAGATGCTGCGGAAGTTCCCCCCGGAGGAGCTATGCCACTGGGATCAGTTCCTTCTGCCTCTGCTATTAGCCGTCCGGGAGGTCCCCCAGTCATCGACGAAGTTCTCCCCGTTTGAACTGCTGTACAGGCGCAGGCCGGGAGGCCTTCTGGACGTAATGCGGGAGACCTGGGAAAGGTCTGCTTCCCCGACCCAGGGCCTCCTGACGTACGTCCTCCAACTACAGGAGTATCTCGCTCGGGCGGGGGCCCTGGCGCGCGAGAACTTGAGGACAGCCCAGAAGTGACAGGGGCGAGCCTACAACCGGGAAGCGCAGGTATGGGAGTTTTCTTCTGGGAACCGGGTCCTACTTCTCCTGTCCTCGAGAAAGTCAAAGTTATTGGCCTGCTGGCAGGGACCCTACGAAGTCACCCAGAAGGTGGGACCTACGAGGTTCGCCAACCGGACAGACGCAAAGGGACAGAACTCTACCAGGTCAACCTGCTAAAGCCCTGGCACAACCGGGAGGGTCTGCTAATCGACCCTTACCTGCCGGAACTGGGTCCCCAGGCACCCCAGACAGAAGACCCCGAGGCACCCCTGCTTGGCGGCTTGCTCACGGAGGAGCAGCGCAAGCAGGCCAACTGTCTCCTGTGGGCTTTCCGGAGAACTTTTACGGCGCCACCGGGATACACGACTCTGGCCTGCCACATGATCCAGACCGAGCCGGGGAAGGTCATCCGAGAAACAACCCGGCCATTGCCGTACCGGATGTGCCAAGAGGCCGAGGAGGAGGTCCAGGCCATGTTGGCCTTGGGGGTTATCGAGCCTTCCTGAAGTGAATGGCGCAGTCCAGTGGTCTTGTTGCCCAAACCAGATGGCACCTGCCAGTTCTGTATCGACTTCTGAAGGGTAAATGCCATCTCTCGCTTCGACGTCTACCCGATGTCCCGCGTGGATGAGCTGCTGGGCCGCCTCAGGGAAGCCCAGTTTATTACCACCTTGGACCTCAGCAGAGGCTACTGGCAGATCCCGCTCGATGAGGCCTCGAAAGAAAAGACAGCCTTTGCCACCCCATCGGGACTTTACCACGTCATCTAGGTAGGCGGCTGCATAATCACGATGCAATCGTAATAGGTGGTCCATTCATCACTGGAAGGTCGCCGGGGCCCCATGGAGACCGAAAGGCATTCGAGTGAACTGGTAATCTACAGCTGTCACTGGGAAGACCACCTGAACCGGGTTGCCGTGGTCCTAATGTCCCTGCGGCAGGCGGGTTTGACGGCCAACCCCAAGAAATGCCGCATAGCCTGACAGGAGACTACGTACCTCAGCTATACCATTGGAGGAGGACGAGTAAAACCCCTTGTGGGAAAGGTACAAGCCCTCACGGACTGCCCGACACCGACGACGGAACGCCATGTACGGCAATTCCTGGGCCTCGTCAGATATTATCGGCGATTTATCCCGCAGTTCGCTTCCATCACAGCTCCTCTAACCGAGCTGCTGACCAAGAACAGCCCCCGACAGGTATGGTGGACCCTGGAGTGCGAAGCAGCCTTTAGGACGCTCCAGAGATGCCTGTGTCAGGAGCTGGTCCTGTACAGCCCAGACTTCAGCCGGAGGTTTATCCTTCAAACGGACATGTCAGAGGTGGGTTTGGGTGCTGTCCTGTCCCAAGAAGTGGATGGAAGAGACCACCCGGTGCTGTACCTTAGCCGGAAATTATTCCCTCTGGAGCGAAACTATGCCGTGATAGAAAAGGAGGCCCTCGCCATGAAATGGGCCTGCGACGCCCTCCGGTTTTTAATCCTCGGCGCCCCGTTCATGCTGGTCACGGACCATGCCCCCCTCCAATGGTTGATGTGCATGAAGAACAACAACACCCGTCTCATGCGCTGGTATCTGGCCTTACAGCCCTATGCATTTACCATTCAGCATCGGGCAGGTAAAGACCATGCCAACGCGGACTTTCTATCCCTCCTCGGGGGGATGGAAGAGCCTGGCCCAGACAAGCGGGAGCCAGACTTGAGGAGGGGGGCATGTAGCGAGTCGGTGTGGCTCCCCTCCTGCCCAGGAGAGGGAGCGCCCAGCCAGAAGCCTGAGTGGGCGGGGCTAAGGAGCGGTGAGCCCACCCCTCAGAGGGTCAGGCGACGACCCGGAAGTACAAAAGCCGGCTGTCAGAGCTCAGTTGGAGCCCAGCCGCCGCCGGGAGCAGACCTGCTGCAGGGAGCTCGAGACTCAGAACCCTCTAGGGCCCCGGGCAGCCGCCCTGACTGGCCGGAGCTGCCCCATGCCTGCTACTTGGAGGAGCCGCTGGAGCCCCCCCGGCCCTGCTGTTACCCAGAGGAACCGCCGGAGCAAGCCAGCCCGGACTTCCCTGAGGAACTACCCGACCTGCCACCCAGCCCTGGCCGCGAGGAGCCCATGCTGCTGGACTACCCAGGGGCGACCCTACGGACCAGGTAGGCCCTGAGGGGGAGGTCGGAAGTAGCCTGGGGGCAGCCGACTCCGGTCAGGCTGCAACCATATCCAAGCCAATGTCAGTGTGTTGCGGGCAGGATCCCCACTGACGCAGCAGCGGACCGTCTGCTGCTGTTAGGGCCCCGGGCTGGGACGCAGTGGAGTGGGTGGGCCTGCGTCCCCCCTGCCACCCCGCTTACAGGTGGCAGTCTCCCCCTCTCCCTGGTGCCCAGGCCTATGGGCCGGGGCTTCTAGACTGAGTGCTTTGCCCAGCCCTGAGCCAGAAGGGCCTGAGCTTTGTGACTCTGCGTTTGGTGCCCTGCCCGAACTTAGGGCTGGGCCCTTTTAGGCTGTATTGCTGCTCAGCCCTGAACCAGAGGACTTGAGGTTCCTAAACCCTGTGCGTTGCTCAGCCCTGAACCAGAAGGGCCTAAGCTCCCTTTAGACTCTGTATTGCTGCTCAGCCCTGAAGCAGAGGGCCTGAGCCCCTACTGACTCTGTATTGCTGCTCAGCCCTGAAGCAGAGGGCCTGAACCCCCTGTGACTCTGTATTGTTGCACTGCCCCGAATCCGGGGCCGGAGCCTTGTGCTTTGGTGTTCATCGCCCCAGGACCTTCCCGGCTCGACAGCGTGTAGGAAGCCGTTGTGGCTCCCCTCCGCCCCTCAGGGAGGGTCGAGCCCTGGTCCCACACCTTTACACGTGGCACCTTACCAGGGACCGGAAGCCCCTGTGAGAAGGGGCCGGAAAGGGGGCACTGTCCACCCCCTCCCAGCAAAGAGCATGGACTTGGAGCGGTTGTTCCAGCTGCTGGGGGAGAGCCAGGAGCGGCAGCAGGCGTCCCAGCTGCAGCAGCAGCAATAGCGAGATGCTGCCCATCTCCTACAGCAGCAGCAGCAACACGCGGCTCAGCTCGAGCAACAGCAGCAGCTGGTGCAGCAACTTGGAAACCAACTGCAGCAGCTCGTGGTCACCTTACCCCGCCCCGCCGATGGGCCAGCAAGGGAGGGCGCTGGGGGGCCGTGCTCGGCCGCCCCCCTACAACTTACCAAGATGGGTCCAGACGATCACCCGGAGGCCTTCTCGTTCACCTTTGAACGCATGGTCCTCGTCACGGGGTGGGCCTGAGACCAATGGGCCACTCTCTTGGCCTCCTACTTGGCCGGAACGGCCCAGACGGCCTACCGCGGACTAGTGGTGGAGGAAGCCAGAGACTATGACTGGGTAAAAGCCGCAATTCTGGACACCTTGGACGTCAGCCCTGAGACCTTTCGGCAGCGGTTCCAGAGCCAGACATACCCTGCGGGCGCCCGACCGCAGCTGGTGGCCCAAACCTTGAAGGAGGCATGTCGGCGGTGACTGCAGCCGGAAGCCAGGACGGCCGAGGAGGTAACCGAACAGGTCGTCCTGGAGCAGTTCATCAACACTTTGCCTGCCCGGGGGAGGGCCTGGGTGCTCCGCCACCAGCCGGCGATGTTGGCTGCGGCCGTCTCACTTATGGAGGGCTTCCTCGCTGCAGAAGCCTCCATGGGACCCACCTTCCAGCCTCCCAACTCGCAACCCGAACACCCCAACGGTAAGAGGAAGGGGAGCCCCCTGACCAGGCCACGGCACCCGGGTCGCGGACCAGACACCCAGCCAGGGTCCCAGGTCCAGCGCCCAGATTCAACCCCTTGGCCCGCAGCGACGCCCCCTGGCCAGGGGCCCCCAAGGGCCTGTTGGAGCCCTCCACAAAGCCTGAGGACGGCAGCCTCCCAGGGCGGGCGCCCCGAGCTCGGCCCCTGCTTCGGCTGCGGAAAGACGGGGCCCCTCCAGCGAGACTGCTCAGAGATGGATTGTAGCTTCAGGCAAGTCTGTGCAGGGAACGCTCGGGCCTGACTGCCACAGACCCCCAAGCTCACAGTCCCGGTGGTCGTTGGAGACCAAGCCACACGGGCCTTAATTGACTCTGGCTGCTGCCAAACGTTGGTCCGCCAAGCATTGGGACCCCCAGCCGACCCTGGCTTGGGGCCGATACACTTGCAGTGTATCCATGGGGACGTTGGCCCTACCCGAGCGCCTGAAACCCGCTAACGGTAGCTGGCGTCACCCCACAGCTGGTGGTTGGCTTAGCTCCACGACTAGCGTACCCAGTAATCCTGGGGCGGGACTGGCCCGCCTTCGAGGAGTCCTCCGGTCGATGCCGGCGATGAAGCTGACCCCCGGTTGCCCCCGCCAGAGGCCACAGAGGCGGACGAGGAGGCCGAGAAGGAGGCAGCCGGTGAGCCGTGGAGCGAGCCCACACCCGAGCCCCACCTTGACACTGACTTCTGCTGGGACCAGCGGGTGGACCCTACCCTCAGTCGGGCCTATGAGCAACTCGCGGCAGTCAATGGGGCCGTTATTGATCTGCAGCAAGCAACCCAGTGGCCCCACTTCAAGCTGCGCCGGGACCATCTCTACCGGGTGGACCGGGACCCTCGCACGCGGGAACCTCAGATGCAGCTGCTGGTGCCACTGTGTCACCGCCGGGCCGTGATGAACTTGGCCCACGATGTGCTGGCCACCGGGCACCTAGGACATGAAAAATCCCTCGCCTGGATCTTGGCACGGTTCTTTTGGCCCGGGATCTACCAGGACGTGAAGCGTTACTGCAACTCCTGCCCAGAGTGCCAGCTAGCCGCTCCATCCCGGGTACCCAAGGCCCCCCTGGTCCCCATGCCCCTGATGGAGACGCTGTTCGAACGGGTGGCCATGGACCTGGTAGGCCCGCTCCTGAAGAGCACTGCCATCTTCCAGTATGTCTTGGTTCTCGTGGACTATGCCTCCCGCTTCCCGGAGGCCATTCCACTGCGGAGCATCACGGCCCAGGTTATCGCGGGGGAGCTGGTGAAGATCTTTGCGCGAGTGGGCTTACCCAAAGAGATCTTGACCGACCAAGGTACCAATTTTACCTCCCGGCTGCTAAAGCAGGTCTGTGAGCTCCTGGGGGTTAAACAGCTCCGCACCTCCATGTACCACCCGCAGGCAGACGGGCTGGTGGAGTGGTTTAATCAAACCCTCAAGGAGATGCTGCGGAAGTTCCCCCCGGAGGAGCTATGCCACTGGGATCAGTTCCTTCTGCCTCTGCTATTAGCCGTCCGGGAGGTCCCCCAGTCATCGACGAAGTTCTCCCCGTTTGAACTGCTGTACAGGCGCAGGCCGGGAGGCCTTCTGGACGTAATGCGGGAGACCTGGGAAAGGTCTGCTTCCCCGACCCAGGGCCTCCTGACGTACGTCCTCCAACTACAGGAGTATCTCGCTCGGGCGGGGGCCCTGGCGCGCGAGAACTTGAGGACAGCCCAGAAGTGACAGGGGCGAGCCTACAACCGGGAAGCGCAGGTACGGGAGTTTTCTTCTGGGAACCGGGTCCTACTTCTCCTGTCCTCGAGCAAGTCAAAGTTATTGGCCTGCTGGCAGGGACCCTACGAAGTCACCCAGAAGGTGGGACCTACGAGGTTCGCCAACCGGACAGACGCAAAGGGACAGAACTCTACCAGGTCAACCTGCTAAAGCCCTGGCACAACCGGGAGGGTCTGCTAATCGACCCTTACCTGCCGGAACTGG
Source organism: Gopherus flavomarginatus (assembly GCF_025201925.1). NCBI lineage: Eukaryota > Metazoa > Chordata > Testudines > Testudinidae > Gopherus > Gopherus flavomarginatus. The sequence continues at coordinate 197,751,766 of NC_066617.1, read as the reverse complement.
GTCCCCAGGCACCTCAGACAGAAGACCCCGAGGCACCCCTGCTTGGCGGCTTGCTCACGGAGGAGCAGCGCAAGCAGGCCAACTGTCTCCTGCGGGCTTTCCGGAGAACTTTTACGGCGCCACCGGGATACACGACTCTGGCCTGCCACATGATCCAGACCGAGCCGGGGAAGGTCATCCGAGAAACAACCCGGCCATTGCCGTACCGGATGTGCCAAGAGGCCGAGGAGGAGGTCCAGGCCATGTTGGCCTTGGGGGTTATCGAGCCTTCCTGAAGTGAATGGCGCAGTCCAGTGGTCTTGTTGCCCAAACCAGATGGCACCTGCCAGTTCTGTATCGACTTCTGAAGGGTAAATGCCATCTCTCGCTTCGACGTCTACCCGATGTCCCGCGTGGATGAGCTGCTGGGCCGCCTCAGGGAAGCCCAGTTTATTACCACCTTGGACCTCAGCAGAGGCTACTGGCAGATCCCGCTCGATGAGGCCTCGAAAGAAAAGACAGCCTTTGCCACCCCATCGGGACTTTACCACGTCATCTAGGTAGGCGGCTGCATAATCACGATGCAATCGTAATAGGTGGTCCATTCATCACTGGAAGGTCGCCGGGGCCCCATGGAGACCGAAAGGCATTCGAGTGAACTGGTAATCTACAGCTGTCACTGGGAAGACCACCTGAACCGGGTTGCCGTGGTCCTAATGTCCCTGCGGCAGGCGGGTTTGACGGCCAACCCCAAGAAATGCTGCATAGCCTGACAGGAGACTACGTACCTCAGCTATACCGTTGGAGGAGGACGAGTAAAACCCCTTGTGGGAAAGGTACAAGCCCTCACGGACTGCCCGACACCGACGACGGAACGCCATGTACGGCAATTCCTGGGCCTCGTCAGATATTATCGGCGATTTATCCCGCAGTTCGCTTCCATCACAGCTCCTCTAACCGAGCTGCTGACCAAGAACAGCCCCCGACAGGTATGGTGGACCCTGGAGTGCGAAGCAGCCTTTAGGACGCTCCAGAGATGCCTGTGTCAGGAGCTGGTCCTGTACAGCCCAGACTTCAGCCGGAGGTTTATCCTTCAAACAGACATGTCAGAGGTGGGTTTGGGTGCTGTCCTGTCCCAAGAAGTGGATGGAAGAGACCACCCGGTGCTGTACCTTAGCCGGAAATTATTCCCTCTGGAGCGAAACTATGCCGTGATAGAAAAGGAGGCCCTCGCCATGAAATGGGCCTGCGACGCCCTCCGGTTTTTAATCCTCGGCGCCCCGTTCATGCTGGTCACGGACCATGCCCCCCTCCAATGGTTGATGTACATGAAGAACAACAACACCCGTCTCATGCGCTGGTATCTGGCCTTACAGCCCTATGCGTTTACCATTCAGCATCGGGCAGGTAAAGACCATGCCAACGCGGACTTTCTGTCCCTCCTCGGGGGGATGGAAGAGCCTGGCCCAGACAAGCGGGAGCCAGACTTGAGGAGGGGGGCATGTAGCGAGTCGGTGTGGCTCCCCTCCTGCCCAGGAGAGGGAGCGCCCAGCCAGAAGCCTGAGTGGGCGGGGCTAAGGAGCGGTGAGCCCGCCCCTCAGAGGGTCAGGCGACGACCCGGAAGTACAAAAGCCGGCTGTCAGAGCTCAGTTGGAGCCCAGCCGCCGCCGGGAGCAGACCTGCTGCAGGGAGCTCGAGACTGGTAACCCTCTAGGGCCCCAGGCAGCCGCCTTGACTGGCTGTAGCTTCCCCACACCTGCTACTTGGAGGAGCAGATGGAGCTTCCCTGTGCCTACTACCCGGAGGAGCCGCTGGAGCCCCCCCCGGCCCTGCTGTTACCCAGAGGAACCGCCGGAGCAAGCCAGCCCGGACTTCCCTGAGGAACTACCCGACCTGCCACCCAGCCCTGGCCGTGAGGAGCCCATGCTGCTGGACTACCCAGGGGCGACCCTACGGACCAGGTAGGCCCTGAGGGGGAGGTCGGAAGTAGCCTGGGGGCAGCCGACTCCGGTCAGGCTGCAGCCATATCCAAGCCTATGTCAGTGTGTTGCGGGCAGGATCCCCACTGACGCAGCAGCGGACCGTCTGCTACTGTTAGGGCCCCGGGCTGGGACGCAGTGGAGTGGGTGGGCCTGCGTCCCCCCTGCCACCCCGCTTACGGGTGGCAGTCTCCCCCTCTCCCCGGTGCCCAGGCCTACGGGCCGGGGCTTCTAGACTGAGTGCTTTGCCCAGCCCTGAGCCAGAAGGGCCTGAGCTTTGTGACTCTGCGTTTGGTGCCCCGCCCGAACTTAGGGCTGGGCCCTTTTAGACTGTATTGCTGCTCAGCCCTGAACCAGAGGACTTGAGGTTCCTAAACCCTGTGCGTTGCTCAGCCCTGAACCAGAAGGGCCTAAGCTCCCTTTAGACTCTGTATTGCTGCTCAGCCCTGAAGCAGAGGGCCTGAGCCCCTACTGACTCTGTATTGCTGCTCAGCCCTGAAGCAGAGGGCCTGAACCCCCTGTGACTCTGTATTGTTGCACTGCCCCGAATCCGGGGCCGGAGCCTTGTGCTTTGGTGTTCATCGCCGCAGGACCTTCCCGGCCCGACAGCGTGTAGGGAGCTGATGTGGCTCCCCTCCGCCCCTCAGGGAGGGTCGAGCCCCGGTCCCACACCTTTACACAGTGACATGCTGACAATCTTTTTAAAAAATGTATACATGTATTAACTTGTTACAGCTTGTCTTAAATTAAGACCATAAGCTTTTGAGAACAGGGACTCTCTCTTTCTGTATGTCCATACAGTGCCTAACGTAATGAAGCCCTGACTCAGTTGGCGCCCTCAAATAATATAAAAATCTCAAGTTAAAATCTTTATAACATCATATCTTAAGAACTGCAACTTAAAATCTTCTGTGCATGTTATGCTGCATAATAGCCACAAGTACAGAATTTGCAACAAACACATTATGAAGTCTGTAATTATAATTTAATTATTATACTCTATCATATGCTAATGCCTGAGTTTTCAAATGTACTATGCAATTCTTACTCCTGTAGACTTCAGTGAAATTTGTAAGTGCTCAGTACCTCTGTTATTGGTACCCTGATTTTCAGAGTAATGCAATACAACCTGCTATCATCTTTGATCCTTCCTTATGCATACATTTTGCTGGGTGGTGCTCATTCTGCACATTTGCCAATTCCTTTCTTTTCTGAAGATTTCACATATTTCTAGAGATCTCTGGAGAAACCAGAGTTCTACTGTATACTCCAGATATAATAACTGCAGCTAAAATAAACATATAGTGAATTAACATACACTGTGTTTCCTTTTCTGAATCATAGTCATTTCCATAATCGGGTAAGAGCCAGTGGATTAGAATCCTTGGAGAAATATTACTTATGCCTGGAAGATTTGCATGTTGAAGTGATTTATTCAGCTATCTGTTGAATCTTTCATGACTTGATGAAACAGAAAATTTACATCACATAGTAATTTAGTACAAATGTGGTTTCTCCACCAAAAGATGTAACTCAACTACACCTGTACCCTGCTATAACACAGTCGTGGGGAGCCAGAAATCTCTACCGCGTTGTAGCTGAAACCCCGTTATATCGGAGTAGGGGCGGCAGGACTCCAGCGGTGATTTAAAAAGCTTTGGGCTCCAGCTGCTGCAGGGAGCCCCAGGCCCTTTAAATCGCCCGCAAACCCCGCTGCCACAGTCCCGGGGTAGCAGCAGCAGGGCTCCAGCGGTGTTTTAAAGGATCCTGGGCTCCCCGCAGCAGCTGGAGCCCCGAGCCCTTTAAGTCACCGCCCGAGCCCTGCTGCCACAGCCGTGGAAGCCTCGCTGCTATCATGCTATACGCGAACCTGTGTTATATCGGATCACGTTATAGCAAGGTAAAGGTGTATAAGATTGTTCTGTTCCATTAGAAGAAATTGTTTTCTGCTAAACCTTTTATGAAGTTAGCTGTTAATTACTTTATACCAGAGTACAATTTAGACCAATGGGGAACTGCGTCACCCCTGCCCTGCCGTCTTGGGTGCCTTACAATGCTTGCTTAAATAGCTCTGACTTGGGCTGTTCACAGACTGCCTTTCAGCAGGCAAGTCACACCTGGAGTGTCTGTGTGTAACTACAACCTGCCAACCACACCCTGGCTCTCACCAGCCTTTGTTATACTGCAGGGTGACCCCAACACACACCCAGTCCCAGATTTTCCCCCCAGAAATGTACATCCTGTGCTGCTCAGCCCTCTCCTGCACAGTACAACTATATGAAGTCGGTTATTCTCTAAGGGAATAATATGCCATTTTATTATCTTAAATAGTTAACCAGACACTTCAACTTAAACACACTGGATTAGATAAAACAAGTTTATTAACAACAAAGAGAACTTTTAACTGAGTATAAGTAATGAGGCATACAAATCACAAATGGTTACAAGAATAATAAAGGTAAAAAACTTACTAGTGCCTAACTTAACAAACTATATTCGATTCAAGCAAAATTTCTCACTACTTGCTACCAGGAAGGTTACTGACCAAACTCTTCAGGTCAGGACCCCTACCACTTTAAAGCCCAATGACTGTTTCCTTTTGTCTTCTCAGGTGCAGAGAATGTGATGGGCGGGAGGTGGGGGTGATCCTTGGGGTTTTTGTCCCTCCTTTTTATAGTTTCAATCACAGTCTTGAAAAACATTTCCAGCTGAGAACCAGGATACAAAAAGTCTATGTGGAAGGATGTTCCCTGCTGGCTTTTTTCACCTGTTTGAGCTTTCTTTGTTTCCCTTCCTGCTTGATGACTCTTTACTGCTTACATGCAAATTAAGGCAAGCGCATATTATTTTGTTTAGGACAGATTTGTTTCCCGTCTTCTGCTTGGGCAGTGCTGTGGGATTTGATACATGTGTTAATAAGATCATACAGGAGAATCTCATAACTTCACATACAGTGTTTCCAGACACATTTTATCAGGACCAGCAAATTTTGAGTTTTCAAATGTACAGATATTATTACAGTAGTGTGTAGGGTGTGAATACAGAAGTGTATTCCATCACACTGTCCTTCTTACTGGTTTGCTAGGATTTTATGCAACGTGTTTCTGATGCATGTGAAAGATCTATCTATTCTGGCAATGCGAGGAGTCTCTGATTCCTTGGAATTGTTTTAACTAATGCTGGGTTTTCCTATTCATTTTGTGAAGGTGTTAAAGAGCAGTAAGGATGGCCTTGTGGTTAACTCACTAGATTTAGACTCAAGAAAGCTTTGTTCAATGATGTGGTCTGTCACAGACTTCCCATGTAATTTTGGGCAAGTCATACTCCATTTAGATTTCTTTAGCCTGTAAAGACATTGGGTTGGAGATTATCTGTTACTAAGTATCTTTATTTCATCTACCACAATAGGATCCTGGTCTAGGTTGGGGTCTCAAGGTGCTATAATACAGATCCTAAAAATAAAGGGAGTAAGTTGGAGGTACTTTGCCTAGGTGAGGGATTTGAAATTAAAAAAAAAAAAACTTTTATAGTGCCTTCCATCCATCAGTCCCAAAGCTACTGACAAATCTTAATACTTGCACACCCTTGTAAGGTTGGTAAGTATTATTCACATTTCACAGATGGGGAAAATGAGGCACTGCAAGGCAAAGTGATTTGCCCAAGATTACACTGTGAGTCAGTGGCAAATTCAGCACCACAACTCAAGCTTTCTGACAGCCATTTCTTGCTGTAACCACTGGATCTCTAGACAGAGATGTATCTGATATAAACTGGAATACTCCATTACAGTTGATGGATCTGACCTTTTACAAAATGATCTTATCCTGGAAGAGAGAATCAGCACTGAAGTTGGAGTGTTAGTCCTAAGAATCATTTTGATTGTTAGAAAAGACACAGATTACTGCTGAAGCAGTGGAGTTAGAAATTGATTAGCAAGTTTGAATTCAGAGTGCAGGCACTGATTGAATGCAAGTGTGTATACAGTACCAGTTGGTTTTTTAACATTCACTGTAATCAATTGATTTGTTGTGGCTTAATTATGTAATTGGTATTCTGTAGCCTTGCATTAGCTGTTTTAAGCCTCAGAAATAGGCTGTTTAGCATGTTCTTCTAATAAGTGTAAACTCATTGTTAAGTAAACAAGGAGAATTACTAACAGACTCTGCAAAGGAGACAGAATTACAGTACTTGGAAGTGGGAGAATATCACCATTCCATATATTATCTAAATGGCCTGAATTGTACCAAATTTCCATGTGGTTTTATGGTTTGGCCAAATTGACACATGGAGTCAAGACTCATATCTAATTTCATTTGTGATTCAAACCAGTCTAGGTCTCCAAATGAAGCCAGGCACTGGGAATTCAAGGTATTTGCCCCATTTCAGAAAAGTTAGGATTCCATGGTTCAGTAGCATCGGGGCTTCTTGACTCAGTGGATAGTATATGAGAGGGAGAAACTCTAATCAGAAGTCACCAGATAGAAGAGGTGCTGGAGGAATCCAGCTGGATGCAGGGAATGAATATTGTCACTGGCAGAATTAGGTCCAATTCCATGTACACCTCTGCCCCAATATAACGTGACCCGATATAACACACATTTGGATATTATGTGGTAAAGCAGTGCTTGGGGGAGCAGGGCTGCGCGCTCTGGCAGATCAAAGCAAGTTCGATATAATGCGGTTTCATCTATAACACGGGAAGATTCCTTCTCTTACACTCAGTTCTTCTCTTCCCTGCCCCTAGGGGCAGTCATTTTAGATCTGAGCCAAGTGAGTATAAAACGTAACTGTTCTGATTTGGTAGGGTTATGTATCCATTTTGCACTGGTGCAACTGTGCAAGGTGCAAGCATAACCCACTGGTGAGCATGCATTACATGTCCTGCTCTGTGCCTATCTACAGAACATATGAATTGTTACAGCCCCCAGCTAGAGAGTGTTCTGTAGCTTTAGTTCTAGCGGATCATGCTTTGAGGTCTATAGGTTCCCGGTTCAGTGCCTGGCATGTTGCACAAGACGGGAGCCATCACGTAAGGCCCCTTGTTGCCCTTCACTATGTGCCCATCACATTTGAGTCTTTTTGCTCATCCCTCTCTATAAAGATTCACATTCATTTTATTTTTCAAAGTTCACCTGCAGCACCTTAGGTCAGACTTCACTTGCCATATTAAATCTGCCTTTCCGGAATTAATAAACAGGAAATACCTACCTGGCTCAGCACTGGCAGCTGTTCCTGCTGCTGCTCCAAACTTTGAAAAACAAAACCATCTTCTGCAACAGGGCCAAATCCCTTCTCCATACAACTGGCTTGTCAGAGACATTAGAAAGGTAGCGGAATCCTGAGTCATCAGCAGGGCCGGCTCCAGGGTTTTTGCTGCCCCAAGCGGCGGGGGAAAAAAGAAAAAAAAGCCGCAATCAGCAGCAATTCAGCAGCAGATCCTTCCCTCCAAGAGGGACCGAGGGACCCACTGCTGAATTGCTGCTGAAGAACCCAATGTGCCGCCCCTTCCCTTTGGCCGCCCCAAGCACCTGCTTGCTGAGCTGGTGCCTGGAGCCAGCCCTGGTCAGCAGTCACCCCTACTGTGGGGAAAAATGGCTAATGGTTCCATTTGGAGGCTGATCCACTCCTCCACCAGCTTGGACCTCTTCTCCTTAATCCTGCTTCACAGAGATGCAAAGGGAGTCCTCATGAATCTATGTTCTGGAGCATTCAGGGGTTGCAGATCCACTGCCTGGGCTCACTCTGACCTAATTCCAGATGTTGCCACTTCAGCACATGTAGGGGCAAGCTTTCCCTCACAGAATGACTCCTCTATTCCATCCCCAACATCACCACCACCATCTCTTCTAGTTCAGTGAGTTTTCTTGTTTGTCTTCCTCTGAAGAAGAAAGTCAGCACATGTATGCAAGTGGTATTACCTAGGAATGGGATGACATCAAGGAAAGGAAAAATTATTCTGAACAGCAAGAAAAGTCATATCACTTGAGGTAATTAAACTAGACAAAGCACTGTAGAGAATAATTGTGCACTGTTGCAGGAATGGGCTAGATGACCTAATACATTCCTCTATCTCAGACTTGTATAAACACACTGGGTCACTGACAGGAGACGACATAAAAGACATTTTAACTTTAATCCTGTTTTTGAAAGTGCCAATAATGTGTCACTTCAAATTTTGCATATTATGAGAATATATATCACCACCAACTTAGCCATTAATTATTTTATGTCTAGCTATCATTTTTACTTCACATAACCAGTGAAAGCCAAGAGATGTTTCAGACAGGGACTTGGGTGGCTCAGATGATTAGTAGCAGGCTATGGATTCTTTCACCGCTAGGTCAGTGTCTTAAATCATAGAAGATTAGAGCTGGAAGAGACCTCAGGAGGTCATCTAGTCCAAGCCCCTGCTCAAAGCAGGACCAACACCAAGTAAATCATCCCAGCCAGGGCTTTGTCAAGCCTGACCTTAAAAACCTCTAAGAAAGGAGATTCCGCCACCTCCCTAGGTAATCCATTCCAGTGCTTCACCATCCTCCTAGTGAAAAAGTTTTTCCTAATATCCAACCTCTAAACCTCCCCCACTGCAACTTGAGACCATTGCTTCTTGTTCTGTCATCTGCCACCACTGAGAACAGTGTATCTCCATCCTCTTTGGATTCCCCCTTCAGGTAGTTGAAGGCTGCTATCAAATCCCCCCTCACTCTTTTCTTCTGCAGACTAAACAAGCCCAGTTCCCTCAGCAGTTCCTCATAAGTCACATGCCCCAACCTCCTGATCATTTTCGTTGCCCTCTGCTGGACTCTCTCCAATTTGTCCACATCCTTTCTGTAGTGGGGGGCCCAAAACTGGATGCAGTGCCCCAGATGTGGCCTCACCAATGCCGAATAGAGGGGAATAATCACTTCCCTTGATCTGCTGGCTATGCTCCTACTAATGCAGCCCAATATGCTGTTAGCCTTCTTAGCAACAAGGGCACACTGCTGACTCATATCCAGCTTCTCATCCATTGTAATCCCCAGGTTCTTTTCTGCAGAACTGCTGCTTAGTCAGTTGGGCTTCTGATCCAGACAGGCTTCTGCTAACAGCCACTAGACACCTGATTTCTGTTAGATTAATCTATCTGTGCATTTCTGTCATACTCAGTAGTTCATTACCAGGCACCAAGTACAAAGTTGAAAATAGTATTAATTGCCTGAAAGGACATCTAGGCCTTGGTGCTGCAAACACTTAAGCACGTGCCAACTTTACTCATGTGAGCAGTCCCACTGAAGTCAGTGGAGGTATCTGCATGAATAAAATTACACACATGCTTTTAAGTATTTGCATGATTGGGGCTCTCCTTTCTACCACTGATTTCAGCTGTTATTAGTTACTGGGAATAATTTGAAAATAATCATCCATGAGAACCAATGTTGGTCATTCTGTCATTGTTACTGAAGGAAGAGGCAATGGCAGGTGCTGTGTTACGACACCAAGGCTTAGCAGCGCCCTGATTTTCTACTATAAAGGATTCCATAACCGAGGGCTTTCCACTATGTATATGCTACCACTAGTACCTGAAAATGTTACTCTGGGGTCTGTCACCCAAGCATTTTTTCTTAATGCACATAGCAGGTTGCAGAGGTAAACACAGTCCCCAGTCAGTTGGTCGTTGTGATCCTGTTCCTAGAGGACACATGTCCAACTCCAGGAAACAAAACCGCCATCACAATTGTTACTGGCTGATATCATTTTTGGAAGTCTTCACATAGAAGCATAGAAGTGATGATGTTAACTGCCATGGAGACTTAATTGTAACGTCTCGCTTCTAAAGTTGGTCCCTGTGTGTTATGTTTGAGGCACATTAGTGGAGCAATGTTACGAGGTTTGCACTGCTGCTTCCTATGCTGTATTCCTTTTTGTAAACAGGTGTCAGTTTCCTGGGCTATCAGTCTGGCACTTGTTCACAAGTATGTTTTCTCTCTCTCTCGAGAGAGAGAGAGCATTATCTAGCGGTAGTGACCCACCTGAATAAGTGCTGAAGTTAAGGCTTGCTTAAGAGACTATTTAGAATCTATATAGAATCCTTGAATATTTACCAGTGCAAGTAAGGACAGAACTACAGAAAGGTGGTAGCCATATTTAGATACAGTAAAGGATTTATGCAGGTGATTACTAGAAGTTTCAACATGAATCATCATGCTGGAATGGGTCATTGCATATGAGTATGCGTTTTCAAGACAATGTTTCAGAAATTGTGGGCTCATAAAGATGACAAATCTGAGCTCAAGTGGGACACCATGTTATGTTGAAAGTATGAAAAATACTGAATTAAACATTAGGTAAATGTAGAATTATGCCTTTTTATAAGCAAATGATTGTCGCAATGTTTCTTTTATGGAATGGAATGGAATTATCCTCTGGGAGTGACTGACATATATACTTTCCTTATAATGCATGTTTCTCAACTCAGATGATATTACATTATGAGCTTGCTTGTTTGAAAGTACGTTCTCTCTTAAGCTATTTTTGAGATTTTATGTCGAATGCAAACTAATACAAAATGAAAAGGAAAAAAGGAAAAATAAAGGAAAAATAAAATTCTGGCTTGTGCTGATGCCAAACTTTGAGCCAGTGTTCTGCTATGGCATACAAAGAGCTGTTTGGCCAGGGGGGGATGTTGATGTTTCCGTGACTAATCTAAAATCACTTTTTGAATGTTCACCCAGCAATGTAGGCTTATGTGGCAAACAAGATAGGAGATCATGAAATGTCAACAATCCTTTCTCCAAGTCCAAAATATATTGGGAATGAATATTTTTGCCTGTCAGGCACAATGAGTTTCAAAAGGATGAGACTAAAACCTCACAGTAACACTGAAGAGAGTTGCTTTGGGAAGCCCTGATTCTTTTGACAAATAGTTTGTGTCAAAGCTGACCCAGTACTGAGAGCAAGCAAGAGCTTCCATATGCTGAGACATATTGTCTTCTTGTCATCAGGATCCAAGATCAGAATATTTCCTAAAATAAAACAAAACCTGGGGGGTGGGATGCAAAGACTAAAAGAAATAAAAACCCTCAGAAAAGTTATTTAATAGACTTGTTCTGCAAGTCTCATTCATGCTTTATTTCATACCTTGTTGGCTTTTCTGCCAAGCTCCAAAGTGGACTGTAATACCACAGGGTTCCTGTGCGTTCTCACCTTCCCCCATGTGTTATGCTTCTTAGCTCTGGCCACACTTCAACTTTATAGGAATTCCCTGGTGCTTATTCTCAGTTCTGAGCACATAGTAAACTTCCATATTTTTGTTCTTGTGAGGATATCCCATATTAAATTATAGTAATGGCTTTGTTGAGGGACTAATGCTGTGTACCAATGAATGACAGAAGACTGCATCCCATAGCACTGCAAGCCACAGCTAGAATTATCCAGGATTCAGTATAATCCTTGAAATTTTTTGCATTTGGATCTCATGCAGGCACACACAAACCTGATTTTTCCACTGCCTCGTGCAGATGTTTATACCTGTGTGAAGTGAGTGTGAAATGCCACTCTTCTGATTTTTCTAGTGTTTTACACCACTCTGCACAGGTATAAATTACCACACACAGGGGCATGGTCAGTGGAGGATCAAACCCATAATGCTTTCATGAGATCCATAGCCAGACCACAGAGTTATCTAAGCAGCTGTAGAAATGGGGGGGGTGTCTTTCCTCTTCTACCAGGTTTTTTTCTTTCCTCTTCTACATTATTGTCCCCTTTTTCTTCACATTTCCTAGTTGGTGGTAAGAGGGGGCAGTCTACTCTGTTCATCTTCCCTTGCTCCTTACTGCAGGTAAAAAAAGTACCCTGTGCTCCCTCCTGGCTCTCAGCTGGGCTGAAGACATTCTCCTTTTGTTCCTCATCCTAATGCCAATTGGGGAGGGGGCCTAAAGAATCTCTCCTCCTTTCCCAATCATAGGGAACACACAGTGCTGTCACTGGTTCTCTGAGGGCTGGTCCACACTAGGGGTGGGGAAATCAATCTTAGATACGCAACTTCAGCTACGTGAATAACGTAGCTGAAGTCGAATATCTAAGATCGGATTACTCACTCGTCCACACCGCGCGGGATCGATGTTTGCAGCTCTCCGTGTCGATTCCGGAACTCCGTTGGGGTTGATGGAGTTCCGGAATCGATATAAGCGCGCTCGGGGATCGATATATCGCGTCTAGATTAGACGCGATATATCGATCCCCGAGCAATTGATTTTAACCTGCCAATACGGTGGGTAGTCTGGACGTGGCCTGAGCTAAGCTCAGCAGGCAGGAGGCATCGCTTAACATCACCATTCTGCATGCTGCTTTTACGTGAGTGAAGCACCAACCAGGACTGTGGGCCAGATAGGACTGTTGCAAAAATTAGAAGCCTACGGCAGGATAGATACCCATGGGCCAGATTTAAGCTGGCCGTGGCCTACCCTAGGTCTGTTCTTCACCATTTGTTTATATAGCCTTGTTTATATTATGTTACAGGAACAGAGGTTATTTGTACTTCTGAACAGAACATTATGGTTGTTCTTTCAAAACTTTACAACACAACATTGACTTAATGCAGCTTTGAAACTTTACCGTGCAGAAGAGAAATGCTGCTTTCCCTTTATTTTTTTAGCAGTTTATGTTTAACACAATACTGTACTGTATTTGCTTTTTTGTCTCTACTGCTACCTGGTTGTATACTTCTGGTTCTAAATGAGGTGTGTGGTTGACTGGTTAGTTCGTAACTCTGATCATAACACTGAGGTTCTACTGTAGTCCACTGATCTGTCACCTCTGGGATTTAGATTCATATATTGCCTAGGGCCATGGCTACACTGGCACTTTACAGCGCTGCAACTTTCGCGCTCAGGAGTGTGAAAAAACACCCCCCTGAGCGCTGCAAGATACAGCGCTATAAAGCCGCAGTGTAATCAGTGCTGCAGCGCTGGAAGCGCAGCTCCCAGCGCTGCAAGCTACACCCGTAAGGGATGTGGTTTATGTGCAGCGCTGGGAGAGCTCTCTCCCAGCGCTGGCGCTCTGACTACACTCACACTTCAAAGCGCTGCCGCGGCAGCGCTTTGAAATTTCAAGTGTAGCCATACCCTAGGTCTCAGGCTAGTTTAAACTAATTCTCAGTAGAAATGTGTGTGTACCACAAAATCACTTGACATTTAGGCGTGGCTGGCCATCTTCTCAGAGGAAACTAATACTAGAATAGTGAGGTGGCTGCCAACCCAGATGGGAATGCAGGCCAATGAAGGGCTGTTTTGCTTCACAACATTGCCATGTTGATTTCCACAGCAGGGTCTTAATGACTCCATGGCATTAGACTGCCAGTTCTACATGGAGCCTGCCACTGGCCTCAGCCTCTCCCCACTTGCTTCTTGAATCCTGCTGCCATTAGCAGAGCAGAAGGGAGCACAATGCTAATTCTGCAGCCACCACCAAATTGTGCACTTCCATGGAAACCTCTGCCCTCTGAATCTTTTACATAGCTTGTACCACTGTTGTCAGCTTCTTCATATCAAATGCAATAAAATATTTTGTAACATTTTAAAGTTTAATTTAGCACTAGGGAAACTGATACCAAAGAGTGTGTGGAGCAGCTGGAGCAGGGGTCTGAGAGTCAGAAATCATGGATATTTTCCTAGCCTCTGCCACAAATTTAACCTCTACGTGCCTCAGTTTCTCATTCTGTAAAATATATAATGTTATTATGAAGCTTAATTTTTGTCTCTAAACCAGGTTTGTAAAATCTGCTTTCTAGTGTTGGGGCCATAGCCAGCAATTTCAGAAGAATTTTTTAAACTGTTTGCAACAATAAGGACTAGAAACCACCTTTTCAAAGTAACCCTTCTAAACGTGGATGAAATGTAAACAGATGCAATGCAGTCTGACTGAGTCTGCAGATAGTTGAGGAGAAGAAGAACTGGAACTGAAGGGATAGAATGCTCCCCACCCAGGCCCCCTGAGCAGAGGTGAATCTACCCTATAGCAACCACTGCAACTTCAGGGCTACAGTAATCACCAGTGGTTGCAGGCTTGGGGGGGTCCCTCCCCTGGCACAAAGATGCACAGGAAGTCCTGTCAGAGCACAGCTCCATGGTGTAGCAGGAAGTGCACACACTATCCCCACGCTGTCTCCCCACCTCCTGGACAGTCACTCTCAACTCTTTCTGCAGGAGTGCAGGAAGTGGGGAGAAAGCGTGAGAATGGTGCAGGATTTGGCCTTGTGTGCAGAAGTTTGGGAGACAGTGTCCAGAAACTTGCACAGTTTCGCCTGACGATGTAAACTTTGTTTTCTGTTAGGAGTTCTCTAGTTTGATAACAAGAGGATATATTTAATTCTTTCAAAAATTTTATTCTCTGAAATGGTTAGTCATGGAAATATTTATATTTCTTAGAATGATCCTTGACCAGTGTGCTATAAAGTTTTTGCAGATGTTTTGCTAGCTCCAAGTGTTACAGCACTGTAAAGTAGCTTTCTCCCCACCCCTACCTCCCCCGCCATTTAAATTATTGCTTTTTATCTACACATGTTTCAATATGACATTTTAATGAAGGGACTGGTCCTTCAGCTAAGATCACAAATGCTGTCCTGTCTCTGACTTTATAGCATGTTGGCTTGAGACCAGAAGAGATGAGTTGATCATTTTGAGTAAAACATATTTTTTCAAGGTCTGTGGTGTCCCGGATATCTCTATAAAGAATGGCTTTGTATTTGGCAGTGTCGCTCTCCTCGAGCAGAAGTCTTAGAGAGGCAGAGTTTCCAACTGATCTGATTCAGAAAGCCATATTCATGCTAAAATAAAAATAAAAAAATCCCTCATGCGCATAAAAGGCAGTCAAATGGTTGAGTCATTCCTGTTTCATCCATTGTATCTGATGCAGCGAAGAGATCTACTCAACAGTCAGTAATTGGACCTGAAATGCAAGAGTTGAAAATGTAAGAAAGCAAAGGAAAAAGGAAACTTGTTCCTGAAAAGTCTCTTCTTTTCACACCACTCCACCCCGCACATACACACCAGGGGAGGAAGAAAGTGGTGTAAGTAGAAATCCTAATTCCTCAAGAACTCTCCTTTTAAGGCCCTGATCCAACTAAGCATGTAGCCAATGCACAACTTTAAGCATTTGTTGTAGCGGGTTAACATTTTTCAAATTAAAGTCTTTTTGTTGAAAAATGGCCTTTTTTCATTAAAAAACACATGAAAAATTATCAACATTGAAATTTCATTTTCTGTGAAAGCTTTCATACTTTTTGATACTATTAAAAGTTAAAATTTTGAACAAAAATACAAAAAAATTAAAATACTAAAATGGATCTGTTTCAAGCACTTCAAAACAAAAACCACTTTCAATTTTCAGATTTGTTCATGAAAATTGATTTTCATTTTACTACAGGCTCTCACTTGATTAGTCCTGTTGAAGCTAATGGGACTACTCAAGCTTAAATGCTTTGCTGGACTAGCACCTGCAATACTGTAGTATTCTGCTAGAAGATCTCCATAACTCTACCTTTTCCAATATTTTTTGCACCATTGCTTTAGAACACTTTAAAAGAAAGGTTTGATTTTTGCTTTTTGTTTTTTTTTGTTTATTGCTTGTAGTATTTTCTTAGACACGAGGATTGTGGTTTCTACTTATCTTTGTAAGCTAGGGTAAAATTTTCAAAAGCAACTACATTAATTATGAAACTAAAGGCTTGTCTGCATGGCCCTGCAGTGCAGATTACAGGCATATGGACTGTAGTGCACACTTAAATGTTGCACTGTAACTGCCCCGTGGAGAGCCTGCTAGCACAAACCAAAGGTGTACCTAGTGTGTGTTAATGTCATCCTGTTTGAAACTGCAGGGCTGTGTAGACAAGCCCTAAATCTCCTTGAAAGTTGATTGGATTTAGGAGGCTAAATGCATAAGACAATTTTGGAAATGGGATTTTGGCCCCTATGTCATTTAGTCACTTTTAAACATTTTAACCTATGAACTTTATTCTTCTGTCACCTACACCAGTTTTACACGGTAGAATTATTTTTGTTTCACACCAATGGAAGTGATAAAAGAATCAGGTCATAGGTCTGTTAATATACATCTGGATGCTAAAGGCAGAATAAACTTACCTTAGCTCCATGAAGAAAAATGTTATAGATCCATCCGGACTAGATCCTCAGCTGATGAAAATTGTCTTAACCCCATTGACTTTTATGGTGCTAAATTGATTTAGGTCAGCTGAGGATTTGGCCCTTTGACTCCCACAGTACTATTCTGAAATATTGTCATCTAGAAAGGAAAAGGAGGAAGCCTTTCTCTTTATTGCAAGCATTCTTGTACCGATACAGTGCTAATAAATAGAGCTGGGTTGAATTTGCTTTAGAAATCCTAAGAAAGAAATTTCTCACTATTTTCTCTCACCCCTAAAATGACCCTTTCACAACTATCCCCCAGGAGAACTAAAACTGAGTAGTGGACAGTAAGATGGAATGTTAGATTTTCTAATATGCAGCCAGGCACGATACAAATGCCTGTTTGGTGAGTGTTCCCTATAAATCTAGGCACAGTTGAGGGGTCACTAGAAGGAAAGTGCTTAATCGTGACTTCCTCATTGGAAACACATTTAAATTCTCGGAGTTCAAATCAGAATCAACTGGTCATGGTTTGTGTTAACTGGCATTGACCGAGCCTAATTTGAATTTTGTTTTCATTGAGTTGAATTCCGTAAGGAACCAAATAGGATAAAGGAAATGTTTTCCTCTGGAATTAGTAAATGAGGAAAACACAAAATTAAAGGAAGATCACGCCCTTTGAAAACTAGATAGGAACAAAGGAACCCTGTGGTTTAACCATGTGAACACTTCACTGAAGCCTCTCATTACTAGTGAAATCCTTTTTTCTGAAATTTCCTGAATGCTATTAAACCTTTTTTGGTGGTAAAAAAAAAAAAACCCTGCCATATTCCTGTATTGAAATAAAAGGATTTAATTTATCCTTTTTTCCCTTCCCCAAGAGTTAATGTTCACAACAGACTCCAGACCACCCATAATCTGGTAATGGCCCTTCGACAACACTGAGTCTCTAAACATGTTTCCAGGAGTATTACCTGATTCCTGGGTAGAGGAGAAGGTATGTTCATAATCCCCAAAGCCATTAAAGGAATAAATGGGTTTGTGAAAACATTGAGATATATGAAATACCCTTTCAAGATAAATGTCTGGTTAAGGGAAGTAAAAGTGCAGTGGGACTTAAATGATTCTTCTACTTCTGTGGCAGCCACAGTGTTGTATCTAGTGTGCTTTGAGGTACGTACTGTATTATGTGGCAGAGTGGTGCTTCATGAATACCTCAGATGTTAGAAGCACAAATGGACTCTGTTTTTCTTAATTTCACTTCAGTTTGTATTAATTTAGCACATTGCAAATTGCTGTTTAAAAATAATAACATGCTATAATAGCCACACTCGTGTGGCAAGCTCCACTGCCCTGGGGGATGACTGATCTGAACAACTGTTACGTCCCGTCACCTTTGACGCTATGAGAAAATATGGAGCCAGAGAGGCAGGAATAGCAGCAGCTATTGGTTCATTGCAAGGGGTGGGTTTTTTTATTATATTCATTCTCAGAAATGGTATTTAAAATATTGCCGAGGGCCTAATGTACTTTACAACATTTACCAGGGTAGGAAATGGAAGCTGAAAATAGGAGTTTATACTTCAGTCTGAGATCACAATCCTGCAAAAATACAAGCAGATGTATAACTGTACTCACATTAGTAGCGACACTGAATTTCAGATCAGGAAAAAATAATCAGTAGGGTTCATCTCACTGATGCTGAGACCATTCCCTGAAATTTTGTCATTGATCAGATTGATCTTTAAATATTGTCACATTACAGACACACAGAGAATGCCACTGAGTTAGTTTTAAGTCTCACTTCACTCAGCCAAACATGAATCGATCAGTCATGAAATAGTGAAACAGAAAAAAGGCATATAAACGATCCATGGTGAAGTTTTAAAAATCAGAATCACATTTTTCATAAATATCAATAATCATAAATAGCATGTAAAATTGTTCCCAGGTTCTCCACTTCTCTCAATTCATTAACCCCACTTACTAGTATTTAGCTTGTCTGCTTTCTTCTAGTTTCTTAAAATTTCTCTTACCAATTGTGGGTGCTTTGCTTTTGAAGATTAGTCAGACCTCTGAGATGTTGTAAAATACCCAGTCCTGCTCCCACAGAAATGTACAAGCTTTATTGTTGACTTCACTAGGATTGGTACTGGGCCTTAGACCTTCCAGAGTGAAATTCCTATGGTTATCTGAGTTGTCACCATTTAAAGCCATATTAATTTCTCTAATCTCTTCCAACTTTTTGTGTGTTTTAGATCAATACGATCCATTGGGTACAGTGGATTTCCTTCCTTCCCACAAGTCCAACATGTAGCCACTAACCTTTATATTACCTCTTCCCTCGTTCCATTTAAGAAATTGGACCCCAAGTCAGTAAAAACATTTAACCATGTGCCTAACTTCAAGTACCTGCAGAGGTGCTTTGCTGAATCAGAGCTTTAGTCACTCTAAGAGTATGTCTACACTACGGGATTATTCCAATTTTACATAAACCAGTTTTGTAAAACAGATTGTATAAAGTCGAGTGCATGCGGCCACACTAAGCACATTAAGTCAGTGGTGTGCGTCCATGTACCAAGGCTAGCGTCGATTTCTGGAGCGTTGCACAGTGGGTAGCTATCCCATAGCTATCCCATAGTTCCCGCAGTCTCCCCCGCCCATTGGAATTCTGGGTTGAGATCCCAATGCATGATGGGGTAAAAACAGTGTTGTGGGTGATTCTGGGTAAATGTCGTCACTCAATCCTTCCTCCGTGAAAGCAACGGCAGACAATCATTTCGTGCCCTTTTTCCCTGGATTGCCCTGGCAGATGCCATAGCATGGCAACCATGGAGCATGTTTTGCCTTTTGTCACTGTCACCGTATATGTACTGCATGCTGCTGACAGAGGCGGTACTGCAGTGCTACACAGCAGCATTCATTTGCCTTTGCAAAGTAGCAGAGATGGTTACCATCCCTATTGCCCTGTCTGCCATTGTAAATTAGTGATAAGATGATGGTTATCAATCATTTTGTACCATTTGCAATTGGAAATTGGCGATGACGGTTATCAATCATTTTGTACCATCTGCTGCTGTCATGGGTGCTCCTGGCTGGGCTCGCTGAGGTCAGCCGGGGGCGCATGGACAAAAATGGAAATGACTCTCTTCTTTATGTTTTATCTAAAAATAGTCAATCCTGCCTAGAATATGGGGCAAGTCTACTAGAGAGCCAGAGAGCACAGCTGCTCCGGGTCAGAGCCCCAGAGATCTCGCAGAAATGATGAGCTGCATGCTATTCTAGGGGGTGCCCCTGCAACGACCCCACTCATTGCTTCCCTCCTCCCACACCGCTCCTGGGCTACCATGGCAGTGTCCCCCCATTTGTGTGATGAAGTAATAAAGAATGCAGGAATAAGAAACACTGACTTTTTAGCGAGATAAAATGACTGGGAGGCAACCTCCAGCTGCTATGATAGTCCAGGCAGGACATTAAAGGGTGGTGGGGAGAGGAACACAGCTTCCCCCTGCTATGATAGTCCAGGGAGTACAGAATCTTTTCTTTAGACACGAAAGGGGAGAGGCTGATGGAGCTCAGGCTCCAGCTGCTATGATGAGGACAGTTACCAAGTATTTTGTACCATCTGCCAGGAATGACAGGGAGTCATTCCCATTTTTACCCAGGCACCCCCGGCCGACCTCACTGAGGCCAGCCAGGAGCACTTACGGGATGATGATGGTTTTCCACCATTTTGTATCGTCTGCCATCAGGAAAGGAAGGGGAGGAGATGCTGCTGTTCAGCGCCGCAGCACCACGTCTACCAGCGGCATGCAGTAAACATACAGTGACATTGGAAAATGACAAGAAATTATTTTTTTTTCCTTTTCTTTCACAGGGGATGGCGGGGGAGTAAATTGACGAGATATACCCTGAACCACCCCGGACAATGTTTTTGACCTTACAGGCACTGGGAGCTCAGCCAAGAATGCAAATGCTTTTCGGAGACTGCGGAGACTGTGGGATAGCTGGAATCCTCAGTCCCCTCCCCCTCCCTCCATAAGCGTCCATTTGATTCTTTGGCTTTCTGTTACACTTGTCACGCAGCACTGTGCTGTGGACTCTGTATCATAGCCTGGAGATTTTTTCAAATGCTTTGTCATTTCGTCTTCTGTAACGGAGCTCTGATAGAACAGATTTGTCTCCCCATACAGCGATCAGATCCAGTATCTCCCGTACGGTCCATGCTGGAGCTCTTTTTGGATTTGGGACCTCATGGCCACCCGTGCTGATCAGAGCTCCACGCTGGGCAAACAGGAAATGAAATTCAAAAGTTCACAGGGCTTTTCCTGTCTACCTGGCCAGTGCATCCGAGTTCAGATTGCTTTCCAGAGCGGTCACAATGTTACACTGTGGGATACCACCCGGAGGCCAATACCATCGATTTGCGGCCACACTAACCCTAATTGAACATGGCAATACCGATTTCAGCGCTACTCCTCTCGTCGGGGAGGAGTACAGAAATCAGTTTAAAGAGCCCTTTATATTGATATAAAGGGCCTCATTGTGTGGACGGGTGCAGGGTTAAATCGGTTTAACGCTGCTAAATTCGGTTTAAACGCGTAGTGTAGACCAGGCCTAAAACACAGCTCATGTGAGGGAAAATAGCATCTATGAGCCTGAAAGGAACAGAAGAGATTTTCAAAGGCACAAAGGAGAATTAGGTGCCCAACTCATTTTTTTTTCTTCTATCACTCTCTACTTTTCTACTTCCTTGTTCTTTGACTTGCTTCCTGATTCGCATTCTTTCACTCTGACTCTTCCTTCTGTTCCTTCTTGACTTTCTTTCACTCCTCTCCTTTTTTCCTCCCTCTCTCATTACCTTCCCAGGAGTATGGCACCTGATTTCCCCTTTGTGCCTTTGAACATTTCCCCTGTAGTTAGTTAATTACATTGGAGTGTACTTAAGGCACAGTTCTGGTACTCAACATTTTATCAACCCCCTCAGGCCAAGTTTATCACTGGCATCGATAGATGTAATTCCATTGGAGGCAACAGAGCTTTACCTGCTCACTTCAGTGATGAATGTGGCCTACAGCCATGAAAATATCAGCTGTTAGAACGCAAGTTTGTTCTGTGAAAGTAATCAGCGTGTTGAATGTGGTTATATTCCCAAGAGTTCCCAATACTAAGCTCCCATACAACATGCTGCAGAAAGAGTAGAGGCGACCTATTTTTTGAATACTATTCATCAGTTAAAACCTAGGTTGTCTTCTCTTCCACTCACCAAGCACACTTGCTCCAAAGCTTTGAGGGGTCCATTTTGTTCACAAGACATGTTTTCTTTTGAAATCTGTGCAGGATCTTTTTACCTGCTGTGTGTAGATTTTGAATTGAGAGTAATCACCTACATTTTGTAAAGTTTGCCTTACCAATAGTGTGCCAGTTTTGGTTAAGCATGTTTGACCCATTTCTGTAAATTAGCCCTATATGCCTGTCTAACATAAAATGTGCAATAATTACTTTAGTCCCTTCCTTGGTGATGTAGTCCAGTTGTTCTCAACTAGGGGTACACGTACCCGTTGGGGTATGCAGAGGTCTTCCACGGGGTACATCAACTCATCTAGATATTTGCATAGTTTTACAACAGGCTCCATAAAAAGCACTACATACAATCATTTGTTTATACTGTTCTATATACTATACACTGTAATGTAAGTACAATATTTATATTCCAATTGATTTATTTTATAATTATAAGGTAAAAATGAGAAAGTGAGCAATTTTTCAGTAACAGTGGGCTGTGTTGCTTTTGTATTTTTATGTCTGATTTTATAAGCAAGTCATTTTTAAGTGAAAAGGATACAGTAGTCTGGAAAGGTTGAGAACTACTGATATAGTACATGGCAATGTACTTCTGCTTATATATTTTTAAACATTCCTTTTGAATATTTTAGTCAATTCTTTGAGAAAAATTCTGCCCCAGATTCATGTGCAGAACTCCTGTGGAGGTAATTGTTCACACACATCAAAGACAGAATTTGGCCCTTTTTTCATGAGAAATGTTTTCTTTTACAATGATGTGCTATTGTGACACATACACTGCTCTACCCAGAAGCTATATCATGAGACACTGAGACACATCTCAAGTGGCTATCTTGGAGTGTGACATTTAAAATAAAATGGCTCTATGGGGGTACGCCACAGTGAAAACAACATCAATATGTGGTCTTGCAGTAACAAATGCTTTTGCATTTGAATATTTTGTAAGCCATATTATTATAGCATTCAGTCACTTCCTTCACGCTACTATAAAAATCATGTAAAGTGTACATAAGTAATAGGCTATGACATAAAGGAAATACTTGAAGCCTCAAGGAGAACTTTGACAAAAAAAATCTGTTTACAGACCATTCTGCCAGTGTAGCTCAATTTTTCAATATTTCTGTTTTTTATTACTAGGGACATTTGCATAGAAATGAGCTTTTCTGGCTTATGGATATCATCATTGTTTTGCAAAGTAGTAATGTTCCAGTTCTGTTACAGAAGCCTAATTTAGTAAAGTGTGTTGTATAAGAAGGAACACCTAAGGGCGAGGAATATATTTTGATTCCAGATTGTTTTTAAATGATTGAGTGTGATGATGAGGGTTTGGGAGCATCTTCTTCCACTGAGAATCTGGGTATTGTGCACTCTTTTGAGAGGCTATCGCAGAATGTTTTTATAATATAATTTTAAGGCAGCCTGGTAGTGCCAAAGTCCTGCATGATATGTGAACATGAGGCAAAGGAATAGTTTAGTTACATAACAAGCAATGGATGAAAACCCAGGTCCTGATTCAGCAAATCACTTAAGCGCTTGAGTAGTTCTGTCAACTTCAGTGGGAATACTCATATGCTTAAAGTTAAACATCTGCTAAGCGCTTCGCTGAATTGGGACCCCACTGAGGTTACGTAGCTCTTCCCTTATAGTCTGTAAGGAAAATCCTTCCCATCTTACACGCATGAGGTAAGGTGAGCCGGTTTTATCCCTGCATCTGTGCCTATCAGTGGCAAAGAAAATAAGTAAGACTATGCTAAAAATTTTGGAGAAACATATCTGGTAATAATGGGCCAAATTCTGTCCAGTCCCTACATGGATGTGCAAAGGGGAAATGGGAAACAAGGAGCTCATCCCACACACTGTATAGGAACTGGCCAGAATTGATATAAGAGGTGCATAGTACTTCTTCCTTCCTTGCACCCCAGTGGATATAGGTGTCTGAAAAAGGGCAGGAAGGGGCTGGGTCATGTTTCCACCCTTACTCCATGTTGGCCAGAGTATATACTCTGGTGCAGTGAGCACATCACTGTGTATGTATTCTCTGGTACTCCTTAAGAGGAATTCTGGCTGATTCATTAATAATTTGCCCATCCTCAGTACCTCCAACACTCCTTCAGGTGAAAGAAGAATCTGGCTCAGTATTATTTACATTATCATGTTTACAGGTTTTTACAGTTCAGTGGCCCCTTCTGTATCCTCAACACCATCACCTTCTTTGGGTAAAATGACCTTAATTATTGCACTTTCTGGAACATACAAGAGAAACAAAACAAAGCAAAAACAAAAAATTTGCAAACAGAAATTTCCTGTTTAATCCTTCATAATCTATTTCTTTAGAAATGTAAACTGATTCCCATCACCAATCACTTCCATGTTTAATAAATATAATGTACACATCTGATATTACAGCCATATTTAACCTGTGCTTGTCTAATCACCTTAATCACAGTTTGCTGGCGATCTCTGCTTATTACATTATACAATAGGGCCCCAATCCTGAGAAGCTATATGCACATGCTTAAAGTTATGCATATGTATAGGTATTTGCAGGATCACAGCCTTGGAAGATAGTCCTGTGTCTCTTGAAGTCATTGGCAGAACTCCCATTGTATTCAGTGGAACAGAATTGGACTCTGCCCTTCTTACAAGTCACAAAAGACACGAGTTATCTCAAGAGGTCTCATGCAGCTTCTGGGAAGAGAAAAGGTAAAGGAAGTAAACAGTGTTGTAAATTTGACAAGGAAAGGAATGCTGAAGAGATTCACCTTTAATTTAGCAGCCGAAATATTCAAAGCCCATTTTATTATTTATTAGTAAGGGGGCTGAATTTTAAAATACATTAGAAAGAAGAGAAGAAAATATTTTTCTTTTGTGTTTTTCCCCTACTCTGCTACAGAATTGAATTTTCAGTGTCTTATTGAAAGATTTGGGAAAAAATCTATGCCAGATCATTCAAAGCCCAGATAGAATTATTCAGACTTAAAAAAATACAATCCCAGATAGTGTTGCCTTTTTAAAAGATAGTTCACTGTTGTTTTATTCCTCTGACAATGTACATAAAGATATAATTTTCTTTTTAAAAATTAGGGTGTAAATAATTAATGAAGTTGGGGCTTTAATTTCCCACCATGGATTCCAAGACATAATTCTGATAATTTAGTTTCTAAAAATACATTTGTTTCATTTTTACTCTCTCTTCCAGCTTTCCTAAAGACAATAAAATCTTCCTATTTGAATTGGAATTTAATAAATCTTAATGGTATTTCTTGGGCATGACTTAAGTTCTGGGAATGAAATGTTACAAAAATAAAGTCTAAAGCTTTTTTCCTATTCTGTAAAAATAGTGTTGCATCTGTGTTTCATTCGAGATGTTTCTCTCTGGATATCACATATTCTTTTATTTTGCCATTGTGTGTGCCACACACAAAAAAAGGACTAAAGGAGCAACTTTTCTTAAGGGATGAAATTCACACCTCCCTGAATAAAGCAAGCATTAATCATCTGTAGGCCTGGTCCGAAGCCCACTAAAGTCAGTTGAAAGAGTCCCATTAACTTTAGTAGTCTTTGGATTAGATTGTATGTGTGGTGAACTCTGCAGGGATTGGAGAAGGCGGAATTTACTCCATGAGCCCAGTTGGCCAGCTGTGGGAACTGTAAGCTGGAGTTGTTACCACAGCCTCCATGGAAATGGGTTCAGTCAGAGTTGATACAGGCCTTGTCTACACTATGGGGCTAAATTGACCTAAATTACACTACTTCAGCAACGTGAATAATGTAGCTGGAGTCGACATAGTTTGGGTTGACTGACTGTGGTGTCTACACCATGCTGGATTGACGGGAAACACTCTCCTGTCGACTTACCTTACTATTCTCGTTCTGGTGGAGTAACGGAGTTGACCGGAGAGCGCTCTGCAGTTGATATAGCGGGTCTTCACTAGACCTGCTAAATCGACCCCCATTGCATCGATCTCAGCAGCATCGATCCCTGGTAAGTGTAAGCATGGCCACAAACTATCCTTCAGCAGTATACAATGGATGTGCCTCTACCTGTTCCAAGGTCATCTCCTCCTGCAGAGGTACCATGCTGTTGAAGTGGTGCAATGGGCCTTGCATGAGTGTTCAGTATTGGGGGGAATTTCATCCATAGAGCCAGATCCTGCTTCCACTGAAATGGGTGACAATATTACCGTTAACTCCAGTGGGTACAGGTTCAGGACCAAAGTGGCCATCCTTTTATACTATAGTATTCTAAGAATCTCTATCAAATTCTGGTCAGTGATGCTAGCACTCTCAGCAAGAAATATAAAGAGAACTAGAATTGATGTCATCAGTAGAACTTATTTTGCTCTTATGTCATTGCTGTGCTTTAGGTGGCCACTCATCATCGTGGTCCATTGATATGAACAGAATTAAAAGTTATTGGGGCTCTTCCAATGCAATGTATCTTTTGCTCTCTGTTAAAAGAGGAGAGCTCTTTGACCACATAATGCTTGTTCCTCGGGCATTTGTTTGAGTAACTTGTTCCCTATAAGGCACCTCTATGCAAATTGGGTTTCTTTCCTCAGAGGGCTTGTCTGGATTTTTGCATTTGTTGGTTCATATTTTCTTTTGACAGCCATTAGTAGATGGCAATATAGTTCTTTCTAGTGATTCACTAATGGAGCACTTAGAGAATGTACAATATTCAGTAGAAAAATTCTTGTATTTGAGAACAAGCCTTAGCAATTTTATATAAGCTGTTGGATCTGTTTCTAGAGTATTTGTTTCCACTGTGAAGGAAAGAATGTTATTCTGTGGCCTTAGCCTTTCCAGAGCTGTGAGAGATAGTTTGAGTCAATAGCACATAGTCTGACATGAACTATGCCACATTTTGGCTTATGACTCCTTTGGTGTATTAGAGATTGCATACATATACACATACAGCACTACTCAACTGGAGTTGTGTCTTATCGTTTTCAGGAAGTTTGATTTCCAGGTCTAACTTCCGCTTTTCTAGGTACTTAACTTTTCCAACTCAGCCAGATATCTTTGAATTGTTGGTAGTCTATTCCTTTTAATTATAATAATCACAAACACACATTTATTTTCATTTTTTGTTCATTTATTTTGTCTTTTGTTTTAAGTTTTTTGTTTTAATAATTCTTTCAACCACTACATTCTCAAAGAAAAGCAACCATGTGTTTTGACATTTAAGACTAAACAATAGTTGTTCTATCACTAATGCACAGGGAGAGGGAGCAAGTAGTCTTCCTCTCTGTGTGTGGGTGGATGCATGTGAGAAAGAGATTTATTTAGCACAGAGGTGGGCAAACTATGGCCCAGAGGCCACATCTTGCCCTTCACATGTTTTAATCCGGCCCTCGAGCTCCTGCCGGGGTGTGGGGTCTGGAGCTTGCCCCACTCCAGCCATAGAACAGGGTCAGGGGCTTGTCCCACTCCACGTGTGCCATGGTTCTGCGTGGCTCCCAGAAGCAGCTGCATATCCCCCCTCTGGCTCTTATGCACAGAGGCAGCCAAGGGGCTCCACACTCTGCCCCCGCTCCAAGTGCCACCCCCACAGCTCCTATTGGATGGGAACCACAGCCAATGGGAGCTGCAAGTGCAGCGCCTGCAGATGGAACAGGGCGCAGAGCCACGTGGCCGCACCACCACGTAGGAGCTGGAGGAGGGACATGCCGCTGCTTCTGGGAGCTCCTTCAAGTAAGCGCCGCCCAGAGCCTGCACCCTGACCCCCTTCTGCGCCCCAACCCCCTGCCCCAGCCCTGATCCCTCTCCCTCCTCGGAACCCCTCAATCCCAGCCCGAAACACCCTCCTGCACCTCCAACCCCTTATCCTCAGCCCCACCCCAGAGCCCACACCCCCAGCCAGAGCCCTCACTCCCCCCCACACACACCCCAAACCCCAGTTTCGTGAGCATTCATGGCCCACCATACAATTTCCATACCTAGATGTGGCCCTCAGCCAAAAAGTTTGCCCACCCCAATCTAGTACTTGCAACAATTCTCTGCAACACACAGGTTTGTAACGTTCCTGTCTGCCTCAGCACACTAGTGCAGGAGACAGCCATAAACTGGCTGTTTGTGTTCCAGGACTGAGTGAGGTATTCTTGTCTATGCAATCTCAGGCATATACTACCACAGATGAAGCATAACTGAACCCCGTTCACACTGTGCATCAGCAACTGTCAGGTCTCTGACCTCAGCATTATGGAAGTTTTATTGATTACACAGATAAAATGCGACCTTCCATGTCACTCATCCACTTAATATTCTCCCCACAAGCTTGTGCTCATCTGCCTCACAGGGCTGTACTTAAGGGCCTAGTCTTGCCACCCCTTTAATTAGTGCTCACTCATGTGGGTAACATTGCAGATAATGATCAGAGCTATGTGTAATGTTCTCAGTGAAATCTAAAATCATATAAAACTTGCCTGATTTAGGGGTTTGTTACAATCTTGAAACATGGAACAGGTTCATTGAAAGCTTCAGGAGGACCGTGAACCTCTCACATGCACCTTACCTGACATGATTTGATTTGGCATTGGAGCTATGGCACATCCACTGTGGATGTAGACATAAGGAAAACTTGGTGGGTTTTAATCTGAGGTTTTGGATTCCTCCAATACCAAGTTCAAAAATGTAAATGGTTGCAAAGGTTGCAAATTGAAAGCAAATAAAATGTTCAAACAAACCCTGTGAAGCAAAAACACAGAATCTGACATAGCTCTAGAAATGAGCTGTTGGAAATATGTGAAGCCAAATGTTTTCAGAAGCTGATATAAATAAACAGGACTTCAAACATTTACCAAACAAACACTAGTCAGAGCATTCTGGGAGGCACTTAAACCTACCTACCCAAGCTGTCAAAAGTGGGTTATTGCTAGAGTTCTATAGAGTGGTAGCAATTTTACTGGAAGCAGTACATGCCAATCTGTCCTCCCCACTTTTCTTTGGCTAGGGGTTCGGAAGGAGCTCAACTCCCTTCCTCGGCTGTTAGAGATGTTGCTCCTTTTTTGTTGTGCTCTCATCGCTTTCCTGGCTTCTTACTCAGAAGGTGTTTTTTAACAGTAATGAGGGACCAGGAATACCAAGGACCAAAAACAACAAAAAGAGCATCATCTAAAACAAGACAAAAGTGATTACACTAAGTGCAAGGGGCTCTTGCACAGTGTGTCACCCTCACAGCTATAGATACAGTGTCTGGGTCACTGATCAAGTAAGCACAACAATGTGGAACATTTCAGAAAGTGGAAATTCCATTACAGGTTCAATTTCCTTTCCAGGCAGCTCCTGGAAAACTCTAATTTCATGAGATTGCAACAGGAGAACTGAGGAGGGGAGGGGCGGGGCAGAGTAAAGAATAGAAAATAGAGAGAGAAAAGGCACAACAAACTAAACTGAGAGGCTGGGGTTCAAATACCTTTGTAGCACCTAGCTCAAACAAGTAGGAGGGCAAAGTCAATAACTAGAAGCCTGGGGCACTGTCCTGATCAAAGTACTTTAAAATAAAAAGTAGAAAAGCTGTCATTTCTGATATTGCAGTGTTAATAGCGTTTTTCTGTGTCACTTTTGTTTTAAATTAACTATATTGGCAGTTTTTCAAATGGCAGTAAAAGCATTTAATTTCTTTACTGTTGGACTGATTGCCTCAGGGTTTCAAGGCCATGATCTGGATCTGTTCACTTTTAAAATTCAAGTTCAAACACAGAACAGATCTAGACTGATCAAAATGTAGTTGCTTGGCCATTATCAGGTTATAGCCTGAAACCATTTCCCATTCTGCAAAACATGCTAATTTTATTGTTCTGTTGTCCTCTCACCTCCCTGATTCTCTCCCCTCCCCCTTATCTGCTTTATCTGCCTTTCACATGATGTCATAAACCTACTGATGAGCTCTTCAGGACAGGGACCTTCTTCTTGGGACTTGCTCACTTGTGCCCCAATCCTTGACTGGGACACCTAAGTACTACTGTAGTACAAACTGATGATAATGTTATCCTATGTGAAATGATTTAGGGATGTCAGGTGCTTTTCTGCACCAGAGTTGCAGTCAGGACAGAAAGTCCAAGACTGAATGGATGAGCTTTTCAAACTACAATGACCTTTGTACCCTGGAGATGATTCCATAGCTGAGGCATGATGCTGGGAAGCTGGGGGCATGCATGCGCTGACACGCTCTGCTGTTCTACTGAGAGATGACTTCAGTTCCAAGGTCACTTCAGCAGTTTCCACAAGCACTGAATTCATTTCCTGTTTTGTTACAAGAAATAAAATCAACCAAGACCTTTCCATGTGTGTCCTGAATGCTCTGAGCGGGACATCCTGCATCATTCTCTGTGGGTGCAGAGGGCAGAGTTGTAGAGGAACTGCGATGCTTCTCTATTGTTCAGTGGATGGGGAAGGGAGGGAGCACGCATCCCCTTCGTGGTGTTTTTCAAGCATCCCAGGGGCTTGCTGTTGTCAGGTGAGGGGATTTTGGAACAGGCTAGAGCAGGCCTGCACAACGTGCAGCCGGCCCGCAGAGCCTCACTGTGCGGCCCGCTCTGCGGGCAGCCCAGAGCCCTTTAAAACTCAGCCACGGCCAGGAATCAGAGGGCTCTGGGCTGCCCGCAGGGGCAGAGGCAGGGGCAGGGAGCCCAGAGCCCTTTAAATCTCAGCTGCTGCCAGGAATCAAAGGGCTCTGGGCTGCCCACAGTGACCAGCAGCCCAGAGCTCTTTGAATCCCCACCCACTGCCGCTGATTGCCCCCCCGGACCCCTGCCTCAGCTGCCCCCCAGGACCCCCATCCCCTATCTAAGCATGGCTGGTCATTGTCCCCTGATACCCTTCTCCTGGGACCCCTGCTCCTAACTGCCCCCCAGGACCCCACCTCCTATCTAAATGCTGCTGCTCCTTGTCCCTCGGTTGCCCCGTCCCGAGACCCCTGCCCCTAACTGCCCCTTGAGACCCCAGCCCCTATCTAAGCTTCCTTTCTCCTTGTCCCCAACTGCCCTCTCCTGAGACCCCCCCCAACTTCCCTCCCAGGACCCCACCCCTTACCTGTCCCCTGATAAACCCCTGGAACTCCCATGCCTATCCAACTGCCGCCTGTCCCCTGACTGCCCCCTGAACCTCCGCCCCATCCAACTCCCCCTGCTCCCTGTCCCTTGACTGCCCCCTGTAACCGCCTACCCCTTCTCCAACCCCCAGCCTCCTTACCATGCCACTCAGACCAGCGTGTCTGGCTCCACGCAGCTCCAGACAGTTGCTGCCATGCTCCCCTGCGGAGCCCACAGCCCGCCCCCCACCCTCCCGGCACCTGCCTTCCAGATTTGAACACCTCAAAATTCAGGAGTGTTCAAGCTCAGTTTGTGCTGCTGTTACTTCATTTCTCCCAAATCAAATATACTGATCCACTGTAACTTGCTGTAGAAAAAGTAGGATAAAATTGAGCAAGAAATGCTTCCCAGTGGTTATTAGGACTGGAATTGCTATTTTCAACAGCCATTGCCTTTTGTTTGTTTAAAAGGAAGACAGTGATATTGCATTGGCCAATTCCCCATGGAAAGAAAGAGTGAAACAAAAGAATAATAAAGGCACCTCAACTTTTCCTTATTTATGTAGGACAGTCTTATAATATGCATCCAGATATCCTCTAATCACACAAGCTGAAAATTGTTCCACTTTACTGCAGCTCTGTAACCATATGGGAACCAATCCTGTCTGTGTTTTGTACACATCCAAAATTCCTGCTGAATGACCCACCCTGAGAGTGAGTTACCAGTGACCTAGCGCTGGGGCGGCAGCTGGTGTGTGGGGGGGCACTGGTGGGGCGGAGCCCAGGGCTGGGGCAGCAGGGGGTGTGTGTGGGTGGGTGGGGGGAGAGCCCAGGACTGGGGCAGCAGGAGGGTACAGGGGGGAGCCCAGGGCTGGGATGGGGGGCAGCCAAATTTTTTTTTGCTTGGGGCAGCAATAAACCTAGCGCCGGCCCTGTCGGATTCCCCCAGCCGCCGGAACCCCGGGCCCTTTAATTTGACTCTGAGGGCTCCCAGCCACCTCTTCAGCTGGGAGCCCCTGGTTGATTTAAAATAAAGTATCACCTCCCCACCCCCAACCTTCCTTTTTGGCCCACAGCTGTTTTGGTGGGGCAGCGCTGGGGAAGGAGGGCTTGTTTCCGCAGGGTTGGCCTGCCCTGGGGCAGGGTGTTTCTGCGGGGCTGGGAGGTTTCAGCCCTCAGCTGTTTTCTTTGGAGTAATGTGGCCCTCGCCGCTTTACGAGTTGTGCAGGCCTGGGCTAGAGGATCCACAACTATACAAATTATTCTGCCCTTTCTCCCTGTTGGGGGTGGGCCCATGGATCTTACAGACTTCTCCAGTGTAACTTATTTGGAGCACTCTGTTGCCACTTTGTAACATTCCATTCTTATATCCCCTGGCTGAGTTCTCCACTGCCCAGACAAACTACTCAGCTTAGGCACCAGGGAGAGGAGTGTGCGAATGTGCATAAAGAAACTAAGTACACCGAGTTCACATGTTTCTGGAAAGATAACTTGTCTGAAAAGTCCATCCAAGGATTATGCCGAAACCAGAACAAATTGTAATTATGTATCCCTGTTATGTTTCAGTGTTTATGAGTTCCTCTCAGGTCCTATTTAAATATTCCTGACTACACTTCACTGGACGTGCAACTTTGTAACAAACTTGTAGGCTGTAACCTACTGTTCATGCATCCAAAATATGAAAAGAAAAAAAAATATTGTTTTTAGTCCTGTGTAGTGTTATGTCTGTCCTAAGCTGCCAACAGAGAAGCGGGAATGAAGGTTAGGGTTTGCAGTGTACTGTATGCCCAAAGGGCTGTATTTTTGCTTTTTCACAATGCTTATACTTCTCAAAGTACTTTGTGGGCTGAACTGTTAAAAAAAAAAAAACTCACCTTGTCAGTATCAGAAGGAAAAAATCAATTTGGAGGGAATCAAACAGAAGCAACATATTTAGATACATGATCTGATCTCAGTAAAACAGAATTAATGAAGTAACAGTTGAAATGCTAAAGTAGCTGTTGGTATACTTTTAAAAGGTTGATAAAATAAGGAAGTGAGTAGGAGTTTTGCCTAAGTAAAGACTGCAGAATAAGGCCTCAAAGGCAAAACCAGTCCTACTTCAGTTGCTGTTCTCTATGCCACTTATTACATTAAACACTAGTGAAGGAACAAAATGGACACCGTGTAGAATCAAGCATGTGGGTTTATTATGCACTGTGCTGGTGGAGTGTCACTTTGTTTATTGGGCTCAGAGACATGACCAAACAATTGATTACAAAGGATTATATGGATTTTTCATGGGTGGAGAGAAGTGACAAGGTGGATGGTCCCAAGCACCTGGATAGGTCTAACAGCAAGACGAGATAAGCTTAGTAGCCAATAATCGAATGCATAATGTCTCCACCCATGGTTTCAGGTTAACAAGTAACATGCAATTAGTACACAAGTGTTTTTCTTTAAACAATGTATAAAGTGTATTAGTATAAAATATATATGTTGAATTTTGATTTGGGGTCCATAGGAATGAGGTAGCCCTTCTGATTATCCAACAGGTACATTCCCGGGGTTTAAAACAAAAAGACCTTTGAAAAGTGTTTGGCAATAGAGATTTTCATTTGTGTTTCTTAAGGCGGACATTGGTATCTGTGAGAAGCAGGAGAAGGATGTCATATCTCCTACTGACATGTTTGAACCTCTTCCATAAACTCAAGTTTGGTGTGTGGGGAGAGCATGGCAACCTCCTTTGCCAGAGGGGTGAACACAAACATAATGGGCTCCTTTCATTCCTTTGGTCTGTTTGCAGCTTCAGATAAAAGTGCCAATTATTGCTCCCCATCTGGCATTTTGCTGACCAATTTTATCTTAGTAAAAAGCAAGGTTGTCTCTTATTTTTTCTTTTAGCTAAGATTGTTCACTGTTTACTGGGCCTCTGGCCTCTTGACCAAACTCTGGCCTGTAAAAAGAACTGACATAACCTGTATCAGGTTTTGGCCCTGCAACCGGGTACTAGCTAGCCAAACAATTTCACTGAGTCCTAGGTTTGGCAGTTTTCCGACTTTATGCAGCCCAGGTTACACAGGCTTTTATTAAGGGGTTCCAGGGTTATGATCACATTGTGGTGGAAAGTCTGCCCAGAAGCAACAAGCCCTGGGAAGCCAGAGGATGTACTGAAATCAATCAGTCTAACGTAAGCTTTGCCAATGGAACTCCTATAGCAGGGGTCGGGGGTCGTGAGCTTATTACATGGGGGGGTCACCAGCTGTCAGCCTCCACCCCAAATCCTGCTTTGCCTCCAGCATTTACAATGGTGTTAAATATATTAAAGAGTGTTTTTAATTTATAAGGGGGGGTTGCACTCAGACTTGCTATGTGAAAGGGGTCACCAGGACAAAAGTTTGAGAACCACTGTCCTGTAGTGTCCCAGCCATAAATTAAAGCTTCCCTCCCTGGCAAAATTCCTACAGGATAGTAATAGTAGAGTAGTTTGCCTTCCATGGGAAGGTAAATCCCTTTCAGGTACAGCTGCCCCTGCTGGGATGGAGGGGAGGTGCACTTTGAACACCCACAGTTCAAAAGGCATGAATCTGCCCTCTGTGTGTGAGGAAAAAGTGCACATGAACCTGCTGGAATTTTGCTGCAGACCTTACATGCATGTTAGGCCGAATAAATTCAGTGGAAGTTCTGCTTATATAAATACAGCAAAATCAGACTTAATTAAAGGTCTAAAGAGTTCATTTTCCAAACATACCATATGCCGGAACAGAGGATCAAAGAGCATAGAATATTATTTTTTATAAAAGCATCTCAGAGAGTGACTTTTTTTTAATCCTGTAACTTCGTTTTTTAACACACTAGGGAAAATCCTTTAAGAGCTATATAGTACTAGTAGTAGTATTCCAAAATTTGTGGTACATGTACCATTACTGATGTACAGTATTTATAAAAATTCAAAGTCAACAAACCACTGGTGCCAACAACTGGCAACAAATTAACTGGAAAACTAAAAAAAGTACAGAAAATTGAGACTTGATAGATCAGATGCATGAAATGAGGATTGTGAAAGTAGTACCCCCTTACTGTACTGAAACATAGTAAAATACAATGAGGATGGTGGCTGTCATATGTCTTTTAAGAACAATATTTCTTAAACCCTGTTAGGCTGGATTTCTGTAAATTTCCCAGACTAAACTACCCCAATATAAGGAGTTTTATGCTCATATAACTTTGTCCATACTAAAGGCTTATACTACTATATTGTGTTCTAAACTGATATAACCATGTGTGTCACATACTGAGCTGACCCTTTAAGAGTATTGGGATCAGCCCACCTCTGCAGGTGAAGGGAATAAGTCCAGGTAGCAAGGGATGGGAGCATGTGACTCAGAAGCAGACCTGCTGGGAAATATAAGGGCAGCCTGAGGTCAGGGAAAGATTTAAAGGAGCCAGGATGACTACATGAGCTGCTCCATGTAGAAAGGTCTTTCTTAGGTCCATGGCAGAGAAACTGGTAAGTGCAATTCTGCAGAGAGCAGCAACCAGCTAGGAAGGTTGGAGTGCAGGGAGCAAGCCTGCTGGAGCAAAGTCTCACCAGGGACAGGACTAAGAATCGTGCACTAAGGGCTGTGGGACAGCTGGGAAGACTGGGTGGAATATCTTGTATTTCTTCTGAACTTTGCATCAATAAACCAGACCCCACCTCCCACCCCCAAAGTGGGGTGTTATTTGATGCATGAAATCCTATATTGAGTCACTGGGGAGTCCGAGAGGCAGAAAGTGAGGCAGCAAACGGGTCTGAAGCCAGCCTGGCTAAATCCCTACTACATAGCGGTAGAAAAACTCTGTGTAGATTAGCTCTTTAAATTTCAGGAAAACCTCTACTGGCGTGCTGGAGAAGTCACTGAAGGCCGCTGTCCATGCGCTCTACGTGGACACCCTGAGGAAAAAACTCGACCAGGGCAAGGCCTTTGAGGTGACCAGCAAGTGGGACTCCAGCAACCACTTTCTCCCTGCGGGCAGCTTCACCCGTTTCGCCGACTGGCGGTTCATACACCGTGCCCAACTGAACTGCGTCCCGCTCAATGGAGCCGTCCACCACGGGAACCGTGACAAGCGCTGCAGGAAGTGCGGGTACGCCCTGGAGACCTTGCCCCATGTCCTGTGCAGCTGCAAGCCCCACGCCAGAGCCTGGCAGCTGCGCCACAACACCGTCCAGGACTGGCTGGTGAAGGCCATTGCCCCACACCTGGGTGAGATCGCAGTCAACCACACCATCCCCGACACGGACAGCCTGCTGCGCCCAGACGTCGTCGTCACGGACGAGGAGCGGAAAAAGATCACTCTCGTCGACGTGACGATCCCGTTCGAGAACAGGACCCCGGCTTTCCGTGAAGCCCAAGCCCGTAAACTCGAAAAATATGCCTCCTTGGCTGACACCCTGCGGGCAAAGGGCTACGAGGTTTACACTGACGCTTTGATCGTCGGGGCCTTGGGTGCCTGGGACCTCTGTAATGAATGTGTACTCAGGGCCTGTGGGGTGGGCCGTCGCTATGCGCGGCTCATGAGACGTTTGATGGTCTCGGACACTATCCGGTGGTCTAGGGATATTTACACGGAGCACATCACCGGCCACCGCCAATACCAGGAGTGAGCTGACGTGGCTTCGTGCACCCACGGGGGGGAGGAGACCTATAAACCCCCCCTACTGAACCATATCCCCTGAGCCCTAAACCCACCGAACTGGATTCTACCATATTAAGGTCATCCTGTCCCCATTACCCGGCCCACTTACTTATACCCATGACTGCGTGTAACCCACTGTATGAGCGATGTACCCTCACTGCTTCCTTACTGCTTCTTGATCCCACCCACCGTACACTCCGCATTGGGGACATTGCAGACTGTATATATTATGTGCTAACCAATTTCCAAATACCAGCGTCCCCTTATACTCTGTATGTTACCCCCAATGACCAATAACTGACGCTTCAAACTCTTTGTATCATCTTTATTTAAATATTCTCTAATAAACTTTTAAATTTGTTTCATTAATCAAAGTTGAAATTCACTTCATTTGCATAAATTCTAAGTTATCAAGTCACTGCAGGGGCAGGAAGTCAAGTAGGTGAAATCTACCCCCCTCAGTGTAAAATATGGGTGTGGAGCTGTAGTACAGTCACTGCACTGTCCTCAGTAGTCTCTACTCCAGCCGACGAGTTGGAGCAGTGGTGCCCAAACTTTTCCAGTCATGCCCCCCTTACCAGTCTCAGAATTGAATGCACCAGCGCAGACATTAGGGTGGCAATACCCCAGCCAGCAGCTGCTGCGCTACAGCCGCCCAGCAATGAAGGCAGCGCCACTGCCAGTAACAACGCAGTAGTAATGGGGGACAATGCTGTTGCTGGTGGCGGTTCTGCGTCCAGCATTGGGCAGCCAGAGAATGGCAGCTGCTGGCTGGGGCATTCATGTTCTTTGCAATGTAGGAGGACACTTTTTTTTTTTTTAATCCCGCTCCCATCCCACAATACCCAATCTTTTTTCTTTTTTTAATCTCACTTCCGTTATTATGGCAATAGCTCCTGAGGGACCCAGAGGATCCCAATTTCTTCATGCCCCCACCCGAGAATCTCTTGTGCCTCTCCCCCATTTACGCAGCAGTGAGTTAGAGTAGTAGCTGCTGCCCCTCTGCCATTTGTGCAGGGCATTAAGGCCATTGCATTCACCAGTTGTGTGGCCATTTTCCCTCTCATCCACCCATTAACACCCTCTGTGACAGCCTATGTAGGGTAGTTAGCGAGACCTCCTATGTGGTGAATGTGAGGTTTAGAGGCTTCTTGGATCACCGTTTACTGGCAGCCTCCCTGTGCAGCCCAGCAGAAGATCTGAAGAGATTCTGTGGGCCTTGCAACAGCAGAAATGTTGACTGGTAAAATAGAAATGTGGTGTTAGTGATGGGGGAAGAAAATTTGTCTTTTGAATATTTTATTGTTACCCCAAGGATGCCCCTTGGAATTTCACTTTTTACAAAAAAAAAATCTTTTCTTCTTCCCCTTTACATTTCTATATACTCTTTTTCCGTCGCTATTTCTATGGCTATATTTTTTTTCCTCTAGGCATATCTTTTCTATGAAGAACCTTGCATAAGGTTTCCTTTAAACTGTTGTACTTCAAAGTTTTCTTTTTCCTTCATATCTTCCTAGTTGCTATGTGATTCTGCTGTGCAGTTTCTAGGTCTTCCTTTGCTTTGCTGTCCTTTTTCTCTAAAGACACTCCCCGTTGAAGAAACTTGCAGTGGTGATAGCATGAAAAATGTCATCTGTATCCTCTTAGTACTGAGTGAAAGAGAGAGAGCATGCATTTTATAATATAAAAGTTGATGAATTTCTTTATAGGGTGTTTA
This sequence comes from Gopherus flavomarginatus, assembly GCF_025201925.1. Lineage (NCBI taxonomy): Eukaryota > Metazoa > Chordata > Testudines > Testudinidae > Gopherus > Gopherus flavomarginatus. The sequence goes on along the minus strand of NC_066617.1, from coordinate 197,713,972 downwards.
ATTGAACAGGAACGTGAAAATAGCATTGACAAAATTTGGCCACATCAGAAGGGTAAATATATTTATGATTTTGCTTTTTACATTGTAGCCGTACCAAAGGTTATTTTTACATCATGTCCACAGAACAGTCATTCCAACATTCTAGTTATGTCAGGACTTGATTCTGAGAGTTTTAGCCTTTTGGAGCCTGATTTTCAGAAGTGCAGAGCACTCAGAGCTCCAGCTGAAGTCAGTGGGAGCTGTGGGTGCACACCTCTTAACAGCATGTTCTTAATGTTCAGCTGATTAGCAGATAGCACTTTAATGCTGTAACACTCTCTTCAAAATCCTCTTAATCCTTTTTTTTTTTTTTAACAAATGAAGTACTTGGCTCGCATAACAATGTAAAATGCATGACCCATGGATCCGATTCAGCGGGCTTTGGATCAGCCCCTACTTGAACAGAAAAGCCATTTGAGTTTAGGCAGCTCCTTCTCCATGTCTCATGCTGTCATTAACAAACTGTTTAAAAGCTAATCACTAAACACCACTTTAATGCAAAATCTGACTTCATAAATAGAAACAAAAATGTTTAGCTATCTAGGCAATTTTTTTGGACTCATGACCTTAGTATCTAAGGCCAGGTCTATGTTTACAAGTTTAGCTGGCAGGGCCATTCTGTTCTTTTGGGTTTTTGAGAACCTAGCTTGCTGGTAAAAGTCCTAGTAGTACTAGCAAAGTACTTTTGGTATAGCTTAGCTTTCTTACTGAACCAGTGTAACCTATGTTTGCAGAAGCACTTATTTTTTTTGCAAGTACAGTAACTCCTCACTTAACATTCTCCTGCTTAACGTTGTTTCAAAGTTACATTGCTGCTCAATTAGGGAACATGCTTGTTTAAAGTTGTGCAGTGCACCCTTATAACGTCATTTGGCTGCCTGCTCTGTCCAGTGCTTGTAATATTCTGTGGAAGAGCAACGACTTTACAAGGGAGCATTGCACAAGTTCCTCTTTTCCGCCTCCTCCCGCTCCCTCCCAGTGCTTCATCCACAGTTGTTTGGTGGTGCTTAGGACTTTCGGGGGGGAGGGGGAGGAGCAGGGATACGGCTGCTCCAGAGAGGAAGTGGAGGGGAGGTGGGAAGAAGTGGGCCTGGAGTGGAGCGGGGACAGGAAGAGGCGGGCCTGGAGCATTCCCAACAAAGTCGGTGCCTGTTCTTTTCCGGGGAAGCTGCCGCTGGTGCTTCGAAGGTGCTTCCTAGCATCCTTGCCTGCAGCAGGCTGTGCCTGTGTAGGGTAAGCCAGGAGCATTTCCCAACCACAGTACAGTACAGTACTGTACAGTATATAATGCCTTTTGTCTGCCCAAAAATAATTTCTTCGGAACCTAACCCCCCACATTTACATTACATCTTATGGGAAAATTGGATTTGTTTAACATCATTTCACTTAAAGTTGCATTTTTCAGGAACATAACTAAGAGGGTTTCCTGGCATAGCTATACTGGCAAACTTTTAAATGTAAACAAGGCCTAAGTACCAGTGGAGTATTTGAGCACTAATAGGATTTGCTCCTCATCCAGGTATTTGGACATATTTTGCCACATTTACATTGAGTAGTACCTTACACCATGAGTAGTCCCATTGATTTCAAGTCTACTTATGTTGTAAAGTATTAACTCGGCATAAGGAATACAGAATATGGCCCCACTGTTTTTATATTTTTGCATTTTTAGGTCAGTCACTGTTTCCAGAGAAGTGGGTGATGCTGTTTGGTTTTGAAATTTGTTTGTTTGTTTGTTTGTTTGTTTGTTTGTTTGTTTGTTTGTTTTGAGGGGGAGAGAGAGTGGAGGTGGAGGGTAGGGTCGGCCTTTATTCTTTTAACTGTGGTTTGAATTCCCCTCAGTTTGTAGGCTATAATAATAATGAAAAAATAGTGAATTGTTTTAATCTCAAGAGCTTGAGTGAATGAGTGTGGCAGAGTAGATTTGCATATTTGGAACATTACTGTTGAACAGTTCATGTGGAAGACCTGCTTTACGTATACAAAGGAAAAATAAAACACTAAAATTATAGCCAGCGGTCCAGGGATGTTTGGTTTCAGGTTCTGTTTCTTTCACCTATGAGATGGTTTAAGCACAAAAACTTTCCGTATGATTTTCTGATATTGCACTCTAGGGGAAGGTCACGATGATTCATCCATTTAATGGATACAATGGAAGCATTCACAGCTCTGCGATTGTTTGTAATAAATGGAGCTTTCATTATGCCTTTGGTTTTTGTTTTGTCTTATTTTTTGGTAGTGTCATAAGAAGACTCTTTGGAAATGAAAGAATATCTCACAAAGTCTTTTCAGAATTTTAATTTTTTTTTTAATGTGCCTGTTGTTCCAAAAGTGGCTAACTTAGTCCCAGAGAGAACTGGATGAACTTGACAGCTGGAAGATCTCAGTCACATAGTCCAATGTTGCAACATTCTGTTATGTTACAAATAAGGGGCTTCCCAAGTCTCACATTTCTAGGCTTGGATCAAAGTGTGGAACACTTAACACCTGTCTCAATGTTCTAGGTGACTTTGAATTAACTGTCTCATTTTGTGTGTGTCTGGGATCTTCATGTTTGTTTAGATGCTGTGATGGGTGGATTTCTGTGGTATTTCCAATAATCAATACGCATTTTTGTTTAAAATGAGGAACCCTGAAGAGGAAAGGGTTTCTTTCTTTAAACTGCCTTTAGCTGAAACTGACTGCATATTTCCTCTTACATTGCAGAGGCACAGCAATAGCAGGGATTGTATTTGGTATCGTATTTATCATGGGAGTGATTGCCGGCATCGCCATCTGTATCTGCATGTGCATGAAGAACAACCGTGGGACTCGAGTAGGGGTCATCAGAACTACGCACATCAACACCATCAGCACCTATCCGGGTGAGGATGCTAAGTTACCCCTTCATAAGATTGCCAAACAATTCCATAAGAAATGTTCATAACAGAGCTATATTCTTTAATCATAATGATTTCATAACAGTGGCAGTTTTACCCACAGAAATCATAAACCCCCCATTAATGCCGCAAACCTGAGTAGTGCTGCAAGCCTGGCCACCCCATTGCAACACCCAGAACAGGGAACCAAGCCCATCCCCCCAGGACAGGATCCACCACTACGGGTTGAGTGTGGACCAGGCTCACTCTCCAACACCTCCCTCCTCTCCAGGCCAGGATTAGATCTGTCAGGGTCGCAGGTGGTCAGTGCCCCTCTCGACTACAATAAGAAGAGTTTAGTTAAGTGCAACCATTAAATGGGGAGGTTACATCCACTCTTGGATCATAGTAAGTAAAATAAAGCCATAAAGATGTCAATAAAGGACAGTTGTTCCCAATAACTGAGGGCATGTCTACGCTGCAATTAAAACTGGTCTGTGCCAATGGACTCGGGCTCGCGGGGCTGTTTAATTGCAGTGCAGACATTCGGATTCAGGCTGCGGCCCAAGCTCTGTTACCCTTCCACCTTGTAAGGTCCCATGGCCCAGGTTTCAGCCTGAGCCCAAGTGTCTACGCTACAACTAAACAGCCCCATGAGCCTGAGTCATTTAGCACGGGCCAACCATCGGAATCTAGTTGCAGTATAGACATATCCTAAGATACTTCAAAAACTACTCCAGAGCAGTGTAAAGTGCATCCTGCCATCCCATCAAATGTTCAAGAATTGGGTGGGTGTGGTTTCAGTGCTTGGGGAAGGTCTATACAATGGAAAGGAAGTGTTTATCTGAATAATTTAATAGTATCTGCATCTCAAGCTTCTGGAAACCGAACATATTGCAGATTGGCCTGGATTCACAACTGCAAGGGGTTTTGGAAGAGGAAATCTCGATGTGGATCATTTTGCATTGTTCCACCCAGGTCATATCAGAGGACAGATTTTGCTGATCCACATCCCCCTTTGAAGGTTTTGCTGAGCCACACACCCTACAAAGTTCATTCCTCAGACCTTCTCCTGTAGGCTCCTTGGAGCAGAAATTGTGTCTCTGCTTGCTTCTCTGAAGCACCTAGAACTCTTTTGAATGCTTAGTAAAGAATAATACATTTTATTTCAAACACATGAACATTAATATTAAAATACACACTTCGTTTCCAAGTTACAGTCTACATAGTCAATCCCTAAAATACTGTGCATGATTTGCTATGGAAAATACAAATGCTACTAAACTAAACATATTCTAGTTTTCCACCATCCAGCCCTTTCTTAATGGCTTTGTGTTACTTAAGGAATAATCATCATGATGGCAGGGCATGCAAGGCACTCAGTTGTCTATCATGTTGGTTGCATGTCAAAGTGAAGCCAGGGCATCTAATACCCCTATAAATTGGGTTGGTGGTTATGTTCCAATGTCAGAAATGAATACCTGTGATACAATAAGGTTGAAAAACAGCACAAGAAGCCATGGCAGAGAGAGAGAGAGATCTTGTTATATTGTCTCAGGAGAATGTGCAAGTACCATGCAGTTGATTTTCCAAGTATCAAATTAGGGAAATTGCTTTGATGAATAATTTTTTAAGGACAGGTCATTTAAAAAAAACAAACAAAAAAACCCCAAAACAAACAACCAACCCGATGTGTAAGTAGGAGATTGGCCAGGTACTATAAACAAAATCTTTTGAAGATAAAATGCTCCTTGTGATATAGAAACAGTAGAATCACATAAAGTACATTTGAAGGGCCCATTCCTGGAACATCTTATGTGCCTCCTGCAAATTCCAGGGGTGGGAGTTGAGGACTCTTAAGACTTGGCAGGATTAAGTCCTTAATGCTAAGAGCTGTCTGTGAAAATGAACAAGGGCTTTTAAAATATTATTAAATATTTGTATTCACATGCACCAAAGAGCTTAGAGCCTAAAAAAATGTATCAGTTGTATGACCTGGGCTGGTGCCTTATTTTATGCTCTAATTTTGGCAACTTTTGAAATTACCCTAATAAAGGTTTTGTGTTTATGTATTTTACGAACAATAAAATCAGTCATGCTGCTCTATAGGAATTCCCCTTGCCTTAAAAATGGGATTCTGTACCATACTTGGGTTCAGCAGCAAAGATGATGCCACTCCAGACTATACTATTTTTGCCTGACAATCTCCCTGTTTCACTACATAGTTAGTATTTGTGCATGTGTCCATACTGCAGTCTCCTATACTCAATGTGTCTGTCTTCCCCCTCACTCCCATACTTGCCAGCTGCACGAAACTTAGCTATAATCATCCTCATTATAGAAACATTGCTTTGCATAACATAGAGAGTTGAGTAATAAGGAGTACTATAGGACTCATTAGAATTCTCAATCATGAATCGCTAAAGAGCAAACTTAGTATGCAAAAACAAAATGGAGGACATCTTTTCTCACTGTGTTTCATCCTTATCCATTCATCTCCAGCAGGAAGCATTTTAGTTCTCCATTTTCCCTGTCCCTGGTATTAATATCCTTTCGAGGGGAGGCTCTGTGCTTCTGCAGAAGCATGTTTTGGAGGATGGTGCACACTGTGAGAAATTATTTCTCCCACCCTAGCTAGGAGCTGTCTTTGAGATAGGTGGCAAGCTATGGAAATCTTTTCCTTCTGCCTCAGCTTCAGCTCTGAGTAGATTTTGGGGAAGTGCCATTATCTCTCCTTTGCACTAGGATCTGATTTTCCCCTGCAGTGCACACATCCTGGGTTCACATCCTCTCACTATCATCAGGCAGTCCAATCTCTTATCAATGTAGCCTCAAGTTGGGGAGGTGGGACATCTCCATGATGAGATGTGGGGCTGTGAAGAACCACACACTAGGGCAGTGGTTTTCAAACCTTTTTTCTGGCGACCCAGTTGAAGAAAATTGTTGATACCCGCGACCCAACAGAGTTGGGGATGAGGGGTGTGGAAGGGGCTCAGGGCTGGGGCAGAGGGTTGGGGTGTGGGGGTGAGGGCTATGAGGTGGGGCTGGGAATGAGGGGTTCAGGGTATGGGAGGGAGTTCTAGGATGGAACAGGGGGTTGCAGTGCGGGAGGGGGTAAGGGCTCTGGGCTGGGGATGCAGGCTCTGGGGTGGGGCCAGGGATAAGGAGTTTGAGGTGCAGGAAGTGACTCCAGATTTGAGGGCACTCAGGGCTGGGGCAGGGGATTGGGGCACAGGATTGGGGTTTACTTCGGGTGGCTCCCCGTCAGCGCCCTGGAAACAACCAGCAGCAGATCCGGCTCCTAGGCGGAGGTACGCAAGTGGCTCCACGCAGCTCTCACCCACTGGCACCACTCCTCTCAGCTCCCATTGACTAGGAATCTCAGAGAAGACCTCAAGCTTTGTCCCACAATGAGTAGAGCTATTTGCTACAGGAAACCTTCCCCACCTAAATCGTATTGATTTGGTTAAATTATACTTTTCAAACTAATTTTCCTTCTCTTTCACTTTCAGTGGCTCCTCCACCTTATAGTTATGAATATGAGATGGAATACGCAGCAGATCTACCTCCACCTTACACTCCAACTCCACAGACTTCAATACAGTATCCGCCACCTCCACCATACCCTGGATATTCAGGGAAATAATTAATGGGCTTTAAAGAGATACAAAGTGCCTGTTGAATCAGCCAGCACATTATGGACAGATATTGTTGGCCCAGGAGCAAATAAGATGGGGCCTACATCCACATATGCTGCCTGGTGTTAGTGTAACAGAGGACAGTTGCTGTGGCTCAGGATGACTTCCAAAGGATGATGAAAAGTACAGTCCATCCCAGATCACTGTAATTCACAAATAAACTAAAGCACAATAAAAGAAACAGCTACTAGGACTTACAGCCTAGTCAACAGTGGTTAGCATCATCCAAAATTCTGCTGGCTTGCTTTAGCAACCTGTTAAAGTGAACTGGAATATAATTTTTCCATTTTAAGGAATGTATGATAAAAATGATTAATAAGCTTCTGCTTCAGAGCATGAGATACAGCAGTTGGGGTCTATTCTGGGAGGACAATTCCAACTGTTGTCTACAAACCTATATAGTATCTTTCCTTGAAGTGGTGCAGATAAGGAAGAACAAGAAAGATGGAAGCTACTTATTGACTTCCATTCCAAAATAGGAATACCAGATGACCTGTTCAGCATAGCAGTATTTAGGATCTGATAGGTATATTGCAAACAAGAATTTTTTTAAAGTCATTCAGTGGCCAAAATATGACTACTGTAACTACTTTTGACCAAAACACAGAGTATTTTAAGTGCCTACTTTTAAGGAGATTAAGTCTGGTTTATAGCCTATAATCTAAGTATACAGAACGTTTTTGTATGCAGCTTTCACTATAAATTATAGACAGATCTTTTTATATGGATTTAAATACTGTATACAGATTTTTTAGGTCACTAGATAATACTTTAATTTTGAAAGTAAATATAGATTCAACAAAATCCTGAAATAGTTTTGGAGGGGGAAAACCCAAGGTTATTAAGGCTTCATAGATTTTTCCTGCAGTTTGATTGTTGATTAAACTGTATGAAGGTCAGTAGTAATTTTAATTGAGTATTTGTTCTGACAAGCTAATAGTCAACATAAAGGAAGATGCATGCAGAGGGACTGTAAACGTTGCTGTAGTCAGAAAAGATAGGGGAATGAGTTATCTTGGTTATTTAAAAGTGATTGGGCTCCATAGATTGAAAGAGAGATCAGAGTTGGATTTCCCATCCTGTTTAAGAACTGTGCACACAAATTAGGGGTATATGCAGTTCTGTCCTGATCTCTTCTCTTTTTCAGAATCACTTTGCAGGCATTGTTGGTGAATGTTCTTCATTAGAGAGTTGTTGGAACAAAAACACCAACATGGATTTTTCTATTTGAATTTACTATTGTGTAACGTTTACAGCTGTATTATGGGCTTTTTATGGCTTCCTTCATTATTTGTATGCTCCTCAACTTATGGAAAAAGTAGAAGAGGAAAAATGATGTAGCATATCAAGAAGTTATAGTGACCGGAATTCACAAAGCTGTGGAAACAGCCTTTTTTATGCATATAAACTCCAGGTTTATGATCATGATTCTTAAGGCTCAGAATGTGTTTATTTAAAAACTAGCACATAGCCCTCAGCTGGAGACTTTCATGGACATTCAATGTATTACAAAATAAGAAGAAAGGTGATTCACTGAGGACCTGAACCAAAGCCTACTGAAGTCACTAGAAAGACTCCCATTGACATTATTGGGCTTTGAATTAGGTCCCAAATGAAAAGCACTATAGGTGCTGAGGCCTTGATTTGGTAAGGTTCTGGGCGCTAGTGTAGCATTAAGCACATGAATGATCTCACAGACTTCAGCGGGAGTACTCACATGCTGACAGGTATTCGCAAGCTTAAATACCTTGTTGACTCTAGGCCTTAATAACTATCTTTGCTAGTACTTTGGAATAGTATTTGTCCCTTCCAGTTTGGGCAGTTTTACCCTCCTGAAAAGTCTGCCTGAAGGCATAAAAGACTTTATTCTCAACAGAATGTGTTTCGAAGGGCTGTTACGTGGCCTTTGGCCAAAATGAGCATTGTGTACTACTTAAATTTTTTAATCTATTCAGAGGAAATTGGACTGTCCCACAGAACTTAGTTGTAGCAAGTTTCATAGCACCTTCAACAAAGAATGGAGATTTTATTATTATTCCTTTTGGTGCTGTGCACTCGAATCCAAAATTATCTGATTTTTAAAGTTAATCCAGCTCTCAGCTGGAGTAATAATGGTGTGTCACATTATTCATTAATATGGCTGCTCACAAGGGACAGGCAGCTGTTCCTAGATAGAGCCTAAAATGTACTTGACAGTAGGGTTCCTGATTATAATATTTTGGCTTCCCCTGCTCATGACCATCTGTTAGGATAATGGCATGTCTGCCAATATACCAGTCTCAACTAGTGGTCAGCCTGCATAACAGAGCAAGCATCATATTCTCTGCATGAAGTCCTTCCTCTCCCATAGCAATGCCACATGCCTTTTTACAGCTAATCACACCTGATGATGCTTTTTATGCCAAAATAATTGCCCCTGGGAGAGGAAGGTACGAATGAAATGAGTACTTTTCCTTCGCTCATTTCTGGATTTTCTGTTCTGTAACAATGTAATGCATATACAAATACATCTCAGGGAGCAGTTTTACCATTCCATTTTTATCTGATGAGCTCATGCTACATTGTACATTTAACCTCTTACAGTTTCCTGAACGGAACAGGGAAATCTAAATGTCTCCTGAATCATAAGTCTTCCCTCATCTTAAAGATCTATCTTCTAGTGACATAAGTCAGAACAAGTAATAAAGTACAGCTCTTATGGGAAGAGGCATTTCTGGTAATTAGTGAGAAATCATTGGTCAAGAGAACCACAGTTTAAGTCACAGCTTTGAGATTACACGTCACTGACAGTATCCTGTTGTAAAGATTGTTCTGGTTGATAAGGTATCTAGATTGCATAAATAGCTCATGTATTTAGGACAGAGGTGGGCAAGCTATGGCCTGCAGGCCACATCCAGCCTGTGGGACCCTCCTGCCCGGCCCCGAGCTCCTGCACCAGGAGGCTGGCCCCTCCCCTGCTTTTCCCCCTCCCCTGCAGCCTCAGCTCACTCTGCTGCTGGCGCAATGCTCTGGGAGCTGGGGCTGCAAGCTCCTGGGGCAGTGCAGCTGCAGAGCCGTGGCCTGAACCGGGGCTCGGTGCTGGCTCCAGCCGGGTGGCATGGCTGCCCATCCTGGTGCTCTGGGCAGCGCAGATGTAGTTCGGGGTGGTGGTCAGGGGGCAGGGATGTGGATAGGGGTCAGGGTGGTCAGAGGGCGGGGAACAGGGGGTTTGAATGGGGGCAGGGTTGCTAGGGGGCAGTCAGGAAGGAGAGGGGAGTTGGATGGAGCAGTGGGGAACAGTCAGGGGCAGGGGTTCCAGGGGCAATCAGGGGACAGGAAGAAGGGGTGGTTGAATGGAGTAGGAGCCCCAGGAGGCAAGAAGCAGGAGGGGTTGGATAGGGGGTCGGGGCCAGGCCATGCCTGGCTGTTTGGCATACAATTTTGGAAACCCGATGCGGCCTTCAGCCCAAAAAGTTTGCCAGCCCCTGATTTAGGAGGACAGTCTTAGAAATTCATTTTAGCATCTCACAAAAATAAACAGATCCTTTTGTTTGATGGGACCCCAGTAAGCAAGAACCTTGGGGTGCACACTTCGTACATTAATTTTCTCAAAAAAAATTTGGGCCATATCAGAGGATGATTCAATGTCTCATAACTGATTTACATTATCCCTTGCCCTGGCTGATTGCAGAATGACACATAAAACTGCTCCTTTTCTGCAAGTCAGCTGGAATTTTATCACTGAAGGAGTATACATCAAGCCCTATCAAAGCAGATGATGATGTATCTATATACAATTGAGTACATTTGAAGTGTTTGAGAAGAGGTTAAATGGCCTTCTTAAAGCAAACTGTGGTGCATGTACAATATAAGCAGATGAAAGAAAGTTTGGAGGGTTTATTAAATGTAAGCAACATGGCAAAGAAACAGTTGCTGCATAACAAGAAAGAAGAGTTTCACTGTCTTAAATAGGCACAGAGCTGAATTTAGTTGAATTCAGAACTTGGGGCTGTGTAGCACTTATTAAAGATCTTAGTTGGATCAGTGCTAGAAACCATTATAATTTTTTCCACTGTGTATCTTGCTTATACCTCAAGCTTTATTTTCTTTGCATGAATATTTAAAAAAAAGTATTTTTAGATTAACTATTTTTTCTGCAAAAAGACAAAACCTAATATAACATCTGAAATAAAGAACTGGTATTAAAATGGAAATATGTCTTTTGACACGTTCACTGCTCAAAGCCCTTAAGTATTTAGGGAACTGAGGTAAAAATCTGTCTGGGGATTGGTCCTGCTTTGAGCAGGAGGTTGGACTAGATGACCTGCTGAGGTCCCTTCCAACCCTGATAGTCTGTGATTCTATTGCTGGTCAGGAATCATTTATTCACCATTAACTGACTAACTTGCAAATGAATGGATTAAAGTAAAGATGGCTTGCATGTAGTCACGTCTACTTTCATATCCCTCAGTCTAAGGTCCTACAGTGTGTTCTAATGAGAGAAGGAATATTAGAATACACTTTATGGCAGACAATGAATAATTGGTCTGTCTATTAATCTCTTAACCTGGCAGTGGACGATGCCACTAATTTGGGTTGGCATTGACCGTGCTGCCTTCACTGCTTGCCTTGGTGAATCATATATTGTGTCTCCATGCTCCAATTCTCATTGCAGCCTCCACTAGCGCCACTTTAACTCAAGACTTCTGTGCTGACTTAGCTACGGAGGGCAAGGTTTCCTATGCCAAAACTATAGTAGCTGCTCCCATGAGCTACTCACTTGGTGTTGTACTTTAGCACATCCACTTAGATGGTTACCTGAGACATGACTGATGCTATGTATTAGAATCTACATGATGCTGCTGATGAGAGCTGCATGTGCTCTGACACCCAAGACTGATGAGTCGTCCTTTGTGGAACAGGAAAGAATGTGTGGTACTCCCTCAGTCATTTATTAGTAAGTATAGCAAATCATTATTTATTGCACTAACTTCATTTTTATTTGGTAATTCTTTATCTCCATACAGAGTAATGCACTCACAAACAAGAATCTCTTTAGACACCATTATGCTCCCAGAGTATATTCTAGCAATAGCAAGAGAAATCTATTTAAGCATTAATGACCCATTTGAGGAGGGTTTACAGTTAGGTAATGATCAGTCAGAGGAGTTAAAAGGTCAAGGCAAAGCCATAGGAAGTTAAATGTACTTCACTATCATTACTTAAATAACACACTCCAATGAATAGATCATTAGCGGTAATATAAACTTCTGTTAATGAAAAATTAAAGGATTTACTCTTTTAATGTTAATAGTTTGAAAGCGTAATGGGGAATGTTTAGCAATTTTAGCAAATCTGGAGGCCAGATTCTCAGTAATGCCACAATGCAAAGATGATAATGCTTCATAAAGCAAGTAAATCGATAGTAACAGTATTCTATTGTCAAAATACATCCTTCCAATTTAAAGCTAATATTCCTGAGACCTTTTGTTAAACCACAGCAATATTTGTATGGATTGGGATAGTTCATAAAGTGCTAATGGCAATGTATTAGAATAATAATAATTAATAGCATTTTACATTTCTATAGCACCTTTCATTCTAAAGGATCCCTAAATGCTTTACTAACTAGATGTGCAGGAATCTTTCAACCACCACTGAAATGTATTCAACCATGGAATGAAACAGGACATGTATTTCAGAGCACAGAGTTTGGGACAGGAAGCAAAGAAAAATGCCTTAATCCCTTGAACTGGACATGGAATTAAGATGGATGGAATATATTTGTCCAAATAAGAGCTTGCTCTGGAAATCAGGGTCTGCACAAGGAATCTTGAGAAAAGAAGTATGACTGGAGTCTTTAATGACAGCAAGTGATCACTATTATTGTGTTATTTTTATTTATCAATGCATGTATTTGTGTTGCAGTAATGCCTAGAGGCCTCAACCAAGATCAGTGCCCCAATATGATGTACATCCACATTCTAAAACTGTTCATGCCTTTAAAACTTTGCAATGTACATACAAGAATAAAAGAAATAAAGTATTATTATTATTTAATTTACTTTACAAATGGGGGACTGAGGCACAGAGAAATTAAGTGGTTGAAACCTTTGTCTTGCATATAATCCAAAAGGAAGATTAATATTAACTATAATATTTTAATAAAGAAAATCAGAAAACTATAGATATCTATTAAAACAGCCACGTATAACTGGTACAGTGGAAATAGTCCAAAGAAGGATTTGGGAAACTCAGATTCAGGAAGGTGATAATATAAGGTATTGGTGTCAATAAATACATGAATAATACTTATCTGCCTCATCGATCTGTTGTAAGAATTAAATAGTTAATATTTATACAGTGAGAGTGAAAGTCACGATGTAAATTTTAATTATTGTTATGCCACCCATGACTCAAAAATATTATTTTCAATCACAGTGAATGAGGGGGCCCTTTGGGCACTACACAATGTGAATAATAACTAAAAAAGATTAACTAAAACTTACAGAGATGAAAGAAAACCACAGCTTGAGAGGGTTGGTAAGGACAATGCTTCTCTATTAATGTAAAATATGGGGCCAGATACTCAGCTGGTGTAATTTGGCCTAGCTCAACTGAAGTCAATGGAACTAGGCATGGCCAATCTTCTTCTAGTGAAAATTCCTTCGTCAAAGCACTTATGGCAACCGGTTAGACCCTGAGCATGTGAGCAAGGCCCACCTGCCAAGCATATTAGAAAGAGCACCGGCCCATTCCAGCCGGTGTCCCCTTTGCAGACATCACCATCTCTGATGCATCTGATGAAGGACACCAAAAAAGCCCATAACATTTTGAGGGGACAAGTTTCATTCCTGCCCCCCGAAGGTGACTGTCTGAAGTCCCGAAGCATGAAATTTATGAACGTAAGACATAAGACCAGAAGGAAAACCTTGGACCACCACGCCAGGTGCCCCTGCCCCTGCAGGCAACCTTGTCATACAATCCAACTCATTCTCCAGGGGGAGTATTCGAGGGAGCTGTGCAAGAATCACAGGAACAGCTTTGTCCCATTCCCAATCTCGAAAGCATTGAAATGCCAGGACAAGGATGAAGCCATACATCATATACTACATATCAAAGCTATACAAACTGTTCCCCATTGTATTTATAGCCTGAGAGAACTGGGAACAAACTGAGAAGGGATCCACCTGACAAACATCTAAGTAAGTCCCTAAAGGAGGCTTATCTTTGCATTCTCATTTTACCATCCCATGGACAATTCCTCCATCTTTTATACAGATGGCAGTTTTGTCCCCCAACGTTAAAAGTTGCCATTTGATCTGACAAGAGGCTCCCAGGGTCTTTTCCATGATCATGGTAATTTTCATATTGGCTTTACATTCACTTTAACTCTCCTGGGCAATTTCTGTGATCAGTGCTCTGTATAGAGAGAAAGCTGAAAAGAACACGTAACACCAACAGACCCTGGTCATCGTCGGGATCAAACCTGGGACATCTGTGGCTAAATGCATATGCCTCTGTTGCATTAACTAAAAGTCACATGGCTCCTAGCAAGGCTGTAGCACACTCATCAATCTCTAGCTAGACTAGAAGCCACTAGAGAGGGACAGAGCACCACACCAAGCTGGCATGGGTTACAAACTCAGAGAGTGATAGAGTTTCTAGAGTCGCTCAGATTCATGCTGCACACAGACACATGGTGGCAGGAAAGTCAGTCATAGGGAAGTCCATACTATCATGTACATGATCCCATCTCAGCAAAATGTTAACAGAAGCTGAAGAGAGCCTTAAGGAAAATGAATGGTATCACAGAACAAAAATCCAGTCCTTATTGGAGCCTATTGGAAATATTGATCTCATCCACAGTCATGCCTTCGTGAATCAGAGTTCTTATAAGGCCACATCTACACTACACACCCTAGTGTACGTGGAGCTACACACAGAGAAGTGAAAAGCAGGCTGTGTCTACACTGCAGTGAGTGGCTACACGTGTCAGTGAAAGGCTCTGGCAGGGGGCCAGACCACAGGAAAAGCTTCAGCAGCTCCCTACTGCCGGAGCCTTTGCCTGAGGCAGTGAAGGGCTTCTGCAACAGGGTGCTGGCAGCCTTTCCCTGCTGCTAGAGTCTTTCCCTGTGGTGGAGTAGGACTCCAGTAGTGGGGACCTGGCAGCCTTTCCCCACTGCCAGAGTCTTTCCTATGGGCAGAGCTTTTCCCTACTATTGCTATACTGCCAGAGCCTTCTCCTGCTGAGGGAGTCTTTTCTTGCAGAGGAGAAGGCTCCAGCATCAGGAAAGCAGTGGGACACTACAGTGCTAAAAAGAGCAGTGTAGAGAGGGAGGTGCTGCTTGGGTGAGTAGAGAGCATATAGGGTATGTATTCACGTACATACTCACACCCTTCAGGCGTGGCTTTACTCACCCAAGCCATGCCTCACTGGCCACACACCTATTTATGCCTGAGCTAGGGGGGCTCTGCGTGTATGTATACCACACACCGCCCAGAGTGGTCTGTACTGTAGATATAGCCTAAAACCTATTCAGTAACTACTGTTACCCCTACACAGAGATCAAGGTCCAATTGTGGAGCCTTCCCTCAACAGGTGAGTGCAGAGAACCAGACTTTTGAAGAGATCTACCAGTTATAAATCAGGTAATGTGATTCTTATGTCTGATGCCAGCTGAGAATAATGGAGGGGGCTCATTCAAGTTCCAAGTCAATCCAAGGAATGGCCACAAGGAAGAGACACAGCAGAGCATCCACTAGCTGGAACACAATGATTCATTGCAGTGGCAAAGCACTGTCTTCCATCGATAGCAGACTATTCTAATCATAACAATCAATGTGTCTGATGGGGATTTCATAAGTAAACTAGGAAACACATTATCAGCCCTCTCCCAAAGAAAAAAATCAACAACTGTCCTGGGCCAAGCAAGTTTCTATCTCCCCCATTGGTGAGGAGACACCACTACAGAAATAGCAGAAGTTGGCTTAAGCAGAATTGAACCTGCACCCAGAAATAGCCTCACACGTTTTATGTCCAGTTGGTGGGCTGGTGCTTTTGACTTCTTTGCATCTGGAAACAACTGTGAAGTGCCCTGTGGCCTCTGTATGTCTCAGGACCAGGGAGTGAGGTGGGGAATAACCTCTCACAAAGAAGGGCAATATCTCTGATATATGCCTTCCCACCCTTTCATCTTCCCTCAGAACCATATAAAAGACAGGAGAAAAAGAGTGGCAGTGATGCTGTCAGGGAAGAGGAGTTAGGCCTTCTGTGTTGAGATCGGTTAGGCAGCTGCGTAGCCATTCATACATCAATTCACCAAATTATGGGCATTGGTCAACCAATTTTTAGCAATGCAGGATTATTTTTTTTTTGGCAGAAGGCTTCACCATGGCTTAGGGGACAAGGGCAGATGGAGGATATGTAATCTCTCTCTTTTTGGAGATCCATATTTAAAGAATGCTCTTACTTCCCATCCCCAGAGGCATACTGCTATGAAAATCCCCTTGTAAAAGATCTGTGGGCCTTAACATGATGACAAACAGGAATATTTATCTGTGCTTATCTGAACATTTCCTTTTTTTAAGTAATAATTTGCACAGATCCAGCCCATCTTGGACACAAATAGATTACTCAGGATAGGGAAATTGATATCCAAAGATTTGGATTTGGAATGAGGGAGAATTTCACATATCCTGCAGTAGGAGAAATTGTTGTGCATTTTCCTCAAGGATATTTAACAAAATCTGTCATTTAGGAAAGATTTGAATGATCATGGCTATGGATGCTATCTCATCTGAAGGGAGTAGGGCATGCTGCTGCTGCTGGTGACTGACAGGTCTTGTTCTGCCCGCAAGCCAGCTGAAATACCCATTGTAACAGATCAGTGTACCTTATAACTCGAAGAAAGGAAATTATCAGGTAAGCACAGATAAATTTTCGTGTTATTTATACCTCAGAGGTTAATGTCTAAAAGTACAGAATCTGTAGATAAGAATCCTGGACAATCTTGCTATCTTGTCTTGCCTATATATTTCCCAAGAGATTGCCAAGTGTTATTTCCCCTCTGGTGTTGTCATTGTCTATTGCCTTGTACATGATATATATTTCAATTGACAATAACATACATTCCAGTTGTACTGAAACTGCATTTTATTGCCAGTGTGGATGGAAGTCATAACTTGAGGATGTGTCAGTTAGTTGCTGGAGTATGAATAACTGATATTGAACAAAATTCCTTTTTATAGTTCTTATTCATTAGAGAGAAGGCAATCAGGGAACATCATTTTCCTATTGTTTGCCTTCAGGTATGATTGGACAGTCTGTGTTTAATTCAGGAGGGGAAATATTCGTTTTTATACATGCAGCATGTGGTTAGGTTCTAAGTCAGTGAAGACTTGAACTCATAAATGTAATTGGGCATGACAAAATATTCAGTTTTGCCCATGGAAATATCAAATACAAGGTTAGCAGTGAAAATGTGTCAGCAGCCTTGCTTGCTAAAAGGAGTCAGCAAGTCTCAGCTGACAGCCTTTTCACCTGTGTTAGAACATCAAGGGATCAGGGCCTGAACCAGAACTTGGACTTGTAGGCAAGGCTGACATTTCAGTGAAAAATCTATAGGAGTTATTGTACCATTTAAAGTCTCATTCTGGAATGAGATGTTTTCCATCTGAACAGCCTTCAGAACCTGCGAGGGGAAGATAAAAATAACTGCATGACAGTTTTCTAAGCACCACTGCTGTACTGAATCCTCTTTTTATCTACATGGAATTTTCAGTACAGGCAACAACTGGCCCCCTCAAGTGAACCTCCTAAGCCACATTCTTGAGATACAACCTTTCAGGGTGAAAGAACGGTTTATTCTCCAAACCCATTTAGTCCTGAGCTTCTGCTGAGACTAATTGTGATGGTGATTAATGTCTGTCATAGAGAATAGCTCAATCTTGGGGGATGCAGGATGATAACTCCGCCCTAAGCTTGTCACTGGACAGAAATCTCGTAACCCTGTGCACACTGCAGGGATGTAGTCAAGTCAGACCCAGCAGGAATTACAAATCGGTTGGGTTTGCTGGCATGTGTCCTTTGTTAGCTTATCAATTAACCCAGCAAGCTATAGCATAGGTTGAGCTGTGCTCAAGTGAACCTCCCAGACATGTCCAAGACATGCTACAGGCAGAGCTCTGTGCTAAAAATATATAAATAACTAAAATAAACCTGGGAAATGTATATGCTTAGTTGAAGTGCTTCACTGATTTCTACTTGTTTGTTTATAGTGACATAAGGACCTGACTTGTGGCCCTGGGTTAGGAATCTGTTTTTGTCCTTGTTTCTGAATAAATGTAAATGGTTGATGAGGGGCAGGGGAAACTGCCATTTAGTTTAACCAAACTTAGTGAGACCAGTGTCTGTTTTTTGGCAAGGAAGTTTGGTCCCATTCCATACCTGAGTTCTTAGCTACCAAGATATGGTAGCTTAAGCTTCAGTCTTTATTGCTAAAAAATGTGTTTTTACCATGGGCTAATCAATTAATGTTAGCTGCCCCACTGCAAAATTCTAGTGCAGGCATGGTTTTATCATGAGTTTAGTTTGGGTGAGATCATCCATGGGTATGGTGTATAGTGTTGACCTCATTCAGCTACCCTGCAGTAAAAACTAGAGGTGTCTTCTCTCCATTAGGATTTTACAGTAAGATAACTATTGTGTCAGTTATCTTGCTTTTAAAAAAACACAGTTTTTTGGCAGTGAAGACACAGACTTAGAAATAATTAAGAATACATGTGGTCACATATCCATGGGATTCATTTAATATAGACCATTGAACAACTATTAGATGCTAATAACTTTGAGTCACTATGATCAGGAGAGGGATAGCTCAGTGTTTTGAGCACTGACCTGCTAAACCCAGGGTTGTGAGTTCAGTCCTCGAGGGGGCCATTTAGGGAACTGGGGAAAAAACCTGTCTGGGGATTGGTTCTGCTCTGAGCAGGGGGTTGGACTAGATAACCTCCTGAGGTCCTTTCCAACCTTGATATACTATGATCTTAGGCCCAGATTCCCTGCTCCTTTGAGATTCCTGAGTAATGAGGCTAGAATCACAGCTGACCAGTTGAGAGCTCTTGTGAGCAGGGTGGAATTCTCAGATGGAATAAACCCAGCAGAGCTGGCTTCTATTCCAGACACTCTCTCACACGCACACCCTAGGGGAGGCAATGTCTCAGGAGCATGTCAAGCCACAGTGAGTAGGGCTTGAGCACAACTCTACTATACCAGTTCACAGATAGTGGATGGCATACATACAATGTTGAGGTGGTGCTGTTTTGTAAAGGTTTTTTTTTTTTCTTCCCCTTTTGGAGTAATTGTGATCACATGCCAAGGTTTACATATCATCCCAACTATCTCTAGTCAATGGTAAGTCCAATGCAGATGTGATATGCCAGCTGCTTCCTGGAACACTGCTTGAAATCGCATGTTAAATATACTGAACGTGGCAACTAGTTTTGGCAATTATATTTGTATGTCTGTATTTTAATTTCATACTTCAATGCACTGTCCCTTTACCCTGAGAGCTGCCTGTATACATCAGTGAAGCAACTTTGGCCCAAACTCTTCTCACCCTCACAGGTAGGCCCGTTGGCTTCAGTGGGATTACTCATGGGAGTAAGATGAGCAGCATTTAGCCCGTTGTTTGCCTTATTAAGATGTCTTTGTGAATGCCCTGACATGTGAACCCGATGCAAGATGACTGTATTATCCACAGAAATATTCTTTTGTGGTATTGTATCAAGGCAAGCAGAAGAAAGTGTCAAAAAGCTGACAGGGTGAGACATTACAAAGAGAGCCTGACATGCTTTCTTTGTCACTGAGCAGCATGTTTGTTGGTGATGAGCACAAACTGCTACAATCCCCCAAGAAATGACAGCGGGCACAAGCTTACTATACAGAAGAGTATTGTTTCTTGCTGTAAAGTGTTCTCTGTGCAGATTTCCTCTGCGACCTTAGGCAACTCTCTTTGGATCAGACTTTTAAAGGTATTTCAGTGTTTGATTCCTATTGATTTCAATGGGTTGAATGGAGGGGTGGCCAGGCCAAACCTGAATGGCACTGCGAACCCATGCGCCAGGTCGCAATACGCTAAGTGGGGAGCCAGGCCCAGCCCACAGGACAGGAGCCACTGCTGCTAGGTGAGTGCTGGGCAGGCTCACACTCCAGCCCACTGCCAGTCACTAGTGACCCATCGTCCTCTCACACGCACATGCACCCATTTCAAAATCTGGCTCTGCCACTTATGGGTACCTGATGAAAGAGTGAGCACTGAATGCCCCTGGACTGGATTGCTCTCCTAGAAGGAGCGCATTGGGGAAACTATTTGGTTAATGGGGATGGGGTCAGTAGGAAAGGTATCTATATCATGGAGAGGAAGCTAGTCAAGACTGAATGTCTCAAGTTGGGTTGTATTGGGCATCAGGAACACTACAGGGTCTCTAGGTTAGGAGCAGCAAGGAACTGAAAATGAGTCTTCACTAGAGCTAGTTGATTTATTCCTAGCATACAATTTATTGAGTGGCTTCAGGCCTTTTCCTGCCTGTGATTTGTGCATAAGCATTTATTTTTATTATTGTAACAATCTCATTAGACCAGATTGTGCCCAGCTGCTCTGTATGGGAGGAAATGCCCAGCTTCTTGTACCCCGCAGTGGACAGTTGTGGTCACTGGGCATGTGTGCCATAGGTTGCCGACCCCTGCACTACACATACTATTCTTCCTCTGAGGAGGGGGTGAGAGAGAGAATGAATGCCCCTGGCCAATGTTGGTCATTTTACACACTAGTTAAAGGAGCTTAGATACTACTGTGATAATAAGGAAGGTATAGGAACCTAAACAGCACAGAATATTGGGAAGTTCCATTGAAGTCAGTGGGACTACTCACATTGTGCAACATCAAGCACATGCCTATGTGTTTGCTGAATTAGGGCCTGAAAATGGTCAAATAATATTTGAACAGCTTGATGAAAGTTGTGATTTTTTTTTTGCCTAAATTCTTTGAATGTTGTCATTTACCTATCTCTAGTATATACAGCCTCTAGCCTTTTTTGTGTGCAATTTCGCTGATCCTTTTTTCAGATTAAAAAGCTTTGAAAATAAGCAATTGATTTGTTTTGGGTATCATGGATTCTTATTATAATTTCAAGTCTAATTTTTGCTGTAGAGCAAGGTAGGGATGGAATGGTTAATATCACCTAGTTTTGAGGAAGCCTATGCAGAAGAAAAATAAGGAAACTTAATAATACATCTATAATAATCATTATACCAATGGATGTTTTCCCGTGGGCCTGCCATGATAAGTCATATGCAGCCTTAATGCAGAAAGACATAAATGAAGATTGCCTACTAGTTCTACCTTATGCACCATAATCTGTTTATTCAGAAGCTATGCTCTACGTTCTGAGCTAGGATTCAGGAGAACCTTAATCTGACATGATTTCTTTTATTCTGTCTCCCTTGTAAGTAATATTGCAGTTGCAAGTGTTGCACTGACTCTGTATTGAAAACGGTGTATTATAAAATGTTTGTCTTGTCAGAGAAAATGTTATCTATAGCCATTGTTAACTATTTGAATCTAGTACTTTCATTCTATAACAATAGTATTGTTTTGGAACAGAACAGTGAAGTGTGTGTGATTTAATTTTTTTTTTATTACAAGAGCAAACTTGCTAATTAAAAGGAGAGACAGGGTATGAAAAAAAGTTTAAATAATAATTTTTAGCACTCCATATCTGAAACTCTCAAAGAGCTTCACCAAGCTTGGTAACTTAGTGTTGTATAGGTGGGAAAACTGAGGGACAGAGGTTAAAGCCCACATTTGTCTGAAGTGACCACTGACTTTCAGGGGCCCAACTGGAGGTGCTCCTGGCTTGACTTTCAGAAGCACTGAGCACCTGAAGCTCAGCACCTCAGAAAAAAAAATCAGGCCTAAGATGCCTTAATTTGGATAGCTAATTCCCCAAGGCACCCCAAATCAGTGGCCACTTCTAAAACCTTTTTGACTAGGTACCTGGGCAAGGCTTGCAGCTTTTATAGGTGGTGAGCCAGTGGTTTGATCAATATCTAGGCTATTTACATTATATGTTCTCAAAACACTAACCATAGTTTTCCTTCTCCATTGTCCTGTTTACCTCTCCCTGTACCCCTAAGGGCCAGGCTCAATGCAGATGTTGCTCCCTGATCCAGGGTCCCTTGTCATTCCTAATCAAACCTAAACCACAGCCGTAATAAACGAAATATGAAAAATCATCCAAAATATCATGTTAGTTATAGAACAAGTAACCTTCTTAGTCACTCAAGATGGAGAACAATTGTAAGATTTATGCTCAGTCAAATGTGATGATATTATAAGAGCTTCTCTCATCAGTTTCTTGCTGTCCCCTCCCCTGCTCCATCCTCATTTTAATTTCCAAATATTTAACTCCTAATAGGATGGCGTAGTGAATAGAGCACTGGACTGGGTTTCAGGAGACTCATAGACTTACAAGCTTTAAGGCCAGAAGGGGCCATTATGATCTAATCTGACCACCTGCACGTCACAGGCCACCCACTCACTCACTCCTGTAATAGACTCATAGCCTCTGGATGATTTAAAGACTTCATGTTACAGAGAATCCACCATTTATTCTAGGTTAAACCTGCAAGTGACCAGTGCCCCACACTGCAGAGGAAAGTGAAAAACCACGACCCTGCTAATCTGACCTGGGGGGAAATTCCTTTCCAACCCTAAATATGCTGATCAGTTGAACTCTGAGCATGTGGGCAAGACCGACCAGCCAGACACCTGGGAAAGAATTCTCTGTAGTAACTTAGTGTCCCGTCTCCAAACGTTGGAGATATTTGCTATTAGCAGTCACAAATGAGGCACATACCAATGCAGGCAATCTTATCATACCATCCTCTCCATAAATGTATCAAGCTCAGTCTTGAAGCCAGTTAGGTTTTTTGCTCCCACTGCTCCCCTTAGAAGGCTGTTATAGAATTTCACGCCTCTGATGGCTAGAAACCTGTCTAATTTCAAGCTTAAATTTATTGATAGTCAGTTTATATCCTTGATTCAATTCCCAGCTCTGCTACAGTTTTCAAATGTGACCTGTGTTATTGATTAAGTTCTCCAGGAAGTGTACAGATGCCACACTTCCTGGACACTTTACATGCAGTCTTTGGTTTCCTGAGACATTTCCTGCTGAGGAGTAGAAACAAAGAAGCGCAAGACAGGGCAGTCACAGGCTGCAGCTATGCAAAGCAGTAAAACTGGAGAAATGGTCTTAAGTAAATAGGAAAAAATTCAATAAGGACAAATGCAAAGTACTCCACTTAGGAAGGACCAATCAGCTGCACACGTACAAAATGGGAAATGACTGCCTAGGAAGGAGTATTGCTGAAAGGGATCTGGGGGTCATAGTGAACCACAAGCTAAATATGAGTCAACAGAGTAACGCTGTTGCAAAAAAGGCAAACATCATTCTGGGATGTATTAGCAGGAGTGTTATAAGCAAGACACAAGAAGTAATTCTTCTGCTTTACTCCCCGCTGATTAGGCCTCAACTGGAGTTCTGGGCACCACATTTCAGGAAGGATGTGGACAAATTGGAGAGCAACAAAATGATTAAAGATCTAGAAAACACGACCTATGAGGAAAGATTGAAACAATTGGGTTTGTTTAGTCTGGGGAAAAAAAAGACCGAGAGGGGACATAACAGTTTTCAAGTATGTAAAAGGTTGTTACAAGGAGGAGGAAGAAAAATTGTTTTTCTTAACCTCTGAGGACAGGACAAGAAGCAATGGGCTTAGATTGTAGCAAGGGAGGTTTGAGCTGGACATTAGGAAAAACTCCCTAACTGTCAAGGTGGTTAAGCACTGGAATAAATTGCCTAGGGAGGTTTGGAATCTCCATCACTGGAGATTTTTAAGAGCAGGTTAGACAAACACCTGTCAGAGATCATCTAGATAATACTCAGTCCTGCCATGAGTGCAGTAGACTGGACTAGACGACCTCTCGAGGTCCCTTCCAGTTCTATGATTCTGTGATTTAGACTCAGTCTCTGTATGGGCCAACTTCTTCTCTGATGTTATTTCACTACAAAAGGAGTTACCCACTGTTTTAGCCCAATGACAGCATTTCATTTTCATCCCAAATGTGTTACCTTGCACTTGCTCACCCTCTCTACATTAATATGTGTGCACACTCAAATTCATGTCCTGATACAGTTTTCAGTAGGTTCTATCAGACTAGGCATTATAAATGCCAGTGTCACAGATTTAGCATCTCAGATGTTTTAGGATTAAAATGGCAGTCGAGTTGTATACAAAGATACATATTTTTAACAAAATGTTGTACAAATCAGTTAAGCCTTTAAGAGAAGCATTTCAAGTAGATCCAAATTTGTTGTCTTCTTGGTTAAGCTTTATAGATTTTATTTTGACCAATAGTTTTTCTCCTTCCTTCTACTCTTTTTCTTCACTGTAATCTTTCCTTTTTTAAAAAAAATTTCCTCAAGAATAAAATTGAAATTATAATCCTGATATAAATAGTCCAGAAAGTAGAGCAGAGCAAATAATTTGTAATGAAACAGGGTTTTATTGGCTACATAGAGTGGCTGATTTGGAATCACTCTGTAATAATTTATGAATATTCTGTGTTGGCTTGATTATTAAGATGCTTGATGTATGAATATATTGGGTTAAATTGAGTAGGCTGTCTGGACAAACAGGCTGAAAAGAATGAAAAAGAATGGCTAAAACAAGCCACTTCTCTGCAAACACTTGAGAGTTGTTAAGGCACAATGCCAGACCTAAATGCTTTTGTGATTCCGGTTCAATCTCCTGATGAGTCTACAAACTAGTAATGACCTAAAGTGTCACAGTTGGGGAGCAGAGAAGAACACAAGATCACCAAAAGGATTAAATGAACCTTCTCTTATGGGAAGTGAGGTATTTTGAGGGGAATCTGAATGAAACACAAGCACCCACTGAATGAAACATATGTCTACCTCAGTTACCAACATGGGATGGTAAGCCATTAGCTAAGGTAAACATCTGTGGAGTTTTTTAAAAATCCTTTTTCTCTGAATGCTTTCTTATATCTGTTAAAATAAAGAATGTTTTATTTTTTTGAGAAGACTGGTCATTATATTCATCACAGGTCACAGATTTCCAAAGAGAAGAACTGCAGGTTCTGAACAAATTGGACCTGCAAGGTACCACAGTTGACAGGTTGTGCCCTGTGATACAGCACCCTGTGTAAGAGGGAAAGAAGTGCACAGTTCCGCACACAAGAGGTAACAAGTCCTGTCACACTCAGAGAGACCAATATGTGGACAGAGATACAGCCAGAGCCAGCTCCAGCAAAGAGAAAAAAAGAGAACCCGCGATCAGTGGCACTTCAGCAGCTGCTCTACCGCGCCGCTTCATTCTTCGGCGGCAATTCAGCAGCCAGTCCTTCCCTCCGAGAGGGACTGGGGGACCCACCGCTGAAGACCCGGATGTGCCACCCCCTTCCATGGAGCTGGCCCTGGATACAGCTAGCCCAATAACCTCCATGACGCATAGTCACATAATACTTGGACGTATGGATTCTAAGAGCATAACTCTTAGAATCTTGTTTGCAGAATGTATGCTCCCAATTATAAATTTGAAGTTATGGGAAGCAAATAAAATTGGAGTGCGACTAGTCAAAACAAAATTTTAAAACCTTTGAATGAATATTCATGTGAATTTTTTTCAATATTTATTCAGCTCTGCTAAAGAAACTTGTTCTGACTTCTTCATTCTCCTTGTTGAAAGAGAGAGGTTTCAGAAAGGGCAGCTTGTGAGAACTGGATCTGCGATGTTTGTGTCAGTCTTTTGAATTCTAGTTAAATACTGAAGAGAAAAAGGAAACTTGGCAGAAAATGACACTTACTGTGGACTAATGTCATGTGGTTTATTTGGAAGAAAATGTTCTAAAACAGATGAGAAACTGTACTTAACTTTGAAAATCACCACTGAGCACTCCCTGGCCAACTACTCCTTGTTTTATCCTCAACAATGGAAAATTAACGCTACTGAAACATCAGACTTATTGCAATGACAACTGAAGATCTTATGTTAATGTTCTCTCAGACATTGCAGTATTCCTCCTGGCTTTTGAGGGGCAAAATCTTTGTTGTTTCAAACCAGCTTAGATACTAATTGGTAGGTGGCCAGCAGGCAGGTTTATCCTGAATATTGTACTAAATTGGTTAATCTGCGCTATATTTAAACAGTGACAACAGATTTTTCATACACTGATTTTTCAGACTCTACTAGTTTTTTGAAAAAGGCCATCTTTTCTTCTCTTCATAGTAATTGATTCCAAACCAGTATCTAGTAAAATTACACAAATGCATCTCCAGTGATTATTTCTACCATGGCCAGAGCAAATAAAAAAGAGAAGCCAGGAGGACACGGGTACTTGATGCTTTGCTAGAGTCTTCTGCCTGTTCTTCCTTTATGCTCCAGACCCTCCTGTACTCCCTCAAATGAAGATTGAATTAAAATAAATAAATAGCATTAAATAAATAAATAAATACCACTAAAAGCTTTCTAATTACTTGAAACGCTAGCGCAATAAACCGTACAAAAAGGAAAACTTGTGTCTTGGGAAAATCTTTCTATGCCCTATTCCAGGGGTTCTCAAATTCATTGCACAGCGACCCCCTTCTGACAACAAAAATGACTTCACTATCCCAGGAGCAGGGACTGAAGCCCAAGCCATCCCGAGCCCCGCTGGCCTGGGTGGGATGACCAAACCCCGAGCCTCACTGCTCTGGGTGGGAGGCAAAGCTGAAGCTCAAGGGCTTCAGCCCTAGGCAGGGGGCCTTCAACCTGAGCCCCGCCAGACAGGGCTGATGCCCTCAGGCTTTGGCTTCGGCCCTAGGTAGTGGGGCTTGGGCTTCAGCCCTGGGCCCCAGCAAGTCTAAGCCAGCTCTGGTGACCCCATTCAAAGGGGGTCACAACCAATTTGGGGTCCCGACCCACTGTTTGAGAACTGCTGCCCTGTTCCACTCCTTGGGCTTATTTCTTCATTCACTTCAACCAGTGAAAGTCAAGAATAACTCTACCAAGGTTAACAGAGCTACACTGATAGGGTGACCAGATGCCCCGATTTTATCGGGACTGTCCCAATATTTACTTGTTTTTCCCGCATCCCAGCTGATGTTTGGTTGGGACGTGAATTGTCCCGATATTTTGCACTCCGGCGCACAGGTGGAGGGGGCTCGTGCCCCCAACTCATCCCCGACCCCACCCTGACTCTGCCCCATCCCTGCCCCATTGGATCCCTCTCCAAATCCCCACCCTGGCCCCGCTTCTTCCCCAATCACACCGCATTCCTCCGTCTCCTCCTCCCTCCCTGGCTTGCACAAATCAGCTGCATGGCGACGCAAGCACTGGGAGGGGTGGGGGGAGAAGCAGGATGTGGCAGCCCGCTCAGGGGAGGTGGAGGTGAGCTGGTGTGGTGGGGGACGGGGCGCAGAGCTGCCGGTGGGTACTCAGCCCTATGCTCTGGCGGCTCTTGGCCTTTTTTTTTTTTTTGCTCCTCCAGCTCCCTCCCCAACCGTGCCCCTCCTTCATGCCCCCCCCCCCGTGACCCGATATTTCATGTCTCTCATCTGGTCACCTTATGCACTGATGTAAGTGAAATGAGACTCAGGCTTCCTATATTCCCATTAAACTTCATCCTTCTCTGTTGCTGCTTTATTTTTTCTTTTGCCCTATGCTTGACTTGATGAGTCAGCTCTT
Source organism: Gopherus flavomarginatus (assembly GCF_025201925.1). Lineage (NCBI taxonomy): Eukaryota > Metazoa > Chordata > Testudines > Testudinidae > Gopherus > Gopherus flavomarginatus. Next base: position 197,686,586 of record NC_066617.1, on the reverse strand, counting down.
AGGTTGGTGTAAATCGGCACAGTACCACTGAAGTCAAGACAGCTATAGCAATTTGCCTCTGCTGAATGGGAATCTGCTCTCATCCCTCTTTCTGAGGTTGGGGCAGCCTCCCAATCAGCAAGCTAGAAGCCTAATTTGTCTCCTTTTTCACATCTCTGCTACAAACCTTCCTGTTCCATGACATCAGCCTGTATTAGTCTTCATGCACAGCTCCACTATCCACCTCTTGTGTTAATTGTACTATTTCCTTCTAGACTAATTTCTGATGAGCTTGTACCTTATTTTCTGTCCTATTTGTATTTTTACTACTGTTTAGTGCTGTGTGCATCTAAAATGTAATATAAGAATAAAACCCTGAAATTCAGTTGAGTTGGATACTGTGTACGCACAGGAGCTACTGTTCGTAACATTTGCTTAACGATTAACAGATTAAATCTTCTTCTGACAATATGATTAATATCACTGCTGCCAATGGTTCATCTGTCTTTTGGTTATAAGCCCTGAAAGTCCATTTTTTACGCAGTTATTTAATCTCTTCACTATTTCAAATTGCATCAGGTTGAACTTTGGAATATGACTCATCAACCTTTTCTTAAAGAGAAGGTTGCCTCTCAGGAGGATAGAGGATCACCATGGCTTTTGACTTTGTTACAATAAGAAATGTAGATAATGAGAGCCTAATTCATATTAAGACAGGGACAAAAGTCTGGACTCAGACTTCTCTACTTAATACATTACTGCTTTGGAGCTAGAAGATATGGGTATCATTAGAACAATGCATAGGCTAGCAGTCTGGCTTCTTGTAGTCTTTGATCTCTGTGAGATGCTTCTTATAGAGTTCACGTCTAAATTATTTTCACATAAAGAAAATTAAAATCTGAGATTCTTGTAAACTGTCCTCTAAAAAATGTCGCCTGAAAAAGAAACAAATGTCCTGGGTGACTGCTATTCTGTTCTGTACATTAAAACCAGGGGCAGCTCCAGGCACCAGCACGCCAAGCGCCTGCCTGGGGTGGCAAGCCACAGGGGGTGCTCTGCCGGTCACTGCAAGGGCGGCAGACAGGTTGTAGCTTTGGCGGACCTCCTGCAGGTGTTCCACTGAATCCGCAGGACCGGGGACCTCCAGCAGGCAAGCCGCTGAAGGCAACCTGCCTGCCATGCTTGGGGCGGCAAAATACCTAGAGCCGCCCCAGATTAAAACAAAAGCAAAGAAATGCCTCTCCAGAAAACTCAGATTCCCATGCTCATACCGATACAGACAAAGGACGCAGAATGCTTCAGTAGTAACTAAGGAAATTAAATTTTTCTATTTTCTTCCTTACTACTCTGATTCACTAAATCCCTTCTCAGGAGCTAATCATGTTAAGTGCTTTAGATTATATTAGATGTGATAATGGATAGTCCCATCTAGGTCTAACAGTTGACTCATTCTCATACATCAGCTAATGATCAAAGGGTTAATTTATATTCAGAATACTAAATGTGAAATACCTCCATTTCAACACCATTTTTTTTTAGCAGTAAATTATATTGTAGACAGTACAGCCCCTTTTGGACCCAGAAGAGGAACCATTACCATGAGATCTCTCTGTGTCCCAATTTCTCTAACAAAGGAAGTCAATATATTCCTCAGGATTAGGAAGCCAGGAGGACGAGGAGTTTATTCAGTTATTCAAAAGCCAGAGGCAGAGATCTTGTATGTTGCACAAGAAGTTCTGAAATAAAGGTGCTCTGATCTATACATCAGTCTGATCATTCTCATGTCAGCCTAATGGCCAGCTTTTGTGCTGGGATCATATTCTCAATTATCAAAAGAATCAATCGATATGGACCACATATTGAAGAATCTTTCTGGGCTTTAGTTACTATTACAGTAATTATATGTAAGGGAGGAAAGCATCTTTGGAATCATTAAACACTTTTCATGTTGATAGAAAAAGTAATTTCAGAAAGGCTTTTCAGAAGTCATTAAAATAGCCGTAGATTTTTGATCAGACACTCGTGTTACAAGAAAATATTTCAGAGAAGCGAGTTGGAGCCACTTTAATGCACATACTCATCAAAAAGCCCTCTATTTGTTTATGATAGAGATCCAGCTTTGCAAACCTAATGCCAATAAGAAATTTGATCAAGGAAAACACTCTATATGGACAAGTATTTAAATGGGCTTATCTAGTGAAGAAATAAATCAATGTTTTGCAAACTCCACTCAAAAGTCCATGTTCTATTTGAAAGATTCAGTCATAAGACAGTATTTAAGTTCATGTTTGCCACATACTAGATATGAGCTCAAAATTTAAAAGTCTGGATACTCATTTAAATTTTCAACAGTGCAAAGTCAAAGTTGGGTGGGTGCTGAGAATTTTTGGTTTTGGTTTTGGTTTGATTCACCCCATTATATAGATAGGTGCCATTTTCAAAATTTGAATCTAGACCCCAGGAGTGAAATTTTTACCCTATTGTAATTAATATTGTAAGCAGAGTCGGGATGAGCTCTACCCTGACATCTAGTGGTGAATTATGGGGAGCGTGGAAAGGAATTTCAGGTATTTGCATTGGCACATCCACCCCACCTAGCATAGCCCACGGCAGCCTGGGATGGTTATTTTGACAGCTCTGGGATCCCCAATTTCTTTGTTATTGGGGCAGGAGGGATAAAGTGTTGTCACCCTGATTATGTGAATGAGGAACTATGAGACTGCTTTATGACAGAGATGTCTCAACATCAGTTAAGTAGCACTTGCTAGACAAGGGACATAGGTGCCAAAACCCAGTGAAATAAGAGAGGTTGGGGACTGGTGTGTGTACACCTGATGGTATGGGTCCCTTTTGAGAGCCTGGAACATCAATTGCACATCCTTCTCTCTCCACTGTTGAAGAGCAGAGCTAATTTTAATTCAATTAGGAGTCCATCTAGTGGCTGCTGAGATGAATTCATGTTGGGCCAATGGTGCACCAGCACTGGGGCTCCCCTACTACAAGCTGAAATCACTAAAAGATCTAAGCTTAGTGAGCTGAGATCACTGAGTGCTATGTTAACTAGTGGGGGAGCCTGAAGCTCTATTGCTAAGCAGCTGGCAGAGCAGAGCAGTTTGCAGCATGCTGGAGCATCCCACGGAACAGTGAGTGGAGTGAAGTGGTTTGCAGAGATGGCTGGAGCAGCTCACGGGTCAGCTGGAGGAGCAGCACAGCTGGTGGAATGGAGCTGGTCGTGGTGAAGGCTGCAGCAGAACTCCACGGAGAGGCGGACCAGTTGGCCCTGGCCCACATAAGGTACCCCTTAACACCCTGTGTGTGCCCCCCACATTTCCACCCAGGCTAGGGGGATAAAACTCTGCAGATAAACTTTTGGGGTGGCACTGACCAGAGACTTTCAGGTTTTTGGACTTTGGGGTGATTGGGGGAAAGGACATTGCCAAACATACCTGGATACTGAACCCGGCCCTTGTTGCTGCCAGCTCAGAGGGGCAGAAGGGTTACAATATGTTTTATCATTGTCTTCAATTACGTTAGAATTTTACCTCAGTTTTTGTTTGAGGGATGGTCCATCTCTAATACATATAAGTTCTGCATCTAATCAGGATCTTTTCATCTGGTCACTAGGGAGCATCTCCTAAATTTGAGAGTTAACATACGAGGCACACCCAATGCCAGATGGCATACTGTTAGGATATTTACCCAAAATGTGGCATATAATGTATCACTGGAAAACTAATAACCCTCTGATCATTAATATTCTTGCATGATGTGCATACAGTAAGCCCACAAAGAACTTTACAGATGTGCTGGAAATATGTGACTAAAAGGTACTTAAATGAGACATGTCAGAGGGAGTTGATAAACGGGTTTTCTCCAGACAAAGGAAAAAGGACAACATCTCAAATCAGGTGTGGCCAATTCTATGGGCTATGCATTTGTATCACAGGTTGTTGCAGGATCTTTTGCACTGTAAAAACCACCAGCAGGGGAGGAACCAGCACAGTATCTAGACCCATCCAGGGAAAGGAACTTTATCTGGGGACACCCTTCAGAAGAATGCATTTCAAAGATTAACTGGACTATAAAGAGAAGGGGAGAGAACCCTTAAGTCAGGGTTTCTCAAAAAGGGTTCGCCGCTTGTGTAGGGAAAGCCCCTGGTGGGCTGGGCTGGAGTGTTTACCTACCTCATCCACAGGTCCGGCTGATCGCGGCTCCCACTGGCTGCGGATCGCTGCTCCGGGCCAATGGGAGTTGCTGGAAGCGACAGCCAGTACGTCCCTCAGCCTATGTTGCTTCCAGCAGCTCCCATTGGCCCGGAGCAGTGATCCGCAGCCAGTGGGAGCCGCAATCGGCCGGACCTGTGATGGGGCAGGTAAACACACCGGCCTGGCCCACCAGGGTCTTTCCTTACACAAGTGGCAACCCCTGTTTGAGAAACTCTGCTTTAAGTTATCCTTCATCTGAGGAGTCAAAGAAACTGAGCACTTTAAGCTCTGTGAAGGGTCCTAGCCAGAGAGTCTGGTCAGCTGTGTTCCCTCTAAGTTATGCACTTGCACAGCCGCACAACAGTCCATCAAGTGCCGCGCACTTGATTATTACAGCTGCCTCTCCTCCTCCTCAGTGACTTGTGTGCAGTGCCCCTCCCTCCACTGCTCTGCTACCAGGTTGCTCCTGCCCTCTGCCTTGGAGCCGCCCCTGGTCAGCTGCTTCCAGGAGCCTCCTGCTTGCTGTCAAGAGTGTGGGGGGGACGGGGGAGTGCTGATGTCAGGTGTCTCCCTCCTCCCACCTCTCCCCCCATCCATGTACCCATCTCTGCAGAGCAATGGGCGGGAGTGGGGACAGGGTTCAGGAGTGAGATGGAGCTGCTGGTGGCTGTTGCTGTGTTTGAACAAGCCTTCAGACTAATTAGTGCCGCTCTGCTTAAAGTGACAGCGCACAATCGCTCATACACTTCCCCAGAAGACACACACTCTCTTATATACACACACACACTCTGTCTCTTTCACACTCACTTCCCAACACATACTTGTATTATTATTGTTGTTGTTGTTACTTCTTGGTATTTCCTGCAATGCACATATATGCTCTGCAATTTTTTTCTTTCAGAGTGCAGTTATTTTAGTTTTTTGACTGGTCTGTGCATTTCATAATTTTATTTCTCTCTTATGCTTAAATTTAATGCTTTCAATAGTGAGTTCTAAAATGCCTAACCTGTCCTGCTGGAGTCATTATCATTATTACTTTTATTATCATATTGTGTTTTGTCATTCATTATTTAAAATGGTAAAATAAAATAATAGTATGCTTCCAGAATGTAACTTTAGCCTGTACTAACCTTAGCAGTGCCATTTTAAAAAACATTAGTTAAAGAAATAACTTTATCCACTATGTAGATGAAAGTTGCTTATTTTCAAATTGTATTTTTAGTTATATCCATAAAAGAACTTAAAATGTGCATGAAAATAAATGCAGTATATCTAGGTATTTTGTTTCTACTGGCCTATCCTTGCTTACAGACAGTCCTCCCAACCTGAAGCAAATACTCACCAGCAACTACATAGCACACAACAAAAACATTAACCGAGGAACCTATCCTTGCAACAAAGCCAGTTGACAACCCTGAACACATATATATTCAAGGGACATCATCATAGGACCTAATCACATCAGCCACACCATCAGAGCCTTGTTCATCTGCACATCTACCAATTAGATACATGCCATCATGTGCCAGCAATGCCCCTGCCATGTACATTGGCCAAACCGGACAGTCTTTATACAAAAGAATAAATGGACAGAAATCAGATGTCAAGAATTATAACATTCAAAAACCAGTAGGAGAACACTTCAACCTCCCTGGTCACTCAATTACAGACCTGAAAGTTGCAATTCTCCAACAAAAATAGACTCCAGTGAGAAACTGCAGAATTCGAATTAATTTGCAAACTGGACATCATTAAATTAGGCTTGAATAAAGACTGGGAGTGGATGGGTCTTTACACAAAGTAAAAACTATTTCCCCATGCTAATTTTCCCCCTACTTAATGACAGGTTTCAGAGCAGCAGCCGTGTTAGTCTGTATCCCCAAAAAAGAACAAGAGTACTTGTGGCACCTTAGAGACTAACAAATCTATTTCAGCATGAACGTTCATGAGCTACAGCTCATTTCTGCAGAGGCACAGAATGGAACACACTGACAGGAGATGTTTATACATACAGAGAACATGAAATGCATACTTCCATCTTTTCATGTTCTCTGTATGTATAAATATCTCCTGTCTGTGTGTTCCATTCTGTGCATTTGAAGAAGTGAGCTGTAGCTCACGAAATCTCATGCTGAAATAGATTTGTTAGTCTCTAAGGTGCCACAAGTACGCTTGTTCTTTTTCCCTCTACTGTTACTCACGCTTTCTTGTCAACTGTTTGAAATGGGCCATCCTGATTATCACTACAAAAGTTTTTTTTTCTCCTGATAATAGACCACCTTAATTGATTAGTCTGATTAGAGTTGGTATGGCAACACCCATTTTTTAATGTTCTCTGTGTATATATATCTTGCTACTGTATTTTCCACTGCATGCATCCAATGAAGTGGGTTTTAGCTCACGAAAGCTTATGCCCAAATAAATTTGTTAGTCTCTAAGGTACCACAAGTACTCCTCATTCTTTTTGCTGATACAGACTAACATGGCTACCACTCTGAAATCTTAAACCTATGACTTTTTGTTTAATAAATGTGTTTTACCTTTACTACAAACCAGTTCAGTGCTTTGATTAAAATAGAGTCTTTGTTAACCCCAGTTAAGGTAATAAGCTGCTGAGTGCTGACTCTCTGAGGGAGCAGAGAACTTAATAACCTCAGTGTGTGCTCAATGAGAGGGCTACACACTGAAAGAGACACCTCTGAAGAACTTGTGAACTGGGGTTCACTGATTGTTGCCTGCGAGGCAAGGATTGGATGGGCAGCATCTTGAAGAGTTTGTGTGAGGGAGTTGATACATAACTTAGCAGCAGCAAAACTCTCAACTGCTGAGGCGAAGAAGAGTAACAGAGTAACTCACAATTCTGGGAACTCCAGCAGATTGTCACACATGATCCACTAACACTGAAAATAGAATTTGGCTGCAAGTATTCATCTTAAAATCATAGAACCACAGGGTTAGAAGGGACCACACAGGTCTTGCTCAGTTCCTGCATTTTTTGTCAGGTCACTGTCAGCTTAACACTTTAAAATTATAAGAGGGCAGCGAATGGAATACCCAGGCAGTCAGTGACCCTTATGCCATTAACGAAAAAAAATTAAGAACTACATCTCTCATGTTGCTTAAGCTAAGCAGATGAAAAGGAAGACTGAGACTATTAAACTGATTGTATACGTCAGTTAGATAACTAGGCTAAACGCATTCTCTCACAGAAGCATTTTGCAGGTGGTAGAAGGTTTCCTATGCATAAAAAACAGAGTGATCCCAGAGGGAGGTGGTGCCCTTTTGCTTTTTAGGGAATGGGGGTGTTTGCTTTGCCTATCACTTTCTTTATTTTCTTCTCCAAGTCATGGGACAGATTAATGTAAAGCCTACTGAGCCTCAGGTCATATTATTTCTCAGGTTCAACAATGTGCTCAGTATGGTTCAGGATTTGGTGTTTGTCTAATTATCTTATACTCTTTCTATTGATGCCATTCACTAATAAAGAGGACAGGATTCATCCAACAACAACACCTCACCTCAGCTGAGCTTTTCAAGCTGACTTCAGGGGACCAGAGATTCTGCCAGCCTGAGGAAGTAGCCACAAATTTGGTCTGAAGCTGACAACAATCATTACCATCTAAGTGCTGTTAAGTTTTTGTTATTGTTTAGTTTTTTCTTCTACTTTTTAGCTCTGTTCTGTTGGGGAAATAACTTGATAAATCATTAGCTTTGGTTAGCACTTTTCTTAACATGATGAAAGTGTTAAGAAAGGAAAATCCAGTTAGAATTTTTCTCTGGTTGTTTAAATAAATATAGAAGATTTACATTATGTGTGGGGTTAAGAGGCTAAGCCTTAAAACATGGCAGAAAATCCGAAAGATTTTAGCATTAGTTCTTAGCACTAACTACAGCATTCTAAGTAACATCTAATGTATCCATATTATGTGTGTATACATGAAGAGGTAGCAATTCTCAGTATATTGGGCATGAGACAGTCTACTAAAATTCTGCAATAATTCCACAGAGTTGAAGCCAATCTAATCTCAGTATTTTTTTATTTGTTAGGACTTAGGCAAGTTTCTGCTTCAGGAAGCTAGAGAATTTTCATTAAGTATGGCTCAGTGTTGGCAATAGTTGTACTAGTAGATATACTACTAAACAAGACTTGTTTTTCAAATTCTCAACTATATATAAACTCTGTATGCATTAAACCATTGCTGTTGCTTAATTAAATACACCAGTAGATTCCTTGGAGTGTACAGCCAACAGTTTCTTTAGCTTGATACCTGCAATCACTTGTGTTTCGTTGGTTTTTTGTTAGGAGAAAATCTCATCAACATTGAGGTGCGTTACTGCTCAACTTGCCCTTGACCACGCATCAAAGCCTAAATGTGGCATACAGCGTGTGGTGCAGGCCCCAAATTAAAGGGAGAGAGAAAATTATTCATGTATTAAGATGCTGTGGAATTCATTCATTTGCTGTCATTAACTTTCTATAAGTTCAGTTTTATGATTTTGCATTTCTGATGTAAATTATTGTCAAATATGAAAGTGGAGGGACACTGAAGTAAAGTGAAATGTAGATAATTTTGTAGTTTAAACAAGTGATGTCCCTCTGGCACAGTTGAGAAGTATTCTTTGCAATGCTTTTACATTTTTTTCTTGTTTTGCTTAATATCTTTGCAATTACAATTTCATATTTTTGTGAGGAAAAAAAAGTGACAAAATGGTGGCAATCCTTATATAACTCTGCTAAAGAACCCCTGTAACAGAGACTGCCTGCTAATGGGAGCTGTGTGTACACATCAATGAAGAATAGATGTCTTAATCATCACCAACTTCTGCCTTATGGTTCTCAGAAGCGGTCTGTAATTCAGCCCTCTGTTAATCACGTTTTATGTTTGATATAATTTCTTAATTATCCCACAAAATATGCGAGAAAACTGCTCATCTGTCTAGGGAGTGAAGATTAAAATTAAAACTGTCACAATTTTCTTCTACATTGTGTGAGTGTCAGCTTAACAACTAATACAGAGCAGACGAATATCAACAGAGATGTCAGAAAAACCAGTCATTACAACAGCTGGAACAGTAGTTATTTGTTTTTTGTTTTGAAAGTATTTTCTCAGTCTGTCTGCAGGTAATAACAAATCCACTTAAATACATTTTGTGTTCATTGCCTGGCATTGACTCTGAAGCATTTAATCTCTCAATAGTCGATGGTATTTATGTTTTAAGAAGTAAGGGTGAAAAAAATCCTATTTCCTTTAGCACCAATGTTGAGGGAAACAGTGTCACCTCCCACTCATCTGTTCTTTTTTGAGGCAGTGAGAAGCTCTTGTAGAAATTCAGACTTTGAATATGCTAAGAATGTGGTTATTGCATATAGGTTGTGGCACTGATTGTTTCCTAATTTCTTAGATTTTAAAGAACAGTCATTTCTCTGGTTTTGTTCCCATGCATTAACATTTTGCAGATCATAGCCTGTTAATTCAAGTTGAAAAGGAGCAGATGATATTTTCCCTCCCTAGTTCAGCAGAGAACTGATGTTGCATGGCAAGACTCTCTGGCTAATAAAATATATAATTAGAAATTGAGTGATACATATAGCAGTTGTTCAACCAGGAGGACTAACAAGAAATTACCCAGGCTGGTGTCCATGAGTTAATTTACACTGACCATCACAGATGTGCTTACCAATTACTCTTTGGATAATTTCTCATCAAAATAGAAATAACGATGTAATTAGAAGACTAATTAGGGCAAATACATTAAAGGTGCTAACTAGTCTTAATATAATTTACCGTGCAATACTCCAAATTTCTCACTGTAAAACATCTCATCTCTAAAGTACAGAGGAGATGTGTGACTGCAGGGCATTTTAAGGCTATTTTATCCATGGCAACCACTCTGTTATGCTATGTCTGGAATATCATTCAGGTCTGTCTTATGCAATCCATGACTTTTGAACATGATTTGTGTCAATGCAAAGGTAAATCTTCCAGAGATTTTAAACATAGACTTATCCAGCAAACCAATTTCCATAACTGTGGTGTGGGTGGAACTGAGAGAACAAATATTAAACTGGTAATTCTTGGAAATGTGCAGGCAAAGAATACCTTATTAATATTCATGTACTATGGGAGCCTTAAAATGCACATATATATGGTTGACATTGTGATGACTGTGAAGAGGAAAAAAACAGTCCACATGGAAGATGTTTTGGTTTATTGAAGCACTGTTTATACTCAATGGCTCTAGCAGGACAATGGTCCAAACTTCACTTCGTTTCACAGGAATAAATCCACAGTATCACCACTGAATTTGGCCCATTGTTGGGCTACAGTTAGCAACTGTCTTGAGAAGCCATTGGACATCTTTTTAAAATACCACCTACTTTGCGATGTCATCTGACCAGCTGGCCTTAATTTCTGCTGAGACAATACTGCTGTCAGATGCTTGTTGAGCTGCCCGGACTGCTTCTGTTGTTGCTTTGGGATGCCTTCTGGGCTATTGCTGCTGGTACTTAAAGGCAGCCTTTAAAAGTGGTCCCTGTTGTCCTTGCTTTTCCATTACTTTCAGTTATTGTACTACCATGGAGACGGACAAAGCTCCAGGTGTTATATTTCAGCCCTGCTAGACTGGCAGATCAATGGTGATCACATTGATAACCCTGGCTGGAGAATGGGTAGTTGTACTCCTGACAGAGAAGGTCATGGATCTGAGGTATGCACTGGGCCTATAGGCTTGGAACAAGGCAAACCAGTGTAATGTCCAGTGCCGTTGGGACAGAATTTTTTGATATGGGACACTACATCGGATGGTCTTGATATATGGCCTCTCCAATGGAAAAAGCTCCTACATATACTGAGACTGAATTCCATCTGTAGAGCAGAATTTAAGGGCATCTAGTTTTTCTTGATGGTGGTAGTTTATAGTTTGTTTGTAATATGCTGCATTCAACATGAATTGTATAGAATTCAGTGTGACTGGGTTTTGATTAATTTAAGCTTGAGAGCTGCTTTTTTCCCAGCCATGGGTTAAAGGACTTTGCCATGTGTTTTAGTTTCCAGTCTTGTCATTAAGAGCCTACCTACAAAGGATGGCTACTCACTAAAGATAAAGCTGATATCAGTGCACTGAAGAAATGTGTTTCCTGAAATGCTTTCTCATCATGTCTAATTTTGAAACCAGAATGGAAACACTCTGACATGCAGATATGAGTCACCATTCTGGGTAATCTAAATCTCCTCAGCAGATGCCCATATTCAGCAAAGAACTTGAGCATGTCCTTAAATCCCATTTATTTCAATGGGACTTAAGCACATGCTTAAAGTTAAGCATATAATCAAGTGCTTTGTTGAATTGGGGGTCTTGAGATATTTCACTTGATAGTTTCTTCCTCTTCCCCAGCCACTGAGGTTCCTGCAACTAAACTTGATGTCTACAGTCCCTGTGAAAACAAGCTTTGTGGAGGGGAAAATATTGAATTGAAGGTATTGTTACATTCTGAGGAAAAATTGAAGTTCCAAGTCTAGGGAGCAAATTCTAACCCTTTAATGAGAGTATTTAGCAAAGGAAATGTCATTAAATTGACAAGTAGAAATTACTGCAAATAATCTCAAAAGCTTCAATCTCAGAGATTAAGTTTATACAAAAGGAGGTAAGGAGGTGATCCTGGTACTAGTTTTCTTGATGTACTGGAATCTTTCCTTAAGAGCACTTAATCTACCAGGGTAGATAACTGAAATCTTCAGAGTGCTGTTTAAATCAGTGTTCTCTAAAATACCACTAAAATGGGCTTTTGCATGCTCTTGTCATAATGTTTACCTTACTTTGAGATAAAGGCTGCATTCTGTTCAATATCTGGAAATATCATGATTGTATGTCTGTTTAACAGAGGAAACCAAAATACACAACTTGCCTGATTTAGACCAAACAATATTTACTTAGGAATTAATTATGCTGTTTTGTTTACTGCCAAATTTCAAATTATTAGTGATGGGGAGAAGAGAAAATATTGTTCTCTTCTATAGTACTTGATTTTGAATGACCAAAATCTAAAAATCCTGCAGATAGTGATAAACAGAGTGTAGGGTGTATGATGCTCATTATGATATATTGTTGAAATCTATTATCCCAGATTTCAAATCGATGATAGATTGGGTTTTCAGAAGTGATAAAGATTGCTAATTACCTGTTATTTTGCCTCTTTTTTTCACGACATGACAATATGTAACTTTAATAATTAAAGTAATTTTTCTGCTCGATCTAGTTTAACCCATTTGTTGTTTGTGGTGTTTATATGACGTGGAACAAATCCTCCCCTTTCCTCCCCATCAGTAGAACCATTTTGATCTTACTCTGATAGACCCACTCTGTGGTTAAAGGGGATTGTATACTGGGAGGTGATTCTGTGACTTTTTCTTACGTATTGTAACCCTGTTCTACTTGTCAGCTCTTAGATCAATATTCTGTATATGGGTAGGGTATGTGTGTAATGCACGTATTTTAAAATTGATTAATCTTTTAAAGTCAATTTGGACTGAATTAATATATCTTTAAAATATACAGTAAAAAATACTATATGTCAAACCATGTTGTAGATCTTTTGGAGCTACATGTCTAGCTGGAGTCCATAATCGTACAGGTCCATTCATGTCCTGCAGCTGAGAAGGGGCAGCAGAGCCAGGGGCCCTCGCCTCACCCCACCCCACTCCACCACCAAGGCCCCGCCCCCACACCTCCTTTTCCCCCCAGGGTCCCATCCCCACCCTATTCCCTTCCCCCTGAGACTCCTCCAAGGTCCTGCCCCCCAGCCAGAAGCAAGGCAGGGTAGAGCCAGGGAACTGTGGAGAGCCAGTGCAAACCCTCCACCTCCATCTACCCTGGGCAGGGAGCCTGGGGGCAGGGACACAGGGGAAGAGGAGAGGAAGAGGGTGGGGTCCACTGTGGGGAAAATTAGATGGGTCAGGCCCATTCACTTTCAAAAAGTGGGAGGGTCATGGTCCACTAGCACCCCCTGTTCTGGTGCCACTGCTGGAAATCCTCTGAAGAGACAATGTATTGCCTATGTAGTCCCCAACCCCCTATCACTGCCCAGAGACTGAATCAGAATGGGCATTGTGAATTGGTATTGGAGAAGACATTAGAAGGTATTGCATATGTTCAGTATCCTTGATGCTATGTGGAGGGTGAGAGACACTGAATTGCCAGTTGTGTCCCAAAAAGGCAGCAGCTAATAACTGAAATAGAGCAAGCAGACTGGGAAAGGATGGGGTGCAACAGGAAAAAGAAAACATCCCCTTAAACATAGAAGAGGGTGAGGAATAGAGAGGGACATCCTTTTCCACAATAACTTAGCCTCTGAAAACTCATTGGGATGGTGAGCGTCACCATGACCCTCTTTACCTTTGTAGGTATGACCCTATCCTGGTTTCCCCCTCCTTCCTACTTACTGAAGAGCTTCAAGGATTACTGCAGCCCTGGCAAAGGAGAGAGGAGGAAGTGCAAGCAAAGCCCCTTGCACTCCAGGGCAAGCTGTACCTGAATTCTATGACAAGGTATCTGTATTCTGCACAGTCTTGGGTAGAGGAGAAGGTAAGTTGGAGGTCTTGACAAATGCGTATGGAGCAATTGGAGGCAGGGAGGAGCACATTGGCTAGATGCTGTAACTAAAATCCTCAGCGGGGAACGAGTTCACCGTGTGGCCAATTAACTTGTCAATTTAATATTCAAAGATAATACATTGAAATGAATTGATCAATCCTAGCTTCTCAGATCTTTTGTTTCAGGCACTCTGCAAACTCAAGGAGGTATCACTGCATCTGTTACATTTGTTTCATATTTTCAAAGTTTTCTTTCCAACTATGAGAACTAGAACTAGAACTTTTTGAAAGACATGAAAGCATGGATTCTGGAGCTCAATCCTGTGGCAAGGAATGGAGTGGCTTTTGCTGCAAATTCCTCAAGCATTGAGTCACAGGATAATGAGTCAGTGAACAGGGGACATTCAATCCCAAAACTTGGCAGCAGCAGTCACTTCATAGGGAAAGAAATGAGATGAAATGTGGCAGATGTAGCAATTCCGCAGCCATAGAAAAACACCTTGTTCACAGCCAGACTTGTCATCAACCAAGCACTGATGCTCAGTGTTTTGTAGTTATTATTCAGAATTATTTAATCCTTCCTGTACTCGACATATTTATATAGTTATAACAATAAAACTCACCTTCATTAAATACTGCTATACATACCTCCATGGCAAAGGAAATATTGCTACATCCAGCAAGCATAGTCAATGTAATACTATAATATCTTTCTGATGCAGCATAGCTTTAGCCTGTAGCTAGACCTCTAGATAATGCTGTGCAGCATTTGTATTTTCAGGGTGCAGTGTGGGAGACAGGCACTCTTTGTCCCAGCTGAGATAATAAGTAGGTTTATTTAACCCTAATCTCTTTTTTATATATACTTCCAGCATATGTAACTTTCTCACATAGTACTTATGTAAGAGTATGCCAAATATCCTCCATTCTCCCTTCAAAAATCCCTCTTGAAACCTAACAGTTTTAATTTTCTCACTGACTATGTCTACTGTGTTTGTGCTGAGCTCTATGGACCTGCTCCCACGCATCAAATTAAGTGCTTGGAGCCTAAAGCTCTCTCTTAAAAATTTTTATTTTGCTAATGGCTTTCTTTTACAGAAGTTGATTGTATTCAACTAAGGTTATATCTACACTAGCACTTCTGTCAGTATAATTTATGTTGTTCAGAGATGTGAAAAAAAACACATCCCTGAGCAACATAAGTTACACCGACAGAAGCGCCAGTGTGGACAGCACTATGGCGGCAGAAGATGCCCTTCTGCTGACATAACTACTGCTACTTACTCCTGGAGGAATTCTGCACCACTGTGCATACACAGAAATCATGTCCCCTGCAGATTTCTTTGCTTCCCCACAGAAAAATGACTTTCTGACAGGGAAGTAAAGGGAAATCACAAGAGCAGTCATGCATCTCTCCCCAGCAGTATGTTTTGAGTGCCCAGAGCAGCCAGAAGAGAGGTAAATCACTGTGGGGCTGCAGACGGGACTGGGGAAACTCCAGCTGGTGGCTTCTAGCCTGAGACAGGCCTGGCTGCTACTCCCAGCTGGGCTGGGGAGGACAGGACTTTCTCTTCCCCTGCACAGCATCCAGGGCTGGGTCAGACCCACCCCCAGATTTCTCTCCAGGATGCAGAAAGCTCTGCAAACTCCCCTCATCCCAGCTTCCTGCATCCATTGCTCCTCAACTGCAGAGGGAGGGATCACTGCACAGGGAGCTGCTCCCCCATCTGCCCAATCCCCATGCATCCAGACCCCTCATACACAGACCCTCTTGCTGATCCTCTCCTCCCACTGCACCCAGAACCTGAACTGCTGAGCCCCATACCCCCTAAAGCTGGACCACCCTGATGAGTCATGTATACCCAGATCCCCACCACACTGAGCCGCACTCCCCCAGCATCTGGACCTCTCACTGAACCCCCCCTACCCCAGACCCTCCACCCCCACTGAGCTCCAACCATCTTCACCTGGAGTCCCTGAAAAGTCCCATTACCGTTGCACCCAGAATCCCCCAACAAACCTCTACAAATCCAGATCCCCACATACACATCTGGAGCCCCCCAGTGAGCTGCCCACACCCAGATTGCCCCACATAGAACCTTCTCAACCCACACCTGGTTCCCCACACACTAAGCCCCTCCACACTTGGATCCTAGAGGGATGAGCCTGTCATAAACAGATAGCTAAGGGTTAATGTCTCTTTCACCTGAAGCACCTGACCAGAGGACCAATCAGGAAACCGGATTTTTTCAACTTTGGGTGGAGGGAATTGAGTGTCTGAGTCTTTTGTCTGTCTGCCTGCTTTCTCTGAGCTTTGGAGAAGTACTTTCTACTTTCTAGTCTTCTGTTTCTAAGTGTAAGGACAAAGAGATCAGATAGTAAGTTCTATGGTTTCTTTTCTTTGGTATTTGCATGAATATAAGTGCTGGAGTGCTTTGATTTGTATTCTTTTTGAATAAGGCTGTTTATTCAATATTCTTTTAAGCAATTGACCCTGTATTGTATCATCTTAATACAGAGAGACATTTGGATGTATTTTTCTTTCTTTTTATATAAAGCTTTCTTTTAAGACCTGTTGAAGTTTTTCTTTACTTCAGGGAAATTGAGTCTGTACTCACCAGGGAATTGGTGGGAGGAAGAAGTCAAGGGGAGATCTGTGTGTTGGATTGCTAGCCTGATTTTGCATTCCCTCTGGGGGAATAGGAAAGTACTTTTTGTTTTCAGGATTGGGAACAGAGAGGGGGAGTCTCTCTGTGTAGTTTCACAGAGCTTGTGTCTGTGTATCTCTCCAGGAGCACCTGGAGGGGGGAAGGGAAAAAGGATTATTTCCCTTTGTTGTGAGACTCAAGGGATTTGGGTCTTGGGGTCCCCAGGGAAGGTTTTTCAGAGGGACCAGAGTGCCCCAAAACACTCTAATTTTTTGGGTGGTGGCAGCAGGTACCAGGTCCAGGCTGGTGGCTAAGCTTGGAGGTTTTCATGCTAACCCCCATATTTTGGACGCTAAGGTCCAAATCTGGGACTAAGGTTATTACATGGTGGCAGAGGTGGGATATAGACAGAATCCAGAAGCCAGTAGGAATATTATATTTTTCTTTTCTCTGCTAAGGGCTTTTTAGCAGAGAGAAACAGTTGGTTTTAAAAGGGAACCAGAGAGAATTTCTTTTTCTGCTCTCTCTGGCAGTTTGTGGCTTGCATGTTAAGCGAGAAGCCATTAAGAGACTGTTGAGGGTCTTTTGTCATGCAATAGCCCTCCCATTAGGAGGCAAGTACCAGCACTTATATGCATGCAAATAAAGTGGTTTTTCTGGTTTCCCTTCATTGAACATTAGCTAGAGAGAGAAAAGGAAAAAAGCACTGTTGCTAGGCAGACTCCAGGAGGGAACAGAGCCTGCAGTTCAGAAGATAAACACCGGAGGGCACCCCAACACAAGAAAACAGGAACCATGACTTCTAAGGCAAAAATTGACGCCGAAGAACAAATCAAAGAAGCTGAACACAGGCGACAACTGAAAATAAAACAAAAAGAGATGGAGATGAAAGAAAGAGAAGAACAGATCAAAGAGGCAGCCTACCAAAGAGAACAGGCAGCCTACCAAAGAGAACAGGCAGCCAAAGAGGCAGCCAAGGAGGCAGCACACAAAAGAAAACTAGAAGAAGAAGAGGTGGCCTACCGAAGGAAACAAGCAGAAGAAGAGTTGGCCCACAGAAGGAAGCAAGAAGAAGAGGAGGCGGCCCACCACCGAGAACTGGAAAAACAACAAAAAGAGAATGAAGAGAAGGAAAAACAGAGAAAACATGAACTGGAGTTGGCAAAAGCTGGGCTGCCTGTGCCAGCCAACCCTAACAACCCGGCGCCAAATATTGCTCCACAGCACAGGAAATTTCCCACCTACAAGGCAGGTAATAACACCGAGGCCTTCTTGAAAAATTTTGAAAGAGCCTGTCTTGGGTACAACATCCCCGAAGACCAGTACATGGTAAAATTGAGGTCACAGCTCAGGGTCTAATTTCCTGGCAGGGACCATGGAAAAACTGTGGGAAACTCATGGGGTGAATCACTTGGTTGCCACCCCGTACCACCATCAAACCAATGGCCTGGTTGAAAGGTTCAATGGAACTTTGGGGGCCATGATACGAAAATTCATCAACGAATTCTCCAATAATTGGGACCTAGTGTTGCAGCAGTTGCTGTTTGCCTACAGGGCTGTACCACATCCCAGTTTAGGGTTTTCACCATTTGAACTTGTGTATGGTCACGAGGTTAAGGGGCCATTACAGTTGGTGAAGCAGCAATGGGAGGGGTTTACGCCTTCTCCAGGAACTAACATTCTGGACTTTGTAAGCAACCTACAAAGCACCCTCCGACACTCTTTAGCCCTTGCTAGAGAGAACCTAAAGGATGCTCAAGAAGAGCAAAAGGCCTGGTATGACACACATGCCAGAGAACGTTCCTTCAAGGTAGGAGACCAGGTTATGGTCTTGAAGGCACAA
This sequence comes from Gopherus flavomarginatus, assembly GCF_025201925.1. NCBI lineage: Eukaryota > Metazoa > Chordata > Testudines > Testudinidae > Gopherus > Gopherus flavomarginatus. The sequence continues at coordinate 197,668,321 of NC_066617.1, read as the reverse complement.
CAGGCCCATAAGATGGAAGCATCATGGGAAGGGCCATTCACGGTCCAAGAGCGCCTGGGAGCTGTAAACTACCTCATAGCATTTCCCAATTCCTCACTAAAGCCTAAAGTGTACCATGTTAATTCTCTCAAGCCTTTCTATTCCAGGGACTTACAGGTTTGTCAGTTTACAGTCCAGGGAGAGGATGCTGAGTGGCCTGACGGTGTCTGCTACGACGGGAAAAAAGACGGTGGCGTGGAAGAGGTGAACCTCTCAACCACCCTGGAACGTCTGCAGCGGCAACAAATCAAGGAGCTCTGCACTAGCTTCGCCCCATTGTTCTCAGCCACCCCAGGACGGACTGAACGGGCATACCACTCCATTGATACAGGTAATGCTCACCCAATCAGAACCCCACCCTAACGAGTGTCTCCTCATGCCCAAGCTGCTATAGAACGGGAGATCCAGAACATGCTACACATGGGTATAATCCGTTCATCTACCAGTGCATGGGCGTCTCCAGTGGTTCTGGTACCCAAACCAGATGGGGAAATACGCTTTTGCGTGGACTACCGTAAGCTAAATGCTGTAACTCGTCCGGACAACTATCCAATGCCACGTACCGATGAGCTATTGAAAAAGTTGGGACGTGCCCAGTTCATCTCTACAATACACTTAACCAAGGGGTACTGGCAAGTACCGCTAGATAAACCTGCCAAGCAGAGGTCAGCATTCGTCACCCATGCGGGGGTGTATGAATTCAATGTCCTTCCTTTCGGCCTTCGAAATGCACCCGCCACCTTCCAGAGGCTGGTAGATGGTCTACTAGCTGGATTGGGAGAATTTGCAGTTGCCTACCTCGATGATGTGGCCATTTTTTCAGACTCCTGGCCCAAACACCTACTACACCTGGAAAAGGTCTTTAAGCGCATCAGGCAGGCAGGACTAACTGTTAAGGCCAAAAAGTGTCAAATAGGCCAAAACAGAGTGACTTACCTGGGGCACCAGGTGGGTCGAGGAACCATAAACCCCCTACAGGCCAAGGTGGATGCTATCCAAAAGTGGCCTGTCCCACGGTCCAAAAAGCAGGTCCAATCCTTCTTAGGCTTGGCCGGATACTACAGGCGATTTGTACCACACTACAGCCAAATCACTGCCCCACTGACCAACCTGACCAAAAAGACCCAGCCAAATGCAGTTAAGTGGACTAATAAGTGTCAAAAGGCCTTTACCCAGCTTAAGGCGATGCTCATGTCTGACCCTGTGCTCAGGGCCCCGGATTTTGACAAGCCATTCCTAGTAACCACCGATGCATCTGAGCGTGGTATAGGAGCAGTGCTCATGCAGGAAGCAACAGATCACAACTTCCATCCTGTCGTGTTTCTCAGCAAGAAACTGTCTGAGAGCGAAAGTCACTGGTCAGTCAGTGAAAAGGAATGCTATGCCATTGTGTACGCCCTGGAAAAGCTACGCCCATATGTTTGGGGACAGCGGTTCCAACTACAAACTGACCATGCTGCACTAAAGTGGCTTCATACTGCCAAGGGGAACAACAAGAAACTTCTTCGTTGGAGTTTAGCTCTCCAAGATTTTGATTTTGAAATTCAACACGTCACAGGAGCTTCTAATAAAGTTGCTGATGCACTCTCCCGTGAGAGTTTCCCAAAATTCAGTAGTTAAAAAGTGTTCTTAAAATGTAGAAGTCTGTTAGTTTTATACTTAGTAGTATATGTAAAGGTGCATGTGTTGTAGTAATCTGTTTATTTTAAAGTTCTAGAAGGAAATCGCAGCCAGTGAGCTTCCCCACTGTCTGCAATTTGGGGGGCGTGTCATAAACAGATAGCTAAGGGTTAATGTCTCTTTCACCTGAAGCACCTGACCAGAGGACCAATCAGGAAACCGGATTTTTTCAACTTTGGGTGGAGGGAATTGAGTGTCTGAGTCTTTTGTCTGTCTGCCTGCTTTCTCTGAGCTTTGGAGAAGTACTTTCTACTTTCTAGTCTTCTGTTTCTAAGTGTAAGGACAAAGAGATCAGATAGTAAGTTCTATGGTTTCTTTTCTTTGGTATTTGCATGAATATAAGTGCTGGAGTGCTTTGATTTGTATTCTTTTTGAATAAGGCTGTTTATTCAATATTCTTTTAAGCAATTGACCCTGTATTGTATCATCTTAATACAGAGAGACATTTGGATGTATTTTTCTTTCTTTTTATATAAAGCTTTCTTTTAAGACCTGTTGAAGTTTTTCTTTACTTCAGGGAAATTGAGTCTGTACTCACCAGGGAATTGGTGGGAGGAAGAAGTCAAGGGGAGATCTGTGTGTTGGATTGCTAGCCTGATTTTGCATTCCCTCTGGGGGAATAGGAAAGTACTTTTTGTTTTCAGGATTGGGAACAGAGAGGGGGAGTCTCTCTGTGTAGTTTCACAGAGCTTGTGTCTGTGTATCTCTCCAGGAGCACCTGGAGGGGGGAAGGGAAAAAGGATTATTTCCCTTTGTTGTGAGACTCAAGGGATTTGGGTCTTGGGGTCCCCAGGGAAGGTTTTTCAGAGGGACCAGAGTGCCCCAAAACACTCTAATTTTTTGGGTGGTGGCAGCAGGTACCAGGTCCAGGCTGGTGGCTAAGCTTGGAGGTTTTCATGCTAACCCCCATATTTTGGACGCTAAGGTCCAAATCTGGGACTAAGGTTATTACAGAGCCTGCCTGCACACACCTGGTGCATCTGACATGGAGGAGTATGGTCCTGTGGCGTTTCTGGAGAAGGCCTGGTCCTTGTGCTGTGTCAGGGTTGGGTGCGGCCTCACCGCTGAGTCCGTGTCCCAAAGGTGGGTGGCGGGGAGGCTGCAGGGTGATCTCCCACTTCTGTGCAGCCACTGGTCTGTGCTCCTCACTGCCATGTTAGAGCCTCCACATTTATTTGACAAATAAAATTTGCAGAATTTTTAAATATTGTGCTCAGAATTTTTATTTTTTTGGTGCAGTATTTTTAGGCATGGAATTTTAATTTTTTGGTGCAGAATGCCCTCAGGATTATAATATTCATTGGAGGTAGTTTAATTAAGTCGATGGGAGAGCTGTCTCCTGTCAGCATAGAGTGGCTACACAGGATATCTTACCGTGACGCAGCTGCATTGGTACAGCTGTGCCACTGTAAGCGCTCTAGTGTAGACATGGACTAAAATGTCTCTAGGAGAAGGCAGGAGCTAGAGGGGCTGAGAAATGATGAAGAGTATGTCTACACTCAACACTGCAATGTAAGCCCAGGATTAGTAAAACTCAAGTCAGCTGACCCTGGGTTAGAGAACCCAGGGACTGAGCGTCAACACTGATTGTTAACCCTATGTTAAGAATTTTCTAACATAGGCTTGAACCCGGGGCTCTGGCATCTGCACTGCACTACACAGACCTGAGTCATACTAACCATATCCCAGTCTCCCTAGCACCGTTCCAAAATGTGGCTGCTCAAGTCCTTTGACCATGGTGCACTGTGGGAAAACTTGCCTGTCCAGCCTTCATGTTACAGGAAGTTGAAACAGCCCACCAACACAGCCTGCCGAGCAGCTTTTTTAGCCTGTGTGCTCCCAGCTACTGGGACCAGCAACACGGATGAAGTGCCTTTTGAAGAACTTCTCTTGCTTGCACCTTCACTGCTGTACCAGGAAAGAGGCAGAGATTCCGTGAGGCCCTGATGAACATTTTGGCAGTGTTTTCTGACCCACCAAATGGCAGAGCTTATGATGGAGGAGGAGGGGGCAGAGGTACCTGAGCATGGCAGAGTCAGACTGACTGATGCTGCTCATGACTCTTGGTAAAGCTGCTGATGCCCCCTACGTAGACCTGTGCTTCTGGCACAGAGCCACACGCACAGACTGGTGGGCTCACATTGTCATGCAGGCCTAGCATCACCAGCAGTGGGTCCAGAACTTTCACAAGAAGAAACCTACATTTCTGGAGCTTTGTAAGAAGCTTATCCCAACCACATGAGGGTATCCTTTGCCAGTCCAGAAGCAGGTTGCTATAACTATCTGGAAGCTGACTTCCCAGGGCTGCTACAGGTCCATTGCCAGCCAACTAATGTTGCAAAGTTAACTGTAGGTAAAGTGGTGGCACATATTTCTGAGCCTATCAGGTGTGGGATTTACACCAAGGTGGCCGCATACTAAATATTCCTAAAGTAATTGCTGGCTTTGAGACAATGGGGTTTCCAACCTGTTTAGGGGCCATTGATGAGACTTGTGCCCATAGTTTGCCCTCCTCAAAGAGCAAATGAGTACATAAACCTCAAAGGGTACATTGTTATGCAGTCCCCCATGGACCACAGAGGGCAATTTATATATATCAGTGTGGATTGCACTGGGAAGGTTCATGATGCCTGTGGTTTTTATCAGTCAGGAATCTGTATTCATGGACAGGCTGGGACATTATTTCCCCCCAGTGACACTGTCATAAAGAGAGTTACTGTCCCCACCATTATTCTGGGGGACTCTGCATACCCCCCACCCTTTTTCCTTGTCTTATGAAACCTTACCCTGATTTCAGAGGCCCTAGCAAAAGGTGCAGAGTGGTTCTTGAAAGTGCTTTTGGAGGTTTGAAATCCTGTTGGAGATGTCTATAGACCTGTTTGGATTCCAGTGTCATCGATGTTGCCCACATTACTGAAACTGCTGTGCTCTTCACAACCTTTGTGAAGCCAGAGGTGAACCATTTCCCCATGAATGGACCTGTGACAGCAAGGGGCTGCTGAATCAGTTCCCTCAGCCAGAAAGTGCAGCTAGCACTGCTGGAGCTGGATGCCACCCGGGCAACAGAAGTCAGGGAGGCTCTGTACTCTCACTTTATGGATTTTCATGGCCAATGGAAGAGGGGAAAGAGTACCTCTATGAATGTATTTGTGAGCAGTTGAGATGGGGCTCATTGATTTGGGAGGGGATCAGTGCTTGGGGAGGGGTGGGGTCTTGATTACCATCTACTGTACTTGTGAATGACATGTCATGGTATAATTCCCCACTCTGAACCTTAGCGTCCCAAAGATGGGGTACTAGCATGAATTCCTCTAAGCTCAATTATCAGCTTAGTACTTGTAGCGCTGCCACCAACCAGGAATTCCAGTGCCTGGTACACTCTGGTCCCCCCAAAACCTTGCCCGGGGACCCCCAAGACCCAGACCCTCTGGATCTTAACACAAGGAAAGTAAACCCTTTCCCTCACCGTTGCCTCTCCCAGACTTCCCCTCCCTGGGTTACCCTGGAAGACCACTGTGATTCAAACTCCTTGAATCTTAAAACAGAGGGGAAAATTCACCTTCCCCTCTCCTTCTCTCTCCCCCTCCCAAACTCTCCCTGAGAGAGAAAGTAATCCTAACACAGAGAGAAATTAACCTCTCTCCCTCCCTTTCCTCCTTTCTCCCCACCAATTCCCTGGTGGATCCAGACCCAGTCCTCTGGGGTCTCACACCAGAATAAAAAAACAATCAGGTTCTTAAACAAGAAACTTTTAATTAAAGAAAGAAAAAAACAGTAAAAATTATCTTTGTAAATTTAAAAATGGAATAGTTACAAGGTCTTTCAGCTATAAACACTGGGAATACCCTCCCAGCCCAAGTATACAAGTAAAATCTTTTCAGCAAAATACCAATTTGAATTCCTTTCAGCCAAATACACATTTGAACTCCTTCCAACCAAATACACATTTGCAAAGAAAACAACCATAAGCCTAACTAGCTTTATCTACCAAGTACTCGCTATTCTGAACTTATAAGAGCCTATATCGGAGAGATTGGAGAGAAACCTGGTTGCACGTCTGGTCCCTCTGAGCCCCCCAGAGTGAACAACAACCAAAAAAAAACCAGCACACACAAAAACTTCCCTCCCTCAAGATTTGAAAGTATCCTGTCCCCTGACTGGTCCTCTGGTCAGGTGACAGCCAGGCTCACTGGACTTGTTAACGCTTAACAGGCAAAAGAGACATGAAGTACTCCTGTTCTATTAACCCTTAACTATTCGTTTATGACACATGGCCACACCAAAACACCAGGAACAACAGAACATTCCCAAAAAAAGTGCAATAACAAGTGCAAACAGTGAAACTAAGTACAAGATGGAAACCTACCATTGCATGCCCCCTACCCCCCCTCCCCCGTCTCTTTTCCCTTCTTTCCCTGTTTGCCATGCACTTGGCACTGGGAAAGTGGGGTGAAGGCAGCCACAGGGGAGGGGTCAATATGGAGGGATTCATGGGACAAGGTTTTCCTGCCCAGTCATGCATGGGGCCCAATTGCATGGGCCACCCAACCATGGAGTTTTCAAAGCTGTTTCTGGACTGCATCACAAGGTATCAAGCAGGGAACTCAGGCCCTGGTGTGGGTGATGTAGCAGGAGCCAGTACTCTTGTGGCCATTAGTGATGTCAGGTGCTTAAACAGTCCTTTCTGCTAAGCTCTGTCCTCCTCCCTTAGTCACCATTCCTGCTCCAGGGACTACGATGCAAGATACCTTTCCAAAGTATCACCATCCTTCTTGAATTGTGAGCACCAGAACAGGACACAGTATTCCAGCACAGTTGCACTAGTGCTAAATACAGAGATAAAATCACCTCAAGATTCCAATTTATGCATCCCAGGACCGCATTAGCTCTTTTGTCCACAGCATCATAGTGGGAGCTCATGTTCATCCATTACAACCCCCAAATCTTTTTCAGAGTCATTCCTTTCCAGAGTCCCCCAACCTCTAAATATGACCTACATTCTTTGTTCCTAGAAGTATTCATTTGCATTTAGCCATATTAAAACACACATTGTTCACTTACACCCAGTTTACCATATGATCTGAATCAGTGACTATCATCTTCATTATTTACTGCTCCCCCAGTGTTTGTCTTCAGACTTTATCAATGATGACTGTTTTGTTCTTCCAGATCATTGATAAAGATGTTAAATAGTGTAGGGCCAAGAAACTATACGTGCAGGACACCACTGGAAACAAAATGACAAAGTGTTTTCACAGCCTTTCTCATTTGTATAGGACTCCTGTGGTGTAAGGGGGGTGGATTGGAGGTGGCTGTTCTGTTTTGGGAAAAGGTTAGTAAACGAAGGTAGGTTGTGGGTGGAGGGGACCTATATAAGGATGCTGCAGTAGAGGCAGTCTAGTAATTGCACCTCTGCAGGTTGCTAGTGAAATGAGGCTTGGTGGCTGGCAGGTGTGAGGGAGAGGAAAAAGAAGCTAATAATTGCCTATGCACTTCTGGAGTATGTTCTCCTCTAGCATATCCATTGTCCCCAGAAGGCAGAGACGGATTCTATTCACAGACACTGGGGAAAATATGCCATGTTGCTTTGCCAGGATGGTGCCCACAAAAATGGAGCGGGAATAGAAAGAAACCACAAGCTGTGTGGGCAGTGCCAAGAAAGCTGTATTGTCATTCAGTCTCCATGCTAGATTAGAGCACTATGTTTGACTTAAATTTTCTTTTGTTAATTGCTGTGGATAAGCATGTAGCGCTCTGTAAAACATACAGAATTCTGCAGTTGTGCAGAGGGAGGTGAAATACTTGGTGCCTTATAATTTTTTTAAATAGTTGTGCAGCATGACTTTGCTGATTTACCTTATTACCTCATGTGGTATAAAAGCTGAAGTCATTAATGAAATTGTGGAACAATGATAATCATTGAGAAATGGTAATACCAGAGTATAAAGTATATAGGAATGACAGAGTAGAACATAAGAACAGCCATACTGGGTCAGACCCAAGGTCCATCTAGCCCAGTATCCTGTCTTCCCACAGTGGCCAATGCCAGGTGCCCCAGAGGGAATGAAAAGAACAGTTAATCATCAAGTGATCCATCCCCTGTCACTCATTTCCACCTTCTGGCAAATAGAGGCTAGGGAAACCAATCCTGTCCAGCCTGGTTAATAGCCGTTCATGGACCTATCCTGCATGAACTTATCTAGTTCCTTTTTGAACCCTGTTAGTCTTGGTCTTCAGAACATTCTCTGGCAAGGAGTTCCACATGTTGACTGTGTGTTGTGTGAAGAAATACTTCCTTTTGTTTGTTTTAAACCTGCTGTCAACTAATTTCCTTTGGTGTCCCCTAGTTCTTGTTTTATCAATACATTAGAAGCAAGAGGAAGACTAAGGACAGGGTAGGCCCACTGCTCAATGAGGAGGGGGAAACAGTAACGGGAGACTTGGAAATGGCAGAGATGCTTAATGACTTCTTTGTTTCAGTCTTCACTGAGAAGTCTGAAGGAATATCTAGTATAGTGAATGCTTACGGGAAGAGGGTAGGTTTAGAAGAGAAAATAAGAAAAGAGCAAGTAAAAAATCACTTAGAAAAGTTAGATGCCTGCAAGTCACCAGGGCCTGATGAAATGCATCCTAGAATACTCAAGGAGTTAATAGAAGAGGTATCTGAGCCTCTAGCTATTATCTTTGGGAAATCATGGGAGACGGGGGAGATTCCAGAAGACTGGAAGGGGGCAAATATAGTGCCCATCTATAAAAAGGGAAATAAAAACAACCCAGGAAACTACAGAACAGTTAGTTTAACTTCTGTGCCTGGGAAGATAATGGAGCAGGTAATCAAAGAAATCATCTGCAAACACTTGGAAGGTGGTAAGGTGATAGGGAATAGCCAGCATGGATTTGTAAAGAACAAATCGTGTCAAACTAATCTCATAGCGTTCTTTGATAGGATAACGAGCCTTGTGGATAAGGAAGAAGCGGTGGATGTGATATACCTAGACTTTAGTAAGGCATTTGATACAGTCTCGCATGATATTCTTATAGATAAACTAGGAAAGTACAATTTAGATGGGGCTACTATAAGGTGGGTGCATAACTGGCTGGATAACCGTACTCAGAGAGTAGTTGTTAATGGCTCCCAATCCAGCTGGAAAGGTATAACAAGTGGGGTTCCGCAGGGGTCTGTTTTGGGACCGGTTCTGTTCAATATCTTCATCAACGATTTAGATGTTGGCATAGAAAGTACGCTTATTAAGTTTGCAGACGATACCAAACTGGGAGGGATTGCAACTGCTTTGGAGGACAGGGTCAAAATTCAAAATGATCTGGACAAATTGGAGAAATGGTCTGAGGTAAACAGGATGAAGTTCAATAAAGATAAATGCAAAGTGCTCCACCTAGGAAGGAACAATCAGTTTCACACATACAGAATGGGAAGAGACTGTCTAGGAAGGAGTATGGCAGAAAGAGATCTAGGGGTCATAGTAGACCACAAGCTTAATATGAGTCAACAGTGTGATACTGTTGCAAAAAAAGCAAACATGATTCTGGGATGCATTAACAGGTGTGTTGTAAACAAGACACGAGAAGTCATTCTTCCGCTTTACTCTGCGCTGGTTAGGCCTCAACTGGAGTATTGTGTCCAGTTCTGGACACCGCATTTCAAGAAAGATGTGGAGAAACTGGAGAGGGTTCAGAGAAGAGCAACAAGAATGATTAAAGGTCTTGAGAACATGACCTATGAAGGAAGGCTGAAGGAATTGGGTTTGTTTAGTTTGGAAAAGAGAAGACTGAGAGGGGACATGATAGCAGTTTTCAGGTATCTAAAAGGGTGTCATCAGGAGGAGGGAGAAAACTTGTTCACCTTAGCCTCCAATGATAGAACAAGAAGCAATGGGCTTAAACTGCAGCAAGGGAGATTTAGGTTGGACATTAGGAAAAAGTTCCTAACTGTCAGGGTAGTTAAACACTGGAATAGATTGCCTAGGGAAGTTGTGGAATCTCCATCTCTGGAGATATTTAAGAGTAGGTTAGATAAATGTCTATTAGGGATGGTCTAGACAGTATTTGGTTCTGCCATGAGGGCAGGGGACTGGACTCGATGACCTCTCGAGGTCCCTTCCAGTCCTAGAGTCTATGAGTCTATGAGTCTATGAAAAGGAGTAAATAACACTTCCTTATTTACTTTCTCCACCCCAGTTATGATTTTATAGACCTCTGTCATATCCCCACTTAGTCATCTTTTATTCAACCTGAAAAGTCCCAGTCTTATTAATCTCATATGGAAGCTGCTCATACCCCTAATAATTTTTGTTGCCCTTTTTTGTACCTTTCCCAATTCCAATATCTCTTTTTGGTTATGGGGTGACCAGATCTGCACACAGTATTCAAGATGTGGACGTACCATGGGTTTATACAGAGGCAGTATGATATTTTCTGTCTTATTATCTATCCGTTTCTTAACGATTGCCAACATTCTGTTTGCTTTTTTGACTGCTGCTGCACATTGAGTGGATGTTTTCAGAGAACTATCCACAATTATTCCAAGATCTTTCCTGAGTGGTAACAGCTAATTTAGACCCCATCGTTGTATGTGTATCTTTGGGATTATGTTTTCTGATACACATTACTTTGCATTTAGCAACATTGAATTTCATCTGCCATTTTGTTGCCCAGTCACACAGTTTTGTGAGATCCTTTTGAAATTCTTTACAGTCTGTTTTGGACTTAATGCTCTTCAGTAGTTTTGTATCATCTGCAAATTTTTTCTTGATCATTTTTGCATATATTGAATAGTACTGGTCGCAGTACAGACCCTTGGGGAACATCACTATTTGCCTCTCTCCATTCTGAAAACTGTCAATTTATTCTTACCCTTCATCTCTTATCTTTTAACCAGCTACTGATCCACAAGAGGACCTTCCCTCTTATCCCATGACAGCTTATTTTGCTTAAGAGCCTCTGGTGAGGGACCCTGTCAAAGGTTTTCTCAAAATCTAAGTACACTATATCCACTGGATCCTCTTTGTCCACATGCTTGTTGACCCCCTCAAAGAATTCTAGCAGATCAGTGAGGCATGATTTCCCTTTATAAAAACCATGTTGCCTCTTCCCCAACAAATCGTGTTCATCTATGTGTCGGATAATTCTGTTCTTTACTATAGTTTCAACCAATTTGCCCAGTACTGAAGTTAGGCTTACCAGTCTGTAATTGCTGGGATAGCCTCTGGAGCTTTCTTTAAAAGTTGACATGACGTTAGCTATCCTCCAGTCATCTGGTATAGAAGTTGATTTAAATGATAGATTACATATTATAGTACTGCAATTGCACATTTGAATGCCTTCAGAACTCCTGGATGAATACCATCTAGTCCTGGTGGCTTATTACTGTTTAATTTATCAATTTGTTCCAAAACCACCTTTATTGACACCTCAATCGGGGATAGCTCCTCAGATTTGTCACCTAAAAAGAATGGCTCAGGTTTGGGAATCTCCCTCACATCCTCAACCGTGAAGATAGATGCAAGATTTAATTTATCTGCAAAGGCCTTATCTTCCTTGAGTGCTCCTTTAGCATCTCAGTCTGGAATTAAGCCCACTTACTCCAGGACTGAACTTGAATGTATATCTGTAGCCTTTCCACCTCAAGAATAAAGGAGACAAAGTACTGAAATCATAATAGCATAACAAGGGCTATAAAGAACAATTTTATTAGAGCTACCTCCATACTCTGAGGCTGTTTAATAACTTGTTTCAGTCTTCTGCAAACCCACTTTTCTCCTTCAATAGCTTTGATTCAATTCTGGAAAATTAATATAACACTCTATAATGTAACAGGTGAAACAAGAGGCAACAGATTAATGTCAATGAGCTATAAATATTTCATTTCTTAACTCTCAGAAAACTTTTATATCTTGGCTTTAGTTCAGTCTATTGATCTTTTGTGGTGTTTCTTGTGAGTTTATGAAAGGATTTTATTGTGATTAAATCTATGGTGGGATCGATGAATGTCGTTTACCACAGCTGACTGGGTCTGAAAACAACATTGGCCAGGTTTGAGTTTTTATTGAGAAGTGCTTCCTGGTTTTAATGTTTTAAGCTACTTGTCAGGGCTGGCCTTACCATGAGGCGAAATGAGGTGGCTGCCTCAGGTGCCAGACTGGGGCAGCACTAGGACTCAGAGTGTAGAAAATTGTGTCTGCTGCTGGTGCGTCTGTATTCTCTCTGTTCTAGATGCACAGAGGTGGTGGAGTGCTGTACTGGAGGAAGGAGGACACAAGAGACATAACAGGCAAGCAGGAGAAAAGGGGAGAGGGAATAACAGAAAGCAGCAGGAGCTGCAGGGAGAGAGAGAGAAGGAGGAGCCTCTTATGTACCTCTCTAGCTCCCCCAGGAGCCTGGACTGATTAACACCAGCTTCTCAGGGAGCTTCCTGTTTCCTGCTGCTTCCCTGAACCCACTTGAGGAGAACAGGAAGTCAGCTGAAGTAGTAGGAGCCAGTTAGGCCCTTAGACTCTGATATCTTCCCTCACTCAGGCCCTGCTACTAGCCTGCTAATTTGTCCCCTTCAACTGAGTGTTGAGAGCCACTATAGCTGGCACCGAACAGCAGTCACGAGTGAAAGAAGAAAACGCCCCTCTGGGGTAGCATTCAGAAAAAGCAAGCAAGCAAAGGAAGCTTTTCTATCTAATCAGGAAGGAGCTCTCCTGAGATACATAGACACAAATGTTCATGGTGAGCCTTCCGGCCCCAGTGAGGATGTGAGTGGTGAGGAGACGCCTGATCTTCCAGTTAGAGTGCAGGTGACCTGGCAACTACAGCAGCATCCATATCTCCATCTCAAATGGACGTAACCATGCACATTCCTGAAGAAAAGTGTAGATCAGAGAAAAGTGTGGTGGAGGCACAAGAAACAGCTATTGCTGAGTTTAGTCCCTTAAGTCTAGATGATCCAGGACTGTGGACTCACTTGAGCAGTAGCCTGAGGGATTTCTTTGTACTGCATGGGCCACAGCAAGTGAAAAACTTCATATTCCCCAAAGACAATGAAAATAGAAGTTTCCATCTAACACATTACTGGCGTGAAATCCCTAATGATGACAAAGGGGAGAGGCCATGGCTTATGTACTCACAAACCCAGAATGCTGCATACTGTTTTGGTTGCAAACTCTTCCAGTCTAATGTCCCAGCCACGTTGGGTTCTACGGGAACAAAGGACTGGAAAAATCTGGCTAGAAATCTGGCATGCCATGAGAAGGCAGCAAATCACCAGAGAGCATTCCATACATGGAAATAGCTTGAGATGAGACTAAGGTGAAAGGCCACCATAGATGATCAGCATCAACAGAAGATTGCATCAGAGTCTCTTTACTGGCAAAATGTTCTGAAAAGGCTCATTGCCATTGTGAGAATGCTTGCTACCCAAAACCTAGCACTGCATGGCACTTCAAATCAGCTGTATGTGCCAAACAATGGAAACTTCCTTAAAATTGTGGAGCTGATGTCTGAATTTGATGCTGTACTCCAAGAGCATCTTAGAAGAGTCACCACCCAAGAAATGTACACACACCATTACCTTGGAAAAACAATTTAAAATGAGATCATACAGTTACTCTCAACAAAAGTCAAACAGAAGATTGTGGCAGATCCGAAGTCAGCAAGATATTACTCTGTTATTCTGGACTGCACACCTGACATCAACCATACAGAACAAAAGACTTTAATGGTGCTTTTTGAAACAACAACAGAACCTAGTGAAAATGTCCCTGCAATGGTGACTGTCAGAGAGCATTTTCTAGAAATTATTGACACTGATGATACTATAGGCGCTGGTATGACAAATATGCTTCTTAAAAAGCTGGAAGATAGGGGAATTGCGATAGCTGACGTGAGAGGTCAGGGCTACTATAATGGAGCCAACATGAGAGGAAAGAACAGAAGAGTGGAGACACAGATCCAAGAGTTAAACCCTCAAGCTTTTTTTGTCTCACGCAATCATTTACCTTGGTGGTCAGTGATGCAGCATCAGCTTCTAGTGAGGCTGCTAAATTTTTTAGTGTAATCCAAAGCATATATATATGTATTTTTCTCATCATCAACTCATCGATAGCAAATTTTGAAGCAACATCTGGGAACATCCTCTCTGACACTGAAACCACTGAGTGCCACACGATGGGAAAGTTGAGTGGAGATGATAAAGCCTATCAAACACCAAATTGGGAAGATAGATGATACCATAGTTGCCATTATGGAGGCTAATGCTATGACAGGAACTGTTTGTGGGAGAACAGTGGCAGAGGGAAATGGAATCACCAGAAACATACTTAACTTCAAATTTCTGTGTGGCTTAGTGTTGTGGCATGACATACTGTTGAAATAAATGTTGTAAGCAAGAGACTCCAGTGGAACAACTGGACAAGAGCAAAGTCATACCTACAATCTTACCCGTCAGATGAGGGATTTCAAAACATTCTGAAGAGTGCACAGAAGTTGGCAGAGAAACTTCACACTGAAGCTATTTTCCCACCCATTCAAGAATACAGGAAGAGTCACCAAAGAAGAAGATATTGTGATTATGAGGCACAGGATAATCCCATAAGAGACCCCAAACAATAATTCAAAGTTGAATTCTTTAACCAGGTGCTAGATTGTCAGTTGAAGAATGTTTCATGCAGCTCAAGGAACACAGCAATATATTTGGGATGTTGTATGATATTCCAAAACTCCTCACTATACCTGAAGAAGACCTACACCAGCAATCCAGGGCACTAGAGACAGTGTTGACACATGATGACATGTGCAATGTTGATGCGAGTGATTTAGGTGATGAACTGAAAGCCCTTTCAAGATACATTTCAGCAGGATCAATTCCAAAGGCTGTTCTAGAATATATGTGCACAAATAAGATGACCACCCTCTTCCCAAATGCTTTTGTTGCTCTGCACATGCTTCTAACACTTCCTGTAACGCTTGCCAGTGGAGAACGCAGCTTCCCCAAGCTGAAGTTAATAAAAACAAATCTACGCTCCACAATGACACAGGAGAGTCTGGTTGGACTTGCAACCATCTCAACAGAGCATGAGCTGGCCCAGACTGTAGACCTTCAGAAAGCAGTTCAAATCTTTGAAACCAGGAATTCACGGAAAGCACCACTTTGATTATTCAAACAGATAAAAATGCCAGTGTTTACTATATAGACAAGAAAAGTTATATTTGCTGTTCAGGCATTTGAAAGTTAAGTATTACTTAATAATTTTGAACAGGGCATTTTAAGTTGTTAGTTCTCCTTTATTGGGGTAGGCAGCAGAGCAGTACCATGAGAGGAGTAGAACAGGAAGAAGGCAGAATTGAGACCTTTCTAGGTTTTGGGTTATTTGAGCACCCCGCCTCAGGTGCCAAAATGCTGTGGGCCAGCCCTGCTACTTGTACAGTTTTAGAGCCAGGTAAAAGATGCAACTGACCACAGCATTTGACCAATTTGAGACTTTATTAGACAATTCAAAACAAAGAACCCAAACTAAGCAGTTTGCTTATCTACTGTCCAAGCCTGTACCCCTGAAGTCAATGACCAATCTCCCTCTGAAATCAACAGGAGCAGGGTTTTTAGGCCCAAATCCTCAAAGTTGTTTAGCCACCTAATTGTTTCAGTGGGAGTTAGGTGGCAAAGTACTTTTGAGGATCTTGTGCCCCAGTATCTTTAGGCAGAAAATCCTGGCATGTTTAATCAGTGAAGTAAAAGGCCATTTTTTCATTGTAAAAATGTGTTAGGCTGCACAAATATTGCTAACGAAGTAAAAAAAAATTCCTTCAAAAACACTTTGCGGGACAGTGGCCAGCATAGTCTTAATGCATTACCACTCATTTATCTGGAGTAAGTGTTTTCAGCAGAAACTCTTTGCATTAAAGACAAAGTTGGTCATTATAGATGACATGCTCTCTTTTGTTTAATTTATGGTTGTGTATTCTCTTCAGTCTTCAGCAGTAGTTAAGTGTTCCTAGCAACTTGCAAATTAGCCTGTCATTTTTAAACATTGCATTTCCAACTCTGTAGATATAGCTCTGTAATTATGTAACTATTCTCCTTATGGCACTAATTCAGTGAGGTACTTAAGCCCCTGAGAAGTCCCTTTGAAACCACTGGACCTACTCACAGGCTTAAAATTAGACATGTGTTTAATTACGTTGGCAGTATAGTTCTAGAGATGGTGATATGAGTTGATGGGTTGTACTCATTCTAAACATTAAAATCAAATTTGAGATTTCTAAATTCTAATAATTACCTTCCTTTATCATGAACCTTTAAAATTAGTTTCCGCATCTGAATAATGGCACTATAATTACAGTACCATTAAAAAAATCGTATAAATATATCAGAGAAATCTGTTTGTCTTCTGTCTTAGAAACTAAACTTATCTAGGTCCTATACATTGGGAGTAATTCCCAAACATACCCCTATCTAGCATGCTATGTTGCATTATTTTGAATGAATTGGAAAACCTGAAGCATGGCCAATGGGTTGGTGTCCTTCCATTTTCAAGGAAAATGAGACAGTGAGAACCACCATTTGAAGAGACCTGGAAAATTAAGATGGCAATAACACTTTGTAACCATTTTGTACCAGAATTCCACATAACTTCTAGGCACCTTGAAAATCACTGGAATCCACAAACCCTGCATTAGGCACCTAGTCTCCATATACAATGTGCTTGGGGAGAAAGAGGCATCTGAGAATATGGTCCACAAAAGCCAGCATGTTAGGCCAATAGGAGATGCTGATGACATTTTGTGCTCTAAGCCCCACCTTTCTGAGACTTAGGCACCTACCTGCAGCCCAGACTTAGGTGCCTATTCCTCTTGGGATCCACAGCGGGGAATCCTCTCAGAGAGTCTGGCATCTAAACCAGCTCTTATGGGAATGGCAGCAGTGCACACTCAACGTCATACAAAATGGCTGGTTACGGTGGTGTCAGCCTCCCTCATAATCTTCACCCCAGCTGTTAGGGTACTCACCAAAAATGTGAAAGATCCTAATTCAATTCCCCTTCTGCCTGATAAGGTTGTGAACAAGGATTTCTTACCTCTCAGATGAATGCCCTACCCACTGGATTGTAGAATCCTTCTCATTCTTTATCTGGTCCAATTAATATTTAATTATTTAATACACAGTGGAATAACTTCAAGAGATTGAGAGCCCCACATAATATCCCAGCGGTTAGTGCCTTCTCATGTGGTGGGAAGCCTCTATTCAAATTCCTTCTCCATACCTGCAGAGGAGGGGTATTGTACTAGTGAGTACACTGATCACTGGGATAAAGGTTAGAAGGAAGGCTATCTTTGTCTTCTGCCCTCTCTGGCTATTTTGTGTTGAGTTAGGAGAGTTCAGAGCACACCTACAGATCAGGCCATGATGATAAGACAGATAAGACAGGCAGGACAACACCTATTTTCACCAGCAGTGTGCATGATCTGAGGCAGAAACTCATGATACAGTTCTACAGTGACCTGGAATCCTACTTTCACCATTTCTGACTCAAGGAATATTTCCACCACATCACTGAATAGTATACTAACCCACAGAAACCTTCCTACCAACCCTACAAGAGGATTCTGCATGGACTCCTCCTAACAGTTGAAACAACAGACTGAACTTCTACATATAGTGCTTCTGCCGATGTGCACGAGCTGAAATTGTGGAAAAGCAGCATCATTTGCCCCATAATCTCAGCCATGCAGAACACAACGCCTTCCACAGCCTCAAAAACAACTCTGACATTATAATCAAAAAGGCTGACAAAGGAGGTGCTGTCGTCATCATGAATAGGTTGGAGTATGAACAAGAAGCTGCTAGGCAACTCTCTGACACCACATTCTACAGGCCATTACTCTCTGACCCCACTGAGGGGTACCAAAAAAAACTGCACCGTCTGCTCAAGAAACTCCCTGAAGAAGCACAGGAACAAATCTACACAGACACACCCCTAGAGCCCCGACCAGGGGTATTCTATCTGCTACCCAAGATCCATAAACATGGGAATCCTGGATGCCCCATCATCTTAGGCATTGGCACCCTGATAGCAGGACTGTCTGGCTATGTGGACTCCCTCCTCAGGCCCTACGCTACCAGCACTCCCAGCTATCTTCGAGACACCACTGACTTCCTGAGGAAACTACAATACAGAAAACACCATCTTAGCCACTATGGATGTAGACGCTCTCTACACCAACATTCCACACAAAGATAGACTACAAGCCATCAGTAATAGCATCCCGGATACCATCACAGCAAACCTGGTGGCTGAGCTTTGTGACTTTGTCCTCACTCACAACTATTTCTGATTTGGGGACAATTTATGCCTTCAAGTCAGTGGCACTGCTATGGGTACCCGCCTGGCCCTACAGTATGCCAACATTTTTCTGGCTGACTTAGAATAACACTTCCTCAGCTCTCATCCCCTACCTCCTCTATTCTACTTGCACTACATTGATGACATCTTCATCATCTGGACCCCATGAGAAGGAAGCTCTCGAGGAATTCCACCAGGATTTCAACAATTTCCATCCCACCATCAACCTCAGCCTGGACCAGTCCACACAAGAGATCCACTTCCTGGACACGACAGTGCTAATAAGCAATGGTCACATAAACTCCACCTTATATCAGAAATCTACGGACTGCTATACTAACCTACCTGCCTCCAGCTTTCATCCAGGCCACATCACATGATCCATTGTCTATAGCCAAGCCCTAAGATAAAACTGTATTTGCTCTAATCCTCAGACAGAGACAAACACCTACAGGATCTCTATCAAGCGTTCTGAAAATTACAATACCCACCTGAGGAAATGAAGAAACAGATTGACAGAGCCAGAAGTGTACCCAGAAGTCACCTACTACAGGACAGACTCAACAAAGAAAGTAACAGAAGGCCACTAGCCATCACCTACAGTCCCCAACTAAAACCTGTCCAGCACATCAAGGATCAACAACCTATCATGAAGGACAATCCCTCACTCTCACAAACCTTGGGAGACAGGCCAGTCCTCGCTTACAGACAGCCCCCCAGCCTGAAGTAAATACTCACCCATCCGATCCTAATTACGTGCTTGCCCACTGATGGATTTGTACTGGTTTTAATGGTATTCATACAACCCTTACATTACAAAGATAAAGACAACATAAACAAGGCAGGAGAGAAAGGAACTCTAGACCAGCTGTGTACAGACTAAGCTCAAAACGCAAAGATTGAAAAAAGTGAAAACATTCATCCTGGTGTCATAGGCTGGGTTGTCCCCACCAGTGACTAATTAGCTCACAACCAAATGTTGGTTTTGAGGCCAAAGATCACGTGACTGAGAATTAGTTGAACTGCTAGCAATCAGCTAAAAAGCCAGCAAGCAGTTCAGTTAGGGGGCAGATGTATAGGGAGTAGGAAGGCATTTGGGGAAAATACCTGGTAGAGGACTTTTAACGCCAGACCTGACTGGAGATAGCTGCTGCTTTGGCGTGGACAGAAGTCTTATGAGGAAGACGCTTTAGGAGGAATCAGACAGCAGGACTTGGTTTATCTCTCTTGATTGGTTTGGTTTTGAAAAACAGGCCCACCTCTGAAAAGGAATGAAATTCTGGGGCTGCTGGGAGCTCTGTCATGCAAGGGTTTTACTGGCAGAGGCTTGGGGGCAATGAGAAGGGCCTGGCAATGGGGAATGGGAACTGGAATAATGGTGCTGCCTTGTGGTTGTGGTCCCTGTATAGATAGTGGGACAAGTGACAGTGGCGTCTGTGACCATGCAATGTGGCCAGAGTGATGAATGACCCCTAAGGAGCACAGTTAGTTCATGCATTGCATTATCCTGTTGCGTCTGTCCTAGCAATTACATTTACAGCATGGGCAATGATGCATCTGTGCAGCCTCCAGCTCCCTTAAGCCTGTCATGACCAGGGTAATAAGGGTAGCCCCTGCCATTCTCAGATTTTCCATGTGTTGGTAGACCCAGGGTTCCCCCTCCCCATGATGCCACCTCTTGTCTGGCAATTCCCTGCAAGCCAACCTTAGCCTGCTGCCACAGAAGTCATCACTTCTTCATGTCCTTGGATTCCCTCCCTGGTCATCAGCTTGGACTTTGAGCGGCTCCCAAAGCCTGTCCCTAGCAGCTGAACGCCTCTCTGCAGCTCAGGCACACATCAGGTGGCCATGAACCCATTTATGACTGACATTCATCAGGTACAAAATTGGCTCTGCACTGCCCATACTCTCCGCTTCCCACTGGCTGCTCCCTCTTTCCAAGACAGTACATGCCATGGTGATGGCCAAACTGAACCCATATTGCTTTTTATCAGCTGTTCAAAATGGACACTTCCCTGTGACCTCATGGACATGTTTTCTGTCCATGGCTCCTTACCCAATCTCCGCTCACATAGGGCTACCAGGTAGCCACCTCAGTCTAGCTCCCTTCAGGTTTGGACAGATCCCTCTGACACAGAGAACTGTGCCTTTCCAGCGTGGGCTGGACTTCATCACCCACCTGTGAGGTCAGGAGTTGGCTGCAAGCCCACCTCTGCCTATTGCTTGGTTGCTGCTGGCAGGGTTTCCAGATTTCTACTAGGCTGTCTACGCAGGGCAGGGCGGGTGAGGGGGAGGATGGGGAGAGCAGGAAAGCCCAGGAGTTTTGAACAAAGGAATGACTGTTGTGGATGTCCAGGATGCCAGGGAATGTGCACCTAGACACAGATCCATGTCTTCCCACTTCTACTTCCCTCCTCCTCTGTGTGGTCCTCATGGAGCAGAGTGGTCTGGTCCTTAGACCATCTCGTGACACAAGATCTTCCTGGGTGTCACCACTGCTGGCAGAGCCGCTCTTCTGCCTCCCCTCATGCGTGTCTCAAGTAGTGGTGAGTTGTCCTTGCAGCACCTGGCCTCTTTCTTGATCTGTGGGAGGGAGTGCTGCAGGAGAGAGAGGGCTACAGGCACCCATGCATACTTCTGGAGGATGAGATCTTCCAGGGTTAAAACCAGCCCCAGGGAAGGGCAGTTCTGTTTCAGTTCCCAGGACAGGAAACTGCCCCCTTCTGTGCATGTATAAGATTAGGCAACATGAGCTAGTACATAAACCCAGGGAGTGTCTCCAGCTGTTAGATTTCTGATATTCTCTAGAATATGACCACAGGAGACTTCTTGGAGGATTTCCCTTGGGTTGGGTGTAGTGGGTTGCTGAGCTATGGTAGAGGGATATAGCATTTGTATGTGACAGCACGGCTCGGTTCCCCCTCCCCTTGGCCATTCTGCCTGGCATCCTGAGTATGAGAGATCATATGTCCTTCCGCTGTTGTTGTGGGGTGGGGGGCAGGGAGAGGGATTTTAAACTCACTATACAATGTGTCTTCTGTTTAAAGAATCCAGGTAGCTGCTGAGCTGTGTGCCTGCTGTCCTGCGTAGAGTGCTTGGGAAGGGCAGAGGTGCACTTCTGCAACTCCCATTAGGTGCCTGCCTGCCTGGTTGGTTGACTTGGTGGATCATCTACTTGGATCCCCATTCACTATATAGAGAACCTTGGGTGCCTAACTGTGCTTGGTGGACAGCAATGTTCCTGTGATTTTCAAGATGCCTAAAGGTTAAGTGCTGTCATGCTGAATGCAACCCATGTCTCTTCATGGATTCTAGGGTATGTGCTAAAAGAAATCCCTGTTCATAGCTCTTCATGTCAGAGATCTCATCTTCCTGGTCATTAAATAAAACTGTTCTGATAGTGTAGGAGGATTTGGGGTGGGGGAAAGAGAAGGAAGTGGTTTATGGGTTTCAAAAAAAAGTAGCCAAAGTTTTAGGTATAAGAGTACCATATATACTCGTTCATTAACTCATTCGTTTATAAGCCGACCCCCCCAAAATGGATAGGTAAAAATGGCAAAAACTGTATGACCGTTTCATAAACTGACCCCTATATTTCAGGGGTTGGAAAACTTTGGCTCCCGGCCTGCCAGGGTAAGCCACTGGCTAGTTGGGACGTTTTGTTTACCTGGAGTGTTCACAGGCACGGAGCCCCTCAGCTCCCAGTGACTGCGGTTTGCTGTTCCCAGCCAATGGGAGCTGTGGGAAGTGGCACCACTTCCGACAGCTCCCATTGGCTAGGAACGGCGAACCGCAGCCACAGGGACCTGAGGGGCTCCCTGCCTGCAGACGCTCCAGGTAAACAAAATGACAATGTATTAGATATTCAATTCAATGATTCCACAGAGTTTAAAATCATCAGATTTTGGTGTAGATCCATTTATAAGAAGACCCCTGCTCTTTGATGCATCACTTTTTTACCAAAAATATTCGGCTTATGAACAAGTATTTACGGTAAATGTTTTTAATTGGCTGGATCACTCTATAAAACAAACTCACCCAAGCGAATTCTGGAGTAAGGGTGCTAGAAAGCTCAAGTGACTGGCATGACTCCTTTAAGACAGCTGGAGAGAGGGAAACTTAACTGATAACAGAAATATTCCTTCTGTAACATTATTTCTGATAGCAGCATCTATGCATACTATAAACTCAAAAATGTTCACTGATTGTGATGACTGAAAATTGAAAGTAGATTATGGCCCTGATATGGAGTCACAGGGCTCTACAGTATTTACTCAAGTAATAATGTTCAATCAAACTTTGTGCAGCTGAGACTTAGTTTTGTTCGTTTTCTGAATATTCTGGATATTTTTTTGACAAGGGGAGTGTAGTGGAGACAAGGTGTGAGCAGCTTGAGAGTTCACAGGAGGCCGGTGCTTAATTTGTAATGACAGAGGTACTAGGGCTCAAGAAATTAGGTGCCGGGGCTCAGGCAATTTTTTCTTTCATAACTGATGCAGCAATCCCAGAGATGCCGGGGCTATGAACTGCCACTAGAGGTACCAGGGTTCAGCCCTGGCACAAATTAAGCACGTCAGGAGGCCCAGATTAAAGAAGAGAGGGGAAAGTCCCTGGATGAAATCCTGGCTACATTGAAGTTAATGGGAGGTTTGCAATTGACTTCAGGGGAGCCAGAATCTTACCTTTTACCTGATGGGTTTTATGTTCAACCAAAAAAAAGTCTTTAGCCACCCTCTCTAATACAGTTAATCTATTGTCACACAAAATATAAGCAGAGCAGCTTTTCTTTTGATGGTGTCCAGTTTGCAAATTAATTCCAGTTCTGCAGTTTCTCATTGGAATCTGTTTTTGGAGTTCTTTTGGTGAAGAATTGCCACTTTTAAGGCTGTTATTGAGTGCCCAGAGAGGTTGAAATGTTCTCCCACTGGTTTTTGAATGTTATAATTCTTGTTGTCTGATTTGTGTCCATTTATTCTTTTGCATAGAAACTGTCCGGTTTTGCCAATGTACATGGCAGAGGGTCATTGCTGGCACATGATGGCATATATCACATTGGTAGATGTGCAGGTGAACGAGCCACTGCTGGTGTGGCTGATGTGGTTAGGTCCTATGATGGGTCCCTGGAACAGATATGAGGACAGAGTTGGCAACAGGGTTTGTTGCAGGGATTGGTTCCTGGGTTAGTGTTTCTGTTGTGTGGTGTGTAATTGCTGGTGAGTATTTGCTTCAGGTTGGAGGGCTATCTGTAAGCAAGGACTGGCCTGTCTCCCAGGGTCCGTGAGAGTGAGGGATCATCCTTCAGGATATGCAAACTGGACACCATCAAATTAGGCCTGAATAAAGACTGGGAGTAGATGGGTCACTACAAAAAATGATTTCCCTCTGCTGATACTCACACCTTTTTGTCAACTGTTTGAAATGGGCCACCTTGATTGCATTGGCCTCGTTAGCACTACAAAAGTGATTTTTTTCCTCCCTTGGTATTCACTCCTTCTTGTCAACTGTTGAGAATAGGCCACTTCCACCTTAACTGAATTGGCTCATTAGCATTGACACACACACCCCTTGGTAAGGCAACTCCCATCTTTTCATGTGCTGTGTATTTATACCTGCCTACTGTATTTTACATTCCATGAATCTGCTGAAGTCTGTTTTAGCTCATGAAAGCTTACACACTACAGTTAGGTAGTGTGTAAACTGAAGTGAGATGCAAAAGTCGCTCTGACACCAAGACAAACAAGGTGGAATTGCTCCTTTTGACAAAGAAAGAGAAGGAGTTGTAAGATAAAAAAAGAAGCAATGAACAGTAAAGTGAACCTATAAGAAATAAAGATTTGTGTACACACATGGTGCAACCAAAGAGCTAAAATAATTTTAGTTAATTTAAACATTGAATTTTTTTGTGTGTGTACATGTGCTAGTATCTGTGTGGCACTATTATTTTGGAATAATAGTGCACGTTTGATTTAACTTAAGTTTGTTTTACTGACTGAAGTTAAATTGAAATTGGATGCCCTTGTTCCCAAATAAGTGTCTATACTCAGAATTGCACTGAAAACTAAATGTGGATTAAAATCAATTTCATCATTTTTGGTTCAAGTTTGTGTAGACAAACTCTAGATATTTACACAGCACAAAACATGAAAAGTGATTTGAAGTAGGGAAGCACTAAGACTTGATATATGTTTCTAGTTCTCATTTGTATTATAGATCAAGTTTAGAGATGCACCTCTGCTCTTCAACATGCACAGACTACTCTTCCCTCCCTCTCAATTCCTTTCCTTCCATTACTAGAGGTTCTGAAACGTAATCCCTTATTCTACACTCCAGTTACATCCTGGGAAAGTGGTTTTTAGAAGCTAATGGGTTAATTAATATTTATGAATAAGGCTGATGTTTGCTTTTAGAAAGATAAACTATCAACATTAACACAAGTGACTATTTAATGTAAACACAAGTATGAGTTTTCAATTATTTTCTGTTTCCCTTTCTTTGCTCATTTGTTGATTTATCTAATGGCTTACCAGGAACAAATACTCTGCAAATAACAATTTCATTTTACCGTATCATACCCATAAATATATTTCATATTACTATACTACTTCTTTTCGTTGATTTGAACGATACTACTACTTTGGCATATATCCCTTACCCAGTTCCTTCCCAGACTCCCTGCTGCTGATCTGGACCTGATTCAGGATATGACACATGATGTGCTCGTGTCACTGCACTACTGAGTCTGTTGCCACTCCCTTCCCACCTGTTCAGGAGAGTTATGCAGCTAGTCTATGGACAATCCTACCAATCATCTGCCCTACCCACTATATGAGTAGCCAGTATAAAAGAGCAAGGAATTATTCCCCTAATTCCCTTTCACTGGCACACATGAGCAGATATAATCTG
This sequence comes from Gopherus flavomarginatus, assembly GCF_025201925.1. Classification (NCBI taxonomy): domain Eukaryota; kingdom Metazoa; phylum Chordata; order Testudines; family Testudinidae; genus Gopherus; species Gopherus flavomarginatus. The sequence goes on along the minus strand of NC_066617.1, from coordinate 197,643,359 downwards.
ACCCTATATGTGTAAGTTAATGTATTTTTAAAAAATTATTTAATGTACACTACACAACATACCAGAAGTGTACTATGACTGACTTAATCCTCTTGGAACCTTAACATTTAATGTCAACCTTCCTTGTTTTTTGTGATTTCCTGTTAGTTTTTTATTGTGCAACCCTTAATCATATCGTTGAACACTCACACAGGCAGTCCTATTGACCTTTCTCTGTACAGGCTCACTCACCTGGAGGTATCGTGTCTGCCTTTGCCTAGAGAAGGTACAATGAGCCTACCCACTACTGTTCAGCCATTACCTCTTCTATTGGATTCTGGCTTAAGTAAGCCATAACTGTTCTTAGGGTGCAACCCTACAAATACCATCAGGCATAGCAGTGACTGCTCTGGAGCTGCTCATGACAGTCAATACTATGCTGACAATAATAGCTCGATCCACAAAAGGGATTTGGGCTTAGCATTGTAACACCTAATTTTAGGTGCCCTGCCACCCAATGGAATCTTCAGCCCCTCATTAGGCACCCAGGCTCCCTATACAATGCATGGGGACAGCTAAGCGCCTAAGAATGGGATTCATAAAAGCATGCATGCTAAGAAGAGCTCACTAAACCAGCCAGTAGGAAATGCTCTGGCTAGGGGTGCAGCCGAAGCCCCACCCCTGAAAATGAGTTTGGTGCCTACCTCCACTCAGGATTCTCGGCTGTGAATTATCTCCTGGAGTTAGGTGCCCAAGCTCTTTCTTACAAAAAACTGAGGCAGGACTGGGGTCTCACCCATGCTTATAACCAATAGCCTAATGTTTAGAGCACCCAGCTGGGTTGTGGGAGACCTGGTTTCAAATTCCCACTCTGCCTGATTTGGACTAGGGAACTCAAAGCTTTGGTCCCCATATCCCACCTGAGTGTCCTGACCACTGGGCAATGGCTCACTCGATTGCTCCTGTTAAAACTGTTCTACTTTGTATAAAACATTTACATAGTCATCAAAGCAGGACCCAGAAGCCAACGCTCCTAAGCAAGTGCCCTAACCAATGGACCATAGAGTCATTCTAATTGTCTCTGGCCTGGGTTCAACTCCCAGCTCTGAATGCAGCAGAGTGAGCACTTGAACCCACGTCTCATAGAACCCAGGTAAGTGCTCTACCCATTGGCCTATTGCATATATCGAGGGCATCTGTGTAGTGGTAAAAAATGAAGTGGAGGAAAGCTAATCTCCATATTCCTCAAATGAGAAGTAGGTGAACTCTGTTTACCCTTGACTACACTGCTGCACCTCTGCCAGTGCCAGGTTTTGTGTGAGGCCTGATCCAGTAGATGTGTTCTAAAATAAGCTCTGAGCACACCTACCAGATCAGAATCCATTGGTGAGACAGGTGAGGGAGGGTATCCTAATTTTAGAATCCCACCAGGCCTTAGACACCAATCAGCTCAGCATGGTCAGGACTTAAGTGACTTTGCAGATGCTCACAAGCAGAAATATAGGTGCTATGGGGACTTTCCTGGAAGAAATTTAGGAGCCTGAAGTCCCTACAAAGTTAGACAGCAGGTGAGCAGGGGTTTTGATGAGTTAAATTATGTAATTAAATCTTCTTGGATCTAGATTTAACATTTGTAGGATCAGCCTTTATTTGGGAATATACCTTTCTTAAAACAATTCTCTTTTGCCATTTGTAATCTTTGGGGAGGGAGGTTCCATTTGGGCACTATCACATTTGTATCAATGTTTTGAGCAGCCCCTACATTTTTGTTTTTTCTTACAAAATATATGTAGACTGGACAGCAGGCCTAATAATTAGATCTGGGGGGTTTTAGAGATGTGATTTCTAAAACTGCAGCATGACTTTATCTTCCCACACTCCTGCAAAATCATGAGCCTGCTTTGCTCTTACAGTGCTTGGATGTCGTGTGCTTTTTTGCCTTTTTTAAATAAATACAATACTCAATTTCTCTCATCGGTTGCTTCTGGTGTGACTCAAGTGACCTTCATTACTTCTCATCCTGTGAGAGTAGCAGTGTAGGAGATGTGCTTCCCTAGTCTATGTCTTTGCTTATTTACCCAAATATTTCTTGCGAAACTGTTCTTTTTGTCATCTTTTCAATGCACTGAGGGCTATGGACTATATATGAGAGACGTATGTGACTATTTGTGAAACTAGAAAGACATACAGATTTCAGCATCTCAAACAACATTGCAATACAAATAAGCAGGTGACCTGACTCACCATACATGATTGCCAAGTGCCTACCACACCCGCAAATGAAAGACTACAGGACACACAATATTACTTATTATGGACCATCTGAGGCAACTGAAAGTGTTTCATGTGCTTACACTTTCTGAATATCATTTGGCCTAGTGCACGGTTGATTAACAAGGACTTATAGGGCTTACTTGCCCCATTAAAGTCAAGGGGAATCATCTGAATACAATTGCAAAATGAGGGGGTGGAATAGAGCTGGCTTCCCTGGAGAGGAACAGCCAGGTTTAGGATGATGATACTGTGCCATAGATTTTAGCTTGCTTCTGCAAGAGGTATCCCATAAAAATGGGTGACCTTAGAGGGGGTAATATGGCATTTGAGGGGGCAAAATGAATTTTGAGCAGAACAAATGTCTCCTGGATATCCTGGCAGAATGCTCTCTTCTCTAATACCTCTTCAGTGGCTGGAAACTGAGAACAGCAGTGTGAACTTCACACATTGTTCTGCAAATGTGCTTTCATCCTGACCTGACCTGACAACTTCTAGGGATGATGAGGTAGTTGAGTCTCTATGCCCATTCAGCCTGTTTCTTATCAGATGTAATAATAACTATTAAAGTATTTTGAACTTCTGATTAATTCTTTTCTTGAAATTAAAATAATTAAAAAACCAAGATGAATGTTTTATGAAAACTTTCACAAACTACTTTCCATTTTTCAACCACTTCTAGTTGTAACTTTGTGCCTTTGATTTTTAAACTGTCGATACCATAGTGTCCCTATTTAAAAGTGAATGGTCTCTTGGAGTTGAACATAATGTAGGCTGATATCATACTATTTTAATGACATAACCTTTGATAATGTTGCATTCACATTTTGTATCCTTTGATGCAAAAGCAGTTAGAACAATATATAAAGGTCAATTGAACAAGTAGGCAAGGATCGGAGGGTAGAAGATGAGGAATTAAGAGGTGTGGGCAGGCACTGAAATCTTTAACTATATTATAGTTATCATTAATTGAGAAAACACTGTAGAGAATATAATGTGTTTTATGATTTGAATAGCTATTCATTCCGTCTACATAATATTACTATTACTAACCTATGTAGCTTAAATTAAAATAAAGCCTAGAGACTTAACTTAAACTTAATTTTTATAGCTGCATGTTAATTAAATTGTATATTTTATCTCTAGTAATAAAATATAACTCATCTCAGTTAAGCCAGTTTTACAGTTTTAAGTTCTGAAACATCTCCAGCATCATGATTCTGAGTTGTTTGGTATCTGAGCCATAATATCCATTAGAGAAAGTGTTTGGTCTTTGACTTTTCATTTACATCTAGGTAACTATCCATCTATTATGTGAGCAGTATAGTAAATAAAATGTTGTCATGCTCTAGAATGAGGTGAATGTGCATAACTGCAAATTCAAAGGAAAATTCTGTTAAAAGAAGATGCTTCTGTCCACAATGGAACTTTCACGTTTGCATGGTAATTTTTTTTTTAATAACAAAAAGCCTAAAAAGCTCTGAAACAATTGCATTATAAAAATGTTTGGCACTTATACTAAAGGACGTGCAAATATTCTCAGTTGACCTTGGAGAAAAGAGTGAAGGACATTATGTAATTTTGCATCATGTAAAAGAAAACCTTAATTTTACCCACAGATGTTCCCGTGGCGCTTATTTCTAGCATTTGATGTGACAGTGAATAATTTTGCATGCCTTCCCATTTTATATCAGTGGTGTAACTCTGCATAAGACCTGATTTCCATTATTCGCATACTTTAACATTATAGATTTTTGCACATCAAACTACATCTGTCTGGTGTCTTTCACAGGCTGAGATTAGTAAACTTTATGTAATAGTTTAGACATGTCTTAATAACCTGTTGGACTGAGGTACATCAAAAATATGGATGTGCTTGTGATTAACTCAGTCTTTCCTGGTTGTCCTCTCATAGCTCAATCACTTTAGCGGCTTTTGAACCATTCATCATTGCCTGTCCTACACCAGGTAGTAAATGACTGAGTTCAAACCGGCTGCCCTTTTAATCAATGGAGAGTCAATGGGAGTTGGATTTGGCCTCAGTGAGATTGCTTTAATTTGGGAAATGTAAGAACTCTAGACCCACCTATTGAATTATTTTAAATGGGGTCATGGATGGGAAAAGAACATGATAGGAAGTTGCATGGATCAGCTGCAGAGCCCTTGCAGTAGGAGCTGTGCAAAACACTTTATGCAGAATCAGATGCACTGGTGACTTGCCTGGATTTGACTTTGTAGAGATTTCATGAGTTGGGAATGTTGTGTAAATTGTCCATATAACTCCTTTCACTCACTTTTCTCTCAGGGACTGGGTGCTTTTTCTGCATCTTCTGACTCAACCAGAAAAAAAATGGTGTGGGGATTTATTTTTCCTCTGGGTCTGAGCACTAAGGATTTTTTTAAAATCACTTCCAAGAACCTACAAGAGTGATGTATCTGTGCATGTTCCTTGGGAGCTAGTGGAAACAGCAAGAACCACTGTGGGAAGGAGGGTTACTTACTGTCCCCCTGAAGACCATCCTGGACTGATGATAGTAGTGGCCAATGTTCGTCAGAGGGAAGAGCAGATCATCAACCATACAAACCACTAGTTCTTCCTCACAAAATACAATGCTTGGTGTAAGTGAAAGGGGTTGTTGGCATCTTTCTGGTGGCAAGGTAGTTGTGTTGAGCTGTGGGGCAGGACACAGTTTTGGCTCCCATAGTTTCAGGTAGTAGTTTGGGTAAGCATCCATACTTTGGAATAGAACTTTGATGCATTTGGTGTGTATGTGTATGATGTGTGTGTATGTATGATGTGTGTGTATGTATGTATGTATATATATATATATATATATATATATATATATGCTGTCTAGGTTAGTTTACTGCATATGTGTACAAAAACTTCTGTGACCATTCTAGAAGCTCGATTGTTATACACTGGGTGGCACTACTGGTAATTTTTGCTTTGGGTTAGTGAAAAGTTAACCTTTCATAATGATGTTTTTAAGATTATGAAGTCATAGGCCAGCATAACCCTCAGCTGAATTTAAACAATTGATTTTATTTATTAACAAGCAATACTTTACACAAATAAACCCCAAGAGAAATATGTTATATCAGTGACAGGAGATTACAAGTCATTTAGTTATGTTGATGTTCATTCTTAGACTATAAAGTCTTCTTCAGGGCAAAGGCCTGTTCTAATATGTGCATAAGGTCCTCATGAGGACGTTCTACACCAAAAAATTAAAAATGCTGTGAACAATTGTAAGGAGGCACTCTGGCTCCCCGCCGCGCCTGAGAGGGAAGAGCCAGAGCAGGTGCCTCAGTGGGCGGAGTCAGCTCTGCCTGTCCCCGCCCTCCGGAAGTTAAGGGGCGGGACTGGAAGTATAAAAGCCCGGCCCCAGCGCTCAGTTGGGGGCAGGCTGCCGGAGAGGATAGACGCTGGTGCCCGGGCTCCCGCCAGGCCCAGCCTGCCCCGCACCCACTACCCAGAGGAGCGCTGGCTGGACTTGCCTCAGACCCGGTACCCGGAGGAGCGCTGGCCGGACCTGCCCCGCTCCCACTATCCAGAGGAGCGCTGGCTGGACCTGCCCTGCGCCCACTACCCAGAGGAGCGCTGGCTGGACTTGCCTCAGACCCAGTACCCGGAGGAATGTCGGCCTGACCTGCCGTGTGCCCGATACCCCGAGGAGTGGCCTGAGCTTCCCCACGACCAGTACCCGGAGGAGCCCATGGTCTGGGACCTCCCAGATGACGCTGGCAAGGACCAGCTACCCAGAGAGGGGGAGTTTGGAAGTGGCCCAGGGGTAGCCGACCCTGGTTTGGCTCCTGAAGAGCCCGAACCCATGTCAGTGTGTTGCGGCCAGGATCCCCACTGACCGCAGCGGGTCTTGACCGCTGCTAGGGCCCCGGGCTGGAACGCAGTGGAGTGGGAGGGCCTGCGTTCCCCCTGCCACCTGTAACCGGGTGGCAGACTCCCCCTCTTCCCACCTATTGCCACTGCTCTTCCCTGATCCAGAGGGCCAGAGCTAACTAGACTTGTGTTTTGTGCCCCGCCTGAACCAAGGGCTGGGCCCCTTTGACTTTGCCACTGCTCTGCCCTGATCCAAAGGGCCAGGGCTAACTAGACTTGTGTTTTGTGCCCCGCCCGAACCAAGGGCTGGGCCCCTTTGGCTTTGCCACTGCTCTGCCCTGAGCCAAAGGGCCAGAGCTAACTAGACTTGTGTTTTGTGCCCCGCCTGAACCAAGGGCTGGGCCCCTTTGACTTTGCCACTACTCTGCCCTGATCCAAAGGGCCAGGGCTAACTAGACTTGTGTTTTGTGCCCCGCCCGAACCAAGGGCTGGGCCCCTTTGGCTTTGCCACTGCGTTGCCCTGAGCCAAAGGGCCAGAGCTAACTAGACTTGTGTTTTGTGCCCCGCCTGAACCAAGGGCTGGGCCCCTTTGACTTTGCCACTGCTCTGCCCTGATCCAAAGGGCCAGGGCTAACTAGACTTGTGTTTTGTGCCCCGCCCGAACCAAGGGCTGGGCCCCTTTGGCTTTGCCACTGCTCTGCCCTGAGCCAAAGGGCCAGAGCTAACTAGACTTGTGTTTTGTGCCCCGCCTGAACCAAGGGCTGGGCCCCTTTGACTTTGCCACTGCTCTGCCCTGATCCAAAGGGCCAGGGCTAACTAGAACTTTTACTGCCCCGTCCTGCCAAGGGCCTGGGCTGATACTGTGTTTGCTCAACCCCTGCTAGAGGCCTGAGCTTGAACTGCTACTGCCCCGCCCTGCCCAAGGGCTGGGGCTTATTTACTTTGAGAGCCCCGACCCCGGCTAGAGGGCCGGGGCTCTACCTTGTTTGCAGACCCTGTACCCCCCTCAACACCTGCGGAGGGGCTAAGCCTACCCGGACTGCGGCGTGCTAGGAGGCGCCCTGGCTCCCCGCCACGCCTGAGAGGGATGAGCCCCGACCCGACCGGCTTACAACAATATTTTAAAATTCTGCACATTTTATTTGTCAAATATGGAGGCTCCAGCATGGCATTGGGGAGCAGAGGCCACTGGCTGCACAGAGGTGAGAGATCACTGTGCAGCTCCCCCTAGGACATGGACTCAGTGGTGAGGTCGCACCCAACCCTGACACAGCACAAGGACCAGGTCTGCCCCAGAAACACCCCAGGGCCCTGCCTCTCCATACTAGGTGCACCAGATATGGGCAGGCAGGCTCAGCAAGGAAAGAGCCAAGTGTGAAGGGGTTTGGTGTGGGTTGACAGGGTTCTGTGTGGGGTAATCTGGGTGCGGGTAGCTAAGTAGGGAATCTGGGTGTGGGAGGGGCTCTGGATGCACAGGGGCTTGTTGTGGGGGTTCTGAGTGCAATAGTAATGGGACTTTGCAGGGGGGGCAGGTGAAGATGGTTGGGGCTCAGCGAGGGAGGGGTCTGGCTGTGAGGGGAATAGAGCTAGGTGGGGAGCTGGGTGTGGTGGGGATCAGGGTGGGGCTCCAGATGCTGGGGTAGTGGTACTCAGTGGGGTGGGAATCCATGTGCAGCTGGTTGGGGCTCAGTAGGGTGGGGATCTGGGTGTGGGTGGCTCATCGGGGTGGTCCAGGTGCAGGGGGAGAGTGGGGCTTGTCGGGGTGGGTTTTAGGTGGGGGGGAAGGTTCAGTGGAAGGGTCTGGGTATGAGGGGGTCTGGATGCATGGGGGTTGGGCAGATGGGGGAGCAGCTCCCTGCACAGTGATCCCTCCTCCTGCAGCTGAGCAGCAATGGGCACAGGAAACGGGGTGTTGGGGCATGTTTGCAGAGCTTCCTACAGCCAGGAGAGAAATCTGGGGGTGGATCTGACATGGCCCCGGATGCCATGCAGGGGAAGAGGAAGTCAAGTCCTGTCGTGCCCAACCAGAACTAGCATCTGAACCTGACACAGGGTAGGAGCCACCAGCTGGGTCTTCCCCAGTCCTGCGCCCTGCACCACAGTAATTTACCTCTCTGCAGGCTGCCCTGGGCACCCAAAATTTACTGCTTGGGAGGGTTGCATGACTGTTTTTGTGGCTTCCCTTTTCTGCTCCATCAGAAAGTCATTTTTCTGTGGGGAAGCAAATAAATCTGCAGGGGACATAAATTCTGCACATGAGCAGTGGCACAAAATTCCCACAGGATTAATAAGGAAACCTTGAACCTGATTAAGGCCTTTGGGTGTTATGGCAGTAGAAAGGTATATAATAATCATAATTAATAAAATATTGCATGCTCATTTACTGAGTCCTATTACTTCTGAGATTTGTATGTTTTTGTGGTTCCTTTCCCTCACCAGAGAAAGAGGGCAAGAATTATTTAAAGGAGAAATGTTTGTTACCTCCATTTAGGATTCACAAATGAGCAGGGGGAAAATTTGAATAGAACTAGCTCAGGTGGATGAGTGAGGAATGTTAGCTGCCCATACTCAGTGCATACTCAGAGCGTGTATTCAATGCAGCACTCCATTACCTATGAGAGAGGAGGTCAAGTTCAGTAGTGATTTGACTACACATTTACAATAGTGAGAAAGGCCTTCCAGTCTGGTCTTCAGCTAGGATCCTATATAAAGTTTCTGTTACTGATCCTGGCTGAATTTACTATTTTATTACACTTTGCCCTTACTCTCTGAGATCCTGGAAGGCGACCAATTTTAGCATTGCTGAAGATGCTGTTTTCTGCGTGCAGGTCTGTATTTCATCTAAACTCTGTCTATTCTTTCAATCCTCCTGCTGCTGGTGTGTGTCTCTCTGTATCCTGCCTACCTTCTGTCTTACACATCCATATCCCCCCTGTCTAATGCAAAGGTGGTAAAAAGGCAGGCAGTCAATTTGTTGTGTCTAATTGTGACCTGTGTAGTAAAAGACAAATGTGCTGGTGACAGCTGCCTGGGTGAGCTCTGGAGAGGACATTTGGAAGGGAGAAAATTTTTAAGAAAGGTGTTAAATTTAAAATGTAAAAAGTGTCCAGGAGAGAGATGACAGCTCTGCTGCTTCTCTCCTGATTACTCTAGTACATCTTAAACTTTAATTTTAAAAAATGCAACCAAAACATCCAAAATCAATCGGGGGGGGGGGAAATATGCACACATAAAAATCCCTCTTGACTTTAAAAGGTGTATGCACATCAATTTAGTCATTTACAAACACACAGATTTAAAGCATTTTGATGTAGAAATTAGGACACTTTCTTTCTCTTCTTCCCTTTGAACTTTCTGTTTTTAGTGTGCCTATTTTACATCGCTTAATCCACCCCTATCACTCCTGTACTTCATTATGAATTAGCTTTTCCTGAGGCAGCCCCTGATGTCTGTGACTGGCAAGAAGTGCAGATTTGAGTAGGGTGGGTTTTTCTCACCTCTTGATTAAAATATTTTTCCCCCAAGGGAAAAGTCAAGGTGCATTTAGTGTTCAAGTTAGAGAATGATAGCTCTGAAGGTCCTCTCTCCACAGAGCTGGTACAGAGTACTAATACTGCAAGTTCTCCCACAGTACCGTGCCAATGTGCCTCAACCCGGAGCTAGAAGGACAACCTTGAAGGGTAAGAGGATATTTCAGTTTCCGTACCATTCAAACCTCAACTTCTCTCCTTCACTTTCTTTCTCCTTGTCCCTACTCTTCTTTCCTGCTCTCCCTACTGGAGACTTCTGTCTTTATACTCCACTTCTCACCCCCATCATTGTTTCTCCCTTCTCTGTTCTTCCCACATTTTCTCCATCCTCACAGTTGATACACCTTTTCCCTTTGTCTCAACTCCAGGGTCTGTCCTTATTTCTCTCTTCCCTTCTGCCTTCCTCAACCTGTTCCTCACTATTATTCCATTTCACGCTATCCCCTTCCATCTCTTTTTGCCATTCAGGGATCCAGACTATCATTCTGTCCCAGGAAAAAGTGCACATCCTATCTCTAGTATCAGTCATTTTGTCCTTGGTTGCCACAAGCAAGAAGACAATGTTTCCAGTACTCTCCTCTCCAAGTTGCAGAAGAAAGCTTTAAGAAAATGATGCAAAAAGAAGACTTGATTCATCACACTTTATGACGACTAACTCTTCAAGTCCAAGGCTTCCACAAGTTACTTAGAAAATAGTACCTTAGTCACATTTCAAATACTTGTTTCCTGCAAAAATGATTTCCTCCATTATTTATTGCCTTTCCTAGACTCATTTTAATCCTTTTTTCCCCCAACAGGGATGAGATGATGAAATCAGCTTTTGGTAGTTTATTTTTTTTAAAGCATGGATTAATATTGCCCTCTGTTTATTAAACCTTCTGTCCTTGCATGGTGCAGAAAATCAATAGGCACCTCCCAAAGGACTGCAGTGCTTGTCCAGCACCTGACAGTGTAAAATGAACCCTCACCATGCATGCATCTTGTGTAGATTCCACATGCTGAATAATGCCTTTTGTAAATAAAAACAAAAAAAATCTGAGATTGAAATCTGTAGATTCTCAGTTTGTGTATGGGACTCAATATACTTTGAAGTCAGCCATTTATTATTATTCTAATACTGGAACAACCTATAGAACATTTACCCACTCTGGAATACAGTGACAGGTGCAATATGTCCATTTATATAGTGATTTGGTCTTAACTCGAACATTTATGTAGGTATGCTCAACTGCAAAATCCTGCAGCACTGGCTGTGCTGTGCCACAAACTCAGACACGGGAGTTCCAAATGAGAGAGATCTAGGCCCTCAGCTTGCAAGGTTCTTCATGCCCTCAACTTCTGTTCATCACCATGGGAGCTGAGAAGGCTTGACACCTAGCAGTTAGTGCTCAGCTCTGATACTACTAAGGTAACCACAAAGAAAAGACGAATGACTGGTGCTTATTAAAGTTAGTCTGGTAAATTATATTGACAAACATCTTTTCTCAGAAATGAGTATGACTTTTGTAAGTTGCAAATTTTGCATACAGTTCCTTGATAAAAGATCAACAGTGTTATGACTTGATTCAGTGTTGGACTTAAGCACATGAGCAGTCTCATTGACATCAGTGGAACTATTCCCATGTTCAAAGTGAAGTGTATGCTCGTGAATAGTTCCGCTGACCTCAATGAGACTACTCAAGTGCTTAAAATTAGGCCCTTGCTTAAGTCCCTTGCTGAATTAGGGCCTGTAGCTATGAAGTAACACTCTTCAGTCATCTGTCTCTTCTATTTAACAGCATTCCTCTTCCCCACATGGTTGATTAGGTTTAACGTCTTAGCAAGCGGTCAAAAATGTCTGCACAAATCTGCGGATGTCAATAGTAAATGCCAACAATGGCAAAACAAAACCTCTCCATTAAAGTTTGGGCCGGTGTGCTCATTTTTATGGACAAAACCCTACTCTACTCAGAAATCACCTTTGTCCACTTTAAGATTTTTTTTTTCACTTTGTTTTTACCAGTACTGCAAGATGTGATTTATAACCAAATGACTGAAGGTGGTATAATCGAGAAAGCATGAAAGCCAGTAAAGAATGTCATTGGAAATGGAATACTTCATACCTTTTAGCTTATTTCTATTCTTTTTTTCTCATTTCTATTCAACTCACCTCAGTGTTCGCTTCAATGTGAACTTACTCTATCCTTAAACAAAAAGAAAAATTGCTTTAGACCACAATATCTCAGTAACTGTAAGATAATATCTTCAGTTTGCTATGCCAGCAAAAAAATGTCGAGGCCTACAAGACTGGCAAGGTTCATAAAATTCTTTTGCGTCATTACCAATTTATTGGCATAAATCTACCATAACTCACTTTGATGTTTACTGGTTTTGACTCAACCTCACGCCAATGTTAACTTTCTTAGCTTTTCTAACTCTCTCCAGTATGTTTTGACATGATGCAGGGCGGTTTGGAGTTTTTTTAAAGAGGAGATTGTCTTTAAATTTGGTGTTCCAGGAAAGAGAGCCTTTGTTCAGACTGATAAGGTTTTCTATAGTGACTTTAATGTGGACTTGAGCCAAAGAAAATATGCTCCAATGTTTCCTTATGCGACACACTGATGTTTAAATTTAATTATTTCAGACTATTTAGTCTAAAAAAACAAACAAACCCCAAAACACAAAACCTTTGGTCTGCTGCTGTGATGAAACCAAGCTCTGTGCATCACAAAATGCAATCTGTCACTTCTTATAACCATGAAGTGTAACAGCATGAATTCATTTCTAGTGCAATTTTCTGGTTGAACATTTTGGCAGATGTCTGCATGATACTAAAGCAGCTTAACTTCCACCCTTACCAGAAGGAGATTTGTGTTGTGGAGCTAACTATGGATAGGGTTCCAGATCATCTAGTAATAGAAATCAATAGAAGTTTTGCTTAAGAAAGAACTGAGCAAAGACTGCAGGTGTGACATTACACCCCGTATTCATCATAGAAACATTGATATGAATATGACATAACTAAGATGTTTTAAGCAAGATGGGTCATGTGAGGTATCATTGAAAAGGTTTTGATCTACTCACTGTGTTTATCCAATCTGTATGCAAGTATAATTTCTGTATCTGAGGTTAGGAATATTGACTCTAACAATTACAGCTGTGTGTATTGGCGGGGGGGGGGGGAATTCCCCCAGATCCCTGAATAACCCATTTAAGGACAATGGAACTTTGAAGATACTAATCTCCCACTGTCCTAAGGAAGAAGAGGTTTCTAGGATGTTGGTTTGACACTGCAGGGTCATCTGATGATGTAACCTGGTACAGAGTCCAAGGTCCCTCATCAAAGGTTCTTGCATAAATTAAGTTGTCATGGGATAAGAGGGAAGATCCTTTCATGGATTGAGAACTGGTTAAAGACAGGGGATAAAGAGTAGGAATAAATGGTAAATTTTCAGAATGAAGAGGGGTAACTAGTGGTATTCCCTAAGGGTCAGTCCTAGGACCAATCCTATTCAACTTATTAATATATGATCTGGAGAAAGGGGTAAACAGTGAGGTGGTAAAGTTTGCAGATTATACTAAACTGCTCAAGATAGTTAAGACCAAAGCAGACTGTGAAGAACTTCAAAAAGATTTCACAAAACTAAGTGATTGGGCTACAAAATGGCAAATGAAATGTAATGTGGATAAATATAAAGTAATGCACATTGGAAAAAATAACCCCAACTATACATACAATATGTTGGGGGCTAATTTAGCTACAACTAATCAGGAAAGAGATCATGGATAGTTTCCTGCAGACGTCCACGCAGTGTGCAGCAGCAGTCAAAAAAGCAAACAGGATGTTAGGAATCATTAAAAAAGGGTTAGAGAATAAGATGGAGAATATCTTATTGCCCTTATAAAAATCCATGATATGCCCACATCTTGAATACTGTGTACAGATGTGGTCTCCTCATCTCATAAAAGATATACTGGCATTAGAAAAGGTTCAGAGAAGGGCAACTAAAATGATTGAGGTTTGGAAAAGGTCCCATATGAGGAGAGATTAAAGAGGCTAGAACTTTTCAGCTTTGAAAAGAGGAGACTAAGAGATATGATAGAGGTATATACAATCATGAGTGGTGTGGAGAAAATGAATAAGGAAAAGTTATTTACTTGTTCCCATAATATAAGAACTAGGGACCACCAAATGAAATTAATGGGCAGCAGGTTTAAAACAAATAAAAAGAATTCTTCTTCACACAGTGCACAGTCAACCTGTAGAACTTGCCTGAGGAGGTTGTGAAGGCTAGGACTATAACAGGGTTTAAAAAGAAATAGATAAATTCATGGAGGTTAAGTCCATTCAGGGCCAGCTCTGGGCACCAGCCCAGCAAGCAGGTGCTTGGGGCGGCCAACAGAAAGGGGCAGCATGTCCAGGTCTTCAGCAGCTATTCAGCGGTGGGTCCCTCACACCCTCTCGGAGGGAAGGACCTGCCACCAAATTGCAGCCAAAGACTGAAGCGGTGGCGGTAGAGCTCCTGCAGATCGTGATCACAGATTTTTTTTTTTTGCATTTTTTTTGCTTTTTGCTGCTTGGGGCGGCAAAAACCCTGGAGCTGGCCCTGAGTCCATTAATGACTATTAGCCAGGGACATTAATGGTGTCCCTAGCCTTTGTTTGTCAGAGAGTGGAGATGGATGGCAGAAGAGAGATCACTTGATCATTACCTGTTAGGTTCACTCCCTCTGGGGCACCTGGCATTCGCCACTGTCGGTAGACAGGATACTAAGCTGGATGGACCTTTGGTCTGACCCAGTAGGGCTGTTCTTATGTTCTTATCTTGGAAACTGCTGGTATTTTTTTCCACTGGAAACAAAGGGTTCCCACCTTATGTAAATTCTATTTAAAGCTGGGGAGTAAGGCAATCAGGACTCTTCTCCATTGGCTCCCTGTCCAAGAAGGAAGATTGCTAAAAACACCTGAAGGGCAAGGCAGGGGCTGAGACAGGGGCCAAGCTGTAAAAAGAAACTCTAAGCTACAGAAACTCTGCAACCTGCCTAAAACAACATTTAGGGTGAGAAATTACATTTTGTAACCTGTTTCTTGAGTGTATTAAGTTTAGTTTGCATGTTTTGTTTTATTTGCGCAGTAATCTTTGTTCTGTTTGCTATCTCTTATAATCACTTAATTTTACCTTTTGTCATTAATAAGTTTATTTCTTTATTTCAAAACCCAGTTTGTGCAATTCATATCGGGGGAAGGGATGGGGGAAAGCTGTGCATATCTCTCTCCACATTGAGGGAGAGGGAGAATTTTTATGAGCTTGCACTGTGCAGATCTTTCCATGCAACACAAGACAATATTATTTTGGGTTTACACCAAGGAAGTGTGCATGTTAGTGCTGGCCATTCACCTAGCAAAATCCTCCTGATTTCAGTCTGTGTCTGCAGCTAGGCGTGGCCTTACCTGTGTGTGTGCTGGAGAAGGCTTAAGCGCCTAGCACAGCAAGGACAGCATGAGGAAACCCAAGCTGGTGGAAACGGTGGGCTCAGTGAGACACCAGCACATCAGGTGGCACCCCAACAGCGAGGTCCAACCTGTCACACCAGGTTTGGCCCCAGACTTTCATAGAAATGAAACTCCTAATAAGAAATTATTTGTGACCTGTAACCTGTGAAGAGGTTTTTATAGCACAGGCAGCCAGACAACTGTGATTCACGCATTCCTGTATAGTGATGCCAGAGTCACCACATATGTTATAGACTCAGAGGAAATGGACAAGGAGTTAACTATTCTATTCTATTCCACATAGATTCCTGTGCCACCTTCATCACACTAATATCTGAGAAAGCAGCAAAGAGTCCTGTGGCACCTTATAGACTAACAGACATTTTGGAGCATGAGCTTTCATGGGTGAATACCCACTTCATCGGATGCATGTAGTGGAAATTTCCAGGGACAGGTATATATATGCAAGCAAGCTAAAGATAACGAGGTTAGTTCAATCAGGGAGGATGAGGCCCTGTTCTAGCAGTTGAGGCGTGAACAGAAAAGAAACTGAGGAACCACCTGATCAGCATCCTATACAGCAAACAGGAAAACATCAAAAAAGAGCTCCCCAACCTGGAGACTCTCATTAATAACCAAACTTCTATACAAACAGACTTCACTAAAATAAGACAGGAGATCTACATCACTCCCTTCACCTCTCTACAAAGGAAAAAGGACTGTAAGCTGTCTAAACTCCTATCTGCCACATGGGGCCACAACCGTGGTACCCCTAACCCACCCAGCAGTATTGTCAATCTATCCAACTACACAGTCAGCCCATAAGAAAAGTCTGTCCTATCTCGGGGACTCTTTCTGCCCTGCCACCCCCACCAACATGATACAGTTCTGCGGTGATCTGGAAGCCTACTTTCGCCGTCTCCAACTCAAAGAATACTTTCAGGACAACACTGAACAGCGCACTGATACACAGGTACCCTCCCACCAACAGCACAAGAAGAAGAACTCCACATGGACTCCTCCTGAGGGTCAAAATGACAGTCTGGACCTATACGTTGAATGCTTCCTCCGACGTGCACAGGCAGAAATTGTGGAAAATAAAAACATCACTTGCCTCATAACCTAAGTCGTGCAGAACACAATGCCATCCACAGCCTCAGAAACCACCCTGACATTATCGTCAAAGAGGCTGATAAAGGAGGTGCTGTTGTCATCGTGAACAGGTCTGACTGCCAAAAGGAGGCCGCCAGACAACTCTCCAACATCAAGTTCTACAGGCCATTTCCCTCAGATCCCACTGAGGAATACACTAAGAAACTGCACCATCTACTCAGGACACTCCCTACACTAACACCAGAACAAACCAACATACCCTTAAAGCCCCAACCAGGGTTATTCTATCTGCTACCCAAGATCCACAAATCCTGGATGCCCCATCATCTCGGGCATTGGCACTCTCACTGAAGGACTGTCTGGATATGTGGACTCTCTGCTCAGACCCTATGCCACCAGCACTCCCAGATATCTCCGTGACACCACTGATTTCCTGAGGAAAGTTTCCTGAGGAAACTACAATGCATTGGGGACCTTCCAGAAAACACCATCCTAGCCACCATGGATGTAGAGGTTCTCTACACAAACATCCCACACAGAGATGGAATACAAGCCATCAGGAACAGTATCCCTGATGATGCCACAGCACAACTGGCTGCTGAGCTCTGTGCCTTTATCCTCACATACGACTATTTCAAATTTGATGACAATATATATCTCCAGATCAGTGGCACCACTATGGGCACCCGCATGGCCCCACAATATGCCAATATTTTTATGGCCGACCTGGAACAAAGCTTCCTCAGCTCTCGTCCACTCACACCCCTTCTCTACCTACGCTACATTGATGACATCTTCATCATCTGGACCCATGGGAAGGAGACTCTGGAAAAATTCCACCACGATTTCAACAGCTTCCACCCCACCATCAACCTCAGCCTGGACCAATCTACACGGGAGGTCCACTTCCTAGACACCACGGTGCAAATAAGTGATGGTCACATTAACACCATCCTATACCGAAAACCTACCAACCGCTATGCCTACCTTCATGCCTCCAGCTTCCATCCTGGGCACATCACACGATGCATTGTCTACAGTCAAGCACTGAGGTACAACCGCATCTGCTCTAACCCCTCAGACAGAGACCAGCACCTACTAAATCTCCACCAAGCATTCTCAAAACTACAATACCCGCACGAGGAAATAAGGAAACAGATCAACAGAGCCAGACGTGTACCCAGAAGCCTCCTACTGCAAGACAAACCCAAGAAAGAAACCAACAGGACTCCACAGGCCATCACATACAGTCCCCAGCTAAAACCCCTCCAACGCATCATCAGGGATCTACAATCCATCCTGGACAATGATCCCACACTTTCACAGGCCTTGGGTGGCAGGCCACTCCTCTCCCACAGACAACCTGCCAACCTGAAACATATTGTCACCAGCACCTGCACACCGCACCATAGTAACTCTAGCTCAGGAACCAATCCATGCAACAAACCTCGATGTCAACTCTGCCCACATATCTACACCAGCGACACCATCACAAGACCTAACCAGATCAGCCACACCATCACCGGTTCATTCACCTGCACGTCCACCAATGTAATATATGTCATCATATGACAGCAATGCCCCTCTGCTATGTACATCGGCCAAATGGGACAGTCTCTGTGGAAAAGGATAAATGGACACAAATCAGATATTAGGAATGGCAATATACAAAAATCTGTAGGAGAACATTTCAACCTCCCTGGCCACACTATAGCAGATCTAAAGGTGGCCATCCTGCAGCAAAAAAACTTTAGGACCAGACTTCAAAGAGAAACTGCTGAGCTTCAGTTCATCTGAAAATTTGACACCATCAGCTCAGGATTAAACAAAGACTGTGAATGGCTTGCCAACTGCAAAACCAGTTTCTCCTTCCTTGGTTTTCACACCTCAACTGCTAGAACAGGGCCTCATCCTCCCTGATTGAACTAACCTCGGTATCTCTAGCTTGCTTGCATATATATATACCTGCCCCTGGAAATTTCCACTACTTGCATCCGATGAAGTGGGTATTCACCCATGAAAGCTCATGTTCCAATACATCTGTTAGTCTATAAGGTGCCACAGGATTCTTTGCTGCTTTCACAGATCCAGACTAACATGGCTACCCCTCTGATACTAATATCTGAGCATCTTCCAGAAGTTAAGCACATCACTTAGTCCACATGTGTCACGTGTGGTTCATTCTTTCTCTCATCCTCTTCTCAGCAGGAGAATGGTGTGAACAGTACAGAGTGTTGGTGGGGAGGGAGGTAATTTTTTTAAGGTATATGTCACCCTGTGTGTTTGTATGAGAGAAGGCAAAGTGAAAGAAGTGGATCTTGCCCTTGGAACAGAAAGGAGTGAGGCTTGTGGTGGCCTTTAGTTCCTCAGACAGGCCCCTGAGAGAGTTCTGTGTCCTGCACAGAGGAGCTTAACACTTACGATAGAAAGTTGCATTGTGCCTGAGGGGTAGAGTTGCCCATCATGGTCCTCATGCAGTCAACTTTGAGAGGTATATGGAAGGTACGAATAGGTTGTGTACTGTCTTTAGAATAGGTAATGGTGGTCAGACTTGGTAACGAAGTTAAACAAGTAATTCTTTTAACTAAACCCTTTTCCCTTCCAAATATTCTTCTGTTAGCATATTTTATGTGGTACAATGGAGCTCTGTTCTTGTCATGTCATGTGATTACCCTTCGGGGGAAACCAAAGTTTCAACCAGTGAGCTGGTCAGGTAAACCGCATGACGTGTGCATCTTTAAGAACATGAGACTGTTCAGAAAGCTGAAAGCAGGGACTTTTTTTTTTCTGACCAGCAAATTACCCTTGGGAATGTTGACATGCCAATCACGATCCAGGAGATCCAGCCCACACCACACTCCCATGGCCCGTGAAGCTATACACTGGGAACCTCAACAGCACCAAGAAGTGTTTCAACTACAGGCTCAGCAGGTGCAGAATGACAGTTGAATGTGTGCGCCTTGGGTCATTTGAAGGGTTGCTGATGTTGTTTACTTACAAGATTGGACATCCTTAAGAAATATTCCAATGGTTATAGCTGCCTGCTGTGTCCTGCATAATGTCTGTGAAGCAAAGCAAAATTTTCCACCAGGGTGGAGGTGGAGTAGCTATCTGCTGAATTTGAACAGCTAAATACAAGGGTTATTAGAGCTCAGTGCAGTGCTATAAGGTCCAGCGAGGCTTTGAAAGAATATTTTAATAGTGAGCCAGAGTAACGTGTATTGGGTAGTATTTTATCTGGCCTCGCTCTCTTGCAGCCTGGTATGATTCTTGTAATAATTGCTCTACATGTAGGAATATTAGATTGTCCATGCACCTATTAATATTGTCTGTGAATGATATGTGTTCTGTGACAAAGTGAAGTAACAGGAAATTGGTGTGTCAGACCTGATCAGCATGAGATAGCATATATTGTGAACTAATAAAGATGAATTTTGTTCCCAAAAATAGAATTTTATTCTTTAACATGAACCAGGCAATTAATTTTTTTTTAAACTTTATAAAATAAGGGAAAAAAACTTATGAAGGGGAAAGAACATTTATTTCAGGGACACATACACGAACCATAGCTTTCCTAGGACAGTGATTGTGAAGCTGTGAATGTCTTTAATGTCCCCCCAGGTGGAGTGGTAAGGATAATGTACTGACCCCTGATGCCATGTGAAATGTTGATGGGGCAATATAGGGAAGTCCTGATATTGAGTTCTCTATAGGCTGCAGAGGGAGGCAAGCATGGGATTGTTGAACCTACAGTTCTACCAGAGTCTTCAGCACCTGTGTACTGTCTGAGAAGTACAAGCATCTCCTGCTGCACGTACCTCTCCTTTCTCCTCTCCACTCTACTCTTGCTGTCTGCAAGTGGTCCTGCAGGCCCTGTGCTCATTCTTGATGCATTACTGGCTTGCAGGATCTTGTGGAACATGTCATCTGAGTCCTCTTCTTTTTCTTCCTTATCTGGCTAAGGTGTTCTGCAGGTGTGAAGGGAGAGACCATGAAGGCCACAATGGCAGCAGCTGCAGATACAACACACACAGGTACTATTTGTCAGTGTATTCACAATGGAAATCAAAACCTAATATACTGAACTGACTTCCCCTCCTCCCCAAAAGTTGTAATTTCTGCATTCTCACTTCTGTTTGGGATTGATAGAACACGGCACCAGTCACAGCACCCGCCAGGGTGGGTATGGCCCTCAGGGGCAGCGAGGAAATGGGGGAGGAATAGCTGTGGCAGGAGTATAGTTGTACAAGGCAATGGAACTGAGTACGGGCACTGTTTTCCACCAGTGTCAGTGATTTTAGATGATGTCTCACTCTTGATGGTAACAAAGGCAGAGAAAGCCCAGCTGCTGCAGGTGTCCCGATGCTGCCCAGACCCTTATGCTGCTAGCCCAGTATTGCAATGGTTCCTGCTGAAGTAATCGCTGACTGGTGAATCGTCCTACCATGGTGAAAGTAATAAGGCTGCCATTCCTAGAAACCTTCAGCAGAGGATTGCAGAGTGACTCCTTGAAAGCTGTATCAAGATCTCTGTGGAGGATTCATGGGACATATCAGTGCACATAAACAAACTGCTCTGTGTGGCCTCCTCTGCCTAACTCTAGAAGGAGATGAGAGGCGGATAGCAACTCGACCTCTCTTTATAGTTCCAGTACCTTTTCTAGCATAAGTGAAAAAGAGAAATCAACAGATGTCTCCTGCCACTTTGGGAGTTCCATCCCTGTAACTTCAAAGTAAACTGCACCCACCCCCTGCATCAGGCTCACCTGTCAGGACTGGCTGAACTGCAGTAGAGTCAAAAACATGTCCTGACTCACTATACAGCTGGATTCTCTAGTTGTCTGTTCTCTACACTCCGTGTTGTTCACAGCAGGGGCCTGTGACTCAGGTTTCTCGGAAGTATCCAAGGTGCTGTTGTGGGGGGATCTCCACAGAAGATTGCTTGCAATTCTTTGTAAAAGCAACAGGTTTGTGGCTCAGAACTGAGTCAATTTTTGGCCCATTGATTGAAGTGAACATCGACCCTCCAAGACAGACTTGGAGTTAAAAGCATCAGAAATTCAGAATGAAGGTTGCATTTACCACAGAAAAGCCTAGTGTAAAATACATGTGGCTATTTTGGAAAAAAGAAAAGGCCACACTTGCTGCCACCAGTTCAGCTCCAGCAGTCGTGGCAACAGTCAGAGTACTAGCGTAGACAAAATGTCAGAAGCTGCCAGCATTTTTTCTACCATACCACTCAGACCCACTCTGAGCAGGCTTAGACAACAGTAACAGAAGTCTGGCAGCTCTGAGAGCCTTGTCTAAAATGCAGAGGAAGCTGTTGGACCTCTGCAACAGGTCTGAGATGGCTCTTTGGAGGCTTCTGAAATCCACCCACCTACCAGCAAGACTTAGTCCACCTAGCCCCTACCCTGCTGAGTCAAAATACAATACAGATTAGGAACTTCTGATTCTAACAAGTCTTTTAAGCTTGTCAGAGGTCAGGAGAGACCAATGATGAGGTATGCTCAACTTGTTTGGGGGAGGGAAAACAAATGAGCCTTAGTCTTGTGGGGCAGGGGGGCCCAATGTGCGAGGCTCACTCAGGGTTCTCACTTTCCATGGGCTTCAGAAATTTCACAGGAGGAATTCCCTCCATCTCCTCCCACCATCCCCAGACTCTCTTCAGGTGCCTCACAGATCTCCTAAAAGCCTGCAGGATAAGGCTTTCTAGCTACAAACCTCAGTAGGTCCACTAGGGGAGAAGACTGACTGAATGAAAGCAGGGGACACACAGGTAGGATATCAAAGGGGCATTCCCCCCATTCTGCTTTTCTGCGGAGTGAAGAACTTCCTCAGCTAACTCCTGCTGCTCCCTGACTTGCACTGGTGAGTTCTAGGCAAGCTACACACAGCTACCAATCAGCATGCCATTGTAACATTACTAATTCAATTTGTATTCATTTTTGAAATTTGACTAACTCAACTCAGCTTTGGTCCTGTGGACTAGATCAGGGGATCTCAAGCTTCCCAGACCACTGTACCCTTTTCAGGACTCTGATTTGTCTTGTGCACCCCCAAGTGTCACCTCACTTAAAAACTACTTGCTTACAAAATCAGACATAAAAATACAAAAGTGTCGCAGCACACGATTACTGAAACATTGCTTACTTTCTCATTTTTACCATATAATTATAAAATGAATCAATTGAGATATAAATATTGTACTGTCATTTCAATTTATAGTAAATAGAGCAGTATAAACAAGTCATTGTCTGTATAAAATTTTAGTTTGTACTGACTTCACTAGTGCTTTTTACGTAGCCCGTTGTAAAACTAGGCAAATATCTAAATGAGTTGATGTACCCCTGGCGTATGCAGAGGTCTTCCAGGGGTTACATGTGCCTGTGGTTAAGAACCAACTGTGCTAACCTATAGGAGAAGAACACCCTAACATTCTTAGAGTGAGGAAGTTTAAATATGGACTGAGGAGGCTGGACATCTTTATGAATATTCATGGCAGCCATCAAACTCTATAATAGAGCTAATCACAGCCGAAGCTATTGGGAGTTGTTGTCATGCCTGAGATAGGATAGGATCTTCATGGACCAACACCTGTCTTACCCTGCTAGGTCTCCATGAGAATGCTGTAAGTATTGTCCTGATGCTGGACGTATGGACACTATCGCAATTTTGCTATGTAGTTTTTTGGGTTGGAGTGTTTGTGCTTTTACTAATTATTTTATTAAAACTATAACTCAATAGGTTTTTTCCTAAGGTTGTGTATTGAACCTGTGCATCCCAGGGTTTCCAAATCAATAGTAATTCTAATACCTCTGGGCTTAATCTTGGACTAGACCACAGAGTGCCAACCACAGAGTGCTAACTGGTGAGTTTTAAGTAATCAACAGAATTAATACACAATGAATAGACCAAGCAACATGCTTCATCAGTACTGATGTGTTTTTTTCCATGTACCTGGTACTATTATGAGAATCAGTGCTGTTTTTCATGATTAGACGTTGAGACATATCAATAATTGCCATAAGAATTTATAATATTTTCAGTATTTTTTAACTTTTATTAGGGCTGTCACTTAATTGCAGTTGTCACGTGATTAACTAAAAACATTAAAAAACTAATTGTGATTAATCACACAGTTAAACATTAGAATACCAATTTAAATTTATTAAATATTTTTGGATATTTTTCTACATTTTCAAATATATTGATTTCTACTATAACACAGAATACAAAGTGTACAGTGCTCACTTTATATTATTATTTTTATTACAAATATTTGCACTGTAAAAATTATAAAAGAAATAGTATTTTCAATTCACCTCATACAAGTACTGTAGTGCCATCTTTTTATCATGAAAGTGCAACTTACAAATGTAGATTTTTTTGTTAGATAACTGCTATCAAAAACAAAACAATGTAAAACTTTAGAGCCTACAAGTCCACTCAGTCCTACATCTTGTTCAGCCAATCGCTAAGACAAACAAGTTTGTTTACAGTTACAGGAGATGCTCCTGCCTGCTTCTTATTTACAGTGTCACCTGAAAGTGAGAACAGGCATTCGCATGGCACTTTTGTAACTGGCATTGCAAGGTATTTATGTGCCCTATATGCTAAACATCCGTATGCCCCTTCATGCTTCGGCCACCATTCCAGAGGACATGCTTCCATGCTGATGATGCTCGTTAAAAAATAATGCATTAATTAATTTTGTGACTGAACTCCTTGGGGGAGAACTGTATGTCTTCAGCTCTGTTTTACCCACATTCTGCCATATATTTCATGTTATAGCAGTCTCAGATGATGACCCAGCACGTTTGTTTTATGAACACTTTCACTGCAGATTTTACAAAATGCAAAGAAGATACCAATGTGAGATTTCTAAAAATAGCTACAGCACTCGACCTAAGGTTTAAGAATCTGAAGTGCCTTCCAAAATCTGAGAGGAACGAGGTGTATAGCATGTTTTCAGAATTCTTAAAAGAGCAGCACTCCGATGCAGAAACTACAGAACCCAAACCACCAAAAAAGAAAATCAACCTTCTGCTGGTGGCATCTGACTCAGGTGATGAAAATGAACATGAATCGGACCACTCCGCTTTGGATTGTTATGGAGCAGAAGCCATCATCAGCATGGACACATGGAATGGTGGTTGAAGATGAAGGGACATATGAATCTTTAGCACATCTGGCATGTAAATATCTTTTGACGCCAGCTACAACAGTGTTATGCAAATGCCTGTTCTCACTTTCAGGGAACATTGTTAACAAGAAGTGGGCAGCATTATCTCCTGTAAGTTGCAACCAAGTTTGTTTGTCTGAGCAAGTGGCTGAAGTAGAACTGAGTGGACTTGTAGGGTCTGAAGTTTTATATTGTTTAATTTTTCAGTGCAGTTATTTTTTGTACATAATTCTACATTTGTAAGTTCAACTTTCATGATGAAGAGATTGCACCACCATACTTGTATGAGGTGAATTGAAAAATACTATTTGTTTTTTACAGTGCAAATATTTGTAATAAATTTAAAGTGAGCACCGTACACTTTGTATTCTGTGTTGTAATTGAAATCAATATATTTGAAAATGTAGAAAACATCAAAAATATTTAAATAAATGGTACAATAACTCTTCATTTAACATTGTCCCACTTATTGTTGTTTCAATGTTACGCCCTGTTCAATTAGGGAACATGCTCATTTAAAGTTGTGCAATGCTCCCTTATAACATTGTTTGGCTGCCTGCTTGTAAAATTTTATGAAAAAGCAGCAACTTTACAAGGGAGCATTGCACTAGTTCCGCTTCTCTGCCAACTCCCCTCCCTCCCAGCGCTTTCCTCATCACCAAACAGCTTTTTGGTGGCACTTAGGAATTTCTGGGAGGGAGGGGGAGCAGGGAAGTGCCATGTCTCCACTCCCCTCCTCCCAGAAAATCCTAAGCGCCACTAAACAGCTGTTTGGTGGCACTTAGGACTTTCTGGGAGGGAGGCAGAGGAGTGGAGATACAGGGTTTCTCGGCTCTTGCCCCTCCCTCCCAGAAAGTCCTAAGCGCGAAGTGATGGAGGAAGGAGGTGGAGCAGGGAAGCCCTGCACCTCTACTCTTCACCCTCCCTCCCAGAAAATCCTAAGCTCAGTTAAACAGCTGTTTGGGATGTGGAGGGATGTGGCATGCTCTGGACAGGAGGTGGAGTGGGGTTGGGAAGAGGTGGGCCTGGAGTGGAGCAGGGACAGGAAGAGGTGGGTCTGGAGCATTCCCAGCAAAGTCTGAGCCTGTTCTCTGGGGAAGCTGCAAAGGTGCTTCCTAGCATCCTTGCCTGCAGTGGGCTGTGCCCGTGTGGGGTAAGCCAGGGGCACTTACCAACCACAGTATAGTACAGTACTGTACAGTCTGCAGTATAATGCCTTTTGTCTGCCCCCAAAAAATGTCCTTGGAACCTAATTCCCCACATTTATATTAAATCTTATGGGACAATTCGATTAATTTAACATTGTTTCACTTAAAGTTGTATTTTTCAGGAACATAACTACAACGTTAAGTGAGGAGTTACTGTATTCCATTATTGTTTAACAATGCGATTAATCACTCAATTAATTTTTTTAATCACTTGACAGCCCTAACTTTTATATATTATTATTTTCATAAAGAGGAGTGGGCAGAGGAAGCAGAGATCAGAAAGTCTGCAAATACACAATTTCATCATTAGACAGTAAAAGCTGCATTACAATATACCTTCCATTAGATAACATTCCATATAAAAGATGTAAGAAATCAAATGATCCTCATAACACAGTAAATGAAGCCAAATACTGCTAAATATATCTATCTGCTCAATTTCCTTCAATTTGAGATTATGGAGGCTGAATATCCTCATGTCCAAATTAAAATATTGATCTATTTAATTTCTATTTATTATTTTCAGTGTGTTTAGTTTTATAGGCACTATGTACCCTGTATAGGCTGTGTATTTATTATAACAAAAACATTTGCCTGTTATAATTTATGATATGACCACCCCTTTTCAGTGTTCTCTACCATAAGAATTCTCACCTGGGTCTACATTACTACTTACTTTGGTTAACTTAGCATCGCTCAGGAGTGTGAATAAGCCACTCCTCTGATCAATGTAAGTTACACCGATGTAAGCACTGGTGTGGACAGCTTCTGCCCCTGACATAACTACCACCCCTCAGAGGTGGATTTATTATGCTGATGGGAGAGCTCCTGACCATTGGCATAGAACATCTTCACCAGATGTGCAACATCAGCACAGCTGCATTCATGCAGCTGCGCTGATGTAATGCTTCTAGTGTAGACTAGCCCTCGTTTGTCAGAAGAATTCTTCCATAAACCTAGCTACTACCTTTTGGAGAGGTGGATTAACTACAGTGGCAGGAGAACCCCTCCCGTGACAGTAGTGAGAGTCTGCACTGACACACTACAGTGGCATAGCTACAGCTCTGCAGTTGTGCCACTAGAGTGTTCTAAGTGTAGACATAGCCTAAGGCATCTTAGGGCCTGAGTCACTTTTGAAAATGGGACTTAAGCAAGCTATTACTGGATATTAGTTTAGCCTTATTTCAGTTGATGTAATGTGTGATGTAATAGTTCACAGAAAATTATGTATTATGATATCACAGCTAGTTAGCTCTTCAGATGGATTTCTATTGATTAGGCTCCAGTTTGGTGTCAGAATCTGCTGTCACTGCTGTGTTTTTTCAGTGCTGATGCTTTGAGAGTGGAATGATCTTTCAAATGTCTTACACAGCACTTATAATTCCCCACCACTGTAAGACCAGCTGTACCATGAAATGCACCAATTTTGAAGCAGCTTTTAATCCTTTTTTTAGCTGGATATTTAAAACAAGGTGTGTAGGAGGGTGATGATCTATAAATGTCAGTATGTCTGTCATTGTGAGTTCTTCATGCTTATGGGTGAAGTTCACGCCCCCATCCCTGCCCAAAGCCTGAGTGAACAGAGGACTCTGCTGGTATCGGGAGTGCAGAATCCATCCCCAGCCTGCACGCAGCACATGGGGCAGTTGTGCAGCCCTTCTGAGGCTGTTATTGCAGCTCCTGAAGTGGAATGACAGCCACAATCCCGCTCATATTTGGGGATTTGTGGCCACTGAATCTATGCTAACAGCAGATGCCCAGTCCCTTGCTTTTCTCAGCCTGCATCCTAACCCGCAACCTGAAGTGGCCCATGCATACCAGCAGCTAAGCCTAGTCCCACTGCAAGCCAGTGTTCAGTGTCCAACTTGTAGTTCTCATGCAATGGATCCAAGGTGATTCTTCTTTCCACAATTCCTTCAATGGGCTGTGTAACCATGAGATCACCTTCTGACATTATTCCTTTGTCTCTCTATTCTGGACCAGAAAGCTTTGCTGTCAGTTTTTAGAAGGGGGATAAGCCAGACATGTGCAAATGTGATTCAAGCAATAATTTTCAAACCTTTTTGCTGCAGAAAATTGCAGTGTGATTACAAAAAATACAGGAGTTGAGGATGACATTACTCTCCTTTATAGAACGATCTGCAGTTCTTCACCATTTTCTCTTCCTCCATTCGCACTATTTCATTCACTGCAAAGATCCTGCAAGCACTGATTTATATGCTGGTCATTGAACTCTTTTATCTCTAATACTTCTAACACTTTATAAAACATGGTTACAGCTCTTCACTTAGATAGACTCAGAAACATCTCCAAGCAGTTATGTCCTCTACTTACCACTGTGTATTCATTTCCCTGTCTGTTGCTCTTGTGATGTTATTCAGCTGCCTCTACTTTTAGTCTTTCATCAGTTATTTCACTATTGCTATAAGCCTCAGTAAAAAGAAGCCATATGGAAATGTCTGATTGCATTTTGTCAGTCATCTAACCTGTGTAGTGGTATAATGTTCTACACTTCATGGAACCACTCCACAACTGAAGAATATCTGTAGATTGCTAGGAGAATTTTGGTAAGTAATACTAACTACCACTGGTCCTTGTCCCCACACAGTGGTAAGAGGTGAACAAGGGGAACTTGAAGGTTGGTCAGTGCTATTTCTAATCTTTGCTTTTCAATTCAGAAAGAGCTAAATTTAAGATAGTACAAAACAAAATACCTGCCACTGAATAGCTGAATGAGAAAAGATCTGATTTTTCTGGGTACTTTTCATTAACTTAACCAGCATGAAATAGAACTACATTAAAAGTTTATATCAGATCTCAGCAAGGGTGAATGAATATTGCAGTTTTTTTAGTCTAGCCATTATCTTCTTCCATCCTGCACTTTTTCCTTTAAAAAGTAGCCTAGTAGCCTAGTTTTTTCACTCAGTGATAGTGGGTAGGAAGTTTAGCAGTCTTTGCAGCATGCCACACTGCCCTATATATCTATCCAGTGAGAAGCACCACTCAATGTCAAATGACAATAGTTCCATCTCTTTCTGCTCTATTATTTATGTCTTGAATTTCAGAGTTTGAAGTATCACAGTTGCAGAGAGAGAAATATCAAACTCTAGCAAATTCTGATTAGAACAACTTTTTTTATGGAAAACAGGTCTAGGATTAACAAGGCTGAACGATGTGGATTTTGTACAGTAGTTGAATGTACACTGATATCCAGTGGAGGTGAGTGACATCTGAAGACAAGAAGATAAAACTGACATGTAGAGAGATGGATGATACTTTGTGATATCATTCTCCAATCAACAGACATTGTAGGAAGTGGAACATCTTAAAAATATCCACTAAGTTTGGAGATGAGATGAATTTCACTGTATTTTAATACACAAACTAATTGACCACTTAAAGCACTGGCAACAGCTGGATGCTTCTCAGAGCTGGTCACTAACTTTGAGTCAAGCAAAATTGTACTGGAAACCTTGGGGATTTGCAACAGTGGACTTTTAAGTAATATGGGCTTCCATGGGCTTTTTCTAGTCTTTGACCTATCAACAGCTGTATATTTGAAGAAATGAGCACCTTAACAAAGCTGTTTGGCCCAGATCTGGTTCTTAGGTCTTTGGTTTCTTTGGGGATTGTTTTTGTTTTTTAATGTTTTGTCTAAACTGGATGCTTATTAAAGTGAGACACTGGCAGTACTAGTTAAAATAATAGATGTCCACAAGCACAAATATGGTGAAGAACTTTAATATTTTCTCCTAATACATTTTTCTTGTTTACTTCAGATAATCCTTTCCCCATCAACAGGCTACTAACTAAACAATCCCTACAAAATTTAAAAAGCTGCTCTAAATAAGTGATTAGCTTTGTCATAGCAGGCCTTTTCAGTCCGATAAAGACTGATTGGGATAATTAAGTGGTGATAAAAGAATGCTATGGAAAGACTTATCATTATTATAAGACATTAAAGAATTTTTTACCTATTTTTCACTTCTGGGAACTCAGTGACTATGGGCTGCCATTGTTGCAATGGAGATAGATTGTGTTCCTCCAAGTCCGCTACGGACTGTGAGGGAGGCAGAAAACAGTGATATGCTCCTTTCTCCAAAAATACTTTCTTTGATTCACGGTGAAAGGAACTGACCTGGGGAGTAGCTGGTAGTGGCTTTCTCCCAACTCTTATGACTTTTAGCCAGGACAGTGGCTACCCAACCCCATCTCCAGAGCAAAAATCACTTAGAGGTAGACTGATGGTGCTTTTTCCCCTTCTATAGAGGCAAAAGGTCTCCTAGTCAGGACACTAGTACTTTTCTTCTTGGTGAGGGAAGAAGTTTGTTTACATTTTGTTAAAATATGCAAGACTGGAACTATAAATTGACCAATCAGAACACTGCATGCGAATTCTCAGCATTCTTCCAAGTTGAAAATAACATTGACTACAATCATCATTGTTCATCCATTGATCTTTATGCAAAACTCCCAATGATCTCCTTAAGAGTTCTGTGTGTAGACCTAAATACTAAATGACCTTTAAATTGTGGGATAAGTTTTTGAAGTACTACTGGAGAGATGCTCTGTGTAACAAACATCTTATTATGTAATTGCATTGAATATGCGTGTAATTTTCTCCTGCTATGAAAAACTATTTCTCTGTGGTCATGCATGATAGATTGCCTAATATATTGTCTCTTTTGCTTGTTGAGATATGTCTCAAAATCAGCACAGAGAACTTGAAGTAAATGTATTAATAATTAATATTTATACAGCATTTAGCATGTTCATAGCAATATACAAATTTCAATTAATGACTGGCACTATTTTTTCTACACAAAATAATTTGAATAATTTTTTTGCACTTTTGGGCTCTCTCCTTACTTTGGGCCCCTCCATCTTATTTCACGTAACTTATTTGGTGATGTGATCCACACTTGTGCATTCAATTACCATCTCTGTGCTGATGAATCACAAATTTCCTTATCAATTCATTCAGTTCTGACTCTGATATCTCCTCCTGGATGTTTGGCTGTTCAGTCAAGCATGACATGGCCTAATTTTTCCTCCCAGACCATCTTTATCACTCACATTCTGTCATCATTGACAATGCCACCATAGCTGTAACACAGCCCTTAGCCTGGCAGTAATATTTTTGTCCCTATTCTCTGTAGCTCATGTATCCAAGCTTTATCCAAATTCTGCCATTTTTTCAAAAGCAATCTATTTCTCTTTAGCTGTACAATTAACTCTTGTCCAGGCCCTTCTAATCTCCCATCCTGGTTATTATACCATCCTTCTCTCTGGCCTCTTCGACACTCACGTTGCCTTTCTCCGGTCAACAACAGTTGCTGCCAAATATATCTTCCTCACCCTTTGATATATCACCCCTACCCCAAACCCTTTCACTTGTTCCCTCTCCTCTGCCATGTAATAGTCAGGCTTCTTGACTTTGCCTTTAAGACTCAGCATAAATCTTCTTATCCTTACTTAACTGTCCTTGTCTCTTTTCACAATGCCCTCTCTGTGCCCATTGCTCCCATCAGTGCTACTAGCCTTGTCTGCTTGTTAGTCAGATTCTTAGACAGATATTTTCTTTGTGCCTCCTTACATGTCAGTCCCTGTGCTTGGAATGTCCTATCTGAACTTACCTCCAGGCCACCATCTTCTCCACATTCAAATCCCTCCAAAAAATCTACCTCTGCCAAGACAGTCAATGAACTCTGATTATTATATTATGACATGCATCTGAGGAAGTGGGTATTCACCCACGAAAGCTCATGCTCCAAAACGTCTGTTAGTCTATAAGGTGCCACAGGATTCTTTGCTGCTTTTACAGATCCAGACTAACACGGCTACCCTCTGATACTTGACACTCTGATTATTATGGCTAGGCTCTGGGGACCTGGGGACAGGAAATATATCATCTTTTTTTTTCCTCAAAAAGTAAAATACATTGTTTTACCAAGCATTCAGTTACCATAGGCAATTACCATCACGAGCACTTTACTGATATATTGCCTATCATCTTTGTTTCTCTATTATTATTTGTTTAGAGTAAGAATCTTTTTATGTGTGGAAAGTGCCTAGCACACTTACACTTCCAAACATATAAGTACGCAGGGTATATTACCATAAACAAATTAATAATAATTTCAACAGAGCTTTTGACTGTCTTGGCTCTTGTTACTTTCCTTTCAGACCTATCAAATTATTAACAATTGATGTACTGATTTGAAGCTTAAGTGGACTCTCAGCTGTAACAACATGAATTATCAGTGTTTCTAAATGTACATAATTTATTTATCCCGTTTGCCTGTGCTGAATTAATTTCAGGAGGTGCCGTTTTTCACAGTGCACTGTAATGAACCGGAGAATAAATGCCAGTTAAAAAGTAACAAAGTTAATTGGCATCACAACTTAAATCACTGAGATGCTATTGCCCCAGAATGAAAACCAATCATAGGATGTCCTCAGGCATTTTGCTGTTTGTCTTTTGTTTGGTTGGTTGCCAGGTTGGTTTTGTTGTAAGTAGGGAAGCCACCTTACTTACACCACATAATCTTCTTGACTTTCTCTGTGTCTATGTCAGTTTGGATCATTAGGGAGAGAAGAGGGTTGGTTAAGCACCATTCTAGATAAGGCTGACGCACTGAACCACGTTTGGGTGGAGAAACTAGAGGATATGATAGAGTTTATATAGACCTCTTTGATGAAAGGTAGACAATGGATACACTTTATTCCAGTTTTACAAATACTACATGTTTCAGAAATATTCCGTCCACTTAAAATGGGGAATAGAGCTAGAACTGGCAATACATCTGAACCAGGAATGGACTTTTCTAATACACCCACCATTAGCTACAAGAATTGCAACCTGGGACCTGGTTAGAGTCTCAACTGCTTTTATATGACCAAATGGCAGCAATGACCAAGAGAGCTTCCCCTCCCCCATCTGTATCTGATGAGATTCCTTGTGACCTTTTATTTCAAATAGGAACCATGTAATTCATGCCTCTGCCATCTCTAGATCATTCTACTTCAATGCATTCTATTTGGGACTATACCTTAAACCCATTCAGAAACTAAAGCAGGTGTGCCACCTCCTTGTTAAGCGGAGTATTGTATGTTGCTGTGAACATATTCAGAAGCAGTTGGCCATTAAGGCAGGTGAGGTTAAATCCCACTAACAACACCTCAGCTATAGATTCTGTGGTGTCTGCAGTGTGGCTGATGTTTGTCAGGTCCAGAGCCAAAAACTGCCACTGAGTGAATCTTAGGGCTTGGCTACACTGTAGAGTTGCAGCGCTGTAAACCCACCACCAGCACTGCAGCTTACTCACAGTCCACACTTGCAAGGCACATACAGCGCTGCATCTCCCTGGATACAGCGCTGATTGTACTCCTGCTCTGCCTCGGGTATAAGGATTGCAGCGCTGGTGATGCAGCGCTGCTCCACAAGTGTGGCCACCAAAAGCACTGTAATTGGCCTCCAGGGTATTAGAAGGTATCCCAGAATGCCTGTTCAGCCACTCTGCTCATCAGTTCGCACTCTACTGCCCTGGCCTCAGGTGACCTGCCCTTTAAACGCCCTGGGAATTTTAAAAATCCCCTTCCTGTTTGCTCAGCCAGGTGTGGAGTGCAATCAGTTAGTGAATCTTTCCAGGTGACCATGCCTCCACACGCTAAATGAGCCCCAGCATGGAGCAATGGCGAGTTGATGGACCTCATCAGTGTTTGGGGGGAGGAAGCTGTGCAGTCACAGCTGCGCTCCAGCCGTAGGAATTACGATACCTATTAGCAGATATCAAGGGCCATGCTGGAAAGGGGCCATGACCGGAAAGCAGTGCAGTGCAGGGTTAAAGTAAAGGAGCTGCGGAATGCCTATTGCAAAGCCCGCAAGGGAAACCGCCGCTCAGGTGCTGCCCCCACAACCTGCTGTTTTTACAAGGAGCTGGACGTGATACTTGGGGGTGACCCCACTGCCAGTCCATCGACTACGACGGACAGTTCAGAGCAGGGAGAGGAGGGGGAGGTGGAGGGGGGGAGGAAACTGAGAGTGAGGGTACTGGGGTGGGGGGAGACACCCCGGAGTCCCAGGAGGCGTGCAGCCAGGAGCTCTTCTCAAGCCAGGCGGAAGCTAGCCAGTCGCAGCAGCTGGAACTTGTTGGTGAAAAAGCAGCAGAGGAGCGGGTTCCGGTAAGCAGTTTTTATTTTCAGGATGGAAATGTTTCGGGAGAGGAGGGAGGGTTAGGGCTGCATGCATGCATGCCTAGATGTGGAATAGCCCATTGATGTGGTCTATCACGTCGTGGTAATCGGCCTCGGTAATCTCTTCAGAAGTTTCTGCCAGAGCGTGGGCAATGCGCTTGCACAAGTTTATAGGGAGAGCCACTGTGGTCTTTGTCCCAGTCAGGCTAATGCGTCCGCGCCACTGTGCTGCGAGGGGTGGGGGGACCATTGCTGCACACAGGCAAGCTGCATAGGGGCCAGGGCGGAATCCACATTGCTGTAGAAGACCCTCCCTTGCTTCCCAGGTGACCCGCAGCAGCGAGATATCTTCCAGGATTAACTCCTGTGGAAAATGTAGGGATAGTGTTCAGTGTAGGTCCCCCTGCAGCTGTTTGCTTTCCCCAATGCACAGAAACCCCAGTACAGCCCTGAACCAATCAGTCTCCCTTCCCAGGTGACTGCAGCAGCGAGATATCTTCCAGGATTAATTAACTCCTGCACCCATTCCCCCTTACTCACCATTTCTTCGCTGCTGTGGGTTCTGTGTGCTCTGTTTGGTATGTGGAAAGTATGCTAAAGTGAGACTGTGAAACTCCTTCACTGTGATTATACACAATGCTGCCTCTCTGTTAAATGTTTCAATTTTTGTCTTTCTAATAGCAGTGTCCTTGACTACTCGACTGGCTGTATCAGAGACTGCTGAGATGCTACAAAACCTGAGGAAAAAGCCACGAAAAAGCAAAGAAGATATGGTGAAAGCCGTTGTGAATCAGTCTGCCAGAGAGAGTAAGAAACTGCAGGACTGGAGAGAAAAAATGCAGCACTGGAGGGAAACTGGCTAAGAAGAAAAGCACAAAGCAGCTGATAAGCATCCTGGCGCGCCAAACGGACTGTATCCATTCACTCATAGCCATGCAGGCAGAGCACTACCATGTCGCCCCCCGCCCTCCCGTCCCAAAGCTCTTTCCCTTGTGCTCCAATGTCAGCTCAAAACCCCCCTTCTCCAGCATCCAGGTTCTTACCACCACCAGCTGCCCCCAACATCTGTACGTTCACCTACCAGCCCTGAGAACAACGACCCTTACCCTCTGCATTCAACCCCCATCAACATGCAGCATTTTCATCCTGAAGAGCAGCAGTCATTGCACAGCACTCCAGACAGGACATATTCAAACCTCTGATTGTACAGTTCACCACCCCACCCCCCTGCCCTTATAGTTATTTTCTTTTCAATAAATGAATTCTTGGCTTTGAAAACAGTTTTTTTTATTGCAGAAAGTGAAAGATACCGTAGCCCAGGAAAAAAACAGGCACTGCAAATCGTTGTAACCACTGCACTTCACTCCCATGCAAGGCACCAAATATTACTGTTTGCTTTCAGGCTCAGATTACTCCCTCAAGGCATCCCTAATCCTTGCAGCCCTGTGGTGGGCCTCTCTAGTAGCCCTGCTCTCTGGCTGTGCAAATTCAGCCTCCAGACGTTGAACCTCGGAGGTCCATTCCTGACTGAATGTTTCACCCTTCCCTTCACAAATATTATGGAGGGTACAGCACGTGGATATAACTGCAGGGATGCTGCTTTCCCCCAAGTCTAGCTTCCCATAAAGAGATCTCCAGCGTCCTTTTAAACAGCCAAAAGCACACTCCACAGTCATTCGGCACCGGCTCAGCCTATATTTGAACCAGTCCTTGCTCCTGTCAAGCTTCCGTGTATACAGTTTCATGGGCCAAGGCATTAACGGGTAAGTGGGGTCTCCAAGGATCACAATGGGCATTTCGACGTCCCTTACTGTGATCTTCCGGTCTGGGAAAAAAGTCCCGGCCTGCAGCTTCCTGAACAGGCCACTGTTCCGAAAAATGCGTGCATTGTGCATCTTTCCAGGCCAGCCTGTGTAAATGTCAATGAAACGCCCACGGTGGTCCACACGCGCCTGGAGAACGATAGAGAAATATCTCTTCCGATTAATGTACTCGGATGCTAGGTGGGGTGGTGCCAGAATAGGAATATGCGTCCCATCTATTGCCCCTCCACAGTTAGGGAAATCCATTTTTGCAAAGCCATCCACAATGTCCTGCACGTTCCCTAGAGTCACGGTTCTTCTTAGCAGGATGCGATTAATGGCCCTGCAAACTTGCATCAACACAATTCCAACGGTCGACTTTCCCACTCCAAACTGGTTCGCCACCAATTGGTAGCTGTCTGGAGTTGGCAGCTTCCAGATTGCAATAGCCACCCGCTTCTCCACTGGCAGGGCAGCTCTCAATCTCCTGTCCTTGTGCCGCAGAGTGGGGGCGAGCTCCTCACACAGTCCCATGAAAGTGGCTTTTCTCATCCGAAAGTTCTGCAGCCACTGCTCGTCATCCCAGACTTCCATGACGATGTGATCCCACCACTCAGTGCTTGTTTCCTGAGCCCAAAAGTGGCGTTCCACGGTGCTGAGCATTTCCATTACTGCCACAAGCAATTTAGTGTCATACGCGTCAGGCAACTCGATATCATCGTCAGACTCCTCACTGTCACTTTGGAGCTGAAGGAATAGCTCAACTGCCAAACATGATGTGCTGGCAACACTCATCAGCGAAGTCCTCAGCAGCTCAGGCTCCATTTCCCACAGAAATCGCGCTGCACAGAAACTGTTGGGAGACTCACGATGGTGCCAAACGTGGACGGAAAAACAGTGACTGCTGGGATGTGAAGCGATGCACCATGGGGCGTTGGGACAGGAAGCGGAATGACCCGCACCCTTCCGTCCCCTTCCCACAAACCACGGCACCAAAATGGGACGAGGTGCTCTGTGGGATAGCTGCCCACAATGCACCACTCCCAACAGCGCTGCAAATGCTGCAAATTTGGCCACACTGCAGCGCTGGTAGCTGTCAGTGTGGCCACACTGCAGCGCTTTCCCTACACAGATGTACGAAGACATCTGTAACTCCCAGCGCTGCACACCTCCAAGTGTAGCCAAGCCCTTAGTGAAGTTGGAGCTATTCCAGCACTCCTCCCAAGAGTTTATGAAGCACATGAACTTCAAGCAGCAAAGGGAGCAGGCAAAAAAAGAAGGAATACTTGCCTCTGGGCTCATTCAGATATGCTCCCTGATGCCTTTGTTCTTCCTTCAGGCCTGGCAACAACATGGTGGTTGTACTGGGGTTCTGAGGCTGGGCAGGCAAATCAGGTTGTTAAGTGAGAAGGAAGGAAAGGAGTGAGAGGTTTTGTTACAATGAAAACAGATTTCTGAGCTGTGAGAGAGGGATGTTGGAACCAGAAGGGTTCTTAGCTGTGAGAATGGGGACATCCTGAGCCTGCAGGTGGGAGCTTCTGAACTCAGGAGGAAGGGCTGCAGAGCCTGATGCGGTGAGGTGGGAAGGAAGTGGAGGCCTGAGCCTGGGAAGGAGTTCGTGTGGGAGGAAGTTGGATTGGCAAGAGGGAGCTAAGGGGAATTGGGGGAGGAGAGTCTGTGTGAGGAGATATACAAGGTGTTGATGTGCCTGTGTGAGTGCGGTTTTGTGCTTGGTGGGATCTGCAGATGTTTTGTTATTGATTGATTGTTTTTATTTACATTAGTACAGTTTGTGGCTGTGGCTTTCAAAGAAGCCTAATGCAATTAGGCACCCAATTTCTATTGAAATACAATGGTAGTTGGGTGCCTAATGCCTTTGTACCTTTGAACATCCCAGTCTACTTTTCAGTCAGGTTGCCTGGAGCTTCTGATAGGCACTTCTAAGACATTACTCTAAAAGAAATAAAATAACTGCATTCATTTTTTCTCTATATTCTTTATAGAAGCATTACCCACTTCAGCTGAGTTCTCTCAGAGCCTTAAACATTTTTAAGGTATATCTCATTCCAGCTTCTTTTTTTTCAATGAAGTGGTAAGATAAAGAGCCAAGGCTCTGATCCAACAAATGATTCTACAGACAGACTCCTGTGCTCAGACAGAGCCTCATTGCCTTCACTCCATGTGGATGCAGGGATCTAGCTGCACAGAATCACTCATAAGATTGTGACCAGAATCTGAGTCCAGTGGAAGTCAATATAGAATCACCATAATTCGGCTCAGAATGCTTAATAAATCTTAGTACAATTATTTTTTGTTTTATCACTGTCCCTTCCCCCTTCCTCAAAAAAGGAGGTTGGGGGGAGGAATTAGGCATTACATCTCAGGACATTCAAAACATATGCCACAAAGACAATGTAAGATATCTGGCATACTGTATCAGTACAAATACACCTGTGACAGACATTCTCAGCAACTTATTCTAACTGTTTAAAAATAATTACTATCCCAAATAAATTCCAAACCTAAATTTTCTTTGAGAAAGATTTTGCATGGTGAAGAGTGTCCTGCAACATCTAAGTATGTTTTAATGAGTCCACTACTTGTATTCTTATCTTGTTAATACCTGAGATGGTGAGGAAACATAGCATTAGAATGTCTTCCAGCTACAGTATTTTATTGACACAGGGATCAGTCAGCACAAGGCCTAAAACATGCAGAGAGACTCATTGCATGCAGTGAAAAGAATACAGTGAATGGTAGATCCGTTTTGCAAGGCATATTTGCATTCTGTAAAAAATGGGTAAACAAAATGAGGGATGGCAAATCAGAGTTAAACCAAGCAGAGGACACATTCTGAACATAGCTTCTGTTGAGACTGCATCAGCAACAATGGCCTCTACAACTCAATATGTGCAACTGGAATAGGCATGCAATAATATTATATTTGCATGGCACATGGTAGTGTCCATACAAAAACACATCCTAATAACTGAGGACTTAGTCTTGTACACTTCCTTATTTATCTCATCTGTATGCCTTGTTTTTCTTGGAATCAGCAGATACCGTGAACTGCTCCTAACCCAGTGTTATGCAGAAGAGCAATCATTCACATATAAGCAGGTCACTATGGCTGCTGGTTACCTATTATGTAAAGCAAGCCTGGGAACCAAATATTAAGGCACCTTGCAGAATTCAAATATAGTCTCTTATATGGAACCTCTACCCTCAGTGAAGTCATCTCCACCCATGGTTGCTGCTCACATTGCAAACTCCCATGGGTTTGATCAGGTACAGTTTTCCTTTTCCTGTTTTGGAGTAAGTTTTACAGCATTTCCTTTGCTCATGAGGTGACTCTAAAGAGCTCACAGACTCATAGACTTCAGGGTCAGAAGGGACCATCATGATCAACCAATATACTCAGATCTTTCTCCTGCTCTGTCACTTCCAACTGATAAGTCCCCAGTTTATTGCAAAAAGTCTTGTTGTTTAGTCCCTAAATGCATGAACTTGCACTTTGCACTATTAAATTTGATCCTATTTCTATTACTCCTATTTATAAAACCATCCAGATCTTCTTGTATGATATTCTGGTCCTCCTCTGTATTGGCTATACCTCCCATGCTTTGTGTCATTCACAAATTTTATTAGCAAACTCCCACGCTTTGTGCAAAGGTCAGTAATAAAAATATTAAATAAAAGTGGTGCCAACACTGATACCTGAAGAACTCCACTAGTAACCTCCATCCAGCCTGTCAGTTCACCTTTCTGTATGACCCATAGTAGTCTCCCCTTTAATCAGTTCCTTATCCATCTTTCAGTTCTCATATTAATCCCCATTTTCTCCAATTTAACTAATAATTTCCCATGTGGTACTGTATCAAATGCCTTACTGAAATCCAGGTAGATTAAATCTACTGAATTCCCTTTGTATAAAGAATCAGTTATCTTCTCAAAGAAGGAGATCAGGTTGGTCTGGCACGATCTACATTTTGTAAAACCATGTTGTATTTTATCTCGAGTATCGTTCACCTCTATCGCCTTAACTACTTCCTCTTTCATAGTGAGGCAGTGTGGCTTCCTGCCGCCCCAGAGGGGGAAAAGCCCATCCGGAGGCCGGAGTGGGCGGAGCTAGGGAGCTCAAAGCCCGCCCCTCAGAGGTCAGGTGGTGACCCGGAAGTATAAATGCTTGCCCTCAGAGCTCAGTAAGCCCTGAGCTGCTGGAGAGGTCAGACGCCTCCAGCCTGGCTTGTGGCTGGGAAAACTCCATGGCCCAAGGCCACTGCCAGGACTGGCCAGGCCTGCCCTGCCCTGCCCTGCCCTGCACTCGCTACCCAGAGGAGTTGCTGTGCCTGCCACTTGCCCACTACCCAGAGGAACCTATGGTGCTGGACTCCCCAGAGAACAACACCCTGACTCAGGTACTACCCGAGGAGGAGTGTGGAAGTAGCCCGGGGGCAGCCAACCCTAGTCTGGCTGCAGCACTGCCAGAGCCCATGTCAGTGTGTTGCGGCCAGGATCCTCACT
Source organism: Gopherus flavomarginatus (assembly GCF_025201925.1). Lineage (NCBI taxonomy): Eukaryota > Metazoa > Chordata > Testudines > Testudinidae > Gopherus > Gopherus flavomarginatus. The sequence goes on along the minus strand of NC_066617.1, from coordinate 197,603,239 downwards.
GACAGCAGCGAGTCTCTGCCGCTGCTAGGGCCCCGGGCTGGGACGCAGTGGAGTGGGAGGGCCTGCGTCCCCCTGCCACCAATAGTCTCCCCCTCTCCCAGGCCTTTAGAGGCTTGGGCCTACTGTTGTTGCTTAGCCCTGCCTGAGGCCCTGAACTCTGACTCTGCATTGCCCCACCCTGACCTAGGGCCTGGGCTTGCTATTAATTGTATTGCTACTGCTCATCCCTGCCTGAGCTCCTGACTCTGCATTTGTTGCCCTGCCCTGACCTAGGGCCTGGGCTTATTGCTACTGCTTATAGTACCAGTGCTCAGCTCCAGCCTGAGGGCCTGAGCACCTGACCCAGTGTTGCCCCACCCTGACCCAGGGCCTGGGCTTACAGTATTTGCCCCTGTTACAGCAAGGGCTGCTGAGGGAGACCCCGCGGCCAGACTAATTCCCCAATATCACTTGTGTGTAGTGAGCTGGTGTGACTCCCCACTGCCCCGGAGAGGGTCAAGCCCCGCCGAACACTTGTACATCTTTCAAAATTCGTTCCAAGACTTTGCATACAATTGAGGTCAAACTAACAGGCCTGTAGTTTCCTGGATCACTTCCCCCCAGCCCTTTCTTAAAAATAGGACTATATTAGCAATTCTCCAGTCATAAGGTACGACCCCCACATTTACAGAGACATTACAAATCCTTGCTATTGGACTTGCAATTTCACGTACCAGTTCCTTTAATATTCTTGGATGGAGATTATCTGGCTCTCCCCCTACCCCCACATCCACCCCACAATTTAGCCCAATTGAGCTGTTTGAGTTTAACTTTCACTTCGGCTATGGTAATTTCTATCTCCATATTCTTGTTCCCATTAGCCACTCTGCCACTACCCCTGCACTTTGTGACCTCCAAGACACTGTTTCTGAAAGATAGTTACACAATGGCAAGTAGATTAATTTATAATTGTAACAGTTAAAAAGCCAGCATAAACTGTATGGGATTTCAATTGCAATGAATTCTGTGAGGTTAATAAATTCTTTTGGACAGGTCTGAAATGTACTTAGAAATTTTTTCCTACATTTTTGGAGCTGTGGAGAAATAATAATACAGACTGGGACTGTCATAGATTCATAGATTCTAGGGTCAGAAGGGACCAATGTGATCACCTAGTCCGACCCCTTGCACAAGGCAGGCCACAGAACCCTACCCATCCACTTCTATAACAAACCCCTAACCTATGCCTGAGTTATTGAAGTCTTCAAATTGTGGTTTGAAGACCTCAAGCTGCAGAGAATCCATCAGCAAGTGACCCATGCCCCACGCTGCAGGGGAAGGCGAAAAACCTCCAGGCCCTCTGCCAATCTGCCCCGGAGGAAAATTCCTTCCTGACCCCAGATATGGCGATCAGCTAAACCCAGAGCATGTGGGCAAGACTCACCACCCAGCACTCGGAAAAGAATTCTCTGCAGTAACTCAGATCCCATCCCATCCAACATCCCATCACAGACCACTGGGCATACTTATCTGCTGGTAATCAAAGATCAATTGCCAAAATTAGGCTCTCCTATCATACCATCCCTTCCATAAACTTATCAAGCTTAATCTTAAAGCCAGATACATCTTTTGCCCCCACTACTCCCCTTGGAAGGCTGTTCCAGAATTTCACTCCTCTAATTGTTAGAAACCTTTGTCTAATTTCAAGTCTAAATTTCCTAGTGTCCAGTTTATACCCATTCGTTCTTGTATCTACATTGGTACTAAGCTTAAATAATTCCTCTCCCTCCCTAATATTAATCCCTCTGATATATTTATAAAGAGCAAGCATATCCCCTCTCAGCCTTCTTTTGGCTAGACTAAACAAGCCAAGCTCTTTGAGTCTCCTTAAATATGACAGGTTTTCCATTCCTCGGATCATCCTAGTAGCCCGTCTCTGAACCTGTTCCAGTTTGAATTCATCTTTCTTAAACATAGGAGACCAGAACTGCACACAGTATTCCAGGTGAGGTCTCACCAGTGCCTTATATAACGGTACTAACACCTCCTTATCTTTGCTGGAAATACCTTGCCTGATGCATCCTAAAACCGCATTAGCTTTTTTAACAGCCATATCACATTGGCTGCTCATAGTCATCCTGTGATCTACCAATACCCCAAGGTCCTTCTCCTCCTCAGTTGCTTCCAACTGATGCGTCCCCAATCTATATCTAAAGTTCTTATTATTAATCCCTAAGTGCATGACCTTGCACTTTTCACTATTAAATTTCATCCTATTACTATTACTCCAGTTTACAAGGTCATCCAGATCTTCCTATATGATATCCCAGTCCTTCTCCATGTTAGCAATACTCCCCAGCTTCGTGTCATCCACGAACTTTATTAGCACATTCCCGCTTTTTGTGCCAAGGTCAGTAATAAGAAGGTTAAATAAGATTGGTCCCAGAACCCATCCTTGAGGAACTCCACTAATAACCTCCTTCCAGACTGACAGTTCACCCTTCAGTACGACCGGTTGTAGTCTCCCCTTGAACCAGTTCCTTATCCACCTTTCAATTCTCATATTGATCCCCATCTTTTCCAATTTGACTAATAATTCCACATGTGGAACCGTGTCAAATGCCTTACTGAAATCAAGGTAAATTAGGTCTACCTCATTTCCTTTGTCTAAATAGTCTGTCACCTTCTCAAAGAAGGAGATCAGGTTGGTTTGGCACGATCTACCTTTAGTAAAACCATGTCAATGAGCTTAAGGGAGTTAGACACTCAAATCCTACTTAAATTCAATGGGATTTGGGAATTTCTCTCTTAAATTAGTTTGAAAATACTAACTTAGTACTTAGTGCATTTATGTTCTCTAAGTGAATTACAAAAGAGGGTGGGCATTATAATTCCCAGTGGAGAAAATGAGGGACACCAAAGTTAAGTGACTGTAAAGTAAGACAATGAGTCAATGGCAGAGTCTGGACCAGAACCCAGGTCTCCTGACTTGGAGCCCTCTACTCATCCTGAGAACAACTGAAGTCATTTCAATGAAGGTATTGGCTACATCTGCCCTGTACTTAAAGTTGACTGAAGAAGCATCTATAATGTGAATAAAATATAGTTGGGGATGGGGCTAATAGCAGCGTGAGGGATAATTTTATAACAGAGGAGAGAATGTCACCATGATTTGCACCTGACTGGATATCAATCAGCACACATAAGGAAATGTTATGCACGCTGCACAATTTAAAGGGGCACAGCTGAAGACATCTGGAAGTACTTTAATCGAATCCATACACAAGAGGTCTTTCTGCCTTCAGAATTCATGTATTACTCCTGCTATTATCATTCTCTGATGTGGGATTTTGGCACGCATCAAGGGAAGAATAGGCCTCACTGACAGTCTACTGTCTGATATTAAAATAATAGAATATTTTAAGTGTTGAGCCACAATATTTTCTAACTACCACCTTGTCTCTCTTTAGCTGTTATTTTGAATTTTCTTTTTTCTGTGGAGAGGGAGTGGATATTTAACAATCACTGTTCTCCCAAGGCTGAAATAGCTCATATCTGTTCAACTTCTGGACACACAGCAAAGCCCATCTGTTTTTCTTTTGTTTTTTGCCCCTGTCATTTTGTGGGAGTAAAGGTATAGAAGGGGTAGAAATGAAGTATTGGTTTACTTGTTTACTATTGGCTATATATGGATTTTGTTAGGGTGTGAAGCCAACTAGGATGTTTTAATATACTGTACAATATTGTATATGATTTTAAGTAAAGGCAAGGCTCTGAACTTTTTGGATAAGAGCCTTTTGTTATCTTAGAAAGTTCAATGAAAAAATGTGTTTATTTGTTTTGTTGAGGAGGGTTGTCTACATGCAACAATATTTATATCTTAATATATTATATATTTTTTCTGTAAATCAATGTTGCTCAGAGACAATGCACACCTCTTCAAAACACTCAAACTATGAAGCATGGCATATAAATAGTATATCGACAACCTGCTATGAAAATAAAGCTGGCTAAGAAAGCTAAGCAATTTAAAAAAATCACTTCTGAGCATGTCCAGTAGTCATCTGCAAAGAATTAACATTTAATCAGAGCCTACTACAGCCCTTCCCACTTTGTAGTATCACCTGTGCACATTCTCCCTTGCTCAGTTGCTCAACTTTCAGTCTCTTAGATATTGTGATGTGATAATTTCACTAGTTCCCCAGTTATCTTAGAGTTTTATAGACTAGACCGAATCTGAATATCTATTCTCAAAAAACAAATGGAGGAGGGGGGAAAAAATACTTCAGGCCTTCTTTATATACCATGAAGAAGAAGGAAGAAAAGTGATTAGCACATTTTCTTTCCCTTTGTAGGTCATCTGCAAATTCTGTAGCACCCATAAACTAGTACTAAATGGGCCTGCAGTTATTGTCTTTCAGTATTGCTAACTTTATATTTCCTTATACTATATTATAAACTAACATTACTGGGTTGGACAGGTGTGGACTGGCTATACAGGGCTAGCTGCACCTTTGATTCCTCTCTGAGTGCACTTCCTCAGGTGTTAGGCCCCATATCATTATGGAAGCCTGTGAAAACTCAAACGCTTGTCTCTCTCTCACCAACAGAAGCTGGTCCAATAAAAGATATTACCTCACTCACCTTGTCTCTTTAATATCCTGGGACTGACATGGCTACAACCACTCTGCATACAATGACTTACTATATGCATGTGTTTGTGTATATGTTAGATATAGCTGTTGGACACTGCAGATCTGTGTAAGATCTTATTTGCTATCTACCTGCCAGAGATCGTTGAAAATCAGCAAGTGTGATCAGAGCAATTCCCAAAAGCCCAGTGAGTGCCTCCATGTACTGCCTGCTCATTAGTTTGCATGAGAAGGTTCATATATGTATGAGGCTAAACTGCCCTCTAAATGTATGTGCTTGTATCTGAAATGAACCTATGGAGTTAATATATTTTATTATTGTATCTATCCACCTTATAGAATGCTCCAGTTAAACTCATGTGGCATATATCTGGAGGGGGGGATGGAGGCTGTGTGTGTGTGGCTTGGCTTGTGTAAAATAATTAATAGATAAGCAAATAATAGATGAACCTAATGTAGTTAATCTAACACTTGTTTATCAAGATGAGATTAGAGTGTATATCTCAGAGTAAAATACAGGGACCGTGTTCCATAGTTTGGAGCATTTCTGGCTAAATTCCCTCATCTTGTAGTATGGCCCAGGAAGGTGGAAAATGCCATGAGAGTCCTCTTGCAAGGTCTTTGATTATTATTCAATCACTGGGCGGACTTTGCTCTTCTAAGGGCCCACCCAGAAATCGTATGGATTCACATGAATCCAAGACCATCCACTGAGAGGCCCTGTGCCTGTGTGCCAGCTCTGTGGCTCTGGCCTTGATCTTTGATAAAGATGAGGCTCTGGCAGCAGAGCTTCAGCTTTACCTCAAAAGGGATAGATACCAACTTCAGCGTAGAAACAGCAGAAAGGACACTACAGCCACAGGCTCTATAACATCTTTTCCATATACTCCATTACAGGAGGTAGGGACAAATTACGTGGCTCCCTTTATTTGGCCTGGCCACTTCTCCACCCTAGGTGGATTCTGGACCTATGGACTGGACTCCAGGGGGGCCTAGAGGAGTGGGTGGATAGTGTTGCAGAGGCAGCTCCCGTCTGTGAGAAAGAGAAGATATGCAGGTAGAAGGTCTGTGTATGGATTTGGGGAAGCATGGTCACACCCAGAGATTTTAAATTGCAATTTAAACAAGCTGAAACCATTGACAATTAAGTTCACATACCTACTTTATGTTATAGAGGGAGATTCCCAGTATTGATGGTTTACAACAATAAGAAAACTCTGGAAACGAACATGAAATTTGATAAAGATAATGCTTCTAAATTTGAAAAACACTATAAAATAGTTTTTTGTGGGCTTTGGGGATAGAGGTTTGCTAAAAATAGGATTAATTTTGAATGGATCACTCTGTACTTTCAAAACTGTATGTGAATGAAGATAACTTCACAACAAAATATGCAATTTTTCTAACTTTCACACATTTCTGTGTGAAACTATGATAAAAATTATCCATTTAGGCTTCCTTTCAGATTTATTATACACATTATATTACACAATATTAATTCTGTTGAGGCAGCACAAAAATAGTTTTTCCATCATGTATGGGTCTTGGGCCCCAATCCTGCAAGCACTTACACCTGTGCCTAGCTTTACTCATGTGAGTCATACTATAAATTCAAGCACAGATGCTGCAATTAGTAGTAAGCAATGGTGCCCTCTTATGGGTACAGCTGTACACCTACAAGGTATCAGTTGTAGAATTTTAGCCTTGGTCTTGTGTGTTTGTAGGACTGGGGTCTAGGGAATTGACCCTGTGCTTACCTACAGGATATAGCACCCTGATAAAGTCGTTAAATCATGGTATAACTTATCAATGTTTGAAGAGACTAGTTTAATATGACAACTAGGCAGTTGTAAAAAAATGAAGAGCAAAATTTCTTTACATAACTTGCTATTAACTTGTGAATGGGTGTTTGTGGAGACTTCACAAACATTTTGGGGGTTATCTCTGCACATTTTATATATATTTAAAACAGGGATAACTGATCAGTCAACAAAGTACCCATAGGCATATGGGCATTCTGTAAAAGAAATCAGCAAAAACTGCTGCAGGCAGAGAATTACAATAGCTTTCTGAACAAAGAAGATATCAGTGATCCCAGAGCAGGTAAAAACATGTTCTAGTTACAAGGCAGTCATACAAATCCAGCATCAGTTTAATGCCTGGACTCTTCCTCCTAGGAGATGGGCTCCAGGACATAAAGAACTGCCCCTCCGACATGAGCTTGGAAGCAGCTAGCAAAGTGTGTCTTTTATTTGGATTTAGGCACAAGCAGCGGTCTGGCAGCAATCTCACCAGAAGGGTGATGTGAGGGAAGCAGAGCTAGGTGTTTCCCACATTGCAACAGAAAGACAGTTTGCTGTTTTTAAAAATAACTCCCGCCTGCATGCTGCAAGAAATACGAAAGAGGAGCGAGCCTGACACCGCTCTGTCCAATCTGAGGGGAACATAGACGGGCGTGCACTGCGCTCTGTGGCTGCGAGTTTGGGCGGGCAGGGAGTTTGCTAGGGCCCGGGCCGGCTGGCTGCGCTTTCCCCGCGCCTCCGCTAGAGGTCTCCCCGGGGTGTGTGCGCTGGCTCTGCCGCGGCTCTGGGTGGGCTGGGATATCAGCTGACTCGCGCTCTCGCCGGAGCTGGGCTGGTGCTGCCGCAGCTCACTCCGATCCCCCAGCAGCGGCGGCGGCTGGAAGCTGGCAGCGAGCGCGCGGATTTACAGCCAGACCCCCGCCACCTCGCTGGCCCCCCCGAGGCGATGCTGCCCCATTTAGCGCTCCTCCTGCTGGCCTGCTCCTGCACGGCCCGGGCTGTCGAGGTAAGGGGCAGGCGGGCGGGGGGCTGCCACTCTTCTCCCTTCTGCTCGGCTTCCTGGAGCCTTTGTCTGCGGAGAGCCCAGAGCCGCCCCTGTAGCCGGGTGGCTCGGCCACATCCAGGCGCCGCATAGGTGGGCGAAGGGACCCTTGCCTGGCTCCCGAAAGGAGGGGCTGGGCTCCCCCATCCACCCCGGCTCCATGGCCAGGCTCCCCTCCCACCGCTGAACAATGGGCTTCTCCAGCTGAGCAGCGCAGGGAACAAAAGGGGGTGGAGGGAGCAGGCTGCGAAGTGCCGTGCACCGTCCGCAGCCCCTGCGCGCCTCCGGCTTGCTGCTGGGTTTCATTGTGTGCGAGCTCTCCGCCCCGGGGGTGTGGGAGACATCGCCCGGGGGTGGGCGGGCGGCCGTGGTGCGGCAATGCCCGCCCATTGCCCGGAGGGTGCACTGGGGGCAGAGGAAACAATCGTGCATCCTCTGGGGCGGGGATGCCCGGCGGCGCACAGAGAGCTGGGGAGCTTGGAGCAACGCCCAGCGCCTTGTTCCCGGCTAACTTCGGGGGCAGGAGAGAGCTGCCCCCACCCCCTCGCTACGGTGCAGGCGATGAGTAGCGGGGGGTGAGTGTCCCTCGCAGGGCAGGGTCCCCGGGGAGGCGCCTGCGGCTGCAGCCCGAGCCCTGCGGCGGCGCCCGGGCAATGCCCTCCTGCCCAGCCCCCGGGAAACAAAGCCCCGGCGCCTCCGCCGGGCGGAGCTGCGCCTTCCCTGGCCTCTGCGGGCCGGGTCCCCGCGGAGAGGTTACCTTGCCTCCGCCAGCCGCTGGCTGGGAGCACGGGGGTTTCATGTCCCCGGGCTCTGCTCAGGTGGGCGAGGAGCAAGGGACATCCGCTGGGGGTGGGCGGGGAGGAGACGCCTTCTCCCGGCTTTGCAAGGGAAGGCGCTGGCCCCGCGCGCGCGGAGCCGGGCTGCGGAGTTTTCTCCCGGCCGGGCGGGTGTAGGGCCCGGCCGGCAGGGTTGGGGCGAGCGAAGATTAAGAGCGAGAAGATGGCGCCTCTGCAGTGCAGCAAAGACAGGCTGTCATGAAAGCTGCAGCCTGGAGAAATCCTCCCACCGCTAGGTGTTTAACAACTCTCCCTTCCATTCATGTCCCTGCCCAGCAGGCAGCCAGTGCTGCGTGCAACATGGCCATGCCTGCGAGCAGGAAAAACACCCAGCACAATGTTGGGGGCCGCCACTCAGTCCCCGTTAAAACTAATACCCTAGCGTACTCTTCTTTTCCTATAGTAACTTTCTGTTTCCCACCTCCCCTACCCTCTTCTTAATTATTGCCATGTAATTCTGCGGTGGGAAGGGTTCCCTTGTGAAAAACATCCCAACACCATGCACAGGTTAGCAAAGGTCTGACAGCTTTGCTGTTGTGCTGAGCTTTTGTAGATGCTCGAGGATTTCCCCCCTCTGAAGGGAACTGTGGATGGGTAGAAAGAAGAATTGAATATGTCCTAGCTCCTTCGAAATTGAGGAGGTTCTGTAAAGAGAGAAGGAATCTTAATTTCTTAAATAGGGTTTAGTGTATACACAGTGAGTCTTAGTGGGTAACAAATGCAAGTGCAGCCTGGTTGCTCCCCTTCATACAAAATCAGGACAGAGTCGTCTTCTGATCTTGTTCTGTGCTTGTTTTCCAAATCTTTCCTTCAAAGGCACAGGTTCTCCCTCTCTGAAGAAAGCGATTAATGCCTTGCTAGGAAGGAGGAATTCAAGGAATGGGAGTGTAATAAAAGCAAACAGCAAGCTCAGTCTAAACAGCCAAGCAAAAAGCTACTGACTGCCCTTCAGCAATGAACCACCAATCTTTATTTCCCGAGTGGCCCTTCAGAATATTTTACTCTTGATAGATGAGATGGGGCAGGAACACATTTAAAAAAAAAAAACTTCTCCTGAAATAGTTAATAAGAATATACATAGAACTCAAATGTTAAAATTGTTACAATGGTTTAAAATTAAAGAGCTGTCGATTCAGGGTCTAATCTACCTGCGGAGTGCAGTTCTTACAACTGAGTGATCTCAGGGATGCTTGCAGGATTAATTTTAAATGGTTCAGGTTCTGTCAACTTGATTCAATCCATTATTGTTTTAAATATGAATGAATTAAATCTCCACCTAGGTGCTGTTAGCAGAAAACTAAAATCAGGTTACACATAGAGACAGAAAACAGGAGGTAGAAGAAGAGGGCAAACTTTTTACATCTTTATTTTGCTAAAATATTGTCTTGGGCTCTGATCCTGCAAACATTTATGCATGTTAATAAATATCCATGAAGATGGAAAGAGTAGTCCCACTCACATGTATAAGTGCTTGTAGAATCAGGGTCTTGGATTTTATCAGTTTTGTGTTTCTATAGGAAAGATTAATTGTATCTGGTTTTAGGAGCCCTTCCCTCACCCATCTTTTTAGTGCTATGTGCTGAAGAGTGATATTCTGCATTTTCAGCTTGGCGCTCTTTGTCTTGAAATAATTCTTTAAATCAAGAATATCATTGTATGCGCAGAGAGTCCCTGTTTTATTCAGTGACCTGTATTACATGGAATTCTCAAATTACATTGCATTTAGTTGCCAGGCATTGTAGACATTTTGTTTTTAACAGCATTCAGCATAGGAAAAGGCCTTAAATTATCTTCATATGGTCAAAAATATACCGGTGCAAACCTGATACTATAGTATTTTTAATGAGTCACTTCAGTATATTATCAGAAACATTTGATGATGGACGAAGTTGGGGAGAAGGGGTGAGGTGAAGACAGAATTTGCCTCAGTTGAAATGGCTGTTTGCTCCTGAGAGTTTGCTGCTTGCTTTAGAGTCTTTAAAAATCTTTCTTCTAGGAATAGGTTTTTCTCCTACAGTTTAAAATTGCTTTTGGAATTCATAAAGTAGCAGAAATTCCTGCAGTTCTTGTTTAAGAAATCTTCCCAGTCCTATGTTTTTGGGGTGGGGGTTGGAGAGAGGGAAGTAGAAGTTAGGACAAGGAGGAGAAATTGTTTGAAATGGCACATTGAGGAGAATACCTAGCCTATCCAGATATATTAAGGCTTTTTGAAACATTTTTTAAAAAATACAATCCTTATTACTGGTGCACTAACCATATACTTGTTTAAGTAACTTTCTTGTTTCAGCCCACGTCACTGACTTGTGTTAAAGAATTTAAGATCTATTAAGCAAAAATTGTCATGAGTATGAGCAAGTGATATACCTGTTCATAAGCCGAATATTTTTGATAAAAAAGTGACGCATCAAAGAGCAGGGGTTAGCTTATTAACGGGTCTACACCAAAATTTGATGATTTTAAACTCTATGGAATCGTTGAATTGAATATCTAATACATTTCGGGTTTCTTTGCCTGGAGTGTCTGCAGGCATGGAGCCCTTCAGCTGTCTGTGGCCACGGTTCGCCGTTCCCAGCCAACCACTTCCCACAGCTCCCATTGGTGGGAACGGCGAACCATGGCCACAAGGAGCTGAGGGACTTCATGCCTGCAGACGCTCCATGTAAACAAAATGTCCCAACCCGCTAGTGGCTTACCCTGACAGGCTGGGAGCCAAAGTTTTCCAACCCCTGAAATGTAGGGTCGGCTTATGAAAGGATCATACCGCTTTTGCTATTTTTTCCTATCCATTTTGGGGGGGGTTGGCTTATAAACAAACAGACTAATGAACGAGTATACATGGTATATAGTTGGAAAGCCATTTCTGCTTCTAATTATCATACTTTTGAATAGATTTTTTTCTGTTACCTATTTCCACTAATTGTCTGATTTCAATAAATTAACACAATCAGGCACAATTAAGTTGTCTTACTGAATTTCTTAGTGAACAATCTCATTTTATTAGTTGAGATTTTCTTTTTTAATTAGAGCATTAGTGGAAATATCAAGATTTCTCTCAGCTCTGTTTTGAATGCTCTAGTTGTTCCAATGTTATTTACAAGTGAGGTGGTTCTGGCATATTAATAAAACTAAAATTAAGATGTTTAAACAGGTTGTACTTTAATTCATTTGGTATGTTAGCCCTTAGAAAGTTATTGCAGTTAATGAAAATACAAAACATTTATTACCTAACAGAATTCTTGATGTAGTAACTTGTAGAATTTTCTCCCCAGACCTCTCATTTATTTTAAGAAAGAAGATAGCGGTTGGGATTTTTTGTTAATGGTTTGTCTTTTTTTTTTTTTAAAAAAAGGCAAACACCAAAAAACCCAACCTGTTTAAAGTAAAGACATCAATTTGAAATCTAGACTGTAATTAAAACAAAACAGACATTTAAATTAGTTGCTGTACCTGCGCCTGTGTCCCCTGAAACCAAAGTTTATAGTTAACAAACCTTTTGAAATTTCTTAAAAAACAACAACACGAAAGTACTTTTCTGTTACTGTCAAAGACCTACCTGAACAAGAGAAAACGATTATACAGGGGAAACAGTGAAATTGGTTCTACATATGATGCTGGCCATTCAAATAGTAAAAGATTACTTGTTATAGTAATGTTACTAAGCAATAGGTAAAGAATATTCACACAAGTATCTTTTTATGAGATGAAGAGGCTGAGGTCACTTTTTGTAGTTCACAAGCTTGTGTCTTTCACAACAGAAGTTGGTTCAGTAAGAGGTATTACCTTGCCCATTTTGTCTCTTCCATTATATCCTGGAACCAACACAGCTGCAGCATTACCACAACTATAGCTCAGTGGTTTGAGCATTGGCCTGCTAAACCTAGAGTTGCGAGTTCAGTCCTTGAGAGGGCCATTTAGGGAAGTGGGGATTGGTCCTGCTTTGAGCAGGGGCTTGGACTAGATGATCTCCTGAGGTCCCTTCCAACCTTAATGATTCTATTATTCTAATTACTTTTGAGACACACGCTTTCTGGAGAAAGATTATAAATTACTTCATGTTTTCATAAAACAAACTATAAGTGAGTGGAAATACAAAGTGAGGTGTCAAGAATTTGAAGCAAAGGATGCTTGTGCAATAGATCAGATGATCTTTCTTTATTCTATGCTGGCTGGTCAGTGTTTTATGCAAGTTTTATGCCAAAGTGATATAGACTCTCATAGCATGGCTTCATGAAGATTTATTCTCTTTGATCTTTGCGTTTGTGTTTGTTAAATGTTTAGTTGTGAAAGTTAACATGGGGCATATTTAGTTTGTGTGTAAAATATTTGAAGAAAAACAAACATTTTCCTTCTATCATAGTCTTTTTAAAGTATGAAGCACCACAAAATAGTTTCATAACTTAGCAATTGTGTATAACTGATTAATTGGCAACTTTATTTTTACTGACTGATTTGTTTTCAAACATCTCTGTGAAATAATGCCCACAAGATGTGTGTTTGATCAACAGAACGTTTGGATCACATCTAAGTTTCAGTATGTCTCAAATGGTTGGTTAGGTTTTTTTTTAAAGTATGTTTAAACTTAAATTGTTTGTTGCTCTTTTATCTACTCAGTCAGTTGTTTCTCCCCTTACATCATCTTACTGTAAAATTCAGAATTCTCTAATTTGCAAAATATAAGGTTACTCGCATTCTTCCTGGAGATTTTTAGTTCTTTGTTGTTTTTCATCCCAATCCTGCTCCCCTCTCAAAACAAAACAAATCAAGAGAACAACAGCAACAAAAATTGGAGTAACAGTCTCTGTTAACATCTGAAGAGTTACTGGCACTGCATGTGGGTTTTTACTAAATATTTATTAGTTAATAAATATTTTGTTAAGTAAATTGTAAGAACATACAATGAATAGGAGTAACTCTAGACTATTGATAAGAGTATAATTGGCTTTATGTATGGTAATATGTTCGTCTAGTGTGCTGTCTGTCATGCTTTTAACACTTAACTCTGCAACTGTGTGTTATTGGATTTAAATTCTTGGGATTTTGGAAAAATCCTTGGTGTAAGAAGATTACAAGTGAAGCAAATTAAAGAATACTGTGTTACTTTCTGTTAGAACATGTTTATATGATATGAGTTCACAAATTGCTGCCAATCTGAAGAATGTCAACATCTGGAGAGAAAAACAGAAAAAATGAGAGACTAAAGCAATATTGTGTGAAAAAAACTTTTAATTGAAAAGTCAATGTTTTCTTATTGTTAGATAAAAGAATATGATCAGGGCTGTATGATTCTACAGTCACAGAATTTGCTGAGGAATCTACTTTTTTACCCATACTTTGCTGCAAACTTGTCTACATTTTAAGATTTCATGGTTTTTAAAAATGTATTTTCTAGTACTTTGGTGGCGGTACCAAAGGCGTTGAGAACTTGAACCAGCTGTGCTGATGGAGAGTTTTCAGACAGCCTGAAATAATAGCTCAGTGAAGTGAACCACCCCTTACGTCTTAATGTCCAGTTGATTCTGAAACCTACAGATAGCAATTTAAGCATCAATATTGCTAACAACTTGGGCAGAAAGATCCAGTCTAGCATCCTTATTCCATGATCCTGAACAGCTTCTGCCTTCACTTAGCTCCAAAAAGCTCCAGTGGCATCATGTCCAGTTTCTAAAATCTCTTTCCTTTCTCCTGAGCTTTCCATGAAGTGGTTGTATGGTCAGCATACAAATCTGCATAACATAGACAATATAGGAAAAGTGTAAACTAAATTGAAATGATGGTCCCTGCCCTGGACAGCTCAAGATCAAATCTGTAGCATGCAATTAGAGAGTGGGCTGGAATTAAAAATATATCTTTTGCATAAAATGTGGTCATTTTGACACTGCAGTTGTCTAAAAAATGTACAGTTGAGGACACTCTGTTATTGGAAGATGGTAAGTTCAAATCTAGTAAAAGGAAACACATTTCTATGTAATTCACGGTTGAACTTGGGAACTCATTGACACAATATATAATCAAGGCCAAGGTCTTAAGAGGATTCAGAAAAGCATTATCCATTCACATGGATAACAAGAATATCCATTTGTTAAATTAAAATACTTAAGGGAAGTAATCCCTTTTGAAGGGACATAAATCTTCAGGTCTTGGTGCATCAGCCAGTCTCTGTCTGTCTGGTGCTTATAAGTAAACTTAGTTTCTTGGAATTTTACGAACATGGGGCAACAGAATTATGACTGTAGGACTACATAAAGAACTCAAGTTAAGTTTGGGTAGTTTAGTTGTTCGTGGTTAAGAAACTCACAAGCAGAAGAAGAGCTCTTTCTAGCTTGGGAGTTTATACTTTCCATCAACAAAAGTTGATCCAATAAAAGATATTACCTCACTTACCTTGTTTCCCACTAGTATATGACTATCCTTTTTCTCCTGAGCATTTTCTCCTCTTCCACTTTCAGAAATTAGAATTAGCAGTTGGCTCAGCCACTGAGCAAAGATGAGCAAGAGAAATAGGCCAACCACTGGGAATTATTTCAAAGCCTACTGCTAGTCTGTCGTTGCATCATCTGTGTTTCTGAAGAGTATTTGCTGTTACCTTTTCAGCTGAATGGGAAACAGGAGAGGGCTGATGCTGGAGAAGAGAGAGAGACTGTTTGTTTTATGCTAAAAAAAAAAATTAAAGAATCTGAAATCTTGTAATTAAAACCTAGCCCAAGAGCATGGGCTAACCAAAGAACTGTTTTATTGTCCTGATTCTCTTTCACTTCCAGACTTGCTCTTGTTCTCAGATGCCATGGCATAGCTTTGAGACAAACTTTGGTGGATTTTGTGTTTACAGCAACGGCTAACTTCAATTATTTTTAAACTTCAGTTATAAATACCTTTTATATAACTGAGATACTATATTAAGCCTGAAATGTGGAACATTATGATAATGCAGTTGCTTATTACCATACGTCTTTGCATCATTAAAAGAGATTTTGATGGAGTCCACTTACTTCTCAGTTCTTGCTTTCTTTTCTTGAATGGCAAAATGATTCAGTAATAACATTAGTTGTTAAAGATTTGTTAGTTTCTATTTTAATATCTTATTTTCTAAGATTTAAAGTGAATTTAATCATAAGTATGCTCTGGAAAGTGCTCCCATGGTTCTAGCCTAGAAGAAAACATTATATAAATATATGCATACACACTAGTAACTAAGCATAGAGTTATGCACAGAAATATGACATTGTTTTGGGGAAAAGTAAACTACAGAAAAGAAGTGCAGGAGTAATTCGGAATGGAAAAAGAAACCCCCAATCATAATGACTGTATGGTAAGTCAGAGAAGATAAAGACAGTGGTTGTAAGATGAAGAAACCGGAATAGTTATAGGTATTATATATGAACTTGAAGTAATTAATCCAGATTGTGGATAAATAATAATTAACTTGTAATATGAGTTGTGAGTTAGTCCATGAAGGTTTGCAATATTTCTTAATACACTTAATCAAGATCAGTAATAACATGCTATCCTAATACTAGATAGTTTTGAGGGTCATTTTCTGCAATTTTGCAGTTCCACTGTGTGTGGCTTCCGTCCCCTGCCTTTTTTAATCCAGAGCTGAGTAAAATTGCTTTTTAATGTCAGTATTTTCAATTTTCTTAGTGTTTTGGAGCATCCACTAAGACCTTCTGATAACTTGTTCAGCTTGCACTATTATCCTTGAAGGGACAGTGTCTATAAAACTGTATATTGTTAACAATAACAGACTATTAAAACAGATAATTTTAGGTCTCCAGTTTACTTGTCATTGAGTCAGTTATGCCAACTCCTGAACTTCTGTCACAGGTTACTTGATCTTTCTGAAAAGTCCCAGCTCCTGGGGTTATGTGATTATGTGAGATTCTCAGATTTAATTAAAAAGAGAAAGTTTCTGATCCTTGTGTTTGTGAGAAAAGCATGAAAATCTGAAGTCTAAATGCTCAAAAAACCTGAAGGCAAATAAAGGACCCTGTGTGTATTTTTTTTTTTAAATGTCCTGCCTTTTTAGCCACTCAGTTTAGATAGTGAAAATCATTGCTTCTGTTTATAGTCATTGTTTTCTTGGTGCTGCCTTGTTAATTTTCAAGACTTCCAGGCAATGTTTGTTTTTAAAAAACAGCTGTTTTCACTATAAGGCAGTAGATTTATTTTCCCCAGAATTGTTTTGTGCTTTTAAATTGATCATCTTCCTTTCAAAATCTGGTCAGAAATATACCATAACTCCTAACTGTTCAATAAAACTGTCTTAGACTAGTTATGATTTAAGATGATCTCTTTGCCATTTGAACCCACATTAAAACAAAGTTTTGCATAGGAATTGTCATACTGGATTAGACCAATGAGCATCATCATTTTTAGCAGTGGCCAGTAATGGATGCTTCACAGGAGAGTGTTAGGGTATGGCTACACTTACAGTTTTGCAGCGCTGGTAGTTACAGCTGTGTTACTACAGCTGTGTAGGGCCAGCGCTGCAGAGTGGCCACACTTACAGCAACCAGCGCTGCAGTGTGGCCACATTTACAGCACTTGCAGCGCTGTTGGGAGTGGTGCATTGTGGGCAGCTATCCCACAGAGCACCTCGTCCCATTTTGGCGCTGTGGCGTGTGGGAAGGAGAAGGAAGTGTGAGGGTCTTTCCGCTTCCTGTTCCAACGCCCCGTGGTGCTTTGCTACACATTGCGAGCAGTTTGGCGGCATTGTGATTCTACAGCGCGATTTCTGAGATTTCTGTTACAAATGGAGCCCGAGCTGCTGAGGACCTTGCTGATGAATGTTGCCAGCACATCACGCATGGCAGTGGAGCTATTCCTTCAGCTGCAAAGTGACAGTGAGGAGTCAGATGATGATATTGAAACACCTGACGCTCAAGACACTCAATTGCTTGTGGCAATAACAGACGTGCTCAGCACCGTGGAACGGCGCCTTTGGGCTCAGGAAACCAGCACTGAGTGGTGGGATCACATCGTCCTGCAAGCCTGGGATGACGAGCAGTGGCTGCAGAACTTTCGGATGAGAAAAGCCACTTTCATGGCACTGTGTGCTGAGCTCACCCCTACCCTGCAGCGCAGGGACACGAGATTGAGAGCTGCCCTGCCAGTGGAGAAGCGGGTGGCTATTGCAATCTGGAAGCTGGCAACTCCAGACTGCTTCAGATCAGTGGCAAACCAGTTTGGAGTGGGAAAGTCTACCGTTGGAATGGTGCTGATGCAAGTTTGCACAGCCATTAATCGCACCCTGCTAAGAAGAACCGTGACTCTTGGGAACGTGCAGGACATTGTGGATGGCTTTGCAGAAATGGGTTTCCCTAACTGTGGAGGGGCAATAGATGGGACGCATATTCCTATTCTGTCACCACCCCACCTGGCATCAGAGTACGTTAATCGCAAGGGGTATTTCTCCGTGGTTCTGCAAGCGCTTGTGGATCACCGTGGGCGTTTCACTGACATTTACTCAGGATGGCCTGGAAAGGTGCACGATGCACGCATCTTTAGGAACAGTTCCCTGTTCAGGAGGCTGAGGGCCGGGACTTTTTTCCCAGACCGCAAGATCACAGTAGGGGACGTTGAAATGCCCACTGTGATCCTTGGAGACCTCGCTTACCCCTTAATGCCATGGCTTATGAAACCATATACAGGGAAGCTTGACAGGAGCAAGGACCGGTTCAACTACAGGCTGAGCCGGTGCAGAATGACTGTGGAGTGTGCTTTTGGCCGTTTGAAAGCCCGCTGGCGCTGTTTTTATGGGAAGCTAGATTTGGGGGAAAGCAGCATCTCCGCTGTTATATTCGCGTGCTGTACCCTCCATAATATTTGTGAAGGGAAGGGTGAAAGATTCAGTGAGGAATGGACCTCCGAGGTTCGACGCCTAGAGGATGAGTTTGCTCAGCCAGAGAGCAGGGCTAATAGGGAGGCCCAGGAAAGGGCTTCAAGGATTAGGGATGCTTTAAGGGAGCAATTTGATGCTGAGAGCGAACAGTAATGTTTGATGCATTTGATGTGCTTTGCTGTACCTTTGTGTACAATATTTACCACTTTCAGCAATAATATAACGTAGTGAAAAAGAAAAAAAATCCTTTATTCAACATACAGTACATAAAAGGCAAGGGGGTTGGGGTGGTGGACTGTACATTCACAGGTTTGAATATGTCCTATTTTGATCACTATTCAGTGTCTGCTGCGCTTCAGGATTACTATGCTGCAGGATAATGGGGGTGGAGTGAACAGGGTAAGAATTATAGTTATCAGGGCTGGTAGGTGATCGTACAGGTGTTGGGGGAAGCTGGCGGTAATAAGAAACTGGCTGCTGGAGAAAGTTGTTTTGTGGAAATACTGGGGAACAAGAAAGAGGGCTTTGGGAGGGCTGTGGGTTACAACGGTACATATTTGTCTGCATGGCTACGAGAGACTCGAAAGACTCAGTTTGGCGAGCCAGGAGGCTTATCATCTGCTTTGTGGCTTTTTTGGCAGACAATTCCTTTCTCCTGCTTTCTGTTTGCCTCCATTCATGTACACTCTGTCTCCATTCATACATTTTCTCTCTCCATTCCTGTGTCTTCCTACTTTCTCTGTTGTAGTGACTCATAACTGATTTGATCAATTCCTCTTTTGATTTTCTGGGATTTCGTCTCAAGTTCTGCAATCTACGTGAGGCCAGTGATCCGGCTGCATTAGTCAAGATCACTAGAAAAAAGAGAGATAGAACCATGTAATACACAGAGGCTACATTGTTTATTATCACACAGTGAAGGACTTTTTAGACTTTTGGTAGCATCCTTCTCACATACCTCACATAACACAGAGAGGGCAGGGAAGCTAAGTCATGGCGAGCAATGGGGTGAGTGGTTTTCCCCCGATTTCCCCTTGGGAGTGGGAATTGACCAATGGGTCACTGGGGTTTATCTGCAATGGGTACAGGAGGTAGCTGGTGTCCTGAACAGGGGACAGTAGTGAACAGGAAGGTGGTGAGCTGCTTGTGTGTGTGTGTGGGGGGGGGGGGGGGGGGGGCGTTGGGCTTTGGTCTGCGTTCACGCCGTCCTGCTGGTGAGGGGGGGGGGGGAAGCACCACGGTGCTGGATGCCTGCTTGGAGGGGGGGTGCATAACACCGGAGCACACCGCGTGGCTGGCTACGTGCTGGGAGGGGGGTTGGGGAACACCAGAGCGCACCGCGGTGCTGGATGCCTGCTTGGAGGGGGGGTGGGGAACACCGTAGCGCACCTCGGTGCTGGATGCCTGCATGGAGCGGGGGTGGAACACCGGAGCGCACCTCGGTGCTGGATGCCTGCTTGGAGGGGGGTGCATAACACCGGAGCGCACCGCGGTGCTGGATGCCTGTTTGGAGGGGGGGTGGGGAACACCGGAGCGCACCGCGGTGCTGGATGCCTGCTTGGAGGGGGTGCATAACACCGGAGCACACTGCGTGGCTGGCTATGTGCTGGGAGGGGGGGGGGGGGGGTTTAACAACAGAGCGCAATGGGCTGGGGAAACGCGAACCTGGCGCCCTGCACTCAGGTATCCCTAAATTCTCAACCGGGTTTCCTACTGCCAGACATATCACTGCTGCGTGTTACCTGGGAAGAGAGGGAGGGTCTTCTACAGCAATGTGGATACCGCCCTGGCCCCTATGCAGCTTGCCTGTGTGCAGCCATGGTCCCCCCACCCCTCGCTGTACAGTGGATCGGACGATTTAGCCTGACCGGGACAAGGACCACGGTGGCTCTCCCGATCAACTTGAGAAAGCAAATTGCAAACGCTCTTGCTGCAACTTTTCAAGAGATTACCGAGGCAGATTACAGAGACGTGATAGAGCAAATCAATGGGCTATTCCACGTTTAGGCATGCATGCAGGCAGCCATAACCAAAACCCTCCTCTCCCAAAACATAAAAATCTACTTACCCCGAGCACGATCCTCAGTTTCTTCCTCACCATCAACTTCCAGCTGCTGTGACTGGCTAGCCTCCTCCTGGCTTGAGAAGAGCTCCTGGCTGCATGCGTACTGGGACTCCGGGGTGTCTCCCTCCATGCCAGTAGCCTCACTGTCGCCGTCCTCTACAACCTCCCCCACTTCTCCCTGCTCTGAACTCTCCATCGTGCTCCTAGGATTGGCAGTGGGGTCACACCCAAGTATGGCATCCAGCTCCTGGTAAAAACGGCAGGTTGTGGGGGCAGCTCCTGATCGGCGATTTCCCTCACGGGCTTTGCAGTAAGCACTCCTCAGCTCTTTTATTTTGACCCTGCACTGCAACGCGTCCCGTTCATGGCCCCTTTTCAGCAAGGACTGCGATATCTGCCCATAGGTATCATAATTTCTCCTTCTGGAGCGCAGCTGTGCTTGCAGAGCCTCCTCTCCCCAAACACTTATGCGGTCCTGCAGCTCTGCATTGGTCCATGCTGGGGCTCGTTTGGTGCGTGGAGGCATGGTTGCTGATTGATTGATTGATTAATTGCACTCCACACCTGGCTGAGCAAACAGGAAGGGGATTTTTAAAATTCCCGGGGCATTTAAAGGAGGGGTCAGGTGAGCCCAGGACAGTGGAGTTTGCATGATTACCAGACAGGCTGCTAAGGTATGCTGGAATACCTGCTTATGCCACGGAGGTCAATAAAAACGCTGGTGGGTATCTACACTTGCTGACCAGCGCTGGATCACCAGCGCTGGATCCCCTACACCCGAGGCTCGACCGGGTGTACAGCCAGCGCTGCAACCAGGGAGTTGCAGCGCTGGCCGTGCTGTGCAAGTGTGTACACATCCTAAGTTGCAGCGCTGTAACCCCCTCACCAGTGCTGCAACTCTCTAGTGTAGCCAAGGCCTTAGAGCGCTCCCAATTCATGCTATAGGTGGGATGGCAAGGTTCTTTTATTGATCCATGCTGTTAGCAAGTGTTGGAACCATGCAGAAAGTGGCTAACTGATTCCTGCTGACTCACTGTAGCAGATATGATTCATTAACTCCACTCTGATTATAAGGACGGTTGAAGTGCCTCTTTGGGAAAAGGGAACTAAGGTCTGGGACGGAAGCATTTGCAAGGAAATCCTAGGAACAGCCAGGCTTGGAGGGATAACTTAGTGGTACAAAGGTGGAGCAATTTAAATCAAGGCAATTTACTGTGATGATTTAATGTATTTGATTTTTTTTTTAATAATGGATTTAAATGAGTCTGAGGCTAAAACTAATTTGAAAATTTGTGCTATTTTAGATTAAAATGTATAATGATTATAAATACCAGTTGGTAGGGTATGTGTTTGAGTTTTACAAACTGGCTATTGGCAAGGACAGAATATTCAGTTAAGGCACTGAGCCTGCAAACACAGAAAGAAGCAGGTGTGTAACTTCAGTCACATGGAAGCTGAAGGCCTGTTGACTTCAAATGGTGTTTAAAGTTAAGCATGTACATAAATGTTCGCAGCATGAGGGGCTAAAATTATATTTTTAGTCAGATTTTTTTCATAGAATAAAATCTGCCATTTCCTAATGAATTTATTTTTAACAATGAGAAGTCCAGACTTTTTAAAAAAAAATAAAAAGTTTACAACTACTATGTTACGCACAGGCCAAATATAAAATAAGACCCAAAATGTTAGACTCCGTAATCCCATATTTAGGGTGTGTCTTCACTGGCAATGTTAAAGCGCTGCCGTTACAGCGCTTTAATGTGGCTTGTGTAGTTGCCCAGCGCTCTAAAAACCCCACCTCCATGGGGGGAATAGCTCCCAGCGCTGGTGCACTGTCTACACTGGCACTTTACAGCACTGCAACTTTCTCACAAGTGCCAGTGTAGACGAGCCCAAAGTCACTTGAAGGTGGGATTTTCAGAGCCACCTGGCTTAGAAGCACAAGTTCTATTGACTTCAAGCTGCAAGACCTGATGGGACAATAGCCTGTTCATTTCAAATTTCTTGCCTTGTGGAAGTTCAACATGTCACAGGGTGTTGTTGGTTGCAAGTATAGGTCAGGATATTAGACGGTGATTTTGGTGTTTTGAATTTGTCACGTTCTCACAGTAAAGATGATAATGAAGCCTTGAATGTTTCTTTTTCAGCATAGATGAGCATCTTATGTTTGAAAGTTCTTGGTAGAAACAAATCTCTCATATAAAATCTGAAATTCTGCTAATTAATTAAGGAAACAACTACAAAACATCCACTTTAGCAATGTAAGACTATAAAATGGGGAAGCTAGTCAAGAATTAGCAACATCTAAATAAAAAATAGCTTTTCAAAACAATAGAAATAATTTTTATGCATTGATGAGGTATGTATCTGTTTTGAGTTAGAGATGAAATCAGACCCCAGGAAGAGGGTGAGTTTGGACTAGATTCAGTGCCTGTGAGATTCTTTGCTGTACAGATTGGGAACTCCATCTGCTTACATATTGTCATCGTAGGTCCATGTAATCAGTGGTTGGCTTGTCTCTTTGGGCTTTCCTGAGCAGAATGTTTTTTGAAAAATCAGTTTTTCTTTGTTTGCTGTGTTGTAGCTGTGTTGGTCCCAGGATATTGGAGAGACAAGGTGGATGAAGTAATATCTTTATTGGTCCAACTTTGTTCTTTTTAAATAGTCTCATTGAGTTGTTTAGATAGCTGTTCCTCTCCTGAGTAAGAATATCTTTATCATCTTGAGTGTTGAGCTATTTGTCCAAATGGCTGCATCTGCCCCTTCCCATCCCACCCCCCCAAATATTAAGCTGAATGCTGATCATTAAGAAATATATCCTGTAGCTCACATAGAAGATGTTCAGGTATTTTCTTTAAGAGCAGTGGAGACATTCAAATGGTCATCTTACATTTTGGGAATGTTATTTTTTAACCAAAATTCAGACTAGATATTAAAAGCTGAATTTCTTGAATTGTTAGTGACAAATTCAATTAAAGCAAAGTATTTAGTATTCAAGGAATGTTTTGTGTTAGGAATCATAAAGAAGTTAGCACGTAGGTTGCTAATATCGTGTGTTGCCCTTTCTCACACAAAGTCCAGCTTCCATCGACTGAAATAGGAGTTAAGCCCATGTTGCCAAGACCCAAGCTTACCCCTTTAGGTCTTCAGAAAACTGAACTGATTGTCAGTCCCAGCATTTCAGTGGCCTGTCCATCATGATGACTGCTGTATTATTTTGTTCATAACTATTGGACTTCAGACAAACAGGTTGTCTGGAGTTTCCAAAAAAAAGGTTTTCATTCCCTTTGTAAAGTTTACACAAGCCTAAGGCATTTTTTCAGTTTGTAATACAGCATAAGGGGAAAGCTATATTTTTGATGACTTATGAATGTGTACATAGACATTTTGTTCTGAATCATTTTAGCTATTCTTGGATGTTATCAAATATTACCCATATCTATAGTCCGATACAATCTCAACAATATAATTCTATCAGATTAGATTTATTTATGTTGTAGTCTTTGGACTTGAACAGTTCCTCAAGCCAGATATTGCTGGACTGCATGTGTTCATATGAGAAAATGTGACTGGCAACACAGAAGATGAAAGTGTTGATCATAGAGTCGGTAGTTCTGATTTCAATGTTTTTTTCCAGACTTCAGCCACTTTGTGTATTAAATGTCCGCCAGCATGTTGAACAAGACTTTTGTCATAATATATGCTATGACAGGGGTTGGCAACCTATGGCACGCATGCCAAAGACAGCACGCAAGCCGATTTTTAATGGCACGCTGCTGCCTGCCAGGACTCCCGCTTTTCTCCTCCCTCTGCTCTCTCGGCCCCCGCTGGGTCAGGGGGCAGAAGCACAAGTGTGCGCACGGGGTTTGCCGGGTGTGCCCAGGCACACTCTAATGTAGGGGTGGGCAAATGGCCCCACTCTCCCAGTGCGGCAAGCTGCGGGGTCCACACTCCTGGGCCGTGGGGTCCGCGCTCCTGGGCCGCAGCGCCCAGCTGAGCGCAGCAAGCTGCTGGCTCCTCCCCTGCGTTTCCCCCGTCCCCTGGAGCCAGGCCACCGTGCGCACAGCATTCTGAAGGGCGGGGCTTCCCGCTCCCACGGGGCAGTGTATCTGGCTCTGTGCGGAGCAGAACATGCTGCTAGGAGCCTCATGGTAAGGGGTCTGGGCGGGTGTGTTGGATTAGGGGTAGGGGCAGAGGGCAGGGTGGGTTGGATGGGGATGAGATCCCAGGTGGGGTGGTTAGGGGACTCTGGAGGGGGCAGTCAGGGAGTGGGGGGGTTGGATGGGGCATGGGAGTCTCGGGGTCTGTCAGGTGGCAGCGGTGCATAGGGGTCAGGGCACTCGGGACAGGGAGCAAGGAGGGTCATGGGGGGGCAGTTAGGGTGAGGGGTGTCTCTGGAGTGGGGTGGTCGGGACAAGGACCTGGGAGAGGCTGGATGAGTTGAGAGTTCTGGGGGTCTTGTCAAGGGCTGGGAAGCTGTTGGATAGGCATAGGAGTCCTGGGGGTCTATCTAGGGGCGGGAGTGTGGATAAGGGTCAGGACAGTCAGGGGACGGGGGTAGGGTTCTAGGGGGGCAGTCAGGGGACAAGGAGCAGGGAAGCTTAGATAGGGGTGGGTCCTGAGGGGCAGTTAGGGGTAGTCAGGGGACAAGGAGCGGGGGATTGGGGGTTCTGAGTGGGTCAGTCGGGGCAGGAAATAGGAGGGAGTGGTTGGGGGCGGGGGCAGGTTTAGGGCAGGGCTCCCTGAGTGCTGCCCATGCCTAATGGCAGAAGCTTGGTCCTGCTGGCTCCCCTGCCTCTTCCTGTAGTGTGCTGTGTTCCTGCCCCCCCTCCACCTCTCCCTCTCTCCCTCCCTGCCAGCCGATCAGCTGATGGCCCTTGTGAAGGAGGGGGTCGGGAAGGAGCAGAGTCAGCGTGCTTGCTGCTCCCAGCAGAGGCAGGGAGGAGGCGGGGGCAGCGCCTTGGGGAAGGGAGAGTGGAATAGGGGCATATCCCCCTCTGCCCTGACCGCCCCTCACACACACACTAGCCATCTGTCCTCGGCCCTGACCCCCCCTCACACACACACCAGCCATCTGCCCTGACCCTCCCCCCCCACTCCAGTCCTCTGTCCCAAGCCCTGTGCCCCCCTCCCCAGGCCCGAGCCCTGTGCCATGTGCCCTGCACGTCCCTTAGGCCCTTGCTCTGAGCCCTGTACCCCCCTTATACACACCCAACCCTCTGCTTGACTCCTTCACCCCGCCCACGACCCCAGCCTTGACTCCGGCACCCCCACACATACCCGGCCCCCCCTGTCCTGACACTTTCACCCCCCCTCACATGCCCCCAGCCCTCTGCCCTGACTCTTGCACCCCCCACATACCCAGCTCTCCCAAGCACCAAACGGGAGCTCCTGCAACCCCCCCATTCCCATCTGCACCCCTGGCACCAAATTAAAGTGAATAAATGGAGACTTGGCACACCTCTTCTGAAAGGTTGCTGACCCGTGTGCTATGAAATCAATAATTAGAATGGACTTATTTTCATTGTCATTAAAGTCAAGTGCACTGTCACATTTGGAGTACGTATTCTGGAATACTTTGGATTCTGCTAAGTGACTTACCTCTGCGGTTTCTCTGAAATATTTTATATATGGGTTTAAATTAATTTAGTTTTGTAATGTAGTATTAGATATATTTAGTGAATTATGAAATTAAAATTGGGTTCCCTTTAAGAATACTTTGTGTAAGTCCAATGTTTCACACTGCCTAATAAGCCTTAATGAATATTTCTGAGCATGCTATATATGGTCCTTATTTAGCCGAAGCATGTAAGTATATGCTTAAATCCATCCCCATTCAGGAGACTCAGGCCTTGGCTACACTTTGAGGTCTGCAGCGCTGGGAGTTACTGCTGTCTTCGTACAGCTGTGTAGGGAAAGTGCTGGAGTGTGACCACACTGATAGCTACCAGTGCTGCAGTGTGGCCGCATTTGCAGCGCTGTTGGGAGTGGTGCATTATGGGCAGCTATCCGACAGAGCACCTCGTCCCATTCTGGCACCATGGTTTGTGGGAAGGGGACAGAAGGGTGCGGGTCATTCTGCTTCTTGTCCCAACGCCCTGTGATGCATTGCTTTGCATCCCAGCAGTCCCTGTTTTTCCGTCCACGTTTGGCGCCATTGTGACTCTCCCAACAATTTCTGTGCAGCGCGAATTCTGTGGGAAATGGAGCCTGAATTCCTGAGGACTTTGCTGACGAGTGTCACCAGCACATCACGTTTGGCAGTTGAGCTATTTCTTAAGCTCCAAAGTGATGAGAAGTCCCACGATGATTGCGAGTCACCTGACGCGTACGACACGACATTGTTTGTGGCTTTCACGGAAATGCTCAGCACCGTGGAACGCTGCTTTTGGGCTCGGGAAACAAGTACTGAGTGGTGGGATCACATCATCATGGAAGTCTGGGATGATGAGCAGTGGCTGCAGAACTTTTGGATGAGAAAAGCCACTTTTATGGGACTGTGTGCTGAGCTCGCCCCCACCCTGCGGCGCAAGGACAGAAGATTGAGAGCTGCCCTGCCAGTGGAGAAGCGGATGGCTATTGCAATCTGGAAGCTGGCAACTCCAGACAGCTACCGATCGGTCGGGAACCAGTTTGGAGTGGGAAAGTCGACCGTTGGAGTCATTTTGATGCAAGTTTGCAGGGCCATTAATTGCATCTTGCTAAGAAGAACCGTGACTCTAGGGAACGTGCAGGACATTGTGGATGGCTTTGCACAAATGGGTTTCCCTAACTGTGGAGGGGCAATAGATGGGATGCATATTCCTATTCTAGCACCACCCCACCTAGCATCCGAGTACATTAATCGGAAGGGGTATTTCTCTATGTTTCTCCAGGCGCTTGTGGATCACCGTGGGCGTTTCATTGACCTTTACACAGGCTGGCCTGGAAAGGTGCATGATGCACGCATCTTTCGGAACAGTGGCCTGTTCAGGAAGCTGCAGGCCGGGACTTTTTTCCCAGACTGGAAGATCACAGTAGGGGACGTCGAAATGCCCATTGTGATCCTTGGAAACCCCACTTACCCGTTAATGCCTTGGCTCATGAAACTGTATACAGGGAAGCTTGACAGGATCAAGGACTGGTTCAACTACAGGCTGAGCCGGTGCCAAATGACTGTGGAGTGTGCTTTTGGCCGTTTAAAAGGACGCTGGAGATCTCTTTATGGGAAGCTAGACTTGGGGGAAAGCAGCATCCCTGTGGTTATATCCACGTGCTGTATCCTCCATAATATTTGTGAAGGGAAGGGTGAAACATTCAGTCAGGCATGGACCTCCGAGGTTCAACGCCTGGAGACTGAATTTGCACAGCCAGAGAGCAGGGCTACTAGAGAGGCCCAGCACAGGGCTGCAAGGATTAGGGATGCCCTGAAGGAGGAATTTGAGGCTGAAAGCCAACAGTAATGTTTGGTGCCTTGCACGGGAGTGAAGTGCAGTGGTTACAATGTTAATAGGAATCTGTTTTTCCTAAACTGATTTGCAGTACCTGTTTCTTTCCTAGGCTAAGGTATCTTTGACTGTTTGCAATAATAAAGACTGTTTTCAAAGCCAAGAATTCATTTATTGAAAAGAAAATAACTTTATTGACAGACACACAACATTTTGGGGACCTAAAAGGGCAGGGGAGTGGGGTGGGGAACTGTACAGTCACAGGTTTGAATATGTCCTGTCTGGAGTGCTGTGCAATGACTGCTGCACTTCAGGATGAAAATGCTGCATGGTGATGGGGATTGAGTGCAGAGGGTAAGGGTCGTGGTTCTCAGGGCTGGGTGGTGAATGTACAGGTGTTGGAGGCAGCTGGTGGAGGTAAGAACCTGGATGCTGGAGAAGGGGGTTTGGAGCTGACATTGGGGCACAAGGGAAAGAGCTTTGAGATAGGGGGCGGTGCGGTGCGGTAGTGCTCTGCCTGCATGGCTCCGAGCACCTGGATAGAGTCTGCTTGGCGCGCCAGGATGCTTATCACCTGCTTTGTGCTTTTCTTCCTGGCCGCTGCGTTTCTCTGGTGGATCCTGCTTTCCCTTTCCCTCCAGTCCTGCAGTTTTTTATTCTCTTTGGTAGAGTGATCCATAACTGTTTGCAGCAGGTCGTCTTTGCTTTTTCACGACTTCTTCCGCAGGTTTTGGAGTCTTTGAGCTGCTGTTAACACGGGCAGCTGAGAACTCAAGGTCGCTTGTGGAAGGAAAAAAAGGCAACAGTTAACAGAGGCAGCATTGTTTATATCTCAGACAGTTATTCCCACACAGTGAAGGAGTTTACAGTCTTCACTTTAGCATACTTTTCCCATACCAAATAGAGCGCACATAACCCACAGGAGCCCTGAAATGGTGAGTAAGGGGGACAGATTGCTTCAGGGCTGTGCTGGGGTTTCTGTGCATTGGAGAAAGCAAACAGCTGCGGGGGGCACCTACACTGAACACTTTCCCAACATTTCTCACAGGAGTTAATCCTGGAAGATATCTCGCTGCTGCAGGTCACCTTGGAAGAGCGGGAGGGTCTTCTGCAGCAATGCGGATTCTGCCCTGGCCCCTATGCAGCTTGCCTGTGTGCAGCAATAGTCCCCCCACCCTTCGCGGCACAGTGGCGCGGACGCGTTAACCTGACTGGGACAAAGACCACAGTGGCTCTCCCTATAAACTTGCGCAAGCGCATTGCCCATGCTCTGGCAGAAACTTTTGAAGAGATTACCAAGGCCAATTACCGCGATGTGATAGACCACATCAATGGGCTATTCCACATCTAGGCATGCATGCACGCAGCCCTAACCCTTCCTCCTCTCCCAAAACATTTCCATCCTGAAAATAAAAGCCGCTTACTGGGAACTCGCTCCTCTGCTTCTTCTTCACCAAGTTCCAGCTGCTGCGACTGGCTAGCTTCCTCCTGGCTTGAGAAGAGCTCCTGGCTGCATGCCTCCTGGGACTCCGGGGTGTCTCCCTCCACCCCAGTACCCTCACTCTCGGTTTCCTCCCCCGCCTCCACCTCCCCCGCCTCTCCCCGCTCTGAACTGTCCATTGTAGGTGGTGGATTGGCAGAGGGGTCACCCCCAAGTATCGCGTCCAGCTCCTTGTAAAAACAGCAGGTTGTGGGGGCAGCACCTGAGTGGCGGTTTCCCTTGCG
The DNA here is from genome assembly GCF_025201925.1 of Gopherus flavomarginatus. Taxonomy (NCBI): domain Eukaryota; kingdom Metazoa; phylum Chordata; order Testudines; family Testudinidae; genus Gopherus; species Gopherus flavomarginatus. The sequence goes on along the minus strand of NC_066617.1, from coordinate 197,573,873 downwards.
GGCTTTGCAATAGGCACTCCGCAGCTCCTTTACTTTAACCCTGCACTGCACCGCGTCCCGATCATGGCCCCTTTCCAGCATGGCCCCTGATATCTGCCCATAGGTATTGTAATTCCTACGGCTGGAGCGCAGCTGTGACTGCACAGCTTCCTCCCCCAAACACTGATGAGGTCCATCAACTCGCCATTGCTCCATGCTGGGGCTCGTTTGGTGCATGGAGGCATGGTCACCTGGAAAGATTCACTGCTTGATTGCACTCCACACCTGGCTGAGCAAACAGGAAGGGGATTTTTAAAATTCCCAGGGCGTTTAAAGGGCAGGTCACCTGAGGCCAGGGCAGTAGAGTTTGAAATGATGAGCAGAGTGGCTGAGCAGGCATTCTGGGATACCTCCGAATACCTCTGGAGGCCAATAACAGCGCTTTTGGTGGCCCCACTGGTGGAGCAGCGCTGCATCACCAGCGCTACAGTCGTTCTTTCCCAGGCAGAGGAGGAATACAGCCAGCGCTGTATCCAGGGAGATGCAGCGTTGTATGTGCCTTGCAAGTGTGGACGGTGAGTAAGTTGCAGCGCTGTAAAGCCACCACCAGTGCTGCAACTCTCCAGTGTAGCCAAGGCCTCAGTAAGATTTGAGCTAGTTCTTAAGTGTTGTTCTGGATAGGTTTGCTTTTTTTAAAACGGGGGCCTATCTGCCTGTAAATTTCCATGGGTGTAGTAATGTAGTAATTTTAAGATGTGTTTAAGGTTCTGTCTCTTTTTTTGTGACATCAAAAGGCAAAAATTATAAATAGGTACATCCTCACCAGTACTCCATCCAACAGTGCAAACACCTATCACTGGGACTAGGAATTGATTCTAACAGTGGTCCAAAGAATGTCCAGAGACATACCTCATGCAGTGCCTTGACTTGTTTTGACAATGGAGTGGTGTCAGCCATACTGTGTTTGACCCAAAGCATTCCTAATGTTTACTCTATGATGAGTAAACTGTTTTGTCACCCTTAATACTGGATTTGTCCTCAGGCAAGCGCTCTCTTTTGCTGGCCTAGATTGGTATTCAACCACTATATTTAGATTGAAGAGTTTGAATGCTCTCTCTAGCAAAGATTGTAGGGTCTAAGATGTTTGCCCCTTCTGGCAAATCTACCACTCCTGTGCTAGCTGCCCTGACTTGCCTAGCGAAGTAAACTACTGTATGCCTAATTGAATGGCTGTTCTTAATCATGCTGGCAGCCAAGTCCTTGATCTAGTTAAAGGTGACTTGCGAGGGGAGTGAGGGGGAAGTTAAGTTTGTGGCCTTTTATGCTTTATGATGTACTGTGAGAGCTTGAAAGGTTTGTTCAAATTCTAATCTGAAAAAAACATTATTGTGATTGGTAAACTAGTGAAATTATGATATCACAAGACGAGTGCAAGGTGAGAAGAAGGCGTTTAGTTACTCTTTACATCAAGTATTGATTTTTTTTAATACACATCCTCAATTGCAATGACTAATAAAGGTTTTGGACAGAGAACATCTTTAAGGTTCACCCTTCAATTGAGGTGTGAGAAGCCTATACTATGGGACACCCAAGAATTCCTCCAGCAAAACTGGGCAAGGTTAGACTTTATTATTGAATTTCTGAGGTAAAAATATGAGGAAGAAAACAAAACAATCTTGAACAGCTTCCCTGGTCGCCTTTATGTACCTTAAAGAAGCAAACAAGGACACAAGACCAGTTTTGACAGTTCGTTGTAGGGTACCTTTAGTGTTTCAGTTCTCCATGGTCAGAGTTGGTCTGTGCTTAGCTCTTCACCTGCCTCTCTAAATTTGATAAAACCTCACGCTGAATTTATGGGATTTTGAATCCAGTAGCTTATGTTGCTTTTGCCACCCTATTTGTGCATCAAAAGTGAAATTATTTTCTGGTGCAGGAACAAGACAGAGCAGGGGTAGGCAACCTATGGCATGTGTGCCAAAGGCGGCACACAAACTGATTTTCAGTGTCACTCACACTGCCCGGGTCCTGGCCACCGGTTCAGGGGGCTCTGCATTTTAATTTAATTTTAAATGAAGCTTCTCAAACATTTTAAAAACCTTATTTACTTTACATACAACAGTAGTTTAGTTATATATTATAGACTTATAGAAAGAGACCTAAAAATATTAAAATATATTACTGGCACGCGAAACCTTAAATTAAGATTCGGCACAGCACTTCTGAAAGGTTGCCGACTCCTGAGATAGAGGCTATTGGCCTATGGCTTACCTGCCTAACTTTGGTTTAAAAATAATTGGCTTGAGGTATTGCTTCTGCCCCCCCCCCACTCCCCCGTTTCTCTCTCTGCATTAGCCAATGTTAAGGGATGACTTAAAACAAATATTTAAAGTACTGTAGAACTCTAGGAGGATGAGCATAGTTTTATGTTGTTGTCAGAGCTCTGCTTGTTCCTTTCTCCTTTCAAGAAGAATTTTTTTGTAACATCAGCTGATCTGCACATCAAAATGGATGAAAGATACCATGCATTATTAGGTGTTCTAAAACATTAGTTTAGCAGCTAGCGTCCCGTTGAATTGAAACTCAGTACTCCTGGTCCAACATAAATGTTCATACGTGAGTGCTGGACCTGGGGGGGTTAAAGGAGCCTTGGTCCTCACACTTCAAAAAGTGGAAGGGCTTTGCCTGCCCACTTTTTAACATGGGTATAGTTTGGGAGGCAGGGTCACGTTGCTTCCCCCCCCCCCAACTGCAAGCCTGAGGCAGGCACAGAGCAGGGCAGGCAGGACTGCATTTTATGGTGGGGAGCTGATCATCAGCTCCCCTGCTGTGAAGCGCATCCTCTGCCTGCTGTGCCAGCCTCTTCCGTGGGGGAGGGGGCAGGGATATGGGCCTTAGCACCTCCCCCTCATCATGAGACCCAGCCCCTTTTCAGTTTCCCCACCCCTGCTTCTCTTCCCCCAGTATCCTGCCCAGGCCAGAAGTTGGAGCCAGACCGTGGCATGAGCTAGCCAGGGAGCCTGGGCCACTGAGGGGAGCCCTGGACCCTCCACCTACCCTGGGCGGGGGCCAGGATACTTGAGAAAAGCTCTGGCCCATGCCCTGCGTCCCCAGGGCAGGGGGAATATCCAGTACTCCTCATAGCAGCCCAGGCTCCATGGGTGGCTCTTACCATGGCCCGGGTCCAGCTTCTGGCCTGGCTGAGGGTTTGAGGCTTTGGGCAGGAAGAGGAGGAGCAGGGGCAGGGCCTCATGGCTGCCCTCCACTTCTGCTGAGGACGCTGCAACGCCAAAACCATCTTTATCTTTATGCTCTGACTATTGTTCTATTGCTTTTAAAAAAAAAAAAAAAAAGCAGAAGTAAGTTTTAGGCCAGCATTTCCTTTAGCAATCAGATATATTTTTTAAAAAGCAAGCCAATGTTTGTCTTAAAATGTTCCTGAAGCTGCACAGACTGATTCACCAGTCTGCAGTAGATCACCTTTGTTATTTTTAAAGTAAATGTTGCTAATAATACCTAGAATGGAATACGGGACATGACCTCAGTTGTGTGCTGAGCCTGGGGCTGCTGCTAAGTATGCAGGCTGCATTTCACCACAAGAAATTACATAATCAGCAAACTGCTTATACAAAGGCAGGTGAGAAAAGTGGATTATATGAGTTATATTCCTTCTTTTTTTAAGAACCTAATGGTGAGTCTTTTTTCAAAAGCAGCACTTACAGGATCAGTTTTTGTTTGCAGAACACTGTAAATACGTAGTTCTACAGCTTGTATTGTTTTGATTAGGTGTTAAAAATGCTTACAATAATTGCTGAAGAATCAGCACTTACCATAGGCTGCTAAGATTGAGCAATTTCTTGCTTTGAGCATGAAGAGCTTTTCAGAAGTGAATTGGAACAATGATCAGAGATGGCTAAAAGATGGAATATTAAGACAGGAGAACTTGAGAATGGAAATAACAGGAATGCTTTTAAGGTAGGGGTTACACGTTAGTAAGTGACATTTATAATTCTGCAGTTGATTTCCCTACCGACATTTTAATGTTACATTCTTGACCAGAATGACCAGAGTATTAAGAGGCTATCTTTATTCATATATTTAATCTGTTTTATAATCACAGATACAGATTTTGCATTTAGTATTGTGTACTTAAAGGATCATCAAGACTTAGGCCAGGTCTGCACCAAAAAATTAAGTCAATCCGGCTACGTTGCTCAGAGGTGTGAAAAATACACGCCTCTGAGCAGCGTGGTTAAGCTGAGCTAACACCTGGTGTAGAGAGGGCTAGAAGAGCTTTTCCGTTGACCTCGCTACTGCCTCTTGGGTAGGTGGATTAACTACAGCAATAGGAGAGCCCCTCGTGTTGCTGTAGAGAGTGGTTACACTGAAGTGTTACAGTGGCGCAGCTGTACCTGTGTCGCTGTAGTGGTTTAAATGTGGATATAGCCTCTTTTGGGTTTCTGTGCAGAAATTGTAAGTTTTTGTAGTTTGTTTTCAGTTGTCTTTTAAGGCATAATTTTAGGACACATGCAAACATTTTCATTATTTCTCCTGCAAGGATAGGGCTGGTATGTTTTGCAGCCCTTTATCACTAGAGGATTTCTCCTCTCCTAGATGTAAACTAAGTCACTATCTGAGATTTCCATCATGGAAGGGGAATGATTGATAAGCCCCTTTTGTGAATGGGTAGAGCAGGGGTGCGCAAGCTATGGCTCATGGGCCGGATCCGGTCCCTCAGGACTTTGTATCCGGCCCACAGGATTGCCCCCCATAGTGCCACGGTCTCTGCACCACTCTCAGAAGCGGCCCTCAGGCAGGGGGATAGAGAGCTCCATGTGCATTGCCCTTGCCTCCAGGCACTGCTCCCCGCAATTCCCATTGGCTGGGAACGGGGAACCGCAGCCAATGGGAGCTTTTGTGGGAGGTACCTGGAGGCACAGCAAAGTCAGTGTATGCAGAGCCCTCTGTCCCCCTCCCCAAAGGGCCGCAGCGCTTCCGGGAGCGGCGCAGGGCCGGGGACAGGGCAGGCATGCAGGGAGCTTGCCCTGGCCCTGGTGTGTGCTGCTGTCACCTCGGAGCCGCTTTAGGTAAGTGGCGCCGGGCCAGAGCTCGAACCCCGCCTGCACCCTGCTGCAAGCCCCCTGCCTGCACCTCGCACCCCTCCTGCACCCCAACTCCCTGCCCTGCGCCCCCTTGTGCACCCTGCACCGCTCCTGCACCCCAACCGCTGCCCTGAGCCCCTTCCTGCACACCGCATCCCCTCCTGCGCCCCAACGCCCTGCCCCAGCCTTGCATACAGTTTGCCCACCCAGATGTGGCCCTTGGCCCAAAAAGTTTGCCCACCCCTGGGATGGAGTCTCTACTCTGCTTTCAGCACATGTGTTCTCACGCTCTGAGTTAGCATCTAAAGCTCTCAGATCCCTCTCCCTCACCTTTGTGTGAGTAATTCTTCATTCTTAACTGGAAAACGGACACTAAATTGGAGCCTGAGATTTCTCCTTTGCTGGCTCTCACTAGGATTTTTCCTGATGAGAGCTCCTGCATCAGCCCCAATCTCTCTTGCCTTAAACTCTCTGCCTGTGTTAAGCTAGTAGAACTTTCCAGGGTTGGAGCTAATGAGACTGACCTGATCTAGTTTCTAGGATGTCCAGGTATGGTCCCCTTGCCAAGTTCTGGAGCTTTATATCATGTGACACCTACTCTTTGCTCTGCCCCAAGAGTTCTTCTTTTGTAATAGGAATAGTGGAGCTCCCTGTAATGTCGCACTCCATATGCTTTATGAAAATATGTTTATGAACATAAATATGATGTAACTGGAATATGCTTTATGCAAAAGGTCTCTTGAAGGATATCATTAAAAAGCTTACAGTCTACTGAGTGTGTTCATCCTATTTGTTTGCATGTATTATTTCTATGTCTGAAGTTAGGAGAATAAGATGTAAACTTGTATTACTGATATAAACGTACTAAGTGGAAGCCATTAAGGGTGCTTCAGAATCAATGAACTGTAAACGTCTCTGTTTACTTGCAAACCTTCCTGTGTACATGTAGGCCAGCCCAGGATGAATGGAGGCTGCGATCTCACAGGACATGTGACTATTTCACCTGATAATAAAATCTATCTTAAATCTGGTCCTTTTCCATTTATAAGGAGGGGTAGGGACCCAGAAAGACACAAGATTCCCGCCTTGTGCCAAAGCTATAAAAGGAGGTGGAGCAGGACAAAGGAGGTAAGTCATGAGAATTATTAGTTAAATTGAAAAAGATGGGGATCAATATGAAAATTGAAAAGTGGATAAGGAACTGGTTAAAGGGAAGACTACAACGGGTCGTACTGAAGGGTGAACTGTCAGGCTGGAAGGAGGTTACTAGTGGAGTTCCTCAAGGGTCAGTTTTGGGACCAATTTTATTTAACCTTTTTATTACTGACCTTGGCACAAAAAGCGGGAATGTGCTAATAAAGTTTGTGGATGACACAAAGCTGGGAGGTATTGCTAACACAGAGAAGGACCGGGATATCGTACAGGAAGATCTGGATGACCTTGTAAACTGGAGTAATAGTAATAGGATGAAATTTAATAGTGAAAAGTGCAAGGTCATGCATTTAGGGATTAATAATAAGAATTTTAGTTATAAATTGGAGACACATCAGTTGGAAGCAACAGAGGAGGAGAAGAACCTTAGAGTATTGGTTGATCATAGGATGACTATGAGCTGCCAATGTGATATGGTGTTTAAAAAAGCTAATGCGTTTTTAGGATGCATCAGGCGAGGTATTTCCAGCAAAGATAAGGAGGTGTTAGTACCGTTATATAAGGCACTGGTGAGACCTCATCTGGAATACTGTGTGCAGTTCTGGTCTCCCATGTTTAAGAAGGATGAATTCAAATTGGAACAGGTTCAGAGACGGGCTACTAGGATGATCCGAGGAATGGAAAACCTGTCATATGAAAGGAGACTCAAAGAGCTTGGCTTGTTTAGCCTAACCAAAAGAAGGTTGAGGGGGGTTATGCTTGCTCTTTATAAATATATCAGAGAGATTAATAATAGGGAGGGAGAGGAATTATTTAAGCTTAGTACCAATGTAGACACAAGAACAAATGGGTATAAACTGGACACTAGGAAGTTTAGACTTGAAATTAGACAAAGGTTTCTAACCATTAGAGGAGTGAAGTTCTGGAACAGCCTTCCAAGGGGAGTAGTGGGGTCAAAAGACATATCTGGCTTTAAGACTAAGCTTGATAAGTTTATGGAAGGGATGGTATGATGGGATAGCTTAATTTTGATAATTGATCTTTGATTATCAGGAGGTAAGTATGCCCAGTGGTCTGTGATGGGGTGTTAGATGGGATGGGATGGGATCTGAGTTACTGCAGAGAATTCTTTCCTGAGTGCTGGCTGGTGAGTCTTGCCCACATGCTCAGGGTTTAGCTGATCGCCATATTTGGGGTCAGGAAGGAATTTTCTTTCGGGGCAGATTGGCAGAAGCCCTGGAGGTTTTTTGCCTTCCTCTGCAGCATGGGGCATGGGTCACTTGCTGGAGGATTCTCTGCAGCTTGAGGTCTTTAAACCACAATTTGAAGACTTTAACAGCTCAGACATAGGTTAGGGGTTTGTTATAGAAGTGGATGGGTAGGATTCTGTGGCTTGCTTTGTGCAGGAGGTCAGACTAGATGATCATATTGGTCCATTCTGACCCTAAGGTCTATGAGTCTATGAGAGAACCCCTAGTTACCACCTGAGATGTCTGCTGGAACTAACAAGGACTGTACCAGGGGCACGGATTGGGCCCAGACTAAGAAGGAGTCTAGTCTGGGAAAGAAGCTTATTGGAACATCTCTGAGGATGAGATATTACCTGTAATCATTTTCTTAATGTATTAGGCTTAGACTTGCTTTTTTTTGCTTTATTTTGTTTGGTGACTTACTTTGTTCTGTTTATTACTTAAATCCTACTTTTTTACTTTAATAAAATCACTTTTGTTTATTAATGAACACAGAGTAAGTGATTGATACCTGGGGGAGCAAACAGCTGTGCATCTCTCTCTATCAATGACACAGAGGGCAGATGATTTATGAGTTTACCCTGTATAAGCTTTATACAAAGTAAAACAGATTTGTTTGGGGTTTAGATCCCATTGGGAGCTCAGTGTCTGTGTGATGGAGATAAGTAACCTGCTGAGTAATTGTAGGTAAAGTCTGCAGCTTTGGGGATGTGGACCAGATCTGGGTTTGTGTTGCAACAGGCTACCGTGTCTGGCTTAACAAGGCACGATTCTGGAGTCCCAAGCTGGCAGGGAAAACTGGCTCAGAGGTAATTTCAGGACGTCAGGAGACAGTCCCAAGGGGATCTCTGTGACTGAACCCATCACACTTCCACCTCAAAGATGAATTTCTACACGTGTTGTTTTCTAGCAGTGTCACACTCACCACATTCTAACAAGAAAAACGTTAGGGCCTCTCAAATTAGGTGACTGTTGATTACTTTCAGTCACTTTCCTTGTAACTAATTACCACAGCACAGTGAGTTTTTGAATTGGGTGCATTGTCAACAGACTCTTGCTACCACATATCCAGTAAAGAGGGTGCAGCTGTTGACTCCAAGCCAAAAAGATAAGCTACATTCCACTTTCTCACAAAGTTTCTCAATCTAACTTCTGTCAAAATTCTCAGAGGAAGGAAGAAAAAAACTGGCACAATCTAGATAGAAGGAACGCATTAGAATTGCACCAAGTGGATGAAGATGTGTAGAAAATCAGTGTGTCTGTATCATACCAGCTTTTTGTAGGAGTGATAAAGCAAGCAAAGGACAGCATAGAAAGATTGACAAAACGATTCATAGCCAAACTCTACAAAGACTTGGACTAATTCTTCCGTTTGATCTGCAGCCGCGTTCCTCAGAGGGCACAGCCACCTCCTGTGCTGAAAACGAATCAGCCTCACCAGAGGAAGTGTGTAGCATGGCCATATGATCCAGTTTACTTAATTTCATGAAGCATCATTATGTGACTGCAAATGATTGCCATTCTACAGTTAAAGAGGCGGTACACGGAAAACAGAAGTAAAGTAACTTCTCACTTAAAGTTGCCCGTATTTCGTTGTTACCTTGCTGATCAGTTAGGGAACATGCTCGTTTAAAGTTGTGCAATGCTCCCTTCTAACGTTTGGCAGCCTCCTGCTTTGTCCACTGCTTGCAGGAAGAGCAGCCCGTTGCAGCTAGCTGGTGGGGGCTTGGAACCAGGGTGGACTGGTAGCCCCCCTATCAGCTCCACCTATCATCTCGCTGCTCCCCTAAGTTCCCTGTGTAGCAGCTGCCAGCAGGCTAACAATTGCAGCTACCCCCCCCCACCACCATGTGCTGCTCCTGCCCTCTGCCTTGGAGCTGCTCTCTGAGACTCCTACTTGCTGTGTGGGAGGGAGGAAAGAGGGGGGCTAATGTCAGGGTGTCCCCCTCCCTCCTGCATCTACACCCCACTTACCCCTGCTCCATTTGGAGCAGGGTGGGGACACAGACAGAGAGCGAGCGCCTGGGGCAGCAGCTGCTCTCTCAACTTCCTGATCCACTTAAAAAGACAATGCACTTAAGAGTGGATCAGCTTACTTAAAGGGTCAGTATGTATTTCTTTCTCTTTCCCCCCCGCACAAGTGTGTCTGTCTCTGTCTGCTATGCTGTCTCCCCTCCCCTCCATTCCTGCTGCCTTGTAGAGCGAGAGGCTACATTAACAACATGTTAATCCTTGAGGGATCAGCGGAGTGCTAGTTCACCATTTAGCACAGGGGTTCTCAAACTGGGGGTCGGGACCCCTCAGGGGATCATGAGGTTATTATGTGGGGGATCGCGAGCTGTCAGCCTCCACCCCAAACACTGCTTTGCCTCAGGAATTAATAATGGTGTTAAATATGTTAAAAAGTGTTTTTAATTTGTGTGGGGGGGTTGCACTCAGAGGCTTGCTATGTGAAAGGGGTCACCAGTGCAAAAGTTTGAGAACCACTGATTTAGCAGCAAGGCATTCCCTGGGAAATATCCCACCCTCTAGCATCGCCACCTCCACAATCATCTTAGCTGTGAACAGTATTAAATTGTTTAAAATGTATACTCTGTGTGTGTGTGTGTGTGTATATAAGTTTTTTGTCTGGTGAGAAACATTTCCATGGAGCCTAACCCCCTCTATTTACATTAATTCTTATGGGGAAATTGGATTTGCTTACATCATTTCGCTTAAAGTTGCATTTTTCAGGAACATAACTACAAGGTTAAATGAGGAGTTACTGTATCTGCCTGCCAGTATTGACATACCGCTGCCATTTTGTGTTTCAGTTCAGAAGCAAAAAAATAGCGAGTGGCTGTTCTTTCCCTCCTGTCTATTTTTCCTTAATCTGAAATAAACCATCCTGACTGAAAAACATGTGCAAGAGATTCTTGTGTTTTCCTAAAGTTAATCACTCTACTTCAGTGGATGCAGCTTTTAGGAGGATGGTGCCTCCTGTTGTCCCAGGCTAGAAGTTTGAGAATTTTTAAATCAACAGGGAGGAAACTTGAATGTATGTGTGTGGAATATACCTCAGTTGTTCCTACAAATCTTCTTATAGGCCAAAATGAGCAAAAATTGAAGCCTAAATTAGGTTTCCGAGTTCCGTATTTAGGTATCTGCATGAGTGGCCTGATTTTTTCAAAAGTGCTGAGCACTAGGAGCTGGTATTGAAGTTGTAGGGAAATACTAAGTGGTGCTTTTGGAAATCAGGCCACTTATTCAAGTGCCTGACTTCAGACATCTTGGAAAAAAATGTGTCTTGGCCATAGCACCGTATTTTTTTTTCTTCCATGTTTTTTCTTTCTCTTTTTCGAGATGGCATCGTTACCTGCTTTATAGATGTGAGAACTGCCAGTATTTTCTGAGGACACAAAAATTTGACTTGCTTTTGCTTCTTCTAGAACTTTCCAAATCTCTCTCTTCCTCCTCTTTCTCCACCCCCCCCCGATGGGGTATGGAGGGAGATGGAGACTGGCGGGTGGGAACAGGGGAGAGAAAGTCTAGAATTCTTTGGAGTCTAATTCCAATCAAATCTGTAGCATATAGGATCTGAAATAGTAACGTTTATTATTGTTCCAGTTGTGTGCGTGCGTGTAACCCATTAAGCAATACTTAATTTAGCTATAAAAACATTATCTAAGAGAAGAGTGAAAGGAGTATGACTCATTTGTAGCTCTGAATTTACCTGTGCCCCCACAAGCTGGAGGCATAAGCCTGAGGGCTGATAGGCGTACGGTATTACCGGACCAAAAATAGCACTTCAGTTACATTCCCCCCCTCCTCCAAAGCTCTCTTATTTCCATTCTTAAACCATGAATGTTTATATGTAACTATTTCCTGCTTGTACTACCTTTCGTTCAGATTCGGGGAATTTTATGATGAAGAGTATGGCACAAGTGCTGTAGTCTGTCTTAAGCATCAGTCATCAATAGGGGTGTGGAAGTGTACTTTTTTTTTTCTTCCCCTTCTCTGTTAGCTTGGTGATGTGAATATATTTAGTAGTAGTATCATGGCATTTAGCAATAATGTATCATAAGATCAGATTTTTATGAATTTTATGGTTTGTATGTAGAATACCGAAAGCTCCCATTCTTAATATACTGTAGAAAAATGGAATGCTAGAAAACTAAAAAATATTCCTTGAGTGGAGACTAGGTGTTGCACTTGTAAAATGTTCAAATGTGGAAAGTTTCAGAGAACTTTTCTGTGCTTCACATCATCCCACTGGTAGCTCTGATGCTGTTAAATTGCTTTTATTTACTGTTTCTTAGTGATCTTCTCTGTGTGCTGATGGCTCCTGTGGGCAGGTACAGAGTAGATGGCTATGCCTATGTCTTTAATTGAATAGATTGTGAACTTCTGCCTGCAGCTGCTGCTATAAATTGGCTGTAAATGCAACATGGTATGTCAGTTTCACTGACCCACTTCAGATGTCATGCCTGAATTGTTTGTGTGTCCAGGATTCATGTTCACATCTTCATTAGAAGCTTGTGGGTTTTTCTTTCTTTTTAAAGTCCACTGTATTTATGGTCATGTATTCTGGAAAGTTGTGTAAGAGTTGACAACCACACAAACAAGATACAAGATTATTGCTAAAGCATATGTGGTATTCTCCTCCACAAGATGTCTTGCAAATTTTAGTCTCTAGGGAACATTATTTTTTACTCTCTTAGGAAGTGTGCCTTGCAGTAGATGTTTTCTAAATATGAAATTTTATATGCTGCTTATTTTGCTCTTCATGTGCTGACTTTCTTCCTATAGTAGAACTTGCTGTGTACAAACTGAAAACTGTCTTCACCTTCCCATTACAACGATTTTATTTTCTTCATGTTTGCTTAATACTTAAAAAAAATATAGCTTTCATAAAGTTTAATGTAATTTAGAAGATTGACTGACTGTTTTAGTGAATAATTCATTCCACTTCATCTATTTTAGGAAGAATTTTTTTAAACCTATCTGAATTCATGTGTTACAGTATTTTAAACAAACTTTTTTGTAATCAGAATGTTCTTGAATGTGGATAGAGCAGAATTGTCCTGTACAAATTGTATTTTTAAGTGACAAGTTATGAAATAATACCTACAAAATTCACAGCCTCCCTGGAGAGTTTTGGCAGAAGTACAAGAATAACCAAGTTGTCAATTCCAAAGGGGGAGATCTTAGGGCAGTGATTGCACATAAGTAATCATCTGGAAGATTGTCCTTCTGTCTTGAGACAGCTGATATTGGAAATATCTAGCTCCAATTTGTTGTTTCATTGGTAAATTCATTAGCGTGTTCATATTGACCACAAATTCCACCTTTTAGGTTGCAGGTAGTAAAATATAAATTTGTTACCCGTATTTTCTAGGACAAAGATAAGTCTTTCTCTGTAAAGATGAAATGCTATTTTAAACAACAATCAAGTAGAAGTGGGTACTGTGCAAGTATTAGTGGGAAATTTTGACAATGTAATCAAAATAAATGATAAGTAATCAGAGCTGGATAAAATTTTGTAAAGTGATGGTGGTGGTGAGAAATATTTCAACCAGTTGTCAGTGTAATATTTCTAGAATTGGAACACTGTCCGAAAAAGGAGAAGTAGATTGTTTTAATTTCATCTTCCTGGATATTTGTGGGTAGTAAGTGTGTGTGTGCATACCTAATTTTGATTGCATTCACTAATACATTCCTCCGCTGCGGCTCCAGGCTTGTGCAGGAGAAGTATTTGTTTTACAGAGAGGTGGCAAACTGCTGGGACTGAGAGAGTGGTGCTGGTATGATTGGCTCTTCTGAATGTCAAAAGCCTAAAAACCACTTAGGACTGGAACTGTAAGTCTGATGAGGAGCAGCAACAGCCCATGTTCCTGATTGGTGGGGTCCTCACAGAAAGGAAGTGATATTTTAGTAGTAAAGCAAAGACTCTGCAGTCCTACTTTTGTTGAAGGATCTTAATCGCATTATTTTCAAATATTCTAAAGATTATTCAATCCGAACTAATTTGCTACATTTTTTATTGATAATTGAGGAGAGGTTCATGAGACTACTGGCAAAACCAAGCACACTGATAGCCTTCAGTGGGGAGTAAATCAAAATAGTATTTGTTCTTAGAGGTAAACTTCATGGCTATTTGCTCTTGGGAATTGGACTGCTGATTTTGAGCAAAACTAAGTAATTTGAAAGCAACTTCTCATTTGGTCATCGTGCAGCTATCATAAAGTTCCACAAAGCAAATTCCGACAGCGTGGGAGGAATAGTGTAATACTGCAATGATGTTACAGGAACAAGCTTTGTGCTGTAGAGGTGCGTGTGAATACTAGTATGTAAATATATTATGAAATTAGTCTGTACTTCTGTATATCACCAGTTATTTTGAAGAACATTTTGAGGTCTGATGTGAGTTTGAATTGTGATGAAAGATCCAGAAAATCTTACTGATACTTGTTGACCACAGAGGAAACATGACTTAATGGTTGGAATCTTTAATTTAAACACTTCCAACAGTCTACTACGATGATGATGATGCTTGTTATTTATATAGTACTTTACATTTCAATAAATCATGCAAACATTAATCATTCATGCAGCGTTAGCACTTGTGACTTACTGAGGGGCAATACCCTGAATTTTATAGATGGATAAAGTGAGACAGACAGCTTCCGTGGGTTGTACCAAGCCATATAGAGCTGTTGGCAGGGCTGGGTTTACAGAACTCCTGAGCTATATCTCCTAATCTCCTGTGCTGATTTCATTAGACTATACTGTCGCTCAGCAAATGAAGACGCATTGTGTCCAGCCATCATTGAGCAAATTCATGTTCTTATAGTAATAACGTGATCGCAGACTATTAACTTCAAACGTACAAAGTAAAAGCCACTGTATCAGCTCAGAAGCTAACAAGGAAAAATTCTGCTAGTCCTAATACCTCTCTCTCTCACCCCTACTCCCACCTTGGGTAATTCTATTTAAAACAGGATATGAGAGGAAATTGCCCTTAGCACACAAATTAATTGAAAAATTGCTATGAATTAACTATCATTAAGATAATTATGCACATAACTATCATCAAGTATGTTTAGAATAGCCTAAACATCAGTGCCTCGTGTGAAAGAAAGACTTTTGTGTGAAACTTCACTTTTTTTAATACATGGGAATGCTACAAGTTCAGAACACTTTGTAAATGGTAAAATTCTTGCGGTTTCTGCTAGTCAAACACCTTACGCTATGACATTTCTATTAGTCATTCTGCTTTTTTGGCCATTAAAAAACCCATGTAGCTGAAGTTAAAGAACTTACGTATTACCTATGTAGAATGCTGTGAGGCAATAGCAGTTCTCCATCTATGTATCAGTACAACATATTTGATTTCACTGTAAGTTTGATCACAGCTTCTTTCCTTATATATAAATTCTTTTTGGACAGGTATTTCACAAGGCTCCAGTACACAATTCTTCACATCTCTCTTTGTTTCCTATTGTACATGAAGAGGTCTGGAATTTGTTTAAAAAATACTTTTAATTCATATCTATTCCAGAGAATTTCAGCCTGTACCTGTGTTCCCAATATAGGGAGTTGCTAGTGTAGGTGGCTTTCCAGCCCTGGCAGCCATTTCAGTGCTCTGAGCAGGGTTATGCTTTTGTGAAGTGGGAAGAGAGAAGGGGGACTTCTTGTAAAAACTCTCTACTGTCAACAGGGACTTGATTAATCAATTCATGGGTGGTTCCCGAACTACTAGTTCCCATAGGTCTTAATGAGAGCCACAGAAGAACATCTGAATACCTCTTCTTAAGGTTACCTTTGTACATTGCTGTGTACTGATGGAGGAGAGGGTAGTGATAAGGGAACTAGTTAAGATAAAATAAACCAGACTCTAACTGAACTAATTCTTTTTTGACGGTACACTTTTAGGCACTAGAGATGGAAGAAACCTAATTAGGTCACCAAGTCCATCTCCTTGTCATAGCAGAATTGTTTATTACGATACATTCCTGACATCTTGTCCAGTTTGACTTAATGTTCTAAGAGACCATTCCAGAGACAGACACATTCCCCTATCATGAGAGCAGGCATATGACTGTGTTCTCTCTTGATTTTTTTTATTTCCCATCACCTCTATATGAATCCATGTACCAGCACTGAATAATTCCTCTCTCTGCTGGGGAGGAATAGACAGAATACTCAGTCTTTGATTTAATGCCTCTGCACTTGGTGGTGCATGCTGGGACCCAAATTGCTGCCATACTGAGGGTACATCTACACTACCCGCTGGATCGGTGGACAGCTATTGATCTATTGGGGATCGATTTATCACGTGTAGTATAGATCCCCGATTGCTCTCTGACTGCTGAACTCCAGCTTGCGAGAGGCGGAAGCAAAGTCGATGGAGCGGCGGCTGTTGATCCGTGCCGCGAGGACGCGAAGTAAGTGATTCTAAGTTGATCTAAGATACGTCAACTTCAGCTACGCTATTCTCGTAGCTGAAGTTGCGTATCTTAGATCCTCCCCACCCCAGTGTAGACCAGGCCTAAGAGAGGTTTTTCCCAAAGCATTTCTGGCCCAAATGGAAGTGAGAAGTGCTAGAAATTTTACAAGAGATCATGCTCTTATGAGGCTTTCACTCCTTTTTCCCAGCTCTGAACAAGTTTAGCTAAAGTCTCCAGACATTTGAATGTTCATCCAAACGTTTTTGAGGTTCACCCTCCTCTGTAATAGATTTATTGCTGATCTTTCTCCTTCTTGCTTTGCTTATTCTCACTACAGTATAAATCTTAACTACTTGTATGGGGATGAAATATAGTGACAGCCTGACAACGCAGTTTTATACAGAATGTTTCATTATGTTGCCTTCTCCAGTGCCCTGCTCTGGAGGCTGTGCCATGTGTGCCAATAGTTCAGGCTAGGAAGCTTGCAGATTTCTCTTAATCAACTTGGCCTGTATGTGACCAGATCAAATGTTGGTCTGTGTGAGCTCATTACACTCACATCCTGTAGCTTGTTCCAAATATTTTGAGGTCTACTTAACACGGATGAGTTCAGCAGCTGCTCTTTTCACTTAGTATATAAAAAATGGAAAATTTGATTGTGGCATTTTTTTCACGCAGATACATTTTTCTCTGGTGTTTTAGATATGTGAGCTTCAATTATATTTGTTCTGTAGTTCAAAATTAGTGTATTTTATGTTCTAGCACTTTGAGCCTTTAGCTTAAGAATAGCAAATTCATTGATTGAATTTAGAGCTGAGTTCTGACCACAACACATTTTAGTAAACTATCCATCTTTGAGGTTGTCTAGTAATAAATGTATATTAAGCAAGTTAGTTTTCTTTTCCCCTCACCTTACATCTTCATTGGAAAAAAATGCTTATTGACCATTGAGATTAATGAAAGTGCCAAAGCTCAAATTTATGATGCCTTGTTTAACATAATAATTCCAAATGTTTTCATGGAGACATTGCGTTCATTCTCTGGAAATTTGTGTTGATATCATGTATTCTTAAGGTTACTTCAACCCATATTGTGAAACTTTCAGTTGGTTGATGCCCACTTTTGGTATGTATACATCTTATTATTTGTAGCTTAAAATGATAGGATTTTTTTCCTCACTGAAACTGGAATCTGGATTAACATATTCCCCATCCCGTTGTGTAAATAGCTTATGGAATATTGAGAAGGTGGTTACTTAAATGTAAATTATTTAGGTTTGCTACAGAGGTGTTTTTTTTTTTTTTTTAAATAATCCCTTAATAATCTTCTACTAGTGTTGCTGTGTCTTTTTCAACCTGCAAATAATTTATGTACTGAAGGGAATTGTCACTGGAACAACTATGTATACCTGTGCAGGTAGGTACCCTATGCAAGATGGCAAAAAAAAATCAGTTTCTTTTTATTTCTCAGTGGGTGACTGAGAAGTGTGATCATTAAAATAAAATGTTAGCTTGTGTTAGTCCATGAAAGTTGTGTCCTCTTTTACCCAAAAATAAAAAATTGCCATTGAAAACGTCAATTGAAGTGATACCTAATTTGGACAAATTCTTTTGCTGCTTTGACAGTCTGCATCTGGATCTGAGAAAATAAATTAGCTTGTAGGCTAAAGCCTCATGAATAGCCTAGTAAAATATCTTCTATACATATTTTTAATAAATCTTAATGTTTTTTCTTAAAATATAGAAAATAATTTTACTGATAACTTATTCAGGTGATGACACCAGATATGTTACAAGCTTAAATAAGAGATCCAGGAACTTGAGAAGGGACACATTTTTAATTTTGTCAGGTTCTGTCTCATGTTAGATGAGGGTATGAATTAGCTCTGAAAGATTGTAATAATGTTGGAAATGTAATATTAAGCTCTGTGTTCTTTAACTTCAGAGTAGGAGATAAACCTGGATTTTGCTTTGGAGACATGTCCTCAGAGTTATTTATTGAGTCTGGCTGTTGGCTATCCACATTGTTTTAGCACTTGCATTTTTTTGAAGTTTTTAAAAGTTGGCAAGCACTGAAATTCATACTAACGTTGTTGTTGCCTTGCATGAGTATGTTTGTTTATACCAAACCTTTATCAAAATAAAATTCAATCCTTCAACTAGATCAGTAGTAAATCCTGTGTATAACATTTTAATCTTAGTTGCACTCTGCATCCTAGCTAGCAGGACTTTCTTGCTTATTCTAGCTGTAAAGCAGACCAAGTGGAAGAGGCTGGAACAGCTTTAGATATCCGTGTACCCACTATTCCTTGAATTCTCTGTGGCTTTCAAACTTTAATCAATATGGAATGAAATAGAAATCAAATTAGTGAGATATGTAACAAAACCCTCCATTTCTTTACATATTTGCTTAGCAGTACTGCCTCTAGCTAAGTAATATTGCTAACAATTAATTATTAGTAGCAATTTACATTGCTACTCTTCTGGAGTCCTTTCAGTCTTTTGTCAGAAAGCCAAGACTGTAAAGAGGCTAAGAATCTGAATGGCTTCCTTCTGGAAACAAATGGGCTTATTGTTATGGACAGTATTTTGTTACAGTTAGTCCCTTTTTATGATGAGAAGAGAAGAAACAGGGTATTGTCGTAAAATGGCTCTGTTGTATATCCATATAAGCTGCTGCTTTGTAGAGGAAGATTGGGAGACTGACTATCTTATGTTACCCTTAAACACACACAAACGCTTCTTATATGAAAACATAGCAAACTAAAGAAATTGTAAAGGCAGGTTCAAAACACATTATGTTTGATATAAAAGCCCCTTGAATAAACTGCTGTTAAATGGACCTAAATCACAGAATGATTTTTTTAGGGAGGATTTGGTTTTTTTAGGAGGGGAGCTAGATTCTTGCAAATTTGAACATTTACTTTGTTTTATAGGTATTACATTGGTTCCTAGAGGCCTGAGCTTTGTTTTGGTCATCAAAGTACAAAGGTATAGAAATATTTATGTTATGGTAGAATGTGGAGTAGGAGTCAGATTTTTGAACTGTCCTGAGTATTTTCTTGTGGTGATAGAATGATTTTTATGTCTGTTTGTTTATATATTAATTTGCCTATTTAAACATCAGACATATGTGCATAAACTTTTAATAGGTTTGTCTGAATTGTTTGTTTCTTAGTAAACTGTTAATCCACTTCAACATTTTCTAATGCACTTTACAACAGGTTTAACTTGTGGACAGCATTAAGGGAAAATACTGGTCCCACTTATGTAATAATAGAGTAATAAAAATGTAAATAGTTTTATTATTCAGCTGTCTGGTAAAGGCTTCTCCTGTTTTGGTGTTTGTAGTAATGCGGGACTCATCCCTGTGGCGCCTCCTGCTGGTTGTCTCTGGGAATTTGCTCGTCCAGCCTCCAGACCACCCTGTGCAGACCGGTGTCCCGCTTGCTGCTGGCCCCTGTGTCCCTCCCTGACCCGGTGCCCCATTGTCTGGGGTGCTGTCCCCTGGCCATACACCTCTCACTTTCAGGATCTCCCTTCCCCAGGGAACCCACACCCACTGTCCCCACCTCGCCTCAGTATGTGGCGACTGCTAGTCATCATTTAGCCCCTTCGCCCTGGGGCAGACTGCAGTATCAGCCTACTCATCACCAGCAAGGTTGGGTTTGGATCTGCTGCCTTTGTCTACCCCAGGCTGCCCTCTGCAACCCCCAGTACCCATTGGCCTTCTGCTAGGCTGCAGCCTGGGGCTTTCCAGGCTGGAGCTCCCCAGCTCCTCTGTCTTTCCCCATCCCTGCTCTGCTCAGGTCCCTGCAGCCAGGTCCCTCCCTCGCAGAAGCTAGAGGCCTCTTTCTTATAGGGGCCAGTTGGGCCTGATTGGAACGTGGCCCTGCTGCGGCTGCTTCCCCAGTCAGCCTATTAGCTGCTTTTAGGGTGACCAGATGTCCCGATTTTATTGATACAGCCCCGATTTTTGGGGCTTTTTGTTATATAGGCTCCTATTACCCCACACCCCATGTCCCGATTTTTCACACTTGCTGTCTGGTCACCCTAGCTGCTTTCCCTGCCACAGCCCTCTCCCAGGGCTGTTTTAAGCCCTTCAGGGCAGGAGTAGAGTAACCACCCTGCTACAGTGCTCTTTCAAGGAGTGAAGCTGAGTAGAATAATATTAATAATGGTTAGCTTTGTTGGAATCTTGCTGTGATCCTAGTATGCTTCTGTGCACTATAACAGCCGTTGCAGACTAGAAAGATAGGGCCATCATACAGGAAACAGAGGGAGAGGAATGTCTTGCTTAAGGTTCACTTCCTGTAGATGCCTTCCTTACACACCTCTTTATTCAGGCATTCACTGATTGTAATGTTGTGTAATGTAATGTTAAATGATATTTTGAGAGCACTTTTGTGTGGTCTTAAGTTTACTCAATTTCTTTACTTTTTTAAAAAAAATGTGAGTTTAAGGTTAGTGAGATTAGACCAATGGACGTATTGGTATTGCAAGACGATATGCATGCTGCAAGGTAAGCCCAGTGGGCTGGAAGGAGTTCTGATGAATTCGCTTCTCAAAAACACAGCAGTGACTGACTCTGAAGGCTGTCCTGTTCTCATCTGGCCAAATGACTGCTATGAAGAAAGCTCCTGAGGACGGACAAACTAATGCAGGGAAAGGAGGACTAGTTCCATTGCTTCTCATAGACTTTAAGGCCAGAAGGGTTCATCATGATTATCTAGTCTGACCACCTGCACATTACAGGCTACAGAACCACACCCACCCACTCCTGTAATAGACCCCCAACCTGTGGCTGACTTAAAGACTTCAAGTTAAAGAGAATTCACTATTTACACTAGTTTAAACCTGCAAGTGACCTGTGCCTCATGCTGCAGAGGAAGGCAAACCTCATCTCCACACCCCCCCTCCCCAGGGTCTCTGCCAGTCTAACCCTGGGGGAAAATTCCTTTCTGACCTCAAATATGGTGATAAGTTAGACTTTGAGCATATGGACGAGACCCAGTAACCAGACACCTGGGAAATAATGCTTTGTAATAAGTCACAGCTCTCCTCATCTAGTGTCCCATCACCGGCTTCTCTTATTGATGAGAGGGAGGAGGGAATCCAACTGGTCAGTCCAAACTCACTTATGTTCCCCTATTTTTTGCTTCCTGTTCCAACTGAAGCTTTTTAGTCATATGCATTAATATTCAGTAGTATTTCAGAGACAAAGCCTAAGATTTTGAGTCCCCGCATTTGATCTAAGTCCACTGACTGTTGATTGTTTCTTATCTTCTGACCTTATCAACTCCTTAATCAGTGTGAACCAAAACAAACAAATTGAGAGGGAGTTAGAGGAGAAGCACAAATGTTTTCTTCTTTCTCTTTGTTGCGGCACTTTCCCAGCACATAACCAGGCTATTCTCATAACTTTGCTGAATCCCCTGAGTGAATTGTATTTATATCCAGTTAATCCTCTGTGTTTTACAATTGCACTCTGGAAGCCTCAAAAATAAACTATGAAGGTGCTCTCCAGAGTGCCCAAGATTTAGTCAGGGGTATATAGTACAAGTCACGGACAAGTCATGGGCTGTGAATTTTTGTTTACTTCCCATGACCTGTCCATGACTTTTTTTTCCTAAAAAATCTGTCATAAATGTAAAGGGAAGAGTAACAACCTTCCTGTATACAGTACTATAAAATCTCTTCTAGCCAGAGGCACCAAATCCTCTTACCTGTAAAGGGTTAAGAAGCTCAAGTACCTGGCTGGCACCTAACCAAAAGGACCAATAAGGGGACAAGATACTTTCAAATCTGTGAGAGGGGAAAGGCTTTTGTTCTGTCTGTTCCATGAGGCTTTGGCTGGATCAAGATCAAAGAAACAAGCAATCCAACTCCTATAGAGTTAGTAAGTATTTAGCAAGGAAATGTGTTAGGTTTACTTTTATTTTGGCTTGTGAATTTTCTCTGTGCTGAGAGGGAGGTGTATTCCTGGTTTTCGTTTTGTAACTTTAAAATTTTGCCCAGAGGGAAACAACCCTCTGTGTTTTGAATCTGATTGCCTGTGAGATTATCTTCTGTTCTAATCTTACAGACGTACTCCTTTCACATTTTTTCTTTAATTAAAATTCTTCTTTTAAGAACCTGATTGATTCTTCATTGTTTTAAGATCCAAGGGTTTGGGTCTGTGTTCACTTGTACCAATTGGTGAGGATATAGTCTCAAGCTTCCCCAGGAAAAGGGGTGTAAGGGCTTGGGGGAATATTTGAGGAAGGTAGGGCTCCCAAGTGGCCCTCCCAAAATGTTTGTTTAAATCACTTGGTGGTGGCAGCGTTACCTAATCCAAGGTACAAGGAAGGATTTGTTCTTTGGGGAGTTTTTAACCTAAACTGATAGAAATAAGCTTGGGGGGCTTTAATGTGGGTCCCCACGTTTGTACCTTAGAGTTCAGAGTTGGGAGGGAACCCTGACAATACCCATAACTAAATCTCAGACTTACTTATGGGTTTATAATCTATGTTACCAGCTTCCGCCAGTCCTTCCTGAGTCACATGATTTTTGGCTGAGGCTGGAGCCAATCTGGTGGTGGTCTGAGAAGCTCCGGCCTTCATGCAGAATTTCAGCTGTGCCTGGGGAAACCTTCCTCCTTTCCGCCCCCGCTTTGCCTACCTCCTGGGGCAGAGCAGCCATTCCAGAGCCAACACCATTCTCACACGAGGGAAGGAGGAAGGAAGGAGAGACATTCTAGTAGCTCAGAGCAGCTCTGCTCCCTCCTCCTCTCCTCCTGTGAGCAACGGGAGGGCTCTGCTGTGCCACCTAGCCTAGGAAGGGGAAGAGGAGGGTGAAGAGCCACTGGAGCTACAGGAGGAGCAGAAGTGTGGCTGGAGGAGGGTTGGTTGGAGAACAGAATTACCATATATACTTATTCATAAGCTGAATATTTTTGGTAAAAAAGTGACGCATCAAAGCGCAGAGGTCAGCTTATAAATGAGTCTACAGCAAAATTTGATGATTTAAAACTCTATGGAATCATTGAGTTGAATATCTAATACATTGTCGTTTTTGTTTACCTTGAGCGTCTGCAGGCGTAGAGCCTTCAGCTCCCTGTGGCCGCGTTCGCCACTTCCCGGAGCTCTCATTGGCTGGGAATGGCGAACCACGGCCACAGGGAGCTGAGGGGCTCCGTGCCTGCAGACGCTCCAAGTAAACAAAATGTCCCGACCTGCCAGCGACTTACGTTGACGAGCCAGGATCCAAATTTTTCCAACTCCTGAAATATAGGGTTGGCTTATGAAAGGGTCATGCAGTTTTTGCTATTTTTACCTAACCATTGGCTTATAAACAAATGACCTAATGAGCGAGTAGATACGGTAATTCCTGAGCAGGGGGCGAGCAGATGTCGGGGCGAGAGCTTCTTCAGTGTGGAAATCTCTCCCCCACCCCCGGGGGCTGTGTCTTCCAAAATCAAGAAACAATATCCAATGAAGTGGGTATTCACCCACGAAAGCTCATGCTCCAAAACGTCTGTTAGTCCATAAGGTGCCACAGGACTATTTGCTGCTTTTACAGATTCAGACTAACACGGCTACCCCTCTGATACTTAAAAAAAATTATTAGTTTTAGGACAGTCTTATCATTTTTTGGGAGTGTGAGGTGTGATTTGTGAACCTTTGGGTATTTCAGGGCAACAGTGTCAAATCACAGTGCTTTGTTTGAAGATAAAAGGAACACCTACTCGGAGAGCTGTTGGACTGTACAACATTCAGGCATGCTGGTGTTCTAGCAAATTTCTTGCCTGGTCTTCTAGGGTTGCTAATTAAAAACCCATTTTAATCAAGAATGTTGATTGGAACAGTGGATGCAGATGAGGTTTGACAAGCCCATTTTGAAAGCAAGAACATGCTATCTACTAAATCTCAAAAGGTGCAAATGAAATAATGGAAGTAATATGCTGCCATGGCCTCATACACAAACATACACTATGATCTCAGTGGGGATTGAATCCCAGACCTTTAGCACTGCAAATCCAATTCTGCTACTCAATCTGAAGGAGAACTTCCTTATCTGTGAGAAAGGTAAGTAGGTGTGTGGTTTTTGGGACCAGCCATTATGAGGAGGAGTCATGATCAGATGGATAAAGCCACTCGAATAGCAGGAAAATGTGTTATATAAACTCTTCCCTGAATCTGAGCACAGGAGATGAAATCCCAGCAAGGGTGCCATTTTGTAATGATCTGTGGCTGCCTGCACTTTTGTCCATGGTAGATTGATTTAAATTGCTGATTTAAATCAGTAAACAGGAAACATTAATTTAAATCATCAGTTTTAATTGTGTTTTGTATTTGTATGTTTGTTTTTCCTAAAGAAAGGTTGATTGTCATTAGTTGGTAAATATTTAAATATATTGATTTGCAACTAAACATAGCTTATGCAGTAAAGTTGGGGCTTTATTTTGTTATCCAAGAGGATACACTATATACGCATTTATTTAAGCCATTTTATATCTTAATTTACATTTATTTGGATTCTTACCTTTTATATCTTTATGTTAGAAAATGGTGAATGATTAATAGTTTTATTTGCAACTTGTCAGCCTTTTATTTGGATGGAAACTGGAATTGAAAAGTGCACAAAAACATTTTAATTTTTTTATTAAACTAGTTTTAAATCTTAAATAAAGAGAAAAAAAGTTTATCAAAAATCTTTTGCATTTAAGACTGATTTATTAAACAGAGGAAGTATGATCTGTAGTTAGTGAATTGAACTGATTGTTTCTGGTCACCCCAGGTCCTTCAAGGTTTTAGAGCTAGTAGATCTCAGGCTTGCTCACCTGATTTTTATTAGTAGATTGGAAGAGGAAAACAAGCTTTCCTGCTTCAACTCATAATTGGTTTCTTAAATTTCAGTGAACTGGTCTTTGAATTGAGCTAGATGAATAAACCGAAAGGAAGAAAATACTGTATTCTCTCTCTACCTTCAGAAAAGGCTCTTGCTGTCAAAAGCTGCTTAAGCACTTGAACAGACTCTGATTCCAGGTAGTTAGCCAGTGACTTCCACCATTTCAGTGGTTTGGCTTCCTTAAAAATTTTGTAGGAAACATGTACTCCTTGAATATTTTTAGTGTTTTTAATATAAATGATTTTAATAGATTATAAGAAGTTTAGGCCTTAAATTTGAAACTGATAAAGTATGTTAACTTTAAAGAGGTTTATTTTTTTTCTAAAT
This sequence comes from Gopherus flavomarginatus, assembly GCF_025201925.1. NCBI lineage: Eukaryota > Metazoa > Chordata > Testudines > Testudinidae > Gopherus > Gopherus flavomarginatus. The sequence goes on along the minus strand of NC_066617.1, from coordinate 197,548,749 downwards.
ATTCTTTTTTTTAAATCTTTTTTTTTAATCCATCCTGCTTTGATTAGCTAGGGGATAAATCTGGCACTTCCATTACTAGAGTATAAGCCCCTGCCAGGCGAGATTGCGATGTCGTTCCATGGTCGTGTGTATACAGACACCATGGTCTAAACTGTGAAAAGTCCCCCCGCTGGTGACCGTAGTGTCTTTGTTACTCCTGGGGGAATTCTGTGCCAAAAAATTAATTTTTTTTTCGTAATATTTTAAAATTCTGAAACAAAATTCTGCATATTTTGGCAACAGTATATAATCATATCAGTTTCAAATATTTTGTGGTTTCTTTCACAATGCCTATCAGCAACTACCGTATGTCTTTAACAATAAAGACAGATGCACAAAAAATCCCCCAGCAAAAGACAACTCAGTTCCTGTTTCACTGCCCCTCCCAGCCCAGCAGGGGGGCCGGAGACCCACACCCTTTTTCCCCCCAGAACCTAGCTTTGGCCCTCCCACCCCCAACCCGGACACTCGCTTCCACTCCCCACCATAGGCCATGATCCAGGAGAAACAGCCTGATGCTTGGTCCCAGGCTTGTGTGGAGTTTCCTGTACTCTGCCTCCTTCCTTCAGAGTGTGCTGAGAACTGCAGCTGCCTGGAACCCTCCACTTTTCCCCCACCCCCGACATGTCTTTTGTTTGCAAGCTGGGCTCCACTGCGTCCAGCAGCCCCTAATGGTGGCCAGCAGCTCTGCAGCCTGTTTCTATGGGAGGAAAAGAAAATTCTGCATTGTGCAGTGCCGCAGAATTCCCCGAGGAGTAGTTTGTGTAGTTTGTTTAGCATCTCAGATTGTTTTTGATTGAGCTGTACACCCGTCATATATGACACCTTGCAAAAAGGCATAATTTTTTTGCTATTCCCACTCATGTACAGAAATAGAATAAATGGAAAGGTTTGGTTAGTGAACCTGTTATTAAACTAGTTGCTGTGTTAGTTATAGTGTGACTGAGGAAGTGAAATACAGTTTCATGCTTTCATTTAGCTATTCTAAGCTTTTGAGGTAAGTATATTGGGAATGAAGTTCTTCCTTATATGGTGGATCTTGCATGAAATTGTTTTTAACACTAATCTGAGCAGATCTGAACCCAGAAGGCAATCTTAGTATTTTATTTCTCTCCCTTCATTCTTTCACTGCTTCCAGAAATAACATTTGTATATTGCTGCCACTATAAATTCTTATTCTGCTCGTGAGCCAGTGGAGAGGCTCAATTTGTCAGTGGTTGAAATATCTAATTGTATGATGTAAGTGGGTTTATGGTGCTCCAGTGTATTCAAGATCAGTTGCTTTTGATGATTTTTTATTAAATAGCAAGATTTCAAGTTTATTTTTAAATGGGATTAAATGAGTTTCGACAATGCATGTCTCCACAATCAAAGTGTGATCTGAAATGGAGATAAAACCAGTGGCATGTTTGTATATATGTGAAAGAGTCATTGTTTTTATAGACTTCATAATCAGATCAAGATCTTGTGACTTGGCCACTTCTGAAATCTTGCAAAACAAATGATTAAATAAATCCTGTTGTTCTGGTTAGAAAATATAAGGATTCCATGACGTTTAAAACACACTCCCTTCCCCCAACATTTAACCATTCTACCATGGAGAGTGGGAAAAAGCATGTACTTTAAACTATCCAGGAGACATTACTTTGAAGAAATGCCAAGGTTGTGGATAGCATACACGAGGATGTTGCATATGTGGAAGTTAGATTTAGAACTAGTGGGAAAGACAAACTGTTCTTTAAACAAACATGAAAACATGTTTTGTAGAAACAGACTTCCTCGGTATGTCCTGCTCTTTGTGTGATTACTTATGCAATAGATGTTTGCCAATGCTAAGAGAGACAGGAAAAAATCCCCATGTGTTAATTTACCAGTATTTAATGCTTTTCTTAAACCTTGGATTAGCTCGTTGTATGTTGCTTATTGTGCTCTAACACAACAGGAGTGACTCTCTTCACTTTTGGAGTAAGCTTTTCTTATGTTAATGCAACTTCAGATAATTGAATGATGTCTTTGTGCATTACTTTGACTTTCTTTCCCTTTCATATTATTTGAAAACAATTTTTTTAAATTTTTTTTTAATGTAAAAGTCCACATTTTCAAATGAGTCCACTCAGAGTTTTGAAAATGCCCATCTTAGGCACTCCGGGTTTCCTGATGTACATACATCAGGAAGTCTGTGTACTTATCTCGGAGTCTGTGTGTCAGGACGTTTGCCTGACTAAATTAGAAGTCCACCTTAAACCCAGGCTAAACAGTGTAAAATACACTTTAAATTTAGACCAACCAAAAGAAATCTCATAGTAAGTGTTTTATATCATGACTGCCGTGCTCATGACTAGTATAAAATTTAGGTGTTAGATTATTAGTCATTGTAAAGTGTCTTGTTTTTGTGGATTGTTGTGTCTAGCTTTCTCACTTTGAGTGAAGAAGTAAAATCTCATTTTTTCACGTAGCCACAGTAGTATAATGCTTTTGTTCTCAATATGGTGGTAATGTTGCATTAACATGAAAATTATAATACATGCTAGCTTTACATTAAGTTGGTAGCCCCTCATATGCAGAAATCAATTTTTCTTCTTTTTTTCTTTTTTCTTTTTTTTAGATCGCTATTCTAGGTTTCTTTTAAATGGCCAATCCACAACCTAATCAACAATTATTAACCAACTTTTGTTCCTGACAAAAGGAAGGTGTGATTCATGAGTGCTGATAAGAGAGAACACTTCATTTCTGTGCCTTAGCCATTGGCTAATGGGTCAGTTACAAAATGTTCTGTCATGCGATGGTATAATTTCCATTAACTCCAGTAGCCGCTCTTAGGCTTGGCTTTATTGAAAGATTGTTGCACGTATCACACATGTATTGTGTGCTTTCTTGCCCTCTAATTGAAGTGGCCTGGCTTCAATCTCTAACAAAGAGCAACAAGTAACTTTTGTCGTGCAGATAACTCTTTGGTCCCACTCCTCTCACAAGCACAATATTCATAAAAAATAATATAGGCCGTGTAACTGTTTGTTAGGGGGAGAACAGGACCTACAGAAGATCATGTGGATGTGACAGCCTCCATCTTGGCTAACACCAGGGATTCAACTGAACCCCTCCAAAACTGAAAGCCATGAGGGTACACCTTGATCTAAGAAGCCACGCTGTCAAGCTGTGAACTTTGGCTTCTGTTCTTAATGGATTGGGCTTAATTGGGGCCATGTAACCTGCCTTGGCCTGTGGGTTACACTGGAGTTATCACTGTCTTGTTTCTAAACATGTCAACAGGCTTCACGATGGAAATCTATAGTAGTGCATCGAAAGGTGAGTTGAGAGATTTGAACACTAAAAACTTGCTAAAAATATCTTTCATTTTAAATGTACTGTGATTGCATGTCACACCCAGTTATTTTAACCTTATTGAAGCTGTGTGGCATACACTTGTATCATTGCTTATAATACTGTAAATCAGCTATTTACTTACGTATCTTGGGCTGGACTATGCCTAAGGGTATGTCTTTGCTGCAGAGTTAGCCTGAGTGATTGGCATCCAGGAGTGAGCAGCCACCCTGCAAAGCCATGCCTGAGTTACTGGGTCCTTACTGGTGCCGCATACCCCTGTGTGTGTCACTAGGACTTCTTGGGGCACATCTCATGGTTCTTTGTGCTGCAGTACGCTGAGCTGCCCCTTGATGATTCATTCCCAGTGAATTGAGGGAGAATTTGTTTTTCCTGGGTGCACAGGGAGAAATATGAGAAGTCCTTGGAAGACTAACCACAGTTGAGTGGTTTAGCCTATATCCTCACTGCAAAGTAGGCAGGTTACCAGCCTGAGTGAAAGCTGAACCTGGGTTCTAACCCATACCCACCCAGCTGGGCCAGCTAGCCCAGGTTGAAAGCACCACTTACCTCAGATGAGAAGTTTGTGTGTATGGATGGGAGCAAGGGTTAGGGTCCACACCTGAGTAAAAGCCTGGCCTAACAATGCAGGGAAGACATACCTTAAGACAGAGGTTCTCAAACTTCATTGCACCGTGACACCTCCCCAGGAGAGGGGACCAGAGCCTGAGCCCTGCTGGTGGGGGAAGGGTGGACACAAAACTGAAGCCTGATCCCCACCTCCCTGGGTATTGGGGCTTGGGCTTTGAGCCCCAGCAAATCTAACATCAACCCTGGCGACCATATTATAAGGGGTGAAGGTGGCACTAAGTCACCGTTGCGCCATCTTAGTTTTGGGCTCTTTTGGGGGCCGGATCAGCCCTGGGATAATTTAAGGAGGGTTGCCTTTGTTATTACTGCCTGTCTCTGCCTACCAATGGATAGAAGCCCACCCAGAATTTTTGCAGTGCTGCATGCTGCAGCCCTGACCTTCCTTTCTTTTCCCGCCTATTACCCTGTCTCTGCCATGCCCCATATGCTAGGGATGTGAGAGAGACTTCTAAAGACAGTTTGTGGCTTTTCCCCTCATTTCTTTTGCTGATGGGAATCTCCCTTGGCTGGGGCTTTATGCTTTTCACCTTTACTGTGTGCACAAGGCAGAAACGGGGTGGGGATGAGAATCTCAGCCCTTTATTATTCAGAATTCAACATCAGCCAAGAGTTTATCAATTAAAATGTGTGGTGTTGTATGTGCTAGCAGTACTAGTTCTGTTTATTGTTCAGCATAACTGGTGGTGAAACACAACTATCTAAACAAGTATAAAAGGCTCCAAATCTTGGGTTTGAAGATATTTAAAAAAAAAAAAAAAAAAAAGCACACCAATCACTTCAGAGTAAATAACTGTCAGTTAAAGGGACATCCTGGGAACAAGGTGTTTTGCAAGTTGGGTGATTGCTGAACCATTTGAACTACAATCTAGTTTACAACAGACTTTTAATTACATATTGTCTAAAGCAGTTTGTGAGCTCTCTAGGAAGGGGACTTGGGGGGAGGTGGGTCTACTGCGGTGTGGCCCTAATCTTTGTTTGGAGTCCGTAGGCACTACCGCAGTAGAAACAATGTATAATAAACATTTCTCCATTTTCACTGCACGCTGTGATCTAGGCAGTCTGAAATGCACATTGGCACCCGCAATACCTGTTTCTCTACCATCTCATAATTAATGATTAGAAATGAGGTTGCTGAATTCCCATTGTGAGACATCATTAGTGTTCTGTGGGATTCTGCATAATGGAACTGCAGTCACTGTAACCAAGTAGGGATTTCTTCCCTCTGTGATAGCAGAACATGTGAGCTCTTTCACAATAACTGGTTCTCATTAAGTCAATAAAACTGAAAAATGTGAGGTGGGGGAGGAGGGAACTGTGTCCTGTTTGAGTTTGGCAACAGAATGCTACAGCTGATGAGTTTCACAAGGATGAGCTGTGATATTACTCATTCAGATTACTTTGAACATGTAAAACCCCATAAACAACCATTTGGAGGTATTTAGAAAGAGATGTACAGTGTACAGCTCCAAAATCACATAAACATAAAATTGAATTTTCATTATGAGAGAAAACTGATGATCTTAATTTTTCACTTGATTGTCTACACCTGATTTAGTGCACTTGCAAGTAATGAGCCTGCACTTACTTGCCCATTATTGTGGCTTTCCATATTGACCAGTCCTCTTGCAATCTTAAGTGTTAACCTATTTATCAGTTTCTTCACATCTGATAGTACTGAGAGTGATATTTTTCACTTTACGGCATCTTAAGTATCTGAAAGCATTTAAAAATCCATCCTAACCTTTACTTCATAAAATCTTGTTAAACTCAATCATTGCAAATTTCTTGGTAGGTCCTCTGGTAAGTTGCAACATTACTTAGGGTACATCCAGACTACCCGCCATATTGGTGGTAGCGATCGATTTATCGGGGATCGATATATTGCGTCTCATCTAGACGCGTTATATCGATCCCCGAACGCGCTCCCCGTCGACTTCGGAACTCCACCGGAGCAAGCGGCGGTAGTGGAGTTAGCGGGGGAGCTGCGGATGTTTATCCCGTGCAGTGAGGACGGGAGGTAAGTTGGAATAAGATACTTTGACTTCAGCTATGGTATTCCCACAGCTGAAGTTGCGTATCTTACATCGACACCCTCCGACCCCCCCAGTGTAGACCAGGCCAAACATTCCTCCCAAGCCTTTCATTCACATTAGTGTAGGTGTGTTCCTTTTCCACTGTAGTCAGAAGAGGGGGAGAACCACCAATTTAACAGGGTGGTGTGTAGCTAACCAGGGCCCTGGGTTCCTGTCACTCCAGAAAAGAGATTTCTCTGAATTTTTTTGTTTCCTGACTTAACTCATATAATAGTAACTTTCTTTTCCCCTATACTCCACTCTAAATAGGAAACCTTTGTGCAAACAGCTGTTTACTGTAGGAGCTGTATGTGCTGTCCTAGGAAAGTAAAAGTTCTAAGATATCTCATGTAAATTGTCCTGGGTTCCAAAGAAATTCACACTGTCCTTGGCTAATAATGGACTTGAAATGGATTAATGTGCTTGTCAAATGCCAGTAATTCTGGGCGGGATCCCAGTACTTCATTCTTATCAATATTTATAAACTTAATGCCTACATCATCTGTCCCTCAGAGATTGTGCAATGTTACCTGGAATTGACAAGATTTCAGTATAGAATTACATTAGGGTTATACCTGGCCCATGTACCATTGCAGATTATTTGGGAGTAGGGACCGTTTGTTTTTGTTTTTTAAACACCTGTGCATTGAGCCTAGCACATTGGGGCCTCACTCGCTAATTTGGGTTTCTGGACCCATACCACAATATAAATAATAGTTGTGGCAGTCCCTTGTAAGCAAAAGGACATAGCTAGTGTGTATGGTTTGACCTGACTGATTTAACCAATCATTTAAAGAGGACAGACAGAGTTATATGGAATACTTTTGGGGGCATCAGGAATGGTAGTGGAGGACAGAAACTCCTGGAACTGATTTATTTAAAGGCTATTGGAGTCACCCAGAAGAAGGGTGAGGTTTTCCTATTAGAGGCTGAGATTGTGAAATGGAAACAGTCTGAATTACGTCGTTACCTGAGAGTTCCTTGTCCAGTTTACCTGAATTGATGATCTCATGACAACAGGACCCAACTCAGGGTAGAACTTTTGTCAGAAGACTTAACACTCCTATATCCCCAGCCTTCTACCTCAAATAAATGTGATTTTTCTAGAGGGCAATGTGCAGAAATACTCTGAAAGGAAGTGCTGTCATGAAGCCATGAGAGGACTTCTGTAGGCGTCGTGTTGATATGAGGAAGAGCATTGAGTAAGATCTGTTTTATCCCCAGAGACTGAAACTGTGTATGGCAATGTTGACTCTGTATGAGAAGGATTATCAAAACTACTACTTGCTGTTCAAAACACTTTTCCTAGCTAGTGTCAAAGGGCAAGATAATACAGAAGTACAAACCTCTCTTTAGTTGGGATCAGCTGAAGCTCGTCTCCAGTACGGCATTTCTTGGCCTGGGGGAACATGACCCACTCTAAGCAGGTGCCAAGATCTTTCAAGAAACTGCTCTTATTTGGATCTCAACCAATTACTGTTATCTTTGCGAGGCCCATGGGGAGCTACTAGGTGGTGTGCCACTTCTCTTATGCTCTTGGATGCACAATCTAGTTGCTCTTGTATCAGTTATGGAGCAGTGGTGTTAATAGCTCTCTGAAGCTCAGGTAGAACTGAAAGGGTAGCAATGTCCTATTCTCTTTCTCAAGGTGGTGATGGCCATTTATACTGTTTACCCCCTTTGACCCAAGTGGTTAGCCAAATTTTGGGTGTTGCAGGTTGTTCCATTAAGAGAAGAAACTGATGGTAGTATTTTCTTTGATACAATCTTGTTTACTTACAAAGATTATATATGAAGTTCTGTTTCCCTGAACACAAGGAGCTGTGCAGGGAACTGTTTCTTTGCTTGCTGTTCTCAGCCTGCTTTTCCAGACAGCATACTGTACCTAAAAGCTTGCCTTAACTTTCTCTCAGGACCACATTACTATTACTTCTGTTGTTCTCTACTCAGCTTCCTCCTTGCTTTTGTGTCTCTCTTCTGAATTACACACAGTCTCTCACTCAATAAATACCCACCAAAGACCCTGACCACATAGCTCAAGATTCCTGAGTGGGCTTGGTTGTGCCTTTGTTTTGGCTGGAGACATGCACCTGTGTTTGGAGTGGAGGCGCTTAGCAGTTTCAGTCACCTGATTACAATGGCTTCTTTATATGTATCCTGAATATGAGGTGTGCATTGCACTGAACTCATAACAAAAAAGTTTAACCCAGTTGATCACTGTACTAAACTCTGAATTCTTCCTAGTTTTTATCATGAATCTTAAGGCTGCCAAGGAGGGTGTAGCACTGTCTCATAATCATCATGGCGTTCAAAACATTCATCACGACACAGGCCGTGTCTTCCCTAGAAAAAAAATTGTTTCCTTAATTCGAGTTAACTGAGGTGAAAAGCTAGTCAATTAGTAGCTTTCACATGAGCTAGCAGGTTGAGTTGAAGAGTTTGGGTGGAGACTAGTTTATGTGAAAACTACTGCTTTATCTCCACTAGGATTTTACTGAGATCATTGGTTATCTCACTGTAGAAAAACGCCACCTTTTTTCAAGTGAAGATAAAGCCTTTCTGATTTTCTTCTGGGGTCCAAACAGAACAATGGCACATACATTTTGCAATTGCTAATCTGTAACTCTGAGGTATTCTAAAAAAAATACTATTGTCCTATTCTTAATTAAGATCTCTCTCTCGCTCTCTCTCTCCATGAACTGTAGCTGCTTTATGAGTCAAAAATAGGAAATCTTCTGTGGAGGAACTGTGTGAAGCAGCTATCAAAAAATACCACATGCTGGATACAGGTTTCAGATCCCAGAAAAGGAGTCCCATTTTTCTGATCAATCAAAGTGTGTGAATACCTTTCACTGACAAGTCAAAACCTGGAAGTGTTCTCATTACCATAGAAGCCCGCAGTTTAGCCCCTTTCTCGCATTGTGTCAAATGCTGTGCTGAGCATGTGCAACTTTTATAGATGAATTCTGTTCAGTCAATTTTCAGTCTAAAACTTCTATGGTAGTATTCCATGGACCTCAGGGTGAATTTTGAAAGGAGTCCACACGTTCATTCTAAATTTTTTAGGTTGTCCGCAAATGAAAAAAGGTTGAAAACCACTGCTTTAAGATGTTCGTCAAGGTAGATGATTAGTACTTACTGTGTCCCTTATCAGTGGGTCTTGTATTCCTCCTGCTTTCCTTCCCTTTTGTAGTGCCTGCTGGAGATTGGTACTCACGTTTCATCGGTGTACATTGTGAGCAGCCAGGCTACAGAAAAGATACGCGTATGTTTTCTCCTGCTAAATTATTCCAGTCATGCTGCTCTTTAGTTTAATCTTGGTAAGGGGCTTTTCCCCAAATGTTGAGGTGGTTATGCTGTTCATAATTAAAGTACCAGTTCTGGAAATTCTTACTTGACCTGGTGAAAAAGAGGGCGGCTTAAGCCAGTTGTTTGTTCCAAATAAAAACAAACTCATAGGAGCTTCTGTTTATTGGTTCTGTTGTATGACTGTCATTTTGTCTCCATTGGAGTGACTGAGGTCACACAAAAAATTAGTAAGAAGTTATTTTCACAGTAGATTTTAAAACAATATGGATCAGAGCTGTTCCGCTCCAAGTCATGGGTTTAGATTTGATACAGAGACATTGAAATATGTAGCCATTTGATGACCAATATGAAATGAGTTGGTCTCAGTCCAATTTCTTAGGAACAGAAATAACATCACAGAATTAACCAACACAACTGGAACTGTTATTAGCAGACATATGAAGATTTCATGGATTTATAGACCAGTCCATTTTACAACAGGAAATATTATTTTAAAATAGAGTTGAAGCTTCCCCTGGGTTGAGGTAATTGTGCGGGAATTTTGTATTGCCACTGTCTCTGGGGACCTGTTGTCTAATTTTGGGATTTTTTAATGCTGATAATCTGGGGACTAAGTAATATTTTCTTTTTTCTTAAATATTTGCTGGAGTTCAGGATTTGTCAGAAGTGCTGTAGCATGCTATAATTGCAACTTGGAATACAGTATTTAGGGTCATGAGCAACTTAATTCTTACAAATTTAGAAGGAAAAACCTTTTAGCATGTAATTTTTGTAAGAGCTCAGCTGAAGAATTTGAAATGTTTTTGTGTTTCTAATTCAGAAATAGCTTACTGAAACATAAGTACTTGTCAATTTGTGTCTGGGCATTTCATTTAGAAAATTACCCATTGCACAGAATCATTATTTAATAAAACATATTAATGGATTTTTGTACATTTGCAGTAGCTCCATTGACAGGATGTTGTAATAGATTTATTGATAAGATATTGAAATATATATGTAGTAAAACAGGATAATATGTATTAGCATAGTATAGCAATACAATTTAATATGAAACAAAATGGAATGCTGTGAATGTATTTTAGGTGCAGAACAAATATGGTATAGTTTACAAAATTTAAACTTCCTGTGTTTTTGTTTAAACATGACTTAATGTTTAAGACTTTTGGGGGCAAAGAAGTTTTACTTCGCATTAATGAGTGTTCTGTTTCATTCGTATATTTCATTACTTGAGAGAGCTTCCCATTATGGGGCGGGATTTAGTTGTTGGAAAGGGTAAATATTGGGATGCTTGTAGACCTGCAAATACTGCTTCTAGCTCGTGCATTATGGGATTTTATTTTGTCACCAGTCAGTCACATTCATTCTCTGCCTTTTTTTCCTGTGGCTGTGATATACTGCAAGAATGAGTCAATTTTCTTGATGGAGAAATAGTGCCTGGAATCACATTGGTCAAAATTTGATGTGTAAAACAAATGTGATTTAAAAGAAAATCAAAAGCCTTGTTACTTATGTGGAACTAAGATGCAAAAGGCTCTTGGGACATATGCTTTTAAGTGAAGATAAACATATATGAAACTTTGTTCTTGAGGTATGTTTTGGTGTTGATCTAATTGAATAGGCTGCCTTTAAATCTATCCTTTTTTGTTGTGTTCTTTTGTTTTTACTATGAAATATTTATTGAACCTTTCTGTGAGCAAAGAAACACTTTCACATAAATAAGGACAAATTTAGTTCTTTGTCTTTGTGTTTATCTCATTTGTTTTAGTAAAACCTAATAGTTTAGTATTTGCTGCTGTCACATTTTCACTAAGAAAATCCCACTGCAAGGTTAATGGAAGTAGATTTTATGGCCAGAAGGGACCATTATCATCATTTGGTCTGGTCTTCTGCATAACACAGGCGTTAGCATTGTTACCAATATTTCCTGCACTGGAGGGAATTCTTCCACACAAAATGTTACATGGGATTACGTACACCACCATTCTCTGTAGCACCTCACTAAACATCTTACTTTCTGCACTTGTTTTGATGCAAGTGTAACTTACTGAGATATCTTAAACTGTCCTTGATGAGGACAAATATCTTTTGAAAAAATAATGGTTTAAAAGAATAACAAGGATGTAGTTGTTTTAGAAGAGAAGAAAATTTTCTTCTCTTACTGAGGTGCCATGGATGTGTGTCTGGGTATCTTGAGCTCCATATATGGAAATAAACAAAACTGTATTTGAGTGGAACCATATCTTCCATAGTAAAGATGGAGAAGATGGTAAAGCTGATCCCATACAAAGTTATTCAAGTAAATACTTAGTGTATTTGTGAACATGCAGCTTGTTTACTTTTGTACACAAAGGAAGCTCATTACAGAATCCTAGATTAGTGATTGAATGTGTAAATGCCTAAATAAGGAAATGTAGTGGCTTCCTGCATGGAATTTCCCATATCCTATGCACTTGAACCAAACTCTTCTTCATAACTTTTGATTAATGTTTTTTTAAAAATTGGTTTACAAAATAGACTGTCAAGCACCTATCAGCCATAATATGTGTTGGTCTGTAACTGACGATGTGCTCTCCAACTGTCATGTTGCCAGAGGTTTAAATTTACTGCAGTACTGTGGGGAGCCTTTTCAGTTTTGTTTTGGATTTTTAGTTTGTCATCTGCTCAAGTGGAGAGACTTCCTCAGTATAACTGACTTGCATGGTAATGCCTTTATTATTGTCAACATCTTCTAGAATTAGACACACACTAAGAGTATGTCTTCACTTCCGGCTGTATTGGTGGGTAGCAATCGATTTCTCAGGGATCGATATATCGCGTCTCATCTAGATGCGATATATCGATCCCCAAACGAGCTCCTGTCGACTCCGGAACTCCACCAACGTGAACGGCGGTAGCGGAGACGACAGGGGGAGCCGCGGACGTCGATCCTGCGCCATGAGGATGGTAGGTAACTCGATCCAAGATACTTTGACTTCAGCTATGCTATTCACGTAGCTGAAGTTGCGTATCTTAGATCGATTTCCCCCCCCTAGTGTAGACCAGTCAGTTGGTCACTTCTCTGGAGATGTACAGCCATAATCATGTTGAATGATAGGTCTCTGCTAGGTAGAATATGTTGGAAAGAGTGCAGAATGAAACCTATCATGCTGACCAGTATTGTCTCATTGTTTTCTTGTGCTTCCTTGTCTGTCTATATGTCTGTAGCCATCTGTTGTCTCTTATATTATACTTAAATTGTAAACTCGTATGGCCACGGAGCTTTGTGTTTCCAGAGTGCCTAGCAAATGGGGTCCTGGTCTGTGGGTGAGGCTCTGAGGTGCTACTGCAAGGCAAATAGTAAATAACAAAAGCATGAAGGGGATGGAAGGAGTGGGAGAATAAATTGTGAACCAGCATGATGTTGTTTGAGTAGCGTCCCTATGGGTGTTCCGCTGTAGGTGTGTCTGCGTCCCTTTGCTGCTGGTAGAACTTTCTGGTAGCAGTGTCCTTTCAGCCCGTGCATGTGCTGCCCCATACTCTGCCATGAGGCTAACCAGTGTGCCTGGGCGAACTCTCCTCAGTTCCTTCTCTATCACAGAGTCATTGACAGGAACTGTGAAGTAGAGGGGAGGAAGATGGGTTATGGAGCACCCATAGGGGGACACATCTCAAAGAACCACTGTTACTGATTCCACTTGTGCTCTTAGAACTCTGGAATAATCTCTCCTTAAACTTTGATTATTTCCTAATAGCATAGTGATCTCCTTACTTCTCTTTGATAACTGAGATCTGTTGCTGTTGTATACAGATCACATCATTTCTGAAATAGTGCAATGTTAATTGGTAACATTTTTGCCTGAAAAGTAGGTTTCTCTAACCTGTATTCACTAATCTGCATTTAATTAGCAAACATCTCCTATTTTACAGTAGTGACGTAACAGTGGGTCTTCCATTGTGTCTAGGTTCTGTTAGTGATCTCCTTTGTAAAGTGCTTCAAGATCTACTGAAAAGCACTGTATAAGAGCTAGATTTTGATATTTATTATTTATTTATTTATTTATTTATTAAAACATCTACTGAAGACTGTGGGAGTTTCAAAAAAAGGCCACATGCCAACGTTGCATATTACTATAATAAAATAATATGTGTGTGACTCATTACTAGTGGAATAGTAGATTTTTCTAGTAACAGATTACTTTGAGGCTCATTAATATTGTGCAGAACCACATCTGTTTCTGTGTGTGTGTGTATATATATATATATATATATATATATATATATATATATATATATATGTATATATGTGTATATATATATATATATATATAAAAATATTTATTTTATCATGTAATGGATTCAAGGAATTTAGAATAGCTTGGAAAACTATTGCACATTTTACATTCCTTTTTCTCACAATATTGCTATGGAGGGGAAATATTTAAAAAGTCCAGACCTTTGTGGTAAAGAGTTTAACAATTAGCCTCTGTGTAATTCATTTTAATATTACAGTCAAAATCTGCCTTAACATGAATGAGTCTACCATGCTGCAACTTGTGTTGGACTTACATGTGTGCTTTGAAATTAATCCAAATAACTCTGTATGCCTCTTAATCCTAGCACTGACAGATAAGTTCCCTTTTGGCTCATTCATGTCTGGTATTTGTTGGCTAAAAGAAATTGAATCTCGTTTTAGACAGGATGACATTTGTGTAGCATAAATAATAACTCAAAAAGAATCTTACCGAATAACTTTTTCTTGGGGCAGGTAGTGAATCCTCACCCAGCCACATACCAAAGAATTTTAATGATTAAAGCAAGGGAAAGTCAGGAATTCTAATTTTCTGTGAAACATTAATATGCCATATGGCACTAGGGAAATGTCAGGCCCGAGGATCTTGAACCTGGGTCCATAGGGGTCTTGATAGTCATAACATTCTAATCATTCACCCTCCCAGTTCACAGACAGCTGGGCTCCATGAAGCCCAAGTGGGGCACAAGCTCTGCCCCTATGCTCTGATTGGGAGAGCTCCAAGGCTCTTGATGGGGCCACAGCCCCTATTTATGCCAGAGTAGGAAACCAGAGGTTGTCCATACAACTAGGCTTCACCCTGCCATGGACTACCAGTCTGTTATTTACCTGTCTCTGCCTTCTGAGCCTGAATTTCTGGTATCCTGACTTGGTCTGACTCTTGGTAACAGATTTGTGATCCTGTCTCTCTGGTTTGTGTCTTGGTTTTGATCTCTTGGCTTTCCAACCCAGCCTGATTCCTGGTACTTTAAATTCATCCAGGCGCCATCTCCCAAGCTTGTCTTTTGAAGGTGTTGTGCAGTTTTCCTTTGACAGTGAGGACTGAGAATTCAGATATGAAGTGATCATTTTGTGAAAAGTGTTTCCTATGGGTGCTATCATGGTTTTTTTTTTAATTTTTTTTTTATTAATCTTCTATCTTTTTTCTGTGTGAGTTCATTTGAGAGTGTAGTGATTATCTAGTTTCACCCATTAAGTAGTTTTTGGGGTATTTGGTGCACTGGTGCACATGTTGTGATAGGCACATGTAGCACCCATGGACCTTGAAAGGTTTGTTATGGGGGTGTATTGATCACTGTAGCAGTGAAGATCTGTTTACAGGTTTTGCATGTGTTGTTCTGGAAGGGTCTGGTGCTGCTTTGAGTTGATGTGTCCTTGTTTGTGGGCAGCTTGCTTCTGATGATAAACTTGGTGAGACTGCAGGGGTTGTTTTGAAGGCCAGAAGGGGTTTGGGAAAGATTTCTTTCAGGATGTTGTCCCCATCAAGTATAGATTGTAATTATTCATTGATACCCTGTGTGGGTTCCAGGGTGGGGTGGTAGGTATGTGGTCAGTGTGCAATCAGTTCTGTTTTGGCTATGTGTTCTCCCTCCACCCCCCACACTATTTGAAACAGATTCTTTGGGTGCCATGTTCCATGCTGTGATCTGTGTCTCTGGTGGAGTGTCTTCGTTTGATGAAGGCAGTTGTAAGTGTGGTGAGTGTTTTCCAGACTTCCCCTCTGGGCAGTGTAGTCCCATGGAAAGGGAAACATAGAGGGAGCCCAAACATAAAATCTCAGAAATAGAAGTGAATTTTATAATCGAATTCTCTGCAGAATAACTGTAATGAGATGCAAACTACATTGTGAAACCCCTAGGTTATATTAGTCTTCTCACGTGTGTTCCCTTTCAGATATATTTTGTCTTAGTCTCAGTATCAGCTGAGGGTAGTAGTACTGCTTATATATCTTGAGAATAAGGTAGCTGGTTCACTCTGTGGGGTGATCCCTTCAGCGATGATCCTGACTTTTTGATGATTAAGCCAACTATGATATGTTCCTTTCTTCTCTCTTCCTCAGTACAAGAGAAATCTTTTTGTGTTTAATGTCTAATTCAGTCAGCTCCTTGAAGTTGTCTGTACCTCAGCGTTCAATGAGATTGTGGCTTTGTTGTTGAAAGTTTTATACTTCGCTTTTTTCCCTCAAAACACAGGAATTATTCCAGTTCAAGTATCTTACTAAAAACCTGGTTAATGTTTTGGTGTGTATGCCTGTTAATCATTACTGTACAGATGCCATGTTATGAAGCTGGATAACTTCTACAAGGGCTGTCTGGGGAAACTGGTGAGTATAAGATAGCAAGACAAGGTTCCAAACACTGTGGTTCTCATACGGGCAGATATTCCGAGCAGCCATACTTTGTTGATGAAATCACAGATGAGATGTTCAGGCCATGTCACCAGAATGTCAGATGAGCAACTGCTAAGAAGATCTTTTATGGTGAGCTAAAGGAGGGAAAGCGCGCTCAGGGAGTCCAGAAGAAATGTTTGAAAGACTCGCTCAAGTTATCCTTGAGGCATTTCAACATTGACGCAGAGTTTTGGGAAGATCTCACTGATGATTGTTTTACCTGGTGATGTCTGATTCTGAGAGCTACAGTCTATAAGCAGAAGAGAACTACTGAGGCAGAGCAGAAGTGCCATCAGTGTAAATCTCAGAACAGCAGCAAGTCTGCTGCTAATCAAGTAATCCATAGCTGCATCTCTTGTTCAGTGTGCCACAGACTGTTCAAAGCTCAAATTGGCCTGATCAGCCATTATGTGTTCACAGAAGCCAAACCAATCAGTGATGATATGGTCCTCTTCCAACTTGAAGGCTGAACAACAAGTGTAGATCCAATCCTGATAAGGATATAGGTATGTGTTTTTAAGGTAATCTGGGTCCTGATAAAAAATTTTTAAAGGCAGCACTGTATTAACAGCTATTGACACATTTTAGTGTCCTGTGTTCTAGAGTGTATCTTTTATTAGGTTCTCTGCTCTCCTTTTTGTTTTCCCTGGAAGCTGAGTGCTGACTGAATATTTAGCCACTTATGGGGCCTTGTTGGAAGCTGTGCTCTTCTGACAATGAGGTTCCAATTGCGGTTGCTGAGCATTTTGGAAAATGTGTCCCTAAAATTTTTTTCACTGAGACTTGATTATAAACTGAATTCATGTCAGAGGACTTCAATAGATACCAGGTGATATCTGTTAGACTATTTAGAGAATAGAGTGCTGGTCATGTTTTATGCCGTTTTGCTCATATCTTTTTATCAGGAACCATATTACCTAAAATCACACCCCTCTGTCTTTGCCTTGATTGGACCCAACATCTACAGTAATGATCTCAGTGGAAGCTGAGGGGCACTAAGCTCTTCTGAAAACCTGGCTTGAGTGTAAAAGAGACTATTGGGTAATCTTTACTTTCCATATATGGAATATAGCGTCTGATTCTCATTGTATTAGAATAGTGCTAGGTGACAGTGTTACTTTAGTGTGGCCAACTGATTTGATGGAAGTACTTTATACCAGCATATGTTGTATGCTGCATTCTGGCATATTTAAATGTGTTGTGGTGTCAAACTAGATGACCCGCAGTTCGTTATCTGAGCTGTAGAAGGGAGGTATGTAGTGGTGTGTGTGTGTGTATATATATATATATATGTGTATATGTGTATATGTGTGTGTATATATATATATAAGGGTAGCAAAGACATCATTTCAGTCATTTTTAGGGTTAAGTTGATAAATTACATTATATGACACACACAACAAAGAAAATATGCTTTTACATGAACACCTGAGGTTAATAAAATTGATTATTTTATGTTGTCTGTTGCCACTGTTGTTCTGTAAACAACCTTATAATAGACAAAATATCTCAAAGGAAAGTAGGAAGTAAATTTAAAAGTAGGAGGATTCCTAGTGTTTCATTGGTTTAGGTAATGTACTATAAGTAAAATTTCAACACTGAGTTCCTCAAGTATCCCTGTATGAGTTTCCTCAGGTCCTGCTGATACATCTGATTTCTCTAAATATTCTTGTGACATTCTATACCTTCGGGGAGTGTCTTGTAACCCCCATATTCTTCATCTGGATATATAATTGTGGTATTACCCTACAAGGCATGCTTTATATGTATCAGGGGAAAGGTTATGATCGGCTGAAAGTCATATATGTATATCATTAATGCTATGAAGTTATGAGAATTGTGTTGTATGTTTGTCACTAAAACATTCTGTGAGTTGAGGAGTCAGCCAGATATTAGCTCCCCAGAGGCAACAGCAAGGAAAGTAACCAGCATCTGGGCGGGGTGTCAGCCCATCAACAACCATTGTCCAGCAAGGGAGCTATAATTCAGTGACTCACCTGCATGGGCCACACCAAGGGAATTGCTCAACCTTGCCTGGGGACTCAGCAGTGCCCACCAGACATGCCTGGACTTGTGTTCCCCAAGCACCTGCGACTGAGGGTATAAAACAGAACACTGGGCCACATGTTTGGCCTTTCTCCTGCCCCCACCTATGCTGTAAGCAACAAGGACATTGAGAAGACTTCAGACTCCAACAGAGAAGACTGGCCCAGGTTTCACGGGTGAAATCTGTATACTATGAACTGCAATATGTGAGAGAAACTGCTTAATCTAGATCAGGGGTCTCAAATTCAGTTTACCTTAGGGCCAGCGTCAGTCCTCAAATCCTCCCAGTTGGCCAGTAATGTCACCAAAGATGGTGTTCAGAAAAGAAAATGTTTATATTGTATTTATTTAGAATTTCTTAGAAATAATAAAACTCATACAACTTTATACAGTTCTTCACCTGCCAGAGAGCTTTTAGTGTTTGCCAGACAGTTGGCAAGCGCTTTATTTCCATCAGTTTGTTGATGTTTGGCCTTAGTGACTAAGCAGTTGAAACCTTCAGGCTTGCAGCAAGGTGTGCATCAGATTGTCCGGTATTTTGACTTGTTTATATTTATTGTAGAAAAAAGTGATGCTGCCTCCATGGGTGACTCTGCCTGACAACTAGTGATGGTATCTCTGTCCTTCTTTCCTAGCCAATGGGAGCTGCGAGGAGGGCGGAGACAGCTGCAGACATTGCTGGCAGTGTGTCTGCTTGTGTTTCTCCTCTGTGGACTGCAGGGGGAGGTTTTCCGGCCACAGATGGCCCTCGGGCCGGGACGTTGAGATCCCCTAATAAAGATGTTGCCCAGCCTAATAGGGTGAAAGTTTAGACTGCGTGCTTATATTTTCTTTTCTTTTGGTAACTAACTCTGACTTTTTTGCCCATCACTTATAGTTACTTAAAATCTATCTTTTGTAGCCAATAAACTTCTTTTGCTGTTTATCTTCACCAGTGAATTTGTATGAAGTGTGTGGAAAAACTGCTCAGGTTTGCATAGGCTGGAGTATAGCCACTTTCCATTGATGAAGTGGTGAACTAATTAATAAATGTGCATTGCTCGTCTTGAGCAGTGCAAGATGATATATTCCTGACATGCGAGACTGGGAGCTGCGGGGATTTGGCTGGTGCCTTTCCCTGTGTGATTCATTGGTGACTCTGGGAGCATTCATGCAATATAGCTGGGTGTGGGGTTCCACATGCTGTTGTGCTGAGTGATCACAGTGCCTAGTGTGTGGTGTTACTTGTCACTAGCAAAGCATTGTGAGAGACAGCCCAAGCTGGAGATTTAAGGGGGTACAGTGGTCTCGCAGTCCCAGGCTGCACCCCGGGGAACCTGTCACAGTTCTTTAGCCTGTTCTTTCCCTGTTCTGGCTTATTCCTTCACCCATGTTAATATTAATTGTGTTAAGCACTTGGTCACAATTAACTGTTTTAGTGAACACTGAAGCAAAATGAGCATTAAACTCCTCAGTTGTCTTGTTATCCTCTATTATTAGCTCTCCTTTCCCTCTCAGTAGTGAACCTACACTTTCTTCTGTCTTTCTCTTGCTCCTAATATATTTATAGAACCTATTCTTATTGCCTTTTATGTTCCTTGCCAGGTGTAACTCATTTTGTGCCTTTGCTTTTCTAATTTTATTTCTACATCCTTGCATCTTTTATACTCCGTCTTAGCAATTTGTCCATGTTTCCACTTTTTGTAGGATTCATTTTTCATTTTCAGATCATGAAAGAGCTTCAGATGCTTCTATATTGGTCTTTTACTATTCTTCCCGCTTTTCCTTCATGTCAGGATAGTTTGCTATTGTGCCTTTAGTATTGTCTCTTTGGGAAACTGCCAGCTCTCCTGAACTCCTTTTCCTCTTGGATTTTCTTCTCATGGGACCCTACCTACTATTTTTTTGTTTGCTAAAGTCTGCTTTTTTGAAGTCCACTGTTCTTGTTATGTTCCGCTAACTCCTTCTTTTCTATAGAATCATGAAGTCATTTCACAATCACTTTCACCCAAATTGCCTTCCATCTTCAGATTTGCAATCATTTTGCCCCTGCTCGTCAAAATCGAGTGTAAAATGTTCGTCTCCCTGGTTATGTCCTTCATCTTCTGAAACAAGAAGTTGTTCCCAATACGTTCCAAGAACTTGACATTTTGGAATAAGTCAGTCTGGAGGTGACCAGTGTATGGCTCACTGAGGCCAGAACTTCATCTGGGGAGAAGGGGCAAAGTTTCCTAACAGGTAGTGTGGTCTTGACTTTTGCTGTGTTCTTTATGAACATAGTGAGAGAGAACTGTGTAGAATGTATTGCATGTGTACATATTAAACAAATCATAACTAGATCAATTTGAAGTCTTTCTGTGGAATGTTTGTCAGTGAAGGCTGTTTCTCTGCAAAATTTCAGCTTCCTCCTCAGTCAGTTCGGAGTGAGTTGTTCAAAGAAAAACTATGCTTTTTTTGTAGTGGGTTTCTCTCCCTCTCTTTTTATAGTTCAAAATGGCTGTTTTGCATACACTTGCCCAGAACTGTTTACTTTCAAACAGACTACATTTGTAAAATTTCAGCCCAAATGGTGACAAGTTTTATATATTGCTGATAACGATGCTTAATTGTAGCCATCACTGCTGCTCCTGCACTAACAATAACAAGAAGATATTGGAGCCTGATTCCAAAGTATTCATGTTCAGTTTAACAAACTTTTACTCTTATACAACTTATTAAATCTCTCTTCTGTCCCTGGAAACAGTCTCCTGATTTTTGGCAGGCAGCCAGCCTTGTAATTTGTAAAAGAAGACCTATAAAAACAGTAATTCGATACTCCCTATCTATTCCATTTTACTGCTGTAATTTACAAGACGACTCTTTTCTCCATTACTTGTCCATATATTGAGGGGGAGAGGCGGGGAGTTTAAATTGCATCCCTTGATTTTTTTTTCCACAATCATTCCTTTGTATGCTTTAAAACATTGTTTTGCATAACCAGAGTCAGCCAGATTTTTATAGTCAAAATTTGACTAGATTTAAAATAAAGTCTGGAAGGGAGCACTAATTTCTAAATTTATTTGCTCAGTGTGTAGCTGGTGACCATAATGTATCTGATTTTGTATGTGGCCACTTATTAAAGTGGCACTTGACTGGACTGAACCATGAACCCCCTCTCTACCTTAAAGATGGTCTTTGTTTATGTGCCAGAGATTATATATTGTGCGGACCATTGAGTGTTTAACACTGCTCATTTCAGAAAGAATATGACCGCTTGGCCTCTATTGATGGGCCAGGGTGGAAAATCTAAGTCTTAAATCTTTTAATGATTACCGTTTTTTTGGGTAATATTTATCTCCTTCAGTTTCTGAATCTAAATATTTAAAAAACAAAACAAAAATCTACCCTGAGCAATCACATCTGGGAAGATATGGTTTCCGTAGTTTTAAAATGAAGCAAGCTGCATCAAATCTGTAATTTGTTTTTGTCTGAGACCAATGCAGGTTTGAGTAAGGAATTGATTGAGAGAGGAAAATCAAAACGCAAAACAGATTGCAATTCAAAACCAAGTGATTGTTTATTAATGGGGAATGAGTTGCAGCTTGGGCTGGGGAGGGGCACTTTTACCAACTAACAATACTATCAGAACAAGAATATACACACAATTTGAAACAGTCTATTTATATCCAACAACAGGAAATGAAGCAGTCTATAATCAACTGCTCACTAAAAATCAGAGCAGATACACAAACGAAGTAAACTGTACACGCATTAAATGAATACTGTAAAAATACACCAACTAGCCACAATAGCAATTAATACAACAATTTGACTCTCATATACTATACACACAACTTGGTACCAAGTAAAGGAAGGGAAAAAGGGGAGAAGTTAAACAAACAGAGTATCTACAGAAATTAAAATGCACATACCACACTCCAGGTGTAGCTGACACAGAAGACATAGCGAATTGGAGAGGGAAAGTAATCCAAAGAAAAATGACACGACACGAGCCAGCTGAATCTGGAGGAGACCTTGGCTGGAAGGGTGATCAGGCCTTCCAGCTAACACGCGGATACTCCTGCAGATTTTGGCGCGAGAATCAGTTTTATTTGGACACTCTTACTCGTGTCAGCATCTAATTGGTCCCTAGCTCCTTCACCAACCAGGTTCCAAGCTGGTGCCCTCTATGTCAATAGGAGCTGCACCCGGCACGCTACTTTCGCACGTAGCCCTATGCTTTTGCACACAGCACCAACTTAACCTTTTGACTGACAGAAGGTTCGAGAACAGGCTCACTGGTATTTTTGCACACGGCACTGGCCTGACCCTTAGGTGACCAGGGAAAAGAGCAGGAATAGGCACATGGCACTACAGTGTTGCACATGGTACCAATGTGACCTTTTGACTGACAATTGGCCAAACAGATGCCATGTTTAAGCATAGGCTTTAGGGCTGCGACAGTTTTAATAGGCAGAAAACTCTCAAACTAAAGTCTGAAGACAGTCTGTGTGCATAACATTGGAAGGATGGCATAACACTGTAGGAATGGAAACTTATCCTCTGTAATATTAGTCCTCTCCAGACCTGAAATTTCAGGAAAGAGTTTAAGAACTTGCATTTGAGACAGCATTTGCAAAGTCTGCTAAAATTTACTTTCATCTGCTGTGGTAGCCCACAGCTATCTGGTGTTAAATTATATAGCTTTGATATCTCAGTGAAAACTTCTTGAGATAGATACCTTCAATTACATAGGCTTTTTTGAATTCAGTTAAAGTAATGGCAAATTTACTGGATTTAGGAATGGGGAATCAAACTCTTGTTATACTTACTGGTCATGCTAGAGCTGAGCAAGGTTTTTGTGTGTGTTTGTGTTTTTGTTTTTGGTGGCTGAACTGAAAAACCCGAAGAAAAATACTCAGTTTCGAATTGAAACTAATTTTTTAAAATAGTTTGTGTTTCCTTTCAGTGAGAAACTTGTTTTGGGTTGAACAAAATGTTTTGAATGTTGATTGAAATGACATTTGAAAACAAAGTGTGGATTGAAAATAGACACTTCTGAATTTTTTTTTCATTTTTTGCTAAGATTATTTGCCAAATTTGACCCAAATTTGTGAATGGGCTTTGGTGCCCTCCAAAATGCTTTTTGACTAATTTACTTTTTGCTGAAAATTTTTTTACCCAACTCTAGCTCTCACAAGGTATCCTTAATCCACTTACTTAGTGTGTTCCTGATATAGCTATCCCTCTGACTAAAATATATGGCAGTAGTTGACCACCATGGCTGCAACAACAGCGCATGGGGCATCTACTATAAGGTGAAATACTAATGAGAGCGAAGAGAATTCAAGCACTTCTGGCTGTGCTAAGGTAAAGTGGATTTTCTTGGCTTTTGGGAGTAGTTAAACCAGTGATTGTCAAACTTTTGTACTGGTGACTCCTTTCACACAGCAAGCCTCTGAGTGCGACCCTCCTCCCCCTTATAAATTAAAAACTTTTAAAAATATTTAACACTATTATAAATGCTGGAGGAAAAGCAGAGTTTGTGGTGCAGCCTGACAGCTTATGACCCCTCCCCCATGTAGTAACCTCACCGACCCCCCTGAGGGGTCCCAACCCCCAGTTTCAGAACCCCTGAGTTAAGCTTTTATCAACACTTCGCACTGATACAAATTATCAATCCCACAAGTTATATAAATGGTTTATATTTTAAATTGTAGAAACTGGCATTTCTTTGCATTTTGAAGAAAATTGTTTGCATCAATCCTTTCTATATTTCTTATATACCTTAGCTGGGGGAGGGGAAAAGCTATACTTCTGCTTTCACCTTCCCCAAAAAAACCCCTTGACCTTGGGGTCACGTGCCTTGTTAAATAGTTAAACAATAAAGCTCTGAGCACCAAAAAGCTCTATACAGATATTTCTTATAAAACCAAGCGTTCATTATTTTGGTATGACTTACATTTAGAGTAGTTTGCATTCTCAAATTTTAACTTTTGAATTTGTCATGGAGGAAAGTTAGAAGAGCCTACATTGATAAAAATGGTAATGGTCAAGATAATAAAATTAAAAGGGCAGGGAGTACACTAAAGCTAGGTTCCTAAGTTCCTATTTTATTTTAGGCAACCATTTTTTTTTTAAATTGTGGTCTGTATATTAGACAGCAATGATTAGTCACTAGTGGATTTTTATAGTAGTACAACGAAGACTAACATAGCTGCTAGTGTGAATCCCTCCACCCTAAATTGAGTAATTGTTGCATAATGGTATGCCAGAAGTCGGGCAAATAAAGTACCTAACATCCCTTCTGGATTCTATTTAAAGTGAGTAGAATAATGTATGATTACTATTTAATTAATACGTTTGGCAGTATTAGTATTTCTATATAAGTAATAAACTAGATTGCTGCTGTTAAAATGGTAATTGGTATTGTATGAGTTCGTCTTTGGGAAACTAATCTGTCTGAAAGCCTTTATGATCAGTAGAGGGGAGGTTGACACCACAGGCAAGTTTTTAGGCACCCACACTGTAGCTTTATTTTAAGGTGCTCAACATTACCATTTAGAAATTGCATCTCTGTACTTTAGAGTTGATTGTGTAATTACATTTCAGTACACAAAAGGCTTCTTGGCAGGATAGAGGCTTCTCATTAATGTGAATGAAACCGATAAATCATTGGATACAATGATAATTAGCATACATAGAATTTTTCTTACAAATGTGCTTATTTTAACTTGACCTTTATTTCAAGGATCAATGCCTAATGGAATGCTTGAGGTAGATAATTATTATTGATTATTTGTTTGTATTAGAGTAGCACCTAGAGAGCCCAATCAGGATCAGGACGTGATTATGCTAGATGCTATATAAACACATATATTTTATGACTTAAAATACCAGCACTCATCTTCCTAGTTCTCTGCTGTAGTGCAAGCAGTGTTTAGAAATGTACGGTAAGGAAGATGTCTTTAACTGTAAAAATAGGTTCTTGTGAATTTTTTTTAACTTTGCTAATAATGACAAAACGAATATGTGAACTTCCCATGCATGTATTAACAAAACTTATTTGTAAGTTGTATTTTTTACTGTTTGAAAAGACCCATTTGTGTTTGGTTAACCTCTTATTATCATCTCCATATATTTTTTTTTTAAATCCCCAAAATAGTAACCATACACTATAAAATCGACTTGATCCTGGTAGAAAATTGTTATTTTTTCAGTTGAAAGGATTTCCCATAGTTTATTTCTCCATGACACATATGTTGGGGGATCTGTCCTTTTATTTACTGGAGTCACCATGGTATTATAGTGATAGTAATCTTAATAATAATATTTCAGTAAATTTGGTGCTGCCAATCCCACTTTCAGAGTGGGTCTTGTAGAGTTTTCTTATATAAGTTGTGGGACCTTTTTGCCCCATACAAATGTAATAAAAGTCTTGCCTGAATTTCTACTAGAGTTCTTCTTAGCATCCATACTGTTACAGCCTGAAATAGAAAGTTAATTTTTGCCAGCCATAAGCTAATTGATTGTTATAACTGCAATTTGGCCTTGCCAAGGCGACTGTAGTTGTTTCCCGTCCAACAAATCAATTTTTAATTTTGAAATATTGGAAGGAAACTTAATTTCATACAGCTATTTGAGGTTATAAGACATATTACTCCTATGAGGGTTTTTTTTGTTTAGACTGCACAAACTCAAATGTAACTTGCAGCTGTTTAATCATAGATTCCTCCAGCCCTATATTTAAAATTTCAGATGTAGACTAACTTATAACCTGATATCACCAAATTAATTAATTTCATTCAGTATGTAAGTCATAGATTGTACCGGATCGGCAACCATTAGTATCGCAACATCAACGTACAGTACAGTTTTATGTTCCATTTTATTTATTTTATCCCATTATGCTATTATTCTAGTGTATTTTTGTGTGCCACAGGTTTAATAAAGAAGGCAAACATCTAGGGGGATAGAGGTCAACCATGTCTGTTTCCTCTTCGTAGTTGAAATTTTTTAGCATGTGGCCCCATTAACTTTTATCCTTTGTCTTATATTACCCAAGTCTTCATATTGCCTCCCAGAGCCATCTCCAATAGCAGTGTTTTTAGGAAAGGTCCTCTGCTTTTTCAAAGACCTTTTTGACATCTAAGATCTAAGTATTAGGTCTTTTTTATTCTCTGGTTTATGAATTACTCCTGTGAGCCATCGAATGTGATCACTAAGTTATCTATCACGTATGAAAACTCTTTGATCAGTGTGTATAAACCAGAGGTAGGCAATCTATGGCATGCATGCTAAAGACAGCATTTGAGCTGATTTTCACTGGCACTCACACTGCTTGGGTCCTGGCCACTGGTCCAGGGGCTTTGCATTTTAATTTAATTTTAAATGAAGCTTCTTAAACATTTTAAAAACCTTATTTACTTTACATACAACAATAATTTAGTTATATATTACAGACTTACAGAAAGAGACCACCTAATAACATTAAAACGTATTACTGGCACGCAAAACCTTAAATTAGAGTGAATAAATGAAGTCTCAGCACACCACTTCTGAAAGGTTGCTGACCCATGATATAAACGGAGGAAGGACTGTTGCTATTTGTCTGGCAAGAGTCTTTGAAAATATGTTTGTCTACTTTTAAGAAGCAAGATTGACTTGTATGAGGCCAGTTTTTTAATTTTTGTATTTCTTTTTAAATATGAGAAGTAGAGTAATAGTAATATATAAATTTTCATGACAAAACTCACTAAATGTGACTAGGGCAATCAGTATTTTGAAAAAGACAGTGTACTTAGCCAGCCTAACTAGAATTGAAGTTCTTAACCACTGGGATTCCTAACAGAGATGCAATAGAAGGATGCACAAGTAAATTTTTAACAGAATAAAATGAACTTACTAATTAATTCCATTGAATAGTTATAACTATTCCATTGAATAGTTATACAAGTGCTGTGCACTTAGGAAAACTTGTTAATGGCGGGTTTAATTTTACTGAGAAAACCTCAATTAAATAAATAACTCTGTTTACTACCAGTAGATAAATCAACACAATACACAAAGGGCTAAAACTTCATCTGTTCTGGAGAACAGGCTTGCAGCTTACATTTGTACACCGTTCCAAAATCATGAGCTAAATTTTGCCCATATTTATATTTCACTTGGTTTAGAACTGGTAGAATAGTTCACAGATTTCATTGTATTACTACAAACCTTTTGTCCCTTTTTCTTATATAGTTTTCTACATATTTTAAAGAGCACACAGACATCTGTACACTTCCTTGCACTGATCAATGCTCCTCAACCTTATTCAGGAGCTACCACCAATAGGGCTGGGAGAGGAAATGCGGTCGCATTTAATCTTTCCACATGATTGAGATTGTGAGAGCCAAATGGAGGCTTTCATGAGGTAGCCTTTCTGACTCCATAGATTTTTCTGACCATTTCTCAGATGCTAACTATATTTGGTCACTATCAGCATGGGTACAGGTTAAGTAAAGACCTAGATCACAGAAAACTCACTTGCTTGCCACCAAGTCACCAATATTAAGATTTATATTGCTTTGTAAGTTTAATGGGATTTTTTTTTACTTTTCCAAAATAGAAATGAAATGCAATCTTTAAAAAAAAACCCCACCTCTCCAATAAACATTAATGTCTGTAGAAGATTTGCCTATAGTATACACCCTTCGCTGTAGATTTTTGTGAGCTATTTTAACCCACAGAAAGTTTGTAGAGTAAAAATACAGCCACAGTTCAGATCTTTTAGAGCTGTGGTTTTGGGCAGAACTCACATTGTAAATCTGCTAAAATAAATTTGCCAGAAGGAGGAAAACTATGAATTGTCTCCCAGAGCACATGTCATTTAGATGATTTTATGTATTGATGTACTTTTGTTTAGACTAACAAATTAAATAGCCTGCCTGTTTGTGGTCTTCAGGACACATTACTAAAGTTAATGGAATTTAGTACATTGCTTTTTGCAGGTAACTGCTTTAATTCTAAATGTTTTTCAGTGGGGATTTATACAGGCCAGAAAAAAAATCAAATAAAATAACAGAAGTGTAATTCTTTGTTACTTAATCTTTTATTCCTTTTTATTATGTTCCCTCTAAATTCTGATGATGGAAGAAGGATGCATATGAATTTGAAAGAGCACAGTATGGTGCCACAGAAAATCCTTTTATTTACGTGACAGAAAAGAGAGAATGAAATCCTTTCTGCTTTTATAAAAGGTTAAAGAAAATGACAGTTGGAAAGAATTGTGTTGGTTTGTAAAATAGGGAAATGAACAGAGCCCTATTTGAATGCTTTCGGAGATCATGATCTCAGTAAGAGTTCAGACACTAGTGTGGACCAATTTTATTTACAAATCCAAATTTTTGTTTAACCTTCAGCTAATTATTTGACACTTCATCTACATTGTGAAACTATAGGAGAGGCCTCGTATTTAATACTGTAACGGGTTCCTGTAGGAGCCCAATCTTAATCCTGCCTCTAAACATCATGATGTTGTTTCATGATAGGTAAGCTCTAGATCCAAGGTAGAATTTCTCTATCAATTTTGAAATGAATTGGACAAGAGGTACGTGAATTATGACAACCTAAAAAAGTGTGTTTTCATCAGCATTCAGAAAAATCTAACTTGTAGCAGAAATCGGGGAAGAAGAAGAGGAAAGAGGTGATGGTGGGAGGGTGAGAGAGAATCTAATTTACTGGATTCCCTAGCTATGATCTATTCAACGGGACCAAAGCTGAGTTGAGTTAGTCAAATTTCAAAAATGAATACAAATTGAATTAGTAATGTTACAATGGCATGCTGACTGGTAGCTATGTGCAGCTTGCCTAGAACTCACCAGTGCAAGTCAGGGAGCAGCAGGAGTTAGCTGAGGAAGTTCTTCACTCCCCAGAAAAGCAGAATGAGGGGAATGCCCCTTGAGTATCCTACCTGTATGTCTCCTGCTCTCATTCTGTCAGTCCTCTCCCTCAGTGGACCTGCTGAGGTTTGTAGCTAGAAAGCCTTATCCTGCAGGCTTTTAGGAGATCTGTGAGGCATCTGAAGAGAGCCTGGGGATGGTGGGAGGAGATGGAGGGAATTCCTCCTGTGAAATTTCTGAAGCCCGTGGAAAGTGAGAACCCTGAGTGAGCCTCCCACATTGGCAGCGGCGGCTCCAGCCACCAGCACAGCAAGCGCGTGCCAGGGGTGGCAAGGCTGGGGGAGGGTGGGGCATGCCGGTTTTCGTGCGGGCGGCGTTTCTGCAGCAATTTGGCGGCGGGCACACCAAAGGCGCGGAACTGGCAGATCACTCACAGAACTGCCGCCAAATCCGCGTGACCGGTGGACCTCCTGCAGAAACATCGCCAAAGGCTCCCTGACTGCTGTGCTTGGGGAGGCCAAAATCATAGAGCCGCCCCTGCGCATTGGACCCTCCTCCTCACAAACCTAAGGCTTATTTGTTTTCCTTGCCCCGCCCATATGTCATCACTGGCCTCTCCTGACAAGACTTGTTAGAATCTGAAGACCCTAATTTCTGTTGTATTTTGACTCAGCAGGGTAGGGGCTAGGAGGACTGAGTCTTGCTTGTAGGTGAGTGGCCATGTCAGGACTGTTGCAAAGGTCCCTCAGCTTCCTCTGCATTGTAGACAAGGCTATTGCTGCCAGCACTTCTGTTGTTGTGGATCTGAGTGATCTTGTGGTAAAAATGCTGGCAGCTTTTGACACTATCTGCGCTAGTACTCTGACTACTGCTACAACTGCTGGAGCTGAACTGGTGATAGAAGAACAAGCCTTTTCTTTTTTCCAAAATAACCTAGTGTAAAATACATGTGGCTTTTTTGTGGCAAACACAGCCTTCATTCCGAATTTCTGATGCTTCTGTCTCTCCTGGAGAGGTGATGTTCACTTCAGTCAATGGGTTTCCCACGCATTGAGAAACATTGGGAAATTTTCATATATGACACTCAGTGCTCTTTTCTTAACTGCTTTGGACAGTGAAATAGCTGACAGTGTTGCCATTTAAAATAACATTGTCATCTGGGTTAGCATCCATTGAAATCAGTGGAGCAGCTGATACCTCATAGCCATTGGTTCAGGCTTTTTGCTATTTCAGGCAGACATTGCTTACAGTTGCTTCATGTTTTGAAGACTAATTTTTTACAAGTTTATATCATTGAAATTTTATGTCAGAATGTGGAAGCTTAAAAGATATTCCATTTCTTATATCTATTATAAAATAATAAACTGTAATGCCAAACAAATAGAAAGCTTTCTCTCTGTGTGTGTAATATATGGAGATATACCTATCTTCTAGAACTAGAAGGGACCTTGAAAGGTCATCAAGTCCAACCCTCTGCCTTCACTAGGAGGACCAAGTACTGATTTTTGCCACAGATCCCTAAGTGGCCCCCTCAAGGATTGAACTTACAACTCTGGGCTTAGCAAGCTGATGCTCAAACCACTGAGCTATCACTCCCCCCACTCCTCAGTTGTGCTATGGAAGTAGTCAGATTTATGGAATCCAGCAGTAAGTCCATTTCTCTTTTTAAAGATGAATATGCAGTGAGTAATTAGAGGATTTTGTAATAATGTGGGTTACATGTTACCCAGTCGGACTGATTAGTAAAACTGTACCCCTGTTCATGAATTCTGATGTTTCAAGGATCACAGATGAGTAGGACCCTACCAAATTCATGGTCCATTTTGGTCAGTGTCACGGCCGTAGGATTTTAAAAATCTTAAATTTCATGGTTTCTGTTATTTAAATCTGAAATTTCAGAGTGTTGTAGTTGTAGAGATCCTGACCCAAAGAGGAGTTGCAGAGGGTCACAAGGATAGTGTGTGTGTGGTGAGGTGGTTGCGGTACTGTTGCCCTTACTTCTGTGCTGTTGCTGCTGGTGGTGGCACTGCTTTTAGAGCTGGGCAGCTGGAAAGTGGTGGCTGCTGGCCAGGAGCCCAGCTTTGAAAGCAGAGCTGCTGCCAGCAGCAGCACAGAAGTAAGGTTGGTATGGCATTGTATGATATTGCCACCCTTACTTCTGCACTGCTGCCTGCAGAGCTGGGCCATCAGTCAGCTGCCCAGTTCTGAAGGCAGCAGCACAGAAGTAAGGGTGGTATGATATGGTATTGCCACCCTTACCTCTGTGCTGCTGGCGGGGCTCTGCCTTCAGAGCTGGGCACTTGGCTAACAGCTGCCGCTCTCTGGCTGACCAGCTCTGAAGGCAACACAGAAGTAAGGATGGCAATATCACGACCCTGCTGTAACTTCCTTTTGGGTCATGACCTCCAATTTGAGAAACACTGCTCTCTCCTATGAAATCTGTATAGTATAAGGTAAAAGCACACAAAAGACCCGATTTTCATGGGAGAAGACCAGATTTCATAGTCTGTGACACTTTTTCATGGTCGTGAATTTGATAGGGCCCTACAGATGAGTATATCAAATGTGGCATATTTCTAATCTAAATACTGAGGCAGCTATTTGTAGTTCTTCTGTGAAGAAGCCTGTGTAAAATAATCCTCCAGGTTATCAAAGAAAAATACGTTTTAGTATTTTCTTCCTAGTGATTTGATACCATTTCCTTTGATCTCTGATTTTTAGTAGAGAGAAATGGAAATCATTCCACGGTTGGAATGATATATGAACTTTAATAATTTACAGAGTATCCCAGTCTTCCCAATCAGCTCTTCTCGACAGGTTTCTTTTTTGTTGAAATTACTCAATCTCTTAAATGTGCATTAAGGAAGTTCATGTTTGTTTTAGTGCCCTTATGAAGCATCATGCTTTTTTCATTTTTCTGACAAAACTAGAAATTTAATACGCAGGCACATCTTTCACCTTGTCTTTGGCTTGTGGTGGATACGATTATTTTTACAGTAGTTCACTATTTTTTTGACTTAACCACTGTAAAAATTGAAGTTGGTGCCCAAGTATACAATTAACAATTCTCTTTGAAACAGAAGTATGGGTTCTCCCTGGCTAATCAAATTACTAAAATAAGTCATGAACACATTTTGTTTTCCATATTTTGAAATGGCATGGCTATACTAATTAACTCTTGACTACGATATGTATGCAATTAACACAGACATTATCAGTGTTGCTGAACTGTCTAGATCATAATCATGAATATTTTAGATGTATAGTTTTCAAAGTTAAACTGGGCTTTAACCTTAAGGAAGGGATGGATTTGTTTGTTGCCATGGTTTCTGGCTGACTAAGGGCTTGTCTAGAAGGAGCTGGCAGAGTGCACTAAAGGGTTATGATATGTAAAGCACTCTAATGTGTAGTGCTCTTAACTGCCCTGTGGAAAACCTGCAGGTGCTCTCTAAACAGTATTTAGCTTACGTTAAGGACATACACAAACTGGGTATCTTTTAGAGTGCAGCAACAGGGTCATATCTGCGCTGGTAGAGTGCATCTTATTTAGAGTGCTTTACAAATGACAACCCCTGGTACGCTTTGCAGTGCAGTGTAGACAAGACTTAAAAGATGCTACCGAGCCTTTAAATTAACTTTTGTGTTCTAAATACTTGGATGTGAAATAACATACTTGACTATTTCAGATCTTTAACAAACTACATTAAACTGAGTGGTTACCATCCATTTGCCTCCTGGTACCTTATAAACTACAAGCCTCTCTTCATCACTAGTAATTAGCAAGTAGGTTTATCATTTTGATAAATTTTCAATTTGATATCAGTGAAATTTGCAGTTACGCCATGAAAGCCTTTACAGGTAGCTGTTTTTCAATCAGACCGAGATTTTCTGTAGAACACGAATGGAGAACCCTTCCATGTAAAATAGCATCCTCTAATCTCTTAATCCAAGACTTGGTCATCTGATTTCTCATCTTCATCTTTTTTTATATGCTATGATACTCTTTTTTTTGTTTGTTTGTTTAGAGCTATCTGTGCTGATAATACAATGGTGGTAACTTCTTGAAATGCAAGAAGCCGCTGGCTTTTACAGCGTTTTATACTGAAGGCTGGTCTTCACTACAGGGCGATTGACACTGCTGGAATCGATGCAGCAGGGATCAATTTAGGGGGTCTAATGAAGACACACTAACTTGAAGTTAACCGGAGAGTGCCTCCTGTCTACGTAGCACAGTGAAGACATCAGGGTAAATTGACCTAGGTTATGTCAATTCCAGCTACGTTATTCACATAGCTGGAGTAGCATAACTTAGGTCAACTTACCCATGTAGTGAAGACAAGTCCTGAGATGATAATCAAGAAGACTTTGTAATAATATCCAAAGAGTGTGAGTGTGTTGGGGTGGAAGGAGGAAGTGTGTGATGTCTGTGGTTGGCTTTACTAGTGTTAAGGAGATGTCTGCTGACTCTTGTTGACTTTTGAACAGAGTCAATGATTGATGAAATGGTCAAATTCTGTTTTTCTTAAAAGTTAAATTCTAGGATTGTACCCTTCTGAAGTATTCTCCTTCATCCCAGCGCCAAACTGAGCATGTCATCTTTTAGGTTTTACAGCTGCACCCGCCCTCCTCCTTCTCTGAGAAGTTTGGAATGAAAATACATGTTGGTATGTAGTCATGATTCATATTTTGTTAGATTCCAAAGCCAGAGGGACTATTGTGATCATCTAGTGCAGTGGTTCTCAATTTTTTTTTTTTTTGCGGAGCACTTGAAAATTGCTGAGGCTCTCAGTGCACTACTTAGTGATCTTTCCAAATGTTGTGTGTACCGTTAGCTAACTATTGTAACGTGCTTTGGATAAAAGCCCTATATAAAAAAACCCTTAATAATAAAACTTTTTGTTTTATAAATAAAAGCACACAACTCACATTTTAATATCAATAGCCTTACCTTTCTAATGTGATGGATGTGCCCTCTCTCCCCCACGATGGGAGCCCCTGAGGGTCTCTTCACTGCCAAAGCAGCCACAGAGCTGAGGCTGGGAAGGACGGCCGTCTCTACTCAGCAGCCACAGCTCTGGAGCTGGAGAAAATTGTCTTTTTATCTGCATGTCCCAAATTCCCCCCGCTTCTTACCCCACTGTCTTCCCCCTACAACCTCCTATTCTCTGCAAGGCAATTACCTCATCTTACATGTGCGTCTTCTCCAGGGTCCAGGCACCTAATTAGTGGAGCCACACCTGCATAGCTCCACTAATTTGGTGGGTGGCCCTTCATTCTCTTGTGTGCGGCTGCCCAGGTGCGCACCTTAGAGGAACAGTCCGTGGCCCACCTGAATGGAGCTTGTGGACCACTGGTCGTCCATGGACCACATTTTGAGAATCTCTGATCTCCAGTATAACACAGGCCACAGAACTTCCCCACAATAATTCCTAGAGCAGATCTTTTAGAAGAACATCTAAACTTGATTTAAAAATTATCAGTGATAAAGACTCCACTGTGACTCCTGGTAAATTGTTCCAATGGTTATTTACCCCTACCATTAAAAATGTGTTCCTTATTTCCATTTTGTTTGTCTAGCTTTGACTTCTAGCTATTGGATCATATTATACCTTTCTTTGCTAGATTGAAGAGCCCATTATTAAATATTTGTTCCCCATGGAGACAGTTATAGATAGTACTCATGTCACCCTTTAAACTTCTCTTTGTTAAGATAACTAGAGTGAGCAACTTGAGCCTGAACATAAGGCATATGTTCTAATCCCTTCACCATTCTCATCGCTCTTTGAACCCTCTCCAGTGTATCACCATCTCTCTTGTTTTGTGGGCATCTGAACTGGACATAGTGTTTCAGCTGTGGTCTCACCAGTGCCAAATACAGAGGTAAAATGACCTTATTCTTCCTACTTGCGATTCCCCTGTTTATACATCCTGGGGTTGCATTAGCTCTTTTGGCCACAGCATCACTTTGGGAGCTCATATTCAGCTGATTATTCGCCACAGACCCCAAATCTTATTCTGAGTCACTCCTTCCCAGAATTGAGTCCCTTATTCTGTAGATATGGCCTACATTCTTTGTTCCTAGATATATACATTTCCACTTAGTTGTATTAAAAATGCATATTGTTTGCTTGTGCTCAGTTTACCAGATGATGTAGATTGCTCCGAATCTGTGACCTGTCCTTTTCATTATTTACCATGCCCACAATTTTTGTCTCATCTGCAAATTTTGTCAGTGATGTTTTTATGTTGTCTTTTTCCAGATCATTGATAAATATGTAAAATAGTTAAGGGCAAAAACCAAACCCTGTGGGACCCCACTGGAAACGCACCTATTCAGTAATGATATCCTGGGTAAAAATACATTTTGAGACCTATCAGTCAGTTTTTAATCTATTTAATGTGGCCTTGTAAATTTGAGGTAATTTGTATGGTACCAAGTCAAATGCCTTACACGCGTCTAAGAACATTATATTATTACCTTTATTAACCAAACTTCTTGTCTAACTAGAAAATATCAAGTTAGTTTGACAAGATCTATTTTTCATAAACCCATGATGATTTGCATTAATTACATTACTCTCCTTTAATAATCAAGGCCCATATTAGTGATCCCTGGCAACATATGGAGGAGCTATCAGGCTAACAGACCTACAATTACTCTGTCATCCCATTTTCCTTTTTTTAAAATTGGGACGTTAGCTTTTTTCCAATCTCCTGGATCTTACCAAGTGCCTCATGACTTATTGAAAACCAGAATTAATGCTCCAATGAGCTACTCAGCCAGCTCTTTAAAAAAAAAAAAACTCTTGGATGCAAGTTATCAGGGTGTCACATCACTTTCATTTTGCTGCTGCTTAAAAAGTTTGTGCTGCACCATGGCACTTTGCTGGCAAGGAAAGGTAATCTGTTAATAGGGATCTAAATAACAGGAAAGTGAAATACCCAAGATACTGATCATTTTCAGTGTTGTTCAGAAATTGTTGTACACACTGAAGGCAGCATGATCTAGCGAATAGCACACTAGTCTGGGACTTGGAAACCCCTAGGTTCTGTTCTTTTCTCTGCCACTCGCCTACTGGGTGATCTCTCTGTGACTCAGTTCCCCATCTGTAAAATGGGATTAAAGATATTGAATTCCGTTGTAAAACACTTGAAGATCTAGTAATGAAAAGAGCTAGGTATTGTTGTTTGTTAAATTTTTGGGCCTCAGTTATAAGAACCTTGTCAATTCACCCTGCTGTGTGAAACAACAAACACCAATGTGATCTGGAGGCAGACTCAAAAATGGTAAGGGGATGTGTGCTGGGGAGATTATTTGGAAATCTCTTCCTTCATCCTAAAGCAAAAATTGGATTGGAATAGGTACGCACTGTAGCAGCTTAGAGGCAGGGAGGAAGGGATTGTTTTCATAACAGACAGGTTTTTTTTCTTTCCTGTACTGCTTCACAGAATAGAAATGAGCATGTGATG
The DNA here is from genome assembly GCF_025201925.1 of Gopherus flavomarginatus. Classification (NCBI taxonomy): domain Eukaryota; kingdom Metazoa; phylum Chordata; order Testudines; family Testudinidae; genus Gopherus; species Gopherus flavomarginatus. The sequence continues at coordinate 197,512,320 of NC_066617.1, read as the reverse complement.
CAAGGCATGCCTTTGTGTGTGAATGCAAGTGAGCTTGAGGGCAAATGAAAACCTCCATTTGTATTTGTATATGAAAAACTTGTTTCCCTGAATCATAGCAACTGCAGTATCATGAGTACTTGAGTCAACCTCTAAATGTGGGGGCCAGTTTTGGGGCGAGGAATCATACATGCTTGATAGTGCAAATATCTGATGTGATGTGATGGAAAGACAGTTGTGAGGGGCAGAAGGAAGGCTGTTAAGGCTTTTTGCTACAGTCCTAGCCCAGAACTTTCATGGGAGATCTGTCTTCCATTTTGGGCTCACCACTTGGTGTCTGGTTAATTTTTCAACCTCCTAATATTTAGAGTGCTGCTCAACACAGATTCTTAGATCTATCCATACTCCCTGCTGGCAGGTGATCTATCCATACTCCCTGCTGGCAGGTGATACCCTCTGATGCTGATGTTCGACATCTGTTTCCATTGTATTCTTGCCAAAGCTTGCTTTCAGTTAGTAACATTGTGGTTAATGTATCTGCTGATTCTTTCATTTCAAACAACTGATTCATCTCCTGTCACGTGGTTTCATTGCACAGTCAGCATCTTGAGGATGATTTCAGCTGTGAAGAGTTTCAGTATGGAGTTATTTAAAGAGAAGTTCTAGACAGAAGGATGTTTATAGAACATATGGCAGTCTCTGAAAGCACTGGTTTATAAGGTGTTTAGAATGTCTTGGAGATTCATATGATATCTGAATGTAAGATGCATATATATAAATGGCCAAACAGAAACTTTCAGATATTTAGTTTTATGTAAATGTCCTATTAATATAAAATGACATCATTACAGGAAAAATAATTTAAAAATGGAGGAATTTCTAAATAAAGCTCCACCATTTTTAACTGTGCCCCAGTGAATAGTTATGATATAACAACCGTAAGATTTTTTGTTGTGGTTGTTGACTATATGTATCAAATAGAGTCTACACAATTACACATGCGACTCCTTTCAGCAATTACACAGGCATTGTGTGGTGGTGGTATTAATTGTTGTTCATTGTTTGTATTCTAGTAACACCTAGATGGTTCAAGTAGACAGGAGGGCCATGGCACCAGGCACTGTAAAGACATATTGGGCTGGCTCACAATAGGATAACAAATGTATTTTAAAAATGTGTTAGCTAACATATTTTAGCTAGCACATTTTAAGTGTCTTGTGTAGTCCGTGTAAACTGTATTTTAAAAACGTCGGTGGAAGCTGGGGTTCATCTCTATCATATCAGCTAACACATATTAAAATATACCTTCTCCTGTCTACAAAAGTGTTAACATGTGTTAATTTAAATAGAGCTGGTTGAAAATTTTTCATTTTTTTAAATGAAAAAGGGGCCAAAGTTTTATGAAAACTTTTCCCATTTTTGACCAGCTGAAGTTAACATGGCGCCCCCGTGTTACCCAAAGTGTTATAAAACTACATATATCTTTTATCTTAGTCTGGACAAGCTTCTAGTGAATGTCAGTCACTGCCTCAAAGAGTTTTCAATTTAAAACCTCTCACGTCTTGAGTTTGTTGTGTGTTGAATTACTCAAGAGATTTTTGTTTTAATCTCCCAAACCTCTGTACATATAACCATTCACATAATTGCTGACTTGCATGGATAAGCAGAAGTTATTGATTCCAGTTCATTTGAACAGTTACCACCTTGGACTGAAGTTTCAATAATTAATAACAGTGTTCTCCTATTTCCAGGTGCCTACTGATGGAAATGCTGGCTTGTTGGCAGAGCCCCAAATTGCCATGTTTTGTGGCAAACTCAATATGCATATGAATGTTCAGAATGGAAAATGGGAATCTGACCCCTCAGGGACCAAGACCTGCATTAGAACAAAAGAAGGGATTCTGCAATATTGCCAGGAAGTAAGTTCCTAGTTTAACAGATAACTTAATGTTTTTTTCAGACATGTAAATAGAACTTTTGCTTAAGGGTTGAATCCACTAGCCTCTTGCTCTTCTCCCTTCTTGCCTTGCCCTTTCATCCAGTTTGAGAAGGGTCTCTCCAAAGCCTGTCAACCCTGCTCCAAGCAGTGGCTGAAGAGTCTGTTTGAGAGTAGTGTAAGTCAGTCCTCCTGCTGGTGCTAATTGCATTCTCTGTACAATGAACTAATTGTTTGCAAAGCTCTTTGAAGAAGTGCTGTTTATTAATATTAATATCCAAGTTCCTGCTAGGCACATTTTGAAGAGTTGAGTTGTGATAACCTTAATGTCATTGGAGCATTCCACAAATGTACATCAGATCAACCCACAGCTATTGGTTTCTGTGGCACAATGAATCGTTTGAGGATTTTTTAGTAGAAAGTTTGCGCTGCAAATGAGGTCACAACAAATGGTTGGGTGTTGGAGAGCAGAAACTTATTGTCCACTCGCTCAAGTCCTGTGAACAGATTGTGTATCTAATTTTGTTTATCCCGATGCTGCGATAATATGATAACCTTGCACCTGTGTGTGACAAGTGGAAGAGAAAATGTGCTTTTCATGCCATGACAGAAAAGAGCACAGATTGAGCTGCTGTTTTAATCCTTCTGCCTTCTCATCCAGACTTCTTTTTTTTTAAACACAGGCCACTGCCTTTCCCAAAAATATATATATATATTTCAGAGCTGCTATCGTACCTCCTAAATGTCACTCTAATTCTTTCCAAAAATCCCTCTCTAAAAAGCAAAATATTTCAGTATTTGAATTTTCTTCAGTACCCTGATCCATATCTACCTACCTGTCAGGTGTCCTTTCTACTCCTTGCAGTGTTTTTTTTGTTCTTGTGGCTTTTGGGTCACATATGTAATTCTGCAAGGTGTTTGGGTTTTGGATTTTTTTCCTTGCAAATGTAATGCCATGACAACAATACTGATTTTTCACTCCTAGCGCTCTCCTCTGTACCAAAATCAGTATTAAAATGATTCATGAAATTTGTTTAGACAATGTAACTATTTATCCTCTGTCAAGGTCTCACAAATGATTTGGCTTTGAAAAGCATGGGCTTCGTACCTGTGTTTTCAAAAGGCATCTTTGTCGTTTGTTCGCTTCCTTGGGACTTGTATATAACCAGTTTTTATGTATAATGAAACTATGAAAAGAAATTAAAAAAAAAAATAAGGAAACAAACGTCAGAAAATGGAACTTCCTCAGATATTGCCCATTGGGATAAAAGTCCGTGGAAGTATTAAGACTTAAAAAATAAACCAAACAAAAAACATTACTTTTTAAAATCAGATAACAGAAGTAATACAATTAGAAAATTTCAGGGCATAAACCTGTAGTGGCCTGATGTTCTAGTTACGTATGCTAAAAGAGCTAATGAAAGGATAAAAATAAAAAAAATGGAAAGTATAAGATAATAAGAATGAAAACAAACTGCATTTTGATGTCCAGTGTTGTAGAATATATCAAAGGGAATTTTTAATTAAAAACAACTAGAAGACAAAAGTAAAGGGGAGGAAAAATTCTCCAGAAATGCTATGTCTCATGGAGAATAGAATTGTACCAGACCGTGATGGATAACAAAATGTAGTCTTTATGTTTAGTGTCTGGAGAAACGGGGCCAAGACAGTGGGAAAGCTATGCTGTATGTTTTAGAATCTTGTGCAAAGTCGCTGTGTGTATTTCTTGCTATACCTATCCCATGCCCCATAAGAGGTAAATTTAAATCCAGAGTGCTCTCATCGCTAGCATTCTGGTCCCAGGGACTAGGTAATTGGACTGTAAGAACTCAGCTCTCAGGAGTAGTGGGGGTGCTAGCTAGAAAATTTGCATCCTGAATGTGTGCGTGTAGAGACCCCATGCCAGAGCAGTGCCTGGACCCTGTTCAGACTCTGGAGGCTTAATTAAGCATTTGGATCCTCTCACAGCAATCTGCTGAGTGTCTAAAAGTGAGGGTTCAAGTATATCTAAGACAAGGCCATAAACTAAACCCCAGGCTTCTGCTGCTGCTGCTGGATACTAAGTAACACTTCAGCACTTGAATTTCTAGATCGTATTTCATGTCTATGACACGGTCCAAACTTGCCTGTGAATGTTTTGGGAGGGTACTCTGAATTAGAAGCTGCTGCTCTGCTGGAAATCTTGTTTGAGAGAGAGAGAGAGAGAGAGAGAGAGAGAGAGAGTGTGTTTTACAGTGGCCCTGGCCATGATCACAGCATTATTGTGCTGGGTGAGGTACAAATACATAGTGAGAGGTAGTCTCTGTCCCAGGGAGCTTGCAGTCTAAATAGACAGACAAAAGGCGGATTGGGGAAGAGAAAGGTGAAGTGACTTGCCCGGGTCGTTGCAGCAGATCAGTGTTTTAGCTAAGAATAGAATCCTGGTCTCCTTTGCTCCAGACTGATGTCTTATAGAATCATAGAATGTCAGGGTTAGAAGGGACCTCAGGAGGTCATCTAGTCCAACCCCCTGCTCAAAGCAGGACCAATCCCCAGACAGATTTTTGCCCCAAATCGCCCCTCAAGAATTGAACTCACGACCCTGGGTTTAGCAGGCCAATGCTCAAACCACACTGGACTATGTTACCTCATTATCCTCCTATCCTAATTCCAAGCCCCTCTGGCTCCAGCAGTGGTAGACTGGTAGTGGGAGGCAGCTGGTGGTTTCCTTGCCTCATATGAGCATGGTGATGGTAGGGATAATAAATGCATGCCGCTTAAAGGGTAAGCAAGGGTTCTGCTGGCACTTTAGAAAATAGTGGAGGGGAATGTAAACCCTGCCTTCTGCTAAAGTGGGGCAAGTTAGGCTTTCAACCTGCCCCTGAGAAGTCATCTGCTGGCTGTTCCACTCCATTCCCCTTCTTTCCTTATAAAGTGGTGGACTTAACCTGCTAGTGGAGGAAGGATGAGCAATGGGGAAGGAAAAACCCTAGGCCAACCCACTGAGACACTGTCCATGACCTGGACCTGCAACAGAGACGAAGGTTTCATATCGCTCTGCTACCTCCGGGTCGTATACTACCCTGGGAGCTGACAGGTGCATGGGTGCAAATAGCTAACCTGGAGTGGGAGGCCAATGTATATTTTACAATTTTTAGAGCTGGTCCAAATATTTGGAAAATATTTTTTATCGAAGTGTAGCTACTTTTTCTTGAAAAACTTGAAAAATGTAATGAAAAAATTTAAAAAATCATGAAATTTATCAACTGTTCTCAACATTTTAATTAAAAACATTGAGCAAATGATTATAATTGATAAAATGAAAACTAATGGTTTACTAGAAAACCAACTCAGTCTAGTGAAAAGAGAAATGAGAAGCTCAGATAAACGAAATGGTATAATAGAGAAGATCTGAAGAGAAGTGATAGTAAATATAGAAATGTAAGCTAGACTCACTGTTCAGCTCCTGACTGGAAGCCCTTATTTCCTGACACTCCAATGTTCTTTGTTTCCCTGAGGAGGTGACTTATAGGTGAGATTCTCTTTTCTTTTGTCCCTTTTCCTTCTGCTGATTAAATAGCAAGGCACTACTGCAAATCAGACACGGGAACTGGGCACGCTTTCCGTTTTTCTGTTAGCAGGGAAGCAATAAAGCATCAATGCCTATGTGTGCTACATTTTACACATGAACGGTGTACCCACAATAATATAATCTCCGTTCAGAGTCCTTTTGCCAGACGAAACCTGCTTTCTTCTGTCTGTTGCCCATGCTGCTCTCCTACCTAATGAACTGATGCTTCTTTTGGGGTGCATCTTCCACTAATGTAGATGGAGACCATTTCTTCTTTGTCAGTCAGACTGGTGGTAACCAGTCTTGGATTTAGTTGTTTGTGGTCAGTTCTGTCTTCTCTTGGCATACAGGCAGCTTCCATAGATGTTCTTCTGCCTCACTATGAGCAGCTGATCCTGGTACTTCTCTGATGAAGCACCATCTTTCTTTCAGGTCTCAGCAGAGATTTGGAGTGACACAGTGAAAATGAGGGCAAAGGCAATTTGCTCATGGAAAAAGCTGTCCCTCAGGTGCTGCTCCCCTGAAATCTTCAACAGCATGTCTGTTCTGCCCATTCTCTCTCTTCCTTTCTGCTCATGCTGTGATCTTGCTGTGGTGGCTCTATGCCAGGCATGAATACGAGTGGCTAAAATCTAAATGAACACGCTCTACTAAAGCAGATCACCAAAGGTTCAGTGTAACAGCTTACAAATACTTCTAGATACCCAACAAGATAACTTATAAAAAGAATCCAGGCATCAGGCAGGGGTTCGCAAGATTATGTATTGGAAGTAGTCCTCTCACCTCTCCTTGTCTCCTCATCTTGGAGTGGCAACCTGGATCAAGGGGGCCTGTGTTGCCTTCCTGTTTTCCTCCATAAAGGAATCTTTGATTTGTCCTCCAAAAGAACTTCTCAAAAACTCTCCCCCTCCTCAGCAGGTGGGCTCCCTGGCTCCATCTTTTGTTGCTCTTCTCTGACAGAGGAGCAGGAAAAATCTCACTTTAATTTTCCTCCTCTTAGATGCAGAGTGCTCTGGAGAGGGCGAGCTAGTGGGTTGGTTCAGATAAGAGTCTGTCTTGGGGTCCCCTTTGCTACCTATTTTCTATTCCTTACAAAACTCGGGGAGGATCAACCCAGAACAATGTTACTTGTTCTCCCATATAACAACATCTCTTTTCTGTCAGGTAGAACAGGAGTCTTCAGAGGATGAAATGGAGAGATCACAAGGTTCCTCATAGGCAAAATCAATTATCTGTTTATTGGGCAGGTGGTGGAAATGGGCTGTGCCTATCCTTTTTATAAACCCACCTTGCCCAAAATATCTTCAAACTCTGAAGCTTGACACCAATAACCATAGTTTCTGGCTGTCAAATCCGTAAATGGGCTGGGGGCTTCTCATTTTAAGTTCTCAGATCTCCCTCTGAAGACTGATATGTTCCTTCACGACCACCTGGATGGGAAGGTGGAAGGGGCTATTAATTGTCTATTTGAACTGTGGGACACTCAGCTTGCTGCTTGAAGCCTTGCCTCCTATACCTCTTAAGCAACCATCTAGCAGTTCACAGGATCTAAGAGGACAAAGCTGACTGTATCTTTGTACGAAGGAACCACTTGGAATGCCTCATGGCTGTCAGTGCAAAAAGGTGTGGGGACAGGAAGCACCTTGAAAAAAACCCCAGAGACTCAAGCCTAGAGAGTACACTGGGGAAGGGAATTCATTCAGGTGTTGTTTGTTTTCTCCATAGATTTGTGATTCTAGTGTGCTTTTTATGAGTAAAGTAAGGTATGGTTGCACATGTGTTTGAGAAATTTCTTTGTGAGCCTTGTGTTCTTTCCTTAAACAGAATCTCGAATGCCCATGAAGGTGGACCTCTAGAGAGGGCTTGCCTTAATTACGAGGGGGGCTGGAAAGGTCAGCACTGGTGTCAGGGATGAGGGTAGTTGGACTTGCAGGGTCCTACTTCCCAAGGAAGGGGGCCAGATGAGGAATCTGAACCCTGGAGCTTGCTTGAGAGGCCAGAACTAGAGACAATATAGAGTGCTAGACACTGTGCAGAACCAGGTGGCTGGAGAGCATGTGGGATTACAAGACTGGTAACTGTCTACTAGAGAAGACTCAGCAAGGGCTGTAGCACATATGCCCTAAGTTCGACAGAAGGGTGCACCAGGGCAGTAATGGCAGTTTAGGTTGACTTTGGCATCTAGACATAAAGGTGGCAGGACGGAAGAGGGTGAGGGTTGCAAAGGCAGAAAGAGGGAGAAAAACAACAAGGAAGTGTACTCCTCTGTCTTTAATATGTTGATTTTCTCTCTTATCTTTTTAGAGTGTGAACTTTTAGGGACAGGGACTGTTGGTGTGTTTTTTAATATTTGAGCAGCACTTAGCACATTTAAGGTGCTACCAAACTGTAAGATTCCTATTTATGAAATGGAAGATGCTTGGATGATAAGTAAAGTCTAATTAAACCGTGTTAATTTTTCTATGCCATTTTAACACCCACAGAACTACAGTAGATTGTGCAGGTTTGAGAATGGAGAAAGATGTCATTCTCTTATCTCTTTTGGAGCAGAGTAGCATAAGACACCACATTATTTTGTTGAGAGTTAGCAGATAAAGCTGGTTACTCTTCCCATATCAGTTATTTACTGCAAAGTTTTTTAATTTTATTGCATCTTGGTGGAATGAGAAATATTTGCAGAAGTGTAAATAATCAGTTACATCTGTTATCACTAAATAATTTATCTACTACAAATAATTTCCTCACTACCATATAACGGTATCCCTTATTGGGCATAGGCCTCATCTGCTGTTAATCTGCAAATCAGAGTGGTATAAGCAGTAGAACAGTACTGTATCAACATGAATTAATGCAAGACGGATGGTAATACCTGTACAAGTGCCAGAATAGTTAATGTTGTGGACATAGAACTGCCATATCAAATTGGGCTATTAGTTGCTCTAGTTCTGTCTCTGACAGCATACAGTACCAGTAGCTTCATAGGAATGATCAAAAAATCCTGCAGTAGGTAGTTATGGAATAACTTGTCCACGGGGAAAACTTCTTACTGCATTAATTTGTTTGGCTTGAAGCGTGAAGAGACAGCTGCTCTTTCATTGTGGGGTCAACTTAATGTCCCCATGTACAGATGTTGAAGATGGCAGCTGCAAGAACCTCTGAACAGGCAGATTATTTTGTTGAAGAAGCTATGTTTTAGTACTCACATGCAAAACCAGTTGGCTGCAATCTTGAAAGTGTTTCAGGGCTTTAAGAATCCTTGCAAAATTCTGCCTTTAGGAAAATATGTATATATTCACAAAGGGGGAGTTAATTTTGAGTGGCTTCTGTTCCTATAGAAAAGGATTTACTAGAAAAAGGATTCAGGCAGAACATTCATTTTACTTTACTAACAATATTGAAAATAGCCTCTGTGTTCTGTATCTTATTTCCAGTAATTGCAGTACACTATAAATACAGCTCATAGGACTGAGTTAATTTTGCTCTTTGTACTGAACTTGTTGTTCATACTGTGTTGTAAAGATGACATGCAGGATGGTAACAGATAAATCCAGTTTTGTCTAGGACATGATTTCATTCAATTAGTTCATGTTAGAATGCTCATTTTCATATTAAGTTTGATTTTTCTAACTAAATGTGCACTGAGTTGAGCAGAATGCAAAGGAATCTTTCTGAAAATCAAGCTTTTCAAGAGTAAGCCAAAAATTTATGGTAAATTTCCTTTAGGTGGTCAAGTGGATGGAGCATAGAACTGGGAGTCGGGAGACCTGGGTTCTGCCCCTTAAGCTTCAAATGCAACTGACCTGCTGTGTGATTTTCAGCTTGTCTCTTAGGGCACATGAATACCAACAGGTTCTATTAACTTTAATGGGCGATGGAGTGCCCAGCATATCTTAAGGTCCCTTAACTATTTGGTTTACTCCTCTATAAAATGGTGAGATTTGCCTGCCCTTTGTAAACCACTGAGATCCATGAAGGCAGTATATAGATGTTGTCTATTCCTGCAGTAGTCGTCCTCAGAAAATCAATATTTACCAGCTGTAACTGCACTCTGCAATATCTTAGCATTATTTTCTTATATATTTGGAGTAGGAAATAACTCCATCTTTCATGTCACTGGTATAGCTGTTGATAAAATAATCATCTTTGTAAATGGAGATGACGTGTTTTATATATTTAGTCCAACCTGCCTTCTTGGTATTTCTCATGAATCCTACCACTGTACAGTTCAGGTAGCAAAACATAATTAAAATAACACAATTTCTCTTTTGAACGGATTACATTCTCCACTTTTCTGTGTTTATAACATTCTTAAATGGTCTTCGATTTGTTTCTGGAGAAATAAGTGACATAAAACTTCAGGCCAGGTCCAGCACATCTTTGAATTGAGCAATAGTTCTTAAAGAATGACGAGCCATTAACTGACAACAGTAGTCTTTAAGCTAGTGTACAGTCCAATCACTCACACACAAACAGTGCTTCCATACCACCTTTTCCTTTGGTAAGGAACTAAAAGGACCATCAAACATACCTCTGCTTCCCCTTTCCCTTGCTATTTACCTATCATACCGAGGTAATCCTGCTGTGCTCATCACTGTGGTAGCTAACACCTTCCAAAATTGTATAAATGAATATTAGTGGTCTCTTCAGTGTCCTCTCTTTTACACTCCCTATCCAGGGACAGGTAGAAATTGTATTCAAAATAATAGCCATTCAGTTAAGAGACAGACATTCTTTTTTTGCTAAGTGTGAAACTGCACGTTTAAAGGAGGCAAAACTGATACCTCAGATTTTTGCTGAGGAAAGCCATAACCAACTGGAAAGTTGAGAGTAAACCTCTCACCCCTAGATTTTTGGTAGTGCCAAACATCCATTTTAACAAATACCAGTTCTTCTTCGAGTGATTGCTCACATCCATTCCAGGTAGGTGTGTGCGCCGCGCATGCACGTTCGTCGGAAACTTTTTACCCTAGCAACTCCAGTGGGCCGGCAGGTCGCCCCCTGGAGTGGCGCCGCCATGGCGCTCGATATATACCCTTGCCGGCCCACCCGCTCCTCAGTTCCTTCTTACCGCCGTGTCGGTCGTTGGAACTGTGGAGCGCGGCATAGCTGTCCTCCACGTCCCTAGCTCTCCTTGTTAACTACCGTTATTATTACAGTTGTTAGTAGATCGTTAAGTATAGTTAGTTAATTAGTTGTAGTGTAAATAGTATTGTATATAGTTGTTCGCCGGTCTGGGCTGTAGCCCTTCCCGGCACCCGGCACCGGGCTCATGCCTGGTTCGCCGGGCTTTAAGCAGTGTGCGGCCTGTAAAAAGCCTATGCCAACCAGCGACCCCCACGACGCTTGTCTGAAGTGCCTGGGGGAATCGCACAGGTCGGACAAGTGCCGCATTTGCAAGGCTTTTAAGCCCAGGACAAAGAAGGAGAGAGACCAGAGACTCAGGACTCTCCTAATGGAGGCGGCGCTTGACCCAGCAGCTTCACAGGCCGTGATCTCGGCGCCGGTACCGGATCGCACCGGCACCGGGAAGACTCCCCGGCACCGACCTTCCCCGGCACCGGGTGCAGAGGCGAGACCGTCAACGTCTGCTACTCCAGCCAGGCAGACCCGAATGGAGCGCCCGGCATCGACATCGGCCGCGGCACTACCGGCACCGTCGACTCCGGGCCCGGTGGGTCCGTCGAGTCCGGTGCCGCCAAGCTCCCCCAGAAGATCTGGGGTTGAGCTATTGGTCCCATCCACTCCGGAGACCTTCGCCTCGGCACGGGACCTTATCGCCCTAACTGAGTCTACTCAGCCGCCACCCCCGGTACCTCCGGTGCGGGTAGCATCTAGGGGCAAGCCCATGATGACGGCACCGTCTCGGGACTCGCGCTCGCGATCCAGGTCCCGACACCATGGTCGCTCGAGATCCCGCCGCCGCTCGCAGTCCCAGCACCGCTCCCCTCGGCGGTACCGGTCGCACTCGCGGCACCGATCGACCTCCAGACGGTCACGGTCTGACTCCAGCCGTCGATACCGGCACCGTGACTCTAGGAGCCAGTCTCGCCATCACTCACCGCGCCGGTCGACCTCCCGGCACCGATCTGGTGGCAGGTCCCGGTCCCGGTCGACCTCCCGGCACCGCGTCGGTGGCAGGTCCCGGTCCCGATCCCGGCACCGAAGCAGCGGCCGGTACCGTTCCAGATCCCGGCACCGAGACAGAACCCGGTCCCGATCCCGGCGCCGCTATGACTCCCGGTACCGATCCCCGGCACCGAGAAGATCTTCGGTGCCGACCCGCGCAGACCCTTATCAGCCGGGGTCGGCCCCGCCATGGCCTTCTAGGCAGCCGTCGGTGTCGTCTCAAGCAGACAGCGTGTATGCGCTGGGCACCGACAGGCAGGCGGCATTGTTTCAGGACCCTCCGCAACAGGACCAGGGTCCGCAGCAGTGGGGGTTTTGGACCCCCTGGGCATACCATCAAGCCCAGGGCCCCCAACAGCTTCCTGCTAGGCCTGCAACGGCGGAACACAGGGTGCCAGAGGCTTCGTTGTCTCGCCCCCCTCCCTCCCCGAATGGAGAGGAAGGATCGAAGCAGCAAGACCCTGCTCTTGCTCCTGAGACAGAGGCGAGGGCTGAGGGGGACCCCCCACTGGACACATTCTTGCCGGGGGTCTCCTCATCCTCCTCCCCCGACGAAGCGGTGGCTGGCACCTCCTCCAGTAGCCCTCCTCCGCTGGATCTCAGGGCGCACCAAGACCTCCTTAGGCGAGTAGCTCAGAATCTGAGCCTGCAAGCCGAGGAGGTCTCTGAGATCGAGGACCCTATCGTCACCATCCTCTCATCTGATGCTCCCACCAGGGTGGCCCTACCCTTCATTAGGACGATCCAGGCCAACGCCAATACAATCTGGCAGTCACCGGCCTCCATCCCCCCTACGGCGTCGAGGGGAAGTACATGGCCCCCTCCAAGGGCTACGAGTACCTCCACGTCCACCCGACACCGTGTTCCCTGGTGGTGCAGTCGGTGAACGAGAGGGAGCGCCATGGACAGGAAGCTCCAGCCCCCAAATCCAAGGAGGCCAGGCGTATGGACCTCCTCGGCCGCAAGGTCTATTCGGCTGGGGCCCTTCAGCTCAGGGTTTCAAATCAACAAGCCCTGCTCAGCAGATATGCTTTCAACTCGTGGGTGGCAGCGGACAAATTCAAAGAGTTGCTGCCACAGGAGGCCCGCCAAGAATTTGCGGCCATTCTGGACGAGGGCAAGAAGGTTGCACGAACCTCATTGCAAGCTTCTTTGGACGCTGCAGACTCGGCTGCCCGCACCCTCGCCTCGGGGGTAACGATGCGCCGTATCTCCTGGCTTCAGGTCTCTGGCCTTCCACCGGAGCTCCAATACACCATCCAGGACCTCCCGTTCGAAGGCCAGGGCCTGTTTTCAGAAAAGACAGACCCCAGACTTAAGAGTCTCAAAGACAATCAGGTATCAGAGGGTAGCCGTGTTAGTCTGGATCTGTAAAAGCAGCAAAGAATCCTGTGGCACCTTATAGACTAACAGACGTTTTGGAGCATGAGCTTTCGTGGGTGAATACCCACTTCCTCAGATGCATGTAATGGAAATATCCAGGGGCAGGTATATATATGTGTGCTAGCAAGCAAGCTAGAGATAACGAGGTCAGTTCAATCAGGGAGGATGAGGCCCTGTTCTAGCAGTTGAGGTGTGAAAACCAAGAGAGGAGAAACTGGTTCTGTAATTGGCAAGCCATTCACAGTCTTTGTTCAATCCTGAGCTGATGGTGTCAAATTTGCAGATGAACTGAAGCTCAGCAGTTTCTCTTTGAAGTCTGGTCCTGAAGTTTTTTTGCTGCAGGATGGCCACCTTAAGGTCTGCTATAGTGTGGCCAGGGAGGTTGAAGTGCTCTCCTACAGGTTTTTGTATATTGCCATTCCTAATGTCTGATTTGTGTCCATTTATCCTTTTCCGTAGAGACTGTCCAGTTTGGCCGATGTACATAGCAGAGGGGCATTGCTGGCATATGATGGCGTATATTACATTGGTGGATGTGCAGGTGAATGAACCAGTGATGGTGTGGCTGATCTGGTTAGGTCCTGTGATGGTGTCGCTGGTGTAGATATGTGGGCAGAGTTGGCATCGAGGTTTGTTGCATGGATTGGTTCCTGAGCTAGAGTTACTATGGTGCACGTTTGTGACCGGTTATGCTCGGCTCCGCATGAGGCCCCTCCAGTTGTGGCTCATCGCACATTACCGGCCAGCAAGGCAACCGCTAGACATGCTGATCACAATCCCCCAGGGGGTGTTAGATTCTCTCAGCTGGTGGCTAGACCAGTCCATAGTGTGTGCGGGGCTCCCTTTCCACCCACCTCAGCCTTCGGTGTCCCTAACAACGGATGCCTCAGATCTCGGCTGGGGGGCCCACCTGGGAACCCTGAGAACACAGGGCCTGTGGTCCCCGCAGGAGGTGAAGCTGCACATCAACATGCGGGAGTTGAGAGCGGTCCGCCTTGCTTGTCAAACGTTCTGTCACCAGCTTCGAGGTCGTTGTGTCGCGGTGTTTACCGACAACACGATGACCATGTACTATATCAACAAGCAGGGCGGCACCAGATCCTCTCCCCTATGTCACGAGGCGATGTGACTCTGGGACTTTTGTGTAGCCCACTCCATTCACCTCACGGCTTCCTTCCTCCCCGGATTACGGAACACGCTGGCGGATCGCCTGAGCAGATCCTTCCTATCACACGAGTGGTCCCTTCGCCCGGACGTCGCCCTCTCAATCTTCCAGAGGTGGGGTTATCCCCGTGTGGACCTCTTCGCGTCCGGGGGGGAACAAGAAATGCCAGGCGTTCTGCTCCTTTCAGGGCAGGGAGCCCGGGTCTATAGCGGATGCCTTCCTTATTCCGTGGACGACCCACTTGTACTACGCGTTTCCCCCGTTCCCACTGGTCCACAGGGTCCTTCTGAAGGTGCGCAGGGACAGGGCTCACGTGATCATGGTAGCCCCGGCATGGCCCAGGCAACATTGGTACCCCATGCTGCTGGACCTGGCCATAGCCGACCCAGTTCCCCTGCCCCTTCACCCGGACCTGATCACCCAGGAACACGGGACTCTCTGTCACCCGGACCTGCAGTCGCTGCACCTAGCGGCGTGGTTCCTGCGTGGCTGACCAGTTCTGAACTGCGCTGCTCCACCCCGGTACGGGAGGTACTTTTGGGCAGCAGGAAGCCTTCCACTAGAGCGACATACTCGGCCAAGTGGAAGCGTTTCTCCTGTTGGTGCGTGGAGAAAGGTCTCCGCCCTATGGAAGTTTCGGTGGCCAATATCTTAGACTATATTTGGTCCCTCAAACAACAGGGCCTGGCGATATCGTCTTTGCGGGTCCACCTGGCAGCTATCTCCACCTTTTACCCGGGTGGGGATGGCCGCTCCGTTTTCTCTCACCCGACGGTGACTAGATTCCTGAAGGGGCTGGAACGTTTATACCCTAACGTCCGACTCCCTGCTCCAACCTGGGATCTTAACCTGGTGTTGTCTCGGCTCATGGGGCCCCCCTTTGAGCCGTTAGCTACTTGCTCCCTACTCTATCTCTCTTGGAAGACTGCCTTTCTAGTAGCTATCACCTCAGCTAGACGGGTGTCGGAACTCCGGGCTCTCGTGGTGGACCCCTCGTATACAGTCTTCCACAAAGATAAGGTGCAGCTGAGGCCACACCCTGCCTTTCTCCCCAAGGTGGTCTCGGCCTTCCACATTAACCAAGAGATATTCCTCCCGGTTTTTTTCCCGAAACCTCACTCTTCAGGCAGGGAGCAACAGCTCCACTCGCTTGATGTCCGTAGGGCTCTCGCGTTCTATGTGGAGAGGACCAAACCGTTCCGCAAATCCCCCCAGCTTTTCGTGGCAGTAGCGGACCGCATGAAGGGGCTTCCTATCTCCTCGCAGAGGTTATCCTCATGGGTAACGTCCTGTATCAGGACCTGCTATGACTTGGCCCACGTCCCTATGGGCCGTGTGACTGCGCATTCTACCAGGGCGCAGGCGTCGTCGCTGGCTTTCCTCGCCCGTGTGCCCATCCAGGAAATCTGTCGGGCAGCGACCTGGTCATCGGTCCACACCTTTGCTTCCCACTACGCCCTGGTCCAGCAGTCAAGAGAGGATGCGGCCTTCGGATCTGCAGTGCTCCATGCCGCTACTTCTCACTCTGACCCCTCCGCCTAGGTATGGCTTGGGATTCACCTACCTGGAATGGATGTGAGCAATCACTCGAAGAAGAAAAGACGGTTACTCACCTTTGTAACTGTTGTTCTTCGAGATGTGTTGCTCACATCCATTCCACACCCACCCTCCTTCCCCACTGTCGGAGTAGCCGGCAAGAAGGAACTGAGGAGCGGGTGGGCCGGCAAGGGTATATATCGAGCGCCATGGCGGCGCCACTCCAGGGGGCGACCTGCCAGCCCACTGGAGTTGCTAGGGTAAAAAGTTTTCGACGAACGTGCACGCGCGGCGCGCACACCTACCTGGAATGGATGTGAGCAACACATCTCGAAGAACAACAGTTACAAAGGTGAGTAACCGTCTTTTTTTAAAGACACATGGCATGTGAATCATTGCACAGGATATTCACAGTGCTTTTAAGTTTTGGAGTTTTGCATCTTAACAATCTCTTTGCATTTAAGGTTGATCTTAATCATTCTGTATGTAACTTACAGTAGAAGAGAATGCATCTTTTGTCCCCATATAGTTGCTGGTTCACACAGGAAGTTAATCAATCTGCTGCAGCTGCTATGCCTATACTACAAGCACTACAGGTGCACAGCTGCAGTTGTAATGTGCACACTTGCTAATGTGACAGAAGGGCTTTTCCTGTCACTAGTAAATCCATCACCTCAAGAGGCAGTAGCTAGGTTAATGGAAGAATTCTTCTGTTGACCTAGCAGTGTCTATACCAGAGTTTAGATCACAACTGAGAGTGATGTAGCTAGATTGACCTAAGTTCTAGAGGTAGATCAGGCCTGAATGCTTTAGTTCAAGCAGTTGAAGCTTACTCTTTTAGTTTTGAAGGTCTTGGGTTCAAACTCTGAGCTGGTGATATATTTATCCTAAAGCAACGAAGAGACAATAACTTAGAAACCGTACTGCTTTACCAGTACTATTCTAAACTACGGCACACTCTTCTAGCCAGAAGGAACCTCAACATGTTCATGTTTCAGTGTATGTAACCCATAATTTGTATAGTTTCCAAACTGAGCAGTTGACATAGAAATTACATTCAAAATAATAGCAGAACACTTTTGTGTTTGCTTTTCAAATGCTCTGAATATCCCAACACTGTGTTTCTCATTATAACTGTTCTGACAACTGATCTAAGGGGCATCATTTATGCAGGAGGTGAGACTGAAGATGATCATTGTTGTCCTTTCTGGCCATAAAATCTCTGGTATGCTTTCTGGAGGAATAGTCACTAGTATTTATAGCCAATTAAACTGAATGTGTGATTGTGTCCCCAGTGGAGTTGGTGGGGCTGGGAAATGACGGAACATATGAACTGGGAGCAATGAAGGTTCTGACTCTTTTGGGTAAGCCTAGCTGACAGGAAGAACTGAGCAGAGAGAAATAATGTAATACCTAGAGCTGTGTGCTAAGGAAAGTGGGATTGAAATGAATTCTGATACTCCATGAATACCACTATTTCAAAGTGAAAGGCCACTTTTATTCAAGTGTTATCGACTGTATTTTCTCCAGAGAGCTATTGTTACTGAAATAAACACAAATATGTTACGAAGGATAAAGTGTTGGATTGAACTTCTAAATTTATCTCCATTTGTCTCAGAAGTAGAGAGAAAGTAAAGTACCTGACTTATGTTTTTAGGTGTTTGTAGGTATATAGGGAGACTGAAATTTTCACTAATGCTCTTTTCACTGGGTGCAATAAAGGCACTGTGGAGGAATCAGACCTGTGATTTCTCTGCTGCAAATGTTAAAACTCAGCCATTTGAAATTCTTTCAACAGCAGTCCTAGTGCATGAGAGGAAGAAAGGACTAAAATGTAAATTTTTTTTAAAGAAACAAAAGGTGTGCATTTGCACGTCCTTTGGCAGTTCAGTCAATGGGTTCTAGTTCTGGACAGTTAGGAAACAATATAGTATTCTAACAGGGCTGACCTAAATGCTGCATGTAGTGGTTAGAATCCTACAAAAGACTGTTCATCAGTATCTTCCTTTGATGTACAAGGTCTTACTATGTTTAGAGATTTTTTTCCCCTGGTACATAGGGAAATGGGAATAAGTTATGGCACTCATAACTTTAGGATATGGGACCCCTCCACTCATATGCAGTTGGAACTCTGAAGACAGTTTAATATATTAGCTCCTATGGCCGGGCATCTCTTGAGGGGAAAAAGGGGGGAATTCTGAAAGCATGAGGTGCACAAATTAGATAGGCCATGTCTTGTTTGGGGACTTCAGTTCTGACAATGCTGTGCCTGGCTTATTGGAGTCCTGCAGGCTTCTTCTGCGAGTGGAGAACGCACCCTGTTACTATGCCTAGGAAACAAATTTGGACTTCTCCCCACAACATCATCTTTCCTGAGACAATAGGGCCAGAAGAGACCAATTGGGTTAATCCTAACATGATCCCCTTCATTTTGCAAGATTATTCATTTAGAGTTTTAAGTGCCTTATCCTTTCCTCTGGGCACTTTATTAATGACATTATTTCCATTAATACTTTTTATTTAACCTATTCTTGAACATTTGTAGTGGTTGTGCCTTGACCACCTCCTATTTTCTGTTTCCTCCTGAATATCCATCCTAAACTTTTTTCTGCCTCAGGCTATTTGATATTTTGTCCTATATTCTTCTGGGACAGTGAATAATTCCCCTTCATTTAGATTGCTACTTGGAAGATATTTATAATGTGGATCATGTTCTCTCTCTCTCTTCCTCGCTGCCAATCATCTTTCTTAGGCTACGTAAGTGCTATTCTCTCAAGTTATTCTCATCATATCTCTTATCTTACAACCCTTATAGCACCTTCATTGCTTTATTAATTTAATGGCTGGGTGGCATTATTACCTCTTCTGGTTTATATGGGATCTTACCAAATACATTAGTCATTGGACCAAATGGCTAGTGGGACTGAATGAGTAACCACTCACCGAATAAAACAACCAAAGGATCAAAGGATAATAACTCCTTATTGGAAGAAAATATTTATCATACATTAACTGTCAATTAAGTATGGTTTGTTGTGTCTATCCCTCACTGTATGCCAGTTGAGGCTTGAGTGTTCTTTAAGATTTATATTACTTAACTCCACTTGCTAGTGACACATACCAAACTAAATATCAGTTTTCCTCTTCGTATGATGGGAAAATGGCTGAGAGTTCAGAGCACACAACTAGGAATCTGAAAGACCTAGGTTTCATTCCCATCACTGTGTGATCATGGGCAGTTTATTTAACCTCTCCATCTCAGTGTCCTGCTCTGTAAAAATTTGGGGGATGATTGCTAATCTCACATGGGTGTTGTGAGTTTTGTTAATTTTACAGTGCTTTGTGATCTCTTTGACCAAACCCTGATCCATCAAGTAATGGTCTAGTAAAACTATGCCTGTGAGAAGCATGTAGAAGTTGGAGACAGGATTTTCCCTGTCTTCCTCTCCTCCATCCCGGAAAATGTACACCAACTCCAGCAAGTAGGGCCTGCCGTTAATACTGCAGACTACAGTAGAAGTTACAGAGATGGTCAAGTGCTCCCGTTTCAAGCAGTTTTGGCTCTTAGGGAGAAAGGTTGTAGAGACATGCTGACTGCATTCTCTGAACTCTCGTGAACAGAACCAACTCAGCACCATGCTTTGCGGCCTTCAGGAAGCTGTGAAATTCCTTTGAGTTGCCTCGGTGATGCTTGTTTTCACTTTGTGGCAGAAATGGTGTTTTTGCTGTGTTTTGGACCCTCCACACAAGGGCACGGGTTGGAATATATCTGTGTGATAAGATTCCAGGAGTCCTGGAGTGTCTATGGAGTCAGTGTGAAGTGATGGAAACAGCTGAAAGTAAGGCCGAGAGCTCTCAGTTCAGAATATCACTAGTTTCAGTCATCACTGGAATTCCCAATCCATTATAGTCCATTTTTTAAATTCTGAGCCATTTGACTTTGAGTTACACCTGTGTGGTGTACAGATACAGTAAGGCATGTATCTGTTATGTCAAGAGTGCTTGACCATTCTGATATCAGATGTGACTCAACCAACCATCACCCTTACTCTGCAACTAATTTGAATGCAACAGTTTCATTGGTTGTATGAGGGAGACTGCACAGACAGTGGATTCCAAGGCCCGACTGCCACAGTTCTTCAAAACCGCCCACACAACAACAAAGCACACTCAGTATACCCAAAAACACATTGCCCCTCACAATAACAAACCTCCCTTATTCACCACCCGCACAAATCAACACAGGATCTTTCAGCACAACACACATATTCACCTACCCTCACTCAGACATGCTATAAAACCATAATGTTGAGCAGCAAAGCTGTGGGTCATCACTAATAATAAATACATTGTAAATAATGTTCAAAATAACAGTCAGAAACGTGGATCTTTCTAGCCTCTGTCCTGACGAATGGATCCTGCTGCATTGTCACAGTACCAGCAATCCTTTCTTTATTCATTCTTTTTGCTTTTTCATATCCGGAACTACATACTGTATTTCTCTTCTTGATGTCTTTTTTTCTTCCTTGGAGGATTTTACACCCCCAGCTTCTGCTTCAAGATGATATGTAGATGGACTATTAGCAACTATGCCTCCCACACATTAATGTTACAAGCAGAAGAGTTATATTAGGTTGAAAGGGGTTATTGGCCACATTACTGGCAGGTCAGGAAAAGCGCCATAAATTGTAGCACTGTCTCTGCTGCATTACCACCTTTCCTTTTCAGAAGGGGAAAAGTTAATATCCTTGCTGCTCTATCCTTTTCCCAGCTTCTTAGCTCCTGTGAGGGAGTATACATCTGTAATATGCTAAGTGATGCGTACAGTCATGCAGTAACTCCTTAACGTTGTAATTGTGTTCCTGAAAAATGTGACTTTAAGTGAAACAATGTTAAGCGAATCCAGTTTTCCCATAAGAATTAATGTAAATGAGGAGGTTAGGTTCCAGGGACATTTTTTTTCACCAGACAAAGACTATATATACATACACACGCAGTGTACGTTTTAAACAAACAATTTAATACTGGTACACAGTGATGATGATTGTGAAGCTTGGTTGAGGTGGAGGAGTCAGAGGGTGGGATATTTCCCAGGGAATGCCTTACTGCTAAATCAATGGTTCCCAAACTTTAGCAACCTGTGAACCTCTTTCACTAAAATGTCAAGTCTCATGAACCTCCTCCTAACAATGAATATTTCCAGGGATTTTCTCCTTTACCTGAGTTTAAATTATTAAATCAGTGATCTTGGAAATATAAAACTTGTATTTATGACATGCTTATTACACACTATTTATTATTAATTATCATTACAGTATTTTTATTACATTACACTCTTCCAAGATCTCACTTTCGTAGCTTGTATCACTTTGAATAAGCCTGTTATGAAACAAAGATCCTATGTTTCATCAAGGAGTATCGGATGTGAATCAGCATGAAAGTATTTAAGAAGACACAAGCGTTCAGGTCTTGAGCAGTCCAGGCAAACAACACACGTTGCGACAAAGCTTACATTTGTTCTTGATAATACTTTAAAAAAAAACAATACTAGCTGCCTGTTTAATTTTAATAACAGCAAAAAATATCCACCTCCCTATTCCATTTCTTATAAGTATTCTTAGGGCTTGTCTACATCAGAAAGTTGCAGCGCTGGTGAGGGAGTTACAGCGCTGCAACTTAGGAGGTGTACACATCTGCAGGGCACCACCAGCGCTGCAACTCCCTGTTTGCAGCGCTGGCCGTACTCCCGTTTTGTCTCGGGTGTAGAGGATCCAGCGCTGGTGATCCAGCGCTGGTAATCAAGTATAGTCACTTACCAGCGCTTTTCTTGACCTCCGTGGAATAAGCAGGTATCCCAGCATACCTGAAGAAGCCTCTGGTAATCAAGCTGGTCTCCTTCCCCGGCTTGCTCTCGCGTTCCCCGAACCCCGAGCAAGCAGGTCTCCTTCCCTGAGGTTTGCTGGGTGGTTCCGGGAAGGCGAGAGCAAACCGGGGAAGGAGACCAGCTTCGCCGCGGTTTGCTCTCGCGTTCCGCGAACCACCCTGCAAACCGCAGGGAAGGAGACCTGCTTGCTCGGGGGTTCGGCGAACGCGAGAGCAAACCGGGGAAGGAGACCAGCTTCGCCGCGGTTTGCTCTCGCGTTCCGCGGACCACCCTGCAAACCGCAGGAAAGGAGACCTGCTTGTTCGGGGAACGCGAGAGCAAACCGCGGCGAAGCTGGTCTCCTTCCCCGGTTTGCTCTCGCGTTCGCCGAACCCCCGAGCAAGCAGGTCTCCTTCCCTGCGGTTTGCAGGGTGGTCCGCGGAACGCGAGAGCAAACCGGGGAAGGAGACCAGCTTCGCCGCGGTTTGCTCTCGCGTTCCCCGAACAAGCAGGTCTCCTTCCCTGCGGTTTGCAGGGTGGTTCGCGGAACGCGAGAGCAAACCGTGGCGAAGCTGGTCTCCTTCCCCGGTTTGCTCTCGCCTTCCCCAAAACCCCTTGAAGCCGCCCAACAGCGCTGCAGTGTGGCCACATCTAACACCACTTGCAGCGCTGGTTGCTGTAAGTGTGGCCACTCTGCAGCGCTGGCCCTATACAGCTGTACTAATACAGCTGTAACAACCAGCGCTGCAAAATTTTAGATGTAGACATGGTCTTAAAGTTTAAATCTCATCAGTGTGATAGATATGTTTGCTTTGATCTGTTTAGCTCTTGGAAGTCTAGGGGCTCTAGGCTGCTGGGCCCATGCGGCCCGCGGTCCCTAGGAACAGCTCTGGCCGCCATTAGAGAATTTTTTCTCAAGAACTTCCTGTAACACTTTGTGAAGCCCCAGGGGTCCACGAACCCCAGTTTGGGAACCACCGTGCTAATGAACTAGCATTTGACTGAGCCCTCAAGGGTTAACTCTCGCAACACTCTACAAGGCAGCAGGAAAGGAGGGAGGGCAGACAGACACACACCCTGTGTGTAGGAGAAAAAATGTACATTTCCGTTTTAAGTAGCTGACCCCAGGCTTAAGTACACTGCCTTGTTAATGAAATCAGCTTGCTGAGACTTGAGACCAGCAGCTACTGCCTAGAACAGGGGTAGGCAACCTATGGCATGTGTGCCGAAGGTGACACACAAGCTGATTTTTTTACAGTGGCACTCACACTGCCCGGGTCCTGGCCACTGGTCTGAGGGGCTCTGCATTTTAATTTAATTTTAAATGAAGCTTCTTAAACATTTTGAAAACCTTATTTACTTTACATACAACAATAGTTGAGTTATATATTATAGACTTATAGAAAGAGACCTTCTAAAAACGTTAAAATGTATTACTGGCACGCGAAACCTTAAATTAGAGTTAATAAATGAAGACTTGGCACAGCACTTCTGACAGGTGCCGACCCATGGCCTAGAAGCGCCCTCCCTGCTCTATGGAAGATGGGATAAGCGGGATTCAGGAGCAGGGGGGAGGGGGAGACACCTTGGCATTAGCCTCCCTCCCCCCATAGAGCAAGCAAGAGTGTCCAGGAGCAGCTCCAAGGCAGAGGGCAGGAGCAGCACATAGCAGTGCGGGGAGGGACAACTGCTGCACAGGGAACTTAGGGAAGTGGGGAGCTGATAGGGGGGCCTGCAAGTCCACCCTGGTTCCAAGCCCCCACCAGCTAGCTGCAACAGGCTTCTCTTCCTGCAAGCAGTGGACAAAACAGGCTGCTGCCAAAGGACTTTAGAAGGGAGCATTTCACAACTTTAAACTATCATGTTCCCTAATTGATCAGCAACTTAACATTGAAACAAGTTAACGGGGATGACTTTAAGTGAGGAGTTCCTGTACCTCCCTCTAGAGCAGTGGTAGGCAACATATGCATGCGAACTGATTTTCAGTGGCATTCTCACTGCCCGGGTCCTGGCCACCAGTACGGGGGGCTCTACATTTTAATTTAATTTTAATGAAGCTTCTTAAACATTTTAAAAACCTTATTTACTTTACATACAACAATAGTTTAGTTATATATTATAGACTTATAGAAAGAGACTGTCTAAAAATGTTAATATATTACTGGCATGCGAAACCTTAAATTAAAGTGAATAAATGAAGACTCAGCACAGCACTTCTGAAAGGTTGCCAACCCCTGCTCTAGAGACTGGCATCATCACGGGTAAGATTACATGTTTTAGTGACAGCTTAGTTAAAGGAGAAAGGGGCCGGAGGTGGGAGGGGTTGTAGTTTTGCTGCTGAAGGTTCCCAACTCTAAGGGGGTCAGGCACACTTTGTGTGTGTGTTTTTACATTTTAAATTCTGCGGAAATCCATGGATTAGTGGGGGATGAGAGGGAGGGGCAGTAAGAGTGGAAACTAGGATCAAAAATTCTGCCCTTCAATTGAGTATATTCCCCCTCTTCTCCTCCCCTCCCCCCCAGAGTAAGTGCCTGCTGCTGCCCTGGAGCTCTGTAGAGTTCCAGGGAACTGCTGGGAGTTAATTCATCTTCTTGCTGTGCTGCCATATGTGCCCCCTATAAACTCTCAGCTTGTTGATCCTTGTAGTGCCCTGCTGCTTCTATACCCCCTCTGCAGGGAGAGGCACTACCTTTTTCTCTGTCTCAGCAGGCTTCAGGGATGAGTAACAAATGGATGTGTGAGAGAGGCAGATATGTATTTTGAGAGATTATGCCTGACAGGAAGTAGTAGGAATGAAGAAGGAAGAAAATATTGGGGGGTAAGGAGAGAGAAGCAACCTCTGTCATCAGATGTTCACTAAGCCCAGTACAAAATTACAGAGGGTGGGAGATATCTAGATATAGTGTTAAGCATCCTTCCCCCCTCCACTCCGCTCTCAAGCTGTTCGGAAGATGGAGCGTGTTGGGTTTCTTACCAGAGCAGAGCCCCTGGCCCCTCTGGGATTGGGAGTGATAGAATGTCTGTTGACCTGCTAGTCAGATGCCAAACTTTCTAACGGGTAGAGTTGGGTAGATTTTCCAGCCATTCCATTGTGTACTGTTCCTACTTGGTTTTATACCGTCATTTTGTAATCTGTGCCATGACATTTTCATCTTGTTGGCATTTATCCAGTAGCTCTATATTGAATGCCTTCCTGAAATCCAAATGCACTATATCTTTGTCCCCTTTATCTATTTCATCAAGAATTACATTGATGATATTCTAACATCTGTTTTAATGAATCTGTGCTGCTTAGGCAATATTCTTTTTGATATATTTGTATTTATACCATCATTGTGTTAATATATGTACCCAGAAACGTTGGAATACATGCCCAAATAATTTTCTTATTTTTCTGTCTCTTAAGATAGGTGGCATGTTTCCCTTTTTTTAAAAGTAATGAGGTAAAATTCTAGCCCACTGGAAATTTTGCTGTTGGCTTTCATGAGGCCAGGTTTTCGCATATGGAGTATGTGTGACTTTACAGTCTATGTAGTTTTTATTAAAAAAAGTTAATAAGTGAATATAATGTAACTGGAATATGCTTCATGCAAAAGGTCTCTTGTAAGGTATCATTACAAAGCTTATAATCTACTGAGTGTGATCGTCCTATTTGTATAAATGTACCACTCTTGTATCTGAAACTAGAAATATGATATATAACTCTGAGGGCTTATTGGAATTATGCAAAGTGTGGGCCGTTAGTGGTCGTTTGGAATCTTGATGACTCCCATTAACCAGGACAGTTGTCTGCAGATGGGTGTTTTATACCTGTAAAGTCTTCCTGTATACATGTGTGCTGGCAAGTGGGCCACGAAGTCTTGCAGTGACATATGATCATGTCACCTGAACTGGAATCCATCTTTAACCTGGTGTCTTTCCATTGAGAAGGAGGGGGTGGGAACCCAGAGTGGGACAAAGGATTCCCACCTTATGCAAAAGATATATAAAGGGGTGGAACAGAACAAAGCAGGAGAGGAGCCATCATGAAAAATCCCCTAGATAACACCTGAGCTGGAACAAGAGCTGTACCAGGGGAAAGAATTGTGCCCAGGCCTAGAAGGTGTCGATTCTGAGGAAAAAACTTACTAAAGCATCTCAGAGGGTGAGATTATCTGTATTCAGTTTGATTAGACATAGATTTGCACGTTTTATTTTATTTTGCGTAGTAACTTACTTTGTTCTGTCTTTTACTACTTAAAACCACTTAAATCCTACTTTTTGTATTTAATAAAATCACTTTTTACTTATTAATTAACTCAGAGTGTGTATTAATACCTGGGGGAGCAAACAACTGTGCATATCTCTCTATCAGTGTTATAGAGGGCGAACAATTTATGAATTTACTCTGCATAAGCTTTATATAGGGTAAAACAGATTGATTTGGGTTTAGACCCCATTGGGAGTTGGGCGTTTGAGTGTTAAAGACAGGAACACTTCTGTTAGCTGCTTTCAGGTAAACCTGCAGCTTTGGGGCAAGTAATTCAGACCCTGGGTCTTTGCTGGAGCAGACGGGTGTGTCTGGCTCAGCAAGACAGGGTAATGGGGCCCCAAACTGGCAGGGAAAGCAGGGGTAGAAGTAGTCTGGGCATATTGGGTGGCAGGTCTCAAGGGGGGTTCTGTGATCCAGCCTGTCACAGTATGTTTCTTTGCTTGTGACATACTGAAGGTTCTTGTTAGAGGATTCTCCCTTCCGTTCTTCTAAAACTCTTGGGTGCTGTTAGAGCCACTGCTCTGTTTCCAGCTTGTTCGTCACTGTGGCTCCAAAATTATTGTTATAAAACATGGAATGATGTTGGCCTTCTAATGAATTTTATCTAGAAAAAAATAATTTGTTTCCTTGCACTAAGCTAAAATGGATAAGGACTTAAATATGCAGTTCTCTAGATATAGCAGATACTGTGACAAATACCGCACACTGTTAAAATTAGCTTTATTATTTTGCAGGCCATGACAATTGTTGCCGGTATTGGCGTTTTATATAGGAAATATGTTCTGCAAGAAAAAGGTTCAGTAAAAATAGCAATGGTGCAACAGTGAAAATAGCTTGAAACCACATACTTCTTGTTCTATCTAGATCGAATCTCAAAAGAATTAATGCTGTTAGTCAAGAAGTACATAGAAATATAAATTGTAATACTGTTTCCTTGCCATCATAGTTTCTGTCTTTCAATAAATCTCCTCTTGTTCAGGAAGGAATAGACCCCATTTTTGTCCTCTCCTGGATCTCTGACAACTTAACACTACTGAAGATGCTCAATCTGTTTTTCTTAAGGAGTGCATTGTGGTGTTAAAATTGTATTACAGTCTCGATGTATCATCTAGTGAAATGAAACTTGATTTAATCATTTTGGTTCACATCCTGGGTCATATCACCAGACTTTCAGTAAGACACACAATTAATCATTTACAGAGCCAGGTGACTTCCTTCATTCACTGCATGCTTCTGTCTTTTAAACATCTTTGATTGCAGAGAGTAAGAGTAAAGTAATCAGTAAATGCCCCGTTTACTTTACCCTGACATGGGAGTGCAAGTTGTTTGTCAGGTTTCCCAGGTTCCAAAACGAGACTTGAGAGAGCAAGGTAGGTAAGATAATCTCTTTTATTGTCCCTACTTCCGTTAGCGGAAGGGATAAGCTTTCAAGCTACGCACATTTTTTCAGGTCTGGGGAAAGAAATCAGAGTGTCTGAGTTAAACACAAGTACGCATGGGGTAACGTTGTTGGAGGTCACATGAGATGGAGCCTGTGAAAGGGTTAGATGGTTATGCAGAGGAGTTTGAAATAGGCCATTAAGGGTTAGCAGGCAGTTGTATGTTACAGATTGTTGTACTGAGCCATGAACCCAGTGTCCTTGATAAGTTCATGGTTTTTAGTGTCTAGCAGCATTATGAATTTAAGTTCCCAGGCTTACCTTTTGATGGTGTTATGCACGTTTTCTTTGAGTATTGAAAGATCAGTTCTGGAGTGATCATTTTGTGGGAAAAAGGTGTTCGCTTATGGGTGATATGATATTTTTGTCTTACATATTTTTTCCTGTGTGAGCTCATTTGAGAGCATAGTGATTGGTTTCACCCACCTAATTGTTATTTTGTCATTCGATGCACTGTATAAGTGTATAAGGAACACGACATGTTATGATAGGCATAGGTAAGTTCTGCGAATCTTGAAAGATGTGAGGGTATTTATCATTGTACCAGTGAAAATATGTCTTCATGTTTTTCATCTGTTCTGGTAGTGTCTGTTGCCACTTGGAGTTGGTGTGTCTTGATGTGTGGGCAGCTTGCTTCTGCTGATGAGTTCGGGGTGAGGCTAGGGGTTTGTTTGAAGACTCATAGACTCATAGACTCATAGACTCTAGGACTGGAAGGGACCTCGAGAGGTCATCGAGTCCAGTCCCCTGCCCTCATGGCAGGACCAAATACTGTCTAGACCATCCCTGATAGACATTTATCTAACCCACTCTTAAATATCTCCAGAGATGGAGATTCCACAACTTCCCTAGGCAATCTATTCCATTGTTTAACTACCCTGACAGTTAGGAACTTTTTCCTAATGTCCAACCTAAATCTCCCTTGCTGCAGTTTAAGCCCATTGCTTCTTGTTCTATCATTGGAGGCTAAGGTGAACAAGTTTTCTCCCTCCTCCTGATGACACCCTTTTAGATACCTGAAAACTGCTATCATGTCCCCTCTCAGTCTTCTCTTTTCCAAACTAAACAAACCCAATTCCTTCAGCCTTCCTTCATAGGTCATGTTCTCAAGACCTTTAATCATTCTTGTTGCTCTTCTCTGGACCCTCTCCAATTTCTCCACATCTTTCTTGAAATGCGGTGCCCAGAACTGGACACAATACTCCAGTTGAGGCCTAACCAGCGCAGAGTAAAGACTAGAAGAGGGGGTTCAGAATGATCTGAGAATGTGGTCCCCTACAAGCCTGCATTGTAATTGTTTGATACCCCATATGAGTTCCAGTGTGGGATGGTAGGTGACGACTAGGAGTGTGTGGCCAGTGGTTCTTTTTTGTTTTGTTGTTTTTTTTTTCCTATTTTGAAGCAGGATATATTGGTGTTTTTAGGCCCTTTCCACAATGTGATCTGCTGCTTGGTTGGAGTGTCCTTATTTAGTGAAGACAGTAATAAGTGTGTATCCTTGGAACAAATTCTGTGGTATTTGAGTACAGGTGCATCTGTGAGCTGTCTCTCCCTGTAGATCAGGGGTCAGCAACCTTTGGCATGTGGCTCGCCAGGGTAAGCCCCCTGGTGGGCTGGGCCGGTTTTGTTTACCTGCTGCGTCCACAGGTTCAGCTGATCGTGGCTCCCACTGGCCGCAGTTCACCGCTTCAGGCCAATGGAGACTATGAGAAGCTGCGGCCAGCACATCCCTCGGCCCACGCCACTTCCTGCAGCCCCCATTGGCCTGGAACGGTGAACCATGGCCAGTGGGATCCGCAATCGGCCGAACCTGCAGACGCAGCAGGTAAACAAAAGGGCCCAGCAGGGGGCTTACCCTGGCAGGCCACATGCCAAAGGTTTCTGACCCCTGCTGTAGATGCTGCCCCCCACTGCTCTCATTTGCCGTGTTTCCCGGCCAATAGGAGCTGCAGAGCTAGCACTCGGGGCAGAGCCACTTGCTGGGCCTTCGCCTAGGACCAACCAGGACATGTCATTTTCGGGGAGCTGCTTGAGGGGAGCGTCCCCTGAATCTGACACACTCCACCCTCTCCTGTGCCGTGTTCTCTGAGCCCCCTCCTGCACCCAAACTCCCTCCCAGAGCCTGTGCCCTGCAGCCCTTCCCATGCCCAAGCCCTGAGCCCCCTCCTGCACCCAAATTCCCTCCCAGAAGCCATGCTCAATGCCTCCTCCTGTGCCTCAACCCCCAGCCCCGCACCCCTACCCATACCTAAACTCCCTCCCTTTTAGTTAACTGGCATTTTTCATTTACCAGTAAAACCCCACCACCCCATTCCTCCAACATACTGGATAAAAAAGCTTTTACTGTATTATCTGTAGTTAGTGAATTGAACTGATTGTGTCTGGTCACCATATCCTTCAAGATTTGAGAACTAGTATATCTCATCCTTTCAGTCCATTTTTATTCATAGATTGGAAGAAGAAAACAACCTTTCCTGCTTTTTTAACTCCATGTCATTTCTCAACTTTGAATGAACTAGTCATTGAACTAAACTGTTTTTGAATAAACTGAAATGAAGAAAATGTTCTCTCTGCACTTGCAGAAGAGGCTACTACTGTCAAAAATGGATTTCTCACTTTAACGAACTCTGGTTCCAGGTGCTTTTAGCCAGTGACTTTCTCCAGTTCAGTGGTTTGACTTCCTTTGCATATGTCTACACAGTAGAAGCTCTGCACGGGCGAGCCTATCCAAGCTTGCTTGGATCCAACCAGCACAGGTAACTATAGTGATGATGACCGCACAGCACAGGTTTCTCTGCAGACGATATAAACCCGGCATGGATCCTGGGTATGTACTCAGCCCACTAGCCAGCCCTGAAGTCTGTGCTGGGCTATCTTTGCTATTGTTGCTACCTACACTAGCTGGATTCAGGCTGACTTGAGTAGGCTAGTCCATACAGAGCTTTTCCTGTGTAGGCACACCCTTAAATAGTGGCAGCAGACATGTATTGCTTGAATTATATTTCTTTATTTAATTTTAATTATTTTAATAGATTACAGCATGTTTAGGTCTTAATTTAGGATGTCATAATTTCTAATCCCTTTAAATAGGTTTATTTTTTAAAAGAAAAATGTGTTTAATTTAAATAAAAAAAGCAGAGTGTAAACGTCTGATTTGTTTTTTAAAAATCTTTAATGTTATGCACCCTGTTGCTTCTTAATATATTCCTGTAGATAAGATTATTTAAAGCTTTGAACTTACTTTTTTCTTTCTATAAGTTCTAACAGAAGTGCACACTCACTTCTGCACGCAATCTTATGTGACCATAAATCATTATTGAACCCGGTATTTGCTGAAACAATATGTGTTTCTGTTAGATTTTCAGTTTGAAAAATCTTTTCATCAAGAAGTCCATGACCGAAAAGGCTGAATTTTATATCTTTGTTCCAGTGAAATTCAGTAAATTTAGTTATTGCTGGGGGAGGAAGGGAATCAGAGATACAGGTTTTAATCAGAAGCATCCAAACATGGTGTACTATTCTGAACATGAAGCATAAAAGTATATTGGTGAATTATCATTTTTGCTGTAGGTTTTAACCTCCTCGTTGACCTTTGGAAAGTCTCAGGTTTTATGGTGCATGCAAACTAAATATGATCTAATTCCATTAGTGACTTCATTTTCAAAAATGGGATTGCCTTTAATC
This sequence comes from Gopherus flavomarginatus, assembly GCF_025201925.1. Classification (NCBI taxonomy): domain Eukaryota; kingdom Metazoa; phylum Chordata; order Testudines; family Testudinidae; genus Gopherus; species Gopherus flavomarginatus. The sequence goes on along the minus strand of NC_066617.1, from coordinate 197,481,407 downwards.
TCTTTTGGTGAATGTACTGGGATGTGAAGTGATTAAACTGAAGAATGCACATTCTCGTGTTTTCATTTCTTCCCCTTTCTGAAAGGTGCTAAAGGCATTCAACTAATACTCAAGCTGCTGATTTGTCAAATGCTGTTGCAAAAAAAAATTGATATTTGAGAGCAACTGAAGATAAATGTTTCTGATGTTTTTGGGTTAGCACAATGCTCTTGTTAAAATTATATTGGAAGCAATTACTTTATTATAACCCTCTTACTAGTCTTTCCTACATGGGCTGTTCTTTGTTGAGATTGTTGTTAAGAGCTGTTTGAATGAGATGCACCAAGAGCTTATTTAGTTGTGTGGAAAATGTGACTGTATTGAGATATTGTATATTAATTGGTTGCTTGAAGCAAACTGTTTCATTAGGGAATTGTCACATGGGGAAGGGGGGAGGGAAGAGGAAAGATCATAGGAAACTTTAAATGTCAGTAGAATTCTGGGTACATGTTATCATAGCCCCTTAAAATATTCCCTGCTCCTGTTTCCTTGTCTTGCAAAATCTTAGTTGTGCATCATCCTAAAATTTATTTCTTCCTACCTGTAGCAAGAGATGAGGGAGAAATTGAAGATCTTTCAAACATCGCTTCTGCTGTGCAGGTCACTTGCATAGCTAGCTGCCTGTGGTGAAGGAGGCTGTATCGGAAGCAACTGTTCTTTCTCCATAGACAAAATAGTGCTTCCCAAATTAGAAATGAACAACTGGTCGTATGAGGTGTGGCCTTGCTCATTAGACTTGTCCTGTGCTCTCTGCACTGTCGTCTCATAGAATATTGAGTCAAATTCAAGATCTCGATCCCTATGTTTGAAGTATTCAATGGTCTTGGCCTAGGTATATATTATATAATATCACCTAAAGCACAAGGATGAAGTCCATCAGTCACAATGGAATTTGTGAAAGCTCATCTGTTGTACTGGACTTAATTTTTAAATGTCTTCAGCTGTAGCACAGAGTCCCAACCTTAAACTCTAGGGTCCTAACCCAGTGGTGGGCTACCTGCGGCCCATGGGCTGCACGCAACCTATCAGGGTCATCCACTGGTGGGCTGCGAGACAGTATTTACATTGATCGTCTGCAGTCACGGCTGTCCGCAGCTCCCAGTGACCAAGGTTCGCCGTTCCCGGCCAATGGGAGCTACAGGACGTGGCGGCCAGCATGTCCCTGTGGCCCATGCTGCTTTCTGCAACTCCCATTGGCTGGGAACAGCGAACCACGGCCACTGGGAGATGCGGGCAGCTGTGCCTACAGATGGTCAATGTAAACACTGTCTTGTGGCCCATCAGGGTAATCTGCTGGTGGGCTGCATGCAGCCTGTAGACCGCAGGTTGCCCACCATTGCCTTAACCTCTCTTGTACTTGATAATCAGCTTTAAAGACTTGGATAATGGAACTTTCTCGTGTGTGTAATATTGTAGAGTGTGGTAACTGACAAAGTATGTGTAACACAGTCTAACTAGGGAAATAGACTAAGCCGATGGACCTGCTGTGTTAACAAAATAGCAAAGGAAAATGTATAGTCATGGATTTTCATGCATGAAGACACACATCAAAAGATAGATAGCGGGAAGATTATAGTAAGATTAATGAGAGCACAAAGAGACCAGCCATAACCCCCAGGGTCTTGCAATCACCGAGGGTCTGAAATAAATATAAATTCTCAATCTGCAAATATTGATACCCAACAGATATAGTTAATGTGGAGTATTTATTAAAAGCTCTTTGATGTTCTGGGGTTAAAAAGAATAGGAAGACATTATTAGTCCAAGCTTTACTGAATTTTGAATTGACATGTATGGAAGCCTTTAGCAGTAATATACATTTAACTCCTGGTCAGTGAGAGACAGGATTTTCCGATCCTACACAAATTAAAATCACATAAGCACTTAATTTTAGGCTGTCCATTTGCTTGAATTAAGACATGCAGTTAAGTGAACAATACACAGATCTTAAGGCTGATGCCTGAAACTTCATGTTAAAAGATAGATTTCTGAACTAATGAACAAGAAACTATACTGATTGGGCATTCACTCTAGGAAGTTTGAAGTGTAGTCCTGGAAAGGAATATAAGTAGGGTTATGTACTTTCTATTTGTGTGTTGTGGCAAGCACACCTGAAATGATTTATTTAAAAACAAAAAACAAAAAAACCAAACTGCTTATTTTTGTTTAATATTAAGAAATTCAGATTTTCTCTAGGTTTGAACTAGTGAAAAGACTACCAAGTATCAATAGTTGCAGCAATTGAAAAGTAAAGTGATTTTATATAATAAATTGATACAAAAACATTTTTATATTTCTAACTTTACAATTCCACGAAGAATAGGTTTGATTTACTGATTTATTGTTTAACTTCAATAAATAACATTTGGAAAAGGACAGCTTTGTTAAAGGTGTGAAACCTGATTGTATAAATCTTCTGAGAAATCTAGTATGTTCTCCAGCAAAACCAGGGAAGATCAGAATTGACATTCCTGATGCGTAGTGAGGAATTGAAAGCAGTTTGCTTAGGGATTATCCACACGGAGACCTAGTGATGGGGCAAGCCGGAGTGTAAATTTACAGCTCACTAGCCTTCTGCACCCTAATGTGAATCAAAGTGTGCAATATCAGTGTCCACACAGACTTTTAGCACGTAGCATGCTAGTGTGCCCTAGATTTACACCAATGCTTGCTGAGCCGTTAGAAACTTCATAAAGCAGCAAAACCAGACACAAGTGCAGTTAAAGGAAATTCCTTTTTAGAAGAGTATATGAGAATGTGGGGTGCAGGGAGGGAAGGGGGAAGAACTCTTGTACACATTTGTACTGTAGGTGCTGAATTCTCCGAACTAGAGCTTTTCAAACGTTTGAAATTACAAAAAGATGAAAAACTTAAAATCATGTGTCTCCTCCAGTTTCTGTTTGAAATGTCTCCAATTTTGGAGGGAATATTGCAAAATTTTCTTCCTGTGTTTCAACTTGCTCTGCTCCAAATAACCCACATAAATGCAATTTTAGTATTTTGGTAAAACTTTTCTGCAAATTTATTATTCAAGGGCTGAAATTAGCTATATATCTTTTTGGTGCATAGTCAGCACCTGCTAATACTTCAGTTTTTTAGTCTATTACTGTTGAATTTTCTTGATATCAAGACTAGTCTCCCTGGAGTCTTTAATTGTTTAAAGCAACCCCCCCATTTTTAATAAAAGTTTGAACCCTTGAGATATTGGGTTAGTCAGTCCCAACAGTTGATAACACAACCATCATTCAGAGCCTCTGAATGTTCAGAACAAAGATGGTTTCTTTCACTAATTGAAATGATAATGCTACTTACAATCAACCATCTCCAAACTGGGTTTGATGACTATATTTGATATTTTTAAAAAGTAGAAATAAGACTCAGAATTCCAGAGAAGGTTGCTGTGATTGGTCTTGGGCTATATCTGTGGAGAAATGCTAGACCTGCAAATAGTCTTTTCAGAATACTTTTTGCTAGCCCATTAGTGAGTGAGCTACTGTAGAGAAACATAGTAGCTCAAAACCCTATGACCAAAAAATTAATTGAGTATAAAACGTCCTGTTTTGAATGTATACTTTTTAAAACATTAATGTTATGGCCTTTGTGATCTAGATTTGTGAATATAAATAAAGTGTGGATGTTGGCAGACTTCTAAAAACTTATACAAATAGCTACCACTTATCAGTGGATGGCAGGAGAGAATGTAAATTCACTGAATGTGTCTCTGGAATATTAAAGGATCACTTCTGAATATATGAGGGAAAATGGTTGTGAAGCAAGGTCTTGCAGTTTAAAGCCAGAAAGGACCACCAGATCATCCAGTATGACCTCTGTATACCACAGACCACGTCACCACCCAGTAACTTTGCAACCTAAAACAGAATTTTAAAGAGGAAGGTATAAATATTGTAACTTAACATTGTTAACCAATGTAAGAGGGATAGAGATTGGGAAGGATTGTATCATTTTAGGAAATATGTGGTGTTATATTATTCCCAAAAGCCTAATCAGACTACGAAGATGGAAGATGCTCTTAAAATGTTTGCATGAATCTCTTGCAGAGACATGGAATTTGAAAAGTTTATATGTCAATATCCAAATACTTTACTAAGTGAGAGCTAAGTTGGAGTCATTAATTTTTAGGATCTGTAATGTTGGGTTTGGAGGTATTGTTTAGAAAATCCTAAAGAAATTACATTTACAAAAAAAAACTTTATTTGCAGAACGTTATGGTTGAACAAACATTCATAAGTTAGGAAATGTCAGAATTCAGATTGCCTGTGCCGCTTTCATTTGCCCCCCTTGTCTTTGAACTTTGATAGTCTTTAATTGCATGATCACATACTATTTTTTCATTAGTGATCCCTTTGTTAGACATACTACTCCTCACTAGAATAACAAGAGACTATTCGACATACTTCATCTCATCTAATGTATGAATCCAAAGAATCTCTATTTGCAACCATTAGAATTCTAACCTGTAATTCATTTGCTGCACTTTCCTGCATATTGCCTTTTTATGAAATGAGAGTGATGAGGGAATGGCTCCTGGCTCCTTCCCATACATCTCTGCTCCTACGTGAGGATACATTTTGTCAGCACCACTAATGTGAGCAGAATAAATTTTGTTCTCCTGTTCCCAGTGCTACTTGAAAGTTGCTTTGTATGCTCTATTATTGGGGACATTGAGAGAGCAGACCCTGGAATGCAAGGAAAGCAGAAGGAGACCTGGTACCAATTCTTGGGATGTAGTGTCAGTGTTAACTTAAAATCCATTATGGCTATGATTTAAGAGAGCAGCAGACCTTGCCTGACTCACTTCTTAACCTTGCCATTTTACCTGAATTTCAATTTCCTGATCATACTAAACCAAGGACATAATTCAGGTACTGTACTGTGGTAAATGGTGAAATCCAGGTTCTGTACAACTGGAAAGTTACAGCTGTGAAGAGGAGTGCAGTATTGCTGCAGCCATTCAACTCTTCTCAAATCTAGTGTAGGGAAGGAAGTTGGGTGTAAATTGGTAGCATAACCCAGAGGAAACTGTTCTCTTCTGGACTTCCTGACCTGCTTTGAAAATGATGGCAGGCTGCAATTCTGCAATAAATCCAGGAATAGTCTCCATTTGAAGACACATAGAAAAGTGCTTACATTGTATAATAACCTTGATCAGAGGATCTCAGACTTCTTCATAGTGTGCATCACATTTTAAAACACAGATTGTCTTGTGGATATTTTCCATATGTGGTGTTCCAATAGCACCATCTCTCACGTTCAGGTGAGTTACATCCCTGAGGCAACTAGGACAATTGCTTGCATGGAAAAGTAATAGGAAATGAATTCATGTAATTTTCAGCAGACTTTCAGTGTAATTCAGCAGATGGAAACAATGAAGAGGAGCCAAAACCATTTGATCAGTCAGTTCTCTTAAGGACCACCAGTGAAAACTTGTTTGTAGATCACAGTTTGGAAAAATGTGAGCTAGAATTGACTCTGTGTCAAAAAAAAAAGAAACTCCACCTCCATTGCAGAAGAGATCATGAATAATATCTTTACATTGGTCATGAATATAAACTTAGGGAGGTTTCATGAGAGCATTTTTAGGAGTTTGTCACAGTCCTGGTTGTGCTCCCCCTTTTGGATGCTCACCAGGCATCTGCGTTTGGACCCACACACTGGATCTATGTGTTTCTCAGCTCCATGGTATCTGGGCAGGCTCCAGCAACAGTCTCTGGCCTCTTGGTCACACGTCCTGGGGCCAGACTCTTTTTCTGTTACCTCTTTTAGAGAATGGAACCCTGTGGTCCAGATGCCCCAGTGTTGACTCCTTAAGACATCCTAGTTGCTCAAGCTCCCCCTGCCCAGAGCTCCACTCTTGTGGGTACTCTGGGTTATAGTTTAACTCTTCAGGGACACATGACAGCTGAAGCAAGTAACGGAAAATTTTGTAGAGGAATTTCTAAACCAAATACACTTACCTTATAGATAAAGTACAGGAAATACACAGACCTAGGAAAAATAAACACCAGCACACAGAGTTCTCCCTCGGCGTTATCACCAGCTTGAGTGTGTTTGGGTTCCCCTCTTCTGGATCCCATTTCCCCAGCTCAGTGTCTTGTCTTCCTGGTTTGATAATACAACAATTTAATAAAATCTACCCAAATTCAAATTTTACAAAAGAGAAATTCCCCAGACTGTCACAGAGGCATTTAGAGATTGCAGCCTTAGTGGATTTGCCCTGTTCCCACCCAGATGTGAAATGTGTTGTAACAAAGTTTGAGTTACAATAAGCAGTATTTTTTATTAGAAAAGAAACCAGCATTTTATGTCATATTTTAATACCTAAAGAAGAGTATTAAATATTACATTGTACATCCCTGACTTCCCTTTCCTACCCATACATCAAACAAATTCACTAATGATGTGCTTTGAGGGCGGAAGTAAAAGCCATATTACTTTACCAGCTCCTCTCTTATGCATGCTGCAAGGCCCAGTTTGCTCTTGCTGGCTCTGACTTAGTTTATTTATAAATAAGTTAATAGACATTAATTGCTATCAAGGATGTAAGTTGTGTGTGTTTGTCTTTTACGTTTTATCTGACAATGTCAAGATAAGGGAATGATTTAAATGCAGCCTTTTTTTGGTCTTGTGTGGCACGAATGGCTTAGGATATTAAGGGGACACATCTTGATCTATCAAACAGGAACAAGGCACACGACACACAATCCCAGTGAGTCCTCGTGATGGAATTTCAAAAGAAGTAAAAAAACAAGATGAACACACAAAATGAACCACTCGCCAGCCCAGTGGTGCCTCCAAATTAAGGTTTTACATGTAGTGGTTCTGGATAGGCAGGACTTGACTATATAGAGCTCTCAATCTAGCACTTCCATGGAGCACTGAATCCACTTACTGTTTTAAAAGAAAATATGTAATGTTAATGTTCACATTCAACCTGAGTCAATTAAAAAAACAGTCTCCATCTGCACCTCCCCTCTCTACCCCTCCCCCCCCGGTCAATTTCTCGTTTTCTTTCTCTCTCTCTCTCTTTGCCATTACTGTGTGAAAGATCCACTCAGAGGGAAGACAGAATAACTGTGTGGGGAGAACTGTGAAACTGACTGCACAAAGTGCAGTGAAAAGTAATAAGTAAATAAGCTGAAAGAATGATTAAGGCAAAAATATTTTTCTTTCCATGCTAATAACCTTTGGTAGAGCTTATAACAGTTGGTGAAACTTTTTCAGAGAGGAGTGTGAATATTTTTTAAGATGATAGTGTACCCCTACAGTCTCTGATAGGATGGAAAATACTAGGTATGTTGTATTCCCTGCAATCTCTGGGTAATTACACCAGAAATCGCACATTTTACAGACCAGTCCCAAGAACGTGATATATACATTTTAAATGAAATTTGCTGTAACTTCAGCAAATAAGTAGCAGAGCACTGATCTGAATATCTTCTGCACATGTACTTTAGGTATTTTTGTCCCTCAGGTTGTTTAACTTTTCATAGGTAAAAATAACAAAACTAATCAGTATATTCAGTAGAGATCTCTCTTTTGTTGCATTTTTCCTAGATCTTATTTTCTTTCTTCAATTTAATATTAAGCCATGTTTGGTGGATGCTGTAGTGCCTTTTGAATTACTTGGAGCACAGTCACCATTTCAAAGTTTAAGCATGTGATACTACATTACTGCTTTATATTTCTGAAGTTAAACCCTGAAGTGAGTTTCATAAAAAATGAAATCACAGCTGTATTTGTCTCTTGGGGTATGCAAAAACCTGAATCCTGGTTCTTAAATTAGCAAATTACCCTTTGGCTTGTTCCGTAGTAAACTCAATAATGCATAAATTAATTAGATTATTAAAAAATGGGTTCCCAGGCCTGTTAGTTTGTGATAGCTCACACAAGGCCCTGAGAGAACACTGACATATAAAGTAGGTCATTTCATAAAGTGATGAAACTTGGAATAGCTGAATAGAGAAAACAAGTAATGTTTTTAAAGGTATTTCCATAGAACGTATGCTGCCATTTAGAAATGTAATGCTGTGATCTACTTAATAAACATAAATGTAGCTCATTCATACACACACATGTCCCAGTCTGTCAGAAAGATGCAATTAGAGATTTTGTAGCTGAAACTTGTGAAACTGACTCAGTGGCTGATGTGATCATTTTAAATATGAAATGTAGTTTATTAATATCTAGGAGCTCTCAAACATGCTGTCATTAGTCATGAAAACCAGACTATAATCCCACATGGCTTGAGTGTTTCCCCAGAATTAATTCTCAGACTGTTTCTAGCTTTGTGCATCTAAAAAGATTGTTCTGTCCTTTGGCATAAATTGCTGGAGAAAGACACACAAAGGAGGAATAAAAAATAATGAAGCCTGGCATACTCTTACAATCTATGTCAAAAGATTGACATTTCATCTTCATCATTATGAAGCCAAACATACATGAGGGTCAAGTGTTTTAATTGCTGTAAAGAGACTCTTAAAAAGAAACATACAGTCCTCCTAAGGCTACCCAAGAAGTACAGCAGCTGCCACAGCACAGGCAGCTGAAATCTCTATTACAATCTACTGGCCCTGCCAGGAGTACTGTAGCAAAAGCAGCTTTTTTAAAGCATCCTCCATGGTACATGTTGGTTCTACCACAGAGGTAGAACAGGTTGTGATCATAGAATATCAGGGTTGGAAGGGACCTCAGGAGGTCATCTAGTCCAGTGGTTCTCAAACTAGGGTTGCCGCTTGTTCAGGGAAAGCCCCTGATGGGCCGGGCCAGTTTGTTTACCTGCCGCGTCTGCAGGTTTGGCCGATCGCGGCTCCCACTGGCCACAGTTCGCCACTCCAGGCCAATGGGGGCTGCAGGAAGGACAGTCAAAGCCATCCCATGTAATATAGGGCAGCAAAAGATTTCAGTGACTGTGTTAGGTGAGAGTGGTTGCTAGTTGGTAAGGACAAGATATTTTCTACTGTGCATAAAACCAAAGATCTCTTAAAAGCACTGCTGCTTGTTGACCTATGAGTAAGGCTATGATTTTATCATGGATATTTTTAGTAAAAATCACGGACAGGTCACGGGCAGTGAACAAAAATTCACGGAAGCCATGACCTGACTTTTCCTAAAAACATCCCTGACCAAGCGGGGAGGGAGGAACGTCCAGCAGCCTGCCCAACTGCAGGTAATGGCAGGGAGCTGTGGCCCCTCGCTCCTGCCCAGTGGCTTGGGAGCTGGGGGTGGGGGTCTGTCCAGTGCCTGGGATCTGTGGGAGGAATCCCTCTGCTGCCTGAGGAGGCTGGGGACCTGTGGGGGCCTCCCACTGCCGTGGCGGCTGGACTGCTGTGGGGCCCCAACGTCAGGGAGGTTGCAGAAAGTCACGAAATCCGTGACATACTCGTACCTTTACCTGTGATACCAAGGGAAACCCCTGCTTGCTGCTGAAGAGAGATTGCAGTTTACTAGCTTTGAGAGAATTAAATATACTGTTTTTAAATTATAGTTTAAAATGTACCTCCATCTCATTGCTTTAGTATTTCATCATGTTCCTGTGATACACAGGATAAATGCAGCAGTTCAGTAAATGCCTGTGCAAGCAGGCCAAAAGGTTCTAAGGATTTGCCAGGAACGAAGACGAGTACAGACTCTGTTGCTTTTATCCATACCTGATTATCAGGGTGGATCTCTTGATGGGTCTAAGTATTTATTGAAACAGAGCCTTGCCTGTAAGGTTTGGAATATGTTTCTGTTAAGGAAGTTGCTGCGTCTATTTACAGAGGAAAAGAAGAGCTGCTGAATTTGAACAAACATATTGCTTGTAGACAGGTTTACAGGAGGCGATGCGTACGGTCATGTTTAGATTGTGGTCTTGGCATAGGAGAATTTGAGTGTCAGCTGTAATGGCACTGCATGTACACAGAGGCCTGGTGTCTGTGTGTCTCTTAGGTAAACCAAATTTGACATGTGGAAGCTGACATTTTGTTTTTTTGTTATTGGTAATTTTTTTGTATGTTTAGGGTGCTACCTTCAGCATCTTGTTCTTTCGGTGCCAGATCTCCTCCGCATTGCCAATGAACAGCAGAGAATGTAACCAAGTATTTGGTTTGGAAACTGTTTCTGAAGTTGCTCTGGTGCCTACATTATCCATGTTCCCCATCACCTTCCCTGTCCAACTAGCATATATTTTGCAGAGAATACACGCAGAATGACATGAGCCATTGGGATTCTGCTAAGTCAGATAGACATTTTACATGGGTTGTTTCTATTTTGGGGAGGATGTGGAGGGTAACTAATGAAGAGTAGGACTAACATGGAACTACAATGGTGCTGTAAGGAAGAGGGAGATTAAGGAGGAACTGATATTGTTGAAACAAGCAAAGGATGATTTTCTATTTGACTTTGAAATGGAGAATGTTGTCTGTTTTTTGATCCTCTCACAAGATGGTGGTATTCTGCAGAGTTGGTGTCAATACCTACTTCCTTACCAGTCGATTAGATTAATCTCTTGTTTTATCTGGCCAATTGCTTGTTGAATCTTTTCACTGACACTGCAGAATTGTGGGATTTAGGGACTACACAGTGTGAGATTTAACAGCATAAGAAAAAAGGTGAGGCACAGCGTTGTGTGATGTCAATTAGTGCTGTTACTGTTTGGAAAGCAGTTGGTGTTACACAAATAGATGTTTCTAGGTTTATTTTTAAGGGCGGGGGAGTTAAAATGTTTTTTTTTCAGATAGGAGGAGGAGGTAAATCATCTGTTCATATGCAGGTCAGTCCTAGCCTGCTGTCTTTTCAGGGACCAATAGAAAGTGACATTGAAGAATTGAATTTTGAGGATAATGGGAATGGCAAATCAGGTATAGAGAATACAACCGTAGAATCAGTGAATATCTCTACTAACTTTGCTTTCCACCTTCATTTGCTTCTGTACAGGGGCATGTATGTGAGAGAGAGAAAGTGAGAAAGAGAATGTTGAGGAGAAGGGTGTTGACTTTGGATAGGTACAATATAGAACAGTTGAACTGGAATAGATTTGACAGAAAATCAAATGCTGTAATGTTGACTCGTGTAGAAGTGTAGTGAACTTGGAAAGTAAGACCTCTCACTCCATTTGCCTGACAGAGTGCACTGCATAGGAGAGAGAAAGCAGTATGTTTTATGGAACACTTGCAAAAACAACCCTGCCCCTCCAATACATAAAATTGAATTCTTTGCAAAAATATAAAATCATAGTGCTAGCAGTACTGAGCTGAGGAGCAGTCCTTTTTAACTCTCCATTGAGGGGAATTAAATATCCATTCATACTTTTTATTGCAGACAAGTGAACAAAAAAGAGCAGCACACACCCTATATACCTCTTTGGTGAGGGGTAAAAGGCTACAAGAGGGTATGTTTGGTTGTTTTGCTTCTTTCATTTCCTCTCTCTCTCTCATGCAGATGTTGCTTTTGTAAGACACTGAAAATACTCTTTATAGATTTTTAGGGCTAGAAGGGACCATTATGATCATCAAGTCTGACCTTCTATATCAGGGTTAGGCAACCTATGGCCACCACTCGGGGTGAGGGAGGGAGGGGGCCTGCATTTTAATTTAATTTTAAATGAAGGTTCGTAAGCATTTTAAAAACCTTATTTACTTTACATATAACAATAGTTTAGTTATATATTATAGACTTATAGAAAGAGACCTTCTAAAAACGTTAAAATTTATTACTGGCACGCAAAACCTTAAATTAGAGTGAATAAACAAAGATTTGACACACTTCTTCTGAAAGGTTGCCAACCCCTGTTCTATATAATATAGACTCCTTTCTTTGAGCATCACATTGTTCCTTCTGTCTTACTGAATACCTTTTAAAAAAAACGTGTATAGCCTCTGTTCTTTTTCTGTTTACAAATTTAGTCCTGGGAGACTTCCAGATGCCCACTAGCCCAGTATCCAAGTTTTCTTTAGGCTAGGCAATACATCCCCATGATCCTAAAAGAGGAGATGTGCTGCTGTTTTTCTCTGCATTTCCACATGATGATTAATGCTATTGGATTATTTTTATTAAGGTAGGACTCTAGAGCCCCGATAAAGATCAGAGTCCCATTGTGCTAGGTGCAGTGCAAGAACATAGCGAAGATGTAATCCTGAAGAATTAAAACAAACAATTCAACGAGTGTACCAAACACTAGGAGAGTTGAAGGAAAGGAGAATGCAGAAAATGGTAGTAAGATCCCATGTTGGCACAGATGAACAGCATGCCCAATTTAACACCTCTGAATCATGTGAACATATATATAATTTTCCCTTTTATAAATATCTACTTTCTCCAGCTGTCATTCGACCTAGCTGTGAGTAGGGGGCCAATTTCTTTTAGGCATCATGGTACAAGCGGATGAGCTTATGGAGTACATACCCCTTTCAGCAATGTCCCTTTGAATGTTTAAAGTAGGTTCAGTGTTAGATGAACCCCGTTATTTATCTATAAATGAAGCCATGTATGTATTTTACAAGAAAGAAGTTTAAAACATGTAGCAGACCAATAGAGAAACGCTGCATTTAAACATTAAGAACACATACTTCATGAGTCGGAACTGAGGCTTAAATCTTGCTGCAAGGATGTAAAATTCTTACTCCTCGAGACTCTCTATAATATGTGAAAAGGAGCTGTAAAAGAGGACAACATTAATTGATTTGAAATATTTTGATCTCTCAACACCACACAATGGCTTGAATTCACATACAATTGAACACGTTGCAAGTGTCTACGCATGTCTTGGTAACAACACTGAAAAGAGGCTGTTTGGCTGAGCCAGAGAAATCTGTGGTTGGGACCAGATGCCACAAGCATTGCAGCTGTGCTAGTTATTCCTCTGGGGCTTCTATCGCCATCCTTCAATGCCCAAGAGTTCCTACTCCCAGGACAGTGGTGCTTCAGGAATCCCAGAACAGTGACCATTTTTGCAAGAGGTAATGTGTGAGGGAACATCCAAACAGCTGTCAAGCTGTTACTGCTGGGTAGCCATGCTAAACTACTTCAGGAAAAAGGGATGCAATATTCCTGCAAAGGTTTCCTCAGTGTTACTGTACCTCAAAGGTCTAGCTACTCAGTCTGGAAGAAAAATGACTTATTTTCCTTCTTTGCATTGTTCAGTCATCAACTTGCTAAACTTTCTCTGCCTTCTGGCAACCTTGATAAAAGAACTTTTTGAACTCTTAAAATTTAGTTGAAGGAACAAAAACTTTCCATCAGCTTCTAATGTGGCATAGGGGAAACCTGTGATTGAAGATACTTTCCATTTTCAGAACATAGTTTAATTATAATTTAATTTTCAGAAATCCTCACTCTAAATCTTCAAGGACACTACTTTCCATAATCAATTATACAACAGCCACTTTCCTGAAGATGGAATATTGAATGTACAAATTTCTTTGAAATGTGCTCCTAAAATGTTGTTTGCCAGATATTTCATTTAGATGATCAAAAGACTTTCCTGACTCTGTTTGAAGCTTGAAGATATATTTTTACCTATTGTATGTCCATTAAAGTTTTCACAGCTCTTTTAAAATCAGTTCTCTTAAGACTTCAGTGAATATTTTGGGGGGATTAATGCAGCCTAGGCATTTTAATAAATGGCATATTAAAAAGTATGAAACAGTCAAGCTGGAAGAAATGTTTTAACTTATCCACAGGGAACAAAGATTTCAAATGTGGCTACCTGGCAACAAAATTTAGTTGTCTCAATTTTGGGGCTGTATCTTATTTTGTCAAACAAATTAATATCTTGTTGCTTGATGTGATGTGTCTGCCCTTCACTTGGTTTTGTATGTTTCGGTTTTATCCTTGTTTTAATGTAAATAAAGATGCCACTGCCACCACCAGCACCTGGAGCCTGAGTAAGATCTGAGACATAAAAATACTAGGAAAAAATCAGATTTGAGATCCTGAATTGATCATGCAAAATAACACCAGTCCCATACTAGTGCCACTACCTGCTGTTGATGGGTGTGTATTGTGACTGTCCACGTTTTGTTCCGCTTCAAGTCTGTAGATAATAGAGAATTGTTATAATTTGTAATACAGTTGACTTTAGCAAACCCGAACAGAATCAGATCCCATTTTTCCAGGCCCTGTCCTGAAGAATTTGATATAACTTAAAACCAGACCTAGCAAGTGGGGTGCACCAGACTTTTATAAGGAACATGGGTGGATGTCTGAGGGGAAGCAGTAAGAAGAACATATGTTTACTCATGACTGTCATTTTGAGTTGAGTAGACCCAATCTCTCGCTTGCTGCTCAGCATAGACTTCTGATTAGGGCACAAGAGACAGCCCATTCAAACTGAGATGGGAAATAGTTTTTTCCCCTCACGTATTTCAGTCTAAATTGAGAGTTGAAGCATGTCCTCCAGAATGGTGGCTGAAGCATGAAGGGGCATGTGAATGTTTAGCATATCTGGCACATAAATACCTTGCCAGCTATAAAAGTGCCATGTGAATGCCTGTTTTCACTTTCAGGTGACATTGTAAATAAGAAGCAGGCAGCATTATGTCCCGTAAACATAAACAAACTTGTTTGTCTTAGTGATTGGCTGAACAAGAAGTAGGACTGAGTGGACTTGTAGGCTCTGAAGTTTTGTTTTTGAGTGAAGTTATGTAACAAAAAAAATCTACACATTTAATAAATTTCAGTTGGTGTTTTATTATTTAGCAGTGCGATTAGTCGTGATTAATTTTTTTAATCGCAGTTAATTTTTTTGAGTTAATCGCGTGAGTTAACTGCGATTAATCGACAATCCTAGTATTAATGTGTAGCTTGATTCACTAGTACAGAATAGTTTTAGTTTAAATGCTTATAGACAAATACCAATCAAATCAAAAATTTTTATGGAATAGTTGAGTTGAACATATAAATATTGTAAACCTCTTGGGAAAACAACAAACATCGTGATATAAGAAATGATATAATGAACAAGCAGAGGCTGCTGTATTAAAAGCATGCTTGGCTGGGCTATTTGATAAAGGAAATACTGTGCTTTATTTTGGAATTGACAATAGATATCAGAAATAAGTACCTGTCCAATATATTTTTTTGCTGCCTTTTGCTTGAACCTATATACAGAGCACAATGAATTATGTCAGTACATATGATTAGTAGTGAAGAATCCTTCTAGCAATCTCTAATAGATTTTCGTATGATTGTAATTAGGACATGTCGTCTTTGTAGATATAGTTCTGTTAGGTTCATAGATTTTAAGGCCAGCAGTTAATCTGATTTCTTGCACTGCACAGGCCATGGGAATTCCCTGAATTAATTCCCGGTTGAGGTCAATTGCTGTAGTTGAACTAGAGCTTCTCTTAGAAAAACATTCAATCTTGATTTAGAAATTTCCACTGTTGGAGTACCCACCACAATCCTTGCTAAATTTTTCCTGTGGTTAATTACCCTCGCTGTCAAAAATTTGCACCTAACAATAGAACTTCAGAGTTACGAACATCTCGGGAATGGAGGTTGTTCACAACTCTGAACAAAACGTTACGATTGTTCTTTCAAAGGTTTACCACTGAACATTGAGTTAATACTGCTTTGTAACTTTACTATGCAGAAGAATAATGCTGCTTTCCCTTTATTTTTTTTAGTAGTTTACATTTAACACAGTACTATACTGTATTTGTATTTATATATTTATTTTTGGCTCTGCTGCTGCCCGATTGTGTACTTCTGGTTCCAAATGAGGTGTGCAGTTAACTGGTCAGTTCATAACTCTGGTGTTCATAACTCTGAGGTTCTACTGTATCTCCAGTCTGAATTTGCCTAGGGTTTGTCTTTACTATGGGCTAAATTGGTGCTGCTGTGATCCATGCAGTGGGCATCGATTTAGCTGGTCTAATGAAGACACGGCAAGTCAATAGGGAAACTCTCTCCTGTCACATTCAGTAATCCACTTCAGCAAAAGGCGGAAGCTATCTCGATGGTGTCTCCCTTTGACATAGCATGGTGTTGACACTGCTGTTACATCAACTGAAGTTAAGTAACTTAACTAGCATAACTGAAATTGACTTCTAGGGTTAGTGTCGATAAGGCATTAGTTTCGACTTTCAGCCGCTAGATCTTGGTACAGTTTTTTCTCTGGTAGATTGAAGAGTCTGCTGTCAAATTTCTGTTCCCCATCTAAGTAGTGACAGACTGCAATCACATCAAGCCTTAATCTTCTCTTGGATAAACTAAATAGATTGAGCTCATGGAAGCATAGTTTATAATCATTCTCACGGCTTTTTTCTGAACCCTCTCCAAGTTATCAGTATCTTTCTTGAATTGTGGATATCAGTAATCCAGTAGTAATATTTCCAGTGCCAAATACAGCGTTAATATAACCTCTCTACTCCTGCTCAGTATGTCCTTTTTAAACATCCAAGGATCGCATTAGCCCTTCTGAACCGAAGCGTTAACTTGTGTGTTCTGTTCAGCTACTTATCCCCTATGACCCTTCCAGTCTCTTCCAGAGTCACTGCTTCCCAGAGTAGAGTCCTCCATCCTGTAAGTGTGGCCTGATTCTCTGTTTTTAGATGTAGAACTTTATTGAAATGCATATTGTTTGCTTGCACCCAGTTTACCAAGTGATCCAGGTTGTTCTATATCCATGACCTGTCCTTTTAATTATTTAGCCACCTTATGTCATCTGCAAACTTTATCAGTGATGATTTTGTTTTCTTCCACATTGTTGATTTTAAAAAATGAAGACATCGTGTGCTATGAAGTGCCAAAAATTTGATTAGAATACCGTGCCTATTGGGTTCTCCCTGTACCTATTAGAATACTGTAGCGCAGATCAATGAACAAGAGGTAGGGTCTTATAATAATCCTGTAAGTAGTGCAGATTTTTGGGGGGAGGGGAGGGATTTGAGTTTTTTTAAGTGTTTTCAGAAAAAAAAATTTTCTGCAAATCAAATATTTGTATCAAAAACCGTTCATGAAAACCAAAAATTTTCCAGTTTCAGTTTTTTGTTTTTTAAAAAAAAGAAGTTTTTCATGGGGAAATTTAGGAGAAAAAAAGTCCTTTTAAGTAAGTGTTTTCTTATAAATTTTCCCCCTGAATAGTTCTGCTGAAACCACTGACGGTTACTTGTGTGGCGTGTGCAGGATTTGTTCCAGTGTACAAAACAGACATGCATTTATTTGTTTTACTCTGACCCCAGTTGTTTGAAATCTATGCAATTACTCTCAGCAATAATGTTAAACACAAGGATAAGTCTTTGTCGGATTGTGGCCTAAATGACCAAATGACCACCAGACTTACATTATTTACAGCTAAATTTAATTGGATACAAATTACATTAAATAGAATGAAGTTTAAAAAATAAATATCAAGATTAAAGAAAACTTACATATGGACAATTTACAGTTTGTCACCTTTTGATTGCCTAAATGTCTTTTATGTCTTTGCTTAACTTTTATTTTTAGTGTATTTAAATGTTGTTTTGCTGTACAGTTGTTCAGAGGATTGAGAGTATTTGGAACTATCCCTTCTGACATAATCTTCTAAAGTTAATAATTTTGACCATCTAGAAGAAACTGTCTCTTCAGGGATACCACAAATAAACAAGAATATGATTTCCCTATGGCCCTGAGTAGATCCCACTTCAAGTTATGGGAACTATTGCTTCAGTGGGTTTGTGTTACCAGTATTTGATTAATTAGTGAAATCAAAGTCTAATTTTGGTTGTGCAAGTATGAAAGGCTCATTTATGTGAGCTGTCAAAAGAAATTAGGAATCTAGTAACTAATGTAAAATACAACAGAAGACTTTTTTCGTATTGGTGCTTTTATGTGGCTAAATGGTATGTGTCAAAAGCAGACTAGTTCAGTGGTTCGCCGCTGCTTGTTCAGGGAAAGCCCCTGGTGGGCTGGGCCGGTTTGTTTACCTGCCACGTTTGCGGGTTTGACCGATCGCAGCTCCCGGCCAATGGGGACTGCAGGAGGCGGTGTGGGCCAAGGGATGTGCTGGTCGCCCTTTCTGCAGCCCCTATTGGTCTGGAGCGGTGAACCGCAGCCGGTGGGAGCCGCGATTGGCCGAACCTGCAGACACGGCAGGTAAACAAACCGGCCTGGCCCACCAGTGGCTTTTCCTGAACAAGCAGTGGCCCTAGTTTCAGAACCACTGGGCTAGTCCATGGTATTTGGTTCAGTAAAAAGTATATTGCCAACAGCTTAAACAGGCTATATCTGTGCTGAAACTAGTTCAAACATCTTTCCTCCTATTCATAAGGTCCATGGATCCATGACACTGGGCACAGTGGAGTCGCATCTTATGTGGGAGCGAAGTTCTAAAGTCAGCACGTAAGGCGAAAATCGCGTATAGTCAAAATTACCCTTGAAAATCCCTTAAATCACCCATAAAGTACAGTATACTGTACATGGTTTTGTGTATACTACCCTGTACAGTTATATATATAATGTATACAGTAATGTACAGTATATAATAAAGGGTACATATGCAAAATATAGTTTTACAGTACTGTATTTTTAATTACAGGGGGTAATTACAGAGGGTTATTACAGGAGGTTGTCAGGGCTTGATGTTGATCCAGGAAACAGAGGTGATGGAGAGCAAGTCGTAGACGAAGTGGTTGGCTCTGGTTCAGCTTGAGAAGATGATTGCGTAGGCTCATCTGCTGCTTGCTGTTTTTCCTTGAAAAACATGATAATCGGCAACTGTCACTGTTGTCTCTTGAGCTGCTCAAGCATTTCTTGATATGGTCTCAAATCATCCGTAATACGACGTGTGATTTTGAGGCTTTGTTCCATAGAGGGATTGTATTCAGAAATTAAATCATTCAAGTGTTTCGCTGCTTGGAACACTTCAGCAAATGTATGAAGATTTCAACTTACTGGCTCTTCCTGTTCGTCATCATCATCTTCGTCTTCTTTAGACGATTTTATCAGTTCCACTAACTCTTTGTTAGTCAGTGTTTCTCTATGGCTCTCAATTCATTCTGCAATTTCTTCCTCAAGGATGTCGATGGAGCCATCACCACCCACTTGCCTGGCCACCTGAACAATGCGTTTCACTTCTTTGTCAATGGTCGGGAAACCCTTAAAATCATTCACACATTCTTTCCATAGGTTTCGCCAACATGCATTGACTGTTTCAGGCTTGATTGCATCCATTGCCTGTTCAATATAAGTGATGCAACTGGCAATGTTGAAGGACTTCCAACAGCCAATCACATTAAGATTGGAATCAGCATCCATAGTGCTACGTGTCCATGAGAACATAAGCCTTGTGTAAATGGCCTTGAAACAGCGAATCACGCATTGGTCAAGAGGATGGAGTTGGTATGCAGGGGGAGAAAGATGACTTCAACATCCTTATGTGCAAACCGGAGTGCCGCAGGGTGGCCAGGGGCGTTGTCTATAATCAGCAACACTTTAAAGTCAAGTCCTTTCTCTTCAAGGTATTGCTTGACCTCTGGAATGAAACACTTGCGGAACCAGTCCAGAAATAATGCTGCCATCACCCAAGACTTTTTATTTGATTGCCAGAACACAGGCAGATTTTTGTTCTTGCCTTTTAGGGCAGGGGATTTGCAGCCCTATAGAGCAAGTCTGGCTTTATTAAATGCCCAGCCGAATTGTCACAAAACAACACAGTCACATGGTCTTTAGCTGCTTTGAATCCAGGGGCTTGTCTTTCTGATTTCGAAATGTAAGTGCAATTGGACATTGTTTTCCAGAAGAGCCCAGTCTCGTCAACATTAACAACTTGTTCCGGAAGATAGCCCTTTTCTGCTATGATTTTCTTTAATTGTTTGGAGTAGGCTTTTGCTGCCTCTTCATTGGCAGATGCAGCTTCACCAGTAGTCTGCACGTTTTTGAGGTTGAAGTTATTCTTCCTAAAACCGTTAAGCCGACCATGGCTGGCTTTGAATTCTTTCTCATCAGAAGGCTGTCCCTCTTCGGCAGGAGGTTTGAACTGCCCGTGGAGGCTAACAGCCTTTTCTCGCAGTGTGTTGCCATTGATAGGCACACGTTTACGATTCATGTTTTCGAGCCATAAGTTTAATGCCTTTTCAATCTTCACTAAAGTCTTATCATGCACCTGGCTCGTCACCTAAGCAGTTATCGGATCACTTGATGCCACGGCCTGACAAATTTCTCTCTTGAATCTTGATGGCATGGATACTAGATTTGTTGTGGCCATATTTACGCACCACATTGGAGACCTATGTTCCATCTCTCAATAAGTCCAACACAGCCAATTTTTCCTCCAGCATTGGAACAGATCGTTGTTTCTTCGGTTGAGCACCAGATGAAGTAGTTGGCTTATGTTTAGGGGCCTTGTTGTAAGAAAAGTATGTATTTTTAAATACTAGAATCACACTCAGCGCGGCGAGATGCTCGCACTATGAGAGGCACCCGGGAACTGAGACCAACTGAGGGAACAGCAGATTCACGTCTCTCATCTCACTCTCACTCTGCAGCATATGCTCATAGGATGGAATTGTCCGCACTATTTACAAGTATCTTCTTGTTGTTCTTTTTTTTGCCGAGTGCGTATAGTTGAATTTGCGTAAGTTAAATGCGCGTATGATGCGACTCTCCTGTACTCTGCTCTATGCAGCCTTGGAGATAGATCCTACCTGTCAATTAGAGACAGGGGAGGTGAGGCTCCATGTCTAACAAAAGGCCAGCTTTCATCTTCCTCTCCAGCTGGAGGCAGACAGAACAGCTTCTCTCTGCTGCAGAGCAAATTTGAGAAGCCTTAAAATGTGCAGGCTGTCAGAGTCTGCCTTCATTGGCAGAGAGGATTCCCTTTCTCCTCAGTTTTGGGACTGTCTGTACGCTGCTCATCCTCCATGTGGAGCGCTGTGTGGCAGAGACTGCTAAGGCTGCATCTGCACTATGAGCTAGGGGTGTGATTCCCAGCTTGCATAGACATACTCATGCTAGCTCTCATGTGAGCTAGAATGCTAAAAATAAGCTGCAGTGGTGCACGCTAATGGCCCTGAGTACATACCCACGAGATTTGGGTGGGTTTGTACTCGGCGTGGCTAGCGCAATGCTACGGCTGCCCATGCTACTGCAGCTACTAGTATTTTTAGGATGCTAGCTCAGATGAGAGCCAGCGCGAGTGTGTTTACATGAGCTGAGAATCACACCCCTAGCTTATAGTGTTGATGTCGCCTAAGAGAGGGAAAGGCAGTGTTCAGGCATGGAGAGGGTTTCCAGCAGCCTCACTCCCCAAGCAGGAGAGCTTCCAGGGAGCATTGGCAGTACCTCAGCAGCAGAATTCCCCAGGCTTGGCACATGCTATGGTAGCAGCCCCAGGAGTAGGAAGTGATGGCTCCCTACTCACCCCCACTCCCTCATACATACTGAGTGAGTGTAGGTTGAAGCACAATATCAAAGGGCCAGAGAAACTTCCCACTTTGCCAATGGAGCCTTGGCTCACAGCCGTGACTGTTGACTGTGAAGCACCTGCCCAGCCCCTCTCCTGTACTTCTGCAGTGGCAGGGAGCTACCGGCAGGGATCCTGAGACTGACCAAGGAGGAGAGTCTGATAACAGGCCATTGGGCCCATCCCCTCCTTCTGCTGTACAGCAAGCCCCATTTCGGCACTGCAGTGATTCAGGGCTGCGCCCTACCAGCTCTGTTTCCCAGTGCAGCAAACAAGCCAAGGACTCAGCGTTGAATGTTCAGGTTTGGAGCCTGGTTCCCTTGGGGTGGAGTTGACCTATCTCTAGGCTAGGTCCAGGAATTTCTCTTAAAGCGAGGGACACAGGGGAGCCCCCTTCTGGAGCCATTCCAGCACAAACCTCCAGTCAGAACCTCCACTTTTTCAGGGCCAGAAACCTGATTAAAATAATAACCAACCACATGGTTCTCTCCCCCAGTCCTCCTGGACTGTCATTCTGAAATTCCTCTCTCCTGAGTAGGAGGATCAAAGAGAGGCATAAGAAAAGAAGTCTTTCAAATTTTCAGACCCCTCTAGTTGTCCCAACATAAGGAAAGAATAAAAGCTCTCAGCCCTCTTCATTTCTTGAAGAGTCTGATTCAAGTGATTCCCCTAGGAAGTGCTCTAAAAGTCAGAGTGAAATCTGTTTCCCTCAAGCCGCATAAATTTGCAGAGTGCAGCCAGGCAGATATCCACAGCACCTCGTTCCTCTGCTCATCTTTGTGGCATGCAGCATGGGGGATAATCTGTTAGCACCTATGTCCCCTCGTCACCTTCATGGAGTGCAGCATGTGAAATCAATGCTGGAAAGACCAGGCCACAGACAAATGTTGTTGCCTCTTGACATGCACACACAATCCCACAAAAGAAATTCTCCCTGCTTAGAGGAGGAAGATCGACACTCTAAGTCAGAGCTTAAGACTCGGATAATAAAATATCTTTAAAAAGAGAGAAAAAAACAGAAAATAGATTTTAAGACAAAAGAGTACTAACTATTCTGAGTTATAAGGTATGCAGATGCCTTAGAGAGGCTGTAGTTATACTCCTCTTAAACCCTGTGAGTGTGTAATAGCATGATAAGGATTTTTCTGCCACACCTAAAAGACTGAAATTATTGGGGCTGTCCTCCTCAGGGTCACCATATCATAACAATTGGGCTGTCATTCCCACTTCCCCCTAATCCACCCTCATCGCCCTGGTTACTTTCAGATGCAACGCTAGTGTGGATAAACGGTATTGTGAGGATGGTCTCTTTTAGCCTGTAAATAAATTTCTGTAGTCTAAGGAAGAGTTAGGGTATGCAGACTCCTCATCTCATTCTAGATCTATGAATTAGAGCAACTGAACCTGTCCCTCCCCTTCAGACAAAACAAGGCCACAGAGCATCTCTTGACATTAGTTATCTCAACAGATCCATGAAGAAATCAGAGTTCATGATGGAGATCTTATAATCCACACTAGCTGCCGTGAACAAAGGGACTGTAGGACGTCAGTAGATTTGAAGGACACTTATCTTCATATCCTGGTTTGACAGTCTCATAGATGTGTCCTAAGCTGTGTTTTGAGAGCACAGTGTTACCAGTACAAGTTC
Organism: Gopherus flavomarginatus; assembly: GCF_025201925.1. Taxonomy (NCBI): domain Eukaryota; kingdom Metazoa; phylum Chordata; order Testudines; family Testudinidae; genus Gopherus; species Gopherus flavomarginatus. The sequence continues at coordinate 197,458,335 of NC_066617.1, read as the reverse complement.
TTTCTCTTTGATTTATCAATAGCACTGCAAGAGTTTATGAAAATGCTGGTAGTGTTAGTAGCAGCTCAGGAAGGAGTCTGTTAACCCTGTTTTGGTGACTTCCTTATCCAAGCCTCGGCCAGAGTCAGTATCATCAGAGCAATAAGTGTGCTGCTGAGCCACCGTTTTGTGACAGCTGTTTAAAAGTCTCAATGTATTTCCAGTGTCATGTCCTCTACAGAACACCTTATTGCAAGAAAGTCAGGAGAAGCTAAGAAAGCTTATCAAAACAGTCAGCCTGTTCAGGTACTTCTGTCTTTTCTGTGTTCAGTGGTCTCCCATGTAGATATTCTTACGCCTTGTCTACACTACACAGTTTTGTCAGCACAAGGCAAGAGCTCAGAGCAATCCAATATGATCTCAAGGCTTTGCTTCTGTATCTGGACTTGCCTCCTACTTATCATGACTGACAACACTTCAGCCATGTCATACATCAGCAGAAAAGGGGAACATGGTTTACAGTTTTTCAAAGAGAAGCAGACCTCCTGATGACTTGGGCAAAGGAGACACTATAGACAAGTTGCTCCCTTCGCATCCAAGGGAAAACTGAATGTTGTGGCTAACTGGCTCAGCAGGCGAAAATTAGATCATTCAGAATGGAAACTACACCCAGAGGGGTTTCATTGCCTGGTAAAAGATAGATCTGTTTGCCTTCTACCTGAATTACAAAGTATCAGTCTCCTCCTCTTACTGGTGGAATCATAGAGTCAAGACGACAAAGCCTGTTGCAGAGATGGCCAGAAGAGACTTCTGTATGCCTCCCTTCCCTTTTCTTTACACAGCAGAATGCTACAAAAGATCAGGAGAGAAGCAGCACTGGTAGTTATGGTAGCCCAGTTCTGGTCAAGAGTCCTTGGTTCTCTGACCATCTTGGCTTGGTCCAAAGACCTCCCATCAGCTGTCTGTCCAGAAGGGATATGATGATATAAGGGCCAATTATGCATCAGAATCCAGACAATCTAAGCCTAACTGCCTGGCTTAATAGAGGTAATAAATAGAGCCTCTTAAGCCAAGTTTATTCAGAGAGGTAATATCCACGATTTTAGTTACCAGAAATGAATCTACTAACTCAGTATATTCAGGGGCCTGGAGGTCAACCCCCCACATCTGCTTCAGTACCACAGTGTCTCAAATTTCTTTAAGATAGACTCAGGCTATGCCTGACTTTGCTTTTTTTAAAGGAGAGCAGCATCTCTTCTACATCCTCTTGTAATGCAATAAGTTATATTATGTGATCTTACCTAGTTCTAATTGCCATTACAGGCCCTCCGTTTGAAATACTTGTGAAGGTGCCTCATTACTTTCTAATCATTAAAGTAGTGTTTTTGATAGCAGTCTTGTCTGTTCTCAGGGTGTCTGAGTTGTGAGCTCTTTTCCTGGAATTGCATTATTGCATGTTTCATAAGGCCAAAGTGGTAGTCAGAACTGATCAGTCTTCATACTAAAAGATCTAACTGCAGGCTCCATAAAGCACAGGAGATTGTTCTTCCATGCTCCTGTCCAGCTTCATTTTGCTGCAAAGAGAAATTGTGGCATACGTTGGAGTCTGCTGAGCTCTCCAAGTATATATTTATCACACAGCTCCGGTCAGAAAGACACGTGCTTTTTGCTTTATTATCCAGTGTCAAAGGGAAAGAAGGCTTCAAAATCCTCTGCTTCCAGTTGTCCAAATTATTTTCATCTCAGAAGCGCACAAGTCAAAAAAAGTGTAACTCAGTCTTCCAGAATCAGAGCTCACTCTGTTTGAAATGTGGCAGCTTCATGGGCAGACAGATCATACACAAAAGAAAATCAGTAAAGCAGCTACCTGGTCATCTTTTCGTACCACCTTCAAATTCTGCAAGCTGGACATCAAGTATCTGGTGCTGACTTTAGTAGATGGGTGCTCCTTGCTATAGTATCCTAGTAACTATTAATAAAGGGTTATGCTCTTTCATATTTGTAAATAACTCTAAATAGTTCTTACCTCAAATAGATGCTGGTATAAAAATTTGGATGTCATGGATCTGGGGACCTCATTATGAATAAAAATAAGAAAATTTATCCAGGGTTCACCTGGAAATTTCCTTTCTTGGAGTAATGCGGTCCACAGATACAAGCCACCTGAATGGGCTTGTCAGTTGGGGAAAAGATATTGAATTCTTAATTGGCACTCAGAGTTTTTTGTTAGATGAATACCTTGCTCTACAGGAGGATTGTTCTGTTTAATCTTACTTCTAAAGTTTCCTTACTGATAGAGTGCTTAGTGTTTCCCAGGAAATGTCTCAAGTGGTGGTTGGAGCCGCACCTTGTCTGCTTCTGTTTGACAGGTTTGGTTTGCCTCCAGGGCTGAATAGAGTAGAGTACTTGGTGTCATGGATCTGTGGACCCAATTTTTTTCAAGAAAGGAAAATTTCAGATAAAAGATGGATAAATTATCCTATTTTATCTTAGTCTGTGTCTTGCTACTACTGTTTTAACAAGGCCTCACATCAATAGTTAATTGTAATCATTAGGAAGGCACCTTAGTGTGTGGTTAACTTTAACCATGTGCTTAAGTGTTGTCCTGAATAGGAAAGATTTCCTGAATTGGAGTCCTGAAGTCTACATACACTTTCTCTTCTTTCTTTCTTTCCCAGCAAAAACACTTTAAAACTGGACATTTTGTAGATGTTAGTGTGTTTGTTTTTTTAATGTACATATGTATAGTAGCCACATTTTCATTATGGGTTTGACTTATTCAGTGAACTGTATCAGAAAAATTCTGCAGTGAGAACATTTCAGTGACGTTGCATCATGTCTCAGTCTTACGACCCAAGGTATTGTTAATGATGCCATCAGAAATTCAGTTTAAGGTGTCTATATTTGGAGTGGTAAACTTTTGTCCTCTCAAATATTGCCTTTAGTCAACGCAGCAAACCAAATCCTTCTGTTGTACCTCTCCTATGTCTCCCAAAACAGCTGGTGTACTTTTGACTAGTAGTATTTACGCAACAGTGCAGCTTGAAACTTACCAGCTTCATGGAATACTAATTAATGCATTTTAGTACTGTTGTGACAGAGAACAGGAACAGAAGCATGATTGTGCACTCATCTATCGGGGAAGGGAAGTGAAGAGGACTGAAGGGAAGAGACACCAGGTTTCAGGGGGTGAAAATAAGATTTTATTTCATTCATAATATTGTCAACTTGATTAAAATTCAGTACTTGCACACTTAAGGAGATAGAGCAGCAAATTCTGTTGCATTCACTTTATGCAGATGTTTAATAACTGAACATGAAAATTTTAGTGCATTTACAGTGTAAATAATAAACGCTTAAATCTATCTGCTACAGAACAGATACAAGTAAGTGGAACAAAGCCAGTCCAAGGTCTCACAAATACAGGAATATTGGTAGTAAACTCCAGGGCAACATTATCCATATAGACCCATATCTTTGCATTTCTTGCTTTGCTTCATATAAATAATGGTCCTAGAAGTTGGAGTCAAAAACCCCAAATCCTGTCCCTTTTACTATTAAAAGAAATACATCTGATCCAATGTAAAAGACAAGATGTTCCATATAATATTGGAAGTACAGTTGGTCCGTCATGGAGATAATATACAGTCATGGATTTTTTTCTCTTCCCTTTTTATAGTAGTAATTAATGCAATACCGGATGCCATGTGATATATAGGATGGTATTCACCCTGTCAGATATGAATATTCCCCATAACATGCTAATCTTTCAGCCTTGAATAACTATCTCCTTCTGTAATTGATCATTTTCCATTGCAAGAGAAGGTAATTGTCCTGGGCTTACATGTAACAAATTATTTAAATGTAATTTATAATATGTTTTAAACATCAGTCCAGGGTGCGGCTGTATAGTATTTCAATTACAATCTCCTTCAGTTTACCACTAGGAGAGAACTTCCCATTCCCATAATCCTATGTTTGATGTTTATACTGCATCCTATGCCTCCTTTCCACTATACATGTGCTACCTCCACGCTGCTTGAATTCAAGTAGCGTTAATCTCAGAGCAGCTTAAAAGAGCACAAAAATGTGTTGCTACTTATCATTGCCATTTAAATGTTATGCTTTTAAATTTCAACTTTAATTAAAGATACAGTTCTGACTTTGTTGCACCCACGTGTTTCATTTTATCTTAATTAGATTGTAAACTGTTTGGGCAGGGATCATCTTTTACTCTGTTTGCACAGTGCTGACCAGGATGGGGCCTTGCTTCTGACTGGGTCTCTATGCGCTACCAGAATGCAAGTAATACAAATGATAATTGAACTTAATATCAATCAGGCGTCTTTATAACTCCACCCATCACACGAAGGGTTTCCTGCTCTGCAAGTTGTATTCCATTCAACACACAGAGATCCTAACTACAGAAAAAACAAAACAAAAACCTCTCTTTATGGAAGGCAGAATGTTAAGGCTCCAGAACTGTATGCTCTTTCAAGTATCTTCATGCACAGCAGTTACAGCGAGTTGAGGATAGGTTGGAGTAGTTGATGAGATGAGAAGTAAAGGGAAGTTAGTAGTACAGTAAATTCCATGTGAGGATCTGGTTGATGGATTACTGATCATAGGCAGCATTAGAGATGAGTTTTCACTTCCTTTCAAAAGAAGGGATGGAGAAACTAGATTATTGGGAGGTGAGTAGACTGTTCCATATAGCTGGTTGGCAGTGAAGAATTGACCTCTGACAACGGAGAGCAGCTGTGGCCAGAAATGGAAGAGGAAAAGGGGAAGAGCATGTGTAGGATTGAAGGAGAAACGAGATGGGGATGGATTGGGATCATGGCAGTGACTGTAATTGAGTAGTTCCTTTCAGGACTGGAACAGCATGACTGTCAACACGTGTGGGTTGAGTAGTATACTGCAGTGTTTGGAACAGACTGGATTTTGAGATGAGCAATTTAAGAAAGTCAGAAAGGAGGGAACAGCAATAATCTAAGCATGCAAATGAATAAGTGATTCAGCAAACTGTCAGTGTGGATGCAGATGAGGGCTGTATTGAGAAAGTGATAGCTGACATTCAGAAATAGATTTTCTGAATGCAACAATGTTAGGGGAAAGGAGGGCTCTGAGTTTAGGATGAGTCCATGATTAGACTTGGGAAAAGAGGGGAAGTTCAGAGTCTTGAGAGGAGATTGATGAACTGGTCATGCAGTAGGGAACACTATAGCTAAACAGAAAGATGTCCCTTTTGGTGACAACTGAGGAAAATTAAGCTGAACAGGGATTGATATGTTCAGTTCAGGTGGACATGGATTCAGGGGTGGGGAGTCATTTAATGTTTTAAAAGAGACAGTTGGGTATCGCCACATTCATAATCATAGTTGATAATTATTGGTTCTTATTTTCTTAATGGAGTATAGCTTCTACTTGGGTGAATCATATAACAATATAAATTCATTGTCTGAAATAGAATTGATGAATGATAGTTACATAATATACAACAGATGGAGGAAGGCGTGATATTGAACATCACTCTGTGATATCGATGTCAACACTATTTAATAACACAGTAAATATGCCTTTGATTGATTACATTTGTTCTCTTTGTATTTTGAACATTAGGTTTATCCTGAATTGCAAATTACCAATGTTGTGGAAGCCAACCAGCCTGTGACAATCCAAAACTGGTGCAAGAGGGGACGGAAGCAGTGCAAGAGTCACCCTCACATTGTGGTTCCCTACAGGTGCTTGGGTGAGTTGTGTAGATTTTTAAATCTGCATTTCTGTTTTCTCTCCATATGTATCTTTTCATTTAAAACTCTCTCCTCGGGAAGCGGGGATGACTATGTAATATTCTTACATCTTCATATTTCTCCTGGCAAGTATTGTCCATTTCAACAATCCTTTAGACCAGGAGTTCTCAACCTTTTTCTTACTGAGGCTCCCTTCAACGTGCTTTAAAATCTCCAGGGTCCAGTGGGACTTGGGGCTCTGTCCTGGGAGGGAGGACATGGCAGCATTGGGCATAGGCATAGCTTGACTTCTATTCCCGCGTGACTCCCTGCTCCAGCCCTGGGCTGCTCCCGGCTTCATGTGGTGTCCAGCTTCAGCTCCATGCTGCTCCCGGCTTGGGTGGGGCGAGGCACCAGCTTTATCCCTTCTGGGGGGCACCAGGGCACTAGGTTGAAACCGCGGGGCCCTGTTAATCCCCTGAAAAGGCTCAGCGTTCGCAGCCCCCCAGTTGAGAAACACTTCTTTAAACAGTTAGGTTATATGGGGCTGTAGATAGATAGATACACGCACTTACTTTGAGATATGTCTCTCCTTAGAAATGTTTCCATCTTCTGGTTAGATATACAGGAAAAATTATACAAGTACATCTATATAGGTATAGCTTTTTTTCTTTAGTGCTAGATTTTGAACCATTGAAGATGATGAGAATGTTTTATCTTTGGGAGCAAGAGAAAGGTCATGTGTGCTTAGACTTTAAGATTCTCGAGTTCTGTGTTCCTTTACCCATCAGTAAATCAGAGCTCCAGCATTTCCATGAGATTCTTTTCCCGGCAGCAGCCTTCTGTTCCTTTCTGTGACCTTCCTGTTTGAAGGAGTACATTGGCTGGAAGAGGTGCTGAGATAAGTGATCACTTTTAATAAGTTGTTTTACAAAAGAGGGATAGGGAGAACCAAATCCATGCTGATTCTTGAGGCATCCAGCTCTAATTTTTCAGAAATTCCTCAAATCTCCTGCTACAAAATAAAAGGGGTTTGAAATAATATCAGGGAACTGTCATTGTAAGGACCACGGTAAGTTGGGTTGAGTGTCTTTTAAGTTACATCCAACTTCCAGTTGGAGTTTGCCTTTGTATAAAGATGGTGCAGCTAAAAACTAGAGTGTGAACCTTAATCTTCTCCAAAGAAACTATGAACAACTGAAGTTTGACCAATTATTCAGTGATGGGAATGATGGCAGAAGGACTGTAGTCCTACAATCCTTTATTTTTTGTGTCAGGAGGTAGAAGAGGAACAGTAGGTGGAGCTTCACCATTTCTTTCCTGATGTCCAGGTAGTGACCCTACTGATCAATGTCAAAATAAGAACTTCGGCATCATAGTATGTAACTGTTCACTCATTCCTTGTCTGGAAACCTACTCTTCCTATGTAGTGCCGATTTGGAGGAGGGCATGGGCAGGTTTTGTTCTGGTTGACCAGGATTTAGCTGAAGAAATTATTTTACACTTATACTGCAGTATCTCTTTTCAGACCAAAGGAGCATAGAATAATTTAACTATAACCCCTACCACAAATAACAATGGCTCTGATTAAGGAGCATGGAGCCAGGAGCCAGAAAAGTTTGTGAAACAATAGGCAGGGGTCATGCAAAATGATGGTATATAAATTAGCTGGTACTCCTCAAGAAAGAGATATTGGAGTTATTGTGGATAGTTTATTGAAAAACATCTGCTTAATGTGCAGCAGCAGTCAAAAAGGCTAACAATGTTAGGAACCACTAGGGGAGGCATAGATAATGAGACAGAAAATTTCATAATACCATTACTTACATGCAGGATACCCCAACACCTTGAATATTGTGTGTTGTTCTGTTCTTCCCATCTCAAAAAAAAATAAATTAGGATTGGAAAAGGTACAGAGAAGGGCAATAAAAATGATTAGGGGTTTCAACAGTTTTCATCGGAGGAAAGATTAAAAAGAATGGGACTGTTTAGCTTAGAAGAGAGACAACTAAGAATGTGATAGAGGTCTATAAAATCAAGAATGGGGTGGAAAAAGTGAAAAAGGAAGTGTTATTTACCCCTTCACATAACACAAGAACCAGGGGTCATCCAATCAAATTATTAGACAGCAGATTTAAAAGAAACACAATGCACAGTCAAGATGTGGAACTAGTTGCCAGAGGATGTTTTGAAGGCCAAAAGTATAACTGGGCTCAAAAAAGAATTAGAAAAGTTCATAGAGGATAGACCCATCAATGGTTATTAGCCAAGATCGTCAAGGATTCAGCACCATGCTTGGAGTGTCCCCAAACTTCTGATTTCCAGAAGTTGGGATTGGATGATGGGGTGCATCACTCGATAATTCCCCTGTTCTGTTCATTTCCTCTGAAGCATCTGGCCCTAGCCACTGTCGGAAGACAGGATCCTGTGCTGGATGGACCATTGATCTGACACAGTATGGACTCCCTTATGTTTTTATATTTTTCTATGTGTTTGAACAGTGCCTTCCACAATGGGCCCCAGATCTATCTCAGGGCTTCTGAATGCTATTGTTATAATAAATAAATGTTGGGTGATATAGGAAGCCTCTTGGCTTTAGTCCCGCCTTTTGGATCCTGGTTTTTTCCCTCCATGGTTTCTGTTTTTCAAAGGTGAAACACATAAATTAAGGCTGTTGAATTCTAATTAAGAATACGTTCAGTTCTTCTTCGAGTGCTTGCTCATGTCCATTCCATTGTGCATATGTATGTGCTCTCCACATGCACCAATGCTAAAAGTTTTTCCCTCAGTGGTATCCATAAGGGACAAGTTCTGGTGCCCTCTGGAGTGGCGTGCGTATATGCCGGTATAAGGGGCGCTGCTGGCACCCCCTCCCTTGGTTCCTTCTTACTGCCAGTGACTGTGCTGGTACATCTCCTTGCCTTGGCAAGCTTTCCTTCTTCGAGTGTTTATTCATGTCCATTCAAAGTAGGTGTGCATGCGCCGCGTGCATGCCAGCTGGAAGATTTTCCTCTAGCAGCGTCCGTAGGGTCGGCCCTGGCACCCGCTATGGCACCCTATAAAGGGGCCCACCGACCCTCTACTCCCTCAGTTCCTTCTTACCGCCGGTGATGGTTAGCTGGAACTTCTCTTGCGCATAGCAAGTTAGCAATGTCCTATCCTTGTGTATAGTCCGTGTATATAGTTGGGTTATAGTTAGTTTACTTAGATCATTGTATGTAGTTCTTCATAGTTGGGGGGTTCTGTAGAACTGATAAATGAAATTGTTTTTAATTGTTCACTTTATTAATGTAACTTCTGTTCACCATTCACTACACTTGCCTCCACTGTAACTTCTGTTCCATATTGTAATTCAAACCCCATTTTAAAACACTCACTCCATTTTGTAAAAGCTTCCTCCAGCCTTCATTTTTGCAAACTCTGCTGTAATCGTATTAGTTTAGTTTAGATGTGTGAATGAGGTATGTATGAATGACGGAATCAACCTCCAGCCCCAGCCTGTCCTGATGAGATAAAGTTCAAATACCAACGGCTGAAGACCTAGACAACAGCCCTAAACAAAGTAAGAAGCATCCACCCTAAAAAGAAAAGGACAACAGAACAACAGAAGGAAGATCAAAGCCAGGTTCAAGGCTGAAAGTCACGCCTGCAATTGATGGGTGATCAATCTAAACCCAGAGGCAGCGTGACACAGCAAGACCTATAGACTTTGAATCCAAACTAAAAGCCTATAAAAAAGAAGGGTGAGATGAGAGACTCTGGGTAACATTCTGCTGCCAACATGGAAGGACATCAGTGCCTGCCCAACAGAGATCCAGCTTGTTCTTGTGCCTGGCTTTCCTGGCCAGTTAGCCACCACAAGCTACGAACCCAAGCTACAAAATCAAGCTATGAACTTAAGCTATCTTCAGGACTGGTAACTATGCAGCAGTTGCAGAACATCTGATGGATGTGTATGTGTGTGTGTGAATGTGTGTGTGTGTATAGGTATTAGGTATAATGTGTGTGTATAAGAATTAAGATATTAGTTACTAGTCATAAATCAAATTGTTATCATAATAAATGTGGCATCTTTGTCTTGTCCCTTTTAATAAGATCCTGCTGGTTTTTACTGGTCTAATATAATTGGTACAACAGTTCCCCCCCAAGTTTTCGTCACCCGCTGGGGCATGCCCAGGTCCCCTGAGTTTAAACTCTGCAAGGACTGCGGGAAATTCGTGCCCAAGAGTGACCCGCACTCTGCTTGTTTGAGGTGCCTCGGAGAGAGCCACCAAAAGGACCGGTGCTCTATCTGCAGAGGCTTCCGCCCGAGAACTCTCAAAGACAGAGCTCAAAGACTTAGTCGTCCTGATGGAGGCTGCCCTGCGGCCACTCTCGGACCTGGAACCGGCCGAGGCGGTGCCCAGCATGTCTTCCTCGGTGCAGAGCGCCCCGGCACCGTCATCAGGACTTAGGGCCCAGCCCAAGTCGTCTAAAACTCTGCACCAGACGCAATCGGGTCATAGAAAGTCGGCTTCGGTGCGGCACCACTCACTGCCACCGGTGCCCACTAAGAAGAGAGAGCCAGTGAGGGAACGGTCACCCCACCAGCATCCGAGGCCGACGCCATCCACGGGTGCAAACGGACAGGCCAGGCTACAGCCCTCGGCTGCTCCGTCGACTCCCGCACCGCAGAGAGGGCGTTCGAGTCCAGACCAGCCTAGATCCCCGGATCTCAGCAGAGACCTGCTCCTCCCTTTGACGCCGGAGTCGTTCGAGGCAGCTTTAGATTTGATGAGACTCTGGTGCCGGCCTCCCCGCACCGTAGGGAGTTGCCTACCATGACCCATCCCCCAGTACAATCAAGGGGCAAGCCGGCCATGCTGTCGCCTCCCTCCCCGCACCGCGCTGCTAATGCGGCACTGGACCAGATAAGGGGCTCCCCGCCGCCTCAGCACCGATCTCCAACGGCACCGGGTGCTGCTCCTCCCGGGTCCTCATACTCAGAGACTTCAGACTCAGGGTACATCTACACTACGGGATTATTCCGATTTTACATAAACCGGTTTTGTAAAGCAGATTGTATAAAGTCGAGTGCACATGGCCATACTAAGCACAGTAATTCAGCGGTGTGCGTCTATGCTGAACCAGGACCTGCAAAGCCAGGTGAGGAGGAGACGGCTACGACAGAGCGGCGACGAGAGTGATGTGGACATGGACACAGAATTCTCTCAAACCGTGGGCCCCTGCACTTTAGAGATCCTGCTGGTAATGGGGCAGGTTCTAGCCAATGAATGCCGATTTTGGGCCCGGGAAATAAGCACAGACTGGTGGGACCGCATAGTTTTGCAGGTTTGGGATGATTCACAGTGGCTGCGAAACTTTTGCATGCGTAAGGGCACTTTCATGGAATTTTGTGACTTGCTTTCCCCTGCCCTGAAACGCCATAATACCAAGATGAGAGCAGCCCTCATAGTTGAGAAGCGAATGGCAATAGTCCCCTGGAAGCTTGCAATGCCACACAGCTACTGGTCAGTCGGGAATCAATTTGGAGTGGGAAAATCTACCATGGAGGCTGCTATGATGCAAGTAGCCAAAGCAATCATTAAGCTGCTGCTACGAAAGGTTCTGACTCTGGGAAATGTGCAGGTCATAGTGGATGGCTTTGCTGCAATGGGATTCCCTAACTGGGGGAGGGGATAGATGGAACCCATATCCCTATCTTGGCACCGGAGCACCAGGGCACCTAGTATGTAAACCGCAAAGGGTACTTTTCGATGGTGCTGCAAGCACTGGTGGATCACAAGGGACGTTTCACCAATATCCACGTGGGATGGCCAGGAAGGGTTTGTGACGCTCGCGACTTCAGGAACACTACTCTGTTTAAACGGCTGCAGCAAGGAATTACTTCCCGGACCAGAAAATAACAGTTGGGGATGTTGAAATACCTGTAGTTATCCTGGGGGACCCAGCCTACCCCTTGATGCCATGGCTCATGAAGCCATACACAGGCAGCCTGGACAGTAGTCAGGAGCTGTTCAACTACAGGCTGAGCAAGTGCAGAATGGTGGTAGAATGTGCATTTGGCTGTTTAAAGGCTCGCTGGTGCACATTACTGACTTGCTCAGACCTCAGCCAAACCAGTGTCCCCATTGTTATTGCTGCTTGCTGTGTGCTCCACAATCTGTGTGAGAGTAAGGGGGAGACCTTTATGGCGGGGTGGGAGGCTGAGGCAAATCACCTGGCCGCTGAGTACGCGCAGTCAGACACCAGGGCGATTAGAAGAGCACACCACGAAGGGGTGCGCATCAGGGAAGCTTTGAAAACGAGTTTCATCACGGGCCAGGTTACGGTGTGACTGTTGTGTTTGTTTCCCCTTGATGAACTGCCCCCCTTGATTGACTCATTCCCTATAAGCAACCCACCTTCCCCCTTCAATTACAGCTTGCTTAAGGAAATAAAGTCATTATCATTTAAAAATCATGTATTCTTTATTAAAAAGTCATTATAAAAAGAGGGAGAGAACCGACAAGGTATCCCAGGTGTGGTTTGGGAGGAGGATAGGAGGGAAGGAAAAGGCCACTAAAAACATTTCAGAGTAATGACAGCCTTTTGGTTGGGCTGTCCACGGGGGTGGAGTGGGCGGGTGCACGAAACCTTCCCCCACGCGTTCTTACATGTCTGGGTGAGGAAGATATGGAACATGGTGAGTGGTGAGGGTGGTTACACAGTGGCTGCAGCTGTACTCTGTGACTCCGTTGCTCTTCCTGAAGCTCCACCAGACGTCGGAGGATATCAGTTTGATCACACAGCAGCCCCAGTGTTGCATCCCGCCACCGCTGATCTTCCTGCCTACACCTCTGATCTTCCTGCCACCACCTCTCATCTTGAGCTTCTCTTCTCTCCTCACATTGGTCCCTCCTGTCCTCACATTCACTGGCATCTTTCCTGTAATTTGATACCATGTCCTTCCACTCATTCAAGATGAGCTCTTTCATTGCGGGTTACTTCCATGATTTCCGAGAATATTCGTCTCACGTCTTTTTTTTCCTCCGCCTTATCTGAGATAGCCTTCGGGATGGAGTAGGGAGGCTTGAAAAACTTGCAGCTGCATGATAGAGGTAAAAAAGGGAGAGAGGAATTTAAAAAGATACATTTTACAGAACAATGGTTATACTCTTTCACAGTGTACAACACTATTCACCTTACATAACACATATGATTTCACTACAAGGTCGCATTTTGCATCTTAATATTGAGTGCCTGCGGCTTTGGTGTTAGAGATCTCACAGACGCAGGTCTGGGCAGCAGAATTCAGCTTGCATGCGGCCATGGTAAGCCACTGTCTTTCGGCTTCTGCAGCCTTCATATACACAGTGCCCTTCTTTCCCAAATACCAAGCAAAGCCCGTTCAGTGCTGCTTTTTTCCTGTTAACATGCAGCAGCACAAACCACTTCCCCATCCAATTCTCTGTGATGATCGCTTTACCCCTCCCCCCACCGCGTGGCTGGTATCATGGAAGATCACTGCTAATCACCCCCCTTCCTCCCCTACCGCATGGCTGGTAGCAGGGAAGATCCCTGCTAGCCAAATGTGAAAAAGCTCGGTGCCATTACCTCCCCTATCCTCCCCTCTCCCCGCTTGGCTACCTGCAAGGAAGGATTTCTTTTAAGCAACAGGCAAACAGCCCAGTAGGAATGGCCATCTCTGTCCCCTTAATTAAATTCCTGAATTTCAACCAGGTTACCATGAATGATATCACTCTCCTGAGGATAACACTGCAAGATGAAGAACGGATGTTTCTTGAATGCCAGTAATCACCAGGACCATACGCAGCTAGGCTTTGTCATGCAATGATACCAGATTACTTGCTACATGCATGGTGTGGTCAATTGTCTTACCATGGTGGAAGGAATAAGGCTGCCTTGCCCAGAAACCTTCTGCAAAGGCTTTTGGAGTACCTCTAGGAGAGCTTCATGGAGAAGTCCCAGGAGGATTTCCGCTCCATCCCCAGACATGTTAACAAACTTTTCCAATAACTGTACTGGCTGCGAATGCATCCCAAGTCCTCAGGGCAAATCAATCATTAAAAAATGCTTGCTTTTAAACCATGTTTTTTATTTACAAAGGTAAACCCACCAGAGGTCGCTTCCATGGCTTCATTGTCTGGGCTACTGGCTTGGGAGGGCTGGGAGGGTAATTCTGTCTGGGTGAAAAAAAGCGCCTCGCTGTTGGGGAGAACGGAGTGCTGTGTGCTCTCTGCAAGCTCGTCCTCCTCTTCCTCCTCCTCATCTTCCCCGTCCCCAGAATCCTCAGCCATGGCTGAGATTACCACCCCCACCTCGGAATCCACGGACAGGGGTGAGGTAGTGGTGGCGGACCCCCCTAGAGTTGCATGCAGTTCAGCGTAGAAGCGGCATGTTTTCGGCCTTGCCCCGGACCTTCTGATTGCTGCTTTGGTTTTCTGGTAGGCTTGTCTGAGTTCCTTAACTTTCACTCTGCACTGCACTGAGTCCCTGGTGTGGCCTTTCTCCATCATAGCCTTGGAAATTTTTTCAAATGTTTTTTCATTTCATCTTTTGGAATGGAGTTCTGTTAGCACAGAATCCTCTCCCCATACAGCGATCAGATCCAGTATCTCCCGTGCTGTCCATGCTGGAGCTCTTTTTCGATTCTCAGAAAACTGCATTGTTACCTGTGCTGATGAGCTCTGCGTGGTCACCTGTGCTGGTGAGCACTCCACGCCGGCCAAACAGGAAATGAAATTCAAAAGTTCACGAGGCTTTTCCTGTCTGCCTGGCCAGTACATCAGAGTTCAAATTGCTGTCCAGAGCGGTCACAGTGGTGCACTGTGGGATACCACCCGGAGGCCAATACCGTTGATTTGCGGCCACACTAACCCTAATCTGATATGGAAATACCAATTTCAGTGCTACTCCTCTCATCGGGGAGGAGTACAGAAACTGATTTAAAGAGCCCTTTGTATCGATATAAAGGGCCTCGTTGTGTGGATGGGTGCAGTGTTAAATCGGTTTAACGCTGTTAAAATCGGTATAAACGCGTAGTGTAGACCAGGCCTCAGAGGCAGACTCCTGCCACTCTAGCCGGTTGCGGAGCAGGAGATCGTTTTCGGTGGTGAGCCACCAGAGTTACCCACAGTGGCAGCAGCAATGGCAGCCGCCCTAGCAGTGGCCGTTTTGGACCCCCTGGGCCTACCACCAGTCGGTAGGCCAGGCGTTTGGTCCTTGATCGAGGTCGGCCTCGGTCTCCTCTGCGTCGGTGGCCCTGGCGCAGCTGCTCCTCCACCGGCACCGTCGCCGGGCAGGGGTGTGCCATATCCAAGTTCAGCACCCCCTAGCCAGGCAGCAGCATCGGCAGCGGCTTCAGTTCAGGCTCCGCAGGCACCGCCCGATACACCAAGCCGCTCACTGGTGACCCCGGTACCAGTCGCGGTGCCACATTTAGAATCGGAACTGGCACCGCAACCACAGTACCGTGTGCCACAGGACCCCGAAGGGCCACATGCACCGGAGGAAGGGCTGATCCATGTAATTTCTCCGTCTTCCTCCCCGGACGAAGTGGTCTCGGGCATGGACACTCGAATCCTCCAACAATTGCACCAGTGAGCAGCTCAGAGCCTCACATTCCAGGCTGAGGAAATCGAGGTGGACGTGGACCCTGTAGTAGACATCCTGGCTCCCTCAGGGCCATCCAGGGTGGCTCTCCCACTGATAAAGGCTATAGCGGATACATCCTGCACCTTATGGCAAACGCCAGCCTCACTGGCCCCTACTGCCAAGAGAACGGAGCGGCACTATTTTGTCCCCTGTAAAGGGCACGAACACTTGTACACCCCCTCTCCCCCTGGACTCCGCGGTGGTGGATGCGGCCAACCAGCGAGAGCGTCGAGGGTTTCAGGAGTCAACACCAAAGAGCAGGGACACTAAAAGACTCGACCTCATTGGTAGAAAAGTGTACTCCACGGCAGGCCTACAGCTCTGCATTGCCAACCAACAGGCAATTATAAGCTGATATGTTCATAACATGTGTTCAGCCATGTCGAAGTTTACGGAGCTCCTTCCCCAGGACTCGAGATCAGAGTTTTCGGCCCTAATGGAGGAGGGAAAGCTGATCTCCCAAGCCTCTCTCCAGGCTGCCTTAGATGTGGCGGACTCAGCCTCGCGCACCTTGGCCACGGGCCTGATCATGCGTGGGGGCCCTGGCTCCAGGTCTCGGGCCTGCCCAGCAGACCATTCAAGACCTCCTCTTTGAGAGGCAGATGTTATTTTCAGAAAAGGTGGACAAACATCTACATAGCCTAAAGGATTCGCGGGCCACGCTTCACTCGCTGGGCTTGCATACCCCAGCGATCCAACGCAGGCAGTTTAGGCTGCAGATGGGCCCACGTCCCTACCGGCCTCAGACTCACCAGGAGCTGGGGCACAGGCGAGGCAGAAATGGCAGGAGGTGTCACCAACGCCACCCCTCCAGCTAGGTGTCCGGTCAATCGAGACCACCATCGGGGCCTAGACCCCCTATTTGATGTTACGGTCAAGGGCGACCTACCTATCGAGACTCTGGATCCGTCTACCTCTACCTTTTGGGTCATGTCTGTCCCCCTTCTACTGTGCCTGGTCCCAAATCACGTCGGACAGCTGGGTGCTCTGCACAGTAGAGAGGGGGTATTCTATCCAGTTCTCTTCCCTCCTGCCCCACCAGCCCCCCTCCCCGTCCCTCTTCAGGGACCTATCTCACGAGCAACTTCTAACTCAAGAAGTGAAGTCTCTCGCGGAGGCAGGGGCAATGGAGGAAGTCCCCCAGGTGCTCAGGGGCAAAGGCTTCTACTCCCGGTATTTCCTAATACTGAAGGTGAAAGGGGGCCTGAGATCCATCTTAGACTTGCAGCGGCTGAAGAAGTTTGTGCAAAAGCTCAAGTTCCGCATGGTCTCCCTGTCCTCCTTTATTCCCTCCCTGGATCCAGGAGATTGGTATGCTGCCCTCGACTTAAAGGACACTTATTTTCACATTGCCATAATTCCCCGACACCGTCAGTACCTCAGGTTTGTCGTGTCCGACGCCCATCTGCAGTTCACAGTGCTCCCGTTTGGCCTGTCAGCTGCTCCAAGGGTCTTCACGAAGTGCATGGCAGTCGTGGCGGCCTTCCTGCGCAGGCGGGGCATCCAGGTATTCCCCTACCTGGACAACTACCTCATAAAGGGCCACTGCAAGGAGCAGGTGGAGACCCAGGTGTCATTCATCAGGCGGACCTTTCTCAATCTCGGCCTCCTCTTGAATGAAGCCAAGTCCACCCTGTCTCCGACGCAACGAATAGGGTTCATAGGAGCAGTTCTGGACTCCACCCATGCCAGAGCGTACCTGCCAGAATCCAGGTTTTGTGCGATCTCCGAGCTCATCCTCGGACTGCACCGCTCTCTGATTACCATAGTGCGAGTTTGCCTCCGGCTGTTGGGTCACATGGCGCCATACACCTATGTAGTAGACCATGCCAGACTCTGGCTTCTCCCGCTACAGTCCTGGTTAGCGACAGTATATTGCCCGGCCAGGGACCTCTTGGACTCAGTGGTGTCCATTCCCCACTTTGGTGCTAAGCTCACTGCGGTGGTGGCTCAACACGCAGAAAGTGTGCATGGGTGTCCCCTTCGCTGCTCCTCAACCCTCCCTCTCTCTGATAGCGGATGCCTCAGATCAGGGTTGGGGAGCGCACCTGGAACACCTCAGGACGCAGGGCTTGTGGTTCCCGGAGGACCTCAAGTTGCATATCAATGTCAGGGAGCTGAGAGCGGTTCGCCTGGCTTGTTTAACCTTCCGGTCCCACCTGACCGGCAGATGTGTTTCAGTCCTCTCAGACAACACATCGGCAGTCTTTTATATCAACAAACGGGGGTGCACGCTCCTCTCCCCTGTGCAGGGAAGTCCTCGCGCTGTGAGATTTCTGCGTCCACAATGCTACCCACCTGACGGCGTTCTACTTTCCTGGGGAGCAGAACGGTTTGGCAGACACCCTCAGCTGCTCGTTCCGGGGTCACGAGTGGTCCCTCCGATGGGACGTGGTATGCTCAATTTTCCAGCTCTGGGGCTTTCCCTGGTTAGACCTGTTAGCCTCGAGGGAAAACAGAAAGTGCAGACGGTTCTGCTCCCTCCTGGGCTGCAGTCGGGGGTCTCTGTCGGATGCCTTCCTACAGTCTTGGGGGGTCAGTCTGCTCTACGCCTTTCCTCCGATCCCCCTGATACACAATGTGATTGATTTTGAAGATTCACAGGGACCACACACGGGTAATCCTGATAGCTCCGGCGTGGCCGCGCCAACATTGGTACATGTCACTCCTGCACATCTCTGTTCAGGCTCCCCTGACGCTGCTCCTGCTCCCGGACCTGATCACACAGAAGCAGGGCTCCCTCCGCCACCCAAACCTGGAGTCCTTTCATCTCACAGCGTGGATGCTCCATGGCTGAACCTGGTGGAGTTGCAGTGCTCCCAGCAGGTCAGACAAGTGCTGCTTGGTAGTAGGAAACCATCAACTAGGGCCACCTACCTGGCCAAATGGAAGCGCTTCTGCATATGGTCAGGTCAGCAAGGTCACAATCCGCTGGGGGTCCTAATCCCCATTGTCCTAGACTATTTGCTCCACCTCAGACAACTGGGCCTCTCCCTCTCCTCGATTTGTGTTCACTTGGCAGCCATCTCGGCTTTCCATCTGGAAGAGGGGGGTACCTTGGTGTTTGCGAACCTGCTGGTCGGGCGTTTCCGTAAAGATATAGACAGGCTATTTCCGCATGTTCGTCAGCTGGCCCCTGCTTGGGACCCGAACCTGGTCCTCTCCGCCCTCTCAGGACCTCCCTTTGAGCCTCTGGCTTCGTGCTCCCTGTTGTACTTGTTGTATAAGACCGCCTTCCTGGTGGCGATCACCTCAGCCAGGAGGGTGTTGGAGCTCAGGGTGTTAACATCTGAGCCCCCGTACACTGTCTTCTATAAAGACAAGGTCCAACTTAGACCTCACCCGGCCTTCCTCCCCAAGGTCGTCGTCTCACAGTTCCACATGGGTCAAGATATTTTTCTCCCGGTGTTTTATTTGAAACCATACTCTTCCAATGAGGAGTGGAGGTTACATTCCCTGGATGTCCGCAGTGCCTTGGCTTTTTACATCGAGCGTACCAAACCGTTCAGACGCTCAACTCAGCTCTTCATTTTAGTGGCAGATAGAATGAAGGGACTCCCGGTCTCCTCTCAGTGAATCTCTTTGTGGATCGCGACCTCGATCCGGGAATGGTACCGCATAGCTAAGACCCCTGTCCCTCCGGTCACGGCCCACTCCACTAGGGCGCAGGCCTCCTCTACGGTGTTCCTGGCTCAGATCCCGACTCAGGAGATTTGTAGAGCGGCCACGTGGTCCTCCATCCATACGTTCTCGTCACATTACGCCATCGCGCACCAGGCTAGGGATGATGCAGCCTTCGGTCGTGCAGTACTCCATTCAGCAGTGATCTCCGACCCCACCATATAAGGTTAGGCTTGTGAGTCACTTACTTTGAATGGACATCAACAACCACTCGAAGAAGAAAAAACGGTTACCCACCTTTTAGTAACTGTTGTTTTTCGAGATGTGTTGTTCATGTCCATTCCAATACCTACCCTCCTGCCCCTCTGTCGGAGTGCCGGCAAGAAGGAACTGAGGGGGTGGAGGATCGGCGGGCCCCTTTATAGGGCGCCGTAGTGGCGCCACTCCAGGGGGCGCCAGGGCCGAACCTACGGAAGCTGCTAGGGGAAAATCTTCTGGCTGGCGTGCACACACCTACTTTGAATGGACATGAACAACACATCTCGAAGAACGATAATTACTAAAAGGTGGGTAACTATTTTTACTCAACTGTGCCTAGTTGTGAATTCTCTTGTATATAGTTCTTAGAAAGTTTATGTAGTGTATTAGTTCCCTTAGTGTATAAGTTAGAAATAGTTAGTCCCCTGCAGGACTTAGCCTAGGGCTTTCAGCCATGTGACCACTGCAAAAAACTTATGCCAGTCAGTAATCCCCATCAAAGTTGTCTAAAGTGTTTGGGAGGGACCTACCTGAGTGACAAGGTGTCACATTTGTAAGAGTTTCAAGCCCCAAACCAAAAAGGAATGGGACATTTGGCTAAGAGTGCTCTTTATGGAGTTGGCCCTTACCACAGCTTTGGTGCGGATCACACTTCCAGTGTTGGTCGGAGGCTAAAAAGCAAAGAGAGGCTGGGAGAGGGCGTTCTCCTATGTCCCGTAAAGGGAAGGAGAGAGCTGGAGGGGAATAAAGACCTGTGCGAGGCAGCTTCTGTCCCGGAAAGCGGCAGAGGCATTCAGCACCTGGCAGTGCCATCCACACCAAAGGCCTTTCAGGCCGTTAAAGACATATGATCCCTTCCGGCGCTGCCCATGCCAGCCTGTGACGTGCCCTGTTCAAGTGGTAAACCCTCTTTGGGACCTTTCCAGTGATCCCCCTTGGTGCGTCACCTTACTCTGACACAGGGAGTACCCCGCCAGCACTCACCAGAGCAGTGCCACCTGTCAGAGTTCCCGGCATTATTCTGTGGACTCTAGACAACGTTCCTTGGGATCCTGGTGTCCTTCACTGGCTGTCTGGTGCAGACCAGCAGAGGTGCGTTGCCAGTCCCTGGAGTCCCAGCACGAGTCCCTGGAGCGGTAGGGTCAATTTCCAAGCTTGCAACATCGCTCCAGAGAGTCCAGACGCCGGTCCTCAGAGTCCTGTAACTGTACCAGTACTGATCCCTGTGGGCAAGGTGTCGATCCCCTGAGCTGGGACGTTAATCCTCTTGCTCTCAATCTATGGAGTGGCACCGCTCTCAAAGCGTGAGGCGTTGATCGCCGGGATACCATCACTGATCCTCTGAACGATGATGCCAGTCACCAGAGGCATGGCACTGGAAGACTTCATCCCAGTACAGGTCACTGGTGGAGACCCAGGAGAAGGCAGACTGTATTGGGATAGACAGGCAGCATCGGTACTATCGTGGTCCCTCAGATGAGTCTCTCCCGTCTTAGACTCAGTGAGTGAGGAGGAAGATCTGTCATCAGGCCAGGGCCATCCACCGGGGGCATCGGCATTCCCATCAGGGCCACCAGTGTCTGCATGGCCCCAGTGCCGATAGCTGGCTCCCAGGCAGCTATGCAACCCCTTGGGGTTTCCCTAACCATGGCAGGGACACCGGTCGGTCTCAGGGGAGTCTGAGAAATGGTCGGTGACAGTCTCCTGCCCGCCCCCAGACTGGGAAGCAGAGTCAGACCAAGATCCCCAGGGTCAGCCAGCCCCAGCTGGGGTTCCTCTGGCAGAGGCCATGGAGTTGGCAGACCGGCAGTTACCTGCCTCCTCATCCTGTTTGCCTGATGAGGCAATAGTGGGACCTTCCCACATGGTCCCTCAGGATGATTTAAAAGTTCACCAGGAGCTTCTTAACAGGGTGGCTTCGAACCTGGGGTTAGAGGCTGAGCATCTGGCAGAACCCTCCGACTCCCTGTTTGAGATTTTAAGCACAGCAGTCCCCTCCAGGTGGCAGTATCCATCCACGTGGGAGCGGCAAATCTGACCAAAGCCTTGTAGCAAACTCCTTCTTCCCTGCCCCCCATTTCCAAGCGGGCGGGAGAGGAAGTGTTACAGTGTCTCCCTGCTAAGGAATTTGAATATCTGTATACACACCCTGTTCCTAGTTCACTGGTGGTATCGGCAGCCAATGAGCATGATAGGCAGGGCCCACCAGTATCAATCCCTAAGAATAAAGAGATGAAGAAGCTTGATCTCTTTGGCAGAAAAAATTATTCTGTGGCCAGCCTCCAGTTAAGAGTGGCCAACCATTAGGTCCTACTTGGCCACTACGATTTTAACATTTGGCAGCCCATGGCCAAGTTCTTACCGTGATCCGAAGTGCCTGGAAGTTCAGGGATCTTGCAATCTGAGGATTTGGTTTCAGCTCTTGTTAAAATCCTGCGCTACATGAAGTTATACCTGTTCTGTGTACTCTATGTCAGGCTGCAAATTTATACTTTAGCAACTCAGTACAGATAATACTGCATAATGTAAACAGTCGCTATATGACTTTCTGTTTTGGATCACTTTATCCTGACTTACAACCATGTTGTCTTAGCTGAGTCCAGGTTAAAAATGAACTCTTAAGATTTTTTTTTTAAAATTACTTTCTAAGGAAATGAATTTTCTCTAAAAGCTGTTAGTGTAATTTTTAAAAGTTAAATTAACTTTCTGTATGTACGTATGTATCTTGTGCATCCACTGCTCTGCTTGGCTGCATGTGTGTCAGCTGATAAAAATGCAGCATCAGCGTTGGAACCATTCTATATACTGTTATCTAAGACCCTGGTCCTGCAATCAGCTGCACATAGATAGACCCCTGGAGAGAGAGAGAGCCCCACTGAAGCCGCTGGGAATCCAGATAGGTACTGGAGTCTGCCTGTAAGAACTTTGTTGCAGGATAGGAGCCTAAGTATATCCAGAGAAAACAATACTTTAAATAGAAGCTTTAAATAGTCCCATTTAAGGATATGCTAAAACATATACCATTATAACATAGTTGAAGTGATTCTTCAAGAACTATTGTATAGACTTTTTAAATAATATTTTCAGCAAGAGAGACACTTGGACTACACTGAGTCAGTGCGTAGTCTATTTCCATTTGGGATTTATGTCTCCGTAGGGGTGAGAAACGTTGCTTGAGTGGCAGAAATATGTTTGCTTTCATGACAGAACATCTTCACTGTTCATTTGCATGCCTGTCTTTCAGTTGAGTCTTTCTGGGATATGAGGATGAAGCAAATCACTTTAGCACTTAGCTGCATTCTTAGCCTCGCTCATGTGAAACTATGCTATATGGCAGTTATGCAGATTGCTTGTAGCAAATGTTCTAATAATATTGATCAAATTTATTAGATTACATAGCTCATATTTCCTTGAGTTCATGTGACTAAAGAAATAAACAATAAATAATTAAAATGAAATCAGAGTCCGTTATCTGAGAAAGCTACACATTCAAGCTGTGACTACTTAAATTTTTGCCATGGGGGAAATAAGAAAATTTAACCTGATGAAGAAAAATGTTATCACTTTTGCTTACTTTCAGATGTGAAGTAACATATTTGTGCTGGGTTTCCCACAGTGTTTATAAAATTACATCACATAAAGTTGAGTGGTCTCATGCGACGAATGCATTTCACTTTCAAGAATCTAATTTTATCATGTGTCTAGTTTATGCTGCCTTGGGCACTCGGGATTATTTTAGGCATTTCAGATTGTGGAGAAAGGGAAGCTTTTCATTAAAGGAAAGATTGTCAGGATCCAGTAAGGGAAGTTTTGCTTCTCTTAGCAAAATATTGTCTTCTGTTGTCTTCTCATTGTTGGATAATGATGTGTTTCAGAGCCTCTTTATTAATAAAGTTCTGAGCTTCTCTGTTTACACCATGCAGCAGAAATATGGATCTACATTTACATAGCCAAAAAAAACATTCTGAGATTTTTAGATCCGTTTTTTAATAAGGCTCTGGCTGCTGTTATTTGTATACTACAGAAATAATACCCATCATGGATCTTTAGGAGACTAAAGAGCTAAATTATCCTGTATAAGAAACAGAAGAGGGCTGTTTAAATAGCAGTGTCAGGAGGCAGAATGCCTCCTTTGTGCTTGGTGGAGGATAGTGACCAGCTCGAGTTGCTAGACTGATGATAATAATGAGTGTAGCCAGTGCTTTTCCAGAACTCTCCTGGCATCGCTTACCGGTACACATGCCACCCCCAAACAGGAAACCCCTTCGTGGATTTTAAGGTCAGAAGGCAACATTATAATCACCTAGCCTAGGGTGACCAGAGAGCAAGTGTGAAAAATCGGGATGGGGGTGGGTGTAGTAGGCATCTATGTAAGAAAAAGCCCCAAATATCGGGACTGTCCCTATAAAATTGGGACATCTGGTCACCCTAACCTAGCCTGATCTGCATAACACAGGCCAGAAATTTTCATTCAGTGATTCTTGCACGAAGTCCATAACTTCTCGTTGAGTTATAATATCTCTTTTTAAAAATAATACCCAGGATGAAATTTTGGCCCTCTTGAAGTAAAGGGCAAAACTCCTGTTGACTTCAACTGGGACCAGGGTTTTCACCCTGAAAGCAGTGAGTACTGGAGGTAATTTGAGGTCTTGCAATCTCAAGCACCTGTAATCAGAATATGCAAATTATAGCTGCCTTTTGTGTTCATGCATTAAGTGGAAAGGGGTAGAACACTTTCTTGCACCCTCTTCTCCTTCTCTACAGGGGCAGGCATATTTTGTCCCAATAAACTGACTGCATATCAGATCCCTGGATAAAAATGCTCATGTCTTTTGTATATGTATAGAAGAAATTGTATTTACCAGTAATGAAGTATAGAATGGACACTCATTATGTACCACAGCCTGGGGGAGAATGGGAAGAGCTAACGACCAAATTATATGAAAACTCAGTTTCTGCTTTTTGGTACGTCATTTTTCCAATTACAATTGCATGAGAGAGTGTAGAGTCTCACCTTACGTTATTTGTAAGTGGGTTCTATCTTTGATTGCTGTATTCAGATAACTTCTTTGAAATACCAATATGTACTGCAAGATCACCTATTTCTAACAGACAGCAGAAAAGTACACATTTTAGTTTAGGATATCAAATAGCGTATTCATATATAAACAAATTAGACTACATAGTAAGTATCCTTTTACTGTTCAGCTTTGCAGAAAAGAGCCTGAGAGATTTTATTTTTGTTTACAATCAAAGCAATTTTTGTTAAATATTTATTAATTTGCCATTCTTATTTCTATTTTTTAAAAATAATTATCACTTAGTTGTGACAAAAAAAAGTACATGATATTTAACTAAAGCTTTTGTGTACATGCTCATAAAATGCTAAGGCATGTGCTTGATAATGCCTTTAAAGATAGATGTACACAATATACTGAACTCTTGTGGTTTATTTGGTAACCCATTTGCAATTTGAAGTTTTTTAAACACACAGAATATGTAAAGTATACACAATTTTATATCAGTGCTTAAGCTTCCATTTTATTTTTCTTTGTCAGCTCAAGTTCCACCCAAAAAACACTCCACCCCCATGCACTCACGCTCATACATAAGCCTCCCTTCCAAACAGTTAGATGTACTTACACTAGAGTCATCTACTTGATCAGTCAGACGAGATTAACTAAGCTATACAGTTCTTCCAGCTTGCTTCAGTCTCCACTCGGCAGTGTGATTGATGCGGAGAAACCTCATGCTGCTTTGTTTTCCTTAAATAAAGAACACACTAAGCTTCAACCAACCCATCTATACAATGTTTAGGTTTTCCTACAGGACTGGTTGACAGGAGCGGAGAGGAGAGGAGAAGAAAGGATGGCAATTTGAACATTTTAGCGAGGATGCTAAAAATAGAAATACCCCAGATTCTGTGAAAGATGCTACCATTCGTTACAGTAGTTTTGTGAAAGGAAACCTTTTCACCTGTATTATTTTCTTCATAAAGGGGCCTATTCCTGCCTAATGCTGATATTAACATTTTTGCTAAGCTATTGGCAGACATTTTAAAAATAGTTCTACCTGAATGAACCAGATAGCTTTTTTGTAAAATGTGCAAACATTACATTGAAAATAAGATCTCCTTAAATTACTCCTAGGGGAGTTCTGTGCCAGCAAATTAAAAATACTGTGTACAATATTTTAAACTTCTGCAAAATTCTGCATATTTTATTTGTTAAAATAATGCAGTATAATCACTCCCATTTCAATTATTTTGGTAATTTATTTCAAAATACCCATCAACAAGTATGTCAATAATACATGCAAAAACAAAAAAGAGTATTCTAGGAGTCGAGAGTTAAAGAAGCCTCTACAACCCAGTTCCAGTTGGGGGATGCTGGATGAGGCTGCATGGGTCCCCCAGAGCCCAGACACCTGCACTCCACTCCTCACAGAGCCCAGCTGTGGGGCATCACTTCTCCTCCTCCTCCCCTACCCCCCGAGCCCAGCCACGGGGCAACTTCTGCCCCAAACACCTGCAGCCCCAGATGCTTTGCTCCCTCCAGCTGCTTTACTGGGGGACATGGTGTGGTGCAACCCTGCCCTTCCTCACCCTTTGCCAGAGCTGGAACTCCGGGGCACACTCCTGTCCCTGGGAGAATGAGGATCAAGCCGGGCAGCCAGAGCATGCAGAGCCTCCATCCTTGCTGGGTTGGGTGCTCCCCTCACTATGAACCAGCGGCTCCTACTGGCAGCCAGCAGTTCTGCAGCCCCAATTTGGCGGAGGGCATGGAATTCTGTACAAATTCTGCATTGCGCAGTGGCACAGAACTCCGCCAGGCATATTAAATGTTGGAGTCTCTTGTTGCAGCAGTGTCTTTTGACATTATCTTCATATGCCAGATGTTAAAAATGTTCAGTTCTGAGGGATCTTTTCCTGATTCTCAATCCAGAGCTGCACTGATTGACTCATTGGACTGAATATTTTTCCAGCACCCTTCAATCAGAGTTTCTAACATCTGTGTTCTCTCTACTGAACCATTGCAGTGAGCTTTTATGGCCTCAGTTCAGCAAGTATGTGCTTAGGGGCATCCCTCTTCAGCAAAATACTTAAGCACGTGCTTTAGTCACGTGCTTAAAGCTAAGCATGTATTTAAATACTTTGCTGAAGTGTTGTGTAGTCTCTGTCATAGAACAATAAATGGTAATTGACAGATAAATATACATTCATGTATGATTAAGAATAAATATAATTTTATTAAATTTTTATATAATGGAAATCCAAAGGAGGAAAAAGAGACTTGTATAGATGATTTATAGTTGGTATGTATAAACATGTATGATACACATGCCAATTTTGATAATGAGGCAGCTGATATCTGTAGTAAGATTTACATCACCAAATATTGCAAAACAAGTCGCAACCCACAAAACACTCCTATCTTGATCCCAGTAGTTGTGAAAATGTGCTGTGAGATATTAAAAGAATTCCCTCCAAGTAAATATTGAAAACTGGATGTAGTCCAAAGTTATAGCATTGAAATTTGAAAGGGAAAGGATATAATTTATATGCTTGAAGAATAATTGATTGGAGGGTTTTGTGGATATATGGGAATCCAGTTAATGATTTCTTGAACTAAATTGGATTATGTCAATTTGAATTGCATAATTATAAGTTTGTGTTATAGTTTATAGTCACACAGCTTATTCAAATATATAAAAGCTGTGTGACGATAACTTAAATCTGTTAGTAGGACTAATATTTAGTTGGGATGAATTCTTCCAGTGCCTCAGAGTGACTTTCACAGAAGCTTTAATGATGTCTGAAGGTTTTTGTGTGTGCTTGCTTTTCTACAGTCCTCGATGATGTAAATACTACGTGCATACAACCCTCCCTCCCCCAAACCTATATTAAGAGAACATTAAGGTTGCAAAGTCCAGTGCTCAAAGTTAAGAAATGCCAGAATTAAGAATGTCTGTGCAAACTTTATTTGGCCCCCTCATGCATATGTATTATGGTGGTCTCTAATCACATGATTTACATACTGTTTTTTCCATCTGTCTGGTCAGATGTAGTTTCCATAATACATAATTACAATATCGGAGGGCGTTTTCTTGCAGTGTGCCAAAAATGTTCACCCATTTCCACTTCAGGTGGAATCATGAGAGGTTTTTTTATTCAGGCTTTTATTTCCCTTTTCTACTGAAAAATAGTTTGGAGTCCTCTTCATGTCCCTAAAGTTAGTGCTTTTGGTGCTGTATTCCTTGGGATGGGCAAACTCATTATTACGACAGCCCCCTATGAGGGAATAGCTACATCCTCCAGGAGCAAATAAACTTTTTTTCCCCGTAGTTTCTGCCCTGTGTAGTCTTTGACATTGGTGCTGCAGAAAATTATATCACATCTCTTGTGCTTATTTTGATATCATTATCTTACAGTCAAGACAAAAAGCACAACCACCATTCCTCCTGTGCATGAAATTACAATTCATTAAAAAAAAAAAAAAAATCCAAGCCAGAATGGTAATACTTCTTGCAGAGAAAATTAACAAGCAGATGAAGCTATGGAAATCCCTTCATTACACCCAAAATCATGGATAGATTCATACTAGTATTTCATAGCTGTGCAGAAAATGATGAAGTGCTGATTCATAGTCATCATCAGTAAACAACTCAGGAACAACATATTGAAATGTTCAATGGGGTGTGCTTAAGAACTGGAGTTTTGAAAGCTGAAGAAAAGTTACTCTTTAGGAGCAGTAGATGGAATTAGAGTCTGAGCCTCTCGTTCACAACTGAATGCTATTAAGATTGTATTTTTGTAGACTTGTAGGGAGACTTATTACGCTCTATGTTTTTTAAAGCTATGGCATGTGAATGGAAATGTGCTTTCCTCAATTAAATCTAGCCGTGAAATAAGATTTTTTGTTTGTTTGACTTTGGGACCATTTAACATGTTCATTGTTTAATCGCCACTGAGCGAAAGTGTCATTTGGAGTTTGTATGTGAGGGGGAAACGGAAAATGAACTTTTTGTGTGAGTGTCAGGGCCAGGCTTTGGGTGGCTGGCTTATCCTAGTCAGCTGCTAAGTTGTGATCTGAAGATAAACAGCGCGGTCAGGAGAGAGCTGGGTCAGAGTGCCAGGAAGTCAGTGTTGGGCACCAAGTTATAGGCAGGTAGCAGGGTTGGAGTCAAGTCAGGTCAGGATACCAGGAAGTCGGGCACCAGGTTATAGACATCAATTGAATAGCGAAATCGAGGACAAACCAGGGTCAGAAACCAGAGTCTGAGGTCTATCGCAAGCAGGGTCTGGAGAAGAAGCAGGTAGTCTATGATGTTGCTCAGACTGTTCCTCAGATGGCTTCCTGGCATCAGCCAATCAGTGGATTGTGAGGGAGCACCACTCAGGCCTTGCTGGGTGGTACTTTTTGCCCAGCCTAGCTTTACAGAGTCCTCCTGGGGGACCTCAGGCTGTGTGTCAAGTGGCAATGCAGAGACAGCAGCAGCCCAGAACTCCTGTAGTCCCAGATTCTAATCCTGCAGGTTCTTACATCGAGGTTCATGTATTAAGATGCAGAAGTTGCAGGTTTGATCCCCATTGCCCAGGACCCACCCAGGGGTATCAGTGTTACACATCAAATAATTGATTGCTCACTTCCTTGCCCAGGGAGCCCATTATGTTTACTTCTCCAACGTGTCCAAGCCTCATTGCTGTAAATTTAAAACCTCGTGCTTTCCAGACCCTGGGATTCTTCCATGCAACAATACTTCCACCCACATACCAGGCTGACTTTTCACTTAGAATACATTTAATCTCCAACCAATACTTACAGTAAAATGGTGTTTAATTTACCATTTTTGAAATAAAACAAAAAACCTAATGTCTAATACAGCCCACTCTGTATATATTGGTTTTTCATTTTCAAAGAACTGTACATGCACAAACTAACTAATCTTCCCGTTGCCTCTTTAATGTAGGTAGACAAATATATCCCCGTCTGTAAAATGGTGGTGATAGTGCAGAGAGATCGCCACCTTCAGAGTACACATTACCATGATGTTGTTTGACCTTGATCTTGCACAGAAACATAATGTCCTGAATTCCACCCATGGCACATATAAGACAACAGGAGATTTCCTTCCTCATGTGAGCAAAATTTGGACATGTGTTCATAAACATGTAAATTGTGCTGCTCCCAAGAAGATTTAGGGCTTTATTTTTTCAGTGAACAGTATAGTTTTTTTTACAGTGTTTGTTTCCAGAAGTCAACTGTGCTCCTGCAATCACATTTGCCAAGTTAACTCTGTGCGTGTAGGAGAGCCCCATAAATTTTCTCTATGGAAAGGGATTTCTTGTGAAGCCCATGTTGCCCTTCACGAAAAAGGTTTTATAAAAACAGCACTTAGTGATGTGACAGCACAAAGTGAGAGAATTTATTTTGTTGTCTGGATAAACTGCCCACAACTAGCCAAGAAAGACATAGCAGTACTGCCTGGCTGTTCTCTGCAGAGGTAATGGAAAGCATCAGCTATAAGAAAGACACATTCAACTTTTGTTGATCAGCAAGTCCTGATGTTGAAAGCACCAGAACAACAGGAGGGTGTGGAGCTATGTCCAATATGCCAAACTAGGCAGTATTTCCATTATGTGAAATGGCACACATTATAATGCAACTATTCTAGGCTGATTTCCATAAAACTGTATTACGATGGCACCTGCCATCTCACCGCTGAACTGTTCACTATGCTCAGCATTTGTCCCCTTGGGAAAGATACAGCACTTTACGATTGTATAAACAAGTTCTTTGCAGAAGGAATATATTGACATTTGAAGGTCAAACATGCTACAACACTTCTCCCCTTAGTCTCTTCTCCCTTCCTCCTTCCCCCGCCCATTTAGGCACCAAACCAATTCTATTTGTTGGTTTGGGTTTTTAAATAGCTGTTAGTAAAAGCTTTCCCATGAGGAAGTAGTGTAAAATACAACCTTTTGTTTTTAAAGCTCACCCAGTTCTAACTAAGTCATTATGACCTAGATTTTTCACAAGAGCTCAGCAGATCACGTTGTTATTTAGGGCCTGTGGAGTGTAACCTACTGTATCAGGAGACATTTTGTATTCAACATTGCTTTTTTAAAAAAAAAGTCTTACTTCCAGTAAATTTACAGAATGAATAATATAAATTGAAAATTATATATGTCCTAGATTCCCTGTAGTGCTGCTCCACACTTGCCTGAGGCTTAGGGGTGACACCAGCCTCTCTACCCAGTGCCGGGCTGAGGTGGGCCATAGTCCCTCCCCTCCACCATGAGGTCCTGCGTGTGTCCTGCTTTTGCCTTTTGAAAAGATGGTCACCCTGTAGCAGCTTTGTGTAATGTAGAAGTTCAGGTCTTTGAATCACTGTACAGGTCTGTCGCATCTTAGGCACATTTAACATGCACGATTTCAGCTTTATGCGGTTGGTAAAAAAAAGAAAAAAGAGAAAAATAGCAATTTTAAATACTGTTTCTGTAGTGTGGGTGATTCCGCCTGCCACTACACTCAATGTAATTTTGACTATATGCGATTTTCACTTTACGTGCTGACTGCAGAATGTAACCCCAGCCTAAGATGAGACAGACCTGTAAATACAAGCTTTCATATGACATAGATATTCAAAAAAGTATTGGCTTTATTTTCTCTTGTAAATGTTGGTCTTGTGACAAAGAAAGGAGAACTTTAACTTGTGCTTTTTCATTTTCGCTGTAAGCCAAAATTTTCTGAATGATCTTTTTCAATGAAATTTTTCATCAAAAATTAAAATAAGCTGTGCAAAGAATGTTGACAGATATTTTAATCTTTTCCCCACATCTCACATTTTTTCAACCAGCAACAGAGCAGGCTGCAATAATAATAATAATAATAAAAAATACAAAACTTTTTTAAAAAAAGTTTAAACACCTCAACTGTAACTATAACTCTTAGACTGAAGTGTACATCAAATTAGTGTTATCACCTGTTTATCCCTTTGGGTTAATGACAATGGAACTTTATTACTTACATTAGTTACAGACAGAAGAAGAAACATTTTATTTTACAATATTCATTTTAAAAAATTAGTTATGTTGTTGATGGCAAATTGGTTGTTGGGTGCTAGTTCTTTTTAAGATTGCACATTTATGCTGTACACAACAATTCTAACTAACCTATATTGTAAAAATCAGTATCTTCATAACTTGAAGATTTTTTTCTGTTCAGATCAAAGATAAAATTAATCTTTCCACATATATTAATGAATGTGAGATTGATATCACATTTACGTTTCAGTTTTATTTTGCTATAAATTTAAATGGAACTGACTTAAAGTTCTCGGACTTGTTTACAAACCTCCAAGCTTATTTATAATAAATAAACTTCTTAGTTGGGAGGAAAACAAAAGCCCTATGATTTAGAAGACTTTTTCTAATGACTAATTAAGGGACAAAATTATGGTTGAAATCAGCGATATTCTGAACTCAATGGTTCAGAAGCCAAATTAGCGATCAGCATATTACCCAAAAGAAACACAGTAGTCAGAATTCATTGTTTCATTTACTATTTATGTATATAATAGTTTCATTCATTCTCTCTCTCTCTCTAAAAATAGTAAATGAAACAATATATATAGTCTCACAGCAAAATGGCTGATCAACTACAATTGGTTAATAACATGGTAAAAGCATCCTGATTGGTTAATAACTAAATCACCCAGTGTTTTAATATCCTGTGCTGCAAAGAGTAGCAGGAGACATATTAAAGAGCCACTTGTGGTTTGCGAGCCTCAGGCTGAGTATCACTGGTATAAAGTAAAATGTGCTCAAGGAAAATAGGTGGACCTAGAAGATTTAAAGCCAGGGTTAATGTAAACTCTTTCAATTTTGATTAAAATATGCAAAAACAGAAACAAATTTTCTGCTTAATCTGCTCAAGTTTTATGATTTACTTTGCTCAAGTATTTTTTCAGTGTGCATTTGATCTTATTTTTTTATTTATTTTTCACTGAATTATGTCTACAGGTCTGGGCTTCTAGGTCTAGGCCTCTACTTAGCGTGGAACTCATGAGTTGACAGTTCAAAAATAGTTCCTGGGTGGGTGGATTGACAGATATATATATGCAGACACATGACAGCAAAAATTATGTGGTAATGGTTTAGGAGGAAGATTTCTGGGGACTCTTTCCTTCTTATATTAATATCTTGCATGATATAGTTGTTCCTGTAGGGTCTAACATTAAATTAGTTCTTGCTGTGCAAAATATTTAAATCTACCCTAATTGTGATTAGATCATTGTATTTAGGTCAAAGGAAAATTTGAGTCATACCAATTTATTAACAGTTTATCTGGGCAAATTAATATGACCTCTGCAAAATGACGACAGTTTTTTTGGGGTGAGGTGCAGTTTCTATGCAGAAGGTAGAAAAATGGATCAAGTCAAATATATGAACAGCGCATACTTCTTCTGTTGTCTGATCTTGCATGCTTTGCAGGAAATATTTTTTTTCTTTCACTTTAATGGTTCAGTATGTTGGGTTTTTTTAACAGTTCTTGCATATGTTTTCTCTTTATAATGAAATGGAGTCTTCAAGCTACCACTTACAGTGACTTTTTATACTACAGAAGAACACAAATTCCCTGCCTACCAAAATACCTGTCATAGAATCTCCACCTCAGTTTCATATGTCCCATAACCACAAGCCAGTGCTGGGGTTCTCAGTACTGATTTCAAATCCCCCTGCAAGTTAGCTTTTGCAGTAGGTTCACCTACTTGTAGTTAGTATGCAAAAGGTAGTATTTTAAAGGAAATGCTTTATTTTCCTGTTTTTAAATTTGGGAAGTTTAGGACAAATCTAAAAAGCATGTGTGATGCATTGTCACACCTGGGGTGCAGTCTTGGAGCTGTAGGAACTGCGGCGCCCCGCTCCGACACACAGCTGAGTTGGGGACACAGCCAGCCTCACCAGGCTCTATCATCACCTAATGCTCACACAAACTGGGCTACTTGAGTGTCAACCGCAGACACCAGCCAGTTTCCCAGCTCCTCAGGCATGCACCCCGCCCTTTGGAGTATAAACCCAAAATTATACTGTCTTGCACTGCACAGAGATCTGATATTTAATATGTTCGCCCTCCCTCAATGTGGACAGGAATATGTACCATATGCTTGTGTTAAACCAAGCTGAGATTTTTCCCAAACAATTTCAAAGTCACACTGGGTTAGATTAACACTTACAGATTTATTAACCACAAAAAGATAGATTTTAAGTGATTATAAATAATAGCAAACAGATCAAAGCAGATTACCTAATAAATAAACAAAATCGCAAACTAAGCCTAAAATACTAAAAAGATAGGATATGAATTAGCAAATTCTCACCCTGGCTGATGGTACAAGCAGGCTTGCAGATTCTTAAGGGCCAAGCTACATTTGCTTTGCAGTCTGGGGTCTCCACTCCAGTTCCCAAGTCCTTTTTTTCAGGGCTTCTCTCAAGTGTTGAGTTGTGGGGCAGTGAAGAACAACAGATGATGTCACTCCCTGCCTTATATAGCTTTAGCATATGGTGGGAACCCTTTGTTCCAAACTCAGTTCCCAGCCCAATTTGTGGGGGAAAATACAGGTACCCAAAATGGAGTGCAGAGTCATAGCAGCCATTACTTACAGGCTAGCCGAAATGTCCACAGGGAGGCTCCTTGGGGGGGGATAAGCTTCTCCTAAGGCAGTGGTTCCCAAACTGGGGTTCGTGAACCCCTGGTGGTTCACAAAATGGTACAGGAGGTTCTCGGAGGGAGAAAAATTCCTTAATGGGAGGCAGAGCTGTCCTGAGGAACCCTGGGCAGCACGAGGCCAGCAGCCTGGAGCCCCTGGATTTCCAAGAGCTAAGCAGATCAAAGCAAGCATATCTATCATAGGGAGGAGATTTAAACTTCAAGACTCCTTATAAGAAATGGAAAGGGAGGTGGATACTTTTTGCTGTTTTTAAAATTAAGTAGGCAGCTAGTGTTGTTTTTAAAATTATTATGAAGAACAAATTTAAGCTTTGTTGTAACGTGCGTTATTTGCATAGACTGCTCAAGACCTGAATGCTTGTGTATGAGGAACTCTTTGAGTTGGCTTCTTAAATACCTTCATGCTGTTTCACATCTGATACTCCTTGATGAAACATAGGAGACTTGTCTTGCAACAGGCTTATTCAAAGTGATGCAGGCTATGAAAGTGAGATCTTGGAAGAGTGGTGCCGTTTTCATAATGTAATAAAAATACTGTAATGATAAATAATAGTGTGTAATAAGCATTTCATAAAAACAAATTTTATATTTCCTAGATGACTGCTTTTGTAATTTATACTTGGGTAAAGGAGAAAATCCCTAGAAATATTCATTTTTAGAAGGGGGTTCGCGAGACTTGACATTTTAGTGAGAGGAGTTCACAAGTTGTTAAAAGTTTGGGAACCACTGTTTTAAGGCCTATCGTTTTCCCTAATGGCCCATTACCCTGAATAGGCCCTTCACAACCAGCTAGCTAGACTGGTAGCATCTTGCCTAGTGGGTGTCACCCAGGTCTGACTGCATGTGAAATACAAATACATAGTCATTATTCATAACTTCATGTACAAAAATGATACATGCATACAAATAGGATGATCATATTCAGCAAATCATAACTTTTCCAATGACACCTGACATGAATCATCTTGTACAAAATGCATTATAATCATGCCATAATCATATCATATATATAAATAATACCACTATTATGAAGAATATGGGGTGCAGTGTCACAGCACGTTTCATGTCTTTTAAATGATTTATATACACAGGTAAACCTTTATACATCAGTCAGATTTAGGATGTCACTTAAGCAAATGAACTTAATTATACT
The DNA here is from genome assembly GCF_025201925.1 of Gopherus flavomarginatus. Taxonomy (NCBI): domain Eukaryota; kingdom Metazoa; phylum Chordata; order Testudines; family Testudinidae; genus Gopherus; species Gopherus flavomarginatus. Next base: position 197,423,203 of record NC_066617.1, on the reverse strand, counting down.
TGCCACTTACTTATTAACTCTTAATTACCAGTTTGTCACAATCTTCATATTCTGCTCTTACTGAAATCAATTAGAGTTTTGTTACTGATTTCATCTGAAACAGGAGCAGATCTTTTACAGGGGCTTTAGAAAAATCACCCTTAAAAGGTGACCAACAAGTGGCCATGCAGTGCCATTGTCTGTCTGAATTAGCCTTGTGGAGCTTTGTAAAACTGAGTATTTCAATGCAGGTATTCTACGGAAGCCTGGATTTTGTGCTTTCACAAGCTCAAGTGACATATACTTAGGAAGTATCATTTTCTTTTAGTAATACAGTATCTTTTATGTGGAAATTTCTATATAAAAATGACTACTCAGCTCATAGCGCCATACACAATTCTAAGCAAATACAGTCTTTGGCTGTTACTCTTAGATAACTATTTTGTTCAGTAGCTTACATCGACTGAGAGGTTCTACAATTTAACAGATGGGGTGTGTTGCGCATAGATGGAGAGACGTGCATGAGGTCACTAATTCCAGTGGGGCAGCAGAATAATAATATCTTAAAGAGATTTGGAAAGAACCAACACTTGGTAGGTGGCAGCAAAATGTACTACACACTGCCTCGCTGGAGCACACACTATTGCATGGGATGGGAAGATGAATGAACATGCTGGTATTATGGTGATGCAGTATCTTGTTTATTAGGGGTCCTTGTCAGTTGGTTAATGGTAGCTAGTTAGGCAGCTGGAATGCTGGGTTTGACGTTCCAGAGGTTTACACTGTAATATGTACCTTCAAATGCTTGTTCTAAAATCTTCATTCTTGACCCTCCTTCATTCAATTAATTCATTGCCTTGTTGATTCTAATATTGTCTGCTTCACCAGGCTGTGTATAATTCTATTAAACTTACAGTTTTATTCTGCGTCTGAATACTACACAAACTCTCTTTGGCAATCTAGCTGCGAATTGGTTATCTTTCTTTTTGTGATGGATCAAACTCATTGCCATTTGTTTCAACTGCACAGTAGAGCATGTCCCATGCAGGACTCTCCTTATAGTTGTGCTTCCCAGTGGCTGGGTATGCTGTGGCACTGTAATTGAGAGAAGGGAGATTTTCTTGTAATCTTAGTGCTGCCTCTCAGGCAGCATGGAGAAGGAGGAAACAACCTTGACTGGAATGCAGAGCGGTGAGAAGTGTGGGGAGAAGAGATGGAGGCAGGAACTTGGGGACAAGATCAGTGAGGGGCGGGGGGAGAAAGGTTTGGTTTAATGTGATATCAGCACATAGGAACGCAGTAACAGGGTTAGTAACCAATTTTCCAGGGTCATATTCAACTACCTTCATAGCTAGATGCTCTTTTCTTTTTCTGCAATCTCCTGACTCATTCATCAAACAGGACGAATGAGAGGGTGCCTATTGCCTGTAGGACCCCTTTCTCATTTGTTGCTGAAGTTGGAAGATGTGTCGTAAATGAGGTGGGGGACTTCAGAAAGAAAAACCTTAGTTCTGACATTTCCTAATTCTGGAGTGGTTGACTTTGCAACCAGATTTGGGTTGTTTTGCCATGTATCGTGTTTGAGAGTCCGCACTTGTGGTGTAGCGTTTTTGGACTACTACAAGAAAACGTGATTATTACAACAGTTATGCCCTGGAAGGGCCAAACGAAATGGAAGGTTTTCAGATAACCTTGCTCTGATGACCTGGAACATGAGGTTGGAGTAATGGGCATTGTTAATGAGTGAGAGGGAGAAAGGAGGGCATTTCACTGCAGGGGCAGATATAAAATGCAGTTTTTCTTTAAAGAAGAAGAAGAAAAAAAAACCTTGAAAAGCAAATATATTTAAAGCCTGAATGAACCACCATTAGATGCTGCAGTGCTTTAAAATGATTTTTAACTGATGCATCTGTAAAAGTGCCAGACCTTGTAATGAAGCATATTTAAATAGTTTTGCATCTAAACAAATGCATTCTCTATTTGCATGGTGTGTAAAATCTGAATGACACTTGCATTCTATCTGAAAAGAGAGAACAGACGTTTTCATTATAAAATGCAGTCAAGCAGAAAAGTATCAAAGTGAGCAGAAATTCCCATTTACAGCTATGATTTGAAGCATTACTTGGAGAGAAAAAAAGGGCCAAGGTTTGAGAATAGCCCAGTTTTATACAGTAATGTAACAGGATATTTTATGACTAGTAAGGCTCGTTGGACACTTTTTGGCAGCATCCCTTGAGTACACGAGGCTTAAGGCTCAGTTGCACCCATTTTAGAATAACTGAGCTATTGGCTGCTGCCTACCACTTCATTAGGTTTTCTGTATCTTTTCTGTCTTAAGTACACATTATACACTTTCTATAGTTCATTATTTCACTGGGGCAGATGTTTCCCCCTTCATTATGCATTAAAACTTACCACATTTTTTATTTTAGGCCTTTGTCTCCAGAATTTTGTATCAGGTGTTGGGGCTTCTCAAAAAGATGAATGATCATTATTTATATACAGTAGAACACAGAGCCCTGGGTTAAAATTGGGGTTGTGTTGTGCTAGACCTTCTGCTGTCATAGAGACAGACATAATCCCTGCTCCAAAGAGTTTATAATCTATTTCCTTTTCTTCCCGAGGGTGTAACTCACTTGATTTCTTGTGTGTCTCATGCACAGGACATGCTGTGCTCATGCATCTTGTGCCATCCTAGGATGCATGGAAAATGGTGCTGTTTAATGTCTCTGATTTGCAAAATTATGTTGGAGGAATCTAGTGATTAAGAATGACAGTACAATTAGAGTCAGCATTTAAGGTAAATCAATTTTATATCCAGTTAAGATAAATTTGTTAATTGAAGCCTATAATTTTCTGTACTCTAACACTATGGATCAACATTGTTCCTTGTGTAACTTTTTGACTTTAAGGGAGTTATACTAAGGGTGAATTTGGTCATATGTCAATGTTAAAAAAAATCTCATTCTTCTTGGATTTTTATTTAAATATAACTTTATAAAAATGTCCTTTATCTCTTCAGACTTTTACTATAGCAGGGGCAGGGAGTATGTTTTAACCCCTTTTTGTAAAGCACTGTGTAAACTTCTGTCCTTTCCTGAGGCCAGGGCATTTCTTCCTACCCAGCATTGCCCTGAATTAGTGGTCCAACAGCTCTTCTTTGTAGTGCAACTTTCAGGAATCCTAAGTGCAGTGAACAGCATAGTATTCAGCCTCAGAAGATGTAACCCATACTTTCATGTAGGTGGTAGTATACTGCATACTGCTAATTCAGCCATTGATAAATAGGTGGGACATAGCTCTGAAGAGTACCAGCCTGCATCATCTTCAGTGCTTTAAACGAACAATCCCTCTGTGGATTAGGGATGTGATTAGTGAAAATAACACCTCTGTAGTCCATGTCTTTGCCTCTCAGTTCTAGAAGTGCCATTGTTGCCTTGCTTGATTTGACCAATGATGAGTCTTAAGAAAAAGACAAATTGATTATCAATTACACAAATGGAAAACGACTGCCTAAGAAGAAGTTCTGCAGAAAAGTTCTGCATCTGGGGGTTACAGTGGATCACAAATGAAATATGTGTCAACAACGTTAAACTGTTGCAAAAAAAGTGGACACCATTCTGGGATGTATTAGCGAGAGTGTTGTAAGCAAGACGCAAGACGTAATTCTTCCTCTCTACTCAGCACTGATAAGGCCTCCACTGAAATTTTGTGTCCAATTCTGGAAGGATGTGAACAAATTGGAAAATGTCCAGAGGAGAGTAAGAGAAATGCTTTAAGGTCTAAAAAATTAGGAAAGATTGGAAAAAATGGGTTTGTTTCGTTTGGAACTAAGACTAGGGGGGGGAGGGGACATGACGATAGTGTTCAAGCATGTAAAAGTTGTTATAAAGAAGAGAGGGTGATAAATTGTCCACTGAGGACAGGACAGAAGTAATGAATAGTTCAGACAAACACCTGTTAGGGATGGTCAAAATAATCATAGTCCTACCTTAGTGCAGGTGACTGGACTAGATGACACAGAGGTCCCTTGCAGTCCTACATTTCTGTGAGTCTATGATTCAGTTCCCTGCTCCCTTATAAGTCACTGGCCAGAGAGACTGTTGCCTCTACCTCACTTCGGCACCATCTGATACCTTCCAGGAGCAAAGGCAGAATGTGCTGCACAGCAGCTACAAATGTTTGTGTCTTATAGGTTCCATCAGGGCATGGAGCTCACAAACTCATTTTGAATGCAGAATAATAATATATCCCTGTGGGTTTTCTGTTGTTGTGAGTAAATTACAAGCATTATGGTGTGGCACACTGGAGTGATAAAATCCATTCTTCCCCAGAAATTTGCTGACTTTGGCTTTTAAATATCATCAATCATTAGCAAATGAAGGCACACTCCTTTTGCTGAAGTGTGATATTGAAAAACTTTCCCTGTTAGTTAATTTTTAAAGCAGACTTTTTAAATCAATAAGTAATTCTCAGGAGCCAGCACGTTTCCTTGCCTAATAATAAACATATAATTACTTCACTATAACTCATTTAACCATTATTTCAACATGTAAGCACTGGACCATTTTTGTTCATTCATTTGAAATGTGAGTACTTTAATTTTCTTGGAGGTTGCTAGCAACAAGTATGCTTCAGGGAGCAGATAAACTCATGCCACTTGAATCATATGTTCTTCTTTGAGTGCTGGTCCATATTTGTATTCCACTGTGGGTACATATGCACTCCATGCGCCAGAGCTGGAGAATTTTGAAAGCAGTGTCTGTTGTCCCACACATGCTCCCTCATCCTCTTTTTGCACCTGTCTGATGATATAAAGGGTGGGATGGATGACCACCTCTCCAGTTCCTTCTTACCATCACATAGTCTGGGTTGCAGCCTCTAATGTCCTGAGCTTCATCTTTATTCCTATATATATATATATATATATATATATATATATATATATATATATATATATATATATATATATATATATATATATATATATATATATATACACACACACAGTATCTGTAAATAGATTTTAGAAGACGTTAGGATTTATAGTTTTATATAATAGTTTTAAATGTTTTGTAGTTAGCCTTCCTGACCTGGGAAGCCCCGTATACGCCCCAGACTCTGTTTCAGTACAGTACTATGCCTACCAGTCCTGGCTTCAAAATTTATGCCTGTGCTACTTCTCAGTCAGTGACAACCATCAGTGCTGCTTGTACTGCCTTTGAGAACCTCACATCGCAACAAAGTGCAGTATATGGCAATCATTCTCTGAGAAGGGTGGAAACTTTGCCTCAGAAAACATCCAGTGGAAAAGGCCATGAAGCTGCAGTTGGACTTCGGCAATGATGCAACTCCTCTCCTACTTGAGGGGGTGCATAAACACCGAAAACTCCTTCTTCACCCTGATGCAGATTTAGACTTCATCAGGACATCCTTAAATTCAATCACAGCAAGGCCTTACCTGCCTATGAATAGGTTCCAGGCACTGAATGATCTCATAGAGTAAATCATAAGAAACCCATGAGCACTTCTCAAGATTTGTCTCTTTCCTGGGTGAGATGGTTCCATGCACTTACATCACACCATGTGTCAAGTTCCACCTCAGTTGCCTGCAAGCATGGCTTCAAAGAGTTTGTTCACCAAACCAGCAGTCCATGAACACCATAATAGCTTTTTGCCAAAGTACTATCTCTGGTGTGGTAGAAGAATCCTCACCACGTAGGCATGGGTGTTTCCTTCCTTGCTACCCCATCGGATAGGACAACTGTTACAGTCACTTTCCTGTTGGATTGGGGAACTGACATGGGCAACCATACAGTGCAGGGCACCTGGACATTTCAAGAGTCCAGAATGCTCTCCAGTTTTTTTGAAATTGCGAGACGTTCAAAGGGTTTGCAAAGCCTTTTGCCTTTTATTCAGGATTGCAATGCCCTCATGTCGTCAGACAATATCATGACCATCTTTTAAATCAACAAACGGGGAGGAACGAGATGCATCCCACAGTGTGTGGAAGCAGTCTGTGGAACAGGTGCACCAGTAATCACATCATTCTATTAGCAGACTATCTTCTAGAGAGCCAGAATGTGCCAGCAGACATATTGCTGTTGACCCCAAAACCAATCAAAAAGGTTTCTTAGACTATTTGTTGCCATAGCAGAAAGAGTTTGGAGTCAAGCTATATCCTCCCAAAGAATCTCTAAGTGGATCTCAGGCTTTATTTTGCTGTGCTATCAGTAAACACTAACTTAATAGTATGAGCTGTTTGATCTTTCTCCCTCATCTCATGCGGTAAGGGCCCATTCCACAAGTGCTCAAGCAACATCTATGGCGTTCCTTCAAGAAGTACCTGTACTTGATATCAGCAAAGCACCTTATGTGGAGTTCCGTGCACATATTTGCGAGGCATTAAGGTTTAGTTCAGGTCTCCTCTGCTGAGGCATCCTTTGGAATGGTGGTCCTTCGTTTGGCTCTGTCATCTGCATCCTCGCACCTCTCCTCCTACTTGAGTATTGCTTGTCAGTCATCTAGAGTGGAGTACACATAGGGGCCAGCACTGAAAGAAGAAGTTACTCACCTTTGTTACTGGAAGCTCTGAGAGATATTCGGTCCCTACCTATATTCCACTTCCTACCCTATTTCCTCTCTTCTTCAGTTCATCTTTTGGATTCCCGGTAGAGAAGGAACTGGATAGGCAAGTGCACTGCCTCACCCTTTATCGCCTTAGACAGAGGCACAACAGGGCAAGGGTGCATGTGCAGACCAACAGACACTGCTTTCAAAATTCTCCAGGTGCATGGAGCACAGATGTACCCACAGTGGAATGCAGATAGGGGTTAAACGTCTCAAAGAATCTCCAGATACCAAGGTAGGTAACTACTTCTTCCTACTGTCCAGACAACATCCATACAATAGAGAGTACATCAGTTCTCTTACAGCGTCCTGATAGTTATTTGTCCAATATCTCCATGTTTGTAACTTAAAAACAAAACAAAACCCTGCAATGCCATAATTGCTACAAAATTACGATTGCAGTGCAATAAATCATGTTGTTCATCATATTTCCCCCATAATCGTAAACACAAGCACTGTAGACATTTATTCCCAAGTGTGTTTTTCAACACTCTTTAATTGTACAGCAGGTGGATCCCTCCTGGCTAATTAAAGTATAGTGCTCAAGAGAGAGGCAGTGATCACGCATTAACTTGATATACAGAGCTGACAATGGGATGATCTCAGTGTGTTGTTATGATGTCGTTTCAGAGTACCATTAACCTTCTCAGTTAACCTGTATACTATCCTGGTGGTGAAACTGAGTTAAGCTGAAATGGGACTTGTGGTGTTTAGATATTGCTTGTGATTATTAGAACTGGGAGCACTGGCTGTTGGGAATCTGAGAGGACAGGAAACAGGAAGAATGGGGGAGGAGTTGAGGAGGCAGAGTGAGAGTTCCAGAGGGTGGTAAAGAAGTTTCCACTTTAAAAATAAAGTCCTGTTGAAGTTTGTTAGTACCTTGCCTGGTTGATACAACAGGACTAAAATACTATTTTTTAAAAAAGCTACACAATAACAATGCCCTGTCATTTACTAAAATACTTTAGAATGATTTGGAATGGTGATTTGGTGTCAAATTTGTTCTGGATGGAAAGAATGTAAATATGTTCCAGTATTCTTCATATTCATGTTTTAATGTTTGTCAGCTAGCCAGCTCACAGCAAACACTAACTTAATGGTTAAGGCCATTGAAGTCTTCGGTCCTGGAGCTGTTGTATTACGAACATAGGAATTGCCACACTGGATTAGTGCAGAAAGTATCCTGACTCTCTGGAAGGGACTGGTTACCACATTCTTCAGTAGAAAGTTAAAGAATCCTTATAGTGGGGAAGTATTGAGTAACCTGTCCGTCAGGGAAACTTTCTTAATAACCTCTATTCGTTGGAGGTTGACTTATTCACTGTTAAGTTTTAAAAACAAAAATTCAGAGACTGAAATCATGAGTGAAATGAAGACTGTATATTTTCTTCCAGTTGGTGAGTTTGTGAGTGATGCCCTTCTGGTGCCAGATAAGTGCAAGTTCCTCCACCAGGAAAGGATGGATATATGCGAAACCCACCTGCACTGGCACACTGTTGCTAAAGAGGTATAGTATATAATTTATCTTGACATCTCTAGCCATCTTTCTTTCAATTTGTATCACTTTCCTGGGATGCATCTAATTACAACAGTGTTGTTATAGAGAAAATTGGGGGATTGGTCCGCCTTTGAGCAGAGAGTTGGACTAGATGACCTCCTGAGGTCCCTTCCAGCCCTGATATTCTATGATTCTATGAAAATGGTGAGGACACAGTTGTATTTGTAAATATTTATTGATGGGTGGTGAATTTGGTGCTTTTAATTAGGAGAAAACCAGGAAAAGTTCTGTTAAGTTTATTTTGATTCATATGCAGTATTATTTTGTAACTTGATGTGTCATGTAGAGTTGACGTTTAAATTTTCATATTGTTGTTGTTTTATACCATATTCTCAAATTTGAACACTCCTGATTTTTTTTTTTATGCAAGTTCCAGTGTTTTTGCATTGTTTCTCCCCTAGTGGTGAGGCTTAAGGCATCTGACTCTGGCCTTGTGTTGTCTACTTATGGTTGTGTCAAGTAATTCAAAGGGGGAATCATGAGGATGGTACCGCTAGCATATAAAGAAACTCTTTGTCTTTTTAAATTACTGCATTCCCTTCACCAGCTTTTTCTCCCCAGCTTTTAGCTTCTCTTATAGCACATACCTATAGTTACATTCGCTTATAGAAAGCTGCTGTGTTATCAGGTTGACTTAACATTGTTCTTCTGTTGAAGAACTAATATTACATCTGTAATGTCACTACTCCGTGCTTGGAAAATAAGAATATCTAACTTACTTCCCATAAACTTTTGTCTCACATTGTACATGGCAATATTAAGCTGCCCTCCCTACTTCCTTTTAATCACCTGTAATGCTTCACTCACTCAGGCCTTGGCTACACTGACGCTTTACAGCGCTGCAACTTTCTCGCTCAGGGGTGTGAAAAAAACACACCCCTGAGCGCAGCAAGTTACAGCGCTGTAAAGCGCCAGTGTAAACAGTGCCCCAGTGCTGGGAGCGCGGCTCCCAGCGCTGCAAGCTAATCCCCATGGGGAGGAGGAGTACCTGCAATGCTGGGACCACACTTGCACTTCAAAGCGCTGCCACGAGAGCACTCCCGCAGCAGCGCTTTGGAGTTTTGAGCGTAGCCAAGCCCTCACTTGTTGTAGTAGTAGTTGTATAATTTTGTGCTAAGTGCTTCACAGAATTAAGACATGACCTCTGCCTCAAAGAATTTACAATCTAATCTTCGAGATGATGCAACAAATGAGATCCTCATCTGACTGAAAAAAAGGGGGATGGGAAACAAACAGGAGAGAGACAACAAGGAAACTTGTGAGGACAGTGTGTAAAACTGATACAAAGCACAGAACATATGATTTTACAACTTACTGACATTTTATTAAAGACCCTCTGAAACTTAATTTTGTAAGTGTCATGCATCCAAATGATAATAGCTTAGTCCTTTGTAGGTATACGTCTTCTTAAAGGTAAACTGATGAGTGTAGAGTTTCAAATTACCATTTTGCATGGACCTTCCTGGAAGTCTGTTTGACCCCTTAATGTCTTCAGCTCACAATGACATAGCCTTGAGTGGATTTACAGTATAGTGTTTAAATGTTTTCTTCTTTTTCACGTGTTCTTTGTGGTTTTGTCTTTTAAGTGTTTTGTGCAACCTCTTACATGATGCATAATTAACACTTTTCCAATATGTCTAGAAGATACCAGACTTAACAAGGAATCAGACCTCAATGTATCAAGTGTTGATCTCCTCTTCAATAGCATATTACATAGGCAGGGCAAACTGTCACTCTCCAGTGGTTAATTGTGCACAGCAAAAGCAAACTCTTAAAGTAGTTCTAGGTAAGGTGTATGTGAGGGGATGAAATCTTTTGGCAAGGAGAAGAGTTGAGGAGAAGGAAAAGCTTGTTGCCTAAAATAACTAGAGGGTGGTTGCATGCCCATGTTCCCAGGTTGAATGAATTTATCAGTCACAATAGTTGAGAGGTCAGTTAACAAGCTAACTCTAATTTTGTGAGGCTGTACACAGACTTCTATTATTTTCTCAACATCTATGCCAACTTTTCCTTGGCCAGCTCACTGTGTAACAATATTGTCACTGTTCTCTTTATTTTTATAGTCCTGTAGTGAAAAGAGTATGAATCTGCATGATTATGGTATGCTGCTGCCCTGTGGGATTGACAAGTTCCGTGGTGTGGAGTTTGTTTGCTGTCCATTAGCAGATGAAAGTGACAATGTTGATTCAGCTGACGCTGAGGAAGATGATTCCGACGTCTGGTGGGGAGGTGCGGATGCAGATTATGCAGATGGAAGGTAAGAGTGGTGTTTCCCCTTTCTGGTTTCCTGAAAATTGTCAAAAGTTTGTTTGGAAAGACTAAAAGTTAGCAGCCAAGTCTTTTTGATATGAGCACACTTGATGGATCTCTACATTGTTCGAAACATTTGAAGTGACCCATAATGTCTGGGTTTTAATACTTTTTTGATATTTACAAAAGCGTAAGGTTTATAATGTTTTAATTATTTTTTTTAAAATGCAATGCAAAATGCCTTGTTGGGCTGTAAACATTCCCTTGCAGTATTTGCAACCCAACACTATATTATGCAAGCATATGACAAACAAAAATTGAAACCGGCTACCTGGGAACCGTACTTCCATTGTCAAGCTGAGTGAACTGCAAAAAATGCACAGCCAACCCAATTAGTGATAAGTGAGGTGTTTTAAAACCTTTTTAGTTTTATTAACATAGATGTTAGTGACACAGTAAGAAGACTTTCAAGCTGGCAGCATCTCTTTTAATTATGAATTGAAAGGTATTTTCAAAAATCTATTTAAATGGCCACACAATGACAAGACATATTCTTCTTTACTGGACACTGCCTGCACTACAGTTGCAACTATGTTAGGGGAGTCACTTTGCAAGACAATTGCGCAGCGACCATGTTACAACATGAACTGGTTTTGCCTGTGTATGTGGGGAAAGAGCATGGCTATACCTTGGTTCCTTTTAACAATTCAGCATCATCTAAACATACCAAAGGGGTGCTGGATTAAGCTTGGGGTATGATCATACTGTAACTGAGTATCCCAGGTTGATACAGCCTTTTTCGTGGTAACCTACTAACTGCATTAGGGTTATACAGGTGTAAGTGAGAGCTGAGTACAGTTCTATTCAAATCTTAAATATCTCTGGTGAATTAATTTTAAAATACAGTGGAAGTTACCCTCCTTTACTAAACTAAAATCCAGGGTCATGATTCTGTATTTAACCAAACATCCCAGCATGCTCGATTAAGTCAGGAAGTGCAAAGTTTAAATGTTGGTTGTGTCAAATTTTAGAAAGGGGAAACAAAATCCAGATCTCGGAAATTGGCTGATTAATCCCTTTTCATTTAATTTCATCTTCTGCATTCATTTCACAGCACCTTAAAACCAGGACGAGCCTGGCATACTGGAGAGAATTCAGAGAACAACAACAAAAATAATTAGGGGCAGGGTTGATAAATGTATATGGCAAGATTAAAAATGCTAAATGTATATAGTTTGCCTTAGCAATGGCTAAAATGGGAACATTAGCCTACAAGTGTTTCAGGGATGTAAAGATGAAGGATGGAGATAAATGACTCTAACTAAGAGTAATGGGCTAATATTGACAATGGAATGACATTAGGACAACGAAAAATTAGACTGAATATCAGGGAAATCTTTAACAAGATGTATTCAATTGTGGAAATGTCTTTTGGGGAAGGAGTAGAAGCCATATCATGGTGAACACTAGGTTGAACACAGCACTGAAAAAGCTGTTACAGGGAACAGGTCTTTAGTTGCAAGGGGATGGATTAGATGAATGAAATTAAGGTCTTTTCTCTGATTTCTTGTCACAAAAGTTTAGTGTCAAGGCCCCTGCTTTTGGCCCATCTAGGGAGGAAGACATCTTCAGTTTTGGAATATTTGATTTTTCTTAGTACATCTAACAGCCAAAGTGTAGCAATAGAACTCACTTTCGAGGAGGTTTTATAGGCCAGCTTTCACAGCATCGTTTTGTAATTTCTGATATTTGGTTTATGCATTGCTGATTGGGTTTCAAGTTGTTGAAAATATGGGCTAAGAATGAAAACAGTTTGCAATCCTCAAATTAACCTCTTCCTATATAAAAATGGAGAAATTTGCAAAAATGAAATATTCTCCTTTAATATGTCTGGTCGAAGATATCTAAAAATACAAAATAAAAATGTTCTCATAATGGTGCACGTTACAGCAATTAACAGCAATTATGAGGGATGTGTATAAAGCAGTCTGAATTATCCATTTGTTTCAATTGTTCATGTTTGTCACTGGGGAAGCATACAGAATCTACTCATAAAGCAATTCTAATTCTAAATTGAACAGGTCAAGGATGACTTCAGAAAACTAATATCCTATTAGAGCATCAACTGGAGTTACATTTGAATCCAATCCTGAAATTCCAAGTGAATAGTAAAAGCTTTTTTCATATAGAAATACTTTCAGCAAATCTGGAAAGGCCAAGTTGCTTTTACGAAGTAGTTGAACTTTAATTAAGATGAAGAGCTCAACAATTTGCAATTCTTATAAACGAATTCATTAGTTTCATTTGCTGGTTCTTCAATCCTCAAGCTGCATCCAGTCCCTCCTCTGCCTTGAAGCCAAAAATACACTCATGAAAATGATTAATGAGGCCTTTTGCATCAAAATTAGAGTATCCGTGATGTCAAGTTACAAAAATAGGATTTCCCACTTTGAACATGAGTAAGTTTAAATGCTATATGCTTGATAGAATAACAAACATGAATCATATAATATATTATGCTACGATATCTGACTACTAATATGTAACTTTAGAAATTTTGCTCAAATTTTGGATTTCCAATCTTAGTTTTAAGTCAGTAGGAGGGATGCTGATATTGCTTGCTGTACCACTAAACTAATGTGTTTATACCAGTAAAGCAGTTTTCTTTGTTTGGAATGTTTACTTAGCTCCATGTAGTTTCACCATGAGTCGATAACCTTACATTTACAGTGTTCCTTTCATCAGGACACCTTCCAAAAAGCTTACTATCTCTTCCTGTATGTGTATATTATGTGATACTGTATAAAAAGTACAGAAGCTTCTGGTAACTCCTGCATTAATGAAGCTTCTGTTTCTAGCCCTCTTTTTTTCAATAGCTTTTAATTTGATAAAACAAAATTGTGGGGGAGGTGATAAAGCTTTAGCAAATCAGTTGGGTGATGTGAGTGTGAACACTTATTTTTCCCATAATGGGTGATGAGAAAACAACTGAAGTTAGAACCTTCAGACGTGGCTTTTGTAGCTTTTACGGCATTCAGATTAAGAGGAAAGACAAGTCCAGTTTTGGAGACAGCAAATTTTAGACAGCGGTTGGTCAACCAAGAAGAGCAAGGTGACAGATAATGAGAGGTAAATTTACAAGTAATCCATGTAGAGGTGGAGATGGAAACATTAGTGGAAGTGCGGGTGGAGAAGAGGAAAGGAGCAATGACAGAACGTCAAGGAATGTCTACAGGCAGAGAAAGAGGATAAGGATTCAATAAAAAGATTTAATAAAAGGATTTTAATCATTTTATTATTGTACTTTTAATTTAAAATAAACAGCTAATCTGTATTTGTTTTATTGTAAAGTTCCTAGGGTATTTTGGTATCTCTGCCCTGTAGACTTTACAATCTAAATAGGTACGACAGAAAGTGTAAAGAGAAACAAATGCACAGAGAGGTAAGGTGACTTGCCCAAGGTCACACCACCCGTTAGAGACACAGCTGGGAATTGAACTCAGGTTTCCTGAATCCCAGTCCAGTACCCTGTCCATTAGAACCTGACTTCTGGGGGGAGAATTTATTTAAAATCCTGCAGCTGTAACAGAAGTCTGTTTTTTGTTTTTTTTCTTTTATTACTTTTGTCAAGGTTCTTTCCCCACTTGAACTTTAGAGTACAAAAGTGGGGACCTGCAGAACACTTCTAAGCTTAATTACTAGCTTAGATCTGATAATGCTGCCACCAGCCAGAATTTAGTGTCTGGCACACTTCCTGTTCCCCCAAAACCTTCCCTGGGGAACACAGATCCAAACCCCTTGGATCTTAAAACAAGGAGAAATTAACCATCGCCCCAGACTTTCCCCTCCCTGGGTTTCCTTGAGAGGCTTCACACAGATCCAAACTCCTTGGATCTTAAAACAAGGAGGAATTAACCATCCCTCCTCCTTTTCCCCCCCCCCCACCAATCCCTGGTGAGTTCAGACCCAATCCCCTTGGATCTTAAAACAAGGAAAATCAATCAGATTCTTAAAAAGAAAGCTTTTAATTAAAGAAAGAAAAAAGTAAAAATTATCTCTGTAAAATCAGGATGGAAAATGCTTTACAGGGTACTCAGATTCATATAGACCAGAGGGACCCCCCTCACCTAGCCTTAGATTCAAAGTTACAGCAAACAGAGGTACAAATCCTTCCAGCAACATTTACAAGTTGAGAAAACAAAAATAAGACTAATCTGCCTTGCCTGGCAATTACTTACAATGTTGACACATGAAAGACTGATTCAGAAAGATTTGGAGAGCCTGGATATACATCTGGTCCCTCTTAGTCCCAAGAGCAAACAACGAACAAAACAAAAAGCACAAACAAAGACTTCCCTCCACCAAGATTTGAAAGTATCTTGTCCCCCTATTCGTCCTCTGATCAGGTGTCAGCCAGGTTTACTGAGCTTCTTAACCCTTTACAGGTAAAAGAGACATTAACCCTTAACCACCTGTTTATGACAACTTTGACTTTTGTATTGACTTTTATTTTCATTTTTCTCAATTATACATTTAGTAAATTAGCTTTGTGTCTCCTTCGTGCAATGATCTTGTCAAGAGCTGGAGTTTATAGCATACTTGAACTGCATTTTTTCTTAGCCTTTCAGGAAAAAATAGAATGCATATAATTTAGTGACCCATACCAATGTCGATAAATTTGTATTCCTATTTGTAGTAGATTATCTGGGTCTCTTAAACTGACTGTCATACACACAATGCAGAATTAGTTTCTAGTGACAGCTTTTAACATCTTCATTGCACTGTAAGGAATTGGCCTTTGGAACAGGATTTCAGAGATATAATAGAGAAAGAAGTACAGTCCTTGAGCCTGCAGTAATTATCAGTGAAATTGCTTTATCAGGCACTTAGCTGTCATTTACTCTGAAACATTTCTATTCATAGAAAGATAAGTAAAGTTAGATTTTATTTTAAAAAGACTTCATTATTTTATTCTGACATTAGCCTCATTCTAATTTAAGAATTCTTTAGCATGTCTGTTGCAGTTATATTATTTTGATATTTTTGTGCAGTGCTTTTGCAAAAGTACAAAAAAGCTGATTAGAATTAATGCAGAGTGAGTTTTATATTTAAATAATGCAGAGTAACAGAATTTTTAAATAATTATGATGTGTTTTTCTTTTTTATTAAAAGCTGATCAGCCTTGTCTTGTGTTTGAAGCCCTATTGTGCAAATAGGAGCTATTAGTAGGTTTTCTGACTCTTCTTTAATTTTCATGCAGTAACTATGTCAATAATGTTACCAAATACTTCTCCTTAGAACCTAGTCCAGACCCACTCTCTGGACAGATACATGTCTTTTGTGAGTGAACTTCTAGATCCCACATGTTTCTAAGCCTCTAAGTGTGGATAGTGACTGGTCACTGTCCCTACCTCTGGGTCTCAAAGGCACACTCCCAGAGGCTCAGCCTTTGTATGAGACCCTTCTGGGACATTGGAACCCTGCAGTCCAGCTGCTCTAGACTCCAAAACCAGTCCCTCAGCCCTATTCGGGCCCCCCAGTTGCTTAGACATGTTCCCCTCAGGGTCCACCTGCTGTGGGAGCTCTGGTTCCTAATTAAACTCTTGAGGGACGATGTGACAGAAAAGCAAGGTCTTAGCAGAGGAATTTTTTTTAAACTATAAGCTCTTTACTCTTGTAAGCACTTTGAGAGTTATAGATCTGTGAAAAACAACAAAATCTGATCTCACCCCTTCTCTGAGTCATAGCTTTGGTCAGTGTCCTTAGACTAGGCAGAGTTTTCTCCTCCTTCTCTTTCTCCTGCCTTTTTTTTTTTTTTCCTGGTATGTGCCAATGGGCGCATTCGGCTTACTGAAGCCACCCACTTTTAAAACAGTCTGTGTCCCTCTTTTGCTCATGTGCTTCTGCTGAAGGAGTTACAGGCTCCAGTTCCCCTCCTCATCCCCAGGCTTCTGTGTAGAGAGTAATTCAAACGCAGTGGCCCTACCAGTAGACAACCCATTGTTCCAGAAGGAGAGAGTCACTGAGCATTGATTCAGATAGTCTTTCTACTAGGTGCCAAGCCCCTGTTACCAAAAAAAAAAAGATGTTCTAATCCACAAACAAGGTTGCAACACAGCATGGTCATGTTCCAAAATGAAAGTCACAGTATAAAGTGGAGCCCCTGAAACAGAATGGGGTTCACAAAACAAAATGGAGCTCACAGTTTGAAAAAGATGAATCCCTACTTTGTCACATTCCTAGCTGCCCTAACTGTTCACAGTGTGCTTTATACCCGTCACGTTGTTTTAATTCTTCTTCTGTTGAATTGCAGCTGTGCTTGCTGTGCTGCATTGTGTTGTCCATTAATAGTGTTTGGATGTATTTTGTATGTTCCACTGCAGGTGGGTTTTATCTGGAATGGTCATTGGTGGTGGTTGAAGGTTCCTCATCAGTTGTACCTGGTATTACATATTTTTTTGGTATGTTCTACTTGGACAGCAGGTCCCCGGTGTACCTTGTTCAAGTGTCTATTATGTGCTGCTTACATAATAGGCTTTCCTTGTTTTACCCCCTCCACTGATTGCTTGTGATTGAAGAAAAAAGAACGATTCTTATGTACGTTTATGCTGCAAAAGTATTTGAAGCCTACTTAACATGTAATTTGGCAGTAAGACAGTGCATATGCAAATGACAGTGAGATTTTTAGTGCTAGTTCTGGATGGAGGAGAGGGTGGGGCTGCTGCACAGGATCCCCAGAGCTGTTGCTGTTGCTGCTGAGTCTTCCCTGCTGCCGCCTCTCTCCTTGCCTGGCTCCTGTGTGAGAGCATGTGCCAGGGCACAGGTGAATAGGGTAGCTCAGCCAGCTTCCCAGGGGAATAGGGGACGCACCATGCCACATCATGGCAAGCCACATTATGGCACACCCCATGCTGGAAGCAGGCATGGCGGTGGCAAAGTTACCTCACTAGCTTACAGGGATGCTTTGCTCCTGTCCTGTGCACTGCTGCTGGGGTGCGGGAGCCCTGAAGGGAGGTGCCTGCCAGTGCTAAGGGAAGGTAAGAGAGTGGAGAGGGGCTCCCTAAGTGCACCCTTGCAAGCCAAACCCAACAGGACCTGACTACGAAGATCACATTGGGTATAAAAACAACTCAGTGCTCTCAGGCTCAGATTGGGTTTGGATTAGCTATGGTCTAGTCAGTTCCAGTTGGGATATAAAATTAGGTCTAACCAGATCTCTACTAAAAGCAGCAAAGAATCCTGTGGCACGCATATCCAGACAGTCCTTGGGCATTGGCACTCTCACTGAAGGACTGTCTGGATATGTGGACTCTCTGCTCAGACCCTATGCCACCAGCACTCCCAGCTATCTCCGTGACACCACTGATTTCCTGAGGAAACTACAATACATTGGGGACCTTCCAGAAAACACCATCCTAGCCACCATGGATGTAGAGGCTCTCTACACAAACATCCCACACACAGATGGAATACAAGCCATCAGGAACAGTATCCTTGATGATGCCACAGCACAACTGGCTGCTGAGCTCTGTGCCTTTATCCTCACACACAACTATTTCAAATTTGATGACAATATATATCTCCAGATCAGTGGCACCGTTATGGGTACCCGCATGGCCCCACAATATGCCAATATTTTTATGGCCGACCTGGAACAACACTTCCTCAGCTCTCGTCCACTCACGCCCCTTCTCTACCTACGCTACATTGATGACATCTTTATCATCTGGACCCATGGGAAGGAGACTCTGGAAAAATTCCATCACGATTTCAACAGCTTCCACCCCACCATCAACCTCAGCCTGGACCAATCTACATGGGAGGTCCACTTCCTAGACACCCCGGTGCAAATAAGTGATAGCGACATTACCACCACCCTATACCGAAAACCTACCGACCGCTATGCCTACCTTCATGCCTCCAGCTTCCATCCCGGGCACATCACACGATCCATTGTCTACAGCCAAGCACTGAGGTACAACCACATCTGCTGTAACCCCTCAGACAGAGACCAACACCTACAAAATCTCCACCAAGCATTCTCAAAACTACAATACCCGCATGAGGAAATAAGGAAACAGATCAACAGAGCCAGACATGTACCCAGAAGCCTCCTACTGCAAGACAAACCCAAGAAAGAAACCAACAAGACTCCACTGGCCATCACATACAGTCCCCAGCTAAAACCCCTCCAATGCATCATCAGGGATCTACAACCCATCCTGGACAATGATCCCACACTTTCACAGGCCTTGGGTGGCAGGCCAGTCCTTGCCCACAGACAACCTGCCAACCTGAAACATATTCTCACCAGTAACTGCACACTGCACCATAATAACTCTAGCTCAGGAACCAATCCATGCAACAAACCTTGATGCCAACTCTACCCACATATCTGCACCAGCAACACCATCACAGGACCTAACCAAATCAGCCACACCATCACCGGTTCATTCACCTGCACGTCCACCAATGTAATATACGCCATCATATGCCAGCAGTGCCCCTCTGCTATGTACGTCAGCCAAACTGGACACTCTCTACGGAAAAGGATAAATGGACACAAATCAGATATTAGGAATGGCAATAAACAAAAACCTGTAGGAGAACACTTCAACCTACCTGACCACACTATAGCAGATCTTAAGGTGGCCATCCTGCAGCAAAAATAGCTTCAGGACCAGACTTCAAAGAGAAACTGCTGAGCTTCAGTTCATCTGCAAATTTGACACCATCAGCTCAGGATTAAACAAAGACTGTGAATGGCTAGCCAACTAGAAAACCAGTTTCTCCTCCCTTGGTTTTCACACCTCAACTGCTAGAACAGGGCCTCATCCTCCCTGATTGAACTAACCTCGTTATCTCTAGTTTGCTTGCATATGTATACCTGCCCCTGGAAATTTCCACTACATGCATCCGACGAAGTGGGTATTCACCCATGAAAGTTCATGCTCCAAAACGTCTGTTAGTCTGGATCTGTAAAAGCAGCAAAGAATCCTGTGGCACCTTATAGACTAACACAGCTAGCCCTCTGATACAGACAGTGTGTCTTGTCAAAATCCCCATTCAGGGTGTATTTTGGATCCATCACTGCTTCAGAATTTGTAAGTACTTTAGCATTGCTGGCCTGTACAGCTGATGAAAAGGTTGCAACCTTTACTCTCAAATGTGGCACTGGTAACAGTCATTCACAACTTTGCTCCCTCCACCTAAACTACCATAATGAACTTTACTCTTGAAGACTGCCTCAGAGGCAGACGTGGAGCAGCTGCCCTCCTTCTGCACAACTCTGTTGCTCTGTGGTGACTGTGTCCACTTCCAAGTGCAACTTAAGAATGGTGCAGTTCAGAATAGTGGACTGCATTCTGTTATAGGGGCTCCACTTTATATTGTAACTTTCATTTTAGAGTGCGAACATGCTCTGTTGCAGCTTTTTTTGTGGATTACAGCATCCTTTTTGTATCAGGTGTTTGAAAGACTGAAAAGCCAGGATAGAGCCTTGAAAAACGGGGCTATCAATGTTGAATGACTCTCCCCTTCTGCAGCAATGGGATTTCTGTTGGTAGGGCTTTGAATTACTCTCTACACAGAAGCTTTTGTGAATATCTTACAAGCCTTGATTGGCCTGGGATCCAGAGCTTAACTGTATCCCCTGATGGCAGCTAAGATATGGATACCCTTTGCTAGGACTGACCTCTTCTAGCATCATTAACAGAGTTTTTAATTGAAGGCCTTCTTTAGGGTGGGTGAGGTTATATCTTTTATTGGACCTACTCAGGGGTAGTCAATAGGCGGACCATGGGCCAAATCTGGACCACCAGATGCTTTTGAATGGACCACAAAATCTTTTCATTTACTTATTATTGTCATTGTTGAGGGGTGAGCGGCTATTATTTCCTCTGACCAAGAAATTTGGACCTGACAAAAAATAGTTGACTACTCATGTATCAGAGGGGTAGCCATGTTAGTCTGGATCTGTAAAAGCAGCAAAGAATCCTGTGGCACCTTATAGACTAACAGACGTTTTGGAGCATGAGCTTTCGTGGGTGAATACCCACTTCCTCAGATGCAAGTAGTGAAAATTTCCAGGGGCAGGTATATATATGCTAGCAAGCAAGCTAGAGATAATGAGGTCAATTCAATCAGGGAGGATGAGGCCCTGTTCTAGCAGTTGAGGTGTGAATGGCTTGCCAACTACAGAACCAGTTTCTCCTCTCTTGGTTTTCACACCTCAACTGCTAGAACAGGGCCTCATCCTCCCTGATTGAATTGACCTCATTATCTCTAGCTTGCTTGCTAGCATATATATACCTGCCCCTGGAAATTTCCACCACTTGCATCTGAGGAAGTGGGTATTCATCCACGAAAGCTCATGCTCCAAAATGTCTGTTAGTCTATAAGGTGCCACAGGATTCTTTGCTGTTTTGACTACCCATGGCTCTGTTGGTGAAACATAACAGTGCAAATATTACCTCACCCAACTTGTCTCTCTCATATCCTGGAACCGTTTTAAAAAAGCACATTTTTGTTTTATTAGGCATTTTTATTGAAATTGTACATATAATTTGAAACACTGAGAGAAACAGCAGTCTGTGGCAGTGTGGTGAAAGCCACTGGGCAGCACCAAAATGGGTCTTAAAAGATAGCACTCTAAGCTATAAATGACAATGAAATTGAACCCCAGAAAACTGTTCCATATTAAAATGATTTTTTGAGGTGTAATAAACATATTTTCTTTTTTATGTCTGGTTAGTTTTATATATAGTATGTACAGGTAAACCACAATTATCTAATTAGCTTGTAGGACATCCAAAACTTGGTAAATCTGCGTTTTGGAAAAGTTGCATTCCAAGGGGGAGGAGAATGGTTGGTTGGGGTATTTTTTGGTTGGTTGGTTTATTTGTTCTTGGGTGAGGGAAGGGAAATACTTTTTTGAATTTCAGATAACAGGGTTTCAGACAATCCCACGTTCGTAGCTTTTTGAAGTTTTGTGACAAATCATAGTTATGAGAATTATACTAGTAATTAAGATGAAACATCGTACTCATGTAAGCTATTGAAAGTGTGCAGTCTTTTTTAACACCCATGTTCTTTAGATGCACAGTTTCCTAAGGAAGATCTGTACTCTCTACATTTTATAATTCATATCTGTATAAACATTTTTAAAGATTAAAACACTGGAATTTTCCTTTAACTTTTTTTTAAAAAACTATGGTACCTGTGGCTGTTAAATCTGTTCTGTTAATTATGAACATAATAAAGTTCCTGCATGTGTTTTGTATCTCTTGGAATACTATGTTACATGTTTTAGGTTAAAAGCTTACTTGATTAAAATTTTAAATAGTAGAATTTGTTAATTTCTTGTATTTGCCTCCTTGCCGACAAGCTGCAGTATTTAGATTTGAAGACTTTGGTGCATAATGGTTTTAATAACTGATCTTTCTTTTCATAGAAGCTACTGAAATAAACAAAGCACAGAATGCTTAGGGGCATGTGAGCATTAGAGAAGCCAGAAAGATAAATATAATGTTGAATCTCTGCAAATGGATGAGTAGAGTAAGAATGGAACTGATGAAGCAGCTTATTGCTTTGAGAGGTAATTGCTATAGTATTGCAGAGGCAATTCCAAGCACCATTTGAGTATAAATGTTAACTTTAGTGATGGACGAGCTCTTGTGCAGAAACAATGAATCTAATCTGGGAAACAATGAATAGGAAATAGCTGAGCTTTCTTGCTTCCTTGAATGCTCAGTTTGAGCTCTCCTATTTGACTTCAGTGAACTTTCAGCATCTTTCAGGAGGTTAATACTACAGTTCTGCATTTAACTGACCAAAGTTAACGTGGATGGAAGGGTTATGACCTTCCGACTTAAAAAAATAGAGCTATATATTGCAAAGCATGATATAGACCTTAAATAGTATCTGTCTCAGGTTAAAAGCTTGATGATAAGTTAAAGTTAGAAACAATCATTACAAAATTGTAACTATGTAAAACTATTGGAATTTTGTAATTCTATATACTATTAAAGTATCTGAAAAAGAAATTTGGACATGAAAAATTCACAGTTGAGTTTCCACGAACAGCTTCTGATTCTGTATCCCTGCCCCCATCCCATCCACCTGCCTTATTGTGTGGTATCAGCTTTATATACGGATATTACTGAGACTTTTTTGCTGTGGGTAGAAAACTGAAGCAGACGAGAATCTTCATTCTGCTTGATAGCAATCTTCAGTGTGTGACAAGGGAGATGAGAGGTTAGAGTTATGTATCTTTGGCCTTGTTGATTTTTTTCCAATATGAACTAGAGCCAAAAATTACGTGTGTCATGAGATATTTCAGTGGTTTTGATTTGTTTTTATCTTTACTAGATTCATGGTCTGATCCTTAAGGGTTTGTGGTCCCTAATGGAAATGAGGAAGTGGTATGGTGATAGGTGACTGGTGATGTGAGATAAACTCATTTAATTCTCAGTCTTTCAAATTTCTTTCATAACACTATTATAATGTTTTATTTTAAAGGTTATCTTTTTATAACATTAACTTGTCTAAATAGAGCCTTGTCTGGAAATTTTCTGAATTTCTTTAGAACGTATTTTAAACTTTGATATGTGAAAACTAGTTGATCTGTTTCTTTCTGTTAAAGGATATAAATTGTAGAAGTGGTCTAATGATGGTACATGATGGTGTGTGAAATACAATTGAAAGTACTAGATCAGTCGTATGTTCTGCCAAACGAATCTATAATCTCCTTCAACCCAAGTGGTTTAGCTAACATAGTTTACAAAGCCCACATGAACTCTGCTGGATCCTGATAAAGCAGTCCAGAATTCTAAAATCTGCACTTAATAATCCCTATGGTCTTTTTGATGGTAAGTGAAGCTTTTCTTAAAATTTACCACCACTGCACCATCACCAGGGACCAGCAAGGGAGAGCACTGTTGTAGACAAAGCACTGATGGCTACCTAATTCTTACACCTGTGCCTTTTCAGCACTGAAAGGCCTGGTCTACACTACGCATTTAAACTGAATTTAGCAGCGTTAAACTGATTTAACCCTGCACCCGTCCACACAACGAAGCCCTTTATATTGATATAAAGGGCTCTTTAAACCAATTTCTGTACTCCTCCCTGACTAGGAGAGTAGTGCTGAAATCGGTATTGCCATGTCGGATTAGGGTTAGTGTGGTTGCAAATCGACAATATTGGCCTCCGGGCGGTATCCCACAGTCCATCATTGTGACCGCTCTGGAAAGCAATCTGAACTCGGATGCACTGGCCAGGTAGACAGAAAAAGCTCTGTGAACTTTTGAATTTCATTTCCTGTTTGCCCAGCATGGAGCTCTGATCAGCACAGGTGGCCATGCAGTCCCAAATCCAAAAAGAGCTCCAGCATGGACCATCTGGGAGATACTGGATCTGATCGCTGTATGGGGAGACAAATCTGTTCTATCAGAGCTCCGTTACAGAAGACGAAACGACAAAGCATTTGAAAAAATCTCCAGGCTATGATACAGCGTCCACAGCACAGTGCTGCGTGACAAGCGTAACGGAAAGCCAAAGAATCAAATGGACGCTCATGGAGGGAGGGAGGGGGTACTGAGGACTCCAGCTATCCCAGAGTCCCCGCAGTCTCCGAAAAGTATTTGCATTCTTGGCTGAACTCCCAGTGCCTGAAGAGTCAAAAACATTTTCCAGGTGTTTGAGGGTATATGTCATCAATTTACACCCTTCCCTCCCCCTCCCCGAAAGAAAAGGGAAAAAAAAAGGTTTCTCGCCTTTTTTCATTGTCACCGTATGTCTACTGCATGCTACTGGTGGACAGGGTGCTGCAGCGCTGAACACCAGCATTCCCTTCCCGGTGGCAGACGGTACAGTATGACCGCTATCCATCGTCATCATCAGCCCGTGGGTGCTTCTGGCTGGCCTCGGTGAGATCGGCCGGGGGTGCCTGGGTAAAAATGGGAATGACTCCCAGTCATTCCCGGCAGATGGTACAGAACGGCTGGTAACTGTCCTCCTTATAGCAACTGGAGGCTGAGCTCTATCAACCCCCCCTTTCATGTCTAAAGAAAAGCTTCGGTACTGCCTGGACTATCATAGCAACGGAATGCTGGGCTCCTCCCCTCGATACCCTTTAATATTCTGCCTGGACTATCATAGCAGCTGGAGGCTGCCTCCCCCCCATTTTATCTCACTAAAAAATAAGTATTTCGTATTCCTGCATTCTTTATTACTTCATCACACAAATGGGGGGACCCTGCAACGGTAGCCCAGGAGGGTTGGGGGGGAGCAGGGAATCAACGGGTGGGGTTGTTGCAGGGGCACCCCCTAGAATGGCATGCAGCTCATCATTTCTGCGGGATCTCTGGGGCTCTGACCGAGAGCGGCTGTGCTCTCTGGTTCTCTAGTATACTTGCCCCGTATTCTAGGCAGGACTGACTCTATTTTTAGACAAATCATAAAGAAGGGAATGACCCAGGGAGTCATTCCCATTTTAGTCCATGCGCCCCCGGCTGACCTTGGCGAGGCCAGCCAGGAGCACCCATGACAGTAGCAGATGGTACAAAACAACTGATAACCGTCGTCTCATTGCCAGTTTACAATGGCAGATGGTGCAATAGGAATGGTAACCGTCTCTGCTACCTTGCAAAGTCAAATAAATGCTGCTGTGTAGCACTGCAGTACCGCCTCTGTCAGCAGCATCCAGTACACATATGGTGACAGTGACAAGGCAAAATGGGCTCCATGGTTGCCATGCTATGGCGTCTGCCAGGGCAATCCAGGGAAAAAGAGTGCGAAATGATTGTCTGCCGTTGCTTTCACAGAGGAAGGATTGAGTGACGACATTTACCCAGAATCACCCACGACACTGTTTTTGCATTGGGATCTCAACCCAGAATTCCAATGGGCGGGGGAGAATGCGGGAACTAGGGGTTGGCTACAGGATAGCTACCCACAGTGCACCGCTCTGGAAATCGATGCTAGCCTTGGTACATGGACGCACATCGCCGAATTAATGTGCTTAGTGTGGCTGCGTGCACTCGACTTTATACAATTTGTTTTACAAAACCAGTTTATGTAAAATCGGAATAATCCCGTGGTGTAGACCTACCCAAAGAAGCCCACAAAAAAATTGACTTCCACTTTTCATGGGAGTAGAAAACAAATTGAAAAGCTCTCCTGGAAAAAAAAAGGAATTACACTAGCAGTTCTGTTCGTTATTCACTCTAGTGCAGTATTATTCTGTCATAAGTATGCATTTCTCATAATGAATTACAGATAATGCAGAAGATGATAACATAATAACATGAGACGGGAGGGGGATTCATAATTCAGTTGACCGTAATACGTTGCAGTGTCAAGGGTGACATAGTTTGCTTTCCCCATTGACCTAAGTTGGATTTGAATCAGTCCATCACTTTAAAATACAAACTCTAAAAATTTTCAGTCCTGCTTGAAAATATGACACTTTATCCTTTGAGGACTCAGACAACTATCAGAGTAAAAGAACTGCTTTCAGATACAAGCAATACAAGAAGATACTTGCAGATTAATTTTGTAAAAAGTTACTCCTAGCAAGTAGGAGAGACCGAGTTATAACTTTATAATTGCACCCATTATTTGTTCTGTTATAGGCAGCACAACTAGCAATGCCTGCAGTTAAAGTTGCTCAACATTGTTGATTATAAAACTCTTTTTGGGTTGCTTATAACTTAATCGAAACTCTATTCATTTAGGCTGAAATGTTCCATATTTGGTATCTGCCAGTGACTGAACTTTTTCAAAAAACTTCAGCAAAAGAACAGTTCAACGATTTTGCAGAACAGGGTTAGGGAAAAATGTGCTTTCCCCATGTTAAAAATTCTTGCAACCATTTGGTTGAAAAGCTCTAGTGCTTCTGTGCTTGGGAGCAGAGACATGGAATATGGCCAGTAGACAGCCCTGGGGCAAGGGATGTACCTTTGACATGAAAAGCTGCCCAGATTTGCCCAGTTTACAACACTGGAAAATCTCAGTTCTTGCTTACTCAGTAGAGACTTGTTAGAATTTTGCAGCTAACTTCTCAAAGGAACGTGTCCACGATGAGCATCCTCCAGCCAGAGGTGTGACAGCTGAGCAGGACTTTTCATGCAGTTAACTGCTGCAGGCCCTGTGACACCAGGCACCAGAAAACAAAATAAAGAGATGTTCTTTTCTGTGCTCTCAATGGACCTCTTGCTTGCAACCAGGCAGCCGAGAGGAGGGGGAGGAAGTAGCCTGACTGAAATGCAGAGGGAGAGGACTTGTAGCGTAGACTGGGACAAGAGGCCATTGGCATAGGACAAGGATAAGGAGTTAAGAGTTCTAAAATGAGCTAAAACTCTTCCTGGGAGTCATGAGTGAGGAATTGGGATGGGGAGCCAAGAGGGGCTGATGGAAAACTGGAACCAGAGGATATGGGGAGACTGAACTGGGACAAAGGCTGAATGAGCCCAGAAGCAGAAGGGATCAGGCTTGTGAGGGAGTGAGAGTTGGGCGTAAAGGTTTGAAACCAGCAGAGAACACTTAGGACTTGGAACAGAATCAAGGTTCTTGAGTCTCAACATTCCTCTGCTGCTAAGAAACAGCTGTGAAACCCACTGGCAAAATATGTGCCCCATCTCCCTCTAGTGGCTGGCTGTACTATTGCTTTCAGTTATTGTGTTAGCTCCTGTGCTGTGGACTAAACTTTCTGATCATTCCGGTGAACCATGTTGGAGTTGATGTTGTTTCCATGTGACGGACTTCTTATTATTTTTAGTTTGTTTCTTTAAAAACTTAGGAAATTACATGCATGTAAAATATTACATTTAAAGAATGTTGAAGTTGGAAAGGAAACACCCAAAGGCTAGAAAATGCCAGACAATTGCCTGTGTGTATGCATTATGATATATTCCTTAGCTGCATGATGAAATGATATTTT
Organism: Gopherus flavomarginatus; assembly: GCF_025201925.1. Classification (NCBI taxonomy): domain Eukaryota; kingdom Metazoa; phylum Chordata; order Testudines; family Testudinidae; genus Gopherus; species Gopherus flavomarginatus. Next base: position 197,395,844 of record NC_066617.1, on the reverse strand, counting down.
TCCACAAGTTCCGTGCCTCTTTTCCTTCAAAATTTTGGAAGGTGTTTAGTGAACAAGATGGGGGAGAGGGGGTGGCATTGCAAGAAATGTGAAGGGATGTTCTCAAGGTTTAGGCAACTGAATGTCACCCAGGAGGATTGGATTTTATCCCTGCCTCTGACACAGAGATCCTGTGTAATGCTGAGCAAGTCACTTAAATCAACCTTTTTGCAGGTGGCCACTAATCAAGTAGTCATCATTTTCTGCGTGCACAATTTAAGACACCTGGTGTTTGATTTAAGGAGTTGAGCACTCTCAACTGCAACTAAAGTCATTGGGAGCTGTGATCTGAACAAATACAGTACTATAAAATGCTACTTTCTCTGAAAACTCATCATAAACTTCTAAAACTGAGCACTCAAAATTAGTGGACACTCTTGATATTGTGTCTCTGCCTTCATTCCCCATCTGTAAAATGGAAATAATACCACTATACCCTTATGAGGGAAGGTAAAGATGAATCCACTGAGATACTACAGTAATGAGTGCCATAGAAAAGCCCATGAGGAAACTAGTAATTCTCGATTCACTGCGGGATTTGGATGGTGTGCAGTAAATAAGACATGGAACCACACGTTGAACAATGAGAATAAAATGAAATATTGAATAGCTGCTCGTTCAGTGAGCATTGTTCATCCTGTGCACTGAATGAGAGGGGCATATGCAAAGAATAGTATGTGATCATGTAAATTCAAGACTATCATGATTACCACTTGGGGGTGAAGCAAATTAAAATTGCACAGACACCTTAATTCTGGCATTTCTAAACTTGTGAGTGCTTGACTCTGCACCTTTATGGCTTGTCTAGGTTAGTGCAGTTAGTGCATGGAAAGCTGGGGTGTCAATCTGCCTTACACTAGCTTGACATGCATTAACTGTTCACGTGAACCAAGCCCACTAAAAGTTCTGTAGTGTACTTTGTTTGATCTACTTCCTTTACAAAGCAAACTAGATTGAAATGCAGTAGGGAGCTTTTAGTTCATGGTGACAGATTCCGCATGGACAGATACTGTGCAGCAAGCTACTGCAACATAGATTTATACCCCAGATTGCTGGACACTAATTGTTGTCTGGACGAGCCCTTAAAGTTCTTTTAATGTAGCTTTTTGGATGTAATATTTTATTAAATGTTTTCCAGAACATCTGTGAAGCTGATGGGATTTTTTGTGTGTGTGCATGCAAGAATATTTCATCTGATCATCGTTTTGATTTTTTGCAGTATAAAGTTGGAGATGACTGGGCAGATTGATTGAAATCAAAGTGATTTAAATCACAATTTTGGTCATGATTTAAATCGAGCAGAAATGTTGATTTAAAACATTGCTTTTTATCATGTTTTGCATTCGTGCTTTTTTTTTATTCCCCTAAAGAAAGTTGATTCTTATTGGTTCAGAGCCATTAAAACATGTTGATTTGCAACCAGATATACTCTTTACACTAAATTTAGTGCTGCTTCTTGCAAAACCTTTTGATTTTTTTCTAGTGTTCAAATACACATTTTATTAAACTTGGTATCTGACAGAACTGTGATTAAAATGTAACTTCCTTGTGAGTTTAAAACAGTAAGCTTAAATTTTAAATATCAATTCTTGATTGAAACTTTTTACCAAATATTAGCTTGAAAATCTTTGCAGCAGAGACAGAAACTTCTAAAACAGAGTTTGTTAATGTAATGCCACAACTGCTGAAGCATAATTAAAAAGATCAGGTAATAGTCCTTTTAAATTTGTATTCCTACTTCCTTTGTTTCATAGCTTGTTAGAAGACTAAAAGAAAACTTTCCTTTGCTGATTTTGTCTTTTTTCTAGAAGCACAGTAGTTGACATCACTCAGTTTTATTTATATGCTTATCCAGCATCCATGAAGTCATCAGTGCTGCACACAGGTCTTAGAATGAGCAGAATAAGTATAAGTTCGTGTTAGGTCTTAGCAAAGTGGTGGATTTAAAAAAATAACATACTGAATAATCAATGCATATCTGTTGGCTAAATTCTTCCTTTAAATATGTTCAGAGATGCACGTTAGTGGGACTTGTACGTGTGCATGTTTGAGGACAGACATTGGCCCATTAGACCTTAAATGGTTGATATGCTTTTATTTAAAACAGAGATACAAATGGAATTGCTTACCTCATGAATTTGCCTGAAACCCCAGTGGTTCCGTGAGTATAAGAATGGTATTACTGTAATACCTCTTAACTATATCCTGTTTGACAATACAATATGCAGGGGAGAGATGATTTACATTAAGATCTAGTTTACTTCTCCAGTGCTTCGGAGCAGAAATGTTTCCATGGTGAGGAATTTTAATATTCCCTGTGTAAGGAGTTTGAGACAGGTCAAGGTTGCTTTTAGGGCCCCATGTGTCTGTTGTTAATACAAATTACTATCCCTAATTACTGCAACATTTTTGTTGACATAAGACTGTGAGACACTAATATTTTATGAACTTTGCAGATATTTTCAAAGCCATATTCATGTCTAGCAATTTATCCCTGTTGCTTGCTGCTGAACTGGATAATTCAGGTAGTGGTAAGGCTTCACAAATATGTGAACTTTTCCAGTATATCGAGTAATGTCTTGAACCGCCTCTGAAAAATCCTGTCACCGCCACCACCATTATGCTGAGTCAAAATGTCAACAATATCTTGTAAACTAGACACTGCAGTCTGTGGTGCCGGCTAAGATAGTGTCAAGGGAACACACAAAAACAGCTATTGAAGGATCAGGCTTCCAAAAGCGACAAGACTGAGTCACGTTTGCTTAGCAAAGGAGTAAAATGCAATAACAACATGAAGTATGCACACCTGCACAATATGTTAAATAAAACATAAAGCAATTCTTGAGCTGATAGGTACAAATCTTTTCTTTCTTAACTGCCTTCTATAACAACTCTTTCTTTCAAAACTCTTGATGTAACTTGGAACCAAGGTGATGGGTATATTAGAATAGCTGGAAACAGCATCACTCTGATGCCAATTTTGGGTGCAATGTCAGAGGGAATAAGAGCATTTACCATGACCGAGAGAAAGAAGTTGGCAGTTCAAGTTGTGCATTATATAAAGGGATCTGTACCATTTTAAAATTTGCAGTTGTGGTCCATACGATTGGAATTTAACTTCATTACATTTGTGAGCTAGTCTGTAAGCCCCCAACCCACTCCTCGTTCAGGCCTCTCATGAATAGGCACGTTCAATGTGATGCATTCAGAAACAGATACGTACACACGCTTTTTAAACTATGTTGTGCTGTCCACACCTTTGTCTGAGTAACTGTAATTTTTGTTGTAGTCCATCTTATCCTTCCCCCAACCCCATCCTATTGTTGTTGAGATATTCCGTTGTCAGATATTAAACTCCAATATGGTTTCTGCAGCTTGTTCTGTGTGGACTCCTGTGCCCCCACAAAGCCCATTGAAGTCAGTGGGGCTCTGCATGGATGCAGGAAAGCTGCCACACATGCAAGGAGTTGCAGGATTGGGTTCAAATATTGGTAATTCTTCAACAGAGATTGTGGGTCTTTACCGGTGCTGTGAAGTGCCTATCACACTACTGGGTGCTGTGAAATTATCACTAATAATATGTGCCAGAAAAACTAATTCAACAAAACCAAGCATGACTTTTTATTTTTAAAAAAAAAAAAAAGATTGGTTAGCTGCGGTGTTACACTGCATCTCTTCTGTCCTGAACAACAATTAAAGCATTTGAGCTGTCTTGGGAGTTAGAATGTTAAGGCCATGTACAGTATAGAATACATAATTTTTCACAGAAGCACCATAATACTAGCACTCAGTGTTGGTATTACCACACATGTGCCGCTGTCTGATCTCAGATGACAGCACCAAAATTTGGTTCAAAGTCTACATCTGTGAATATAAATACTTAAAATAATACCAAAACTTGAGACTTTAACCCCTTTTGGCACAGCACCTGAACAAACTCTGCCTCTATAGCGTAGCTCAGTGGTTCTCACCTGGGGCACCTGGTTTCCCCCAGCTGGGGGTGGGGCAGCTCCAGGTTTAATTAAAAAAAAAAAAAAAAAAAGGGAGCGAATATGTGACATGATTCAAAAAAGGTTGAGAACCCCTCGTGTAAGTGATATGAATCCAAGGTTGTGGTAAAAGACTATGCTATTATTTGATAGGTCTGTGTCATTTCTTGAGGGTGTGGGGGAGGGATGCTCCCTGAGTACTGTGGTAGTAGTATATTAAGTGTCGCTATCACAGTTGAATTTGAGGAGTAAATGAGACTATATGTTAGTGTTGATTTCTAGTATAACAGTGCTGTTACTGTTATTTTAGTTGTTTTCTGTAGTACATGCTTGATATATCACAACACATATTTAAGTTGCATATTTGTCCTGCGCCGTTTATATAGTATTGTATTATATACATTTAGGGCAATATGATGAAACCATCAGGCTTAGCCAAAGTCAGACTACTCTCTGGTACTCAGTGTTATTTTTAGTTCCTTTGTAGACATATTCTCCGTAAGCAAAATTAAAATGCAAGTTAAGGTTCTTCAACTCCAGTTCCTCATTTTCTTTAATAAGAGTTAAGTATGTCTGATAGTAAAACTGACTTGTTTACCATCTAAAGAGTCATCTTTGAGTGCAGATTTTCAAAGTCCTCAATAATGATTGAAAAAGTAATGCTACTTTTATGGTGAGACTGGAACCCTACTTCAGAAGTCTGTGGGATGGCTGTGTGCGTCCAGTGAGAGGCCAGCAGTTTCTAGGACTGTGGGGAACAAAAATAAACCTTTAGTTTTTAAATTCATTTTGAGAAATCAAATACTGTATCAATATGCCAATACTTTTGGTTCCTTCTGAATGATTCACATCAAAATCTCTGGAAGAAAGTGTGTTTTTAAATCTGTCTTCACAATACTCCCCATGTATAAAACCAGTTCTGTGACATATTGCCCTTGGGGGAGAGTCCTGTAGAATATAGTACACACTTTTAGCAAGAACATAATTTTCTAGAAAGCTTAAATAAAAGTGCCAAGGATATTGTTAACTTCTTTAGGTTTTTAGAGTAATTGCAGGAGCCTAATTGCCCCAGTCGTCATAGTTTTTCTTTACTTCCCACCACAGCGCGTGCCTTCTGTGAGGCTCCATAGTGTTTAGGATTCTGTCTTACATGTTAGAATTCACTATTGTCTACCCAAGGCCGTCTGTGGTGTAGTCAAGTGCTTGCAACCAGCATAAAACATAGTATGTACAGGATATGTCACTTATATGAGGAGTATATAAGCACAATTTTCATGTAAGGAAGTGGAGTACTGTTTTCTAGAAATTGAATTCCAGGTAAATAGCTCACTATGTCTCCAGCTAGACCTTGTTTGTTTGCTGATCATTTCTTAGTCACACTGAATTCAGTATTTGTGCTCCCAACTGCAAGTAACTGCTGTATGGATTTGTGTTCATTCTCATTCATTGTCTACAAACTATCAAAAATGTGCCACTGATGATCTTAAAACAGATGCAGAACATATTCTTACCACTCTAAATATTTTTAGATGACCCTGGCCTAGCAATAACTTTTTTGTGGGTTCACATATCAGATTTGTTTAGAATTCTACACCAAAAAACACGATTGTGGTTAGGGACTGCAAATAGAACAACAAAATGTTGTGCGTTCACATGGCAAATGAATTGCTTTTATATAGCTAAACACAGCTGGATCTTGGATGTGTACAAGTAAATTGTTTTTATAGTGTTTTTCCCTGCGCCTTCTTAAATTGGCTTTCCTTTGTTTGTTCCATTACTGTTTATGTTTATTCAGAGCCCTACAGTCAGAAACCATAGATGGCTTGCTTTCAGCATTCTTAGGGAAAATGTCCAAGACTAGGGGTCTCTCAACCTGGAAGTCACAACCAGGTGACAGAGGGTCATGACCATCCTGCTCTTCCCATATTGCTAAAAGGATGAGTTGTCCTGGAGTGGGAAGAAGATCACAGTATGTAATAGGTGAGACCCATTGCCCAAGACACACTGCAGAGTTGCAAAACCTTAGCTTGCCTTGTGCTTAAACAAGAGGGTCTATTGTGGTTGTGGTTCAGACACTCGTTTGTCCCACCTGAGTACCAAAGTGAATTAAGCTAAACTGGATAAATGCCACTTTAATTCTGAATAACATCATCCACACATGCGTCTGACGAAGTGGGTATTCACCCACGAAAGCTTATGCTCCAATGTTTCTGTTAGTCTATAAGGTGCCACAGGACTCTTTGTTGCTTTTATCATCCACACTAGGATTTAATGTGGTTTAACTAATCCACTTCAAATTCAACCTTTTTGTTAATTTGGATTAATTCTCCAGGATGCTCCTGTGTAGACAAGCCCTTAGTTCCAGTGGCTTATGATTTTGTCCCATGTCTTAATATGTGTTTGAACAGCACCTAGCACATAATGGGAGCTACCAGGATACAAATAATAATAGTATGTGAGTTTGAGTAAGTTGATTGTTATTATCACTCATTCACATCATTTTCTGATGATAAGAATTCATTCATCTGTTTGAACCCACCTCAGTCATTTTACAGAATTCCAGTGCAAAGCAACTGTCTGATCTCCAAGAGCAGCATAAAACATGCACACCCAAGACATACGGGGGAAGGGGTAACTCAGTGGTTTGATTATTGGCCTGCTCAACCTAGGGATGTGAGTTCAATCCTTGACGGGGCCACTTAGGGATCTGGGGCAAAAATCAGAACTTGGTTCTCCTGGTGAAGGCAGTGGGCTGGACTCAACCTTTCAAGGTCCCTTCCAGTTCTATGAGATAGGTATATCGCCATATATTAGGGGGAGGGATAGCTCAGTGGTTTGAGCATTGGCCTGCTAAACCAAGGGTTGCGAGTTCAGTCCTTGACAGGGCCATTTAGGGATCTGGGGCAAAAATCTGTTTGGAGATTGTTTCTGCTTTGAGCAGCAGGTTGGACTAGATGACCTCCTGAGGTCCCTTCCAACCGTGATATTCTGTTATACTAATCAATTGGCACAATCTGGTATGATTAATACAGGGCCTTTCCCCTTCCACTGCATGGAAATGGGCTTCATATTGGTATCCTGCTACACTAGAACAAAATCCATATTTATCTTTTGTTACTGTTTCATTTTCAGTATATGCATTAAATCTCACTGCATTGCTCTCCAGAGTTCCAGGCTCATACTTTTTGAGAGAGGGCTTCCTGGTCACACTTCCACGAGGTTCTGAATAAGCTGTTGTCCAATTTCTCATCTAGTAGGTGTTTTATTGCTGACTCAACAAAAACTGTTTGATTCTTTCAGTGATGACAAGGTGGTAGAAGAGCAGCCAGAGGAAGAGGAGGAAGTAACGGACGTGGAGGACGACGATGCTGATGATGATGACGATGATGGTGATGAGATTGAAGAAGAGGCAGAGGAACAGTACGAAGAGGCTACGGAAAGAACTACTAGCATTGCTACCACAACCACCACTACTACCGAATCGGTAGAAGAGGTTGTTAAAGGTAAATTAATGTTTGTTTAGATTGGGGTCTGTGGAATTGATCTTACTGGTGTGTATTTGCCCTTTACTGCTAAAAATGTTCCAAACAGCAAAATATCCTAAGTTGCTACATCATAATGCTTTGTCTTTATATGATTTGCAAGTTTTTTTCCTTTTATATCTAATCTTAGGATACGTGGATAGTGATTGCCACATATTTTATTGAGATTATTTTCACAAACAGCATAGTAAACTACATGAGAAGAAACTGTGTTGTATGCTGGTAAACCAGTTATTGTGAAAGAAAAGGGAATGTTGGTATCAAGTGGAAAAGATGTGGTAGAAAGCACTATTAGGTAGGACATTGTCTTACATTAACATTTTCTGGTTAGCTGTTTTATTCAGATTCTTGGATTTTTTAAACCCAGCATTTCTCAATAATAAGCAAATAATTAAATTTAAAAAATCCTATAGTTGACCTAGTGTTTGGGTTAAAGATTACAAATAATTATAAAGTATGTTTGTTGTCTATGGGGTAAAAACAAACAAATAACATAAATGGGGTAAAATAGATTTTAAAATATGCTCCATTTGTATACTCTATATGGTGTCATTAAAGCAATTTAATTTTTTTTTATACATTTGAATATTAGCCTACTCATAGGCAATTCGACAGTCCAAATCATGGTAGATTTTTTTTTTCTGTTCCTCTTCCCTTGTACAATTTATTCTTTAAAGGAGCTCTTCCTAGATTTCAATATGATTTGGAACTATTCTGTATGGTGTAATATTTATATAATCTAGATATTAGTTTTCTATATTGCTCATCTCCCTGGTAGCATTGTACTTATCAAATGTCTTTATGATGATCTTCTACCTCCTAAGAAATGATACACAGATAAAAGCCAGGACAAAGCATAAAAGGAGCTAAGTTCCTATGAGTTAAAATGGAAGGAGTTGAAACTTAAAACATTCAGAGACAAAATGACCATGAAATTGTTGTAGTGGAACTAACGCGGACATTTCAGTCCTGATTCCCTTAGTCCTTTCCTGCTGCTATTGGAATTGAGGGACACAGACCCTTGCAACTTAAAAGTGTACGCAAACCCACACTGACTTTCCTATCCCTTCCCTGTGGCAGGGTTGTTCTGCGCTGTTGGCTGATGTTCGTTGTTTGGTGATAGGGAGAACAGCACAGGATCGATCTTAGCTATGATTTTCATTCCATGATGAAATATGCATATAATTGAATGGAATTACCCTATATACTCATTTATTAGCCCGTTCATTTATAAGCTGACCCCCCAAGATGGTTAGGTAAAAATAGCAAAAACGGTGTGACCCTTTCATAAGCCGACCCTATATTTGTGGGGTTGGCAAACTTTTTAGCACCTAGCCTGTCAGGGTAAGCCATGGGCGGGTGGGGACATTTCGTTTACTTGGAGTATCTGCAGGCATGGAGCCCCTCAGCTCCCTGTGGCCATGGTTCGCCATTCTCAGCCAATGGGTGCTGCGGGAAGTGGCGCCACTTCCCACAGCTCCCATTGGCTGGGAACGGCAAACTGCGGCCACAGGGAGCTGAGGGATTGCATGCCTGCAGATGCTCCAGGTAAAGAAAACAACAGTGTATTAGATATTCAGTTCAATGATTCCATAGAGTTTAAAATCATCAAATTTTGGTATAGACCTGTTTATAAGCTGACCCCTGCTCTTTGATGCATCATTTTTTACCTAAAAATATTCGGCTTATGAATGAGTATATACGGTAAGTAGCTAATCTGGAAAGAGTGCGGTTCCTTTATTAACATTTTCTGTCCTTTATTTTTCTCCCTGTTTCAGGTGAGTGCTATGATCAAATGAATTGATGTTTGAGTAAAATTGGTTTGCAAGGGCTTCCTTCTTAGGCAGAAAAAACTCTTATTTATCTGAATTCTGTCTCTTGATTCTTTGATTCAGTCACTGGAGAACCAGTGTGAGACGAAAGTAAAAATCCCAGTTTAAATTTTTTAACTACTTAACTGTATTTCCATATGTGAGCTCTTATTGCCCAGGGATGAAACACCTTGTCCTCACTGGTAAATGAAAATTAAAAAAGATATACTTCAGTTTAATGGGATTTGAGATGAGTGGAAATGAGAACAAATTAGGTACACCATGTCTTTTACCAAAGCTGAAATTTCAAAGAGGTTAAGATGTTCAGTCTTCAGGGAACTACAATGTTTAGTGTGAAAATAAACTACAAAAAAGGTGAAGCAACACATTGAATTTATATAAAAATAGACTGTAACATATAAACATTGACATTCAGTGGTGCTGGTTTTAAGAAGCTAAAGAGAATCGTCTTTAGTTTTTGCATGTAAAATTGGTAAAATGCATGCAGTGCCATGAAGGCAAGAGTTTGGCTGCAGACAAGTCTAGTGTAATCAGGCTCGATGCCAGATTCCCTGTGCAGCTCTCCTGAGGCACCTCAGCCCATCTGACCTTCAGCATCTTCATCTCTCTTGATACTTGTACCAAATTATTTGCATATACATGGCTATCCCTGATTATTTTGTTGAGATGACTAAACTTTCATTGTCGAATTTTGCCACAGCTGCTTCTGCAGCTCTAATGACAGAGTTGTCTTCCTGGGACAACAAGCTAATAGACTGGTCCACAGACCAATAAGTGGTGGTCTCTAGAGAGCTGGCTTTTCTCATGGTATATATTCATCTTCTTGTTTCCACTGGTAAAATTCATTGAAAGAAGCTAAAAATACATTAGGAAATTAATCAGTTACTGTAAGATGTTGATGGTTGACACAGCGATGTTATTCTGTCGCACATGGGAGGAGAGCTGATCTTCATGATTGCAAATAGGAAGTGGGGAGGATCTGTGAGACTTTCTCTATTAAGATGTGGTCCATGCTAAGGAAGATGTTTGAGAACCCTTGTAGATAGGGCTTCTTTGCCATGGGTGGCTGACTATCTTTAACCCATTTGGGTTACAAATAAAACTAAGATCACTTTTCCAAAGGGTTAGGGCAATGAAGTTTATACAGTGTATTTACTCCTGGGGGAAATCTGTGCCAAATAATTCTTTGCCAAAAAATTAAAAACTCTACACACCGTATTTTAATGTTCTGCATATCTTCTTTGTCAAAATAACACAATATAATAATACCAATTTTAGGGGAGGTTGGTAATTTATTTCAAAATACCTGTCAGTAAGTATGTCTGTAACAATACAGAGCATGCTGGAAAGCAGCTTCTGCCCTCTCTCTATACACGGCTGGCTGCTCTGGCTCTGAGCTGGCTTCCCTCTCTTCTGGTGCCATAGCAGTCCTGATGGGCAAAAGGTGTAACTGCAGCACCTCCCTGGCAATGTATTATTCTGCGGGATTAGGGTGTGTGAGATCTGCAGGGGACATGAATTCTGCATGTATGCCAGGGTGCAGAATTCCCCCAGGAGTAAATGCTCTCCCTGCTGATTGCACATCCAATTTCTTCTTTATACTTTCTGGAGACATAATCATTAAAGAATGTGGGAAGAAGTTCTTCATGTTTTATACGAGTTATCTTTCCTATGTCAGATCAGTGAAAGCTTGTTTTCTTCTCAGACTATAAATTAAACTATCCTGATAACGGGTGACGAAAAGCCCAAGCAAGTAAATGGACTGACTCCCATTAACGCCAATGGGCATTGGATCAAACCCTAAATAAATAAAGCATGTACCGAAACTGAAGCTAGATCGTGAAGACATTCATGATGTCTGCTGTAGTTTCAACATGTCATGCTGTTTCTTATTCCTAAGCATGTTTTAACTAGTAGTGACCAAAGTATCCATAGCAAAACAGCTCACAAATATATTTCCAGTCATCAGGAGAACAACAATTTTAGTCTTATCTGGAAAATGCCAGATAGCATGAAAGTTCTCTTGAGCCAATAGCTGACACAATAAAGGTGCTTCAGTTACCTAGCCAGCAGTACACAAGGGAGTGATGTGGCCAGCGTCATGTCTGCAGGCCTATGACTGCCCTAACGCAATGGATCAGGTACCCATTTTGCATCTGGGTGAACTGGAAGTGGCTTTTCAGGGAGAGATTGAGTAAGAATCAAACCCACAGCTATCAGGATTATCATGGGGTGCCTAAACCGCTCAGCCACTACACCTTGACAGATGGCAAACTGTTATTTCATGTCCTGTGGCAAATATGTTTTTTAGCGGGTTTTTCTTTATTAAAGAGAGTATAGGAAGGATGGTTTTGGTGAATTCCTTTCCATTATCCTAGCACAATACTTAGTGATATGCACATGCCTTTGTCTGACAAGGGCGTGTATGCTATAGGTTTTCAGATAGATTGAACACCGGAATCAGGAGTCCAGGATTCTATATATATCTGTGCCACTAACTGGTTATCAATTTGTAAGTCTGTCTGAGGGAGCTGTGTACCTTGACTGGTGGGCTTGAGGTCACAGGCTCTAGGGAACCCAGAAGTCAGCCCTTTTCCGTTCTATATTTCCCACCCCCATATGCTGGGAGATGTTATCCCTGAATTTGTATTCTTAAAGCTGAGTGACTGATTTCTGCAGAGTGCAAGAATGCAGGCACTTCACCCAACCTGCATACCAAACAGGGGAAGTAACTTCGAAGACTAGTCATAACTAGCAGATCAGCTCTGGTTCTGCTGACATCACAGCCTTAATACACTATAAACTGTTTCAGAACCAGAAAAAGATGCTGACATATCGAGGTCCGGGAGAGTTTTTGCTAGGATTGACTGAATCATGTAGAAACTCTGTTCTCCCATGATATGTAATTGTTTGTGATTCCATTTCTGTTCTCCTTCAGCATGGCTGTTGATAAGCAACATTGTTCCTCTCTACCCTTACATCAAAGAAAAAGCAATTAGATCTTGTTTTGAGTTTAATGCTTCCTGTCAATATATCGGTCAATTAGAGCTTTTTTTAAAGGCAAGCATCAGGGCCAACACAGCAACCTGTTGAACATTTGGCAGCTTGCACGCACACCATTCAGCAGATGTGGAGAATTCAGCAAAGGCTTGACCACCTGGTTTTCGTAGCGTTGCCAGTTAGCAATGATTTTACCATCCCTTAATTCAAACAGATTTGTTTAAATATTTAGGAAAGAATTGAAGTGGTGCTGCTTGATGTGGCATTTTGAATGTGTTTGTAACCTGCCGTTGCACATGGGAATCTGAACCAGCTTTCTAGCAAAAGAAAAGTGACATACGTTAGGTATGGCAGCTGTTAGCCTTATTTCTCTACCGTATCTTGTTTGCTATTCCCTTATACATTTCATAGATTCTTCCAATCCATTCAGTGACAGTTGCTTCCTATTACAAGGCAAGTTATTTAGCTTGTTATAAGGAAGTGCCGGTCCTGTCTATTGCAGGCTTTGATATAGTATTGGAGTATTAATGCTTTGTTCAAAATCAGGTCTGCTTTAGCCCACATTGACTTAATTGCTTTTCCTCCTTTTCTTCTATGAAATGTTATTACCTTGGTTTAAGCATCAGAACGTTTTATGTTTTTCTTCACCTAACTTAGGGTGAACTTGATTGGTCACCTGCTTGGGTGAAAGAATTTGAAAAGAGATAATAGACGCTCATATTGCATTTTAAGAAATACCTAGACATTTGCACAATAGTGTCAAATGTTATAACTATCTTTCTGTCAATTGACAAAAAGCATCTGTGATTTTCCTTACTCTTATGAATGTTAATACGCTCAGTCTAGCCTTGGTTGTAGAGAACCATGTATTAGTACATTTTGATTAGTACAACTATGAATTTAATTGGATGTTTTGATTTAAAATTCAGTTGTCCCTCCATAAAAGGACATCTTTAAGTTGTCTTACATCAAATGAAATCTTTTTCACTGTTAACCAGGACTGCTGAATCATAAAAGAACATGTTTTTTAATTAAAATTCTGGGCCAAGGACAAACATATTGGAATACTTTATAGAGCAGTTCTGCTGTTTTACATACGGGTGAAAATTTCATTATGATCTGTGCTATACTTACTGAATTCTGTCCTCTGCTAATCTGACTCTCCAACAGAAAATATCATTTTAATGTACTGAAACTGTAACTATCTAAAGCTTTGGTTTTATTTACTAATCTGTTTAATATTATCCTACATTATCATCATCTGTGGGGATAAGTCTTTTGGATGAGTGAAATGTATTTCTGTGCTAACCTTCTCAGTCAATGTGTCTGCTCTGTTAATAAAATCATAGTGTTATGGGAAAGCTGCATCTCTTCTAAAACATACATAGAATGTGGAATTTTGTTGATCTGGTCTTACGTTCAAGCTGTCCTTTCTTTGCCACTTGACATCTTGGTTCTGAATGAAGTTACTCTTCACACAAATAAAATTAAAATATGTTTTATTCTTTTCTTATACACTGGAATTGGAAGGCTTTGTAATTTAAGGCACAGTATACAACTATATTTTATTTATGCCCCAATTATTCCCTACGAGTAGGCTCCACATCAACATTAGAGAGAGAGATTCAATCTTAACTAGCAATTACAATTCTAAGATATTTAACTCTTTTAAAGAATTATTCTTTGGCATTGCATTTACAACTAATCGTTCAGCCTTTTTTTAAAAAAAAAATCTCTCTAGAAAGTATCAGTGCTGTTGTGTAGCTAATGCATAGGCTTTATTCCCAGAGCTGGTGCCAGCTCCACAGCTGCCTCCTGCTGAATTCCAAAAACCTCTTAAGTAATTAGTTTTTGTCTTTGAACGTTCAAATTAAAATTTGGCTGCTGGTATCAGGGATATATTCAGAATGAATAATTTCTTCTTTAAATATTCCCTTGGGAACAATCCACATAATAGAACAGTAGTGTAGATTTTTGACTAAGGAAAGTGTAAGTACAAACAAAATCAACAAAGGAGTAAACTTTATTTAAAACATAGTTCTGTATCTCTGAAGTAGTTACATACTGGAAAGTAATGCTCCTGATGTATATCTTGGTACATCCATGATAGAGGTGTACAAATAATCCAAATTAAGGGAATGGCCAAAGTACTGATTGGAATCCTAAATTGTAGTGCCTGATGATGTTGAGCAGACACTATGATGATACATTTGCTAGGGCGATTTGATTCTTTTGCCCATTTTGTTACATTAATCATCTACACTGCAGTTTTATAGTGGAATATAGATTCTAACATTTATTTTATTTTACACCTTATAAAATTACAAAAAATTACAGCCCCAGGTCATCAAACACATGCTTAAGTAAATCCCTACTCACCAGAGTGCTTAAGCATGCATTTAATTTTAAGCCCATGCTAAAGTGCTTTGCTGAATCTGGATCTACATGAATACAACCTAAAGGTTGCACAGATAGCCCCTGAAATAGACTCATAATATTTAAATTGCTTGTATCTGCAATAACTTGTCTTTTTCAAACACTGTGGCATATTTTATTGTATGCGCTTTCCATTTTATGACATAAATAGTAATATGAAGCTGAACATTCAGAGGATAGTCTTGGAGATAAAGCATAGTATTGGGAGTCAAGAAATTTGGGTTTTGTTCCCTTTCTCTGTCAAATACTTTCTGGGTGCAAGTCACCTAACTTCACTATGAAACTGTGACTTGGCTGCATCATAGGGCTATTCTTAGGGTGAATTTTACATATCTCTAAAGAAGAGCATTGAGATTCTCAGATGGAAGGTGCTGTAGAATGTCAAAGTGTTGATGTCATAGGAAAAATATTGGAAAATGCTGGATAGTTACAATAGAGCAAAGCTATGGAACCTTAACTTTACTTTTCCTGATTGTTAATCAATTTAATTGTATGGATCTTTGAGATTTCCAAAGGCACTAAGTGGAGTTAGAAACTTCGTTCCCCTGGAAGCCAGTTGGTTGTCTAATTCCCATTTTTGTCTTTGAAAATATCCACTGTATTTCTTTAGAGTTCATTCCCTAGATTTTTTCAAGAGTGAAACAGGCTGCACACACATTTCAGTGTGCTCAGATCCTGTTAAGTCATCTTTAAAACATTTAAGGTGGAATAGGCCCTTAAGATGAGAAAATAAGAACTGGTCAGAAAAGTGAATGTTTTCCTATGAGAAATTTCATTTGAAATTTTTCAGTTGAGCTTTAAACATTTAGCACAAATTTTCTGGAGGGATTAGCTACAGGAAACACTCATTTTTGTGCAACAGCAACACATTGGAAATTTTGAATACCAAAGGTGGATTGTTTGAGAAAGTGTGAGCGTGTGAAAACAGCAGGCTAGAACTTGAACTGTTCAGAAATCTTAGCTATAACAAACACTACACAAAACTCTCTGTTTAATTAGCTTTGCTTTCTTGCAGCCAAAGGCAAAGAATTGCTTCAGTTCTTAATCAGTTCTCAGAAACAAGATTAAAAGATGAAAGTTAGCATTTTGCCACAGTGTAATTTAATTTTTCTAGTTATCACAGATAATTTGTTCCCAGTGTGGCCTAACTCGTGAGTCTTCCTTTGTATTTTGGGGAGGGAATTAAATGCAAAGAATATTTTTAATTCTAAATGACATGATTGTACAATATGTCTTCTCTGCTGCTAACTGTGAGCGTACCATCATGCTCAGATGATGGGATAAATCTTCACTAGCTCTCTGCACCCATTCAAGAGACTTAGGTTCTAAGGCACTACCCTTCTGTCTTACAAGGATTATGTGTACCATGGGTTTCAGCAAGGGAGGAAAAGCTACTCTTCTTCCTTCCCAGTACAGATGACAAGGACAAGCAGAGGGGAGACCAAGAGGGATATTGACTCTAAATTACAGTCTGCTGCCTTGATCATGGCCAGTCATAAAGTGACGATCTAGCCTCATGTTTGTATCCTGCATTGTTATTAATCTCTAGGTGTTGAATTCTCCTCTCATCCCCACACAGCAGATCTATGTTCTGATATTCCAGTCTCCTGGCAATGCAACACCATCCATGCAAGGTGTCAAGACCTACGATGTAGAGCTGAGAGGGGGATTTTGCTCTGTGGTAGCACCAACTTCGCCATAGGGAGGGGAAGGGAAGTCCTGACTTCTTGCCCTGCATTAAGTTCAAGTAGGGAGTCTGATTTAATTTCGTGATTAAGTAGTCACTCTTTAAAGGGCTGTATTTCCCATTTTCATGCAAACTGATTCCACTGAAAGGCTCCAAAAGATTAACTCTTAAACTCAACGGCACTTTTTTTTAGTGCCAGTCAAATGAATGCTTAATATGTATAAATATCTGTAGTGCCTCAAGATTTGATTCCTGATTATCATTGCCATTATTTCACTGATGGGTTATCATCATCTTTTTTCCACATTCTGTAGATAGCAAAAATATACAGGGTACTAAAAGTCATTGCTTTTATTGTTCTTGTGTGTGAGACATTTAGGGATTGACCCCACTTTCCGGGGGATCAACCTGCCTTAGAGAGCAAGGGCAGATCTACACTGTTGGGCTAAGTTGACCTAAGTTATGCAGCTCCAGCTCCATGGATAACATAGCTGGAGTCGACGTACCTTAGGTCGACTTACTGCAGTACCTACACCGTGCTGGTTCGATGGGAGAGCAATCGGCAGTCGATTTAGCAGGTCTTCATTAGACTCGCTCAATTGACCCAGTGGATCGATCGCCGCTGTAAGTGGAGCAAGCCTAGAGATTAAAAAGGAAATACTAAAGTGAGTCTATGGAACTTTCACATACTGATAAGAGTGTGTGAAATATAAAACGATAAAATAACTTACCCTTCATAACAAAATTTAGATGTATCAAGGGAATCCGAGAAGGCATTTGCTTCTTTATATGTTGAGGTTGACTGACAGTTGCATTTACTGAATTAGTTTTTAAAAGAACAACAAATTGCTGAGACCCTGTGTTCTTGAAATTTGGTATTCTTTCAGTAAAACTTGTCATGATTATACCTGTTTCTTTAATGTCAATCACTCTTCCAGTGATTAATTTTTAAAATTAAATTTGTGGACTTCCTTCATGTATTGAAAGCCAGGCAAAGTTACATTGTGTGTTGACTATAACTACATTGCATAAAAATCAAGCAAGAGTAACTGTTATGGAAAACCCTGTGTACTATTAATGACACCTGTCCGGGATTTTAAAAGTAAAAAGCTAACTCTCCTCTACCATAACTTTTCATTCATTCTACAAACAAAACTGTGTAAGTGCCTAATATAGGTTGATGTGTATAGGTAAAGCTTTGTGCTGGATCAATCATAAATGTTTTACAGTAAATAATTATTGATGTAAATGTACACATGTTGATTACTGACAGTAATTTGATATAAAATGCATGCTGCAGAAAAGAGGTGGGAAGGGTTATATGCTAACAGAGATGAACCAAACAGGCTATCAGGAAAGAGGCTGTGAAGCAGCCAGTGAGACTCCCCAAATCTGGGCTAATGCCAGTGAGAGCCTTTCAGGGGTGATGAGTGTGTGGAGATTTCCAGTGCTACATACGCTGGCAGGTGTTGAGGTGACCAAGGGGGAGACCCCATTTCAATAGTAAGGAGTCATCCTTCCACAAAATTAAGACTTGTGAAGTAATGTCAGAAATAGTTGTAGATAAGTTACCAGTTATCTGCCATTATTTTGAACCCATGTCTGCTGGAAGCATAGAGGGGGAAGTACTGGTGTTTCATGTTCTACAATTTTTTGCAAATGATATACAGGATGCTGAGTGTGAACGTTGTTTTTCCTGTTTGGAACATTATTGGTAAAGGGTTATATATGTACCCAGGTGGTGGGCTGAATTCCAATTTAAGGACTTTTTATTCTTTGATCTTAATTTGTACAACTCAGTTCCCCACAGATTTCAATGCAAATGCAGTGACTGGTCTAGCTCCCACTGAAAACTGAGAAACACAAATCATGATATATGTTCAACGCAGATTTCGTACTGTCATCTGATATGTTAAGTAAGGAGGAAAATCAGCCCTCTTCACAAAGCCAGCGCACCATTTAAATCTTATTTTGAGGGCTTTTATGGATTTAAGTGGTATATAAGCCTTGCGCTGAGCCTCTAAACTTGAGGGAGTTTCAACCAAAATGATTGTGTATGTGTATGGAAGGAATTTTACTCCCTGTATCATTTATATAGATCCTCTTTACAAGCCAAGAAATCTCAGTATTTTAGATGTATTTTTTAATAGTTTGTTGTGTAGATATTTCCTGCGATCAAGAGTTTTTCCAAAGACAATTATTCAAACTTCCTCATGGGCAAAACTCCGATTAAGGGCTTGTCCACACACAAAGGTTGTACCGCTTTAACTGTACCAGTATAGTTATAGTGATACAGCATCCCTCAAGTGGATACTGATAAGAGATGGGGAACCATAAGACAATTTTATCCAGTATAACTATGTCCACAATAGGGGCTATACCAGTATAACTCTTTCAGTAAATAATCACACCACTACCCAAAATAGATATACAAGTACAAAAGTTGTGTGTAGAGCAGAAGGGATTTAGTTGTGTTTAATCCAGATGAGAATACATTGTATTAGAGACTATTTATAGATAATGAGTTAAAGTGTAGTAATTGAATTGCTTTGTGAAAGAGAGAGAAGCTTCCTTGATGCATCCATTTTCTAGCCAATGTGCAAGAGTTAGAACATGTAAGTAAACTTGTGTAGATGAAAAGCAAGACAATACCATTTTCATGCTAAATGTAGTTCCTCCACATCTCCTATAATTAGAGGTGTGCTCTGAACAAGCTGAGACTGGTCCTTGCCGAGCAATGATCTCCCGCTGGTACTATGATGTGACTGAACGAAAGTGTGCACCATTCTTTTACGGCGGATGTGGTGGGAACCGAAACAACTTTGACTCTGAGGAATACTGCATGGCAGTCTGTGGCAGCGTCAGTAAGTGGACCTCTCAAGCCTGTAGCAGTCTTTCTCTCTCTTGCCACTGACTCTGCTGTTTGTAACAGATTTCTTTTCTGATCCTTGGGATGGGCCTGTGCTATCACTAACCATATTTCTGTCAAGATGTTATAATTGCCCATGTTCTATAGAGTGTGTTTACTCATTAATGTCTGTCTTTCTAATCCAGCATGACAGTGGATGACTTCTATGTTGTAGATGCAATAGTCTTGCAACTTGGTAATGAAAATTTTGTCCTAACATTTCTATCAACAAGGCAGTATACAGCTACAGTGTTTCATATAGGTCTTTCTGTAAAAGTATATTTACATTTTTGTGTCTGTGTGTTTGTCTTCATGTATGTATTATGCATGTGCAAAAAAAACCCTCAAAACCAAATCTATACCCAGTTGTTAGTGAAGCTTTAAGTTATAATATCTAATCCATGAAAATGCTGTTTTATATTGTATTTCCTTACTTGAGTTCCTATTTTATCAAAGCAACACAAACAAATCAAAATGTGATGATATTTGTTTCCACACTTAAATATTAAGCATTCACTTCTTTCCTTTGGACGCTGGCTGTTAGAGTGTGTGTGTAAATAAGTAACTTGGAAATATATATTTGTACAGGAAAAGAAGAAACAGATTTGCCGTTTGAGGTTTAGGTCTTCAAGTGTGATGATGCACATTAATATGAATTAATTGCTACCTATTTTATGTTTAATAACCGTATATTTTAATGATTGACTTTCATGGAGAAGGAATACTCGCTCCTGAGTCTTCCGTTTGTGAAGTGTTGCTCTCCCCCACTGGGGAATACTGAAGCTAATAAATCAAAGATTTAATCTGGGTGTGTTTTGACTTGTGAGCCTCTTGTACTGTCCCTTTTCCTCTGCCTGAGGGCTGTCCATAGATGATGTAACATATGTTTTGGTAATTTTCAAGGCCCACCTACCCCTTGTAACACTGAAACAAGCATCCAAAATCAAGGACCCTCTACCCCCAATATGTTCCATAATTTATGGATAGCCCCCTGTCTGCTTTATTCATAGGAATTATATCCTCCGTTTACAAATGAAATATACAAGAATGATTGCATATTTCAATATTCAGTCTGCTCACTAGAAAAGAGCAGTGCAGCCAGACTGGCAGGAACCCACCATCACTTAATTTTGTAGAACATCCTATGAATGGTGTCCAGAAAAGCTTTAAATAATACAAAAGTGAGAGTGTGTGTGAGTGAGTTTGGGGGTGGAAAGTGGCATGAGGTGTAGGCAAGCAAGAAAAAGGGATTTTGCAGGATGGGTTTTTCAAAACATTTGGGGAGTTGGAGAGGGATTCAGATAAAAGCTGCAGAGGAGGAGTCCACGCCAGCAATGGCAAGATTATATGGAAGGACATGGAGGAGGCAGGTGCCGGAGAAGTGGGATAGGAGTAGTAGAAAGAGAGAAGAATTATGAGTACTTATCAAAAAAGAATTAAAATGCAGTTTTGAACCAAGTCCTGAACTGAATAAGACATTAATGGAGTCTCTGAGGACGAGTGATGTGCTTGTAGTTTTGTATTTGTATGTTCCATGCTGGTGCCAGGAAAAGCTGGGAGTTGGGAAGCCCGTGGAGAGTTGCCATGTGGGGGTGGGGAAGAGGGGAGATTGAACTCAGGGCTTGCCTCTCCCAGCATTATGGACATCATGCAGAGAAGCCACCGTGGCAATGGGAGGACAGAAAGAGTGAGCAAATCCCCTCTGCCAACACCATTCAGCTGCTAGGGAGAGGCAAGGACAGAGAAAGCTAATTTGTAGCAAGGTGTCTAATTCAGACCACACCCCTGCCAGGATGTTTCCATGCACAGTAGGGTAAAATGGCTGCGACCTTGTGCCCAGTTCAAAGAAGCAGCCCATGTAACTAGCAGCATCTTCTGTCAGTGCTCCTCTCCCGCCACAGATGAATTTCTTCTTTCGGCTCCAGGAGCACCAGAACCTGTGTAGGAGTGGGGAGCTGCCCCCAGCTGGCATGGAACTGTGGCCCTGCTCCTCCTCCTCCTTCCCCTCAAGGCCCCGCCCCCTGGCCAGGCCAGAAGCCAGAGCTAAGTCATGGTAAGAGCTGCCCAGGAAGCCCAGGCTGCTGTGGGGAGTCCCAGACCCTCCACCTGCCCTGGACAGGGGCCAAGATGCCCAAGAGCAGCCCCTGGACCATGTCGCCATTCCCCCCAGAGCGTGCCGCCTAGGGCAGATGAAGTGTCTGGGGCTCCCCACAGTGTCCCAGGTTCCCTGGCCAGCATTTACCACGGCCCAGCTCTAGGCTTCTAACCTGGCTGGGGGAGTAGGGAGGGGGACCTTGAGGAGAAGAGGAGGAGCACGGGGCAGGGCCACATGGGGAGGGAGGTATGTTGAGGGGTCCAAATGTTCTTTGTGCCCAGGGCTCCAATAAATCTTAATCCTCCTCTGCTGTTGAGTATGCTCCTTTTCCCCTAGAAAAGTATTTCTGACTTTGAAACATTTAGCTTCAGGTAGCAGAGATGGAACCATGGTTTTATTTGATCATTACATGCATAGAGGGTGGACAGAGGGAGGAATAATTAAATATGTCAACACATGCAATCAAATATCATCAGTTTAAATGACAGTTAAGACTGAAGATGAGATGACCAAGATAGAAATTGTTCAAGGGAGAGATCTGAGAAACTGAGCCTTGTGGGACTCTGTAGAGGAAGGGTCTTGTTGCAGAAAAATAACTATAAGAAGTTAGTTTATTGAGTAGGAGCGAGGTACCATGATAGGAATGAACCTGACTCACCTACACAGGTTTAGAGATAATCCAGGAGCATCGATTATCCGTCGCAGCACGGAAGTTAAAGAAAAGGTATAGCTTTCTCCAATCACTGTCTAAATCTGATATTGCATCTACCACCATGATATCTGAGTGCCTTTGCCAGGAGAAGTTCATTAATTAGTTTCTTCTGCATAGTTAATGTGCAGCATGGTGAAATCCAAATTGAAAATGGCTGTAGGAATCATGTTGTGGGTTTGTTGTATGATTGGCCACTCAGCAGAGGATTTTGAAACTTGCCTACATTGATCTCTATTTTTTTTTTAAATCACTGTTTGCCTGCAGTTACTACATAGTAAAATATGAGATTCCACACTTTCCCCTGCCAGTTAGAGTGAAAAATAACATGGGCATCTTTTTGGCAAATGCTGAGCTTTTCATGGTAAACATTGCACATCTCAGCCTTACTGTGAGACCAGAGAGATTTTGTGGGATCAGGAAAATACTGTTATAAACACATTTCACTTTACGCCTTTAGAATGTTGTGGTAGGTACCAGTCTTGCAAGCAGGTGGATCTCTGTGTCCAAACCCTTTCGACTGCACTGGGGCTCTGTGCAGGCCAAAGTCTGTCCATATGGCATAGCTTGCAGAATGGGGTCTTAGTTTCATACCTAAAGCTTCTAATTACAATTTATATTTCTGGTTTAAGCAACCTTGTCAACTGGAGTATAGGGAAAGATGCTGTTGGTTGAAAGTGCAAATAAATTAAATCTGTGCTGTGATCTTAAAATTATTTCTATAATATCCTGAAATAATCATGTATATTTGGGTAGAGTTTGAACATTTAGCAACCCAAGAGGCATCTATGACTGAAGAGAAAATGTTTGAATATTTGGTCTCTTTTATGAGACCATCTGAAAAAGATGGTAGAATTCAAGCTCAGAGTATTGGTAATAGAATGTGGAGCCTTTCCTCTCTAGGTTACCTGGTAGAATCCAGCACAGGTCAGTCATGGCAGAAAGCTGTCTGCTTGTTCCGTGAACTAAATGGAGTGAGTTGACTCTAGTCCATTTGCAAGTGAGCAGGTGTCCACATAAAAGAACACCCACCAACACAATTGGTGACCATGTCCATGGTCTTTGAAGAGAGGCCATGGATTAAATGGGACTGGCGACTACCCTCCACCCTCAGATTTCTCAAGTTAGATCAGGTTTACACCTCACTGACAGGAAAGCATGGAGAAGTTTTTCCTATCGTTGTCTATACTCTGCCTGTTCTGTGGATAAAAGGCTTGTATCTCTAGAATGGTTAACCTACAAATTTTTGCACAGTGCTTTAAAAGAGAGAGAGAGGAATCGGTGTGGTTCTAAAATAAATTGATCAATAAATCTAATCCATTAGGAAAATAATTTTCTCTCTCTCTTAAACAAAAAAAAAAACAAAAAAAACCCCATGGAGTTTATAATGGACACATGCTTTCCTGGGTTTCTATTTATAATATAGTTTTAGTTCAGTGAAGACAGCGAATTCCCATTTGGGAATTCTGAGAAGGCTTTTTTTGGTGGGGAGGGAGAAAATCCAATCTGGTGTTCCATAATGCAGATTTGATGCCTGAAGATTTTTTTAAAATGAGAAATATTTCAGAATTGAGGTTTTATAAGGGTCAGTTGTGCGTTGTCTTTTTCTGTGTGTAAATTCACTGCTCATAAAAGTTCTCTAATTGACAGCCCTAGAAACTGAAGTCTGAATTCGTTATCCACAGTTGGGTGACCAGATTTTCAGACTTGGATACTCAATTCTTCCCTCCCCGTCCCTCTCCTGCAATCTACTCTCATTTTCTTTCTCCCTCTCTAACTCTCACCTTCCTATTTCCCCCTTGTTCTCTATGCTATACTCATGCACACTCACTCATTTACTCTGTCCTTCATTCTCATCCAGGCACGGGTTTTTGTTTTTCCCCCCAATGTTCTGTAAAAATTCATCTCTAGTGCAGGGTAGGATGTGTGCAGATGCCAAAGCAGACTGTTCAGCAGTTGCCTACCCATTCAGCTAAGCATCCATTAGGCTTATTGTTCAATCACAATGAGTTTGATTCCATATCAACCTGTTTCAACGTGCGGGGAGGGCTGGGTCAGAAGGATATGAGGATTCACTGAGAAGCCAGGATGTATGGCAGCTCTTGAGATGGGGCAAGTCTGAATGGAGAGAAGACCACACAGGACAAAACTGACAGAACTTGTGTGGGACTTGCAGAGGTGCAGGGCCACCCTCTCCATAGAGCAAGGCTAGCATTCTCTCTTCCCTTCCCCCACCCCCTCCACTACCCTGCTAATGTCCCTTAGCCTTCATCTGAGAGGACAACCTATGTTCTTCCAATCCTTAGCCTCTCTGTATATCATTGGTCTGCCAAGTGTACAGAGTTTTGTCAAAAAGACTTTTGTCTCCTGGGAACGGGCTCAGATTGCAAAACTCATGGTTTCATTCATCACTGAACTATGCTGGAATCGATCTATTAACCTAGAGGCTAAAGGTTTTAAATACCAATCACCAATTCTCTTAGCCTTCCAGAGCACGTGTACTCTCCATATTGATCATTATCAAGGATGTTCAATACAAAACATACACATTGTACAATGCAAGTTTAAGTACTTAAATTTCCACTATATTAGTATCCATTGTGACTTCAGAGGAGCCATTAGGATCTGTCAAAATTCAGATTAAATGACCTTGATGTGAATATCCATTGTCCAAATAGACCAGAGGAGCCAATTCTATATTTTCATCATACCATAAATTCACCAGTTATAGGATTTGGTTTATTGATTTCAGATTTTCTTTGTTTAAACTGTCCTTAAGACTACAACAGAAACACTTATTTAATATATATCCTTTCTGAATAACGTTAACAGTTGGACCCAACTCTTCAAAAGCAAAGAACTTCAGATTTGGGGCTTCTCCCTCTCCATTAGGTGTAATTATTTTAACAAAGATGGAATACAGTATAACAGGCTGTTATCAGGCCCTTGCAGTACTTCCAGCATTTGCAAGTTGGTGAGTTCAGAATATCGTTAAATCCTTAGGTCTATATTTCATTTGTTCTTGATTTTAATCCAAATATGTATGACATATATATTGTACAACCATGTTGTTATTGTTGCTAATTGTTCTTTTTTTGAAAATAGGTTTTGAAAAATTTTAATACATTGCATATCTTCTTTGTTCAAAGACGTAAGGGAGTCAAGATCACATTAACATATACATTTCCTTGCTCACTAAAAACTAGTTTTCTGATTGTTTATTTCTTAAGTAAAATGTAGGTGTCAGCTGTCAAATGTTATTTATTAGGGAAAATATCCACTGATATTTACCTCCAGTAATATTGACCAGTCTTACCAAGGCTGAATATTAGCATTAGCAAGGAAATCTCCATTTTCAATTAAACTGAATGGTCCCACCAGTTACTCTTAAAGAACGTTGCTTGCTGTGAAGATTTGCTTAATGCAGACTCTCTTTCAAACTCTGGATAATTTCATTTTGAGAAGACCCTGAGAGACTTAGGACATCGTAAGTCCTATTTCAAGAAATGGCATACCAACAATTTAGGCATATTCAGCAATACACCTCAGTATCATTTTTCTGGTGACACCATCAATTTCTAAAGAATTTATCATATCATTTGAAAAGGAAAAGATCTAGCTCCTGGGCTGGGCTGCTAAGACTGCCAAAACAATGGAAATAACTTACCCAGCTATCTCATTCATTTCAGTTGTGTAACTTCTAAAGTCTAATGATGATCATTTTGATTGTCGACATTAACTGTTCAATTGCTATACGTTTTAGAAGAAACATCCAGTCACTATGGGATTTTGGGTGGAGTGTACATTGAATAACATCCCCCCAATATATATTGAAAATAGTAAAATTAATCAACTTGCTAAATCTACATCAATTTAAGCAGTAACTGTATTTAGTAAGTGGTATATATTTTGGCTTTAAACTGTAATCTGAAGCAGATAAAATAAGTATCATCCAAATTCACGGTCCATTCTGGTCAATTTCATGGTCACAAGATTTTTAAAATAGTAAATTTCATTATTTCAGCTATTTAAATCTGAAATGTCATGCATGGTGTTGTAATTGTAGGGGTCCTGACCCAAAAAGGAGTTGTCGGGGGATCACAAAGGTTACTGTGGGGGGGGGTTGCGGTATGGCCCAGTGCAGGAGTAAGGGTGACATGGTATGGTATTGCCACACCTGCTTCTTGTGCTGCTGCTGGTGGGGCGCTGCCTTCAGAGCCAAGTGCCTGGCCAATAGCCGCCACTCTCCAGCTGCCCAGCTCTGAAGTCAGCACAGAAGCAAGGGTGGCAATACTGTGATGCCCCTGAAATAACCTTGTGATTCCCCCTGCAATTCCCTTTTGGGTCAGGACCTCCAATTTGAGAAACGCTGGCCTCCCCCATGAAATCTGTATAGGATAGGGTAAAAATACACAGAAGACGAGATTTCACGGGGGGGAGACAAGAATTCATGTGAATTTGGTAGGGCCCTAATTTTATTTTAAGGAACATCTGTTGAATAATTAAAATACAATATAAACCAAAGTATTTTATTTTCAACTCTACTATGCTATTATGCACCAGATGTAGATAGTCTAACATATATGTCTTAATCTGCTACTCTTCTCATAGGCTAATTTCACATTGATTTCAAAACTGGCATCAAACCATCAGTGTCTGTTGACAAGAGCGTATTTCTTAAAACACTTTGAATTTGTGCTCCTTATTGAAACTTCAAGAAAATTGTGTTACATCACATCACAATGCTATGTAGTATCTGGTTTAATATATCTTCAAATATAACACACATTGTAATCTATCCCTTTCAAGAATAAATGCTGAAAACCTGTAAAACAGCACTACCATAATTTTCTGTTCTCAGTAAATTTCTTGATACATTTGCTGTTTGTCTGGGATCTTTTGACATCCCTCTAATTAACAGGTAGTAAAATGTTTTGACAGCTAAATGTCCATGTCAACCTCCAGAGTATATTTAGCAGTAAGGAGTTGAAATATTTTGCTGCATTTATATAAACAGAGTGGGCAAAATATATGTAATTTTTAGTTAAAGAGCTAAAAGGCTCTTTCCATCTTATTTATCAGATGAGCGCTCCAGACAGATGGAGATCGGGTGACAGGCTTGAGGGCAGAAAACAAGCAAACGAGCAAGAACACATTTATCTGCCCTGGATGGCATTGCCCTTTCACTGTTCTTGAGTTTTATAGGGTAATTGGCAGGACTATAGCTATATAAAAGCAGCAGAGCTTGCAAGTTGCACCATCCAAGAAGTGCCTTTCTAACAATACAGAATGTGATGGGAAAGATTCATCACAGTCAGCCAGCTGCAGCCTTAACTCACCATAGCATTCCTGAGGGTGTAATTTAAGGTATAGAAGTCCAGCGCTAAAATTTTAAATCCCTAAAACCTAACAGTTTTTATAAATGAATCTCAGCTTGACATTGCAGCTCCGTGCTCCCCCTTGTGAGTGCGAAGTCTTCAGTTTGAATGAATAAATTTATTACAAATATATATTAAACCAGTCCCCAGGTATAATCTACCAAGAGCGATTATATTATCTAGACACTCTCTCTACTCTTAAGAGAGGGGTCAAACTGGCTCCGGGGCTTAGCTTAAGAAAAGTCTTCTGAGGCAGTTCTCTCTCCTGTGTGGATTGCCTGATGCTGCTGACTTCTGTTTCTCTGGCATGGGAAACAGACAGAACACGTGTCTTGATGAAGTTAAAGCCAGTTTTAGCAAGGTGAGACTCAGGGACAATCACAAGAATGTAGGTCTCTCTGTTGTAATTATTCAAGATTTGTCCTCCAATGAATCTTGTCTATACATTTATGTTTTTGTATATTACCTGCCATGGCTGTTTAGTCACAGTTGACTTATTGAGTATAAGTAATGAGTGTACATGGGACAAGCCATTTAAAAATATAATATAAGTTGGGGTCATGGCTTGTTCATATACGGAACAAGCATAGGGTATGAAACTTCAAAACTGATTCAGATTTTTTACTTTAGAATGCGCAATGGATGGATTAGTAGTATTCACAATAGCAACAATACAGAGAAGTGAATGTGCATAATGTTGTGGCAAGAGTTTGATCTAATGGTAGATTCAGACGTTAGTGATTTTAACAACATCCTTTACAACTTGTAGGAATTGACTTTGGCCAAGTTTCATGGCTAGAACAAATAGAAGCTTCTCAGATTCTGATCAATAATTTAGTTTGCCTGGAAATTTTCTACAAATAAGAATTTATTTTTCTGTATAAGAGATCAAAGATATTTTTATAGGGGTTTGTCCTTCCTTTAGTACTGTGGCAGCAGATAAATGCTTGAAGTACTTCTGCATTCTTCCCTTCTTAGTAGTAATCTCAAGATATTTAGCATAAGTGAGGGAGGATTTTGTATTTTACCATTTTTTCCCTAAATTGAGGCAATTTTTCTTTCCTTAATTCCCTTCCCAGTGTAGCCACTTTTTTATTAATATTATTATTATTTGTAGTACTTTAGTGCCTAGGAGCCCTGGTCGTGGCCAGAGTCTGTGGTGCAGAGGCCCGTTGGGGCTAACTGACAAAAGGTTCATTGTGCTCTGTAAGCAGCTCTGGCTCAGACCTGACAAACTCACTACACCTAATACACTGTTGTCATGGTATTTATCCATAAAAGGTAGCTAATGAAGTCTCTGCTGAAAGCTTGTAACTTATCTGTGCTCATAATCATTGTGAGATGTATGTACTGGTAGTATTTAAGGAATAATGTAACTATTGTAATTATTTAATTATGCCTTTATGGTCTTGGAGTAAAGGTTAGTCACCTGGTAACCATGTGTCTTGGTCATGACCCATTCAAGTGGGAGGGAGTGGTCATCCCACCTTGGCTGGCTGATTATCTAATGTATTGTTCAGTTGCCTACCCTTCCCCCATCCCCAAAGTAGGATTACCATTTGGCTGGTATTTGACAGGCCTGAGCAATATTTTTATGGATTTGCCAGCTGCCAGAAAAATTATTTACTCTACCGGGGGAGTTTTTTATGTGGATCTAAAGATTTGCATTATCATCACAATACACAGGGATATCTAAAGTCAAATGTTTCTATGTCCAGCTAAAGATGCTGCAGTGTTCCCATTTTTACAGTTTGGAAAGAAGATTGATAACATCATTTTATCTCTGTGTTATCTCTCTCGATACTGTGTAAGTAGCTGTTAAAGAGTGCAGGTGTTGTGGAGTTGCATTGTGGTTGGGGGTAGGAGTTGCGGTGGGCTTGCCTTGTGAGGGGGAGTGCTTTTTTTTTGCATTTCACAGGTGGTAATTGCAAATAATCAAAACCACATACAGATTAAAAGGAACACCATAACAGACAGAGATCACCCTGTCTGTGAATAAAGGCAAAAAACTGATTGAGTATATGACAGGGCAGACAAAGATACTCTGCATCCATTCACTGAGGAGCCATCTTGTTGAGCAGAAATGTTTTCCAAGAAAGAGTGGATCACGGTTCCTGTGAAGCCTGCAACAGACTGACCTGTGGGCGGGGGGGGTGAACTACTTTATTAAATAGGAAAGGTAACTATTAATAAGTGTAGACTTTAGTTCATGCTCTGTAATTCTTCTTCGAGTGCTTGCTCATATCCATTCCAATTAGGTGTGTGCGCGCCGCGTGCACGTTCGTCGGAGACTTTTTACCCTAGCAACACTCGGTGGGCCAGCAGGTCGCCCCCTGGAGTGGTGCCGGTATGGCGCCTGATATATACCCCTGCTGGCCCGCCCGCTCCTCAGTTCCTTCTTACCGCCCGTGTCGGTCGTTGGAACTGTGGAGCACGGCTAGCTGTTCTCCACCTCCCTAGCGTTTCACTCTTCTGCAGTCTAGTGTATATAGTTCAGTTATTATAGTAATAGTTGTAGTTATAAAGTTAAGTAAGTATAATTGGAAATAGTTATACTGAGGATCGGGGGTTCGCCCCTTTTTCCTCCCCGCGGTGCCGGGGCCCATGCCCGGTTCACCTGGCTTTAAGCCTTGCGCGGCCTGTCATCGGCCGATGTCAACAGGAGATCCGCACGACTCCTGCCTGAGGTGCCTAGGCGAGTCCCACCTTGTGGACAAGTGTCGGATCTGCAAGGCGTTCAAGCCCCGAACAAAGAAGGAGCGGGACAGTCGCCTGAAGCAGATCCTGATGGAGGCAGCGCTGACTCCCCCACCGTCGGCACCGACTCCGGCACCGGGACCAAGTGTCGCCTCCACTCCAGACCGCCCGGCACCGGCGAAGGCTCCAACATCCCGCTCGGCACCGGCCCGGCACCCTAGCCAGCACCGCTCCCTCTCCCCGAGGAGCAAAAAGCACAGGGCTCCTGCGGTGCCTGCAGCTGCACCACAGTCAAAGCGTGCCTCAAAACCTGACCGCCCGGCACTGTCATCCGCCGCGGCACCGAGTGTCGTCACACCGTTGACTCCGGCCCCTCAGAGACCGTTGAGTCCGATGCCTTTCAGCTCCCCAGTGAGGACCGAGGTCGAGCTTGTCGCCCCCTCCACGCCGGAGACCTTCTCAGCGGCACGCGACATCATCGCATTGACAGAGCCCGAGCTGCCCCAACCCCCGGCACCACCGGTGCGGGTTATCCAGTCGCTGGGCAAGCCCGCCATGGTACGACCGCATTCGCCGGGTACTACCGGGCATTGGTCCCGTTCCAAATCGAGGGACCACTCCCAGCGTCTCCGCTCGAGATCTAGATGCCGCTCGCAGTCCCGGGACCGCTACCTGTGGCACCGGTCGTACTCGCGGCACCGTTCAAGATCCCGGTCGCCGCCGTACTACTCTCGGCACCGGTCTAGATCGCGGCACCGATGTTCATACCGCAGCCGATCCCGGCACGGCAGTGGACGGCACCGGTCGACTTCCCGGCACCTAGCCGGTAGCAGGTCCCGGTCTAGATCACGGTACCGCCATGACTCCCGGTACCGTTCACCTGCACCGCGCAGCGACGTCGGGATGCGCAGAGGCCTGCCACAGTCATCGGCGGCTCCTCCATGGCCTTCGAGGCACTCGTCCGCTTCTTCCCATATGGACAACGCCTCTTACGGGGGTTCGGATGTTCACGCCCGCATGGACCAGTGTCCACCTCAATGGTCCTTTTGGACGCCCTGGGCATACCGCCAAGCCCAGGGCGAACCTTCGGGACAAGCTCTCTCCAACCCATCGGAGCGTCGTGCACCAGAGGCCACAATCAGTCGGGGCCCCCCCCCTCAGGTATGGAGGAAGACCCCACGGATACCCTGGTGCAGCAGGATGCCCGGGAAACGGAGGCCCCTCTGGACGAGGCTTCCATGCAAGAACCACTCCTCCCTGGGGTGTCTTCGTCCTCATCCCCGGATGAGGCGGTAGCGGGCGCCTCTTCATCAGGGCCCCCGCCGATTGATCTCCGGGCACATCAGGACCTGCTGAGGCGAGTTGCCCAGAACATAAACCTTCCTGTAGAGGAAGTCCCGGAAGTAGAGGACCCGGTAGTAAGCATCCTCTCGGCGGAGACACCGACCAGGGTAGCCCTCCCCTTCATTAAGTCAGTCCAGGCGAAGGCAGACACCATCTGGCAGTCTCCGGCCTCCATTCCACCCACTGCCCGCGGCATGGAAAGGAAGTATATGGTACCATCCAAGGGGTATGAGTATCTCTACATACACCCCGCTCCCTGCTCCTTGGTGGTACAATCAGTCAACGAGCGGGAACGCCACGGCCAACAGGCTCCTGCACCAAAATCCAGGGAAGCCAGGCGCATGGACTTGCTGGGCCGTAAAATTTATTCTGGTGGAGGCCTTCAGCTCCGTGTGGCGAACCAGCAGGCCCCCCTGAGCCGTCACAGCCACAACACCTGGGAGGCTGTTGGCAAATTTACAGAGCTGCTCGCCCAGGACTCACGCCAGGAATTTTCATCTCTCCTGGAAGAGGGCAGGAGGGTCGCCAGGACCTCGCTACAGGTGTCCTTAGATGCCACAGATTCAGCAGCGAGGACTCTGGCATTGGGCGTAGCCATGCCCCGTATATCGTGGCTGCAGTCTTCCGGACTACCGCCGGAGCTACAATATACGATCCAGGACTTGCCATTCGACGGGCAGGGCCTCTTCTCTGAAAAGACGGATCCCAGGCTACAGAGCCTGAAGGATAATCGGGTCATTATGCGTTCACTGGGAATGCACACGCCCCAGACTCAGAGAAGGCCATTCCGCCCCTACCATCAGCGCACTTATCCCTCGCCTCGCCCCAGACAAGATTTCAACCGGAGGCGAGGCCAGCCAAATCGTAGACGGCAGTCAGGTCCTCAAAGGGGTAACACTTCCGGGTCCGAAAAGCCACCGCAGGGACCCAAGGCGAACTTTTGAAGGTACGCCCGAGAGCAGCTTACCAGTCCCCTCTCTGGATCCACTTCATTTCCTCAACCGCCTCCGCCACTTCCTACCGTCATGGTCCCAGCTGACTTCGGATCGTTGGGTCCTGAGCACGGTGCAGTTTGGTTACCATCTTCAGTTTGTTTCTCCATCCCCCTCCCATCCTCCCTCCTCGTCCCTTTTCAGGGACCCCTCTCACGAGCAACTTATCGTCCAGGAGGTTCGCAAGCTCCTGTCCATTGGGGCTATAGAGGAGGTGCCAAGGGAGCTAAGGGGCAAGGGGTTTTATTCCCGGTACTTCTTAATCCCCAAGTCAAAAGGGGGCCTATGACCCATCCTGGACCCGTGAGGCCTGAACAAATTCATCAAAAAGTTCAAGTTCCGCATGGTAACCTTAGGAACCATCATCCCTTCCCTGGATCCCGGAGATTGGTACGCCGCTTTCGACATGAAGGATGCGTACTTCCACATTGCGATCTTCCCCACCGCACAGACGGTATCTCCGCTTTGTGGTGAATCAGGACCACTACCAGTTCACGGTCCTCCCCTTTGGGCTCTCCTCGGCCCCCCGGGTATTCACCAAGTGTATGGCGGTCGTCGCTGCTGCCACCCTGCGACGTCGTCGTATCCATGTCTTCCCTTACCTCGACGACTGGCTCATTCGAGGCACGTCGGAAGAGCAGGTGACCGGGCACATCACCATCATCACGGAGCTGTTTGCGAGCCTAGGCCTGACCATCAATCCGGACAAGTCCACTCTGGTGCCTACGCGGAGCATAGAATTCAAAGGGGCAGTGCTGGACTCCAACCTCGCGACGGCCAGCCTCCCCCGGCACTGATTCCAAGCCATAGTGTCCATGGTCACAAGCCTGCAGGCTTTCCCGACCACATCTGCTCGAACGTGCCTCGCTCTCCTGGGGCACATGGCCACATGCACCTTCGTCACCAGACATGCAAGACTCCGCATGCGCCCGTTGCAGACCTGGCTCGCATCGGTCTATCGACCAGGCAGGGATGCCATAGACACAATCGTAACGATTCCACCGAATGTTCTAGGCTCCCTAGACTGGTGGACAACGCCCTCCCAAGTGTGTGCGGGCCTAGCGTTTCACGCCCCACAGCCCTCAGTGTCCCTGACAACGGACACTTCATCGCTGGGCTGGGGTGCGCACCTGGGGACCCTGCGTACACAGGGTCTGTGGTCACAGAGAGAGTTGACTCTTCACATCAATGTGCGGGAGCTACGGGCCGTTCGCCTAGCATGCCAGACATTCCAACGCCATTTGCACAGTTGTTGTGTTGCGGTATTCACGGACAACACAACGGCCATGTGTTACATCAACAAGCAGGGCGGGACCCGGTCCTCCCCGCTGTGTCAGGAAGCAATACGTCTGTGGGACTTTTGCATAGCCCACTCTATTCATCTAGTGGCCTCCTTTCTCCCAGGAGTGCGGAACACCCTTGCGGATCACCTGAGCAGATCCTTTCTGTCCCACGAATGGTCCATCCGTCCGGACGTCCTCTATGTCATTTTCCAGAGGTGAGGGTTTCCCCAGATAGACCTGTTCGCCTCCAGAACGAACAGGAAATGCCAGGTGTTCTGCTCTCTACAGGGTCGCTCCCCGGGCTCCCTGTCGGACGCGTTCCTCATACCGTGGACGAGTCGTCTTTGCTACACCTTTCCACTCTTCCCTCTCGTCCATCAAGTCCTGATCAAGGTCCGGAGAGACAAGGCTCGCCTGATCCTGATCGCTCCGGCGTGGCCGCGGCAGCCTTGGTACACCATGCTGCTCGATCTGTCCCTGGCGAATCCGATTGCCCTACCTCTTTGGCCGGACCTGAACACGCAGGACTTCGGCAGGATGCGCCATCCGAATCTACAGTCCCTCCATCTGTCTGCATGGTTCCTGGCTGGTTAAGCCAGTCCAAGTTGCGCTGTTCCGATGCAGTACAACAAGTGTTGTTGGGCAGCAGGCAGCCTTCCACACGTTCAACCTACCTAGCGAAATGGAAACGCTTCTTCTGCTGGTGCAGTCAGCACGGCCACGACCCACTCGCCGTGCTAGTCCCCACCATCTTGGACTACATGTGGTCTCTCAAGCAGCAGGGCTTGGCGATCTCCTCTCTACACGTCCACCTCGCGGCTATATCCACCTTCTACCCAGGTGAGGCTGGCAAGTCTGTATTTTCTCACCCAATGGTGTCAAGATTTATCAAGGGCCTGAAGCGACTCTACCCTCAGGTCAAACGGCCTACCCCTACTTGGGACGTGAACCTGGTTCTAACCAGGCTTATGGCGCCCCCCTTCGAACCCTTAGCCACATGCTCGCTGCTGTACCAATCCTGGAAAGTGGCCTTCCTAGTTGCTATTACTTCGGCCCGGCGAGTCTCGGAGCTTCGGGCTCTGACTGTGGACCCTCCGTATACGGTGTTCCATAAGGACAAGGTACAGCTGCGACCGCATCCGGCTTTCCTCCCTAAGGTCATCTCCGCCTTCCATATTAACCAAGACGTCTTCCTGCCAGTCTTTTACCCAAAGCCGCATTCATCCCGAAGAGAGCAACAGCTCCACTCCTTGGATGTCTGAAGAGCTCTCGCGTTCTACATTGAGAGAACTAAACCCTTCCGGCGTTCACCACAATTGTTTGTGGCAGTAGCGGAACGCATGAGAGGCATGGCAATCTCCTCCCAGCGTATCGCATCCTGGGTCACGTCCTGCATCAGGACATGTTACGACTTGGCCAGTGTGCCAACGGGACCCCTTACCGCCCATTCTACCAGGGCTCAGGCTTCCTCGGCCGTGTTTTTGGCTCATGTCCCCATACAGGAAATCTGCCGTGCGGCCACAGGGTCTTCTGTGCACACCTTCGCATCACACTATGCGCTGGTACAGCAAGCTAGAGACGATGCCGCTTTTGGCGCAGCGGTTTTACAGTCCGCAACGTCTCACTCCGACCCCACCGCCTAGATAAGGCTTGGTAATCACCTAATTGGAATGGATATGAGCAAGCACTCGAAGAAGAAAAGACGGTTACTCACCTTTGTAACTGTTGTTCTTCGAGATGTGTTGCTCATATCCATTCCATACCTGCCCTCCTTCCCCACTGTTGGAGTAGCCGGCAAGAAGGAACTGAGGAGCGGGCGGGCCAGCAGGGGTATATATCAGGTGCCATACCGGCACCACTCCAGGGGGCGACCTGCTGGCCCACCGAGTGTTGCTAGGGTAAAAAGTCTCTGACGAATGTGCACGCGGCGCGCGCACACCCAATTGGAATGGATATGAGCAACACATCTCTAAGAACAACAGTTACAAAGGTGAGTAACCGTCTTTTTTGTTTTCCATTGTAACCATTTGCTTCCATCATGCTCTCTTGTTTCAAAAGAAGCTTTATTATAAGTGCTCACAAGTGCTCTGCATTACACATGAGCAGTGATTTAAGATAAAACTGTTAAAATGGGGTACGTTGCACTGAGAGCAGATAGAGTTGCCTGGTGTCTGTTTTTTGACTGGAATGCCTGGTCAAAAAGGGATGCTGGCGGCTCTGGTCAGCAGTACTGACCAGGCTGTTAAAAGTCCAGTCGGCAGAGCTAAGGTAGGCTCCCTGCATGCCCTGGCTCTGTGCAGCTCCCGGAAGAGTTGATAAGTCCCTGAGTGCCCCATTGGCCCAGAACCACGGCCAATGGGAGATACAGGTGTGGTGCCTATGGGCAAGGGCAGTGCACGGAGCTCCCTGGCCACCTCTGGGGTGGGGCCTCAGAGAAGGGATGGGGCAAGTGTGTTCGGTTTTGTGCAATTAGAAAGTTGGCAACCTTGGGAACAGAGGATCTGTAATTTCTGTAAGTAGACCCTGACAGGGGCTGGATGTCACAGGGGTATACTTCAGGGGGATTTGGGAACTGGGGTACATTTCTTTGTTAATCTGCAAGGCAAAGACAGGGCTGGCTAAAACCCAGTCACCACAGGAAAGACCCCCTCTTGTGAAAAGCAGAGGGTAACAAGGTGACTTTCAATCTGGGGTACCCCAAAAACCATCACAGGACCCCATTGTATTGAGACAGTATTGTTCAGCCTGGTAGATCTCAGCACACCCAGCAGCCTAAGTGCTGTCAAGGTTATTTTAGGCATCATGTCAAAGGAGAGTTTTTTGAGGAGGGATTTGAAAGTAGATAATGAGGTGGCTTTGCAAATGTTTATGAGGCGCTCCTCTAAAACGTGAGGGGCAACATGAGAGAAAGCACGAAGGGGCTTCTTTGAAAATGTAGTACATGGGTGATGGAGGCTGGTATCATGAGGTGGGAGAAAACATTTCAGTAATATTTGAGAGATGATAGGTAGGGTGGGGATAGCTGATGAACAGCCTTGAAAGTGAAGACAAGCAGCTTATATTTGATGTGATAGAAAATGGGGAGTGAGCAAAAGGGGTGACATGGTCAAAACAACTGGCTAGGAAAGTGATCTTTGCAACAGCATTCTGAGTGGATAGGAGTAAGATAAAATTGCTGTAATCAAGGTGCAAGATGAGAGCCTGAATGACAGATTTAGCTTTGTTGTGTGGATGAACAGGAAAGGCGGCATCTTAGATGTTGCACAGAAAGTTAGCTTTGTGCTAACTAGGAGAATATCAATGCCAGTGCAGTCACTGGGTGGTGAATAGTGTGTGAAAGGTAAACTTCCTTCCCCCAAAATGGCTTTTTTCAGAATTGTAGTGAACTTCCTCTCAAAGTGTATTTTCTTTGGATGTTGTACCTTGCTGTGATGTACAGCAGTGGTATATAACTGTAACATTTCACAGGCTGACAGGCCGAAGCTTTACAAAGTAAGTTTGAAAGTAAATATAATTTCCAAAGCATTAAATATGAAGTAATTCTCCATCCGTACACCATTAATAATGTTTCTGTCCAAATCAATAGAAATTCATAGGATAAAATGTGTAATTAACATGTAGAATATTTAATTGAATAAATATGAGAGAATCAGTGTACAGACTTTTGTGACAAGACATTTGAGCCAGGACAGGAGGTAAGGTAATAAAAACAGGAGAAGAAAAACAACGGTTAATAAGAAAGGACTTCCAGGGAGCAATGGATGTGTGACACCATTACTTTTAACTGTACTTGCACGTCGCTGTAGTTAAACTCATGAATGTTCTAAAACAAAACCCATGAAGAGCATAAAATTTGAAAGATAGAGGTGAGATATTTCAGTAACAAAGGCCTCACTTCTTTTTTGTAATGTGGAAATTATGACAATTGTGTGCCATTGTACCCTTTTTCGGACACATTTGCCTACCGCAGTGACATTTTTCTAAGTTGTTTCCTTAGAAGTACAGCAACCTTTTGAAGTTGGAGATGGAGAGGAACTAAAAGTTTGGTCTCATACATGGGACCTAGCCATGACTCCTTTTAATGTGTAATTTATGAATCCCCATGTATATGATCAGTTCCAATGCAAGTGATACTTTTTCTGAAAATCTGGCCTCAAGACACAGTGGCTATTTTTCCGATAGAAAATACATTAGCCTGGGTGTCCTAGCTTAGTTTTAATTTGAGTGATTCTTGTGTCCCTTAAATTCCATCTCAATATGGCAGAACTATTGGATGGAGTATTGGAAATTTGTTGTGATCTTTTGTGATAATGCCAAACGCTGATATTGATCGTGATATCCACTGTTACAGGAGTAGTACATAGCCCTGAACTCAGGTTTCAACAGATGTTGTTTGAGTTCTTAAGTAAACACACTTTAAAAGGAAATGCTCCCCAGCTCCAGAAGTCAGGTCTGTAATTCTCCAAAGTTTGGGATGGCTTTGGACCAGTGCCCCAGTTCAGGCCCAACAAGTGTTTATTATGTCTGCCCAAAGTTATGGAGCTTTGAACTCAGGACCTGAAGCTCCCACAGTAGGACAATGGGTTCCAGGGCCCAACCGGAATCCAGGGCAGTTGGGAGGGATGTGATTTTTTTTTTCAAGTACTTTGAAAAAGCTTTTGCAGATTAAAAATAAAATGTTACTTATGCTTTAGGTACTTCTGAAATGTACTTAAATACAAATACAGAATACTTAAAATACTTAAGTACAATTATGTAGAGTACTTTAAAATACTCAGGTATACCCTTAAGTACATGGGAACACTGTCTGTCATGCACACGGGAACACTGTCTGTCATGCACACGTGTAGCAACTCTCCCATCCACAAGATGACTGGATTTCATTGGAGCTGTATATAATTTGTGAAGTGACTTGGGATGAATAGTAGTATATAAACATAGTGTAATATTCAGTGAATGAATAGATTACTTCTGAAATGCAATATATTTAACTATATCATCAATGTAAGATTTAGATCAAAGCTTTTTAGTCACTGACTAAACAAATTCAGATACAGCGTTTAATGTAAGCTCTCATTAATTCATCCTTTCCCACATCCTCCACTAAGTTTATTTTTGGAGTATCTTGGGAAGATGGGTTTTCACTGTTCTCACTGCTAATTTA
Source organism: Gopherus flavomarginatus (assembly GCF_025201925.1). Classification (NCBI taxonomy): domain Eukaryota; kingdom Metazoa; phylum Chordata; order Testudines; family Testudinidae; genus Gopherus; species Gopherus flavomarginatus. The sequence goes on along the minus strand of NC_066617.1, from coordinate 197,356,749 downwards.
GGAGAGACACTGTTTTATGTGAAGTAATACAGTTCTTACATGGACAAATTATTCAGTCTAAAACTAGGTAGTTCAGCCTGAGTATTACGGTCCTATTAAAAAAAGTCCAGAAAGCAAGAAAACAAAATTATGATTGTAAAACTATAGTGTATTTTTTACAAGAAATTTACTAGTTGAGAAATGGAGCAAGAGAAAGCAAGAGAAAGAGAGGCATATTGGTCCATGGTAAGAAGCCATGACTTTATATTTAGGAGAAAGCAAGGATGTACATAAATGTGCTGGGATATCACTACAGGACAATCACCAGGTAATAAGAGGTTTACAGTTAATCTGATTTAATTAGCCAACCATGAACCAGCACATACTGGATTATTTCATGCCAGTGTGAGCCTCAAAAGAGAATGCCAGCAGTACAATTATAAATTGACTATCCTGAAAATACTAAGGAAGACTATGCTTAGATTTCTAAGATGGAGGACAAAAGCAGAGAAAACTCCCCTGCTCTTCCAACGCTGAATCCCTTCTCCAGCTCCACTACACATCCTCACACATCAAGAGAAATGAAGCGTAGTTCTCTAGTCCTAATCTAAAACCCAAAGGGGCAGCAACAGTGTCTTCCCTTCCATAGAGAGGGACACTTAAGGGTGATATGTCCATGAAAACCAGCAACGTTCAGGAGCTTTTCCTTGTGTCCAGTTAGTTCTTACAGACTAACAGTGTTTTGTCCTGGTTTTTGGCACTCCCTGCAAACTAGCTTCATGAAAGAGCAGCCAGCAAGTGTAGCTGGTGAAACTGACAGCAAGCTGTCTATGTGCAGTGACCCTCAGGGATCACCACCTACCCAGAGGCTTTTCATGTGTTGCCACCCTCTTCTTTTCTACTCCACTCACTTCCCAGGGTAGCTTACCTGAGGAGAGCGATAAGGCAGCGGTTCTGGAACTGTTTTTATAGTGGGGGTGCTGAGAGTCATTGGATCAAACTGTAAACCTTGTATATAATGGAAACCACTTTAAGCTGGGGGTGCAGCAGCCCTAGTTCCAGCACCTACGTGACAAGGAGCAGTGTGATTTAGTATTTATATTACTGTAATGCCAGCGCCACCATCGTGGACCAGGATCGCACTGGGTGAAGTACTACACAAACACAAAACAGAGACTGTACCTGCCCCAAGGAGTTTGCAGTCTAAATATAAGAAAACTGGTGGACACAGACAGACAAATGGGAGCGTGCAAGGAAACGAAGTCTCTGTACTTGTCAGCAAGATCAGCAGTGGTCGTTGCCCACCAATGGCCTAACTAGGGTCAAGTTTTTCTAATAAGCATCACTGAACAGGGGAGCTGTAAGGAAGGATTTGAAAGAGGCTGATGTGTTAATTTTTCAGATGTTTACGAGGAGCTCCTCCCAAGTGTGAGGGGTGGCATGGAAGTACTAGAACCATAACCTTAGGCCCACTTCCCCTGGAAACAAAGGCCTTTATGTCAACTTTGAAAACCTTGTTACTCTACACTACTCACGTTCTTTTCCCCAGTGGCAGGTTTCTGGGCAGACTCAGGCTCCAAGCCCATTCTGTCACCCACATCCTCTCCCCAGCACACATCGCAGCATGAGTCTAGAGCAGCATCAGCAGTAGGGTAGAGGGAGAACAAGGGTGTAAGCCTCCCAAGTCAAGTTGGGTGAAAGGTTCCTGTCTGGAAGGAGGTGGGGAGGAAGAAGAAGCTGGTTGCCATGTCTCTTCTCCCCTTAGCCAATATCATATAGTTCTTTCAGTGAAATATTTTATTCTTAAAGTGATCTACAAAGGAATTTTTACAAATATGCCTTTATTACTTCTGTTTGACATATGAAGAACATCTGAAAGAGGCTTGTCTTTGTGTGTGTGTGTGTGTGTGTGTGGCTGTGTGTGTGGCTGTGTGCGTGCGCGCGCACATGTTTCTGAAGGTAACTTGCTTTTTGTCTGACCACTCTAAAGTATGTCAAGTTCAGTCTTCTCTGTTTTTCTGGAAGAATTTTATGGGTCTCAGGGATGTTTACTGTGAGCTTCTGCACCATAATTTAAAAAGGGATCTTTAACAAAGACATTCCTTCTCCAGTGTTTTCAGTCAGAGTTGAATATATGTTCAAAATGCTCTTTAAACATGTGTGACTCAAAACTCTTCTCACTCCCCCTCTTCCATCTGCTCAGCTTTCAGCATCTTGACTCTTCTGATTTCATCATTTCGCTAGTTCTCCACTTTTCACAGAATCTTCCAGACTAGACAAGTCCTGAATGTCTAACGAAAACCAGGAGAAATTCCCCAAGAAACCTACTGCTTATTTTAGTCTTTTCCATATTTTTCAGTTCTGTCTCTCCCCCCTCCCTCCACTGAAGTCATCTTTAAGGAAGTAGCTCTTGGGGAAGGGATCCAGACCAAACCAAACCAAATCCTTTTCTTTGGCTATGAGAAAATCTCCTGTCTTCAACTCCAGACATGTCCGCAATCTCATTTTATACCCACGTGAATCAACACTCTTCCTTACAAGGAGAGTTGCAGAGGAGGGAAAGATAACCAGAGGGCTATTAGATTTTCACTCAGAGGGAGCATTAAAAGGCTTGGATAAGAGCCTTAGGATACTTATGTGAACTTATTGAGTCTTGCCCATCACTAGTCTTGTTACAGTTATCCAGTGCAGATAATGATATTTTTTTTAATTAAGTTCGAGGTTCGGAAGATCTGAGATGTGACTGAACTTCTGTACAGGGAAATGTGCAGATAAATTCAGAGCGCTAAATGGTGCTGATTATACTCACAGTTTGAAATTCCTGTCCTTGTTAGAACCTTCTATTTCAGCTTCCCATTTTATAATATCCTAAACTCCCATTAAAACATTTGTTGATATTAATGCTCAATTCTATTTCATCTACATTTTTACCATCTGGGGTGAATATGAAATTAGGTTAAATTTTATACATTTTGTCCTTTTTACAATTGGGATTTTTTTTAAAGAAAAGTACTGGAATCTTTTTACAGCAAAATTTTTGTTCACAGAACACAAAGCTTTGACCTTAATCTTACATTGATGATATAGTTAAATAGATTGCATTTCAGAAGTAATCTGTTCATTCATTGAATATATTGTGTTTATATACTACTGTTCATCACTTCACAAATTATATATAGCTCCAGTGAAATCCAGTTATCTTGTGGATGGGAGAGTTGCTATACATGTGTGTGAGAGACAGTGTTCCCGTGTACTTAAATGCATACCTAAGTATTTTGAAGTACTCTACGTACCTGTATTTTACATATTCTGTATTTGTATTTAAGTACATTTTAAAGATACCTAAAGCATAAGTAACTTTTTTTAATCTGCAAGTGCTTTTTCAAAATACTTTAAAAAAAAAAAAAAAGAGAGAGAAAGAGAGAGAGAAAACCACATCCCTCTCAACTGGCCTGGATTCTGGTTGGGCCCCAGCAGACACATACCTCTCTGTGCCCTGCATTGAAAGAACAAGCCCAATATGCACATCTTTTACTTTCTCTTCCCCTGTGTGCTTATATTATTTATGTAGCTATCCATATATTGCCCATACAGTTGCAGAAAATGCGGGAGTTGAAAGGGCAAGCATTTATATTTGTACTTGTATTTATAAATACCTAAGTGCTGTCTCCATGGCATACTGTACTTAGAATCAAGGCTTAATTTGTAATGAGAGAGGTGCCAAGGCTCAAGCAATTTTTTTTTTTACTTTCATAACTGATTCATCAAGCCCAGAGGTGCCAGGACCATGAACTGCCAAGCCTAGAGGTACCAAGGCTCAGCCCTCGCATGCCCTGGCACAAATTAAGTACTGCTTATAAGTCTTTCTGTAATGGTGTGTTTGGCACTTATACATAAGTCGTTTTTATCAGCACTTTCAGAAAAACTTTTGGGAGATGGGGAAATTTTCGTAGAATCATAGGGGTAGAAGGGACCACAGGAGTCATCTAGTCTAACTCCCAAGGGCACTCTTACTTTATTTAAAGAAAGGGAGGGCATATTTTATTATCATATTTGAAAGACCCCATAAACTGCAAAAGGCAAGGGGCACAGTTGGCCCTGTTGGGATTTAAACCTATGTTTCCAGGACGCTTAGATTATGATTATTATTTTTATTATTATTGTATTTATTATTATATTAAACCTGATACTTATATCCTCTACGCCACCTGTTCAGGAATCTATAAAGAACCTCATAGGCATTATTAATGAAGAAAAGAGCCATATGAATAGGGAAAAAGCCCTTTTCTCCTTTGCCCTCCAGCAAGTTTGCCCATATTTTTTTCTTTCAGGTTTCACATAGTATCTTTTGCATACTTAGTATACCTAATTTAACTGATGGAGTGCAAAGTATAGAAAATGGAAGCTTCCATTTATTTACTAGTATCTTCATAAAGTGAGTACAGATTGCAAAAATCTTTAAGGTGTTCATACATGCTGTTAATGTCTGTCTACCCAAGAACATTTACTGTTGGTACTGAGAGAAAAAAAGTGATACACCTCTATCATTTAATGTCCCCAAATTATTCAAACAAAAATTAAAACTTGCATGAAAGGGAGCAATTAAGGATTTTAACAAATATGTCTGCTTATGTAAGAGTAGGGCGATACTGTTGTAATTGTTTCTTCTTCGTCATGTTCTTTTTTTTATTTTATTTTATTTTATTTTATTTTATTTTTGTCGATTGTTTTAAGTCTGGAATCTTTAAACTGCTATTACTCCAGCTCTGTGAGTTTTGATATTCTTTGAGAGATATAAGTGGAGAACTCTCATATCATTGTTTTGGGACTTTGTGAATACACTAAATAAATAAATTGCGTGGTGACCTTGATTTTTAAGCAGACTTCTGTTTTTTAAAGCAAGTTTTTACTGGTCTCTTATGCCAGATTAACTGGTGTTCTGCCTGTTATTTTTAAATTGTTATTTTATTTATCCACTGACAGTGCAGGATTGTTCCCTACAGATAAGCGAGTACTAATTTTAAATCACACAAGCAAGAAAACTTTTCTCTTTTCAACTGGGAGACTATTCCATGTTCTGGTGAACCTCACTGTTAATATTCTTTTCTAAAAGACACTGTAGACTTTTCCTTTGATCACTTTAATTCCTTCACTCTTAATTAAACTTTCTGTACTATCTTAAGTAATTCCTCTCTGTCTTTGATGTTTATACCCTCCAGATATTTGTACATGGTGATGTTAAGCTTAGCAGATGCCTAGTGCACCTGTAACATACCACCCATCCATACAATATCAGTGGTGCCAAGCATTCACACCACTACTGGGATTCTAGTTGGACTGGTGCTGGACTAGTGTTGACAGCAAGCACTGATGTGTCAGCTTTATCATTTCATGTGACATTCCCATTTGACTTTCACAGTGCTCCAGCCCACTCTTCAGTGATGCCTTTGACAGCTCAGAGTACTAGATGGGTCACTGGTCTAATGGCTATATGCAGGCTTCTGGTGTTCTCATTTCTCTCCAGCCTCTATTTGTCACTGTCTGTGTATGCCACAGAGGTTCCACTGCATTAGATAGGTGAGGAGGAATGTGCTGGGCCCCATGAAAGCATCTGGAGGGGCGCCCTTGCTCCAGTCCCTGACCTAGATAACTTCTGCTTCTGTCTCCCAAGGAGAGAACTCAGGAGAGGGGGAATCTGTTATTTCATCTGGAAAATAAAATAGGAGAGACCAGAGCTAAAACTTAAAAAGTGAAGACAAAAAAGATAAAATCGGGCTCTTTAGCTACTCAGGCAGAGGAACCCAAAGGTAGCAGTGCTTGTCTTAATAGATACCAGGCCACATGTGGCCTGGCATTGGGTCTAGAGGTTGCTGATAACTCTTTCATCCTGGTTGCAAATGTGGGTGCATAACACGGCATAGACTCTGCCCTTAGAAATGCACACACAACTTCTCGGGCAGGCCAGACCATTCAAAGGAAGCAATGGAACAAACCAAAAATGAGAACAGGTGCAAATGGACGTATATTACAGGCATCACGCCAGCTGCCTAAGGGAGTACTCTGGGATAACTGCAAATATTCTTGATGTTTCAGTGCTTGCAGGGATGCTTACGCCCTGTGTATGTGGTGCATTGTGTGCAACAGCGGTAAGGTGGTTCGTGTTGGATGTTCTGCACTGCTGCAGTTCCACCAGTTCCATTAGCAACAGCAGATAAGATTAATAGAGTAAGACTAGAAGGACTCCTGCATAAAACAGGCCATTGAACCTCACCGCTCCCTTGTGGCTGAGCTATAGCTTATCTTTTAGAAAGACATCCAGTCTTGGTTTAAAGATTCAAATATTAGAGAATCCACCATGTCCCTGGGTACATTCTCCCTCCCAAACCCCTACCCCAAGCCCCAAAAAAGCTTAATTACCATCACTGTTAAAAATATACAACTTATCTCTGGTCTGAATTTATCTAGCTTGGGCTTCCAGCTATTAGGCCTTATTATGCCCTTTTCTGCTAAATTAAAGAACGGTCTGTTATCAGAAATCTCTTCCCTATATAGGTTCTTGTGATTGTTATGATTTAACCTTTTCTTGGGTAAACTGAACAGACTGAGCTTCTTAAGTCCCTTGATATAGGACACATTTTCTAGACCTCAAATCATTTTTGTGGCTCTTTTCTGAACCCTTGTTCATTTTTCAACATCCTTGGGACTCCAGAACTGGATAAAGTATACTAGTAATGATCTCATTAATTCCATATACAGAGGTAGTACCATACCTTTAGTCCTTCTTGATGTTCCTGTGCTTATATATGCACGGATAGCTTTATCCCTCTTAGCTACAACATTTCACTGGGAGCAGTTGTTCAATTGCATATCTTCGTGACACCTATGTACTTTTTCAGTGTAGCTCTGTTTCAGGATACAGTCCACCAATCTTGTAAGTTTGATCTACATTGTTTGTTCGATGCAGCGACATTGGCTGTGCCTCTGCTAGCAAACTTCATAGCTGTTATTTTCCACCAATAGTACCTGCTCTGAGCAGGGTTAGGTGACATGTTGGTAAAAAGTCTGATCTGTCTCTTCGCTACAATTTCCACTGTTACTGCCATGGGTGGAGTAGCATCAGTGAAGAATCACAGGTGTGAATTTTGTTAGGGTACACAACTAGTGGCCAGATTTAAGTGCCTAGCACACACAGTTGGGTCCAGATTTTCCAAACAACTCAGCACCCAATATGCTGAGTTCTTTAGAAAACCTGATCATAAGTATCGCACTGAAAACTGGGTATTGAACACTTCTGAAAATGTGCCCCTTATTTAGGCAACTATATGGGAGAAGAGCTCTTGAAAATCTGTCCTTAAATGTATACATGGCCTAATTGATCTTACATTATTCAAAATGCCCATGATCTTTTTTGTGTGCAATAAATTAAAGGTTAAATTTGCATACTTATTTATTGCACAATTATTTCATCCAATTGCTTTTTTCCACTTAAAACTTTTCTTCGTGATACATATTTTAATTTTTTTTTCATTTTTAATAAGTTTTATTAACTGTAGTTTCAATAAAGAGAAATACATGGAGGAATTCAAATGATTGTGGCAAACATTAACCACAGAGGTAGAAAGTTGCATTTTTTAAATGATTTAAGAAAAGTACAAAAAGTTTTCTCTTCACTCAGTTGAAGTTCCAAATGATCATAGTTGGAATTCATCAGTGCTAATACATTTTTTCAATAGAGAACACGGTACCATAGCAGGAATGTCTTAATCTAAAACAAATTATTTGCCTTGTCTTGCATTTGTAAAGCATCTTGTAAATTTAAGACGCTCTGTAAATGTTTTGTAATAAAAACAGCATGGGCGTCCAGCAAAACCATGTAAGTTGTATGTTTGTGGGTGAAATTTATGTTTAGTGGTGTGACAACTGGAGGCAGATTGGTCTGATGAGCACAGGAAAGAATTAGGGGCCAGGACTTTCCCGAGTTCTAATCTTGACTCTGAAACTGTCCAATTTACATGATTTTAGGAAAGCAAGGGACACTTTTGTGTCTCAGTTTCCTTATTTGTAAAATGGGAATAATGTATTACTTTCCTCATAGGATTGTTGTAAGAACTGTTGTACACTACATATGTACAAAATATTATGATTAATAAAATGTATGTTGGCTACTAACCATGTGGGTGAATATGCGTAGGTGACTGAATTATAGGGCTATATTGACATTACATCATAATTACATAATGACTCCAAGAGTAGAAAATATTACAGCTTTTGCATTTCTTGACTTTTTGTCATTGTAATTGTATAACTTAACATTTCATTCACATTGGGGTTTCTGGCAAGGAACAGGAGAGTTTAAAATAAAAACAGTAAAAAGAAATTGTACAGTAACTCTTCACTTAGTCATCCCGGTTAGCGTTGTTTCGTTGTTGATCAGTTAGAGAACATGCTCATTTAAACTTGCCTGATACTCCCTTATAATATTGTTTGGCAACCCCCTGCTTTGTCCACTGCTTGCAGGAAGAGCAGCCCATTGGAGCTAGTGGTGGGGGCTTGGAAGCAGAGTGGACCAGCAGCCCCGCCCCCATCAACTCCCCTAAGTTCTCTGTGCAGCAGCCGTGCAGCAGCCACTCAGCAGGCTATCAATTGCCGGCAGTTCAGCCGTCCGTCCCCCAACTGCTGTGTGCTGCTCCTGCCTTCTGCCTTGGAGCTGCTCCCGTGAGCCTCCTGCTTGCTGTGTTGGGTGGGGATGGCGGGATGCAGGGGGGCTAATATCAGGGTATCCCCCTTCTCCTGCCCGCTGCTTATCCAATCTCCTTAGAGCAGGGGTGGACACAACAGGGCTCAGGACAGAGGGAGCCTGCTGGCAGCAGCTGCTGTCTCGACTTACTGATCTACTTAAAAAGGCAATGTACTTAGAGTGGGGTCAGCGTACCTAAAGCGGCAATGCGCATCTCTCTCTCATATACAGACACGTTGTGTGTGTCTTTCTCTGTCTGCCGTTCTGTCTCCCCTCCCTCAGTCTGTGCTGCCTTGTAGAGTGTGAGGCTACAGTAAAAACAATGTGTTAACCTTTGAGGGCTTAGCTGTTCTAGTTCATCATTTAGCAGTAAGGCATTCCCTGGGAAATACCCCACCCTCTTCCACCCTCTGACTTCACCACCTCAACCAAGCTTCACAATCATCATTGCTGTGTACAGTATTAAATTGTTTGTTTAAATTGTATTGTGTGTGTTTGTATGTGTATCTATCTATCTATATATAGTCTTTTGGTGAAAAAAATTTCCCTGAAACCTAAACACCCTCCCCCCATTTACATTAATTCTTATGGGGAAAATGGATTAACATAATTTTGCTTAAAGTCGCATTTTTCAGGAAGATAACTACACCATTAAGCAAGGAGTTACTGTACTTAGTAAGAAAAATATTAGGCCCAATCAGGCTTTGAAGACTACGTATAAACATAGTAGAGAAGGGTCCAACTTTTTGCAGCTGGTGTTTGCCTGGAGGGTTTTATTTGTTTCTATTGTTGTCATGGTTGTACCTTTGCAATAGGTGCATTTTGTTTAAATTAAATCTTAAAATGTTCAAAATATGGTAGAGTGCAATAAAAAATATGGAATAACCCTAAAAATTGCGGTATAGCAGATGGTTGTGGAGTCCATGATTTTCAGTAAATCTCTGCTAGAAAATGTTTTCCCTTGTTACTTAGCAGTTGATGGTTGCTACTGAATCATGGAAGAATGGGTTGATTATCTCATAGTAGTGTCTTTAAAAAAAACAAGTATTCTTGTTAACCCTCCAATGCACTGATCAACTTAATAGCATAGGGTTTTTAAATCCATGTTATTGGGAACAAAACACATCTTTGAGGACAGAATGCCAGTGAGAGGGATTTTTGAATAGAATGTCCTTGGACTGCAGGATGGTTGGGGTTTATATGGTCTCTGTAGATGCTTTAAAGTGTGTTTGTTTTGTTATATGTTTGTTTTTAATCTTTAATAAATAAATAAATTAAATAAATAAAGCATGTGGTTTTGAAAAACGTGTCTGCTGTCAGTTTATGTGCCTTAGGTAATGCTGAGTGTGTTTGCTCTTTGCATGTTTCCTTTGCCAATAGCTCATAATCTCTTAAGTAACGTACTGAGTGGAAGAGTTTTTCCTGAGCTATAAAAAAGGCATAGGAGAAATCTTTCTCCTATGCCACAATTTTTTATATATATTTGATACAGAAGTTTTATAAAGCTAGTCTCCTGACTGAAGTTACTTGAATGGCTTCAGTCTACTGGAAAAAGAATAATGTTCGTTCCTGTGTTCAAATGAACTTTATTTAAACTAAACTTAAATTGTGCTTTTTTCCCTTTCTCCTATAAAACTCCTACCCTAGTCCCCACCACAGCTGCCAGCACGCCTGATGCTGTTGACAAATACTTGGAGACACCTGGTGATGAGAACGAGCATGCCTATTTCCAGAAAGCCAAGGAGAGACTTGAAGCCAAGCACCGTGAAAGAATGTCTCAAGTAAGTCATACTAGTTGTTCATAATTAAGGCTGGTGTCTTGTCGGATGGGTCACAGGATTAATGAATTTCTTGACTTCCTGTATTTTGGGGAAACTCACGGGGCTTTTACCTGCTGCTCTTCCAGTCTACAGCGGAGAAAAGAGACCAGTTGTTTCCATCGTCTTCAAGTATATGACTGTGCATGCTTGATCATAGGATACACACATGCCTGTGAACTCTCGACTGGAGAATGCAAAGCAGCATCTGCAGGCCTGCACCTGCTCAGAGCAGCACCTTATGCCTCCAAATAAGGACATATGGGGAGGCACGGGCATGCTGCCATTTAGTTCCTTCTCAGCTGCCTACAACTCGATGGAACAATTGCATGTCCATTTATTCTCAGCTTTCTTCCGCTCTTAGTTTATCATTCTAGAATTTTTTCCCGTATTTTTGTAGTTACTGTTATTTCTTCAGTCTTGTACAGTTGTATTTAGAAGAGTGTTCCCCTTCTTTTTTTCTGTTTTCTCTCATTCTTTCTTTGGTCCACTGCCTCTTGGGTTATTACAAAGATCCAGGTGTTTAAGCCCTGTGTGACGGGGTGGGTGGCGCACCACTAGGATGGCACCTCCTCCTGGTCACTCTAGGGAATAGCTCACAAGGTCGATGTTCCTTCCTGCAGTTGCATGCCGTACTCCACCTCTCTTTCTGGGTCTGCAGCCCCTCTCTCGCTCCATGAGCTGCTGCAGCCTCTTTAAGACTTGGCCTCTCAGCCAGATTACCTAATGGTTTCCCCATCTGATGTTGGAAAGTCTCTTCCCACAAATAGGCTCAGGCAGTCTTCCTACTCACTACCCCCCAGTGTCACTTCCCCAGTGGCCGGTTGGGGACCCCGACCCACCTCCTACTTCAGGTTCTGGCTCAGGGACCCTCTAATCAGCAGTCAGGGTCTGTTCTGCTCTGGACCTCGCCATGTTTTTCTGAGTCTTTTCGTAACCTTCTGGCTCTCCTTTCCTTCTCTGAGTCTGCCAGCTTCACCACTCCCTCCTCCCAGGGAGCAACTGCAGGCTACGTCTCTACAGCCTGCAGACATTGCTCACAGAGAGTTTCTACAGGCTTTCCCAGCAGCCCCCTCAGCTGCCAATTTCCTGCCTCTATAAATCCAGGCCAGCTCATTCCTTCCCATCTAGGCTCCCTCACTTGGTCTGGGGAACATTTAGCTACCAGATTCCTCTCAGCTGTGGCCAGTTGTGTTAATTAGCCCCCTTCTTAGTCTTCATTAACTCTTTCAGGGCAAGTGTGGTGTGAACCCTGCCAGACCTGCCACAGGTCTTTTCTCCATAGTGACAGACATTCAAGATGTCTCTGCTGCCTCAGAGACATCAACTTCACATTTAAGTTGAAGGTCTGTACAGCTCTTTAAAGGCAGATGTTGAAAAGATTCAAAGGCTAAACTGAAGTTCTTTCTAACAGAGTGTTCACTAGTGCCAGAAGGGCTCAACTTTGGCCTCAGTATCCCAGGCCACCCTGCTGGCAGCAGCACCTTCAGAGGCTAGGGCTTCTGGAAAAAAAAGACAACTCCTTCCAGGCACCGAGAGTTGCACACCCCGTTACTATCATCTCCCTCTCTAGGCTACGAGGTTAGAGAAGCTCCTCTATGAACTTCACGGTACTGTGCTCACCACCAAGCCTCAGTACCAATTCAGTCTTCTGGATACCATAACCCTCCAGCACCCTTCAGATTTATTTCCCTGAGAGACTTGTTTGTTCTCCGACAGACTCGAGAGCTGGCTTATGGTCTCTGGGAATTTACTTTCCTGCAACAAAGAGACAGTTTAGTAGGTCTCACATGCAGCAATCTAGGCCACTCCATTACAACCAATAACAAGTGTTTCCCAGATCTTTAGACTTCAGAGGAGGAGATCTGGAGTTCTGAAAAAGGATCCTCTCCCTTATACATCAAGATCATCTGCACCTCCCTCTAAGAAACAGTTTTGACATCTCGGTAGAGGGCCTTGAGCAATCTGCATTCCTGGATCTTGTGCTTTAATGATTCCATCCAATGCCCCTTGGAGATCAGCTATCCCACTTCCTCCCTGCCTTGGAACTAATTACATCAGAGAGAGAGATTTTGGAAGTGCTCGATTTGGGATACTCCATCTGCTTCCACGTTATTCCCCCTTCATCACGCATCAGGGACCCCCCTCACAAAATTCTCTTGAAACAAAAAGTCCAGTCTCTCCTACTCTTGTGGGTGATTGAGTCACTTCCCCCAAAATTCGTCAGCAGAGGGTTCTATTCCAACTAGTTCCCAAGAGGTGCAGAGGATAGAGACCTCAGATCCTTGACCTCAGAAACCTGAACATCTATTCTTCCCCAGCACTTTAGGATGGTTATGTTAGCCACTATCAATCCATCCTTAGATCCAGGAGACTGATTTGTCACCCTCAACCTTCAAGATGCCTACTTTCATATAGCTATACACTCATCCTGCAAACACTTCCTGTGCTTCAAACTAGACTGACGATACTACCAGTACCGAATCCTTCCTTTCAGGCTCACCTTCCTTTCACTTCTGAGGGTCATTACAAAGCTTCATTCAGTGGTGGCAGCCTGTTTACATCAGTGGGGCAGGGTAGTATTCCCTTACCTGGATGGGTGCTTCCTCAGGGGTCGATGAACTATAGAGGTCTAATCAGCAACCTCCAGAGCTCTAGCCCTATTTCAGTCTCTGGGCATTTGCATCTATCAAAAGAAACCTACATTAACGCTGGTCTAAAGAAGAGATTTCATTGCAGCCACTCTAGTCTCCCTAACCACCAGAGTCTGTCTTCCCAAGAAAAGATTCTCCACTGTGTCCCGTCTAATCTTATCAACACCACAGAGCCCACAAACAACTGCAAGGACCTGTCTACAGCTCATGGGCCACATATCGGCCTGCACATTCATCATGCTTCCTAAGACTGTACCTCATATGTCTTCAGACATGGCTAAGGTTTGTGTACACACCAAAGAGTCTCTCCAGATGAGTCCCAGTACCTCAGAAAGTTCTGGACTCTCTCAGATAGTGAATAAAGACCTGCTGAAGATCTGCTTGGGAATCCCATTCTCACATTCCCCCACCCTCAAAAGATCTTCAGAACTGGTGCTTCTCTTCTGGGATGGAGGCCACCTCCTAATGTGCCCCAGCCCAGGGCAGGTAGTCCACACAAGAGGTCACACTCCACATCAACATTCTGGAGCTGAGAGCAGTTTCTTATTCTTGACATCACTTCCTTCACACCATGCAGGGCCACTCCGTCAGGTAATGCTAGACAACAGGGCTGCAATGTCTTACATCAACTGACAGGAGGGGAGCAAGATTCCAATCCTTATGTGCAGAGTTTCTGAGGCTGTGGAACTGGTGCCTTTTATATCAGATAGAAGTCTCGGCTATCTGTCTTCTAGGCCTCCAGAATATAACTGCAGGCTTCCTGAGCAGTCGCTTTCCTTAGGACCACAAGTAGGAGCTCAACAGTTCTGTCTTCCAGAGCATCTGCCAGATCTGGGGTTCCCTAGAAGCAGATCTCTTTGCCATCCTGAGCAATACAAAATGCCATTTTTTCTGCTCCATAGGAGGACATGGAAGATGCCCTGTTAACACTGTGGCTCCGTACCCTGCTGTATGCTTACTTGCCTCAACTGCTAATACTTTACTCAAGCTGTGTCAGGAAAGTACAAGAGTTATTGTCATAATGCTGTCCTGGTCAAGACGAGTGTGGTACTCGAACCTCTTTTACCTCTCTGTGATAATGCCTCTTCTACTTCCTCTTAGGAAAGATCTCCTGTCACAGAACTCAGGAATCCTGATCCATCCCAACCTCTCCTCCTAGAACTTGAAATCATGGGTTGCTAGATGGTTCTTGAGCATGGAGCTAACCTGTTCAGGGAAGTCCAGTCAGTTCTCCTGTCTAATAATCACAAGACTTGCATTCAGAAGTAGAAATGCTACCATTCCTGATTTTCTCTTCACTCTTCCCAAGCCTCAGTGATTCCGCATTCCAAAATTCTGGACTGCCTTTTGGATTTAAGAATGCAAGGTCTATCTATGAGATCAATCAGAGTATATTTGGTCACTGTCACCACCTTTAACTCACCCATCAAAGATTTCACAGTCTTTGCCACCCCCACAACGGGACTTCAGTTTGGTTCATAATGCCCAGAGGAAGTCTCCCTTTGATCTGATGGCTACCTGTTCTCTCCACCACTCACTCAAGACTTCATTCCTCATAACCATCACTTCAGCTAGTCAAATGGAAGGGCTTGGCGTTCTCATGGCTGATTGTCCATATATCATCTTCTGAAATGACAAGGTTGCACTTCATCTCCATCCTAGCTTCCTCTCAAAGGTCTCTTTGGAATATCACATTAATCAAGAGATTCACCAGTGTTCTACCCAAAAGCTCATGCATCCAGAGAGGAGACCAGCTAGACGTCAGAAGGGCCCTTGCCTTCTACCTTGACAACAGGACTAAGACCTTCTGGGTCTCTCCTAAGTTCTTTGTATCACTTGCAGAGAGAATGAAGGACCAGCCTACTTCTACACAAAAAGACTAAGGGGGTTCAGGTTGCATCGTACCCTGCTATGAATTGGCTGCAGTGTAGCCTTTTCACAGTGACAGCACATCCCACATCCTTGGCTCTATTGAAGGACTTTCCCAAAACAGACATTTGTAGGTCTGCTACTTGGTCTTCTATCCATACTTTTGCCAAGCATTGCGCCATCTTACCTGCTTCTAGAGATACTATCTTTGTTGATACAATCCTCCGAACTGTCCTAAACTTGCCTTCTCAGCACCCACCTCCTTGCTGAGTTATTGCTTCGGAGTCTTCTACAGTGGAGCAGCTGTAGAGATATAAGCTTGAAGAAATAGGCGCAGTTACTTACCTTACAATAACTTGAGTTCTTCAAGATGTGTTCTCCCCATCAGTAGTCTACCTCCTGCACGCCTTCCTCTCGGCTGTAGAGGCTCTGCTTTGCATTTGAGAAGGAACTGAGTGGTGTCAGGCCTGTGCCTCCCTATATGCCTTAATTCGGAGGCACAAGGCAGCCAAGAGCACATAAACTCATAGATTTTAAGGTCAGAAGGGACCATTGTAATCATCCAGTTTGACCTCTTGCACATTGCAGGCTACAGAACTTCACTCACCCATTCCTGAAATAGACCCATAACCTCTGGCTGAGTTACTAAAAATCCTCAAATCATGGTTTAAAGACTTCAAGTTACAGAGAATTCACCATTTATGCTAGTTTAAACTTGCAAATGACCCGTGCCCCATGCTGCAAAGGAAGGCGAAAAACCTCCAGGATCTCAGCTAATCTGACCTGGGGGAAAATTCCTTCCTGACCCCAAATATGGTGATCAGTTAGGCCCTGAGCATGTGGGCAAAGACCCACCAGCCAGACACCTGGGAAAGAATTCTCTGTAGTAACTCAGAGCCCTCCCTATCTAGTGTCCTGTCTTTACATGTTGGGGATTTGTGCTACAGGCAGTCACGGCTGGGCCACGTGCCATTGTAGGCAGTGCCATCATACCGTCCCCTCCATAAACATATCTAGCTCAGTCTTGAAGCCAGATAGGCTTTTTATCCCCGCTGCTCCCCTTGGAAGGTTGTTCCAGAACTTCACTCCTCTGATCGCTAGAAACCTTTGTCTAATTTCAAGCCTAAACTTGTTGATGGCCAGTTTATCGCCATTTGTTCTTGTGCGCACATTGGCACTTTACTTAAATAATTCCTCTCCCTCCCTAGTATTTATCCCTCTGATATATTTATAAAGAGCAATCGTATCTCCCCTCAGCCTTCATTTGGTTAGGCTAAACAAGCCAAGCTTTTTGAGTCTCCTCTGTCGGGTAGGTTTTCCATTGCTTGAATCATCCTAGAATCACTTCTCTGCCCCTGTTCCAGTTTGAATTCATCTTTCTTAAACATGAGAGACCAGAATTGCACACAGTATTCCAGATAAGGTCACCCCAGTGCCTTGTATAATAGTATTAACATTTCCTGATGTCTACTGGAAATTCCTTGCCTGATGCATCCTAGGACCGCATTAGCCTTTTTAATGGCTACATCACACTGATGGCTCATAGTCATCCTGTGATCAAAATATATCCAGGTCTTTCTCCTTCACTGTCACTTCCAACTGATAAATCCCCAGCTTATAGCAGAAATTCTTGTTGTTAGTCCCTAAATGCATGACCTTGCTCTAATAAATTTCATTCTGTTTCTATTACTCCAGTTTACAAGTTCATCCAGATCTTCTTGTATGATGTTCCGGTCCTCCTCCATATTGGCTATACCTCCCAGTGTTGTGTCATCTGCAAATGTTAATAGCAAACACTCACTTTTTGTGCTAAAGTCAGTAATAAAAATGTTAAATAAGATTGGTCTGAAGACTAATCACTGAGGAACTCCACTAGTAACCTCTCTCCAGCCTGAGAGTTCACCTTTCAGTAAAACCCATTATAGTTGCCCCTTCAACGAGTTCCATCAGTTCTCCTATTAATCCGCATCGTCTCCAATTTAACTAATAATTTCCCCTGTGGAACTGTATTGAATGTCTTGCTGACATCCAGGTAGATTAGAACTACTGCATTTCCTTTGTCTAAAAAAATCAGTTACCTTCTCAAAGAAGGAGATCAGGTTGGTCTGATGGGCATACATGCATCCTACAGTGTAGCACACCTAGGAACAAAACATCTTGAACTCAAGTAACCTCTCCTTTCTGACTCTCTGCAGAAGGTGAAAGGATGTTGCTGCCTAATACACTAATCAGGAGAGAAATTTTGCTACTTACAAATGGATTGCATATCTGTGATTTGATCATAATTTTCCATGGCTTATCTGCGGTGATGTGCAAAACTTTTTTTCTATGAAAAAACAGTTCTACTCATTAGAGAGCAAGAGAGAGAGATTGTTTGTAGCCTTTAAGTTGGGAGCTGCCCCAGTGCATACAAGATCATACAGTAGCAACTAAGGAAATCTCTGAAGGCTTGTTTATTCCTGTAGATATACACACACTTTGCCATGCACTTGTTAAAATCAAAAAGGGGGAGTTGTGTGTATGTGCACACGCATGTGTACCCCAAGGTCACATGAAATGCATCTAAAACAAAAGCAGGGAGGAAGATACAGGCTTTTGAACTAAATATTAAGCCACGTTATTTTTCCTTTAACCAGAAAGACTCATATAGTCTGAGACTCTACATACCATATTTCATCCTGTTGAACATTAGCAGCTGAGCTTATATCTCTTTCAGAAACAGGATTTGTAATGAGAGTGCCAATAGAAACTCTTCCAGTGGTATTTCCGTAAGCAGCACAGAGGAAAAAAATGTTTTTAAAAAAGAAGTGCAAAGGAAGTTTGCAGTACACACTAGGGACAGAACAGCAGACCCTGAAAGCTAACCTGGTACAAGTTGGATACACTGTACATAGTGTACAGGTATTTGTACTGTAATTTTTCCATTATAACTTTCGCTCTCTGCTCCTTTACCCTATTGGATTTTAGTTCTTTTTCCCGTTCTCCTGTATGCTGCCTATTCTCCTGCATAATGCAAAACCCATAACCTTCAAGCATCAGTGAAATTTTCAGACCTACGAAGAGTAAGTGAAACAGATTCACCCTACTTATTAATATAGCACTATAGTTATGTTTGGCACTCTACAAGTAAACAAGACAGGTCATTGATACCTGACTCTTCATTGTTTTAAATCTACGCACAGCAAATATGACAGCAAACCATTAGGGCAGAGGGGTGTATTCTTGGCTATTTGACCTATATCTCACCAGCAGCATAACAAATGAACGTTATCACTGCCAAATAAAGAAAAGGAAAATTCTGAAATAAGCCCATTGAAAACATTAAAGAACTGATCTCCTTTGCCTTTCAGAAAAATCACCATCTTAATTAAAATTACTTTGGTGGCCAAGCTGATAGTGCTGCAAATGTGTCCATTGTATTAATACATAAGAGAACCTAATTCAAAGCTGTCCTCAAGCCCTGTGTTTGACTAGTATGGGAGTGCCCCTTGTCTCCAGTAGATAAGCAGAGGTAGAGAGGAAATTATTCACTGAACTCCAATGGTGAAGTTAAGTAGTCTCATCTGAAACTCTTCGTGCCATTAGTAACAAGCTCTTGGTGAGGCTGCAATAATAGAATAGATCCTTTTATAATACATCCTGGTGTAGCCTATCACACAAAGAGAATCTATCAATAATAGCATTCTTTAAGTGTGCCAGCTGCAAGCAGTATCTTAAAATGACTGCATAGCTAAGGAGAGTTGCTTTGCAAATAAAAGGCAGTGTATAAAGCAGGGGCAGGCAAACTTTTTGGCCTGAGGGCCACATCGGGTTTTGGAAATTGTATGGAGGGCCCGTTAGGGGAGGGGGTCGTGGCCTGCCCCCCCTCCACACACCCTGGGAACCATGCCCTGTCCCCTGACCACCTCCAGAACCCCCAACCCTGACCGCCTCATCCAACCCCTCCTCTCATTCCTGACTGCCTCCCCCCCCGGGACCCCTACCCCCATTCAACCTCCCCTTCCCTGCCCTCTGACCACCCTCACCCCATCCACACATTCCGCCCCCTGACCACCACCCTGAACTCCCTTGCCCTCTATCGAGCTCCCTGCCCCCTTACCATGCTGCCTGGAGCACCAGTGGCTGGCAGCGCTACAGACGTGCCGCCCAGCTGGAACTGGGCCACACCGGCACCACCACTCAGCACAGAGCACCGGGGCAGGCCGGGCTTTGCAGCTGCGCTGCCCCAGGAGCTCACAGCCCTGCTGCCCAGAGCATTGCCTCGGCAGAGCAAGCGAGCTGAGACTGTGGGGGAGGGAGAACAGCGGGGAAGGGGACGGGGGCTAGCCTCCCAGGCTAGGAGCTCAGGGGGCAGGCAGGAGGGTCGTGCGGGCCAAATGTGGCCTGCGGGCCCTAATCTGCCCACCTCTGGTATAAAGAGATGAGATTTTTCTTAATTATTCCTTACAATTTGGCTCACACAAGTAGAACCCAAAAACTTGGTCTGAGTTTTAATTGTGTTTGACTTAACCTTTAAGAATGACGTTTGCATAAACTACGTTTATATTTTCTGCACAGCTGAAAGGTTCATATAGGAGAACTAATCAAATGTGTAATCACCCAGAAAGCAGTATGGAGTGAGTATGCAATTAAAAAACAATGATAGTACTTGGAATTACGTCGATTAACAGGAAAAGCAGATAAATTGTAACTCCAGAAAACTTTAAAATAAAATTCTGTTAAAATACATGTTAGCAAGCATTTTTGCTAACTTTATAAATGAAGTAAAATGTCATACTGCTGGGAAACTATTTAAAGGGAGACTGAAATATTAAAAAACTTCTTAAAAATTAGTTTTTACTTATGCTTCAAGTATCCCATTGTCTTGTACACTCTTCTCATCATCTGACTTTTTTCCTCACGAAGATTGAGAACCGAGAGGCTAAGATTTGCAATGTTAAAAAAACTGATAGGATAAATAAATTGTATTTGCCTTCCCTCATCCCATCTCCAGCTACATGCAGAGTTTTGCATCTGTGTCTCAACTGCTCCTGCTCATAATTTATCCCCAGCAGGTTAGGTAGAATGACAGTGACAGTCTTTGATTGGTTTGGATGCCTTTATTACCCCACGTTTGCTTAAAGTGGAAGTGCTAGCAATAGGTCAGTGTATTCTCGCACAAAATCCATCTATGGTTTCCCTTTGCTTACTGTGAAACTCTCAAAAATAAACTATTTTCCTGCCATGTGAAACTCTTCAAATTTGTAATGACTCAAATTGTTTCCCTCTCTGACTGAGTTGGTTCATGGATTGGAACTCCCAAAGGAGCACTGTAAAGCCTGATCAGGCTTGTATTGTGATTGTTTAATATCTTGACACAGCTCTGTGCCTCAGATCTTCCTCTATGAAAATGCATGATCACATGGTTATGATGATGACCAAGACTTGGGAAATCTTGGTCCATTCTTGTGTCTGCCACTGGTGTTTTGTTTGATCTCAGACAAGTCACTTAGAGCCATATTTTTTAAAGTATTGAGGCACCTAATTTCCTTTTAAAATATGGGTTTTAATCTCTTGAATTCCACGTCTGTAACTGGAAGATAAAACTACCTCCTTTCTCCTATCATTTGTCTCTATCACCTAAATTATAAACTCTTCAGGATATGAACTGTCCCTTACTATAGTCTGTAAAGCACTTAGTCCAGTGAGGCCTTCTGGGGGTATTTAGGCACTACTGTAATACAAATCATTAACACGGTGGCCTATTTTAGTTTTTACCAACAGAAGTACCAAAAAGCCACCATCAAGAAAACCATGCTTCTGTGCTGACAAGATAGTTATTAGTCCATCCAAATATGACATTTAAACATTTTTCTATTTTGTCAATACAACTTCATCAGTTTCAGTCTGCCCTAGTTCTTATTTCTTGTCCTGATGGGATTCTCCCTTTCCAGCTCTCTCTCTTCTCTGTGTCCACTGGTTACAGATGCACATGTGTACCCTTCTTCCTTCCCTCCCACCCCCTTCCCTTCCTGTTCCCTGGTATTTTAAACATCTATTTAGGTTTGGTTGGTAAATAGCCTGACGGCACCAGCTGTTGTACTTTAGTCAAAGGAGAGCAGTATGTTTGTTTGTTTTTCCCCCAAGCATATTGAGGCTTTAGAAATTATTATTCTTGAAATTCAGCAATATTTTAGGAATCATAGTTTGTGTTGGGATTTGGAACAGTTTAAAAATAATGTTTCATCTCCAAGCATAGTCCTGTTTACCATGCAAGTTGGATTTTTGGGAAGGTGCAATAAACACTCTACTGTCTTCAGTTTAATATTAATGCTTTCTTAGGGCTTTGAGTTATTTCCATAGTAATAGTGTAATTTAACAAACAAAATATAAAGTGGTTCCAAACCAAAGTGCTGAATTCTATTATTCATCCTACAGTGTAACTTTGAACATTTGGGTTGTGTATGTGAGAGGTGAGACTTAAACTTCTAGAATACCAGCAGATGATGGTTCTGCCTCTAGGCTGTTCAGAAGCTAATTCCCTGATATTGCTGTGGGGGGCCAAGCTTTGTGTGTCATGGGAAGATGTTGGTATGGTCTTTTATGGGTTTTTTATATATATATTATATAGCATAGGACAGCTTTCCTTCCTGACATGGTGGCTCAGAGGGCATTAACTCTCCAGTGTCCCACGTGACACCGATAAAACATACAATTCAGATGGGCTGCTGCTGCTACTCCCTGGACCACACATTAATGGTCCATGTCTCCCTCACCAGCCAGGCTCAGAGCAGTAGTCTTGGTAGGCCCATCCCTGCTGCCCACCACCAGTGTGAAAACCCAGCTTCTGCTGGCCATTCGGCACCACACTGGAGCAGCAGTCAGTGCCAGCTATAGGGTAGGTAGGTCGGCACATATGATTCGCAGCTTGACTCTTTTTTTGTTTTTCCCATACTTGGTGGGCAGGCTCTGGTGCTGCTGTCAGGGTCTGATGCACTCTTGGGACCTCTCCACACACTCACAGTGGTAGTTGTGGCTTTCTAATGCAGTGGTTCTCAAACTTTTGTACTGGTGACACCTTTCACATAGCAAGCCTCTGAGTGCAACCACCCCCTTATAAGTTGTTAACACATTTTTTTATATTTAGTACCATTATAAATGCTGGAGGCAAAGCGGGTTTGGGGTGGAGGTTGACAGCTCACGACCCCCCATGCAATAACCCTGCGACCCCTGAGCGGTCCCAACCCCCAGTTTGAGAACCTCTGTTCTAATGCCAATCTATAAAAAAGAGAAGTAAGGACAACGTGGAGAATTACAGACCAGTCAGTACCCAGAAAGACAGTGGAGCAAATAATTAAAGCAATCAGTTTGCAAACACCTAGAAGATAATAAGGTGACAAGTAACAGCATGGATTTGTTAAGAACAAATCATGTCAAACCAACCTAATGGTGCCTAACGGTAATAAGCCTTGTGGATATAGGGGAAGCAGTACATATGGTATATCTTGACTTTCTTAAGGCTTTAATACTGTCTCGCATGACCTTCTCATAAACAAACTAGGGAAATAAAACTTAGATGGAGCTACTATAGGGTAGGTGCATAACTGGTCGGAAAGTAGTTATCAGTGCTTCACAGTCAAGCTGGAAAAGTACATTAAGAGGGGTCTTCCAAGTCCAGTTCTATTCAATATCTTTATAAATTATTTTAAATAATAGCATAGAGAGTGCACTTACAAAGTTTGCAGACAATACCAAGCTGGAAGGGATTTGCAAGTGCTTTGGAGGATAGGATTAAAATTCAAAATGGTCTGGAGAAACTGGAGTGCTCCACGTAGGAAGGAACAAACAGTTGCACATATACAAAATGGGAAATGAGTGCCTAGGAAATAGTAGTGCAGAAAGGAGTCTGGGGGCTATAGTGGATCACAAGCTAAATATGAGTGAACAGTTGCCCAAAAAAAAAAAAAGCCAACAGCATTCTGGGATGTATTAGCAGGAGTGTTGTAAGCAAGACACAAGAAGTAATTCTTGCACTCTACTCCATGCTGATTAGGCCTCAACTGGAGTACTGTGTCCAGTTCTGGGCACCACATTTCAGGAAAGATGTGAACGAATTGGAGGAAGTCTAGAGAAAAGCAACAGTAACGATTAACAGTCTAGAAAACATGACCTCTGGGGAAGGATGTCAAAAACTGGGTTTTAGTCTGGAAAAGAGAAGACTGAGAGGGGACAAAACAGTTTTCAAGTACATAAAAGGGTGTTGAAGAAGGAGAAAAATTGTTCTCCTTGACATCTGAGGACAGGACAAGAAGCAGTGAGCTTCAATTGTAGCAAGGGAGGTTTAGGTTGGACACTAGGAAAAAACTTTCTAACCGTCAGGGTGGTTAAGCTCTGGAATAAATTGTCTAGGGAGGTTTTGGAATCTCCATTACTGGAGATTTTTAAGAGCAGATTAGACAAATATCTGTCAGGAATGGTCTAGATAATACTTAATTCTGCCATGAGTGCTGGGGACTGGACTAGATGAGCTCTCGAGGTCCATTCTAGTCTAAGATTCTATGATTCTTCCCACTCTAGCCCATAGGATGCACTGCCTCCTCCCACCCAGAGTCTGTGTGATCCTGCTGCATGTGAGGAATCATTTTCCACTCAAGCCTGGTTAATGTGTTTTCAGTAGTAGCAGTGCCTCCTTAGCTACTGAGCCACAGTTCTTTGGAGATTGTTGAGGTTATCCCCATAGTAGTACCAAGGGAAGCCACAACCTCAAAATCTAGGAAGAAAGCTCTCAACAGATATTCACCTTGGTGTTGTGATTTTGGCATTCTGAATAAGACCTTTTCCTGAGATAGGTATCTGTACTAGCATGATTGATTTTATTCAAATTAGCATATATATATATATATATATATATATATATATATATATATATATATATATATATATATATATATATATATATACACACACACACACACACCCCCTCTGTATAGGTAGGCCTACCATGCATTAGAAAATATAGCCAGAATAAATTCCTTTGGGCAAAGTATAATGGGATTTGGGTGATTAGCATTTGTCTTAATAATAAATAACATTTTTATTACTCCCTCTTCCCTTTTCTCCTCGTATCCCTCTTACCCTCCCATCCCCCCAAAAAAAGTATAGCATTCATTGTGTCCTGAACCCTGAGGACTGTTTGACTTTGAAATGCCTTGTGTCTTAAATCTCAGCCTAGAAGTTGTCATTTTCCCTGCATGAAACAGACAAGTCTTTGAAATGCCATAAATCTGTATGGCCTTGATAGCTTTGTTCTTTCAATGAAGGAGAATAGCTTTATAAGCACATAGGAGACAACTTCATGGTCCTGAGGCAGCCTTTTTCTTCAAATGTATGTTTCAGAATGATTTTTCTTGTTGCAGTTGTTTGTTCTCAGATGCTAACAGGTTTTTGTTGGATTGTCATAATTTCTCTAAACCCGTGACCTAAAAAAAATAGAAAGTTTCTTTGGGTTGTAGAGTTGATGCATATGGATGGCTACTGGCAAAAAAAGATGATTTTTTTCTCATCAGCTAGTGTAAATAGTGGCTTTTGGCACTTCAGATTTGACTGATTGCAAAAATCCAACCCTTAAAATACTGCCCGTGCAAATACTACGCTGAATTTGTTTCTAAAGATAATCATGCTATTCTGCTTTTTCCACAAGCCATTCATTCTTATCGCACCAGAGTTAAACTCCGAATCCCAGAATTTTCATCTCCTCCGCCAGGCTGTGTGAGCTGACACTTTATAATCTCACCTCCTGTACCCTGAACGGGTTAGAGAAATGATAACAGGCTGTGAAACCTGGTCTAGCCAAATATGTCGTTATTACATTGCCTACAATGCTTGTTTTCATCATATGGATTAGCAAAATGACTTTGACTTGAAATTTCAAGGTTAGTTTTGAGGACAAAGATCAATTGTTTGGCAAAGAAATTTTGTTTTCAAAAACTTCTAACTGCAAATTCAGAGTGAAAAGGAGTGTTAAAGAGAGGTTAAAGGTCTGATTCAAAGCCACAAAAGGGAAAAAAAAATCATAGAGTTGCTAATCTAGGCTGATGCTCAAGACTTAACACGTACCATGGTGTTTTAGAAAGGTACAGTGACTTGAATTAATGCTGTAGTTTCCATGTTCTCTCATAATTCAGTATTCTAAACAGAAACTGCCTGTATGGTCTAGGCAAGTTTTTAAGGCCACCAAAATCATGACCTAAAGAGACAAGAGCTTAATGTGCACTTAATGCATTGTAGAGGGGGAGGGATAGCTCAGTGGTTTGAGTATTGGCCTGCTAAACCCATGGTTGTGAGATCAATCCTTGAGGGGGCCACTTAGGGATCTGGGGCAAAAATCAGTACTTGGTCCTGCTAGTGAAGGCAGGGGCTGGACTCAATGACCTTTCAAGGTCCCTTCCAGTACTAGGAGAATGGTATATCTCCATTTATTATTATTATTATTACCACCCTGTACACCAGGGATCTCAAATTCAAATCACCACGAGGGCCACATGAGAACTAGTACTTTGGCCCGAGGGCCGCAACACAGACACCTTTTCATATAAAGGTACAAAACTCCACCCCCTTCCCCCACTCCGCTCCTTCCATGACGCTCTGCCCCTTCCCCACCCCCATTCCAGTCCCTTCCCCAAAGTCCCCACCCCAACTTCACCCCCTCCTTGCCCCAATCCAACCCCTTCCCCAAATGCCCCACCTCTTCTCTGCCTCCTCCTCTGAGCACGCTGCTCCCCGCGCTTCCCCCCTCCCTCCTGGAAAGTGCTAAACACTGCCAAACAGCTGTTTGGCGGTGGGAAGCGCCTGGAGGCAGGCAGAGAAGCAGGGACGGCAGGTGAGGGGAGCTTGGGGCCGCAGGAAATAACTCCGGGGTGGGGATGAGGGAGGGGTACGGGGAGCTTGGCGGGCTGCAGCAAATAACTGCGTGGGCCGTGTGTTTGAGACCTCTGCTGTACGCTAAGAGGTGCATTTCTAAATGCAACACAATGTTGGATCCACAAACCACTGGTTTGATGGTCTCTACACCTCTCCTTGTTCCACCATTATGATTAGGCTTGGAAGGTTTAGCTTTTTAAACAGTAAATTTCAGTTAACATCAATTTCACCACAATACTAACCCACGAAAACATATTTTTATTGATGATAATCTAAATTTACAGATAGGCAAAGTAAGAAAAATGCTTCCTGAGAATTTATTACAGTTCGTTATGAGCATATTTACTTTGTATATTTTCACATGCAATGCTGACTGTTTGTATTTTAACAGTTATAGAACACAAAGACTTCTTTAAATTTTACACTTGAGTATCAGTGTTCTTGCAGCAAAAAGAAAATACACTAGGTCACAGATGGCTCAACAATCTCACCCACAACACTAGCTGCACTGCTTAGGAAGAAGCCCAGATTCCCTAAGGGCTTGTCTACACTGGTAAGTTTTGTCACCAAAACTGCCTTTTGATGACAAAATAGCAAGAGCGTGCACACTACAATGGAACTTTTGTCGCCAAAAATGCCCAGTTTTGGTGACGACAAACTTCCAACCCTATGAAAGACTTTTGTCTTTTCCCCTCCCTTTATCATCTGCAAAGAGCCAGTGTAGACACTGCTGATTGTCTTGAGGACAGAACTGTCTTCCGCCAGTGTCCCACAATGCCTGCCCTGATGCTATGCTCAGTGTTTTAATCTCTGCCTCCCTGCAGGTATGCATCCCTCCCCTTTCAAAGCTTCGAGAAGTATCTGTGTGCTGCTTTGTTTGGGGAACAAAGAGCAAATCATTGGAATGCTCCTGTTCTGCCTGGCACTAGGAACATAGCAGCAGGCAGACTGCTGTTGCAGGGGGAGGGGGACAGACTGCTGTGCTGCTTTGCCATTCCTCAGCACGGAGAGCTCACAGAGCTACTTAGGATGCTGCTCTCGGCAGCTGAGGGGGCTGTGGGAGAACTTGGAGAGAATCCCAAAATGCACAGTGATCAGCTCTTCCTTCCCACAACACTGGGGTGCATACCCAGGGTGCATTGCTCACCCTGCTGATGGTGTCCCCAATGTGGACATGATCCGTGGACAGGAAGCAAGCGTGAACACCCTTTGGCGATTTTTGTGTTTTCGAATTTTGGGTGTCAACATAAGTTTTGACAACAAAACTTGGTAGTGTAGACAAGCCATAAGAAATGATGATCCTCCTACTCAGCAACCTCCCAGGCAGCGACATCTTCAAAATGCCTGTTTTGACCCCGTGGTTGAGGGTCACGAATTATCTCCCTCTCCTGATCCAACATAACACCTATTCTCCTCCCACATTAGGGCGATCATCTCTCCCATTTCCTACCTTCCTGGGCACCTACCAGCTCAGATGGATGGATCCTGGAGGTGATTTCTCCAGTTCAGCTCCTTATCACCCTCCTCCCCCGTTCCTCTTCAGGGACACCGCTAACAGAGACTCCTTATAGCAGGAGGTACAATCTCTCCTAGTTCTGGGGCCGATTGAACTTGTCCCACCAGATTTCATCAGGAAAGGTTTCTATTCTTGGTGCTTCCTCATCCTGAAGAAAAGAGGGAGATGGAGATCCATCCTGGACCTCAGGACTTTAAATACCTTTGTCCACTCCCAGTCGTGACTCTAATAACAGCAATTCCCTCTCTGGATCCAGGAGATTGGTTTGTTTCCCTCAACCTTTTAGGATATTTATTTTCATGTCACCATTCATCCCTCACACAAACTACTCCTACATTTTGTGGTAGATGGACCACTACCAGTATTGCATCCTACTCTTCGGCCTCTCTGCCACCCCAAAGGTCTTTATCAAAGTTCTGTCAGCAGCAGCAGGCTATCTTCATTAGAAAGGCGTCATAGTCTTTCCGTATCTGGATGATCAGCTCCTAAAGGGCCCCTCACTTCTCAAAGCACAGACAACAACCAGAAAGGTCCTGTCCCTGCATCACACTCTGGGTCTCCAACTTGGAGAAGTCTACGCTAACACCACACAACATATGGACTTCATCAGAGCCACTCTGGACTCCTCTTCTGCCAGAGCATACTGAATCAGGGACCGATTACCGCAATGGCCAACCTTGTCTCAACAATACAAGAGAGTCCATAAAACACTGCAAGGGTGTGCCGGCAACTTCTGGGCCATGTAGCAGCCTGCACATTTGTGACTCCCTTAGCAGGACTTCACTCTGTGTCCTTAAGCATGGTTGAGAACCGTCTGCACAGCCAACAGACACAATCTATCCAAGCAGATTCCAGACCTCAGAAGGTCCCCAATTCTATGAACTGATGGAAGTATCCTCAAATGGTGTGCATGGGAGTTCCATTGGTACTGCCCCTCCCATGAGGATTATCACCACAGATGCCTCCCTCATAGTTTGGGGTGCACACTTCCATCACAGCATTTCACCTTCCGTAGAGGGTTCTTAGTCTTTGCCCACCCCACTATTGCAAAAGCCTATTCAACCTCTTCCTGCCTGTCAAGGAAACAATTCCACCATGGGACATCGCCTTAGTTTTCAGTGCTCTAAGGAAACCCACATTTGAATCTCTGAGGAGTTGTTTCCTCTTTCATTTGTCCCTAAAGATCTCATTCCTCGTCACGATTACTTCCACCAGGAGCATGGGGGAATGTCAGTCCTTAAAGATGGACTCACCATATATGGTGTTCTACCAAGATAAGATGACTGTGTCCACTCTCACTTCCTTCCTAAACTCTTCTGAATTCCGTTAATGAAGAAATTCACCTCCTAGTGTTTTATCCCAAGCGTCACTCTTCAAGAGAAGAAGGGAGCCTCTATAAACTGGACATTAAAAAAGCTTTTGCCTTGACAGGATTAAGCCCTTTCAGGCATCCGCTAAATACTTCCTCTCTTTTGAAAAACAAATGAAAGGACATCCGATCTCTAGCCAAAGACTATCCAAATAGATTGCAGATGCTGTAATGCTAAAAAGCTTTGGTGGTGGTTCTCCTCTGAGAGTTATTGCTCATTCCACCAGGGCACAGTCTACCTCTGTAGCACTTCTCAAAAATGTACCCATTTCAGACATCTGTAGGGCACCTATCTGGTGTTCACCTAATACATTTTACTAGCATTATGTTCTCGTGCCCGATTCCAGGACTGACACAGCTTTCCTATGGTCTGTACTATATCTGCTTCCTTGGCACCCCTCTCCATGATGGAGGTACTTCTTGGGAGTCTCCTGACGGGAGCACCTATAGGGATACTAGTCAAAGGAGAGGTTACTTATCTTGCACAATAACTTGAGTTCTTTGAGATGTCCCTATGGGCGTTCCACTACCTGCCCTCCTTCCCGTCTGCCTTGGAGCTCTTTCTTGGGACTTCCATGATTGAAAAGGAACAGATGTGGTAGGTCGATCTTTCCCTATATACTTTTGTATTGGGGCATGAGGGTGACTAGGGCACAGATGCAGACCTGCAGACGCTACTGACAAAAATCTTCAATCGAACACACATCTCAAATTACTATACAAGATAAGTGACTTCTCCACCTTTCTTGTTCCACATTTCTGGGATTAGCCAAAATAGGACAGTTAAAAGAGCCTATAAATTGATGGAGTATGTTTAAACTATCACCTCATGTATGTTCTTAGGGCTTCTGATTTCAACTGATAGATGCTTGTAGAAGTTTATTGAGGTCTAGGCCATGACTTACAAGTTAGTTAATTTCAGGTCGATTTGTTTTAAAATATTTTTCAGTCACAGTATGACCTCTGAGCTTCTAACCATTATCTAAATACCAGCCACACTACTCCTAATCAGTTCAAAAACAATATGCCTCTGGAGTTCAGAAGCAGGCAGTGCAAAACTTGCTTACTTTAGGATTCGCAGCATCACACTGGCTACTAAAATGCATTTCACTACTCTTTGGCCAGTCATTGTTGAAGACCAGAAACACCCCTATATAAAACAAAATAGCCTAATTTGAAAGGCGTCATCTCATTTTCAGGAGGAACAGTGTGCATTGCTTTTTTTGAGTTAATGTATTTCCATTGTAGAGATGCATTCTAACAAAATTGCAGTTCAGCCTTAAAGTGTATTAGAAATGCATATACAGTGAATCTTTTTCCTTCCTTTCTAAATAGCATGTGTAACTGTGAACCCTATATTTTTTCTCCTGTGACACTCTGTACCTCAAGGCAGCACCCTGGAACCTCCATATTCACCATGGTGATATGATTTATATGTTTTGTACAAAGTATACCTTGTGAGGCATCATTTTAAAAGTCTTGATCTGTTGAACGTTAATATCCTGTTGGATTGTGTGACTATCATTGTATGTGAATTATGAAGTATTACTATGTGAGTTACTGAAATATGTTGTGAGATTAGGAACACCCACAACCAGCCTTTCAGTTACAATCATTGAGTAGCCATCCATAGCTATACAGTGTTAATGGCTCATCAACACCCATCAAGAAAAGAATCCACTATCCCAGAGACTATTTAGAGAAGGCACATATGCAATAGAGCAGGGGTCCCCAATGTGCCCGTGGATGCCAAGGCGCCCGCTGGGGCATCTAAGTGTGCCTATGTACTGGCCAGCAGACGAGCATCTGCCAAAATGCTGGACGCCTCTGGATGCTGCTGCTTGTCAGCGGTATTTCGGCAGCGACGCCTATTGACGTTGCCTCTTGGCAGCATTTCGGCAGATGCTCGTCTGCCGCCATGGTCCTCTGTGGCTCGTCATCTGGCACCTGCCAGATGAAAAAGGTTGGGGACCACTGTTAGAGACTACTTGACCAGTGGGGACGGCCTGAACCCCTCATCACAGCAAGGATCTTTCCTGCAAGCTGAAAGAAATTATAAAAGAGGGGAAGTGACATCATCACTCGGCCCCTCTCTCTCTCTTTCTTCCCCCCTCCCTGCCCCCATCTCAACACCTTGAAGGAGGTCTGGAGAAAAAAGACTTTCAACTAGGGAAGATTGGTCCCAGACTGGAAGGTTAGTCCCAGTCTGTTTATTGAGGAACTGTAGCCTGCTTGTACCATCTGTCAGGGTGAGACATTGTTTGTTTCAACTCTGGCTTAGACTAAAAGTTTAGCATTTAAAATGCGTGTTTCTATTTTTATTTCTTAAGGTAATTGTGTCTGACCTTTATGCCTACCACTTTATAATCACTTAACATTTAGCTTTCTGTAGTTAATAAATCTGTTCTATATTTTACCTAAAAACAGTGTGATGTGGCTGAACTGCTTGGGAAATCTTAGCTCAGGTTAACAAGGGCTGTTGCACATGCACTGCCCTTTTGTCAGAGTGGTGAACTAGGTAATGAGCTTACATTGGCCAGACTGCTGACCAGTGCAAGACGGCACAGTTCTGGGGTGCAAGGCTGGAGAGCTGAGGGGAATTGGCTGGAGCCTCTCTATTGATGGTTCATGAGTGACTGGGAGATCATTCACACAACTCAGTTGGGTGTGACCCAGCCTGTGGATGTCTGTGTACATGCAATGCCTGTCAGAGGCTTGTAGCTTGATATCAGCATCACAATGTGAGAGGCAGCCCAGATTAGTGGGTTTGGAGGGCTCAGTGATCCCACAGTCCAGGTTGCACCCCAGGGACCCTGTCACGCCTGCCATTTGGAAACAGTATTTAAATGAGTTTCTGTTCTAGATGTCATGAAGGCTGCATTTTCCATTGAGGGATGGGGAAGGGAAACCTGTGTATTTTGCAGGAAAGTTGGGGTGTTTTTCTTTATTTATTTACTTGCAATAGTGCAAACAGAAGTCACTGTTGTTTGGACATGCAGTGTTCAGTGGAAGATGTTCTACTAATGCACAGAAAGGGCTGTCTTAAAAGATTGCTGCCTAGGAATGAATTGAGAACATTCATGAGCAAGGTCACGTTTTTTATAACAATTTACACTGATTTCAAATGGCACATATAGAACACACAGTCAGAGAAGGAAACAGCAGTTGCCCCCCTTTGCAAAAGAGTATTGCTTTTTGTCCCTGTGGCAGGTGACCTTTCAGATTGTTCAAAATATGCCTACTGCAAGTTTTCCTTTATCGTTCTTCTGCCAATACTGTGCTTGGGACATAAGAAAGTTCAGTTCTTTGTTTTCAGCATGCATACAGAACAGACTAGCAGAAATTGCACATAGTCTTGCCCTGTTCTGATCAAAAGCCAGCTGAGGTACTCCATCAAAAACTAGAAGAGTTTGTGATGTGAATGAATGCCTTTTAGAATCAGTTGAAATTGGTTCATTTTAACAGAGGACATAAAATTGATTTAAAACTCTTATTTTTCTCTGAGATGAAAAGGTCAGTATGTTAACCCATCTAGTAACTCTACTTCCTCTGCTGATGCTGGAGGGTCTGTTAAACATGTACAGTTAATGCATTGCTTCACTTCTAGCAACCTCAAGTTGAGAGAACTTGGATGATGATCAGACACAGTGATCCGTTTCTTGTTTTTAAATTGACAAGATTCCGTTAAAGTTGCAACTATTCTTTATAAGGGAAGAAAAAAAGATGATTATCTGCACTATGTTATTTGACTGTTGCTAAATCCCAAACCATCAGAGAAAAACTCAAAAGTTATGCTCCATGTTTTGTTGCTGTTTAGGTCATGAGGGAATGGGAAGAAGCAGAACGCCAAGCAAAGAACTTGCCAAAGGCTGATAAGAAGGCTGTTATCCAGGTAAAGAAAAACACAATTACAAGCAGACCAATTGAGGTTGTAAATAAAATACGGATCATGCTAGCTGTGGTATAATTTGGAAGCATATTTGTGTTGGTGAATTATTATTTTCTGCTTTTACTGTTGCTCTTTTAGCTGCCAGATATCGGTTTATGTGCTTTTATACTTAGCAGCTGAATTGCAGTGGAGAGCCTCACAATGTACAGTGTTACCACTGTAGGGGAAAGTTTTCAATGAGATTAAGATTTATCTTCAGAAAGAGTTGGGAACCCCTTTCCCTTAGGCCACTTTGACCATCCCAGCTGGAGTGAGTAGTTACACCAGAATTGTAACAGTATAAACTTTTGATACTGCACGAGTATCTTGGTTCCAAGTAGAAATGGGCAAACAGGTTTTGGAAGGTTGGAGTAGGAACCAACCCCACTCAGAACAAACATTCAGCCAAACTGGAAATGAGCTATTTTTCTTTCTGAAATATTGGGAATGTTTGGAGGGCCTGTATTAGGGCAGAGGGTTCTTCGAGTGATTTCTCATGTGTATTCCATAATAGATGTGTGTGTTCGCCACATGCACCGGTGCTGGAAGTTTTTCCCCTAGCAGTACCTGTAGGGAAGCGCCCTAGTGACCCCTGGAGTGACACCTCCATGGCGCAGTATAAGGGGCACTGCGTGTTCCCTCCACCCTCAGTTCCTTCTTGCCATCAGTGAAGGTGCTTCAGAACTGCTCTGCTCCAGCTTTGCTGTAGCTTGTCCCCGAAACAGCTTGTTCATTCAGTGTATGGTACCTGTAATTAGTTAGTTAGTTTAGTTAATTTAGTTTAGCTAGAGTGCTCGGGTTGGGGCATACCGCATGCCCCAGGTTTTAAGTCGTGCAACACTTGTAGGCGATCTATGCCAGTGAGTGATCCGCACACGGACTGTTTCCGCTGTTTGAGGGGAACCCATCTCAGCAATCGCTGCAAGTTTTGCAAGTTGTTTAAGCCTCAGACCAAGAGAAAAAGGGACATTAGGATGTGGGCTATTCTGATGCAGTCGGTGCTGACCCCAGCTCTGCCACGCCGCTCTGAGTCGGTACCGGGCACTGCGATGTCGGTGCATGGCAACCCTTTGGCGCCATCGACTACTCGGTACCGACTGCTCCCCGTCCACAGGGCACGCCGAGAAGGCTAAGAGGAGGCCTTCTTTGCCACAGCACTAGAGTAAACCCAGGACAGAGGCTAGAGCCATGTTGGGCAGTTCTCGATCCCCGCCGGCCTATAGGCTTCTGACTCAAGTCGAGTGGAGTAGCCTGGCCCATTCGGAGCAGGCCTCCTCGGCTGTCCAGATGCCCTCCACACTGGAGGCCCTGCTGGCAGTCCAGGATGTTATGTCCATGCCAGTACCAGGAGCACCACTGCAGTCAGCCCCATGCTCCAGAGACAAGCTGCCGCTGGGATCTCTGCAGTCATCCCTGGCTCGGTACCAGTCTCGGTCTAGAGAATGTTCCCGATGCCATTTGCTGCCCAGCGACCGTTCAGGGCAAAGTCCACGTGGATCACCCTCGACGCCCACCAGGCTGTTTGGTTTACTCAGTGGCCGGAGCCTCAGAAGGACCATCGACATCCCTCTCCAGACGTCCAAGGAAGAAGTTGGTGGGAGGCCAACCAGGTGGTGGACCCTCCGGTGCCGGTGGACACACAAAGTACCACACCGGCCTCCTCACCCTCCCTGGATGAGGCAATTACAGTTCCTCCTGCCTCTGTCTCACAGGAGGACTTCAGGGCCCACAAAGAATTCTTAAAAAGGGTGGCATCAAGCCTCCACCTCCAGGCAGAGATGATGGAGGAGCCCTCGGACTCCCTGTTCAATGTAGTATCCTCTTCAGTACTGGGCAGGGTGGCCTTTCCTCTCCACGAAGGGGTGGCGAAAATTTCAAATGCCCTGTGGCAAACCCCGGCCTCATTGGCCCCCATCTCTAAGAGAGTGGAACGCAGATATTTTGTACCCGCCAGGGGCATGAATACTTATACAGCCACCCTGCTCCTAACTCCCTGGTGGTTGAGTTGATCAGCCACAGGGAAAGGCAGGGCCAACTAGCCCCTACCCCGAAAAATAAAGATTCAAGGAGGCTGGACTCATTTGGAAGAAAAATGTATTCATCCTCAAGCTTCCAGTTACGGGTGATGAACCGTCAGGCTCTCCTGGGCTGGTATGAGTTCAATCTGTGGGGCTCCCTGCCCAAGTTTGAGGACTCCCTCCAGGAGCACGACAGGAAGGAGTTCAAAGCGCTGATGGAGGGGAGCACAGCTACTGCCAGGGCAACCCTGCAGGCAGCTTCGAATGCAGCAGCCACAGCCATGCGGTCCATGGCCTCCGCAGTGTCCATGAGAAGGGTGTCATGGCTCCTGCTGTCTGGGCTGTCCAGCGAGGCGCAGACCTCCCTGCTGGACCTCCCATTTGACAGCAAAGCTCTGTTTGTAGAACAAACAGATACAAAGCTGCATGGCCTGAAAGACTCTCACATGACTCTCCAGACTCTGGGCCTCTATGTTCCAGCTCTTGCCAAACCTAAGTTCAAGCCGCAGCAGACTCCTGCTCAGGCCACCTATTCAAAATATGAGACCACTTATAAGAAGTCGCGGGACTATAAGAGGCACCCATAGAGGCAGTCTCTGCCTGCCCTCCAGCCTGGGTCCTCCAAGGGCAAGCAAGCAGGGAAAAGGGGGTTTTGATGGGACACTTGGGGGCGCCCTGCCTGTTCTCATCAGGGATCTACCCTCAATAAAGCTTCCCTTCTCCAATTGGTTGTGTGATTTCCTCCCGGAGAGGTCACTGCTGACCTTGGACCAATGGATCCTCAACACCATCTCCTGGGGCTACACCCTCCAGTTTACTTCTTCTCTGCCCAACCACCCCCGTCCCTCCTGGGCGACCCCTCGCACAAGGTGGCGTGGCTCCTGGGCCTAGGAGCAATGGAAGCGGTACCAGGGGATTTCAGAGGCAAGGGGTACTACTCCCACTATTTCCTTATCCCGAAGGCCCAAGCAGGGCTCAGGCCCATCTTGGGTCTGCAAGGCCTGAACAAGTACATGGTGAAGCTCAAGTTCTGCATGGTCTCCCTGGCCTCAATCATCCCCTCCTTGGATCCCGGGGACTGGTACATCACCCTTGATCTGCAGGACGCGTACTTCCACATTCATATATTCGAGGGGCACAGCCGCTTCCTCCATTTCACAGTGGCGCAGGAACACTACGAATTTACGGTCCTCCCATTTGGGCTGTCCATTCCCCCAAGGTATTCACGAAATGTATGTCGGTGGTGGCAGCCTACCTCAGGCGCCAGGTGGTCCAGATCTTCTCCTATCTGGATGACTGGTTGGTCAAGGGCAGCTCCCAGTCGCAGGTGCAGGATCACGTGGCGCTCCTTTTGTCCACTTGCACCATTTGGGCCTGTTGGTAAACAACATCAAGTCCATGTTAGTCCTGATACGACGCTTAGAGTTTATCGGGGTGGTCCTGAACGCCTCGTTGGCCAGAGCCTCCCTCCCACCAGACAGGTTGGAGACCCTGAAGGGGTCATCGACACAGTCACAAGGTTTCCGGTGACAACAGCCAGAGTGTGCCTCTAGCTCTTAGGTCACATGTCGGCATGCACGTATGTGATCTGTCATGCCAGACTCAGGATGAGGCCCCTCCAGCTCTGGTTGGCCTCGGAGTTCTCCCAAGCTAGGGACAGGATGGACAAAGTCCTCATGGTGCCCGAGCCAGTGATCACCTCCCTACGGTGGTGGTCCTCCCTGAGGAACATGCTCCAAGGGGTCCTGTTCAGGGGCAGGACCCTGGAACTGGAGTCCAGTGCATTGGACCTGGGACGTGGGGCCCATGTGGGGAACGTTTAGACCCCAGCTCTGTGGTCGGCTCAGGATCTGACGCTCCACATAAACGTCAAGGAGCTTAGGGCGGTACGGCTGGCATGTGTGGCCATCTGCTCGCACCTGGAGGGCTGGGTGGTCAGGGTCCTCACGGACAACATGGCCTCGATGTTCTACATCAACATGCAAGGCGGGAACCCGATCCTCTGCTTTCTGCCATGAAGCCCTCAGGGTGTGGGACTTTTGTGTAGTGCATGACATCTGCCTACGGGCCTTCCATCTGCCGGATGCCCAGAACGTGCGGACGGATCGCTTGAGCAGGGACTTCTCCTCTTAGCACAAGTGGTCTCTCCACCCAAAGATGGTACACAGACTTTTCCAAGTGTGGGGAACTCCCCAGGTGGACCTGTTTGCCACTCGGCAGAACTGTTGCTGTCGCTGGTTCTGCTCTGGGGTGGGCTGGGATGGGGCACTATCTCTGATGCCTTCCTCCTGTCCTGGTCAAGCCAGTATCTCTATGCCTTTCCCTCAATCCTGCTGATCAGCACGGTCCTGGAAAAGATAGACAGACAAGGCCCAGGTCCTTCTGATTGCCCTGGCGTGGCCCAGGCATCATTGCTACGAGACCCTCATGATCCTGGCAGTCACCCTGCCGTTGCCCTCCCGCCTGGACCTGCACTCGCCTCCTCCACCCCAGCCTAGCGGCACTCCACCTCATGGCGTGGCTACTCAATTCTTAGTAAGGGAGAAAAGGACGTGCTCAGAAGGGGTTCAGCGTGTCTTCCACATGCCGAGCCTACTTGGGAAAGTGGTCTCAGTTTTCCAGAGGAGTAGACGAGCGGGGCATTTCCCCGGTGGCTGCTCCGATCCAGCTTATCCTGGACTACGTCCCCAGGGCCTGGCGCCCTCGTCAGTCAAGGTGCCCCTAGCAGCCATATCGGCCTTCCATCGGCCGGTGCAGGGCCACAGGGTATTCTCCCATGCAATGATAGGCCGATTCCTTAAGGAGTTAGATTGCCTCCTCCTGGATGTTAGGCCCCCAATCCCGCAGTGGGACCTATACCTGGTGTTGGCCCGTCTCACCAGGCCCCTGTTTGAGCCACTAGCCATGTGCTCCTGGTCACATCTCTTGTGGAAGGTGGCCTTCCTGGTTGCAATCACATTGGCTAGGCAGGTCTCTCACCTCCGAGATGCTGTACACGATGTTTCATAAAGATAAAGTCCAGCTCAGCCCACACCCTTCGTTCCTCCTGAAAGTGGTCTCTGCCTGTTACATGGGTCAGTATATTTTTTCTGTCGGTCCTCTGCCCCAAGCCCCCGTGCGTCCAGTGAGGAGCATCACTTCCACATGCTGGATGTGAGACGGGCTCTGGCTTTTTACCTGGAGTGGACTAAGAAGTTCAGAAAGTCCTCGCAACCATTCATCGCTTCAGCTGAGCACTTGAAAGGTCGGCTGATCTCCATTCAGCGGCTCTCCAACTGGATCACCTCGTGCATCTGTACCTGTTATGATCTGGCCGGAATCCCTCCATCACCAATTGTGAAGGCGCACGCAACTAGGGCGCAGGCCTCATCAGCTGCCTTTTTGGTCCATGTCCCCATTCAGGACGTTTGCAGGGCTGCCACGTGGTCTTCAGTTCACACGTTCACCTCACATTATGCGATTATCTCTCAGGCCAGAGAGGACACTGGGTTTGGCAGGGCCATGCTCCGTCTCGAGTGTCTGTGAACTCCTACCCATCTCCAACAGATATAGCTCAGAATCACCTGCTATGGAATACACATGAGCAATCACTCGAAGAAGAAAAGACAATTACCTTTTCCATAACTGGTGTTGTTCAAGATATGTTGCTCATGTCTATTCCACATCGCTCCCTCCTTTCCCTCTGTCGGAGTTGTCTGGCAAGAAGGAACTAAGGGTGGAGGGAGCACGCAGCACCCCTTATACCACACCATGGAGGCGCCACTCTAGGGGTCGCTAGCACACTCCCGTATGGGTACTACTAGACGAAAAACTTCCGGCACCGGTGCACATGGCGAGCATGCACACCTGTTGGGGAATAGATATGAGCAACAGATCTCGAAGAACACCAGTTATGGGAAAGGTAACTGTCTTTTCATCAAATTTATCTGAATATGCTAATAGAAAGAAAGGACAGCATTCCCCCTCCACACACCCAAATAGCAAACTAACCACACACAAAAACGTAGCCCAAGTAGAGCTGCCTATAATCCAAAGAGCCAGAGACTCCTTTGGTCCACTGGAGCCACTTCAGTTAATGCAGAAGGCATTCATATACTTCCAGGTTGGTTTCAGTGCAGCATCACAAGACAGATACCAATCAAGAACCAGAATATTACTTCTTAAATCCCACAGTCTCGCTTTGTGTCATTTGTTTATTCAGCCTTTTCCTATCAGACTTTTTCCAGCGTGTGGTCATTTTTATTTCTCAGTGACCAATGTTTAGTAAATTTCTGATGTCTTATTCTGCTGAAGGTGGAATTATTTTTCCCCCATATATATGTTCATGATAGTCAGAAGATCCTGAGAATCTCTAAGGGCAAGGTGCCTACTAAAATCAAATGCTTTCCTGCACTGAATCTTATCACCTTGAACAGGATCCCTAGGCTCACATGAAGGAT
The DNA here is from genome assembly GCF_025201925.1 of Gopherus flavomarginatus. NCBI lineage: Eukaryota > Metazoa > Chordata > Testudines > Testudinidae > Gopherus > Gopherus flavomarginatus. Next base: position 197,317,524 of record NC_066617.1, on the reverse strand, counting down.
TCATGTGTTGTCATGCTGAAGTAGTAAAGAATATTTGATTGGTTAGTATGCCCAGATGATCAGACATGGTGAGCACCTAAGCTTCCATTTTAAGCCAGTGTGGGGAGGGTTCAGAAATTCTACAGATTGACACACTTGTCTGTAGTAAAAGGCAGGTCACTTCCATTATTTGTAGAAAAGGATTTTAATGCTCTGTGCAAAAGGTACTTAACCCTTGCTCTGCCAGCCTCTTTAACCATGGTTCTACTCTTGTTCTTTAAACATGAAACACGCAGCACTTCCAGGAGAAAGTGGAATTACTGGAACAAGAGGCAGCGAATGAGAGACAGCAGCTAGTAGAGACTCACATGGCCAGAGTGGAAGCCATGCTAAATGACCGTCGCCGCATTGCTCTGGAGAACTATATCACAGCTCTGCAAGCTATCCCTCCCAGAGTAAGTAGAATACCACAGACTTAACCTGCTATGTAGAAATCACATCAGGTATCCTAGAGACAGGAACACACCAAAGTACAATTCCCCTCTATAAAGGCGCAGAATAACATTTTCTTTTCCCTCATGAGAGATTCACTAAGGATGTTGCCCAAATTTTTCAAACCTGGGTTCCTAAAGTAATGCCCCTTAATCTGTATTTACTAAATACTAAAAGCTACCTGAGCTTCAGAAGTTAAAAGCACCCACAAATCCCAACAAAGTAATAGTTAAGTGCTACAGTGTGGTGTGCAAACAGTAAAAGGTGCCCTTTCCATCTCAAAAGTTTTGTAATTTTTTTGTGTGCTTAAATATTGGGATGCTGGGGGCTAGAGCTCTTGTGTGAGGGTTGTTGGGCATTTGACTTCAGCTCCAGAACAGAATCTTAAATATATAGATGTGCTAAATATTGTTGTTTTTAATTGTGATATAAACAGCAGTTTCGAGATGTGGATTGGATGAAATTTTTAGTGAATCCATATTTGTAATGACTAAATTTAGTCCAAAAATAATAGGTCTGTATTTCCCAGAGAATAATTAGCCCACTCAGAATTTGTGGAAAACAGTCAATCATTTTCTATTTTACTGACAGTTATTAGATGGAAAAACCCTCAGGGCACTGACAAGATTTTAAGTCAATGTACAGATTCAGCAACATTAGAAACTAATGCAAGTGATAAATTTGGAGATGCATCCAAAGCATTCGTTAATCTGCCAGAGCAGAAAAAAAGACAGTCGAAAATACATGGCTACTGAGATTTTGAAACAAATATTCCTATCACCACCACACATTCGTATGGTTAAAAGTCTGAACAGTTCTCTGATGTGCTAGAATGTTGGTGGTGATGACCAGGAGTTCGGCTTATGCAAGAGGTTTAACCTCTCTTACTTATCAGAATAGACACTGTCAGCGAATCTCTCCCTCATGTCACTTGAGTAGGATGGTTTCCTTTATGGAAAAAAATCTGCTTTGCAGGGAAAAATTCCCCTTTGGAAGGAAAACTGCTTGTCAGCTGGATAGTGTGGGAGACTGTCACTACTTAACCACAGTGGCAGGAAAGATTTAAAAGCTGGGCTTCCACGTTCCAAGATTGTGCGGTGTGCGATGCAAGGCAAAAACCAAAAATTCCTACAAACAAGTCTTTCAGATAGATGATTAATGTGCAACAGCATTGTAGCTATAACAATAAATATTTTTAAAATGAGGAAGACTGGGTTGCAGGTGAAATCACAAATTCTCAAAGTCACGGATTTGAAGATGCTAGGGTTTGGGGTGTTTTGGTTGGTTGGTTTTGTTTTTAATTAACCAGTTAATATTTCATCATCAGCTTTAACTCAGCCCCTCTATTCTAAAATCTTGGTACGCTTGTTTATCCTGCAGATAAGGTTGTAGAACCCTATTTCTCGGCACCTAAAGGAAACTGAAATCTTCCCAGTTACATATATAAATGATGATAATGCAGTCTTTTGTAAGTTCCAACAACTTGAGCTCACCTTTTTACCCTGTATCAATTAAAAGGGGAATCTCAGGCCTCTCCTGTGAAGGCCTGTAGTGTGTATCCTGTATATTCAGGGTGAATGTGGAGAAGCTTGATCTCTAGTGTATATTTTGGAGCATGAGATCTCTGATTAATTTTGACAGGATGGAAAGACATGCAGTCTGTGGTGTGGTAGTGGATGGTACAGGGTCTTGTGCACCGTGTGTTAAGAGTAAGATGTGACACGTTGTGGCCTCTGACTCGTACTATAAGGATAGTGAAGAGTGTAGTCTCCAGCCCTTAATTAGTGGGTAGGTTAGCAATTTATAGATCAACCCACAGTTTCCTTTGGGATAGTGCGGCCAGTAGCTCATAGCTGAAAATTACATAGGGGAGTTGTGCTTGAGATAAACCTAATCATAGCTTTTCTACTGATTTACTGCATGGCCTTGGGCAGAGCACTTAACATCACTGAGTTTAAGTTTTCCTCTTGGTAAAACGTGGATAGCATATCTGCCTTACAAGAGGATTGTGAGGAATAAATAAACTTCTAAAGTATTGGAGAGCCTCCAGTGAAAGGAGTACAAAGGAGTAAATATATTAGTCTAGGTTTGGGAAGCAGAGTAACTGATGTGCAGATTTGGGGTTAGCTCTGTGTCAAATAGAGCTAAATCTTTTCCTATTTAAAAAAAAAAAAACCTATTGGGACTGACAACCTGTGGCATCCTTTGGACTGATGTGTTGAGTAATGTGGATTTACATTACATCATAATATCATAAAAACGCTTTCAAGGAGAAGATAATCTAGTGAGATGGGGCAGTGAACTGGGACCTGGCAGATCTGGGTTCAGCTCCTGGCTCTTCCTAGTGACCCTTGGAAAGTCAATCTCGCTGTGCCTCAGTCCCCCTTATGAAAGCTACTCTCATACCTCACAGCAATGCCATTAATAATGGCAACGTGCTGTGATACTACAGATAAACACCTAGCAAGGCGTTAGACATTCCCAGGGAAAAGAGTGGGACCGGGGTGGGGCGAAGGGAGGGAATAGGGTTAAAATTAAAACAAAAACCGGGAAGAAGGTAGTAAAAAGATTGTAAAACTGGAGAGAACAGTTTTGGGTGCTGTAAGCCAAGAACAGTACAGTTTTACATGCACACACGCGTACTCCCAGACACACACTTTCCAAGCTATCGTCTTTTTGGCCCGGGGCACCCTCACTGGTTTTGGCATCTTGCACATCAGTGCTGAGGAACTGGAATTCAGTTATGATTTTATTTTGTGCAGGACAGATTGGTATAACTGCAATATTTTTGAAGTAATTGTACACCACAGTACAGTCCCAGCTACATAGATGTTCTGCATGGTGACCCAGCATTCAGGAAAACAGAGAAAGTACAAAATGGAGTCACATAGCTCAAGGCCTATTTAAGAACAAAACTAAGCAGAAAATTGAGAGAGAGAGTGCAATTGAAAGCAACATCATGCAAGCTGTCCAAAACCTCAGAGCTGAGCCTCATCTCCGATTCTTTGTGCAGCCGAGCTGCTTCTGTACTTTGTTGCCTTTGGAAATGGAATGCAGCTGTTCAGTCTCCAATGTCAAAATATTGCACTGGTTTGCACTGCTCAATGGCATTACTGCAGACTGGAGGATTAATGGCAGGTGATGTTAATATGTAACTACAGTTAGATAATCAGTAGTTTTGTTCTTCATTTTGCAAATAAAAAAACGGGGAATACATAGTCATAGTTCTCTCTGAGTAGGTTAACTCAAATATTTGTTCACGTTTTATTTTTCACGTGTACATTGAGTTTAATTGGCTTCCGCTCCTTTTCTCCCTCTCCCTCACCCCCCCCCCCCCCGCATTTGATCTTCATAGTTACCTTTGGCTTCCCATGTTAAAAACTGTTTTTTCCCCTCAAGTTCACAGTAGTATAAGAAAGGAAATATAAGGAAAAAGTTCAGAGGCTCATTTTCCCACTGCCTTGTACACTGTGCAGAGGGTTTAAAATGCTACCATCCTGATTTGAAAACGCTAGGCACAAGTGTAAATGACAGCCCATGGGATAAGGCCCTGAATGTCTACCTGAGTTTCAGCTGCCATGTTGTTTTTGTTCAGCTGCTTTAAGAAGACAATAGTTTGTGCTTTTAGGGCAACATGGCTCACTTGCAGAAGGTGGTAGTGCCCTCTGCACAATGGGGTAGAGTTTTGGCCATCATGGTGGGAGAGAAGGGCATGTGAAGAGTCCCCTTAAGGGGCCCCCTGAGCACTGCAGGTCTTTCTTGAACCCAATTAGGCTGCTGTGGGAGGTGCAATTGGAGGATAGGCCAAAGGGGGAGGGTCTTTTGTATCAGCAGTTGCACTGATCAAATGATCAAAACACCTGGAGTTCGGAAAGAGGGGCAGCAGCCACTATTCCAGCCCATAGACCCACTCACCTAAACCCACAGCTGTGGAGTTTTTTGCACAATTATGGGATTTGTGCCAGGAGGAGTGGGTTTCAGCTTTTCGTTTAAACTGGGTCAAACTTTGAGAAATCAGCATTTTTCCAGCTGCTGTTGAAAATGCTTTTGTGTGGATCAAAATGACGAGGCTGCTCAGAATTTTTTGCATGGAAGTTTCTCTAGAAGCTGTTTTTCAAATACACAGAATTGCTTTAATTGGGTTTTTGTTGTTGCTGTTTTTCAGTGGTCAGTATTCTGTACTAGCGAAATGGGAGTCAGCTTGTTGTCTGTATCAATATAGACTAAATTTGATAAACTTCCATTTTCCATAAACGCAGTGAAATTGTTGTTTCAAAACACATTACACACGAGTCACTGAGATTGAAATGGTGGTTTAATAGCGTAGGAAGGTAATAAGTTCAAGGATTGTATAATATTTCTCACCTGCTTGCAACTGTTGTATCAGAGCTCAAATTTCTGATAATGTCTGATTTCTGGGTCAGGAAAGAGACCAGTGGGACACTTTTCATTGTAATTGCTTCTCAAAAAGAAAATATAAGAGTTTTCATGTGCTAACTTGGTGGGTATAAATAAAGCCAGACTTCCACCAGTTAATCATTTCCACAGACTCCAGTGTAGAGGAATCCTTTGGGTACTAAAGCTGAAAGTTGGAATAAATGAGAAAATAAAGAGAGAGGAGTAATCCTCAGGATATACATTAATAGAATTCCCTTTATAGACAAATGGCAATGAACTGTCAACGTTGACTAGAATAACATCAAACTAAGGCCTTCTTGATATGGCAAAGATTAGTAGAAAATGGAGATAAAGAACTTTTTATATTTAGGATGTTATAGGAACAGCTTCTATTAGGCTATACTTTGCAGCCTTCTGTTTGCTTCATGGAAGTATTTCATAAATGAATGCCTAGAACCGTGAATTCACCATTATGGGGGTGAGTGTTCTCTCATAATACCTTACATTTATAAAGCTGTTTCATCAAGAAGGGTCTCAAAATGCTTTTTTGACCTTGGATGTAAAGATCACTTCTCCCACCATTGAAATGCAGCCATTTCTGGAGAGAAAATTCAGCAGCTATTGTGCATTAGGAAGATATCAAGAAAAACTTGAACAAATAAAATTACAGGAGGGATTTAGACAGACAGATTCTAATTACCTGAGTTTGGAATTTGTCCAAGACATTAGAATTAACACTTCACTCTTGGAAGTGGAAGTGGAAAATGTTGTCTGTGAATATTCATGGATTGTTTATGGTCATGAAACATTTATTTTGTGTCTCATCCAAATGATGGCACTGGCAGTAGCAAAACTCCCACAACTCCAACGTAAGGCATAGATTCAGTACTACTATAACTAAGAGGAATAGATGCCATCTGCCAAGTTGTCATCAGAGTTTTCTGCTTCATCTGGACTTTCATTGTCTCTCTCAATTTCCAAACTGTTATGGAAATTTTAAGATTTCATGATTAAGCGCACTCCAGTCAGGAAATTACACAGTCAAGGTCATATTTGCAACTTTAACTCTGTCCTTTGTATACATTTTCACAGTATGTAACAAGACTGTTTCCCAAATAATAGAGTATAGACGCAAATGCAGTATCTTGTAATAACGTGTATGCAGGATGAGCTGAATGGAAGACATTCACAAACCAACTATGAAAATTACAGATAACCATCATTACACAGCATGCTCCACACTAAGTCTACAGTAATAGACTAACAGTTAAAATTGACTGGCCTGTGGTAAATTTGCAGCTATATTACATTGTAGTTAACTGTCTCATCATCTGAATTGGACCAAGAAAGACTGCGGCTGAGTTGATAGAAAGATATATAGTATTTGGGTGCTAACAGATTGAGTTTTAAAAAAAGAACTTATTTTCGAACTTACCAGAGAGAAAACTTGTCTGTAAAAGTATTTGCTAGGCCATTCTGTCAATTAATTTAAGTATAAAAGATTTTAAATATGATTGTAGAAAATAGTGCAGTATATACTAGTATTCTATATTATTGGAGAAATAATATGTGATCATGTAATTAGGCTGTATCATACGGAATACAGAGAAGGGGACTAAGTTTTGTTTGTATTTTAAAAGGCAGGTGTTTGAATCTGCTGAAAGGTTAGGAGTGTTAAATTCCATAGAAGATGGGTTACTGGGTAGGATGCAGGTGAAGTAATCAAGAGTGCTTGATGAGCGCAAGCTCTCATACCACTCCACAATTTATTACATAGATAACCTCAGTCTGTTTGTGTCTGCACACATATGCACACTGTTCTTCTTAACATACAGATAATGTGAGCATGCCCTTGCTCTTAAGAAATTTAGTCTCCGTGCCAACCAATCAGGATTTTACAGTGTTCTGAAATCAGCATTACACGATATTCTTAATGAAATAAGATGTGTTCAAAATGTTGAGGAATTCAGGATGCCGCTACTTAGGAGGTAATTTAATTTCTTGTTACTGGATTAATAAAAGTAGCCGAAAGGGCCAGTCACGATAAATGTGTGTGTGAATGAGAAAAGTCAATTTGCAAAATACAGTTTGCTTTCTGATAAAGTTAAGTGAGATAATAAAAAAGATTTTGTCAATTCTCGCTGGACTGTAATGAAAATTATTCTATAGGGCTCAGACAGCCCCTGCTTAACTGCCTTATGTAGCTTATTATCTGTTTGGCATACAGTCCTGCAGCTGTTTGTTTATTATTATTAATAGTAGTAGTAGTATAGCTACAAATGTATAAACAGAAAAAACATTCTTAAAAATAGGGAGCAGAATTTTCAATTGATAAGTACCATACCCAGTAATTTTTCAATAAGTATCAACCCTGCAGATTAAATATCAAATATAAGACATGCAGGCCTGACTCAGTGGTCTAGAGGCAGTGCATTCTTAAGCAAAGGGGATCAGAATGCAGACCTTAAGATTTAAATGATCAGATAATAGCAATGTTTTCACTTATTCTTTAATCTGAAGGTCCCTTCCCCACCTCCCCCTCCAGCTGTAGGAATCCATGCCCTAAAATTACAATAATCCATCCAGCTGTAGGAACTGGTCCTGCACCCTTCAAAGTGGGTAATTCTCAGTGAAGAGAATGGGAGTTCTGCATGTGATAGGATTGCAAGGATTTGGCCCATGCTGCAGACTTAGTTTTTGTGGGGTGGACACAAGATCACTTTAATCCCTTCTTAAAACCCAACTCTGCCAGGATGCCTGCAAGATGCTATCTGCTGAGAACAGCTAGGCAGGAAGTGAGCCATACCTAATGTTCATTTTGCTAAGGCATGCTCCTTTTCCTGTCATCTCCTTCTCTACCTCCTCAGCATCCCCTTGTTTGCTGCATCCACCTAGATTACAAACTCTTCGGGGTCAGTGCTGTCTTTTACTATATCTTTGCCCAGTTCCTAGCACGATGAGGTCCTGATGTCAGTCAGGGCCTCTAGTTACTATTGTAATACAAATAACATTAAACTGATCTTTAGAGTAGTTAGATAATCAAGGGGCAAGTACCACCACTTCATTATTCTATATGCATATCTCCAGCACCAGCAGTTACCAATTTATTTTATTCTTTTTCCTTTATCATCCTTGAAAAGTAATTTTATTTTTCCACAACCGAAATTGTGTTTATAAAACATAGAGGTTATTTGTGGTCCCAGCCACACCCAAACAGGCAAAGCTGTTCCTCTGCTTTCATTGCTCCTTACTAAATTTAACAGCTTTGTCTAGAATTGAGTTTCTTAAATTTTTGGCATCAGACTGGAGAGGAGAGAGAGTACTGACCTCTTCCAGAAAAGGCATGAGTATGATCATTTTTTCTTGTACAACTGAAGACTCTGGAAAAGCAGAACCAACAGATAGTATTTCATTTGTTTTGTTGAGCCCAAAGTAGAAATGACCTCACATATCTCCATTTAATCATGGAAGCTGATAGATTATTTGCTCAGCTATGCACAGGGAGTTGGTGGCAGTGACAGGAATATAACCCAGATCTCCTGACTCAATCCCCTCTAATAACTACTGGACATCAGGCAAGCCTGAATGGTTTATTACATGTCCCCAGGGTGCCTCTGCATTGCCCTACCCTTTGTTCTCCCTCTTCCAGTCCCTTTTACAGAGATTCCACACACTTGCTGATCCAGCCACCACCCTGATTGGGCCCGGGTTTATTCAGACAATAACTCAAAAGTAAAACTCAAAGTTCCGGAAATCTGTCCCCAAAGCATGGCTCTTACCTCAGAGCCATGGGGAGCAAAAGGGGTCCTTCGTAAAGTTCTTTCTTTTGAGTTAATAGGGGTGACCCGCCTTGTGGTTCAGCTTGTAAATGTCTTGCTCAGAGCTAACTCCAATGTAGACTTCCTAGATTCAGCTCCCACAAACAGCTGCTTCTCCTCTCTTGTAGGGAACCCTCTGCTTGAGGCTCCCTCCCTGCACCAGGTCTCTCAGTTTAGCTCATGTAACAAGCCTGATCCTGCCTTCAAATCTCCTGCAGGCAGCTACCTCACTCCGTCTCGCCCCCTTTGCTCTCTCACACATACCTGTGGGGATGAATGTTGTGGCAGCAGTCAAGAAATCCGGTTTTATAGATACATGTAATCCAGCTCTTCCAGTGATGGCTCCATTCACAAGCTCCTAGCTATTGGCAAATGAACTTTATGAATCAGTGTGAGACAATAGAATTTTTCACAACATCAAAACTCTCCTTAGCTTTAAGTCACGCTTCTTCAGAGTCCTGATTTCCTAACCTTCATTGTGCTGTTTGATAAATAAGTAGACCATTCATTACTGTCCAGGTCTTACTTTGGGTCAGTATAGTTAAAAACAAACCTGCAGACTTGTTTGAGCACATGCAGAATATCTAGGGGGTTTTTTTCCCTCTGTTGAAAAGAAACTAAGGTGTCACTGCTGTACAAAAACCTGTACATTTAATAGTTCATTTGATGTCTTGTGCTTTTAATTAAGTTTCATGTGCAAATATCCAAGAGTCGCTTCTTGGCAAATGGTGCTCTAGTCTCTCATGATTTATCTGTTGTATCTTCCTGTTAGTAGTAAGTTTTGGGCTTTTCTCAGTTTTTTCAATAATTACGCTTAAAGTATGTTGCCATGTTATGCAGATGGGGCTCGCAGAATAACTGGTCCTTAAGAGGAATGTATTATTGCTACAGCAATAAGACCTCTCTTAGTATAGTTGTCCCAGATAATGTAAATCTTCCTGGGTCTGGCCATCACAGTAGACGAAAACATGTTGAAGGAAAACAAGAAATGTGTCCCATGGCATTAAACATGAAACTTAAATGGAGACTCTCTTCAGGAAATAGAAATTAATCTGTTTGTCTTCTCTACCCTACCTATTTTTATTTTTTAATATTTCTTGAGGCAAAGAGGACTGAAATGTCAACAAAGATAATCTCACTTCTTTTCTTTGACATTCCACCGTTGTTTTAAGACCTCCTGTGCTTCCTTTCTTCTCTCTCTGTTTCTGTAATCCTTTAACAGTTATTGTTTCAGTTCACGTTGTCCTTCCTACAGTACTCATAAGGTTATTTACTTTTAGGGACTTTGTCCGTAGCAGGAGTCTGCTGGCAGTTTCATTCCAAGACTCTACCACTAATGAATTTCAGTTCTAAAGCCAATAAAACTTTTTATTTGACTTCGGAAACAATATTGCATTTTGTTTTTTTATCTCTAGGCTAGAAATTTCCTTAGAAGAGATTTTCTTTTTTCTTTTCTTTCCTTTTTTAAAGATTTTTGAAAACTAAAGAGATCCTTAACTCTTTGAACCCTATACATCAGTGTACACATCCTGATTAAATTTCAGCAGGCTTTATCCCTATAAATGAGCACCTATCCCAGTCTTCTTCACAGCTTCTGAACCCATTCTCGATTCACTCCCACCCTACTCCTCCAGTATGGAGATGGGAAAATGGGAACCTAGAGGTAGGGAAGGGAAAGTGGGGACCCAGGAGGGGAGGGATCTGGGTTCTGAGGGGGGAGAGGATAGAGATGAGGGAACATAGAGCCCTTGACATGGGAGGACATTGAGGGGAAGGGGAATGGGAGGGCACACAGAGCCTCTCCCTTGGGGAAGGTCAGTAGTATGGGCACAAATCCTCTTTACATGAGGGACAGAAAGGGAAGAGTTGCATAGGGTCCCTGAAATGGAGGAAGATGGGAGGATAGCCCACAGGAAGCTAGTGAGAGGGAAGTGAAGGAATGCAGAGAGTCCCTGGTGGGTGCAGTGTGTTTGGCCTAGACAAGCTGTGGAAATGTATGAACTCCTAGTTTCAGGTAAACCTCAATTAGCATCTTAACTAGGCAGTTCCTGTCATGCAGTTCAGGTTGATTACTTATTGCTGACACCAACAGTAAAACAGTTACTGGGTACATCTACACTGCAGTTAAACACCCACAGCTGGCCTGTGCCGGCTGACTCAGGCTCGGGTTGCTGGATTGTTTAATTGCAGTGTAGTCTTGCAGACTGGAGGACAGGCTCTTTGACCCTGTGAAGTGGGAGGGTCCCAGAGCTCAGGCTGCAGCCAGTACTGCAGTTAAACAGTCCTGCAGCCTGAGCCCCCTTCAGCTGGCGCTGGCCCACTGCGTTTTTTAATTGCAGTGTCAATTGACCCACTGAGAGAAATGTAACAGATGGAATTTAAATTGGGCCAAGCTGGACATTCCCAACGCGCTCTAGTGGTCATATCGATCTGCGGCCGTTGCCCAGCTGCATAACCTGCAATATACTGATCAAGTGATTGGATGTTCTTCCCAGTAGTTGCACCTTCTTCAGTGGGCAGGTGTTGCAAGCAGTGACTGTTTTGGTGCTTTGTCTCAGCCTCTGATCTAAGATATCCCAGTGCTCAGATATGCAGGAAAGTATGTTGAATTCAGAATTTTCTCCTGCTTTTCTTCCATAGCCTCGCCATGTGTTCAATATGCTGAAGAAGTATGTGCGTGCAGAGCAGAAAGACAGACAGCATACCCTCAAACACTTCGAACATGTCCGCATGGTGGATCCAAAGAAAGCTGCCCAAATCAGATCTCAGGTAATAATCAGTAAAATAGGGCAAGCAACGTTTTGAACTATTGCAAATCTACTATCAGCAATTTAAATTAATTTCTGTCTCCTGAATATACACTGTAAACTGTGATACTATCTGCTAAATATTTGACTCCCTCTTTTTTACAATTTTAAATACAATAGGGTCTTAAACATTCTGACCAGGATTTCTGTAGTCATTTGTAAGGATACTTCATGGTGCCCATAACTATAAATCGTGCATTTTGTTTGTGTCTAACACTTTTCAACTGAGATCACTGTATTTCATGGCGCATCGACCACTGAATGATGTGCAACCCTTGATACATTTGTTTTGGAACAGTTTTTTCATATTTTTCTTGCAAATTACATAGAACAAAAAAGAAGCCAACAGAGATGTAGTTGACTTTCAAGATGTCAGTTAAACTTGTAGACACGGTGGCTGAATTTGAAAATATGTGCTGTAATCTGTAGAATCTGCTTTTTCTTTACTGATACCATGTAATTGGAAACTCTGCCCCAGCTGTGATTCTTGAACTGCTAAGGCATTGCTTGCAGCCAAATTAAAGACATGTAATTCCATTAATGTCATGGTTTACACAGTGGACACCCTTTAGTTTGAACTTCTATGCCAGATTTGGAAGATGAGATTTTGTTTCAAAATCACTGGAATCTGAAATGTTCACCTCTAACTATCCCCTGAAGGAACCTTAAAAAAATCCTTTTTTTTTTTTTACCTTTAATATGACCATTTATCTTAAAATTTGGATTACTTTAAAACTGAGGCTGTGTGCAGCTGAAATTTGCAGTATTCAGGGAAGTTTGGCAGTTGCTGGACAAGGAAGAATGAGAATTGGCAAATGAGAAATTAGAACAAGGAATGCAGATGTTTTTCTGAATGTAACTGCACTGGTCCCTGTGTTTTCTCAGCACAGCAGAACTGCAATAAGAGCAAATGTGAGTGCTGAGATTTTGGTACTGAAGGATGTTTCCTCCTCTATATTTTATTGACTTCTAGAGCTGGTCAGAAAACTGTTTGGGGGGGGCGGGGGAGGGAAGGTCTGCAGAAAAGTAACTTTTTGGTGAAAAATTAAAAACCAAAATATTCTAGTTATGAAAAGCTACCGCAGTGCCTCGTAGGAGTTGTAGTTTGGGTGTCTTATGTCCCCACTCTCTTGTATAGAGTGGGCTTCCTTGTCAAATTACGTCATCCATAATGCACCATGGTCTAGCCTCTTGGTGGTGGGAGATGGTGCTTCATGGGAGTCCAGTGGCATGGTGCATCATGGGAGAGGAAGTCCAGTTGGGAAGCCCAGCTCATAGAAACTGAGGACATGAGGTAACAAAACAGAACTACAGCTACCACAGCTGCATTTCTCAATTGAATAATTTTTACTTTTGGATGAAATCATTTTGGTTTTGGAACATTCAGTTTTTCATCAAAAAATCAAAATTTTACACAGAAAGCAAACACTTTCTGTGAAAATGTTTATTTAGTCAAGAACCCAATTTTCTATCAAAAAGCAGGTTCAACCAAAAAATTTTGACCACCTTCATTGATACCCTCGTCTCATTCAGTCCTTGTTCATGTGTTTGGTATGGACAAGGATGCTGAGACAAGATGTAAGCTCAGATGCAGGGACACAAGAAGGGGCCAGAAAGCAGAACCATTGCCAAAAGACTGTTTCTGTGTCACCTGCCAGAGAGAGCTGAAATGTGCAATGCTGGAGACTTACAGAATCCACGAGGCATGCCTCAGTGTGTTTATACCTTCTTCCTCTGAAAACTGTCATGCTTTGTAATATATAGATCTGCAGTGATGACTGTAGGTAAAATGCTAATGATTTCCCCTCAAAATGGATCTTCTGTTTCGTTAGGTTATGACACACCTACGTGTGATATATGAGCGCATGAACCAGTCTCTTTCCCTTCTCTACAATGTACCAGTGGTTGCTGAGGAGATTCAAGATGAAGTGGGTAAGTTAACTGTTTGTTTGGTTTTTGCATAAGAATCATGACGATCTAGAAAGGAATTGGGTCTTAATGTTCAAATAGAAAAAGTGTTAAAATACAGTGCTTCCTTTGTCTATAGTGAAAATAGCTAGCGAATTAAGAGGACAAACCTATCAATGTTTTAAAACTATAAATGGGGACATTTCGAGGGATGTAAATTATGGACGTATCTTTTATCTTGATGTACTTTGGACTACGATGAACTTTCTAGAGGGACTGAATGGAAAAAGATTATTCATATTTTACTTGCATAATGGCCTCTCCCTCCTACATTATTTTTTTGAAGTGGCTATCTTTTAATACAGGATTTTAATTCTCACAGAATATATGCAACAATAGCTTCACAATTTTTGTTTGAGTGTATTAATTTACACTTGGCACCCACACACTGTAAAGAAAACAGTTACTGTTAACTGTTGTCACCACTAGATTTGGGAGGATAACTGATGGAGATCAAATCATACTTCTTTCTTTTGGATATTTAATTCAATGGGATAAATCTAATTTAGGTGTCTTGGGAAGACCCCAAGCAAATATTAACTTAAGCATCTTTTCTCTGACTGATCATTATGATGCTTTCAAGCTGGCATATTTCTAGTTAAATTTCAGCAGTTCTATGTCACTCATTGATATGACATGGGAAATTTGAGAATGGCAATGAGTCATACCACTGTAGAGTAGGTGAAAGTTAAATGGCGTAGAGGAACCATGCGTCTAAGTCCTTCATGAGGGTTTTTATTGTGCGCGTTTAAAACTCCTGATTCTTCTTAGAGTGATGGTACCTATTGTATTTCACTGTGGGTTACTCATGTGCACCATGTGCCTGGAGCTGGAGCATTTGAAAGTGTCTGTTGGTCTGCCCATGTATCCTGGTTCCCCACATGCTTCCGTCTGAGGCGATAAAAGGCAGGGTAGACCGACCGCATCTTCAGTTCCTTCTCACCACCACATGGTCCAGGTCAGAACCTTCAGTGTCCTAGTCTCTGACACAGTTATAATTATAATTGTATAGTTTTATCAGATTTAGTTATTTTAATAGTTTAGAATAGGGTAGAGCTCAGGGGTCTCCCCCTGCCCGAGTACCCCATTCGGGTACTGGACTATGCCCAGAATTCCAGGCTTCAAACTGTGTCTCCTGCCCATGATCCTTGTCAGTCAGTGACGACCACCAACGCTGCCTCTACTGCCTGAGAGAAGTTGACATCACAACTAGGCGCAGTATTTGTCAATCTTTCCCCAGCCGCACTCAAGAAGAAGGAGCACTTGGTTTCCAGAAGTATCTCATGGAAATGGCCATGAGACCACAACTGCACCCAGGCCATGGACCCCTCTATACGTCAGCCTGAATCAGAGAGGAGCGTGCCTCCTACTGCTCTTAAGTCCGACTTCGATATCGGAGGAGCAGCTCCCACAGACCCCGTAGCAGGGCCTAGTTGGGAAGTTAGGAAGCACACCCATAAGCATGGGATTAAGTCAGTGGTTCCTGTGATGGGTTGGATCACAGAAACTCTCTTGGGAGCTGCCACCTGATGTGCCAAGATTACTTCTACCCCTGCTTTCCCTGACTGCTCAAGACCCCAGCACCCTGTCTTGCTGAGCCAAATACACCCGTCTGCTCCAACAAAGACCCAGGGTCTGAACTACTTGCCTCAAAGCTGCAGGTTTACCTGAAAGCAGCTAACAGAAGTGTTTCTGTCTTTAACACTCAAATGCCCAACTCCAAATGGAGTCTAAACCCAAATAAATCAGTTTTACACAGGGTAAATTCATAAATTGTTCGCCCTCTAATAACACTGATAGAGAGATATTCACAGTTGTTTGCTCCCCCAGGTGTTAATACATACTCTGAGTTAATAAGTAAAAGTGATTTTATTAAATACAGAAAGTAGGATTTAAGTGATTTCAAGTAGTAACAGACAGAACAGGGTAAGTTACCAAATAAAATAAAATGTGCAAATCTATGTCTAATCAAACTGAATACAGATAATCTCACCTTCAGAGATGCTTCAGTAAGTTTTTCCCTCAGACTGGACACCTTCCAGGCCTGGGCACAATTCTTTCCCCTAGTACAGCTCTTGTTCCAGCTCTGGTGGTAGCTAGGGGATTCTTCATGATGGCTCCTCTCCTCTCTTTGTTCTGTTCCACCCCTTTATATATGTTTTGCATAAGCAGGAATTCTTCGTCCCGCTCTAGGTTCCCACCCCCTCCTTCTCAATGGAAAGATACCAGGTTAAAGATGGATTCCAGTTCAGGTGACATGATCACATGTCACTGCAAGACTTCATGGCCCACTTGCCAGCACACAGGTATACAGGAAGACTTACAGCTAAAACACAGCCATCCGCAGACAATTGTCCTGATTAATGGGAGTCATCAAAATTCCGAACCACCATTAATGGTCCACACTTTGCATAATTACAATAGGCCCTCAGAGTTATATTTCATATTTCTAGTTTCAGATACAAGTGTGGTGCATTTATACAAATAGGAAGATCACGCTCAGTAGATTATAAGCTTTGTAATGATACCTTATGTCATAAACAGATGGTTACGGGTTAATGTCTCTTTTACCTGTAAAAGGTTAAAAAAGCTCAGTAAACCTGGCTGACACCTGACCAGAGGACAAATAGGGGGACAAGATACTTGCAAATCTTGGTGGAGGGAAATCTTTGTTTGTGCTTTTTGTTTTGTTGGTTGTTCGCTCTTGGGACTAAGAGGGACCAGACGTACACCCAGGCTCTCCCAATCTTTCTGAATCAGTCTTTCATGTTTCAAAATTGTAAGTAATAGCCAGGCAAGGCAGATTAGTCTTATTTTTGTTTTCTCAACTTGTAAATGTTTCTTTTTGCTGGAAGGATTTTTACCTCTGTTTGCTGTAACTTTGAATCTAAGGCTAAAGAGGGGTCCCTCTGGTCTATATGAATCTGAGTACCTTGTAAAGCATTTTCCATCCTGATTTTACAGAGATAATTTTTACGTTTTTCTTTCTTTAATTAAAAGTTTTCTTTTTAAGAATTTGATTGATTTTCCTTGTTTTAAGATCCAAGGGGATTGGGTCTGAACTCACCAGGGATTGATGGGGGGAAAGGAAGGGGGATGGTTAATTCCTCCTTGTTTTAAGATCCAAGGAGTTTGGATCGGTGTGAAGCTTCTCAAGGCAACCCAGGGAGGGGAAAGTCTGGGGGGAAAGAAGGGGGATGGTTAATTTTTCCTTGTTTTAAGATCCAAGGGGTTTGGATCTGTATTCCCCAGGGAAGGTTTTGGGGGAACAGGAAGTGTGCCAGACACTAATTTCTGGCTGGTGGCAGTGTTACCAGATCTAAGCTAGTAATTAAGCTTAGAAGTGTTCATGCAGGTCCCCACTTTTTGTACTCTGAAGTTCAAACTAGGGAAAGATACCTTGACACCTCACAAGAGACCTTTTGCATAAAACATATCCAGTTACATTATATTCACTCATCAGCATATTTTTATAAAACCATATAGACTGCAACGTCACAGTTCCCAAACTTCTTCCGCTGCTTGTGCAAGGAAAGCACCTGGTGGGCCGGGCCTGGTTGTTTACCTGCCGCATCCGCAGGTTCAGCCGATCGCGGCTCCCAGTGGCTGCAGCGTTGCTCCAGGCCAATGGGAGCTGCCAGAAGCAGCGGCTAGTATGTCCCTCAGCCCACGCCGCTTCCAGCAGCTCCCATTGGCCTGGCGCAGTGAACCGCAGCCACTGGGGGCCGTGGTCGGACGAACCTGCAGATGTGGCAGGTAAACAACCCGGCCTGGCCCACCAGGGACTTTCCCTGCACAAGCGGCCGAAGAAGTTTGGAAACCACTAGACTAAATCTTCCTCCAAGTCCACCTCAAAAAAATTGGATAGTCCTTCCACCAACTTGGCCCGAGGGGATGTAATATGTTCTAAGTCTCACAGAAGAAGATTGTTACACAGTGGGATCCACTGATTCCAAGCCAGCAGTGCGTCAGTGCCACTATCTCCAGTGCCTCATAAAACACGAGACCCTCCGGCACCAGCAAAGATTTCATTAAGATCCAGATCCATTGCTGTTCCTCAAGATACCTTTGCTCTTTCTTCCCTCATCTCTGGTCAAAACTATCATCACCAATGTGTCCCTGTGAGGCTGGAGAGTCCATGTGGACAACCACATGACACAAGAGACACGGACACCTGGAGAATCCAGGATGCAGATCAGTATTCTGGAACTTAAAGCAATGAGGAAGGCATGCAAGTTCTTTCTTCCACTCATTTGCTCCCTTATGTCCTGATTATGTCTGACAACACCACCACCATTTTCTGCATCAAGGAATAGGGGGCAGAGGCTTGAAATCCACAGCCCTGTGTGCCGAAGTGGTCAGTCTCTGGAACTGATGCATCAGAAATCAGATCACCCTATCCCCAGCCTACTTTCCAGGGATGCAGAATGTGCTTGCAGACTCACTCAGTAGGCACTTCGCAATTGACGAGGACAACATCTTCACACAATGGGAAACTCCAAACAGAGACATACTTGCTTCTCAAGCCAACAACAAGTGTGCCACATATTGTTCCCGGGGAGCCCTCAGTTACCACTGTCAGGGCGGTGCTTTCCTGGTCAGACCAGAACAACTCTGTCTTCCCCCAACTATTGCTCATATCTCAGGTGCTACCTAAATCTGATGAGACAAGGTGACAGTCAACATGATTGCCCCCTTCTGGCCCAGACAGTTCTGGTTCCCCAACCTGCTGTACATATATCCCATCCACCGATTATCATCCCAAATTTTCCCAGTCTTCTGACCCAGTGCAGCAGCAGGATCAAGCATCCCAATTCATGACCGCTCCACTTCAGAGTGTGGTATTTGGACGGGCATCAGCCCTAGAACAGGCATGTTCCTTGGCCGCACATTCTCTGTAACAGCAGGAAAGAATCCATGAGGCAGTGTTACTTGGCTAGGTATGTAGAAATGCTTTTCCTCTTGGGTACAGCAAAAAGCTGTTAGACCAGAAGCTGCAGAGATTTCCCTTATCTTGGACTACATTCTGTCTTTGAAGCCTTTGTGTCTCACTCTCAGCTCCTTGCAGGTCCACCTTGCAGCGATTAGTATATTCCATTCTCCTGCGGAGGGTTACTTCATTTTTTCACTGGTACACTCAGTATTACAAAATCTCCTTTGAGCCGCTGGCAACCTGCTCCATTTCCCTCCTTTCCAGGAAGGTTGCCTTCCTTGTAGCCATCACTTCAGCTAGAAGGGTTGGTGAACTGGGAACTATAATGGCAGACCCACCATTTACGGTGTTTCACAAAGATAAGGTTTCCTTATGCATACACCCAACATTTTTACCAAAAGTGATCTTGCAATTTCATCTTAACCAATCCATTCACTTAGCTGTTTTCTTCCCGAAACCGCAATTGTCTGCAGAAGAATGTAAACTCCATTTCCTTGATCGATGAGCCTTGGCCTTTTATCTTCAGAGAATAAAGACAGTTGGGAAGTCCCCAAGACCCATTTGTTGAAGTAGCAACCATCAGATTCTTTCAGGGAACATGCCATCTCCATCCAGAGATCACCCACAGTAGAGTACTATAGTGACCATCACTCAAAGAAGAAGAGATTATTCACCTGTAACTGGAGGTTCTTTGAGATGTGTGGTCCCTGCCTGTATTCTGCTGCCCTTCAGATCCGTCAGATTCACAGGGAGAAGGAACTGGAGAAATAATTGGTCCATCAACCTACTTTATCACTTTGGACAGAAGCACAAGACACGTCAGGGTGCATGCGCAAACCAACAGAAACTACTTGCAAATTCTCCAACTCTAGGCATAATTCATGGTGAAATACAGATAAGGACTGCAGATTTTGAAGGTCCTCCAGTTGCAGGGAAGTTGAAGTCTGTCGAGCTTATTCCTGATACTAACGAACTCAGGATCCCTCTGATTCTGAGTACAGATCAGCTTAAAACCTGTACTGTGTCAAGTCTGTATTGTGAAGTGATTCGTATTTCTTTGTAATTTTCCTAAACCCATGCAAAAAGAATTCTAGGGTATGTAGAGAAGTAAAATATTAATAAAACAGCATGTTGTATCACTGTAAGAGTTCCAAGGCCAGAAAAGACAAAGGTTTCATGAAATATCTTTTGTAAGAAAGAATTGGCTTCAAAAATCTGAGTTGATGAAGAAGCTTTATAATATCCAGATCTGAGCTTATTCTCACACGCAGTCTATTTGAATAATGAATTTGAAATGAATAGCGCATTTGAAAATAATTCTTTTCTGCAGCTGGAGAATTGGCTTGGGTGCAATGTTCCCTCTAATTTTTCCCATTCATGTATGGAATTAATTTTATGTGCACCATATGCAGATGTTGTGTGGCGGGGGTGGGGTTCAGCGTGCAGGAGAGGGCTCAGGGATGGGGCAGCGGGTTGGGGTGTGAGATAGTGAGGGCTCAGGGATGGGGATGTGGCTGGGGATGAAGGGTTCAGGATGTGGGAGGGGTCTCAGGTCTGGGGCAGAGGGTTGGAGTGCAGAGGGGTGAGGTCTCTGGCTTGGGGTGCGGGCTCTGAGGTGGGGCTGTGGATGAGGGGTTTGGGGTGCAGGCTGCCGCAGGACTGTGGCAGGGAGAGAGGACTCCTCCCAGCCCTCTCTTCCCACCATGGCAGCTCTGGGATTGGGGCCTGGGGAGAAGTGCCTCTCCCAGGCCGCAAGAGCTCTGGGTGCTGGGGGAGTGCGGCTTTCCCCAGCTGCAGCAGGTCTGGAACTGCGCCCACGGGGGAGGTGCCTCTCTGCGTTGTGGCCCTTGATAGGCTGCTGCATGGCTATGCAGTCACGCAGCTTAGAGGGAACTTAGCTTGGGTGGTTGACTTTTTTTTTATTTTAGTTCTCTGCATGATTATGTGCCTACTATTTCCAGAGCTACCGTTTACTGCAGAGCTCCTTATAAACCATTTGTACCTTGAGGAATTAGCACCCCATCTTTTTTATTAAGAGACCTAATCCTGTTGAACATAGTTTTTCAATAAATTAAGAAACAAATGCAAGCCTTCCTCAGCCCTTAAGCCTCATGACTGTGTGCCCAGTAAAGAAGGTTTATTAGTGGAAACCAGGTGTCCTTTTTTCATAAGAGAATATGTATGTAGCAATAAGGTTAAGCAGGGAGCTCTGCCCTTAACCTGGAAATCCCTTAAGATTCTTATATTGAGCCAAGAATTCTAGCATAGTTCTATTGGGAATCCTGTATTGTCCCTGGGATACTGGCAGATGCACAGAGAATCTTCTGTTTAGCAGTATGTTTATAGCCCTGCAAATTTGTGGATCAGATGCAGATACAAATTTTTGTATCCACATAAGGCTCTAAGTATGTAGACCCTGGAAGAGACTCTTGCATTGACATAGGGAATCCAGCAGTTTCACAGTGTATCCTCTGTTTAAACCAGAATTCCTGAAATGGATTGTGGGAAATCAGGAGATTTTGAAGATGCTCACGTTGAAAAACATGGGAATGGAAGGTGATTTTAGTCCCTGAGAGAGAGAGAGAAATACAGGAATCTTTCTTGTCCCACCCTTTTGTCGTGTGTGCACTGCTTTGACTGCATTGGTTGACTTCACTGGAAGAGAATTATATGGTTGAGGGATCCAAAATAACAAATTTAGTTCTCAGACAAAAGCAACCAGCGTTCTGCACGTGGCAATTTGTCATTAATACATGCAGTGAAGAAGGTGGCAGGAACTTAGTTATGATACAGTTCATATTAATTGCCATCACTGCCTGCAGTGGTTTCGGACTAGTTGGTAAGCATAGTTGATTTTTAAAAAATTAAAATAAAAAAATTGTTGCACGTATAGATATATAAAAGGACCTGTGCAACACCAGGGAACAAAAAAAGCAAGCAGCATTCTGCATCCTTTCACTTCGTAATACTTTTGTTGAATATTTGTATTTCAGAGTAATAAGTGCCTTACATACTTATTCTCGCTAGCTAGCTAGACACATGCTATAAAAGTCAATCTCAGCAGTAATAGCAAGAGCAGTGCAGGTATTGATGCTGACTGGATACGTGCCCTTGGCGTTAGGAAAATCAGTCTGTCTCAGAAACACAATACTAGTGAGGACTAGAATCTAACTGTGTGTGTCTTGTGACAACGCTGGGAGACATATAGACAAGTTATTTGCCCAGGAAAATATGTCTGCCTCCCTGGATGCTAGTGATCTCTCAAAGGATAATGAGACAACACATGCTACAGTTCATACCAGGTTGCAGTTTGTGACTGACACAGCCCACAGCACTGAGCACTGCTGTTCAGAGCTGGAAATACGTTCCTTGATTGTCTGCGTGGCCTTGAGTGCCTGATGAGAACAGTATTGTTACACCCACAACACACAGGAGAATAAACTATCTGCTTAGCTTGGAATTTGTATTCTCCTGATCTGATAAATTTCATGTAATATGCAGTTTGTGTAAGACATCAGGCAGAGCAGTGGTGGGGTGTAGAGAGGAGACAGCAAGGCCATCTTGACATATCTACTGTAAATCCTCATCTGATTAGAGTATTTACCAGTGTATGGAAGGAAGCAGCTTGTTGCCAGGGATGGTGCAGCAGGCACAGATTCTGAATCTTATAATGGTGACTTTAGAACTCTGTTTATCAGTCAAATATGCCGAGGTCAGGCAGAATGTTGTTACTACTTTTGTATGCTCAGTTCTCAAACAGTGTCTCTGTTTCCCAACTGGTGACCCTTCAGTGGAGCCAACAGCAAGATCTGCATCCCAGCTTGCTAAGGCCATGCGGCAGCTAAGACTAGGGTATGGCTACATCTGGAATTTCAAAGCGCTGCCCCGGCAGCGCTGCGGGAGCGCTGCCGCGGCAGCGCTTTGAAGTGTGAGTGTAGTCAGAGCAGCAGCGCTGGGAGAGAGCTCTCCCAGCGCTGCATGTAAACCACATCCCTTACGGGTGTAGCGTGCAGCGCTGGGAGCCGCGCTCCCAGCGCTGCTGCCCTGATTACACTGACGCTTTACAGCGCTGTATCTTGCAGCGCCCAGGGGGGTGTTTTTTCACACCCCAGTTGCAGCGCTGTAAAGTGTGAGTGTAGCCAAGGCCTATGAAACAATTGAGAGGGAAGGGGTAGGTAAATCTGATGCAAACTGTAATCCTGTCCCTGTGTCCCTTTTCTGCTTGTGAACCCCTGGTGTTGAGCAACATGTGGCAGGTTACAGCACACTGATGGTAGGAACCAGCCAGAAAGTATTTCTAAAGAAAATCAGTCCCCGAATTGAACGCACAGTTGAATGAAAGTGGCTGAGTTTTGTATGTCATGTACAATTCAAAGTAGAGCAAAGCTGTGATAAATCACGGTCATATTGCCCTCTCATCCCCAGACCATCCGCAGCAGCAATTCCTGCACTCAGACCTTTCCTGCCATTCTGTTTAGTCCTCTCTGGCCACAAGGTTGATGAGACTGGGGCAGGCATACTCAAACAGCCCACATACACACAGTGGCACTTGCACACACATCATTTTCAATACTGATATGGACATGCTGTCCCCCGCAAAATCCATATCACTGGTGTTTAGATATATACAACAACATGAACTTTCCAGAGAATTTGCCGTAAAACCCTTAGTCAGCCTTAATCTTTTCCTCCAACTTTTAGCTATTGAATATTGTGATTTAGTATTTTAATTGGTTAGAACTTTACTGAAAATGCATTGCGAGGTTGCCTTTCTTAAAAGTGCTGTAAAAAGTTCTGATCTACTCCCACAAAAAGAAGTGAATTCTGTGTTAAGTCTTACACAGTGCTTTTACAGTCTTTATATGCTTAAGTACTAATGTAAGGTGACCCAGCTTGAAATTCTCTGATAGACAGCCAGGCTATCTCTAGCATATGCCTAATGGCTTTGATAGTGCTGTGGCTAGTTTATATTGCATTATTTTTGATGGTTTATGTATTTTTATGTTTACAGTATTCATCAGACATATTAAATCTGCTTTTTTTAGCTGCTGCAATTTTGAATTCACTATAAAACTGCATTTTTGCCTTTTAGATAGCTTATAAAAGTCTTATCACAATACTAGTGACAGCAAAACGATATATTCAATGAAGTGTGTGTATGTTTCAGACGTTAACATCATAACTCTGCTGCTTTTTAATAGTCAGAGATAGTTGACAGGTTGAATGCCAGCTATATGTCGCTTCAGGCTTTGTAAATTCTACACATCATTGGGCGTTTTGCAAGAGCTGAGGAACCTGAGCTATTTCATGTGTTTGGAGGCTCAGCGCTGTCTGCTGCTGAAGTACCTTTTTGGGGTTGGGGAAGAAAGAAGATCATCTTAGGAAAGGTTTCTTCCCTCACACACTGATAGATGCTTCCTGTTTCTGAGTTGCTCTCATCTTTTACCTAGATTACTAGTTTGCCATAGGAAAACTGGTAGAGAATGCTAGGTGATTAAAAAGGAAGTATTGGTGCCCTCCTCCGTTCAGATTGGTGCTCTCAAGTATTTGTTACTGTACTATATCCTACCCATCTTTTGTAGCTACATGATGTATTCTGCCTTGCTACTACCACTAATGTTCTTCAGCAAAGATGCTAATCCCGACTTTCCATGCACAAACTCTTTTAAACTTAATTGCATAAATATTGACATGACTTTAGGTAACAAAAGAAACTCTGGAATCTGCAGACACTGTGAAAGGGATGAATGGCTTTACATTTTAGAAGAAAATTTACAAATCTGGAAAAATATGGGGCACTCTGCCTTTTAACTTTCAGAGCTGATCAGAATAGAAAGGTCTCATGAGGTGTATTTTGGAATATTTTTCCCATCTTAAAAAAGAGCATCTGAAAATGTGTTTTATTTTAGTTTCTTCCTTTGAGGAGATGTGGTCTAGTGGTTCAAACACTGGACTGGATACTGGGAACTTCTGAGTTCAAATGCTAACTCCAGGACTATAGACTTGGATGAGGCATCACCTCTCAAACGCAATCATTTCAATTCTCTGCCTCAGTTTCCTCACTTCCAGAATAGGAGAATATGCCTTACTTATCTCACAGGAGCACTGGGAGGATTAATTGGGTAATATTTGTGAAGTGTTTGCTAAACTAAGTGCTGTTTATGATCAAAAGCCACTAATTAGAATATAGCCAAAAGAACAAATCCAAGGCTAGGCAAAGCTGTATGGGTGGACATAGAGTTTAAGAAAACAAGCTCCAATTTCAAGCAAAATATTCTGGACCAACTTTCTGAATTAAGCAGATGAAATTGTGTGAATATATTTGCACACGGCTATCTTCCATGCATAAACACAGAGGAGCCCCAGTCTTGACTGGGATCCCTAGGCTCCCCGTATAAGTCAATAAATAAGAAATTCACAGTGTGTATTCACAAATCAGACTAGATATGATCACTTAGACTAACTGATTGTGTGTGCACAAACACCTAGAATTTACACTTGTATATTAGGTATTTATGTACATAAATTACACATGCAAATATGCACACACTTAAATTTGAAAATCTAGCCTTTTTTATGTGAATACTGTATCCTTCATCCCAAAAGCCCTTCTACCTTTGAAATTTCCACTATGCCAGTTGTCTTCTTAAACCGCCTGAATTCAGAGCCGCTTCAGGATATGTTTAAAAGCTTTTAATCTGGTGAAGGTCTTTCAGTGAAAAATTTGACACTCACAATGTTGACATCCCATTCTACCCCCAAAAAAATCAATTAATTTAAAAAAAATAAAATAAAATAAACCATACCGAAGCAGAGTTTTACTTCAAAAAGGAAGATGTGCCAGAGACTCCATGAATGTCGTTAGGGACTTTGCTATTCCTTTTGACTTAACACAAAAGGCACTCAGATAGTACCATGATGGACAGCTGTTTCAAAGCTGAGAGAGAGAGAGTTTGTGCTTGAGATTTCAGTAGTACAAATAGCCAAACTCCATCGGGGTCTTTTAAAATCAAGCATACCTCAACCCCTGGTGGAATATTATCAAAGTTAAGCAGCTTGTTAACAGACAGTACAATAGATTTGTTGAGAAAGGAAATTAAGGGTTTGTTCCTGTGTTATCTAGCAAAGCACTTAAGCATCAGACTGATCACATGCTGAAAGTTGAGGACATGCTTAAGTGCTTTGCTATTTGCAACTAGAGAGCTCAGCCTTCGCATGTTAAAGCCCTAAGTGGAGGTTTATTGAAGTTCTGATTAGTTTGTGGACAGGGTGATCTCAAAAGGTTAAGATCAGAATCCAGAGCTTTTGGGAGGGGGGGTTAACCAGACTTCCAGTTAGAGAGTTTTTGACCTTGCTAAGTAAATCTTCTGTTTTCTAAACTGGACATATTCCAAAATGAAGCTCTCCCATCTAAATACTTCTGTCTCACTGCTTACATGGGCTTCACCCGTGTAGTTTCTGAATGACCAACAGTCATTAATAGACTTAATCCTCACAACACCCCTGTAAAGGAAGGAAGTATTATTCCCATTTTGCAGATGGAGACCTGAGGCACAGGGAAGATTTAAGCTAGCTAGTCATGGTCACACAGGAAGTCAGCGGCTGAGCCAGGACTTGAACCTGTGTCTACAGCTATCCCAGTGCTAGGCACTATCAGCTAGACCATCCTTCCTGCTAGTTAAAGTTACAGATTTGTACAAGAATGTAGCTTTGGATTTTTTTTCTCTACGACATTCTGGGCATGTAAGTAATAGTAAGCAAAGATGAGAACTGAAGAGATGCAATACTTGTTGGTTATTAGGATACAGTCATAATACAGGATATTAGTTTTTTCCTTACAGAACATTACATTGGTGCTATCTTTAGGGGTGAATTTATTGTTCTACTTAGAAAGATGGCTTTTGTCCTCTTTCAGTTTCGCACCTCTTCTTAAAAATTGCTTCTGCCAGTTTCCTTAAGGGAATTGAGCAGGTAATACATCTTGCACTGAACTTAAAATGTCGTTATTTTACTAGAGAACAAAAGTATGAAATTGAATCTTGAAGCTGTCTAGATTGCACATATCAGTTTAAGAAAGGTTAACTCTGATGAGACAGACTTTGCAAATGTATGTCTTTCAATCAAATGAAATGGCACTGGTTCAGTGAAGCAAGGTCCCTCTTCTAGAAATTGCATTACTCCTTATTATAGAAAAATGTTTGCACTGAATATATGCATAGAGTGTGTTTGAAAAAACACAGCTGTCTTAAACATGCTTAAGATAAATTTGAAATGGTCTCCATTTTCAGAGTCAATGTGCTGCACCAAAGGAGTATTTGTGCTCTGTGATCACCTCTTCCAACTTGCACCAGGTATCAGCGATAGCTGGGGTAGACTGAGACACCCAAGCCACACACTAACCCCACACCCCACCCCACCAAGCCTCTTTATGCCAGCGTCCATGAGTAGTAGTCAACTAAGTCAACTCTTGTGCCACCTGAGATCCTCAATGGTCCAGGTTTAGAGCCACTTTGTGCCTGCAGAGCACCACAGACCTGCCAGAGCATGGGCTCTGTAACTGCTGCTTCTAGTTCACACCTACTACTGCATGACAGGTGTTCAGTTTCTGATTGCTTGCTGCAAAAGAAAACATTTGCATCATTCTGCATAAGTCAGCCCTAGGCGCTTCTCTAATGTGCCACCTCAAACTCTAAGATGAATGAATCATCTCTAGGGGTTCTGGATAAACTTTCCTGATATAGCAAACAGTAACTATTTACCAAACATTAGAGGTAACTGTCCACAACAGTTATGTATATCTACTACAATACTCTATTTATGCTGCTAATATTCCAGTCACTGATCCAGACAGTGAATGTCTAGAATTCTTATCTAAGAGTTTTTAACACTGCAGCCTGTCATGCATATCCAATATAAAAATATCCTGGTTAGTATAGGATATGCCACTCTAACTAATGACATACAAAGTTAGGTTTTTCTCTGACATAATTCTCCGTTCAGATGTGCTCAGGAGAGCACAGATGTACATGGCGTTCATGAGCAGTTGAACAGGATGATTCTAGCTAAACATGATCTTACCTAAAAATAAATAGAAAAAGGATGATTGAAGCCATTTAATGTTACACAATAGCTGGATTGAAGGAAACATTGTAGTATTCTCCTAATAGTGGGCTCCCATGCAACTAGGACATAAGAACACAAGAACATAACAAAGGCCCTACTGGTCAGACCAATGGTCCACTGTAAGGGTACAGACTCACGCCTACGGCACCTTCTGCTAGTCATCCTCAGGAATTAGCTCACCAGCCCTCTGGAGCGCCCTTTGCCAGCCGGTGATCGGCTACCACTGGGCCCCCGTGTCCCTCCCAGGACCACGGTGCCCTTTTAACTGGATGCTGCCTCTGGCAGTACCCCCACAGTCTAGGTCTCCCCCTCCCAGGGGAACCCCCACCCACTTCACCTCAGTCATAGCTACTATCCAGTCTCCATCTAGCCCCTGTTCACTGGGGCAGACTGCAGTATAAGCCACTCATCACAGGCAAAGGGGTTTGGACCTGCTGCCTCTGGCTACCCATGGGCTGCTGCTGCAACCCAGTACCACGCCTGGGGCTTTCCTAGGCCAGAGCTCCCCGGCTCCCTTGGCCTTTCTCCAGCCCTGCTGCACTCTTGATACCTGATTAGGTCGCTGCAGCCTGGTCCATCTCCCTCTACAGCTAGAGAGAGACTGCCTGGGTTTCTGGCTTACAGCTCTTATAGGGGCCAGCTGGGCCACAACTGAGTCTACTTTCCCCAATCAGCCCAGGCTTCTTTCCCCAGCCACAGCCCTCTCCTGAGCTGTTTTAAGCCCTTCAGGGCAGGAGCGGGGTAACCACCCCGCTACATCCACCTAGCCCAGTATCCTGTCTTCTGACAGTAGCCAATGCCAGGTGCCCCAGAGGGAATGAACAGAACCAGCAATCATTGAGTGATCAATCCCCTGTCGCCCACACCCAGCTTCTGGCAAACAGAGGCTAGGGACACTCAGAGCATGGTGTTGCATCCCTGCCCTTCCTGGCTAATACCGTTGATGGACCTATCCTCCAGGAACTTACACGGTTCTTTTCTGAACCCTGTTATAGTTTTGGCCTTCACAACATTCCCTGGCAAGGAGTTCCATAGGTTGACATTGTGCATTGTGTTAAGTACTTCCTTTTGTTTGTTTTAAACCTGCTGCCTATTAATTTCATTGGGTGACCTTTAGCTCTTGAGTTATGTGAAGGAGTAAATAACATTTCCGTATTCGCTGTCTTGACGCTAGTCAAGATTTTACAGACCTTAAAGAGATTGGAAATGGAGTCATTTTTCAGCAAGATAATGTCTACCAACAAGGGACTCTCAAATGCCCAATTTAGTATCCCAGAATGATACCATCTGGGTAGGGTTCCAGTACACAGCAGCGGTTTCTTGTCATTATCCTGGTCTCTGCTAGAGAATCATGTATATAAAATGTATTGTAAAAACTACTGAAACAGCATATGACATTTATCTGTACTTTGCTATATGTGGCCAGGATACTCATCTCAAGCATATTCAAAGTATCCAAAATGCACTTTGCTTATAAATGCGGTATACCCAGAACTGTGAATAAGTATGTAAGACCTTATGTAACAAGGTAATAGTCTAAAGGTGCTCAGTGAAGGTGTGTAGAATTCTGACACTTTGTTTTAAATTGGTGCCTTTTAAGTAAATTGAGTGTATCAGGAGTGCTTTGCTATGGCCATAGAATCAGAGGAACCCAGAGTGATCAATTAAAAGTTCTGAACGGTTAATGTTTATATCTGCCTTTAATTTCTGTAAATCCTTCCTTGGTCCCCACTGCCACAGAAGTCAATTTGGGTCAATGTTTTATGTGGGATTTGGACTGGATCCTTAAGTATTGTCATCTCATAAACCAGCTGACGCCTGGCTTTCTATTTTAAAGGCTGTCAGGATTTGGAGGCTGTGTCCATACAATTTGTGAATTCTGTATGAGATTATGAACTCTCTATATGTATCTTTACCAAGCTGCAGATTCCATTTTGAGGGTGCAGCTTTTTGCCTTCTCTGTTGAACTGAAATTTCAAAGGTAGAAGGCAAAGGCTAACAAAAAAGTGTTGTTGATTCGAGTGACACTTGAAAGTAGTTGCTCTAGACAAGAGGCTGGATGCTTCCCAGAGGAACTGATTTAGCAGGGGAGATGTCACCTAGCAACAAAATCACCTGGTACCGTAGGATTCTGTCAGCCTCAACGGGAGACCAGGGAATAACCTGAGAAAGGAGAGTGGCATGTTATAAAGGACACAATTTCCTGTATTTGCACTCACTCTTTGGCAATTTGTCACTAGCTTAAGATGAGGGAAGCTGCTGCAGGAGCTAGATGAGTTGGTGGCAGGGGGTAAGTTGCCTGCCTGCCTACCTACCTACCTACCTGAACAGAAATGGGCCCCTAAGGACTCCCAGGGAAGGGTGAGCTAGAGTGAGGGAAAATGTATGTAGGGTCTATTAATTTTGTATGGATCTGTGTGTTTCTCATGTGACCAAGTAAAGAGCAATAACATGTTATACGTCTGCATGTGCTATATGACACAGCTACCACATGGCTTTGGAAAGTTAAATGTAATCTAAAAGGCTCACACCTGTGGGCGGCGTTCAGGGAGAGGTGGTTGTTTAACCTGTAAGGGGAATCTTAGACGTTAGCACTGTTTTCAGGGGCTGGGCACCAGAGCCACATGGGCGCAGCTCTCAAGAGGGGTGCTAGACAGATGGTCTGCACTCTGTGTGCCTAGGGACCTCAAAACTCTGAAAGTCTGTTCAGACTCTAGAGGCTTAAAATACCTAGGAATCCATAGGTTAGATTCCTCTCACAGCAGTCCCATGGGCCGCAAGCAGTGGGAGTCTGACCAGATCTGTGACACAGAAATAGTTGTTTTGTATTTGAACTTTGCTATGTAGTTAGAGGATTTGGAGTTGCTTATAGCAATGTAGAAAATTTGATAATATTCTACAGAAATGCTTTATTTAAAGGCTTTTTCATAGGGTAATTTTAATTGTAAATAATCATTACATTATAACTCACTTATTTGGGATGTCTCGTTTATTTAGATTGCTCCCAGATAACCACTTGAGAATAATCTGATAGAGAAGAGTAACATCTGCTGCTTAATCATGATAGAATTGGCAAAAGTTCTCCCTTTGTTCTGTATTCAACCATTTCCAAGGCATTAAGTGGTTTTAACCAGGAGTTAAATAAAGGTTGAATTTTAAGCTTCAGGATTTTAACGCAGATAATGCCAAGTTAAAATTAATATACTGAAATGTAGTGAATGTTATTGAATATAGTATTGTGTTTCAGTTAGGTCTTTTCACACCTTTTCTAATGGCCTCTTTCCTTAATTGGGATGATAGGCTGACCACCAGAGTGTCCCAAGAGAATCTTACTGTATTGAAGAAAATATACTCTTAATTTGTGGATTGCATTAGCCAGACTCTCTTTATTCCACTCATCTCAGCGGAAAATGAAAGCCTCTTGAGCATTATGAGGATTTTTTTGGCAATCTTTCAGGCTAAGCTAAAATATAAAGTGGATGGCATTACTTTTGTTAGCCTTGTTTTTTGAGCGTTTGGGGTATGGATAGATTCTGTATGTTATGCAAGGAAAAACATTAAGGCCCCATC
The DNA here is from genome assembly GCF_025201925.1 of Gopherus flavomarginatus. Lineage (NCBI taxonomy): Eukaryota > Metazoa > Chordata > Testudines > Testudinidae > Gopherus > Gopherus flavomarginatus. The sequence goes on along the minus strand of NC_066617.1, from coordinate 197,286,436 downwards.
TCTACACTAAGAGACTAGTGGTGCTGGATATGTTTTGAAACATGGTTCTTCCCTGAAAGGCAGTAACTTCCTTTGGCCACTGAAGACCATTAGTGCAGAAGGTCAGAGAAAGTTAGTATGAGCTTCATGGAGGGGAGTGACATGCTTCAAGTTGCAGGTGATTATAAGAGAATCTTCAAGAGAAGATGATTATAACAAAGGTTTTCTGAATGCATTGGAGATAAAAAGGCAAGGATAGGAGATGGCAGTGGTCAAGGAGAAAGATGACCCAGATATTGATAAGAGTTTGAATCACAGGAATGAAACTGGAAAGGACAGAATTTAATATTTATATTAATCAAATCAATTTAAGTACCGTTGACTCCTTAAATATTGTTGACAATGTCCCTTTATGAAGGTATCTTAAAATATTTGTTCTAAAATTGTGTAAATACTATTTATCTTAATATAGGTCTTGCCACAATTTTCAGTGTGCTAGGAGAAACAAGAAGTGGAATGGTATTAAGGACCATGCCCACCAGCTGTAAGTGGGCAGTAGTGGCACCTCTGACTTTGCTATCTTGTTTTTTTCAGCCCCAGTGTATATACTTTTGCACTGGCTATATCTGTCATAGAGACATGTTGAGGTTTGCTGCATTTTAGGTTTTTACTATTAACACTTTGAGGGAGGCATAAGGGAGGATTTCTTTAAGGATGCTAGAACTCCAGGATTGCAATGTTGAAATATTTGGGCTTGCTATATAAATAACTGCATTCTATTCAGAATTTGTAAGAAGACAATGATGAACAGCAATATGCATTAGGTTTCAGTGACAGTAGCTGCTCAAAGAAAGTTGATCTGTGGCTGTAATGACACATTTTCTGCTTAAGAGGGAAACTGCAATGTAGTAATGTACAAGACAGAAAATTATATCAGGTTACAAAGAAGAGTTAATCACAGATGAGTAAAATGTCTTAAATATTTATTATTTTTTATTTTAATCTCTGCTATCCAGAAGATAGTCTCATGTACTTGTAGAGTGGTATTTTGTTGGGATTTGAATGCCTGAAAAATCAATGGCTTTTGAAGCCGTGTAAGCTAAATTCTGTTTTTTTAAAAAAGATACTGTTAAATTATCCAAATTTAATTTAAAAATAAACAGCGGAACTTGATAAAGGGGCCTGAGTCACGAAATTGAGCTCTGTAGCCAAACTTTGAAGTATGTTAAAGACAGAGCAGAGTCATTTAGTTTAGTTTTCTCCATCCACAGCCACAAACCTCAGGTTTTAGATTCTTGTCTTATCCTACAAGCCAACTGAAATACTCTTGGCATTAACTAATGGAAAATTGCAGTAATTAATTTTACCCCAGAGAATTGAATATTAACTAAATGCTATACTTGCATTCGTACAACTATGTATATGTATTTTGATAGTCTATAGGTATATGTAGATTCTCACATGATGATACAATAGTTAATAGTTTGCTCATTTAGGGATTATAATTAATAACTGCAGTTTTCCTTTGTTTAAGGCAAGAGTAATATATGAATTAGACAGGAGTCCAAAACCTGAGGTTTGCAGCAGTCTCTGGAAAAAATGGAAACAAATGACTCTGGTATTCACATAACAAAATATGTCTCTGAAGCTGATAAATGTTTGCCTTCAACTTAAAAAACTTGAGCATGTGTTTAACCAAGTGTTGAAATCCATCTTTATTCAGAAGGGACATAAGCACAAGCTTAATTTCAAGCACATACTTAAGTTGCATTGAAATCATAAAGTTAAATATGCACTTGTGCCTTGTTAACTGTGCCCTTAAGATTGCATACTACCAAGTGTGATCATTATAATTTTATCAAACACTACAAAAAACAGAAACATACGATTATGCTCTGTTCAGGGTTGAAATAGTCCTTTTTATAGCATGAGTCAAGATCTAATCTGTAGGGCACAGCTGACAATAATGTTATTAAATGTGACCTGCAGGGAGTGTGTATTGCAAGGAGGTATACTGCAGGGATCAAGAATGGCTTTTTTTGTCTGTGCAGTTTGATAGTAACAGAGATAACAGAGTCCAGTACATAAAGAAGAATAACAAGCCCCAAAAAATAAGAGTGGTGGTGGTGCTGGTGATGATAAAGGTGTGCTGTTTTGGACAATTACTGTATAGTCTTGGAAATGGGCCCAACCTGCAATGTTCAGAATGTTCAAATTGAAACAGAAGCTTTGTTACCTTATTAGAGTAGAAGTTTTCTTATTCCTATAGTTTGCTTTGGCAGTATCCAGCTGATCTTCTCATTTGAAATCTTTTACGGATGCAGTATGTAAGTCTTCCCCGTGAGAATCTGAGACCCTTTAAAAGCAGTCCAGATCTGTGGAAAATATTCTTTCACAACTCTTGAGTTTGGCTTCTTTCAAGATTATACATCGACACTGATGCAAATAAGAGTATTAGTAGCAGCACAGTAGCTTTGCAGACTCGTCTGGAAGATTTCTCTGTTATAACCGTCAAAGCTTCTGTTCTAATAAGGTGGCAAAACTTCTGTTTTCAGGATTCCTGGAATAAAACAAGTGAGTTTACTGAAGGCAAGTCATTTAAAATAATGTAAATAATTCTTCCCCAGCCAAAAAGGATTAAAAAACAAACAAAAAACAAAAAAAACATGTTTTGGACCATTACTGTGTAATGTTAGAAATGGGCCCAACTTGTAATGTTCAGATCCATTTAAAAGCTTCTCTAAAATTCAGGGGTATTGGTCTCCTGAGTTTTGGCTCAGATCCATTACCATATAAAACAAACACCTTTATAGTCATCTTCATTTCTCTTCTATTTCCTGATGCTTGTTCTCCTTCCTCATGTACTGGACTTCAGTACCCGTTACCATCAAAGCACTCAGCACAACAGGCATTCTTGCTCCCTCCATTAGGCAGGTCACATGTAATGAAGCACTAGTCAGCTTTGCACAGGTTAGAGCTTGACTCTAACTGTAAAACAGAATTACTTCAACTCTGAACAGAGTTGAGTCTTCCTGTTTTTTTGTAGTGTTTGATAATGGTGTAATGATTACACTTAATAGTATGTAATATTAAGGGTGCAGTATCAGAGGGGTAGCCGTGTTAGTCTGGATCTGTAAAGAGCAACAAAGAGTCCTGTGGCACCTTATATACTAACAGATGTATTGGAGCATGAGCTTTCATGGCTGAATACCCACTTCGTCAGACATGAAAACTTATGTCAGAAAGCCTATGCTCCGTTACGTCTGTTAGTCTATAAGGTGCCACGGGACTCTTTGTCGCTTTTTACGGGTGCAGTGAATTTTAAAGAACCCAATTAAGAAAATACACGTGTATATTTAACTTTATGATTTCAATGCAACTTAAGTATGTGGTTGAAATTAAGCTTGTGCTTAAGTGCTTTCAGAATAAGGATGCACTTCAACACCTGAGTAAAGTTAAGCACTTGCTTAAGTTTTTTTCTGAATTAGGTTCAGAATGCAGAGTTTGTTACAAATCTCTGGTATGCTTTTTGTGTTACTGATGTAACCCTTTTCACTTAGTGCAGTGTGGTTATTCTCTATATTAAAGACATTATATACGAAATCAGAGGTTGATTTGATTCACTTAACTGGGCCTTGGAAAAATTGGATGAATCATGCCATACCTTGGGTTGATGGGGGCTTTGCCTGGTTTTACCTGCCTGGATATGTACTACAAAACAGACTGAGTTCAATATGAAATGGAGACAGTACAGGAGCTATTAACAATAGAGGAAATGCTCAATCTCAAATAAAGCATGTCTAACTGCAGCTTGACTATTTAAGCTTCTGTCATCAGATATGCAGAGCACATTTTGGCCCCAAAACCTCCGTCATCCTAATTTCAAATTTTTCTCCATACTGATAAAATTCTACAGTTCATAGTTTGGAAATCCTATTTATATCTCAAGTAATCTACTGAGAAACATTCATAAGGTGCATATAATGTAACTCTGTGAAATGCATCTGGACATATGCATCACATTTGTTAATATGATATGTTTTTGTTTACTGAGCAGTTTGAAATTAAGACAAACAGATTTGAAAACAGATTTCTGTTGAAGACTGGGTCTACACTGAAAACATTTGCCAGCATAGTGATGTATTTTGTTTTAACAACATAGCTATGCCAGCAAAATCCCCTGTGTGCCCAATTAGACTGGCAAAAAATGCTTTTGCTGTACTAACTTATTTCACTCTCCAAACCAAATGTTATTAAGAGGGCATTTTAATGCTTATACTTATATTTGGTTTGCTTTTGTTTTCTCTATAAGGCCAATAAATTGTAGCAGTTGAATTAAATTTGTTTAGAAACTGATGTAATTAAATCAGTGCAGCCTTTTTGCATAGACTCTCTTATTTTAGTTTAAGAGTGCCTTATCAATGTCTTTTAAGCTAAACCAGTGTAAGGTATTCTCAGACTGAAGTAAGAGTGTCTACAATTGCGCTAACTTATTTAAATCCATTTCTAAACCAGTGTAGTTAAATTGTTACAATTGTCTGATACAAACATGGGTTCTGAGAGGAGTGTTTGCTAGTCTGTGAAAGACAAGTGGAGTCATATGGAGTTACTTAAAGCGGTAGTACACAGGGTTTTTTCTAATATTGATAGGGTGGCTGGAGGTTTTTTTGGTTTTTTTAGGTCTTATTGGACCTTTTAGCTGGGCAAAAATATTCTCGGTTTAACTTGGGAGAAATCCGTTAAACTTAGTTAAAATTAAAATTGCTGACTTTATAGTTGCTACTGAAGTAAAGACAAGACAAATATCCCTTACATAGTGATGCTGCCAGAATGGCCTATACGCTGTTACGCTTTCTTTTCACTGAGCCATTATAACTGAGTACTAAACCTGGACCCTTCATAAATATTAATTAATGAATTCTTACCCCCCAATGGTAAAAATAATGATTTGGAGTCTGTTAGTATATAAGGTGCCAAAGGATTCTTTGCTGATTTGGAGTGAGACTAATGGATTCCTGACATTCCTGAGCAGCCTTTCTGTCCCAGAGACTGAAACCTGATGTACACTTAAAAGTTTTGCCATCATAGCTGCATCAGTTAGAAGTGTGGGAGAAATCCACACCTCTAACTGACATAGATATGCCAGCAGCAAACTAGTATACATGCAGTTATACCAACAAAAAGTCAGCTTGCTGGTATAGCTTGTTTTGTTTAGGGAACTGGTATAAGGTGTACCAGCAAAATAACTCTTGCTCCTATAAGCTGCATCTCCACTTGGAGGGTTTGCTGGGGTAGCTATACTGGCAACTCCTTTCTAGTGCAGACAAAGCCGCATGAGCATCAGAGCAGTTTATTCATTCTACAAACTCCTGCCTATTAGAGGCTGCCACAGCAGAGGTTTCACTCTTCTCCTCCTCTTTCCTTCCTTTTACTTGCCACTCTTCACGGCTCACTACAGCAGAGGAGGAGACCAAATGGAGCATTGGAGAGAGACAGACGTTGGTGCTAGCTTCCTGATTACTTCCCCAATCACACCTCTCCTCCTCCTCTCTAGAAGCTATTCCCTCTTCAGGAAGAGAGAGTCATGGAGAACTCCCATAAAGAGCAGAAGAGGGGATGAGAAAGACTGTGCTGGGGAGGTCAATATGACAGACCTGAAAAGTGAGATGCCCTATTAAGATGATAAAGCAGGTGTGAGCCTCCCATTCACCCAAGAAGGAGTCAGAGTGAGCCCAGGCCTATGGTTATATGGGGAAAGGGAAATAGTATAGTGGAGGGTTCTCCATAGATCTAGATAAGAATCCTATTTGTAGGATGTTAACTAGATCTGACCCAAACTCTGAGCTGCTGGGAGTTCTTCTGTCACCGATTTTGGATGTGTGCTATTTTCAGAGTTGTGGTTAGTTCTGAGCACATTCTCACAATGCAAAACGAAATGTGCCAAAACGCTATCTTTTGTCTGAGTCCTCCTGTATTGATGCAGTGACAGAATGAGCTGTATAGAAAGAGAACATCTATTAGAGGATTTTGGTTTGGGTTTTTTGTCCGCTTGGTCTGATATGAGATGAGGTCTTGTGGAACAACTTGAAAATTATCTTTTTGGAGGCCCTGATAATGAAGATGGTCGCTGTATAAAGAAACTTGCTGATATGCACTTGAATGCACACTCTAGCCTCCAGCTGAACCCCTTACCACCAGGTTATTTAGAGAATTATCCTTTGCAGGAAGGTGGAAAATTAAGGATTGGCAAAAACGAAGAACACTCTGTGAAGAATAACGTGTGATTGATCGTATCAAAAGCCATGACTAATTTGAGCAAAGTTAGCATTGAAAGACGACTCTAAAGGCAGCCAGTATAAATAACTGGACATTTTAGGGTAGTCTTTGTAGAAGTCAATGCTTTGCTGTATTGCCAGGATAGATGATAACTCATTTCAATTCCATTCTCACAAAAATGCTGAAAGATAGCAGTGTTCATGCAATTCTAGGATAAAGAATCAACAAAAAGTTTGCCTCAGTTCTGATAGTTTAATGGCAGGCCTGAGTATGCTTGCTTCCTATACTCTGGAAACTGTACTGTTTCTTTGCCATTTAAAGTTGGGACAATTTGAGTTGTTTTATAACTCCAAAACCAGAGATTTAAATCGAGGGATGGAAACTCTATTTTTCTTCTGCAGCTTAAGAAGTCCGATTCTTAGAAGGGGCTGTTGACGGCATGTTGGGAATTTTTTTTCTCATTTTTGTACAATGTTTATGTCATTTTCACATGTTCCTCCCATTTTTGACAGTAAATCTCTGTAGCGAGGCAGACACCATGGTCAAGTGGACTGAGCACAGGTTTAGGATCCAGGAACTCCTGAGTTCTTCTTTGACTAGATGTCACTATGGCTGCTCCACTTCAGTTGCACTTGCGTACCCTTGCACCTTTGATCACAGATTTTCAGCACTGTTCCAGATCCTTATTGGACACCTTCACCCTAAGATGGACCCTTACAGTGTCCATTGGTTAGTTTTGCTAACCCTTTGCCCTTCTCTGTTTTATTACTTAGTATTTTCTTACACTTTCTGTGTGTTTGTGGGGACCTCCCACTATTCTCCTTTTCCCCAGTGGCTTCCCTGCCCACCTTGGTTCCTTTCTTTGAAGCCCCCTTTTTGCTCAGAGTATGCCCAAAACTCCATGGTTTAAACCTTGCCAGACCTGCAGGAAGTCTTCTCCTCTCAGCAACGGACAAATCAGCTGCCTCCACTGCCTTGGGAGTGCCTATTCTGTTGAAGTGTAAGGTCTGCACTGCAAGAGCACGTCTAGGAAACTGAGGGAAGACAGGCTCAAGTTACTCCTTATGAAGCATTTCTTGAGGTCTGAATGTCCTGGTGATCTCTACAGTTTAAGCTCCAACAAGCAAGTCTCAAGGGATAGCTTCAGAACCCTGGAAGCATCCCAAAAAGAGAAGAGACAAGTCCCCTGATGGAGAGTAAAAGAGGAAGGGGAAGTTGCATCCCAGTGCAGGTACCACCGAGGCTCCTAACCTCCCTTCTTCCTCCCTCTCGACTGAGTGTCACGGACCCTTGAAAATGGGTTTGAGTTTTTCCCACACAATGAAGCCTTGTTTAGCACCAGCATCTGGACCCAATTCATAGCCCTTTATACACAAGGACTCTTCAAAGAACCTGGCATCAGTTCTGGCTCCCCCCAGTATCAGTCCTGGTAGCAGCCAGGAGTATAAGGGATGTGTGGATCACTCAGCTACCTGTCCCCAGTACCAATAACTACGTCACAGCCGGTCATCCAGCAACCTTCCTCACTGGTACCAAACTGATTCCTGCTCTCAAGGGATCTCCTAATCCTTGAGGAACTTGACTTATCTCTCCTGGCAGGTACCAAGAGAAATCATCCAGTGGCACCATTAGTCCAGCTGATGCCTTCGCACCCGCTGACGCGCACATCCTACCATCAGCTCCCGTGCAAGCTCCAGGACCATTGTGACCAGCCCCACAATCCAGTACCTGTAACAAAAAGCCCAAGATTTTGTTTTTAGCCTTAACATCCTAGCTGGTGGGAACTGAAGATTTTATGGGCAAAATTCTGTGAATTAGGCTTGTTACAGATAAAGCTTAGCTTTTTGAATGTCAACATCTACGGCCTTTAAATAATTCAATCCCCCACTTAATTTCCCACAACTGTAATAACCTAAGTTGATACCAATTAAAAATATGCTTAAAAATACAAGTGATATCTGTCAAAATTACAAAAAAAAATGAAAATCAAATTCTGCCCACGTGTATCAGAGGGCTGTGGAACCACCCAGGAAGTGGCCTGGGTACCAAAGGAAAAATTCCTCTGTCCTTTTGATATTTTGGTTGAGAGCCATGAATCACTCCTTTTGGCCCCATTGCTTCCACTACTCTTTCCTCCCCTACCTCTGACTCTATTTCAGAACATCATGGGAGCAGATCACATCAGACAGATGGGGCTAGAAGTCATTACATCAGGCTATGACATTCACTTCTTCATCCCCATTCCTAATCCTCCTTCATGATCCCGTCTCATGAGAGTCACCACGTTTAGTCCCTCCCTTCATCAGGATGTGGCTCTATTCAAGTTACTCCCTGGTGCCCAAGAAGAAACGAGAATGGAGGCCAGTCCTAGACCTCAGAACTCTGAATGCATTCATCTGGACACAGAGGTTTAGGATGCTAAAGTTAGCAACAAGAATACTATCTCTAGATCCGGTCGATTGGTTCATAGCTCTTGACCTTCAGGATGCCTATTTCCACCTACTGTTGCATCTTGCTCACAGATGCTTTCTACAGTTCACAATTAGCAACAATCACTGTTAATATGTAGTGATCCCCTTCAGTCTCTTGACTGCGCACAGAATTTTTTACCGAAGTCCTTTTGGTTGTGATGGCCCTATTGTGATGATTGGGGATAATGGTCTTTCTCTGTCTTGATGACTGACTCCTCAAGGGATGGTCCCTTCTCAGAGTGCAGTCTGTAACCTGCAAGTCCTTGATCCTCTTCCATTCCTTTGGACTAAGCCTCAACACACAAAAGTCCACTTTGACACCTGTCCAACGCAATGAATTCACGGAGGCCACCCTAGATTCCACAATTGCCAGAGCCTTTCTGCCTACAGACAGATTCATCACTATGACCAACTTCATCTCTATCCTTCAGAGGAACTCTCAGACCACAACACAGACTTTCCTGCAGATGCTAGGCCGCGTGGCAGCCTGCATGTTCATTACACCCCATGCCAGACTGCATTCAAGATATCTCCAGGCCTGGCTCAGAACAGCCTACGCAGCTTGAGCAAAAGGATATCTGTTCCACAGAAGGTTCTTGACTCCCTGAATTGGTGGAAGGATCCCTCCAAGGCCTATGTGACGACCCCATTCACATGCTGCCCACTGAAACACAAAAATAAGAACCATCGTCATAGATGCCTCATTGCTGGCTTGGGGCACTGCTCGGTTCATTGCCCAACCCACAGGCTGCATGTTGCTCTGTAACGGCCCTGTGTGGACCCTGCTGGACCACGTTAACTCATCCTTGGAACCTAGAACAGGCCAGCACAATCTGCCCAGGAAAAAGGTCCAGTCCCGGAACTGGCCAAGGTAATTAAGGGCCCTAGGTGTCATCGAAGGGCAGCTCTTCCTTTTCTCCATGTTTGGGTGTGGTGGTCAGGTTGTAAAAGGGAATACACAGACCTTCCCCCTCCTGGCCATAGACAGAGAGGAGAAGGGAAAGGGGAGAGGTCCTGGTTCCTCAGGGCAGAGGTGGGGAGAGAATGGTCCAAGCAACCTCCTTAATTTCTCTCTCATTTGTTTTCATAAAAATCCCTAAAAGTCTCAGAGCAAGGTTAGCATCTCTGCACTAGCGTAGAATCCCTTATGCCAGTGCATAATGAAGCAGTCTTCTCTCTTCCCGAATGTCCATTGCCGGAGCAGGAGGTTGGATAGATCAGGAGCGAACTGTTCCAGCTTTACAGTGTTAGGTGGTTCCCTTCCATACAGGGAATTCTCCCCTGGTCAATTATGGACAGAATTCAGACCCTTTTGCACCCTCAGAGTAACTTAGAGGCTGGCAGCATAGCAGAGAATTCTGACTTCCTATAACATCGCAAAATTCAGATGTAAGTATATAGCTACAAAAATTCAGTAGCTTGTATTGACAAGGGAATGGAGACGCCATCCTTAATGAGAGTTATCGTATCACCAGTTGTAAGTTTTTTGCTGAGTGTAACCTTTACAGTCACTTGTGTCTGAAAAAAGTGTGTGTTTTCAAAACAGCACTATTAATTAGCTGCCACTTTATTGGCAATTCTTAACCAGTTTCCTTCTTGACAGCTGTTTGTTAAAATGCCCAAAACTGTGCCAGGCTCCTCAAAATACAGGTGCATTTCACATGGGCCATACCCAAAGAGTTTGCAATCAGATCTGATGCATGATGCAAGAGAGGAAATCCTAAACAGTCAGTGGAATGGGAGATGAGAAAATAGGAGTGTGACAGAGTCATTCAGGCCATCTCAGCTTTGGGTTTATTAATAAACAGAAGTGATTTTATTAAGTATAAAAAGTAGGATTCAAGTAATAACCGACAGAACAAAGTGAGTCACCAAGCAAAATAAAGCAAAAACAAGCAAGTCTAAGCGTAATACATTAAGAAACTGTTCACAGGTAAAATCTCACCCTCAGAGATGTTGCAATAAGCTTCTTTCACAGACTAGACTCCATCCTAGTCTGGGCCAAAGCCTTTCCCCTGGTACAGTCCTTGTTAGTTCCAGCAGACATCTTAGGTGGTAACTAGGGGTTTTCTCATGACTGGAACCCCTTTTGTTCTGTTCCACCCCCTTTTATAGCTTTGGCGCAAGGCAGAAATCTTTGTGTCTTTGGGTCCCCACTCCTCCTTCTAAGTGGAAAAGCACCAGGTTTAAGATGGATTCCAGTATTAGGTGACATGTTCACATGTCCTGAGAGACCCCAACCTCCATTCTTCCAGGGCTGGCCCGCACATACCCAGAAAGGTTTGCAAGTAAACAGAGCCATTTACAACCAATTGTCCTAGTCAGTAGGAACCATCAAGATTCTAAACCTCCATTAGTGGCCCACACTTTGCATAATTACAATAGGACCTCAGAGTTATATTTCTTATTTCTAGCTTCAGATACAAGAATGATACATGCATACAAATAGGATGAAGACACTCAGTAGATTATAAGCTTTGTAACGATACCTTAAAGAGACCTTTTGCATGAAGCGTATTCCAGTTACGTCATATTCAGGGTATGGCTATACTTGCACGCAGCGCTTTGACGTTTCGAGTGTGGTCGCAGCGCCAGTGCTGGGAGAGAACTCTCCCAGCGCTGCACGTACTCCAGATCCTCTACGGGTGTAGCTTGCAGTGCTGGGAGCCGCGCTCCCAGCGCTGCGGCACTGTTTACACTGAGGCTTTACAGCGCTGTATCTTGAAGCACTCAGGGGGTGTTTTTTTCACACCCCTGAGCGCGAAAGTTGCAGCGCTGTAAAGCGCCAGTGTAGCCATGGCCTCACACTCATAAGCATATTTCCATAAAACATTATGGAGTGCAACGTCGCAGGCACATCTGCTCACCCTGAGGCAAGGGGACACAACAGCATTTACAAGGAATTACTGTGACGAGACATGGAAGGGCATGTGTTGTTATCCAACTAATTTTTAGTATCTTGGGAAGCAAAACAGCTAAAATATATGTAGTTCATGGGACTACGAAGTGCTCTGTTCCTCTCTTTTCCTAAGTTTTTCAAATCCCAAAACAATAGGTACTACATTACAAATGTGGGTCTGGCTAATTAATGATATCTCTGTTTGCAGAGGATTGAGTGTATTATTCATATATTTTATTCATTTTTTGCTATAAGTTTATGGTCAGTATGTTTTATAGAATCTTCTGTAGGTTCAGACTATAGGTTGATAATGTAGGTATCTACTATTCTGAGATTGTTGAGATGATAATTATATTGCAGTAGTTTGGATAAAGTATCTGCATTGTATTAAAGAAACAGATGTTCCTGATTTAGTGTCCCAGTAGACCCGGGTTTATGCAATAAGTGGTATTGGGACTGTGGATTAGTGGGCAGAGAGAGATCAAGAGCATTGCAGAGATAATGATGTGCTGCGACTGGGAGAGGAAAGAACGAAGCTATTCCTTCATAGTTTCTGCCCACCTTAATGCATGGAGTAACATTGACAACTGACATGAATTTAATTTTCCCAAATATGGAAAAAACAATCAAGATCATCAAAAGGATGAGATGCCCCAGAATGAAGGGATATTGAGCATCAGAGCATGGGTCTTGGTGGGGAAACTGGGTATCAAATATCAAAAGGGTAGCCATGTTAGTCTCTATCCACAAAAACAATGAGGAGTCCAATCTCACCTTAAAGACTAACAGATTTATTTGGGCACAAGCTTTCGTGGGTATCAAATGTTTCTTGTTGGCATTTGGAAAATGTTTCACCGAGCAGCATGAAAAATGTTAACCATGCCAAACTTTTATTTTCCTTCCTTAAAACTTCTTACAAAAAATTAAATCTGCTATTATAAATTCCTATCAAAGGAAAATTGCAATGGAGTCCTCATATATTGACAACATATTTTCTTGTATTCGTTTTGTTTTCAGATGAACTGCTTCAGAAAGAGCAAAACTACTCAGATGATGGCTTGGCCAATATGATCAGCGAGCCCAGGATCAGCTATGGAAATGATGCCCTCATGCCTTCATTGACTGAAACTAAAACCACAGTTGAACTTCTTCCAGTTGATGGAGAATTCAGCCTAGATGACCTTCAGCCATGGCATCCTTTTGGTGTTGATTCTGTCCCAGCCAACACTGAAAATGAAGGTAATTTAGAATCACTGAGAGAAGGCCCCACCCAGAGTGTTTTGAAGTGAGTTGTTGTGTGATGATTGATTCATGTCCTAAAAATCTTCCGCCTTTTTAACTTAAGTAGGAAATTATACATTCTGATTGTGTGAAATGGTCTGCCACACCTGCCTGGCTTCCTTAATGGGACAGAGAATGCTGATTACATCTCAGATGTTTAAGTACATCATAAATCTCAGTGTTGAATTTAATCTACTCCCCTTATTATAAAAACAGCAAAATTTAAGTGATATTCTGTAAATTAATGGGGTTAATGTGTTAGAATTATGTGCATTTTAAAATCACGTAAACAGGAGCTTTTAATTGCTACCATCAAAATGAATAAGCACAGTACCCTAGAGCCATACTAAAAATAAAGCGTTGTGGTATAAGTATACATGTGATTTTACTGATTAGAATATTTTCCAGTATTTATTACCAGGGCATTCTGCATGCACTCACCATTTTGTAACTGGACAGTGAAAGCTTCTACAGGAGTACTTTGAGTAACTCATGGAATAACCAGTTGAGAGAGTCATATGCTTTTCATGTTTTTAATTTTAAATAATTTCTATCTAATCTTTAAATTTAAAAATAATTGGGCATTTTACTGCCAGAGCAGTAGAAAGGCCACGTTTTTGTCTAGGTGCCTGAGCCACATTAATTAGAAATCTAGAAAACTCTTACTTGTTCGCTGCCCTTAAGTTTATTCTTATGTAAGCGTTGAGATGAATTAACAAAGGGAAACGTAAACTCCACCAGTTCAGTGAGAGAAACTTAAGTCAAGGTTAATTGAAACAGAAAAATTAGCATTTAGGAAAGAATGATAAATGCAACTTTAAGATGACACTGTTGCTTCCACAGGCAGATAAATTGCATCTAGATGTGTGGTTCTTATTTCTTTTAATATATTCCCAATAAAGATGCACAAACACTTCTGCTTTGTTTAATTTTGGATTATTGGGCATTTTAATACATGCTACAATAGTCTGTTGTGGCACTTTCAGTGTTTACTTTGTAAATCTTTTATGGCTATTCAAGGAGCATTGAAGGGTCTTTATAGACAAGAATATTCTTACCGTTGTTGCTTCACAAATAATTAATCATAGTACATGTAGGATTAAAAAAATAATCCTGTAGAGAGATTTAAGATGCACCACAGAGAACAACTGAAATAATAGGAGTAGCCATTAGATGCGAGATGCTGAGCACCACACAGGAGTGCTCTGCAGGATTGACCCTTAGAGGAGATTCTTGGTCTCTGGATAATGTGGCATATGGTTGATCTAACAATTTTAACTTGGGTGTTTTGGTCATTTGATCGTTGTTTAATGAATAGCCAATCTACAGATGCTAGTACTGCTTTGCTCTAGCTGGAAGTAAATCTCATTTTTGAAATATTGGTGATCAGAAATTCTGAGTGTTAGTCATTCGGCCTGGGAGTCTTAACTCTCTGAATGTAAACATTAACACGAATGCAATGCTATTCCTTTGTGGCATTGGAAGACGACATACTTTGCTATTATCCAAAGCAGCCCTTACAGTGTGTTGGGTAAACTAGTTGCCTTTTTAGATTTAACGTGCACATCAGAATACAAATTTTTTGAACAGACAGTGATATCTGTCAAGTAAATTAAATATGTGTTTATATGACAGACTGATTCTAAATGAACTGTTACATTGTGTTTTTCTCAACATTGTCACAGCTGCATGAGATGTTTTTAATTAACCATTGAAAAAGGAATTCATGAAGTTGAGTGATGGTAAGAAAGAACAAGTGCACGCAAATCCAGCATTAAGGTCATAATTTAGTATTTCAGTCTAGCACCTCCCTCTTCTGGAGATGTGTTTAAGTGATCATCAAGATATAGTACATGCAAAACTGCTGGTGTGATGGGGGATGATTTAAGTGCGAGACTTCTTACTTTCATTCTGAATTTCCCTGTGTATTGCATATTTGTGTAAAAGAATAAGTGTACTTTTAGCAGTTTCTCTCTTATTAGAATTGCTTTCCATCTGCAATTGTTTGCATACCTTGCTTAGAAGTTAAGGAGCCAATGAAAAATGGATTTCTCTGCAGTCTAAATTTAAGCCTGCTAAGATCCAGCAAATCCCCTCAGACTTCTGAAAGTCCCCCACTCCCCGCACATATACACTAAATTGATTTGCCAATAAATATCCAACGTAAACTATATTCAAGGAAGAATATGAACCTACATGCACTCTTAGATCTTTGGTCATGTGAGTTATCTTCCAGTTACTGTGAAACGTTGACAGGTTTACAAAATCTGTTCCTTTCTAGTTTTGAAAAAGGTAATTTAAGTCCACATGATAAGACTAAGAAATGAGGCATTTTGTATTTAAAAAACTTGGAAAAGAGAATTTCACAGGTACTCTTATTTTAGCAATGAATTATAATACAAATTACCATATTTCTAGCTTAGTAACGCATCACCATCACATTTGCCAGTGTCTAGCTCAGCTTAGCTAGATATACTTCCCCTAATGCTTCTGAAGAAACTTAAGGGTGAAATCCTGACCCTGTCAAAGTCAAATCGGAGTTTTTGCCAGTGTTTTCACTCTGTGGGTTTTTCCTCAACAGGCACAGTTGTCCTCAGTGAGGAATAGCCTGTTTATCTTTTTCTGAAATTAAATGTTTGTTAATGTAACCTTATGCTATCATGCTGTGACCAGTCACCACTTTCACCTCTCATGAGTCCATGGAAAATTGTACCATTACCCCTACCAGTTGGTCTGTCTTGGATTTTGAGTTCTTTGGGGAAGGACTGCCCCTTCTTTTCCTTTTGGAGAGAAAAGCACATTGTGGGTGCTTCCAGATTAAATAATAGTTACATATAAAGCACTAGAAATGCTCCTTTTCCCATCAGATATCTTAATATTAGATGTAAAGTGAAGCAAGAGCACACAAAATGAAGCCTGCATAGTCATCCCATCATGAAAAAAAAGTAGGTACAATAATGAACTTCTTGGGGCCAAACTTTTATGGAAAACAGCATTGGGCTCCAATTTTGTGCACTTGCTGATTTGTGCCTAAAATTATCATATTTGCATGTGAAAATGAGGTCAGTATATATACAAACAGTTTTGGAGCATGCAGAATTAGTGTACTACTTTAAAACTCAGAGTGGAGCGTAACGCCATGTGTCTTATTAGTACTGTGGTTATCATATCTATGCACATAATCATCCTGTACATTACAGACTTATACCACTTAACATCTTCCTCCAGCACCCACCCTTTCTTCAAAGAACATATCTTTAAGTCACAGCTCTCTCTTATGCACACCTCATGACCTGATATATGCCCACCTGCTGTTCCCTATGTGAGGAAACCCTACCTGGGGATTGTTTTGCAGACATGTGCACTGTTGTTCTACTCTGTTTCCAGCTGCTTTGGCTCTTCTTCCCTAAGCATACAAACATTTATCATTGCAGACAATCCCCTTGTGTTGCCAAGTAACTGACAGCACTAAAGCAGCTAGCACACAATTGCAAGGCCTCCTTTGCACAGGAAGGATGTCTACATGCTGTAATGGGAAGGCAGTGTAGTACAGCAAGGGCGGTTGATTAGGAGTCAGGAGCGCCAGGCCAGAATTTTCAAAAGTAACTAATGATTTTTAAGTGGCTCAACATTGGGTGTCCAATTAGAAAAACCTTAAAAGGGACCTGATTTTCAGAAGGCAGCTGCTCAGCACTTTCTGAAAAATCAGGCCCCATTAAGGTGTCTCATATTTGGGCACCTAGAAATTGAAGATTCCAAAATCACTAGTTACTTTTGCAGATCTTGAGGTTATGTTGTCAGCTTTAGCCTTCCTCTGTGACCTTGGGCAAGTCACTTCCCTCTGTGTGTCAATTTCAACATCTGTAAAATGGGGGGGTAATGATACTTACCTTCCTTTCATAAAGCAGTTTGAGAACTATAAGAGCTGTATAAGAGTTAAGTACAATTACTATTATTTCTTTCCCCATCCGCAGAAGTATTGGGCCAGTCACATGTAGCCACACCAATTTACAGCAAACAGTTCCCTTCTCCTCTTCCCCATTCAGCTGCCCCCATTTTTCCTGCCACAACCTGTTCTAATTTTTCAGTGATTGACATAATTTTACTCTTCCATTCAGCTATCACTTCTGCAGTGTCTATATATCCTTTGCAACAACATATTCAGTCCCTGCTTTGAAGTACCAACTGTAACAGCATACAGGTGCCAGATGAGCAGGGAGTGGAAATGTTCAGAGAATACAGGAACTGGGTGAGGGCAAGAAGCATGGTGACACCAGAGGAGGGAATAAGGGTAATGTTTCTGCAGTAGCAGGATATTTCAATCCTTGAGCACCAATCCTTTTCACTGGAAAAATGCTGCTGCCAGGGGGGCTGTCGTCCACAATTGGAGTAACCTAGCAAAAGGCTTAGATGAGAAAATGTTTAATGGCTGTACTTTTATTTAACATTGTACAAAAAGCAGTTTAGTGAAGGCAATCACATGGGGTACTGATGGTTTGATAACTGATGCATTTTTACTGCTCCATGTAGGGAGCATGGTGTGTGCTAAGAAAGCAGTGCAATCCCCCTGAAAAAAGCCCCTTTCAACGCTCAGTACTTGGCACCATATTTCCAGAGCAACCAAAAGGAGAAGCCAAGTTCTTTGTACCATTTTGGCACTTCCAATGCCAACTGGAACAAAGAAGCACAAAGTAACATAAAAGAAGAAAAATAAAGAAGGCGGAGAGGAGGAATAACACTGTTGTTTTTTTTTAAACTTCCCCAACAGGCTCAAGTTTGGGTTTAGCTAAGGTTATGGGTGAAGAGTCAGGTTATTCACTTTCCTATTTACCATTAGTGCCAATGGGCTCCAAAAAGCATCACACCAGTCTTCAGCTAGGTATGGCCTCTGTGTGGGAATATACAGTATTTAAAGATGTGAATGCAGGGCACAGAAATATGGTTGTTCTTCAAGTCCCATTCTACTTTTAAAATGGAAGATAATCTAATGAGATGGACAATTTTACTGCATACAAACCAAAATATATTAGAAACTACATTATATAGATAGATAGATATCTCTATATATCTCTAATAACTGTTGCCTTCAAAAGTTAATAATCTGGAAGAATAAACTAAGATTTAGTGGGCGTTTAGAAATTAGCAGTGATTAAAACTTGCTGCAAGGACTCATGCCAATTCCTGTTCCCAATTCTAATAAAAAGGTAGGAAGATGTTTCTAAGGATACAATGTATAAAGCCTTACCCTACTGACGGTAAAATTCTTTGATCTTGATAGTTTCTAATTTTGAGCAGTATCCAGAGTATAAAGCGCAGGATGGACATGTCAGCGACAAAAGACACTATTGAAGTTGTTCCCATCTCCTTCCTTTTATTTCCAGGGCTAACTTAAGGCAAATCTTTTCCAGCTGCTGCTAGTATAACTTTGTTTATGGCATATGTCTCTCCTGCACTATCCCAACAAAAGAGCAGTTGACTTATCATTTTGGGTTTTTTGTTCGCTTTTATTTTTTTTGCACATGCCCAGTTGAGCCAGTTGATGCCCGCCCAGCTGCAGACAGAGGACTGACCACAAGACCAGGTATATAACTTGCATGGCTTTTACCTAACCTATATTTTTCCCAGCATGTCTGTGACCTGCTTGAGCTGAAATGATCCTTTTCTTTGTTATTACCCCCTATTAAACTGTAGTGTCATGTCATGAACCAGTATAGATGGGGAATTGCAGCCACAATTTTAAAGGGGGCTCTCACAGATCTTCCCCCTAAGCCTCTGAGTACTCTCTCAATATCATTATGTGCTTGCAAAAAGGATGGGGAAGGAGACTGGAGGAACAGTCCATTTTTTCTTCCCATGTAGCAAAAGTAGTGTATTTTTTTATAAACAAAATAGATGGTGTTTTGTAAATTGAAAATAATCATGCAGAGTTCAGCTTGCACAGTTTGGAAATTAATGGGGCCATTAAAACTTTTTAGGCGGTTCAGGGTCAGGACTTATTTTTTTAAATACCAGCCACTTGATGCAATTTCCAAAGGCAAAGTTGCTCTTCAGAAGTATTTTTACAAGCTCAGGAAGAAGTCCTTTCTAGGAGTAGCCTCTCTTCAGGTCTGACTCCATTGAAGGCAGAGCAATCGCTCCAACCTTCCCTTAATGGCAGAATTTAGATTTCCCTCCAGCACATCAGTGATATTAGATCAGTCAGTTCTTGGATCAGAATTTCAGCACTGCAACATCACATTTTTTAAAAGCAAGCGTAACATCCTCATAGCACCTGAGTGTTTTTGTCTTCTGGGATATAGAGCTTCCTAAAGAGGAGTAGAAATATCATACTGTATGCAGCATTTTGCATATGAATATTTTATTTTCATTCTCCCTAACCCACAAAATATACTGACACTTTAATCCTAACCTTGTAACCTGTCTGTTTTACAAGGATTTTTCTTCTCATAGTTTTTTTCCTGCATAATGTCTTAGTCACTCATTTATGCTTGTTATGTTGTTGATTGGCATTTTCATATGCATAATCAAAAGCCTGCTGCTAAGAGACCCATGTTCGTTGTTAAATATTTTTCATAAATGAGGGGTGGAAAGTCTGGTGGGTACTGATATGAGAAGATATACTCTTGCTCCAGTTTGCCACATTCAGGCTTCATCTCATTAAGTGTTAGCTATCATTAAACCCTTGATAATGGGGTTCTTACTTTCTTCTTGTACATTCTTTTGGCTGGCAGTGGTATTGTACCAAGAGTACTAGTGCCAGTGTAGTTAATGATCTATCCAAGGTTGTATGTTAGATTTCTGAGAGGGGCTGTGATACTTTGAAATATGATTTTTTTTGTAGCTTCAAATTTCCAAAAGTGAGAGGGGACGGTTTTACTGCTCATAAGTTACACTAAGTATTTCTTTAACTCTTCGCTGCTTGAGTTTTAGGTGGTGATCAGTGCAAATGGGGCATTGTGCAACAGCCTCTTCAACACTTACGCCTTTAACATGGAGTTTGAGTGCTGAGGAGGTCCTGTTGTAGTCACTTAATTTACCCTTTGCCTCAGCTCTTTTATAGTCCCCTTGAGTGAATGTTCCTCTTGTGATTATCCCCATCCCACGTAAGTGCAAACTGACAATCTTACCAATAAATGAGCACAGTTACTCTAAATCTAATGCTGGAACTAATCTTTGTGCCTGCACTCTGAGTTTGTAGGAATAAACCAATTTCTTTGGTTCAGTTAGAAGAAGCTGGGGAAAGTGGCTACCTTGTATTAATTTTTGCAGTAATTGACAATGGCATATCCCTTTTACATTACCTGGAAAAGCGTCTTAAACATCTGTGTTTCCAGATATTTTTTGTCTTCAGAAAAGTCTAATAGATTTCTAGCTTATTAACTTTTTTAAAACATTGGCAGATTCTATGAAATAAAACTGTCAAATTCCCTTTCCGTGTATGTGGTTAAGTGCTCAGGTCAGGAAATGCCCAAGTTAATAGGCTGGTCTAGTAGGTAGAGTATTGACTTGGACTCAGGAGACCTGACATCACTTCCCAGTTCATCAGCAAGTTTCCTATATGATCTTGGTGAGTCACTAATTTACCCTTTGCCGCACTTCCCTGTCTGTAAAACAGCAATAATGCTTTCCTACCTCATATGGATGCTGTAATTTAAAAAAAATCCATTTGAAGCTACAAGGAAAAGCTTTATTCAAGTAGTTACTAAAAACAGAGGATTATGATGGAAACATTTATGCATCCTTAGCTAGATTGGACTTACTCTCTGTTTCTAGCACAGTATATGACTTCGCAGCATTCCAAGATTCCTTGTACAACATATCATAATATACTATATACATTAGAGACAACATAATCTCCTTCACCACCCTGTCTCTGCACAAGTAAGAGAGAATGTTTTCACAGAACTCAGAGGTCTCTGTGCTGATTTATATGAGGAAGTCTAGAGGGCACTGCTAATGGCCATCTGATGTTAGGATGAACCAAACAATTATTCATTAGGCTCCAGCAACCTTATTTGCCAGGTTTTTAATTAAATAACTTTCACTTAGACTCTGATCTCTGCAACAAAAGGAGTTATAGTAAATGGAGCCACTGCATATTATCAGTAGACATACTGAATTCTTAAAAACCTGATAAAGACAGATCAAATGATGTGCAAATACCAAAGAGAGACTTTCCACCAGTCTGCTCAAAGTATGAATGTCTAGCAACAAATACCCACCTGATTTTCCATCACACACTGAAGTTATAATTTAGGTAATTTTAAAATACTTCTGAAGCATTCAGAGCTATTTATGAGGCATGTACACTAGTCCAAGCAGTGGTACTAGAGTATAGGATAATATCTTTCCAAAATTCCAACTAAAGTAGATAATTAATCAAACTCAAAGTATTAAATGCAAAAGGAATGCTGTAAACTTAAAAATTACCCTTGTCTCTGAATTTTTAACCACTTATTACAAGTAAAACCTCAATTTATTATAACTGAAAGAAGGAAACAATATTTTGCTTTGTATATAGTTGGTTTCACTGAATTTTTTGTATAGAAGGTCAGCTTTCAAGTGTTCTTTTGGCTGTTCTTTCGTACATCAGTAGAGTAGAGAAAAATGTGAAATAGGAGGATGTGTTTGTAGAAGCACAAATATTAGCAGAGGGACTCAAAGGCAGGTGAAATACCGGACACTACTGTAAACAATTTTTTTTAAATTGTAGCAATTCCAAACTGGTTTCCCTTTAAGCGTCCTCATTCACCATCTTGACTTTTCAGTTTCTGCTTCTGCAGGGTGAAAATATTGATGTCTGTCATCCATAATCAGGCTTTCCTTGTGGTCTTGAAAACAAATGAACATCTTGACTCAAATATATTGCCATGAGCTAACTTGTCAGACTTGCCAATGGGTGCTCAGAACCTTTTTAAAAAACAAACAGATGTTTAATGCCTCCACATGTACATTTTTTAAAATGGCTGATGTATTGCCAAATAGGAAGTTCTCACAGCCACCACCTTTCTTCTGTGCAAACAATAGGATCTTGAGATCACACCTAGATCAGGACCCACCATGAGAAATAATGCAGCTTAGGTATATCAGACTGATTCTTAGCCCTGCTGCTCATAGTCTTATCAGCTGTAGCAACAGTTTCATATGGAGTCTAGTCGCCTAGTAATTATCATTCCCCTGAGCAGTCATGTCAGAAAATGTTAGAGAATGTGAAGAGTTGTCCAGTCCATAGAGTGGTGAGGTTTCTGAGGAAAATGGCACCAAGTCTCCAGAGCCTTCACTCAGAAAAAATCTATTGCCTCATTCACCTATGCAGCTCCACTATTGCTAGCAGGAGCAGAAATAGTCATGTAAAGAGGGCTTGCTCTTGAACCTAGAGTACAACAGTCTCTGTAAACTCCCTACATAGTCTACGTTTTTTAAAAAGGGGGTGGGAGAGGGGTTTCTCTGAGCGATTGCCTGTAGCCAGTGGTGTTGCATGTGACCAATTTTCCTAATGTAGATGCAGCATCTGCATGACAGACTTTTGAAGTGAAGCCTAATGCTTCAGCACACTCTGCTTCCAATGTGTCATTCACAAAGGATGGAACAGAGGTAGAATTGTGCCTAATACGTTCACTATTCTCTCTTCTCCCTAAAAGGTAGTAAGCTAAGAGAATAAAGTGGTCAGTGGGAAGGTAAAAAAGGTAGGGAGATATCCAAAACCTCATATGCTGAGCAGTCAGCCTCGAGCTGTATTTTCTTTTCAATTCTAATTTTATAAATAATTAAGTATTTATTGCCTTACAAAAAATTGTTCCATACAATGAGAACTTCATAGTGTATAGCAGCACATGAGCTGATTTTCAGTGGCACTCACACTGCCCGGGTCCTGGCCACTGGTCTGGGGGGCCCTGCATTTTAATTTAATTTTAAATGAAGCTTCTTAAACATCTTGAAAACCTTATTTACTTTACATACAACACTAGTTTAGGTATATATTATAGACATATAGAAAGAGACCTTCTAAAAACGTTAAAATGTATTACTGGCATGCGAAACCTTAAATTAGAGTGAATAAATGAAGACTCAGCACACCACTTCTGAAAGGTTGCTGACCCCTGGTGTATAGTGTAGCCCAGAACCAAATGTATTGCCAAACTTTGAAAACCCCTCTTATAGAACGGCTTTGTAATGAAAAGAGTAACACCTCTTGGCTGATAGCTGCACTGTAAGTGCTGCTTTAATAATATGTTTTCTTTCTAGAGGTCACTTGTGCATTGTTTAATTTCTTACAGCTGAATTCTTAGTGCCTGTGCCCCAGTACATTTTTATTGATAATAGCACCATGAAAATACACAAATGAGTCCATTACATCTCAGTAACTCCATATTAACTTGGCAGCTCTGGTCTTGGAAAGAGAAGGTAAAATTAGAAAACTAGCCTATTATTCAATACTGACAGAATTTCCAATGCTCAGTACAAATAAAAATGCTAGTGTTGCCTTCATATTAGGTCAGAGTCTTATTTTTCAGTACCCTTGCTAAATCCAGATACCACCATCTGACAGTGGGTCTTTATGGGCCATGGTGCACAGATATTATGGCATCACTTCTTCAGTAAGAGTAGGAAGTAGTAGTGAAATTCTTCCTGAATGTGAAAACTCTGGTTTTAAAATTACTTGGCCTTTTAGGATTTTCCCAACATAGCTGTCAGGCTGTTCTTTAAATATTTATCTAATCATTTTGTGGGGACAGTGCTCATAAACCCTTTTCTATTTCCCCTTTTCCTCCTGTCCCCCTACTGCTGTAGTAAATTCAGTAACCTGCCCTCCTTGCTTCTGTTATATAGCGGGCTTAGGTAGTACTAGCCAATATATGCAAAGACTCCCTAAAAGACCATTTATGTTGCAGTATTATTAAAATATCTGTGACATTCTGTAGGAGGTGTGGGCAGATAGTACACAAGTGAATTATTGATGATTATTGAAAAAGAAAAGGATACCACAGCAACGACTCACCATGTGCCTCTGTTTTGTACTTTACTATTTTTTCCTTCTTTTATTAAAAAAAAAAAGAAAAAAAGGGGAGGAGGAGTTACTTTTACCTAGCCATAAGACTTGTTCTCTGATGAAACCTGGTAAATACATCCTTGGGTTGGGAGCAGAGCAATTTTTTTTTTAAATTTAGAAATCTGTTTCCTGAAGTTGTCTGAAATTGTAATCATCTAGATATTTTCAGACACTTTTTATACTTTTGAATCCAAAAAGCATTTGCAGTATTTTTTCCAAATAGGAAATTTTCAAATCATTAGTTTATAAATAACACACTAGTTATTTCTATGCATGCACATGGGGTATTTTAAAAAATAATTTCTGAGGATTTACAGTGCATTTGCACAACAGCTGCATCAACACATGCCAGGGAGAGACCTGCCAAATTTGATACATTTGGGGGGTTTGGTTTTTTTACATTAATTTAAAAGCAAGTTTTAAAATGAAGGATTTTATGTTGAGTTTCAGGGAGATTTTAAAACTCTTCTTTGAACTTGCTCACTATGGTTCGCTCACAGAGAGCCCTGCAGTTATGCATGGAGTAAGAAGAGTTAACAAAACAGAGATCTTAATCAACGCCTGAGAAGTATCTGCAAAATTAACCCCATGCAGTTATACAGCAGTTTTCAGCCAGAGATATCGCATACATCTTTGCAGAGGTGCATCACCCTCATTT
Organism: Gopherus flavomarginatus; assembly: GCF_025201925.1. Taxonomy (NCBI): domain Eukaryota; kingdom Metazoa; phylum Chordata; order Testudines; family Testudinidae; genus Gopherus; species Gopherus flavomarginatus. Next base: position 197,261,822 of record NC_066617.1, on the reverse strand, counting down.
GATGAATGAGGAGAACGAGGCACAGGAAGCTTTAATGCCTTGCGCAAAATCACGCAGCAAATCAGTTGCAGTGGGGGAGTAAGAGCTACAGTCACCTGCCTCCCAGTCACTTGCTCAGACCACTAGGTCATAGCTCCCTCTCTCTGCAGATTTTCCCTTGGAAAAATAGATAACATACAATCTGTTACAGAGGAGTGTCAGTCTGAGCGCACATAAAAAGAAATAGCTTTCAATTCCCAAGCAATCACATTTCCCAGAGTACTAAAACAGTAACTAGGGACAATGGAAAAAGAGATCAGGATAATAAGACAAAAAACAAAAATACATGAACTCTACCAGTCCCAAACATAGAGCCAGAATAAACTGCCCTGTGTTCCCTCCCAGCACCTCCCTAGGCAAATAGTGAGTTTAGATGGGTGAAGTCATCTAGCAAAATAAATGAATAGAGATGTTCGTACAAAGCATCCACCCCAAGGAGGGGAAGATCATCCTTGCATTGCTCTGGTCTGCATTTCAGTGTACAGTTAGACTGGCTCTTGTTGGTAGGGTTGCCAATTTTGGTTGGATGTATTCCTGGAGGCTTCATCACACAACATAATCTTTAGTTCCAGGATACCCCAGGACAATCCTGGAGGGTTGGCAACCCAACTTGGTAGCCTGACTCAGACTTCAGCCTCCTGGATTTCTGCTCTCTGCTGAGATATACTGCTCCTTTTCCCAGAAATCCTAAAAGGACTCTGTCTTCCCTTGAGTAGGAATGTGGAGAGTCAGAAGAGTCCTTCCTGCTATACTCAGCCACCTAGAGTAAAAGCAAAGCCTTTGTGTACGTCTGTATGTACAGAGCTGCAGCATGTCTGGGGAAGATACACTCTTGTCAGCATTAAAAAAAACAAAACATCTCCCTGAACAGCAGAAGCCTTCCACCAACATAGTGCTATTCACACAACAGTTTATGCTGGCGTAACTTCGGTCGCTCAGAGGAGTGGTTTATTCACTCCTCTGAGCAACATAAATTATGCTGGCATAAGCTGCAATGTAAACATAGCCTTTGTCTCTGGTTCTGGTAGTGTTACTCGCCAATTCTATCTCCGCCTTGGACTCTAGGCAATCTGGGAAACAGAGTCCTGAACCTCTGTCATCAGTGCTGCTGTAGTCCAGGGGCGAGTCCCTCTCGACACTCACTCTGATGTTTCAGGGGCACCCCGTCCAGTGGAGCACACAGGAATGAAAATTGCTGTGGACTCCTGCAAACCAAAAACACCAAGTCCTGTACAGCTGTTTAACCGGTAGATGAAGCAATTACAAACTATGAAGTAAATGATATACAACTGGGTAGTTACCTGGTGGACTTCAGTCTCTTTTTAAAGGCCTCACATATTTTCATAAACATATATGCTAATTTATTTGAGACAGGTACAATCCCCACAGCAGCTGTTTTACTCTCTTGAATAATTTAATATGAGATTTTAGAATTTCAATTGTTTTTTTCTTTTAAGATAATAGAGCAAATTATACTTCAAAATACTATAAAGAAACACATTAAAAAAAAAATAATTAAGGCTACTAAACAGCAGGGTAGTTCCAAATCACCTAATTTAATAAATCTAAATACTTAAACATGTTTTGCCTTGCTTTTAAGTTTCATGTTTTTAGTTGCACATATAATAAGAAAACATGTTATTCTTATCAAGTATTAAGAAAAACATTTAATGAAAACACAATCTAAAATTTCACTCATGGAAGTTTTATTTTTATCTATCCTCTTTCTGGTATCAAAATATTTTCTGTTAAGGGATAATATTAGATGGAAAATGTTATCAGTTAGCAGTAAGATTTTAAAATTAAAATATGTAGAATTGCTGCATAAATAATATATGTAATTTATAGTAAATTTTTTCTTTGAATTTGTGAACTGCCACTGAAGCTATTTGTCACTAATGTTTTAGTGTACTTCTTTATGAAACAGATTTTGTATTGTCTTTTTTATTTTGTACTTGCTGATGAAAGGACAGCATCTATTTTGTATCAGTTAAGGTTGTTTTGTAATGTAACCTATATTTCTTTATGCTTGATAAGAATGTTTATGTAGACAGTGTAAGGGTAACAATGTCCTTAACTATTTCTTTTTATATTACATTTGGTAAGACACTTACATTCTGTTCAGTTACTGACTCTGAAAAAGGGACATTCCCTGTGCACATTCCCTCTAAGCCAAGTGTGTATTTTGTGGGGCATGCACGAGAATGTCACTTAACGAGATCCAGGAGTTTCCTTTAATTTTGGAAAATTAGCATTAGTCTGGTTTGGAGCTAGAAAGAAAGTATTCTGTCGTCTTTTTATTTATTTATTTATTTAACCTCCCTCAGTTTCCTTGACCAAAGCGTGATGTGTAATTTTCAAATTGCAGTTCCCTAAACATTTTACTATTCTTGCCCTTAAAAATTGCCTCCTCAATTTTAAATTTAATGGTGTGACGTGATCTTGTTAAATAGCAGACACCTTGCCCTTTTTAAAAAACGTTAAGCATTTTAACATCAATAAGTAGTTAATTTAATAATTCAAACATACCAGAAAACAGTCTAAATGCCTAGAAGAGTGTCCTGAAAGTGAGGATTTTTCTCTTTTTTTTTCTTTTTAATGTTGTGTTATAAGAGGGATCAAAATCATCCTTAAAATGGGATCATTTATATGGTCTAAAGAAGGTAGTTTGGGAGCTTCTGTTCTTGTCTCATAACACAAGGACAAGAGGACATTCAATGAAACTGAAAGGTGACAAATTCAAAACAGATAAAAATAAATACTTTTTCACTCAGCGTTAGATCAGACTGTGCAACTGTTTGCTACAGGATTTCACTGAGACTAAGAATTTAGCAAGATTCAGAGGGATTATGCAGATAACAAGACTTATCCAGAGTGGTTATAGTTAATACTAAAAGAAAAAATTGGAAGAGATGTAAAACCTTCTTCAGATTTAAAACAATCACTAACTCTTAAGGATTAAGGTTGAGACTAGGACGGGGAGGGGCTCACGGGTTACTAGACTAGATAACATGAGCCTGATCCAGTATGGCAGCTCCTATGTTCTTACCATTGTGCAAGTAAGGAAAGAATGCTAATCATGCATTGTTATTACATCCGGTCAAAACCTCTAAAGTTAAAACATCTAATCTAAAATCTAAAATCCATAACTTAATGCAAATAAAGGTTTAAAAGTACAGATTTGTAGGGGATCTTAACGCAAGACAGTCTCTGTTAGCAAGAGTTAGGCTAGCTGTAACCCTAATAATGTGAGATTTGTAGAAGCAAGAATTGTGTAAGGCAAGTGAAAAAGAACTGTGTAAAAAATTGTTGCAACCTTGTGTAGAGAATGTGTAAATAATATAAACTGGCATCTCTTTAAAAGTGAAAAAACAAAATATCAAAATAACATATATAAACAAAATGCAGCTATTGCTTATTATTATCTATAACAAAAATATAAATGCTTGCTATAATTATTTACCTATTAAAAAACCTATGTCCTAATGCACTATCTCCCTGCTATAACTGCTAAACAAAATAAAATATCTAACTTTACTATGCCCAAACAAATAAATAAAAAATAAGTTTTTCTCCAACACAGTAGTAACTGTAATAGGAGGACCAGACAGCAAGTGTCAAAAATCGGGACTGTCCCTATAAAATCGGGACATCTGGTCACCCTAAACTGTGGCGAGGTGATAGTTTCTAGTGAACAACACAGGCCTGCAGTGCTTGGACTAGAATCCTTGTTTTGTGTCTCTAAATTCAGATCACTTGAACTTTGATTTATTTTCTTCTTTTTTTTTAAACTCAGGTACAGAAATACCCATAGATTACAAGTGTCAAAATTTGAAATCAGGATAATTTTTAATGACCTGCACTACAGAAACAGTTTTGTAAACTTCATAGAAACATCATCTTTTACCTTCAGAATAAGTGTCCCAAATCACTTTTCCGAGCCCAAGTGTAAAGTAGTTCCTGTGATGAAAGCTGGTTTCAGCCTCAACTATGGAAAGTCTACTGCCTCACCATAATTTTCAAAACATACTTAAAATATGGTACAAACTCATAGAAAGCAAGTTTTTTCACAGCAGTGGGAGTTAAATAGGAAAAGTTCAGCCTTAATGTCAATTTTCCTTAATGTTGTCATAATGTGTCTCCACGTTTTCATCCTGTGAGCCACTTCATGAGACCACTACCTTAGTTCCTCACTACTTGATTCTCAGTATTTCATACTGCAGATCAGGGGTCGGCAACATTTCAGAAGTAGTGTGCCGAGTCTTCATTTATTCACTCTAATTTAAGTCTTCATTTATTCAATCTAATTTCGTGTTTGTAGGAGGTCTCTTTCTATAAGTCTATAATATATCACTAAACTATTCTTGTATGTAAAGTAAATAAAGTTTTTTAAATGTTTAAGAAGCTCCATCTAAAATTAAATTAAAATGCAGAGCCCCTCAGACGGATGGCCAGGATGCCAGTGATCAGAACACAAGTGATAAGAGACAGGAACTTAAGGCAACAGGAATAAGTGCACTAGCCGTGTGAGTGCCACTGAAAATCAGCTTGCGTGCCACCTTCGGCACTTGTGCCATAGGTTGCCTACCCCTGCTGCAGATCTTTGGTGTATGCACCACCACAGCTGTGTGAATTGAGAAACACTAACATAGAGGAGGAAGTTTACTGGCTCATTGTCAGTGGGAATGCAAAATTGTATACACTTCATTGCTTCCTCAGCTCAGTTTTCACATTACATTACACTTTATTTATGTGAGTGACACCCTTGCCTTTTGCTGCCATCTTTTGGTAGCTAATTATTTAAGTGGTGGATTTAATAAATAATTTCATTGCGGTCAATGCAGGTTCTGGGTTGACCAATGTTAAAACCGAAGAGATCTCTGAAGTAAAGATGGATGCAGAGTTCCGACATGATTCAGGATATGAAGTGCATCATCAAAAATTGGTGAGTGAACATCTAGAGCTTTATGTTTATGTTTTGAATCGCTGTGGTTAATAACATCCTTACCTACAGGGATATTATGTCCCACATTTTTTTAATTGCGTGGTTGGAAAAAAATATCTACACATAATTTTCACATACACATGGTCTGATTCTCCTCCCTCTTAGATGGGTATAAATTGGGAGTAATTCCATCGGAGTCAGTGAACTTAACACCAGTGTAAGACTAGTGTGAGAAGAAAATGCACACCACATTTGTGCATCAGTTACCAACCTGTATGGTCACTTATACCTGTACCACGCACACTCAATGCCAGTGATCAAAAAAAGTAAGAAAGAAAACAATGAACAGGGAATGTCATTACACATGAGTAAAAATACTTCTGGAATCCCAGTGTTGTCCCAAGATATTAGAGCTACAAGGTGGGTGAAGTAATAGCTTTGACTAAACCAGCTTCTGTTGGTGAGGGAGAGAAGCTTTCAAGTGAGACAGCTCTCTTCATCAGGGCTGGGACAGGTGTCTAAGGCAGTGTTTCTCAACCTTTTTGATACCAGGGACTGGCTTGCTGCCTTCCTAAACAGTGTCAGGGAGATCTCAAGGACCAGTTGTTGAGAAACACTGCTCTAAGGGACCCTTCGTGGTCAATGGTCCCCTTCACCTTGAATGGTTCCTTAAACTATGTTCTAACTACTGATGCTAAACTATCAATTCAATCTTGTGTTTAGCTGCCATACTCTGGCTATGTCTACACTGCAAGTAAAAACCCATGGCTGGCCCAGGCCGGATGACTCTGTCTAAGGGGCTGTTTAATTGCAGTGTAAACATTTGGGCTCAGGCTGGCGCCTGGGCTCTAGGACCCTGCGAGGTGGGAGAGTCCCAGATCTCGAGCAGCAGCCAGAGCCTGAACATCTACACCACAATTAAGCAGCCCAACGAGCCCAAGACAGCTGGCATGGCCAGTCATGAGTGTCTAATTACAGTGTAGGCGTACCCTCTAAGTACCTTTTCCAGACCTGAAGAAGAGCTCTGTGTAAGCTTGAAAGCTTGTCTTATTGGACCAACATCAGTTGGTGAGAGAAATATATTACCTCACCCACCTTGTCGCTGCAACCCCAGCTATAATAACATGAGGAAGAGGAAATGTGGATATGGAGGTGGGGAATGAAAACATAAGGCCTCAGGCCCCAGATTTCCTATCCCATCTTGGTTATCTGAGATTTTGTGGCGACCAGAAACTATAATTAAATAACAAAGAGGTTTTCACGTGCAGTTCTGTCAGTACCCAAGCAGAAGCAAGGGCGTTGAGCTAAGTCACAGCAGCACTCTTCACCAGGGCTGTGCCACCAGTGTGCCTAGAACCTTGAAGTGGATTCAGATTGCAGTGTAATTCTGGAACATCAGCCCAATAATACCACTTGAGCTGTACTCAAGACCTTGCCATGTTCCCTCAGGCACTCAGGGCTAGGGTCACACAGTGTCTTAGGCACTCAGCACCTAGGGGCATTCACACCCCTAAGTTAGGACTGAGGTTCCCTATGTGGTTCATGAGGGGAGTAAGGAACCTGGGAATGGGAGTCACAGAAGTCGTCATGCTGAGCTGGGAGTCATCTAGGCTAGCTAATAGGAAATGCTGAGGAAAGGGGTGTGGCCTATGCTTTTCCTCAAAGGGAGTTGGGTGCCTCCATCCAAACTGGAGTTCAGCAGCTGTCTCCACTTCCAGGGTTGGTCATTTAAGCCATTTTTGCAAGAAAACTGAGCAGCAGGGAGAGGCAGCAGCAGTGGCGGCTCCCTTGTAACCTTTAGCCCAGTGATTAGGGCACTCAGCCAGCATATGGTAGACCTGGGTTCCATTTCCACGTCTCTTATCTCTCTGGTGCATGCCCCTACCATTGGGCTATGAGACAGTGTAGTGTGGGTCTCTCTCAAACTCTCCTATGGGAGCTGTTGCACTGTCTGTGAATAATTTAAATATTCATTGAGCAAGAGTGAGACTGACTGGCTCTCTCGCCCCCAGTTAGGGCACTGTGACGGGGTGTAGCTCACCACTGCGGCGCCTCCTGCAGGCAGTCTTGGGAATTAGCTCTGCGCCCTCTTCTGGTGGTGTCTCGCCCGCTGTCGCCTCTGCTCCTGGACCCACATTTCTCCTAGGACCTCAGCATCCTCTTCAGTGACACTGCCCTCCAGCTGTGCCACACTGTGTTTTCCCCCTTCAGTGGCAAACTGCAGTCCAGTCTAGCCACTTCCTTCAGTGGGAAACTGCAGCCGCTTTGCCCTTGCATCAGGGCCTCAGTCTGCAGATCCCTGCAGCCTGCCAGGAGCTGCCTTTAGCTCCCTGGACCTCTGCCTGCAACACTGCTCTGCCCAGGGTGCTTGGTGTTCTCCACCTACAAGGCAGCCAGTCCTTCTCCATTTTTAAGCTTCTGGGTATTACTGACCCTGCTCTCTTCTGCAGCCTTCTTATATGGGCCAGCCTGGCCTTGATTGGCTGTTCCTATAAGCCCTTCTGTGATTGGCTGCCTCCTGTGCAGCCTCCGTAAGGAAGCTTTTTACCCCTTTTCTCCCAGTGTGGGGCAGACGCCCCATCACAGGCATTCATCTGAGAGGTGCAAGACCCAAGTTCAAATCCCTTCTCCATATCAGGCAGAGGAAGTAACTGAATCTGGGTCCCTCACATCCCATGTGAGTGCCCTACCCACTGTGCTGAAGGTTATAAAGGATCTGCCAGCTCCTCCCCTTCCCTGTCTGCCTCACTTTCAAAGGAGGAGATTCTCCACTAGATTTAATTTGCAACAGTAGTTACTTATATCTTTATTTTGTTTGCTGTTTTTGTACAGTTAGCAATAAAATAACACTGAAGTAGGTGGGAGAATCACAGAATATCAGGGTTGGAAGGGACCTCAGGAGGTCATCTAGTCCAACCCCCTGCTCAAAGCAGGAACAATTCCCAACTAAATTGTCCCAGCCAGGGATTTGTCAAGTCTGACCTTAAAAACCTCTGAGGAAAGACCCTGCCTTAACAGTGCATTGTGACTCTTGTGAATACAAAGATATCCAAATGAGAGAACACGTCTTCTAACAGGGACAGATCCAAAACCCGTTTAGAAAGATTCCCACTCACTCCAGTAGACTTTTTGATCAGGACCATTAGGAGTACAGTAGTGGAAGATTCTCACCGCAGTGTTGCAATACTACAAGCAAATAGTTAAATCTGACTTCTTGCTTCCTCTTTTGTGAAGGAATAATACATGGTGGAATTTCATAAAATCCAATAAACTTGAAAGGTTTCTTTTTAAAATATGTTCTTAAACCTAAGTAGTGCTGAAAAATTAAAATTAATATGAGATTCAAATTTGCATTTGAACTAGGTAATGACTGTGTAAAAAGATACTCAGCTCTTTGATGCTGAGAATTGAGAATTCCCAGGGTGACAAGCTAATCCCAAATGCATTAGCACTAATTTGGGAAATTCTGCCACACCTCACTCAGAAGGGCTAAATATTATGATGAAATAAGTCAGAGGAAGGTTATTGGGGAGAGGAAACCTGGCACTAGTGCATTTCAATGTACTTATTTTCGTGTTATTGCCTCTGTGTCTCACACAGTCAATTATAATAACTCAAAAAGGGACAGTTGCAGGTATCTGTGCAAGCAGTTAAGAGCTGCAACTCCCTCTACTGTGCTAGTGGAAAAGATAATGTACTGTATTTAGTAAAGGGAATGTTATATCTCTTTAAAAACACCAGATTTTAAATTGTGTTATCCTGTGTTATCTACTGATAGCCAGAACCATTACTTACTTTTAATTAGGAAGTCGTCTTCATGTATCACATCAGTTTAGTTTTTATTGAAGGCACATACTGAGCTAGTATTCCCACATTGTTTCAAATGTGTCAAATACATGACAATAAATTTCTTATTACCATACACAGTGTGCTGCATGTTACCATCTTAGGCAGACTTCTTATTGGAAAGACACATTAATGTTGTTCCAAATCAGTTAAGTATTCCTAAGTATTATTTTCTTTTTCCCCGGACTGGAGTTATTTTTGAGTTCCATCTTTGAGATTGTCACCCGATTCAGTGTAATTTGAAAGCAGTAGGTACAGACATGCTTTTAGATTTCTTTTTTCCCATCTGGAAGATTTTTAAAGAGAAAATCCCTTTGGAATACTTACTGAGATGCTTAGAATTCATATGTAAAACATAATGCAGGGCTGCAATTAATAATTGACCTGAAGTTGCAGTTATTGTTCTGTTGATAGGTATCAATGTTTTAGTTCTATCATACATTGGTTTTCATAACTGAAAATCCTTCAGGCCTTACTCTTTTGCTAACCTGTATGAAGCAAACAGAAATTATCTAAATTTAAAATACGTATATTTGCATGTTTTTGTTTATAGGCATATAAAATTGACGCTAGACATTAACACGGGCAACACATCAAATTATGCAAACTCTGTACATTTTATATCTGTTCCATTTCATTTTTAACATTGCTTAAACATCTCTTGCTGACAACAATGGAACAGCATATTTAATTTGCATGTTTCAGTACCTTTACGTGGAAGACTGTTTTCTTTAAAAAACGTGGTACAGCTCTTTGATAATTAGACAAGTATTTAAAAAGGAGGAAGATGCAGGAAATTAGCTAACTATTATGCTCTTTAAGATGAAGAAAGTGCCATAGTGACATTAAGAACTTGCCATGGTGGGTAAATGAAGATGTAATACAATAGAGCAAATAATTTCTCCTCTGTTTAATCCATATATACTTAGGGCTTGTCTACAAGACCTTACTCTGATGATAAACAAGAATGTTCATCATTGAGGAACAAACAGGCAGTAATTATTTTAATTATATACAAATAAACTTAAAATAACTATTTTCTCTTCACTCTTGACAGGCTTGAATTCCCTTACTAGGCACCTTAAAATAGAATGTTTATTTTCCCATTTGCTAAACTCTCTCTCTTTGCTGCTAGACAAATCACCTTGCTTTCTTGAACTTTCTCCCCTTAACCAAGCTGGTTACATGCAGGCTTCATTGTTATCCTGTAGGTCTGAAATAAGCCTTTATATCAGACAAGCACATCATGCTTACTCAAACCAATCCTGACTATATGTAAATTCGTGAAACATTTTATGTTTTAGCCTCTCAAAGGCAGAGAAAAATGTACATTCTCCCAATATTTTCCTGCAATCCAATCACCCTGGGGTTTGTGTAGCCGTCTCCTAAACTAGCCTGAGCAGCAATTATAAGTCATATTTCAAGTGCCTCTAAAACTGATGGCTTGGCAGCCATGGAGATAAGTCATCCATGGATCCACAGAACTGGTACACCACAGACAGTAGCCATTAAAACTTGTCACACTGCCCGTGTAACTTTTCTATGACAGGGAGAATTTAGTGCTACAGTGACCTGGTTGCTGCACTGCTGAAAAGATTGGAACATTGGGGTCATGAAATAACATTTCTGCAGAGTCCACTTAGATGTTTTGTAAATTGCATAGAAGACTGTACAACTTCGCTAAATAGCAGAGGGGATTTCATTACTTATCTGCTTTATTTTCGTTTCCTAGGTATTCTTTGCTGAAGATGTGGGTTCAAACAAAGGTGCCATCATTGGACTAATGGTGGGAGGTGTTGTCATAGCAACAGTCATTGTCATTACTTTGGTGATGCTGAAGAAAAAACAGTACACATCCATCCATCATGGTGTAGTGGAGGTGGGTAAAGGTTACTGAGCAAAGCTGCGCTTACATGAATGGAGGTGACAGCAGAGTGCTGCGTAAAACCATGTAAATCCATGTGTTTACATATGAACTAAGAAAATCAGCTCCTTGATTAACCAGTGTTTGAAAGTAGTGTGGTTGTCTTGTTAAACTAATATTTTTATTCAGCAGGATGGAAATGGAAAGATCTGAACTAGTAAATATAAACACAGCCATCCATAGGATATGCCCCATCTAATTAAATCTAAAACTGCAAAAATCTGTCCTGGAATTATCCATGACCTATGACCTTTAACATGGACATTAATTTCCCTTTAAAATTTAACAATAGCTGCAAAGAGAATATTGTGTGGGTTGAAAAATCGGAGTTATTACTATTGTCATTTGGAATTCACATGTAAGGACTTTTTAAATAGTTTTCTAAAAGGTTAACTAAACAATTAGATAGGATTTGGAGTGGAGGGGGTCATTGTGGATTTGACTGTGCACTACGCAGATTTGCCCTACACCGATGCTGTATTACTTTTTTTGTTCTACCAACAGGATTCATTTTTCCAGCCACTGCCTTTGATTTACAGCTAATGTGAAACGTATAGATTTGAAAACTACGTATAAAACTTGCAAGATCTTTTCTCAGAATGAAAACTGCTTTGTCTCCCAAAGTGTCAAGTAAATCCATCACATGCTCCATAATACATTTAGAGTAGTACTGCTGCTACCACCTGCTGTGATTTAACGGAACTTCACTATAAATAAAAAGCATAATGAGCTTTTAATAAAACAAAACAAATCTTTTCCTTTGGTACTGATACCTAGAACACTCACTGTGGATATCTATTCATTTTACATTCATGCATTTTATCAGGCAATCCTCAAGAGATTCAGATCTTTTCTTTCCAGAAACCACCAACTAAACATTTTCAGTTTTAAATTGAACTAAATTTTGTTAATTTCTTTAGGTGCATTTGTCTCAGCAGCAATTTAATTCAAGTGAGTGACACTTCAGGCCCTACAGGACACATAGGAGGGATGTTTGTCACACACGCACACACGCATATCCCATTATTCAGTGCAGAAGAGATTTAAAATTTTAGGGACTCTGCTTTATTTTTGTGATGTATTTATTTAGTATTCTTACAACCCAGACAAAATTAATAGATGATCATTGTGACTGATGGTCCTGTGCCATAGGAACTCTTAAGCTTTTAATTAAAAAAAAAAAGTAGGTTTGGATAAAAACAGAGAGGATAATCTTAGATCTGTGTGAATTTTCTGTAACAAAACTCAAATCAGAGATTTTAGCCTAGCTCTTGAAAATACAGTACCAGCTTATGTACAACTGAGCTGGGTATCAATGACAGTGTAATTGAGTGGTGAGTAAATAATAATAGCTCACTCTTACAGAGGACTTTTGAATCTAGCATGAATGCCTATTCAATTAGCAGTACAGAAATTAAGGCAGTATTGTCTAGTCGTTTGTTTGGGAATGGGCTCCAAGATCCTTGGTTTGTGACCTTAATCAACTCACTTAACCCCTCTGCCTTAGTTTCTCACCTGCAAAACTGGGATTATACTTATCTGTTTCCCAGGGATGTTGAGGATTAGTTAGTAAATGTTTTTACATCACTTTGAAAAATGTAAAACTCTGTAGGCAGTAAATTCTTCATAATAAAATGTTTTTGAAGTAAGGATATTCCAGTCCAAAGAGGATTAATTTATCTGGCAAAGTTGTGCACTAAAGGCATAACATTTAAAATATAAATAGCTTTGCATCTGATCTACATTAGATGTATTTTGACAAACTAATTTTGGATCCCATCTGTTTACCTTGTGTCAGAAACTACTGTGACAATTTAAATGTATGTTAATATGTGTAAGGTTACAAAACAGTTTCCATTACAACATGCTCCTAGCTTTCTGAAAATTCTCTACTGGGAATAAAATTCTTAATATTTGTTCTCTAATATTTGTTCTATACTATGGCCATTTGAAAGGTGTTACAATATTTTTTTAAAACCAATTTTTAAAACTTGCTCAACTTTGACCATTAAAATTTTCCGTGTGAATTGTCCTCGTTGAGAGAAGGACAACCACAAACAATTTTGGTGGGAAATTAACGGATATGAATGATTGCAAACGTAAACAGTTTAAAATGGGGGTACAGATGTGCATCATCGCCTTAAAATAAAATCACAAACTCTAAACATCTTTTCTTACAATATATGTGAGGGCTCTAGGAAATATTGCCTGCTACTCCCTCTCTAAAGTTAGAATAAACACTTCTTGAGAACCAGCTCCTGAAGTCACATTAGGATTAGCTGCAAAGAAAATCTGTAGGTGAGAGGAAAAGGTGCTGTACAGACAAAAGAAAAGGCTATTTAAATAAAGGAGAAAAATGGTAGTGAAATAATACCCAGGCTTGTACCAAGAGGTATTCTCTGTCAGAAAAGAGAGGTACTGTAATTGTTGTGCTCGCTAGAGCTTCAGCGTATCCATACCTGGAATATTGCATTCAGCTCTGAGTGACTCAGATTGGACAATATGGAAACTGCTAAGAGAAGAACATAAAAATGGTTCTGGTTGATGGGGTTGACTGACAAGAAAAGCATAAGAGTTAAATGTGTATAGATTGGCAGAGCAATAACTATGATGAGACATAAGTCTACAAATACTTGAAATTTGTAACTATCGAGAAGAGAAAAAAAATTAGCATCATAAAATGGGTAAAAGGAAATAACAAAGAAGGAAAATGGAGGCTGCAAAATGGGGTTGGCAGAGATCAGTGAGTCAGGGTATAATCACCCCCAGAAAAACAGAAGAATTCTTATCATTTGACACTTCTAAAACAAAATGGGGGAAAATTACAAGAAAATTTACAGTAGTGAAAACTGACTAGGAGAGAAACTAGATGTCCTAATAAGTCTTTTCTATCTATAGATTCCATGATTTGGTGATGACTGGGAATGTGTTATAAATTAGCTTATCAAATGCAGGTTTTGCCTTAAAATGGAATATTTTACTCAGTTTTACCATGGTTTCGTAGACACACCTCTTGCTGTTGCCCTTACAATACAATTGTTTATGATGCTCCTGCTTATCTCTTCAGTTTCTTGTCCATTCTTTAGTCTTATCTGATTAAATAAATAAAAAGAAGAATGGAGAGTAATCTCATTCTGTCTCACATCTTGTGCAGATTGTACTGTGTGCTTCTCCTTCCCTCTGATTCTGAACAAAGGAATCACATGAGAAGCTCAAAGCTAAAACAACATATGGAGTTCAGTACAGTGTTGTTAAAGCTTCAATAAGAAGAGTACAGCACAGCCATGGAACTGTCCTGTAGCCCAGATTCTCTTTGCCCATGGCCAGTCTACTGGCAAGTATTTAGCACCAAGTATCGGGGTAGCCATGTTCGTCTGTATCCACAAAAACAACAAGGAGTCTGGTGGCACCTTAAAGACTAACAGATTTATTTGGGCATAAGCCCATGAAAGCTTATGCCCAAATAAATCTGTTAGTCTTTAAGGTGCCACCGGACGCCTCACCATTTAGCACATTTGTCCTGTCGGACATGGGGTCTGTGCCGTAACGTGGAGATGCCTAGTCTCTCACCCCGACACTTCCTCCATCTGACCTTTAATCTCTTGTCATTTGGGAGTTTCCTATTACAGTGGTTTTGGTTGTGAACACTCCTGTGGCTTGCATGGCATGATTTGGACTAGCCACAATCATCCCTGTATCATAGATGATTTTGGCTCTTGTGTGTGTGTAAAACTTGAACCTTCTTTGACATTACAGTAGTTCATTCAAGAAAAAAGCTGGGTGCTTTTTCATATGCGCTTGCATTCTCTTCTCAGTCCTTTCCAGTACAAGCCGGACGACCTTATTGGGATGCTTATAGTTTTTATTTCCCATATTTGCTTTCCTTTTTCCGTAACGTCCCAGCCACTGGACCATGTTAGCAAACCACAGTTGGCACCCAATGATGTTTTAATCATCACATTGTCATAACTTTCACATAGTTTAATACTGTTAAATTTGTAAGCTCTTCTGGGCAGAGACAATGTCCTCTTAGGTGTTTGTAGAACACCCGCCACAACACTTACTATTAATTACTTGTGTTATATTACTGTGTAGGGCTCCAGTCATGGCCTAGGACCGCCGCTAAGTGCTGTATAAGCACAGAACAAAAAGATGGCCTCTGCCCCGAAGATCTTACACTTAGCCTGAGTGGCTCTAGTGGGCACTACTAAAATATGAATATTTCATCATTATAATTAAAAATGTTGTACAGAAGCCTGATGGTGGAACACAGTCCTGGCCAGGTGTTAAATCGCTGCATTGTTTTAGATACAATATAGCCATGGATAGGGCAAGTGGTAACCTGTGAAGAGAGGGTATTTAAACAGCAGGAGCCAGCCAACTAGCCTGGAGATAATTACTGAGAATATTTTGTGGGCAGAGCCTGCAGCACTGTCGCTATCTCTCACCAAGCCCCACCAATGCCAGGGCTGCTATCCCTGTGGGAAATAGTAATGAGGACTCTCTAGAAGAGGTAGGAAAGAACACTGGCAGGCCCGGAGAGTGTCATTAAAATGCAAGAGCAGGATTGTACGCCAGCTGCTGGGCAAGTCATTGTACCAGAAGTCTCTTGGGGCTTTGAGCTCAGAGGAGACAGGATGTGAAGTTCCCAAGGGCTTCCCTGCCCTTGATAAATTGCAATGATTGTTGACAGCTAAGCCAAGCACTCATCCACTGCTTGAACCAGCTGAAAGAAACAGTAATATTCTGGCACTATAAAAATGGGTTTTTTTCTTTTGAAAATGAAAGGTTTGTTCCTAGTCTCAAAAGCTAGGGAGATGTAAAAGAACAGCCCAAAGAGCGAGCCTCCTCTCTAGCCAGCAGCTGGTTTGTACAAAGCCACGTGCTTTGTCAGCTTAACTGAAGAGAGACACTTTTCAGTTTTGTTCCAAGACAGCTTGTGTACAGTTTTACATCTAACAAAATTGCTCATTGCAGGCTCAGCTTTAAAATGCCTAGCACCCTTTAATGACAATATTTTAACAAGAGAAAGGTCCAGTTACATTCCAGAATAGGGACCATAGGAAGTGCCAAGTCATATCAGAGCAGTGATCCATTCCATCTAATATCCTGTTTCCAATAATGGCCAAGGGAGAGGGCAAGAAACCCTGCTGTAGCCAGTTATGGAACGACCTGCCTGTAGCAGCAGAATCAGACCCTTAAAGTTGGTGATCTTGCTTGATAGAGAAGGGAAAGGATTATTCTGACACATACAGAGATTTCTGTAAAGGCGAATTACAGTCAGTTGAAATTGGAACAAAAGTAGGGAGAGAAGATTTTAGAATGGATGCTAAAATAGGACTGATTGTGATGCAGCAAGTCGCCTGATGTATTTTTACATGTGACAGTCTTCTTTTTTAGTCAGTGAGTAACATGAGGTAGAAAATGGTTCTTATGAGAAGATACTGTGTGATGCGAGATGTAATCTAACTCACAACCCAAGCAGACGTGGCCACGGAAATAAGTAGATTAGCTTGCACTTGCCTTGAGTGTGGAACAATATATCCGTTATTTTCCTCTGGAGCTTCAAGTAACATAACTTTTAAAGGGGGACGGTCTTGTCCTTCCCACGCTAAAATATTTCCAGCATTGTAGATCATATTTCAAGAAAATCAGGCATCAGGTTTATTTAGTCTGGAGAAGAGAAGACTGACGGGGAGGGGGTATAATTTTTAAGTACATAAAAGATTGTTGCATGGAGGAGGGAGAAAAATTGTTCTCTTTAACCTCTGAGGATAGGATAAGAAGCAACGGGCTTAAATTGCAGCAAGGGCAGTTTAGGTTGAACGTTAGGAAAAACTTCCTGTCAGAGTGGTTAAGCACTGGAATAAATTGCCTGGGGAGGTTGTTGAATCTTCATCATTGGAGATTTTTAAGAGCAGGTTAGACAAACACCTGTCAGGGATGGTATAATACTTAGTCCTGCCATGAGTGCAAGGGACTGGACCTGATGACCTCTCAAGGTCTCTTCCAGTCCTACAATTCTGTAAGTACTTCTCCTTTACTTATTCATCAAAAGGTTTGACTAAACTAGTCTGCTATGTAAGATTTCTTGAGAGAATACATTTTCCATTATCCAAAAGGTTATTTTATGCTAAAAATAAAAGGTTATTTTTGCTAAAGGTCATTACTTACAGAAATTCACATTAAAATTTTCATAGCTAATATTTTAGAGTAGTTTAGAACCCTCTGTGCCCTTCCTGCTTTTAAGTCTTCTGACAAGATAGAATTGATTTATTTTTTTTAAGGGAGATAGCAAACACTAGCGGTAAAGGATAGCAAATAGAATAGCTCTGTTTTAATAGGTAATTAGGAAGCTGGCCAGGAGATGGTAGGTTTTGAATGTACAACAGTTATGCAGTTCACGCAGTGGAGATAATTAGGTGTTTTAACATTTAGAGATTGGTCTCACCAATATAGATTTACATTACTATAATGTTCAGTGAAGGAAACTAATATATGGAGCAGCAGGTACTCAGAAATGACGTTTCAACCACTGAGCTGTCATTGTTCCTATGGGCTAAGAAATCAATAGTCAGTTTTAGTTAAATAGAAAATATTTAATTGGGTCAGAAACAAAGCGCTGATATTGGGGACCAAATTCAACCCTGGAATAAGAGGATGTATTTCCCATTAAATGTTATGGGATTATTGATTGTGGGCCCTCATCAGTATCCTTAGATTTTTATTAGTGAATTTGAAAGGTCGCAATTGGCAACTTTAGACAGTGTCTAATAGGGGCCAGCACAAGCCACCTCCTACTGTTCTGCCAAGGTGGCTTGTATTATTGAGATTCTAGTTACATACCCTCTGCGCCAGGCTCTCTCTGCAAGCACGGGAAGAGAGACCTAAGCATTTGCAACCTGGAAGACAGCCAGTAGAGGTAGGGAAACAGGATGCAAACTGTCTCCCTTTACCCCATTTTTGTCTGTCAGGTTGCAAATTCTTTAGAGCAGGGACAAGCAGTAGTGGTAAGCACACTGCAGAAAGAAGCTGGTGTCTCGCTGAGCTGGTTGCCAGATCCTCAAGCAAACGTAACCACTTCTGGTGGCTAGTTCTTATCCTGCAGTTTACAGCGGCAGAGAGACAAGCCATTGCTGTCTAGATCAAGAGGGAGGTTCCTTCAGGCCTGGGCAGTAGGAGCAGGGCTGAGCTTACCTACCTGCAAATTACTCTTTAGAGAAGTTCTGTGATGGCTTCTAGTTAACAATTCCCAGGTGCTACTCCAGGTGTTGATCCATGAAGCCCTTCATGGTTTGAGTCCTGGATATCTTTGAGAGGAGAGTCTCCCTCTTTCTTTAAGCTGGTTGTTGAGTTTAGGTGAGGTGAGAGCTAACAGACCATAGGTTTGTGGTGCCCTGTTCACTGGAGAACCATCCCATCTAGAATTTGGTCCATCAGGGCCAGAGTCTGTTGACCTGGGCAAGCTCCAATACCTACCTCCCTACTGAGGCTTTTCCTGTGAGGGGAGGGTTGAGGAGTGAGCCCTTTGCTTGCTTTTCTTTCCTATGGGGTTGGAGCTTTCAAATATGTGTTTAAATGCACTGATGAGAGCTCAGAATATAAAAGAGGAGTGGGAGGAATAAGTAAACTTGAGCCATTGTATGGACCAGAGGAAACCTAACCACGGCCCGTTTTCTCCCCCACTCTAGGTGGATGCTGCAGTGACACCAGAGGAACGCCACCTTTCCAAGATGCAACAAAATGGCTATGAAAATCCAACCTACAAGTTCTTTGAACAGATGCAGAACTAGAACACCACAACAGCCTCATGAGTTGGACAGCAAAATGATTGCTTCACTGCCCATCGGTGTTCGGTTATAGAATAACGTGGAAAGAAACAAAAACACTCTGTTTTATTATTTACTCATTATCGCCTTTTGACAGCTGTGCTGTAACACAAGTAGATGCCTGAACTTGAAATAATAAAAATCAGTAATGTATTTTCTCTCTTTACATTTCAGTCTTTACACTACATTATTAATGAATGTTTTTTGTGTACTATAAAGAGTTTAGCTGTATTTAACTAGTGCATGGATAGATTATCTTTCCCAGTTATTTATCATGTGGCCCCTTAGCCAACTGTATATTATTCTTGTGATTTGTGGCAAAAAATAAGTCCTACTTGAAATATGCTTTAAAGAATTGATGGGGGATGCTTCCTGTGTCTTAGCTGCTTCTCTTTACTGAGGTTTTTTTTTTTCTGATCACTAGGCATTTTAAAGTAAAACTACTTTTTTTAAAGTATTCCGGATGAGTTATTTTCTTCTGCAGTTGCATTTTATTGTACAGATGGTTGCTTCTGCTGTATTAGTGATGTAGAAATCATGGGAATACACATTTGTTTCTTTGTGCCTGTTTTATGTGCACACCTTAGGCATTGGAAGGTAAACTTCTTTTCTTTTCCATGTACCTTTTTGATCTTTTAATAAAAATTAAAAATGAAAAAGAATCCCTATTAATTGTGAGCACTTTCATAGGGAAAAAGTGCCTGCTGGTTGAAAATTAATGGGGATCCTACAAATGTCTCTGCAGGATGATTGTACAGAATCATTGCTTATGAATTGATAGCTTTCTACACTGTGTTACATAAATAAATTAAGAAAAAAAACCTTTGGACAAGAGTTTTCTTTGGAGGAAGAAATAGGTGTGTTCAAAGCAACTTAAACAGTAAAAATCAAACATTCATAGAGCCGGAGGACAGGGGTGTTTTCCTGCAAGCGGATATGGACCAGATCATCCAGTTTGAATATAGGGGAATAAAATGGCAGTATGGAGAGGGGACGTGGCCCTTAGCACCCCTTCCCCTCTAACATGTCATTTTTCAACTTTGTATGATAGTGTTTTAATGTAAATAAATATGTTCCCGGAGGAGTTCCATTGCAGCGTGATTGTGTAATTACAACACCTACCCACCACCAATAGCTTGTATAAATGTGTGCAGATTTATGTACACAAAGTAACACCCACGACACAGGCATGATTCTCTGGAAGGTTGTTCTCATTACTACTGCTCCTCCACTGATCATGCTGTGCCAGTTGCACTCTAGTGGTGTCCCATTTAAATCAGTGTAATGTTGGGCTGTATGCAATCGGTTATCAGTCCTGAACTCTGCAACAAAGCATTCCTGCTATGCAGCTCTTCTTTTCCCACAATACTAATATGTGGTTTGCAAAGGCTAAGACAAAATTGCCTTGGCTGGGCTTGCCTGAAGAGAATGAATCACATGATAATGACAAGGTAATACACAGCTGTTGTACCTCTCTCTCCTTTTGTGATCCATGAAGCAGGGTAAGATTGGTGTTCAGACACTGCGGGTGATGTAGGTGGATGATCTGGTAGGTGTGCTCAGAGGCCAACTACTGGATCAGGGCCCATTCAGAATCTGTGCAGAAGAAGAAAGAGGTGCTGGTGCTGCCCACATTAAGTTTTAGGCCAGTGGTTACAGTACACCCTGGCACACGGGAGACCCAGGTTCAATCCCCCTCTCCGCCTAAACAAGAGTCCCTCTGCCTCTATCAAAGCCTAAGGAGAGTGCTCTTGCCACTGATGTGGGGTCCTTCAGTCTCTCCTGGGAAAGCTGTTCCATTGTGGATAAATACTTAGTGGAACAGCTTCCACATGAGAGACTGAGGGATCCTATACCCCAGTGGTTAGAGCACCCTTTTGCAACATGAGACCCAAGTTCAAATCCTTTCTCCACATCAGGCAGAGAAGAATTAGGGGAGCCTCTGGTCAATCAGGTGAGTGTACAGACACCTGCCATGAGAGTTGCAAGAGGAGCACTTTCTCCTCCAGCCAGGTTTTGAATGGGGCCAGAGCCAGCAGATATACTCTGAGCTCAGGCAGGGGAATGTCTGTTTTCCCCTGCTTTGAGGATCACATCAGGGTGTAGGCTGAAGACAGGCATCCAGAAACCCAGAGTGAGGCAGAAACGCATATGCCATAGGCACTTTTTGCAATGAAAATGTAGGTACTTTAGGCAGTAGTTAAACGGGTGTTGTGGTTCACAATCATGCCTAACACTGGGACTTGAATGCCTAAACCACAGATTTAGGCACCTATGTTCCTTTGTGGATCTGGATCCTAAGCCCCGCTGCATTTCACTGGTAGCTCACTTAGGTGTCTCTTGTGGTCCCACCCTTAACCCACAATTCCAGTGGGCGGCAGAGACTGCGGGAACTGTGGGATAGTTACCAGAGTGCACTGCTCTGACATTCAATGCTAGCCTCGGTACTGTGGATGCACTCTGTCAAATTCATGCGCTTTCGTGGAGAGACAACACCGAATGTATAAAATCGCTTCCAAAAATTTGAATAAAATAAGTTCACATTAATTTTGTACTGTAGACATATGCTTAGGCACCTCCCTCTCTCAATGTATTGTAGAGAGAGTTTGGGCACCTAACTCAGGGTTGTGAATTCCACTAGTTGGCAGGGTGTCTAGGAGTCAGATGTTGCAGCATTCCCAGACCTGTGAATCAACCCCTTGCTGCCCTGATGTACAATATGAGTAGTAATAGTAGTGGAGTAGTAGTACAAGATATCTCAAACAGATTGTGAACGGTTCTACGCAGCAGAGGTGCGTCCTCAATCACTTGCTGCCATCAGCAATTCTCTCTTTCCTGCTTTTAGGGAAGCTAGAAAGGCATGAAAAACTATTTAAGGTTTAATGTGGGATAATTGCCTTAACCACCTGACTATAACCACTGTTGCAAAGCCCTGAGAATCTACTGATACTTCTCCATTGCAGGCTAAGAGACTGAAGTTCTCAGTAGCTTGGAAAAGTCTGGCATCTTATTCTCATATGCTATCTAGCAGCTACCTTGACAACTCCTACATGGGGAGTGCTGTCAGTATAACTGCATCGCCCAGGTACATGGATTTTCCACACCCCTGAGTAACATAGTCATACCAATATATGTTTGTAGTGTAGACCAGGGCTCTGCTCCCCTCCCCACTCTGTCAGTACTTGAAACCAGCTGGACCATACCTTAGCCTAATGTAGGAAAAAGTTTCCAAAGCTTGCTTCCAGTTAAGTCCAGCTTCTCAAAGGGCTTGGGGTTGTTTGCTTTTATCTTTCTTTTTTCCTTGTAACAATTTACTCTGCCACATGGGGGTGTTTACTAGGCATAACACTCTTCCTACTGCCCTCCTAGCTTCATGACCTGATTTATACCTGGTTGCAGCCTGTGGTATGTATACATGTGTTATGAATAAAGTAACTTAGGTAGGAGGGCGAACATGAAGTGTGTCAGTTTGCAAGTGCCCCCTTCTATCCATTACATCCAACAGAAAGGGTCTCTGCAGTATTTTTTAGTCCAGATTTTCAGGCTAGCCCCGCTTAACTCCAAAGCTGTGCATGCGATGCACTGAAGGAGGGATGTCAATGACTTCAAAACTCTGCAAGCATAAAGTTTTCTGAGGGCTGTGGAGTTTTGAACATGGGTTTAGGTGCGCAGTGGCCACCCTATAAGAGCTGGCACCCAACTTTCATAGGCCCCTTTGAAAATATCAGCTTTAAACCACTTCCAATGAGACTGCAAAGCCTTTGGGAACACTGCAAATCCTATGCAAAATACTGTTACTGCGTAGGACTAAGACAATGATCACCTAAGGCCTTGGCTACACTTGTGAGTTACAGCGCAGTAAAACCTCCCAGGGTGCTGTACTTCACTCCCTGTCCACACTGGCAAGGCAAGTACAGTGCTGTATCTCCGCGGCTACAGCGCTGCTGGTATTCCACCTCCCCAAGAGGAATAACATTTGCTGCACCTTGGCTACAAGTCCCGGGTGTCAGTGTGAATGAGGTGTTAACTTTCTGCGCTGTGATAATCCCCTTATCAAGTGGCCACTTTTCTCGTGATCGGGCAGGAATGCGGAAGTGCCTTTTCAAAGCTTCCTTTCAGAGAGACAAAGCAAACATTTGCTGTTTGCTTTGAGTGAGTGAGAAGCAGGGGGGACAGGGACATCTGAACTTACAAGGCAGCGTGCTGACACACTCTCAGCACTCCAAAAACCCACTTTTTCCCCCCCACACTCCACCCCACCCCCCTTTTGAAAAACATGTTGCAGCCACTTGAACGCTGGGATAGCTGCCCATAATGCACCACTCCCAGTGCGCTGGCAGCTGTCAGTGTGGGCATACTGGAGTGCTTTCCCTACTCAGCTGTATGAAGGCGGGTTTAATTCACAGCACTGTACAGCTGCAAGTGTAGCCATACCCTGAGTCAGGAAACATCAGTTCCCTTTAACCCCTTCCAGAAGTGGCTTTAAGGCCTGTAGGAACCCACCATTCTGGCTCAGAACCGTCAGCTGGCTCATCAGAGGCCTGGTATTATTTTCTAACAGCAGTGATAATGAGTCATGGAAGAAGCTGAATTCACTTAACTGTCCTCCCAGCTGCTATAGTTTCATTACTGGCTCCTGGCCCATCTAGGAGAGGTCAGAAAAGCCACAGGTCCACAGTGGGAAAAAGTCACAGGCAATGCCAAGGGATGCTAGACACACACTGGAGATGTAGTTAGAGCAGACACACAGGCAGCTGGATGGGACCTTGCTCCCATTACTTTGTACTGAGTTCCACAAACACCAGGACTGGGTCTGTTCCCTTGCACGCATCACATGTTTCCATGCCATCTACAGGCATACAAAAAGCTTTCCTGTGTGTGTACATACAATGTAAACAGGATCTAATTCAATGCATGGCAGGCTTATTAAAAGAGCACTATCAAAATTACCTTTAAGAGCAGAGTAATCCACAAATAGTATATGTGCATCTGTAGTTAGAGACAATCCTAGTCATAAAACCATAATTAAGTACAATCCCAATTACAGAAAATGGGAATTGTTATTCAAAGCAACTACAGCTCATATGGCACACTGCACAGTGGGAGGTATTCATATAATGAGACACTCTCCTAATGCAGATGCGCACAGGAGCAACATTGGGGGATCATGTAGAAACATCACCATATTACTACCTTGGTTTAAGTTAAACAAGACATACCACTTTTAATTAAAAGTTTTTATAAATAAAAGAATTGTCCCACACATGAAAGTTACTGAGTCTTAATGCAAACCCTATTGCTATCGGCACTACAACAGGACCCTAGCATTTACAGAGTTTAAAGCTCTTATCCAGCTCTTACTAATAATAGCACCATTCTGACTGTCCCTTACCACCCCCACGAGCTCATTAATGTGTAAAGACAATATTAAAATGACTAACCCCAGCTAATCAATGAATTGGGACAAGTACACATAAAAAGAGCAAAAGATGATGAGACCAGCAGAGGACAAAGGAAAGCACCTAAAAGTGTCAGCTTTGAATGCAGGATCCCTTACTTGGGAGGCATCTGTCCAACCAGACAGTAAGTTGAACAGTTCAAACACAGCAGAGTTGCCTTATGTGTAGCAGTGGCATGAACCAGAGTTCCAGTTCCAGACTTTGAGCAAACTTGGTGGCAGTAGTCCCTTTCTGGCTATTAAGTTAGAGGAGGTAAAGCCAGTGCTATTCCCTTCAGGCATCCACCACTGCCCCTGGAGTGAAAAGGTTAAAGTATGTGGCTTACACAGCTCAGTATTTGAGTTTGTTAAACTCTCTACACATACAAATAGCAATGTGCAGCACTTCCATACAGTGCTGGAGGGTGCTATAGAACAGCAGCTCTCAACTTTTCCAGACTGCTGTACCCCTTGCCTGAGTCTGATATGTCTTCAATACCACAAGTTTCTCCTCACTAAAAATGACTGCTTACAAACTCTGACATAAAAATACAAAATACACAGCACGCTGTTACTGACAAATTGCTGATGGTCTCATTTTTATCATGTTATTATAAAATAAATCTATTGGAATATAAATATTGTATTTCCATTTCAGTGTATAGCACATAGAGCAGCATAAACAAGCCATTGTCTGTATGAAATTTTAGTTTGTACTGACTTCCCTAGTGCTTTTTATGTAGCCTCTTGTAAAACCAGGCAAATATCTAGAAGAGTTGATGTGCCTCCTGGAAGATCTCTGCGTACCCCTAGAGGCACATGTACCCCTGGTTGAGACACACTGCTATAGAATAACCTACAAATATCAGGTGACAAAGAGGGAGGTTCTTATTATACCCAGGTTACCGAGCAGTGCTCATCCTAGGCCAGGTAAATGACTCATAGGCCAAGGACTTTTAAAATAGGTGCTTACAGTTCAGCTTCTAAATCGACATTCAAGCACTTCAATATGTGGCTTGATTTCCAAAGGTGCTCCCTGCCTCCCCCCCACCCCACCCCAGTAGCGTCCACTGACTTCAGAGAGGGGAGTTGTCTTTATTTAATCCAGTGTTTCTCAAACTGGGGCTGCCACTTGTGTAGGGAAAGCCCCTGGGGGGCCAGGCCGGTTTGTTTACCTGCCCCTATCATAACCTTAGTCCCAGATTTGGACCTTAGCGTCCAAAATATGGGGGTTAGCATGAAAACCTCCAAGCTTAGTTACCAGCTTGGACCTGGTACTTGCTGCCACCACCCAAAAAATTAGAGTGTTTTGGGGCACTCTGGTCCCCCTGAAAAACCTTCCCTGGGGACCCCAAGACCCAAATCCCTTGAGTCTCACAACAAAGGGAAATAATCCTTTTTCCCTTCCCCCCTCCAGGTGCTCCTGGAGAGATACACAGACACAAGCTCTGTGAAACTACACAGAGTGACTCCCCCTCTCTGTTCCCAATCCTGGAAACAAAAGGTACTTTCCTCTTCACCCAGAGGGAATGCAAAATCAGGCTAACAAATCCAACACACACAGATCTCCCCCTAATTTCTTCCTCCCACCAATTCCCTGGTGAGTACAGACTCAATTTCCCTGAAGTAAAGAAAAACTTCAACAGGTCTTAAAAGAAAGCTTTATATAAAAAGAAAGAAGAATACATACAAATGGTCTCTCTGTATTAAGGTGACAAAATACAGGGTTAATTGCTTAAAAGAATATTGAATAAACAGCCTTATTCAAAAAGAATACAAATCAAAGCACTCCAGCACTTATATTCATGCAAATACCAAAGAAAAGAAACCATATAACTTACTATCTGATCCCTTTGTCCTTACACTTAGAAACAGAAGACTAGAAAGTAGAAACTACTTCTCCAAAGCT
The DNA here is from genome assembly GCF_025201925.1 of Gopherus flavomarginatus. NCBI lineage: Eukaryota > Metazoa > Chordata > Testudines > Testudinidae > Gopherus > Gopherus flavomarginatus. The sequence continues at coordinate 197,235,893 of NC_066617.1, read as the reverse complement.
CAGAGAAAGCAGGCAGACAGACAAAAGACTCAGACACAAACTTCCCTCCACCCAGAGTTGAAAAAATCCGGTTTTCTGATTGGTCCTCTGGTCAGGTGCTTCAGGTGAAAGAGACATTAACCCTTAGCTATCTGTTTATGACAGCCCCATCCTCAGGTCCGGCCGATCGCAGCTCCCACTCAGGGCTGGCTTTAGGTCAATTCAACCAATTCCCCTGAATCAGGCCCCACCCCTAAGAGGGCCCCGTGCCCAAGCCCCAGTACGACATACTGGCAAAAGCCGGTGCACTCTACTGGGGTGGCCCAGCTTCCCCAGGGGGGCAATTTAAAGGGCCTGGGGCTCCCAGCAGGCCCTTTAAATTGCCACCAGAGCACCACTGCTGGAGTCCTGGGGTAGTGGCAGTGGGGCTCTGGGGCTATTTAGTCCAGGGCTATCGCTGCTTCTACTGCCCTGGCCCTTTAAATAGCCACTGGAGCCCCACCACCACTACTTCAGGGCTCCGGTGGCTATTTAAAGGGACGGGCGGAAGAATTAGGGGATCCCCAGGCCCTTTAAATAGCCCCCGGGCTGCTGCTACCCTGTTGGGGGGAGAGGGGAGGAGGAGGGGGCACTCACCATATGGGGTGGGCTATACCGCCTGTACCCACAGCCCGCTGCCCGTAGCCAGCCCTTGCTGCCCCACCCTGCCAGCAGCCAGCCCCTGCTGCACTCCCTGCCCTTCTCACATCAGCTCTGCACCCCCCGTCCTGCCGGCACCAGCCCCGCACCCCCTGCTCTGTCTCCAGTCAACCCCTGCAGCACCCCCCTGCCTGAAGCCAGCCAGTCCCACACTCCTCTGTCTCCAGCCCTGCCAACCCCTGCCACACCCCCATGGCCCTGCCTGAAGCCAGCCAGCCCAACCCACACACCCATGTCTCCAGCCTGCCCCGCACCCCTTGCCCTGTCTGCAGCCAGACCCTACCTCCAGTCAGCCCCTGCCCTGCCTCCAGCCTGCCCAATGTCCACTGGTGCCCTGCAGTTCCCAGGGCAGTAACCCTGCACACCTGCTTCAATGAAGGGGGCAGGAAGCAGCTGAGACCGACACGTGCACACCCTAGGGTGACCAGACAGCAAGTGTGACAAATCAGGACAGGGGGTGGGGGGGTAATAGGATCCTATATAAGAAAAAGACCCAAAAATCAGGACTGTGCTATAAAATTGGGACATCTGGTCACCCTAGCACACCCCCAGGGAGTGGCGGGGACCCACACATGTGAAACGGAGCTCATTTCTAGTTCAGGCCCATCTTTTTTAAAAAGAACTTTAGGTAGGGTTAACATACAGCCGTATTTTCCTGGACTTGTCAGGCTTTTTGGTTCTTAAATCCCCATCTGGGAGGAAAATATACTGTGGCACATCCCTTAAATCAGAACTTTTTATAGGGAACCGGTTACTAATAAATGAAAGGCTTTTTTTAGTCATCCCTGCCGGGGCCCTGCCGAAAATGTTCAAATTGGACCCCGCACTTCCTAAAGCCGGCCCTGCTCCCACTGGCTGCGGTTCACTGCTCCAGGCCAATGAGAGCTGCTGGAAGCAGTGCAGGCCAAGGGATGTATTGGCTGCCGCTTCCAGCAGCTCCCACTGGCCTGGAGCAGTGAACTGCGGCCAATGGGAGCAGGGCCGGTGCAACCATTTAGGCAGACTAGGCGGTTGCCTAGGGCACCGAGATTTGAGGGCACCAAAAAGCGCCCTCACATTTTTTTTTAAACGGTTGAGCAGCCGTTGCCGCTGGGACAGAGAGGGAGTCTGAGCGCACGTCCAGACTAACCCGCGGCATCGGCGGGTTAAAATCGATTGCTCGGGGATCGATATATCGCGTCTAGTCTGGACGCGATGTATCGATCCCCGAGCGCGCTTACATCGATTCCGGAACTCCATCAACCCGAACGGAGTTCCGGAATCGACACGGAGAGCCGCGAACATCGATGCCGCGCCGTCCAGACAGGTGAGTGCCTCGATTTTAGAAATTCGACTTCAGCTACGTTATTCCCGTAGCTGAAGTTGCGTATCTAAAATCGATTTTAATACCTAGTCTGGACGTGGCCTGAGCTGCCGCAGTCATGCCTGCACGACCGCCCGCAGGCACCACTTGTCACTGTTTGGAATGGTCAGTGTCCCCCTTAGAAATGCTAACAAGCTTATTCAGCGAAGTTTTGATGTACTTGATGCATGCTGTTAGATCGTCAATTAGGCATCAACGAGATAATTTAAGAGTAAATGTCTTTTTGTTTGAAGTACCACTGAACACTAATCTGTCCATTGCCCCCTCCCTCCTGTGTTACTGCTTGAAGCAGAATCCTGGGTAACAGTAATGGGGATGCTGGATAAACCTTTTAAAATATTTCCCCTTTATAATGCCACATTTTTAATACAATTTTAAAATTAGATCCCATAATTTCAAGGCATCGATTTCCCCGTTTAGACAATTAAATTGCAATTGTTGGCATGAACATCATTTTAAAGCTGGGTTTTGAAAATCTAATTTAACTTCAAAAATTAATGACCAAAAGATAGGCACGTGAAGTAAGGTAAAAGTAATTAACCGAGGGTCTAGCATTCACTCCCAACACCGCAAAATTGCTGAGGGATTTCCAAAGAACTCCGACACCACTACAGTGTATCATTCAAATGTGAGAACATAGTTACTACAGATAATAAATAATAAGTTACCTGGGTTGGAAATAGATCTTTGTGGAAGGGAAAGCAGGAAACTTGTCTTTTTGATTACAGAATTATTTTGCTTCTGGATCCATTAAAATCACCGATTTTTTGGTGGAGGGGATGTGGGGAAGAAACTCTTTTCTCTACTAGGTTTGTTTATAGGCAGCTGAAAAGAAAAGTTAACTGGTTTTGCACAGAACTGAAACCTAAAGGTCTCTCCTCCCTTCTTCTCTACTCTGACCCCTCTGGGCCATTCCAAGTTAATTGGAATTAGCTGTAGCTCCCATCCCATGTTACTGGTGTGCTGGGACATTCTTGCATGGCTCAAAGTGTTTTCACCTGCAAAGAAAGAGATAGTGGCAGCAATTAGGCGTAGCCCCCACCAGTTCAGGAGTCATTAACACAGTACAAAGATATGCTGCATGCTTTCCGTGCATCCAGGCCTAATGAGGGACTGGCGGCAAGAGGAGCAGGGCTGAGCCCCTAGGGTGTGAGCCGCAGAAAGCCAGTGCCCAGGAGGCTGAGAGGGCAAGGGGCTGCAGGGGCATCCCCACTGCTATTTAAAATGCAGATCCCGCAGCGGTACCTCTCCATGGGACAGAGCCGGTTCCTCACAGAAGCTTCTGTCCAACAGCTCTTCCTTCTGCAGCTGCTCTTTGTGCTCCAGCTCCATCCATGGCAGCTGAACCCCCTGTCCTGACTGCAGCCAACCCATCATCCCTTGCCCTGCCTCCAGTCAGCCCCACACCCCTTGCCCTGCCCACAGCCAGCCTCACACCCCCTGCCCTGTCTCTAGCCAGCCCCACACCCCTGTATCCAGCCAGCCCCTCACCCCCTGCCCACAGCCAGCCCCGCACCCCCTGCCCTGCCAGCAGCCAGCCCCTGCTGCACCCCCTGCCCCGCCTGCAGCCAGCCCCACACCTTCTGCCCTGCCCACAGCCAGCCCCTCACTCCCTGCCCTGCATGCAGCCAGCCCCTGCTGCACTCCTTGCCCTGTCCATAGCCAGCCCCACACCACCTGTCTCCATCCAGCCCCTGCCCTGCCTGCAGCCAGCCCCATACTCCCTGCCCTGCACGCAGCCAGTCCCGCACCCCCTGTCTCCAGCCAACCCCACACCCCATCTCCAACCAGCTTCGCATCCCCTGCCCTGCCCAGAGCCAGCCAGCCCCACACCCTGTCAGGTTATTCAATTATTTTCATTAAATATGTAGGCTAAATAATGAAATTAATAAATTTTCAAGCCGAATATGTATTAATTCTAATGAACAATGCCACATTATACAGTATTCATTTTTGAACGTTTATAATAAGCAATGCTCTGGGGGGAGGGGTGGGGGCAGAGAGTGCAAGGTGGAAGTTTTGCCTAGGGCGCAAAATATCCTTGCACCGGCCCTAAGTGGGAGCCACAATCAGTCAGACCCACGACCGGGGCAGGTAAACAACCCGGCCTGGCCCACCAGGGGCTTTCCCTGAACAAGCAGCGGCCCCAGTTTGAGAAACACTGATTTAATCCTTATACCTTGTACCACCCTGTGAGTCTCCTCAACATGCCCGCATCACTTTCGCACCTATCTGTAACTGGGAAGGTCCCAATCCTACCATTTTCCAATGCATGCTCCCTTGGTCCCTTCCCCAAACATACCCAATGCAATGTACCTTCTCAGAACACAGCAGGAGAAAGGGAAGGGCTGCAGCTGCTTTCGCACACAGCTGTAGCTTCCATCCCATGTTACTGGTGTGCTGGGACATTCTTGCATGGCTCAAAGTGTTTTCACCTGCAGCTTCTGGGTTGCCTAGGGCTAGTTTTTGATTAGGTGAAACAACACAGACGGGGGTGTTATGCTTTTCCTGGAGAATTGCTCGTGTTGTGGGATATGAGAAAGGGTAAAAATACACTTCTGCAGAATTATGTTTTTATTTTAGAAATATCACGTTTTAAAAGCAATTTACAAGATTCTGGTCAGTTTCAGACCTGCTATTTTGAGCCCTGCCTGCTGCAGGGAAACCAGCAAGGATCCTCTCAGTTTCACTTTGTGGGTGCTGTTGTCTGGAGAAAGCTCTGAGCAGAGGCAGAAACTGCAGTTACTCGTGGAGGAGAAGACTGTTTCCGCCTCCACAGAAGAGAGACTGGAGAAAGGAGGAGTGGAGTAATGAATCCATCTTTTCCTCCCTTTAAGACAGCCAGGAGTCTTTGAGAGAGGGTAGACTGTACAGACTCAGGTCTGAATGCACAAAAAAAGTTAGAGTATGGAGGCTGGATTCCCAAGTCTCCTGCCTCCCAAGTGAGTGCTCTAATCACCACCAGACAAAACACACATCCATCTACCCCTTGCTGCTGAGTTTAGCTCTCCAGCTAGCAGGTGATCTGGAAAATGTTCCAAGCCCCCCTGTTGGACAGAAGAGGAATAGCTTACAGTCGATGTATATTCCATTAAGTCTCTTCAGCCTCCATCCTATTGTCTGCATTTACCAAGGCAATTTCAGCACTACTCAACTACTCAATGTTATTGTTTAATGGATGTATTGGGTGGGTAAGTTGCAGTTAAAATGCTTTTAGGCAGAAAAATGAAACTATCCTAATGATAGATAAGAATGGATTGCAATTAGTATGTGAAGCCCTTTGGCACTGGCAGCTGGAAACTTAGTAAATAATAAAATATTGTTTTCTAATCCTGTGCAATTGTTTTTGGAAAGAGACAGCCCACATTTTGCCAGAAACATGGGTTTGGTTTTTTTTTTCTTTTCCATTCTACACTTTTGCACACGTGCGCACACACACACACATGACTATATAGTACAGTAAATCTTTCCCAGCTACTTTGCAGAGCTCTGGGGAACTCTTTTGGTTGGCTACACAAGAAAATCTACTTAATTTCCAGTTGTAGGGCTGGGATTTATTTAGAAGAAATAAACTGTTCTTAATCTATGGGAATTCTTAATTAAAACATTCAAATGTAGAAGCCCAGGAGGAAGATTCTTCATAGGTATTGTTCTCTTGTATTAATCACTCGTTTTCTTTTCCATGGCTCAGCTGGAGGAGACTATTGTCCTTTTTGATCTGACTGAATCTAACCAGTACACTATATATAAAATGTTCCACTTTAAAAAAGCAATTGAGCGAGAGAGAATGAATTTGGCAGTGAGCACTTGCCTCGTTAAGGATTGAGTTTGACCCTCTGCTATCAGGGGTTGAATCCTCGCAGAAGTGACTCACATGCTGCAGCTGTTCTAAAAGGTAATGAGGTAATTATGGCAGACACTGATAGCGAGGTAGCACTGTTCCTGTAACTACGCCAATGAGGACACAGAGTGCTCCAAGCAGTGACATTGGGGAGGATTCCTCAGAGCTTTTGCCTATAACTACCTCCCAAAATATATATATTTAACCACTTCAACCTTCTCTTTACACCCTTATTAAATAAGGACCCTGGTACTCCTTGCACAGGGCTAGGCCAAACTCCCATCAAATGGAAGTGTACCCCTTAGCCTGCAAGAAGCCAACAGAGCTACAAATTCTTCACTTGCTTTCAAGAGCACATTAAAAAAATTCCAGAACAAGTAGATGCTGAGGAAGTTGTATTTATTTTACCTTTATGGAGTTCTATACTGAAGTAGCTTTCTTGAAGCCAGAGAAGACGGGCCAGCACTTGAGTGTAAAGCAGGGGTCCTCAAACTGTGGAGTGCATCCCCTAACATTTGGGCAGGGGCACAGCTGGGGCTGGGGCCAGCCCTAACCAAGGGTGGGAAGAGAGCATCACGCACTCCACTGCTGGTCCTGGTTGCCAACCCTGTGCCCAGGGCCCACTCCTGGCCCCGCTCACCTCCAGCTGTGGCCTCATCCCCCTTACCTCTGTCCAGACTGCAGCCACAGCCCTGCTCCCTTCTGGGTGTAGGGGGTCATAGACAGGGAGGGGGGCAGGCATGAGGTAAAAAGTTTGGGGACCACTGGTGTAAAGAATCTTATAAGCAGATGGGTAAGAGCAACAATTATCTGCTCAGAATATGCCATGAACTCCCAGTGTATTATTTGTAATCCACTGTGGAGGAGGCCCCAGAGACATCCAGCCCATTTGATGATTGCCATGGGGCTCAAACAACTGATTTTTATTATGTTAAGTAATATTAAGACTGCAGTGCCACTAGTTAGTTGCTCAAATGGAATAGACTCCCTTGATGAGGCACCCAACTGTGATAAAATGACTACATTGCTAGGCTTAGACACCACAATGAGAGGCTGCCTACTGGGGGAGTTTAAAACTGTATTTCAAACTGTGATATAGTTACACCTGAACACATGCTTGCACTGCAAAATATGAGCATCATTCCTTTGGTGAAATTTAATGGGCCAGCTCTTCAGCTGGTATAAATCAGCATGCCTCTGTTTAATTCAATGATGTACCACTGTTTTACACCAGCTGAGGACCTAGCCCAAAATCTTCAAAAAAGTTTAGCATTTCAGTCTTGTATAAGCCATAATAGATATTGGTATTGCATTTGATCTCTACATGTGTGTGCTGCTCAGGGGATTGCATCAAGCAAGACTACTTACTGGCAGTTTAAGAGACAGACCTAATGAAGATTGGTATTTAGGGGAAAGCTTAACTAGAAACAAATACAGTAAAATGTGTATAGTATTTGTGCAATAATGTAACAGTACTGGTCAAGATCCAGTGAAAATACTCTTTACCACCACAGAACTAGCGAAAGATTAGTTGCCTAGCAGAAATAGTCTTTAGCTGAATAGTCCAGCAAATTATACTGGAAACATTCTGGATCCTTAATCACCTAAAGTAGGGGGCCGTCCATTGAAGACAAATTTGAAGGCACCATTCACTACGTACAAAACCCGACAGTTTTATTCTTGCATCAGGAAGGCATTCTGCTGGCACGGGCTTTTGGCTTGCTAGAAGTAGAGTCCACAGAGTTTCTGCTGACTGCCAGAATTCATGAGATTAAATAAATACATCCGTGATGGAGTCAAGTCAGGTATCACATTAAGATGTCCAAATCACCTAGAGTTAATAGAAGTCACTTGACACTGCTTGAATAGAATAAAAAGGCATGGCTAAGAACAGGATGAACTGTTAATTTGGACCAACCATGACCAGTCTGACTGGAGGACAAAATTGTCATTCTGGACATGATTTGGAGGGATCTTAAACAACATAAAGCAGATTGGAATTATAATTTTGATCATGAAGGTCAGCTGTAAACTGGCCAGGTTAAAAAATACTGCATATTCTGATCTGGGGCCTGGGGGGTGGGGGCAGGGAAATGGGGAAAAGGAGTTCCTTCTTCCTACATTTCTCTGGCTACCTGTCTTCTCCAGGCTTTTACCAGTGTTAAGGAACTATGTTTAAATATGGTTCCAGATAAAATTGACTCTTACCTCATCTGGCTAATCGATATGGAGAGGGGTCAACAAACTACAGTATATTCATAGACTTTAAGGTCAGAAGGGACCATTGTGATCATGTAGTCTGACCTCCTGTACAATGCAGGCCACAGAACCTCACCTACCTACTCCTGTAAAAGACCCCTCACCTCTAGGTAAGTTACTGAATTCCTCAACTCATGATTTAAAGACTTCAAGTTACAGAGAATTCACCATTTACACTAGTTTAAACCTGCAAATGACCCATGCTACAGGGGAAATAAAAATAACCTAGGGTCTCTGCCGATCTGACCTGAGGGGAAATTCCTTCCCAACCCCAAATATGGTGATCAGTTAGGCCCTGAGCATATGGGCAAGATGCACCAGGCAGATACCTGGGAAAGAATTCTCTGTAGTAACTCAGAGCCCTTCCCATCTAATGTCCCATCTCCACACGTTGGTGATTTTTGCTACTGGCAGTTGCGATGGGCCACATGCCACTGTACGCAGTCTCATTATACCATCTCCTCCACCAAACTTACCAAGCTCAGACTTGAAGCCAGTTAGGATTTTTGTCCCCTTGGAAGGCTGTTCCAGGACTTCACTCCGCTGATGGTTAGAAACATTCGCCTAATTTAGAGCCTAAACTTGTTGATGGCCAGTTTATAGCCATTTGTTCTTGTGTTCACTTTGGTGCTTAACTTAAATACCATGGAGGGAGAAGAGTTATTTATCACTCTGATATGTTTATAGACAGCAATCATATCTCCCCTCAGTCTTCATTTGGTTAGGCTAAACAAGCCAAGCTCTTTGTCTCCTCTCATAAGGTAGGTTTTCCATTCCTCGGATCTATCCTAAAAGCCCTTCTCTGCACTTATTCCAGTTTTATTCATCTTTCTTAAACAAGGGAAATCAGAATTGCACACAGTATTTCAGAGGTCTCACCAGTGCTTTGTATAACAGTATTAACACTTTTGGCCCACACAGACTCTGTCTTATCCATTCTATCACTTCTAATTTCTTTACAGTTGTCATAAACAGATAGTTAAGAGTTAACGTCTCTTTTACCTGTAAAGGGTTAAGAAGCTCAGTAAACCTGGCTGACACCTGACCAGAGGACCAATGGGGGGACAAGATACTTTCAAATCTTGGTGGAGGGAAGTCTTTGTTTGTGCTTTTTGTTTTGTTCGTTGTTCACTCTTGGGGCTAAGAGGGACCAGACGTGCACTCCAGGTTTCTCCAATCTTTCTGAAACAGTCTCTCATGTTCAAAATAGTAAGTACTAGCTAGAAAAGGTGGATTAGTCTTATGTTTGTTTTCTTAACTTGTGAATGTGTATTTTGCTGGAAGGATTTTTACCTCTGTTTGCTGTAACTTGAATCTCAGGCTCGGGGGGGAAGTCCCTCTAGTCTATATGAGCTGAATATATAGCTGAATATATATATATATATATATATATATATATAGCTAAACATTTTCCATCCTGATTTTACAGAGATCATGTTTACTTTTACTTTCTTTACTTAAAAGCTTTCTTTTTTAAGAACCTGATTGATTTTTTTCCTTGTTTATGACCCAAGGGGATGGGGTCTGAACTCACCAGGGATTGGTGGGGGGGAAAGGAAGGAGGGGGAAGGTTAATTCCTCTCTGTTTTAAGATCCAAGGAGTTTGGATCAGTGTAGTCTCTCAGGGTAGCCCAGGGAGGGGAAAGTCTGGGAGGAAGAAAGGAGGGGGGATGGTTTATTTCTCCTGGTTTTAAGACCCAAGGGGTTTGGGTCTTGGGTTCCCCAGGGAAGGTTTTGGGGGAACAGAAAGTGTGCCAAACACTGTATTTTGGCTGGTGACAGTGCTATCAGATCTAAGATAGGAATTAAGCTTAGAAGTGTCCATGCAGGTCCCCACTTTTGGATGCTAACGTTCAAACTGGGGGAAAAATACCTTGACAACAGTCTACCTCATCATTAATTATACAATGCCATTCAGCTACCTTTATTTACCTTTATTTCAGTCTTTCCTGAACAGCACATAGCCTTCAATACCTGTACCAGTCATGACTACTATTCCACAATGTTTCTGTTATCTCTATAATATCTGGTTTCACTTCCTGCACCAGTAGTTCTAGTTCCTTCATTTTGTTACCCAGGCTCCTTGCATTGGTGTACAGACTTCTTAACTGTTCCTGCTTGGCTTTGCCTGCACTCTTCACCCAAGTAGGTGCAGTCATTCTACTCCCAGCATTGCCTATCTGTCTGGTATCAGCACTATCCTTCCTCTTAATGTCCACTGCTCTTCCTTTCTCTATTGCTGAATTCTTTCTTAATTGATTTTCCTCCCTCTCAATGTTAAAATCAGGCATGGCGATTACATGAGATGAATTACATTACATTGGATTACATTACTGAAGATGGGCTTTTACTGGCAAGTTTGAATCCTGATCCAAAAGTTCCTAAAGGTTTATGGATGGTTTGGATCTAGCGTTTTGGATCAGGCTCAAAGCAGTGTTTAGAAAAGGTGTTTTAGATTTGCAATAGTCAAGCACTTCTGGGTCATTTGCTTTCCCAATTAGTGTAACTGAAATATATATATTTGTCCAAACATATTAACACTAATTCCTCTGAAAGAGAACAGCAGCAACCATGGAACTAAACTCTTTTTGAAGTAAATGTGGCACTTCCTTTCCCCCTCAACAACTTCTTTCTCAGTTTCCTTCATACTCATAGCCAATAACATAACACAGACACAACTAATAAACTAATCAAGCTATTTCTCCTACATGCTGGGAAGGAACAGAGATTGCTATTATTATTTCTATTTTTAAATAATTGGGAGTTGCTGGGATGCTATAGTTATGTGGCCACATACAATATAATAGACACTGCATTAACATATGATGTTGTATTTAAAGATGCAAGTTTAAATATACAAATCAGGAAATGCAAGTGTTAAGGGACTTACAGTAAGATTATCCATAAGGCACATATTGTGCATAGATGTAGGTATATGTGCTTCCACAATGGAAACATTAAATGTCTCATTAGTAGCAAATTATATACATACACTAGGGCTGTTGATTAATTGCAGTTAACTCAACTCAAAAAATTAATTGTGATTTAAAAAAATTATTGCAATTCATTGCAGTTTAATTGCACTGTTAAACAATAGAATACAAATTGAAATGTATTAAATATTAGGTGCTTTTCTACATTTTCAAACATACTGATTTCAGTTACAACACAGAATATAAAGTGTACAGTGCTCACTTTATATTATTTTTATTACAAATATTTGCACTGTAAAAATGATAAAATAAATAGTATTTTGAATTCACCTAATACAAGAACACCTAGTGCAATCTCTTTAATCGTGAAAGTGCAACTTACAAATGTAGATTTTTTTGTTACATAACTGCACTTAAAAACAAAACAATGTAAAAGTTTAGAGCCTTCAAGTCCACTCAGTCCTACTTCTTGTGCAGCCAATCACTATGTCTATGAGAAACAAGTTTGCTTACATTTACAGGAGCTAATACTGCCCTCTTCTTATATATAATGTCACCTGAAAGTGAGAACAGACATTCACATGGCATTTTTTGTAGATGGCATTGCAAGATAGCTACAGTACATGAACCGAGATTTAAGAATCGAAGTGCATTCCAAAATCTGAGAGGGACAGGTTACATTTTCAGGAGATAATGCTGCCCACTTTTTTGTTTACAATGTCACCTGAAAGTGAGAACATGCATTTGCATGGCAACCTTCTGCTGGTGGCATCTGATTCAGATAATGAAAATGAACATGCGTTGGTCTGTACTGCTTTGGATCATTATTGAGCAGAACCTATCATCAGCATGGATGCACGTCCTCTGGAATGGTGGTTGAAGCAAGAAGGGACATATGAATCTTTAGTGCATCTGGCACGTAAATATCTTGTGATGCGGGCTACAACAGTGCCATGTGAATGCCTGTTCTCACTTTCAGGTGACATTGTAAACAAGAAGCGGGCAGCATTATCTCCTGATAATGTAAACAAACTTGGTTGTCTGAGCAGTTGGCTGAATAAGAAGTAGGTCTGATTGGATTTGTGGGCTGTAAAGCTTTACACTGGTTTGTTTTTTAATGTAGTTGTTTTTTGTACATAACTCTACATTTATAAGTTCAACTTTCATGACAAAGAGATTGCAGTATAGTACTTGTATTGGGAATTGAAAATACTATTTCTTTTATTTTTACAGTGCAAATACTTGTAATCAAAAATAAATATGAAGTGAGCACTGTACACTTTGTATTCTGTGTTGTAATTGAAATCAATATATTTGAAAATGTGGAAAAGATCCAAAAATATTTATATAAAAATGGCATTTTATTATTAACAGTGCGATTAATCATGATTATTTTTAATTGCTTGACAGCCCTAATATACACATAATGTAGGGCAAGCCAAAGTAACATTAATAGCAGAACTATTTCTTTGATACTTCAGTGTTGTAAAGGTCTGATCCAACCGCCACTGAAGGCAACGGGAATTTTCCATAGACGTCAGTGGAAGTTGAATCTGGTTCTATCTTTACAACATTACCAGTGCATTAGCAGTTTTTTCCCCATTTAATTACTAATGGGAAAAAGGGAGAGGGGAGAAAAGTCCAGTTATAGCTATACAATGATATATATGGGGCAGTTGAATCATGTTTTAAATGACTCCCTGTGTTTTAAACTCAGCTATTTACTTTGTAAATATACACAATACTAGCTAGGGTTCTATCAGAGAAATGCAAGGCTGGAAGGGACCTCAAGACATTATCTAGTCCAGCTCCCTCTGCCAGGTGTGCAGTGTTTTGTGCAATTCCATAGTGATGCCAACCATTATACGACTTAATCTCAATGACTTTTCTGACGGGAAAACAACAACAACAACAACAACAACAGCAGCAAATGTTTAGTTTTTATAAAAAAATGTTTTTGTAGTTTTTCCTTCCAGACGTACCTGAAGACTACTCAGATTGTAAGCAATTTAGGGCAAGGACTGTCTTTCTGTTCTGTGTCTGGACAGCATCTAGCACAGTGGGGTCCTGGTCCATGATTAGTGATCTTAGGTGCTACTGCAATACAATTAACAGCATTGACTAGGAACCTGTCTGTTTTACTTGTTTGAAAAAGTCTTGGTAGCTTTTGAAACAGACAAGGTATTTCCACTGTATACATGTAACTCAAAAAGCATTAAAAGGAATTGGCATTTTAAGTCACTTTTTGATTAAGACCTAGGATAGGATGTTTCAGTTGAAAAGAAACAGCAGAGTAAGTTTGAGTGAATTTTAAAGAGCCATTTCTAATGGAAGTTTGGAACACAGGCGAGTGTATGTGTAGCATTCAATCACTGCACACACTAATCTGAAAATGTAACATTCTTCCCCACGTGGAACTGGGCACAGAATCATTAGATAAACGGAGGAGGAAGGTGCAGGATCCTCAAACTATGAAAGATGCCTCACTACGAAATGAATCCTGAAATATCCAGGAAGTTCCGTTCTCTTGTAAAATGAAAACAGTTGACTCATCATTCAACATTTCTTTTCATTGAGCAGGGAGCTTGTTTCCACAGTCTGAACACTCTCTCAGACAGGTGTGAGCCATCTCCCTACTTTGAAAGAGGAAACTGTAGTGAGCCGATTAACCTCATTAGTGCCAACAGAAACCTCCAAAGTGTCAAGCCATTCCAAGCAATTCTGTATGACTGCATTTTAAACTGAAGCAGCATTTGAGCCTAAAGTTAATCCAACAGAAGTATAGATTTTGGAGTCCAGACAATTATAGTTTTCTCCAGTTTAGTAAAAGGGTTGAGTCAGGCCCCAAAATGACAAGATTATTTTACAAGTCATGAGACTTAAAAAATAAATGCAGAGTTCTTTTTATTTGCCTTTTCAAACTCTAGAGCACAAATTGCTTCACATTTTCAGTTGCAGGTTGGACTTTATCTTCTTACCAGTGTCCTGGTCAGATGACTCTAGGCTTTGAGCTATGCAGTGACTCATCATTTTGGAATAGAGCCCATGACCCTCCCGGGGCATTTCAGAGAATTATTGCCTCAGTCTAAATTGGAGAAACTATCATTTTCTGAGCTCCGGAAATCTCTGTACATATGCTGGATTAACATAATATGGCAAGGCCTCACAAGCACTAGAATAGGGATTCCCATTTAGAATGTAGCTCTATGGACCAGAGGCGCCTGATACAAATGTGAGCTCTATAAGCCAATGTTAAATGTATTACCAATTTGGTCACAAACTTAAGAACAACCTTACTGGGTCAGACCCAAGGTCCATCCAACCCAGTATCCTGTCTTCCGACAGTGGCCAATGCCAGGTGCCCCAGAGGGAATCAACAGAACAGGTAATCATCAAGTGATCCATCCCCTGGTGCCCATTCCCACCTTCCGGACAAACAGAGGCTAGGAACTCCATCCTTGCCCATCTTCATCCCTTCCATTGATGGACCTACTCTCCATGAATTTATCTAGTTCTTTTTTGAACCCTGTTATAGTAGTGGCATTCACAACATCCTCTGGCAAGGAGTTCCACAGGTTGACTGTGCATTGTGTGAAGAAGTACTTCCTTTTCTTTGTTTTAAACTTTCTGCCTGTTAATCACCCAGGCAAAGAATCTTGGTGGTTTTAATTACTGACCATGGACACCAATTCTTATATAAAGATGGCTAGGAATTGTAAACATGCCAGTCTGAGCCTTTTGTCCAAAATACCCAGAGAAGAAGATGGCCAAGAGCTATGCAGACTGTAAAAAGTCCCTCAGAAAGCCAATCATGACAATAAAGATCCTATCTCTATTGATGAACAAAGTTACTACTTCATCCTCCTTAAAACTAACCTCTAACTTGCTGCCTACGGAACACTCAGCAATGAGTAGCAGCTGCTGTGCTGTAACTGCTGCTTACCACATTGGTCATTAGAGGCCATGTCTACACTACAGATCTTTCAGCGGCACAGCTGTGCCACTGCAGCTGCACCGCGGTAAGGTCTCCCATGTAGCCGCTCTATGCCGTCGGGAGAGAGCTCTTACTCTGGCATCATTAAACCACTCCCAGTGAGCACTGTACATACAGGCACTTTTGTTGGTAAAACTTATGTCAGTCAGGGGTGTTTTTTTCCACACCCTTAACTGACAAAAGTTTTGCTAACAAAAGTGCTAGAGTAGAAAAAGCCAGAGTCTCATTGTTACCTTGTGCTCTCCAAACCTCACTCCCGATCTTTTTGTTGAGACTACTCGGTGTCTTCCATCATATAGTTAGATGGTAAACTTTCCAGGACTGGGACTGCCTATTTTGTTATGTTTTTGTACTGTTCATTCAGAAGGAGGCTGGGGCCTCTACCAGTGAATGCCAGACAAACCACAATGACTGAATCTTAGAAGTAAAGTGTGACAATTTGTGAGTACGTCTGTCCAGTTTACGAATTGTGTGAGAGATTTTGGATCCTGTGTCAGGCTTCTCACGTTTTGAATATGCAGTCTTTTGCCTTCTCTGTGGCCTGTTTGCCTTCATGATGGGTTGAGATTCTTTTGCCATCAGCCTTTGGCATATCAATAAAGCTTAGTTGACTTTATTACCCAATTGCTGGAAAACTATTCCCTCAAGACAAGAGACTGTCCCTGCCCAGAAGAACTGGTTTAGCATGAGGGAAGTCACCTTGCCATCAAGTTACCTGGCAGAGGTTTGTGCGCATGTTGGGAAGCTGACAAGGGTATCATGGGACACAGAGGGCTGAAGGTTTTAAAGAGGGTCGTCCTGATGAGTGGTCAAGAGGGGGCGCTTGCTAGAATCTGTGACGTACAACAATGGAAGGATTGGTGTCTCCAGAAGACTCTAAAGGTATGTTTGCACTAGGACCCTGAGAGAGTGGAGGGTCCCAGAGCTCAGGCTCCAGGCAGAGCCTGAATGTTGACACTGCAATTAAACAGCCCCTCTGCACGAGCCCAAGTCAGCAGGCATGGGCCAGCGGCAGAAGGTTTTTAATTGCAGCATAGACGTTCCCTAAAGGGCTGAGCTGACTTCCCATAAGACCATAGGAAGCACCAGACATACAAAATACAAATGGAAGAAAGCCAAAAAGATACAAAAATGAAAATCCATCATTCAGCTGACAACCAGTCCACCGGAGAACAGACAACAACAGTTGGAAACCAGCAAGTGTTCACTATCTCCTCCCCTAGAATAGCTGTGATCATATTTTTTGTGAAAATGGACAGAACTTCAACGTACTGAAGAAGTCACTGAGATTAATTTGCACAACACCCTGATTCCTAATTAGGGCCTCTAGGCACTACTAGAATATAAACTATAATAATAGTTATACAGGGGACAGCAATGGAGCAGAAGGATCATTTTGCTACTGTGATCAATGTGCATGAGACAGTGCACAAGTGGTTAAAACTAAAGCAACTCTGGGGCAGGAATAGTTACTGAAATAGGAGAATGAAACTGCAGTGCTGACATAGCAGTAAAGTTGGCAAGGGAGACATTAGATGCATGCATGGTCAGTGGTCCCTTACAGTGATCAAATTGAAATGAAACACTCAGGCAGAGTAATTGAAATAAAGGAACATACCTAACACTGCAATAGCGATTTTTTAAATTCGTTTTAAAGGTTGCTGAGATAATAGTATTGCTTTTCACTGTTATGCAGGAGACCTAGGTGTGATTCCCAGTCTTCTGCTATTGCTGCATCTGCCGGGAAGGGCACTGCATCCCTGGCTAGCAACGACACTGCTGATCAAAGGAGCAGAACTGATAGACTCCAATGGTAGGTCTGTCATAGCAGCAATGTGGATTTCTAAAGGGGAAGGAAGTTCAGGGCTCTGACAATGATCCAGAGGATCCCTGAAAGCAAAATGTAATTCAAAAATTCAAATGGGGCCATGCAGAAAGGATGATTGATTTCAGCTGCTTCATGCCACCAGCGGACACAGTTTTGCAATGCTAAAATTTAGAACAGGGACAAAACAATTTCCAGACTAGACACTGGGGATCTGGCAATGGAGGAATAGCCCCCTGGCCCTGGCTGGAATGGCAGCTTCCTCTGAGAACTCTGGACACTGGGACTACTTACTTAGGCAACATGCTGTTGCTACTGTCAGTGGCAGATTAGCCACTGGGCCAATGGGGCCCATGCCAACTGGGGGGATCCTGGAACAATGGGCAACCCCATGCCCCAACCTCTTTTGCCCACCCAGCACTTCATCCAGGGAGTGGGAAAAGCTCCCGCACCCCAACCCTGCTCCCTGGAAGGAGCACTGGGGAGGGCAGGACAGGGGAAGCCCCCGTGCCTCTTCCCCATTTCCGTGGCAGGAGTGCTGGGGGTGAGGTTGGGGGAGGACTGCAGGCAGAAGAGGTGGGGAGAGGTCCCCACTTGCTCTGGCCCTGGGCCCCACAAACCCCTAGTCCGCCTCTGGCTACTGTGACCCTGTCCCTCACACCCATTCGTTTAGCCATCCATTGTGTCTTGTCATAATCATCTACTGAGGGCTTTCTAGGGCTAAGGCTGGCTTGGATTTAATCATGCCTAGCACACGACTCCTTGATTTCTAATTGGGGCCTCTCAGCACTACTAGAATATAAGCTATAATAATAATAATAAAGCAGATATACAAAGAAATAGGAAGATAGATGAAACTTGTTACTTTCCAGGCCTTTTTGTTTGGCATTTCCTAAGATGATACTAGCATGCTATAGCTGCAATCTTTAGTATGGAGTTACTAGGCAAACCACAAAGAGTGGTGTTCTCTTTGGAACTTGACTTCGTGTACGTCCACCCTGCAAGAAAAGACCTGCGGCACAGCTGCAGCTGGCCCATGTCAGCTGACTTGGGCTCACAGGGCTTGGGCTCCAGGGCTATATAATTGCTGTGTAGTTATTTGGGCTCATATCGGAGACCAGGCTTTGGGCCCCTCCCAGGTCTGAAAGCCCAGGCACCAGCCCCTGAGACCTGGCAAGCGAGGTGGGTCCCAGAGACCAGGCTCCAGGCCAAGTAGGGTGACCAGATAGAAAGTGTGAAAAATCAGGACAAGGGTGGGGAGTAATAGGTGCCTATATAAGAAAAACTCCCAAATATCAGGACTGTCCCTACCAAATCGGGACATCTCGTCACCCAAAGGCCAAGCCTGAACATCTACACTGCAGTTTTACAGACCCACAGCCCTAGCCCCACAAGCTTGAGTCAGCTGACCCAGGCCACCCACAGGTCTTTTACTGCAGTGTAGATGTACCCTTTGTGACCCTGCAATCAAAGGGGATCACAATGAGCCAGAAATGGCATGAGACTGGTCACTAAACCTACACAAAATGAATTCTGCACAATTCTTCCAAACTTCTCACCCTTTATTGGCTCAGTTACAGTATTGTAGGTGTCCTATCGTGTCATTTTAAGGCTTTGAGGAAACAGACCCTATTGCACTCTCAAGCATTACAAGCATTTTTGGTCTGGTCAGCATTGCCTCTTGTGCATAATTATGAGGGTTTTCTTTTTTTTATAAACAAGAGCTAATATAGCTAAACAAACTTTTTAAAGGGTTAAAAACAATTAGTAATCCTGTAACTGAAATCCTTCCTCTAACTCATTTTCCCCCTTGCTGTTTGGGAGAGGAAGAAAATTACTTGTCTTTTCCAGCCCTTGGTGGGAAAGTTTTTATGCTGATATCATGAAGCCCTGACAGTGGGGCTTGAAAGGCATCATTAATGTAATGCTGGATTTAAATGAACGCAAACACAGACCACCCTCAACACCCGCATCTTGGTTGTGATACTGGTCAGAGATACATCAGTGTGTCTGCCTGCTTAACTTGGAACACTTAATGCTTCACACACAATCTGGGACATTTATCAAGGTACTGTTGATGTGCGATCTGTCAATCTCAGATTAGAATCCAGCCATTTCTTTTTAATATAGTCTGTTTTGCTGAGACTTTGTGCTCATTACATACTTTAACAAATGGGTGGCTGCTTATGCTTCTATAACTTCATATCACTGGAAAATAGAAAACTTGCCTCACATCAACCCACTCAATAGTAAAAACTTTGTTATGACAATGAATGTACATATCTGTAGTGCCTTGCCTCCCAAAGGATCCCAAACTATTGCACAAATATTATGAGAATCACTTTGCCACCAGGTGAAAGTCAGAAATTTTAATACTCACTACACCTAAGGGGAGGGCAAAGGGGACTCTTAAATGGGGGGCGACACCAAGGCTGTTCTGGCTGAGATGGAGCAGCACTGGAGTGGTCCCAACTGCTGTGCAGGGAAGAAAGGGTGCCCTTAAAGGGGCAGGCATCCCAGAGAAAGCTGTCATGGCAAGGGTGCGGAATGGTCAGGCTGAAGCCATTACTTAAAGTCCTGGCTGGGTAAATAAATTAAACAGCTCCATGCTTGTAAAACAAACTGATTCTTAACTAAGAGAACTATTTACAGCGATGCTGCAACTACAGTAGCATTTTAGCCATGTGCATACAGACTTCTTGATGCCTCCTCCCAGGGCTGGCTTTAGGCCGATTCAGCCGATTCCCCGGAATCGGGCCCTGTGCCTAAGAGGGCCCCGCGCCTTAAGCGCCTTTTAAATTTTTTTTACTTACCCCGGCTGCGGTCTGCTCCGGGGTCTTCCATGGCGCCGCTCCTCTGACCAAAGCGCCAGTGGGAGCGCAGCTGCCCCACAGCCCGGCTTTCCCAGCTGGAGTCCCAGCCGGAGCTCGGCAAGCTGCCCCGCAACCCCGCTGGAGCCCCGGCAAGCCGCCCCGCAGCCCCGCTCTCCCGGCTGGAGCCCCGGCCGGAGCGCAAGCCCTACCCTGCAGCCCTGCTCTCCTGGCTGGGGCTCTGGGCCCTTTAAATAGCCCCCAAAGCCCTGGGATAGCGCGGGGTTCCGAGGGCTATTTAAAGGGCTGGGGCTCCAGCTGCCTCTGCCACCCCGTCCTTTAAATAGCCACCGGAGCCCCCCCGCCCCCATGTATTCTCCAGGGCTCCCGCGGCTATTTAAAAGGTCCGGGGGGGGGTAGAAGCAGGGGAGCCCCAGGCCCTTTAAATAATCCCCAGAGCCCTGGGATAGCAGGAGCCTTGGAGGCTATTTAAAGGGCAGGGGCTCCAGCTGCCTCTGCTGCACCCCCTGCCCTGCCTGCACCAGCCCTGCTCCCCCCGGCCTGCAGCCAGCTCTGCACCCCGTGCCCACAGCCAGCCCCTGCCAAACCCTCTGCCCTGTCTCCAGCCAACCCCTGCCACACACCTCTGTGGCCCTGCTCAAAGCTGGCCAGCCTCACACACAGCCCTGCTCGCACCAGCCCTGCTCGCACCAGCCCTGCACACCCTGCCCGCACTGCCCACACCCAGCCCCGCACCCCCTGCCCTGTCTCCAGCCAAACCCTGCTGCACCCCGCTGCCTGAAGCCAGCCAGTTCCGCACTCCTCTGTATCGAGCCCTCTCAACCCCTGCTGCATCCCCCAGTGGCCCTGCCTGAACCCAGCCCACCCCACACACCCCCGTCTCCAGCCAGCCCTGCACCCCTTGCCCTGCCTGCAGCTAGACCCTACCTCCAGTCAGCCCCTGCCCTGCCTCCAACCAGCCTCATGTCCACTGCTGCCCTGCAGTTCTTTTTTTATTTTTTTTTTCCAGGGGAGAGCGCGAACGCAGTCCCCCACTACCACAAATTATGCAGTCGGGTTTCCTGCATTTGGGGAAATCACAGGGGTCAGCACACCCTGTCATAACCTTAGCCTTGTAGGTGGGAAATTTCCTGTGCTGTGGAGCAATATTTGGCGCCGGGTTGTTAGGGTTGGCTGGCACATGCAGCCCAGCTTTTGCCAAGTCCAGTTCATGTTTTCTCTGTTTTTCCTTCTCTTCATGTTGTTTTTCCATTTCTTTTTGTTGTTTTTCCATTTCTTTTTGTTGTTTTTCCATGTCTCGGCGGTGGGCCGCCTCTTCTTCTTCTTGCTTCCTTCTGTGGGCCAACTCTTCTTCTGCTTGTTTCCTTCGGTAGGCCACCTCTTCTTCTTCTAGTTTTCTTTTGTGTGCTGCCTCTTGGGCTGCCTGTTCTCTTTGGAAGGCTGCCAGTTTCATGCTTTCTTCCTTTTCTTTCATCTCCATCTCTTTTTGTTTTATTTCCAGTTGTCGCCTGTGTTCAGCTTCTTTGATTTGTTCTTCGGCGTCGATTTTTGCCTTAGAAGTCATGGTTCCTGTTTTCTTGTGTTGGGGTGCCCTCCGGTGGTTATCTTCTGAACTGCAGGCTCTGTTCCCTCCTGGAGTCTGCCTAGCAACAGTGCTTTTTTCCTTTTCTCTCTCTAGCTAATGTTCAATGAAGGGAAACCAGAAAAACCACTTTATTTGCATGCATATAAGTGCTGGTACTTGCCTCCTAATGGGAGGGCTATTGCATGACAAAAGACCCTCAACAGTCTGTTAATGGCTTCTCGCTTAACATGCAAGCCACAAACTGCCAGAGAGAGCAGAAAAAAAAATTCTCTCTGGTTCCCTTTTAAAACCAACTGTTTCTCTCTGCTAAAAAGCCCTTAGCAGAGAAAAGAAAAATATAATATTTCTACTGGCTTCTGGATTCTGTCTATATCCCACCGCTGCTACACCATGTCATAACCTTAGTCCCAGATTTGGACCTTAGCGTCCAAAATATGGGGGTTAGCATGAAATCCTCCAAGCTTAGTTACCTGCTTGGACCTGGCACCTGCTGCCACCACCCAAAAAATTAGAGTGTTTTGGGGCACTCTGGTCCCCCTGAAAAACCTTCCCTGGGGACCCCAAGACCCAAATCCCTTGAGTCTCACAACCAAGGGTAATAATCCTTTTTCCCTTCCCCCCTCCAGGTGCTCCTGGAGAGATACACAGACACAAGCTCTGTGAATCCAAACAGAGTGAATCTCCCTCTCTGTTCCCAATCCTGGAAACAAAAAGTACTTTCCTATTCCCCCAGAGGGAATGCAAAATTAGGCTAGCAATCCAACACACAGATCTCCCCTTGACTTCTTCCTCCCACCAATTCCCTGGTGAGTACAGACTCAATTTCCCTGAAGTAAAGAAAAACTCCAACAGGTCTTAAAAGAAAGCTTTATATAAAAAGAAAGAAAAATACATACAAATGTTCTCTCTGTATTAGATGATACAACACAGGGTCAATTGCTTAAAAGAATATTGAATAAACAGCCTTATTCAAAAAGAATACAAATCAAAGCACTCCAGCACTTATATTCATGCAAATACCAAAGAAAAGAAACCATAGAACTTACTATCTGATCTCTTTGTCCTTACACTTAGAAACAGAAGATTAGAAAGTAGAACTACTTCTCCAAAGCTCAGAGAAAGCAGGCAGCCAGAAAAACAAAGACTCAGACACACAATTCCCTCCACCCAAAGTTGAAAAAATCCGGTTTCCTGATTGGTCCTTTGGTCAGGTGCTTCAGGTGAAAGAGACATTAACCCTTAGCTATCTGTTTATGACACACCCGCAGTGCAATGGATGAGCCTCACCCTGGGAAAACCACCTTCGTGATCATGGTATCTCCTCTGCCAGGTAAGTTGCAACCCTGCACACCTGCTTCAATGAGGGGGGCAGGGAGCAGCTGGGACCCACACATGTGCACACCCACAGGGAGTGGCAGGGACCCACACATGTGAAATGGCTGTCATTAATAAGCAATCAACAGCATATATGATGCAATGTACATAATATATAATTGTATTATTTATATAGTTATGGAAAGTAAATAATACATGGAAGAAATAAAAGGCTTTTTTTTTAACACCTTTTTTTTTCTTTTTTATAGTCATCCCTGCCAGGGCCCTGCCGAAAATGTTCGAATTGAGCCCCACACTTCCTAAAGCCGGCCCTGCCTCCTCCAAACTCTTCCCTCCTGCAACCTGTGCTGCTCCCTCCAAGTTCCATGCAGTTTACTAGGCCACCATTGCTTAGGCAAGGGTGGTGTCCTTCTTTTTCTGTTTAAAACATTAGGTCTTACACTTTATACACCATTTAGAGGAAAGGGGGCAGTTAACACTTCTCCAGCTGCTAACGGGTTGTGCCAGCCCCTCCTCTGCTGTAAATCACCATAGATTTATCTAAGCCATTGCTTTAGGCTCTCTACAGTTATTTTTTTTAACATTAAAACATACAAAGAATTTTCTTTCACAGCGCAAACCTTCACTCAACCACGTACTCCAATTACATGAATGTATGCACATAGAGGGCATGATGGATATTTCTGTTTCTGCAGTGCCATTATTTTCTTCAATTAGCAAGATAGGGTTTTTTCCCTTGGACCAAACAAAAAAAAACAAACAAACCTCCCCCCCATATTTTGTTTTAAAAAAATCAAATAGCTGTGAGTTCACTTTGGCCCCCCAGCAGTTTCTGGCAATTACTGCATCCCCATTTTCTGCTTAAAGCAAGGAAGTAAGTCAAGGCAAGAGCATGGGCTGAAATTCATGATATCCTTCACTTATGCTAACACCAGGATGACTCATTAAGAGACAGTTTGAGGACAGACCTTCAGAGGGCTAATAAATCTATGAGCAAGCCAAGTGAGCCTGTAGATGAAGTTTTCATTAAGCTTTTTAGAAGAGTCAACACAATGCCATGGATTGCTTACACACACACACACACACACACACACACACACACACACACATCATGCTGACTGTTAAAGTGACAACCCTGTTTCCATACTGTGGAGTCCTGGGAAGGTGAGATGAAATAGAGAACAACAATTAAAAGGTATGTGACAGGACTGAGTGACCTTCTTATCCCTTCAGAGACCTCTGTGTTCTGTTTTCTGCCAAGGTACCACAAACAACCTTCTTATAGTATTTCCAAGCCCACTGAATCTGCAAAGAACTGATGATCTCCTGCAGGGCCGGCCTTAGGATTTATGGTGCCCTAGGCGAGATTATTAAACTGGTGCCCCTGTGCCTGATCTGCTCTTAGCAACACAAACATAAGCTTACAGTATTGGAAAACTTGCCACATTCACATTGTTAAAACCAGTTTAACTTAATGAAGCACACTGTAATGCTGATGGACTAGCACTAAAGAAGCAGCACTATAGAAAAAATTCTGATATGACAGAATGATGCAAATAATATTTTTTTTTAAATTTATCAAAATTTTATTGGAAATTTATATGAAAAGGTATTGAAACAAAGATTTGTTTTTAATTAAAAGCAATCTTTCTGGCTTTTTTGGCTGCAAAATCAGTAATAATGTCATCGTATGACAAAGACAAAGTCGTGTCTTGTTCGATTGCAAGAATAGCAAGACCAGTTAAGCGTTCCTGACTCATGGTAGAGCGGAGATAGTTTTTAATGAGCTTTAGTTTTGAGAAACTCCGTTCTCCTGATGCTACTGTTACAGGAATTGTCAGTAGAATACGAGTGGCAATATACACATTAGGATATATGTCAACAAGTTTGCGGGTATGAATAAACTGTACAATGTCCATCACCGATTTTGCATGTGGCAACATTGATGACAGTGTACTCACTTCTTCCTACAGTTCAAGTCCATTTAAATCAAAACTATCACCGTGCTTCAGGAGGCTCTCTAGGTTCTTGCACTTTGTCATTAGTAGCTCTTGTTTTCCTATTTCGTTGAATTTAGTTATGTCATACAAAAATCCAAACTGTTCATGGTGTACTTGCAAGGTATTAAACCTTTCATCAACAGCAGATACTGCTTTATCCATCACAACATTAAAAAATTCAACCTCAAATTTATTTTCTGGATCGTCTATGGGAATGATCTGCTGTACAGATTCTTCACAAAGAAGTGTCCCTGGCCTTTTAAACTCATATTAACTATGTATTTACTTTATGAAAGTTGGAGAAAACATTGTGAAAACGTAAAACATTGGCTGCCCAACTTCTGGGCTGGCAAAAGTTATACTGACTCAAAGGGAAAAAAAAAAGCAGGAGAATCTTAGTACAACATATGGTCACTTTATACCAGGGGTCGGCAACCTTTCAGAAGTGGTGTGCCAAGTTCACTGTAATTTAAGGTTTCTCGTGCCAGTAATACATTTTAATGTTTGTAGAAGTGTCACAGAGTCACCGGGCGATGCTCTGGAACTGCTCCCCACAAAGCCAGTCAGGACTTTGGGGAGCCTCCTGTCCCTTGGAGCAGACCTGTTCAGGGCAAGAAGCTCACACGTCTTCACCTCCTGGGTCTCTCCTTGGAGCATTCAGCATCCTCTGCCCCTCCGTGCACTTCCCACAGCGAGCCCGCCTCAGTGGGGTCCTGGGGAAGCCACCGGGTCCTGCACACCCACTTTGCAGTCAGATGTGACTCTTAGCCAGCCAGTAAAACAGAGGTTTATTTGATGACAGGAACAGGTCTAAAACAGAGCTTGTAGATACAGCGAACCAGACCCCTCGGCCGGGTCCATTCTGGGGGGCAGTGAACCAGACCTCCCACGTCTGCACTTCACTCCTCGACCCCAGCCAGCTCCAGACTAACAACCCCTCCCAGCCCCTCCTCAACCTCTTTCCCAGGCCAGGAGGTCACCTGATCCCTTTGTCTCCAACACCTTCAGCTGGCACCTTTGTAGAGAAGGGGCCCAGGCCATCAGTTGCTAGGAGACAGAGTGCCAGGCATTTAGGTGCACTGTCCCTTTGCTCTTCAGCAATCATATGCCCTTATCCCACCACCTAGATACTTAAGAACTGCATAGGGGACACTGAGGCACCAACACAGTATTCAGAGGAAACATCAAGAACATTCCCAATTCATCACAAGAAGGTTTCTCTCTATGTCTATATTATATAAATAAACTATTGTTATTATCTGAGGTCTTGGCCACCGGTCCTGCTCTGGCCACTGCCAGCTGAGTAAATGAAACCCCAAACTGGCAGCGGGCTGGTGGCTGGAACCCTAGACAAGGATCCCAGGCCCTGCTCAGCCCGCTGCTGGTCTGGGGTTCTGACCATCAACTCCTGCCAGCCAGGATCCTGGCCGCCAACCCCCCCTCAGCCCGCTACCACCCTGGGATTCTGCTCACCCAGGCTGGCAGGAGGTGGAGTGGGGCTGGCGGCTGAGCTCCTGACTGGCAAGGGGCCGGCAGCCGGAACCTCGGAGTAGCAGTAGGCTGAGTGCTGCTGGCACCCCAGACTGGCAGCAGACTGAGCCACTCAACCCTCCACCGGCCCTGCTCAGCCCGCCACAAGCCCACTCAGCCCGCTGCCGGCTGAGTGAATGGAACCCCAGGCTGACAACAGGTTGAGTGGTTCAGCTGGCCTGCTCAGTCCACTGCCAGCCTGGGGTTCCTTGAGGGTCCCCAGGCCAGCAACAGGTGCTGAATGGGGCCGATGGCTGGTATCCCAGCTGGCAATAGGGCAGCAGCCGGAACCCCAGAGCAGAGATGGGCTGAGCCGCTCAGCCTGCTGCTGCATACCATCAAAAATCAGCTCACCTGCCACCTTTGACACATGTGCCGTAGGTTGCCGACCCCTGCTTTATACACTAGTAAGAAGATGAGCATATTACAGTTGTTGGAGGGTTCTTATCAGGAGTAACAGGCTATATGAAAGTCAGTCAACATTTTTTGTTTCTCTGATGAAAACTGGCCCACTCCCTGCCTTTAACCAAACCTGTCACTAATAATTGTCAACAACTTAATTTTCTGTTTTTGGCTAAGATATTGATTTTTTTTTTTTTAAATATTGAAATTGGATTCAGGATTGTTAGCAAGAATTTTTGGCAAACAAAGTTGTTAAATGACAATCTAAATGGCAACACAGTACTGCTTTCATGCTTGGCTCACCCCCCAGCCTGCTGGTCCAACAGCTGCAATAGACCCCAAAATCCACCTCTTGGGGTGCAGAGTGGCAACAGAAGCAGCAAACCCTCAGGTGCAATCACACGCCAATGGGCACCACCACCAGCCTTACGGACCATGGTGAAGTTAGCACAGCATCTGATCTCAGACAGGTCACCCATGGAGCCACAGCAGCTCATCTTGCCCTGTGCAGCTCCCCCCGGATGAGATGGATCGCTGGCAGCTGCCAGCCCGGGGAGAGGCGCTTCCCAGCTAGGGTGGCCAGATCCAGATGTCCTGACTTTATAGGGCGAGTCCTGATATTTGGGGCTTTGTCTTATATAGGCACCAATTACCCCCACCTAGAGTGACCAGACAGCAAGTGTGAAAAATCAGGACAGGCAGTGGGGGCGGGGGGAGAGGGGGTAAAAGGAGCCTATATAAGAAAAAGACCCCAAAATTGGGACTGTCCCTATAAAATAGGGATATCTGCTCACCCCACTCCAAGTTCTGATTTTTCACACATCTGGCTAACCCCAGCCAAGCCCTGTGTGACATTCCAATCCTGGCTCGCTGCCCAGGAAGTGAGTTACTTTCACTTTCATTCCTCAGCAGGCAGCCAGCCAGCCCTCCCCCATCTACCCCCAGCACCTCACCCAACCCAGCCCTGACGGAGGGGAGGGAGGAGAGAGAGAGGGGTGCTCCTGGGGAGGAGGGAGAAAGGAGGAGGTGCTCCATGGGGCAGGGGAGAGAAGAATGGATGTTATGGGGGACAACAAAGAATACTGGTTCCAGAGCCACAGAGCCTGCCTCACCTCACCTCAGCCGGGGGGAAAGAGTCACACTCACAGGTGAGCTCCTATCCCAACCCCCACCCCCTCCCCTTTCCAGAGACCCCAGCAGCCAATCCCATCCCTCAGACTGCTGCATTCGGCTCTCTCTAGGACTGAGCAGCCCTGCTTCTACACTGTCTGGGCTGCCTGCAGCCTGGTGCCCCCAGGGAGAATGAGGCCCTACGCGGCTGCCTATTCTGCCTATGCCTAAGGACAGCCCTGATCTCCTGGAGATTTCCAGCTGCAGCATGACGACTGCTTCTCACTTCTAAGAAGAAACATCTTGATGATTGTGGCTTGTCAGTGGTTTGGGTCATATAATCAAGAGCAGGGCTGCTGGGCAGCTGAAAATGGGTAGTGTTAATGTCTTACATAAATTCTGTATAAAGGGGTATTCTGTTGCTTGGGTGATTCAAACACCAGCCCCACAAGCTCCTGGTTGATTTATTCCTGTTTTATTCTTGTTCTGATTCTTCTTTCCCTGTCCATCCTGCATCTCTGCTTTGTAGGGATGACTAAAAAGAAGATATTGTGTACAAGTTTGGTAGTTGCCATTGACCCAAAGAGAACCTAAGTGACATAAGGACAGGATGGAACAAAAAGGACTATTCTGAATCTCTCCCTGTTGGAGGAACAGATTCAGAGCATGCTAGTCTTCATTTCTTGGGAGCAGGATGTCTCTGGGAAAATGCAGATGACAAATAGGGTGACCAGATTCCCTGATTTTATAGAAACAGATCTGATATTTGGGGCTTTGTCTTATATAGTCACCTGTTACCCCCCCACCCATCCTGATTTTCACAGTTGCTATCTGGTCACCTTAATGACAAATCCCAAGTGGAAATGCATGGGAACTGGGGGAAAGTATTTTCAACTGAGGGGAACAAACTTCCAGAGATCAGGTGAATTCAGTCTGATTATCTTTAGCAAAACCTTCCTCTTCAGGAACAACAAGGAGTCTGGTGGCACCTTAAAGACTAACAGATTTATTTGAGATTTATTCCTCTTCAAGAATGACACTCCTAACACCTCCCCCAAAAAAAACAACCCCCCCAAAAAACTTTAACCAACAAATCAACCTGACCACCAAAACAAGCATCACAAAACAAAAATACCCCAAGCAGAAGTTCTACCCTGAAAATGAAATGTCAGAAACATCATGAAAGTCACTAACGATTTCGCTATTCCTATTCATTTTACACAGAAGCCACTTAGATACTACGGTAATGCGTAGGTATATAAAACCCTAAGATACACACGACAGTCTCCAACACAAGATTTACAAGGGGTGGCAAGCTGCCTGGCACTGGAGGACATATTGGATATGTCCTATATATGCATATTGAATATGCTTACTGCCTATATAATTTTAACCATTTACTGGATATTGGTGGAGCAGAAAATGCAAACTTAGAACCAGAGATAGTAGCCTCGGACATCTGGGCCACGCACACACTAGAATTTTTCTTATGTAACCCTTCTGCCCCCTTAGTTGGCAGCAACAAGGGCCAGGTTCAGTATCCAGGGGTTCCGTTTTGATAACACCATGCATAACCGGCTCGAGCCCCCACCCAGTGACCTGGGACACTTACATACCACACCCCCCTGGGCGCCTCTAGGAGGCAATACGCAAGCACTGAGTCCGAGTGTTGCAAAATCCTTTTAATAAAGGAAGGAAACAATGCAGCATCCCATTGGAGAAACACCACAAACAGGATTATAACACAAACCATAAGCAAAAACCCACCTCCAAGTACTTTTGGCAATGTCCTTTCCCCCTTAGGGTATTAAGCCCAATCACCCCAAAGTCCAACAACCCAAAAGTCTGTGGTCAGTGCCACCCCAAAATTCAAAAATTTATCTGCAGAGTTTTACACCCCCCCCACCAGTCTGGGTGGAAATGGGGGGGGGGAGTCCACACACGTGGGCCAGGGCCAACTGCTCCTCCTCTCCGTGGAGTTCTGCTGCAGCCTTCACAACAGCCAGCTCCACTACACCAGCTGTGCCACTCCTCCAGCCCTCCCTGCAAACTGCTTCACTCTGCTCACTGTTCTGTGGGCTGCTCCAACATGCTGCAAACTGCTCCGCTCTGCCAGCCACTTAACAATAGGTCTTCAGGATCCCGACTAGTTAACACAGCACTCAGTGATCTCAGCTCTTAGTAGGGGAGCCCTAGTGCTGGTGCACCATTGGCCCAACATGAATTCTGCTCAGCAGTCTCTAGATAGACTCCTAATGGAATCAAAATTAGCTCTGCTCTTTTACAGTAGAGAGAGACAGCATGCAATTGGTGTTCCAGGCCCTCAAAAGGGACCCATACTATCAAGTACACACACCAGTCCCCAACCTTTCTCCATTCACTGGGTATTGGAACCCATGTCCCTTGTTTAGCAAGTATCACTTAAGTTATATTGAGACATCTCTGTCATAAAGCAGTCTCGTAGTTCCTCATTCACATAATCAGGTGACACCACTTTATTTATCCTGCCCCAATAACAAAGAAATTGGGGATCCCAGAGCTGTCAAAATAACCATCCCAGGCTGCCTTGGGCTATGCTGGGCGCGCCCATGCAAATACCTGAGATTTCACACTTCCTGAAATTCTTTCCACACTTCCCATAATTGACCACCAGATGTCAGGGTAGAGCGCAGCCTGACTCTGCTTACATCTATAGGGTATTTTCAGTGGTGGCACAACTGGAAATACTGCAGTTGACTGGGTTGAGGTGTTCTTACCTCTGACCCATGCCCTGAACAGCAGTAAAAATGCCTGCATCCGTATTAGTGTTTCCATTGGTAAAGTGTGTTACTCATTGAGAATAAATGGTAAGAAAAATTATAGTGTGAACAAGACCTTGGTAAAGTAACACATCAATGTGGGTGGCAAACTAAAAGCCCTGGAAAAAATTGCCCAGACCAAAAATTTAAAAATATTAGGAGTCACTGTGAAAGCTACCATATTAATTGACTAAGTAATGTACAATGTCAGATGTATCTGAATCTAGAAGCTGAAACTGAATTCTGCATACCAAGCCAGAAGAACTGCATACACCAGAAATGCGATTGTGACACATGCACTAGCTAAAAGATGATTCTGGTAACTGCAATGGAAAAAAAATAATCTAGAAGTAGACATGTGACTAGTAAAAAGAGATGGCTTTGTTTCTTTTGTTTTGCATCTTTAAATTTTTAATATACCCTGTGCTCTCTCACTCGGGCTTTTATTATTGTCACTGGCTCCTGGGTGATCTTTAGAGGAGCCCACCTTAGTGTGTCCTTGGTCAGGGTACTTCTTGGACCCTCATCTCTAATTAATTCTAGTGGTTCACTTCAGTCTCTTGGCTGTGTTTGTGGAGGCAGGGATATCACCCCCTTTGTTATCCAGGTAGGGTTGCCAACTTTCTGATTGTAGAAAATGAAACACTCTTGCCCTGCCCCCTACCCCAGCCCTTCCCTGACACCTTGTCCACCCCTTCTCCAAGGTCCTGCCCTCACTCACTCCATCCCCCCTCCCTCCATTGCTCGCTCTCCCCCACCCTCACTCACTCATTCATTTTCACCAGGCTGGGGCAGGGAGTTGGGGTGCGGAAGAGGATGCGGGCTCTGGGCTGGGGCCGGGGATAAGGGGTTTGGGGTGCAAGAGGGGGCTCTGGGCTGGGAGGGGTGGAGCTGAGGGATTCAGAGTGTGGGAGGCGGCTCTGGGCTGGGGCAGAGGGATGTGGTGCAGTGAGGTAGAGCTTGTGTGGGACTGGTGATGAGGGGTTTGGAGTGCAGGAGGGGGATTTGGGCTGGGGCCAAAGGGTTCAGAGTGTGGTTGGGGGTATGGGCTCTGGGAGAGAGTTTAGGTGTGGGAGGGGGCTCACGGCTGGGGCAGGGGGTTGGGGTGTGTGAGGGAGCTCAGTGCTCAGGCAGGGGGTTGGGGTGTAGAATGTGGTGTGGACTCCAGGAGGGAGTTTGATTGTGGGAGGGGGCTCAAGGCTAGGTGGGGCAGAGGGTTGGGGTGCAGGAGGGGGGCATCGCTTACCTCAGGCAGCTCCCAGAAGGGGCCAGCATGTCCCTCTGAGTCCTATGTGGCGGCACAGCCAGGCAGCTCCACACACTGCCCTGTCTGCAGGTGCTGCCCCCTCAGCTCAGAGACCCCTGGCTGTCCTTGCACCTAGAAGCAGGAGAGTCATGCTGGCCACTTCCGGGAGCCACATGGAGCCAAGGCAGTCAGGCTGGTCAAGCTGCTTGCCTGTGAACAGGCGAGGCTCTCCTCCCCGTTCTGTCTATGCTCAGTATGGCCTTTGTAGCATTACAGTTCTTTCCTGTTGTTTTCCCTAATGTATAATAAAAATCATGCATAGAAAAAACATATGTTTTTCCTTGCACAAGGGCAATAATAACAGCATAGAAATGAACTCTTGACATTTCTGAATCTGAGCCCAATTGCGGAAATTGAGGAGAAACAAAGCTATAGTGATTAAACCAGCTTTTATCAGGAGAGAAACTAACATTGCACTCTTACACCAAAATCATGAGAAAACATTAAAAGCAACATGATGACAAAAGGCTGGACTCTAGTAATGGATGAGACTTGAGATAGTGTGTTTGGTTAGTTTAATTGTGCATGGTAGAAGAATGTCAGGTACATTTTAAAATATACTGCAGTGTTCTATAATTGTACCGCTGTAGGTTATTCCCTAATATTTAATAGAATGGTTTGTCTTAGCAGAAAATAGAATGTTTAATCATCTAAAGCATCACCACTTCTCTGCTGGGAATAGAGCTCGGTAAAATATTCATGTTATGTTCACAGCGTACAAACAGAGAAGTTAGATAAAGCATAGAATGTTTTTGCTTGAAGGCTGTAGTGTAACACTATTTTATTTCTTAGAATTGAGAATAATAACATCCAAGAATCCAGAACAGAGAGACACAAAGCAGACATCTCCCTAAAGCACATAGGCACAACTCACCCCATTTTACCGTAGGCTGGCTGGCTGCAAATTAAATGTGTTAGGCCCAGATAGAACATTTCTCTGTGGAGCCCCCTAGCCTGCAAGCAGGGCCAGGAAAGTCCTCTGGAATTTAAAATGACAGCCTGTAGTTTTAAATAGTTTTCAGTATACCACAATTCAGAGCAATTTTTTAAGAAGTATAAAGGACATGAGGATGTAGGGGATGCAGATCAAAAATCATGAATCAGACCTCCAAAATCATGAGATTGGTCCCCCAAAATCATTTGATTAAACCAAAATTAAAACCCAACTCTTTTTTAGTCTGTCTGTTGACTTTTTAACTCCTCTCTATTCCCGTGCCAATGTGTGTGTGATAATTTCTGGTTGAAAAGTCAAGCTTCACTGAACACAGAAATACATGCTTCTCCCTGCTCCAGTGAAGACACTACTTATTCTTTCCTCACCCCTAAGACAGGGGATCTGCCACCCATTTCCCATTACTATCTTGACCCAGCAGCAATGCATCTTTGTTTCCTGCTGCCCTGGGGCCTTCTCTACCTGGGAGCTAGCAGCACCACTTCCCTGTTTCCCCTTCTCCCTTGCCCGGGAAATTCTCCTCTGCCTGGGTCCAGCAGCACCATTTCCCCAGCTCCCCACTTCCCACTGCCCCAGTACCCTCTCTCTGCTCTACGCCATATATGAAAGCAGGGCTTGGGGCAGGTCAGGTCTGTGTCCTCAGCACTAAGGCTCTGCCTGCATGTCCTGTCCCAGGAGCAGGCACCAAAATCCCCTGGCTTGCAATCAGGTCATGAGAGCTGACAATAGAGTGACCAAAGAGTAAGTGTGAAAAATCGGGACAGAGGGTTGGGGGTAATAGAAGCCCATATTAAAAAAAAGCCCCAAATATCAGGACTGTCCCTATAAAATTGGGACATCTGGTCACCCCAGCTGACAATGTTGCACACTGTCCTCCGCTGGCTGCTCAGAGGGGATGCCCCTAACACTCCATCATACCCACACCGGGTGCATTACCACATGATCCCTCCATTTTGCACCCATCACTATCCTCTATACCCTCAGCATCCCTCCTCATTCTCCCCCACCCATCTTTCACAGGGTGTCTGCAGCTGCTCAGTCCCTGTGTCTTGCCCAGCCCCCTGAACCACAGAGTGGCAGCCAGTTTTCCTATAGGCCTGGCTTCAGTCTCCCTGATAACAGTGGGAAGTGACAGCCAACTTTATTAAGGGCACTTCCACATGCAGATCAACTGTAGAGACATGGCAGCCATCTTGCTGGCTTCAGCCCATTGGCAGTAGTAGATTCCTTTGAGGATCTGGGCCTCAGAGCCAGTGTGGAGAGGGGACTGACGGGGGGGAGCTGAGCCAGCTACTGATGGCAGCCTCTTGTCTGTCTGTTCAGAGAACAATCCCCAGTGGCAGGGTGTTGCAGCTGCCACCACATCCTTCTTGAACTTCAGGGGAGAGGCAGGGCAATTCACTCTTTCCTTGACACCTCCCTTCATACCAGGTGGTGGAATTGGAGAAACACATTGCAGCCCCACATGGACAGATGGAGGAGAGGAAAGGTGTTTCCCCTGTCCCTCTCAACCAAAAAGTTATGCCCATTCACTCAGACCGAGGGTATGTCTACATCTACAATTTTGCAGCACTGGTTGTTACAGCTGTATTAGTACAGCTGTATAGGGCCAGCGCTGCAGAGTGGCCACACTTACAGCAACCAGCGCTGCAAGTGGTGTTAGATGTGGCCACACTGCAGCGCTGTTGGGCGGCTTCAAGGGAGGTTCGGGGAACGCGAGAGCAAACCGGGGAAGGAGACCTGCTTCCCCGCGGTTTGCTCTCGCGTTCCCCGAACCCTCAAGCAAGCAGGTCTCCTTCCCCGCGGTTTGCTCTCGCGTTCCCCGAACCCCCCTGCAAACCGCGGGGAAGGAGACCTGCTTGCTCGGGGGTTCGGGGAACGCGAGAGCAAACCGGGGAAGGAGACCTGCTTGCACGGGGGTTCGGGGAACGCGAGAGCAAACCAGGGAAGGAGACCTGCTTCTCTGCGGTTTGCTCTCGCGTTCCCCGAACCCCCCTGCAAACCGCGGGGAAGGAGACCTGCTTGCTCGGGGGTTCGGGGAACGCGAGAGCAAACCGGGGAAGGAGACCTGCTTGCACGGGGGTTCGGGGAACGCGAGAGCAAACCAGGGAAGGAGACCTGCTTCCCCGCGGTTTGCTCTCGTGTTCCCCGAACCCCCCTGCAAACCGCGGGGAAGGAGACCTGCTTGCTCGGGGGTTCGGGGAACGCGAGAGCAAACCGGGGAAGGAGACCTGCTTGCACAGGGGTTCGGGGAACGCGAGAGCAAACCGCGGGGAAGCAGGTCTCCTTCCCCGGTTTGCTCTCGCGTTCCCCGAACCCCCGAGCAAGCAGGTCTCCTTCCCCGCGGTTTGCACGGGGGTTTGGGGAACGCGAGAGCAAACCGGGGAAGGAGACCTGCTTCCCCGCGGTTTGCTCTCGCGTTCCCCGAACCCCCCTGCAAACCACAGGGAAGGAGACCCGCTTGGGGGGGGGATTCGGGGAACACCGGAGCAAACCGCGGGGAAGGAGACCTGCTTGATTACCAGAGAGGCTTCCTCAGGTATGCTGGGATACCTGCTTATTCCACGGAGGTCAAGAAAAGCGCTGGTAAGTGTCTACACTTGATTACCAGCGCTGGATCACCAGCGCTGGATCCTCTACACCCGAGACAAAACGGGAGTACGGCCAGCGCTGCAAACAGGGAGTTGCAGCGCTGGTGATGCCCTGCAGATGTGTACACCTCCTAAGTTGCAGCGCTGTAACTCCCTCACCAGCGCTGCAACTTTGTGATGTAGACAAGCCCCCAGTGAGATGCCTTAAGTGCTCTGCCCAAGGCTCCCATTCATTTGAGCTGCAACAGTGGCACTTCCGTCACTCCTCACCCACATTTTTTACCAGTGCAGCATCCTCTATCTTTAAAGTATTTTTTTTCCTGGTCTATTTTCAACCTCTCCATCAGGGTCTGTCTTTTACTAGGTGATGACTGCTATGTGTCCTCTCCCGTCTGCACTTCTCAGTATTGCACATTCTTTATGCCTGGGAGAAACAAATACAGAGGGCATATTAACATTGGCTGTGTCTTTTATACCTTCCTGCTGGGGGTAGCGGCAAAGAGACCAAGACATTTTTCAATTCTTACTACTGACTAGGGTTGCCAACCCTTCAGGATTGTCCTGGAATCTCCAGGAATTAAAGATTATATCATGTGATGAAACCTCCAGGAATATGTCCAACCAAATTGGCAACCCAACTACTGACTAAAACCAGGAGGAGAGTGTGTCATCTGCCTGTCGAACAGAAAAATTTGACTTTTTTGTCAAAAAACATGGTTTTTCAGCTGGATTTTTTTGTTTCTCAGATGAAATTTTTCAGTTTGGGGCCAAAAACATTCAGCACATACTTTTCACAAAAAAAATTCACTTTGCTGAACCCCCCCAACCAAAAAAAAAAAAAAAAAAGTTGACAGAAACTTTTTGACCAGCCCTACTAGTGACTTAGAAGAGACTCCTGCCTGAACCCTTCCCTGCACAGTGCCGTAAGAGTTTTATGCTCGTCAGAATGTGGTTGGGCTCCAAAGGCCTGGACACATTTAGATAAACAGCTGTACAAATGAGCTTTACCAAACCTTTTACATTTTAAATGTTTCTATGACTAGTATGTGTGTGAAATCTATCAGTGTCACAGGAAATACATAACACCCTCGTGAAATTAAAATACATAGATTTTTAGAACAAAGTACATGCCCCTTTAATAATATGAGTGACTTTGAAAATCATGAAAGCAAGAAATACATTGGATGTGCTAGTGCAGGTATTCTTTCACGCAGGCACTACCCTATCAGCTGCTCTACACAGCTCTGCCAATTCATGTCATTGCCACAACACAGCTGCTGCTTTTCCTGTCTTGAATGGGCCTCTTCTGAGCAGGAATGATCAATTATGACAAATTGTGTTGTGGTTTTATTATTCAAACACCCACTAAAGACAAGCATTTTCACCAGTAACTTGCTAAAAGCATAGCAAGACACCTAACACTACAATAACTGAGGCATTCAAGGAAGAAATTCGATTGAAGGGCTGGCTTATGCAGTATCAGTGACAACCATGTGGCTGTCAAATGTCACAGCAGGGAGAGGGACAGAAAAATAATAGCCAACATAAACTGCCTAAGTCATCCACAAATCTCTTCGGTGCAATGAAGTAGGTAGATTCTTGTCTGAGCACTCTATTTACAAAAACATTGATTTTCTTTCTACAGTGCAGGTAAGGAATGATAGATAGAGACGCTGCTTCCAGTATGAATGAGAGATGCATATATTGATGTGAACAATCTTTCAAGACAGCGCACAGATTTATTGATATGATTAATCAATATGGCAGCCTAGAAGCATCCAGGATTTCCTAAAATTCATAGTAGTTCCTACTGTGAAGGGTCACTTTGTCTAGATGCCAAAGGGCTGGGAAATTCTGAGTTACTGATAATGTGTGTTGTTTGCTTGCTGATAGTCTGAAAACATATTGCTGTGTAACATTCTGTCTGTCTAACAATGAGAGCATTTCAGGTTACTCCTGTTGGAGTCAAAGAAAAGCTTTTAGGAATAATACTTTTGACTGTATATTTATTATGTTGTTCTAACATCCACCATCAGCTTAAAGACTTCCACTTTATTCAGTTACTGATTAATTGATCTTCACTTCAGTTTGTCAAAGACCTCTATATTCTAATTATAGGTATTTGCATTACGTTCCTAATGTACTGTCACAACCCCAAATTTACTCTTTTCCCACCATTCCAGTTACAAAATCAATGTGTGTAAAGGGGCAGGGGGAAAGTTCAGACAAGACCCAGAATGGACAATCCTTAGAATTATGGCACATTCTGAGGTGTGTGGTCTGTTATGAAAATCCTGCAATGGAGTGAGATAGAAATGGGCAGCCCACTCCCTGAAAAGATTTTCTCTTTGCTATTGGGCATAGCAGCAATTTTATTTTGCCAGTTCTTTCTTCCCTCAAAGACAGAAGAGGAGGGGATCAGTCTGGCCAGTCACCCTTCAAAAAGTGTTAAGAGTAGGGATAAAGCTGGCCAGCCACCCCCTAGAGCTACCACAAGAGCAGGATGGTAACAGGAAGCCATTGTCACTCCATGCATCTGAAGAAGTGGGTTTTTTACCCACAAAAGTTTATGCCCAAATAAATCTGTCAGTCTTTAAGATGCCACTGGACTCCTCGTTGTTTTTGAGGATGTCATGAGCACTCTCCTACTCCATAAGCAAGCAAAAGGCAAGGAACAGTCCAAGGCTTCTGGAAGATGGTGTGCTGACTTTTGGCTTTGAGAGAACCCATATGAAACTTTAGGTTTACCTGGCTTTCAACAAATACCACACAAAACTTGGTGCAATTGGCTGAGTTTTGCTTTTAGTTTTGAGGGGAAACATTCAGGGTTGGCCCTAGACCAAATGGCTCCCCAGGTGAGAAGCGTCTTCGGCACCTTCCCCCTCCATTTGTCAAACTTTTGAATATCTTATTTTTTATTGCATTTGTAGCTTATTTCTCAACTTCGATGCACAATTTGCACGTATGATTTATCCTTAGCATGCAAATTTATCATCTTATATGACAGGATCTGTAAATCTGTATTTATTCATTCTAACAACAAAAACAGCACCCCAAGCCCAGCACTCAGGTCACCTGTGTCACCTGCCCCAAAATCCGGCTCTGGATACATTTGTACCTGAAACTCAATGGGGTTCAAACCCATGAAACCAAAAGGGATAGCGATGGTTTATCAACCCCTTGTGAACCAATGTTGCAGAGTTTCACATAACTTGGCTGCTTAGGCAGCTGCTTTGATTCAGTCAAAATGGAAAGAAAAGCTAAAGTTGCTTGACAAAAATAGCTCAAGTCTACAACTGCTGTGAAGAACTATCCCAGAACCTATTATCTTGTCCCAGCTGCCTTCATGTGTACCTCAGTGAGTTTGTGTTGCTTCATAATGGAGTCAGAAGAACACTGTTGACAAAAGCAGTACAGTAATGAGTTTAGTAGCACTCAGTTATCATTTTGCTTTTATTTGTACTGATTGTCTGGAGGAAAGTTTCTTGAAAATCCAAGATGGGCCATCGCTGGGTTCAGAGTGGCTGCTAGCGGCAATACAAAGTGTTGAAAATAATAGACATGGACGACCCAATTGAATACAACAGTAATGTAGATGTGAGGCTTCTACCCCTTTAAGTTGTGCCATTTACAAATTATGAAGTTCCAATGTCTCTATATTATTGCTTACAGGGGTGCTTTACTGGTTCACTTAATCTCTGTAAATACTACCCCATTCTAGCTTCTCTGTAGGCAGCCATTAAACCAGCTTCCTGTTCCAGGTTTGAATGCAAGAAGTGATGGAATGGATAAGACAGAGTCTGTCTGGGCAAAAATCACATTGGGAAAGAAAGGTACTAGAGCCTCCCCTGAGATAGTGCTTGGGGTGCGCTACAGATGGCCGGGATCTGATCTGGATATGGATAGAGACCTCTTTAATGTTTTTAATGAAGTAAACACTAATGGGAACTGTGTGTCATGGGAGACTTTAACCTCCCAGATATAGACTGGAGGACAAGTGCTAGTAATAATAATAGGGCTCAGATTTTTCTGGATGTGATAGCTGATGGATTTCTTCACCAAGTAGTTGAAGAACCAACAAGAGGGGAATACCATTTTAGATTTGGTTTTGGTGAGTAGTGAGGATCTCATAGAAGAAATGGTTGTAGGGGACAACCTTGGCTCGAGTGATCATGAGCTAATTCAGTTCAAACTAGATAGAAGGATAAACAAAA
Organism: Gopherus flavomarginatus; assembly: GCF_025201925.1. Classification (NCBI taxonomy): domain Eukaryota; kingdom Metazoa; phylum Chordata; order Testudines; family Testudinidae; genus Gopherus; species Gopherus flavomarginatus. The sequence goes on along the minus strand of NC_066617.1, from coordinate 197,196,346 downwards.
ATAGATCTGGGACTAGGGTTTTTTATTTCAAAAGGGCTAACTTTAAAGAATTAAGGAAATTAGTTAGGGAAGTAGATTGGACTGAAGAACTTGTGGATCTAAAGGCGAAGGAGGCCTGAAGTCAAAGTTGCAGAAACTATCAGAAGCCTGCATCCCAAGAAAGGGGAAAAAACTCATAGGCAGGAGTTGTAGACCAAGCTAGATGAGCAAGCATCTCAGAGAGGTGATTAAGAAAAAGCAGAAAGCCTACAAGGAGTGGAAGATGGGCATGATTAGCAAGGAAAGCTACCTTATTGAGGTCAGAACATGTAGGGATGAAGTGAGAAAGGCTAAAAGCCATGTAGAGTTGGACCTTGCAAAGGGAATTAAAACCAATAGTAAAAGGTTCTATAGCCATATAAACAAGAAGAAAACAAAGAAAGAAGAAGTGGGACTGCTAAACACTGAGAATGGAATGGAGGTTAAAGATAATCTAGGCATGGCCCAATATCTAAATAAATACTTTGCCTCAGTCTTTAATAAGGCTAATGAGGAGCTTAGGGATGATGGAAGGATGACAAATGGGAATGAGGATATGAAGGTAGATATTACCACATCCAAAGTAGAAGCCAAACTCGAACAGCTTAATGGGAAAAAATCAAAGGGCACAGATAATCTTCATCCAAGAATATTAAAGGAACTGGCACATGAAATTGCAAGCCCATTAGCAAGAATTTTTAATGAATCGGTTAACTCAGGGGTTCCACCGGACGACTGGAAAATTGCTAACATAGTTCCTATTTTTAAGTAAGGGAAAAAAAGTGATCCAAGTAACTATAGACCTGTTAGTTTGACATCTGTAGTATTGGGAAAAAATATGAAGTAGTTAAGGACATTGATGTCAATGGTAATTGGGACAAAATACAACATGGTTTTACAAAAGGTAGATTGTGCCAAACCAACCTGATCTCCTTCTTTGAGAAGTGACAGATATTTTAGACAAAGGAAATGCAATGGATCTAATTTACCTCAATTTCAGTAAGGCATTTGACACGGTTCCACACGGGGAATTATTAATTAAATTGGAAAAGATGGGGATCAATATGAAAATTGAAAGGTGGATAAGGAACTGGTTAAAGGGGAGACTACAACGGGTTGTACTGAAAGGTGAACTGTCAGGCTGGAAGGAGTTTACTAGTGGAGTTCCTCAGGGGCCAGTTTTGGGACCAATCTTATTTAACCTTTTTATTACTGACCTTGGCACAAAACGCGGGAATGTGCTAATAAAGTTTGTGGATGACACAAAGCTGTTAGGTATTGCTAATACAGAGAAGGACCAGGATATCATACAGGAAGATCTAGATGACCTTGTAAACTGGAGTAATAGTAATAGGATGAAATTTAATAGTGAAAAGTGCAAGGTCATGCATTTAGGGATTAATAACAAGAATTTTAGTTATAAATTGGGGACGCATCAGTTGGAAGTAACAGAGGAGGAGAAGGACCTCGGAGTATTGGTTGATCACAGGATGACTATGAGCCGCCAATGTGATATGGCCGTTAAAAAAGCTAATGCGTTTTTAGGATGCATCAGGCGAGGTATTTCCAGCAAAGATAAGGAGATGTTAGTACCGTTATATAAGGCACTGGTGAGACCTCATCAGGAATACTGTGTGCAGTTCTGGTCTATTAGTCTATAAGTGGCTGCTGCTGAATTATAGGCTCTGCCAGCTTCAGACAAACACTGTCTGACAACTAAAAATTCACTTTTAGGAAAAGGGAGAAGTCTTCAAGTTACTGTAAGTTGGACTGCAGTGCAAGGGGTCCTTCAAGATGACAGGTACTCGGCCTATTGCTGATACACAAATACTGGCATCCCATACTAATCTAGTACATGAAGAAGAAGTAGCAAAGCCATTTTGATGGGTCTGGACAGCTGGGTAGGCCAATCTGATCCTTTAGTTACCGGAGCCCAACCTCATGTTTACTAGACTAGAAGGAAATGCCATATATTGTTCAGGAGACGTGGGCAGAGGTATACAATGGGGCTGGCTGGAAAACAATATTTCTGTTTTGCCAAAAATTGAGGTGTCAGAATTTGTTTTCATCCCATTTCAGAATGAAAATGAGACCTTTTGAATTTTGGGGTTTTGCAGAAGAGTCACCCCGCCTCCAAGGAAGCCAATAGTCTAGCGAGGGCATTCCATGGGATGTGGGAGATCCAGGTGCCAGTCTCTGCTCCAAATTAAGGACTTCATACTCCCCTGTTGCAGTGAGTGCCCAAACCACTAAGTTATAGTGTCTCTCTCTTGCTGGCCCAAAGAATATTTCATTATTTATACCAAGTGGAGCAGCTCCGACAGGAAAGTTTGACTTTACAGCCAGGTAGTTAGGACACTTACCTGAGATGTGGGAGGGTTAAGTCCCTGCTCTGTGTGAGTCAGAGCAGGGCTCTCTCTCTCACACACCCTCCCCCCACAGTTTTGATAAATCAACATTTTCTGTCCAAAAAGTTTTGTCAAAAAATTCCTGATAGCTCTAGTATAGAGCTAATAGGAAAATGAAATAAACAGGGTAGGATTAAAATTAACACACATGTATGATTCTCTGTAGGCTGCAGTTCTGTTAAAAAACTAAGCCTAACTATTAAGCAGAGAGCAAGCCTGGCATAGGTTTGTCAGTCAGGGGTATGAAATAAAAATCACACTCCTGAGTACAGCAGCATCCCCAGCTGGGACTACCCCCAGCATAGACTCAGCTATGTCAGTGAAAGAATGCTTCCATCAACATAGCTAACTTGGTCCAGGGAGGTGTATCAGCATAGGCTGCATCTATACAATGGGATTATGGAGGCATAACCATGCCATGCCCACGTATCTGTGCCAGTATAGTCTCCATGGAGAAGACACCAGCCTAAGGAAAACTTTGAATATCATGATGTTTGGTTTGCTGAAAATCAGTGTTGCCAAAGTTGAAGACTACCTCACCAAAAGCATGGCATCTGAAATACTCACTAAGATGTATTATCCCAACTCTTAACATTAATAACAAACACTTTGCAGTTACACACCCCTTGTCATCTGAGGATCAGAGCCATTTACAGACATTAATTATGTGTCACAACTTCTCTGTAGTGTAAGTGCTGTCCTCATTTTAGGAATGGGGGAAAAGAGACACAGAGCAGTTAAATGACTTGCCCAAGATGGCATGGTGAGTGAGAGAAGAGAAACTACTAGATCAGGTAGTCAAAGAGTCAAGGTTCTTCTCCACGCTTCACAAGACTGATTTCCCTATGTTTTTTATGGGTTCTATTTTCTTAACATTAAAACACTAACTAGTGTGGCAGCATAATGAAGGTTTATTCTTTTCAAAACCTGCTTTTGAAGCCCGTGGTAAAAGGACAGGGTCTTTTAAAATAGCCCAGTCAGGGGATTTTTAGTAAGCACAAGCAAACAGGCATTTTGCAACTGACATTTTAATGTTTTTATCCAAGTTATTGACACTGCAATTTTCTTTTTAATCTTCTTTGGATTTATACTTTTCTTTAAGGAGAAACACTCCCAGATGCATAGGATTTCTATTTATATCTAGAAGAGCTATTAGAGAAAAAGCCATGTGGGAAAAGTAAGTGTCTATTTGGTAAATAGAAGGAGGTAAAGATTTGTAACAGACAGTGCACACAGATCCTATAGCTTTCTATATTTTTCTGTATTGCTTCAGCTGAAGTGCTTCAAGCACAGCACGGAAAGTGTCACAGCAAATCAATATCCCCAAAAGGAAAGCATTGTTGATGTGACTCCGTACGATGCATGAAAAGATGGAAAGCACTTCTAACTGTTCTCTGCTGATGCTTTTTGTCTGTATTAATGCAGCTGTTTTCCACTCTCCCTTAGGAAAGAGAGAAAAGTGTCAGTATTTGAATCTTACTCCATGTAACCACCCTTGCCCTAAGCCTGCTCAAACCACAGAAACCATTGCAAAACATATTAGGCACTGGATGTAGTAGATTAGTGCAGTCTGTGTGTAGACAGGTAAGAAAGAAAAGCCATTCTCATATACTTGTGAGGGAGATGGGGAGAGAATGGCCAGAGAATGATACAGACATACTTAATTGAGTCATACCATTATAGTCATCACTCTCACACACTTTCTGTATGACTTTGGACACGTCATGTCCAACAGCCACTGAAGTTAATGGGTGTCTTTCCACTCAATAGACATTGGGTCTGGTCCTTAATCTCAAGGCCTCAGTTCTTCAGTTGTAAAATGGAGAGGATTCTTCTCTAGGGGAAATGCTAGGGTAACCATGAGACATTCCTGGTGCACGAGGACTGGAGAAAGTTCAGATGCTGCAGTGATGAGTAGCATAGAAAAGCCTACACTATACATACATAAATAAAGGAGTGAAGATGATGGATGATGTCAAGGTTGAAGCTGAGGATAACACATTCCTTTTATAGGTGAGAGTTGAGCAGCAGTGGTATGATGCAAGGGTCTCTACCCATTCCCAGGTTACAATGTGTGTTACAGCCAGAGAATGCTCTGGACCACGATGTAGTAATTGTTAACAATAAAAAAAATGACACTGGGAACTTCCATTGTGTAGTGTCATGACTCCACCCCTGCTTAGGGTGTTAGTAGCAAGCATACAAGATCAGACTGGTCAGGACCCACCACCTTTCCTCATTGAGCTCACTGGGATCTCTTCACTCCCTGTCTCACTACATTGCTTCCAGGTGGAATGGATTAACAAGAGAGAACATGCAGGCTTTACTCATCCAAGCACAGGACTCTGTTGCAGAGGTGGGTTGGTAAGGCTAGCTCCAAAAAGCCATGATGGACTGACACTAACAAGAGCCATTTGCTTGGGTTATGGCTCCCAAAGTATTGAGTTCCAGGATTAACAACCCAATAAACTGAACAGGGAGGTTCATACCTCTCAGAGCTATTTTTTCAGGCAGTCTGCAAACTCAGGCAGTGTCTGTTACAGTCAAGTAACTTTTTCATTTTCACATTTGCACATCCATGAAGACTCAGAAGCCCAGAGTTAATCTACCCAAGCATGTCTATCATTCCACAATCAAAAAAAAGTCCCTTTAACAGAGAATATTGCCAATTAGCCAGTTAAATTCTCATCCCATTAATGTCCATGGGATTTTTACCAGTGATTTCACTTGGCTGTTTTTCTTGATATCCTATTTCTTTTTTGCTTTTCTTATATTATGTTATGATTAAGCAGCCTACATGCTGAGGCTCAGGATTTTAATCTCCTTACTATTGACTTGACAGGTTTTTTTTCACTAGTTTCCCTTTTTAAAAAAAAATCTCCTTTGGGAATTTTAATGGCATAATGCTAGTTTAGCTTCTCTGAATGTGATATATCAACACATATAGGTATTTGAATTTACTCATTATTACTACTTTATTAGGAGTTAATTTTCTGTGATCCCCTCTCAACAGTGTGCAGCCTTTTCTTGATTGAAAGGCAAGTTGTATAACCCTGCTAGTATATTTGCATTCTTAGGGCTTGGGTTATGACCTATTGGTTTCAATGTAGCCCTCTCTTTCTAGGCACACTGCACCACCTCTGTTTGACCAATCTATAAATTCTGTTACTGTGCTCATCCTTACCCTACAGCATGAGCAAACCACCTTTTTGTGAGGTTGGCCCAATGCTAATGCAATGCAAAATTTGTCTAGCAAACATCAGTTTGAACATACAGCTGAGATGCCCCTCTTCGAAGAGGAATCACATCACTCTCCAATAAGTGCTGTACATAGGCACCATGCATTCACAGGTGCAAGATTTTAGAGTCTATATTTAGAGGAAGGGCTCTTTCATGTCAGTGTACTGCTTTGCAGATGAATTTAAGGAAAGAGTTACAAATCCAGACCACTTGGCATTACCTCTCACATGCTTCACCCTCTAGCCTTCACAGACAAACCCTTTCATCAGCTATGTCAATTTGTAATTCATATTATAGAGCTAGGTTCCAAAACTTACCATCCTTTGCTGAATTGCTTTATGCAAACTAATCACATTGCCTTTGTTTCAAAGTCATAAAAGTTACTCTCTCTTTGTCACTGGTGACAGCTGGTGTAAACTGGGATAGAGTCCTTCATGTCAACAGAGCTACACTGAATTCCACCAGCTGCAGATCTGGTCTTCAGGTTTACACACTTACCAGTAGGATCATATGCTTTACATTCTTTTACAATTTCCCAGCCTCCTGTTTTATTCAGCAGAGTTCTCTTCCCTCTATTACTGTCAGACTTCTATGAAGCCTGTTTTATTATAATGACAAAGACCTACACATAAAACCTCAACAGATCTGTATGTAGCTTTGATTTAAATGGCATCGTGCTAGTGAGGTCAGAGCTCAGTTCTTCCCACACAGCCTTGATGACTTGATGCTCTGTTTTCTTGTTTAAAGAATAGAACATGCTGTTAAAGAGTTTGTTAATACCGGGTTGCCTCAATGAACAGCTGGAAAGTATCAGATTCACTTGCCATAAAAAGTTTTAGAATGGGTAAACTCTTTGAACTTTAAAATCTGGAATGAATACAGTTAAAAGAATACAGTTCCATTTAAAAAGTTAATTGAAAGTAACGTGGGGAAGTTAGAGATGGAAATGACCTATTAGAATAGATCATTGTCACCATTAGACCTTCATTTGCAAATCTAATGCCTGCAATAGATTTTCTAGTGTTCTGCCTGGTCTTGTTTTAAAAGTTCCTTCAGCAGACTATTCCACAGCCTGATATGTTCTAAAGTATTTTCATAAACAACACTTGGTACTTGGAAGTAACATACAGTTACTCCTGGAGGAATTCTGCACCACTGCGTGTGCACAGAATTTGTTCCCCACAGATTTCTTTGCTTCCCTGCAAAAAAATAACTTTCTGATGGGGAAGCAAAGGGAAACCACAAGAGCAATCATGCAACCCTCCCCAGCAGTATGTTTAGGTGCCCAGGGCAGCTGGCAGAGAGGTAAATCACTGTGGGGCAGGAGACTGGACTAAGGAAGACCAGGCTGGTGGTTCCTACCCTGCGCTGAGCTCAGCTGGTTGTCTGGGCTGAGGAGGACAGGACCTCCTCTTCTCCTGCATGGCACCTGGGGCCGGGTCAGACCCATGTCCAGATTTCTCCCCCAGCTTCAGGAAGCTCTGCAAACTCCCCCACCCCGCTTCCTGCATCCATCACTCCTCAGCTGCAGGGGGAGGGATCCCTGTACAGGGAGCTGCTCCCACATCCACCCAACCCCCATGCATTCAGATTCTTTCATACCGAGATCCTCCCATCAAGCCTCATCCCCCTGGTCTCAGAACCCCCCCGATGAGCCCTATTGCCCCTGCAACTGGACCACCCCAACAAGCCACCCGCACCGAGATCCCCACCCCACTGAGCCCCAACCAGTTGCATCTGCGTTCCCAACCCACTGAGCCCCTCACACCCAGACCCCCCCCCCGCCAAGCTATATCCCCCCACACCCAGACCCCCGTCCCTCACTGCTGAGCCCCAACCACCTTCACCTGGACTGGAACAACTGAAGACTATCAGCATTTATGTTTCTCCCCTTACCACAAAGAAGATTAATCCCAGTTCTGATGAAATCCCAGATATATACTACAAGATTGCAGCTTTCTGGGATCCGAACCCAGTCTGATCCTCAATGACTTCGAAAGAGCTACACTGATTTACATTTGACCTAATTTTTTAGAACTCTAAATTGTTTAAAAATAAATTTATAAAAGAAAGTCAGAAAGCTACAATAAAGTTCAATTTTAGGATAACTTTTCCAAGAAAGGGTAGAACATAGTGAGCCTAATTCTGATCTCACTTAATTACATAGGTGTAAATTAAGAGCAAGTCCACTGTAATCATAAAGGATAAACACAAGTGTAAACTTGGACTGAAGTCACAGGGTGGTTGGCCCTTGGATACTCTTTTTGGTCCTCCTAGAGGCCCCTATTACAATGTCATTTTAGAAAAGCAAGGGCTTTTGTTAGGAACTGCTGTCAGCCAACCCTCACCCTGGCATTGTCCATAGTCTCTTCCAGTCTCTTGCCCCTGACTCTCTTAGGGGAACCCCCACTCCTGGGCAAGTTCACTTGACTCACTCCCAGGGTCCTTTCTGGGTTTAATTACCTGCAGTCCTTGGCACTGCTCCTCAGGACCAGCTACAGAGCACTGACAGAGAGCAGCCATGCAGAGCCCTTGTCAGGGCTGCAGTGTCAGTCTGCCATAAACAAGAGGGGTGGGAGGAAGGAAAGGCTAGTCACTGCCTCAGGCTGAGCTTCCCTAGCAGCATCTCCTTTTGGGCAAATTTCCCGCCCTGCTCTGTGGCCAGCTTCACCTTTTTAAGCTCCCCTTCTCCAGGTACAGCATACTCTGCCTGTAGACCTAATTGGCACTGCCCGAGTGCAGGCATGCAGGTTAGACTTGCTATTAGTGGGATGGGAGCATGTCCCCTGACACGCACCAAGACTGCTGCAGCCGAATTTACTAGGTGATTCAACACATTTATATAATTATTTCTGCTTCTAGTTACCAATATATCTATTCTCATACAAGAACCTAATGTACTGCAAAAGATCACAGCACAAATCAGGATTATATTTCTTTCTGGAAGATATTGCTACAAAATGAATGACCTTGGACAATTTTGGAACGTGCATATAAGCAGGAAATATCTGCTATCAAATTGCTCTTTGGAGAGAAAGTGTATGCACTTCATTTCTGAATATGTGCAAGGAGACTGAAGAAATCCTTCTCCAAGTGGAGGATAGGTAAAATAATCCCAGGAGACTTAAATCAGTATGAAAAAAAATCCATTTTTTTCGGGGCAAGGAAGGCTTTCAGTAATGCTTATGGAAATTTTAATATGAAAATCTTGTTAGGTGCCTTTCGGGAAAAGAAGCTGTACAAGCTCTTACTTGCTAATGCCTGTGATATTTGCTACTCTCTAATCTATTATTGATTTGCTGAACAGACATGTTTTTGACAGAAGAATTTGTAATTAGGAATGGGGTCTGATCTACACTATAGACCTATATCGGTTTAACTATGTCACTCAGGGGTGTGAAAAATCCATACACCTGAGCAACGTAGTTATGCCAACCTAATACCCTATTTAGACAGTGCTATGTCAGCAGGAGAGCTTCTCCCATCAACATAGCTACTGCCTTTCAGGTAGATGGATTAACTATGCCGATGGGACAGCTCTCTCCTGTCAGCTTAGATTGTCTTCATTAAAGAGCTACAGCAGCACAACTGCATTGGTGCAGCTGTATCGATGCAGCATTTTAAGTGTAGATTTGCCCTCAGTTTGGCAACTAGAGTGTTGCAGGAGTGGCAAACATTTGGACTCTCTCAGTGACTATGGGTATATCTACACTGCACCTGGAACTATATCTCCCAGCTCAGCTTGCTAGCTACGCACACTGGCATTGATTGAGCTAGCATGCTAAAAATAGAAATGTAGCTGCAGCAGCCTGGGTGGGCTAGTCCAGGACCTTTGGTAAGTATTCAGGTGGCTAGCCCCTGCCACCACGCCCACTGCCATGACTACCCTTCTCTTTTTAGTGTGCTACCCCTCGGTCAGAGGTTGTGCGGGTATGTCGAGCTGAGCTGGAAATTAAACCTCCAAGTCCAGTAAAGACATATCTGTTGGGGTTCCCTGAGACCTCTTCCCCAAAAATTCAGTCCAACTCCAGTTTTGTCACTCAGGTTCCTTTATATGGCATAGAGTAAAGCTATGTTGAGTTGATCAGACTCAAGAATAGGGGGTGGGTATAGGGCATACCACACATCCAAGGATACATTGCCAAGCTCTTCCTTTACATGTATTTACATATCACATTGATTACATATTTTGGGATTGGCTTGGTTACTTTGCCTAAACCACTCCTTGTACAGCATGCTCTGCCCATTCACTGTCCATGTCCGACTTACTCTTTACCTTATCTTTAGGTTCCCTATTTATCTCATTCATTGTAGCTGGTTCCCTGAGTGTTCCCCCTTTTCTTAACTAGTACAGACATTCTGTCTCTTAGCTTACTGCACCATTTACCCATTTTAATTAGCACAGATTTTCAGCCTGCTGATCTATTTACTGCCCTAATGCTGTCTCCCAAGAAATGAGGCCTCCCTTTATGTCCAATTACTCATCTCAAGCCAGACCTACAATGTCCTATGGTAAATTTTGTGAAATGTTCCGTCATCTCCTCAGTTCAGCATCATCAACATCCAGGTTTAAAAAACCTTTTATTTAAATGACATCTGAAAACAGTTATTCTTTCTGGTTACTTACTGTGAGTACATGAAACATAGCTTCATCTCCTAACATTTTTTTAATTACAGACACTCCCCGAATTATGTAAATCTGATGAACACAAATCTGAGCTTATGGAAAAAGTTTCATATGCTTTTTTTTTTTTTCCATAATGGTTAGAGATACGTTTCCGACTTATGCAAAATTTGAGTTACGCAATGTGTTCCAGAACGGAACGCTTGTGTAATTCGGGAAGCGTTTGTACAAAAAATGTTGGTGCACGGTTGTTATCAATTATTAGAATTATAATACTGCTGAGAGGTCTAAATCAGAATTGTGACCCCATTGTGCTAAGTGCTGTACAAACATACAAAAAGATCAAGTCGCCTCTCAAGACTCTGATCCTGCGGAAGTTTATGTACATATTTAACATTAAGCACTTGAATTCAAAGGTCTATTCACATGCATATGTGTTTGCAGGAGTCAAGCTTAAGATAAATTATGTACCATGAGTAGGGGGAGAGAGAGAAAAATTGCTCCATATGGTCACTTCACGCTTTTTGTGCATTAATTGTTATCTAGATCAGACTAGGAAAGACTCTCAGCTTCTTGGGTCAGGGAGATATTATACATTACGTGCTATGCAGGATGAATCCCACTGTTGGTACTCAGCTAGTAATAGTCAACAATAGCTAGTAAAGGGACAGGGAGAACAGAGGACATGAACACTTCCATTGATAAAGTAACCATTTGGGCTGGGCTGGCCAAAGAAGCCTAACAGCTCTCCGTTCCAACTGAATTTCAATGGGCAAAGGAGGAGAAATCACTCTCTCTCTCACGTTTTTTTAACTAGGGAAAAAAGGAAATGTCCCCCTCCATCCCAGAAATTAAACTTTAAAAAAAACATTTTGAAAAGCAAAATAATTAATGAATATTTTTGAATGAAACAAAATTTCCATTTCTTTTGGTATTTTTCACAAAATGTACTTATCTTCTTTAGATGAGCTCTGCTACTGAAGAGAGACTTTAAATATGTCCCTCCACATCTCTTGTTTATAATTCTTTTGCCTGCCTGGTTTCATCCCACCTTCTTTCCTATAACAGATCATGGAGTTTCACTTCCTGTGTTACCTTCTGTGTCTTTTTTTCCTTTCTTCACTCTTATCACTTTCCTTCCCTACATTGTGTTCTCAAAATCCTTCCTGATATTTTCTCTCTCTTCTTCTCTCATGTCTACTTCCAAAATCTCTTCCCCCTTTTTGTCAATACTGTTACCCCTTTTGGTCTGAGGGGTTAGGCAGTTTTGGGGTGAGGGGCTTGTGAGATGTTTCCGTTATGAGGAGAAATTGATGTCGTCAGATATTTCTATGCAAACCTGTTTATTTACAAAACAATGAACATAAAGCCCTGTTTCCTGGAGCACAGTAGGAACCAAAACACCAGGAGACAGTTACTTTGTTCAGAGTTCCAAGCCTATTTCCCTCCATCTCTCTGCCCCAAAAGCTCACCCTCTAAGCTTTTTCTCAGTGATACTACAAAATGCTTGTCTGGTGCTTTCTATGTACCTTCTCTGTGCAGTACAGTGTTGTTTTTGCTGCTTCTCTTACACACACATGCAGACACAGCTCCAAGCAAGGCAGTTAAACTGACCTAACCTCCGGTGTAGACAGGGAGAATTCTTCCATTGACCTAGCTACCACCTCTTCGTGCAGCTTTGCCTCTTCAGCATTTCAAGTGTAGACAAGACTTAAACCTACTAGTCAATGAGTGATAGGAAACAACCCAATGAAAAGCCAATCCTCACCACATCCCAGCTCTTGGAAAAAGAGAAAGGTGTTGGAATTCCCACTAGGATGCTATTCTTGGATCCTGCTTTGAGGAGATGATGGGGGGGACTCCATCTTTCATATCATCCCCAGATTCATAGGTCCCTGATAAATTTTCAGCACTCCCCACCGGCTACTGGAGAGAAATCGTGTTCTCCCATCTCACCCCAGAGCATCCTGGGTGGCACAGGAGTAGGTAGGAGAGAGTCAGACTCCATTTGGACGTGAATAGCTTCAATGCACACTTCTGAGGCCTGGTCTACACTACGCGTTTAAACCGATTTTACCAGCGTTAAACCGGTTTAACGCTGCACTTGTCCACACAACGAGGCCCTTTATATCGATATAAAGGGCCCTTTAAACTGGTTTCTGTACTCCTCCCCGACGAGAGGAGTAGCGCTGAAATCGGTATTATCATATCGGATTAGGGTTAGTGTGACCGCAAATCGACGGTACTGGCCTCCGGGCGGTACCCCACATTGCACCATTGTGACCGCTCTGGACAGCAATCTGAACTTGGATGCAGTGGCCAGGTAGACAGGAAAAGCCCCGCAAACTTTTGAATTTCATTTACTGTTTGCCCAGCGTGGAGCTCTGATCAGCATGGGTGGCGATGCAGTCCCAAATCCAAAAAGAGCTCCAGCATGGATCTTACGGGAGATACTGGATCTGACCGCTGTATGGGGAGACAAATCTGTTCTATCAGAGCTCCGTTACAGAAGACGAAATGCCGAAGTATTTGAAAAAAATCTCCAGGCTATGATATAGAGTCCACAGCACAGTGCTATGTGACAAGCGTAACGGAAAGCCAAAGAATCAAATGGACGCTCATGGAGGGAGGGAGGGGGTACCGAGGACTCCAGCTATCCCACAGTCCCCAGCAGTCTCCGAAAATCATTTGCATTCTTGGCTGAGCTCCCAATGCCTGTAGGGTCAAACTCATTGTCCGGGGTGGTTCAGGGTATAGCTCGTTAATTTACCCCCTCCCCCCCCGTGAAAGAAAAGGGAAAAAAAATCGTTTCTTGACTTTTTTCAATGTCACCTTATGTCTACTGCATGCTGCTGGTAGATGTGATGCTGCGGCAGTGAACAGCAATATCCTCTCCTCTCCCCTCCCCGGGGAGCAGACAGTACAATATGACTGCCCAGTGGTTGGGGGTGCCTAAAAGCCCCCTCAGGAGAGGAGGTGGAGGTGAGCTGGGTTGGGGGGCACGCGGGGAAGGCGCACAGGGGAACAGCTCCCTGCCCTAGCTCACCTCCGCTCTGCCTCCTCCTCTGAGCACACAGCCCAGCTCTAAGTCTCCTCCAATCAGTGCCACAAGCCTGGGCGGGGAGAAGAATTAGAGCAGTGCCAACGTGCTCAGTGGAGGAGGCGGAGCTGAGGTGAGCTGGGGCGGGCTACTCAGGCAGGTTTAGTTTCTGCAGGAGGTCTCCCCAGGCAGGGTTAGCTGCCGGGGTAGGGGGTAAGTATCCCCAGGCAGGGTTAGCTGCCGGGGGAAGGGGGGGAAGTCTCCCCAGGCAGGGTTAGTTGCCATGGGGGGATGGGGGGGGAAGAGGGGTTAGCCCTCACGGTGGGGGGGGGTAGGTGCTGCGGGGGGGCTCCCCAGGTGGGGTGCTGAGTTAGCTGCCGTGGTGGGGGGGTGGGGTTAGCTGGGGGGGGCGGTGCAAGGTGGAAGTTTTGCCTAGGGCACGAAACTTCCTTGCACCGGCCCTGCTCATCTGGCAAATGCAGCAGGATACAGCTTCAGGTATCTTACTGGTGCAAGAGAGTCTCTCTGCCCCACTCCCTCTTTCTCCAAATGATTGACATAGGGTTTAGTGATTCCTCTGCTCCACCCCAAAGGGATACTCTTGTCCAGTTATTAATTCCAGCATATTGGTATAGGTCATTAGGGACCAATGACTCGACACCTTGGTCTAAGAGTTATGTCAAAGGTTCCAGGCTAGGATGGATGTGTTATATTTCGATTAACTACTAACCACAAACAAGTAACTGATTCAGAGCAATCTGGATTGCTTGGTAAAATGGATTCAAGCAAACAATGTATGTTTTAAAGTAGCTAAATGTAAATGTATATGTCTAAGAGTAAAGAATGTAGGCCATAATTACAGGATGAAGGACTCTACCCTGGGAAGCAGTGACTCTGAAAAAGATTTTGTGGTTGTGGTAGACAATCAGCTGAACATGAGCTCCCAGTGTGATGCTGTGTTTTACCTCTGCATTTGGCTCTGGTGTGACCACTACTGGAATATGGTGACCAATTCTGGTGCCCACAATTCAAGAAGGATGTTAATAAATTTAGAGAAGATTCAGAGACGAGCCACAAGAACGATTAGAAGATTAGAAAACCTGCCTTATAGTGAAACTCATAGAGTTCAATCTATTTAGCGCAACAAAGATAAGACTCATAGACTCATAGGTCAGAAGGGACCAATCTGATCATCTAGTCTGACCTCCTGCACAAGGCAGGCCACAGAACCCCACCCATCCAATTTTATAACAACCCCTATCCCAGGACCGAGTTATTGAAATCCTCAAAAATGGTTTGAAGACCTCAAGCTGCAGAGAAACCACCAGCAAGCGACCCGTGCCCCACGCTGCAGGGGAAGGCGAAAAACCTCCAGGGCACCTGCCAATCCGCCCTGGAGGAAAATTCCTTCCCGACCCCAAATATGGCGATCAGCTAAACCCTGAGCATGTGGGCAAGAGTCACCAGCCAGCACCCAAGAAGGAATTCTCTGCAGCAACTCAGTACCCATCCCATCCAACATCTCCCCGCAGACCATTGAGCAGACCTGTCTGGTGGTAATTCAAGATCAATTGCCCAAATTAATGATCCTATCATAACATCCCCTCCATATACTTATCAAGCTTTGTCTTAAAGCCAGGAAAGTCTTTTGCCCCTACTACTTCCCTCGGAAGGCTATTCCAGAACTTCACTCCCCTAATGGTCAGAAACCTTCGTCTAATTTCAAGTCTAAACTTCCTAATATCCAGTTTATACCCATTCGTCCTCGTGCCTACATTAGTACTAAACTTAAATAATTCCTCTCCCTCCCTAACGTTAACCCCCTTGATATATTTATATAGAGCGAGCATATCCCCCCTCAGCCTTCTTTTGGCCAGGCTAAACAAGCCAAGCTCTTTGAGTCTCCTTTCATAAGGCAGTTTTTCCATTCCTCGGATCATCCTTGTAGCCCGTCTCTGAACCTGTTCCAGTTTGAATTCATTAAGATTAAGGGGTAACTTGATTACAGTCTAAGTATCTGCATGGGGAAATAATATTTAATAATGGGCTCTTCAGTCTAGCAAAGAAACAGATAATCCAATAGATGGAGGGTAAAACTAGACAAATTCAGATTAGAAAAGAGGTATACATTTTTAACGATGAGAGTAATTACCCATTGAAACAATTTACCAAGTGTCCTGATGGATTCTTCATCACTGGCAATTTTAAAATCAAGATTGGATGTTTTTCTAAAAGATCTGCTCTAGGAATCATTTGGGGGAAATTCTGTGGCCTGTGAGGTCAGACTAGACTATCACAATGGTCACTTCTGATCTTGGAACCTATGGCTCTAGAAAACAGGATGCAATAAGTTGTCACGTGATAAGGAATTGTTAAGAGCTTCTTCTTTAGGCCCCAGACAAAAATGTCTTGATTGTGTTAAAATGAGTAAAAGCAGATCCTTGAATACGTCATGAGAACGTTTAAATATAATTCACGACAATGAGTTAACTATAGCACTGGGAAAAGTCTCAGAAGCGGGTAGCAGTTTGGACAAGTGTATAGCCTTTATCCTAGTAACTCACTGCCTACATACAAAAATCTGCTTTTAGCATCTCTTAGCAGTGCTAATTTTTGTTATACATTTGGCCACCTAAAATCACTTGGGCCTAAATCCAGATATGTCCCGTGTTTCTTACAACTACATCAGTTAAACTGAGTTTTACATTTGGAAGTTTTCTTCATAACCATATGGGCTGGCAATTTACATATTTTTAAACATGAAAGCTTACAATATTCAGAAGTTGCTCGCACTTAGCCAGCAAACTTCCTACTCTCTACAGATCAGGCAAGCACTGAAACCCTGGACACACTTATTAAGCGTTAGATTGTCTCTGAAATGGATCTGCCACTGAGAATGAAAGCCCAAGAGAGAGAGATACTAAACTTTAATAAAGAAGAGTATTCTAGTTTTATTAAAACTCTTCACTGAAGGCCTGAGGAGACAGACGGGAAACATACTGCAGGGCTGATCTCTTCCCTCCTACATTTATATGATCAGGGAGACAAGCATTCTTATCTCAGAGGAGTGTTTTTCCCTATTCCGAGTTTCTTCTGAAGGCAGGAGAAACCTAAAATATTTGCTTGTGGGCACCATCTTCAATCATGCATGGAAGTTGGGTTGCACTTGTGAGTCCTGATTATTTAGAGCCCCACATAGTGCCGCAGGGTGGCAGGAATGCAGTATGGCATTTTACCATTGAGGTGAATGTGAACACAGCAAAATACTGGTCTGTTTTGTGTGGTTTGTTGTCTTTTTGTCTTGCCTGGATGGCTGATGGTAGTGGCCACATACTTCTTCCTCAACTGGAGTGGTCAAATTTTTCCCCAAAAGCACACGTGTAAGTACTTTCCTGAATTGGGGCCCATAGCTACAGGGCGACACTCCTTCGTACCTTGTGTGTGTGAGAATATAGATATAGCCAAGGTGGACAAATCCCATTAAAACTTATTCCCTTTTCACGTGGACTCGATCTCATGTTTCTGCCCAAAACAGCCCGCTTCCAAAAGTATCAACCTGAAGTTTTAAGAGAAATAATCCCTATGCCCCTCAATAAAACAAAAAGAAGGGTAGTGTTTCCACGTGGTGAAGGTGTAGCACTTTCCTGCTAACCTCTATACAGTGCTCTTGGGAGCAGGCAATATAATGGAGTTTACAGGGATTATGCTCCCAACAGTGCTCAGAGAGCAACATGCCTGTAAAATTTCCAATCTGATCCAAAGCATTTCATAAATTACTCTCCCACAAAGAGATGTGATATAAAGACCATGAACAGCCAGGTTAGACAGTGGCCAGGTGGATTACATGGTCACTTTAAAATAGGTAGGGCTAATGTATTATTTACTGACTAATAGAGAGCTACTGTCATACATCATGGCTCTTAACAATAATTTTTTAAAAATCCTGAAAAACAATGAAAACAGAGAGGGAATCCTTCAATTTGTATTGATAACAATTAATAATCTGGGCTAAATTACTGTCCCACAGCAGATTGTCCCATCAAAGTCTGAGCAAGAGTATGCTATAACACAAAATAAAGATATATTATAGTGGAAGCCACAGGCACCATTTTAGATATAGACTGAGTACACTTTTTAATTCTCACTCCTTGCGTTCAGTTTCTTTAACTCACCGTCGAGATGGAAATTTTCATATGTATGTGGCTTATTAGCACTAAAACATATAATACAAAAGAGAAAACTATCAACATTTTTGATCAGATTTTTGCTTTCAAAAAGTGTCAAGACGTATCCATAGATAACTCCTTGATGCTATGCAGGATAAAAGAAAAAGTGGGATCCAAGCAGTGGGAAAGTGGATCCTGAGAGGCTTTCTTAGAATGAAAATGCTGAAGAGCTCAGAAAAAGTTCAGTGGCTGATAGGGGAAAATATGTTGAATGCAAAATTTCAATTAATAGTACA
The DNA here is from genome assembly GCF_025201925.1 of Gopherus flavomarginatus. Classification (NCBI taxonomy): domain Eukaryota; kingdom Metazoa; phylum Chordata; order Testudines; family Testudinidae; genus Gopherus; species Gopherus flavomarginatus. Next base: position 197,178,554 of record NC_066617.1, on the reverse strand, counting down.
ATTTTAACTGGATTAGAGCTCACTGCCTTAAAAATACAAGACAGAAATGATATTGCAGCAAACGGTGCTGGTTGTAATCCATAAAATAAGCTTAAATCAAAAGCTCTTCATTGCCAGACCTGTGAAGTATTATGTGATTCAGATCAAACAGCAAGTGAACAGCACTCCATGGAAATAAGTTTTTTGTTTGGTCCCCTTCACTTTTGATGTTCAGATAATTAACCTTGCTATCTTCTACTGCTCTGGGACATTCAGCTTTGAGTCTAATTTGTGTATCTGTTGAGTACTACTCGAATCTCAGAGGCTCCACTCGGCCCCGGCCCCGCCTCCGCCGATCCCCCGGCGCCTCAGCACGCCGCGTGCAGGATCAGCCCGGGACAGAGCTACAGCAGCGTGGCTCGGGCAGGGTCTGAGCTCCCCCCCGCTCAAAGCTGTGCGGTAAGGGGGCGGGGCTGCGAGCTCCGGTCCCATGCTGCTGCAGCGCTGTAGGGCAGCTCGTAGACGCGGCGCATTGAGGCTCCGGGGGAGGGGGGAGGCAGGGGTAAGCGGCATGGGAAGGGGGCTGGGCCGGCGGAGGGTGTTGGATGGATAAGGGGCAGTCAGGGAAGGGTGGGGGGGGCAGAGGTTGGGGGGACAGTCAGGGGATGCGAAATGGGGGGGGGTTGGATCATGGGCGTTCCGGGGGGTCTGTCAGGACTCGACGTGGGCATGGATAGGGGTCGGGGAAGTCAGGGGACAGGGGAGGATTCGTGGGAGGTGGGGTCCTGGGGTGGTGGTTGTGGGGGCGGTAAGGGGACAAGGAGCAAGATGGGTCAGGGATTCTGAGTGGGGCAGTCAGGGGCAGGAAGTGGGTGGGGGTCAGATGGGGGCAGGGCCAGGCTGTTTGGGAAGGCAAAGCCTTTGAGGCTTGCAGACAGCTATTTAACACAAAGAACCAAGCTGTTATCTTTTCCCTTAGGGGTACCATCCCTTTCACTTCTATAGTCTATATTTAATTTCAGTGCCATAGGGAGATTCACGTCAGGGGAGGGTAGCTTCATGTAAAATTAGCCACTTTAGATTAACAGTGATAAAGCCAAAAGAGCCATGGGGGAGGGATCACATGAGAAGAGTAACATCCTACACCACCTACCTTCTTCCCTGCTTTTCCAAGGGAGACTCTCCTCCCCTGCTTTTCCAGAGGGGCTCATTCAGTGGTTCTCAAATGTTTGTACTGGTGACCCCTTTCACATAGCAAACCTCTGAGTGTGACACCCCCACTTATAAATTAAAAATACTTTTTTATATATTTAACACTATTATAAATGCTGGAGGCAAAGTGGGGTTTGAGGTGGAGGCTGACAACTCGTGACCCCCAGTAATAACCTCGTGATCCCTGAGGGGTCCTGACCCCCAGTTTGAAAACCCCTGAGTTAATTTAATTTTAGCATCCTGTGTCCATTCACATGCATGTGCTATTTTGAGCATTTCAGTTTTCACAACAGAGGCTCATCCCAGACTCTGGAACAAGCTCAAATGCACAGTTCGTGGAGTATGTCCATAAGCTGTAGTAAAGACAAACACACAGTAACTGTCTCCAGTTTGTGAGGGACTCCATGGAGCCAGTCTTTAGGAAACAGATAAATTCATGGAGGTTAAGTCCATTAGTGGCTATTAGTCAGGATAGGTAAGGAATGGTGGCCCTAGCCTCTGTTTGTCAGAGAGTGGAGATGGATGGCAGGAGAGAGATCACTTGATCATTACCTGTTAGGTTCACTCCCTCTGGAGCACCTGGCATTGGCCACTGTTGGTAGACAGGATACTAGGCTGGATGGACCTTTGGTCTGACCCAGTACAGACATTCTTATGTTATGTTCTAACCTAAATGAACACAAAATTATGGAGACATATGAGTCAAGGAAGCCAGAGTATCAGAAACCTGGAAAAATCTGTGAGTGGATGGGCTCAGGCGTTTGGTCACAAGCTGAGGTCAGGGGCGACTCTAGGTATTTTGCTGCCTCAAGCACGGCAGGCAGGCTGCCTTCGGCGGCTTGCCTGCCGAAGGCTACCTGCCTGCCGCCCTTGTGGCGACCGGCAGAGCGGCCACCGTGGCTTGCGGCCCCAGGCACGTGCTTGGCATGCTGGTGCCTGGAGCTGCCCCTGGCTGAGGTGGTTCAGAAGTTCTGGATTTTTTTTAAAGCAGAATTTTTTTTATTGTTTCTTTAAACAATCGAACACAGCAAGCAGCAAATATTTGGCCACACACTTCTGAAACCCCAAACCATGTTCAGGTTTTGGCAGACTAATTTCAGCTTTTCAATTTAAAAAACCACAACAAAATTTGAAGGAAAGCAGACATTGTCCGTGATTTTTTCTGCTTTTTAAAAACCACTAGTTTTCGATCAAAAGTTTTGATGGAAAATATTTGTCCAATGCTTTTAATGAGCTTTAGTGCTTTTAGCACTAGCTGATGCTGAGAACCAGTGATACCTTGTAAAGGTGACTTGAAAAGAAGTTCTCTCAAAACTGGGTTTGTGCCAAGATGTGGAAGATTTTTAAATGTTTATTTTTTCCCAGGGCTGCTGGGAGTGGGAAGAGGGAATGGGGCAATTTGCCCCAGGCCCCATAGGGGCCCCCATGAGAATATAGTGTTCTATAATATTGCAACTTTTTTTTTTTAATGGAAGGGGCCCCTTAAATTGCTTTGCCCCAGGCCCCTTGAATCCTCTGGGCGGCCCGGATACCAATTCCTGTTCAACTTAGGTTGAAATTCAGGTTGGGGAGGTAAGAAGGAATATATATATGATATAAGATATGATAGAACTTGTACTGGTAGTGCCACTTAGAAAAAATATGGAGAGATTATCAAATCATATTCACCCCAAATTTAGATTGTTGTTCAAAACAATAAGCAAAACATCTGTACCACTGATGCAGACCAAGTAAAATGTTTCCATGAGTTTTAAAAATTCCACTAGCGTTTGTTTCAAACAAACATTCCTCTGCAGTTTTTACAACCCAAACATTTGAACACTGGAAACCTGAAGTTGAAAGAAGACTATAAACAAAAGTTAAACTGACTTTTAATTAATTTCCATTGTCCAAGCTGAGACAAATGGAAAATGTAAACTACATTTCTGCCTCCCCCACCCCAAAATACATGTTAGTCGTTGAAGATGTTATTACAAACATAGGTAAAGAATTTACAATAAGAATTAAATGGTCTCTTTATTGTAGATTAAACAGCTGTTACTGGTTAGAATCTCCCCTTTCAACTACCTTAATTTCTACTAAGCAATTGAATTAATTAGTTGCTTACAGTTATGATCAATAATTCATTATCTTTGTTTGGTGTTATTTTCACATCATAGCTTGTTACTGTGATACCACCTACAAAAATAACATGCTTGGATGTTAATTGTGTCATGCAACAATCAATTTCCTTGTTAACTGAGATAACCGAGAAAGTGACTGTTACTCAGGTGACAGACAAATCTTCAGATGCTATTGCCATTAGCAATATTTATCTTTGGTTTCAGGAGGACCATTTCTGCAGAGGAGGAGAAAATATTGAATGTCTGCCTTTAATTAATATTGGTTTCTCCTCAGCATTTTTTAACCTTTGGTTCAAGTTATTAATGGCTAAATTATCAATACTCTAAATTAGATGCAGTTAAAACTTTAGTTTGATGTCTGGTCAGATACTGTGGGCTCTAATTCCAGAATTTACTTAGCCACATTTAGTGTTTTAACTCTTCTGTTTATGTATTTTTAATACTAGAACATAGCCTAACTGCTTTCTAAGATTTTGCTGAGGTTTTTCCCCCAGCTATAATTAAGGTCCTAAGTAACAGAACAGAAGGGAGATCAACTGGGTAGGACTATATTCTAGGATTTGGACTTGAATACAGGTCTCCCCTGCTTTGCCACAGACTTCCTTGGTGACCTTGGGCAAATCACTTAGTCCCAGTGTGACTCAGGAACCTCTTTGTGTTAACTGATAGGGGGTACAAATACTTTTACAGAGAACCCTAAGGTCAGACATATGCCTAATAATTCATTAAAGCGTGGCATGTGAGCTCATCCTGTTTACCCTTTTAAAATATCAGCATAATGTCAGCTTTCTTCAGTGTTCTGGAACTTCCAAAGACTTATTGAAAAATAACATTAACGGTCCAGAAAGCTTCTCAGCCAGCTCTTTAAAAATTCTTGGATGAAACTGAGCAACTTGAGTAGCTGCTGTTTAACATCCTTCTGAGTTAACGTTGGACTTGAAAGTATTTCTTGATCATATGGTCCGAGTACACCATTTGGGTTTTTCCCAACTATACAACAGAAATATTTATTAAACACTTCCGCCTTTTCTACGTTATTATTGACAATTCTACTATTTCCCTCTAGTAACAGACCAATGCCATTATTAGGATTCCTTTTGTTCCTGATATACTTAAAAACATTATTGTCCTTAACTCTGCTGGCCATAGATTTATCCTTGTGTCCCTTTCTGCTTCCCTTATCAATTTTCTACAATTCCTAGTTTCTAGTGTATATTTATGTAAGTATCTGAGACAGCTAATACATACTGATGGAAACAACATAATCATAATTACCCATACTTAGGTACTAGCTGGCAAGGTTTTCCAGTGTACATTGCCTATGCAAACATTAGAAATGGGCATGGACTAGTGTGGGAAGGGGGACTCCCCCCATACATGAACTAGTCACAATGTAATGATCTGTGGCTACATATTTCTTTAATACACACAAATCTAATGTTCACATCATTTTAATATCATGGACTGTTTCCGTTCCCCACCAAAACCCCACACATCAGGGACATAGCTCTCCACCCTATACTAATGCACAGGTTCTTATGAGAAGCCAGAAGAGACCAGGAACTCTATTTATCCATTAGGTAAATGCCTACAAGAAGAGATTAATTTTGCAGCATTCCCTAAAAAATGACTATTCTTAATCAGCATGGTAGCTTTACATGAAAGCTCTATTCAAAGAGCCTGCAAATTGTATCTTAGGCTTTCAGCCAAAATGTCTCAATACAATGCTGCTGCTTTTTCTGGGAAACACAGAGAGGGGCATTTTCCTGATAGAACTGGATTGTGGTCCATTTAGGCCTTCATAGATGAAGACCTGTTACTGGACAGGAAAAAAATGTAGATCACAAAGCATAGATTCATAGATTCTAAGGCCAGATCATTTAGTCTGACTTCCTGTAGAACTCCACAAAAATAATGTCTTTTGAACTAGAGAATATATTTTTCAAAAAACATCTAAACCTTGATTTTAAAAATTGCCTGTGATGGAGAATCCTCTCCCCGCCCCCTAATCTTGGTAAATTGTTCCAATGGTTAGTTACTCTCAATTTAATTACTCTCTGTTAAGAATTTGCACCTTATTTCCAGTCTGAATTTATCTAGCTTCACATCAAGCCAGAATCATACAGTATTACATCTTTGTTTGCTAGATTGAAGGGCCCCTTATTTTCAAATATTTGTTCCCCATGTATGGACTTACAGAGTGTGATCAAGTCACCCACATATTCAATACTGATTTACTGTCAGATGTCAAAACTTTCAACTGCCATTTATTCAAGGTGGTCGGATACTATATGGATAGGTACTAATAAAGGAAAGACAGGCAAATCAAGAATAAAACTAGGTACACCCCTAGTTGGTAGTTCTAAACTAAAGCAACGCTACCACAGTGGTAGGTAATGAAGCCAGTTCACTAGTTCTGCCAATAGAGGGAGTATAGCATATTATGGTCCAGGAGAAAAGAGCAAAACACAAACTCATAAGCTCTTGAGTACATATTCACCCCTCTGTTCAGCATGCCCTGCCTTAGCATATGGAATCAGGACAGGAGTTCACAGACATTCACACCAACAGCACGGCAACTGAAATAATCTGTCGCAGCATGCAAATACCATGACTGTCAGCTAAATACATACACGCAGCATCCAAGATTAAGAGTCACTTTGTGCCAGATGCACATGTCATTACAGAGTACTTGGTGAGCTAATAAATCTGTTTCATTTACCAAGCATTTGAGTCAGAATTCATGACATATATAACAAATAAACATGTGAATATAAGCCCTATGGCCAGAAGCTCCAGAGGGAAAAAGTTCTCTCTATTCACTCTATTGGTGAAGACAGAAAAGTGGTGCCATAGAAAGTGTTATTTGCGTCAGTCGTCTACCCACAGTTTACTCCTGGGGGAATTCTGCACCAAACAATTAAAAAATCTCACAATATTTTAAAATTCTGCATATTTTGTCAAAATAACAATATGATTACATCAGTTTCAAGTATTTTGGTTATACTTGCTTTCAGGTATTTTGAAATAAATGTCTGTAACAATACAGAAAACAAAAAAGATTCCCCCAGGAGTAGAAAGTTAAAGAAATCCCTATCACAACCCAGTTCCTGTTTCTCTGTTACGTGTTTGTCGGCCTCCTCTGTCTGAGTGTGTCAAATGTGCCAGCTGGGCATATCTTGGGGAAGAACTCTGCCCCCCTGGTCTTTTAGTAGATTTTTTTTCCCCCTGGCCTCGTAAGATTACCATATTTCAAGTTCTTAAATAGAAGACGCTGCCAGGAGGAGTTGGAGGAAGGGTAGAGTTGGGGGTGCTGGAGGGGCATGTGTGTGTACTGGGAGAGAATGTTTAGGGGTGCTAGAGAGGTGTGTGTGTATAGGGGGATGCTGGAGGGGGTGTTTGGGGAGTGCTGGAGGTGTGTGTGTGTACTGAGGGAGGACATTGGGGGGCTGCTGGAGGGGATATTTGGGAGGTGCTAGAGGGAGCTGTGCAGGCTCCCCTGGCCCAGACACCAGCCCTCCTCTGCCCCCAGAGCCCAGCCATGGGCCCAGATGCCCACACTCCTCTCCCTAGCCAGAGCCCAGCCACAGGCTCTGCTCCATACAGTTTCATTACTGTCCGCACAGGGGACACTGTGTGGCCCCACCCTTCATCACTCTTTGCAACAGGGTCTTCCACACCTGCTTCTGTCCCAGGGCAGATGAAGATCAGACCTGGCAGCCAGAGCATGCAAAACTTTATTCCCCGCCAGGCTGAGTGTTCTACTCACTGCAGGGCCACAACCCAGGGCGTGCTAGAAACTGCAGCTCCTGGGAATCTGTCAGCTTCTCCTCCCTGCCCCATCCATCCTCTATTTGTGAACTGGGGAGCCAGACTCTGTGGTATCCAGCAGCCCTAGTGGTGGCCAGAATGTCTGCAGTGCCAATTCTGCAGGAAAAAAATTCTGCACAGAACATTAATTCTGTGCAAATTTTGCCTTGCATAGTGGCACAGAATTCCCCCAAGAGTAATAGTTGTTCTCGTGACACTTAGAATGTCTTCATAACTATCAGTGAACTTGGATTTGGGTGGGTAGAGGGCTCCCAGAGAGGGAAAAGAGCTCTATGTGGTAGAGCTCATTTTTAAGTGGCCAGGAGTCTGCTCAAGAGTCCCCTTCCAGGGGGATTTTGTGGCAAGAGACAGTACAAAGGACAGCAGCACAGCTAAGTGGACTCTGGTGAGGGCCCTGTTGTAATAATTGGTCCTACAAATTTACCCTCATTGAAAGCTCCACTCTGAGGAGTGAAAATTTATAAAATGTTACAATAACCTACAACAATAAGCACTGATGGGAAAAGGTGAAAAAAGGAGATAAAAACTAGGTTAGTTCAAACAAAAAAGACCTATAGCTATAACTCAAGGACTGTGTTATAATCATGCCTGGTAAACAAGAGTTAAGTGTGGGACTGGAAATCAATGGACCAAAATTGGCATGGCAGATATTAAGTCTAAATGGTGAACAAAATAATGAGGGGATGGTCTTTTATGCCCATCACACCCTTTTGGGGTCCTCAAAAAAAGAGCTGGGGGCTGGGGGAAGGCAGGGGGTGTGGAGAGGAAGTATTAGCAGATGCTGGCTGACTGAAAGGGGAACAGGAAGGAATGAGCTTTGCCATCATGGCTGCCACCTTCACATTCTACCAGAACTCCAGAATCCACGGTGATATTGTTGGGCCTTTCACCATCCTAATCCCAGGGGAGGTCCTGACCAGACTCAGGCCAGAGAGGGACCCAGATGACATTACATTTCCATGAGCTTCATATGAATCCCATATACCACCTGGGATGTGAGACTTTTTACCCCCAACACTTGGTGTGTCCTTTCCTTGCCACATTACCCATTTTCTTTCCTATCCCTTTTCTTTTGCCTTCTGTTTAATAAGGGTCTGTCTACACTGGCATCACTAATACCACTCCTTGGGGGTGGAAGTCTTTTGTTAGCAGGAAAGCTCTCTCCTGCCAATAAACAGCAGCGACACCGCATGCCCTTTTAGCGGCACGGCTTTAGCAGCACAGCCTGGCTTAGCCAGCTAAGACTGTTTATCTTGCAACACTACTGTGAGCCCATGACCAGAGAGGCCGTTAAAAGCCATGTCTTAACAGCCTGATGCTGTACAAGTTTGTCAGGTCTCAAAGTAGCTAGAAAGATTGTGTGCCATGCTTGTTTCTCCAGCAGTGAGGCTGCAAGAGAAAGTCAACACCATAGACAGAAGCTGCATTTTCTATCTTTGCTGTTATTCTCGTTCCCTTTTGTGTGTGGGGTTGTCTTGTTTGGTCTTCTAGAAAATGGATAGTACTTTTAACAGCTCCAGCCATCTCAATTAACTTCTCTCTTTCCCCAAGGATAAGTTCCTTCAAAGTAACATCTTTAATACCTTCTAAGAGACTGTCAGACTGGTGTTGGTTTTTCTAGAACTTTCTACAGCTAAAAGGAACAAGGACTATTGTGAAAATAAAAATCCATTTCAAATGCTGTGATTTTCTATATTTTTCTGTATCTTAAATAAAAGGTTGAAAGGATTTGTAATGCTGTTTGCTATGGTACTAAGCAGGCTGAACACTATTTACCACTGTTTAATGTTGTACAGTAACATGGTCACCTTTGACTCTTCGGGCCCATATATTCCATCAAAATTCAGACACTCCCCTGTCAACTTAGTAAAGCTGAATTAGTAAACTGGGTTAAGCAGTGGTGCCACTCCCTTGGGACTGGAGACAGACCTGGAAAGGGATACTGGGGATCAGTAAGCAGCAGTAATCCAACTGTGAGTAGGGTTTGGTGGAAGGGTGCCGTGGTGCAGGCACCTGTGGCAGGTGAGAAGGGCGTTAGACACACTGCTACCACAGTTACCGAAAGGGGTGGGTGGGTATTTTACACTCTATTTGCATATATTCTGTTGCTGCTTTCTCCCATGTTTATGGTTGTGTTCCCTTTCCCCTCAAAAGAATTTCCTTAGTCTGTACAGTCTTGGAGTGCTTGTAAGAGAGGCAGTTTTGCCTGATAAGGATGACCAGAGAGGGTGAATTTAGTTTTCTCAGGTTTCATGGTGGTGGCTCCAGCTGGTTTAGTTGTTTATCAAGAGAGACCCTAGATATATTGAACCCATTAATTAACTGGCATAAAGTTTTCATGTATATGATTAGCCAAACAGCAAGAATAATCACCTGTGTGTATATGGCCATAGATCATTAAAATACAGTTTCTAACCTTGGATTTAGGTTTGCTTTGTTTCTTACAATACCACTAGTGTCTACTTACAGAGCGACTGGAAAACAGAAACATGCAAATTGACACTCATGACAGTCAACCCTTTGACTCACTTCCCTCAGTGAAGTCTCACTGTAACAGTACTCCGCTTCATGTCAGGGGAGAAGTTCCTTCCCTGCTGCCCTTTAGTGGTATGCTGATAGATCCAGCCCCTCAAGTGTGCACATGCACACACACAAGAAGATACTTGAGTAAAAGTGTTATCAGGATAACCTGGGTCTTCTGGACCCCAAAACACAATCCAATAGAAAGGACTTAAAACAAAACAAGCAAAACAGACTCACATACTACCAAGTCCTGGCCGTCTCCATTTCTCAAGCATCATACTTCCTGATCTCAGCCAGGAGCACACTCCCCAGAACTCTCTCCAACCTGAGATAATTTACTAGGCTGTTCTGGTTTCCGTGCAACCTTCTTGGTCACCCTGACTAAAACTCTTTTCAGACAGGCCTACCTCACACAATCCCTTTTCAGTTGCCACTCCCAGCCAGAGATGCCTGTAAAACTGTTCTCCCTAAGCATTCCTCCTCCTCTTGACCAACACTCCCAGTCCACCCCAGCTGCAACTAGTAATGACCTAATGAGTCACAGATGTCTCTCACCAGGCTGAATTAAGCCCCTGACATGGGCACACTGGGGATTTGGTCCTTTTCTCTAAAGCAGTGGTTCTCAATTGGAGGTCCAGGGGGGCTGCCAGCTAGTTTCAGGGCAACTGTGAGCCTGGAGACCATGGGGAGAGTTGGAAGGGGGCATAAGGGGCATTGTGCCCCAATCTGCAGTGCCTTAACCAGAGTGGGGCAGTCCCAGAAGCAGCTTCACCTCCCTCCCACCAAGGCCCTGCCCAGGTCAGAGACTGGAAGCCAGGTAGTGTGTGTACTGCTCTGGCTGTTACTATGGAGCGGTCAGCCACAGTGCTACCCTGTCTGCTGCTTCTCAGCTCCCACCTCCCTTTGACTGCTTACAAAGCTGGTAAAAGCTGCCTGGCTCGGGGAGACATATCTCCCTCAGGGAGCAGTAACCACAGGGGGCCACTCCCCCAGAACACAGCCCCTAGCTACCCCCCTCCCTCCCTGCACCCTGAGCTACCTGCACACAGTCCCTAGCTACCCCCCACCCCTGACAGACTGGGTGGCATGCTGCGAGTTGGGTTGGAGGTAGTGCTCCCTCCCCAGACCCTGCCATGCAGAGCTGGTCCCCCAAAATAGAAGTCAAAATACACCTAAGTAGGGTGCCAGGTGGGGGGAGCGGGAGGAAGGACTTAGAAAGAAAAAGGTTAAGAATCCCTGCTCTAAAAGGACAAAACTCTGACACACTTTTTTTTTCTTTTAACAGGAAGATGAGAACTGTTTGTAATATTATTAAAAAACGAAACCCTAGCTAATACAGGCCCGATCCTCAGCTGGTGTAAATCAGCATAGTTTTGTTGGTTGCATTGGTACTATACCGATTTAGAAGATCTGGAGGTATGTTTTAATTAGGATATAGATTTTTTTCCAGACCATACAAAACTATACAGCATGTAGGTGACGTGTGCCGTAATATATGAAATCATTGATGAACATCCTCTTTAACAAGGCCTTTTACACCTCTGAGGTAATATAGAAATCAGATCCAACACGTTTCACATATTTACAAAACAAAACAATTCGGGCACAGAAAGAGCCACATTTTAAAAAAGGGTTACATATTTAAAGTGTGGTTGAACTCCAAAAAGTGAGTGCATTAAAAAATGGGCATTGCCAAGTTCTATACTTGGTTCTCAGAAATTCCCATAGCAGCTTTGCTCAGTTTAAAAGTAAAATATATTTAGCTACTATCATCTGCACAGAAACTCCTGGAATTTAAAAGTCATGCTGTGTTCTTTCTGGCTCGTGTATCACCAACCAGTAATACGGCCTACATGCAACAACAACAAAAATGTGAAATATAATATTTGCATAAGTAGCATATTTTACATGTATGTTAACTCAAACTAAAATGAAACTGGCCCTTTTCACATTAATCTGCACACATATATAGAACATCCTTACATGAAAGATTTCTAGAAAAGGTTCCGTGGTCACATTCTAATTAATTCCATCATGGATGTATACTGAATCCACCTCATGCTCTTGTAGTTTTGAGAGGTTGCAGCACAAACAGGAAATGTATCACAAAATCAAACCTGCTGAAGACTGAAACTCTGTATGTTGTAGTTCTAGACCAAGTACAAAAAGATAAAGATGTTTTAATATTAAGGTGAAGAAAATCTGTTTTGAAGAAAGCTTGAAGTTAATTTTTGCCTCTTTTCTTGTGCTCTTTAGTTGTTGAAAATGAAACTGTGCATACTAATCTTTAAAACTAGCTGCCACTTTAAAAAACCAAAAAGCTGTGGAAGCTATTCTGAAAAACAAATGAATCATCACCAAAACATTAGCTGTGTAACAGTTTTTTTATTTTACTATATTGACATTTTATGCACAAATATTTTATCAGAATAAAAATAGAAAATAATTGTTTCATGTAAAATTACCAAAAAAATTCAAAACAAAAGTAATACATAATTATTAGCAGAGTAAGTGTCTTTATTTAAAGAGTAAAAATGTATGCAAAACCCCTGTTTTACAAAAAAATTGGGATTATACTTTTTCTGGCAGCAACAAAACAATTATATTGACATATAATATTCTACATCCTTTATTTAATTGAAGACATCAAGTTAGTCAGATTTCTCTCTTAGCTACAGGAAATTTGACAACAGCTTTATGCTGTTTGGAAAATGCATTGGTCCTTTTTTAATGAAAAGAACATGGTGGAAGAGCAGCAGATCCTACCAGGAAATAAAATGCATATAGACAAACCCAAAAGGGATAACCATATTTACTAAATTAAAGGGCTTCAAAATAATAATCAGATGTATTTACATGGGAAGTTTTGATGCCATCTTTCCTAAGAGAATGGAATAAGGCTATGTATATTCAAGGATAAAGCATCAATTTTACTTATTAGCTTTGATATTAATTCATCCTCCGTTAGACTGATTTGGTCAGTCAACATTTTAAACTCTTCCTTTCTGTGCCCACTTGCAGTATTTTAGACCTCCGCTAGAAAGACTGAGCAGTGTTCTAAGGGGCAGTTGTATCACATTCCTTAATTAGCTACTTGAACTGTGGCTTGTATTTACAGTGCTCATCCTTGTCTTGCACAAATGGAATTCTGGACACAGAAATAAGTTGTTAGCCACGCAACTTGCAGACTAATTTTCTCCTTTCATAAGCAAGATAGTGACCTCAGCTATTTACATAACAGATTTCAAATGCTTGATAGTGAACATGGGCTACAACTGTACTATAAAAGTCATACAAGCTAGACATTTGACTTGACTTCTGACTGATTTACCCATATCTGTAACTTAAGGATTTGTTACAGACTAAAAAGGATTTGTGTAGCTTCTTATAAAGCTAATACATCTTTCAGAAGCAGAATACTCAGCCTTTTGGCAAATGAAGGAGTGCTTCAGTAATTCAAGACTGGTAAATTTATAGTCACTGGAGGAATCTGACAAGAGAAAGCTACAATGGTGGTGATGGCAGCTAAAGAGACTTAAATGATAGATGGCATGAGAGAGATCCTCAGGCCTACAGCAGAGGCATGGAGATGCACCTCCACTAAGAAAAAACACTTCAGCTCCCAGATGTACCCGGAAAAAATAAGCCCTAAAAATATACAAGTCTCACATATTTCCAATTCCTCGAAAGCCAGTTTCTCTTTACTTGTCAACAGCAATAACATAGTGCTTTCACCACTCAGTTTAAGTACATTTTACATTAAGCGTCTGTCAGTGTAGCGAGATTTTTGACTTAAAAGTTTTAAGAGTAACTTGACCTTTCAACATGGTACTAAAGATTTTCTCTTATGCAATTATATTTTTACTATTTGTCAAGTGACACCACAGATTCTGCTGATGGTTCCTTATTTAAAAAAAATCTGCTTGCAAGAACAGCAAAAATGCATGGTAACACAATATTCATACTGTTTAAACAAAGGGGCAAAAAGTAAAAAAATACTCTATTCAGACTAACAGAAGAAGTCTAGCAAGTCATTAATGGAGAAGCTCACAAATCATGGAGATACAGTTTTGTACATATTAACATGTATATGCCTGAATGAAGTAATATTTATACCAGTCTCTGGATTCAGGATACATTCCAATTATATATATTTTGAAAAATGTATCCAAACCCTTAAAACTGTGCCCTGCTTAGGCCTCAGGAATGTGTAGTTTTGTTTCTGAGGCCTTAAAACATTATCTGAAGTTTGGAAAAAAGGAATTTTTAATAAGAAACTATATTTTTTCATATTTTAATAGGGCAGACTATACAATAATCTAGAAGTCAAACTTTAGATTTTTATAAACTTATTTGCAACTCATTTTGATTCTAAACAGGAAAGGATTGCTGAATATGATTAACTTAAGTCTTCAGTTCATCAAGATCAACTACAGTGCAGGTATAAGGAGTATTGGCTAATATTACTCTATGCTGCAGAGTATAAAAACTTCTTTTTGGGTGAGGGATATCTTTACGAGTTTTTAATCACCTGACAGGAAAAACATGGAAATCTTTATTCATTTTTTTTTGCTGAGTAGCCAGCATAACATTTTTCAAAAGTTAAGAATTTGCCCTCGTATATGCATGTTAGCTACACATTACAATAAAATACTCATAATTGGCTTTTGACGTAAGCCAGACTTAAACCTGGATCTCTTTCTTCAGCACTGATCTTCAGTTTAGTCTATTCTTAGTTTTCTTTGCTTATAAACAGAGAAATTATCTTAAGGACTTGATGCTTTGTATTATTTTTTAATGTGTCTGTTCTTTCTGCTCTGCTTGATTAGATGAGATTAACAGGCATGTTTAAGGGCAGCTCCTGCTTTAACTGTGTACGCATCCAATTCCATTTTGTAGTTCAACAGAGAAAAAAAAAACAGCAGAAAGGGTTGAATTCAAACTATTGACCAGTCTATTTCCTATAGATGCTTCACTTTTCTTAAAATGCTGGAACAAGTATTTTGTAGGGCTGGACATACAACATGAACTGGTTCAGCTTTCCTCACCAAGTTCAGCAGACTACATGACACAATGTGCCATTCTTCACATTGAAGAAGCTGTGGTGATCCCTTAACATACACTGAAATATATGCTGTTAAAGATCCAAATTTATGGGAGTCTCAGTTCTTTGTAGAAAATCATGCATCATATTGTACTGTCAAGGAATAAAAAGAAGCTTCCAATTCTGATAAAGATAACTGCTCTGGGTATATAAGAAAGGCCTCAGGCTCCCACTTTCAGGTCCTAGTGCCTAATTGTCTTTCTCGGTTTGCAGGGATGCTGTAGCTAGTGCTACTGCTGTGACTGGCTGTGCAATGCCATGGAGTTGCATCTTTGCCAGTTTCTTTTGCTCACACTCTGTGACCAACCGGTTCAGCTCTGCTGCGCTATAGCCAATGAGAGTTTTCAAGTCACAGACAAATTTGTACACAAACCTCTTGCCTTGTACTTTGCAGATCATATCCCCATCATAGTAATACCTTAAATGAGAAAAAGCAAAATCAGTGCAAAGTAACAGAGCAATATTCAGCGTACGAAACCCATGCACCCACACACAATGATCTCCCTTAAAGATGCTGTAGCGCTAAAAGGTAGGTTCTTTTTCTCACTGTAAGATCTTGATAAAGATTTATTTTATTCACCAACATAAAACTAGATTTCAACTCTCTTGTGCTAGAGTTGTTTTGTTTTCAACATAAATGTAAAGAAGAGACGAAGGTAATGGAATATGAATTCTTTTCTTGAGTTATCTGGCTGAGCTATTGGGAGAACAATGTTACTAAATCAATTCATCATCGCCATCATAAATCCCACAAGGGGACAGGCTGCCTGAAGACTGAGCATCACTGGGGTGACAGTACACCAGAATGGCCAGATTTTGTAAGATTTTATTGATTATTTTTGCCTTAGCAACAGAGAGACTCTTGGCCATTTCAGCTACAAGGACAATTGACCAGACTGTTGCAGGTCGTCAGTTTCAGTATGCACCCTCATGTACTGACCCTGTAGGTCCCATAACTTTGCATTTTGCTAAACTCCCTTGGTGGAGAAAGCAGCTAATTTCAAACGGAATGCTGTGGGTCATTGTATTCATGAATATTATGGAAAGAGTGGGACTGTATATTAATATAGCCCATCTAAAACTATAGGATACTTTTCAACAGCGAGCACTGGAGTTTCACTCTTTCCTTTGTATAATTTAAATGCAGGACCTATTAAAAAACAAAGTCAGAAGCACATCCGTTATCTATGTTTACAATTAATTATGAATTAATTACCCTCTTATGGTCAACATTTTTCATATTTTAACACAATAGAGTTGTTACCATAGGCCACACCAAACAGAATGCAGTTAAGACAATATAAAATTTTATACATGATCTATAGTACTCCAGAAACAAATTTAACTTTTTACAGTTGTATTTTGTGCTCTCTTCGCCTCAGGCATTAATGAATTTGGACTTCTGAGGTTTAGTGGGATTGTGATAAATTTGTGCAAGGCACAAATATAATGAAAGAAAATCACCCAGCTTTGGTTCAGTTTCTCTGAAAAATATCATTTGACTGGATTGCCACTGTTACCTCATGCTTCTACCATCAGATAGCTGGAAACTCCCTTGGCTCTCAGATTTTCAACCCTTTGAAAAGCATGCTTGTGTACAGAACAAATGCCAGGTCATCTGTACTTCTGAGATATTCTTTAGTACTTGATAAGCAAGGAATAAAGAGGGTCTCTAATCTCCAACCAAAACTGAGTAAATCACTGAACTAGCTTTTGCCTCCCAGTCAAATCTCTTGGGAGACACCAAATTTTGCAGATGACACACTTCAGACTAAAGCTGTGTCTACAATGCCACTTTCAGTGCTAAAACTTTAGTCGTTCAGAGGCGTGAAAAAACACACTTGAGTGACAAAAGCACCAGTGTAGACAGGACTGTGGCTCCCTGTGATTAAGCTCGTTCAGGGTGTTTTTTTTTTTTTTTTAAATCACTGGGAGAGCTCTGCCCTGGTAATAAAGCTTGACTACACTGCCCAAGTCACAGTGCTGCCACAGCTGCATTGTAACATGGATAGTGTAGACATACCCTAAAACAAAAACTGGAACTTTCAGAATGAGAAATACCCAAGTTGGTTTGGCAAACCACAGAGACTGGTGAAGACTTCCTGTAAGTGGAATGAAGTCTGATTGGGTGCACTTGTAACTGTGGTCATTAAGAACTGAAGTAGAGCATACCAGAGGGCCTTGAGAATTAAGAGTTTGTCTATACCAGGGTAGGCAACCTATGGCACATGTGCTGAAGGTGGCATGTGAGCTGATTTTCAGTGGCACTCACACTGCCAGGGTCCTGGCCACCGGCCTGGGAAGCTCTGCAATTTAATTTAATTTTAAATGAAGCTTTTAAAACATTTTAAAAACCTTATTTACTTGATATACAACAATAGTTTAGTTATATATTATAGACTTATAGAAAGAAACCTTCTAAAAATGTTAAAATGTATTACTGGAATGCAAAACCTTAAATTAGAGTGAATAAATGAAGATTTGGCACACTGCTTCTGAAAGGTTGCAGACCCCTGGTCTACACATATCAAAAGGTCAAAAGTGAGGGTATCTTTGAGAACTGATTAAGCAGCTGTCTTATGTCTCATACTAGAAGAGACAGAAAAGCTGGAATCTAGTCATTATAGCAACTACAGAGAAATATTTATATCAGTTTTTAGAGAATGTTGTTACAGATGCAATGCACAATACAGAGAGTACAACCAACAAATACAGAAAATGAATGTTTAGGAATTCTTAATCTGTTGGTATGTTTCAGATTATGCTGAAACAAAAGTTATGTATGTTTGCAAAGCACAAGATTAAAAATGAGCAATGTCACTTTTCTATAAAGTTATTAAATAGATACTACTTCTGGCAATTCACTGATGGTACAGTCAAGAATACATACCAAAATACAGACCAATTGCTTTTTCTGTTCTTTGTATTCATGGAGCATTAACATGAACTACTTTTAATCTGCTTATTCTTCTTCTAACTGTGTAGAATATCTACCACCAGGATCATCACTATCATTTACTGTATTAATCACAAATTTACACAGTAGTTTTAATAAATTACTAAAGAAAACTTAAGTCACAAGTTTGTTTTTTAAACAACAATTCAAGTTGTAAGCAAAATGTTCCAAGTGGCAGAAGGAGGCATTTAATATCGCCACAGACATCTAAATGCTAGATAACATGTCAGTATTGATGCAGCTGCCAAAAGAAAAATACTTTGAGAAACAAAACAAATACAATTTTTTTTCACTTTACGTAAATTACTATGAAAACATCGTGGTGATGAGAAAGCTATTCTTGAGCTCTTCTGCTGCCTTCTGCTGCTTTCACTTAGTTTGCTTAGAAAAGAAAAATAAAACCTTTAAAACCACTACTGTGATTTTGGTATTGCAAGAATATTTTTTATGTATACCTTACAACCGCAAATGGATATAAAATCATAGAATATCAGGGTTGGAAGGGACCTCAGGAGGTCATCTAATCCAACCCCCTGCTCAAAGCAGGACCAATCCCCAACTAAATCATCCCAGCCAGGGCGTTGTCAAGCCTGACCTTAAAAAGCTCTAAGGAAGGAGATTCCACCACCTCCCTACGTAACCCATTCCAGTGCTTCACCACCCTCCTAGTGAAAATGTTTTTCCTAATATCCAACCTAAACTTCTCCCACTGCAACTTGAGACCATTACTCCTTGTTCTGTCATCTGGTACCACTGAGAACAGTCTAGATCCATCCTCTTTGGAAATTTGTGCTATGTAGCTTCAGATTGAAAATAAAAACTGCATTTACTTCAAAATAAACTTTAAGTATCTCAAGCTACTGTGTCTCTTATCTGAATCTTACAAACCCGCTATGGGCAAAAATATCAAGATATTGAAAAATTAGGCCCTGATCCTGCAATCATTTATGCTTGTATGTAACTTTACTCACATGAACAGTGCTTAAAAATCACATAAGCATTTGCGGCATCAACCTTGTATTTTAGAGTAGGCCAAATTATCAGATAAATTGACATTAATGAAAAAAAGCATTTCTTGGGAAAAGTTGGTAAACATGTTTTGTTTCATAATTTGAATGTGCTGAATTTGAAAATGATGTTTACCAAACTGAATTTCAAACTTTAAGGTAAGTAGAAACAAAAAATTGCTATCATTTGTAACTTATCAAAAAAAAAAATAAAAAAAAAAAAGGTGAAGGAGAGGTACTAAATATAGACTATGTTCCTAGTTTGGAATCCTGTGCTAACAAAAAATGCAGGGTGCGATCACTTTTGAAGATCATACTCTCTTTCCTCTGGGTATGCAATGATATGCACTTGAATTTTGTTTGTTTTGCATTAAGGATGACATTTAAGATTAAGTAAATACTCACGTAAGTAAGTAAGTACTTTTCAGATATTTTTGGAATTAAATGCCCTGCTATGCTTTACACTAAGTATCATACACAACATAGTATGACATCGTTTATTTCCATAAGTTCTTCTCTTTCAAAAATATAAATTATTACTATTAGTCCTTAGCACTAATCCAACCTAAAGCTGACTTTTGCTTACAGTGTAAGTGAGTCGAGTATTGATTTGGATACCTGTGCCTTGGCATAAGCTACGTTCTGGTAAATATTTATTGAATATTCATGAGGTAGTGTTTAATTATATTTTATTATTATTGTCAGGTATTCCATAGGTGAAACACAGAGGCGGCCTTGAATCTGAAGCATTCCTGAACAATATCTTGCCAACAAGTGAAAAAGGACAGCTTTTGCTTCTAGTGAACAGGGATTGACTACAATACAAGGGGCAACCAACACGAGACAGAAACTCAGATTTCTAAATAGGGATGCAACCAACAGAATTCTAACAGCTCTTCAATCTAAATGCAGGCAATAATTACTTTGGCATAAAACTGTTATGCAACATATACAGATAAAGGTAAAATTAGCAATTTCTAAAATCCAATGAAGCTACTTCATCAAACAGTAAGGGTGAACTGAAAATTCCATCTTGCATTTCAATCTCCAAAACCTCAACAGTGCTTCAGAGCAAGGTCCCCCTACTGAACTGGAGTCTTTGCATTTCTGCCAGGATGGACGTTTCCAAACAAAAAACTTTCTTGTGTAACAACATTCAAAATGAACAAATACTAGAGACAGCAGAGTATAAATATGAGCTTAGTATACATATAGCTGATGTAAGTGACCTAATAGTCTCAGAATTAAAAAGACCACTCTAACTGCTATAAACATTTTTTGAGACAACACCACCAACTATGAAACCACTCTGAGTGGTACTGACTTGGCAATGGTCTGTTTTAGCAATGAGAGAAAAAACAGTGCAAAAAAGGGCTGTGTTTTGGAACTTTCACAGGTATGGACACATTACTGTTTTCTCTCAAATGAAGCTGGTGGAGATGTCCCACATACATTTTTAAGTAATATGGAAACCTTCAAAGAAAAACTTATTCTACATTGTGATGGTGCTTACAAGTTCATTGTCTTACATGATCAATCTGCGTTGGAGAGAAAAATATTATTAGTACCTGTCAATTCTGTCATCTCCTTTTCCTTCCAGGCACTGACCGGTTTTGATATTATTTCCCATATTGCTGGGCACAGCAAGAAAACGGCTTGGACAATATTTATGGAGAAACATGGATTGCTAAGAAACTTAGGGAAGGATGATCTATAGAATGAAAATCATTTCAGCAGAAAAAGTTCATCTGCAGCATGTACAATTTACTTAAAGAGGAGAGCTGCAACAAGTTCTCCAAGTGTTGATCGCTAGAGGCACTGACCCCAACAAATGGTGCACTGTGCTACCACATCCAAAAAACTCACTTTCAAGCCACGGTGTGGAAGCAGGCAAACTGCTACAATCCTACACTGCCCTTATGAGAGAACATGAGTTGGGACAAACACAATAGAGAACTGGTACCCAAGCTAATGTCACTAGAGCCAATCCCCCATAACTGTGCAGAAATTATCTATGGATGTATTAAAGGGTGCCTATCACAACACTGGAGCTGCAGAAATGCCACAATGGCATGCACTGGGCCTGTTAATGCAAGGGGTGTGTTGATACATATAGGACCTGTTAAATTATACCTGTTTAAACAATGTGCAGGACATACAGTAACTGTTTGTAGTGGATTTAAAAGATATTTACTAATTTTTCAAATTTGTCTTACATGTACTTCAATTTAGAAGGTGAAATATTCAAAGTTCAGCGTAGTAATTTTTTTTTTAAAACAGACTCAGCACATTTAAATAATGAAAGATATCTTGTTCACCTGCCTTTCCCAAAAATGCCTCCTATATCTTATTTTATAGAAAGTGTGCCTAATCTATTATATTGACAATGTTTTTAAGTGGTGTAAAATCTATTACTTTGTTAACTCTGAAAAAAAATTGATTTAATGAAAAGTTATTGTGCACTTTGTTTTAAATACACACAGGACAAAATTTGCTAAAATGGGAGTCTAAAGTTATGGTCCTAAGCCCATATATTTAGGTACCTAAATGTTTTTGTAAATGTGACCCTTAACATGAACATGATTTGGGACCACAATTCCCACTGACTTCAAAACTACAAAACCCAGATGAAGGAAAATAGCTTAGTTGAGGCATTTCAGTTTTCTTGACGCGTGAAAGTTCAATATATCAAATGGTGATGCTGGCTGGAAACAGAGCAGGAGCTATTTGTTTATCAGTTGTGTGTTTGGCTTGTGTTGTTCTCACAGTAAGGATGCTAATGAGGTCCTACACTTGTCTTTTTCAGCACACACAAGCATTTTAAGTATGATACTTAATAGAAAAAAAATCTATGTAAAATCTGAAATTCTATAACAGTTTGGCATGCGGCAAATCTCCAAAAAGGGGCATAATTTGGGAGTTTAATGTACCTATCCTGCACACACCCACATCATATATGATTTGAAAGCTTATTTTATGTGCAATTAGTTGAATTATGATGTGGAGCTGTCAAGTGGTGCTTTAGGCCTGTAGGTGAGGTGAAACAATGGTACTCAAAATGAGATAGTGTCATTTTTTGCATAGTTCCAGAAATACTGCAACATGACTACAGGTTTTTGGTTTTTTTATACTGTGTAAGTTAACTTCAACACCTTAATATGGTATTTATTGGTCAAAGCTCCCAAATGACACTGTATCTGAAGATTTTTAATGGGCAAGTTCTCCCCGGCCCAAGAAATGATGAAGCGGCTTAGCATGTGGAAAAAATGGCGAGAGCATTACATATACCATACACGCCGCTGCCAGTGGGGTGCAGTGTAGACATATATCTTAAATTCTGTAACTAAAAGTTGTTTCCATGACTATTTCCCCAAGAAACTGTTAAACGTATTATCCAAAGATTATCGATCATAGTATTTTCCATTTGTTTTCTAAAGGCAACTCCCTCACACATCTAAATAATGACCCACCCTGCTCAGCTGATGAGAACGGCAGCAGAAGGCGGCATGGTGGTCTGTAACTGTCTGTTTTTTAACTGATGTGCAATCACAAAAGATCATATGTAACTGGCAGAATACTACAGTTAGAGGGAAGTATACACCATTTCATGAAATAAGTTAGTTGTAGAGCTTCTTACCGCAGAGCACGACTAAGCTTCTCATAGTTCATGGTGGGTTTATTTTTACGTTGTCCCCATTTCTGTGCAACCAGCTCAGGTTGATTCAGTTTAAACTCCCCTTCATCGCCAACCCAAGAAATACAGTCTCGAGCATCTTTGTCAGTAAGAAGTTCTAGCAAAAACTGCCATAGCTGAATCTGGCCATTGTTTCCTATAGAGAGATAAAAAGTCATTAAAATTAAACAAAAGTTATTTTCTACATCAAGCTATGTGCTCTTTAGCAGCAGGCTGCGCACTGATTCAGTACTAACTCAAAAGGTCTGAGGGCTACTTACTGCATCAGCACTACCTGTCGCATCTGGATTTTCCCTACAGGCCTCATAACCAAGCAAGCAGCACTTAGAAAATTTGGCAAATTCATATCTGTAAGGGATATGGCTGTATTCTGCAAATTCACCATGTGATTTAACTGTTAAATATTTATAGCATTTACATTAAAATAAAATTGAGAAAATACCTGTTCTGTTCCCAGGTGAACTTCGGTCTTCTCCTGAGATTCTTGGTGCTCTTTGTACTTTAGCTGCCTTTGCACTGCTGTTTATTACTTTAATGGTGGTTGGGGTAGCAGGCTGTACAGATGCTGGAATAATTTGCACAGCTGTGAAACAGCAAACATTGGAGAACAATAATTATAACTTATTGGTACAAAACCCTGATATATATATGTATATGTGTGTGTGTGTGTGTGTGTGTGTGCGCGCGCACATCAATATTAACATTCAAAATATTTCCCCTCCACAGAGCCACTCAGATATTCATAACTTCATTTTAAGAATAATATAAATTGTTGCTACCATTTAAAATGGAATTTGTGTTAGCACTGCAGTATAGAACTTATTTCTAATATATGTTCACCAAGAATGCAGTTCTGAACATATTACAAATATTTCACTCGTGTCACGTTACGGTAAAGAATAATGGAAAAGTTTATTGATCATAATAAGAAGAAAGTTAGAAACATCCATAATTCTGATTATATTAAACTCTTAAATTGGCTAAAAAATTAAAGCTTTGCTTTCAAGATGAAAAACATGCAAAACTTTCTCTGTGGCTTTTCTGACTTTTTGGTAGCATGAGTGCTGAACCCACATTTCTTGTTGACAAACACCTGTCTTAATAATTTACTGGCATGACTACTCACGCTGATCAATAGTAACTGTTGCTATTTCTCCAGAGTGTTCTTGGCTAGCCAATACATCTGCCAAGTAAAAGAAAAATATTTAAATCTTTATTCAAATCCTTACCCTCATAAGTCAACTGAATGCCAAATGGATTTTATAACTGAGAAAACAAGAAAGGAATGCAGAGAAACAACATAAAGGTTGTAGAGTATATAAAGATGATGACTTTTAAGAGTAAATATTTAACACGTGAAAGACGTATGTACAACCTTTTTTATGTTGTTATGGGCATCTGGGATGAAGCTTTATTTTCATTAATGTATTTTTAGAATATCACACACACTTTTTTTTATTCTTTACCCATACAAACTTTCCATTTTCCTTATATGATGTACTTTCTTCAATGTCACAGAGAAAATCAGCCTACCTAATTGTATCCAAACATTGAATACACATGAATGCACAATAGATTAGCTGCAGTGTATATGAGCTAAAGAATTAGCTTAGTAATTTCCACATTTATGTTGTGAAACTGCAATGTATATTAAATAGCATTTAATATTTAATTGTAAATATAATATATATAAATAATCTGTCAAATCAGAAGATGAACGAAAGCTAATAATAAAAATATAAATCAGGAATTCTCAGGTATGTTGTAAGAGCCATACCTTTTGTACCTTACTTCCTGTATTAGATTAACAGTATAAAATTTGAGGAAAAATGGGACATTTCCTTTGTAACAGCAAATACTCTCATTATAACATATTCCATTATCTTGTACTTGACACCCTCCCTTTCACTGCTAATGGAAAGTGGGAAAATAATTTGGACTGTTCACAGCTGTCTTTATCTTTTCACAGAAAAAAATAGTAACTGAATCAGTCATTGAGAAAGCTCACATACATTTTCGAAGAAGCTCCAGGTGGCTCCAAAGGATTTCTCCCCGAGGGACCCTCTGGAAGAAGTCCTCTTGATTGAGGCTACATAACTCTCGGCCTGGAATACTAAGAGTATTGAGGTCTATGTCAGTCATGCTGAACTCCTTCATCACCCATACCACCCAGTGGAGTACTTGGTCTGTTGACCACTGTACAGGGTCTAGGAAAAAAGAAGAAAAATATATTAAACAACTGATAAAAGCTGTAAAAGGTGCGTCACCCTGCCCATTTTAGACACTACAGAACTATTCCCTATAGTCACTAGCAATAAAAAGAACCAGAGAAAAAACAGTCCCATATGATTGAAACAAGTATGACTGAAAAGTCATATGAATGAGGAGTTAAATTTTAAAAAAGACCTAATTCTTAAGTTTTAGTAACAAAGCCTAACATTCTTTGCATAGAGAAACAAAAAAGGGAAGACAGTAGAAGGTGTGGAAAGCCATAACACAAATGAAATTTTGATTCTCAAGATGCCACTACAAAACTATTCCTATGGACTTGCTAATTTGCTTTCTATGGCTTTGCCTCAGACAGTGCAGTATCTGGAGTACAATGCAAGCCTCTGACTTGGATCACCATTTATTCTCGCCTTTTCTGAAAATTTCTGAGCCCTCTATTGGCGCTCTCTACCAAATTTCTTGTTTCATTCCTTCCAATATGAAACACTAGCCTTCCCTATGTTGGGATGGGATACCCTTCCCCAACCACGATCTAGGTCAGTAACACTGTGTGCAACCAGGGAGTAGCTGAGGATATTGGTGGCTAGTGAGAGTTCTAAGCAACATCATTAAGCTTCCAAACCTTTTTCGGAGAAGGATGAGACTTTTTTTTTTTTTTGCGCCTTGTTGTAACTATGCCAACTGGGTGAACAGTTAGAACAGATGGCTGTCAAAAACTGTTTCACATGCAGAGTCAATTTTTTTTTCCTGTTACCATTGTCATATCCTGTAGGTTCTTTAGGCTAATGCTATACTGCATAATAATGCTTCTGTGAGCACAGCATAACTCTGGAATCTACCTTTGGCCTCCAAATCCCAAAAGAGCTCTGGGAAGCCCTAACAAAAAGCAACTTGGCATCATGGATAAGCACAGATATGGTTTCTGTGATTTTCTGAACAGAATGGATCAGGAAAGTTCTATCATTCCCTCACCTAGGAAAAAGCAAGAGCTGTATCTTATATGGTTTCTTGAGAGGCTTTGGAGTTTCATGGCTGAGACAAACATGCTTTAGCAGTCACTCCCATTGGTTATGAAACTCTCCCCGACAGAGTCTGGATCTTGTACATGGTCAGCAGAAACCTCTCACTTCAACAGTTCTGAACCTGGGACCGCTGGCACATCCACCAAAATGCAAGAAGAATGGGCAGTGCCAGAGTTTTAAAAATCACGTTTTAAAGAGCTAACTCTGCATTTGCAGCACACCAGTCCCCGGAAATAGTAAAGGAAATATGAGAACGTTCCTCGTTAAGACTTAGCTCTCAAGAAATATTCTAGAGCGGGGTGCGGGTGGGGGGGAGGCAGAAGACAGCAAGGAATGGTGGTGCTGCTGGTGGTAAGAGTTTTCATCATAGCTCTTGGACGTCACAAAGAACCTCCTCTGCTCCAGAAACTAAGCTTCTTGTTTCTTAAAAGAGCTAAGTAAGTTGTCTGCCACAACACCAAAAATTATCTACTTCTGTTGCTGCCTTGCCTCCTGAAATAACTTTGGCTTCTCAGAGTGAAAATACAATGCACTTGAGGCCCCTCTTGGTAAACTGCGGCTCCAAAAAGCAGTTGGGCATTTTTCCTTTGATTTAGCATTTTCTGATCATTCCAGGCTTCCAGCAAAAATAAGCTGAAGGAGAAAATGACAGCTAGAAACAGCTGTGGAGTACACCTTGTATGTTTCTCTGAGACAAGAATGAAACTGGAGAAACAGAAGAGAGATGTTAAAGAGTGGAAAATTCCTGGATGGTGGTTAGTTGTTAGCTTACTAGTCAGAGCAAATAACGGGAAGGAATAGAGTCTGCAATATCACTACAAAACAGGGTTTGATTTTACTCCGAGCTACAACTCTCACTGTCTGTTGCAAAGCGCTCTGGATTCTCAAAAGAGGCAAGTGATTTCAGAAAAACTCTCAACTCCTAGCAGAAATGCAATTTACACACATATATAGAAGGATCAGGCAAAATGAAATCTCATCTTTGAGGAATCATACAAAAATTCATTTACAAAAAACTACAGAGGCATATATTATTATAAAGCACCAACAATACATTCAGAATACGAAAGGTCCTCAAGTGCCTCCTTTCTCTAATTTCTTGAAGTCAGGAAAATCTGATATGGTGTGTAAAAGCTATCCTTTTTGGCATTCACTTGATTAAGACTTCTACTACCAAGAGGAGAATTCCAAAATGTCTATACTTGGGTTTTGTCATAAAAGAGGCCAATTTTTGTTTTCTAGAAAATTCTCACCTAGGTAATGGAAAACAATTGTAAACCTTTAAAATTACAATGGTGTCACATTCACAATGCTGATTTTCTTCTTTGAGAAAGCAAAGTTTTAATACTAACAAATCTATAAAGTTGATTTACAACAGTTAATTTAACACTAAATGTTTTTAGTATTATGTTGAAGAGTGTAACTTATCTTCTTGCATTGTAGGATGGCATGCTGTGAAATTTCAGAAGATATTCACATGAATATCCCTAAGCTTTTTGTATCAAACCATCAAATAACAAGGTATCTAGCATAATGAAAGTGAATTCAGAAATGCTTGTATGTCAAAGAGATCAATAAAGCAAAGCAAATCAGAAGCCATTGCTTCAGTTATTTCTCTGAGAATCTGTTAAGAATATCAGACAATTTAATACCTTGTTCCCTTGTAAATACCGGAGACTAAATTTAATTATTTCCAAGTACTAAAACCAAGAAAAGGCAAACATTCTGAAATGGTTGTAATGTGTTTTGTGCCATCTAGCGTTATCACTTTGGCTTCCTCAACAAGGCAAAAAAAAGGCAAGTTTCTGGGAGTTTGTTTATATATTACAGGTGGATTTACTGAATATCACTGGAGAGTACATTACAATGATTTAACACAGTTAATTTTCACCTGCAGAGTCCAGGGTTCAAGTGTGGTATAGGTCTCAAAAGAAATGTTTCAATTTAGCTCCCAGAACACATTTGCAGACATTACATATGCTGTAATGTTAGAACAATTAGTGTCTTCCATGGTGACGCTCTTTTGAAAAGATTATTGAAGTTTAAAAATTAGGTACATTAGGTACTTGAATCTAAGTCTGGCTTTTCATACAAATCTGATACTGCTAGGTGCTCCGCATCCTCCACTACGATAGTCTTTAATGGGCCCAAAGAGAGTCAGGAACCCCAGAGAACTGGACCCAAGGTCAGATTCACACACAGAAAGTTTAATCTGCTAGTACACATATTTTAAACTACTTTATGCACTAGACCAGGGAAAATACACATTTTTATTTAAGTAAGCTATGGAGGAAACTTACCCTCTTCTACCAAGGAATTATAAGCCATGGTTCCAAGTCCACTTTATTTACTCTATCAAGCTATTTGTACTGCACTCCTTGCCATAGCATGTGAAATCTCATTATGGTATCTGAGCACTTTAATAAATGATGTCTCTTATAACATACCTAATATCAAATAATTCTCAATTATTAAAAACATACAAGCTACTCAACATCGTGTTTTATTACCGTAGGGTATTCCAAGGCGTTCTTGCTCCTTTCTGTAGCCTTCCAGCGCTGCAGCCCATCGGGTCACTTGCTCAGAGGTCTCATCTGAAATGGTTGTAATGTGTTTTGTGCCATCTAGGGTTATCACTTGGGCTTCCTCAACGAGGTGAGCTTCAGCTTCAGCATGGTGGGCATCCGGATCGATAACTACTTCCACAGTTTCTACAGGCTTTACAATTTCAAGGATGTTTAACTTGGGCTCTATTCCTAGATATGGATGAAAATACAATAAGGTAAAATACATTATCTTTGAGCACTGCAAAAGCATTACCAGTTTCATTTAAATCTTGCCAAACATACTGTTACTACATGCCAAGAATCAGATACAGAAAACACCAGATGCATTCATGGTTAGCATCATATTTCCAGGACAATTCATATGACTCAACACTATCAAGGATAGTAGACCCCAATGTGATATTTCTTCTCACCCTTCACTTAAGCATACACTTATAATTTAGTAAAGTGAACAAACGAATAACCATGTCCCTTCACCCCACAATCCCATGAGTTTTAAATTCAGGTTTTATATATACCCCCACACACATATTCAACTGGCAGTTCTGTATGCATACCTAAAGAACTATTACATTTGTCCTATGAAGGAAATATAGTAGGCCCAAAAATAGGTACCACTTTCAGTCTTCAAAAGTGGTTACTTTTAAATTGTCTTTGAAATTATTACACACATTTTGGTTAGCATCACTTTAAGATACTCCATAAGGTACACCTACATTTCAATAAAAGACTTACAGCATGGCTGCAGCTGACCTGGGTCAGATGACTTAGGGTCACGGGGCTCAGGCTATGGGGCTAAAAATTGCAGTGCAGATGTTCATGCTCAGGCTGGAGCTCAAATCCTGAGAGGGGGGTGGGTCTCAGAGCCCAGGCTTCAGCCAAGCCTTGCAAGCCCAAATCAATTGACCCTGGCT
Organism: Gopherus flavomarginatus; assembly: GCF_025201925.1. NCBI lineage: Eukaryota > Metazoa > Chordata > Testudines > Testudinidae > Gopherus > Gopherus flavomarginatus. Next base: position 197,149,393 of record NC_066617.1, on the reverse strand, counting down.
CTGAGACTTGTTTTTTTATTGCAGCATAGACATACTCTTAAAGAGGCAATGTGATCTCATGGATCAGAATGCTGGAAATCAGAATGTTCAAGTTCTAAATCCAGCTTCAACAGCAATTTGTTCTGTGGCTCTGGGTCAGTCCCTACCTTCTCCACCTGAATTTCTTTATCTGTAAAATGGGTTAAGTAGTATTTATCTATTCTGCAGGGGTGTTATGAAGATTTATGTTTATAAAGCAATTTGAAGTGCTATATAAATCATGATGACAGTATGATTATTATAAAATAACTCAGACCTTTACTTCTCTCCAAGAAATCTTATAGTCATTCTTCACTCCAAACTTCTGCTCTCATTTGTCTCCCTTGTAAGTAAGCCTACCTATCAATACCTCCTGGATACTGCCAGATTTCATTCCTTACCCTTCTCCAGCATTATCTTGATGCCCTCATTATGTGTCATCTTAAGTTTACATTTTTAAGGGTCAACAATTCAAAACGAGACCATGAAGCTCCAGGAAGCAAGGTCATACAACCTGTTTTCCATCGAACTGCAAATCCATTCAAAATGTCTACCCCCATCTTCTAAGTTCTCCATGAAGTCACTCTACTATCCTATTTTAACAACATATCTACTACTATTTGACCTTTCTCTCTCTAGATACGCACACTCAGGCAGTGTCTAAATCTTGCTGCTACTTCCTGCGCGACACCTTGAGACCTGGTTTGTTCTCTCTGACCACACACCTAAAAGGTTAATCTAGCCCTTCATTTCACATTGACTACTGCAACCTCCTATGTGGCCTAAATGCTATCTTGCCCAATTTATATCCATTAAAATGCAGATACAAATAATTTTCCTAGCTCATAATTTGACTGGTCACCCGCATTCCCCATGTCCCGTTCCATTGACTCCCCCTCCTTCATGCATTGAACACAAACTACTTATCTTTATTTTAAAAAGGCCTTTCATAGTCTATCACCACTTTAACCATCATCTCAGATATTTCAATGAGACGACGACACCCATCTCCTCTGCACCAATGATGCCAGTCTTGGCTGCACATTTTTCAAGTTCTGCAACAAATACCTATGCGCTCTCTGCCACAGTACCTCTTCTAGAATTTCAAGTAAAAATCCACAAAGCCTTTGTTCTCCTTCAAACTGACTTCTGCTATGATGCCTACAAACACACTTCACCATGGTTGGGTAGGTAGCATGCTGTGATTACTGCTTATCATGCCGATGAGAACCATTACTTTATCCTTCACCTTACACCTGTACTGTTTACTGTATAAACCTGCTGGATCATCTATATTTAGCTCCTTGAGGCAGCAACTGCCTCTTTGTTATGTATTGTGATGGGGCAAGGCCAGAAGGCTACAGTAAAGTAGTGAGGACCAGGTATGTTAGGCTCATGCTAAACAAATCCCTGGTCCCATGGTAACCAAATGAAAGTTGCTCCAGGTTAATCAAGACACCTGGGGCCAATTAAGATCCTTCTAGAAGGCAGTGGAAATAGCTAGGTTGATTGGGACACCCAAAGCCAATCAAGGGCTGGCTGGAACTAGTTGAAAGCCTCCCAGTTAGTCAGCAAGGCATGGGTTTCAGGAGCTATAGGAGGAATGAAGCCGTACAAATCCATATCTGGTGCAAGGAAGGAAGCCCTGAGGTAATGGTGAAGGAGATATAGAGTGGGGGCTGCTGTGGGGAAGTGGCCCAGTGAATTGTACACGTCCTATTTCCAAAAAGTCAGCTACCACAGCTGCTACTTTTTGGGTCCCTGGGCTGGAGCCCAGAGTAGGAGGCGGGTCTGGGCTCTTCCTTCCCCTCCCCGATTAATCACTAAAACTGGGAGACAACAGAGACTGTGCGAGAGAGGGTTTCTTCTCCTCACCTCCCTTGCTGGCTTATGATAAGAATGGTTCAGTAAGTTGTGACCCTTGCCTCTAGAGAGAGAAGGGCTACATAGGCTTGCTGTAACCCTCTCTGAGGCTAGCAAAATCTGCCAGGAAACGCGGGACCCATGGAGACAAGGACAGAGCTTTGCCACAGTATGTACAGTGCTTAGCACAATGTGGCTGGGTCTTTAGGTGTTACTGCCACAGAAGTTAATATCATCTATCCACATAATTTTTTGCATTTTTTCTTTGTAAATTAGTGCTATTAAAACAAGTTCATTCTTGCTTTTCTTTCTTAGGAGTATTAAGCTCTACCTGAGAAAAGCTGACAAAATTAGGAAAAGACGGTTACTCACCTTTGTAACTGTTGTTCTTCGAGATGTGTTGCTCATATCCATTCCAATTAGGTGTACGCGTGCTGCATGCATGATTGGAGAATTTTTACCCCAGTAACACATGGTGGGTTGGCCATGGAGCCCCCAGAGTGGCACCTTAATGGCACTGGATATATACCCTAGCCGACTCAGTGCCCCCTCAGTTCCTTCTTGCCAGCTACTATAACAGAGGGGAAGGAGGGCGGGTTTGGAATGGATAAGAGCAACACATCTCAAAGAACAACAGTTACAAAGGTGAGTAGCCATCTTTTCTTCTTCGAGTGCTTGCTCATATTGATTCCAATTAGGTGACTCCCAAGCCTTACCTAGGCGGTGGAGTCAGAGTGAGACATGGCTGAGTGCAGAACCAATGAACCAATGTGGCATTGTCTCTAGACTGTTGAACTAACACGTAATGAGCAGCAAAGGTATGTACCGATGACCAAACAGCAGCTCTACAGATCTCCTGTATTGGGACCCGGGCCAAGAAAGTGGCCGATGAGGCTTGAGCCGTCACGGAGTGGGCGGTGAGATGTGGGGTTGGAACACCGGCCAAGTAGTAGCAAGAACAGATACAGGCCGTGATCCATGAGGAGATGCGTTGCGAGGAGACCGGTAGGCCTTTCATCCAGTCGGCCACTGCAACGAAGAGTTGGGTCGTTTTCCTGAACGGTTTAGTATGCTTGATATAGGAGGCTAGAGCCCTATGAACGTCAAGGGAGTGCATACATTGATCCTGCCGCGTAGCGTGTGGCTTAGGATAAAAGACCGGGGGAAAATGTCCCAGTTCATATGAAAAGCTGATACCGCCTTGGAGAGAAAGGCAGGGTGGGGCCAAGCTGCACCTTGTCTTTGTGGAAAACTGTATACCACAGCTTGGATGCGAGGGCTCTGATCTCAAACACGTGTCTCGCTGAAGCGATGGCTACAAGGAAGGGAGTCTTCCAAGCTAGGTAAAGAAGTGAGCAGGTGGTCATCAGCTCGAACGGAGGCCCTGTGAGTCTGGAAAGGACCATGTTAAGGTCCAATGCCGGAACCGGTTGTCATACTTGAGGATAGAGGCAATCTAAGCCCGTCAGAAATCTAACGACCATCGGATTGGAGAAGACAGAGGAAGCATGTTCTCCTGGATGGAAAGCCAAGATGGCTGCCAGGTGCACCCTGAAAGATGATACCGCCAGGCCCTTATGCTTGAGGGATAGGAGATAGTCTAATATAAGCGGTATCGGCGCCTGCAAGGGGGGGCGTGGCACGTTGCTCACATCAACAGGAGATTCACTGCCATTTGGCTAGGTATGTGGCTCGAGTTGAGGGCTTCCTGCTGCCTAACAGAACCTGCTGCACTGATTGTGAGCAGAGTAATTCCGACTGAGTGAGCCAAGCAGCATCCATGCTGTAAGGTGGAGTGATTGCAGGTTGGGATGACAAAGGCGGCTGTGGTCATGAGATCAGGTTCGGCCACAGCTGGAGTGTGATCGGAGGCTCTACTGACAACTCCAGTAGCGTGATATACCAGTGCTGCCTGGGCCATGCTGGGGTGACCAGAATCATACTTGCCCTGTCCCTGTGTAACTTGAGCAGGACCCTGTGAACTAGTGGGAATGGAGGGAAAGCGTAGAACAGGTGGTCTTTCCACAGAAGTAGGAAAGTATCTGTTAGGGAACCCGGAGAATGTCCCTGGAGAGAACAGAACACTTGGCACTTCCAATTGTTGCGCGAGGCAAATAGGTCGACCTGGGGAAACCCCCACCTCAGGAAGATGGAGTGGATGACGTCTGGGCGAACTGATCACTCATGAGGCCTGAAGGATCTGATGAAGTGGTCTGCCAGCATGTTCTGGACCCCCGGGAGAAATGACGCCACCAGATGTATTGAGTGGACCATGCAGACCTCCCAAAGGCGAATGGTCTCCTGGCATAGGAGGGATGACCGGGCTCCCCCTTCCTTGTTGATGCAGAACATGGCTGTGGTGTTGTCTGTGAGGACTGCCACACAATGGCCATGTAGGTTTCCGCGAAATGCCTGACACGTACTGCCATCAGTTCTTGTACATTGATGTGCAGAGTTAGTTCGGAGGTGGTCCAAAGGCTCTGCATTTGGAGTTTGCCAAGGTGGGCGCCCCACCCAGAGATGATGTGTCTGTGACTAGGTATAAGAAAGGTTGCGAGACGTGAAACAGTAACCCTTCACACACTGACGTGGGGTCCAACCACCAGAGGCAGGTCAAAACCGATTCCAGGACAGTGACCACCATGCTCAGGCTGTCTCGACCTGGTCGATATACGGTTGATAAACAGGCCCAAAGCGGGTGAAGGGAAGCTGGTTATGTAAGTGCACGAAGCCATTTGCCCCAGAAGGCTGAGGCACATCTTTACCATGGAAGTTGGGAAGTTTTGAAGGCTGCGGATGATGTTCACCATTGACTGAAAGCGTGTGTCTGGCAGGAGGGCTCAGGCAAGTCTGGAGTCTAAGACTGCCCTGATTAACTTTATTCTCTGGGTTGGTTCCAGAGTCAACTTTTCCTTGTTGAGCAGGAAGCCCAGCTGGCAGAACGTGCTTAGGGTGAGTCGAACGTGGGATTGTACTTGGTCCCTTGTGTGGCCTTGAATGAGCCAGTCGTCGAGATACGGAAACATGTGGATCCACTGTCAACGAAGGTAGGCTGCCACGACAGCCATACATTTGGTAAACACTCTGGGAGCCATCGACAGGCTGAAGGGAAGGACAGCAAATTGGTAGTGTTCGTGATTGGCTTGCCCCTAGACTGTACTGCACGAGTCGGAGGCAGTGCCGTAGCCTGTGCTGGTGCCGGCTCTGTGAGGGCAATGAGGTCTCTCGCTGTTGCAAATGTCTCTGGCGTCAACCACGGTTCGGGTTGGGGAGACAGTGTGTGCTAGACTCAACGGCTCCTCCCTCGGTGCCGGAGTCAATGGTGCCAATATCGGTGCTTGTACTCTTGGTTGCTCTGGTGCCGATGCAACTCTGAGATTGGCAAAGGCGGTGCCAGTGCATGTTGCTGAGAGGCAGACACCTCCGGCTTACACTGTCTCTTCGGGTCTGGCGACAGGGAACGGCACTGAGTTACTTGTACTGGACGTGGTGCTGGAGAGGTCTGGTGCTGCAGGCCTCTATCCGAGTCTCCCTGTGGTGCAGTACCTGAAGCTGCTGCCGGGGCATTGTGCACCAATGCACTCGGTGCCGGAACTTGGCGTGCCGATAGGGAATCTGGCCTAAGGGCCACCTCCATAAGGAGCTGCATGAGCCAAAAGTCCCTCTCCTTTTTGGTTCGAGGTCTGAATGCCTTACAGATCCTACACTTGTCGGCCTGGTGAGATTCCCCGAGACACTTCAAACAAGAGTCGTGGGGGTCTCCCACTGGCATAGGCTTTGAACAGGCTAAATACAGTTTAAAATCCGGAGCCTTAGACATGAGCCTGGCAGGCGGACGGGGGGGAAGGGGAAGGACCCCTTCCAACCCTCTAAATTTAATCACAAACCTAACACTATAACTATAACTACTGCACTATACTAACTATACAACAATAACAACTGGAACAACTATCAACAACTGGGAAGCAAAAGCTAGGGAGAGTGGAGGACAGCTAAGTCACGCTCCACAGTTCCAATGACCGTCACAGGCAGTAAGAAGGAACTGAGGGGGTGCTGGGTCGGCTGGGGTAATATCCAGCACCCTAAGGCGCCACTCCAGGGGGCTCCACAGCTGACCCACTGAGTGTTGTTAGAGTAAAAATTCTCCGATGATTATGCACGCGGTGCGCACACACCTAATTAGAATCGATATGAGCAAGTACTCAAAGAAGAACAAGTACATTTTAATCATTGTACAAAGCCTTCTGCACAAACCCATCAAGAGACATGGGACAAAAACAGCATTGGTGCTACAATACTTGGTGAACTGTTTTGCTGACAACTATTAAGTGTTCTCTGTTAGTATTTCATTCTTGTCATGAATATTAAAAAGAACTGTATTTCTCGCTCAATAAGTTTTTTCAGGTTTAAATTTGCTGAAAGTGAGAAAACATCAATTACAAAACATCTGAACTTTAGACTTTCTAATTCAGAGGAAATTTTTATTCTTTCTTCCTTTATCAAAAGTTTCCTTAAGGCACAGGAGAAATGCTGAATAAAAGTGTTATCCTTTATAGTAAAGACGCTATTTCAGTGACAAAGAAATTTCAGAAAGGATTCTATTTAAAAAACAAATTGCAGAGCACCTTTAACTAGCAAAACAATGAAGTCAGTCACGATGACAACTGCAACCCATTTGAAAGAAACTATATTTAACTTTTTGATTTCCAGGAACCCATTTTAAGCACAGAGGGGCAAACATTGTCCTGTTACATTCATGCAACCTATCTGAACCCAAAAGGAACACACAGGAGTAAATGATGGCAGAATCTGACCTACTATACCAGCCAATAAACATCCACTTTTTTTGTAACAAGAACTGTATATCTAATCTATCTTGCACCACATTGAACATAAATAGCATGTTGAAGCTACTGGGGTTAATAAATATTAGTAACTAAACAAGTCAAAAGTGAACTGTATACCATTTATGTTTGTTTAACCAGTAATCCAAAAAAGGATGTAATGGTTGTTCTTTTGTTTATCTGTGAGATAATGAGAATTGCTGTTGGAAACTGTCTTAAGTCTCTTTGGGGAATTAGACATTTTAGATATCAATAAAACCTTTCCGTAACTGATAACTCACCTAAACATGACTTGTGACATTTTTATATTTTATACACACACACACCCCTTTCATTTTATATTAGACATATCCTTTCATTTTGTGTATGTGTGTGTGTGTATGTGTATATATATATATATATATATATACACACACACACACATATATATGAAAGATGTGTGTGTATGTGTGTATATATATATATATATATATATGAAAGGGTGTGCACCCTTTTAAATTTCCTTAAGATGTATACAGAAGGTCTGAACTAATTCTTTGTGTTACAATAGCACAAAGGGGCTGCAAAAACAGATCAGTGTTCCACTGTACTAGGCGCTGTACAAACAAGGACAACACCTTCCCAGACAAGAGACAACATGTAGATGAAACAGAAAAAAAGGGTTGAAAGAACAAGGTGAAAGTACAGAGATTATCTGATAAAATAAGCACTAGTCTCAGATTGCTACTGCCTATTCATAGCCAGGAGAGGTGTGTGATGCTGTATAAAATGGAAGATAACTAGTTGCACTAGTTTAGTCACCACTGTTACAAAGTTGAAGTAAATCTTGTATAAAGTATGTCATGTAAGGTATCTATGGAAAAGTTATAATCTGTTAAGTATGATTACCGGTTTAAATAAATTTATCACCATTGTACCTGAGGTAATAAATATTGGCTATGCATTTGTATATAAAATATGTTTTGTTCTTGAGTGGCGCCGACACGGCAAATTTACATCCAGACTAGCCACCCCTGTGTTGGGCCATCCATGTGTTGATGGGCTATGCACATGTTAATGGGCGATTGAGTAGACTCAACTCACCCAGTGGGCTCCTCTTGGAGATGTTTCAGAGAGCAGTGAGGCAATGGCTGCCCAATGGTTCAGCAAGGCATGTAAGGACATGTGACTTAAGACTCCACCTTTTGCCAGTATCTTTCCATGCACTTGGACTGAAAGTATAAATGAGACAGTGACATCACTTCTTGATCTTCACTCCTGCTCCACTTCTCTGGACTGTAATTTCTAAAATCAAGGAAGCTTTGAACAAAGAACTGATGATCCCCCCAATCTTTGGAGTGATCCAGAGAAACTTATTGTAAGCTAGCAGACTTACCATCACTGCTATTATCCTGACCAATAGACTCTGAAATCAACTGTAATGAATACTATTCCTTTAAGCATTTAATAACTTTCCTTTTCATTTTAAATAACTCTTTAGTTAGTTTACTAAAGATTGGCATTTGGTGAGATCCTGAAAGCACATATTCACTTGGAGTGAGTGGCCATCTCCTTGGAATTGGAAGAACCTATAATATGTGATTTCTGGTTTTAATAATCATTTATCACAGAAGTCCAGATGTGGGTGACAAGCCAGGAGCTTGAATGCCTAAGGGGGACTATATTTTGGCTTCTTGTGATACAGGAGCTCATTTTTGTTACTGGCTTTGTGACCTCTAATGCTAGAATAAACCATCAGTTTTGTTTTTTGGGAGGGAGGGGGAGAGGGAGGGTGTCTGCCTTACTTCTCAGTTTGTCCTGAATTTGGCATTCTCAGCCGTGACCCATGTCAGGCAGCGTGACAAGGTGGTCCATGAGATTCACACCAATAAGTACTATAGAGCTATTTGAAGGAGGAGAAAGTGGGGGATTCACAGACTTTCACAAACATAAAAAAGAGGTAGCATGGGAAAAAACACAAAAGGTGCTCTGACAGATAAGCAGAGTAAAGCAGATGAAGGCTGGCATGGTTGACAGTGATAGTAAAGGTAGGGAAGAACTAACTCATAAAAGATCTTACAGATGAAGACAAGAAACTTGTGCCTGATCTGGAGGAGAAGGGAAAGCCAAGAGAGGGATGTGACCAGTTAGGCGGCCAAAAAAATGTAACATACCAGCAGCATTTTGAATGAACACTACAATCTGCCAATCACAATGCACGGATGACAAAAACCTACAGATAGTCCACATTTTGGCAATTTGCTGCACATTTCAGTTAATTCCTGCTTATAAACGAACTGGCTTATGATTAAGCCGCCCCTTCCAAGATGGATAAGTAAAAATGGATAAGCAAAAATTTTCCACTTGATCAGTTACTTCTGTCATACACTGACAGGATTGAAGATTGAGAGATATGCTGTTGCTTGCCTGGAGCTGGAGTGGAGCTGGAGCACAGCTCTAAAGCCCTGGTAAAAGGATATACACATTTAGGATTTTTATTCCTCAAACTTCCATTATATATTGTCTGGGCCAGTTGAGTGTGATGAGAATGACTCGAACTTCGTCATGATGAATCTTTTACAGAACTTGTGGTAGCAGTTAGATGGGAGGAGAGGAATACCTCAGGTAGTCTGCCCAGGATAACAGAAGGGCATCACCTCTGTGGTCACAGCTCACTGCTGTTCTGGAGCAGTACATATTGAACTTCCTGTTCATCTGGGAGGGTGAACAGGTCCCAGAATGGCCTTCCCCACTGAGTGAGAATTTCATTCAGGATGGAACTGTTTACCTCCCACTACATGGTCTGTGGAGAAGTGCCTGCTCAGATTATCCACCAAAGAGTTCTGTGCACCTGATACATACATTGCCAAGTGTGAGTTGTGGTTCCTGATGAACCCATTCTATAAACTGACTGCCTCTCTAAAAAGAGGAAGATATTTCACTCCACCTTGTTTGTTTATGTAGAAGACAGTCATCATGTTGTCTGATGTTACCTGGATATGATGGGACAGCGTAAGTGGGAAGAATGCATCACAGGCTAGGTAGATGGCCCTTAATTCTATGAGATTAATATGCATCCTGCCCTGCTGAGTCATCCATGTGCCTTGTGCAGTGACACGGTCCAGGTGTGCTCCACATCTCTGACGAGGATTGGGCGTGTGGGAGAATCCTGATGATGCAAGTTGACATGAATGATCTCTAGTACCCACTTATCCATTGTTATTGCCCTCCACTTGTGGCAAAAAGGGCAAGACCGCCACACCAAAGGTTTGAGGAGCCATAAGGAATGGCATCGATAAAGTTATGTGGTTCTCAAGAATCCCATCAAAAGTAAATCCTGGTTAGCGGGTGGGGTTGAGCAGATGTGGTTGAAGTGGAAGAAGCTGCATACCTAGGTCTTTCTATCCTCTGGCATTTGCACACTGGTTCATAAGGGCATTGCTGGTAGAACTGCTGAGGGAGGGGTCTTGGCTTATACACCTGTTTGTGGTATCTTATCTTTGGGGCCAGGGTATAAATACCCAAGGAGTGGAGGGCCATCCTGCAGTCTTTTCACTGAAGAGATTACATTCGAGGAGCAAGTCCAAATGGTATTCTGGACCTCCCGGGGAAACCCCTGAAGAGCAGAGTCAAGATTCATGCCTCAGAATTATCAGCATAGCTGTAGCTCTAGATGCAGCATCAACTGTGTCCATTGGTTTCAGGCCAATGGGCGTGTGAAGCTGGTGCTTGGGCAGCATACGGAGTCCCGTCAGCCCTCTGCCTAGAAGCTGGACCCACTGCTGGCCCCTTCTGGAGAGCAGTGCGGTGTTGAAACAGGTAGGCACTAGCTTGCTTTAGCTGGGCAGCACTGCTGATGGGACTTTCAAGAACACTTCTGGAAGGGGATCTGTTCATGTGTTTGCGAAAGTGCCCCTTACTGTAATGAGAGGCCTGAAGCAGCGATTCCTTGGGCTTAACAGCTCTGGCCTCTGCTCCAGAGCGCATGCTCGGGGGTGCAGCTTACAGACTGAGGCCAATATACTGGGGGAGGGAAGGGTTTCTCCCTGGCCTGTAGCTGATTGGGGTCTATTGTCCTTCTCCATGAGGTACTAGCTTAGTCAAAGTTCCTTTCCCTCATGGGTTTGAGGAGATAAGGAGCAGCAGAACTGTATGTGGCAGAGACATGACCCTCCTCAAAGCAGTAAAGACAGAGCTGGCGTTCATCACTAACTGAGACGGGACAGGAGACAGTTCTTAAACCTAGGGACTTTGGGCATAGTCCTTCTCTGCAAGAAGAGGATCTCCAAGGAAGGGAGAAACTAAAACTATACTAACCAGAATATATAAATCACTAAAACACTAAGAATACTAACTACATACAATCATATTTACAGGTTTTGAAGACTATGTGAAGATAGCTTTGAACACAGAGGTTTACCACTCAGGACATGTAGCAGTAAGAAGGAACTGGAGACGTGTCTATCCACAGTAGCCCTTCATGCTCCATACCAAGGCCATAAAGGAACAACTGCACAGGCATAAACCAACAGACAATACTTGCTAGAAATCTCTGGTCTCAGGAACACAAGTACATATGTACCCACGTTTGGAATACAGACAGGGACCAGCACTAGAAGAAGAAATATTGGTTATGTGTCCCTATGATTTAGTCCAATATATTCTAGAAACACAGATGCCAGCAAAGAAATGACTACCTTAGGCTTTTGCTTCTGATCTTTAGTATGTGGTCAGCTGACAATGTCACCATAAATTAATTATTCATGAATCAGTAAGTTCACGTTATACTAATGTGTGTCTCAATTAGTGGGTGGCAATTCTGCTTCATCTGACCAGATATTTTGTCCAGCATGAGACAAACAACGGCTTGTCCTCACTGAAAGTTCTCACATGCACCGTATGGGCGAGTTCCACCTTGTTCCCATCCCATTAGTTTTCCTAGTTTGAGATTTATATAGACAGACACATTTTGGGCTGCAGAAACATCAGTCCATGACAAATTTTAACTGTCACTCTAAAAATCTATGGTGTACAATGGAAAAATCAGCCTATAGAAGCATGAATAATGCAGTTATATTTTCAATGCTACAGTTAAAAATGGTAATGCATGAACATAAATACACTTACAATATGGCTCACCCTGTATGATAACAAATAAAATGCTTAATTACTTACCTTGTCTGGATATTACTTGTACACTAAGCTGTACTGTTCCGTCTGTCTTTACTCCTTGATCAAAGAGACTGCGATCTGGGTCCAGCTTGATACAAGGAGGAAATTTTTTAAAATTACTAGACTTATAAATTAAATGCTCTTATTAAGTTATCTTGTATATTCAGTTCAAAACTATGTACATATATATCAGGGCATCAGAATACTTGAGTTCCTAACTGCAGCTATTAAATATTTATAGTCTTAATCACCAACAGCGTGTGCAACACTGTACAAGTCATAGTATACATGCTCATTATCCAGAGAAATTTCAAATCTAAAGAAGAAAAATTTCTCCATTTTGATTAACAGTAGTTCCAATTATAAAAATTTTAAAGGAACTTGTCAACCTCCAATCTGGTCAGTTTTAAAAGAAATTAGTTAAAAGCAGTTTGCTGCTGTGCAAGAGACCCCAAAAAATGCCAAAGGGGAAACAGTGACGCCAACTATAAACAACGTACTGTCAAAATGCACAAAGTAAAAAAGAAAAACACTTCTCTCTCTAATCTTAGGTGGTAACTGCAACTATGCACAAAAGTGTGACCTTTTTTTTAAGCTGACAGTACCCCTTTAACACAGATATTTAATACTATTTAATAGTCGCTCACTACATCAAAGATAGTTGTCTAGACCAGGGATAGGCAACCTATGGCACATGTGCCGAAGGTGGCATGCGAGCCGATTTTCAGTGGCACGGACGCTGCCTGGGTCCTGGCCACTGGTCCGGGGTGCTCTGCATATTAATTTAATTTTAAATGAAGCTTCTTAAACATTTTAAAAACCTTATTTAAACTATTGTTGTATGTAAAATAGTTATGTATTATAGACTTACAGGAAGAGACCTTCTAAAAACATTAAAATGTATTACCGGGATGCGAAACCTTAAATTAGAGTGAATAAATGAAGACTCGGTACCCTACTTCTGAAAGGTTGCTGACCCCTGGTCTAGACAGTCTTTGCTTTATGTCTCTGAAATACTACATCATGCCACATTGGCTGCGATTCTGATTAATTCTTTAATGCATCTTTAACATGAACTTTAATACCTTTATTGTTACAGTACTATCTTCCTCTCTTGTACACAAACTTTCTGCAGAAAGTCATTTATTTCACTCAACAGTATATAAAAAAAAGCAGTGTGTTACTGATCTGTTCAGTACAACAGAATTCAAAGTGACATTTCACTCCCCAGCCACTGTGTGGAACTAGCTGGGAGCTATTTCCATCAGATAGCCCTACCCTCTGTGTCCTCTGGATAACAGCCCTAATCACTAATCAGTTATAATTGGTACTGGGAACCAGCTAGAGGCTGTTCTTATCAGGCCACAATCATAGACATCAACAAGACTACCTTCATTTCTGTTTTCACCTCTTCATTTCTAGCAGAGGCAAAAAATTTGCTCTTCCCCCAACTTCCATTTTTAGGTGCTGGTAAACATTTTTTATATTCTGGGACATAACATTGTGAGGCTCACTACAAAGAAGCATTTCTACGTAAAGGAGTCATTAACTATGTTTTTGGCTCTTGAGAGCCTTATCTTTCCCTTCCTCTTTTCATCATTATATCTAATAAGGGCATGTCTTCACTAGAACTGCGGCAGCTGCGCCAACAGTGATGGGAGAGGTCTTCCTGCCACTGTAGTTAATCCACTTCCCCGAAAAGGCAGTAGGTAGGTCATCTTCCATCCACCTAGTGATGTCTACAGTAGACAAAACTGAAGCAAAGTGGGGATAGTGGGTTAGGGGTTCCCCAGAGAAGGGATACCCAGATTGGTGGGGGACTGCCAGGGGGCAGCACCCTGTGATGGAGTAGGGGCTGTCTGTGTGGGGAATGGGAGAGCAGGGGAGGACTTTAGGGGATGGACGAGACCGGAGCCTGTAATCTGAGCTAGGTAAGGGAGGGGAAAGGTCAACACCTTTGCCCGGGAAGGGGGAAAAGGAAGGGAGTGGCAGGAGGGAAGCAGTTTGAGCTAGATTGGCTTCACTATGTTGCTCAGGGGTGTGAATTTCTCAGACCCTTGAGCAACATACCTAGCTCAACCTAATTTTTAGTGTATACCTGGCCAAAGAGACAGAAAGGGAAAGAGGGAGTTGGTTTTTCATCACTGATCTAATCAAAACCCCAAATGAGGCTAATAACACTGGGAGAAGATACATTCTTTTCATTCAGTGCCCTCCATGACTGCCTTCGGTTACGTCTGCTTTAGAAGCAATTACATTAGCAGAACATAAATACTATTCCAGATCTTCACCATATTCCACTTCCAACACCTTATTACAAGTGAATCTCTGCAGAAAGCTAGACTCTGTTTCAAACAACATACTACAGAGGTTTAAAAAAAAATAGATTACAGATTTCTATGCAGGGAGTGACAGCAAGAGTGCTAACAGGAAGACAAACACAATGATTGTAAGCCTAATAAAATCCTCCATGATTAATTATAGTGATCAAATATTAAAGTTTGGGGGATTTGCAAATAGACTCTTATTAAGGATCTATCAGATAAACTGCATCCTTTACAGTTTCATTAATTCGTTCTTTAGATATACTGAAAGTCTACTGTAATCTTTTAAAAATACACTTTGTCAAACAAACTATAACTCAGTGACTAGCCATTTTCACATCACAATAGGTCAATAATAGCATAACAAGGGAGGTCTGAAACAAAAATGTAATCCGCAGTTTTAGCAAATGTAACTTTTCAGTATTTCCTGAGCTCTGAAATAACTCTTAGTAGCTACAGAAAGTCGGCTTTATAATCTGAGTTCTATTCTTTGGGCCTTCAGACCTTGCCAATATTTCCTGCTAAACTTAATTTACTTGAAAAATAAACTACATATATATTTTTGACTATGACAATGAAGCCTTTTTTACTACCTCAGCTTCCTAATAAAAAAATACTAGTCACTGAAGAATCTAATTCAGATGTCAATATAGTATCTTGTGATAATTTTTCTGTTAACAGATATTTCTAAATTTGATTTTTTATTATGCAAAGAACCTCTATGTTACACTTTTTGGCAAGAACTCTAGCTAGAAGATAGCTATAGGAAAAAATTAGATAACTGTTGATTTTTGTGTATGTGTATCAGGATCTGAATAAGGAAAAAAACGGAAAGAATTTAATATTTGCTATTCAATTCCTATATTTTGTCTTTTGAAAAACTATACTCATTCTTCTGTAAACTTTAGAAAAAATGAAAAAAGTGACCTGTCTCTCAAAGAAACTCTGAAAAACTACAACTTCACCTACAACTGTTACCTACAGCATTTTTGACCAACAACAAGGATAAGTTTCAGAGTGATAGCTGTGTTAGTTTGTATCAGGAGAAAGAATGAGGAGTACTTGTGGCACCTTAGAGACTAACAAATTTATTTGGGCATAAGCTTTCGTGGGCTAAAACCCACTTCATTAGATGCATGCAGTGGGAAATACAGTAGGAAGATGGATAGATATACAGAGAACATGAAAAAACAGGTGTTGCCATACCAATTATAACAAGACTAATCAGTTAAGGTGGGCTATTACCAGCAGGAAGAAAAAAAACTTTTGTACTGATAATCAGGATGGCCCATTTCCAACAGTTGACAAGAAGGTGTGAGTAACAGTAGGGGGAAAATTAGCATGGGGAAATAGTTTACTTTGTGTATGGATAGAGATAAAATCCATGTTTTCTTTCTGGGAAAATAGGGACATAACTTCTCATCACTAGGAATGTCACTCCTACAGATAGTGCGATCAAACATTTGTTAGCAGCTCCTATTCTACAGATAAAGAAATATATACACATACTGTAATAATGTAAGAATGGCCATACTGGTTCAGATCAAAGCTCCATCTAGCCCAGTATCCTGTCTTCTGACAGTGGCCAATGCCAGGTGCCCCAGAGGGAATGAACAGAACAGGTAATCATCAAGTGATCCATCCCTTGTTGCCCATTCCCAGCTTCTGGCAGTGGAAATTCCAGAACATAAGTTCTCATGTATGGTGAACAGTAACCATACACCAGGGCCAGCAAATATCGTACATACTTTCTTTTAAATCTCCCTGTTACTATCCAACCAGGGTTGAAGTAAAGTGATTTCAGTGTATGCCAATAACCTTTCTGGAACTCTAGAGAATCTTTAAGTATTAACAAGAGTGGAAGGAAATTAGAAAGGTTACCAACTCTTTATTTAATGGCTGCATTATTTAAGCTTTATAAAACTTATAATGAAATCAAATTGTATTGAAATCCAAAATCATCATCCAGGAACCCCTGCGATAACCATCTATTTAAAAAAACATACATATTGTGATTTTTAAAAAATGTTTCTGTATAACTGCAGAACAATCTTTACAACTAGACCTGTAAAAATTAGAAAACACAAAACAATGCTGTGTAAAGCTCTTCTGCCTTCTAAATTCAGAAAATCTGAAAAAGTGCAACTCCCATTGGAACCAGCAAGTAGCCAGGGCTTCAGGGAACAGTCAATACACCTGACCTAAGATATTACTAAGAATTATGTTCCAAGGTACGATCTGTACTTTTAAAATTATGTTTATTTCCCACCCCCAAAAATTGACAAGACTTTCTGCTACTGAGATACATTTCTGACATGAAACCTAGAAGTTTCCCAGTTTTATTTGCAGTAAATTAGTAATTAGTGGGTACATATTATAAACAGTTTGAAGTTGATGAGGCTGGCATTTGTAAGATTAGACTCTTTACTGTAAACAATTTAGCAAACTGAAGAGTGAGACCCCCGATATAAATATCAGAGTGGAGGAAAGGGACTGAATATATGGAATTAGTCCCAGAGTACAGTTTGAACCCTCAGAAGAAGTTTTTCAACTCTCCCTGATTTACCTGGATATCTTGCAGGCAGATTTCATGTGCATCCAAGGAACACTGAAGTCTTGGTTCCAACAACTTCTTAAGATTTCCAACTGGTTCATTGATGTCAATAGCCTGACTCACAAATTCTGCTGTAGTGTACGTCTGCTCCACGATGCTTAAACACCAAAGGATCAAAGAATTGATCATTAACCGAATATTAACAAAACAGTTTTGAAAATGCACTAGCTGTGTGTTCTCCTATGGTAATAAAAGCTATAGCTAGGTTAAAACAAATTAGAGATAAGCTATGCAAAAGTGAATGTTGATGCCAGAAATTTTAAGTCTATTGAAAGCCCTACTGAGGGTACGCCTACACAGCCTGCAGCAGCAAGCCTCCCAGCATGGGTCAACAGACTCAAGCTTGCAGCACTCAAGTTAAGGGCTCTAAAAACAGCTGTAGACAGCTCTTTGAAGTTGCAGCTGGGGCTAGAGCTCTGACTCTGAAGACTAGGGATACAGAGAGTGGGGTGATCAGATGTTTTTACTCAATGACACTCTGGTCTTTTTTTCCAAGTGGTTCCATTTCATTTAAATCCAGCAATGTGTGAATAGTTAGAACTACAAGTCATTTAAAAGACACTCTGATTTGCACGTTTGGACTTGTCATATTTATATTCCATCTCAAACAGCTTGTTGCTATTCCTTAAAACTGGGCATCAGCTATTTTTGAATTAAAAAAAAATAATTAAGCAGTTTTTAAGCTACTGATATCTTTTTGTGAATAGTACTTAGACAATTGCAATGTTTCTGAATACGTGATTTTTGAGATAAGTATTTTAAAAGGATTTTTTTTTAAATTGCACCACTTATCAAATGTCTGTGTTCTTTTATTTGTCCAAATGTATTCCATCACAATTAAAATCTGAAACAAATATTAAAATTGGTAGGTGCAAGATGCAACTGTTAGGGGCAAAAATAGTAAAATGTTTAAATAAAAATCTGCCGTTTCTGAAAACAAGAATTCTGCCAATAAAAACAGGAAAAACAAAACAAAACAAAACCCTAAACATGGTGACTAAAAAATCATGTACACAAGTCAAAAGGAATAGAAATAGTCACTTCCTGCATTCTCCAAATGTCACCAAACGGCATAACTGAGTGAGGAACAGAATTTAAGTGACTTGTCAATAGTTAAGTAGGAGATTTGGGGAAATGACGGGAACAGAACCCTGATCTCAGAAATGCTAGGACAATACAACTCAGTGACTCAATTTATTTTCCAAATCTCTAATTAGTTAGAAAAATTTTAAAATGAAGATAATGCTTGCTCACTTCTGTACTCATTCCCCCACATGAAAAAGAACTAGATGAGTGCAAAGAAACTAGGTAATGTGTTTGGAAATGCCAACATTTTTCAGATGGGCTAACGCAGGACCCATCCTGAAGGCTGCTCTGTGTAGGCAGATCACTGCATCCACAAACAGCCCCTATCCTTTTATTTGATTTTTTAAAAATGTTTATATGTATATTTCCAGACAAACAAAAGGAAAACAAACACACTTAGGGGGCAAAAGTCAAGACATTAAGAAATACCAAAAAATCTCCTTGTTCAAAAACCCACTTAAAAGGATTTTCACTCTAAATATCACCATTTATAAAACCCAAGTACTTAAAAGCAAGGAAGTGAAATAGTTAATGACATAAGTCTTACACAACCCATGTCAACATTTCACTTTCTTCATAAAAATGCAGATTTTATCACTAAACAAACTTTATTCCAATATAAAATACTGCTCTTTTATCAGTAATAAACAAACAACACAAAATCTTTCCTAAAACAAGTTTTATGTTTAGATGGCACTATGATCAGCCACATATAAAAGTCCACATACATATATATTTTTATCTTAGAATACATCAAAAATCATTTCATGTATTAGAGTTAAGACTGTTACACTGTAATAAAAATATGTATTTCTTAATATCCAGGGTCTGGACAATCCAGGTAAATAGATTATCACAAGGATGTGCAATCAATGGTTACCCAGGACTACATAATTACCTGACAATTTGAAATTATTAGCATCTTGTTTGACTTTGAAAACCCTGTTGGTATCCAAGGAACTCCTGCAGAATATTAACAAACTTGGGTATTTGTTGTGATGGTGACATTGCAGTTAACGTAATGAAAATGTATGCCCATAACGAGATTTCTTCTCTCTATTCTACTCACAACAGCAAGCAGAATGCTCTGGTGACTCCCCTTTAAACAGAAAAGGGATGGAAGAAGATTCCGTGGCAGTTGGAAAATAAAGAGAAAGTGGACCCTCACCGCCCCCAACACACACACACACACCTTCCTGGTCACCGGCAGAGCGAGGGGATGAAGTGTTAGCAGGAGCTGGGCAGAGCACAACAGCAATACAGCACCAGGGAAGTGATGATGAACTGGAGAAAGGGAAGAAACTGACAGACTAGGGAAACAGAAAGAGCTGCGAAATCCACCCGACAGGTAGGAATGACTCTGGCATCACCTGGAACTGGGGAAGGAGTTGAATTGTTGCCATCTTTTGTTAAATAATTTTTTCTCTTTGATTCTCCAAGAAATCTGTGAGGAAATAATTAGTCCTGGGAGGGATAAATGGGGTTTAGTGCAATAGCATTCAGGCATTTATATAGAGCACTGCAGTGACTCACTTGCAGCCATAGCTTCCAGAGCAGGGCACGCATGCGTATCCAGCCTCATTGTGGTGCAAGTCTAAAGGTTAGCATATAGTAAGGACAGACAGCAGGAGAAAGCAGGCACTTAGCTAGGAATATTAGTCAATGAAGGAAAGAAAATGATTATAGTACAGAGCAGGTAGAAAAATTTCACTCTACATTTTCATATTAAGAATGGGTCAAACTCCATGCACACTGCAGACAATATAAAAGGATACAGAAGTTTGCAAGCTATAAGGAGAAACCTGAAGAGTGACCTTGGTTTTGTCATCTACTTTAAAGCTATGTTGACCCAGACACCTCATTAAATGGTATGGAGTTCTGATCCTAAGGAGAGCTTTGAAAGGCTGGCTTATACACAGAGGAAGCTGTGACGGTACCTCCCAAAAGGCTTTATGGAAATATGCTTAGAATGTGTTTTATGCTACATATGCCATGTAACATCTCTCCGTAAAGGTTATGATCTACTGGATGTATTAATCCTATTTGTATGCATGTATTGTTTTTGTATTCAAAGTTATGAATGTTGGCTGTGTATGGGCTTGATTTCTAAATAACCGTAGTACAGCATTTGGTCAGTTCCTGGAGAAAGGAATGCTGAAATTAAGTACCTACTTAAGAAGCACGTAAAATACAATGGATCTTGGAAAGCTCCAATCCACATAAGAAGTCTTCTTGAGGAAGTTCAAGATAGCATGTAAACAATGGATGCTACCTGTAAAAACTGTGAGTCATGCATGGACATGTGACTTGCCCAGGTGACTCCTAAACTCCATCTTGGAGCTAGACTTTGCATACAAGTGAGGAGGGGGTCTCCACCCACAAGAGAAAGTCTATTTAAACCCCTGGGAGACCCCTCCCTTTTGTCTTCAGCTGGCTAAAGAAAGAGCCTCTCCAACTCCCAGTATACTTGCAAGAAACTGGAACAAAGGACAGTGTGCACGGGGTGTGAGTGATTGCTAGACCCAGGATAAAGGGAGATTAGTCCAGGGGTAGGCAACCTATGGCACATGTGTCTAAGGCGGCACATGAGCTGATTTTCAATGGCACTCGCACTGCCCGGGTCCTGACCACCGTTCTGAGGGGCTCTACATTTTAATTTAATTTTAAATGAAGCTTCTTAAACATTTAAAAAACCTTATTTACTTTACATACAACAATAGTTTAGTTATATATTATAGACTTATAGAAAGAGATCTTCTAAAAATGTTAAAATGTATGGCTGGCATGCGAAACCTTAAATTAGAGTGAATAAATGAAGACTCGGCACACCTCTTCTGAAAGGTTGCCGACCCCTGGATTAGTCTATAAAAGGAAACATTCTGGAACTGGTGAGGATCTTATCTGTATTTAGTTTGATTAGACATAGATTTGCACATTTTATTTTATTTTGCTTGGTGATTTACTTTGTTGTATCTGTTGCTACTTGGAATCACTGAAATCCTACTTTCTGTATTTGATAAAATCACTTCTTACTTATTAATTGACCCAGAGTATGCATTAACACCTGGGGGAGCAAACAGCCGTGCATCTCTCTATCAGTGTTACAGAGAGTGAACAATCTATGAGTTTACCCTGCATAAGCTTTATACAGGGTAAAATGGATTTATTTGGGTTAAGGACCCCATTGGGAGTTGGGCATTTGAGTATTAAAGACAGGAACACTTCTGTTAACTGCTTTCAGGTAAACCTGCAGCTTTGGGGCAAGTAATTCAGACCCGGGGTCTTTCTTGGAGCAGACAGGAGTGTTTGGCTCAACAAGACAGGGTGCTGGGGCCCCAAACTGGCAGGGAAGGCAGGGGTAGAAGTCGTCTTGGCACATCAGGTGGCAGCTCCCAAGGGGGGGGTTCTGTGATCCAACCCATCACAAAAACATACTAAATATAGGAGAATACTCAATTTGTTAAAAATAAAGAGGAAATCAGACTTAAGAAGCAGGATTTATGTTGTCCAGTTATATGTTTTTCTCCAATGCAAAGGGGCTAATACCTGAAAGAAGCTCTTTAAGAATATCAGAGGGGTAGCCGTGTTTGCTGCTTTTACAGATCCAGACTAAGAGTCCTGTGGCACCTATTAGACTAACAAGAGTAGGTAACAGAGAAATTTTTTTTTTTTTTAAATGTAGACAGTGACAAGCAGTAGGAGCAAATTAAGACAGAGAAGTAAGGTAACTCGTGTAGAGAAAAAGGCTTTTAATCTCTAGTATTTGCAGCAATGGTGGCTGCGCTGTTAATGTCATGGATATCATCTTCCCCCTCGGTTCTAGTTACAAACTGCTTTGGTTTACATCCCTTTGATGGGAAAAGTGATGGCAGAAAGTTGGAATCAGAAGTTTCTATAGCACTTGGGAATGGCAGCTAGAGAAGAACATACTGATTTAATGGCTGCACACATGCTGCAGAATTCACAAACATGCTCCTGGGGAGTTGCCAAAGTAGTGAGAGTGAAGTGAAGAAAGGAAAGGAAAGGAAAAAGAGAAGAAACTAACAATACCAGAGTAAAAGTAGCAAAGAAAAAAATGACTGAGAAAACTCAAACAATGCAGACCCATCATACACTGTAGTCAGGGTACTGAAAAAGTCTCAATTGCTGCTTGACGATTTGTTTAGTTCTAAAAGTGATTTTCATTTCTACAATAAGTTTGTTTTTACTACAATCATTTAGTTTGACAAAGAGTAAATGACCTAAAGGAAAATAGCATAGAAGAAATATTTACACAATGTACTTAGGGGATTAGCAATGGCAGTCACAATAATTAACAACAGGATACTATGGGCCATGCTAAGCAAGTTACATCTTTTGTGTTATGGCTTCCTTTCGGCATAGTAAAACAACTTTTTTCCATTAGTCTGATTTTCCTATGTCCAGGCCAAAAGCACTAGATCTTTATGGATAGAAATTCCATGCTTAAAAAAATAAAAGCATAGCAGTAAGAATATACTACCAACCACCTGACCAGGATAGTGATAGTGACTGTGAAATACTCAGGGAGATTAGAAAGGCTACAAAACCAGAAAACTCAATAATAATGGGAGATTTCAACTATCCCCATATTACCTCAGGTTGGGATATAGAGCTAAAATTTCTACACACCATTAATGACTGCTTCTTGGAGCAGCTAGTCTTGGAAGCTACAAGGGGAGAGACAATGGTTGATTTAGTCCTAAGTGGCGCACAGGATCTGAGCCCAAGAAGCAAATACAGCCGAACTGCTTGGTAACAGCAGCCATAATGTAATTCAATTCAACATCCTTATAGAGGGGAAAATACCAAAGAAATGTACCACAGCAGCATATAAGTTTAAAAAGAGGAAATACACAAAATATGAGAAAGTTAGTTAAACAGAAATTAAAAAGGAAAGGTCAAGAATGAAATGCCTGCAAACTGCATGGAAACTATTTAAAAACACCAGAATAGAGGCTCAAACTAAATGTATCCCCCTAACCACCCCAGAAACAAAAACAAAAACAGTAAGAGAACCAAAAAAAAAAAAAAAGAAAAAAACCAACACCCCACAAAATGCCACCATGCCTAAATAACAGAGTAAAAGAGGAGGTTAGAAACAAAAAGACATGATTTAAAAATTGGAAGTCAAATCATACTGAGGAAAACAGAAAGAGGCATAAACTCTGGCAAGTCAAGTGTAAAAGCATGATCTAAAAAATAAAAAGGAGTCATAAAAAATGGAAACTAGGTCAGATTACAAAGGATGAATACAGGCAAACAACACAGGAATGCAGGGGCAAGATTAGAAAGGCAAAGGCACAGAATGAGCTCAAACTAGCTATGGGAATAAAGGGAAACAAGACGACTTTTTATCAATACATTAGAAGCAAGAGGAAGACCAAGGACAGGGTAGGCCCACTGCTCAGTGAGGAGGGAGAAACAGTAATAGGAAACTTGGAAATGGCAGAGATGCTTAATGACTTCTTTGTTTCAGTCTTCACTGAGAATGCCTAACATAGTGAATATTTATGGGAAGGGGGTAGGTTTAGAGATTAAATAAAAAAAAGAACAAGTTAAAAATCACTTAGTAAAGCTAGATGCCTGCAAGTCACCGGGGCCTGATGAAATGCATCCTAGAATACTCAAGGAGCTAATAGAGGAGGTATCTGAGCCTCTAGCTATTATCTTTGGAAAATCATGGGCGACGGGAGAGATTCCAGAAGACTGGAAAAGAGCAAATATAGTGCCCATCTATAAAAAGGGAAATAAAAACAACCCAGGAAACTACAGATCAGTTAGTTTAACTTCTGTGCCAGGGAAGATAATGGAGTAAGTAATTAAGGAAATCATCTGCAAACACTTGGAAGGTGGTAAGGTGATAGGATTGTATGGATTTGTAAAGAACAAATCATGTCAAACCAATCTGATAGCTTTCTTTGACAGGATAACGAGTCTTGTGGATAAGGGAGAAGTGGTGGATGTGGTATTGTCATAAACAGATAGTTAAGGGTTAATGTCTCTTTTACCTGTAAAGGGTTAACAAACAGTGAACCTAAAACACCTGACCAGAGGACCAATCAGGAGACAAGATACTTTCAAATCTCGGTGGAGGGAAGCCTTTCTTTGTGTTTTTTGGGTTTTGCTTTGTTCTCCCTGGGTCCTGAAAGGGACCAGACGTGCAACCAGGTTTCTTGCCAATCTCTCTGCTACAGTCTCTTACATATTCAGAATAGTGAGTATCAAGTAGAAAAGGCGGTTATAGTCTTTTGATTGTTTTCTGTATTTGCAAATGTGTATTTTGCTGGACGGATTTTGATTGGTATTTGTGCTGGGGGGAGATTTCTTTCTAGTGTTTATAAGCTGAAAGACCCTGTAATATTCCATCTTGATTTTACAGAGATTTCTTACTTTTTTCTTTCTTTTATTAAAAGCTTTTCTTTTTAAAAGACCTGATTAATTTTTTCCCTTGTTAAGGCTCAAAGGAACTGAGTCTGTACTCACCAGGGAATTGGTGGAAGAAGGGAAAGAGGAGTGGGGGAGGAAAGGCGAATTTCCTCTGTGTTTTAGATTCACAGAGCTTGAATCTGTCTATCTCTCCAGGATAGCCCAGGGAGGGAAAGCCTGGGAGGGGGAGAAAAAACCTGATTTCTCTGTGTTGTGATTCAAGGAGTTTGAATCACGGTGATCTCCTAGCGTACCCAGGGCGGGAAAGATCTGGGAGGAAGAAGGGAGGGGGAGGGGAAATGGTTTATTCCCCTTTGTTGTGAGACTCAAGGAATTTGGATCTTGGGGTCCCCAGGGAAGGTTTTGGGGGGGACCAGAGTGCCCCAAAACACTATATTTTGGGTGGTGGCAGCCCATCAGATCTAAGCTGGTAATTAAGCTTAGAGGAATGCATGCTGGTACCCCATCTTTTGGACTCTAAGGTTCAGATTGGGGAATTATACCATGACAGGTATACCTAGACTTTAGTAAGGCATTTGATACAGTCTCACGTGATATTCTTATTGATAAACTACGCAAATACAACTTAGATGTGGCTACTATACGGTGGGTGCATAACTGGCTGGATAACCGTACTCAGAGAGTAGTTATTAATGGTTCCCAATCCTGCTGGAAAGTTATAACAAGTGGGGTTCCGCAGGGGTCTGTTCTGGGACCGGCTCTGTTCAATATCTTCATCAACGACTTAGACGTTGGCATAGAAAGTACGCTTATTAAGTTTGCAGAGGATACCAAACTGGGAGGGATTGCAACTGCTTTGGAGGACAGGGTCATAATGCAAAATGATCTGGACAAATTGGAGAAATGGTCTGAGGTAAACAGGATGAAGTTTAATAAAGACAAATGCAAAGTGCTCTACTTAGGAAGGAACAATCAGTTTCACACATACAGAATGGGAAAAGACTGTCTAGGAGGGAGTAGGGCAGAAAGGGATCTAGGGGTTATAGTAGACCACAAGCTAAATATGAGTCAACAGTGTGATGCTGATGCAAAAACGCAAACGTGATTCTGGGACGCATTAACAGGTGTGTTGTGAGCAAGACACGAGAAGTCATTCTTCCGCTCTACTCTGCACTGGTTAGGCCTCAACTGGAGTATTGTGTCCAGTTCTGGGCACCGCATTTCAAGAAAGATGTGGAGAAATTGGAGAGGGTCCAGAGAAGAAGAACAAGAATGATTAAAGGTCTTGAGAACATGACCTACAACGGAAGGCTGAAAGAATTGGGTTTGTTTAGTTTGGAAAAGAGAAGACTGAGAGGGGACATGATAGCAGTTTTCAGGTATCTAAAAGGGTGTCATCAGGAGGAAGAAGAAAACTTGTTCACCTTAGCCTCCAATGATAGAACAAGAAGCAATGGGCTTAAACTGCAGCAAGGCAGATTTAGGTTGGACATTAGGAAAAAGTTCCTAACTGTCAAGGTGGTTAAACACTGGAATAAATTGCCTAGGGAGGTTGTGGAATCTCCATCTCTGGAGATATTTAAGAGTAGGTTAGATAAATGTCTATCAAGGATTGTCTAGACAGTAATTTGGTCCTGCCAGGAGGGCAGGGGACTAGACTCGATGACCTCTCGAGGTCCCTTCCAGTCCTAGAGTCTATGAATCTATGAATACAAGCCGAAGAATTTGAACAGCAACTAGCAAAAGACACAAAAACTAACAGCAAAATAGGAACCTCAGAAGCAGGAAGCCTGCCAAACAATCAGTGGGGACACTGGATACTCAGAGTGCTCAAGGAACACTTAAGAACGAGAAGGCGACTGCAGAGAACGTAAATGAATTCTTTGCGCTGGTCTTCCTTGCAGAGAATTCGAGGGAGAGTCCCACACCTGAGCCATTCTTTTTAGATGACACAGCTGAGGAACTGTCCCAGATTGAGGAGTCAATAGAAATGGTTTTGGAACAAATTGATAAACAGTAATAAGTCACCAGGACCAGATGGTTCTGAAGGAGTTCAAATATGAAATAGTAAAACTACTAGTTGCAGTATATGAATCAGCCTCTGAACCAGATGTCTGCAGGATAGCTAATGCAACATCAATTTTTTAAAAAGGCTTCATATGCAACCCTGACAATTACAAGCTGGTAAACCCAACTTAATTAACTGGCAAATTGGTTGAAACTATAATGAAGAACAGAATTATTGGACACACAGATTAACATGGTATGTTGGAGAAGAGTCAACAGTGGTAAAGGAAAATCATGCTTCACCATTCTATTAGAACCCTTTGACGGTGGCAACAAACGTGGACAAGGATGATCCAGTGAATACTGTGTATTTGGATTTTCAGAAAGCCTTTGACAAGGTCCTTCACCTTGGGCTCTTAAGCAAAGTAAACAGTCATGGGATAAGAGGGAAGGTCCTCTCATGGATCAGTAAATGGTTAAAAGATAGGAAACAAAAGGTAGGAATAAACTGTCAGTTTTCACAGTGTAGAGAGGTAAATATCAGGGCGGTTCACCAAGGAACTGTAATGGGATCAGTCCTGTTCAACATTTTCGTAATTGATCTGGGAAAAGGGGTGAAGAGTGAGATGGCAAAGTTTGCAGACGATACAAACATCACTCAAGATAGTTAAGTCCAAAGCTGACTAAGAAGAGTTACAAAGGGATCTCAGCAAACTGGGTGACTGGACAACAAAATGGCATATGAAATTCAGTGTTGATAAATGCAAAGTAATAACAAGGGAAAACATAAGCCCAACTATACATACAAAATGATGGTCTATATTAGCTGTTACCACTCAAAAAATGGAACTTGGAGTCATCGTGGACAGTTCTTTGAAAACATCTGCTCAATGTGAAGAAACAGTTAAAAAAGCTTACAATGTTAGGAACCATTAGAAAAGGGATAGATAGTAAGACAGAAAATATCATAATGCCACTAAATAAACCCATGATACACCCAGACTTTGACTACTGCATGCAATTCTGGTTGACTCATATAAAAAAAGATATATTAGAACTGGAAAAAAAGACAGAGAAAGGCAACAAAAATGATTAAGAGTATGAAATAGCTTCCATCTGAGGAGAGGTTAAAAAGACTGGGCTTGAACAGCTTAGAAAAAGAGATGACTAAGTGGGGATATGACAGAGGTCTATAAAATTAGTAATACTGTGGAGAAAGTCAACAGGGAAGTGTTTTTTACCCCTTCACTTAACAGAAGAAGCAGGGGGTCACTGAATGAAATTAATAGGCAGCAGGTTTAAAACAAACAAAAGAGAGTACTTCTTCATGCAATGCATAGTCAACATGTGGAACTCATTGCCACAGGATGTTGTGAAGTCCAAAAATATAACGGGGTTCAAAAAAGAATTAGGTAAGTTCATGGAGGACAGATCCATTGAAGACTAGAAGCCAGGATGGTCAGGGACAACCTCATGCTGTAGGTGTCTATAAGTCTGAATGGTAGTAGATGGGACTGGACAACAGGGGATGGATCACTTGATAATTGCCCTGGTCTGTTCATTCCCTCTGAAGCAATTGGCACTGGCTACTGTTGGGCTAGATAGACTATTGGTCTGACTCAATATGGCCATTCTTATGTTCTTAAATAAGAGCTCAGTCTTTTCCTCACTGAATACAATGACAAGACAGACTGATTTCTATAGGAGCAGGACCTAAATACTAAATCTGATAAAAACTGTAAACTATTTTCAGCTCAGGCGACACAAGTAGTAAGCAATACTGACTGATCTTAAGCACATACCTTTCTTCAGTGCACTCCTGTTTCTCAGTCCCATCAATTTCAATTTCTATCAGCTCTTCTGCATCTCTTTTAGTCATGGCTAAAAAGTCTCAAAAACAGGCCTGCAAAAGAAAAATTGTTAAAGTAGTTTCATGAATTATAGGGAAGCAAAATTTGAGCATTATAGTTTCACATAAAAATGATTTGTTAATTCCATATATTTTTTACCAAAAATGTTTTCAGCTGCAAACTCTAAAGCCAATTACACAGCTCTAAAATGGAAGAGTGCTGCAGAAACCATGAAGCAGTTGACAATGCTTGTTCTGGCAAACGGAAGTAGTAAGTTGATAGTTTTGTTTTTTTCTGGGAGGAGGCAAATTTGGGAATTTAAACAGACATATAGGTGTAGAAATCATATATCCTGAGGTAGCTTTTGTTCTCTTCCTTTGGAGGCTTCTACACTTACTGGATGCTGTATGAACTGGTCAGGTTTACCTTTCATTGGATAACAACATTTAAATTTAAAATTGTTTTAAAAATACTTGAGAGATTTTGCTGTCCCATTTATATTACATACTGTCTTCTGAAGAAATATGAAAGCTGTTGACAGCTATAAAACTTTTCCTAAAAATATATTGTATTAAATATGTTAACTATTTTTGCTATTTTTTAAAAACACGTTGCATCTTATAGGTGAATGTATTCAGTATTAATCTACAAAACACCTAATAAACAAAAGATTTTACATCTGAGGTCTCTTATTTCTCACCAGGTTCAATGATCAATTCATGTAGATGAAAATGCATCTGCTATGGTCACCTAATTTGTGCAGTATGTTAGTGTCAAACTATTCTTTTGGGCAGTTTTTCTTATTTATTATTTTTAATCTTTCTCCAAAGTGAGGACAGCATTAAATTAACAACCCAAGAATTTAAAACTTATTTTTATCTTTACCTTAAATCCACCTAAGAGCTGCAGAATTCAGCAGGTGGCTTGTTAAGCAGCATTTCTTTTTGTGAGCACATCAAACCTGAACTCAATCTGCCTAGATCATAGTCCATTGGCTTCTTCATTTTTAAGATTTTGTTTGACCTGTAAAAATCTAAATGGCCTGGGACCTAGCTAACCAAGAGACTTCTTCTGTCACTGTGATCCATTGCCAGAGTTGTGGAAAGCAGAGGCTCCTAAGCTAGATAATGCCCCCACCGCCCACTGGTACAAGAGAGAGGAGGCTGCTAGGAGGCTGCTAGCAGGGTGTCCTGTAACCGCTTAGTTAACCTCCAGGACACACTTCAAGGCCTCTGTTTTTCTCCACAGAACATAAAGATTTACAGAGATAGGCATGGCTAGGTAGTGATAGGAAGATGACCAGTAATTTAGGGGTTGGGGGGAGGATTGCATTTGTTTTATGCTGCGGCTCAGTTATTGCAATCAGGGGTAATTACTGTAGACTGTCTGTTAGTGAAGTATACTTTAAGAAACTGTCAAGGGCCTCAAAGCTTGGCATTAGGTGTGCTTCTGGTTATAATAAAAATAATCAGACCAAATGGTGCTCCAATCATAACTAGAGCCTCTTAGTGCTATTTGAATATAAGTATTGGAATAAGGATACAAATACAAATAAGTTATTGTGAAACAGACTAGTGTGAATGTTTCTGTGCCTAATAACTGTGAGCAGAGAACAAAGTAACCAATCAATTCCCTCTACTATATAGGCCATGAATCTCTAGCAGCACATTACCTTAAATATTTACAGATTGGAAACAATGGATGTGAAAGGGTACAATCAAACTGAAATCCAAGTAATTTTTTAGTTAACATTAACTCTGTGCCTTTGACTGCCTGGGCCAGTCTTTGTGATCTTGCTGTCATATTTTACTGTGCTTTAAAATTTTTCCTCTCTTAGTACTGGCACACAAAAAAACAAGTGTGAATGGGGAAAGGTGACTACCTAGTGCATACCAGTGAAACTGACTATAAAACGAAGTAATGGTTAATGCACACAAGAATGAAACAAAACAGAAACCAAGAAACAACATTTTGCATTTGTTCCGTTACACAGATCTTATGAGTCACTTGTAACTAAAGTCAGAACAAAATATTTTAAGAGGCTATCCCAGAAAACAGGCATCTTACTAAGTAGAATTATGAGATTTACAGCAGCGTCCAGGGTAGACACAACTGCGTATGCTGCGCCCAAAACAACAACAATCAGGGGCAATCGCCACACTTTCGCCTTTATGACACCGCGCGGGGCGGAGAGGTGCGGGACGCCTGACGCGTGTTCATTGCCCGCCGGCGGGCTCGGGCCTTTGATGTAGCTGGGAGGGAGCCAGCGAGAGCTCGGGCTGGGGACTGGACAATGGACTCCCGGGGGGCAGCGGGCCCGCCAGCCAGGCCCAGTAACTGCGACAGCAGCCAGGCCTCCCCCTGCCTGGGGGGAGGGGGACAAGGCGGGCGGGTTTCCCGGGCAATTGGCTGGGAGCATCAGGCCTCCCCCGGCGCCCCACAGCCGCCATGCGACGGGCCTGCAGCAGCGGGCAACGCTGCGCCCTGGGGATGCCGTCGCCCCCCCGGGACTGCACAGAGCCCGCGAGGGGAGGCTGCTCCCGGCCCCTCGCCCCGCCACCTCCCTCCTTGTTGTTTGAACCCGAAACGGAAATGAGACTCGCTGCGCCGGGGAGAAACGGAAACAAAACACGAGCCGCAGCCAGGCCCGAGCCCCCCTCCCCCGGATACGGAGAGCGGCGCTTCCCGTCCACCCGCCCCTCCCTCGGGCGCCTCGGGCCCCCCGGCCCGCTCGCCTCACTCACCCGCCGCAGAAACTCCCGCCCCGACCGGAGCGGCCTGCACGACTCCCCCGCGCCCCGCTCGCTAGGGGCGGCTCTGCAGGGTCCTTGCGCCGCCTCCCGAGCGCCGCACTGAAGGGAGCGGAACGCGCTGAGGATTGGGCGGCGAGGCCTGTGCAGGGCCCAGGCGAGGCGGGAGCGCGAACACAGCCACCCCCCCACCCTCGACAAGCGCAAGGACTACAACTCCCGGCATCCCCCACGGCTCCACCTTCTTCCCGCCAATCAGCGGGCGCAGGAGGCGGAACTTCGGAGACCTAAAGGCCGGGTTAGTGGCCTAGGTTTCTCCGGCTCGGAAGTAGATCTGTTCATTTCCGGTGGTGAGTGGTTAGCGGTGCCGCTGCTGCTGGCGGTGGCGGCTCGGGATTGTTATTGACTCGTTCTGTCGGTGCGCGGCAGCTCTAGGTCCTTGTCTAACTGGCGGCGGGGGGCGCCATGTTACCCGCCGGGGCGGCGCGAGCCTCAGAGTTCTCTGCCCCCGGGGTCCGCTTCCCAGGGTGCAACGCGCGCTGGGCTCGGTGCCGTGACCCCCCCAAGGTGACCGGAGCCGGGGCCAGGCAGAGGGACCCCGCCGCCGCCGCCCCCTGTAACGCGCCGCGGCCGCCGCTGGGTCGGGGGAGGGGGCTGCGGTCGGAGAGGGAGCGGTTGCCGGGGCTCCCGTCGCTCCCCCGCCCGGCACCGGGTCTGGCCGCTCGGGGACGTAGTTTCCTACGGCCGGGCCACGGGCTGCGCGACGGGAGGGGCTCGTCTCGGTCTCCTGCAGCCTCCGGCCCCGCTGCCCCCGGCCCTTCCTGGGGCTGAGCCACCCCATGTCTCCTCGTCAGCGGCAGATCCCTCGCCCCGAGCGGGGCTGGCCCCGGCCTGCTCGCCCCTTGCGCCCTGTGGCCGCTCGGCTGCGGGGGCGCAGTAACCGGTTCCCCGGGGTAACCCGGCTCGGCGACGTGTTTAAACTAACGGTTCGCGTCTAGACAGGGAGCCGGGTCCGGGCGGGGTTGGGGGTAGTTGCCTGTTGGGCTAAGTACAAAACTCCTTCTTCAGTGCTTTCCCTTCCAACTCTGCCTTTTAACTTTGAGATGGTTGAGACGGTCATTGAAAATCTTTCCCTTTTATTACTAATTCACTTAAACATACAAACACAAAACCTGGCTTGTAGTCATATGAATATGATCCATGTAAATGTCAGTGTTAGATTTTCTTAAGAGGTTCATTGATTGTTGGTTTAAAGATCACACATTTCTGACTTAGTTTAGTACAGTATTTTTATGAAAAGAAATAATGCAGATTTTCTAGCTTACTTTTCATCCCTGTTGTATTCTCAGTGAAAATTACCTACTTTCTAATCAGCTTTATTTTTGTCTCTGAATTAGTATGCCTTGTGCCAAATGAATACTTAGATGCAGGTATCTTTGCTAAGCACTACAAATAAAAATGGCCAGGTTTTTTTTTTTTTTTTTTTTTTTTTTTTTTTTTTTTTTTTTTTTTTTTTTTAGCGTTTTGTTACACTTTTTTATTCAGACAATGTGGAAGAAATGTGAATCGTAGGTCAAATGAGGATACGTTCTATCAAAAGTATATTTCTTGGGTATAGCAAAATTGTCACTCTTTCATTTAAAAATGTTGGACTATTTCTTTCTCTTGGTGTTTCCCTGCATTTAATAATGTTCACATTTTTAACTGATCTACATTTTTTTCTTTTTGCAAATGTAAAGTACAGAAAAAACTGGAAGAAATTGCTAACTTAATGCATTCTGTTTGTTTCTAGCTGAAATCGTCTGCGAATTCATCATGATTCTCCAACAGCTATTCAGATTTTCCTCCATTTTCCGCTCTGCCATCTCAGTACACTTGCGTAGGAACATTGGCCTTTCTGCTATAGCGTTTAATAAGGCGAAGGAACTTGATCCAGTTCAGAAGCTCTTTATAGACAAGATCAGAGAATACAACATGAAGAGCCAGTAAGTTATTGGCATGTAATTCAGTGTATTAAGTAAAAGAGTTTTTAATATGAAACTTTTATTAGACATTAATGTGGGATTATTCCTCATAATTAGGCCTTTTAGGTCTGCACTCTGAGTGCAGAGCCTGTAGCTTCAGCATGGAAAGGCCCCAAGAACTGACCTAGCACAAATTCTAGTCAATGGTTCTTCCGCTTCTGAAGCCCAGAGGAAGGTGCGCTAGTAAATAATTCCTTATTGTGCAACTGCAATCCCAGGTGTTAAAGGTGTATCTGTGCTTCATGGAGGAATGTTACAAAAATACTCTTTCATGAAATCTTAGAATTACACACAGAAATGCAGTCCTTGAGGACTAACACTTGATACATAATTTGCAAGAAAAAATTATCTAGAACACCTCAATAAAAAGAAAGTTCAGACTTAAGTCTTTACTGGTTACTGTATTTATTATTACAATTGACTTTGTCCTTTTTACTACTTTTATAAAGCTGTATATGAGGGTAAGGGAGTAGTGAACAGTAGCCATAAAACTTTGTGTTGGCTTAGTTATCCAAAATGTGAACAGATAATGGGTCCTTTGCAAACACTGACTGCTTTTCCTATTTTTTTAACTGACATCAAATAATTACATTTATTCTTTCCAAAAACAATGTAAGAATTGAATACATTCATCTAGAAATAGTGGGCCATAAAATCATATAATATAAAAATAAAATTTTACATTTGAATATCAACATTTTGAGAGAATCTTTGTGATTTACATGTCTCCAGTTACTCATCTATCAAGAAACTCTTTTATTCGTCTGTTACCTGTAGGAAGATTTTGCATTAACAAAAAATTCTTAAACAACAAATTTCAATTTTATTAGAAGTATTTAGCAAAATAAAAGCTGTTTAATGGTGTAAGAGACACTCAGTATGTTTAAAGGAGGGCTGGCTGCGGTCAAGCTAAAGAGCTAACTGGTTAGAATCTCTTTGGCAATAGACTTTGGATTGTTTTTAGATTTAATAACATTTTCCTAGTTTGTGACAAAACCCATTCAATTTAATAAATGCTGTAATGCTAGCATTTTGTACAAAATCTCTCAAACTTATCGGTGTACTGATTCTGCTACTTCTGTAATACATTCTATAGCAGCGATTCACAAACTTTTTGCTAAGGTGACCCATGAACTACTTCCAGCTTGGCTTGCCATCCAAGCCCCCTGTCCAGCTCTCACTCTTTCAGCTCTGCCCCTATCTGCAGCCCCAGCTGGCCCTGTTCTCCCTGCAACTGGGCAAGGGCCAGGATTGCTACCAGGCTGCTCTCTGCTCACCAGCTTCTGCTGCTGCTGTCTGGATCTTGCTCTCATTTCACCTGGATTGCAGGCAGCAGCATGTGGAGCGGGAGCCAGGTAGTTACAATCTAGAGGAAGTGGCTGCAGCCAGTGAATGGACAGACGGCAGCCTGGTAGCAATTGTTGCCTGGCCATGGGGAGAGAGGGGCTGGTTGGGGGCCAGGGTTGGAAGATTGGCAGGAAAGGTCACGGTGCCTCCCTTCCATCAAGGGTTGGGACCCACTGTTTGGGAACTGATGTTCTGAAGTTACAATTTCATTTAAAACAGACTCTTGGCTCAAATGTGTCAAGTCAGCTTGAAGATCTCTTTACTGCAGAATTGCTTAGTGAAACTAGGAGTGAAATATGGTGCAGAGCTGGAAGTAAGAATCCATTTCACAGATTGCTTTTTCAAAAGAAAGATGATCATGGAGATACAAATGAAAGAACATTGCTACTGCACTCCTATTGTTAGCCCCTCCCAGCCAAAATATCAGTAGGAAAAAAAATGTCCAAATCACCTGCCTTTTTTTCCCCTTGTGTCCTCTTTGGTGGTGATGGTGAAAAGAGGGGAATAAAGAGCATATCTGTACCAAACTATCAGTTTTCCTAGCTTTGAGATGGGGAAAGGAAAATATCCTTTTAAAATAGAAATACTTCCATATGGAGGATGTCATGCTGTAGGGGATTCTCTAGGGGTGGACTTAGAGAAATAACTAAAATGAGAAACCTGGGGGGTGGGGGGAAATACTATGATGGAGGAAGTTCTTGGAGAATTAAGAGAAATTGTCCACAAGTGATTTAGCTACAGTTGCTGTAGAGCTCTTAAAGCTGCAGTTGGCACCAGATAAGTATTGCATGGATAAATTTGTGTTCTTTTCATGTTTGGCTACTAAAATTAAAACTTAGATGTAGCTACTCTTACTCTCTGTGGGTAGTTTTTGATTCTTACTGGATTGAAGAGCTCTTTGCATTTGTACAATCTTTTTCTAATTATTCTATCTGGGAATATTCTTGTGGTTTTAAGACTGGAAACTGATCAGTGCAGCAACAATTTCCTCATTCTCCTTACTGTAGTAGGACAGCATCTGCACTAAAGCAATATTTAAGGGCAGAATAAGGTTAATGGAATTCATTGATCTGGTTTGTAGTAACACTACCACTAAGTTTCATAGTATTTTTCTCCTAATGTTTCTTACAATATGGGAAATCATCAAGTTTTGTAATAAGAGGTATCAAATCTGTATTGAAGCTGGTGGAAAAGCATCAATATTTCCATGTAGATGTCTAAAACATGACTTCAGGTTTCAGAGTGGTAGCCCTGTTACGAAAGCTTATGCCCAAATAAATTTGTTAGTGTCTAAGGTGCTACAAGTCAGTAAATGTCAATTGCAGCTGACATACTGAAACAGATGCAGAAATATGACAGTAACAGTCTGTGTGCCTGCAGGGATCTGGTGTCTCTGGCCCACTGTCAAAGGTGCCCCCTGCAGCCTTGCTGTCAGTGCTGCTCTAGCTCTTCCTCCTCTTAGTGTCCCACAACCGTAAAAATAAAAAGTTAATTGAAAAAATCTTAAATAACATTTTTCAAAATTAGGCCTGGCAGAATTCAATTATTTTTCTATCTACAAATAACTATCCTTTTCAGAAAATGCAAAGGAATGAGTGAACTTGTTTCTTTATGTAATCATTCTTTAGACTGGGATTTTCAAGGGGACTTAAGGGAGTTAGTCACTCAACTCTAGTTGAAAGTCACTGAAATTTGGATTCCTAATACCTCTAAGCCCCTTTTAAAACTTAGTTCAATTTCTTTTTAGCAGATTTTATTTTTGGTAAATATAATAATTTTAAATAGGAATAAAATCCCTCAATTAGAATATTCATTTTATAATGTAAGTTCATGTGTAATGATTAAGCTACATATATATAGTATTGTCACTATATATAAATCTGAAATCTGAAGAGTTGGTATTGCACGGGGGGAAACATGGATTTTCAAATTGAGAAACTAGTTGTTGGTTATAAGCATGTGTTTGTAACAACACCCATAATTGATGCTTCACTTTGGTATTAAACACTGTTTTCCATTAAGTAGTGTGTAGGGCTGCTCTTGTGTGCAGTTTTGTAGACTAGGAAGTACATCCCTGATTGTGGCAAGTTACCTGTATACTTGGTGGTACTTCACCTCATTTTACTGGTATTAATGTTCTTACTCAAGAACTTGGTTTGAAGTTGATCTTCCCTTTCAGCAGATTAGCGTAAAAAATAATAGTAGTATGTTTCAAGGAAGTTTTTTGTCTAGGTATTTTAAAGGCTTAAGAACAGAATTATGCCTTGTTGCCAAGTCTCCATTCACAGCCACTTAGAAAAAATACAACTTGATAATTAGATTGTAGAATTTACACTATTAAAGGAACATTGGCTAATATTTATAGAAATGTTTTGTTTTTTTTTCCATTTTAAACCCTCCTTTAGCTTTAGTTAAGCTAAAATGTCTGATTTCAAATGCCGGAAGGGAAAAAATGTACCCCCTAGTATGCTCTCTACCTCTAGTTTTTCAAAATATTTAAATTGCTTTACTTATCTGGGGGGTGTATAGCCATTTATCTTACTCTTTAGATTAGGTCCTTAAATGATAAAATTGCTGTGTAAAATGTTTAGAATCAAAATTTTCATTGGACATTTTCTGCATTTAGGAAAGCTGGTGGTCCAGCTGATGTAGGCCCTGAATACCAGAAAGACATGGCTGAAGAAATTGCCAAAATTCAGCGGTTGTATGGTGGGGGAGACCTGACCAAATTTCCAGACTTCAAATTTGAGGGTGAGTCCCCAGCGTTTGTTTGTTCTTGCATTATAAGTGTGAAAATGAGAAGATGAATAGTGGAATATAGAACCTTTGTGACCAGTGACCTGGAGGTAAATCAGCCATTTGGTTCTGGGAGAGAGCAGGACTCTGTTGCTCTTGGGGATGGTATATATGCGGTCTGGTTGGCAAATAGGAACTTTGTGGTAGCAGTGTATGGTTGGTATCACTTAAGGCTCCTGCAACGTTTGTTCCTGCTGTTGAGGACATATTTGGCCACACTTTCCATTCCTGAGACCTGAACTGACCTTTGGTCAAGAGCACAGTGTGTGCTTGCTGCCAGGCACCATGTGGCACAACATTGCTGTTTGCTAAGAGCTGTCACTTGACAATCTTGAGACCTGGGTGGTTTGGCACAGACATCTGCACATTAATTAACTTCAGAGGATTGTGGCTGTGAGGGTTCAGTCTGAAAATTCCACCAGAGAGGCACCAACAGCAGAGGTGTTGTAACTAGTGTCACATAACTGCTACTTTAAAGGATAAAGTGAGTCGTGAAGTCACTGCCAAATCCACCAGAAGTCTTCTCTGTCATCTGCCATCCTCCATGGACTCTACAGTGATCTGAGAGGATAGGAAGATCAGAAATCCCTATATGAGGACTAGGTCCCCTGTGCCTGGCACTTCATTCTGCCAGTTGTTTGGCAGGCAGGTACTGCCTGGGGTGGACCCAGACAATTAATTAGTTCAGGAGTTCCCCCTTAGTTACATGAGATACTGCTGTGAGAGTTGCTATTTTCTGAACTATCCCTTCCTCATACAGTCAAGTGAGTAACTTTCTAACCTGCTGACTCATTTTCTTAGTACAGACAAAGTAATCTAAATTTCTTTAGCATAAGGCAGTCTCTTCCAGTTTTGAGTCATTGAGGATTAATTTTCCCTTGTGGCTTAAATTATACTAAATCATAATGTGGAGTCTTTTCTCCAGGAAAGAACTAATTTTTCTTATTCACCTAGTCTGTGTACTACTTTAAAGTTTCATATCTTAACTTTACTGCTCATTATGTTTTTTTATGAGAGTCAGTGGTAGGTAGCAAGATTTCTCTCTTTGCTGGTAAAACTGGTAGTACACCATTAATGAACTAGTTGCAAGCAAGTTACCTTGGCTGTAGGTAAACATCAAATGCATATAGGAGGAGATACATGATGGCTAATTCTAGGGAAATATTCCATATTCAGAAAGAAACTCTTTTAAAAAAACTTGTGCTAAAAAGGTCCCTTTGCTTCCCCCACCTGTTTATGGCATGTTTGCAAAATTAGCTGCAGATCACTAGAAGTAGTAAATGGGTCCATGGTTTATATTCTTCTAGAACAGGGGTCAGCAACCTTTCAGAAGTGGTGTGCAGAGTCTTCATTTATTCACTAAGGTTTCGCAAGCCAGTAATACATTAACGTTTTAGAAGGTGTCTTTCTATAAGTCTATAATACATAAACTATTGTTGTATGTAAAGTAAATAACATTTTTATAACGTTTAAGAAGCTTCATTAAAATTAAATTAAAATGCAGAGCCCCCTAGAATGGTGGCCAGGACGAGGGCAGCGTGAGTGCCACTGAAAATCAGCTCATGTGCCGCCTTCGGCACCCGTGCCATAGGTTGCCTACTCCTGTTCTAGAACCTGAACTTGATCTATGAGCAGTATTTGGAACTTGAGCATCTTAACATGAAACTAATGACATTTTTTTTCCTCCTAGAGCCCAACTTTGAAGAGTCTCAAAAATGATGTGGTTGATGTCTGCATTCCAAGCACTGGTGTCATCTTTTTCATGGAGTTGTTAAATAGGCCAGCAGTTGTAATTTAATGTGGAGTTTCACTTTCAAATACTTGTTTGACTTCTGAACTCAATACAGTACAAGTACAACATGATCTGCCATATTCATAAAATATGGCAGTTCAATTCATAAAATTCACTTTTGGAAATCAAATATAAAGTGCTTAGTCCTTTATCCAGTGTTTAAACACTGTTTACTGAGATGACATTTCAGTATCCAGATAAAACCAAATGACCACTTAAGTGCAAAATACAGTTAAAGTTAATGATACCTTTCCTATTGAAAAGAACTGCGCTTCCCTAAATTTTAATCATGTCACTGAAATCTTATAATACAATAAAGCCTGCAAGTATGGCATTATTGTATGCATGTGATCATTCTATGCTACATTATTGCAATAGTAAAATTTTATTTAGACATATCCAGGAATTCAAACATTACAGCTCATCCTCCAGTTGTGCAGGGCCCATGAGCTGAAGTGGACTGACTGACTGACTTTTATATAATCTTGGTGCACCAGAACATTCTTGAAGAGGCTATCTTGTTCTTTTAAATGAAAAACTTGAGGTTCTGGGGGAGAGTTGAGTACTAAAGTTTCTGGTCTGTTCCTGAAGACCGCATCCAAATATGAAACTTATTCAAGTTCAGTCCTGTCTACCTGAAACACCAACAGAGGTTTGAACTACAGCTGCTCAAAGTACAGGGAGAGAAATAACAGTGAGCTGACTTATCTGAATGGCATTTGATCCCAAGGAAACAAGATAAACTGAGCATTTTGCAATCTCGGTAACGTTTCATTTCGGTACCTGGTGCAGATCCATTATGCTTTTTTCCCCCAATTCAACCCTTGGTAGGAGTACAGGACTTAACACTACTGTGATATCAAAGGCAGTCAGTAAGGTCAAAGTGTAGAGTTTCATCTTTACCTACTATTTTACTCCACAATGCAGAGTATATACCTATCCTTTGCCTTCCTCTGTCACAGTAGTTTAATGATCCTTTTCCTATTGCTTATGTCAGGGAAACTTTTCAGGGCTAAGATTAAGACTTTATATAGAAAGTTTCACTCACCCATGAAACTGCAAAATATTCTCATTTATAGTACTGTTAGATGTATGCACTCTTAGCTAAGATTAAAAAGTAGGATTGTTCCTTTAAGTGAATTTCAGTATTTGGTGTGATTTCTTAAGAAATCTTAGCTTACTCCTGCCCCCTGTAGCCCACTGTTTTTAGCAGCTACATTTGTATAGGGAATTCACAATATTCTGCTCTTCAAATCAATCCCTCTTGAGAATTATTGTATAATCTAAGCATTCATTTAAAACTTGTAGCTTGTTTTGTTAAACATCAGCTAATCAGACAATGTACAGACAGCCTGAATGATAGTTCACTAAATGAACTATTAATCCCCATGGGGTGAGAAACAGGGCACCTTAAATGTTAACGTCACTGCTCGCTTTGAGCAGCAATGTCTAGTTTCTGCTGCTCCTAGAATCCCATATAGCCTATTTTGGTGCCAAAGAATCTGGCTCCTAAAGTTTTCACACAGCTTCTCTGAAAAAAATTGCACGTTGATCCAGATACATGTAGTATATGAGGAGTGGGGACAGTGAAATAAATGGGTTGTAACATTAAAGCAGTTCAGGACCATAGGTAGCAGTTGTATTCATTTTCATCGTACTACCTCAAATAAAGCTCCTGTGGCATTTTTGCACTGCCACACCAGCATTTGAAAGAACATACAGCACAGAGCATAAGTAACACAACTAGATGCTGATTTATGACCAACTGAAGTCAATGACAATCCAGCAAATGCTTATGGGCCATCCAGAATACAGATGCTTTCCTGCATTTAAACTGTCTGCCTAGTTCAAGTTTGACAGTCAAAGTGCATGTTCTAGCTAAAGCATACTTGCTAAAACAAGTTTCCCCTTCTGATTGCTATGGCTGTCATTTGAGTTGAAATATGAGAGCAAAAGTTTTGGAGCTAAAGGAACATGTAATTGAAGACTATCAGGCAGACTGTTCAACACCACCATGAGTACCATATTTCAGCAACACATTAATCTAATGATAGTTGCAGACCTCCGAAAGCAAGTTCACAGTAGACAGACAGCACATCAGACACTAAGCATCATTTATTTGTAAAACTGAACTTCAACAGAAAAATCAAGGCACTAATACTGCATCAGTTTTACTGCACTGTTTTCCTTCACACATACAATCTTTAGCAAAGAAACTTTCACAGATCTTAAATATACTTCCTAGAAGGAAAAAAACTACACACTTTAGCACTGGGATTTGAACATTTGTCCTACAGCGGTGGTTTTCAACCTGAGGTCCGCAAACTATGTCTAAGATTACTGAAGGAGTCTAGACCACCATTTGAAATTTTGTGGGGCTCGACCAATGAAAAAAGATTGAAAAGCATTCATCTACAGCAGAACACTGTTTGGAGGCTCTCTATTATAGAGAGGATGAACCACAGTTAACATACTTGTACAATATCAGACTAATTGTTCACTTGACTGCATGGTCTGACAGATTATTAGAAAAATTATGGCACTAATAAAACTGAAAAACGGCAAAAGATAGAGCCCTTTATGTTGTCTTTCAGATGTAGGCACGACAAAGCATCAGGCTAATCTGTAAAGATCATGAGCATGAATTCGCTTAGTAATGAGTCCCCTTGCTGTGTATATACATAAATAGGATGAGAAGAAACCGTCATACAAATTATATTATCTACATAATACTATCCTTAAATTAGAGAATTAATGGTATTTTAATATGAACAGTTGTACAGTCCATGATTAGGTTTGTAACATCGGATCCTAGACATTTCAATAAACTCTGCTTTCAGTGTATGCCATCTCAAAACAAATCCAAATATTTGCAGAAGTTAAAAAAAAATCCCTTTAATATTTTGTATCACTGCGTGTCCCTCAAAGAGGCTGAAATCTTCTAAATAACAAAGGACTTGGTGTGCTTG
This sequence comes from Gopherus flavomarginatus, assembly GCF_025201925.1. Taxonomy (NCBI): domain Eukaryota; kingdom Metazoa; phylum Chordata; order Testudines; family Testudinidae; genus Gopherus; species Gopherus flavomarginatus. The sequence goes on along the minus strand of NC_066617.1, from coordinate 197,107,550 downwards.
AAATCCTAAATGAAAAACAGAAGAGGGTAATGTGACAAGTTATAGTTCAAATGCTTTCCGTATCCATTACACTTAAACATCTGTAGAACTTCACTTGTGTCTCCAGGTTGGCAAAAGCAAGGAAGCAAATACCAAGCATATGGCAACACAAAATGCTATGAAGTCTTAGTAATGAGACCAAACCCCTTCCCAGAGCAACAGAATAGTAGGCAGATAAATCTCTGGCTTAAGTGTGAAGTCTGGCTCATCAGTGAGCATAACATTTCAATTCCTTTTGAGGACTGAAGCCCACAAAACACATTTGTACATGCTATACCTACTACGTTCAAAAAGTGTCCCACTGGGAGTAATTAAAGATCAAGGGGGAAAAAGGTAAAACTGCTGTGTTTCTTTCTAATTATAGCTGCTGCTGACATGCAATTATACTGCAGTTTCTGAATGCACCCCACAACTACAGTTTACCAGTATTTCAGTGAAGAGAGAGAGACAAATCAAGAAATTTTCACCACCGAAAGAGGAAATCAAAAACCACTGCTCAAGTTCCTTGGTGTTCAGGTTTAAGGACAGAGGGTAGCTTTCATTGAGCACTTACGGTGGCCAGTATAACCAATACTGACTGCCATCTGGTAGGCCCTGAGAGCAGCTGTTGCTATTTCATAGCTACACCTGTAGGTGGAGCACCACTCACTGCATCAGTTTAACAGCAGAAGCTGCATTGGATCAATGAAATTTTTGGAGACCATCCTCTACCATGAGTTGTGAGAATTAAAATTAGCTGGTGTTTTGGAGTTACCTCTGTTCTAGTCAGCCTTGTTGCCTACTGATCCTACTCCTCCCCATAGGAAGCTAGGGCCAGCCAAAGCCAGTCCTACGCTGCCACCTTGGAGCCTCCTCCCTTCTTTGGTCCCCTCCTCAAGCCTAGGGAAGCAAACCGGAGGTACATAGCTCCATGCACTGCCTCCAGCCAGAGATCCCAGCAGCTCAGGGAAGGGGCCACTGGAGCAAGGTTAAAGCAGAATATCCAGCCCCTTAGTGGGGTGAAGTAATGCTGCAAGTGGAGCAGCCAGTGACTCGGGCTGATGTCTGAGACATCTGCTCTAATTTTGGCACTATTGCTGAGGTACACTGAAGAGAACATAGTAATTGTGGGTTGGGTTTTAGTGAGGAAGGGAAGTAAATGGATGAAGTTGATAGAACAGGAAAGAGCTGAGACTGGGTGAATAGGAGGAGAACTGGAGGGTGAGATGAGCTGGGTAAATCAGGTGTGTGACTGAGTTTGTTGGGAGGATTTGAATAATGTAGGTGGTGGGGTGCTGTGCTATGGTTGCCCGATGTGTGGGAAACAGTTGTGAAGTGAAAGAGGTAGAGCAGAGCAATGTAAAATGTAGGTTTGAGGACATAGGGACTACTTCTGAGTGCATCAGTGTGGGGAAGGAAGTTGCAGAAGATAGTGTTTGTAGTGAAGGTGGACTAGGAAGTGTTTGCAGGTGCTGTTAAGTTTTCTTGACATATGTTGCAAAGCTGAGCTATTACTACAGATCCAATGTTTCTGTAAGCAAACCTAGCCATTGGGTCTTCTCTAGTGTAGGAGATCTCTTTCATAGTGTACATCATCTTGATTGTCTTGTGTACACCTCTCTCTCAGACACACACACACACAGTTGTGTAACAATGTGTGCCTAACTTCAGCAATTGCTTTACATGGAAAGGTTTCAGAGTAGCAGCCGTGTTAGTCTTTATCCGCAAAAAGAACAGGAGAACAGGAGTAACTTAGTTAGTCTCTAAGGTGCCACAAGTAATCCTGTTCTTTTTACATGGAAAGTGATTTTATCTTTTTTTTTTAATAAACTTTGATTTAGCAGGTAGATATAAGGAGGAGATAGAGCTGCCAGTGCCCTGTGACTAGCCAGCTCTCAATAGACCAGCAGCAAGTGCTTTGTGGACCAGAGTTTGAGAACCTCTGCTCTAGTGGTTTTTCAGTACCTGTTCATTCCACTTGATGGCTAATACCAGTAGCTTTATAATATACTCACACAAGTTCATTATATATATATCCTCAGTTTTTCAGTTAAAATGGTGGCCAGAGCGGGCGCTTTGGCTACCTTGCCCATAGTGGAGCATTGCAGTGTATACATGTTTAGTGTCGAAAAATCAAGATATTCTTGGTCACACTGCAGAATTCCTTACATGGCTATATCACCTGCTGGCAGGCACTGCACACAGGAAGGAGCTTGCTGTCTTACTCTCCAGTGCTGCCAGACAGGGTGTGGAGGAGAAGAGAGGCAATGCTTTAGGTTTCACCTTGTGATCTGCTCTCTCTGCTTAAGAGGATGTGGGGGAGAGAGGATGGAAAAGGCCCTAAGGGGTCCCTTTCCCTTCCATACCTCCCTGTAGCAAGAGGGAGAGAGTGGTAGAAACTGTGTTCATAGATCTCAAATTTGAGCTTTGGAAGTCGACTGTTCCACACACAGGAAAAAACAAACAGATCATTGGTCAAATGATGATTTTGTAATTTCTGGGATTATTATACCATGGTACACATGTAAAATATTTCAGTAAGATATGGTAAGATAAGGCAAGGCAAAGATGGTTCCAATTCACATTAGACTTGACGCCATGTGTTTAATTAAAGCTGTAAATTTTCCCTCACTTAATCCAAGTGTTTTCTTAGAAGCAAAACCATGAACTGTTCTTCGGACAAAAAGTACTGAGACTAACCTCTGTTCTTTCAAAATATAGGAAGTGTATAATCTTTATTCATTTCAGGGCCAATGAACTGAGCAGTCACAGAAAATGGAAGCTTAATTGGTTCATGGTGGGCAGTTCCCACAAATGCCCTGGCTGATTGCTGAATACACTCACCTTTTCACTTGGGGTATATTTATAGTCAGAACTCTTCTTCCTGTTAGTGTAATAAACAAAGAAGGCAGATTAACTGTTTTATTTTTATCTGCTTGTACATTAGTTCTTGGAGAAGCATATTTATACACAAATTTTCCCACTTTAGACACCATCCTGGTTTCATCTTAGTTCTTACCTTATAAAAGACCAGAAACAATATTGTGCAATCAACAGGCACAGTAAATGGCTTTGCAAGGTATGCCAAAAAAGCATCTATACATGAAGGGAAGATTGAGTCTGTGGGGCTCACTGATTTTCAGGAGGTAAAGCAATGTTTTGCAATGTGCTATGTGAAAGGCATTCCTATCTGACTAAAGCCAGATTACTTTATGAGAATATCTTGACCAGGTAAAGAAAATTATCACCATTTCACAGCTTGCAATTACCAAGATCTGTAGCGGATGTGTGAAAATACTACATAATAGAAATAGCTCTTTCATAAAATTTCCTCTTCTCTGGAGGCACAGACATCAACATTTTACATTAGGGGCATGTCCATTGTCTTCTGTCCATTACAATACCTGTGACAATTCCTTGGGGAGCTTCTAGACAACAAATTGTTGCATCATCAGCCTCTGCCAAACTAGCTTCCCTGGCTTGTTGCCTTAAGGCTCCAGGATGTGATGCATATCTGGTTATGGCTCATATAATGATGTACATTATATTCATGACCATTATAAAACAAGTATCAAAGTATTTTTAAGAAGTACTTGGCGATATCTTCTTTTAATAAGTCACTTGCTTTTTCCTGCCATTGTCCTCACTCAAGAATGAGAGTTATTAATGCTGAGCTTAGCTAGACAGAAGAAATGTCAGCCTCCACTTTAAGGACTCAGTATTAGTCTCATATGTGAGCATGTATCTCAGCCTATCTTGTAAAATCAGCTTGCATGTACTGTACGTACAGTTGCTGATTTCACAGAACTAGCACACTTCCATCTTTTAGTGCAAGACTGAGGTATATACTTTCATCCTGGCTGATGACCAGTTTCCAAAATGATTTGCAGACACAGATTTGGGTAAAATCTTCTACCTAGCTATTTTGCATTCACAACCAGGGAGTTGGCCAAGCAAGATTTAAGTCTGCGGCTGAATTAGGGGTTTGAATGATAACCAAAACAGGGAGGGGACACAGCCATCTGAAAATTTACCTCTGTTTGTTTAACAAAAGTATTGGATGATTCATTTATTACTAGTGGCTTGGTGTTAGTATGCAGCTTAGTAAGCATAGTGAGAAAATCCAGCCACCAAAGTAGCAGCCTAAAGAATATTTCAGAATAGGTTATCCAAAAATAAGGTTAAGGACACAAAACACCCCAATGAATAATAATGATGTGGAAAGCCCTGCACAAGAATCACATTTCTTACACCATCAGAAGCACAAATGAAATTAACTACCCAAAAGTGATATACTTACTGAGAAGAGCTTTCTTCTGGAAAAGTAAAAGAAAAAACATATTTAGCACACAGTAATTTCCCTGCCTAATAAACATCCTTTGAAATATCTCATGTGGATAACATTTAATTCTTGTCCTTCTTCATCCCTTTAATTTCGGACAGTAGCATCTGAACTATGTTTCTCACTGGAGGATGAGAAAGTGATTCCCTTGGCAGCAGTCTGTCTGGATAAGCCAAAAGGAAAGCTGCCCAAGCCCCCTTTCCTCTGGAGTTAATAGTCTACTTCTGACAGCATTCAACTACCTGCTCTCGTGAAACTGCTCTCAAATCAATCTTCAGCCCTCACTCCCCCTACACTCCAAAAAGCTGTGCGTCCTCTCTCAGACACATGCCGAAACATTTTCCTGCATCACTGCCTGTTCATTGTATTAGATTCCATGACCCCTATTGTAAATACACTGGGGAAGTTGCCCAGCTATTATGAAATCTAATAAAAGCATCAGTTCTCCTGACATATACTTTCATTATTGTCCAGCAGATGGAGTCAGCATGTCCATTTCCACTAGGATGCAAGTTTTAGTACTGCTTACATCTTAGATTAAAAATGACAGTTTACATTGTTTCTTTTTACTGGAACAGACAGATTTTAGAAACCAAAACCACCAATAATGTCACCGTAATGTACATATGCACACACACATATTTGATATGTGTGCGTGAGTATTCTACCATACAACACATAGGAGTAATTTTGTTGCTTTTCTTTTATGTTATTTCGTACCCTGCTAAATGGGAACACTTGTGTAGCAAGATACTAAACATGAGTAAACATGTTAGAATTCTGGCCAGAAATAAATTTATACCTAATGTCTTTCAGGTACTTTTTGGGTTTTCTCATATCCACAATGTTCCTCACTAGCCCTGTTATGACACACTTTGGGGAAGAAATTTGTAACTTCTTTCATCAGTTAGACTTTGTACCCAAGCAATTACTTATCCTGGGCTCTGCCTCCCCTGAGCTTAGAGTTCATTTTCTTCAAGGCATCTGTCAGTGACTGGGTGAGCTAGCAATTCTCCGACTCAGTTCATGAACATTTGTGGAAAACAGAATTGTAGACAAGAGAAAATATTTAACCTTTTTTCTAATATTTTCAAAAGTATCTTAACTTTGCATAAGAAATAACTTTGTGGAGCTTCCTTAGACCCTCTGGATTTGCCTAAATTTCCTTTCAGCAGCAATATGTGACTGGCCTGCTATTTCTATCTCATTTTCTACTGCAAAAAATAAACTGGGTATGATCAAAAGGAACAGGCAGAACAAATAACTATGGACCAGATCCTACACTTATTGAAGAAAGATGCAATACTTCCATTGGCTTCAATGGTGCAGAATCAGACCCTACATGAAAAAGGAGTATACTCTACAGATAGTAGAAATATTTAGTCATAGCAAGTTTCCTGATGTCTATAAGGCAGGCAAGATTTAACTTGACTTACTTGAAAAGTAACCTTTTTTTTGTGCATAAAATACCCCAAGGCCACATAATGCCATTACCAGAGCCACAACTACTACAGCAGCTATGATTCCACTTATATTAAGGTCATCTGTAAATGAAAACAAAATAAATCCAATGTTAAAAAAAAACCCAAAACAAAAACTTGCCATTGTAACAGTTTTCCACTATAAAAATTCCAGAGAGCAGTGGCAATGATAACTATAGAATGCAATATGTAAATGACTGTGACATCTAAGTTGCTAGCAACCAGAAAAGTTCTCAAAATGTTTATTCCACTCACTTCTACTACCCACCAAATAATACCCTCGTTAGCACAAGGCTTTTTAACACACCTCAAATTCTTAATATGATCCAAAAAGTCAAAAACTGGATAGAGACAAGGGGATATTTTCTCATCTAGATAAGTGCCTAACCCCTGGCATCATTCAATTTACACATATCAAAGGGAGAATATACCCTGAAGCCTGTAAATGGAAACAGCTGTTAGAAAATATTTGTTTTAAGTTAGTTTGATTAAAATAGTAGTAATGTAACAGCTGATGAAATTGTTGACACAGAATGATATTTGTGGCACCAAGAATTTTCATGCTGTTGAATCATATGTATAACTTAATGGCTTCTGATGTGAATGGAAGTGAGGCTTTTTAAAAACTAAACCACCAAGGTCACTGTATTCAAATCTGGCTGCCTAAAATTAGACTCCTTAATCCAGATTTGGGCACCTAAATTAGAAGTGGCCTGATTTTTCTGTGGTGATGAGCAATCCCCATTCCCATTAAAATAAATGAGAGTTGTAAGTGTGCACCTCGTGGGGGGAGAGATTAGGCCACTTCTACTTAGATGTCCAAATACATATTTGGTTGCCTAACTACAGGCACACAGATTTGAAAACGTTGATCCAAAACACTTCTTATTTGTGTCGATAAGTACCAATTTATGACTTGAATTAATGTTTCCCCATTAGAGGAATTCTGCCTTGATAGCATGTAGTTACTCAAATACAACATGAATGCATTAAAAGGCTTGATCCAAAGTCTTCCTATTGACTTCAGCAGGCTTTGAACCAGGTCTTGCGAGAGTAAGAAATATTAGAGCACTGTTTAAAAGGTCACTGCCAAGGTATTTTGTAGAATCCATCCATTAGAAGCATTTTCCCCTTCACAGTTGATTAAAACCTTCTAGAAGCTTGAAATATTTCCTTACCAACTTCTCTCCATCACTTGTGCATGCACTGCTGTGGGATTTTGCAGAGCTACTCAAGAGTGCTGGGCTGCTGGAATATATTTTTTTTCTTCAGGGAAAAAATCACAGATGGACTTGTTTACAAAACAAATTCTATATCTAACAAGTTACATGGATGTTGCAAACAGATAAGGAGCAGAAAACGAAACAAACATTAGGCCTATCAACCTGGACAGTGTCCCTTTAACCAGATATAAATGTCACATTTATTACTGTTTTTCCAGATAAGAAAATGAAGATCAGAAAGAGTTTTCTGAGTTGCTGCATTAAAGTCCCACATGAAATTGACTCAAGGAAAATATCTGTGAAACAAGATTTGCAGACAGGGTGACCAGACAGCAAGTGTGAAAAATTGGGACAGGGGATGGGGAGTAATAGGAGCCTATATAAGAAAAACACCCAAAAATCGGGACTGTCCCTATAAAATCGAGACATCTGGTCACCCTACTTGCAGCTCATACTTTACAGCCTCCACAAGAAGTTCTGAAATATTAATATCTTATGTATATACTATTGTTCAGTGGAATTTAATGCATAGTAATCTTCTGAAAGATGGACATTTGATCATTCTAAAGCACTCTGAGCTAAGCAACCTTATGTAAGATACAGTAATCTCTACTGCTTCTTTTTAGAAGAGGAGTGACTTAAGCAGCCAAAATGTCTACATAAATAGCATTCATAACAAGCATCATGTAATTGCATTTGATTCCAGCACTCTGGGGGAGGAGTAAGACAGTATAATTTGAACCTAGTCTTAGTTTCTTACATGTGCCATGCAATAAAGTCATTTTCATCTACAGATTTTTTTTGCCTTATTTGCTTTTGACACTTACCAACTTGCATTCGCTTCACAGAGCATTTTTGAGGAAGTCCAATTCCATTAGAGGCTTCACAGTAATACTCTCCAGTGTCCTTCTTTGAAACTGTGTTAAATAGCTGTTAAATTAAAAAAAAAAAAAAAAAAAAAAAAAGAGTCACCAATAAAGCTGAGTGAAATTTACAATTTCCATCCCATGGAAATTCTGACATTTTTGTTTTTGTCCCAAATTTGGATGACAAGTTGAAATTTAACAAAACACAAATTCCAAAAACTTTTGATTCAGAAACATTTTGTTTCAACATTTTTTTAATCAAAACAAAACACTTCAACATTTCTGAAACTGAAATGTTTCATTTTATTTCATTGAATTTGACCCAAAATTAAATATTTTATTTTGATTTTTGTAGTGGAAAATTGAATTTTTTCAGCAAACTCAAAATTTCCCTGTGGAAAATTTCAATTTTGTGGAAACTGCATTTCTGTTAGAAAATCATTCAGATAAAAAACTCCCAACCAGCCCTAGTTATCACCATGCGATTTAAAATTAGGAGGTTGAGGGACAAGGGACACTGCACTGATACCATTTAGATACTGAGTTCTTTGAACTATGGGTTATTTTTTCTTTTTTTACAAAATGATGTATGATGAAACTGATGACTATTTCACATAAACAACAAGAAAGGGAGAGGTGGGGACTTTCCCACACTCATCAAACTCAGTGGGTGTCTTTCCATTGACTTCAGTGGGCTTTGAAATTAGGCTCGCTCTCTGAGATCCACAACTATATCCACAAGGCCAAGATTTTCAGAGGTGACTAGTGATTTTGGGTGCTCAGTTTGACACACCTTAAAAGGGTGGGATTTTAAGAGTGCGCTGATCATTCACCTTCTGAAAATCAGACTCCTCTAAGGTATATGACTTTGATCGTTCATAAAAGTGAGGTGCCCCAAATTACTAGTCACTTTGGAAAGTCTTGGACTAAAATGTATTAATAATTGAAAAGCATCCGTGGAAGCCTCTTCAAAAGAGGTGTATAGTTCTGGAAAAGATACCTATGCTGATTTGGGGCCTGGCTCCTGCGTCCAGTCTTTACTGGTGCAGGATTGGACTCTCTAAGTATATCTGGAAAGTTACTTTTACATTTCCTAAACATCTGTTTCTCTGATGTTGCCCTCTCTGCCTGGGAATAACTCTCCATGGAAGTTTGTCCACTTTATTTTCTTTTCAATCTCTCCTTAAAAAACTTAGTACTGTGATGCCAGATCTGGCACTGGTTACGCACGTGGCAAGCTATAACTTCTGTTTATTTTGTAAAACTCTGCTAAATTATTTTACCTCATCCTCTCACTCCACTCTCACCCAGTTTGTGTATTTCATCCACCTGTTGTATCCTGTCTGACATGTAGGTTGTGAACTCTCTGGGGCATGGACTTTTTTTTGTTTGTTTCTCATCTGCACAATGAGGCCCTGATCCTTGGTCATAGTGTAACATGAATAATACATTTAGTTTTCTTTTGACTTTTGTGTCTGAAAGAAGGAGTTGGACAAGCTCTTACCAATGTTCCAGTCTTTTTATTCATGGTGTAAGAAATGTTTCCTCTTTTAGCACTGCCTGTTCCTGTATTTTCCAGTAAAGCAACACCATTCCTATACCACTTGTACTCAGAAGCAGGAGACCCTTCATTTTCTTTACAACTCAGTTGTACTACTGTTCCACTCATTGCTGAGCTGGGCACTTCACATGATGGAGCTGCCGAGGCCACTGAACAATGAAAACATTTGTTATTTGACAGTTTAAGTGTTTTAAATTAACATTCACATTTCTATTTCAACATTTGCTTAGGCATCAGAGACAATCCAAAGAAACCCATGATGTATTAATTAACAGGATAGACTGGTGGGGCATGGCCAAGAAAGAGATCACCAGGCGTGACCAATGGGTCACACCCCACTAAATGAGAAAGCAGAAAAATCCTTGGGTTGCTAGGACCCTGGAAAGGGAAGGAGCACCTTGCTCCCAGTCCCTTCAACCTGGTGCTGCCTCTCCCTTGTTCTGCTCCCTGTGGCTACCATCCAATCCAAGATCAACTTCTCAACCCTTCCTCCCCACCTCCATCCTGCCAGCAAAGCACTTAGTTCCACGGACTCAAGGGGATGTGGAGTCAGGCAAAACTTTCCATGGATTGTTTTTTTTTGGTTGAAATATTTTGTTCTTGTTGTTTCCACTTATTTGAAATAATCCCCCCCCCCTTTTTTTTTGACCATCTTCCTCTCAACTCCCTCTTTCCCCTCCCCATTTTTTCCCTCTGAACTAGTGAAGAGGGGGAAAAGGAAAGAAAATAAAAGAATTTCCCTTGGTTTCAAAAAAGTTTCAAATTACATGTTTTCACAGAAAAAAAAATTCATGTAGTTTGAGAAGTAATTTTTGGTGGAAAAACTTTCATTAAAGTTTTTTGAACTGCTCTAGTCACAGTATGATACTTCAAACATTTGCTCAGTCACCACGAAAGGCCAAGAATCACCAAACTGTGGCTTTTTTTAAAAATGAAAAAAATACCCACTTTGCTTTGTGTTCTGTATTGATATGCCGATAAGGAATCTATTTGTCAAAAAACATTCCCTGAATCTTTTTTATTGTCTGCATTGTTACAGACATACTTGCTGACAGGTATTTTGAAATAAATAACCAAAAAAATTGAAACAGTTGTGATCATATTTGTTATTTTGACAAATAAAATATGGAGAATTTTGCAGAATTTCAAAATATTGTGCGTAGAATTTTTAATTTTTTGTTGCAGAATTTTTAATTTTTTGACACAGAATTCCCCCAGGAGTATTATATAACAGAAACCACTTCAAGGCAGTTCCAGCACTTATGAATGAGGAACATCAGCCAGTCTTCATACTGGCAGTTGCTGAAAAAGATCCAGTGAAGCCTTTTCCATATACAGGTGTGCCAGTGTGCCTCGATCCAGATAACATGTCTGCCAGCCCAGACATGGGTTTCTTCAGAAGAGAGGCCAGTATTTCTATGTGCAATTTTGTTAGGTGGACAAGGAGAAAACCTCTGACTTTTACTTGTAACCTAATCAAAATTTGGAGCTAGTACTGGCCTCTTCACAGTTGTGTGTTTTGGACTTATTTCTATCAACACAGTGATTATCAATGCACTTTAAGCTGTCATAGTTGCTTTAGTGTTGGGAAATTCAATGGGGCCTAAGAATAAGGTACCCACTTTCACTAAAAGTCAATGAGAGCTGTGCGCCCAACTCCCTTAGGCCCATTTGAAAATCCAAGCCTGGTGAGGGTAGATTTGTTCCCTATTATTAATTATTTGTTAGAGCTGGTCAAAAGAAGGTAAATGCAGTTTGTGAAAACATTAAAGAGAAGCCAGAAAAGAATCTACACTTTATAATTCATTTGGCAAACAATGTTATGAATAAAAGAGTGCATGAGGAAAAATATCCACACTGAATTCCCCCTATCCTCCTGCCTTTAGGATTGACCTCAACAAAAACCCATAGTCAAAGTTAGGTTTCTACCCAACACTGTGAGAGTAATAATAGTCTCTGCCAGATTTTGTCCCCGTTCAGTCGGCGCACTAACTTCACAACGGTATCTCGCAGAATCTTTTCTGGTCACATTTCTAATTCGTATGCTTGAATCTATCATCTCTGCTCGGCCTTTCAGATCACCTTTAAAAGAGAATATGACAGTTGGAAAAGTATTCCTTGCAGTTCAAGCCTGTTATAAAAATAAAATATCACTGTGCATCATTGGCTCATCTTGAAACCTCACAATGCATTTGGTCATCAATCATTGCTCACTTCTTCAATCTTGATCATCTTTGTGCCTCATTTTCCACTGAAGGACAATAAATATGAGCACTTTTCTCCAAAGATACTATCACTTCCACTCTACAAATAAGTTTTAGGGGCAACAAGGCGATACTTTAAGCCCAAACCCTGCACCCTTTGTTCACAAACCAAAGGCATCACTTATGAAACACAGCCAGTTTCCAACAGCCTATAGAGTTGGAATCCCAAGACCCATCTTGAATTTGGCAGCACATGCATTTCCCCAATGCTCTTGTGTGGCTTGGTGAAATCTGCATCATCTAAGAAACTTAAAAGTGACATTTATTATAGACAGAGAATGTTGGCCAAAAGCTCTCTAGTTAAGCTTTCAAAAAATCCAGACTCCATTACAGTTCCGTTATCACATACCTTTCACCTTGTGGGCTGATTTTTTTCTATACTTGGTCTCTGGTTAAAGGTGATTTTTTTTTTAAGTTGGAACAAAATTCTTTCAGACATTTGAGTTGTGGGAGTGTGTGTGTTATGCGGGCAAAACTAACTTCCCATTGAAAACAGAAAAAAATAACTACAACTTTTTGAACAAGGCTACAATAAAAATAGCTGACGTATACGGTACCACCGAGATGCACTTTTCACTCAAAATGGAAAGCTGAAATAAGTCATTTTAAGAAAGCACACTTATTCTTATGTTCTAGTCCTAAAAAGAATGGAGGTGTATTTAAAATATGCTGCTATACTGCATATATTACTATGACATTTATGTTCAAGCTTCAGCTTTATTTTAAAGAATCTTTCAGAAGCTTGTTCTGAGGATCATAAAGTTTTCAATAAGGACAGATAATTTTATTTAAATGCGCTCAGTTTATGGAAGGATTCAGGGAACCTGCAATGCCATTTTTGAAGTCTAAATGGAACAGTATAAAAGACTCATCTACATCTCCAAGTTAAAATATTTAATACCATCAAAGATATAGTAGCTATTAGCATGGAAAGCTATTCAAGAATATGCTCTTCGAAAACCAATTCTGGAAAGTCCTTTTGTCATTGTTATTCTCTTCAGAAAAGAAACCAAACTGCATTTTAGCAATTTCATTTTAATCCATCAGTCTACAAGTTTGCAGCTTCTTACCTACTAAGTCACCTTTGTAGTACACAAATGAGACATCGTGGGTTGTGAGTTTCTTCCATTCTACTCTTGGAATAATACCCTTTCCAGCTGAGTACTTACAGCTAAGCATAGCCTCTAGGGAAAACAAAACAGATGATCAGTGTTTTAGCTCTGTGCTTGGTATAATTACAAAGTACTGATCATAATATTCTTCCTATTAAAGGGCTTCAGTCTTCAGTGACAATCAAATCCTGCTTTTAAAATTGACGTTATTGTATTTACTCCAAATATAAACAAGTGTAATGGAGAACAGAATTTAGAGAGAGAATGTAAAGTCGGTAGAGCTTTAAAGAGAACTGGTATAAGTTATACAGGCAAAACTACATTTTTGGCAGTAGAAAGTGTGTGTCTACTAGGTGGGTTTGCTGGTACAGCTCTACTGACATACCTTTTCTAGTACAGATTGGCCTAAGGAAGAAAAGAACACTAGTATAATTATGAAAAATCTTTGACTACCTCCAATCTCTCTATAGTTTAAAATCTCCAGTGGAAAGCCTCAATCTTTAATTTTTTTTTCAAGGGGAAGGGGTAGAGCAGATGGCTTAGGAGGCTGGAAATGCAATACAGAGCCTTTCACCTATATGCTGAGCCCTTCATATACAGGTCATGTTAATAGGGACCAAAGACTTTTATACCTTTGATGGGGTGTATCCGATTTCCAGTGAACAAGTGTCCACATCTCAAAAGCATACACAACAGCCTGCTTTAATTTGCACTCTTGTTACCAATCTCAGCAGAGGAAACTAAGGATTGAGTAAATGATGGAGACAGAGTTACTTATTCACCCCTACTATATGTCCTTCCAGACCAGAGCCGAGGCTTCAGAGCTCCAATGCTACCAGTCTGGCATTTGTCATGAGCAATAAGATCACACACAAAATGAGACAAGATATTAAAGAAGCAATCCAACTTTAAAGAAAAATCCAGTGAAGGGGGGCATCCTGTTCCAAAGACAAATACACAATGCTTTACAAAATGTGTGTTCTGTACTTAGCTGAGGAAGTCAGAAGTTCCTGACTGCAGGTGGAGTGGGATAGGCGGTGGCCTTCCTGTACTTTAAGATTTATTGAAGTTTCCTTTCCCTTTTGTTTTTGTTTTGTTGCCTTTCTAACAATGAAAAACATTAGTCAATTCCCGCCTACGCTCTTGGTCTTTTACTGCTGGCCTTTGCGATTGCTGTCTGAGCCCAGGAGTGCCTAACTTTATTTGCATCTAACTGAAGTGAAGGCAGTTGAGTTTCAGTGTTGCAAGCCTATAATTCACCTACACTCTGGGGATGAGACTTGCATTGTCTCTCTCTCTCTACTGCCCAGACTCTTTCATTTCAGAGCTGGGAAAGGGAAGGAGAAAATGCAGAGGGGCAATATTGAGGTCACTCTGACTCTTGCCTGTGAGGAGGGAGAGAACAGAGGAATCCCAGTGCTTAGTTCACAGGATGTAATCACTTCCTCCTCCTCCTCCTCTCCTGCTGGGGTGGGAAGGGTCATATGGAGGGGAGAAAGTGTGGTGCAGATCCCCTCAACCTCAGTTCCCTAGCTTCATTGTACTCAGCAACAGGGGAGGAGAGTCACCAGGAAGGGAGTATCAGGGGGTAGCCATGTTAGTCTGTATCCACAAAAAAAAGGAGTCCAGTGGCACCTTAAAGACTAACAGGTTTATTTGGGCATAAGCTTTCGTGGGTACCCACGAAAGCTTATGCCCAAACTAACAGGTTTATTTGGGCATAAGCTTTCGTGGGTACCCACGAAAGCTTATGCCCAAATAAACCAGGAAGAGAGGCGCTGTTATATAGCGTGAGGAGTGGGGAGACTAAAAGGAGTGGGACGCAGTGAGGAGAAAGACTGGACAAAGGAGGAGGAGAGGGACAGGAAGAATTGAGGAGACAGTATCAAGATGGAGAGGTAGAAGAATTCTATTCAAGGTATTTTTAAGGAGAGGCTGAACTAAGAACACAGAACTCTAAGGAAGAGAGAGAAAAGGCAATTGGTGGGAAGGTGAGAGAATTGGGTGAGAAAAATGAATGGTCAAGAGGGAAAACAAGGTTGGGTAAGCACAAAGAAGGGCGAATGGAAAACTGATTACTAGTATGCAACTCATACATGAAGGAAAAGTCACTAAAATATGTTTTGGCTGTGTTTGACTGATAAGTGGAAGGTAGGAAAATCCATTCACCTACATTTAGAAATGGTAATTAAAGTTAAATTACCAAGATAAACTTATTTCAAATTTGGTAATACATGACTGATGTAGAGTTAGATTTGAAAATTAATTTCTTCATATTCCTTATTCTCAGCCTCAAACACTTGGGCATGTACTGAAATATCCATTGCTTTCCACCTCCATGACTTTATTAATACAACACAAATGCAAAGCTACACACTCTTAGGATATGTCTACACTACAAAATTAGGTCGATTTAACAGAAGTCGATTTTTTAGATTGTGTGTGTCCCCACTAAGTGCATTAATTCGGCGGTGTGCATCCCCAGTACCAAGGTTAGCATCGACTTTTGGAGTGTTGCACTGTGATAGCTATCCCACAGTTCCCGCAGTCTCCTCTGCCCATTGGAATTCTGGGTTGAGCTCCCAATGCCTGATGGGGCAAAAACACTGTAGCAGGTGGTTCTGGGTACATGTCTTCAGGCCCCCCTCCCTCCCTCCACGAAAGCAATGGCAAAAAATGGTTTCTCGCCTTTTTTCCTGGGTTACCCATGCAGACGACATACCACGGCAAGCATGCAGCCCACTCAGCTCACTGTCACTGTATGTCTCCTAGGTGCTGTTGGCAGACACGACACTGCAGTGCTACACAGCAGCATCCCCTTGCCTTGCCTACAGGAGATGGTGCAATATGACTGCTAACCGTCGTCATTGTCCCGTGGGTGCTCCTGGCTGACCTCAGTGAGGTCGGTTGGAGGCACCTGGACAAAAATGGGAATGACTCCGGGTCATTCTCTTCTTTAAGTTTCGTCTAATGGAGATTCAGTCCTGCCTGGAATATCATGCCAGCTGGAGGCTTCTGCCTCAGGCTGCTCTCCCAATCAGCAACAACGCACAGTCGCACCTACCCCAGCCTACCCTTTGCTCCCATGGCTCATGAAGCAGTTCAACTACAGGCTGAGCAAGTGCAGAATGATGGTAGAATGTGCCTTTGGACATTTAAAAGCTCGTTGGCGAGTTTATGGACTCGGTTAGACCTCAGCAAAAAGCAATATTCCCATTGTCATTTGCTGCTTGCTGTGTGCTCCATAATATCTGAGAGAGTAAGAGGGAGACATTTATGGTGGGATGGGAAGTTGAGGCAAATCACCTGGCTGCTGATTACGCACAGCCAGACACCAGGGCAGTTAGAAGAGCAAAGCAGGGCATGCTGTGCATCAGAGAAGCTTTGAAAACCAGTTTCATGACTGGACAAGCTACAGTGTGAAAGTTCTGTTTGTTTCTCCTTGATGAAAACCTGCCCCCTTGGTTCACTCTACTTCCCTGTAAGCCAACCGCCTTCCCCGCCTCCCTTTGATCTCTGCTTGCAGAGGCAATAAAGTCATTATTGTTTCAAATTCATGCATTCTTTATTAATTCATCACACAAATGGGGGGATAACTGCCAAGGTAGCCTGGGAGAAGTGGAGGAGGAGGAAAGCACAGGGGTGGGTAGGAGGGGCACCTCCTAGAATGGCATGCAGCTCATCACAGATGCAGCAGGTCTAGGGCTCTGAACTGGAGCAGCTGTTTGCCTCTCTGGTTCTTTGGTAGGCTTGCCTGAGCTCCTTAAGTTTCACATGGCACTGCTGCCTGTCTACCTGGCCAGTGCATCTAAGTTGAGAGTGCTGTCCACAGCGGTCACAATGGAGCAATCTGGGATAGCTCCCGGAGGCCAATACCATTGAATTGTGTCCACACTACCTCAAATTCGACCCAGCAGGGTTGATTTCAGCGCTAATCCCCTTGTTGGGGAGGAGTATAGCAATTGATTTTAAGAGCCCTTTAAGTCGACAAAAACGGCTTTGTTGTGTGGATGGGTGCAGGGTTAAATCGATCTAACACTGCTAAATTCAATCTAAACTCGTAGTGTAGACCAGGACATAGTGTTCAAACACTGATGCGGGGCTTGGAGATTGAAGGGAAGAGAGTTGAGCCCCTGCATGGTTTTTGCCATGCATTTAAATCTTGCAGGTGGAAGGATCTTATGAAATTCATTGTTAGTATTATAGATGCCTGCACAGTAGCACTTCACATCCTTTCAAAGTAGCTCCTTTCCACAGGATGCAGCTTGATAAAGCTGGCACACGTCTCAGTTTCCATTTTATTCTGGCACTGATGCTGCTAAGGGAAATGCTGCTGAGTAGGAGTACAGCAGAGAGGATGCCAAATTATGGTTCCTTGGCTCTCCATAGTAGTAAACACAAGACAAAACCAACCAAAGTCAGGAGAGCAGAGAGAAAAGGGATAGAGATATAGGAATTAGAGGGAATGTGCTAAGAGATGGGATACAGACACAACCCAGGGACAGAGCAAGTGGAAAACAGCCACATAAGACAGGAAAAAGAGAACAGTAGGTTGAAAATGAAGCAAAAAGAGGAAATATAAAAGAGTTACCAGTCATTGGAGCAACTCATCAGCTGTGAACAGTGGTGAGGGAGTAGTGTGCCTATGCCCAATGTGCATACATCTCTACCCCACTGAATTACTGTCATAGCTTACTTCCTGACCTGGTCCTCCGGAGCGCAGTTCAAATCAGCTGCACATAATAGACATCTAAGTGGGCTCTAGCGTTCCTGCTTTGCTGTTAGGTAAGAGTATGGGTGTGATCAGAAACTGCCTATGCTAAGTATTAACAAACAAGTCCTCCACTAGCATGTGCACTGCAGGAAAGAAGAGTAGGGGGTGAGCCATACAATGAGACAAAAATCAGCCAAGCCTTCATAAAGAAAGCCCAATAGCCATGGTAGCCCAACTGTTCCCATTCTCTCATCCTTTCTGAGCTCTGAAATCTTATTTAATATTTTTCTGCGTTCATTTTTTAAGAAGTGACATTATTGTTTGTGAGAGGTGCCAGGTTGACAACCCTAGAGATCAAAGTCTTTTTCATCTACAGAATGAGTTTGCAGAGATACTGGAAATACAAGCTTTCCTCACCAATATAGTTCAACCTTGCCTCAGAGGGACCACCTCTGACATTACTGCATTTCCATCAGCCTGTTTATTTATTTGCCTACACTCATGTTGCCCCCTTCCAGAAAAATGCAAAATACAGCTACTAGGATCACCTTCTGAACTGGCCAATCTGTACACATCACCAATTCCTTTGAGTGCTTCACTGGTGCCTCTCTCCTCACTAAGTTCACACTTCCTGTCACCACCTTCAAGTCCCTATAGAATGCTGCTCTTCCCTATTACCAAATCTTGTCTCTCCCTCCCCCGCTGCTCCTTTGCTCCCTCCACTCTGTCAAATGATGCCAGTCTTGTTGCCCTGTTCTTCCGATTCTCCCCTAACTGTCTTTATGCTTTATTTGACTCCCTACACATGGGTCACCTTCCCAAGCTACTACTACACCAGACCGTTGCCCTCTTATTCAAGTCCCTCCAGAAGATCCAATTCTGCCATGAATCCTACATGAAACTTGCAAACAAGGAATCAGTAGGCAAAAGGGCAGCTGGGATAGTTTATGCAACATATTAAAAAAAACAAAATAAACTCAACACATGGAATTAAGACTAACATAACCCCCAAACACATGGAACTACATACCAATATAAGTGTCACCCACTAACCTGACCCTAGTGGGATTTTTTTTAAAAAAAGACCTAGGAAATTAGAAAGCCAAACCAAACTATGTTAAAGGAACATTTAGGTTGCAAAATCAAGCACTCAAATGTTAGGAAATGACACAAGTAAGGTGCCTTAATTCGGTCCCCTTTTATGCATATAAATTAAAGGATGACTTTTTTTCCAAAGGACCCCTGACTCATTCAGTGAACAGAATGGACCTGCTCTGAGGATGAATCAATGACATCTAGTGAAGGAGGCTATTGTCTGTAAGACCCCTGCCTCATTTGTAGCAGATGTTGGAAGGTTTGTTGTGGATGATGCAGGGGACTGCAGGAACAGAAGGTAAGGTCTCATGGTTAAAACAGTTGAATGCTGTCCAGGAGAACTGGATTCTATCACTGCCTCTGCCACAATTTGTGTGATGTTGGACTAGTCACTTAAGCCAAACTTTTCACAGATGGTCACCAACTGCCTGTTCCTCATTTTCTGGGTGCTGGACTTGAGACCCTGGGGACTCAATTGCAGAAGTGCTGAGTACCGACCATTGCACGTCAATAGGAGTTGCACTTTGAACATATAAAGCTCTATATGGTACTAAATATTCTGAAAAATCAGGTCCTATATGTCTCATTTGGGCCCCTAAAATTAGTGGATACTTTTGACCCTCCTCTCTCTGTGCCTCAGTTCTCAGTCTATAAAATGGGGATAAATAACCACTTCTCATGTCACCGGGGTGTTGAGAGAATAAATTAGTTATTGAAGTAATTGATAAAATTACTTGATTGGGTTGAAGTATTCAGATAAAATAATGATGCGTGCCGCTGAACAGACCACGAGGAAATTTATAATTATGTCTTCAGAGCAGGATTTAAACAATGAATAGTCAGTAAGGCATAGGGCCACATAGGGCAATCAGGAGCAAGCTGCTCATTAATTGAGCACTCTTCATCCTGTGCACGGAAGCTGGCAGGGGTTCTGGGCAGAATAGTATGTGATCATGTAATTAAATGCTATATCATAATGCATACACACAATGGGGATGAATTAAGATTGAACACAACTTTAATTTCCTCACTTTTGAGTGCTTGACTTTGGAACCGTAATAATGTTCTTTAAACAGTTTCTTGTGTTATATATATTATATATTTATATATAAATGCAGTGATGCCCGTGCACATACTGTACCCTGAAACTCCTTTGCTGTAACGTGCTGATTGTCCGTTTTGACAGAGATTCCATATGCTTTATGATCTGCAAGAGGGAAAAACAAAAACAAACTAATTCAGACAACAGATATTTCCATTGCACACGTGCTTCAGCCAATTGCAGAGAACAGTGCTCCCAGGCTTAGCTATAAACCTCCATATGCTAAATGAGGCTCTTTGGTGATTGGACATGATTGGGACTTGGGAGATCCGGGCTCTATTCCTGGCTTAGCTATCAGCCAACTGGGTGACCTTGAGTAAGTCACTTTAAAATTCTGTGCTGTAGTTTCCCCATCTGTAAAATGGGGATAAAGATACTGACCTCATTTGTAAACAGCTCAGAGAGCTACTGATGAGAAGCGTGACAGTAGAGCTGGATATTATTATATAACCAGGACAAGAATAAGCTTTTAAACATGCATCTATACATTTTACTTCAAAATCTGCTATTTTCAATAGGGCACAGGTGGAGAACTTGCATTAATCTGCAAGTGTATTCCCTCTGCTGTAATCACAGCTGCCCCTGAACACACAGGTCTACTGCTGGATTATACCTGTTAGTGCATGGGTGTTAAAAGTTACCTGAATAAACGGTTCTCATCTTTTCCCTCCCCACATCTCAACAGTGAGCATCTCCATTTTCTCATACATTCCCTTTCTTCTTGGACCTCTCCTATTCTCTCTGCAACTTTAATAGATCAGTCATGAAGGCCTGGTCTACATTTGAAAATTAGATCAACCTAGCTTTGTTGCTCAGGGCTATGAAAAATTTCACCTTCTGGGTGACAGAGTTGGGTTGACCTAATCCCTAGTGTAGATACAGCTAGGTCATAGGAGGGATTATTCTGTCAACCTAGCTATCACCTCTCAGAGAGGTGGATTAACTACATTGATGGAGAAAACCTGTCGATGTAAGAAGCATTTACACTACAGCGTTGCAGCACCGCAGCTGTGCCACCGTAGTAGCTGTAACATAGACATACCCTAAAACACAGTAACCATCACTTTTGTGGCAGCACCCACCATCACATGACATAAAATCTCAATGTACAATTACTCCTAATCTAATCCCACAAAACCAGGTTTGCCCATGCGGACAATACTCCTTACAAAAATGTTGACGATATCACCATCTTGTTCTATTCTGGAATGGTATAATTCCCCTGGAGAGAGCATCCCAGACTCCTATTAACTGTATTGGCTGTTACTCTAATAAAGGGGTTTGCAGTTTATTTTTCTGTAGGTGCCTCGTGATCTCCATTTCAGCTGTGGTTACCTCCAGCCTCCATATCTCACTTTTTTGAAGCTTCAGGACATCAAATAACTCACTCCCTCAGAAACAAGAAGTGTGCTGAAGCTCAACATCCCAAATCGGGGTTATGACGGGAAGGTATTTAGGGAATTCTATATATGCAGCAGCCATCTAGCACCAGTGTCAGATGGAAGCATAGACAAGGAATTGGGGGTGATGCTTTTGCTAACAGATCAGCAGTGCATGTGTGTGTGCACAGGGGGAGGAGTGACAGGTAAGATGGAGGAGGAGACTGGGCCCTTAGAAGTGCAGGACTTATGCCATCCTCACACTTGCCTTTGTCACATCAAGGTGGATCCCTAGTGTGCTATACCTGGGTTTATACATGGAGACCATCCAGAAGTTACAGCTGGTACAGAATGTGCCTCTTATTATGTAGTATTTCCTATTAGGAGCACCTGCATTAACCAACAGTGGATTTCCAAATGAAGCTGGAAGTGTTTCTAACAAGCTATACTTAGCCGCAACTTCCTCATCTGTGCATCTTGGACCCATTCTATTTCAGATCCCCTACTTCTCACCTCCCTTACTGGATTTCTCATTATAGGCTTCTCTTTAATCCCATCTACACATATAAAGCAACTTAATTTAAACACTGTACTCAAGCACAGTGTAAATATGGTTGTGGCCTAAACGGTTACAACATGGTTTGGGTTCATCATGCTGTTTGGGGTAGGGGCTGTCTGCAGAGAGTGAGAGTGTGCATGCACACGTGTGTGTACAGTGGCTAGAAAAACGGGGCCCTGATCCCTGACTAGAGACCTTACTGCAGTATCTATAATTTATAATAGCCATCCTGGCCAGACCATGCCTATTAACAAACCTATTTAAACAACACTTAAATGTGATTGTGGTTTAAGGCAGAGTTATTATAACTACAGTTGTTTGCATTATGCAGACATGGGGTGAAATCTTCAAAAAATACTTAGATGACATAGATGCCTAAATGCTGGTCACTTTTGACAATGAGTCTTATGTGCTTTTGAAAACTTTACTCATGTTTTTCTACCACATTGACAGTGGCCAAAAAACATTACCACCTTTGCTTGAAATATAAGTTTTGTTTTTAGTATGACTCTGTGAACAAGTTTATAGCACTTGGATAGCAGCTCATGGACAAGGAAACCTCGGATGTGAATTCACCACTGTGCTAAATAAACTCTACTTGAATTAAGTTATATTAAAATACTGAAGTAGTGAACACAGTTCCCTCCCAAACAAAGAGCACTTGGATTATTATTTTTCTTAAGATCAAGGAAACATTAACTGTCTTTAAACATTAGCCACCACCATCTCACAACATTATTTTTTTCTGGGTAACTATTACTCCAGCAGAGGTACTGAGCCTCTCTCTGTTTTCTTTCAAACCTTTTAAAGCTTTCCTTCATGCTTATTCCATTTTTCCCCTTATTTCCTTTTATGTCTGTTGATCCCTGCTACCCATTTACATTTTTAAATATAATTTGTAATTTTACTTCCACCTGAATCATATCTTTCCCCCTCATTCAATTAATGTTAATACTTCTGGGATGGGGAAGAACACAAAGGGGAGGGGATATCTCCAAATATCTCTGAGTTTTTCCAGTCTCAGCTATTTTTCAGCTATAATATACTGTTGTTATAATTTCTGTTCACAAACATTACATATTTTCCCTTGAAATAACCTCTTGCTTCACATTTCTAGAGAGGAAAAACAACAAACAACAGTGTTTTATTCAAACCCTTTGGCTCTGGTTAATGTTTGTTTTTAGTTGGTTAGCAAACATCTTTCGGAATCATAGATGTGTTCCAAATGATTGGGTAGAGTGTTTATAAAATATAACTAGAAAGAGCATTATTTCCAATACAGTCATCAACTCAAATGCATGTGACTCACAGCCATATTAAATGCATTTTCCTAGAGACTTGAAAATATGTTTTTTTTCAAAGGAGGAATAAAAAAAAAAAAAGGTCTATTTCTTCCCCCTTTCCAGTTCTCATAAATAGTATAATTCTAAAAACCTAGATACTAAGAAATGTAAGTAGAACCACAATAAGAAAGACTACATTTAACAGGTGAAGACATACAAATATGGTACCTTCCTTGATTCACACTGTGGACAATGTCATGATATCAATTACATTTTACAGAGTGAACTCTTATCAGGAAACTGCTTTTGCAGGAGAACTGCATATTCTCCCTAATACACTGAGGAAGTTAGACAATTAAAAAGTGCAGGAAGATGTGAGTGAGCAATATATTATGATCAGCACATATGACATAATCTCTTTTCTTCCCTGAAAGGTCTTTTGTACACGTTCAATGGGAATTTAAGTAGGAGAAAGATGGCACAGACATATGGCTGGTTAACAACAAGAAGACAATGATTTTGATCAATTAGCCAAACAAAAAGACATCTCTAAAGTTATGATAACAAATTCCCTAAATAGTCACTTGAGGAACAAGATGTTGGCAGCTACTCAAAATTCAAAATGTTGATAATTTTGGACCCTTTAACCTACATCTAAAGAAGAGTAATGGAAAGATACTACATGGCAGGATAACTGGCTCTTGTCAACTAATCTCTCCCACCATATGTTTTACATATATCTATATGGAAAACAGTTTTCATATTGCAGCAACCTGAACTTCACTTGTTTACAGCCAATTCTACAAAGGTCACATGTTTGCCATTAGAAATACTCTATTGCAACAGGAAATTTCCTTAGGTAATTTGAATGCTAAAGTAAAGCACATTAGGTACTATCAAACTGCATTTCCTTTGATATGATTGCAGGAAACTAGATGGGAATAGAATCAAAACATTATGATATAAAAGAAAACAGTCATGTGATATTTGTTTTGCTAAGTTCCAGACCACATGTTGCTTATAACAAAGGTTAAGTATTTAAGTATATTGTAGGTTTAGGAATTCAGCTGTCCTGAATGAGAGTTGCCTGCAATAAACCCCCAAATGTGGGTGGGAAAATAGCATCTCTGGGGCATGTATGAAGTGAGCTAAAACTTCATGTGCCCCGAGTTAAATTGTCAGGGACAGTTTCATGTCCCATCACACACAGCTGAGACTGTTTAACTCCTTGCCACCACAGATCAGGATAAGCCCTGCCACATTTAAGCTGTACAAAAGACAGTTCTGTGCTCAAACCTTCCCAAGCACAGAATTAACAGGACAGCCACTACATTCTATTGACACCAAAGTTAACAAAAGGGAAGGCCATAAGGTGTCAATCCCATTTTGGGCAGCATTTGCTGTGAATCTTATTTGAACTGTTCCCTAGACAATACTGTGATGGATATATTAAAACTTAGTCTGAAGTAACTGTAGTTTAGTAACCGTAATATAATTAAGTTCAATATCCCAGTGGGATGGATCTTAGCATAAACATGATATGGTGGCACCAAACGTTAGGAAAGGGAATTAAATAAATATGAGGAAACTAATTAGAAAGAAAGGAAAGACTAAAAGTCACCAAAAGTCAGTGAGATTACATAAACAGAGCATACTCAAGTCACAGAAGGTAACTACATATTCCTAGCCACAAATAGGAATAAGGAAACATACTGATACTTTTTTGCAAGGTACAAGAGTTTATTCAAGTCAAGAAGATGAGACCCAGCCCATGGTTCACTTTATGGTATGTGGTATTAGTTTTAGACTTGCTAACCAAAAACGGTATGAGTTTCAATTTTTTCCACTCTTGAAGTTTATAAAACTTGAATATTGAAGTGAACTATGTTCTATGAAATTTGATACTGGCATAGAGTATAAACAGAGAAAAGGAAATAAAAACTGTTCAGCAGCCATTTACTTGCATACAGGTATTAAAACGTTCAGGATTTGATGCTGAAAATAACTGCTGCAAGATTTAGAAATTTAAGGAATTGGAAGCCTCAAGATAGCCTGAAACTGAATTGAGTTAATCCTTTCAAGACTCAGACACTAAAACTGTTGGAGCTGTATATTTATCAGCAAGGGGAACTGCATATGTATGCAAATCATGGTGGTGTTGGCCAAGCCAAGTGAGGTCATAGACAAATGCCTTTGAATTGAGTATCTGTAATGGGATAACTTTTGAAGGATCATGTGGCATCTGTGAAAGTGACAAGAAATATGTCAATTTCCATGTCACTATACTTGGGACAGATGTGAGGAGTAGCAGCAGACTTATTGTAACCAGATAGGTGGGAGGATCCCTCAAGCAATGGCTGGCAGAAGTTTAGGGTGGTGGAGAAATCAAACAGAGGGAGGAGTGAAGACCACTCTGAAGCAGACTTGGGAGGGAAGGGAAGAACCAGAGAGATGTGGGGAGGTGTTCAAATTTGTCCAATACTTAATTAAAAAGAAGCAGGGTCAACATCATGGAGAAATCTCAGCATCCTCCCAATTCTGTTAGCAGGAAGTTAGCACAGTGGGCAAGACTTCCCACTAGCACATCGATTAACGCGCCTTGCTGGTGGGACTGCTTTCTTAAATCTTTCTTATTCTTCTTAAATTGGCCTCTTGGCTAGTAGGTGTCCAGTAATTTTTTTTAGAGCCCTGTGTCTAGTGTTTTTCAGAAAATCCTCATCCTAGGAGAAAAAGTTATAATGTTAAGAGGGAACCCCCCTCCTCCCTCAACACAAAGTCAGGAGTTGAGGTTGCCGAGAGCCAGCATTTCTGTTTTGGCCTGCTGTGACCATCTGCCTTTCAAGACAGCTGCTATAACTGCGTTAAAATTCCAGTTCCTCAGCTGGGTAACCTATCATATCCAAGACACTGTTTTCCCCCTTGCCCAGGGGCCAGAGCCACAAACAATGGGCTAATCCTCTATTCATCCTGCTTGCTCAATCCCTCTAAGCAGACAAGAATCTGAAAGCGGATCACAAAACAGTATTTAGATGCCATGGTGACTGATGCTATATAAGTGAACAGATAGGATAATTCTACACTATCCAAATGCTTCAATGGAGAAATCTCATCAGTTTTTTTGTTGTTGTTGTTGTTGTTTTTTGCCAGTTAAGAGTCCCCATGTAGCATTAATCTTCTCTCCACTAGGAGCCCATGGCCAGTTCTCTCTGGGCAGAGGGAGAGAACTGCAACATGGAGTTTTGGAGTGGGTTTTTCAGACTAAAAAGATAATAAATGAAGCTGAAAAGCTGATTGTTTTTGAAGAGGACTGAGGATATGTTTCCCAGAATGATGAAGACATGGAAAGCAGATTTTTGTTGGCAGCTGGGCTGGCTGAGTTCCTGTTTGAAATGATTACTTTAACGTTTCTGGGATCTGACTGTATTATTAATGTTAGAACACCTCTAACCTTGCATAAGGATCTTTTTTCATTATTTAAATCTAAATAAAATTAAATAATCTTCCTCTCCAAGTGTTTCAGAGAGCAGATTCTTGTCAATTTCAGAACTCTGCATGCTCACAGCAAAGGACTAGACAAGGAGAATGGATAGCTCAGTGTATCTGTGCAACTTGTCATGTGTTTAAAGAGAGAGAGAGAGAGAGAGAAGTGGTTTTGTTGAGCAGCAAGGAAGCTGAAGAGTAGGAATTTTAATGTTGCTACAGACTTGCAGTGGAGGACCTGAGAGAGCGTTTAGTCCTAGGGGAAAATCATGTTTTAAAAAGTGAGAGAGAAAAGGAATTCAGTTGTTAATGCCTTGGCTAACACAGAAAAATAAATAAATATGAGCTCATAATGCCAAAAAGTTTTCCCTCACAAGTGTTCCATGATGTTCAGTATAAACTGTAGTACTGGCAAAATCTTCTGATGCGGTCTTCGTGTTTAGTTTAAGGCAGTTTTTTATTTATCAAGTTAAACAAAACAGATTTAAAACTTCAAACTTGACTACTGAGAAGTCTAATTCCCAGAAGTACTGAGCCACTAAAGTCAGTTGAGCCACGGATGGACAGAACCTCTGAAGGTCTGAGTTTGAAATGGTGGTCAAACATTTTTCAAACTAGAGCTGGTCAAAATGTAATTTTTCTGGTGTGAAATTCAAAGGATCTCATATTTGCAAGAACAAGGGATGGAGGGCACTAGTTTTAAATACGTTGTCCAGATTTTGCAAAGCAAGCCCTTTTGAAATACCCCAAAATAACCTCAAACAAAAAAGATACTTGTTTTCAGAAAAGTGGTTTGGTGTGTACCTCTGGGTATGTCTACATCTACAATTTTGCAGCGCTGGTTGTTACAGCTGTATTAGTACAGCTGTATAGGGCCAGCGCTGCAGAGTGGCCACACTTACAGCAACCAGCGCTGCAAGTGGTGTTAGATGTGGCCACACTGCAGCGCTGTTGGGCGGCTTCAAGGGGGGTTCGGGGAACGCGAGAGCAAACCGGGGAAGGAGACCAGCTTCCCCGCGGTTTGCTCTTGCGATCCCCGAACCCCCCTGCAAACCGCAGGGAAGGAGACCTGCTTGCACGGGGGTTCGGGGAACGTGACAGCAAATCGGGGAAGGAGACCAGCTTCCCCGCGGTTTGCTCTCGTGTTCCCCGAACCCCCCTGCAAACCGCAGGGAAGGACCTGCTTGCACGGGGGTTCGGGGAACGCGAGAGCAAACCGCAGGGAAGGAGAACTGCTTGCTCGGGGGTTCGGGGAACGCGAGAGCAAACCGCAGGGAAGGAGACCAGCTTCCCCACGGTTTGCTCTCGCGTTCCCCGAACTCCCCTGCAAACCGCAGGGAAGGAGACCTGCTTGCACAGGGGTTCGGGGAACGTGAGAGCAAACCGGGGAAGGAGACCAGCTTCCCCGCGGTTTGCTCTCGCGTTCCCCGAACCCCCCTGCAAACCGCAGGGAAGGAGACCTGCTTGCACGGGGGTTCGGGGAACGCGAGAGCAAACCGCAGGGAAGGAGAACTGCTTGCTCGGGGGTTCGGGGAACGCGAGAGCAAACCGCAGGGAAGGAGACCAGCTTCCCCACGGTTTGCTCTCGCGTTCCCCGAACCCCCCTGCAAACCGCAGGGAAGGAGACCTGCTTGCTCGGGGGTTCGGGGAACGCGAGAGCAAACCGCAGGGAAGGAGACCTGCTTGCACTGGGGGTTCGGGGAACGCGAGAGCAAACCGGGGAAGGAGACCAGCTTCCCCGCGGTTTGCTCTCGCGTTCCCCGGACCCCCCTGTAAACCGCAGGGAAAGAGACCTGCTTGAAGGAGAGGCTTCCTCAGGTATGCTGGGATACCTGCTTATTCCACGGAGGTCAAGAAAAGCGCTGGTAAGTGTCTACACTTGATTACCAGCGCTGGATCACCAGCGCTGGATCCTCTACACCCGAGACAAAACGGGAGTACGGCCAGCGCTGCAAACAGGGAGTTGCACCGCTGGTGATGCCCTGCAGATGTGTACACCTCCTAAGTTGCAGCGCTGTAACCCCCTCACCAGTGCTGCAACTTTGTGATGTAGACAAGCCCTCTGTGTTTACATCTATTCTGATCTGCCTTCAGAAGTCAGTAGGACAGACTACTTACCACAGCAATAAATAACAATAAATATTAAAAAGTAAATAAATAAATGACCACTGTAGACAGAAGTTTTGAAAGATGGATTAGGTCACGTGTTCTGTACAACTGGCCTAATCAAGCATTTGCTTAATAAAGCCATGAATCACATGAAAGTAGTGCTTAGAATTAGGGCTATCGATTAATCTCCATTAACTTGAATACCAATTGAAATTTATTAAATATTTTGGATGCTTTTCTATATTTTCATATATATTGTATTCTGTGTTGTGACTGAAATCAAAGTGTATATTATTTTTGTTTACAAATATTTGCACTGTAAAAATGATAAATAAAATAAATAGTATTTTAAAATTCACCTCATACAAGTACTGTAGTGCAATCTCTTTGTTATGAAACTGCAACTTTCAAATGTAGATTTTGTCTGTTACATAACTGTACTCAAAAACAAAACAATGTAAAACTTCAGCTCCTACAAGTCCATTCAGTCCTACTTCTTGTTCAGCCAATCATAAACAAATAATAGGTTTCAGAGTTACAGCCATGTTAGTCTGTATCCGCAAAAAGAACAGGAGTACTTATGGCACCTTAGAGACTAACAAATTTATTTGAGCATAAGCTTTCATGAGCTACAGCCCACTTCTTCGAATGCACAGAATGGAACATATATTGAGGAGATATATACACACATACAGAGAGCATGAAAAGGTGGGAGTTGTCTTACCAACACTATCTTGATTATCACTTCAAAAGTTTTTTTCCTCTTACTTAACTGGCCTCTGTACACATGTGCGCGCACAATCACTGGACAGATTTTTACCCCAGTTCCCTAAATAGCCTCCTCAAGGATTAAATTTACAACTTTGGGTTTAGCAGGCCAATGCTCAAATCACTGAGCTATCCCAGCCCCACACTTGAGTTCAGGGAGCGTTGTCACATATGTTCCTGGGTACCTTGCAAATCTACAGACCAAGCAACTTCAGCCATCCAAACGATACAGGATTATTTGAATTAAGTATGTGAGTTATTTCAAGAACACTATTTTAGGAGATGCGTATATTTTATGATATATAATTATTAGATTTGAAAATAAAAGAAGTTTAAAAAATATTAGAACTGCAATTTCTTTCGGCATAAAAATGAAAGCTTTTTTCTCCACAAAACTGTTTTAATTATATATTGTAACCTTCCAAAATTAACATGTGGTGCAGACGTGAAGGAGTTTTTGGGTGGTCTGCATCTTGTAAGGTGTAGCACAGAGCTCTCAATTTTACAAGTCTTCTGACAACTCTGCCATGGAACCTGTTGCCATGGTAATAAATAGGAACCCACTGAAAATGGGGGGCAATGGTTTAAACGAGACAGGGCCTCACAAAAAAAAAAAGAAGAAGAAAAAAGGCCTACTTTACAGCATTCTAACAGTTCTGCACAAAGTTCATTTCCATAGAAACAAAGCAGCAGCTAAGTTGTCAGAAAGCGTGTACGTGTAATAAAAGCCTAAAGTTGCAAATGCTATTGCTTCAACTGCTGTAGATTTTTAAAATGAAACATACTCCTGAAGTCTGTAGTTGTTACAGGCATTTTAAAGACCATTTAAAAATTGTAGTCTCAATTCTGAAATGAGATACATGAAGTCAGTGGGGCGCTCTGCAGGCCCAGAAATCTACCCATGTATATCTCATTATAGGATCAGGCTTTTAGAGTCTAGGGGAAGCATTCAGGTTCTAGGACAAAAGACATGTTAAATACCCCTAGGGCAGGGGTTCTCAGACTGTGGGTCGAGACCTCATTTTAATGGGGTCGCCAAGGCTGGTGTTAACCACTGGGCCCCTGCAAGTCTGAAGCCGAAGCCGCACTGCCCAGGGCTAAGGTTACATGCCCCCGGCCCAGGATAGACGCCCTTGGACTTCAGCTTTGGGCTCCCCCTGAGCGCGCCCCCCCCCCACACACACACACAGGGCGGTGGGGCTCAGGAGGCAGGGCTCAGTCTTTGGTCCCCCCTCCTTGGGTCATGTAATAAATTTTTTTTGTCAGAGGGAGGTCACAATGCAATGAAATTTGAGAACTGCTGCCCTAGGGTACTGCTTTTTACCACTCTGAAAGCTATTCCAGCCTATTTAACAAACAAAAAATACACCACCCCATTATATGGTAATTGTTCCCCCACTTGGTCCTCTCAACCCATATTAGATCTGTATGGGCTTATTTTAGGAGATTCTCACACTGAGGAGCAAGTTCCAACTTGGAATGCCAAAAAAGTGTCTGACTAGACAGAGCTGTGCAGTGCAAGCAAATTTTAACTAGGCGATGGCTGCTGAATATACCAAATATACTGAGACCTTCCATTTAAATGTCAATTTAGAATCAATCACAGCAGCACTGGCAATCAGCGGAGGTTTACAAGTACCGGAACTAACCAACTGCATAGATTTTATTTTTTAAATCTGTATGAGGAAAAAAAATATTTACATTGCTCCAGAGACGGCATCTTTTATACAAAACTTTGATCTAGAGTAAAATAGTTTATGTTTAAGTAATAAAGTTCTGAAAACAAAACAACAGAAATCATGGCAGACTCTGGGGGGTAAATTTTCAAAGCATCGAACAGACTTTTACGCATTAAATTCCCACTAACTTTGTGACATACCCTTACTTCATTGAATATAATACTCCCATTGTAAATCAATGGCAGATTTTCATAGATAACAGCAGGAGGTCTTCAATAGATATCACAGCTAGAGCCCTGTTCAGTGTTTTGGGAATTCAAGAATTTTTAAGTAGACATTTCCATAATTTAGTACATGGAACATTTCACTCTAAAGATGCACTTGAAGATTGTATCCTACCAAGGTTCAGGTGGCGCACTGAGTTTAATGATATACTTTAGCTTTTTAGCACTAAAATCTTGGATTAAATTCTCTGCTGTTGTAAACTGCTCCATTTACTTCAACGGAATTGTGTTAGATTTCACCAGCAGATAATCTGTCTCTTTAATATTAAATAAAGGTTAGGCTACATCAGGGATCAGTAACTTTTGGCACGTGGCCCACTAGGATAAGCACTCCGGCAGGCTGAGCCGGTTTGTTTACCTGCCGCGTCCGCAGGTTCGGCTGATTGCAGCTCCCACTGGCCACAGTTCGCCGCTCTAGGTCAATGGGGGCTGTAGGAAGCAGCGCAAGCTGAGGGATGTGCTGGCCACTGCTTCCCGCCGTCCCCATTTGCCTGGAGTGGCGAACCGCAGCCAGTGAGAGCTGTGATCGGCCAAACCTGCAGACATGGCAGGTAAACAAACTGGCCCGGCCTGCCAGGGGGCTTATTCTGGTGGGCTGCAGGCCAAAGATTGCCAATTCCTGGGCTACATTAAAGACGTATTGGTTTCAATTTTGTTCACATTACAAAACCACAAATACATTTGACAATCATGAAGGGGATTCAAGAACAGATCAGATGTTTCACCAACTAAAATTAAGAGGAACTGGAAGCTTTTTTAGAAGCTATATCCTGAGCTATTGTTATTTACTTTAATATGTTCCCTTTGTTGCTTTATAAAGCCAAATTTTTGGCTTGTCTACACTACAAAATTAAGCTGACTTTATCTAATTCAACCTCGAGTTTCCGAATTAATTGCGTGGCTACACTATGCTCATGTCTTGACGGAGTGTGTACTCACTAGCAGTGCCTGCATCGGTGCACAAAGCAGTGCATCATTTTGCAGGTATGGTATGACGAGCAGTGGCTGCAGAACTTTCAAATGCGGAAGGCCACCTACCAGGAACTTTGTGCAGAGCTTTCCCCTGCCCTGCAGTTCAGCAACACAAAAATCAGAGCTGTTCTGACAGTGGAGAAGCAAGTGGCGATCGCTATTTGGAAGCTTGCAATGTCAGACAGTTACCGGTCAGTGGGGAATCAATCTGGAGTAGGTAAATCAACCGTGGGAGCTACTGTCCTCCAAATGTCCAGGGCCATTAAACAACTTCTGCTACAAAGGGTAGTGAATCTGGGAAATATGCAGGACATAGTGGATGGTTTTGCCTCAATGGGGTTTCCTAATTGTGGTGGGTCGGTAGCTGGCATGCATATCCCCATCTTGGCACCAGATCACTTTGCCAAAGAGTACATAAAGCGAAAGGGATACTTCTCAATGGTGTTGCAAACACTGGTAGATCACAGGGGGCGTTTCACCAACATCAACATAGGATGGTTGGGAAAGGTTCATGATGCGCGCATCTTTAGGAACTCGCGTCTGTTCAAAAAGCTGCAATCCGGGACTTACTTTCCAGACCACAAAATGAACATTGATGATGTTGAGATGCCTACAGTCATCCTGGGGGATGCAGCCTACCCCTTGCTTCCATGGCTCATGAAGCCATACACTGGCCATCTGAACAGCAATAGGAATGGCTCAACTATAGGCTCAGCAAGTGCAGAATGGTGGTTGAATTTTTTCTGGTCGTTTGAAAGGGCGCTGAAGAAGTTTACATACAAGGTTGGACCTTAGTGAAGAGAACATCCCCATGGTTATAGCTGCCTGCTGTGTGCTCCATAGTATCTGTGAAGAAAAGGGGGGAAATTTTCCATAGGGGTGGGCAGTTGAGACAGATCACATGGCAGTCATTTTTGAGCAGTCAGACACCAGGGCAATAATGAGTCAAGTAATGTGAGCTGCTTATCTGCATTGTGCTTTCCCAAACCTTCACCTGCCTTGTATCACTGTCCCTGTAAAGCCAACCCCCGACCCAAGCCCATTGCTTCTACTCAACAGAAAACATTTATTTCTTGAATCCATTCACTTTATTTAACAAACATAAGTAAAAAGAGGGAGAAGAGAAAAAAGTAACCTAGGGCAAAAGGGGTTGTAAAGTTGGAATGGGGGAAACATTTTCAGCTGTGTAACATAATACTGCATTCCAGACCATCAAAGGTCTGTGAATGGGCACCTTCTGTTCCTTGTATCCTCCCCCCATGAATTAAGTGAAAGAGATATCGGACTTTTCACTCACACCTCAGGAAACGCTTGGAGGAGGGTGATTCTGCACCAGGTGATGCTGGATGCTGGCTGACTGTCCAGGTGATGCTGGATGCTGGCTGGCATCTGCTGAGGGACTCTACCCTCCTGCTTCTGTTCCTGCAGTTCAACCAGATGCTTCAACATGTCTGCTTGGTCCCTCATAAGCCAAAGCATCTCATCCTGTGCCGCACGCTCTTGCTCATTGGAAGCTTTGCTGCTCTCCATGTCCATGTCTAACTTCTTAGACAGTGAAATCCTCCACACTCTCAACTCTGTGTTAGCTGTCCCGGAGGTGTTCATTATCTCGGTGAATGTGTCCTCTCGCGTTCTCTTTCTCCTCCTTCTAATCAGCGAAAGTCTGCTTTCAGGTGTTGATGACATGCCAAATGATACATTTCCAGCTATCAGTCATGGGAAAAAATAAAGGAGCCATTGTACATGAATGTACATGAATAAAATGTTTCCATAGCAAGGCCATTTTCATAAAAAAACCCACCTTTATTACACTAGGTGCAAGCCATAACAATCAGAATCCATAACCGTTTTGCTGCTCCAGCCATGTTGAATAGTCCTCCTTGGGTCACTGCATTTTTAATGAAGTTTATGACAGGCTCATGTCAGAAGCAGAGGTAGATAGTTGAACAATGGCCCTTCCCCAGGAAGCTGTTTACGAACAGGGCAGCTGGGGGGAGGGTGCGTAGGGGTGAAAGTTTTCACTCCCAAATTGCAGAATCTCTCATGTGGGGCCCCAGTACTCTATCAGCCACTTTAAACTACTTGCCGACCGAAGCCGAGAACAGTAAAGGCACATTAGTGACTGTGTGCAGAACATGGGGTGGAGGGTCTACATGCCCTTTTTTTAATCTTGTAAGATCAGTTTTAATGAGAATTTCCCCTGCATCCCCTGGGCAACGCTATGTGATACCAATCTCCTGGGGGTAACAGAGGTGGAAAGGAAGGAGATGCTGCAAGCCTCTGGGTATAGACCTGGTCATTATGCTGCTCTGCTGTGTACCACAATGATGCCAGCAGAATTAATTCAGGAGTTGCACGGGAAAGTGTCCTACCATGGTGGAAGAAATAAGACTGCCTTGCCCAGAAACCTTCTGCAAAGGATTGCAGAGTACCTCCATGAAAGTTTCCTGGAGATATCCATGGAGGATTTCTGGGCTGTCCCAGTACACATAAGCAGTCTTTTCCGGGGGCCACCCTCTGCGTAGATGGAGTGGCCTCTTGTAAGCAGAGAGCCACAACATCTCGTTTTACTTCACAGTAAACATGCAGTACCACCGAATGTGTGTGCCCACTAAAGTTTAACTGGACTTTGTAACTGTATACTCACCAGAGGTGCCCTCCCCGACATCACGGTCGGCCACCATGATGTCCTGCGACCCACAGGGTTTCAGGGTTAAAAATATTTCCTGGCTCATTGGGAGAATGGATCCATCGCTCTCCTGTCTCCCATCCTCCTCCTCTTTCTCTTCTTCATCCACCATATCATCCTCCTTGTTGTCCCTAGACTCACACACTTGTGAGGTGTCCACGTTGCTTGTGGGGGTGCTGGTAGAACCGGCATGTGTGAGGTTTAGCACCAGAACGACTGTTCGCCTCCCTTGCCTTCTGGTACAGCAGTTCCATGTGAAAATAAAAACTTTGCCAAGCGTGTGTCCCTTGTGTAGCCCTTCTCCCCCCTCCCACAAGCGATCTTTGCATAGATGTCAGTGTTTCTTCTGCTGTATCAGAGCTCTGCCTGCACAGATGCTCCTCCCTATACAGTGATGAGATCCACCATCTCCTGCAAAGACCAGGCTGGAGTGCGTTTGGGGTGTGTTGTCTCCATGATCAGTTTAGCTCAAGCTGGTATGCTCCCAATGCTGATCAAACAGGAAATGGGAAATCAAAAACTCCCGTGGCTTTAGCAGGGGAGGGGCTGTTTCCTGTGTACCTGGGTGCACTGCAGCAGAGTTGAGAATGATCTCTGGAGCGGTCACGGATGAGCATTGTGGGATACCACCTGGAGGCCAATTATGTTGAATTACACAACGCTGCATCTGCACTCTGAAAATCTAATTAAGCACTATGCCTCTCACAGAGGTGGATTACAGAAGTCGACATTTTACGCTGACTTTGGTTGGTGTAAAGGACCCAGTAATGTACACACATACATTAACAGGTCGACTTAAGGCGGCTTCCTTCGACCTAACTTTTTAGTGTAGATCAGGCCTTAGACACACATAAGTGAAATAACATGTAATTCAGATCAATATACATTACAGGAATGCTACATAGAACAATATCATGGGAAACAGGAATCAACAGAGTATAGTCATTTTAGTTTGGTTTGTAGGCTTTGTTTTGTATTTTTGTCAAGTTCAAATACTAACAGCACGATCTTAACTTTACAGCTTTTGCAGCTCTTAAAACATTTAGGAATGACTTTTTACCCTGTAACTCTTCACTTCTGCACGTACAGAGGGAGAAAACCTCAAAAACTGGACTGACATTCATGACTCATTCAGTTCTGTGAAACTGCAGGCCAGTGAATTGTGTGGTCTTGCCAGCAGGCATTCAGACTAAGAAAGCAGCAGCAAAATAGCAGATTAGTTTGAGCAGGGGAACTTAACAAGACAAAAAAATGCTGAGAACTTTTTTTCTTGAATTTTGAAAGACAAACCCAGGAGCTAGGGA
This sequence comes from Gopherus flavomarginatus, assembly GCF_025201925.1. Taxonomy (NCBI): domain Eukaryota; kingdom Metazoa; phylum Chordata; order Testudines; family Testudinidae; genus Gopherus; species Gopherus flavomarginatus. The sequence continues at coordinate 197,071,266 of NC_066617.1, read as the reverse complement.
GAGATTGGTACTGATGAGGAAAAATTTGGAGCCAGGCAGACTACTAGAAAGGGTGGGGTGGGGGGTTGGGGGCAGGAATAAACTCTCTCTTTTTAAATAATCAAAACATTTTATAAGATTATTTTTACCATTAATATTTGTGATGAGTTAACCCTCTCTTCTTGAGTACACATTTTATACTGCAAGGAAGTCAAGTACTTAAAAGTGCTGTCTCTGGAGTACCTCATTGGTCACATTTTATATTAAGGTATCATTTATAAATAGTTATTATAAATAGTTAATAGATGTTCTGATAACCTGTTAATTGCTATAGATTGTCATAGAATCCAACAGATCAATAAGTGACTTATAATCATCTATAAAACACCATCTATGACATATACTACTTATGTCTGTAACAATTATAACATCTATTAATCAATTATTAACCATTATAAACCATTTATAAATGGAACCTTAAGTGTGACCACCTCACACTTACAAATGAAGTGCAAGCCCCTCTCATTTCAGTTTTATGGCCTACCCCGGTAAACAAAGAGGATTCTGAAAAATGAGAATGAGATTGTACTGTACTGGCAAAATGATTACGGTCCCAGTGCTGCAACTACCTATTCATTTGCTCCACTTTACGCACATGACCGGTCCAGTTAAACTCAATAGGACTCCACACATGTGTGAAGTTACTCACTAAGTAGTTGTTGGATTGGAGCCTAATTCACATAACATACTATATATTACTAAAAAGGGCCCAATCCTGCAAATATTTACGCACACAAGGAACTTCACTCCGGTGAGTGTTTGCAGGCTTGGGACCCATGTAATAGACCTTAGTTGAATAGCTATGTTACACAGCAATGACAAGGCAAGAAACTAATCGGGGGGGGGGGGGGGTGCGCGGAAGGGAGAGAGAGGCAGCACATATTGAATATGGAGGTTAATGGCACTTGGTTCTTAAACAAGGTACTGACAACCAGATATGTACAAGTTAAAGGGGCACTGTCAATTTAAATAAATAAGGCTGCCCACTTCTATCTGAAAATGATTTGCTTACTATTTTTAAACATACCACCTAATATTATTTTTCCTAGTTTCTCTTCTGTGACCATTTGATGGTACTGTGTGTAGTACTGTTTCCCTTGAACAATCAGGGCTTTTCAATATGCAAAGTTTTGCAGTTTACCTGAAGGTGGCATTTAAAACTGATTTAGTTACATTTGTACAAATGGCTGGGTGGACATGCTTATTTCATCTTGAGAGGTTTATTTGGGTATAGTTTAAATGGATTAGAACAGGATTAAGATAAATTAAAATATGCTATTCTTAAACCGAAATGACTGTAAAACCACAAAACCTGACAGCAGGAGAGAGAAGCAGGTTTATACTACTTAAAGTTCTTTTTAAACTTTTCTTTTCCCTTTTCAATTTGACTAGATTTGATGGCATGGTTACAGAGCAGAAATACCTGTTTACTTTTCTCTGCCAAGAATTTTCAGCTCTAAAAAACACCTGAGAAAGACCAAGCTTCAGATATTAAAGACCGCTTACAAGGCGCCTATTGTTTTATATGGATGTGAGACCTGGGTACAACTAAATACCTTTGAGATGAAGTGTTGAGATGAAGTTTTGGGCCAGTAACAGTGAGTGATGAGTGCAGAAAATTTAATAGGGAACTGCGGGAGATTAAGTAAATGTAATGAAATCCCAACAACTTCAGTGGACAGGACATGGAGTTAGGATGGCAGAAGACAGATCAGCTAAGTGTGTCTTGGAAGGACATCCTTGTGGTATCCACCTTGCGGCTGACCAAGGAAAAGGTGGAGTGATAAGACTGAGCAAGATCTAATAGCTCTTAATGTGAATTATCATCAATGGAAAAAGAATGCACTTGACAGAAAGAGGAGGGAGGGAGCAAACTGTGAGATCAGCCAAGGTGTTCCATAGTCTACGGAGCCAGGGAAGAGAAGGAGGATTTCAACTTACTTGATGATGTCCTTTTAATGTGGTAGTATTTTAAAAGGCACTCAGGAGGGGCTTTAAGTAATCACACATAAATTACAAAAGAACATCTCTTTCTGCCCATTAGAATACCTGCAGCAGGGCTTTGTACATTTCACACTCTCTGATTCTCTCTGGGCTCACTATGACTCTTGTTATCTTCCTTTCATATAAACTGGGGAGGAAAACTGCAGCTCTGTTATTTACAGGAGCTTGCCCTCATGCCATTGTGTACCCCTGACTCTGCCTCCCCAGAGCTTAGGTTCTCTTTCAGAGGTGTTGCCAACTCACAATTTTGTTGGCACACTCATGATATTTGGTGTTTTCCCTAAAGCCCTAGCTCTTGGAAGCAAGAGATTGCATGAAAATCTCAGTTCTCTTTCTTGCTTTCTTTTTCAGTTTTTAGCTCTCATAGTTGTAGAGAAATGCTTGAAAACATGAAGCAAGTGAAGCCTAAATGCTCACAAGTCAGGTGGTGAAGAAAAAGAGCCAAGTATGTTTATTATTGTATAAAAATCTCATGTTTTTCTGTCAACCTCATGATTTTTTAGGGCTTGAGTTTAGCCATACTGCTGCTCCTACTACAGTTCAGGTAGTTTTAATTTAAATTATGTGTTATGGGCAATTTTACAGAGCACTGCTAGCCTGGCACTAAATTGAAGTTAAAATAAATAAGAGTTTTAATACAATGAAAAATCTGACATGGCAGGATATTTTTTGTCTGGCCTGCAGTTCCAAAGCTGTCTGATCTTTTTTCCCTGGCCCAGTATCCACAGTGCAAGTCTCAAAAAAGTATGTGTTCTGGTATAACTGGAGTATCCACATATGGGTGTTAGTAGTTCAAGGGTTAAATTTAAGTTAGCAATTGGAGGATTCCCTCATGCTTTAGTCCAGAGCCTAAAGTTTATTTCTTTTGTGCTGTTCATCTGTTAAAATCACATTCCTTTTCACATGCCAGTTTCAGATGACTTACTGCTATTATTATTATTATTAATTAATTAATTAATAATTTGTGTCAGGTAGAAGCTCCAGTTAGGGATGGAGGCCTATTGTGGTAGGCACTGTACAAACATGGAATAAAAAGGCAGATTGTAAAAACTGGGAGGATCAAGCATACGAGGAGAGACAACAGGTAAAGAAAAACAAATGGAATGGACAAGAGAGGGGAATATAGGATGACCTATGTTTCTTAATCTTTGAGCTAGTCAACAAATTGATGCAAGTGGGGAGAAATGGAAAAAACACTCCCCACACTTTTTTTTTTAAGTTCTACTTAACATATAACTTCACTAATAGTTCAGCAACTACTGTGATTACTATATTATCTTGAATTGTCTGGAGTGTTATTTCGTCCCTCTCTGCCCTCAAAGCAACTATTGTATAAACTGAAAACAAATGAACTTGACCACTGATCGTAAAGTTAACTGGTAAACTGATTTAGCCTTTCCTTGTCTCAAATAAAACCCAGCAGGTGTACAAGAGAAGTGAATTTTTTAAATAGCTTGATTATAAAGTCCATGATTTCTGAACCAAGCTTTCTGTGATGAAGATTACCACATAAGGAGGTCTGCATTGCTAACCAGTAGGGAGACAAAACAGCCTCTTTTGCAGAATTACATTGCTAGAACTAAAAGTTTCTTAGTAAAATAGGTTGGAAATGAAATTCCATAAGGCAGAACTCTGAATCAGGAAGTAAACCTTAAAAGTTCAGATTCCCTCTGAAAAATGAATATGAAAAAAAAAAGCTGCATTTATTGTCTTCCAATTTACATATCAAATTTGATCAGTTAACAAAATTAAAAACAATTAATCATGAAGACACAACACTGGAACTTAGTTATTAATTTTGTTGATGCATAAGTCATCTCTCCCAAATCTGTGTCTGTTCCACAAGATTGTCAGGGAGGGGAAAAAAACAAAATAATTCTTTCACTATATTAAGCAGATCTTAGATGAGTAGCAGATCTACTCATTAAAGAAGATTCTATTTCTGCTATCGTAACTTTTCAGAATAGATCTTCACTCAGCATTCCATACAGCCTTGGCATATACAGATGGTCTCCCATAACAGACATAAATGATGTGTCAGTTGCTGGAAGTAAAAAACAACTTCATGGACTGTGTGAACAGTTGCCATTCTGAATGTATTTTTGTTTTCCTTTAGATAAGCGTGTTAAACAGGACTTCTCTGTTTGTTAGAGAACCAGGCCAAATAAAACCTCCCCCCTTCATGTTCAAAAAAAGGAGTTTCTAAAATGGCTCACTGATTTGAGAGAGAGAGAGAGAGAGTCTGCTGAAAGTGGATGGACAGGCTATTGTTTAGTGGATATTATTTTGGTTTGAAAGAGAGATGAAAGGTTATTAGATTAGGGTTGAGATTCACTTATTTTATATACTATGCCCTGAAATTCCATCATGCTATGTCTTTCTGCAGGTCAGTCAGTCACACTCAGTAGATAGCCTAACTCAGGGCTAAAGAGCTGGTCTCAAAATTCCTCTCTCACAAGGTAAATTCAATCTACATTACTACTGAAGAGAGTGTATTTGTCAATAGGAAGCATGATAGCATACAAGGCTATGCAGATATAGCTGATCCTAAAGATAAGATATAGTTCTATGAAATGAAAGGCAATTTTAAAATTAGTTCTGAAAGGAGATTGTGTATGTTTCTATAACTAGAATATCTCACACACTGCAGAGGGTCCTGTCTCACGGAACTGGGGCATACCGGAACTGGGGAACTGAGGCATATCAAGAAGCTAATTCTCAGTAGGAGAATTTTAAAAGATTTAAAAAAATATATTCTTTAGTAGATTTGACATAAGTAAGATGAAGAGTCTGGAAGAAAACAGCTGGAATTAACATAATACATATTCCTTGCACCAACAAAAGCTTGCGTTATTGCAACATTAAAACTGGGGGGAAAAAAACAAACAAGCTCTTTGGGTAAGGAAACTGCAAAAGTGAAGGTTGAATATTCAGCCTTAATTCTGTCCCCTTGTGCCTATACCTCAGAAACAAGGGGGCTGGAGGTGAAACTGTACTCCAGAGATTTGCATGCAGAGGGTTCCCTCTATGCGTGGCTCTACCATCTCCAGATCTATGCACAGTAGGCAATGGGGTCAGCCACCTCTATAGGGCCAAAGATCTGAGCAGGGGGAAGGCAGACGTTGGACTGGGACCAGTAGGACACGCTCATCATCCCTCTTCTGTACAGGTGATAGCTTACTGAGATAACGCAGCTCCTAACTATGTTGTTACCTTTTCTGCTGAACTCCCTTCCAGGGCAGCGATTCCCTAGGTCATGGTGGGGGCGCAGAATTTGAGCAGACCTCTATCCTGAGCAGACCATTGGCCCTGACTTCCAGACAATGCACTAGGGTACTCTCAGATCCCTGGGGTTCAGTGGAGGTTTTGGGGGATGGAAGTGTGGGGCATGGTCTTGCAGTCTATACTGCAAGGCACAGAGGGGAGAAAGGAAACTATGCTCCTCCAGCAGAACTGAGGGATCTTCACAGAGATTTCTCTTGTAGGTTTTTCCCCCAGAACAGGGTAACCTGGCCAACAGTCTCACTTTACGAAACTATTTCACTCATTATAACTCTTATAGCTTTAAAATTCCACCTGTCCAGAAGGAAGAACACGCTTTGATCAGTGGTTGCAAACAGGAATGCGATGTTATTCAACAGAATTCCTCCTGCCAGGCAAGATATCCCTTTCAGGACATGAAATTAAGGTGACAGGACTATAATACATAATGAAAATACAAACTAGAATTTCTATTACCCTTTCATGTTGGCCAGTGCATCCAAACTGAAAGGATGTAAAGGAAAGCAGTTATAATAAATCTTCTACTGGATATGTGTGAAATCAACAAATGTTTCTTGTTGGGGAATAATTATTAAAGCAAAAACTAAAATGAAGAAAGAGGGAAGACATTTATTCTTACACACTAAACTTTCAACATTTCTGGGATGAATGAGTTCAGAGTAAAATACTAATGACTTTAAAACTTATTTCCCTGCCATAAAGAGGTGAGCTTTGCTTCTAGGAAACCCTTTATATCATCCTGCTGAAGAAAAAAAAACAGTAGTTTACTCAAAACATTCTCAAAATTTTGTGGGGAAAAAAATCCTGATAGAATTGTTCCAGTAAATAAAAAGTTTCTTCAGTTGCTCATATATTTTTCTCACTGTAGTGGGGCAGCCTACAGAGATACTGGAGCTGCAGAGATATAGCCTGGGAATAGGTAAAGGCAGCAGGTCCTAACCCCTTGCCAGTGATGAGTGGCCATTACAGACTGCAGTCTGCCCCAGTGAGTGGGGGGTAGATGACGACTGGCAGTAGCCACTGAGGCAAGGTAGGTTTAGAGGGTTGGAGGCTCCCCTGGGAGGGGAAACCCAGAGTGTGGGGATACTGCTGGGGAAGAACTCTCAAGTAAAGGGCACTGGGGTCCACGAGGGACATGGAGCCAGTGGCAGGCGAGACACCGGCCAGCAGAGGGCACTCCATATGCTGGAAAAGAGCTAATTCCCAAGATGACCAGCAGGAGGCACCACACTGGTGAGTCTCGACTTCAGTACACTCACACATTGTGTCATCCAAGCCAGGTCACAGAATATATGTGCCAGATCCTTAGTAGGATGTCAATACCTGCACAGGAAAGAGAATGAGGGCATAAATATGCTACAAACTTTTGGCGACACAAGTTATGTCAGCAGGAAGCTGCCACATTTAGTATATCGCTTAATGCACTTGCATACTTGGCTGCTTGTATCAGCGCTCAGCGTACTCACCAAGAGAGCTTGTTTCTATACCCAATATGGTGCACCATGGGTAGGTATCCCGATGTGCAACTCACTACAGTCCCGTACACTGTCTTTTGGTAAGTTATGACAACGCACAGTGGAGCCAAAGAATCACACATGGGTCAACCTTGGGACTGTGAGATTAAGTTCCTACCATGCAACTTTCTCCACCCCATACTGCTATCTCTATCTATGACTATTTTGAAAATCCCACAAACCTGCATGGGACTTCTTGTTTGTCATCTCTGACAGAAGCATGAAGTTTGTACAGCTCTGCCCTACTGTCAAGTGCCTTTCAAACATGGGACGCACAGACCTCTGGTATTTGCAGAGCCACAAGAAGAGCAGCAGGGAACAGGATGATCTCCTGGAGTCAGATTGCTGTGGAACACAATTAAAGATTGACGACGGCATTCGTGGGGCAGCTGCAAACAGTGGAGTGCTGCTTGTGAATCTGAGAAACAAACACTGACTGAGGGGATCACATCACAATGCAGGTGTGTGATAACATGCAGTGGCTGCAGAACTTTTGGATGTGCAAGGCCACATTCCTGAATCTGTGTGCTGAGCTCACCCCAGCCACCCAGCGCAGGAACACCAGCATGAGAGTTGCACTGACAGCGGAGGCACGAGTAGTGATCACACTGTGGAAACTTGCAACTCCAAGTTGCTACCAGGCAGTGGAAAGTCATCTTGCAGTTGGAAAATCCACTGTGAGGGCTGCTGATTAGTTGTCCAAGGTGAGATTACAAAGCACTCAATCAAAAGCAGATAGCTGGTGAACTGTTAGATGCAGTTACTGATAGCTTGAGGATAGAAACATGCAACAGATCACACGGAAAAGCAGTTACATTAACACAAGATGGCTGTGCACATTACTCTAATGAACTGTGTGCAGTTAGAGAAAACTGAGGTTTATGTATCAGTGGTTGACACTGGAAGCAATAAGACTAGAAAGCATCGTGTTACAGTGTCAGGGGAAGTCAAGGCATCAGCAAACGACCCGTACAGTTGTGTTGTTAATCATTACCTGACAGAAAATGGGAAAAAGATGCAAAGTGTGAGAAGTGAGTTGAACAAGATGTCAACAATTTGGTTACATATAGATGTGCATCACGTTGGCTAATTTCACTTGACAAGACCTTACACCAAGTCCTTTGATGAAATATGTAGATTTACGAAAGTATTTCCATATTCACCATCAGCCTGGAGCCTGGTTAAAAAATAACCCTAAGAATCTGTAAAACCCATCGTGTGTCACCAAGGATTTGAGAACATTCAAACAACATGCCTGGAAACATATGTTAAAAATCAGCCGCATTGTTTCAGGATTGTGAGCTATCGTGAGCTATCACGAGGTACCATATACTGAGTGGTCAATATAATTAATAATCAAGGATTTACTGAGAAGCAAAGAACTTGATCAGTCAATTGAAACTGGTTGTTACGGCACTTGACATACTCCAAAGGGACACATCAATAGTTGATGTTGTATATATATCTTGGTAAGTGGAGATCTTGCACCACACAAAGCAAAAGTACAAAAGATTTCATGAGGCAATTACTCCTGTACACATGTTGGCCAACTTCCCTCATCCAAAGTATGCAAGAAAGGAATAGTCAGCTGAACAAGAAGAAACCGGAAGGCAGTGGTTGCTTAGCAAAAATCCTGACTTTCTGATATATTTAATTGCCTTTCTAGCAGAAGGAGCTCCATATCAAAGATCAATTTTTCATTCACTGTTAAGGCAAATACTTCTCCTTTAACATGGTAAAAAAATCTAATATTCCAGTGCTGATATTCTATCTGACTTCACAGAAAACAGGGTGCAATTGCATCAGTGTTCAGCAAGCACAGAATGAATCAATTAAAATGAGAAATCGGTGCAGTCTATCCACTAAATCAAAGTTGGTCTTCTGACACAGAATGCTGCATGGCCAAATGGACCTGGACTGGTAGTCTGCAGCTCTACATGCTTTTGATTGCTTAAAGCTTCTAGCCTACAATTCTGTATTGTTGTTTTCATATTATCAGATGTTTTCACCTTTTGCTAATATAATACTGAAAACTGAAACATGAGTCATGACACGTACAACTTCCTTGAGAAAATATCAAACCAAAGGGTATTCAGACATTCTGACATTCAGTATTATAGTTACACATAGTAATTATGCCCACAACAGTTTTACTTTTTATTTATACAACCCTAAATTAATCTTCAAGTCTACTGCCTTACGTAACTACAATTCGGACATGTAATTACAACTAAATGTAATGTGGTGTACATTAAACAATTTTAAAAATAGAGAATGCCTTACACTAGGACTATTTTTTTCCCCGGTTGGTAAAAAACTATGATTTTACCTGGTAAAACCACCTGTGGTAAATACTATGCCAGGGATCAGCAACCTTTGTCATGCAGTCCACCAGGGTAAGCCTCCTCGCAGGCTGGGCCAGTTTGTTTACCTGCTGCATCTGCAGGTTCAGCCGATTGCTACTCTCACTGGCGCTGTTTGCCACTCCAAGCCAATGGGGGCTGCAGGAAGCTGCAGCCAGCACATCCCTCAGCCCACGCCGCTTCCCACAGTCTCCATTGGCCCAGAGTGGTGAACCGCGGCCAGTGGGATACACGATCAGCTGAACCTGCAGAAGTGGCAGGTAAACAAACTGGCCGTGCCCAACCAGGGGGTTTACGCTGGCGGGCCGTGCGCCAAATGTTGCTGTTCCCTATACTATGCCATTGCTGTTTATAATTCAAAGTTTTGTAAGTGTGATCCTATGAGATATTTCTTGGCAAATTTTAGATGAATGAAACAATTTGTTTGAGATATGGATATTGGAAACCAGGTGTAAATCATCTTTCATAAATTCTTATGCTTGTGTGTCATATTTTATCTCCAAGGTGTTTTGGCACAGAAAATCTATATACGGCTCATTCAAAGATTCTTGAAAATGGTCCTTTGCGCTAGTGCACAGGTCTCTAAGTCCTGGCCCGCAGGCCATCTGTGGCCTGAGAACCTCCCCACTTCAGCCCGCAGAGGAGAGATGCAGGCAGCCATGCTGCCTGCAATGTCTGCTGCAGGCACCGCCCCCCACAGCTTCCATTGGCTGAGGGAGAGGGACTAGTCACCAGGCAAAGTCAGCCATGGAAGCAGCATCACTTTTTCCCTAATGAATATAAACAAGTCAAAATACCGGACAAAACTATCTGATGCACACCTTGCTGCAGTCCTAAAGGTTTCAACTCCTTAGTCACTGAAGCCAAACATCAACAAACGGACAGAACTGAAGTGTTGCCAGGTGTCTGGCAAAGACTAAAAACTCTCTGGCAGGTGAAGAATTGTATAAAGTTGTATGAGTTTTATTATTTCTAAGAAATCTGAAATAAAAAAATACAATATAAACATTTTCTTTTCGGAACACCATCTTCAGCGATATTATTGGCCCACTAGGAGGATTTGAGGACTGCCACTGGCCCTGAAATAAACTGAGTTTGAGACCCCTGCAGTAGCACTTTCCATGAACTGGGAATGTGTGTTTTGAATGTACTCAGAATTGAATTAGGAGGGTCAGAATGATGCATTGTAACATTTGCCAAAGACACTATACTGCCTTTGTAAAGTCCTCATAGGGACATACAGGGCCTGATTTTCCTGTCCGTTTCACTAGTTTTCACCAATGAAATTCCATTCACTTCAATACAGTTAATCCTGATTTACACCAGCATGAGGAAAAAATATCAGACTGATCGGACTTTGGAAGCTTCATAAAAGGTCTGATGCACTTTTAGATTTACTGGTACAAAGGGTTAAATTCTCATACAGTATTTCCCATAGTCTCTCACCTCCACCCAGGGCTCTGGGCTACAGCCCTGTGAGGCACACCAAGGCTTAGGGCTTTAGACCCACGGGTTTAAAAATATTTACCAGAGCTCTGCTTCAGACAGTGCCAGCTGAATTTAAAGCCCTGATTGGTATCTTTCCAAAACCAACACCACTACACATCTAGATTAATGCACTTATTCCCCTGGATCTTATAACTGCCCCATGAACACATCTAATTCTCACTCAAGGATTCTTTCAGGCCTTTTAAATTCTCCATGGGTAGCTCATAGCTTCGGAAGCTCACATGGTCTCCATCAGAGTACATGATGTAAATTGTCACCCACCGCTGTATCAGCAGACCTCTACCTCCTCCCCCACCCCAAAAGGGGGGGTGGAATCTGAAGACAAAAGACAGGGTATTAACCTGGAAGAACAACTGTAAATGTGCATCACCAAATAGAGTCACATATAGCTTTCTCTCTCCAAACACTGGAAAGGCAAGAAATCAAACAAGGAATTAAACAAAAAGTCCCCACTCCCATAAAGGTCAAACAAACCAAATTAACTAGCCTTTTCTCAAGGTCTGGTAGCTGTAATGGAGAGAAGAAAAAGAAGAGCCAGTAATAGACACTTCCCACCCATGCTGACCACAGGCCTCCCTCCTTATCCCTGGCTGGCCACCCTCTCCTCAGCACCAAATCTCTTCCTCTACCAAGAAGATTCTGGTGGGAGTGGAGGGAAGCGGGAAGACGGTACTATAGAGGCAGTGACCTTCTCCTCCTCCTCCGCTCTCATATAGGAGATGGCCAATCCATGCAAAGGGAACCTTCACTCAGGCTACTAAACGCTAGATCAGGGACAGGCAAACTGTCAGGCCTTTTAATCTGGTCCTCGAGCTCCCGTCAGGGAGCATGGTCAGGGGCTTGCCCCACTCCAAGCATGTCGTGGCTCAGCAAAGCTCCCAGAAGCAGCGGTATGTCCCCTCTCTGGTTCCTACACAAAGGGGCAGCCCCAGGGCTCTGCACGCTGCCTCCCGCCCCAAGTACTGGCTCTGCAGCTCCCAGCCAAAGGGAGCTGCAGCCAATGGGAACTGCAGGGGCGGCGCCTGTGAATGGGGCAGCGCAGAGAGCCACCTGACCGACACCGTGCCTCTACACAGGTGCTGGAGGGGGGACATGCCACTGCTTCTAGGAGCTGCTTAAGATAAGCCTGCCCCCCGAACTCCTCCTGTGCCCCAACCCCCTGCCCCAACCCTGATCTCCCTCCTTCCCTCCGAATCCCTCAGTCCCAGCCCAGAGCAACCTCCTGCACCCCAAACCCCTCATCCCCAGCCCCACCCCAGAGCCTGCACCCCCAGCTGGGGCCCTCACCCCTCCCCTACACCCCAACCCCTTGCCCAGAACCCCTTCCCCTATACCCCAACCCCCTGCCCCAACCCATACCCGGAACCCCATTTCTGGCACCATCCTGGAACATGCACCCCGACACCAGAGCCTGCACCCCCAGCCAGAGCCCTCACCCCCCCCACACACACTCCAATCCCCAATTTCATGAGTATTTATGGCCCGCCATACAATTTCCATACCCAGATGTGGCCCTCAAGCCAAAAAAGTTTGCCCACCCCTAGGCTAGATTCTCACACTCTAGGTCGCCGTTGTGAATTAGTGAGATTCTGCTACGTACATTTCAGTTCAAAATGTTATTTCCACACACAACTTCAGAAACAGATGTCAGATCTAATCACTAAAATTAGAAGAGGCTGAAGGCACCAAAACAAATTAAATGTATGATACAAAAATACAGGGTATTCAGTAAAATATGTTCTATGTATGATACATTCTTATTAGATGTTTGGCATAATTTGCTGCATACCCACTGTTAATCTGAAGATTTCTTTTCCAGTGTTACAAACTTCTCATGTTTATGTTCAGTGAACCCTCTGGCAGGGCAATGTTTTTTTTTCTGATTTACATCCCTTTTCTGTCTTGCTTTTCTGTCAACAGAACTGTGGCAAGTTTCTGAAACTGCAAGGGAAAGTTTGGGGTTTCTTTGTTTTACATAATAAATTAAAACTTTCTGCTGACATAGAAAAATTTCAGCTCCAATACCGCTTCATTTTGTAAAAAACACCTTGAAAGCTGCCTTACTGAGGCAAATGAACAACTTTCTTTGAAACAAGCCTATTTAACAGCTTACACACAATAGTTTCAATATGTTCTATGTTTTTAATCAGTACATAGTCTCCCCATTTGTACTGAAGCTGTTTGTTTTTATTTCTACACTGGATACATATTTTGGCTTTTACTCCTGGGCTCAAAGAAAACAATAACAGTTTTGTGCACTTGAGGCCTGATCCAAAGCTCTACTGACCTCAATAGCACTTCACAAGAGTTCAGTGGTCCACCCATCCAGCGGTGTATTATCACCTAGGTCAACAAGGCCCAGGCCTAAGGCGGCAAATTTGCTCGTGCCCCCTCCCCAACTCTGTCCCTTCCCCAAATCCTGCCCACCTCCTCCCCCGGGCATGCTGCACTTCCCTCCTTCCACCTCCCTCCCAGACTTGCCACGCAGAAGCACTGGGAGGGAGGGAGAAGCGAGTAGCAGTGCACTCGGAGGAGGCAGAGCAGAGGTGATCTGGTGCCCGCGGGGAGTAACTCTGTGCTCCCCGCCTCAGCTCACCTCCGCCATCCCCTGAGCGTGCCACAACTCCCCACTCCCTTCCAGACTTGCCGCGCGAAAGTGCTGGGAGGGAGGGAGAAGTGAGTAGCGGCGCGCTCGGGGGATAGCGGAGGTGAGCTGGGGCCGGCGAGCGTGGGGAATAACCTGGGGGGGGGGCAGGGAACCACTCCCTGTCCCAGCTCACCTCAACTCCACCTCCGCCATCCCCCGAGCGCACCACAACTCTCCTTCTCCCTCCTCCCTCCCAGGCTTGCCGCGGGGGAGTGGAGGTGAATGTGTGTGTGGGGGTGGGGGGCGGGCGGCAATTTTTCGAGGCTCTAGGGGTGGCAAATTTGTTAATCCACCACTGCATCCATGAAGAGCTATTTGAAGGAACATGAGGTAAAGGACTGCAGAAGCTGACCCAGTATTGGAAAAGATTATATTTGTATTGGATTATTGACTGCAGTAACAGACACTTACTGTGTCACCATAACAGGGTACTTACATCAGCCAGAGACACATGCACAAACAAGTTGACTTATATCAACCTAACTTTGCAATACAAACCAGGCCCAAACTACCACATTGATGGATGCAGTATGAGACCCTAAACATGCAGGCAAACAGGTTGGTTTTACAGGCAAGAGTTTGGTATTATTAATTATTATTATTGCAGTAGTGTCTAGGAGCCCCAGTCATGGACCAGGACCACATTGTGTTAGGTGCTGTACAAACACAGAAAAGGCAGTCCTTGCCTCACAGAGCTTTTGTTTATTCTTGACAAATCCAGGTAAATAACAACCACTTAAGTTAACTTCTTTCTTTGACAGGATTACTATTTAGTGGAGGGGGAAGCTGTAGACGTGATATTGTTTGACTTTAGTAAGGCTTTTGACATAGTCCCACATGACATTGTCATAAGCAAACTAGGGAAATGTGATCTAAATTAAATTATTATGAGGTGGATCCACAACTGGATGAAAAATTGTACTCTAAGAGTAGCTATCAATGGTTCACTGTCAAACTGGGAAGACATATAGTTGGGACTCACAGAAGTCTGTCTCGGGTTCAGTACTATTCAATATTTTCATTAATGACTTAGATAACAGAGTATGCTTATAATATTTGCAGATGATACCACACTGGGAGGGGTTGCAAGCACTTTGGAGAACAGAATTAGAATTAAAAACAACCATGACAAACTGGAGAACTGGTCTGAAGTCAATAAAATGAAATTCAATGAAGTACAAAGTACTATACTTTGGAAAGAAAAAAAAATAAATGCACAGCTACAAAATGGGAATAACTGGCTAGGCAGTACTAGTTTTGAAAAGAATCCAGGAGTTATAGTGGATCCACAAACAGCATGAGTCAAGGATGTGATGCAGTTGCAAAGAAGGCTAATATCATTCCGAGGTGCATATAAGACATATAAGTGTCTTGCTCTACTCAGCAGTGGTGAGACCTCAGCTGGAGCATTGTGTTCAATTCTGGGCATCAAACTTTAGGGAAAATGTGGACAAACAGGAAAAAGTCCAGCTGAGAGCAACAAAAATGACAAAAAGTTTAGAAGACCTGATGTATGAGAAAAGATTAAAATAATGTGGTATGTTTAATCTTGAGAAAAGAAGACTTGGGAGGGGCCTGATAATAGTCTTCAAATATGTTAAGGGCCCTTATAAAGAGGACAGTGATCAATTGTTGTCCATGTTCACTAACGGTAGTACAAGTAGTAACAGGTTTAATCTGCAGATGGGAGATTTAGGTTAGAGATTAGGAAAAACTTTTTTTAAAAAAACAGTAAAGGTAGTTAAACTCAAGACTAGGATTCCACAGGTGGTTGTGGAAGCCCTATCATTAGAGGTTTTTAAAGAACAGACTGGACAAACTCTTGGCACAGATGGTCTAGGTTTCCTGTGGCCTGGTCCCTTCCAGCCCTGCACGGTTAGGATTCCTTTGGGGCTGTGAAATGCCATTTGCTGTTAAGCCTTCCTCTCGAGCGATGCACTTTTCCATTCAACAAGGGGTTCCCCCCCTCCCTTGCACAGTCGTCTTCACCGAGCTCCCAAGGGAAGCTTAAAGCAACAGGTTGGAAGGAAAGGAGCCCAGCCACCTTCTGGAGGAGACAGCAGCTCCTCGCCCCCGCCCCCTAGCTGGCCCGACCAACAGCATCACGGACTAGCGCAGAAACTAGCCCGCCACCACAAGCGATAAGCCCCGCTCCATCCTTTCCAAACCCCGCATCCCTTTGCACGGGCTGCAGCTCGCTTCGCGGAGCGGGCCGGCCCTGCTTGCGCCTTGCAGTGAGACAGGGTCCCGACTCCCAGCCCAGCCAGGGGCTCAAACCCTGCCCCTTGGCTGGCTCCCCGGGGCTGTGCGGGGCGGGCGAGCCCCGGCAGCCGGGGGAACAAAGGCGCCGCGAGCAGCGGGGCTGGCGCTGGGGCTGGGGCTGCCCTCCAGCAGGGCCCGGCTGCGGCGGCGAAGGGGGAGGGGGAGACGCGCCACTTACAGCACAGAGCCCCCAGGGTGCCGAGGAGAAGCGGCAGGAGGCTGCGGCTCGTCATCTTCCAGCACCAGCTGCTTCCCGCGAGGCGGCTGCAGCAGCTCCCAGGGCGCCTCAGCCGGCGGGATTCCCGCAGCGCCCTGCAGGCGGGGGCGGGGGCGGGGGCTCCTCCAGCTTCTCGGGGCGTTGCGGGGAGGCGTCTCCGCAGCTGCCCAGGCTGGGGGTGAAGGTTTCTGCCGGGTCCTAGCACTGCCCGTCACGCTTCGGGGAAGACGGTCCCAAGAGCGGAAAGGACTGGGGCCACTTCTCTCTGTTGGAGGGTCAGTGTTGTCCTCATACAGCACAGGCTCCCCGCTGCCAAGGCGAGACCCAGCCACACAGAGCCGGTGGTGGGCAAGGGTGGGGCAAACTTGAAATGAACTGCGAGTCCATTCCAGCTGTAACGGGAATCCCAGCTACTCTGGCTGCAATACCTAAGCCAAACCAAGCCACCTCCCAGCCAGCCCCCGTTTTCTTCCGTGCAGCTTTGAACATTCATGTTAATTTTGATGAATTCCTCATCGTCTTCTTGGCATGCACAGTGCAAACGTAACTTCTCTTTTACACTAACACTGTGAAACCATCCCAGTTTCTTACGCAGCTGCCCCACGCCCTGTAACAATAGTTTGCACTGAGCGTATTTTGAACAGAAAAATAAAATATCTCCGGTTCTATGCGAGGGTAGGTTTCAAATATTATTAATTGTTGTTATTATTTTTTATTTTTGTATTTGTTTATGTTCCAGTAGCGCACTCACAATGCTGGGCTCAGAAAAGCCAGGATCCTTATTCCAAAGATTATATAGGGATTGATTTTTGTGATCATTGAAGTCACTGGCGAAGTTATCATTGTCCTCAATGGTACAAGACTGGACTCAGACAACAGACAAATAGTTATGAAATTTCACGTAGGGAGCCTGATTTTCCTCTACTGACTTGCACCATGTGAAGTCAATCTGTATAAAATTGCATTTTCCATCCAAAGAGTGTAAATGACTCCACAAGGGGGACATCTAAGCTGTTTTTAGATTTTAAAGATATTTCTAGGTAAAACACATAACTATTGAATCACTACAAATGTTCAGTGTCCTTACAAATAGTTATGAATCAGTTCCACACTTGCGATCATTCGAACTGCCAGTGATTCCTAAGATGCTCTTCTCATAGAATCATAGAATATCAGGGTTGGAAGGCACCTCAGGAGGTCATCTAGTCCAACCCCCTGCTCAAAGCAGGACCAATCCTCAACTAAACTCATGTTTAGAAGAATCAAGCAAATGCACTACTAATTTGTTAAAACAATTGTAAATCCAATTTAAACATACAGCAGTTTTGTTTGTATTCCCAGTGACACCTGTTACTTTTTATATTTCAATATATTTTTTCAGTCTGTTGAGCACTTCAGGCAGAAAGTATGTAGAGAAAATGAAAAGCAAATGGGAAGGATTCAGAAAGGATTCCAAATAGAAGTATGTGTCCTGACAAAAATCTGGGATTATATTTTTCATACTCTGTTCTGGCTTCATTTCATTTTTGTGTGTGTGATAATTTTTTTTAAACTGACAGAAATCATAGAATAAATTTCATAATCCTGACTGCAAATGGGAAAAATAAATCCCAGGGAGGTAAAGTCCATTATTCTCAAATTTCATGGAATTGTCACTTTTCTTCAAAAGTGCTTACTTCTTCATATACATGCATTAGTGAAGAGAATTGAATCAGGAAAGGAAAACATTTATGTTCCTAGTTTTAGGAATCTCATATGAAGCTATCATTCCCCTTGGTAAGTAATAGCTGGTGAACTAGAGAGGGATGTAAAGCATGTATGTATTAAACAAACATCGAAAAATCCATGAAAAACACATTTCATTTGTTTTTCTTCATGGTAGCTGAACATCTCCATCATCACTGCATTGATTTTGTAAATGTCTACCCATTTTTGTAATAGTAAACTCTAGGACATTTGAGGCTGAACTTTCTCACATGCTTTACTTCAGCAATTTGTTTGGTTTCCAGGATAGTGACTTCATAACTGGCTATAATCTTCCATTTTAATTTGTTTTCTTCTCATTTTTAATCACACTGTTAAAAATCCAGACACAGCAGGACTTGTAGTAGCTGCCTCAACTTTCTGTGCATTTACTCTTATCTTCCTTCCACCACCAATAAAATCCCATCAAACATTTGGAAGCTTTTACTTTTGTGAAGCAAATCTCCATTCTTTTTGTTTTTACAATAGATCTTGAACAAGTTCAAGGAGATGCTTCTGCATCAAACTGTGACAATAATAAATTTTGATTTATTTGGCTTGGATTAGACCATGATCATCATTTACAAGTATTCTAAGGATTAACCCACCCAGAATGGAAAGGAATTATTTAGGGTGGCATAAAGGGATGTAATGGAATGAAATTTGAGATGAAAAATTTACAGTGAATTTCAGAAAGCTTGCACACCACTTGCAGCAAGCATGTAGGGTATGTGTAACTGCACACTGCAGTGAAAAGCAGGCTATCCATGCTGTGGTGTGTAGCAGTGGGGAGCTGCTCGAGCCTTTCCCCCTTGCCTGTCTCTTGCTAGAGCCTTTCCCCACTGCCTCCCTCCCACTAGAGCTGTCCCCAATGCCCAATCTTTCACTATGGCAGAGGCAAGCTCCAGAAGCAGGGAGGTAGCTATGGGACACTATACTGCTAAAAATAGCAGGATAGACAGGGGAGGCACTACTTGGGCACATAGGCCTGGTCCACACTGGGGGAGAGGGAGGGATCGACCTAAGATACGCAACTTCAGCTATGAAAAGATCGTAGCTGAAGTCGACGTATCTTAGGTTGACTTACCTCGCGTCCTCATGGCACAGGGTTGACTGCTGCTGCTCCCCTGTCAACTCCGCTCCTGTCTCTCGCCACGGTGGAGTACAGGAGTCAATGGCAGAGCAATCGGGAATCGATTTATCCCATCTACGATAGACACGATAAATCGATCCTCGATAGATTGATCACTGCCTGCCGATCCGGCGGGTAGTGTAGACTACCCATAGAGAGCAGTGTAGGGTATGTCCCTGGTTACATACCCACAGGGTTCAGATGTGTCTTTACCCCCTTAAGCAATGCCTCCCCATCTACACTGCTATTTATACCCATGCTAAGGAAGGCATGTAGTGTATATACCCTACATACAGCCAAAAGGAATGTACAATGTAGACAAATCTTAAGATAAGAAAGACTCCTCATCCTCCATGCAATTGTCATCCTTCAGTCTATTTATTATGGCTCAGCTCTGCCCCTCTAGCTGGGAGCCAATTAGCTAGGTACGGAGCATGACTAATTGGCTATATTCATTAGGCTTGAATGTGATGGGGATTAAGCCCCATAAAGGGACAAAGTGGCAATTTGGATGATGCAGAAACAGTGATTTAGAGAAGGGAATTAAGGAGTTAGTCACTGGGATAATGGTACAGTCATCTGGCAATGGGGTGAAGAGTACCTATTTTTGTCTCTCAAATGCAGTAGGCTTCCAATACTAATTGCCAGAAACATAAACTCATATCTAGAGCTTAGTTCTGATATAATTTACACAAGTTTTATACCAGTGTAGCTCCACTGACTTCAGTAGAATTACTCCTGATTTACAAGTGTGAGAGATCAGAATCCCTTTTTTCTTTCCTTTGTGTTGGCTTGCTTTTTCTGGAAAATTTTATGGAGATGTACCTCTCTCATAGAGCTGGAAGGGACCCCAAAAGGTCATTGAGTCTAGCCCCCTACTTTCACTAGCAGAACCAACTACTGATTTTGCCACAGATCCCAAAGTGGCTCCCTGAAGGATTGAACTCACCCCCCCAGGTTTAGTAGGCCAATGTGCAAACCACTGAACTATAATCCCAGGTCTTAGTTGCTTTCTTTGGTTATCTCCTCCACACCTCTTTGCTCCTAAAAAGTAACGGCAGAATCTCTTCCTGCAGCCTCCTTCTGCTCTCAACTTCCTGGCTTTATACTAACCAGCCTGCTCCTACCCAGCTGGTCATCACATTCAGTTAAGCCTGGCTCTCCCTTCAGATGCAGACAGATATCATAACTGGCCTCACATATTAATACCTTCAGAGCCCGTGTGGGGTGCACATCCCATCACACCCTAAAGCTATAGAACTTTGGATGCTCCTCAATGCAACTAGATAAATGTCTGGACAATATGTTAACATGATAATGAAGATGGGGCAAGGGGTTCCACTTAATGTTGGGAATATTCTCATGGCAATGCTTAAAATGCTTTGCTGCTAGATAGGGATCTCCAACTGGGGGTTGTGACCCCTCTGGAGTCATAAGGTTATTACATGAGGGGTCATGAGTTGTCAGCCTCCACCCAAAGCCCTGCTTTGCTGTCAGCATTTATAATAGTGTTAAATGTAAAAAAAGTGTTTTTAATTTATAAGGGGGGGTCGCACTTAGAGGCTTGCTGGGTGAAAGGGGTCACCAGTACAAAAGTTTGAAAACTACTGGTCTTGAGAATATGTTCATTAGAATTGGTGAGCTTGGAGCCATCAGGATATAGTAGCCATGATTTATCACTTCTACATGATGGGGTAAAGCCCCTATGGTGTAAGAGCCTTGTTGGGGCTAGTAGTGTTTTAGGTAAAGGGGATGCCAATGACAATATCCCACTTTATGCACACTACAAAAGAAAATCACATTCTTCCTGAACTTCCAGTGAGCATTTGGAGACTTCATCCTTGTCATATTTTTTGGCTCTTTTTCCTTCTTTCTGTTCTTATGTGTCTATCTTCTTTCTCTACCACATAGCTCCTAATATGCTGTGATTCTCATTTAACAAAAAGCCAAATCCTTCTCAGACTGCTTTTCAATCAGAAGTTCTTTGGGTTTTGGCCTAGCTTCATTTTGGTCTAGATCAACAGGTTGATTAAAGTGACCCAGTAAGTCCCCTGCATGCTGCTGACATGTCAGATTTGTACAACTAAAAATACCCCCCAGCTGATCCTTGGCTCAATTCACAGAGATCTAATGAACCCAGATTTGTATTCTGTGATGCTAACCTTAAGAAAATAAACTGTGGTCCAGAATGTTAAAGGAGAATCTGCTGACTGTGAGCCTGTTGTGGTATCATGGATCAAGATACATTTAAAGGGTTGAATCCGCAGCTGCAGCCAAACATTATGCCATCTTGATTCCTCCTCCAGTCCAGGGGCTGCTGAAGTGCTAGTTTAGCCTATGTGAAATTTACAGCAGCTTCAGGGCTCTTCTAGGTTGTACTGGCTGGTAATGTCTCCACAAAAGGTCATTCTACCAGTTGGTGATTGTCAAAGTTCAGCAGTGGCACAACCATGTCACCTTGGAGCTTGAACTCTAATATGTCCTCAGTGCTACTAATCCTTAGGTGGCTTTTCTTTTTCTTTGTGTGGACAAAGCGACACAAACAGGAGGAAGAAAGAGCTAGGATCTGATCCCCAAATGTTCCAGTACTGAGATATAAATTGAATAAAAAGTTTTGCATACCTGTGTAAAGGAAGATATATGTATCAAGACAAGATTTAAAAAGAGAAAAATTTTAATGAATAAAAGCAAAAGTGCTTCATTTAATAAGACTTGTCATTCCGGATTTCTGGAGCATTGGAGAGAAGTGGACTTCTCAGAGATTTCTATTCTTTTCCAAACCTTTTCTGAGCTTGCCTTCTCCTTACCAGACTGAACAGTGTGTTCCGTATAAAAAGTCTATATATCCCCAAATATGAACTTTTAACTTTCAAATTGAAATTAACAGAAAATAAAAGGTCTGTACTTTTGGGTGGGTCATTGACTGAATATGAACTCCTCAAATCATTGAGTGGAAAGATTAACTCCATATCTAATGCAGTTAGAATAGCAACAATTAATAATATAAATAATTAATAATAACCTCTTTTCACTTACTGTGAGTCTTTCATCTAAGGATCACAAAGTGCATTACAAATATAAAAGAAATAAGTGTGTAAAGAGCCTACTACATTAGAGAGACAAGGTGGATGAGGTAATGTGTTTTATCGGACCAACTTCTGTTGGTGAAAAAGCTTTCAAGCAACACAGAGCTCTTTAGTGCTCACAGGCTGCTACTGTTTATCTTCCTTGATTTTTGCCTCTGCACCTCCCCCTCTCTCTCTCAGCTGGTCTGTTCTCCTCTAAGTTCCTCCTCTACCTTGGTGGGTCCTGTGCTTATTGGCAGATTTGTGCACCTCAGTGATCTTCCCCACAGTCTGATCAGCTCCTCCTGTGTCTGATCAGGAGTTGGGAGGTTTGAGGGGAACCCAGGCCTGCCCTCTACTCCGGGTTCCAGCCCAGGGCCCAGTGGATTGCAGCTGTCTATAGTGCCTCCTGTAACAGCTGCATGACAGATACACTTCCCTGGGCTACTTCCCCATGGCCTCCTCCAAACACCTTCTTTTTCCTCACCACAGGACCTTCCTCCTAGTGTCTGATAACATTTGTACTCCTTAGTCCTCCAGCAGCACACCCTCTCACTCTCAGCTCCTTGCGCCTCTTGCTCCCAGCTCCTCACACACACACACTTCCTCTCCTCTGGCTCCCCCCCCCCCCCCCACCTAACTGGAGTGAGCTCCTTTTTAAACCCAGGTGCCCTGATTAGCCTGCCTTGATTGGCTGCAGGTGATCTAATCAGCCTGTCTGCCTTAATTTGTTCTAGCAGGTTCCTGATTACTCTAGTGCAGCCCCTGCTCTGGTCACTCAGGGAGCAGAAGCCTGCTTCTCCTGGGGCCAGAGATCTCTCTTCTGCCACTCTGCTGTAGAGGAAGGAGGGAGAGGGCTGCTGCTGCTGCTGCTGCTGCTGCTGCTGTTCCTGCTCCTGCTGCTTCCCTGGCTGGGCTAGACACCACCACCTACCCTTCTCTCTGCTGTCTGTTTGCTGGCTGGCTGGTGGTTCCCCCCCACCTCCGTTACTGCTGTTATTCCACCTACAACCCCTTGCGGGGGGGCTGCTGGCCTGCTTCCCAGAGAGGAGGGGAGTGAGGGACCCCAGCTCTTGTTGCTGAGGACACCACCCTCTGAGCGGGGTCCCTCCTGCCTGGACGCCAGACCACCACCACCTGGAGCTGCTGGGCCTACTGTGGATGTTGCTGGGGAGCTGTTGGTGCCCGGAGAAGGAGAGGAAGGAGAAGAGGACTGCCTGCTGCTGGAGACAGTATGAAGACCACTGTGGAGGGGGCTTTTGTGGACTGAGTCTTTTTCAAACTGTGCTCTTGTGGTGGGGGTTTGGACTGTGCCTGCTGGGGCACCGGGGGTGTGGCGTGGAGCCTGCCCCCAGTCCATCCGTGTCCCCCTTCGCCCCCACCACCATCGTTGCCCCCTCCACCACCCCCGCTGGCTGTTTTCCTTCTGCTTTGGACTCCTGCCTCTGGGTCTGAGCTGCTCGCCTGGCTCACCACGCCCACTTCCACCATTTGGGCCTGCAGCAGCAGCAGCCAACCATTGACTTTTTGGCACAAGTGCCTGTGGGTGCACTACCTCCCCCCTCATACTGGACTGACCCCCTCCCCTCTGCCACATTTGTCCACCCCACCTATTTCCCTCTGTTGCCTGATAGTTCTGCCCCAGCCCTGTAGCTGTCCCCGTGGTCCCTCTACCCCAATCTCAGCTCGCCCTTTCCCCCCCACTCTGTGCTACCCCAGCCCTGATCGGTTCCCCCTCATGCGCCCACGCCCCCTCTCAGGCGCTTGTGCCCTTCCCCATTTGGTTTCCCCTTGTTCACTGCACTCCCCCCTCTGCCGTTGCTCCCCCCGCTCCCCTAGTGCGACTGGCGGAGCCGGAACCCCCCTCTGCGTTGGTGCCCTGCACCAATCCCACCCGTAGTCCTTGGTTGCTCCCTACGCCCCTTTAGCCTTCCCCTTCTGGCGCCCTCCTCCCCTGCCTGCAGCCTAGCGGGGAAGGGTGGCTGCCTCCTCTCCTTCCCCTCCCCTCGCTGTTTGTCCCCCTCCCCGCTCTCGTTATGGCAGGGGATGCGGCGGGGGAGACCCCTCGCGATGCTCCCACTACCCCTCCTCCACCTGCCCCCGCGTCCACTGCCCAAGCCTCTACCTCGACCGCCGCTGCTGATCCACCTACTACCGCCCCTGCTGGGGCACTGGCAGCAGCGAGTACTGGGGAGACCTCCGTTGCTGCCACGTCTCTCGCCCCTTCTGATTCGGGGGGAGCCCCCCCAGCCGGTGGGAAGGGTTGGAGTGGGAAGAAGGGTAAGGGCCCCGCTAGAAAGGCCAGGCCCTCCATGGCGGAGACTGCCCCCGTTGCCGCAGCCCCGCTACTGGCTGCGGCGTCCCTCCCCGCTGTTCCCTCCACCAGCTCTGCAGGTGTCCCTCCCCCGGCCCCCAGGGCGTACGCCCAGGTGGCGGCAGCCCCCCCGCCTGCCGCTGCTCCTCCGCCCGCTGCTTCCGCCAACATCTACAGCGGCCGGGGCCCCTTTCCCACTTTGACCAGGAAGCACGGCGTCCGTTGCCTCCTGGTGCCCGCCTCGCCCCACGTGGAGACCTACGTGCGGGCGTTGGCCAGGGTAGTGGGGCCCACGGCCATCGTGGCGGCCTCCAAAATGTACGGGAAGGTGGTCTTCTTCCTGGCATCGGAGGCTGCCGCCCAGGAGGCGGTACAGACGGGCCTGGCGGTGGGGGGCGTGTTCGTCCCCCTGGAGCCGTTAGAAGACCTGGGGGTCCGCTTGATCTTGACCTCCGTCCCTCCCTTCCTGCCCAATGCCGCCCTGCTGCCCGCCCTTTCTGCCCTGGGACGCCCCATCTCTGTCATCAGCCCTCTCCCCTTGGGCTGCAAGGACCCCGCCCTCCGTCATGTTCTCTCGTTCCGCCGGCAAGTGCAGCTTCAACTGCCGCCGGCGGCGCGTGGCGGAGAGGTGCTCGAGGGGTCCTTTCTGGTCCCTTACCAGGGAGCCCACTACCGGGTGCATTACTCAACGGGGGAGGCCCGGTGCTACCTCTGCCGGGCGATGGGGCACATCCGGAGGGACGGTCCCTTGGCCCAGCACGGAGGAGCGTCCGGGACCCCCGAGCCCCGGCAAGGCGCCGGCCCTGTCATCGCCGGTCCCCCTAGCTGCCCGGCACCCGAAGCTGCCCCTCCTCCTCCTTCTCGGTCCACCTCTGTAGAGGAGGGTGTGGCGGGGCTACCGCCGGCCGTGGGAGAGGGCTCGTCCCAGGGGGAATCCTCCCCGGTTTCTGCTGTCCCACCACTGCCTTCTCGAGTCCCTGAGCCATTGCCCTTGCCCCCCGAGCCGACCCCTGTTAGCCAGCCCCCGGATGATGCCATGGAGGGCTGGTCCTTAGTGCAGGGGAAGCGGGGCAAGCGGAAGGCTCGAGTTTCTTTACATACTTCAGATTCGGAGGCCCCCCGGAAGAGCAGGAAGGGGGGCGCCAATGTCGAGTCTTCCGCCTTGTCCCCTGATGACTCCCAGTTTGTGGTGCCGGCTGGGGATGCCGTGGCAGCACCGGAAGGTGACACCGCCCCTCCTCCGGGGTCCCTTCCCGTGGATGCCCCCGAGGGAGCCTCTCTCGCCCCCTTCCCACTTGGCGCCTCTGAGAGCGCCGCGGTGGGTATCGCCTCGGGTGCTGGCGGGGAGGGCCCTGGGGTGGTGGACTGTGATCTCCCTCCCATCTACGCAGAAATCGAGGCCCTGGGTTTGACCCCGGTCACGCAGGGGGAGGACGACCCTCTGCCGGCGGGCCTCGATCTGGGCGACCTCACTACATCCCCCCTGTCCCTGGGTTCCCTTCCCCTACCCGCTGTTTCTGCTCCCACCTCTGAGGGTCCCCTGGAATCTTCCCTCGACTCGGCTGTGGGTGGCACTCTGTTGGCAGCTGCCGAGCCCCTTGGGGCGACGGCCAGTGCCCCGTTGCCGAGACCCGCTTCCCAGGGGGTGTCCCTCTTGGGTGTGGAGGACCCGCCCTCCTTCCTCAGCGGGGACCCCATTGACCACCATCTCTCTCTGGGTGCCGAGGCTGCCGCACGTGCCACAGTGGCTGAGCCCGGCATCGTTAGGGGTCCCCTGCCCACTTCCCAGATCCTTGAGCCTGGCCAGGAGGAGCCACCTTCTGGCGTCTCACCTATGGAGGCTCCGGATCCTGCCTCTACCTCCTTCCCGGATTCTCTCCCTGATCCCCGCCCTACTCCTGTCGGCTCTGTCCTTGTCCCCCCCACTTCCTGTGATGCCAGTGCCGCCCCTGGCAATACCTCCCAGGGAGCGGGTTCACTAGTTCTTTCCTGTCCCGACCCCCCAAGGGCTGCTGTTCTCCTTCCACCGCCCCTTCTTGAATCTGAGAGCGGGGCGGGTCGTGTGGCGTCGGTCCATCTGCTGCCACGTTGGGGATCTGCCCCCTGCCTACCCGCCTTGGTGGGCCACGGGGCTGTGACGGGGGCCCCACTGGGGGCCAGTCATCGATCAGTGACCCCACCCCCCCATGCGCTGAGGGAGGAGCTGCGGGAGTTCCTTGAGGACGTCCGTGGCTCCCGGAACAAAGTCCATCTTGCGCTCCAGCGGTGGGGGGATTTCCATCAGGTCCTCCGGGCCGCGAGGGCCCTCATGGGGGAGGGTAGGAGGACCGGAAAGCAGGCCGCCGCGGCCTACCGGCGGGTCCGTGTCTTCCGTGACTCCTTACTCACCTTCGGGGTTGGTCACGGATTGCTGCGCGGCCTGCCGGAGGCCGTGGGCGTGTCTGCCAGCGAGGATCCCCCCCAGCCCTCCTCATGGCGCCGATCATCCTTGCCACCTTAAACACCCGAGGCTGTAGGATGGGTCTCCGCAGGAGCCAGGTGCTCTCCTTCCTCCGGGAGGGGGGGTACTCTGTGGTTTTCCTGCAGGAGACCCATACGGATCCGGCCGCTGAAGCTAGCTGGCGGCTGGAGTGGGGGGATGGGGCCTACTTTAGCCACTTCTCTGTCTGCGCGGCTGGAGTGGCGACCCTGTTCTCCCCCGACCTACGGCACGAGGTGCTAGGGGTCGCCGAGGCTGTGCCGGGTCGCCTGCTGCACCTCCGGGTCCGCATGGAGGGGCTTGTGGTTCATCTCGTCAACGTTTACGCCCCGGCATCGGCCCCGGAGAGGCTACGTTTTTATCAGCAGGCATCCGCCTTCCTTGGCTCCCTGGACCCTCGTGAGTGCCTGGTCCTGGGAGGGGATTTTAACACCACCCTCGAGGAACGGGACCGCTCGGGGACCGAGCAGTGCCCGGCAGCTGCGGACGTCCTCCGGAAGATTGTCGACCGCCACTCCCTGGTGGACGTCTGGCGCGACCACCACCCAGACGACGTCTCGACTTTCACCTTCGTCCGGGTGGAGGCCCATCGGTCGTGCCACTCCCGGCTGGACTGTATTTACCTGTCACGTTTCCACCTTTCACGGGCCCACTCCTCCAGCGTTTGGCCGGCCCCCTTTTCGGATCACCACCTTGCCACCATGACGGCCTCTCTCTGCGCGGAGAGGCCGGGGCCGGCCTATTGGCACTTTAATAATAGTTTGCTGGAGGATGCGGGCTTCGTGGCGTCCTTCCGGGAGTTCTGGCTGGCCTGGCGTGGGCAGAGGCGTGCCTTTTCCTCGGCGCGGCGGTGGTGGGATCTGGGGAAGGTGCGCGCCCGGCTCTTCTGCCGTGACTACACTCGGGGTGCCAGCCGACGGAGGGATGCGGCGATAGGGCAGTTGGAGCGGGAGGTCTTGGAGCTGGAGAGGCGTCTGGCCGTCAACCCCGCGGATCCATCCCTCTGCGGAGCGTGCCGGGAAAAGCGGGAGGAGCTCCGAGCCCTCGAAGACCATCGGGCCCGGGGTGCTTTTGTTTGATCCCGCATCCACCTCCTTCGGGAGATGGATCGCGGCTCCCGCTTCTTCTACGCCCTGCAGAAAAGGAGGGGGGCCAAGAAGCACGTCACCTGCCTCCTGGCGGAGGACGGCACCCCCCTCACGGATCCGGCGGAGATGTGCCAGAGGGCCAGGGCCTTCTACGCCACTCTTTTCTCCCCGGATCCAACCGATCCTAACGCTTGCAGAGTGCTCTGGGACGGGCTCCCGACGGTCAGCACGGGCGACCGGGACCGGCTAGAGCTGCCTCTCACTCTGGCCGAGTTCTCGGAGGCCCTCCGTCACATGCCCACCAATAAATCTCCGGGCTTGGACGGGCTGACCGTGGAGTTCTACCACGTGTTCTGGGACGTCCTCGGCCCAGACCTGGTCACTGTCTGGGCTGAGGCTTTGCATAGCGGGGTCCTCCCTCTCTCGTGCAGGCGAGCCGTGCTGGCCTTATTGCCGAAGAGGGGGGACCTCCGCGACTTACGGAATTGGCGTCCCGTCTCGCTCCTCAGCACGGACTACAAAATTGTTGCGAAGGCCATCTCGATGCGGCTAGGGTCCGTGCTGGCGGACGTGGTCCATCCAGACCAGACCTACACCGTCCCAGGCCGCGCCATCTTTGATAACTTGTATCTGGTCCGGGACCTTCTGGAATTGGGGTGTAGGGATGGTATGTCGTTCGCCCTCCTGTCCCTGGATCAGGAGAAGGCGTTCGACCGGATGGATCACGGGTATCTCCTGGGCACTCTGCGAGCGTTCGGCTTCGGACCCCTGTTTTTGGGTTTTCTGCAGGTGCTGTACGCTTCTGCGGAGTGTCTGGTCAGGCTCAACTGGACCCTGACCGAGCCGGTCAGCTTCGGGCGGGGAGTGCGGCAGGGGTGCCCCCTCTCGGGCCAGCTGTACGCTCTGGCGATCGAGCCCTTCCTCTGTCTCCTCCGCAAGATGTTGACGGGGTTGGTGCTTCAGGAGCTGGGGCTGCGGCTGGTCCTGTCGGCATACGCTGACGATGTGCTCCTCGTGGTCCAGGACCCGGGCGACTTGGCGCGGGTGGAGGCTTGCCAGGCTGTGTACTCGGCGGCCTCCTCCGCCCGGGTCAACTGGGTCAAGAGCTCTGGCCTGGTGGTCGGGGACGGGTGGCAGGCGAGCTCCCTCCCACCTGCGCTTCAGGCCATCCGGTGGAGCGCGGGTCCGCTGCTCTATCTCGGCGTTTACCTTTCTGCCACGCATCCGTCTCCGCCGGAGAACTGGCAGGAGTTGCAGGGCAGGGTGACGGAGCGGCTCCGGAAATGGACAGGACTACTCCGGTGCCTCTCCCTTCGGGGGAGGGCACTGGTGCTTAATCAACTGGTCCTGTCCATGCTCTGGTACCGACTCAACACCCTGGTCCCGGCCCCGGGTTTCCTGGCCAACCTCCGGACGGTGATTCTGGAGTTCTTTTGGCCGGGGACGCACTGGGTCTCTGCAGGGGTCCTCCACCTGCCCCTGGAGGAGGGGGGGCAGGGCCTGAAGTGCTTATGCGCTCAGGTCCATGTCTTCCGCCTCCAGGCCCTGCAGAGGCTCCTGTTTGGTGCGGGTAGTCCGGCTTGGAGCGTATTGGCGCACGCCTTCCTCCGCCGCTTCCGAGGGCTCCGATACGACCGGCAGCTCTTTTACCTCCATCCGAGAGGTCTTCCGCGAGACCTCTCCGGGCTGCCGGCCTTCTACCAAGACCTCCTCCGGACCTGGAAGCTCTTTTCAATGACCAGGTCCGTGGCGGCCACCGTGGGGGTTGACCTCCTCGCGGAGCCCCTGCTACACAATCCCCAGCTTCGTGTGCAGGTGGCGGAGTCCCCCACGGTGTGCCAGAGGTTGGTCTCGGCAGGAGTCACCAGGGTCGGAGACCTCCTGGACCACGACCGGGGAGACTGGCTGGATCCCCTGACGCTCGCTCAGCGCATGGGGCTCTCCAGACCTCGTACTCCCCAGCGCGTACTTCAGGAGGTGAAGGCCGCTTTACTGCCCGCTGCTCAGGCTTACCTCGACCGGGTCCTGCGAGAGGGCACGCCCCGCCCACCCTCCACCCCAGGCCCCGTGGACATTTTTATCGGGCCCCTGCCCCGTGGACCCAATCGGCCCCCTCACCCTTTCACTGCCAGCCGGCTGCATGATCTGCAGCCGGTTTTGTTCCAGACCGCGCCACGGAAACATCTGTACTCGCTCGTGCTCCATACCCTTCACTACCTCACCCTCGCGTCCCGCCCCGATACCAAATGGCGGGACCTCCTGCCGCCTCTCGAGGGTGAGGAGCCCCGGTGGGCCAGCTTGTACTCTGCCCTGGTCCCGAGGCCCGCCGGGGATATCAGTTGGCGGCTCCTTCACGGAGCCGTGAGCACGGGCGTGTACTTGGCGCGGTTCACATCTGTCCCTAGCACCTGCCCTTTCTGTGGTGAGAAGGAGACCTTGGCGCACGTTTATTTGGAGTGCGCCAGGTTGCAGCCCCTGTTCCGGCTCCTCCTGAATATTTTCCTGCGTTTTTGGTTGCACTTTTCCCCTCACCTTTTTATCTACACGCTCCCCATCCGTGGCCCCACGAAGTCGCGGGATCTCCTTCTCAACTTCCTCTTGGCCCTGGCCAAACTGACCATCTACAACACCAGGGAGAGGAGGTTGGCCGACGGGATTTCCTGCGACTGTGGGGCCTATTTCCGTTCCTCCGTCTGCTCTCACATCCGGGCAGAGTTCCTCTGGGCGGCGTCCACTGGCTCCCTTGACGCCTTCGAGGAGCAGTGGGCGTTGTCCGGGGTTCTCTGCTCGGTGTCCCCATCGGGTTCCCTTCATTTAGCCCTATGACCTCACTCCCGATCCTGTTTTTTTCATTAGTTGTCCCCCGTAATTATCTGGTGTCCCGGACCTGTGGGTCCTCCCCTTAGGCTGGGGGGAGGCCCTTTAGAAGTGGGCGGGCTTCGCCCGCCCACCCCCGCTGGATGCCAATAGGACCAGTATATTTGCCCTCTACCAGACTCCTGTATCCCACTGGTCTGGGTCTATCACATATCCCTCCCCCCTGCTCAACACCAAGGGGTTGGGCAGCTTGGGAAGCCAGACAGTGCACACATGACAAGCCATCAGCATTATCGTGTGGCTCCCTGCTCTGTGTTGCACATGGAACTGGAAAGGTTGGACCACCTGGTCACCCTTGTGTTCTTCTCCTTGTTCTGCCACATCCATTGAAGAGGGGCATGGTCAGTCACGAGGTCAAATCTGCGCCCGAGCAAGTAGTAGCACAATGTTTCCATGGCCCATTTTACAGCGAGGCACTCTCTCTCTACCACTGCATATTTTTGTTCCCTCGGAAGGAGTTTCCTACTGAGGTAGAGAATTGGGTGTTCCTCCTCCCCGACCACCTGTGATAGAAAGGCCCTCAACCCTACTTCCGATGCATCAGTCTGCAGGATAAATTCCTTGGTGAAATCAGGGGCTATCAGTATGGGGTTACTGCAGAGGGCAGCCCGTAGGTCTGTGAATGCTTCCTCTGCTGCGTCAGACCATATCACCAGATCAGGTCCACGGGCTTTCACTAGGTCTGTCAGGGGGCTTGCCCTTGTGGTAAAGTGGGTGATAAATTGTTGGTAATACCCCACTACACCTAGGAATGCCCGGACTTGTTTCTTGCGACGTGGTCGGGACCAATTTTAGATAGTCTCCAACTTGTTCACTTGGGGTTTTATCAGACCTTTTCCCACAATGTAGCCAAGATATTTTACCTCTGTAAACCCTACAGCGCACTTGGCAGGGTTTGCTGTAAGGCCAGCTCTCCTGAAGGTATCAAGGACTGATTCCAGCTTCTCTAGTTGTGTTCCCCAGTCTGGGGTATGAATGACAACATCGTCCAAGAAGGCTGCAGCATAACTGTTATGTGGGTGTAATAGCTTGTTCATAAGGTGCTGGAAAGTAGCTGGGGCCCCATATAGTCCAAAAAGGAGGACAGTATATTGAAAAAGACCCTCTGGTGTAGAGAACGCAGTCTTTTCCTTTGCATCTTCCACAAGGGGAGTCTGCCAGTACTCCTTTGTCAAGTCTAGAGTAGTCAAATACCAGGTATTATCCAGACAGTCCACTAGCTCATCTATGCGAGGTATGGGGTATGCGTCAAACTGGGATACTTCATTTAGTCCCTGGAAGTCGTTGCAAAACCTTGTGGTGCCATCAGGTTTGGGCACCAGCACGACTGAGCTGGACCACTGACTGTGGGATTCTTCGATGACCCCAACTACAGTATTTTCTTTACTTTTGCTTTTTATTTCCTCCTTTTTGGCCGCTGGCACTTGATAGGGCCTCATTGTTATTCTGTCCCCAGGGTTTGTGACGATGTGGTGATATGTCTCGGTTGTTCGACTCGGTTTTGTTGAGAACACATCTTGGTTCCGGAAGATCATCTCAGATACCTCATTCTTCTGGTCTGGTGTTAAATCGGGAGACACTCTCACCTGTTTGGAAGGCTTGTTTTCCTGGGTTAGGTCTTTTTGTACAGTTATGCACGCCTCTTGTGCATGCCAGGGTTTCAGAAGGTTGATGTGATAAATCTGTTCTTGTTTTTGGCATCCTGGCTGCCGCACCTTGTAGGTTACTTCCCCCATGGGTTCAACCATTGGGCCAGAAACTTGCTTTCTGCTGTAGGTACCAACACCATCACCTGATCCCCTGGTTGAAACTGTCGGACTTTTGCCTGGCGATAGTAATGGGTTCTCTGGGCCTCCTGTGCCTTTTCCAAATGTTCCCATATAATAGGGGTGACCCGGGCTATCCGGTCTCGCATCTGTATTACATGTTCTATTATATTTCTCTCCTCATTGGGTTCCTCTTCCCAGATCTCTTAGGCGATATCTAGTATGCCACGGGAGTGATGCCCGTATAATAACTCGAAGGGAGAAAACCCAGTTGAGCCCTGAGGTACCTCCCGGATAGTGAACATAAGATAGGGTAGTAGGGTGTCCCAATCCTTCCCGTCCTGACTTACCACCTTCCGTATCATAGCCTTGAGGGTTCATTTAAACCTTTCTACCAAGCCATCAGTCTGTGGATGGTAGACTGAAGCTCTCAGGGTATGTATATGGACCAGCGTACAGGGTCCTTCATTAGCTTTGACATAAATGGGTTCCTTGGTCTGTTAATATCTCCTTTGGTAGCCCCACTTGGGCAAAGATCTCCACCAGCTCTTTGGCTATCGTTTTAGAGGCTGTGTTCCGCAGGGGGACAGCTTCTGGGTAGTGAGTAGCATAGTCCAAAACGACAAGTATATATTGGTGGCCCCAAGCCATCTTCTCCAGGGATCCCACTAGGTCCATGGTTATTCGCTCAAAGGGGACTTCTATGATGGGAAGGGGTACTAAAGGTGCCCTCAGGTGGGGATGGGGACTGTGCAGCTGACACTCCGGGCAGGACACACAATACCTCCGCACTTCTTCATGTACTCAGGGCCAGAAGAACCATCGTAGGACTCGTGCCAGGGTCTTCTCTACCCCCAAATGCCCCCCAAAGAGATAACTATGAGCAAGACTTAATACAGCGTTCTGATATTTTTGAGGTACTAGGATCTGCTGTACCTTCTGCCCCTGTACTGGTGCAACCCGGTATAAGAGATTCTTCTTCATTATGAAGTAGGGTCCTGGTCCCTGGGTTTTCTCTTCCATGGGGATCCCATCTATTTCAGTCACCTCCTTCCTAATGTTGTCGTACCTTGGTCTTCAGCCTGGTCTCATCCAAAATTTCCTCTCCCAGGGCTAATCTGCCCAAGACCTAGGGGCCCAGTCTCTGTTGCCTCTACTGGTTCAGAAGCGTTAGGGTGGGGGTCAGACTTGGGTGCTTCTCCCTCCTGGGTGGCCTCCTTTTCAGCTGCTTGGGTCCGCCTACCTACGAGAGCGACCCGCTGGCTTTGGGCCAGTATTCGGTTCCCAAGGCTTTAGGTGCCTTCCTTTCCCTTTTTGACTTTCTACCCTGTCTGGGAATGGAAAATAAATCTGGGGATATTTCAGAGAAGACTGGGGGTTGACAGTCTACTGTGGATGCCTCACTAACTTCAGGGTTCCCCTTTTCCTCCAATCATCCTACTGGGAGTAAGTTTCCAAACCCTGGGAAGTCCCTCCTTATGAGCACCCGGTATGGGAGTTTAGGGACTACACCTGCTGCTACCTCAGAAGTGTTCCCCTGAATCTCGAGTTTTACTGGGATGGTGGGGTAATAACCAACTGTCCCATGGACACGTGTTATCCCTGTACGCTTAGCCCGCAGCAGCTGACTACACTTCATGAGCTTCCCCGAGACAAGCGTGATAGCACTCCCTGAATCAACCAGTGCAGTGGTCTCTACCCCATTTAGTTTCACTGGTCTGGTGTACATATGTGAGGTTAGTGAGACCCCCACAAGGTGGATTAGGGAGCATAGGTCTGCCCAGTTCCCCAGGTTATACTGTATTGGCTCCTCAGCACTGGGACACTGTGCAGCTATATGTCCCTACTCCCTGCAGGCATAACATCTGTATGGAGTCCTACGCATTCCCTGGTCTCTTGGTTTGGGCAATCTAACATCATGATCCTCTTCTTTCTCCGTGCTCCGAGTCTTTGTGGCCTCTAGTGGGCCTTCAGCCCCTCTCTTTTTCCACTTGGGCCCTCCTGGTGGGCCAGTCACCCAAGCTCTAGGGCTTGGTGCTGCTAGTTTAATCCAGGGTGCCTCTTACTTAACTGGTCGGGTCAGCTCCCTCGCCATCCTTCGCCTCTCTACCAGTGCAACAACCACATCATAGGTGGAGGGTTCGTTCTGGCTTATCCAGGCACGAAGGTCTGGCGGTAGTCCTCTCATGTATTGGTA
Organism: Gopherus flavomarginatus; assembly: GCF_025201925.1. Taxonomy (NCBI): domain Eukaryota; kingdom Metazoa; phylum Chordata; order Testudines; family Testudinidae; genus Gopherus; species Gopherus flavomarginatus. Next base: position 197,036,768 of record NC_066617.1, on the reverse strand, counting down.
GATGACCAGAACCTCTAGTATCTCTTCCAGGCTCCGGGACTCCGTTCGCAACCACTTTCGTGCAAAAGGGATGAGGTCACACAGTTGGGACCGTGGGGTTTTGTATTCCTGGTACCTCTACTCGTGATACCGCTGGGCCCGCACTGCAGTTGTTACCACAGATCTGGCCAGGATCTCTGCTTTCAGCAGGGGGTAGTCTGCTGCAGCCTCTTCAGGCAGATCATAGTAGGCCTTCTGGGCCTCCCCACACAGGAATGGGGCAAGGGATGCCAGACTACTGATCTAGAGTCCAGGCCTCCCGTAGGACTGTCCTCTCAAAGGCCAGAAGGCATGCCTCTACATCATCCTCCCGTGTCATTTTCTGCAGCCAATGGCTGGCCCGTATGATCTGCGTCCCATCATGGCCACGGTTCAGCTCTGTATGGGTCTTTACCTGTTTTACCAATTCCTGCAACATAGCTCAGTCTTGAGAAGCCTGGTCCATCAGCAGGGGATTAGTCTCTTGCTGCAGCCTTCTACCTTTTTTTTTTTAAATCACCCTCCTTCTTCTGCCGTGCTGTGCACACCAGATCCCACTGCTGACACCAGTTTTTGGCAAAGTTCCTCCTCTACCTTGGTGGGTTCTGTGCTTATTGGCAGATTTGCTCACCTGCCTTGATTGGATGGAGGTGATCTAATCAGCCTGTCTACCTTAATTGGTTCTAGCAGGCTCCTGATTACTCTAGTGCAGCCCCTGCTCTGGTCACTCAGGGAACAGACGCCTGCTTCTCCTGTGGCCAGTAGTGGATCTCCCTTCAACTGCTCTGCTGTAGAGGAAGGATGGAGTGGGCTGCTGCTGCTGCTGCTGTTCCTGCTGGGCACTGGGCCCTCGCTGCTGCTGCTGTTTTTGCTGCTGTTCCTGCTCCTACTGCTCCCGTGGCTGGGCTAGACACCACCACCCACCCCTCTCTCTGCTATCTGCCTGCTGGCTGGCTAGTAGATTCCCCCCCCGCCTCGGTTGCTGTTGTTACTCCACCTACAGCCCTTGGTGTGGGGGGCTGCTGGCCTGCTTCCCAGAGAGGAAGGGAGTGAGGGACCCTGGCTCTTGTTGCTGAGGACTCCACCATCTGAGCGGGGTCCCTCCTGCCTGAACATCAGACCACCACGACCTGGAGCTGCTGGGGCTATTGTGGCTGTTGCTAGGGAGCTGTTGGTGCCCAGAGGAGAAGGAGGAGAAGAAGGAGAAGAGGACCGCCTGCTGCTGGACACCGCGTGAAGACCACTGTGGAGGGGGCATTCCTGGTCTGAGTCTTTTTCTAACTGTGCTCTTGTGGTGGAGGTTTGGACTGTGTCTGTTGGGACACTGGGGGTGTGGCGTGGAGCCTGCCCCCGGTCCATCTGTGTTCCCCTTCGCCCCCACCACCATTGTTGCCCCCTCCACCACCCCCGCTGGCTGTTTTCCTTCTGCTTTGGACTCCTGCCTCTGGGACTGAGCTGCTCGCCTGGCTCACCATGTCCACTTCCATCATTTGGGCCTGCAGCAGCAGCAGCTAACCATTGACTTTTGCACAAGTGCCTGTGGGCGCACCACCTCCCCCCTCTCCCTGGACTGACCCCTTTCCTTTGCCACATTTGTCCGCTCCACCTATTTACCTCTGCGGCCCTGATAGTCCTGCCTCAGCCCTGCAGCTGTCCCCATGGTCCCTCTACCCCATTCCCAGCTCACCCTTTACCCCCCTCCACCCTGTGCTCCCCCAGCCCTGATTGGTCCCTCCCCTCGTGCACCCACGCCCCCTCCCATGCACTTGTGCCCTTCCCCATTTGGTTTCACCTTGTTCACTGCACCCCCCCTCTGCCGTTGTTCCCCCTGATCCCCTAGTGCAACTAGAGGAGCTGGAACTCCCCTCTGCGTTGGTGCCCTGAAACCCTCCCACGCCTAGGTCCTTGGTTGCTCCCCATGTCCCTTTAGCCTTCCCTTTCTGACGCCCTCCTCCCCTGCCTGCAGCCTAGCGGGGAGGAGTGGTTGCCTCCTCTCCTTCCCCTCCCCTCACTGTTTGTCCCCCTCCCTGCTCTCGTTATGGCGGGGGAAGTGGAGGGGGAGACACCTCGCGATGCTCCCACCTCCCCTCCTCCACCTGCCCCCGTGTCCACTGCCCAAGCCTCTACCTCGACTGTCGCTGCCGATCCACCTACCACCGCCCCTGCTGGGGCACCGGCGGCTGTGAGTACAGGGGAGACCTCTGCTGCTGCCACATCCCTTGCCCCTTCCGATTCGGGGGGAGCCCCCCCAGCCGGTGGGAAGGGTCGGGGTGGGAACAAGGGTAAGGGCTCCACTAGAAAGGCCAGGCCCTCCATGGTGGAGACGACCCCCGCTGCCGTGGCCCCTCTACCGGTCGCAGCATCCCTCCCCGCTATTCCCTCCACCAGCTCCGCGGGTGTCCCTTCCCCGGCCCCCAGGGCGTATGCCCAGGTGGCGGAGGCCCTCCCGCCTGCCGCTGCTCCTCCTACCGCCGCTTCCGCTACCATCTATAGCGGTCGGGGCCCCTCTCCCACCTTGATCAGGAAGCACGGCATCCGTTGCCTCCTGGTGGCCGCCTCGCCCCAGGTGGAGACCTACGTATGGGCGTTGGTGAGGGTGGTGGGGCCCACGGCCATCGTGGCGGCCTCCAAAATGTACGGGAAGATGGCCTTCTTCCTGGCATTGGAGGCTACTGCCCAGGAAGCGGTAGAGACGGGTCTGGCGGTGGGGGGTGTTCGTCCCCCTGGAGCCGTTGGAAGACCTGGGGGTCCGTTTAATTCTGACCTCTGTCCCTCCCTTCCTGCCCAATGCCGCCCTGCTGCCCACCATTTCTGTCCTGGGGTGTCCCATCTCTGTCATCAGCCCTCTCCCGTTGGGCTGCAAGGACCCCGCCCTCCGTCATGTTCTCTTGTTCCGCCGGCAAGTGCAGCTTCAACTGCTGCCGGCGGCGCGTGGCGGAGAGGCGCTCGAGGGGTCCTTTCTGGTCCCCTACCAAGGAGCCCACTACCGGGTGCATTATTCAACGGGAGAGGCCTGGTGCTACCTCTGCCGGGTGATGGGGTAAGTCTAGAGGGACTGCCCCTTGGCCCAGCACGGAGGAGTTCCGAGACCCCCGAGCCCAGGCAAGGCGCCGGCCCTGTCATCACCAGTACCCCTGGCTGCCCGGCACCTGAAGCTGCCCCTCCTTCTCCTTCTCAGTCCACCACTGTGGAGGAGGGTGTGGCGGAGATACCGCCGGACGTGGGAGAGGGCTCGTCCCAGGGGGAATCCTCCCTCGCTTCTGCTGTCCCACCACTGCCTCCCCGAGTCCCTGAGCCATAGCCCTTGCCCCTCGACCCAACCCCTGTTAGCCAGCCCCTGGATGATGCCATGGAGGGCTGGTCCTTAGTGCAGGAGAAGCGGGGCAAGTGGAAGGCTCGAGTTTCCTTACATCCTCCGGATTCAGAAGCCCCCTGGAAGAGCAGGAAGGGGGGCACCGATGACGAGTCTTCCACCTTGCCCCCTGATGACTCCCGTTCTGTGGTGCCGGCTGGGGACACCGTGGCAGCACTGGAAGGTGACACCGCCCCTCCTCCAGGGTCCCTTCCTGTGGAAGCCCCCGAGGGAGCCTCTCTCGCCCCCTTCCCCCTCGAAGCCTCTGTGAGCGCTGAGGTGGGCGTCGCCTCGGTTGCTGGCGAGTGGGGCCCTGGGGTGGTGGATGGTGATCTCCCTTCCACCTATGAGGAGATCGAGGCCCTGGGTCTGACCCCGGTCACGCAGGGGGAGGACAACCCTCTGCCAGCGGGCCTCGATCTGGGCGACCTCACCACGGCTCCCCTGTCCCCGAGTTCCCTTCCCCTAACCGCTGCTTCTGCTCCCACCTCTGAGGGTCCCCTGGAATCTTCCATCAGCCCGGCTGTGGGTGGCACCCTGTTGACGGCCACTGAGCCCGTTAGGGTGACGGCCAGTGCCCCGCTGCCGAGACCCGGTTCCCAGTGGGTACCCTCTTGGGTGTGGAGGACCCACCCTCCTTCCTAGGCAGGGACCCCATTGATGAACATCTATCTCTGGATGCCGAGGCTGCCGCACGTGCCACAGTGGCTGAGCCCGGCATTGTCAGGGGTCCCCTTCCTACTTCCCAGATCCCTGAGCCTGGCCAGGAGGAGCCACCATCCAGCGGCTCAACTATGGAGGCTCAGGACCCTGCCTCTGCCCCCTTCCCCAATTCTCTCCCTGATCCTCGGCCTACTCCTGTCAGCTCTGTCCTTGTCCACACCACCTCCTGTGATGCCAGTGCCGCCCCTGGGAATACCCCCCAGGGAGCGGCTTCAGTGGTTTTTCCTTGTCCCGACCCACCAGGGGCTGCTGTTCTCCTTCCGCAGCCCCTTGTTGAACCGGGGAACGGGGGAGATCACATGGCGTCAGCCCATCGGATGCCTCATCAGGGGTCTGCACCCTGCCTGCCCGCCTCAGTGGGCCACGGGGCTTGGACGGGGGCCCCACTGGGGGACGGTCATCGATCAGTGACCCTGCCCCCCCATGCGCTGAGGGAGGAGCTGCGGGAGTTCCTTGAGGACGTCCGTGGCTCCTGTAACAAAGTCCAGCTTGCACTCCAGCGGTGGGGGGATTTCCATCAGATCCTCTGGGCCGCGAGGGCCCTCATGGGGAAGGGTAAGAGCACCGGGAAGCAGGTCGCCGTGGCCTACCGGCGGGTCCGCCTCTTCCGTGACTCTTTACTCACTTACGCGGTATGTCATGGATTGCTGCGCGGCCTGCCGGAGGCTGTGGGCGTGTCTGCTGGCGAGGATCCCCGCTAGCCCTCCTCATGGTACCGATCATCTTTGCCACTTTAAACACCTGGGGCTGTAGGATGGGTCTCCGCAGGAGCCAGGTGCTCTCCTTCCTCCAAGGGGGGTACTCTGTGGTTTTCCTGCAGGAGACCCATACGGATCCGGCCGCTGAAGCTAGCTGGTGGCTGGAGTGGGGGGACGGGGTCTACTTTAGCCATCTCTCAGTTCAGACAGCTGGAGTGGCGACCCTGTTTTCCCCTGACCTACGGCTCAAGGTGCTGGGGGTCGCTGAGGCTGTGCCGGGCCACCTGCTGCACCTCCGGGTCCACATGGAGGGGTTTGTGGTTATTCTTGTCAACGTCTATGCCCCGACATCGGGCCCGGAGAGGTTGCGTTTTTATCAGCAGGCGTCCGCCTTCCTCGGCTCCCTGGATCCTCGTGAGTGCCTGGTCCTGGGAGGGGACTTTAACACCACTCTCGAGGAACGAGACCGCTCGGGGACCAAGCAGTGCCCGGCCGCCTCGGACGTCCTCCGGGAGATCGTCGAATGCCACTCCCTCGTGGACATCTGGCGCGACCACCACCCGGACGACGTCTCGACGTTCACCTTCGTCCGGGTGGAGGCCCATCGGTTGCTCCACTCTTAGCTGGACCACATTTACTTGTCGCGTTTCCACCTTTCACGGGCCCACTCCTCCAGCGTTAGGCCGGCCCCCTTTTCGGATCACCACCTTGCCACCATGACGGCCTCTCTCTGTGCGGAGAGGCTGGGGCTGGCCTATTGGCACTTTAATAATAGTTTGCTGGAGGATGCGGGTTCTGTGGCGTCCTTCTGGGAGTTCTGGCTGGCCTGGCGAGGGCAGAGGCTTGCCTTTCCCTCGGCATGGCGGTGGTGGGATCTGGGGAAGGTGCGCGTCCGGCTCTTCTGCTGTGACTACACCCAGGGCGCCAGCCGACGGAGGGATGCGGCGATAGGGCAGTTGGAGCGGGAGGTCTTGGAGCTGGAGAGGCGTCTGGCTGCCAGCCCCGAGGATCCATCCCTCTGCGGAGCGTGCCGGGAGAAGCGGGAGGAGCTCCGGACCCTCGAAGACCATCAGGACCGGGGTGCCTTTGTTCGATCCCGCATCCGCCTCCTTCGGGAGATGGATTGCAGTTCCGCTTCTTCTATGCCCTGGAGAAAAGGAGGGGGCCAAGAAGCACGTGGAGGATGGCACCCTCCTCACGGATCCGGTGGAGATGTGCGAGAGGGCCAGGGCCTTCTACGCGACTCTTTTCTCCCTGGATCCAACTGATCCTAACGCTTGCAGAGTGCTATGGGACGGACTCCCAATGGTCAGCATGGGCGACCGGGACCGGCTGGAGCTGCCTCTCACTCTGGCCGAGTTCTCGGAAGCCCTCCGTCGCATGTCCACCAATAAATTTCCGGGCTTGGACGGGCTGACCGTGGAGTTCTACCGTGTGTTCTGGGACGTCCTCGGCCCAGACCTGGTCACCGTCTGGGCCGAGTCTTTGCAGAGCGGGATCCTCCCTCTCTTGTGCAGGCAAGCCATGCTCGCCTTATTGCCGAAGAGGGGAGACCTCCGCGACTTATGGAATTGGCCTCCCGTCTCGCTCCTCAGCACAGACTACAAAATCATTGCTAAGGCCATTTCTACGTGACTAGGGTCCGTGCTAGCAGACGTAGGCCATCCTGACCAGATCTACACCGTCCTGGGCCGCACAATCTTTGATAACTTGTATCTGGTCTGGGACTTTCTGGAAATAAGGTGTAGGGATGGTCTGTCGTTTGCCCTCTTGTCCCTGGATCAGGAGAAGGTGTTCGACAGGGTGGATCACGGGTATTTCCTGAGCACTCTGCGAGCGTTCGGCTTCGGACCCCGGTTTGTGGGTTTTCTCCAGGTGCTGTACGCTTCTGCGGAATGTCTGGTCAGGCTCAACTGAACCCTGATCAAGCCAGTCACCTTCGGGCAGGAAGTACTGCAGGGGTTTCCCCTCTCGGGTCAGCTGTATGCTCTGGCGATTGAGCCCTTCCTCTGTCTCCTCCGCAGGAGGTTGACGGGGTTGGTGCTTCTGGAGCTGGAGCTGCGGCTGGTCCTGTCGGCGTATGCTGATGATGTGCTCCTCATGGTCAGGACCCAGGCGACTTGGCGCGGGTGGAGGCTTGCCAGGCTGTGTACTCGGCAGCCTCCTCCGCCCGGGTCAACTAGGTCAAGAGCTCTGGCCTGGTGGTCGAGGACGGGTGGCAGGCGAGCTCCCTCCCACCCACACTTCAGGCCATCCGGTGGAGCGCGGGTCCACTGCTCTATCTTGGTGTCTACCTTTCTGCCACGCATCCATCTCCGCTGGAGAATTGGCACGGTTTGGAGGGCAGGGTGACGGAGCGGCTCCGGAAATGGACAGGACTACTCCGGTGCCTCTCCCTTCGAGGGAGGGCACTGGTGCTTAATTAACTGGTCCTGTCTATGCTCTGGTACCAGCTCAACACCCCGGTCCCAGTCCTGGATTTCCTGGCCAACCTCCAGATGGTGATTCTGGAGTTCTTTTGGCCAGGAATGTACTGGGTCTCTGCAGGAGTCCTCCACCTGTCCCTGGAGGAGGGGAGGCAGGGCCTGAAGTGCCTACGCACTCAGGTCCATGTCTTCCACCTCCAGGCCCTGTAGAGGCTCCTGTATGGTGCAGGTAGTCCAGCGTGGAGCGTATTGGTGTGCGCCTTCCTCTGCCGCTTCCGAGGGCTCCAATACGACTGGCAGCTTTTTTGCCTCCATCCGAGAGGTCATCCGCGAGACCTCTCCGGGCTGCCGGTCTTCTACCAAGACCTCCTCCGGTCCTGGAAGCTCTTTTCAATGACCAGGTACGTGGCGGCCACCGTGGGGGTGGATCTCCTCGCGGACCCCCTGCTACCCAATCCCCAACTTCGTGTGCAGGTGGCGGAGTCCCCCATGGTGTGCCAGAGGTTGGTTTTGGCGGAAGTCACCAGGGTCGGAGACCTCCTGAACTACGACCAGGGAGACTGGCTGGATCCCCTGATGCTCGCTCAGCACATGGGGCTCTCCAGCCTTCGTACTTCCCGGTGCGTACTTCAGGAGGTGAAGGCCGCTTTACAGCCCGCTGCTCAGTCCTACCTCGACCGGGTCCTGCAAGAGGGCATACCCCGCCCAAACTCCACCCTGGCCCCATGGACATTTTTATCGGGCCCTTGCCCCATGAACCCAATCGGCTCCCCCGCCCTTTCACTGCGAGCTGGCTGCACGGTCTGCAGCCAGTTCTATTCCAGACCACACCAAGGAAACATCTGTACACTTTCGTGCTCCACACTCTTCACTACCTGACCCTCGCGTCCCGCCCCGATACCAAATGGCGGGACCTCCTGCCACCTCTCGAGGGTGAGAAGCCCCGGTGGGCCAGCTTATACTCTGCCCTGGTCCCGAGGCCTGCCGAGGATGTTAGTTGGTGGCTCCTTCACGGGGCCGTGAGCACAGGCGTGTACTTGGTGCAGTTTACCCCTGTTCCCAACACCTGCCCTTTTTGTGGCATGAAGGAGACTCTGGCGCATGTATATTTAGAGTGCATCAGATTGCAGCCCCTGTTCTGGCTCCTCTTGACCCTTTTCTTGCGTTTTTGGTTTCACTTTTCCCCTCACTTGTTTATCTACGCACTCCCCATCCGTGGTCCCACAAAGTCGCAGGATCTTCTTGTCAACCTCCTCTTGCCCTGGCCAAATTAGCCAACTAGAAAACCAGGGAGAGGAGGTTGGCTGATGGGATTTCCTGCGACTGTGGGGCCTATTTCTGCTCCTCTGTCCATTCACACATCCGGGCAGAGTTCCTCTGGGCAGCATCTGCTGGCTCTCTTGATGCCTTTGAGGAGCAGTGGGCATTGTCTGGGGTTCTCTGCTCGATGTCCCCATCAGGTTCCCTTCATTTAGCCCTCTGACCTCACTCTCGATCCTGTTTTCTCATTAGTTGTGGGAAAAAATGCCTCGTTTTCGCAACAAAAAACTTCCACTCCCGTGAGAGACTTTTGTTTTTCCCCTCCCTTTATTTTCGACAAACAGCCAGTGTAAACACCACACTTTTTTCCCCCCAATTTTATTGGCCTCCAGAAAGTGTCCCACAATTCCCATGCTGCCTCTCTGGTCAGTGGTTTGAACTCTGCTGCCCTGCAGTCAACCCGCCCCTTCCCCTTACAGCCCCGGGAATTTTAAATCTCATTTCCTGCTTGCTGGCTTCCTATGTGAGCTTCCCAGGTAAGCATGGCTGGCTATCGCACCAAACATGCTCATGCTTGGATCGCCGTTGAGCTGTTGGATCTGATCTGTATATGGGGAGAGAAGTCTGTTCAGTTGCAGCTGCGATTGACCCATAGGAATCGGGACACATATGGGCAAATTTCTCAAGGCTTGTGCGAAAAGGGCTATGATTGGGACACGCAGCAGTGCAGAGAGAAGATAAAGGAGCTGAGGCAGGTATACCATAAGGCACGGGAGGCAAACCATCGCTCTGGTAGTGCACCTAAGCCCTGCCACTTCTATAAGGAGCTGAATGCTATCCTTGGTGGTGACTCCACTTCCATCACCGATAGCCCCGTGGATACTTCGGAGGCAGCAGAAAGAGAGGGTAACCCGGAGGCTGAAATTCTGGATGAAGAAGTGGAGTTAGAAGAGGATGTGGAGCTCCCAGTGGGGTTGCCCAGTGAGGCAGGCAGCCAGGAACTTTACTCCACTCCAGAAGTGCTCTATGGGTAGCAGGACGTAGATGAGAGAAAAGTGGGAGGCAGGTAGTGTTTTATGTGAGCTGGACATTGCCCTATGTAGTTAATCTGCATGGCCAAGCAGGGTGTCGATGGACATCAAGACCTGCAGGGAATCCTCCAGAGAAAGGCTCTGGAAAGTTTCTGAGAGGTATTTGCTATCCTCTGCCGCAGATTCCAAGGGATTGCAGCCTTGTTAGTTCCCCCACTGTAGGAAACTGTACCATGCCATTTAGCAATCAATGGAGCTGGGACCAATGCAGCACATAGTTGAGCTGCATATAGACTGGGGTGAAAGCCGCAAGCATGCAGTAGTTGTGTGCTGGTCTCCCTCCTCACCTGCAGCAGTGAGATGTCAGGAAGCAGGTTGGCTGCCTCTGAAAAAGTGTGTGATAATTTTAGAATGAGTTCCCTGCAAAGCTGCCCTGCAAGCCAGGACCATCTGGTCTGTAGATAAAACCGCCTTTCCCTCACTCCTGACACTCACCATGATTGGGGTGCTCACAGTGCTGTGTGCCTGTCTAGAATCAATGAGAAAGTTATTGTTACTAGTTGCAAAAGGCCCTTGTTACTGAAATGTTTCAATCTTTTGCTGGAATGTAACAATCCCTTTTCTGTGCATTTCCCACAGCAGCTGAGACCTTGAGGAAAACACTATGCACCACTGCCGACCGGCTTCGGCAGATAAGGAAGAAGCCAAAACGTAATAAAGAAAACATGTTCATGGAGGTGCTACAGCGCGATGAGAGACAGATCAGGGAACGCAAAGAGTGCTGAGAAGCCAATGCAGCATTTGCTAGGCAAGTGGTAGAGCGGATGTTGAAAGTTATGGGGGATCACACAGAGATGCTCAAGTCTTTGATAGAGCTGCAGACTGAGCAGATCTGTGGTCGACCTCCACTGCAGCACATGCACATATACAATTCTTTGCCAACCCCACCCCACTCTATGCTCACACATTCCTTTTCATTTCACAGCATTCCTGAGTTTCCCCATCACTCCACCCCCTCTCACAGCTTGGACAATAATAGCTGGAGCTACACACAGTTGTGAGGTTTTACCCTTTTTAACAATAAATAAAGGCTCAGACATTTAATGGTACAATGTTTTTATTCTGTGTTCTATAAAAGCATATAGCAATCAATTCATTCTCGGGAACAGGCTTCTAAATCATTTTGTTGCATGGATCTTGGGCCTCAAAATTGTACACAGATGCACCAGGGAAGCAACTCCAAAGCAGACATTTGTTAGGTGCCTCTCATTGTCAAAGTGGTTCCTCAAAGCCTCTCTGATGGTAATAGCAGCCCTCTGGGCTCCTCTGACAGCCCTAGCATCTGGCTGTTCAAACTGTGCAGCCACGCGCTCTGCCTCAGTGCTCCATACCTGAGCAAACATTTCACTCTTAGATTCACACAGATTATGCAAAGTACAGCACACGGCTATGACCATGGGAATATTATCCTCGCTAAGGTCTAGCCTGCCATTGAGACACCTCCAGCGAGCTTTTAAATAGCCAAAAGCACATTGAACTACCATGCGGCACTTGCTCAGGCTGTTGTTAAAATGCTCCTTGCTGCTGTCCAGGTGCCCTGTGTAAGGTTTCATGATCCAGGGCTCTAAGGGGTAAGCCAGGTCTCCCAGGATTACTGTGAACATTTCTACACCCCCACTGTGATCTTGTGGTCTGGAAAGAAAGTCCCTGCCTGCAGCTTTCTGAACAGCCACTGTTCCTGAAGATGTGTGCGTCATGCACCTTTCCAGACCAGCCTGCATTGATGTTCGTGAAACATGCCCGGTGATCCACAAGTGCCTGCAACACCATGGAGAAGTATCCCTTCCTATTGATGTATTCTGAGGCAAGGTGGTCTGGCGCTAAAATTGGAATGTGTGTACCATCAATCACCCCACCACAATTAGGGAAACCCATCTCTGCAAAGCCATCCACTATTTCATGCTCATTTCCCAGAGTCTCGGTCCTCTGCAGCAGGCTGCGATATAGTCCCCTGCACACTTGGAGTAAAAAAGCCCCAACAGTAGACTTCTCCACTCCAAATTATTTGCAACTGACCGGTAGCAGTCTGGATTCGCCAGCTTCCACACAGCGATTGCAACACGCTTCTCTACCAAAAGGACAGCTCTCATTCTGGTGTCCTTATGCCGCAGGTCGGGGTCCAGCTAAGCACATAGCTCCATGAAGGTTGCTTTATGCATCCTAAAGTTCTGTACCCACTGGTTGTTATCCCACACCTATATGACAGTGTGATCCCATCAATCACTGCTTGTTTCCCTAACCCAAAAGTGATGGTCTAGCTTATGCAGCTGCTCTGTGAATGCCAAAAGCACTGATACATTGCTGCTGTTCATATCACACTTGGGTGCCTGCTATTCATCCTCTGTCAGTAACTTTGAGAATAACTCTACTGCCATGTGCAATGCCCTCATGACTGTTAACAGCGCATAGGAGAGACGTGTGGGATCCATCCTCTTCCACTGCAAATGCTGGTGCGCACTTCAAAGACTGACATTTGGAAAAACGGCATGAAAGGAAAGCCAGAATGGCATGAAAAGAAGCCAGAAACCATTGGAGGGCTGGGACGCAAAACGGTGCATAACGAGACATTTTGAATGTCCGAGGATGTGCCGTGTTCTGTTTCCACCTTCCCACAACACCTAGTGACTGATGGTGTTGCCAGGTACTGTGGGATAAATACCCACAGTGCATTGCTCACACTGTTGACAATGGTGCCCCAAACGTGGACACAATCTGTTGACAGAGGGAGCAAATGTAGACTTGCTTTGGCGACCTTGCTTCTGTAGTTTTTTTTGTGTTGAGATTAGTTTCATTGACAAAACTTATCAATGTAGACAAGCCCAAAGGAACAAAGCTGAGGGAAAGGCAAGGGCTGAGTCAAGACTGAGACAGAGGAATCTACTCTGTAAAGAGAAATAACTGGAACTCTAAGCTACAGAAACTCTGCACTTGCCTGAAACAGCATTTAGGGTGAGAAATTACTTCTTGAAACCAGTCTCTTTAAGATCTTAAGCTTAGTTTGCATATTTTGTTTTATGTGCCTAATAATCTGCCTTATTCTGTTTGCTATCCCTTATAATCACTTAAAATCTGCCTTCTATAGTTAATAAACTTGTTTTCATTATTAAACCCAGTTTGTGCAATTTCTAACGGGGGACGAGGACGCAAGAAGTTGTGCATATCTCTCTCCACATTGAAGGAGAGGGCAAATTGTTATGAGCTTGCAAAGTACAGATCTTTCTATGCAGCACAAGACAGTATTATCTGGGGTTTACCTCTCCATAATGGGTGTCCACATGAGTGCTGGGTGAATCTTCTCACACAACTCTGACTGCAGTCTGTGTCTGCAGCTGGGTGTGGTCTTACCGTGCTGTGTGCTGGAAAGGAGCTTGAGAGCCTAGCACAGCAACCCAGTGCAAGAGAACCCCAGTCTGGCAGGGCCAGGGGGCTGAGTGGGACCCCAGCAGATCAGGTGGCATCCTGGATTGGGGGTGGGGTGCGACCTAACCTGTCACAGGCATGTTCACACATATGTTTGAACAAGGTTTTAACTCAATCCATAACAAGTTTTCACACAGCTCATAATGGTATTAACAACTCAGTTTTACAAATAGAGAAATTGAGGCACAGGAAGGATAAAGGACTTGCCCAAAGCCCCAGTGTAGCAAAGCACCCTTAAGCATGTGCTTAACTTTAAGTATAAATAGTCCCATTTAAGTCAGTGGGATTGCTCACATGCTTAAGTGCTTTGCTGTATTAGGCAAGGCTTTGGAGCTGTGCTCTGGCTCCGCTCCAGCTCCCGGCAAAAACCTGCACTGCTCCAGAGCTGCTCCACGCTCCAGCTCCAGGCTCTGCTCCAAAGCCCTGGTATCAGGGTTCAAGTAAACATCGTAAGGGCATGTCTACTCTATAAATGTATGTTGACCTATGTTAGGTCAACTTACAGGCACTGCAGTAATTACTGTGGTTGTTCATGTCCACACTGCCCTTCAGCTGTTGGTGGTGCCTGGACAACCTTAAGGGTGAGCCACCCAGGTGGCTGCTCAGGGGCGCCAGGATCAAGGGGCCGCCGTGTGAAAGCACAGAGGTGCACACTGCCGGTGTAGAGTCAGACACTGCTCCTGGCTGGTGGGTCCCTGCTTCCTCTTAGCAGAGCAACATGATGGGGGGAGACAGTGGTGATGAATAGATGCTGCTCCCCCTCAACATTTCTCTGTGTCCCCCTAAGGGGCTGTAAGGAGGAGAGCAAGGAATGCCACTGCTTCCTGTGTCCAGATCACTTTCCCCACCTGGGCTGTGCTGTGCTGTAAGGCATCAGGAGCTGCTGCTCTCCTGCCCACCCCTTATGCAGGCCAGGTGCGGAAAGTGGACCTGGATGCAGGGAACCCTAACATCATTCCCCTCCCACAGTCCCCTAGAGGGGTGAGGTGGAGCAGTGTTCTTGGGGGGGGAGGGTTAGGGGGAACAAGCAGCAAAGCCAGCTGCTCTGTGCATTCAGATCAGTTTCCCCATATGGGTGCAGCAGGGTGGGTGCTGGGTTTAGGGGCACAGGAATGGGGTGCTGGGGTTTGGGGTAAAGGGGGCACAGTGCAAGACTTAGAGGTGCTGGAGGAGCATGGGGTTGGGCCACAGGAGGGAGGGGTAGGGGTTGGGGAAAAGGGGGCACTGTGCAGGGGTTAGGGACGAACAGAGGATGGGGAGCACTTTGGGGTCGGGGCAATGGGGATGGGACGCCACATCCATGGGGGCCAGAGATGCCAAAAATACAAGTTTGCCCTAAGACTGGCCCTGTGCATCCTCACGAGAGGTACTTCCACCAACTTAAGAGGGGCAGTGTATGTGGGTGCCTTCAGACACAGATCTCCACTGGTAGCTTGGCTGGATCTTCCCTCAGCTTCTTGCTCCAGGCTGGGAATGGTGCAGCTGCATTGGGCTTCTCAGCTGTCCCCTTCCTGCTGGGAATATGGGGCAGCTGACTGGACTCTGGGCGCGGAGCTCCCCATCAGGTGCAGCCATGCTCCCAGTGGGGAGCGGGGGAACCAAGAGCTGGGGTTAGGGGGAAGCCCGGCTCCGGGCAGGGAGATTCATATCTGTTGTCTGGTTGACTGTCCTGTTGTCAGAGGAGAAGGAGGAGGTGAGAAGCCCAGTGCAACTGCCCGTTCCTGGCAGAGAGCATGGTGTGGAGCACCTGAGGGGACAGCCGGGCTCCTTGTGGGGAAATCTGTGCCCAGAGTCTGATTGGCTGCTGTGCTTCTCGTGGGAAGCTGAGACCCAGGATCTGAGGGTGGGGGGCAGCAGTCCTGGCTTCTCCGCTCCCTGAGCAGGGAGTGGGGAGCCAGGTGGGTTCAGCCCAGCTGGGAGCGGGGAACCAGGGGAAGCCAGGCTCTAGCTGCTTGCTTTCTTGTCAATTTCACAGCTCCAGCATGGACAGGGCTGGATTAATCTTTTGTGGGCCTGGTGCCAAATGTATTTGTGGGCCACCATGGGGGCAATGGAGCATGGTGCGGGGGAGTCGGTCCCTGGAGTGAGGGGCTGGCCAGGGGCATGGCATGGCGGGGGTGGCCTTGCTCTGCCCATCCCAGTGTGAGGGCACTATTTACAAACTGACAGTTGCCAGATGCAAAATGGCCCACCCGGCTCTGCGCTGCCAGCAGGCCCCTTCCCCTCGGGGGTGTGTCCATGACACGTCACCCAGACCTCCCCGCCCAACACCGGAACACCCCCCCGCAATTCCCTATGGCTAGAGCTCCCTCAGACCTGCTGTGCTCAGTGCCCTGCCACAAATGCACAGCGCCTGGCACAACACCATGCCTGGTCTGCGCCCCCCTGACCACAGCCCTACCACAACTGCCCAGCACCCCACACAGAACCCCCAACATACAGAGATCTTCCCTGCCCCCTCACAGCCAAGCCCCCCTCTCACCTCAGGCCCTCCAGAGACTCACACCCCCATGCCTTGCCTCCTGGCCGCACTCACAGGGAGGTGACTGTGTCTGCCAGGCTGAGCCACCCGTGCAGCCAGGGCTGGCCCCAGGGTGGGGAATCACTCTGGCTCCTCGGAAGTGGCACAACAAGCCAGGCCAGGGTCTGCCCCAGCAAGGCTTCCTCAGAACCCACTTGCCTGGAGAGGCTCAGCCAAGTCCCACCCTCCGCAATCTGAGACCAGCCAGTCTTCTGCACCAGTCCCAGGGGACTCAGCTCCAGGAATACAGGTGGGGCCCCACAGATTGTGGGAAGCAGAGATGCACTGGGGTCCAGCCAGGAGGCAGAGAGAAGAAGGCAGGTAAGGCCAGAGGATGGACAGGCCAAGAGGAGCAAGTTGTGGGTCGGGGGAAGTGGGGAGCCAGCAGCCTGGTGGGATCTCAGGGCACAGTGCAAGCAGAGCAGGCCAGGGCTCATTCTGAATAGGGGCCCAGTTCCATGTAAACCTGGTACTGAGCATGGAGCGCTGAAATTGAGAAGACAGCCAACAGCAGATACAAGTAAGGCAGTGTCCACACAAACACTGGCTCACTTTAACTACATCAACATAAGTGCTATGCCTCTAGTAGAACTGGAATTATGTCAGTGTAATAGGGCACTTACATTGACCAGACAAAGCTGTAGTGTGGACACTGACGTAATTAGGTTGAAGTAAGCTGTTAATCTAATGCTGTAGTGTAGCTCAGGCCTTAATCAGTGACAGAGCCAAGTATACACCCCAGAAGTCCTGGTTCCCAATCCTATATGTTAACATCCTGGTTCATATTTCTTCTGAAGATGGAAAACTCTTTAACTGAATGCAGATTCATTGCAACCCTGTCAGTGTTTTCTAAATTCATTTTAAAATTGTGAATTTAGGTATAACAATTTTTTCATTTCTTAAATGTTTTAACTTCCAGAGGAGTTAATGATGACAAAACAATTGTCAAAACAATGATGTCAGATACATGCTCAGTGTCTGTCATATCTTTGCCCTGTTGTGATCTGGCTGAATCACAGCCATGAGTCCACACAAGAAAATTGTAACAAACTTGTTCTAAGTAATTTACGAAGTTTACTTTGTCCATGAAATCATCTTCTTATGTTGACAGGGTGTAAGTATCGGCCTGAGCCTGACTCAAATCATCTTTTGTGGGAGGAAAATTATTGGTCAGTTTGTGGTGGAACATTTTTAATTCCAAGGTCTCAGTCTATGTACTGTAAAGCCGGGATATAGTAAAGAGGGGATCCCCTGGCTGGAACCTGCGTAGTTATATTTTATCCGACTTGAAACGGGACACTGAAATTAATCTACGCGATGGCACAGCTTAAAACCATTTAAAAATTGCAGCTAGTGCAGAATGCAGCTACCTGCTTATTAAATGGGATTTCATGTGGGAGCCCCGTTACCCCATGAGCGTCACTCTGGCCCTGAATGTGCTTCTGGCTGAGCGCTGAGCTCAGAGTCCATGCATCTCCGTGCAGACGGGGCCAGTGCTTCTATATTGTGTGATGCCAACTCTTCCCAACCTAGCGCTAAAAATTTCCCAAATCTGGTGAAAATTTCCCAGATAAGGTTTTTTACAGTGCTTCTATATCCTGGGGGATTTCCTCAAATCTGGGAATTTGTGAGTAAAATGTTTTGAATGAAATTTCCCAAGTTGAAACACTTTACTCACAGATTCCCAGGTTCTGGGACATTTCCCAGGATGCAGAAGCACTGGCACGCGGCCCGCTCCCCGCGGAAGGATACGGCTCAGGGCCGCACGCGGTGACGGCGGATTGTCGAAAACTCATTCGGGCCCCGCCCCTAGCGACTGAGGCAGGCGGATCCTTGCGCCGCGGCTGGTGTTTCCAGGGGAGCCTGTGTCGGCGCGCGCTTGGGGAGGCCGCAGGCAGCAGCCGCCTCTGGGCCATGGCCGCGCGCTGGGCGACCCGCAACCTGCGGAGCCAACACGCCCGTGAGTGACCCCGACCCTGCGCTGGGGTGGGGGCAGGGCCCGGCCCGTCGCTGACTGTGGGGGGTTGGGCGCAGTTGTGTGCTGTTTGCATACAGCAGCGTGGTCGGTGCGAACACCGGCTTCCTTCTCGCTGCTGACCTCAGTCCGGGCTCAGGCTTTGTCCGCACCTACAGTGCTGCAGCCGTGTCCCCGCAGCACTTCAGCGGAGGGCAAATCTGCAGCTACAACCGTGCAGCACTTTAATGAAGATGCTCTGCACCAGAGGGGGGCAAACTGCGGCCCACGGGACCCTGGCCCGGGAGGTGACACCCGGCCCCTCCCCGCTGTTCCCCTCCCCCGCGGCCTCGGCTCGGCCCGCCGCCAGCACAGCTGCAGGGCCGACGCTCGACCCGGTGCTCTGCTGCACGGTGGCGTGTCTGGCTCGGTGGGCTGGATAGAGGACAGGGGGCGGGAGTGTGGATAGGGGTCGGGGAGGTCAGGGAGAAGGGGTGGTTGGATGGGGGCAGGGGTCCCGGGACCATCAGGAATGAGAGGAGGGGTTGGATGGGGTGGCGGCGGGGGGGGGGCAGTCAGGGGTGGGGCTTCCTGGGATGGACAGGGAGCTGGGGGTGGTGGATGGGGCAGGGGTCCTGGAGAGGGAGCGTCAGGGCAAGGAGCGGGTTGCGGGAGATCCAGGGCCGGGCCACACCTGGCTGCTTGGGGAGGCGCAGCCTCCTCTAAGTGGTCCTCCATACAATTTCCAAAATCTGATGCGGCCCTCAGGCCACGGAGTTTGCCCGCCCCTGCTCTACCCCAGCAGGAGAGAGCTCTTCCCTGGCATAGTTAATCCACCTACCTGAGCTCTCTAAGGCCTGGTCCACACTACAGCGTTAAATCGATTTAAACAGCATTAAATCGATTTAACCCTGTAACCGTCCACACTACAAGGCACTTTAAATCGATTTTAAGGGCTCTTAAAATTGATTTCTGTACTCCTCCCCAACGAGAGGAGTAACCCTAAAATCGATATTACTATATCGATTTAGGGTTAGTGTGGATGGAAATTGAAGTTATTGGTCTCATTCTTTTACTGAGCTACCCAGAGTGCACCGCTCCGGAAATCGATGGTAGCCTAGGACCGTGGACGCACACCACCGAATTAATGTGCCCTAGTGTGGACGCGTAAAATCGATTTTATAAAACCAGTTTTATAAAACCGGTTTTAATAATTTCGATTTTATGCTGTAGTGTAGACGTGGCCTAAGTGTGTGTGTGTGTTAGGTTGGTATGACTACATTGCTCAGGCATATAGATTTTTCACATCCCTGAGCGGTGTAGTTAAAGCGATATAGGTCTGTAATGTAGTGACCATAGAGGCTACCTATGCTGGAGCTGTGAAATTGACCAGAAAGCCAGATCCTGGCTCTCCAGCCGGGCTTCTCAGCTCGCTGCTGGGATTGGAGCAGCTGCACTGGGTTTCTTGGCTTCCCGCTTGCCACCGGGAATGGAGTAGCTGACCACACACGAGGCACAAATCTCCCTGCCGGGAGCTTGGTCCCCCGCCACCCCCTGCCCTTGTTGCTGTAGTTAATCCACCCCCCCCCCCCCACCCAAGAAGCAGTATCTAGTTTGACCAAAGAATTCTTGTGCTGACCTAGCACAGTCTGCACTGGGGGTTAGGTCAGTGTAATTACATCTCTCACCGGTGTGGCTTTTTCACACCCCCGAGAGATGTAGGTATACCAACGTATATTTCTAGTGTGGACCAGGCCTCAGTTATAAGTCAGTGGTTTATCTGTCTAGGCACAATTTATGACTTTGGAAGCAGCTCTTGTATTGTGCAGGTTTCTTTTTTAATATTCTCTCCCCCTCCACACACCTAATTTTCGAAATGTTTTGTTTGGTTGTGCATCACCAGCGATCCATGGATCTTTTCCTCGTGGGCTACAGAATGTGAAACACTTTGGAAACCACATGGGGGGTGTGTGTGTGTGTGCGCACGTGCTCATGGTTTGCAGACTCACTTGTATAAATAATAAAATTTACATTTTAAAATAAAATGAGAGGTTTGCAAAATTCAGTTATGTGGGCAAAATAAACTTTTTTAAATAGACAAGAAAAATATTATGGTAAAGGCTGAGATGTCGGTAAATTTTTTATAACTTATTCTATTTGGACTTAGCTAATGTATTTGTTCTGAGGTGCTTATCATTTATAATCATTGAGTTAAAAATGGCTCTGGATAAATATGGACAATTTTTGTAGTTATTCATGCTAAGGTATTGGTAATCAAATCTCAGACTTCAGGATGTAAGACTATTGTTGTAGGAGTCAGAAGGGAATGTTTCCTCTTGGGTACCATTGCATAGTTAAACTAATTATGCCTGGATTTTTGTGTTTCTTTTAAAGCATCAGGTTATTCTTCTGTAGCTGGGGGCAGTGTACGGGACATGATGCAGCAAGGATTTTCCATACAGGATCAGAACGCAAGTTCTTATGGGAGAGAATTATCCCACAATTCCTCTTATGTATTCATGAGGAGAAAGTAGAGGGATACAGATGCTATCATGGCTTGTAATAAAGTCAAATGCTGAGTCTGAAAGATTACAGCTAAGATATTAGGTTTGTGCTGAGCCTTTCTATTTAAAGTTAACGTATTATTTAACTTTTGAATATTTAGGGTCTGGTTTTTGCATAAGGAGTGATTATTACAAATGTTAAGTGTGAACTGGAAGTTAGTGCCATTGCAATATGGATACAGTTATATTATAATTAAAGGTTGAGTTAGTGGTTCTTTTTTTCTGCTCATTGAAGATGCTAGTTAGTCTATTTATATCTGTTTGTGAAATATCTTGAGAAGCTGTATGTTACTTAGTTAGATCACTTCTTTTTCCAGGGTTTATTTCAACAGCTCCTGCTTCTCGACTGTCAACGGCTGAGATTGTTCAGATGCGCAATGAACTCTTCACTAAGGAGAAAGAGAGACAGTTGTCTTTGTATCCACGAATTGAGAAGATTGAAGTAAAATATGTTGGCAAATCTCATCCTGGCACTTCATTTGTTATGAACAAAGCCTTGTCTACTCCATACAATTGTGCCATGCGTAAGTAAATGGAATCACAAACTGTTTGTTCCATTGTGTAACAAAATCACTTTGCTGATAAATGTATTTACCGTCCAAACTGGCACATACTACTATCATGGTCATTACAAAGACAAACATAGTGGTCCAGGTAATAATACAAACATAGCATTTCAGTTTGGCATGTATAAAATACAGATAGTGGGATTTAAAAGTTAATTTCTGTGGATTCTGATAGCATTCCCACACACAGGTTTTTCAAGCAATGATACTTCCATTTTGGTATAATAAGTGTAGAATTGTAAATTTAGCTATCTTAGAGGGATGTTGATAACTGCCTTGAATTCTTTCACTTCTTTTTTAGACTTAAGTGAATGGCATTGTAAGAAATCAGTATTGGCACTTGTGGATGGAGAGCTTTGGGACATGTATCGGCCTTTGACCAAATCATGTGAAATTCAGTTTCTTACCTTCAAAGACGAAAATCCAGAGGAAGTGAACAAGGTAGATCAGCATCTTATTTCTTTATGCAATTTTTCCTCTCTTATGGCCTGATTCAACTCCCATGGAAGTTTTTTCTATTGGCTTCAATGAGTAGGTTAGGGCCTTAGGTAGTAGTTTGAATGAAATTCTAGCTCTATTGGTTACATGAGAAAATGTAAGTTGTTAAAATCACACATTTCTTGTTGGCTTCATCTCTACTGCTGTTTGGACAGTCCAGTATCTCCACCAATTTTTGCACATATATATGAAAGCAAAATCTTAGTGTGCACTTTAGAGAAATCAAGAGTTGTATTAATGCAGGAAAATAATTAAGATATAAGAAACCTTTTCCTTCAAGCTCCATATGAACAAGATAGACACTGCAGTAGCTGGTAATAACCCTGTTGAGAAGCTTTACTGAAAGTATGGTAGGATGCATAAAATAAGTTTTTAGTCTAAATTTCTGTAACAACTAAAAATTTATAGCCTAAACATTGTAAGTTTAGTCTGCTAATAACCCTACACTAAAGATTGTTCATTATATAGAGGAAAAAAGGGTCTACAACCAGTTCCAGACAGGGAGAGGAGAAGTAGAAGTAGCTGTAGCTGTATTTGTAGTATGTCTTTAGTCCCTTAACACTGGCTCCAATATAGTAGAGTTGATTTGTCACTACATGTAAGTATCTATTGTTTTCACCAAATATATTTGTTTATAAAATTGATCCATCAGTTCTAAAATCCTAGTTTGTAATGTAGGAATGTTTTTTGTCACATATTATTGTAGTAGCGCCTAGGAGTCCAGTCGTTGATCAGAACTCCACTGTACAAACACAGAATAAAAAGAGTCTGCCCCAAATTGCTTATAATCTAAGTATAGAACATGAGACCACATGTGGAAACAGAAGAATATTGTAGGATTGGGAGTCGGAACTGCCTAGTTCTGTTCCTGACTGTGTGGTCTTTTCCAAGTCACTTAAACTCTGTCTTTCCGTTAACTCATATGTAATGGTACTTACTACATACCTTTCAAAGATGATGTGAGGAATATTACTTAATATTAATATTACTTAAGAATAATAATACTTTACATTTCTAGTCAGTGATGTTAACTTCAGTAAAAAATCATTTTGGCTGAAGAGTGCATAAGTAGGGTTATCGTTCCCTAAACTTTAAAACAGGGTTGCATTAGAAGAAATAAGTGGTAGTCTCCTAAACTCCACCTCACAACTCAAGTTCCACTCCATCTACTGCCTTGAAGTCTGTGGGCATGAATAATATAGGTAATAATATTGATGCTTAAACTGTCAGTTCAGGCATCAGAGCTGTTGTTTCAGGTTGTCTGAAGACTCAAGTTGACACTTGATTAGTAGATGTTACATTAGTTTACATCTGGTTCACATTTTGAAGTTTATCTTCACATCCATAAAGGGTTATTATCTTAATTATTTCTCAATGAAAATTTAGATTCTGGACCACAAAATGCAGTCATTGGGGCAAAGGACTAGCTTGCGGAATCACTATGTACTGTTCCAGTTCGACCCCTTCCTTGAAATATTGTAAACTTCAGAATTTACACTAGGCTTGAAGATATAGATACGCAGTATCTAATACTTCCTATCCTCACCTTCAAGGTCCTCTATAATCTCACCTTGCTACACCTCTCTTTTCATTTGCTGTTAATTCTTCTCTCACTTGATATACTGCTTGCATCCCTCCCTCCTTGCCTCTTCCTTTATCTCCTTCTCATGCTCTCTTCATTCTCTTTCGTGCTGCCTCCTGCAACTTCAGCAGTCTGCAAGAATACTCTCTTCATCCTCTTTCAGATCCCTCCCTTGAAATACCTTTTTTCAGGAAATCTTTTATACCTTGTTTTCTCACCTATAATTTTCCTGCACCTTTCTCTACCTGATCAGTTGACCTGTCTCTTAGAACCCGCTCCTGCAGTTAAATCTACATGGGTGGACTGTTGATTCAAAGCTTCTCCAGGAAGGGTGCACCTGGTGATCAGTTTTATAAATCTTATGTTTGTAGCACTATATAAATAATTGATAAAATATGCCCATTGTATTAAAATACTAATGCACAATGGAAACTAACAAATTTATGAGGAATTCCGTTTTAAAGGAAGATTCACTGTTTGAATCAATAGCTGAAATGGTCTGACATGAATTGGCAACTTCAGTATAGTAAATTTGTTTGAAATGCTCTTTATTACAGGCCTATTGGCGTTCCTGTGCCATGATCATGGCATGTGTGTTAAAGCAGGCTTTCAAAGATGAATACTCAGTCAGCCTGATTAGGGCTCCAGAAGTGCCAGGTAATATAAATGTTTTATTGTTGATAAGCTTGCATAGACCCAGTTCAGGTACATGTCTCAGAATTAGTATTACAGCACATTTAGGGGCTCTCTTTCCTACTGATGAGGGGTTTATTATTCTTCCATTTCTAAAATGTGTCACTGTAATGTCTGGGTGCTTTAGACATTCATTTTATGTCCTAGGAATATGTACACAGGGAGTACAGCCCAGTTGTACCTTCTCTCTTCCCCTCTCGATCATCATTTCAGTGGTCAGACATCAAGTGATGTTGGAGTGACTTCACTAATGTGTTTGTAATAATTGGGATTTCAGAATTGCTCATCTGAACACTTGAAATCCCACCCAGAATGCCTGCATGAAGAAGTGGTCTTGCACCATGTCCTGAAGGTGGCAAGACTGATGCAGCCTAACTTCTGCTGGCAGCAAATTTTACAATCTTGGACCTTCCATTAAGGATACAGTGACCCAGATCAGTATGAGGTGTAGTCTTGCCTCTTTCATTTGAAGTGTCTTTGCTGATCACAGCTGCTTTGTCACAGTGCAGAAATAGAGGTGATCTCTGATGTAACTGGGGCCAAGCCCATTTAGGGCTTTTAAGATGAGGAACAGGATCTTAAATTATACCTTGTATGGTAAGCTAAAGTGTCGGATATAATGCACTGAAGTTTGTTTGAAATTTCTTTTAATATTGTTTACTCATGTTAATGGCCAGAGGGCTTGCTAGAAAACTAGCAAGTTATACTGGGGATCTATTGCAATAGTTAAGCATGATAGCAAAGAGCATTGACTATTTCTGCTAATCTCTAGTCCAGGGCTCAGCAACCTCTGGCACGCGGCTCGCCAGGGAAAGCCTCTAGCGGGTCGGGCCGGTTTGTTTACCTGCTGTGTCGGAAGGTTTGACCGATCGTGGCTCCCAATGGCCACAGTTTGCCGTCCCAGGCCAATGGGGGAGGTGGGAAGCCGCAGCCAGCACATCCCTGGCCCGCGCCGCTTCCTTCTGCCCCCATTGGCCTGGGATGGCAAACCGCGGCTAGTGGGAGCCGCAGTCAGCTGAACCTGCAGAGGCAGCAGGTAAACAAATAGACCTAGCCCGCCAGGGTGCTTACTCTGGCGAGCCGTGTGCCAGAGGTTGCCGACCTGAATTTTTTTAGGATTTTAAATTGACAGAAGCAAAAGGTTTTCCCTGCTGTCTGAATATATTTAACAATAAATATAAAGAGAGCATTTCATCCTTGGGCTACTTAAGCGAAGCCTGAAACTGGCTGGCTATCTGGCAGTATGTCAAAGTGCACTCTGGAAATTTTAGAGTGCCATAGCAGGGTCCACACAGTGACTTCGTGTGTGGCAGATTAGTGCGCAGTACAGTTGCACTTTGGCTTGTTATGCACGAAGTCTTCATGTGGACAAGCCCTAGGTGTTTGATATATGTGAAGCTGGTAGGCTGACCATCAGGTTTGACATACCATCCCATGACTCCAAATGGCTTTTAGTTAGAGAGGCCAAGGACTGAATGAATGTGCATGGAGACCATGCTGTCTCCTCCTACCTCAGTATGTTGTCAGAGTTTGAAATTATGTTGCTGCTGCCTGTGTTACCTCCTCTTCAGATAAATAAATGACTTAAGTCTTATATTCTGTGTGTCTGGCACCTTTGAACAAAATACAATCCTCTGTAAAAATGAAAAGTGCAGAAATACTCCAGAGAGGAGGAGGGTCTATCATACTTATCCAGAAAAAAACTCTTTGAGTGGGTACAGACTGCCATACTCTTATAAAAATTGTAAATACTCTGAACATATTTTTGGGGTGAATATTTAAGAGACAAACAATCTGTCATTTGACTTTATAAAACCCAAACTGTCCCGCTGTGATTGTAATCCACAGATTTCAACTTGTGATCCTTGCTATATTTCTATAACAGAAACAGCCTTATTTGGCCCTTATTTATTCACACTAATAATGCTTTTGTAAGACGGTTGAGGCCATGAAATAAAATATATACTTTGTTACAAATAACAGCATTTTCTCTGGCTCTGCAGTGATCTCTGGAGCTTTCTGTTATGATGTTGTTTTGGACAGTAGGCTTGATGGCTGGAAACCAACAGAAGTAAGTACAGTTTGTCTTCTGAAAAGTAATTATTGTCATTTACGCCTCCTTTATTTGGGTGACCTTTCTTTTTTTTAAAATGGGAACAGTCTTGCTTTACTGTGGCAACAGTTTAGAGACCCCTCTTACCTGATTACCCCGGGCATACCTCTGCCCCCATGTGGAGCCCCATTAAATTAAAGATAGCTGTAGCTAGCAGAGTTTTTCTCCCAGTATGGAGAAGGTGATATATGCTTACTCAGAAATATTATGAGTGTATTAAATTGTAATTTTCTTAATAGTTTGCACTTACATGTTATGTCTAAGCAGAGGGCCCAAAGCTGTTTAGACTTTTAATCAAGCCTCATGACTTCCAGTGGGGTTAAGTGAAAACAAATCTATTTCACTGGGCAGGCGTTTCTTCTTATAATGCGTGTTCACCAGAAGAGAGGAAAAAAAGATGTATGGCTAAAGGGGCAATGTTAACAAAATACAGAATTTCACTTTAGTGCAAGCTGTAGTGTAACTTGCCCACTTTGAAAAACTTTCTAAGGAAGTTGTGAGTCATCTTCAGTTTCTCAATCCAGTAAACATTTTGATTGTTGCTAACGTCTTCTGAGTACTGAAGTTTGATTTTTTGGCTTGGGCAATCCGTTTTGTATTTATTGGTGTATCAATCATGTCCACTTTTTAAAAATTTGTTAACAAAGAGAGCACTTCGAGGTGGGATTTTGATTGATCACTGGAAAACTAGCCAGGTATTAGCCAGATTAGTGTTCAGCAGTGGCAGGATCATGTTTATGCATATAGTATGTTTGGAGGAGCTTGTTGAAGCTCTTTCAATGAATTAGAAGTCTCTCAAAAATTTGGAAATGGGAGAGCATGGGTAATAAGGAATTCCCATTTTCTTTGGGTTTGATGCAATACCGATGGAAGTCAGTGAAAACACACCCACTGATTTCAGATATGGGGGCCACTCCTAGTTAGAGTAACTGTAATGTTCTACCAGCAGTAATCATTAGCAAGTCTATTGCTGATAGATATATTTGTAAGAATTTATAGATCTACTAGGAGTATCCTTAAAAGCTTGTTGTTCACCATTTTTACTGCTTGTTACAATACGTTTTATACATACAATGTATATTGAAGAGCAGCTGAAGAACAGTGGTAATATTCTACTTTTTTGTTTTAAGGACAACTTCCGTTCTCTTACAAAAGAAGCATATAATCTAATTCACAAAGATCTGCCATTTGAAACATTGCACGTTGAAGCAAAAGTGGCATTAGAAATGTTTCAGCATAACAGGTCAGTGTTTATTTCTGATTTAAACAAAAATAGTAAAGATTGAATTGCTAAAGGAAATATAACCTTTAAAAATGTGACAATTAAAATTATGAAGGGCTAGATCCTCAGTGTAAATTAGTGTCGCTCCACTGACTTCAGTAGAGCTAAACTAATATACACTTGAGTTTTCCTGTTAAATGAATTCACTCGGTGGCACTACAGTGTATAACTGAGAGGTGTTTAAGAAATTGGAACAGTTACGAGATTTTGTATTTAGTATCAAACTAGTGAAATCTTAAAGTTCTTGAAATTCTTTCACCATATTATTAGTGGTTAGATTCCTCACATGTTTATTCGTTTAAGTTTTGTTCTATACAGTCAATCTCTATATTGAGATATTCAAATGCAACAAGTGAATCCAGGAAGTTATCTTCTAAATACCATTATATTTTACTATCAGCGTTGGTTAACAGGTGACTGGCTAAGCTTGGCGCTCCACCCAACTATCTATCTAGGAGGCAGTAATATCTAATAGATGGGTAAGCCCCTTCATTTTCAGTTTAAACTGATTTTTATTAAAAAAAAAAATTGCAGATTTTACAAAAAGGGTTATTTGTTTTTTCTGACTTTCACCCTACTATTGTATCATTCAAATCTATAAAAATAACTTGTTTTATTAGGAAAATACAATACACTGCATGAGATATATGTATTATGATAATACATTAGTCTATGTGTATATGTAAAGCTGCCTGTTGAAGTAAGGCTATGTACTAGGCTAGAAAATGCACACAATAAACAGGCATGCACACAAGCACCAAAGTGCGTGCACATCTGAACGTACTGATGAATCTCACATCTACCATGTACACATTTCAAGCTGTTAGCAGATGCTGTTTAAAGATCTGACACATGATAATGAGAGGAGAACAAAAATATATGGGTCAGAATACATTTTAAAACACAAGGATATATTAAAGTTTTTTTTAAAGGAGAAAAGGATGAAGTTGAGGGTATGCTCTCAAATGGTGTGGCTAAATTATTAAATGTAAATATTTATAGGCTAATAGTTCTAAGTCTACAACAGTAAAAAGCAACAATGAGTCCTGTGGCACCTTAAAGACTAACAGATGTATTGAAGCATAAGCTTTCGTGGGTGACTGCCCACTGTGTCAAGCTTATGCTCCAATACATCTGTTAGTCTTTAAGGTGCCACAGGACTCATTGTTGCTTTTTACAGATCCAGACTAACACGACTACGCCTCTGATACTTGATAGTAAACTGTTTATTCAAATGAAAAGTTTTATTTGGGGATTAGAGAGATATTGTTTTTTTATATTCAGAGGTGGCCTTGTGTTTTGAGTTCTGTTTTAGTTCTGTAGCAAACCACATTGAATTTCATTATTGAAAGCATTAATCTACTGAATACTTTTTTCCCTGTCTTGCTGTCCTCCAAAATAAATGCTGATATTTACCCAGAAAAAATATTAGTTTTTTTCACTGATCTTCACCTGTTTCTGTTGTTGTGATTAAATACTGATCAATTCCTGTGAAAAATAAAATAAAAACCAAAACCGAGGTGCCCTATAAATAGGGTGCTGACCAGGACCTGGGATTTATCCCTGGCTTGGCCATGATCTACTTTGTGATCTCAGACAAGTTGCTTTACCTCTCTGCACCTTTTTATCTCCTCCCCTTAGTTCTGGGGCAAAAAATAGTGGATACTAAGAGACTTTTTAATCAAGTGAAGAAAGGCATAACAGCTGGTGGCTGGAAGTTAAAGCTGGACAAATTCAAATTAGAAACCAGACACACATTTTTACAGTGAGGGTGTTTAATCATTGGAACAAACTACTGAAGGAAGCGGTGGATTCTTTCTCTCTTGATGTCTTCAAATCAAGGCTGGATGCCTTTTTGGAAATTATGCTTTAGCTAAATACAAGTTAATGGGCTTATTACAAGGTAACTGGGTATAATTCTGTGGCCTTTGTTGCACAGGAGGTCAAACCAGATGGTCCCTTCTGGCATTTAGGGACCTTTGTGTCTAGAAAGGCTTATTTTTATTGAAATGTTCTTTCCACAAAATAAAATGAATGTAACTGCTTTGAGGTGGATTGGTTCATTCATGACATACATACACCACTACCTCGATAGAACACAGTCCTCAGGAGCCAAAAAATCTTACTGCGTTATTGGTGAAACTGCATTATATCGAACTTGCTTTGATCCACTGGAGTGCGCAGCCCTCCCCCCCCCCCCCCCCGCGAGCACTGCTTATTCATGTTATATTGGGTCGCGTTATATCGAGGTAGAGGTGTACTTTTTGTGAGATGTCAAAAAGTCCTTGAAATATGAAAGGTAAGGGTTTAAAATGGTTTCTAATCTTATGAATATTGAGTACAATTATTAAAAAAGCTTCTTTGATGCTTAGCTCAAGGATTTTTCTCATTATTTTTCCCATATTAACTTAATAGTGGAATTAAGGATTAGGTTTCTAATGACTTCAGTGGGCTTCTTCCTCAGACCCTTATAGATTATAAAAATAATATGCAGCAACTTGATTGTTTTTGCTTCTTCATATATGTAACTATATATCTGACAAATTTAAGTGTGCTGTTTTTTTTTCTTTCAAGGTACAAAATGGATTCAATAGAACGGAAAGCATCGCAAAATCCTGAAGGCATAGTGAAGTTACATAGGTGAGTAAAACTTGAATTTTATTCTGTAATGATTCACAATGGTCCAGTTACTTTGCAAAATTATATGCATCTGAAAGAAAGATAAGTGACTTTTGATGTATTTTAATTAAACTTTGCTTTCTGGGTTAGCTGCATTCTAATCTATATAGGTTCTTCCACAGCACCATTATTATTGTATTTAACTCTTGATGGGACTCATTAAATTTTTCAGAAAGCTTTTAAGACAGTGGGCTTCCTTCCCCTGCCTCCCATCTCTTGATGGTAAACACTGAAAAAAACCTGTCACTTTAAAAGCTTTGTATGAAGGTTCTAAATTAAAAATTAGTCTTAACAACTTTAATGTATTAGAAGAAAAATACTTTAAAACAAAAACTAAAATTTTCATGGTAATCCTTTTTATGCCAAAATCTCATTCCTTTTCCAGTTTTGGCAAACCTTAGCACTGTTAGCATTGCGTTACTTACACTTACGTTTACACTGGGGTCAGAATGGAACTGGCTTCAGGTGTTAAAGGAAAGAAAAGCAGAAGAAAGTTGTAGGAATCTGATTGGTGAAGAGAAAAATTGCTTGAGAGGGGAAGAAATGTTTATCATAGTCCATGAGTTTTAGAAGGTTCCATTTTTGGTTTAACCTCATGCATGCTGTTCAGACCACTTGATGTTTGTGTGTTACCATGAGTGGTGGTTGTGGTCTGGAAGCTCCCTACAGAAAAATTGGCTTTGCAGAGATGGCTAGTTTTGGAATAGTGTTATTCCTGGGAAAAGTATGTTCGCTCAGGGAAGTCTGCAGAGCACAGAGTGGGGACTGAGGATAGAAGGGAAGATCTCTGAAGGAAGAGTGTGATGTGAAGGGTTTTGTTTTGTTTTTAAATTCTCCTGCATTTTGTATATTTTTCTTCCTTCCTTCCTTCCTTCATTTATGCAAGCATTGGAGTTTTCAGATATATGATAGGGGAAATCCTTCTTGAAGCAATAAATAGAATCATGTCAAAAGTTTGTGCTTTTGGGAGCAGATCCTGTATATTGTCATAATTCCATTAAATCATTGTAGCTATGACAGCTGAAGAACTGCCTTCTGGCAGTTTTAAATTACTTATTCAGGTTAGGAAAACATGCTGAACCTGAAATTTTCAAGGTGTCATGAACAGTGTGTTAAGGGTTAATGTCTCTTATACCTGTAAAGGGTTACAAGCAGGAAACTGGACACCTGACCAGAAGACCAATCAGAAGACAAGATACTTTTAAATTCGGGTGGAGGGAGTTTTGGGTGTGAGTTCTTTGTTCTTCTCTCGGAGGGTCTGAGAGAGACCAGACATTACTACAGGCTCTCTAAGTCTCTTTTCAAGAAGTAACTAAAAAACAGGCAGTTTAGGGTTTTTTTTTAATTGTTTCACTCTATTTGCAATTGTGGATTTGGCTGGTTAACTTTTATATGTGTAGTTACTGGAAATATTTTGATTTGTATTGGTACTGGTGGGAAAGTCTCTTTCTGGTGTCTGTAAGCTATAAGACCCTGTAATATTTACATCTTGAAGTTACAGAAATAATTCTTTACTTTTTCCTTTCTTTTATTAAAAGATTTCTTTTTAGAGAACCTGATTTGATTGTTTTTTCTCTGTTTCCCTTGTTTTATCCCAGGGGATTGGGATAACTCACCAGGACTGGTGGGGGAGACGGGAGGAGGGAGAGAGAGAATCTCTCTTTGTTTTCCTTGAATCTGTTTGCCTCTTTGTGGAAGGGAAGGGAGATGCTTCTCTGTATGGTGATTTAAGAGGTTAGATCAGTATCTCAGGATAGCCCAGGGAGGGAAGTTCTGGGAGGGGGAAAGTGGAGGAATAGTTTATTTCTCCTTGTTTTAAGAACCCAAGGGATCTGGGTTCTTGGGGTCCCCAGGGAAGGTTGGGGAGGTCAGAGTGCCCCAAAACACTATATTTTTGGGTGGTGGCAGCCTATCAGATCTAAGCTGGTAAATAAGTTTAGGGAAATTCATGCTAGTATCTCATTCCTGGACTCTAAGGTTCAGATTTGAGAGAGAATGCTATGACATGGTGTGCAGCGTGTGGGAAAGATAAGAATCCAAAAGCCAGTAAGATTATTAATTTGCTTCTCTGCTAGCTGGTTATAAGCAGAGGGAAAGGGTTTATTTTTTTAAACTGCAGCTAGAGAATCCTTTTTTTTTCTTGCTCCGTCTAGCTGTGCATAGGAGGGCTATTAAGGTTTAACGACGGTCGTTTGGTAAACAAAGCAGCCTTAAGTGGTCAGCAATGCACTCCAGCCAGAACACATTTGTAAATGAAAGACAGTTTCTTTTGCTTTTTAACTCTTTCGGGAGAGGCTAGGAAGTTAAAAGGACTCTGTTGCTAAGCAACCCCAGGAAGCCAACAGAGAACCTGCATTTCAGGCAGTAAACACAGAGGGCGCCTCAGCACAAGAAAACAGGAACCATGACTACCAAGGGACCTGAAACAGGAACTGGCAAGACTGGAGGCAGAGGAACAAAACAGAAACGCAGACCACAAGCGAGACATGGAGAAGAAACTACAAGAACTAGAAATAAAACAAAAAGAGATGGAGCTGAGAGAAAGGGAAGAAAAAATCAAAGAGGAAACCTACAAAAGAGAGCAAGCAGCCAAAGAGGAAACCTTCAAAAGAGAGCAAGCAGCCATAGAGGCTGCCCACAGGAGGGAGCTGGAACTCCAGAGGGAGACCCACCGGCAGGCCATGGAATTAGAACAGGCTAAGCAACAGAACACAGCCAATCCTAACAACACTTCGCCAGTTCTTGTTCCACATTCCAAGAAATTCCCCACCTTCAAGGCAGGTGATGACACTGAGGCCTTCTTAGAAAATTTTGAAAGAGCCTGCCTTGGGTACAGTGTCTCTGAAGACCAGTACATGGTAGAATTGAGGCCACTGCTCAGTGGACCCTTAGCAGAGCTGGCGGCTGAAATGCCTAAGGAGAAAATGAACGATCATAAACTTTTTCAAACCAAGGCCAGATACAGAATGGGGATAACACCTGAACATGCCCGTCAGCGGTTCAGAAACCAAAAATGGAAACCAGATGTGTCATTCCCCCGACACGCCTACCACATTGCAAAGAATTGTGAAGCCTGGATATCAGGAACAAAGGTTAACAATTTGGACAAGCTGCATCTCCTGATCCAAATGGAGCAGTTCTTAGATGGTATTCCTAAGGAAATAGAGAGGTACATCCTAGATGGGAAACCCAAAATGGTAATGGAGGCGGGGGAGATTGGAGCCAAATGGATGGAAGTGGCAGAAAAGAAAAAACCTCCTGTCAAGGGGAACGAATACCCCAGAGGGAACACCGACAATAAACCCTACAACCGAGGGCAGCCAAAGACCCCACCTTCAACCCAAGGAAAGCACAGACGCCCTATTCTTCCACCACACCAGTCTCCAGTAACCCACCTCGACCCAGTGACCAGTCAGCTGGAAGATGCTTTAAGTGTAATGAACTGGGACACATAAAGGCCAACTGCCCAAAGAACCCCAACTGAGTGCAGTTCATTACACCACTATCACACCAAAGATCCCCAGGCCCAGATGCCTCTCAAATACCCTTGGAGCGAAGGGAAATTTTGAGAGTGGGCGGAAAGAAGGTTACTGCGTGGAGAGACACGGGGGCACAAGTGTCAGCTATCCACCAATCCTTCGTCGACCCAAATTCATCAGCCCAAAGGCCCAAGTGACAATTTACCCCTTCACGTCACAAGCTGTAGACTTGCCTACAGCTGAACTGCCTGTCCAGTACAAAGGCTGGTCAGGAATGTGGACTTTTGCAGTCTATGACAATTATCCCATCCCCATGCTACTAGGGGAAGATTTGGCCAACCAGGTAAAATGAGCCAAGAGAGTGGGAATGGTTACACGTAGCCAAACCAGGCAAGCTTCCAGACCTATCCCTGTTCCGGAGCCGTCCACTGAGGCCCCGTCTGTGTTATGACACAAGGGCACTTCTTCCCCAGATTCCAAGAATGCTGAGCTGTAGTGGGATGTTTGGTTTGGAATTTGTGTGGGTTTTCTCTTTTGGTTTAGAAAGAAGTTCACTATAATTTTCTGTAGATAGACCAGAGAAAATGCCTAATTGATAATGAAAAGAAATGTTGCTATAAACGTACATTCACTGAGTTTTATTGTGCTCCATTTAGGTTTGGTGACTTCGTAGATATTAGTGAAGGCCCTCACATTCCAAGGACAAGTTTTTGCTTCCAGTATGAAGTGACAGCAGCCCATAGTCTCCAAACCAGCCAGTCTGAGTCTATACGAAGGTTTCAGGGTGTGTCTCTGCCAATTCACTTAAAGGTAAGTAATGCATTCAGTACAAATATTCTTTGCTTAGGACAGGAAGGAGTGGAAGAAGTCTTTTTACATGTCTTCAAATCCTTAGCATATGCAGTGCCAATATCTTGTCATAGTTGTGAGAATAGGGTGAGCAGATGTTCCGATTTATAGGGACAGTCCTGATTTTGGGGGCTTTTTCTTATATAGGTGCCTATTATCCGCCACCCTCTGTCCCGATTTTTTTCTTTTTTTTTTTTCTTACACTTGCTATCTGGTCACCCTAGGTGAGAAGTATGTGAGTGGAAGCCCCAGAGTGTGCTTTACTTTAGGAGTGTGAAGGCTCTGGTTTCCTGGGCACTATTTTAGACATTTAGTCAAAACTCTTTACTACAAACCAGGCTCTGTGGCATTATTTAAGCATTAGTTTGTTTTTTTTTAAATATACTTGTCTTCCAGTACAGTTATTTTAGTCATGTCACTTCTGAGGAGGTTCTATAATTATCCATCACATTTTTCTTGTTCGTGTGGTTACTGAGAATGCTATTTCCCATGGAGGAAACAAACTGTCTATTAACTCTTTTAAATGAGTAAAATTATTTCACTGCACATCATTCCAAAGTGTAAAATAAGAATTGCCATTCAGAATCAGACGACTGGTTCATCTAGTTCAGTGTTCTGTCTATAAACATCTATCAGATGATTCAGAAACAGATGCAAAAAAACTCTGTAGTGACAGTCATGGAATGTCTTGCCCATAGAGTAAAGTTCTTTCTAACCTCCATCAGTTAGCTTCTGGCTTATGCTCTGCATCATGGCCCTATCTAAATGTGGAGTGCCAAGTTTCAGTTTTAGCACCTGTCTCTTCTTTTTCACTCTCTTCCTCTTTCTAAATTGTTTATGATTTTGGGGCTACCGTTAATCTTATATTAGCCCAAATTCCTCTGCCTCAGTTGCCAGCAGAGCAGGGTAGGAACTTTTGCCCTCACTGAGAGCCAGATCAGCTTTCCATGGGCTAATCCTTTAATGTATGCAAGATCATCTGAGGGTCTCAACCTGGTGGCTTCATGGCCTTCTTTATTTTGCTGTGTATTACAGAAGCTATAACTTAGAAAATGTCTTGCTTGAAAGGGTTTTTTAAATTATTAAAATATTTAACAGTAGGGGATACCTAAAGCCTTTCAGTCACAGAATGTGTGGTGTGGTTAATGGGCAGTGTGATTTCCCCCCCCTCCCCCCCCGGTCTATTAATGTGTATAAACCCTAATGCTGGCTGACAGTTGTTGAGAAGGGTTTTTCTCTATCTCCTCTGTAATTCACCACTGCTTCCCTTTGCTGACACTGCCTGTGTAAGTGTGAATGGGAAGTCAATTTTATGAATTTGCAGAGGTGAAATTGAACAAACTAGGTTTGCCAGTTTGAGAAGTGTGAAGGCCAATATTGACATAGAATTTAATTAGGGTAACCACTTTTTATTGAGTTTAGGGAATGCTACCTTGCTAACGGGTGCTAGGTTCTTTTCAGGTCAAGTTTTACCTTGGAGCATTTCTCAGATCAGCACACTTAATCTTAACCAATCCACGGTGTATTAATTCACCCAGAATCTCACTGTATAGTCAACAGTTCATCAATCCAGTTTAGATACAGCAAATGTTCTAGGCGTGTGCTAAACACAAGAAACACGGTCTTCTAAGCGATTAATAAAGACTATTGTTGATGTCAAGCACTTATATTAGAGAACAAAACAAATTATCAAGATTTCTTATTACATGCATTTCATAATTTTCAGTTCTTTAGTGCTTCTAATACATTTGTCACACTTAAAATAATTAACCAAGGATTAAGGATGCACTTGTCTTAAGGCATTTTTGTGAATGTGGTCCCTACTGTTTGAATTGTTAAACTGTGATGGGTTGGATAACAGAAACCCCCTGGGAGCTGCCACCTGATGTGCCCAGATTACTTCTTTCCCAGACCCAGGGGTAAAACGGTGATTCTGCTTTTCCCCCAACCCTGTATCCCTCTGCCAGTAGTTTGTTGGATTGCAGTTTGTGCTTGCTCATAAGAGAGTGCATACCCAGCTAGTTCACCCACTGCATTTTCCTTTTTGTCCCACAAATACTGTTTTATGTCATCACTGCATGTATTCAGGAAGTATTCCTGACTAACCAGATCACACATCCCTTCGAAGCTTGTAATGCCTTTCCCCCGCACCCACTTATCTACCAAATCTCTCATTTCATTGGCATAAGCCACATTACTCAATCCAGATCCCCTCTTAATTTAACCCTGTAGGTTTCAGGTGTTACCTGAAACTGTTTCAAAACCAGATCCTTAAATTTACCATAGTTTGAAGCATCATCAATAGGCATCTTATTGAATATGTCCAGAGCTCTGCCAGTCAATTTTGCTATCAATGTGGGCATCTTTTGATCTTCAGGGATAGTAATTTTGCTATCAATGTAGCAATATTGCTGGATTCCTCATACTGTGGACGCAATTGCTCGCATTTATGGACTTTTGGGGAAGTGGAGCCAGCAGGTGGAGGGGTTTTGTTTCTTCAGCTCCATTACAGCCAGTTCATGCTTCTGGGCCTCCACAGTGCTCTCATGGGCAGCTTCTTCCCTGGCTGATTCTGCCTCCATAGCTCTCTTGTGGGCATCCTCCTCCCTCTCCATCAGTGTTTTACGTTCATTTTCTTTCTCTTTTGCTTCCAATCTGGCCAGCTCTAGTTTGTTAGCTGCTTCACTGGTAGTCATTTTACTGCTTTCTTCTGCTGGGCCACACCCCCTCTGCAGTTCACTGAAACTGGGATGCACTCAGCTCAGGGGATCCTTAGTTAACTGAGACTTTCACAGCACCCAGTGTTCAGCTGTTCTGGGCAATTTGCACCCTGTGCAGTTCTACCTTCTTCTGATCTTCATTCTTACTTATTTTGCTTCCTTTTCTGTCCCTACTGCCTTACCCGAAATAAGCAAATAAAATAACAAACTAGTAACCACTTTGTCTGTTCTCCAGCCACCACCATACTTAAAACTCACTTAAAATCACTGCCAGTATCTCAAAGCATTCAGCTGTGCACAGATCCTGCCGACTATGCCACTGTGATGGGAGCTGCCACCTCATGTGCCAAGACTACTTCTGTCCCTGCTTTCCCTGCCAGCTCAGGACCCCAGTACCCTGCCTTGCTGAGCCAGACACACCCGTCTGCTCCAACACAGACCCAGGGTCTGAATTACTTGCCCCAAAGCTGCAGGTTTACCTGAAAGCAGCTAACAGAAGTGTTCCTGTCTTTAACACTCAGATGCCCAACTCCCAATGGGGTCTAAACCCAAATAAATTGGTTTTACCCTGTATAAAGCTTATGCAGGGTAAACTCACGAATTGTTCGCCCTCTATAACACAGAAAGAGAGATGCACAGTTGTTTGCTCCTCCAGATATTAATACATACTCTGAGTTAATTAATAAGTAAAAAGTGATTTTATTAAATACAGAAAGTAGGATTTAAGTGGTTCTAAGTAGTAAAAGACAGAACAAAGTAAGTCATCAAGCAAAATAAAATAAAATGTGCAAATCTATGTCTAATCAAACTGAATACAGATAAGATCCTCACCAGTTCCAGAATGCTCCCTTTTAGAGACTACTCTCCTTCTAGTCTGGATCCAACAATCACTCACACCCCCTGTAGTTGCTTTCCTTTGTTCTAGTTTCTTTCAGGTATCCTGGGGGGTGGAGAGGCTCTTTCTTTAGCCAGCTGAAGACAAAATGGAGGGGTCTCCCAGGGGTTTAAATAGACTTTCTCTTGTGCTTGGAGACCCCCTCTTCACTCCCCTCTTCACTCCTTTGCAAACTCCAGCTCCAAGATGGAATTCTGGAGTCACCTGGGCAAGTCACATGTCCATGCATGAATCAGTCTTTACAGGCAGAAGCCATTGTCCCCATGGTATCTTGTATGCCTCCAGGAAGACTTCTTATGTGGAGTGGAGCATTCCAAGATGCATTGTTCCTCAAGTGTGTCCTGATCGGGTACTTAACCTTGCAAATTCCTTCCTAAAGAAGCTGACCAAATGTCTCACAAAGCTTACTTTGAAATCAGGCAAGTATGCAGCCAATATTCTTAACCTCAAGTACAAAATGATATATGTGTACAAATAGGATGAATAGATATAATAGACCATAACCTTTACAGAGATGTTACATGCTGCAGGCAGCACAAAACATATTCTAGTTATGTCATATTCCCATAAAGCCTTATGGTAGGTACTGTCACAGTATGAAAGGGAGATGTTTAAAATGTCAGAAGTAACTGCTTCAAGTTATTGTTTTCCTCTGTTAGTCCAGTTTGCTTTGGCTTACAGAGGAGAACGTGTATTGCATTACTTAGGTTTGTTCTACACAGCCAACTGACTTAACCACCCCTCCCCCCTGGTGTAGACAGCACTATGTTAATGGGGGTGCTTCTACTATTGACATAGCTATCGCTTCTTGGGGAGATTGAGTACCTATGCTGACAGGAGAGCTTCTCCCATTGGCATAGGTAGTGTCTTCACTAAATGCTAAAGCAGTGCAGCTACAGCTCTGTAAATGTAGAGAAGCCGTTAGTTTAAATCTAAAATATGGTTGCTTGAGATCTCACTTGAAAGAGTGTAGACTCAGTCAGATAACGTTGTTAATGTTAAAGAACAGAAAGAGAAATACAATCTCTGAAATGAAATCTCACTGCTGCTTAATCCTGTTAATCTTGGGATGGCGGGAGGAGTCTCTTTCACATGGCTACTCTGGGGATCTGCTGGATTCTTCAGAATCTCTGTTGGTTTGATCAACTCTTCTTCTTAGTGCTGTAACCCTAGAGGAGGAAAGAGGTAGCCCACGTGGATTCAGTTAGCTCTAGGGTCCCATATTGTGATCTCAATTTATATATCCTGTTTCAGGGTTTGCTGGAGGGAGGGCAGTCTTATTTTTTTTATTGGACACTGGCCAAAAGTTGCTCTCAGCTTTCAGTTTTTAATTTCTCTGCTACTTCAGTTGGTGTCCAGTAGATGGTGATGGTGTATAATTAGTGAGGCAACATCATATTGATGAATAGTAAATTAATTGAAAAATGCATTTTTGGGGGCACGGAACTATTCACATATTTCAGTTGTTTGGTAAATAGTTTTTTTTCATTCCTCTCTAAAACTTGATTGATTTCCAGAATGCAGTGGGCCATGTGCATAGGCAATCAGGATGCTAGTCTTGTTTGTCAGCCTTTGGTAGGTTCATTATACTTAGAGGGGGGGAGAGAGAGAGAAGTTCCATCTGCTTTTGCATAATGACTGACAATAGTTTGCAGATTTTGTTTAAATGTTGCATTGCCTATTCCTGATGTAGTAAAGATTTTTTTGACAATGTTTCTGTAAAATGAGGATTGTTGGTCTTTTATTCTGAGCAAATAAAGATGTGCAATTTGTAACCTTGTTTCGTATTCTTGCTAAGGAAATAGAGTTTTATGCTTAAAAGGACAGGGAGAGAGCTTATGACTGTTAAGAATATATTCAAGACACATTTGACATTTTATACATTTTACACCAGAAAAGATATAAAGGCGGCCCCAATCCTGTCAACATTTCTATATTTGCTTAAATTTGTTTATGTGAATGGGTCCGTTAACTTCAGTGGGACTATTCATATGTGTGAGAGCATGATAATATCCAAGTGTGCAAGAGAGAGATACCTGTCTAGTTGGAAATGTAATAAAAATTAACTAATTTCAACATGAGCAATCAAACTACCTGTGTTTTTAGTTTTGTTTACAGTGGTGGTTTAGTTGTACCTTTCCTGGACCTGAAGAAGCTTATCTCTCTCACAAACTGAATACAAGATATTACCTCACAGATCTTGTCTCTATTTTTCAAATTTGCCACAGGACCTGATTTCAGTTTAAAATAATAAGTAATTCACTGTACTCAATCACTTTTTTCCAGGCTCATCACACAGTATGGCGAAGATTGCGGGAAAGGTCTCAGAGACTGGTAAGTTGAAGTAGCAGCTAAATACACAGCTTTAATGACTTGTTTTTCTTAAAGTAAAAGATAGAATTGTCAAACTGTCGAAGTTAGATAATCATAATTGGAGGATGCATACAAGAACATACTTATTTAAAGGAAGAAATCCAGGCCAAATCTTAAGAAAAATTTAATGCTGCATTAGAATATAAATAAATAATCTAATTGTTTTTGTAAGGGTATGTCTACGCTACAGGATTATTCTGATTTTACAGAAACTGGTTTTTGGAAACAGATTGTATAAAGTCGAGTGCACGCAGCCACACTAAGCACATTAATTCGGCGGTGTGCGTCCATGTACTGAGGTTAGCATTGATTTCAGGATCGTTGCACTGTGGGTAGCTATCTCATAGTTCCTGCAGTCTCCCTCGCCCATTGGAATTCTGGGTTGAGATCACAGTGCATGATGGTGCAAAAACAGTGTCGCGGGTGATTCTGGGTAAATGTTATCAGTCAGTCCTGCCTCTGTGAAAGCAACGGCAGACAATCATTTCGCGCCCTTTTCCCTGGATTGCCCTGGCAGACGCCATAGCATGGCAACCATGGAGCCTGTTTAGCCTTTTTTCCACTGTCACTGTGTGTCTACTGGATGCCGCTGACAGACACGGTACTGCAGTGCTACAGAGCAGCATCCCCTTGCCTTTGCAAGTTAGCAAAGACGGTTACCAGTCATATTGTACCATCTGCTGCTCTCTTGGGTGCTCCTGGCTGGCCTCGGTGGGGTTGGCCGGGGGTGCATGGACAAAATGGGAATGACTCCCCAGGTCATTTCCTTCTTTAAGTTTTGTCTAATGGAGAGTCAGTCCTGCCTAGAATATCAGGCAAGCCTACTAAAGAACCAGAGAGGCAAACGGCCACTCCGGGTGAGAGCCCCAGACATCCCGCAGAAATGATGAGCTGCGTGCCATTGCAGGGGGTGCCCCTGCAACAACTCCACCCCTCCTGTGCTACTGTGGCAGTTATCCCCCCATTTGGGTGATGAAGTAATAAAGAATGCATGAATAAGAATCAACACTGGCTTTATTGTCTCTGCAAGTAGAGATGAGGTGTGAGGGGGGAGGCAGAATCCAGCTGCTATGATATTCCAGGCAGGACTGAATCTCCATTAGACAAAGCTTAAAGAAGGGAATGACCGGGAGTCATTCTCATTTTTGCCCAGGCACCCCTGGCTGACCTCACCGAGTCCAGCCAGGAGCACTCACAGGATGATGATGACGGATACCAGTCATGTTGCACCGTCTGCCATCGGGAAGGGAAGGGAATGCTGCTGTGTAGCACTGCAGTACCGCGTCTGCCAGCAGCATCCAGTAGACATACAGTGACATTGAAAAAAGGCGAGAAACTGTTTTTCCCCCTTTTCTTTCACGGGGGGACTGACAGCATATACCTCGCAACACCTGCAACAATGATTTTGACCCTTCAGGCTTTGAGAGCTCAGCGAAGAATGCAAATGGTTTTCGGAGACTGCGGGGACTGTGGGATAGCTGGAGTCCTCAGTCCCTTCTCCCTCCCTTCATGAGCGTCCATTTGATTCTTTGGCTTTCCGTTACGCTTGTCTCAAATTCTTAAGTTTCACGCAGCACTGTGTTGAGTCCCTATTGTGGCCTCTGTCTATCATAGCCTTGGAGATTTTTTTCAAATACTTTAGCATTTCATCTTTTGGAACAGAGTTCTGATAGAACAGATTCATCTCCCCATACAGAGATCAGATTCAGTATTTCCCGTACAGTCCATGCTGGGGCTCTTTTTTTGATTCTGGGACTGCATGGTCAGCTGTGCTGATCGGTGCGCCATGCTGGGCAAACAGGAAATGAAATTCAAAAGTTTGTGGGGCTTTTCCTATTTACCTGGCCAGTGCATCTGAGTTCAGATTGCTGTTCAGAGCAGTCACAATGGTGCACTCCGGGATAGGTCCTGGAGGCCAATACCATCGAATTGCGGCCACACTAACCCTAATTGAAATGGCAATGTCGATTTCAGCACTACTCCCCTTGTCGGGGAGAAGTACAGATATCAATATTAAAAGCCCTTTATATCGATATAAAGGGCTTCGTTGTGTGGACGGGTGCAGGGTTAATGAGATTTAACGCTGCTTAATTCGATATAAACTCATAGTGTAGATCAGGCCTAAAAAGGAAAACATTGGAACTTTGTGGAAGCCTGAGCTGCATTAAAAATATTTCTCTGGAATACTACAAATCATGGAACTTGGATGGTGTATGTAATTGATTTCCTCCGTAGTAAAATTGCAAATTCTGTCAATATGGATTTTTGTACACATGAATAGTCACTTTGTAAGCTCTCATTAAGTAACTTTAAAGAATTGACATTTTTCAAAATTTCTAAAAGATGAGGAACATAGAATGTTAGCACCTTTTGTATTTTTATTTTTTCTACATGTTTAAGGTTAAATGTGGAATTTGGAATCTGAAACGAAGATTTAGCATGAACTTGAAATACAAGGAAAAGTGAAAAACAGCAGTGTAGTGTTCTAACTGTACACAGACATCTGGGTTAAAAACCAATACAGGAGCTTTGTGCCTTACATATAACAAGACAAATGAGTCAAGTCAAAGAAGGATGATACTAGGGGTGAGCCTGTACAGAAGCTAATGGAAGCCAAATGGGAACATGATTGCATTACATTAAATAGGAAGATAACTGGAAAGAGTTCTTAAAAGTAAAATGTGCCCGGTGTAAGGAAAGGAAGTTTCCTGCTAACATTTTATCTGGAAGAGGACTAGAAAGTAATAGTGAAGCCAATCAAAGGAAGCATCTACAGTGACTGAATAAATACAAAAAACATGTTAATGGAATAAAGGAAGTAGAACCCTACTGTAACATCTATACATAACTAAACTTGGGGAAGTTTGGTAAAGATTAAATAGTAAAATGATCAGACTTTTAAAACTCCAAAGCCAATATTCTGCTTGCTGTTTGAATCGCAGCAGAGAAAAAGCGTATCACATCTGTTCCACAGTTCACTAATTAAGAAGCATGCTCAAGGCTAAAATATAGTACAATTGAGAACTCATTTTTCTGACCCTCCATTATCCATATTAACCGGACAAACAGTGCACACTCCTGTGGCCGCTAGATGCCGCTGCAGCATTGCACTTTCTCATTCTCTGGTTTATCTGGACTTTTGATTATCTGGCCTGGCCCTGGTCCCAGTTGGATCAGCAGACCAGAGGGTTCTGCTGGTTCTTATAAACCAGTTTGAAAATGTTTGTAATTCATATTTAATTTTAAAGGCAACAGGACACTGTTCTTGCTCAAGTATAATACAAC
Source organism: Gopherus flavomarginatus (assembly GCF_025201925.1). NCBI lineage: Eukaryota > Metazoa > Chordata > Testudines > Testudinidae > Gopherus > Gopherus flavomarginatus. Next base: position 196,993,727 of record NC_066617.1, on the reverse strand, counting down.
AGAAGGGGAGAATGTACAGGGAATGGGGAGAGAATGAAACTATGCTTAACCTTTCCTCCCCCCAACATTGATGTTTTGCAGATTATTGAAGATGGCACTCTGGAAGCAAAAGATGACAGTCTGGAAGCAAAAACTGTATCAACATAATTCTTAATTTTCATGTGTAAATTAATAAAATAAAAATGTTTTGGACATGTCTTTTGTGTTTATGTAGAAAGATAAAATGCTAAGTTCAGTCCTGATTGTTGAAGTCAACTGAGTTAACAAAGTTAAATCAGGGATAAATTTAAGGCTAATGTCTCAATTGACTTATTTGATTTTCCACATCAGTTAAAACTGTAATTACATCTGAACTAAAGTTTGAAAAGAGTGAGAAATGAATGTTTCGTGTGTGGTAACACTCAACTCATGCATGGTATTTTCATAATCCCAGATTCTGATAAACCTTTATTCTGTATGTATTCTATTCCATAAATATTCCGTCTTCATACACAGAAAATAAGTGAACCATTAACACAGGCAATAAGTAAGCTAGTCCATCTGACTAATTTGATGTATTTTCTTTTCATTCAATAACATGCAAAACAATTTTTGCTTAGTATTTGTTTCATCTGCCATGGAAAAAAACCCAACTTTGTGTCCACTGAAGTGCTAGTTCAATTTCTTACCAAAATTATTGCCCAGTGGAATGTCACAAACATCTAAATCTCCTACAATAACAAGTCAAAGCAAATTATTTTTGTCTTCCATTTACAAAAGCACACAAGTGTCGCAAATATCTTTGCTGCTTCAGATCTCTGGTGTCTTGTACATTAATAGCAATAGGTAGTAAACCTGAAACACTATTATATAGAGGTGAAGGGTTAAAATCCATGTGCATTTTATATGCCAATGGAGTGGTTGTTATATGGATTGCGCCAGCTCTTTCTCAGAACCAAAGTCCAGAGTTTGGTCTGAAGAGCAGAGGCCTAGCACATAGTGATTAGCTGAGAGAAAGCTGGGGTAAACAGATAATCTTGCTTTTGTTAAAAAAGGCCTGGTCAGAAAATTGCCAGGTGTTGGAGCTAAGAACTAAATAATTGTCTTATTCAGAGTTGCAAATTGAACAAAGGATCCCTGTTCCTATTGTGTCAGTCTCTTCTGTAGGGAATGTTCTTCCCACAGATCCAACCTTGAGTTTATAAAAAGTTGGCACATGTCAGTATCAGATATGGCATCCTTCCATCTCCCTTCCCAGGGACCAATGCCTGCCTTAAGATGTGAAGGGGACAATCTTTATTGTCATATACTTTCACTGTTTTTTTACTTTAAGCCCTAGGAATGTACCTGTTGGACAATCAAAGGAGTTGCTCTATTCCTATGGATCCCAAATCAGAATTCAACATATATATTTTATACTAATAACATTTTATCAAAGTATTAATTAAAAGTTAACTTGCTAACTTGAGACCATGGGCGGAGACATTATGTAACCTTTTAACCATTGACTAATGTGCTATCTTGTCTTACTGCAAAACCTATCCCGGGATGTGGAACTGCCTACCCTGTCACTTTCCCCACCCATGGAAAATCTATATATTCTATTGTTATCAATTGATTGGCAGTGTCTCTGAGTCTAATAAGCAACGTGACACTCCGCCAGCACTGTGTGTAATAAACTCCTATGCTTGGCTTCTACATGGTGTGAATTTATGTCCTTCAGAGGTATGTTGAAACCCCCAGCTCTCCATGTAATAAGAGTCATTATTTTTTTTGGATTGTTTATATGTGGTTGACTTTATACAAATCTCAAGAGATTTTGCTGAAAAAGGAATGTCAGAATTTCATTTCCCTTCAGCTCAGAAGTCATTTTCTAGGCGAGAAAAGAATTTGAGTCATACTTACTGTAACATTTTATTTAGCAAATGCATCCCACTAATTCCTTTACCATTAGGTATACTTTTGAAATTTCACTTACTTTCTTAACAAACTGATATCACAGATTAGCAAAAGAACAGCAAGCATTCAATAAAATATAATTAACTAGAAATCTCTTCTAATTAGTGGCACCAACAATTACCAATAATTACTCTAAGTATACTGACATGATTGTCTACGCAGCAAAGAAGCTGGCACATGCCATCCAACTCAGGCTTGTGGGGCTCTTGCTGCCTGGCTGTTTCATTGCTGTATCGACTTTCGGGCTCAGAGCCTGAGCTCTGGGACTCTCCCGCCCCAAAGGTTCTCTATAATCCTGTTTTGGATAAAAGTTTCAGGTAATTAAGGTTTGGTTAAGCAAGATTGTACTGCATAAGTCTAGTATGGGAATATTCCTGGTTCACTTAAAGGGACTTTGACCTTGTATATTTATATTTATTTATAACTTTAGAATCAGACTCTGTCTACCAAATTTTAAGTACGTTTTTAATTTTAAAACCACAACTTTGTATCTTGTTTTATTGAGTATGCTTGGGCTTGGAAGCTGCACATCTTTAGCTCCACTGGAAAAAAATCCCAGATAATTGTCAAGTTGAGCAGCAAAAAATTCAGGAACACAGCCAAATTGTCAGAAGTGTTCAGTATCTGTGACTTGGTCCAAAGTCCAGTGCCTCAACCACAAGACCATCCTTCGTTTTTTATCATCTGTGTTGTATGTTGGTAGCAAAACTCTGTAATGATGCCTCTGAATCTTGCTTTCTGCCACTAAGAGAAGGATGAAAATCTTTGTCTTTTTATAGAATTTGTAAACTTGAGCTGAATTTTAATATTTTAAAATCTCCTGCCACAAACATGTCAGTGTCAGCAGGTTGAGAGGAAAATGACCTGGAAGCAAAAAAACCCAGGTACAAAATCTTAAAAATAAAATAAGACTTCTGACAGCGTGAGTGGAGTTAGGCATAGGGCATGTTCTACATTCCATAGGCTTGTATGATGACAAAATAGAGCTCTAATTAAATTGCATTTCACCATTTTTTTTTGTTTAGTGAAGTTCTGGCTTGGAAGAAATCTGTTTTGATAAACATGGCCCATGAAGTAAACCGTGGTGCTGTATTTTCTTTGCCTGGGTAACTAGGTTTTCCTTTCTGTATTAAATAGCCTAATATGTCAGAATTGGTTCTTAATTTTCACAATACCTGTGAAAGTGTGATTATTTTTTTAATCTGAGTGTTCTAAATACAATGGTTAAACATTATTGGGAGATCACTAAAATAATTTGATCCCTGAAGAAACCTGATTTGAATAGAGATGGTTTGACAAGATAGTGGTTGGATTTGGTTCTGGACTATTGGTAATATTCAGATTTGGGTGTTAGAATTAGGAGTGGGTTTGGATTCAATCGCACTGAAATATTCTGACTTCCACTATGAATGGAGATCTTGTGACTGAATTTTGAGTTTTCAATTAGATTTATAATCAAATTCCATTTTTGACTAAAATACCCCCCCCCCCCCGGCCGTAATTTTACTAGTTTTAGAACTGATGTTCAAAAAGTTTGGTCAGCATTTAAAAAAAAAAGTTGAAAAATTCCTGCAAAATCTTGTATTTATTTGGTGTTCTGCTCGTGACCTCAGTTGTCCTTGTGTGATTTCCATCATCTTGAGCCAAAATCACGCCAGAATCTGTCCTTGTGAGATTTCAACTACGTCTGAATCACAACCTCAAAGTACATGTATTTGGGATTTAAATTCAACATGGAACCAAAACTGCAGAGGAAGGCTTAGATGTGGGAAAGTGAATATGAACTTTGTGACAGTTGGCAAAGGTTGTTTTCATGGCTCTGAAATTTGGACCAACTGTTGAATGAAACCAAGTTCCTAGAGGGGGTACGCTAGTCGACTAATACATTGATCTTATCCCCTCTGTCCGGTGAATATCTGAGATTAAAGACAGGGGGAATGCAGCTATAAGCAGAGGGAGTTAATCTCCTTTTCTTTTTTCTGGCTTGGATGATCATTGTTCATCCAGGGCTCCCTCTCTGCATATTCTGCCTGTCTCATGGAGTGAGCACTTCTCAGGCAGGAGAATGTTCAGTGGGAACTGGCTCACAAGTTTATTGGGGCTTTCAGATTTCCTACCTACTAGGTGGAGTACTAGCAGCATCTATGGGGTTTCATTACCATGTTTCAATCGGTTTCATTACCATGTCCTGTCACCTGCTCTTCTTTCTCTCAAGGGGAGAGAGAGGAAGAAGACCTCATTATGTCAGCTGCAAAGGCGGAAGAAGGGACCGAAGAGAAGACTTCCTTATTTCCCTATAGCCCCTGCCCCTCACCATCTCCTCTAGACTCCAGTGGGAAGAGAGTCCAGCAGCAACCAACTGGCCCTTGTCAGCTCCCTCTCCTCCATCACACTCCATTGTGGGCAGAGGGATTGGGGAAGTGAATACAGGGTCAGATGAGAATAGTGAGGGATGGAAGAATGGGAATGGAAAGGGGTGACAGGCAAATTTTAGAGAATGGTGGAGGGGTATTTAGGTGAATGACAGGTGGGGAATTAAACTAGGAGATTGAAAATCTAAGGGATGTGATAGTGTGTGGGAAAAGGGTGGCAGAATAAGGGAAAAGGTGGAGAGACTGAAGGGAAGAGCTGAACACTTGACCTCAGTAAGATCATTTTTGGTTTTGTATAAAAGTGTGGTGCCAAAATATTGCAATAAGATTCCCATTAACGTTTTCTCTAGAGGTCAGGGTCCATGTTTGGATCGTGTTGATGTTTGAGAGACCTCATTTTTAGGTGGTAGATAGAAACATGAGTATTCTTATGGATAGAAAGCACATTGTTTTTATTATTCAGGCTTCCTGGTTTTGGTCAATATGTTAATAGGACCTAACATGCCTCTGACAAGTTGGTCAAATATTGGATTTGTTTAGTTTTCATAAAATATTCTGAACTATTTTGAGTTCTTCAAAAGTGTAGGAGATTGCATCAGGGATTTCACCATTCTCCTGTAGGAAGGGCCCCCAGACCTTCCATTTTATTAGTGGTGTTTATATCAGTACAGATTCTCATCCTGGTCAAATCTAAATCCTGCCATTTATAGGAGTGATGGCTGGGAACAACAGGGATGTGACTGCCATCAAACACAGCTTCAAACTAGGGCTGTTAAGAAATTAAAAACACTAATCAGGATTAATTTAAATTTTAATTGCTCTGTTAATAACAAAATACCATTTAAATATTTTGGATGTTTTCTTCATTTTCAAAAAGATTGATTATGATTACAATATAGAATACCAAGTGTACAGTGCTCACTTTATTATTTTTATTACAAATATTTGCACTGTTAAAAACATAAACAAAAAACGATTTCAGTTCATCTCATAAAGTATTGTAGTGCAATCTCTTTATCATGAAAGTGCTACTTACAATTTTTTTTTAACAACTGCATCAAAAATAAAACAATGTAAAACTTTAGAGCAGCGTTTCTCAAATTTTTTGTGCTGGTGACCCCATTTGGACTTAAAAGTGACCTTCCAATTAGAAAAAAATTGTCATCCTCCCTACCTTCAGCCCTGCAGGCCTCTGGCCTTCAGTCCCCCTTGGGGAATGGGGTTCTGGCCTTCAGCCCCCTCTGAGGGTCCAGGTTTCAGCTCTAACTGCAGCCTCTGGGGCAGGGGCTCTAGCTCCTGCTGCCTCTGGAGTGTGATTAATGCATTAAAAATTAACATATTAATTGTGCTGTGAATTAATCCTTAATTGACTTATCAGTTGGAAGTGATAGAGGAGGAGTAAGACCTAAGTGTGGGGTTGCCAGCCCTTCAGGATTGTCCTGGAGTCTCCGGGAAATAAAGATTAATCTTTAATTAAAATGATGTCATGTCATGAAACCTCCAGGAATTCTGCCAGACAAAGTTGGCAACCCTACCTGGGTGGATTGGTTGATGACTATGAGCTGCCAATGGGATGCAGCTGTTAAAAAAGGCTAACTCACTCCTAGGATGAGTCAGGCGAGGTATTTCCAGTAGAGATAGAGAAATGTTATTACCATTGTACAAGGCACTGATGAAGCCTTATCTGTAATACTGGGTGCAGTTCTGACGTCCCATGTTTAACAAAGATGATTTCAAACTGGAACAGGTTCAGAGGAGGGCTGCTAGGATGATCAGAAGAATGAAGAAACTGCCTTACAAGAGGTGGTAAGGATCTTGGCTTGTTTAGCCTAACAAGGCTGAGAGATGGTATGATTGCGCTCTATAAATACGTCTCAGGCAGGGGCGGCAGGTTTGTATAATTTTTGGTGGTGCCCAGAACGAGTCCTGCCCCTCCCCCACACACACCTGCCTTGTAAGCAGATCTATATTTTTTAAAATAATGTGAAAATGGACTGGAAACAGTAAGCATTTAACAGTTTCCCTCTATTGCACAATATCACTATCGTAAGAAAATTTTATTTAACTAAGAATATCAACTTTATAAATACTCTTATGAATATGCAAACAACTCAGCACTCTTGGATCAATAACCCTAAAATTAAAACAATATGTAGCTTCCTCTTTAGTGATGATCTTCAGGAGGCAGCTACCACTTTTCATCATTGTTCAGTGGGGGATGGGGCTGCCCCTTACCCAGTCTGGGGCAGGAGTGGTAACGGCAGGTGGGGTGGGGGCAGGATGTCTTGAGTCTGACACTCATCCAAGCCCCAGCTGCTCAGGTCCAGACTCTAGGAAGCCCCCTCAGAGTCATCTCCTGGTGAGTGCTGGGGTGGGGTGGGGCAGGCCTGCCAACACAGGGGCATCTCCTCTCCTCTCTCTGCAGGCACAACCACCACCTCAGCTTGCCTCCAGCACTGGTCCCTTTGTTGTAGCCAGCACCGGCTGGTGAGAGAGTGCAGCATGGAGTGGCAGGGCAGCCTCCCACTGCCCAGCGTGCAGGCGGGGATATTCCAAGGGAGGCGCATGGGGCCAGAAGCTGGGCCCCTGGGGCCATGAATATTGCTGGAGCATGGGCACCACAGACCCATATAACTCGCTGCCCCTGGTCTCAAGCATAAACATCAGGGAGAGAGAGGTGCTGTTTAAGTTAAGGGCCAGCGACAGAACATGAACAAAGGGATATAAACTGGCCATCAACAAGTTTAGAAACTTCCATCTAACTTCAAACCTAACCATCAGAGAAGTGAAGTTCTGGAACAGCCTTCCATAGGGAAGAGTGGGGACAAAAAACCTAAGGCCATGTCTATGCTACAAAGTTTTGTCAGCAACTGGCAACTTTTGGTGGCAAAATGGTGGAGGTGTGCACCCTGCAATGCCACTTTTGGTCACAAAACTGCCCTGTTTTGGTGACAAAATAAAATCACCTTGATGAGGGATAAGCTTTTTGTGGCAAACTTAAAGCTACAAAGCAGCAGCATAGATGCTGCCATTCAATTTATTGCCAGAACTGGCCTTTCAGTATCCCACAATGCCTGCCATGACTGCTCTACTCACTGTTTTGAACTCAACTACCCTGCATTCCTGCTACACAGACATTTGCCCCTCTCCTTTCAAAGCTCCAGGAAGTTCTGACAGCTGAGTGTGTAGCTCAACCCTGGCAGCAAAGAGCAAATACTTAATGTGGACTGCTGCTCTCTTTTACACAGAGGCAGGCAGGGGTGTGTGTGTGTGAAACACACACTGCTGTGCAGAGCCAGGGAGGGAGGTGGGGCTGATGTCAGGGGTGTACCCTTATCCCACCTCAGGATAGGTTGCTTTCAGCAACTGTCTGAATTTAGAGACAGCATGCTGACACATGCACTCTCACATACACACTTCCCTCTCCCCACCAGCCCATTCTCACACACTCCCCCAACAATACTTAGTCTCCCCCCCCAACTCGCTGTCAAACACTCTCCTCTGCCCCCTCACTTGTCTTTAGTTGAAAAAGGGGCTGGCAATCTAATAGGATGCCCATGGAATGATAAGATTAAGAAACCTGCATCATGTGACATTGTGCCTGCCCCATGAGGCATTGCAAACCCTTCCCAAACCCTTCCCTGCAGTCAGTTGCATAGTGGGATAGCTACTCACAATGCACTGCTCACTGGGTTGATGCAAGAGCCACTAGTGTGGATGCGCTTTGCTGACGCAAGAAGCATAGTGTTGTTACTGAAATTCGGGTCCGCCTAGCTGAAAGCCAATGACAGCCAGACAGAGATAAGGAAAGGTTGCTTTATTCTGCAGAAGAAAGGAGAGTTCTGTACCTTGATACAAAAAACTCTATTCCATACAAAAACCAAGAATCTTTTATGCACATTCACACACAAGCTTCGCTCGTGTTAGCATTTGATTGGTGGTAAGCAAACCGTGCACTTCCACAATCTGCTCAGCAAAAACCAGCTAAGGACCAGCTCCAACTGCCTCAGGACTGATAAGGAAAGACAGTTCAAAAGCTCAGACTACTGTGTCCATAAGGTGTCCAATTTCTCCTAATGGTTGCCAGCTATTATAAGGCTACTAACTGTTAGGGAGTTGCTGCTAATTGTCACAGTGTGGACATGCAACAGCAGTTTAATTAAAGTTTTATCAACAAAACTCTGTAGTGTACAGAGCCTAATTTGTTCCCAGAATGAGCTTGATAGGTAGGGCTAGGGTGACCAGACAGCAAATGTGAAAAATTGGGATGGGATGGGAGGTAATAGGAGCCTGTATAAGAAAAAGACTCAAAAATCAGGACTGTCCTTATAAAATTGGGACATCCGGTCACCCTACATAGGGCTGTCAAGGGATTTAAAAAAATTGTCATGATTAATCACACTTTTAATCACACTGGATAAAAATATGGTTATATATAGCTATTGCAAGGCTAAGTTCCAATACCATCGAAGTACTTCAAGTCTGCAGTGCCACCGACATGCTAAACATGCTTTCGCCTCCAATTCCTGTGCTACAGCTAACCATAGACAGCAAATGAATCCTGCCATATGTGACAGAGTATACTTAGAGAGTTTCAAGATCTTTACAAGACCATAATTCAAATGAAGTACAACAGCTTAACCAATGCTATTGCAAAATAGATAGCTATGGACTGCAGACCACCCAACACTGCAAGCGACAGAGGGCTAAGAGATGTTATTCAAATTCTACTTCCAATCAGTCACATACTTTTCCCTGTCAAGGAACTATTACATCACAAATACATGACCTATATCACAATGAAAAGACTATAAAGTTGAAGCTCCTGCAAAATGCACTAGCTGTTGCTTTGACTAGTGATCACTAGACATTCTTGAGCAATCACAGATGTCTTGGAGTCACAGCACAACTGATCGATGCTGCATGGACACTGAAGTTATTTGCTTCAACAATAACACATACTGAAGAGAGCCATTATGCTGAAACGTGTAAAGTGTTTCTTGGATGTTGCGAAAAAATGGAATATTCAAGAACAGGTAAAAATTAATACTAACAGCGTGGTCAAAATTGTGATTAATTGCAATTTTTAAAAAAATCATGATTAATTTGTTTTGAGTTAATCACTGAGTTAACTGATTAAATTACAGCCCTACTTTTAGCACATCCTCCTGGCAGGCTGGGGCTCTCCTCGGGAACAGGCACTCCTTTCAGAAACTTTTCTTTGTCCGTGTTTTCATGAATTTTAAAGTCAGAAGGAACTAGTCCACCCTGCTGTGCAACCACAGGCCATAGAATTTCATCCAGTGGAGGGAGTTATTCCTACTAGCTAAGTGAGACTCTTCCCTGAGGAAGTGAATGCTGTCTTCATCATTGTGCATCCCATTAGCAAACGATGAAAATGCAAGATGATCACTAGACTTCAAGTCCTGTCATGACAACCACTAGAAGGGGTGAGCTTCCCATTCTATTCTGATCGACTTTAACCACTGGTAAGCAGCAATTCCTTACTAAGATTCAGTAATTGTCCCAATGCCACACAACTCTGCTAAATGCAATATGGTTTCACCTGAAGTCAAGGAACTTGCTGATGTAGGTATATTTTACTTTATTGAATTATTAGAAATCCAGGTACAGGAAAGTCCATAATTCACCAAACTTTTAAGAGGCATTTTACTGGAAGAGCAGACAATGAATATTTCTTGAAGAATACCAACCATCTGAAAATGGTAATGCTATCATGCTGTGGTCTTTCATAAGATTGAAACCCCAGTCATGGACAGCATTAACATTTTTCAGAGTAAAAAGAAAAGCTATTTTAAAAATTCTCACTATGTGATGGCAAAAACCTAACATGCCTCTTCTGAGGAATCAGATTTGTAGAGAAAGGGATATGTGTAAGTGGTGTGATGCTCATTTATATCTAGTAGATAATTCCTATATATGCAGTTCAGACCTACTGTGTATTTTAGGGACAGAACATGGAAAAATATAAGTATAATTTGAACACAATTCAGTTGAGAATCAGAACAGTAAATGGCAAGACAATTTCCCCCCTTATTAGTAAATATCTTTTGGCATAATGTTAGAAGTAATGAATTTAATGGTACATAAAATGACTAATGTGGTAATACCAATTGTGAAAGCAGGAGTGGTAGATTTAACAGCTTGTCTACACATGAACATTAAACCAGAATAAGGTAGAGTGTGAATTTAAAGCAGATTATCTGTACCTTATTGATTAACTGCCTGTGTACATGCTCTTATTCCAAAATAGCTGTGCCTCATTTTCAATTAGCTTAATGTAGTTGGATTAAATAAGACTAATCATGTATAAAATTAATCCATTTAGATTAAGCTAATTCAACATAAGATACTTCTGTTATGGAATAGGAGCATTCACACATGGAGTTAAGCAGGAATAGCTATTTTGGAATAATTCCCTGGCTAAATAAGCCCTTAATGGCAGGCACAATACCTGTTAATCAACCTACCAAATACTGAATAGATCACCCAGGTGATGTCAGAATACATGGTTCAAAGTTTGGGAGAGGCTAAAATGTGATGTTGATAAAAAGTTTAAAGAAAGATAACTCCTCACTGCAGTTTTGGGTGATGTGCAGTAAACTAGACCAGGCCACACCCAGATCAATAAGAATTAAAATCCTTCAGTAATGACCACCATCTTTGACATCACAACATGTGATCACATAAAACTGTATTGTAATCCATAACCTTGCGGGGAAGAGTTAAGGTTGTAGAGACAGCCTTCCTGTCATTTTCTGACTTTTGAGTGTTTCACTGCAAACTTAGCCTTACAATGTGGCTTTTTTTGTGTGTGGAATGTAGACACTGTATCAACTGTGTCTGCTCCACAACATCACCTATGGCAGCCCGGAAATACTGCGGCCCCGACCCAGTCAGCTCACAGAGGCTGCTTCCTGTCAACCTTCCCCAAGCCAGCAGATCCCCGCATGACAGAAGCCACAAAGAGTGATCCGTGAGAGAGAGCGTATGAAATCTCCTTCTGGCTTGCCAAAGGGGCCCAGAAACAAGTCACTTTTTATCAGATCACTGAAACTGCCAACATGCAATTTGTCTCTCATGTGCAAAGTAGAGTTTCCCCTATAAAAGTGGCTGAGGCATTGTTACTCTAACTTAAAAAAAATTAAAGTTCAAGTCTGAGTTAAGGATGAAAAATAGTTATAGCTATAAGCAACTGAAAGGGAACCTGTAAATTCTGATCCTAGTGCTGCAGAGATCTGTAGTGCTTATTGTTAAATCAGGGTCTTAGAATGGAAATGCTGTGTATCCTTAACACTGTCCTCCCGGATCTGCTTATAGCCTATTGTTTCCGAGTCACAAATTTCTCTTAATCCTTTAACATCAGGCTATTTTACACAATTTTCCCCAAACCTAAACATAAAAAATCTTGATATTCCCAGCAACCTTCCCTTCCCCCAACAGCACAGCTAAAATATCCAATGAAAGACATGGAAATATTCTTAACTTAAACAAATTCAGAATCTGTTCTGTTGTGGAGGGATGAAGCTGGGCTCCTTTGACTGGTCAGCATTGTGTATATTCCCATCCAGGATGCATCAGACTAAGAACCTGAGCCTGAAAACACTTTTACAGGGACTATTCACACATGTAAAGTTACATTCACAAGTGTGTGCAGGATCTGTGCCCTATATAATTAACTCTGTACAAATGGTATATTACAGTAGTTGGGCATACACCGTAAGGTTAGGACCTGTGAAAGTTTAAACTTATACTTCTTGCAGGTGCCTAAATATGAATTCTCACAGTTGCCACTGAGTTTCTTTCTTGTCAATCTCAAGTGTTATAACTAAATTGTCAAGTTAATAAAGTAGGGGTATCGAGGATGAGAAATTGGGAGTCAGGCTGGCTGCGTCACTCACTTGCTCTGTGAGTATGAGCAATTCACAGCTTTGTGCCTCAGGTTTTCCACCTGCAAAATGGATATAGTAATACTTGTTTGTTTCACAGGCATGTTGTGAGGCTTCAGATGGTTTGCATAGCATTTGAAATCCTTGACTAAGATCTATACACAATCATAATTTCCTAAGAAAAGCAACACTTTAAAAAACTGCTAAATATTCAACATTAAAAATCATGGTAAAGTATTTTCTGAGAGTCAAATTTCCTATGTATAAAAATATTTCTTATAAATGACTACAGTGCACAGCGAGGCATGCCATAGTTTTAATTCATCATTTCCTCTCCCTCCGAATAAAGGAATAATGAAGCAAAGAAGTGACTTGTGTGGGAAGAAAACTCGCTACATCTGAAAGGCAATACGGTAAAAATAAAAAATAAGTTGGTGAGCTCAAATGCATCAATTTATAAATCTTGCTAAAGAGGCATTGAGAGATGAAGCTGCTTTTCCCCCCTTTTCCAGAAACCATAAACCAATACATTCTAACAAACATGCCTGTATGTAGAGCAGCCCTTCTTTTTACATGCAGAATGGAGGTTTTCCCAGCATTGTAGTGACTCATTCATGCTTTCTGTCTTCCTCCCACAGTGGCAGTTTGTTCCATATGAGTTCTGGTAAAAGGCATCATACAGTGTTAATGCTAACATGTAGGAGTCAGTCATAGGTAAAAACCCCTATCACGATTAGCATTAACAACATACAGCCTACAGAAGAACTCCAGAGAACTGAGTATGAGCCACAAAGAACTGAACTGGTTTTTCCCATTGGTTTACCTGTAATATAAAGAGAGAAATGTATCCAATAAATTGTTACAAAGTGAGAACATCCACCAGAGTGTAAAAAAAGGATTGTAGTTATATTAATTCAAAATAGCATAATAATTTTAATGTTATTTTTATAGCAGTAAGAATAAATAACCCATTCGGTTTATTGAATAATTTCTCTTATCAATTCAGTTTCATCTTCCTTTTTTTTTCTAAATTGCATTACACAAGAAGAATGATAGTGATGTAGGGAGAGAGAACAAGTTTTATTTATTATGCTGCTTACAGTGTCCTGGATATTTTTGAATCTTTGGAATAGATAGTTAATCAAGATATTTAAATGTACTAAATAATCATCTGAAAATTAGCATGTGATCAATAATTGGTTATAATAAGCACACTTTTTAATTTTATATTGTCTTAAAATGTATAAATATGTCTATTACAGGCTCTAGGTATTCTGAGAAAATATAGGAAATTCAACTAAAGCAATTATAGCCTCATCAATATGCATTTACTGCTGGTTGAATAAAAGGCCTTATCCTCCAGTGGGATTCTGAAATCATTGGGCACCATGTAGGTGCAAAGCTCCTTCCATGGATCCAACTGAAGGACTGGAGCCAATACACTTCAGAAGTATATACTAATTTCCAACAGGGTGAAGAGAGAGAATTGAGGGTTTTTTCCTGTTTATTAAACAGCCCACTATCTAATAGACACTTCTTAAGACTTGCAAGACACTTGATGCCTTGATGGAGAATACTTAATAATAGAAGAAGGGGATAAATATCATAGATCAATACAGAAAACTTCATGTTGAGTGGATTGTATTTATTATTAAGGTTTACGTGTTCTGAGCTTGCCCATCTGTGAGTCATGTCCTGAAAGCTAGAGTAATCATGTTGCAACAAGGAAGCAAGAATATTCAAGATAAGATAAGACACTATATATAAGGCTTTAAATACAAGATCACGTGGAAATGAATCTGCTAAAGAAAGAGGAGTCAGACCGAATTTTCTTTCATTAACTAATTTTACAAATTTTAGACAGATTTAAGTTAGTCAATTTTGGGAGAAGAATGGTTGATTCCGCCACTGAGAACTGTTTTTTTTTTCAGCCTAATTAATATACCATTCAGTGTTACTTTTCTGCCAAATCTGCCTCATCTTTTGATCATGGCATGATATATCAACTGTTTAAAAGGAAGTATTGGCTTTTAATCCAGCCATTGACCATTTTATTCCCAAATCACAATAAATACATTTGTAAAACTTGTTCTTTAAAAACCTGTTTTTGGCACTTTCTTTGTATATAAGTGACTGAGACCTTTGTGTATTTGTATAACATTCATACATTTATCAACACAAGTGCAAAGAGGAAGTTAAAATGTCATGAATCTGTGGTCTAATTTAGAGATTTTAGGGAAATTACCTTCTGCATTACTCCACTCAAAATGAAACTACTAACATGTGTGCATGATTCAAGTGAAATAGCTAAGAGGCAAACAAAAATTCCACAGAGAATAGAGTTTTTAGTGAGCTAAAAAACAGTGGTTTGGAAATTTCCAGACCGAGGATTAAAACAGTGATTAAGGGCCATAGTCTGCATTACTTATTTAGGCAAAACTCCCATTGAACTCACCTGTTACCTAGAAATGCCAATATAATACAGCATGTTTCAATGAGGTAAAAGGTCTATGAAGCTTTCGCAATACTTACTTCAGTACCACTGTGAGGTGAGTGTGGAATGGGGATACCAGGTTAACCTTTCATTGCTTTTTTGAGGACAAACCATCCAACTTAGTTGTACTTTGGATGGGAAGACATTCCAATAATGGATTTTTTTTTGTTTCCCATTTTTAATGCATTTACATTCGCTGTTGCTTATTTCCCTGCTATTGTCCAATGGGCATACATCTCACTTAAGGGCCTGATCCAAAGCCCATTGAAATCACATGGAACACTGCCACTGATTTCATCAGAAGATCCCAACAGCATATATGAGCAGTGCCTTTCATTTTCATCAGGCTGCATTATCTGAAATGTATCCCAGGTAAGCAGCATTTGCATCATACATCCCCAATGTATTTAAATCCATTTAGAGTTTTCCCACAGATTCCCATAGGTTTTACTAACCAAAACAATGTTGTGTCTTTGGCATGTATCAGCAACTTGCTGTGGGAGGCACTCTTCTTTTTCAACCTACTCCCTAGCGCACACTCTCCCCGCAGAAAGACTGAGGCAGATGGAGTACAAAGGGGCATGGCTGAGCTGGTTCCCTCCAGCAGTCAGAAAAGCCACCAGCCTCTAATGGTGGTTGAGAAGAAAAGCTTCATACACACACTTCCCACATTATTGTTTGGCTACAAGAAAAGCTCGAAGCAGCAGGTTGGAGCTTGAGATTAGTGCAATCAGCTCCTCCAGCCAAAATCTGGAGGGGAGGCAACTCTGGTGAGCACAAAGACCCTGTTTGTGGTGCTTTGCTGTCCCCACTGCCCCATGGAATATCAGTGTGGGGCTTAGGTGGTAGTGTGGGCCCTGTGTATGTGGGTGAATTGGGCATCCCATTATGCTTCAGTCATTGTGTAAATTCCATAATCCTGTGACATGTTTTATTTCTACGTTCCAAAACAACAACTGAGTCTTACTGTGTCAGGAAGTGGTGAGAAATGACATTTCCTCTTGCTGAACCTCTGTAACAGCTTTTTGCACAGCTGTCTGCTTTCCATTACATGAGCAAGTTTGTGGATATGATGGTACCCTCTTGCCAGGTTGTAGAAACTGGCTTTTTAGGTAATGGAAATGATGTTCTATCCTTCCACCCATGCTTAATAAAATAAAATCCCCTCTTACCTCCCCAGGCACATTTTCATAGAAAAGATTGACAAAATCTTGTGTGACCTCCTTCCTTTTCTTTCCAGCACCTTCTTCTCCTCCTACTAGTGACACCAAAGTATCTTGCTCGTTCTCCAACTCAAATGCCGTTTACAACCCTTGCCTTTACTTCCTAACCTCCAACTCCACCTGGATCCCCTCCAATATGGTTTCCACTGAAATGGCTCCCACCAAGGTCTGTCTATTTCTTTTAGGCTAACTCCTCCGCCACCTTGATCCATCTGATGCTTTTGACCCTGTCAGCCACACCCTCCTTGTTAAAATCTTGTTTTCCCTTAGCTACTGTAACTCTCTCCTCCTGCCTCACTGATCCTTTCTTTGGTGTCTCTTTCAGCAGGTCTTTCCCTCTCTCATTCTTTGTGGGAGTCTATAGGGCTCCATCCTGGGTGTATCTTACATCTGTTCTCGGGGGGATCACCATGGTATCTATCTGCTAATGATTCACAGATCTACCTCGCCCCTTCTGATTTGTAGCCCTCCATCTAATCCTGAATCTCAGTTTGCCTCTCTGATATCTCCTTCTGGATATCTCCCTATCAATGTAGACTTAATTTGACCAGACTGGAACTTCTTATCTTGCTTCTAAAACCCTCTCTGCTCTCCCTTATCCATGCCCTCATTATCTCCTGCCTTGATTACATCAGCCTCCTGCTCTCTGGCTTCCCTGACATCTTCATAGTCCCTCATATATGCAGCTGCTAAGATCATTTTCTTTGTCCATTGCTCTGGCCTCCCCTCCCTTTGAGTCACTTCAATGATGCCCCTGCTTTTACGGTATCAATTTCAAGATTTTTACTGTAACTGTTATTGTCAGTCACAACTCTGCCCTCCTGACTTATCTGGTATTGTTTCATATTGTGTCATCCCTGCACACCGGTGATGTATGCCTCAACTGCTTGCTTACTGTACTTATCCACTCGTTGCACAATCTTCCTCTTGCTTTCTCCTACTCCATCCTTTATGCATGGAACTCATTCCCTGAGCAGATCTGAAAAATGACTTTCCTCTCTTACTTCAAATCCTGCTTCCAGATCCACTTCTATCATGACACCTACAAGAAATCTGCTGACTAGGGTGAGAGGCGGCTAGGATACCCTAATGTTTAATTATAAAATATAAAAGATAGCAAACTTACATATGAGACTGTTTCCTTCTCATCCCACCTTTCATATAAGTATAAAAATATAGAATTTGTCTCCAGTATAAACTCTTCAGGGCAGGGGTCCTGTACACCTCTATTTCTGTACAGTGCCTAATGCAACAGGCTCCTGATCCTCATTGAGGCCTCTGGAAAACTACTATGATAAATATATTTAATAATAATACAAGTATAATACATATGACTGACTTTGCATTGAAGGCTTCTTCCAGAATATGACAATTCATCACATTCATAACTTTCTTATTACTCTATATTTCAGTAAAAGGCCCTGCTTTTCTAAGCCCAAATTATTAGTGGAAAGCTAATAATAATAAAGATAGAATCATTTATCTTTAATCTCCTTGGAATATGCAATACCAATACATGTCTCACTATTGTAATGTAATTATGAATTGGTTGCGTGTTTCTGCGGACCAGGTAGCATAATGCACTACGACCAGCACAACCTGCCTTTTAGGTTTGCTGCTGTTCAGAACATGAACACGTGCATTGCAGACTGTGCAACTATCTTAGCCACTTTAAGGTGGTATAAAAATAAATTGTTCAGTACACTTTAATGTGCTGATTTCGACCTACTTTGATTTAGGGGGCATTTCTCAAGGAATAAGGCACTACTCAGAATTAGTGAGGGTGGCAGAATCTGTCTCAAATCCAACTGAATTAAGGGAGAATACAGATAAACTGGTATGTATTCCAAAAGGGAAGATTAATCTAGTGGCTTTAAACCTTCATGAATCTACTGCTCCGTAGTCTAAATATTTTGTCCAGTGCTTTCCATATACACTATGGGTGGGATTTTCAGAAACCCGTAAAGTGATTTAAGAGCACAAGTCCCAATGACTTGTCCAACACTAACTTTTCTAATATAGCTTCAGTTAGTTTTAGACCAGCTCCTAGTCCCTCTGAATTTAACTGGAATTTTTCCAATGACTTCAGTGGGAAGAGGATTGGATCCTTTAACTCTTTAATTGTAGTGTAATCTGAGAGGTTCACATTATCTCTATGACAATTTGGAATGAAAGGCTCTTTATTTACACCTTAGTCATACATACTGAAATTCCCTTCAACTTTAATGGGAGCTTTGCCTAAGTAAATGCTGCAGGAGAGGGCTCTCTGTGCTGAAGTAAATCTAACAGCGGCACCCCATGGAAGCCCTAGGACTGATTCTGATCTCACATGCAGGGTTGTAAAGTATGACTCATGGCACTGAATTCAATGGAGTGAAACTAATGCAAGTGAGTTCTGATCTAGTCCTTACTCTATAGTGTATTTTTTTCTGTCACTGACTTGGAAAGCCAATTCTAGGGTTCATGTTATTGTTGTTTAAATTACACATACACAATGTATTGCTCTGACTAGTCTGATGTTTCTCCCATTCAATTTACATTTTCCTACTAGCACAATATGAAGCACTTTATGTACTTTTGAAATACTTAATTCCTTCCTTTTGATTTTATTTCCTAATCTCATATGCTTGCTTTTTTTTATTAAAATGTATGAACCTGAGTATTTAAAACTAGTCTGTTTTAACTATGCATGTATTGCAAGCAACTAAATTCATCCCCAGCATAACTTCACTGAAGTCTGTGATCACCGGTGAAGTCAATGGAGGGATGAATGCCAGGAATGAATTTGGCCCTCAGCGTTAAGTCTGATTTCTGCGATATTTTTGCAAGTCAGGTCATAGCTTTGCATCCCTTTACAGACTGCATGCCATTGCATTTAGTCAACTCCTTAGACATCAATAGGACCACAAACTTGGAGTTAACTACCTCAACCCACTTTAAGAGCAGAACTGCACAATGCTTCCAGCCTGAACATTTTGTAACCAGCATAGATCAACTCTATTTTTGTTCTTCACTATTATTTTATATGGCATGTCCCATATCATGTTGTTTTCTGAACAGACAGTTTGCCTGTCCTTGTTTGCCTTTAGGGCAAAACATTAATTGGTCTTTGGTATCATTTAGCACTTTTTAAAGATACCACATTTCCTTTTCTACATTGTATAAGGGCTGCCTTACCCTTTGCTTTGTCGAATTATTGTGTTTCAAGTTGGTTAGATGATACCAAGTGCTGTGAGTTGCAGCTGATTACTAATAAACACTGAAACAGAGACAATAATTTGTTCATTTGAAAGCAAATGTAATTTTCAATATTTCTTTCCCCAAGGCTCTTTTATGATATGAGGAGAAACCGTAATCTGCCAATTTAGGATGATATTCTAACCCTATTGAAGTAAATAGTAAAAATCCCATTGGCTACAGGTTGTGACTCACGTCTGTAGCATGAGGTAAAAACAGAGATTATTAGAATGCTGCTGTGATCACTGCTGTGATTGGTGCAAAATGTTTCAGTACTTTAGAACAAACTAAAAACATATTAATACAGTCATCCCAGTTAGGCTAGATCACACTTTCCGCTGAAATTAAGAAATCCTAAATACCATGGTGAAATTCTGGACTCAAGTCAATAGTTTTGCCATTGACTTCAAGGCGGCATGATTTTATCAGATCCGTCACCCTAGATTCAAAGAAGAGGGAAAGCTGATAATTAAAAAATCCCCTTTAATATATGATAATTAAGACTTCTTGGAGAAACTATAAACACATTTGTATTTTACTTCTCACGTAATTCATTTTCCAGCTTGCTAAAGCACTGAATCACTTCAGGGAGGATAAAGGAAATGTGTGCTGCAAAAATCATTACAACATTGTGCTTTGTGATGTTGAAGGGAAGGTTGTGCCAACACTTCCATTACAAATCCTCCTCCTTGTGGAGGAATGCAAGAGAGAAGAAACAGCTCACCAAAGCCCAAATTCTGGAAATACTCACAACTAGCTTTAGTTACAAACATGTTTGAATGCTCAGGCTGTGTCAGGGCTTAATCCAAACAAAACCCATTAAGTTGATGCAGAGACTCCTATTGACTTCAGGGGGCTTTGGCACGGGTTCTTAGTATACTGGCCTTTTACCTCTGCATACCTGAGTTCAAATGAGACACACATCACATCCACAATCTAAATCTACTCCCTACTCAGTGACCAGAGGCTCAACACTTGGGGAGAAAAACCAGGTGTGTTTGGCAGTCTGGACTGAGGTATTTTTGCAGATGGACTGGCTGAAAAAACTTGCAGAGGACCCATATCTTACTCTAACAGGTGCTGCCAATCATTCACTTTCATTAACAGTTTTAAAAAAAATCCACTGCAAAATTCTCCCATTCTTACTTACACTGCATAGTACCATGCTAGTCAGTGTCAGTAAAGCTGGTAGACTCTGTCTTCCATAAAAGAAAATAAACCAAGATGCCACATTTTATGCACTTTACAAAGGCTAAAACTTGGTACAGTATAAAAGTCTCTTTGGGGAATGTTTTCCACTGCATTTCCAAAAAAACCTATTTGGCATCAGTTGTGCATAATGTATGAGTTTCAGATAGGATCAAATAATTTGATTATCATATTCTAATTGTCCTAAATATTTAGAAGAACTTAAAAATTCTAGTGATATTAAACTTTGAAAAGTGGGCATAAGACATGTACAGTAACGCCACTGAATTCTCATTTTTAGGTATGCATAGAATATGTCCTCTGTCTATATTTATATGGACATCTGGAATTTGAGTTAGAGTACAGCACTCTTTAAAATTATTTGAAAGGTATTTAATCTGACAGCTCTGTCCCATTCTCTTCAATAAGAGAATCAATATTTACTCAAGACACTGGAAGAACTTCAAAGAAGGATGTGTTTAACATTTTTTTTAAAACAGCAAATTTTTCAAAGGTTGTTCACTTAAATATTAAACTGCCCCCCAAAGATTTACTTCACATTATTGAATGAATATCTGTAAAATCCTTTAGCATATATTTTTATAAAATGTGTTTTTGTACTTAAAAATGGCCACATTAAAAATAAAATAAAAGCATGGCGAGGCTTTGAGACTGAATGCCAAATTTTAGTCCAACAGTCAATTTTTAGTGCAGAGTTGTAAACATCAGAATTTTTACAAAGCAAGGTATCAATGCTCAGCATACCACTGCAGTTTTGTTAATATGGATATGCATATCAAACAAGTTATAAAAAGTTTGTATGAGTATGCTTTTCCAAACATTAACATTTTAAGAAAAATAATGAAAAAGGCTTTATCCAAATTACAGAAGTGCATTTGAATCTTTTAAAGGAGGTATTTTTCATTTTTGTATTGGTAAAATGAGGTCCAGAACTGGCCACCTCTCCATTTTAATTTGCATCCCTAAAACTTAAAAAGCCAAAATAAATCTGTAAACTGGGTTATTTTCCCAGTTGACAGTCTCTATGGCAAGTTGAAGACCAGAAGAAATACTTATGTTTGAGTCATAAACCTCTTAATATAGGGGTTTAAAGCTGACATTTTATATAACATAATCTTCTAACCTGCATCTCAAAACAAGTTAAAAAATAGATGTGGGAGGCAGAAAGGAATTAAAAAGCAGCAACAGAATCCACCATGTGTTTGTCTTCCCTAGGTGCAATGTGACTTAAATCATATGTAAGTGTATGAATCTATAGAAGTGAATCGGATACAAAGGCAGTGATGGAACGGTGTCTGTGCTCCTGTGAGTGTGCATATCTGCGTGTGAGATTGGCTTTCTGAAGGTGCATCTCTGTGTGTGGATGTGTGTGTGCACACACTTCTGAAGCTGAGCCTGCACTGATTATTTAAGCTCCTGAGCTCCGTTGAACCCTGTCTATGGGTCCCCTCCCTTGGACAGCTCCACGTCTCCTGTAACACATGATATTTTCATTATAAAAAAAAACAACAACCAACAAAACCTACCTGCTATGAGGCAATTTCTTTACAGAAAGATGCAAGTAAAACCAATGCAGCGAGAAGGCCACAGACTTCCTTTGTTCTGTCTCACTTGTTAACCAAGAGCACTGGGCTTGTTGGTTTTTTTTCTTCTTCTAAAGAGAGAGAGAGAGAAAATGAAACAAACGGGGGGAGGGAAGCAACTGAGGCAGCAGCAGTTGCATGGCAGGTCTGTTGGTCTGGCTGGTCACCTTGATATCCTTGCAGCACATGTTGGGCAAAGAAAGCCTGCTCCAAACAACTTGAGACCCTTTATAAGTCATGAAGGTGACTCATAACCAACCAACTTAGCTTTCAGTAAATCCCCTGACTTTTTTTTTCTCAGAAGAGTTTTTTTTTAAAAAAAAGGGAAAACAGAAAACTCCAACTGACATGAGAATTTTTCTTTTAACATCATGTACTTTCCTTGCTTGGACAGAGACTGTTTGGCTTCCACCTTTGAATCTAGTAATAATAATACATGCAAATGATTGCTTAGTAGCGATGGTAACACGTTAAACAAGTAAGAGGTAAATTGCAAGAAGGGGAGAGAGAGAGAGAGAAACATCACACATGCACACATTTGAAGAAGTCTGTAACATGACTATCTGGAGAGGGAGTACATTGCTGGGAACTGCTTCTTACTCTTCTTTATATTACTTTTATTAGCCAGAACTGGGCTTCAGGGATTTGTCTTATTAGAATTAAACCCCATGGATCCGGTGGGAAAAAGGAGGCACCTCACTGAGATGGATAAAATTCCTCCAGTCCTCAGCAAACCTGCACCGAGAGACCTAGCAGCACCAGCTGGGAAAGGTTATAACCAGACTGGAGTGAGACAATAAAATAGTGGATTGTGTAACTTTGGTATTGACTCCATTGTTTAGGTTGTAAGGTTCCTTACTCTGTCCTTCCCATTTGTGACATTACTGGATGTCATCAGATGGCGCTACTTCAGATGATGTTGATAGTTCTGTTGATCTGAACATACAGGGATTATGTAGAGGGAAATGCTTATTTTCAGCTATAATGCCATTTTTTTTAGGGCTGAGAATATCACCAGCAAAATTTCTTTTGTCTGAATTTTGCCCTAATCAATTTAGTACTTAGGTGTAGCTGATGCCTACAGATTTTCTCCACCTAAACAAATATTGTATAGTACCAAAATAGTATGCCCGTGCCTTTCATACAATAATTCCTTGTGGCCTGATACTTTGTATACTCAAAAATCAAACAAAATCTTTCCTTACTCTGAAAGGGGTGGATATTGCAGTTGTTAGTGTAGCTGGAGGACTAAATTAAACTATCCTACCAAGACGAATGAAGCTGAGGCAGTGGCCACATCTGACAATGGAGAGGTAAGCCACTGCTGTAACCGTCTCACAGTTTTTAATTTAAACGGAGTGTCCCAAAAATAAATGCAACTGAGTTAAAATCCCAGTTCCGCAATGGAGCAAGTATCTATCACCAAAAAATAGGGTCTTAGTTTATTGTTATAGCTTAGCTAGATCTGGGCTGGCATGACTGAAAAACACTCAGACAATATTTTTTATTTACTTTTGGACATAGTTTTCAACCTGTTGCATTGCATCCAAACATTTTTTAAAATCTTTTGGATTTGGACACTAAAAATATTTCCCATTATGATGGCCCAGATCCTGGTAGCTGCTCCAGTAGTTTCCGAATATCTTCTTTAATATAATGCGAAGTGAGAACTGACCATTCCTATTCCCACACATGGAGTAATTCTACTCGCTAGCAGAATGTGTGCTACGTTTTTGCTTTTTGTTATCTTTAGTGGCTATGATTTTTCTCCTTTACTGCTTTCAAGAAATTCACTAACATATGAATTAAATATTATTTTGATTTGCTAGAATCCCTTTTCTGTAGCTTCGATGCTAGTAAAAAACCTGATGCCAGAGTTCAAAGTGTCCAGAAAACCAGCAGGAATAATGTTGCTACAAGTTGAGGGACTGTATGGAAAACAATAAAGAAAAATAGATTTTTAGTGGAGGATAGGATAGTCTGAAGGCCTGCTATAATGTAGAGCTCATCTATGCTATAGGGAAATGCATCATTTTATATGACAAAGTTTAAACAAACTGAAGTTGGACCCCAACTCATCATGTTCAGAAAGTAGTCAGATCTGTACTATCCCTAGGCTGAAGTGGGCTTCTCTTTAGTGTTCTGGTTTGTGGCAATAACCAATACCATTTTGAGTCCTTTTAAATATTGAAAAGACAGTTTCTGATTCATTTACTCTCATTGAATAGTGCCTTACTCCACTGGTAATCCTGTTGAAATCAATGGACCACTCAAGCAGTAAGGCGCTACTCAGAATGTGCAAGAATATCAGAATATGGATTTAAACAAGTATTTAGTTTTCCAGTGTTTGAAGTTGTAGAAGAAATGAAGTGTAGTCTTGTGGTTAAGAAACTGGAGTGGAACTCAGGACAACCAGGATCTTGGCTCTACCACAAACTTCCTGTGTGACCATGGGCAAGCCACTTAATTTGTCTCGTTCTATAGATGGGGATATCTCTTTGTGGCAGCAATATCTCTTAGTGAAAATATACAGTGGGACCCTGATCTCAAATGGGACTTATAAATGCTACTGTACAACTACTATTAATATCATATAGCTTGTGACCATCATATATATATTGATTAAAGTAATGAAGTCAAAAAAAAAGTATTACTTTGGTTTCCCCCATCAACTTCCCAGTCTCATTGTCAAAGAATCCCCTTTGCCTTTCATATTCTATCTCCCTTAGAAGGGTATTTTAGAATATTTGAGGCACTAGCCAAGAACTGCATATAACTTTCTTTTCTCAATAAAGTGGATTTAAAAGATCCACTGAAAGAGATCTAAAAGACTTCCAGGATTATAGACAAGATAACAACACGAGAAATCAAAATTCTACTTACAAAAACACTTACTTGTATGGTATTTTAAATTTAGCAATTAGCTGATCTGAATTTTTTTAAAGTACAACTATGAAATCATATGATTGTTTTAATCCAACATTGGCCTTTGCCTTACAGATGCTTTTGCTAAATAGCCCATGGAGGTGGCAGCAGGAAGGGGAAAAACAGAAATTAGGAAGGAGTCCTTTAAACCAGGGCTGCTGGAGTTCTGGTGGCAGTGGTTACTGGTCAGGAGCAGTGGGAGTGTGGGGAAGGAAAAAATGCTTCAGCTCCTTGTGACTGATTAGGCATGAGCTCCCTCCTCCCACTCAGGCTGGCTCCTTTGAAGCGCAGCAGCTGTGGAGCTGCGGGACACAGGAAAGGGTCCTGGGGGAGCATATAACTGAATATGTGTTTGACAACCCTTTTATAGATGCTTCAGACCATGTCACAGCACAGACACAGCCCTAGCAGCACTAAAAGATGACTGCCTCATGGCAAAGGATGGAGGCCACATCTCAGTGAGGATACTACTCTCTCTCTCCATAGCTTTTGGAACAATCAACCAATACTGAGCCACTTATTGATACAGTAGGAGTTAAACAGCACAGCACTATGCTGCACAATGGCTCCAATCTTCCCTCACCTAGAGAGTGGGGATAGGCTTCTCTTCCACCAAGCCCTCTGCCCCCCATGAAATCTCCCAGGGATCCATCCTGTACCCACTTCTCTTTAATACCTATCTGAGATGACTTAGATAAATGGTGAGATGACAGAGGCTGTGCTGCCAACATAGCATCACCGACCACCTCTATATTTCATCTTCCACAGAAGCAACAAGTGCCACGATGTCACACTGGCTAGAAGGAGATCAACTTCTGAATGAAGGAGAGGTGTCTCAAACACAACCCACCTGATGTTGCTTGGAAGGGGAATATGCTTCAGGGAGTTAACTGGAACACTGCTTCCATAATAGGAATCTACCCACAAACCCACTCTGCTTACCATGGTGGTATGAAGTTTCGAGGACTCTTCATTAACTTTAAATGATTAGATACCACCAGTGGCAGAAAGAGCATCCTTCCATCTTCAGATTGCATGCAAATGTCATCTCTCCCATGAAATCTTGGCCACAATAATCAACATCTTTATCTACCCCAGATTGGACAGACTGGATTACTGTAGTTCACTAAATGGGTAAGCACTGCAGAGATTTCAGCAAAACGCAGCCACCTGCCACTTCAATGCAGTGGGGTGCTGTGAACATATCACCCAATCCTCTGTTCTCTGCACTGACTCCTAGTCTACTTCTGATGTCATTTCAAGGCCTTGGTTGTGATCTTCAAAGCCATTAATGGATAAGGACTCACTTATATCTGCAACTGCAAGTCCATCTATGACCTACCAAGACACAGATGCTCTTCTGGGACAATGAAACTCTCAAAACCCAGGGCAAAGCTCACAAGATGTAGGAATAAAGCATTCTTGATCTGGGGATGGAATGAGCTTCCAGAGAACGTAGACAACCTAGAGTTTACTCTTCTTTTAAAACATACTACAGCGCTCTCTTTGAGAAAGCTCTCTCACCATAACTGGACAGAAACCTCTTATTACCAGGTAAGCTAGAAGACTCCCTTAAGTCTATTGGGCACTTCACCATAAAATGTAACTGAATTGTGAAGCACTTGGATACTGTGTTGATGGGAGCTAAAACCCTTAGGTGATAATTCTATGATTGCACAATTGGTGACCTTTTCCAACTGCATTTAACATTTCTCTGCCTGTATTTCACTGTGTCCATAAATCTCCTACTGAGGCTTCTAAAATATTGCCTTGCCTAAGTACCCGAAAAGAAAAATCTTCTTAATACTCCTTTCCTCCCTGATATGTCTAACTTCTCTCACCAGCATGACTGCTTACAATTCTGTCCTCTCTTCTTATCCAGCTTGCCCTGTTTAGATATCATCATTCTCAACCACAGCCCTATACAGCTGCTAAGTCAATCATGCGGCCCATCTGGGTAATCCACTGATGGACCATGAGACAGTTTGTTTACATTTGCATGGCCACCCGCAGCTCCCAGTGGCTGCGGTTCGCTGTTCCCAGCCAATGGGAGCTGTGGGAAATGGTGGCCAGCATGTCTCTGAGGCCCACGCTGTTTCCTGCAGCACCCATTGGCCAGGAATGTTGAACCACGGCCACTGGGAGCTGCGGGTGGCTGTGCAAATGTAAAAAAACTATTTGGCTGCTTGCCAGAGGATTACATTGACAGGCCTCAGGTTGCCCACCACCATTCTAAGTTCTGCTGGAACTGAACTCCTTCTATGGAAATGAACTTTACAGGACAGGCACATTCCACACCCGTGGAACATCCCAAGGGGTGCAGGAAGTGGAAGGCCTATTGCAAATCCCAACCAACTTACCCTGGAAAAACACGAGGAAGAAATGAATGATAGTAATTTTTCCTTATACTTTGCTTCAGACATTGCCTCCAGGTAATCTGGAGGAACCTGAGGAACTATGATGATTGGAGACTCACAGGAAGGCAGGGCCATCCACACAGAGGTCCATACTTCTGCACAGGCTTCATGTCACCAATGAGGAGCTATTCCCCTTGTTCCCTGGCAGTGTAGTTCCCATGAGCTGCATTACTCTGGTCTCCCCATGGAAGGTACCGGCTGAGGGGGCACTGAGGACCAGATAATACTGTTCCAGAAATCTCCACAGTGCTCAGGGGAAGGATCAGTAGGTGGCCCCAGTCCCATCCCATCTGGGGCTGCCCATTCACTGGCCTAGTTCTAGTCCTTCCCCTTGTGCAGATCCCAGTTCTGTGAAAAGTCTTCTGTGGGATCCTAGCGGTAGGGTGAATTGTGCCAGAGGGAGCTGGACTGCTCTTTTGTGTGTTGAGAGGGAGAGGAAGGCTCAATCCACACATGGATTGCGGGACACAACGGGATCCTGTGTGTTGTGAAAGTCATTTTTTGTAACAGAACTCATCTTGAATTTGCTCTTACTTCCTGCATAGCTTCCTAAGGGCAGAAGCCTTAAGACAAATGCATTTTGGCAAATTCTTCTATAAAATCTAAAGCAGATATTTTACCCTCTCCCTCTCAGGAAAAAAAGTCACATATGGGGGAAGGCTGCATACTCTAAACATGACCCTGATTTTCAGGCCTACCTTGTCACTACCCATAAGTGACACTGCTGATGAATCATCATTCTTCACTAAAGTAGACTAGAGATTAGAATTTAAATTTTTAGACGCTGGAGTTTTTTGATGGAGTGTGGGCTTGTTTGCTGATACACACGGTTAATGCTTCAATAGCCAAGTTAGACTGCACAAGTCATTCAATGTGATTAACTTTTTCCAATTCTGTGACACTATCTCAGCAACTTGAAGTGGAGACAGGACGGGGTCAGTTGTTGGAATAGGGACTACCCCACCCACTGTATATTGTTAAACAGGACGATGGTTAGAGAAGCAGCTATGTTATATAATACTGTAGTGGGGTGATTACCTGCTCTTGCCCTGAAAGGGCTTGAAGCCAGCCCAGGGAAAGCTCAGAGTTATACTCTAGAAAAGCAATAATTTGCTTTCCACAAGCAACGCAATTAATGTGCTCTTTCATAATTGCGTATGGTGGCTTTGTGATTTGGGCACTTGTTTCCGTCTAGTTCTTGTTGAAATATCAACGCATTTCACAAAGGGCATGAAAGGGCTATGGAACAACTTTTGGTAAACGTCCTTCTTCTGCTCAGACAGATGATTCACTGTATCCAATTGCCAGGTCCTGGAGATATGCTGTCTTAATTCTGTATTTATATTTTAATATTTTATTAAATGCTAGCAAGGTTTTACAGTGCCACACTTCTTCCACAGAAGAGAGTCAACATATTTGTTTTATGCCCAGAGTTGCTCGTGTTGGGTGTTTCAATGTGCTTTTTAAAAGAAGTTTGATGGTTGAAATCTTTAGAATTTTCAAAACTTTAATGAATCTTTTTCATGAAAAGAATTCTTCAGTGGTTTGACCAGCTCCAATATTTAGAGAAATAAAAGTGAGACTCTGATCTCAATTATGTCAGATGTGTCTAAAAAAAAATCTTTGTAACCAGAATAGAGCACCTGCTTAACCCAAGGCCTTATTCTTATTTAGTGGTAGACATGTGCCCCATGCAATGTTTAATTTGTAATTAAAGAG
This sequence comes from Gopherus flavomarginatus, assembly GCF_025201925.1. Lineage (NCBI taxonomy): Eukaryota > Metazoa > Chordata > Testudines > Testudinidae > Gopherus > Gopherus flavomarginatus. The sequence continues at coordinate 196,964,700 of NC_066617.1, read as the reverse complement.
GTGCTGGGGCTCAAGCAATGTTTTTACATTAATGACTGATGCAACAAGCCCTTAGATGCTGGGGCTATGAACTGCTAAGCCTAGAGGTGCCAGGACTCAGCCCTGACAAGTCCGTGCACAAAGTAAGCACTGGCATCACGTATGATAATCCTTAGCAGAGGAGCTAGAATGCTTAACTAAATTAACCACTATGTGCTTTAAGTTCAAGAACATATGGGCAAGATTTTCAAAAGTAATTAGTGTCTCAAGGTGGGCCCCCTAAAAATCACCTAAAGGGACCTGATCTTCAGAAAGTGCTGAGCATCCATTTTCTGAAAATTAGGTCTTGTAGAAGAGTAGGTGGCCCTGTATGCCCTCTTGTGGCCAGGGTGTGTCTGCTGTGCCCTGCCCTTTATTATTCCTCTTCCAGGCCCATTTTTGGCAGAGATTCCACACACTTGCTTGTCCATTCATCACCCTTATATGGTCTGGGTTTATTCAGACAACAACTGAAAAGTAAAATTCTGAGTCACAAAAATCTGTCCCCAAAGCATGGCTCTCCTCAGAGCCTGAGTGAGTGAAAGGGTTCCTTCATCTAGTCAGTTTTATGAATTCTTAGGGGATGACCCAGCTGGATTTGACTTGCAACTGTCCTGCTCAGAGCTGACTCCCCTGTAGACTTCCCAGAGTCAGCTCCTCCAAACAACTGCTTTGGATCTCTTTTAAGGAACCATCTGCTTGCAGTTCCTTCCCCATGTCAGGTGTCTCTGGTTAGCTCATTTAGCAAGACTGCTCCACATTTCAAGTCTTCTGTTGGCAGCTCCCTCACTCCCTTTGCTATCTAACATACCACCCCCTGCCTGGAATGGGTGCGTCAGTCACTGCATGGCTTGTCACCTTCATCTGTCCCTAACAGAGTCCCTAGTTCTTGCTGGGAAGATGCTCTATACAATAACAAAAGGCCATAAGGTGAGGTACCAGTGACTAACTCAGATATTTGAATCTTTTATCTGGAGCCACTGGAGTACTCTATGATCACTGATGAGAAGAAAGAAGGTCTGTGGCAAGGCCCACTTATTCCTGCCTCTGCTCAAGTCCACAAACAGCTCAGAAACCTTTATGCTGGTAAAACAGCCGGTTGCAGCTTATTTACAATGTTGGTTTCAATCACGATTGTACACTATACAGCTGCACTTCTACAGTTGTAAGGAGCCCACAGCTCCTGATGCAAGCAGGGAAGAGCAATCTCTCTCTGTCTGCTCCTCCTCACTCCCTTCCTATGACTTTTTGTATCCTTTGCCTAATGGCTTTATTAGCCTTCCAGCTCTCCCCCACCCACCAGTTAGGCACTGCTTTTCTTCACCAGGTCTGTTATGCAGTGTTTAATTGGTGCTTCAGTGACCAGAGTGCTGGCTCAGGTGTTGTTGCCCAGCACTCTGTTACAGGGTCCACAACAAATAATAGCACAAAGGCTTTCCTGGCCCAGTGTATTGCTAGATGCTCCTTCTTGGACCAAATAGCAGGTTTCATGGTGCAGGAGTTTCCTGCTCATATATAGAATAGGATGTTTCTAACCTTGGTACATGTGGGACAGTACTGCTCCCAGGACTCCCTGTGAGGTGTCCATGTGTAAAATTAATTCTTGTGAAAAATCAGGGCACACAGTATGGGTTCGTTACAGAGAATCAGTTTAATTTCTTGGAATGCCTAGTCACAGCGGGGATCCCAAGTGACCTGATGAGGGGCTGTGTGGTGTGGTGTGGTGTGTGGAGTTTTTTTTTATGAGATCAGTAAGAGGAGCCCTTGAGGAGGCAGACTGGGGCACAAATCAGCTATAAATACCCTGCTAGCCCAAGAAATGCCCAAACTTCCTTTTTTGTTCTTGGAATGGGTGTGTTGTCTAGGGCTTCCACTTTGCTGATCAAATGTTGTACTTTACCATTCCCCACTTTAAAATACCCTAAATAGGTGGGCTTCTGCTTCCCTAATGGGTTTATGGTTAAATTGACATTCCATAGGGCCTGAAGGATTGTGGCTATATCCTGAGGTGGTTTGGCCAATCCTGACTATAGATTATCATGTCATCCAGGTAGATTGCTGCTTAGGGTTGGTATGGCGTGACAACACCTGGTCCATTAGTTTTGTAAGGTGGCTGGGGCGATGTGTAAACCACAGGGCATGTTAAACTGAAAAAGGCCTATGGAGATGTCAAGGTTCCTCCCCCACTCTGAACTTTAGGGTACAGATGTGGGGACCTGCATGGACACTTCTAAGATTAATTACTATCTTAGATCTGGTAACATTGCCACCATCCAGAAATTTCAGTGTCTGGAACACTTCCTGTCCCCCCAAAACCTTCCTCTCCCTGGGCAGCTTTGAGAGGCTTTTTCACCAAGTTCCTGTGAACACCAATCCAACCCCTTGGATCTTAACACAAGGAGAATTTAACCATCTCCCCCTCTTTTCCCCCACCAATTCCTGGTGAGTCCGGATCCAATCCCTTTGGATCTTAAAACAAGGAAAAATCAATCAGGTTCTTAAAAAGAAAACTTTTAATTAAAGAAAGAAAGGCAAAAATCATCTCTGTAAAATCAGGATGGAAAATACCTTACAGGGTAATCAGATTCTTATAGCCCAGAGGAACCCCCTCTAGCCTTAGGTTCAAAGTTACAGCAAACAGAGGTAAAATCCTCTCAGCAAAAAGGAACATTTACAAGTTGAGAAAACAAAAATAAGACTAACACCCCTTGCCTGGCTGTTACTTACAAGTTTGAAACATGAGAGACTGATTCAGAAAGATCTGAAGAGCCTGGATTGACTTCTGGTCCCTCTTAGTCCCAAGAGCGAACAACCCCCAAAACAAAGAGCACAAACAAAAGACTTCCCTCCATCAAGATTTGAAAGTATCTTGTCCCCTTATTGGTCCTCTGGTCAGGTGTCAGCCAGGTTTACTGAGCTTCTTAACCCTTTACAGGTAAAAGAGACATTAACCCTTAACTATCTGTTTATGACAGAGGGTTGAAAAGTCTGTCTTGGCACAGGAATTGGGGAGAGTAGGATCTGCCAATAGCCCTCACTTAAGTCTAACTCTGAGATGCACCAGGTGTGGCCAAACTGGTCAAGCAGGTCACTAACTTCAGACTTTGGGTAGCATCAAAGTCAGAGTTTCCTTTGATTTGATGGAAGTCTTTGCAGAATTGAATGGTCCCATCCAATTTTGGGACAAAGGCCACTGGACTACACTAGGGACTTCTTGACTCCTCAATCATAACGACTTTTAACATCTGGACCTCTTGTATGAACTGGAACTTCAACACCTCCACGATGGGATAGAACTTTCAACTAGGCCGGATACCCAATTTCATATGAATCTGGTGGGTCACAAGGGAGATTTGTCCTGGAAATGGTGAAAATACATCCAGGTACAAGTACATCGTGGTCTCTAATTGCTTTATCTAGCCAGTGAACAGCCCATCCTCAAATGGGACCCCTAAACTCCTATATCTGTCAGTTTCAGGACCAGGGGTCCTAAGTCCTCTTCTCCTTCTTCTGGCATTAGCAGAATTACATGGTAGATCTGCTCTGGTCAATTCTGCAACTTCCCAAAATATACCTGGCCAAAAGAACTAAGCCAGTAGTCTTTCAAGCATCTTTGCATTACTCAGATGTCTGACCATTGGGATGGAGGGGGCTAATCTCAAGTCCCAGAGTGGCCTTCCCATTGATTGCCGTGACCAAGCTTTAACATTCTCAGAGGGTCTGATCCTCATTCTGGCAGCGATGCAATCAAAGGTGTCATCTAGATCAGCAGTTCGCGGCTCCAGGCCAATGGGGGCTGTGGGAAGCAGTACGGGCTGAGGGATGTGCTGGCCGCCGCTTCCTGCAGCGCCTATTGACCTGGAGCAGTGGACTGCGGCCAGTGGGAGCTGTGATCAGCCGAACCTGTGAATGCGGCAGGTAAACAAACCAGCCCGGACCGCCAGGGACTTTCTCGGAACAAGCGGCGGACCGGCTTTGAGAACCACTGATTTAGAGGATGATAGTACAGAGCAAGTAGGATCTCATGGTTGGAGGTTGAGAGGGGGTCCTTTGGGAGATCATCTTTTTAGGGCAGACTTCCTCAAGACTAAGACTATTTCAGGGCACCGTCAGCACAGGCCCAAGACTAATTTGGTTCTTGCGAGCTATCTCGGGTAAAAGGCACCAAGTTTCTATTCAGGAGCACAAAGAGGTGCTTCCAATCTTGACCATGGATTACAGGCCAAGGAAGATGCTCCACTACCCCTACCTTGAGACACCCTACCTGGTCAGCTACTTGTAAAAGATGTTTGGGTAAGTATGCCTTTCCACAGGTATGCAGGAAATCTGAACTGTTTGATCAGGTTCAAGGGCCTTGGGTGGGAGCAGGTATCAGCTCAGGAGCATTTGGCCATAGCCAGAATCAATTAGACCTTCTGGTTCCCTATCATGATGGGAATCATTAAGGGTCTTATGGCTCCATTCTATAGTGGGTTTGAGGTCTTACCCTGCTGGATGAAGTAACACCTGAGATAATCACACCCCATCATGGGGCATTCTCACCACATGTGTCTCAGTTCCCCATAATGATAACACTTGATTGAACCATCTGGACCAGTTACCAAAGTCCCCCTTGGGGTCTGGAGCCTTGGAGTACTGAGCCCTTGAGATCCCCACAAGATATAAGATTTTTCCCTCAAGGGAGGCCCAATAGTGCAGATATCTCCTTGTTCGGAGATCCCCGAATCCAGGCCCGGCTCCAATGAGCTTCAAATGACTTCACTCTTCCAACACATCAGGCATCTGTTTCCAAAATCCTCTGTCATCTCTACAGCCTCTGCAATGGTTGCTGGGCAGAAGTGATGAACCCAAGCTTGTACTGCTACTGGGAGAATTTTTCAATATTGTTCTAAAACAATGCTGTCCATGATGTCACCCATGGTCTTGTTTTCTAGAGTCACCCAGGGGGTGGCCAAATCATGGAGCTGTTGGGCAACAGCCCATGGGCTGCCCCCTTTTGGGAAAGTTACTCGTTAAATTTCCTCTGATAAGTCTTAGGGGAGAATCCAAGCTGATCCCACATGGCAGCCTTCAGGGTGGATTGGGATGGGGCTTCCTCTGCACTTAGGGCCCTGTGAGCAGCTTGGGCCTTCCCTGTCAGGTAAGGGGTGAGCTGTGTGGTCCAGAAGCTCCTCTCCCAGCCAGTGCTGGCTGCCACCCATTTGAACATTGTCAGAAACACCTGAGATTTGGTGTCCTCGGAGCTAGTCAGTTTCATTAGGGTGGGCCCTGGAAGAATCTCAGCAGGGAACACTGTCCTAGGAGGGCTTTGTGGACCTTGCATGAACAGCCTGGCCACCTTGGCCTGGAACTTTTGATTCCTTTCCTGTTTGGCCAGCTGGGCCTCCTGTATGCATTGATGAGTGGCTAGTAAGGCCTCCTGGAACTGATTGTTTCACTCCTCCTCAGCCTGTTGCTGCTGTATAATTACTAGTAAAATTTCCTCCATGGCCTCTCTTGGAGAAGGGGAGATTCAAGTCCCTGTTCAGGCATGAGATGTAGAAGACTTGGCTGGGTCCATACACTCTCTTGTGGCCAGAGTGTCTCTGCTCTGCCCTGCTCTTTATTCTCCTTCCAGGCCCTTTTTTACAGAGATTCCACACACTTGCTTGTCCAGTCACTATCCTTATAGGGTCTGGGTTTATTCAGACAGTAACTCAGAGTCACAAGAATTTGTCCTGAGGCCTGGTTCCTTCATTTAGTCCTTTTCCTTTTCATGAGTTTTTAGGGGTGAGCTGCCTGGGTTCAGCTTGTAGCTGTCCTGCTCAGAGCTGACTCCTCTGTAGACATCTCAGAGTCAGCTCCCCTAAACAACTGTTTCAGCCTTCTTCTAAAGAACCAGCTGCTTGTGGTTCCTTCATAGCACCAGGTGTCTCTGGTTAGCTCATTTAGCAAGGCTGCCCCATGCTTCAAGTCTCCTGCAGGCAGCTCCCTCACTCCCTCTCACTCCTTGGCTGTCTCACAGGCCCCTTTTTATGTGCCTCAAATAGGGCACTGTAAATAGCTTGTCACTTGAAAATTTTGGCCACATCATCCCTTTTCATGGGAGCATACAACTTTTACACTGGGATGGATAATGGCAATGTTTAAGACATGTCATCTAAAGCTTCCTCACCTCACTGTGTACGTTTATCACTTTTCTTAAGCTTAATTTCATGTAGTTTTAGTCAAATTCCAAATACAAATTGAGTGTCAGCATTACTCCTAACTAAATCCTGTCATGTTATAGTCAATAACAAAATAACCTAACTGCTGAACCTTCTCTTTGTTCTCCCATAATACTTGCTCCCTTTATAAAATGTTTACAGTGCCTCACATTAAGATAATCATCCCATTCCTAACTTTTGAAAAATATTATTTTTCATCATTTCTGAACCACAACAATTATCCTCCCCTTCCCTGCTGTTAATGTGGTCAATTATCAGTTTCTTTATCTTGCTACATTCTGATCGTGTTCTCATGGAAGTGGCAAAGCTCTCATTGATTTCAGTAGTCTAAGATCAGGCCCTTTATCTTGCTCTTTTTGCTCATTATGTAAGGGATTTGGTAACTCTCTATAGCCATATGTTCACCTTCAGGTGCATGCTGTGTAATAAAGAAGCTATTTAATAACTCTGTCTCTGGGAGCTCCTGTTGAGCTATTCAATATCTCCCAGAATTACAGTCCCAGGCTAGGGTATGTAGGCAGTGGCATAGCCAGGTTCTAAGTGTAGGGGGAGCAAACATAAAAAAAGCACCCCCTTGACTCCTCCTCTGGCCATGCCCCCTTTGATTCCTCCCATTTCTCCCCCAGATTAACCGCAGCCTGGCTCAGGACTCCTGCGGGCTTCCCGGGGATGTGAATACTCCCGTCCCTCCACCCTCCCAGGAGAATCTTTCCTGCCCAGTGCACTCTGCAGGTGTCCCCTACCGGGGTGCGCCGCCTGGCCCCACCCGCAGGGTCCTGTCCCCCTCTCTCCAGGCTCCTGTGCCATGCTAGGTCCCCTTGTCCAGACAGTGTGGCCAGCACTGGCCCAGCAGGCACTGTTTTTTTAAAATGCACTGAGGGGAAGTGGCTGCTTCCCCTGCACCCCACTAGCTATGCTAATGTAGGGTCAATAGAGGAGGTAAACCAACTGAGAACTGTTTGGTTTAGGGAGCTAGGACTGTAGAAAGAGAGAGGATTAGACTACAGCAGTGATATTGAGACTGCAGTTTGCAAGCCGCAAGTGGCTTTTTAATGTGACTCCTGTGGCTCTTGGCAGTACATGATATTAAAACACTGTGATTTAATTATCAACCAATCAGGATGCTTTTACTATGTTATTAACCAATTAAGTTATGAACTTGCACTAAGTTATTAACTTATTTGCTGCGAGAACGTTATATATGTATGTAAATGAAATATTTTCTGTCATACTGTTTAAATATGAATAGTACTATAATAAATGAGACAATGAATTCACACTACTGTGGCTCTTTTGGGTAATGTGATCACTAATTTGGATCCTGAATCACTGAGGTCTGACTATCACTGGTCTAGGAAATATGTGTAGCCCATGCAGCAAGCCTAGATTTCTCTTTTTCCCCATCAAGGCTGGTAGGGATAGGATGAAAGACCTTACATGAGACGTGCTCTTAGCGGCTCTCTTGCAGGGAATCCAATGTAAAATCATTCTGCGGAGGAAATTCCTGACTTCCTAGAAACAGAATGTTTCCTCCCCTTCCATCCAATTCTATGAAGCTGCAAGTCTCAGACATGGGGAAGAGAAATCAGACATGTCAGAAAAAAGCTGCAAAACTTTCTGACATTGTGAAACCTTCCCAGGCCAGGCCATCTCTGGACTAGAGGGTGTTTTCACATGGCATTCAGGGACTTACCCCTGAATAAACAGGGCAGGATATGTCCTACAGATCATGGCATGGTTGTTTTCTTGTGGGTTATAAAAGAGACTGCATAAAGTACAAGTATTTTCCCAACCATAGACCAGATTCCAAGTCCATAAATACCCTTTTCCGCTTATAAAATAAGGAGTGCATCATGGGAACCAGAGAGAGAATTTGTTTTGATTGTTATCTCCCAGGCTGGAGCCAACTGTTTGTCCACAGAATTAATTTTCTGAAGGATTTCTTTTGTTTATGAGGGATGCAACTGACATGTCCTCTGGCTAAGCCAATTTATTGAGGGCTAGCATCTGTCATTTTCTAGGACCTGTATGTATATCTATCTATCTCTTTCCCAAGATGCACAGTTCTGTTGTTCGATCAAACTAATGGAGCGTGGACTACAGCAATAATCATTAGCTGCTCAGGCTTGTAAAGGAAATGTTTAAAACTTTGCAGAGGCATAAGTGCACTCTCATAAGTATGTAAGTATAAGTGAGTTAGAATGGTGGGGTACTGCTGTTCGGGACTTAGGAAGGTACCTGTGTGGTAAAAATCAGATGAAAGGTCAGTTTAACTTGATGTTCTCACAGGAGATGAATTCATAATACTTCATGTGGGAATGATTTGGATGACCAAATAAAAGTTTTATCAACTGAGTTAGAAGCATATCTATTAGCTGTGAGTATTAATGGAATGACTTTTTCCCCTTGACTGGCTACAAGTTTGGTGGGGGGTGGGGAAACTATTTCACTTGGTTTCCTCAGCGCAGAACTGAACTGTAACAGATCCTGCTGTGGAAAGTCTCTGCTCCCACACTTCATTGGCTGCAGGTTCCATTTACACACCTGCTAACTGATTGTTTTATTGCTTTACAACGTCATCAAATGCAGTGTAAGTAAAGAGCTAAGGAGGGATATTGTGGCTGCACAAAAGTGCTGAGTGGTGTTCACCATGTGTTAAAGATGAGCCTGAGCTATAAATGTAAGATCTTATATTGCACGTGGAGAAGTTTGAATTCGGAGTTTGAGTTTTGCTTATTACAGAAATAGCAGGAGGATAAAGGATTCAATGTCCCTTTGGGGAAGAATCCAAACTTGGTAGCTAGTGGAGATGACTTTTGTGGGGTGGAGCTAATGGATATGCTTTTGGTAGTTAAAATTTGGTTTTCAGATTCAGCCTCATCTCTAATTATGGTTAGAGATATCTTTTCCATTTCATTGTGAACATGACTTGAGATATGTGATTCACGTGAATTACGAGAGCATTTCCTGAAGTGAGTGGGAGTTTTGATTGTGCGAGGTACACAGACTCTGGGCCACAGAGTTTTACATCTTCAAAGAATTTTGCAAATGTTAAATAAAAAATTAAGAATACCACATCACAGCATGGCTTCATTAGGTTTTCAGCCTGTCTTTGGAAACTTAGTTTGTCTGGATAGCTTGGAAATTCAGATAAGAACTTGAGTGCTTATCCAAATCAAATCCCTCAAATCTTTGCTATTTGTCTCTTCCTAAGTCTAGAAATGAACATCAGCCAGAACACCCCTACAAATGCTAGAAATAGAAATCCAGATCTGGATCCGAACTCATAGCTCAGGACCATCACCATTCAAAACCTTTCAATTTTGTGTGCTTTTGACTGGGAATGTCGGGGAGGGGAAAGGGAGGGAGTAAAACAAGTTTTTGTTTCTCAGATTGAGGCCAGGCATGTGAACCTTTAGCCTGACAAGGATTATTTTGTGGAAGTTTTTCACCCAGCTGAAAACAGGGGATTGGCATAGAAAAGCCTTCTTGTCATTTTCAGCTACAGCATAACATGTTAACCAACACATCCACAGATATGTGTACCAAATGTAACAGAAAAGGGATATTTAAATAAGGAAAAAAACCTGAATCTTTGCAATATCTCATGCTATTTTTTCTGTTTTAATTACTGCACAGTTACTAGCATGTAAATATGTAACATATAGAAAGGGTTAATACACTTCAGCTGATAAATTTATAGTGACAGGAAAACTACATAGGTTACATTTCCTGTAACAGAAAACTTGGGCTGTCTGTATTTGGCAAAGCACAGAGCATTCAGAAGATAATTTAATGGCAAGGAATGGAAGGAGCATCTACAAGAGCATGTTTCACAGAGAACAATGTGGGTGGGGAATTTTTATAAACTACTCACAACTTCAGAAATTTCTGAATAAGTCAGTCTCCAATCAGTGATCTTTGTTTTTGCAAAGCACGTGGGGTTTAAACTTTCTTCAGTGTGATGCATCTTTTCTTCCCAGAATCTGCTTATTGATGGCCCTGTCAATGCAAAGGTCTGGGCTTTTTTAAAAAGACTCCCATGCAAATTGGTATCTTTGCTAGGCAAAGTAATTTTTCATCCTTTTGAATGTCTTTAAGCAATCTCTCTTGCAACACTTGTCAATACTTAGATTAACTGGATTTTTTTTTAATGTAAATTTGCCAAGCATATTTTAAACACTGTTAAATGACTGGCTTTTTCTTTTTAATTCTTAACACATTCTATTTTCTGTAGAAGAGCATGACAGCTTTACCAATTCAAGCACTAGATACCATATGCTCTTACTCACATAAATAGTCTTTTTGGAGTAAATGGGTTTATTCATGTGATTAAGGATTGCAGGATCTGGGCCATTACTTCCAAGTACAGAATTGGAAAACTAAAATAACACTAAGGAATACTGAATGTGCTATTGACAAAGTAACAATATAAGTAAAACTTGGGTAAATAGTATGACAATCTGACAGATGTATCTGTGTTAGTTTCTGAATTATAGTTTTGGGAATATAATGTAGTATTCCAACCTCCATTTTGAAGGTAACTTTTAGTGTGACTAAAGCTAGCACAAACAGCTCCTACGCCAAGCTAGGAAGGAGGAGAAATTCTGTGGGCAAGTAGTGATGTGGTTAGAGAGCCAATATGCTCCTTCTATTCTTAGCTGAAGATGGTCTGTAAGGTAGTGTACTTAGCACCATCTTGTGTCAGGGTGTGATACTGCAAGTGGTCCTCGGCTCCAGTATTCCTTGTATGCTATCTGCCTCTCACTGCATCTTCTGGGGCTTGGCCCTCAGGTCAAATTATGAAGTCCAGTCCCCTGCCAGGGTAATAAATTCCAATAATCTCAACAAGAGAGAGTCCTCAGTTACACCCTGCCCAATACTCCTCATGTTGGGTTTGCATATCCGTTCTTCAGGGATTCATAGAGGAACCTAGGCACATCCTCTACTTGGTGTCTCAGCTCACGGAGTCTATACTAAATGGCTAGGTCCCCTTCTTCAGACATGCTGCTAAAAGAACAGGAGTACTTGTGGCACCTCAGACTAACAAATTTATTTGAGCATAAGCTTTCGTGGGCTAAAACCCACTTCATCGGATGCATAGAATGGAACATATAGTAAGGAGATATATAGTATATACATATATAGAACATATATATATATATATATATAGTGATGGGGCAAGGCCAGATAGCTATAGAAAAGCAGTGATAGATAGATATATTAGCCCCAGGTTAAACAAATCCCTGGTACTAGGATAAGTTAATAGACCTGGAGCAGCTGCCATTTAGACACCTGGGGCCGATTAAGAGCTTTCCAGAAGGCAGGGAGGATGCTAGGTTGATTGGGAAACCTGAAGCCTATCGGGCTGGCTGAAACTAGTTAAAAAGCCTCCCAGTTAGTCAGGTGGCCACACATATCAGGAGCTGTGAGAAGTTGCACTGTTGGAGATACTGAGCTGTACACACCATATCAGGCCCAAGGAAGGAGGCCCTGAGGTAAGGGTGAAGTGAAGCGTGAGGAAGTGGGGGCTGCTGTGGAAAAGTAGCCCAGGGAAATGTAAGTGTCCTGTTCCCAAAAGATCATCTACCATAGCTGATACTATTAGGGTCCCTGGACTGGAGCCCGGAGTAGAGGGCAGGCCTGGGCTCCCCCTCTTTGCTCCCCTGATTAATCACTGAGACTGGAAGACAACAGAGACTGTGCAAGGGAGGATAGCTTCTCCTCACCTCCCTCGCTGGCTTATGATGAAAATGTCTCAGTAGACTGACCTTTGTCTCTAGAGAGAGAAGGGTTAAGTGGAGGGTCACAGTGAGCCTCTGAGGCTAGCGAAATCCATCAGGAAACGCAGGCCTCACGGAGACAAGGACAGAGCTTTGTCACAACTGGTGTTAGAGGTGAGATTTCGTTCACAGCGTGGTGGAAGAAAGAGGTTTTTTTTAAAAGAATGTGCACTGGGGTTTTGGATTTTTTTGTTTTGTTTTGTTTTGTTTGTTTGCTTTATACCACAATGGAGGAGGTGGTAAGAGCTCTGGTAGAAGCCATGGCAGCCCATCAGGAGGCCACCCGGGTTCAGGCAATGGTGCAACAGGAGTCTATGCAGCTACAGCAGGAAAACAATCATTTAATGGACCAGGCGTCCCAAGATCGTGCCCTCTTGGGAGAGTTAGTGGACCAGCTGAAGATCTTCACCACCCAGGTCCAGGGGTCCGACGGGACGTGAACCCTGATGGCCCAGGAGCAGTGGGCCAGCATTCTCTCCCCTTGTTTGTGTGGAGAGGCACTGAAGGCCTACTTTGACTTGCCAGCCACGGATGCCACTGACTATACTCAGCTGAAGGCAGAGATCCTAGCACGATCGGGGTGACGGCAGTGGTAAGGGCCCAGAGGTTCCATGAGTGGAAATACCAGGAGAACAAACCCCCACGGTCCCAGCCATTTGACCTCATACACCTCGCATGGAAGTAGTTACAGCCCAAGGTGTGCAGCCCGGAGGAGATTTTGGAGACCCTGGTCATGGACCATTACATCTGGGGACTACCACCAGATCTCCGTAAATGGGTAGGCCAGAACGATCTGTCCACATATGACGAGATGATCACACTGGTAGAAAGATGGATGACAGCCAGAGAACTGACCTGACTACCCAAGGAAGGCCCCTTTCAAAGCAAGCACCCGACCCCAACCCTGGAAGTTTGGGCAGCCAAACCCTGGGGAGTCTTAGGTGGAAGAAGGGGGTGTGTGCTGAAAACAGTGGAGACCCCAGAAGGAAGGGATTGGACCTTACTTTATAGTGAAGAAAGATCTCCTGTACCGCGTGGTGCAAATGCAGGAGCAAGAGATACATCAACTTCTGGTGCCATGAAAACATCAAAAAGCAATATTAAGTCTCGTCCACAGTCACTTATTTGGAGGACACCTAGGGGTAGAGAAAACCCAGGCAAGATTCCTGCGGAGGTTCTTCTGGCCAGGAGTACATGAAGATGTCAGGCGATACTGCACCTCTTGTCCAGAGTGTCAGCTACATAGCCCTCGCTTGCGGGCTCCGTTGATACCTCTTCCAATAATAGAGGTTCCTTTCAAATGGATAGCCATGGATCTGGTAGGACACCTAGAGAAGACAGCTCAGGACCACCAACATGTGCTTGTTGTACTGGATTATGCAACCCAATACCCGGAAGCTGTTCCCCTATGCAACACGGCTTCCAAGACAATAGCTAAGGAGCTAGTACAGATCTTTGCCCGGGTTGAGCTAACCAAGGAGATATCGACTGATCAAGGGACACCTTTCGTGTCCAAGTTGATGAAAGATCTCTGTTGCTCCACGTACAAGCCCTATGGACCTCTGTATACCACCCACAAACAGATGGCCCTGTGGAAAGGTTCAATAGGACCCTCAAGGCCATGATCAGGAAAGTGGTAAGCTGGGATGGGAAAGATTGGGATACCCTATTGCCTTACCTCATGTTTGCCATCCAGGAGGTTCCGCAAGCCTCCGTGGGTTTCTCTCTGTTTGAACTACTACATGGGCGCCACCCCCGAGGCATATTGGATATAGCCAGAGAAGTCTGGGAAAAGGAGCCAAAGCCTGGAAGGAACATAGTTGTGCATGTACTGCAGATGAGAGATTGTATAGGCCGAGTTACGCCCATTTTACGGAAACACTTGGAGAGAGCACAGGAGACCCATTATAACCACCAAGCAAAGCTTTGATGGTTCCAGCCAGGGGATTGGGTGATAGTACTGGTGCCCACAGCAGAAAGTAAACTGTTGGCCCAGTGGCAAGGACTCTATGAAGTAATCGAAGCCATGTGAGAGGTGAACTATAAAGTGCCACAGCCAGGCTGCTGGAAACCAGAGCAAATTTGCCACACAATCTTCTAAAACCTTGGCACAATCAAGAGGCATACTTAGTCACCCAGGAGACCCTTCCCCAGGAGGACAATTTACAGGAGCAAGTGAGGATATCACCTGACTTGACGCCGATCCAAAAGGTCGAGGCAGCCGACATGATTAATCGCAACCGAGACGTGTTCTGTACAAAACCGGGGTGGATGACTGAGACCTATCACCATATCCACACGATCCTCGGAGCCAAGGTAACATTGAGACCCTACTGATTCCCAGCAGCCAAAAGAGAAGAAATGATGGCCGAAGTAAAGAAAATGTTAGAATTAGGGGTTATTGAAGAATCTTACTGTCAGTGGTCCAGTCCAATCGTTCTAGTGCCTAAACCTGATGGTACCACGAGATTCTGTAATGACTTTTGCTGACTGAATGAAGTATCCCAGTTTGATGCATGCCCCATATCATGCACTGACAAACTGGTTGACCAACTGGATAGTGCTCGATTCTTGACTACACTGGATCTGACAAAAGGGTACTGGCAGATTCCCCTGACCAAAGAAGCTAGAGAAAAGACAGCGTTCCTCACCCTGGACAGGCTATTCCAGTACACTGTCCTCCCTTTTGGGCTACATGGGGCCCGGCCACATTCCAGCGCCTCATGGATAAGCTGCTGTGCCCCCACACTAGGTATGCAGCTGCATAACTAGATGTCATCATCCATATGCCAGACTGGGGAACCCACTTGGAGAAAGTTGAGGCAGAACTATGCACATGAAGGTGGGCTGGCCTCACTGCTAATCCCGCTAAATGCACCATAGGGCTAGCAGAGGCTAGGTACCTGGGATATATAGTAGGAAGGGGCATAATGAAGCCCCAAATGAATAAGCTAGAGGCAATTCAAAACTGGCCCTGTCTGACCCGAAAGAAATAGGTCTGTGTGTTCCTAGGCATGGTAGGCTACTACCAATGTTTTATTCCCCACTTTGTCAGTAGGGCAAGTCCCCTAACAGACCTGGTGAAGGCCCGAGGTCCAGTCATGGTGAAGTGGACCGATGCAGCAGAGGGGGCGTTCACAGACCTTCGGACGGCTCTCTGTAATGACCCTGTACTCATAGCCCCGTACTTTAACAAGGAATTTATTTTACAAACAAACACTTCTGAGGTGGGGTTGGGGGTGGTTCTGTTGCAAATGGTGGCAGAAGAGGAACACCTGATCCTCTACTTAAGCAGAAATCTTCTCCCAAGAGAACAGAAATACTCAGTAGTTGAGAGAGAATGCCTTTCTGTCAAATGGGCTGTCATAAACAGATAAGAAAAGTTAATACCACAGAAGTACTTTATATCTCTTTGACTGTAAAGGGTTAACAAGTTCAGTAAGCCTGGCTGTCACCTGACCAGAGGACCAATCAGAGGACAGGATACTTTCAAATCTTGAGGGAGGGAAGTTTTTATGCTGTGCTGTTAGTTTTGGTTGTTGTTCACTCTGGGGGCTCAGAGGGATCAGACGTGCAACCAGGTTTCTCTCCAATCCAGGCTCTTATAAGTTCAGACTAGTGAGTACTAGGTAGATAAAGCGAGTTAGGCTTATGCTTGTTTTCTTTATTTGCAAATGTGTATTTGGCTGAAAGGAGTTCAAATTGGTATTTTGCTGAAAAGATTTTAATTTGTACTTGTATACTTAGGCTGGGAGGGTATTCCCAGTGTCTATAGCTGAAAGACCCTGTACCTATTCCATTTTAAATTTACAAAGATTTTTACTGTTTTTCTTTCTTTAATTAAAAGCTTTTCTTGTTTAAGAACCTGATTGTTTTTTTATTCTGGTGAGACCCCAGGGGACTGGGTCTGGATTCACTAGGGCATTGGTAGGGAGAGAGGAGGGAAGGGAGAGAGAGAGGCTAATTTCTCTCTGTGTCAGCATTACTTTATCTCTCAGGGAAAGTCTGGGAGGGGGAAAGAGAAGGAGGGTGGAAGGTGCATTTTCCTCTCTGTTTCAGGATTCAAGGAGTTTGAATCACACAGTGATTTTCCAGGGTAACCCAGGGAGGGGAAGCCTGGGAGAGGCAATGGTGGGGAAAGGGTTTACTTTCCTTGTGTTAAGATCCAGAGGATCTGGGTCTTGGGGGTCCCCAGGCCAGGTTTTTGGGGGACCAGAGTGTACCAGGCACTGGAATCCCTGGTTGGTGGCAGCGCTACAGGTTCTAAGCTGGTAATTGAGCTTAGAGGACTTCATGCTGGTACTCCATCTCTTGGACGCTAAGGTTCAGAGTGGGGGATTATACCATGACATGGGCCATGGAGACACTGTGTTATTACCTCTTAGACTGGTGATTTACTTTTGTGACTGACCATACACCCCTCCAGTGGATGCATAGGAATAAGGAAAAGAACGCAAGGGTCACCAGGTGGTTCTTATCCCTCCAACTGTTCCAGTTCTGCATACAGCACAGGGCTGGATGCCACCATGGCAATGCTGATGGTCTGTCACGAGCACACTGCCTGGTGTCCCAAGTTGTCCAACTCTATGGTGTTGAGCAGGGGAGGGGATATGTGATGGGACAAGGCCAGATGGCTATAGAGAAGTAGTGGGAGATAGATATATTAGCCCCAGGTTAAATAAATCCCTGGTACCAGGATAAGTAAATTAAGACACCTGGGGCCAATTAAGAGCTTTCCAGAAGGCAGGGAGGATGCTAGGTTGATTGGGACATCTGAAGCCTATCGGACTGGCTGAAATTCGTTAAAAGCCTCCCGGTTAGTCAGGTGGCCACACATATCAGGAGCTGTGAGAAGTTGCACTGTTGGAGATACTGAGCTGTACACACCATATCAGGCTCAAGGAAGGAGGTCCTGAGGTAAGAGTGAAGTGAAGTGTGAGGAAGCGGGGGCTGCTGTGGGGAAGTAGCCCAGGGAATTGTAAGTGTCCTGTTCCCAAAAGGTCATCTACCATAGCTGATACTATTAGGATCCCTGAACTGGAGCCGGGAGTAGAGGATGGGCCAGGCTCCCCCTCTTTTGCCCCCCTGATTAATCACTGAGACTGGAAGACAACAGAGACTATGCAAGGGAGGACAGCTTCTCCTCACCTCCCTCGCTGGCTTATGACCAATGTACATGGCAGAGAGGCATTGCTGGCCATGTACATTGGTTAAACCAGACAGTCTCTCTATATGAAAAGGATCAAATGGACACACATCTGACATCAGGAATCATAACATTAAAAAACCAGCAGGAGAACACTTCAACCTCTCTGGCCACTAATTAACACACACTTAAAGGTGGCTATCTTGCAACAGAAAAACTTTAAAAACAGACTCCAATGAGAAACTGCTGAACTTGAATTAATATGCAAACTAGATACCATCAATCTAGGCTTGAATAAAGATTGGGAATGGCTGAGCTATTATACACATTGAATCTATTTCCCCATGTTAAGTATCCTTACATCTTCTTGTCAAACTGTCTGTCTGAAATGGGATATCTTGATTATCACTACAAAAGATTTTTTTCTCCTGATAATAGTTAATAGATAAGAATTAATTAGCCTCTTAAAGTTGGTAGGGTCTACTTTCCACTTTTTCATGTTTTCTCTCTCTGTCTTCTTATTATACGTTCCATTCTATGCATCCAATGAAGTAGGCTGTAGCCCATAAAAGCTTATGCTCAAATAAATGTGTTAGTCTCTAAGGTGCCACAAGTATTCCTGCTCTTTTTGTGGATACAGACTAACACGGCTGCTACTCTGAAACCAGACATGCTGCTGTTTCCATAGGCCACATCCTACCTTTAAGCCCCATTTTGCTGGTTTGCCACACCCCATGCTTAACCCAGCTTTCCTTTGGTTTTTCAGGCCTCTGGCTTCTCCTGTCTATGCTTAACTAATAAGTATTTTCTGTTCTTAGGCTCCAATGAAGTGTTTTTTCTAACCTTAGCTCAGTTTTTCCCCTCACAGGAGCTCCCTTTAGATTCTCCTATCTGGCTTCATGCCTGTTTAAACCCTATTTCAAGCCACCTCCCTTCATGGAACTTGATCTATTCCTTGCAAGTTTCTCCACAGGCAAATCCTGTTTCTTCTACTATTTCACCTCTACTGAGTTCCCTCTGGTTCCTTATAAGGACCATGTGCATAATGATCCTAACCTATCTCCACTCTCTGTGGCAGGAGGCAATCAATCAATCAATCACAGGTGCAATAATTGGCTATGAAGCCACTGTCTGACAGGTGATTGGAGTAAGCCCCATTTCACAGTCCTTTGGAGACCATTGCCATGGCTATGGACTCAGCAGGCACTTAGCTGCTGTAATGTATGCCAGGGCTGGAACTGCACAGGATAGGTAATCCGGAAGCTGTAACTGGATCTTAGGAGGCCATCCCTGCTTCTGTTGCAGGAAAGAAAATGGCTGAGTCACCATATCCTCATAAAAAGATCAGGCTTTTAATTTGATTTGTTTTGTTTGTAACTTTACAAAAAGATAAGCCTAACCACATAAGGAATTCAGATATAAATCTAATTGTATACTCCTTCCCTGCAGATAAGTAAATATCAACCAAATGTAATGCAAAAGAAACCTTTACTTTCCAAAGACTAACAGTCAATGGGATTTTCACATATGGAGGGCTTGCAGGATGGGGCATAAAGTACTTCACTAAATGTCCATGATAAGTGTTACTCCTTTGCCAGGTTGCATCCTTCTAAACCAGTAGTATTTCCTTGTGTCTGACATATTCAGCAATTCTATTGTGGATTTTCTGTTCTCATCTGTGACCGGGTGTCCACCCGACACAAGACCTGAAGGGATTAAGATGGCCAGATAGGCCAATTAACTGCCCTGGCTGCACCTGGAGGAGGAGTCAGGGAGCAGAGTTTACTTAAAGAGGAGGCGCAGCTAGACAGGAGCTGAGAACAGAAAGGGGCTGCAGGAAAGTAGACTGGGAGAAGGGAGGAGCGTTTGGGGCTATAGAGAGTAGCTTACAATTATTCCCTGGAAGGAAGGAGTTTGGGCTGGGAAATCCAGAGAAGGGGGAGAGCTGGAAAGGCTCAGGGGAAAAGCAGAAAGGTATGGGACAGAGCAAACCTTGGCTGCTGAGAGGGCCTCTGAGGTGGAATGTGGAGTAGAGGGTGGAACCAGGTTCCCCTACCAGGCATTGGGAAGTAGCACAGACCAGGCAGTGGAGAGCTGACTGGGACAATTTGATACCCTGGAAGGGGGAGCCTTTGATACCCTTGAATGGGAAAAACATGTTGAGTGGCCTGGCTAGAGAGCTGTGTCATGAAGAGGAAGCAGGACCCCCTGGAGTGAGAGAGGAGGTGTGGACCAAGAAATATAGGCAGAGAGATGGAGTGCCACTGCCGGAAAGGGAATTGGCCTCACAGAGTTAATCCTCAGAATGGCCAGGAAGAGATGCCGTCCAGTGGTGAGTCAAGCACTCTGTGATAACAACCAAAATGTTTGGTAATCATGATAGGGACTTTTTTTTTTTTTTACAGTAAACATTGATGTTCCTGGAAATGAAGCAGCAGCAAAAGAGTAACACAAGCTTGTGGTTATAGTACACGATAGCAAAGACGCAAGGCCTTTTTTGCTCCCACTGGAGTCAATGGCAAAGCTTTCAGTGATTGCAAAGGTGGCTGGATCATGCCCATAATGAGGTACATGAGAGAGAGGTCCTGGAAGCTAAATTTAGAAGTATTAGGGCCCAGGGCCTCTGCTAGTGTTTTCTCTGAAATGCTTCTAGTTCCAACTGCAGGGCTAGCTTGTCAGGGTCAACTTCACAGCCCTCATGTACGGATGAGAAGTTAGCACAGGCCTGCACAACATATGGCCCGCAGGCCGCAAGCGGCCCGCAGAGGCTCACTGTGTGGCCCGCGGCTGGATTCAAAAGGCTCTGAGCTGCCCACAGCGGCGGGGAGCCCAGAGCCATTTAAATTTCAGCCGCGGCCGGGATTCATAGGGCTCTGGGCTTCCTGCAGCAGTGGGGAGCCCAGAGCCATTTAAATTTCAGCCGCGGCCAGGATTCATAGGGCTCTGGGCTACCCGCAGTGGTGGGGAGCTCAGAGCTCTTTAAATCTCAGCCGCAGCCAGGATTCAAAGGGCTCTGGGCTGCCTGCAGCTGCAGAGAGCCCAGAGCCCTTTAAATCTCAGCCGCCAGGGCCGGCTTTAGGCCAATTCAACCAATTCCCCTGAATCAGCCTGCCCCTAAGAGGGCCACATGCCCAAGCCCCAGTACAGTGTACCGGCAAAAGCCAGTGCTCTGTAGCAGGGTGGCCCAGCTTCCCCAGGGGGCAATTTAAAAAGCCTGTGGCTCCCAGGCCCTTTAAATGGCCACCAGAGCACCACTGCTGGAGCCCTGGGGTAGGGCTGTGGGGCTCTGGGGCTATTTAAAAAGTCGGAGGTTCCCGTCGCTTCTACCGCCCCGGCCCTTTAAATAGCCACCGGAGCCCCATCACTTCCCCAGAGTTCCTGTGGCTATTTAAAGGGCTGGGGCAGTAGAAGAAGGGGAGCCCCAGGCCCTTTAAATACTCCCAGAGCCCTGGAGTAGCTGGGGGCTCTGGAGGCTATTTAAAGGGCCGGGGCTCCAGCTGCCTCTGCCGCCCCGGTCCTTAAATAGTCGCTGAAGCCACACCGCTTCCTCAGGGCTCCCTCGGCTATTTACAGGGCTGGGGTGGTAGAAGCAGGGGAGCTGCGGGCTCTTTAAATAGCCCCCAGGGCCCTGGGGTAGCGGGGGCTGGGGGATCTCCAGATGCCTTTGCTGCCCTGGTCCTTTAAATAGCCCCTGGAGCCCCACCACTTCCCCAGGGCTCCTGCAGCTATTTACAGGCCTGGGGCAGTGGAAGTAAATAGCTCCTGAGCCACGGCCTGCTACTGCTACCCTGGTGGGGGAGGCAGGAGGAGGGGGCACTCACCATACAGGATGGGCTGTACCTGCACCAGTTGCCCACAGCCAACCCCTGCCGCACCTCCTGCCCTGCCTGCACCAGTTCCTGTCTGCAGCCAGCCTTGCACCCACTGCCTTGCCTTCAGCCCTGCACCAACCCCTGTCTCCAGCCAGCCCTGCACCCCCTTCCCTGTCTCCAGCCAACCCCTGCCGCACCCCCTGCCTGAAGCCAGCCAGTCCTGCACTCCTCTGTCTCCAGCCCTGCCAACCTATGCCGTACCCCCTCTGTGGCCCTGCCTGAAGCCAGCCAGCCCATCCCATACGCTGTCTCCAGCCTGCCCCATACCCCTTGCCCAGCCTGCAGTCAGACCCTACCTCCAGCCTCCTCCCCCACAACCTCCAGCCAGCCCCATGTCTGCTGGTGCTCTGTAGTTCCCAGGGAAGTAACCCTGCACACCTGCTTCAATGAGGCGGGCAGGGAGCAGCTGGGACCCACACTTGCACCCTAGCACACCCTCAGGGAGTGGTGGAGCTCATTTCTAGTTCAGACACATCTTTTTAAAAAAGAACTTTAGGTAGGGCTAACGTACATCTGTACTTTCCCGGACATGTCAGGCTTTTTGGATCTTAAATCGCCATCCAGGAGGAAAATACAGACGTATGGTAACCCTATTGGTACAAAAAATACATACTGTGGCAGAACTTTTTATAGGGAACTGGTTGCTAAGAAATGAAAGGCTTCTTTTTTTTTTTTACATTTTTTTTCTTTCAGTCATCCCTGCCGGGGCCCCGCCGAAAATGTTCGAATTGGGCCCCACACTTCCTAAAACCTGCTTTGCCAGCTGCGGATGGGATTCAAAGGGCTCTGAGCTGCCCACAGAGATTGTCGGCCGTAGCTGAGATTTAAAGGGATCAGGGCTCCCCGCCGCCACGGGCAGCCCAGAGCCCTTTGAATCCCGGCGGTGGCTCCAGCAGATGCGCTGGGGATGGGATTTAAAGGGCTCGGGCTCCCCTCAGCAGCAGGAGCTCTGGGCCCTTTAAATCCCTGCCCCATCCCCACAAAGCTCCAGGTTCCCGCAGCCGCCGGAACCCTGGGCCCTTTAATTTGACCCTGAGGGCTCCCAGCCAGCTCTTCAGCTGGGATACCCTGGTTGATTTAAAATCAAGTATCAACTTCCCACCCCCAACCTTCCTTTTTGGCCCACAGCTGTTTTGGTGGGGTGGCACTGGGAAAGGAGGGTTTGTTTCTGCAGGGCTGGGCGGTGCTGGGGGTGGAGTGTTTCCGCTGGGCTGGGGGTGGGGTGTTTCCGCGGGGCTGGGGGGTTTCGGTCCTCAGCTGTTTTCTTTGGAGTAATGTGGCCTTCGCCGCTTTACGAGTTGTGCAGGCCTGAGTTAGCAGTATTGCCAGCCCCAAGTCTTCTAAATATCATGATATTGGTTTAAAAATAAGGCATCTGGGTTTTTTAAATTTACTTACTGGTGTTACACCCCTTAGGACCATATTTTCAAGATCTTCAGGGCAGCTATGTTGGCTGAAAGCTCTTTTTAAATGATAGCTGAGGTTCTGATATAACTTAATTACAAGGTCTGGGGTTTAAGAAAAAGACTAAGGGTACGTCTACCCTACGGGATTATTCTGATTTTACAGAAGTCAATTTTTGGAAACAGATTGTATAAAGAATGCACGTGGCCACACTAGCACATTAATTCAGCAGTGTGCGTGCATGTACCAAGGCTAGCGTCAACTTCCGGAGTGTTGCACTGTGGGTAGCTATCCCATAGCTGTCCTATAGTTCCCGCAGTCTCCCTCGCCCATTGGAATTCTGGGTTGAGATCCCAATTCCTGATAGGGCCAAAAATTTGATGCGGGTAAATGTCATCAGTCAATCTTCCCTCCCTGAAAGCAACGGCAGACAATCATTTCGCGCCCTTTTCCCTGGATTGCCCAGGCAGATGCCATAGCATGGCAACCCTGGAGCCCGTTCAGCCTTTTTTCACTGTCACTGTATATCTACTGGATGCTGCTAACAGACGCGGTATTGCAGTGCTACACAGCAGCATCCCCTTGCCTTTGCAAGTTAGCAGAGACAGTTACCAGTCATACTGTACCATCTGCTGCTGTCATGGGTGCTCCTGGCTGGCCTCGGTGAGGTTGGTCGAGGGCGCCTGGACAAAAATGAGAATGACTCCTCAGGTCATTCTCCTCTTTAAGCTTTGTCTAATGGACAGTCAGTTCTGCCTAGAATATCAGGCAAGCCTACTAAAGAACCAGACAGGCAAACGGACGCTCCAGGTCAGAGCTCTAGGCATCCAGCAGAAATGATTAGCTGTGTGCCATTCTAGGGGGTGCCCCTGCAATAACCCACCCATTGCTTCCCTCCTCCCCCACCCCTCTTGGGCTACCATGGCAGTTATCCTCCCATTTGTGTGATGAAGTAATAAAGAATGCAGGAATTCGAAACAACACTGACTTTATTGCCTCTGCAAGCAGAGATCAAAGGGGGGAGGGGAGGGCGGTTCACTTACAGTAAAGTAGAGTGAACCACCATTCTGCACTTGCTCAGCCTATAGCTGAAAATGGGAATCTGTGATAAGCACTAGGATAGAAGTACAGGCAGGACTGAATCTCTATTTGTGTGTAGGCCTTTGGTTGACACTGGTAAAATACAAAATATCTCAGGATATGTATGTTGGGGCTCAGTTCTAAATGGCAGCTTAATTTTTTTATTTGCAGTAAAATGTAGAGGTCTAAGTATCTGATTGTGAGCCCTGGTAGCAAGGGGTAGGCTGGGGTAGGCGCGACCGTACGGTACTGAGGCAGAAGCCTCCAGCTGGCATGATATTCCAGGCAGGCTGAATCTCCATTAGACAAAACTTAAAGAAGAGAATGACCTGGAGTCATTCCCATTTTTGTCCAGGTGCCCCTGACTGACCTCACTGAGGCCAGCCAGGAGCACCCCTGGGACAATGATGACGGATACCAGTCCTACTGTACCATCTGTCGTCCGCAAGGCAAGGGGATGCTGCTGTGTAGTAGATGCCAGCAGCATCCAGTAGACATACTGTGACATTGAAAAAAGGCAAGAAACGATTTTTTCCCCTTTTCTTTTACTGTGGGGGGAGGAGTTAACGACATATATCCTGAACCACCCATGACAATGTTTTTGACCCTTCAGGCTTTGGAAGTTCATCCAAGAATGCAAACGGTTTTCGGAGACTGCGGGAACTGTGGAATAGCTAGAGTCCTCAGTCCCCGCTCCCTCCCTTCGTGAGCATCCATTTGATTCTTTGGCTTTCTGGTACGCTTGTTTCAGCTCCTTAAGTTTCAGGCAGCACTGTTGAGTCCCTATTGTGGCCTCTGTCTATCATAGCCTTGGAGACGTTTTCAAATGCTTTGGCATTTCATCTTTTGGAACGGAGTTCTGATAGAACAGATTCATTTCCCCATACAGAGATCAGATTTAGTATCACCCATATGGTCCATGCTGGAGCTCTTTTTTTGATTCTGCGACTGCATAGTCACCTGTGCTGATTAGTGCTCTACACTGGGCAAACAGGAAATGAAATTCAAAAGTTTGTAGGGCTTTTCCTGTCTATCTGGCCAGTGCATCTGAGTTCAGATTGCTGTCCAAAGCAATCACAATGGTGCACTGTGGGATAGCTCCTGGAGGCCAATATCGTTGAACTGCAGCCACACTAACCCTAATTCAAAATGGCAATGTTGATTTCAGCGCTACTCCCCTCATCGGGAAGGAGTACAGATATCGATTTTAAGAGCCCTTTATGTTGACAAAAATGGCTTTGTTTGGATGGGTGCAGGGCTAATACGATTTAATGCTGCTAAATTTGACAAACTCATAGACCAGGCCTAAAATGTCATGACACTCTGCAACACTGATGTGTCACCCTGCTTCTCACCCCAAGGTGATATCACTGGATGGCCTCAGTCTTTTAGCTGCAGCTGGCTCAACCCCCTTCCTCCTCAGGTGGATTTCCCCGTCTACACTAACTGCTGGTTTGGGGTAGTGGTGGGCAGGTGCTGAGCAAGCCTTGGAGCTCACCCTCTTGCCTGCCCAAAAAGAGACAAAGCAGCCCCTGAAGACAGGCTGTTGAAACTGCAGCTGTAACTTTCCTGCTGTCAGGAATCAGGGCCTGCAACAGAACTAGTTTCCAGGCAGCCTCATCAGTACAGCTGGCCTGCATCAGCTGCCTGATTAGCCATGCCACCTGATTGGCTGCAGAGGCTAGCAGACTGGCTGTTAAGCCAGCAGCAGCAGCTCACTGGTTTCTCAATGCTCATGCTTGCTCCTGTGTTGCCTTGCTCCTGCCTTGCCCCCACCCTTGCCTCTGTCCTGCCCCTGCCTTGAATCCCTCCTTGCCTGATACCCTGCTCTCTCCAGTTCCTGACCCCCAGTTTTGACCCTTGGCTCTGGCTCCTGACTACGGACTCTGGCTAGACCCTTGTCTCTGGTACGCAGTCTCTGCCGCCTTGGCTTTGGCTCCTGATGACTGACTATGGCTCTGACCCTGGCCGCTAGGCTAGACTGCCCTCATCTGAGTTGGCTGACACCAACCCAACTGATCAATATAACAGCTGACTGGCAGCTAATAGGGGGAAGGAAAGAGTGCTGAACACTACATTAAGTAGTAGCCTCAAGCTCCTCTCTGCTCCAGTTGGTGACTGAAAGCGTGGGAGTGAAGATATTCCCCTCCCCATATTTCTAAAATTTTACCCATGCTAAGAAACAAAGCAGTGTGAATAAATGGTCAAATTTTCAACATGGCTTACCTGGAAAAACTCTGGAAATAGTTACTTCACTAGGGCACTGGGGGAAACTAGCTTGCTGGATTGGAAAGAAGGAGAAAAGGAAATAAAGCATTTTCCCTTCTTGTCTTAGAGAATCCTGAAACAGTAAACTTACCTTTTGTGATGAAGGATCCTTTCATATCGCCCATGTCATGTCAAAGTGCACTAGTAGCTTCAGAGGACTCAGCTGATTGAAAAGTTTGCTGGAGAGAACTTTGCTGATGAGATGACAGGGGAGAATGGGGACAGCATGACATCTGAAAAACCCTGTGCAGGGTTTACAACCCAGAAGGATGGGTGGCCTGAAACAAGTAAGTTGGATGTAAGTAGGACGAAGCATCCTTGAGGACCTTCTGTACAGGGACATCACTCCATAGCTTATTCCTTTTGGGGGAGAGGGATAGGCATGGGTGTGTGTGTGTGCGTGAGTGCGCATATACGCACAAAGTTGTAATTTTAGGGACTGAGGAAGTACCTCCACTCTGAATTGGAGCTAACACCTTTAAGGCTAATGTTGCCTCCTCTCAAAATTTGGTCCCTTTTAAAGGTGATTACGCATTAAGCAGATTCCAGGCATGCCAGTAAGAAAGGTACTTTCTGATTCCACCACATTAATAGAGGACCTTCTTTTGCAAGTGAGTGGATAAATTTTGTACACAAAACTGAAAATTTCTAAATGGACTCATTTGCCTCACATGACTGAATGCTGCGTATATGCTTCCTTCACTTCGTTAACAAATAACTCCAAACCACTGAACGTTAGGAAGCATTCCAGTCCAATTTCTTAGAACTTTTTATTGTTCCCCTTTCTTAAGAAGGCTGCCGTTATAATCATATGTCAAGAATGATTCATATAATGCAAGATAAATCTGTGTGCGCTTGGTTTTGTGTGTTCAGTTGTTCATAAGTTTACACGGCTTATTTTTGATTTAGCCTTTATTTTCTTCCTGGACATGTATGACTTTGTTTATTTACTTACAGTTTTGTAAATGGTACCTGTTACTTTAACACTTGGGCATTTTACATTTTTAAAAAAATACACAAAATAGAGATCTAAAAAGACTTCATAAAAACTTGTGCATCTCCGCCGCTGCGTGTTGTGCCATTAATTAAGGACCTGATCCTATGCTTATTGGAGTCTTTCTATTGTTTTCAATGGTACCATTGATCCTGCTATTACTCAAGTGACTATAACTTCTCCTCCTCCCACTATTTTGACTTAAAAAGGGGCAGGATTGGACTCACAGTTCACAAGTCAAGTCAAAGAATGACGAGACAGACACATCTGATATTATGTGCCGAAGCTCACCAATACTGCAGCTTTCTCAGTGCAGACTGTGGAGGGGTGAGCCCCTCTGTAGATGCACTGACACAATTGCACAATATTGTAAAGCTATCTTTAAGCATTTCAGGTATGAATTATTTTACAAAACCTTAGTGTGAAATTTTCTCATTGGTTTGTCTTTGATGTATTACAGGTGTGTGCTTAAAATTTACTGTCACAAGGATCTCAACACTACATCAAGACTTCATTTAAGATCTTAAATCTGCTTTATACCAAACATCTTAAACATTTTAATATATATCTTAAAGCTATTAAACAGGTTCAAGAGGTATGCAACTTTATTTTCAAATATTTTGACAGAGAAGGATATTTAAAATATACATATGGCTCCCTGCCAATGGATAATACACAATTACCAGTTATATCCAGGTCTCAGTAAAAGTATGGGATGGGAAAGGGGCTGACCTCTTTTAACACAGTGGGGACATGGCTGGTAGATGGTGCCATTGTTGGTTTCTACCGGGTGGTGTGCAATTCAGTAAAATGTATGGTGTAGAATACAAGGTTTATGAGGATGGTAATACACTGACGTGAGACTTCTGGTAATCATAAACATTCATTTGGGTCCAGACCATACCTGCTTGCTATACTCTTATGACTAGTCCAATCTGAAGTCAGTGGAACAGATTTGTTTTCATTTGCACCTGTCTAAATCCAGAATAAGTCAGCTGAAGTTACTCTGGATTTACACTGATATAAATGAGAGCTGAATTTAATGGGACTATTCTTGTGAGTTGAGTAAGATTAAGCAATTATTCCAAGTGTGCTCTAGCATCATGAAGATTGCTATTATATAACATAGCTGAACAGGAGGGCTGAAAAGACCTCAGAATATGAAGGCAGCCATCTGCTGATGATGATTTCTTAGCGTTTCCACTGATGTGGTTTAGGGAACATAGCTGAGGTGAATATAATTGTCTGAGATGGGGCCCCAAGAGTGACTAACTGTTAGATAGTAGGCTGTGAGAAAATGGACATATGTTAAAGTGATATCAAGGGACATGCAGTGGGAGTTTTGAGAATGCTTTGCTTTGAAAAGGCGCATAGTGGCAGTGTGTCTTTTGGGAGCGGAAAACATTAGTTTCCAGGTTCTGATGGGTTGAAATTCTTGTTATAGCTAACATTTTAAATTATGATATAATGGCAAACTATTTTGAAATACTAACTATAACTCTGGGGGAAATACTTTGTTCTAAAATGGCTATTTGATTTTATCAGAACCCAGTAAAATACTTGTCATTTAGATAAAATTTCTACTTTCTAACTAAATAAAACAAAGACCAATATATGGGGATAAGTTTTGTTATACAAAAGCAATAAAACGTCTGGCTATCTAAAAACATTGCCGGAGATCTGGATTTAAGATTGCAGTTGAATTGCTTTTTGTAAAAAAAGAAAAGGTCTGATCTTCCTCTTTTC
This sequence comes from Gopherus flavomarginatus, assembly GCF_025201925.1. Taxonomy (NCBI): domain Eukaryota; kingdom Metazoa; phylum Chordata; order Testudines; family Testudinidae; genus Gopherus; species Gopherus flavomarginatus. Next base: position 196,936,183 of record NC_066617.1, on the reverse strand, counting down.
CATGGGCATTTTTTCACACTTGGTCAGTAGGGGTCTTGTACATAAAATGAGTGGATTGGCTCAAAGTAGCTGAAGCTCTAACATTTATTTGGACTGCACTTCTGGGCAGGGGATGGAGCGTGCATAAGAAATCATGCTCATCACTACTCTGCCTGGGATATATCTGAGTCAGTGGAAGCTGAGTGCCCACTTACTCCTGCACGCTCCCTGAGTAGGCAACTTCCTTGGTTCTACTGGCCAATGCTTAGCCAGTGCAGCTGAGCTGGGGCAAGGGCTGGTGTTACCTGGTGTTGGTATAGGCCTGTAGCCAGTTGATACCACTATGGAGCAAGGGAGTAGTAAGGAGGAAATTGTATCAGAGGCTCAGCACCTCTGAGATGGTGAAGCTTGTTGTGGGCTGCACCTGAAGGCCCACCCTAGCCATTATAATTTCGTTGAGTCTCTTGGTAAACCCTTGTTTTGCCAATGTCATTTAGGATTTAGAACATGAGGTAGTCAACTGGCACAATGCACAGTACTGAACAGCTTCAGGAATATTGCATGTTGCTTCGTGTTAGAAATTTTTTGCTGCCTAGATATTTGTTTTGGCAGCCAATGAGGACCTGCAGGGCAAAATGAAGATATTAGCGAACCAGGTTGCATTCAGTCTGAACATTTGCCTAAACAAAGTTGTAATACCATGAATGAAGAGAACACATTTCAATATCTTTTTGAAAAGGAAACTGGAGGATACCCTATGCCCCACGTCAGAGATGTTTTATGAAAAGATTGTGGAGTTGTCTCACTTTTAAGAGGTTCTTTTAGTCTGAAAGATTCTATTGGTTTAAGAGAGATTTCCCATACTTAAAATGGGCAGTGCCACTGAAGCTGGTCAGATCTCTCAAAACAAAAGAAACGTTTCAAGTGAAGTCACTGTATTTTTAATGTGGACTAACATGTTCTGATGTATTCTGACATGCACACGCATGGGGGCATGCATAGAAGTAATCCTCCCCCACCCTGCCCCAAGATAGGCCTGTCTGAGATTACAACAGTTTGGAGAGCTTCCATTGGGATGACCAACAAGTGCCTGATGCCATGAATGGACTTCAGTCCCACGTTTGAGAACAGAAAGTGATTCACTCCAATCATTTTGTATCTTAGCTTCAAAGGGAGTTTAGGGCATCCAGCAGGATGGGGCCATAATTCCTTTGTAATAAAGCAAATACATTTGTCAGTCAAATGACAATGAAAGATGTTTCATTTTTTTAAAGTTGTAGTTTTTGTAAGGTAATAGTAAGTGGATGGTCCTTGCACTCGCACTGTTCTTTATTTGTGTCTAAACTGAGATTTCAGTCTCTGGAACTGGTTTTCTGATATCTTTAAAATAACTAATTTTCCGGGAGGAAGCATCGTTCCTATCTATACCTGGAATTCTTAACTATATGAAATGATGGAACAGCAGCAGAATAGGAAGCCAGTCTTAGGCCTGGTCTACACTATGAGTTTATACCGAATTTAGCAGCGTTAAATTGCATTAACCCTGCACCCATCCACACAACGAAGCCCTTTATATCCATATAAAGGGCTCTTAATATCGATATCTGTACTCCTCCCCAATGAGGGGAGTAGCGCTGAAATCAGTATTGCCATTTTGGATTAGGGTTAGTGTAGCTGCAATTACACGGTATTGCCCTCTGAGCACTGCTCCATAGTGCACCATTGTGACCGCTCTGGACAGCAATCTGAACTTGGATGCACTGGCCAGGTAGACAGGAAAAGCCCCACGAACTTTTGAATTTCATTTCCTGTTTGCCCAGCGTGGAGCACTGATCAGCACAGGTGACTATGCAGTCCCAGAATAAAAAAAGAGCTCCAGCATGGACCGTACAGGAGATACTGAATCTGATCTCTGTATGGGGAAATGAATCTGTTCTATCAGAACTCCATTCCAAAAGATGAAATGCAAAAGCATTTGAAAAAGTCTCCAAGGCTATGATAGACAGAGACCACAACAGGGACTCAACAGTGCTGCCTGAAACTTAAGGAGCTGAGACAAGCATACTAGAAAGCCAAAGAATCAATTGGACGCTCACGGAGGGAGGGGCGACTGACAACTGAAGCTACTCCACAGTTCCAGCACTCTCCGAAAACCATTTGCATTCTGGGCTGAGCTCCCAAAGCCTGAAGGGTCAAAAACATTGTTGCGGGTGGTTCAGGGTATATGTTGTCAGCCCCTCCCACCCCCGGTGAAAGAAAAGGGAAAAAAGTAGTTTCTTGCCTTTTTTCAATGTCACTGTATGGCTACTGGATGCTGCTGGCAGACGCAGTGCTGCAGCTCTACACAGCAGCAGCCCCTTTCCCTTCCTGATGGCAGATGGTGCAATATGACTCATATCCGTCATCATCATCCCATGAGTGCTCCTGACTGGCCTCGGTGAGGTCGGCCAGGGGTGCCTGGGCAAAAATGGGAATGACTCCCAGTCATTCCCTTCTTTTAAGCTTTGTCTAATGGAGATTCAGTCCTGCCTGGAATATCATAGCAGCTGGAGCCTACCTTCCCTCCGTCCCCCCTTAAATCTCTGCTTGCAGAGGCAATAAAGTCAGTGTTGTTTCTTATTCATGCATTCTTTATTACTTCATCACACAAATAGGGAGATAACTGCCACGGTAGCCCAAGAGGGGTGGGGGAGGAGGGAAGCAATGGGTGAGGTTGTTGCAGGGGCACCCCCTAGAATGGCACGCAGCTCATCATTTCTGCAGGATGTCTGGGGCTCTGACCCAGAGCTGCTGTTTGCCTCTCTGGTTCTTTAGTAGGCTTGCCTGATATTCTAGGCAGGACTGACTCTCCATTAGACAAAACTTAAAGAAGAGAATGTCCTAGGGAGTCATTCCTATTTTTGTCCATACGCCCCCGACCGACCTCACCGAGGCTGGCCAGGAGCACCCATGACAGCAGCAGACGGTACAGTATGACTGGTAACCGTCATTACCAACTTGCAAAGCAGCAGTCGGTACAATATGACTGGTACCCGTCTCTGCTTACTGGCAAAGGCAAGAGGATGCTGCTGTGTAGTGCTGCAGTACTGTGTCTGTCAGCAGTATCCAGTAGACATACAGTGACAATGGAAAAAAGGCTAAATGCGCTCCATGGTTGCTGTGCTATAGCATCTGCCCAGGTGATGATGAAGATGTCGTTAATGTAGCGCAAGTAGAATAGGGGCATTAGGGAATGAGAGCTAAGGAAGCATTGTTCTAAGTCAGCCATAAAGATGTTGGCATACTGTGGGGCCATGAGGGTACCCATAGATGTGCCACTGACTTGAAGGTATATATTGTCCCCAAATGTGAAATAGTTGTGGGTGAGGACAAAGTCAAGAAGTTCAGCCACCAGGTTAGCCGTGATATTATTGGGGATACTATTCCTGATGGCTTGTAGTCCATCTTTGTGTGGAATGTTGGTGTAGAGGGCTTCCACATCCATAGGGGCCAGGATGGTGTTTTCTGGAAGATCACTGATGGATTGTAGTTTCCTCAGGAAGTCAGTGGTGTCTCGAAGATAGCTGGTATGCCAACATCTTTATGGCTGACTTAGAACAACGCTTCCTTAGCTCTCGTTCCTTAATGCCCCTATTCTACTTGCACTACATTGATGACATCTTCATCATCTGGACTCATGGAAAAGAAGCCCTCAAGGAATTCCACCGTGATTTTAATAATTTCCATCCCACCATCAACCTCAGCCTACACCAATCCACACAAGCGTTCCATTTCTTAGACACTACTGTGCTAATAAGCGATGGTCACATAAACACCACCCTATAACAGAAACCCACTGACCACTATATTTACCTACATGCCTCCAGCTTCCATCCAGGACACACCACGCGATCCGTTGTCTACAGCCAAGCTCTAAGATACAACCTCATTTGCTCCAATCTCTCAGACAGAGACAAACACCTACAAGATCTCTGTCAAGCATTCTTAAAACTACAATACCCACCTGTTGAAGTGAAAAAACAGATTGACAGAGCCAGAAGAGTACCCAGAAGCCACCTACTACAGGACAGGCCCAACAAAGAAAATAACAGAATGCAACTAGCCATCACTACAGCCCCCAACTAAAACCTCTCCAGCGCATCATCAAAGATCTACAACCTATTCTTAAAGATGATCCCTCACTCTCTCAGATCTTGGGAGACAGGCCAGTCCTCGCTTACAGACAGCCTCCCAACCTGAAGCAAATATGCACCAGCAACCGCACACCATACAACATAAACACTAACCCAGGAACCTATCCTTGCAACAAAGTCTGATGCCAGCTCTGTCCACCTATCTATTCAAGTGACACCATCATAGGACCTAATCACATCAGCCACGCCATCAGGGGCTCGTTTACCTGCACATGTACCAACGTGATACATGCCATCATGTGCCAGCAATGCCCCTCTGCCATGTACATTAGCCAAACCGGACAGTCTCTACGCAAAAGGATAAATGGACACAAATCTGACATCAGGAATCATAACATTCAAAAACCAGTGGGAGAACACTTCAACCTCTCTAACCACTCAGTGACAGACTTGAAGGTGGCAATTTTGCAGCAAAAAACTTCAAAAACAGACTCCAAAGAGAGACTGCTGAACTTGAATTAATATGCAAATTAGATACAATTAACTCAGGCCTAAACAGAGACTGGGAATGGTTGGGTCATTACACTAATTGAATCTATTTCCCTATGTTAAGTTCTCCTCACACCTTCTATGGGTCATCTTAATTATCACTTCAGAAGTTTTTTTTCTCCTGCTGATGATAGCTCATCTCAATTGATTAGACTCTTTCTGTTGGTATGCATACTTCCACCTTTTCATGTTCTCTGTATGTATAAATATCTCCTGTCTGTGTGTTCCATTCTATGCATCCGAAGAAGTGAGCTGTAGCTCACGAAAGCTCATGCTGAAATAAATTTGTTAGTCTCTAAGGTGCCACAAGTACTCCTGTTCCTTTAAAAGCAGCAAAGAATCCTGTGGCACCTTATAGACTAACAGACGTTTTGGAGCATGAGCTTTCGTGGGTGAATACCCACTTCCTCAGATGCATGTAATGGAAATATCCAGGGGCAGGTATATATATGTGTGCTAGCAAGCAAGCTAGAGATAACGAGGTCAGTTCAATCAGGGAGGATGAGGCCCTGTTCTAGCAGTTTAGGTGTGAAAACCAAGAGAGGAGAAACTGGTTCTGTAATTGGCAAGCCATTCACAGTCTTTGTTCAATCCTGAGCTGATGGTGTCAAATTTGCAGATGAACTGAAGCTCAGCAGTTTCTCTTTGAAGTCTGGTCCTGAAGTTTTTTTGCTGCAGGATGGCCACCTTAAGGTCTGCTATAGTGTGGCCAGGGACGTTGAAGTGCTCTCCTACAGGTTTTTGTATATTGCCATTCCTAATGTCTGATTTGTGTCCATTTATCCTTTTCCGTAGAGACTGTCCAGTTTGGCCGATGTACATAGCAGAGGGGCATTGCTGGCATATGATGGCGTATATTACATCGGTGGATGTGCAGGTGAATGAACCAGTGATGGTGTGGCTGATCTGGTTAGGTCCTGTGATGGTGTCGCTGGTGTAGATATGTGGGCAGAGTTGGCATCGAGGTTTGTTGCATGGATTGGTTCCTGAGCTAGAGTTATTATGGTGTGGTGTGCAGTTACTGGTGAGAATATGTTTCGGGTTGGCAGGTTGTCTGTGGGCAAGGATTGGCCTGCCACCCAAGGCCTGTGAAAGTGTGGGATCATTGTCCAGGATGGGTTGTAGATCCTTGATGATGCCTTGGAGGGGTTTTAGCTGGGGGCTGTATGTGATGGCCAGTGGAGTCCTGTTGGTTTCTCTCTTGGGTGTGTCTTGCAGTAGGAGGCTTCTGGGTACACGTCTGGCTCTGTTGATCTGTTTCCTTATTTCCTCGAGCGGGTATTGTAGTTTTGAGAATGCTTGGTGGAGATTTTGTAGGTGTTGGTCTCTGTCTGAGGGGTCAGAGCAGATGCGGTTGTACCTCAGTGCTTGGCTGTAGACAATGGATCGTGTGATGTGCCCGGGATGGAAGCTGGAGGCATGAAGGTAGGCATAGCGGTCGGTGGGTTTTCGATATAGGGTGGTGTTAATGTGACCATCACTTATTTGCACCGTGGTGTCAAGAAAGTGGACCTCCCGTGTAGATTGGTCCAGGCTGAGGCTGATGGTGGGGTGGAAGCTGTTGAAATCATGGTGGAATTTTTCCAGAGTCTCCTTCCCATGGGTCCAGATGATGAAGATGTCATCAATGTAGCGTAGATAGAGAAGGGGTGTGAGTGGACGAGAGCTGAGGAAGCGTTGTTCCAGGTCGGCCATGAAGATATTGGCATATTGTGGGGCCATGCGGGTGCCCATAGCAGTGCCACTGATCTGGAGATATATATTGTCATCAAATTTGAAATAGTTGTGTGTAAGTATAAAGGCACAGAGCTCAGCAGCCAGTTGTGCTGTGACATCATCAGGGATAGTGTTCCTGACAGCTTGTATTCCATCTGTGTGTGGGATGTTTGTGTAGAGAGCCTCTACATCCATGGTGGCTAGGATGGTGTTTTCTGGGAGGTCACCAATGCATTGTAGTTTCCTCAGGAAATCAGTGGTGTCGCGGAGATAGCTGGGAGTGCTGGTGGCATAGGGTCTGAGTAGAGAGTCCATATATCCAGACAGTCCTTCAGTGAGAGTGCCAATGCCCGAGATGATGGGGCGTCCAGGATTTCCGGGTTTGTGGATCTTGGGTAGTAGATAGAATAACCCTGGTCGGGGCTCTGGGGGTATGTTGATTTATTCTGGTGTTAGTGTAGGGAGTGTCCTGAGTAGATGCTGTAGTTTCTTAGTGTATTCCTCAGTGGGATCTGAGGGAAGTGGCCTGTAGAATTTGGTATTGGAGAATTGTCTGGCTGCCTCCTTTTGATAGTCAGACCTATATCGAAAACCCACCGACCGCTATGCCTACCTTCATGCCTCCAGCTTCCATCCCGGGCACATCACACGATCCATTGTCTACAGCCAAGCACTGAGGTACAACCGCATCTGCTCTGACCCCTCAGACAGAGACCAACACCTACAAAATCTCCACCAAGCATTCTCAAAACTACAATACCCGCTCGAGGAAATAAGGAAACAGATCAACAGAGCCAGACGTGTACCCAGAAGCCTCCTACTGCAAGACACACCCAAGAGAGAAACCAACAGGACTCCACTGGCCATCACATACAGCCCCCAGCTAAAACCCCTCCAAGGCATCATCAAGGATCTACAACCCATCCTGGACAATGATCCCACACTTTCACAGGCCTTGGGTGGCAGGCCAATCCTTGCCCACAGACAACCTGCCAACCCGAAACATATTCTCACCAGTAACTGCACACCACACCATAATAACTCTAGCTCAGGAACCAATCCATGCAACAAACCTCGATGCCAACTCTGCCCACATATCTACACCAGCGACACCATCACAGGACCTAACCAGATCAGCCACACCATCACTGGTTCATTCACCTGCACATCCACCGATGTAATATACGCCATCATATGCCAGCAATGCCCCTCTGCTATGTACATCGGCCAAACTGGACAGTCTCTACGGAAAAGGATAAATGGACACAAATCAGACATTAGGAATGGCAATATACAAAAACCTGTAGGAGAGCACTTCAACGTCCCTGGCCACACTATAGCAGACCTTAAGGTGGCCATCCTGCAGCAAAAAAACTTCAGGACCAGACTTCAAAGAGAAACTGCTGAGCTTCAGTTCATCTGCAAATTTGACACCATCAGCTCAGGATTGAACAAAGACTGTGAATGGCTTGCCAATTACAGAACCAGTTTCTCCTCTCTTGGTTTTCACACCTAAACTGCTAGAACAGGGCATCATCCTCCCTGATTGAACTGACCTCGTTATCTCTAGCTTGCTGCTAGCACACATATATATACCTGCCCCTGGATATTTCCATTACATGCATCTGAGGAAGTGGGTATTCACCCACGAAAGCTCATGCTCCAAAACATCTGTTAGTCTATAAGGTGCCACAGGATTCTTTGCTGCTTTTACAGATCCAGACTAACACGGCTACCCTCTGATCCTGTTCCTTTGACATTTACTCAGAATCGCCCACGACACTGTTTTTGCCCCATCATGCATTGTGATCTCAACTCAGAATTCCAATGGGTGGGGGAGACTGTGGGAACTATGGGATAGCTACCCACAGTGCAATGCTCTGGAAATTGACGCTAGCCTCTGTACATGCATGCACATCACCAAATTAATGTGCTTAGTGTGGCCACGTACACAGGACTTTATGCAATCTGTTTTCAAAAACCAGTTTCTGTAAAATTTGAATAATCCTGTAGTGTAGACATACCCTTATGTATGGATGTGCCAAGGTATAAAGAGAAAATAAGTATTTCCCGAGTGAATAATGACCATATTTAGGAATCTGCTAAACCAAAATGTGTATCTTGCTTCTTTATATTCAGGCCCAGAGGATATTTACCACAGAACCAATCAGTATTTGTGTTTAAATTTTATATTAAATTAATAAGATTATATGGAGAGAGTTAGTAAGTTTAATTTTATAGGTCAAAGTGTTAGTGTGCAAGACTCCCAATTAGTTCAATGGGAGTTAACTGTATAGACTGCAGTATATTCACAATATACAGATACGTGAAAACATTAAAAAATCCTATTTCAAATAGTAAAATCAAAATATATAAAAATTTGTTATGCATTTATTGGCAAACATATTGTTAGAACCTAATAAAATTAACTAAACCTGGGATAATCTCTTTTCTGCTGCCAAATATCATTCCCTAAGTGGATTTATTATCTAATGTTTGAACAGGCAGATAAGTAACCTAGAAAAACAATTCCAGTATTTTAAATAGATGTAATCACTTTTTGCTTAGACTTGGGACTCAAATGATATGACTTATTCTGCTCTGGGAATAGTACGCATAGTCTCAGAATGTTACAATCTTGAATTCCAAAGGATATGGAGTCTTATAGATCTGTCCTACATATGTATTTTTATTAAAGAAATCAGTATCATTTTTCTGGTGGTCTACAGCCATACACTTTTAGGCTTTTATCTTATCAATTCTTATAAGCTAGATCAGAGTTGGGTCCCTTTAATCTCTCTGTGGAAAGTGTGTGAGGAAAATCTAAATCCTCCAACTCTTCACACTGTTACAGCAAAACTCTATTAAGTTACTGATGATGCTCAGTGGCAGGAGAGGAGATCTGGGCTCCTAGGCATGTCCAGATCCTGATCCCACTGAAGACTGAGATTTCTTTCACTAGCTTTAGTGGGTCTTAGAGCAGGCCCTTGGCATTTCTGTAGGTGGAACTTCCCTTCAGACCAGTACTGATCAGAACAAATAAACTAGCTTTGTGTCAGGGGGCACTGAACTGTAGAATTGCCTTTCGGATAAGACTTTATTCAAACACACGTGCATTGGTTTAGGTTAAAACCCTGTGTGGATGTTCTTTTTATTTTGACTGAAAATAGGCTTATTTTGATTCAGCGTAAGCCAGTTCTTAACCAAATTAAAATGCTTACTCTTCTGTTTGCACTGGCTTACCTAACCTTTTAGTCAAAGTGGTGCAATGTTGATGCTTCACCCATGCTAGCACTGCTAAAAACAGCAGTAAAGATGTGGTGGTGCAGGCTTCGATACAGGCTGTACAAATCTACCCAGAAGCCTAGGTTGCACAGCGGTAGAATAGGTAAAACTAGTGCAGGTATGTCTCTCCAAGCTACAATCACACCCACTTCCTGGGTGGAAAGATCTCATATCCTAACTCTTATCATTTATGGATCATTTCTAGTTACATATATACACTTCACACCCTCTCTGTCCATTCTGTTAAGAAGTAGTAGTAACTCTAGGTAAAAGTTGAGGTGGGGAATTGAATCCATTGTAGGCACTTGTAATGTACTTATCACAATAGCATCTAGTTATCCATTACTTCCATTAGCTCCTCTCACTTTCCTCACTCTTACACCAGCATAATTCGCTGGACTTGACTGAAGTGACTCCTTCGTTTGAAAGGTGTATGTAAGTCTGAGCTTTGCAAAGTTACATACCAATACTGCAGACATTGACACAGGTCAGAGATGGTGTGTAACTGCTGGCGGAAAGGGAGGTGAAGGCACAATTTAAAGGTATACAGTGGGGTTTAGGAGAGGGCATATAAAACCAGGTAGAAATCGGGGGAGGGGGTTGATATATGACCTGCCCTCTATGTGTTGTCTCTGACACTGGTGATAAAATTTCTGAAGTCAATAGGTCAACTCACATGTTTAAAGTTAAACATCACCATCACAGTTTGCAGGATCAGGGCCTTTGGTTTTTGTTTTCTCCTTTATTCAGTGGGGCAGAGGAGCATTTACAGTGATAACTCCCTTGCACTCCAGAAGGAGATTTAAAGCCTGCTACATGCACTTTAGCTAATGCCATTAACTAAAATATACACTTGCATCTGGTCAATGAAGTATGAGCTGCTAGAGGACTTGGGAAGAAGAATTCAGGCTCCATTATGCTCTCTGGACACCTTAAAACCCAATTCATGGAATGACCATAGTTGCAGAGGATTTTGCCTTTCTGTCCCACCTTGAGCAAAAAGACATAAGGGTCTGGACCACAAGACCCCAATCCCTTGCATAATCACGAAGACTTACCTGTTGTTGGATGTGGCAGCTGAGTATGGGCTGGGCACTCGAGCCATTTAGGTCCCCAACCCCAATTGTTTTCAGTTTTGGGCCCCAGGAACTTGGCTCCCCCTCAGCTCTGGTATTTATATGGGATTCAAGGGCTCCTTCAGTTAGTGGGCAACAAGTCAGGCTTCAGATGGGCAGACCAACAGCAGCAAGTGCAGTGGGGCCAGGAGGAGGTGGACCTCTGTTATCTCACTGAAGTGTGACAGCCTTATTCTGGGACATGCAGCCTTTGGGTTGCCTTTGCTTATTTAAAAAAACAAAAAAAGAAAGCAATGGAGAGGTGATCTTTCTTTTCACTGCCGCTTGGTGGATCTTAATAGAGAGTCGGACAAGAAAGATGGGAGAAGGGGTGGAGGGGAGCATAAGCTTCCTGGGATGCTAGAGAACTGGTTTCAGCTTTTGCAATTTATACAAGTTTTATTTGCAAGTGTAATCCTTCTGCCAGATGGAGTCGGCAGCACTAAGGCCGGATTCAGTACAAAACAGAACTGGCTCCAGCCCCCTCCCAGTAATCTGGGAAAACTTAACACTATTCCAGCTCTCTTGTATAGCAAAAGAGAACTTCTTTCATTAAAAGGAAAAGAAGCATTAGTTTGGGGAAACACCATAACCACATTCAAAAGCATGTGATCATAAGCAAACCTGACCCCACAGTACACTGGGCAGTGTTCTTTGTCTCAGTTTCCCACCTTGCAGTGGGAAAGTTTGACAAACAAATGTCCCTTTAACATATCACTCCCTTCTCCCTTCACTGCACCCCACTCACAGTAGGCTGTCCTTGGTTAGCAAAAAACTAGAGTTCAGAGGGTGTTCCTAGGGATTCACCTCCTCCTGCCTCTGGAACTGGCTGTTTGCTACTGCCTCTGCTGCTTTTCCCTGCTGCTGGTGGTCACTTGCCGCTATTGGATTCTTGCTGTCATTTCTGTGATGCCATGTTATGAGGTTTTACCACTTAACACAGATGTCTGGTGATTTCAGCTCTTAGTGATTTCACTAAGGGTATGTCTACTCTACGGGATTATTCCAATTTTACAGAAACCAATATTTGGAAACATTATATAAAGTCAAGTGCACGCGGCCACACTAAACACATTAGTTCAGCAGTGTGCGTCCATGTACTGAGGCTAGCATCGCTTTCTGGAGCGTTGCACTGTGGGTAGTTCTCCCATAGCTATCCCATAGATCCCAGTCTCCCTTGCCCATTGGAATTCTGGGTTGAGATCCCCGTGCCTAATGGAGCAAAAAGAAATTGTTGCTGGTGGTTCTGGGTACATCCTCCCTCTCCCTCCATGAAAGCAACGGCAGACAACTGTTTCACGTCTTTTTTCCTGGGTGAACTGTGCAGACACCATACCACAGCAAGCATAGAGCCTGATCAGCTCAAGACAGCAGTCATGAACATTGTAAACACCTCTCACATTATCGTGCAGTTTATGCTGAACCAGGACCTGCAAAACCAGGTGAGGAGGAGGCAACTATGGCAGCTTGGTGACAAGAGTGATGAGGGCATGGAGGTGGACACAGAATTCTCTCAAATCGCAGGCCCCGGTGCTTTGGAGATCATGCTGTTAATGGGGCAGATTCTAGCCATGGAATGCCAATTTTGAGCCTGGGAAACAAGCACAAACTGGCGGGATCGCATAGTGTTGCATGTGTGGGACAATTCCCAGTGGCTGCAAAACTTTCGCATGCATAAGGGCACTTTCATGGAACTTTGTGACTTGCTTTCCCCTGCCCTGAAGCACCAGAATACCAAGATGAGAGCAGCCCTCACAGTTCACAAGCGAGTGGTGATAGCCCTGTGGAAGCTTGCAATGCCAGACAGCTACTGGTCAGTCGGGAATCAATTTGGAGTGGGCAAATCTACTGTGGGGCCTTGTCATAAACAGATAGTTAAGGGTTAATGTCTCTTTTACCTGTAAAGAGGTAGCTCACAAGCTCAGTGAACCTGGCTGACACCTGACCAAAGGACCAATCGAGGGATAAGATACTTTCAAATCTTGGTGGAGGGAAGTCTTTGTTTGTGCTGTTTTTTTTGTTCTTTGTTCTCTCTTGGGGCTAAGAGGGACCAGACGTGCAACCAGCTTTGTCCAATCTTTCTGAAACAGTCTCTCATGTTCAAAATAGTAAGTACTAGCTATAAAAGGCGGATTAGTCTTTTGTTTGTTTTCTTTATTTGCAAATGTGTATTTTGCTGGAAGGATATTTTACCTCTGTTTGCTGTAACTTGTATCTTAGGCTAAGGGAGAGGGAGTCCCTCTAGTCTGTATGAGCTGGAGACCCTGTAAACATTTTCCATCTTGATTTTACGGAGATAATGTTTACTTTTTTTTCTTTCTTTAATTAAAAGCTTTCTTTTTAAGTAATTGATTTTTTTTCTTTTTTAAAACACTGTAATGGGAGACAAGTTTACACATCTGAACTCACCAGGGATTGGTGTGGGGAAAGGAGGTGGGGGGAAGGTTAAGTCCTCTCTGTTTTAGGATCCAAGAAGTTTGGATCAGTGGATCTCTCAGGGAAAGTCTGGCGGGGGAGGGGAGGGGAAGAAGGGGGAATGGTTTATTTCTCTTTGTTTTAAGACCCAAGGGGTTTGGGTCTTGGGTCCCCCAGGGAAGGTTCTGGAGGACAGGAAGTGTACCAAAACACTATATTTTTGGTTGGTGGCAGCGCTATCAGATCTAAGCTAGGAATTAAGCTTAGAAGGGTACAGGCAGGTCCCCACTTTTCGGACACTAAAGTTCAAAGTGGGAATAATACCTTGACAGGGCTGCTGTGATGCAAATAGCCAAAGCAATCACTGAGCTGCTGCTGCCAAAGGTAGTGACTCTGGGAAATGTGCAGGTCATAGTGGATGGCTTTGCTGCAATGGGATTCCCTAACTGTGATGGGGCAATAGATGGAACCCATATCCCTATCTTGGCACCGGAGCACCAGAGCAGCCAGTACGTAAACCGCAAGAGGTATTTTTCAATGGTGCTGCAAGCACTGGTGGATCACAAGGGACATTTCACCAACTTCAGTGTGGGATGACCGGGAAGGGTTCATGATGCTCGCATCTTCAGGAACACTATTCTGTTTAAATGGCTGCAGCAAGGGATTTACTTCCCAGAGAAGAAAATAACAGTTGAGGATGTTGAAAATGCCTATAGTTATCCTGGGGAACCCAGCCTACCCCTTAATGCCATGGCTCATGAAGCCATACACAGGCAGCCTGGACAGTAGTCAGGAGCTGTTCAACTACAGGCTGAGCAAGTGCAGAATGGTGGTAGAATGTGCATTTGGCCATTTAAAGGCGCGCTGGCACACATTACTGACTTGCTCAGACCTCAACCAAACCAATATAACCACGTTATTGCTGCTAGAGTGTGCTCCACAGTCTCTGTGTGAGTAAGGGGGAGACCTTTATGGTAGGGTGGGAGGCTGAGGCAAATCGCCTGACCGCTGGTTACATGCAGCCAGACACCAGGGTGATTAGAAGAGCACACCAGGAAGCACTGCATATCAGAGAAGTTTTGAAAACCAGTTTCATGACTGGCCAGGCTGCAGTGTGAAAGTTCTGTTTGTTTCTCCTTGATGAAAACCCACCCCCTGTAAGCAACCAACCCTCCCTCCTTCGATCACAGCTTGCTTTCTAAGGAAATAAAGTCATTATTGTTTAAAAATCATGTATTCTTTATTAATTGATTATGATTATAAAAAGAGGGAGAGAACTGACAAGGTAGCCCGGGTAGGATTTGGGAGGAGAATAGGAGGGAAGGGAAAGGCCACTAAAAAAGTTCAAAGTAATGACAGCCTTTTGCTTGGGCTGTCCACTGGGGTGGAGTGGGCGGGTGCATGGAGCCTCTCCCCCACCCCCGTGTTCTTACACGTCTGGGTGAGGAGGCTATAGAACATGGTGAGGGGGGAGGGTGGTTATACAGGGGCTGCCATTCCTGAAGCTCCACCAGATGCCGGAGCATGTCAGTTTGATCACGCAGCAGCCCCAGCATTGCATCCTGACACCTCTCATCTCGAAGTCTCTCCTCTCCTCACATTCATCCCTCATGGCCTCACGTTCACTGGCAGCTTTCCTGTACTGGGATAGGGTGACCTTCCACTCATTCAGATGAGTTCTTTCATTGCGGGTTGATTCCATGATTTCCGAGAACATTTCATCTTGCTTCCTTTTCTTTTCGCCGCCTTATCTGAGATAGTCTTCGAGACGGAGGAGGGAGGCTTGAAAAATTTGCAGCTGTGGGAGGGAAAAAAGGGAGAGAAGTATTTAAAAAGATACATTTTTACAGACAATGGTTTTACTCTTTCACGGTGAACAACCCTATTCACGTTACATAGCACATGTGATTTTAGTACAAGGTAGCATTTTGCATCTTAATATTGAGTGCCTGCAGCTTTGGTGTTAGACATCATAGACGCAGGTCCGGGCAACAGAATTCGGCTTGCATGCGACCATGGTAAGCCATTTCCTTTCGGCTTCTGCAGCCTTTATATATCCAGTGCCCTCCTTTCCCACATACCAAGCAAAGTCCGTTGAGTGCTGCAGTTTTCCTGTTAACGTGCAGCAGCAGAAAACAAACTAAACCCCCCTGGTTTTCTGGTAGGCTTGTCTGAGCTCCTTAACTTTCACGCGGCACTGTAGTGAGTCCCTATTGTGGCCTCTCTCCATCATGCCCTTGGAGATTTTTTCAAATATTTTGGCATTTCGTCATTTGGAACGTAGTTCAGCTAGCACGGAATCCTCTCCCCATATAGCGATCAGATCCAGTACCTCCCGTACAGTTCATGCTGGTGCTCTTTTTTGATTCTCAGACTGCATGGTTGTGGTTACCTGTGCTGATTAGCTCTGCATGGTCACCAGTGCTGATCAGCTCTCCATGCTGGGCAAAAAGGAAATGAAATTCAAAAGTTCACAGGGCTTTTCCTGTCTACCTGGCCAGTGCATCCGAGTTCAGATTGCTATCCAGAGCAGTCACAATGGTGCACTATGGGATAGGTCCCAGAGACTAATACCGTCAAATTGCGGCCACACTAACCCTAATTCGAAATGGCAATACTGATTTCAGCGCTACTCCGCTCATCGGGGAGGAGTACAGATATTGATTTTAAGAAGCCTTTATATCGAAATAAAGGGCTTTGTTGTGTGGACGGGTGCAGGTTTAATTCGGTTTAATGCTGCTAAATTCAAAATAAACTCGTAGTGTAGACCAGGCCTGTATCAGGAAACTGCACTGCCAGTACAGCCTCTGCATTGTCTTTCATTTCACCACTGTCTCTATGCCAGATCTAAGGCTTAGCCCCTAAACCTGCTTATCAGCGAGTCAGGTCTTGTAATCATTGAATAGAAACAATGATTCTCAGCTCAGTCTAATTAGCCCCGTCTTTAAACACTGGAGGGGGTGTGATACTGTGTACCTAGGAGCAGCACCCTGAATCCCCCATATTCATCACTGTCAGCTGATTGATATGTTTTGTACAAAGTACAATGAGGCATTTTAAAAGTCTTGATCTGTTGAAAATTAGTATCCTGTTGGATTGTATGGAAAGTTATGAAGTTTTGTTGTGTGTGTTACTGAAATATATTGTGAGGTTGAGAACACACAATCAGCCTTTCAGGTACAACAATGGAATAGCCAGACAGCAGTTAATGGCTCCTGAATACCTATCAAGGAAAGAACCCACTATTCCAGGAACGTATACAGTGGAGACCTCTGAGGGAACATGTAGACAATGAAGACTGTTTGACCAATGGGGGCAGATTGCAAGCATAGATCTTTCCAGCAAGCTGGAAGAAACTGTAAAAGAGAAGTGACATCATCACTTGACCTCTCTCTCCCATAACACAACACTTGGAAGAAACATCTGGATGACAAAGACTTTGAATTGGGGAGGGTAGTCCCAGGCTGGAAAAGAGTCCCAGGACCTGTAACCTGCCTTTACCATCTGTCAGAGTGAGACACTGCTTGATTCAAATCCCATTTAGTTTGTAGAATTCAAATTTATTTTTATTTCTTAAGTAACCAACTTCAATTTCTATATTTGCTACTTATAATCTACCTTTCTGTAGTTAATAAATCTGTTTTATATTTTACCTAAAACAATCTGTTTTGGTTGAAGTGTTTGGGAAATCGCAGCTCAGGCCTTGTCTACACTACAGGGGAGAGAGTGATCTAAGTTATGCAACTTCAGCTTCGTGAATAATGTAGCTGAAGTCAAGGTACTTAGTGTAGTGTGGACCCCGCAGTAAATAGACCTATGTCTATGGGAGACAATGTCCCGTCAACTCCTCTTGCACTTCTCGTTCAGGTGGAATACAGGAGTCGACAGGAGAGTGAGCCGCAGTTGATTTAGTGGGTCTTCACTAGATCTGCTAAATCAACCGCTGATGTATTGATCGCCATGCATCGATTCCCCCGGTAAGTGAAGACAAGCCCTCAGTTTACAAAGGCTAGTGTGAGTGCTTTCCACATTGAGAGAAGGGCAGACTAGGTAATGAACTTACACTGGTCAGGCTTCTGAACAGGGAAGGATGGTACAGTTCTGGGATGCCAGGCTGGGGGATTTGGCTGGAGCCTCTCTCTTGTTGGTTCATGGGTAGCTGGGAAATCATTCATGTAACTCAGTGGGTGTGTCCCTGCCTGTGGATGTCTGTGTAAGTGCAGGACCTGCTAGAGGTTTGTAACTTGACATCAACATTACAATCTGAGAGGGATACCCCAGGTTCGTGGGACAGAGGGCTCAGAGGTCCCACAGTCCAGATTGCAACCTGGGGACCCTTGTTACAGAGTGGAATTTCCAGTGGTGTCTAGGACTCTAGACAGTCTGCATTACCTTGTAGGAACACCCCTGCCCCGCTTTATCCTTACTGGGATTTGGCATCCCTACCCCTTGCTTATTGAGTGAGGTTAATTTTAGGGAGACCGCCTCAACCAGGGAAGGCTAAGTATAGTTCTGCTGCCCTATTCTCATATGATAAGGATAGCAATATTTTGTTACCCCTGCACTCAATACTAAAGTGATTTGAAACCCAACACCAGCCAAATGTGATCATTTGGGCAAAGCAGCTCTGTCATGCTACACAGCTAGGCAGAGTGTGCATGTCTATGCAAACATGCTCTGTTCCTGAAGTCTTTCCCCCCAGCTCCTCACTAAGTGGCTCTTTAATGGTGCAGAGAAAGGCATAATGAGATCCAGGCCATGTCTACATTACAAACTTTGTCTATGCAAGTTATGTTGTCATTAAGTTGCTGCAGTTGGTATATCGCTTGTATGTACATACTTGTCTTCTTGCGCTAGTGCTGCATGCATACACCAAGAGTGCTTTTAATGATGCACAGTGCAATGCAACATGGGTAAGTATTCCAATGTGCAAACTGCCACCATCCAGCACACTGTCTGTCTTTTGGCAATGCACAGCAGGGCTGAAACTAGGCACGCAGGGTCAACTTCTTACTATGCAACTGTCCCCATCCCATAATGTCATCTGCATCCCATAATTTTTTGCCTTTTTTTTCAAAATTCTATGAACCTGTATGGCTCTCCTTGCTATCTGCCATCTTTGACAGAAGCAAGGAGTCTGCACCATTCTGTACTATTGTCATAAGTGCTGCAAGCACAGGGTGCATGATCCTCCAGTATTTGCAGAGCCACATGAATAACTGAATCAGTAGGGAACATGACTATTGCTTGGAAGTCAAATTGCTGTGGTACATAGCAAAATTAAATTCAAGGTTACTGGAGGCATTTGCGGAGCAGCTGCAGATGGAGTGCTGGTTCTGGGCCCAAGAAACAAGTACTGACTGGTAGGATTGCACCATAATGCAGGTGTGGGATGATGAGCAGCGGCTGCGGGATGCACAAGGCCCCATTCCTGGATCTGTGTGCTGACCTTGCACCAGCCCTTCAATGTGGGTACACCAACGTGAGAGCTGCACTGATAGTGAAGAAGTGAGTGTCAATCATACTGTGGAAACTTCCTCTGACCAGTAGCAAGCTGACCTTGCAAAATAATTTTGGAGTTGGAAAATCCACAGTGGTGGACTATTGTCATACAAGTTTGCAGGGCCATTAATCTCCTCCTGCTGTGCAGGATCATGATTCTCGGCAATGTGCAGGACATAATGGATGGATTTGCAGCAATATGGTTCCCAAACTGTGGTGGAGCAATGGATGGCGCACACATCTTTGCATCAGACCTCCTTGCCACAGAGTACATCAACAGAAAGGGCTACTTTTCTATGGTTATGCAAGCATTGGCGGATCACCTAGGATGCTTCACTGACATCAGTGTTGTCTGGTCAGGGAAGGTGCATGCCACTCCCATCTTTAAGAACACAGGACTGTTCAGAAAGTTGTAATCAAGGACTTCTCTCCCCCACCCCCAGCTGGTTGATTATCATTAGTAATGTTGAAATGCCAATAGTAATCCTGGGGGTTCCAGCCTATCCCTTAATCCCTGGCTCATGAATCCATACACCAGCCACCTTGACAGCGCCAACAAAAGATTCAACTACTGGTCTAGCAGGTGCAGAATGTGCTTTTGGTAGATTGAAGGGGAACTCGCACTGTTCACTCAGCAGATTGGATCTCCAGTGAGAAAAAATATTGCAATGGTTATAGATGCCTGCTGTATCCTGCATAATATCTGTGAAGCAAAGCCACTGGGATAGAGGGCAGAGGTGGAATGGCTGTCTGCTGAGTTTGAACAGTCACACGCAAAGGCTATTAGAAGAGCTCAACATGGTGGTGTACAGCTCAGGGAGACTTTGAAGAAGCAGTTTAACAGTGAGCCACAGTAATCTGTTGTGGTGTCCTGTGCTCTATCTGGCCGTGATGTGTTGGGGCCTGTTAAGAATTGTGTGGTGCTTGGTACGCATGTATGAGTATAACACTCTCAATGCACCTATTAATTTTTCAGTGCTTGATGTACAGTTATGATTATTACACTGTTTGTCACTCATCCTATGAGTTGCATCACAGTGTATAACAAGTGGGTGCTTTCGGAACTGCTAGGCAGTCTGCAGTAGCTGTTGTGAACTAATAAAGATGAATTTTGTTTCAAAGAATAGAATTTTATTCAGTAACAAAATAAGTGAAAAGAAAAATCTGTGCAATTTAAAAGTGAATACATTAAGAACATAAGAATGGCCCTACTGGGTCAGACAAAGGGTCCATCTAACCCAGTATCCTGTCTTCCAATGGTGGCCAATGCCAGGTGCCCCAGAGGGAATGAACAGAACAGGCAATCTTCAAGTGATCCATCCCTTGTCACCCATTCCCAGCTTCTGGCAAACAGAAACTAGGGACACCATTCCTGCCCATCCTGGTTAGTAGCCATTGATGGACCTATCCTCCATGAATTTATCTAGTTCTTTTTTGAACCCTGTTATGATCTTGACCTTCCCAACATCCTCTGGCAAGTTGTTCCACAGGTTGACTGTGTGTTGTGTGAAAAAGTACTTCATTTTATTTGTTTTAAACCTGCTGCCTATTAATTTCATTTGTGACCCCTAGTTCTTGTGTTATGAAAAGTAGTAAACAACACTTCCTTATCTACTTTCTCTACACCAGTCATGATTTTATAGACCTCAATCATATCTCCCCTTAGCCATCTCTTTTCCAAGCTGAAAAGCCCCAGTCTTGTTACTCCCTCCTCATACAGAAGCTGTTCCATACCCCTAATCATTTTGTTGCCCTTTTCTGAACCTTTTCCAATTCTAATATATCTTTTTTGAGATGGGGCTACCACATCTGTACACAGTATTCAAGATGTGGGCATACCATGGATTTATATAAAGGCAATATGATATTTTCTGTTTTTATTATCTATCCCTTTCTTAATTATTTCCAGCATTCTGTTAGCTTTTTTGACTGCTGCTGTACATTGAGTGGATATTTTCAGAGAACTATTCACAATGACTCCAAGATCTCTTTCTTGAGTGGTAACAGCTAATTTAGACCCCATCATTTTATATGTATAGCTAAGATCATGTTTTCCAATGTGCATTACTTTGCATTTGTCAACGTTAAATTTCATCTGCCATTTTGTTGCCCCATCACCCAGTTTTGTGAGATCCTTCTGTAGCTCTTTGTAGTCTGCCTGGGTCTTAACTATCTTCAGTAATTTTGTGTCATTGGCAAATTTTGCCACCTCACTGTTCACCCCTTTTTCCAGATCATTTATGAATATGTTGAATATGACTGGTCCTACAACAGATTCCTAGGGGACACTACTACTTACCTCTCTCTATTCTCAAAACTGACTATTTATACCTACCCTATATTTCTTATCTTTTAACCAGTTACCAATCCATGAGATCACCTTCCCTTTTATCCCGTGGCAGCTTACTTTGTGTAAGAGTCTTTGGTGAGGGACCTTGTCAAAGGCTTTCTGAAAACCTAAGTACATTATAGCCACTGGATCCCCTTGGTCCACATGCTTATTGACCCCCTCAAAGAATTTTACTAGATTAGTGAGGCATGATTTCCTTTTACTAAAACCATGTTGACTCTTCCTCAACAAAATATATTACTATATTAAAAGCTTAATATATTTATAGAACAGAACTTATCAAGAAAACATTTGTATCAATTTTATCTACACCTACAGCTACTGTGGCTTTCACAGGTCAGTGTATGTGAAAATGTGGTTGTCCTTAATGTCCTCTGGGGTAGAGTAAGGTAGGGATGCAGCCACTGTTGCCACATAGAATGTTGGGTGGGGAGGGAGGACGTATATGCTGTAATGGCGTTCTTCATGAATTGCAAAGGAAAGTGAGCCCAGGTTGTGAAACCTGTTGGTCTACAAGAGTCTGCAGCATCTGTACTTGCTGCCAGAGAAGTCCCATTATGTCCTGATGCATCTCCCTCTCCTTCTCCTCTTCACTCTTTCCTTTTCCAGGCTATTTGCAATGTTCATTCTCCAGGTCCGGTGCTCATAGTCTGATGTAGCACTAGCTTGAAGGACCTCATTGAACACATCATCCCGAATCCTCTTCTTTTTGCTCCTTATCTGGCTTAGGCATTCCATGAGCATGGAAGAGGAGATTCTGAAGGCCACAATGGCAGCAGCTACAGATAAAACACGCAGAGGTACCATTGTCAGTATAGTCCTAAAGGAAAGCAAAACTTAAGATTCAGAACTACCTTCCCTTGCATCCTTAAAGTTTTAAACACAACATGCTTAGTGACACTTCTGCTTCAGAGGGCTTGTGCATGGCGCCACTCATAGCACCAGCCGTCCTGAGCTGAAGGAAATGAGGAGCGAATTGCTTGGCTGCATGAAACTATGAGGACAAGGCAATGGCATTAAATACAGGCACCATTTTCCACAGGCAGTGGTGATTTTTAGCTAATATCTCACTCCTGAGGATAACAAAAGTAGAGCATAGCTATTGCTGGAATCCCAAAGCCACCCAAGCTCATAGGCTGCTAGCCTGTATACTTCAATAGTGCCTGTTGAAGCTATCTCTGATGGCAAGGGTAAGTGTCCTACCACTGAGGAAGAAATAAGTCTGCCATCCCTAGGAACCTTTGGGAAAGGAATGCAGCCATGAAAGTTTCATTGAGAACTCTCAGAAAGATTCAAGGAATATCCCTCTGTACATAAACAAACTGCCCCTCTTGCCCTGAACCTCTGCCCAACTCTACAGGGGAATGAAAAGCAGATAACAACGCCACCTCTCTTTGTTGTACCACTACTACTTTTAGTACAGGAAAATTAATACAGAGTTGATAGTGTCCTGGTAAGTTGGAATGCCATCACTGTAATGGGAGACAAGTTTGCACATTTACCTAAGGTTCCATCCCTGCTTGTCCATGCTCAACTGCTAGAACTGACTAGACTGTGCTGGAGTATCAAAGAGGTCCTGGCTCATGGCATAGCTGGCTCCCCCGGTTACATGTCCTCCATCTTCCTCCTTCACCTCACTGTTCACCTCGCCTGTGACTCAGGCTCCTTGGAGATATCCACAGCAGTGTGTCGGGTGGTGATGGTGTCTCCATCAATCATGGTGTGCAGCTTTTTGTAGAAGTGGCAGATCTGCTGCTGAGTGCCAGATCAACTGTTGGCTTCCCTGGCTTTCTGGTATGCTTGCCTAAGTTCCTTTGCTTTCAAGTGGCATTGCTGCTGGTTCCTATCATACACTTTCTCCTGCATCTCCATGCAATCTGCTCATAGGGTATCACATTTCTACAGCTTGTTCATAACTGTGTTTGCCCAGCCTGTTCTACCAACAGGCCCAGGAGATCCAATATCTCCTGTCTCCCTGTTATACCAGCTTTTATGACCTGCTCCTGTATAACACACAGCACTTATGAGCACTAATAAAAGAAAAGAAGGTTTATTTAAGAGAGAATAGAGATTCAACCAGAAACAAGAGTGAGTGATAGAAACAAATGGTTACAATACAAAACAAAAAGTAGGGCATACACTTGTAAGTGGTTACCTTTCCTGTCCAATAAACCAGATTTTCCTCCCAAGTTCAGCCTATTGCAGAGCTGTCTGGCTTCACAGAAATCAAGGCCCAAATTTCCATGAAACACCCCTGCTCCATTAGATGTCTTCTCAATGAATGGGTATAGAGTGCCTCTTCCCACTCTGAGATAATGAAACACTCTTTGTGCTTTATTACTAGACAAGGCAATCCCTTGTCTGTTGTTAATGGTGCTTTTTTACCTCCAAGTGGTTTCATATGTTTGAAGTTGTTTTTGATGGTTTTCCATTGATTGTTCTGGGGTTGGGCAAAGGGAGACAACTGAGCCTTGTGTTACATCACTATTTAGCCAGGTAGGGGTGGCAACTTCCTCCTTTGTGAATAGGCCTTCACCAGGGAGTCAAACTGAAACTGAACTGGAACCAGAAAACCAGTTCAAACTGGTATTTTTACTTGAACCAGAAGCAAACCTGAACCATAATTTTGTCCTACCTATTGAATCTGTACTGGAACGGAACTGAAAAAGAAATTGGGTTACTGGTTAAAATAAAGGATCAGCATTTTATAAGCTCTCTCTCTCTCTCTATATATATATATTTGAAAAAAAAAAGTCCACTTTTGTATAACAAGACAGCAACATAACAAATAATGAGGGATTGCTACCAGAAAGGCCTGTCCCAGTATAATAAGACTAGGAGGAGGGCAGCTCACTATAGTATGGAGGGAGAGGGGCAGCTTACGAGCTGCCTGAACATCACATAAGGCAGCAGGGGCCCCAGAGATAGATAAATCAGCTCTGAGACTCTCCACGGGGGAGAGAAGAGATGGAATGTTCCATGGTCCCAGAAGTTAGTAACTTTTCAAGCCTAAGGGAAACCCTTCTCCCCTGTAGACAGGCCTCTTCCCACCCACTTCTAACTCCTCTCTCTAGTTGCCCCACGTGAGACAGGGCCCATGTGCCAAATTCACATTTCACTGCAGAGCTTCAATAGGACAGAGCGAGTAGTAGAAGTTGTTTTAATTTGCTCAAATTGTTGATAAAAATAACGGTGTTTATTTGACAACACAAAAACACTAGGAAAACTCATGTAAGATTAAAAATAAATAAATAATCAAAATAGTTTTAATTTTCTCTTTTTTTGTATATATTTCCACCAAGATTGAAATTTATTTTGAATCCTTCTGACCCTGTAACTTAACTGTGTTGAGGTTTTTGGGTGCCTTGAACCAGAACCAAACCCAAACACATTGAATGCAACTGAATCTGAACTTGAACTGAACCAAATAAGTCAGACTCCCAGGCTGCCACCAAGTAATATCATTCTATGGTGACTCCTTTAAGACAATAAGGGCATACACTTCAGTATAGTTCAATTTTTCCTTAAATATAAGATGTATACATCATGCCTGTCGCAGCCCTAAGGTCTTTATTCCAACATGGTGTCTATATGGCCAATTGTTGGTCATCTAAAGGTCACACTGGTACTGTGTGCAACACCGTGGTGCGGTGTGCAACATTAGAGTGTAGTGTGCATTTTCCCACTCTTTTTTCCTGGTCACCTAGGGGCCAGGCTAGTGCCGTGTGCAGTCTCCTGCTCTTCTGCCTGGTAACCCGGGGTCAGGTTAGTGCTGTGTACGTAACACCAGCGTGCCATGGGCAAAGGGATCCAATCTGACCAATCGTAGTTCAGTTCAAATGGTCAGATTAGGATTGTGTGCAAAACCATGCTAGTGTGCCGTGTGCAAATTTTATCTATGTAGGGGGCAACAGCTCGGAACCTGGAGGGCGTAGGAGCTAGGGACCAATCAGATTTTGGCAAGTGTAAAAGGGCCTTTGAATAAAACCATGCCTCGTGCCAGGATCTGCAGGAGTATCCACGTACTGACTGAAGGACCTGATCAACCCTTCGGCCAGGGGTCTCCTCCGGATATAGCTGGCTCGGGACGTGTCGTTTTATTGCTTTTTCAACGTTATCTTCTACGGATTCGGTATGCTTCTGGTGTCTATTCTGCTGGTCAGCTGCGCCTGGAATACGGTACTTGCTTTCTAATCTTTCTTTCTGTGCCTTGCTTAACCTTTTCTCTTTTCCCCTCTCTTATTTGGTACAGAATTGCATATATTGTTATCTGATGTAAATTGTGTATATTTGGTATGTAAGAACTGAGTTGTTGTAATAACTGCTATTGAAGTTAATTGGTGTATTTGATAGTAATATTTGGTTAATGTGCACACAGTTTGTTTTATTTGGTGTATTCGTTTATCTTTTTTAAAGAGCAGATAATTTTGAATCATTTGGTTTCTTGTTAATAAATGTAAATAGATTGCTTCAGGTTGCGTAAAGGTGTTTGTTCCAACAGTACTGTTAATTTATAGAAGTGCTCCTCCCCAGCCCAAGTTGTGATTTTTCTCCCTGTTAATAAACGGCCACGAGGTGTTTTGAAGTTTACATTTGTCTGGTCTTAATTTTCCTCTCTCAATTAAAAAATTCACCGAACCTGCATTAGGGACGGACAATGCCATAGTTACAAACATCAATAAGTTGCAAGCTGTCAATAGCAAGCTTACTTGTTACCCTTTATGGATAAATACCCTGTAAGCAATGTATTTGAGATAGAGAGTTTGTCATGTCTGAGACAAACTCATAGGCATAGGTAGTCTGTCCTGTAGGGGTCACAACTGGGTTGAGGTCTGCTCACCAGAGACGGTAGTCGCCATGCAGGAGTTTGGAGGAATCACAAGAACCAGAGCAAGAGTCTGGGTCAGGCTGGGATTGGACACTGGAAAATAGAGGTAATACCGAGCTAGAAATCCATGAACAAGCTAGAATCAGGATGCAGGAATCAGGGTCGGAGTCAGGCTGAAGACAGAGACTGGGCATCAGGAGATCAAGCAAAGTCTGACATGGCAGCAGGCCAAAGTCTGTGTGGTTGCCCAGACAACTTCCTAGGAAAACCTCTGGGAATAAATAAGGCACTGGGCCAATCTAAGGGCCATAGGATACCATCACTCTGAGTCTCTTGGGGGGGTACTTCTTGTGGCATTTCCTCTTCGTAGTGCTCCCTGGCTGTGCCTTTGTATGGCCTGCTAGTGGTACTGTGGGAATAGAATCTGTCCCAGGCTCTGAGACCTGGGTTCTAGTCCCTGACTTGTTACTAAGGGACATTTGTGTTTTGCAAATGCCTGTCAGATTTGATGACGATAATGGTGCCTTTCTGGCTTTAAAATCTATTAAGTGCCAGAGGCATCTGGGTGAGGCATTTGGTGTGTGCATTTGTACTGTTGTGCCTGCAAGTGTATTCACACCTCAGTGCCTGACATTTCCCCAGGATTAATAATGGCATTGCCAATATTCTGCATAGATTTCAGGTCATTTGATTCAAGGATTTAGCACTGAAGACCAGCAGCAGTACCTTGAGAATTATGGAACCTTGGGTTATTTATGGCTGTCAGACTAGTGGAAAACTCCATTTCCTCCTGGATATTCAAAATTTACAAAATACTATTTTCAGAGTTCATGGATTTTAGAGTGTACTGGGTCCTACCCTGCCCGTGGCCTATTCCAGAACTGCCTGTAATCCAGTTTGTGGTTGTTCAATTGTGTTATCAGTTAGCAGGGATTAGTAAACTTCCCTGATCTTTGCACTGAGTTTTTAGTTTGCAGGTTATTAGAAGGTTGGTCACATTTTAGTGTTCCTACTGTAGGTTGTAAAAACCAGCAACTGTCCTGATTTTAAGGGATTTTTTCTGTATATTCCAGTGATACTCAAACATTTGTACTGGTGACCTCTTTCACACAGCAAGCCTCTGAGTGTGACCCTCCCTTATAAATTAAAAACACTTTTTAATATATTCAACACCACTATAAATGCTGGATGCAAAGCAGGGTTTGGGGTGGAGGCTGGCATCTCATGACCCCTCCATGTAAGAACCTTGCGACCCCTTGAGAGGTCCTGACCCCCAGTTTGAGAACCCCTGGTATATTCCCTAAGATTTGCGTTAGTGGCATTGAAGCAGAGCTATTTAAGGCAACTTCCTCATAGGTTTCTACAATAGGGGAGTGTCATGGTATAATTCCCCACTCTGAACCTTAGCGTCCAAAAGATGGGGTACCAGCATGAATTCTTCTAAGCTTAATTACCAGTTTAGAACCTGTAGCACTGCCACCAACCAGGAATTCCAGTGCCTGGTACACTCTGGTCCCGCCCAAGACCTTGCCCGGGGAACCCCAAGACCCAGACCCTCTGGATCTTAACACAAGGAAAGTAAACCCTTTCCCTCACTGTTGCCTCTCCCAGACTTCTCCATCCTGGGTTACCCTGGAAGATCACGGTGATTCAAACTCCTTGAATCTTAAAACAGAGAGGAAAATTCATCTTCTCCCTTCCTTCTCTCTCCCCCTCCCAGACTCTCCCTGAGAGAGAAAGTAATCCTAACACAGAGAGAAATTAACCTTTCTCTCTCCCTCCCCTCCTTTCTCCCCACCAATTCCCTGGTGGATCCAGACCCAGTCCCCTGGGGTCTCACACCAGAATAAAAAAAAACAATCAGGTTCTTAAACAAGAAAAACTTTTAATTAAAGATAATTTTTACTGTTTTTTCTATCTTTGTAAATTTAAAATGGAATAGGTAGAGGGTCTTTTAGCTATAGACACTGGGAATACCCTCCCAGCCTAAGTATACAAGTACAAATTAAAATCCTTTCAGCAAAATACAAATTTGAACTCCTCCCAGCCAAATACACATTTGCAAATAAAGAAAACAAACATAACCTAACTTGCCTTATCTACCTAGTACTCACTATTCTGAACTTATAAGAGCCTGTATCGGAGAGATTGGAGAGAAACCTGGTTTCACGTCTGTTCCCTCTGAGCCCAGAAAGAACAACCACCAAACACTAACAGCACACACAAAAACTTCCCTCCCTCAAGATTTGAAAGTATCCTGTCCCCTGATTGGTCCTCTGGTCAGATGACAGCCTGGCTCACTGATCTTGTTAACCCTTTACAGGCAAAAGAGATATGAAGTACTTCTGTTCCATTAACTCTTAACTATCTGTTTATGACAGGGAGTTAGTTTTTGGTTCAAAGAAGAATGAGGTGGACAGGGCATTATGTTTTGAAGACTTACAGGGAACTCAAATTGTGCTGAATGAGTGTGGTGAAGAGGGTATTTTCCATGAGAAGGCATTAAAGGCATTCATTTCAATTTGGTCTTTGGGCTCAGAGCAATAATTCGTCCATAGGGATGGGAATTTGTTAACCAGGTTTCAGTTCACAGCACCACTGAAGAAAGGGGTCAAGTTTCTTGGCTATCTCTGAAGGTTTTTAACTCTCATTCATTAAGGCCTGGTCTACCCTACAGATTTAAGTTGATGCAAGGCAGTTTATGTCAACCTAACTATGTAAGTGTCTACACTAAAATTTTGCTCCTGATTACATAACTGCCCTACTGCTCCAACTTAACTCCACTTCCACAAGAGACATAGAGACAATGTTGATGTAATTCGGTCGACACAGTGTCTTTGTAGACACTGCATTGCTTACGTTGACTGTTACTGGCCTTCTGAAGGGAATAATGAGTTCAGTTTGGGCTGTCTTTGTTAAGGATGTTGCTGTTTGTTCATCTTTAGGATGGAATGGAGGGGACCCACTGCTGGATGTTGGGCCATCCAGGCACAGTGTCATGCACTGGTCCTGTAGAAGGACATCTGGCAAGTGTGGAGGCTCCCAGTTAGGTTTGCCCAATTTGGTGTCTGCCTGAGGGGGCAAGGAAAGAGCAGCATGTTGTGGGACCAGCTAATGCCCTTCCTCTGCTCTTAGTTTCCAGCACATGATTATTTTTTGGGGGTGAATGATTTAGGCACAGCAAAATGAGTTAATCTGATAATTGGAATAAAGAGGGCTGTTGTCCACATGAGGGCTTCTTTCCCTGCAGAGGTCTTGGCCTGGGTAATACATACTTTTGAGGCAGGTTTGGCAAGGAACTGCCAGATATGGATACTTCCAGGTGCTTAAGGTTTACCTTGCACAAATGTTGCCAAGGGTGGCTTTTTTCAGATACAGTGAAGAAAAAGTCACTTGTACATGATTCCAGAGATCAAATCCTAGTGTCTGACCCCTTGTCTGACACAGCAGCATGTATCCTTAGCCTGTTCCTTTGTGAATGCATCCAAACTAGGAAAAAAATACTGTTTTCATGCTACTTTACTTACTATATGGTAAATATGTGGTGTAATCCTAATGTTGACAAGCAGTTTGTAGTTTTCACGTGAGTTAGCAGGTCAAGGTATATCCTAGGCTCCTGGCCTTGACTTGCTAACAGGTGGTAAAATTACACTCTGCCTTGTCTTCAGCAGGATTTTATCACATGTTTTTTGCAACTTATTAACTTACATGTGGTATGATAACACTTTTTTCCATGAGTCAAGATGGGGCATGAGTGTATCTGTCGCTTTTTAAGTAGGCCAGACTTCCTGTTGCTTCAATCACTCTTCTGGTGGCAAGGTATTTGCATATTTCTCAATCCTTTTTTTTTTTTCTGGAGGTCTCCTGTTAGCCAAGTACTCCCTATCTCCAACCCAGATTTAACAACTTCCACGGAATGTGAGCTATTCATCACATGTAGTGGTATGAGATTTGGGATGGGAGTGAGGGAGAAAGGAGAATTAAGAGCAGGGAAATCTGTACCAGACATCAGAACCCTCATAGAAGAAGGTTTTTGCACCAATGACAAGACTGGGTGAGTAGAGAGAGAGGCGAGAAAACAGCAAACCAAGAGTAAAGAGTGACAAGGTCCATGACATAGGCTAGAAGAAGTAGATGTAGAATTTCACAATCAGTATGAGAATTCTTATTTGCATGCTTGCTTCAGCCTGTGCTTGCCATGTAAACACACATAGGGCTGCCCAGAGGATTCAGGGGGCCTGGGGCAAAGCAGGGGAGCTGTGGCGCTTGTATTCACCCAGCGGCCATTCGGGTCTTTGGCGGCATTTTGGTGGCAGGGGGCCCTTCAGTCCCTCTGTGTCTGTGGCAGCACTGAAGGGCCCCCCGCTGCCGAAATGCCGCTGAAGACCCGAATGGCTGCCAGGCCAGGACTCGTGGAGCATTTTGACAGCGGGGGCCCCTTCAGTCGCTACGTGTCTTCGGCAACACTGAAAGGCCCCCCTCGCTGCCGAAGACTTGGACTGCCACCTAGCCAGGGCTCACAGGGCTCCTGTGGGACCCGGAGCCTGGGGCAAATTGCCCCACTTGCCCCCCCCGGGCGGCCCTGAAAACACAGGAATTAAGGAACTGATGCATTGGGTCAGACTACTGGTCCATCTTATCCAATATCCCATCTCCAAATGTGGCCACTACATGCCTCTGAGTTGGGTGTAAAACCTCCATGGTTAGGAATAACTTGCTCATTTATAACCCTCTTCAGTTAATGGTTGCCTTATGCTCTGAAACACAAGTTTTTATCTCTCTTATAAAACATTTGTTGTGGAAATGGAAATTTCTGCTTTGAGAAGTCTTCTGCTTTTGCTCATGAGCTGGAATTTGCATCACTCACAGTGAAAGTCTCTCTTCAGAAATAGCCACATTTCTACCTGGACCCTGTTTATGGATAGTCATACAAATAAACATTTTTTGCAGATGCACTATTCTGAAATGAAGAATTGGTAGTTTTACACAGATCTATCCATTCTGCCTCACAACTCCTGCCTTTCTATCTGGAAGTGCTATGCTATTTCAAAGCAAGTATGATAGAACAGTAGAATATTTTAGAGATCCAATAATTATTGCAAAAGGCAAAATACAGAACACAACTTGGGGTTTTGGATAAGAATATAAGTATGACTATAATTTATATTCATGGAATGCAGTACATGTACATAATCACAATTTGCCTCTTCAATTAAGGAACCCTCATTAATTCAGTGTGTCTTCCATGTGAGAAATAAGCTGGGTGAGATAATATCTTTTATTGGAACAACTTGTGTTGGTGAGAGACAAGCTTTCAAGCTTAGACAGACCTGAAAAAGATCTCTATATAAATTTAAAAGTTTGTCTCTCTCACCAACAGAAGTTGGTCCAGTAAAAGATAGAACCTCACTCACTTTGTCTCCCTAATATGCTGGCACAGACATGGTTACAGCAACACTGCATACAATAATAAATTAATCTATTTTATCTGTGCCGTAGTACTTGAGTATCTCTCAGAATAAAAGGATATGAGAGGGTTAAAGTTAAATAATTTACACAAAATTATTAACTGGGACTATACCTTAGAGTCTAAATTCCCCAACTGTCTTAGGTAATTTTTTAAGAAGAATGTGCTGTCGATTCTATAAATGAAATCAGCTTGGAAATAACCTACTGCTTCTTTGGATATAACAAGTTAACATGAGTCTCAATAGTAGTATTAATCAGATTTTTCAGTTCTGTTTTGTACACGCTGTAGTACAGACAAAGTGAAAATGAAACAATTTTTGGCATGAAATTTCACAGTTCAACGTTACATGGGGGGAGGAGAAATTCAAAATACTAATTTTACATTCGCACAGTATTATAAATATAATTCTCTAGCAACAATTAAGAAAATCCTGATAAAAAACCACAAGTAATCTTAAATGCAGCTATGTCGTTGTCACATGAAACTTGGTACAGTCAATTCCACAGTTCTGCTTTTATTTTAGAAGTATCAGTGGAGGTATTTTTTAGAACCTTGTTTATGCTGAGCATAAAACAAAAAAGTCCACTGAAATCTACAGCAACATCAAAGTTTGTGTAGTATTTTTCTCTTGTAAGTTAGAAACTAGGTAAACAGGCTTGGATAAAACAAGAACTGAAGCTTCATTAAAATCTCTAATTATACCTAGACACTCCCCACCCCCTGCAGATTTTAACTTTTTTCTCCTTTTAATTTATGTGTGCACTGTGCATCTGCTGGCTTAGACTGGAACAGAAACCAGAAGTATCCAAAATAATTCAAGTAAAACTGTTCCATTAATATTTTCAACGAGGCAGGAACCAGGAAAGATCTAATGAGAGAGATTGATCTCATGAGATTTCCAGTACAATTTCTATATAAAAAAAATTCAAAAATATTTGGAGAAGCATCCAGATTATTGGATATATCTCACTACAAAAGTAGTTTGACTGACATACAGGTTTTGGTGTAACCCAGAAACCCATTTAAAACAAAGAGTTCATAGTTAAAAAGCAATTGAGCATTGATAGTGCTTTGGTCTCCATAGAAACCTATTGTCCCATATTAAATGGTTTTGTTCTTGTGTTTCCATAGTAATAGGGTGTTTTCCATTTTCTGATGTTATACAAAAGTTAAGCTCCGCAGACTCATTCCCTGACGGTATAAGAGCCAAAACATGTTTTTGCTGCCTTGGAGCAACTGGGAAGATTCACCATTGCTGAAGGGACAGGGGAATGACAAGTATGTGGTCAACATCCACGCCAGGTCCACTGACCTCAAACCCCAAATGGGAAGGGACTCTAACTTGGGCTGCTACTATAGCCTATAGACTATATAAGAGGCTGTGACTGGAGTGGAGAAATGCCCTATGTCCTCTCTCCAAGAGGAGTCCACATATTGATTTCCTGGGCAAAGCTGTTCACCTAGTGTGAAATCTACATCTCAGAAAGCCCAAGTGAGGACTCTGGGGGCATATAACTTACTACTTTACATAGTTTATTTTATAGACTTCTCCTTGGTATGGAGCAATATCACTAAATGCAGATACAATCACCTTTTCTCAATGTACTAGTAAAGAGAATTTGAAGTGCAGCTAGCAAAAGACACAAAAACTAACAGAATAAACATTATTTTTAATGTACATTAGAAGCAGGAAGCCTGCCAAATAATCAGTGGGACCACAAGACAATTGAGATGCTAAAGGAAACCTCAAGGAAGACAAGGCTGTTGCAGAAAAGTCAAATGATTTTTTTGCATGGGTCTTCACTGCAGAGAAAGAGTCCCACACCTGTGCCATTCTTTTTAAGTGACAAATCTGAGGAACTGTCCCAGACTGAGGCATCATTAGAGAAGATTTTGGAAAAATAATAGATAAATGAAACAGTAGTAAATCACCAGAACCAGCTGGTATTCATCCAAGAGTTCTGAAGAAACTCAAATATGGAACCGCTAACTGTGGTGTGTAACCTATT
This sequence comes from Gopherus flavomarginatus, assembly GCF_025201925.1. Lineage (NCBI taxonomy): Eukaryota > Metazoa > Chordata > Testudines > Testudinidae > Gopherus > Gopherus flavomarginatus. The sequence continues at coordinate 196,902,832 of NC_066617.1, read as the reverse complement.
GCTTAAATCATTCTCTGTACCATATGACTGAAGGATAGCTAATGTAATGCCAATTTTTTAAAAAATCCTGAGGTGATCCTGGCAATTACAAGCTTTATGCCTAACTTCAGTACCAGGCAAATTGGTTGAAACTGTAGTAAAGGACAGAATTATCAGATCTAGATGAACATGATATATTGGGGAAGAGTACCATGGCTTTTGTAAAGGGAAATTATATCTCACCAATTTATTAGAATTCTTTGGGGGGGTCAATAAGCATGTGGACAAGGATGATCCAGTGGATATTGTGTATTTGGACTTTCAGAAAGCCCTTGACAAGGTACCTCACCTTGGGCTCTTAAGCAAAGTAAACAGTCATGGGATAAGAGGGAAGATCCTCTCATGGATCAGTAAATGGTTGAAAGATAGGAGATGCAGGGTAGGAATAAATGGTCAGTTTTCACAATGGAGAGAGGTAAATAGCAGGGTCCCCCAAGGATCTGTACTGGGATTAGTGCTGTTGAAAATATTCATAAATAATCTGGAAAAACACATAAACAATGAGGTGGCAAAATTTGAAGACGATACAAAATCACTCAAGGTAGTTAAGTCCAAAGCTGACTGAGAAGAATTACAAAGGAATCTTACAAAATGGTGACTGAGCAACAGAATGGCAGATGAAATTCAATATTAATAAATGCAAAGTAATGTACTTTGGAAAACATAATCCCAACTGTACATAAAATAATGATGGGGTCTATATTAGCTGTTACCATTCAAGAAAGAGATATTGGCGTCATTGTGGCTAGTTCTCCAAAAACATTTGTTCAATGTGCAGTGGCAGTTAAAAAAGCTAGCTATGTTAGGAACCATTAGTAAAGGGATAGATAATAAGACAAAAAAATCATAATGTCACTATATAAATCCATGGTATGCCCACGCCTTGAATACTGCCTGCAGTTCTAGTCACCCCATCTCAAAAAAGATATGTTAGAACTGGAGAAAGTAGAGAAGAGTAACAAAAATGGTTAGGGGTATGGGACAGCTTCCATATGATGAGAGATTAAAAAGACTGGGACTGTTCAGTTTAGACAAGACACAAATAAGGGGAGATATGTTAGATGTCTATAAAATCATGACTGCTATGGAGAAAATGAATAGGGAAGTGTTATTTACCCCTTCACATAACACAAGAAGCAGGGGTCACCCAATGAAATTAATAGGCAGCAATAAAACAAAGAAACAAACAAACAAAAGGAAGTACTTCTTCACACAACACACAGTCAACATGTGAAATGTATTTCCAGGGGATCTTGTACAGACCAAAAGTATAATTGGATTCAGAAACAATTAAATAGGATGATGGAGGATAGGTCAATCAACAGCTATTTGCCATGATGGTCAGGGACGCAACCTCATGCTCTGGGTGTCCCTACAACTCTGAGTGCCAGAATCTGGGACTGGATGACAGGGCATGGCTCGCTCGATAATTGCTCTGTTCCGTTAATTCCCTCTGAAGCATATGACACTGATCATTGTTGGAAGACAGGGTACTGGGCTAGATGGACCACTAGTTTGTCCCAGTATGGCTCTTCTTATGTTTACATCTTTGAAGTCCATAGGGTATCCTGGTTAAACTGGTTCCACATGCTACTCTACACTGATCGTGAGAGGTGATGATCTGGCATGAAAGAAGACCAAACTTCTATCATGCAAACTTGTGGAAGAAATGCAGTAAAGACTCTTGCATCTGCAAGCAGAACTCTCCTTAGCTTCCACAGGAGTTTCCAGCAGATCTGTCAAGTGTCACATATCTTGTGTGAGATGATGTATACATGCAGTCACTTCTTGTACATCCCCACAGCCCAACCTGAAAGTCATGCTTTCAGCTGGGAATCAGGAATGATCTGCTGTTGGGACCCATGGCTCCCAGAAGCTGCTGTGGCACCTGCTGAACAGGTAGCCAAGCAATGTCTATCTACTGCTTCCTCTTTGGATCAAGGAATGAAAAGAGCAGGTCGGAGGAGCAGGCAGATAGTGGTGGTGGCAGCAACAGCAAGTAGAGTTGATGGCAGGGGCCTAGTCTACACTTAAATGCTAGGTTGATACAGCTACGGAGCTCAGGATTGTGGAAAATTTCACACCCCTGAAAGCTGTAGCTCTGTTGACCTATCCCCGAGTGTAGATATGGCTAGGCTGATGGAAGAATTTTTTCTGCCAACCAAGCTATTGCTGCTTGGAGAGGTGAATTAACTATAGCAATGGAAAAACCTCAGTCACTGTAGGAATTGTCTACTGCTACAGCTACATAGGCATTCTGCTCTAGCATCCACAGTGCAGGCATGACTAGGGACAAATCATGACTGTGGCCCAGGAGTGGCCCCTGACTTTCCTCGCCAACGGACCAACCCTTCCCCATGACAGGTTCTGGCTTCCACTGAACCCCTAGGTAACCTATCTTCCTCCAGACACCAATCCTAGCTCCCACAAAGCCCTCCCTGCCATCTTGACAAAGCCAGCTTCTTCTACAAGCTACCCATCTCGCCCCCAACATTCCCATACAAACCTAGATTTCCCCAGCCACTCCCAACCAGTGACTGCTCTGGACACCTAAACTTGTCCCTATCTTCCTCTCAAAGACCCCTACCCCAGCCACTGAGCTTGCTTCTATATTTCCTCTCTTCCATACACCTCCACAAACCAAACTTCCTGTAGTTACCTCCAACTCCACCCACTCTCCTTGACAACCTCATTACCCCATTTTCTGCCCAGCCCCCCTTCCCTCCCCTGTGCTGCCCTGGCTTCCTGACAGCTGCAGCCAGCATCCACCTACTCCCAAGACACCCTTAGGCATGCATGTTTTGTGCAGTTCCATGTCCTAGACCCACCATTGCTTGGGTCAAGGCATGCTGATCTTTCACTGAATGTTATGGTTATGTACACATTATTGGCAAAGACACAAATTGTATTAACTAGATTTCATATATGTAAATATTTGGCATAAAATTTCATGCCAGAACTTCAAGATCTTGGCTGCCATGCTCCAGCTACCAAAAAGAGGCTCCAGAGAAGGCTGCCATCAGGTAAAGGCAACCCAAGTTCTGAGAAAGTTTGCACAAAGCCCCACAAAGTCTGTCTTTATCCCTGCCAGCCATCTGTATCAGAATCATAATTATAATTCATAATTGTTCTAGCCACAGACCAATTCTTTAAGGGAGAATGGTGGGTCTAGAGACTGTCTCCCTTCCTGTCTTCCCCCTTAAGTCTCACTTTCCATCCCTTCTTAGGATGTGTCTTCCCACAACCTGGTATCTCCTTCCCTTGATACCTCAACATTGTCCTTTCTGTCTACAGCATGGTCTCCTCTCTTATAGTCTGGTTATTCCCCTTGATCCCCAAGAGGTTCCTTCCCACTCCCACTAAACAAGTCACTCTCCCACATAAGTTTCTGTTTGCTCCTGTTGGAGAAAAACAGAGTTCTCACTCTCTGGTTCCTGCAGACTTCAGGGAAAACCGCTTAAAGGTCTATTTTATTGCACTTTCTTTGACTTCATCAGGAACAGGATTAGGCCATTTAAAAAAAAAGGCTGTTGTGTTACTTCTCTGGATGCAGTGAAAGATACAGAGAGCATGTAGGGAGGAATGAAAGAGAATGAGAGAAAGAGAACGAGAGAAAGGAAAGCAAGGGTATGTGGATCCAAACCAAGTCAACATTGCTTAGGTTGCACGACACTTCCCATTATAAGACCCTATTTTCAGTTACTTAAACTTTGCTAAACTTTCAGTATTTGGGCTTAATTTTACAAGTGGAGTGTCTGCCTCAGGCTGAACATTTTGATAAAGTTCAGCAAAAACAAGATAACCATTTCTGAGACTGAGATGAGGAGAAAATACATGGTTTTGTTCATGTTAAAAAAATCTTATAACCATTTTGCTGGGAGAACACTGTCCCCATTGTTCACAGAAGGAGAGAGGTGAGTTGCCCTGAACTGCTTGTCTCTTTCTGCCCCTCACTCCCACTTTGCTCCTGTGAGAATGGCGTGGGCTGCTCCCTCTCTCTTTCTGGTTCCTTTGTGAAAGGGGGAGAACTCTGCCTACCTGCTGCAGCAGCTCTGATTGGCGGCTGCTCTGCAAGAGATGGGGAAGGCATCCAATCAGAAGGGAGTCTCTATCTCTCTGGAAGAGCTAAAAATTGTGTGAGGGCTGGAGCGTCGCATGTTATCGCAAGAATGGATCCAGCAGCGGCCAAGATAGTTTTACTTGGGATTAAATTATGAAAGTTGGCAACACTCCTATGTCCAGGAAGATCTTAGTCATCTTAGCTTCATAATGATGTAAAAAGCACACAATTAATATATGGTTTGTTCAACAGTTGATTGAAAAGTTATGAATTTTGAATAAAAATATTTTGTGAATAATTTTGATTTTTTTCGATCAAGTTAAGGACTGGTTGGAATTTTTCAAAAATTTGAGATTTCAGTGGATTTTTTTGTAAAACATTTTATAATAGCAAAAACATGAAGTATTTTTTCAATCAACTGTAGTTTATTATTTTGTCCATGGAAAAACTCATTAAGCAAGCATTAATAAAGGTATTCCTGCCACTAATACAAAGACATAGGCTAACGTATGCCTAAATCTAGACTCCTAAATACCTATTTAGGCCCCTAGATAGAAGTGACCTGATTTTCAAAAGTGTAAAGCATTTATAGGTTCTAGTTATTACCCAGGCCAAATCTATTTAGCAGCCTAACGTTAGGCACCTGGGTTTGGAAATCTTAGTTTGAGTTATTTGGTTAAATTAAATCCTGGAGTTAGATTAATTATCTGATTGATCTTCAACTACTTTCTTGAATGTTAAGTTATCAGTGTGGAAAGGATTTCCCCAGTGGTGGTGAATTAGTAATTTAGAGGAAAATTAATTTCTGTGGTTCAGACACTTATTTAAAAAAGCTAATCAAGTTTTTAAAATGTCTGTAAAACAAGAGTGAGTAAGCGTTTATTCATAAGAAGAGTATCGTTATAGGCCCACCAATGTGGTTTACATTGGACAGAATCCAAGTTAGCTCCAATAATCTTTGCCAAGTACATTACAAATATTTTTGGCAGAAGCACTGGGCTATCTTTCAGCTTAACATCTTTCGCTTTTTCACAAAATACTTGTAAGTTCAGTGTCTCAAAAAATCAACTTCTGAGATGAATCATTCATGAAAGTTCCTTTTTTACAATTTTGCACTTAACTATGAATCCTCTTGGCACTTGACTATGAGGTCTCTTTGTTACTCACCATAGGCAGAGACATGTTAAAGAATAGATTTTTGGGTGGCATTTATCTTTGGATCCCAGAATGATTCCCCCCCCCCAGTTGCTTAAATTTGCTTTGAAAAAAGATAGTTAAGTGTCCTAGGAAAACAAAAGCATACACATTGGGTATTGGCTGAGAGAAGTTTGTAACTGGGGGTCACCCAATTAAATTAGTAGGCAGTAGGTTTACACTAAATGAAATAAAGTATTTCTTCACACAGTGCACAGTCAACCTGTGGAACTCTTTGCCAGAGGAGGTTGTGAAGGTCAGACTATAACAGGGTTCAAAAAAGGACTAAATAAGTTAATGGAGGACAGGTCCATCAAAGGCTATTAGCCATGATGACCAGGGATGCAACCCCATGCTCTGAGTGTCCCTAGCCTCTGTTGCCAGAAGCTGAGAGTGGACAACAAGGGATGGATCACTCAATGATTGCCTGTTCTGTTCATTCTCTCTGGGGCACCTGGCTTTGGCCACTGTTGGAAGACAGGATACTGGGCTATATGGACCATTGGCCTGACCCAGTATGGCCATTTTTATGTTTTGACATTTTTATGTAATCTGACAAATAGGGATGAGAACAAGTAAAGGTAAAACATTAAATCAAATGAGCTGTTTTGCAACTGGAGAGAACATCTTTCTGGTTAGCAAATGGTGCTGATAAACTTCTTGTCAGTAGGATTTGACCCATTCTAGTGCTGAGGAGAAAACTTTGACCCCACTCTGGTGGTAATTGTTAGATAACCATCTTGCAGTGGGGCAGCATGGACGTGGTCACTGCAGAAAAGTTGCAGATATATTACTGTGTGGATGATTCACTCAGTGACTACACTAAGCAGCTAAAATTTCCCATCTGGGGGCTCAAATTTAAATACAAAAAGCAGCACCTGTTCTGCTTTTCCTGTCATAGACTGAGCCACAAGCCCTACAAAAACTGTAATATCTGACATATGATCTAAGAAGGGTAGACATTCTGATGGGCTTCTTAGCATTGCCCTTAGGCTAGAAGTACCATTCATTATTTGAGTGTGTTCCCTTTGGCTTTCTGCCCCTTCTGCACTACTGGGAATACTAGCTTTGCTTGCACTGCAATAGAAGCTAGAAGGAGACTCAAGGTTTTTTACTGGCTTGTTTTATGCTGAATTTGAATGCTTGGATGCCTCCCTCAGAATGGCCCAATTTAAAATGATTAGCAGAGCAGGTCTTTTGTCCAGAGCTAACTTTAGCAACCCACAAAACCTGCAACCAATGAGATCTGTCCAGTTCATGCAGTACCTCATTTTGCGGAGTACAACCGGTGCATTTGCTGATGTCTGAGTGCCTTTATTGTCACTATGTTCACAATGACTAATCATCAGTGGAGCAAGTTAAGTAAACATCCATTTCCATGTGCTCTGGAAAAAGAACAGACCACCACATGAGTATGTGTATATGTGTCTTTGTGTAGAGAGAAATAAAGCTCTGTATTCTTTCCACATAATTATGAGAAAAGAGAGAGGACCAGTTTCACAAAGGAACATTAGGCACGGGGATGCTCAGGATCGCCACGCCTCACTTTCAGGTATCTAGAAATAATTGAGATTCACAAAGTCTGAGTTAGGTGCCCAGTTTCCCTGTACAATGAATAAGAAGAGAAAGGTGCCTTAGAATGGGATTCACAAAAGTTAGCATGCTAGGCAAATTAGCAATGTGTGTCCTAAGCCCTCTCCCACAGCTTAGGGGAGCAAAGCTGTCTTGGCTTAGGTACTAACACCTTTTTTTGCAAGTAGCTGCAAGGAGGACAACTTCCTTTGCAACTTTTAGTGGTTAGGGTATTTACATGGGAGACCCTCAGTTCAAGTTTCTCCTGCACTTGAGGCAGGAGAAGGGATTTGAGGAGAGATCAGTTATTTCTCAGGTCATGTGCTACCCATTGAGCTATGGGATACTGTGATGTGGGGCTCCCTCATTTGCCCTGGTTGGAGCTGTTTCATTGTGGATCACTAATAAAAAAATTGTCAGTAGACCTGGGTCTCCCACCTGCTATGTGAGTGTTCAAACTGCTAGGCTACATTCATTCTCATGCTCAGGCACCTGTGTATGCTCTATCACACACTCTCTCTCCATTTTCTGCCCCTCACCCCAATAATAATTATTATAATGATCATTATTTAATCCACATTGTAACAGCTTTGATAGGAAAGACTGAAGGTGTCCCACCTCAGAATACCCACTGCCTGATGGCCAGGGAACTGCTGCACAATAGCAGATCCCTGTTTAAACCCCTTTTGTCCCCTCAGATTAGAGGGGACTTTTGAACCAGTGGACTCCCACATCCCAGGTGAGTATGCTGATCATTGGGCTAAAAGCTATAATGGAGGTCTTCTTTAATCCCCCCACCCCATCCCTGGTTGTTTTGTATGGACTTGCCTATGGGAGCCCAATCCGGTATACAAGTTCTGAACATGCTTACTGGATTGGGCCCTACAGGCAAGTCAGACGGAGGAACACCTATGTTTCCCCAGTTCAGGCATCCCACTGAAGCTTTGGAGTTTGGATACCTAGACTGAGGCTGAAGTGTGAATGTGCAGAAGCAGAAACATAGGTGCTTAGGGAACCTTTCCTGAAAAAAATTAGTTGCTGAGAGAGTTTAGACACCTATAGGGTTTGGCAATAGCTGTGCTGGAGTTTTGTGAATTCCACTGGGGCCTGAATCTAGGATTTAGGCACTTGAAGTGGCAGTTACGCTCCTAAGTCCTTTTGTGAATCTACAATAAACAAAAATAGATGGAGAACAGATTGAAAAGATTTGTTAAAAGGCCAAAGAGATGAAAGTGAAGAGTTGAACCAGAAAGCCTGCTTGTGTCTTAGAACTTTGGCTATGAACATAGAGAGCACAGGGTGACCACATTTTCATAATGAAAACCAGGGACAGCTATTGCAGAGGATAGAAAAGAGGGAACAGTTTTGGAATGTAGGTATCTTGTCAGGGGTTAGACATATGGACAGAAGGGAGCTAAGAGAGAAAAGTGGTGCCTTCTCCTCTTTCTCTCTTTTATCAGCTAAGCAGCATCCCTCCTTCTTCTCTCTGACCACTTTCTCAAGTTTCAGAATAAAAATTGGGGAGTGATACAATTACACCAAAAAATGACATTAAAGAACATTGAAGTGGCAAAGTCAAACACTCAGGAGTTAGGAAATGCCAGAATTAATGTTATCTGTGCCTCTCCAATGTTGATTTGTTCTCCCTTGTGTGTATGTGTCATGACGCTATCTGTTTAAATAATCACATACTATTTTTGCCACAGTGCACAAGATGGATGGTGCTCACTTGTTGAGCACCCATTCAGTATTTTGTGTTCCCATTGTTCAATATGTAGCTCATGCTTTACTTACTCTACACAAATCAAACCCTGCTCTGAAGACAGAGTTATTAATTTCCTCATGTGCTCATCTACAGTATTTGAGTGCTTCACAAACATGAATGAATTGATTTTCACAACCCTCTGAATAATTAATCCCATTTTACAGAGGGCGAAATGATGCATGGGTCAAAAGTATCCACCACTTTAAGGTACCCAGTTTGAGATGCTTAAGGCCTGATTTTTCTGAGTACTTAGCAATATATAGCACTTCATATGGTCAAAGTGAAGCACTCATTGACTTCAGTTTGCACCTGTCAATGTGTAGCACTTCTGCAAATCAGTCCCCAGGGTCTCAAGTCAGGCACCCAGAAAATGGGGAACTGACAATCAGTGGCCACCTGCAAAAATGCATATGCACAAAGGGGCCAAATTAAGGTTGCAGAGACAACTTTAAATCTGACATTTCCTAAATTTTGAGTGCTTGATTTTGCAACCTTAACATTTAAAAAATATTTTTGTGTGGAATGTCCTAGTTTTATTAAAAAAAAGCAAACTGAAACCATGCCTCCCAGCAATTTCATCATGTGGCTTCATATTGACACCCACATGGGTAATCAGCATTGGTGAAACTTTTAGCACCACAGAACTGACATCTGACGAACTAACAGAATAATGGAAAGCAGTAGTAGTATGTTGACAAGTACTGGAGTGGGCTAAGGCATGCACGCTTTGCTAGTGGGTTTCACAGATATTTGGTAACAGCAGAGGAATAATAAGCCTCAGAAATTGTGTGTTTCTCTCCACATTCTGGAGTGGAGTGCTCTCTAGTGGTCACAAGCCCTTCTGATCCTGTCCCCTCCAGCCTGTCACCTCAGCCCAAGCTCTCTGTTCCACCTTGACACCTCATCTGATCTCAGTCTTAACGCTTCCTACTGGCTGCCATTTTCCTTCTGGTTCACTCATCTGCTCAATGTGCAGCAGCAGTCGAAAATGTGAACAGAATGTTGGGAATCATTAAGAAAGGGATAGATAAAAAGACAGAAAATATCATATTGCCTCTCTATAAATCCATAATATGTCCACATCTTGAATACTGTGTGCAGACGTGGTCGCAAATCTCAAAAAAGTTACATTGAAATTGGAAAAGGTTCAGAAAAGGGCAACAAAAATTATTAGGGATATGGAACATCTGCTGTATGAGGAGAGATTAATAAGCCTTGGACTTTCCAGCTTGGAAAAGAGATGACTAAGAGGGGATATGATGATAGAGGTCTATAAAATCATGACTGGTGTGGAGAAAGTAAATAGGGAAGTGTTATTTACTCCTTCCCATAACACAAGAACTAGGGGCCACCAAATGAAATTAATAGGCAGCAGGTTTAAAACAAACAAAAAGAAGTATTTTTTCACACAATGCACAGTCAAACTCTTTGGAACTCTTTGCCAGAGGATGTTGTGAAGGCCAAGACTATAACAGGATTAAAAAAGAACTAGATAAATTCATGGAGGATAGGTCCATCAATGGCTATTAGCCATGGTGGGTAGGGATGGTGTCCCTAGCCTCTGTTTGCCAGAAGCTGGGAATGGGCGACAAGGGATGGATCACTTGATGATTAGCTGTTCTGTTCATTCCCTCTGGGGCACCTGGCATTGGCCACTGTTGGAAGACAGGATACTGACCTAGATAGACCTTTGGTCTGATCCAGTATGGCCATTCTTATGTTCCCAATCCTAGTTTCATTGTCCAGTCAGTCCCAGTATTCCCCCACCATCCCTCCGTCCTCTCCTCCGCCCTCAGTTCTAATACTCTCCCACTAGGCTCCTTTTCTTAATCTATTCCCTCCACAATACCTTCTCCACTCTGTCCTTGGGCCAGCTCTTGTCCCCTTTGCATTTAAGTCAGGCTGTTTCTGCCTCATTCACACCTCCTAGGTCAAATAGTTGGAGGAGTGAAAGCACAGGAGGAACAGTCTCCGTACTCTCAGTTCCTGTGCCAGGGACCACAGCAGGACTCAGTGGCTGGGAGCAATAATCACAAGAAAAGATAGGTTTAGCTATGGCAGCCTTTGGCTGGAGCATGTTTTAACATTCTCTGGGGAGGGCACATGTGCAATCTTGTTGCACACAGGAGTGATGAGGGGATGGAACATGATCAGTTGCTGTCTTAGTATGGCACACAGGAGCTGTGAGGGAATTGAACATGTGCAAGACTGATGAAATCTTTGGAGAAATTTGCTGCCCAACTTTAACCATCTCTACCGAGCATGAATGAACTGAGATTTTTCAAAGGCTTATTGTTGTGTCCTAACTGAGTAGGATCTTCTGGAAAGAATCACACAGAAGCTGGATATAGTTTCAAATTAAGATTCCACAAACCACTTGCTTAATCCTGCGATTTTCAGAATGCAGCATGTAGCTTCTCCACCCATAGCTATCTGAACTCTCTAGTGAAACCCCAAAACTTGGAATGGATTTACATGACCTAGCTGCTATACTCGAAACTCCAAAAAAAAAAAAACCAAAACCATTATGGACCATGGAATGACTTCTCCATAAACACCACATCCCTTGTTTTTTCCAAAAACTTTAAATTAACAACAATTAACAAATTTACCACTATGAAATATTTCCACCTTATAAATAAAATGCAACAAGCATAGAATAAATTAAACAATGGTAAAATTTTAATGATCACTCTGCAAGTCTACAGAAACAGTTACTTGTGGTCCTGCTTTGAGCAGGGGGTTGGACAAGATGACCTCCTGACGTCCCTTCCAATCCTGATATTCTATGATTATGTTATATAGTTCTTCAGATGCACTGGAGACTGATGGCTGCTGCTTTTTGGGTAACGCTGACTTTCACCCTTTGGAGCCATAGAGAGCCAACTCACTCACTTGCCTTGGAGAGAGTAAAGGGGTTCAGTCTCTATCATCATCTCATGGAGTGGGAACATAACAAGTGCCATGAAGTGGTTTGATGTAGGATGCATATCATATGATTTTGTGGGATCCTGTCTGAGCAGTGACTATCATGCCTTTGACTATTGTAAGGGTCAGGATGAAAGGGTGTAGACAATTTGTTGCAAAGCTGAAAGTTTCTGAAAAGAACTACACCTCCTACTTTGAAGGATGTGGTGTTAGCCCGTCTGTGCTGGTTGGCATATTTTTTCATGAGCTTCGCTTCATTGTCATGTTGACGTAGAGGTTCATGAACTGTCCTTGTGGCAGTTTTGTCCTTAGCTGTCTGCCAAACAGGACAGTTACTGATACCATGTCAGTTGAACAGTGGAAAGTGGTCTGATAACTATGGAAGAAATAAAATAACTCCTGTTTCATGGCCAGTCCAAAGTCCCCTCCCCAAATAGATTAAGGGGATAACATATCCTGACATATAACATTGAAATATAAAAATGAAGGATTGCTAAATGGTAACATTAAAAGCATTGTGAGTCATTTTGATTTGGGATAATGGATAGGGAATGAGTACAGATGAGGTAACACTTAGGGCAAGGCATCGCTGGCAGAAGGGTGGTTTTGCCCCTTCTCTTACATAGAATTGCTGATCTGCTTAAAATAATGTTATTGCTGACAGAACAAACGTAATACATTGTGCTGGAAGTTTTGAGGTAAAAAGACACAAACTTGTAACAAAAACACTTTTTCTGGGAAGACCCAGGGAAGGATGACATAAAATTACATGACCTAGAAACTGCAAAATTATCAGAAAAAATGCAGAAGTTGGTTAACTGAAGCTTGAGCAAGTGTAATGTGTGGGATAACACATCAATCCTTTGGATTTTAGTTAAAAGATTATTGCTTAAAGATTAAGTAATCTGTAATATAGACATGTATAAGAGACCCAAGTGCCCATGGCCCAAACTGGAGAAATACTGGACTAGAAATTGAAGGACAGGACTGGAGAATCAGACTAAGGAATCAGAGAAGGTTCCTGGAACCTATCATGGAGAGTGGAAGGACTTCCTGGTGCCCAGAATGTGGTAACTTGGGCCCATTTACCAATTCTGTCTTGTCTGTTATTACTTGTCTGGAATAAATGTATGTCCAGACACTATAAGTGACAATAATTCTGTCTGAAATTGTATAAATAAAGGCAAAAACTGATTAGGCCTAAATTGGGTGGTCTTGTTACTCAGTTTCCCAACTTTTTACTCCTTAACATGCTTCCAGGGCACTTACTAAAACCGAGTGTCAACCTGTACAAATTGAGAAGGAGGCTTTAGCTTTGGTCCATGATTGCAGTGAATGTCATGTGTTCATCTATGGGCAACCAGCTATTGCTGAAGCAGACTATTAGCCTTTACTATCCTTGCAAAGAAGGGACTCGCTGACATTCCTCCCAGAATACTGAGACTATGTTTTCAATTTCAGTTATATGATCTGCAAATAAACTATAAACCAGGAAGAGATTTAGTGGCAGTGGACATTCTGTCTAGAGCTTTTGAAAGTACTCTTGCTGAAAATGTTTCAGAATCTGATATAGTACATGTGAACCTTATAAAGAAAAACTACTCAGTCGCTGACAAAACGTGGGCTGCATTTGCAGTAGCCACACCGCAAGATGAAACATTGCAAAGAGTGTTCAAAGCTATACTTTTCGTTGGCCTGGCCACCATATACCTTAGCTTCACTTCAAAGAAGAACTTTCAGATATTGATGGTATTTTGTTTAGGTATAACCGATTAATCATCCAAAAGTGTTACAGCCTGACGGGCTAATTAGAATTCATGAAGGACATTTAGGAATTGAAAAATGCAAAAGAAGGGTCAGAGTTGTGTTGGCCTCAAATGAACGAGGATATAGAAAAACAGTGTAAAAAATTCCACCCTAAACCTGCAAATCAGCCAATGCTGGCACACCAGGAAGCTTTAGAAGTTTGGTTTAAAGTTGGCATTGATTTATTCTATTATGCTGGCAAAGATTATGTTTTGATTTTAGACTATGTCTCACCCTTTCCAGAGTGGACAATACTATGGCAAAGCATGTAATAACATACCTTAAGTCAATATTTGCTAGACATGGTATTCCTGCAATGGTAATGTCAGACAATGGTCCACAATTTGCAGGATATGAATTAAAAAAATATGCTGGAGACTATGGGTTCAAGCATATGCCAGTGAGTCCTAGATACCCACAGCCAAATGGTCTACTGGAGAATGGTGTTAAAATAATAAAGAGACAACTAAAAACAATGGAAGAATCTAATTCATATCCTTAATTGGTATTGCTTAACCATAGGGCAGCACCCTTGAGTTGCGTGTTGTCTCCTTCAGAGACTCTGTTTAACAGAAAATGAAAAACTAGACTGCCTAATTTTGTAGAAAATAATGTTAAGAATGAACATGATATAAAAAGATTGGAGAAGGCTGATAAGGGAAACCAAAAAGGTACTAGGGCAGAGAGTCATGAGAACTAGAGCCTTTGCAGCCTCAGGATGCTGTTTGTAGAGATTGTTGGAAACAAAAGGCAGTAGTTAGTTACTCGTGCCATGTAGTGGCTCCCAGGTTTTATGAAGTGGTCATTCTTGAAGGACAGACTTGCCCTGGAGATAGGAGACATCTTCAGTATGGTTCTGAAAAAAGGAGGAAACTTCAACAACTGAAACAGAAAGAACAATAGAAATGCAACAGCGTCAGATTTCTGAACCAATTGATGCAGAGACAGTAGTGTAAGTAGTCAACAGACTGCATAGAAAACCCCAGAGACTAATTGAAGAATGGTTAACGTTGTAATCAGCCATGTTTATTTGTATATAGATAGTTTGTTGATATAGTTTTGATTAGTGTTGAATAAGTTATTTAATTGGAAAGGGGGAGATGTGAGGATAAGTCCCTTTAAGGGCTGTACCCAGCTTTGCTAAATAGTTACATAAAGGGAGCTGCAGTTTTGATACAGTCACCTAAGCAGTAATACCAGGCTTTGAGTTGCTGAGCTGAATCTGTAATAAACAACATATTCTTATCTTCCTAAACCTGTGACTGAGACTCCTTACACGGAATCCACAAACACTATAAGTTTCAGTAAATCTATCAATCCCAGGGAACCAGATTTTTAATCTGAACAAGGATTTTGTTTTGCTGGTCCCTGGTGAATTGTGTGAGACAAATTAATTGTGATGTCCCAGAATGAATGCAGAATAACAAATCTTGTGTCTCTGAGTGGGAGATAATCGTTCGTGATGGTAAGTTCACCTTTAACATGGGTAAACAATTACAGAAGAGCTTGTGTTTCAGGAGTCAAATGTTGTAGGCTATGCAGAAGTTTTCTTCATTGACCACTTCAAATGGTTTTGATGACTATTTTGAGACATGTCAGACTTTGCAGCTGTTTTGTTTGTCATAACTAGAGAGTTTTAGGTATAGTATGTGAGAGTAGGACGTTTACATGGCTTCTGTTTGTTCCATAGTATTGTGATTGTTAGCTGTTTTATGAACAAGATGCCTGGAGAAGTAGTTAGCGGGGTTATCCTGACTAGACCAATAGATAATTTTGTAGTCATAACCTTGTAGTTTGAGCATCCACAGCTAAATGCAAGCTGCTAGGTGAAAAGAGGGATTGTTGAAAATAGGTTCAAAAGGCTTGTGATCAGACAGAATCAAGAAACAACATCTGTAAATGTATGCATTTAAATGGGAATATCCCCATGCTACAGCAAGAGCTTCTCTTTCCATCTGAGAGTATCATTGTTCAGTGGGCAAAAGAGCCTTGCTGGCATAAGCAGTGGTGTGAATTTGACTGTGGGGTCAACCTGTGTGAGGACTGCTCCTAATTCAACAGTGCTGGCATCTACTAAAAGTTCAGTTCTCTTACTGGAATCTGTATGATATGACTACATCACGGAGAAGGGATTTTTTTAGTTCCTCAAATGCATTTTGATGTTCATCTGACCAAACTCATATTTGATCTTTCCTGGTAAGATCACCCAGAGGCTGTGTAATAGTGATTAACCTCAGAATGAACCTGCCACAGTAATTTGCAAGCCTTAGCAGGCTACCAACTTGAGTGAGGTTTGTGGGCATGGTGGCATTGTGAATGTCCTTTGCTTTCTGAGGATCTGCTGAGACACCATCTTTGGAGAATGTGTAGCCAAAAAATTTGAATGTGGGCTTATTGTACTCACATTTCTGTGACTTTAACATGAGATTTTGCTCCTGCGCGTATTATGGAATGAATTCTCCATAAACACAACATTTATAATCTGTCTAAATGTTGGAGTTTTTTTTCACAGGAACAGAAAAAGATACATACATCCCTGACACCAGTGCAGCCCTGACAAATGTCAACTCTTGCTCAAATCCCAGAGGTGCTAGAGTGCTCTAAGAATTATGTTAACATGAGTAAAACAATGTATTTGTCCCTAAACTTATTCTGAGAAATGGCTGAACCATTTTTGCTGAAACTCTTCAAAACATTTAATCCAGTGCAAATACCTGGTCTGAAATATTTCAGCCTGCACTGTTTAAATTCGGAAAAGTTATAAACAACTCAAAACAGAGTCTTATAATGCAAGGTGTTGGGCAAACTTAATTATAGATGGTGTGTGACAGAGTACTGGACAACTGCACCTATTGAAATCCTGCACCAACTCACATCTGAAGGCCCCTCTCCCAGCCTAAAGGAAGGAGCCACTGAACAAAGGACTCAAGTAATTACAAGGGAAAACAAATGACAAACTGGGACGGGAGTGAGGGTTACAGGGTCAAAAGTAGGGAACTGAGGGGGAGCTGGACAACAGCAGCTGAGCCGGCACTCTGGTCACTGCAACTCCAATTAATTACTGAGGAGTAGACCTCATTAAGCGCACGTCCAGACTAACCCGCGGCATCGGCGGGTTAAAATCGATTGCTCGGGGATCGATATATCACGTCTAGTCTGGACGCGATGTATCGATCCCCGAGCGTGCTTACATCGATTCCGGAACTCCATCAACCCGAACGGAGTTCCGGAATCGACACGGAGAGCCGCGGACATCGATGCCGCGCCGTCCAGACGGGTGAGTACCTCGATTTTAGAAATTCGACTTCAGCTACGTTATTCCCGTAGCTGAAGTTGCGTATCTAAAATCGATTTTAATACCTAGTCTGGACGTGGCCTAAGAAGAGCTGTGCCTAACTGATGGGCTAAGGAGACCTAAGAGGCTAATTAGGCCATTAGGCAGATGATACAAAAGGCACAGCAAGGAAGTGAGAAGGGGGAAGCAGGCAGAGAGTGAGTGAGAGAGAGAGAGAGAGAGAGAGAGAGAGAGAGAGAGAGATTTATTGATCAGTCTCTCCCCTACCTGCCTGCCTCAGGAGCTGAGGACTGTAGATATAAGGCTGCATGGTATGTAAGAATGATGGAAATTGGAACTAATATTGTAAATAAATTCCATGGGGTGTTTGCTCAGCAAAAGGTCTCTGAGCTGTTTGTGGGGTTGAACGGAGGCAAGAGTGGACAGACCCTGCCATATGGTGTCACCAGTGCCACTGTAGTAATAGGCAAGTTAATGTTCCTGCAGAGCTGTCCCTCAAGTACTTTACACCTTTATTGAATTTTTCAGCACACAAATGTAAGCACTATTCTTTCATTGTTTCCTGGTATTATCCAGTATGCCTATCTGTCTCCACCTGTAGTGTTTTGTTTAGTCTTAGATTGTAAGATCTTTGAAGAAGAGGCTTTTTGTTCTTTTTGTTCTTTGTATAGTATCTAGCACAATGGGGTTCTGGTCTATAACTGGGGCTCTGATGTACTACTGCAATACAAATAATGATGATAATAACAGAGCCTCTGATTTCTTCCCCAGAGCTGAAGAAGAGCTCTGTGTAGCTCAAGGGCTTGTTTCTTTCATCAATAGAAGTTGGTCTAATAAAAGATTTTACCTCACCCCCCTTGTCTCTCTCTATAATAATAACAGACACACAAGTATCTTTTGTGCACTGTGAGTTCAAGCCCTGATCTGTACCAATGAAATCAGTTGTGGTTAGTTTTGATGGGAACAGCGTTGGGTCCCTAGTGCTATCATGTTAAAAACATACTGCACATGCAATTTTCAATGAGTCATAACTTAGCCAAATCAAAACCAAAAGTTGGTTATTTTATTTATTTTTTCTTCACTAGTTTTGGTGCTAGATCTGTTAAAAAAGATTGCAAGAGTTTTTATTTTTTTTTAATAATTGAGAAAGTGAAGTATTTCCCACTATTGTCATACTTGAAAATGACAGAGCTCATAACGCACAAACTTTCTGTTCAGGCTGAAACCACGCCAAGAAGATTTCAGCCTGAATGGGGAAAACTTCAGAAGCTCGAGTGACTGAAAACAGACTTTTTAATGGGAAAACCATTATGACAGATTTTCAGAGGTTTTGAGAACTCTCAACATCCATTAAGCTCAGTGGTTAGTACTTAGGAATAATGAATTATGGGCTACCACAAGTTTCAGAGTAGCAGCCACTTTAGTCTGTATCTGCAAAAAGAACAGGAGTACATGTGGCACCTTAGAGACTAGCACATTTATTTGAGCATAAGCTTTCGTGGGCTAGAGTCCACTTCATCGGATGCATAGACTGGAACATACAGCAAGAAGATATTTATGCATACAGAGAACATGAAAAGGTGGAAGTAGCCACACCAACTGTAAGAGGCCAATCAATTGAGATGAGCTATTATCAGCAGGAGAAAAAAAACTTTTGAAGTGATAATCGAGATGACCCATAGAATGTGTGAGGATACTTAACATGGGGAAATAGATTCAATTAGTGTAATGGCCCAACTATTGCCAGTCTCTGTTCAAACCTAAATTAATTGTATCTAATTTGCATATTAATTCAAGTTCAGCAGTCTCTCTTTGGAGTCTGTTTTTGAAGTTTTTTTGTTGTAAAATTGCTACCTTCAAGTCTGTCACTGAGTGGTTAGAGAGGCTGAAGTGTTCTCCCACAGGTTTTTGAATGTTTTGATTTCTGATGTCAGATTTGTGTCCATTTATTCTTTTGCATAGAAACTGTCCGGTTTAGCCAATGTATGTGGCAGAGGGGCATTGCTGGCACATGATGGCGTATATCACATTGGTAGACATGCAGGTGAACGAGTCCCTTATGGCGTGGCTGATGTGGTTAGGTCCTATGATGGTGTCACTTGAACAAATATGTGGACAGAGTTGGCATCAGGATTTGTTGCAAAGATAGGTTCCTGGGTTAGTGTTTATGTTGTATGGTGTGCGGTTGCTGGTGAGTATTTGCTTCAGATTGGGGGGCTGTCTGTAAGCTAGGACTGGCCTGTATCCCAGGAGCGAGGGATCATCCTTCAGGACACATTGTAGATCCCTGATGATGCGCTGGAGAGTTTTTAGTTGGGAGCTGAAGGTGACGGCTAGTGGTGTTCTGTTATTTTCTTTGTTGGGTCTGTCCTATAGTAGGTCACTTCTGGGTACTCTTCTGGCTCTGTCAATCTTTCAAAGCTACCACAAGGCTTTGTACTCACTCCAGCACTCTTCAAAATCTACATAAGCGATATTCCTGAAATGAGAGTGCAATAGTTTGTGTATGCTTATGATTTGGCACTCACAACTCAGGACTGTTCCTTTAAAGAACTTGAAGTGAGTCTTACATCTAACCTTAATATCATACAGACCAAATCGGTAATCTTTACTTTCCGCCTTGACAACAGAACCACACGAAACACTTCAACTGTCAAGTTTTGTGGTGAAACTGTGCAGTATGACTCCAAGCTAACATATTTCAGTGTTGTTCTTGACCACACACTAGGCTTTCATGACTACTTCAAGAAAGAAACCTCCAAAGTGAAGATTCATATTAACATTATCCAAAAGTTAGTGGGAACAAGCTGGGGATCAACTGCCCTCATGCTGCAAACATTGGCCTGGGTGCTGGTATACTCAGTTGCAGAGTACTGTGTACTGGTGTGGGCAAGAAGCTGCCATACCCAACTTGTGGATAGGCAGTTAAATCAGACATTCAAATAATCACAGGAACGTTAAAATCAGTGCTTCTTCTGTAGCTTTCTGTACTAGCAAACATCAAACCTCCAGTTATCTGTTGAGATATAGCCACCGCAAAAGAACTTAAGTGTGCTTGAAATCAACTGGAACTTCCCATCCAGCAGGTTATGGAAAACATACTTCAAAAACGCCTGAAATCACGAAAGCCATGATGGACAACATGTCACCACCTCATGTCTCTGGACCTGGAGAAGAAATGGCAAAGTGTCCAGACCTCATCCGCCATTACAAACAAGCATGTTATCACTTCAGTAAGAGACTGAAACCGTGTGTGAAATCAGCTGAACGTGAAAGACCAAGAAGAGCCAGCGGAAGAATCTCAGAGAATACCATGACTTTACTGGAGAAGAGGAGGAAAATGAAAAGAAATGGTTAGCGACAGGCTCAAGTACTCCCTTCTCTGCACGCTCATATAAATAAAGTTGAAGGAAGACTTGGAGAAATTTCGAACTGAAAAGCTCCTAAAGGCTGCTGAAGTCTCAAAAATGCAAATGAGAACTGGTGTTTACAGATGATTAAACATCTGATAAAGCTCTACCAGTTCACCATTATCATCTCCATATGCTATAGAAAATATAAACCAGGCCCTCATGGCCATAAAAAGCAGAAAAGGTGCTGGCCAGGATGACATTTATCCCAAATTCCTTAAGAACTCGGGGTCAAAGGGACGAGTACGTTGGATGGGAAAAATCCCAAAGAGCTGGCATGAGGTGATAGTCACCGTTCTCCTCAAATGTCTTTGAGGCCATCCTGCCAGAGGTATAGAAAATGAACATTTAAGAAAACATCAAGTTTTCATTTTTAGTAGAAAATTATAATTTGAAAAGAATATTGATAGTAAAGTCAAATAAGTAATGCTGATGAAAGTTATCTCCTGTGCCTGGCTCATAATATACTTAGACCCAGGTTAGAATCAAAGACATTTAAGTACATTTTTCTGTAGGGGAAATTAATGTAACTGGGCAGGGTATTAAGGATGTCTACCAGCTAAGAAAAGGGCTTTTTCCTATAGCAAATGATTTGTTATTTTATCAATAATTCTCACTTCAAAGTGTGCTAGGAATTCATTATTAAGTTTAAGGTGTCTATCTGACCAGACCATTCATGCATATGACTTTTATTGGCAGGGCTATATTACATGCATGCCCTGGGAAAACATCCCCTAAAATCCATTTAAATTTATGAATAAATGAGTTGTTAATATGACTGTATACAGAAAAACCACAAGATGGCAGGAGTACCACATACCAGTTTAGAAATCCTTTCACAATATTTCCATTCTCTTTTCCCAATTATTCTTGTGGGGAATAATGCTTCCTTTGCTATTTTAATAGTTTGATTATTATTTAAAAAACCAATTTAGTTCAGCAGCTTTAAAGATTTCGGGTCCCCTATTATGTATACTAGGATTCAAAGTAAGTACAGTAAAATCAATAAAAAACAGAATAACCTTCTAGTCGATAAATGAACCACTTTTAGCATTCAGTTCCTTAATAATTTCCATATTTAGCAAAAACAACCCAAAACCAAAACAAAAACCAAACCTTCTCTAAAACCCCACCAACCAACCAACCAACCAACCTCCCCAAAAAAAACAAAAAAGGACCTATTTTCTATTAGATTTTCAGCAACTTAAAATATGTTTTTCTTCTTAAAGTTCATCAGTATTTTAAAATATTACTTGATTCAAAAACCCACTGGTCAGTATTTTGTACAATGGATACAATATAAACAGGACTCCCCCTCAACCAGAATCACAAGACAGTACTATAATTAGCATATGTTTTTGTGCACGTGTATACTACAACACCTCCCTCTCTCTCTATTATATATGTGGTGCAGGTAGTGATGTGTGTACTTAAGGTTGTCTGACATTTTCCATTATAAAACATTGTTTTCAGTTGTTTAGGACTTTGCCAAACTTAAATCATTCATGCTGAATTTTACCATGCTGGGTGGCTGCCCCAAGCTGAATTTGTTTGGAAAGTTTTACCTAAAATGGTTCGGCAGTTTCTGAGAATGAGATTAGGGAAAAATACATTGTTTTGTGCATAGTAAAAAATATTGAAGCTGTTTTGTGGAGAAGCTCTAGCACTTCCATGCTTTGGTGCAGTGGCGGATTGTTTGGATGTCAGAGATATGCCTTTTGCTATCTTCATGAGAATTCACTCAAATTTGGTCATTTTACAAACTCTTGGAAAAAAAATTCTTAGTTTGCACGTGCTCAGTAGATATTTGTTAGAATTCAGCAGCAAAACTCTTTGAATATTCCATCTGGGTCCTGGGTGCAGCCAGGCTCCACATACTCCACCCCGACACAGAAATGGAACAGGGTCTGTTCTGCAGTGCAGGGGCTGGGCAGTACTTTCCTTGCACTTGATCTCTGTCCCTCTCTCCATCCTGTGTACTGATTGAGATGGGGTTGTGCAGAATAGGACAATGAAGAAGAGACACAATGAGGGATGGCACAGGGCTTGCTACTTGTGCCTCCAGTAAATACTGTACGTGTGTGTGTGTGTGTATAGACAAAAATAAAACTATGTTAAAAGAACATTAAGATTTCAAAGCACTCAAAAGTTAGGCAATGCCTTTGCAACCTTAGTTCTATTCCCTTGTATTAAGTATTATGATAATATTTAATTACTTGATCACATATTATTTTTCCATAGGACCCCGCTTCATCAAGTGTACAATGCATACTTAATGAGCAGCTATTAAAAATTTTGTTTCTTCACACTGTTGAATATGTGACCTCATGCCACATTTACTGCAAGCTATTCAAACCCTGCTCTGAAACCAGAACTACAGAATTATTAATTTACTCAAGGGCTTTTCTATGGCTATAGTATCTGATTACTTCACAAATATTAGTGAATTTATTTTCAGAACTCCCCTGTGAGGTAGGGAAGTGCTATTATCCCCATTATACAGATGGGGAACTGAGGCACAGAGAGATTAAGGTGAATAGTATCCACTAATTTTGGGTGCCCCAAAGAGGTCTAAAATGTGATTTAGAGAGCACTTAGAATTATATAGCACTTCAACAGAGATAGAACCCAGTTCCCCAGAGCAGCATTCAATGGTCTTAAACATGAGACCCTGTTTGCTCTTTCTGCATCCCTATGCCTCCTTCACCATATCCCTTCCAACTTCTGCTACCAAAGGGACAGGCATCCTACCACATGACCCTTCTTTATCCTTGGGTGGGGGGAATGATTATTATCCACATTTTATAGATATGGAACTGAAGCACAGGGAAATTAAGGTCAGAAGTATCCACCACTTTTATTTACCCAGTTTGAGATGCATAGGGTCTGATTTTTCAGAGTACTTAGCAATATATAGCACTTCATATGGTCAAAGTGCAGCACTCATTGACTTCAGTTGCACCTGCCAGTGCGCAGCACTTCTGCAAATCAGTCCCTAGGGTCTCAAGTCAGGCACCCAGAAAATGGGGAACTGATAATTAGTGGCCACCTGTGAAAAGCTGGGTTTAAGTAACTTGACTTTAAGTGACATCACGCAGGAACTCTGTGGCAGAGATAGATTCCATTTCTCCAGGGCAGCAGTCAACTGCCTTAACCATGAAACCTACTTTTGCCTTTCTGCCGTCCTCATTCACCACAAACCTTCCAAAATCTGCTGCAAATGAGGCAGGGGTCTTTCATTACAGTTTTTTGATTCATCCCCAGTTCATGTCCATCTTGTGCATTAAAGGAGGCTGAGGTCCTATGGAAAAATAGTATGTAAACAGTATGGTAATGAAGAGTGTATCATAATGCATATGCACAAGGGGGGGGCAATTAAAACTGAATGGGCAACTTTAAATCTGACATTTCCTAACTTTTGAGGACTTGGTGCTGCAACTTCAATATGTTTGTTTATCATAGTTTGTGTGTGTGTAATTTCTTAGATTTTTAAAAAATTAAACTGAAAAAACAAAAATTCCATCACAGGGCAATGTATTTGACACCCACGTGGATCAGCAGCAGGACAGGAATTTTTAAGACTGCTACCACTTGAGCTAGTGCAGTAACTGATAGCAGTCGTATGTTTTTATTCTCTGTGTGGAGAAGCTCTAGAGGGATGGGGTGAGACACACACTTTACAGTGGGTTTCACAGATACTAACTGAAGAGCAGAGGGATGGAGAGTCTCAGGAATCTAGGGTTCCATTCCCAGCTTTAGAAAGAAATTTATTTAGTGGTCATCACCTCTTCTACCTGTTTCTCCCTTGCGTTATCATTTTTACCTCATTACCTCCAACCTGTACCCGTTCCAGTCCTCTTTCTTCCCCACCCCTGGCTCCTTGTCTCAGTCCCATTTTCTTTACCCATCCAATCCCAGTCTCTGCTCCTCAGGCTTCTCAATCCTGTCCTGGTCTTCTTGTCCAGCAGGTTCTAGTTTCCCTGTGAGATTGCTGTCTGAATCCCAGTCTCCTCACAGCTTTCAGTCTCTTTCCATCCCCACTCCAAATCCCAGTCTCCTTACTTAGCTAGTCTTGGTTCCACCTCAACTCCTTGTCCCCAGTCTCCTTGTCTCTTTCCCTGCCAGTCCCAGTCTCCTTATTCCTCATCTGATCTGTCTTTCACCTTCCAGTCCCAGTCTCTCTCACCATCCACTCATCCAGTCTCCTAACCAATCCCAGTCTCTCTGGTTCTCATTCACAATCTCCCAATAGCCTCAATTCTAGTTCTAGTTTCTTTGCCCAACGAGTTCCAGTCTTCCCCTACAAGTCCCAGTCCCAGTTTTGCTCACCCTCCAGCCACAGTCTCACTAGACTCTGTATCCCAATCCATTCCTTTCATTCCTCCCCTGTTTGACTTTTGTCCCCACTGCATGTGAGTCAGATGTCTTTCTCCTCCATGATACCTGGGCACCAGTGGGAGGAGGGTGGGCTCATTGAGAGTGCAGGAGATACAGACTTCCTGTTCTCAGTTCCCATGCCAAGCCCCACCACAGCCTAGAGCAGTCATTACAAGGAAAGTCCTTCTGAGCTCATATAGCTCTGGGCTGGAGTATGCAGAGTCTGGTCAGTACTAGGAGCTGTGAGGGGATGGGGCATGTCCAGTGAGGACGAATCAGGAGGAAAGACTCCTATGGAAAAAATAGTATGTGATCATGTAATTAAAGACTGTATCATAAAGCAAATGCACTAGGGGCCTGAATTAAGGTTACACAGGCAAGTTTAATTATGGCATTTCCTAACTTTTGAGTGCTTGACTTTGCAATGTTAATATTGTACTTCTAATGCAGTTTGTGTGTATCTCTTCCTCTCTACACACACACACACACACACACACACACACACACACACACACACACACTCTCTCTCTCTCTCTCTATGGCTGTGTATATATCTATCCTGGTATGAATAAATCTAGTTCTAATACAAACCCACAGCTTTACTTTTTTTCTGTAAAGTGGAAAATATCGGTGGTAATTTTACTAACAGAGAAATTCTATTTAATTTTTTTCCTGATTGCAGTTGCTTCCTGAATTTTTATTCTCTTTAATACAGTGTGGGATGCTAAAGTACATACCTACGCAGTGGAATCATAATCCACTTTAGCTGTTCAAACAACATCATGCTATCAAAGGATTTTAGATTTCAAAGGCTTTTCCATTGTGTGATACCAGGTCTTTTCTTATTGAGGAGATAAATTTGGTGTTTCATTGAAATACATTTTATACCTAGTGTGTATTATAAATACATGTTCTTTATTATATGCATTGTATACAATCATCTATTTTTGTATATGTTTATTTAACACATTGTTACAGACATTACAAAAACAGCTGAACAGGAAAAACAAAACAAACAAAACAAAACAACAAACAGACAAACCTTCCCTGCCCCCTCACTACCCCCCCCCACCAGCCCCAAAAAACATAAGCACAGACATTTTGGAAATTGGGAGTTTCGCCTCTTCACTTTTATGAAAGCTTTTGTTTGTGAACCTTTTGGTGCCAATTGGCTCTCTCATGAACTGCCCAGAGATGTTTATACAATACAGTGCACTGTGGTTGCTG
This sequence comes from Gopherus flavomarginatus, assembly GCF_025201925.1. Classification (NCBI taxonomy): domain Eukaryota; kingdom Metazoa; phylum Chordata; order Testudines; family Testudinidae; genus Gopherus; species Gopherus flavomarginatus. The sequence continues at coordinate 196,877,159 of NC_066617.1, read as the reverse complement.
CAGGCAACAACAATTGTTTTCATGTCAGTGGTTTGTAAGGAATCGGATTAGAAATTTTTTTTTTGTAAACATTTGTTTCTGTACTAAGAATTAGGAGATAGAAACTGGTACCCTATATTTTTACTGCCTGCCAGATCCATGATCCCCAAATGCATATGTGATGGGGTTTACCAGGCATGTGATGCCTCTTGCCATAGACCCTGCCGCCTTGGCACATCCCACCCTAGAAACCAGTTCTTTTAAGAAGGGAATGGCTGTGATGAGGTGTTTACCCCACTCAACACCTGAATAGCTAGAAAGGGCCAGTGAACCCAGTGACAGGCCTCGCCTGGAGAAGAGTCATAACTGATAACCTTTGACTAATGATGAAGCCCTGCTGGGCAGGGGCAGGTTGAGCAAATATAAAACTATGAAGTAGAGAGCAAGAGGGGACAGCAGGGAGTAACTCTGCAGCTGCTCCCCAGAGAAAGGCGGGAGGTTGGTAAAGGACAAGGAGGCCCAGAGGAGAGTAAACCCTGGGATCTTACCTGAGAAAACAGACTCTGGCAAGAACATGAGAGAGGGTGAAGTAGCCACAGGGAACAGAGGCAGCGCCAGTGGTAACCCAGGGGCTGGCTGAAAGACAGAGAAAGGAATATAGAAAAGAGGGAAACAGTGACAGGGTCTGAGATTGGGTAGAATGTCATTGCTGGGGCATAGGGTCCCAGGGATGGAACTCAAAGTAAAGGGTAGGCCCAGGTTCCCCTACCAGCCACTGGGGACGTGGCATAATCTGGGCAGTGGAGAGGAAGGTTGCCTGATGCGGTTTATCCAGAGGGACTTTGATATCCCAAAAGAGGAGAATTGCAATGACCTGGTCAGAGAGCCAACCCACAAAGAGGGAGCTGTCAAGTCCAGAGACAGAGAGATCCATGGGGCAAGCAACCAAACAAGTGAGTCTCAGATTGGTTGAGAGGTAATCTCCAGATTAGCCACAGGTGATGCCTCCACAGCGAATAGCAAACCATCTGACAAGGATAATGAGTTTGGTCCTTCAGCTGCTGCCTAGAATGGCCTCCCAGGGTCATCTGCTAGTAGAACCAGTTAGACTTGGTTCTTGAGCAGCTAGAAGGGCTGGGAGCAGGCAGAGACCAATCAGGGCCCAGTGGTCCAAATGAACAGGTCTGGTTGCTTTCTATCAAATGGCAGTTCTAGGGGAAGCCAACAGAAGGGGGGCAGGATCCTCCCTTTACCTTTCCCCAAGAAGCCGGGTCTGGTCAAAGGCCTAATTCTGAGAGTACTTTCTGTTTAGGTTAACAAAACACTCTTGATTTATTTTGTAGACTGTGAGGCCGAGGTGGTTCAGACATTAGTTGGACTACTGAAAATTAACTGAGCTCACTTTGCAAAATGCCTACTGGTTCAGGTAAGCCTGTGACAGTGTACAAGAGATAGTTGGTATTAAATATCGAATGGGATTATCTCCACCATTTGATTGATTAATGTTTCAGGTATTAATGCTCTGGAACTCCCCACTACTTGCATGTTGTGTCATGCTCTGATCACTAGGTGATCAAAATGTTTTGAAAAAAATTAAAATTTCAATTAAACTCTTTGGGAATTTTTTTTTACAATTTTCTGTCACTTTTTTTCTTCTTCTTTTTATTTTTACCGGATCTACTGAAAGTGGAAAAGTAAAACTGCATTTTGGGTCTTTGACTTTTCCCTTCAGGTTGTGAATCCTTACTTTTTCTTCCTAGTCTTTTGTGTGGCAGAGCTGTGAGTCAAAAATGAAAAAGAAAGAAAAACAAAAGTTAAAATGACTTTTTCAAACCTCTAAAAAGTTTGGTTTGAATTTGAGTGAAGGTTCATGGACATTTCTTAGGCATGGTTTGTGCTGGTATAATGACCTTGATTAGGGGTGTGATTTTTTTAAAACTGATATAGTTATAACAGTACAACTCCTTGGCGTGGATGCAGTTATACTATTATAGCTTATTCTCGTTCCTATAGAGGCATAAGTTATATCAGTGGTATAATTGCATAATACATATATAAACTTTTATAGTGGTATAATTGTGCCCACACTAGGGCTTTTGTGTTGCTTAACTATACCAGTATAGTTAAGGCAGTACTACTTTTGAGTGTAGAGAAGGCCTTATATTATCTAAACTGATCGATATGTTTTGTTGTCTAGAAAACACCATTGAGTAGATTCTCTGATAGCCTCCAGCTGCTTTGCAGACTTTTTTCTCTCCTTTCCCTACTTTGTCATAGTGGTGTAAAGCCTCAGGATCCTGTTGGTCTCCTGACTAAGCCTACAAGATGAGGTAGGGCCAGTGGTGGAAAAACAGCTTCTTCCGCCTCCAGCTTGCTGGGGATCTTCATCACTTCCTTCCCCGTGAGAACCTGGCCACAGAACTGTATGCATTTGTCACTTCCACCTATTGTTTGCCATCTCCACCAACTGCAATAACTATGTCTGAAGCTGAATGTGAAAACAATGGCAAGGTTCCAGCTTTTGTGGCAAGCTGGGAGGGATAGCTCAATGGTTTGAGCATTGGCCTGCTAAACCCAGGGTTGTGAGCTCAATCCTTGAGGGGGACACTTAGGGATCTGGGACAAAATCAGTACTTGGTCCTGCTAGTGAAGGCAGGGGGCTGGACTCAATGACCTTTCAGGGTCCCTTCCAGCTCTGTGAGATAGGTATATCTCTCTATTGTCTTGTAAAGTGGTTTCCCACATCCTCCTTGAATTTGGCTGCTGTGAGCATTTTGTTCCAGTACTCCAGACCCGCCATTGGCTCCCAGTCTGTTTCTGCTAATAGGTCAATGCCTTAGTCATGATCTCCAAAGCCATTAATAGATCAAATCCCACATACATTAGAGACTTCAGGCCACTTTCTTTGCTGATGCAAAGTGCTGCTTGGTACAGAAGGACTGGAGGGAAAGGCAGGCTGTCAGGAAGTGGCTATGCCCTTTGCAACAGGTCATGACTGAAGGAAATCCCTGATGGCTCTTTGCAGCCAGAATGTTGCTCATCCATGCCATCTGAATGGTGCAAAGGGTTTGGATTTTATTTGGGAATCTGCTCCAGCATTTCTATTAATTGCTAAGAAAGTCACACTCTGGGGTAATGCAGCACACAAAGCCCAGAACTAGGGCTACTGGAAAAATTTCAAATAAAACATTTTCTTGCTGGAAAATGGAGTTTTGTAAAAATTAGAATTTTCTCCAGGAAGAGATTTTGGTTGAATTTTCCATCAGAAAAACCAAAACAAAAGGCTTTGTTTCACATTAGGTTGACATTAATTTCTGTGTCCTACTGAGCTGCCCATTGCCTCATGAGTTGTAGTTCTGAGTTCCTCCCATTCTCTTCCATAATGCATGATGGTCTCTTCCTCTACTGTTCCTATGTTACATGAAAAGTGTTTAATTCTATTTTTCATCCCACTCTGGAGGAAAAAAATTGTCAAAATATTGGAATTTCTTGTGGGATGGAAATTCCATATTCTAATCAGTTCTACCCAGAACAAAGCATATGAGAGCTTGAAATAAGGCAATGGCAGATGATGGGATCTTGCCATGGAAAACATTTCTAGAAGAGGTAGGGCTAATCAAGAGCTGACCACATTATGGCAACACTGCAAGACCCTCCTCTTAGAGAAAGCTTCCCACCATATATAACAGGTCGTTAATAACTCATCTTCTACTTCATGCAGAGCTACCTCCAGCCAGAGAAAAAAAGAAGAGTCAAAGACTTCATGAGGGTCCTCAATTTGATAGCTAAGCTCCTCCCAGGTTAGATTACTACAGTTCAGGTCCTCAAAAGGTATTTAGGTGCTGAACTCCTGTTGGTTTCAGTGGGAGTTAGGCACTTCAATATCTGGGCCTATGATGAGAGGGTTTTGTTAAGAGGATTTAAGAAAGACAGGTTAACTGGCTGGCAGGCAAGGTTTACAGAGGAGCTAGAACCCTATAATTCTTAGCATTGAATAAACATAGTTTATACAGAAAAGACAAGTTTTTTCCAGGTAAACTCCATGAGAACTCTACAGACATTGTTAGTTTTTTCTTATTAAAAAGCACTAAAATATATTTCACTTTCAAGGAGGAAAAAAAAAGCCATATATAGCAGCAGGTGTTAAGGATTTATTCATGATACACAGCAACACTGATGAGAAGCAGAATACTTTTATTTGTGCCTGACCTTTTAAAAAATGAAAAAAGATGCCTTCAAGAGTTAACAATATCAACCATTGTTTGTTAGGTGAACTTCATGAGATCTGCATAGAGAATGTTCTTTTCAGTTACAACTGAACATAAAATACTAATCACTTATTTTATCTTCCCTGCCTGACTTGCAAAATATTTATCATGAAAAAAATGCAAATTTTTCAAGAGAAGAGTAAGATTGCAGGCTTTGTGTCTTGGCTTTCCATTAAGCAAATCTATAACTTTCCAATGCAAATACTTTTGGCGGGTATTCATGAAAGCAGCTCTTTCAGTATTTGCACAATCTTCCAGGATACATTGTTGTTACCAGTAAATATTAGAATGATTGCTAAAAAAGGAATAACAGTTTGTCCTTTAACTTTCCCAGAAAAATAGAAATGATGTTTCATGATTAATTGGACCCAATAATGATTTATGATAATATAATTACTTAGTATAAAGAAAGATTTGACATAAATCATTGATATGATATTGATATCCAATCTGGAAATTGTTTATTTTATTCAGGGACAAAAGGGCTGATAATTATTAAAACATTGTTGTTTTGCTTTTTGTTGCTTCAAATAGACCAAATTCTAGGTATGGTCACTAAGGTCTATAGGAGTATGTATATATGAAAAATACAAGATGATGTGGTGTTGCATAACCATTTTTTAAAAAGACATTTTGTTATGAGAAAGCGGCAATAAATACATTGTATGCTACATATTGAGGATCAGGTTAATACAGTAACTCCTCACTTAAAGTCATCTCAGTTAATGTTGTTTCATTGTTACCTTGCTGATCAATTAGGGAACATGCTCATTTAAAGTTGTGTAAGGCTCTCTTTTAACGTTGTTTCTTTGTCTATTACTCGCAGGAAGAGCAGCCCGTTGCAGCTAGCTGGTGAGGGCTTGGAACCAGGGTGGACCGGCAGTCCCCTATCAGCTCCCTGCTCCCCTAAGTTCCCTGAACCTGCAGTTCAGCTGTCCCTCCCTCCACTGCCATGTGCTGCTCCCACTGTCTGCCTTGGAGCTGCTCCCAGACACTCCTGCTTGCTGTGCAGGGGGAGGGAGGGAAAGAAGGGAAGGACTAATGTCAGGGTGTCCCCTCCCTCCTGCACCATGCTTACCCCATCTTCCATAAGAGCAGAGGGGACACACCAGGGCTCAAGATGGAGGGAGCTTGCAGCAGCTGCCTTCTGAGCAAGCTGATCTAATTAACAAGGCAGTGTACTAAGGGAAATGCGCATATCTCCCTCCATTCCTGCTGCCTTGTGTAGAGAGAGAGTTAACCCTTGAGGGCTCAGCCAATTACTAGTTCATCATTTAGCAGTAAGGGAAATATCCCACTCTGACTCCTCCACCTCAACCAAGCTTTACAATCATTATCACTGTGTACCAATATTAAATTGTTTGTTTAAAACTTCTACTGTGTGTATATATATAATAGTTTTTTGTATGGTGAAAAAAATTTCCCTGGAACCTAACCCCCTCATATATATTAATTCTTATGGGGAAATTGGATTTGCTTAACATCATTTCGCTTAGTCATATTTTTCAAGAACATGACTACAATGTTAAGTGAGGTGCTACCATGTTCCAAGAGTGTGGGTTTCATAAATGGCTTGCCAGCATGAGTTTGGGCTGGCTGCATTACTCATGAGTATACAACCTGTATATGCCAATGCTACATATTTGGCAGAAAAAAATCTTTCAGAAATGTCTGGAAAGCTCTCCTCACCTCCCAGCCAAATTATGCTGAGAGCCTAGGACAAAAGGAGGCTGTGAACCCACCCAGGAGTATGGACTCAGTGGATGGCAGGGTTTCACTGAGTATTGCTTGTGTTGTGTGTGGGAGGAGTTCAGGACACAAGGAAACTGAGAACAGAAGCAGAAGGAAAAAACCCAAAAACCAAAACCCACCAAGCAGTAGCTGGTGAGCACAATGTGACCCCGGAAAAGGAGAGAGAGAGAGCTTTTGGTTGAAGAGGCTTGGGGTTGTAAGCTCAGAAATTGCCCTTTTTCTTCCTGTGTTCAGAGATGTAGAACTTTGTACATTCCCTGTAAATCAATATTGGAGCAAAGAAAATATCAGATTCAATCAGTTTCTACTTCCAACTGGAAGATCCTTGGAGCCCTGAACTTTGTAAGCAGAAGGATATAAGCAGCTTGTCAGACAAAGACAGGCTCTCTTCGGCTTGGTCTACACTTAAAAATTAGAGTGACCCAGCAATGTTCCTCAGAGCTGAGAAAAAATGTCTTACCCTGGCAGGCCACGTGCAAAAGGTTGCTGATCCCTGCACCAGACAAATACTATTTACAGGTAAGAAAAATAATGCAACCACTCTTATGGGCATCACTTAAGCTAAACCAGAATTGTGAGCAATGATATTTCTGTACTATGTGGCATCAATGTTTTATTACATTATAAATTCTTGACACAATCACATCAATATTCATCTTCTCCAGTGTAATATAAAAGTCACTGCAATTATGAAAAAAGCCAACCACAAATGACTTTTGCACTGTATTACAAAAATCAATATTAACAATTTAAATTAAAAATCTAAATGGAAAGGAATGTTGCTAATGCAATATAATAAAATATTTCAAAATGTGACACTGATTTCTTTTTATTCTTGCTGACGGGGGAACAAGGCAATGACATTACGAAGAAAATGTTACCTCAAAAGCCTCATGCTCATTTTCAGGCTCCTGTGGAGTTAGAATTAATTGTTTAGAAACACCAGTTATCTGCCATGAAACCTGGATGGTTTTCCTAAAGAATATTTTCTACAGGACTGCTGTCCAGGGGACCTTAAAAAACCAAAACCAACCTAGGGCTCCCATAGTAAGAAATATCAAAGAAGGTGAGAAACACCTCATGCTAAAGTAAAATATTAAGAATATTCAGTATTATAGCTTAATGGAGGCAGCAACTGTAAAAGGCAAAGAACAACCATTATAAATGGTGTCTAGAGTCCTCAAAGGTCACAAAAGAATATTACTATTTTGTCTCTACCTTATGCTGACTTTTTTTGGATGACTTTATGTGGGTTATAAAATAAGACAGAAGAGGGGAAAGTTATGGTAAATAGCATGAATCTATAGAAAGTTATGAGGAAGATGTAGCAAAATCAGTAAGTCATTGTTACTCTATTGACTTTAGGCAATAGATATGCTAATTCATTCTGCTGTAAAGTTGTAAAGTGCATTTGTCACTAGATTTTTAGTGGCCTTTCAGGACTGGGATATATTATTCTGAATACCTGTAGCTTAGCAATCTGTCCTCATTTAATGGCTCTCAAGTACTGAGGGTTCTGTTTGGACAATTCTGAAAAGGCAAAGAAAACTTCCAAGCCTTCTTGGCTCCATTAGTAGCTGAAGAATCTGTGGCATAGATGAAAATACATAGATATTAATTTCAGATGTAAGCAATGTATAGAGTGTATACCATCTGATCCATTTGTTCACAATACTGAGCTTGCTGTTCCAACAAAAACTTTACCAGTCCTTAGATGGAACTGGCTACTGTTTGAGTGTAAACAACTGCATTCTGCAGAAGAGCATTTAGGAAGAAGAGCAGAGTTTTTGTTTAAAAGAATACATTCCTCTAAAGTGGCAAATGAGGCCAGACTAAACTATATTGTAACCTTTAATTTTTCTGAACTATTAATGTCAATATTAAGACAAAAATAATGAATTAGGATGATTCTTGAAATAACTGTATAAAACTGGTATAGTACTTATGACCACAAATATTTGAAGACAAAACTCCCAACCAAACAACTCTTCCCACCCTTCCTTGGGAAGATGGAGCCAAGGTTGAGAATATGTATCAGGAATTTAAGGGTAAGAGTTGCAATTATCCCAAAAACAGGCATTACAAACCCAGTTAAGGTTAAATTTAAAGAGATCCAAACATGTTAAAGCAGGGATCGGCAATCTTTGGCACACGGCCCACCAAAGTAAGCCCCTTGGCGGGCCGAGCTGGTTTGTTTACCTACTGCATCCTCAGGTTCGGCCGATCACAGGTCCCACTGGCTGCGGTTCGCCGCTCCAGATCAATGGGGGGTGCGGGAAGTGGCGGCCAGCACATCCCTCATCCCACACCACTTCCCGCAGCCCCCATTGATCTGGAGCGGCGAACTGCGGCCAGTGGGAGCCGTGATCTGCTGAACCTGAGGACGCAGCAGGTAAACAAACCAGCCCGGCCCACCAGGGGGCTTACCCTGACAGGACGCATGCCAAAGGTTAACACAGGGATCGGCAAAGTATTGAAATGCACAGGTAAGGCACTCAAACAGTCTTAGCTCTGCCCTGTAACAATGCTGTGCAACAAGCACAGGTGGAACCCTGGCCTCATTGAAGTAAATGGCTTAACTCTTATTGACTACAGTAGGGGCAAGATTTCACCCCCTGAGGTTGTGCTTAAAGCATCTTTAGTATTTGTGGCACTAGGTTAGATTAAACTCATTTTAAGACACCAGTGGTTTTATCCCCACCCGCTCACATTATTACCACAGTGTAGACACTGAGGGAAAAAATCTAATCTGGGACCACAAACACTAAGATCATGCACTAATAATTGTATATAGTTATTATATTAGTTGGATGGCATAACTGTGTATTTGCGCACCTTAACATGTGTTGATTGCTCTTAAGTTTAACCTTACCTGAGTTTGTAGCTTGTTTTGTCTTTTTATGTTAAATTGTTTATATACACTCACTTTTAATTCCACTTTTTATCTGGGTAGATTTACCTTACACTTGTCAACACTGAATTTCAGCTGTCATCATGCTGCTTCTTCACTTACCTTTGTTGGGTCCTTAATTTGACTAGCCTAAGTCATTTTATATCACCTGTGGTTTTCATACTTCATTCTTTATCCCCTTCTTAGGTTTATTTATAAACACATTAAACAAGAGCAGGCCTATTACTGAAATTGTTGCACATACTGTTAAATCTATGTTGAAGATAATCTATTCATTTTTCTGCCTCTTACCTGGTTTGTAATCCATGACAGTTACTCTGCTCCTTATGACATGACTACTTAGTTTCTCTAATAGACTTTTGTGAGGAACTTTGTCAAAAGGTTGTTTTTTTGAAAATTCAAAAAGATGATAATTTTATTCTCTTATCTGCCTTTTCACTGACAGTCAAAGAACTCTATTGGATTAGAGAGACAATTACACAAACTTTATGCTTTATTTTAAAGTGTATTGCAGTGGTGGTACTCTTCAAGCATGGGAAGTAGCTCATGTCCAAATAGTAAACCCTGAGACATTCTAAGGCTACACTGCACTTTCATCATTAAAAACTTTTGTCACTCAGGAGTGTGAAGAAACACCCCCCTCCCCGAACGACAAAAGTTTTAATGATGAAAAGTGCCAGTATGGACAGTGCTTCGTCAGCAGGAGCTGCTGTCCCATCGACAAAGCTACCATCCCTCATCCCTCAGTGGTGGGACCCAACATGCACTCAGTATTCCAGATGTACTGTTCTGCAAGTGAACTGAAATTTCAGAAGCGAGAAGGCATAGGGCTACATGGCCCAAGTACTTTTAACTGGGGCCACTCACTTAAATTCAACTTTGCTGAAATCTGAGTAGTGCTGTGACCCCATGTGCTAGGTTACAATGCTGCTCACTCAAATTTGACTTGGTGATCCCCTGTCATGACCCCCCAGACATTACCTCAGTGACAATTACAATCCTTTGCTCTGGGACCACATCCCATGCAGCCCCAGCACTCTTTTCTATCCTTTCCTCAGGCTGAAGGCCCTTGCAGCCCACCAGGAGCTCTCTCTAGGTTCCCTGGTCCCTGCTTGCAGCACTGAATTGTCCTCACTGCTGGAGCTTCTTCCTTCTGCTAGGAGTCTGGTCTTCTCCCCTTAAGATCCAGTCAGTTACTAAACTCTGCTCTGCCCTGCAGCCCTTCTTATATGAGCCTGCCGGGCCATGATTGGCTACTCCTCTCAGCTCCTTTCTAATTGGCTGCCTCCGGCTTAGCCTCCCTAGGGCTGCTTTTAACCCCTTTTCTGCCAGTGAGGGGCAGCCGCCCCATCACACATGGTAAGAAGATCTTCAAAGAGACAGTCTATTTGGGAATTTCCAGTGTGATGAGAGGCAATTATAGTAACTTTGTTTTCCTTTTTTCACCCGAGTGGTTAATCAAAGTTCCGGGCCCTGGAGATGTTCCAAGTGGGAGTAGAAATTGAGGATGGAGTCTGAGTTTGGATTTTTTCTTTTGATGTTGTCTTGCTTATTTACATGCAATGCACAAAGTCCTGTTTCTCTGACTGCAGGAGTGACCAAAACCAAAAGGAGCTCATTTGTAGCTTACAGGCAAGTGTTGGTCTGCCAGCACTCCTGACCCAGTCTAGGCTTTCCCAGGGTCACACTCTGCTTACAGGCTGCTGCTTTGCTTTCTTGCACTGGTCCTGATTTTCTGTTTCTGGTCTGCCCTTCCCCTGCTGACTTTGTCCAAAACAGAGAGAGAGAGAGACAGAGACAGACAGACAGATAGACAATGCAATGCTCAGTGGAACCCTCTGCCCATGTGGTGCTAGTTTCTGGGCAGATTCCATTATGGCTGTTTTAGGGCTGGCCCTTTAACTGTCACTTACAGCTATCTTAAATGAAGGGCAGTTCACACATTATTTTTAATAAGGTTTCAGCTCAACCCATCACAAGGTTTAACCCACATCATAACTACACTATCCCCACACCTCAGATTCTAATCACAGTCCCAATCAGGTTTAAATGGTAACACCCAGTACTTAAATCCATTTTTTCATGTCTGAATATTAGTGACATGATAGCAGAATTTTTGGAAGCCTTCACAAACCACTGTACTTTCAAGCACTCAGCAACTGACCTTCCAGTGATCTGTCAGAAGTCAACCATTAATCTCCTTGTTGTTGTTCATCCCTACTATGATGACCCTCCACCATTCTTCTCAAGGTTATTTCTTTCTCTACCTAATGTCACCAAAGTACATAAGTTTGCATCTGTTGATTTCTGACATCAAGGTCTGCTTCTCTTCAATAACATTTTTAACATAAGTATTTATCTTTTTTCCCATCCAGATGATATGCAAGAGTTGTTGCCAGCACCATACCTCAAAAGCTTCTATTTTCTTGAGGCCTTGGCTACACTGGCGCTTTACAACGCTGCAACTTTCTCGCTCAGGGATGTGAAAAAACACCCCTGAGCGCAGCAAGTTACAGCGCTGCAAAGCGCCAGTGTAAACACTGCTCCAGCGCTGAGAGCCTGGCTCCCAGCGCTGTAAGCTAATCCCCACGGGGAGGTGGAGTACCTGCAGTGCTGGGAGAGCTCTCTCCCAGCGCTGCTGCTGCGACCACACTCGCACTTCAAAGCACTGCCACGGGAGCGCTGTAAGTGTAGCCATAGTAACATTAACTTCCCATGATTCACATGCATATATTGCTCTGGAAAATATAGACTTTTCAGCAGTCATAACTTTGAAAGAATGAGGGAGACAATATAAAGAACTGAGCAGACAGATTCAAAGGCAGATTAGGGAAGATACGAGCAAATATATAAGGGCAAAATACATGGAATGAGAGTTATAAAGAGAATAATATACAAAAAATGGTGCCCAATAATCCATCCCAAACAGAAAGAAAAGGAATATTGTAATAAATTACAACTGATACAAGCTTGAGTATTTTACATACTTACATATTTTCAGCACATTTATGTTAGGAAGGTTTCAAATCACTAACACCCTGGGGGTCCATGAGGGTACTCCCGGGGGGTCTGTGAGTAGGGTTGCCAACTCTCCAGAATTGTCCTGGAGTCTCCACGAATTAAAGATTACTCTTTAATTACAGATAATGTCATGTGACAAAACCTCCAGAAATTCATCCAAGAAAAGTTAGCACCTCTCTCTGTGAGTCATGTCCAGGGCTGCTGGCCCTGCTGATCAACTCCTCCCCCTTCCTCCCAGCGCTTCCTGCACATCATGGAACAGCTGTTCAGTGGCATGCAGGAGGTGCTGGGAGGGAAGCGGAGGAGTGGTGACAGGGTGTGCTCAGGAAAGGGGTGGAAAGAGGTGGGGCTGTGTGGAGTTGAGCACCCCAGGGGAAAATTAGAAGCTGGTTTGGGGGTCGGCGAAAAATTTTAAATCAAAATGGGGGTCCTCAGGTTGCTAAAGTTTGAGAACCACTGCCTTGGATGGTTTTTATGGATAACTTTGGGTTTAGTTGTGGGACCAAACTGTATCCTGTACATCACTTCATTGATTTGGGTCAGAATAGTATAGGGGCTATCCCAAGATTTATTTAGTTTAGGGCTCCTACTCTTCTTTTTTCTAGGATTGTGGACCAGGTCCCCTCTTTTAAAAATTTCCCCATATGGCCTTACATAGAATCATAGACTCATAGGACTGGAAGGGACTTCAAGAGGTCATCTAGACCAAGTATTATCTAGACCATCGCTTACAGGTGTTTATTTAACCTGCTCTTAAAAATATCCAGTGATGGAGATGTCACAACCTCCCTAGTCAATTTATTCCAGTGCTTAACCACCCTGACAGTTAGGAAGTTTTTCCTAATGTCCAACCTAAACCTCCCTTGCTGCAGTTTAAGCCCATTTCTTCTTGTCTTATCCTCGGAAGTTAAGAAGAACAATTTTTCTCCGTCCTCCTTGTAACAACCTTTTATGTACTTGAAAACTGTTATTATGTCCCATCCCGTGTCCCCCTCCACCCCCCGTCTTCTCTTTTCCAGACTAAACAAACCAATGTTTTCAAACTTACTTCATAGGTCATGTTTTCTAAACCTTCAATCATTTTTGCTGCTCTTCTCTGGACTTTTGCCAATTTGTCCACATCTTTCCTGAAATGTAGCACCCAGAACTAAACACAATACTCCAGTTGGGGCCTAGTAGCACAGAGTAGAGTGGAAGAATTACTTCTGGTGTCTTGCTTACAACACTCCTGCTAATACATCCCAGAATGTTTGCTTTTTTTTCAACAGTGTTATACTGTTGACTCATATTTAGCTTGTGGTCCACTATAACCCCCAGATCACTTTCCTCAGTACTTTTTCCTAGGCAGTCATTTCCCATTTTGTATGTGTGCAACTGATTGTTCCTTCCTAAGTGGTGTACTTTGCATTTGTCCTTATTGAATTTCATCCTATTTACTTCAGACCATTTCTCCAGTTTGTCCAGATCATTTTGAATTTTAATCCTATCCCCTAAAGCACATGCAACCACTCCCAACTTGGTATCATCCGCAAACTTTATAAGTGTACTCTCTATGCCATTATCTAAATCATTGATACAGCCTTTACATTTTATCAGAGGCTATCCTCAAATTTTCCCTAGCAAAGGTGTGAACTTCTTCAGTTTGGGATTGTGGGGCTTCTGCATATTACAAATGGTTCAAATCTTTTTGTTTTTCCTCAGAAACTCCATACAAGAGGTTGGCTGGAGTCCTTAGCTCATGACCAAATATGAGGTGAGCTGAGGTACACTTTGTACTCTCATTGACTGCTGTTCTATAAGCCATCAAAAGGAATGAGATATGTTGGTTCCCAGTCCCTTTGTACTGTTCTACAAAGGGAGTCAGCTGAACCCTCAAAGTCCTATTAAACCTTTCCACCATTCCATCAGACTGTGAGTGTGCAAGGGTGGTGTGTGTTTTGTGGATCCCTGGAATCTCACAAATTTGTTCAAATGCTTGAGGATTCAGTTTCTTCCTTGATCTTTGTGTGAACTCACTTTGGATCCCAAATGTGGTGAATGATCACAGTTAAGTCACTAGGACGTCTGCTACTATCACAGCCTCTGGATTTCTTATTGGATAGTCTTAGGCCATTTTGTAAAATAGCCCCATAGCACCCAGCAAATATGGATTGCCAGCCTGTATCTCAGGCAGTCCAAGAACATCAAGAGAAATGTGCTCCATTGGTAGTTCCATAAGATATTGCTGCAAAAGGGCTCTCACAGTATTAGGGGGACCATTCTTTACAAACAGTGGTTCTCAAAGCCGGTCCTCTGCTTGTTCAGGGTAAGCCCCCTTGCGGGCCGGGTTGCTTTGTTTACCTACCGTGTCCCCAGGTTCAGCCGATTGCAGCTCCTATTGGCCGCAGTTTACCGCTTCAGGCCAATGGGGGCTGCGGGAAGTGGCAGTCAGCACATCCCTCAGCCTGTGCCACTTCTTACAGCCCCCTGAACAAGTGGTGGACTGGCTTTGAGAATCACTGCTTTACAATGCAAACTTCATATGTCCTGCACCAATTGCCTGCATCCTATCTCTATTTTATCCACTAGAAATTGTTCCTTAGCTTGGCTGAGGTTTCTGCAATCCCAGAATCTCTAGTAGTTTTAATATCATGACAACCTCAGAACCACGTTTTCAGTATATTTTGTTATAATTAGCTGATAGCTTTACCCATCACCTGCTGGTTTCTCCCCTCTTCTGTACAATATTTCAACTTTACAAGTTTTCCCAATGTGACCTGAAGGCTTTTACTGTGATATTGTGAGTGGACACTACATTCAAGTTGGTTGTGTTTGCATTTGATTTTTCAATCAAATACTATCCTGATGTCATGATCAGTTCTGGGAAGTCATTAGTTGCTCTGGAATCCACTCTTTCAACCCTACCCCCATTGCTCCAGTGGATGACACAGGAACATAAGCAGTTTTGTGAATAATTATTAGTGGAAGAGAGGCACTCTCATTCCCACGAGCAACTAATCCCTTGCTCTCCTACTTAGGGCAGTGTTTGCAAATAGCATCCCCAAAAGGCCATTTGGACAAGGCGCCAGCAATACCATGCTTTTGGACAGGCCTAGATGGGACTGTGAAATCATAGCACTGCAGTTTCTCCAGCAATGTGGAAAGCTGTCATCCCTCATGATTCCTCAATCTAAAGAGCCATTGCAGGGAAGCATGGCCTGTCCTGACTATAAATTCCCTTCCAAACAAATAGAGATGAAAATGTTCCATATATGTAACCACTGCTTTTTGTGTGGTGCAATTATTTGTCTCAGGAGAACTTAGACTTTTGCTGCTGTAAGCAACCACCCTCTCAAGTCCCTTGTGTTCTTGCATCTAGACTGCTCCCAAACTGTAGACAGTAGCATCTGTGTCCAATATGAAAAGGGTTTTGAAACATGGATAGACCAAGACAGAAGTAGTCATAAGAACCTTTTTCAGCTTTGAAAATTCTACATCATAAGAGTATTAGAATGGCCATAATGGGTCAGACCAAAGGTCCATCTAGACCAGTATCCTGTTTTCCAACAGTGGGCAATGCCAGGTGCCCCAGAGGAAATGAACAGAACAGGTAATCATCAAGTGATCCATTCACTGTTGCCCATTCCCAACTTCTGGCAAACAGAGGCAAGGGACACCATCCCTGCCCAACCTGGTTAAAAGCCATTGATGGACCTATCCTCCATGAATTTATCTAGCTCTTTTTTGAACGCTGTTATAGTCTTGCCCTTCACAACATCCTCTTGCAAGGAGTTCCAAAAGTTGACTGCACGTTGGATGAAAAAATGCTTTCTTTTGTTTGTTTTAAACGTGTTGCCTATTAATTTCATTTGGTGGCTCTAGTTCTTGTGTTTTGAGAAGGAGTAAATAACACTTCCTTATTTTCTTTCTCCACACCAGTCATGATTTTATGGACTGCTATCATATCCAACCTTAGTCGTCTCTTTTCCAAACTGAAAAGTCCCAATCTTATTAATCTCTCCTCATATGGCAGCCATTCCATACCTCTAATAATTTTTGTTGTCTTTTTCTGAACCTTTTCCAGGTCCAATATATCTTTTTTGAGATGGGGCAACCACATTTACACACAGTATTCAAGATATGGGCATACCATGGATTTATATAAAGGCAATATGATATTTCTTGTCTTATTGTCTATCCCTTTCTTTATGATTCCCCGCATTCTGCTAGCTTTTTTGACTGTCGCTGCACATTGAGTGGATGTTTTCAGAGAACTATCCACAATGACTCCAAGATCTCTCTCTTGAGTAAGTAACAGCTAATTTAGACCCCCATCATTTTATACGTATAGTTGGGATTATGTTTTCCAATGTGCATTACTTTGCATTTATCAACATTGAATTTGATCTGCCATTTTATTGCCCAGTCACCCAGTTTTGTGAGATCCTTTTGTAGCTCTTTGCAGTCTGCTTGGGACGTAACTATCTTGTTTTGTATTATCTGCAAATTTTGCCACCTCACTGTTTACCCCTTTTTCCAGATCATTTACCACACTCTGCTGATCACTAGAAATGGCTTCCCTTTCTCTCTTCATCTCTGTGGTGGTTTTGCAGTATCGGCAAATCCACCATATGAACCTTCTGTACTAGGAGCAGAGCCCTATAAAACTCTGGACAGCTGTGAGTGGTTAGGTAGTTAGCCAGCTCTGTATAGCCGAATGTAAATTACCTCTTTTTGAAATAACTCACATTTCTTTGGGTTCACTTTCAAATTGGCAGCCTTCAGCTCATCACAGACCATTAGTAAATGTTTTCCTACCTGCTCAAATGTTTTAACATGAACCAG
Source organism: Gopherus flavomarginatus (assembly GCF_025201925.1). Taxonomy (NCBI): domain Eukaryota; kingdom Metazoa; phylum Chordata; order Testudines; family Testudinidae; genus Gopherus; species Gopherus flavomarginatus. The sequence goes on along the minus strand of NC_066617.1, from coordinate 196,860,404 downwards.
GATATCGTCGTGATATAACAGATAGGCTGAGAAGTGCATGTTATGTATTATTCTCTTCATTAGCCTCTTAAATGTAGTTGGTACATTGCACAAGCCAAAAGCCATCACTTTAAATTGCCACAGGTCTTGCTCTGCTGCGAAAGCAGTTTTTTCCCTGTCTCTTATTAAGCAGAAGGCAAAAGGAAAGTGATGGAAAGGATAAGGACATATGGGAGAAGGGGAGTGTCTCACATCTCAGGTGATGTTTTGGATTTAGCCAGAGTTGAGGTGAAGGTGGTGGTCATCTGGGTCTCTCTCTTTGGCCCAGCTTGGTCAGGACATCTCTCAGGATCAGCAGCCAATTGGTCCTATTTTTTAACATTTCTGTGACATTCAACAGACTTTATGCTCTGCCAAGCATTCTATTACACAGGTATTCAAAGTACCTGTCTAATTTCCTCAAAACTTTCATTGTTTCAAAAATGCCTTATTGGGCTGCATGGCCTGCAACTTATACATCTCTTTTTGCTCCTCCAGCCCATTCTTGAGTGCTCCTTTAGCACCTCAGTTGCTTAGTGGCCCCACTGATTGTTTTGCAGGGTTCCTGCTTCTGATATACTTAAAAGAATATTTTTTGTTGTTAGTTGTTGAGTCTTTTGCTAGGAGCTCTTCAAATTCTCTTTTAGCCTGCCAGAGCCTATACTCTATTCTATTTTCCTCAGTAAGATCTGTCTTCCAATTTTTAAAGAGTGTCTTTTTGTCTTTAACCACCACTTTTATTTTGTTGTTTACAGGGCCAGCTTTAGGTTTTTCGTCACCCAAAGCAAAAAACAACAACAAACAAACAAAACCTCTGAAAGTGCAACTGTCGAAAAAAAGTGTCTGGAATGCCACCACTGAAATGGTGCCACCCCAAGCATGTGATTGGTTTGCTGGTGCCTAGAGCCAATCTTGGTTGTTCAGCCATGGTGTCATTTTTTGGTCTTACAAGTTTTTTAATGGGCCATATGTGACATTTGAGCCCTATTAGGTGTTTTCAAAAAGTTTCCATGAAGCCTACAGGCATTTCACTCTTTTATATTCTGTTTATCTAGCTTCTTGTTTGTGTAGTTCCCCAGTTCTGCATACCAAAACTGCTGAGTTTCTCACAGCTCTGGAGGAAAAATTTAGCTCAGTTTTATTTGATTTGTCCATCTTTCATCCAGCATGCGTTGGAAATGATCAAACGGTTTAAATTTGGAATTAAAATGATTACTAACCCTACTCAAAATCATCCTCTTTTCCAACACTTCAAATGGCATTTAACTAATTGGACCAGACTATAAAGAAGATTAGGGACCAAATTCATCCTTGCTGTGTCTCCAAACAGTTCAAGAACATTAGTCCAGAAATTAATTTTAGGAAATTATAGTTTGCTCATGAAAAATATATTAAAAATAAATAAATTCCTCATTGATAAAAAAATTCATTGGTACTTACACTGTATAGTGACATATTCAATGCTGGTAGTTAAAAGTTTTCTTAGCTGACCTTAGTATGCCCTTTGAGTGATAGGTGATATTTTTGGTTTAAATTAAATGTAATGCCGTGGACAGACCCAATCATTGTTGGCTGGGATCAGACCTGGGACTTTGGAGCTTAATGCATAAACCTTTATTGCATGAGCTAAAAGATGCATATATTTTAGCCAAGGCTGTAGCAGGCTCATCAATCTCAAGCTGGTCTAGGTACCACTAGAGGAGGACAGAGTTCCACACGAAGCAGGCATGGATTACATAAGGTTGCATAAAACTATGGAGTCTTCTGTAAATAGCTGCAAACAAATGGAGTTCCATCCTGTTCTGAAAAGGGGATAAACACACTGGATGTAGATAGATCCCCATGTTTATAAAGTAAGATACAATGAAAAACTTATCCTACAACTATGGCTCCTGAAGTTCTTGTCCTGTGGGGCTGGCCCAGGCTCCCCAGTCCTGTCAATGCAACCTGGCACATGGGTCACAGTGCTACTCAGGTTTGGCCTATCTGCCCCTCCGGCATCATGGAGAGGTGGCCAGGCCAAATCTGAGCAGCACTGTGACCCATTTGCCAGGTCGCAATGCCTGGATTGGAGAGCTAGATCCAGCTCCATGGGACAGGTGTGACCACTGCAACCCCCTTCCCAGGAGTCTCCCACCACCCAGGGCAGGACACCATCCTGCCAGGGCCTCCTATGAGAAATTGGAATAAAATTAAATTCCCCCCAAATAAAATGGGAAATCATAAACATAAATAAGTAAAGCTGGGCCTCTAAATACAGGTATTAGTCACAGAGTGGTGTGGCCTGGCCTGGTGTGACCTGGAGCTAGTCAGTCTTGTTCAATCAGTCCTGCCTGTGCCATATTTAAGTGCCTCCTAGCGTAAGAGGTCTGGACTAATTGGCATGAGGTGATCGGGGGGCGGCTCTATGTTTTTTGCTGCCCCAAGCACAGCAGTCAGGCAGCCTTCGACGGCTTTTCTGCAGGAGGTCCGCCGGTCCCGCGGATTCAGCGATGGTTCTGTGGGTGATCTGCTGGTCCTGCGCCTTTGGCGTACCTGCTGCCGAAGCTGCGGGACCAGAGGACCTCCCACAGAAATGCTGCTGAAAGCCGCCTGCTGCCCTCACAGCGACTAGCACGCTGTCCCCAGTGGCTTGCTGCCCCAGGCACGTGTTTGCTGCACTGGGGTCTGGAGCCGCCCCTGGAGGTGATGGCCTGATAAACACGTGGGCCTTATAAAGGGCTGCAGAAACCCAGTTTGCAGAAGGAACTACAGAGTGCTAGTTATTCTCCTGGGGAAGGCCCTGAGGTGGGATCTGGAAAAACAGCAAGGAACTAGCTTGGGAGTTAGGGCTCTACCCTATAGTCACCGGGCTTGGAGGCTGGAGTGGAGTGGAGCCCAGGCCATTTAGAAGATTCTTATGTGTGTCGGGGAATTCTCTCAGGATTTTCCTTAATCTGGAATGGGATTGAACTATGAGAGTGACCTACCTGGAGGGCTGAGCCATGTGAATCCCTGAGAGAGATAGAAAACTGGAGTAAAGGGGAACTCAGGCAGGGAGTACTTCCAGTACTATTCTTGTGCAACCGGGGGTGCTATAGGGCAATTATCTTTATAACAGCACCTCTTTTCTGAGGTGTTCCCATAATATAGCTTAAACAACCACAGTGCACAAACCTCAGCCTAAACTTTGTCTCTCCAAAACTGTCTTTGCTCATGGTTTCCCTGTAGGCCTCTTTAATTAGATTGTCAGGTCTCTGTCTCATAGGGTGCATATATACTGTAAGATTTTGTACCCACTTCCTAGACATGGTGTTGGCTATATTAATGTTAGAACACCAGTGTATATGAGTTCAGGTGTTTCATCACCATTTCATGAATAGAGTGGCAAAAATGCCAAAGCCCTGTCCACACTAGATTTGTGAATCATGGGGGCAGGGAGGGAGAAGTTTTGCACCATTCTAGTGTTAGGAAGGCTAAAGAGACACTTCAACAACTAATGCTGGAGCTAATTAGACAGGCCTGTTCTAACTCAGAGTAAGTCAGCAAAAAATACCTCTGGAGCTGTATGCCTGGTCCAAACATGGGACAACAGTGAATTAACTGAAGAGCGCTGTGCTCTAATGCAGGATCTTAGGAATCAGCCACCCTGTTCCAAGATATATGGCCTGTATTTGCTGTGGATGCATCAGACTGGTTTCTTTGCTTCTCTGTATCTTAGCTGATGATATTAATTTATTTGTTAACCATTGATTCTGACTGCAAGTTTCAAAGGTTACACTGATTGCTATAGAGCAGGGGTAGGCAACCTATGGCACACGTGCCAAAGGCAGCACGCAAGCTGATTTTCAGTGGCACTCACACGCCCAGGGTCCTGGCCACTGGTCTGGGGTGCTCTGCATTTTAATTTAATTTTAAATGAAGCTTCTTAAACATTTTAAAAACCTTATTTATTTTACCTACAACAATGGTTTAGTTATATATCATCGACTTTTAGAAAGAGACCTTCTAAAAATGTTAAAATGTATTACTGGCACGCAAAACCTTAAATCAGAGTGAATAAATAAAGATTCGGCACACCACTTCTGAAAAGTTTCTGACCCCTGCTATAGAGATTAAGGGTCAAAGCCTGATTCTGTTCAGGTCAGTGAGAATATATCTTCCCATCATCCAATTGTGTTGCTTTGTGAATGTAAATAATTGATTTTTCATATATCCAAATTCAGATCTGATATTCACATGAGATAACCCACAAACAGTTTGAAATTTTAATTTGCAGGCTACAGGGCCGTCCTTAGGATTTATGGTGCCCTAGGCGGAATTGTTAAGCTGTGCCCCTATGCCTGTCTTGCTCTTAGCAACACAAACATAAGCTTACATTATTGGAAAACTTGCCACATGCATGTTATTAAAACCAGTTTAACTTAATTAAGCACACTGTAATGCTGATGGACTAGCACTAAAGAGGTATCACTATAAAAAAAATTCTGATTTGACAGAATGATGCAAACAATATAATTTTTTTAATTTGTCAACATTTTATTGGAAATTTATATGAAGAGGTATTGAAACACGGTTTTGTTTTTAATTAAAAGCAATCTTTCTTACTTTTATAGCTGCAAAATCAGTAATAATATCATTGTATGACAAAGACAAAATGATGTCTTGTTTAATTGCAAGAATAGCAAGACCAATCAAGTGTTCCTGACTCCTTGTAGAGCGGAGATAGTTTTTAATGAGCTATAGTTTTGAGAAACTCCATTCTTCTGATGATACTGTTATAGGAATTGTCAGCAGAATACGAGTGGCAATGTACACATTAGGATATATGTCAACAAGTTTGCTGGTATGAGTAAACTGTACAATGTCCATCACCGATTTTGCATGTGGCACTATTGATGACAGTGTACTCAATTCTTCATACAGTTCATGTCCATTTAAATCAAAATGATTGCCGTGCTTCAGGAGGCTCTCTAGGTCAAGGGTCCCCAAAGCGGTGCTTGAGGGTGCCATGGTGCCCGCAAGGGCCTCTCAGTGCACCCGCGTGCTGACCGGCGGACTACCATCCGCCGAAATGCCGCAAAAATTTGGTGGCATTTCGGCAGCAATGCCTCTGGATGACGCCGCTTGCCGCCAACAAATAGCGTCATCCAGAGGTGTCGCCATTGAAATGCCGCTGAATTTTGGCGGCATTTTGGCGGATGCTCATCCACTGCCATGGTCCTTCATCTGGCGCTCGCCAGATGAAAAAGGTTGGGGACCACTGCTCTAGGTTCTTGCACTTTGTCATTAGTTGCTCTTGTTCTCCTATTTCATTGAATTTAGTCCTGCTCAGCCCGCTGCCAGCTGAGTGAATGGAACCACAGGCTGACAGCGGGTTGAGTGGCTCAGCCAGGGTCTCAGCCGCCGGCCTGCTCAGCCCGCTGCCAGCCTGGGGTTCCCTCGGCCAGCAGTGGGTGCTGAGTGGGGGCTGGTGGCCGGGACCCCGGGTGGCAATGGGACAGCAGCTGGAACCCCAGAGCAGCAGCTGGCTGAGCTGCTCAGCCCACCACTGCATGCCATCAAAAATCAGCTCGCGTGCCACCTTTGGCACATGTGCCGTAGGTTGCCGACCCCTACTCTATACTTTAGTAAGGAGATGAGCATATTACAGTTGTTGGAGGGCTCTATTTAGCAGTAACAAGGCTATAGGAAAGTCAGTCAACATTTTTTGTTTCTCTGATGAAAACTGGCCCACTCCCTTCCCCATACCAAACTTGTCACAAATAATTGTCAACAATTTAATTTTCTGTTTCTGGCTAAGATATTGATTTTTTTAAAAAAAATATTGAAATTGAATTCAGGATTGTTAGCAAGCATTTTTGGCGAACAAATTTGTTAAATGACAATCTAAATGGCAATGCAGTACTGCTTTCATGCTTGGCTCACCCCCCAGCCTCCTGGTCCAACAGCTGCAGTAAAGGAGGAGATAGATGGAAAACTGCAGGACCCCAAAATCCACCTCTTGGGTGCAGAGTGGCAACAGCAGCAGCAAACCCTCAAGTCTGATCACATGCCAATGGGCACCACTGCCAGCCCAACAGACCATGGTGAAGTTAGCACAGTATCTGATCTCAGGGAAGGGGCACCCATGGAGTCACAGCAGCTCATCCTGCCTGTGCAGCTCCCCGCAGATGGGATGGATAGCTGCCAGCCTGGGGGAGAGATGTGCTCCCCAGCTAGGGTGACCAGATCCAGATGTCCTGATTTATAGGACCAGTCCTGATATTTAGGGCTTTGTCTTATATAGGTACCAATTACCCCCTTCTAGGCTGACCAGACAGCAAGTGTGAAAAATCAGGGTGGAAGTGGGAGGGAATAGGAACCTATATAAGAAAAAGATCCAAAAATCGGGACTGTCCCTATAAAATAGGGACATCTGGTCACCCTACAGGTGAGTTCCTTCCCCTACCCCTTCCCAGAGACCCCAGCAGCCTCCCTCAGACTGTGTTGCATTCATCTCTCTCTAGGACCCAGCTGCCCTGCTCTTACATGCTCCACTGCTTCCCATCTGTTGGGACTCCCAGCAGAGCAGTGCCCCCAGACTTAGTGGTGCCCTAGGTGGCTGCCTCTTCTGCCTATGGCTAAGGACGGCCCTGGCAGGCTACCAAGGTTGACTTTTCAGGTGCCAGACTGTTCTCAGTGGACTCTGTCCTGCTTAGGTGAAAGAACATAGCTCATGGCCTGTGCATGAGCATATGACCAAATGTAATGACAAAGCTTGGTTTATATGAGCACAAGGAGTTTTCAAGGCTAGTGCTGTTGACAGTGCTCATTTCTCCACAGGGCGGAGGGGCCCTGTCCTTGCTCCCTGTGGCCGTGACAGAGGAGTTGGTCCCTCCTGGATGGCAGGGTGACACCACTCTTGGTAGAGCAGTTGTATTCCACAATGTTTGCTGGAGCTCCCCCTGGGGTGGTGTAGTTCTGCTCCTACAGAGCTGTGACTAAATGCTACAGCTCAGTCAGTGCATATGAGTATGCACAACTGTGTAATAGTTGTGTCAATAACAAACTTTGTCTCCTATAAAGGCAACAATATTAATTTAACTGAGAAACTTCACCTAGCCACTATTGCAATGGGGGTGGGAGGGGAAAGTGTATTTGTGCTGAAGACAGACTTTATAGATATCTTAATTACACTAATTGAAACTGGTACCTTTGAGTGCTGAAGCAGCAGATGTGCACTTGCTAACAATGAAAACACAAAATCTCTGACAAAGAAAATTTAAACCACCATAAACAATTTAAGAGACAGAGACAATAACTTAATGGAAAGAAATACATTTCCCTGAAATGTCACTTCCAATTATATACTGACTCTTTTAGAATGTGAATTTCCCCCCAGACTTCTTCAATTTATAGAACTTTGGCTGACTATTCACAGACTGATAGTCTGCAAGTAGATAGGACAATGGACACTATCTAAGTGGATAGTTCTCATTAATGCTTATGGGAACTACATGGGTTAAACCTTTAAACTGCTGTTCAAAAAGAGGATCTTATTGCTTGCAACACAGAGTACTCGATCCATATGCTGTCCCCAAAAAATAAACACAAAAAGTCATATAATTAAGACTATATATAAACTTTCATTTTAACTGAAAAGCAGCTGGAATGCAAATATCTGATGTAAAGGTGAACTGCTAGGCTTTGAAAAATTGCTTGAGTGATCAAGTTTGCAGCCTTCGATCGTGTGAGTACTCCTAAGGCTTGGTGTACACATAAAATTGCACCAGTTAAACTTAAGCGTAGATAAGCCCGTATACAGTTTAATGTTTGTCTATACATGAAAATTATTCCAGATTAAGGTAGGGTGTGGATTTAAAGCAGAATAACTTCATGGGTGGACACTCTTATTCCAGAAAGAGGCTATATTTACACTACAGTGCCTATGCTGGCATAGATCCCTAATTTCGATGCTGTGTATGCTGGCCCAAAGAGTTCTGCCAGTTTAGGAACACCACATCCCTACATGACATTAGTGATACTGACACTCTCTTCTTAGCATAGCCAGGGCTGCCCAAAGGATTCAGGGGGCCTGGGGCAAAGCGGGGAAGCTGCAGCGCTTGTACTCACTCGACAGCGGTCCGGGTCTTCAGCGGTATTTAGGTGGCGGGGGGTCCTTCAGTCGCTCCGGGTCTTCGGCAGCACTGAAGGGCCCCTCGCCGCCGAAATGCTACCGAAGACCCAGACTGCTTCCGGGCCAGGGCTCGCAGAGCCTCTTCGGGGCACGGGGCAAATTGCCCCACTTGCCCTCCCCATCTGGGCTGCCCTCAGCATAGCTATGTCTACAGTGGGGGTTTTGTTGACATAGCTATGCCACGTTGGGGATATGTGGGTGTGTGATGTATATGTTTGGTTGTTTTCTTAAACCCCGTGTCCGACAGAGCTATGTTGATGTAAGCTTTAAGTGTAGGCCAGGTCTAAGGCCTGGTCTACATTAGGGGAGGTGATCGATCTAAGTTAGGTGATCGATCTACGTACTTAGATCAACTTACCACAGTGTCTTCGGTAGGTCAGCAGCAGATGCTCTCCTGATGACTGTGCCTGTGCCTCTCGCCCCAGTGGAGTACCGGAGTCTACGGGAGAGCACTTGGTGTGCGATTTACTGTGTCTAGACTAGATGCGACAAATCGACCCTCTCTGGATCGATCACTGCCTGCCAATCCGGCGGGTAATGTAGGCAAGCTCTAAGAGTGCCTGTGTCTGGTTTAATTTAATCCACTTTGGTAGTGGACTAAAGTAATTGGGACTAAGGTACTTCCACACTATCTGCCAGATTGGCGGGTAGCGATCTATTGGGGATCGATTTATAGCATCTCATCTAGATGCGATAAATCGATCCCCAACGCCCTGCCATGGACTCCGGAACTCCACCAGGGTGAGAGGCGGAAGCGGAGTCTACGGGGGAGTCATGGCCATCGATTCCATACCGTGAGGACGGGAGGTAAGTCGATCTAAGATACGTCGACTTCAGCTATGCAATTCTTGTAGCTGAAGTTGCATATCTTACATCAACCCGCCCCCCCCACCAGTGTAGACTAGGCCCAAGGCACTCCTGAATAGCTATTCTGGCAAAACTCCATGTGCAGAAAAGACTTTAATAATCCCATTAGCTTTTAATAGAACGACCCAGGTAAGTAAGGGATTCACAACTAGGGTCCAAGTTATTAATGCAGGCCCACTTTCTGAAATGGATTTTGATTGTCGGTACCTCCTTTTGTTTCCTCAGAAACCACGGGAACTGATCCTCCATTGCTTTGCAGTGAGCGTACTCAGAGTCATTCAAATTTGGTGTAAAATACTACCATGGATTACATGGGTGGAGAATTCTCATTTGTGTGAGTACTCCTAAAGCCTGATCTGAACACAAAATTGCTCCAGTTTAGGAGATATAAGGCAGTGGAAAACCAAGCTGCTAGAGGTCAGTTCCTGCTGGAGTGATCTGCCTTTGTCCTATCTCCTCTCTATGAGTGCCTGTGCCTTAAAGATACAGTCAAGCCTGTGGTCTGAGAGAATCATGAGAAATGATTCTCTCTCAGCTCTTTTCTAGTTCTCCTGTCTCCTCTCAGCATGTCCTTTAAAATGGACCTATCCTCCTTTGTGCTGCTTTGTTAATACACCCAGTTTCCTGAAATGCTCACTTAATACACCTTGCAAGGTGTGTTTACAACAGTATGTTGTCTAGGTTAATTAGGAATCTTATGCGTAGGCACAGAGAGAAAGAACTGTTGGAATTAAACACTGAAGTATATTAGAGTATATTATAAACGCTTAGGGTATGTCTACGCTGCAATTAGGTGCTTGCGGCTGGCCTGTGCCAATTGACTCAGGCTTGCGGGGCTAGGGCTCAGGGACTGTTTAATTGCAGTATAGATGTTTGGGGCTGGAGCTGCAGCCCGAGCTCTTGGACCCTCCTCCTTTGCGGGATCCTAGAGCCCGGCATGAACGTCTACACTGCTTTTTAAACAGCTCCTTACCCAAGCCCTGTGAGCCTGAGTCTGTTGGCACAGTCCAGCCACAGGTGTCCAACTGCAGCATAGACATACCCTTAGAGGAACATTTGTGTCTAGTAGTGGAGTCTGTTATGCAAAATGGGTTAAAATAAAAAGTCTGTCTTTGGGTTTTTGGCAATGATCTGAGAGTATGACCAAATACTTGTATTCACAGGCGGTGGTATTTGTGTCAGGTCAGGGCTTATATTTGCTAAATAACCAGATAACGTTTGGAAAGTGTATTGAACATGAAGAGTGCTAAATAAAAGTGGAGTATTAATTCACTTATTTGATTATCTCTGGACCCATCTGCAATTTGCTTGTTCAATTTGTTTTTTACAGAAGCAGTCTGAAAGTGTGTATTTAATCAAAGGCTTTATGTTTAACAAAGATATTGCGGTGAGCTCTGGAGTGGTACACAAAACTATCAAAGGAAAACCAGACATACTGACATGGTAATGATTTTTTTAAAGTTGTTTTTGATATTATATTGGCTGCAATGTATTTAGTTAGAAGGGGCATGGGTATACGCTCTTAAAAATTATATAACAGACTGTTTCATCAGCTGTATAATGTCTCTTCTTCTTTTGCATGGGTTTTAGATTGGAAAACATTTACAGATGCCATTACCAGTAGAATTTAGGTCTTATTGAACTCATAACACAAAAAGCTAGGCTTTAACTTCGACAATCTCATGAAATATGTACCTTTTCAATGTACTGAAAAATAGCTTTTCATTTTCTCCTGTGAAATAAGCATCTTTATGTGTTTACAGTCTTTTTGTTTTTCATTCTCTATAATATGGTCTCTTTGCAACCAAAATGTGCAAGACAATCTTTTCTTAGAAGGTTAAGTTATCAAAGGTATCTCTGGAATATCTTTATAAAACTATCAGCAATGAGGAGTCATGTTTGTCTGGAGAAAAAGTCATAGCCCTCTTATTAAATACAGAGGGACTCAAAGCAAGCTTCTGGAAACCTCTTATTCATGTAGAGTATACTCAGATGCTTAACACTGTCTGCTAACCCCCTATTGCCCATTTCATTTTAAGTGGTTTCCTATTGCATGTGTGAACCCCTTGTGCTTAATAATCTGCCCTACCCTGAATTTAGTTTAGACACCCTGGTTACCTTCTCCAGAAGTGAGAAGGAGCTCTGTGATGCTGAAAAGCTTGTCCCTTCCACCAACAGAATCTGTTCCGCCAAAAGATATTGCTTCACCTACCTTGTCTCTCTCATATCCTGGAACTGACACAACTGCAACAACACTGTAAACAATAATGGAAGCTATTGAATTTTGCCATTTAATAGATATAATCATTCCTATAATAACATTACATCATTGCATCTACACTCAGACACTCTGTAGAAACCTGGTACTTATCCTTAAATCTTTCCCCTTTTGTTACTTAATTCTCCCAATCCAAATTTAACACTGACATATCATAACAACATACTTCAAAATCAAATGATAAATATATTGCAGACTCACTTAATAATTTAGTCTGGTATGCATTTAGCTATTTTTCTCAGCACACTGTAACGCCACTCATTGTAGGTTGGTTGTATTATGCTGGATAGTTGTTAGATTTGGCATGGCTGATGATGCTGGTGCCTGGAAAGATTCTGCTCACATTGAGACATTCTCTCATTTCCGTATTTATCTTGAGGAATTAAGTGGTCATGTTGGTTATATAGGATGTGTTAGGCTTGTCAAGTAAATTCCAATGACTTTTTCCAATTACTTCTGACCTACGGGTCTCTGGTATGCAGTATGAGACTTGCTGACTTCCAATGTTGTTGTCTATTCTCAAGTGATGTACCTGTCCAGCTGTCAGATTAAACAGGTGACTTCTATGTTTCCCCTAGAAACTTCTTGTTCCCCTTGCTGCTTTGATGAAGTCTTTATCTGCTCATCAGCTTCTGTACAAGGGAAGCTAACCCTTCTATTGAATATTTCATGGCTCCAGCAAGGCCAGATATCTCTTTATTAAGGAGAACTTACATGCCAGTAAGCATTTTTCTATTTGATTAGTTTTCTTGGCCTTCTTCTTACTTTGTGGGTATTTTTGGACAGGAGATAATATACTCAGGCTTTCAAGTCTTTGTAAATTCCTGGAATTCTGTGCCTGAGAATTCAGTCTACTGTCAGTAACAAGAACTTCTGGTACTCCACACTTTGGAAACATAGATTTCAATGTGAGAGATTACCATTCTGCTGCTTGCTTGGTAGCTTTGAAATTTTTGTGGATTTAAAGTAGTAATAATGAATAATACCTCTTTTGGTCAAATTCAAATAGGTGCCTGTCTAGCCTTTCCATAGTTTTTCTGTGACTTTATGGCCCTTCATCTATTTTTTGTGAGTGTGATAACTGATACATGTAATCTGAGCACTCCTTCCAGATCTAGTACAAAATATCCTTTTCCTTCGTTTATGTTTTCATTACCAATATATCTTCCATCTGTTATAGTAAACTTTTCCTTCCATGTGTTTGCTAGAACAATCAGTCTCTCTCTTTCAAGTAGACAAGTTCTTAGTCATAACACAGATGGAACACCTGTCTTTTCTATTTGAAGGATTTGTTGCAAAGAAGCCTTCCCGGTTTGCAAAGCCATACACTACCTGATGTTTTCCCACAAATCTGCTTATTTGTAGAACTGCTGGTGCACACAAATTCTGGTTGCTTTGGCTTGCTGATATTCCTTATTAATGATGTTTAGCCACCTTACTTATCTGATCCTGTTTCTATTTCCTGAAGGGGTGACTGAAATGTTTGAAATAGGAGAATGACTATTGAATAAGGCAACCTGGTAGGGATCTTCAAACAATTAATCAATTGGGCTAAAAAATTTTTTTTTGTTGTGCAAGCATTTTTGATAACACCCAGACTGCCAAACACTCAAACAATATTTGTAAGCGTGAATAACATGAAACCCATCTTTAGGGACTGGAGTGCTCAGGGTGCTGTTTTTGTTGTTAGTGACAAAAGGGCAGGGCCGGCTCCAGGCCACAGCTCGCCAAGCGCGTGCTTGGGGCGGCACGCCGCGGGGGGCTCTCTGCCGATTGCCGGGAGGGCGGCAGGCTGCTCCGGTGGACCTCCCACAGGCGTGCCTGCAGAGGGTCCGCTGGTCCCGCGGCTCTGGGGGAGCACCCGCAGGCACGCCTGTGGGAGGTCCACCGGAGCTTCGGGACCACTGGACGCCCCGCAGGGAAGCCTGCGGGAGGTCCACCGGAGCCGCAGGACTGGTGAGCGGCAAAGCACCCCCTGTGGCATGCTGCCATGCTTGGGGCAGCGAAATTGCTAGAGCCGGCCCTGCAAAAGGGAAAACAGAATGTTTGAAGTACAATGTATTCCGTATGTGGATTCATTTTTCACTAACCTCCTAGAACAGAGTTTCTCAAACAGGGGTTGCCACTTGTGTAGGGAAGGCACTTGGCAGGCTGGGACGGTGTGTTTACCTGCCCTGTCCCGCAGGTCCAGCCAATCGTGGCTCCCACTGGCAGTGGATGGCTGCTCTGGGCCAATGGGAGCAGCTGGAAGTGGCGGCCAGTTCGTCCCTTGGCCCATGCTGCTTCCAGCAGCTCCCATTGGCCTGGAGCAGCGATCCGTGGCCAGTGGGAGCCGCAATCGGCCGGACGTGCGGACGTGGCAGGTAAATACACCAGCCTGGCCCGCCAGGGACTTTCCCTACACAAGCGATGATCCCTGTTTGAGAAACCCTGTTCTAGAATGTTCTGGACCTTTGTAGAATCTTTTGGAACCTTCCAGACTTTCTGAGAACTATATTTTCCTAGAACTTCCTAGAATGTTGTCAGTCATGCCCTCCCGGGTATATAGGTCAGTCAGTGAGATATAAGAACAAACTGAAGTGAAGTGAGAGCCCAGCTGCGATATTGTGAAACTTGTTTCATTGTGTCATTGTGAAAGTGTACTTGTGTTTTAAGACTTGAAGAGTGTAAGTAGCAACTAATAAAGGACATATTTAATGAGATGCCAGAGATATCTAATGAGCCCCTGTCTACACAACAGTATAAAGGAAATACTGGTACTTCTTTTGCCATGCATAACACATAATATTTGAGGACAGTTCAATTTCTTGATGTTAGTACAATTCAGTTATTCTTAAAATTAAAAAGTTTCTATAAGTTTAGAGAAAACAATTTTTTTAATTGCTTATATGTGGCCTGAATAAATACTGATTTACACATCCTAGTGTATCTTTTATGACAGGGATAAATCATGCATGCAAATTGTGCATCATAGTTGTGAAAAGGAGTGCAATGCAACAAAAAAGAAGGTATTCAAAAATTTAACAATTGAAGGGGGGGGGAAGGCACCAAATATGCTCCTTGCCTGGGGTGCCATTTGGTCTAGGGCCAGTGTGACAGGTTGGATCAGAAAAACCCCCTTGGGACTGCCAAATGATGTGCCAAAACTACTTCTGCCCCTGCTTTCCTGCCCTGGCAGCTTGGGACTTCAGTGCCCTGCCTGGTTTGAGCCAGACCTGCTAGCCTGCTGCAAACCCAGACCTAGGTCTGAACCGCATCCCCTAACAGCTGTAGGCTTAACTGAAAGCAGCTTAAGAAGTGTTCCTGTCTTCAACACTCAGATGCCAAACTCCCAATGGGGGCCAACCCCCAAATAAAACTGTTTTAACCTGTATAAAGCTTGTACAGGGTAAACTCATAAATTGTTCATCCTCTGTAACACTGATAGAGAGATATGCATGGCTGTTTGCTCCACCCCCCAGAGTATTAATGCATACTCGGAGTTAATTAATAAATAAAAAAGTGATTTTATTCAGTCCAGAAAGTAGAATTTAAGTGGTTCCAACTAGTTCCAACAGACAGAACAAAGTGAATTACTGAGCAAAATAATATAAAACACCCAAGTCTATGCCTAATACTGTAAGAAAACTAAATATAGATAAAACTTCACCATCAGAGGTGTTCCAGTAAGCTTCCTTTTACAGCCTAGTCTCCTAGTCTGGGTCCAGCAATCACTCACACCCCCTATAGTTACTGTCCTTTGTTCCAGTTTCTTTTAGGTATCCTGGGGGGTGGAGAGACTATCTGTTGAGCCAGCTGAAGACCAAATGGAGAGGTCTCCCAGGGGTTTAAATAGATTTTCTCTTGTGGGTGGATACCCCTCCTCTCTTCTATGCAAAGTCCAGCTCCAAGATCTAGTTTTGGAGTCACATGGGCAAGTCACATGTCCACACATGACTCAGAACTTACAGGTAGCAGCCATGGTTCACATGTTGTCTTGAACATCCTCAAGTAGACTTCTTATGTGGATTGGAGCCTTCCAAGAGCCATTACCCATTAAGTGCTTCTTGATTGGGCGCTTAACTGGCACATTCCTTTTTCAAGAAGCTGACTATATGCTTTACTAAGGCTACTTAGAAATCAAGCAAGTACAGAGCCAAAATTCATACCTTGGAACACAAAAATAACGCATACATACAAATAGGATGAATAGATTCAGTAGATCATAACCTTCACAGAGATATGTTATATGGCATATGTAGCATAAAACATATGCCAGTTATGTCATATATACATTCATAAGCATATTTCCATAAAGTATTATAGGGTGCAACATCACATCCGGCCCTGCCCATTACCTTCCCCGCAAAATACTGGCAAACCAAACTCACCACTTCTATGTGTAAAACACTTTTATCCCTCTTGACTCTGATACTAACATTGTCTTCATGGTATGTTTCTGTTGGGTATTTACTGAGATTTGAAAGTCTTGAGGAGTTTCTGGCTGATTATTGTGAATAGTTGCTTTGGCTTAAATGTCTGGGCAAACAGAGTTGTCTTTGTAGCCTGAATTATTTCCTAATATACGAAATCTACCACATTTAAACAAAATCTCTTTTTAACAACTGGCAAGCAAAAACAGGCCCAGACCCCCTACCACAGTGTGTGGTGGGCACCCCTTTCTGGCCACCCACTGGGGCTGCTGTGAGAGGAATCCAGTCATCTGTGCTCTGAATTCCCAGGGGTGTTTTGAGCTCCTGATGCACAATGGAGCCCCGTCATAAACATACAGCTAAGGGTAGCATAAAATCCCTCTTTACCCTGTATGGGGTTAATTCCTCTTTTACCTGTAAAGGGTTAAGAAGCTTAGGTAACCTAGCTGACACCTGACCAAAAGGACCAATGAGGGGACAAGATACTTCCAAATCTGGAGGGGGCCTGAGGAGGAGAGAGAGAGAAACAGGCTTTATCTGTCTGTTCTGTGTGTTTGCCGGACACAGATGAGGAAGCAAGCAATCCAGCTCCTATAAAGTTAGTAAGTATTTAGCAAGGAAATGCGTTAGTTTACTTTTATTTTGGCTTGTGTTTTCCTTTGTGTAAGAGGAAGTTTTATGCCTGGTTTTGTAACCTTAAGGTTTTGCCTGGGGGGAGATCCCCTGTGTTCTTGAGTCTTTTGTTATTCAGTAAAGTACTTACCCGATTTTACAGAGGTAATTCTTTTATCTTTTCTTTAATTAAAATTCTTCTTTTAAAAATCTGATTGATTTTTCGTTGTTTTAAAATCCAAGAGTTTGGGTCTGTGTTCACCTGTACCACTTGGTGAGGATATATTCCCAAGCCTCCCTAGGAAAGGGGGTGTAGGGGCTTGAGGGATTATTCTCAAGCCTGCCCAGGAAAGGGGTGTAGGGGATTGGGGGGATATTTGAGGAAGGTAGGGCTCCAAGTGGCCCTCCCTAAATGTTTGTTTAAATCACTTTGTGGTGGCAGCATTACCTAATCCAAGGTATGAGAGAGAAACTGTGCCTTGGGGAGTTTTTAACCTAAGCTGGTAGAAATAAGCGTAGGGGGTCTTTCATGCGGGTCCCCACGTCTGTATCCTGGAGTTCAGAGTGGGGAAGGAACCTTGACAGGCCCCATTCTTGTTTGGGCCTTACATGCTACTTTAATAAACACGGTGAGCTAGTCTAGCAATTCAAATGACAAAAATTCTTTCAGTATTATTATGCATCAACAGACAGCGAAAATCAGTTTTCTTTTACTATTGACGCACATTATATTATTTAAAGGTGACCTGTGTGGGGGAGGGGAAATGTTTGTGGCCTTTTTTTTTTTTGCTGCTCTATAAATCCTGAAAGACTTCTTGCAAATCTTGTTCCTCTCCGTTTGTGTTTTGTGTCAGAACCATTAAGTCTTGTCTTCCTTCTTTTTGCTGAAGGGAATGCTTTGGAGGACTGAAGGACTGAGGGATGCTTCCTGGGTACTGAAGTGAAATGGAGGGGATGGTGTTGAAAATTTTGCAAAAAATCTTTTCTCACAGGTCTTTGCCAGGAGTTTGAGTTAGATATATGTTAACAAAACACAAACAATCCTCTCCCAAGCCTTAAACTGTCTGACTAAAAATTTCTTCACCTTTCAGTTGGTCAGGATTCACTTCTCCTTGGGCTGCCACCTTGACGTGATAAAGAAGCTTACGTTCACTTAAGACCCTAAGAGTGATGCTGTCTGGAGTTCTGTACTCCTGGTAGGGTCTCCCATGACGGTAAGGTTGAAGGCCAAGTACCAGACAAAGTGCAGCCTAGCCCAGCACAACCCAGTATAAGATCTTAATGGCAGAACAGGAGGATGAAGCAGGATCACCTCTCAATGGCTGCAAAGGCAGATGAAGGCTACAATTGAGGAGAAACCGTTGGTCATCTTGGGCCTCATTGCCACCGGACACAAGTGCCTCTTCCGCCAAGATTTGTGTGACTGCTGGTGCGCTTCAGCTCCCCCACATTAAACTACTCACGCACAGGCTTCTTTCACAGGAAGATTTTTTTCGCCACTCCTACCCATAAAAGTCCTGTGGCTATGGGCAAGTGGCAATGGGGATAGGTGAAGTGATCACCAGGAGTCCCTAGTCATAGACCAACACACACAGACGTTGACCACAAGATAGTCATCATGTGCCCCTGGACTAGGATAGGGGGGCATTTTCAGCAGTGGTCATGCTGAGCCAACCTTTTTAGGAACCCCTCTGGGGAAGGGGCTAGAAAAGGTGCCCCAAACATAGGTTATCTCACCATATCTGACTGGATAACTGTGTCCAAAGGGATCATTCCCAATACAGTAGAAAAACAAAAATGTTTCTTGCAACTTGGATCAAAAAGTGAAAGACTCAAATGCAGAACAGCAGTTGTTGCCCAAGAAGTCTCGAGGTATAACATTGACATCGCTGACATCAGTGAAACAAGACGTGCAGATGAAGGCCACTTGAGGGAAAAGGGCAGTGCTTACACCTTCTTCTGAAAAGGAAAACCGGCAAGTGACAGGCGAATACACGGTGTTGGCTTTGCAATCAAAAACCTTCTAGTCAATCGCCTGATTGAACTCCCCATTGGCATCAACGAGCACCTTATGACTCTCTACATCTAACTGGTTCTGGCACGGGCTGCAGGAACATGCTGGCTGCTGCTTCCCGCAGCTCCCATTGGCCAGGAACAATGAACCATAGCCATTGGGAGCTGCGGGAGGCTGTGCTTGCAGATAGTCAATGTAAAGAAACTGCCTTGCAGCCCGCCAACAGATTACCCTGAAGAGCCGCATGTGGCCAACAGGCCGCAGGTTGCCCACCACTGACTTATACAATGTATATAATATTCAAGCTGTTTCAGGCAGGGCCTATTTGTTCTCTGTTTGTGCAGCACCTAGCACAATGAGAGTCTGGTTCATGACTGGAGCTCCTTGTTATGGTATAAAATAAATTAATAATAATAATGTATATTCTGTAGCATGTACAGACTCTTGCTTCTTGTTGTATCCTTCCTACATTTCTCCTTACTCACTCTTGGAGCAGTGCAGGTATCTGGTATTTTTCAAAGTAGTCTCCCTTTGAAAGTCAGTGGATCTGAGCACTGAACTCCCTTAGGAAACTGTCCCAGCCCAAATGTTTAGAAGAAAATGTATAGGGGTCAGATCCTTTTTAAGCCTGTTTAAGTCAATGAAAAGACTTCCATTAACTGCAGTAGGCTTAGAATCTGACCCCAGGAGCACATTGTCTTGCACAGGGGACTGGAAACTCCACAGGTTCTCTCCCTGATGTATCCTTAACATCTTTTGGCTGGAGGAGGGTGATATGCCCTTGTGGACTGCTTAACCTTCCCCCACTTGCATGCAGACTTGGAAAGGTTAATCATGGGCAACTGAACCTGCAAACCTTTTTTTTGCCAGAGGCCTTTGAACTATTTCCCAGACCACCTTGGCAAAATAGATTTGTTGTTGGAGTCATACTTCCCATCCTCTGACTGCAGGTATTTCCAACATTAAGTGCTCAAAAATCTTGAGTCTGGCTTTGAAATCATGATTTAAAAGATAATAAATCCCAGTGCTCTTTGGTCTGTCTTTTGACTATTGATTTTAGGAGGCAGGCACATGACCCCAATCTCTGCGCATTCACTTCAGATTCAAAATTAAACCATAAATGCATGCACACATATGCAGGCTTCCCCCACTGGCTGCTCAGAGGAGGAGTTTGCTAACCTTTGAATCCCTAAGGTATGGTAGCTGTCATTCTTTTCCTCTTTTTCCTGTATGCCTTCCCTATCTCTTTGCCTGTCTCTCCTCTCCCTGCTCCACCAAGTCCTGTCCTACTCGTATTCCCCCCACTTTCATTTGTTCCATATTTTTCCTCCTCAGTTTCCTACTCCTCCCAGTCTTCTCTGTCCCAAATCCCTTGTATTAGCTACTTTTTTTCTCCTCTGTCCCAAGCAGTCTTCCTCCCTGAATCCGTCTCCCTCCTGCCATACCTGATGTTCTGCTACATGTAACAATTAGTTTCTGTCTGCGCACCAATTTCTCTCTCCCCCACCAAGTTGCCTGAACACAGAACCCATCTTCATTGTGGGCAGCGTGATTTCTGTCCTATTGGAAATAATGAGATGTGGCTATTTTGAGAAAAGGCAAAAGTGGATGAGAAATCAAACAGGTATCAGGAGGTTGTGAGATGGTATAAGAATAAACTCCTAAAGTCTTGACTCACAATAACCCTGGATATGTTGGCCACTCGGTAGACAAGGAACCCAGCTAAATGGATGGTTGCTCTATCCAGTACTGACTTGGTGAGGAATTCCTGTGGGATTAGGGCTGCTGCCAAAGAGTGGAGATTGTTGGCCTTCCTGGCCTTTTCTTTTTTTCAAGAGGACTTCTCCAGGTTCAGGGGAAGGATGCCACAGAGACAGCAATGGCCCTTCTGCATCTCTATCTCTCCTCCCCCTTCCACCCTTCAAGAGCTGCTAGTTTCCATCCTTCTGTCTGTTGAGGGGAAAGTGATGGTTTGGCCTGGATGTATCAATTTTCTTTAGTTATTTCCCTAGACAACATTCTTGAACTTTTTCTAAATTCAATAGCAAAAGTTGTTCTTCTGATCACTCTGACCCTTAGATATAGAGAACAATGTTCATTCTTTCTAGGCCTGATTTGCAATAACTTTAACTCTACGACCCCTTTACATTGCCAGAGTGGTGCAAAGGGATGTTAGTGTAAATGAGTATCAAGCCTACAACCTTGACTGTTTACCTGACAATGGCCATGCAGCCTCAACATTCTTCAGAATAATGGACTGTAAATGATACAATTTAATTACTCAGATGAGAATAAGCATGCCTCTCTCATATGACTTTTTGTGCTCAAAAGCCAAACCACTGCCTGGTCTTTGCTTATTCTTAGCATTACAATATTGGTTAATTACTCCAAGTGTTCTGCTCTCTTTGAATTTGTAGGGATTTTTTCTTATTGATACTATTCATATAGTCAGATTTATTAACTCTCCTTTTTTCTCACTTTTTTATGGCCCACTGGCTGGCATCAAGTTTTTGTAGTATCCTTCAGAGAACATTATATTTCCTCCAACAAAGTTGACTATCAAATACTAAAGATAATAAATCCATTGTTTAAGTAGTCATGCACCTTTATGGTGCATAAGGAAACAGGTTTACTTGGAATTTATGAACTGGTGCTCCTGTTCATTATGATATTTGATAGAAAATCACTATGTCCTTTCCTTCCTACCCATAGTCCATAACATACACTTATACCTGCTATACTAATTACTTTTCCTTGTGTTTTAGATTATTCTCGAGAGAGAGCTAAACCAGAAGGACAGGAAGGGATAGATAAATTCCACAAGTAAGAGGAATAGTCTCCAAAGAACAAAGAGTACTCAGGGCACTATGAATATGTGCAAAGAAGGAAGTAGCCAAAGAAATGCATACTGAAAGGAAACAGGGTCAAGTGTTCAGTCTGTTGCTCTATTTCCACAAAGTAAAAAATAAGTCTCTAATTATAGTTGCTAAAATATAGGCATATGCTTTGAATGATAGACTTGTTGCTTCTTCTAAATTAGCTTTTTCTCCTCTCTGGAAATATGTAACTGATATTAGCTGAATAGGCACATTTCTTATTTAAATGTATGTAGATACTTTTCTTTTTTAAGCATCAAATCTGTTGATTTACTAAGCCTTTTCTTCTCTCTGGTATGTTTCTTCCTGCTCTTGGGATACCTGATGTGTGTGGCTTATGCTCTGGTGAGTAACTCAGTGTCTAAATGTTTATTTACCATTACATTTTATAAGAAAACAGCTCACCATTTTTTAAAATTTAGAGTAAGCACATTTTCTGTCTGCCTGCTCATGTTTTCTGCTAGGCTGGCTTAATACATTGATTTACACAGTGGGATGAGCTAGGAAAAATATCTGAAATCTTATATTCAGCTGAATGCAGTAAACATCAAGAAAAAGCACCAAATGTGCAGAATCTGTCAATTTTCCACACTCATGCACTGTGAATGCTCTTGCCAGGAACTCAAAAATGGCAGAATGCAGATAAGAGTATTTTTGAAAGTTATCTTTTAGTGTACAGCACAGTAATTAGTGACACATTCTACTATAGTAATTATATACAGTACATAGATACATGGCTTTGTTTTAAAAAGATGATATTGTGAAACATCCCTAACCACGTTCATGACTATTTAGTGCTCCCTGGAAGTGCATTTATTACAATATTCCTAAGTTATTACAGTATGCTGAGATGTGATTCCTGCAGTTAGGGCTATTTTAGCATCCAGGGGTGAGCCACATACTACTTTGCTGGCGACTTCGTTTATGTAGTAAACTGTAGACTACTGCTAAATTTTAAGTTACACTTAATTAACATGTTGCCAAAATCTTAATAGGATCACACTCTGTGTAGTTCAGGACAGGGTTGTACATATCTTAAATTCCACATTTGGTTTTGCCCATAACTAGAATCTTGCTGAATTGCCACCATGTCAATTATTGGCATTCACAGACTTTATCTGCTTTCCTTTTTTTTGTTCTCCCTTCTTCCTCTATTTTTCTGATTCTTTGATTTGTTGCTGGTCTCTAGTCCAGAACTGCAATCCCACCTTCAATTGCAAAATATACCCAAAATGTTTTAAAAAAATCTTAATGGCTCATCTCTAAGCTTAGAATCCAAACAAAGATATTTTAAATCACTTCTATTTAGTGTCCAGATTCACCTATCTGGTAAAAACTAAATATATCTATGGCTAACCCATCAGATTTATGTAAAATGAGTTTGTGGCTGAATAGGGACATACCTGGGAGGAAAAACATAGAGTATACATGTAACCCTTCTGCCCCTCTGAGTTGGCAGCAACAAGGGCCGGGTTCAGTATCCAGAGGTTCCATTTCAGTAACACAATGCATAACCGGCTCGAGCCCCCACCCAGTGACCTGGGACACTCACATACCACACCCCCCTGGGCGCCTCTAGGAGGCAATACTTCCCCTTTCGCAAGCACGGAGTCTGAGTGTAGCAAAATCTTTTTAATAAAGGAAGGAATCAGTGCGGCATCCCATTGAAGAAACACCACAAGCAGGGTTATAACACAAACCATAAACAAAAACCCACCTCCAAGTATGTTTGGCAATGTCCTTTTTCCCCTTAGGTTTTAAGTCCAATTACCCCAAAGTCCAACAACCCAAAAGTCTCTAGTCAATGCCACCCCAGAGTTCGAGAGTTTATCTGTAGAGGTCCCTCCCCCCAGCCTGGGTAGAAAGGGGCACCTTACGTGGTCCGGGGCCAACTGCCCTGCCTCTCCGTGGGTTCTGCTTCCGCCTTCTCCACGAACTGCTCCGCTTTACCAGCCACTCCACTCTCCTCCTCCAGCCATCCTCACAAACTGCTCCGCTCCACCAGCTGCTCTGCTCCATGAGCTGCTCCAGTTCTCCCTGCAAACTGCTCGGCTCCGCTCGCTCTGTGGGCCACTCCACCCATCCCACAGCTACTCCGCTCTGCCAGTCGCTCCGCTCCACCAGCTGTCCCGTGATCCGCTCCAGCCATCCCCACAAACTGCTCCACTCCACCAGCTGCTCTGTTCTGCACTATAGCTTCAGGCTCCCCCACTAGTTAGCACAGTACTCAGTGCTCTCAGCTCAGTAATTTCAGCTCTTTAGTGATTTCAGCTCTTAGTGATCTCAGCTCATAGTAGGGGAGCCCCAGTGCTAGTGCACCATTAGCCAAAAGTGAGTTCAGCTCAGTCACCTTTATCTAGATTCTTGAGGGAATGAAAAATCAACTCTGACATTCCACAGTGGAGAGAGGAGGGGGTGGAACTGGTGCTTCTGGCTCCACAAGGAGATTGCACCACCAGACACAGATACCTGTCCCCAGCCTCTCTCAATTCACTGGGTTTTGGAACCCATGTCCCTTGTCTAGCAAGTACCACCCAACTGAGGTTGAGTCATTTCTGTCACAAAGCAGTCCCACAGCTTGGCAGCCTGGGATGGGGTAGGCCTATGCAAATACACTCTCTGAAATTCTTTCCACCAGATGTCAGGGTAGAGCTCATCCTGACTCTGCTTACATACAGAATATGTGCTTTGAAGAGGAAAGGATGATAAGAGAGTATCAGAGCTGGTCTTGATCAGAATATCCGTCACTTCTATGGCATTTTGGAAGTTTTAGGTCTTATAAAGTTTTGATTTAATCTGAGGGATAGGTTTTGATCCGCATTATAGTGGAATGACTCCTTTTAGAAGGCAATGGAATTACTATAGATTTACAGATCATAATATGACCGCTAGTGTTATATTTTCCTGTAATCCCTAGAGAAATGAACATAAAACTGTTAGATCACTGTAATCTTGCTCACCGTAACCTAGCAGGTTGCTTGGCTCCACACACTGCCTCCAAAACAGACCACACTATAATCTTCCATCTATTGTGTAAACATAAAAAACTTTAAAAGAATGGAACACAAAGAGAAAGGAGAGAACTTTCTATAGCTAGGTCTGTCAGTTCTCCACTAGTAATACAATGATTTAAGACTTAAATATGTCATCTGAGAAGATGATTTGATTGAGGCTCTGCTGGAATCTCCTCAGAGTCCATTTGAGCACTTTGCACTTTCTGCTAAAACGAGCACTTGCAGGAAGAGGCTAGAGAGTGTTTTATGATGTTTGAGAGATAGACATTAGAGCAGGCAATTGAAAAAGTGCGTGTCTCTCTGGAACTCTCTAATTTGGAATAATTATGCATAAACATAATATGTGGAAGTGGTAGAGAATCAGCTATGAGCTGAAAAGGTTTGAATATTGGGGATCCGCGCTGGGTCTCAAGGCATCCGATCCTGAAAAATACTAAGAAATAGAAGAAATTCTGAATATAGGGCTACCTTGTTTAATGCAGCACACTGCTTTAGAAACCCAGTGAGGAATTACTTTGGAAAGCAGAAAAGTGGAATCATACAAGACATCATCTGATACTAATTTTAACTGAAAGGTGCTGAAAGCAGCTAGAGTGAAAACGGATGTGCTTTTTGGAGAATGAAAGGTTTTTCTCTCTCTCTTTTCCCTTGTTTTAATCTGGACTGATGTTGACTGACCTGAGGATGTAGCAGAGTTGTCAGGTTCAGGGTATGTTGTCAGTGTCAAGCTAACTTGAATTTTCCACACTTAAGTTACTCCTCTCAAGTACGTGCAGCCATTCCACGAAATAACCCTCGGGCCATGTCTATTGGGGTGCTGCACTCACTCATGTGGTGCACTAAGGCTGCTGAGGGCACACCCCACATTTCTCGGCACTGCACTAAGATGAACTGCTCTAGCAAGTCTTTCCTTGTGAACTCTGGGAAGACTTGTCTGTCTTTTCTGGGCACACACAGTAAATTTGTGGGAAGGCATTGGAGGACTAGTGGCACTCAAGTGGTGCTAGCCTGTATCCATGATACAGGGTGGTCATGTTAGCAGCTGATGAATCAGCTAACTTAAGTTAAAAAGCACCTCTGCACTTTTGTTAAGGAATCTTATGTGTGGACATCAGTTTGAGGCATGCTCTAATTTTAACTGAAATTGACTTTTCAGTGAAGACAAGTCCTAAATTTATGGATGTAGAATTGTTGCATGTAATCTAGGTGTCCAAACACCCAGCTGTGGAATGGGTGGTGATGGCATAGGTATCTTTCAAAAGGATAGGTAGGTATAGAGGGAAGTTTAGGAACAAGACCTATAGATAAGGATTTACCTGCCATGTGCCTGGGATTTGATGAGGACAGAGTGAACCAATATTCAGATCCCAGGCACTCCTTACAGGGGGGAAAAAACCACAAGGATATGCCAAAAAATTGAAAATATTACAAAAATACTTAGCAGTTCCATTATTAATGAATAATCTGATGCTTCCATATGCAGTACAGTAACTCCTCACTTAAAGTCATCCCAGTTTCCTATGTCTACTTGGAAGACTTTGGTAAACTCTTCAGAGTATATGGATGCTGACCTCCCAAGAAGCTGAATCCTGCTCAGCTGCTCTCCCAGTGCCATGTTGAGTCAAAAGTGCTTCAAAAAAACCAACAAAAACAAAAACTTTGAGGCAGTTTTCACACATCATAGAGAAACAGTAAAGGGTACAAACAAAACATTTCACAGTAATTTGACAATACGTGCGCCTGGAGGTAACTGTTGCATTGGAAGAGCATTACCCATCTGTTGGCAGTTTCATGAACAAATATAAGTAATGGTGGAGCAATTAGTGGGCCTGAAAAGCTCTGTACTGGATTTGCCTGAAGTTTACACAGCCATTAGTCCAGCTTTCCTCCTTCTTAATGGGCACAAAATGAAGCTGCCACTATGGAGGAAACTAGTGATGTGGAAAGCAATAATATTTGAAGATTTAATAGCCCTTTGAAGACCTTAGCAGCCACCACTGAAAAGAATGCAACAGTGTAAAAGGATATCCCTTTGTAGTGGATATTACATCTCTGTGGAGCACTGAAACCAGTCCTTTTCCCTCTGTGGCCCTTTCCCTAGGGATGACTAAACTGGGAAGCTGTTTTGTGATATTAGGTTCCTTGAGCCATTCCCCACAGTAGTGTGTAGAACAGAAGTAATACCACCAGCAGCCTTTACTCCATCTAAAAGGCCTCTCCTGTAACTAAATAGTATAAGACAGAGGTAGGCAACTTATGACAAGGGTGCCAAAGGTGGCACGTGAGCTGCTTTTCAGTGGCACTCATACTGCCCGAGTCCTGGCCACGGGTCCGGGGGGCTCTGCATTTTAATTTAATTTTAAATGAAGCTTCTTAAACATTTTAAAAACCTTATTTACTTTACATACAATGATAGTTTAGTTATATATTATAGACTTATAGAAAGAGACCTTCTAAAAAGTTTAAAATATATTACTGGCACGCGAAACCTTAAATTAGAGTGAATAAATGAAGACTTGGCACACGGCTTCTGAAAGGTTGCCGACCCCTGGTATAAGAAAAGACAGAAGTGACATGGGAAAGAGGTAGAATTCCTATAGCCTCCCCTTTCCAGGACCATGTGAGGCAGGAATCCTACCATGAGTCTCTTATGAAAGGCCTCTGCTTCCTCATGAGTTGGAGATTGCAGAGTGCAGTGGCAGGAGTAAAACGTTCACAGCAGCCTTGATAAAATGGATCTTCTCTTCTGAACCCTAAGGTCAATAGAAACCTTCCAGCTGACTTCAATGGCAACCGGAGGTCCTTAGTGGGAAGAAGGTGTGTCATAAACAGATAGTTAAGGGTTAATGCCTCTTTTACCTGTAAAGGGTTAAGAAGTTCACCTAGCCTAACTGACATCTGACCAGAGAAACCAATGGGGGGACAGATGTTTCAAAAGGAAGGAAGGAAGTTTCCTTTGTTTAGAGTCAGTTTCAGTTTCAGCTGGAGTGGAAAAGATCAAGGAACCAGCCTCTTGTCAGAGTAGGAAGTTTTAGAAAGGAATAAATAGATTTATGTTTATTTTCTTTTGTAACTTGTCTTTGTGCAATTAGGGGAATAATCAAATTTGGGTATTCTTGTGTGTACTAAGGTTTTTGCCCAGGGGAACACTCTTTGTTTTAAATCTGTTGTCTGTGAGATCAGCTTGTATGCTGTCTCCCAGAGTGTTTTTTTTTCTTTTACCTTTCTTTTCTTTAATTAAAAGCCTTCTTTTTAAGAACCTGATTGATTTTTCCCTGTTTTTTAGATCCAAGGGGATTGGATCTGGACTCACCAGGAATTGGTGGGGGACAGAGGGGGGAATGGTTAAATTCTCCTTGTGTTAAGATCCAAGGGTTTGGATCGGTGTTCACCAGGGACTTGGTGAAGAAGTCTCTCAAGACTATCCAGAGAAGGGAGTCAGTTTTTGGGAGCGGTGGCAGTGAGACCAGATCTAAGCTGGTAGTTAAGCTTAGAGGTGTTCATGCAGGTCCCCACATCTGTACCCTAAAGTTCAGAGGAGGGGTGAAACCTACGACAAGGTGGCAGAAAAGTAAGGGTCACAGTGTGAAAAAGTGAGAGTGGGAAAAGGAAAGAAAGGGAAAAACAGAAAAAGTCTAAACAAACTAGGGATGGGAAAAAAGAGGGTTAAATAAAAATGTAATAGAGGAAAGAGTTAAAATGAATCAATAGGAAAGTTTTGGTGGGAAATGATCAAATAAAATGTTAAAATTAAAACATAAAATAAAGGAAAATAAGGAAAAACAAAATGGAGAGGGAAAAAACCCAAAAACTTGTTTTACATTCCTGTTATAGTTTGTGAGATCTCTTGTTTGTAAAGCACCAACCACAATTTGGTGTGTTTAAAGAGCTAATAATTAATAATAGTTATCCATTGCTCAGGGAACTGCACAAATGCAGAATGTGTTTGGTGACACAGTAATGAAACAATTCTGGCTTATAGTTCAATAGGACCCATCTGTGAGCGCCTTATTGCTGATATAGATAACTTGTAAAGAAAAAAAAGAATGTCATTTAAAAAAGCCTACTGTGGTTTTCCTTAGGCATTTTGTCACTGAATAATAAAAACATTCTTCTATTCCTAGAAACAGCACTTTGAAGAAGAAAGCTGATAAGGGGAAGAAGGGTCTTTTTTTAATCTAGCAGAGAGAGGCATAACAAGAACCAATGGCTGGACGCTGAAGCCACACAAACTCAAATTAGAAATTAGGCACAAATTTTACTGTGAGGGTGATTAATCACTGGAATAAAATATCAAGGGAAGTGGTGGATTCTCCATCCCTTGAGGTCTTCAAATCAAGACTGAAAGTATTTCTGGAAGTTATGATTTAGCCAAACAAAAGTTATTGACCTTAGAACAGGGGTGCCCATGAAATTTTGTGGCCTGACATACAGGAGGTCAGGTAGATGATGAACGATCAATTGTGGCCTCAATCTCTAGAAATCCTTAGCTCATTTCCATTCTTCTACACCTTAAGAATAAAGTTAACTTTAAATGAGCTGAGGTTTTGAGTAATTTCTCTCTGGACAGTTCACTGGTGGGATCACGATTTCTGTCCGTCTATGCCCTGCTTGGGCCCCCAGATACTTTGTAGCCATGAAAATTGCCCTAACTTTTCCAATTTGCCTTTGAAGTTTGTCAACAGCACTCCTTCAGAAGCTAGAGTGATTACTGCTGAATGGCACAAGGCATGACTCTTTTTCTTCATCCATGCTGAATGCACTATACATGCCTTTGAACTATTTATGCCTCGGAACCTGGGACAATGGATCTGACGTGTTTACATTTAAGGCTGTTTACACAACTCTGGGGATGTAAAGTAGTCTTATAGTGGATAGACACTCTTATACTGCCAGAGCTGTGTAAAGTGACCTGAATGTAAATGAGAATCATGTCCACTGGTTCATAAGAAAGGTCTGACCCAGTATGGCCATTGGTTCATCTAGCCCCATATCCTGTCTTCCAGCAGTGACCCATGCCAGATTCTTCAGAGGGAGTGAACAGGATAGGGCAATTGTTGAGTGATCCATCCAACTGTCCAGTCCCAGTTTTTGGTAGTCAAAGGAGTAGGGATACTTAGAGTATGGGTTGCATCCCTGACCATCTTGGCTAATAGCCATTGATGGACCTGTCCTTCATGAACTAACTAATTATTTTCTGAACCTGATTATAATTTTGGCCTTCACAGGTTGACTGTGCATTGTGTGAAGAAATACAGTAGAACCTCAGAGTTATGAACACCAGAATTGTGAACGGACTGGTCAACCACAGACCTCATTGGCAACTGGAAGTATGCAATCAGGCAGCAGAAATAAAAAAAAAAAGAAGCAAATACTATACAATACAGTACTGTGTTAAACATAAACTACTAATAAAATAAAGAGAAAGTTTTAAAAAGAATTGACAAGGTAAGAGAACTTGTTTCACTTAAACGAAGATGGCTAAAAGGAGCATTTTTCTACTGCATAGTAAAGTTTCAAAACTGTATTGTAAGTGTTCAGTTGTAAACTTTTGAAAGAACAACCATAATGTTTTGTTCACAGTTCCAGACGGCCTCCATTCCTGAGGTGTTTGTTACTCTGAGGTTCTACTGTACTTCCTTTTGTTTTTTTAAATCTATAGCCTATTAAGTTTGTTAGGTGATCCTTAGTTCTTGTATTTTGTGGAGTAAATGAAATTTTTTCTGCACACCATTTGTGATGTTCTAGACCAGGGTTTCTCAAACAGGGATCGCTGATTGTGTAGGGAAAGCCCCTGGCGGGCCAGGCTGTTGTGTTTACCTGCCCCGTCCACAGGTCCGGCTGATCGCTGCTCCCACTGGTCATGGATCGCTGCTCTGGGCCAATGGGAGCTGCTGGAAGTGGCAGCCAGTTCATCCCTTGGCCCACACTGCTTCCAGCAGCTCCCATTAGCCCGGAGCAGCGATCCGTGGCCACTGGGAGCTGCAAACGGCTGGACCTACAGACGGGGCAGGTAAATGCACCAGCCCGGTCCGCCTGGGGCTTTCCCTACACAAGCAGCGACCCCTGTTTGAGAAACCCTGGTATAGACCTCTATCAGACCTTCCCCGCCTCAGCCATTTCTTTTCTAAGATGAACAGTCCCAATCTTCTTAATCTCTCCTCATATGGAAGCTATTCCATACTCCTAACCATTTTTGTTGTCCTCCTTTATACTTTTTCCAATTCATTTTTTAGATGGGTCGACCAGAACTTCATGCTGTATTCAAGGTGTGGGCATACCATAAATGTATAAAGTGGCATTATGATATTTTCTGTCTTATTTTCTATCCCCTTCCTCATGGTTCCTAACATTGTTTGCTTTCTTGACTGTAGCTGCACACTGAGCAGATGTTTACAGGGAACTATCCACCACTCCAAGATCTTTGAGTGGTAACAGCTAATATAGACCCCATCATTTTGTATTCATAGTTGAGATTATGTTTGCCATTATGCTGCATTTATCAACATTTATCATTTGGAAGTTTGTTGCCCAGTCACCCAGGTTTTGAGATCCCATTCTAGCCAGGGGTGCTGGGACAATTTGTATAGTGGGGGTGCTGAGGGCCACTGAACCAAACTGTAAATCCTGTATATAATGGAAACCACTTTGCACCAGGGGGTGCAGCAGCACCCCCAGCACACCTATTTCCAGAATCTATGATTCTAACTCTTTGCAGTTAGCTGTGGACTTAACTATTGTGAGTAATTTTGTATTATCAGCAACTTTTCCCACCTCACTGCTTACGCCCTTTTCCAGATAATGTATGCACAGGTTCCAGTACAGATGGAATTCTTCTGTTACTTGTATATATTAGGAATAACTCCATAGAAGTCAATGGCACTACACATGTGTAATACTTGTATGAGAGGAAATTCAATTGCGAGGATCAAGAAACAATATCCCTGAAGTGCTTGCAAATCCCACTGACTTCAACTGGAATAATGGGTGAATAGCACCCTCTGAAAATCAGGTTCTAAATAACTGTAAGCAGAAGTTCATTTGGTTCTGTCATATCTTACTTACAGTATCCAGTTGCTAATGATATTCTTGTTTTCTAAACACTGACATGAAGAACTTCCCCTTGCAGAAGTTTGATGCTGCTTGATGTTGAGAGACATATTTCGAGAAGCCTTGACATTAGACTTTTTTTTAGTCATGTTAAAAGTTTGGTGTTCTAAATTGCTGTAGATCTTAAAAATCAGTCATGCTGCATCTTTGATGTGAGTTGGTTATTTTTTTTTTTTTGATGTATAATATCCTGTCACTGGGGTAGGAACACACTTGAAATACAACTAAATTGAAATGTTTAAACAGAGCAATCCATGTCAATAGCTTCCATCCCTTGATTAAATAATCCTGGCTTTTGCTGCAAGCACATGCTTAACATGTGCATCATCCTAAAACAAATGTTCAATGCATATGGATGGAAATCTGCTTGGAATTGATATAAGGAGAGGAAAGAGACTCTATACCCCCAGGACTTCTTGTTTTTTAAAATGGGTAACTACTCAATTTAAAATTCTGAAGACAGAGCTGTTTTAGTTGGCTTATTTAGCTGTAACAAAAGGAATTGTGAGAGATGCAAACCAGAGTATAAGCAGATGAAAATGTAGTTGTTAAGTCCATGCTAAGATGAGATCATTGAGTTTTCAGGATACCCTGCAGCAGAATGGGAACTTACTTCAGAGGTGACATGTTTTTTGGTATTTCTTTGAAAATCTGTTGTGGATGTTTTTGCTTCCTTGCTGTCATGGTGCAGTTTTCAGTTTGTGTGTTTAATTTTTGGGAAAGAGTGATTAAAAATTGCCCATTTCAGAGAAGTTTATTAAGAGTGCCTTAAAAGTGTTTTTTAAAAGAATTCAAGAAATAAACAGGTGGATGTGAAGTTGTTGGAACAAGTAATCTGGAGATGTGTGAGACCTCTGGTGATGTAAAGAATTATTCCCATGTCACTTCTCACAATGACCTCGCTAGTAAAGCATAAAGCATCATCTGAGCACCCTAAAGTAATGTAAGATGTACTAGTGAATCTAACCTTATATATTTGTTACCTAAAATGGAGTGGGTGTACATCTGAAAATTAGCAAAATATTGGTAAATATTATGAAAACAACCAGTTTGTAATTATTTAAAATCCACCAATGTCATGCTATATTCATGTTATAGAATGCAATATGTTGTTTTTTAAATATAAATGTATTATTGTAACATGTCATTAAATGTACTTTGTGTGTATACAATACATTTTATGCAACAGCAGTGTTTTATGTAATCTGTGCATATAGAAGGTAAGAAGCCCATAATGAAACTCTATTTTGAAAAACAGATTAAAGTATACTGGGGCCATGATATTGATGCCAATAGTATTCAAAAAGATGGATATTTGAGCTGCTTTCCCACTCCTTTCATTTAATAATCCATGCATGTTCACTTCCTCAACTGATAATAAATATTCCGCCTTTTGGATGAGATCTTGTAACTTGGTTTTAACAGAATGTCTGTCCAATCATAGCACACATCCACACAGCTATCCTTTTCATTAAATATTAACACTTGCTTTAAAAAAACCAAAAGAAAACAAAAAAACCCTCTTTATAGGGATTGGCAGTGTCCTTCCTATCTGGAAATGCTGAATATCCTTGGGTTAATGCTGGGAGCTGTGAGTATAACTATCCCACTAACTGAGAGGTCTTATACAGTCACAATGCAGAATAATATGTTTTGTTACAAAAGTAGTTTGTAAAGTAGTAATGCAGATTTCTCTTAAATAACTTTTTATTTATTATGTTACAGTAGTGCCTAGAGGCAACAACTGAGACCAGTGCTTCATTGTGGACAAACATTTATTAAGAGACAGTCCCCACCCGAGGAGCAAAATCCAGACAAATAGCAATCATTTATAATAATAATGTTCATAGTCTCCAATTAGAGTTTAGTGCACTTAGCATCTTGAAGGATTGGACATTCCATTGCCCAGTCCTTTTAGCTGCCTATAGATCCAGGACTTCAGAGATCCCCCTGGTTGTTCCAAGTGATCAGATAAGCAGGTATCTGCAGATTAAATAAAAGGCGGCATTTATGTTAATTCAAAGAGCACAGCTCCAGTATGCTTAACTAAACTTGAGTCAATGACTTCCAGAAATCTCAAATGAGGTTGGCTTTGTGGAGTTTCCCTTCCTGTGTCTGCCTTCAAGGAAGGAAATGCTCTAACAGTTAATCACTTTCATTTATTACTTCTACTCCTGATTACATGACATTACAGTTGTCAAATTACATACAAAATTGTTTTAATTATTGGATAAGCTCTGCTTATTTCTTTGGATCAAAGCATAGCTCAGTATCTGAGATCACATTCCAACCTATGATGTGAGAGGTAAGGTTTTCTTCCCAATAAAACTGAGCCAAATAGAGTCTTGAATGACTAAGTTCTGAGGGTACAGGCCATCAGAAAATTCCCCTGAATTTCAGGAGGAGGGCCACTGAATGTTTTTAATTCCCAGATAGTAGAATCTATCTCAAAACAAAAACAAAAAGCAACCCCTTTCCCCACCAAAAGAAACCCCTCTCCCCATCAAAACCCCAAAAAAGCATTTTATGAAACACATTCTAACCCAGTTTCCTTATTTAGTTCAGTGGAAAAAAAGAAGTAGAACTCTACTTTAGCTAAGTACAGAGGAGAAAAAACTTCCCATGTTTACTAAAATGTAACACTTTGTTCTGCTGTCTTCCTATTTTTCTCTCTTACAAACCTGAATATTGTTTCTTATTATTCAAGAAAAAGAATTTAGGATTTATAGTTCAAGTAACTGTGATAACAGTTTCCCTCCCCTGCCTATTGGTATGGACAGATGTGCAACTGAATTGCTTACCAGTACAAACACTTTTACTGCTGCTGTTGCCTGTTAACACCATCTTATTATCTCCTTCTGTGACACTTGCATTAACATCTCTCTGTGGTTTTTTTTGGCTTGCCCCATTAGTTCCTCCACTCATGTCTACAAGGTGCTCATTGATTTTGGTGCACTTTTTCATACAACTTGTCTTACAATATATAGTTGCATGTCCGATTTGTATTCTTCCCTGCACTGTGCAGTGCAAAAGCACATTAATCACATGGAAGGGCTGTGACAAGGAATAAAGTAGCTTTGTGGCATAATGTTACTCAGTGGTTAGCCATCACCTGTCTCTGTGAATGAGCTCCTTATGGCAGACAGGTTGGTTGGGTGGAAGAGCCAGGGAATAAGTGTTGCATGTGGTGTATTTCCTCCTCCAGTGTAGGATAGCTTAAATGTCAAAAAGTACCATTAATTAATTGTGTTCTGAATAGCACTAATTATTATTTATATTACAGTAGTATCTGGAGGGTAGGGCCTTATTGTGCCTATGATTGCTACCATTGTGACTGGTGCACCAGGAAATGAATTGGGGACCTCCAGACCTAAAAGCATGAGCTGCTATAATTTGACCAAGAGACCAAGGCTCTTTAGATGGTGATCTTATAGATTCAACTTCTGTGGATCAAGCACAGTGTGGCATCTGTACATACACTCACCAGTGCATCAAAGCCAGTCAAATCTTACAAAGAGACAATCCTTTTCCTGAAGATTTTACAATGTAAGTGTAAGACTGTAGCCTCAGATAGAAAAAAGAAACAGACGAAGTGAGCAGAAGTGAACAATGAGATTTTGATTCAATGCCAACTGGAAAGGGAGTTACAAGAATATCTGGGTATGTACGTTCAGGTTCATCGAAGAATATCATGTGAGGTATTAAATGGAAGCCAGTGTCACACTGGTTATTATTATGCTAAAATGTAGATACAGATACTATGTAAGGAGTTGTTTATATATGCTGAAAGTGTATTCCTAAAGTCTGTATCAAGGCAGAGGGGACAAACAGGATTTCTGGCAGATAAAAGATGTTCACTTATCTCTTGGTCAGCATGTAAAGTGAGCATTGTAAACCAACACAATGGAAGACCTATTTACATACAAAGTCAACAAAGGAAGTGAAATCAACAGGAAAAACAATCAAAGGATTTTTTTTACTGTCTTTGAGGATGGATGATGAAATTTGGGGTTGTAAGCAAAGGGCAAAGAGACATCCCTTTATCTTGCATCTAGGAAGTAAACAGAACAGTTACATTCATGAAAATGAGCTCTTCACCAGGCTTGACTGAAATGCTGCAAAGGACATTTGGGGTGAGATACACTTCTTATAGACAGAAGGTTAGCCTGTTAAGTTAAGCTTAGCTTCTTGAAATTGTGTTGTGATTTTGCTTTACAGGTAGCCCTTTTCCTCCATTATCTTTACTCACTTTGTCTTGAATCTTTGATAAACTTATTCTTGTTTTCACTATAAATAGGCCTCAGTGCTGTGGTATTATACAAGGAACTGATCCTGAATTGAAACATTCAAACTGGGGTAACCACAGATCCCTTAGGGTCAGCAGACCTGGTATTCCTGTGTGTCCAGTGGGTAAAGGTCTAGACACTACGGGGAAATGCTTCAAAGGGACTTGAGGACTGGAGTGCACGTATTGTTAACTGGCAAAGCAAAGTGAGGGCTGGCAGAGCCCAGAGGAGAATGTTTGGGTGGCTAACAGGATGGTCATGTCAGGAACATACACACACTTAAGCTCATGCAAGTCTGCCTCCTGCTGTAGGCAGGGTGGGTAACAAGGTGACTCACAGTCCTGGGTACCCCAAAAACCATCAGAGGTGATGCTGGTTATCATAAAAGCCAATGCTTGTAGCAGACCAGAGGGCTAACTGTTGTCTAGTTTTTTACAGGCATAACACCAGATGGGAGTTTTAAGGAGGAATTTTGAAGGAAAACAATTAAGTGGATTTGCAGTTATGTATAGGAAGCTTCTCCCATGCTTGACTAACCCTTTCTTCTCAGAGGGTTCTGAACAGTGCTTCTGCTACCAGTAAAACCATGCTTGTTTTTGAATAATTGCTTCCCTTCAGTGCTTGTTTGTGTGGGAGGGCAGTTTAAGATCAAGTCCCAGTTCAGAAAAGCATGATACCCAAATGACAATTCCCATGACACACCACGGCAGCACAGACAGATGGCATTCATTGTCAAACCCACCCAAACCAAAACATTTTGAGACTTTGAAATCTAAATATTTTGGAATTCTGTTCTGAAAAAAGAAGTCAACATGCAATCTGGGATAAAAACAAATGTCAAAATATCAGAATTTCCTATGGGACACAAATTACGCTGTTTGGTCAGCTCAATAGAAAATGAAATATTCTTAAAAAATCAACACATGTTGAGTAAGATGACTGTCACTCCATCCCCTTATGCCACCAGATGCACAAAGTGGGATGGAGACCTGCCTGAACAAGCAAGCTGGGTGTTCCTGTTGCATAGGGAAATCCCTATATAATGTAAGCCTGGCACAGCTGGTGTTATGCCACCTTTTCTCAGCTCTGGTACAAGGGATGTTGGAAAGGTGGGGATGGAGTGCAGCAGATGATTCTGGGATGGTGGAACAGCCTTTAGGGAGTCATCTCTGCTGCTCTAACTTAGAGCTGTCCAGAATTAGAGCTGATTGGGAATTTTTGGACTAAACACTTTTTTTCGTTGGAAAAAGATGACCTGGGGTTCCAAAGAGGATGGATCTAGACTGTTCTCAGTGGTAGCAGATGACAGAACAAGGAATAATGGTCTCAAGTTGCAGTGGGGGAGGTTTAGGTTGGATATTAGGAAAATCTTTTTCACTGGGAGGGTGGTGAAGCACTGGAATGGGTTACCTAGGGAGGTGATGGAATCTCCTTTCTTAGAAGTTTTTAATGTCATGCTTGACAAAGCCCTGGCTGGGATGACTTGGTTGGGGATTGATCCTGTTTTGAGCAGGGGGTTGGACTAGATGACCTCCTGAGGTCCCTTTCAACCCTATGATTCTATTTGTCTCTCTCCACTGTGATACCTGTCTATTTCAGGGATCGGCAACGTTTGGCATGTGGGCTGCCAGAGTAAGCCTCCTGATGGGCCAGGCTGGTTTGTTTATCTGGCACGTCTGCAGGTTCGGTCGATCGCGGCTCCCACTGGCCACAGTTTGCTGCTCCAGGCCAATGGGGGTGTGAGAAGCCGCGGTCAGCACACCCCTCGGTCCACGCCACTTCCCGCAGCCCCCATTGGCCTGGAGCAGCGAACTGCAGGCAGCGGGAACTGCAATCGGCTGAACCTGTGGACGCGGCAGGTAAACAAACTGGCCTGGCCCTCCAGGGGGCTTACTCTGGTGAGCTGCGTGCCAAAGGTTGCTGATCCCTGGTCTATTTATTCCTACCCTTTGTTTCCTGTCTTTTAACAAGTTATTGATCCATGAGGGGACCTTCCCTTGTATCTCACAACTGCTTAGTTTGCTTAAGAGTCTTCGGTAAGGGACCTTGTCAAAGGATTTTTTAAAGTTCAGCTACATTATATCAACTAGATCACCCTTATCAACATGTTTATTGACACCCTTGAAGAATTCTAATAGAATGGTGAGATATGATTTCACTTTACAAAATCTGTGTTGACTCTTCCCCAATATACTGTGATCACCTATGTACCTGATAACTCTGTTATTTACTATGCTTTCAACCAATTTGCCTGGTACTGATGTTAGGCTTGCTGGCCTGTAGTTGCCAGAGATCACCTCTGGAGCCTTTTAAAACTGGTGTTACATTAATTACCCTCTAATCATTCTGCAGTTTCATATTTGAGTTCTTTCAGAACACCAGGCCCAGATGGTATTTACTCAAGTGACATAGTAATGTTTAATTTATCAGTTTATTCCAAAACCACTTCTATTGGAACCTCAGTCTGGGACAGTTCCTCAGAGTTGACACCTAAAAAGAATGGCTCAAGTGTGGAAAGTGTCCCTCAGCTCCTCAGCAGTGTAGATCAATGCAAAGAATTCATTTAGGTTTTCTGCAACTGCCTTGTCTTCCCTGGCTGTTCCTTTAGAGGCTGAGTTGTGCAGTGGGTATGGGTTGGGAAAAACTGTTGAAACCTTGAAAACTTTCCTAGTGTGTAAATCCGTTTCCCTTATAGCTTTACCCAGAGTTAGGGAGAAGAGGGTGGAAGAGAGGAGAAGCTAATGACTGAAAGGTGATGGAAAATTACTTGTGCCCTTTCCTCCTCAAATATGCTATGCACAGCTCAGGCCTACTATAAATCTGTTCTGTTGTATTGTTTCAGATGAAATTTTCCCCAACAATTCTGTTGCTGTCTAAATTTATTCTCTTTCTCTTTTTCTTTTTTAATGTTTTTGTTTAAAAAGTTCTATGTTGTTACCATTTTTTCTTTGCTTTTTTTTAAACACGTGTGTCACAGTGCGCGACTCACTGCTGCATCACCTCCTGCTGGTCGTCTCAGGGAATTAGTGTTTCCAGCCTCTGTAGCACCCTCTGCAGGCTGGTGTCCCGCTGCTGCTGGCCCCCCATGTCCCTCCCAGGACCCAGTGCCCCCTGTCTTTGGTCTGCTGCACCCTGGCAATACCCCCACAGTCTCAGGGTCTCCCCACACAGGGGAATCCCCAACCCTCTATCCCCACCTTGCCTCAGTCGTGGGCTACTGCCAGTCACCATCTAGCCCCTGCTCACTGGGGCAGACTGCAGTGTAAAAGCCACTCATCATAGGCAAGTGGGGTTTGAACCTGCTGCCTCTGCCTACCCGTGGGCTGCCCCCTGCAATCCCAGTACCTAACTGGCATTTCATTAGGCTGCAGCCTGGGAGCGTTTTCCAGACCGTAGCTCCACAGCTCCCTTGGCCTTCCCCCAGCCCTGCTCCACTCCAGGCACCTTCTTTCAGCTCCCTGCAGCCAGGTCCCTCCCTCTCAAAACTAGAGAGAGTCCGCCTCTGGCTTCTGGCCCCAACCCTCTTATAAGGGCCAGCTGGGCCTTCATTAAGCCAGCCTTGGCCTGATTGGAGCGTGGCCCCCAGCTTTCCCCTGTCAGTCTCGGTTTTCCTTCCCTGCCACAGCCCTCTCCCCGGGCTGTTTTAAGCCTTTTAAGGCAGGAGCTTGTGACTACCCCTCTATAGTGTGGTATTTTATCTCACATCTCGCCTTTTTTTCTTTTTCTTTTTTTTTTCCGAATTTTTTTCAGACTGGATTGTAGTCAAATTACCTTGTGGATTTATTTAACCAAAGTAAGGTAATGACAACCTCTGAAGGCAAGTACTAATATAACGTGGTTAAAAGCAACTGTATTGGCTGAGGTTTCTGCAAATAAAACTTACTTGAAAACTGAGTTTCTTTACCCTCGAAATGTACATTATAGAGCAAGCTGGTGTAAAAATGGTGTGTGTTTTCCACAGTGAATTGCTGCTATGAGTAGTTGTTGGTTCAAAAGCGTGGAGCTGAAGTAGGATTAGAGGCTCTTTTCATGTATGTGAAAATATCTTTAAAGTCCTATAGAGCATTGATTATGGTATCACAGCAGTTGGTTTGTCCAGGATGTTCTAAAACAGCACCCCACTCTGATGCTTTCTTGCATGTCAATGACAGTGAATGTTCAGGCATGGGATTAGGAAAACACTGCTTATGATAAAAGTTGATTACGTTTGCACAGGTGGAATTGGCACAATGTCCAGAAGACTGTGGTGTCTCAAAGAGTTTGCATAACAGCCACCTGGGTATTCCTGTGCTGTAGGGAGAATCACCAGGTGGCATAAAACTATAGCTGACTCTATGCCATGTTCCTCCAAGACCCCAGCATAAGAAGCATGCCAGAGATGGCAGGCAGCATGGCTGGAGCTTGCTGTTCTCTGGCAATCTTTGGTTGGTGGACAGTTCCTTGTAGACTGTTGAAGACAGGGATAGTTGAGACAGCACTGAGGTGTCGCTAAATTAGCCTGGGAGTGCCCCTGGGCCAGGTGACCTAAAATTAACTACCTTGCAGCTTCTCTGCCTCTGCCTAAGGGCAACTGTATGAAGCTGCAGGGCTATGGATTCAGTTTTGCTAGGTAGACAAACTGGTAATGAGTGGTTCTGTCAGCCTGTAGTCACCGAGCTATATGCACACTGAACAGTTTACTCTCCCTTATGGTGAATACAGCTACTATATGTAGCTGTTATGATTTTATTATTGGAACTCTACACTTTTAGGAGTCTGCTGGAGGCAGCTGACATTCTTTGCAGTGTTGCTGTAGCTGTAAACAAACATTCTTTGTTCACGTCATGTGCAGCCTATTGCAGGGAAAACGTGCTCACAATGTGAGCCATGTTGGGGACAGGTCACCCTTTCTTGTTTTCTTGGTTTCCCAGGAAAAACACTGTATGGGAAAACACTGCTAATATTTTCCTATCCCAAGTGGACTGTTTTGGCTGCATAGCAACCCATATAGTGTCAATATATTATCTCAGCATATTTATTGTCAATATAGCCATCAATTTTCTGCCTTCATGGAAACCAAAATGCAGAATAGCAGAGATTGATACGCTTATCCCAAAAGATGGATTAAGGCTGAGCATGTCCAGAATCAACCCAAACCACAGAAACCCAAAGATGCTTACTGTATTTTGGGGGCAGGGAATCAGCACAAAATTAGGGGCTCCTTTAGAGTGTGGGTCCCTAACCAGCTAATCATTTAATCATTCTTTTGTCTTACACTGGTTCCCCCTGAAATTATCCAGCTAAAATGGCAGGCAACAGTCATCCATTCAGACAATATTACAAGTTCTCAAAATGCTTGCTGCCTGCAGAAATTTCCTCTTCCCTTCTCCACCTTTATATGTCTTGTAATAGCATGAATATTTTTCATTCTGTCTCTTGCTTTTACATTCATTTCCAGTGCTGCTAAATAAAAATGTGGCACTAGTTCATGGTTCATATTGTAAATGATTCTGCTTGTCAGGAGAGCGACCTAAGGAGAGAATTTGTAAGTCACAAGAGCTTGCAGTTACAATAAGCAATCTCCAGGCAATTATTAAGTTATTACAGTGATTGAAAAAAATATAGTTGGAAGAAAGGTCATTTGTTTTAATATTATCCACCCCAGATGTCTTTGAATTTTAAA
Organism: Gopherus flavomarginatus; assembly: GCF_025201925.1. Taxonomy (NCBI): domain Eukaryota; kingdom Metazoa; phylum Chordata; order Testudines; family Testudinidae; genus Gopherus; species Gopherus flavomarginatus. The sequence continues at coordinate 196,819,097 of NC_066617.1, read as the reverse complement.
GTAATTATATTTAACATTTTTGTAGTTGCAAGGATGTAATCAGTGCATTGGAATCCCAGCACAGAGAAATCATGCAACAACCCTGACAGTGGAATCTGTTTTGCTCCCAGTTTAATATGATAAAACCAGCAGGAGGCCCCACTTTCAGAAACATTTGATAAAAGAGCCCACTCATGGAGTTGAGAGAAAATCAATGGAACTTTTTCGTTTCATGAGCTCTGTGATGCTTAAGTCCCATGGTATAATTCGTTGCTTTTCATGTGATTTTTCTGACAACATTCTATCTCCTACCTCATTCTCTTTTTTCTTTCTCAATTTTTTTGGCAGGTTTGCTTGAAATTTTAGGCTGTGAAATCTAGGATATGGCAAAGTGCTATACCAGCATACTGAAAGGAGAATTTCCTTTTACTGTGTCGCTGTCATTGCCAGCTGAATAGTTCCACTCTCTTAAACAAGCACAGAAAAAATAATCTGTGGCATATTATCCTATGCTTCCAATAGCCCCCTCCCCCCTTAAAACATTATCATGTTTATTAAAAACATAAATGATCACCATTACCTATTTAAAATTCTTGCCCTGGAGTAGAAAGGAACAATCATATTTATCTTACGCTTTTCTCTCAGAGAGCAAGACTATAATTTTTCTTGGAAGTTGCATAGTACAAATGAGCCTATAAGAGCACATCGTTGATTGATGGACAGGGGTGTTCTGAGTAGAATGTACTACACCAGTGGTTCCCAAACTTATTCCGCTGCTTGTGCAGGGAAAGCCCCTGGTGGGCTGGGCTGGTTTGTTTACCTGCCACGTCCGCAGGTTTAACGGATCACGGCTCCCAGTGGCCGCGGTTCGCTGCTCCAGGCCAACGGGGGCTGCTGGAAGTGGCTTGAGCCGAGGGATGTACTGGCCACCAGGGCCGGTCCAAGGATGTTTCGTGCCCTAGGCGAATCTTCCACCTTGCGCCCTCCCCCCCGTGTGCCCCTGCCCTGAGGCACCCCCCCACCTCAGTTCCTCCTCTCTGCCTTGAGGTGCCCCCCTTGCGGCAGCTCCTCAACCCCCACCCTCCGCCCTGAGGCGCCCTCCCCGCCCCAGCTCACCCCTGCCCTGCCTTCACCCTGAGGCGTCGCAAGCCTGGGAGGTGGGACAAGTGAAGCAGTGACGACGTGCTCGGGGAGGAGGCAGGGCAGCGGTGAGCTGGGGCTGGGAGTTCCTCTGTGTGCCACCCCTCTCCCCTTACTTGCTGCATGCAGCCCTCCCCGCGCTCCCCTGCCCCAGCTCCCTCCACCTAAATGCTGGTGGCGACCGGGGAGGCCGAAGATCCGGCTGCCGGCGCTCACTGTCGAAGAAAATGGCGCCCCCCAAATCCTAGCACCCTAGGCGGCAGCTTTAGTTGCCTAAATGGTTGCACTGGCCCTGCTGGCCACCACTTCCAGCAGCTCCCATTGGCCTGGAGCAGCGAATCGCAGCCAGTGGAAGCCGCGATCGACTGAACCTGCGGAGATGGCAGGTAAACAAACCAGCCTGGCCCGCCAGGGGCTTTCCCTGCACAAGCAGCGGAACAAGTCTGGGAACTTGATTGAGGAGTAGACTCTAAAGAATGAGAACAAACCAGAACTATGGCATCACTTCATTCAATTAAGTTGTAATTCAAACTTTGGTTCATATTCTGTCTGTTCTTGTACAAGCACATGAGGTGGTAGTGGTGGGATCATCTCTCTGCAGTCCATTTGGAATCTATGAGGGGAGGAGCCTGAATCATGCATCTTGTGCTCTCTGATCAGAAGGGAGAAGGGTAGCCATAGCGCACTGGACAAGCCAAAAAAAATTGTGCCTGTGCAGTGCTATGCCAGAGATGGGACCCAGAATCAGGAGGTCCAAACATTAATTAATGTCACCTTTGCCATCAACCCCTGAGCTGCCTCTCCTGAGCTACCTCTGCTGAGAGGCATAGCTCAGAATTGAGGGATGTATATTTCCACCGTGACATGTTTTTGATGGGGACAATCATTTAGAGGCAAGTTCCCTAGAGAGAAGTTCCAGTAGAGCAGATCTTCCATTGTCCTCTGCATACCAGCTATTTCTGAAGCCATGCAGTATTGTCCAGGCTAGTATGATCCCTGCAAACCCCAGACACATGGATTTCAAACTGAAACAACAGTCTGCCTGGCTACAGACATTCTTTCTGGCATTAGCTTCTGCACTGCAACAGATTGTTAATTGCTTCCTCTCCACTGCTCCATGGCCTGTGGCCTTTTAGCCTGCACTAGTAGCTCCCTCATCATTTGCTTATATGTGGCAATAGTGTGCTCTGCTGACTTCCATGCCTCAAGCTTCAGAGCCATGGTACTGCTGGATGGTCACATGCAGACTATGTTTGCTTTTTTCCTACCATTTTTTAGGTGCAGTTTATCAAATTGTTGATTTTTATATGCACTGGGGCAACGTGGCCTCAGGTGTTTAGTTTGGACTTGAAGAGCTTGAACATTTGCCATGCTATTTCATTAACACCAATGCCACTCAATTTCTAGTAACATAGATTTAGGGTCTTCAGATTATTTTTCTTAAACTTGACTTCCATAGATGTCAGTACTGTGAACTGTCATCATGTCCTTGGACTGAGTAGGAAAAAACAACAACAAAATTCTGAACTTTTGGTAATTTATTTATAGCCCTGAGGAAACTGAAATGCTGAAATGTTTTGGGTTTTTTTTAAGTAGTCTGTTACTTTTTGCTTTTAAGGGGTTAGAATACGCAGAAAATCCTTCAAACTTGTTTAGAAGTATCTGTTATGATGGGGAAAGGAATAGATGGGGAGAGGTTATGTAGAAGTCTTTTCAGATTCGTGTGTCCCAGATGAGTGGCAAGCTCTCAGAGGTGTCAATTTTCATCAATCAAAAAACTGTAAAGCAAAAAGCCCTAGTGCAATCCTAGAACAAGATGTACAATTAGGGGATCACCTGTTCTTGATCACCTGGGAAAGAGAATTCAAAAGAACAATGTTTCTGCTTTAGACTTTGAGTTCCTCAGAAACTTTTTAGTTTCAATTCGATTTGATAGAGAGGTCAGGGAGGAAAACTTAAATGTAAATACTACTGATAGCTGTTGGTCACTGTTGTTCTGTTATGCTTCATGGAGCCCTTTATGTTGCTGTACAATAACTGTGGATGTCATTTTTTTGTATCTCCTGACAGTCCAAAGAAAACATCCTTAGAGTCAGCATATTGATCCAGTTCTGCCCAAAACTGGCGCAGTTTCACTGCAGTAGCCAGTTGAACGACTTCACTCATGCCATCAAAAGTGTGTGCATATCAGTTGAGCTCTCTGCTTGATGGCAATTTTCTTGACCTAGTAGAACTAGGTAATGTGTGTTTAAAAAGCTGTGTAGATGGCTGTGCTTCCATGGTTTTATCTCTCGCTGTTTGTAGCTTGGTTATCTCTCTTTAGCGATTTGGCGTAATCTTTAAAAGTGATTTCACTGACTTTGAAACCTCCCGATTCTCAAAATCTTATCAGATCCTGAACTGGAATCTCTCCCAAACATCTTGATTTCAATGGGAGGGACTCCATGCAGCTCAGAGTTCCAATTGTGTGGTTCTCAGTGCAGGATCGGCGCCATCAATATTTTCCTGTATTGCTAGAAGCACTGGGTAGTAGATTTATATCAGTATATGAAAAACATACGGTTGGGGCAACACTGAGCATTAAAAAACTATGTGATAGACCTTCCCCGCCAATCATAAAAGTGACTAAGAATGAGATTTGAGAAATAATATACTATGAGGGTTTTTTTTTTGTATTTGCCTTTTTTTGAGCAGTTAGGCTTCATGTTTTCACATTCTTTTTATCTCTAGAACCATGATGGCTAAAAGCAGGTTTTTTTAATATAAAATGAAAGTTAAGATTCTCACATGAACACATGATTCCAGAAACTGAGATTTAAAGAAAAACACCAAGTATCATGAGAAGTTTGATAAAACAGAAAGCTGATAGAAAGTTAAACAGGAACTTCTCTGTCAGCAAGAGATAAATGATTATCTTTCCATCTTGAAAATGTTACTTTCAGATGACAGTGGGGAAAACTCTGAGAGGTTCATGTTCAAAATTAATTGTGGCCCTTTACAAAGATATTCTGTAAATGTCAACCATTTTAATGGGACACTGCTATTTTGAAAAAAAAAATTTCAATTGTAAAAAAAAATCTGAATAAAATGTACTGTGTTGTACTAAGCATTGTAACTAATATGACAGGGTCAGGCCAGATGGCTGCAGGAGAGTGATAGAAGGCAGATGTATTAGCCCCAGGTTAAGTAGGTCCCCTTTCCCTGTGTAAGGTAACAGGGAAGGTTCCAGAACAATCAGGAACTTTCTGGAAACAATTAAGGCAGACATGCTGATTAGAACACCTGCAGCCACTCAAGAAGCTGCTAGAATCAATTAAGGCAGGCTAATCAGGGCACCTGGGTTTAAAAGGGAGCTCACTTCAGTTTGTGGTGCATGTGTGAGGAGCTGGGAGCAAGAGGTTCAGAGAGCTGACAGTGAGAGGGTGTGCTACTGGAGGAGTACAAGTGTTATCAGTCACTGGGAGGAAGGTCCTGTGGTGAGGATAAAGAAGGTGTTTGGAGGAGACGATGGGGAAGTAGCCCAGGGAGTTGTAGCTGTCATGCAGCTTTTACAGGAGACACTATAGACAGCTGCAATCCACAGGGCCCTGGGCTAGAACCCAGAGTAGAGGGCGGGCCCTGGTTTCCCCCAAAACCTCCCAACTCCTGATCCAACACAAGAAAATCTCTGAGGCTAGCAAAATCCACCAATAAGCACAGGACCCACCAAAGTAGAGGAGGAACTTTGTCACACTAGGTTATCATAGTTTGTGGCACTGGTTTAAAAAAAGAACAAAACTAGATTATGAATGATTAATTCACAAATATTTTTAATGTGTTAGCAAAAAGTCCCCACTGTACTTTTTGTGTTGAAAGGTCAACATTTGCTAAAAACCAGAGTGCTCTAAAGGGGTATGATCTGTCATTAACAGCTGGGAAGTGAGTTGACTGAGAATGTCAGACTAGACAGAGAAAACAAAAGAGAGAGAGGAAGGGTACATAGAGTTCATGCTGGTTACCCCCTCGCCTTACAAAGAGGAAGCATGTTCTAGAGAAGTGAGTAAAGTTTAGAGTATCAGAGAATTCTTGTATTCTGACGCCCAAGTGGAACATCTATACCCGTTAGGGTGTATTCTGGATTTGCCTGTGACTCAATGAGTTCATACATCCATCACTCTTCTGACCCCGAAGACAAATCCTGAAATATTTTATGCAGGCTTTTCAAGCCAATGAAAGTGTTGCCTGAGTAAAGATCACAGAACTTTGTCCCCTGGTTAAATCTAAAATTCTGGTTCAGATTATCAAAGCTCACTTGGTGATTTGGCTTCTCCTGTGAGAATATCCTTGCCTCTTAATTCCACAGGTTGCATAGGTGTCAGCAGAGGGAGTGGAGGCAGCAACTGAGGCCTCAGAAGTGACAGTATCATCATGAGTACACTGTGTTGTGGTAGCTCTCTGATACTGTACTTCTCTGAAAGCAGCCAGGTCTTTCACACTACAAGATGATGATGGAATGAGACAAATAGAGCTGGTCCTCAGTTTTCTGGGGTCCCGTGTGCAGGATCATATGTGGAGTCTCATTGAGAACTCTTCCCATCTATGACTTGGTTCTCCTTTCTATCTAATGTCCCCTCACTCCTAGTTTCTGTTTGCCTGTTTATGACAACTCCTTCCTTCTCACCTGTTAAGAGGCTCAATGTCCTATGGTACTTCCTGTGTAGACCAGGAAGCCAGGCAGTAGAGCTGAAGTACAATTCTAGCGATGACATGTCAGACAGAGAATTCAGCCTCTACTGTGTCCAGCATAAACTACAAGGGGAATTTGAGAAGAAAGAATAATTATTTGAGCTGGAATTTGTAAAGCAAACACAGATTACTCTTCTTTTTCACAGAATGCCATGGAATACACAAGTGGGCAGGGTTTTGGACTGGTTTTCCATCCAAAACTTCCTTTTTGTGTTTTATCTAACAACACATTGTCCCCTAACTGTCTGGGGCTTACTGACTCAAATGCAGGAGTATTAGGCTACGTCTTCACTACCCGCTGTATCAGCGGGTAGCAATCGATTGCTCGGGAATCTATATATCGCGTCTCATCTAGACATGATATATTGATCCCCGAACGTGCTTATATCGATTCCGGAACTCCACCAACCCCAACGGAGTTGCGGAGTCGACATAGGGAGCCGTGGACATCGATCCTGCTCCATGAGGACCGTGAGTAATTCGATCTTAGATACTTCGACTTCAGCTACGTTATTCATGTAGCTGAAGTTGAGTATCTGAGATCGATTTTCCCCCGTAGTGTAGACCAGCCCTTAGATATTCATTTGCCTGTATGCTGTTTCAAACTATATACATCATGTTCAGGAGATGCTGCTGAGTCTTCCACTGTGCTCCTATATGTAGGAAATATTAGCGATTAGTGCAAGCAGAACAGTAGCAGAGTACTACAAATAGCCAGAGATTACAAACCTGGTCTCTCACAGCCTGTTTGTCTGTGACCAGAAGAAGAAGGTGGGAAGTGACAGGTAACTGGAAGAGAAGTAGAAAAGGAGAGAAGTCAAACCATGTGATTTATATAGAGTTGGTACAAAAAAGCAACATCAATGGAAGTAAAGCTGAAATCTCTGAATGTGAGATTAGGAAGCCTATTAAAGGGGCAACGTAAAATGTTCAAAAACACTTAAATGATTTAGAAGTCAAAATGTCATTAACTTTCAGTCAGACTGAGGCTCCTAAGGGCTGGATTTTCAAAGGTGTTTAGGTGTCTGAAGATGCAGATAGGTTGAAATCAATGAGAGTAATGTGCCTAACCTGCTTAGGTGCTTTTGAAAATCCCAGTAGACACTGATCTACATCTTTAGGCACCTAAATACTTAAAAAAAAATCTGGCCCTAAATCACTTCTGAAAATGGGACTTAAGGGCTTTTTACTGTTTTACCGACAGTTTGTTGGTCTTTGACTCCCATAATGGACCTGGTGATATTTGCATGCTTTCATATTATTGATTAAGACTACTTGCCACTTCTGTTGCACCTTCCATTCAAGGCTTCCAGAATATTTTTTATAAATGTCAATAAATTAAGCCACATATGTGCCAGTGAGCTGAGAGCACAGCATTACTCTAATTTTAATGCTGGGTAGTTCTGGGTGCTTACAATCTAGGAAAAGTCAGGCCATAGGAGTTTCAAGTTGGTCACTCAAAAATGGAGGCATCTAAAATTAGGGGACACTTCTACAGTTTGTGTGTAAGTGGTTTGTCCAAGGTCACAGGACAAGTTTGTGTCAGGGCTAGAAATGGAACCCAGGTTTCCTTATTTTCATCCTGTGACTTCAGCATAGAAACATGCTTCTCCCTCCTCTTCTGGAGCATGCAGGTTACCATCTCCCAGCAGTGCAGATAGATTACAAATCTCCATCTGTAAAGTTTTTCTTCATCCCCCTTGGAGTTTGGCTTGAAATTCAGTTCTAAATTTAAATGCAACTACTCCATCTGCACTGTCCAATAACCACTGAGTAATTAGGCTTTTACACAGAGAAGGAATTATCTAAAGAAATGTCTTCATGTAAAAGGGCATTTTCTGCACTTTTGCTCTGTGTCTATTCTGCTTGGTTACCTGCAGGATACAAATAGATACCTGCTAACCAATCCCCTTAGTTTGCTAACAAACTATTTTATTTGCGTGTGTCGGGGGGGGCGGTTGTCCTCCTTCCAGATGCATGGGGAGCTACACCAACCCACTCCATCTCCCTTATGTTGCCACACCCTATTCTGCAGATGACCCAGAGGGTCAGGTCCTTAATAGTTTCTGTTCCCTTCAGGATGATGGGAAGTTGGAAGTTCCATGGCTCTAGTGGGGGCTAGACAGCCCTGGGTCTCGAGCCTTCTTCTCCTAAGTGCTTGGCTGGACTAGGCAGGGGAACCCAACCTGACCACTCCACTGGGTTCCAGCTCAGGGCCTTTGTTTAGAACAGCCAGATCCAATCCTTCTCAATTCCTTGTTGCTCACTGAGCTGCTTCCTATCTCTCCTCTTCTGCAGGCTTTCCCAGCCTCTTGCCTTGCTTCTTCCTCTTTGGAGTTCATTGGCAGTTTCTCCCCAGTCTGCTGTGATATCTTCTGTCTGGAATCACTTTGCTTTTCTGGCAGTTGCCCAGCCCTTCTGCCTAACAGCACTTTTATCCTTACAGTTGCTGCTAGTCTAATCATACAACTGTCTATTTATACAAACGCAAACACTCTTGCCCCACCTCCCCGTCCCACTTCTTCCCCTACGTCTTGCTATGCTCACTCCCTGGAAGTGACCGGCACATCTCTGCGCATCTGGGGGGGTGAGTGTGGAGGGGGCAGGGAGTCTCTGCATGCTGCCCATGCTCCAATGCCAATTCTGCAGCTCTCACTGGCTGGGAACTGCAACCAATGGGAGCTGCAGGGGAAGAGTCTGACTTAGCACTACTGTGCTGCTGACCATAAGCCACCCGAGGTAAGCAGGCCCAGGGGGTTCCGCACGCCGCTCCTGGAAGTGGCCGGCATGTCCCTGCAGCCTCTGAGGGAGTGGGGGGGTGCATTCTGCGTGCTGCCCCTGCCTGCAGGCACCGCCCCTGCAGCTCCCATTGGCCGCAGTTCCCAGCCAATGGGAGCAGTGGAGTTGATGCTTGGGATAAGAGCAGTGCATGGAGACCCTTGCCTCCCCGCAGGGGCATGCCAGCCACTTCTGGGAGCAGCATGGGGCTAGGGCAGGCAGGGAGCATGCTTTAACCCTGCTGCGCTGCTGGACTTCTAGCACCTAAAATATCCTAGTTTGGCTTCAGTAGCCTCAGGGAGGTTCTGGGAGACTCCGGTGAAACCAGGAGGGTTAGCAGCCCTAGTTGGTGCAGGCCTCCAGTCATTTTGGACTGAGGAGGCAGGTAGCTTCTGTGTTAACCCTTTAGTTGCCAACCTAGCATGGGATCTATAGACAGGGTGCCTTCTCTCTTTCATATAACTTAGGAAAAGTTCATGCTGAGATTCTGAATGCAGCATTGGTTTCCAATACAGAGTGTCACTTTTAGGGTGACCAGATGCCTTATTTTATAGGGACAGTCCCAGTTTTTGGGTCTCTTTCTTATATAGGCTCCTATTACCCCCCACCCACTGTCCCGATTTTTCACATTTGCTGTCTGGTTACCCTAGTCACTTTTAAGGATCTGCATAATCATCTCTATACTCAATACAAATAACACAGCTGTCAGGAACCTCTTCAGTTTTTCATTGCATTCTTTTGTAAGTTATATGTGAATGTCTGGTGGCTTAGTTGCTCAAGATCGGTTCATTGTTTATAATGGTATTGTGTACATTGCACATCTAGATCCCTAGTTCATTCCGGTCCGTAGGCAGGACTGCAGCTGATCAGAGGAAATGAGTTATGTTAAACAATAATATCTTAAATTTCTATAGCACCATTCAGCTCAGAACACTTTACAAACTATAGGTCTGATGCTTCTATGATGGTTAAATCAGAATTTTTTCATTGACTTCAATGGAAGCAGAATTGGGACCTGTATACCTGTACGTATAGGAATCACTTCCTGAAGCACAGTTACTTCTGGGGAGCGGAGGGCATCAAGCAGATGAACAAGCTGTGTATAAGAGTCAAGGAAAGGGAGAATTTTCACATTGAATTAAACCTCCTACTTTGATCAGAAATACCATACAATTCTTATAGTTCAGCCAGTGGCTGGGTTTTTAAAGACATGTGTAAAAATTATATATAATGGAATTTTCTGTAAAAGAAGGGTGAAGGCCTGAAAAGACTTCTATTGACTTCAATGGGCTTTGAATCAGGCCCAAAATCTGTGGTCAAAGCTATCAATCTCTCCATTTTAGTTTTGTTGGTCTGACTAACTAGCCTTGTTGCAAGTGCAGAGAAACTACCAATGGAACAAAGTACAGCTGGGACAAGACCTTGCCCTCCCCACCCCCTTGTTGACAGTCTGAGCAGAGAGGCCAAGGTTTGAATGAGCTACTCTCAGAACCTGAGATGGTTCAGATCAGAGTAGACACCTGTAGGAATTGTTAGTGTTGCTAATCTGCTGCACTTGTTCTATGGAAAACTTGAAGACTCAGTCTGTAGATGTCAGTTTGGTATATCTCATAAGACAGAATTTAATTCATATATATATCAACTAAATCGAAAGCAAAAACATTAGCAATCTTCCAGCAGGAGAAATGTATTATATATCATGTACAATTTCAGAATGTGCAGATGAATCAAGGCAATTTTCACACAAATGAATGGCCTTAACCTTTGCATAAACTCAATTCAAGACCAGATGTCCTAAAAAGCTTGATGAGAGCATGACTTTAAAAAAAATTCTGTCTATAACTTCTTTACTACGTTTCATTGTAATTTGCCATAAAAATCTGGATGACTTTCATTGTAAATATTGACAAGGCCTTTAAAAAACTTATATTTACATATTATTTATTATTAATCTATTCCGTGGCAGCTTGAATGGGAGGAGCAAATGGTACTTGCAGAGAGTAATTTGTAGCTAAAAACAAACACCTGAGCTAAAGCTTTTTGTTTAAAGGTCTGATGTGTTTGAACCAAGAAAAACTGGAAAGCAATATAATATTAATCTTTCACATATTAGCAGAAAATATTCTTCTTTTCCCTGGAATGAAAAAGAAATGGAGACTAAAAGCAGTTTATATGTAAGAAAATGTTTGTAAAGAACCGGTAGGGGGCACTATGACTCCACATACAGAAAAAAGAGTGTTGCAGTAGTCATAAATTATTTTGTGCACTTACTTTCGTATTAAAGTTGAAAGCACTGTAAACTGCATAGTGGTTTTTTTATCTTCCGTACAGCAGACTATTCTTCTAGTTTGACCCCCAAATGTATAGGTTTATTTAACTATTTTCCTTTAACTGGCAATAAATAAAAATCTTTGAAAATTTCCATATTCCTCATCTGGAGTTTAGTTTGGAGCCCATTCAATATTCAAATGCAATACCATTTCCTCCTTCTGACAAATATAGAATAATTAAGCTTTCCCCTAGACAAATGATTACCTAATAAATGGCCTTCAAAAGGCAGTATTAAAACGAAGCAAAAGGCATATTTAGTGCAAAGGGTGACCAAGCAATAAGGTGCAGGAGCAAAAGGCAACCAATCTGTTTCAGAGGCTTTAGGAATAATGGAAGTGCTTACTGGTATAGCAGATCTACATTAAACATAAGTATAAGCCCGATAGTGCATATAAAATCTTAAACACAACATTGACTGACTGTAGCATTGGCCATTAATTTCCTTGAGACTGTAGGAACAGTCACAAGAAAACAAGATTACATTTACATGAGACATAGATTTGCTCGTCTGGTTTAAACACAAATATATAAACAGCAAGCAGATAACAGAAGATAATGACCATCGTAAATGCCCTACTGTATACTAATGTATTTGTTGGAATAGCAAATGAAAGAATTCTAAGGCTGATGACTTTGAACTGCTTTAATGGAATATCCAACTTCAGATTGAGTAAATTTAATAGCTCGTCATTTTTGTCCAAAAATGCATCTTATGTCTGTTTTGTCATCCTTTTTAAAAATTATTTTACTGATGATTGTGAATGCTTCTGGAAACAAAATAAAATAAAGCACTTAGTATTCCATCAGCAGCAATCTTAGCATTCAAATTAGGAACACATTTTCCTATCTTGCTATGGAACTAAAGCATTTGGTCCTTACTGGGGGGAAAAACGTCCACTAGCATGAAAAATATTTCAAACATGTATCCTGAAAATATTTATAAAGTTAATTTGAAACTTTTTTTCTTTTTGACAAGCTGTAATAGTGAGAACATTCTGGGCCTTGGGCCTCTCCCAGGGGACATAGATGGAAGTGGGTTAATAATCCTGAGACTAACCTTGAACATTACTTTTTCCAGCTTGTCAGTGATCCCTAGAAAATGCCCCGGGCACTGGTTTCTCCTGCTTAATCAAAAATGTATCAAATCTCAGAAATTGGGATGGTTTAACTGCTAGTGGGTTTTTTCAGCCATCCTGTGCCATCATTGTATATACATGCACACACACAGATTATGGATGTGTATGTGTGTATAAAGTAAATCATGGGGACTCTTGAACTACTAGTTTGTCAGGTCATGGCTTGAGAGTCTGCCTTTGACTGAGAATAGCGTTACATTCCCATTTGTGTGATATTGTGGCCAATATGGCATGGAAGGATGGATTATCTCCCATGGGTGACTCCTCTGGCCCTGTCTTTGGCTGTGTCCCTGTAGTTGATTTTCAAAAACACACAGATATGTCATCTGGCATTGTCCCTGTGTTGATTGTCAACTTGCAGGAACCCATTCATGTATGCAAAGCCTTGTTTGGCCGTAGCATCCAGTACTGAAACCTAGGGTTCCCTTTTGGTTGTGGATGGCACTTCTCTCCAAGCTATTTGTGAATTTCATGATCCATTCCATTAAAAATAACCATTCTGATTCACCTCTTTCCCCCCTCTTCTTCATCATATAAATCCATTTTATTTCACTGAGGATGATTACTGTCTAGATGACTGAGTTAGCTATTAAAATGTTTTTTTTCTTGATTTCATTATACTTTATTCTAATATAAAGAATATGTAAAGACTCTGGCTGCTGAAGAAGATTAAAGAGCTTGATAGATTTAGATTGTTTGTATTCCTTTCTGCCCCTAAACAGAAAGGAAAGGGTGCTGAGATTTGCAGAATCTAGATCTCTGATCCTGAGGCCCCAACAACACTTCTCTGTTGAGAAGGTACATTTCCTCTGGTTATTGCTTTGTTTTCACAATGTGGCTGTAACGTGTCAGGCAGATGAAGCACACTATGCAAAAATTCATTCTTTGATTCAAGGATGTTTTAGACATAGGCAAACCAAAACCACTTTCTATAGATGAAGCTGAATCACACTTCTTTTCTGAAATAAACAAGATCGATTAAATTTTATTTTTGAAATAAATCAGTTAATATAATGGGAAGATTGCCTTCATCAAACCTCTTTTTTGGCACTAATAAATGCTGGTTGGATGCCTCCAATCTAGAATGTAAAGAAATATTATCTTGTATTACAGTGCAATTTTTTTTTGCAATTTTGTAGGTTAATTTTTTTTAAAGTGATCTTGTTGCTTAGTAAGGGCTAATTGATTCTTCCTAGTTCATTCTACCAATGCCTTTAGGTTTTTAAAATTAGGAGAGAAGGCAACCAAATGTGATATCCAGTTTATTACACATATTTTTTTAGAACAGACTGCATTGAGAATCACTGCTAGTCTAGATCTGCAAGAGCTGAGCCACAGACTAGAAATTCTCATTCAAACCCCTTTCTCTAATCCTCCTCATAGAAGAATTGATAGAAAGATTTATTGCTTCTATTGACAGGACTTCTTGAATAGCTTTCTCTTTTGTCCTACATTCCATAAGGCAGTGGCTCTCAATCTGTCCAGACTACTGCACGCTTCCAGGAGTCTGACTTTTCATATGCACCCCCAAGTTTCACTTCACTTAAAAACTACTTGCTCATAAAATCAGACATAAAAATACAAAAGTATCACAGCCCACTGTTACTGAAACATTGCTTACTTTCTAATGTCTACCATATAATTATAAAATAAATCAATCGGGCTATAAATATTGTGCTGTCATTTCAGTGTATAGTATATAGAACAGTATAAACAAGTGACCATTTGTATCAAATTTTAGTTTGTACTGACTTCACTAGAGCTTTGTATATAGCCTGTTATAAAACTAGGCAAATATCTAGATTAGTTGAGGTACCCCCTGGCTGAGAACCACTGGTATAAGGAAGCACCTTCTACTGAGAAGATCCCCAAAGAGGCTTTGTCTACATTGAGAAAATAAGGCTTAGTATAGGGGAAGACAGCATTGGCAGAACAAGTCCTTAAGGAGCTATGCCACCTGGGTGAAATGAGATGTCTAGGGAGAATGGCTATCTGTGCAAGAGGCCCAGGAATTCACAAAATAGAGCCCAAGATGCATAAGTTTCTGGGTCTCACTCCCAACCTTTTTCCTTCCTTGCATCACTCTGAGATAACAGTGTAAGGTAGCTTTAAGGGATTTTCCTACATGCTTTTTTGCATCCAGATGCTTTTCTAACAAGTGACCCTAGGACACTAATGAACTGTTTTCATTATGTCTTCCATCCCAAGAACAACATAACATGATTTCTGCATATGAGTATTGTCTATACACAACAATTATTTTAGAAATGAAGAACAACAGGAAACAGACAATTCCCTATAAATCATAGAATCATAGGACTGGAAGGAACCTCGAGAAGTCATCTACTCCAGTCCCCTGCACTCATGGTAGGACTAAGTATTATCTAGACCATCCCTGACAGGTGTTTGTCTAACCTGCTCTTAAAAATCTACAATGATGGAGATGCCACAAACTCCCTAGTCAATTTATTCCAGTGCTTAACCACGTTGACAGTTAGGAAGTTTTTCCTAATGTCCAACCTAAACCTTCCTTGCTGCAATTTAAGCCCATTGCTTCTTGTCCTATCCTCAGAGAAAAACAATTTTTCTCCCTTCTCTTTGTAACAACCTTTTAAGTACTTGAAAACTCTGTCTTCTCTTTTCCAGACTAAACAAACCCAATTTTTTTCAATCTTCCCTTATAGGTCATGTTTTTTAGACCTTTAATCATTTTTATTGCTCTTTTTTGGACTCTGTCCACATCTTTCCTGAAACGTGGCGCCCAGAACTGGACACAATGCTCCAGTTGAGGTTTAATCTGCGCAGAATGTAACAGAAGAATTACTTCTTGTGTTTTGCTTACAACACTCCTGCAAACACATCCCAGAATGCTGTTTGCTTTTTTTGGCAACAGTTTTATACTGTTGATTCATATTTAGCTTGTGGTCCACTATGACCCTCAGATCCCTTTCTGCAGTACTCCTTCCTAGACAGTCATTTCCCATTTTGTATGTGTGCAACTGAGTGTTCCTTCCTAAATGGAGTTGTAGCGGGGTGGTTACCTGCTCCTGCGGAGAGGGCTGTGGCTGGGGCAAGAAGCCTGGACTGATTGGGGAAAGTGGGATAAGCTGTGGTCATGCCCCAGTCAGGCCCAGCTAGCCCCTATAAGAGTCTGTGAGCCAGAAGCCAAGTCTGTCTCCCTCTGCTTGTAGAGGGAGGAGGGCCTGGCTGCAGGGACCTAAGCAAGACACCTGGATTGGGAGCAGGACTGGGGAAGGGCCAGAGGAGCTGGGAGCTTTGGCCTGGAAAGCCCCAGGCTGCAGGCCTGACTATAGGCTGAGTAGGTGCAGAGTTGCGATGAGGCAGCCCATAGGTAGGCAGAGGCAGCAGGTCTGAACCCATTTGCCTGTGATGAGTGGCTAATACTGCTGTCTGCCTCAGTGAATGGGGGCTAGATGGAGACTGGGCAGTAGCCAAAACTGAGGCAAAGTGGGGATAGTGGGTGGGGGTTCCAGTGGGCAGCACCCAGTTAAAGGGGCACTGGGGTCCTGGGAGGGACATGGGGGCCAGCGGTAAAGAAGATCACTGACCAGCAGAGGGTGCTATGGATGCTGGAAGCTAATTCCAGAGGATAACCGGCAGGAGGCACCACTGGGTGAGTCTGCACCTGCTTACAGGAGTACTTTGCATTTGTCATTATTGAATTTCATCCTATTTACTTCAGACCATTTCTCCAGTTTGTCCAGATCATTTTGAATTATATATCCTCCAAAGCACCTGCAACGCCTCCCAGCTTGGTGTCATCCGCAAACATTATACATGTACTCTGTATGCCATTGTCTATATAATTGATTAAGATATTGAACAGAATTGGACCCAGAACTGACCCCTGCAGGACCCCACTTTTTGTGTCCTTCCAGCATGACTGTGAACCACTGATAACTAGTCTCTGGGAATGGTTTTCCAACCACTTTTGCACCCACCTTACAGTAGCTCCATCTAGGTTGCATTTCCCTAGTTTGTTTATACGAAGGTCATGCGAGAAAGTATCAAAAGATTTACTAAAGTCAAGATATACCATGTCTCAGCATATTCAGCCTTAAATTTTTCCTGCAGTGTTGTGAACCTAATCAGTATTTCTGGGTGAAATCCTGTTCCTGGGGAGTTTTGCGATTGACTTCAATATAGCCAGAATTTCACCTACTGACTTCAATGTGTTCAAAAGGTTAGCAGGATTAGGCTGTTCCCTAGTTCACAAGAAAAACAGAACAAACAAGAAAACCAACAACCCCAATTTATTTGAGACTGAAGAGGAAAAAGCGAAAATGGCTTGGCTCTTTTCCATACTCAAAAAGCATTAGAATGCAAAAAATAAGCTGATAGTGACAGTTAAAGTAGAGTATGATGTACACTTTCCATTTTAATAATATACAATGTTGCTATGGTAATTGAGGCAAGAAAATGTACTTTTAAAATATTTAATTTTTATGTTGAAGTGTTCCTTAAAAAAAGTAAAGTACAGAAAAACAGCTTTTCACAAAAAGTAGAAATGTTGAGCTACAGATCAAATTTTCAATTTCAGCAACACTGTGTTTATATATAATATATGTTTCTGCTACATAAACATTTTGTCACTCACCCGCTTCCTTCTCTTCTGAAACATTGTTCCATGAACACCATAATTAAAAAAAGTCAAACACTGTACATATTATGAGTAGGCTTGGAAGGATTCAATTTTTATTGATAAATGTCAGTAAACATCGATTTCACTATACACTCACATACAAATGAAAAAGGATTTCCATTGATAATAAGAAAAATGTACAGAGAGGCAAAGTAGGAAAAATGCTTCTTGAGAACTTATTAGTTTGATTTAAGGATATTTACTTTGTAAATTTTGACATGTGATGTTGACAATTTGTGTTTAAATGGTTATAAGGTTTAACTTTTTTAATCTCAGTGTTTACTGCTGTCATTAGGTTATTTTCTGATTCCCCTACTTTCTGACCCTCCCATAATTTCCCACAATTACAAGGACTTTTATTTTAATCACATATAATTTTGCTCAACTATGAAAATTTAAATTGATAAAAACCTAAAAAATTGCTGAAAAATAACCATTGATATCTGTCTAAATTTTAAAACATTAGAAAATGAATATTACCAAGCCTAATAATAATTATGGGCAAGTAATACAAAAGTCATGCTTATTCTCTTCTGATGTACACTAGCAAAGCAGTATTTGAAATATAAATATCTAACGAAGAATCCATTTAGGAATTAATTTCAAAGGTTTTTCATTTTTCTTTAATTTTTAATTGTATTACTTCTCTGATGCTGCATTAGGGAGCAATCGTGTGAATAGTAATTCATTACCCTTGAAAATGTCAATTTAGGCCAAGAACCACATTTATCGTCAAGGGCTCAAATTATGGTTCTCTTCATTTGAGAGGAAAGTTTTATGTTTTTGATATGTATATTAGCAATTAAAAGTCGATCCTGGTGTGCTGTATTATGCTGTGTGGGTGTACACCCCTCTCATATCCTTCTTTATGTGAGAAGGTCCTTCATTGTAGGTCCAATTTTCTCTGCATCCCACACAAACCTGCTGTTCTTTCTTTTTAGGTTGCTGCAGTATATTCGTATTGGAAGCGCTGAGCTATGAACTGATAAAGCTACAGAAAAATCTGTTACACTTACAAAATTTCTTTAATTTTCAAGTTCCTGTTATATTAATTTTTCTTGTGGACTTGATTTTAGCCATCTGTTCTATGTTTACAAAGGTCAGTGACCCACAGTTAGTTTTCATCAGCTTTAAAGATATGGGAGATGCAACATTGACCTACATAGGTCCAAATGAAAAAGAAATAGTACTGGTGAAGTGCTGAGACTGTCCGAGTAATCTTTTTTCAGACAGTTGCAAAAGTTTGCTCTAATTTGATTTCTCTCATTTTCTTATTGTTTACTGTAATTTCTGGAAGATTTTGTTTCAGGTGCATGAGCTTGTCAGGGATTTGATTCTGATCTGACTTGTGATGGTTTTATATTAGTGTACTGCCATTGATGTCAATAGAATAACTCCTGATTTACACCTCTGTACTGTAAGATCTGTGTCAATCCCCAAAGGTTATAGGAATACTAAAGGTTCTGTAAATTAAAAACCCAAAATTATGAATTCTCGATATAAAAATTCTGGCCACACTTTAGCTAATGGCCAGGCATTCCTCTGAGACAGATGCCCTGATTCAACAAAGCACTTAAATATGAACCAAATGTTAAGGGTGTGCTTAATTCTCATGGAATGAATTATTTTCTCACTTCATAGCTTCACCTGCTGCACATATAATCCAAATTCAAACTATAAACTAGGGTCCATGTGGCTCACAGGCAGCTTTCTTAATGGTAAACAACTTTCATCTATTGGCTAGGCCAGTAGGAGCTTTGCAAATTTTTTCCTGCAGGAATCTCAATGTTGATGTTTCCTCTTTTATGGTCTTTTAAAAAGTATGAGAATCACATTCAAATATACCTAAAGCTGTAGTACTAATAACTTCTCACAACACTAAATAGATTGGAAATGGACTTTTGGTAAAAATGTTACGTGCACAAAACTGTCATTGCAGCCTTTACATTGCATTGTCACTGCATTGGAGTCTTATTGATGATTAGAGCTGTTTGAGGATTTTCTGATAAAATGCCAATTTGTAGAAACAGTTTGTGAGAAAGGGTTGCTTCTGATGAATAACCTGATTTAAAAAAATAATGGAAAAAAGTTTAAAAATCATTGCAGTGTCCCATCTTAACATTTTTGAAATGTCAAGTTTTGTTTTCCATTTTGAGATGCTTTTTTGCTTTGAAATTTTAATTAACTAAAAAAAAAAAAAAGAAAAAAGATTTTTAGAAAAACTAAAACATTTCAATTGACTTAATCCCATTTGTTTTATTATTTTGTCACAGCAATTTTTGTGATTTCAACTTTTTGTCCACATTCAGGATAACAAAAATTTCAAAATCTTGAAAACTCTTATGGGATGGGAAAACTGTTCCCTATCCAACTCCCATTGCTGTCCAACTCTGATTTTGGAGGGGCAACCAACTTCCAAATCAAATTGATTTTTATGCTACGTTGTAAAAATGTAATAACAAAATAGTGGATCCCAGCCAATATTCCACTAGTTAGGAATTTTGGTGTCCGATTTCCTTTGATACTGATTTTCAGTCTTTATTTTTGGCTTTACTTCCTAGGACAAATATTAATAGTTGATTTTAACTGTGACTACATAGATTTGAGCTGAAATCAGTTGTTTGTTTCATAATAAATAAACAAAAAATTTAAAAATAGTCAAACATTTTTCTAAAGTTTCTTCTAGGCCCATTAAAGTCAAGGGAACAGCTCCCATTGACTGCATTTTTTCAATGGAACGTAAGCATATCCTTAACTTTAAACATATGCTTAAGTGCTTTGCTGAATAGCTGTGGAGTTAAGCACATGTTTAAACATTTTGCTGAATTGAGTCCATAGTGTGAACAGAATGACTACCACTGCAAGTTGATCTTTTATCAGCTTAAAACTGAAATCTAAACTCTCTCTCTCTCTCTCTCTCTCTCTCTGCATGCACTGCAGGACTGTCTACTGCTATATCTATTAGTAATCAGTATAGACATGAAAAAAAGATTCTTTCAAGGTGCTTCTAATCCATGCTAATTGAAGTTCATGAAGGGACGGCATTTGTTTGCTATTGCTTGATGTGCTGATTTTTGGACAGAACTAAGGCAGATGGATATTTATATTCACTTTGGTTTTGGTACAGTAAATGATAAAATAATTTTTTTAAATTGGTTATCTTAAAATATAATGACAACGTAGAATCAAATTCACCTTTTGCACAATGTATCTAAGGTATGAGCCAGATACATATGTAGTAATTAATATCTCTGGAACTTAAAATTAAGTGTTGTAAAAACTAGCCCTTTTCTTCAAGCCAGTCATCTTTCTCATAAAGTAACTTGACTGAGTTTCACTTATTCCAATCAGCAAGTACAGGGAGAGAAGCAATTAACCTTGCTACAGATGTTCACATCTAGATAATGTTCTGCTCCTCTGCCTACAGATGAAAAATAACAAATTAATTACATTTCTGAGATCATAGTTCTGGACAGTCACCCAATTCCAAATGGGAGGAAGACTGTGCCTTCCAAAAATTGTGTTTCTTTTAAAAAGCCTATTACAGCATTTTATCATGAACAAAATACAGGTGTACAGTGCTAAGTCTTTTATTGGTAAAGTTTTGTTTACAAAAATGAATGCCAAAGTAAAATGGGCTCAGCATGGTATTAAATAATTGTACTGTTCTCCATATGTTGGGACCAGTGCATTACACGTCTATTTGACTACCTGGTGAGTGCAGCTTGAACCTGAGGAGTGTAACTCTAAAATTCAGTGGTGGCCAGATAGGGAATAAAGAAAAAAGTATTGTCAAGTAAACTGGTTGTGGATCGAAGTAAATTTCAGTTTTCTCCATACTAAAACAATATAAATTGAAATTTTCTTTGATGCACAGCCAGTTTACTTGACAATACTTTTTTCCTTAGTCCCATATTCATTACTTGTATATAAGCAGTGAAGCCCTTTCAGTTGAATATCTGTAAGGGTACGTCTACACTATGAAACTAGGTCAATGTTATAGAAGTCCATTTTTAGAAATTGATTTTATACAGTCGATTGCAAATGTCCCCACTAAGCGCATTAAGTTGCCAGAATGTGTCCTTACCACCATGGCTAGCATCGACTTATGGAGTGTTGCACTGTGGGTAGCTATCCCACAGTTCTCACAGTCTCCTCCACCCATTGGAATACTGGGTTAAGCTCCCAATGCCTGATGGAGCAAAAATATTGTCACAGGTGGTTTTGGGTACGTGTCACCTGTCTCTCCTCCCTCTGTGAAAGCAATGGCAGACAATTGTTTCACACCTTTTTTTCCACGCAGACACCATACCATGGCAAGTGTGCAGCCTGCTCAGTTCAGCTCATCAACACTGCTGCTGTTGTGTCCTGGGAACTGCTGGCAGCAGACGGTGCTGTAGATCTGCAAACCATCATCATATACTGCTTCCGCTGCAAATCTGTTCCGCTGCTATTGCCTCAATAGCGAATTTCTCCATGTTTTCTGTCATGGGCTCCTGGGTACGTGTGTTCTTCCTCAGGAAATGTGCGCAATGCTAACTGTCACCCTCCACTGCTTCTGCTGCAACTCTGCTCTTCTGCTGTCCTGCAGATGCTGTACCACAGCAAGCATGGAGCCCGCTCAGCTCACCGCTGCTGGTGTAAGCATTCTAAACACCTCGCGCATTATCCTGCAGTATGTGTTGAACCCGCTAAAGCAGGTGAGGAGGTAATGACAGCGCGATCATGATAGTTATGAGGACATGGACACAGACTTCTCCCAAAGTATGGGCCCTGCAATGTGCACATCATGATGTTAATGGGGCAGGTTCATGCCTTGGAACGCTGATTCTGGGCCTGGGAAACAAGCACAGACTTGTGGGACTGCATAGTGTCGCAGGTCTAGGATGATTCCCAAAGGCTGCAAAACTTTCGCATGTGTAAGGGCACTTTCATGGAACTTTATGACTTGACTTCCCCTGCCCTGAAGTGCAAGAATATCAAGATGAGAACAGCCCTCACAGTTGAGAAGACAGTGGCGATAGCCCTCTGGAAGTTTGCAACGCCAGACAGTTACCTGTCAGTCAGGCATCAATCTGGAGTGGGTAAATCAACTGTAGGTGCTGCTGTGAACCGAGTAGCCAACACAATCACTGAGCTGCTGCTATCAAGGGTAGTGACTCTTGGAAATATGCAGGTCATAGTGGATGGCTTTGCTGCAATGGGGTTCCCTAACTGTGGTGGGGCGATAGACGGAATGCATATCGCTATCTTGAGACCGGATGACCTTGGCAGCCAGTACGTAAACCACACGGGGTACTTTTCAATGGTGCTGCAAGCACTGGTGGATCACAAGGGATGTTTCACTGACATCAACGTGGAATGGCTGGGAAAGGTGCATGATGGTCGCATCTTCAGGAACTCTAGTCTGCTTGAACAGCTGCAGGAAGGAACTTACTTCCCAGACCAGAAAATTACCATTGGGGATGTTGAAATGCCTATAGTTATCCTTGGGGATCCAGCCTACCCGTTAATGCCATGGCTCATGAAGCCATACACAGGCACCCTGGACAGTGGTAAGGAGCAGTTCAACTATAGGCTGAACAAGTGCAGAGTGGTGGTAGAATGTGCGTTTGGACATTTAAAAGCTTGCTAGCGCAGTTTACTGACGAGGTTAGAACTCAGTGAAACCAATATTCCCATTGTTACTGCTGCTTGCTGTGTGCTCCACAATCTCTGTGAGAGTAAGGGGGAGACATTTATAGCAGGGTGGGTGGTTGAGGCAAATTGCCTGATGGACGATTACGTGCAGCCAGACACCAGGGCAATTAGAAGAGCACAGCTGGGTGCCCTGCACCTCAGAGAAGCTTTGAAAACCAGTTTCATGACTGGCCAGGCTGGTGTGAGTTCTGATTTGTTTCTCCTTGATGAAAACCCACCCCCTTGGTTGACTCTACTTCCCTGTAAGCCAACTGACCTCCCCCCTTTGATCACTGATTTCAGAGGCAATAAAGTAATTGTTTCAAAATCATGCATTCTTTATTAATTTATCAAACAAATAGGGAGAAAACTCGCAAGGTAGCCAGGGAGGGGTGGGTGAGGAGGGGATCACCGTGTGGGGTGGTGGATGATGGAAGGAGGGAAGGACAAGGCCACACTACAATTTAAAACTTATTGAATGCCAGCCTTCTGTTGCTTGGGCAATCCTCTGGGGTGGAGCGGCTGGGTGCCCTTAGCCTCTCCCCCCGCTTTCTTGGCGTCTGGGTGAGGAGGATATGGAACTTGAGGAGGAGGGCAGGCAGTTAAACAGGGGATTCAGCAGTGGTCTGTGCTCCTGCTGCTTTTCCTGCAGCTCCACCAGATGCCTGAGCATGTCAGTTTGCTCCCTCATTAGCCTCAGCATTGCATCCTGCCTCCTCTCAGTGCGTCCATTTAACACTTTCCTGGACTCTGCCATTGTTTGCTTCCATGCATTCTGCTGAGCTCTTTCAGTGTGGTAAGACTGCATGAGCTCTGAGAACATCTTGTTGCGAGTGAGTTTTTTTCATCTTCTAATCTGCGCGAGCCTTTGGGATGGAGATGATGGGGGAGCGTAGAAACATTTGCAGCTGTGGGAGGAAAAAAAGGGAGAGTAGTTTTTAAAAAGATACATTTTAGAGAACAAAGGGAAGACAATTTCACACTGAATCAAGCGATTAACATTACATGGCACATGTGCTTTTGCTACAAGGTCGCATATTGAGTGCCTTCCAGTTTGGTGTGACACATCACACATGCTTGGCTGGGCAACAGAATTCAGCTTGCAGACAGCCATGGTAAGGCAAAGGTTTTCGGCTTCTTCAACCTTCATAACATGTGGGAATGGTTTCAAACAACAGCACCCTCCTTTCCCATACCAAGCAAAGCCCATTGGATTGGCCTTTTAAAAAGAGGGGCTGTGGTTTTAGGGTGAATGTGCAGCACAATCCACCCCCTCCCAATTCTCTGGGATGATTGCTTCACCTCCCCACTCTCCCAACGCTTGACTAGTATCAGGGAAGATCCCTGTCAGCCTAACATGAACAGCTCAGCATGAACAGGCCTCCCCCCACCAGGTGGCTAACAGTGGAGATGATTTATTTTCAGCCAAAGGCAAACAGCCAAAGCTCAGGCCCATTCGCAGCAAGATTTTGTTCTGCAATGATTCCAGACTACTTGCTTCTGGCTGGCATAGTAAATTAATCATTAAACACGCTTGCTTTTAAACTCTGTATTATATTTACAAAGGTACACTCACCAGAGGTTCCTTCTTTGTCTTCATGGTCCGGAAGCCCGCCTTGGGAAGGTTAGGAGGATATTGGCTCCAGGATGATGAACAGTTCCTGTCTGCTGGGGAGAAGGGATTATCCACTTGCCTTCTGTGTGCTATTCTCCTCCTCTTCCTCCTCATCTTCAAACATCTTCAGCCCTGTTGCTTGAGACTCCCCCTTTGCAAATGTCCATGGACAGTGGTGGAGTAGTGGTAGAGGCCACTCCTAGAATTGCATGCAGCTCATCATAGAACCAGCATGTATGGGGCTCTGACCCGGAGCTACCGTTTGCATCATTTGTTTTTTGATAGGCTCGCCTCAGCTCCTTAACTTTCACGCAGCACTGTTGTAGCCTCTGTCCACCATGCCCTTGGAGATTTTGGCAAATATATTGGCATTTCATCTTTTGGAACAGAGTTCTGCCTGCATGGATTCTTCTCCCCATACAGTGTCAGATCCAGTACCTCCCATTCGGTCCATGCTCTTTTGTGATTCTGGGACTCCATGGTCACCTGTGCTGATGAGCTCTGCATGGTCACCTGTGCTGATCAGCTTGCCAGGCTGGCCAAACAGGAAATGAAATTCAAAAGTTCATGGACCTTTTCCTGTCTCCCTGGCCAGTGTATCTGAGTTGAAAGTGCTGTCCAGTGCTGTCACAATGGAGCACTCTAGGATAGCTCCCAGATGCCAATACTGTTGAAGTGCATCCACACTGCCCCAAATTCGACCCAGCAAGGTCGATTTTAGTGCTAAACCCCTCGCTAGGGAGGAGTACAGAAATCAATTTTAAGAGCCCTTTAAGTCAACAAAGAGCCCTTTAAGGCTTGATTGTGTGGACGGATACAGGGTTAAATTGACCTGACACTGCTAAATTCGACCTAAACTCGTAGTGTAGACCAGGGCTAAGACAAATAGAGCTATTCAAAGAACAACACATTGTGTGCACAGTGATGCTAGGGTCTATGACTGAAGCCCCTTGATGCTACCACCAAAAAAAAAAAAGTCATGTTAAATTCTGGCTGTATGAGTATTATTTAATAGGTTAGGGTATCTCCTTGTTGGCTTACCTGGTATTTAAAGCAATTGACATATGTGAAATTTCAAGTGTGAAACAAATCAGCTGGTCAATCTTGTCATGGGGGCAAACAGGTGAGACTAACAAACCAGACATAGATTTTACTGTAAGATGATATATAGTGAGTTATGAGGCCAAAGGTCTTTAACAAAACGCTCTCTGGATAGCACAGCTGCTTTGATAAAAGATACTCCTTCACTAATTAAAGAAAAAAAAGTTTACCCCTAAGGGTAAAGCGGTGGCCCAGCCGACCCCACTTTCTGCAGCTCCCATTGGCTGGGAATGGTGAACTGCGGTCACTGGGAGCTGTGAGCAGCCATACCTGTGGGAAAACACTTGAGCACTTTCAGGTGGCTCGGAGGGGAAGGATAGCTCAGTGGTTTGAGCATTGGCCTGCTAAACCCAGGGTTGTGAGTTCAGTCCTTGAGGGGGCCATTTAGGGATCTGGGGCAAAAATCTGTCTGGGGATTGGTCCTGCTTTGAGCAAAGGGTTGGACTAGATGACCTCCTGAGGTCCCTTCCAACCCTGGTATTCTGTACCTGCAGATGCTCAGGGAAACAAAGCATCTTACAGCCTGCCAGGGGCTTACCCTGAACAAGCTGCAAATCAAGTTTGGGAACCACTGCCCTAAGGGACTGATTGTTCCTCCCTCCTTTGTATCCCTGCACAACTGCTGGGTCCCTGAAGTGCGGCCCCCTGGAGCACAAGACATTCTAGAGGTGAGTGAGCAGGACTATGGCCTGCTGCACAAGGGGACAATGCTGCACCTCTCAAAGGATGTAACACCAGACACATTTCCCTCGAATGACAGACAATTCTGGCAGCAATTGTGCCTTGAGTCCCATTTGGGACAGTTTTCTAAGTAAAATTAGGCTTTTGCAGTACTCAAAATGGCCTAGGTGAAGGCCACAGAATAGCAAATAATCAAATTCAGACTCACGTTAGCAGTTTATTGGTGTGAATTCTGTAATAGCCAATCAGATCACTGACTTGGCCCAACACTTTAAAAATGAACTTGTTTATTAATAGATGTCTGAATTAAAGATATTGAGAAGGGGTTTATCTCACCTGCTGTCCCAAATGAGTCACCTGAAAGTGCCCAATGTTTTCCCACAGGTAATATTATTGCAGAACAGTACCTTTGTTTGCATTACTCTCTTCTCATACTATCCCTCACTCCCAGGCCTGCCAGTCTGACTCACTCTCTGGAACTAGTGATCCTACATGCTGCCCTTTCTATCTCCAGCTGAGGAGAAAATTGCTGCCTAACACACGTCCTCAGCTCTTTGATCCTCTTCAGAAGGTCAGCCGGCCTCCTTGCAGTTCATTCAAGATCACTTTAAAGCCAATTATCTTTGTCTTGCATGATGATACATGATAATATGCAATAATTAATGGGAATGGAGAGCAGTGGTTAAGTGAGCTTTTTATAGCTCCAATACCTAGAATGTGCTGTATAATAAAGCAGTGTTATAAAGCTACTGTGGATATGAGCCTTTTATCCCATGTTCCTCAATTTTATATTATGCCGTTACATCTTAAGCTCATTGCATTTAATGAAAGAGATATATCCTATTTTATTAATCAAAAGGCAGCAGAGATTGCCAAGCAGCTCAGCAATGAAACATTCAGGCTGAATGGAAGTGCATTAATGTTCCTTTATATATGAGATTATAAAGTCTCATGGCAGGTTCTTACCACCTGTGTTCACCTTGGTTTTTTATTTAAGTATTTTCATCTTTTCACTCTGTCCACTTCTGTGTCTTATTTTGGAGTCATATTTTTTTTTAAATTAGGTCATCACTATTTATTAGATGCATATTTAACAAGGTGATCCTCATTTCTATAAACTGGTATAATATAAATGATGAAAATACATAATATTGCAAAGTATTAGGAAAGGCTGTACTTATCTCAATATATCAAAACATTAATTATCAAAACATCGGATAGTGAAAGGATTACTTATTAAAATATCTTGCACTGAGTTGCACTTTTCAGCCTAGGATCTCAAAATGCTTTACAGAGGTGTGTGGGGAGAGGAAAATATCTTTTACTGTTGATGAAGCTGAGGCAAAGATAGGTCACGTGTTTTGTCCAAGAAACACTGCAAATAAGTTGCAGAGTCAGGAATCTGGGTGTTCTGGTTTCCAGTCCTGTACCCTTCCCATTAGACCACAATCTCAGGTAAAAAATCTGAAAACAAAACCAAACCAAAAATATTCAGTTGCCATCAACTAAAAATAAACCATGAGTTGAGGACTTCAATGGCTCAGACACAGGTTTGATACAGGAGTGGGTGGGTGAGATTCTGTGGCCTGCATTGTGCAGGAGGTCAGACTAGATGATCATAATGGTCCCTTCTGACCTTAAAGTCTATGATTCTATGATTTGGGAGCCCCTCTCATAGAGATGAAAATTGATTTGAAATGATCTCCATTGTTCCTTATTTTTAAAATGCATTTTTACGCTTTGAATATCTGTAGTTTAAAAAGTAAAATCAAAAAATTAATTGATACTTAGTCAAGTATGAGGCCAAGCATCCAACATTCTATAATTCCCAGACAAAAAACACCCCCTCCCCCCAAACAAACACAACTATGTTAAGATGAAGCTAAGGTTAAGGGTATGTATCACTAACTTGATAATAAAACAACATTAAAGGGAAGTTTTAATTTCCCAAAGCCCAAACATAATAAACCCAGAAAATGCAGAGTCAAGACTACACTTAAAAGAAATCTGAAGTTTTAAGTTAAGAAATGCATAGTTAAAACACTAAAATAACTTTATGTCTGCCCAGTAGTGATGTCTTGTAATAATCAGATGACTGTAATTAAAGCAATTTTTATGTTTGTGGTCTCAGGTTAGTTTAAAATAATTTTTAAAGGCACATTCGGTTTTTAAATATTTTCCCCCTCTCCTTCTGACATTACTACTTCACATACCACATCTTAACACTGGATAGAATAGTCTTGAGAAGTTGCAAGACAAGGTATTTTAAATTTATAGATTTTCAAATACTTCCTTATGGTTTACCGTCAGAAGATTTTGGAACTTTCCAAAGCTCATCATATCTCCAAAATGTCTTGTTCTAACAGCTTTTAGTAGGTTTCTTTGTGTGGCTGTGTTGGGAAAGGAGAGTTGTGGGGCATTTACAGAGATATATAATATAAAAGCTTGTGACAGGGATATCCACAGTAAGGTAGGCACCCAAGGGGCTCATTAAGGGGCTCATTAGAAAAGGGGTATAAAGTAAGCCAGTGGAAGGCTAGCTAAGATCCTCTGAGAAGGACTGTATGTGACATTAATACCAGCCTGGCATTATTTATACACTACTCTAGTAGGCCTCCATTCTGCTCCCTTTGAAGTGAATGACAAGAATCTCATTGACATCAGTGATACAGGATCAGAGTGATTGGGGAAGGGGAATATGTTATTTTATGGTTACAGGACAGGTGAAAATGAATTATAATGACCAAAGGTCAGCTAGTTTCATTTGTTTTGACTTTATTTCTAGAGATAAGAAGATGAAGCCTATGAGAGCCAAGCTTTTTGAAAGGGTAGCTGTTGTTTAATTCCATTGTGAACTGGGTATGGTAAAATAACTGCGCTTTCAAATCTGGGAAACCAAAGCTGCGGTTCTAGAGTGCGATTTATTTTTCTTCAGCTCTATATTGTACATCTTCTGTCAAGACAGTAGAAAAGACGTTCAGACACCAAATGTACAAATCCTGATAGGAATCTACTATTGCAATCTTCTAGTTTTAAAGATTTTTCAGTCTCATAAAATCATAGCCAATCAATTTTGCTATGTAAAGATTTAAAACTACAAACTACTTCACTAAGAAAAGATTTTAAGCTATGGAGCCCGCTGGACTTTGTAATCGACAGTACATGATCGGTCTAATTTGATAGCATTAATAATTATGTCTTTACTGTTTTGTGCAATAATCGGAGGCAATCTATTGCCTGCCTTGGAGATAAAGTCCTTGCGGATTGGACTTGAAGCCAGGAGAGGACATTGCCCAGCAATTAATCTGGCTGCACCAGATCAATAATAACCCTGTGGAGCTTTTAGATGCCTGGAATAAAGCCATACAATGTAGCTATGGACAGTCAGTGTTATGGCCCCTCACCGTTTAAGCATATTGTTATTGTTGATAAATTTCACCCTATCCATTTATTAAAAATAGCATATCTTATAAGAATGGTTGGCTGGCAACATTTCCTTTTGCACTGGTATGGTAATATTTGTAAATAGGAGAGCAACTTTTGTAGTGCTTCTCCTCTCACTATTTGAGACTTGTTGCTGTCAAAGATGAAAGAAGAAAGTCAAGCAGATAAGCTAGAAAGTGACATGAGAGGTACTGAAGTAATACAAGTGCTTGTCAGATCATCTGGCTCCTCCTTTCAATCACACAATTTTCCAGCTTTGCAGAGTAAGATTTAGAGGATTTTGTGCATTAACTGGACTTCTTCATTTTCACCTTTTTTCCATGTGTGACTGCTGATTTCTCAAGGTGGAGACTGTTGTTTTCTGAAGTTACAATCATCTACAGTGGGATATAAGAGGAGAGAGAGAGAGACAAGGATTTCTGCCTAGGGGCATCTGCAATATCCACTGCTTTATTCTTAGAAATGGGCCCCAAATTAGGTCCCGAGAATGCAAACATTTACATACATGCTTAACTTTACGAATGTGGTATCAGAGGGGTAGCCGTGTTAGTCTGGATCTGTAAAAGCAGCAAAGAATCCTGTGGCACCTTACAGACTAACAGAAGTTTTGGAGCATGAGCTTTCGTGGGTGAATACCCACTTCGTCAGATGCATGTAGTGGAAATTTCCAGGGGCAGGTATATATATGCAGGTAAGCTAGAGATAATGAGGTAGTTCAATCAGGGAGAATGAAGCCCTCTTCTAGCAGTTGAGGTGTGAAAACCAAGGGAGGAGAAACTGGTTTTGTAATTGGCAAGTCATTCACAGTCTTTGTTTAATCCTGAGCTGATGGTGTCAAATTTGCAGATGAACTGAAGCTCAGCAGCTTCTCTTTGAAGTCTGGTCCTGAAGTTTTTTTGCTCAGGATGGCCACCTTAAGGTCTGCAATAGTGTGGCCAGGGAGGTTGAAGTGTTCTCCTACAGGTTTTTGTATATTGCCATTCCTAATATCTGATTTGTGTCCATTTATCCTTTTCCGTAGCGACTGTCCAGTTTGGCTGATGTACATAGCAGAGGGGCATTGCTGGCATATGATGGCGTATATTACATTGGTGGACGTGGAGGTGAATGAACCGGTGATGGTGTTGCTGATCTGGTTAGGTCCTGTGATGGTGTCACTGGTGTAGATATGTGGGCAGAGTTGGCATCGAGGTTTGTTGCATGGATTGGTTCCTGAGCTAGAGTTCCTGTGGTGCGGTGTGCAGTTACTGGTGAGAATATGTTTCAGGTTGGCAGGTTGCCTGTGGGCGAGGACTGGCGAGCCACCCAAAGCCTGTGAAAGTGTGGGATCATTGTCCAGGATGGGTTGTAGATCCCTGATGATGTGTTGGAGAGGTTTTAGCTGGGGACTGTATGTGATGGCCAGTGGAGTCCTGTTGGTTTCTTTCTTGGGTTTGTCTTGCAGTAGGAGGCTGCTGGGTACACATCTGTCTCTGTTGATCTGTTTCCTTATTTCCTCATGTGGGTATTGTAGTTTTGAGAATGCTTGGTGGAGATTCTGTAGGTGTTGGTCTCTGTCTGAAGGGTTAGAGCAGATGCGGTTGTACCTCAGTGCTTGGCTGTAGACAATGGATCGTGTGATGTGCCCAGGATGGAAGCTGGAGGCATGAAGATAGGCATAGCGGTCGGTAGGTTTTCATTATAGGGTGGTGGTAATGTGACCATCACTTATTTGCACCGTGGTATCTAGGAAGTGGACCTCCCGTGTAGATTGGTCCAGGCTGAGGTTGATGGTGGGGTGGAAGCTGTTGAAATCGTGGTGGAATTTTTTCAGAGACTCCTTCCCATGGGTGTAGATGATGAAGATGTCATCAATGTAGCGCAGGTAGAGAAGGGGCATGAGTGGACAAGAGCTGAGGAAGTGTTGTTCCAGGTCGGCCATAAAAATATTGGCATACGAATACGAATACGAATATGGTAGACCCATTGACCACACATGGGATTGCTCACATGTGGAACATTTGGATTCAAGGTTTTGGTTTGGGCCCGTCCATATGCTGCACAATTCTAGGGCTGGGTCTTGCAAGCATTTATGTGTGTGAATAGTCTGGTCCTGAAATACCAATGTCAATGGCCTTCATTAGAAATTAGGAAGTCTAAGCTGCTAAAAAGTCTACTCTAGAAAGAAAGGGGAAAAAGCAGCATTTAAAAAAATTAGCCCATGTGATTCTTTATATATAAGGAAGGAGCAGTAAAGGGCACAGACACAAAATTTGCAATTATCCTTTGAAGGAAAAGAGTGAGGTGAAGAATTCATTGATCACTAAAAATAATTAATGCTTGTAGTTGACTGGATTTACTGTGCACTTAACACTTATTGGGGAGTCTTATATATAACCATTTTAAGTACAATATTTAAATCTTTTATCTCTAAGTTTTGACTCTGTACCCCATGAGTAATATATACTGTAGGAAAGTCAATTAGAGTCTACAGCAAGCCTCTGAGCATATGACATCTCTGTCCTTGGATCAAAGTGAGGAATATCTTTTAGGTTAGGGGTGAATTTAAATGAAATGCTCATAGTGAGGAAGGAGAAGAATAATCATACAACATAGACAAAGCAATATTTTCCAAAAAGCTTTTCCTATTGTTAATAGAGACAATCATATTTCACAAAATGTTATATATGGCTGAGGTTGTATATCACTTTGAAACTAAGTTTTCAGAGGATTACAACTAGAACTGTGTGAAACCTGCACAGCAAAACCTGATGCTAGATGAAACTAATCTCATTTGGTTACAAGCCCAGGGTTCACTGAGATTCAGTTTCAATTAACTTTTTGATGAACCTCTTGGAATTTCATAGATTCCAGGGCCAGAAGGGACTATTGTGATCATGTAATCTGACCTCCTGCATTCCACATGCCATAGAACTTTCCCCAAATAATTCCTAAGAGGTAGCTTTTAGAAAAACATCCAATAGTGATTTAAAAATTGTCAGTAATGGAGAATTCATCTCACCCCTTGGTTAATTACTCTCACTGTTAAAAAAAAAAAAGTATGCCATTTTTTTCCAGTTTGAATTTATCTAGCTCCAATTTACAACCATTGGATCATGTTAAAGCTTTCTCTGCTAGATTGAAGAGCCAATTAAGTATTTATTTCCCATGTAGGTACTTATAGACTGTAATAAAATCACTCCTTGTCCTTCTCTTTGTTAATCTAAATAGATTGCGCTCTTGATTCTATCACTATAAGGCATGTTTTCTAATCCTCTTATCAGTCTCATAGCTCTTCTCCGAACCTGCTCCAACTTATCAACATT
This sequence comes from Gopherus flavomarginatus, assembly GCF_025201925.1. Classification (NCBI taxonomy): domain Eukaryota; kingdom Metazoa; phylum Chordata; order Testudines; family Testudinidae; genus Gopherus; species Gopherus flavomarginatus. The sequence goes on along the minus strand of NC_066617.1, from coordinate 196,786,520 downwards.
CTTCTTGAATTATGGGTACCAGAACTGGATACAATCTTCCAGTATCAGTCACACTGGTGCCAAATACATAAAATAACCTCTTCCTCCTACCCAAGATTCCACTGTTTTTATGCATTTTAGTATTGCATTAGCTCTTTGGTCACAGCATCACACTGGAAGCTCATGTTCAGCTGATTATCGATCATGAACCCTCAAATTTGTTTTCAGAGTCACTGCTTTCCAGGCTAGAATCCACCATCCTGTATGTCTGGCCTACATTTTTTGTATCTAGATGTATATATTTACATTAATCTGTATTAAAATCCATATTGTCTGCTTGTGTTCAGTTTACCAAGTGATCCAGATCACTCTGAATCAGTGTTTTGTCATCTTCATTATTTACGGCTCCTCCAATTTTTGTGTCATCTGCAAAAGTGATGATTTTATATTTTCTTCTAGATGTTAAATAGCGTAAGGCCCAGAACTGATCCCTACCGGACCCAACTGGAAACACTCACTCTCCAGATGATTTCTTGTTTATAGTTACATTTTGAGACCAATCAGTTATCTAGTTTTTAATCCATTTAATGTGTGCCATGTTCCTTTTATATCCTAGTTTTTAATAAAAATGTTGTGCAGTGCTAGTCAAAGGCATTACTGAAGTTTATCATGTTAATATTGTTGACTTTATCAACCCGACTTATAATCTCATGAAAAAGCAACCAGTTAGTTTGACAGGATTCATTTTCCACAAACCCATGTTGATTGGTATTAATCATATTACCTGTGTTTACTTCTTTATTAATTAAGTCCTATATCAGCCCCTCCATTATCTTGCACAGGATCAGTGTCAGGCTGACAGGCCTCTAATAACCCCAGTCATCCCGTTTTTTTAGAAACTGGCACAACATTAGCTTTCTTCCAGCCTCCTGAAACTTCCCAGTGTTCCAAGACTTGTTGAAAAATCAACAATTGATCCAGCAACCTCCTCAGCCAGCTCTTTTGAAAATATTGAATGCAAGTTATCTGGATCTACTGATTTAAATACTGACTTTAGTAACTTTTGTTTAACATCCTCCAGAGATAGTGAAATAGAATATTATCATCACCATATGATGAGACCATCTCTCTTTTACCCCAAATACAGAACAGAAATATTTATTGAACACTTCTGTCTTTTCTTCGTTATTACTGATAATTTTACCCTTTCTTTCAAGTAATGTACTAATACTAATCTCAGAATTCTTTTGTTCCTAATATATTTATGTAACAGAGTACGGGGCAACAGCACCTATTGAGTTCCTGAGGATGGGAGGGTGCAAACACTCTGGTAACTGCAGCTCTAATTAAGGACCATATTAAGAAGAGCTGTGCCTAATTGATTGGCTGGGGAGAACTAAGAGGGTAATTAGGCTATTAGGCAGATGATACAAAAAACTCAGGAAGGAAGTAGGATGGGAGGAAGCAGACAGAGAGACTGGGAAAGATAGGTTGCTCTTCTCTGCTTGTTTCAGGAGTGGAGAGTCCTTAGGACTGTAGATATAAGTCTATATAACATATAAGGGTGATAAACTGCAGGAATGTTTTACCAGAAAAAAGGTCTCTAAGCTATTTTTGGACTTGAGCAGAGGCAGGAACGAATAGGCCCTGCCACAATATAAAAAAAAAATTCCTTCTTATTGTCCATAGCTCTGCTAACTATACATTTCTCCTTATGTATATTGGCTTCATTTATCAATATTCTACAATTCCTAACTTCTGATTTATATTCATTATTATAAACTTTCCTTTTCTCCCATATATATAAAACAAATCTGGTTTATGGGGCAAATTTATATATATACACACAGTGTCTTCTTCACTTGCCCTGTACACTATATTTGTATTTTTTTTTAAACGAGTACCCAATACAGACTTCCTCCTCATTTGTGAGATTGTGGCTTTTTGGGAAACTAGTAAGGAGTTCTTAAATGATTCCTAGTTACCATTCACATTTTTCTGATTTTAAATTCTTCCACCTAACTGATTTGGCTCATAATTGTTTCCAGCTTTTAAAAATATTTTTGGCTACTTCATAAACCTGAGCGACACTTCAGCCTAGGCAGGATTCCTTCTCCACAACAGGACTTGTCCTCTATCCTTTGGCTGTCTGTTTTGGAGGAAGAAAAGGGCCTACCATGCTCATTCCCTCCCAGCATCTTGAGGATGTGACCTTTTGTCTCCTTTCCCATGCAGTATTCTGTGAGGTGGGTAATATAATATCCCCTCTTTCCTTGTTCCACATGCTTTGGATCCACAGCAAGTAAATTCAGGGCACAGTGCAGCTAATCTAACCTTGCCCCTAATCCAGAAGAATTGGGAACAGTAAATGCTTCTCTAACGTGACTGTCATCACTTACAAAAGCCTTGTACCTCAATCTGGCACTCAAATAGACTGTATAATGCACTGTGCTAAAAGTGCAACCCCCATTGTGGTAGTAAGTGAAGTAATGAACAAAGTGGGCATGTATTTGAGGGTGGGGAAGAGTTGTAAGAATGTACAATGCATGAAAAACAAAACACAAAAGAGTGTAAATATCTGCATAAGCATTTTTGCCTTGTTTTTAGAATACAACCCTCTTCTTCGCAGCAACTAGCACATTTCTCATTCTCAGCATTTATACAATTTACAACAAAGATCCAAACTTTAAAAAGGTATATATATTAAATCACTCATGGTCTGAGACCTTTTATGCCAAGCTGTAACCATGGGTATAACTCTACAGATGAGCTGGTATTAAGGCTGTGCATAACCCTCCAGGAAGCTGTCCATCAGTAGTTTCTCTTTTCATTCTGACCAACTGTCACTGGATTGAAGGGAGATAGAAAAGGCAGAGTTTCTGAGTGTTGAAAAAAATCATCTTCTCTCTCTGTGGAGGACAGCAACAGACTTTTTCTTAAAGGTATATTAACATAATTAATATGTCTCACAGCTGTAGTGCACATTGGAGAAACTGCAACAGAGACTACAATATTAATTATATTACCTTAGCCGAGATGGAGGGAAGATATAGCACTTCAGAGAGTAAGAAATGTTGCTAACAACAAGGCAATTATCTCTATCAGTAAGTCTCACACCATTAGGATGTAGGTAAAAGTAAGAACCCCATCATCTTCTATTTAATATATAGATTACACATACATCATGTGTATACATGTAACTAGTTCTTTGAGATACAAACTGTGGATGATGTTCATATGGTGAAACAGTAACAAAATATAGAAACATTATTGATATTCACAACTGACAAAATCTGTAAGACTTAAAATACTATTTTTAAATGTCTTGCTGTTCCATATCTATGAGAAGAGTAATATACACTGGCTAGTTTTTGTTGGAATAGTATCTGGTAAACCCAGAGGTGAATACCTGGCCATGTTAAAATCAATGAGAGTTAGCCATTTACTTCAATGTGACAAGGATTTCAGGATTTCTTGACTCAGGAAAAAGTCATGCTTTCATGCCATGATAGGAAAAGTGTGATTCCTGTGTGTGTTTGACTTCACAGACAGAAAATTATTGCATCTAAATCAACACCTTGATTTTGTGGGAGGCATAACTATTCTTCCCTAAATCTGAACGCTTGGGACATTCCTTTCTAATCCTACTAAACATATTACTCTTTGACCAAAGGCACATAAGTATTTTAGTAAGAAAATAAAGAGTTGCTAAAAGTTTTTACTGTTTTTTACTCTGATTCTTGCTCAGCTGACATATTATATTGCAAGGGTGGCCAAACAATGGCTTGCGAGCCACATGTGGCTCTTTTACCATTAAAGTGAGGCTCATAATCCCCTCCACTTACCCCATTCTCTGCCTACCAGACTGGGGAAGCGAAGCTCGGGAGCTCTGCCTTGCAGTGGGGTGGTGGCTATGGGCTTCTGTCAAGTGGGAAGGAGGGTCTCCGGGCTTCAGCTCTATGGGGTGCACCTATTGGGGCTCAGGCCTACAGCAAGAGTAGGGCTGAAGCCCTGAGCCCTGGCTCCTGGCAGGTGTGCTCTGGCTTTTGAACTTCTGAAGATTGTTGTGTGCAGCTCGGAGGGCCAGTGAGTTTGACTATGCTATATTGGTTTAAATTCTCCCAGACACAAGGTGCAGTGGCTTTTTATGACAATGGCCTCAGATAGATAATAGGTTGTGAATGGGAATGTCATGGGTTTTTCTGAAACCTGCTGCAATAAGCTGTCTCTTGCAGCCCTGGTTACCATGGAACCACATGCATTCCACTCTGTTCAGGTGTTGTGCTTTAACACACAAGTGCCTGGAGAGTAATCCATTTCAAAGCAGCATTTGGCAATGGAGCTGGCCAGAGCCTGGCAATTCCATAGTGTTGAGACTTCTTGCTTTTGTTCCACATTGGGATAAAACCCAAACCTTCTGCATGGTTTCATGAAATGGAATGTTGTCAAAGGGTACGTCTACACTGAAAACAAACAAAAAAATCCCATGGTGGCACGTCTCAGAACTGACTCAAGTTTTCACCAACTCAGGCTTGCACTATGAGGCTAAAAATAGCAGAGGAGATGTTCCTGCTTGGGCTGGAGCCCCAGTGATGGGGTGGATCTCAGAGCCAGGACTGCAGCCCGAGCGTGAACATCTGCACTGCTCTTTTTAGCACTGTAACTTGAGCCATGCAAGCCTGAGTCAGTTTACCCAGATTCTGAGACTTACTGCCACAGATAGTTTTATTTTTTTATTTTTTACAGTGTAGATATGAAAAAAGTCAGCTTTTGGATTGATTCAGGTCCTTCTCCTGAGAGTCCATCTTGGACCTCAGAACCTAGGCAGTCAAAATCATCATTAAAATAGGTATGTCTCCATGAAATATTTGAATTTTGATGAAACAACATTTTCCAATGGAAACAAAGTATTGAAAATGTTTGAACTAGGTCTATTTGACCCAAGTGGATCATGTTTTTTTAATGAAAGAGGGATTTTCTGCAGAAGAAAATCACTTGCATTGTTATTAATGCAGTGTATATACCTGTATCATTCGTGGACTACATAGTCAAAACTTAGGGCAGTGATAAGCTCTGAATGTGAAGACAGGGCATGTGCATGTCTACACGATGAGCTTTTGGTGCTAGTGAATCAGGATCTACATTGCCATTTGATCCTTTTTATGAATACCCTGCTAATTGGGTTTGAAAAAAAAAAGTAAATGAGATTCTTGTTCTGTGCTGGTACAACACTTAGCACAAAGGGCTCCTGGTCCATGAATGGGGTTCCTAGGCCCTATGTTAATATAAATAATAACTAGTGATGATAATTTTTGAAATGTTGCTGAATGGGTCAAGAAGATAAGGAAGTCATTTGCATTTCCACAAGCTCACCACACTTGTTTGTGTTAGGAGTTCTGAAATGCTCAGCTTGCTTCACTACTGTAATGTAAGCTGTACCTAGTCACCCATTCCAGATATGCAGGGTAGCACAGATCGAGTTCCTTCATGGCATTCATTTCCATGCACTCACTGTCTTAACAACATAAAGTATCATCACCATTGTAAAAAAAAATGCACTACACTACTATAGACTAATAGTCCCAATAATAACACTCTTGTAAGCTTCAGTAATCTTTGGGATAATTGTAACAATTGTGTTAAGAAAAATCGTATAATATTTAACTGGAACATCCAAAATTTCTCACCCCAAAAAACAACACACTGTATTTCAGACACATGATCATAGACATAGAGGCATTATTGTTGTAAACATTTCAGAGTTTGCAATTCATTTGTCCTGGCTTTCATGTCACATGGCAACATCACCTCCACTGAGGCCTTTTTGTCAGTTGATGTCCTTCTCATAGGTGCAAGTTTTGCTAAGTGGCAGGTCTACTCCATCAGAGGAGTCTCTTTTGTTTGTATTCTGTTTGTATTCAAAGACACAGGACAGAAGAAAAGCAGGGAAGAGTCTACAAAGTTTTGATTTGATATCTGTAGTAGGTCAGTAGTTGTATTGTTTATAACAGTTGGCCTCTGTCTTCAATCCTTCACAGCACTTTCCATGATTATCTGTATATAAGCCCAGTATTTTATAAAAGAAGAATGGAAAAAATAAAAATTTGCAAAACAACTCTTCTGCAGCTTAAATATCCAAATGGAAAGTGCTGAGAATTTGACCATAAAATTAAGTCTTTGATATGAGCCATAAAGCTAGATAGTTCAATTCACTGGAGCCCCAGGGGGGGATCAAATACACAACATTGAAGTGTCTCTGCTTTTTTATTGAAAACATCCTACTTGTTAGTCAGCTACGGCACTGTAGGTGGCATACAAAATTATATAAGTAACCACAGAGAGCATCTGTTCTAGATGAACAAGAAGTCTGCCTTGGCAAAGTGCAATTAGTTGAATGGTGGTATGTGCCCACTGTTTTTAGGAGTATAGCGTAGATGAAAGCAGGATCAAAGTGAACCTACTGATCAGTAAACACACCTACATTTGCTTCACAACCAAGTGAAATAGCGTGATTAACTGATCCATATATTCCATTGTATTTCTCCAGTCAGCCTAGTTCTAGTATAGCAAAACTTCCGGATAGAATTAAAAAAGTAGCTCACAAAGGTGTAATGTTTAAAATACTCTTTCTAATTCCATTGTTAAAGTAAATTTTGTCTTGGAAAAAAAAACTCTTTATCTTGGGTTTCAGAATTTGTTGTGCGACAAATTCAATGGTGCAAATCCTCAGCTGTCGCCAAGCAGCGCATTGTACAATTCTTGGTAGACAGGCACCAAATTTGGGTTTAGCTACATGATGGGCTAGTTCCCTGGAATAAATTAGAGCAGCCTAAAGACTGCTTTAACTTCTTCTAGCTTCAAGGAGCCATTAGAGCAGCCAGGCGCAGGATGCCTGGCTATGCCTGACCTCCCTGGGCAACACTCGATGCGCCAGCCATAGATATTTGGGATGGAGGAGTTCTGCGTGCCTCCCCATTTCCACTGAGAGGGTGGGCAAGCTTAGATGGGGTGTGCATGTGTGTGTGAGTATTGTGCTGGGAGTTATAACGGCTGCCATCACCGATTTCTTTGATTTACAGACAATTACAGAGGGAGTGGCTCTGCTAACCAGATGCCAGGGATTCCATGTGTCCCCTCTTCTTCTGGTTTTCCAGTTTTCAGCAAAATCAATAGGATTCTGCCCCTCGATACCTAGAACAATTTCTGAAAGTGTGGAGTTGACTGGATGTAACATTCAAAAGTTATGATGTTACCCACAAACAGTTAAGCAGACAGACAGAATATGTCTTCACACAGTGCAGACTTACGTGGGCTTTTACTTGGGTTTTAGTCCCCCGACTTCATTACACAAAAAACTTTAACTCATGTTTATATGTGCTTTGAACCCAGGCTTGCTTACCTGGCTGGGAGTATAGGTTAAAGCCTGGGTTTTGCTTCAATGTGGCTCTAACCTACCTACTTTGTAGTGTGGATGGAAGCTGAAACCCTGGTTCTAGGACCCAGGTGCGGACAGTACTCATGAAAACAAACATCATCCAGTTTTATGTACAGTTTTATCTGGACCTGAAAATGTAGGGCCAGATCTTGGGACTCAAATCTGATGGCCTTCCAAAATGGGTGTTGGGGATTGAAATATTCAGCATGGTGTAGCTAGGGAATCTCAGAAGATGTAGTGAATATTTAAAACATTCTGATTAAAGCCTGATCTACACTAGGAAATTAGGTCGGCATAACTACGTCGCACAGGAGTGTTAAAAATCCGCACTCCTGTGCGTTGCATTAAACTGACCTAATCTCTGGTGTATATGGCACTAGGTCAACAGGACAATTCTTCCTTTAATCTGGCCTACTTCCCTCCCTTCAGGGTGGGTGCAGTACCTGTGCAGATGGGAGAACCTCTCCTGTTGGCATAGGTAGCATCTTTACTGAAGCGATATAGCAGTGAAGCTGCAATGGTGCAGCTGTGCCACTGCAGCATTTTAAGTGTAGACAAGCCCTATATTCAAAGCATTTTGGCTGGGATTCTGTAGTCCTTGAATTGGAAAAATTCCTATTGACCTCAGTGGTAGTTTGCCTGCACAGGGAATGCAGGATCGAGCCTTGTGCCTGTAATGCTTGGTTCTTTTTCCGTCATTGCAGGTCACTGAGGAATACATCTTTTGATGATGATTTTAAAATCATTAACATTTTCTTTATATTGGAAAATGTGCCACGCTAAAGACACCAAGGAAAATCCACAAGTAATTATGCAACTATAAAACACATAAACCAAACAAAAAAGTCCAAACAGATTAAATACAGATGAGAAAATTAGTGCATGACAATGCAGTCAAATGTAAATCGCACCTAGTGAATATGGACCTCTTTTTGAATCATGAACCCCTTTTCTGCAAGTGGCTGTCAAGGGCAGCCATGCTGGGGTATATGCTGGGGAGGCAGCATGCTTGAAATAAGCCACAGTGATGAAAAAATAGCTATCAGAGCCATTATGCACAGAAGGAAAATTAATACTGAGGAGAGACACCGACAAAATGATTGCAGGTTAAAGTTATGTCATAATAACAAGGAAATGTACAGTAATATGAACCTATCTAAAGGTAAATGCAAATATGGCAAACAAATATAACAGGGGAATGTCAATGACTATAAAACATAGTAACAGTAGACACATCTTTCCCCCCCTTCACCATATTATATTTGTGTGGAAATTTGACATGAAATCTCAGCAGATCATAAGGATCAAAGAAATGCACAAAGAGATGATAACTCCATAACTAAAGATCTAATCCCTGGAACAGGGAGCATAGTTCATACTGAATAACTTGTCTGATGAATTTTGCCTTTGTTTTCAAATTGTTTGAGAGCAGATCACAATTCTCTTGAATTTGCCATTCAAAGTTATTCATTGAATAAGTTCAGCAAACCATTTCTGATCTATAGATGGTTTGTGAGCTGTTTGAGAAGGTTTTGCAGTTGTTTAGTATTCAGAACTGGATGGAGCAATATTGCTTAGCTTTCATTGGGCAAATAGATCACATAATATATTTCTATTCCCCAGATGGATGATTGTCACTCTTAGAATTGAGTTGCCAACATGAATACCTATCTTTACAAATTCAGAAGTCGTTTCTTATTAATATTCTCCAATAGTCACTTAAAATGTGCTGTCATTTTGAACATCCCTGCCACAAACTCATTTGGTGGTATACAAAAGGAAAAGAAAACACAAACATTTATCTACAATTTTGAATGATATTTTGTGCAATATTCACTGAGCTTTACTGACAATAATACTAATCACTCATGCAACCCTTAACTAATGCATTTTCATAACACCTTGGGGGCGGGTAATAGGTTTAGTTCGCATATCATCTGCATTTCACAGCTGGGCAACTAAGATGAGGAGAGGCTACGTGATTTGTCTAATGTCATTGTCAAAACTGAAACTGGAGTTAAAGGGTTCCTGGTTTCCATTTGTATGCTTAGTCCATTATACCATACTGCTTTTCAGATCATGCGGTATAAAGATCTACCTTCATTAGCAGTGCAGCAGAATAAGAATCTTCACATGCTTATAAAATGTACATTACTCTTTGTTCGGTATTTCAGCTTCTTGGCTTATGGACTAGAGAGAGGTTTGTTTGGTGTTCATGCATCTTTGTACTCATTTTTTCTGACATTTATATGACTATGATGGTCTATGTTCTCTTTTTGTGACTGGCTCTCCAAATGTCTCTCTGGAGTTATACATGGAATACATGTTGACAATCTATTGCTCAAAGTTATAAAAGAATGCTGTGTCTTGATCAACTTCTGTTGTGCTGAGAGTTAAGCCTATGGATATGACAAATGATGGTGTCAGTCCTTTAGACTACTGTGTATTTTTAGAGTAGGATAATTAATGCCATCCATTTAGAATTCAGTATTCCACACAGTTAGGATTTAATGGAGCAAAAAATTATCTTATAGGTGTGTGCAGATTCATCTGGATTTGTAAATGCTAAGGAGGTAAACTCACATTATACATTATATCATTTCTAAGAGAGCAAAAATGCTACATTTTGAGATATACTGATCTGAATATTTCAAAGATTTCCTGTGAGTATGGTCCTTGGCAAACCCCTCTATTTATCTGAGGAGCTGCATTCTATAATTCTTCTTTTCTGTCTGATTTCCCTGTTGTTATATCAGATCAGATTTCTTTTTGCAGCTTCATAGTTTTGATAGAAATAACAAGACATTCAGTTTTTTGTTTGTTTGTTTTTAATGCAAATATAACTTTCTGCCCAGTGCCAATGGCAACAACAATGGAGGAGTTCAATCAGTATAGGGATCTGTTTCTAAAATAAGGAGAACTGTGGTTGCAGACTGGGCTCAGAGGTTTACTCCCACTACTGGCTCTAGGAAATGAAAATTAAATCACGCTGGCCACCTTTGCAGGTGGTTCCTCTCCATTTGCAACCACTCAGAGTCCCTGGAAACATGGGACCATAAATACCTTTTGTTTGGAAAAGAGAGGGAAAAACAAACAAAAGAATCACAATAACCACCTATATATTTACATACAATAAAATGAGCAAAATCCAGAGAATCAGGAATGTGGCCGACCCCCAATTCTAAGTGATAATTGTCCAGCTCATTATAGTTTGGAGCTCATAGTCACTAAGCAATTTCTATGCACTTACAATCCCACTTGTGGGTCCAGTTAGATTCAGGTTTCTTAGAGAGTGATTATCTGTTGCAGTTCAGAGAGAAGTCTGCAACACCAGGCCCTGCTCCACAGCACAGCTATCTGATCCATTTCTGTGATATCAGCTCTGTGCCATTGCTCTGCTTGGTTCTTGCTGCTAAATCAGCCGTGCACCACTGCTGCTACTCATTCCCAGTCCAGTCCCACAGCATCACTTCACACAGGGATCAGAATATCCAGGTGAGGAAATTAGAGCAAAACAGGACCTTTGGACAGAGTCCCTGCACCCTGGATTATTGTTCCTGATCTCAATGGCACAGCCTTTTGCTAGCGCCTTGTTGAGTTTGAATCCTATTCCCAAACTAGAGTCCACCCTCAGTGAAAGTCAGGATGACCCATTTACTCCAGAGCATATCTTGTACAATTCTGCCCTTTCATGAACACAGCTAAAGTAAATCTGTATGATCAATTATACAATCAGAATTATACAATATAGCCAGATTCCAACTAAAGCAGAGAAAACAGTATGTGGAATTATGAGTAATCAATATTATACTTCATGTAAATGAGGCTAGCCCAAGCAAGCTTTCCCCCTATAGAGGGAGCAGAGAGTTGCATCTCTCCATGACTTCTAGCTCTGGGGCATACCCACAAATACACATTACTGTCCAAAGGATGAAAGAAAGCTATTCCAGAATGCTACTCGTAATTTTGGTAAACTGTCAAAGTATCAGGACTATGTTTTCATTTATTCTGGAGCTCCATCTCACTGTCAGAGCTCAACCAGGACCCCCTTTTCTACAGCTACCACAGGTCTGCTCTGGCTTCCTGCTCACGATCTTCAAGCATCTCGCCTTTTGCAATTCTACAGCTATCTTTTATGTGCCTAGGCCCAGCTTTCTCTAGCCTAAAGTCAGGATGCCTTCCTGTTACTTTCTAACAAAAGCATAATTGTAAAAATAGATGGGCCAGTTTTTTGGTCCTGATTCAGTTGCTTTAATGTTAACTTTAAAGTTCCTGTGCAAGGGGTGGCACCTTCTCCTCTTGTCCATTCCTCCTTCATTCTGTTGCCTCTCCCTTCCTATCTGTCCTCGTGTACACAAGAACACATATTCCAATGTCTGTTTTTCTCTTTCCCTCCTCTTCTATTCATTTCCCTCTTCAGCCAGTCTCCTCCTCCTTGACTTTTTGATCCTGCCAATATCTCTTAGGAACATTGGATTAATCACATAACATCAGACTATCAATCTATTAAATTGAATATCCTGTCTCTGACAGTGGTCACTACTTAATTTTTCAGAGGGTACCAATGTACCTGGATAACTTTTCTCTCATTCTGAACATTTCATCCTCTCCCTGGCTGTACCCCCACTTCTTTCTCACTCTGATCCTACTAATTTCCCCTTTCTTTCCACTCTGCTTTGATGCTTGGTGTAGCACTTCTCCCTCTAGCATTAATACCTCCTGCTCTGCCTAAAAAACTTTACACTTTTCACATTGCCAAGGATGGGTGAGTTAGAGGCTAGAACTAGGGCTGGAGTCTGAGCCTAATAATAATTTGTTCTGGTGCAGAATATAAAACCCACTCAGTTAGAAAGCTGTAGTTTTTAATGCCTTCTGAATATCTCAGACTTTATGAAACATTTATAATTGGAGATATTTGATTTAAATTGTATAATTCAAACTGCATTGATGTGAGACTATTTTAGGTAGCATAGTTTGATAACTAGGGTTTTAGCTCAACATATTAATGGTAACCTATTGTCTCTGCACCAAGACAAACACTTGCAAAGAAAATCAATGCATTTTAAAATCTGATCTCTTATAATACTTACTGCCATTTCCATGAAGTAGTAAGCTACATGCTGTTAATATTGAAGAAAACCATACGTCACTCAAAAACAAAACCAACTTTAACTACAACTACTCTTGACCATGCTGTGTGTTTAAAAGCCATAGTTTGTGGTCCAGGGAGCAGGGGAAAAAGTCCAAGAGATCAGCAACTGCATAAGCTTGCCTTACATGTTTTAAGAAAACAAAATGGTCTGTTTCAGTTGTGTGTGTATGCACAAAAAGGCCTGTCACAAATGGAAATCTCAGAGTCTTTAAGCAATTGTTTGTGTTTCAGAGATTAATAAAAGCTGAACAAAGAAACAGAAATGTATATAGTAAACATAAAATTACCTCAGTGGTAGGTTTTTTATGGAAACTCCTAGTAAACTAACACTGTATTTCCATTTTGTGTTAGCCCCATTTGTTTTCTAAATTTCTGCAACAATTGGATTACACTACGATGCCCTTCAAGTTCATTTAAGTGATATATGTCCAGTCCAGTTTCTTCAAAGTTTGTAGTATGGGAATCTGAAAATCTCTTAGTGTTGTGAAAGAAACAGGACACTAGTTTAGTATTCTTTTAACAGCACTTCTTCTAGCTGAGCTCTTTGTTAATTCTAGAAAAGTTTGGTTTCCATTTTTTAAAAAAGCTGAATAATATTTCATATTGTCTGGTGTTATATAATTATGTAATTAAAGAGTCTATCATCTGTTGTAGTATATGCAAAGAGGTAGAAGTAAGATTGCTATGGGAACTGTAATGCTAGATTTCCAGGCTTTTATGGGTTTAAATCTCAAACTTAATATTAACACTTTTCAGCATTGAATATGTATTACATTTGAGCATTAAGGGCCATATTCCCCTGGGGATAATAAGTATTTCAGGTGTAGTAAAATTACCTACTTTAGATTCTTGACTGGCTAGATTTTACCACAGATGAAAACAGAAAACTCACAGATAATTCAAAAGTAACAGAACTTCATCTACCACAGCAAAATGGAGTACCATTAATCAAATATATCATATGGACCCCATTTAGAGAGATGCTTAAGCATGTACCTAACTTTAAGTATATGAATGATCCCACTGATATCAATGGGACTATTTATGTGCTTAAAGATAGACATTTGCTAAAGCAATTTGCTGAATCGGAGTCTATATGACTAAGTTTTATTTCTGTCGACCTAAGATAACAATGAGATTTAACCTGACTCCACCATTTTGTAAGTAACCTGTGTATCTCTAAATTTTAAACTAAAATTTGTAAAGACTTTGGGAGGAATGTCATTCAGATGCAGGGTTTCTCAAATAGGGGTCACCACTTGTGTAGGGAAAGCCCCTGGTGGGCTGGGCCGGTGTGTTTACCTGCCCCGTCCGCAGGTCCGGCCGATTGCGGCTCCCACTGGCTGCGGATCGCTGCTCCGGGCCAATGGGAGCTGCTGAAAGCCGCGTGGCCAGTACGTCCCTCGGCCCGCACCTCTTCCAGCAGCTCCCATTGGCCTGGAGCAGCGATCCGCTGCCAGTGAGAGTCGCGATCGGCTGGACCTGCGGACGGGGCAGGTAAACACACCAGCCTGGCCCACCAGGGGCTTTCCCTCCACAAGCTGCGACGCCGTTTGAGAAACCCTGCTCAAATGTCACCAGAAGATACTCTCTACTTTAATTTAGTTTTTAAAGACCTGTCCTCATTAATCAATACATTAGTGAGGACTAGGTATTTACATTCATTTATTTACCATCCTTGAAGTTACAATGTGTCTTTGATTATAATATACCCAAATATTTCTAGTAGTTGAACTTTAATTCAGAAGATTTAAGAAGTAGGGCCAGATCCTCAGCTGTGTAAATCAGGCCAGTTCCAGCTGAAAATCTGGCCTTTAATTCTTAAGTGTCATATTTTTAAAACAGGTAGTTAACCATTTTGTGGCTTCAATATCATATCTGGCATAGTGACCTGTTTGTACCTGAAGCTGCATTTTCTTAAGTGGGAATCCTTTGATCCTTGAAAAATACAGAGCCCAACTCTATACTCCTGGATTGAGGAAAAACTTCCAGTGACTTCGTGGAAATTTTTTTTTGTGTGCAGTGAGTACTCAGTTAAGTTCATAATTAGTTCAGTGAGCATACTTAAAATGTTGTTACAATTTTTCCCCTCAGAGAGATTACCACAGAAATCATACTCATTGATCTTCTGATCTCTTTGTGTCCCCTGTGATGAGGTAGTCTATCCTTAAAAGTAGTGGTGTCTAATGGTCAGCACACCCAGTCAGGTGGCATGGCCCTTTATGGTTTTGAAAGCTCCAACATATATACAAGGACCTAGAGTTATTGATAGAGATGAAGTGGTCCCAGGAAAAAGTGGAGCTTGGGAGAAAATCCCATCACTGTATCTGTAAAGGTCCAGGGACAGGAGCCTTGCAGAGAGGGCAGGGCAAGGTCTCCCTTTCACCCAGTCAATTGGGGATGGGCTGAAAGAAGAGGGCTAGCCCCCTCCTGAGTAGTAGGGCAGACACTAGCAGGAAAAGGTTGGTTTTGCTGAGTGTCCTGATCCTGATGACTAACTGGGAGAAGGGGCCAGGAGAGGGAGAAACTGGTGAAGGCCCTACAGCTGGCCTAAATTACAATCCAGCTCCAAGGAGGAGAGCTGGTAACCCCTGATTAAAAAGAGACCATTTTGAGCTCAAGCCCAGCTCGAGGAAGAGGGCTGAGAGGTTGCCTCCTGAACCAAGCTGAGAGACTCAGGCCCAGAGAAGGGCAGAAGATGCTTCAGTGGTATTTGATTTCTTTGTAGTTTTGAGCTCTACTGAGGGGCTCAGGAGAACTTTGGACCTGCTACTCTGGAGAGAAGAGTGTGATTTTTGTTGTCTTGTGGTGCGTTGGAAGGACTCTGCTGCTGGCCTGGAGGGAAGCTAGGTGGAGGGACTTTTGAAGAGGGTAGCTAGGGGAAGCCAGCTTGGAGCGCCTGACCAGGTACAACTGGAATAGCATACCCAGACAGAACTTTTAAGTGACCTGGAGAAGTGTTATGCCTCAGATGACCCAGACAGAGGTGGCTAACTGTAGGAGGCAACTGAGAGGAAGGCCCAACAACCAGTCATAAGGAGAGTGTCAGCCAGTGAGTCACTTCTGTGCATGGGGGACTAGGTCTGGGATGGAACTCCATGACAACTTTATATAGTTCCTGCTGCTGCTATTCTTAGGTAATCCTGCTTGCTAGTGTGATCCCCTTGAAGACATTAACCCTCTGAGGCATGGTGTCTTTTGACTGAACTATGTCAGGGTTACTATAGCAATCAATTGAGCATGGTAAGGAGCAGCCATATTTTTCCATCTTTTCACATTTTTTATTCTTATCAGCTATGGATTATTTTCTCAAAATACTTTTTTTCTGTAAAGGAAGAAACATAGTAATAGCTGACCTACATTGTCCTTGTATGGTGAGGAAATTCCTAATATTGGTAAGTGCTGCTACTTTTCTGTCCATTAGTTCAGTGCTGTATGAATTCCCTACTTGATATTGCTCAAGCCAGTGGAATTATGCTGATTTACATCCACTGAGGACCTTGCCCTAGTCACTTGGTGACTTTTGGATGGGGTGTGCTATAGAAGTTAAAAAATATTATTTGGAAGTAGGGAAAGGATACTATGGTAACCTTTGAATCCCCTCAAACAGACATAAAAGAGAATAGCTAATGAAGGTCATAAACCAAGGAAATACTGGATGAACTTCAGTATTGCCAAACACAAACATTCAAAAATCCTGAGTCAGACCCCCAAAACTTGTTAGTTTGTCTTAAAAATGGTGAGATTTTAATAATAAACAAACACTGGGTTCTTTGTATTTGCCTTCTGGTTTCTGGCCCTTTAGGTTGCACTCGCTTCAAATTTTTAAGCTTTTCCCAACAACCATAAGAGTTAGAAATGTACTTCAATTAAAAAATGAAAGCTGAGATTCTTATGCAATCTCCAGATTCCAGCACTTCGGGCTTCAAGAAATTACACCAAATATCATGAGATTCACAATAAAATCATGAGAGCTGGCAACACTGGAACTTTGAAAAAAAAAACAACCACCAATCTTTAACCATGCATTTGAGGGCATGTAAAATGAGCTTTTGATTTTGGTCAGTTGCATTACCTATGGAGGCAAAAAATATTATAATGACTTATTCTTCGCCACACTAGGAATCTGTGTGAGAAAATGCAGACCTCAGCACAAATGCTCCAATGGCCTACTTTGGGTTTCTGATGGATAGCTCATCTGGCTCTAGGGGACAGAGCCAAGGACTTCTATGTTGCCCTAAACATAAGCTAGAGAAAAAAAGCAGCTCTGGTCCATTTGCAGGTCAGGGCTGAAATGAGGGTAAAGCAGAGAAGGGAGGAATATTTACTGGTCTACAATGAAAGTCCACTTGCAGGATCTAATTCTAGCTTCTCTATTATTGAATTTCCTTGATTTTTTTTATCAAGGTAGAACAGAAAAAGCAACACTCGTCATATATTATGTCCTATTTTCAAACATACTTTCTTTAATAGGGCATTCAAATCCTGGCATTTTAGCTCTCTCATCAGGAATTAGGAATGTTTATATTACAGTGAAACCCCGCTATAACGCGACTTTTGGGGTCCAAAAAATTCAATTGTGCTAAATGCGGGGTCGCGGTATAGCAGGGTTTCAAACCAGTCAGTCTTTCAGTGGTCCCCAAAGCGGTGCATTGAGGTGCACTTCCTAGTGTCCCTGGTACCTACTCCCCAGCAGGGAAGAGGAGCTTCTGCCCCCCGCCTGCCGGGGACAGAGAACTCCGGCTGCGGGCGCCGGTGCTCTCTGTCCCTGCAGGCGCAGGGCCACGGCTTCTCTCCTGCTTCAAGAGGAACCATGGCTCCCCGCCTGCCGGGGACAGAGAACTCTGGGGCTCTGGGCACCAGTGCTCTCTGTCCCCGGCAGGCAGGGAGCCGTGGCTCCTTTTGAAGGGGGAGAGAAGCCGCGGCCCCGTGCCTGCTGGGACAGAGAGCACTGGCACTCGCAGCCCCAGAGTTCTCTGTCCCTGGCAGGTGGGGGGCTGCGGCTCCTCTTGAAGAGAGAAAGAAGTCACAGCCCCACGCCTGCTGGGAACAGAGAGCATCGGCGCCTGCAGCCTTGGGGCTGCAGCTTCTCTCTCCTGCCATGGTGTTGGGGACCATTGGTACAGTACCGTACTGTATTATGCCTTAAAGGGGAGCCAACCTGTGATCACGTTATATGTGATTTTGTGTTGTGGCGGGGCGCGTTATTGCGAGGTTTGACTGTATTTAGCATCCTATGTTTAAAAATTGGGTCCAGCATGATGATGGATATAGTCAACTTTATAATAAAAATGACTTTTCAGGTGAAGTTCTGTTCCCAGGTTTGCACATTAGAACTCTGTCTTTCACCTGATCATTGCACAAAACTCAAATGGACATCAATGGGAATCCCCCTGAGGGACCTGGAGTCTTTTACCTACACACTGTAATATCAGGAATGATTCCTCTGAAGGTAAATGAAATAGGCCAGAGGTAAACAGGAGAATCAAGCTTCCAATGCACAATACTGAAGAGACTTCAACTGCAGAGATTAAATTTACACTGGAATGCAGAGGAGAATATTCCTTTCAATTATGAAAACAAGTCTTAAATTTATATTAACTTGCAAATTACAATAAAAGGAAACTATGTAATGCACTGACCAACTCCCAAAGTGTCAGACAGTGTAGAAAGAAACAGCAGTTTGTAAGCAAACCCTTAACTCAAGAGATTCCATTTCTTTGTTTGAGGAGTTTGAGAAAAGTAGTTGCCCTTGTGTTTCAATGCACACACCTGGCAGACATAGCATAATGAAGATGTTATAGACACTGTCTCTAGTCTTTTAAGGCCAATGGATGACGGCCTTAAAAGAATACCAGTCCTTTTAATTTTTCATGCCCACACAATACATTGTGCTTTTGAACAGTGTGTTTGCAATGTAACGTGAGGTTCCAATTGAAGATGAGCAAATGACAATGGTGACTCAGGCTTATGTGAATGGTCTTGATACTATCGTGAAAATGTAACTACAAAATGAGCTATAAAATACTAGTTCAGATATTTAATATTTTCCCTGAGATAGATAGATAGTACAATTATCTATCTAATATACTTATACAGCCTCCATCACTGTCATATGAGCACATGACAGTCTTTCATGTATTAGTCTCATAAAATTCCAATAAAGTAGGGAATGGAGACCCGAGGAAGAGAGAAACAAAGGTTGTATCTACACTGCAACTAAATACCCACAGCTGGCCTGTGCCAGCTGAGTTGGGTTCACAGGGCTGCAGCTCAGGGGCTGTTTAGTTGTGCTGCAGACATTTGGTCTCAGGTGCAGCCTGAGCTCTGGGACCCTCCTTCCCTTGCAGGGCCCTAGAGTCAGGTGCCAGCCCGAGCCTAAATGTTTAAACTGCAATTAAACAGCCCCTTAGCCTGAGCCTAAGTCAATGTCTAATTGCAATGTACACATATTGTAAGTGACTTGCCCAAGGTCACATAGGAAGTTTGTGGCAGAGCCAGGAATTAAACCTAGGACTCCTGTGACCCAGGCTAGCCCCCTAACCACAGGCACTTCTTTGTTTCCTAGCTTAGTTATTTTTAATTTTTCAACACTGAGCCTTTGCTCTAGGCACTTTTATCATTGTAATATTACAGTGCAAAGTGTAATCTACCAAACACTTACTAACAAAAGCTACATTGCACTACCTTTACTATTATTACCTTATTTCAAATTTCTTATGTTACAGTAGCAACAAGACACCTCAACTGACATGAGGGGCCCCACAGAGATAGTCTCTGACCTGCAAGAGCTTACAATCCAAACAGAGAAGGCAGACAAAGTGCAGAAAGGGAAACAGAGGGGAAATATCTTATCAAAGGTCACACAATAGGTCAGTTGCAGTGCTGGGAATAGACTCATTCTCCTGAATTCCAGTTCAATACCTTAGCAACTAGACAACATTGCTTCTCTAACATCTCTTTAACACTTGTACATGGTAACTGTAATTACATTGCATGTGATCACTCATATCCTTCTGCTCATTCCCTCCCAAACACCCAAGAAAGAAACTGAAGACTCCTCACATAAAATACCCTTCTACTAACTGCCTTCCTCCATTACTTCTCTTTTATTAACTCCTGCCACTTAACTGCTCACAGCTGTGGTGGAATCGCAGAGGAGGAGAGGGAATGTCTCAGTTCCAAAGAAGGGCCTGATCCAAAGCCCACGGAAGTCAATGCTAGTCTTTTAATTGACTTCAAACGGGATTTGCATTAGGTTCCAATTTAGGACCTGTTAGACTTTTAGAATTTTGAATTTGTATGTACATTTGTTTTGTAAAGATACATTAAAAAATCAGTACCAGTCAATCAGTGCTCATGATCAAGCCCAAATACTACTTTGTATGTATAGTAGAGGACAATTATGCAGTGAAGGAATGCATATTTCAATATCACACTTTCAAAGGATGGAATAATAATAATAATTTTTAAACATAAAAGTGGCATGTCAATATCCTATATAAGTCTAATACAAAAGATGACAATGAAAGCTTGAAAGACAGCTATTTTTTAAAAGGCACCAAAAGTACAATTTAATCTTTAGCCTTATTGTTCCCAATTCTTTTTGCAAAACAGAAAGTTGTTTTGCAGATTAAATTGCAACTGCCTCTCTCAAAGCTGGTATTTCTAGCCCAGCAGTTTAGATGGAAAGAACAAAGATTTTGATTAGGAAGAACAAGTCGGAGGGAGTGGGTTAGAATCCATGGCAATATTTTTGCTTGTTTACATTTATGTGGCTGCTATTCATTTAAGGTGAAATCCACTCCAAATATTTGGACTGATGGTGAGTAGTGTGGACGGATCTGGGAGGTGACATCCACACTCCTAATCTAGGGCAATGCAGATGGCTGCAGGGAAGCACCTGCTGTGGGAACTGTTTCACCCTGTATGCTGACACAGTGGCTACACAGCTTCTCAGTGACAGTTGTGTAGGGGATGGAGGACTCAGTGAAATCAGATCATCTTAGCTTGCCCCAACCTCCTCTGTTACAGTCTTCTGCACCAGCCTATATTAGGGACCATTAGATGATCGAATCTGACTTCCTGTAGATCACAGGCCACCATATTTCACCAAGTTACCTCTGCATTGATCCCAATAATTTGACTACAGCATAACTCATGTTTGGCTATCTGGGCCCGATGAGGAAACTGACATGCAGGGCGAATGTGCAGGCAGACTTCCTGCTCAGTCCCAGTATTGTGTAAAGACATAAAAGGGATGGTCCTGAACTTGGACAAGTATAGCACGGACACAGCTTATGACCTGGGCTCTGTCTGTCATGCATAATTATTAGAGATCAGAGGAATCTTTCTTGCTCAGCATGATGGCACAAAGAGCGGAGTGGGCAACTTGGATCATCTGTGAAGGCTCTTCTCAGTTTTAAGGTAAATTAACTGATGATAAGTGATGCTCTTTCAGGGCTATTGAACATATCGTAGTGGCTACCTTTGTAATTTAGCTTCTTTTGTTCAGCCTGAGTAGTAAGAAAGAGAGAAGAAAATTAGTTCTCTCTCAAGTAATTTAGTTGAAATCTGCTTGCAGATGGAATGATCTGCTAAAGGACCTAAGTATGCCAGCAGTTGAAGCCCAATATTTCAAAGCACCTAAGCATATGTATAACTTTGTATGTATATGTATATGTATAGACACCTTTAGGTGCTTTGGTAGTTTGGCGTATGGATAAGTACTTTAGACAGCTTTTTCACCAGCTTGGGGTACTAATGAGAAAAGAGTGGACTGGGCCAACATATCCTGTCCCCAAGTGCAGATGAAAATATGTACTGTGCTATTTACATATGTAATATGAATCACAGTGCACAAAAACTATTTTAGAAAATCACTATTATTTTGTAATCAAGTTTTTAAACGAGCTGTTATGTTTAAGGAAACTGACAAAGGAAACATGCATATTGAAATAACCCATGTAGAGCTAAGAATAAATAGTGAAAGAAAAGTAACTGGAGCAGAATTGAATGCAATTTGAATAAAGAAGGACATTTTATATTGAGATTACTTTAGTTTGAATTATTAATATTACAGTATAGACAAGCACATGCTTTAGTGCTTTTCTGATTCAGGGCCTAAGTCCTCTTGATTTCACTGGAACTTATGCACATGCTTAAAGTTAGGCATATATTTTAGCACCCTTTCTGAATAAGGATGGTTTTCTGAATAAGGGCCATAATGTGTTCCTTTTGGAAGCTATAATATTGTCACATTTGTCTCTGATGCCACAATGCTCTGCGCGTGATTTTAAAAACAGGATGGTTGAATTTAAAATCCTTTGAGAACAGTTACAACTTATTTCCTAAAATATGGTAACTTTTTTTTATTTTGTTCCTAAAACCAATTTTTGTTTTCTTTTATGTAAAGATGTACATATAAGGTGCAAATATATGTACCAGCAAACTGTAGTGTAAGTTTTTCTCTATCCTTGATAAAGGAGAGTCATATTAGTCGACATAAAAATGATCCTGAGTGGCTGCCTGCCTGCAGTTACACTAAATTTACAAAAAAGTTGTGGATTTAAACTTAACTAGATTGCCTGTTTCATCAGATGTTATAAACAGAATGGGATGGTGGGAGATGAGTTAAGAAATCTGATTGTCTAGCAGGACAATTCTCTAGAAATGTTCAGTTGAACTACAGACACCAACTGGAACTGCATCCCCCATAAAATAAATCCATACACAGACGCTTTTTTCACATGTGTAGTGAACATTCCGGTTCTATGAATTAGTTCTAGTTGCTTACTGAAAAGCAAAACCAGGCAGTATCATTCACAGGCAATACAGTGAAAGTGATGCCAAGATTTTAGAGACTGAAGATTTGCTTTTGAGTTTTTTTCTGGGCATAACGGACAACAAGGGTCTGACCCGGACCACTGGAGTCAATGGAAAGCCTTCTGTTGACTTTGATGGACTTTGGATGAGGTCCCAAGTGGGAACCTTTTACTGAAATGTTGCATTTTAAAAATCTCTTCTCTGGCAGGTTGGTGTAAGTTTCTGCATAGTTTGTTTCTCTCATCAGTTGCCAATACATGATGTATACTGACTATGCCAGCTTACTGCAATTGCAGTCTGAGCTGTTTAGCTTATATGTTTCAAAAGGGGATTCACTATTTCATTAGCAAATCTTGGAAAACAGTCAGCAAAGATAGTTATGAGGTTTAAATCCATTGTGAATGCCTCCCTGTCATTTCCTAAAATGTTCTAATTTTGGAAACCTCCCTAAACTATGTTCGTCACTGATCACCTTGCATCCTGTCCAACAAAAATCCATGGAGCCTTTATCTGCACTTTGTAGTTTCTGGGGAGCAAAGAAAGTGCATAGTTGGATTTTATATGGACTGTTTAAATGTTTCTTACAGACTAACATTTTATGAGCTTTTTTTTTTTGGTAAACAGAATATATCCAAGCCTTAAAAAAGGAGTTGCAATTTATAACAAGGGTACTCTAATTATGGTGTAGTCATATTGAAATAATAGTGCAATTATTGCATGGTTTTGCTTTTCAGTAAGTAACTAGCTCTAATTCATAAAATCAGAATGTTCACTACGTGCGTGATTTACTACTTACTCTTTTGGTGTTCTTAATGTACATATACTATTAGAACCCAGATATATTGACAACATTGTAAATAAACTACAATTATTGTTAGTCGAGTAGTAAGCTTCCTGGTTATATGACAAGTTGAGGTTAGAGCTATCAAAAATACATAGCCACTGTGTAATTGCACTTGTAATTAAAATGTAACAGTTACATATTTTTAAGTGTGTCCAAAAGACCAATACTCTCCTCCAGCTTCTAACATGCATCATTGAATGTAAGTCTTCAGATGAGACAGCAAAAAGCATCTGACTCTGATTTGCCTTTTATTGGAGAAGCATCTGCAGTAATATATGGAGATATACCTATCTCATAGAACTGGAAGGGACTTGAAAGGTCACTGAGTCCAGCCCCCTGCCTTCACTAGCAGGACCAAATACTGATTTTGCTCCAGATCCTGAAGTGGCCCCATCAAAGACTGAATTTACTACCCTGGGTTTAGCAGGCTAATGCTCAAACCACTGAGCTATCCCTCCCCCTCTGCAGACCTGTCTCCTTACCTGCAGACTGTTTAATAATTTTACATTTAAATCTCTGAATAATATGTCTTAAATAGAAATATTGTGGTAGAGGGATATTTAGTACCACAGTGACTTGTGTGCCATGTAATCCTGTGTTAACTAGTGCCATGCTGTTCTCTGGGACCTCAGCATGTTCAGATAGTTGCTGAGTTCAAACTGTTCTCTGGAGACATGGTGGCATTTCCAAGCTAGAACAGTTTGTATGCTTCCTATGTCTTTATCTTACAGATGCTGCTGTGAGGAAAAAGTTCCTAACCTACAGAGGACAATAGAGTCAGGTCTGACTCCGTATGGCCTAACAGCTAGGGCACTAGACAGGGAGTCAGGAGGGCGAGGATCTATTCTTGACTTTGTTACTCACTGGTTGGGTGATCTTGTGTGAGTATCTTCAGCTGTCTTATCTCCTTTGTAAAGCGCGTTGAGATCCACAGATGGAAAGTGCTTTCAAAGCTAGGTTTTACTTTGGTGGCTACTGGAGGTGCAGCAGTGACAGGGAAGAGACAGCCAAACTGACCTCTCCATGTTACACTGTGCTTATCTTTCAGACTCAGTCTCAGCCGTGTACCCCTCATCTGATGGCACCCACATGTGGCCGAAGCCCCAAAATTCCATTCCAGGGCAGTGTCAGATCTGTCTGGAAACCAGAGACTCACTTTGTGTGGCTGCTGGAGACTCAGCCACAAGCTGAGTGAGGAACAGCCAGGCTCCTCCCTGACTCATCTCCAGTGACTCATCCCATGGGACAGGAACTCCCATCACCTCCTAGAGGATGAGACCAGTCTCACCTGGTCTCCAATCCAGTAGCACAGTCTTGGGACCCTCTTCCTGTCACTTGTGGAATTCCCTGCTAATTTGTATGCAGGAGGTGGGATGGAAGGAGTGCTTTGCAGGGAAGTTTATGGAGGATCTGTAAAGACAGACTGTCTCAATAGTGATTAGATGGAGTTTGTAGGTAAAAGGCTACTTTGGTATAGGAGAGGAATTTAATATTTCAACTGTATTTTTTTTAAATAGTTAACATCTCAGACAGATGTGTAAGGCCTGAAAAATAGATTCTGTTTTTTTCCTTAAGAAAATAAAATATATAATAATAGACACTGTTCCATCCCTGCCTTCTACAGATATTATATTCTGCTAATGTAATGCTGCATTAATGGAACTTTGGAACAAAGAACAGGTTTTATTAAATGTTATAGCATTTACATCTTATTAGACTAAAAATATGCCTCTTGATTTAATTTAATTCAAATGATATCTAAATAATTTGAATTAAAATAATATATTGCTGGTTAGCAAACAAGGCTTATGTACAAGGAACTATACTATAGATTACTGCAATAGTGTTTTTTTTTTAAACCTGCAACATTTACTAATATTTCCAAATATCCGTGGGGGGCTTTTTCTGACCTTCAAATATAGTGACTTTTCTGTGGCAGGTGATACGTTAATTTTTAATACTCAAGTTGAAAAAAAATAATGGGAAGGTTTCACGTGTACAAAATGGTCAGCATTTTTAAGCCTTGGGAACCATTATGCTGTCAGGTGCAACAGAAACTTTTTGGTAAGGTGCAGGGAATGTTTCCCTGATAGGTTTTGAATGTTTTACACGGTATTGATTACCCTTATTTTGTATAAGACTAAAGGCTCAACTCTCTTCCATGAAATACTATCTTTGATTTTCTAAGAGACACCATCAACTATGATGCAATAGACTAAACCTAAAATTTAGGTTTTGTATGAAAAAATAATTAAATAATCAAATAAGTAAAATTCACCCTAGCACAGTGGGTCTATTCAAAGTCTTCTGTGTGAGCTGGAAATTCTACATGTCTGCGGACGGAATGTAAAATTAATGAGCCTCCACTGCTGGTATAAAATCTATTGTTACAGAGCATGGAAACTACACAGAGATCTTCTGAATATTTCTGAGCCATAAACTTTGCTGTACTTGCTGGGCTCAGGTGAGAGGCACTCTCAACTTTCATTGACTCCTGTGAGATTAGTAGCAGCTCAGCACCTCAGAGGGAGTTAGTTCTAGGTGCTTAGAATAACAGATCTTATAAAACTGTGAAAAATGATTACCCTCTGAAATTCTCTGAGCATACTAAGAGCTTTTTAGTAAAAGAGGCCAAACCAATTTAACAGAGACATGAATATGATATCCAGTAGCTCTTTATATTTAATAATTTAATTCTCTTGAGAATTATTTGTGCAGTACACTGCGTTTTCTTTCCCAAACTACTTAAGTCATCTTTGGTTCTGCTCATGAAAAACAGCATCTTCAGCATTTTAGCAAGCCATCATAGTATTCTTCACTAGGGTGATCTATGGAATATCTCTGTAAATGAAATCAACTGGCTAATCCAATGTCCTGCATGCAGGAGATTTGGGACCCATCTAAAATAATTTACGCTGAACCAACTAAGGGGATTCTATGCAGAATATGGTCTTGATCACCTGGATCCACACTGAATAGATTTTATTACCAGAGAATGGGAATTGAAAATTCTCTTGCCAAAATCAGAAGCATTTAGCAACACCATAGCTGTACAAATACTTTCTTGCATGCACTGGCTTTCAGTGTGTGATTCCAAACATGGTTTTGGTTTTTGGTTTTGTTTTGTTTTAAGTGCGTCCATAAATAAGCTACCTTGGGTCTCTCAGTGTAATAATTCACAGTGGGTGTTCAGTGGTGTTGGTTGTTTAAGGTCTTGACTGCTGAAAAACCTCCAATACACAGAATGCTCTGTGTCTGTTAACATCATTTTGACAAATTTCCCAAGGTATTTGGCACTGGTTTTGAGAAATGATCATGATGATGCCGTTATTCAGACTGATGACAGACTGCAGTAATACTGTTCTATCAAGTAATTTTCAGCCCTGGCATGATGCACAAAAGCCTAGGAAAAGAGCTAATCAAGCTTGACAGCAGGTGACAAGTTTGCATTATGAACTCTAGGGTAATATTTAATGTTTCTGAGATACCACGTAAAACTTTTTTCATAAGGTAAACCAAACTGTAACACGATTGGAAAGGTGTAGTTATAGAGTGGGGGTATAATGATGGAAAACAAATAGACCCCTAGATTATGGAGAGCCCATGTTATAGGGCAGATGAAGACAACGTTCAGTGTTGTCAGATGAGAGGCATGGGGTGAGTCTAGCCAATGGCCAGGATTTCTCAATAGGAACCACTAAATGCAGAACCAATCATCTGGGAAACATAAAACCAAACCCCTTTTCACCCACTGCTCACAAAGAGCATACATTACCTTAAAGAATCATACAGATTCCTGGACCTTAGGGATCCATATGGTGATACAATAATTAACTCATTCACAAACTTTATTTTTCAATGTAGAGAAGGTTGCATAAAATTCCAATGACTGAATTTTTTTTTGGCTTTTCATTCATTGTGGTACTACTTAGTAACTAAGGACACTGGAAGAGAGGGTACTCTAGGCCAAATTCTGATCTCAGTTGCCTAAGTTTAAATGAGGCATATTCTGATAGCTACTTTACAGACATAAAGGAAAACAAACTCCCCAGCCCACAGAGCTTACAGTCCGCAAACAGAACAAAGTGTGGGTGAAAGGATACAACAAATAAGTGAAGCTTTGAAGGTAATAGGCACTGAAGTTACTCCTGATTTACACGGGTGTAATAGAGTGTAGAATTTTGCCCTCTGTTCCCAAGAGTACTGTCAACAACTGCACAAGATGCTTTTTATATTAGAGTGGTCATTTGCAGTGTTAATTTACTTCTCAGGGAGTGTTTCCTACTTGCATGAGGATAAGGTCATCTTATCCTTCTGAATATAACTAGGAAATTGGACCCAGAACACTCAGTAAGTTACTTAGTGGCAAGAAAGACTATAGGACTCAATCTTGTAAGATGCCGAGCATTCAAGCCAGACCCAGCAAAACACTTAGGTACTTGCTTAACTTCAAACAGGTGAATAGTCTCAGGCTTAAATGCTTTGCTGCATCAGGCTAGAGATCTCAGCATCTAGCCATATTGAACCCATAATATTCTGCCTGCAGTTGTAGAATAATTAAAAACATACATATTATTTACGCTCAAACTTCTGAGCAATGAAAAGGGGAATGGATTTGGAGAAAGGTAATTTGTTGTGGAAGATGAATGGAGACATATTGAAGATATTAATTCCTGGTCTACTAATCTAATTTTACGCATGCTGGCCTAAACCCTGCAGTCCTTTCTCAGCCTTAGCTGAGTTTTGACTTAGTGAAAACCTCTGTTGAATTTGTTGTGAGTTTTATCTGAGTTTGTCCTGAGCAGAAATTTAGTAAGAATTTCAGGATTTGATCCCACATGAATATACTGCCCATTTACTTTGAAATCGGCGGGATAAAAAGAAAAAGCAGCAACTAAAACTTAGTCACGTAAAGACTCTGGCAAAATTATATTAATCCCCACCACGTTCAACTGATTAAAAATATTCCAGCAAAATTTTTTCAATGAAATATTGCTTGTCAATAGAATTGAAAAGTTTCATGGAAAATGTGAATTCTGCCAGTTTGATGTTTTTCAATGAAAAGTTTCCAAATGAATTTTTTAAAATAAATATTTCTATTTTTTTCTTTTGGGGGCAGGGTGGACAAAACACTCATTGCATGCCTCCCCCATTTTTCTAGTTGGGGGCAGGAATGAGGGGAAAGGTGTTTTTTTTCTCTCCCCCCCCAAAATGTTTTTTGGGAAAAATGTTTTTGGAATTGTTTGGCAAAACCTGAAAAACTTCACAAATACAAATGAAACAAATCAATTTACTTTTAAAAGAAATACAAAATATATTTACCTATGTTCGACCAGCTCTACTTTTTACACAAGTGGCCTAATTCTGGCAGGTGCTGAGCAGCCACAAGTCCCACTGAAATTTAGTGGGAGCTGAAAGAGCTCATCACTCACAGAATTGCGTCCAAATGCTGTTATGTAGAACCTCAGAGCACCAAGCTACACCACTTCCACCAATATGACCTTTGTGCTCTTAAACAATGAGGATGCCATATTGTTCTGGGTGCTGGGCAACTGGGCTGCTCCACATCTCTGTACCACAAAAGGAAATGTATTTGAACTTAATGATCTCTCCATTTAACACAGGAGCTCATGTCCATTACTAATACATAATAATTTTGAAGGTTTTCATTGTTTTCATTCCAGTATCTTGTAAAAATCCTTTCAGGTCACCTGTATAAAAATTGGGTTTCTCCCCTTTTTGGGCCTGGAAGCTTTTTTCTCATTGATATTTAACTTAGAAATATCTGCAGCCAAACATGTACCTTTCTGAATTTGCTGAAGAATCCCTGGTAGATGTCTGGGATGTATAGTGTGAATATACACACATTAATGGAAGGGACAAATGTATTGCATCTTTTCTATTAAAGCAGCCTTTATCCAGAATGTTAATTAGTCATTGAATTTATCTATATTTTAATTAAAATCCACAAAAAAATTTTTTCTGCTCCTGTGATTCTGTCACAGTGAATTGTGGGAGAACTTGTCTGTCCTTCTGGGCACATGGAGGGAATTGTGGGAAAGCATTGGAAGATAACCAGAATTTGACTGGTTTAGCTTGCATCCTCAGTGCAAAGTGGGTGAAAATCTTATTTGAGCTTTAGCCTATATCCCAGGATGGATCAACTAGCTCAGGTTTAATGCATCATTAAAGTAGCACTGGAGACTTTGTATGTATGGATAGGAGCTGGGTTAATTTCAACACTGAAGTATGAGCCTATGCTTGCTATTGGTGTGTCTACACTTTGGACTTGGGGAGGAGGAGGCTGATTCCCAAATTGAGGAGACATACTGGCATTAGCTTTCATTGAGCTAACGTGCTAAAAATAGAATGTAGCAGTGGCAGCATGAGTGGCGGGAGGGGCTAGCCACACTCATTAAATTGGTAGCGTCTCTGATGGACATGCAGTCAGGGTGGCTAGTCCCTTCCGCTGCTTGTGCTCCTACAGCGACATTCTATTTTTAGTGCACTAGCTTGATGAGAGGTAGCACAAGTATATCTCTTTGAGCTGAGAATCATACTCCCAGCCCAAAGTATAGACATAACCCTCTGCAGTGAAGCCCTTAGCTGCTGTGACATTCCCACTCCACCAGTTCTCCAGTCATCACAGAATCCTTCAGCTTAGACAGAACCTGAATTTCTAATGTAAAGCATAATCAGATTAAAAATAAACATAACAGGCCGCAAGGGCTTTCATTATTCATCATAAAGTTGCAAAAAAGTGGGGGTCATAAGTTCAAATGTTTTTTCCTTTGACAGTCACCTTTAAACTAGTTTGCTGGGCCATTCCCAGAAATTGCTGATGTTATTAAACCTGTGTATGGGATTCAGTCAATATTCTATTTCAGTATTGGTTTTGAATCTACTGTTGTCTTTTCCTCTCTACTGATTTTTGAAACTTAAAACTTTTTTTTTTTAAATCACTTTTTATTAAAACAGAAAATAATTGGTGGGAGGAAGAGAGGACATGAAAGCACGATTTAAAAAATAAATGCAAGAGGTTGTACTGTAAATTAAAGCAGCAGATGCTGACATTCCTCTAGTTAAAGGCTTAGGCAATTTCTTTTTCAGGGTTCATTATCTCAGTTGTTTCAAAGTGAGTCAAACTAAAACTTGGCATATGTGTTGTCGCTCTGGAGGCAAATGTATTAATCCAAAATGATCAAAATAGCACATTACACCATCTTAGCTATAGATTGGCTAAAATCATAGCTCAGAGGAAGTTTTAGACTGACTCTCTGTCTCTCTCTCTGTGTTTCTAACATTTTGGACCTTTCTGATTTCCCCTCATCCCCACTTGCTTCTGGGTTTAAATAAAAACCTTAATGTTACTTTAATGTAATTTTGCATTTAATAGATTTAGGCTTGTATTAAATACCTAACAGTTTATCAGAGCTCAGTGATTTGGAGACGTGCTCTAGCAGAAGCTTTTGATAGTAGAGATCCAGTGCAAGCTCCAGGGCTCAACAGCTCTCAAATGGCATGGTTAAATTGCAATTTGCTTTCTGTTAGCAACAAACTGACTCTCAAATTTGAATAATTATCCGTGCTTTGTCTTAAAGCAGTTGTGTATCATGCAAGACAACATTTGGAAAAGGGCAGATCAGGACTCTGACTCAATTGCTTATTTGAACTAAATACTGCCAAAGGGCACTGAGAAGAAAAGTGTGTTTGGGAAGGGAAAGGAGGGATTGAAAAACTGTGTTCTACTACTCCTGGTCCTGGCTTGCAGCCCTCTGACACCTCTACCCAGTGGCACTTGACTTTTTCCTATGTGCAACTTTTGTTCTGTTTGGAAGACATGGCGTCTGGTCCAAAGCCTAGTGAAACAAATGGAAAGATTTCCACTGATTTCAGTGGGCTTTGGATCAGCCTCATGCTGAGGATTTAAGGATCCTGAGTGTGCTTTTTAAAGAATCTTGATGCAGCCTGAAGTTGAAAGCCTCTACATGCATCCAGGGAGAACAGGGACTGGGGAGTCTCCCTTTGACTTGGTGGTGAGGATGCTTTTAGTTGAATTGTGCTGGAAGGTTAGAAAGAGAGTCAGAAAAAACTAAAAACAGAACAAAATCAGAGTGAAGCTAAGAACTCAACTGAGTGTGAGATAGTCTATGTAATGATTATCATAATATTCAACACTTATTATAGACAGAGCTGGTAGTGCCATCTAAGATTAAGGTGGCCTGATGTAGATCCCATCCTCGTTGCCACTGTGGTATCCCAATAACATGAAGACTATTGAGGATTAAATGCAATCAAAAAAACTTTATTCCAGGGTCCTACATCCTCTCTAGATTTCTCTTCCACATGACCCCCACCAGGGTCCCACCTCTTACTGGCTTCACTTCCTGGTTTCTTAAAGGAGGCATACCTCATGAGCAACTGTTCCTAGGATGACCATATTTCCCAAAGGGAAAATGAGACACCATGTCGGGCTAGCCTGAGGCGGCCCCCTGGCCCAAGCCCTGATCTCCAGGCTGGGGCTGGCATCGCTGCTCTCCTGAGCCCTGCCTGCCTTCAGTACATTGATGAGACTGGTGTCACCGCTTGCTTGAGCCCTGCCTGCCCCTCCAACCCCAGTCCTGCCACTCCATGTTCCTCTGCCTCCCACTTTTTTTGACAAAAGTGGGCATTTGTCCCTTTTGCTCTTGCCAACTGATCAAGTTGGCAAGAACAAACTTGACAAATGCCCACTTTTGCCAAAAAAGTCAGGCTGGCCAGAACAGTTTTAAAAAGGGACTGTCCCGGCCAAAATGAGACATGATCACCCTAGCTGTTCTCAAAGACAGCAATGAATGCTGCCCATTATAAGTCTTTATAAATTGCTTATTCCTTTACAAACTTTAACTGAGTCCTAACGATGGAACAGACAGCAGCAAGACACCACTAGATGAAGGTGCACTGGTGAACCAGAGTTAATTCCTAGGACGGTCAGCAGAAGGTGCTACAGTGGTGAGACAGGCCCCATCATACCCAGGTTTAAAGACACTGCCCACCCCTCCCAAACTATTTAAATGAGAAGCTCTAATGCTTCCATACTTTTGAACAGGGATTTGAAAAAGAGACTTGTTAGGGCAGCAAAATTCTCCAAAAACTACAGTTGCACTGAGCATACTCCAGCCTAGGATTGCAATTGGCTATCCAGGGGCCACGAAGCGGGAAGGAGGGGAAGCTGGGGATAGGAACTGGGAGTTTGTCTTTCTGTGTTTTCAATGCTTCCCCTCCTGGCACCAAAGAAGTGTGGAAGAGGAAGCTGCTTAACTCAAATGTAGAGGGGACAAGAACCAGGTGGAGGGAATTCACCTGGAGGGAAGAGATTAGGATGAGGACTCTTTGGTGGTAGGAAGCCAGTTTTTGGGGAGACAGGGACTGGCTGGGCAAAGATTGGGACAAGGAGTCATCAGGAGATACCAGGACTAGAAGAGGGGAGACTGAAGTTGGGTGAAGGATCTAGAGGGTCAGGAAATGGTACTGGCTAAATAAGGAGATTAGGACAAAGGGTCAGCAAGGAGACTGTGATGATGATCCTGGGAAGGGAGACTGAAACTGGAAGCTAGGTTGTTAGAGGAGAAGACTGGGACTTGGAAAGGGAACGTTAAGAGAAACTGGGAATGGCTAAGTGAGGAGACTGGGACCGGGAAGGGATGAGGGAGGGAGAGCAGGGAAGGCAGGTCTAAGCCAGAGCCATGCTGGATGGAACAGGGACAGAAGGGCCTGTGCCTACTGGAGCATATTCCCCTTAGGCTGGGGTGGGGCAGTGGTTGTTTCTCCGACCCCCCTACCCCCTTTTTTTCTCTGTAAATTGGGAAGATCATTGAGTCATCAGAACTCCTGGATCTCCTGAGACTTCTGCACCTTGTGGTGGGGAGGAGGCTGAAGATCAGAATTGTGTTTGGAATTGTTTGTTTCGTCTTCGAGTGATTGCTCATATCCATTCCAGTTAGGTGTGTGCGCCGCGCGTGCACATTCGTCAGAAAACTTTTACCCTAGCAACTCAGTGGGCCGGCAGGTTGCCCCCTAGAGTGGCGCCGTCATGGTGCTCGATATATAACCCTGCCGGCCCACCCGCTCCTCAGTTCCTTCTTACCGCCCGTGTCGGTCGTTGGAACAGTGAAGCGCGGCTTAGCTGACCTCCACTTCCCTAGCTACTCGTAGTTCTCGTATATAGTTATGCAGTTATAAACCTTTTATACATATATTTGTATAGTTATACGTTTTTTCTTTGCTAACATAGTTAGTTTAGTAATAGTTAGCGGGGTTCAGGAAGTAGCCCCTTCCCTGCACCCGGTGCCGGAGCCCATGCACGGCTCACCGGGTTTTAAAATGGGCTCGGCCTGCCAGAAGCCGATGCCGAAGGGAGATCTACACGACTCCTGTTTGAAGTGCCTCAGGGAATCACACTTGACAGCTAAGTGACCCATTTGCAAGGCTTTTAAGCCGAGAACAAAAAGGAGCGGGACTTTCACTTACCCCTCCACCTTTGGCACCGAGCGATGATCAAGCGGCTGGCAGAATCGCCTCTTCGGCACCGGACCCCGCCGGTACTGCCAAGGCCTTTCGGCACCGGCCGTCGCCGGCACCAAAGTCGACTCGGCGCCGCTCCCTTCCTCCGAGGTCGAGAAAGCCTACAATTCCTGCTGGTGCCTGACGGCTCCCCGGCACGCGCCGTGGTTGAGCCCCCTGCTCCTGCTGCTTCCGTGCCACCTGCATCACAGCCAGAGAGCTCGTCTAAGTCGGATTGCCCGGCACCGACACCTGCAGAGGCACCGATGACATCGGCACCGTCGATTCCAGTCCACCAGGGCCATTGAATCCAGTGCCTGACAGCTCCCCGGCACGCGCCGTGGTAGAGCTTACTGCTCCTGCTGCTTCTGTGCCAACTGCACCGCAGCCAGAGAGCTCGTCTAAGTCGGATCGCCCGGCACCGACGCCTGCTGAGGCACCGACGACGTCGGCACTGTTGATCCCGGTCCCACAAGGGCTGTCGAATCCGGTGCCTGACGGCTCCCCGGCACGCGCCATGGTTGAGCTTACTGCTCCTGCTGCTTCCGTGCCAACTGCACCGCAGCCAGAGAGCTTGTCTAAGTCGGATCGCCCGGCACCGACACCTACCGAAGCTCTGACGACCTCGGTACCGTCGATCCCGGTCCCACGAGGGCCGTCGAATCCGGTGCCTGACAGCTCCCCAGTATGCACTGTGGTTGAGCCTGCTGTTCCCTCCACGCCGGAGACATTACCAACGGCGAGGGATCTCATTGCCATGACAGAGTCGATGCTGCCTGACCCCGGCACCGCCGGTGCGGGTAATACAGTCTCTTCATATGACCGTCCTCTGTCAGCACAGCAGAGCGGCACCGTTCATGATCACGGTCCCGCAGACGCTCCAGGTCCCATCGGCACACCCGACACCACTTGCAGTCCCGGTGCTGTTTTCCTCATCGATACCGGTCGCACTTGCCGCACCGGTCGGTATCCCGTTCGCCGACCCGCTACTATCGGCACCGTTCCGACTCCCGGCACCGCGACAGGTACCGTGACTCCCGTAGCTTCTCCCCGAGCCTCGAGATCTCAGTTGACCTCCCGGCACCGTTCTTGTCGCAGGTCTGGATCTCGTTCCAGGTACCGGTACGCCTCCCGGTGCCGGTCCCCGGTGCCGAGTTGGGCAAGGTCCGATAGAGTCAGAGACTCTGCCCATGCCTTTTTTTAGTACCTCCATGGCCATCCAGACACGCATCCGTGTCATCCCACATGCGCAGATCTTATGCTCAGGACCACGATTCTGATACGCCCCCCGACAACCTGAGGTGGAGGAGGTCCCAGAGGTAGAGGACCCGGTATGGGCCCCTCTAAGGGGTACGACTACTCGTCTGTCCACTCTCCTCTCTGCTCACTAGTCTTTCAGTCTGTTAAGGAGAGGTATTGGCATGGCCAGCGGGCGCCAGCCCGAAACCGAAGGAGGCTTGGCGAATGATCCTACTTGGCCGCCAGGTGTACTCTGCAGAGGCCCTGCAGCTCTGGGTAGCAAAGCAACAAGCCTTGCTTAGCTGCTATAATTATAGCACCTGGGTGAAGGTAGTTTAGTTTATGGAGTTTCTCCCTCAAAACTCCCGCCAAGAGTTCGCTGCCGTCTTGGAGGACGGGGGAAAAAAGGTACCCAGTGCGTCCCTCCAGGCCTCGTTGGACGCAGCAGACTCAGCAGCCAGGACTCTGGCCTTTGGTGTCGCCATGAGGTGCATCTCATGGCTTCAGGTTTCAAACCTCCGGCCGGAGCTGCAGTATGCCATTCAGGATTTACCCTTTGTTGGTAAAGGCCTCTTCGCGGCAAAGACAGCCCCAGGCTGCGAAGCCTGATGGACAATAGGGTCCTAATGCGCTCTCTCAGCATGCATATGCCAGCGACCAAACGCAGCCCTTTCTGTCCCCAGCCGCCATACTCTGTGCCTAGCCAGAGACAGGACTTTGGCAAACGGCGAGGCCAAGGTGGTCGCAGACGAACGTCAGGACCCCTAAAGAGCCAAGGTCAAGGTCCCTCGCAATTATTACTGGGACCAAAGACGAACCTTCCAAGGTGCGCCTGAGGGCGGTGTACCAGTCACAGGCCGGGATCCCCCAATCCCGCTTTCTCCTGGCGTGGCCCCAGTTAATTTCAGATCGCTGGGTCCTGCGCACGGTGGAGCATAGGTACCACCTCTAATTTGTTCCAGCCCTGTCCCCCTTCAGGGACCCCTCTCACGAGCAATTCCTCGTACAAGAGGTGCAGATGCCGACTGACGAAAGGGGCAAGGGGGTCTACTCCCGTTATGCCCTAGTCCCCCACTCGAACGGAGGTCTCAGACCTTCCTAGTCCTGCGCAGACTCAACCAGTTTAGGATAAGGTTGAAGTTCTGCAAGGTATCCCTGGGAACCATTATTCCATCCTTGCCTCCTGGGGGCTACTATGCCGCCCTCGATATGAAGGACGCGTACTTTCGCAACGCCATCTTCCCTCCACACAGGAGATACCTCCGCTTTCTAGCCAACCGTCAGTACTTCTGGTTTACGGCCATAGTCGCCGCCTACCTTCGCTGATGTCAGATATGCGTTTTTCCATATCTGGACGATTCGCTTATCCGAGGAGACTCCGAGACACAAACCACTCAGCACGTGGGCATCGTCACGGTCTTATTCACAAGTCTAGGCCTGATGATCACTATAGAGCAATCCACTCTGGCTCCCACGCAGAGGTTGGACTTCCTAGGGGCTATCCTGGTCTCCGACCTAGCCAGAGCCTGCTTATCACAACTGCGGTTTTAGGCGATGACAACAATCATCCGAGGTCCGCAGACTTTCCCAACGACCTCGGCTCGCACTTGTCTCAGTCTCCTGGGTCCATGGCTGCCCGCAAGTTTGTAACCAAACACGCCAAGTTCCGCCTCCGTCCTCTCCAAGTCCGGCTCACCTCGGCGTACCACCCGGACAGGGAGCCAATGGTCATGGTAGTCACCGTTCCCTCGAGCACCTTAGGCTCCCTAGAGTGGTGGCTAACTCCCTCCCTGGTGTGGGCAGGGATGCGGTTCCATCCGCCCCAGCCCTCACTGCCCCTGACGACGGACGCGTCATCTCTCTGCTCGAGTGCTCATGGTCACCTCCGAGCTTAAGGCCTTTGGTCTTCTCGGGAGATGGCATTCCACATCAATGCCCCAAAAATGAGAGTAGTCCACCTGGCGTGCCAGGGGTTCCAGCGGCAGCTGCGAGGCCGTGGTATCTCGGTGTTTACAGCCAACACAACGGCCATGTGCTTCATAAATAACCAGGGAGGGACATGGTCCTCCCCCCTTTTGTCAGGAGGCCATCCATTTCTGGGACTTTTGCATGGCCCACTCGATGGAGCTGGTGATGTCCTTTCTCCCAGGCGTTCGGAACGCCTTGGTGCTTTGACTCAGCAGGTCTTTCCTGTCTTACGAGTGGTCACTCTGCCCCATGTGAGGCGTTCTGCTTTCCAGAAGTGGAGATTTTTCCTCACATAGACCTGTTCGCTCACAGCGAGAGCAGAAAATGCCAGATGTTCTGCTCCTTCCAAGGTCTCTCCTCGGGACCGATCTTGGACGCATTCCTGATGCCGTGGAAAGGCCAATTCCTTTATGCCTTCTCACTGTTCCCACTGGTTCATTAGGTCCTACTCAAACTCCGCAGGGGCAGAGCGTGCATCATCATGATCACTCCAGCGTGATCCAGGCAGCACGGATATACCACGTTGCTCGGCCTGTCAATAGCTGACCCAATTACCCTGCCACCCCACCCAGACCTCATCACTCAGGGCCACGACAGGCTTCATCACCTGGACCTGCAGCCTCTTCACCTCACGGTGTGGCTGCTGCGTAACTGAGCCGGGGTGACAGGAAGCCTTCCACCTGGTCAACGTACCGGGCCGAGTGGAAGCGTTTCTTCTACAGGTGCAATACGCTCGATCTTGCTCCTACTGAGGTCTCGATCCCCTCTATTTGGCCTGCCTCTGGCCTTCAGCGGCAGGACCTGGTGGTTTCATCGCTGAGGGTACGCTTGGCAGCCACCTCTACCTTCCAGCCAGGCTAAGGTGGACGTTCCGTGTTCTCACACTCTATGGGTTCGAGGTCCCTCAAGGGCTTGGAGCACTTGCACCCTCAGGTGCGCCGCCCAGCCCCAACCTGGGACCTCAACCTAGTTTTAACCAGACTTATGTCTCCCCCATTCGAGCCGTTCGCGACCGGCCCTCTGCTATACCTTTCTTGGACGACAACTTTCCTCGTAGCTGTTACATCGGTCAGACGAGTCTTCGAGCTCAGAGCTCTTACGGGGGTTCTGCTGTACACTAGGTTTCACAAAGACAAGGTGCAGTTATGACCGCACCCGGCTTTCCTCCCTAAGATGGTTTCGGCCTTTCATGTTACCCACAGCTCAACGCAATGGGTGCAACAATTGCACTCCCTGGACATCTGTAGAGTGCTCACATTTATATTGCGCTGACAGAACCATTTCGTAAGGTGCCCCAGCTCTGTCACGGTAGCAGACCAAAGGGAAGGCTTGCTTGTTGTCCTCTCAGAGGATCTCATCTTGGGTGATGGCGTACATCCGCACTTGTTATGATTTGGCTCATATTTCCCCAAGCCACATCACCGTGCATTCTACCAGGGCTCAGGCTTCATCTGCCGCCTTGCTGGCTCGTGTTCCTACCCACGAGATCTGTCGCGCAGCTCCATTGGTCCTCGGTCCATACCTTTGCTTCGCAGTATGCCCTAGTTCAACAGTCAAGAGATGCTGTAGCCTCTGGCTCAGCAGTTTTCATTCTGCCACATTTCACTCCGACCCCACCGCCTACGTAAGGCTTGGGATTCACATAACTGGAATGGATATGAGCAATCACTCGAAGAAGAAAAGACGGTTACTCACCTTTGTAACTGTTGTTCTTCGAGATGTGTTGCTCATATCCATTCCACACCCGCCCTCCTTCCCCACTGTTGGAGTAGCCGGCAAGAAGGAACTGAGGAGCGGGTGGGCCGGCAGGGGTATATATCGAGCACCATGATGGCGCCACTCTAGGGGGCGACCTGCCGGCCCACTGAGTTGCTGGGGTAAAAGCTTTCCGACGAATGTGCACGCGCGGCGCACACACCTAACTGGAATGGATATGAGCAACACATCTCGAAGAACAACAGTTACAAAGGTGAGTAACCGTCTTTTCTTGATCCTCAGCTCCAACAGGCTTTCCCACTGGAATGATCAGGCCATGGAAGGGGGAGAAACATGTAAGGTCAATGTCGGGGTCGTAATTAACTTACTAATGTATTCTCTGCTGAGTTGGTGGGAGACAGTGTGGTGACAACACAGTTTTCCCATTTCTTCTTCACCCATGGAGCTGAATACATGCAGAGCATCTTTTCCTTCTGTGGGACTAAGTGGAGTGGGAGTAGTAGTAGCAGGCCTGTTCATCACCTCACCTCCATGCTGCTCAAATGGCTTTTGCTCCCTTCTACATGCAGAAAGAGGGAAGACTTTAGCTCATTGCCAATACAGTAAAACTTATTTAGCGCAAAAGATGGACAGGAATTTAAATTGCATAGAATATAGGAAGTCTTAAAGTGAATGTGCAAAATATTTTTATAACACCAAAGATTTTCTCTCCCTGTCTTCCTGGAAAAGGAGAGAAAATCTGCTTACACAAGAGCTTTCAAAGGCTTAAACATTCTCTCTGTCTTTCAGACTCTCTGTTGTGCAGTGTCTCTGAAGACTTTTGCATGAGCTATTCTAAATGGCATGTAGGATTTAACCATTTTCTTTACTCACCTACTTTGAAAGAAGTATCTAGGCCTCCTACCATTGCAATTAATGTCAAATGAGAGAGTCCTCCTATTTAGAATTTATTCTCAAACTGTAAAACATTTTTGCATCATTAAAAAGAATCTGCTGGTTAGAAGGAGATTGTTCCCTCACATCCCATACCATCTCCACACTCCTTTAGAAACATTTCTGAGGCAGTTCTGCTTTAGGTATGCATGTCACTCTCATTCACTTAACAAGGTGTCAGCTGCATGCATCGCAGAGTGAAATCATTTGGAGGAAGGATGACCAATCCTCTTCTGAAATTCTAATGAAATCTCAGCCAGAACTTTGATTTAAAGATGAGGGTGGTGGAACACAGGGGGGGGTCAGTTCTACATAATGCCTTGGGAAAAGTAAGCCCTTAATCTTACCGGTACTATTTCTCATTGTGGATGATGATGTTGAAAATTGACGTGGTGCTCTTATTACCAGTGTATTGAATCAGTTTCTTCTACATTCTGGTAACTGGGGAATAAACCTGTTATATACTAGGATTTTTTTGTCTGTTAAAGTCATTATAAAATGTAAATGAATGCATTGTGAGCCAAATCTGAATTACAAATACTCTGTGTGGAGTTTTGTGTGAATACTATACAATTTCTGTTCATCCTTAACAGCTATGGGCATGGATAGGATTTTGTCACATGGCATTCACTAAATTCTCATGGTTCTGTTAAACTGGAAAACTTTCACAGTTCAGATTATAATTGTTTAAAGCACAGATTTAGGGCACATATGTTTTTATTCTGGAATCACCCAAGTATGAACATTAAAATTATACATCTGTGAGACTGAAGTCTTTGAAGATATTGTATTATCAGTGAGTGGCAAGGCACCTGGGAATGAGATAGCTAACAGTGTAGCCAAACCCCTATTTTCAGGGGGTACTAACTCAGCATGAAGTAGAAGCTTAGAAGTTTTTGGTTACTTGATTGTATTTATATAATTGAAACATGCCTACATTTCTGGAAAATATTTTACAGGTGGCTACCTCAGATCCAAGCTTTACTTTTTATAGTGATTGTGAAATATATCAGATCCACAACCCCGGAGACCGAAATAGGATAAGCCTCCTCTCATTGCTCCTGACCTGCAGGGACCAAGTCCACAGAGTATTTACTATGGATGAAATTTACCTCTATGCAGAGTGTCAGCATAAGGTTGATATACCACTTAAGTAAGCTCTGCTTTGAGGGCAAAAGGTAAGTGGCACATAGTGTGAGCCCTCTGCATGGGTGAATTTACCTTATGGGAACAAATCAATTTTGACAGACCCAGACCAGTGACGTACAGGAGTCTGGTCCTATTGATATCCAGAGGGTGGGCAGGCAAAGCCTGCCCACTTCTAAAGGACCTCCCCCCAGCCTAAGGGGAGGATCCACAGATCTGGAACACCAAGTAATTCCGTGGGACAACTAATGAGAAAACAGGATCAGGAATGAGGTCAGAGGGCTAAATGAAGGGAACCTGATGGGGACACCGAGCAGAGAACCCCAGACAACGCCCACTGCTCCTCGAAGACGATAAGAGAGCCAGCGGACGCCGCCCAGAGGAACTCTGCCCGGATGCGTGAACAGACAGAGGAGCAGAAATAGGCCCCACAGTCGCAGGAAATCCCGTCAGCCAACCTCCTCTCCCTGGTTTTGTAGATGGCTAATTTGGCCAGGGCCAAGAGGAGGTTGACAAGAAGATCCTGCGACTTTGTGGGGCCATGGATGGGGAGTGCGTAGATAAACAGGTGAGGGGAAAAGTGCAACCAAAAACTCAAGAAAAGGGTCATGAGGATCTGAAAGAGGGGCTGCAATGTGGCGCACTCTAAATATACATGCGCCAGGGTCTCCTTCATGCCACAAAAAGGGCAGGTGTTGGGGACAGATAAACCATGCCAAGTACGCTCCCGTGCTCACGGCCCCATGAAGGAGCCGCCAACTGACATCCCCGGCGGGCTTCGGGACCAGGGCAGAGAAGAAGCTGGCCCACCAGGGCTTCTCATCCTCGAGAGGTGGCAGGAGGTCCCGCCATTTGGTATCGGGGTGGGACACGAGGGTGAGGTAGTGGAGAGTGTGGAGCATGAGCATGTAGACATGTTTCCGGGGCGCGGTCTGGAACAGAACTGGCTGCAGATCTTGCAGCCGGCTTGCAGTGAAAGGCCAGGGGGACCAATTGGGTCCATGGGGCAGGGGCCCGATAAAAATGTCCACAGGGTTTGGGGTGGAGGGTGGGCAGGGCGTGCCCTCTTGCAGGACCTGGTCAAGGTAGGCCCGAGCAGCAGGCAGTAAAGCGGCCTTCACCTCCTGAAGTACACACTGGGGAGTACGAGGTCCAGAGAGCCCCATACGCTGAACGAGCGTCAGAGGATCCAACCAGTCTCCCTGGTCATAGTCCAGGAGGTCTCCAACCTTGGTGACTCCTGCCAAGACCAGCCTCAGACGCACCGCGGGGAACTCCGCCACATGCACACGAAGCTGGGGGTTGTGTAGCAGGGATTCCGCAAGGAGACCAACCCCCACAGTGGCCGCCACGGACCTGGTTGTTGAAAAGAGCTTCCAGGTCCGGAGAAGGTCTTGGTAGAAGACCAGCAGCCAAGAGAGGTCTCACAGAAGACCTCTCGGATGGAGGTAAAAGAGCTGCCAGTCATATCACAGCCCTCGGAAGCGGCAGAGGAAGGCGTGCACCAAGACGCTTCACGCCGGACTACCTG
Source organism: Gopherus flavomarginatus (assembly GCF_025201925.1). NCBI lineage: Eukaryota > Metazoa > Chordata > Testudines > Testudinidae > Gopherus > Gopherus flavomarginatus. The sequence continues at coordinate 196,744,210 of NC_066617.1, read as the reverse complement.
CACCATACAGGAGTCTCTGCAGGGCCTGGAGGCGGAAGACATGGACCTGAGTGTGTAGGCACTTCAGGACCTTCCCCCCTTCCTCCAGGGGCAGGTGGAGGACCCCTGCAGAGACCCAGTGCATTCCTGGCCAAAAGAACTCCAGAATTGCTATCCGGAGGCTGGCCAGAAAATCCGGGGCTGAGACCAGGGTGTTGAGCCAATACCAGAGCATGGACAGGACCAGTTGATTAAGCACCAATGCCCTCCCTCAAAGGGAGAGGCACCGGAGTAGTCCTGTCCATTTCCGGAGCTGCTCCATCACCCTGCCCTCCAAACTGTGCCAGTTCTCCGGCGCAGATGGATGCGTGGCAGAAAGGTAAACGCTGAGATAGAGCAGTGGACCCGCGCTCCACTGGATGGCCTGAAGCATGAGTGGGAGGGAGCTCGCCTGCACCCATCCCCGACCACCAGGCCAGAGCTCTTGACCCAGTTGACCTGGGCAGAGGAGGCCGCCGAGTACACAGCCTGGCAAGCCTCCACCCGCTCCAAGACGCCTGGGTCCTGGACCATGAGAAGCACATCGTCAGCGTACGCCGACAAGACCAGCCGCAGCCCCAGCTCCCGAAGCACCACCCCCGTCAACCTCTTGCGGAGGAGACAGAGGAAGGGATCGATCACCAGAGCTTACAGCTGGCCCGAGAGGGGACATCCCTGCCGCACTCCCCGCCCGAAGCTGACTGGCTCGGTCAGAGTCCAGTTGAGCCTGACCAGACACTCCACAGAAGCGTACAGCACCTGGAGAAAACCCACAAAGCAAGTTCCAAAGCCAAACGCTCGCAGAGTGCTCAGGAGATACCCATGATCCACCCTGTCGAACGCCTTCTCCTGATCCAGGGACAAGAGGGTGAATGACAGACCATCCCTACACCCTAATTCCAGAAGTTCCCGGACCAGACACAGGTTATCAAAGATCGTGTGGCCCGGGACGGTGTAGGTCTGGTCTGGGTGGATGACGTCCGCCAGCACAGACCCTAGCCGCATCGAGATGGCCTTCGCAACGATTTTGTAGTCTATGCTGAGGAGCGAGACGGGATGCCAATTCCGTAAGTCGCGGAGGTCCCCCTCTTCGGCAATAAAGTGAGCCCAGCTCACCTGCACGAGAGAGGGAGGACCCCACCCTGCAAAGACTCGGCCCAGACGGTGACCAGGTCTGGGCCGAGGACGTCCCAGAACATACAGTAGAAATCCATGGTCAGCACATCCATGCACGGGGATTTATTGGTGGGCATGCGACGGAGGGCTTCCGAGAACTCGGCCAGAGTGAGAGGCAGCTGTAGCCGGTCCCAGTCGGCTGTGCTGACTGTCGGGCGAGCATCGCAGAGCACTCTGCAAGCGTTAGGATCGGTTGGATCCTAGGAGAAAAGAGTTGAATAGAAGGCCCTGGCCCTCTCACACATCTCCACCGGATCCATGAGGGGAGTGCAGTCCTACGCCAGGAGGCAAGTCACGTGCTTCTTGGCCCCCCTCCTTTTCTTCAGGGAGTAGAAGCAGGAGCCGCGATCCATCTCACAAAGGAGGTGAATGCGCGATCGAACAAAGGCACCCTGGGTCCGATGGTCTTCGAGGGTCCGGAGCTCCTCCCGCCTCTCCCGGCATGCTGCACAGAGGGATGGATCCTCGGGGCTGGCGGCCAGACACCTCTCCAGCTCCAAGACCTCCTGCTCCAACTGCTCTATCACCGCATCCCTCAGTCGGCCGGCGCCCCGGGTGTAGTCATGGCAGAAGAGCTGAGCGCACACCTTCTCCAGATCCCACCACCGCCACACCGAGGGAAAGGCACGCCTCTGCCCTCGCCAGGCCAGCCAGAACTCCCAGAACCCAGAAGGACGCCACGAAGCCCGCATCCTCCAGCAAACTATTATTAAAGTGCCAATAGGCCGGCCCCGGCCTGTCCGCGCAGAGAGAGGCCGTCACGGTGGCAAGGTGGTGATCCGAAAAGGGGGCCTGCCTAACGCTGGAGGAGTGGGCCCGTGAAAGGTGGAAATGGGACAGGTAAATGCTGTCCAGCCGGGAGTGGCGCGACCGATGGGCCTCCACCCGGATGAAGGTAAACGTCGAGAAGTCGTCCGGGTGGTGGTCGCGGCAGACATCCACCAGGGAGTGGCGTTCGATGATCTCCCGGAGGACGTCCGCGGCGGCTGGGCACTGCTCAGTCCCCGAGCTGTCCCGTTCCTCGAGGATGGTGTTAAAGTCCCCTCCCAGGACCAGGCACTCACGAGGATCCAGGGAGCCGAGAAAGGCGGACGCCTGCTGATAAAAACATAGCCTCTCCGGGCCCGATGTTGGGGCGTAAACGTTGATGAGATTAACCACAAGCCCCTCCATGTGGACCCGGAGGTGCAGCAGGCGACCCAACACAGCCTCGGCGACCCCTAGCACCTCGGCCGTAGGTCGGGGGAGAACAAGGTACTCCAGCCGCGCAGACCGAGAAGTGGCTAAAGTAGGCCCCGTCCCCCCACTCCAGCTGCCAGCTAGTTTCAGCGTCCGGATCCGTATGGGTCTCCTGCAGGAAAACCACAGAGTACCCCCCCTCCTGGAGGAAGGAGAGCATTTGGCTCCTGCGGAGACCCATCCTACAGCCCCGAGTGTTTAAGGTGGCAAGGACGATCGGCGCCATGAGGAGCGCTGGGGGGGATCCTCGCCAGCAGACACGCCACGGCCTCTGGCAGGCCGCGCAGCAATCCGTGACCTACCCCGAAGGTGAGTAAAGAGTCACGGAAGACACGGACCCGTCGGTAGGCCACTGCGGCCTGCTTCCCTGTCCTCTTACCCTCGCGGCCCGGAGGACCTGATGGAAATCCCCCCACCGCTGGAGCGCAAGATGGACTTTGTTCCGGGAGCCACAGATGTCTTCAAGGAACTCCCGCAGCTCCTCCCTCAGCGCATGGGGGGGCGGGGTCACTGATCGATGACTGTCTCCTAGTGGGGCCCCCGTCACAGCCCCATGGCCCACCGAGTCGGGCAGGCAGGGAGCAGACCCCCAACGTGGCAGCAGATGGGCCGACGCCACACGACCTGCCCCGCTCCCAGATTCAAGAAGGGGCGGTGGAAGGAGAACAGTAGCCCCTGGGGGGTCAGGACAGGAAAAAACTAGTGAAGCCGCTCCCTGGGGGGTATTCCCAGGGGCAGCACTGGCATCACAGGAGGTGGGGGGACAAGGACAGGGATAACGGGAGTAGGTCAGGGATCAGGGAGAGAAGTCGAGAAGGAGGTAAAGGCAGGATCCGGAGCCTCTATATTTGAGCCGCCGGACGGTGGCTCCTCCTGGCCAGGCTCAGGGATCTGGGAAGTGGGAAGGGACCCCTAACGATGCTGGGCTCAGCCACTGTGGCACGTGCGGCAGCCTCGGCATCTAGAGATAGATGTTGGTCAATGGGGTCCCTGCCGAGGAAGGAGGGCGGGTCCTCCACACCCAAGAGGGACACCCCCTGGGAAGCGGGTCTCGGCAGCGGGGCACTGGCCGTCACCCCAAGGGGCTCAGCGGCCATCAACAGAGTGCCACCCGCAGCCAGGTCGATGGAAGATTCCAGGGAACCCTCAAAGGTGGGAGCAGAAGCAGTGGTCAGGGGAAGGGAACTCAGGGGCAAGGGGGCCGTGGTGAGGTCGCCCAGATCAAGGCCCATCGGCAGAGGATCGTCCTCCCGCTGCATGACCGGGGTCAAACCCAGGGCCTCGATCTCCGTGTAGATGGGAGGGAGATCACTGTCCACTACCCCAGGGCCCTCCCTGCCAGCACCCGAGGCGATACCCACCTCGGCGCTCGCAGAGGCGTCGAGTGGGAAGGGAGCAAGAGAGGCTCCCTCGGGGGCTTCCATGGGAAGGGACCCCGGAGGAGGGGCGGTGTCACCCTCTGGCGCTGCCACGGCCTCCCCAGCCGGCACCACACAACGGGAGTCATCAGGGGGCAAGGCTGAAGACTCGTCATCGGTGCCCCCCTTCCTGCTCTTCCGGGGGGCCTCCGAATCTGGAGGAAGTAAGGAATCTCGAGCCTTCCGCTTGCCCCGCTTCCCCTGCACTAAGGACCAGTCCTCCATGGCATCATCCGGGGGCTGGTTAACAGAGGTTGGGTTGAGGGGCAAGGGCAATGGCTCAGGGACTCGGAGAGGCAGTGGTGGGACAGCAGAAACAAGGAAGGACTCCCCCTGGGACGAGCCCTCTCCCACGTCCGGCGGTAGCTCTGCCACACCCTCCTCCACAGTGGCGGACCAAGAAGGAGGAGGAGGGGCAGCTTCAGGTGCCAGGCAGCCAGGGGTACCAGCGATGACAAGGCCGGCGCCTTGCCGGGGCTCGGGGGTCCCGGATGCTCCTCAGTGCTGGGCCAAGGGGCAGTCCCTCCGGACATGCCCCATCGCCCTGCAGAGGTAGCACCGGGCCTCTCCCGTTGAATAATGCACCCGGTAGTGGGCTCCCTGGTAGGGACCAGAAAGGACCCCTCGCGCGCCTCTCCGCCATGTGCCGCCAGCGGCAGTTGAAGCTGCACTTGCCGGCAGAACGAGAGAACATGACGGAGGGCGAGGTCCTTGCAGCCCAAGGGGAGAGGGATGATGACGGAGATGGGGCGTCCCAGGGCAGAAAGGGCGGGCAGCAGGGCGGCATTGGGCAGGAAGGGAGGGACGGAGGTCAAGATTAAGCGGACCCCCAGGTCTTCCAATGGCTCTAGGGGAATGAACACGCCCCCCACCGCCAGGCCGTCTTTACAGCCTCCTGGGCGGCGGCCTCCGATGCCAGGAAGAAGACCACCTTCCTGTACATTTTGGAGGCCGCCACGATGGCTGTGGGCCCCACCACCCTCGCCAATGCCCGCACGTAGGTCTCCACGGGGGGCGAGGCGGGCAGCAGGAGGCAATGGACGCCGTGCTTCCTGGTCAAAGTGGGGAAGGGGCCCCTGCTGCTGTAGTTGTTGGCGGAAGTGGCGGTCAGAAGAGCAGCGGCAGGTGGGGGGGCCGCCGCCACCTGGGCGTACGCCCTGGGGGCCAGGGGAGGGACACCTGCAGAGCTGGTGGAGGGAACAGCAGGGAGGGACGCCGCAGCCGGTAGCGGGGCTGCGGCAGCGGGGGCAGTCTCCGCCATGGAGGGCCTGGTCTTTTTAGCGGGGCCCTTACCCTTCTTCCCACCCCGACCCTTCCCACCAGCTGGGGGGGCTCCCCTTGAATCAGAAGGGGCGAGAGACGTGGCAGCAACGGAGGTCTCCCCGGTACTCGCCGCCGCTGGTGCCCCAGCAGGGGCGGTGGTAGGTGGATTGGCAGCAGCGGACGAGGTAGAGGCTTGGGCAGGGGACACGGGGGCAGGTGGAGGAGGGGCAGTGTGAGCATCGCGAGGGATCTCCCTCACCGCGTCCCCTGCCATAAAGAGAGCGGGAAGGGGGACAAACAGCGAGGGGAGGGGAAGGAGAGGAGGCAACTACCCTTCCCCGCTAGGCTGCAGGCAGGGGAGGAGGGCGTCAGAAAGGGAAGACTCAAGGGGCGTGGGGAGCAACCAAGGACCTAGGGGCGGTAGGGCTTCAGGGCACCGATGCAGAGGGGAGTTCTGGCTCCTCTAGTTGCACTAGGGGGTCGGGGGGGACAACGGCAATAGGGAGGTGCAGTGAACAAGGGGAAACCAAATGGGGAAGGGCACAAGCGCATGGGAGGGGGTGTGGGCGCACGGGAGGAGGGACCAATCAGGGGTGGGGGAGCACAGAGTGGGAGGGGAAGGGCGAGCTGGGAATGGGGTAGAGGGACCACGGGGACAGCTGCAGGGCTGGGGCAGGACTATCAGGGCCTCAGAGGTAAATAGGTGGAACGGACAAATGTGGCAAAGGGGAGGGGGTCAGCCCAGGGGGCGGGGGGGTGTGCGCCCACAGGCACTCGTGCAAAAGTCAATGGTTGGCTGCTGCTGCTGCAGGCCCAAATGATGGAAGTGGGGGTGGTGAGCCAGGCGAGCAGCACAGTCCCAAAGGCAGGAGGCCGAAGCAGAAGGAAAACAGCCAGCGGGGGTGGTGGAGGGGGCAACAATGGTGGTAGGGGCGAAAGGGGACATGGGTGGACCGGGGGCAGGCTCCACGCCACACCCCCGGTGCCCCAGCAAACACAGAAGCCTCCTACTGCAAGACAAACCCAAGAAAGAAACCAACAGGACTCCACTGGCCATCACATACAGCCCCCAGCTAAAACCCCTCCAACGCATCATCAGGGATCTACAACCCATCCTGGACAATGATCCCACACTTTCACAGGCCTTGGGTGGCAGGCCAGTCCTTGCCCACAGACAACCTGCCAACCTGAAACATATTCTCACCAGTAACTGCACACCGCACCATAATAACTCTAGCTCAGGAACCAATCCATGCAACAAACCTCGATGCCAACTCTGCCCACATATCTACGCCAGCGACACCATCACAGGACCTAACCAGATCAGCCACACCATCACTGGTTCATTCACCTGCACATCCACCAATGTAATATACGCCATCATATGCCAGCAATGCCCCTCTGCTATGTACATCGGCCAAACTGGACAGTCGCTACGGAAAAGGATAAATGGACACAAATCAGACATTAGGAATGGCAATATACAAAAACCTGTAGGAGAGCACTTCAACCTCCCTGGCCACACTATTGCAGACCTTAAGGTGGCCATCCTGCAGCAAAAAAACTTCAGGACCAGACTTCAAAGAGAAACAGCTGAGCTTCAGTTCATCTGCAAATTTGACACCATCAGCTCAGGATTGAACAAAGACTGTGAATGGCTTGCCAACTACAGAACCAGTTTCTCCTCTCTTGGTTTTCACACTTCAACTGCTAGAACAGGGCCTCATCCTCCCTGATTGAACTGACCTCGTTATCTCTAGCTTGCTTGCTAGCATATATATACCTGCCCCTGGAAATTTCCACCACATGCATCTGAAGAAGTAGGTATTCACCCACGAAAGCTCATGCTCCAAAACGTCTGTTAGTCTATAAGGTGCCACAGGATTCTTTGCTGCCAAGGCAAAAATTGCACCCCCGTAAAGCTGATACAGCTGAACAAAGAGGTGAAGAGAGTTGTAAGGGTAAAAAGGCAGAATATAAGTCTTCAGCTAGGAAGGACCACTGGAAATGTTACAAAATGAACAGAGGAACTGGAACAAGCTGATGAGAACTGCAAAGATGAAAAAGGAAAGACTGAAAGATAAAGGAAAACACAAAACTTTTAAAAAAAATTACTTAAGTGCTTATAGACAAATTGAAGTACAGTATATATCAGTGACTAGCCTCCAATTCTAAACATATCCGTGGGTGACTGCAAAGTCCCCATAGTGATGTCCAGAAAGAATCTGCAAATTAATTTTTTTGATTGGGACAGATGACTTCACCAGTGGAGACTGAGGCCCTGATCCTTCAAGATCATAAGTCTGTGCTTAACTTCAAGCCTTTAAGGGGTTCTGTTGAAACCAGTGTGTTCACTCACATGCTTAAAGCTAAGCATGTGCATGAGTATTTGCAGACCGGGGTAAGGGACCCTATAAAGAATTTGTTGTTTGCTTTACAGTTAAGCCTGTGCTCCATTTTGCTCCTTCATAAGGTATAAAAAGGTATGAATATTGGCTTTATTTATTTACTATTTTCCTCTGATGTTTTTAACATTCTTCTGATGTTTCTAATGTTGTTTGGCCTTCCCTGCTTTTGCTGCAAGACTTCAAGGTAACTTAATGGAAGGGATGGATGTGCTGAATCTAACAATCATCCCTTCTCCACAATGTTCAATTGTTTTGAGAATTTTAGTGGTGTCAGTCTCATTAAAATCCTCTTTTTCTGTGACCAGCTTTCAGTTTCTTGAAATTGATGGTGTCATGATGTAATTTGTTCTCCAGACACCCTTCCACACTACTGAAGAACTGAATTTTCACTATTAAAAATTACAGGAAAATAACTTTTAAATCTTTCCCCCAAAAAACTCCCTGAATAAACCTACCTTATTATATATTGTAAAGCAGCAAGAAGGGCAGAAGCCTTCCCCCTCCCTTTATTTTTTCCTTTATTTCCTTTCCAAAGTTATGTCTAGTGTTTATGGAGGATACCAGTGCTACCTGCTGGACAGTGTAGCTACAGGGAGCTTCATCCTTTACTATAAAATTTTGTGGGGTCTTTAAACAATTAAATTATGTCTCTTTTTTTCTTAGATCAAGTTTCAATAAAACTCTGTAAATGAAGTTTTGTGTGTAATAAATAGGGCTTGTCAAAGAGGTTTCCTTCAACACAAATTTGAAAACTGGGCTTTCAATTAAACTAATGTTTTTGCTAAAAGTATCTATTTTCTGCAAACAGTTTTGATTTTTCCCCCTCAAATGTCTGAAAACTGAAATATTTTGGCCAAAATCTGAAATATTTCAATCTGGAAATGTTGTTGTAGTGCCTCATGTTTGTATATGAACTGGGCAAATATTTTTCTTTTTGTAGCAATTTTTCACTCTAAAAAAAGAGGAAAAAAACCAAACATTTTTCTGACCAGTTCTAATATATATATATATAGAGATAGGCTCCAGGATTCATTTGTGCACGTGTAAATGAAAATACATACTACTGATTCTTATAATCAGTTACTGCAAGAGTAAAGGTGCCAATACCACATGGTATTGCATACGTCAGCAGACAACATATGTTATAAGAAAATTATCAAGAAGTTCTGCTCATACAAACTCTTCTGAACAAATGTTAATTAAATATAAGATAGGTATCATTCAATGTTTCATCAATTGTATCTTCATATACTTATCACCAATAAAACTCTTAATCTGGCAGAGTTAATGCCTGATTCTCAGTGACTGCAATGGGCTTTGGATAAGGCCCAATTTTATTTCTGTGCTGGTCTGATATTCTAATTTAAAAACTTTGGGCAAGGAAGGATGGTCTGATGGTCAAAGCACTAGCTAATAACTTGGGAGACCTCTGTTTGGTTTCCTGCTGTGCTACAGACTTCCTGTGTGACCCTGGGCAAATCATTCAGTCTTTGTGCCTCAACTCACGTCTGTAAGATAGGAATAATACTTCACTAACTCACAGGTGTGTCAAGGATAACTACATTAAACATTATGAAGTGTCTTGAAATCTACTGAGAAAAAGAACTGCAGAACAGGTAGGTGTTATTATTTTATTATGTAAAGCTCTTCAATTGTGTGTCCCTTGATAAATCAGGAGACTTAACAGGACAAATATTTCCTTTGAAATATACCAGATTAATTCTTGATTTAGATTAAACTAAAACCTGATTCAAATTCAATCCTGTAGTGGCTTATGCATGTGCTTAATGTCACACACTCTGAGTAGTCCCATTGGAACTACTCACACTACATAAGTTGTGTAGATGTTTAAATGTTTGCAAGATCAGGGCCTGGGAGACAGGACACACGTGGAAACCCGGAAAAGATTACTTTTGAGTAAGCAAAAGAAGCAAGTCCTTAGGAGGGACTTGAATGTAAGGAAAGGAATGGCTTGGGGAAACAGCATGGGAAGGGCATTACATGCTTGTGTGTGTGGAAGTGGGTGGGGGGGGGAAGTAAGGAAATTAAAATATGAGGATGGTGAGGGGAAGGAATTGGCAACTGGCATCACAGTGCAGGAGTGGATAACATCTAATATCATTTAGGTCTACATCAACCACAGTCAAATCATGAGCCCTACAAGCTGAGAAAGGATGTGTCAGTGGTTAGGGATCCTGGGTTAGAAGTTGAGACCTGGCTTCAAATCCCTGCTCTACCACATACTTCCTTTGTGATACTTACCTTGTCTGCAAAATGGTGATCATAGTACTTCCTTACCTCACAGAGCTGTCGAGGATAAACACTACAGCTGGCCAGAAAAATTCCTATGAAACATTCCATGAGAAGGGTTAAATTTTGACAAAATTCTGACAGAACCTAGGCAGGATTCCAGTGCAACTCTGCTTTCCTGACAGCTTTTTGGCAGCCTGAGATGTGCCTTCTTGGCAGCCCAGGCTTCCAGGGTCTCCAGATGTGCCTTCTTGGTAGCCCACCAGGTGGACTGCTCTAGAGCTGGGTCTCCATTCCCTTGCACTGAGAATTTTGAAACTTTTGGTTTTCATTCCCTTTTGGAATGAAACCTAATCTTGAAATATCAAAACTCTCTGCAAAGCAGAGTTGTCTTTCTCCACCCAGCTCTACTAAATATCTTAATTATTGTGTGGATTTTCCATTGCCATGATAATGGGTCAATAAGTGTGTGATGGTGTCCCCCACAAGGCTTTATGGAATATGCTTATGAATGTATGTGACATAACTGGAATATGTTTTAGGCTACATATGCCATGTAACATATCCATGTAAAAGTTATGATCTACTGAATGTATTCATCCTATTTGCATGCACATATCATTTTTGTACTTGAAGTTATGAATATTGGCTGTTTACTTGCTTGATTTCTAAGTAAGCTTTGTAAGGCATTTGGTCAGCTTCTTTAGAAAGGAACTTGTGAAATTAAGTGCCCAATCAAGAAGTATTTAAGGAATAATGAATCTTGGCATGCTCCAATTCACATAAGAAGTCTACTTGAGGATGTTCAAGGAAGCATGTGAACCATGGCTGCTACCCTGTAAGTTCTGAGTCATGCATGAAAATGTGACTTGCCCATGTGACTCTAAAAACTGGATCTTGGAGCTGGACTTTGCATACGAGAGAGGAGGGGGGGTCTCCACCCACAAGAGAGTCTATTTAAACCCCTTGCAGACCCCTCCATTTGGCCTTCAGCTGGCTAAACCCCCAAGCTCTCCACCTCCAAGGATACCTGAACGAAACTGGAACAAAGGACAGTAACTACAGTGCATGTGAGTGATTGCTGGACCCAGACTAGCAGGAGCCTAGTCTGTAAAGGAAGCTTACTGGAACTAGTGAGGTTTTATTTGTATTCAGTTTCTTAGACATAGACTTGCATGTTTTGTTTTATTTGGCAATTCACTTTGTTCTGTCTGTCACTACTTGGAACCACTTAAATCCTACTTTTTGTATTTAATAAAATCACATGAATTAACTCAGCATATGTATTAATACCTGGGGTGGGTGGGGGTCAAACAGCTGTGCATATCTCTCTCAGTGTTATAGAGGGCGAACAATTTATGAGTTTACCCTGTAAAATCTGTATTACCCTGTATAAGGCTTAATTTGGGGTTTGGTCCCTATTGGGAGTTGGGCATCTGAGTGTTAAAGACAGGAACACTTCTTAAACTGCTGTCAGATTAAGTCTAAAGCTGTTAGGGGACATGGTTCAGACCCTGGGTCCGGGTTTGCAGCAGGTCTGGCTCAAACCAGGCAGGGCACCGAAGTCCTAACCTGGCAGGGCAGGAAAGCAGGGGCATAGGTAGTCTTGGCACATCAGTTGGCAGCCCCAAGGGGGTTTCTGTGACCCAACCCATCTCAAGGTACACTTAAGATACAGTGATCTTGCAACTGCTGAGCATGTGCATAACTTTAAACATCAAAGGAGAAGTGTCCCTGATATCTGTGATGCTCCTTTTAGGCAACTGGTTCCTCTGTGCCAAGCAGTTAGCAATATCAGGGCTTAACTCTCCAGGATGAAACAGAATTTCCTGCTGCCAGCCCCAGTCCTGTTTGATATCCAAGGTTCTGGTGAGACTTCTTTAGTGATTCTACCTGTTTAGAAGCCCCTTTTTAAAAAGCAAACATTTTCTCCCCAGGGAAATCACACCAAAATTAAATTATGCTCATGCTTGCTTTGCTACTGTGCGTAGTTCCACTGACTGACAGTAGTAAATTTACACCTGTGTAGAAGTGTTTGTAGGACTAAATCTATAACTCTTACACCAATAGCTACTACTATAATAAAACACAAAGGGTTTTTTTTCTCTCTATGGAAATATCTCTATCCATCATTATTAGTGACAATAACTTTCCACCATCTCACAAAAACTAGGGCAATGCACCAAAAATCTAAAATAAAATTAGCACTATATGGTCATGATTATATCACAGTATTAAAACACAACGAAGGTTCTACTATATCAATAGGAGTGGTAGTACTGGCAGTATTCAAACACAGGCCAGATTAATCTCTGATGCTGCTATGAACACTGTCTGAGTGCCACATGGAGCTCATTTCAGCATCAGGGCCTCGGAGTGCTCCTTCTTTTACCTCTATGTTAACAAAGGAGAGTGGGAAGAACAGATGCCAGAAATGGACATACTTTTAATGAAGGGGTGCAGAGTGGGATGGAGGTGTGGAAAGAACAAACACAAAGAAAATTAGATCATGTCAGGAGAGAAAAATATTAAAGTTAAAGTAGCTGATGATAGAACTATAGATGGCATCAATTTCCAAAATAAAGATTGACAAGAACTAGAGGGGCTCCTGAATCAGTGATTCTATGGTGGTAACTTTAAGCACAAGAAGATACTCAAAGCATCCAGATTTTTATTACAGAAATATATCAAAATTAACAAATGCATATGACTATATCCAGCACTAAATGCCCCTAGTTCCCTTCCATCCAAGTCTCCACCCCTGTAACCCTTGTCCTAGGAGCTCCTTTCTCTATGATATCTGGCCCCCAGTGATCTCTCTAATATGACATCACACTCAGAAGTCCTTCCCAATATGCTCTCCTGACAGCTGTTTCTTTAAATACAAGCGAGAGAAGCAGCTGTGGGCCTAAGGTGGCCATTTTATATATGACTACTACAAGTGAATCTTCTTTCTTGCTGGCACGTGTTTTTACTGGCCTTTGTGTTTTTCTCATGCATCTTTTTCTGACTCTCAAAGAGGTGGCACAACTTCTCAGAATCAATCTGCTGTAAGCAATTGTCGTAATTATAGGAGGAAGCATATTGAAAGGTTGCCTGTACACTGAATGAGCCACGGATCCTGTGGGGGAAAAATGTATGTGATCATATCACAAAAGGCTGTATAAGAATGCATATGCAAAAGGTGACCAGATAGCAAGTGCGAAAAATTAGGATGGGGGTGGTGGGTAATAGAAACCTATATAAGAAACACCAAATATTGGTGACAATAACTTTCTTATAAAATTGGGACATCTGGTCACCCAGGCACAAGGGGTCTGAGTAAAGGTTGTACGGGTAACCTTAATTCTGGCATTTCCTAACTTATCATTGCTTGACTTTGAAATCTTAATGTTCTTTTAATGTATTTCTTTCCCCCAATGTAACTACTACTTCTATCATACAAGCTTTGGCTAGATTCCTGACCTTCAGCCGCCAAGCCACATGTTGCTCCATGTGAGCTAAAGGAAATCTTCCTCAGCTAATAGAAATAGCAGGCTAGTTGTATTGGCCTGTAGCCCCCCACTCCTTGCTAGCAGGTCCCTATGCTGCTAGGGAGTGTTTATTGGGTTGTGCTGACTCAGTGAGGCAGAGGTGGCTCACTACATTACAGAATTAACCTCTGATCTTGTTGGGGTAATCATACCTAATACATATTTTAAGTTACAAGAAGATTTGACTACTGTCAAAGTTATTCTGGCTCAGTTTGTTCTCACTTTCCCAAAGGTCCCCAGTGTTGGAGCTCTAGTAAATATCCTGCTGAGATAATCTCTTTACTCTTTGTGACGTTGCACTCCATATGCTTTATGAAAATATGCTTATAAATTTGAACATGATGCAACTGGAATGTGCTTTATGCAAAAAGTCTCTTGAAAGGTATCATTACAAAGCTTAAAATCTACTGAGTGTGTTCATCCTATTTATTTGCATGTATTATTTCTATATCTGGAGCTAGGAGAATAAGAGAGAAACTTGTATTACTGATGTAAACATATTAAATAGAAGCCATTGCTTCAGAATAAATTGGTTATAAATGGCTCTGTTTACTTGTAAGCCTTCCTGTACATGTGGGTGCCAGCCAGTGAGTAATGAAGTCTCACAGGACATGTGACCATATCACCGGAATCCATCTTAAAGCTCGTGCTTTTCCATTTAGAAGGAGGGGTAGAGACCTAGAGAGACAAAAGATTCCTGCCTTGTGCCAAAGCAATAAAAGGGGGTGGAACAGAACAAAGGGGGCCAGTCATGAGAAATCTCCTAGTTATCACCTGAGCTGGAACTAACAAGGACTGTACCGGGGAAAGGATTGGGCTCAGTCTTCTGTGAAAGAAGCTTATTGGAACATCTCTGAGGGTGAGATTTACCTGTGTTCAGTTTCTTAACGTGTTAGGCTTAGACTTGCATGTTTTTGCTTTATTTTACTTGGTGACTTACTTTGTTCCGTCTGTTATTACTTGAAACCACCTAAATCCTACTTTTTATACTTAATAAAATATTTTTGTTTATTAATTGACCCAGAGTAAGTGATTAATACCTGGGGGAGCAAACAGCTGTGCATATCTCTCTATCAGTGTTATAGAGGGTGGACAATTTATGAGTTTAGTCTGTATAACCTTTATACAGAGTAAAATGGATTTATTTGGGGTTTGGGAGCCGGTGTCTGAGTGCTGGAGACAGGAATACCTGCTAAGTGGTTTTCAGTTAAAGCCTGTAGCTTTGGGGACGTGGTTCAGACCCTGGGTCTGTTTTGCAGCAGACATAGCATGTCTGGCTCAACAAGACCTGGTTCTGGAATCCCAAGATGGCATGAAAATGAGCTCAGAGGTACTTTCAGCATGTCAGGTGATATTCCCAAGGGGGTCTCTGTGAATGAACTCATCACATTCTCATTGAAGTTACTTAGACTACTGTTGGGAAATCAGGGTGGATATTTTTCTATGCACTCTGCTGCACAACTCCACAATTTTGGCAAAGGTTGTGGAGAAGACCTCCAGTTGGTGGTCGATTATCAAGAGAATTCCTACCTGGAGTCCAGCCATGGTGTTGCCTTCAGTCAAGGTGGTGTCACAGACCCATCTACCCACTGGGTATAGGAACAAAACCAGCTAATGCTTTGGAGGGACTGGGAACACACTAAGTTGGAGAAGACAGCTGTGTTTGTGAAGTAAAAACTCCAACGATTATTAACTAATTTCCTTTTCTTCCGCTGGAACAGGAATCCTCTTAAAAAAACAAACAAACAAAAACATGGGAGTGCCCCACTTAGGAGAGAACAGCCTTGTGATTTTGCTCTCTGGGAAAGTAGCAGCAGCCACCTCCAAAAGACTGGGAGATCCCTGTAGGAGAAGGGAGCCATTAAAAATTAACATTATTCTTTTAAATCTAACTTCCAAAGAAGAAAAATATGTTTAGCCCTTAATTGCTTCCTCATGACCCATAAATAAGGCCTCAAAGATTTATTTAAATTTTTTAACCTTAAAATTACTAGCCATTGGATATCTTTTGTAGTGTTTGTGTTTCCTGGAAAAAACTGAGAACTGGGTTGTAGCTTTCTCTGGCCCTAGTTGCAGCAGCTGGGGTGTTGAATTTTTGCACAGAAAGCTTTTCTCCCACAGTTTGGCATGCATATGAGTTAAATAGCTGTTAACAAAAGCAGAGTTTCATACAATCTGACTAAGCATTCTTTAACATTTGTCATGGATGATATCGTCCATGGCATTATTTTGGGGAAGTTCTATGGCCTGTTTTATACAGGAAGTCCTTTCTGGCCTCAGAATTGATGAACCTTCACTATTTTAATTCTTCCAGTAAAACAAGTTAGGACTCAATTCAGGCGTAGTGCACAGGCAGACAGCAGTACCTGTGCTGAGCTCCATTGACTTCAAGGGGATCCCTGTAGGAACAGAAGCTAATCTGCATGCTGCAGGAGTAGGGCTTACGTAAGACCTGAATTTTTCATGAAGAAAACCAAGAATTAAAATGATTGAAAATCACACCATCTTCAGCTCCTTTATCCATCATAAAAATGCAAAAATTGGCAGAGACATTTTTTTCCTTTGTAGGTCACCTCTCTGAGAAGCAAGCTATGCTTAGTGGGAGATGGGAGGAGGCATGCTAATTCATCAGAATGGAAATATTAAAAAATATTATTTCCCTGCCAATGTTTCAATGAGGAAGGTTAAAAAGGGGACTATGTAAAATAGGAAATTACCTTTTAAAGAGAGGAACTGTATATTTTCTGATTGTCTGCTTTTTTGTGTTGCAAATTGTTATGGGAGCTGGAAGAGAGCTTAAACAGAAAAAACTGGGCTGTCATCAGAAGATAGAGGCTGCTTTAAAAATCCCACACACACACTAGAAAATAAACCTTCTGAAATTATTTGTCAATTATTATGATTTTTCATTCCAAAAACCTCCATCCTATCACAGATAGGCCTTTTGCTTGCAATGTCTACTGATGGATTTAGTACCTACAACTGTGAGAAATGATTCTGACAAGGCTAGGCTGTGGTCTATACAGAACAATTGTTTAAAAATTCAGATCCTGCAGATGGACAAACTACAGTTCGTTGTCTTTCCATAGAGTTTGGAGGTTATTGTATTATCAGTGGTACTGCTGGTATCTTCATACGTGCGCTTTGCGCCTTACAGCTAATTAGCCATTGGGAAACTGACACATCCCTCCAAGGACTGCTTCTAAGGCTAGCAACCTTAATACCTTTAGAGTTCTATTCTAGTCTTTCAGTTGCAGTTGATTTAAAATGCTCCCACTTGAAACAAATGGATTCCTGACCTTGTATAGGCCTCTGTATAATGCATTTTTTGTTAGTGTTGGAGTCAATTTTTAAGAGTATACACAATTCCCATTCAACTCAATAGAGGTTGTGACATTGAACACTTTTATCAGAGGTTTTGAAAATATATCCCTTAACCAGAATGGAAAAGCTGAAGAGACTTGTGATTATCTCTGCGATACATGTCTTCAGTGCCACACTAAATTTCTGGGCTAGCCTTAATCTACAGCAATATTATACCTGGGATTGAGAATGATTGATTTAAATTCATGCCCCTCTGAAAGCTTAATACTTCCACCATTGTAGCTTTTCTTTGTTATTGGGGTGTGTGGAGGGCCGACGCTTCCATTTAGGGGGCCTAGGCAATTGCCTAGGGCGCCAGGATTATTGCAGGGTGGCATTTTGCCGGGGGGGGGGGGGCAACAGGCGGCTTCGGTGGACCTACCGCAGTCGTGCCTGCGGAGGGTCCCCTGGTCCCTCAGCTCCAGTGGAGCTGCCGCAGGCATTCTTGCGGACGGTCCGCTGCTCCCACGGCTCTGGTGGACCTCCCGCAGGCACGGCTGCGGCAGCTCCACCGGAGCTGCGGACCAGCGGACCCTCTCCGCAGGCAAGACTGCTGCAGCTCCACCAGAGCCACGGGACCAGTGCACGGGGCGGCGAAATGGCCATGCACCTAGGGCACTAAAAACACTAGCGCCGGTCCTGGGTGTATGTTGAGAACGGGTGAGCCCTTAAGCTAGAAGAAGCTAAACCAAATTGGCATCACTTACCACTCTTTTGCACAATAAAGACCCAATCTTACCAACACTAATTTGTGTGTAACTTTAGTCACATGAGCAGTTGTGTTTGAGTCAAGAAGTAGTTACACGTGTGTTTCTAAAATGAGTGTTTGTGTTGCTATACGTCATCCATTACCTTACCAAATACACTGCAGCATTTTGTTACTAAGGTGTTGCCATTGAATTGTTAAGAATCCATAGTAACAAATTGTATCAGAAATGCAAGAACAATAAATCCTGAAAGTCAATAGATTTGGGCATTTAATTCCCTTAAGCTGTTCTAAAAATCCCAGCCTAAATTTTCAAAGGGGACTAGTTATTTTGGCTGCCTCCATTTGTTGGATGCCCAACTTCAGACATTTTAAAGGGGCCTGATTTTCAGAAGACAAGTACTGAGCACTTCTTGAAAATCAACCCTGCTGGTATACAAAATCACCAGTCGCTCCTAAAAATTGGGATCAGTCGCAGCTATACTGTCACTATTTTTCAGATATACTATGTAAGGAATAGTCCAAAATCTTTTAATGTTAGAATTTAATTTTTAAACTTAAACATGGAATATAGTAGAAATATTTAAAATCCATTCCCGCTATTGAATTCACAAGTAACTTAAATCCAAGAGAACTAAATTGTAAACAATGTTTGCTACTTGAGCTTGGGAAAAGTATATTCATAGTGAAGGAGATCGTTGTGGATCATCCTGCAATTAAATTATGCATCATTAACATTTGATTTCCAAGCTATTTTTAAGTTTAGTTTTGGACAAGTCTATAATGAACTTTGTACGTAATTAAGGTTGCAGTACTAAACTATATTTGTTTACATATTCCTCAAGTATTTTCTAACATGCATCTAGAACCACATTGTTATAGGATATAAGGTAATATTTCTGTATAATTCAAAATGTACAGTATATAAGATACAGTAATATTTTATAACAACATGCTTGTCATGATGCCAGCACTTACGTTTTCAGCTGCTGTGGCTTTCATGCCTCTGTGAAATTATGGGCCAGATATGGATCTGGTGTAAAATGGTCACTGAAGTCAATGAACTACACTGATTTCTACTAACTGCGGATTTGGCCCTGGGCCTTCAGCAGAGAGTTATTCCTTTGTTGGGTGAGAAATTAGTGGAAAAGGACTGAATATTATATATGTTTATTTACAATATGTACACAAGTTCCTGTTGGTGACTTGAGAAGGAATAACTAGGAAACAAACAGTGAGCAGGCTCAATGTATAATTCAGAAAGCTGCTGTTTTTAAAAACTCTTAGCTGTCTTGTTCCTTTGCTTCTTGTACCAAATGCTTTTCCAACCGCTATGTCTGTGCTTACCAAAGCTATTACCTACTACTACTTTCTCCCTTCTACCACCATAAGAAGTGGGGCACGGAAACCCAATGGATTCCCAACATGAGTGTCGCTCATTTCATTGGCATCATATCCTCAGTTTCTGGACTCCATGGAGAATTCTTCTTAATGATATGGAGCCAAGGAAGGAGGAGGTAGAATAAGCAACTGGTAGGCTGTGCTCCACTATGCCACCTGTTGTAAAACAATAAGGAAACCTCTAAAACTCTCTTTAGACTAGGAAAAATGGCTGTTAGCTAACAATGATTGTAAAAAATGGCTTTGTATCTAGTGTAGATATAAAGGGACGTAGTTAAAATAATAATGGTTGACCCTAGGGGAGTGTCAGATACAAGCCTAGGAAAACTGGTTGAAAGTTAATGTAGTTTGAGGTTCTATTAACTTTTCATCCTTCGTGGCAGTGGTGTGGGAACCTCTGACCCCTTTAGGAGGTTTTTCCAAAGGATGAAAGGGGTGCGGAATAGCTCAAAGTAGGAGGGGTGTATGTACAACTGTAGGGGATCACCTGGCAGTGAGGGTGTGTAAACTTTTTGAGGCAGGAACTGTGTCTGCTTTTATCTGTACAGCACTTAGCAAAGTGGCTAGAAGGTGTCCCATGATTTGGCCATTTCCTTACTTTCAATGGTTTGTGTTTGGCGGGATTGTTGCACTTAACTAACCTTTATTTCTTTTCAAATGTTTTTTTTGTTTATGGAATGATACTACCATGTGCATGTTGCTTTGTCCTGATCCCATCTTCATTGTGTACTAGAATTACGAACACTTAATGTGTATGGCTATCACATCACTCATATACAATGGCTGTTTTCTTTTTTCTTTTGCCTACTTTATGCACCTTATTTAGTATTAAGCTGCACCTAAAGGGGACTTTATTATGCCATTAACTAATGTTTTATCATTGGTTTCACTACTGTTCTTTGAGTACCAAGCATCGCATGGAATGGCTTTCAGTGTGAGGCAGCTGTCTGGCATCTATTATAATGAATAATGCTGTTGATGTGCAATCCAAGCTCTTGAGAACTTTCTAATTTGGATTTAGTGTTACATGGGCAGAGAGGGATGTACTATGATAAGGAGTGACACGATTGTTTTTATTACAGCATGTGGTATTCAGAATGTTAAAATCTATTTTGCTTTTTTAACTTCCATTCAGTGATTCTGCAAGATGTCCAGCGCTCCTGGGAGGTACCATGTGTGGCCTTACAATTGAAGTTAGTGGGAGCTAAGAGTGCTCAACGCCTTGTGGGACTGAGACTTTATGGGATACAATGTATTTTCAATTCAAGGGTGAAATCCTAGCAAACAGAGAGAGGGTAACATGCCACTAAAAGTAAAATGAATAAAGTTCCAATCTAGTAAAAATTCCATCCTGTCTCCATGCTGTGCAACTCTCTGGAAGCTGATTTACCAGAGCCCCTGCAACCTTGCTCAATGCAGTTGAATAAAGGAGTAGGAGATTTACAAGTGTGTGGAAAAGGAGAACTATAATAATAATCAGAATGGAGACTGCTGGAAATTGTAACCCTTGGTTATAAACAGCCTGCAGCTATGGCAAAATGGGGAAATATGCCAGAAATGAAAATTTAAATACTACCATTGATTTTTGTATTACAACAGAAGACATTTACTGTAGAAATGCTCAAAAAAGAGAATAGTGAACATTCAAAATGCTTAATTCAGAAATTGATAAAAAACCTAAGTATTGATTTGGGAGACTGGAGGTGAAATGGAAATTCAGAGGTAAGCCACAACCTCAATTCCTTGTGAGATACAGAAATGTAACACACATGCTGAAGAATTGTGGTCTACCCTCCTCCTTACAAAAGAGAGGTAAATGAAATATACAAGATAAGTCTACTGGGTTCAGAAAATCTCCAATGGATTTGAAAAATCTATTACATTTCTGTAGTAGGCTTGGTGTTTTCAAATAAAGAGCAATGATGAAAAATTATTAAACTGAAAAGATATTTCTTGCCACTAGAACGGATGGCTTAAAATCAACATTTACATTATCATGCTTCCACTTACTACAACAAATAGGTATCAGATAAGCATTTATCCTTGATTAAATATTAACTCAGAAGCAGTGATGTTTGTCAGAAGTGCTTGAGATTAGAATTCTTGCAACCATGTGTACTGTAGGCAGATGTCTTAAACCAATAAAATACAGTATTTTAAAATCTATAATCACAAAGGAGCAGTGCCATTTCAGAAAATGCTTTGCTGAGGAAAGAGGAATGGAAAAAAATGCTTGAAGTCTTCATGTTTTCAAATTATGTGAGTTATGTGTTTGAAGCTGGACAGAAGCCCAAGGCAATTGCTTCTCATAAACTCAATCAGTTTTTGCATCAAGACAAAATACACTGTTCTTGAAACACTACTCACTTCAGACTAGTATAACAACTTCTGTAATGATGTACGTTACTGTAAATTTCCCACTTTCTCAGTCCATTTGCAATATATAATTTCAAGATGCCTCAGGTATGTCACTGCAGATTAGTTTATATTTCATTGAAGATAAATACTTACCTAATGCCTTATTGTGGTGGTGAGTAGAACTGCACCCCTGTAACCATGTTAATTTTAAGCTGTCCTTTCGGAATAGTGAGAAATACATTTGTTAGCGTAATGTTTTTTCATCAAGATTCAAGTCTTGAAAGCACCAAACCTGCTCCACAAATGTAATAGCAGACTTCTCAGCTCTACTGGGGCTTTCCTGAGTGCCAGAGGTCCAAAATGTATAATAAGCCTAGCCCAATACATTTTCCAAAATGTTGTTAAATGCATTGGACATCTCACGGATGAGAACAATGAGAGAGAAGTCTTCAGTCACTACAGACTATTTTTTTTTTGTGTGCTACAGCCAAAGAGTCACTATGATTTCCCGTTCAACAGAGCAGGTATATTCCAAATGATCATACACTTCACAAATATAATAATCCATGAATGTTCATGATCCTTTGTTTTCAACTTTGCACATATACTAGTCTTCTTCAATGATTGCCTCCGGTACTAGCAAACTGATTTAACAGTAGCTAAGCTAGCTTGAGGAACACTGCTCAGGTGACCCCTTTAAAGTTATCTAGAGTATACGATTTTTTCATGTAAAAGGTCTAGGTTTTGTGGTGGCAAAAACTGCCCTTTAAAATGGCGGCTGATGTAAATTCTGCAGTCAGATTGAAGCAATAGCTCTAATAGATGTGATCTGCTGCCTTTCATCTCAATAGGGTATTAACGCTGAAATTTAATTCTGACTAGAGCTGGGTTACTTTTTTTTGGTGGTTGTTTGGCAACTGAAAAATTGAAAAAATTTTAGTTTCAGGTTGACCCAAAGAAAAAAAACATTTTGCTTTTGTCAAACTGTCTGAAATCAAAACATTTTCAAAGGAAGAGTAGCTTCACAAAAATGCTAGAGGAGGTGCTGCCTTCTCCCTTATGAGCTTTAGCTCAGTGGTTAGGAAAGTGACTGAGAATGTGGAAAACCTGTTTTTAATTCCCAACTCGTGTAGAGAGACAATTTGAATGTGGAGCTCCCACACTGAGGAGAGTGACTCAGTCACTGAGCTACAGAGGTGTTCACTTTCTGTGGCTCATTACAATGGCTATGAATTGTTACTATAGATGACAATGGATAGTCATTGGGTCAGGGAAGCAGAGGCAGACTGGTTCTCTATTCTGGCAGTAGCACACCTATAGAATATGGGAAACCCACGTTCAAATTCTTTCTCCAATGATTATTTACATACAGTAGAACAGCTTCAACAGGGGACGCTGAGACAGCCCCATTCCAGAATAATTCAGAACAGTCTCCTGCAATCTGGGAGACCCAAGTTAAAATCCCCTTTCCACCTCAAGTGTGGAGGGAATTAAAGCAAGTCTCCTGCATCCCCGATGAATGCACTAACCAGTGGGGTGAAACTTATAAAGAGGTACCACCTCCTCCTTCCTGCCCTGTTTTATGACTGTAGTCCACCTTTGTTTTTGTCAAAATCTTGAATTAAAACAAAGTATTTCCAGTTGGGTCAAAATGTTTTGATCTTTCAGTGTTGTCAAAACTATTTGGCAAAGTTGACCCAAATTCACAGATTTGGTTGATCTGAAACTGCACTTTTTGGCTAATAAACCATTAGCCAAAAAAAGTTCACCTAAGTATAATGATGACAATTTAAATGTTAACTCCTCTTCATTGCAGATGATTTTAGCAGAAACATCAGTCTACTGTGGGCTTAGTATGAGGCCTTGGGCAGTTGAGTAAGGCACCACCTCTATTTTTCCTGAACATGACCCCTTAGACAACATTAAATACACTAGTATGAAGTTACACCTCTGTGTAAGAACTTCTCATTTTTCTGTGTAATACAAAGAGAGATGGATACATAGTGTAAAAAAAAAGAGAGAAAGTGTTCAATTCTGTTCATGAGACTTTTTATTCACTTCCCAGAATGGATTGATTTGTAGCAGTAAATTTCTGTTCTCAAAAAATGGTAGTGGAAAGAGTGTTTGAAACTCACATTCAAATTTGTATTGGCATGGCCATCTTGAAAACTCTTTATGCATTTGGGAGTCACTCCAGGACAGAACAGAAACAACAGACTGACAGCACAAATTGTGAAATGCAAAGAGAGATTAATCCAGCCAGTAGTCATGGTGAACAGTCTACATATGTTCTCTTCCCTTGGTCCCACAATTGGGGCACATGCATGGGGAGATGTGTTTGCACAGAGTTGCACTGACTTCAGTGGGACGCATGGGTGCCTGGGCTCATCCAGGAAGATGCATTTGCAGGATCATGGGCTATAGGCTGAAATGTGATTGTATAAACCAGTTTTGAAACATTTCAAATATACAAATTCACAGAAACTAGGTTTTTTTTCCCCTAGAAAAATAATGGACAGAAATAGGGACTAAAATTCACAAAATAAAGGGGCTGATGGAAATAGTTCCATGTTCTAATTATAAGCTAATTAAGATAGCACTGGTGCAATACACTTAAAAGAGAATATATATATTTCCATTTGCTTATTAAATAATATCAGAAAGCACCAGATTTTGAAGGCCCTGCAGTGGCTCCTTTCTGAAGCTGGATGATAGATTGCAGTATGTATATAGGGCAAAATACTTCTTAATCATCAATTTAATAATTTAATTCTCTCCGTGGTTGCTATTTCTATAGCATATTAAAACACTCAGAGGAGGCACACTGGTATCTTACATATTATATCTTTATACAAGAGTACAGTCAAGAAGCAAAGGGTCAATGTACTGACTGAAAGCTTTGAACATGCAAGTACTGTAGTACATGAAATGTCTGCCTGCGCTGGCAGACTTCCATTCTCTGGATTTAAGAGGTGAATCTGAAGAAAAGAAAATGTGGTGGTGGGGAATTACTAGATGTTTTGGTAATAAATATTAAAGAGGTTCCTGGGTTAGACTAACATACATAAGAGAAGCGGCTCTGGCTTAACTCTCATCATAAATATTACAAAATCATATTCTTCCCTTGGTGGTAGTAGTAGATTGTTGAAGTACAGAGTCCTGTCCCTGCATGCTACACCTAGTTAGCATTAAGTCCTTCCTTTGCAAAAACACCCCCCTCCAGAAAACATGCAGAAATGAATTATCACCATTGCAGCAAAGCTGGGGGTGGGGGATGTCCTGTTCCTTGCATAATGAGATAAAGGTAAAGCTCACAACCAATTTGCATGATGCTTTGGAAGTCAGCTTTCCACCCTTGGATAAATAATAAAAGAAAAGAAAAATGTAAAGTTCCCCCCTTTTTTTTTTAATTTAAGCTATTGGGCTTAATTATCCAATATGTTCCATAGCTTTTATGCCAGTGTAGCTGTAGTGATTTCAGTGAACTCATGCTGGCTTGTGCCTGGAGTAATGCATTATAGAGGCAGGCTCCTTCTTTGCAATGAGTATATTTTTCTGTATCATTCTTACACTTGGTGTGCATCATCTGGAAAACCTGCTGATGGAAAAACTATCAACAATTTGGAGATTTCAAAACTGAGATAGCTATATAGTGCTGAATTCTGCAAGCAGAAGGGGAAAATTATAAAATACCATCTAATTACAGGAAACTTTACTCAGGCCCCTTGTGCATATACAGTAAGATGCAACTTTGAATTATATGAATAGATACTAGTTTTCACATAAAGTGTTATATATTCATTTTTAACTACAACTGTATATAATATGTATGCAGCATCTTGTACTGGGTTACTTAGTATGAATGGCAAAATCTGGAAGAGTTGCATTTAAGATGAAGTGTGAATGAAGCATGGCTTCATTACAGTCTTGGCTCATTCACTGTTCACCTTAAAAGATGCACCTTACGTTGTGGAAAAAAGTGCTACGCTACACTGTGTTTGAGAAACTGTAATAATTCTGTTGGGAGCTTTCCTATGTCTCTTGCACCACCACTACAATGCAAAGGAGAAAAGGAGGTGATGATGACTATGGCACATTTGGAAGTGGGGTAAATTTGATCAAGGAACGTGAGAACATAAAAATGCTTCTTCTGGCCTGCTGAGTGGTCTACTGGCAGGGTATCATATCAGCTGAGTTGTGTGAGCAGACGTTAGGGGTGAAATCATGGCTCCAATGAGGTCAATGGGAGTTTTGCCAGTGGGAGCAGGATGATTTGTAGTGACTAGGAGCCCTTGAAAAATAGTACAGTCAGGAGGAGTGCTTTGGAACACTGCTGTGGCTTGGTATGGAGTGCTATTGCCTGATTTCTGTATCGACAATGTTCAGTCCACACCTGGCCTAGGTGAAAGTTGAAGTGAAAATGGCCTGGAGGTATAGATTGGGTAAGAACAGAAAATCAGAGATTCTTAAGGACCTCGCAGAAATAAATATCTTGGAATAATTGAGTCCTTTGTAGTGAGAATGTGAAGTGGAGCGCAAAGGTGGCACTTCTCTGTGTGCCGTGACTACAAATAAATACATATTTTGCTTGTATACAGACTGTTATGTATGGATATCTGGGAATCAAACTGAGATGAGCCAGCAATTTTCACCCTAAAACAAGTATAATATTTAAATAAGGTTTTCCACTCTACCTCTTGTTTCAAACATGCTTCACCTGGATGGCAAATACATTTATCTTTTACTGGTGCCACAAAATCACTTCCAACACAGCGCTGAGAATATCATAAGAGAACAATCTCCTCTTCGGTAACAATGCTTCATTATTTTTATTTTAACCATGATGCTACCCACGAAGGATGTTTTATAATAACAGTTATGTGTCTGAAAGAATTGATCTCCTCTGGTATTGTCATTTTCATAACATATAAAATACCTACAATTTCTTTACTGACCTAACCAAAAACAAAGGATTTATCTACCCATTAATTCTCTGACAAAGACAAAGAACATAAAACTAAGAACAAGTTCACTAGGTTCAATGCATTTTTCTAATCTAATTACTGCATACTTACTGCTGAGAGCTTGCTTTTCAATAGATTATAGAAGGGCTTATTTTCTTGTATTCCTTTCTGTTTCAGAAAGAATAGGGAGAATCACTCAACAGCCTTAGAATATATTGTGTTCTGAGATGAAGCCAATCCCTAAACTACTGTATATATCCTGACATCATTACCTATAACTTGGTTTATTAAGCTTAATGAGAATACTGAATCACCTCACCCTGAATATTTATTCTTCTTCGAGTGATTGCTCATATGCATTCCAGTTAGGTGTGCGCGCGCCGCGTGCACGTTCGTCGGGAAAACTTTTACCCTAGCAACCCAGTCGGGTCGGCTGGGCGCCCCCTGGAGTGGCGCCGCCATGGCGCCCAATATATATCCCAGCCGACCCGGCCACCCTTCAGTTCCTTCTTACCGCCCGTGTCGGTCGTTGGAACTGTGGAGCGCGGCTTCGCTGAACTCCACACTCCCTAGCAGCTCATTTAGCTTTCGTGGTATATAGTTACTCATTGTATATAGATAGTTTATAGTTGTCAATAGTTAGTAGTTTAGTGCTTTAGTTTAGTTTTTAGTGGTAACGAGGGGATCGGGGTACCCCCCCCTCCCCTCCCCCCACACGGGGAGCCGGAGACCATGCCCGGCTCATCAGGTTTCAAGCCCTGTGCGGCTTGCCATAAACCTATGCCTGTGGGAGACCCTCATGACTCCTGCTTAAAATGCCTAGGGGAGTCGCACTTAACTGCTAAGTGCTCAATCTGCAAGTCCTTTAAGCCAAGGACCAAAAAGGAGCGGGACATTAGATTAAGACAGCTCCTAATGGAAGCGGCCTTGACACCTTCGCCCTCGGCTCAGAGCGCAAGCAAGCCGGTGAGCAAGGGCACCGCGGCACCGAGTACCTCCTCCAAGAAGGCGGCACCGAAGCCGAGCCAAGGCCGCTCCACCTCCCCGAGACCAAAGGCGGCGAAGGCACAAACCGTCTCGCCATCAGCCGCCCCGCAGCCAGACCCTGCGAAGACAGCGGATGGCCCGGCACCGATACCAGCCGCGGCACCGCCCAAACCGGTACCGTCGACTCCGGCCCCGAGAGGTCCGTCGAGTCCGGCACCTGGTAGCTCCCCGGTACACGCAGTGGTAGAGCTCTCTACACCTACTACCCCGGAGACATTTGCCGCGGCGAGGGAGCTGATCGCCATTACGGAGGCACCCATGCCCTTACCCCCGGCACCGCCGGTGCGGGTCCTGTGTTCTATGGGCAAGCCGACCCTGACCAGACCAGCTTCGGTCAGTGTAACAGACCGGCACCGCTCTAGGTCGCGATCCGGCAGACGCTCAGCTTCAAGACGACGTTCAGACTCACGGCGTCGGTCCCGATCTCGATCCCGATCCCGGTACCGATCGGGCTCCCGGCACCGATCACCTCGTCGGCGATCACCCAGGCACCGGTCGAGCTCTCGGCACCGATCACCTCGGTACCGCTCACGCTCCCGGCACCGCTCCGGCTCCAGGCACCGCTCCGGCTCCCGGCACCGGTCAGGCTCCCGGCACCGGTCGACGTCACGTGCGTCAACTGAGTACTCCCAGCACCGATCCAGCTCACGGCACCGCAGGGAGCACCGCGCCTA
Organism: Gopherus flavomarginatus; assembly: GCF_025201925.1. Lineage (NCBI taxonomy): Eukaryota > Metazoa > Chordata > Testudines > Testudinidae > Gopherus > Gopherus flavomarginatus. The sequence goes on along the minus strand of NC_066617.1, from coordinate 196,716,392 downwards.
CAGGAGCAGATCCAGACAACGGCGCTCGCGATCCCGGTCGACCTCCCGGCACCGAGCCGGTCGCAGGTCCCGGTCTCGCTCTCCCCACCAATACCAGCACCGGTCGCCGGTATCCAGAGGTGTGAGGTCGGTCGGCACCGCGGCACCGACCTTTGCAGCACCACCGTGGCCATCAAGAGCCACGTCGGCATCCTCCCATGCGGGTAGTTATTACGAACCTGAAGTACCGCTGGGCGAGTTTCAAGACCCACATACACAGGACACGAGTGCCCAACAGTGGGGCTTCTGGACACCATGGGCTTACCAACAGACCCAGGGTGCCCCCCTACCTCAGCCGCGTCCCGCTACCGCAGAGCATCGGGTGCCAGAGGCCACTGTTTCCCGACCTCCCGCGATTGAGTCGGACAAACAGCCACGTCCAGACTCACCGGGCTGTCACGAGCTGGAAACAGAGGAACAGCGAGACACCGCACAGGAGGACATCATCCCCGGTGTCTCCTCCTCCTCCTCGCCAGACGAGGCAGTGGCGGGGACTTCAACATCGGGACCTCCACCAATAGATCTCAGGGCCCACCAGGACCTCCTCCGTAGGGTAGCACTTAATATCAACCTCCCCGTGGAGGAAGTCTCGGAGGTTCAGGACCCGGTGGTGAGCATACTATCGGCAGATGCCCCTACCCGGGTAGCTCTGCCGTTTATACGGACTATTCAATCTACCACCGAAAACCTGTGGCAGTCACCGGCCTCCATCCCTCCGACAGCTAAGGGAGTGGAGAGGAAGTACATGGTACCCTCTCGGGGGTACGAATACCTCTATGTACACCCTCCCCCCTCATCCCTCGTGGCCCAGTCGGTCAATGACAGGGAGCGTCATGGACAACAGGCACCGGCCCCCAAGTCCAAAGAGGCCAAGCGCATGGACCTCATGGGTCGCAAGGTCTACTCAGCAGGGGCCTTGCAACTCCGTGTGGCCAACCAGCAGGCCCTTTTAGGGCGTTATAACCACAACATATGGGTGGAGGTGGGCAAGTTCGCGGAACTGCTCCCCCACGACTCACGCCCAGAATTCAATGCATTCCTGGAGGAAGGTAAGAAGGTGGCCAGGACTACCCTCCAGGCCTCCCTCGATGCAGCTGATTCGGCAGCCAGAACCATTGCGTCCGGAGTAACAATGCGGCGCATCTCTTGGCTTCAAGCATCCACACTACCTCCGGAGCTGCAATACACGATCCAAGACCTACCCTTTGACGGGAAAGGCTTGTTCTCTGAGAAGACGGACTCAAAATTGCAAAACCTAAAAGACAATAGGGTCATTATTCGCTCATTAGGGATGCATACCCCGTCCACCCAGCGCAGACCCTTCAGGCCCCAAACACGGCGCCCATACTTCCCACCCCGTCAGAGGCAAGACCTCAATAGACGGCGTGGACGCGGGGGACGCAGACGCCAACCCAGCTCCCAGGGAGGCCAGAACCAAGGGCCTTCCAAGTCGCAACCGGGCCCCAAGTCCGGCTTTTGAAGGTGCGCCCGGGGACGGCTTATCAGTCTCAATTCAGGATCCTTTCCCTACTTTCTACAACCGCCTCTCCCGCTTCCTCCCAGCGTGGTCCCAAGTAACGTCAGACCGTTGGGTGCTACGCACAGTGAAGCATGGATACCATCTACAATTTGCTTCTTCACCCCCTTCCCGCCCCCCTTCCCAGTCCCTCTTCAGGGACCCCTCTCACGAGCAAACCCTTCTACAGGAGGTTCGCTCCCTCCTGGCGGCGGGGGCCATAGAGGAAGTACCTCTAGCCGAGAGAGGCAAGGGATTCTACTCCCGTTATTTCCTGATCCCCAAATCCAAGGGAGGTCTCAGACCCATCCTAGACCTTCGGGGCCTCAACAAGTGGATGCTCAAGTTGAAGTTCCGTATGATCTCCCTGGGAACCATTATCCCATCCCTGGATCCTGGAGACTGGTACGCCGCCCTCGACATGAAAGACGCGTACTTCCATATTGCCATCTTCCCACCGCACAGGAAGTACCTCCGCTTCACGGTCACACATCAACACTTCCAGTTCACGGTTCTACCATTCGGTCTCTCGACAGCCCCGAGGGTGTTCACCAAGTGCATGGCCGTCGTGGCCGCCTACCTCCGTCGGCGGAAAATCCACGTCTTCCCGTACCTAGACGACTGGCTCCTGAAAGGTTCCTCCCAGTCGCAGGTACGACGACATGTAGAGGCTGCCACGGACCTCTTTTCCCGACTGGGACTGCTGGTCAACATCGAGAAGTCCAACCTAGTTCCAACACAGAGGTTGGACTTCATAGGTGCGACCCTGGACTCTATTCAGGCCAGGGCCTTCTTACCTCAACCTCGTTTCCAGGCGATCGGGGCGATCATCCGGAGCTTGCAAGCATCCCCTCTCACCTCGGCTCGGACATGTCTCACACTCCTCGGTCACATGGCCGCTTGCACGTACATGACAAAGCATGCCAGACTCAGAATGAGGCCCCTCCAAACGTGGCTTCACTCAGTATACCGACCAAGCAGAGACCACCCGGATGTGTTAGTGACGGTGCCCCCCGATCCTCTCCGCTCCCTCGACTGGTGGCTGACCCCATCGTTGGTATGCGCGGGGATGCCATTCCATCCGCAACAGCCATCGGTGACTCTAACAACCGATGCGTCATCCCTGGGTTGGGGAGCTCACTTAGGAAACCTGCGCACCCAGGGCCTGTGGTCGACCCTCGAGCTGTCACTCCACATAAATGTCCGGGAGCTAAGGGCAGTCCGCCTTGCCTGCCAGGCATTTCTCCGTCACCTCCAAGGCCGTTGTGTTTCCGTACTCACGGACAACACAACGGCCATGTATTATATCAACAAACAGGGGGGAACCCGGTCATCTCCACTGTGCCAAGAGGCCATTCGACTCTGGGACTTCTGTATAGCCCACTCGATAGACCCAGTGGCATCCTTTCTCCCAGGGGTCGAGAACACGCTGGCGGACAACCTCAGCCGATCCTTTCTCTGCCACGAATGGTCGATCAGACCAGACGTCATCCATTCCATCTTCCAGAGGTGGGGGTTTCCCCGCATAGACCTCTTTGCAACCAGGTCCAACAGGAAGTGCCAGGAGTTTTGCTCCTTTCAAGGTCTCTCCCCGGGGTCGATCACGGATGCATTTCTCCTGCCGTGGACCCGCCATCTCCTGTATGCCTTCCCTCCGTTCCCCCTGGTGCACAAGGTCCTCTTGAAGTTGCGCAGAGACAAGGCTCACCTGATACTGATCGCACCTGCGTGGCCCAGACAACACTGGTTCACCACCTTGATGAACCTATCTGTGGACCCCCCAATTCACCTTCCTCTCCATCCAGACCTAATTACCCAGGATCATGGCACGCTTCACCACCCGGACCTGCGAGCCCTTCATCTCACGGCGTGGCTCCTACATGGCTGAGCTCGGCAGAGCTCAGCTGCTCTACGCCGGTCCAACATATACTGCTTAACAGCAGGAAGCCCTCCACTCGCTCTACGTACAGGGCCAAATGGAAACGCTTCTCTTGCTGGTGCGCTTCCCAAGGGGTGAACCCCACGCAGTCCCCAGTTTCCACAATCCTCGACTACCTCTGGTACCTTAAACAGCAGGACCTGGCAACTTCCTCCTTAAAGGTGCACTTAGCGGCCATTTCAGCCTTCCGGCCAGGTGAAGGTGGCCGCTCCATATTTTCTCATCCGCTAGTCGCCAGATTCCTTAAAGGACTGGAGCGACTATACCCGCCTGTACGCCGCCCTGCCCCTACGTGGGACCTTAACTTAGTCCTGAACAGGCTCATGCTCCCACCATTCGAGCCACTGGCGACATGCTCGCTCACACACCTATCATGGAAGACAGCTTTCCTGGTGGCCATTACATCGGCCAGACGGGTCTCAGAGCTGAAAGCTCTCACAGTGGACCCACCTTACACCGTCTTCCATAAGGACAAGGTACATCTACGACCCCACCCGGCGTTCCTCCCTAAGGTGGTGTCCACCTTTCATACCAACCAGGACATCTTCCTTCCCGTCTTCTTTCCGAAACCACACTCTTCTCGGCGGGAGCAACATCTACACTCCTTGGATGTACGTAGAGCGCTTGCCTTCTACATCGAGAGAACCAAGGGGTTTCGGAAGTCCCCTCAGCTTTTCGTAGCGATTGCAGAACGCATGAGGGGACAACCTATATCCTCTCAGAGGATCTCCTCCTGGGTGACTGCTTGCATCCGCACATGCTACGACTTGGCTCGTGTCCCATCTGGCCACCTCACAGCACACTCCACAAGAGCCCAGGCGACATCAGCGGCCTTCCTGGCGCACGTGCCTATTCAGGAGATATGTTGTGCGGCGACCTGGTCATCGGTACACACTTTCACCGATCACTATGCGTTAGTCAGACAATCTAGAGATGATGCGGCCTTTGGCGTAGCAGTTTTAAATACCGCCACATCTCGCTCCGACCCCACCGCCTAGGTAAGGCTTGGGAATCACCTAACTGGAATGCATATGAGCAATCACTCGAAGAAGAAAAGACGGTTACTTACCTTTGTAACTGTTGTTCTTCGAGATGTGTTGCTCATATCCATTCCAAACCCACCCTCCTTCCCCACTGTCGGAGTAGCCGGCAAGAAGGAACTGAAGGGTGGCCGGGTCGGCTGGGATATATATTGGGCGCCATGGCGGCGCCACTCCAGGGGGCGCCCAGCCGACCCGACTGGGTTGCTAGGGTAAAAGTTTTCCCGACGAACGTGCACGCGGCGCGCGCACACCTAACTGGAATGGATATGAGCAACACATCTCGAAGAACAACAGTTACAAAGGTAAGTAACCGTCTTTTTGCTTCTTATAATATAGCAAAGAAACAAAAGTAGGTGTTTTGTCCATGAAATGACCTACATGCTCTTTGTTAAATCTAGTCATCTATTTATACACAATAGTAGTATTAGAAAAAGGCAGTTTTAACATAAGTCTGAAAGAATTTCTCTGTAATTTTAACAACACGAAATGCTGAAGGTTAGTCCTGTACATTTAGGATGGGTTTGAGAGAATGAGTGACACAACAAGGGGGATAGGTGTGTATAACATAGCAGAGATAGAAACATTTTGGTGTATAGAAATTTGAACTTAGAGCTGTGGTCTGCCGGAATTCTGAAGGAGAATTTAGCTGTATGAAAACATTGCTGTGACTTATTCATCATTTTTCAAGGTGAATATGAACCAAACATTGTAAAAGTCTGTCATAGAATTGGAAGCTTTGTGTTGCTTTCCTAATGCAGAATATTTACTTTTAAAGAAAACAAATTAAAAAGAACAATGATGCTTGTAAAATTTCTAAAATCACCACCTAGAATATAAAGAAATCAAAGATGGTGCATGTGATATCTAGGTACTGTCTCTGGCTTATATTATTTCAAGAAGCAGTTACCAGAAAATTCATAATTGCAGCATTTTGGTTTCATTATTTTCCTGATAACTGATCAGAGGAAGTCTTTTTATAAACATTTCAGACATTTTTATCTTTCTGGCTGCTGACTGGGCTACAGAGGGATACCATTTTTACATCATTTTTGTGTACCTTTATGAATGAACTGTTTTATGATTTAACTGTAAACTTTATTGGGATTAATAGTCATCTTTCCAGCAAATGGATTGGTTGACAAGTTTTATTTGGTAAAGCTAACAATAAATGGAAGAAAGAAATACATGGATTTTGAGTGGAATAACAAATTGCTCAGAACTAAACTTCTTCTCCTGCTGTTCAAACAGAGTTCTGGGTTTTTTAAGATCCTTGTTTTGACAGATCTTTATGTTTATGGCTTGATTAAATGTCTTGTTGATGAATGATCCTCTCTTTCATTGGTCTAAACTGATTGTGAGTGTGTCTGCATCAGAAATCTCATGCCATATCCTGTGAATGAGCTCTGCAGTTGGGCATCTTTATAGAGTGTAAGATATAGATTACTTGTCATGACTTCACAGTACTGGGCCAATGTAATTCATCATATGTTTAGACACAATGGAACTGATTGTCTTCTCATGCTAGCGTAAACCAGGAGTTAATTCCAATGCAATCAAACAAGTTGCACCCACTGAAAACTGCTGTAAATGAAGAGAATCAGGCCTTATGTATGTTTCAAAATGTTTGTCAAAACTAGAAGATAACATTTATTCATTTGGAAATGAATGCATTTCTGTTTTTGAAGTTAAGTTAATTTTCTGATCACGATGGCTTTGGGAACAGGCTGTTGAGCGGTCTCAGAGAGAAAACCAAGTAATCATTGAGACTTAGATCCTGTAAATGCTTTATCATTTGAATAAAATTATTATTATAATTTATACATAATAATGATTATACATAAAGTGCTCATTTCTCCAGCTTCCTTAGCTTTACACTGGTGTAACTGAATTGTCTTCAACAGAATCTTTAGTATATATAGGGTTTTAATTATTATGACATATACTTAACTTTGTGTGCTGTGAGTGTTTCTATTGTAGTCAATAATTTGGCTGCCTATACTTATGCCAGATATCCTGATTCTCTTCACACACTAGTGTAAACCAGGAGTAACTTCATTTAAGTTAATGGAACTACAGTGGTGTCAGAGGTATCAGACATTGTGTGTGTAACACAAATTGCCCACAAATTAATGATGAAAGCTCCATGTATGCTACAGAACAATAGGGCTTCAGATTACGTGGTTGTCCCTTTGAGCATGTCTGAAGCTGGTAGAAACATTTTCAACAAAGCTGAAACAATACTTATCTGCAAAATGGTATTGAATAACTGAAGCCTTGTGGTTAAGGCACTGGCAATACAGGTTCAGATTGCTGTTCTGCCTGATTCAAAGGGATATGAGATTACAGACTGCTCAAGGAACTTGAACATGGGTGTCTCACATCCCAGGCCCTAACCAGCAGTCTGTAGAAGGTCTCCATCAGGGGTCATTCTCAGAACAGATATTTGGGTCCATTTTTGCTAGACCATTTGAAAGATTTTGTTTTTGTTTCAAATTTTAGAAACATCAAGTGTTGGATTTTACTTTGGTCAGCTCTAGTATAAAGCTTTAGCCCAGTTTGGAAAAGTGGTTAATAATAACTAGGTTCTTTGGCTCATTTGTGTTTGATGTGTAGACTGGATCTAAAATGTTAGCAGTCTGGAAAGCATTCCAAAGAGTTAGCACAGCAGATTGCATTAAATGTTGCACCATAAAGATGGTGAAAAATCTGCTACAATGAAACCAGACCTGCCACAATAACTGCCTGTTCTAACCTAATGCTTTCAGTTTGCTAAGTAGGACATTGTCATTCTGTTTTGCCCCTACCCTACCTTTCCTCTCCAAATCTGACTGCATTTAGAGTGGGAACGTCCACTAGATTTTCAGTGTGTGAGATCAAGTTGCCAGCTAGAACGGTGATTGCACTGAATGGGAATTTTGCTTAAATATGGACTGTAACATTTGGTCTGGAGTAGACTCTGACTATCAGATTGAGAGTGAATCCTGACACATCCTGTGTGAGACTTCACATCAGCAATTTCATATGGGGGAGGAGGAAAATGTGCAGATGTTTTTTGGTCATTTGTCTACTCACGTTGAGTAAAAATGGTCTAACTGTTTTAATGGGACTCCTCAAGAAGGAAGGTACTACTCACTATAAGTAGGAGTGACAGAGTCTGGCTGTAAATTAGTGGGAATCACGGCTGAATTGTTACTGCTATGAGGTTTTATGAGTGTTTCAGTGTTGACCCATGATTTTCAGGTTATTTTTAGACCTTAACCATTTTAGGCAGCATCAGGCTGAAAAGTGGTGTGCTGAAGTGATAATATTAAATATCACACAAACACAGTCAGATCAGGAGATGAGGTACATTTGTTACTGTGGGAGTTAATGGCTTCCAAAATGCCACTTGCTTCTATGCTCAAAACTGCATGCCAAATTATGCCAGCTGGAAGGATGTGTGTCACCACAGATTGAATGCAATTTCGAGATGTAAATTAAGCTTCTTATTTTAGTCTAGCATAAGAAAAGAAGCATGCCATGTAGTTATAGAAACTATACCAGATTTTTATAACACAAATTGTCCTTCCAAATTATATGTGAGACTCAGTGTGTTACAAACTTTTGTACACTGAACACCATAGAGTCCAGGTCAATGGAGCTTCCTCTGGGTCTCTATATGGTGCACTTAGGAAGGGGAGCAGGGCCTGGTCACGTCGTGTGGTTACATCAGCATTGGTTCCCCTGTACCCTCTCCTTGCATAACAGAACAGTAGCTGTATTTGGGGGTGTCAGGTGGGAGGAAAGGATTCCTTCTGCCTCAACAATAACACCATCTTACTTCTTTCACCAACCCCAAATCCTCTTGGTGCAGGGGAGAGATTCTCCTCCCTGTGCCCTGTTGCTACTTTTCCGATTGGATTTGAAATACTATGCAATTTCCCCATTCAAGTTATTGTACTATTAAATAAAACAACCCGCAAAACCGAGCACAGGAGAATCGGGTAGAGTGTGAGGAGATAGCTTTGCAGAGTGCAAGAAAGACCACACAAAAGAAAAAGTCCCTCCAGACCAACACTACTACCTGCAGATGGTGTGTGTGTGTGTGTGTGTCAGTAAAATTGGGATAGTTTCATTCAATGAAATCATCACTGAAAGATCAGCTCCATTTACAGTGCTGCCACACAGTAAACTTTACATCAGAATGAAATTTGCTGTCCTAGACTGATTCAGAAATGAAGATTATACCAGCATCAGTGCTACAAATAATCTGTTTGGGGAAGGCATGTGTGTGTGTTATGGGGAAACAGAATTGGACCAAGATTTTCAAAAATGGCTAGTTATTTTTGATTCACAACTTGAGACACTTTGACATCTGATTTTCAGAAGATAGGTGCATGGCACTTCCTGAAAATCAGACCCCTTTAAAAAGGCAGTTACTTCAGAAAATGTTGTCATTGAATAATGAGTGTCAAACAATCTATAAGATTTTGGCCATGCTTTTCCAGAAGACAGAGGATTCCTGGTAGTTTAGTAAAGGAGTGGTGAGTCAAGCACCAATTGTGCCTAAAAGCAAGCACTTGCATGTCTACTCTTAACACTGGCTTTGACTTCAGTGGTGAATCAGCATAATAAGCAGTAGTACAGTGAGAAGTGTCATGAATATGGTTTCCTGTAGTGATGGATGAACCACAAAAAGTGTATGGATACTCAGCCAAACTATCCAGTCCTCTGTTATGTCTGTTAATCACAAAATCTATCTAATGCTTAATACACTGGGGATCATTCAATATTATCCCTTCATTAGTGGACAGTTAGCTTCTTTACCTTTCTGAAAGGTGAGATCTTTCTTTAAAATACAAGTGTAGTGGGGGTCAAGTAATTGTATATTTTTCTCCCCTTAGTACCGAGGAGAAACCCATAAATGTGTGATCTAACTGTACATAAAGTAGTCAGAGCCTTCTACTTTAATAACATCAACAACGCTAAACTGTGTAGATTCAGTGCTATGTGTGATAGACTATAGAATCTCTGTCATGATACATCTAGCTTCATTATGATATTTATAAACACACTTTGCAAAAAGTTAATCTCCAGCAGTGAGTACTTTATGCCAGTCCCCTGAAATAAAGCAACTGAAAAGTCAATTCAGCTGACTACTTCAGGATGACCCAGTAGCAAAGGGTCATGCCAGGGCATGGCTGAGGAAAAGGGGGAAAGGCAAGAACACACAAGCACTTCTGGTAATGAGCCTTGGTTGGTTGTTAAGCCTATGTGCAAGTTGAGCAGCCCTGTGGCTGCTCTTACTTGTATCTGAGGCCAAAGTGGCCTTTAGCTGGTCATATGATCAGGTGGTATAAATTGATAAAAAATTTTGTTTGTCCGCTCACTTGGGCCCCATGGTGAGGAAGCCAAGCTAGCCCCAAGGATAATGATGTCAAATTCATCCCTGGTGTAAATCTATCGTTTCAATCAAATAACACCAGAGATGAATTTCATCTCCTTAAACAAATAATCTGATTACTTTATAGCAACACTCTAATGCAGTGGTTCTCAAACTAGATCCGCCATTTGTTCAGGTGGCCAGCACATCCCTCAGCCTGCGCCGCTTCCTGCTGCCGTCATTGACCTGGTGCGGCGAACTGTGATCAATGGGAGCCGCAATCGGGCAAACCTGTGGACGTGGCAGGTAAACAACTGGACTGGCCAGCCGGGGCTTCCCTTGAACAAGCAGTGGCCCTAATTTGAGAACCACTGCTTAATGTACTTGTGGCATTTAGAATTAATTTTTTAGAAGTGGCCATAAGCAATATTCACTATGTGCTTCACCCCTATTTTGGTTAGTGAATCATTCATGAACCAATCATGATTTCTGGGAATATAATAGTTCATGAAGAGAGCTGGCTGAAAATCAGTGTCTGTTTTGCAGGAAATTCTGACATTTCCAAATTTCCTTTCATTCCAATGGGAACAAAAAAATGAAACTTTGAAATTTCCCACAAACCAAAAACTTAAAAAAATTAGTTTTTCAGTAGGATCCAGCAAAACATTGATTTCCCATATCAGCATTTTCCAATGGAAAATCATTCAATTAGATATTTTTGTTTTTTACTGGCTGTATTGATAAATATTTGCCAAATAGTGTAGATAAATCATTTGCAGCCCAATAGTTATTCGTGAAATATTTTCTCTGAATATTTGTGGGTAGTATAGGCTGGGAGCCTCCAAATTTCATTTGAATTTCAGTTCCCATAGGGACTTTGACAATCACATCCATAAATCAGCTGGTATTGTGTCTCTTCCCAGACTGTAAGAATTAAAATGTTTTAAACAGAAAAATAATATTGAGTTTTCCTAACAAATTTTTCCATGAAATAACCATTTGTGCTAAAATTCATGAAACTTTGGGATTCACAAACATTCCCATGCATTTGTTTAAATTTTTGTGAATAAACACCATATGGCCCATTGATTTGCAGTGAAATATCTTGGTAATTTTTTCAAAAAAATATTTGGAATCCAATTTATTCTTCAGTTTTAATAATAATAATAAACAATAATAATAAATAATAATAATAAAGCTTAACAGAATGGAAAAATGCAGATCTCTTCCAGACAATGTCATTCAGATGACCACTGATATTCTGTAAGTGTTTGTATAGCCATCCCTGCTTGGGTCATAAGTGGAGCTTAAACTGAGGACTTTCATTGCTAAATCATAAGTGTCTACTACTTGAGCTTATAGACTTAATTTAGCAGGTTATACTCAGAGCTCTTTTCGTGGACCAACTACTAGAAAGGGCCAAAAACCCATTCTTCTAACGTAGGTTACTTTTCACTTATATCTTTTTGGAACTGTTATTTGTGCAAGTCCAATGAGAATCAACTTGTTTAAAAATTGTACCACTGGAAATTACCTTTCTGTGCTCTTAGTGATGATATTCTCAAAACAATTGATTTATTCAAATCTTTAGTACAGTGATTCTCAAGCCAAAGTGGATTGCGGTTCTGTTTCAATGGGGTTGCCAGGGTGGGCGTTAGATTTGCTGGAGACAGGGCCTGAAGCTGGCGCCAGAGGGCTTGAGTCCTGGGCGGTGGGGTTCAGGTTACAAGACCCCCGCCTGGCTCTGAAACTCTTGGGCTTTGGCTTTGGGCCCCTCTGCTGGAGGGTGGCAAAGCTCAGGCAGGGCCGGCAGGGCTAGGGTGACCAGACCACAAATGTGAAAAATCAGGGTGGGGGTGGAGGGTAATAGGAGCCTATATAAGAAAAAGACCCAAAAATTGGGACTGTCCCTATAAAATCAGGACATCTGATCACCCTAGGCAAGGCTTGAGCCGGCTGAGGCTTCAGTCTACCGTCCTCAGGTTGTGTGTTTTTGTTGTCAGAAGGGGGTCACGGTGCAATGAAGTCTGAGAACCCTGCTTGCCTTGACACACAGGTTTTGAGATGTAATTGCTCGTCTCATCTTTTACTTTTTAATACAAAGAAGCTAATACTAGCTGCCAAAGGAAGCAGAGACCTTAATATAATAGAGCTTGCTCTTTTGCTGAAACTCATTCCAGTTAAATTTTTGGTGTGGTTGTTCAAAACTCACGTATTAATTTTTTCTGTAGTAAACTACTGGAATGGGGATTGGTTATAAAACACAGCCTTATTAAATTAGCACAAATCAGCAATGTCAGTTTACATATAGCATATGAGTATTCTTGTTTGTGTCTCTATTTATGGTACATTGAAAGCAGAGTCACCAGAAAATCATGGGGTTATGAAGCTTCCTTCATAAAGCAGAAAATGTAAAGTTTTTATGTCTGTTTAAGCATAGATTATTAATGCTGTAATGACATTAAAGAGTATTAACTGCAAATTTGTAAAGCTCCAAAGAACTTTAGAAGGATACACAACTTTTATTGAGTCACTGTTTTAATGAAAATCTGGCTAAGTAAATCTAGACAAAGGCCACCACAGATGTTGTACCATACTTTATCAAGGAATAAACTGCTTAATGCTTGGGGGAGATAGGTAAGCTTGGATGCACTTAAACTTTGTGCATATATAACCTAGTTAATCCATAATAAGTACTGTATATAAAACAAAGAGATGCGTATTCCAGTTCCAGTGTGTCATTCAGTAATGAAATACAGAAAGGGAAGGATTGCAGTGGGTATATGCTTCACACTTGATGCTTACAAGTATCTCCCTCTACAATCAATGTGTTAAGAGAACAAATGGAGATGAGAATAGAGCCTTCTTTTTCTAATCTGTAAATGTAAATGTTATCAGAGGTTTAATTCATATCTCACTAGACTATAATCCCAAACCTTTATACCTGATACTAAAACAAGTATATGTTCTGTCTGCTCGTCCTTATATGATCTTTTCTTGGAGAACACTTACAGCCATCTTCTACAGTTTCTCTCATGACATACACTGGTATTGTGAAATAAAATACTCTGACTAAGAGATGTTGAGATAAGCTATTTAATATCACTCCAGCAGGCTAGATAAAATGTGGAATACTGTTTTCCATGCAAAATATTTAAACATACAATTTTCAGAAAATCTTGAATTAAATGCTAAGCACAAAGGTTGTATATTTCAAACATCCATTTCCCAACTGTGTCATATTTGATTAGTATAGGAGATTTTTATATGGGGCCAGATTTTCAGATAAGATTCCAAGAATTATATAATGCTCTACTGTGGGAGGGGCAGGGGACCACAAGGTGCATTTTGGATTTGTCAGAACCATCTGTGCTACTATTACTCAGGTTCTGCCAGTGCTTGTACTATAAACCCCCGTTCTAGGTTTTTACAACTTGGACAGTAAAATATGCTTCTAGCTAAAACTTCCTAGCTAAGTTCTCAGCACAGCAATCATGGTTTGAGGATACTCATGTGTTTTAGGCCCCCAAATGATGGTACCTGAAAGCCTACAACCTCCTTCCTGGTTCAGCATCTGTGTGGGTCCATATCCCTCAGGCACGGAGGCTGGCATGGGAACATCGTAATACTAGTCCTTAATTACCTAACGTGCTCTCATGGTGTCCCTCTGCACTAGGGAAAAGGTCCATGCCCTGTTTCCACCCAAGTATGTTAGCCATTTCTAGTGAAGGAACCAGTCTCCAAGCCACTTTTCTTATGCCTGTGTCCTGGGAGTGTAGCTCCCCTATTGTCTATAGTGAGGGGCACTTGGCCTTTCTTCTGTTTTCTGATGCTACTGGAGGGGCAATACCTAGGCTGCCAATAGGGGATAAATTTCTCAATCTGGGTCCCTGAACTTTCATGCCAGTAGACCACAGTCTATGCCAGTAGACCTTTCAGCTCTGGTGACAGTGGGGGACTGATTCTTCATACCACTTCTTCAATCTCTCCATTAAAAGAATGAAATGTTAGTCTATAATGTGGATGTCAGAGGCCCCCTTCAAGAGAGTTGGGCTCTGCATTGTCTGTGGCAGATCAGTTACCCTCCCAGCTGATCCTGATCAGCTAGGTTTCAGAAGGTCCTGTTCTATTATTAGACTCAGGTGGAAAGGGGTCATGGCAGTGGCACCAGAAACAGGGAAGACCAGGGGACCCGGCCCTCACACTTTTTGTCCCATCCCCCCGGGCTCCCAGCCCAGGGTAGGTAGAGGTGGAGGGTTTGCGACTCCACACTGGCTCCCCACAGCTGCCTGTGTAGCTCTGTCCCCAACACAGCTCCAGCTAGGGGAGGGGGATGGGGGGCTTGGAGCCATAGCCTAGCCACTGTAAGACCTGTGCAGGCAGCTATGAGGAGTCACAGAGTTGCAGACACTCCCCAGCTGCCCTGGTTGGGGGTCTGGGGGGCAAGGACACAGGTCGGGGGGTTGCTTGGGCTCCCTGCACCACGGACCAATGGAGGGTCTGCTGTGACTCCAACAGCTGCCTGTCCTGTCTCTTATCATGGCCAGGCTGCAGCTCCAAGGCCGCCTCCCCACCTGGTGCCAGGTCGGGGAAAGCTGTACAGGCAACTGTGGGGAGCTTGGGTCTCTTCACCTGCCCTGGGAGTGGGGTCCAGTACATGGGAAGGGGGCTGCTTTTCCCCCTCTCCGCAACCAGTGTGTGTGGGGGTGGGCTCCCCAGCCCCACTTTGGCTTCCAGCTTGGCTTGGTGCAGGGTCTTGGGGGGCAGAGTTGGGGCCTCAGAGGGATCCCCCACTTTTGGGAAGGCTCTGGTTCCCTTTCATGGTATGCCTACCAAGGGCTGTGAGAATTCATTTAGGAGGAGGATCTGCAGAAGGGTTGTTGATGTCTCTGGTAGGCCTGGAGAAGGTAACTCCAAGATAGCTAGCTGGAGGGGAACTGAGGAGGATTGTAGAAAGGAGGCCGGCTTGTGTCTGTGGCTGGCCTTGGAAGATTCCCAGAATGAAAAAGCCCCTGAGTAAGCACTCTCTAAGAAAATAGGGAAGAACTGAGAGTTGAGCCTAGGAAGGATGGACCCTTGTGGCTCATGGTGCACTTGGGGCAATTGTCTAATTCCGTTATCAGCACCTCTCTGGGTGGAACTGTCCGGAAGCATTTCCCTGAGGGAAATGAGGCATTGTGAATAATTCTGTGGTGGGCTAAAAGTGGGGGCTGTGGACACCAACTTTGCCACAGTGGATTAATTATTGGTGAGATTTTCAAAAGCACCTAAATAATTTAGGAGCACTGGAGAGACAAAGTGGATGAGGTAATAACTTTTATTGGACTAACTTCTATTGGTGAGAGAGACAAACTTTTGAGCATGCACAGAGCTCTTCAGGTCTGAGAAACTTAGGCTATGTCTGCACTATCACTTTCGTTGGTATAACTTTTGTCACTCAGGGATGTGAAAAAACACTCCTCTGAGCCACAAAAGTTACACCAACAGAAGCACCAATGTGAACTGTGCTTTGTCAGCAGGAGACACTTTCCCACTGCCATAGCTACTGCCACTCATAGGGGGTGGTTGAATTATGTTGATGGGAGAATTCTCCACCTCTTAAAAGCCGGTAATTTTCTTGGTACTCCACAGAAGCAGAAATAGCTTGTGAGAATTTAGTATCCCACGTGTAACCTACTGTATATCCACCTGAGTTCCCAATCCTGTGAATACTTAAGTGCATAACTTTTTACATACATGAGTACTCCCATTGACTTCCATGGGATGACACACATGTTCAGTTGTGTTCAGGATTGAAGCGTAACTCTCTTCATTCTATTGAAATACTTCCAATTTTTCATTCCCCTCCTATATAACCGTGAGGCAGGGCCTATAATATTATTTCTTATCTTTGATTGCTACCAGCTGAAATAAAAATAAACGAATACAAGAGGAAGTAGTATTTGACACTTATATCCTCATCAACTGTATCAAAGTAGCATGGCAGGTCAGATAATGAACTATGTTCTGAGAAGCATCCTGCTGCTATTAGAAATCCTTGCCACTGCACTGCAGAGCTAACCGTTAGAAAGTTGCCAATAGCTAATGGCAGGTTGCACATACTGCAGGATCAGATAATGGACAGAAATATGCCTAAATAACTGCAGCTGTCCATTTTAGTCCAGTTCCTAGTTTTCTGGCAAACAGCATCATGGCTATGGATATCAAGCGATGAAATATTCTGTTAATGAAAAGAGGAGGAAAACGTTTAAAAATATATATAAAATCTCTTGCTGTTTACCTGAGTGAAATGTTGAGCTATTTCCAATATAATGAACAGGAAGAAGACTTGAAAATACCCAAATCCTATTTCATTTCATGTACAGAAGAAAAAAAACTATAATCAGATTGTTTGTAGGTGACATTGGTAGTGTGATGAAAATACCCCGAAGAGATCCTTTCATCATGGGATAATGTGTAAGAACACAGATTGTTTTCCAGAAAACTTAACATAGCTGCAAACAGCTTCCAATGGAAATAATCTGCTATGTGATGTTGGAAATGTATGACATTAGCCAATGTAGTACTAGTTACCAAAGAAACTACAATATAAATGACTATATCAATGCCTGTAGTAGTGAACACTGCCCCAAACATTCAGATAACGCTCATAAATAAGTAATCCTACTGAAATCAAATGTTTGAAATTGAAATTAACCTTTCCCCCCTTATCTAATGAAGAGAGAGTTAAAAGTATCACGTTTTGCACACTGTGGTGATCCAAAGCAATTTGACTCTTTACAGCTGTGAGCAATTGTTGCCTGTCATATAAACACTGCGCAAAATTCATCCTTGTTGTAACTCCATTATCAAGAGAATTATGCCAAGAAAGAATTAAACACAAATTCATCTGTAAACAGTTGAAAATGTAATTTTCATTGATGAAAATTTTATTGTCTTTTTATAACGAATGAACAACATCAAGAATCACATTACTAGTGTGTAGCATTTACTTCACTTTAAATGGTTAAATAGCGCTTGGTGTCCAATTTTGCTCAACAAATTATTCTATATGTGAACAGACTGTAATGAGATCTAATGTTTAACATTAGTACTATATATATATAGTGGGCCAGTTTCTGCTTCTAGCTATACCAGCGTAAATCCACAGTGAGTAAGGAAAAGTTCAAGCAGAACAACAATATAACAAACTTCTATACACGTGTATTTAACAAATAATTAATTTCTTTGCATATGTTTGATTTTCTTCTTGAGTGTCAGATTTCCTACTGCATATATTTTTAATTAGTAGCTATTCTCTTAGACATTCACCACACTTCGTGGTATCACATATCTTAATCTAATTAATTGATTTCTTTGTCTTTTTATATAAAGTTTGCCTAATTTTCTCCCTTTTTTGATATAATTGGAAATAATAGCAAACATGAAATATTAAAAATAAACAGGTGCCTGTGACATTGCCTATTTTCCCTAAAATCAAGCACACAAAACCATAATTTTTTATTGTGAAAAATTCAGCAAGATACTTAAGTACATGTCTTACTTTGATGAGGTGTAAACACCACAAAGGTGAACAAAGATTAACAAATCTGAGCTCAGTTAGCCCCCTTCTGCAGTGTGTGTCAGTCTTGATTTCTTATCAGGAGCAGAGCTTGGCCTCTATCATAAAGGAAGACGGTGAAAGCTAAAAGGGAGGTGCAGGTGAAGGACCTAGGAGGGGAGAAGATTAGTGTTTCTGCACTCTGTGGAAGAAGCATTAGCTGCATTGGTAGGTCCTGGGAAAGGGGCAACTCTCCAGGGAAGTAACCTGGGGGGTTGGTCTTCTACAACAGAACTGGGAGCTGGACAGATCCTGAAACTAAAAGCTCAAGCCCAGATGGACATAGGTTGCTTTAATTGGATCTGGTTTGTTCAGGGTTTTCTGCATTCTACTGGGAGACACTGTGGGGAAACTGGGAGCCTGTTTTTCTGGGAGAAGAGTGAGATTGCACCGAGGAGCCCAGGATGAATGGAATGTGTTGTGCTGACAACCAGAGCTGTGTGGGACACTCTTTATACAGGGTGTTGATACCCAGAAGGGGTGAGGCTTTAAAGTGACACTGCCAGAGGGCTAAGTCAGGAGAAGCAACTGACTACTGTAGAACTGGAGTGTCTGTCTGCAGGGGGTACAGATTAGGAGAGCCTGCTATAGCATACTCAGCCATGAGGGGGCATGCAGACCTATGATTTACTCTTCTTCGCTAAACTTTAATCCCATGGAGTAATTGTCTGTTTGAAGTTAGTGCTTAAGTATCTTGCTGGATTAGGGTCATACAACTCAGTAAATTGAAGCCCACCAGCTATCCCCAGAAAAAAACTTCAGTCTCCATTCTCATTCAGATATTACCAATGAGGATGAAAATTAAGGTCAGTTGAAACTATGTATCTTCTGAAGTTATAAGTGAATTACAAAAGACCATAGCACGGTCTGCTTGTATCTTAAGTGAGGAGTGTGTTGGTAAGGTGGAGTTGTCTACGGTATTGTTTTCAAAGCCTTTTATCTATTGAACACCCACTTCGAGAATGGGAATACCATATGCAGAAGGCTGCTAGATTGATTCTTTTATTTTACTTGCACAACTCTGAGTAGTTTCTATGATGAAATGTTAAAATTTGAAAGGGGTAGTGTGGTGGAGATGCTTTATTTGTAGGATATAAAAAGATTTAATTAATACTCTTATAGATTAAACCATCTTCACCATCTGGGATAAGATGAATCTCTTGAAAACAGGAAGTAGCAGTTTCCTAAGGCAATACTTTTTTGAGCCCTAATGGAGACAAACAATTAAAATATAATAATAAACAATAATTAAAATATAATCACATATGCAGAATAACGATTAAAGAAAATATTAAAAAGTCAAACTGAACCACAGAACTATCTACCCCTGTGGGCAGCAGTGATTATAACAGAAATAACTTCTGAAAAAGAATAAATGGACGCAAATCAAACATGAGGAATGGTAACGTACAAAAGCCAGTAGGAGATCACTTCAATCTCCCTGGACATTCTATAACAGATTTATAAGTAGCCATCCTGCAACAAAAAAACTTCAGAAACAGACTTCAAAGAGAAACTGCAGAGCTACAATTTATTTGCATTAATTTGGGCTTGAATAGGGACCGGGAGTGGCTGGCTCACTACAAAAGCAATTTTCCCTCTCTTGGTATACACCTCATCATCAGTTATTGGGAGTGGACCACATCCACCCTGGTTGAATTGGCCCTGTCAGCACTGGTTCTCCACTTGTAAGGTAACTCCCTTCTCTTCATGTGTGACTATATTTATGCCTGCATCTGTAATTTTCACTCCAGGCATCTTAAGAAGTGGGTTTTTTACCCACGAAAGCTTATGCCCAAATAAATCTGTTAGTCTTTAAGGTGCCACTGGACTCATTGTTTTTGTGGATACAGACTAACATGGCTAACCCTCTGATTCTGAAAAAGTAGCATCTCTAAAGGTTTGAATGTGGGAGAAAAGGACTGATGTCTAGGAAGAGCATATTGCACACTACACACTACTGCCATAAGGGCTGTGTTAGACAACTGAACTAAGACTAAGCAATGCACCCACAAGGTGACTGGTGCCAGAATGCAGATCTCTTTTCAGGATGAGTCTCAATGAGATGATCTCGAATTGGAGTATAACTAGTTTCTATAGAAGTGAAAAGTCAAAGAGGCAGTCAGCTCAGAACCTTTAAAACTTTTCATTCTGTGGCATGCTGCACCTGTCATGTACACAATCGACACTGAATTGGGAGCTGCTACAGAACAAAGTTTTGCCATAAAAGAGGAGGAAAATCTGCAGCACATGTTAAAATAGGTTTCTTAAGGAAAGCAAGGACCCACCACTTCCAGCAGCTCCCATTGCCCCAGAGCAGCGATCCGCAGCCAGTGGGAGCCGCGATTGGCCGGACCTGCGGACGGGGCAGGTAAACACACTGGCCAGGCAAGCCAGGGGCTTTCCCTACACAAGCAGCAACCCCTGTTTGAGAAACTCTGCTAGAGAGAGTACTGTGGATAAAGAGAAAATCATGACTCTCACCTCTAAGAGAGACCTAAAACTCCCAGTGAAACCTGCATCTTTTATCTGTCACTGAAAAGCAAGAAGCCTGAATCTGTTCTTTGTTGTTTTGAAAAATACATAAGATCTGTGGATAGAATAATTGGGTATTCAACCCCTCTCTGTAGCTGTTTGGCACTAAATCTGACAGGTGTACAGTAGCAAAGAGGCTTAGATAAAATCCCACATGAGAATTAAAAGCAACTAAGTAGCATCTGCAGTATTCATTAATGGATGTACCATTCCTGCAGTATTCTCTGCAACCACTGGTTTGGTGACAGGGCCCTTATAAAATACATCTGGAGATGTGAGATCCTCAAATGGGGACAAGTACAACTTTGTAGCTAGGACTAGTAAGTTGTAGGGAAAATGGCAGTATTCCCTGATGCATAAAACCAATTACCTTTAAGAGCAGACAACTATTTATTTAGAGGGATTTTTTTTATCCATTTGAATATAATGAGCGATAACAAATAATCATTTTGGTTTGTTTAGATGAAAATAAGCTGCCACCTTTTTTGCTCCACAAGAAGAGTATATCTGCAAAGAACATAAGTGCTAGGTATGACGCCATAGGAAGGACTAATCTGTAGTTATCTATGGTGGATTTATTTTAGGGCTTGAATTTTAGTCTCAATTAAGTTCACTGAGTATTTTATCTAGTTCCCATGTTTCTATGAAGAAGAAAAGGATGTTCATTTACTAATGCTGGGACTTTTAAATGGTCCAAGGGAATTAGGTATTAACTTCTTTGAAAGTGCCAATCTAAAATTTTCTTTATACAGTTATGGGTACCTATTCCTTTCTGCGACACTGGAATTTCCCCCCCACCATTAGGGATATTAAGGCTATTGTGTCAGATTAATCCCTGGGATAACTCCACTGATTTCATGTCTCATTCTAGACTCATAACTGGCTTTTATTAGGCTTACCATTATTGCAAAATCCATAAGAAACAACTAGCAAAGATTGTAACTTGGAATTTTTTTAGGCTCGCAGGGTGCATCCTGGTCTCACTGAAGTCCATAGCAAAACTCCAGTTGACTTCAGTGTGGCCCAGATGTTATAAACATGGTGGAGAAAGCCAATAGTTTACCTGGTTATTTCTCTACAAATATTAATTTGATTCATAATAGTGCTGATTTCACCATTGCCTATGACATAACTGACAAGAAACTGCTTATATTTATAATGTCTGAGTGCCTGGCAAGGCTTTGACGTTTATATGCCAAGTGCCAGAAGACATGTATAGTATCTGCTAAATGCTTCACTATATTTATAATGTCCATAAAGTGCCTCATGACATTTTAATGCCCGCAGGAACCCTCATAGACCTCCAAACATTAAGGAATTTCAGTAACTTTAACAGCTTTCAGAGTGGTAGCCGTGTTAGTCTGTACCAGCAAAAAGAACAGGGAGTACTTGTGGCACCTTAGAGACTAACAAATTTATTTGGGCATAAGCTTTCATGAGTTAAAACCCACTTCATCAGATGCATGGAGTGGAAAATACAGTAGGAAGATATATACACAGAGAACATGAAAAGATGTGAAACATGAAAGAACTCTAAAGAGACAAATCAGTTAAGGTGAGCTATTATCAGCAGGAGGAAAAAAAAATCTTTTACAGTGATAATCAGGATGACCCATTTCAAACAGTTGACAAGAAGGTGTAAATAACAGTAGGAGGAAAATTAGCATAGGGAAATCCTTGTTGTTTTAACAGCTTTAACTCAAATGTAATAAGAGGTCCTGTGCACTAGTTCTCATGGAGTCCTAACTAACTGGCCTACCCTGAGCCTTCTTGACCATGCCCATTTTAAAGGAATTTAAATTTAAGGATTTTTATGTATTTTTATTCTATATTTATGTATATATAAGTATATATTATAAAAAGGTATTGAAATTCCTTAAATAAATAACTTCAACTGCTTGTTCTCATTTCCCCCATCCCTACCCTACTGAGCAACCTCCTGGGGCTTGATAAGAGCTACAAGCCATTTCACGCTAAAGGTGTATTAATAATATTTGGTGGTAAGGAGGAAGCAGTCAGAGTCCATCTTAATGGAAACTGCGTCACAACTCTGCTTTCACCATATCTGAGTCTGGGAAAACTGCTTCTTTAACCAAGGTGCTTTAAGAAGCAACATTAAAATGGATGAACACTCTAGAGCAATGGAAATATTAGGCATATGGATCTGAAGAATAAGATTTCCATTACTGACTATCACAGGTGCATCTTCCTTGCTACCATGCATATATCTATATTCTGATCACCACATGCTATGCAAGTGTGCTCAGTTGGAAGGTGTTTCTTCTGTGATTAACGTAAGCAAAATTCCTCATAGTACTACTTGTCCTGATCCTTATTCTCCTTTGGGTATAATAAACAGTCCTTAATAAAAATTTAAATCTGATTCACATGAGCTTAAAAAGAAAAAAACTATATGCTGTGCTACATTTTACTCAGTAGTAAAAGTCTTTTAATACTTAAATTTGTACAAAGCACAAATCAAGCAGGAAAAAAGCGTGAATTATTTAAGCTAATTTATCTAAGAGAAAAAATAATTCCACTGCAGGACTTCCATCTGTCTGCAATGGTAAACAGCCACCACCTGTTTCCTGTAAATGGCAGTGTAGGATTATTACTCAGTAAATGTCACAATTTCCATTTCAAAACCCCTTTTCAGCTGTCTGTTTCTCCAACAAAAAAAATAATAAATCACTTGCTACCATGGTCAGTATAAATCCCTTGTCTGTGTAATAATGACTGGGGGAAAGACAGCCAAAGAAACATTCCTTTCTGCATTGCTTTCATTTATATAACATTTGTACCTAGAGGATAGAAAGGTGATAGATTCTATTGCATGCTGTGGCAGAGAGCATTTTTTTAGCTTTCATGCTGTATTGATAGTAAGAAGAGGGCAACATTTACTACTTGATACACACAAGAGGAAGCTGGCATCCTACACTGGACTCTAAGTAATTTTAAATATTCTTTAAAATACCGATGTCTGTCTAAAGGACAAAATAATCTGCAGAAATATTTTTCTGAAATGATCTGCCACTAAATGATTCCCTTGGCCATATCTAGATACATCATGTGTAGATATGTGCTGACTGTAGGGATATATGTCCACTATTCAATATTTTGAGTGTGTTGTAGGTTAATCCTCAAACTCAATTCGGTGCAGCCAAGAGAATATCTTAGTGCCAAAGAAATTAGAAACAGTAAGCAACCAATGGCTTTGCCATTTAAAATCAATGAACTGGCAATAACCAGCAATTGAACAAAGCAAAGTCTTATCTGATATTACATGCTCCACTGGGTTTTGGCTTCCTACCAAAATTCAGTGCAGTATGAAGTATCCGACAATCATTCTGTAGACTATATGCTATTTGATGGTTAAAATATTGACACATTGCGACACCTCTTGGTACAGAATGAGTCCTTATTTGTGTGTTATTAAACTACACAACACCACTGACTTCCTGCTTCCAAGTATAACTTCATACCTACAGTTTCCCCTTTATTTCTCCTTCTCTTCCAAATTCAGCCCAGTAAATCTAGAGCAGTCCTGCTTTATATATGTAGCAAAAGAGTCCACTGGAGGAAAATTTGTTTCAGTATGGCAGAAAGTTCCTTTAAGGTCTGTGCTTCGTCCCTCTCTTCATTCAAATCCTCCTTGTGGATGGGGTGGGTAAATATCAACTTCCTCCATTCTTTGAGTATCCTTGTGTGGCCTTGTCTGTCTTTCAGGAATCTACCCTGAACCTGCACTGAAGTTAGCTGATGTCTACCCATACAGAACAGCCTGCAGGATGAGTGCTTTAGTTCCTGTCCCAAAGAATTTACAGTCTATCCTTTCTACATAGTGTATAGAACCAAGCACAAATCTGGTGCTTACCAAAGAAAGCAAGAATAAAAAGAAGTGAGACATTATTTAATTGTACTGTCCAGGCTTTCTAGTGGCCAGGAAGACTTTATGCTCCTCAAGGAACAAAGTGAGTGGCCCCAGCGATAAGTGACCACATTCTATTTTATTTACAATATGAATACTTTCTGTAGGATGATTGAAATAGATTTTAAATGGTAAAATATCACACTTTGTCTATTCCTGTAAATTGTAGCCAGCACTTCAAAAATCATTCCTGTTCCTCTCCAGTCTGTAACAACTAGTGTTCGAACGCTGTCAGATAACCTTGCCCCTGACATGGATTCAAAATCCTCTTCTGTTTCATGTGTCTATGTGCTCCAAGTTTCATTAAGCTTGAAGAATCTCTCTCCAGGGGGTGTTGATGCTGTGTTTGCTTTACTACAAAAGAGTCAACTATCTGCTAGGAACTTTCCATTAAGTTTAGTTAGCTATTATTTTGCAAAAAGTGACACCTCCATTTTTGATGAATAACTGGTCTGTCGTTGAAGGATCCTATAGCACTGATGTGGTGCTCTATTCAGTTTCATTAGATGGTTCACAATACTACTAGAAATATTTATTTTCTACAAGGTGTGGGTGCTAGAGATCTCTAGAAGACCAAGATGATTTAGAGCAGTGATACTCAAACTGAGGCTTGTGAGCCAAAATTGGCTCTCTAATGTGTCTCCTGCAGCTCTTTGTAGCCCATGATATTAAAGTTAGTAACCAAACAGAATGCTTTTACTATGTTATTAACCAATTAAGTTAACTTGCACTAAATTATTGGCTGTGAGAATATTTATAAATAAATATTTCCCCATCATACTATTTAAATATGAATAGTACTATAGTAAATGGAACAATGAATTCACACTACTGTGGCTCTTTTGGGTAATGTTGATTGCTAATTTGGCTCCTGCATCACTGCTGTCTGTGTATCACTGATTTAGAGCTAAATGCTTAGGTAGCTAAGAAAAATGCTCTGCTTTAACAGATCAAGCTGGCTGGGAACTTTTTCAACAAAATATTTTTTTGTCAGAAAATGCTGCCCCTCACCCTCCCAAACCAAAAATTTTGGTGGAAATATATTGGTTTGGAGAGCACATTTTGGTCAAAAGTTTCTCCACTTGAGGATAAAATTTCTGGAGAGAGAGACAGGTCCCCAGAATAGCCAACAGTTTAGTTGTGAGAACACTCACCTGAAATGTGGGAGACCCAAGTTCATGTTCTGCCTATTTTGCAGCAGGGACTTGAACCTGTGTCTTCCATATCTCAGGAGGGTGCCCTAATCCCCAGGCAATAGAATCCATCTCTCTGGCCTATGAACACTTAATTATTTATACAAAGTGGAACAGCTCTGCCTCCCAAAAGAGTTTGAGAGACACAGATTCTGTAGCCCAATGATTAGGGCACTCACTTGGGATTTGAGAGACAAAAGCTCATGAGTAATTCCCTGCTTTGAATCAGGCAGAGCAGGGACTGAATCTATGTCTTCGGTATCTCATATGAGTACCCCAGTAACTGGGCTATTGGCTATTCTGGGATCAGATGGACACACCTACTTTTCCATAAAAAATTTTCAAAGGTCTCAGATTCATTTCTATTTGGAATGAAGACAAACTTTGAAACCTTCCACCTCCTCCCCCCCCCCCAAAAAAAAACAACAACTTTTTTTTCCCATCCAGCTGTAGTAACAGAACTTCGTAAGACCAATGGGTTCTCATTTTTCAGAATATCCTCAGGACGTTTCTTAAAGGAGGGATAAGAAGTATTTTAGACTAGAAGAGGAACCTATTGTGTGAAATAACAGTTATGACAATTTCCTTCAATAACAAGAAAGCATGATAGTAGCAAAATATTTCTTTTCCAGAAAATACAAGTATTTTGCCTCAAAATTTCTCTTTGAAATAGAATATAGCAGGATAATTCTTAGATACCACATGCATTTTGAGAGGTCTTTTAAAAAACAAGAAAATGTTGCGCTCTCCATATTTTACCAGTCTACACACATTGTATTTGGTACAATGACTCCTAAATTTTCTGTGACATTCCACCATAATTAAAATGAACCCTAGTAGTAGCGTGATTATATGATGATAGAAAATGACTTAATTTATTTCTAAATGTGGCTTTATCAAGCACATTTGATCATTTTAATTTCATAAGGACAAATCATGAATTTTAATAACTGAAGTACAAACCAAATTAACCAAACTATACAATGTAATTAGTGATGCAGTACATGGGGTTATATTACAATCTGATTAAATATGTCCCGAAGACACTTTTTTTAAAAAAAAGAAACCTAATTTATTAGAGATTTGTAGTATCACTGCCCACTGTTGTACTGTTCTTTATGCAGTTTTTTTTTTTGAGGTCACTTAATTACTACTTTGAAGTAGAGATGCAAGAACTTGGAGAAGTGTTCCTGACAGTATCTATTAAATTTGTCAGGAAGACCAAAGAGACTGCACAGAGGTAGGAACTGGTGATATTACAATTAACAGAATAATTTCTTCTTGTGGGAGCTGTTATATATCAGGGATTGGCAATCTTTGGCACGCAACCCATCAGGGAAATCTGCTGGTGGGCTGGGACGGTTTGTTTACCTAAGCATCCACAGATTTGGCCGATTGCAGCTCACACTGGCTGCAGTTTGCCTTTCCAGGCCAATAGGGGCTGTGGGTACACACACCTTTCTGGCTCGCCAGCGGCTTTCCCTGACAGGCTGTGTGCCAAAGGTTGCCAATCCCTGTTATATAGGAAGGAGCTGGAAACAAAGAAACCAGCCAGCTATCTGCTGAACGCCACCAATTGTTTGCAAACCACCCATGGTTTGTGGCTCCACAGTTAGAAAACTTCTTGTTTAGTGGATAAAAGACCATATCCTCTAAGGTATTTAGCTGCCTGGGCCTTAAAGGTACCTACTTCAGAGTTCCAAAGTACGGACTTAAAAATGTAATGCAAACTTCTTAATCATTCTGATCATCGCAGAATAATTCTTAACATTCTAAATTAAATGAATGTTGGATCCAGAACAGTTTGTATGTAAACCAAGAACCAAGCTAGAAAACCAGCTGAGACATTTAAGGCCAGATTCTGTCATCCTTACTCATGTTTAATAGTACAATACTTCAATTCGAAACTAGAAAAGAACAGTTTAGCCATGTGGATATCTAAATTAGGGTGTCAATTACACATTTATGCTCTCAAATTGGCCCTTACCTCTGTTTTAGGTCTAGCATCCAAATTCTTCAGAGCAGAGTTGAATAGAGTTAGCACAATTTAACATTCTAATCACCAGTTAACATGGTTTAGATCACATTGTCTAAGAGCCAAGGATGAAAGCACACAATTAATTGGCATGTGAGACCTAAAACAATAGATCTGTATAGTGGAAAGGCCAACTTATTAACTTGCTGCAGCACCAATTAATTCCTTCTGCCAATTGCATATAGATTCAATGAGCCATAATTAGACTTGGTATAAGTGGGTCAAACTGTTGTGACCGATATGGCCCATGAATTGACACATTTTGGAAGTTTATATTTTTTAATTTCTTTTTTTCAAGAGTAATTTTCAGTCCTGATCACCACTGAAATGAAATCAAAACAGTCATGGCTTGGTATCAGGAAACTAAGCTCCAGAACTTTGGACATGGTACTGTGCTCCATTTACATATGTCTCTTCAGTGTTCGTGGATCTATCCACTGTTTAAAAAAAAAATCTTCCTAGTATTTTGTATTTTCTAAAGGAAGAATAGAACTTAACTTCTTAATGCAAACATTTTTAAAATGAGTTCAGTGAGTACACATTTCCTTTATAACTTGGAGTTTCTGTTCCCAATCATAGCTTTATAATAGATGTTTTCAAGCATCCAGCGGCTGTTGGCAGAGAGTAGAAAATACTTGATGGAAATGAGTTTGAGACTGAATTCCATCTTCATCTGCACTTCGAGTGAACTGGGCCAAAGGGACAAAGACTCCTTTCATATAGACTGTTGTAAATTTCAAGTAACTTCCATTTTATTACATGTACCTGGGAACAGAATTTCAGCCCAAGTCTGCTGATGTGTTTCCATAGATTTATGAAAAACAAAGACCTGGTTCCATAGCATGGCATTCCACAGGAATTCAGCTCTAGGTGGGAGACTGTGGGTGGCCATGCCTGTGGGCGGTCAATGTAAACACTGTCTTGTAGCCTGCCAGCGGATTACCCTGATGGGCCGTGTGTGGGCCGCAGGTTGCTCACCACTACTATAGAGGAATCCCTCCCCCTGCAGCTCAGGAGCAATGGGTGCAGGAAGTGTGTGTGTGTGGGAGGGAGTTTGCAGAGCTTCCTGAAGCTGAAGGAGAAATCTGAGGGTGTGTCTGACCTGGTCCTGGATACTGTGCAGGGGAAAAGGAAGTCCCATCCTCCCCAGCCCAGCCAGGACTAGCAGCTGAACTCAGTGCAGGGTAGGAGCCACCAGCCATGTCCTCCCTAGTCCCAGCCCCTGCCACACAGTAATTTACCTCTCTGCCGGCTGCCCTGGGCACCCAAAACATAGTACTGGGGAGGGTCTCATGATCACTCTTGTGGCTTCCCTGTCAAAGTCATTTTTCTATGGGTAAGAAAAGAAATTTGCAGGGAAAATACATTCTGCACATGCACCATGGTGCAGAATTCACCCAGGAGTAAAACTTCTACCACAAGGAATCTTTCTGGATGTGGTGGAGTGGTACTTACACCTTTTATTATCCATGGTAATTAATATGCTAAGTGAACAGCAATGTAAATAATGGTCAGTTTATAAAAAATAAGTTGAAAGGAAGCAAGTGATGATTAAGTAGGGCATATATAGTCTAATACAGCTACCTGGCTTGAATATTTTGTAATACAACTGATGAATCTGTTGACCATGCATGTACTGACTTTATGGGGGGAAAAGACAACCAACTCACCATGCCAGGTATCTGCAGAGTAATTTTTCAGTTTATTTTGTTTTATATTCTACTCCATAACAGGTTTCACTGTACAAAAGATGACATGCCCACTGTTCACAGCAGCTGCAATGCATTAACCTAATGGATTGGAATTATGAGTTACCTTAGGAATTATCTATTGTGCCAAATCCAAATGTAAACTTTACTGTGAAAAGTCTTGACACAATTAAATGTGATAAAATACAGAGTGTTTGGAATGAAAAAAGGAAGAATATTTCCCTCTCATCCCCTCTGTCCCCAAACAGAGACATGGATAAAGTAAAAAAACAAACCAAAAAACCCCCTCAAACTTAGTTATTCGGATGAAGTTTTGGAAATATCTTCCCCAATTCCATTTGAAGCTGATTCATTTTGTATAAATGAAATATTAATTGGGTCAGAGCACATGAGCATGACTCCAGAGCCTGGTTGCTAGGGCACCCACCTGGTATAGGGCAGACCAGGATGTTGAGAATCCTGCTCTATATCAGGGATTTAAATGTTGGTCTTCCACATCCCAGATGAACGTCCTAACTGTTGGACTAAAAGTCAAATGATTATCCCTGTCTCCTTTTCTGGGACTTTAGGGTGAGGGGCCGGTTGGAAATCTGTCCCAAATTATTCAGCAAATTCATGAACAGTTTTGGGATGGTAAACTGGATAGTGAATGGACTATTTGTCAGAAAAAGGTTGCCCAGCTCTAATAGCAAGGCATGCTTTCCAGACCTCAGTGTATTTTGTAGCTTTTCTTTGAATACTCTCCAATATGATCTTTAAGCATTTGCCTATGTAACCCTCCCTTTCCTCCCTGGGTTACTCAGGATCAGGCAGCACTCACCTGTGTGACTGGACGCCTGATGTTGTTGACGTTAAGAAGATCCTGAGAATCCCAGTGGTTGGCTAGGTGGGAATCCTCTATTCACTCCTCTGCTGCAGTCCCATTACTCCTAAAGGAATTTAAAATTGGTGGTGCCTCCACCTGCTTGGCCCCTGTACACACTCAATGGCGTGCCTTGGGAACCTCCAGGAATAAAGCTATTCTAATAATATAATTTGTGGCATGGGTGGTTCAGTAGGAAGATCACGCTGCCTCTCCTCAGACCCAGTCTCTGCTGTTCCCCTTTCCTTGCAAATACTTTCCCAAACCAGAGTGGAGATTACTCCCAGTTCCTTCACTGCAGGCCCATCTCAGTCAGCTTCAGGCACAGCAACAGTCTCTGCTCTGACTCCAGTGAAGCCACTAACAGCATCTGAGGTTCCCTGTTCCATCAAAGCCCTCGAGACTTTTAGTAGCAGCTTCTGGCTTCCTAGCAGAGCTCCTGGTATGGACAGAGCTCCACAGCAGCCATCTCACTCCTCTTCCCAAAATGGAGTTGTCATAAATATAAAAGGAAGGGTAGCAACCTTCCTGTATACAGTACTATAAAATCCCTCCTAGCCAGAAACACAAAATCCTTTTACCTGTAAAGGGTTAAGAAGCTCAGGTAACCTAGCTGGCACCTGACCAAAAGGACCAATAAGGGAACAAGATACTTTCAAATCTGGGGATGGGGGTGGGGGAGGCTTTGTTTTGTCTGTTGTTTGTCTGTTATGGGTGCTTGCTGGAGACAGATCAACAAAGCAAGCAATCCAACTCAATTAGAATTAGTAAGTACCAGCAAGGGAATGCGTTAGCTTACTTTTATTTTGGCTTGCGATTTTCTCTGTGCTGAGAGGGAGGTGTATTCCTGGTTTTCTTCTTGTAACTTTAAAGTTTTTGCCCAGAGGGAAATCCTCTATGTCTTGAATCTGATTGCCCTCTGAGATTATCTTCCATTCTAATTTTACAGAGGTGCTTCCTTTACGTTTTTTCTTTCTAATAAAGTTCTGTTTTTTTAAGAATCTGATTGTTTTTTTTAGTGTCCTAAAAAAAAGCCAGGGTTGGTCTGTGCTCATCTTGGTTATTCTCAAGCCTCCCGAGGAAAGGGGGTGTAGGGTTTGGGGGGATATTAGTGGGGAGTAGGAACTTTAAGTAGTCCTTTCCCTGAGTTTTGTCTAATCACTTGGTGGTGGCAGCATTACCTGTCCAAGGCACAAGGGAAAATTTGTACCTTGGGGAGTTTTTAACCTAAGCTGGTAGAGTTCAGCATGGGGAGGGAACCCTAACAGGAGTCCACTGCCTGCCCTCCCTACACGAGGAAGTCTTCCCCCTCCCCACCCCGCCGCCCGTCAAGGCTGATTCTCCACTCTGGCACTTTGAGTGCAGAAGGTGGGGCCTACAATGATTCTAAAAACTAATACTGGCCACTCCAGGCTAGATTTTATAGAGCAACTGAAAAGGGGTTAAACACCAGGAATGGCTCTCTGGGGTCCAGCTTAACATTACAAAAGAAAACAAAAATACCTGAGTTTAGCACAGAGGAAATTCACAAGCCAAAATAAAGGCATCATGGGAGTTGTAATCTCTAAGCTAGATTGCAGCACCC
This sequence comes from Gopherus flavomarginatus, assembly GCF_025201925.1. Lineage (NCBI taxonomy): Eukaryota > Metazoa > Chordata > Testudines > Testudinidae > Gopherus > Gopherus flavomarginatus. The sequence continues at coordinate 196,685,046 of NC_066617.1, read as the reverse complement.
AGCTTTCCCCCGGAAGACTCCCAATAGCGATCAAAGGCCTCTCTAGTAAAGGGTGCCTATGCCTACAATACAATCATTGCAGTACTAGATTAGAGACCCCACATCTACAAAGAGACTTAACATTGCAACAAGTATCAGAGGGGTAGCCGTGTTAGTCTGGATCTGTAAAAGCAGCAAAGAGTCCTGTGGCACCTTATAGACTAACAGACTTTTTGGAGCATGAGCTTTCGTGGGTGAATACCCACTTCCTCAGATGCATGCATCTGAGGAAGTGGGTATTCACCCACGAAAGCTCATGCTCCAAAAAGTCTGTTAGTCTATAAGGTGCCACAGGACTCTTTGCTGCTTTTAACATTGCAACATTCAGTGTTGAAACACCTAACTTCTAGGTGCCTAGTCACTCAGTGACTACCACAATCTCTGAGTTAGGTGCCCTGCCTCTCCCTTGGGAAGTTAGGCATCTAAGTCTAGGTGGGGACACCACCACTCTCCACTTGGAATCTACATCTGTGAACTCTCTCCAGAAGTCAGGCATCTAAGCTATTTTCTTCAAAGAAAGGGAACAGTACATGCCTAATGACACACAAAGCTGGAGTGGGGAAGAAGGAGGATTTTGACTGCCTCCCCTCTGGCCCACTAATGAGGGCATTCACCCAGGATATGGGAGATGCTACTTCAATTTCCCCTTTTGCCTGTTGAGGAAAGGGACTTGATGTTGGGTCTCCCACATTGTGGGTGAGTGCCATAGCCACTGAATTGCAGTCATTTCTTGTTTGCCTATTGTACAGTTAAAATATTTCATACTGAATAGAACACTTTCAATGGGAGACACCCATACCAGAATACGGGTGGGAGACTCCTGTTCAAATCCATTGTCCATATCCGGCAGATATGGAATATCCCACATCCCTGGTGAATGCCTTTTACCCCTGAATGGACCACCTCTTCTCCAGGACTAAAGAAGCAGTGCCCAGGCAGAAAAGATGTCTTGAGGAATTAAATGGTGAAAAATTAAGCACTGAGGGATTGCAGAAGTCTCCAGATCAGGCAGCAGATTAGCAAGGGTTTTGAGGACCTAAGTGGTGCTTAAGTTTTGCATTGAGGTGCCTAAAATGGGAGTTGGGCATCTAAGTCCTTTTGTGGGTCTGGGCCAAGCTAACTCTTTTGTCAAATGCTTTGAAATATTTTGACCATGAAAGTTCTTAAAAAAAATCTGTATAAAAGAATGATAATCCAGATTTTCTTTTCTGTTCTGAGCTGCTGGTGTGAGTGGTCCTCATTAAACGCAGCCTATTGCTGGAAGTTTATGGGGGCCAAACTCCATTTAATTTAAAACCAGGAGGCATCTTGAACATGCTGATTCAGTTTGCCAATTGTTTATTATGTTCAGAGTATGACTCTCAAACTACATTAAAGTCAGAGGTGCATTGTTTGGCACTTCTCCTCCATCCCCATGTTTTAGAAGGATTATCAGCATTGGGAGTCCCAAAGTTTAAAATTGTTTAAATTGTTTTGGATCTTAGTGTCTTATTTACATATAGCACTTCTGCAGCTAACTCAGTAGACATTATCACTTCCAGATAATAGCACAGAGTATTTTACAAGTGTGGGTAAAGTAATTTAATTTTTATAAAGAATTTCTAACCCAGCTTTGCTACTCAGTGCTAGAAGCTAGTAAATACAAATGTGGCACAGCACTTACAGAACAAATTTATGGGCACATTGATTTCTAGTTTGTTTTACATCAGATTTACATTTTCATTTTCATTTTCCTCCTGTAAATCCTGCAGATATCAATTAACTATGAACACTTCTTTACCATTATTACCATAATTTACATTGCAGCAGGTACTGACATGGTATCAGTGTTGATATTAAAGGGAACTTAAAAAAAAAAGATGAAGGGGAGAAAATTACAATTTAAGTGTTTAAACCTCATTACAATGAACTCTGTGTAGAAGACAAATAGGTTTCTCCTCTACATCTTATACCACATCTACTTTTGAAAACAATTAATTTAGAGTGAGAAATAGAACATTGTCTGATACCCTAATTACTGACAGGAATTCCTTGTTCCTTATTTGAGCTACAAACTGATCTGATCCTATCAGTTTAATATGGGAAGGCCCAACCTATGATCCATTGTTTATTCCAGCTTGGATATAATTAAAGAAATTTTAACTGCTGGCGAATCAAATAGACCGAATTGATTAAATGTTCACTTGAATTTAAGTCTGATTAGGCAATATGTCTTGAATGCAAATTACTTTGCACTGCTTGAGTTCATTTAGTGAATCTCAATATGGCTCATAAATGAATGTTGACACTTCAAGATTGCAGCCCTTGTTATCTGGTAAACAGCAAAACTAAACAAACAATCTTAAAAAAATTGCACTTTAATTTAGAAAAAGTAAGTGTCTCCATTCCAACACTCTTTTGCAATTGAGGTGGCTTATTCTTTGGAGCAGTAGCTCATAAAAGAACATGGGAATGTGCAGCAATGTTATGATGGCCACCCTTGGTAATTACAGACAATAGAGAAGAACTGGTTCCCACAACTTACAATGGATGACAGCATAGGTGCCAGCTCTAAGACATTTATTTAAGCAGGAGGGAAAAATCTTTCATAGACTAAAATAATGGGCCTAGAGAAATAGACTGCAGCATAAATTGTTGAACTGCACAATTATTGCAACCAATTTCAGTGCAAACTACCTTCCTGTTCAAGTCATTTTTTTCTTCTCCTCCATTTTGCTGATGTACCTGGCACATCAGGCAGCAGCAAAAAACTCAGAATGGTTAAACACAAATGTTACTTTCACATCTCCATTTTCAAGCTTTTTCGTATGATCATTGATAGTATACAGCATTTCACAACTATGTAGAAGATAAGGTTCATAAATGCCCTAAATCAAACGTGTACTTAAAATTAGAGCTGTAACAAGGAATTTTTGTGCCTGAGGCAAGGGCTGGCTCCAGGTTCTTCGGCGTTGAGTCCCTGTCAGAGGAAAGGACCTGCTGCTGAATTGCCGCCACCACTGCTTCATTCATTCTTTGGCGGCAGTTCAGCAGACGGTCCCTGAGTCCCTCTCGGAGAGAAGGACCCCGCCACCGAAGAATGAATGAAGAGGTGGCTGGAGTTCGGCAGCAGGTCCTTCCCTCCGACAAAGAAGTGGCAGCGGTAGAGCTGCCACTGAAGCACCACCGATCACGGTAGAGCTGCGCCCCTCCACTTTGCGCGCCCGAGGCAAATGCCTCACTTGCCTCGCCCTTGTTACAGCACTGCTTAAAATGCATAGGATACCAGTTAATAATCAAAGGGCTGCAGTCATGTTCTGTTACACAATTTTGTAACAGCTTCATAGAAGAAGTGTGTTTCTAATTAGGGATTTGAAGGATATGTGTATGTAGCAAGCCAGTTCCAAGGAGTGGGGAGAGTGAATTAAAAGAGGGTGCAAAGCCAAGAGGAGGAGAAAGAAGCAGCAAAGAAGTTAGGGAATTGGAACTAGAGAACAAAATTTCTGGAAGGGAGTTGAAAGTGAGAATAAGGAAAAGAGAGCCAGTCACGTGACTAGACTTGAAGTTAGGGATGTGGTCACGGTAGCAAGAAAATGGGCAGATGTGGAAAGGCCAGGCAGAAGAAGGTTTACAGTCAAAGCAATGTTGACCAAGGCATGGAGTGACAGCAGTAGAGATGAAGAGGAAGAAATTCGTGACATCTAAGAGGAAGAATTGTAAAATGATGGTGAGAAGATGATAGAGGAGGATTACACTGCTGACTTTCGCTGGTTTAAATGAGGACAGAATCAGACCCTAAATTCTCAAGTCATCCTTCAAAGACCCTATTGAATGGCATGGGGAGATTTCCCATGCTAAATTCTCACTAAAAATATAAGAAACCAGTAGCTCCCAAGAAACAGAGCAACTTTCCATAAGAAATATTTTCCCAAGATGGGGAGAGTCTGCAAAATCTGATTTCTAGGAAATCTAATACCCCAGACAGATTAAAAATAAGACAGCTAGTGAATAATCAGAAATAGTGAATTACTTCATGAAGGAAGTGTGAAGACTGTAGTTCTTGGATAACAAATGTGTATATTGGGGGAACACCAGCGATGCCCTTGGAGGGTGAAACTGTGGATTGATCAAACTCAATGCTGTGAATCTATCTCCCATTCAAATGTGTGTGTTTATTTATTTATGTATACAAAAGGTTACGAAGGCTTCTAGAAATTGCATGAATCTCTTGTAAATATTTGTTACACATATTACAAATGTATTCTCTACTTAAGCAATGAAACATGACTTATAGAAACATTTTCATGGCCTATTCTAAGGCTTAGTTTATAGTCCCTTTACACAGTTTGCCAAAGCAATATAAACTTTTTTAATAACCAATAAAACAAGTATTTACATGGCTGGACAAACTGGGAGATGGTTAATTTTAATATGTGAAGTTATAAAAGTTTGGAAAAAATAGCAACTCAAATATCTTATTGTGACGATGCGGTTCTGGCGGGACCCAACTGAGAGTGCCAATTCAGGACCAATTGCTCAAACAGGGCAGTCACAGCCCAAGGCTGGGGTTTTTCCACCTCTAAGGCAAACCAAACCAGCCAGAGAAAAAGGACTTCGGTTTTGCCCCACTGGCTAACCACAAGTCACACAAGCAATGTCCTTAGACACTCCAGTCTCCCAGTACCACCATCAGTGCCACCCGTTCTGGGGATGAGTGGTTATGAAAAACCAACACCCCAGTAAAAGAAAAAGGTTCTCTCGATCCCAAAGGACCAAGCCCCAGACCCAGGTCAATATACACATCAGATCTTACCCAGAAATCACGCTGTTGCCAATCCTTTAGAATCTAAATCTAAAGGTTTATTCATAAAAGGAAAAAGATAGAGATGAGAGCTAGAATTGGTTAAATGGAATCAATTACATACAGTAATGGCAAAGTTCTTAGTTCAGGCTTGTAGCAGTGATGGAGTAAACTGCAGGTTCAAATCAAGTCTCTGGAGAACATCCCCCGCTGGGATGGGTCATTCAGTCCTTTGTGCAGAGCTTCTGTTTGTAGCAAAGTTCCTCCAGAGGTAAGAAGCAGGATTGAAGACAAAATGGAGATTAGGCCTCCACCTTATATAGGCTTTTCCAGGTGTAAGAACACTCCTTTGTTCCTACTCTGGAAAGTTACAGCAAAATGGAGTTTGCAGTCAGATGGGCCAGTTTCTGCACACCCCGCTGAGTCACAGGGCGTAACTGCCTTCTCTCGATGGGACAATTGTATAGGTGATGGTCCTTAATGGCCCATCAAGCAGGCTAAACAGAGCTGACACCAACTTGTCTGGAATCTTTCCCAATAACACAACTCAAGTTTGAAATACAGACAGCATACAGCCAATATTCATAACTTCAACCACCAAAATGATACAGACATACAGATAGCATAATCATAACCAGTAATCCATAACCTGGTCTTAGACACCTTATATGACCCCCTTTACCTAGGATTTGGTGCCACTACAGGACCTTCGTTGCAACCCATGTTCTATATGGTCCCAGTTTATATCAATAACGTCACACTTATGTTTAGCAAGTTTCCCAAAATGAATAAGATGTTCCAACAAAGGAATATAAACGGCATCCCCTTTGGATACAACACAGTGTAAAATTGGTTAACTAGAAAATATAGTGGTAGCCCTCTCACACCCCAATTCTTAAATCTAAATTATGGATTAGAGTTTGAATAATAGGTTAAAAATTTGCTACAATTTGCCAATAAAGTGTATCAAACAAAAGCACACACAAACATATCAATTCCTTTTTACACTTGTAGGCCAACTCCAAATTTAGTGGACGTTAAGCTTCTTGTGGACCAGAAAATACTATAAAAAAAAGCTTTAAATGCTTTTTACTTCAGAGCATGAAATGTTCCAAAGTATGAGTCAGAAATTCTGTTTAAAGGTTGAATAGGCAAATTATACATCAGAAATGAGAAATAAAATCCTCAAATGTCAAGGGTCTCAATTCAGTACTGATCTGGTTTACTTTCAAATACCTGTATTTTATCTTTTATATAGGCTAGTTTGCTAAAGGCATATATTTAGTGCACATTATGCATTCTTGTTTGTGCTAACCTTCTTGAAGGGTAGTTGGGATCCAAATACTCCAAAATGAATGTGGTTGCCTCTTTCTTGTGGTGTCTAGAAGGAACTGAAGTTTGTGATAAACACATAGAAGCCCTTTTCAGTTGTTTCAAACAAAAAAATAATCTTCCTTAAAAAGGTGAAAGTAGTTAGTATTATTATGAAATATTTGAAGTGAAAACAAATTACAATATTACGCAATAGCACTTGTTTTCAATAGACTGTGTATTGTTATAACTTTTTAACAAGTACAAACGAAATTTGCAAAATACTCTTAGCCTGTAGAGCAAATAATCTCAATGATCTAGGCACTTGATGGGGCACTTCAGTTCTCACCCCTATCAGGGTGGTTGTGGAGAAGAGAGTCAGCATGTATGTAGGCAGCTGGGGGCTGTGATCAATCAGAAAAGTTTAAAAATGTTTTAAATTACATAAAAGTTCAGGTGTCAGAAGGATTCCACCAAGTCTTGTTACTGTAATCAGTCTTAGTGTATATGTGCATTCTTAATAATATACTCAGCTCCATAGCTCAAAATGTACAACCAAAGCCTACCTTATTGGAGTAATGTTTGTACTCCATCTCTGACATTTAGGAGTGACTGATAAAACAAAAACAAGAGTTTGTGAAGAACATTTACAAATATATAAAATAAAATCATAAAAGCATTAGTTTGCTTGTTAAGAGTTGAAATCAGTTCCAATTAGCTTTTGGGTTGTAGGAACCAAGCTGAAAACCTTAACTGCCTTGAGCTTAAATGAGAGAGACAAGATAGGTGAGAGAATCGACTTTATTGGACCATCTTCTCTTGGTGGAAGGTACAAGCTTATGAGCTTCACAGACATCTTTAGGTCATATGGACAATACTATGACTCCATTATTGGAATACTACAGCAGATCCCCGTGGAGAAATGCATAAACCAATCTGGACCAGGTACAGTGTGTCAAGTGAGACAAAGGAACTTCAACATTTGTATGAAAGGTCAGTTGGAATGAATAGAGACAGTCTGTGAGCCAAGGGAGGGAGATACTGACTGGGGAATCAGACTGAGAGGTAGAGGCTGCAGGGGTGCACTCTACCTAATCCACCCAAGTGCTGCAAGCAAGGAAAGGCCAAGGTTTAGGAAAGATGATATGCATTTGGGCTTATGTTGTGTCTAACCCTAGTCTCTCTAAAGAATGAACAAATCATTAAAAAAAACAACCCACAACTGTCCTTGGTCATTGCAATTTCAAACTGGTCAGAAATTCCTAGAGGACATTCTGGAGCGGGGTCCAAACCCAGCTGCACCTGCCAAAGGTAATACAGTTGGTGAAATGGTGGTGGTTTTAACTCATCTAAAAGTGGGTTGAACTGCAATTTACACCTTGAGAGAAGCGCATGTATGAGCCTGTATGGCTTGCAAAGTGAGACCAAGAGGGGTGTGTGGGAGTGGAATCTTAACAAAGTAGAAAGTCCCACTCCTACCACCATGCTTTTTGAAGATTCTCACACCAGCCAAAATGTATTTGTGTGAAATTGAACACCTGCTATTGTCTTCTGCGATGTTTGTTTCCTACCACTAGGGCACTGTTCAGCAAAACATCTGCTGAAGCACTGGTGTCAGTGGTGCAATGCTTGCCAGTCTCAGAAAAATAGCACTGGTATGAATCCATGACAAAATCTGCAGCCCTCCCTTTCATCTAGTCAACTGATGTAATGATAATGAGTAAAACATGATGCAGCAGGCGATACATGTATGACACCAAGTATTCTGACACAATGTCTATGCTCATCCAGTTCCATCTTGGTCTTTCCTACTCATTTTTAGAGCATGATAAAGAATAATTTTGAGAGTCACTGACTTGTTGCTGATGGCAAACACGTGCTTAGGGCCGATGTGATCAATCTGTGGAATTCTCCTACATTCTGGTTATCTAACTTGCAGTGGTAAATTTTTAGACAACAAGTCCACAGCATAATTAAGGCTAATTATTTTTCTGCCAATTGCTTTTGTTCATCTAACACCGGTTCTTAATAGTGGAGCTGGTCAAAACTTCCATTTGGTGGGAAATCCCAAAATGCTGAAGAAAAAAAATCACTGTTCAGGAATGAAAGGTAAATATATTGACATTGTCTGTCTATGGTAGAATTACAAAATTCTTTTGAAATAAGACACTTTTGTTTTGAAAATTTCAAAATGAAATCGAGACTGAGAGCCCAAGCTCTGAGGCTCCCAACACAGCCAAGGCTCCCCCTGTCAGCCCTAGCAGATGGATGGTGAGTTATGAACCTAGAAGCCCTGGAATATTCAGCTTGAGCCAGGGTTTCCATGTTCCCAGCTCCATAACAGGGAGGCTGGAGAGTCCTCGGCTTTCTAACCTTGGGTCAGTCAGAATGGCAGGGCTGCCCTAGAGCTTTGAACTCTAGAAGCTCTGGGATTCACAATTGAGGTTGTCCTCTTGTGTGTGTGTTGTAGCCATGGACCCTAGAAGCCTGTAATCCCCTGCAGCCACCAGTAAGCTGACAGGAAACCAAGCAAGTTTCCTGCTTGTGTTTTCTTGGAAGTTAGTCAAAATGCTACAGTTCTGAGAAATATTTCAGTTTCAACAAACCAGCATTTTCTGACAAAAGCCTGTTTTGTTGGAAGACTCCCAGCTAACTCCACATAGCACGTGTGTAATGCTTTTCATCTATAGATAGCAAACCAGCTTACAAAAGAGGTTGACTATTATCATCATTTAACAGGTGGGGTAGCTTAGGCACAGCGAGGAGTAACTCACCAAAGATCAATCAGCAGGCTATGGGTAGGCTGGGAATCAAACCCTGATCTCTTCACTTCCAGTCCAACACTTTATCCAGGGGACCTGTTATGATAATTGGGTCTACAAATTTATCCCTGTGGGCAGAACTGTTAAAAGTAAGTAAAAGTTCATAAGATTCACAATAACCTCTAATAACAAGTGTTGATGGGAAAAAGATATGAAAGAGAGACAGATTGAATAAGTTCAAACACAAAAGGAGGGAGAATGTACATTAATTTAAAAAGAGCTTTTACTTTTCATATGATTTTCTGTATGTCCCATAGGTTTAAAGAAAGAGCAGCCCATGTCCTTTTCAGGGACAGTCAAACACCTAACTTTACCCTACCCAAGGCCTGTGCAGGTTAAAAATGACCAACTAACCTTATAACCTGCACCTGGAGGAGAGCTAGGGCCTGATAAAGCCTAAATGAAGATGAAGCCCTGGGTAGAGGTATGCTGGGCTTGTATAAAACCAGGAAGTTACCCAAATGTGAGGGTTCTTTGTAGCACCTGTGTGTGGGCGAGCGCTAGCTCACCTACTGCTAAAAAACCCTCCCCCAGCCTAAGGAGGAGCTACTGGACCCAGAACCCAACCAAATTTGGGGGACAACAAAGTCAATAAAGGGAACAGGCATATAGGTCAAAGGGCCAAAACTAGGGAATCAGGGGAGGACACAGAGCAGAGAACCATGGACAGTGCCCATTGCTCCTCAAAGGCATTGAGAGAGCCGGCCGATGCTGCCCAGAGGAACTCTGCCCAGATACATGAGCGGACAAAAGAACCAAAGACAGCCCCACTCTCGCAGGGCCCTCCACTAACCTCCTTTCCCTGGTGTTATGAATGGCCACCTTGGCCACGGCTAGGAGGAGGTTGACGAGATGGTCCCGTGACTTTGTGGGGCCTCAGATTGAGTGTGCATAAATTAACAAGTGCAGGGAAAAGTGCAGCCAGAGCCTCCATAAGAGGTTCTGGAGGAGCTGGAAGAGGGGCTGCAGCCTGGCACACTGAAGGTACACATGCACCAGGATCTCCCTCATGTCACACAAGGGACAGACTTCAGGGACAGAGGTGAACCATGCCAAGTACATGCCTGTGCTCATGGCTCCATGTAGAAGCCGTCAGCTGATATCCCCAGCAGTCTGCAGGACTAAGGTGGAATATAAGCTGGCCCAGCAGGGTTCCCCACCCTCCACTGTTTTTAAAAGGTTCTGCCACTTGAAATATGGGCAGAACATGAGGGTGGGGAAATGAAATGAGTGCTGCACGAGCGCATATAGATGGTTTTTTGGTGTGGTTAGAAAACAAACTTGCTGCAAGAAGTGCAGTCGGCTTGGGGTACAAGGAGGGGGAGGCTGGGAAGGCTCACAGGGCAGGGGGCCGATGGAAAGATCCGGAGAGCCTGGAGTGAGAGGTGAGTGGGGAACACCCTCTCACAGGACCTGCTCAAGGAAAACCCGAGCCATGAGGGGAAGCTCCGCCTCCACCTCCTGGAGAACACACGATGGGGTTTTAAGGGTGGAGAGCCCCATGTACCAACTGAGTGCCAAGGGATCCACCCAACTCCCCAAGTTGTAGTCCAGGAGGTCTCTGATCCTGGTGACTCCCACCAGGACCAACCTCTGGCACACCAAGGGGGACTCTGCCACCTGCACATGGAACCGAAGATTGTGTAGCAGGGGCTCAACAAGGAGATCTACCTCCTTGGTGTCACCATGCATCTGGTTGTGTAAACCAGCTTCCAGATCCGGAGGAGGTCCTGGTAGAAGACTGGCAGCTCAGAAAGGTCTCATGGCAGGGAGAAAAAAGAGCTGCTGGTCATATCAGAGCCCTCACAGGTGGTGGAGGAAGGCATGTACCAATATGCTCAACACCAAGCCACCTGCACTATAAAGGAGTGTCTGCAGGGTCTGGAGGCAGAAGACATGGACCTGCGTGTGCTTAAACATCAGGTCCTCTCCTCCCTCCTCCAGGGGAAGATGGAGAACCCCTGTGGAGACCCAGTGCAGTCCTGGCCAAAAAAACTCCAGAAACAACCTGTGGAGATTGGCCAGGAACCCTGGGGGTGGGCACAGTGTTGAGTCAGTGCCAGATCATGGACAGGACCAGTTGGTTAAATACCTGTGCTCTCCTCCAGAGGAAGAGGAACTGGAGCAGTTCTGTCCAGCTCCGCAGTCATCCTGCCATCCTGCCCTCTAAACTTTGCCAGTTCTCATAGAGTCATAGACTTTAAGGTCAGAAGGGACCATTGTGACATCTAGTCTGACCTCCTGCACAACGCAAGCCACAGAATCTCACCCACCCACTCCTGCAACATTCCCCTAACTGCCCAGAAGATTCAGGGGGCCTGGGGCAAAGCAATTTCAGAGTCACCTTCCATAAAACAATTGCAATACTATACAATACTATATTCTCATGTGGGCCCCTGTGGGGCCCGGCGCAAATTGCCCCACTTGCTCCCTCTCCACGGGCGGCCCTGGGAAAAATAAACCTTCTGCATCTCGGCATAAACCCAGTTTTGAGAAAACTTCTTTACAAGGTATCACTGGTTCTCAGCATCAGCTAGTGCTAAAAGGCACTAAAGCTCCTTAAAAGGGTTGGACAAATATTTTCCTTCAAAACTTTTTCTGGATCGAAAAATAGGGGTTTTTAAAAAGCAGAAAAAAATCACGGACAATGTCTGCTTTCCTTCAAAATTTGTTGTGGTTTTTTTAATTGAAAAGCTGAAATTAGTCTGTCAAAACCTGAATATGGTTTGGGTTTTCAGAAGTTTGTGGCCAAATATTTGCTGCTTGCTGTGTTTGATTGTTCAAAGAAACAATAAAAGAAATTCTACTTAAAAAAAATCCAAAACTTTTGAACCACCTCAGCTTGTGACCAAACACCTGAGCCCATCCAGTCAGAGATTTTTCCAGGTTTCTCATACTCTGCTGGCTTCCTTGACTCATATCTGTCTCCATAACTTTGGGTTCATTTAGGTTAGAACATACAAACAGCCATACTGGGTCAAAAAAAGGTCCATCCAGCCCAGTATCCTGTCTACCGACAATGGCCAATGCCAAGTTCCCCAGAGGGAGTGAACCTAACAGGTAATGATCAAGTGATCTCTCTCTTGCCATCCATCTCCACCCTCTGACAAACAGAGGCTAGGGCCACCATTCCTTACCCATCCTGGCTAACTGCCATTAATGTACTTAATCTCCATGCATTTATCTGTTTCCTAGAGACTGGCTCCATGGGGTCCCTCACAAACTGGAGACAGTTACCGTGGATATGTCTTTAGTATAGCTTATGTACATACTCCACAAACTGAGCATTTGAGCTTGTTCCAGAATCTGGGATGAGCCTATGTTGTGAAAACTGAAATGCTCAAAATAGTGCATGCATGTGAATGGACACAGGGTGCTAAAATTAAATTAACAGAGGGGTTCTCAAACTAGGGGTCAGGACCCCTCAGGGGGTCACGAGGTTATTACTGGGGGTCGTGAGCTGTCAGCCTCCAACTCAAATCCCACTTTGCCTCCAGCATTTATAATAGTGTTAAATATATAAAAACGTGTTTTTAATTTATAAGGGGGGGGGTCACACTCACAGGTTTGCTATGTGAAAGTGGTCACCAGTATAAAAGTTTGAGAACCACTGAATTAACACCTCTGGAGCCTCAGGGAATGCAGGGGGGGGGGTCTCCCTTGGTAGGGTTGGGAAGAATATTGCTCTTCTCATGTGATCCCTCTCCCAGTGGCTAATTTTACATGAAGCTACCCTCCTCTGAATCTCCCTATGGCACTGAAATTAAATATAGACTATAATTTGGCATTTGAGAAGTGAAAGGGATGATAGCCCTAATGGAAAAGCTAACAGCTTGGCTCTTCTGCAAGCCTCAAACTGCTGAATGAGCTTCAGGGTAGGGAAGGCTGTACCTCCCAAACAGCCTGGCCCTGCCCCCTAACCGACACCCACCCACTTCCTGCCCCCCACTTCCTGCCCGCCCTTCCTCAGAATCCCGAACCCATCCTGCTCCTTGTTGCCTCACCGTCCCGCAGAGACCCCACCTTCAACCACTACCCCAGGACCCCACCCCTGCTCTCTTTCCCCTGACTGCCCCCACCCCTCCTCTGAGTCCTGACAGACCCCCGGAATGCCCATGATCCAACCCCCTCCCATTCCCAGTCCCCTGACTGCCTCCCCCAACCTCTGCCCCCTCCCTGTCCCCTGGACTGCCTGCCCCTTATCTAACCCCCCTGGCCCCGACCCCTTACCCCCAGCTCCCCCCTCACCCGGAGCCTCAGAGCATCCAGGAGGTCCCTGGACAGCTGCAGCGTGGTTCTGGCGGGGCCTGAGCTTCGCCCCTCTCAGAGCCACGTGGTCAGGGGGCGGAGCTCAGCTACGAGCTCCAGGCTGAGCTCATCTCCTTCTGCTCAGGTCAGAGCTCACAGCCTTGCCCCCTGACCATGTGGCTCTGAGCAGGGCGGAGCTCAGGGGCCCCACCGGAGCCACGCTGCAGCGCTGTCCAAGGATGCTCTTGGATGTGCTGAGACTCCGGGAGAGAGGTGGAGGCGGGGTCGGGTCGGGCTGGGGCTGGGGAGGGAGCCTCAGCCATTCTCGTGGGGGCCCCTGTGGGGCCCGGGGCCTGGGGCAAATTGCCCCACTTGCCCCCCTCCTCTGAGCGGCCCTGCCCTAACCTATGTCTGATCTATTGAAGTCCTCAAATCATGGTTTAAAGACTTCAAGATACAGAGAATCCTCCTGCAAGTGATCTGTGCCCCATGCTACAGAGGAAGGCAAAACCCCCCAGGGCCTCTGCCAATCTGCCAGTCTGGAGGAAAATGCCTTCCTGACCCCAAAAATGGCAATCAGCTAAACCCTAAGCATGTGGGCAAGACTCACCAGCCAGACACCCAGGAAAGAATTCTCTGTAGTAACTCAGATCCCACCACATCTAACATCCCATTACAGGCCATTGGGCATATTTACCGCTAATAGTCAAAGATCAATTAATTGCCAGAATTAAGGTATCCCATCATACCATCCCCTCCATAAACTTATTAAGCTTAATCTTGAAGCCAGATATGTCTTTTGCCCCCACTACTCCCCTTGAAAGGCTTTTCCAGAACTTCATTCCTCTGGGGTTAGAAACCTTCATCTAATTTCAAGTCTAAACTTCCTGATGGTGAGTTTATATCCATTTGTTCTTGTGTCCACATTGCTGCTGATCTTAAATAATTCCTCTCCCACCCTGGTATTTATCCCTCTGATATATTTATAGAGAGCAATCATATCTCCCCATAGCCTTCTTTTGGTTAGGCTAAACAAGCCGAGATCTTTGAGTCTCCTTTTATAAGACAGGTTTTCCATTCCTCAAATCATTCTAGTAGCCCTTCTGTATACTTGTTCCAGCTTGAATTCATCCTTCTTAAACATGGGAGACCAGAACTGCACACAGTATTCCAGATGAGGTCTCACCAGTGCCTCGTATAACGGTACTAACACCTCCTTATCTCTACTGGAAATACCTCGCCTGATGAATCCCAAGACGGCATTAGCTTTTTTCATGGCCATATCACATTGGTGGCTCATAGTCATCCTGTGATCAATCAATACCCTGAGGTCCTTCTCCTCCTCTGTTACTTCCAACTGATGAGTCCCCAGCTTATAACAAAAATTATTGTTATTAACACCTAAATGCATGACCTTGCACTTTTCACTATTAAATTTCATCCTGTTACTATTACTTCAGTTTACAAGGTCATCCAGATCTTCCTGTATGATATCCCGGTCCTTCTCTGTATTGGCAATACCTCCTAGCTTTGTGTCATCCACAAACTTTTTTAGCACACTCCCACTTTTTGTGCCAAGGTCAGTAATGAAAAAGATTAAATAAGATTGGTCCCAAAACCGAACCCAGAGGGACTCCACTAGTAACCTCCCTGCAGCCTGACAGTTCACCTTTCAGCATGACCTGTTGTAGTCTCTCTTTTAACCAGTTCCTTATCCACCTTTCAATTTTCATATTGATCCTGAAGATGGATGTGTAGCAGAAAGGTAAACGCCAAGATAGAACAGTGGGCCTGTGCTACACGGATGCCCCGAAGCACGGGTAGGAGGGAACTCACCTGCCACCTGGCCCCAACCACAAGGCCAGAGCTCTTGACCCAGTTGACCCGGGCGGAGGAGGCTGCTGAATAAATAGCTTGGGAAGCCTCCACCCACACCAGGTCATCTGGGTCCTGGACCATAAGGAGCATGTTGTCGGCCTATGCTGCCAGGACCAGCTCACCTCCGGCTCATGCAGCACCAACCCTGTCAACCTCTTATGAAGGAGACGGAGAAAGGGCTCGATGGCCAGAGTATACAGCTAACCTGACAGCAGACGGCCTTGACACACTCCTCGCCTGAAAGCTGACAGGTGCAGTCAAGGTCCAGTTGAGCCTGACCAAACACTTTGCGGAAGCATACAGCACCTGAAGAAACCCCACAAACTGGGGCCTGAAGCCAAATGCCCAGAGAGTGCCCAGGAGATATCTGTAGTCCATCCAGTTGAATGCCTTCTCCTGATCCAACGATAGGAGGGCGAATGACAGACCATCCTTACACCCAAGCTCCAAGAGATCCCGGACCAGGAAAAGATTATTAAAGATGGTACTGCCTGGGATGGTGTAGGTCTCATCAGCCAGCATGGATCCCAGCCACAGTGAGATGGCCTTTGCTATGACCTTGTAGTCCGTGTTGAGGAGCGAGACGGGATGTCAGTTCTGGAGATCGCAGAAGTCCTCCTTCTTTGGCAGCAAGCCGAGCACCGCTCGCCTGCATGACAGGAGGAGGACCCTGCACTCCAAGGACTTGGCCCAGATGGTGGCAAGGTCTGGGCCAAGGACATCCCAGAACATGTGGTAGAACTCCACGATTAGCCCATCTATGCCTGGAGATCTATTAGTGGGCATTAGATGGAGGGCTTGCGAGAACTTGGCCAGAGCAAGAGGCAGCTCCAGCCAGTCTCAGTCACTCGTGCTGACCATTGAGAGTTCATCCCAAAGCACTCAGCAGGCAACGGCGTCACTTGGATCCGGGGAGAAAAGGCCATCCTAGAAGGCCCAGACCCTCTCGTTCAGCACCATCGGATCCATGAGTGGGGTATCATCAGCTGCCAAAAGGCAGATGACATGCTTCTTAACCCCCCTCTTCTTCTCCAGGGCATAGAAGAAGTGGGAGCCATGATCCATCTCCCAGAAAAGATGGATGCAGCCATAAGTGAGGGTAGCAGAGAGGTGTTCTATAATCACTTCTTAGAGAGTTGGCTAGGGATTATAAAGTGTTCTAGTGGGAGAATAGGCCCTGGGATCCTCCCCTGGACTACGGAGTCTGGTAAGAAGCTAAGAGGGGTGGAATAGCCATTAGGAGTAGAGGAAAATTGGATTGAGAAACTCAGAGGTGAACCAGGAGATACAGAAATGTGACACAAAGCAGCTCAAGGAAACAGCAACAGGGTATGAAGGCTGGAATCTGGAGTAATAGGGGAACCCAAGCTCACCCATCAGCCACTGGGAAAGTGGCACTGGACTTGATCTGAAAGACTGACTGCCATGGCCTATGGGCAAGTTGTGTGATGAAACTTTAATAGCGTAGTGATCTGGCTGAAGGGCTGAGTCACAAAGAGAGACCTCCTTTCTTTGCCCCATCCCAGTCCCAGAGAGTGAGGTCATGGTGTGAGGAACCAATGAAAGGGAGCAACAGAGTGAGTGAGGACTAATCCCCAGACAGAAAGAAATGCCCCAATGGCGAGTGAACCCTGTTGTGTAAACCTTTGAAAATCTTAGTCTAACCACATAAACAACCTAAGTCCCATTACCTTTGGCCTGATGTTGTAAACAAGCTAATAAATAAAGTTATTTGTGTGCTTAGAATATTTGCAGTCAGACTCTATAGCCATTTACTAACCAGAGACTTCTGAAACTAAATTTTGCATTATCCATCTTTATTAATCATTTAAAACTTGCTATTTATTTAAACATGACATTTAAATTTATTATTTTTTAAAAAGTCGTGTAACTGTGTGCATATAAAAAAGCTAACGTCAATGTTTTCTGTGTAGGTCATCAGATTTTTTTTTAAAGTCACTTTAAAAAAACATTGTGAAAATAAGTGAAAAATAATATGTAATGATGGTTTCTGATTCAGAGTTTTGGAATTATTTTTACTCCCAGTGCTTTGTTCAAAATCTAAATGTCTCTTTGTAAAACACAGAAGAGCCCTGGTCATCAACTGCCATGATAACAACACACTGGACAGTTTTATTGCCAGCAAAGAAATCTGCTGCACTTTTAAAATGCACCCTTTAATTATTTTGTCAGTTTATATTGTAGTTTACTCTTGAAAAAGGAATCTTTTACTTTTCCTAAGTACTCATAATTAGATACGGAATGGCTGAAATATTCTGACTACGATTATGGCAAAATAGAAACTGAAACTTTATCAATTTCACATTATAATTGCTGTCCTGGGTAATGGGATGTTTGTGAACCCAGTGAATTATCTTCCCATGCAACCAAATATATTTATATTTCTCAATATGAACCTTGGGCAAGTATTAATCTTCAGTGTGGAGGCTGAGGGGAAGGAGTGATGGCAAAGCCCAAACTCCCCTCCTCTGCCTTTTACGGAACCCAATTCTTGTATATAAATGGAAATTTAATTTCTGTTATACTGCTCAGTGCAGTCAACTATTTTGTTAATTATAGAGCTGTTGTTAATGTTTACGAATGCTATTTTAATAAGGTTTAATCTCCTTTTTCCACATTCTAGTGTCTTCTATAATTATGTTTTTGTCCTGTACTTTGCCTTTTTATTCTTTATTTGCAAACTAAATTAAGCCCTCTCGGTATTAATTCAAGCTTTTATGGTATGTTTGAGCAAGAAAGAGGTTTTTCTTCAGATTTTGACTTCAGGAAAAGTAAGCTGGTTAAGAAAACAACAAGAATCTCTCCTTGAACTTCTGACAAAATCTAGAATTTTCCATAAGCTGTCCATTCCCTTCCCAAACTTCATTTTTTCTTGTAATCCATCTTGGTAGCTCCTAAGGTCTTTGCTTGTCCTATTGATGCTTTTAAACACCATGGGTTTGGTTGTGGATTTGCCATGAGCGCATGTGTAGGGGTGTTATTTGTAGTGACCTAGAGCCAGGCATGCGAAGTAAATTTCCCTGGAGTATGAGACAATCAATGTGTATTGTTTAGTCCTATATTTGGATTAGCATGCATCTGCCAGTGAGCTGGTGCCACTATACAGCCTGGTGCATTGAAGGGACAGAGCCCAGGCTCCACCCGTTTCCCACACCCTGCCTGTAAAGCAGGGATCAGGGATCAACCTTCAGCCCACGGTCCACCAGGGTAAGCCCCCTGGCAGGCTGGGCCAGTTTGTTCACCTGCCATGTCTGCAAGTTCGGCTGATTGCAGCTCCCACAGGCTGCGGTTCGCTGCTCCAGGCCAATGGGGGCTGCAAAGCGGCATGGGCTGAGGGATGTGCTGGCTGCCACTTCCTGCAGCCCCCATTGGCCTGGAGAGGTGAACCATGGTCAGTGGGAGCCGCGATCGGCTGAACCTGCGGACGTGGCAGGTGAACAAACTGGCCTGGCCCGACCCGGCCTGCCAGGGGGCTTACCCTGGCGGGCGGTGTGCCGAAGGTTGCTGACCCCTACTGTAGAGTCTGCATCCCTGTCTGGGATGCTGGTAGCTAATATAGGGTAGCAAGGGAGACTTTATGCCCCCTTACTTTCCTGCTTAGGCATGCATGTTGAATCCTGATTTGACCCTATGTATTTTGTTAATTGTTTGCTGTAGCAGGGTCCTATTGGCATCCAGCAGGGGTGGGCGGGCAAAGCCCGCCCACTTCTAAAGGACCTCCCCCCACCCTAAGGGGAGGACCCACAGGTCTGGGACACCAAGTAATTACGGGGGGCAACTAATGAAAAAACAGGATCGGGAGTGAGGTCATAGGGCTAAACGAAGGGAACCTGATGGGGACATCGAGCAGAGAAACCTGGACAACGCCCACTGCTCCTCGAAGGTGCCAAGGGAGCCAGTGGACGCCGCCCAGAGGAACTCTGCCCGGATGCGTGAATAGACGGAGGAACGGAAATAGGCCCTACAGTCGCAGGAAATCCCGTCGGCCAACCTCCTCTCCCTGGTGTTGTTGATGGCCAGTTTGGCCAGGGCCAAAAGGAGGTTGAGAAGGAGATCCCGCGACTTTGTGGGGCCACGGATGGGGAGCGTGTAGATAAAAAGGTGAGGGGAAAACTGCAACCAAAAATGCAAGAAAATATTTAGGAGGAGCCGGAACAGGGGCTGCAACCTGGCACACTCCAAATAAATGTGCGCCAAGGTCTCCTTCTCACCACAGAAAGGGCAGGTGCTAGGGACAGACGTGAACCGCGCCAAGTACACGCCCGTGCTCACGGCCCCGTGAAGGAGCCGCCAACTGATATCCCCGGCGGGCCTCGGGACCAGGGCAGAGTACAAGCTGGCCCACCGGGTTCCTGTAGCAGGGTGGTCACCCTGCTCCTGTCCTGAAAGGCTTAAAACAGCCCTGGGAGAGGGCTGAGCAGGGGAAAAGCTAGGTTGATTGGAGGAAGCAGCCACAGGTGAGGCCACATCTCAATCAGACCACAGTTGGCCTTATAAAAGGGCTGAGGGCCAGAGACTGAGACAGACTCTCTCTCTAGCCTCTTGAGAGAGAAGGACCTGGCTGCCTGGGAAGTTGAGGAGGGTACCTAGGGTAGAGCAATGTTGGGGAAGGGCAGAGGGAGCTGGGGAGCTCCAGCCTAGCTAAGCCCCAGGTGGCAGGAATAAACAGATCTGCATCTTAGCAAACCTCTTCCCCAGCAGACACATTTCCTTGCTCTCAGCTGGAAAAAAAATTTTATCTTGGGGTCACTCTCAGGAAAAGGCACTTCAAAGTTTAATTGTACTGTAAAAGTGAGGGGCAAAAACACTCCAATTTTTCTCTCCTTGATATCTCTCTCATCATCTAAGAAGACAAAAAACAAAACAAACAAACCTCCCAGTCATTGGATCTTTCGGAGCAGATCCTGACTTGAAACTTTTCAGTGATGCTACTGAAAACCTCTGGTAAGAATTTCACCTTCAGCTAAGTCTAGTTTAAGTTTGTAGGAGGAAGCATTTTATCTTGTAATGATTTCTGACTTTAATACCTCATTACTTGTATTCAAAATCAATTTTGTTAAATAAGCTTGTTTTATTCTTTAATCAAAATTAATTCAGTGTTGTGAACTGTGTGGGTAACTCCATTGAAGGTGGCAAGCTATTGTATGCTCTTCCTTTACAGGGACAATGGACCTAAAATATCTGAACTATCCAGGCGAGGGTTAGATAGTATAGAACACCCATTTGGGGGGTGAAGGGAGGGATCCAGGACTGAGACTGTGTTGGGGTCACCCTGCAAGTAATAACCAAGGCTGATGGGAGCCAGAGTGTGGCAGTTGTGTTGCTGACAGACTGCTGGGATCAGGGTTGCTGAACAAGAACTGTAGCCATACAAAGATGCTCAGGGTGCAACCTGCATGCTGGAAGGCTGTTTATGAGCTGCTCAGATGGGAGTTCCAACAGCAAAGCATTGTGAGGCACCCAAAGTTGCAGGGCAGGGGTGACACAGCTCCTCACTGGTATGGATTTTACCCTGGAAGTTGTAGAGTCTGAAATTAATTTGTCTTAATTTGTCTTCCCCTTGATTAAATCTGTCCAAGAAACATCTCTATGTCCTAAAACAAGAAATGGTAATTGGCTGCATTTTTCTTCAGTCGTCTGCGCAGTCATTAGATGCTGCTAGAATCACAGAGGGCTGAAACATACACAAACTTTTGAGATTCACTCATCAATAGTTATCATTAGACCCGTGACTCAAACTTTTGTGAACAAGTCTTTTCTAGCTTGCTTTCAAGAATACGTGATTTGCTAGAGGTAACCTTTTTGTTACACCTGCCATATGAACTAGCCTGAACAAGGCTAATTATTATTTCAACTGCTGTAAGTGTGGAGAAACAAGGGAGCTCTTGTGCTGCCAAACAAATAATGCAGAAATTTTATCAAATTGTTACATCATAATTTTGGTTTGAATGCAATTTGCTTGGTGTAATGTGAGCATCTTGACAGAGTTGGAATGTTGAGCACTATCATTCTGCTGTATATGTGCTATAGTTGACTCCTCTGGGAGAAAGCTGCCTCTGAAGCACACTAGTTGAAGGTGATGTTTGCAGAGGAACTATTAGACTTTGAGAGGGTGAACATAAATAATTTGCCACTTGGGAAATATAGACAATGAACCTTATTATTTTAGATTTGGTGTTAATTTGTATTTTTATGTGTGTTGCAAAACCTTTCTCAAAGAAGAAGTTACTAACAGTCCAGTAGCATGTTTTTCTCTCACCTTCTCCACTGGTGTCAAATCAATGAGAACAATGAGGCAAGAAAATGATCTGGGGAACTTGCAAGGCTCAATGAACTGGAGCGTTGACGGCTTCAATTGAAATATAGCACATGCTGTTAGTGAATATTAGCAGCTGATGACTTGTGTGTGATCAGGATGATATGAGTTAGAGGTCTTGAACCACATACTAGTGGAGAAGATGTTCATTTCCCAAAATGACCATGACCAGACTTAGCTTACTTGTTGGCAGTCTCCGTAAAGATGCTGAGAATTGAATGGGATACTGACCTATTGCTCCTTAGGTGATCACTGTAGATCATTAATCATTATAACTGTTAATGATCTAGAACCACCAGTGTTGAAGCTGGGTTGAAGCAATTTGACAGGATTGTGCATGAAGTTTGCATTGCCATTGATCATGCAGTGCTTGCTGTGTGCATAATTCTCTACTTGCAGTAAATTAATAAAGACTAGGTGGCAGTAGAAAACAAGCCAGGCAGAAGAGGCAGAAGTCTAAAATAAACTCTTTACACAACTGAAAAAATAAAAGCTGTCAATATGGCCTCTGCAAGATATAAAATAAAACATTAAAATAGTGATTATAGCAACTATTGCACTTAAATGCCTGTAACTCCAGGTAAGGTAATTACATAGTAAACATCTCTAGCTGCTCAATTTACTGGTCTTAGTGATCCCGTAACTCTGTGTATGTTTAACCACCACAACAAGAAAAATACCCTGTCTCTTTAGTTAGAAGCTAAGTAGAAGAATGTATAAGCAGAAAATTCATATGGTCCACAACCACACCCCTTCAACAAATTAATTACTGTCATTTCAGTGGTAATTTCAGAAATCATATACCCTGTTAGTATACAAGTCCCTGTACACAGACTAACAAGACGGTTTTGACTAACTATGCCACACATTAGTACATACACAGGGCTGGATTCTCAGATGGTATAAATCTGTGTTATGGTGCAGTTCAGTTTAGCGCATATTCCAGAATTATGTTCTTATTTTGCTTATACTGGACCTACTTCATATTTTCTTATTAGAGAAGTTTACTGCTGAATAGACAAAACAAAAAAGCTTTGGTGGCTGGAAAATGTAACTATAAAATATTTTGTCATGGCTAGTACTACTGGGAGTGGTGTGTGTGACATACTGCATGGTATATACACAAATTACCATATATTATTCCTAACACAAGTGAGCAGTAATTCATAGTGAGAAATGTGGTGCTATTCAATATGTTTATGCAGTGAGTGAAATATGAAATACATATTCAAAGGCTCTGTACCTTTTTCCACCATGATCAAGGTGGGCAAAATTGCATAGCTGCTTTTCTTAAAGGTAAGAAGTAATTAACAATATGAACAGGGATTATCACTATATATGTTGTAAGAGCATAGCTATGGAATTGTTTTTTTTTAAAGATAGGTAGCTTTTTACTCAGTATTTTTGATATTCTTGAACTTCTTTTTTGAAGTCATTCCAAATGTTCATTGCTTTGATGGTTTTCATTATAGGAATCTTATTCTGTCTGCTTTCTTCAGGTTTTCTGTTCTTTAACAGCTGCTTGTCTACTTGCTATTTTAAAAAAAAATTTGGATGTGATATCTTTCTGCACTCATATAAAATCTGCTTTAATGACACTATTATGCTCATATTGCCAAAAACAAATACATACAAATTCTAAAGGTCTCATTCCTGCAAACATATTTGTTCATACTTTAAACACTTGAGCAGTCCCATTGAGTTTGATGGAACTACTCACATGAGTAAAGTTATTTGGATGAATAAGTAGGGCCAGAAACTCACTGAATCTAGTGGCAGCTTTCGGGATAAGACTCTTGTGATTCTCTCCAGGGTCATGAGGCACCTCATCAGCTGCTGCCCTTAGTGTGAGGAAGACTTGTCTGTGCCTGTCATAAACAGATAGTTAAGGGTTAATGTCTCTTTTACCTGTAAAGGGTTAACAAACAGGGAACCAGAAA
The DNA here is from genome assembly GCF_025201925.1 of Gopherus flavomarginatus. Taxonomy (NCBI): domain Eukaryota; kingdom Metazoa; phylum Chordata; order Testudines; family Testudinidae; genus Gopherus; species Gopherus flavomarginatus. The sequence goes on along the minus strand of NC_066617.1, from coordinate 196,661,691 downwards.
AACACCTGACCAGAGGACCAATCAGGAAACAAGATACTTTCAAATCTCGGTGGAGGGAAGCCCTTGTTTGTAGTTTTGGGTTTTGCTTTGTTCTCTCTAGGCTCTGAGAGTGACCACACATACCTACAGGCTCTCTAATCTTCTATTCCAATTTTGTAAGTACAAAAGTAGAAAGACAGTTTAGTCTTTTTAATTGTTTTTCTGTATTTGCAACTGTGTATCTGGCTGGTAGAGTTTTAATGTGTATTTGAGTGAAAGTATTTTAAATTGTATTTCTGCTGGAGAAAGCTTTCTTTCTATTGTCTATATGCTGAAAGACCCTGTAATATTTACCATCTAAATTACAAAGATAACTTGTACTTTTTTTTCTTCTTTTTATTAAAAGTTTTGCTTTTTAAGACCTGTTTGATTTTTTCCCCAGTTGAGGCTCAAGGGAATTGAGTCTGTATTCACCAGGGAATTGGTGGGTAGAAGGGAAGATAAATTTCCTCTTTGTGTTAGATTCACGGAGCTTGAATCTGTATTGCCCCTGGGTGAGGGGAAGGAGGAAGGGTGAAGGGGGAATTCCTTTGTTTAGATTCACGGAGCTTGAATCTGTCTCTCTCTCCTAGTGTACCCAGGGTGGGAAGAGCTGGGAGGAAGAAAGGAGGGGGAAGGGAAATGGTTTATTCCCCTTTGTTGTGAGACTCAGGGAATCTGGGTCTTGGGGGTCCCCAGGGAAGGTTTTGGGGGAGACCAGAGTCTATCAGGCGCTCTACCTAAGTCCTGATTGGTGGCAGCATATCAGATCTCAGACTGGTAATTAAGCTTAGGGAAATTCATGCTAGTACCCATATTTTGGATGCTAAGGTTCAGATCTGGGAATTATACTATGACAGTGCCTACTGTGTATCAGCTCCCTGAGGCCCCCCTTTCCCCTCCTCCTGCCTCTGGCAACACAAACACTGCTTTCCAGGCCTCTCTCTCTCTCTCTGTACAGTTAAGATATAGACATACACCACCTCCTCAAGTCCTTGGAGCATTCCCTATAATGTCCGGCCCTTTATCTTCTGAGTGCTCACAGAATTACCAGGTCTGCAGTTCCCAAAGGAACAGTACACACCAGCAAATAAGATTCAGCTCAGGATCATCATTTTGTGTAACACTGCAGCACTTAGATATATTAGTGAAAAGAATAAGTCTATTCGCTGTAATTGCTTGAACTCTATTCCTTGATAATAAGAGTATTGGAAACAAATGGTTAACATACAAAACAAAATCATCTTCTTTAGACAAAAGAGTATCTCTCTTCCCCACCTTTAGCACAGCCATATAGGAACTTCTCAGCTTTTGGGTCTGGTCATAAGCCCAGAAAACATGGGTTGTGCTGTGCATCTGATACAAATCAGAAGCCAAGGCAGAGAAAAGACTCTCTGGTTGCTCACACAGTACCCTCAACAGGAGCAGGCACCAATGCTTAGTAATGGTGTGTCTATAATATAATCACAAGATATGACTGCAGCTCATGTAGACCTACCCAAGCCAGCTTTAATTTAGCGAGTTCAAGTACTATTAGTAGAGAAGCTGCACAGCATGGGCTTCAGCACGAGGTGGTACAAGCCTGCCTGGGACCCTGGGTAATTACTTGGGTGACTAGCCTGCACCCAAGCGATCTAGAATTAAAGCAAGTGCCAATATACTTACATGAACTGCAGTCACGCCCTGTGATTGCAATATAGACCTACCCAAAGTATTGTACCATTGGCTCTGTTCTGCTCCAATGTTTTTTTGCTGATAAGATCATAGATCAAATCTGGCCAATGACCTGATGTGTGTTTTTATGTCCCTGTATCTGGGTGTACTGCATTGTTAAGCGAGGTGTTGATTCATAACAGCTTTGTAAACCAAGCTAACAATGTCAAATACATTCCAGCTGCTAGTGAACAGACATCTGCTGCTTGATGACATAGTATATTCTCTTTTGAAATATGTTTCTGGGAAACCAAAAGCTGTTCCCATAGCCAAACACACCTGAACACCACTATAAAAATGAATTCATTGTATAAAACTAGAGGATTTTGATTTGGCAAAGTAGTAGCATTTTTTAATCAAAGGCATTTTTATATTCAAAAAGTATAAATGTTAAACCTGCACAAACTCTAACAAAATGGATTAACTTTATCATTTACTCTTCAACTGTTCTGCCAGTAATTTCCAAGTGTCCATGCCCAGACAACTGCATTAAAAATAAGCTTACAAAAATGGTTGTGAAACCAAAATAAGTGGTGGTCTTAGAGACACACTGGGTTCCATTCCAAAGATAATGGTTAATTTGGAAGACTGGGGCTTTCTGCACCCCAATAAACAGGGCCTTTCCGTACATAGATTCTAAGTTTTGTTTTCTCAGCATGAACATGGACCATGCTACACAACTGGAAAAATATATATTGCAAAGCTGGGAGTTATTACATCCCAATGTACATATACACCTATGAAATGAAAGTGATGTTTTTTGTTATCACTGGGTGGTGGTGATTCATTTAATCTTCCCATCTCTTTCTTAGTGAGAGGAATGTTCAGTGTTTGGAAACATGCTGGATTTTTCACTTTTGTTATGAAAAGTTGTGTAGAGGAAGTGCTCCTTGAGGAGGGAGCTGTGCAAGCAGCAGGACAGATTCTAATCAGAAGCCAAGGCAGAGAGTAATGAGTTCCTGAAGCAGAGCTGCTTTCTGGAAAATGGGCATTGGTGCTCAGCTGAGATTCCTGAAAGAAGAGATTAGCTCAGCCCAGGGTCAGAGTTATACTGAGCCAAGGGTAAAGCACAAATTTATATTCTGGAGCAAACATTTCAGGTGTCTCTGTGCTGGCCTTTAAAAATGCATTAACTATCTTGAGTTAACTGACCATTAACTGAAGGTAAAATGCAGTGAAGATCAGTCCTTTCTTCTTCCTTCTCTGAACCAGCAGGTCATTACCTTCTTATTGGCATCTAAGCTTACTGATTTTTTTTCCCACATGGATATTTTTTTCAAACTTTCAGCTTTTTGGTTGTAGACTTCTTAGCAACTTTTGACCATATGTCTGCACTATGTGAAAAGGATAAAAGGGGGATCCACTTCACCTAATTGGCAATAAAAATATTGAGCTAACATTTGATAAAGAATGTGGTGAAGGCCTAAACCTTTTCCTTTGCTCTCTTCCACAAGAAATTACCTGTAGACAGGGGTATTTGAAATACCTAGATTTTCTCCTTCCTGAAGGAGAAATTGTATTTGGAGTGTGGTGGGGTGTATGGACCCAACCCAGACAAGGAAGATGCAACAGAGGCCCCGGCGGCAGAGCTAGCTCCCACTCCTTCAGCCCTGTCCATCATGTATGATAGGGAGAAGACCTTTAAAAGGAAGGAATCTGGTCAGCAGAGGAGTGAGGAGTAGGATTGCCCTAAGCAGCAGACTTCAGGTGTGATTCCTGAGGGAACTCTGAGCCAGGATACCTTCATCCTGACCCTAAGGAGAATACAGCAAACTCCCAGGGTGAGATGGACCAACTTGAGCCAGACTCAGAGTTCTAAACCCACTAACCTGGTGCTGGATTGTTGACAGCACTGTAGACTCCCCATCCCCCTTCCCTGCTATTTGAGGGGCCACAGGGAAGAAATATCTTCAAATGCATTGGAGGTTTGTGACTTTCATTTTGGTTTCCACCATCTGGAAAGACTGAAAAGGCTCTATCATAAACAGATAGTTAAGGGTTAATGTCTCTTTCACCTGTAAAGGGTTAACAAACAGTGAACCTGGAACACCTGATCAGAGGACCAATCAGGAGACAAGATACTTTCAAATTTCGGTGGAGGGAAGTCTTTGTTTGTGTGTTCTTTCTTTGTCCCTGTTCTCTCTGGGTTCTGAGAGGGACCAGACATGTAAGTAGATTCCTCCTATCTTTCAGAAAAAATCTCTTCTGTTCTAATTTTAGTAAGTACCAGGAAAAAGTCGAGTTTAGTCTTTTGATTGTTTTCTGTATTTGCAAATGTGTATTTTGCTGGAAGTATTTTAAATTGTATTTTTGCTGGGGAGAGGCTTCTCTCTAGTGTCTATAAGCTGAAAGACCCTGTAATATACCATCTTGAATTTACAGAGATGATCTTTACTCTTTCTTTCTTTTATTAAAAGTTTTCTTTTTAAAAGACCTGATTGATTTTCCCTTTGTTAAGGCTCAAAGGAAATTGAATTGGTACTCACCAGGGAATTGGTGGGAGACAGGAGGGGTGGAGGTGGAATTCCTCTGTGTTTTAAGATTCCCAGAGTTTGAATCACAGTGATCTTCCAGGGTAACCCAGGGAGGGAAAGCCTGGGAGAGGCAACTTTGGGGGAAAGGGTTTACTTTCCTTGTGTAAGATCCAGGGGGTCTGGGTCTTGGGGTCTCCAGGGAAGGTTTTGAGGGGACCAGAGTGTACCAGGCACTGTAAGTCCTGGTTGGTGGCAGCCTATTAGGTCTAAGCTGGTAATTAAGCTTAGAGGAGTTAATGCTGATACCCCATCTTTTGGACTCTAAGGTTCAGATTGAGGATGTACGCCATGACAGGCTCACAAAAAGCAGGGCCCCCTTGCAAGGAATAAGGAAGTGGGACATGTGCTGGAACCAGCCATAGGAGATAACCGGGTGTGCACTCCCGGTTATCTCCTATGGCTGGTTCCAGCACATGTCTCACTTCCTTGTTCCTTGCAAGGGGGCCTTGCTTTTTGTGTGCCTTTTCAGTCTTTTTTTTTAACTCAGAGTTACTTTTATATACTGGCATATAATGTATAAATTGCCATTATATAGCTGACTTTCAAAATGTCCATTGGATTTGTCATTAAGCAATCAAAAGTAATTAAACTAAATTATGCATTATATGTATACATGCCAATGACTGAATCACTGAAAGCAGGATAGTAAACGAGCCTGACAAATAGTGTATTAAGTATGCAGTTTAAGTTCTTTCATGAAAATTTACTCTTAATGAAAGTATTTTAAGTCCATAATGCCACACAACAGTGAATTTCATATGAGCTAATGAAATTACCTCATCAGTCCTGAAGGGATTGAGCCGTCAGGAGATTGATCGTAGTGAGAAGTTAAACTATCTACTTAATGTTTGATATTAAGGTTTAATGTGGAATCTGAACTGCTGCTACCACTGCAGCCCTGTTTGCGTGGCTATATGTCAGAGGTCACTTTCTGAGCAATACTTATTCTGTGTGCACTTCAGGGCTGTTGTCAACAGCTGGTGGCCACCTCAAGCACCAATATATGGGACCTCTAAAAATAGCACCTTTTTTGTTAAACAAAAACATCTGATAAGATGAGCTTTTACTTTCTTCCCTAAGAAGGTGCCTCCTAGTAGAGACTGCCTTGCTCTGGGCTCCTTAAAGAAGATTCTACTCATGGAGTCAGCACCAAAACAGGCTCTGGGTGAAGAGCCTGGCTGGTGCACCTCAAAATCCTCCTGAAAAGCTTGCCTAAATATGAGGAGTTCTCTAAGTGGATTTCTGTCAAAGAGGATCTTACCAGGAGGAGGAGGAGGGGATTGCCTGAAGTGCTGTCTGTAGAGTCTAGTTGACCTTACATTTGCTTGTGTTGTGACTTTTTTTTTTCGTATATTGCCCAGTTGAGAGTTGAATTAGCTTAATTGAAAACTTTTTTTTTTTTTTTTGCAAGTAAGCGTTCTATATTTTTTTTTGTTTGGACTACTTTTGCTTTAAATAAGCAATGTATGGTTGGGTTAGACTACCTACTTTAAATATATTACAATGCTTTTTGGTTTGGTTATATCTGTGGTATTTGTTATTCTGTGATGGAACTTTGGGTGAGTTTTTGTAACTATCATGTTTTGCAAAAGCACCACAAAGATTATGTTTGACTGTGATGTGCTAAGTAGATTGGCTCCCTGGAGCTGTTCTGCCCTCCTGCAGAGTACTTGAGGAAACATATAACAGTGAAGTGTATGGGCCAGTTGATGAGTGGAGGTGTTTTTGTTTTGTTTTTTCCTAATTTAGGTAGAACAAACCTAAAATAGTCAGATTACCACAAACTGGAGCTGTGGAAATTAAAACATCTTTTGCTATCAAGTCATGAGAAATAAAACACATTTGCATTACCCATCAGAAGGATTGGATAGAAATATCCAGAGGTGATAAAAATCTGCAGATTCTTCATTGGAAACCATGCTAAGTACTGCAATACTACATATATAGCAGTGTCTCTGTGAAGGGACTGTGAATTATGGAAATATGAAATAATTTTTCCAAACTTTTGCCGTCTCTGATGAAGCAAGAACCCTTCCACTTATCATTTGAAAATGGCCCCTGTACAATTAATCATGCATGAAAAACTTTTATATTTTGCCTCATTGAGGTGCATAGTTCTGCTAATTGCAAGGTACTGCTGCTTAGAGAGTAATGACTAACTTCATTTTTTCCCTAAGGTAACAACCTTAATACTTTGGCTTGATGTGATCTTCTGGCATACCTGGGGCCATGTAATACCATCAGTTTTTAAGCAAATCTATGCTTTAGTTTTCGTGGAGATCTTTACTTAAAAACTGGTGGCACAGCATAACCTCTGCATTTTTGAAATTTACACATTTTTGTGGACCTTCAGCATGGGACCATTTTTGTCCTGTAGATGGTATGGCAACATCGTAAAGTAAGAGGCACATTTTTAGTAAGCTGCTTCCTATTTTCTCATTGCACAAGATGTAGAAATATATTGATCAAAGTTGAGTGCTGGTGTGCAATTAGGTGTCAGAAACATGAAACTACTATGGAATAGACTGCAAGAGACAACTTGCTGCCTTGTTTTTCAGTTACTGCTGCATGAAGTTAATGGTTATAAAAGGGCTGATTGGGGACCATATCATGGCATCAATTTTTAAACAGAACTCCTGACCGAAATCATGTTCTGAAATGTCTGTTTCATGGCAGTTAAATTTGAGCAGTAAGTAGCAAGCAGCTTATCAAAACTGCTTTCAAATTCTATGCAAAAGCTATATTTCAGATTTCAGAAGGGAGTTCTGCTTATAAATTGATGGCAAAATATGGCCCACCACTCTGGGAATGTAGTCTCTAGAAATTGCTAAATGCTAGATCTGCTGTTCGTAAACTTACTGGTAATGTATGCATATTGATTTCTGATTGGAAAAAAATACTTCAATGTGTTTTGGATGACTTAGTCACCTGCGTATTGTGGATATTGACTCTTCAAGAATAGCTTCACATTAGATATTTTTCAGCTGATTATATTCAATGGAATGACAGAAGGGGGTATGTATGAATGCAATGTATAGTTTCCATTACTGAACTTCACAATATTTAGTACGGTACGTGTTTTTTCCAGCAACTTGCACATAATGGTGTATTACATAAACACAGCAGTGGATTTTTAAGAAGACAGAAACCATTTAAAAGTGATTCATGAGTGTGGGGTTCATCTCAGACTTTGCCAAACACCTTAATGTTCCCTATATACTATGTACATTGTGTGCAACTACTAATGCCTTACACACATAAGTATGCAGTGCTATGTCATCCTCCTTACTGTCACTCAAACCTGTAATCTTATTATGACTACACTGCCAAAAAAAAGTGGAGGGGGGGCATGACAGTGAGTCCCAAGGCCCAGGTCTAGAGATGTGGGCTTGTGTTGCAGCACTAAAAATAGCTGTATAGCCATTCCCATGCTGGCTCAGTGACCCGTTGAGGGGAGTAGCACATTAACTGTGTCTTCGACTTCAACTCTCTCCTTTTGTCACACACCCAGGCCATGTCTCAAACTTGCTACTTTCTGTACAGTGTCTCCAGGATCCAATCTTCTCTCTCTGCCCACATTTTCAAAGCTCTTCAAGCCCTGATCATCTTATGCTTTGATTACTGTAATCTCCTAGCCTCCTTACATCACCCCTCTCTAAGTCCCTCCTTTGGTACCCAGCAGCACCCATTGGTTTCAATAGAAGCTTGCAAGCAGAAGGAGGGGCAGGAAGCTGCAGACAGTAAAGCCTTATACATTGGGTCTGTATTAATTGCTTTATTTCTAATGGATCTTGGAGATCCATAGACTGGAGTAGAATCCCTAATCTCTTCTGTTCTGTCCTACCATCAGAATGATCTGAAAAACTCTGCAGTCCTCTGCCTTGTGAACATTTTGCAAAGGGGTGGGCAGTCTATCCCTGTATATTTAACACCTCCCTGCCTTCCTATTACATAAATACTTATTTGTTGAAAATATCTCCATGCTTTTTCATGGTATGCTCAACTTTTCTGAATGAAAATAATTTGCCCTAACACAAATAACCATTTAAAAAGGAAAGAAAAAGGTAGTCTCCATCGAAGTAACAAAAGTTGTTCATATCATGCTGAGAGGGGGAGGTGGGGATCTGCTTTATGTGCGACTTAGGGCTTTGCTACACTTGGAGTTGTGCAGTGCTGGGAGTTACAGCTGTCTTCGTACAGCTGTGTAGGGACAGCGCTGCAGTGTGATCACACTGACAGCTACCAGCGCTGCAGTGTGGCCACATTTGCAGCATTTGCACCGCTGTTGGGAGTGGTGCATTGTGGGCAGCTATCCCACAGAGCACCTTGTCCCATTTTGGCGCTGTGGGTTGTGGGAAGGGGACGGAAGGGTGTGGGTCATTCCACTTCCTGTCCCAACGCCCTGTGGAGCAACGCTTCACATCCCAGCAGTCACTGTTTTTCCGTCCATGTTTGGTGCCATCGTGAGTCTCCCAACGGTTTGTGTGCAACGTGATTTCTGTGGGAAATGGAGCCCGAGCTGCTGAGGACTTTGCTGATGAGTATCGCCAGCACATCACATTTGGCAATTGAGCTATACCTTCAGCCCCAAAGTGACAGTGAGGAGTCTGACGATGATATGGAGTTGCCTGACGCTTGTGACACTAAATTGCTTGTGGCAGTAAAGGACATGCTCAGCACCGTGGAACGCCGCTTTTGGGCTCAGGAAACAAGCACTGAGTGGTGGGATCACATCGTCATGGAAGTCTGGGGTGACGAGCAGTGGCTGCAGAACTTTCAGATGAGAAAAGCCACTTTCATGGGACTGTGTGAGGAGCTCGTCCCCACCCTGTAGCATAAGAACACAAGATTGAGAGCTGCCCTGCCAGTGGAGAAGCAGGTGGCTATTGCAGTCTGGAAGCTGGTAACTCTGGACAGTTACCGATCGGTCGGGGAACCAGTTTGGAGTGGGAAAGTCGACCGTTGGAATCATGTTGATTCAAGTTTGCAGGGCCATTAATCGCATCCTGCTAAGAAGAACCGTGACTCTGAGGAACGTGCAGAACATTCTGGATGGCTTTGCACAAATGGGTTTCACTAACTGTGGAGGGGCGATAGATTGGACGCATATTCCTATTCTGGCACCACCCCACCTAGTATCTGATACATTAATCGGAAGAGGTATCTCTCTATGGTTCTCCAGGTGCTTGTGGATCACCGTGGGCATTTCACTGACATTTAGACAGGCTGGCCTGGAAAGGTGCATGATACACGCATCTTTCGGAACAGTGGCCTGTTCAGGAAGCTGCAGGCTGGGACTTTTTTCCCAGACCGGAAGATCACAGTAGGGGACGTCGAAATGCCAGTTGTGATCCTTGGAGACCCCTCTTACCCGTTAATGCCTTGGCTCATGAAACCGTATACAGGGAAGCTTGACAGGAGCAAGGACCGGTTCAACCACAGGCTGAGCCGGTGCCGAATGACTGTGGAGTGTGCTTTTGGCTGTTTAAAAGGGCGCTGGCATTCTCTTTAAGGGAAGCTAGACTTGGGGGAAAGCAGCATCCCTGCGGTTATATCCACGTGCTGTACTCTCCATAATATTTGTGAAGGGAAGGGTGAAACATTCAGTCAGGCATGGACCTCCAAGGTTCAACGTCTGGAGGCTGAATTTGCACAGCCAGCGAGTAGGGCTACTAGAGAGGCCCAGCACAGGGTTGCAAGGATTAAGGATGCCTTGAGGGTGGAATTTGAGGCTGAAAGCCAACAATAATGTTTGGTGCCTTGCACGGGAGTGAAGTGCAGTGGTTACAATAGTAGGAATCTGTTTTTCCTAAAATGATTTGCAGTGCATGTTTCTTTCCTGGACTATGGTATCTTTCACTTTCTGCAATAATAAAGACTGTTTTCAAAGCGAAGGATTCATTTATTGAAAAGAAAATAACTTTCTTTACAGACACACAACATTTTGCGAACCTAAAAGGGGCAGGGGGGTGGGATGGGGAACTGTACAGTCATAGGTTTGAATATGTCCTGTCTGGAGTGCTGTGCAATGACTGCTGCACTTCAGGATGAAAATACTGCATGGTGATGGGGGTTGAGTGCAGAGGGTAAGGGTCGTAGTTCTCAGGGTTGTTTGGTGAAAGTACAGGTGTTGGGGGCAGCTGGTGGTGGTAAGAACCTGGATGCTAGGGAAGGGGGTTTGGAGCTGACATTGGGGCACAAGGAAGAGAGCTTTGTGACGGGGGGGGGGGGGGGCGCATGGTAGTGCTCTGCCTGCATGGCTACAAGTGACTGGATACAGTCTGTTTGGCATGCCAGAAGGCTTATCAGCTGCTTTGTGCTTTTCTTCTTAGCCAATTCCTTTCTCCTGCTTTCTCTTTCCCTTCAGTGCTGCATTTTCTCTCTCCAGTCCTGCAGCTTCTTACTCTCTCTGGCAGACTGATTCATAACTGCTTTCACCATATCTTCTTTGCTTTTCTTTGGCTTTTTCCTCAGTTTTTGTAGCTTTTCAGCAGTCTGTGATAAGGCCAGTCCATTTCTAGCAATAGTCAAGGACACTGTTATTAGAAAAAAGACAAAAATTTAAACATTTAACAGAAAGGCAGCATTGTGTATAATCACAGTGAAGGAGTTCACAGTCTCACTTTAGCATAATTTCCACATACCAAACACAGCCCAGAGAGCCCACAGCAGAAAAGACATGGTGAGTAAGGGGTAATGAGTGCAGGTATTAATTAATCCTGGAAGCCATCTCGCTGCCGTGGCTGACCTGGGAAGGGGAACTGATTGGTTCAGGGCTGCACTGGGGTTTCTGTGCATTGGGGAAAGCAGAGAGCTGCGGGGGGACCTGCAGCGAACACTATCCCTACATTTTCCACAGGAGTTAATCCTGGAAGCCATCTTGCTGCTGCTGCTCACCTGGGAAGGGGAACTGATTGGTTCACGGCTGCACTGGGGTTTCTGTGCGTTGGAGAAAACAGAGAGCTGCGGGGCGACCTGCAGTGAACACTATCCCTACATTTTCCACAGGAGTTAATCCTGGAAGATATCTCACTGCTGCGGGTTACCTGGGAAGCAAGGGAGGGATAGTGTTCGCTGCAGGTCCCCCCGCAGCTCTCTGCTTTCCCCAATGCGGATTCCGCCCTGGCCCCTATGCAGCTTGCCTGTGTGCAGCAATGGTCTCCCACCCCTCGCAGCACAGTGACGCGGACGCATTATCTTGACTAGGACAAGGACCACAGTGGCTTTCCCTATAAATTTGCACAAGCGCATTGCCCACGCTCTGGCAGAAACTTTTGAAGAGATTACCGAGGCCGATTAGCACGACGTGATAGACCATATCAATGGGCTATTCCACATCTAGGCATGCATGCAGCCCTAACCCTTCCTCCTCTCCCGAAACATTTCCATCCTGAAAATAAAGGCTGCTTACCGGGAACCCGCTCCTCTGCTGCTTCTTCACCAACAAGTTCCAGCTGCTGCAACTGGCTAGCTTCCTCCTGGCTTGAGAAGAGCTCCTGGCTGCATGCCTCCTGGGACTCTGGGGTGTCTCCCCCCACCCTAGTACCCTCACTCTTGGTTTCCCCCCCCTCCACCTCCCTCTCCTCTCCCTGCTCTGAACTGTCCATCGTGGTCCTCGGATTGGCAGTGGGGTCACCCCCAAGTATCGCATCCAGCTCCTTGTAAAAACAGCAGGCTGTGGGGGCAGCACCTGAGCAGCGGTTTCCCTCGCGGGTTTTGCAATAGGCACTCCGCAGTTCCTTTACTTTAACCCTGCACTGCACCGCTTTCCGGTCATGGCCCCTTTCCAGCATGGCCTTTGATATCTGCGCATAGGTATTGTAATTCCTACAGCTAGAGTGCAGCTGTGACTGCACAGCTTCCTGCCCCCAAACACTGATGAGGTCCATCAACTCCCCATTGCTCCATGCTGGGGCTTGTTTGGAGCAAGGAGGCATGGTCACTGATTGATTGCACTCCACACCTGGCTGAGCAAACAGGAAGGGGATTTTTAAAATTCCTGGGGCATTTAAAGGGCAGGTCACATGAGGCCGGGGCAGTAGAGTGCGAACTGATGAGCAGAGTAGCTGAACAGGTATTCTGGGATACCTCCTAATACCCTGGAGGCCAATTACAGCGCTTTTGGTGGCCACACTTGACGAACAGCGCTGCATCACCAGCGCTGCAATCGTTATACCCCGAGCAGACCAGGTGTACAGCCAGCACTGCAGCCAGGGAGTTGCAGCGCTGGATGTGCCTTGCAGGTGTGGATGGTTACTAAGTTGCAGCACTGTAAACCCACCACCAGGGCTGCAGCTCTCCAGTGTAGCCAAGCCCTTAAGTATCCTGCTGTGTGCATGTTAGGTGCTTGGAATGTAGGAGAGCCTACCTATTTTTGTGGGGGTGGGTGTTTTTTTTAAACTCACATCTGTTTTACCCAGTTTGAAAAGTGCTTGCATTACACACTACTTTTAAAACCTCACTGGTGAGAGAACATTTTTAGAAGGTCTCATTCTGCTTTTCTACCTCTATAAATAGAGAAATTCAGAACAGAGATTGATAGAGAAGATTTTGTTATTTGAATTCTTTATAAATTCCCAGTTGCCTTCATCAAAAGGCTCAAAGTGAAAATACAAAATCTGGAGAGTGTTAGATTGAGAGTACTAGATTACTTTCTTCTAAGAATAAAGCTTGAGAACACTCTCTTAGGGATTTGCAGTGAATTTAGATTCTACATTCAATTGTTAGCCAATATCAGTGCAGGCGTGAGTTTATTTTATTATCAGATGTAACTGATGCGTAAAAATGGTTTCTCCATATGCATCTAAATAGAGAGCTAATATAAAGACCAAACTCTCATTAACTTAAAACTGGAGTGCATCATCCATCTAATATTTGTAGTTGTTTCTACTCTAATATAGATGCTCCTATTCTAATACTTGTTAAGGTCTCATTTTCCAGATATATTGACAGGAGAAAATTAAAAAGGGGCTTTTGTAAAGGTTAATTACAGATAATACATTTTTGTTATGCAGGTGTAGACTCCCAAATGACTTAATTTTTCAACAAAACATTCTGAGCCAGTAAATTAAAGCTTAACTTTTATTTTCAGTGTTAACTTGCCAATCAAATTTAAAATGACTCAACTAGAAGAAGTCTTTGTTTCTTGGTGTTTGGGCTTAGATGACAGTGTTCTACTGATCTTCTATCACATACATAACATTATTCATTCCGGGTTCACACATTCACACTATGTGAGACAACATGATTTACTTTATAGGACATTGGCCTGGAATCCAGAAGACCTCAGTTCTATCCTCATCCCTATTGTTGATCTGCTGTGATGTTGGGCATGTCATTTCATCTCTCAAACTTTCTGTATCAGTATAACAGGGTTAATGACACTTTGCTAAGTGCTGTGAGATGTATGAATGAAAAAAGGCTAAACCAATTTTAATTAAACTAGTTACACTTCATAGCACTGCTCCTGGGGTAGGAAGCACATAGGTGGCTGTTGATAAATTGTATAGTTAATTGCTTTGTTCTTAATATATTTGTTCTTAATATTGGAGCTTAATGCATACTATATATCAGAGGTTCTCAAACTTTGGTCCGTGGAGCACCAGTGGTCCATGAGTTCCATTCAAGTGGTCCACGTATAGTTCCCTCTAAGGTGCATGCCTGGGCGGCTGCACACTAAAAGAATTAAGGGCCACCTACCTAATTAGTGGAGATCTGCAGGCTTGGCTCCTGGAGAGGACACACATGTAAGGTGAGGTGGTGGCCTTGTGGTGGAATAGACGGTAGGTGGGAGGGGGCAATGGGATGAGAAGAGGGGATGGGGGGAATTTGGGATGTTTAGGGCTGCGGCAGCCAGAGAAAGAGGAGACTTTCCACAGCTCCAAAGCTGTGGCTGCTGGGGAGAGATGGCCCTCCTTCCCACCCCAGCTCTGTGGCTGCTATGGCGAGGGAGAGACCCTCCTCCTTCCCAGCTCCAGCACAGGAGCTGCCGTGGCGGGGGAGAAGGGCACATCCATCACATTAGAAAGGTACGACTACTGATTTTAAAATAAGAGTTGTGTGCTTTTATTTGTAGAACAAAAAACATAAAATGTTGTTTGGTTTTTTTAATATAGTGCTTAGATAACTATTGTAAATGGAACAAACAACATTTGGAAAGATCATTAAGTGGTCTGCTGAGACTTAGCAATTTTAAAGTGGTCCGCAAAAAAAAAGTTTGAGAACCACTGATATATGTATGCTAGCCAGCATATTAGTCAACAACTTAATCCTGCATGTACTTGTTACTCCTGGGGGAATTCTGCGCCCTGTGGGGGGGAAAGTGTGCAAAATTCATACTTTCTGCAGATTTCTTGGCTCCCCTGCAGAAAAATGGGGAAGCAAAGAAATCTGTGGGGAACACACGCCCTACCACAGTAGCCCAGGCATGTCTGCTAAGAGCAGCCGGCAGCAGAAAGTAGATCACTGCGGTGGGATGGAGGAGGGAGGCTGGGCATGTGTGTATCTATGGAGAGACGTTAAGGGTCTGGGCACCTGTCTTCATGTGAATAAGTAAGATAGACTCACTCTGTCCCTCTGGTCCAGGGTTTCTCAAGCAGGGGTCGCCACTTGTTTAGGGAAAGCCCCTGGCAGGCCAGGCCGGTGTGTTTACCTGCCCCGTATGCAGATCTGGCCGATCATGGCTCCTACTGGCCATGGATCGCTGCTCTGGGCTAATGGGAGCTGTGATAGGCCTGGAGCAGCGATCCGTGGCCAGTGGAAGCCACGATCGGCCCAGAGCAGCGATCCGCGGCCAGGGGGAGACACAATCTGCTGGACCTGCGGATGGGGCAGGTAAACACACCGTCCTAGCCTGCCAGGGGCTTTCCCTACACAAGCAGCGACCCCTGTTTGAGAAACCCTGCTCTGATTGCTGTTGCTGCATCCTGGGCTTGGAGGCATAGTGCTGTGTGAAGCAAACTCTGTCTCTGAGGCAGAGCAGAAATGTAACAACTAAACAGGCAGGCTGCTATTGTTTCCATTCTTAGTCAATTAAGGCTCCTTTACCTTGCCAGAGTGGTATAAAGAAGGCTTATTGTAAATGAAAGTAATAGAATCCTCAGATAGGAAGGTCTATGTGCTTTCTTGCTTTTTTTCCTGTGCCAGAGAGGCACAATCGGGTTAGATTAGAGCTCAGGATCTATTTTACGTATCCATTTTTAAAAAAAATGCAGGACAATGATTAGCAAAACTAAATGACTTTTGTGTGTGAAGTCTGAGCAATTTAAAGTGACGTTCTACTTTATAGAACACCAAAATAAAAGTAATGTAATTTAAATGAAAATCCAGGATTATAACTAGAATGCGGGGTCTTGGTTACCAAGTATTTGTAACTTAACTTTCATGTCTTTAGGAAATGCTGAACAGTTACTGTGATTTTTTTTGTCTTATATGGTAGTTTAAATAAATTACCAAAATAAATGAAACTGGTGTGATTATATTGCATTATTTTGA
This sequence comes from Gopherus flavomarginatus, assembly GCF_025201925.1. Classification (NCBI taxonomy): domain Eukaryota; kingdom Metazoa; phylum Chordata; order Testudines; family Testudinidae; genus Gopherus; species Gopherus flavomarginatus. Next base: position 196,645,933 of record NC_066617.1, on the reverse strand, counting down.
GAAATAAAATATGCAGAATTTTGATTTTTTGGCACAAAATTTTGGATTTTTTTTGATGCAGAATTTCCCCCAAGAGTAACTTGCTCACAAGAGTAGAGCTTTGTAGTATGAGTAGAAATCAATGAAACTGTTCAAGTGAGCAAGGATCGTGGCCCTTAGAGTAAGAGCCAGATATTCAAAGGCACCTTAAGATGCAGATAAGTGCCTAATGGAGATTTTCAAAAGCATTCTTGAAGTCAATAGGGGTTAGGCTTTTGAAAATCCCCACTAAGGCACATATCTGAATCTTTAGGAGCCTAAATACCTCTGAAAATCTGGCCTTAAGCTCCTTGAGGGAGGGACATTAATCTAGACAGCTCCAAGCACTTTCTTAGCTCTTAAGCAAACGTGTCTATAAAGTTTCTGCACTGTGGTGACAACAGTCCTTATTAAGTGACTTTCTTGAGGTCACCCATAGCTGAGAATAGAACCCAGCCTCCTGTCCTAACCACTAGACATCTCAATGATCATGAATGGAAACTGACTTCATAATGATTAGTCTTAAAACTGGAATGTTAAACTCGTATAGCTGTATAACATTGTCTGTGGATGGTAGTGATGACAGTCCTTAATAACTATCTTTATTTCATGGTAACTATGCCAATAATTGCCAACATCACACTCTTTATTTAATATTAGAAAGCTAATAGTGGATAACGTTCATACAAATAATTGATGGTTCACTTTTGGTGATACTTATTTATTTATTTATTTATTTTTAAAGGATAAATTCTTCCTTACATATGAGATCAGTATTGATCCATGCACCAAAAATACCAACAGCTAGAAACAAATTTTATATATTCATGGAAAAACATTCTACCCATGTACTGTTTTTGCAGCACTTTGTGTCTCATCTCTGACATTCCTAATTTATATAGTGTCATGCCCTCAATTTTCTATCTCTAAACATTCTTCTTTATTGGGGAATTAGCAATGAATTTAGACTAAGGAAGGCATGATGGTTAGAAATGAAATTGAATTTATTAAAAGCTTAATTAGATTTAAATGACACAACACTTTCTCTAGAATTCTCAGCATTTTAACCATGACTGCCAAGTATGTATGACAGATTCATATAATGTCAGAAAATGGGAGTATTGTTGCATGTTTTGCTACAGTATGTGTGGCTGTTCTTTATTTCTGTGAAGAGCCCAGCAAGAATTGATCCTTTAATATAATACAGAAGTTTTCCTTAATGAAAGGGGGAAAATGATTGTTCAAAAATATTATTTTAAAATTCCTTCATAAGCCCTCTGGGACGAATTGGCATAAAAACTGACCTCACAAGTCTTTAAAAAGCTTGCCATTAAGCCTAATATAATACACTATAGGTCAATTTTTAAACAAACATCTCACAATTCACACTTGAATGAAAGCTAAAGGTAGTTCTCAGGTCAAAACTAAACAGAAGGTACAATGGGATAGCCTAATTTTGGCAATTAATTGATCTTTGATTATTAGTAGGTAAATATGCCCAGTGGTCTGTGATGGGATGTTAGATAGGGGGGAGGAATCTGAGTTACTACAGAGGATTTTTTCCTGGGTGCTGGCTGGTGAGTCTTGCCCACATGCTCAGGGTTTAACTGATTGCCATATTTGGGGTTGGGAAGGAATTTTCCTCCAGGGCAGATTGGCAGAGGCCCTGGAGGTTTTTCGCCTTCCTCTTCAGCATGGGGCACGGGTCACTTACTGGAAGATTCTCTGCACCTTGAGATCTTTAAACCACGATTTGAGGACTTCAATAACTCAGACAAAGGTTAGGGGTTTGCTACAGGAGTGGGTGGGTGAGATTCTGTGGCCTACGCTGTGCAGGAGGTCAGACTAGATGATCATAATGGTCTCTTCTGACCTTAAAGTGTATGAGTTTCAGTAGTGTGAGACTGCCATTTTCTCAGCAATAGGTGGGAGAAAGCTAGAAGAAAGTACAATGGATACATATCTTGAAAAGACAAAGATACTGCCAGTTGCAGAATGTCTATTTCAGGGCTGTAGTTGCTTGGCTTTACCAAATATTAAGGCCAGCCCCTGAAGGTTTTGCTAAGGGAGGTTTGGGGAAATGCTGTAAAAGGACAACCTGCACAGAGGTGAGTTAGTAGGGGTCTAAAAGTTGATGAAGTAGTTGGTGCTCCATCCTGCGAGAGGGGTGGGAGGTGGGGAAACCCCTGCTTTGGTGTTCTTGATTACTTCAGTAGCATACAAATACTTCTCAAATGAAGCCAGCAGTAAGTGGATAATTAAGTTGTTCACTTGCAATCTGTGCTTAAAAACATGGTTATGATGAGAGGCTGAATTGTGTAGTACCTTTGTGGGTAAACAGTGAGGTGGTAAAGTTTGCAGATGATACTAAACTGCTCAAGATAGTTAAGACCAAAGCAGACTGTGAAGAACTTCAAAAAGATCTCATAAAACTAAGTGATTGGGTAACAAAATGGCAAATTAAATTTAATGTGGATAAATGTAACGTAATACACTTTGGAAAAAATAACCCCAACTATACATAGAATATGATGGGGGCTAATTTAGCTACAATGAGTCAGGAAAAAGATCTTGGAGTCATCGTGGATAATTCTCTGAAGACGTCCACGCAGTGTGCAGAGGCGGTCAAAAAAGCAAACAGGATGTTAGGAATAATTAAAAAGGGGATGGAGAATAAGACTGAGAATATATTATTGTCCTTTTATAAATCGATGGTACGCCCACATCTCGAATACTGCATACAGATGTGGTCGCCTCATCTCAAAAAATATATACTGGCACTAGAAAAGTTTCAGAAAAAGGCAACTAAAATGATTAGGGGTTTGGAGAGGGTCCCATATGAGGAAAGATTAAAGAGGCTAGGACTCTTCAGCTTGGAAAAGAGGAGGCTGAGGGGGGATATGATAGAGGTAAATAAAATCATGAGTGATGTTGAGAAAGTGGATAAGGAAAAGTTATTTACCTATTCCCATAATACAAGAATTAGGGGTCACCAAATGAAATTAATAGGCAGCAGGTTTAAAACAAATAAAAGGAAGTTCTTCTTCACGCAGCGCACAGTCAACTTGTGGAACTCCTTGCCTGAGGAGATTGTGAAAGTTAGGACTATAACAGAGTTTAAAAGAGAACTGGATAAATTCATGGTGGCTAAGTCCATAAATGGCTATTAGCCAGGATGGGTAAGGAATGGTGTCCCTAGCCTCTGTTTGTCAGAGGATGGAGGTGGATGACAAGAGAAAGATCACTTGATCATTGCCTGTTAGGTTCACTCCCTCTGGGGCACCTGGCATTGGCCATTGTCAGTAGACAGGATACTGGGCTAGATGGACCTTTGGTCTGACCCGATACAGCCGTTCTTATGTTCTAACAAATCAAAACTGCGAAGAAGCTGGAATACTGGTTTCAACTGTGACTAAAACAGGATTTGAATAAGTCGGGGGCAGTCAGTAAGCAGACTGCGGGCCAAATCCATCCAGACCACCAGATGCTTTTGAATGGACCTGGATCTTTTTATTTACTTATTATTTTCTCTGGAATCTATACCTTGACTATACCTTCACCAAGAAATTTGGACCTTGACAAAAAATAGACTGTCCCTGGAATAAGGGTTTCCAGAGCTGAAAACAGTATTTCAATCCACTGCAGCAGCTCAGAATAATTGTCAAACTGTCAACTACAGTAAAAGTGAAAACACAGAGAAATATAGCAGCACATTTACATGCTTCATTAAAACATAAAAACTTTCTCACTCTCTCATGGAAAAATGCTCCTTCTTTTTCAAATGAGGTTTTAAAAACCCCACTTAATACTGGATCCAAAGTTAAGCGGCTGGCATCTGGACAAATACCTGGAGTCCTGCAAACACTTCTTTGTTCAGAAGTGTCTGAAGTTTAATTGTTTTGGCACACTAAGACCTCATTTAAAGAGGAACATATTTTAGATGTGTGTGTGTGTGTGTGTATCAGCTCAGTGAATTCTTATTGACTTTTCAGTAGTTTAGATTTCAAATGTAGTATTTAATTTTCCAGACTGTCTATAAAGTTAGTGTTTCCTAACAGTCTATCTCTGCATTATTTATTGTTTCATTTGATCTTACAGTTCTTAGATCTGTACAAACTCTCATTTTGTGATTTTGTTTTTTAATTTATGTATAATTCTTGTCTCTGCTTTAAGGATTGGGGTTGAAGTTCAGACCCTATTCAAGTCAATGGCTAAACTGCTTTGACATTAGGTCAGGCTTTCACCCCCAGATTTCTTGAGGTTATTTACTACCTGTAGTTGTACATCTCTTCTAATAGAAAGTAGTATACAAGATATTTATTTTTAAGATTGGAGTCTCTTAATATGGGGGGTTGGTAGGGACACCCCCAAGTCAAATCGTGTAGTTTGTTAGTTATTCATACCACTAAATATCTGCACTGAATATGAATTAAAGCTTGTAGAATCTCACAGAAATGGTAGTTGTGGACATTTGATTTCCAACAGCCATTTATTTCAACCATGTTCATTCACCTTATTAATTACATGTGAATGCTTACGCGTACCCTTTTTTCTCTGCACATATATTTGGAATATGGCTTCTGTTTCCATGAATACCTATATTGACATGTGAATAAAGGTAATCAAGCCTGAATAAAGGTATCCGTTAGCACTTTCCCTGTTAAATTTCTGCTCTTATTCAGGGAGCAGAAATTATTCCTGTGTGACTTAGGTGATCAGTCTCAAACAGCAAATAATAACAGCAATTACATGAAACAGTCTGGAAGCACCTCATGCGTTGTGCGTTTAAACTATTTTTGGCACATACTAACAAACAAGGGACAAAGTTTTGGGATAATTTATAACAATTCTTTGATCACTTTTTCTATTTTCTCTCTTGACCATATTTGATTTTTCAGAAGAATCTAAGTGATTTTAGAAGTGCAACTCCCACTTGATGAAACCATTTAAAAAGGTGGGCAAGCATTATCGTCTCTTTTTTTTTTTTACAGATAAATACACCTAGGGGCATCGTGCACCCAAATTCTGCAAATTTTATTTATCAAAATAATGCAATATAATCACACACGTTTCATTGTTTTGGTAAGTTATTTAAACTACAATACTGAAAAAAGTCACAATAACTATTCAGCATTTCCTAAACACATGAAAGTTAAATTACAAATACTTGGTAACTAATACCCTGCATTTCAGTTATAATCCTGGATTTTCATTTAAGTTACATTACAGAACACCAAAGAGTGCGCCAAAAAAAAAAAAGTAGAATGTCATTTTAAATTGCTCAGATTTTTACGCATGAAATCCATACAGTTTTGCTAATCATTGTCCTGGACCTGGCTGGTACTTTGGGAAGTGCTTGGTTCTTTTAACTGCTTGATAAATGATGTATTTGTCCTCAGACTTTTTTTTTAATAGGTAAGTAAAAAATCTAACCTCATTGTGCCACTTTGGCACAGGAAAAAAGTGAGACAGTGCATAGATCTTCCTAGCTGATACCTTTACTGTCATTTATAAGGCTTTACATCACTCTGGCATTGTAGGAGCCTTAAAACTTTTACAGGTTTTATGTTCCTGCGGGAATTGACTGAGAATGGGAACAGTTAACTAACAATAGGATCATTAACAATCCCACTTAGGGATGGCCCTGCCAGGGAGGATGGAACTTCCTGGTTAATCACCATGAAGATTTGGTTAGTCACATGGCAGAGGGGTCATGTACCTTATTTAAAGGCTGCATGTGGTCCATGCTTGCTCTTGCTATCTCACTGGCTGAACATCTCCAGGCAGCAGAAGGACTAAAGGAGGCAGATTCCAGGAGGGCCCTATCTGTCTGATGCACAGACTGGGTCAAAGGACTAGGGGGTAGTATTTTGACTAGCAATCAGGATTCAAGAAAGCAATTTGTTCAGAACTCACTGATTCCTAGAACTACAATTTTTGCAAACTTAGCCATTGATGTTTTTCTCTTGAGGCCAAATTCAAGCCATGTCTGGGAAAGTATAATAAAGAATAGATGTTCAGCAGTGGAAATTGCTTTAGAATATCAAAGATGCAGGAGGGAATATTTGCTTTGAAAGGCAAAACAATAACAAAGCGTGTATATAATCCGTCACATACTTGTAATCTGTCATCATAGTGTTGATGAAATATATAAAGTAAAGGTATTTGATTTTGTTTTGTGAGGCATGTTAGTCTCATTTTATAATGGATCATCTATGTAATAAAAAGGCAAACTTATATTTGGAGTTTTACTGCATATAAAATCAGCATAATATATTATTTAATAAAATGATTGGCACAGGTGGATATTCAGTACTTTAAACCTGTTCAGTGGTCACAATAGCTACGATTTTCAGAAATATAGTAGTCATTTTTCCTTAGGTCTATCCAGAAAGCATGTTTGTGTAGCTTTTGTTAAACTGTTTTATAGACTCATAGACTCTAGGACTGGAAGGGACCTCGAGAGGTGATCGAGTCCAGTCCCCTGCCCTCATGTCAGGACCAAATACTGTCTAGACCATCCCTAATAGACATTTATCTAACCTACTCTTAAATATCTCCAGAGATGGAGATTCCACAACTTCCCTAGGCAATCTATTCCAGTGTTTAACTACCCTGACAGTTAGGAACTTTTTCCTAATGTCCAACCTAAATCTCCCTTGCTGCAGTTTAAGCCCATTGCTTCTTGTTCTATCACTGGAGGCTAAGGTGAACAAGTTTTCTCCCTCCTCCTGATGACACCCTTTTAGATACCTGAAAACTGCTATCATGTCCCCTCTCAGTCTTCTCTTTTCCAAACTAAACAAACCCAATTCCTTCAGCCTTCCTTTATAGGTCATGTTCTCAAGACCTTTAATCATTCTTGTTGCTCTTCTCTGGACCCTCTCCAATTTTTCCACATCTTTCTTGAAATGCGGTGCCCAGAACTGGACACAATACTCCAGTTGAGGCCTAACCAGCGCAGAGTAAAGCGGAAGAATGACTTCTCGTGTCTTGTTTACAACACACCTGTTAATGCATCCCAGGATCACGTTTGCTTTTTTTGCAACAGTATCACACTGTTGACTCATATTAAGCTTGTGGTCTACTATGACCCCTAGATTTCTTTCTGCCATACTCCTTCCTAGACAGTCTCTTCCCATTCTGTATGTGTGAAACTGATTGTTCCTTCCTAGGTGGAGCACTTTGCATTTATCTTTATTGAACTTCATCCTGTTTACCTCAGACCATTTCTCCAATTTGTCCAGATCATTTTGAATTTTGACCCTGTCCTCCAAAGCAGTTGCAATCCCTCCCAGTTTGGTATCGTCCGCAAACTTAATAAGCGTACTTTCTATGCCAACATCTAAATCGTTGATGAAGATATTGAACAGAACCGGTCCCAAAACAGACCCCTGCGGAACCCCACTTGTTATACCTTTCCAGCAGGATTGGGAGCCATTAACAACTACTCTCTGAGTACGGTTATCCAGCCAGTTATGCACCCACCTTATAGTAGCCCCATCTAAATTGTACTTTCCTAGTTTATCTATAAGAATATCATGCGGGACCGTATCAAATGCCTTACTAAAGTCTAGGTATATCACATCCACCGCTTCTCCCTTATCCACAAGGCTCGTTATCCTATCAAAGAACGCTATCAGATTAGTTTGACACGATTTGTTCTTTACAAATCCATGCTGGCTATTCCCTATCACCTTACCACCTTCCAAGTGTTTGCAGATGATTTCTTTGATTACCTGCTCCATTATCTTCCCTGGCACAGAAGTTAAACTAACTGGTCTGTAGTTTCCTGGGTTGTTTTTATTTCCCTTTTTATAGATGGGCACTATATTTACCCCCTTCCAGTCTTCTGGAATCTCCCCCGTCTCCCATGATTTCCCAAAGATAATAGCTAGCGGCTCAGATACCTCTTCTATTAACTCCTTGAGTATTCTAGGATGCATTTCATCAGGCCCTGGTGACTTGCAGGCATCTAACTTTTCTAAGTGATTTTTTACTTGCTCTTTTCTTATTTTCTCTTCTAAACCTACCCTCTTCCCGTAAGCATTCACTATACTAGACATTCCTTCAGACTTCTCAGTGAAGACTGAAACAAAGAAGTCATTAAGCATCTCTGCCATTTCCAAGTCTCCCGTTACTGTTTCCCCCTCCTCACTGAGCAGTGGGCCTACCCTGTCCTTAGTCTTCCTCTTGCTTCTAATGTATTGATAAAAAGTCTTCTTGTTTCCCTTTATTCCCATAGCTAGTTTGAGTTCATTTTGTGCCTTTGCTTTTCTAATCTTGCCTCTGCATTCCTGTGTTATTTGCCTATATTCATCCTTCGTGATCTGACCTAGTTTCCATTTTTTATATGACGCCTTTTTATTTTGTAGGTCACGCAAGATCTCAAGGGTAAGCCAAGGTGGCTTACCCTTGAGATCTTTTGTGTTCTTGGAATTGAAAATTAATATCCCATGTGGAAAAAAACCCAACATCTCCAATAGTTAGGATCTAGATGGAATTCCTGATTTTAATTAATGCGTATTGTAGTGACTTTGGACCTGATCCTGCAAAGACTTTAAGCACACGTGCTTTTAACTTCCCAAATTCAATGGGACTACTCAGATTAAGACTGGAAAGTAAGGGTGAACATTGTTCAATTGATTTTAGTTGAAGTCAGTAATTGGCAATGTCATCACTTGTTTGAGTGGTCTACAAAAGTAAGCTCTGAAAGGATTCTTTACTAACATCTGCCTGATCACATTGGAGCCAACCAACATGGGTCTAAGCAACCCTGAGTTTAGCCTGTTTGATCAAATGTTTTGTTCCTGTTTGAGTGTGATGATTGCTTGCTGTTAGGCATGTTACAGGAAATTATGGTTAAATTACTGTTTGGTGGTGTCCCATATTAATAACACACAGGTAATGGGTGCGGGGGGGGGAGTAAGATGGGATTAAGAAAGCAAGGGGAGTGAGATGGGAAGCTGGGGTTGGTGGTGACAGGAGGTTGTGACTGGCTGGACAGGGAGATGGAGTAAGAGTTAGGACTGGAAGCTGAGGATGGAGGTGAGGCAGCAGGTGAGAGACAGACAGATGAGAAGCTGAGAGAGAAAGTGGGACTAGCTGGGCAGGGAGATTGGAACAGGGGAAGGATGTAGAGTGGGATTGGGAGGCTGTGCCTCGGACAGGAAACCTGGAGGGGGAGACTAAGAGTGGGATGAGAAACCTGAGGAGTGAATAGTGAGACTGAATAGACTAAGGCGAATGAGACTGTAATGAGCAACCAGAGCTGGGTAAGAGATAGGACTGAGCCAGGGATCAGTTGGAGGGGATGGGGGCAAAAGAGGTCAAACTTTGGGTGAAAAGGCAAATAGTCTCTGGCTACTAAAGACTCTCCAGTCTAGAACCTTGAATGGAATCCAAGATTCCTGAGTCTCACCATTCCTCTGCTGTTAGCATGTGTGAAATTCATTGGAAAAGTTTCATTTCCTTGTGGAGCTGGCCCACAACTATCAGTTACTTGATTAGCTCAAGTGGCAGAGATCTGTGTGATGGATTTGCACATTCTTACCCTGCTGATGACTTACGTGGGTGTCAATATGATGTCACATGAATTTTGTTTTTTTGTTTCTAATTTGACTTTTCTTAAAAAAAACCCTAAAATTACATACAAAAAAAACATAACTATACACTGTCTGACATGTTCAAGAAATGAAATAGGAGTCCTTTAGACAAGAGCCTCTTTCACTATACCCCCCTAATTAATCTCCACAACAAGTTCAGCATGTGCACTGCATGTAACTGGGGTCCTGTAGAAACAATAGTATGCAGTAATGTAATTAAACTCTGTGATGATACGTAGTGTCTCGAATCAATGGTGCACTTCATGGCAAAGGCTGGGATACTCAGTGCTGCTTTAGATCTGGTTGTTCCACCGTTGACCAGCTCTTTATCTCAAAATAGCTTTCTGAGAAGATTGCTGAATTTAATAAGCAATGCACAGCACTTCGTAGAGACTTCCCTCAGGCCTTTGATTCAGAGCATCAAGCAAACTTGTGGGATCTGAGGCAATATGGCATCACTGGGAAGATAGTGATATTGAGAAAAGCGTTCTCTAATAGTACAGAAAGGTGTGTTTGAGTCAGTGGCAGATACAGGGCATGATTTCCTATTTCTACGTGAGTTTGGCAAGGCTGTTACCATTGCTGAACAATATTGACATTGATTTAGCTCAGGGGTAGGCAACCTGTGGCACGGGTACTAAAGGTGGCAGGCGAGCCGATTTTCAGTGGCTCTCACAGTGCCTGGGTCCTGGCCACTGGTCCGGGAAGCTCTGCATTTTATTTAATTTTAAATGAAGCTTCTTAAACATTTTAAAAACCTTATTTACTTTACATACAACAATAATTTAGTTAATATATATTAGACTTATACAAAGAGACCTAAGAACGTTAAAATGTATTACTGGCATGCAAAACCATAAATTAGAATGAATGAATGAATGAAGACGTGGCACACCACTTCGGAAAGGTTGCCGACCTCTAGATTAGCTGATGGATAAGCTTGAAGAGGCAACTGTTGGGGGGGAGGGGTGCTGAGCTGAACACCATTCTGCTTTGAGAGCTCTAATTTGCTGATGACATTGCCTTGTTAGTTCAGTTTGGTGAATCACTGCAGCTGATGGCCAGTCTGGCTGGGCAAGAAGCAGACTGCATCAGTCTGGTCATAAAACTGCATAAAACCAAGTCTCTGGCCATTACCATCAGGCAGCCTCCAGTTCCAGATTGCAACAGCTCAGTATTAACCTGTTTGGACAAGACATCAAGCAGGTGCAACTGTCAAATATTTGGGCAGCATCATAGGCAGTGCTGGAGGATGTGCAAAAGATGTAGATGCCCATATAGCAGCAGCTGCTGCAATGTTTTGAACCTTTAGTGGTCTCTATGGGGTTGTTGTCATATCAGCCTTGCTATGAAACTGAATCTATAACATCATAATTATACCAATTGTATTGATTTGAGGAAGCCTGAAGAAAGTTGGATTGACATTTTCAATTCTTGTCTGTCAACTGCTCCACATTAAGTGGCAGGACAAGAACAGAAATGGGGATATTTGAAGCTAAACCTATCAACCACCTCAATCAGCACTGGTTCAATTTTGGTGACTGTGACATTCCCGGGGGCGCCATCTAGACTGCTGAATAGCCGTGCATCCTAGTTCTCCAATCTGGGATGCCTTTTACACAGCTTTACTGGTGAACAGCCACACCTGGCCTGTTAACACACAGACTACAGCATGTAACTTGTGCCTAGCTTCACAATATGGAGTGCTGTTAGTTAGCCATTCATGAATTATACTGCAGAACACCAAAAGATACTCTAGTCCCAGACTTTCCCCAGAAATGTGCATCTTGTATCACCAAGCATCTTGCTGAACAATGCAAGCTTATATAAAATCCATGAATTTCATCAGTGGAAAATGATATGCACCATTTTGACATCCTAAATGGTGTTTCCCCACACACTTTATTCCAAACACATTGGTTAGATAAAACAGTGAAACAAGTTTATTAACTACAGAAAAAAGAGTAATGAGGCATAAAGGTCAGGGTTGGTTACAAAAAAAAAAAAAGATGCTCAGGGTTGGAAGATACCTCAGAAGGTTATCTAGTCCAACCCCCTGCTCAAAGCAGGACCAGCCCCAACAAACTAATTTAAACTAAAATGGATTCAAAGCAAATATCTTTTCCATCCACCACATTGAAGTCCTCTGGCTGAGTTTTTTTTCAGACAGAATCACATTCCCCCCCGCACCCAATTCAGTTCTTTAAGCCCACGTCCAGACTACAGCCTAAAATCGATGTGCTTAAAATCGATTTTATAAAGCAGGTTTTATAAAATCGATTTTGTGCATCCACACTAGAGGTACTTACATCGATGTTGAGCGTCCATTTTCCCTGGCGTCCATCTTTTGCTTGAGCGTTGCACTCTGGGTACCTATCCCACAGTTCCTGCACGGGTCCCTGCCCTTTGGAATTATGGGTTACTAGCCCAGTGCATGTTGGGATCAAAGTCCCCGTCCTGGGTGGTTCTGGGTACAGCTTCACCCCCCCCCTTCCTGTAAACGGCACACAGTCAGTTCGCGCTGGGTGGTTCGGGGAACGCGAGAGCAAACCGCGGCGAAGCTGGTCTCCTTCCCCGGTTTGCTCTCGCGTTCCCCGAACAATCAGGTCTCCTTCCCTGCGGTTTGCTGGGTGGTTCGGGGAACGCGAGAGCAAACCGCGGCGAAGCTGGTCTCCTTCCCCGGTTTGCTCTCCCGTTCTCTGAACCCCCGAGCAAGCAGGTCTCCTTCCCTGCGGTTTGCTGGGTGGTTCAGGGAACGCAAGAGCAAACCGCGGCGAAGCTGGTCTCCTTCCCCGGTTTGCTCTCGCGTTCCCCGAACAAGCAGGTCTCCTTCCCTGCGGTTTGCTGGGTGGTTCGGGGAACGCGAGAGCAAACCACGCTGTGCAAGCAGGAAATGGAATTTCAAAGTTCCCGGGGCTTTTCCTGTTTACCTGGCCAGCAGAAGAGTACCTTTACCTGTGTAGAGCGGCCACTAGAGCACTGTGGGATACGTCCCGGAGGCCATTAACTTCGATGTCCGTCCACACTATCATAAAATCGATTTTAAGAAATCGATTTTGGGGTTACTCCTCTCGTTTAGATGGAGTTCCAAAATCGATTTTAGGGACCCTTAAAATCGATTTTATGCACTCTGTAGTGTGGACGGTTACAGCTTTAAATCGATTTAGAGCTCTTAAAATCAATTTAAAGCTCTAGTCTGGACCTGCCCCTAAGAGTCGTTGATGTCATGAGCAGAGATGAAGGAGCAGAGTGAGGTCAAGCAATTTTTCTCCCCTCTTTATAATTCAATTCCTTGTGCTAGAAACATCCTTGCTGAGTCATGTGATAAACAGTCTCTTGTGAATGTGAGGTTTGAACTGTCCTTGTGTTGAAATGCAAATTTCTTGTTCATGCCTTTCCACTGCAGAGAATGGCTGCTTAAGTAGGTGATGGTCATTATTACTTGGTTGGGGTGCCAGTGTGTCTGTTTCTGAAAACTGGTTAGGGCCTGCTTTTCTAACTGGAAATACATTACATCAGTGTTATACAGTAAAATCTTATAACTGTACATACAATGTTGATTCACACATGTTACCAGGACAATAATGTTCAGCAGACTGAATATTCAAATGATACCTCACAAGGCATATTTTGTACAAAATTTGTCAGAATTCTGTAAAAATGGTGAACATAATGGTATAGACTGTCATTGTAACTAAGTTGGTATGAATGTATTTAGAATGGAAGACTAATGAATTCCAAAGTGTGAGTACACTAAGGAATGCCACTACATGGCTGGCAATCACATGGATGCTAAAAACTTAGGTGTGCTAAGATTACTAGTGATGGACATAAACTAAATTTACAGCTAGATCACCTTTTGGACCTTGCCAGAGATCGATCTCTGGCTGCTCAGTTAGCAAGGAGTCCATGTACCTTGGGGAGTGGTGGGTGGAGACTGATGATATAGGAAGGAGGCCAAATTGAGGACGCACAGACAACTTTAATTCTAGCATTTCCTGACTTTTGAGTAGGATGACCAGATAGCAACTGTGGAAAAAATGGGACGGGGGTGAGGGGGCAATAAGTGCCTATATAAGAAAAAGACCCCAAAAATGGGACTGTCCCTTTAAAAACATCCTATTTTGAATGCTTGAATGCCTCTTGAATGTTTTTTAAACATGTTTTTTGTGTGCAATAGATATCTATACACACACACACATCCAGCAAAAGGCAAAAATATCTTAAAAGTATTTTTTGGTAAAATAGTACTCTAGATCCTCTAACAGATACCAAACCAATATACATTTTAGAAACCTGCAAGACCCTCTTAGAAGAAAATATCTGACTATTTCAATGTTTTGTTATTTTAAGTTCATTTAACAAATACCTATCATATACTGCTGCATTGCTACAGCATATTTGCTGTAATGAGGCATTTAGCTTTCTAAATGTTAATGATCTTCATCACTGTCAAAGATGTTTGAATGTGAAAGGTGCTGTTAAATACAGAAATTCAGAATGAGTTACTTTATGAGGATACTTATGCTTTGAAGCAAAAGCGAGACTGTTTTCAGCTAATATTTTCTTTTGATGCAAAGAGCTTCAAACCACTGTAACTTGATTGTTCCAACTGGACCACTACACACTGTACAGATTGTTCATAATTTCAAAAAAGTGTTTCTGCTTCTGTATATAAACAGGGTTAAATCTTCCTGACTGTCTCCCTCTTTCAGTAGAGACATACAGAATGTGCCTCTCAACATTTCTCTGATGTTTTTTGTCCTTTTTGAAGTGGTCTGATCCATAACTAAGTTGAGTGATACAGAATTACTTTCCTGTTATTTGTATGGCAGTTTGGAAAATGGGGGTCCAACTCTCACGGACTTCCCTTCAAAATATATTTGTCGAGCCTCATTCCCTTCTAATTCACATGACTCAGGAACACATGTTCCTGCATTAATTATCATTTGTACCTTAATAGGGTCCTGAATCTGGGCCCCTTTGCACTAGGCACTGTAAAAAGTCAAGGAAAAACACCAAGCTTTTATTAGATTAAAAAGGAATTTTTATTCCAGTATAAATCCCTCTTTGCTCACCCTATATGTTCACACTCAGCCCAGTCATGTCTCTTAACTGCTTTGTTTCCTTCTCCCACACTGGATTTCATACTTCTTTAGATGCTGCATTTGATGCATGAAACAGCTGCTTTTTTATGGAGCAACCTTCTTCTCTTCCTTCGAATCCCCCTCCCTCTTGTTGTTGCTGCTGCTACTCCTCCTCCTTTCTTTTATAATTCACCACTGATGCACTCTGTTGTTTTCTGCTGTAAATTTTCTCTAAATAGCCCCAATATTATGTTTGTCCAAATTAGATGATAAACTGCTCTTATAGACTTATAGACTTTAGGGTCAGAAGGGACCAACATGATCATCGAGTCTGACCTCCTGCACAAAGCAGGCCACAGAACCATACCCATCCACTTCTATAACAAACCCCTTACCTATGTCCGAGTTATTGAAGTCTTCAAATTGTAGTTTGAAGACCTCAAGCTGCAGAGAATCCACCAGCAAGTGACCCATGCCCCATGCTGCAGAGGAAGGCAAAAAACCTCCAGGGCCTCTGCCAATCTGCCCCGGAGGAAAATTCCTTCCCAACCCCAAATATGGCGAACAGCTAAACCCTGAGCATGTGGGCAAGACTCACCAGCCAGCACCCAGGAAAGAATTTTCTGTAGTAACTCAGATCCCATCCCATCCAACATCCCATCACAGACCACTGGGATACTTATCTGCTGATAATCAAAGATCAATTGCCAGAATTAAGCTATCCCATCATACCATCCCTTCCATAAACTTATCAAGCTTAGTCTTAAAGCCAGATATGTCTTTTGCCCCCACTACTCCCCTTGGAAGGCTGTTCCAGAACTTCACTCCTCTAATGGTTAGAAACCTTCATCTAATTGCAAGTCTAAACTTCCTAGTGTCCAGTTTATATCCATTTGTTCTTGTGTCCACATTGGTACTAAGCTTAAATAATTCCTCTCCCTCCCTAATATTAATCTCTCTGATATATTTATAAAGTGCAAGCATATCCCCCCTCAGCCTTCTTTTGGCTAGGCTAAACAAGCCAAGCTCTTTGAGTCTCTTTTCATAAGGCGGGTTTTCCATTCCTCGGATCATCCTAGTAGCCCGTCTCTGAACCTGTTCCAGTTTGAATTCATCCTTCTTAAACATGGGAGACCAGAACTGCACACAGTATTCTAGATGTGGTCTCACCAGTTCCTTATATAACGGTACTAACACCTCCTTATCTTTGCTGGAAATACCTCACCTGATGGATCCTAAAACTGCATTAGCTTTTTTAACAGCCATATCACATTGGCGGCTCATAGTCATCCTGTGATCAAACAATACTCCAAGGTCCTTCTCCTCCTCTGTTGCTTCCAACTGATGTGTCTCCATGTATATCTAAAATTCTTATTATTAATCCCTAAGTGCATGACCTTGTACTTTTCACTATTAAATTTCATCCTATTACTATTACTCCAGTTTACAAGATTATCCAGATCTTCCTGTATGATATCCCAGTCCTTCTCTGTGTTAGCAATACCCCCCAGCTTTGTGTCATCAGCAAACTTTATTAGCACATTCCTGCTTTTTGTGCCAAGGTCAGTAATAAAAAGGTTAAACAAGATTGGTCCCAAAACTGATCCTTGAGGAACTCCACTAGTAACCTCCTTCCAGCCTGACAATTCACCTTTCAGTATGACCTGTTGTAGTCTCCCCTTTAACCAGTTCCTTATCCATCTTTCAATTTTCATATTGATCCCCATCTTTTCCAATTTAACTAATAATTCGCCATGTGGAACCGTGTCAAATGCCTTACTGAAATCGAGGTAAATTAGATCTACTGCATTTCCTTTGTCTAAATAATCTGTCACCTTCTCAAAGAAGGAGATCAGGTTGGTTTGGCACGATCTACCTTGCAGGACCTTGTCTTCATACTTATTTATAAAGCCCTGTTATACAACCATAATGCTGACTTGTTGGTATTTGAGTGACCAACAACTAAGGTCTCATCATCTTCTCCCTTCCTCTCACTCCCACACCCCCCTTTTCCTAATAGAGAAAGTTGCATGTTACTTTCAGAGCTGACAGGGCTTGGTTTGAGGGTCAAGTGTTTTGAGATCAAACAAAAAACTATTTAGTTTGGCGAGTCCATCTTGTAAATTATAATAGCCTGCTGCGCCTTTTCACAAATAAAAGCCCCAATGTTAGTGATGGGTTTTAACCAAAACCTCTCATCCAAGCACCCTATGATCTTTGAGGAAGTTCAGATCCCAAATGGCTCTTATTTCTCTAATATCACACAACCTAAATACTGGATCTGAACAAATCTAAACTATTTTTAAGTTCAGTTCTGGATCCCAAATTAATGACATTTGGGCCCCTATTTGCCCTTGAAATCAAGGAGAATTAAGTGCCTAAATACTTTTGAGGATGTGGCCTTAATCGAGGGGTGAGAAAACTGCGGCCTATGGGCCACATTTGGCCCATGGGACTGTCTTGCCTGGCCCCTGAGCTCCTGGCCCAGGAGGCTAGCCCTGGCCCCTCCCCTGCTGTCCTCCCTCCCCCACAGCCTCAGCTCGCTCACTCCGCCGCTGGCGCAATGCTCTGGGCAACGGGGCTGTGAGCTCCTGGGGCAGCACAGCTGCAGAGCCGGCCTGACCCAGTGCTCTGTGCTGGTGGTGGTGGCGGCCACAGCAGTGTGGCCCGGCTCCAGCTGGGCAGCAGAGCTGTAGTGTCACCTGCCACCAGTGCTCCAGGCAGCACGGTAATGGGGCAGGGAGCAGTGGGGGTTGGACAGAGGGCAGGGGAGTTAGGGGTGGTGGTCAGGGGGCAGGGGTGTGGATGGTGATCAGGAGGAAAATGGGGTTGAATGGGGGCAGGGGTTCCGGGGAGGCAGTCAGGAAGGAGGGGCGGGTTGGATGGGGCAGCAGGGGGCAGTCAAGGGCAGGAGTTGCAGAGGCAGTCAGGGGACAGGGAAAAGGGGTTATTGGATGGGACAGGGGTCCCAGAGGTGCCATCAGGGAACATGGGGGGTTGGATGGGACAGGAGTCCTGGGAGGACTAATAGGAGGTAGGGGCTGGGCCACAACCCCCTCCCCTAACCAACCCTCCATAGAATTTATGAAACCCGATGCGGCCCTCAGGCCAAAAATTTTGCCTAACCCTGCCTTAATCTTATTTTTACTTTCACTAATGATGGCCCTGATAAGGCAAACACTTAATGCATGTACTTAACTTTTGGTATGTGAATGGTTCTGTTGAAGTCAATGGGACTACTTGTGTACTTAAAATTATTTAAATGAATACATGGTTGCAGGATAAGGGACTAACAGTTCAGTCTGGAAAATTCTTACTCTTGTAAGTAGATTTTACAAACACCAGTGGGTTTGTTCAATGAGACTACTTGTTTGAGTTAGGAGTTCTCAAGTGAGTAGTCCAATATTTACTTAATGAAGGGGTTTGCAGACAGGGTTGCTTATTCCCTAAATGAGCCCAAGTTCATGAAAATCTTTTGAAATAACTCCAGTGTATCACAACATTTTTTTTTTAACTGTTCTGTTATTTCCATATGGCTGATTGTGGCCTATACCATTTACCACTGTTTTTTTTCTCTCAATATTCCCTGAAACAACTGCTTATTATTTTACTAGCATGTATTATTACAAAAATGACAAGATAAAGGTGATTCTGAAGCTGTTATTTCATGGTCAACCATAAGATTTTTCTTTTTGGGTAGTGGACTTGGAGTCAACTGGTAATTGCGTTACTGCATTCCTTTCTGATACTCTGCAGTAGCTGCTGACGTACTGTAGTCTTTCTGTTGAGAGTTATATTTACTCAATGCCGTAGGCCTAAAACATGTCTTCATATCCTTTTGGTATGCTCTGGCTTTTTGGAAGCAGAGTTCTGTGTAAATGTATTTCTAGTGAATAATTTATTTCGTTTCCTTTCCGTTTTCCCATAGCTAGCTTAAACAGTTGTTAAAATCTCAGTATTAGTAGCTGCCTCGTGGGTTTTTTTTTCCTGTTTCGCTCAGAGTGTCATACCCTAACAATTATATCTTTCAAACTGGAATATGAAATAAGTCTTTTTAAAAAAAACAACTTTCACCAAGAACATCACAATCTTAGAGTGAGGTCAGATTGCTACAACTTCATTTATTGCTGAAGAGCAGGTCACTTAACAAAGGATAGCACTTGTGCATCTCTTTAATTTTGGGACAAATCTTGCAATCCTTATTCAGTTTTTCAGTGAAATTTTGCCAGAGTAAAGACTGTAGGATTTGGCCCCCTAATGCCATTGCATAACAGGGTGGTCTGCCCCTTTATAAGCTTGGGGTAAAGCCAGCCCTTTTCATTAGTCAGATGCAGCTGAAGAAATGTTCCCTATAAAGAACCAGGCTCTCAGTAAGGAAGGAGGAGCAGTAAGAAGTCCCCTGGGAGGGGAGGAAGTGGAAGGTTGGGAGAAAGCAAACCATCACCTCCTGGGGCTAAAGGAATGAGGAAGAATCCTGCAGTATGCCCTGATTCAGAAAGGACAGAGAGCCAAAGGGGAAAATCCTTTGGGAGCTGTAGCCCAGGGTGGGATGAAGAAGTGTGTGTGTGTGTGTGGTTCCCTCTTCCCCCTCCCCCCTAGTTTGGAAAATAAAACTGGAAAGAGAGACAGTGGGTGCAACAGGGGGCTAAGGCCAGACTTTACTTCACACCTTGATTCAGGGAAGGGGGATATTGTTTAAAGTTTAAAAAATGACCAGTAGTCAACTATGAATGTACATTATTAAATAAAAGCCTTTTGAAGGGAAAATGTCTATTCCAGTGGTTCTCAAACTTTTGTACTGGTGACCCCTTTCACATAGCAAGGCTCTGAGTGTGACCCCTCCCCCATAAATTAAAAACATTTTTATATACACCACTACCTCGATATAACGCCACCCGATATAACACGAATTTGGACATAAGGTGGTAAAGCAGTGCTCCAGGGGCGGGGCAGGACTGTTCACTGCGGTGAATCAAAGCAAGTTCAATATAACAGAGTTTCACCTATAACGCAGTAAGATTTTTTTGCTCCCAAGGACAGAGTTATATCAAGATAGAGATGTATTTAACGCCATTATAAATGTTGAAGGCAAAGTGGGGCTTGGGGTGGAGGCTGACAGCTCGTAACCCCCCCCATGTAATCACCCTGTGACCCCCTCAGGGGTCCCAACCCCCATTTTGAGAACCTCTGGTATTCAGCAACAGTGTCGCTATTTAAGGTGGATTTTTTTTCTAAAGCAGATTAGCGGTGCTTAAACAGAACACAAAGAGAAGCAGAGCATAGAGGGTGCTGATGCTTTGCTAATTTCTACTCTCTACTTTTCAGGTCTTATGCATCAGCACAACTAAATGAGATGAGACAGGCCTCAGACCTTGTAGTTTTATAAGCTTATTTAGGGCTCAGTGATGACACCCCTGCCCCCACCCCAGGCTATGCTAGCTGCTTTTCAGGAAGGGACATACAACCACTAGTACATCTCTTCTCCACACAGAGGGTAGGGGTGGGATCAGTGGATATCAAAGGGCTTTACAAAGGAGGACAGTATCATTATCCCCATTTTACATATGGGAAAACGGAGTCACAAAAGTGAAATGACGTTACCAAAGTCATCCAGCAGGCTAGACATTTTCATAGAAGAACATGTGCACAATTTCTAGCATAGTGCTAGCTATCTAGGATCAACTGTAGCAGGTAACTTATCTCTGGATGACTAGCTTAATTTTTGCACTGGCAAGGCAGACTGCATGTGGCTAAGTGACCAAGCAAGTGTCAGATACCAGGAAACTGATACTATAATGTATACCAAGATACAGTTTTCCTAGATGTGTGCTTCTGAGCACACTGCTATATGATAGCAAAACCTGGACAACCCAGAACAAGCATGAGAGAAAGCAAAACACTTTTCATACCCACTGTCATTGGCATATTCTCGTGAGAAACCAAAGTTCCTGATAAAAGTACTTGGAAAAGCAAAATTACAAAATCTAATCACAAGCACAGATGTCTCCATTGGCTTGGTCCTCTGCACTGAATGGGCAATGAACACATTCCAAAGGGTCTTCTGTAAGGAGAATTTGTGGATGCTCCAAGGCCACTGGGTTGACCTTGGCTCAGGTTTAAGAGCATTTGCAAGAGGGACCTGAAAATGTTTAACATTGACAACATAAGCCAGGAAGATGCAACTGGTAACAAGTTATACCGGCGGCAGCAGGGAGTCAAAGTGGCTGAAGAGTGGTGATCGAAAGAGAGGAAAGCGCATCAAGTGCTAATAGTGCCCTGGCTTCCTCTGGCTCTGCACTTTATGTCTGTGTTATCTGTGGCAAGGACTGTCACTTGAAAATTGCAATTTTTAGTCACTTGCAACACAATAGCATGACTCAACAACTGAACTGCTTTGCCACTTACCACCATAGTCTTTCAGGATGGATGGTTGCCATTCCAAAGGGTTAGTGGTATAATAAGGAATAGAACCAAGGTCTGCTGAGTTCCAGTCCAGTGTTCCATCCACTAGGAAACACTGCCTACCTATTCTGTGTGCTTTCTTATGGTAGAAAAATTTTACTCTTGTTGACAGCAGGTGTAATTTCAATGAGCAACAGAGTGAATATTTTGAAGTTTTCAAGATTTACTTGGGTTAATTTTTAAAATGATCAAAAGGATGATATATTCCTGATCTTTGAAACATAAACAATTTGTAAGGAGGCTGTTAGACAATGGAAGTTTCTTTAATGTCCTTTTCCTTTTTCATAATTAATGTTACCACTTAGAAATTATCCTAGAATTTGGCAACAGTAAAAATGACCAATTTTTTTTCCTGAACATTGTGCCAGCTTTTTATCATTTTATTTTGAAACAATGTACCTTTGTACCTTTGTTTAAAGGAAGCGCCACGGTCCCTCAGTTCTTACAGGAAGCTGTCACTTGATATGGCTGAGTTCATGACTCCGATCAGAATATAAATGGGACAAAGTATCATGTCAGCAGTAAAATGCTCAGAAGGCAGGAAGCTTCTCAGTATTTCCAGCCTCTAAAGAAAGTCCGTGCTGTGGAATAGTGGCTTGTGGTGGCTTGAGTGGTCTGTCCTGAAGGGATCACACAGCTCTGTAGGTAGTTCATGAAACCATTTGGATGCTCCAGAAAGATCCTGTTGCTTTAGGATCCATGAAATCCTGCTGTTGCGGGGGGAGGGAGAGGGAAGGTGCAGAATAGGTCTTGAAACACTTTGCATTAAATTCTGCCCTGGCCTACCATAGAATGAAAGCATTGAGTAATCTACTCTATAGCGGGATTGGGCTATTACCCTCTCAAGAAGTCTTTAAAACAGAGCATCAGGCATTCTAGCTCCAAGAAGGCACTGTTTCACTCTCACTATTTTCAAGAGGCTCATGTGCTAAACCATGTATTATAAAACATCCTTACCAAGTGATACTAGGCTAGATATATTCCTGCATCTGAGCTCCAAGGTCCCTCACCACCACCACCAAGTTTCCTCTATCCCCAGGCATGTCCCCTACAACAGGATGAGGAACGGCTGGCAGAGGCACTAACTCCACCCATTTATGCCAGTTGAGAGCTGATCTCTTCTCACTCTACCAACATACACCCAGAGAGCTCAACGATTATTGCCCATTGGTACTACCTGAATGCTGTCCTTGTTTCATCCCACAGTGCCCTTTAGAAGACAAGCACTGTGGAACGATAACTGACATGGGTGCCAGATTTGTATAATTTTTGGTGGTGCTCAGAATGGGTCCAAGCAGAGCCATCCCGTCCATAGGATGGACCAGGAAAATTGCCCCAGACTTCGCACTTTGGGGGCACCATGCTTCAGGGGGACACGGGGTCCAGGACAGCCTGGAGGCTTAGTGGGGGCCTGGTGCCAGCAGCAGCGAGCGACCCAGTCCCAGCCCTCCACTCTGCCCTGCCAACTGCTGGTGTTGCTCGGGGGACAGAAAGGGGGGTGGGGTCTTGGGGTGGAATGTGGGCAGGAAGAGGGTGGCACGGGGTGGGAAGAGGCGGGAAGGGGCGGAGCGAGACAGGAAGAGGCGGGGTGGAGGCTTGTGGGAAGAGGGGTGGGCGTGGGATGGGAGCAGAGCAGGGGTGAAGCGGAGCATCACCTTAAAGCACAAGGGCCCAGGCAGTTGCCCTGGTCTGTCCTATGAACAGGCCGGCTCTGAAAATATAAGCCCAAACACTGGTGGAGCTGTGCCCATGTTCCTGAATATTTGTCGACCAGAGGCACTCTGGGCCCATGTAACTCGCCGCCTATGATAACTGATTACGTCATGTCATGAGAACAAAGACTAATATCTCACAAACATAGATTATTCACCAGAATTATGTCTTACTCTTGTCCAGAAGAACTAGTGGAAGGCCAAGGTGTGCGTAACTCCCCTCTGCTAGGAGGCCTGAAACCAATCAGCTAGCATAGCAACTGAAGTTAAATGGCCAAGGAAGTTGAAGGACAGGACAGCTGGGGGATGTTCTGATCAATCTTATCCTCTTGTCAGACTATGACAAAGGTTTCAATTTCAGCCAGTGGAGACTAACTATGGAGACATAGTTGAAGTTAAACCTTTGGAAAATTTGAGAAAGCAGAATTGTCACTTTTCCTATATGTCCTCAACCAGGCGAATTCTCCCTGGGATGCAGTAGGCCACACTGGGGCAGGGAAGTGTTATTTGCATCATTTTTTGCTGGTAAGAGTAAATCTGATCCTATGCATAGGTGCTAGAACTAGGGATGCTGCTCCACCCCTTGGCTTGAAGTGGTTTCCATCATATACAGGGTTTTATAATTTGATTCAATGATTTTCAGCACCCCCACCACACAAATTGTTCTTATGCCACCGACCATGTGACTTATTTGCGTGACCAAACAGAAGCAGAGGCTGGGATGGAAGAAGAATAAATATCATCAATAATTAACATTGTTAAATAATAGTAAAACAGATACAAAAATAACTTCTTGAATGTATGCATGTCGTCCATATGAGTTACTATAAAGATTAAGTGTACTATGAATTTTAATTCCTTCATGTAAATGTTGTTTTTATTTTACCAGCTTTCTTCAGGTGAAACTCTTATTAATGTAGCTCTCCTTGGAAATGAGTGAAACTATTTTGATTGGCAAGATAGCTAACTAAATGCAATAAACATCCTTTCAGAGAAAGGGGAAGTAGGTCAATGTCATGTAAAGGGGTTTCTACCAAGAGTTTTAGAAGTTGAAGTTTATGTTTTGTAGAGGGTTCAGCATTGGAAGGAAGCTCATGTTTTATCTTGCAAATTCATGCACCATTTCAGTGACAGAAAATAGCATCCAGGAAAAAGTTAATAGAAACTGCAGGAGCAACCTGAAAAGTAAATATAAAAAATACAAGAAAACTTCTACCTGCAAGACTTAATGGCGGCATTCAGGTGATCTCATTAGACGTGAAAGTGAATCTTGGGTGAGTTTTGCAGTCTCTGGACCACAAAATAAAGCTATAGGAAATATTCTCCTATTAGATACTCATGAGTACTGTCTGTTGAAATAAAGTCTGGCCTTAGAGCAGAGATCCCCAAACTATGGGGCGGGCTCCTATGATGGGTGGTGGAGGAAAGTTCAGGTGGGGCGCAGTGGGCCCAGGCCAGCCCCCCCGGGGTCAGGGAGGGAATGCTGCCATTCTCTGCCCCCACCTCTACTGCGGCCTCGCACCGGCCCTGTCCTCAGGCTCGGTGCAGCTCTGTACCTGGCCACAGGCCTGGCTGCCAGTCCTCACTGCAGCCGAGTTATGGCTCCACTCCTGGCCCCAGACCCTCCCCCAGCTGTGGCCCCAGTCTCAGTCCCCTTATCCTGTCCACATTCCCCGCCCTCCTTGAGTCATGGCCCCCCTTTCTGCCCTGGCTCATCGGAGGGCATGGACAGGGAGCTGTGGGGTGCAACCCTTCAAAGTTTGGGGACTACTGCCTTAATGTCTGGTCCTGCAAACCCTTACTGGCGCAATAATTCCAATGACCTCAGTGGGATCACATGTGTAAGGACTAGTCAAGTGAGTCCTGTTTTGCTGAATTGGATTTTATTTAAAGGGCATCTTTTTTATTTTATTTTTATTTTATTTTTTTGAGGAGGAGAAAGGGATTATTTACTTTGTATGATATCTTGATCGAGTTGGTTCATATTGCTTTCTCATTGCTCCCTCAGTGGTGCTGTTTCAGTATCAAAGGCCTCAGCAGCTGCATCAGAAGTAGAGCCTAATAGGAGGATCTTTCATTTCTTTCACTGGTATGATGTAACTCATGAGTGATGTCAGCCCTCAGGATATTGATTGGTGGTTGGTGTAAAAAGATATGGATTATACTGGTTTTCAAAAGTTTTACTGTGTTTAACTCTAACAGTGATATATTCACATTGTATCAGCAATGTATATCAAAGGGATACAGAGAGCCTGAAACAAAAAGAAAATCTGGAGGAAGTGAAGAAAGTTATTAATTCAGTTTGATAAAGAAAAGCTAAACATCATGTTTTTTTCCTAGAAAGATTTAATTAAATTCTTTAATTTTAGCATTTCTTTCACTGCCTGCAAGCCTGGCAATTCAAATATCTACAACAGAATTAATCTTAGGAATATTTATGGTGTGCTGTTTTCTTTGAAGACACAGATAGATGAAATATAGACCCCAAACCCCATCAACTAAGACATCACTGTCACAAAAATCTTCTTTGCAATTGTCCACTGGAATTTGAGATTTGCCGATGATTCTTATAAGACATTGTATTATAGGTAACAGCTAGCCCCCAAAGAGGCTAGTGCATTGTAACGGTTAGTCTGGAATGGGCTACTGCATTATTATATACAATGAATTTTTGCAGAATGAGTGGACATCTGCAAAATGTCAGTCCAAAATTGTTCCAAGATTGTTGATGCGTTGCTAATATATAATCTACATTATGATGACATTTATGAAATGCCCTCTCAACATCATAACCTCATCCCTGCAACAAGATGAAATTACCTATTTTTCCTTAAAATAAGAAATGGATATAAGTCACATTTACTCTTATAGGTCACCATCAAATGGTAAAACCAGAAGTGTTGTCTGTTAGAGATTACAGTCCATTTATTGTTGACAAAGCCCAAAACCTGAAATTAAACCACTGGAACGAAAAGCATTTTAGTAATACCTAATACGATGCTGCTTGTATTTTGAAGAAGATAACATTCTTTTCTATTCTTGTGCTAAAAGCAGAATCTAAGGCAACTACTCTGTCTGACATATGACACAGAAGAAGCAGTAAATACAAGCAAATCACTGCCAATCCAGAATCAGTTTGCAAGATCACTATTCTTTAATCAACTGCACAGTATCCTGATGTTGAAATTTGTCTTTGATATCAACTAGGTCTGTAACACTTTTCTTAGAGTTCTTCTCTCAGGTTTTTTGTCGGCATGTCTCAGCAGACATCTATAATTAAATTGATGTAAATAGCTTGTTTTGTGCATTAGGATAGATGCTTCCCAGTGTACTTACTATTTCTCAGCGTTCCATTTTGGGATACGTTTTGATTGTGTGTGTGTTTTTTAAATCCTGCATGACCACAGACTAACTTGTATTGTGACAACTTCTTTGGGAGCTCTTTATTTGAACAGGATGGTTGAGTTCCACCAATGGAGTTGTTCCATTAACAGCTCAGTAGAATTGTGCTTGGAGTAGGCTGGTTTTAGAAAGCTCTAGTCTGTAAACCAACGACATCATCTCCACAAGGTCTTTGACCGCCAATAGTGTGAAGTCATAATCCCAAGGTTGCTGTCAAACTTGTAGCACCTACAAGACAACAAGAAGTTCTGCCAGCATGTGAGGTTCATAGTTGAACTAAATTAACAAATAGGAGTGAGTATATTCTAGATTTAATGTTTTTATCCATAGGTGACTTCAGTGATGCACCTCAGCATGAGATTTCTTTGATATTAGTGGTGGATGTGATTGTGATTGTTTTCATCAAGTCCTGCATACTGCTCAAGTAAGGTTTCTGACCTTTTCACCTAGGTCTCCATATGGTGTCCATTTATTCCCTCTGTTGTTGTCAGTGGCCCGTAGTCATCTATACATGGAAATGCCAAATTCAAAAAAACATACATTGCTGCTTTTTGTTTAAAGATGGAGCTTTCACTTCTGATTTTCTGAAGTGATTCCAGATATTTGTTGGAATGACTGTTGTCATCACTAAAATATGCACAATACTTCATAGTGCGAAGAAAGAATTGATTTCTGTGGAAGCATTGGTGCTGATTCTGAAGAGTGCTTCTCCAGTACTAAATCAATACTACTGTGATGCTTTTGTCTCCTATTTTTTTTGTCACATTTAATGCTCTTTTAGATTTGGCAGACTCCCACGTTACTGCTCTTTAATAAGCAGCAAGTGCATTCCTTGAACTTTATAATCTTTATTGATCTTTCATTCTCTGATGATGTCTTCCAAAGGTACTGCCAAAATAATCCAAGAGACAGGGTAGGTGAGGTTGGTGCAATAAAAATATATTACTTCTGCTGGTGGAAGGGACAAGCTTTCAAGCCTCAGAGATCTTCCTCAGGTCTGGAGAAGGGCAGACTTGAAGAAGAGCTCTGTGAGGCTCAAAAGCATGTCATTTCCGTCAACAGAAGTTGGTCCAATAAAATATGACTTCACCTATTCTGTTGCTCTTTCTCCCTCTCTGATATTCTGGGACCAACATTCCTACACGCATATTGCAAACAAAAATAATTCAATACAGGAGTCACTGCATATTGAGGATACCTATGGGATCAAAGCCAAATAGAAGATACAATTAAAAAAATGATCTACTGTACATATTAAAGCATACTTGGTAGTAGTGGCTGGAACACAAGAAAAACAAAGTTGATTTCTACTCTTATTCCTCCTTTCTTCCCAGTTTGTCAGGACAACTATAGGAAATGTTGTGAACTTCTTATATCTTCTGTCCTCAGGGATTCATGACAGTGGAACCTTCTGAAGGTATGTCTACGCTTCAAGCTGTACATGTAAACTCCAGCTCAAGGACACATACTTTGCAGTAGCTCTGAGCTAGTGCGCTAAAAACAGAAGTGTAACTACAGAGGCATGAGCATCTAGATGCCCTGAATACATATCCATTCAAGATTCTAGGCATGTACTTGCCACTCATGTTGATGCAGTTACACACCATTTTTAGCATGCTAGCTTGATCAGAGCTACACAGATATACTTGAAGTGTAGACATGCTCTTAGAGTGAAGTGGTGGTGAGAATATGAGTTTGTCTACACTACTGTTTCTTCTTTTCTGCCTCCTCCCCCTCTAGACCTCCAAAGCAGAAGAGAAAAGAAGTGATAATCCTGTTGAAATACAACACTTCACTTTCACCAGGTAGGCTCCCAATGGATTTAGCACAGTGGAACCCAACTATAGTGGATTGCTACTCCCCTCAATACAAATGCAATAGATTCAGTATGAGGAGTGTTAAAGTTCATTGGTATTCACTGACATAATTTAGCTAGAGCTGGTCAAAAATGTTACGTCTAAACTGCTTCTTATGGCTTTTCACTAAACAAACTTTTTTTGTGGAAATGTATCTATTTCCCACTAATAATTTAGATTATTTCTTGTAAAAAATGCCATTTGAAAGCCTAAATTTTTGGTTTAACTGAAAACAAAACAACTCCCACTCCAAAATGCGATGATGCTACCTCCGATGGAGTTGTAGTTCAGGTGCTTCCTGTCACCATTTTCCTCTGTGGGCTAGGTTTCCCAGTTGGACTACATATGATAATGATGCACAGCAGCCAGGGACACCCATGATGCATTGTGGCAACTCAGCAAGGAGTGGAGCTATGGTGTTTAATGGGGAATGTTGTCTGGCCAGTGACCCTGGTCCATAGAAGAGAATGAGGGTTTGTGGCACCTGATCTGCAACTCCCAGGAGGTGACATTTTTTATCAATATTTTAAGTTTTTTTTTCATCCAAATATTTTGGGGTTATTGCCACAAGAGTTGCTGTTTGATAAAAAGTCAGCATTTTCCATGAAAATAAATTTTCTGGCCAGCAAGATATTTGGATCTTACTGCTCCTACTGTATTTTATTGCCATACTTCTGAGTTCATTACAAGTGAATTCTACTCTACAATTTACTTGTCATGCCCTGTTCAGGTGTTCGACCTTCAAGGAGATTCAGCAATGATTCTCACATTTAGCTAAAGAACCAAATAAACTAAATCCATCAGTACAAAGACTCGCAAATAGTTATTGGTTATCACTGATTAAATGAAAAGGCTACCCTTTTCTCTGGGCATAAAACTTGTGTACATAAACCTTTTAGTCGGGGTCTTTGATAATTTGGGAAAAGAGATTTGTTAACAGGTTAAAATTACATAGAAACTATTGGACAGGAATGAAAGGTTTTATAATTTTTTTATATATGATTGATGTGGTTGGAGGGCAGGAAGACAAATAAGATTAAACAATTTAAAATTTGCATAAAATGCACCCAAACCCGTTCTGTGAAACTCAGTCTTGTGCTCAGTCTTCAGTCCTCTTACATTCTATTTTGAAATGTGGTTTCAAAAACTGTAAATCTGAAATAATGAAATGATTGAAAATTGTTTTCCTGACTGCTGCTGAAAAGAGCTGCTGAAAAAAGAATACCCAGTTTCTGTAGAAGAAAACGTAGAGAGATGCGTACTTTCCCTCTGCATTTGGAACCATCTATAGACTTTGGTATATCAGTCAAGAAGACATTTGACTTTACTGATTGCCACCCCATTTCCAGAAAGCAAAGCTCCTCATGCCTGTGACATATTGTGCTCCACTTTTTATTTAGCTTGGTCTGTCGGATGCTAAGGGTGAGATCATCTTCAGTCATGTTTCCATAATGGCAACCAAAAGTAGTTTGTAGGTATAGGTTTGTATATCACTAGGGTATAGCTAAAATTTTGCAATTGATATATACACTGGTCAGTCTATTACTCCCAACCCACTAGAATTATATTCATAAAACAGTTTTGGGTAGATCCGCTGTCACTCACACTGCATATGCAGTTTGATAGAGAAATTGAGCAGTGTTTTGATAAAGGCCTTGAAGAACAAAAATCTTTGCATTTCTATAAAAACCAGCCCCCTAGAAAATTAAAATATGTACATTGTGGCATATCACACATGGCTCACTGCACCCACCTATGGACCATGTGTTTCTAATGCCAAAGCTGAAGTCTGCCTTTGCATTAATTTTTGCTAATGGATGAAGCTAGTACAAGACAGACTGTCACTTTTGGAAACTATCAGCTAGTCAATGATCATAATAAAATATTTCATTGAATGTAAAGCTTGTAAATACTAGACTCCTGGATTAATAGCTGCATGAGTGTGACAAAGTAAATAATTATGACCTTTCAAAATCTAAGGGAAAGAATATTTATTAAGTGCATGTCTGAGCTAAGTCATGCTTAACAGGATCAGACAATTACAATGTTCTAAAACACAGGGACTTTAAAATATTTATCTTATTTGTGACAGCATGAAGGACAAGGCACAGAATCTATTTACATTTCACAGTGAACCACTGTAGCTGTGGAGGCTGCTGTTTCCTGGTTTTTTGTAGGGAGCATTCTGAGCTAAAGCACTTGCTTTTACTGACAAAATTCAGTTGGTAAATACCCAAGAGGAAACCTGGAGAAAATCTGATATTTAAAAGGTGGTTTTACTGAAATGTGAAATGGTGGCAAATCTGGGAAATACAGCTCTTTTAAAAGGATTTTTTTTCTCTCAAATGAAACTGCATTAATTTACTTCCATGCTCTGAAAGGTGTTCTGGTAAACTACACTTCTGCCTCTTATAACTGAACTGTATCTTCAAATAAAGGGCAAATACTGGGCCTTGAGCATAAAGTAGCCTTAAACTAACATAAGCAGCTATCTGGGGATTCTTTTGGTGTAGGAGAATCCATGGGTGGTGTAGATCCATTCTCCCAGTATGTTGAGGGTAGGGGGCAGGGCAGCAGTTTACAGCTCTCATGATTTCCTATTTAAACTCAAAGTTTATATTTTGTTCTTATACAAAATGGCCACCATCTCCCGTTACTATCAATGGGATTGTAGTCAGCAGTCAAAGTGGATACCATCTCCCTTCAACCTCTTCATGTGAAGGTGAGGGAGCTCCTAGAAAAGACAGCCACTATCTTCTATTGTTTTTAGTGGGACCAAAACCAAGTTTCCCTTAGGAAAGATACAGGCCACTTAGTCACCATGGCCCTGGCCTAGCAAGGTACTTAAGCATGTGCTTTGGTATCTTGTTGGAGTGGGGCCAAAGTGAGGGCAAGGCAGAGGAATGTGAAACAGCGGGAAATGATACTTTGGGGTAGAAGGAGGGAAAAAGTGTTAAACTGAGGAGTGGGGAAAAGGAGACAGACGAAGTAGGGGTTGGGGAAAATGAAGTGTAGAGAGAAACTGAGCAGGGTACGGTGTGGGGAGAGTGAGAATGTGATGTGTAGGGGACTCAAGGGGAAAGGAAAATCTGGGGGACAGGTGAGAGAGGAGACACTCTGCTGTCCTGTCCATCTCCATTTCCTCCTCCCTAAATATCCTGTCTTATTGTGGAGGGGTAGCAACAGACAGAATTTCAGCTTCCTATGTCCTAGAGCAGGGGTCGGCAACCTTTGGCACATCCCTCGGCTTGCGCCACTTCCTGCTGCCCCCATTTTCAATGATCAATGAGAATATTTTTCATCAGTTTGTATGTGTACGGTGAAATTGACATTTACTACCATTCACTGAAAAATCTAATCCTTTCAAATCTATTAATCATGTTTCATTTTTGTAATGAAAGCTGAGATTCCAAAACAAAAGAGGGCAGTCCCAGAAGAAAATTACTGGCTCATCAAGCCAATGGAAACCAGTCTAATTCACTCCTAAAAGTTTACTATACTATAACCTAAATCTAATGCCTCAAATAATAAAAAGAGCTTAACTGCGACTTAAGTAGTAACTTGTAGTAAGCTGTCTGGATAGGGGTGAATTTCACCCCTAATGCAACAATCATCTTTAGTATATGCTGAATAAGGGGTCTTAAACATAACCTCATACCCGTAAAATGAGCTTGATATATTTCTTCTCAAGGATTACTTTTGAAGGCATCCAAACAGCTCAAAAATGTATCTATTAAATGTGTGACAGCTTGTAACTTTTTAGGACTACATAAGACCTGTTATTTTTGTCCACAGGCTGTCAGCCACCTCTTGCACGGGCCATGGTTTGAAGACAGTTATTTAATTTATGAATAGATCCCTGCCGTTATGACTCAAAGCTTCTAAAAAAGTATGTGAAGGTGATCAGCGAATTATTTATCATGGATGTTCATTTCAAAATGCCCTACTGCTCCATGGTTTCAGGAAATGAACAGCTAGGAAAAGTAAAGATTTAAAAAATTGTGAGAATTTAAATACTGGGAGGTTTACTTAAGATAAGCCATTGCAGTATTGTTAGTTGAAGTTCTGAACTAACTTTTATCACACAACAGTTTAAAGAGACTTTACAAATCTTAAACTATTTGTTCTCATTCTATATATGAGAATTCTTGGTCACAAACCATTTGATCTTTAACTTTGCAGGCTTGTTGTAGGTTTGCTGTTCTCAGGAGCTGAGAGAGACAAGGTAGTTGAAGTAATACTTTTTACTGGGCCAATTTCAGCTGATGAAAGTGACAAGATTTTGAGCTCCACAGTCCTGAGGAAAGGCTCTATGGAGCATGAAAGCTTTTCTTTTTCCAACAGACGTTGGTCCAATAAATAATATTACCTAACCTACCTTGTCTCTCTCATGTTTATCTGTTTGTTATTCTCCATTCTTTCCCTTTCACACACAACCTCAGCTTCTTGTACTTTGAAATTTAAAAAAATGCACGATAGCCATTATCCATGCATGATGCACCTTTTGAAGGATTATACTTGAGAATGTGAGTGGCAATGCATGGTGAAACTGTAAATCTTTCCTCAGTAATAGTACCGGCTGGTAAACAATTACATCTGACAAATCTATTCAGTTTTTTGAGGGCGGAAGGTGGTGGAGAAAGATGTTCAATGCTTTCAACTCACCTGGGAATCAGTGCGGTTTGAACACCCTCACCACACTGCAGGATGGGGCCTTACATCTTTATCAACAGTTTTCTCGCCTGTCCTGCCATTAATCTTTATTTCACTAGGGCAAAAGCTTTTATGGAGAGCTTGGTCCTGGCTCAGAGTTTTTTAGCATGAAGCTATAGGCCATGGAATTCCCAGGTTGCTCAACTCTATAGCTGAAGAATACAACTAAACAGTCTCTAAAAACTGATGCTGAACCTATCTGTTGCTGACTATTTCTGTTATGTACAAGCATTCTGTAGATCTCAATTTAAGCTATTCAGCAGTAACAAAATAGAAATGAAAATAGGCCCAGCGCTTGACTTAGAAGCTTCTTTCCCCCTAGGCAATGATGGCAATGATGACATAGATACAGTGGCTTTCCACACACCCCCAACCAGTATAAATCAACAGTAATGCCTGTAAGTCAATGCAGTTCCACCAGTGTAAAACTTGCATTAAGTGAGAGGAGAATCAGTCTGTAAAGAGCTTTAAAAAAATATATCAAAGAATGGTTATGGAATGGAATTTTTACTACATAGTGGTTATAGCCACCAGGCTTAGGTCAGAGGTTACACTTCTTAATAAAACAACTGTACAGAAGATCAATGAGACACCCAAAAAAATACTTGCAAAAGCAAGTTAAACCTTTGGGGCAGGGACCATCTTTTTGTTCTGTTTGTACTGTGCCTAGCACAATAGGGTCCTGGTCTGTCGATAGGGCTCCTAGACAGTAACGTAACATACATAAAAATTTGAAGACAAACACTATTCAAAGCAGCTCAGGGTTTCTAAGACTCAAGGAGGCATGTTAACACAAGCTGCATGAAATAAATGACAGCAAGAAACATTAAGAAGCACTGTGTCTCATAATGATAGACACAATTTAGCAAAAGACTTAAGCATGTGTTTAAGTCTTTTGCTGAAGTGGAGCTGAGGGCCCTAGGATTGTAAAATTAACACCTAAAATCATGTGAAATTCAGCTGCAGTTGGCTGCCTGCTTCTGCTTTTATGAAGCTACCTGATGCAGATACCTCTTTTCTTCCTTGCATGTATATTTAGCAAAGAGGCCACTGCTTCTAACCCAATACTTGACAGGTGGACATGGAGATGCCAGGTTGCTTCACACCCTCTGCAAGCTGGTTAGCTCCTTGGGCTAGTTATGGGTGAGACTACATCCATTTCTCCTCCTCACCTTGTCTGAGTAAACTTATGCTCCATATGTACATTGAAGGAATACTCCATGAGAGAATGCAGCCCCAACTCTGCATCCACACTAAGGAGGGGGACAGTCTTATCCCATGTATTCTCAAGCTGCCAAGCTCAATGACCCTGTGCTGAGTCTTTCTCCTGTGGCTCTTTGTGGGCCTCACTTGACCATTCCTGCTTTGTCTTAATGCAGGCTGCTGCATTTTTGTGTTCTGTTAAACACTGTCTCGTCTGTTCAGTCCCCCTTCTTTGAGTTTGAAATCAGTCCTTTATTGGTGCTTGGACCTGAGCCCCTTTCCTGACACACTTTTGGTGATTGCATAAGCTGCATGTTAAGTCTTTTTTTTTTTTAATGACTTCGAGAATACAGAGTTCCATGGCACTAATATGCAACATACCGTAAATTTAGTCCTCAGGTTTTTCTTTCACTATAGCATAATTGCATGTATTTTTATGCAATATACATGTTTTACAGTGTCTTTGCCTCGCAGGCGACAAAAGTAGGATTTAAATTTTATGCATCCAATATGCTTGCAGTTATTCCCACTGTTTAATTGGGTCAATAGTATTAGGCAGGATTTACAGATTAAATCAAGAGTAAATTTTCTCCTTGAGTAGTCTGACAATAAGCTGCATGCAATCTCTGCTGTCTCTAATTCTTTACATGCTGAATAATGATAATTAAATAGAAATATTAATGCTTTGTGCTTCTATATGGAATAGTGAGATTTGATTAGCTCAAAGAATTTCATTAATATGAATTAAACCTTACAGGACGCCACATTTTTACAGGAGGGGTGAAGGCTGACCTTTATAAACATGAGTTGTTAATAATTAAAGGTCTGATCCAGAGCCCAGTGAAGTCAATAGAAATATTTCCAATAACTTCAGTGGGTTTTTGATCAGCCCTTAAATCCAAATGTAGGCACCTATACAAAAAGCTTGCTTTTCAGAGCTGCTGAGCAGCTCCAGCTCCAAAGGAATTCAAACCACAGGTGTGGTACTCAGAACCTCTGAAAACAGGGCCATTTCTGTAGGTGTTTATGGATTTAGGTGCCTATCTACAGTTATCTTAGTTTGAACGTGCTGGTCTGAGTGACTTGCGCAAGATCACAAGAGTAAGTTTGGACCACAGCTAGTAGCACAATGCAATTCCATTGACATTCAGTCCATTGCTTCAGACACGTAAGTATTATTCCTTCCTCTTGTTTTTGTTTATGGCATGTGTAAAAAAATAGATGTGGGCGGATGGGTGGTCACCCAGTAGTAAGAGCTGTCACTGAAAAATCAGTGAAGTGCAACCCCATGATCTTAGTCTGAGAAGTTCAGCTGTCAGGGAGTGATACTTTCCATAAACAATAAGCCAAGCACTTAAAGTTCTCTGCCCTCTGAGTGTGAGGTAGCTCAGCTAGGGAAACATGAGGGATGAAATACTGGCCCAATGGAAGTCAATCTCCATTCTAATGCACACCAACCATTCATAAAAGGCTATAAATAACTCTGTGAGCTGCAAGATAATGGAGAGTCAGGCCTTGTAGCTGCCTCTTCAACACTCACCAAGGTATTCTGTCTTCACTCTGGTAGAAATCTGGACATTCCATCATTAATGCCAAATGATATATAAATGTAAAGTACAATAAATCATAAAAATGTGTCTGAGTTTTACTTATAAGGTTGCAAGTTTAGAATATTCCAAGTAAGCTTTTTCATATGCTACAGTACACTATAATGTCCCTGAGGTTCATAAGGCGGCATGGAAACTATAGTTTCCTAATTTGTTTGAGTCAGAAAACTGCAAGTTGTAGTTTAGGAACTTATTCTGAAGTCTAAAATACATTACCCTGCTATTTTTTAATCTCAAAGGTTTTCTGTCTTGAAATTTTCCTCACTGCTTTCCCAAATTAATTTTTACCTCAGGCAAACTCTTAGGTATCATATTCAAAGAGGAAACAATGTTTTTCAAATTAAGAGTCCAGATACTGTAATACAGACTTTGTTCCATTTGATTTTTATCTCACTTTAATAGTGCAAAGGGGTGAAACTATGAGTAGTGGAATTAAACAGAAGAAAAGTTTGTTTAAATAACAGTACTATTTCTTTTATGTTGAGCTCCTTGGTCTCAAAATGTCCTTCCTTTTAAGAGTCAACTAAAAGACCTTATGATTGCCCTTATGCATTATATGACAACCCAACCATGGTGAGCGTCTCTCCATCTACCTTACAGAAAAGGAGTAGTAGCAGATGAAAGAGGAAGTGGTCAGACAGTGTTTATATTAAAAAGAGAGCAAAAAAGGCATGCCAGTCATACCACAATTATGCAAGGCTAATGATTTATCTCTCCTGTTTTGAAAGTTGTGGAAAATAACTAATGTAGAATGGCTGCCTAAACAGCATCTTCTAGATAGTGGCTCAAATGAAAGTTATGAAGGAGAAAGATCTTTTGTGAACCTTCCTTCCTGCACTCCACCTTCAGGGTCACTTGCACATGTGCACTACAGACATGAACTATAAGTTAATACCCAACTGTTCCTGAAAGTCTACTCCTCTCTAGTCCTTTCCCACCTAAACAAGGGCTTGTTATAGTTCCCATTGAAGTCAATCACAAATTTATCATTGCCTTCAACAGGATTCAGAATGGGCATTAAGAAATGGGAATATACAGTAATGGGCTTCACCCCCAGCTAGTGGAGCAGGTATGTGTGGTTTTAGAGGGAGAGGGAGTGGGAATTGAAGTGTTCTTTTGGGGGTGGAGCTCTAGGGGAGGCAGGTGCTGCTGTGTCAGAGTGCAGAGGGTTGATTAATGTTTGCTGGATGTTTTGACAATGTGGTTTTGCCTCCATTTCTTTAGTATCCTTGTGGCTACACAACTTAGTGTATGTGATCCATTGAACTCCACTGTCTAGAATCAGAGTGGCTTGTCCACACCACTGGCTTAGTGAAGATGCCAATTTAGCTTTTGTTCATCAAGTTGAGTCCTCTGGAACACTGCAAAGATTCTTCTGATTTTTAAAATCTCATTAAACAGTAAAACTGTCAAAGCTACATCACAGTTTACCTTTAACATAAAAATGTTGTGTCTGCCAAATATGAGGATCTTTAGTTTTTTAGTCAGTTCCGCAGGAGAATTTACCTATGGTTTCTTCAGTTCAGTACTGTTCCTTTATAGCCTTTCAAGGAGAGAAGTTGTAATATACTATAAGCATTTTCAAAGTTTGTAAGCAAATCAATCATTATAACAGGCAAGCAGGACTTGGGGCTTTTGAGCCATAGTTTGTAAGGGCGCTGAGAGGAGATGTCCAATGTATAAAATTTGGTTTTGTTTATGTAGTTCTGGGGGTGGTTTCCAGCTGTCACTTCTTCAGGATTGTCAAGATATCCTTAAATGGCAGAAATGCAATAGCGGTGTTCTGCATGAAAAATGGAAGGAATCCTCCAACCTTGTAATGTTTATTGTGTATATTTATGTTTAGATGCTGGAGTAGGTACACCAGTTTAGCTGAAATCTGTCCTACGGAGAAAAAAAATCATTGTGAAAGAACATTTTGGATTATGGATGCTCCGAACAGTAAACCAACATATTAACATTACTCTCTGAGACAAGGAGGATTACATATTAAGGATAAAGTATTTGAAATATTGCATACATAAATATGACAAATATATGTGGTACAGAAAAGCCTCAATTCTCGTCTGTCAACATGTGGGCAGACACCTGTGCACATGCAGCCCCACAGAAATCAGTGGAGCTCCACACAGGCATAGCAGTCCACCTGTCCATCATTAATTGCAGCTTCAGGAGCTCAGATCCTAATTCTCCATTCTTACTCAAAGCTGCATAGGGATGTATGAGTGGAGCATCTGGCTCTCTCAGGTGCATAGTCACTTTTCTATAGCATTTAATAGAGGCAGCTGTTTAAACCATCCATCTTGTACAAGTGAATGTACTGGCAAAGTCTGCTTGTTGAGAAGCTGAGGTCTACACTCACCTTGGGAGAGTAAATGTGGGGTACCATAAAAGACTATACAGGAAAATAACAGACTTATCCCAATTATGTCCCTTTGTATAATTAAAAATAAAATAAATACCTCAAAATGCATTGAAAAAAACATCCCATTAAGGGAATAAAAGAGTAGTTAATTCCAAAGCAGACTGCAAAGAGCTTCAAATGTATCTCACAAAACTGAGTGACTGATCAACAAAATGGCAGATGAAATTCAATGTTGATAAATGCAAAGTAATGCACATTGGAAAACAGAATCCCAATTGTACAGATACAATAATGGGGTCTAAATTAGCTGTTGCTACTCTAGAGAGATCTTGGCATCATTGCAGGTAGTTCTCTGAAAATATCCACTTTTGACTGAGCAGTGGCAGTCAAAAAAGTTAACAGAATGTTGTGAATCATTAAGAAAGGCATAGATAATAAGACTGAAAATATATTGCCTTTGTAAAAATCCCTGGTACACCCACATCTTGAATACTGCATGCAGATGTGGTTGCTCCATCTCAAAAAAGAGAGATTGGAATTGAAAAAGGTTCAGAAAAGGGCAACAAAAATGATTAGGGGTATAGAATGGCTTCCTTATGAAGAGAGATTAATAAGATTTTGACCTTTCTGCTTAGAAAAGAGATGACTAAGGGAGGATACGATAGAAGTCTATAAAATCATGTGTGGCAAAGTACCTGCTTCTCCTCTGCTGGCTCAGTCCCTTGTTGCCTTGGAGCCACAGGCTTGGGCAAAGCACAAATCCTTCCCAGTCACGCAGGGTCTGCTGATCCTTTCTCAATCAGTCCCTTGCTCTGTTTTTCTCTCCTTCTGGGGAGAGTGCAATCTTCCTTGCAGGAAACGTTTCAGCGTCCGTCCGTCCGTCCGTCCGTCCGTCCGTCCGTCTGTCTGTCTGTCTGTCTGTCTGTCTGTCTGTCTGTCTGTCTGTCTGTCTGTCTGTCTCCCCACCACTTCCCTGCCAGGGAGGGTTTAAAAAAGTTCCCAGCAATTGGGGCCAGCTGAAGCTAATTAGTTCCCTGGTAACCCCTGTTCCAGCTGAACCTTATTTCTCCATGGCTATCTCCCCTCAGTGGATAGGGAGAGGCCTTTTAACCCTTCTGGGACTAATTACTACCCCTCTCCTGGTAGCTAATTGTCCTGAGTTTGCCACACATGACTGGTGTGGAGACAGTAAATAAAGAATTGTTATTTACTCCTTCTCATAACCCAAGAACTAGGGGCCACCAAATTAAATTAATAGGCAGCAGGTTTAAAACAAACAAAAGGATGTATTTCTTCACACAGCACACAGTCAACCTGGAGAACTTTTTGCCAGAGGATGTTGTGAAGTCCAAGTCTATAACAGGATTCAAAAAAGATCTAGATAAATTAATGGAGGATAGATCCATCAATGGGTGTTACCTAGGATGGTCAGGAATGGTTTCCCTAGTCTCTGTTTGCCAGAAGCTGGGAATGGGCAACGGGATGGATCACTTGATGATTACCTGTTCTGGGCAACGGGATGGATCACTTGATGATTACCTGTTCTATTCATTCCCTTTGGGGAACCTGCCATTGGCCACTGTCAGAAGACAGGATACTGGGCTAGATGGACCTTTGGTCTGACCCAGTGTGGCCATTCTTATGTTCTTATGTTCTGACACGACATATACATGCACCTACTTGATGAGTCATGGCTTAAAGCTTTAGGCATATAAAGTGGAAAAGGAAGAATGGACCCCTTAATGTGTACAGTGATAATTTCCCATATGTTTAAAAAGGGTAATGATTCTGCTTGAGCTACTGCAAACTTGTTAAGATGCTGCCAATAATTAGAACCACAGATGTGTTACCAGTACAAATGACAGAGACTTTGGTAGCCCATTTTATTATTCTTTAATATCTTTTATTAGTCTGCATGTAATGTGTAGAGTCATTAATTCTTCCTTTACAGAATTGGTCTGACATCACTTTATTTGTATCAATTTGTGTAATATTTATTTCAATAATACTTTTCAAAACAGAAGGAAAGATTGTTTTAGTTGCCACTGTTCTTGTTCAATTGCTTCACAAACAGAATGATCTGTCCTTGGGTAGTGTCATCATTTCAAACAGGAAAAATGCTATGCGAAGTAATACAGGCTTGCAAAGTAGAAAATAAATATGTTTTTTACATTTCCAGCACGGAGCCATAATTTTATAATTCTGCACATCACATCATTTTCCATAATGTCCACCTGGCACACTGAAATAATGAAATGTCGAATCTGCTGGATATTTGAAGAGGGTTATATTTGTTAGCTAGGAAGACTATTAGTTCATATACTAGCTCTTCCTGGTGAAATGAAGATGCAAATCATAGTTAGTTTATTACAGTGTGGTCTGAGGGGTGGGGTGGGGGGGATAGTTTCTGCACCAGGGTAGCCAATTTTTGGAGTTTCTGAGATGATAGGAGACAGACATATTTTTTTTATTAAATCAGTTTTTAGTGTGCTTTATCAAGAGGCCTGTTACTAGCCCAACTTCCATAAATTTATACAGTTCCACATAAACATTTTGTTGTCTAACAATGAGCCAGATTTATCACAGGAGAGGGGGCAGATATTTTTCACTAATTTATTTGCTCTTATTTTATTATGTATCTACTTTCTAGTATTCATAAACACTTGCAGTGACAAATACTTCATTTTAATATGTAAAACAGTAGTATTTAGATTTTAAAATGTGCTACAGGAGAACTAGCTCTGTTAAGAGGGACTGACCCAAAACATCATGTATATTGTAGCCCTGGGATCAAGATGAATGGCTCCCTCCCTTACAAACTATGGGTATTCAAGAAAAAATGTTACTAAGCTAGTTACTAAAACCCTAGTCCTGAATGTGCTCAGTTTTATGCATGTAAGTATTCTCATTGAAGTCAATAGGATTACTCAGATAGCACATGATTAAGGCTTTCTAGGATTGGTGACTAATATGCTAGCATATAGACATAGCACCTGGTTTACTGAATATAGCACAAAATACACTTCTTAAGCCATCTCTTAGATAGAGCAGATGCATGCAATTTCCCAGTGGCCTTGGACTGCAAAATGCAATTCAGGAGCAAAGCACCTCCCTTGATGGTGGGCTGCCTCTGTTCCCCACTGGTCCCCTTAACTTAGAGCACTTCTGTGGGATTCTTTAACTTACTCCAGCTGTCATTGACTCCAAAGGGCCAATACAGCAGCTGGACATTGCCTGGGTGCAAGAGAATACTGGCCATGTGGGGTGTTTAGATGTTGCTTGTAATTATTAGAACTGGGAGCACTGGCTGTTGAGAGTCTGAAAGGACAGGAAACAGGAAGGAGGGGGGAGGAGTTGAGGAGGAGGAGGAGAGAGAGTTACAGAGGGTGGAGCAGCAGCTTGGTAAAGAGGTTTCCACTGTAAAAATAAAGTCCTGTTGAAGCTTGTTAGTACCTTGCCTGCTTGATACAACACCATGCCACCTTTTTCTCCTTGCTGGCTATCAGAAGGGAAAGCAAAGGGTCTATGTCAGCTCTCCAACACAGAAACACCCCTCTGAATTGGAATGATCTCTCAGGGCTAGCTCTACTAGGGATAAGGATGTTTTGTGTCAGTGATGCAAAGTTGCCTGATTGCAGAGTAGAATGTGATCCTAGTGTTCAATCTAAAAAAATCTGACCTACATAAATGCAACATTGTCATGGGTAGACTAGGGAAAAAAACAAAACAAAAAATAAACAACAACTTTTTTTCCATGTGCTAGCACCTACTGCAAACCTAGTTTAATTTCTCTGGCAACATGTCTGTTGATCATGGAATTAGGCTGCTCCTTCACAACAAGGATTATAAAGGATTCTGACAATCACAAATATGATTCACAGACTAATAGGATGTCACACAAGAACCCCAGTCTACAGTATACATAATTCAAAAGATGAACTCCATTTATTATTAATTTTAGCAGCACCTGGAAATCCAGCTGAGATTAGGGCCCGTTGGGCTAAGCAAAATAACAAACATTGAGCAAGAGACAAACCCTTCCTCAAAGAGCTTACAATCTAACTAAAAAATACAAAGAAGTATTTTTAATCTTTATTTTATAGATGAGGACGTAAGTTACAGAACAATGCCACTCATTCACTTCAGTGGGTGGAGGAAGTTGACTTGGCCAGTGGTGAATATGCACAGCCCCACCAGCGAGGGAGGGAGATGCTTGATGAGGGACACTGAGTAGTGCCTCTCCCCTCACTTCTGGAGTCTCTGGCACCCATTGGCCAGTGGAGGGAAGAAGTGATGATTGGCCTGCATCCCCCCAGATATTGAACCAGGAACTTGGGCTACATAGAGCCTCCTGTGGGTGTGCAACCCCAGCCTAAACTGGGAATGGGAATGTAGTATGGCAGATGCTGCAGGTCTAGCCAATAGCCCATTTGGGGGTTGGGAAGGCATTTTTTTCTCTCATGGGCCAATTGGCTGAGGCCTGGAGAGTTTTTTGACTTCCTTGCTGCAGCTTCAAGCTACAATAAGTTAATTAAACAGATTTTTTAACACCCAAATGAGGTAGTTGAGTTTTTAATTTGTCACAACTTGCAGCTGGTTTACAGTGTGATTACAAGGATAAAATTAATGGTTCCCAGAGGTAAAATATTTAGGATTTTGCTGAGAGCCCTTGGGCTCCTGGAATAGGGTCAGACCTAGTGGCCCTTGCAGGCTGAGGTCCCCAACCTTTTGCATCCTCTGTCCTCTTCACAAGGGGGAAGGGAGGAAGGTCTCAGAGAGAACTGAGTTCTGAGAGATAGGCTAAGGAGAGCCTAC
This sequence comes from Gopherus flavomarginatus, assembly GCF_025201925.1. Classification (NCBI taxonomy): domain Eukaryota; kingdom Metazoa; phylum Chordata; order Testudines; family Testudinidae; genus Gopherus; species Gopherus flavomarginatus. The sequence continues at coordinate 196,603,088 of NC_066617.1, read as the reverse complement.
CCTAAGTAATAGGTTGTATGGTAGGAGCCCTGTAAACCCTGCACTGGAACCAGTGATATTTGGTAAATACCTGGTATATGAGAGTCTGGGTGATGGGTGGGTAGTGCCCCTCCCCTGTTTCTACATTAATAAAAGTTGCAGTCTGCCATTTAAAATCCATCCATGTGTCTCTTTTCATATCACCACTGTGTCTGGATCAACTTAAGTGCTTTGCCCAAGGTCGTACAAGAAGCCCAGGGCAGAGTTCCTGAGTCCCACTTTGCATTTTAATCACAAGACAATCTTTCCTCTTTCATTTATGTCAGAGGTAGTTCTCTCCATCCATGGCACCTTTATTTATTCCATCAGTCTATCTCTTGAGATGGTAAAATGTGAGGGCCCAGTATGTGTTGGCCCCATGATGGTTAAAGATATTAAATGTCTTCAGTTCAGTTAATAATCACTCCAGGGAACTCCTGAGGAGGATAGTTCCTGTTTGGCATGCTAAATATAAAAAAACTGCAGTGAAATACTATTCCTGAAGTGGCTGGTGGCCATGAGAATCAAACCATGGTCTACTGAGAACAGCAGGCAGCTTGCACATTAGCCCTTCAGAAAAGTATTTCATAAATATATAGTGCTGTGTAGTCCATGGAGACTTCACAAAGCTACCAGCAGGTTTAATGCAGATTGCTACAAGATTTCATTAGCTTATGTGATTTATTTTTCAGAGCAAATGTGTTTTTCTTTGTGTTTTTCTCTGGTGCAAAAAAAAATTGTATACACTGGGTTTCATGGCTGAATTAGCAGAGTACCAAGCTTTATCCCTCTTTATTACCATACTGAGTGATTGCACCACCGTGGCTCTAGTAACCTCTATGACATACAACTATTTATACAAAAGCATTCCAGTTCTGAGACGGTTTTGGGGGGATCCAGTGCTGATTTAGGTGTAATTCTTCCATAGATGATAAGAAAGCTAAACACTCCGCAGGCTGCTGTGTATTTCTGCAAAGCAGAATGTGCCTATAAGGCTTTCTGGGGAAAGTAATAGGCAGCAAACAGGAGTGTTGCAAATTCCATTGGGAGTTAAGGATTTAAAGACCTTTGAGGATATGGGTCTTATTCTTTAGAATGGCACCATTCAATAGTTAAAAGATATACAACCCTAGAAAATGAACATTGATCTTTCTTTTCCTCTACTCCTCTGATAAATGGAATGTTTAACTGTTTCAGGAAATGAATCATACAGCAAGACATTAAATATATATTTGCTCTAAAAAGCCATTCATTACCTGGAAGTGTTCAAAAGGTAGTATTCAATTATATCATGATTGTGAAACCTCTGAGTGATTGCTTATCTAACTTCTCAGCCTGGATAGATCTTAATTATGCTACTTAAGTCTATTTCACATCTGCATTTATTACAACAATGTAGACAGAAGATGGCACTGTTTATTCATTGTTTTAGAAAAGCAAAGCTATTTCTCTGTATGTTGAGAGGAAAAAACTGCTACTATATTGGGAAAACATAGAAAATGGAGGTGTTAACTTTTTATGATAAATACATATTTTCCTTAGATTCAGGAAACATCTTTTTAAGGCTTCAGTACTGCAAAGACTTATTCATGTACTAACTTTAGGCATGTGATAGTTCCCCTGAGCTCAAAATGTGTGTAAGCCCTTGCAAGACCAGAACCAAAAATGCAACATGAGGGAAAATATTCAAATGGGGAAATGTATTGTTTTCCTTTAAACATGTTTTTACTTTGGAAAACAATTACATGTCTGTGAGAATGTATTTATTGGAATAATGCAACAGATAGCTTTTAATTTAAATTTACAAGATAATCCAGTTTGTTTGTTTGTTTGTTTGTTTATTTATTTTAAAGAATTACTATGTCTGCATCTAAACTACGAGCTAGGGGTGTGATTCCAAGCGTTCATACACAGTCTTGCTAGCACTCTTTGAGCCGCCATGATGATAAATAGCCATTTAGCTGCAATAACATGGGCAGTGGCTGCTGAGCCATGCGGAGTTCAAACCCTCCTGAAACTGGTGGGTCAGAAGAAACCATGTTAACTTGTTCGTTTCCAGCTTAGCAATTTTTTTTCTCTCTTTTTTTTTTTGCTGGTGGACAATTCCATAAAAGTTAGGTTTATTTAAAAAGTTATATAATGAGAATATTTGGGGGAAAACAACAACAAAAACACTGGAAATGATGATTAATAAATGAATGCATATGTCAGTAAGATTTCCCATGGTACAAGATTTTTCTCTTGTTCCTAACTTAGATGTCAGAACTACTTAGCTTAGTTTTTCAGCTCTTTCACCCATGCCAGTTCTGAGATGATGTTAGTTCACCATGAAACTTGCCAAAACCTATATGTAAGAGGCGAGTCTCTGACTTTACTACCATTCAGTTGTTAGACATTGAAGCCTATTTATTATTTGTACTACTGTAGAATTTAGGAACCTTACTTATGGACCAGGAAAACATTTTGCTAGGTGCTGTACCAACACAGAACCAGTATTTTCTGACTTCAGATCTTCACTTTTGGATTTCCAAACAACATAGAAGAGGGGCTGACTTTTGTATCCCACTATATCTTGCCAGCATTTACTTTTCTTTTTTATAGCAAATCTCTTAAAAATTTAGCCTTAGCCAGGAGTGGGAAGACTCATTTGAATTGCTTGTGCTAGTTTGTGCCTTTTATACTGAGCCCCAAATATGGGAGTGGAGCTACTCTGCCCCTGGAAAAATTGTCTCACACCTGCCCATGGTGCACTTGTATGGCCGCCATCTTAGCTGGTGCACAGGGGATTGAACTGGGAACCTCCAGAACATAGTGTATGAGCTGCTGCATCTTGAGTTAAGGCTCTTTTTGCTGAGGCTTCAATAGGTTTGCATCTTTTGTGGGTCAGGCACAGTGGGAGACCAGCAACTTTCACTCACCAGTGGGTTACACACCCACCCATAATCTGGTTCCCACTGTTGGGAAGCACCAAATGGGGAAGATTATATGGCACTGCAGGAACCCCCAACTATTTTTCTTTGTGTCAAGGGTTCTGGACCCTTCTGCTCACCCCCTTTCCTTCCCTGTGCAGAGGATGGTTGTATTGAGAGGAATGTTGACAATACTGCCTCTGAAGGTTTAGCGAAGAGGTGCCTTTCCTTTGTTCTCTCCAAGCCTTTGAAGGGGCTGTGCATTTCAAAGGCTTGCTTTAAAGCATGCTGAGTTCAATGAAAAGTCTCCCAGTGATTTCACTGGACTTTGGAACTGTCCTAATAATAATTTTTGCTAGCATTACTTAGATGGTAGAACCCCCTCTTTCCATCTCTAGCACAGTTCAGACTCACAAGAGGCATATTTATGCCCTATAATCTTTTTACTTTTTTCAGACCAAGCCGCTGGTCTGGTCTATTTAGAAGTGTTTGTTTGAACTTCAAGAAAATACGGCATTGTTTGGCCAGGCTGTTAAGATTATTTATAATGAAAAATACATGAAAAGATTTTAAAGTATTTAAATGATTTGTCTTGAATCTGTAAAATCATGCACATTATCATTTGTCTTTCTGTAATTAATGGTTTTCAGCGATTTTCCTCCCACTTGCCGTTTTTCACTCTGATGTCAAACATGAATTTCTCTGGCACAAAAGAAACCCTGGACCTCTCATCTCACTTTAAACTATCATAAATGTGAATCCTGTAGATCAGTGTTTCCCAAATTTGGGATGCCGCTTGTTTAGGGAAAGCCCCTGGTGGGCCGGGCCAGTTTGTTTACCTGCCGCGTCTGCAGGTCCTGCCGATCGCAGCTGCCACTGGCCACAATTCTCTGCTCCAGTGTCCCTCAGCCCACACCACTTCCAGCAGCTCCCATTGGCCTGAACCAGTGAACTGTGGCCAGTGGGAGCCGCGATTGGCTGGACCTGCGGGTGTGGCAGGTAAACAAACTGGCCTGGCCCGCCAGGGGCTTTCCCTAAACAAGTGGCATCCCAAGTTTGGGAAACACTGCTGTAGAGGTCTTTGCCATAGCCACAGGTGCTGAGAACTGCAATGAATGGGCTACTTAATCCATGTACTATCACAAAATAATGTTGACCTCCAGCTATTTGAGCAATACATTGACCAGGTAAATAAATTGGAATTGCTGCCCTTCTATCGCCAGTTTAGGGCAATGCAAATCCAGGTGAAAAATGATGCTATCTTGGCATCTCATAAAAATACACAAAAGAACAAAATATCAGAGGAACCCATTGTGATGCTGTATGGAATCTGGGAGACACTTTGGGATATTATGAATTCCAATATTGTAAAATTGCAATAAGTTATGCCAGATATGCCATGTAAGGTATCTGCAAAAATATTATAATTTGCCAAATATAATAATCTTGTTTGTGTTTGTATCACTTTTGTATGATGAGTTGTAGATATGTATGTATCTATTTCAAGACTCGTGCTATGCTTCTGGGTGACACCCCCAGATAGTTTGGCATCAGCACTGCCTAGCCTGCTTGATGGCCCAATAAGGACCATCAGCTATACAATTGACCCATTGAGAGAAGGCAAGGGATACACCTTGTGACTTGGCCAGCATGCAGGGACAGGCCTATGGACTGAACTCTAAGATTTCCAGACCATGTGCTGGGCAGCTTGTGTTTGGGACAAAGGAAGCAGCTGCATCTTCTCCATCTTGTCTTCAATCCTGCTTCTTACCTCTAGAGGAACTTTGCTACAAACTGAAGCTCTGAACAAAGGACTGAATGACCCATTCAAGCTGTGGATGTATTCCAGAGGGACTTTTAAGCCAGCAAACTCGCCAGTACTGCCAGGAACCTGATATATGGACTTTGAAGTCTTTATATTGTATGCATGTGACTGTTTTACCCTTTAACATCTCTCTTCTTGTTTTCTTTTTTCTTTATAAAAAACCTTTAGTTTTAGACACTAATGGATTGGCTGGCAGCACGGTATTTTGGGTAAGATCCAAACCTACACTCAGGGGTGGCTCTAGACATTTTGCCTCCCCAAGCACGGAGGGTCTGCTGGTCCCGTGGCTTCGGCAGACCTCCCGCAGGCATGATCCCCCACACTCCATAAGTAAGGCTCCTAAACTCTACAGTAGTACACGGAAGCTGAGGGACCAGTGGACCCTCCGCAGGCAAGCCGCTGAAGGCACCCTGCCTGCCGCCCTAGCAGCGACTGGCAGAGTGCACCCTGCGGCTTGCTGTCCCAGGCAAGCGCTTGGAGCACTGGTGCCTGGAGCCGCCCCTGCCTATACTGACCTGGTAATGTGGCTGACCCTTTGGGGTCAGAAGAACATTTTGTATGTGTGAGTGGAGTTTTTTAAATAACTTCTTACTGCACTGGACCTATGTGCTGACTGGGAGCCAGATAACTGGAATGCAATACAGGAGCTGTTGATTTCTTTTTTGATTCTTGATAACCAGTGTGGGGGATGAGAAGTGCAGTTTGTGACTGGTTAGGGAGCTTAACTTCAGTGTTACCCACAAGTCTTGGGAGTTTCTGCTCTCACTTTTGCAGCCTGCCCTGACCTTGGCATTTCCAGTGAGGCCTGCCTTAGGCACCAGGGGTCACATCCATCAAATAGCTTTGTCCTATTGAAAATGAGTTCTGTAGTAAAAGAATAGCGGAGGTGATGTCCAGTGACCATTTCTCTTCTTTTCTTTCTATCATTAACCCAGATAATTTGATAGAGCTATGATGAGATTATATTCAGGGGAAAGTATAGTTTATGTAAAAGTTTATAGGAAAAATAAGTTGTGTTGTAATGGTTAGAAAATATGTCCCCTTGACCTGGAGGTTCCTTAGTTAAAATCCCAGTAGCTTCTTTAGGGATTAGATCCTCAGGTACAGTTGGATTTCTACCACATTTCCTCCCCATCTGGTTCTGGAAGCAGCTGAGGGGCAATTTGGCTCTTGGTGTGAGTTAGGACAATTCAGGGGTTACTTTTATTGGCACTTTTGTTTTTCTTGGATCACATGGGAGCACAGGAACCATCTACCTACATGACTACATGGTACGGGATCTGGGGCGGTGAGCAGGATCTGGCCCTGCCTCTGTTAATCTATCCCACTGGTTCTCAACCTGCAGGCCTTATGCAGCCCAATTAGCACACAGCTGCGGTCGAGCTCAGCTGTGTGCTAAAGGCCAGCCCACATAGTGGGGTTCGGGTTCCTGGCTGCCCAGTGCAGTGGAGTCCAGGTTGCCCCACTCCTGAGCGCAGTGGGTTCGGGGCCTGGTCGGGACACCTGGCAGGCCCCGTGTGGTTGGGAGTCCAGGGCTGCCACCTGGTCCTGTAAGCTGCAGGGCAACCGCTTGGCCCACACAGTGGCAGGGGTACAGGGCAGACAGCCCACCAGCCCTGTGCAGCAGAGGTCTGGGTTCAGTAGTCCCGGTCAGGTTCCAGGCTGTCACTGCCCTGCCATCCAGCCCCTACAGCCCAGGTAACACACTGATAAATAAGTTGAGAACCACTGATCTATACTGTGCCTTGCTTTCCCTTGCTAGCACACTAGCCATTCAGCTGGTGCCACAGACCTAACTGAAACATAGTAACAAGCTTTTGGTCACTCCCAGCCACATTAGGATTTGAAATAATGACCGTGGGAATGAAAAACTTGCATCCTATTACCATCCCCCAAGACATCCAGTCCTGCAGTATAATACTTTAAAGAAAAATAATATAAGAAACCCTTGCCAATTCTGGCTGTGAATTTGAATTAAATTAAACATACGGAATAAAGGATTAGAGTACAAAAAAAAGTTACAAGCTGAACAGACCCTTTATAGTGTGTAGGTTTGAAAAGAAATCTGTCTTTTTTTTTCTTGTTTACTTGCTCCTGAGATGAAAGCCTCTGTGTTAGTATTAGGGAAGCTTTATATAAAAGCGAGAGCTGACTCTTTTGTATGGAAAAGTAAAATGGACAGCCAAATAATTTCAGTTAAAAGGACAAGATATATGGCTTTGAGTTTTACATGTGATAGACAGTAGGTTGTATACCTTGCATTGAATTTTGTAGAGCAAACAAAAGCTATAAATAGTGAGGAAGGGAGAGTAGTACCTCACAAAGAATGGACTTCTAATTTTGAAGTTTATATAGCCAACAGATTCTATCATTTCTAGAGCTGATCAAATAATATAAAAAGTGAATCACAAACTCTTCCATGCATGAAGGCAGGAGTTAGGTTTGCTGCTATTTGTGGGGTCATGTGATTTGTTGCTCACAGGTATTCAGCTGCCATTCAGGTATTCGTGAAAATGTCTAAGAATTCTGACAGCTTCATGAATTTGAACAGAAAGAGTTATTTCTCAATTGTTTCCCTCGGTTTTTTTCTTAGCGCGTGTCAGACTAATGACAAACGTATATTCGTTTTGTTTAAGTCCATTGCTATTGGGGTGATTATGTTGGGAAAAGTACAGAAGAGAAAGGTTGATTCTGAATGTCACATGTTTAAAGAACAATGGAGTGTGGACTATTTTGTTGTTGAATGCAGTAGTCAGGGCCGGCTCTAGCAATTTCGCCGCCCCAACCACGGCGGCATGCCGCAGGGGGCGCTCTGCCGCTCGACGGTCCCGCTGCTCCTGTGGACTTCCCACAGGGCATGCCTGCGGCTGCTCCACCGGAGCCGCGGGACCAGCGGACCCTCCGCAGGCACGACTGCAGGAGCTCCACTGGAGCTGCCTGCCGCCCTCCCGGCAACCAGCAGAGCTCCCTCTGCGGCATGCCACCCCAAGCATGCGCTTGGCGCGCTGTGGCCTGGAGCCGGCCCTGGTGATAGTTAGGCATTGTGTTTAATATGTAACAAAACTATCTCAGTGCTAAAAGAATAAAACATTTGTAGACATGAAACCAAGCACTTGTCGAGCTACTCTCAATTTACTGGAAAGCTACGTTCAGATAAATTAGAATCCATGAAACATGGCTTATTGTCACAACAGTTTATATTTAAGAAGAAAACTGAGACTGGAGCTGCAACAAGATCCAGCTTCCGAATGGCACACCTATTAGCAAAATGAGGAAAACCATTTACTAATGGTGAGCTAGTTAAAATATGTATGATTCAAGCAGCCAAAGAAATATGCCCAGAAAAAGTAGATTTATTTAAGACAATTAGTAATGTAATATAACGAACACAGTTGCTCGCAGAATCAAGAATATTGGCAGTAATATAATTTTCCAGCTGAATGAAAAGACTAAGAAGTTTGAGTGGTTTTCCCTCATACTTGATGAGTCAACCGATGTTTCAAATACTTCGCAACTGCTGTTGTTTATTCGCAGGGTCGGCAGTAATTTTGAAGTTACGGAAGAACTAGCTTCTGTGCATAGTGTGCATGGAACAACCACAGGTGAAGAGATTTTCAAAGAAGTTGAAAAGTCACTTTCTCAATAGAACCTGCAATGGAAACAACTGAAGTACGTTACAACTGATGGAGGTAGAAAAATGTGCGGTTCAAAAAAAAGTTTGGTTGGACAAATCTACAAAGCTTGTGAAAGTGCAGGCTGTACCAAGCCTATGATTCTTCATTGCATTATGTGGGAAATATTTGGATTTGTCATGTTTTATGGAACCCGTAGTTTCAACCTTGAATTTTATTTGCTCGCATGGACTTAACCATTGTCAATTCCAAGCATTTCTGGTGGAAATAGAATCAGAATATCACGATTTGCCCTACCACACTTCAGTTTGATGGCTTAGCTGTGGAAAGGTTTTGTTGTGATTTTCGAGCTTAGAACTGAAATTGAAATGTTCTTAAATAAAAAAATACCTGACCTCTATCTTTACTCACAAACAGTGAATGGCTTTGGAAATTAGCTTTTTTTGTAGACTTGACCAATCACATGAATGACTTCATTCTTAGGCTACAAGGGGAAAATGGGCTTATCTGTGACATGTACACTCTGGTGAAAGCATTCAGGCAAAAACTAGTTCTTTTTGAGTCCCAACTGATGAGGGACTGTTTGGTCATTTTACATGTTGTGAAAAGTTCAGTCAAGAAACTGAATCACGATTCCTAACTAGATTTGCACAAGAAATCATTTCTGATCTGAAACTATAGTTACAGGAGCGTTTCTCTGACTTTGATGTGAATGCAGGAGAAATACGGATCTTCCAAAACCCATTTGATTGTGATCTTGAAAAACTACCACCTGAACTTCAAATGGAAGTGATTGACCTGCAATCCAATGATTTATTGAAGGACAAATATAAAGAAGGAAATCTGGTAGAGTTCTATAAATGCCTGCCAAGTGATCAATATTCTTATGTAAAAAACTTTGTCTATGGATTAATGTCAGTGTTTGGCACTACTTATGTGTGTGAAAAAACATTTTCGATGATGAAATATGTGAAATCCAACTACAGATCGACCTCGTCTGATGAACATTTACAATCAATTTTGATAATAGGGAACACTAACTTTGAACCACCGCTAAATTCAATTTTTGTCAGAAAAACATCAGTACCATACTTCTTACTAATTCTAAAATAAGAATTTTTTTAACAATTTTGCATATATTTAATTTTTTCACAGTCCCTTCGGCCCATGAAGACCCTTCAAAAATCTAATATGGCCCTCATCTCATAAAGTTTAGAGACCCTGCTCTAGTGAGTCGATTTGACCAACCAGAGAGCTCAAATATTGAATAGCTAAACTGATAAGTTAGTGAGCACCCCATTGATTGGCACTTGTTTCATTAACACTTTTGGGCTGGATTGAGAATTAGTCTTGGCTTTGGTTGAGAGAGAGTGGATAGATGCATTGCCCTAGCTGCAGGACCAGAGAGGAACTGTTACTTACATCCCTTCTGTAGCGAGGTGGTGGGATACCTCACAGCCCCGCTGAGGGACGAACCGCCCCTAACGCCAAGGTTGGCAGAGCTGCTGGCTCCTGCGCTCGCCCTTCAGAGGTCACAGCGCCGACCCGGAAGTATAAAAGTTCACCGGCAGAGCTCAGTGGAGAACCAGCTGCCGGAGAGACCAGACGTCTGTGACCGAGCTCCCTCCTGGGAGACAGCAGCAGGCCCTGGCTGGCCGGAGGTCGCACCGGGTCAGTCGAGCCTACCCCTCGCTCGGTACCCTGAGGACTGGACCATCCTGCCCCTTCCCAGCTACCCCGAGGAGGAGCCGAGCCTGCCCCTTCCCAGCTACCCCGAGGAGGAGCCGAGCCTGCCCCTTCCCAGCTACCCCGAGGAGGAGCCGAGCCTGCCCCTTCCCAGCTACCCCGAGGAGGAGCCGAGCCTGCCCTGCGCTCCATACCTCGAGGAACCAATGGTGTTCGAGACTGCCGAGGACGCTAGCATGACCCACGTACCCTAAGAGGGGGAATGTGGAAGTAGGCCAGAGGCAGCCGACCCCAGTCTGGCTGCAGCGTTGCCTGAACCTATGTCAGTGTGTTGCAGCCAGGATCCCCACTGACAACAGCGAGTCTTTACCACTGCAAAGAGAGTGGCAGGTGACAGGCTTGGGTGACAGGCTCCCCCTTGTCCTTTTCCTGGCCTGGAGATGCTAGGACAATTTGATTATTGACTCAGCCCCTGCTTAAAGGCCTGAGTTCTTGACTGTTTAATTGCTACCCCGCCCTGAACTAGGGCTGGGGCTGCTATTGCCCTATTGACTCCGCCCCTACTTAAAAGTCTGAGCCCCTAACCGTATGCTTGCCATCCCACACTGCCACAGAGCCTGGACTGACAGCGACTTAGAGTGAGGAGGTGGGATACCCCACAGCCCCGCTGAGGGACCACTCTCGGCAAAGCCCCTCTACACCTTCTGATTCACAATTCCTCCAGAGTTCCTATTTTGTGAAGGGGGCATTATGTTGCATTAGGCCGTTACCAAATACTGCATACTCTCCTCCACTTCAAATCCAACGGGCTTCATTGGCCTAGGTATGGTAATGAAGCTGAGCCATGGCTACGTCCATTTCTCATGGTCACCCCAGGGTTTCCCCACTCTCTTATTCACGGGGAGTAGTATCAGACATGCTCTTTCCCCTCTATTCCCCACTACTGCATTTGGATTCAAGTTCTGGTAGGTCATGTGTGGTCATGTAGAGGAGTGGGAATGGGCAGAGCCTTTTGTTCTCTGGTGTGGCAAGGTAGAACAGGATCACAATCCAGCTGTAATTTTCCCCTTCCCTTATTGCATTAGGAAGCGCTTTCCCAGTGTTTAGCTTGTTTAAATAGGCACAGAAAAGATCCAGAATATTTATATGCCTATTAAAGGTGTGACAAAACCTCTTTAAACTCTTCTCCTTTAGAAGACATTTATAAATCTTGAAAGGTATGTTATAATTACCCTGTATTGGATACAAAGGACATCTCTGTGAAAGAAATCATGAACTTTAAATTTGGGGCCTGAGGGATCTGGGGTGCAGAAGATACTGGCTACTAAAATCTCTGAATGGTGGCTACATACAGTGGCTGCAAAGAGAAAGTTGAGGTCTCTGCACCCCATTGCCACACCAAAGCCATGGAAAAATTTAATCTCACAGAGTTGCAGTGAAAACAAAGCTCCTCTGAATAATGCTAGCTGACTATGAGCCAAAAATGGCAACACTACTGATTTCAGCAAAATATGCATCATTAGCCATTAGTCTTTCTATGGGAACTCCTATTCTGTGTAGAGCTATACATCATAATTAGTATTATGCACATTCTTCCTTCACAGCAGGTCATGGACAAAACATCAGAAGCTTTATTACTTAACTTAGTTAAGAAGCAGACATCACCTATTTGGTCAATGTAATATATCTTCTCAACATACCTACACATCATAAATCATTTGAAAGCTGATTATGTCTACTTTAAGATGAGGTATAATATGATGCTGTCAAGTGGTGCCATTATCATAGAAATGAGGATAAATAATGGCACAAGCCACATGTTAAAATGAGCATTTTGAAATATTTGCATTTGTTTCTGTTAGTTGAATGACTCTATGTATTCTTTCAAGACATATAATTGGATTTCTTTGTGACCCCAAAGCATCACAATAACATCCTAAGGGTAAAACCATATCTAATAATAAATGTGTATAGATATCAATGAAAGGTAATAGAGATGGTGACATTTCTAGTCAACATCATTACTAACATCATTATGATTTCTGTTGAGAGTGCATGGTTTACCACAGTGTTCATTGCCTTGGCATGTACACATTTCTGTGCAGGGAAGATTGTTCTGATTACAGACACAGTTGATTGTGCAGCAACACCTACTGATACAAATACAAAATAAGGTCTGCTGCACAAAGAATGATATAGCATAAGCTCATAAAATTCACCCCCTCTCTGAATGTGGAGGAAGATATGCCCAGCTTTTTGCTCTTCACTTATGAATTTCACAAACTGGTTTTAGAGAAAACAAAAACAAGTTTATTAACTACAAAAGATGGATTTTAAGTGATTATAAGTGATAGCAAACAGCAAAGTGAATTAAGCAAATAAATCAAGCTTGCAAACTAAGCATAGCATGTATCAGAAGGGTAGCCATGTTAATCTGGATCTGTAAAAGCAGCAAAGAATCCTGTGGCACCTTATAGACTAACAGACGTTTTGGAGCATGAGCTTTCTTGGGTGAATACTCACTTCGTCAGATGCATGTAGTGGAAATTTACAGGGGCAGGTATATAGATGCAGGCAAGCTAGAGATAATGAGGTTAGTTCAATCAGGGAGGATGAGGTCCTGTTCTAGCAGTTGAGGTGTGAAAACCAAGGGAGGAGAAACTGGTTCTGTAGCTGGCAAGCCATTCACAGTCTTTGTTTAATCCTGAGCTGATGGTGTCAAATTTGCAGATGAACTGAAGCTCAGCAGTTTCTCTTTGAAGTCTAGTCCTGAAGTTTTTTTGCACACTCAGCCCAGAAGAAAAATCTGTCCTATCTCAGGGACTCTCTGTCTTCCCTGCCACCCCCACCAACATGATACAGTTCTGCGGTGATCTGGAAGCCTACTTTCACCGTCTCCGACTCAAAGAATACTTTCATGACAACACGGAACAGTGCACTGATACACAGGTACCCTCCCACCAACAACACAAGAAGAAGAATTCCACATGGACTCCTCCTGAGGGTCGAAATGACAGTCTGGACCTCTACATTGAATGCTTCCGCCAACGTGCACAGGCAGAAATTGTGGAAAAACAACATCGCTTGCCTCATAACCTAAGTCGTGCAGAACGCAATGCCATCCACAGCCTCAGAAACCACCATGACATTATCATCAAAGAGGCTGATAAAGGAGGTGCTGTTGTCATCATGAACAGGTCTGACTACCAAAAGGAGGCCGCCAGACAACTCTCCAACACCAAATTCTACAGGCCACTTCCCTCAGATCCCACTGAGGAACACAATAAGAAACTGCAACATCTACTCAGGACACTCCCTACACTAACACCGGAACAAATCAACATACCCTTAGAGCTTCAGCCAGGGTTATTCTATCTACTACCCAAGATCCACAAACCCGGAAATCCTGGACGCCCCATAATCTCGGGCATTGGCACTCTCACTGAAGGACTGTCTGGATATGTGGACTCTCCACTCAGACCCTATGCCACCAGCACTCCCAGCTATCTCCGTGACACCACTGATTTCCTGAGGAAACTACAATGCATTGGTGACCTTCCAGAAAACACCATCCTAGCCACCATGGACGTAGAGGCTCTCTACACGAACATCCCACACACAGATGGAATACAAGCTGTCAGGAACAGTATCCCTGATGATGCCACAGCACAACTGGCTGCTGAGCTCTGTGCCTTTATCCTCACACACAACTATTTCAAATTTGATGACAATATATATCTCCAGATCAGTGGCACCGCTATGGGCACCCACATGGCCTCACAATATGCCAATATTTTTATGGCCGACCTGGAACAACGCTTCCTTGGCTCTCGTCCACTCACGCCCCTTCTCTACCTACGCTACATTGATGACATCTTCATCATCTGGACCCATGAGAAGGAGACTCTGGAAAAATTCCACCACGATTTCAACAACTTCCACCCCACCATCAACCTCAGCCTGGACCAATCTACACGGGAGGTCCACTTCCTGGACACCACGGTGCAAATAAGTGATGGTCACATTACCACCACCCTATACCGAAAACCTACCGACCGCTATGCCTACCTTCATGCCTCCAGCTTCCATCCTGGGCACATCACACGATCCATTGTCTACAGCCAAGCACTGAGGTACAATTGCATCTGCTCCAACCCCTCAGACAGAGACCAACACCTACAAAATCTCCACCAAGCATTCTCAAAACTACAATACCCGCACGAGGAAATAAGGAAACAGATCAACAGAGCCAGACATGTACCCAGAAGCCTCCTACTGCAAGACAAACCCAAGAAAGAAACCAACAGGACTCCACTGGCCATCACATACAGTCCCCAGCTAAAACCCCTCCAACGCATCATCAGGGATCTACAACCCATCCTGGACAACGATCCCACACTTTCACAGGCCTTGGGTGGCAGGCCAGTCCTCACCCACAGGCAACCTGCCAACCTGAAACATATTCTCACCAGTAACTGCACACTGCACCATAGTAACTCTAGCTCAGGAACCAATCCATGCAACAAACCTCGATGCCTACTCTGCCTACATATCTACACCAGCGACACCATCACAGGACCTAACCAGATCAGCCACACCATCACCGGTTCATTCACCTGCACGTCCACCAATGTAATATATGCCATCATATGCCAGCAATGCCCCTCTGCTATGTACATCGGCCAAACTGGACAGTCGCTACGGAAAAGGATAAATGGACACAAATCAGATATTAGGAATGGTAATATACAAAAACCTGTAGGAGAACACTTCAACCTCCCTGGCCACACTATAGCAGACCTTAAGGTGGCCATCCTGCAGCAAAAAAACTTCAGGACCAGACTTCAAAGAGAAACTGCTGAACTTCAGTTCATCTGCAAATTTGACACCATCAGCTCAGGATTAAACAAAGACTGTGAATGGCTTGCCAGCTACAGAACCAGTTTCTCCTCCCTTGGTTTTCACACCTCAACTGCTAGAACAGGACCTCATCCTCCCTGATTGAACTAACCTCATTATCTCTAGCTTGCCTGCATCTATATACCTGCCCCTGTAAATTTCCACTACATGCATCTGACAAAGTGAGTATTCACCCACGAAAGCTCATGCTTCAAAACGTCTGTTAGTCTATAAGGTGCCACAGGATTCTTTGCTGCCTAAGCATAGCATATACACTAAAATAACTGATTACAAGTAGTAATTTCTCACCCTAAATGTTATTTTATGGCAGATTGCAAAGGTTCGTGAAGACAAGCTGCTCTTGCTTGCAGCTTAAAACTCCAGGTATTTCTTTCACAGGCCAGACACCTTTTCCAGCCTGGGCTCAGCTCTTCTCCCCCCCTTTGTCGATGTTTCCAGCAGTCATCCTGGGCTGGGATTCAGTGAAGAACGAACTCTGATTAACTCGCTCCCCTGCCTTAAATAAGATTTACATATGGCAGGAATCCTTTGTCTTTCAATGTGATTCCCAACCCCCTCAGTGGAAAAATACTGGTTTTCTGTGATGGAGTCCGATACCAGTTGACATGATCACATGACCTTGCAGTGTCAAAGCATCCCAGGAAGCATCTCAGGAAGGTGGAAGATTGGTATCTTCAAAGATCTATTGTTCTCCCTAATGGTTCATTGACTTGTCCCCAGCTAACCAGCCAGACTGATTGCATTTTGTCTGGTGAGCATTCCCCAGGTAAAATCAGTTTTGTAGTACAGCTGCATAATCAATATTCCTAACTTTAAATACAAAAATGATACATGAATACAAATAGGATAATCATATTCAGCAAATCATAACGTTTACAATGGTATCTCACATGCCTTATCTTGCACAAAATATATCATAGTTATGCTATAATCATAACAATATTTCTATGAAGAATATGGGACATAGTGTCACATTATGGAATTCATGTACATGTATATCTACTCACTATATACAAACTATGTGCTCACAGTCTAGTGCTATTGATGCACAACCTTCAGTGTAGAATTGATTTGGTCAGAAAATTTCAGCTGAAAGTATAGAAAACTATTATAATCACTGGTGAGATACTTTTGACAATTAAGAATACATGATGTGAAAACATTTCAGGTTAGTTTATTGCAAAATGTTGATATTTGCCATTTTTGCTACATGCTAAACACCTTCATTGTTTCTGGGGGGAAAAAATACTTGACCATGCAAAACCATCACAAAATTTTTAATACACTGTTTGGAATTGACCAGTAACACCACATTAAGGTGTTGAAATTTACTTTAACAGTCAAAACTCACAGTCATGTTATGGTGTTTCCTGAACTGTGGAAAAAAAAAAGATACTCTTTCACTTAGGGTACCATTGTTTCACTTAGGCTACAGACTGGTGGCACCATTTGACAGCTCCACAACATACCTCATCTAAACATACATAAAATAAGCTTTCAAATAATATGTGATGTTGGTGTGTGTAGGCCCTTTTTAGAGAATTGCCACAAGTCTAATTAGGGAACCATTATACACTTTGAACAAAAGTATGGAATCTAAAATAAAATTATAATGCATATTTACAAAGTACCCAATTCTTCTCTCACTTATACTGATCTTACACTAGTATAGCTTTGCTGACTTCAGTAGTTACTCTTCACTTATGCCAGGTTGAGTTAGAGCAGAATCAAACCCAGCTGAAGTCAATGGAGTTGCTCTGGGTTTACATCAGCTTAACTGAGAACACAGGCCTTTTACTGATTGACTGATTACTGACTGACTTGATTTCAGAGGAATTATTCTGGGTTTACACTCATGTTAATGAGATCAGAATCAAGTCCACTATATCTGAAAAATAAATTTGCCAAAAGTACGTAGGAATCTTTCTCTTTTAAATATGCCAAGATGGACAATCAAAATATTAAGATTTAACATCACAAAGTCAGGAACTTCAGAAAGCTTACTTCATCCCCATCTCTCTGTCTGTCTTCCTAGTGATTTTAATTGTGAAATTTTTAAAGAACAAAAAAGCCACATAAAAGTACTGAAGATAGAGAACTACAGGTCTGATTCTCCCCCACAATTCCTCATTAGGATACAATTTGCAGCATACAAATTTGTTCTGTTAAATGTTTAAGCTGTGGCTGTGGAGAAGACAGAAAAACTTCTTTGCTTTCACCACAGCATCCATACAATTTCAGACAGCACAATTGTACCAAGTAGTAGATAACTTGGCAACTCTTCTCCCTTTGAATTCTTCCCATTGTGAGGAAGTTTCTGGTTATTCTGTGGATAAAGTTGCTCAGATTTGTTCAGAGCAATGTGTCTAAGGGAACAGAGCAACATTTGGAAGGGACGAATGCTAAGTGTTCTCTATTTGTTTCAGATGGTTTTATTCAGTGAAATGCTGGGAATTCTGTGAGTTAGAACCAGTGTCCCTTCTAGATGGTGAAAGCCTATAAGGAAGTACTGGGTCCTTTGCAAGTGGAAATTGTTGGCACCTCTTTTACAAGTGCAGAGCAGTTGATTCTCTTTGAGGAAGAATTACTGTGGAGGACTCTACTCAAAACAATTGCTTGATACTAACGAAAAATTTATGATAATCCATTTTTGGTTAAGGTTATGTAGAAGGTGTAATGTGGGAAGTGAGGACCAGATCCTCAGCTGGCATAAATCAGCCTATCTTTGACTTTCACAGGGTTACACTGATTAACACCAGCTGAGGATCTGGACCTGATTATAGAACTGTGCCAGATCTGTTTAATCTTTGTTAATCTGTGGTCCTGGAAGCATTCAAAGATGATCTCCTCCTGGTGATGGATAAGCCTCAGGCATCAATGCTAATATTATTGGATGAGTCATCTGACTCTGACACGATTGATTATGAGATGCCATTGAATTATCTATGGCTTTCTATTGGCTATTGACTCTCTGTAGGCTGATGACATTCAGATCTATGGCCCTAATTTGTCTGAACCATTTACTGAAGCCAAGTATCTTACCCAGTATCCAGCTGATACTGGGATGGATAAGACATCTGTGTGGATAAGACACAGATGATCCCTAATGATGATAGCATTTTGGGAGCAATCTGGTGAGGATTACTTCAGGTCCTCTAACTAGGGGTGCTAACCCACCAGTTGTTACTGAAATCTACAACCTAGCTGTAGTATTAGAAGATCTTATTGCCACAATGTCTAAGAAGGTTCTCTTTCACCTGCAACTGGTGACTAGATGGCAACCATTCCTCTACAAGGTGGACCTTGCTGCTATGGTCCATGTGTTTGTCACCTCCAGATTAGATTATTGCAATGCTATGTCTGTGAAGATAACCCTTGAACCTGTTCAGAAACTGAAGCTTGTGCGGACTGCAGCAGCCTGCTGGCTGTGTGGTGTATCTCTCCATGATTGCATGAGACCAGAACTCTGAGTTCTACACTGAGCGCCAGTTGGTTCACAGGTGGCTTTAAGGTGGCATGGTTTTGATCCAATAAGCCATAAATGGTTTGAAATGGTCTGCCTACCTAAGAGATAATGCTTCTCTCTTTCTCTCTCTCTCTCTCTCTGGGATATACTGACACAATTAGGATCAGCTAAGATACTCAAGCTCCTTGAAAGGCTTGTTGCCTTTGGAATTTGTTTCCCTCCCTACTCTCGGCCGAAATAGCCTGAAATTGCTGACCTTCAGACCACGCAGTAAAGTCTACATATCTATTCAGACATTTGAGGAGGGTTCGTTGTCTTTTTGTGTGTTTAGGGGTTAAAAATATCTCCTTTCCTCAAATATTTTCTTGCTTCAGGAAAGCCCTATTGCCAATAAGGAGTTAGACGTTTCAATGTGATATGTGTAGAGTTTGCCACACTATTCCCGTCGATATTAGTTGAAGTCCTGCAGTAACATCCAAGCAAGCTTCTAGGACACTGTACAATTATAAACATATTAAATTCCCAAAGTTGCAACTTAGACCCTTGCAAATTAATACAAGTGTCAGGGGTCCTTCAGTACTGAAAGTGCTAAAGGTAGGCAGAATAGTTCAGTAGCTAAGTCATTAGAATCACAATCACGAGAACTGGGTTGTATTCCATGCTCTGTCACAGATCTACTGTGTAACCTTGGCCAAGTCACTTCACCTTTATGTGCGTTTGTCAAATGGTGATGATGATACTTACTCTCCTTTGTAAAGAGTTTTCAGATCTCTGGGTAAAAAGTGCTCTGTAAAAGCTAAGTATTACCGTTAAATTGAGTGCCATATTAAAAATTCATCTCTTTAGCTATTCAGTACAATAATTCTTCAATAAAAGCATTTTGAATTTAAAAATGAATAAATCTATTTTAAAAAAATACACCAGGCAGCCAAAATCAGATTGTCAGCAGCAACACAAGAATAAACTACAGAAAGATAATTGAGCAGTTCCAAACACTTTATGATGGTAGAGACTACAAAGAAGACAAGCAGTCATTTGTCTCATACAGTATCTCTCCTGCTGCTACTAAACACCTTGGTATGAAGCCTCAGGGTTTATTTGCACTACAGGAGACGTCTGTTACTTCAGACACACTGCTCTACAAACTGGTTATCATTTCAATAATGTGGGAAAACATCTTTATATTTCTTGCTCTAACAAGAATGGCTTCAATAAAATAGAAAGTTTATCCCCTACTAGACATTCTTGTTCATCATTGTCTCCCTGTGCTACGCTATACATATCAAGGGCCTGAGGCTTGATCCTGGGAGGTGCTGAAGTTATTCACATTCCATTGACTCCATTGCAGCCTCAATTCAACAAGCACCTAAGCATGTGCTTAAAGGTAAAACAAACAGGGATGCCCTTGTTTAAAATTAAGCACGAGCCTTTTGCAAATCATGGCCTGAGTGTTGTGGTTATTTAAGATTGATCCCTATGTTGGTACATTAATGGAATCCATTTTTATTACCCATCTCAGGAAAGAAAGGATACACTCACTTAGGACCTGGTCCTGGAACTCCTTATTCACAAGCATGATCTCAATGAAAGCAGTGGTTCTAACTGTGAAGTAAGGTTTGCAAAATTGGGCCCTTAGAGATACTAGAGAATTACTTGCTAATGAAATCAGCTGTAATACCTAATGTACCTTTAAAGATGACAACTAAAGGGTTAAAAGGGTTTCAATATTCTCTCATCATCTCCAGGGACAAATTCAACATGTGGATGGAAAGGCAAAAATATATTCAAATGCAATGTGAAATGTAACTAGAGAAGTGATTTAAAAACTAAATATTTAATTGAAAGTGTAATTTTTTAAAATAGTTCTTTATGTTTAAAAGCCTTTACAGAGTTCCATTCAGTAAAAAAAAAAAAAAAATAGCTGTCAAACTAGTAAACTGAGTGTTTGAAATTTGGAAATTACTCAGTTTTCTCAAAACTTAAATATTGTAAGTGAAATATTTTAAATGTGCATATATTTTAAATGTTTGTTAGTTTAATTCATTTATGTATGACTTGCATTAGTGATGTTCACGGCTGTGTTCTAATCTATCTGTATAAAAATGAAAGGAATAACTGGAAAAAATAGTTGTATCTCAGCATGTTCAAAAGGCAGTATAATAAACAATCAGCAGAGCATAAAATGTACAGGTAGGTTTTGTGTCTGGCTCTGGCTGATGTCTGGATACCTGTGGTTCTGACAAATAAATATTGTCAGTGTTTTTAGTCAAGACCTATAGTATGACTGTATAGTAGGCAGAAATATCTACAAGTCCAATGCAGTTAATAAGGAACATAGCTTTCCTTCCATTGCCAGGTAGAAAAAATAGCCTCTTCCTGGTTTACCTGCAGCATGCTGCTTATATTCTCTATTAACGAAGCCACCATTACAAACTCAAAAAAGCGTTCTAATTTTTAAGACATGAGTTTTTATCTTCTAGGGAAATAGGGGGAAGCCTCCTGAAATGTCAAAGTGTGGATAGTTTTAAGCTCTTTAGGGCAGGGGTTGTGTTTTTGTTTTCTGTTTGTACAATACCTAGCACAATGTTGTCCTGTTCCATGACTAAGACACCTAGGCACTACAGCAATACATATAATAATAATAATTAATAATAATAGACATCTTTAAAAATTGAGAATTGAATTTCTTTAAATCAACTATACAAACCTATCTGCAATTTGCATCCCAAGCCCGGGAGGAAAGGCTCCAGACCCAGCTGGGTGAATAATCACCTCAAAAGGGTTATTAGGAGAAAGCAGAGGATGAGAAAAGGGAATGACCAGCAAAGAAAGCAACATCTTGGAGCTTAGAAAATGTAGGAATAAACTGAGAATTTCTAAAAGTGGAGCTGACTTAGCTCTTGCCAAGGAAATTTAAAAATTAGATTGTTTTAGTTATATAAATCAAAAGGAGCGATGAGATTGGGTCAATATGCAGTGTGGATGAGGAGAAGATTAAAGATATTCCAGGTATGGCCCAAAAACTAAATGAATACTTTGCCTTGCTTTTCAATAAGGATGATAATAAGGAAACTGAGCATGAAGGAAGGAAGGATGGCTAATGGAAATGAGTATAGAAATGATCACATTTGAGGTGGAAGAAAAATGCAGAGCTCTTAATGTGCTCAAATTGGGGGGACCAGATAATTTCCATTCCAGACTGCTGAAAGAACTGGTGCATGAGATTGCTAGTCTAGTAGCAAGGATTTTAGTATCTCTGTCTATTCGGGATAGTAACGTATAACTGGAGAATAGCTAATGTCGTACTTATATTTAAGAAAGGGGGAAAACGTGATCTGCGGAATTATAGACTGTAGCAAGGTGGATCCCTGCTCCTGCCCTGCAGGGGTTAAAAGCAGCCCTGGGAAGGGGGCTGGGCCTGGAGAAGGCGGCCTGTAGGCTGGGGCCTGAAACCTGGGCTGACTGGGGAAAGTGGGCTCAGCTGTGGCCATGTTCCAATCAGGCTCAGCAGGCCCCTATAAGAGGCAGGGAAGCCAGAAGGCCAGGACAGTTTCTCTATAACTGGAGAGGGAGACAGGCCTGGCTGCTTGGAAACTCACCCAGGGGATCTAGAGGAAGGCAGGGCTGGGGAAAGGCCTTAGGAGCTGGGAAGCTCTAGGCCGTCAACTTCCCAGGCTGCAGGGCCTAATTCTAGGCCTCCGAGGTACTGGGCTTGCAGACGGGCAGCTGGAGGGTGGGTAAAGGCAGCCAGTCCAAAACCCCTTTGCCTATGACGAGTGGCTGATACTGCAGTCTGTTCCAGGGCGTGGGGGCTAGACAATGACTGGGCAGTAGCCAATACTGAGGCAAAATGGGGACAGTGGGGTGGGGGTTGCCCTGGGAGTGGGGAAACCCAGTTAAAGGAGCACCGGGGTCCAGGGAGGAACACGGGAGCCAGCAGAGGACAGGTGGCTCACCGGCCTGCAGAGGGTGCTCCGGGCTGGGACTGAGCTAATTCCCCAAAGTCACCAGCAGGAGGCGCCGCAGGGGTGAGTCCAACCTGTTTACATAGACCTAGTCTAATCTCAGTAATATGCAAGACTTTGGAACAAATTGTGAAGGACAGAAGAATTAAATTCATGAAAGTAAATGGAAAAGGGTATGTAATATAACATGGTTTTACCAAAGGTAGATGGTGCCAAACTAACCTGATTTCCTTCTTCAAGAAAATAATTGATATTTTAGAGAAGGGAAATGCAGTAGATCTAATATACTTGGACATCAGCAAAGCATTTGACACAGTACTGCATGGGAATTGTGCAGTTAAATTAGAGAAGGTGAGGATTAATACAAGAATTGTAAAGTGGAGAAGGAACTGGCTGATGGGGAGAAGGCAATGGGTTGAGAGGCAAAATGAAATATTGAACAGATGGGAGGTTACTGTTTTTCAAGGGTCAGTCTTGGGACCAATCTTATTCAATCTTTTTATTAATGACCTTGGCAGAACAAATAGGAGCATGCCAATGAAATGTGCTGATACAAAGTTGGGAGGTATCATCAATACAGAGGAGGATCAGAACATTACACTGTATGATCTGGATGAAATTGAAAACTGGGGAGTGATAGAAAAGAGATGAAATTCAATAGTACACAGTACAAGGTCATGCACTTAGAGTCTAATAAGAATTTCTGCTACGTGGTGGGGGCTTATAAGTTAGCGACAGAGGAGGAGAGAGATCTAGGTGTGTGGTTGATCACAAGACGATGAGGAGTCACCAATGTGATCCAGCTGCAAAAAAGGCAAATGCAATCCTAAAATGTATACAAACTGCAACAAGTGCTGAGAAGAGCTATTAGGATGGTCAGGAGAAACTAGGGCCTATCTTATGAGAAGAAAGTGGAAGAGCTTGTATTGTTCAGTCTAGCAAAAAGAAGGCTGAGAGGGGATATGATTGCTCTCTATAAATACATTGAGGGTGGGGTAAAGAAGGGCATAACACCAGGGAGGGTGAAGAGGAGAATGTTGGCATAAGAGGAAATGGATAGGAAGTGGACCTGAGTAAATTCAGGGAGAAAAATAGAAGAAGGGTGAGGTTCTGAAACAACTTCCCAATAGGAGCTGTGAGGACAAACAACTTAATTAGTTTTAAGAGAAAGCTGGACATATTTATGAGTGGAATTATCATAGAATCATAGGGCTTGTCTTCATTACTGGCATAAATCAACTTAAGGTACATCGACTCCAGCTATGTTATTCATGTAGCTGGAGTCGACATAGCTTATGTCGACTTACCCCAGAGTCTTACACTGCGCTGCGTTGATGGGAAACACTCTCTGGTTGACTTACCTTACTCTTCTCAGGGAGCCGGAGTCGACAGGGGAGCGCGCTGCCATTGATTTAGCGGGTCTTCACTAGACCCACTAAATTGACATCAGCTGCATCGATTGCAGCAGCGTCGATCTCCCTGGCAGTGAAGACAAGCCCATAGAGTTAGAGTCCTCTAGTCTAACTGTCTGCCAAGATGCAGAATTTGCTGTGTCTAAACGAATGGTGGGCAATCTGCGGCCTGTCAGGGTAATCCGCTGGTTGGGAATGGCGAACTGCGGCCACTGGGAGCTTCAGGTGGCATTGCCTGTGGACAGTCAATGTAAACAAACTGTCTCATGGCCCACCAGCGGATTACCCTGACGGGCTGCAGTTTGCCCACTACTGGTCTAAACCATCCACGATAGATGGCTATACAGCTCCTTTTTAAAACCTCCAGTGAAGGAGCTTCCACGACCTCCTGTCTGTTCCATTGTCCTGTTCTGATCACCATTGTAGGGTCAGGATGGAATTTTCACCCAAGTGAGATTGCCATTGATGTTGGGGGAAGCTTCTCCTTCCTCTACAACAGAGGTTCTCAACCTTTTTCTTTCTGAGCCCCCAATCCCCCAACTTACTATAAAACTCCATGGCCCACCTGCACCCCAATAACTGATTTTCTGCATATAAAAGCCAGGGCCGGCATTAGAGGGTAGCAAGCAGGGCAGTTGCAGCATACCACAGGGCCCCCCCAAAGTTACATTGCTCAAGCTTCAGTTTCAGCCCCGGGTGGCAGGGTTCAGGGACTTGGGCTTCAACCCCACGTGGTGGGGCTTCAGCTTTCTGCCCTGGGCCCCAGCGAGTCTAATGCTGGCTCTGCTTGGAGACCCCCCTGAAATCTGTTCAAGGCCCCTAGGGGGCCCCGGACCATTGGTTGAGAACCACTGCTCTACAGCATGGAGTTTGGGTCATTTGCTGGGATTATATGGGTATATCTTACTTAATCAGTTCTTTACCATTGGGCATTGGCACACCATGATCCCTCTGATTCTCTGCCCATGGCACATAATACTCTACTGTCTTGTGGACTGTAATACTTTGGTCTAATTTTATTGTCAAGTTTTTCACACAGGTGCTGAATGGTGTTGGTTCTCTGTGACATATAGAATGTCAGAGTAGATCTAGTGGCCCCTTCTGGCTATAAACTATATGACTCTTAAGACTTCCTTGGCCCCTTCTTGCGAGGCTACAGTAAATAATACAATCAGTTCTACCCTTGGACAATCCTAAGAACATTAAAGGATCTTTGCATAGTGTGACAATCTGGTAAATAAAGACGTGATTTTCTCATGGCCTGGTCTGGAATCCTTGTGAATTTCTCTGTCTCTGTTGGTCAGAAGTATCTGCGAGGAGAGAAAGGATTCCATTCTACCTCTGTAAATTACCTCAGATGTGTACACCTCAGATGTGTCAGATGTGTTTTTACCTACATATCTTTGGTATACCATTGTACTGAGTGGCAGTAACAGTTTCACATTTAACTTCAGAAACAGCTGAATTTCAGTGGTGGATTAATTATCTCTGTATATATTCTGTATATTGGTTTAAGTGTTAGAGTCTAAGATTCTTACACCAAGGAACCTCTTATTCCTACCAGTGGTCCCATTCAGAGTGAGTAGAGTATCAGAATCTGTCCCTAAGTTTGTAAGGTGTTTTGGAATCCTTTGGATGAAACACATTCGCCATGAGGGAGGGGGCCTCTATCATGCTCCTGGCCAAGATCCGAGAGAACAGCGACTTGCCTCTTTACTCAGACCTCTTCAACCACCCACCAGCTAGCCTGTCTTTTAGATATCCTCTGTGATCACTAATGCCACCACAGGACATGAAGGTGGAATCTGCTTGGCATAATGAGTGGTCAGTGATGAGTCATTAATCACTCTCTTGTCACCAATCCAACAATTGGCCCACCAGGTTTTGACCTACCAAGGCACCTATAGTCATCCATGAACTGGTTTCGAACAGGACAGGGTAACTGTGTGGTCAGTCTTCTCAAATGGGGTTTCTGTAACAACCCGTGAAGTAGATGTGGTCAACTTCAGACTGTGTCTCATATCCTTGACAAGAGCCCACTGAATTACTTCAGCAATGGGCTAATGACTCTTCATCTGGCTGATGACAATGTATTCAAATGGCTGGGCACATTGTGCATACGCTGATGACCCTATAAATGCATTTATCATTAGCAAAGACATGGTTAGAGGACAGCTGTGAAAGAATAAACAATAAAGGAGATCACACATATCAGTTGGGGGCTCTCTGCTGAAATTTTATTAACCCCTAAATAACTGGCCTCTGGCTGGCCGTCATGTCTCAGCTAAAGACAACTGGTGATTCTTATAATTTTTATGACATTTAGATAGTATTAGTCACGTCTCCCCTCCAATAGTCTTATAGAGTGAACATGCCAGTTATCCTAACTTTATCACATTATTTTCCAAACTCTGTGTTTTTGTTGCCTCTTAATTCTCCCCACTGGATCTATGACCAAAAACTGGGGATAAAGAAAGAGTTCAGATAAAATGAACTATAGTTGAAAACTATAAACTACTGTTACTTCAGAAGAGTCATAAAAGGAAAGAATTTGGCCCTAAACTTCATTTTTGTTTATGGTGATGCTTTTCTTGTACTACTGGCAAAATATAGCATGTGAAAAGTGGGTCACATGCTATAAGAGGTATTTAGATGATGTAAAATTGTGCTCTGGTACCTACAGCATTTAAAAAAAACCCTCTTACTCTCTGAAGCAGTTATCAATATTGGGGCCTTGATTCCAATCCCTGTCATGGGGGAAAATATACTAAAAGATCATAGTGATCTTGTTAGGAATGAAACTTCATTTTCTGAGCCTTGCTGAATGCAGTGTTCTCAAATTCCCACTGGCTAAGAGGTTTAGTTTTAAACATTTCTTCAAGCTTGTGATCTTTGAAAACATATATAACAGATGAATTCAAGTTGCTGTGAAGAGTGAGTCTATCAGACTAGAGGACGAAAGGCTTGGAAGCTTTGGAAAGTACATAATTGCTCAGATCCATTAACAAGATGATTTTCACTCACAGATAACGTTCAATCTTCAGACTCTAATCCCCAGGTTGTTTCCAAACTAAAGGTGATACATGAGGTGGCAGAAATAATTTTCAAATTATCCGCAGCAACGGTTGTTACCCTGAAAATATTGGAATCCGATTTACCATAACAGTTTCACAAAAAGTTCAAGAATCTATAAGATTGGGCTTGATCATCCTCTCACTTACAGTGATGTAAGTCCATTGTCTTCAGTGGATTTATTACTGATTACAAGCAGTATAAGTGGGAGGAGAATCAGATTCACTGACTGTTACCCTCACCCACTGCCATCAAACCTTGTAAACTAGTTCTGTGAACAGGTAACATCTGTATCATGCTCTTGCTCAGCAAAGCTACTGCACACGCACACTAGACTGAAGTCCAAAACTTACACCCTGGAATTTTATTTGTTAAATTAAATAACAACAAAACATGAACCTCACTTAAGCTTTTCCCAACCTTGGGTCTTCCTAGGGTTTCCCCCACAGAATCTCTCTGCAGCTCCCAGACCCTCAGCTCCATCTCTCCAGAAATATATTTTCAACCCTCTTACATCTTGGTTGGAGTTTATTTTTCCCCCTCCTACCTCCAAATAGTTTGACACTAATTACACTGCAGCAATTACGCTGCAGCCTCATGCAGGGTCCTAGCAACTAAGCTCAGAGTGACTCAGCACAAGAGCTCTGTGTTCCGATACAGTGTATTAGAAAAGTGTAACTACAAGGAAGGATGTGAAGTGGATTTTAAAATATGTTCAAAAATTTGATTAAATTTTACTCTTGCAGAAAATACAGCCCACTGTTTTCTTTCCTTTCCTTTATTACAGGGGACAGACTTCTTTTTTTGACTCTCCTAATGGCTTGACACCAGGGATGAATTTGTCTCAGGCATTTTTAGCATACTAAACATTCAGCCTAGACGGACACTTATATTGCAATGCACCGTTAACGGGAACACATGACTGTT
This sequence comes from Gopherus flavomarginatus, assembly GCF_025201925.1. Taxonomy (NCBI): domain Eukaryota; kingdom Metazoa; phylum Chordata; order Testudines; family Testudinidae; genus Gopherus; species Gopherus flavomarginatus. The sequence continues at coordinate 196,575,256 of NC_066617.1, read as the reverse complement.
TTGGAAAGACAAACAAGAGGACCCAGAACTCCACAGAGCTGACAACTTAGAGCAGTCTCATAATTGCACTTTCTGCAAAGCAATTAAGCTTGCAGTCAGATATAAAGGGGAACTACCTTTTGTGAAAATTCTTAAGCACAACAAATATATTTGTGAGTGAACATATTAAAGTTAATTGTTATGGCTAACAACCTATTACTAGATTGAATGTCCAGAAAAACTACCCACATAAATAATCACTATTTTTCTAAGGCCTCAGGGCTTTCTGTATTGTATGCATTAATGAGTTTTGCATATGTGCAGTGCTGAATACTGAAGACCAATTGAATTTTCATGCAAGAAGCATCTATTATACTGTATGGTTTCAGCATATTACTGTCTAATTGTTCCTGCAGTGCTGCTTAGCAAATATATGTTCTGCAATCCGAAAGTGTATGAGACATTTTAATGTATAAAAAAATTATAAATCAAAGGGAGATGTGATTAGTTTGCATTATGAGTTGCAATTATGTTCTTTGAGATTAATGGCAGTGAATTGCCAGTTTGTACTTGACGCATTTACTGGTGCAGGCAACAAGAGTTGTGGGAGGGTTAAAAGCCTCATGACATTTTAAGGCCTCAAAAGGTCGGCGTATAATTATGTCTAAGAAATGGTAAGAGCTATCAATCTGGCGCTATCTAAGTAAGGCCATATTCATTAATAACTCTTGAAGATGTACGTTGTGGTTCCATTTTCTATGGAAAAAAAATAAGGGAAATGTTGTGGATAATATTTGTTATATAGAATAATAGAAATGCCTGGAATGTACTCCCACATCGGAGTGCAGGAGAGAAAACTGCAGAGATGCTTGGCTGTGTGAGGTTTGGAAGACTCTGGGGCTGATTCTGATTTCATTTGCACTGTCTTTATACCAGTGTGACTCCACTGATGACAGCAGAATTACTCCACACCTGTGTAAGTGAATTGCCATTTATACTGTTTCATAATTCACTGCTGTGTAGGCCAGCAGCAAATTACTATTCTCTAGAGCTAATTGTGCTCCAGAGGAGTGTCTTTGAGGCACAGTGCTGCCTGAGGGTGGTGTACTATATGCACCACCTCTTACCTGAAGTTGTGCATAGAGATACATCTCACTTTGGGTAGGATTTAATAGAACCAGTAACTGACTGGTAGGATTTATCACAAGCTGTACATAAGCTCATGCACCTTTGTGTTTGCTGTCCATGAGCAGTAGGGAAAAGGAAGTTTATTGGGACAAATACTTATAAAAGTGACTTTTCAAAGTCACGTGTGAGTATAAATAGAAATCAGATCTTAAAATTGAATGTGCAGGTTTTTACACTCAAAGAGCTTGTCCAGTCTGAGAACGTGGAACATCCAGTCAGTGAACCGAAATAACACCATGTGATTTATCTGACCAATCGTGAACAAAGAAGAAAAAGATCAAGAAAAAATGATATTCCGGAGATTAAGGATGTACCCACTACAGCTGGGAGTGAGTCTCCCACCCCCCATCCAGATTCATACTAGCTTCACTTGAGCTAGAGTGTTAAAAATACCACTGTGGATGTTGTGGCTCTGGTGTAGGCTCAGGCTGGTCAAATGATCTCAGACACGGAGAACTGGGTGGGCTTGAGAGACCAAACTGCGTGAGTCTGTCTACCTGAGCTGGGAGGCTCATTCCTAGCTGCAGTGCAGACATTGCCTAAATGCCTGACCCAAAGTTCATTGAAGTAAATAGGAATCTTTCAATGGGCATTGGATCAAGTCCCAATTCAAAGGGACAAGATATTTATTGTGAATAATTTTACCATCTCCAATTATTAAATAACTGAAGCAGGGGTTTAGAATAGAAGCTCTTCACTGCCCTTATCTTATTAAACAGATCCTCTTTGATATTAGAGCACTGAAGAATTTCACAAAAAGACATTGGTGTGTTACCTTTTCCACTGGTGGTCCTGCCTAGGTCTATTGTAAGCAGGGGGTGCAGAATTGAGACAAAAGGGAAGACTGAAGTTTGGTGTGCTGCCTTCGTAATAAATATTTTTCATGGGAGAAAAAGATAGATCACATTTAACCATTTATAAATGGAACCTTAATATTTTAAAGGACTAAAATTTAGTGTTACGAAAAGGTACAGACATACATAATATACATTGTAGAGCTCTATAAGCACATCACTTAAAGGTGATATAGATGGCTATAAGCATTTGATTAACCATTTATTAAAACATCTATTAATTAATTATTAACCCTTTATGAACTATACATATATGAAACCTTAATATAAAGTGTGATCAAAAGATAAAGATCTATGTGAGTAAGAGGAAATCATGTTACTACATAACCATCTACAAGATCTGCAAGAAGAGGTAAGTCATGTTGAAGGATTTCTTTGGAAAAACAGTTAGCATGAGTGCCAGCTTGACAAACCTGCCATACAAAGGTCCATCTAACTTGTACACTATTCTTCAAACACATTTCTGTATTTTGTCATTCACATTAAGTTTGTTTGATAGCTTATGTGTGATGGTGCCAGCTCTAATTTTGTGGTTCTGTCTCCCTTTCAAGAAGTGCTCATTTTATCTGCATGCCAGATATAAATCACATGTACAAGCCAAACAACCCAGGTGATGGATATTGGTTTGATATGAGTTATTTGGAAGAGTTAAACCTTGTGCCATTGCTACGTGAAGAGAATAAGTACGCCAAGCGCACGAGTGGAGTTAATCATAGTGCTACTCAAGTTGTTCACAGAAGATGATATCCCCTTTTCTGTTTGTGTAATGTTTATGAACTGATTGTAACTTTTACAAAAGCATTTATTGTTAATAAGTCACCAAATAGTTTATGTAAACCAGCTGATGCCTATGAGTAGTTTGGAATCTATTCGCTATTCATTATTTGTGGGATGCGATTCATCGCCTAAGTCATTTGGATCTGATTCTCCCTTGGGCTAAATCTCTGTAGCTCCATTGACGTCAATGGAATAACACCTGTTTACATCAAGAGAAGACTCGGTGTTCTCTCTGATTGATTGATTATTTATTTATTTATTTACTTACTTACTTACTTTCATTACTGTAGCCCTCAGGAGCCCTAGTCATGAACCAGATTTCCACTGTTCTAGGCGTTGTACAAACACAGAACAAATAGATGGCCCCTGCTCCAAGAGGCTTACAATCTAAGTGTAAGACAAGATAAAACAGAAAGATACAGACAGACCAGTGGAGAAGTACAAGGAAACAATAAGACAATATTGGGCAGCACGATATGCAGTGATCTCTGCACACTAGCAGCCTAACAGTTGTCACAACTCATGACTGAAACTTTTAAACTGCTGAATAATTAAAATAAAAATAACTAATGAAAATAGCAGTACATTAAAGTGCACTAGAGAACCTTTAGTGCGCACCAGCAGGGTCTCATGGAACGATGAATGTGCGGCACATCAGTGCACTTTAGAAATCACACCTCTGTAGTGCATGTTACCCCACTGGCTAGACTAGCCCTAATACAGATACAATCCATGATCCCAATACCGTTGGGAAGCTCATTCAGTTCTATGTTCTTTTGGCAGTTAGATTTTCCCACTCATATTCAGGAATAAACAATTTCATAAGGCAGTCATTATAGTCTTCAGCATTCAGTCTCCCTGTGGTCTCAGCCTTTCTTAAAATCATCCTCCTAGCTTTCTCTTAGGCTTCTCCGGATAGGCATTCCCTGCTTTTCAATCTCTTTGGTCTTCTGCCTCCTCCCTTTCCAATTACCCTTTTCTTAATTGTATACATTTTGATAAAGTGCTCTATCAATCTGTTCACCTGAAAAGAAAAGAAAAAAAGAAAGAAAAATAGGTGACTCTCTTTCCAAAGTCACTTTACAAATGTTCAGGAGCCATTAAACAACTTCCATATAATACAGTTATTAATTGTCTTATCATTCACTCCTCCATAATGAATATATATATTTTTAAAAAATATGAGATGAAATGTTTGTTTTAAACTGGCAGTTAAGTGATATACAATTGTACATGAAACATCCTTCAGATTGAATAGCTAGCTGACTGCATCATCTGAGACAACTATGAAAAATAATTATAATTTTTTGTATCCTGGAAAGCAGTGATTCTGAAAAATACCAAAACCAAACTTAGGTCATATTGAATAGTTGATTAGTAATAGAGCTGGATGAATGATTTAATTATCATTTATTTATTTTATTATTTTATTTATTTTATTGGTGACTGAACCAAAAAATCCTCCCCCAAATTTTTTCCTTGATGAAAAAATGAAAAAAAAAGTTGTTCAGATCTATTTGAAATGACATTTTTGAAATGATGAGTGTTATTTAGAAAATGTTGAAATGAGGCAGACTTTTTTAAAAAACATTTTATCATTTTGATTGATCTGAAACTATTTGCCACATTTTATCCAAATTCACAAATAGTTTTGGTTGCTTTGAAACTGCATTTTTTTGCCATATATATATATATATATAGTCGAGCACTAAAAGAAAATTGCTGTGCCTAAAAGGGCTAATGCAATTCCTGAAGGGGAAAAAAGGGATTATCGAGTCACATTACTTCTGTATAAGTACAAAGGTTACACTAAGAAGGTTATGTTACTTCTGTATAATGCTCTGGTGAAACCACTAAAGGAGTAATGTGCTGGATTCTGTTGTCCACACTTGACAAGGGATGTTAGAAAGATTGGAGGGAGTTCAGAGAAGAGTTACAAGAATGATTTGAGGTTTGGAAAATATACCTTGCAATAAGGGAAAAGATCTCAGTCTGTTTAGCTCATCAAAAAGAAGGTTTAGATGATTTATTGCCGTCTCTAAGTCCTTACACAGATAAATGCTAGGTGGATCTTAATCTTGCAGAGAAAAGCAGAGCATGATTCAATAGCAGGAAGCTTAACTTTAGAAAAAATGAAATTGGAATAAGATGTAATTTTTAAACTGTGGGTTAATTAACTATTTGGAAAGTTTAGCAAGGATAGTGGTGAATACAATACCATTTTGAGTCTTTAAGTCAAAATAAGATGCCTTTCTAAAAGGAATGCTGCAATTCAACCACAAGTCATTGGGCTTGTATACCTAAATAATAGGAAGGACTAATTCCCTCCCTGCAGGAATTAATGGATGAAATTATATGGCCTGTGTCATGAAGATCAAACTTGATGATCAGGGTGGTCCTTTCTGACTTTAAAATCTATGTAGTCAGCTATAGCATTTCTAAGAGTTAAATTACGTGGACTCTTCCAGAATTCAGATATTTGAAGCAGCCCAAAGGAGTTAGCCCCTTATGGTTGTCCAATAAATTATCGGAGAAACCATTGTCAGAACACCAGTGAGTCTCCACTATGATACGAAAGAGCTTTCCTGAATGTGATGCTGGTATTGTTGAAGGCATGTTTCCAGCACCATGTGTGCTGAGTAGTGTAAACATATTCCATTATTGTTAGTGAGAGTTGTACGAGTGACTCCCGCATGCTGCTATGAAAGATACAGAATCTCTTGCTGAAAAAGACACATTCAAGGAGCTGAAGTAGAAGTCAAACAGTGATATAAACTTAATTAAGATACAATAAAGTCCACTGTTTACTTTCTCTCATCCATTCAGATGAAACTACCTAAATTCACTTCATCACTTGCTAAAGGCCCAAATCCTTGCAGCATAATTTGAGACAGAGCCACTTCCTCCTAGTCTGGGAACGTGGCCATAACTTTCGACATGGGTTATATATTTATGTAATGTAACTATCGAATCATGACATTTGATTGTCTCTGAAAGGCTATAATTAGGAACAAATATGAAATGGTTAGGTATTTAATTTTCCATCTTCAAAGAACTTTTAATTGGATATTAATTTTCTAATTTTTAAATTGTGAGGATAACATAATCTAAACAAAATGTAGTGACTCCTTCCCAACTGTTCATCTACAGATATGGATATAGATAGATTCTTTACATGACTTGCAGACACAAAATTGAAAGGGCCCCATCTAGAGTAACTCAATGCAGCTGCACTCATTGTTAGGCTTATTCATACCCACTAAGGATCTGGTTCTTCATTTAGACTTTCCACCAATTAGTCGAACAAAAAAATGTGGCAAAAAATTATATAACTCTACTGAAGTCAATAGAGCTGCCCCATTTTACACCAGCAGAAGATTTGTCCCAATGCCATTGTGCCCATCTCAGCCAGTGGACATTGTGTTTTACAGGTGATTTAGTATTTCATACATGCCTCTAGCTCAAAAATCATCTGTTACTGGAGGTAAGAAAAGTCTCTACTATGGAGGGAGAGCTTGACTTTTGACGTGAGTTATTCTCTGGATCTCAACTGGCAACACCTTAAAGGTTCATCTGAATACCCAGTTGTAGAAAAATAAGTAATGATTGTCCTCAAAAAACAGAGATGATCTTAAATTGAAAGAATCTGGTTTTGTTCACTCTTCTTTGAAGTCCTTTCCCTCGACCACAACTTCTTTAACTGTTCACTGTTTGTATATAATGCATATGGTTTTTTACACAGAAAACTTGAGGCCACAAAATAAATGATGGTCTAGTTTTGGTGAGCAAATGTGATTACACCTAATCGTTTATACTGCATTCTGTAAATTTGATGTTATAATTCTCTGGGGAGCCTTATTCAAACCTTGGTTATCACAAAACAAATCTGTTGCAGAGACAACTCTGGTATTCATGTCTTTTATGTTGTATTTTTTGCATGTGTAAATACTTCCCAGGGTAGCATTTTATTTTTAATTGGTAAAACTGTATGACAGAAGTGGCAAAATGTTTCCTCTATATAAAGTAAGCTAGTAAATTCTCATATAAATCCCAGGGTTTGCCTGTGGAAGACATTTTGCTCATGTATAGCAGGAATTATTTGTTTTGCTTACATAGCAGAATAACAAATCTGTTGTTCTCTCTCATGACATGATATTTTTAAAAGCAGCAAAGAATCCTGTGGCACCTTATAGACTAACAGACTATGCATCTGAGGAAGTGGGTATTCACCCACGAAAGCTCATGCTCCAAAAGTCTGTTAGTCTATAAGGTGCCACAGGATTCTTTGCTGCTTTTACAGATCCAGACTAACACGGCTACCCCTCTGATACATGATATTTTTAGATTTTTTTTCTTAATTTATCTTGTAGATAGTGCTGTGTGTAGGATAGTTAAATAGCATTTACACCATCCCCAAATATTTGAATCAGATGATTATTAATAATTCCATATTTCTATAGCACCTTACAGCTGAAGATCTCAAAGTGCTCTAATGACGTTAACTAACTAGGCAACACAATGCCCCCTGTGAGCCACTGGAGGTAAAAACTATATAGGAACTGAAATCACCACAACTGAAATCTAACTACCCTGATGTGTGTTGCTGAAAAACTATTTGACTGCAAATAGAGATAGTTATCAAAGTGAAGGAGAAGGCTGTATGAAATTGAATATACATGGGGACTTTAAGCAGACAAAACATTATTACTGCTGTTAAAATTTGGCCTGGACTGTAAGTTAACAGCGCATCTCTTTTTCAAATAACCACAGAATCTTTAATGGATACAAATGGCCAGGACTTCTGTTTTATATTTCATCCAAAAGTGCTTCACTCCTGCCAGATAAATTTAGTAATGGAATCAGTTCTGGTTTCTGAAATGGACTACATATATATATAATGGACTATAGAACGCCTATTTTACTCTATAGTCAACAATTTCTGGGCTTCTCTGTATCGCTCGCTTCTTGAGAAGATGGCAAAATACCTGTGATCTTTCTCTGTAAGAGAATTAATCTGTTTTAAGGTTCGCGCTCTGTATTATATATTGCTTCTATGTATGAAAGTAATGGAAGAAAGTTTGACTTTTCAGTGTTCCTGCAATTCACCAGGGACTGATCAGCACCTGTAGTATTTTGATGTAAAGTTTTATGATGGTCTGTTTTACATATTGTGACAGACCCAGACCAGTGGGGTACAGGAGTCTGGGCCTATTGGCATCCAGCAGGGGTGGGCGGGTGAAACCCACCCACTTCTAAAGGGCCTCCCTCCAGCCTAAGGGGAGGACCCACAGGTCTGGGACACCAAGTAATTACGTGGGACAACTAATGAAAAAACAGGATCAGGAGGGAGGTCATAGGGCTAAACGAAGGGAACCTGATGGGGACACCGAGCAGAGAACCCCGGACAACACCCACTGCTCCTCAAAGGCGTCAAGGGAGCCAGTGGACGCCGCCCAGAGGAACTCTGCCCGGATGCGTGAACAGATGGAGGAACGGAAATAGGCCCTACAGTCATAGGAAATCCCGTTGGCCAACCGCCTCTCCCTGGTGTTGTAGATGACCAGTTTGGCCAGGGCCAAGAGGAGGTTTAGAAGGAGATCCCACGACTTTGTGGGGCCACGGATGGGGAGCATGTAGATAAAAAGGTGAGGGGAGAAGTGCAACCAAAAGTGCAAGAAAATATTCAAGAGGAGCCGGAACAGGGGCTGCAACCTGGCGCACTCCAAATAAATGTGCGCCAAGGTCTCCTTCTCATCTCAGAAAGGGCAGGTGCTAGGGACCGGGGTGAACCGCGCCAAGTACACGCCCGTGCTCACGGCCCCGTGAAGGAGCTGCCAACTGATATCCTCGGCGGGCCTCGGGACCAGGGCAGAGTACAAGCTGGCCAACCAGGGCTTCTCACCCTCGAGAGGTGGCAGGAGGTCCCACCATTTGGTATCGGGGCGGGACGCGAGGGTGAGGTAGTGAAGGGTATGGAGCACGAGCGTGTACAGATGTTTCCGTGGCGTGGTCTGGAACAGAACTGGCTGCAGATCATGCAGCCGGCTGGCAGTGAAAGGGTGAGGGGACCAATTGGGTCCACGGGGCAGGGGCCCGATAAAAATGTCCACAGGGCCTGGGGTGGAGGGTGGGCGGGGCGTGCCCTCTCGCAGGACCCGGTCGAGGTAAGCCCGAGCAGCAGGCAGAAAAGCGGCCTTCACATCCTGAAGTACGCGCTGGGAAGTACGAGGTCTGGAGAGCCCCATGCGCTGAGCGAGCGTCAGGGGATCCAGCCAGTCTCCCTGGTCGTAGTCCAGGAGGTCTCCGACCCTGGTGACTCCTGCCAAGACCAGCCTCAGACGCACCGCGGGGAACTCCGCCACATGCACACGAAGCTGGGGGTTGTGCAGCAGCGGCTCAGCGAGGAGGTCGGCCCCCACGGTGGCTGCCACGGACCTGGTCATTGAAAAGAGCTTCCAGGTCCGGAGGAGGTCTTGGTAGAAGACCGGTAGCCCGGAGAGGTCTCGTGGAAGCCCTCTCGGATGGAGGTAAAATAGCTGCCGGTCATATCGGAGCCCTCGGAAGCAGTGGAGGAAGGCGTGCGCCAAGAAGCTCCACGCTGGACTACCCGCACCAAACAGGAGCCTCTGCAGGGCCTGGAGGCAGAAGACATGGACCTGAGCGCGTAAGCACTTCAGGCCCTGCCCCCCTTCCTCCAGGGGCAGGTGGAGGACCCCTGCAGAGACCCAGTGTGTCCCTGGCCAAAAGAACTCCAGAATCGCCGTCTGGAGGATGGCCAGGAAATTTGGGGCAGGGACCAGGGTGTTGAGCTGGTACCAGAGCATGGACAGGACCAGTTGATTAAGCACCAGTGCCCTCCCCCGAAGGGAGAGGCACCGGAGTAGTCCTGTCCATTTCCGGAGCCGCTCCGTCACCCTGCCCTGCAAATCTTGCCAGTTCTCCGGTGGAGACAGATGCGTGGCAGAAAGGTAAACGCCGAGATAGAGCAGCAGACCCGCGCTTCACCGGATGGCCTGAAGCGTGGGTGGGAGGGAGCTCGCCTGCCACCCGTCCCCGACCACCAGCCCAGAGCTCCCTGGAGCCGTTGGAAGACCTGGGGGTTCGCTTAATCTTGACCTCCGTCCCTCCTTTCCTGCCCAATGCCACCTTGCTGCCCGCCCTTTCTGCCCTGGGACGCCCCATATCCATCATCAGCCCTCTCCCCTTGGGCTGCAAGGACCCTGCTCTCCGTCATGTTCTCTCGTTCCGCCGGCAAGTGCAGCTTCAACTGCCGCGGCTGGTGCATGGCGGAGAGGCGCTCGAGGGGTCCTTTCTGGTCCCCTACCAGGGAGCCCACTACCGGGTGCATTATTCAACGGGGGAGGCCCGGTGCTACCTCTGCCGGGCGATGGGGCACGTCCGGAGGGACTGCCCCTTGGCCAAGCACGGAGGAGCATCTGGGACCTCCGAGCCCCAGCAAGGTGCCGGCCCTGTCATTGCCGGTACCCCTGGCTTCCCAGCACCCGAAGCTGCCCCTCCTCCTCCTTCTCGGTCCACCTCTGTGGAGGAGGGTGTGGCGGAGATACCGCCGGACGTAGGAGAGGGCTCGTCCAACGGGGAATCCTCCTTTACTTCTGCTGTCCCACCACTGCCTCCCTGAGTCCCTGAGCCATTGCCCTTGCCCCCCGACCCGACCTCTGTTAGCCAGCCCCTGGATGATGCCATGGAGGGCTGGTCCTTAGTGCAGGGGAAGCGGGGCAAGCGGAAGGTTTGAGTTTCCTTACATCCTTCGGATTCAGAGACCCCCCGGAAGAGCAGGAAGGCGGGCACCGATGACGAGTCTTCCGCCTTGCCCCCGATGACTCCCGTTATGTGGTGCCGGCTGGGGACGCGTGGCAGCACCGGAAGGTGACACTGCCCCTCCTCCGAGGTCCCTTGCCGTGGAAGCCCCTGAGGGAGCCTCTCTCGCCTCCCTCCCACTCGATGCCTCTGCGAGCGCCGCGGTGGGTATCACCTTGGGTGCTGGCGGGGAGGGCCCTGGGGTGGTGGATGGTGATCTCCCTCCCATCTACAAGGAGATCAAGGCCCTGGGTTTGACCCCGATCACGCAGGGGGAGGACGACCCTCTGCCAGCGGGCCTCGATCTGGGCGACCTCACCACGGCCCTCCTGTCCCCGAGTTCCCTTCCCCTGACCACTGCTTCTGCTCCCACCTGTGAGGGTCCCCTGGACTCTTCCATCGACCCGGCTGTGGGTACCACTCTGTTGATGGCCGCCGAGCCCTTTGGGGCGACGGCCAGTGCCCCGCTGCCGAGACCCGCTTCCCAGGAGGTGTCCCCCTTGAGTGTGGAGGACCTGCCCTCCTTCCTCAGCGGGGACCCCATTGACCAACATCTATCTCTGGATGCAGAGGCTGCCGCACGTGCCACAGTGGCTGAGCTCGGCATCGTTAGGGGTCCCCTTCCCACTTTCCAGATCCTTGAGCCTGGCCAGGAGGAGCCACCGTCCGGCGGCTCAAATATAGAGACTCTGGATCCTGCCTCTACCTCCTTCCCGACTTCTTTCCCTGATCCCTGCCCTACTCCTGTTAGCCCTGTCCTTGTCCCCCCCACCTCCTTTGATGCCAGTTCCGCCCCTGGGAATACCCCTCAGGGAGCGGCTTCACTAGTTTTTTCCTGTCCTGACCCCCCAGGGGCTGCTGTTCTCCTTCCACCGCCCCTTCTTGAATCTGGGAGCGGGGCGGGTCGTGTGGCATTGGCCCATCTGCTGCCATGTCGGAGGTCTGCCCCCTGCCTGCCCGCCTCGGTGGGCCACGGGGCTGTGACGGGGGTTCCACTGGGGGACAGTCATCAATCAGTGACCCCGACCCCCCATGCGCTGAGGGAGGAGCTGCGGGAGTTCCTTCAGGACGTCCGTGGCTCCCGGAACAAAGTCCATCTTGCGCTCCAGCGGTGGATGCGGGATAGAAGGAAGTGGATGCGGGATAGAACAAAAGCACCCCGGGCCCGATGGTCTTCGAGGGCCCGGAGCTCCTCCCGCTTCTCCCGGCACGCTCCGCAGAGGGATGATCCTCGGGGCTGGCAGCCAGATGCCTCTCCAACTCCAAGACCTCCTGCTCCAACTGCCCTATCGCCGCATCCCTCCGTCGGCTGGCGCCCCGAGTGTAGTCACGGCAGAGGAGCCGGGCGCGCACCTTCCCCACATCCCACCACTGCCGCGCCGAGGAAAAGGCGTGCCTCTGCCCTCGCCAGGCCAGCCAGAACTCCCGGAAGGACGCCACGAAGCCTGCATCCTCCAGCAAACTATTATTAAAGTGTCAATAGGCCGGCCCCGGCCTCTCTGCGCAGAGAGAGGTCGTCACGGTGGCCAGGTGGTGATCCGAAAATGGGGCCGGCCGAACGCTGGAGGAGTGGGCCCGTGAAAGGTGGAAACGTGACAGGTAAATACGGTCCAGCATGGAGTGGCGCGACCAATGGGCCTCCACCTGGACGAAGGTGAACGTTGAGATGTGGTCCGGGTGGTGGTCGCGCCAGGCATCCACCAGGGAATGGCGTTCAGCGATCTCCCGGAGGACGTCCACGGCGGCCAGGCACCGCTCGGTCCCCGAGCGGTCCCGTTCCTCGAGGATGGTGTTAAAGTCCCCTCCCAGGACCAGGCACTCACAAGGATCCAGGGAGCCGAGGAAGGCGGACGCCTGCTGAAAAAAACATAACCTCTCCGGGCCCGACGTCGGGGCGTAAACGTTGATGAGATTAACCACAAGCCCCTCCGTTTGCCCCGCTTCCCCTGCACCAAGGACCAGCTCTCTATGGCATCATCCGGGGGCTGGCTAACAGGGGTCGGGTCGGGGGGGCAAGGCTCAGGGACTCGGGGAGGCAGTGGTGGGACAGCAGAAACCAGGGAGGATTCCCCCTGGGACGAGCCCTCTCCCACGTCCAGCGGTAGCCCCGCCGCACCCTCCTCCACAGAGGTGGACCGAGAAGGAGGAGGAGGGGCAGCTTCGAGTGCCGGGCAGCCAGGGGGACCGGCGATGACAGGGCCGGTGCCATGCCGGGGTTCGGGGGTCCCGGACGCTCCTCCGTGCTGGGCCAAGGGACAGTCCCTCCGGACGTGTCCCATCGCCCGGCAGAGGTAGCACCGGGTCTCCCCCGTTGAGTAATGCACCCGGTAGTGGGCTCCCTGGTAAGGGACCAGAAAGGACCCCTCGAGCACCTCTCCGCCACGCGCCGGCGGCGGCAGTTGAAGCTGCACTTGCCGGCGGAATGAGAGAACATGACGGAGGGCGGGGTCCTTGCAGCCCAAGGGGAGAGGGCTGATGACGGAGATGGGGCGTCCCAGGGCAGAAAGGGTGGGCATAGGGCGGCATTGGGCAGGAATGGAGGGACGGAGGTCAAGATTAAGCGGACCTCCAGGTCTTCCAACGGCTCCAGGGGGACGAACACGCCCCTCACCACCAGGCCTGTCTCTACCGCCTCCTGGGCGGCGGCCTCCGATGCCAGGAAGAAGACCACCTTCCCGTACATTTTAGAGGCCGCCACGATGGCCGTGGGCCCCACCACCCTCGCCAACGCCCGCACATAGGTCTCCACGTGGGGCGAGGCGGGCACCAGGAGGCAACGGACGCCGTGCTTCCTAGTCAAAGTGGGAAAGGGGCCCTGGCCGCTGTAGATGTTGGCGGAAGCGGCGGTCGGAGGAGCAGCAGCAGGCAGGGGGGCCGCCGCCACCTGGGCATACGCCCTGGGGGCTGGGGGAGGGACACCTGCAGAGCTGGTGGAGGGAATAGCAGAGAGGGACGCCGCAGCCGGTAGCGTGGCTGCGGCAGCGGGGGCAGTCTCCGCCATGGAGGGCCTGGCCTTTTTAGCAGGGCCCTTACCCTTCTTCCCACCCCGACACTTCCCACCAGCTGGGGGGGCTCCCCCCGAATCAGAAGGGGCGAGAGACGTGGCAGCAACGGAGGTCTCCCTGCTACTCACCGCCGCCGGTGCCCCAGCAGGGGCGGTGGTAGGTGGATCGGAAGCGGCGGACGAGGTACAGGCTTGGGCAGTGGACACGGGGGCAGGTGGAGGAGGGGCAGTGGGAGCATCACGAGGGGTCTCCCCCGCCACGTCCCCCGCCATAACGAGAGCAGGGAGGGGGACAAACAGCGAGGGGAGGGGAAGGAGAGGAGGCGGCCACCCCTACTCGCTAGGCTGCAGGCAGGGGAGGAGGGCACCAGAAAGGGAAGGCGAAAGGGGCGTGGGGAGCAACCAAGGAGCTAAGGATGGGAGGGTTTCAGGGCACCAACACAGAGGGGGGTTCCGGCTCCTCCAGTTGCACTAGGGGAGCAGGGGGGTGGGGGCAACGGCAGAGGGGAGAGTGCAGTGAACAAGGGGAAACCAAATGGGGAAGGGCACAAGCGCCTGGGAGGGGGTGTGGGCACACAGGGGGGGACCGAACAGGGCTGGGGGAGCACAGGGTGGGGGGAAAAGGGCGAGCTGGGATTGGGGTAGAGGGACCATGGGGGCAGCTGCAGGGCTGGGGCAGAACTATCATGCGGCAGAGGGAAATAGATGTGGTGGACAAATGTGGCAAAGGGCAGGGGGTCAGTCCAGGGTGTGGAGGGGAGTGGGCGCTCACAGGCACTTGTGCCAAAAAGTCAGTGGTTGGCTGCTGCTGCTGCAGGCCCAAATGGTGGAAGTGGGCGTGGTGAGCCTGGCGAGCAGCTCAAACCCAGAGGCAGGAGTCCAAAGCAGAAGGAAAACAGCCAGCGGGAGTGGTGGAGGGGGCAACGATGGTGGTGGGGGTGAAGGGGGACACGGATGGACCAGGGGCAGGCTCCACGCCACACCCCCCGGTGCCCCAGCAGACACAGTCCAAACCCCCACCACAAGAGCACAGTTCGAAAAAGACTCAGTCCAGAAAAGCCCCCTCCACAGTGGTCTCCACGTGGTCTCACAGCAGCAGGTGGTCCTCTTCTCCTTCCTCTCCTCCTCCAGGCACCAACAGCTCCCCAGCAACAGCCACAGTAGTCCCAGCAGCTCCAGGTGGTGGTGGTCTGGCATCCAGGCAGGAGGGACCCCACTCAGAGGGTGGTGTCCTCAGCAACAAGAGCTGGGGTCCCTCACTCTCCTCCTATCTGGGAAACAGGCCAGGAGCCCCCCCCTCAAGGGGCTGTAGGTGGAGTAACAGCAGTAACTGAGGTGGGGGGGAACCACTAGCCAGCCAGCAAACAGACAGCAGAGAGAGGGGTGGGTGGTGGTGTCTAGCCCATCCAAGGGAGCAGCAGGAGCAGGAACAGCAGCAGCAGCAGCAGCAGCAGCAGCGAGGGCCCAGTACCCAGCAGGAACAGCAGCAGCAGCCGTCCTCTCCCTTCTTCCTCTACAGCAGAGCGGTTGAAGGTATATCAGCTACTAGCCCTAGGAGAAGCAGGCTTCTGCTCCCTGAGTGACCAGAGCAGGGGCTGCACTAGAGTAATCAGGAACTTGCTAGAACCAATTAGGCAAACAGGCTGATTAGAACACCTGCAGCCAATCAAGGCAGGCTAATCAGGGCACCTGGGTTTAGAAAGGAGCTAACTCCACTCAGGTGGGAAGGAGCCAGAGAAGAGGAAGTGCATGTGAGGAGCTGGGAGCAAGAGGCACAAGGAGCTGAGAGTGAGAGGGTGTGCTGCTGGAGGACTAAGTAGTACAAGCGTTATCAGACACCAGGAGGAAGGTCCTGTGGTGAGGATAAAGAAGGTGTTTGGAGGAGACGATGGGGAAATAGCCCAGGGAGTTGTAGCTGTCATGCAGCTGTTACAAGAGGCACTATAGACAGCTGCAATCCACAGGGCCCTGGGCTGGAACCTGGAATAGAGGGCAGGCCGGGGTTCCCCCCAAACCTCCCAACTCCTGATCAGACACAGGAGAAGTTGATCCAGACTGTGGGAAAGATCACTGAGGTGAGAAAATCTACCAATAAGCGCACCAAAGTAGAGGAGGAACTTTGGCACAATATATATAAACCATTTTATATATACACATTGATAAAAATAAGAGAAGTGTTATTTTTTCCTGTATATTTTACATTCCCCCGTCATAACTTTCCTACTCAGATCTGAACCTTAGAGTTCAGAACATGAGAAGCTAGCATGAAACCTCCAAACTTAATTACCAACTTGGATCTGATATCGCTGCCACCAGCCAGAAAATTCCAGTGTCTGGCTCACTCTGGTCTCCCCAAAACCTTCCCTGGGGGACCCCAAGACTCAGATTCCTTGAGTCTCACAACAAAGGGGAATAAACCATTTCCCTTCCCCCTCCTCCCCTCCAGGTGTTCCCTCCCTGGGTTCCTGGAGAGATATATAGATTTAAGCTCTGTGAATCTAAACAAAGGGATTCCACCCTTCCCCCCCCTTCTGTATTCCTGTGAAGTACAGACACAATTCCCTTGCGCCTCAATAAGGGGGGGGGAAAAACCAAACCGGTCTTCAAAAGAAAGCTTTATATAAAAAGGAAGAAAAAAAACATAAAAATGCTCTCTGTATCAAGGTGACAATATACAGGGTGAATTACTTAAAAGAAAAAATGAATAAACAGCCTTATCCGAAAAGAATACAATTTAAAACATTCCAGCAACTACACACATGTAAATACAAAAAAAAAAAAAAAACAATATAAACCTAATCCAGAAGCCAGTAGGAATATTATTTTTCTCAGCTAGGGCTTTTACACAGAGAGAAAGGATTTGGTTTTAAAAGGAGCCAGAGAGAATTTTTTTTCTGTTCTCTCGTTGAAGTTTGGCTTGCATATTAAGCAAGGAACTATTAAGGTTGACAAAGGGTCTTTTGTTAAACTATAGCACTCCGATTGACAGTCAAGTACCCAGCACAACACACATACAAATAAAGTGGTTTTTCTGGTTTACTTTACATTTAAAAGATTAGCTAGAGGAAGGAAAAAAAAAAGGCACTGTTGCTAGGCAAACCCCAGGAGACAACAGAGAGCCAGCAGTTCAAACAATAAACACCAGAGTGCACCCCAACACAAGAAAACAGGAACCATGACTTCCAAGGCAAAACTGGATGCAGAGTGACAAATCAAAGAGGCAGACCACAGGCGAGATATGGAAAAAAAACTACAAGAGATGGAGCTGAGAGAAAGAGAACAAAGAACTCCCACCCAAACTTCCCTCCACCCAGTTTTGAAAGTATTTTGTCTCCTGATTGGTCCTCTGGTCAGGTGTTTCAGGTCACTGTTTGTTAACCCTTTTATAGATGAAAGAGACATTAACCCTTAGCTATCTGTTTATGACACCCCCACCCCACCCTGTTTTTTAACCTGCATAGTTTGATTTCTGTATCTGATCATCTGAAGATGCCCATCTGTGCCTGCTTTCAAATACATCAATAGTCATTTTAAAGCATATAATATGTTAGCAAACTAATTTTGATTTGGTTTCTCTGCAGCTTTGCTATTCACCCTGTCTTTGACTACTTGTGTCCCCTGAATTAGTGGTCAACCTCCAGTTACTTTAATGATGTCAAAAGTGCATGATAAGGGAAAGAAGAGATTCTGAAAGGACAAAAATATTTAAATTTCTTCTGAGTAAACTCTGCAGGACACCCTAACGAAGTTTATGTGGAGCCACATTGGCACAAGGGTATGACTAAATGGAACTAGTTTCATGATCTGGGCCTAAAGAATATGTCTGATTTAGCTGAAAATAACCAATACAGCTGTGTTAAGGGAATTATTAATATAATTATATAAACTTCAAACTGATTCTGTATATTTTATCCCTTTGAATAGTGTGTACAGAAAACAAGAGCTTGCATGCTTATAGTACATAAGAAAAATTACATTAAAGGAATATATTTATGGAGGCAAAGTGGAGCATACAGGAGTTGAGACATGCCAGGATTAAGGTTATGCATGCAACTTTAATTCAGCCCCCTTGTGTGTATGCGTTGTGATACAGTCATTAATTACATGATCCGATACTATTTTGATCATTTCAAGTTTCCCTCACTATTACTTTTTGCTTGTGTCCTTGATATTAGGTTACTTGTTCCATATTATGCCCTACATTTGAGCCTGGGCAGGATGGAATGTAGCAAAACTATATTAGCACTGTGAGAAGCTGTAGAATTTGGGACAATTACTTTCGAACAGTATGCACTTTTCTTTTTATGACTAGCCTGACTGGCAGGTGGAAACCAAGGGTTTAAAAATGCAACATTCTTTGATTGTTTTAAATACAGAAGCTCTGGATTATTATTTTCTGAAAGACCACAGGAATAAATGTGCAGATAATGCAGAGAGCTTTGGCTGTAGTTTGTGATAAACCATTTGGGCTAATGTGACTCCTAAGGAATGCTGATAAGCCTTTGCAAGTAGAACATGATTTCCATGAATTTCACACAAAGTTCATTGTTCCTTCTGCATTAGAACCTGCAAAATAATCTGATCTTCCTTAGTACTGTAGCATCACCCAGGAATTACACTAGAATTAACGCTGTGTCTATTATAATCAGGTAATTTACACCTAATAACCTATTACTTTTGGTTGAAAGCTCAAAGATGAGGCCTCAGAAAATGGGTACATTTGGAGTTTAAAAACGTGGTTAAAATTTTAAAGGAACTCATCTTTGTAATTGTTATGTTATGTGAGAGTAAACAACAAGCTAGATGTGTACGGGTGCAGCTGTAGGCCTCTGTCCTCTTTCCCAAGTAAAGAATCTAACATCTGACTCCACCCAAGAAGTTGCCATGCAACAGCTTTATTGTGCTGCATGTACACTGCAAAATTCTTCTTGTGTTTCCCTGTCACTTTTTTTATTTGGTGAGTGTGATCAAGTCAAGCCAAGCTGCAGCGTTCTTATCCAACGCAGTTCAAGGCACTTCCTGGAGGTCTTTGTGCCTTTTCTTGCCATAGCCATGTATAAGTGCATTGCAATGATGTGGGCTGGGAAAGTGGCAAAAAGTGAGACAGCCTTCCAGCATCATTTAATCAACCGGTAAACAAGTCAATGAATGAGGTGTTTGGAAAAACATGGCCACACTCCAATCAACATTTATGGCCCGATTGTGGCTCCCCCATGTTATTCTTCACATTAAGGCACAAATCTTGTTGTCAGCAATTCAATTTTTTTTATTTACCCATGGCATAATACAGCAACGAGAGCCTGTTAATTGCAGTCCAGAACTCCACCTTCCACAATGGAGGGTGACTTTTGGTCTCTGCAACTGGATTCCCACTTTTCAATGACAGCAGCTGCTTTGCACAAACTCTGCATTTGGCACACAATGGGGTGAGTGCAAGGAGACTCTCTTCCCAATTTGTAACTTTTAGCAGGGACCAGCCATGTTGTGAGTGAGGCATGAAGGCCCAGCTTCTTGCTAGCATCTATACAGCACAGATAATCTGGAAGAGTAGGGTGAGCCTGTGATCATTACCTTCATCTCCAGGGCAGCATGCTGTTCCCTCTCCAAGAGGCGTGTGACTTCTGTATTCTTGTACACTGCCCAAGATGACCCTGCAGGAGAGATGCTTGCTGAGATTTCCTTCATGGGGCACCATCAGGAGCATAGCCTCTGCTTTTCCTCCAGTGTGACTGAGGCTGTGCAAGGCACCAGCCATACTATTCTCTATGATGAAATCAGACTCGTGATGACACTGCTATTATCAGACAAATGCACTTTGCATTTAGCTTGCATTATGCTGCTGCTCCTTGATTTTGTACAAGAGAATCCATGAATCCTTCAGATTTCTTCTGTAGGAGAAAGATATATACAGCTGTGATTTCAGGGGAAAAAATGATAAATTAACAGGAGCCTTACAGTCCTTTCCATATTAAAAAAACAAGTGTATCAACTCAAATCATAATACTGGAAAAATCTAGGCTACTTTCAGGCAGTTAAACTATGCTTGTCTTTGGCAGCCTTGATAGCCAAAGAAATCTGAAGCCAGAGACAGTTATAAGCATCTAAGGGATAATAAAATAAAGAAGATAATATTCTCATTTCAACAAAAAGCTAATGGGGAAGATATTACTATGACCTATGCATTAATAAGCTTGCTATGAAATTGCAGGGATCCTCAGATTCGCTGTCAATGGCATTAAGGTGATGTGACTGAATGGCAAATGAGGATATCTCAACTGTACAGTTTCATGAGAGATTGGTAAGTAACATGACTTCTTAAGCATACATTTCTTGCAATCTTTTATAGTGGTCTGAAAGGTGTTTGCTTCAGGAATTCCTAATGGATTATTCTGGAACACTAAGTGTGACAGAGTAGGCTTTTATCTGTATCAAACTGTGAACTCTATTTTATACTATATGCTGAACATGCCTAAATTTGCCCAACAGACCTTTATTATATTGAATTGTTGGAAATGCCCTGCTCAGGAAAGGTGAGAAACATCCCTTTGAAGAGCTATCACTGAGAAGCCATCAAGGCAACAATTTATGGCCATTGATTCTCGGTACACAGCAGCTTGGAGGCACAATTCCCATCTTGGGTAGAGATACATGCACTGACTCTGCTTGAGCTAGCACCTTAAAATAGCAGTGTGGTGACAGTGGCATGGGTGGCAGGTCAGGCTAGCTGCTCAAATGCTTTCCCACCCAACTACCTGGGTATATTCTTGGGCAGCTAGTCTGAGTTGCTTCCTGTGTTGTTGCCACCATGCTGCTATTTGTAGATGCTAACTCAAGCAGAGCTGGTGCATGTATGTCCACCCCCAACTGCTGTGTAAAGATGTTCTTTGTCTCTTGACTAACAGCCCATCCCCATGGAGCAATGAGCTCTCTCCACAGGGGCCTTTGGGGTGGAGAAAGCATGACTGAGAGAGGAAGCTGGTGCATCCCAGGGTAGCATGTAGCAAAGAGAGACTTCAGTTTAAGAGGGGGTGCTGCTCTTAGTGGGAGGCCAACCATTTTCACATGTAAGAAGAACTGGCTGGAGAGAGGGAGGCAGTGGGAGGGATTCTGTCCAGCCTGAAATGTTGACAAATCTCAGACTTGCAGAAGACATGAGATCAGCTCCGGAGAAGGTATACCTTAGGACTTGTGGTGGTTTTAGAGACCAGTAACTCTCAAGTACTTTAAGAGTGAAGTTCTTGTGTATCATAAACAGATGGTTAAGGGTTAATGTCTCTTTTACCTGTAAAGGGTTAAGAAGCTCAGTGAACCTGGCTGACACCTGACCAGAGGACCAATGGGGGGACAAGATACTTTCAAATCTTGGTGGAGGGAATCTTTGTTTGTGCTGTTTGTTTTGTTTGTTGTTCGCTCTTGAGGCTAAGAGGGACCAGATGAGCAACCAGGTCTTTCTCCAAACTTTCTGAAACAGTCTCTCATGTTCAAAATAGTAAGTACTAGCTAGAAAAGGCAGATTATTCTTATGTATGTTTTCTTAACTTGTGAATGTGTATTTTGCTGGAAGGATTTTTACCTCTGTTTGCTGTAACTTTGAATCTCAGGCTAGGGGGGAGGGAGTCCCTCTAGGCTATATGAATCTGAATATCCTGTAAACATTTTCCATCCTGATTTTACAGAGATAATTTTTACTTTTTCTTTCTTTAATTAGAAGCTTTCTTTTTTAAGAACCTGATTGATTTTTTTCCTTGCTTAAGACTGAAGGGGATTGGGTCTGAACTCACCAGGGATTGGTGGGGGGAAAAAGGAGGGGGGGAAGGTTAATTCCCCTCTGTTTTAAGATCCAAGGAGTTTGGACCAGTGTAGCCTCTCAGGGTAACCCAGGGAGTGGAAGTCTGGGAAGGGGAAAGGAGGGGGGATGGTTTATTTCTCCTGGTTTTAAGACCCAAGGGGTTTGAGTCTTGGGTTCCCCAGGGAAGGTTTTGGGGGAACAAAAAGTGTGCCAAACACTATATTTTGCCTGGTGGCAGCACTATCAGATCTAAGCTAGGAATTAAGCTTAGAAGGGTCCGTGCAGGTCCTCACTTGTGGATGCTAAAGTTCAAACGGGGGGAAAAATACCTTGACATTATGTTTAAGAAACTCCTTTGCTAAGCCTGTGTTCCTTGCTTTTCTGACACAGTGTCACTGAAATTCTTAAACTAGAAGTCATAGTGTCCAGAGCCTAGGAGAAGCTCTAGGGGAACATGTGTAAGTGATTGGGTGGAGGGAGGCTTTGGAGGTCTGACACTGATTTTAGGATCTAGGGTGGTGATGATGCTCCTCTGCAAGAAAAGTGAGATGAGTTCTGGCTCCCAGGAGTGTGTCCTAAGTAGAGTTGGCTGAGCGTTCTGTGAAATTTCATGTGGTTTTGAGGAAAAAGTTTCATCTCAAAGTGGAACAAAGTGTTAAATCCATGAAACTGTCATGGAAAGAGATTTAAAGAAATATTCAGTTTTGGGAGACCCAAACCAGATTTTTTTTAGCATCCTGGCAGTCACTGCTGGAGAAGCAGAGAGCTTGGCCCTTTGCCTCCCTGCCAACCCCCTCCACCACAGGAAACAAGAGAGTTGCTGATTGTTCCCCAGAATGATGGGAAGCCAGATGGGTAGAATGCCCTGGCTTTGTGCCTCTTCATCCTTGGAACTGGGAAGGAGGTGGTATTTGATGAAAGTTTCATTGAATCTGTACTAGATTCCACAAAACATTTCATTCATCTGAAGCTGCATTTTCTGACAAAAATAAGTTTCTTCTGAAAATTTCTGAACAATTCTAGTTCCCTCAGGCCCAGACCTAGACAGAGTGACTCTTCTTTTCCCTTATCCAGCTGGGCTGAAAACATATTAGACCCAGCAATTGGGTCCAATTGCATGAGACTGGTGACAGTATAGAGGTGTACTAGGTCAGGCTGTAACATCAGACTAATTTTGCGTACATTGATAAAGCCATGGCTATAATGCATATATATTCAAATGTTGAAATCTGTTCAATGGATAAGCATATAAGATTTTTCTGAGTTTCCTGCAAGATTTATTCCCTCGGTGTTTGAGATGCCCATGAGTAATTTCATATACTCCTGTTCCCAAATGAGTGTTGTGCTCAAGAAATTCCATTTACGCATTTGTCCCTGAATCTACCAATCAGCTTTGTATTATTAGAGCTGTACAAATAATGGATTTTTTTGGTTTGCTGACGATACTGAAAAGTTGAGTCAAACAGAACACTTCATTTTGGAAAAAAAAATCTTTTGACCATTTTGAAATACTTTTATAATAAAATGAAAAGAAATTTTGAAACAAGGCTGTTTAGAAAGAACAAAAACTATTTATTTTTGAAAACATCAAAACGTTTAGACTTTTTCTAATTTTGGTTATTTGGCTAAAGCAATTTGTAAATTTATATCTGTTTCACCAAAACATTTCAGCATTGCTGAATCTGTATATTTTGTCTGAAACATTTCTCTTAGCTCTTCTTATTATAGCAGAAGCAGCAGCAACAGCTATAATCTAGGTTGTAAAAAAATTGCCATTATAACATTCTCTTGTAGCCCATAACTTTGTGGTACAATCACCTTTAGGGCTTGGTGTGTTGCTGCTTTTTTTGTTTGTTTGTTTTTCCCTGAGCTTGGTCTGTCCAAATTGCTTCACAGAGGGCCAGAAAATTTAATTGGGAATGTTTTTGAAATCGTAATTATTCTGCTTGGAGGAGCACAGAGCACTAAACAAATGAGAACAAAAATGTTTTGAACAATTCTAGTCTGCCTTCCACTTGAGTTAGAATAAGAGGGTGTTGCATTGGCACAGGAGCACAACTTTGGTAAAAACAAAAATGGAGCTTCCCCTGCCCCTTCCTTAGCTGGGTAAGCAGTGCTTCTCCTCCACCTCTTCATTTGCTCCCCAACCTATTTGAATCTGACCATTCTGAGCCAGCTGGGGGTGGGAAACTTTCAAGGTTCAAGAGGAGGAAGAACTGAAGAGAATAATGGGGAGGGTGGAGGGAAGTGTTTGATACAGACAAAACAGAAGCTGATTATAAAAGAAAATGAGAACCAAGAGTAACTGAGGCACAAGGTCACTGTGCCCTCTGTGCAAGGACTTCTTGGGATCAAGGCTGTTTAAAGCCTGTGGTTGTAGCTGAGAAACTACAACAATAGTTTTAAGGCTTTCAGAATACCAGAAGGAGAGGAAATACAAACTGAGTTGGTACAGACTGTGTGTGTGTCATCTCATAGTTTTCTTGATACTAATTCCCTACTGTACAAGGGCAAAGGGTACCTAAAACTTTACTGAAGTGAGCCCTCATTACTTAGAGAGCTATGAAATCTTATTCAGCACCTTTGTATGGTAACAAGGGCACTTCCACGCCCTGTGGTTTTGCAGTTTGCATAGGTAGGCTCTAAAGCATGAGATCTATTAAAATATTAAAAATATGAATTATGAATTGAATTTCATTACAACAAGATAAAAGAATGTTTGGGCACTTTTCCACATTAAGGTGCAATCAAGGCTTAAAACCTTTCACTGCTTCAGTGTCATTTAAAAACAAAAAGTCCCATTTGTCACTGAAGTCACAGTGTCCATATCCTCTGGGAAATGTCATGTTTAGCCATGATTGCTAAGCATTTTTGTTTGGCAGTTCAGAGCTGTCTGTGAAAAAAGCATCCTAGTATCTTGTTTTGCATAAAAAAGTAGCACAAAGCTTTAGCAGTGAAGTGACAATCAGTTCACTGTTCTTGGGCCTGCATTAGTTTGAATAGAGAGTAGATGGTTGGCTTCATATATTTAGTTAAAAAAAAAAACTAAACTGAAAAATAATGAGCATGTTTAACACCAAAAAAACCCTTTAAAATATTTTTTAATAAACGTAGCAGGCACTGCATGGTAACTGTGTGGTTAGGTGGGATATCTATATCCGAGCATCTGCACTTCATAAGAATTCCGAAAAACTTCAGGACCCAATCCTGCAATGAGCTGTACATGGGTAGACTCTTATGCACTTGTGAAGTCTTGTGGGTTCAGGATCCATTCATGTGGAACTCATTGCGGGATCAGGGCTTCAATGTTACAGTTTAGAGACTGATTTTTATTTGCAAGACATTATCTAAAATGTACGTTTGGTGCCAAACTGCTCTTTTAAATCAATAGTTCATGTCTTGTCTTTTCTTGTGGCTAATACATATTGAGAGTAAAGGTGAGAAACTGATCTTTAAAAGACTTTTAAATGAGATCTGTAAAATCAAAATATAGCAACATTATTTTAGTGACCTTTCAAGAGCTACCTTCTCCTCTCCCCAAATCATGTACTCTGCCTCTATTTCTCTTCCAGCAACAGTCTATATTCTGATGCTGAACAGCCAGATGCTAACATTGCTAGATAGAGAATATGCTGTCAAGGTAGTGAGAATTTGTGACTACCTACCCATAGGGCCCATGTAAAAGGTACTGTTAAAAACTTGTCATTTATCACTTACTGGGATTTGTTGGTCTACCCAGCATGTAAAATGGGGAATTACCACAAATATTGACTTTAAAATGTAGGTTTTTTTGGGATGCCCACTATAGTTACAGTAAGAGAAATAACATCTCTTACTTAGTGAGATTAAACTACAAACTCATTTATTTGTCCATTTTTCTCTCCTTCAACACTTCATGCAACTCAGTTGAAATATAGCTAATGGGTCCATCTCAGCTATAAATCTTTGTGAGATTAGAACCCAAGGCTGTGGAGCCTGGGCCACCTGATATGCCCACCTCACCACCAGAAGGGTATGCTATGCTATAGCCAAGAAGCACTGTGAAAATTAGGTGCTGCAGGAAGTACTGCCCAAACAATCTAGAGTGATAACACCCTGCTACCCACTGATAGGCCAAGCTCACTATTTAACCCAGGAGGGTGGCCCAGGATGTTATCTGGGCAGGGCCACACAAAGGATTCAGGGGGCCTGGGGTCTTTGGAGGCACATCCTGGGGTGGAAGGATCCCCCGCCATGGGTCTTCGGGGCACTTTGGCAGAGGGTCCCAGAGCGGAAGGACTCCCCGCTGCCGAATTGCCGCTGAAGACCTGGCACTTCGGTGGCGGGTTCCAGGGCAGAAGGACCCCCTGCTGCGGGTCTTCAGGGCACTTCGGCGCTGGGTCCCAGAGCGGAAGGACCTCCTGCCGCTGAAGACCCAGAGCGGAAGAAGCTCCGGGGGCCCAGGCCCTGTGAGTTTTCCGAAGCCCCTGAAGCGAGTGAAGAACCCCACTCCAGGGGCACCAAAAAGCTCTCATGGGAGCCCCTGCAGGGCCTGGAATCTGGGGCAAATTGCCTCACTTGCTCAACCCTCTGGGCGGCCCTGAGTCTGGGCAACTTCATAGACTTCTGGATTGCTGTGACTCCAGACTGCATCTTGCTTCTGATCTCCAGTCTTTGACCCTAGCCAAACTCTGATCTTGTCTCTTGATTCTAGCCTGGTCCTACCTTTGGTCTCTGACCTTGGCTTATTGATCCTGGCTCTAGTGATTACCCTGATCCTTGCTCACTGACTACTGCCATGTGGCCGTCCTGGACTGGTGGACACCAGCCCAGCTGGACCACTAGGCCAGATTGCCTACAGCTGGGTCCCATACAGCAATGCAGTCAATGCTGTTTTCAGAAAGTGACATAAGATGGGGATTGCAATGTGGTTGTAGTAAGATGAGGCCCTGAGACATAAACCCTTGGTATCTGAGGCCCGGTATGAGGCCTGAACTGAAGTAATGGTCAAGATGTTGCTAACATAAAGTGAAGTTAAGCTGTGAGCCAGAGGCAGGCTCTGCTCACAGAAGTTGGCAAGAGGAAGGCTACTAAAAGCATTTCTGTAAAATTTTGGAATTTGACAATTGGCATTTTCTGATTGAAAAAATGTTGTGTTAAAAATTTCCATCTAGCTGAATCCATTAGCTCAGATCCCCTAGGACCTACAGTTGCTTCTGCCAGCATAAACCTTGGGCATTATCTTCTGTGGCAGCAAGTCTGCTCGGGGTTAAAGTGAGAAATAGATGATATGTTTTACAAGAATTACAGCTGTTCTCTAGTGGTAACATCATCTGCCCTCCTTCTCAGCAACAGTGAGCCTTGCTGATAATTTAATACCTGCGTGAGACAGAGTTAGTAAAATCTCCCCTCCCTCCCATTACAACCACTCCCATTGATAATAGGTACTTTTTAGTTACTTTTGAGTTACGGCCAAATGCCATCTTCAGTTACATGTGTGCAGTGCCTACTAATATGAATGGGAAGCGTGTACGTGTGGTCAGCAGATGGCAGAATCCGATCCATCATCCTTATATTGATTCTCAATGAGGACTAAGAAGTATTTCTGGAACATAGAGAAATATTCTGTGCCGTGACTGACTCACATACCACAATGTGTCTAAATTCTCATCAGATCTAAACATTTAAAAGGAATTCTTTTTCCAAAATGAAGCATCCTCTTATCAAATAGATACAGTAATTACCAAGGAAACCCAAATGAACATCATTCTTAATCACTGTGGAGCAATTAGACCTTAGTATTGACTGATAATGCAAATTTCTTATATGTTGCCATTTAGTTTTAATCAAAGTAGCATCATATCATAAATGTTAATTAGAATGTAGATTTCTACTCAACCTTGTTTAGAAGGAGAAATGCATCAACAAAAATAGTGGCATGGGTACATGAACAGGTTGGTGGAATAAAACATCGTTTATTTGAATGATGAATATTCCTGTTCTGAAAGCATCTTTGCTGAAGGCAAAGCTTTTTAATATATTTTAAAATTCAATTTTGGGCACAGAAGGAAACTATTCACTAGAGAGAGTGAGAGACAGAAGCAGTCTGAAATATAAGGATTATTCTGCTGTAATGAAATAAACATTATTGATATCTTTCAGTAAGTAAAGGCCTCCTAGTGTGTTTAATCTCAGATACTATACTTAAGGCCAGTGGCACATACAGTTACCTGGTGTACATTGACATAGCTCTGATTTCCAAGGAGCTCCACTGATTTACTCCAGCTGAGGTCTGGCCCAATTTATTTGGAAATATACTGTGTATAAATTAAAAAAAAATAATAGTAGGACTGTCAAACGATTGAAAAAATTAATTGTGATTAATTGCTCTAAGCAATAATGGGATATCATTTATTTAAATATTTTTGGATGTTTTCTACATTTTCAAATATATTGATTTCAGTTACAACACAGAATACAAAGTGCACAGTGCTCACTTTATATTTATTTTTTTTACAAATATTTGTACTATAAAATACAAAAGGGAGTATATTTTTCAATTCACCTAATACAAGTACAGTAATACAATCTCTTTATGATGAAAGTTGAACTTACAAATGTAGAATTATGTACAAAAAAACCCCGCATTCAAAAGTAAAACAATGTAAAACTTTAGAGTCTACAAATTCACTCAGTCCTACTTCTTGTTCAACCAATCGCTCAGGCAAACAAGTTTGTTTACTTTTGCAGAATGCTGCCTGCTTCTTGTTTACAATGTCACCTGAAAGTGAGAATAGGCATTTGCATGGCACTGTTGTAGTCAGCATCACAAAATATATATAACAGTGCCATTGTGAATTCCCGTTCTCACTTTCAGGTGACATTGTAATTAAGAAGCGGGCAGCATTATCTCTCATAAATATAAACAAACTTTTTTCTTTTAGCAATTAGCTTAATTATGAAACAAATATAAGTTCTGAAATCTATGTATGTTCTACCAGAGATGCTTTATTCAGGTCTAATCCTGAAGTCCTTATTCAGATAAAATGTCCATTGGCTTTCATTGGAGTTTTTTCTGAGTAAGAAGTTCATGCCCTCTATATCATAAGTCCAAGACCATAGCTCCATGCTCTTTTCTTCCACAGATCTGCACTGATGAAGCTAACTGTTTGAGAAGTTTATATCGTTATGCTTCTGACTAACCAGATGCCATCTTTAATCCATATTGTCCCTATGCACATATATAGTACTCTTTTTAAGCATTCTTGTTTCTTGTTTCTATCACATGTTGGTTACTTAACAGCTGATCGCAGTAGCTACATGTGCTTCCTACTGGCTGATCAAAGGATCTATGCTATTAGATGGTTTAACTTTACTGCTGCCCATCAGACCAATCATAACCGGTACCTTGTGCTCCCCCACCTATTGTGTCATTTTCCACTCAGGGTACATCTAGACTGAAGCTAGTGCTGTAATTTCCAACTCAGGTAGATGTATGCCATTACGAGACCCTAGGTACCTACTCGAATGTCCAGTCCATCCCACTGCCCAGGCTACCATAGCTACACTGCTATTTTTAGCATACTAGCTTGATCAAAGCCAGTGCATGAGCTGGAAATTACACCTTCAGATACAGTGTAGGTTGCAAATTAGCTTGTAAACTTTTTGGGGAAGGAAGCTTTTCTTTATTATACTGACACAGTTCCCATCTCAATGGGGTTGGAGTCTTTAGGTGTTCCTGTAGTGCAAATATTAAATAATAAATCATTAACTTTTTATTCTCTTTCCAGTTGAAGATTTATATTAGCTATGCTATTTGTAGACCAACTTTAACTGATACACATTTAAGTTTTTGTGCATAAATCCAGTGCGGAATGAATTTCCTAGTTGGTGTTTTTGCTCACCCATCTTAATAACATACTAGCTGGTAGCCCGGTTCCAAGACAAATATGACTGGTGCTTTAAAACATTCCTTAGTTGTCACAAGGCAACATACTCTAAGAATATTAGAAGTACAAGAAACCTTTAAAAGATATACAGAGGTGTCTTCTGGTGGCAGAGTTCAACTCTTCTTCCCTGTAGACTGGTGGCAGGTGCAGGTGGGAGTCCCTTAATGCTAATGTAACTTTCAGTAACAAAACATGTTAGGAGATTTCAACTCATGGCATCATAGAGTTAAATATCTCTTTCCTAAATCCCACATATAACCAATTACTGGGTGTGGATACAGCATATGGAATGGCTGACTAAGTCCTAGTGTGTGCTACTTTGCATTCCCTGTAATGTCACTCATTATTCTATTTGACTTTAATTGTGTTTTCAGATTGATACATTAAAGATTAATGATGCACTTATGCTAAATCAAGAAGTTAGTTACAAAGATATAAAGGAGTAGATGGTGTAGCAATTAAGGCTTTTGTCTTTCACATCTGGGAAATTGTGGCCTGAGATACGTAAGTGAAATGCATTCTAGAAGCCTCTGTTTATTCCCTGATAGAATTTACTAGGAATACCTGTTCAGAACATTTAGGGTCAGTTGCTCTGTTTGTCTGTCTGTAAAAACATTTGGAAATCTCATTCAATTTATTCCAGTGGGATATGTCAATGATGAATTTAACAATGTTCACAATCAATGCAGACTGATGCACAAATGGCAGGATTATTCAGATAATAGATTTTCAAATACATTTAATACCAGGAGAGTAGTTTCCAGAATATCTATACATGAATATTTTGTTTCAGATGTAGAAAATGAATAAAGTAGCTTTAGCTGCACAATATTTTATTAGGATCGTCAATTGAGTTTCTTAAATGGATTTCAAAACTTAGCACACTAGATGTATATTCTTGAAGTTTTAACTCAGGCAAAACTAACTGTAATGTCAACAGAAAGACTTTGCCCGAGAGACTTCAAAACTGAGTCTACTCAGTTTATTAATGTTAACATGATTTTTGAAATTCAGAGGACAGCCAATACAGACGTATCAACTTTTTTCTGTTATCGCCAATAGGCCAAGACAGTAATAAATTGTGATCTGTGTGTATATAATTTATTACTAATTGATTAGATATTTGCAGAACATATATGGCTTTTCCCCTGAGGAATGCTCTTTGTCTGAAGAATTAGTTTAGATTGACCTAACTCAATAACAAAATGACAGAAGAAGAAATAAATTCATGTACTATGAAGAACGTGAAGATTTTTTTGTGGACAACTTTGATAAGCAGCATTCATTATAATGTTAGTTAATTATTCATGTGAAATAAAGTACTCTAGCTGTAAAAAGGTCACCATAAATATCTGAAGGATAAGCATCAGATACATAGTCCTATTTTACCAATTTTTGACATATTTAGTACATACTAATTTATGGATTTGAAAAAGTATAGATATATTATTTTTAACATGCTTCCCTATGATCTATCCTTCCTTTATCCTTTTTTATTGTAAAAAACAATGTCTTAATTGTTTTCCTGAAAAATATACAAATTTTTCCTGTTGACTGATACAAAACACTTGTATGGTATCTTTCTTATAGAGTTTACAGTCTAAGTGGAAAGGCATAAGAATTAACATACGAAGTTGGACCAATGGCCCATCTACTCCAGTATCCATTCCTCAGCACTGGCCAGGACCTGTAGTTCAGAGGGGGATGTAAAATCCCTATAGTGGACAGATACATAATATTACATGGCTATGGAAGAACGCTTCTTCCTACCTCCAGGCTCCTAAATGTTTGCTTATGTCTCCAAACATGTGGATTGACATGACTTACACTAATATAGTGTTTCTCAAACTGGGGTCACTGCTTGTGTAGGGAAAGCCCCTGGCAGGTCGGGCCAGTTTGTTTACCTGCCCTGTCCACAGGTCTGGCCGATCGTGGCTCCCACTGGCTGCAGTTCACTGCTCCAGGCCAATGGGAGCTGCTCGAAGTGGTGCAGGCCAAGGGACTTACTGGCTGCCGCTTCCAGCAGCTCCCATTGGCCTGCAGCGGTGAACCACGGCCAGTGGGAGCTGCGATCAGCCGGACCTGTGGATGGGGCATGTAAACAAACCGGCCCGGCCCACCAGAGGCTTTCCCTACACAACCAGTGACCCCAGTTTGAGAAACACTACACTAGTATAACTGCAGATAGTGTTGTTCCTATCTAACCTACCAGAGGTGTAGCGAGCGCCCTCCGTACCCTCCGACCAGAGGGGGGCCCGCAAGGAAGGGGGCCCCTAAAAGTGGCAAAAAAAATGTAAGGTATAACTAGGTAAGAGACATTTATTGATGCTATTGCACAATCCATGTCGGTTTTACTGACAAAATCGTGAAGTCATTATGATACATCATAATGCTATTGGCTACATCAGCAGAATGAAAGTTACAAATTTCCATTTAATGAGGAAAGACGGAGGTTCACAAGTACTCATTTCTATCGAACCATGGCAAATGGCGAGAAAATACGACGTTCATGGTTAATGTACTCAGTTCAGAAAGATGCCATTTTTTGTTTTTGTTGTAAATTATTTGGCACTGGCGACATACCGCTACGTCGTGGAACATCTGCTTGGAAAGCACAGTCAAAAAGACTTCAGCAGCATGAAACAGGCAAAGGTCATCAAGACTGTTTGGTGAAATGGTTTGACCTTCGGTCAGGCATAGTAAACCGTACATCTATTGATCAACTCGAATTGCAGGCTTTTCTGAAAGAAAGAGATTTCTGGAGAAATGTTGTCAAACGCATGGTTGATGTTGTTATTTTCTTGCCCGAAAGAAACTTGGCATTTTGAGGAAGTAATGAAAAGCTCGGCGATCCTTCGAATGGCAAGTTTTTGGGACTGTTTGAATTGCTTGCAAAGTATGATACTGTCCTCAGCGAACTTTTACAGAGGATTAAGAAGGCAGAGACACATGTTCAGTACCTCAGTCCACAGATCCAAAACGAGCTGATTCAACTTGTTGCCAGTAACATTCAATAGGCCAACATAGCGCAGCTTAAAAAAGCAAAATATTATTCAGTTATTTTGGACTGTACTCCCGACATGTCACATGAAGAACAGATATCTGTGGTGTTACGCTTTGTTGAATGCAATGGTGAAGATGGTGTCAATATTCGCGAAGCGTTTGTTGGTTTTCTTAATGTTCATGATACAACTGGCGAGGGCTTATTGGAAGCGTTTCTTGAAAAGGCAAACAACTTAGGAATAGACATTGCTGACATGAGAGGCCAAGCTTATGATAATGGCACAAATATGAGAGGAAAGAACAAAGGAGTTCAAGCCTGCATGCTAGAAATAAATGACCATGCCTTGTATGTACCATGTGGAGCTCACACTTGGAATCTTGTGATCTCAGATGCGGCAAAGTCATCGAAAAATGCCGTTGACTTTTTTGGTCTGATTAACAGAATATACGTTATCTTTTCTTCTTCACCTTCACTTTGAGATATACTTCAAGAACATATGCCAATATCTGTTAAAGGGTTATCGGACACTCGTTGGGAGTCGAGAATTGATGCTGTGAAGCCATTGCGTTATCACCTTGAAGAATTGTGCAATGCTTTGTCATCTTTGCGAGAATATGCGCTCGAAAAGAGAGATGGCAATACAGCAACAGAAGCCGGTGCGCTTTTAGACCATGTTACTACGTGGCCTTTTGTTCTGACTGTGTACACGTGGTACGATATACTATTTCACGTCAATAAAACCAGCAAATTAATTCAGTCACCAGATGTGTCAATTGACGTACTGCAGGCAAAAGTTGGTGCTACAATGAAGTTTTTGGAAGACTATCGAAATACAAGATATAACTCTGTGGTCACAAATGCACGTGAAATAGCAGAGCATTTGGGTATTGAGCAGGTGTTTCCAGAAACCAGGGTGCGACGTAAGAAGAGAATGTTTGATTACGAATGTGCTGATGATTCAAGTCATCTTTCTGCCGAAGAAAAATTCAAATTGCAGTTCTTTCTTGTTCTCACTGATCAGGCCATATCTTCTGTTTCGTCGCGATTTGACCAACTCGTGGAGTGGTATAAGTTGTTTGGATTTCTGTACAATGCTAACAGCCTGAAGCAGTTTCACAGAGAAAATGAACTGGAGAATCACAGCAAAAATTTTGAAAGAAAAATGGGAGACATTGATGCCAACGAACTCATAATGGAATTGAATTGTTTTATTTATGTCATCGAGAAAGAGAGAGGACTTGTCACGGCAAACAATTTTTTAACGTACATATACAAGAACAGCCTTCAGGAGATGTATCCGAATCTTTGCATTTGCATCAGAATTCTTTTGACCACACCAGTTACTGTCGCTGGTGCTGAAAGGAGCTTCAGCAGAATGAAACTGATCAAGAATATCCTGCGCTCAGCCATGACAGATGACAGGCTTTCTGTGCTTGCAGTTATCTCAGTCGAAAACAAGATTGCCAGATCTCTGGACTATGATGCATTGATTAACCAATTTGCGGAGAACAAGGCTCGAAAGAAGTGCTTTGCATAAATACGGAATACATGTACACTGTAGGCCTATGTATACATAATATGAACCCTGTATATTGTATAAAATAAATACCGCATTCCAGTTTCTGCATTGTAAGGGGCCCCGTACATATGTTCGGAGGGGGCCACGTTCTGTGTTGCTACGGCCCTGTAACCTACGCTGCAGGTAAACAAACCATCCCGGCCCACCAGCTGATTTCCCTGATGGGCTGCGTGCCAAAGGTTGCCGATCCCTGTGATACACTATGACCCCCCCGATCCCTTTCTACAGTACTCCTTCCTAGGCAGTCATTTCCCATTTTGTATGTGTGCAACTGATTGTTCCTTCCTAAGTGGAGTACTTTGTATTTGTCCTGATTGAATTTCATTCTATTTACTTCAGATCATTTCTTCTGTTTATCCAGATCATTTTGAATTTTAATCCTATCTCCCAAAGTATTTGCAACTCCTCCCAGCTTGGTATTGTCTGCAAACTTTAAGTGTACTCTCTATGCCATTATCTAAATTACTGATGAAGATATTGAACAAAACCGGACCCAGAAGCAATCCCTGTTGGACCCCACTCATTACGCCCTTTCAGCATGACTGTAAACCACTGATAACTACTCTCTGGGAATGATTTTCCAACCAGTTATGCACCCACCTTATAGTAGCTCCATCTAGGTTGTATTTCCCGAGTTTGTTTATGAGAAGATCATGCGAGACAGTATCAAAAGCCTTACTAAAGTCAAGATATACCACATCTACTGCTTCCCCACTATCCACAAGGCTTGTTACCCGGTCAAAGAAAGCTATCAGGTTGGTTTGACACAATTTGTTCTTGACAAATCCATGCTGACTGTTATTTATCACCTTATTATCTTCCAAGTGTTTGTAAATTGATTGCTTTGTTATTTGCTTCATTATCTTTCTAGGTCCAGAAGTTAAGCTGACTGGTCTGTAATTCCCCAGGTTGTCCTTATTACCCGTTTTATAGATGGGCACTATATTTGCCCTTTCCCAGTCTTCTGGAATGTCTTCCATCTTCCATGACTTATCAAAGATAATTGCTAATGGTTCAGATATTTCCTGAGTCAGCTCCTTGAGTATTCTAGAATGCATTTCATCAGGCCCTGGTGATTTGAAGACATCTAACTTGTCTACGTAATTTTTGACTTGTTCTTTCCCTATTTTAGACTCTGATCCTACCTCATTTTCACTGGCATTGACTATGTTAGACATCCATTCGCCACCAACCTTCTTGGTGAAAACTGAAAGAAAGACATCATTAAGCTCCTCTGCCATTTCCACATTTTCTGTTATTGTCTTTACCCCCTCATTGAGGAATGGGCCTACTCTGTCCTTGGTCTTCCTCTTGCTTCTAACGTATTTGTAGAATGTTTTCTTGTTTCCTTTTATGTCCCTAGCTAGTTTGATCTCATTTTGTGCCTTGGCTTTTCTAATTTTGTCCCTACATACTTGTGTTGTTTGTTTATATTTCTTCTTTGTAATTTGAGTGAGTTTTCACTTTTTGTAGGACTCTTTTTTGAGTTTTAGATCATTGAAGATCTCTTGGTTAAGCCACTTTGGTCTCTTGCTGTACTTCCTATCTTTTCTATGCAGTGGGATAGTTTGCTCTTGTGCCCTTAATAATGTCTCTGAACAACTGCCAACTGTCTTCAGTTGTTTTTCCCCTTAGACTTGCTTCTGGGGTGCCCACTGTGCTTGGGGTGGGAATTCCCAGGCACCCATGTGTGCACCCAATGCTGCTGGGGATGGGGGGCTCCAGTGCACCTGCTGGTGCTGGGGGGGTGGTCTGGGACCGCGGGGTGCAGTCTGGGACCACCATGCTGGCTGCTGGCTGGCAATGGCCTGGGACTTTCACCGTTCTGTTGGGGGGGCAGCCCAGGACCACCACAGTTGTGGGAAGGAGGGGGGCCAAAGTCAGAGGTCCCAGAAAGTCACAGAATCCATGACTTCTGTGACCTCCATGACAGACTCTCAGCCTTACTCATAGGCACGTTAGAAATTCCATAGGTGGCCAGTGCATCCCTTGGCCCGCGCTGCTTTCCACAGCCCCTGTTGGCCTGGAATGGTGAACCACAGCCAGTGGGAGCTGTGATTGGCCAAACCTGAGGATGCTGCAGGTAAAAAAACCATCCCAGCCCACCCGCAGATTTCCCTTGTGGTCCACTATGACTCCCAGATCCCTTTCTGCAGTACTCCTTCCTAGGCAGTCATTTCCCATTTTGTATGTCTGCAACTGATTGTTCCTTCCTAAATGGAGAACTTTGCATTAGTCCATATTTTTTTTTTTAAATCCTGACTAGTTCTAGTGCCGATCCCTGGTGTATCACAAGCTAAATATGAGACAACAGTGTAACACTGTTGCAAAAAAAGCAAACATCATTCTGAGATGTACTAGCAGGAGTATTGTAAACATGACATGAGAAATAACTCTTCCTCTCTACTCTGCACTCATTAGGCCTCAACTGGAGTATTGTGTCCAGTTCTGGGTGCCACATTTCGGGAAAGATGTGGACAAATTGGAGAAAGTCCAGAGAAAAGCAACAAACAATGATTAAATGTCTGAAAAACATGACCTAGGGGGGAAGATTGAAACAATTGGGTTTGTTTAGTCTGTAGAAGAGAAGACTGAGTGGGGATATGATAATAGTTTTCAAGTACATAAAAGGTTGTTACAGTGAGGAGGGAGAAAAATGTTCTTCTTAACTTCTGAGGATAGGACAAGAAGCTATGGGCTTAAACTGCAGCAAGGGCGGTTTAGGCTGGACATTAAGAAAAACTTCCTAACTGTAAGAGTGGTTAAGCACTGGAATAAATTGCCTAGGGAGGTTGCAGAATCTCCGTCATTGGGGATTTTTACGAGCAAGTTGGACCAACACCTGTCAGGGATGGTCTAGAAATAATACTCAGTCCTGCCTTGAGTGCAGGGGAATGGACTAGATGACCTCTCAGGGTCCCTTCCAGTTCTGATTCTATGTGTGTAAGCCCCTTGTAGTCAATTAAGTGACTTATTCAAATAAAATGACCACAATTTGATCCTAAATATTAAGGATAGTTTTAAGAAGAGCTAGGCAAGATTTTTCAGGCAAATAGTTTATTCACAAAAATATGCAGTTTTAGATCAAGAAAAAGAATTTGTGAATTCAAGTCAAATTTGGAAAAGAGTATTTATTTTCAACATTTCAAAACATTTAAACATTGTTTTGGAATTTAGCCTAATCTAATTTTTGAAAAAGAGTGCAAACCAGCAGAACATAGAATACTTTGCGTCAAATGTAATGTTTAGTTTGACCCAAAACATTTTTTGAGGTTTTTCATTTGGCAGCAAACTGAAAAATTCCCATTTTAGTTCAACCAGAAAATTAGTTTTTCCCTCCTATTTCTCCCACATGCCTCTGAGCTCAGCCACTGAAATGAAAACTCAATTATTTGTACAGCTCTGATATTAAGGTTATTAGTCAGGCAAAATTCCCATTGACGTGAGTGAAAGTTTTGCCTCAGTAAGGGCTTATGAAAGGCTTCACTCTTATGCCCAGTATTATTTAGGAGCAACATTTCAGACACACTATAATTTGCATTAGTAAAGAGATTAGATTAAGCAAAGACCCTTTTTAATGGGGGGAAATCTTGGTTTGGTTTAACATTCTGCCCCACAGAGTACAAAAATATTAGGAAACAAGAAAGTTAGTAGTCGAATTGCAATTTCCTTGGAGATTTACAAGAAATAATGCAATTGCATCATATATTTGAAGTATTGTATATTGGCAGACTCTCTTAACTGGATGAGGATTATGTACTAGACACTTTAGTGTTATACACCATTTGTCTTACTGTGGTAGAAAGAGAGACGTGATCAAGTGAGGGGTTACTGGTTATTAGTGTGGTTGGGAGAAAAAATTTCATTAGGAGCCAGACTATTCCATGTTTTAGTCAGAAGGACTGTGACGGAAGCTAAGAAAGTCAGCAGGGATTGGATTTGGTCTCATGTCTTCTGATGTGAGGGAGATCTTTTGAAACAGGAGACAAGCATTAATCTTCTCAAGCAAGTTTGAATGACAAAGTTGGTACCTGAAAACTAAAGTGAGACCAGATGATTATTTGGGAATGGGGACTGCTCACTGGCAAGGTTAATTGAGTTTTTGAAAAATCACATTAATGTTGTGGCTTGCATAATTAAATTATGAAAACTTGTTAATTGTGTTGTAAATAAAATCCCAGCCTTTGTTTTCAAACTAATTATCAAGCTGTATGATGAGTCAGAGGAGGAGCATGTGGCAGCTTGCAAATGTTAAGACTCTTTCCCAGATGGACTGAGTTAGGAAGAGCCATTAAAAGAAGCCATCCCATGCATAGTTGACAAAGAGAGATGGCTGGCATGTGCTAAAGAACAGGTAAAGACTAGCTTGGGTGGGTTGGCAATGCAGAAGATAAAAAGGCAATAGAAAGGGATGGATTAGAAAACAGGTGGTCTAGAGGAATGATAAAGTATTCCCTCCTCAGTCATGTTGTGCTATTCGAATTTGAAAGGAAAGCTGCAACATTATGATGTGTGTTGGTATCTGTCATTTGTTTGAGTTAATGGGGTTATGAAATTTATATGTAGCAAACGTATCTCCTATTTAAGTTGATTTATAGCTCTAGAAGACATGAAGCAGGAAGTTCTTACTCAGGCATGACTCCAAGTGCTGATGGATTTTTGCCAGGGTGAAGACTGAGTAAAGACATGAGGATCAGGCCCATAAACAGGAACAATGGAGTATTCTCCATTCTGGGCTCTTTAAAGTTTCCTTCCTGTGTTTGGTGGGTTGAAATAAAATCTGGGGGGAAGACCAGAGCTCATCACTTCTATGGAGGGAAATATTTAAGGGGTATGCAATCAGACTTGTCATCATATATGTATAATGGACTCAGTTTGATCGGGGACTTGCATCCCTGGTATGACCTCCCCTCCACCATTCCAATTGCTAAATCCTCTCAGATCCCCGTAATAAGCCCCACGTGACACAAGGCTTTCAAAATCTATCACTCCCTGTAGAC
Source organism: Gopherus flavomarginatus (assembly GCF_025201925.1). Lineage (NCBI taxonomy): Eukaryota > Metazoa > Chordata > Testudines > Testudinidae > Gopherus > Gopherus flavomarginatus. Next base: position 196,536,336 of record NC_066617.1, on the reverse strand, counting down.
AAGGCATGTTCACATATTCGTCTTTGCTCGTAGCTGCCAAACGTTCCTGCACCCTTTCCCAAAATGATCTCTAGTTGCCTCTCCTGCTCCCACCCCTCACATAACGTGGAAAAATATGTCCCAGTTTTGTTAGTTTATCCACATGTTGTCGAAAAGATGTTTCATGTAGTGACTTTGAGACTGTTTTATCATATGTAAATGTTTCTAATGGACTAATCAGGACTATATAGAACAGATATAAGTATAGCTGCCTGAATGTATCTAGTGACAGCTTTAAGTATAATGTTTGTCTATATGTAAAGAATAAAACACATACTTTCAATCTAGATGTTTTGAAAAAAAAAGCAGAGAGAGGAAAACAAAAGTATAAACAACAAATACTCTGCTTTCTCTGTTATGGGAATTTTGACTCTCTCTGTCCTAGAATACCTACGCCACCATGGAAATGCATCAGGTAGACTTCTTACACTTAAAGGTGCAGTGCATTAAAAAAAAAGAATCATTACAATATACTGAAAACTATTTGTTGAATTTATAGCAGGAGTTCCCAACCCTTGTAAATCTTGAATATTAATTTACGTAATTATTTAAAATAAAAACAAATGCACAAAACAGTATTTGTTTACATATTAGTAAAGTTATAGATAAATAGAAATTGTTTGATCTCAAGCGTTCACTGGCATTAAAAGTCTAAAGCTGCTCAGCCATGGTGACCCCTGATTGAGAGTTTTCAGGCAGAATATGCCTTCCATTGCAAGGCTGTTCAAATAGATAAGTTTCGAGCAACAGCACGTTAGAAATCTATGTCGCTCATTTTAACTTCGTCACTCAGCAAAGACTTAGTGTTATTATGCTGAATTAAATTTTCTACTTAATGAACCTGATACTCAGCTTGTGTCAATTGGCATAGCTCCATTGACTACACTAATTTACACCTGTAGAGGACAAGCATCAGTCTGGAAATCCCGACATTAGGCATTGGGATACTATGGTGGCCTGAATCACCTTCAGAGAAAGGTGTGCCTGACCAGGTCCCTCACCTACCAGAAGATATTCAAACCACTCCATAAAGGACCAAGACTGCTCCTCCTGAAGTCAATGGCAAAACTCCTACTTATCTGAATGGAAGTGGAATCAGACCAATAATTATTGGGATCCACTTAGCGTGAGTTCATCAGATACACTCACACCCCTCCCTTCACAGCTCTAGACTAGAGCAAGCCACACTTTTATATATACAATGAATTAATAAAACATAACTTCCTTAAGAAGAGTTAATCTGCATACAAAAGTAATGCTTATTATAGGCACAGAAGGCAGAACATAATGCTCAGTAAAACCTTGAATGGCATCCAGAATGTAGCTCAACTTACACAGTACATATTTATGCAAATACTGAAACAGTTTGAGTGCAAAGAACTGTTAGTTTTCACTACTTCCACTTGGAGACCATACAGTGATTTTTGTACAATGAGGATCTATGGCATTTAATGGCTCTCATTTGCGTTTTTACTAATGTAAAGGGATGTATAAAGATGGAGGCGACTTATGATTTCTTTTTATGATGGTTCATAATTTGTTTGAGTTGTTGCATATTGTCTGTTTATTTTTATGAAATCGAAATGGGCTGTATAACTTACCATCAGTATGACAAAACACAACCACAAATAAATAGCTGAGGGGATCTTATCACCATCTTTTAAAAATAAAGGAGCTCCTACACTATCCAAAATCCTGTTATACCATAATGGAGAAGGATATATGCAGAATGATTATACCCATGTAATTAGTAAAGTACATAAAACAATATAAACCACTGTAATTCCCTTTTATATTTTCCCCTGTGAATGTTGTGCCTATACATGTGCATTCAAAGTCTACTTATTTCTTAGCTCATAAAGAAATCAACTAAATCTGTTCAGCCATTCTTCAGTTATGCATGTATTTGAATTGGAAATTATGGGAAATGATGTGGTGTTTATTTACATACGCACAAGTCAAAAACAGAACAACAGATTTTGTTCAAATGCAAAACATAAAAAAAGCTTTCACGTCTGGGCTGAGACCAAGCATGAAAAATGTCAGTCTGACAGGAATATATTTGACAGCATTATGAGCAACTGGAAAAGAGGATTATATCTGAAGCTGTGCCAACCTTAATTAGCCATTATTTATGCAATAATGTGATTGTGTATAATATATGTAAGTTTCTTACATTATTGAAATTCTGTATAAAGATATAAAGTGATATATCAAGGAAAGAGTCAATAGTCAAGAAGCTTAAGGTGCCAGTGCATTTTTTTGAAAACATTATTTGAATGAGATCTGCAAGTGTTAATAAATAATAGTCTTTTAAAATAACTCTGTATGTGTGTGTGTGCGTGTGTGTAAAATAAGAATGAAGATAAACAGCATGGTGCAACTAGATTGGAAGTATGGCATGCAAACATATTGTAAACTAATAGGGTGGAGAATTTGTGTCATACAGTATACAAACTGCATTGCTCTGCTATTAAGTGATGCCAAAAAACTACAGTTATACATTTTTTCATCTAAATTGTCATACCTATTGCTGCTGTGGGGCTTGACAGAGGAACACATTAATTTCTTTGCTGATTCAAGTTCTATTGTTGATTCAAGATCTATTTTACTTTCTTGAACTGTTTCACTGAGTCAGTAAGGTTATAAAATAAACATAAATAACTGAGGTCAGATGATGTACTATGTTTAGAAAACAGAAAGGTAAGTACAAAATATCAATGAGACCACAAATGCTGCTGCTGCTTCTCTTTATACCAAAGAGTTCAGGCTTTGATCTCTACCTCCTACCTTATTGCAATGACAGTTACATCTTTTTTTTTTTTCCAGACAGTCTGGGAGTTGAAAGGGGTGGTTACCTTTCAGCTAAATGTAGAGGATATCATCTCATAAAGTCCACAGTGCTTGCTTTCATCATTTTGACTTCAAGTATAACTGAAGTCTTCTGTCTTTTACAGTAAAGCAGTCAAAATAATAAGAGTCTTTCTGAAATAGTGAAGTCCCCTTCACTGCTCTCCTAGGAACAGTTAGTTGTTTAATGTAGTTTATTGAGAAGGTTTGTTTCTTTTGATCTTACGATATTAATTCAGTCAAAAACCACTTCCCTCAGTTCTGTGTCTAGTTACATTGCAGCCATCATGCTGCATCTTCTGGTGGTGGAACATCAACAAAGTGTCTCTGGCAATGGCTGAAGATGAAGCATCCAATCAAACCCCTTCTCCTCTTTCCTCACTCTTGCTCATGATGATCTAATAAATTTTCATTTAGCTGCTCTTTCTCCCCTCTACCCAAACCCACAAAGAATCAAAGATGGCCCCCCCACATTTCTGGGATGAATGTGCTTTCTTCAATACATTCGTGCTCTACCTCATGAAATATCATGCTCTTCTCCCCTTTTTAAAAAAAATTAGTCTCTGGTTAGGTATACACACACATATATATAATCTTAGGCCAGGGATAGTGGAAATATTTTGTTTAAGGAGGAGTAGGTGTGTCTGGTTTCAGACTCTGGATTAGTTTGTTTGCTGGAAGTTTGTTGCACAGCCAAATCTCCCTGATCAAGAATGCTTCATCGCTTGCTATCATGTGCTTCCTTTGGGGTTCTAAATTGCATGGTCCCAGAGAAGTTCAGCTATCTAGGTGAGTCATAGGTGGCAATGTGGTCACTCCTGGAGGTCCCTGGGTGATGACCCACTGATGGTTTTTAAGCTCAGGATCAAGGCTTTGATCTGATAATGGAGGTTCCTAATTCTTAGTATGAATTGCATATCTAATCCCTAGGAAAAGAGAGTGCTCTTCATGCACATATGTATTTACATATATTTCAAAAATAGCTTTTTGGCCACCTGTACGCGTATATCTAAAAATTTCCTTTATGTGCTGTTATCCTTCTGCCTCTCTGTACATTTAACCTTTCAGAAAGATAAAAAACTGAAGAAAGTAACAAGTGCTAGAGGGAAACTCTTCTTGTTTGACCTTGAACGCTCCCAATACTCTGAGGTGTGAGATGCAGTAAAGATTTTTTGCATCCTATCTCTTTGATAGAGATGCTGAGTAAATCACTTGGCAGCATAGTACACTTTCCATTGGCTTTGTCCTGTGGATTTCAGTCATGACTCTTTCAAACTTGATTTTGCATTCCCAGTTTTCATGGAAATGAATTTTCTATGAGACATATAAAATATGAAAAGAGGTATGTGCATGTGAAATGATAATATATGTAAAATCTGTTCTTCTCCTCTTTTCTATATGCTTAGTAAATTAAGATTATTTCACTATTGTCCTCAAGTCAGTAAATTGTGGATTTTTTTTGCAGAAAGGATTAAATACTTTTAACATCTTCATTAAAATACGTCAGGTGAAAAGAGGTCATTATAAATATACTGTTTCTGAAACTCATGGACAAATCATTTTTACATTCTTTAAATTTAATTCTTCAGATTCTCTAGATTACAAATTGAGATTTGCAAAGCACATCTTGCTTTAGTTTTGTGGGAGGGTGTGTCTAAAATCCTCTTGAGTCAGTGCTCATTGTTGATATGGAATTTTATTTTCTGGAGAAGAGAAATAAACTAATAGTGAGGGCTTTTGTTATGGGTTTTTAAGTAGCAGCATGTGGTGGTGCTTTTGTTTACATATGCTGTATTCAGTGTGAGCCCTGATAATGGTTGTGCAGATGTGGTTGTATTGCATTTTCATACTCCATCAAATCTCCAGGGCTACTGAAGGGGTGCAAATGGGCTGGAACAGGGGCCAAGATTGGCCTGTTGTATAGGGATTAAATTTACTATCAATATGCTGTGATACAGGGGGTGACTTTCAAAGGCACAAATCAACAGAATTTGGGCACCTAACTTCCTTTTTGTGTCTTTAAAATCTCCCCTAAAATGTAATCTAAAAAGAACATGGAAGATGCTAGTCACTGATGCTTTGAACGCAGCGATTATAAATGTAGAAAACCCTTCCATTTAATGTATGATTCTTAAGAGAAAGATGCACTGAGATGTAGAAGCAGTATTTATGAAACCTTTGAAACATCATCTATATCTTCTCCACAGTCTTTTGTGACTTGAATTTATATTTATGCTTATAATAGATCACAGCAACAGAAATCTGTTTGCCTGAAATTCACTCTGTGCTACAAAAGAGAGACAGAGCAAAAAATTCTGAGAGAAATTACTGAAAATATTTTAATAACAAACCATAGTCTCTAGTTTGTTTCAGTACTGAAATGTTGCATTTTGTAGCAATACTGTAATATGTAGTTTGTTTCAGTGCCAAAAACTGAGGCTTCATTGAGGATCTTTAAACTTGTTATTTTCAACTATACCAGCATCCATTTCAGCTCTGATTTTGACAGGTTGTCAGAACAGAAGGGGTCATATTTCTGAAGTGAAAGGTCTTGGAGCCTCAGTATTCTAAATCAAATCTTTAGTTTGAAGGTTGAAGTGAATGAACTATAGCATCCACTTTCCCCTATGTTTCTCCTAATATCTAAACCTATTTCCAGGCAGAGTGAGCCTATTGACAGGTACTGGGAGGAGAAGTCTGCTGTCTAAGACACAAATAAGTGCCAGTAAGTGTAATTCTACTTGTGGAAAAGAATTCTAGTATTGTAAGGGTGGAGGTCTGTGGGAGGTGAGGGGGAATGTGTGTCATTAATTCACTCTGTATCTCGCAAGTCAGATATATTTAGCTTTCAAATGAAAAAAAAATGGCTTTACTAACTTTAACTGGAAACGTTAAGTTGGGTTCTTTATAGCTTTTGCAGCAGTGCCAGAAATAAGGACTTTGCAGGTTAGGTTCTGTCCTGTATTACAGCTGTGCAACACTATTGTCTTCAGCTTGGCTACACAGACATAGCCAATAGCATAATTTGGCCCTACAGTTAGAATCATTCTTTCCTAGTTGGGTTGGCTCAGCTGTGCTAAGCTGAGGAAAGAGTCGAAAACTCTTATTTTTACTGAGAACGTAGGGCAGCAATAGAGCACTTCCTCACCTGTTAGAGCTGCAGAGAGCTACAAAATAATCATGTCATTACCTCCTGGATTTTGTGTTACAATATTCAATAATAATATAATACCTTTACCTGCCCCTCCCTGGTTTCTAGGTGAAAGGAAAAGAGTTTCCCTTCTTTCTTCCATTGCTGATTGTTTGAAGGGAAAGAAGGGAGAATCTTAATATTCTCTTTCTCTTTCTCTCTCTCTCTCTCTCTCCCATCCCCACTTTTTCCCCCTCCTAGGTGCAGGTTCCAAACATCTCGGGAAGGAGAATTTGGCAAATGAATCCTGGCACTAGAACTAGTCGGGATTTTTTTTTTAAACAAAACATAGACAAATGCGAAGTACTCCATTTAGAAAGGAACAATCAGTTACACACAAACAAAATGGGAAATGACTGCCTAGAAAGGAGTACTGCAGAAAGGGATCTGGGAGTCATAGTGGACCACAAGTTAAATACAAGTCAACAGTGTAATGCTGTTGCAAAAAAAAGCGAACAATATTCTGGGATGTATTAGCAGGAATGTTGTAAGCAAGACACAAGAAGTAATTCTTCCGCTCTACTCTGCGCTGATTGGGCCTCAACTGGAGTAATATGTCCAGTTCTGGGTGCCACAGTTCAGGAAGAATGTGGACAAACTGGACAAAGTCCAGAGAACAAATATGATTAAAGGTCTAGAAAACATGATCTATAAGATTGAAAAAATAGGTTTGTTTAGTCTGGAAAAGAGAAGATTAAGGTGGGGACATAACAGTTTTCAAGTTTTTATAAGATTGTTACAAGGAGAAGGAAGAAGAATTGCTCTGAGGCTAGGATAAGAAGCAATGGGCTTAAATTGCAGCAAGGGAGATTTAGGTTGGACATTAGGAAAAACTTCCTAACTGTCAAGGTGGTTAAGCCCTGGAATAAATTGCCTAGGGAGGTTGTGGAATCTCCATCATTGGAGATTTTTAAGATCAGGTTAGACCTGTTATTGATGGTCTAGATAATACCTAGTCCTGCCTTGAGTGCAGAGGACTGGACTAGATGACCTCTCAAGGTCCCTTCCAGTCCTATGATTCTCTGTTTTTGTCAGAAAAGGCTGATTCTTCAAACCAAAATCTTTATCCTGTCAAAGAGTCAGTTTTTACAAAACTTTAGTCATGATGGTTTCTCATGTACATAATGAATTTCCTGCTCAGACCACAAGAGAAAGAAACCCAAGAATAGGAAATAGCCTGGACATTATGGCACTCATCTGGGCTGCATGAGAGTAGAGACTTTATCTGCTTTGCCTGCTTCAGAGAAGGAACCTGCACCCAGGTCTCCTACATCCCAGGTAAGTGCTTCAAGCTACTGGCTATTCAGGGGCCTGCTTACTTTGTATAAATAATTAGATATTCATAGGACCAGAATGAGAGAGACCAACTTCATAGCCCAGTGGTCAGGACATTCACCTGAGATATGGGAGACCTGGATTGTGACTCAGGCAGATCATGGCCTTAAACCACCTTTTCCTTGTCACCTGTACTGCATCAGAGGTTAGTGTGCTGACCACCATGCTATTGGCAGGTCTGAAGGGTAGCTCTCTCTGGCCTTCCATGAAAACGTTTGAAAGGTCTCTGTTTTGTCCCACTAGGGAATGGGTAACTTTTTGAAACTGTGAAAACTCTGACGGGGTTGAGAAAAATATTTCTCACCCAACCTTACCCAACAGTTCCCATATTGCTAAGTCAGTTTGCTCCACACTCCTGCCTCCTGTGAGCAGTAATCAGCTCATTCTGCTAAGAAACCAGGCAGGCAGAACTTCAGTCAGATGTGTGAAAACTGCATCAAGAGGCCTGAATAGTTAGAAAAGAAGGTTTCATGCTCCATATTTACAACTCCAAAAGTTTAAAAAGCATGAGATTTGTAAATAGGAAGATTTTCCATATTTTGCTTTGTCTTTTGATGTATTTCCTTTTTTTTCAGTCTTCCCCACCCACCCCTGTGAGAGAGAGAGAGAATTACAATGTTGCTAACTCTCCCAAACACAGAGTAAGGTGATTCTGGCCCCTGCTAGAGGAGCTCTCACTGGTTGCCTGTGAAGCTTCCAGCTTCTTATGTTTCAAATTAAATAACTGTGTGCTCCCCAATTCTGTCCATCCCAGGAATTGATTATACACTGTTCCAAGCCTCACCTCAAGTCTGCCACCCCAGCCCTACATCTCGTAGTGCACCTCCACTTCTCCCTCACCTCCTGGGTTCTTCATCACCCCTATCTCCTGCTTCTAAGTTGTGAGGATGGAAAGGAACAGTGAGAAGCCAATTCATTTTTCACAGGAGGGGTGTGGGGTGGAAGGAGCAGGATCATCCTGAATCACTGAGCTTTTTCTGCTCCCTCTTCCACTTCTGTAAGCATGTTGTCAGCTGCTCCCTCTCCTCACTCCCAATTCCTCTGGCTCCAGACTGGTGGTGGGAGAACTCTACCTGCCTGCTGCAGGAGCCCTGATAGGCTGCTCTTCCACAGAAGGTGGGCAAGTGGGGATGGCAGCTAATCAGAGGGAGTTTTCCCCAGACAGGGCTGAAATTTGGGTAGGAGCTGGAGCTTTGTGAATCATCACCAGATTGGCTCTGGGTTTAGCCCGAGCCAAAATTGTGTTACTTTCAATGAAATCATGAGAACTGGCAACCCTCCACACTTCTCGGAGGATTGTAGCTGGGGAACCAGTTAAATGGCTTGTCAGATGGGGCTGGAAATGTTCTTTAATTAGTCCTGGACAAGGAGGGGAAAAATGAGTGGAAATTTAAGTGTCACAAAGGAACCAGTAAGCCCATGAAAAAAAGAAATTCATCCTGCAGGAATTGTGTGTGTGTGAGAGAGAGAGAAAGTAAGAGAGATTGTACAGTCCTATATACTGAGCAACATAAAGAATATTCATAATATTGAGAAAATACTGCATCTAACTGGGCAGTCCTTGGAATGTGGAATGATGCAATAAGCTAAAGTGCCATATTAGGACTGTGAGGACCAGTAGAATTTGTTGTACAAGAATGAGCTAATTTGTGTAATAGCATTTTACATTGGGATGTGAGAATCCTTAACCTAGTATGTCACACAGCTGTGACTGAGGGTTTGATAGAACTAGTTTTGAGGATTTGGTTTCTAAACTAAAAATAAATCTCCATACACTAGCCCCTAAGAACTACTACAATACAAATTAAAATAAAAGGATCTCCCAAGCTTGAGAATGAGAGAAGGATCTGTGTTGATTTTCTTTCTCCGGTGTAAGGAGCAATCAACTCTGGCACACTGTGTGAGGGTGAGGGCAATACTTCCTTCCACAAGAAACCTGGTTTACCCCTTCTGTGGAGCACCATGTCGTTTCTCTAATAATATACTTTTTTCTTACAAAACAGAGATGCTATTGCATAGTAACAGTTTTATTTTTGGTGCATGGGGTGGGTGGGGACGCTGTGTCCATTGAGATAGTCAGTGTTTCCCTTTTCTCCTCTGTGGACAGGACAGTGTAGCCTGAATAGATTAATAGCACTTGGGTTTTTTTGTTTTTTTCTTTCTTTCTTAGCATTCTGTGGTGGGGTGGAATGCTATTTTTTTTTCTCTGAAAGATGTGCTCTCTGGTAAGGCTAGCTAGTCTTTACTATGCTGGAGGAAATATTAATATACACAAACAAAGAAAGTATTAATTCTAAAAGCTGCATAAAGAGTTAATATGAAAATCCCCACATTTTGGTTTTCAATATATGAACAGAATTTGGGTTGTAGATCAATATATTTTATCTTATGAGTTGCTGTATAGAGTCCAATTATCAATCTTAACTAAGGAGAACAACTGCTTTTGTGACTTTCCACATGACAATTTATGTTAATTTATAGCTATACATGCTGTAAGACTAAACATTTACACAGGAGGCATTGTAACTCATAATGATGCATGCAGCATAGGGTTGTATGTGTTTCTGTCCCAAGGAAAGCTAGTGGCAGACTGATGCTTCACAATACAGGCTCATCCTCATTGGGAAGGGACGTGAGTTTATTTAAACAAACAAACAAGCAAACCCAAAAGGTTTAAGGTCTAGGCTGTGCCTTTATCTTACTCACCCAAACAAGGAAGCAAGGACTCCTCTTGCCTTTGCTCGGCCTATTCATATCTTTGGTTCTGGGTCTGCTGTGGCACACAACCCTTGCATCTGCCTGAGAGCAAATGAGTGAGGGAGGGTGGATAGAGCTTTGTTTGTGTCTCCCTACTCACTGGCCAGAGTAGCTTGCTAGGTGCAAGGGAGAAGTAAGCTATCCGTTTTCAAGGGCTGAAGTAACTTACTTCCTCTAGAGAATAAGAGGATACCAGGGGAGGAATTGACCCACAGACTTTCCTCTGAGGCACAATACTTCCTGCAGTGACTGCTGGGGTAGTGTTGCTTGTTCAGGGCTTGCTCATAGACATAATCTAGTACTGCATTTCGAAACCAATTGCATTGAAGCTAACACAATCACCATTATCTTTAACTTATTTAAATGTGGAGGCATTTCAAGAAACCATGTTGCCTTTTTATTTCCAGGAGGCTAAAGCATCAGTCATCATTACTTATTTTATTCAGTTTTTCCAGGAGAATAACTGAACATTACACAATCCTGAACCTAAAGCTAATATATAAGTAGGACAGAAAAACAAGTTATATAGAGAAGGGCAACTGCTTTGCAAAGACATTATCTATTTTCATCTGCAGTTGATTTTGTTGCTTATTTCCTAATAGAGTTTAATATTCGTTTGAATTATAGTTCACGTTGAAATGAATAAAGTCAGGAAACCGTTATGGTTTATTTTTTATCTAGAAATACAATCACTGGTCCCTTTCCACTAAGTCAACTCAGTAATATTCCCTATAAATATATTCCACCCACCACTGCTATCTGAGCTACCTGCAGTGCTCATGCTGTGCAGTCATGTCTAGGTTCGGCTGGGCCGGGAAATGCTCTGACATTTTCCCCACCTCATTACACTTCTCTTTCAACCAAGAAGCCAAACAAGCTGCTTATGCTGCCTGATGCCAATATACCTAATTTAAATGAGCTGAGGCTTAACAGTGTTAGCCGTGCAGGCTGGCTTCATGCAAACACAAAGTCCGGCCTTAGCTAGTGGTGGGGGAATTTCTAGCAATCTTCTCCACTGAGTTCCCTCGCTATCTCACCTGGGGAAACTGCATACATTTTGTATCTCACATGCAGGAGACATTTTATTGAAAAGAAAAAAATGCTCTCTTCCCTGGGGCGCTATCTAGTATTCTAGTAAAACATATTTCTCTCTAAAATACCAATTCAAATCCATAATAGAAGTAATAGCAGCATAAAAATCGGATACTAAAGTAAAGTTAAAATGAAGCTGGCATGTAATTTTTTAAAATTGTTTATTTCTTTTCATTCTCTATTAGTTTTTTGTGATACAGCCTTAAGAGCAGGAAATATATATTTTAAGACAAGTAACACTTACATAAAGAGTATGAATGTAAACTTATACAGTGAATATGAATTAATTTATGCTATATGCAGATATCCTTGCTCACCTTGAGTAGTACCTTACTCCATGTGTAGCCATATTGATTTCAACAGAACTACTTTCTCAGTAAAGTACAACTCAAGGTGAGTAAAAGTATCAGAATCTGCCCCTTGAAGAGGACTCACAAATTAAGATGACAGAATCTGGCGCATTATTTCTATTGAGTAAAATATCATTCTTCATGAATAATTCCATTGACATCAGTGGTAAAATACTATTCAGTGTGAATAACAGTGATAGAACTTGTGTCTAAGGTAAGATGCAACAGAGGAAGTAGGCTAAGCATGACAAAGCCAAAATTGTAGGAAAATGTACCAGATAAATTAAGACCATAAGAACAGCCATACTAGGTCAGACCAATAATCCATTTAGCCCGATATCATGTCTTCCAACAGTGTCCAGTGCCAGATGCTTCAGAAGGAATGAGCAGAACAGGGCAATTATCAAATGCTCCAGTCCTAGCTTTTGGCAATTAGAGGTTTAGAGACATGAGGTTTTGTCCATGACCATTTTGGCTGATAGTCATTCCTAGTCCTATTGCAGTGATCGGCAACGTTTGGCACATGGTCCACCAGGGTAAGCCCCCAGCAGGCCTGGCTGGTTTGTTTACCTGCTGCATCAGCAGGTTTGGCTGATTGTGGCTCCCACTGGCTGCGGTTCGCAGCTTCAGGCCAATGCGGGCGGTGGGAAGCGGCACGGACCCAGGGTTGTGCTGACTGCGGCTTCCCGCAGCCCTCATTGACCTGGAGTGGCGAACTGCAGCCAGTGGGAGCAGCAATCGACCAAACCTGCAGACATGGCAGGTAAACAAACGGCCATGTGCCAAACATTGCCGATCCCTGTCCTATTGTTTTAAACTTGATGCCTATTAATTTCATTGGGTGAGCCCTGGTTCTTGTGTTATGTGAAGGGGCAAATAACACTTCCTTATTTACTTTCTTCACCCCACTCACAATTTTATAGACCTCTAGCAAATACCTCTTCAGTCAATCTCTTTTCTAAGATGAGCAGTCCTGGTCTTTTTAATCTCTCCTCCTACAGAAGCTGTTCCATACCCCTAAACATTTTTGCTGTCCTTCTCTGTCCTTTTTCTAGTTCTAATATATCTTTTTTTTTTTTAACCAGAGCAACCAGAACTGTATGAAATATTCATGGATTTATTTAGCGACATTCTGATATGTTTTGTCTTATTATCTACCCCTTTCCAAATGGTCCTAACATTGTTTGCTTTTTTTGGCTGCTGCTGCACACTGAGCAGATGTATTCAGATAACTATCCATGATGACTCCAAAATCTCTTTCTTGAGTGATAACAGCTAATTTAGACCCATCATTTTGTATATATAGTTGGGATTACTTTTTGCAAGGTGCATTACTTAGCATTTATAAACATTGAATTTCATCTGTTATATTGTTGCCCACTCGCCCGGTTGAAAGAAACATCAATCACAATAGTTAATAAACATTCAGGGGGTGAGAGAAGCAGAACACAAAGAGAACACTGGAACATGGCAATGAATTTTGTGCAATATTCATGTGCCATAGTGAGAATCAATTTCTTAACAGGTAGCCAAAATACTCAACCTGACTTTCTAATAGCATTATAGGTTTCCCAGTTCAAGCAAATGATCAGGTTTGTGAACAGTACTCCTGTTATGGGAATGCTGGAAAATGTGCTCTGGGATAGATCAGTAGTTCATCCATGAAAAATCCTTCAAGACTAGGCTTACCAAAGATATAGCTAAATCAGTGGGGAATATAACTTCAAACTGCCTGTTTCAAAATAAATTATTTCCCTAAAAGTACTGAGTATAGCCACCAGATATGAAAATTTTTTCTTTCCAAGTCACATTATAGCTAATACATTTGAAAAGGTTGAGGGAAAGGATGCAGATACGTGCAATGGAAGATCTTAAACAACAAATCCCTTATATTCAGAACCTATAGAGAATTAGTGTGCAAGATTAAATGGAACACCAGTCTTGCCTATTAAATGTTGATTCAAAGTCTCTGTTCCATTTATCAATGATGGAATTCATGTCAGCTTGATATCAGGCATACAAGATGTGCTTGCAAAGCCCAGAGATTATGGGGAACATTCTTTTCATATACTACAAGTCTCTTGGGTGAGGTATCTTGGAGGCCAGATTTTAGCTACAGAGCCCTTAAATGGAAACACAGATGAAAGTTCACTTGAGGAAGTTCATTCCAGGACTTAAAATGTTTAGGCTGCAGCTCAAATAAAAAGTGGAGTTTTTGTATCTCTGACAAGAATCCAGCAGAGGACTTTCAAATGGTCTGTCAATATTTATACCGTGATATTGAATACTACAAATGTATAGATTTGTTACTTGGACTTCAGGTCAGAAATATTACATACTGTACATAGATGCACAATTTGCAGGCCCTGCTAATTAACATTTACTATATTATTGTCATATGGGGGACTGGGTGTGTCAGGAAATTAGTAATGTTATACAGAAACTTCCACATCTAGGCCTACTTTTCATATCTAACCAGGTTAGCACTGTGAGAAACCCCAAAATCTAAAAGTGTGTGTGCTCAGCTAACCAAAACTGACAAATCTGGTTTTGACTTTAACAAATATTCAAGTGAATGTGAACTTGTTAATGTGAACTGTCAAGACGCCTGTCAAACCCACTATGGAGTGTCTTTTTCACAAAGAATTTCATCACATCAGAACTCCAACCAGCAGCTTAATTGAAAAGGCCAAAGATTGTATAGGTCTGAACAATTAATAACTCTTTCCATACAATGAAGTACATGGGAATCTCTGATGTCAGTGGAGTGAGCCCGAGAGATGCAATGCCTTAACGTTTGAGCTGAGAGGCACATTCATAGTGCATCATGGGAAATTGTACATTGCTGCTGTTTCATTTTTACCTGTTCTGTGGTCTCTAGACATACATAGATGAGGGGGTTGTGACATGTAGGGAAAACTTGGAGGAAACAGTACTGTAACTTACAAGGACTGAACTTGTGGTAAGTGCTTCTTTGTCTGTCTAGTTTTGTCTTTTAGATGGGTCTTAGGGGACTGCCTTATATTCTTTCTTGTACAGTGCCTAACACAAAGGTCCTGACCCTGGCGGAGGCTTTTATGCGCTACTGAAGACTCATAATAATACAGTAGAGGACTTCATTCACATTTGTCAAACCATCATTTTTGACAAAAATATTCATTTAAAATAATGTATTTATTATTTATTCAAATTAATAATGAAATAATATATTTTGCCATGTTGTCACAACATAGCTGATGAATCAGATCTTTAAGCATAGATGTGGGAGTGATTTGTAAGACTTATTTAAACACTTCTCTAGAAAATATTCATTTTTTTTAAAGGTGGTATTAATCTATCCCAACTTTGTTTAATTAACTGAAGGGTCTCATTATAACTGATTAAGAACTTTATTTTTGTTAAGTGTGTTAATTTCTCTAGAAATTTAAACGACTTTCTTCTTTGGCTTTTCCTGTGTGACTTGTCAAGTTCAGTCACATTTTCACTGATGATGCATCATTTCCATTTTGTCTTGTGTCTTGTTACATCAATGTAACACAGCATGATTGATTTAAGCCAACTTGACATATCACAAAGTGAAACTGCTGTCTTCTGAAACCCATATTAAAAAATCAGGCTTTTTGGGAATACAGCCACATGGGGAAATAGTTTTTCAAAGTACAAAAATGCATCTTAGCTATATCAAACTTAAATATTTTATATATATCATATACATACATTTACATAAATAATCAATTAGATAATTAATCTACAGAAAATCCTTAAAAGTTGAATATAAAATTTAGGGTGCTCTCCCTTTATTATAAATGGGGTAAACAGATGTGATTTCAATTTTGGTTAAAACCCACACATTTTTGGAGTTTGAAAAAGCTCTGTTAAGGATTAATATTATTCTTACTAAGTACATGAAAAGGCATCCATTTCATGAGCTTTGGATCAGACCCTTAATATTGTAGTTGAAAATTATTATATAAGTGTGACACAAGGATATCTGGATGCCAACTCATAGTGAGCACAAGGGGTGCATAAGGGTTACAGGAATCTTGTGTTTACATTCTACTTCACCAACAGGGATCATGTGAGGTCTCTAATAAAAGCTCAAGTCATATTGATCATCAATATCATTACAAAACACATGTCCAGATGTTGTGTAAGATGTTGAGCATACACACTGAAAATTATGTTCTTAAAGTCTGTGTCTAGGGACTGGTCACCAGAAAAGGTGAAAAACAGGTTTTCTGTTAGACAAGAAATGTATGTCTGTTTACATGTAAATTTAGGTATGTCAAGATTCACAGTGAGCCTCTACTCACCAGTTTGAACTGAATAGCCGTGAAAGATTGTGATTTCTTGAAAGAGGAAAGTTACTGATGTAAATTTGAGATGCATGTCAAAGATCTATGCTGTTAAATTTAGGGGTGCAGAGAGACAACCTGTTATCCTTCACCTAGAAAGTATATGGAAAGCAAGTTTGTTTCATGAAGAAGGGATCACAGCCAGTCTTGGTGGAAAACACTGAACAGAACTTTGAGTGAGAAGCTTCTTTAGGCAGGAGAGTAACTTGTTAGTTAAATTTAGTCTCTAGAAAGTGTGTGATGATTATTTTATATGTAACCAATATTTTGCACTCCAAATATTTCAATATATTTATTGCAGTATTCGTACTCAATATCATTTACTCTATTCTTGTTTTCACTATAAATATATCTAAATGCTGTGTATTGAGCAGAGATGTATTTTAGGATATAGCTAATAACCTGGTGTGTACTGTTCCTTTGGGAACACCAGCGTTCAGTGGACAAGGAGCTGGACACTATAGGGAACACTCCAAGGTCTGGGGGGGTGGTGTATGCCTAGCACTTATTTGTACAGAGAGTGTTTGTGTTGCCAGAGGCTGGCGGTTTCAGGGAGATGGTGCACAGTAGGCACAGGCAACTGTTCTTTATGCTAAGGGCAGAAGGTGGTGAAGCGCCTCATAATCCTGGGTATCTCTGGGCAGCATCACAATAATTTTAAATTTTAGGTACTTATATGGCCCCCATCACAGTAGTAACTGAATAATTCCAAGTTGTTACTGTATTTATCTTTTTCAACACCCCTGTATTTTCAGGTATTATCCTCTGTACAGATGAGGGACTTGGGCACAGACAGATGAAGGCCCAGATTCACAGAAGAATTTAGGCATTGCAATCCCCAGTGTTGCAGGAGGCCTCCTTTGTAATCTTTTGCCCAGTGATTAGGGAACTTGCCCACGATGTAGAAGACACAAGTTCAGTTCACCTCTTTGGCCTGATGAGAGAGGATTTGAACATGAGTTTTCCACCTCTTAGGTAAAAGCCTCCCTCAGTCACTTTGTGGAGTTAGGCATGTTCTGGGCTCCCCTACTAGATTGGACCCAGGATGATGGGGGAACAACTATCTGTTGCTGGTTTGCAGATCATGCTGGGGTTTAGCTGTGAAGTAGGTGTCTGGGTGCCTGCCTAAGGCAGCAGTGTACATGACCAGAAGCAGAAATAGTCATGTAGGGAACTTTTGCAGTGCAGGTTCTCCTTGATTTTAGATGCCTTTAGGTTTAGACATCCAACGAACATGGGTTTTGAGGATCTCAGTAACACCTACCTTTTGGGCTTCAGTGATTTGTATTAGGTCACACAAGAAGTCTGTGACAAAGAAGGGAATTGAACCCAGCTCTCCAAAGTACCAGCCTAGTGCCCTAAATGATGGCTTATCATTTGCTTCCCTGGTCTGGCTGTTGACCCAGACCAGAAGCAAAAGTTTTATGCATACAAAGACACCTCATGTGGCATCACCATTCTCCTCCGCCCATGGAAGAAGAGAACCAAAAATCTTTTCTGTGGCTTTTCAGGCTTTGTGCACCTTACTTCTGTGCAGGGCTTCCCTATCATGGTGAAAGATTTTCTAATGGAACCTAATCAATAGAGGAAGAGAGAAATTGAGATGTAAGGTCTGTCTGAAAGAAGAAATTACTACAAATCTTGGTAGAGAGCTTTATCTTCAAGATATGCATCTAATAAATGGAAAGAATTTCTGATAAACCTCCAAATAATCATTTGAACTGTTGGGTACTTAGTGCAACCAAACTGACTCAGCAAACTATTTGACCGTTGCCCATTGCTGAATGGGGAAATAATGACAAATTTTAGCTTAACAATTTTTTGAAGGCTTGCATTCAAAATAATGTATTAGAAGTTCTCTTTTGATGCAGATTCTGTGTCATCTTGCTTAGAGAACTGTTGACGCTTAACATTTGTAGATCCTTAACATTAACATATCCTAACATTTACATTTCCTAATTTATGCAGATTAGGCTAAGGCATAAGTCTCTTAAAATTGCCACAAATCAGCATTGCTTGTTAGGGGCTTGCTGCTAAAATCTCCAAACATTCCATCTGTACTGGGCCCATTGACCTAACTGCACTGAGCATGCTCCCCAGGCTTATGGAGCTGAAGCAGTGGTCATTGCTGGCCTAGGAGCCAGAAGAAGACCATAAACTCTAATTTTAGCTCTTTCACTTACTGATGGTAATAGTCTCTGCACTTCATAGTGCTTATTATTGAGCAAAACTTCATACCCCTACTTGAGGAGGCAGGCAAGTATTAACATCTTACATATGGGGTTATGGAAATGTTGCACAAAGTCACTTCTGTCATAGCTGGGAATAGAACCCTATCAGTGTGGTATATCCAAGTCTCATGCAGAGCCATACTGCCTTTCAGAATGCATGCATCAATCCATGTGTTTGTCTGTGCTGTCTGTAACCTCCAAATTCCATTCCCTTCCAGTGCCAGGAATAGAAGCTATTAATCTTTTACTCTTAATATCCCACTGCTGTCTAGCAAATTGTTGTGTTAACCACACGCAATATCTGCATTTGACTTCCCCTTAGTGACTGGACTATATAGAAGAGAACAACCTACTATAGCTATTGGTTCCTTTTTTAGCTGATAGTGGTAGATTCCAATCTGGTGGAAGCAAGTATCTACATTTGGCCATTCTCCATCAGTAAAGAAGGTCACCAAAACACTTACGATAATCCTTTATGGTTTTTAAAAGTGTGCTGGGAAGAATGAAGTAGCCTTCTGTGCTTTGAGGGAAACCACTAAATTAGGGCTTAAGTTAGAATTCAGTTGTCCATCTGCACAGGGATGAATTTTCTTGAGTCGTATTAGTGATAGAATACAGGGTTCTTAATGGATTTTTTTTTACCCTTTTACAACAGCTTCAAAACACCTTAATCTGAAAATTCCCTTTTTAAAAGAAAAATTCTCAGTGTTTTAGTGATACGTTTACAGCATTTTTATCCTGAAAATGAAGGCACTCCTGCAAAAAATAGAATACTGGCAAGTAATGTCTTGGGGAACTGTTTTTTTTTTCCTTCCTTCTTCTGTGACTTTTAAGCAATATGTGTTTAGGAAGTTAGGAAGAATGCATTTATCCAGAATGTGCTCTCCTTGAACTTATAGCTACAGGCAAACTTCAATGTTATAATGTATTGCTTCTATGTCAACTTTCTGTCTGTCCCTAGGCACAGGGGAGCTACTTTGAAGTTCTATCAAAAGTAGACTTCAAAGAGTATTTACAACTATGCATTATAAAATGACAGTGTGAAGAAAGGAAGTATGGCTGGGAGATAGGCAGCTGTAGGCAAAATTGGCAGCTTCACAGAGGAAGATCATGATCTTGTGAGGTGCAGAGAGCCTTCTGATGGAAGTGCAACACTCAACTCCCACCAAAGTCAAAATATCTAAAAATTGCTTTCAGTTGCAGGTGATATTATGGGACAATACAAATTCCCTAATAAATTATTTGAATTAAGAGTGGTCTGCTTAAATAATATATTAAAAAGTTGCAAATTTGTTTTCTTGGTGACTCTTTATATGTACAGTAACCTAAAGAAAATGTAACCTATTTCAGATCAATAGCATACATTGCTTGAATGAGCTGGTTGTGGGAAGAATGTTGCTGCCCAAGGAAAGCAACTAAGGTCCTCATCCTATAGTTGAACTTGCCTCCATGCTCACTAGCCTACAGAAGCATACTATTCCTCTTCAACTATATAGCAGTGGAGACTTTCAGATTCCAAAAGTGTCTCTCCTATAGTTGTGGAATACTGAATTAGACTTTGTATTATTCTCCCCTTCTTCCTTCCCCTCTTCCTCCATGTTGATCAATGTCTGATATTTGCCCAGCCCAGGATCATGGAAACAATAGTTTCTTCTAATATTATACTCTATCTGGATTAACATGCACTTCCTAGCGATAGATAGAGGAAGTGATACCCTTGAGAACCATAAGTACAATATAACACAACAGGAGAGGAGGAGCTCCTTTACATTAGTAAATATTGCAATAAAGCATTGCCAATTTAATTTTTATTATAACTGATTTTCGACTTTGTGCCTGGCCAACATTCCATGCATCAACTGTTTTCCATAGCTTGTACAGCTAAGGAGCCCTTGGGATATTTTTTGGCTGATGTATACCACCATTCAGTCTGAGAAAATAACCCCCGAAGCAGCTCAGGACTGTTCATGACCTGAGATTAATGCAGCTGGCTAAGACAAGGGACTTGATAGTTATCTACATTTCAGTTCCCCAAGAAATACCCAGTTAGGTTCCCCTTGCAACAGAGAGACTCAAAATGCCACCTCAGCTGCTAAAGCAAATATAATTTTTTAAAGAAAAAAAAGTGCTCATTAGTTTAATTAGGCACCTCAGTCAAAATGATTATTATGATTTGTCTCTGGTTCAATAAAAGTTCTGTAGAGTACTGAATCGCAGAAAAGGGAGCTTTGTTGCAATACAAACCAGGAAAATCTGTGTTATGTTGTCCTTTTTGTTTCTCTTTCTTTCATATTCTACTTAGTGTTAAAAGTATTTTTTTTTAAATATAGCCTTTGATTTTAAACTATATGTCCCTATAACTGGTTTCTACTTACCACTGGAAGGTCCTTTTGGCTACATCTGGGGATTAGCTCTGTCCTGGTCTGGCACCCCTTCCTTCATTGCTCACCCTATGGGCTCTATCTCTGGACCCAGAGTGCTCCCTCTTCATGGCTTAGCCCAGATCACTCTAGTCCTCCCCCACCAGGCTATCAAAATTCCACTGGACAAACTCTCTATGGGCAGTCTTCTGTGCCATTTTCTCAGTGGTTGGGAGGGAATCCAGGCCTACTCACTACTCTGGGTTCCAACCCAGGGACCCTATGCCTAGCAACCACAGGCTGCTCTAGCTTTAACACTGTTTCTCTGGGCACTTTTCTATCTCTCTTCTCTATCTTCTACTCTACCTTCAGATTTATCACTAAAGTTTTTAAAATAATGTCATGAAAACTTAAGGAAGCTTGTTTTGTTTCAGGCTCCACAGACAAGTAATACACAGATGTCAATAAAGTAGAAGCTATCACTCTATTAAATTATCTAAAATAAAGGTTGTGGGGTGACTAGGACTCCAAGAAACTACTCACTGGATATTGATCTAGCTCAATACTTAAACTAGTCCTAATGGCCTAATACTTTTATCCACCAGGCCTAGGTAGACTCCAGTATCTCTCAGATGCTTCCTGGGCAAAGACTCTTTGTCTGGTATCCCTTCTCAGAAATGGACACCCACAGTCTTGTTGCCCTAGGCTTCTAGATCAGTGCTCACCCCTGAAGAGTTTCCAGTAGCTTAAGCACACTCTACTCAGAGCATCAGAGGGGTAGCCATGTTAGTCTGGATCTGTAAAAGCAGCAAAGAGTCCTGTGGCACCTTATAGACTAACAGACGTATTGGAACATGAGCTTTCATGGGTGAATACCCACTTTGAAGCTCATGCTCCAATATGTCTGTTAGTCTATAAGGTGCCACAGGACTCTTTGCTGCTTCTACTCAGAGTTTCCCCTTCACTGTGTACTTTTGTTTACAGCTTTCCTTTCAGGGACACATGATAATTGACCAAATAGACACAGTCTTTGGAGAGCTTTCTAAAATCAACCATGCTTTACTTGTTGACAATATTAGAGAGATACAAATCCATTCCCTCTCCTAAAACTTCCTATGGATCCTGGAACCTCCTCATTCCTTCCCCAAACTCCCTTTGAGTTTGTGATCCTCTTAATCTCTGTATTTTAAAAGCTAGCCCTAACAGTTTGGTTCTTTGTTCTTCTTTTTTACTATTTTCTATTCTTCACTTCTGTGGGAGACAAGCTGGAGAGAACTGGCTTTACCCTACTGTTTTGCTTTTTCAGGGCAAGGCTTATTCAGTTCGTGATAGTCCTCAACAACCATTTGAGGCAGACAGTCAGGCACCAATCTCCCTTTCCTTAACACAGGAAGCCTGATGCAGGAATACAGCACAGACAGACATAAGTGTATACATCTACAGAGTACATCATTTCAAACAATTCATAAACTGTACATAGATTTCCCAGATCTTCACAGATGTTTTATCAAACTATTATTTAGTCAACAGAATTGTCAGCTGTCTTCTGCTGCTGCCTTGTAAAGGATCAGAAGTGCTGCTGTAATGACAAGTGGTTTCTGAACTATCAAATAGCTCTGAGACATACTTAGTGCACAGTGAAAGTTTGTTGATGCTGATGATCATGTGAATGGGGAAGATCAGTTGAGACATTTGAGAAGAGAAGGCTCAACTTTCATTGAAGCATAAAATATGCAAACGTAGTATTAGGCAAAATTTTGTTTACCTATTAAATCTAATCCCCTTTCTTCTTTTACAGCCACAACTAATCCACTTTGATAGAAAGTCCTACTTCACAGCCATGCTTCAGTACTGAATGATGTCTTCACATGAGTTGTAACCTCACCAGAAACCTAATGTTATAAGGGTCCTATGTTTACTAGATAGCTTATCAGACAATAAACTCATCTCAACATGTCTCAGTAGACACTGAACATTTTAAACTGGGCTGTTTTCTCAACAGCATGAATTTCTTTAGCCAAAAGAAAAACAGTGCTGTTTTATTCTAGCTTTCCAACTCGAAACTTAAAAACCAACTGTTTCTCTTTTTAAGTAGTGTAACCTGTTTTACAGATACAGTTTCAAAAGCATTGCTTCTTTAAAAGCATCTTCTTTAGCCTCAGTTTGATTTTTAAACCCAGCAATCTGGGTGTAGTGACTTAGCTCTTTCCCATCTACTGTACATTAGTACATGGCCCTTCCTCCAATTTGAGCAGCTAAACTGATCCTAAAACTACATAAAATAAACATGTCTTCAGAACATCTCTGAATGTACATAGCTAGGGTCAGGTCCTCAGCTGGTGGAAACAAGTGTAGCTCAGTTGAGGTTGACAAAGGGAGACACTCTGAATTACTCCATATGGGTATAGTCCTTTAGTGAATATACATTCTAGTCACCCCCTGCAAGCTCTCCTTGCTCCCTATGCTGGTGGTGATGAAGCGGGAGGTGTAGGAGATGACTCCATAGCACCTGGGGACTCCTCTTGTGGTGTATTGGAAACCAGTTAAATTGACAAACTGTCACTTTAAGTGTGATGGATTTCATGGAACTGCTTTGCAAGCTCTGAGGAATGCCCTGTGATTTGAGTCATCTGAGTCAGTCAACAGGCAACCAGTCTGGAATGAGTCAGCTTGAAACAAGATTGGGTGAGTTGTGCCTCGCTGCTATAGGGAGAGCCTGTTTTCTCTCTCTATCACTCACTGTTTTTGTGTATAACTGTTTTGAATTCTGAGAAGGTTTAATTTATCTGTGTATATGCTGAGAATATAACACTCTGCAACTGAAAGTATCTGCAGCTGCGGGGTTACAGGAGGTTTCTAATGTTTTTGCACCACCTGAGTGGGGAAAAGGGAGTGGAGAGAGCCAGAGAATCTGGATGCTATGTTTTCAAAAGTTCTCTACTGGGCAGAAATCACTCCAACTTAGCATATTTGTCTGATCTGGCCCCTCATCCTGTACTTTTCCACTTTGTCTAGTTAGACTCTGCAGGGAAAAAAACATGTTTCATATGTGTCTGTAAAGCACCTTGCACACTGTTGCCACTTGTTTAAAATATTTAATATTAATACCTGTCATTTTTCACACTGAAAAGGAACACATTTTAAGGGGAGTCTTGTTTCTCCATAGCAAACCAGATGGATTTGTTTAGTTAAAATGGATTTCTTTTACACATTTGATCAGTGACAAACTCTCCAAACATAATAGTGGAGTTAGGGAGGCAGGGAGGGGGAGAAATTGCAGACACTGATGCAGCTCAGCTTCCCATAAAAAGAATGAGCCACTTGACAAATGTTGCAAGTGATTAGTTAAATGTACATTGGTCCTTTACATTACCCATGTATTCTAGAATACCTATTTACAAGGTAACCTTGTGCAATTTCTTGGAATATGCTGACACAAGAATGGCCATTGAGATGACCCTGAGAAGATTGTCTTTTATGGATTAGGGGTTATTTGAATGATGAATGACAAATTTAGTCAGTGTTAATGTTCATGCACAAAGGACACTGGAAGCACTGGCTAAAACAAGATGTAGGGTGAAATCCTGACCCCACTGAAGTCAATGAGGAAACTCCCGTTGATTTCAATGGGGGCGAGAATGTCACCCCTAGTATAGACAAGTACTCTGGAAACTTCCCATGCAGCCCCATTGATGCATCCTAATTATTCAACTAAGTTAATATTGCAGATGAGGTCAGCTGCTTTTCTTTGTTTAGCTCTTCAAACTTGCTAACCCCTAATATGTTGCAGAGTTTCTATAGACAATTTATCATAGTTCCCCAAAGGTAAAGATGTTGGTTTTGACTTTGAAGAGCTGTGTTGAAAATGTCACGGGAGCAGGCTCCCCAGAATATTCATACAAAAGTGTATCTTTGGATCCAGTAGCTGGGGTAAATCACCGCTTGCTTTGACATCACATTCTCTTTTATCACTAGCTGACAATTGTTGTAAGAGCTCCATCAGTGCAAGGTAACTTGCAATGAATGATTCAAAGTTAGCACTGTGAACAGTCAATAGATCTGAGGAAAAGACATAGTGGATATGCCTTCACTGCAATTAAAAACCAGAGGCTGGTCTGTTCCACATGACTAAGGCTCATGGAGCTCTGGCTAAGGGGGCAGTTTAATGACAGTTTAGATGTCCAGGCTTGGGCTGGGGTCCAGACTCTAGGACCTTGCGATGTGGGAGGGGCTGAACTGGAACATCTACACTGCAGTTAAACAGCCCTTTAACCTGAGCCCACAAGCCTGAGTCAGCTGGAATGGGCCAACCACGACAGTCTAATTGTAGACATATCCGCTATGGTTATTGAAAGTAATTCTGCTAGGCTTCTGGATTTTTACTGTTAAAACTCACAATATAATTTATTTTATTTATCATCTCTATTTAGACCCATTCAATAAAAGAAGTTCCTAACAAAATGAAACATACATTCTTTTCAGCATTTGTAAAGTACACTTATTTTGTTTCATTGTGAACCCTGGAGAACTAACATCCTTTTTTTTTTCCCTTTCATTTTTGGTCCTGGTTCAGGAGATACTTAAGCATGTGCCTAAGGGAGGCACAAATATAGACCCATTTGACTTCACTACTAGTGTATTTACAGTTAGGCACATGCTTAAGTACTAGAGTTGAGCAAAGTGTAGAATTTCCATCATATGGGAAATTTCAGCACTTAATTTATTTTTCAACCTAAATCAGGACAAAAAGTTGCAATTTCAAAAAATTTCATGAAATAGAAGTTCTGAAATTTCAATTCAGAAATGTCAAAACATTTCATTCTGTTTTGTTGAACTGACCCAAAACCTTTCAGTTTGAGTCAGTTCAACATTAAACTGCATTTGTCCATTCTCTGACATTGCATCCTGGGAGTTTGAGTTTAGGTGCCTGATACCCTGATTCTTCCCTGTGGGTCAGAGCCCTTGGCTGGACTCATAGACTTTGAGGCCAGAAGGAACCATCATGATCATCTAGTCTGACATTGAAAGTCACATAACCTCACCCACCTGCAGTAGACTCAAGCTCTGAGTTACTAAATTCCTCAAATCTTGATAGAAAGACTTCAGGTTACAGAGAATCCCTCATTTACTCTAGTTCAAACCACAAGGTGACTCAGAGGAAGACAACCCCCTGCCCCCAGGGTCTCTGCCAATCTGACCTGAAATAGGTAATAATTGGAGATATGCCAATCTCCTAGAACTGGAAGGGACCTTGAAAAGGTCAAGTCCAGCCCCCTGCCTTCACTAGCAGGACCAAATTTTGCCCCAGATCCCTAAGTGGCCCCCTCAAGGGCTGAACTCACAACCCTGGGTTTAACAGGCCAATGCTCAAACCACTGAGCTATCCCTGGAAAACTCCTTCCTGACCCCAAATATGGTGATCAGTTACAGCCTCGGTATATAGGCAAGACCCACCAGCCAGACATCTGGGAAATAATTCTCTGTAGTAATTCAGAGCCTTCCCCATTTGATGTCCCATCTCCAACAATTTGAGATATCTGTAAATAGCAGTTAAGAATGGGCCATATGCCATTGTACACAATCTCATGAAAAAATGTTCCTATTTTTCAACCTGCTCTACTCATCAGTTAATTTCCCTGAATACATGGCTTTAGCTCCAGAGGCTAAGGTAATAGAATGACCCTCAATTTCTATACAGCCTTCTAGAGTCTGCTACTTTCTTCTATTTTTAGCATATAGAAGGATTGCTTGGTTATGGTAAGTGGAAATGAGTTGTTGGCCTCAGTT
This sequence comes from Gopherus flavomarginatus, assembly GCF_025201925.1. Taxonomy (NCBI): domain Eukaryota; kingdom Metazoa; phylum Chordata; order Testudines; family Testudinidae; genus Gopherus; species Gopherus flavomarginatus. Next base: position 196,509,990 of record NC_066617.1, on the reverse strand, counting down.
AGGCTAAGTGGAGAGGCATATGGGAAATTGAGCTTGTTAGTGTGAGCAAAAGCTAGAGATAAATTGGAGACAGTGAGATGGGAAAATAGAAGTAAGAAAGGATGTAACCAAGGGTTATGCTGTGGGTAGGTATCTATATTGATAGTATGGGAAGGACATTGGTGCAGACATTCATTTACATAATGTGTAATGTAAAGAGCCAATAAGAAGATGGAAGATATGTAGATACGGTAATGGATAGGTTTAATGTTAATTAGTATTATAATTGGTTTACAGGGAGTAGCCTTGCAAAATTGGGGAAGCTTCAATTAACACTAAAAGTGTATCATGAGCTCACAGGTTTATAAGGGTATATTTATTTTGTTCTCATTTGACTGAACACCCATTGATACACCATTCCATCCTTGAACATAAGTATAATTGCAATATCTCTGTAAATGGTAATTAAATGCTTGTTTGCTTAATTAATTATTTTTCTCTTAAATAAAGTTTGGTTCTCTTATTTACAGTGTTATCCAGGGTCCTCTACTAAATGAAATTGACTGTAACTGACCTGGAAGGTTGAACCTGAGAACTAAGTTTGATTTATTGCATGCTTATCTTTAACAATTTGATATTAATTGGGAACATTTAAAATTCAAGGTTAGACAGCCTAACAAGTTCATAGTTACAATTTTTTTTTGCAATAAACATATTTCCATATAAAGTGAAATATATGAGACTCTAGCAATAAAACACTAATATTTACAACCATGCGTCCATCATCTGATTAAAATCTCAGAGTAAAGAGTGCCTGGTGGGGATAAAAAGGTACTGCCATGACAGCAGCATTATCTCTGTAAGCAGGGACTGAATAAGCTCTCCCTTTACATCAAGTGATGAGCTGGGGAAGGGAAAATTCTTCAGGACCAGTCTGTATTTACAAAAACACACCCACTCTGCCTTGGTATGAGCAGACAGAGCTGTTTTGTCAAAGTGGTGAGCATTGATGTTGGATTACAAATCACATAATCCTTCCTGTGAAAGAGCAGAGAGACTGCAGCTGGGCATAGCAGAGGTTAAAGAACACCTGTGGGTTCAGCTAGTCTCGCCCCATTATACCTGAAGGCAATGCCAGGCCTGGAGGGGGAAGAAAAGATCAGTCAAGAGCTGATTGGTGAAGAGGCAGAAGCTCTCTGTATGCCTGCCTGAAGGCACAGACCAGCAACTTGCCTGCCACTGCAGCCACTGGAGGCAAGTAAGTCTTCTCTGGCCAAAGGAAACCTACAGAAAAGCCCCAACTGTGGGGCAACAGGATTAGTGGGGCTATGCCCCAGACTAAAATGGCTTGTATAGGAAGCAGGCAAGGAAAACAGGCCCTGAAACCCACCCTACCCCACCGCACCTCCCATCACGGCTGTGAGAAAGATCCATCTCTTCTGTTTACGGACTGAGCAACACAGGACCTGGGGTCAGGACCTGAGAGAGAAAGAGGGATCAGTTCCCCTACAGCCCCCCCAATCAACAATCTATCTGCTAGGCTGCCTGGCCATTCAGGGTCCTATCACACCTCCCCTCCATTCTTAGTGTATATCTACAGCTGGAGTTCAGGGTATGACTTCCAGATCGAGTAGAAACACTCATGCTAGTTCTCCTTGACCTGGCTTGCTAAAAATAGTTGTGTAGCCAGAGTAGCATGGGCAGTGATGAGTGGCATCACGTGCTAGCCATGCTGAGTACAAATTCCCCCAGATGTCATGGACACATAGTCAGCACAGCTAGCCTGTGCCACCGCTTGCTGTTCCCCATGCTACACTATTTTTTGTGCACTAGGTCTCATTGAGTATGTCTAGGCAAGCTGGGAATTGCACCCCTAGTTCACAGTATAGATATAACCTTTATCTTTCCTGTCCTTGATAACTGGGATGGATGCTTGGCTGCATGGAAAAAGTGTAGTAGATGGGTCCTTGTTTCAGATGATTTGTTTATCCTTCTGTTTGCAGAAATCTAGGCTCAGCTAGAAGCCAGGACCCTCAACTAGGTCTCTCTGGAATTGCTATTAAGAGGCTACTCTCAGATTTTGTTGTAAGAGCCACCAAGTGTTCTTCATGGTCCTGCTTGCCAGACCAGTGAACTGCCTGATAGTATGTTCACTTCTCCAACCCTATCACTTTTTAGCTGATAGTTTTAACCTGCCAAAGTTTGTGGTGTTCGGCAAAGTTAAGGCACTCCTTCCTTGCTAAGCTTCCCGCAACCTGTTAGATTCGCATCACTGGCTGTTTCCCTTGCTTCCTGGCTGTAGGCTAACTGTCTGATTACACTTGCAACTGGCTGAGCCTGACCTAAGCTTTCTTGTTTATTCCCCACTCTTTGGTATGGTGTATTGAGGGCTATGTTGGAACTGTGGTGAGTTTTTCCTGGCGCTGCTTACAGAGTAGGGGGCTCTGTATGGAAAAGTGTGAGCTGAATCAGTCAGGAAAAAATACAGTCTAAAGCAGGGATCGACAACTTTTGGCACATGGCCTGCCAGAGTAAACCCCCTGGCGGGCCAGGCCAGTTTGTTTATCTGCCCCATCCACAAGTTTGGTCGATTGCGGCTCCCACTGGCGGTGGTTCGCCATTCCAGGCCAATGGGGGATGTGGGAAGAGGCACGGGCCGAGGGATGTGCTGGCCACCACTTCTTACAGCCCCAATTGGCCTGGAGCAGTGAACTGCGTCCAGTGGAAGTTACGATCAGCTGAACTTGTGGACGTGGCAGGTAAGCAAACTGGCCTGGCCTGCCAGGGGGCTTACCCTGGTGAGCCACGTGCAAAAGGTTGCCAATCCCTGGTCTAAAGTAAAGTGGGCTGAGCTGTTGTGTCTATCTGTTTTAGATAGCAGCTTGCTTTATGTTTCTCTGTTATGTTCCAGCCTTCCAGAAAAAATATTTGTTTTTATCTAACTTCTCTGTGTATTTGTCATGAACACACTATGTTTACCATGAGTCACTTGTTCAAGCTTTATTCAGACCTGGCCTCTTTGTTCCTGACCTGTCCATATTATTTTAGGCTAAAAAAGGAGACCATGTTGATTAGCACCCTAAGCTACATGACACATCAATGAGGTAATGATGTCTGTGTCCAATTATCCACAGCCTTGACTGTCAGAGGTCACTTTTATCTCTTTGCTTTTTTTCTTCTCCATCTTATTCTCTAGTATCTCTGTTTTCTCAGTGTCAGAGATGCTCATTTTCTCCATCTGTCCGTCCTCTCATATTCCTTTTTTTTACTTTGCTCTTTTTTCCTTTGACTCCATGACCTTTTCCTGGTTGGCTAGTTCTTTGATGGCTTGATCCAAAGCCCACTGGAGTACATGGAATACTTTCCATGGACTTCAGCGGGCTTTGGATCAGGCCCTAAGTGGACAAAAAGATATGTCCCCATACCAGAATTCTAGAATGGGTTGATCTGTAAGATTGTCTCTTGAAGTGTTCATGTTCCTTTCTTATTTCCTCTAATGAAGCTAGGGAATGAAATGGGACTATAAGCCAAGAAACAAAACTTTAAATCTAAGATGCCAGTAATAAGGCTAGATCATCTAGTTTGACATCCTGCATAACGCAGGCCAGAGCATCTCATCCAACCCTGTAGATTCAGTTGGCCAATAGGAAACAAGATGGGGGGAAAAAGACTTGCTTCCCTAGATTCATTATGGGGAACTGGCGTCCCATGGGGGCTGAGATTTAGCTGTATCTGATGGTAGACTGGAGTGGGTTGTGGATTTTTAGTAGAACAATCCTCTGTCCAGCTTTACTCAGTAGTGTGCTCTGCAGATCCATACCAGAGCTTAGTGTAGAATCCTGCATTAAGGAATCAAGGAAAGCTGTGCGACTTTGCATAATGCTGTTAATGGGGCCATGGGATGGTTTGACTGACAGCGTTCTATTAATAAATACACCCCCACAAAAAACCCCAAGGTATATAGATTATAGGGCTGAGGCCTGGTGGCTGTATAGCACAATGCAAATAATAACAAACCAACCATACAGATGCAATGTGCAAAAACAGTTTCATGGTCTATCTCAGTGTTTCTCAAACTGGGGCCACTGTTTGTGTAAGGACAGCCTGTGGCGGGCCAGGCCGGTTTGTTTACCTGCCCCATCTGCAGGTCCAGCCGATTGCGGCTCTCACTGGCAGCGGTTCACTGCTCCAGGCCAATGGGAGCTGCTGGAAGCAGTGTGGGCCAAGGGACATACTGGCCGCTGCTTCCAGCAGCCCCCGTTGGCCGTCAGAGGCAAACCACGGCCAGTGGGAGTCGCGATTGGCTGGACCTGAAAATGGGGCAAGTAAACAAACCAGCCCGGCCTGCCAGGGGCTTTCCGTACACAAGCAGTGGCCCCAGTTTGAGAAACACTGGTCTATCTCAAAGCACTCAGTTTTCATTTCTTGTCTTGTTTGCTTTTTACAAATACAACAGTCATGAAATATGTCAACAATAAAGACCCAACCAATGCAAATTTCACCTGTTTTATTGTTCATTATAAACTAGAGCCAGGAGAATAACTGAATTTTTTGGTTTGTCAGCAGCTTCACAAAAATGGGGTGGGGTGGGGGGATGTTCAATATTGATTGAAATAAAAGAGTTTTTCTGGAATTTTTGGTGAACTGAAAAATGTCTCCAAAAAAATTTGGTTTGGATCAAACAAAAAACAAAGGAAGTGAAGGATTAGATTAAACCAAATGGCAGCAGGAGGAGACCAGTGATTACTAGTTGTGGTCATCGTTTAGAATGTGGAGGAAAATACGTCCAATTCCCTTCTCTGCCTGGACGTGTTCTCCCTTGTTGCTGGAAGACTGCGCTAACCAGTGGGCTATAGGATACTGTGATATAGACATGTCTCAGGTTCTTCTGTTGAAACTGTTCCTCTCTCTATAAAATGTTAGCATAATCGTGGGGCCAGAGAGAGAGAGAAAAAATCTCTGTAGCTTTGTGGTTAGGGCACTCACCTGGAGGTCAGAGACCCAAGCTTATGTCCCTATTCCAGTGGCTGTTTATACACAGTGGAACAGCTTCTGCAGGATTGATGAGAGGCATATATCAGAATATCCTACATCCCACTGGTTAGTGCACTCTACTACCCAGAGGTGAGTCACACTCCTAGAATGTAGGAGACCTCTGGTTCAAATTCCTACTCCCCATCAGGCATGAGGGGATATTGAGCCTACCTCAAAAAATGGAAATTAGACATTTTTATTAATTTTGAAACAAATTTCTCTTTTTTTATTTGACCAAAACAATTTTCAGAAAATAACATAAATTCAAAAACTATTTTGGATTACCTGCATTTGCTTTTTTCAGTACAAAAAAAGAGTTTTCAACAAAACTTTTTTCACCCAGCTCTGTTGCAGATTCAGACCAGCTTTGCAAAAAAAATCACATGTTAATTCAGAAGCCTTTGGTACCAAGTGAATTTTGGACACACTATATTTCAGATCAAATTATTGCTAATTCTTCAATGTAGAAAGTTTGTCTGGGCTAGGTCTGTCTGCAATTTGGAATTTCAAATTTCATGGTGTTTCAATCCATGTGAATTGAAATGAACAAATTTCTCGTAACTCTACAAGCATTTCATTCTCCCAGTAGGACTCCTCATGTTATGCAGCATATAATTCCATGGGCAGCTGGGATTTGAGGACATTTGCTCAGCAAGTATCTCATTAACTTTCCAGCCACTGAATTTAACCTTTCCTTCATTGCTAAATTATCACAATTTCAGTCTTAAAATGTAATTTACCTTTTCTAAGTAATCAGTAACATCAGTGATTTTAGATAAGAGGATGTTGTTTTGGAGTTGCTGCTCCAGTGCAATATGATTTGACTTGCGTAAATAAGTAGAAATATTTAGCAATCCCATTTCAATAGCTTACCTCCTTGCGTATTACAAATATTGGAAGAATGATTGCATGGCACCTTCAACCGGGGGGTGGAGGGGAATTTGGTTTACTGGCTGAATGTCTTATGGCTGGAGAGGAGAGTGAGGGGGTCCAATTGCTGCAAAAGTGGATAAGGGGTGACACTGACTCATCCCCTGGAATCTAAATGGGCAGATGGGTTTTAAAGAGTCAGCACATGCAGTGAAGCGCCCTTTCACATGGAGCAGGCTGAGGCAGATTCTTGGTGCTGTATGTTGTAGTGGACAGGAGGCGGCCTTGTTCAGGTCTGCATTCTTGACAGCATTTTTTTGAGCTAGTACCTCTGTCCGATAGGGACTCTACCGGAAGGGTTTTGGAGCTGTGTGATATACAATGGCGTGAGCATTCAGCGATAGTACACTTGTGAAGGTCAAAGATGGATCAAGTAGGCAAGGATGAATCTTTTATCCTATGGGAGGATAGTGAGCTTGGGGTCTGCCCTATGCAGGCCTTGAGGGCCTACATGGTGATATGATTGGAGGGTAAGGGGGGAGGGGCACCTTTTTATGCACAGTAATGGGAGTCCCCTCACAAAGTATCAATTCCTTACAGTGTTAACGCAGGGACTAACGAGGTTGGGGCTGCCAGCCCACAGATTTGGTGCCCACTAATTCAGAGTCGGGGCAGCAACAGCAGCAGCACAGCTAGATATGGGAGCAGAGGCAATCCAGGCAATCGGGCATTGTCATTGGGAAGCGCACCAAATGTATGTCAGACCCCAGGTGGTAAATCACATTAATTAACTGTAATCTCATTCCAGATGTTGGATGACTGTCCATGCAGACTGTGGTGTGGATCTGCGGGCACAGTATTGTCTTTTGGGTGCATAGATGTGCGTCCAAATTGCCTGAGGGTTCTCAGATGGGGTTAGGCAGTGAAGCAATACTGAGTTAGCATGCAAAGAGGGGCATGTTATGGGATCAGCTGATACCACTGCTGTAGGCTGTGGGAGCTGGTCAGCAGCCACCAGATATAATTGTAGTGCACCTTGAGGAAAATGATTGGGGAATGTGTAAAGGGGTCAAATTAATGCTTAGAACAAGGAGGGACTTGAGGCTGATCCTTGAACTTTTTCCCGAGTTAAAATTGCATGGTCAGACATGCTTCAACACAGGGTCTGGAGGGGAGCCATGAGCCCTCCTCCCAAGGTGGACAGAGCAAGGAGATATGTGAACAGGGAGGTGGCCAAATTCCTTGGGACCATAGGAGAGGTAATAATTTTGTATCCTGGCATAGTATATGGGGCACCAGAGTTATTCTGGGAGGCTGGGATTTATGTGTCAGACTTAGGCACTGAGATGTTTTTGGCTGCTATAGAAGAGGGCATTGGGAGATATCTGGGAACCCGAATGGATTTGGTGAGGAGACAGCCATGCTAATTGCTTGTGACAGATGTCCAGTGCAGGCACTCCATAGGGAAGGTGTCCAGTGACTGGATAAATGGCCTGGAAAAGGACTTAAAAAGGAGGTGTTGGACAGGAATGGGGGTGGGAGTTGGAAATCCTATCATTGGTATGGTAAGGAGCCAACCCACCTTTCTTATAGCTCACCTTAATGCTCCTACAGGCTGGGAAAGTGCATAGTAAGGTCTCAGCAATGGGTTGTCTGGGGGACCTGGATGGAAAAGAGGAGTGGCTGGCGGAAGCCCGCTTCCCCCCCTGAGAAGTTATTGAATAAACAAGGGGTTACCTGCACTGAACACTTTTATCTGCTGGGTACTCCCAAACACCTAACAATAAACTTGCAGCCTGATTAAAAGCGTATGTAATGTGTCCTGTCTTCCTTTTGGTATACCCGGACAATAGCAGCCTATAGCACAGTTAAAAAAAAATCACATTGCAGAAAAACCAATACAACCCCCAAAACATATTTTTTGACCTTCTAGTGAAACATATATAGTTTCCCCACCTCAGCTTTCTTACACTAAAAGGATAATAAGGGAGAGGCTATTCTAAGATATTGAACAAGTCCTATCTAACGTGTAATCCTTTCATCCCCAATAACTTGGGGATACATGTGTATTGCAGTTGTGGCAGAAGATGGCAGTCTTAGTTCAGTATACAATGTTTAGACTAAAAATTCATTTCAAAGGAGCAGCGAGCATTTCCATCTATTAAAGAAGCTTGGATGCAAATAGGAATATAGTAAATCTTTTGTAAGCATGTCATTTCTGCATTAACAGCAATGCAATGAAACAAAAAACATGTTTTGCATTATGAAAACATCAAATGAATCAGATTATGCAGCACTAATGACTGCATCATTGAGCTAAGCTGTCTCATGTTTTGTACAAGGTTTGTATTTTTTGTCAACAGAAAGATGGTTAGAGGGGTAAAAAGTTTACAGTCCAATAAAAATGAATAACTGATCAGTCTCACAATTCAGTAATACCAAATTCTTCTGACAGGGTAGCATCTTTCACCCATGCAAATTTAGGCCAGCAAAAACTTGAAATTCAGAAATATGCTTATTAAATGGAGTGAAAGCAAACAATGAATTTGTGGCAAACTTTGTATTGCTGACTCCCATAGAAACATCCACCTGTGCTGTAGAAAAGGCTATTCATCAAACTTGAAAACTGATTGATGAACAGTACAGTGTACAATAGTATTAATAGTTGAACCTTTCTGTGTTCATGGAAGTAGTGCTGGCATTTTTGAAAATTTCCTTAGATTGCAGGAAATATTTTCATTTGCAAAAGAGCTTCAAGGATAGTTTGAGGTGGGAAGACTTGTTTTTTCCAAGACCTTGTTAAGCAAAATCTGTAGAACTAAATCACATAATGAAATATTCTGGGTATGAGTTGTTAAAAACGAGGAGGCTGTAGTATTGAAAATGTCCCTCATTTATCAAATTAAGTCAGATACATCAATACTTGGAGCGGACCCAAATCATTCTTAAATGTTGGCCTAATGTGGTGGAAGGAAACTGTTAGAACAGGGTTTCTCAAACAGGGGTTGCCACTTGTGCAGGGCGTACTGGCTGCTGCTTCCAGCAGCTCCCATTGTCCCGGAGCAGCGATCCGCAGCCACTGGGAGCCGTGATCGGCTGGACCTGCAGGCGGGGCAGATAAACACACTGGCCCAGCCGACAAGGGGCTTTCCCTGCACAAGCGGCGACCTCTGTTTGAGAAACCCTGACCTTGATGAAGAGCTTTTTGTGGCGAAGTTAGATCTACAAAGTGTCAGTGTAGACACTGCATTCATTATGTTGCCATAACTGGCCTCCGGGAGCTATCTCACAATGCCCACTGTGATGCTCTGTTCACAGTTTTGAACTCCCCTGCCCTGCAACCAGCTACTCAGGCATGTGTCCCTCTCCTTTCAAAGCCCCAGGAAGATTTGAAATTGCTCATTGTGGACACCTCATATAGCTACTGCCCAGCTGAATGTGCCAGCTTCCTGCAGAAAATGCACTCCTGCCTGGACTACAGGGGAGGGGGTGGATCTTCTTGGTCTGGGGGGAGAGGAGGCTGTGGGAAAACTTAGATGGAATCACAGAATCACAACATTAACACAGAATCCTGCTCTCCCTGGCACTAGGACTGCAGCGGCAGGCATGAGGGGAAGGCTGCTGCTGTGGGGAAGAAGGGGAGGAAGAGACTGGTGGGGTGCTGTTCAGAGCCAAGGAGGGAGGTGAGTGCAGAGGTCAAGCCCCTCTACCTGCCGGTGTGCTCGTGCACCAGCTTCTGCCTCAGGATTGGTTGCTTCAGCCCACTACAGCTACACACCTTACTATGATTCAGTGCTAAAAATGCTCCTTCAAGGCATCGCCTGAGCTGAACTACCCCACCCCCACTTGGGCTCCTCACAGCCTTGTGTTCATAACGCACAGCACAATACTGAAGACCAGTTCAGGAACCAGGCTTTCTGACAGAGATGGCTGGATTGCAGGTTACCAGGGCAATTGAAAAGTGGCTGACAATCTAGTAAGACGCCCATGGAACAATGGGATTGAGAAACCTTCATCTTGTGATGCTGCAGCTGCCCCCATGAGGCATTGCAAACCCTTCCCAAAGCACCCTGTGGCAGTTGCACAGTGGGATAGCTACCCACAGTGCACTGCTCTCTGTGTTGATGCAAAAGTTGCTATTGTGGATGCGCTTCACCGGCACAAGGACATGCAATGGCGGTGCAATTAAAGCAGTGGCTGTATGTCGGTGTCATTTGCATTGACAAAACTCTGTAGTGTAGACAAGGCTGTAGTCCACTATATACGGACCACTGATATTTTCAAAATCGCTGTCAGTTGGCATCTTAATTTCTACCGTTTGGCATTTGCAAACTGATTTAAGGCCTGATGCCACCCCACAGCTAATCAGCAGCTTGGAGCCTTAGCTTAGTACAGGGGTCGGCAACCTTTGGCATGTGGCTCACCAGGGTAAGCACCTTGGTAGCCAGGCCAGTTTGTTTACCTGCCATGTCAGCAGGTTCCGCTGATCGTGGCTCCCCCTAACCGTGGTTCGCTGTCCCAGGCCAATGGAGGTGGCGGGAAGCACATCCCTCAGCCTGCACTGCTTCCCGCAACTCTCATTGGCCTGGGACGGTGAAGCGTGGCCAGTAGGAGCCATGATCGGCCGAACCTGCTGACGCGGCAGGAAAACAAACTGGCCCGGCCTGCCAGGGTGCTTACCCTGGTGAGCCACATGCTCATAATTAAAGTTAAGTTTTTGTTATGGATATTTTTAGTAAAAGTCAGAGAGGTCACAGGCAATAATGAAAAACTTATGGAAGCCTGTGACTTGTCCTGGACTTTTACTAAAAATACTAATGACAAAATGGGTAGCCTGGGCATCTGGGGGGGGGAGAGGAGGGGCTCCATCATCCCCCTCCACTGGCAGCTCTAAGTTGTGGGTGTCCACCTTCCTTCTATGGTGGTGGGGAGTTCTGATGATCCTCTCTGCCACCCACCATGGCTGGGAATCGCCGGGGTACCACCTCCCACCCGCAGCAGCCGGGAGCTCTGGGGGTCCTTCTTGCCTCCACTGGCAGCAGGAGACCCTGCAGCTCTCAGCCAGAGATGCCTGAAGTCACGGAGGTCTTTGGAAATCACAGATTCCATGACTTCTGTGACCCCTGTGACTAAATCGCAGCCTTAGTCATAATGGATAAAATTTTCAAAAGCACCTGAGGAAAAGGTACTTCTGTAGCATCTGGGTGCAGGTCGCATGCCAGGATTTTCTGGGTATATCTTACTTATTAATTTCTTTGTCATTGCAGGGACCTCGGGCACTAGTATACCTCAGTCTCTTCTATTCCTTGCCTCTTGCTCATAATAATTTAGTCTCCTGAGGGCTGTAATGCTTTGCTCTGATTCTGCTTGTTGGGCCTGGTATGGGAGTTGCAGAGTAGAGTTTAGTGGCCTGTGACACGCAAGAGGTCTGACTAGATGATGTGGTTGGCCTCCTGGCCTTAAACTATTACTTTGGAGCCTAAATCCTATTTTCCAAAAGTGACTTGCTTTTCCTTTCAAAATGGGGACTTAAGGAACCTGAGGTGTTTTTCTTAAATTTTATCCTTTAATTACTGTCAGATCTGTACTCTGCCCCCTAGCAAAACCAGTATGTTATTCTCATCTGGAAAAAAAAATCACTGTCAAAAAAAGAACTATCAACAGCACTTAATGGAAGGGTCAATCTACCATTGACCCTCCATAACAATCAGTTGTGAATGCTCAGCCTATACAGAATGGAATCAATTGGTTTGTGTGTTAAGTAGTTTGTGGTTAAGTTGTTTGTGGTTTCCTATGAGAAGACTGACTAAACATAAAAATCAAATCCATATTTAATTATATCTTAAATATATTTGTCCATTGGTACTGCAACATGGATAATGCCCAATGGGCCAAACTCGAAGCTATACTGATTTATACTAGTTAAGAATCTGAGTCTGTACAGGGTCTATGTAACTTTGCAGGTACTGTGGTTTTGTAAAGGATTGATCAGGCAGAAAGTTTACGTGCAAATAGAAGCAATGGAAAAAATGCTCTCATGTTATTTACAACCAACATGATAAATGGAAGGGTACACTGCAACTAGAGCACTAGGAATGCTTCTTTCTTTCTTTCTTTCTTTCTTTCTTTCTTTCTTTTTTTCTTTTTCTTTTCAAAGCCAGGCCAAGCCAAATTACAATTATCCTATAATTCTGCAGAGTAACCTGTTAGGTCTTATGAACTTGTAGATCCAAAAAACATTTATCCTAATTTTCATTCTTCTTCCTTAATGTTTTTCTGGCTTCATTCCCCCTTCTCTCTGGCTGACAGACCTCCCGTTACATTTAAATGGAAAAATATGAAGCGGCGCATTTTTCTTTGTGGGAATGGTATCCATGCTGATACATACCCAAAACTTCATAATAATGTCTGAGGGAGTTTTTCTATTTCCTAGTTAGTCCTGAGCTATGCAGAAATTCAAGATGCCATGATGGAATAGGTAAATAATCCAAGGAGATACAATTTCTGGAGACTGACCCATTCATCTTTAACTGTCAGATTTTTAACAGGTATGGTCTGATTTCCAGAGGATTCCTGTTTGTTAGTGGAGCTTCAAATCCTACTCCAAATGCAAAGTACTGAATGTAGGAAGGAACAATCAGTTGCACACATACAAAATGGGAAGGAGTACCAGGGAAAGGGATCTGGGAATCGTAGTGGATCACAAACTAAATATGAGTCAGCAGTGTAACACTGTTGCAAAAAAAAAAAAAGAAGCAAATATCATTCTGGGATGTATTAGCAGGAGCATTGTAAGCAATACATAAGAAGTAATTCTTCTGCTCTACTCCACGCTGACTAAGCCTCAAACTGGAGTACTGTGCCCAGTTCTGGTTGCCACATTTCAGCAAAGATGTGGACAAATTGGAGAAAGTCCAGAGGAGAGCCACAAAAATGATTAAAAGTGTAGAAAACATGACCTATTAGGGAAGATTGAAAAAATTTGGTTTGTTTAGTTTGGAGAAGCGAAGACTGAGGGAGAGGGACATGATAACAGTTTTCAAGTACGTAAAAGGTGGTTACAAGGAGGAGGGGGAAATTATTCTCCTTAACCTCTGAGAATAGGATGAGAAGCAATGGGGTTAAATTTCAGCAAGGGCAGTTTAGGTTGGACATTAGAAAAAACTTCCTAACTGTCAGGGTGGTTAAGCACTGGAATAAATTGACCCAGGAGGTTGTGGAATCTCTATCACTGGAGACTTTTAAGATCAGTTTAGACGAACACCTGTCAGGGATGGTCTAGATAATACCTAGTCCTGCCATGAGTGCAGAGGACTGGACTAGATGACCTCTTCATGCACCTTCCTATGATTCTATTATTCAAATTAATTGGGAACTGCCCAGTAGCAGAAACAAAAACCCAATCTTTGTCCTGCACCTTTTGGAGTGTTCTGGAGCCAAGGCTTCCAGCTCCTGGGCAGACCAGAAAGACTGGAAATCCAGCCCCTTAAACCTCCCCAGTTCTTTACCTGGTACGCTGCATGGGCAGCCCCAGAATTTATTTTTAAAGGTCAAAGCAACGTTCGCATAATGAGGGTTTTTTTTTTCTTTTTTCTCTTTTTTTAACTTCCATTACATGGAGAACTTCCAAATGCTTCCTTTTGGTCTAAATTGAAAAGAAACCATATTATGACATCTTGACATCTGCTGCACAATGCAATTAGTATCCTCTTCCTAGTTCTACTAACAATCAAGTCAACTGTTTTATTATATCTGTAACTAAATATCTGTCCAACCTGAACTTAAAAAAAATTCCTTGGTTACTTTCCGTGCTCAGCTAACTATGTTTACCATAAGTTTGTGAAACATTCAACGTCTTACTTAAATCTTGATTCTCATGTGAAGTGAAGAACAAATAAATACTACAGAACCTGCTGCCATTTACAGACTATGGAACTTTTCTATCCTGGAGGCTACATTCTGTACACTGACATTTGATCCAATTTCTTTGGCTCTGTTTTTGCATCTGGGTTGCAATTTTCAACATTTGTCTTCTTGCCTTTACCCCATTATTCCTTGCTCTTTGCCCTTACGCTGGTTATTTACTTCTAGCATGTGGCTTCCTGGGCACTATACATACAAAACGATTCAATAAAAATGATATAGAGCTCTATAAAAAGCCCATATGGAAAAAAGCCTTTGTAAAGATTTAACATCTGGCCTATGGTACTTATTCTTATAAAAAATTATTCAATCCTAAATAATCTACAATTAATCTATAAACTACTCTCCCCTTCTTCCAACTCCTACCCTTTTTTTCAGTTGCACACATACATACAAAATGGGAAATGACCTCCTAGGAAGGAGTACTGCAGAAAGGGATCTGGGGGTCATAGTGGACCATAAGCTAAATATGAGTGAGCAGTGTAACACTGTTGCAAAAAACCAAACAAATACTGGACAGTAGTATTATACAAAATTATTCATGTTCTTATGCAGCCTGTTGACCAGGAAAAGATTTTTGTGTGTATGTGTAAAAACTCTTTGAAACCTATTTTACTGAATCTCTGAAGGAAAACAATGAACAAAAAGGAATAATGTAAAACAAGGGGATAAAATATACATATAAGATTCAGATTAATATATCGATTTGACCTTATCTGGAGTGATCAGCATCACTGACATTTTTATTGTACATTTAAGGCTCTATCAAAAGTCCTTTGAAGTTAATGGAAAGACTTTCAATGACTTTAGTGGACTTTGGATTAGAGCCAATTTGTTTCTGCATAGCCCACAAGGGCTGGATATGGAGAAAGGTTACTAAAACAGCAGGTCCTGGAGGCATTCCGCTTGCAGAGAATGATGGCAAGAAGCATGCCTCTGGGTACGCTGGAGGAGCAACATCTACTAAACTTATAAGAAGGTGCAACTCTGTCCCTGTGGGGCCAGCACCATATCGTAAGGGGGATGGAATAAGGCCAGGGCCCTGCCCACTTTATAATAACTAGAGCTACTTTTAGTGCTTTGACTCCCTATCATACCCTTTATGTGCAGAAACTCTGATTCTGATCCCACTTACACTATGCAAATCCAGCATTCCTCCACTGACTTACTCTAGGTTTATGTGATGCTGCTGTCTTTGGAATCTGGTCCGGGCATTGCAAGGTGTGAGATTCTAAGTCATCTTCCTTTCCAAAAAAGCATAGTTAAAATCTGTCCTTTCAAGTGCAACTTTGGTCTTTATTATGATGATCAGAAAGCTCTTTGTCTTCTACTATTTACACTGTGGGAAAAAAGTCTGAGAAGACAGCAAATGTGAAAAGTTATTACACAATTATAGCTGTAAGATTTTACTCAAATCTTCCCTGTGAGCCAGATATGATAGGCTACACTAGAGTGGGTAGGAGCACAGAGTCGTCCATGCTCCTCCAACCAGTATTGCAATTCAGGAATCCTTCATAGTCCTGGAGCCAGCATTCTCTTAGCAGCAAGTTCTTGGGGGTACTACATTTTCACTTGCATTAAACACCCTGCAGAAGTTGTTGAGGTGGGATAGTTTCAGTCCCACCCCCCACCCTCTCCAGATATTCTCTCTCCCACAAACTGGCAAATCTCAGGTGGAGGAACGCGAGCTTATGTCTTTTTCTAAAGCTGTGGCAAAGGCTGCAAGTGAGCATGCTTCCTCAAATGCCCTTGGAGGCACATCTATTGGTTGCTTTCACTGGCATAAGAGCCAGATTAACTTCTAGTGGAAGTCTGTTGCATTTGGATCAGTAGTTACAGCAGGTTTGCGTTTAGCTCAGTGCCTCCACTTACTACCTCTCAGGAATGAATCTTCTCCCTGCCTGCCCTCTTCCCTTTCCTAAGGTGGCTCTGGATCCAGGAGCATAAACTAAGTTTCCAGTAAGTTGATCTCTGACAACAAAAATGGTTAGAGTTACTTATTTTCTTGTCCAATATCTTTTCTTGCACTGGATTTAGTACTACAGATGATTCCTGTCTAAATTTGAAACAGATTGAGATGGATTCAGTAGCCCACTGTCATGGGAAATGCTATTTTGAGAGAGGATGCTATTTCCAGTAGATGGGCAAATCCAGCATACTACTATGTTAGTTGTGTAAAAAATAAGAACAATTTAGAAAAAAAAAGATTATTAATAAACTTACTGGCTCACTTTTTTTAAAGTTTATTATAAGCACAATTCCCCAATAATGTCATTCTGTATATGTTACAAAATACTACCCTAACGTTTCACATTACAGAACTGCAATGGGAAGCTAAATATTTCTATCCCAGACAATGGGCCAGATATTCACAAATGTTCATGTGCCAGTGTGCATGCAAAAATGCACGTGCACTCAAGTGTCTTGCACCAGATTTTTTTCAGAAATTCTGAGTGCCCACAATTTCACATGACATTAATGGTAGCTGCACGTCATCAACACCTCTATAATCAAACCTCTGATTTGCACATAAAATCAGACAGAGAGAGAGAGAGAGAGAAAACTGGACTTGTACAGCAAAGTACATTATGAAAATCTGTCCCACTGTGAATTGTTACCCCATTAAAAACAGAAGTACCACAAAAATATTATAAAGCACCAATACACAAAACATAAAGCAAATATATTAGATGTTATTAAAATTAAGACTATTTGATCCCCATTTCAGTGCAGTCTTCAAATGTAATAGTCCAGCAGTTTTACTGTTTCTTTTTAAGACAAAATGAGTCTACAGTGTGAAAATCATTCTGGTAAGGAATGTTCAATCCGGAAGAGAAATGCTTGGCTAATTATTCAGGAGTGCTGTAATTTTATTTTTAGGAGATTTTCTCTAGGAAGTCCAGAAGAACTGCTGTTGCAGAGTTGGTAATCAGCATTTGGATGAACATCATCTGAGTAACATGCAGCAGAAGCTGCCCAGTAAAGAGAATTGTGATGCATGGCAAACGAGTTTGAGGTAGTAGCAATCACAGTTAAGGTCATTTAAATGTCTATCATCTCTGAGTGGCAGGTGCAGTGGCTTAGATATTTAAATTCATGGTTCCCAACCTCTTCTGTCCTGTCACCGACCTATCGCAAATGTAACAAATGCATGAGCTATTGATATGACAAGCCATCTTGGAACTCCTCCAATAGCATGAAATAGTCATGCCATTGTAGTCCTGTTACTGTAGTATGATGAAATGATAAACAAAATGGTTAATCATCAGATATAGCATTCTTTACCACCCTCAGTTTTTTAACCTTTATGCTGATGAATAATTTTTATTTATGAGAGTAAAGAGTTACAAGATCAGACTAGATGCTATTCCAAAGTAGAACATACTTCAATTTATTGTCAGTAGAATCTCTAAGCATTTCCTATCAATAGCACTTGATAACCTTGGCATATTTATTGTCTTATACCAATAGTATGATGATTCTTAAGTTTTGCAATTCTACAAAATTCCAGGCAGGAACCTCTATTTGGATTCCAAAAATAGAAATGGATTTAGACAAACCTGCTTTACTTTACAAAATAAAAATTGTTTTTTCCTCTGGAAATTATTCACTTTGCCTCTTTTTCTATCCACCAGGTTTACTTTGAAGTTTCTTTGTAGTTTGAATGGGCTACCATGGCAAAGAAAATTAGAAAAAAAGCTTAGTTTAAACTGTGGTAACAGGAACTATGTTTTTTTAAAAAAGAAATGATTCTATTGACAAGACTTCTGTGTAGGCAGGAGCTAGGGAGTACTATATCCATTAAGAATACCATAAACGTAGAGGAGTCTCAGCATAGCTAGCTATCTACTCAACCTGCATGTTACAGGACACTACTTTGATTTAGGGCATCCTCAGATATTTAGGCAGATTACTTAACTATCTCCAGAAGAAATCTGGGGGAGAGAGGGAAATTTTTATTTAGCAAACTTTTTTAACTGCAAAAGATATTCATTTACCAAGCATTAGAGTTGGTCAAAAATGGGAATTTCCATCCCATGAGAAAACACTAACACTTTAAAATTTGTTTTAATCCCAAATTGTTACAAAAAATCAAAATCCCAAAATATTTTCTTGTTTTGATACAGTCATTTCAATTATTTTACATTTTGCTTCTATAGTGTCAAAATGTTATTTATGTAAAATATATAAAATTTGTTTTAATCTCAAATTGTTACAAAAAGTCAAAATCCCAAAATATTTTCTTGTAAAATAATTGAAATGACTGTATCAAAACATTTTGCTTCTATAGTGTCAAAAAGTGATTTATGTAAAATATTAATATAATATAATATATTATATACATAATATAAAATATTAACTATAATATAACTATTAACTATAATTATAATATATAATATATATACTATTAATATATAATATATAAATCTGGATATAAATAGGAAATAGAACCTAAAAGTCAAAATTAAGCAAAATATTCATCTAGATTTGAAATAATTTCAAAACTCTTCCATCATATTTTGTCAAAATTGACACTTCCAATGAAACTTTTAGATTTCTACTAAAAAGCAATTTCTGGTGGAAATTTGTTCTGTTAAAAAATTTTCAACTAGCTCCGCCAACCATGAAACTTAAATCAGATCACATAAATAAGTGTAAATGACAATATGCCTATTCTACTGATACACTTGCTAGATTCACTACTACTAGAATTTTTTCTACATTATTTTAGCACATCTGCTTTTATCCTGTACTGTCAAATTTAAGTATTCTTGACATTTGTGAAGATTCCTGGGTGGCTGTTGACTGAAAAGTTTCGCAGGACATGCTAAAGGAATACTCAGAGGAAGTTGTCAAGGGAGTCTTGTGAATTCTGCTCCCATTCTACCTGACATATTTGTACACACTTGGAGCTATAGACATTTTGTATTTTCCATTTGAATGTGTCATTTTACTCATTACATTGTCCCTTTACTCTCATCAAACAGTTTTTATCTTTATGTGCATAGACATAGTACTTCTTATTTTTTAATTTTTTACCTGTTCACTCTGCTTACTTCTAAAGTTCCATGGCACCATTATTTTCGTCTTTATCTACAGCACTTTGTATATTTATTCAAATATTAGTACATGATTTATTCTTTATGGTCTTTAAGGGCACTGAAACTTCTTAAGAAACTGGTGTGTTCAATCAATAAAAATTAATAGTATTCATTGTCTCCTCCAAATCTGAATTCCTGTGGATTGAGACTGCAAGGAAATTCCTTTGCAGTATTTTCTCTAATGTATATGTTTGAACTATAAATATCCATTAATAATTGCCATTGGATCATGGTGGGTCACTTGAAATGGATTGCTTCTGATTTGGATGTGGTTCAACAGCTATATTACTATATGGAAATTGCTGCTTAAGAGTCCATCCTTTATTTACATCTCAGAAATAATGCAGAAGATTTGTTCTGCTGAACAGAACACTTGACCCTAAGAAATTTATGAACAGAGTTTTGTGGCCTGATTTAAAAAAAAAATTAGTGATTTAATGTTTTTACTTACGGATTTTAAACAAAGCATGTTCTCCAGAGCTTCCTCTGAAAAGGACAAAATGTATTCTTTTTTTTTTTTTATCTTTTGGTGTTTTTAATGAATGAGTATAATAAAAGTGTCCCATAAGGTTCTGAAGAAAATACCCCAGATTAAAACCATCCTACTTAGATAGGGGAATTCATTCTTAATCCCCTGAATGGCCTCTTTGTGTGGCTTCAGGACAGGATAAAACTGGCAACTGGAAATTTCCCTGGTCTGAGGAGTGGGAGGGCGGGAATCCTCAGATGATATTGGGGTAGTCATGCTGGGCCTATAGCATCCCACTTCCAAATCTTATCACGGTCATTCCAGAGGATGTGACCAGAGGGCAATCCCTGCTGATAGATGGCTATTGGAGGCTTTGCAACTAGGGTGCAGTTTAGAGCAGTCCTGAGCGCTGTGCCTGCTGTGGCTGAATCATCCCCCAACTGCCCCCAGGACAAGGAAGCCACAACTGGCTGCTTTGTAGTTCCCTCACCTCTGCTGTGCTCATTGGAGACTCAGTGACTCAAAGGACTGACTGACAACCCTCATCATGATCAAACAAGGGCAAAACACAAGTTTTGCACGACTGTATGTGCTGAAACTGTAAACTTGTTGGTAATAGGTAATTTGTTGCCTCATATCTTAGGGCACAGTCCTGCTCTCATTAAAATCAATAGGAATTTTGCTATTCACTTCAGTGGAAGAATAATTGGGACTCAAAGTCTCAGTCCTTTAAACCACACAGCCAGGATTGACGTTGACTTCAGGAAGAGGCATCACATGGGAGAATATTGTACTTGAAGAATGCACCCAAAAATCCAAACTGGAAGCAAAACCAAGTTATTGCTTGAGCCCTGTACAGATCCACAAAGGTGGTCTGTGGATAAAGTGGATAGCCACTGATCTGCAGGGCTCTAGTTATCGCACTTGCAATGCTGGGGAGTTAGAAGACAACCTGAATATCAAGAACCCCTTAGACTGCAGAATAGTTGTATGCTGATTTGTGGGTATAAGAGAGATTTGTATTTTTAATTGTATTTTTTCTCTGTGCCAAAGGTGAAAATGATTGCAGCCCACAGACAAACTGCTCATTGAATTTTGTGCTATATTTATCATATCTAACCTGTCCCACCTAATTTTGGAAGATGTTGCACAGGGATATTTTTATAATATAAATCTCATGGACCACATTTTCAAAGGGCCTCTGATTTGTGTGCTTGCAAAATGTGCAGTAGTGTATACAAATTAAGTAATTGCGTGTCCAAGTATGCAGCTTTTAGTCAAAAAGTAGGATATGGGCATAGATACAAATTTGAAGGCCTCTCAAAAGCCAACCATCCATTACCGGAGGAGTCATATTTTCACATCTTTTCTGAATATTAATCCAGGATAAATAATTATTTCCATATGTGGATTTATTATGGACACTGAGCTGCCTGTCACTTTAACTAAAACCAATTTCAAAGAGCGAACAGCAACTCTTGATTGCAACAAGCAGAGCTGACTTGTTTTAATTACGTCTTCCTGACTCTGAGGTCCTTTGTATAACCAGTTTAGGATAGCTGTGTAGTGGCATAGTGGGAAGGGATTCTTCAATTCTATCAGTAATTTTATCTTCCACGATGAAAGGAAAGGATAGCTGAGACCCTGAGCTCAGCAAATTAATTAGCACTTACCTATTGGAACTGCTCAATTAGCAGTTGGCTGTAAGGAAGAATCTGATACTTTTTTTAAAAACTGGACATCATTCTTCATTGGAACTGTGTGAGCCAAGCATAATTGGTTCTTTGTGAACCAGGCAAATAACTAATATCTGTTACCTAATATATACTTAAACATTTTCAGTTGAGGAAAGACAACTGAGGAGTATTAAAAGACCAAAGTATTTGCTGCTTTTACTTTATCTGTTTGCAGTAGCACTCACAATGTGCTAGGCACTTACCAAACACTCAAGAAGGAGTGGTCCCTGCCCTAAGGAACTCTCTAAGGACAGACACACAAGGTGACAGAAGTTAGGAGGAAGGGGGAAATAGGTTGTTTAAGCCAGCTCAGTTCACTCCTAAAGAGCATGGCAGAAGTCCTTCCAGGTGGACTTAAATATGGACAGGGTAGGGCCTTTGAACTCTGAAGTTGCACCATTTATAGGAGACCATGTGGAAAGAGGTGTGGAGGGGATTGTGCAAGACACTGACAATCAGAGAAGACTGGGAATATCAGTGGAGTGGAGGGGATGAGGAGGAAACATAAAGCTCAAAAAGGGATGGTATATAGGGAAAGGGCAAAGTTATGCAGAGTGTTGGAGGCAGTAACAAGAGGACTAAATTTAATGTGATAGGGAGCCACAGAAGGGGTTCAGAGAGGGGAGTGACATGATTAAATTGACAGAGAAAGAGGATGATTTTAGGAGCTGCAGGTTGTTTGGAGGGAGGTAATGTGCATGTCTCAAGGGTCAGAGAGGAAGATGCTTCAGTAGATGTGGCAGGATATAATGGGGAGCACTGCCTGAATGAGAGATTTGGTTGTGGGGATAGAAAGAAAAGGAACATCTTGGACATGTGGAGGGAGAAGAAGTGATGGATATGAACTGGATGTGTGGGGCAGAGAGGAAGAAATTAAATAACCCTAGGGACTGCAGGAAAGCCTGAGCTATGAACTATATTTAGGGTGTACTCTAAGCAATAGTCATAAGACATCCGGTCTGGCGGTTGGTCACCTGAGACCAGGGCAGTAGAGTTCGAACTGATGAGCAGAGTGGCTAGAACAGGCATTCCGGGATACCTCCGAATACTTCTGGAGGCCAATAACAGCTCTTTTGGTGGCCACACTGGTGGGGTAGCGCTGCATCAGCAGCACTATAGTCTTTATTCCCCTTGTCAAGGTGGAGTACAACCAGCGCTGTAGCCAGGGAGATACAGCTCTCTATGTGCCTTGCCAGTGGGACGGTGAGTGAGTTGCAGCCCTGTAAAGCCACCACCAGCGCTGCAACTCTCAAGTGTAGTCAAGCCCTTAAGGTTAGAAGGGACTGCAAGGATCATCTGTTTAACACCTTGCCAAGATGCAGGATTTGTTATATCTAAACCACAAAATGTTGCTTGGGCTACCATGCTAAAAATAGCAGTGTGGGCATTGTTGCTCAAGTCTAGGGGGTCTGGTGGGCTTGAGAGTCCAAGGTGCAGTGCCCAGACTTCTATTATTAGCACACTAGTTTGAGCCCCACTAGTGCAAGTCTCTCTGCCCAAGTCTGGGATGTTCACAAGCCCCTGCAGGCACATGGAAGTGCAGTGACTTGCCCAAGGTTATACAGCAAGCTGTGGCAGAGCTGGGAATAGAATGCAGTTTTCCTATGTTCCAGGAAATTCTAATTGCTTTTAATTAGAGCAACTGGACTCTGTACTAGAGAAATGTTACACAGTCTGGAATAGTGCCCTGAAGATCAGAGGGAGGAAACATTCTTCAAGCGTGTACTGATGCAGCTCACATAAAAATGGAAGAAAGAGCTCTTGATTTTTCTTCTGCTTCTGGCATTTACACACACAACTTGCGTCTCCCTGGACAACCACAAGAACTGGACATGATGAGTTACGCTGACATGTTCAGTTGTAGGGCACCAGCAGGGAGAAAGAGGCAATGCATGAACAGACTGCCTTAATTTAGGCATCTGTACTACTTACACGGAAGGACCACACTAGAGATCGAAAGTGACTGTACTCAGCATAACCCCAGCTGTGAGGAAGTTCCCCTTCAATGAGAAGTCTGCTAAATATGCCCCAAGCCTTTTATGTTTTAGAAGCAGACATTAAGGAATAATGCAGCCATATCAAGTGAATGTCTGCTTCTCTGTTTTTTTTCTCAGCAGCTGCTGCCAGCAGGATGTGCTGTTCCTCCTTTTGTGATTGGCTTTCTTTACTAGTGCTGCAGCAGCTCCTGGCTCTGGTTACCCAGACCTCCTATGTGCCATGTATCTTGTGCAACAATCTTGCACTTGGCAGGCCTATCATGGCTATCTGTCTATCAAGTAAAATTTCAGAGAGACAGACACTCTCGTGAGAGCCAGATTACCACTAGCCTTTGGTAATCTCTCTTACTGACTGTAAAGTCTCCAACCCTTTTTTCTGAGTAAGGTATACCCATATGCAAGAGACAGTCAATTAGTAAATACCCATTTTACAAACAAGCTAACTAAGAAATCTGGGAATAAAACCCAGACTTTTAACATGATAGAGCTTGGTTATCATGGATATTAATTACTCTCCTGTCAAGATGCACTGTTCTAACCACTAGACAACATTCCTCTTCGAGCCAGGAATTCTGATAGTTAACATTTCCCAGCTCCCAAAGAGTTGCCAGTAGTGCTGGTCAATTCTTTTCTGACTTTTGTTTTCTAAACTGAAAAAATGGGACCTTCCATAAATGACCTTTTTTTTTCTTCAAAAAAAAAAAACAAAAACAAAACTTTTTTTTCCCTTTTGAAAGTTTCCTGGTTTTCCTTTAAAAGAAAAAAACAGGAAACTGTTTCAGGTTCAGGGTCCTCCCCCCCAAACAATAAAAACTACAAGAATGCATGCAAATAGTTAATTTCTTTTACAAAATTTTCATGGAAAATACTTGTACTTTTCAACCATTTCTAGTTATCAGGGCTGTCAATCCACTGGTTATTTTTCACTGGCATTCCATCTTCATTGTTTTTTAAAGCTGAAATGTATAGTTCTATCAAAATTGGAAAATATGCACATTAATTTCATTAAATGTGCATAACATATCATATCTAGGGCTGGACAAAACTTGGAAGAGCTGTGATTATTTAGTCCCCCCACCAATTTCCTGTCTGGGGTTTTCTTGGCTTCTTCAGTGGGTCCTCCCAATGCAGTCATTGGCAGCTGCTACTGCTTTTGGTGCTTTATCCTAGACCTGTATGTTGGTGGCAGCATCTTCTTCTAGCCTCTGTCTCAGCCTGCTTCATTTAGTGGCCTCTGCTTTTCCTCGGAAGAAGCTGATCACTTCTCTCTCAGTTGATTCTGTCATGGGCCACTTTCTTCCACTCATGTGGATAAGCCATCTTGCTTAACCAACTCTCAGTTCAAACTGACTGCATGGTCTTGATCACAACAGGTTTTGTAATTGGGGTTTTGGTTGAGGCCTATGTGTTTTTATGTTTTGTTGTTAATTTTTTTTTAAATAGTGATTTCATTAGCTCACTCATTCCGCAGCCTCTCAAATGATGATACCAGTGCCCAGGTAGTTGTGCTCCCAAATGGATACAGCAGGCAACAAAGCTTACACTATGTGATTATCATGAAAGATGCGTCTGTTGAGGTGTTCTTTTGTTTCTGGACTGGGATTCATATTATTATAGCACTGAACTAGTGGCATTATATTACAGTTGCGAATGCATTTCCTTTCTAAGACCCTATTTTAAGACTTAAAGGTTCTCCTAAACATTGCTCTTTGAATGAAAACAAAAATAATAAATTTAAGATCAGAGGAAAATGTAATAAAGTAGAAATGCAGTAACATTCTGTTTGACTGGTTTTGATATCTGAGCATGAGATATCTGAGCATAAATCCCTGTATTTTCCCCACCAGTTGCAGTTTTTCAGGCACATTTTGCACTCTGATCATTGAAAGATAGTTTCTTTCAACTTTCAAATTTGCCAGGGCCTTCATTTCTCAAGAGTGTTAGATAAGAAATGTGGTTTATAAACAACAAAATGATAATAGTTTGGGAAGTAAACGGAGGACATGTATAATATACTGTTTCCTACTAACTTGAGGCATCTGACTTGAGAGGATTACCTAGTATTGCCTCCCAAGCATTCCAAATCTATGTGGGAGGCTCCAAAAATCATGAGTGTAGACCCTGGGGCTAAGCCAGCCCTGATTACAAGATAAGCTCCACCTGGGAGGAATCAGGTAATATAAAAGGCAGCAGGAAGCTATAGAGAGGGGATGATTGTGATACTGCCAAAGGTGAGTAAGCTGATTGTAAGATAAGGCAGTTCAGGAGGCTGGAGCTAGAACTGAAGAAGCCATCCTATTTGTTTTGGGACTTTTGAGTGCTGTGTTTTTGACAAACTGTTTCCAGCCTGGTGAAAAGTGAATTAAAGGAATTTGGGCTGAGGGCTTGGCTACACTGGAGAGTTTCAGCGCTGGTGGTGGGTTTACAGCTCTGCAACATACTCGCCATCCACACTTGCAAGGCACATACAGCGCTGTATCTCCCTGGCTGCAGCGCTGGCTGTACTCCTGCTCTGCCTGGAGTATAACGATTTCAGCGCTGGTGATGCAGTGCTGCTCCGCCAGTGTGGCCACCAAAAGCGCTGTAATTGGCCTCCAGAGGTATTCGGAGGTATCCCAGAATGCCTGTTCAGCCACTCCCAACGGCGCTGCAAATGCTGCAAGTGTGGCCACACTGCAGCGCTGGTAGCTGTCAGTGTGGCCACACTGCAGCGCTTTCCCTACCCAGCTATACGAAGACAGCTGTAACTCCCAGTGCTGTACAGCTGCAAGTGTAGCCATACCCTAAGAAGACTGCTGAGAACTGAGTGAGCTCTTAAGGGCCCTGGGGAAGAGGAAATAGAAGTGGGTTGTAGCCATGGTGCTGTGTGCCCCTTTGCTGCTGCCATATCTTAGCTCCCTCATATCCAGATGAGGAATAGGAAGGAACTCTCCACTCTTCTTTTGGTAAAGGGGAGTTGTGCACCCACATGTTCACTCTCTTAGTTTAACTCCTACTCAGCCTCTCTGTGCTTTGATATCAGACCAGCAAGCGAGATATAATTTTCATAGAGACTATAATTCCAAGGTCAAATGCAAATGTTAAGTAGTCTTTAGTTAGGAAGAAGCAATCTTCAGTAACACAGTATGTGAGAATTACCTCAGCAAGGTCTGCCCATGCTGCTGAAGCTAGTGTCCAAAGGAGAAAAGTGGTGCAAAAGAGTATCTGGTGTCCATCCAGCAAAACAGTTAAATGTTTAGTACTTCAAGTTTGTGAGTAGTCTTAATGAATGAATGGAACTATTCATGTGTGCTAAAATGCTTTGCTAGATTAGGTCCCTAAATATTACAAGATGCTCAAGGCATCATATCCTAGTGAGAGAAAACCATGTGAATGGAAAAATATTCTGATTGCTTGCTAGGGTTCCAAGAGAACTTGGACAACTTCAGAACAAATGCATAATACCTCATATTTAAAGAACGTGTCAAATGAGTCCATCCTTATGGAGGGAAAAGTGCTCCTGTATTAAGTGACTAAATAAGTGGCAGTCATAGCAAGGTTACCTGATCTTTTCCAAAATTGCCTGTGTTTTGCACTCTTGAATCTATATTATTGTTTTTTTTTTCCCCTTGGCTGGATCTCTTTTATGTTCTATCTGTTTATGAAATTGTTCTTTCTGCTGTCCACACTCAATTACTACATGACAGGAAGCTTTTAAAGTGAGTAAGTACAATAGTTATTACTGAAACATTTCAACTGAACTGGAGAATTTTGCAGAGGAGATACAAGAGGATAGGGAATTTAAAGTAGGCCTTCCAAATGCTGTAATATCAAACAGTGCATTAAGCTTCCGGAATTCAACTTGAAAGGGGGAAAGGACAAAAATGCTTTCTGTGATATGCAGAGACTAAATGGGTCAGCAACTGTATGACTCACGAAAGACATCTGATTCTTTTAATGGTATTAACATAGTGTAGGTCACCTACCTTTTAGTACTCTCTGAAGAGGAGCTTTTTGCGGCTCAGAAGCTTCTCTTGCACTAGCAGAAGTTGGTCCAATAAAACATATTTCCTCACTCATCTTGTCAGTACTACAGAAATTAGTAAAAATAAAAATCTCTAATTCCAATCCAAACTTGACTTCCGTGGAAGTCTGCATGATTTATAATAATGACTTTATAAAATGCAATGTGAAGCAAAAAAAAAAGGTAGGAAAAGTAGCTATTGTAATGGAAATGTAACTAGAGTACGCTATGAAGTTGTTACACTTTCTTTTGCTCCATATCTCTATTCAGACAGCCCTAGCACTATCATGTGAATTGTTTTTCTATTACTGATCGGAAAAGCCACCATTACATTACTGCACATGTTCATATGCACAGTTCTTTCTTAAAACCAGAATGTCTGATGAATTGACACAACATACCCCAGATTGGAAACTCTGCGATAACAAATGTTTTAAAAATATAGAAGGTTTACAGTGGTGTAAATCCACAGCAACTCTCATACCAGTTTAAATGAGGAAGATTTGCCCCAGAAAGTGTAATAATAAAGCAAATAGTCCTACAATGCTGTAGCAATATTGCCATGGCAGAAAGGAATCTTAACTCATTCATAAAATAATTCCTAAAGCTGAAATATTTGAGGCTATGTCTACATTATGGATGTCATAAACAGATAGTTCAGGGTTAATAGAACAGAAGTACTTCATATCTCTTTTGCCTGTAAAGGGTTAACAAGATCCGTGAGCCTGGTTGTCATCTGACCAGAGGACCAAGCAAGGGAAAGGATACTTTCAAATCTTGAGGGAGGGAAGTTTTTGTGTGTGCTGGTAGTTTTTGGTGGTTGTTCACTCTGGGGGCTCAGAGGGACCAGACGTGCAACCAGGTTTCTCTCCAATCTCTCCAATACAGGCTCTTATAAGTTCAGAATAGTGAGTACTAGGTAGATAAAGCGAGTTAGGCTTACGTTTGTTTTCTTTATTTGCAAATGTGTATTTGGCTGGGAGGAGTTCAAATTTGTATTTTGCTGAAAGGATTTTAATTTGTACTTGAATACTTAGGCTGGGAGGGTATTCCCAGTGTCTATAGCTGAAAGACCCTGTAACATATTCCATCTTAAATTTACAAAGATAATTTTTACTGTTTTTTTCTTTCTTTAATTAAAAGCTTTTCTTGTTTAAGAACCTGATTGTTTTTTTTAATTCTAGTGAGACTCCAGGGGACTGGGTCTGGATCCACCAGGGATTTGGTGGGGAGAAAGGAGGGAAGGGGGAGAGAGAGGTTAATTTTCTCTCTATGTTAGGATTGCTTTCTTTCTGAGGGAGAGTCTGGGAGTGGGAGAGAGAAGGAGGGGGGAAGGTGGATTTTCCTCTCTGTTTTAAGATTGAAGGAGTTTGAATCACAGTGATCTTCCAGGGTAACCCAGGGAGGGGAAGTCTGGGAGACGCAACGGTGAGGGAAAGGGTTTACTTTCTTTGTGTTAAGATCCAGAGGGTCTGGGTCTTGGGGGTCCCTGGGCAAGGTTTTGGGGGGACCAGAGTGTACCAGGCACTGAAATTCCTGGGTGGTGGCAGCGCTACAAGTACTAAGCTGGTAATTGAGCTTAGAGGAATTCATGTTGGTACCCCATCTTTTGGAAGCTAAGGTTCAGAGTGGGGAATTATACCGTGACAATGGAGCTTATGCCAGTATGGGTATGTAGAAACAGCCTGCACTGAGGGAAAGTTTTTCTGTTTGTGTAGGAACACCACTTTCCCCAAACAACATTATTTATGTTGAGAGAAGCATTCTTCTTTTGACATAGCTGCATCTACACTTAGGGTTTTGTTGTCATAGCTACGTTGGCAAGGGTGTGTGTCGTTTTTTTTCCATACTGTGAACTAATGTAGCTATGCTGACAAGTATAGACTAAGCTTCAAAAGTTATGCACAAAGCTAGGCAACACTTTGTTAGTGACCTCCAAACCAGTCGCTATTTAAAAAAATAGTTACAGTGAATGTTACTGCTTTGCGAATGCTCTCTCTAATAGGTAAGATGAGGGTTCCCTTCCTCCCAACGCTTCATAGGTCCTCTACCTGATTTTCTTTGCAGGGAATTAATATTGCCTTCCCTGTTCAAAATGAGTATTTGAAACTGTAAGCTCAATGTTTGCTCTTTGGGGCAGAAACCATCTTTGCCCTTTGTTTGTACAACACCTAGCACAATGACCGGGGTCCAAGATAGTGCCACAATACAAATAGTGTTTGTCCAATACTCAGCCAGTCAGATCAGCAGTAGATGTTTCAGAATAAACATGCTAAGTGACACCTGTTATATTGAAAACTATATGAGAAATTAGATCTTCTTAAACTTGGACTTTTTTCTTTACATTGCCAGATGTTGGGCTGACATCCTTTGCTAACCATAGCCCCTGTCTATTCTGCCACAGGAAGCGTGTTTTTCCAATATTGGAACCTGCCATAGAGGATGAAATCAGTATCGTGTGGAATATCCATTTGATTTTTGAGTCCTCAAAGGTATTTGAAAGTACTGTACTGTAGTAATGGTTTACACACAAAGCATCATGAAAGCAGGTCTATATAGTTAAGGGTAGTTAGATACGGATGATCAGCCACTACTACAATTAAAAATGTTTTATTTTAATGCCTTGCTGTATTAATTGATAGAAAACAAGAAGTATTTTTATATTGGAGCTGTCAGTGTGGTGTTCTTGACTATTACACTTTGTTGTGCTCAAAAATTAACTTCTAAAAAGAGAATACCATGTGTTAAATTATTCAGATAAGAGAATCATTATCCTTGCTAGTTCTAATAACACTCATCTTCATTGACATATATAAAGATGACCTTTAAAATGTATTGTAGTATATTAGCAAATTCACAGTAAATTAATCTTAGAATCCCTTTCAGCTTTTGTTTAAATCCAAAATTCAACAAATCACTAATGCATATATTCATTTCATTGCTAATTAATAAAGTACTAATCCCTATTTTTAAATGCACTGCTGCAAAGGACTATGTTAATATGGACTAGCTCAGGGATTGGCAACCTTTGGTAGGCGGCCCAGCAGGGTAAGCCCTCTGGCGGGTCGGGCCAGTTTGTTTACCTGCCGCGCCCGCAGGTTAGGCCAATCGCAGCTCCCACTGGCCACAGTTCGCCGCTCCAGGCCAGCGGGAGTGGCAGGAAGCAGTGGCCAGCACATTCCTCAGCCTGCACCACTTCCCACCGCCCCCATTGGCCTGGAATGGCGAACCGAAGCCAGTGGGAGCTGCAATCGGCCGAACCTGCGGATGCGGCAAGTACACAAACAGGTCCGGCCTACCAGAGGGTTACCCTGGCAGGCCGTGTGCCATACGTTGCCAACCCCTGGACCAGCTACTTCTTAGTTTGCACGAGTATGGTTTACATGGGGCAGCTAGAAGGCAATAAGTTACAGTGCTTCACAATTCACAGCCATGTATACAAGCCCTTAATTGAGGGACTGGGACCTGTTCCTAAGGGGTGAGAGAGACTTTCTGTGAAGTCAGAGAGTTGAATGCACTCAACTCTCCCTACTATTCCAGGCATGTTCTTAGCTATTTGAAATTTGTATTACACACAGCGGCTGATCCCATCACATCCTTGGTCACGGTAGACCCACAATTAGTCAGTAACAATTACTGCAGTATAATACCCTCTAACATGTGGATGTGGTTTAAAAAAAGCTTTGATTTTTAAGAATACAAAAAGAGGGGAACATGCAAACACTTGGGCAAATTTACTCCTACTGTATTGGTGCTGACTTCAGTGAATATGTCCATCATTGTTCAATGATACGGTATTCACCGGGGCATTTAAATAAAAGGAGATAGTAGAGCTCATTGTCATACCCAAACTAAAAGCTGTCAGAATCCCTAATAAATATGATACCTTTCCCTCTGACTTTGACAAATCTAAACCACCAATCTCTTTAATAACCCAATAAAGAATATATGGATTACTAACTTCCAATAGATATTATACATTAATATATGGCCCATGTTAAAAACAAAAGAAACATTCTTTCTGAAAACTTTTAATGGGAGAGACTGATACCATTATTCACATTAGGTAGCATTTTAATCTACATATGTCCCCATTCAAAAAAGTGTGGGTATTAGAACCTCACCCTACGTAAATAAGAAACCTTACCTAACTGGATTATTGCAATGGTAAAAGCTCTGAGCCAAAAGACAGATCAAACACTATGACTCTTTACTGATAAACAGCAGAATTCCTTTTCAAGACAACTTCAGCAACACTTTGTAATTTGAGTTGTGGGGAGATTGTTCAGGTGTAGTTTTTTCCAGAAAGCCTCCTTTGCAAAAAAGGAGCGTTGACTTAGGTCTTTGAGACTATTTATGTGAAAGGTGTGGGCAGTCATAAATTGATTTAACCCCAGGCAGTAATCCCTAGAGGATTTAGCAACCATGAAATTGCAGTTTATCCACTCACTCTAGATGTTTTCATTCAGCACCACTTCTAAAGGGCTTAGACTGAAGAGAGAGATTTTCTCCTTTAGTGTTAGTTACCTTTGTATAAAGCATCCTTTGCACGGGTTGTGAATTGAAGTATAGTTTTAGCCCACTCGGTGAGGAGATGGGGGTGTATCGTTTCCCCAGATTAGGGCA
Source organism: Gopherus flavomarginatus (assembly GCF_025201925.1). Taxonomy (NCBI): domain Eukaryota; kingdom Metazoa; phylum Chordata; order Testudines; family Testudinidae; genus Gopherus; species Gopherus flavomarginatus. Next base: position 196,478,251 of record NC_066617.1, on the reverse strand, counting down.
CAACATCTGAGCCTGATGGTTCTTGCCGGAGGGCTTTTGCCAGTGACTGCAGAGAACTGTATTAAAATGTCAAGACTTTCACTCTTTTAGTTTACCAAATAGAACTGAGAGGTTGCTTGCTTCTGGAGCAGGAAAGTAGTGCTCCCATGGAACAAAGTGGGTCTTCTTTTGGGATTCAGGAACTGGGGACTCTTGGAAGCTTGTCTGCTAGACTTTAAACATTCTTAGTATAGTTATGACTGAAGAAGTATGATTTGGGGGCAATCATGCTGTGATTAATCCTGCCACATGTTGTCTGCTCTATAGAGCAGGTTGACAACGCTTCTCTGTGGAACAGTTTTCCATCAAAAATGCCAGTTCATCAACTTTTTTGTGTGGAGAGTGTGTTGACTTAGACACAATTTTTGACGGAAATATTTCAAAATTATTCACTATCAAAATGGAATATTTCATTTAATTTTCCTATCTCATTTTGACTTATGTTTTCTTATGTAATGTTAATTCTAATATTATATATATGTATTATTGATTTGACATATCAAAACATTGTTTTGATAAAGTAATTTAAGTATTTTGATTTTTTTTTTGTATTTTTGTTCCACAAAAATTCAATTTTTTGACCTTTTTACTCCAATTTAGGATGAAAACAAATTTTGAAATGCCAGAATTTCCTATAGGATGGAAGTTCCATTTTTCTGACCAGCTCTCGTGATCTATTCTAACATTGTTAGTAAAACACTGAGCCCTCCTTGCATGAAGGTGAATACTGTGCAAAGGAAATAACTCTGCTTCTCAAATGGGTCTCAGTGAGAGATTCCCAAATACTGTTTTTCTTGTTCACTTTTTTTCAAGAGATGCAGAAATCCACCACTTCCCTTGTTAGTCACCCTCACTGTAAGAAATTTGTGCCTAATTTCTGGTTTGAATTTGTCTGGCTGTATCTAGCATTAAATAAAACCTTTTGGACATTGTGATGGGGTGTCTGCTCTACACTGGCCCATAAAGACTTACTGGAACCCTAGGGATGCTGTGCAGAACAGCAGTCCATAGGAAAGGGGTTGTGAGGAACAGCAAATCAGGGCCTGGCAGGCCCATATAAGAAGAGCTGCAGAGCAGAGCAGATTCAGTTGCTCCCTGGGGCTTGAGGAGGAGAAACGGTCTGCCTTGCAGGAGGAAGAAAGCTAGTACCTTGGACAGAGCAGTGCTGGGCAGGATCAGGGGAGTGAAAACAAACTCCTGGCTGACTGCTGGCATGCTGAGGCTCTGAGATAAGGACAGAGATGATGCTGGGGCTGCAGGGAAGTGGCTCAGGGAAGTAGACTGAGAGGTTGGAGGGGATGCAGCATATGGCTGCTATCTGCAGGATCCCTGGGCTGGGACCTGGAGTAGTGGGTAGGCCTGGGTGGCCCGCACTGTCACTGAGGAGGTTGTTGGACAATGGACTGCAGTTGCCCTGGAAGGGCGACAGTGGGGACAGAGCATGACACAGCTGGAGAGTGATGTAGGTCTTGGAGCAGAAGAGATGGCAGTGAGACACTGCCAGAAGAGGGCACACTGGCATGCAGAGCCAATCCCTGGGACAGCCAGCAGGAGGCACTGCAGTGGTAAGTTACATTCCACTACAGACATGAACAAAAGCGGTACAAACTGCAGCAGATTCACAAACAAAGTTGGTCCAGGGTAATTTCAAGTGTGTTTCAGATTTTACAATATTTTGTAAAATAGCTAGAGATGTAATAACACATCTTCAAAGAAATATTCTTTTTAAATATTCCCCTGTTGTCTCATATCTCGTCTACAAAAATTGGAAACATGTTATGCTTCTAGAAATGCTCTTGTTATATTTTGGTAAAAATGTAGTAAATAGAGAAGATAAGGTGATTTTTATGCATGTCATATGATGCTGTTTTAGGGAGGTGTACAAAATTGACTATATTCTACAAAACATTGTGGGCTGCCTGAAAGAATGTTAAATACTGTAATCTGAAGAGCATGCTAGCTGTATTCAGTGCCACTGTATATTGGAGAAGGAAGACACCTTTTTTAAATAATTAAGTTTCCAGGTTATGAATATTCAGGTTCATCCTCCTTGTGCAGTCTTCCAAAAGGATAAGTTAACCACACTAAATTTTTAGCTAAAGTAAACAGGGTCTGATTTCTATTTAAATCAGATTACCAATCAGCCAATTTTATGCCTTAAATCATGTACATTACCAGGAAAGCCTTGGCTACATCACAGATCCAAAGAGAGCACTGTAGCTAGTCTCTTAACACAACAAAATCCTTCTTTAGGGAATTTTCTCTTTAGACTCTTTATTATAATTTATGGTGATAAATCAGTGGCCCAGGCTCTGTACACTTAGTGATATCTACATGGGTAATACTATGAATCATTTTTCGTCTTTTCCTTTTTGTAACTTTTTTCTCTTATTGCCTTATATCTCCACATTTTCATATTCTTTCTTCCCTTGTGTGCCTATCCACATACTTTAGTTTCTCTCCTTTTTCCACCCCTGCTTGGTCTCCTCTACTCCTTTTACAGGTCTTCTCCCATTGACACATGTTCTCAACTTTCTCTATACTGCCTCTGTCAGCCGGTTCCCTGAATCCCTCTTTTTTTCCCTCTCTCCCTCTGCCAACTCCTCCTTTATCCCAATAAGATCTTTCCTCCCTCATTTCTTCTCTAGGTAAGTTTCCTCTTACATTCTCTGTAGATTGCTTGTACTGTCATGTGTCATTTGATCTTGCTTGAGAACAGAGGTTCCCCCTAGGTGCTAGTGTGAATGTCTTGTACATTCATCAACAAATGTCAGCAAGACTTGGCAGCTATACAAAATTGTGTACCCTACTAGTAGCACAAGTAACCACTGAAATTAATTTCTTGGGCTTCCATGAAACAGGTACTTAGATAAAAGGAGTAATAGATTTGGATTGAGGATAGGGTTTGGGTGAGAGAGATGAAGGTTTGGTCACTTCCTAAAATACTTTCCAGCAGATCAGTTTCTTCCTCACCATCCTGCTTTCCTTCTCTCCTGTGTTCCCTCAACCTTTGGAGAATTTTTTCTTGGAGTCTGTCTCTCTGCTGAGACTAGATGAGCATATTAGTTCAAATCAGGTTGCTTCTCTGACAGATATAAGTGTAAATGGAGGTCAATGTTTTATGAATTTAGCAAATCTAGTTAGTCAGATATCAGCTTTAAAATCCACCTGGCAGCTCAGCAATCTCATAAGTATTCTAGCCAATACTGTGATGGAATTAAAGTAGAATAACCCCTTTTAATTGAGTACAAATTAGTTTTGCTAATTTTAATGTTAGGTTCTTTCCAGGTCAACTTTTACCTTGGCCAATGTTTTTCAGATCTGGATGCTTTGTTATTCTTAACTAATAGTCTATTAATTCACCCAGAACCACCTGAATATATAATCAACAGTTAATTGATCCAGCATAGATACAAACGTTTTAGTCAAATACTGAACATTTGTACACATGCAATCTTCTAATAACAAACCAGTTTTGAGGTCCAGTAACAGTACAAAGGAAGAAGGCAAATCACCAAGATTTCTTATTACATTTATCAATAATAATCAGTTACCAATTCTTTGGTACTTTTAATACATTTATTACACTTCCAGGATCTCTGCAAAGAACAAGGATACACTTGTTTTAAAGACATTCTTAATAGTGTAATCTGTGTTATCGGAATAGTTTGATATGAAAATGACAAGTTTAGAATATCACAATCAATTGCTTTGTTAGGCCAATTTGCTTGGGCTTTTAAAGGAAAATATGCATGCAGCATTATTTAGTTAAAATGCAAAATATGGTTACTTGAGGTCTTACTAAATAGAGTGTAGACTCAACCAGATAACTTTCAGCTCTTTGTATTAAAGAATGGAAAAAGAAATACATGGGTTCAGCTATCTATGGAGTCTATGTTGTGTTCTTGGGTTTATATATCCTGTTTTGGGTCTGTTAGAGGAAGGTAATCCTCTTATTTTCTATTTGGCACTTGTTCATTGACTACTCAATTTCAGCTAATTGTCTTTGCTGCTTCTATCGGTATCCAGTAGATATCACCGGTGTGTAACACATTTCTTTGTGTTTCTTAGTTGGAGGAGTTTTTGTTTGGTTTCATGGATTGTATTTTAGTATAAGTGAATAATATTTATTTGAAATACCTCCCTTTAAACAATTACTCATAATATTCTAAAGGTGTACCTTGTTTACATAATTGGATCTGTCAGTACTAGATGACCCTGGAGGTCCTTTCCAGTCCTATGTAACGTTATTTTCTTCCTTGTTCTATATAAGTCATACCATTTCCATAGCACAATAGTAGTTTAGAAAGCAAATATCTCTTTCAGCCTTCTAAATCCAGGGGCCATAGTCCATGCAATTTTTTTTTTATGTAAGCCTTAACTGATGTAAAATGATTATAAACAAGAGGCATTTTCCACATATAGAGAGACTGTTTATCTGATTCACAAGGCAGATAGAGGTACAGTTTATAATTTGGAATGAAAAACATATTGAATGAAGAAAAGATTATCCATGGTGTATTTTATTCATCAAGCACACAAATGTGTAGTTTATAATTTATGTTAAAAACTTGTGAACCGGAGTTCTTGGAGCAACAAGGAAACTTGGTCCCAGTAACATAGAAGACTGTCATAACTAGGATGACCAGATGTCCTGATTTTATAGGGATAGTCCTGATTTTTGGGTCTTTTTCTTATATAGGCTCCTATTACCCTCCACCCCGTCCCGATTTTTCACACTTGCTGTCTGGTCACCCTAGTTATAACTGGTTTAAACCTGCAGCTTCCCCATCTCTTGATCTTGATTCATTCCCAGTATGTAGAAGGCCACTTTGCATAGGAAAGCAAGGTGTTGCTCTGCTTTGGAAATCTTTTGGGGTTCCTTTTTAACTAGGTCAGAAGATAGAGTGAGTTTATCCGTGTGTAAATTTGAGAGTCTTGCTTAGATGATTTAGCCTTTCTTTAGTTTCTATTCTCAGTGAAATGGAACTTCTAACCTTAACAGATTTTTTCATTCCTTAGACAAAGCATTTCACGCAATGTGAACAATTTTCTTATTGCCTTTACTTTCAAGGTGGAGTTGAATAATAGGTGGACCCTATCTTGGGGGTAAACAAAAGTGAATAAAGAGAACAGGAGTACTTGTGGCACCTTAGAGACTAACAAATTTATTTCAGCATGAGCTTTTGTGAGCTATAGCTCACTTCTTCAGATGCACAGAATGGAACACACAGACAGGAGATATTTATACATACAGAGAACATTAAAAGGTGGAAGTATGCATACCAACAGGAAGAGTCTAATCAATTGAGATGAGCTATCATCAGCAGGAGAAAAAAAACTTTTGAAGTGATAATTAAGATGACCCATAGAAGGTGTGAGGAGAACTTAACATAGGAAATACTCTGAAACCTGTCAAAAGTGGATAGTTTTTCTTATTTGAGGAACTGAAGTAATTAAGTTATTAATCATTCCAGGAATATTATTTGATGTTCATGTTTGTGCATGCACTTTAAAGGCTTTTATTACCTGTACGTGATTAATTTAAGAAGACACTGTCTCATCAACACAATTATTTTCCACTTCTTCAGAATCAATCTTTGGCCTTTCCAGAAAATGTTGTGAGGAACATTTATTAGCCGTGAGTTCATATCTCCACCAGCATCAGAAACTGCAGTAAAATTTTTGGGATACAAAAGAGAAGGAAAACACAACAGAACCTCATAGTTATGAACACCTTGGGAATAGAGGTTGTTCATAACTCCGAAATGTTCGTAACTCTGAACAAAACATTATGGTTGTTCTCTCAAAAGTTTACAACTGAATATTGACTTAATATAGCTTTGAAACTTTCATGTGTAGAAGGAAAAATGCTGCTCTTAACCATCTTAATTAAAATGAAACAAGCACAGAAACAGTTTCTTTGCCTTGTCAAATCTTTTTTAAACTTTCACTTTATTTTTTAGTAGTTTACGTTTAACACAGTTCAGTGCTGTACAGTATTTTTTTTTGTCTCTGCTGCCTAATTGTGTACTTCCCATTCCAAATGAAATGTGTGGTTGACTGGTCAATTTGTAAGTCTGATGTTCCTAACTCTGAAGTTCTACTATAGAGTCTTAAATATTTTCTCCACTACTCCATATTTGACTCCAAATAAGACTCTAAAGTGTCTTCTAGTTTTTTCAAGTTTCATAAATCTCTCTAGAGAGGGAAAAATGGACTCTTTCCACAACAGCTTATTTACATAATGTCTGTAAAATACCAATTTTCAACAGAGGAAAACATAAACCAGAATTGTTTTCAAAATCAAATTTACATAATACATGCAAATGTAGTAGTTCTGCATGGTTAGACCAGCACCCTCAGCAAAAATATTTACTTTGGAATGTCAACATTAGAAATCAACAATTCCCAACACTTAAATACAGAGCTTGCGGGTTTATAATATTCATTATCAGCATTTAGATTTCACTTTCCCCATGCTCATTAGTAGATTAAGCTGTTTTTTTTCCCCCTGTGGTATTTGTGAAAAGACAAATGATATTTAAATAAAAACAGTCCAATAAGCCATGAGCTGCTTATTTTTAAGTTTAGCTTACATCAGAAAATGATTGTTTCTCTTTCGTTCTAATATCTTAGATCTTGCAACTGCCACCAACAAGGTAGAGGACAGAGTGTGAACATGAGGGGGCCCACCTCATCCTCTGCTAAAACCATATGGAGAGTTCCTTTTGCATTTCTCCCATGCTTGAGGGACCTGAGCTTCCCTCCTTCCACCTCTTTGCTGGCTGGTGAAATAGGGACCCATCAGGTAAGAGAATCCAAACTAGGATCAACAATGGGATCAAATTCCTGGCTGGGGAGTTTGGCACCAAACCTCCTCACCAGTAGTTGGAACAGCACCAGAATCTGATGGGAGAATAATTGTACGAGCTGGGAGTCCCTTATCTGCCTCCTTTCTTTGATAGGAAAATCTGTCCCTCAGCTGCTTCCCTGTCCCAGCTAGATAGTGAGAATAGAAAAGAGACCCAGCTCTCCCTACCCTCTAAGGGTATATGTCTACACTGCATTGTAAACCCAGGACTGTTCTCTTAGGCCAGTGGTTCTCAACCAGGAGTCTGGAGCCCCCTGGAGGGCTGTGAGCAGGTTTCAGGGGGTCTGCCAAGCAGGGCCAGCATTAGACTTTCTGGGGCCCAAGGCAGAAGCCCCACCACATGGGGCTGAAGCCCAGGGCACTGAGCCCCACTACCCAGGGCTGAAGCCAGAGCCTAAGCAACTTAGCTTTGTGGGTCCCTCAGTGCCACAGGGCCCCAGGCAATTGCTCTGCTTGCTACCCCCTAACAATTGTCCTGGCTTTTATATGCAGAAAAACAGTTGTAGCAGCACAGGTGGCTGTGAAGTTTTTATAGCATGTTTGGGGCCAGGGGGAAGTCAGAAAGAAAAAGGTTGAGAACTCCTGCCTTAGGCTTTGTGTACACTTAAAATACTACGGCTGCAGTACTTAAGTTTAGACACTTATTATAACAATGGATGGAGTTCTGTAGTAATTGCATCTCTCTGAGGGGCTGTAGCTAGGTCAATGGAATAATTCTTCGTCTACCTACAGCTGGCCAGCATAGCCGTGTTGCTCAGGATGTGGATTTTTCTAGTGTAGACCAGCCCTTAGCTCCAAACTCAGTGCATATGTGTGTGTGCACACATTCACTTTTATTTGGCTGGCTCTAGGCTGATATGTTTATTAGCACTGATTGAAAGATGGAATATTCATTTTGTGGAAAATTCTGATGTTGAATTTTTATCATTCTGAATTGGAATGAAAAGTCAAAATTTGGAAATTGTGGAACAGAAATTCTGAAAAATTTTGATTCAGAAATATCAAATATTTCATTTCGATGTCAAAACATTCTAATATAAAATTTTCTATATTATATTAAAGAACTAGAATATAAAGGTCAAAATGACAAAGTGGAAACAAAACTTTACAATTTTGAAACAAAATAAGAGTCAATGTAATTTGTTTCATTGAAATCAACATGTTCCCATGAAACATGCTGATTTCAATAAAATTGCATTTTTGAACAGAAAATTGTTCTGTTGAAATTTTTTTCCACTAGTTCTAATATTTGTTGTCTTGTTCTCATTCTTTTTCCCATATCATGTCCCACCACATGACACCAACATCCAAGATGATGTGCAACCACCAGAATTAGTGAACTTCCTTTCTAATTTGGATCTGTTTTAACCACTGGTGTTAAACAAGGAATCTCAGAAATTGGGGCTTTCCCATAAATTTAGAAAGTTAGGAGTGCTGAGTCAAGAGATCAAACCTTTCAAATAAACTGTGTCTAATGTATAGTTTTGTGACTTAATCATGAACAATTTACAGTTTTGATGAGGAAGTGAAACAAGGCAGAACTGACTTTTAGGTTTCAGTCTAAGTCAAAATATGGGGGAAGGAGTGTTCAAACATATGCATACAGAAACACAACAGATTTACATGACCTTCACAGACTTCAGTTTCAGGAACCAACTGCCCACCCAAGGCTGTTAGTAGTAGCAACAGCAGCAAGTGACTACTTCATTTTACTAGATAAAACTACTATGGGTGGGTGTTACTATTACATAACAAAGGCAATCATCAGATCTGTCATTCAGGTGGATGCCATATTGTGTCTTCTTAGAAACTTCTGGATTTATACTTCTGAAAAAAGTATAAGCTCATGGGGAATTACAGTAACTGTTTTCTCTGGTGGTACTTCTGGGAATAATACATCATAGCAGAAACATGAGGATGCAGTTCAAGAACTGTATTGTGTGTGGGGGCGGTGGTGGTTCTTACAATTTGTTTCTAAGGTATTAGCTGTTCTTGTAGTCCAGGATCAGCAACCTTTCAGAAGTGGTGTGCCCAGTCTTCATTTATTCACTCTGATTTAAGGTTTTGCATGCCAGTAATACATTTTAACCTTTTTAGAAGGTCCCCTTCTATGAGTTTATAATATATAACTAAACTATTATTGTATGTAAAGTAAATAAGGTTTTTAAAATGTTTAAGAAGTTTCATTAAAAATTAAATTAAAATGCAGAGCCCCTCGGACCGGTGGCCAGGACCCGGGCAATATGAGTGCCACTGAAAATCAGCTTGCATACCACATTTGGCACATGTGCCATAGGTTGCCTACCCCTAATGTAGTCGAAAACAGGAAATCTCTTAAATGATTATTCAGTCTGGGAGTGGCTTGCAGGTTTAGAGTGAATGAACACTGCTTGCCTTTCCAGGGCCGGATTAACTTCTTGTGGGCCCGGCCCAAATGTATTTGTTGGGCCCCCTGGGGAATGAAGGGGCCAGGGGCAAGAGCACAGGGGGCAGGGTGGATTTGATTTAAATCACTAGTCAGGAAGACTTGATTTATTCATGGTTTTCTACATAAAAGTGCATTCTTGTTGGTTGTTATAAACTTAATACGTATTCTGCACAACTCAGAGATAGATGTAGGTTTCATTCTTAGAAGGTACACACTATACATTTTTAAACGATGATTTATTTTGAAAACTTTTCAGATGAATTTTACAGCTATATCAGAAAATGAATGATTGTTTGGTTATTTCATTTACCAAAGATAATTGAAGCAGATATTTATGAAGTCATTGAGAGGTGAACTATCTCCAATTCAACAGATATTAATATTTGGAGGATTTTCTTGCCAGGCTGTATTAGGAGGAGAAAATTACCAGACAGACATTTAAATTGTTTTACTTAACTAAAGCAACAACATTAAGTATTCTGGATTTTTTTCTTCATCAGCAAACATAATATTTAAACAAAAAAGCATATGTCTCTCACTTGTCACATTTATCTCCAGATTTCTCCTTGTCCAGATCTATTCCACAACGATTTTCTATTTATTGAACTTTTTTAAACTTTTCACTTTTAAAGAGAGATAAGGGATTGAATCTGTGTACACAAATTTGCAGAGGGACAATAGGGTTGAGGTCTGTTATTTCTCACCTCTATATATTTAAAAACATTTTTGCTGTTAACAAGCATATTTCCTCTGGAGACACAGTTTGAGAACTGCAAAACTAAGCATCTCTGATGGTATGTTCTAGACTGAGCACTGAGTACCATTGGGTAGTGTGACAGACCCAGGCCAGTGGGGTATGGGAGTCTGGTCCTGTTGGTATCCAGGAAGTGGGCAGGCAAAGCCCGCCCACTGCTAAAGGACTTCCCCCCAGCCTAAGGGGAGGATCCACAGGTCTGTGATACCAAATAATTGCTTGGAACAACCAATGAAAAAAAAAACAGGATTGGGGGTGAGGTCATAGGACTAAACGAAGGGAACCTGATGGGGATACCGAGCAGAGAACCCTGGATAGCGCCAACTGCTCCTCGAAGGTGTCAAGGGAGCCAGCAGTCGCCGCCCAGAGGAACTCTGCCCGGATGCGTGAATGGACGGAGGAGTGGAAATAGGCCCCACAGTCGCAGGAAATCCCGTCGGCCAACCTCCTCTCCCTGGTTTTGTAGATGGCTAGCTTGGCCAGGGCCAAGAGGAAGTTAACAAGGAGATACCGCAACTTTGTGGGGCCACGGATGGTGTCAAGGTTCCTTCCCCACTCTGAACTTTAGGGTACAGATGTGGGGATCTGCATGGAAACTTCTAAGCTTAATTACTAGCTTAGATCTGGTACATTGCCACCATCCAGAATTCCAGTGTCTGGAGCACTCTCTGTCCACCCAAAACCTTCCCCTCCCTGGGTTGCCTTGAGGGACTTCACCAATTCCCTGGTGAACACAGATCCAAACCCCCTGGATCTTAAAACAAAGAAAAATTAACCATCCCCCCTCCTTTCCCCCACTAATCCCTGGTGAGTCCAGATCCAATCCCCTTGGATCTTAAAACAAGGAAAAATCAATCAGGTTCTTAAAAAGAAAGCTTTTAATTAAAGAAAGAAAGGTAAAAATCATCTCTGTAAAATCAGGATGGAAAATACTTTACAAGGTAATCAGATTCATATAGCCCAGAGGAAACCCCTCTAGCCTTAGGTTCAAAGTTACAGCAAACAGAGGTAAAATCCTCTCAGCAAAAAAGGAACATTTACAAGTTGAGAAAACAAAAATAAGACCAACACGCCTTGCCTGGCTATTTCTTACAAGTTTGAAACATGAGAGACTGATTCAGAAAGAGTTGGAGAGCCTGGATTGATGTCTGTTCCCTCTTAGTCCCAAGAGCAAACAACCCCCAAAACAAAGAGCACAAACAAAAGACTTCCCCCCACCAAGATTTGAAAGTATCTTGTCCCCCTATTGGTCCTCTGGTCAGGTGTCAGCCAGGTTTACTGAGCTTCTTAACCCTTTACAGGTAAAAGAGACATTAACCCTTAACTATCAGTTTATGACAGATGGGGAGAGCATAGATGAACAGGTGAGGGGAAAAGTGCAACCAAAAACACCAGAAGAGATACAAGAGGAGCTGGAACAGGGGCTGCAACCTAGTGTACTCTAAATAAATGTGTCCCAGGGTCTCCTTCAAGGTTCAAAAGGGGCAGGTGTTGGGGGCAGGGGTAAACCACGCCAAGTACACGCCCGTGCTCACGGCCTCATGAAGGAGCTGCCAATTGACATCCCCAGCAGGCCTTGGGACCAGGGCAGAGTATAAGCTGGCCCCCCAGGGCTTCTCACCCTCGAGAGGTGGCAGGAGGTCCTGCCACTTTGTATCGGGGTGGGACACGAGGATGAGGTAGTGAAGAGTGTGGAGCACGAGCATGTACAGATGTTTCCTCAGCACGGTCTGGAACAGAACTGGCTGCAGATCGTGCAGCCGGCTCGCAGGGAAAGGCCGGGGGGGCCGATTGGGTCCACAGGGCAGGGGCCTGATAAAGAGGTCCATGGGGTCTGGGGTGGAGGGTGGGCAGGGCGTGACCTCTCACAGGACCCGGTCGAGGTAGGCCCGAGCAATGGGCAGAAAGCGGCCTTTGCCTCCTGAAGTACGTGCCAGGGAGTACGAGGTCTGGAGAGCCCCATGTGCTGAGTGAGTGTTAGGGGATCCAGCCAGTCTCTTCGGTCGTAGTCCTGGAGGTCTCCGACCCTGGTGACTCCCACCAAGACCAGCCTCTGGCGCACACGGGGGACTCCGCCACCCGCACATGAAGCCGGGGGTTGTGTAGCAGGGGCTCCGCGAGGAGACTGGCCCCCACGGTGGCTGCCATGGACCTGGTCGTTGAAAAGAGTTTCCAGGTCCGGAGAAGGTCTTGGTAGAAGACTGGCAGCACGGAGAGGTCTCGCGGAAGACCTCTCGGATGGAGGTAAAAGAGCTGCCGGTCATATCAGAGCCCTCGGAAGCGACGGAGGAAGGTGTGCAGCAATACACTCCACGGCGGACTACCTGCACCATACAGGAGCCTCTGCAGGGCCTGGAGGCGGAAGACACGGACCTGAGTGTGTAGGCACTTCAGGCCCTGCCCTCCCTCCTCCACGGGCAGATGGAGGACCCCTGCAAAGACCCAGTGCATTCCTGGCCAAAAGAACTCCAGAATTGCCGTTTGGAGGGGCCGGGACCAGGGTGTTGAGCTGGTACCAGAGCATGGACAGGACTAGTTGGTTGAGCACCAGTGCCCTTCCTTGAAGGGAGAGGCACCGGAGTAGTCCCATCCATTTCCGGAGCCACTCCATCACCCTGCCCTCTAAACCGCGCCAGTTCTCCAGCAGAGACGGATGCATGGCAGAAAGGTAAACACTGAGATAGAGCAGCGGACTCGTGCTCCATCGGATGGCCTGAAGCGTGGGTGGGAGGGAGCTCGCCTGCCACACGTCCCCGACCACCAGGCCAGAGCTCTTGACCCAGTTGACCCGGGCGGAGGAGGCCGCCTGACAAGCCTCCAGCTGCACCAAGTCACCCGGGTCCTGGACCACGAGGAGCACATCATCAGCATACACCAACAGGACCATCCGCAGCTCCGACTCTCGAAGCACCAAACCCGTCAGCCTCTGATGGAGGAGACAAAGGGCTCGATCGCCAGAGCATACAGCTGACCTGAGAGGGGACACCCCTGTCGCACTCCTCACCCGAAGCTGACCGGCTTGGTCAGGGTCCAGTTGAGCCTGACCAGACACTCTGCAGAAACATACAACACCTGGAGAAAACCCACAAACTGGGGTCCGAAGCCGAACGCTCGCAGAGTGCTCAAGAGATACCCCTGATCCACCCTGTCGAACGCCTTCTCCTGATCCAAGGACAAGAGGGCGAACGACACACCATCCCTACACCCTCATTCCAGAAGGTCCCAGACCAGATACAGGTTATCAAAAATCGTGCGGCCCGGGACAGTGTAGGTCTAGTCTGGGTGGACCACGTCCACCAGCACGGACCCTAGCCACATCGAGATGGCCTTCACAATGATTTTGTAGTCCGTGCTGAGGAGCGAGATGGGACGCCAATTCCGTAAGTCGTGGAGGTCCCCTCTCTTCGGCAATAAGGCGAGCACGGCTCGTCTGCACGAAAGAGGGAGGACTCTGCTCTGCAAAGACTCGGCCCAGACTATGACCAGGTCTGGGCCGAGGACGTCCCAGAACACGTGGTAGAATTCCACGGTCAGCCCGTCCATGCCCGGAGATTTATTGGTGGGCATGCAACGGAGGGCTTCCGAGAGCTTGGCCAGAGTGAGAGGCAACTCTAGTCTGTCCCGGTCTCCTGTGCTGACCGTCGGGAGTCCGTCCCATAGCACTCTGCAAGAGTTAGGAGTGGTCAGATCTGGGGAGAAAAGAGTCGCATAGAAGGTTCTGGCCCTCCCGCACATTTCCGCTGGATCCGTGAGGGGGCTGCCGTCCTCCGCCAGGAGGCAGGTGACAGGCTTCTTGGTCCCCCTCCTCTTCTCCAGGACGTAGAAGAAGTGGGAGCCGTGATCCATCTCCCAAAGAAGGCGGATGCGGGATCGAACAAAGGCACCCCGGGTCCGATGGTCTTTGAGGTTCCGGAGCTCCTCCCACTTCTCCCAGCACGCTCCGCAGAGGGATGGATCCTCGGGGCTGGCGGCCAGACGCCTCTCCAACTCCAAGACCTCCCATTCCAACAGCTCTATCTCCGCATCCCTCCGTCAGCTGGCGCCCCGGGTGTAGTCACGGCAGAAGAGCTGGGCGCGCACCTTCCCCAGGTCCCACCACTGCCGTGTCGAGGGAAAGGCGCGCCTCTGCCCTCGCCAGGCCAGCCAGAACTCCCAGAAGGACGCCATGAAGCCCGCATCCTCCAGCAAACTATTATTAAAGTGCCAATAGGCTGGTCCCGGCCACTCCACGCAGAGAGAGGCCATCATGATGGCAAGGTGATGATCTGAAAAGGGGGCTGGCTGAACACTGGAGGAGTGGGCTCGTGAAAGGTGGAGATGTGACAGGTAAATGCGATCCAGCCGGGAGTGGCGCGACCGATGGGCCTTCACCCGGACGAAGGTGAACATTGAGACGTCGTCCGGGTGGTGGTCACGCCAGACATCCACCAGAGAGTGGCGTTCAATCTCCTGGAGGATGTCCACGGCAGCTGGGCACTGCTTGGTCCCCGAGTGGTCCCTTTCCTCGAGGGTGATCTTAAAGTCCCTGCCCAGGACCAGGCACTCACGAGGATCCAGGGAGCCGAGGAAGGCGGATGCCTGCTGATAAAAACGCAATCTCTCCAGGCCTGATGTCGGGGCATAAACATTGACAAGAGTAACCACAAGCCCCTCCATGCGGACCCGGAGGTGCAGCAGGTGACCCAGCACAGCCTTGGTGACCCCCAGCACCTCAGGCCATACGTCGAGGGCGAACAGGGTAGCCATTCTAGCCGTGCGAACCGAGAGATGGCTAAAGTAGACCCCGTCCTCCCACTCCAGCCGCCAGCTAGCTTCAGCGGCCGGATTTATATGGGTCTCCTGCAGGAAAACCACAGAGTACCCCTCTCCCGAAGGAAGGAGAGCACCTGGCTCCTGTGGAGACCCATCCTACAGCCCCGGGTATTTAATGTGGCAAAGATGATCGGTGCCAGGAGGAGGGTTGGGGGGGATCCTCGCCGGCAGACACGCCCACGGCCTCCGTCGGGTGGCGCAGCAATCCGTGACCTACCCCGTAGGTGAGTAAGGAGTCGCAGAAGAGGCGGACTGGCTGGAAGGTCACGGCAGCCTGCTTTCCGGTCCTCTTACCCTCTCCCATGAGGGCCCTCATGACCCGGAGGATCTGATGGAAATCCCCCCACTGCTGGAATGCAATCTGGACCTTGTTACGGGAGCCACGGATGTCCTCAAGGAACTCCCGCAGCTCCTCCCTCAGCGCACTGGGGGGCAGGGTCACTGATCTATGACTTCCCCCAGTGGGGCTCCCGTCACAGCCTCGTGGCCCACTGAGGCGGGTAGGCAGGGGGCAGACCCCCGACATGGCATCCGATGGGCTGACGCCACATGGCCTGCCCCGCTCCCCGGTTCAACAGGGGGTGGCGGAAGGAAAACAGCAGCCCCTGATGGATCGGGACAGGGAAAAACTACTAAGGCCACTCCCTGGAGGATATTCCCAGGGGCAGCACTGGCATCATGGGAGGTGGAGGGGACAAGGACGTGGCTGTCATCAGGGATAGGGCAGGGGACAGGAGTAGGGGCAGGGCAGGGATCAGGAAGAGAATCGGGGAGGGGAGCAGAAGCAGGATCCTGAGCCTCAATAGTTGGGCCACTTGAAGGTGGCCCCTCCTGGTCAGGCCCAGGGATCTGGGGAGTGGGAAGGGGACCCTCAACAATGCCAGGCTCAGCCACTATTGCTGGTGCAGCAGCCACGGCATCCGGAGACGGAAGGCTGTCAATGGGGTCTCCGCCTGGGAAGGAGGTCGAGTGCTCCACACCCAAGAGGGACACTTCCTGGGAACCGGGTCCTGGCAGCGGGGCACTGGCCATCGCCTCAATGGGCTCGGTGGCCGTCAGCGGGGTGCCACCCCAGCCAAGCTGATGGAAGACCCCAGGGGACTCTCAGAGGCGGGAGCAGAAGCAGCAGTCAGAGGAAGGGAACACGGAGACAGGGGGACTGGAGTGAGGTCGCTCAGATCGAGGCCCGCCGGCAGAGGGTCATCCTCCCCCTGCGTGACCAGAGTCAGACCCAGGGCCTCGATCTCCTCGTAAATGGAAGGGATATCACCGTCCGCCACCCCAGTGCCCTCCCCTCAGCACCCGAGGCGACGTCCACCTCGGCGCTCGCAGGGGCCTCAGATGGTAAGGGGGCGAGAGGGGCTCCCTCGAGGGCTTCCATGGGAAGGGACCCTGGAGGAGGGGTGGCATTACCTTCCGGTGCTGCCACGGTGTCCCCAGCCGGCACCACAGAACGGGAGTCATCAGGAGGCAAGGTGGAAGGCTCGTCATCAGTACTCCCCTTCCTGGTTTTCCGGGGGGTCTCTGAATCTGAAGGATGTAATGGAGCCCGAGCCTTCTGCTTGCCCCGTTTCCATTGCAATAAGGACCAACCCTCCATGGCATCATCCAGGGGCTGGCTAACCGGGGTCGGGTCTGGGGGCAAGGGCGATGGCTCAGGGACTCAGGGAGGCAATGGTAGGGTAGCATGAATGAGGGAGGACTCTCCCTGGGGCGAGCCCTTTCCCACACCTGGCGGTATCTCCGCCGCATCCTCCTCCACAGTGGTGGACCGAGAAGGAGGAGGGGCAGCTATGGGTGTTGGGCAGTCAGGGGCATCGACGATGACAGGGACGGCACCTTGCCGGGTCTTGGGGGTCCCGGACGCTCCTCCGTGCCGGGCCAAGGGCCAGTCCCTCTGGACGTGCCCCATCGCCCAGCAGAGGTAGCAACGGGCCTCCCCCGTCGAATAATGCAACCGGTAGTGGGCTCCCTGGTAGGGGACCAGAAAGGACCCCTTTAGTGCCTCTCTGTCACACGCCGCCGGCGGCAGTTGAAGCTGCACATGCCGGCGGAACGAGAGGACGTGACGGAGGGTGAGGTCCTTGCAGCCCAACGGGAGAGGGCTGATGACGGAAATAAGCCGCTCCAGGGCAGAAAGGGTGGGCAGCAGGGTGGCATTGGGGAGGAAGGGAGGGACGGAGGTCAGGATCAAGCGGACCCCCAAGTCTTCCAACGGCTCCAGTGGGATGAACACACTCCCCACCGCCAGGCCCATGTCTACCGCCTCCTGGGCAGCAGCCTCCTATGCCAGGAAGAAGACCACCCTCCCATACATTTTGGAGACCGCCACGATGGTCGTGGGCCCCACCACCCTCGCCAACGCCCACACGTAGGTCTCCACATGCGGCGAGGTGGGCACCAGGAGGCAACGGAGGCCGTACTTCCTGGTCAAAGTGGGGAAGGGGCCCCGGCCGCTATAGATGGTAGCGGAAGCGGTGGTCGGAGGAGCCGCTAACACCTGGATGCATGCCCTGGGGACCAGGGGAGGGACACCCACAGAGCTGGTGGAGGGAACAGCGGGGAGGGATGTCTTGGCCAGTAGCGGGGCTGTGGCAGCGGGGGTAGTCCCCACCATGGAGGGCTTGGTCCTTTTAGCGGGGCCCTTACCCTTCTTCCCACTCTGACCTTTATCACGGGCTGGAGGGGCTCCCCCCAAATCAGAAGGGGCGAGGGACATGGCAGCAGCGGAGGTCTCCCTGGTACTCGCAGCCGCCGGTGCCCCAGCGGGGGCGGTGGCAGGTGGACCAGCAGTGGTGGTCGAGGTAGAGGCTTGGGGAATGGACACGAGGGCAGGTGGAGGAGGGGCAGTAGGAGTATCGCGAGGGGTCTCCCCCGCCACATCCCCCGCCATAACGAGAGCGGGGAGGGGGACAAACAGCGAGGGGAGGGGAAGGAGAGGAGGCGACCACTCCTCCCCACTAGGCTGCAGGCAGGGGAGGAGGGTGCCAGAAAGGGAAGGCTAAAGGGGCGTAGGGAGCAACCAAGGACCTAGGGGCAGGAGGGTGTCAGGTCACCAACTCAGAGGGGAACTCCAGCTCCTCTAGCTGCACTAGGGGATCAGGGGGAACAACGGCATAGGGGGGTGCAGTGAACAAGGGCAAACTCAAATGGGGAAAGGGCACAAGTGCATGGGAGGGGGCATGGGTGCATGAGGGGATGGGCCAGTCAGGGCTGGGGGATCACAGGGTGGGAGGAGGGGAGAAAAAGGCCAAGCTAGGAACAGGGCAGAGGGATCACAGGACTAGTTGCAGGGCTGGGGCAGGACAATCAGGGTCACAAAGGAAAACAGGTGGGGCGGACAAATATGGCAAAGGAAAGGGGGTCAGTCCAGGGGGCAGGGGGAGGGGTGCGCCCATGGGCACTTGCACAAAAAGTCAATGGTTAACTGCTGCTGCTGCAGGCCCAAATGGTGGAAGTGGGCGTTGTGAGCCAGGAGAACAGCTCATTCCCAGAGGCAGGAGGTCAAAGCAGAAGGAAAACAGCCAGCGGGGGTGGTGGAGGGGGCAACAATGGCGGTGGGGGCGAAGGGGAACACGGATGGACCGGGGGCAGGCTCCACGCCACACCCCCGGTGCCCCAACAGACACAGTTCAAACCCCCACCACAAGAGCACAGTTCGAAAAATAGTCAGTCCAGAAAAGCCCCCTCCACAGTGGTCTTCAGAGCCGTTATGCAGTCTCCCAGCAGCGGGTGGTCCTCTTCTTCTTTTCCTCCTTCTCCTCGGGGCACCAATAGCTCCCCAGCAACGGCCACAGTAGCCCCAGCAGCTCCAGGTGGTGGTGGTCTGGTGTCCAGGCAGGAGGGACTCCACTCAGAAGATGGTGGTGATGGTGGTGGGATCCTCAGTAACAAGGGCTGGAGCTGGGGTCCCTCACTCCCCTCCTCTGGGGAGCAGGCCAGCAGCACCCCCCGCCCCAGGGGCTGTAGGTGGAGTAACAGCAGCAACCGAGGAGCTGGGGAGGGGGCGGAAATCTACTACTCAGCCATCAAGCAGATAGCAGAGAAAGGGGGTGGGTGGTGGTGTCTAGCGCAGCCAGGGGAGCAGCTGGAGCAGTAACAGCAGCAGCAGCAGCAGCAGCAGCAGCAGCAGCGAGGGCCCAGTGCCCAGCGGAACAGCAGCAGCCCACTCCCTTCTTCCCTCTACAGCAGAGGAAGAGAAGGGAGATACACTACAGGCCACTGAAGAAGCAAGTGTCTGTTCCCTGAGTGACAAGAGCAGGGGCTGCACTAAAGTAATCAGGAACCTGCTAGAACCAATTAAGGCAGACAGGCTGATTAGAACACCTGCAGGTAATCAAGGCAGGCTAATCAGGGCACCTGGGTTTAAAAAGGTGCTCACTCTAATCAGGGAGGGAGGAGCCAGGGGAGAGGAAGTGTGTGTGAGGAGCTGGGAGCAAGAGGCACAAGGAGCTGAGAGTGAGAGGATGTTCTGCTGGAGGACTACAGAGTACAAGTGTTACCAGACACCAGGAGGAAGGTCCTGTAGTGAGGATAAAGAAGGTGTTTGGAGGAGGCCATGGGGAAGTAGTCCAGGGAGTTGTAGCTGTCATGCAGCTGTTACAAGAGGCACTATAGACAGCTGCAATCGGGTTTCCAGCCCAGGGCCCTGTGGGAGTAGAGGGTGGGCCTGGGTTCCTCCCAACTTCTGATCAGATGCAGGAGGAGTTGATCCAGACTGTGGGGAAGATTACTGAGGTGAGCAAATCTGCCAATAAGTGCAGGACCCACCAAGGTAGAGGAGGAACAGTAGATAGAAAGATTAACCTAAATAATCTATACAGAAGCTGCTGGAACCTCATAAGATTTGGTCCCTAATCCATGAACTATTAGAACTCATTTATAAAACTTTTCTTAAACATTGCATGAATATATTATCTCATACTATAGAAATAGAATTTATAATCCCTATTACATGATGAGATAAAATGTATCTTAATTAAAACTGTCTTTAGATAGGTTTTTTTCCCTCCAAAATCTGATTTAAACAAAATAAAAAATCTGATTTTTTTCCCTTAAATCATTGATTTTTATCCACTCTGACAGCAGGGCACGGTGAGGGGAAGGATTGGTCCCCAGCTGGAGTGAGGTAGGGGCCAGGGACAAGATGAGCAAAAGGATTAGTCCCTGCTGATTGGTGCAAGGCTGGGGTGGGGGGCAAAAGCATAGCGGGGTGGGAGCTAGGGTTGGTCCCTGGAGCAAGAGAGGGGCCGGGGGTAAACTGCAAGCGCAGCAGGGCTGGGGAGGGGGTAAACAGGATCCCCCTCTGCCCCTGCCCACATAGAACGGGTATCTACCTTCTCCCTGCTTCTAGCCCATTCTCTTAGTCTCTCTCTGCCCTGAGCTGAGGGTGGGGGTGCACTGAGCACACGGTTGAGGATGCAACATCTGGAAAGGAGTTAGGTTTCAGGATCAGTTTTGGGGTTGGGGTGCAGGGTCTGGCCGGAATCTAGGGTGAAGGAGGGGGCTCAGGGTTGGGGCATGAGGTTGGGGCATGGAGCGCTTACCTGGGGCAGCTCCCATTTGGTGCTCGGGGTGCAGGTGGGAATGTGAGAGGTGTGTATAGGAGCTCCCATTTGGTTCTTAGGGTGGGGGTGGGTATGTGGGGGGGTGTAGGAGTCAGGTCAGGGGGCTGGGAGTGTGTGAGGGGGTGCAGGAGTCAGGGCTGGAGTCGTGAGGCCATAAGGGGGGTGCAGGAATCAGGGCAGGGGGCTGTGTGTGTGTGAGTGGGTGCAGAAGTCTGGGCAGGAGGTTAGGGTGTGTGAGCGGAGTTCAGGAGTCAGGGAAGGGGGAAGGGGTGTGGACTGTGGTCATAGGGATGCTCCCAGCTTCCTGCCCTGAGCAGCTCACAGCAAGAGGATGGAGGGGGTATGCCCTGATTCCACCCCCTTCCCCAAAGCCCCGCTTCCACCTCTTCTCTGCCTCCTCACCCGAGCAGCAAGCGCGCTTTGGCTCCACTCCTCCCCCTCCCTCCCGCCAGCAAACAGCTGTTCAGCAGCAGGGAGGGGGAGGGGCGGGAGAGGAGCTTGGCTGCCGGTGGAGTCTGCCCTGCTGCAATAGGAGCCCCAGGAGCCAGCAGGACCAAGCCTCTGCCTGCTGTCCCTGCAGGAGAGAGTGGGGAGTGGGGGGTGGAGAAGAGCAGGCTGGGATGGGGCCCCTTTGGAGCATGGGCCCGGTGCCAGTGGAGCCATAGTAAATCCAGTACTGTACCTTTCACATCATAGGGAGAGTTTCCAGGGCTGGAATTAGGAAATAACTCTCTCCCCACACCCCGTAATCTGGGAATATTGGATATGTAACTGCACATGTATAAGAGACAACAGGAGTGGCATCACATAATGGCTATCCTCACAGACTTAGCAAGGAGTACACCATGAATTCAGAAAAGGGTAGGGACAGCTGAAAAAACACCATCACTTCTTTCTTTTGTGTTTTAATTCTGTATTGTACAGTCCTAAATTTAATAAAATCAAAACCACCAAGCCATATAAATGACTCTGGTCTTATTCTGCAGTAATTTATCCAGGAGTTTTATGAGTGCTGTTTTTTATAAAGATTTCTTGTAATTTAGTAATCTAGAATAAACCTGTGGTAGCCCTAAGCCCTAAGTCATATAAATCACTGAATGACCTGTCTGAAGCCAATATATCCAGTGAGCAAAAATAACAGACAATCAAGCATATTTTTGTTAATATCATAGTATTACCCCAATTTTCATTTCTCATCTTGAAAACTTTTAGCTGCTCTATGAAAACATAGTATAGAATAACTATACATAATGGACTACCTGCTGGTGTCCTTTCCTTCCTCAAATTAGACAGTAAATAGCATAATTGTATGATTTTTTTAATTTTCAATTTTAATGCTGACCTATGAGAAACAGCTACACACAGCTAAACTAACACAAACAATATTAGTAGATGTTGACTTGTATTCATGGGAGTTCTGCTTACCTGAAAAAGAGACAGGTTTTGATGTAGTTTTAACGCCATGTTTTGCCATCAACATGGGATGATGGATACTTTTTACGAGAGTTTTTGGAAGGGAGGAGGATAGATGTGCATTTTTTATGTTTTTTGTTTTTATTTTTCTCCTGCTTGAGGTGGCGTGGCTGGTAAGTATCCAAAACAGAGAGGCTTGAGGGTTTATTAAAACACTTGAACTACATCTGCACAGAAGGGGTCCAATTCTGCTCTGTTCTAACTTGTCATTTCAGTAGAGGTGCTGAATTTGGCCCAGTGTGGAGAACAAGATGGATTGATCACAGTGTTGGCAAGGACAGCAAGATGCACAGGGATGTTGGTTAAAATTTTTATACAATAAGGCCCACATTTTCAAACATGGGTGCCTTGCATTAGGCTCCTAAATCTATATTAGGTTCTCAAATAAGTCATCTAATTTGGGAGCTGAGATTGCTTTGCACTCAGGAAGATATCAAGTGCTTACTCAAGGCCTGTGACCCATGAACCTTTCAATGCGAGCTGTCAAAGGGGATGCATAGAAGTTACTGGTATCTCCTGAGTCTGGCATGTACATTCTAGTCCACTACAGAGGGTCATGTGAAGTCTTAAATAAAAGCTAGGATAACGTTGCTCATTAGTATTATTGTGAAATGTATGCACAAATACTATGTGAGGAGTTGTGTATGGGTGCTGAAAGTGCTGAAAGTATGTTCCTAAAGTCTGTACTAAGGCAGAGGTGGCAAACAGGTTTCTCCCAGACAAAGGATGTTTATATGCTGACCAACAGAGACAGATAAATAAATGAAGCATTGTAAATTAACAGAATGGGGAGTCGTTTACCTAGGAAGTCAACAGGGGACATATGAAATCAACAGGAAAAACAAGTGGTGAGGGTTTTACTGCCTGGGAGGGCAAATAATGTACTTTGAGGATATAAGTAGAAGTCAAGGAAGACACCCCTTTATCCTGCACCTACCAAGTAATCAGGGAATGTGGTTAGATTCATGAAAAAGAGAACTTGAGGCATGGATGAAAAAACTGCAAAGGACTTTTTGGGACGACATAACAGGCTAGCCTTCTGTCCAAATAAGTTTTTAGTATTTAGGAATTGCATTATAATTTTGCTTTATATGTAACCCTTCTATTTCCTATATTCTGACTCATATCTGCAATCTTGATAGTTGATAACAAACTTATCATTGTTTTCACTATAAATATATCTCAGTGCTGTAGTAGTATACAAAGCATCTGCTCCTCATTTATGCTACTATGTACACCATTCCCTTGGGGACAATATACCTGATATTTCTATGAGTACTCCATGGATGAGGCAGGGAGGAGGGGAACAAACACTTCAAAGGGGCTCAGGGACCAAGGTGCACCTATTGTTAACCAGTAAGGACTGGCATAGCGCAAAGAAGATTGTTTGGGGGGCTAACAGACTGGAGGTGTCAGGATGGGGTAGCAAGGTGAGTCATGGTCATGGGCTTCCTGAGAACCATCTCAGGGATTTAGTTTTAGACCCATGGAAGCATTTGTATAACTCTTAAATTGTAGTTATGAAATGTTCTGCCTGTCTTTATTGTGGTAGAAAATTCAGCAGCAATTAAAGTAAAACA
The DNA here is from genome assembly GCF_025201925.1 of Gopherus flavomarginatus. Lineage (NCBI taxonomy): Eukaryota > Metazoa > Chordata > Testudines > Testudinidae > Gopherus > Gopherus flavomarginatus. The sequence goes on along the minus strand of NC_066617.1, from coordinate 196,454,724 downwards.
AAACAAACTGACAGATGGCTTTCATTTGAATTTTAAATGACTAGGAGATAATCAAAAATCTTCTGAGTGAACACTTTTTCTACAGAAAATGCTGCTTCACTGAAATAGAAACTTTCCATGAGAACATGTGGATTTAAACAATTTCATTTTGGAGTAAAAGTGTTTCCATAAAGTCAGAATGAAGCATTTTGATTTTTTGTTTCAAAGCAATTTTTTTGTTTTGAAATTTAATAAAATATAAAAAATTTTGATTGAGCACAAACTTTTTTGAAAATTTTGTTTTGAGGGCAATTTAGAAATGTCAGGATTTCCTTCGAAGTGGAAATTCCAAGTTTCTACCAGCTCTAGTTGAAATGTTCTGGAAATGTCTCTTCTTTCATTACTTACTATAACCACCTGGCATTTTGAAGACATTGAATTCTGTTTACAAACATATGAGAAGATACGTGATATCTTGCCCCAACTGTTGTGGGAGGTGTCACTGTTACTCGTAGAGTTCCAAGCTCCTGCTTTGTGTGAGTACAAATTTTAACTTGGGCAGACATGTTGTGGTGTTAGATTTGGGCTAGGCAAGGTTTTCAGGTACAGGCAGCTTCTAGACAGAGGGAACTGAGGAAGCTCTGCAGGAGAGTTTTCTCTCTTTTTTTGGTGTTTGATTAGAATCAATTCTTGAGATGGGTTGCTCCTTGGGAACTGGGCATTGGTATTGGGCTGAATTTCCTGGCAGAAAGGATTGCCCTGCAACTTTTTTTTTGCCCATCTCACTAGTGTATGCATGTCAATAAAGCTGAAGGGAATTTTGAGAGAGTAAACAACATGGACTGTGGATCCGCTTACAACCCAAAACTGCTCAGTGAAGAAATATGTTGGGGCTGCAGATGCTACCGGAGCTGGGAGGCCATGCTAGCACAGACACAGTTGCTTTACTGATACTCCAAGACCAAAAAGAGATAAGTCCATCAATTCTCCCACACGTGTATCCCCACTGGAGAACCTTTGCAAAATGTCCATTGGCATGGTTTTTCCACAGAGGTGAAGGTGATCCTTAGTTGTTTAATATAAATTCTGATAGTAAAATTGTTTTCCAACCAAATTATTTTGCTTTAAAAAAATTAAACTGAAAATGTTTTTGTCTGAAGCAGTATTAATCCTGTTTTTTATAGATAGGGAAAACATGGGTACAGAAAGGTTAAGTGACTTGACGAGTTGTCTAGTGAGCCAAGGGCAGAACTGAGAATTGAAAGCAGGTCACATGACTCTCACCTACTTACTTTATTGCCAGACCACACTGCCTTGAAGGAGCTTGCACTCTAATGTAGACAGACAAGCATTTCTGACAGATTCTGACAGAGGCCCCTTAAAAACTTGCTGTGTAAACATTATTTCTGATTGTTCCCCATTCTAAATTTAGAGAATAGCACAAATACTGTAAACAGCAGCAATAGTCAGAAATGGCTGACTCTACAAATACTAAAAAGGAAAAAAATTACCTACAATTTGCATGTCACCGTATCTGGAATGTTATAGGTACTTTGCTCTAGTTTGAAAAGGAAATAACTACAGCACCTTAGATATCATAGCATGGTAACTGTGAGTACATTCTGATTTTGGTGGGACTGCACGTGTGTGTAAGTGTTTGAGGAGATGTTGGAATCTGTAGTTAGTAGTCATTGTGGAAAGACTCTGAAGAAAGTAGTGTGTCTTGAGCTTTGAGGGAGAGGGAAGGTTATTTGTGGCCTGATCTAAAACTCCATCATGTCAGCGGAAAGACTCCCATTGACTTCATAAGGCTTTGGATCAAACCACTGGTGCTGGAGTAGTGGAGACTATTCCAAACATAAGTGTAGTGTGGAAGAAGGAACAAAGAGGAGAAAGTGTTGAGAGGAAGCACCCTGTTTTAAATAATCAGTGCAAATTGAAATATTAAAACTTGTATCTCCCCAGTTGTATTAAAATACTGAAAGGGATTTATATTGGAGGGGATACTGTGTGTTCTGTAGCTTTCATGGTATGTGTCCCTATATTTGCACAGGGCTTCTTTTTTTCATTATTATTTTTAGCAGTGTGAGTGAAACTCACAAGAACAATACCTGGTTAAATTTTTTCATTTAATATTGAGCTTTTGTTTTGCTTCAATAATTTTAAAACCAGTCAAAAGCTTTAATGCATTTCTGGAAAGAAATGTTATCTGCACTATTAATGTTATCTTTGACAGGGAGAAAAAAAATAGCTTTAATTTGACTCATCCTCCTGATAAACTCTGCTGTGCTCTGCAGTATATCCTCTGTTGTGAGCCTGACATTAGCATGCAATTTAATTTATAACATTTGTTGTTCTGTCACCTTTTCCTCTGCAGTAATAGTTTCAAATCTTTGTACTTTTCTACCGTATGTAAAGAGAAGTATGGGTTTATTGTTTTTGTTTGTCTTTTCAATACAATGTTTCAATGGATGTGTTCAGTTGAAAGAATAGATTAAACAAAACTAGCTCTCTTTGTGGCTTTATACACAATTGTAACCATGGAATAAGATGAACATTAAAATATGTATTCAGGTACATACATCTAAATGAAAACACATCTGAAGTGCTCTGTCCAGTTCCTTGTGCAACATAAATATAGAGTTGCACGAGAAACTGGATTTCTGTGGGTAAATATAGTTGCACAACAAGAAGGACATTCAAATGCATATCTCTGTCTCACGCACACTGTAGATGGAGCTTAGTTTTCATTTCATGTGTGTGTACACACACTTTATTAATGTTGTTCCAACATGCTGTTAAATATTTGAAGATTTTGTGGGGCTCACAGCCTTATAAATCATCTGAAAAGGCTGTAAGTCTAAGGAGATCAATACATTTGTGGCTTACGAAATTAAAGTCTAGAAATGAAGAGAGGTCTTGCAATGGAAATCAATAAATATGTAGTGAAAGATTTTCCCTATAAAAGACTTAACTGAGATTACAGTGTAAAGCCTTCTTGATCCCACATTCCTTTTAAACCATATTTTTAGGTAAATATTAACAACAACAACAAACTAACAACTCCCCATCCACACAATCTACTGAAATGTGTAAACTGTTTCTTGCTATTGTTTGGGAACTTTCCAACCAGCACTAACTGTGAAGTGGACCTTCTAAATTTTATATATATTCTGTAAGTTAAATTCCATTTCTTAGTGAAATATACTCTGTTTTGTTCAAGATGATGTGGGCTGGTGATTTAGTGGCAGTTAGCCAGTTACCCTACTGGCATACCTGAATGATGATCCACACACTGGCATGATGGTCCTGAGTAATGCCTATCCTGTAGCCGCTCTATGGCAGTGCAAAGGGGCTATATGTAATTGGCACAGTGCAGGAAACTGTGGATGCAAAGAAGGGTTCCATCAGGCCTCACTTCCTGCTTTTAAAAGGCCCTGATACATAGTGTGTTCTAGGGTGGATGGAGGAGTAACTAGTGCATTCTTGTGCCATGGTGAGTCTGTTCTGTGGTAACAGCACATTGGGCCACTGCAGCAGGGCTGCAAATTAAAGAAGCACCCTCTGCTCTGCTGAGGCCAAGTCATCACTTAACCGTCTCTGAATAGGGGAGGGATGAATTCCATAATGGCTGAGGGAAGTGACTGACAAGCAGTTTCTGATGGGAAACTGATGTTTGAAGGAGTTTGGCGAATGGATAGGAATATCTCCATTTATTATTCTCTCATAGAACTGAAAGGGACTCTGAAAGGTCATTGAGTCTAGCCCCCTTCCTTCACTAGCAGGACCAAGTATGGATTTCACCCTAGATCCCTCAAAGATTGAACTCTCAAACCTGGGTTAAGAAGGCCAATGCACAAACCACTAAACTATCCCTCCCCCTACTGAGCTAGCCTGCAGAGTGGTACAGATGGGTGATGGGAAGAGATTGCAGGGTCGTTGGGGGAAATCACTAAACATTTTAAATGTTAATGAAATACCATCTTCATAGTTGTCAGAGTTAAAAGCTGGGGCACTGGAATGGGGGGGGGGAGGCTGTCAGGGGGCCACTTTTCACCCTGACTCCTGGCCAGGCCGTTAGCAGCTGGAGCCTGATTGGGGAGCCTGAGCAGTATGTGGCACCATGCTGTGGTCCCTCCACCTGCTTGGGAGTGTATGTGTGGCCGAGAGCAGGTGGAGGGTCCGTGGCTCTGGCTTCCAGATTGGGGAGGGCCTCAAGTGGAAGGGGGGGGCCAGATGGGGCAAGGGCCTCTGGCTCCCCTACTTTGGGGAAGCTCCACTGCCCCTGGAAAAAGGACAAATTCTGCCCTAAATGCCCACGTCTACTCCCATGAAGTTAATGGTCACATGGATATCCAGTGTCCACTGTTAGTCAGCATTTATTAAAAATTGTCTTACAACTATATCTGTGTTGCTGCAATCATATCTTGTTCTAAAGATTTGAAAAATACATGGTATCTCAGATATCAGACTGAAGTTCACACCACCAGCATGACAGCATTAGGAATCATGCCTGTATGATTCTCCTATCTATGCTCTGTGACTCCAAAGGGCCATATTGCACATAGGGGAAGTTAGTACTTCCTCAGGCAATGTTTGTTCTATGAAATGTCCTGTGACTCAACCTGCAGTTTGGGGAAACGTACTTTAGTGTTACTCCAACCTTCCAGCCCCCAATCCTGGGGATAATGCAGATACTCTGTAGAGGATTAGGTGTCTGCATAGGAGGAGCATCCTGCTTAGGCATATTCCTTTCAGAATAGTGCCATCAGGACTTTTCCTTTGGCCTTTAGCTTAACTTTGCTTCCCTCTGCCCCATGCAGCAGGCAAAGAAGCATAAAGACCTTAGTGTTTGAGATGATAAGCCATTTTAAGCGCAGCCTGCTAACTAAATTGCTGGTTGGTGGCAAACTAGTAACTGAAATCATTTTAAAAACTGCTTTATGAAATGATTTCTTTGAACAATAATTTTTGCAGCATACATAGGGACTTAGCATTGTAATATTATTCAGGACACACCAGATGGCACCATTAAAGTGAGTGTTACAAAATTGTTTAAATATACAGGCAGATATAGCTTGATAAATGCTGTTAGTTGTGTTGTCATTTTTAGAGACTGTTGCATATCACCACCAGTAAAGCTTTTTTTCCTGTCTCACCAGAATGATTTCTTAGGTGTGAAACTACTCCCTACAGGATATACCTATGCAAGCAAATAAAAACATTACATGCTGTTTAAAAACATTTCAAGGGCCATATCTGTCATTGATCCACCTGTGCATATGGGTCAATATGGGTCAACGGCAAGAGGGGACAAAATATACTGCCTATTGAGCTGTTTAGAACAGAATACCAAAAAGGGAACTATAGAGTGGACGGAGATATGAAAGTTCACTAAATATGAGCGTAGAACTGAATTTATGTTTGGTTTTTTATCAGTTGTGTATCTTTAACTACTTCAGTTCAGAAAATGGCATGTTTAAATTCTGAAAAAAATCAATGTACTCATCACAAAGTAGCAAGATGCAAAAATTCATTTGAACAATTACCGCTATTATCTTAAAAAGCAGGTTTGTTTGCCTTGGTGGATGTGTTCTTCCAACTTTTGCCATCTGTAGTAATGATTTTGCGCATTACCATCTCCATTATCATTTGACACACTAATAAAAGTCATGCTGCATTTCTAGATCAAGGGCAAGTTATGCCCTTAGGACTGAACATGTGTTCTTGTTCATGCTTTGCAATTTGTCACTTACACATCTGATTACCCCAGTACTAGAGACTAGGATTTGGTTATTGTTGCAATCTATATCGTATTTAACATTTTGACTCACACAACTTTGTTCTACAATAATTTATCTCTGACTCAGTACAGATAAAATGTGAATTCTTTCCTCAGCATAATGTCATTGCAACTGCTGTTATCTTGACTTCTAAATATTAAACAGTATGGCTCTTATCTTTGCCTACTGATTTCTTGGAACTAAATAATGAAGTGATCCTTGTGACACTGTTTCAGGTGCCTAAGAGTGAGTGTCACTTTGTCCCTTGTCTCTCAGCCACCAGTGAAAGGAAAATTTGCTTGTCCATAACTGAGTGTCAGCTCCCTAACACCACTAGTCTGTTAGCCAACCAAAAAGTCTCTTCCTTTGACCCTGTTTGGATAAATACTATGAAAGCAATGTGTTGGGCCTGACAAACTCATAATACTCATCAGTTACTGATACAGAACAGTAAAGCCTTTGCCACTGAGGAGTTCTTAGGGTCACACTCTGTACTTATCAGTTGATGCTGAGTGTTAAATATATTACAACATTTTCCAGTTTTAGACATACAATCATAGAATATCAGGGTTGGAAGGGACCTCAGGAGGTCATCTGGTCCAACCCCCTGCTCAAAGCAGGACCAATTCGCAACTAAATCATCCCAACCAGGGCTTTGTCAAGCCTGACCTTAAAAACCTCTAAGGAAGGAGATTCTATCACACCTCCCTAGGTAACCCATTCCAGTGCTTCACCACCCTCCTAGTGAAATAGTGTTTCCTAATATCCAACCTAAACCTCTCCCACTTCAACTTGAGATCATTACTCCTTGTTCTGTCATCTGTTACCACTGAGAACAGTCTAGATCCATCCTCTTTGGAACCCCCTTTCAGGTAGTTGAAAGCAGCTATTAAATCCCATCTCATTCTTTTCTTCTGCAGACTGAATAATCCCAGTTCCCTCAGCCTCTCCTCATAAATCATGTGCTCCAGCCCTAATCATTTTTATTGCCTTCCGCAGGACTCTTTCCAATTTTTCCACATCCTTCTTGTAGTGTGGGGCCCAAACCTGGATACAGTACTCCAGATGAGGCCTCACCAATGACGAATATAGGGGAATGATCACATCCCTCAATCTGCTGGCAATGCCCCTACTTATACAGCCCAAAATGCTGTTAACCTTCTTGGCAACAAGGGCACACTGTTGACTCATAGCCAGCTTCTCGTCCACTGTAACCCTAGGTCCTTTTCTGCAGAACTGCTGCCTAACCATTTGGTCCCTAGTCTGTAACAGTGAATGGGATTCTTCTGTCCTAAGTGCAGGACTCTGCACTTGTCCTTGTTGAATCTCATCAGATTTCTTTTGGCCCAATCCTCTAATTTGTCGAGGTCCCTCTGTATCCTATCCCTACCCTCCAGCATATCTACCACTCCTCCCAGTTTAGTATCATCTGCAAACTTGTTGAGGATGCAAACCACACCATCCTTCAGATCATTAATGAAGATATTGAACAAAATTGGCTCCAGGACTTACCCTTGAGGCATTCTGCTTGATACTAGCTGCCAACTAGACATGGTGCCGTTGATCACTACCCGTTGAGAACATCTGTTCTCTTAGGCCCTGATTTAAAGCCCATTGAGGTCAATGAAAATCTTTCAACTGACTTCTCATGCTTTATAATAGGCTTTCAATTCAAACTCACACATGGGAACTCTGGCCACACATCAGAAGAGAAGCTGGATATTTGGGACTGAATGTGGCCTTAATTATTCTTATAAATGGCTCTTGGAGTTTTCTTTGGAGCACAAATAGCATGACTGTACAGTGTAATGTTTAGGTTATATAGCAGGGGTAGGCAACCTATGGCACGTGTGCCAAAGGCCGCACACGAGCTGATTTCCAGTGGCACTCGCGCTGCCCAGGTCCTGGCCACCAGCCTGGGGAGCTCTGCATTTTAATTTAATTTTAAATGAAGCTTCTTAAACATTTTAAAAACCTTATTTTCTTTACATACAACAATAGTTTAGTTATATATTATAGACTTATAGAAAGAGACTTTCTAAAAACATTAATGTATGACTGGCAAGCGAAATCTTAAATTAGAATGACTTAATGAAGACTTGGCACACCACTTCTGAAAGGTTGCCAATCCCTGTTATATAGATTGTAGTTACTTGCTTGGTCAGTTGTTTTGCTGTCCTGCTGTAAATGGACTTTAGAAAGTCTTGCCCCCACCCCTTTTCTTTCAAAGATGTTTCCTCTGGAGGACAACCATTATGTTTTAGGACTCCCAAGGAGAAACCACTGAGGATTGCTCCCAGTGCTGGTTCCTTAGTATAGATGCTCTCTCCATCTTCTGATCAGCTCCACAAATGAGGACGTCCATCAGCATCTCCATATTAAATGAAAAGAGCAGATCTCTTAAATAGAGAAAAGATGGCTTGCAGTGGAGGAAATCAATGACTGATAACTATACAGCTAAAATTAGCAGAGTGCTTCTGGTCAGGTGGTAGTTGACTTCACTGGTGGTGTCTTCGCTATTCCTTCTGCAGAAAGATTCTTTCCCTGTTGCATTATGGGGTATTTCAGTTAAACCATTTAAACTTATTATGGCATAAGGTCCTCCGTCCAGCCACATTGGTTCACATTTCAGGTGGTATTCATCTTGGGTTTGATTGTTTATATATAAACATACATAAAACTTGCATCAATTTCTCAAATGTATACTTCAAAGTGAGTGTCCTTTTAGCTTATAACTCCCTCCTGCAACTCATGCATATCCATTTCCCAGTTTCTTCATCCAAATTTCATCTTAAAATACACACTTTTTCCCCCCCAATGGACGCTATCCAAATATATCTACATTGAGAAGATGGTAGTCCAGACACAGGCCAAAGGACGTTTGCCCTGCAGTATCCCCTTCTGGCCAAGTGTGGGTCTGCTGAGACCTGCCTCATTTTCCCCCTCACTCAGACTCCCTTAAAATGTACACAGTCCAGATATTCAAAACATTCCTTTTTCTGAATGTATTAAGTCCTTTGCAAAGTCTTTTAAAATAGAAAAATCTTCATCCCAGGTTCATCTGGGCCCAGTTTTTCCTCCCTGAAGGCCCATCATCTTCTCAGCACCTCTTTTGGAGTTTGGCCTTCTCCACAGGCATGCCACACTGCTGACACCACTTGAATCTGCCACCTCCTTTGCAAGGCCCAGATGACTTCCCTTAAGACCAACTGAGTAGCAGAACTCAGTCCAGGTACATTAGAGCCCACTGCCTCTTAAAAAGGCGAGTCACCTTGTGACACATCTGTCAGTGTGTTTTAGAATGTAAGCCTATAGAGGAAAGGACTTTCTTCTTCTATATTTGTACAGCTCCAAGCATGTTGTTGTTGAGTTATTGACAAAGGGATTTATTTTAGGGCCCATTCCCTGTATATTTAGAAATCTTGACCACTAGCTATGAAAATTCATATTATCTCATTTAAAAGTGTTTATCACCCAAAAAGAGGTAAAATAGATGCATTATTAACAGGGGCCAGTAAGTATTTTACTCGCAGTGATATGTCTAGTAGATTTGAAACCTTTAAATCAGTCTTCTGGCCTCATGCAGAAGAGTTATTAGGAAGCGACTAATCCGTTAATCTCATTTCCTTTTATTTTGTAAACACTGACCTGAAGGCCAGGCACGGCCCCCAGAAGCATTTTAATTTGTGTAATTTTGGAAATGCTATTGATTAACAGGGATGACATATATGCCTGGCATTTGCTTCACTGTGCAATGTGAGCTACAATGTGAGCGTATTCCTTTGGGAATAGGAAAATATAAAATTACTACCTATCACCTGCAAACTTTGAAGCTATCTTGCAGCATAGTGGCTTTCATCTCAAACTGGTCAGAAAACAATTTCCCTGCTGAGGCAATTTCCAACATTTTGAAATTTTGTTTTCATTCTGAATCAGAATGAATAGTCAAAATTTTGAAATTTCTTGTGGAACACTGATTTGGAAATATTGAGTCTTTTTTTATAATACAAATATTTTAAAATCCTTGTTTAACTCTTCTGCCAGGTGGAGCCAGCAGCAGCCAGGGCCAGGTTCAATATCTAGGGGTTACTTTTCATTGATACAACACAAAACCAGCTCGAGCCCTCACCCAGTAACCTGGGAAAATGACACACCATCCCTGGGCACCTCTGAGTTACTTCCTCACTCGCAAGAACAGAGTCTGAGTGTAGAAAAGAAACTTTTAATAAAAGGAGGGAAGTAACTTGGCAATAATTTGGGAAAACACCACAAACAGGTTTTGGAAACATAAACCTAATGTAGGTTGGGTGCTGTCCTTTTTCCCCTCTGGTTCTCAAGTTCAGCAACCCAAAAGTCCCCTTCACATGCCCAACCCTTCTCTGCACCCTACTCGCAGTTGCTGCCCTTTGTCAGTGCAGACCCAGAGTTCAGAGGTACATCTGCAGAGTTCACCTCCCATCCTGGGTCGAGCAGAAAAGCAGGGCGTAAGAGGCATCTTACTAGCTCATCATGCCTTTCTGCTGCTGCCCTGCTGGCTGCTCGTCATCCGCTGCTTCTGCTTGCTCATTGCTTACGCTGGCCACTTGCTCACTGCTTCTGCCAGCCGCTCTGGCCACCTGCTCACTGCTCCTGCAGGGCAGTCTCTCAGTGATTTTAGCTCTGTGCAGGCTGGGCATAAACACAGTCCTGCCACAAGTGATTTCAGCTTTCAGTGATTTCAGCTCTGGGCAGAAACACAGTCTGACCACAACTGGTTTCAGATCTCAGTGAGCCATTTAACATAAGAAAAGCAGCTCCTGATGAAGCCTATTTAGCTCTATTCTTTGAACAATGGAGAAGAACAGATTGAACAAGTCTTACAGAGGACCCTGGTTGAGGGTGTGAAGCTTCCTGACTGGGAAGATCTGTTCCCGCCCCCCCTTATTTTCATAGGGCTCGGACATTCTCGGAGACACCAGATGGGACTATTAAAGTGAGTGTTACAAAATTGGTTAAATATACAGGCAGGTATAGCTTGATAAATGCTGTTTGTTGTGTTGCCATTTTTAGAGGCTGTTGCATATCATCACAAGTAAAACTTTTTCCTATCTGCATCTCACCAGAATTATTTCTTAGGTGTGAAACTACTCCCTACAGAATATACCCATGCAAGCAAATAAAAACATTAGATGCTGTTTAAAAACATTGTTCAAGAGCCTGAGGGAAAACTGAAGCAGAGCACCTGTGGTGTTTAGATGTGCTTGTAATTATTAGAACTGGAAGCACTGGCTATTGGGAGTCTGAAAGGATAGGAAACAGGAAGGAGGGGGGAGGAGTTGAGAAGGCAGAGTGAAAGTTACAGAGTGTGCAGAAGCAGCTTGATAAAAGGGTTTCCACTGTAAAAATAAAGTCCTGTTGAAGCTTGTTAATACCTTGCCTGCTTTATACAATAGCACCATAACACCAAGTCTTGCTGGCAGAGGGCAAAAAAGGAGTCAAAATATTGTTTTTCAGCCACAGAGAATTGTGAGATTTGGGTCAGGTCAATGAACTGTGTATGGCGGAGGAGCTGGTGGCTTTTTTCCTGAGAAGTGGTGTAGGGGAGATGGTGGTTCCTGTGGGGACAGGATGATGGATGTTTGCTAGATAGGAGTGGGCACTAACATGGAGTAAAGGGCTGAAAAGGGTTGGGGAGTCACCTATAGGGGTGCTGGTACTGCACATGTTTTTCCGTTCTCCTATATCTCATCTACGTAGTGCTCATTTCTAGGGCAAAACCATTTCAAGAAACTCTAGAACTGCCTCCAGAGCCCCTTAAAATGTTGCATTCTTTGCCATGATGCTGAGTGTTATGTAGATGGGGAGCAGGTGAAAGGGGGGGAATATGAGTTGTGCTTTGATTGGGTGAAGATGCAGCACTATGCACGTGTGTAAGAGAGTGAAAGTCCTTCCTTAGTCCTAGTGACTAAGGCTATGTCTACCCTAGACTACACTAGCATTTACTGCAGTATAATTTATGTCGCTCAGGTGAAAAAGGCACCCCTCTGAGTGCTAGTGTAAATGGTGCTATGTAGGTGGGACAGCTGCTGCCGCCACTTGTGGGGCTTGAGTACTCAAGCTATGAGAGAGCTCTCTCTTATCTGCTTCGAGTGGTTACACTAGAGAGTTTACAGCAGTGCAGCTCCATAGGTGCAGTTCTGCTGCTAAACTCTCTAGTGTAGCTGTAGCCTAGGATTTTCCGCAGCTTTATTCTTCAGCCATTGGGCAGTGACGCAGTGGGGCCCTCTGTAGAACTGATAAATGAAATTGTTTTTAATTTATTAATGTAACTTCTGTTCACCATCCACACTACACTTGCCTATACTGTAACTTCTGTTCCATATTGTAATTCAAACCCCATTTTAAAACACTCACTCCATTTTGCAAAAGCTTCCTCCAACCTTCATTTTTGCAAACCCTGCTGTAATCTTATTAGTTTAGTTTAGATGTGTGAATGAGGTATGTGTGGATGACCGAATCAACCTCCAGCCCCAGCCTGTCCTGATGAGATGAAGTTCAAATACCAACAGCTGAAGACCTAGACAACAGCCCTAAACAAAGTAAGAAGCATCCACCCTAAAAAGAAAAGGACAACAGAACAACAGAAGGAAGATCAAAGCCAGGTTCAAGGCTGAAAGTCACGCCTGCAATTGATGGGTGATCAATCTAAACCCAGAGGCAGCGTGACACAGCAAGACCTATAGACTTTGAATCCAGACTAAAAGCCTATAAAAAAGAAGGGTGAGATGAGAGACTCTGGGTAACATTCTGCTGCCAACATGGAAGGACATCAGTGCCTGCCCAACAGAGATCCAGCTTGTCCTTGTGCCCGGCTTTCCTGGCCAGATAGTCACCACAAGCTACGAACCCAAGCTACAAAATCAAGCTATGAACTCAAGCTATCTTCAGGACTGGTAACTATGCAGCAGCTGCAGAACAGCTGATGGGTGTGTGTGTGTGTTAATGTGTGTGTGTGTATAAGTATTAGGTATAATGTGTATGTATAAGAATTAAGATATTAGTTATTAGTCATAAATCAAATTGTTATCATAATAAATGTGGTGTCTTTGTCTTGCCCCCTGAAAAGATCCTGTGTAGTTTTGTCTGTACAACACCTCTTCATGACTTACTTCTTGGTTGAATCCCATTGCTTCAGAAATCCTACTGTGAAATATTTGCTGTGTCCTTAAAAGCACATCCTGCTGGATCCACCTTTTCAATGACCGGGCATATTAAGTAGGCAATCCCATTTCAGTTGCCTTCTGGTTATTACCTGAAACTCAGGGAAGTGAACACAATGGAACTAAAAGGAACAAACCATCCTATCAGACTCTTACAAAATGGAATTTCAGGGTGTTGCATGCACAACACAGGAGAGAGGAGCTGTTTTAGGAATTAGATATCAGCAGCTCCTCCCTCACTTGATTGAAGTCTATGGTGCTGCACTGAAGGAGTTAGACACTCCCACTGTTGGCCCTTGTACTCTCAGTAGTACTGCTAGAGACAAGAAGAAAAAAAAGGTATCTGTCACAAAGATTTTTCTTGTTTTAAAGGAAATGGTGGACTTTTCTTCCTCTGTGCCAGCTATCACTGGAGTCCTCTGATCCATGTGGAGCCTGAGCATCTATAGGTGACTTATACAGATCCCCAGGGCTTCTATCTGTAAAGCCAATACAGACAGAGTTGTTGCATGTATTATTTTGCATGTCTTCATTCAAAGCCATGATCCCATTTGCTCCTCTGTCTGGATCTACACAGGGTCCTCCAGTTAGGAAGTAGCCATTCAACAGAAAAGAATAATGCTCTGAGGAGGATTACTTCCATATGGATATTCAATGAGAAATCTTTGATATATTGATGGGAACATGTTGTGAAGAACAGAAGTTGCCTGGATGTGCTCCTTCTCTCCCCTCTCTCTCTGTAAAAGCATGGCACTCTGAGAGGTTACCACAGTCTTTGTTGCATTGAGGGAGCAAGATTTAGGCCTGACTTTCCTCCTCCTGCATCTTGTGGGGCATTTCTTCTCCATATTACTCTGCTTTACTACCCTCTTCTCCCCCTTGCCCTACCTCTCCCCCCTCTCCCACAGCTGAGGGGGACAGCTGAGTCCATGGGAGCTAGTATAGCAAGGATAAACTGCCTATTGTAAAATGAATATTGAGGGCTTTTGCTGTCCTACAATAATTGAAAGGTCTCCAAAAGACCCATTAAGGCAGGTAACATCATGTTCAGAGGACTCTAAACCAGTTCATGCAATCTCTAATTACTTGTTAACATAAGGCATTTACAAAGGGCCAACTGATTTCCATATAAATTAATGCAAAATGTACTACTTCTGAAGAGAGAGACTGTTGTAAAGTAATTTTAAAATTCAGAGGAAATAAAGGTCGGTGGTATGAAATCTGTAGCCTCAGGCTGGCAAACATATTTTGCATTTTAAGTGAGTATTGATTTGCCTCAGTCATCATTGGCACAGAAACAGTAGACAAAAGAAGCTTTGATTCAGTTGTGATCTCTGGCATTGATAAGAGTCTAACCAAGTTCTTGCCACTTTTATGTAGTGTTTCTGTTAAGCTCTGGTTGAAATATCTTCATTTTGAAGATGCGGTGTGTGTCTATTTATATATCTGAGAGTGGGAGGAAATCAACCCACAGGTTCTGTTGCAGAATAAAGCATAATGAAATTTGTGATTGAATTGTGTGTGGGATTTTCTTTGCAATTGAAGAAGCTTCCAAATATACATTTTGTTGGGTTATCACATGGTAACCAAACAAAAAGTTAGTTAATGACAGCAGTTTCCTTGTCTAAGGATGTCTTCATCTGATTGTGTAAGGTCAGTCATCATGAGATGTGCTTTGCCACAAGTAAACATTTTGCATCACCCTATCCAAAAAGGGAAGGTTTGTGGCAGAATGGTAATTGGCGATAAATGATTCCCTAAGAAAGGACCTTAGAATTGTTCCTTTCAGGGTTGCTGGAGCCTCACTCTCCTGCAGAGAGACTGACAATTTCTATTAACATTTCTTCTCTTCTCTCTACCCTCATTCCCTAGGCTGTTTTTCACCACAAGAAACTGCCCCCCCCCCCCACCCCACCAACAAAACAAAACGAAAAAAGAAGCATTCATTTCACAGGTTAAAGTCCACAAATCTGGTCATCAGTGTGACACTTTCTAGGAGTGCCTAGGACTGTGAGTCATTGTTATTCCCCACCTCAGTGAGAGAGAGACTTGCTAACCTGGGTGTCGGCTCTTTGACCTCTCTGGTCTGTTAGCTACCCAAACAATCTCCTCGGGGCTCCGCCAGCCTTTTGTTAACCTGCAAGGAAAAGACTTGGTGTGCCACAGTCCCCAAGCTCCTCTGAAACATCCACCTGTCACTAGATGCTAACAGTAACTTGCAGGTTCACTATTCCAAAGTGCATAGCACACGCACAGCTTGATTGGTACAACTGAGGATCAGGTCCTTTATAACACCACAGCAATGAAACATATTTACAGTGAAACAATCATATGTTTGTTATCAAAGATAAAGATTTAAGAGAAACTGTGAAAGGGTAATGGAAACAGAAATGGCTATATATAAAACAAAAGTATAACATGCTTCTTGGAAAAGCAGCAAAGAATCCTGTGGCACCTTATAGACTAACAGAGGTTTTGGAGCATGAGCTTTCGTGGGTGAATACCCACTTCCTCAGATGCATGTAATGGAAATATCCAGGGGCAGGTATATATATGTGTGCTAGCAAGCAAGCTAGAGATAACGAGGTCAGTTCAATCAGGGAGGATGAGGCCCTGTTCTAGCAGTTGAGGTGTGAAAACCAAGAGAGGAGAAACTGGTTCTGTAATTGGCAAGCCATTCACAGTCTTTGTTCAATCCTGAGCTGATGGTGTCAAATTTGCAGATGAACTGAAGCTCAGCAGTTTCTCTTTGAAGTCTGGTCCTGAAGTTTTTTTGCTGCAGGATGGCCACCTTAAGGTCTGCTATAGTGTGGCCATCCTGCAGCAAAAAAACTTCAGGACCAGACTTCAAAGAGAAACTGCTGAGCTTCAGTTCATCTGCAAATTTGACACCATCAGCTCAGGATTGAACAAAGACTGTGAATGGCTTGCCAATTACAGAACCAGTTTCTCCTCTCTTGGTTTTCACACCTCAACTGCTAGAACAGGGCCTCATCCTCCCTGATTGAACTGACCTCGTTATCTCTAGCTTGCTTGCTAGCACACATATATATACCTGCCCCTGGATATTTCCATTACATGCATCTGAGGAAGTGGGTATTCACCCACGAAAGCTCATGCTCCAAAACCTCTGTTAGTCTATAAGGTGCCACAGGATTCTTTGCTGCTTTTACAGATCCAGACTAACACGGCTACCCTCTGATACATGCTTCTTGGAGTCTGCTCTTAACTGGAACAAGCTAAAATCATTGTCTAAAGCAGTTTCTCACCTAAAACTTTCCTGCAGCATTTCCAAGCAGGACAGGTTAGGATCCTGTTTGCAAGACTACAATCGCACTGCCTGATTACTTCCTCAAGTGCAGGATGACCTTGTCTCTAGTGATAGTCCAAATAAATCTTGGATTTGCATACCCAAACAAAGCTCTTCCCACTGCTGTTCCTCTTCTTTTTAGATCAGCCTTTAACGCAGACTGGTGATTGTGAATGAGATAATAATTAATTCACCCTTCAACAGGTAAATGGATGAACATGTCTGGTCTAACACTAGTTTCTCACATCTGCTCACCTTGACACAAACTAAAAGGACATATTTTCAGTATATAGACATACCTTTTCAATTATCATTAGATAAGTTTCATGACAACATTGATAACCAGCATGATCCTGGCTTTTAGTTAAGATCTTACATGATGCTCTTTATGGATAGATATTAGGAGAGCAATGTATTAGAAGTAGTGAGTTCGTCTGACCTGATTTGGTTGCTGACAGAGTAGTTAACCCTTTGCCAGCTGGCGCACATGGGACTCTGACACTCGTCTGTTGTTAATTGTCATAGGTTTAACTTTAATCGAGTTATGCTGACTTACACCAGCTCCTTCCAACATCTCCAGTATCTTGCTGAGTGAAACTTTCAGAGAAGACTAGACAATATGATCCAAATAAAATCAATATTATCCATAAACAATGTGGAATTTTCATAGCAAGAAATGGCCAAATCTCTTCCTGAACAAAGGCATCCAGTCCCTCTGATCCAGATTTCAGATATGATGGTGAAAGAAAATGTTTTGTTAGCATTCACTACAGTTGTGGTACAGAACTGCAAGAACTCTGTCATGGCTGGTCAGGCACTGAGCATATGTCAACCTCTAATATTTACCTCTTCCTTAACTACTTCATCTCCTGCAACTTCCAAGACATTTGTGTACCAAAGTGTCCTGTTAAGATGGCGCAAAGGGAAGGGTTGTCTGGGAGCAATTATAAAAAAAAAAAAAAAGTTGATAAAGATGACCACCAGAACAGGGTGATCTTGTAAAATATCTTCTTCCAGGGAATTTGGGAATGCAACGAGGCCCTTCAGTTTTTGGAGATGGACCAATGAAACTGGACTTTTGCCCCAGTAGAAGCAAGGATGACCCTTGTTATAATGAAATAGGTACTGATCTGAGGAATGTTCTCTGTGCTCCATGTATCCAGTTCCAGCTTGAAAATAAATTTCCCAGCACAAAAATATCGATCCCTGTCTTGCTCTCTGTTATGCTCGAGTCTTTCCCTTCATCTGGCTTTCTATTTGTGCTTGTTTTCAGCCTCTGGTTTCTCCTATAATAACTAGATGTCTTTTGCAGCTGGTGATAACTTATAGAGTTTTAGTTTTTTACCGGTTTGGCTGTGTTTTTATTTACAAATCATTTACTTTATAGATATGTTTACATCACTTTTAGGAGATTTCTATTTTACTTACTACTCATAAAAATATCAATGACAGTTCTGGTTTGTAGTTAGAATTATAATAAATATTGATTTTGAGTATAATTTTACACCACCATTCTTGAGCACTTTTTGCTGGGGGAAAATATGCTATAGACGCTTTGTTCACCATTAATCAGCTTTACACAAGAAGACTGTGACCATTCATAAATTTTGCTGTCTGTATGGAAAATAAGGATAATAGATAAATAACAAACATTTGTATGCCATCAAGAAGATCTCTAAAGCCTGACATCTTGGTTGGCCTTTTGCCGGCTGAGAGACTCATAGGCTATCCTGTTTACTTAACAAAAGGGAAAATAGAACAAAGAGTTAGTTAATAATCAATCCAATAAGTATGCTTTGGCACTGGAGAGACTGATCTTTACTTATGCTTAAAGAATAGACTGCTACTCATTGGACACAGCTGTATACTATTTTTAGAATCCTAGTAGTTTCATATAATGTGGAATCCTTTTCTGAATTACATGAACTCATCAAATTCATCTTGAAAATTGTGAATTTACATTGAATTACAAATTATCTCCATTATTCATCCCTGGTGTAATACCACAGAAGTCTGTGGAATTATGTTCCTTGCCATTTACAAACAGATACCTCACCATGAACCCCTCTCTCTCTTTTTTTTTAATTATGACCCTTAAACTCTATAGCTAAATTTGACCCTAAAACTCTGATCTTTTGTACAGGGACCAAAGATGGCTTTAAAGTACCTTTGCAATCCACTTATCCTGGGTTTGGTTTTAATTATTTTAAAGAATTCTAAGGGCTGCTCTAAATTGTGCTTGGTTGCAATAACCCCCAAACAGCTATTCTTGCAGCAAGGAATGATCAAATTGCAGCATTAGTCTTATCTCCACCTCCAGCCATGGCCCAACATATGTCCTCTTTCATACATTCTGCCCCCCTGCCAACCCCACAGTGATTATCTCATGCTGGAGGGGAAACCTCAGCTGGCTGAGCATAACATTACAACTCTTCTGCACCATCAGAACAGTGAAAAACAGCTGAAGTTAGGTCAATCTGGTTTTTACTATGTGTTTTCTATGTCCTATGTAAAATGTTGAGAAAATACACTATGCATAGTGGTAGCTATAACATTTCCCTACAGATAAGAGGCTGGACCACATACAACATGATGTGTCCATCACTCTTTCAGTATAATCTTTCCTTTAAAAAAAAATTAATGTGGCAAGCTGTCCCAGTAGCTTCATTTAAATTGTAGTGCCAGCTGTCTCCTTGGTAGAGTCATAATGGAGGTTGGGTAAAACCTCGTTGAAATGTGTGGGCATGACATCTGCCCTTTATTCAGGATAAATGTAAAAAGCAGTTAAGCTCATTTATGGAATAGACAGCTGGAACCATAGAAGCCTCTGCCCAAATCACCAGTCATGAGTGCCAGGTCAGTCAGGAATCTGAGGGGAAGGCTTTCACTGGGAATTTAATGCAAATGCAGGGGGCTGGGTGTTGTTGGAGGGAACTGTGTGTGTATATATGAGTGTGATATATGCAATGTTGTAACCATGTTGGTCCCAGGGTACTAGATAGACAAGGTGGGTAAGGCAATATCGAGCTACAGAGAGCTCTTCCTCAAGTCTGGGAAAGGTCAAACAGAAAGTTTAATATAAGTAGTTAGCACATATTCTAAGGCAGTGTTTCTCAACTTTTTTGGTACCAAGGACTGGCTTGCTGCTTCCTAAACTGCATCAGGGAGATCTTGGGGACTGGTGCTGGTTCACCGACTGGTCATTGAGAAATACTGTTCTAAGGGACCATTCAAGTTGAAGTAGCCCGCTACAACTCATATAGCTATAAGGTGGGATGAAACAGTCACAAAAGCAGCAGAAACATGACAGAGAAACACATGGATGAGGCAGGAAGCTAGCCCAAGAGATAGCCAGCAAAGCATCAATGTGACTTGATCTGGGGCTGTCAGGGTTTCCAGGTTCCTGGCTTTCGAACCAGGAGACAAAATTTTGGGACATGGTTTGGGGAATGCTATGCCATGTGGACTGCCCTGGGAGTCCCAGGTCTGCTTCAAGGAATGGCTGGTTTGCTGGACATTTTGAAAATGTTCTGGAGTAAAATCAAATTTTGAAATTTCCCACAAACTGGAAATTTCAAGTTTGAGTCAGCTCTAGGTAAGAGCCACATTATAACCTAACATGAGGTTTCTCCATGATCTATTAGTTTTTGTTGTTGGAGCCTCCATCAAGGAATTTAAAGTACTATAAAATGCTATTTAGGACTCAGGGTACAGTGGGTAGGAGAGACCCTCTTTCAGTGGTTATTGTTGTTTTACTATGCAACATGAGTTTATGAGACTCACTGACCCTGGTGAGGAAAGTATTTTTGTCAAGAAAAATAATTATGCCCGTGATATTCATATTACTATTTCTATAAAATTGATGGTCCACTGAAATGTAAAATGGACAGATACCTGCATCCTTCCAATGCTCTACTGGAATACATGAAAGCTCAATCTCTGTTATGACATTTACCTAGGCTGGAGAGGAACAGAGAAATAGCTGTCTCTCGTGTCAACATTACTCGTGAGTTATTCTCTCACTCTGCAAGAGGGAAGACAAATGTCATCACAGAGATCACGAATGTATGAAGGAGATCAAATGGGCTGAATGTGGATATACATTTGTAAGTAGGGTCTAAATTGGCTCTCCCTTGATGTCTAGTGATGAACTGGAGAAGGAAGAGGGTAGAGGAGCAGACACAGCCTGCTTAGACACACCCACTTCGCCTAGCTGCTCGGTAGATGGAGTTGCTTTGCCAAGTGTTCGGTTTGAGTTGGTTTAGGGTTGCAATTCACTTTAATATTGAGTGCAGGGGTAATGAAACCTTATCTTTATTGGATGAGGAAAGGGCAGCAGAACTGTGCTTAGCATGCCCTGACTGAGGGGTAACCCTAAACTGAACCTTACTTGGTAAGTATGGATAAGGATGTCAAATCTCAGTCAAGGAGGCTGTGTGTGTGTGAGCTCTTCTTAAAGGGTCCTAGACTTCATTTGATCTTCCCCTTACCAGTGTTTAAAGATGAAGCTGATTAGACTCAATTGAGTTTAGACCAGAGGTGGGCAAACTATGGCTTGCGGGTCACTTATGGCCTGTGGGACTTTCCTGCCCGGCCCCTGAGCTCCTGCCCTGAGAAGGTCTCCCCTAGCCCATTCCCTGCTCTTCCCTGTCCCCCGCAGCCTCATCTCACTTGCTGCTGGTACAACGCTCCAGATAGCAGGGCTGTGAGTTCCTGGGGCAGCGCAGCTGCAGAGCCCAGCCTGACCCAATGCTCTGTGCTTTGCAGTGACATGGATGGCTCCAGCCGGGAGCCTGACTTGGCGCTCTGGGCAGCGCAGCACTAGTGCTGCCAGCCACCGGTGCTTCAGGAAGTGTGGTAAGGGGACGGGGAGCAGGGTGTGTGTGGATAGAGGGCAGGGGAGTTTTGGGGGGTGGAGGTGTGGATAGGGTCGAGGTGGTCAGAGGGCAGGGCAGGGGTCCTGGAGGGGCAGTCAGGAATGAGAGGACGGGTTGGAAGGGGTGATGGGGGGGCAGTCAGGGGAGGGGCTTCCAGGGGTGGTCAGGGGACAGGGAGAAGGGGAGATGGATGGAGCAGGGGTCCCAGGTGGGGGCTGTCAGGGAACGGGGGTGTTGGATGGGGCAGGAGTCCCTGGGCAGGCAACAGGGGGTGAAAAGAGGAGGGGATAGAGGGTGGGGGCCGGGCCAGGCCTGGCTGTTTGGAGAGGCACAGCCTTCCCTAACCGGCCATCCATCCAATTTCTGAAACCCAATGAGGCCTTCAGGCCAAAAAGTTTGCCTACCCCGGTTTAGATTCATTGTTTGTTTACAATCTGTTTGTTGTGATTGCTTGAGTTGAATCACTGATAAACCTTAGAACTGGGGTGGGGACAGTGTTGCAGTGAAAGACAATGCAGAGGCAGTGCTGGCAGTGAGGTTTCTGCTACCCATTGAAATCACCCAGAACTAAAATCACTAAGAGTTGGGCTAAGCAGTGCAAATCTCAGTACACAGCATCACTGAAGTGGTGGTGAGTGGCAAGCAGTAACAATAGCATCAGCATGAAAGCTAGCGGAGGCAGAGGAAGCTGCGGCAGAAATGGCAGCCACAGGAGCAGCAATAAGCCAGTTGCGGAAATGTCAGGGATGTTGCTTGATGGCCTCCCCCCACACACTTTTAGGGGTGGGAGGTGAATCCATATGAATCCACCTGTTAACTCTGGGTTGGTGCTGGCCAAGGACAACCAGCTTGGACTGGGGTGCACTCGAGGGAAAAGGAGTGGCATGATAAAGGACTTTCACACTGCAAAGTGGGAAACTGAGGCAGAGGGCATTGGCTAACATACTGTGGGGTGGGTGTTTGCTTATAATGACATGCTTTTTGACTCATCATTGTGGTGTTTTCACAAATTAATGCTGGGCTCCCTTTTCTTTTTAGTAAAAGTTTTTTGATATACACAGACTGAGGGCTTGGCTACACTTGAAACTCCAAAGCGCTGCCACGGGAGCGCTCCCAGGGCAGCGCTTTGAAGTGCGAGTGTGGTCACGGCGCCAGCTCTGAGAGAGAGCTCTGCCAGCGCTGCACCTACTCTACCTCCCCATGGGGATTAGCTTGCAGCGCTGGGAGCCGCACTCCCAGCTCTGGGGCTCTGTTTACACTGGCTCTTTGCAGCGCTGTAACTTGCTGCACTCAGGGGTGTGTTTTTTCACACTCCTAAGTGAGAAAGTTGTGGCGCTGTAAAGCACCAGTGTAGCCAAGGCCTCAGTGCTTGTGGGTGGGGAAGTATTGTCTGCTAGAGGTATCCAGCGGTGGTGGTTAGTTTTCCCAGATTTCTGCATGGAAGCTTCAGCCAATTCTATTTTGTGTTGTTAAGAGGAACACCTAGATATCAAACCCAGCCCTTGTTGCTGCCGACACCACCTTGCAGAAGGGTTGCACATTTATTTCTTGGGTTATTGATGATCTTTAAAGAAGGACATTAAGAACCAAGTGACTGTGGGAACTTTACGCATGGTTCGATTTACCTTTCTTGCATTTTGAAGTATTTTCTTTGGCACTTCTGCTAATTATCACTTATTTTTCTTTATTTTTTTCTAATTTATACTGAAAATGCAGTGACTGAGCTTAATAATTTGCCCAATTGCCTTAGATGCCACAAATACTGATGGAATGGAATGCAGTTATTCCTGATGGCTACAATTCACGAACACATCCCTATTTAAGAAAGCATTTAAGCACTACTGTTGACTTCCATTAGCAAGCACTGGGAATTATAATGAATGGAGATATTCACCTATGACAAAACAGGTGTGTTTAAGTCTAATCACTATTTAACAGTAATTTTGTGACCATAGTTGCACTGTGATCAATGGGAATTCATTTCCCAAAGAAGTCAGTGGGATTTGAGGGTTCTCACTACCCTTGCAGCTCGTGGCACCTTCTGTGCAGTATTTATATAATAACTAAGAAAATGTTGCTGTCCCTTGGTATTATGCAGCAAATGACAGAAAACCATGTTTTTCCCAAAAGATTTCCCAAGAAAGGGCCCCTAAATGGTGTGTGACACATCAGTCGAGCTTTTGGGGTTCTCTGTCTGCTCATTCCTAAATTATTTGCAGAAATTTTTCAAATTCTTACTCCAAAACCCACTGAAGTTTAGCTACTTTTAAATGGCTTCAGTCTAAGTTGTTTTTTGCCTGGTTAGAGATATAAAATGGATCTGAATGAGGACCCTTTTCCCCTAACGTCTTATATCTCTCATAGCTATTTGTACAGCAAAGCATTTCAGAATGAGGAAAATTTAACAACAACTGCAGTACTATGAATTAAATTTATGAAAATACATTTTATGGTGGCAGCATGACAAAAATAGGAAGAGTGCTTTGCAATATACTATATACTACCGGACAAAATGCAATAGCATTTAAAGAGCTCATCATATGATTGTTGGAGGCACTGCGGTAATAGAAAGTGAGCTTATTTTTAAAGTGTGTGATGTGAATTGTGTGAGTTTAAACACTTTCAGACAAGGTTATTGAAGAGGTAAGATTGAGATTTCTTCCTTGCTTTGTTTACAGGTGTGAAAAAGGTTTATACTAGTGTAAACCTGTTGCACATAATTTCAGAGCAGATACCAGCCTAGTTTATCTGAAAGCATAGCAGACAAAGCAGAACATCAGCAGCCTGTGGTAATTCTTTTGGGAGGTGAAAGAGAGGGGAGAATTGAAGGAACATAATTCTCAACAAACATTCACAAGCTGTGGGTGCCAAGCTTTTTTGTTATAGATGATCTAACTCAATACCAGATTAAAAAAAACAACAAATAAAAAATATACATTCCATGATGTTTCCTTTTTGGAATCAGAGGATCAGGGAGAGGAACTGGAAGAATCAGATTTGCAAAACTTTGCTTAAGTCTCCAGCATTTTTTGATCTTTTGTAACAGGTACCCCTTTAATAAAACTTGATTTCAGATTCTGGTAAATGAATATGAAAGTCAGTGAGAACAGAGATCGCTAGGGCCAAAGCCTGTTGAAATTGGCTTCAAGGAGCTTTGAATCAAGACCTAGGACTTCACATGCACAAGAAATGCAGGATCTGTTCTGGAATGGTAATTAAGTGTAACCTTTCTGCCCCTCTGAGTTGGCAGCAACAAGGGCCGGATTCAGTATCCAGGGGTTCCGTTTCAATAACCCAATGCCAAACCAGCTCGAGCCCCCACCCAGTGACCTGGGAAAATCCTACACACACCCCTAGGTGCCTCAAAGAGGCAATGCTTCCCCTCTCGCAAGCACAGAGTCTTGGTGTAGCAGCAAAGGTTTAATACATGAGATAAACAACAAACACTAAATTGGGAAAAACACCTCAACTAGAGTTCATAGACCAAACCGTGAGCAAAGACCCATCCCAGGAAATTGGGCTGTGTCCTCTTTCCTGGGCTCTTGAGTCCAGCAACCCCCAAATCACCCACAGTCCCAAAAGTCCCACAATCCCAAAAGTCTCTGTCCTGGGTCAGTGCAGCCCCAAAGTTCGAGAGTCTATCTGCAGAGGTCTCCCCCGCAGCCTGGGTAGAAAGGGGCACCTTATGTGGTCCGGGGCCAACTGCCCTGCCTCTCCGTGGGTTCTGCTCCCACCTTCTCCATGAACTGCTCCGCTTTACCAGCCGCTCCACTCTGCTCCTCCAGCCGTCCTTACAAACTGCTTCGCTCCACCAGCTGCTCTGCTCCACCAGCTGTACTGTGGGCTGCTCCAGTTGTCCCTGTAAACTGCTCGGCTCTGCTCGCTCTGTGGGCCGCTCCACCCGTCTCACAGCTACTCCACTCTGCCAGCTGCTCTGCTCCACCAGCTGTCCCGTGATCCGCTCCAGCCATCCCCACAAACTGCTCCACTCCGCCAGTGGCTCTGTTCCACAGTATAGCTTTGGGCTCCCCACGAGTTAGCACAGTACTCAGTGCTCTCAGTTCAGTAATTTCAGCTCTTTAGTGATTTTCAGCTCTTAGTGATTCCAGCTCATAGTAGGGGAGCCCCAGTGCTAGTGCACCATTAGCCCAAAGTGAGTTCAGCTCAGTAACCTGTATCTAGATTCTTAAGGGAATAAAAAAAATCAACTCTGACATTCCACAGTGGAGAGAGGAGGGGGTGGAACTGGCGCTTCTGGCTCCACAAGGAGACTGCACAACCAGGCACAAATACCTGTCTCTCTCTCAATTCTCTGGGTTTTGGAACCCATGTCCCTTGTCTAGCAAGTACCACCCAACTGAGGGTGAGTCATTTGTCACCAAGCAGTCCCACAGCTCGGCAGTCTGGGATAGGGTAGGCGTGCCTATGCAAATACACTCTCTGAAATTCTTTCCACCAGATGTCAGTGTAGAGCTTATCCTGACACTGCTTACATCCTCCTCCCAGCCAAGAATTTGTCATCCTGACAAATCACATTCCCTACTATACCAACTTATTGGTCCCCTCCAAAAGGCATTAGATAGCCCACTTTAGCTTTCACAAACCTGTGTGCTAAATGTATAGGCTCCTCACTAATCACCCCAGGTGCATCGTAAGTTAACCGTTTCACTGGTCTTATTACCCTGTCTCGCCTATTGAGAATCTCTGTTGCTATGGTAGGGGGGACATCCTCTTGAGTGACGGATGGGGAAGTTTCCTGTGAGTTCCCCTCGGATAGTGGCATAGGCCCCTGCATTTCTAGTTCTAACAGTGGAGGGTCGCAGGTGCTCTGGACATCCTCCATCTGTATGTCACCGCTGTCCAATAGCCTGTGTAAGTCATTACACAGGGGTCCCACCAGTGGCTCAGGGATGCCAGGAATGGGCCTAAATACTTCTGCCATAGAGTTTAGGGCGGAAGAGGATGTGCTCTCTTCT
This sequence comes from Gopherus flavomarginatus, assembly GCF_025201925.1. NCBI lineage: Eukaryota > Metazoa > Chordata > Testudines > Testudinidae > Gopherus > Gopherus flavomarginatus. The sequence goes on along the minus strand of NC_066617.1, from coordinate 196,428,600 downwards.
GATTCAGCGGATCGAGACTGAAATCTTGTCTTCATCCCAGGATACACCATGGTTGTGTCTTCCTCCTCAGACTCACTCTCAGATGTGCTGAGTAGGGGTAGGTTAGCTGTAGGGAGCCGGCTGTCCACGTTGGAAGGCGGCTTTGGCACAGCACCTTCGTTCTGCCCAGTTGCCTGGTTGTGGCCAATCTCATAAGGGCTGCCTACCAATTCCCCCACAGGGAGCAAAAGGTTTCTGTGCACGGTCTTTGTCTGCCCTGTACCCTCTTCAGGTTTGATCTTATAAACCGGCAGGTCTCCTAGCTTTTTCATCACTAGGTAGGGTATTGCCTTCCACCTGTCAGCTATCTTGTGTTTGCCAGCAATACCCAAATTTCGCAGCAGGACTCTGTCCCCTGGCTGGAGCTCTTGCAGACGTACCCTAGCATCATATCAATGTTTGTTGCGGCCTGCATTCTTCTGAGCTGCCTATGTAGCTAAGTGATAAGCATCCCGCAGCTTTTCTCGTAGTCGGGATAGATATTGCTGGTGAGTTTCATAGCTATCTCCATCCTCGGATACACCAAAGCACAGGTCTATGGGTAATCTTGGTTCCCGCCCAAACATTAAGAGATATGGGCTGACTCCCGTAGCGTCGTTCTTTGTGGCGTTGTAGGCATGCACTAGAAATGCGACATGTTGGCTCCAGGTTGCCTTCTGCTCTGGCCGCAAAGTCCCTAACATATCTAACAGGGTTCGGTTGAACCTTTCTGGCTGAGGATCACCCTGTGGGTGATAAGGCGTTGTCCTTGACTTTTTAATTCCTGCTATCCTCAGCACCTCCTTCAGAAGGTGACTCTCAAAGTCTCGTCCCTGATCCGAGTGTATCCGGTCTGGGAATCCATAAACTGAGAAATATTTTTCCCACAGTACTTGAGCAACGGTAGTGGCCTTCTGATCACGTGTGGGGTATGCCTGCGCATATCGCGTATAATGGTCGGTCACTACTAGAATGTTCCCAATATTCCTCTTGTCTACTTCTAAGGACAAGAAATCAATGCAAACCAGCTCCAGAGGTTTGTTGCTGGTGATGTTCTTCAGATATGCGGCCCTTGTGGGAAGAGTTTTCCTTTGAACACATCGAGCGCAAGTGTCACATTTTCTGCGAACATCTTTGGCCATCCGAGGCCAATAGAACCTACTGCAGATAAGTTCCAGGGTCCTCTCCATCCCTAAATGTCCAAAGTCATCATGCAGGGCCCTCATGGCCAGGGCTCTGTACTCTTTTGGCAGCACTAGTTGATTCCGTTGCTTTTGTAGAGGGTCTGTGATCACGCGGTGTAGCACTCCCTGAATCAGTTTCAGTTTGGTCCATTCTCTTAATAGTAGTTTACCCTCTGGGGTAGGTGGGACAACCGCAGCTGGGCCTTGCCCCTCTCTTTTGGCAAGTAGTGTATCACGAATGTCAATATCTTGCAGCTGGGCTTCCTGCCAGTCAGCCGCATTGAGCATGGGCAAGGGAGATTGGTCCAAAGCAATATAGTTCACTGAAGCAGAAGGCACGCATTCAGGGGGCAGGCCCAAAGCTTCAGCAACACATCCATGAAGGCTCTCAGGGGCCTCCGGCTCTCGGCGACTCACACTGCAGATAGCTCTCACGCCATCCGTGGGTATCACAGCAACGTCAGGTGCCTGCGGACGTCTGGACAAGGCATCTGCATCTACATTGCTCCTCCCTGATCGCTATTGAATGCTGAACTCATAGCTAGCCAAGGCGGCCACCCATCTCTGGCCTGTAGCATCCAATTTAGCACTTGTTAACACATAGGTCAGTGGGTTGTTGTCTGTCCACAGCTGGAACTGAGCACCGTACAAGTAGTCTCGAAATTTCTCAGTGATGGCCCATTTCAAGGCCAAGAACTCCAGCTTGTGGATGGGGTAGCGAGTTTCACTGTCACACAGTCCTCGGCTGGCAAAGGCTACCGGTTTGCGTTTGCCTTCCACTTCCTGATACAGTACTGCTCCCAGACCCTCCAAACTGGCATCAGTATGCAGGATAAACGGTTTGCTTGGGTCAGCAAAGACTAGGATGGGAGCATGAGTTAGGCGAGTAATGATTTCCCGAAAAGCTCTCTCACATCTTTCATCCCACCGCGGCCCAAATGGTTTGAAGGGGCCATAGTGTCTCTGCAAAGGAGGCTTTGGAGGCCTCCGCTTATTCTGAGTCTTAGATTTGTTCTTGTTGGACTGGTATCCCCTGGTAAGATCATTCAGAGGTTTTACAATCGTAGCATAGTTCTTCACAAATCTGCGGTAGTAGCCACTAAATCCAAGTAACGTCTTGAGTTCTCTGTAGTTAATGGGACGTGGCCAGGTAGTGAGTGCTTCTATTTTATCGGGGTCAGTACTCACACCCTCTTGGGACACGATGTGACCTACATACTTCACTGAGGTTTGGCAGAACTGGCATTTATCAATTGAAAGCTTCAAACCGTATGCCTCCAACCTATCGAGCACTTTAAGAAATCTTTCTTCATGTTCCTCCAGGGTTCTTCCAAACACAATCAGGTCATCCAAGTAAACTAACACCTGCAGTAAATTCATGTCTCCCACGACTTTTTCCATAAGTCGTTGCAATGTGGCAGGGGCCCCAGAAATCCCTTGTGGCATGCGTTCGAACTGGTAGAACCCTAACGGGCAGATGAAGGCTGTCTTCTCCTTATCCTCTTCTCCCAGAGGGATCTGGTAGTATCCAACACAGAGAACCACTGACTACCCAGCAAACAGTCCAAGGCATCTTGTACTCGAGGCATGGTGTATTGATCAACTGTAGTGCACCTGTTTAGGGTGCGGTAGTCAATACACATCCGGATTTTTCCACTCTTCTTACGAACGACCACAATGGATGAGGCATAGGGGCTTCGTGACTCTGTGATGATACCATTCGCGATCAGCTCTTGAAGATGATGGCGCACGTCTTCCATCTCAGAGAGGGCAATCCTCCTAGACCTCTCCCTGAAGGGTCGGGGATTTTGTAGCCTGATATGGTGTTCCACTCTCTTTGCACATCCCACATCCCACTCATGTAGTGAGAACACCTTGGATCTCTCACAAAGCTTCTTCCTCAGGCGATCCTTCCACTCCTCAGACAGCAGTGAGTCCCCGAAGTCAAACTTCGCAGGATCTATCATTGGAACTTCAGCTTCACACTGGGGTCTCACAACGCTTTCAGGCTCAAAAATGTCTGCAATCTTCTGCCCTGGTTTTACAAACACATCACGGCGTGTTTCATTAGCAACCAGTATCGTCACCTCCTCCTGGGCTTCAGCAGGTAGGGTTATGGCTCCACTGAGAACCAGCACTCCTTCTGGGAGCCCTCCCTTGGTTGGCTGCTCTACCACAGCTAATGTTCCCTTACAGCCTTTTAGGCAGGTACTCCTGACAATCACCTCCTTTTCTGACATGGCAGGCACCACTAAAGGGACCGGGCCCACATACCTCAGTGCTCCTACTGGCAAATCAGGCATCACTTTTCTTGTGTCCTCAATTTTTCTGTAAGCCGCGGCACAGTGTGTGTGTATCACCAAGGTGTTCAGATATTGGTCTCCTGCTTGCTATCTGCAGTAATCGGCCAGTATCCTAAAGAGGCTGGAGTTGGTCCCTATTAGCACAGACACATCAGAGGCTCCTTTGGGGTCAGGGCATATTAAAGCAGCAGTGTCCACCTCCTGTCTTACCCCAGCAATCTCTTCTGGGAATTCCAGGTGTACTATGACATAGCCCTGATAAGGGTATTCATCCATGCTGAGGCCACATAGGCCAAGCCCTGTCAGGGGCCGTATAGGCAGATGCCCAAGCATCTGCTGGTAGAAAGACTGGAATATGATAGTCACCTGGGATCCAGTGTCAAGCACTGCTCTACATTCTGTCCCTTCAACCTTTACAGTGACCTCCGCTCGGGGTCCTATCAATCCTGGGGGGATTCGGGCCGCATGGTTCCTTCCAGGGGAGCCTCCGCATCCTGCAGGCCTAGGCGGCTCCCTTCCCAGGCCCTGGGGCCGTTTCCCGACTTTCCGCAGGTGGTCCTCAGCTTTTGATATACCAGCATGGGATTCTCTGCATTCTGACACCTTGCAGCAATGTGCCCACTCTGGCCACACCGGTAGCAGAAGAAGGATTGTCCTTTCCCTTGCTGTCGAGGGGGTGCAGATGTTCTAAACGTAGTCCTCTGCACCATGGTAGCAGAGGGTTCCTTGCACCTTGAAGTCTTTGCTGAATCGAGGGTACTCTCTAGTTCAGTCACTTTCTGTGTCAAGGCCTGCACTCGCTGAGTAAGTTCCTCTTGAGGATTCACCATTAGTGCCTTGGGTGTCTGTGTGGATGTTGTGCCAGTTGCTTGGTGTTGCTGCACCTCCCAAACTTCGCCAGCTGCCTGCCTCTCTTCTTCCTCTCTGACCTCTTTTATCAGGCGAGAGTAACTTGGTGGATTATCTTGCCGTTCCCTTAATCGAAGGTGGAGAAGGATTGGGTTCTGATATTGAATTCCTCTCACAATCTGAGCCAATCTAGTCTGGTCCATTTGCTCAACGGCTACTGCTCCCTTCATGATGGCTCTCTGTAATAATTTCTCCAATCTTTGGACATAGGCAGAAACCTTCTCTCCTTTTTGTTGCCTGGCATTGAGGAATTTGCAATAAACATCCTCTGAACCCTCAGTTCTCCCAAAGGCATGTTCCAGGGCCTCTAGGCAGTCTCTCACCTTGACCCCAGGGTTACCGAGCTTCAGGGTGCGAATCACATCTAGAGCTGGCCCCTTGAGACACTCTACTAGTCGCCTTCTCTTTTCAGCCTCAGGCACCGCCCACTCCTGCAGCATCTCTGTGGTGTGCTCCAGCCAGGGTTCAAATGCTTCCTCCCCAGGTATTGGGGTGGGACCCCCAGAAAACAACCTCAGTTTACGATAGGGGCTTGACTCGGGGTGGGGTGGCATGACCTTCCCTAATGCTTGCCCCAAAGCCTTGACCCACTCATCAGGTGAAGGAGCAGTCTCCTGTTGTGGGGCTCTCGGCTTAAGGCCCAACAGACCCGGCATATCAGCCAAAGTTTTTCCCACTTTCCCAAAAAATTTGACATTTTCTTTAAAAACTCTACATCAGCAGTAGGGGCTGGTGAGGGCTGGCTCCCAGTGGTTATTACCTTCCACTCACCATCATCCACTGCTATCGTGCCTGGAACCTGTAGAGGGTCCACAGCCGAGGGCAGCTCACACAATACAGCAAAAGCGCCCTCTTCTCTCACAAAAATGCGCCCACGCATTTTGCACTTACACAGGTACTCAGTGGATGACCTTAAGATAGGTTCTATTGAGCCCTCATCGACTGCCTCCAGCACCCCCGTTACCAGAAGACAGTTCCTGGGGTCAATATTCATCCCCTTGCACCAATCCTCTAACAAGTGTAGGGCCATTATACAAACTCTAATCTTTTCCCAATACAACAGATCAAAAACAACAAGGTAATTAGGGGTTTTCCCAATTCAATGGATCACTCAAAATGTGTTTGCGAGGGGTACTGGCCTAGGACATCCCGGACAAGCCCCCAAAATGTAACCCTTCTGCCCCTCTGAGTTGGCAGCAACAAGGGCCGGGTTCAGTATCCAGGGGTTCTGTTTCAATAACCCAATGCCAAACCAGCTCGAGCCCCCACCCAGTGACCTGGGAAAATCTTACACACACCCCTAGGCGCCTCAAAGAGGCAATGCTTCCCCTCTCGCAAGCACAGAGTCTTGGTGTAGCAGCAAAGGTTTAATACATGAGATAAACAACAAACACTAAATTGGGAAAAACACCTCAACTAGAGTTCATAGACCAAACCGTGAGCAAAGACCCATCCCAGGAAATTGGGCTGTGTCCTCTTTCCTGGGCTCTTGAGTCCAGCAACCCCCAAATCACCCACAGTCCCAAAAGTCCCACAATCTCAAAAGTCTCTGTCCTGGGTCAGTGCAGCCCCAAAGTTCGAGAGTCTATCTGCAGAGGCCCCCCCCCCCAGCCTGGGTAGAAAGGGGCACCTTACATGGTCCGGGGCCAACTGCCCTGCCTCTCTGTGAGTTCTGCTCCCACCTTCTCCACGAACTGCTCCGCTTTACCAGCCGCTCCACTCTGCTCCTCCAGCCGTCCTTACAAACTACTTCGCTCCACCAGCTGCTCTGCTCCACCAGCTGAACTGTGGGCTGCTCCAGTTGTCCCTGCAAACTGCTCGGCTCTGCTCGCTCTGTGGGCCGCTCCACCCGTCTCACAGCTACTCCACTCTGCCAGCTGCTCTGCTCCACCAGCTGTCCCGTGATCCGCTCCAGCCATCCCCACAAACTGCTCCACTCCGCCAGTGGCTCTGTTCCACAGTATAGCTTTGGGCTCCCCACTAGTTAGCACAGTACTCAGTGCTCTCAGTTCAGTAATTTCAGCTCTTTAGTGATTTTCAGCTCTTAGTGATTCCAGCTCATAGTAGGGGAGCCCCAGTGCTAGTGCACTATTAGCTGAAAGTGAGTTCAGCTCAGTAACCTGTATCTAGGTTCTTAAGAGAATAAAAAAAAATCAACTCTGACATTCCACAGTGGAGAGAGGAGGGGGTGGAACTGGCGCTTCTGGCTCCACAAGGAGACTGCACAACCAGGCACAAATACCTGCCCCCAGCCTCTCTCAATTCTCTGGGTTTTGGAACCCATGTCCCTTGTCTAGCAAGTACCACCCAACTGAGGGTGAGTCATTTGTCACCAAGCAGTCTCACAGCTCGGCAGTCTGGGATAGGGTAGGCGTGCCTATGCAAATACACTCTCTGAAATTCTTTCCACCAGATGTCAGTGTAGAGCTTATCCTGACTCTGCTTACATAAGGAAACAGTCTTCGAGTCTGACATCTTAAATTGAAAAATCATTTCATATTTCCTTTTGATTTCTCCAGTCAAACTCCAATTCCTCCAATAATTCTGCTAACTTCAGTGAGGTTGCTTCTGATTTACAGCATGTGAGCAAGACCAGACTGAAATACTGTGTTTTTGATATAGTTATAGTATTTTAAATTGTTTAATTATTATTTCTATTTAATTTTCATCATGAGTAGAGGAGCTTTTTATCTGAAACAATAATGAACTTTGGTCGAGACTCTCATTACAGTAATTAAAAATAAATCAGCATGTTTGTGTTCAGGATTTAAATCTCAGTGATGTATACTGGGGGGGGGTTAGCAATATTGACATGATCTCGTAGCACATTTCTGCAAGGCTTTGACTTTGTGAATTTGCACTTTTGGCATTAAATGTGGGAAAACATTTAGGACTGAAAATCTTCCTCTCTCACCATGTTCAGCAAGCTTTAACTCATTTAAAGTTTGCCCAAATCTTTATTTATTTAATTCAGATGTAAACCATATGCAAATATATAATTATCATGCTAATCATAGGGAAAACTTCAAAAGAATTTTTAGCACTAACGTTCAGAGTAGTGAAAGGATTAAGCACATTTTGGTTGTAAATTATACATTCTTAAATAACTCGGATCTCCTTATTTCTAATATCTACATTTTAAATATAGGAAATAAATAAGAAATATTTTCTCTTTCCCTGTTTACTTTGAAATTAGTCTAATGTTTTTATGACATTCTTTGCTTTCTGGCAAATGCAGGAATAAGACATGGAGCTTTTTTAAATAAACAAAATGAACTCTGGAAGCAGGTGAAGGGCAGGGAATCTGAGAATAAGTGACTGCCACATTTAAGACAGGTAAGGGAAAAGAACCAAACGAAGGGATGGGGAAAAAGGTAACATACATGAAACAAAATATTTCTATTCGCTTTACTGCTTTTTAAGAATTAGCGGAGTGTAAACACCTGTCTGAGATGTCCATGAAATGACTAGAAATAAATGAGTTGTATAGATGGCCTTTGACTGAAGAGTAAGAAAAAATATGTGCTTAAGATGTTTTATGGCAGAGATGCTAACCTATGGCTCAAGACATTTGCTGCTCTTATGCATCTGATAATTTTTTTTCCTGTTGGCCTATCTATAGTGAAGAAAATGAGATGGGTTTTGCAAATAATATTTGTAGTATATTAATTATCATGCTCTTAACCAGAGGTAAAATCCACAGGTAAGTGGAGAACATGGAGACCTGGGAGATGGGTTGGAAATAGGAGGGAGCGTGGGCTATAATGGCAGAGAAAAAGGAGGATCAGGGCAAAACTAAGAGGCAAGATCAAATCAGTATCTTGGATTCCTATATACAAATGTGAGAAGTATGGGTAATAAGCAGGAAGAACTGGAAGTGCTAGTAAATAAATACAACTATGACATTGTTGGCATCACCAAAACTTGGTGGGATAATACACATGATTGGAAAGTTGGTATGGATGGGTACAGCTTGCTCAGGAAGGATAAACGGGAAAAAGGAAAGAGGTGTTGTCTTATGTATTAAAAATGTACAAACTTGGACTGAGGTGGAGATGGACATAGGAGACGGAAATGTTGAGAGTCTCTGGGTTAGGCTAAAAGAGGTAAAAAACAAGGGTGATGTCATGATAGGTGTCTACTACAGGCCACCTAGACAGGTGGATGAGGCTTTTTTAAATAACTAACAAAATTATCCAAAGCCCAAGATTTGGTGGTGATGAGAACTTCAACTATCCAGATATATGTGGGGAAAATAACACAGCGGGGCACAGACTATCCAATAAGTTCTTGGATTGCATTGCAGACAACTTTTTATTTCAGAAATTTGAAAAAGCTATTGGGGGGAAGCTGTTCTAGATTTGATCTTAACAAATAGGGAAGAACTCATTGAGAATTTGAAAGTGGAAGGCAGCTTGGGTGAAAGTGATCATGAAATCATAGAGTTCACAATTCTAAGGAAGGGTAGAAGGGAGTACAGCAAAATAGAGACAATGGATTTCAGGAAGGCTGATTTTGTTAAGCTCAGAGAGCTGAAGGTTAGGTCCCCATGGGAATCAAGACTGAGGGGAAAAACAACTGAGGAGAGTTGACAGTATTGAAAAGGGTCACTATTAAGGGCCCAAAACCAAGCTATTCTGCTGGGTAGAAAAGATAGAAAATGTGGCAAAAGACCAGTTTGGCTTAACCACGAGATCATGCATGATCTAAAAAATAAAAAGGAGTCATATAAAAAATAGAAACTAGGACAAATTACAAAGGATGAATATAGGCAAACAACACAGGAATGCAGGGGCAAGATTAGAAAGGCAAAGGCACAAAATGAGCTCAAACTAGCTACAGAAATAAAAGGAAGCAAGGAAGACTTTTTTTTATCAATACATTAGAAACAAGAGGAAGACCCAGCACAGAGTAAGCCCACTGCTCAGTGAGGAGGGAGAAACAGTAACAGGAAACTTGGAAATGGCAGAGATGCTTCATGACTTCTTTGTTTCAGTCTTCACCGAGAAGTCTGAAGGAATGCCTAACATAGTGAATGCTAATGGGAAGGGGGTAGGTTAGAAGATAAAATAAAAAAACAAGAAGTTGAAAATCACTTAAACAAGTTAGATGCCTGCAAGTCACCAGAGCCTGATGAAAAGCATCCTAGAATATTCAAGAAGCTAATAGAGGAGATATCTGAGCCTCTAGCTATTATCTTTGGAAAATCATGGGAGACAGGAGAGATTCCAAAAGACTGGAAAAGGGCAAATATAGCATCCATCTATAAAAAGGGAAATAAAAAGAACCCAGGAAACTACAGATCAGTTAGTTTAACTTCTGTGCCAGGGAAGATAATGGAGCAAGTAATTAAGGAAATCATCTGCAAACACTTGGAAGGTGGTAAGGTGATAGGGAATAGCCAGCATGAATTTGTAAAGAACAAATCATGTCAAACCAATCTGATAGCTTTCCTTGATATGATAATGAGTCCTGTGGATAAGGGAGAAGCGGTGGATGTGGTATACCTAGACTTCAGTAAGGCATTTGATACAGTCTCACATGATATTCTTATCAATAAACTAGGCAAATACAACTTAGATGGAGCTACTATAAGGTGGGTGCATAACTGGCTGGATAACCGTACTCAGACAGTAGTTATTAATGGTTCCCAAACCTTCTGGAAAGGTATAACAAGTGGGGTTCTGCAGGGGTCTGTTTTGGGACCGGCTCTGTTCAATATCTTCATCAACAACTTAGATATTGGCATAGAAAGTACGCTTATTAAGTTTGCAGATGATACCAAACTGGGAGGGATTGCAACTGCTTTGGAGGATAGGGTCATAATTCAAAATGATCTGGACAAATTGGAGAAATGGTCTGAGGTAAACAGGATGAAGTTTAATAAAGTCAAATGCAAAGTGCTCCACTTAGAAAGGAACAATCAGTTTCACACATACAGAATGGGAAGAGACTGTCTACGAAGGAGTACAACAGAAAGAGATCTAGGGGTTATAGTGGACCACAAGCTAAATATGAGTCAACAGTGTGATGCTGATGCAAAAAAAGCAAACATGATTCTGGGATGCATTAACATGTGTGTTGTGAGCAAGATACGAGAAGTCATTCTTCCACTCTACTCTGTGCTGGTTAGGCCTCAACTGAAGTATTGTGTTCTGGGCACCGCATTTCAAGAAAGATGTGGAGAAATTGGAGAGGGTCCAGAGAAGAGCAGCAAGAATGATTAAAGGTCTTGAGAACATGACCTATGAAGGAAGTCTGAAAGAACTGGGTCTGTTTAGTTTGGAAACGCGAAGACTGAGAGGGGACATGATAGCTGTTTTCCGGTATCTAAAAAGGTGTCATAAGGAGGAGGGAGAAAACTTGTTCATCTTATCCTCTAAGGATAGAACAAGAAGCAAAGGAGATTTAGGTTGGACATTAGGAAAAAATTGCTAACTATCAGGGTGATTAAACACTGGAATAAACTGCCTAGGGAGGTTGTGGAATCTCCATCTCTGGAGATATTTAAGAGTAGATTAGATAAATGTCTATCAGGGATGGTCTAGACAGTATTTGTTCCTGCCATGAGGGCAGGGGACTGGACTCGATGACCTCTCAAGGTCCCTTCCAGCCCTAGAATCTATGAATCTATGAATTACCACTTAATATAGCATAGGAATATATTACATTGACTAAACACCTTTGTCTTCGTCTATACTCAGAGCTAACAATGTTTTAAGAAGATGGTATACACATTTGCTAAACATCCATTGACAAGGCATCAAGTATCGGGGGTAGCTGTGTTAGTCTGTATCCACAAAAACAACAAAGAGTCTGGTGGCACCTTAAAGACTAACATTTATTTGGGCATAAACTTTCATGGGTAAAAAACCTCACTTCTTCAGATGCATGAAGTAAAAGTTACAAATGCAGGTATTTATTATATTATATTTATTCATGTGTCATTATATAATGCCTGCATCTGTAACTTTCACTCCATGCATCTGAAGAAGTGAGGTTTTCTACCCACAAAAGCTTATGCTCAAATAAATCTGTTAGTCTTTAAGGTGCCACCGGACTCCTTGTTATTGACAAGGTATTTCTGCCTGTTTTTAGGCAGTGCTGCAGAGCAACTGAGCAAATTTAATGGAACTAGATCAGGTATTTCGTTTGAGATCTCAGAGGATCACCTTTCCAGCAGGTAGGAGGTCAGACAGAGATTAAATAAGAGACAGTCCTGCAGTTTTAAATTACATCTTTCAGGATGAATCAGAGTAGTATTCTAGGATTCAGGACATTAGATTTAGAACCTCATCCAAAGTCCACTGAAGTCAATGGAAAGACTCCCACTGACTTCGTAAGCATTGGATTAGGCCCACTCAGAGGGAATGGCAAACTACAACCAAATAATCATGACACAATGCCTTTCTATTGTATTAAAAAATTTGCTTCATAATCCTGTCTGATACCTAATAAGTCACTAATGCATGGTCATGATGCAAACACTGCAGTGCAATGTCAGAATTATTTTGTGTATCTCTGATGTCAGTCAAAGGCAAATGTAAGGCTGCACTACTTTAAAGATGCCCATTGAAGAGCTCATTATCACAAGTTTCACTGTATCTTTCTTTCTTTCTTTCTACCACATTTCCCAGGGACTAATTTATACAAGTGTTTTCAAAAACTTATTTTAACATTGTCTCAATTTTGTATGAATTACTTATTTTATATTTACAATATGACTCTTCATTACATGACCTAGAACTGATAAAGGCCCCTGTTCTATCTTCCTGGTCCTTAGCATCCAGATGAAATAGGGAACAACAGGCATATGACACATCTTAAAACATTATTTTTGGTAATATGATGCTGGCAGCTCCATCAGTTCCAGAGAGTGCTGAACAAAAAGGGAGGTATTTTTACCCTACTGGTATATTCATAAATTATCCTCCACAATAGCTGCATTGTGGTATAGTCTTATAGTTCTGGAATGGTGAGGGATAAGATATGAATATGCTGTACTGCTTTTACTATAACCTGAAAATAAATGCTGCTGATCCCACTAACATTTTAGCATGATGTCCACTTAAGCCTTTTTACAACAAAGCCCTTGAGGTAAGCAAGGTTTCAGATATTTCATTAATTTCCCTTTTCAATGTGGTTTGTTCAGGGACAACAGCAATATTTATTCTCTTTTCTTGCTACATTCTGTTTTACATGGCAATTGGATGAGTCTCCCTTACATTATGTAATAACATTCATGTATGTGGTTGCTTCAATATGATGCTACTTTTCTACAATTTAAGTCTCATACTCTCCTCCAGAAACAATACAGCACATTACGTTACCTCATATCTAGGTACCTATGTCATGTTACGATGGAATACGGATGAATGAAGCTGTAAACAACCCTGGAGTCACACCAGGGCAAAGGGACTCTGTTAAATTAGGCTGCACAAATGGTCATGCCAGATAGGGCATCTCTTTTCTATGGTGATTCAAGCTCTTGTTTTCCATCATCTAGTGTTGAAATGCAAGTGCCACACTCTCTCTTTCTCTTTCTCTCTCTCTCTCTCCCACCCCCCACATAGAAGTTTCCTTGCAGATTCTGAAGTATTTCAGTCACTAGTGTACATTCTATCCAGGTCTTGAGAGAAAATATGGTCCCAGCAATCTACTTGCGGTCCAGAGACAAAGCTCCTCCAGCAAAAATGACATAAGCTGCTGTTCTCTCTTTCTTTGTGGATATTCCTGGAATTACCTCCGCTTCAGCAGCATTGTACACATCACAACTGCTTTCAAAAGCTCCAGCAGAAATCTTCCTAGTGGACCAGAAAGGAGGAACTAGGAATCCATCCTGGCCTGCATTTTCATTAAAAAAAAAAAAAGGAAATGGCAGTGGTTCCCTGGGATTTAAGGGAGTTTCCCCTGGGAACTCTGGGAATTTGTCAATGTATGCTGGTGAGTTTGACTTCCCCTCAGTTCTCCTGGGCTCTCAGAAGGCTCTCTATAAGCAATTACTTCAAGAAGCTGTAGTAGGAATTATGAGGTATGTGCCAAGAAGACATTCTGATTGCCACAAAGTAGCCACTCACAACTGTGGACTCTGGGCAAAATTGCAACTGAAACATCATGGCTAATGACTGCTAGTGTTTATGCTGCTATCAAGAAACCCCTTGAAAACTCTTGTTGGGATTTAATGCAAGTCTTCTCCTCACTATCTCACTGTGTGGAGCCTCACACTAGATGCACCAATGGGACTAGAGGTGACATGGCAGTAGGATGACCTCCATGGGGCACTGAAAGGTGAATACTCTCCCTTCCAGGGATGAATGATTGGGACATTATGCAGGCACTTCACTGTGGATATAATTATCTTGGTATTGTATATTTTAAACTACTGTAAAATTGCCCAGAGGTATGAATAGATGCTTTAAAGAAGTTTTACTGTGTATTTAGATAAAGTAAATTAAACAGACTTCTGTTTCCACTGAATGCAGATGATATTTTATTTATGGCCCATTTACCCTGGAAAGGAGATCTTTAAAATATGTGGGTTTTTTTTTTAAATTATCCAGGAGCAAAATCTCATTAAACAGTTATAGGGCTGGATTCTGCTACCCTTACTGTCAATGAGTAGCACCTTTAGTCCTTGGGCAGCCCTCTGGAAACCAGTGAGACCATTCAAGGAGTCATTTGTTACTCAACATGAATAAGAGTGTTACTACATAGTCCATAGGTAGGACAGCCTGCAAAAGAATTGAACAGGTAAAGGCCTGATCCGGAGGGGCTGAGTGCCTTCTGTGAGATATTGAGCTTCTTCTCTACTCAGTGCAAGTGGAGGATGATCAACACATCAGGAATTTGACTAAGGAGAACAAAATAGTAGCTGATGCTATAAGCTTCTAATAGAACTATATTGGTTCCCTGAAAAATACAGGTTGTATGAATTACAGTCTTGAGCTGGTGTAAATCAACATAGCTCCTTTTGATTTCAATAGGGCTACTCTGATTTTACATTGCTGAAGATCTGGCCTTGCTCATTTAATTCCAGAAAGGATTTACTTTTGTACTATCTTTTTTCATTCTTAAAAAGCGTTGCTGTGGAACAGACTACATCATTAGTGTTTCCTCAAATCAGCTCCTAAAACCCAGTACTTGTGCAGGCTCAGAATTACATTCTCTGTTACTTCAGTGTGGGTCAAGAAAGCATCAGCTGCATTGCAATGTAGCCTGCACAAAAGCAATTGCATTGCATAAATAAGTTCTATTGTTGTTTGTGTTACAATAATTCCTAGAGGTCCTAACCGTGATCAGAGTCCCATCGAGGTAGACATGTAAATACTGTGTATACAAACAAATTTGCTTGTTTGAATATGCATGAGTGGTTTACAATGTTTAAAGATGTTGCTCACAGAATCTAAAAAAATGACTCCAGTTACCTTAAATATTCAAATGCACTCATAATTTGAGCCTTAAGGACCAGATCCAAAGCCTATTGAAGTCACTGGAAAGACTCCCATTGACGTCAGTAGGCTTTGGATTAGGCTCCAACTGCCTGCAAAAACTGTCTCCCTTTATCTTTAATGAAACATCTCCTAGCTTTTGTTACTCTTTAAATCTAAATATTGTCCTTCTGCAGGCTGCTCACTAGAGTGCTTTACAGCACAACCTCAAACCAATTTTAAATCAAGTAGCATTAATTACATAGTAACATTTTGCATGGTTTGAGTGTTTGAACTGATTAAAGGCAAGCTGAAGTCCTGAGATGACTGTCTTTGCTAAAGAAAGGGAAGCATAATACTATTCATAAACTTGTTCTGGTTATGTTTGAATGGTATACAATATTTCCTCTTATGCTATGCTCTCTAATATACCAGGATGTTTATCATTGATTATTTGTTTATACACCTCTCTAATATTCATGCATTGCCCTTTTTCTAACAGCACAGCTTCATTAACCGCAGTGGAGCTATGCCAATTTTATACTGGCTGAGGATCTGGCTCTATCTCTTCACATAGTCGTGCCTTGATCTGGGCCCTTTTCTTTGGCTTCACTTTGACCCTTTTCCTGCCATGCTAAAGCAAGTGCCATCAGTTTACTCCTGTGGGTTCCCCTACCTCCCAACAAATTATGTTCATCTATATGTCTGACAATTTTGTTATTTACAATAGTTTCAACCAATTTGCCCGGTACTGAAGTGAGACTTACTGGCCTGTAGTTGCCAGGGTCACCTCTGGACAGGGCCAGTGCAACCATTTAGGCAAACTAGGCAGCTGCCTAGTGGTTGAGGGCGTCTAAAAGTCCCCTCAGGCGAGGAGGTGGAGAGGAGATGAGCTGAGTGGGGGGGGGGGCGCACGGAGAGGGTTGCCCACAATAACGAGGCGGGGGCGCACAGGGGAACAGCTCCCCACCCCAGCTCACCACTGCTCTGCCTCCTCCACTGAGCACACAGCCCAGCTCTAAGTCTCCTCCAATCAGTGCCGCAAACCTGGGTGGGGAGGAGAATTAGAGCAGCGCCGATGTGCTCAGTGGAGGAGGCAGAGCCGAGGTGAGCTGGGGCGGGCTACTCAGGCAGGATTAGTTTCCACAGGAGGTCTCCCCCGGCAGGGTTAGCTGCTGGGGGGGAAGTCTCCCCAGGCAGGGTTAGCTACCATGGGGGAACGGGGGGGAGAGGGGTTAGCTGTCGCGGTGGCGGGTGGTAGCTGATGTGTGTAGGGCTTCCCGGGTAGGGGACTGAGTTAGCTGCTGTGGGGGGGCAGAGTTAGCTGGGGGGGGGGTGCAAGGTGGAAGTTTCGCCTAGGGCGCGAAACTTCCTTGCACCGGCTCTGCCTCTGGAGCCCTTTTTAAATATTGGTGTCACATAGCTATCCTCCAGTCATTTGGTACATAAGCTGATTTAAATGATAGGTTACAGATGACCATCAGACCTTGTATTGGGATATACTTTGATATGAAGCTGGCCGCTGGTCCCTTATGTACTAGTGGAGAGCACAAACCAGTAAGCATTCATGATGATTATCCAGATGGTACTATCTAAATTAAACTAATTAATATATCAGAATTCTACTGGGGGGATGGAGGGGGCATGGATCAGTGTTCACATTGCACTCCCCATTGGTACCCGACCCAAGCCAGGGAAACTAACCATCCAACTGGTGGACCAAATTCAGTGATGAATCCTGGTCACATGCTACCTGAGGTATGTGGCACATACACTAAAAAAGATGCTACTGGAGTATCATTGTGTTTCAATATTCAGATCAATTTCCACTCAATTGTTTTTTATGTTTTGAAGTCATTTTGTATTTCTTTCTTTCCTAGGTGTAATGAGGCATCATAAATTAAGTGCAATGTTTAAAAAGTTGCTAAAAAACAATTAATGCCATATTGAAGCACATTAGTTGGAAGGTCTTAATTTAAATATATTAGGAAGGGAAGATTAAACTGCACTGATTAGATTATTTATTTTGATACACATGAGCTAAAATATATTAAAGAAAAAATGTGGGAGATCTTTTAAAAATAATATACTTTTGTTTTAAACTCATGTAAGTACTGAGTTCTGGTAAGATCTCATTAGAAGAAATGAATGTCAACAATTTTACTCTAAAGAGCTGTAATAGGAGCACAGAGATTGGCAAATATACATACAAGAAATCTCATAACATAAATACCACAGTGATTTGGACACTAGTCTGTTAGAGCTACTGCTGGAGCTTTTATTATGTGCATTAAACCTGCATCCAAAACTTAAAATGGAAAACACATTAACATAAGTATAAATAAAGAAATCACTGTAATACTACAAAAGGGATTTTACTACAGAAGCCCACCCCATGAACTGTTTACCTAACTTCCTGAACCTTACTGGTTTTTTTAAAATAAAAAATTAGACAATTACAGCTTCATAAACTAACAATTTTTTTTGTTTGATTTGTTTATGTAAGTGTCACCGTGCCTCGGTGAATCGCAGCTGAGAATACCAAATTCAGGACAAACTGCTGAGAAACAGGGCAGATACACCCCAAAGCTGGTGGTTATTCTCCCATAAGATATACCAGACCAGCAACAAAAGCAAATGTTTGTTTCACCATATTGGATAACAACAAGTCAGAAAAGCAGCCTCCTGAGGTATTCCAGTCCTTGTATAAACACCAAAAATACTAGACTTAATGATGAGTGGTTACTTAAAACCAATTTCATCAATCAAACTGTTCTTCTGATGCCAAAGAATCAGTCACATATCTAGGTCAATATACAACTCAGATCTTACCCAGTAATCATGCTGTGACTGATCCTTTAGTCAGGGGCGGCTCTAGGCATTTTGCTGCCCCAAGCACGGTAGGTAGGCTGCCTTCGGCGGCTTGCCTGCAGGAGGTCCCCGGTCCCGCGAATTCAGCTGCAGCCTGTGGGAGGTCCGCCAAGGCCACGGGACCAGCGGACCCTCCACAGGCATGCTGCCAAAAGCAACCTGCCTGCCTCCCTCGTGGCGACCGGCAGATCTCCCCTCGCAGCTTGCCGCCCCAAGCACGCGTTTGGCATGCTGGTGCCTGAAGCCACCCCTGCCTTTAGAATCTAAAGGCTTTTTCATAAAAAAGAAAGAAAGGTTAGAGTTAAAGTTGGTTAAAGGAATCAAATGCAGGCTTATACGAGTGATGGAATAAACTGCTGGCTTGTTAAATCTCTGGTTGCTTCCAAATCATTTGAAGGTCCTCAGAGCCTTGGTTAGAATGCTCTCATTAGTATAAGTTCATAGTTCAGAGATCAGAGTGGGAAAGGGGCAACATGGAGATGCTTCCAGGGCCTTTTATAGCTTCTGCCATGTGGAGGGAAACCCATTGTTTCAAACAAAGCCCTCCACACAGCTTGTGGAAAAGTACATTTAACAAGATGGAGTTTGGAGTCACGTGGGCAAGTCACATGTCTATGCTGCCTCACTTATTCATAACAGAGGCCATTGCCCATATTTTAGTTAGAAGGTTCACAGGAAAGTCCATCAGGTGTGGATGGGCGTTTTCCATGGTCCATTGTGACTTAAGTTTACCTCGATGGGCCATGCAGTTTGAATAGTCCCTTCACAACATGCTGACTGAATAACTTGCTGGTGTTACCACATGAGCAAACACATTTGAAATACAGGAACATAGTTAATACTCCTAACTTCAGATACCAAGATGATGCATGCATACAAATAGGATAATCATATTAAGCAAATCATAACTTTTCCATTGACACCTTACTTGACACACCTTGTACAAGATTTGTTGTGATTGTATAACAGTGGTAGCAACAAAGACCTACATGGTCATATTTAACCTGCTAACATCACGATAAGGGAAGTGCTTTGTGTTTTTAGATGCATAGCTGACATAATTTGAAAACTTATTTGTTATGCAGTCAGTATACACTGCTTCTGATCTTTTATTTCTGCTGAGCTTGACCCACACCTAGCTTAAAGTTCAGATTTCACACTAATGCCATGTCCACCACTAAACAGATGGACATTTACACCTCAATTTCTTGCTGCCTGGTTCCTAAAGTATTTGAAGAAATCTGTTCACCAACCTGAATGTTCTTGGTGGGTTAACTTTTCTGAGCTGAGGCAGGGGCATCTCAACATTCAATCTCTCAGGAATAGAAGAGAGGTCTGAAAAAGAGGAGACAGTCACCAGCTCAGAGTTCTGCTTAAGGGTGAAAGGTTTGCTAATGGGGCGGGTTGACAGCATGTCTGTCTCCTTCCTTCTGAGGGTGTGCAGTAGGAGTTACTGTTGATTTTAGCTGTATTTTGTGCAACCTTTGAATCTCCAACATGGACGATGGAAGGAGGAGAAGAGCATAGGAAATAGGGTTGCTGGAGGAGCCAGGAGCTCATTCAAATGAATTCCCCCTCTCTGATTAGCTCTGGACCTACAGACTTTAGAGGTGACTTATATCCACACTCAATAATGACTGGACAGACTTTCCCCATTGTAATGGGGGAATGAAACACCCAAACTGCAACTCACATGATGTACTGCATCATCTTCTGCAGACTAAGTTAAAATGTCAAGTTGCGCCAAAACTAAATGGTTTTTATTTGGTTTGCCAATCTGAAACAAAACATTAAAATTTGATAAAAATATTGAAATGAAATGTTTTGACTTGTACAAATAATTTATACAAAAATAATGTTTGAAATATTGGATATTCTATTTTTTACTAGCTCCAGTGCATAACTTGAAAGGTTTTGATTCTTTGATTTTGTAAAGGATAATAAACAGGAGATTTTAATGAATCTCTAGTGGCCAGATGCTTAGTCATTATCAGTTGGAAGTTTACTGCAGGCATCATGATAGAGGTACGTCTTGAGAAAGTTGCCTTGGTGATGTCAAATTCTAACATGTGTAAGGGCTTTCAAGATCAAGCCAATATGTAATAATAGCAGCAAGCCAGGCTTGCACACCTCTGGGGGAAAAAAATGTTTTTCAGAATGTTTGTCCTCAAAAGTGCTTGAAGGATAAGAAGCCAGGAGGAGAAGTGAGCGAGCATGTTTGTGAATAATAGCAGCTTTTCATTTGGAAAATAATGCATTGTTGCCACATCAGTACTAAAAAGTGACATAATAACATGTATTAGCACAGACATTTATGAGGATTTACATTTTGTAAATCCGGTTCTGCTCTATAGAGTGTGTGGCAAAATGGAAGGCATTTGAACCTGCTTCTTTACTATGTTTATATAGGATTCTTGTAGAATGTCAAACTAGACAAGTTATGGTCTAGTACTCATTTGCACTACCTTAAGAGTTTCTCCAAAATGTTTTGACTCCTTGACATTGAAATTTGCTATGTTAATGTTGTCTCCCTTTACAAGTTCTGATTCATTCATGCAGAGCTTTTTTTCACTCTGTAGCCTGAAATTTTAAAACTAAAATAGATTTCACTAAACTTTGCATTTATGCTTGTTTTGTGGTGAGTAATAATAAGCAAAACATGTTTCATACCAACATTTGGAGGAAAGTACTGTAAGGTCATTGCGCAGTTCCACATGACTGTAAATCAGGTAGTGCTCTGGTTTTAGTGACAGACTGCAATTCCTGGAAGGTTACATTTTCAAAATTATGCAGAAGCCATTGAGATACACCCTAAAACCAGATTACAAGGTATGTATGTCTACTTCCCATATCACCTGAGCTGTCCATGATAAGCATCACTTTGTCACTTGTTCTAACATTTGTAAAATATTAACAAACATAAGTCATCATTGGCCTTACATTAAGATTGCTGGCACTTAGGTATATCTAGAAGTGTAACAAGTTGTTTTGCAAAATGTAAGCATTTAAAAACCATGGAAATGAGTTGCTTGCATTACCATTTCATGCGGTCTTTTAAATAAATGAAACCATGTGAAATATCACCCTCCCTACCTCCCATTCCAAAACCAACCTTAACTCTATCCTCTTATGCCCATTTATTCTCAATCTGCACAGCAGAAACTTGGTTAGCCCATTCCCTGCCATTTATATTTTCAGTATAGTCTACAAATGGCAGAGTACTCAAAAGAGTGATAGCATTAAAGCTACTAATATGGGTCAGGGTCACCTGGGGATCCCCATACACACACACACACAATCTTTTAGTAGCTACTTAAACTGGATTTAGTTCTAACATACATGAAAACTTGTCCCCTATTCTGGGTACGGAACTCAGAATGCCCTGTTTATCAAACTTATTTACCATAGAGAAAAGAAGGGAGTTGGCATTTATGCAGAATATATTACATTTTTATTGAGAGTCAATGATTTCAAAAACTTTTAACAGTGTGGTAAAACCTTCCTTGGTTCCCAGGCTATATGTACAATTTAATTTTTTCTTGTAACTTGTCACAATTTTAGTACTGGTCTCCATTGCAAGCCTGAGGGCAGTCATGCAGGCGTTTCTCCCAGAATGCTGAGGCAGGGTTTTTCAGATTTAAAATGCTGTTTCCATTAAAGTCAATGCAAAAATTCTATTCACTTTCAATAGGAGTAGACTCGGGACATAGCTCATAGCAAAGTAAAACCTGCTTTGCCTCTGAACTGTGTGGGTGGGTGTGTGTCCAAAGGAAAACAGTCAGTGGTACCATCTATGCAATAATACGGGAGATGCCAAATTTTGGAAAGATTGCACTGTTTAAGGTGTCACATAAGATGCCACTGACCTTCAGCAAGTCTTTTATTTTCTTTCTTTCTTTCTTTCCTTAGATTTCCAAGTAAAAACATCAGGTTCACAAATCAGTAATTTTTCTGCCTTTTTTGGATTGTCAGGTAGCACAAATAGAATATAAAATATCAATGTACTTCATTGTAATTGCCATCATCTTATATTCTATTCTAAAAGTAGCATGAAATGGCTTTGAAGTGGGGAGATTTGCAGAAAGATCATACAATCTCAGTTGGTAGCACAAATACTGTATCTATGACTTTCAAACCTTTTATTTATTCTGTTCTCTAACAAGCCTACAAAATATACTGCCATAAAATGTGTAGAAATTGAGAAGAAATAATGCAATTATACATATCTATGCAATTTTAAAATTTGAAAGCTTTTTTCAACAAGGAAGGATCTGGTGTGGGCTGTGCATTGTACCATCTGTTTTCCAGAAAAAATCCACATTGAAATCAATTAGTGGCTCAACTTAAAAGCTGATAGTACAATATGACCCTGTATACTTAAATTGGAATAGCAAGTAAATACTTCTGATAGGCTAAAAAATATGTTTTAGAATAATTGCCATTTGAGGCTATATAGAATAAAGGAATGGAGTGAAGATAAGAATACAGGGAATCAATTTAAGCAAGAACATAGCAATTTACTAACTCAGGAAGGAATAAGAATGCTTAACTATTTACTATTTTTAAAATGGACAGTAGTTCAGATTTTACTATTAGACGCGAGCTAGGCAGCATTGTCTTTTAAACTTCCTTGCAACTAGTAATACTGAAAAACCCATTTTATCTAGGAAAACAAGTGGATTTTTATTTGTTTATTCATTTCTTCACCAGTATTTGAACTTCTCACTGTGAAGTACTTCCATGAGCATAGAGTAAGTATTTGAAAACATTTTAATAGTGGAGACGCACAACATTTAATTTCAGTCTGTGAATGGAAGCTGTTCTACAAAGTTAAAAAGGAGGTGACGATAACATCAAGTCTCTCGTAACTATTAGGAAAAAATAAAGGAGCTATATAACTGCCTGGAAACCTAGCGACGGAGGGAAAAGGGTGGATTCAGTGGGGATTGGGGATTGTATGTGGTTAGGGGATGGAATCAACTGTCACTGGATGCTGAAGAGAAGGGAAGGGGTCTAGCTGTAAACTGTTATGGAAGCATTGTTTACTAGAATCTAGAAACTTCTGGAAGTTTGGCAGGGCATTTGATAATGTGGTTCTGTATAAAGGAGTCTGGTTCATCTGGGTGGTTGATTCTAACTGGAGGAAATATGAATGCTTCTCATCAATACTGCAAATGAATTACTAGCAAGGCTACTATTTAGTCACGGGTATTTTTAGTATAAATCATGGACAGGTCATGGGCAATAAACAAAAATTCTGTGACCTATCCATGATTTATACTAAAAATACCTGTGATTAAATCTTGGGGGGAGTTTTGGGAGGTGTGGGGGGGCACTGCTGGAGAAGGGGCACCTGTGGCCAGTGTCACCAGTTGCCAGGGCCAGAGAACCGTGTCAGCTCTGACTGGGGACCATGGACCATATCTGCTCCAACCGGCTGCCTGGAGACTGCTGTCGGGGTCATTGGACTGTGGCTTCTCTGGCTACCCACCTGGGGACCACTGCCTGGAGCTGCTGGAGCGGCGGCTGGTGTGACTGTCTTGGGGGCCACCTATGTCAGCCACATTGGCCCCTGCCGAAGTCATGGAGGTTGCAGAAAGTCACAGAATGTGTGACTTCCCCAACCCCTGTGACTGACATAGAGCCCTAATTATTAGAGTTTTAACTGCCAAATATCACTATACATTTCTCTTTCTCAGTGCTTAAAGTTGAAGGAAGGAAGCTGAAGTATAGGGAATGGTGGCAGCTTCTCCATGCCTCTGAATGTATGTCTATATTGCAGTTAAAAACCCATTAATGGCCGTGCCAGCTGACAGTTCAGACTTGCTGAATTCTGGCTAAGGGGCTATTTAATTGTGATATAGCTATTTGGGCTTGGACTGGAGCCTGGTCTCTGGGACCCTGCCACCTTGCAGCCCAAGTCCAAACAGCTATATCATAATTAAACAGCCCTTAACCTATAGTCCAAGCCAGCTGGCTAGGGCCAGCAGTGGATTTTTAATTGCAATGTACGCATAACCTGAGGAAGCACTGAGCCATTGTTATACCCTAATAGGGGCATAAAATTAAAAGACCCTCTGGGGAGACGGAGAGTGGGAGGGGAGGAGAGGTTGTGATCCAGAGAAAGTCTGGGTAAAGGTATTGGATTTCTTTTTTTCCCCATTTAATATAAGACTCTGGCTACTTCAGGGAAGGTTGGAGTTTTAGTTTAGCTGGAGGTTTAGACCAGCCCACCTGCCAGAAAGGAAACTGAGTTTTGGCTGTATCTCCATGATGAGGCAGTGAACACACAGCTACAGAGAACTTCCAGTAGGTCTGCTTTGTCCAGAAGCAGTCTGTTTCTCTCTGGCACTCCAGAAAAATAGATATCAATCTGATTTTTTGCCACAAAAAATAACTGAAAGGCAGATTTAAACTTGATTTTAAAAAACATTTCCTTTTTTTTTTAAGTGAACAAAATTAACTTCAATAGAGGCCCAAATGAGGAATTTAAGGAAATGACTGAAGCATGTTGCATTGAATATTCTCCTCCAATGCTGTTTACTATTACAATGTATTTAGTGTCCTTTGGCCACATTTTGGTCCACACAACAGTGTTCCTAGTCATACTTCTGACTCTTAATGACAGCTTCCAAGTGATTTCATTTGGGTCCTCTGCTTAGCCAGTGTTCCTAGCTAAGCTGATTTGAATTCGTTTTGAAGTGAAGAATTTGTGATGTATTGTACCAAATACTTAAGAACAAATATATTCCATCTGCATATAGATTCATAGACTCTAGGACTGGAAGGGACCTCAAGAGGTCACCGAGTCCAGTCCCCTGCCCTCATGGCAGGACCAAATACTGTCTAGACCATCCCTGATAGACATTTATCTAACCTACTCTTAAATGTCTCCAGAGATGGAGATTCCACAACCTCCCTAGGCAATCTATTCCAGTGTTTAACTACCCTGACAGTTAGGAACTTTTTCCTAATCCAACCTAAATCTCCCTTGCTGCAGTTTAAGCCCATTGCTTCTTGTTCTATCATTGGAGGCTAAGGTGAACAAGTTTTCTCCCTCCTCCTGATGACACCCTTTTAGATACCTGAAAACTGCTATCATGTCCCCTCTCAGTCTTCTCTTTTCCAAACTAAACAAACCCAATTCTTTCAGCCTTCCTTCATAGTTCATGTTCTCAAGACCTTTAATCATTCTTGTTGCTCTTCTCTGGACCCTCTCCAATTTCTCCACATCTTTCTTGAATTTCTCCTCATCTTTCTTCGTCCACTAACTTAGTATTTTTCTTCCCAAAAGTAGTCATGTTTGTCTTTATTCATGCATGGGACTTATTGCTTATAGTTTCATTACTCTAGATGACTAATCAACCGCCTAGTATGCCAGTGAAGCAGGTAGAATGTGTAGCTAATACCAATTGTAGCTCAAGAGAAGATAACTAATATTGAATTCCTTGTACCAGTGTTCTTCTGTAGGGTGCAGAGAAGTACTAAAAGGGTTGCAGTGCCAGAGGGCATGCTTGTCGCAAAGGGAGTCTAGGAAAGAGTAGTGACCACTGGGGCAGGCAGTATGGACTGCTCCACATTGGTTTACGTGCTGTGAAGGCCAGGTCTGGCTCCAGGCACCAGCTTATCAAGCAGGTACTTGGGGCGGATACTCCGGAGTGGGGCAGCACTTTCAGGTATTCGGCGGCAATTCAGCGGAGGGTCCCTCACTCCCGCTGGGAGCGAAGGATCTCCCGCTGAATTGCCGCAGATCACGATCATGGCTCTTTTTTTTTTTTTTTTTTTTTTTTGGCTGCTTGAGGTGCCAAAACCCCTGGAGCCGGCCCTGGTGAAGGCAGACAGCAGAACATAAAGTAGAAGCACTCACAGGCTACTGTGTATTACACAATAAAGTTCTGAGTTATGTGAGAAGGTAAGGGCAAAATTGATTCCCTTTTACTAGTAGTTGTTTTTTATTTGTTTCAACATTTCTGAATGTAAAAGATTTTAAATATTTGTTCTTTTATCCCATTTTAAGCTAACTATAGAATGTGTCAAAATTTTCTAATTTTGAAGTCAAAGTTTTTGACAATTTGGAATTTTGAAAATTGAGGGAGGGATTCAGAACTTTTGTGGCTTTTCTTTTAGAAAATCATCTGAGATTTATCAATATAAATGCTGAAATAATTGCAGTAAAATAATAAAGTTTGAAGCAATCTAATGAGAGAATTTTCTGAGACAGTTCTTATTCTGTTTTCTCTTTTCATGATAAAGTTCTTGATATGAAATACTTTTTATGAGGAGAGTTAGTATAGTCAGCCAATTGATTTTTTCCCTATGGAAAAATAGAAATATTTTGTACTTTCTCGGGCTGTAAGTATATAGAAAACATGTCAGGTCATGACGTTAAAAAATGTGGGTCAAAATTATTCACTGATGTAACTCCGCTTGACACTTGTAGCTTTGCGTAAGGGATACAAGCAGAAATAATACCTATTTATTATATAGAGCTTTTTAGCTGCAGATCTTCAAAGCACTTCACAATCTTAAATGTATTTATTCTTAGAACACATGATTTTCATTCTCATTTCAATGTTTTTTAAAAGTATTTGTGTTCAGAGACTTTTCATAAGCACACACAACTACTCACAGAGTGTACCATGTATTTTTTCTAACATGGTCTACTATACTAATTCTAAACTAGTGGTGGATAAATCTAAGTGTTCAGAGAAGGCTATTAGAAGTTGAAACTTTTCTAAAAGCTTATATAAATCAATCTACATCTTTTTGGTAAGGTTCCCAGTTAAACTTGAAAAGCAAGATAAAACTACCATAGTCTTTCAGTACTTCATCATGTCAGCCAGGCTGGAAATACCACAGGAATAGCTTTAAATGTCAATTTGGTATTTCTCTTCCTACAAAAATAGGAAGCACAGAATCAATGTGCTTGTTCTTCCAGAAAGGTTTATTCTATTCAGATATCACTCTGTTTCATTGCTTGTAGACTCTAAGACAGTGATTTTCAACATTTTTTTCATGTGTGGACCCTTTAAAATTTTCAAATGAAGGTGCAGATCCCATTGGAAAACTTCAATATAATCCATGACCCCAGGTGTCCACAGACCGCAGGATGAAAACCACTGCGCTAAGAGACAGAGGGATGAATTCTGTACTGCTGCAGCATTCTAGCTCTCTATTCCTGCAGTAAATGTGCTAGTGTGTGCTCAGCCAGAACCCCACCGATTTCAGTGATGTTCCACATGGGTGTAGGGAGTCTGTGGTACTGCATGTACTTGATTACTTTGGATCTAGACTGCTACAAATAAGAACTGTAACTGGCCAAATATCTCCTATATTTGCTTTATTCTGTTAACTAACACAATCTGGCTTTGTGATCTTCTCCCTGTTTAAAATACAATAAGGAGAAAATTGTTTTCTAAAGAAAAATAACAGCACACAATCTCTTGTACACTAGATTAATTAAATTAATGTTTCCATCTGGCTACCATGCTTCAGTAGCCTACACAAGGCTACAAACACTTTCCAAAATCTGATTTTATTCTTGCGGGAAAGAGGCTATATGAATATTTATTTCATTGGAACATAAAGGAATGTGTTTGGCTCTTTCATAAGAATGGAAATTATATATTTAAAGGAGTACTTCTGTTTGGTGAAATACAGGTTAGAGCTGGTCAAAATATATAGAGAGATTTTTGGCTGCCTCCACTATCTGCTGCATGCAGAGGAGCCAGTTATGGCTCACTAATTATAGGGTCAGTTCTTCACTGGACCTGGCATAATTCAGAGCAGCATGAAGTATGTGTTCAGGCCATCCCCTAGTCAGAGCTCGGGAATGTTTTGGTCATGCACCTATTTGCCCCAGTTGTGCTATCTAAAATGGCTCTTTGCCAGGTGGTGAAGAACTCAGTCCAAGAGGAGTCTCCATTTTGGGAGACAGGGCAGCTATACAGATCCTTTGTGCTGCTAAATAGTGAAAAGGGACCAAATCTCTGGCCATTAATATGCATAATCTATGCACTATGTTGTCTGTTCTTTGCAAACACTGTGTGTGTGTGTATAGCAGTGTTTCCCAAATGTTGGCTCCCAGTGTTTCACAGGAAGGTTCAAGATGGCTGGTGGGGCCCCAGACAAATATACACTTCACTTCCCCTGGCCCAGGGCAGAGGAGAGACCATGACAGGGGGGCAGGTGGCCCAAAGCTGAGTAGTACTATCACCCTGTGTACTGGGTCACAACACTCAGAGCAAGGATCCAGGACCAGTTCTGTGAGAAAGGAGCCACTATTGCAGAATGAGTGCAGGTCGGCTTGTTCTCCAACTCCCTACCCTTGCCAGGGCCTTGACTCTGGGCTGGGATTAGGGTTCTGGTACTGGGGTGGAGGGTGCATATATGTAATGATGGGTCACACAAATCACTTAATGCAGTTGGTGGGTTGCCTTTGTAAAAAGTTTCTGAACCACTGGTGTATGGTCTAGGAAATTATCACCAATAAGTGAGTTCATTGTGAGTTTGAAGAGAGAAATAAAAAGCTTGATGGAATAAAAATTAGACTCTAGGCTATAGCAAATACACAACAAAAATAAACAATACATTATACTTTGTTCATCTTTCAGAGGGGTAGCCGGGTTAGTCTGGATCTGTAAAAGCAGCAAAGAATCCTGTGGCACCTTATAGACTAACAGACGTTTTGAGCATGAGCTTTCGTGGGTGAATACCCACTTCCTCAGATGCATGCTGTCATGCTCCAAAACGTCTGTTAGTCTATAAGGTGCCACAGGATTCTTTGCTGCTTGTTCATCTTTGTTTCAAGTAATTTGTACACTCTAACTTCATTCTATCTGTTCTTCCAGATGTCAGATTTCTCTCCCACTAAATGATGATGCAGTTATGAATATGTTTCTGATTATATGCTATACCTTACTGTTTATAAAGGGTAAAGTACATGTGAGATCAGACTTTTTAGGACAGCTGCTATATATTATCTTTTGTTTGCCTCTGTATAAAATGGAATATGTGAACTACTAACAATCTGAAAGGAGGAGAAGGTATGGAGGTAAACTTCTCAAGTAGCTTCCTTCAGCAATCGCCTTCATTTCACACCCAGTTAATACACAAAACAAAACCATTTTATTTAGCTGTGAACTGGAACCACTTTCTAGAATTTTACACAAGATCCATGTGTTAAAATGAACTATGTGTCTTTGTATTAATACTCTTACTAAAACAGATTTTTTAAGAAAACAAACAAGCAAGCAAGCCTTTCTTTTGACTCATGTATGGACACCACTTACTTTTATGGCTTCACACCAGTGAGCTCAGTGAACAGGATTAAACAGACTAGGGAATAAAAAGACTGTGAAATCACTGTGGATATATGTGTGGATGCAAGGTTTGTGCTTTTTTTGCTGGTCCCTTTGAGTAGCTCCTTTTTCTGATCTTCCTGTATAATATTTTGTTTTTTAAAAAAAGTCAATTTCTAATTTTCTAATTGCTTCTGGTGTATTTTCAGGACAGCTGAGTAGCCCTATTCCTAGGTAGAATGATAACCTCTAACAGTACAACCTATTTTCCCTGTTCTTACTAAAATGGCAGTCTGCTGCCAACTTAAGGAAGGGATATGTGAGCAGTTCACTGTGGGCAGTCATCATCTGTAAAGGTGTATTTTTTAGAAACTTTCTCATGTATCTACTCTAGCTAAGTACTTAAATATGTGCTTAACTTTAAGCATCTAAGAAGTCCTGTTGGTCTTTAGTAAGTCTACACTGCAATTGAAAACCTGTGGCTGGTCCATGCCAGCTGACTTGGGCTAAAGAGCTGTTTAATTGTGGTGTAGACATTTGAGCTAGGACTGGAGCCTGCATTCTAGGAGCCTGTGAGTTAGGAGGGTCCCAGATCTCGGGCTGCCACCTAAGCCCCAATATCTATACCACAGTTAAACAGCCCCTTAGCCCAAGCCCTGAGAATCCTAATTAGCTGTCATGAGTGAGTTGTGGGTATCTTACTGCAGTGCAGACATACCTTAAAAAATCAGACTATACTGGAAATTGTTACTTGTTACCCTATTTCAGTCATGATCACCTTCATTAAATATGCTAGCTTTATTTGTATAGCCTTTAAACAGTCTTGTGGTTGTTAGACCATCATCTGAGCACATGGATATCATTCTGTGGTCTCTTAATCAAAATAATTTGAAAACTAAAGGAACTTCATGCATACGCAAGGTCCGCCCCAATGGATGTGGTAGCAGAATCAGATAATAGTTTGTAAATTGATGGCTTTTGTAAGCAATGTTTGCTATTGTATTTTCTCTGTACAATTGAGCTCAATATTTGTTCTTTTTAATGTAGCTCATTGTTCTTTGTGCAAAACTTGTGAAAGAATCTACATACACCTTAAATTATAGTTATATTTTAAATGTGCACAGTTTCTATATCTCTCTTAATTGACATTACCAAAAAATAATAGGTAAATACATGTGCAGAAATGTAATAACTTCTCAGTACCTCTTCTAAATTCAAAATATGTGCCATTGTTGAAGGAGACTTCAGAGTAATCTGGCATATTTTCTTTAGCCCCTATGACACACTTGTCATTGTGCCTCAGTGAGTCACAAATGAGAATACCAAATTCAGGACAAACTGCTGAGAAACAGGGAAGACACAACTCAAAGCTGGTGGTTATTCTTCCATAAGATATATCAGACCAGCAACAAAAGTAAACTTCTGTTTCATGACTGGCAAACAAGAATTCAGAAAAGCAGTCTCCTTAGGAATTCCAGTCCTTGTATCACCACCAAAAACACTAGACGTAATGTTGAGTGGTTACTCAAAACCAATTTAATCAACTAAATGGTTCTTCTGATCCCAAAGGATCAGTCACCTACCCAGGTCATTATTATATAACTCAGATCTTACCCAATAATCATGCTGTGGCCAATCCTTTAGTATCTAATATCTAAAGGCTTATTTATAAAAAGAAAGAAAGGTGAGAGTTAAAATTGGTTAAAGGAATCATACAGACTATAATTTCAAAGTTCTTGGATCAGGCTTATAGCAGTGATGGAATAAACTGCTGGCTTGTTTAGTCTCTGGTTGCATCCAAATCATTTGAAGGTCCTTGGTGCCTTGGTTAGAATGCTCCCATTAGTAAAAGTTTATAGTTCAGAGATCAGAGCAGGAAAGAGGCAAAATGGAGAAGTTTCCAGGGCCTTTTATAGCTTTTTCCATGTGGAGGGAAACCCATTGTTCTAGTTTGTGGAAAACTACAGGTAGCAAGATGGAGTTTGGAGTCACATAGGCACGTCACATGTCTATGCCTGCTTCGCTTAGTCATAGCAGAGACCATTACCCATACTCTAATTAGAAGGCTCACATGAGAGTCCATCAGGTGGGGATGAGCGTCTTCCGTGGTCCATTGTGAGTTAAGTGTTCCTTGATGTGTCATTCAGCTTGAATAGTCTCTTCACAATGTGCTGGCTAACTAACTTGTGGGTGTTACTAAATGAGCAAACACATTTGAAATACAGGTACATGGTCAATATTCATAACTTAAAATACAAATATGACTGATTATCCTATTAAGCACATCATAACTTCCATAGACACCCTACTGGCACACTTTGAACAAAATTTGTTGCAATTATATAACAGTAGTAGCAACAATGATTTATATGGTTATATTTTAATCATATAATGTCACAACACTCTTACCTTGTCAATTAGAAATGTTTTTTTATACCCATTTTAGAATAAATGAAACTTAATCTAAACTAGCCTGAACGTTCTGGCCACCATTCCCTGCATGCATTACTAAGAATATAAAAAATTTCCCAGGTAAATTTATTATTGTATCTGATTTTTTTCTAATTTACAGTAGAAGAGCAGAAGAGATTGTGCTGGTTTATTTGCCAGCCATAGGATGTTACTGTTAAAAAGAGTGAGTAAGGCTGAGGAATAAAAGCAAGCCATGAACAGAGGTTTAGGCAACAAAAATGGAATATAATTGAACAAGTGCTGCATCTGTGACCATCATATTGTGAATCAGAGTACAATATATTTTCCTGACTACAATGGTACAGATGTACATTAAAGTCTTGGTCCTGCCCACAGATTACAAAACTACCATTTTGTGCAGTTTGTAAGTACCATATAAGGTGATTAATGGGGTTAGAAAATGTTAGCTGAATAACATGGTAGCTATTCTCTTAATGTACTTGAAAATTGGACAAATATGATGGATTTTTACTATGGCATCATTTAGTCAATAGATACTTGGGGGTAGAAGATGGTATTCTCACGCATAATGCAGTGTATATTAATTCTTTATGATATAATAAAATGCTGAACAACTGACAATGTTGAAATAAAAAACAGTGCAAGAGGGACTGGAAGAGACTCAGTCCTGGAAATGAATTCAGTCCTCTTCAGTTGGTAAATTAGCAGGAGCATCCAAAGCAGCAATGACAGCAGGGGTCTGAAACTGTAATTTATTCCTAATTGTTCCTTGGGGTTGGAACTGAAACAGGAATTAGTAAATGTAAGAAATCTGACTTAATTTATTGGAAGCCTTACTTCATAAAATATTCATTGTGAGTCTGATACAAAGCCTCCTGAAGTCAAAGGGAGCCTTTTCACTGACTTTACTGGGTTTGAATCAGGTCTTCATTGTCTTCAGCACACTAGAGTTGCTTGGTAACCTGCACAGTATGGTATTGAAGACAACAGCAGTGGAATAGGACAATGTCGTGTTTATAGGGAAATGTTAGTCCTAGCCAAACCTCTGTACAGCCAGAAAATGTGTGTTTGTGTATGAGAGAGGGGAGAGACTAAAATCCAGGATTCCATGGGGAAATATGTGGGTAGTAGTATTGAATTAAAATGTATTTTACCATATGTGTTTAAAGAATAAATCTGACCAGTTATTCAGAAGATCAACTGTTAAATCCTGTTGCAACAGAAGCCTTTGGGAGTTTTGCTGTTGCGTATAATGGAAATGTGATTTGGGCCATAGGCTCTTGGTGTTGGTAGTTTTCTTAAATCCATAAACAAGTGTTCAGGAAAGACCTGGGTTTATGGATTAGGGATATACATTTTTTAAAGTGTCTAAGTGACATAAGAGCATTAGTGCCATTTTTCTCAAAGCGACTTAGGCACTTAGCAGCCAAAGGACAATTAAATTTTAATGAGTTTTAGGATCCTATGTTATATGAGACTTTTAAAAGGGGAACATTAGAGCCTATGATACTTAGACACTTTTGCAAATGTTGGATATTATTAAGAATTAATGGCAGATTAGTTTGTTGTATTTTTTTCCCCATGAGACTCATCAATGATCTTTTTTCTTCGTCCTCTAAAAAGTTTTGTCAAGGCTTAAAAAATAGCCCATGTATAAAGAAATACGTAACTCACACCATTTTCTTATGAAAGACAGAACTGTAATTGGTTCATTGTGCAATTTAAATATTCTTAAGTTGTAAATTATTACAATTATAATTTGTTCTTCTAACCTCAGATATGGATTAAAAAAAAGCAAATGAATGAAAGAGTTGTGTGCAGATCAGAGTCTCAGTGCCAGTTCAATCATATTTTATAATGAGTATTTTTGCTTAGTAATCTCCTCCTGGAAAACATCAAAATAAGGTAGTAGTTTTAGCATGAGAGTTATAGCTTCAGTGAAAGAGCATCGGCAATCAAAACCCAATGTTCATAATTTTTCTTCTTTCTTATAACTATAGGCTTTTTTCATAACATTTTTAGGCATTTAATATAAATCCCATTGGAGCTAGTAGGACTCTTTCTAGTGACATCAGTGAAGTTTGAACCAGAGTCAAGAGTTGCAAGAAAAGTTCAAACCAGCCATTGAGAGTAGGAGTGATTTGAGTTGGCCAAAGTTGCATAATTAATATTTTAATGAAAGTGCAGGAACATCTAACCATGTTTGATCCGTCTTGTATAATAGCGAAGGCCCTTGCTGTACAATGTTCTGAAGAAGGAATTTTCAGTGTTTCTAGTATTCCTGCAATAAACTTAAAACATTCTAACTCAAATATTGGGCTTCAGCATAGTCCAAAATTATGCAAATAATAGAATGTTCAGGGTGTTTACATTTTTGAGGAAGTTTTACTTCCTTTAATATTTAAACAAACAAACAAACCAGGCTCTTCAGTGTTAACTGCCAGCTTTTGAAGTGCTGTAGTCATTAAATCCAAAACCAAATAACAGAAGTAGTGTGGCTGCCACCTACTATTAGCCATTTGTAGCATACAAATAGGCTTTCCCTCAAAATATTAACTAATGGATGTCCTCTCATGCAGTCCTCTAATTGTTAATCACGTTTGATTGTGGACTCCTCAGGACTGGGACTGCATCTTACTCTGTGCTCAGTGCTGTACAGAACATATTGTCAGTGCTCAGCAAAATATAAAGAATAATCAAATATATCTCTGCACGCAGGGCCGGTGCAAGGAAGTTCGCGCCCGAGGCGAAACTTCCACCTTGTGCCACCCCCTCCAGCTAACCCCGCCCACCCGAGGAGCCCCCCTTGCAGCATCTAACCCCACCTGCCGTGGCAGCTAACACCCCCCAACACCCAGGGAGCTCCCCCTCGCAGCAGCACTCCCCTTGAAAGCTCCTCCTCCACAGCAGTAAGCTAACCCCTCCCCCCTCCACGACAGCTAACCCCGCCTGCCATGGCAGCTAACCCTGCCCGGGGAGCCCCCCCTGCAGAAGCTAACCCCTCCCCCTCTGTGGCAGCTAACACCCCGCCTGCCACGGCAGCTAACCCTGCCCGGGGAGCCCCCCCTGCAGTAGCTAACCCCTCCCCACTCTGCAGAAGCTAACCTCACCTGCCGTGGCAGCTAACCCCACCTGGGGAGCTCACCCCTACGGAAGCTAACGCTGGCCCCCTTCATGGCAGCTAACACTGCTCACTGCGGCAGCTAACCCCACCCAGGGAGCCCGCCCCAGCTCTCCTCTGCTAAGCACACTGGCACTGCTCTAAATCTCCTCCCCACCCAGGCTTGCGGTGTTGATTGGAGGAGAATTAGAGCAGGGGCTGTGTGCTCAGCTGAGGAGGCAGAGTGGAGGTGATCTGGGGCAGGAAGCGGTTCCCCTGTGCGCCCTCCCCTGTTACTGCGGGTGTTCCTCCCCGCGCCTCCCCACCCCAGCTCATCTCCACTCCACCTCCTCGCCTGAGCAGGCTTTTAAGTGCCCTCAACCACTAAGCACCATAGGTGGCCGCCTAGTTTGCTTAAATGGTTGCACCGGCCCTGTCTGCACGTCCCCAAAGACCACAGATGCTTACTGTACAGAACACTGATTTGTCCTAGGATTATACTGTTAGAATAGATGCAGGGTTGCAAATAGCTTCTAGTCTCAGATTGCTGGTTGCACTGTCAGGGAGGAAATGACTGTAAATAAGTGCAGTGGTCTCCTGACAAGGCATCCAGCAACCTCCTGCCAACTTTTTGTAATCCACAGAAAACTGTGCAAAAATACTAACAAGTCAATAAAACAGATGATGAATATTTGAGAAATCAAGATGAAGAGGAAAGATGAGAAGTACCTAGGATTTCATAATGAGTAAAGATTTCCCACAATCTAGTGCAAGAAAAATTCACATACTTAGTTAATATTTTGAGGGAAAGCCTATTGATGTGCTACAAATGGCTAATGGTAGGTGGGAGCCAAATGTCTGTTTTTTGTTTTGTTTTGGATTATTTTGCTTCAGAAATGATGAAAATAATTACACATTTTCAGGACAGATATTTCTTGAATACATGTAATCAGAAAGTTTCATATTTACTGTACATATGAAAAAATCAGAAAAGAAAGTTTGCTAGTGTGTTGAAAGCTAGGGTACACTAAATTAAGAAACATCTACTGGTGTCATAATTTTGCTACATTTATAAACCAGAATATCTTGTTTAAATGACTTCACTGTGTACAGAAAGGCATAAATGAGGCAGCACACTTTGTGTTTATTTTGCAAGAAAGAGAGGCTACCAGTGTTGCCACCAAAATGTAGACTAATAACAAAAGCCAAGGGTGAGTTCTTGGCCCCCGTTTTATCTATTATACCTAATTGTGTGGTGGAATGTCTGTTACCTGGAATTACTGGATACTGTACCATTGCTTTGATTGAGTGACAGAAATGTTCACATTGGATGCCTATTGACAATAGTGACACAAGGTGAATGAGGTAGTGTGTTTTACTGGATCAATTTCTGTGGGCGGAAGAGACAAGCTTTTGAGCTGAAGACCTGAAGAAGAGCTCTGTGCAGCTCAAAAGCTCCTGTCTTTGCCCCACAGAAGTTGGTCCAGTAAAATATATTCCTTCACCCACCTTGTGACTCTCATATCCTGAGACTAACACTGTAACACTAGCACTGTATACTGCATACTAGTGTGTCTCACAGCATACAGACATTTTCAATTTGACATGAGTAACCATACTATTGAGGATAAGAGCAAAGCAATGAATGCTGCCATAGTACCTATTGTTAGTTCCTTGTCAAAACCAAAACCAAACCAAACCAACAAACAAAAAACAACAAAAAAACTGATACATGGGCAGTAGGCAAGAAGCTAGTCTTAAATTGCCCATTTTCTAGTCTCGTCTATCTTCTAGCCAAGATCCCAGGATTTTATGCAGATTGCCCAGTGTGCTTAGGGATGTTTCCCCTTTCCTGAGGAGAGCACAATACAGGACTGATGCACTGGTTCTCTCAGTGACATGAAGTGGAGAATTAGCAATCCCACAGGAGAAGGTCACAAAGGCAGAAAATAAACAGGACTGTCTAGGCAACTACTCCAGTTACCTGTTAAAGGCAGATATTTTAGATACGAATTTATGCCTTTCCACCTATCAGTGGTACAGCGAATAACAATTTAACAAATGCAAAATTTGGTCTTATTTGCATACTCTGATATTTTCTATGCAGACAGCATAGTTCTGGAAAAGGCTGACCTCTATGGGCTATCATATTTCAGATTCACAGAATCTAATCAGTCCACATATATGCAGAGTGTTCATGACTGATAAAGGCTTACAGATCCAGCACTCTTATCTCCCCAATTAGCTGTATAAACTGTTTTTCCTGTGGGGTGAGAGTAATTGTGCTCGGTCATGGCATGAAAACACTGAAAGATATTGGAAGTTAATACAGTTTCTGTTGCCACAGATTATTTTAGTTTGCTTTTTTTTAAAATGCCAATGATGCTTCTGATGAAGAGAACTGAGATTTTGCGTGTTGGGGCTAATGAAATGGCAAAAGTGGTGTTGGTACTGCCTCTTAAAGCTGGATGCAGAGGGGCTCACACTAGTATTAATGGGAGAGTAGGAGTCCATAAAGGGGGGAGAAAGGAGAAAGAATGACAGGTGTCATGCTCTAGTATCACTTCCCCCATCAAGGATGGCTCCAGCTTTTTGCCACTCTAAACAGCAAAGAAAAAAAGCAAAAAAAAGCTGTGATTGGTGGCACTTCGGTGGCACCTCTACTGCACTGCTGCATTCTTCAGTGGCAGTTTGGCGACCAGTCTACCCTCCAAGAGGGACTGAGGTACCCACCACTGAATTGCCGCTGAAGACCCAGACGTGCTGCCCCTTCCCATTGGCCGCCCGAAGCACCTGCTTCCTGCTCTGGTGCCTGGAGCTGGCCCTGACTTTAAGACAAGCTAATTATGTGACAAATTTGGGGTATTTGTTACAGAGAGGCAATTCCACAAAGATACAGTCAGCAGCTTTGATCGGTTTCCTGTCCCAATAATAACATTCTGTATGCACATCAGGGGTGGCTCTGTGTATTTTGCCACCCCAAGCATGGCAATCAGGCTGCTTTCAGTGGCGTGCCTGCAGGAGGTCCACCGATCCCATGCCTTCGGCATACCCATCGCCGAATTGCCACCGAAGCCACGGGACTGGCGGACCTCCTGCAGGCATGCCGCTGAAGGCAGTGTGACTGCCACCCTCACAGCAACTGGTAGGCCGCCCCCTGCGGCTTGCCGCCCCAGGCACGCACTTGCTGTGCTGGTACCTAGAGCCACCCTGATGCACATGCAGCTTGCGTGGCAACATTATGAAACACAAAAATAAGGTCACAGTCCACAAAAACACTGCTGCTTACTGGCATGTGTATGTGGTCTGTTTTATGATTGTTATTTCTGCAACTATTTTTTCCCCAGAGGTGCAGCTGCTACTTTCACTTTATGCTCTTAGGCCTGTTCTTTTTGGTGGAATCACTGCCAAGATCAGGACAAAGAAATTCTAAAGTGGATTATCTTGTTTATATCAAAAGGGAAGGAGCAGGCCTTTTTTGAAAGTAGGAAGAGAAAAGTTCCTCCCCTTTCTACTCTATACCACCTTTTGTTCTTTTGCTGCCTCCTACTCTTCTTTCTTTGTATACTGTTAGCACAACCACCTCCTCCTCTTCCTATGTAAGAATGTCAGAAATGTCATTGCTGTGCTTTTCATTTTCTGTCTCTGATTAGTTTGTCATAGGCTGCAGTCTAATCTCTTCACAGAAGAAAAAGTCTTGCCAATACTTAGTGCAGAATGACGGTTTTGCTCTGTTTCCCGTTCTCTTCCACATCAGTAACAATCGTGTTATTTTACTTTAATTCACAGAGCATCTTTGAGTTTGTCTGGCACTTTACAGTCTCTTAACTCTGCCAGCAAAGAACAGAACCCACTGCTTGAGGAGCTTACAAACAAAAGGCACAAGTGGGTACACTACTAAAGTGTCATGAAATGGAAGGTAGAGAAGTGTGTGTTCATTAAGCTGTAAAATTTCCCATGATTGCTTCCCTTTTCCTCCTTCCTTTCTATCCTGTGCCTGATATATTGATTACATTGGCACCAAATATACAAGTAGAATAGGTGAGCACAGATGCTTGGCAATTTTTGATGGAAACAAAATAATTGTCATGTAAATTTCACATAGAAAAGTCCAGGATTTTTAGCTGAAAATTCAAAAACAGAAATATTTTCATTCAGAAATGCACCTACTGTGCTTCATAGCAGCTGTAGTTTGGGTGCCTCGTGCTTCCATTCTTCTCTAGAGGCTGGGCTCCCTGGATGGACTGAATCTCTCATGATGAGCCATGATCTCACCTTTGATAGATGGAGGGAGGGGGTTACATTATAGGAACACCTTGCTCTGGTGAACCATGGAGGATGGAGAGTCCTGACCATAGAAGACAGGACATGAGGCAACTGAACTGTACTGTGGTAACATATCCAGATAGAAATATATTTTGTTTTCAATTGAAATAGTTTGGTTTTGGGGTGGGGGAGATTTTTCAATAAAAAAAATTGAAATTTTCTGTGAAAAAGCAGACACTTTTCATGAAAAATAATTGTTTAGTCAAAATCCAATTTTCTATCAAACAGTTTTGATGGAAAATTTTGGACCAATGTTTCAGAAGAGGCAGTTGTCTCCGGCATTTTAGCTGGTCTCTGTTTTGTATACAGCAGTGCTGTCCAGCCTTTTCAGCCTGAGGACTATATGGCTTTCAAAAAGTCCAAGGGGCATCAGCCAATGTTTTATGGTAGATTCTCTATCCTTGTTGCACTCTCTTGTATAGTGCTACAGCTTGATGTATGGGACCCCACCCAAGTTATCTGGCAAAGTGATTGAATCTACATTTTCTTTGCCTTCTTTTCGCTTGAAAGAAGAGCCGAATGTTAGAGAAGGTTGCAAATACCTCTCTCCTGGTTAAACGTTTCTATTTGCAGTGTGTTTGTAGTCTCTTTTCTTCTGTCTTGATCTTGTGAAATGTCAACTTATAAAGGAAAGGTTGGGAGGAAGCAATCCAAATCCTTTGCTACTTTGTCAGTATATGAAAGGCCTAAGATTTCTTAGAGAAAATAATTAACTTTGCCTCCTGACCTCAGTTCCCACTGAGCTTCATGGATGAGACACAAAAATATGAAAAGTGCAGTTGATCAAAAGGGAATCCATTGGATGTTTTGGACTCCTTTCCCCTCGACTTCATTTAATGGCCCTTTTAGAGTAGCTGGGTTATAGTTAAAAAATTCTCAGGTCACCAGGGTCTTGATATAATTCAGAAAATATCACTTATCTCATTGTAAACCTTCAGATATTTCAAGTTGCTTCATACAATTATTGTATACAGCTGCATTTAAGCCAAATAAATGCATACAGTGGGTCAAATGTATATCTGTGAAGAGGGCCAGAGCAAGGTCTAAACAAGCAGTTGAAGGTGACTTACTGGTTTTCCTTGAGGGCCATGGGTACGTGCAATAACTGCGCCATCACCAGTTTTACCCATTTACGTCTTCTGCAAAGGGTGATTCCTAAATGGTTCATAGGACTTGATCCAGACCGCTGCACAGGGGTGAATTTCATCCAGTGTGAAAATCAAAATGAATCAGAAACAAGATAATTAGGCAAGTACATTAATAAAGGCTAAAGTCAAAAGGGGATAGTCTTCTTCTAATAGGTTGTACAATAGTGCCATATAGCTTATTGTTTTCTATTGGTTATGCATAAGTAGTTTGCATTCAATAGATTAGGGTTGCAAATGATCAGGTTGATCAGATGTCCCATTTTTAAAGTGACAGTCCAATATTTAAACCTTCTGGCCGGAGTCCCGACTTTTTCTTAAAAAAGGGCAAATTGTCCTATATTTTCTGCCCCTCTCCCCCCTTTAGTACTGGTGGATCCCTGCTCGCCAGCTGCCATCCCACCTGTGGTGAGTGTGTCTGTGTGTGCATGGAGGGGGCCAGTGGTCGATGATGGTGGTGGGTGTGCAAGGCCGGTGGCAGTGCAAAGCTGCAGTGCGCAGGGCTGGCTGCTACCCCTGCTGGGCCGTCAGCGCAGCCGCTGCTGCGTACCAGTTCTTAGCTAGCAGAGCCCTGTCCCATTCTGGCTGACACTGGCTGCATGTTGAAAATTGCTGTGACTGGTGAGTGCAGGCAGGCACCAGGCAGCAGCCAGTTACGTGTCACCTCTGTTGCTCATTGGCCCTTTACATGCTCCCCCTTTTGCTGTCCTCTCCCTGCTTTTCCCCTTCACTCCCCCACCGCAGCCCTGCTGCTCCTTCATATCCCCCTGTTGGGGTGCATCCCTCTCCCAGCACTGTGCGGAGAATCAACCCTAGTCAGAGTGCTCAGCTCACCAACAGCCTGGCCGGCAGTCTCCTTCCTTCCTCCACTGCCTCTGGCTGGGCTGGCACCCCACTACGTCCAAGACCCTCCAGCTCGCCAGGAGAGGCGCTGGCCAGGAGGAGCCGAGCCCTGCATGTGCCAAAGTCCTGCATAGCACTGGCACAGGGAAGGCTTTCTGCCCCTCAGCTAAGCTCTGGAGTGCGGAGGTAGCAATTTCCAGCCTGTTCACACCTCGACCC
The DNA here is from genome assembly GCF_025201925.1 of Gopherus flavomarginatus. Taxonomy (NCBI): domain Eukaryota; kingdom Metazoa; phylum Chordata; order Testudines; family Testudinidae; genus Gopherus; species Gopherus flavomarginatus. The sequence continues at coordinate 196,387,522 of NC_066617.1, read as the reverse complement.
TGCAGGCTCCACAGCAGCCCCCGGGTCAAGGGCTTGGCACCCTCTTCATACCACCCCTACTCTGGGTCCTGTCCCCAGGGAGCTTGGGGCCGATCCATCCTCTAGACACCCTCCCCTGCAGAGCCACCTCTCTGACTGGGTTCCCTGAAGCCCCTGAAGTCAGATTCCCTGGGCCCTTGTGCACAATGCATCTTTAGGGCTTAACCCCTTCCTTCCCACACTGTAGCGGGGGGACAGGAGGCGGTTGGGTAATGTTGGTGGCCAGCAGCCTTTTGACATTGTGTGGGTGTAACACTGACAGATCCTGGTTGTTGGCAGGCAGGATCGAAACTGGGAACCTCTGGAGCTTAGTACATGAGCCTCTACTGCATGAGCTAAAAGTCATATGGCTGTTAACTAAGGCTATAGAGCGGACACAATCTTTCTCTCTAAGTGGTCTTGGTGCCACTAGATGGGACAGAACATGGGTAGGAAGGGGGGGGGCTTTCAGCCACATGGAAGTAGGGGGGAGGGTGGGGAAAGGGATGAGTTCCCATCCCTTGCTGCCCACACTGTGCTGAAAGGCTGCTGCTGGCCACATCCTGGTGTAAACCATGGCATAAATCTGGGGAGGGAGGGTATGTGACCCTATGTGCCCCCCCCCGACATGTTGCCTCGAGAAGATGTGGCGCCAGATACCAGGAGAGATGGGTCCATCCTGGGGGCCCAGCCAGGCATGGAGGGCGCCAGGCAGGGAGGGGAGAGTCAGTCTGTCACACCCTGGTCTGTGTGAGATAGGTGTAATTATGTGTGTGTCATCTCTCCCCATGTGTATGGGGGGGTAGGGTGTGTATGTCACCCCTCCCCATGTGAATCCTAAAGCCTTAAAGATAAGAAGGTAGATAAAAAGAATCCAACTATGCAGTATTTCTTTTTAACAGGGGATCAGTCAACTTGATGTTATTGAATGTTTGTATGATTGATTGATTGCTGTTTGAACTCACTTGAATACGAGTAATTTTACCAGGTGTCCCATATTCAGCATAGGGATATACGGTCACCTGATAAATGATGAGGTGCCACTCAGGGTAGATGACGATTTAAATTACCGACAATGCATCGTAAAAAATCTGGCGGTAAAAAGTCTAACCAAAAATTAAAAAACTGGAAACACTCAGCAGCATTAAGAGCTTTAGGACTTGTTTACAGTTACAGCACTGCAGTGGCACAGTGGCACCAGTGAAGGGGTACTACTATAGTGCTTAGTGAAGACACTACCTATGCCAGTGTGAGAGCTTCTCTCATTGGTGTGGGTTCTCCAACTCCTCGAGAGGTGGTAGCTGTGTCAATGGGAGAAGCGCCATCCACGTTGGGGTTTAGGTCGCTATAACTATGTCGCTCACAGGTGTGGGAAAGTGACGTCGTTATAACGACATAGTTTGTAGTGTAGACCAGGGCTTAGAATCTGGTCAGATCAGACCGTACCTGTTCACAAACTGTAAACGACGATTTACATGGAAAAGGAGAGCTTTTAGCCCAGAATAGTGCTGCACATGTGATAATTAATAAACAACTCTCCCACATGTGTGCTTTTTTTGTAGGAAGTTTAATCAGTTGCCTGGATCTTCAGAGTGAACTCCAGTGAAAATGTATCCCATTACAATTACTTTTTTTAAAAAAAGTCTAAATAAAAAACACAAATTGTGGCAATGATGTTATTGATTCCAAAAGCCTGGTTTTTGCTCTGTGGGTAGAAAGTGTGTGGAGTCAGTGCATTATACCAGTGGTCTCCAAACTTTTTTGATCGTACACCCCATCAGTAAAATTTTTTTGAGCACACCAAAGCCAAAAAAAAAAAGTTCTGACTCCCTCCTGATGAAGAAAAAAAAAAGCGCGCCTCCTGCCACGCACCCCCAAGGATCCTCTTGCACGCACCCCACTTTGGAGATCACTGCATGCCAAAATTTCATTATCTGTATTTAATTATTAACTTTTATAATGGGCCTTTCTCTGTAGTAATTGTGAGCCACCTGACAGAACAAACTATGGCCCACGAGCCACATCCGGCCCACGGGACCGTTATGCCAGGCCCCCAAGCTCCTGGCCCAGGACGCTCACCCCCGGCCCCTCTCCCGCTGCCTCAGCTCGCCCCATCGCTGGCGCAATGCTCTGAGCAGCAGGGCTGTGAGCTTCTGGGGCAGTGCAGCTGCAGAGACTGGCCTGACTCAGTCTCTGTGCTGCGTGGTGGTGGTGGTGGCAGCGGCGGCGGCGGCGTGACCCAGTTCCAGCCAGGCAATACATCTGTAGTGCTGCCAGCCACTGGTGCTCCTGACAGCATGGTAAGGGGGCAGGGAGCAGGGTGGGTTGGACAGAGGGCAGGGGAGTTCGGGGGATGTTCAGGGGGCAGGGGTGTGGATAGGGGTGGGGCAGGGACAGGGGATTGAATGGGAGCAGGGGTCCTGGGAGGGCCATCAGAAAGGAGGGGAGGTTGGATGGGGAGGCAAGGGGCAGTCAGGAGATGGGAAGAAGGGGTGGTTGGATGGGGCAGGAGTTCCGGGGGGGCAGATAGGAGGTGGGGGCCGGGCCACGACCGCCTCCCCTAACTGGCCCGCCATACAATTTACAGAACCTGGTGCGGCCCTCAGGCCAAAAAGTTTGCCCGTCCTTGTTCAAACAGGATTGAATTTCACAGGCAGGGCTCTGTCATCAAAAATTCCCTATCCTGTATGCATCTGAGCAGCTCTTTAGCAATATTTTGACAAAGCGTTTCCACCAGGTGATGTTTCCTTAGTTGGGCGGTCTCTGAGATATCTGGGATCCAAACCATTTAAGGCTTTGTAGGCCATCCCCAACACTTCTTATTTCACACACAGGTGAAATGGCAATCAGTGGCCTTAAGGTTATCCCCAGGAACAGTGCTTTTCAATTGCCCAGTACGGATGTGATGAAATCATGAATCGCTGTGACATCACTGATAAGAAATGGTTACAATATTCTGAAAAACAAAGGAGACTGAAAACAATCTTGGGCACTGCTGCTCTGTGGACATCCAGGAATGAGAAGTCCCATAAAATCCTAAAACTGTCTTTGCCAATTCACTTCTAGTGGGACTGTCTCATGAAGTTGGCTCTCATGAAAGTCCCTATCTCCTACAAAAATTATAAGAGCCAAGCAAAAGATTGAAAAGGAAATGTTCCTTATGTGTCAGAGGTCTGCTGATTGGAAATTCACAGATGTTGTTCTTTGCTCCAACATGGCTGTGGTGTAAGACTTCAGAATCTTACTATGGTACAGGTGATTGGATTAATCACTTCTGCCTCTGGCATGCTGTTTTTCTCCTTTCTCATCAGGTTTCTCAAGTAATTTTTGAAGCATTGTGATCTGTAAGGAAGATAGGAAGGTAGGAGATACCTAAGCGCTAAGGTAAAGGTAGATAATTGTAGATATACCAGTGATCAGTGCCATGAAAAAGGCAGTACATGAACAATTAAAGTACATACACACCAAATATTTTCAGCTCTAGAACAGGTTGATTTTCCCCCTATAGATAGCTCTGGGCTGTGACTGAATCCATCAGTTTCTGAGGTGGAACAATCATTACAGCTCCTATGTCTGTGTGGGGGAGTGGAAAAGCCCCTGGTTAATTCAGGAGGAGGTAGTTATTGGAGCATAACAAGTGTATATTTAGTATGTCTCCAAACTTTGCACCAATTCAGGGTTCCCCAGGACATTAGAATCCTCAGTAGACGGCTTGAGCCAGTTTACAGATCTTTTTATGCTATAACAGTGCAAAAGGGCCACAATGGACCTCCGGACTTGGCCCTTAGAACCAGGGCTGGCCTTTGGAAAAATGGCACCCTGGGTGAACTTGTATGTTGGTGCTCTGGCCCCTGCTAGTTCCCCCCTGATCATACCTGCACCCTGCTTCCTCATACCCCAGACTCACCCTGCTCCTTGACCATGATGGCCAGAGAGAGGAAGCTGCTGGCTAGGCGTGCAGCTCTGAGGGCATCAATACCAGCAGCACAGAAGTAAGAGTGGCATGGTATGGTATTGGCACCTGTTCTTCTGCACTGCTTCTGGTGGTGGCACTGCCTTCAGAGCAAGGTGTCTGAAGAGTGGCAGCTGCTGGCCAGAAACCCAGAGGTGCCAGGGCTCAACTCTGACAAACTCCAGCCAAATTAAGCACTCATGGTGTCCCCCTGACCATGATGCCATGGCCAGCCCTGCTTAGAATTCTAAAATGTTTACACTCGTTTTTAATCCATGAAGCAGTCACATTTGTGTCATAGCATCAGGGATTATATTTCCCCTGTAGACTGCAGCGATCAGTAATTTGTGTAGAAGTCCTAGCGAACAGCCTGGTCTCATTCCTTCTCGCTCTCTCACATATCTGATAGTCCATCCGGTAGAGTGCAGCAGAACACATACCTCTTGAGCAGACAAACAGCCTATTATTATAACATCTGCGCTCTTTAAATTTGGTTCTCATCTGTGGCCATGAATGTATTCTGTGTGTCTATTGGGCAGCAGCATTGCAAGCAACACACATTGTGGAAGACTAATTATTCTGTGCTCGTTTGACCAAGAATCCTGAGTGGGGTAGTCTCCAGCCTCCTTTCTTCCTTTCACATACACATTTTAAAGGATGATGGCTGTTTCGCCTCTCTAGGGTGACCTGTGTGATATTCCCAAGCAATAGTGTAAGATTCTAGTGTGCTAATTAAAGACTAAATGTATTCAAAATAGAGGAGAGAGAGTTAAAACAATAATCTGACTGCAGAACTGATCTAACCTGGAAAATCTTTATTCATTCCCCTTGGATTTAATTACGCAAATAGAAAAAAAGACTAGACTTCTAGAAATCACATTATTTTTTTCCTCCCCTCTGGCCCTTTTGGCACTCCACTCTGTCAGGAATGCAGGCTTTCATTTCAGCTCTTGAGTATCATCTTTCCCTTTACCTGTCTCACACTATGGTTATGCCCTTTGGATTTCTTTGATGTGCCTGGCTTATTATATGTTACCAGAGACAATCCCTATAAAGCAGTGCCCCCGAGTCTCTCTTTCCCCATGCATCCATTATCTGTGTCCCAAATCCACTCAGGCTTGTATACATTGCTTTGGATAAGCAGTTTCAGTACCTGTATCCTCCACTCTTCCCCATTTTTTACAAGAGAAGGGGTCTCTTTGAAGGTGTGTACTCTGGAAAGGAAATGTACACTTTGCCTTAGCTTAACTACTGGGCTTTTTCACGTTAACTGGATTTTCTCGGGGTGTCCACCAGAAGTCAGCTCAGTCTGCTTTTCAAATGGCTTATATGATGTTATTCATATTCATCTATATATCAAATGTGAATTATTAATAAATTGGAATCCATTTGTCACACAGATAATAGTGTTTAACCAAAGGCAGGGAGATAATGAAAGATTAAAGCATGAGTCGGTATCAGTATATCTGAATCCCCCCCACACATACTTTGTTATAGATTTTTTGTGACAATGTGGGTATTTCACTTAAACTCTGAGCCTTGCGGACTGTAATACTAACCACACAAGGTTGTCATGGACAACATCAATGCATGTTTGTAAAGTTCTTTGGGCTCCTCTGATGCAAGATGCTATGAAAGTGCAAAGTACTTTTATACGCCTCATCCTTGGGAGATCAGCTGGTTGATTTAACCAGTTATTTTCCATCTCTAACCTCCATATAACTAAATCCTCCATTTAAAAAGTGGCCTGCAGTTTTCCCAGTACTGCAGGAAGACAGAGCTTTCCTGGCAACTGTCCATGACTGCGAGTTCAGTCCTAGAAGGTATAAGAACTACCTCAAATCTCTCCACCTTCAGATTGAAATGTAAAACCCACTTCTTTGACCTAGCCTTCTCTCATTAAAACAAACCAAACAAACCAAAGCCATAGCAACTGGCGAGATACACAGAGATCCTTTAAAGGATTTACTTTTAGAGTTTGTAAGGTACACATGATCATACAGAGTAAAAGAGAAGCTGAGATAGATAATAGAATTAACAGCCCTTAATTAACAGTTGATTCATAGCCCTACTGTTCAGCTGTCTAAGGTCCAACATAGACAATACTGAACATACCTAATATACATTCATGTTTGTTCTAATGCAGGGGTCGGCAACCTCTGGCACACGGCTCGCCAGGGTAAGCACCCTGCCGGGCGGGGCCAGTTTGTTTACCTGCCACATTGGCAGGTTTGGCCAGTCGCGGGTTCCACCTGCCACGGTTCACCGTCCCAGGCCAATGGGGGCGGTAGGAAGCGGCACGGGCGAGGGATGTGCTGACCATGGCTTCCTGCCACCCCCATTAGCCTGGGACAGTGAACCGTGGCCAGTAGGAGCCAAGATTGGCAGAACCAGCCGACTTGGCTAGTAAATAAACTGGCCCGGCCCGCCAGGGTGCTTACCCTGGCGAGCCGCGTGCCAGAGGTTGCCAGCCCCTGTTCTAATGATTTGCAATAAACTGACCTGTGCTGCTGCCCTTCTATGATTTATATTTTGTGTTTGGAAAAAAACAGCTACAAAAATGGTAACTCGATTAATCTTTTATGACATGAAATTCTGTAAAACAAATTATTCAAATCAATAGCCTAGTATTCTAATCTCAGGCACATGAGAGCATATTGACTGGAATGTAGCAAAAATTAACAATCATCTTGTATGCAAGGCACACCTCTGTGTCTGCACAGAATACAACTCATTAAATTTTTGAATTAGCCCTCTGTTAATCATACTCGTTCTGTGTTGCAAAAAAAATCCAAGCTGTGGCTCTGACTTAGTATGTCCATCTACAGAAATTTTGGCTTGGGCTACACTACGCGTTTAAACTGATTTTAGCAGCGTTACACTTATTTAATGCTGTACCCGTCCACACTACGAGGCCCTTTATATCAATATAAAGGGCTCTTTAAACCGATTTCTGTACTCCACGACGAGAGGAGTAGCGCTAAAATCGGTATTACCATATGCAGGGGTCGGCAACCTCTGGCACACGGCTCGCCAGGGTAAGCACCCTGCCAGGCGGGGCCAGTTTGTTTATCGGATTAGGGTTAGTGTGGCTGCAAATCGACGGTATTGGCCTCCGGGCGGTATCCCACAGGGCATCACTGTGACCGCTCTGGACAGCAATCTGAACTCGGATGCAGTGGCCAGGTAAACAGGAAAAGCCCTGCGAAATTTTGATTTTCATTTCCTGTTTGCCCAGTGTGGAGCTCTGATCAGCACGGGTGGCAATGCAGTCCCAAATCCAAAAAGAGCTCCAGCATGGACTGTGCGGGAGATACTGGATCTGATCTCTGTATGGGGAAACAAATCTGTTCTATCAAAGCTCCGTTACAGAAGACGAAATGCCAAAGCGTTTGAAAAAAAAATCTACAGGCTACACAGTGCTGCGTGACAAGCGTAACGGGAAGCCAGAGACTCACTCATGGACGGAGGGAGGGTGGACTGAGGACTCCAGCTATCCCACAGTCCCCAGCAGTCTCCGAAAAGTATTTGCATTCTTGGCTGAGCTCCCAGTGCCTGTAGGTTCAAACACATTGTCCGGCGTGGTTCAGGGAATAGCTCGTCAATTTACTCCCCTGCCCCATGTGAAAGAAAAGAGAAAGAAATCGTTTCTTGACTTCTTTCAATGTCACCGTATATCTACTGAATGCTGGTGGTAGACACGATGCTGCAGCAGTGAAGAGCAGTATCCCCTCCTCTCCCCTGCCCGGTGGCAGACGGTGCAGTAGGACTGGTAACCATCCTTATTATCAACCCGTGAGTGCTCCTGGCTGGCTTCAGGTGAGGCTGGCCGGGAGCACCTGGGTGAAAATAGGAATGATTCTCGGTCATTCCCAGTAGATGGTACAGAACGGCTGGTAACCATCCTCATCATAGCAACTGGGGGCTGAGCTCCATCAGCCCCCTCCCTTTCAAGTCTAAAGAAAAGTTTCTGTACTGCCTAGACTATCATAGCAGCGGCATGCTGGGCTTCTCTCCCTCGCACCGCTTAATGTCCTGCCTGGACTGTCATAGCACCGGGAGGCTGCCTCCCCCTCATTTTATCTCACTAACAAGTCACTGTTTCTTATTCCTGAATTCTTTATAACTTCATGACACAAATGGGGGGGACACTGCCATGGTAGCCCAGGAAGGTTGGGGGGAGGAGGGAAGCAACGGGTGGGATTGTTGCAGAGGCACCCCTCGTGAATGGCATGTAGCTCATCATTTCTGTGGGATCTGACGTGGAGCAGCTGTGCTCTCTGATACACTGGTTCTCTAGTACACTTGCCCCATATTCTAGGCAAGACTGACTCTATTTTTAGAAACCATAAAGGAGGGATTGACTTGGGGAGTCATTCCCAGTTTGGCCTCTGCGCCCCCGGCTGATCTCAGCCAGGGGCACCCATGACAGCAGCAGACAGCACAGAAGGACAGATAACTGTCATCTCATTGCCAATTTACACCGGCAGCAGACAGTACAGAATGACTGATAACCATCTCTGATATCATGCAAAAACAAATGAATGCTGCTCTGTAGCGCTGGAGTATCACCTCTGTCCGTGGCATCCAGTACACATACAATGACTGTAAAAAAAAAAAAAGCTGAACGGGCTCCATGGTTGCCATGCTATGGTGTCTGCCAGGGCAATCCAGGGAAAAAGGGCGCAAAATGATTGTCTGTCGTTGCTTTCCAGGAGGAAGGAATGACTGATGACATTTACCCAGAACTACCCGTGACAATGATTTTTGCCCCATCGGCCACTGGGCTCTCAACCCAGAATTCTAAGGGGCGTGGGAGACTGCGGGAACTATGAGATAGCTACGGAATAGCTACCCACAGTGCAACGCTCCGGAAATCGACGCTAGCCTCGGATCATGGATGCACACCGCCGAATTAATGTTCTTAGTGTGGCCGCGTGCACTCGACTTTATACAATCTGTTTTATAAAACCGATTTATGTAAAATCTGAATAATCCCATAGTGCAGACGTACCCTTTGTTTGGTATAAGTTAAGCATAATGGTTATTTCAATTGTCTAGTGCAATAATTTGAGATGAACAGATGTGTCTCATCCCTGTGATGGTCTGGAAGTGTGGCATGTGGCCTTCTTGAACTTTCCATTAATTTCACAAAGGGTCTTATTAAGATTAGTAAATAATAATTTATAACTTTTCAAGGGTTGATCTTTAAAATAAATAATTATTCAAAGGAGTGGAAAAAAGAGTGACGGGATCTGACACAAAGGGTAAGAATCATCCCTTCATGTGAGTAGTATGATGGTAGAACAGATCATGGTCCAGCACAGACCTCTTGTCAAGGTCCTGGCGTCACAAAGGGATCTGAAAGCTATACCATCTTCCCAGCCAGCCAAGGAAACCCCTGAGGTGATGGACATTTCAGCTGGCATAGCCAGCTCCTATGCCACCCCTTATCCTTGCAGCTTTCTAGCAGGAGGTGGTGTGTCAGGAGAAGTGTGGGGGACCAGTCAGGAAGTGACTGTGTCCCACCTCTCTGCAGCTGGTGGACAATAGCTCCTTGGAAGCATTACCAACTGGCAAAGCTGAGAGCAGCGCTCAAGCTACCCTAAACTGTGTCACAACTGGTCTTGGCAGCAGAAAATGATAACTAGATCATTAATGCCCTGCTTTGTGCTCAGCAGAGACTGGAGGCAGGAAAGGATCTGGGCCAGACATAGAATCATAGATCATTAGAGTTGGAAGGAACCTCAGGAGATCATCTAGTCCAATCCACTGCTCAAAGCAGGATTAACCCCCAAATGGCCCCCTCAAGGATTGAAGTCACACCTCTGGGTTTAGCAGGCCAATGCTCAAACCACTGAGCTATCCCAAATATATGGTTTTTTCAAAAAATCACAATACATACTTAGGAAAAAAGTGGGTTTTTTTTAAGAGCATCTTTATTTTAAAATTTTTCAAAGAAGATTCAACAGATATTTATACAAGGAGTATGAGAGACAGGATTCTTTCCCCCTCCCCTCTTTGCAAGTAAAAACATGTAATGAGGATTCCTAGCCAGAAGCACCTCTATGGTTTAACCACTTAGGGAACCAATGATCCATTTAAAGTCATCTTGCCCATTTCAAGCCATAGAAATTTTCCAATCTCCTTCAATCACCTGAAAAAAAAGTAATTTCATTTACTGATTCTTTTTCTACATTTTCAAGAATGGTCTATCAGTGACTACTTGGAGGACAACAATGGTAGAAAAAGGATTCATGTTGAAAACCCACAACTTTGTGAAATAAGAAATAATACAGTCAGATAGCTAACACTGATCTGTATCTATTGTGTAAGTTTACTTGCAACAGCTGGTGACATAGCTATCTACCTCTCAGATCTTTAGTACCCTCCTAATAGTTTAGCTTAGGTGGCAACCTTTTTGAAGTGATGTGCTGAGTCTTCATTTATTCACTCTATTTTAAGGTTTCATATGCCAGTAATACATTTTAACACTTTTAGAAGGTCTCTTTCTATAAGTCTATAATATATAACTAAAGTCTTGTTGTGTGTAAAGTAAATAAAGTTTTAAAAATGTTTAAAAAGCTTCATTTAAAATTAAATTAAAATGCAGAGCCCCTCAGACCGGTGGCCAGGAATCTGGCAGTGTGAGTGCCACTGAAAATCAGCTCGCGTGCCACCTTCGGCACGCGTGCCATAGGTTGCCTACCCCTGGTTTAGCTGAATTAGTTACAATGGGCTTGATCCATAATACATTGAAGTCACTGAAAAGACCTCAAAAATTATGAATCAGACTTTATCAATTGCTGTAAATAGATACATTGATAAAAGGTAGCATTTTCAAATGTGCCTAGGTGAGTTAGAAGGCCAATTCCCATTGACTTTCACCTTTCGAAATGGAACTTAGAAGCCTAAGTAATTTAGGCACTTTTGAAAATTGTAAATGAACACCTTAGAAAACTAATATCTATACTAATGATATTTAATAAATCTTGTTTAGAAAAGAGCACAGGTTAGTCTCATGTACATATCAACCATTACATGTATTCCATTACTATGAGATACAAACGCAAGAGAATGCATGCTTCTAAATAAACACTAGCTAGAGTGTTTTTGAACCAGGAATCCAGTAAACAATGGATTTATTTAGGCCGAAAGAGGCTTTTGAATATTTAGTGTTTTTATGTAAAACAATTTCAGCTATATACACTTATCGAACGTAATGTGTGCACCAATTGCTTTTGTTCTCTTTTTTTAAAGGGTAACATTTTTTGCATTTTGTTCAGTTCTATTTTTCCATGTAAAACGATTCACCTTCAAAAAAGCCAAGCTGACAGTGACAGGCTAAACACTTTACATTTACATGTAAAAGATGTTGCCTTTGGAGAGTATATACAGATTTCTCGTGTAATTTGGTCAAACCTGAGTAAAAAAAAACTTGGTCATACCATGGTTATTACCTTCTGATAAATGCATAGCAATACTCAGCAGCAGAAATCAGGTTTTAATGAAAAAGGTATAATTTCAGAACAAGTTTTAGGTCTTTGCATGTTTGAACTGTATTATGGTGATAAATCTTCCCTTATCTTGAGAAATATGCGGAGCAGTTAAAAAATAATTGATGTTTGAAGTTGTCACTGAAGAGGTGACTGACCTTCTCTAAATCTTGCCTTGCTTAGCAATGTTCCTTAGCAACGCTAGTCTATTATACAGCACACAATATCAGAACATAGAGAATTGCCAACAGCCAATTACTAATCATTTTGCACTAAGTGGTAGTTGTAGGACATCATTCTGTCCTTTGAGTTAAGTCACCCTGCTCCCCCATAGTTGGCTGCCTTGACATGCCTAATTCATTTTTTTAAATGTTTCTTCTGATTGCTTTTGTTGAGTTTTCATGTTAAAACACATTGTGCAAAGACATTTCACCTAAATTCTCAACGGATTTCATACACCTAACCTGTGTGGTCAGAATTGAATTGATATTCCTCTCCTTTGAATCTCTAGAGGTAGGCAATAGGACTACTTTACAGCCCCATTCTATATCCTCTGCAGCCATTATTTCAACCTATGGGCTTAAGTACTGGTGGCTATCTTTCTGCATCTCCTTTCTAGGGTTCCCACCCATTGGATCCATTTAAGTACAGAACCAGAGGTCCATCGTCCAATCTGCTTCTGATGCTTCTCTTTGCATTGGCCTATCTGGAGGCAGTTAGGAGCTCCGCTCCCCATTGCAAAGAGGGCAATCTAGCAGTAGGAGAATTTCACCCACATTCTTAATTCCTGCTTTACTTTGCATTCATGCTCTCTTCTTCATCCATTTGCCACTGGCAAAATAGCCTTTAGCACTGCCCTCTTTATGGGGATGATCCTGCAAACACTTATACCTGTGTGTAACTTTATTACCTTGAATGGTCCTATGATGGATTTGAAGCTGCTATATAATAATTTATGACTATTTTGTGTTCTGTTTTTCTGACTTCTGTAAGGTGGGGGGGGGGGTGAAGAGGGAGCAGGGGATGCAAAGAGTTAATTCCAGCAGGGTTTGGCTTCATGTACACAAGAAAACCAGTTAATGACTCCAGATATAACACTTCCTTGCAAACACTCCAAGAGACAAGAGATAATGCCTTAGTTATTCACTTTAATGCTTTGGTTTGGTCCCTCTCCCCTCCCTCCCCATGAGAGCTGATTTAACCTGGTTTTGGGTGGCCCATCCAAGAGAAAGAAAATCTTTAACTGGATAAAAAAGCAGGCACTCAATGACAGGGGCAGAGAGACAGCAGGGGAGCAGACTGACATCAGGGTCCAGGGGCCTGGGGTACGATAGGCCTGCCTAAGCCTTTAGGTAAGAAAGACATGCATACAGATGAGTTATTGTTTTAAAAACCTCTTCTTCTCTCTTCCTACTGTTGAGATTAAGCAATACTTTGTTTTCAGAAGGCTATTTTGGGTCTCTCTATTCACCATTTCTATGACTCCCAAAGGAACAATATGCAGGGATGAATAGTTGTTCCACAGGCTACTGTAGCCTAGGACTTAATCTAAGAGTGGGGGAGTAGAAAAGTCTCATCAGTTTGGAAGGGAAAGTGCATTCAGAATCTGGAGAAGAGGTCAAAGGTTCAGTTAGCCCTGTAATTGTGAGAAGTCCCTGTGAACTCAATGAATTATCCACATATATAAGATTGGTGCAGGATCAGGCATTATGCTTTGCCCTTTTTATTGTACAACCTAATAATATTTCTTCTATGGTCTATAGGGTGACCAGATGTCCCATTTTTATAGGGACAGTCCTGATATTTGGGTTTGTTTTTTTTATGTAGGCTCCTATTACCTCCCCACCCATCCTGATTTTTCACACTTGCTCTCTGGTCACCCTAATGGTCTAGCTCTTCTTTCCTGAAGATTACTGACCCACTTTCTCTAACCATTTTGAAAACCCAGATACATGCATTACCCTGGCATTTCTGGGTACTGTAATTTCTCTATTTCCATTATAATATGATTTTTCAGAACTGAATACAATGACCTTAATTATTAAAAAGGATCAAGATTAGTTTATCTTGTGTTTGCTATGAAAAACAAAAATTATGTTCCTCTTTTATCTATTTTCAAATTGTAAATGCTAACTCTAATGCTATTTTCTTTTCGCTTTCTGTAGTTAGCTAAAATGGACACCTTGATCATACATAATTAGTCTACAGTGCTTCTTTTACTTATCATTTTAACAAACCTATTTAAATTTTAAAAGAAACACCATGAATTTTACTGAGTAATCTAATATGGCTTCAGAAAATGCTCATTAATTTCCATGACTACATTTGGTAGTCAGGAGGAACATATTGCACTATATATTTCTTTAAATGCAATCTAGTTTTGTTTCATTAGGAGCCAGGAAAGATGTACTGTACAATAAAGGTGATATTATGATGGGATCAGTTCATTGTTGCCTTATGCTCAGGTATTAAACAATAGTACAAATAACAGCTATTAACTGAGAAACAAATGGAAACCATATTCTGTCAAATAAAGAAACTCTCATCCCATCTGTTTTTGAGGTCCTGTTGCAGTGAAGTACTTTATTTGCTTAATTTGAAGCCCATGGAAGGGACTCCAGGCAAGAAGATATAAAATGCATGCAAATATTAACCATAGTTGGCCAAACACATAAGGGGAAGAGAAAAACCTAAGCAGCAGCATTCATCCTCTAATGAAAACCAAACAGTCTCTCTGCATGAATAACTACTCAGAATTAGAAGGACATGTGGTCAGACCGTCAGAAGGAGAATAAGTCTGAGCTTGGGAGGCCTTTCTATTCATAGAACTTACTGCACATTTTTGTGGTGGACATTACTATTGACCTTTTCACATTAATTTCCATGATACCTGCTCTGAGCCCTCTACCCTGCTTGTACAAGGCATATACATAGGGAGGGATGGATATAAGAGCATAGGCTTTAAGGAATCTGGTCAGACAGAGTGTGAATTTTGCAGTTCAGGGCCATCTCTAGTGAACTTAAGAGTCATCACGCCATAGATGGCTCTATGGATCTTAATATGGTAGAGGTCTGGTCCCCTACCTCTCAGGATCTGGATCCACAGATACATGAGTATGAGTTTGATTTGCCATTGGTTGAAGACATACATCGTGGAGTTTCTCTTTATCCCTGTAGGCCAATCAGAGTCAACATGTGGAAAGGGAAATCAGCAGGCCACTTTGATTCCTGTTTTATTCCCGCTAGCTATATGTGGGAGCTATTACCCTTTCAGAGTCACCCACAATGGAGTCACCAGGGAGAATGAGACCAGAAGGCAAATGGGTCCAGTCGTAATGTGTGTACACTGCCCCCACAACTGCAGATTATCTCAGGCTTAGTATTCAGGGATCTGGGCATTTATATCTCACAAACTGAAGTGCAGTGTGTCACAGCAATAGAAGCGATTCTCCAGGGAGAAAAAAACTAGCTTATCACCTAGAACTAGGATAGGAGGCACCCATTTTCTCTTACCCTATAGAGCTATCAAGGAAGGATTGGAAGTTTTGCATTCCATTTAATTAATTGGTACATATAAATGTTGGTTAATAAACATGTACTTATTGATAAGGATAAACATAATTATTGAATAGGTGCCATACTGCTCAAGCACCATTCATTTGGTGCACTGAGAATGATAGGAGACAGCTTGTGGAAAAAGTAACATGTGCTCATGTATTTAGACTCTATCATAATGAGGGGGCAGAACAGAACCTTAATTCTGGCATTTCCTAACTTTTTAGAGTTTGATTCTGCAACTTTGATATTATTTTGATAAGGGGAAGAAGTTGTATGTAATGTTAGACAAAAGAAAAAAAGGCAAAACCGTGTTCTATTATGTGTTTGTGTACCATTAGTATCTGGTATGACTGCTCCTATTCTCATACACTTCCTTTTGCAGGGAAAAGGAATTTTAGATCTTGGTGTGGGCCAGGGACTATGAATGTTAAATAGGCATATAGGTGCCTTGCTTTTATAATATATGTTTGAGCTAGAACCTCCATGGACTGATGGCTGGGTACAGAGATTATACTGTACATTATTTTGACACTTAGTAAATTTTGAACTTTTGGTTTTCTCCATTAGAATTGTAAATATCTTTATTAAACGTCAGCTTGTGGCATCAACAAAGAATATTATACTTCTCTTAATATTCTAAATCTCTCCACTCAATCCAAACAGCAGAAACAAATTTTATTTTTTTATGGACTGTGATTATGTATTGACATTAAAAATTCTAATGTGGTGTCTCAGTCATTTGCTGAGATAAAAAAAGTCTGAAAATTGCATTTTGTGGGGGCTCAACTGCTGTCACTTTATAATTAACAGTTTGCTATTTCATTAGCAGTTTACAATGCATTTTAGTAGTGAATTACTAATGAATAAACATATGAATCTTTTATATTATTTTGTAGATAATGAACACTAGGAAAGACTGCTGATATATTAAAAAGTCCCTAGGGGACTGGTATTGGAATGCTATTCCTATCCATTCCAGATCGCAATTGATTGTTACCTTTTAGCATATGTTACACAGTGCACAGTGACTTGATTAATCATTTAGGGCCTTGGCAAGTTGAGAACTATGCCTGGAAGCAGTGGGATAGTGAGGATGTTGAAGTGAGAAGAATGAAGATCAAAGCACCTTGCTAAAGGCCAAGGGTCTGCCCTAGGAGAACCACCAAGCATAGGGGACAGAGACTCATTAATTTATCTTTGTTTCTTGCAACCTTTACGGTGTAGTATTCAGCTTAGTCAGAAGTGTGTCATTTTAGTCACATTATTCAAGAATTTGTCATCTTCTTTGCAACAAGACATCTATTGTAACTTAGAGAATTTTAGGGATTTACCATCTTCAATTATGACGTGGATTATCAGATCAATCAAACAGTCTGATGCTTGTTTATTTGTCAAAATGGGCCAGATTTTTGGATGTCTAGTTGTATATAATACCAGCAGTGTGGCAGAGGGGAGACAGGTGAATTGTGGCAGAATTCAAGCTCATATAATATTGTACTAATTGAATATAGATAGATTTAGTTCTGTATTATTTCTTTTGGCTTTGTAAATTTGTAAAATATTTTGAGCCAGAGTCACTGGTACATGACATTGTACCGCTCAGCTCCAAAACGGGCAACCTGGAGTAAATCCAGATTACTGGCTAGTTCAGCCAGTCTTACACCTGCTTTGCTTCACCAGAGTGGCACAAAATAATTAGAGTATCCTGCTGAAACTGCCTTGTTGCTACTGGCTTTAAACATTTATCATAGAGGCAGGAGGCTCTTTTTCTATCTAGGTACCTCGTTATATGAGCATACGTTATATGAGCACCTTACAAAATAAATTTTACAACACTCCTGTCAAGGTTTTTTCCCCACTTTGAACTTTAAGGTTCAAGAAGTGGGGATCTGCATGATCACTTTTAAGCTTAATTACTAGCTTAAATTTGGTATGCTGCCACCAGCCAGAAGTCTGTGTCTGACACACTTCTGTTCTCCTAAAACCTTCCCTGGGGAACTCAAGACCCAAACCCCTTGGGTCTTAAAACTAGGAGAATTTAACCATCCCTCTCCTTTTCCCCCCACCAGTCCCTGATGAGTTTAGACTCAATCCCTTGGATCTTAAAACAAGGAAAAATCAATCAGGTTCTTAAAAAGAAAGCTTTTAATTAAAGAAAGAAAAGGTAAAAATTATCTCTGTAAAATCATGATGGAAAATGCTTTACAGGGTACTCAGATTCATATAGACTAGAGGGACTCCCCCCCCCAGCCTGAGATTCAAAGTTACAGCAAACAGAGGTAAAAATCCTCCAGCAAAAAGTCACATTTACAAGTTAAGAAAACAAACATAAGACTAATCCTGATTGCCTGACTATTACTTATTATTTTGAAACATGAAAGACTGATTCAGAAAGATTGGAAAAGCCTGGGTGTACGTCTTGTCCCTCTCAGTCCCGAGAGTGAACAACAAACAACACAAAAAACACAAACAAAGACTTCCCTCCACTAAGATTTGAAAGTATCTTGTCCCCCTATTGCTCCTCTGGTCAGGTGTCAGCCAGGTTCACTGAGCTTCTTAACCCTTTACAGG
Source organism: Gopherus flavomarginatus (assembly GCF_025201925.1). Taxonomy (NCBI): domain Eukaryota; kingdom Metazoa; phylum Chordata; order Testudines; family Testudinidae; genus Gopherus; species Gopherus flavomarginatus. The sequence goes on along the minus strand of NC_066617.1, from coordinate 196,369,927 downwards.
TAAAAGAGACATTAACCCTTAACTATATGTTTATGACAACTTCTGAGAGGCAGCACTTGAGTGGTGCTGGAACACTCTGTAACACCATTCTGGTGCTTTTTTTAGGAGCTGGAACATTGTTTTGGCACTTCTGCTGGTCCCAGGCCAGGTGCTTCCTTTCCCTTCGTGGCTAGAGACCATCCTTCAAGCTGGGCTTGGGTTGGGGGCACATGGTAAGGGTCTGCACAGAGGGAGCCAGGGACACTACAGATGGGACTGGGCAGTGGTGCACGGGGTCCAGAGCAGCTGAGAACCAGGGGTCAGAGCCAGGCAATGTGAGGAGCTAGGTAATGAAGCTTCCTGGATAGTGGAGCCTTATGCAGGGAGCAGGATCTGGGTACAGCGGTGAAGAGGCAGAGACAGGACAGCCTTTGCAGGGAGTCATCTCCTGCTCCCCTGAGCCTCTCCCATCTCCCCCACTGCCCTTATCTTCCTCACAGCTCCTCCCCACTAGCCCACAGCTCCCTCTGCTCTCTCCAGGACCTCTCACTGCCCTGTGTTCTGGCACTTTCTTTTTTCTAAGACTCCAGCACTGCTGTGAAGGAGGGAGATATTGTTATGAAGATCTCTAGCAGGGATTGGCAACCTTTGGCATGCGGCCCATCAGTGAAATCCAAAAAATGCATGGGCCGAGAGATGTGCTGGCCACCGCTTCCCGCAGCCCCCATTGGCCTGGAACGGTGAACTGCAACCAGTGGGAGCTGTGATCTGCCGAACCTGCAGCCGTTGCAGGTAAACAAACCGTCCCAACCCACCAGCGGATTTCCCTGACGGGCCACGTGCCAAAGGTTGCTGATCCCTGATCTATAGAAAGAAGTGATCAAAACCAAGAATTTCCATCCCGGGGGACATTCCAATATTTCAACATTTGTTTTCCCAAATAAGGATGTGAAAAGTTAAAATATCCGAACTTTTTGTGAAATAGAAAGTTTAGAAAAAAATCATTTTGGAAAAGTTTCTCCAACATGTTTTGGCATTCCTGAATCAAAATGATTTTTTTCAATTTGTTAATCTGAAATGAAACATTTCATTTGGACTTGGCATTAATCTGCATCTGAACAATGTGGTGCCTCATTGAAGCTGTAGTTACAAGCATCTCATGCCCCAAATCTCTGCTCCCCTTTGAACTATATCTCCAGGATGCAGTATGGTCTGTTCCTGTGACTGAGCCCACCATGATGGGTCAGCATGATGGGTCAGCTTGAAACAAAACATTTTATTCTGATTTTCCCAATGGAAAATTCTGCCAGAATCGTTCTTTTCCATTTGAAAACTTGGATTTTGATGAAACCTCATTTTCCAAAGGGAAAATATTTTGTTTGATTTTGTTTTTACTAGACCTAGATACATAATATTAGGAACTGGGCTTTATTATGCTAGGCACTGTAAAACTCTTATGAAGACATGGACTATAGTTCAAAGAGCATACAATCTAAAGGTTATCTTGGCTAGAAAAAAGTGGTTGATTTTTAGATTGGGTTTAGCTAAAATGTGCTAGCTAAACTTGACTTAAAAACTACCTTTTTTGTTGAATAGATGTCGAGCAACATTTTTTTAGCTCATTTTTTTATTCTAGCCTCGTAGAAAACAACCAGCTTAATGTGTTACACTGCAATAAGAAAAAAACAAGTTTAGTTCAGGTTTAGCTAGCTCATTTTAGCTAAACCCAACCTAAACTCAGCTGCTTTTCCTGGTCATGACAAACTGTAAGGACTCAGTCTTCAAGGTACTGAATACTGTTGTCCATCCAGAAATGTGTTTAACTTGAAACATATGGCTAACCCCTTTAGCTTCAGTAGGATCCAGCTATGTAGAAATAAGAGACCTTTTAACAGAACTAAGAATGCCCATGCTGTGGTTTTCTCCAATTTAACTACATGAACTTAAAATTGTTTTTTAAACCAAACTGTCACAACTTTCTAAAGTAAGCAAGTCCTGAGAATAGTAAACTGGTGAAAGGGAGCCCGTTTTAATGTATGACGGGTAAACTTTGTTTACTGATTGTGATACTAATCTTGCACTGCTCTTTGGATGGGTTTCTTGAAGAAAGACAGAATTGGGCCTGTCATAGGTTCAGGGCAACTGTAGCTGTCTTCCCCCTCTGTGGTCCCTTTCAGGACATTCACTTTAGGCTTCTACATCCCAGCCATCACCTCTGTTGGACAAAGACCTATGTCTCACTCTCTCCTGACCAGGGATTTTAAGGCTGAACAGCTCCCTGCCTTACATTGTGATATACCCAGCAAGCCAGATGGCCTGCACTTTGCTTTTACTCTGAGAGTTACAAGGTGTATTGCCCTCAGTAATAAGTTACCACACAGCTCCTTCTAAGCAAACACATGTATTCTTAAGGTAAAATCGTTACAGAGAAAATGTAAGAAAATAATAAAAGAACCTACATGCATGCTAAAATGATTTCCAGAGCTCACCTCTAACTCCAACATAGGTCTCTGGGTGGTTCAGTCTTTCACAACCCACAAAAGAATTTTCCCTCTGGTTACAAGTTTATTTTTTTTAGTCCCAAAACCAGAATAGCCGAACAGATCAGCCTTTTCTTATACAGCTCAGAACTTTGATCTTGGCCTTCTGTAACAAGTAATCAACAGACAATGACCCTCTCCTCACAGCATAGCTTTAAAAGGCTACATTTATATTTTTAAAAAGTATCTATGGAATTTTTTATACATAATCCTGTCTTCTGATTTCCTGAGGGAGATGCTATGGAGATACTCTATACTAATCAGAAGACAGTTTCTATATAAGACTAATGTTTGAGAAATTAACACTTTTTTCTTCACATAAGAATCCATGTACCCAGGTCTGCAAACATATGAGTTGAACTCACATGGCCTTCCCAATTGTGTGTGCAGAATTCCCACGGACTTCATATCTGGATTCTTGTGTTAAGATGGAAGGGACTGTAAGCAACATTTTGCTCCATTTAGCAGTCCATCAGTGTAACCTTGTTTTCTGGCAGACTTGTCAAATCTTCATTACTTTTTTAAAAATAAGCAGCATTTTTAAAATAGTGTGGTTTCTGATTTTCTGTCGAAGCATCAATTTCACAATTCATTCACTGATCCAGAACACTCCATTCTAAGGAATGGTATTGAGTAACTGTTAGATTCCTGCATCTTCATCTGCCAAGAAAGATGTTTTCTGTCTTTTTGGAACACCTGTCGTTGTATAATCTGCTTTTTTTAATCAGTGGGTTTAATGTAAATAAATCCTTTGGTTTTGCAGGCTGGAAGATTAGATAATGATCTCCCACATGGAAAATAATAGTCTTGGCTTTCAATGTTTCTTCTGTGTAAATTCCACAGCTTTGCCCCAGCATTTATATTCCAGCAGGAGACCATTATCATGTCACAGTGTTCTATTCCTTTGACATTATTTCTTTACAGCAGCAAGTACCTGTACAACTGGTTGTGCAGAATGTTTTGTATGTATGCATGCTATTACTGAGAACTATGCTGAAATCACCAAGCTGATATTTCTCACTGTTGTATTTGCTGAATTTGAATAGCAATTCCAGGGGTGAATGACTGTTTTAGTTGTGTATCCCACTGCTTTAGCAAAAAGTTTTGGACTAAAACAAGAGTTTCAAGGACATTCTGCACTTGTCAAAACATGTGCAAAGGACTGAAATAGCAGCAAGTGTATTTTAATCATCCATATAAATATAGTCTTTACCACAACATATTGAAAAGAGGCAGAGAATGGGAGGCAGGACTATTAAAATAACAGTGAAAGCTTTTTCAGCATATTCCTTTAACTCTAAGAACATCAGCAGAACATACAATTTCTCTTGTCAATCACACCTTCATTTCGATTTGACTAAAACTTTCCAGCTTTATTAGAAATCCATTAGCCAAACTGCTCATGTGACAATATTGCGACTCAGGATGAGTGAATGTCCCTCACTTTTCAAATCATTCTTCAAACTCAATTTTCTGCCCTACTTTATATGGCAATAGGAGACAACGAAACTGCCTGTGCACAATGATTTAAGGCCAACTAGTTAAACAAAACCAAAGAAGACAAATTGCTATTTTTTTATGAATAATTTATCATATTTCTTCAACCTGGTATGAGAGAAATGAGTGAGTTCCAGCCACATATGGCAGAAAAGATTTTTAGGCCCAGGGGCTGAGGGAACATTCAGGATTATAAGGAACAAAAGAAAATAACACGTGAACTTGTTGCAGTTTGAAAGAGAGGTTATAATAGTTTGGGTTTTGGAATTCAGTGAAGAATGCAATTATATTATACATTACCATTATATAATGCTTTAACTGATATTTGAACAAAGTTCAAAATTGACTAGTGATTTTGGGTGCCCATCTGGAGAAACTTTTAAGTGTTCTGATTTACAAAGACTGGATAATTGTCACTTTCTGAAAAACAGGCCCTTAAATGTGTCCCAAATTTGGTGCCCTGAAACCAAGCCACCTGAAAGCAGCACTCACTTCTGAACATTTTAGAAGTGTTGTTTTCCTTTCCTTTCATGAGCCTTCCCAAAATCCCCCATACTTAACAATACAATCGATACAAGCTTTTCTGGTGAGGACGAACACCATTGACTTGAGGTGCCAAATGTGCGTGCACACAAGAGATTTAATAAATGCAGTGGCTGTATGCCAGTGTAAGTTAGGTGGATGTAATTTTGTAGTGCAGACATGGCCTTAGGAGACTGTCCCAGGAGTGTCAATGGCATGCCTAAGTCACTTTAGAAAATGGGAGTTAGGGCTAAATCTAAAGATTCAGACTAGTGCCTAATAGCTGCTGAGGTGTTTTTAAATTCCCAACTCTCATTGAATTCCATGGGATTTAGTAACCTCAGGTCTTTTGTTAATCCACTAGACAATGAGCCATCTACAACCTTAGGTCCCTAGAAGGTTTTGACAATTTGGCATTTAGGCAGTTTGGAAAAGTTTATCTAACATATCAAAACAGAGTGAAATACAAAACTAGGGCAGGGTTAATACCTCAAACAACTGTCCAAAAATATTCTTTCAGATTAAAAAATGCCCTTTTCTCCAGAACAGGAAACTATAGGCTTCAGTTAACATTGGACATTGGTTTATGTGGTGTAAGAATTGTATTTAGCAATTGCATTCAAATATTGTGTAAGTTCCCCTTGCTTTCAAGTGACAAATACCACAACTATATGGTGAATACTATATAAAGGTAAAAGCAGGATGTGAAGCTCCTTCCTTAAAAATAAACTCTCTGAAAAAATCAATGACTGTCATAGAACAAAGAACATTTTGCATCCAGTGCAGCTGACAATAGCAGACAAACAACCTCTATAACAGAGTTTTATCTCTTTTACTTGTATTGGACGAATTCTTAAAATGGCTTGGCTTGGCAAGGCAATTTAGCCCTTGTAAACTTAATTCTTTTAAGGTAAAGAGCTTGGGATTTTTGCTTTATCCTTTGCTCTTCAAGCATGTAGGAGCTAGGAACTCTCTCAAGGTATCAGACTTTCATTTCATCTAAAAGTTTACAAGGAAATGAAATTTATTCATGAATAAATTTCATCTCCTTCAAAAAAAATCAATAATTTCCAATCAGGTCTATGGCTTTTTCCAAATAATCTGTCTTTTGGCTCAGAATAAACATCAGTATTTTCATCCAAAAGAGTAATATTTCCCTCCTTCACATAAAAATAGTAACCCAACTCAGGAGATATGGCCATATATGACCATAAGTATCTCTGTATTTATTTTGTATTGTGATCTGTATCCAGAATGTGATTTATGTGATGGATTGTTAAGATCGTGTGCTAAACTAACAGGAATGAATGAGTGGACTCCACCTATTCAGACCATTTCAACACCCTAACCCACAGATGGGAAACAGCCCTCAGGCCAGTAATTACAATTGATTAACACTGAACAAGTCCAACCATCCAAACAATGAAGCACCCAGCATGGGGGGCAACTTCTTTGAAAAGCCCCACTGGATGTTTTGGCTAACTGGGGAAAAAACAGTTGAAGGTACCAGCAGCCAGATTTTCAAAGGTATTTAAACATCTAGCGATACAGATAGGTGATGAAATACCTTTTGAAAATCTGGCTCCAGGACTCATACCTGAACCATGAAATAAGAAACTGTTAAGCAATAAGATAGTGAATTTCTGCCACAGTGTCAGGGTTTCTCTTCTACTTGAGAGATACAGCTACAAGACAAGACAAGGTAGGCATGCAGGAAGAACACCAGGGCATGCTTTCAGCTGGGACTTGGATGGGTCACTAGGGTACACCTATACTCTGGTGATAAATTGGTGTCACAGCTGGCCCAAGTCAGCTGACTCAGGCTCACAGGGTTCAGGCTTTAGGGCTATAAAACTCCAGTGGAGACATTTGTGCTTGGGCTGTAGCCCAGGATCTGGGATCCTCCCTCCTCGCAGGGTCCCAGAGCTCAGGTTCTCACACAAGCCCAAATGTCTCCACTGCAGTTTTATAGCACAGCAGCCGAAACCTGTGAGCCTAAGTCAGCAGACCTGGGCTAGCCGTGGGTCTTTTATTGCAGTGTAGGCATGCCCTATAGGATCCAAGTTTGTTAAACTGTAAGTTCTGGTTCAGTAACTTAAGTATATAGTAGAGCTGTCAAGCGATTAAAAAAAAATTGCGATTAATTGCACTTTTAAAGAATAATAGAATGCCATTTATTTAAATGTGTTTGGATGTTTTCTACGTTTTCAAATATATTGAGTTTAATTACCATACAGAATACAAAGTGTACAGTGATCGCTTTATTTTTATTACAAATGTTTGCACAGTAAAAAACAAAAGAAATAGTATTTTTCAATTCACCTAATACAAATAGTGTAGTGCAATCCCTTTATCATAAAACTTGAACTTAAAAATGGAGAATTCCATACAAAAATAGAACTGCACTCAAAAATAAAACATCATAAAAGTTTAGATCCTACAAGTCCACTCAGTCCTACTTCTTGTTCAGCCAATCGCTCAAACAAGTTTGTTTACATTTGCAGGAGATAATGATGCCCCCTTCTTATTTATAATGTCACCTGAAAGTGACAACACGTATTCATATGGCACTGTTGTAGCCGGCGTTGCAAGATATTTACGTGCCAGATGCACTAAAGATTCATATGTCCCTTTATGCTTCAACCACTCTTCCAGAGGACGTGTGTCCATGCTGATGATGAGTTTTGCTCGATAGTGATCCAAAGCAGTATGGCCAAATGCATATTCATTTTCATCATCTGAATCAGATGCCACTAGTAAAAGATTGATTTTCTTTTTTGGTCATTCAGTTCTGGAGTTTCCGCATCACAGTGTTGCTCTTCTAAGACTTTGGAAAGCATGCTCTACACCTCATCCCTCTCAGATTTTAGAAGGCACTTCAGATTCTTAAACCTTGGGTTGAGTGCTCTATCTATCTTTAGAAATCTCACATTAGTACCTTCTTTGAGTTTTGTCAAATCTGCAGAGAAAGTGTTTTTAAAATGAACAACATATGTTGGGTCATCATTTGAGATTCCTATAACATGAAATATATGGCAGAATGTGGGTAAAACAGAGCAGGGGACATGCAATTCTCCCCCTAGGAGTTCAGTAACAAATTTAGTTAATGTTTTTTTTTGTTTTTTTTTTTAACGAGAGTCAGCAGCATAGACACATGTCCTCTGGAATGGTGGCCGAAGCATGAAGAGGCATACTAATGTTTAGCATAATAGGCATGTAAATACTTTGCAATGCCGGCTACAAAAGTGCCACGCAAACGGCTGTTCTCACTTTCAGGTGACATAAATAAAAAGCGGGCAGCATGTCCCGTAAATATAAACAAACATTCGTCTTAGCGATTGACTGAACAAGAAGTAAGACTGAGTGGACTTGTAGGCTCTGAAGTTTTACACTGCACTCAAAAAACAAAACAGTTATGTAACAAAAAAATGTTACATTTGTAAGTTGCACTTTCATGATAAAGAGATTGCACTACAGTACTTGTATGAGTTGAATTGAAAAATATTATTTCTTTTTTGATTGCCATTATTACAGTGCAAATATTTGTAATAAAATAATAATAATATAAAGTGAGCAGTGTACACTTTGTTGTAATTGAAATCAACATATTTGAAAATGTAGAAAAACATCCAAAAGTATAATAAAGTTGAATTGGTATTCTATTTTTAAAAGTGCAATTAATTGCAATTAATTTTTTAAATCATGACTAATTTTTTTAAGTTAATCACGTGAGCTAACTGCAATTAATCGACAGCCCTAACATGTAGTGAAGTATGTAGGTAGGCTGAAGTTAGATGTGGCTAAATATGAATGTCTATATTTAAAAATAAACAAACAACCTTTTTCCCCCTCAATGCTTTGTTCATACTGCTAAACAAAAATTCTTTGTTTCAGGACGGTTGTTGGTCAGTTGTAACTTGCGCTGGCCACAAGCTTCCAAAATGAGACAGGTCTGAAAACTAGCAAGTGGTTGGTCCACACAGGATAGTGTATCTGGCTTTTGGCCTAAAAGTGGAAGGACTGAAATTCTGCCCAAAGGTGGGTAAAGACAAGAGCTCAAACACGTGAGGTGGGTGCTGTAAGACATCAGAAATGGAACAGAGGAGCAGCTAGCCCCCAGTAACTGTGGGTGAATTTTCATCAAAATGCTATCTTGACAATAAAGACAGTGCAAAGCTGAGGGCCAGACCATACCTCTTGTGCCTGGTACAGCACAGTGATGGGGGTGGTGTAGAGTACAGATAGTCTTAAGCAATCTTTGCTCCTCTCTGATTCTTGGGTGGCCTGCTCTTGGTTCAGTCCTGAGGTGCAATTCAGGGTAGCACTGAAGCTGCTCTAAATTGCACAATCTGGCAACAGCCTCAAGGGAGCTAGGGTTTGGCAGAACGTAGTAGCTCCTTGGCTACAGCCACTCTTTCCTTTTGTAGGAGCTGAGAGAGGTGGAGTTTAGGACTCACTCCCCTGCCCCATATGCCACCTAGAGATTCTCTTACATCAGAAAGCATGTCACGTGGCGGATTAAGCAGTCTTTGCAGCTGCTTTGCACAAAGCAGCCACAACAAAGATCAGGAACTGTCCAATTGTATTAACAGCAACCATTGCACCTCCTCCTGCAACTTCATTTCAGCCTTCTCCTCCTCAGTGACTGAGTGATCCAATGCATTCTCTTTGTTAATTGCTTTAGGTTTCTTTATTACCTTATGCATTCATATAGAAAATAGCAAAGTCTTTAATGGCTTTTGCTTTCAAGCAGCAGCAAACAAGGAGAGAAGACAGCTGCTTTTACCACTCTGCTGCTGAACACAGAAATATAGGTGTAGCAAACTGTAAAACTATTACTCCAGATAGGCTTTTGTAAGCCCCTAAGCACTTAGAAACATACCATTTAACACTTATAAAAGATTCAGTGACTTATGATTGATTTAAGACTTCTCTTTAAAAAAGAAGTTGCTGATAGCAATGAGCAATATTATACAATAAAATAAGCCTCTCCCCAATATACTTGAGCTCAGTGTCATATAATGAACTATTTTGCAGGCTGTATCTTAGATGTTTAGGATTAAAATTATTCCTTGGGTTATAATGTCATTCAAAGGGTTATAATTCCCATGTGGCAAGATAGTAATTAGCTATAGTGCTTTAGTGACTGTTCAGGTACTTGTACTTCTTTTGTACAATGAGGTGAAAGGCTACTGTTTAAAACCAGTAGGGATTTGTATTAAAGACAGTCCTCTGTATCCACTTTGTTAAGTAGGTTATGGACAGGGAAATCAGATGAAGGAAGGCAAGGAAGAAAGAGGATACGATTTCATTACTGCCCTTCTGTATTTCTAGTACCCTTCTAATATAATAGGCACAGTGATTTCCTCCCCTCCCTACCTATTCTTTAGAGTGCTGGGGTTACAACTGTGCAGTGTTGTGAACAAGGCTGTGAGTAGAGCTGGTTGGATGTTTTTAATTGAAATTATGTACTATTTTTTCAAAAATTACATAAGACAATATGGAAATATTTCTACCACTTTGACCAGCTGTAGCTGTCATGTAATCAAATAGTCAAGTTTTGGAAACAACCTTTTGCCAAGACAGCCGAATATCCCTTTTTCTTCCAGTCTCTCCTCATTTCTTTCCAAGAAACCCCTTCCTTAGTTCTTTTAAGATTAGCCTTTTAAATATAAAAACTAAATGGAGGTCCATAAACCAGTGGCCATACTGGGATTTATAGGAAATTTAAAATAAAAACCAGCTCTGGAGATGAAGTGCAGGGGAAAATGGTGGCATCCTTGTGGAGTATCACCATGAATGCTGCACCAGACAAAAGTAAAAACTGTCATCTCAGCAACCTGCCTCACAGTTCACCCAAAACACGAACCAATAGCTTGCTGATAGAAACCTTTTCATGCAATATTCTAAAGCTGGGGTATGGTGGAAAGAATTGTGTACATAGACTATAAATGGTTGGATAATGAGGGTGGTACTTCTGAGGAAAATATTGTCTGAGATAGTTCAGTTCAACAATGGCACCATGTTGTCTCATGGGAGTTGAAGTTCAGATGTCTCAGGCTCCTTTTTTCTTCTTTAAGTTGGGCTCCCTTGATAGACTATATCTCTCATGATGCACAGTGGCTTCCCTTCTTGTTTAGGGAAAACGTCGTATCATGGCAGTCCCTGACCACGGAGCATCCTGGGAGATACCTATGAAGTATCATGACGGCATATTTGAAGCAAAATATTTTAGCTCTTGCACAAAATGTTTTAACTCTTTACCAGAAACACAACATTTCTTGGTTATCGTTGTGGTGTTTGGGGGACGACTAATAAATTGAAATTTCTGCAAAAAGTAAACCATTTTTGTGAGACCATCTTTTTTTTTGTTGTTTTGGTCAAACACTTTTTCCATTGGGGGGTGGGAGAGGGAGACATAACTTTCAACATGCTCTAATAAACATGTTCTAGAGAGCAAATTTTCTTGTGCGTGTGTGTGTTTATTCAGCAACAAATCTCATGTTGCTAAGGCTGCTAAGTTATTAAATGGGCAATTGACACTATTTTAAGCTTTTTTAAAACATGTTAAGGATGTGTGTGTGAGAGACGGTGTGGCAGATCATGTTTTCTTCTTGGTTCCCACTTTTTGTCTGCACTTGAGTTACAACGGAAATAAACTCATAAACTAGGTTGGTAATGCTTCACTGAACCTGCCACTTCTAAGTCTCTGCTGAGAATCTGTTCCAGTCAGGTAGAAACTAGAGCATGGCAAATTATTCAAAGCAAGCAGTTCATTAAATTGATTTCACACTTCTGTTCATAAATTTTGATTTTATTAATTTGTTCATAAATGCTTAAAGAAAAGGTGGTGTGTATATAACAGCTTGTACCAGCTGCATCTTTGGGTTGGTCTACACAGAGTTTTTATACTGATTTAACTATCTGGTGTAGAAATAGATACAGTTAAATCGGTACAAAAACTTTGTGTAGAAAAGGCTTTTGACTATTCTGTATTCATAACTCATAGTTTGTGATTAATCTCCTATGCAAGTCCCTTGGTATTGTCTTCTCCTTGACATGTTGACTGAAATATTATAAACAGGGCTGAGCATTTCCAACACAAATTGTGAAAACCTCTCTACACACAACACACATAGTGGGAACACACTTCTTTGCATGTGAATGCAGGTGTAAAAAACACCCATTCTTGTTAGAATCAAAGCTAACTGGGTGAAGCTGTTTGGGGCTTTTCAGTTGACGAGCCAATATCTATCTATGTCCTCAAAGGTTCTGGACTCGTGTTGCTTATTGAAGAAAATATGACTCAGCAGCTCTTCTATACATTTAATTAAACTACAATAAGAAGAAAACATCTCATAACTAAACTACTATTGATATTACTAAATTAACTATGAATACAGCAATACAACTATCAAATCAAGAGCAAACCTACAATTTAGGTTCAGGAATGGACTGGAATTAATTTATCAAATGAGTTAAATCACCATATTAATACTAAAAATAATCAATCCTTGTAAATCCTAAAGATGATTCTAAAATGGTGGCTGTTGGTTTATAAATCCCAACTGAAGATTTTTACCGTCAATCAAATCTAGACCATAGAGCTGATTAAATGTCCTAACTGAAATCAAATTATCTAATGTCTGAAACTTCTACCTGGGAGTCCATTATAAAGCTTTCCTAGAATTCTGTTCTTGTGTGGTGGCAAACCCATTCCTCTCTCTCTCCAACGGATTATAAGCCGGACAATAACAGAACATTCTTGATATGCAACTCTTGTTTATTGGAAATTATGCAACTCTTGTTTATTGGAAATTAGAGATGACTGTTTCAAGTTTCTCAGAACTTTTAAACACAGAACACAGAGCACACTCTAATGAATAGTTCTGAGACAATGTTTAAGCCTGGGGTACTTTTCTTTCTGGAGCCTTCCACAGTGGACACTATGGGTGCTCGTGCACATGTGTTCAAAATTACACTTTCACACCCTGAAATTAAAAGAAAAACACTGTTGAGCCATGAACCCCTCAGTGCCAATTGGTAAGGCGGTTACAAGATCATTTTGGTTCTGGTTCACCAAAGAATGTTATGTGAGTTCTTAAATAAAAGGCAGGGTCATGCAGGTTACTAACAGCATCGGTACATCCATTTCATAGTGATAGGGAAGAAGTTACATGTGTATGCTGGAAATATGTTCTAAAGTCTGTGTCAAGGCAGAGTTGACAACAGGGTTTCTGTCAGACAAAAGATGTTTATTCACCTGTCTCAATTGAAATGTAAATTAAACATTGTAAGACAACACAATAGAAGCCTCATTGATATATGAAGTTAACAGGGATGTGAAATAACAGGAAGGTAGCACACTAGAGAATAAGCTATGGGGGAAGGTATCTTGATTCTGGGTACAGACAATGAAATTTAGGGGTCATCAGGAAAAGGCAAGGAAAACACCCCTTTATCCTACACCTAGGAAGTAATCAGGCAGTGCAATTACATTAATGGCAGTAGGATTTCAACCTACCTAGATTGAAATGCTTCAAAGGACCCTTGAGTGAGAGAAATTTCTTTAGACAGAAGGTGGCTAGCCTGTTAATGTAAATTTAGTCTCTAGAAATCATGTTTTTGTTCTAGATTTTGTTTTAAATGTAACACCTTTGTTTCCATTATTCTTACTCATTATCTCTTGAATCTTTGGTAATATATTGTTTTCATTATAAATATCTCAGTGCTGTGGTATTATACAAGGAATTCAGCCTGAGTTGAATCATTCAGGCTGGTGTGTATACTGTTCCACTGGGGACAGCAGAGCCAGCATTTCTGAGAGTATTCAGTGGATAAGGGGCTGGACACTACACAGGAATAATTCAGAAGAGCTCAGGAATTTCAAGTGCACCTATTTTGTTACCCTGCAAGGCAAAGTAAGGGCTGACAGAAGCCAGAGTAGAGTGTTTGGGTGGCTAACATGCTGATGATGTCACAGTTAAGCACAAGCAAGATACCCTCTTGCAGGAGTCAGAGGGTTAGTAAGATAACTCATGGTCCTGGTACCTCAAGAACTGGCTCAGGTGTCTCCCAGCTAATAAAAGCAACAGATAAAAACAAAGGAAAATGAGCTTCTTAAGGTATCAGGGAGTTTGCAAACTCCCTATTATCTCATCATTTGAACTCTTGTAAAATGGGAGATGGCACTATAGACAAAGAGACAGATGATGTTCTGCTGGCACAGCACTTCTTGCTAGCAGACTTTCTTTGGGTGCAGGGACACTGGTCAAAGGCTGACATGGGCAAGGATTAGATTAAAACAAAACCTAATAAAAATAGTTCAGAACTGGATTAAAAAAATCACTAATAAGTGGGAATTAGGCATACGGCCAAATTATACATAATGTTTTTTCTCACTTGCACTTCAGCCCTATTCTTTCAAATTGCTCCATGTGAAGGACCCCCTTTGTCATCAGCAGGACTCCTAGAGGACCTGGGTTTCTGCTTGCCCAGAGTCACTTGCAAGACTAGGGCATTAGCCTGTAAATTGTGCAACTAGATGATTAACTCTGCAAAACATTGATCTGTCATGCCATGTAAACTAACATCCAAAATCATTTTCTGTATGAAATCTACATAGTTGCTCTTGTCCCAGTAAATTCAGATTAGCAATGTCCTTATTCAGCAAAGCACCTAAGCATATGCTGAAATGATGAATTTAAGCAATACTTAAAAAAAAGTGGGACCATAATCAGTAGTCATAGGATAACAATGTTACCTAGGCACACATCCAGAGTTAGATATGTAAATTCTGCTGCTACCAGCCATATTTCAATAATACATTATCTTAATAGCACTTCAACATATTAGGCTTCAGTGCTGTTCTTAAAATAATTCCTAGCTTCAAAAAAAACAAATTTAAATAGATTATTTTGTTATTCTGTCAAATTGTCTAATAGCAACCAATACATTGCAGCAAAAATACAATCTCAGAGGGAGACTGTAAACAGGTCTCTTCCTCTGCCCCCCTTGCTGCAGCTCCCTGCTGTCTCAAAAAGCACTCTGAGCTTCCTGGATGCAGCACCCTTGGCTTTTTATTTACACACAGTTCCCACCACCAGCAATTCAATTTACCGTCACCGTCTCCGTCTCCGTCTCCGTCTCTCTGCCCAAGAGTGCAATGCCTCTGACTGTTCTCTTCCACCCTTCCTCTGGCTGCCAACCAGCCTTTATGGCCCTTGAGCCTTCAGGCCCACAGGTGCAGCCTGTTCTGAGGCCAGGCACCAGGCTTCTCCCCAGCCCCAATCCATTTCACCTGATTGGGGCTGGCTGAGCAGGGGCTAATTAGCTGCCTCTGCAGCAGCACCCTGCTACAGAGACTACTAAATCTTCAACCTTGCTTGGGAGGATGCCATTGATGTATTTTCATACAAATGAAGCAATAAGCTTCAGATGCTCAACTGCAGAGAGAAGGGAGGTGAAAAAGAGAGAAAGTGTGGTCCAGAGTCCCTGCTGGTGTACATTAGTATAGCTCCATTGAAGTCAATGGAGTTATTCTGACTTACACTAAATAAGAATCTGGCTCTATACTGTGAGATGGCAGAGGGTTAAAACTCTTGCTTTCAAGTGGAGTGACAGGTAGTATATTCCAATTTCTTTTTTAGCATGAGTTGATATAGGAGACATGCATCTTTCAATAATAGAATCTGATAAATGATTATTCGCTTCTATTTTCCATACAGAGGGCATAAAAAAACATAAAACTTCAGGTTATCATAATGCAGTCTTAGATCACTTCACTACCCACAGTTGCATCTTGCTGCCAACTTCCTACAACATGATGCCTACTAATATTGCTGTCATGATGAAATTTCTGGGCTCATTGTTTCTCTTTGTAATTATGACATTTGTGAGTTCATTTCCATATGTATATCTGGCTTCCAAAACATCATGAATACTATACTAAAGGAGACATCATCCTATTCATTGTGAGATACTTCACAGGGAAAATAAATGAACTCCCACTGCGTGTCCTGTGTAAAGGAGGAGACTTATTTTCACTCGTCTTGAAAAATCCTTTTTTTATCTATTTATTTTAAGCATGGTTCTCAACTGTTTTCACTAACTGCTTTTTTCTTGTCAATTTTAATGTTAGTCAATAAGCAAAGAGATTAGGAGCAAGGGAGATGAAGCAAAGCATAGTTCCTCTACTTAGCCGGGAAGGCAAATTAATAACAGATGACATCAACAAAGCTGAGGTTTTAGTGCCTATTTTGCTTCAGTCTTCACTGAAAAGGTAAATTCAAACCACAATTAATACTAACAACAATGAGGAAGGAACACAGTCCAGAATAGTGAAAGAACATGTTACAGAATATTTAGGTAACTTAGATGTTGGCAGGGCCTGTTGAAATGCAAGGTACATAGTTTCAACTATTTCTTTATCTTGGAACCATTGGTAATTATCTCTGAGAACTCAGGGAGGGTGGGTGATGTTCCAGTGGACTGGAGGACAACCATAATATCTGTCTCTAAAGAAGGAGTGAAGGAAGAAGAGGACCTGGAGAATTATACACAAGTCAGCTAAACTTTGTTACCTGGAAAGATACTGGAACAGAGGGTTTTTTTTCTTTCTTGTTTTTTAGATTGAAAATTGGAGGGTTGTGACAGGCTGTACTCATGTTAATTTTTTTTTTTACAAAACTATGAAATTTTGTACAAAGTAAGCCTTATGAGGTATCATTTTAAAATTGATTATCTGCTGAACATTATTGCCATGGTAAAATGTGTATCAATATGTGTGTATGTAAACTTATAATATTCTACTCCAGACTGGGTGGATAGGGGGAGGAGACCAGATAAGCTTTCAAATATGTAAAGGGGTATTTATAAAGAGGATAGAAATCAATTCTTCTCCATGTACAATGAAGGTAGGGCAAGAAGTAATGGTCTTAATCTTCAGCAAGGGAGATTTAGGTTAGATATTAAGGAAAACTTTTTAACTCTATAAGCATAGCTGAGCACTGGCATAGGCTTTTCCAAGGAAGGTTGTGGAATCCCATCACTGAAGGTTTTGAAGAACAGGTTAGACATACACTTGTCAGGGATGATTTAGATATTCTTGGTCTTCCCTCTGTGCAGGAGGATTGTCATAAACCAATGGTTAAGGGTTAATGTCTCTTTTACCTGTAAAGGGTTAAGAAGCTCAGTAAACCTGGCTGACACCTGACCAGAGGACCAATAGGGGGACAAGATACTTTCAAACCTTGGTGGAGGGAAGTCTTTGTTTGTGTTTTTTTTTTGTTCATTGTTCGCTCTCGGGACTGAGAGGGATGGGACATCATTCCAGGCTTTCCCAATCTTTCTGAATCAGTCTTTCATGTTTCAAAATTGTAAGTAATAGCCAGGCAAGGTAGATTAGTCTTATGTTTGTTTTCTCAACTTGTATAGGTTTCTTTTTGCTGGAAGGATTTTTACCTCTGTTTGCTGTAACTTTGAATCTAAGGCTGCGGGGGATCCCTCTGGTCTATATGAACCTGAGTACCCTGTAAAGCATTTTCCATCCTGATTTTACAGAGATAATTTTTACCTTTTCTTTCTTTAATTAAAAGCTTTCTTTTTAAGAACCTGATTGATTTTTCCTTGTTTTAAGATCCAAGGGATTGAGTCTGAACTCACCAGGGATTGGTGGGGGGGAAAGAAGGGGGAAGGTTAATTCCTCTATGTTTTACGATCCAAGGAGTTTGGATCTGTGTGAAGCCTCTCAAGGCAACCCAGGGAGGGGAAAGTCTGGGGGGGAAAGGAGGGAGATGGCTAATTTTTCCTTGTTTTAAGATCCAAGGGGTTTGGATTTGGGTTCCCCAGGGAAGGTTTTAGGGGAACAGAAAGTGTGCCAGACACTAAATTCTGGCTGGTGGCAGTGTACCAGACCTAAGCTAGTAATTAAGCTTAGAAGTGTTCATGCAGGTCCCCACTTCTTGTCCTCTAAAGTTCAAAGTGGGGAAAAGCTTTGACAAGGATAGACTAGATGGCCTCTTGAGGTCCTTCCTAGCCCTATATTTCTATGATGCTATGATTTAGCAAAACCTATAAGTATGTGTTTAACTTTACATGTGTTTATGTGTTTAACTTTATTTTTTCTTTATCATGAAAGTGCAACTTAAAATGTAGATTTTTTTGTTACATAACTTCTCTCAAAACTAAAACAATGTAAAACTTTAGAGTCTACAATTCCACTCAGTCCTACTTCTTGTTCAGCCAATTGCTAAGACAAACAAGGTATTTACATGCCAGTTATGCTAAACATTCATATGGCCTTTCATGCTTCAGCCACCATTCCAGAGGACATGCTTCCATGCTGATGATGCTCGTTAAAAAAATAATATATTAATTCAATTTGTTATTGAACTCATTAGAGGACAACTGCATTTCTCCTACTCTATTTTACCCACACTCTGCCATAAATTTCATGTTATAGCAGTCTTGGATGATGAACCAGCACATGTTGTTCATTTTAAGAACACTATCACTGCAGATGTTACAAAACAAAAAGAAAGTACTGATGTGATATTTCTAAAGATAGGTATGTCACTCGACCCAAGGTTTAAGTATCTGAAGTGCCTTCTAAAATCTGAGAGGGACGAGGTGTGGAAAACGCTTTCAGAAGTCTTAAAAGAGCAATAGTCTGATGTGGAAACTACAGAACTGAACCACCAAAAAAGAAAATCAACCTTTCTGCTGGTGGCATATGACTCAGATGTTGAAAATAAATATACATTTGTCTGCACTGCTTTGGATCATTATGGAGCAGAACCAATTATCAGCATGGAAGCATGACCTCTGGAATGGTGGCTGAAGCATGAAGGGACATATGAATCATTAGTGCATCTGACACATAAATATCTTGCAACGCAGGCTACAATGCCACATAAATGCCTGTTCTCACAAGAAGCAGGCATCATTATCTCCTGCAAATGTAAACAAACTCGTTTGTCTTAGCAATTGCCTGAACAAGAATTAAGACTGAGTGGACTTGTAGGCTGTAAAGTTTTACATTATTTTATTTCTGAATGCAGTTTTTTTTGTACATAATTCTACATTTGTAAGTTCAACTCTCATGATAAAGAGATTGCACTACAGTACTTGTATTAGGTGAATTTAATATTTATTTTTTTTACAGTGAAAATATTTGTAATAAAAAATATAAAGTGAGCACTGTACACTTTGTATTCTGTGTTGTAATTGAAATCAATATATTTGAAAATGTAGAAAATATCCCAAACCATTTAAATAAATGATATTCTATTATTGTGTAACAGTGCAATTAATCGTGATTGATTTTTTAATCACTTCACAGCCCTAGTAAAAATCTAATGTTATGAGCAGATAAAAGTCTAATAATACAAAACTGTGTGTACAGAGTAGCGAGAGTGGCTATTTTATAAGTGTGGGGTGAAAAATATGAAACAGATGAAGTGTCATTTTGGAGGAATTAGATGATTTTATAAAAGTTATTTTATTTGGACATTATTTAAGGCTTATTTTTTATTTATTTCCTTGATCTACCATCTGATTGAAAGTTAACTGCAGTTTTATCGCTATTGTTCCTGCCTGAACTGCACTTTTATTAGCAATAGGTTTTAATTACATTTATTACTGCAACGTACAAACACAATCTATTAATAGATCTCCATCTTCTGCTGATAAAATACCAGTCTCTGGAGGAAAGTTTCTTTAGAATAAGTGTATACTAGAGATCTAGTGAAAGTTTAAAACTTTCATTTTCTGCAAGGTTTCATTTATCTCTCAATTGAAAGCAGTTATAAATAACTTATGGTAGAGACATTTGTATTTAGTTGACATTAAAAAGAGAAATATTGGGGCAAATCCTGTTCTCACTACAGCTAATAGAAAGTTTGCCGCTGGCTTTAATGGGCATGCTTCTACTCCTGTTGAAGGGATGATGGTTCTAAATTTCTGCAGGACTTAATCTCACAATGATAATTATGGTAACACAGGACCTTAGCTCCTTTGCATGTTTGTAGTGACAGTCTTAACCCTTCACTCTTTATTCGAGTGACAGTTTGTTTGACTACAATGAGTTTTTTTCCCTTGAGTAAGAACTAAATCATTGAGCCTAGTCTTATCAAACTACAACTCCTTTTAGTAACTTCAGTGCATCTCTTGATGATCAGGACTAGTCACTATTTTACAGCTGCAGAAGACTCAAACTTTCAATGATGACTCGATGATGTACTTCCATTTTCTTGTACCTGTGCTGGTTAAGGAAAGAATATGATCTCTGACACAAAAAAGAACCAATTATTTTGATGGCTGTCGGGCTTTCTTCCCTCATTCAAATGTTAACATTTTGAAACACAAATTATCAAAGTTAACACAAATCCCCAGATGCAAACTTCCACACATAGGGTGATGGATAGGTTAATTAATGCAAAGCAACAAGGGTTGATTGGAAAATAAGATCCTGTCTGTCACAATTTTAGGGCAACAGCACCTATTATTCCTCCTTGCTGATCCATCAAGTGCAATCAATTTAGGCTTCCAGCTCCCAGCCATCACCTCTCTTGAGAGAAGAGCTGTGCCTTGCTCCCTCCTGACCAGGGGCTCTTTCAGATCGCACAGACTGTCTACACTGTGATATACGCATCCAGCCAAACTGCCTATGAGGCCAATGTGATGGAGTAGGGGCTGTTTGCATGGGGGATGGGAGAACAGGGGAGGACTTTAGGGGATGGACTATACCTGAGCCTGTAACCTGAGCTAGGCAAAGGGGGTGGGAGGTCAACACTTTTGCCCGGGAAGCTTGACAAAGGAAGGGGCCGGCAGGAGGGGGTTAGTTTCAGTTTGGTTTTGGGGCTGTGTGGGGGGAATTCAGGGTATCTGAAGCTGGGATCCAAGCACCCAGAAACTCCAGAAGTACTCGATTGAGGGGTCCTGACTGTGCCTGCAAGCTCTGCTGTAACCTGTGTTCCTGTTGTCTAATAAACCTTCTGTTTTACTGGCTGGCTGAGAGTCACTGTGGGTCCCAGGAAGAGGGGTGCCGGACCGGACTCCCCCACACTCCGTGACAACTGGTGGTAGAGGTTGGATATACTGCACCCCGTGGACGGCGCTTCCTGCAGTAAGTAACTGGGGAGCAGTAAAACAAAGGGACGATTTTAGGGGTGATTAGCCCCTGGGAGTGTGTGCCCAGTGAGAAGGACTTTGCAGTAACAGAGTCCCCCCGGGGATTGCAGCGAGCGATCCCAGGGGCAGAGGAGTCTGCAGCTCGACCCTGGCAGAGAGGTGGTGACCTCAAGAAGAGCTGGTGCACTGAGGGTCTCCATGGAAACCGTGGGGAGCAGCGAGCACCCCGGCCTGTGAGTGGCCAGCAGGAAGATGTATGCCAAGCGGCGCAAGTGCGACCTGGTGGAGCTGTGCAAGCAGAGGGGGCTGCACAGTGGGAGACTCACCAAAGACCAGCTGATTGCCCAGCTGGAGGAGGGAGACCGCTTGAATGACCGGAGCCCTGTCTCTGAGGGAAGCAGCCGGGCAGATGCAGCTCAGGCACCAGTGTCTGTCCCCTCTGGGAGTGGTCAGCCGGCGGCTGAGAGCTTCCCGAGACCCCCCCTTCCTATGCCTAGCGGAAGGGCGAGGAGGAGCCCAGCGGCTACTCAGGGCACCGTGATCCCCCTACCCAGCAAGGGATCCTCCCGGCGAAGCTCACCCCCCCGCAGGGGATCCTCCCGGCGGTGCTCGGCATCCGTGGAGCGGATGCTGCTGGAATGTGATGGGAAGCTGAGACGGGAAGAGCTCGAGTTAAGGAGGCAGGAACTGAAAGAACGGGAGAACCAGCATAAACATGAGGCGAACCAGTGCCAGCGTGAGGAGAACCAGCGCCAGCGTGAGCTGGAGGAGAAGAAGAAACAGCGTAAACATGAGCTGGAGCTGGCCCGGTTGGCGAGCAGTGGGGCCCCGGCTGCAGTGAGTGAGGGGGGACCCAAGCCTGTAAAGAGCTTTGATAAGTGCTTGCTGGCCCGGCGTCAGGAGGGGGTGGACATAGATACCTTCCTGATGGCCTTTGAGAATGCCTGGGAGCTGCACAGGGTTGGCCCTGCAGACAGGTTCTCATTTCTCACCCCCTTACTGGACTCCACAGCCGTGGAGGTGTACAGCCGACTGAAAGGGATGGAGGCAGGGGACTACGAACTGGTCAAACAGGCCCTGCTCCGCGAGTTTGGGTTGACTCCTGAGATGTACCGGAAAAGGTTCCGGAGTCAGCGTAAAACCCATAAGGTCACATACCTACAACTGGCCAACCAGGCGCAGGGGTATGCCCGCAAGTGGACAGCTGGGGCCCAAACTAAAGAGGATCTGCTTGACCTATTCATACTAGAGCACTTGTGTCATAAACAGATAGCTAAGGGTTAATGTCTCTTTCACCTGGAAAGAAGTATCTGAAGCATCTGACCAGAGGACCAATCAGGAAACAAGATTTTTTCAACTCTGGGTGGAGGGAAGTTTGTGTGTGAGTCCTTTGTTCTTGGTCTTCTGCCTGTACTCTCTTGGCTATGAGGAGTGATTTTTTCTATTTCCTGCTTTCTAATCTTCTGTTTCCAAGCTGTGAGTACAAAGATGGTTTGTTGTTTTGTATTTACATGTCTATAGTGGCTGGAGTGCTTTGAATTGTATTCTTTTTAAATAAGGCTGGTTATTCATATTTCTTTTAAGCAAATGACCCTGTATGTGTCACCTTAATACAGAGAGACCATTTTTATGTATTTTTCTTTCTTTTTATATAAAGCTTTCTTTTTAAGACCTGTTGGAGTTTTTCTTTACTGGGGAACTCCAGGGAATTGAGTCTGTACTCACCAGGGAATTGGTGGGAGGAAGAAGTCAGGGGGAAATCTGTGTGTGTTAGATTTACTAGCCTGACTTTGCATTCCCTCTGGGTGAGGGGGAAGAGAGATTAGCCCTTGGTAATTTTGTTCTCCAGGACTGGGAACGGGGAGGGTGGAGTCCCTCTGTTTAGGTTCATGGAGCTTGCTTCTGTGTCTCTCTCCAGGCACACCTGGAGGGGGGAAGGGAAAAGGTTTATTTCCCTTTGTTGTGAGACTCAAGGGAGTTGGGTCTTGGGGTCCCCAGGGAAGGTTTGGGGGGACCAGAGTGCCCCAAAACACTCTAATTTTTTGGATGGTGGCAGCTTTACCAGGTCCAAGCTGGTAACTAAGCTTGGAGGTTTTCATGCTAAACTCCATATTTTGAACGCTAAGGTCCAAATCTGGGACTAGGTTTATGACAACTTGTACGAGCAGTGCCCGTCCAACCTGAGGCTGTGGTTGATGGACCAGAAGCCGGAGAACCCACAGCACGCAGGCCAGCTGGCCGACCAATTTGTGGACAGTCAAGCAGGGGATAACAGGGAGGAGTCTCGAAGGAGCAGGCCTGCCTCAAAGCAGAGAGAGAGTCACCATGGGACCTCCCAGCAGGGGCCTATGGAGAACCCCCACCAAAGGGGAACATTCAGCGTCAGGTCCATCCGACTCACTCGAGGGGACCCACGAGACCTGGGCTGCTATCACTGTGGCCAACGAGGCCACATACGGGCCCAGTGCCCCAAGCTCAGGGACAGACCGAGCAGACCCAACCAGCAGAGGGTTGACTGGGTAAAGACCCAGTCAGAGGAAGGGCAACATTCCCAGGAAAGGGGGGCTGGCAGCGTACAACCTGTGAAAGAGGGAGGAGGTCCCTAGGTCAGCTCCTCTGGGGGGCTAGATGCTCCAGGCTCTGGGTTTTTGGTTTACAGGGTGGGAGCAGGGCTGCCCCTCCAGAAAGAGTGCCTTGTTTCCCTGGAGGTAAATGGGAGGAAGGTCACTGGGTACTGGGACACGGGCGCAGAGGTGACACTCGCCCGGCCCGAGGTGGTGGCCTCAGATCGGATGGTACCCAACACCTACCTGCCCCGATGGGCATGGACGGGACCCCATTCAAGGTGCCCGTGGCAAGGGTACACCTGAAATGGGGGGTCAAGGAGGGCCCCAAGGAGGGCCCACATTTGCCCACGGATGTGTTAATGGGAGGGGACCTTGAGGACTAGCCAAGTAATACCCAGAGTGCCCTGGTCATGGCCCTAGTCAGAGTCAGCGAAGGGCACTGCACCCCGACAACGGGGAAGGGACTCTGCCTGAGGTGCAGGACCCTAACCTGGTGGGGGGGGGAACGCCCAGGGACACGGCTCAGAGAGGCTGTGGCCTCAGACCCAGCCAGCGAGAGAGAGCAGGTCCCCATCCCTGTCCCAGCTGCTGAGTTCCAGGCCGAGTTGCAGAGAGATCCCTCCTTGCGGAAGCCCAGGGACCGGGCTAACCTCAGTGCGGTACAGACCATGAGGAGAGGTTGCAAGGAGAGGTTCCTGTGGGAGAAGGGGTTCCTGTACCGAGAATGGGCTCCCCCAGGGGAAGTAGAGTTATGGGGGATCAGGAGGCAGCTGGTGGTTTCCCAGAAGTTTCGCCACAAGCTACTGTACCTAGCCAATGACATCCCTCTCGCAGGGCACCAGGGAATCTGGCGCACCAGGCAGAGGCTGCTACAGAACTTTTGCTGGCCTGGGGTCTTTACCCATGTCCGACAGTACTGCCAGTCCTGTGACCCCTGCCAGAGGATGGGGAAGGACCGGGACAAGGGGAAAGCGGCTTTGCGGCCTTTACCCACCATAGAAGAACCTTTCCAGAAGGTGGCCATGGACATAGTGGGACCTCTCAGAAAGACGACCCAGTCAGGGAAGAAATACATCCTGGTGGTGGTGGATTTCGCCACTCGCTACCCTGAGGCGATGGCCTTGTCCTCTATCGAAGCAGACACCGTGGCAGATGCGCTGCTGACAATTTTCAGCCAGATGGGGTTCCCCAAGGAAGTCTTAATGGACCAGGGGTCCAGCTTCATGTCGGCCCTGCTCCGGTGCTTGTGGGAAAAATGTGGGGTCCGGAATAACTTGGCCTCAGCGTATCACCTCCAGTCCAACGGGCTGGTGGAAAGGTTCAACGGGACGCTGAAGATGATGCTAAAAACATTTATGAACCAGCACCCAGAAAGTACTTACCTCACCTGCTGTTCACGTACAGGTACCCCAGGAATCTACTGGGTTTTCGCCTTTCGAACTGTTGTATGGAAGGGGGTAAGGGGGCCCCTAGACCTGATGAGAGATGAATGGGAGGGGAAGGCCATTCCCAAGGGAGAGTCAGTGGTGGAGTATGTCCTGACCTTCCAGGAAAGACTGGCCTAGCTCATGGGCCTGGCCAGGAAGAATCTGGCCCGAGCCCAGAGGAAGTAGAAGGTCTGGTATGACCGCACGGCGCGGGCCCGAGCCTTCGCCACCGGGGATCAGGTAGTGGTTCTCATCCCCATGAGAAAAACAAACTCCAGGCTGCCTGGGAAGGGCCCTTCAAGGTTATCAAGCAACTAAATGAGGTAAACTATGCGGTGGAACTGTCGAACTGGGCACATCACCGTCGGGTGTACCATGTGAACATGATGAAGCCATACTATGACAGGGGGAAAGTGGTGTTGGCCGTGTGTGGACATTGGGAGGAGCAGGGAGATGACCCCTTAGTGGATCTATTCCCTGGGACAAAAGCTGGTTCCCCCTTGCAGGCGATTCCCCTCTCTGATCAGCTGACCCTGGCCCAGCACACTGAGATCAGAAGGGTGCTGCATCTATACCGACAGCTGTTTTCCAGCCAGCCTGGATGCACTAATTTGACTGTCCACCGGGTGGAGACCGGGTCACATCCTCCTATAAGATGCTCCCCTTTTCGGGTCACTGATAAAACTGCCCAGGACCTAGAAAGAGAGGTCAGGGACATGCTGGCTTTGGGGGTGATCCAGCAGTCTTCCAGCCCTTGGGCCTCGCCAGTGGTGCTGGTCCCCAAGAAGGACGGGTCAATCTGGTTCTGTGTGGACTATTGAAAGCTCAATGCCATCACCGTATCCGATGCCTACCCCATACCCAGGCCTGACGAGCTCCTAGACAAGCTGGGAGGCGCTCGGTACCTCACCACCATGGATCTTACCAAGGGCTACTGGCAAGTGCCGCTGGACGCAGATGCCAGGCTGAAATCGGCCTTTATCACCCCTCTGGGGCTCTACGAGTTTCTGACCCTGCCCTTTGGCCTCAAGGGAGCACCGGTCACCTTCCAGCGCCTGGTGGATCAGCTACTGTGGGGGATGGAGAGTTTTGCCGTGGTGTATATTGACGACATCTGCTTCTTCAGCCAGACCTGGGAGGACCACATGTCCCAGGTTAAAGGAGTGCTGGACTGACTCTGGGAGGCTGGGTTAACCGTAAAGGCTGAGAAGTGCAAGGTGGGGATGGCTGAAGTATCTTACCTGGGCCATCAGGTGGGGAGCGGTTGCCTAAAGCTGGACCCAGCCAAGGTGGAGGTGATCAGAGACTGGCCCGCTCCCCAGACCAAAAAGCAGGTCCAGGCCTTTATTGGGATGGCGGGGTACTATCGAAGGTTCGTGCCCCACTTTAGCGCCATAGCCGCCCCCCTCACTGAGCTGTGCAAGAAGGGGAAGCCAGACAAGGTGGTCTGGACCGAGCAGTGCCAGCAGGCTCTCCAGGCGCTGAAGGAGGCTCTGGTTAGGGGCCCAGTTCTGGCAAACCCAGATTTTGACAAACCCTTTATGGTGTTCACTGACACCTCAGACAGGGGACTGGGGGCGGTGTTAATGCAGGAGGATGAAAAGAGGGAGAGACACCCCATCGTGTACTTGAGTAAGAAGTTACTACCCTGGGAGCAGAACTACGCAGCCATCGAGAAGGAATGCCTGGCCATGGTGTGGGCCCTTAAGAAACTGGAGCCGTATCTCTTTGGGCGACACTTCACCGTGTACACCGACCACTTTCCCCTGACCTGGCTGCACCAGATGAAAGGAGCCAACGCCAAGCTCCTGCAGGACTATGACATGGACATGATCCATGTGAAGGGAAGTGCCAACCTGATAGCTGACGTGTTGTCCCGGAGGGGGGGCCCTGAACTTCCCAAGGTCACTGGGCAGAGTGACCCCGCTCAGTTCAGTCTCAAAGGGGGGAGAGATGTAATGGAGTAGGGGCTATCTGCATGGGGGATGGGAGAGCAGGGGAGGACTTTAGGGGATGGACTATACCTGAGCCTGTAACCTGAGGTAGGCAAGGGGGATGGGAGGTCAACACTTTTGCCCGGGAAGCTAGACAAAGGAAAGGGCTGGCAGGAGGGGGTTAGTTTCAGTTTCGTTTTGGGGCTGTGTGGGGGGAATTCAGGGTATCCTAAGCTGGGATCCAAGCACCCTGAAACTCCAGAAGGACTCGATTGAGGGGTCCTGACTGTACCTGCAAGCTCTGCTGTAACCTGCATTCCTGTTGTCCAATAAACCTTCTGTTTTACTGGCTGGCTGAGAGTCTCTGAGAGTCCGAGGAAAAGGGGTGCTGGACCGGACTCCCCCACACTCCATGACAGCTGGTGTTTGCACTTTGCTTTCTCTCCATTGTCTATGCCCCCAGTTACAAGTCACTACACGGCTCTTTCTAAAGAAGCACATTTTATTCTTAAGGTGAAAGTACTACAAAAAGAATATATTTAAAAACAGTAAACCTACATGCTAAAAATATTACCGGCATTTGCCTCCCGACTCCAGCCTCACAGGCTGGTAGCTATTAGTCCTTCACAACCAACTACCATAGTTACAAGTTCTGAACAGTCTCAGATTCAGAACCAGAACCCCAGCTGGTAGTTCAGCTGGTTCTTTACACAACTCCAGTCTTTGATCTCCAGTCTCCAGGGTCAGATAATCAGCAGTTCTCAAGGTGTAACTTCAAAAGGCTAAGTTTTGAATAACTAGAGTTGGGGAATTTGCATTAACCTCTCCCTAGGCATTGACCAGGAAATCCACTTGACATTTATTGTTCCAAAAGTCCATGCTTGTCTGACACAATTTTAATACAGTCTTTTGAATGCCCAGGGCTCACATAAACTCTCTATGGGTAAAGGATATATAAAATCCCAGCCCACAATAATACATAAGCATTTTACTTAATACACTAGAACCCAAAGATAACTAAACTTGATTCAATAAGATCTCCCAACAATATTTCAGGAAACTGCCATGTCTAACTTGATATCTTATGCTGATGAAATTACAAGCTTGCTTGATAAAGGAAATGTTTAGATTTCTGTAGGGCATTTGACCTGCCACAGCATGGTGATTTTATTTTTTTTAAAAAGAAACCCTAGAACAATTTGATAAGCCTCAAAAAGTAATTGTAAATGGGAAATCATCAAGTGGGTATATTTCCACTGGGATCCCGCAGGGGTTTGTTCTTTCCACTATGCTATTTAACACTCATCGGCAACCTAGAAGACAACATAAAATCATCACTGATAAAGTTTGCAGATGACTCAAAAATTGTGGGAGTGGTAAATAACAAAGAGGTCACTAAACAGAGTGATGTGGATCACATGGTGAACTGGGTGCAAGCAAACTGCTGTATACAGTTTTTAATATAGTTAAATGTGTACATCTAGGAACAAAGAGACTCTATCCTGGGAAGCAATTACTTTGGGGAAAAAAATGGTAGGGATCATAATGGATAATCAGCTGAACATAAGCTGCCAGTCTGATGCTGTGGCCAACATTGCTAATGCAATCTGGGGATGTATAAACAGGGGAAGCTCCAGTAGGTGTAGAGAGGTTTTTACCTCTATATTTGGCACTGGTGTGACCTTCGCTGGAATACTGTCTCCTGTTCTAGTTCCAACAATTCAAAAGAGATGTTGATTATATTGGATATGGTTCAGAGAAAAGCCAAGAGAATGATTCAAGAATTAGAAAACATGCTTTAGGGCCAAGAAGCTCAATCTATTTAGCTTAAGAAAGAGAAGGTTAAGTGGCAATTTTATTTAGTCTATAGGTATTCTGACAAAGTTCCTCCTCTGCCTTGGCAGGTCCTGTGCTTATTGGTAGATTTGCTCACCTCAGAGAGTCATGGCAGCCCTCAGTTTGGCCACTTTTACTAGTGGTTCAAACCTGATATTCACTCGGCTAATCTCACCACTGGCCAGTATGGGGAAAAGGAAAGAGAACAATCTTCACAGTCTCCGCTGGTCCACCTAGTGGGTTGGGGGACAGGTTAAGGACCTTTCCCTCTGGTGGGACCCACAGTCCAGGTCAACTCATCCTGTATCCAACAGGGAGTTGGTGGGATGGGGGGAACCCAGGCCCACCCTCTCCTCTAGGTTCCAGCCCAGGGCCCTATGGATCACAGCTGTCTACTGTGTTTTGTGTAACACCTGTGTGACAGCTACAACTCCCTGGGCTACTTCCCCATGGCCTCCTCCCAACACCTTCTGTATCCTCACCACAGGTCCTTCCTCCTGATGCCAGATAGCATTTGTACTCCTCAGTCCTCCAGCAGCATGCCCTCTCACTCTCAACTCCTTGCCTGCCCCTCACTGACTGAAGTGAGATCTTTTTTAAACCAGGTACCCTGATTAGCCTGCCTGTCTTAATTGATTCTAGCGAGTTTCTGATTGTTCTGGAACTGCCCCTGTTATCTTACCCAGGCTGAGGCTGAACCTGAGGCTAATATATCTGCTTTCTATCTCTCTCCTGTACCCCTTTGGCCCGACCCTGTCACAGTATTTACATGGGAACAAATATTAAATAATGTGTTCTTCAGTGTAGCAGAGAAAATTGAAACCTAATCCAATGGCTGGAAGTTGAAGATAGACCAATTCAGATTAGAAATAATGCATAAACCTTCAACAGTGAAGGCAATTACCCATTAGAACATTTTACCTAGGGTCATGATGGATTGTCAATCACTGACAATTTTCAAATCAAGATATGCTTAAGGGATTATTTTAGGGCAGTTCTATGGCTTGTTATACAAGAGGCTTGACTATATCAAGGATCGGCAACCTTCGGCATGTGGCCCACCAGGGTAAGCCCCCTGGCGAGCCGGGCCGGTTTGTTTACCGGCCGCGACCACAGGTTCGGCTGATCACAGCTCCCACTGGCTGTGGTTCATCACTCAAGGCCAATGTGGGCTGCAGGAAGCAATGGACAGCACATCCCTTGGCCCGTGCCGCTTCCTGCAGCCCCCATTGGCCTGGAGCTGCCAGTGGGAGCCACGATTGGCTGAACATGTGGATGCAGCAGTTAAACAAATTGGCCTGGCCTGTCAGGCAGTTTACCCTGGTGGTCTGCATGTCAAACATTGCCAATGCCTGGACTAGATGATCATAGTTGTCCCTTCTAGCCATGGAATCTTCGGATCTACATTTCATAGCCTGTGCAATGATTTCCGTAGGCACAAGAACCTCATTATTTAAAAGCAGAATGTAAATTCTAAACTTTATTAGCATACACCCTGTAACATTCACACAAACGAACAGTTTCCCTGGCTATATTATTATATTTCCCCCCCACCTCTCTGCAAGCAGTACCACATATCTGGCAGTTTGCTGGTTGGGTTACTGATAAAGGAGGAATTGGTGATGAAGTGTTGGTATATTATAAGTGCAACTTGTTTTACTGACACACACCATTCCTGGAATACAGGTTGTCACAAACAGTTTGCAGGGCAATCATTTCTTCCAGGAATCTGATCCCAACATCCACGGCCAAGTCCCGGGACCAATTCTTTCCTAAAACTCTACTCTAAGCCCAGGCCTACACTAGCAGGAGCGGGGCACAGGGTGGGGAGTGTCAACCTAAGATACACAACTTCAGCTACGTGAATAGCGTAGCTGAAGTCAGCGTACCTTAGGTCAACTTACCTGGCCGTGAGGACGGCGGCGAGTCGACTGCTGCTGCTCTCCTGTCGACTCCACTTCCGTCTCTCGCGAGCTGGAGTTCTGGAGTTGATGGGGAGCATGATCGAGGATAGATTTTATTGTGTCTACACTAGATGCGATAAATCGACCCCGATAGATCAATCACTACCTGCCGATCCGGCGGGTTGTGAAGACCTGCCCTTAGGTAAAGACCAATGCAAAGTGCCAACTCTTTTGCTGCTCATGCAGTTCCTTTAGCTTCCTCCCACCCAGATCCTTGCATAATCCAAAATTTATAGCAAACAACATGGCTTCCCAAGACTGAACATCTCCTCAGATGATACTAAAAGATATTGACACCTCAAAAGAAGAAACTGCTGCATTCACTTTCTTTTCTGCATTTCCCAGGATTCTGTTGTGTTTGCTGGATGACTAGATAGAGGGCAGGATCTTGCATGGTGATGAGGATTTAGAACTCTCATTGGCTTCAACAGAAGAGCACATGCTCAGCATCTTGCAATTTGGGACAGTAGTTATCACTGTACATTGTAGATCAAGTACTCATAACATCAGTATTCACTTGTGATTATGGACTGGTCTACACTAGGCGTTTAAACCGAATTTAGCAGCATTAAACCGATATAACCCTGCACCCGTCCACACAACGAGGCCCTTTATATCGAAATAAAGGGCTCTTTAAACTGATTTCTGTACTCCTCCCCTACAAGAGGAGTAGCGCTGTAATTGGTATTGCTGTGTCGGATTAGGGTTAATGTGGCCGCAAATCGACGGTATTGGCTTCCGGGCGGTATCCCACAGTGCACTATTGTGACCACTCTGGAAAGCAATCTGAACTTGGATGCACTGGCCAAGTAGACAGGAAAAGCCCTGCGAACTTTTGAATTTCATTTCCTGTTTGCCCAGCGTGGAGCTTTGATCAGCACGGGTGGTGATGCAGTCCCAAATCCAAAAATAGCTCCAGCATGGACCATACTGGAGATACTGGATCTGATCACTGTATGGGGAGACAAATCTGTTTTATCAGAGCTCCGTTACAGAAGACGAAATGACAAAGCATTTGAAAAAGTCTCCAGGCTATGATAGACAGAGGCCACAGCAGGGATTCAGCACAGTGCTGCGTGACAAGCGTAACGGAAAGCCAAAGAATCAAATGGACGCTCATGGAGGGAGGGAGGGGGCACTGAGGACTCCAGCTATCCCACAGTCCCCGCAGTCTCCAAAAAGAATTGCATTCTTGGCTGAGCTTCCAATGCCTGTAGGGTCAAAAACATTGTCCGGGGTGGTTCAGGGTATATCTCATCAATTTACTCTCCCTTCCCCCCAGTGAAAGAAAAGGGGAAAAAATCATTTCTTGTCATTTTTCAATGTCACTGTATGTCTACTGCAAGCTGCTGGACTGGAGGTGCTGCGGTGCTAAACAGCAGCATCTCCTCCCCTTCCTTTCCTGGTGGCAGATGGTACAAAATGGTGGAAAATCATCATCAGCCCATGAGTGCTCCTGGCTGGCTTCAGTGAGATCGGCCGGGGGCACCTGGGTAAAAATGGGAATGACTCCTGGTCATTCTCGGCAGATGGTACAGAATGGCTGGTAACCGTCCTCATCATAGCAGCTAGAGCCTGAGCTCCATCAGCCCCCCTACCCCTTTCATCTCTAAAGAAAAGATTCTGTACTCTCTGGGCTATCATAGCAGCAGGAGGCTGCGCTCCTCCCCCTTCCCTTTAATGTCCTGCCTGGACTATCATAGCAGCTGGAGGCTGCTTCCCCCTCATTTTATCTTGCTAAAAAGTCAGTGTTTTTTATTCTTGCATTCTTTATTACTTCATCACACAAATGGGGGGACCCTGCAATGGTAGCCAGGAGGGTTGGGGGAGGAGGGAAGCAACAGGTGGGGTTGTTGCAGGGGCACCCCCTAGAATGGCATGCAGCTCATCATTTCTGCGAGATCTCTGGGCTCTGACCCAGAGCAGCTGTACTCTCTGGCTCTATAGTAGACTTGCCCCATATTCTAGGCAGGACTGACTCTATTTTTAGACAAAACATAAAGAAGGGAATGACCCGAGGAGTCATTCCCATTTTTGTCCATGCGCCCCCGGCCGACCTCAGCGAGCCCAGCCAGGAGCACCCATGACAGCAGCAGACGGTACAAAATGATTGATAACCGTCATCACCAATTTCCAATTGCAAACAGTACAAAATGATTGATAACTGTCATCTCATTGCCAATTTACAATGGCAGACGGTGCAATAGAGATGGTAACCATCTCTGCTACCTTGCAAAGGCAAATGAATGCTGCTGTGTAACACTGCAGTACCGCCTCTGTCAGCAGCATCCAGTACACGTACGGTGAGAGTGACAAAAGGCAAAACAGGCTCCATAGTTGCCATGCTATGGCATCTGCCAGGGCAATCCGAGGAAAAAGGGCGTGAAATGATTGTCTGCCTTTGCTTTCACAGAGGAAGGACTGAGTGACAACATTTACCCAGAATCACCTGCAACACTGTTTTTGCCCCATCATGCATTGGGATCTCAACCCAGAATTCCAATGGGTGGGGGAGACTGCGGGAACTATGGGATAGCTACCCACAGTGCAACATTCCAGAAATCGACGCTAGCCTCAGTAAATGGACGCACACCACCGAATTAATGTGCTTAGTGTGGCCGCATGCACTCGACTTTATATAATCTGTTTTACAAAACCGGTCTATGTAAAATTGGAATAATCTGATAGTGTAGACATACCCTATCTGCAGTATCTCAGACATTTATGAAGTAATAGTTCCATATACTTAGAATAGGACATACTTCAGGATCTCAGACTACATTTTGCAGTAACTGTTAACAAGTGCTGAGATTAATGGTAAGTGTCTAGAGTGTCTGGCTCCCCCTCTTCTTCTCCTCCCAGCCCCCACCTCTCCAACCCTCCTCTGCACTTGTTGGTGAGATCCATGTGATAAAGTGCATTTATTTATCATGATGTTTTGACTATCTCAGTGGTATTCTATCCAGTAATTAATATTCATTGTAATTTATAGGATAAGTTAATTTATCATATACCTTTGACTACTCTACCTGCCCTCTGCCTGCTAATCCATCTTTCCTGGGACTGATTCTAACATTCTAAAGCCCTGAGCAGACTCTCACTGCTGCTATAAAATAAAAATTCACTTCCTAGAGAACTGTTTATTCTTTCACATTCAAAATCTGGAAATTTCCCCAAAATATTACACTGGCTTGAGGCCCAAGATAGGCAAAAGTCAGTCCAGGGACAGAGACCACTTTTGCATAGATGAATGTCACGTTAATATCTGATAGCTTGTGACTTTGCAGGACTAAAAATAAGATCTTTCTAAGACTAAGAAAGGGAGATTCACAGTGAGAGACACAGCAGTAGATTCCAGTGCTAGTAGGTATGACATCAGACTTTGAAAACATTGAGATTTTTATGTACAAGAACAATGAGGAGTCCAGTGGCACCTTTAAGACTAACAGATTTATTTGGGCATAAGTTTTCTTGGGTAAAAAACCCACTTCTTCAGATGCTTATGCCTAAATAAATCTGTTAGTCTTGAAGGTGCCACTGGACTCCTCGTTGTTTTTGTGGATACAGACTAACACGGCTATCCTTTTGATACCTCTGTACAAGAGTTTGCTACAAATATTACTTTTAATTTTTCTTTCACTCTGAGTCCTCTTCAGCTAGACTGCATGGTAACCAAATGGAGCTGGGTGGGAAATGTTTTTTCCATCCTATGAATATTGAGTTCAAAATCTTTTCCTGGTCTGAACTGGGATGATAAGTCAAAAATAATTATAAACTGAGAAACTGATTTATTTTTCATTTCAGGACAATCTAAACTTTTCATTTTGATTGCAAAATGTTCTGTCAATTTTTTCTTAATTTAAATTCTCCAGCAATTTTCTTTTTTGAAAATGTTGAAAAGTTTCTTTCTTTTTAATAACTTGAAAACTTTTTGTTCATTTTTCTTTCCACATTGGGAAATTTTATTGAACCTGACTTTGATTTGCAGTTTTTGGTTTGGATAGAACTCAGTTTTCTCTCTCTCTCTCTCTCTCTAATATAAAATTTCTAGTCATCTCTATAGCTAAGGGATCTGGTTTTGTGGATAGAGGGACACAATATATAGTATCTGTTGGCTGTCATATGTGTGAAATCAGTGGGACTCCTCAGATGGTTAAAGTGAGGCATGTGCATATTTGCAAGACCGGGACCTAAGAAAGAATCCTCTTAAAAATCTCAAATGAGAAGTGAAAAATGTATGAATGAAAAATGTAAGAATGAAATACTGGAGTATCTCTACATGTCTTCAAATTTTATGGACACTTTGAAATGAAATGTGTTGCTAGTGTCTGAACTTTATGGATTAGTACTGTTATGAACAACCACATCAGTCAAGAAGCTGACAATGTAAATAAAGTAGGCAGTGGTGGGGAAATGATATGGACTGACGTTTGAGGAACATTAAGTAAAAAAGATAGTTCTGAACTGTCAGCAAACTATGAAAATGTCTGCTTGAGATGGAACAGGCATATGCTGATATGACAAATTGTGAATGAAATGCAATTTCAATGCATTGAAAATGTAACACTATGATAGGATAAGTGCATGTATGTGAGATAGGTGTGGGGCTGGGAACAAAACACATTAAATATCAATGAGTTGGCAAATTTCTTTTTCTTGAACTGCTTTCTAAAATCCCAACAACTAGGTAATTGCATGATCTGGTTAACTTTCACATTTTCCAGTTCTCTGATGTAAAGAGAGATACCTAAAGTCTTGATGAATCAAAATGAATGACTGTGTTGAGTGAATTGTAATGAAATGCTTCATATGCACATTGTTCACTGAATTGTCCAAAGTTTCCTAGGTCAGAGAGGAAAATCTCTTTAATGTGTCTCCACTGAGTGGTAGTGCATGATTGGAAAAGCATTAGCAGATATGCTTGAACTAAGTACTTGTGTTTTTATATCTATATGTATCCTTGAATGCAAACATGCTGATTCACTAGAACGCCAATTCTACTCTCCCCGCCCTCTCATACCCCCACCGCATGAATTGAATAACAATATTTTTGGGCTTTTACATTTTGAAGTTACCTTTTTGTTAATAAACTAACCATTATTAGGATGACTTTGGGTCGGATGTCCACCAACTGACAGTAACTATGACTTCAGAAAGTACCAGTCACCAAGGTGCCCTCAGTTTCACTCGTGTAACTGCTCATTATAAGAGATGGAAGTGTTTGTGTGTGAGTGTGGGGAACGGGATAAAGCCATTTTTCCTTAATAGTTGTTTTAAACCTGCTCTGCATTTTGAAGTCTACTGTCTTCATGTGTGGGTTTAGGGTTGTTTTTTTTAACAGTGTAATAAAGAACACTGTTTTACTGATACTAACTGAAGCTACTGTGCTTCTTGAGATGCCCTAAATGATTGCTGCCTAAGTGTAAATGGCTACCTCCAGGATAGTGGCTACCACATGGCTGTCTTTCCTCTCTCCTTCTGATTTCTCATACCTACCCCATTGTCAGACTTTGGATCCAGATCTCCAATATGTAGCCTGCCAATTTCCATCAATAACAACCGGTTCATGCATGGATATAAATGAATAAATAAATGGCCTTTAACAATTTTTAAATATATCTTTATGCCAGACATAGGCCATTGCAGATGCTAGTCTCCTAATTTGTTGTTCTCATCATACTTTTTTATTTAATGTCACTGCAGTCATCCTACTGAATGTGTTTTCCTGAGTTCCCATCTCCTCATATTCTCAAAGTTATATAGTCCTTAGTGTAACTCTGTGGTTATATTTTCTCTAGTATGAGTTTTTGTGAATGCAAAATGCCAAAATGTGAGAGAGGTGGAAAAATTTAATAAATGAGGTTATGAACCAATCACATAGGAGCTGATGGTCCACAAAGATCACCACCAACTATCTCATGTGCTCTTGCTTTCTTTACAATTTGAT
This sequence comes from Gopherus flavomarginatus, assembly GCF_025201925.1. NCBI lineage: Eukaryota > Metazoa > Chordata > Testudines > Testudinidae > Gopherus > Gopherus flavomarginatus. Next base: position 196,333,583 of record NC_066617.1, on the reverse strand, counting down.
GCACAACTGATGGTCACAATCCCATTTTAGAATCAGCTAGCACAAACCTCTGTGTCTGCCCAATGTCAGACTAGTTTTAGTGGGATGCTGAATGGGCCCAGGAGTTCACATTTGTCTCTGACACAGGATCAGGACCTATATTTTTATATTGGAAAGGACTGATACCTAAACACGTAGGCAGATATCTATAGCTACATAGACTTCAAAATAGTAAAGCTTAATAATCATACTGTTTCATTAGAAGTTAGAACAGAGTTGGCAAAACAGCACTCATCCCACTTATGTTGGGAAGTAGCCTACTATAATAAAAATAAATGGGGAGAGGTGTCTTTTTGTAGTTTTCAGAGAACAAGATCCTAAGATGACATCCTCTAGGGTTCAGACTATCAACTCAGAAAAGAAAAATACTAGATAAGTCAAACTGATCCTACACCAACATTTGAAGTGTCAACAAAATTCTCAAAATATTGGCATGATTCTTTCAGTTTAATATTTCTCAGAACCCTGTTCAATACCTCTGCTCAGAACTTTCAAATCAACTAGAAAAACCCATGCATATTTTTAGAGTTAGTTACTCTTCTTTCTGTCTTGACACTCCCATCTGAAGGAAACTCATTCTCCTTAATTTTGTGTGGTAAGCCTCACTCACTGAATCACAATGCATTGTTTCTAATTGTTTCACTTAAAAGAGTCAAGCTCTCAGTTACTGTTGAGTGATTCAAGCTAATCATAATTCTGGGATCTACTGATGCATCAGGAAAGGCAAGGTTCTAAAGATTTTGAGCTTTTGAGTTCCCTGGTTTACTTGTAGGAGAACTGGCTCCCTGCATTTTCATTACATTTGGGCATAAATAATATTTTATTTTTAAGTTTTATGTCAAGAATATATAGAGCACATGGTTGGTTCGTTTTTTTTTTTTTTAAAGCATGCATTTAAGTGTAATGACATTAAAGGAAGACATCATACTCCAATGAGGGCAATAGCAGGAAGAAGTCTCAAAAGATTCACATCCCCAAAGAAAGAACACTTTCTTTACAAATCATTCAACCAATACATCCAAATCAGCTTAGTACTTTGAATTCCATGCCAGTGTAGTACTCACTGTGCATTGTTATTATTCTGAACAGAAAAACAAAATGTCTTAGAGATACCGAGTGAAGAGTGGTAAGACAAAAGGACACAGACTTTGGCTACAGAATACAATCAGTTTCATGTACAGTGCACGTCATTTCTGACTAACTCACTTGCCTAGCCAGTTCCAGTCACTACATTATATCACTTAAATCTTATGTTTCAATGATTTAAAGGCACCTGCCAACTTCTTAACCTTGGCAATTAATTTTTCTGTAGACTTTACATCCCAGAAAATAAATAACTAATCCTGTAACTGGATCTGTAATTTTTCTGGATAAAAAATCAAGGCCTCGGTCCCCGTGAAGGCTTCTCTCAATAGTAGCAACTAGCATGATACTTAGTTTGGGTCATATGGCTGATATCTGCAAAACAGAGCTACAGTAGTACTACGGCTAGACGAGAAGATAGAAAGTGAATAGTGAAGGACCATAAAAGGGATAGTGTATTTATGCTATTCCTGCGCAAATTGTGATATGCAAATAGCCAATCTCTTTCCTGTCCATTATTTATTTTTAGAGTGGGGGGATGAGGTGGATTGTCATATTGTCTCTTTGCATCTCTGAAATAACTTGCATCTCTTACATAAATCATCCCTCGCACTAATGCTGACTCTCATTAGGATGACTGATGAAAAGCAGGACACCAATGATCACAATGAACTATATTAATGGCTGCTGTTATAATTTTGTTCACTGATTTGTTTAGAAATTTGAACTGACCCCATAATTAAGTTCTCCAGTGCTCATGATCTTGGAGATAATGATAGGTTGTTGAAATTATTTTGTTTTAGCTGAACCTAGGTCAAGTCTGTTATAATACAAAGCCCAAGTTAGTTCTCCTCAGTCCCTACTTCTAATCCCAAAACAATGGCCTAGTTTAAAAAAATGTGGAGCAGCAACAGCTCCCACTGACTTTAGTGGGGATTCAGTACTTTTGAAGGTCAGGCCACTTATTTAGAAATATAAATTTTGGGTGCCTAATTTTTAGGCACCCATTCTTGAAAACATTCGCTTTAGCCATAATGATTTTCTACCCATGGCAATATGCTACACACAGTAAAGAGAGTACTGATGGCCCAGAAGTGCCTCAAGAATGAAAGCTATGGAAGTCAAACTTGCAGAAATTAAAGCACAGCTAAACCACTTAATATCTATATTGGATAATATTGATTTTAACTTCAGGACATAGCTGACGTACAGTATATATGGGTGGCTCTTCTTTTATTCAAAATCCAAGCGCCATATTCTGTTCTTATTATACCTCTGCATCCTTTTGACTTCAGTGAGGTGCCATGTGTTGGATGGCACAATTTAACCCAAAAGATATGGGGTGACACCAGTATACCTAAGAACAAAAACCCATTGTTTTTGTTGGAAAACAAAGTGCCTATTCCAGAGCTAGAAGCACAAAAATCCCGAAGTACTAGAAAGAGCCAATTACATCCCCCCTTACTTTGCCAGACCCCTTCCCTTACCCACATTACCATTTGAATCTAAACAAGTTTCAGTATGATCCAGTCATCAGTCACTCAACTTTAATTGTCTGGAAAGCATGGGGACAATATGAAGAAAGCTCCCGTATATTCCTGAAACAGTAATACAAGTGACCCGGAGGTGAGAACTCTGATTACACATTCCAGTAAGAAACCAAAAGATAAAATTGTGCAAGTGATGTAGAAGGCAGTACTGGGAAACCCATCTGTAGTCCTTCCTGTGAAAAGCAATTATATCATTATGCATCATTATAAAGGCCTGACAGCACCTTTTAACCAAACCCGCAATAATGAAACATGCTAATTTATCATTGTCTCTAACAATTTTCCACAGCTGAGGCAAGGTAATGAATAATTATCATCCCAAGAGAAGGAAGTAGCAGTAGCTTCCTGAACTTCCCATTTCACCCTAGGCAAAGGACATGTCTACACTACAGCCCTAAGCTGACCTACATTAGATTGGTTTACAGCCCCCACAGTAATTACTGCAGTGGCTATTGTCCACATTATCCTTCTCCTGTCGATGGTGTGTGTCCTCACCAGGAGCACTTCCACCAACTGAAGAGGAGTGTATGTGGGGAGGGGGTGGGGGAGCTGAGTGCTACAACTCTCCGCTCCGCACAGCTCCCTGCTGGGAGTCTAGTTTCCCCCCGCCCCCCACAAGCTTTTGTCAGCTCCCTGCATCTGCCGAGAGTTGGGGCTGGGGGAGGGCAGCCACCTGGGCTTCTCTCCTTCCTGAGCAGAGAGTTGGGGGAATCAGGGGCAGCTGGACTCTAGCTGACGGGCTATCTTGTAAATTTTACAGCTCCGGCATGGAGCCATGAAATTGACAAGACAGCCAACAACCTATGTAAGTAACACAGCGTCTGCTCAGGCACTGCTTTACTCTAACTACACCAACATAAGCCCTATGCATCTCGTGGAAGTGGAGTTATTATGTTGGTGTAGTCAGGCACTTACATAGGTGGGACAAGGCTGTAGTGTGTACACTGACACTATTAGGTCATGTAAGCTTCCTTTTGACCTGACTGTGTAGTGTAGCCACAGTCAGCTGTTTCTAAGCCAGGTTGATCTGAATGTAACACTTAGGGTTTGTATACATGGCAAGTGACTGTACAGTAAGCCAGGCTATGAATCTACATCACACCAGCTTGCCATGTAGCAGGGTCATGTGTAGACACTGCTGCTGCCTACTGAAAGGTCTGAAATGTGGCTTACCATACTGCTTTTCCAAGTAGTACACCAGGCTGTATTCTTGGACTTTCAGCGCACTGTAATAGTGTCCACATGAGACATTGCTACGTGCCAAGATGGTGAGATGTAGATTCACACTGTGACTTGTCATGTAGATAAGCCCTAGGTGTTCACAATATGACTCCTTTCCATTTAAACACAGGGGTCCAGATCTTCAACTAGTGCAAACTGACACAGCTGTACTGAAGTCAAGAGCTCTCTCTCTCTCCCTCTCTCTCTCTCTCTCTATGTATATATATATATACTGGTAAATTCTTAAACTAATCAGACTGCAGGAATTGAACATATGGTGTGAATTCCTGAAAGGGCATCTGAGGGACAACTTTTCAGGCACAAGCCTTAAGGCCAGTTCTTGACTTTGGAGAGCAGGGCTAACAGAGAAGAAACACAACTTCTGTTAGATTTGCACTTAAACGAGTTAGGCAAGGAAAACAGACATTGCATGAGGAGGTACATTTCTTTATGGTCAGGGGTAACACAAGGATTTCACTTTCCTTGGTAGCTGGAAATTAGGAATGTTATTGGAGATGATCTTAGCTTATAGGAAGGTGAAAGAGCAATTCACTGCCCTTTCCAACATTCTCTAGCAATTACTGATCAATTACATCACTTGTTGTAAAAACCTCTGCTCTTTCAAGTAGTTGTTAGGAGACTAATCATTTAAATGTAATTGTAACTTGTATGAATTTGAGTAGCATGTGAGTCTTTAACTGGAAACAGCCACAGAGAATAATGCATAAATGCTGAGTACTTAAAAAAAATCATTTTAATTATATTAGCATATTTTACATCAAGGCCACTTGTTAAGATTGAGGCAATCTGCATATACAGCTTTTAAAGAGGATGATATAAGGACAGGCTGATCAGACATAAAAGTTCAGATCAACAAGTTCTAATGTTTTGCATAAAACTGTCCAAATAAATCAGCAACAACAAAAGCTACAGAATGGCCGCAGAGCTTGAGGTTGTGCAAATCAGCGGCACTTTTTGGCACTTGAGGCACGGCTACACTCAGCTCAGCTGCATCAGTGCAGCTGCACCACTGTACGCTGTCTAATTTAGTCACACTAAGCTGACTCGCTAGAGCTCTCCTGTCGGCTTACCTACTCCAACCCCAACAAGCGGCGGTAGCTATGTCAGCAGGAGAAGCTCTCCCATCGACATAGTGCTGTCCGCTCATAAGAACATAAAAACGGCCATACAACCCAGTATCCTGTCTGCCAACAGTGGCCAATTCCAGGTGCCCCAGGGGGAGTGAACCTAACAGGTAATGATCCAGTGATCTCTTTCCTGCCATCCATCTCCACCCTCTGACAAACAGAGGCTAGGGACACTCCACCACTTATGTTGATGTAACTTACATTGCATATAGGTGGTGGTTTATTCACACCCCTGAACAACATAAATTATGCTGACATAGGCTGCAGTGTAGACATAGCCTGTAAGGAAAGCTTCAGTGCTGTTTGACAAATCTGTATTAATTTAAGCACTGTACAATCCAGGAAAACAGGGTTTGCTATACTGGACCAGATCAGTACTCCAACTAATCTCTAACTGTTCTCAGATGGTGTCTGATACTAAATGCAACAGAGAAAGGAGTTGAAGGTTGGGGAGATACCTATGCACTTTATTTAAAGTTAAATTGGACTTTTTCTTACTCTCACAACATCAAAATCACTTTATCTTTTACCTTTTGTGACTCCCCTCCCTACCTCCTCTGCAGCAAGGGGCTCAGATTACTTGCTAGGATCCTCTGGGTATTTCTCATTTAATTATGCTCCTGCTGTTGCAGAGGCTTTGGATATTGGTGCACCTCAGTCCCTCCTATTCTCTGCCTCTGGCACTGGTAGTTAAATTTCCCAAGGGCTGTAATACTTTGGTCTAATTCTGATTGTTGGCATGGTGTGGGGGCAGTAGGGTGGTTTTTAGTGACCTGTGAAACATATATGAGCAAACTTGATGATCTGGCAGTTCCCTATGGCCCTAAACGACGACTCTGACATTATGACTTATACTGGTTTAAAAAACACTTTCACGTGCTTCATCTTTTGAGACATCACATCAACTTGGGAACCATAGTTCAACATTGAGTTGCCAAGTAGGGGTCAGACAGTAATTTTTTTATTACATGGTTTTGCATAATTTAAATATTTTACACGTGCACTACGTTCACATTTTAAACCCTGCCATGAACAAAATAAAATTGCTGTTGCGTATATGGAACCACTATGTTCCAGCAAAACTCCCTGTTTGATCTGATGTCACCAGTGTAGAATACACTGAGCTGTACGATCTAACATGAGAGCTGGTCTCTGCTCTCTCAGAAACCTGAGCTAGCCAATCCAAGTATACTCCAATCTTTTTGAATATATGGTATCCTCAACTAAACAATGAACCTGAATAGATACCATGTAACTTCAGTCAAATGCAAAACCCCACCTTCCCAGTTCAAAACTGCACTATGAAAAGCTCCAATTAAAATTTTCACTAGCAGTGAGAGAATGAATGCAAACTTAAACCCTAATTCAGTAAGGTACTTAGCTCATGAGGAGTCCCTTTTGAAATCAGTGAAAATACTCTCACTCGCATGTTTAAGGTTGCAAACATGATTTTGCCCCCTGCTAAAATAGAGTCTGAGTGCTTAACTTACATGGAATTTTCATTGATGAAAATACTTCATGTGCTCCCACTATTTCACTGTGGGCAAAAATTTCAAGGCTGTGCCTTAGTGCATTTTTCAGTTTCTGCTTTTTCAGCTTGAAAAAGATCAGCTTTCACACAGTCTGCAAGCAATGCCTCTCAACCACATCCTCTTATAACATTTGAAAATGTAACATGATTCCTGGTAAAATAAGGTATATGCTGCTGAGGGCTAATTTAAAGCTGCTTAGGGTGACCATATTTCCCCAAGGGAAAACGGGACGCCACGTGGGGCTAACCTGAGACCGCTCCTTCTCCCACAAAGCTAGACTGAGCTGCTCGCGTGAGCCCTGCCTCCCATAACCACAGGGGGCTGGCGTCACTGCTCCTCCCCAACCCACTTTTTTGACACAAGTGGGCATTTGTCCAGTTTGCTCTTGCCAACGGATCAAGTTGGCAAGAGTAAAGGGGATAAATGCCCACTTTTACGAAAAATATAGGGATGGCCAGGACAGGGCTTAAAAAAGGGACTCTCCCAGGCAAAATAGGAACCCTAAAGATGATACAGATGTAATTATTTCAATTAAAAGAAGTTCTTTTCTCTCTTAAAACAACACTGTGTGTATTTTCGCCTTCCATCTTGAAAGTTAGACTCTATTAAAAAGAACAGGAGCACTTGTGGCACCTTAGAGATTAACAAACACAAGTACCCCTGTTCTTTTTGCGGATACAGAGTAACACGGTTGCTACTCTGAGACTCTATTAAGAAACCAGAAAGAAAATACAAATGGAGCTAGAGATTGCATTCAACTGAATACAGAATATTGTACTGCTCATTTCCTATTTGTATTAGAAGTTGCAGAACACAGGTGTTGAAATGGGAAAAAAAAATCTTTCACAACTTTAGCATCTGGCTTCTTGGAAGACTCTAGAGGGAACTATGCTGACAATTTTGAAGGGAGTTATCTCTGGACTTGTCAAGTGACTACAAATTTGTCTGTTCTGTTTTGCAAAAGTCTGTTTTCCTTTCTCAAGGAATGTAAGCATATCCTGAAAAGAATGTTCTGCAAAGTCCCTCAAGATAGCTACTGCATATGGCAGGCCAGCTGTCTTAAAAAAATAGACTAATTTTTCCAAATCCACTCCTATTATTGTTTTCTGTGGATATCTCTGCCTTTGCCTTAGAACCTACCATGTATTCTTCTTTGTCCCTTTTGAGCTCTTTCGAGGATAATGTAAAACAAAGATCTCAATGAAGCTGAATATAATGGCAATCTTATGATGAGTTTTGGACTATAGTGGGAAACATTTAATGAATTCTCTCATTTCATCCATGATATTTGCATCATCCATGTTCACACCTCATTAAAATTCTCATTCTTTTTCCCCCAAGCTACTTATTTAAGTATTCATATGTCCTCAATGTCCAGAGTATCTGAGTGATGATTTCGGGGGGAGAGAAGTGAAGAATCATTAGTGTTTTGTTTATATGAATGTCAGCAGAAAATTAAATTGAGGCCTGAACTCTAATTTATGTAACCATGAAATGAAATTCCTTTCAGGTGGAATTACCTTATAAAGGTTTGGTTATTTAATCAGGTAACAGAAACATAGCATGTGACTCAAAACAATTGTTCGGCTTGAATAGTGGACAATATATAATGCTCTAAGGAAAAACTGTAGCAAGCAAACAGTTCCATCAGGGCAATATCTTTCCCTCTCTAACCCTGTAGAAATCTCCCACAACACACTTGAGCCACTGGAGTAAAATGGAGTAACTCGGAGCAGTAGTAAGCTGTTATCCTCTGTGGGCCATTCACTAATGGGAGCTGAGTGGGGGGTGGGAAAGAGACCTTCATTTTGCCAGTGGGTTTCACAGCAATTTGCTGACAAGAGAGGAGTGTAGGGGCTGAGGACTCCAGGATTCAATTCCAGGATCTGTCAGGCAGTATCCTCTAGTGGGTATAGAGACCATACTGTCCCATGGCCATAACTTCCTCCATCTCCTTCTATTCATCTTGCAACATGGCTCTCACACTCCTCTACTCTTGCCATGCCCCACCACTGGATTCTGTCTCCTTGCCCTTCTGTTGTTGCTCCCACTTCCTGCCCCTCCTCCTTCACAACTTATGGCCCTGAAACCCTATCTCTCCTCTGCATTCCTGTATGTCTTCTTCCTCCATTCCCTCTATATTCCCTAGTTAACAACAACAAAAACATTGTGAGTGCAGGAGAGAGAGTCTCCCTGATCTCAGTTCCTGTGCCTGGCACCATAGTGGCCACTGGCAGCTGGGAGGAACAGTTGGGAGGAAAGTCCTGCTTATCTATTTGTTTTTTTAACATTCTCAAAACAACGTATTTTTCTCTAACCTCCTTTTTGGAAATAAGTGATCACTTTAACTGAAATACCTCCCAAAAAATTCAGTCTAAGGCAAAGAGCTGCCATGGAAAATTTCAGCCCAAATGGCTTCCATTTGGAAAAGCTATAAGCAATTGAAATCAGGGTCTTATAATAGCAAGTGCCAGGCAACCTAAGCTTTAGTAAGTGCTACTAGCTCCACCTGTAATATGTATAAGGGTACAATAAAAGTTAAATCACTAAAATATTTAAATGGTTAAATGGAATTTCCAAAATGACTAGATATTTTCATAGGCAGGGAACATAACTCTTCCAAAATGCTCACATAACAAAAGAGGAGGGCACTTGTGTGTTCGGGATGATGAAAAGAGCCAAGAAGAAAAAAAGTAACAGCCTAAAATCAGAAAAAGAAAAGTTCAGGGTTATATACTGCCATCTGTTGTCAAATGGGTCTTTGGCTGATATCAGTGAAGCGGAATTAGAGTGAGATGTAACTCCTAGGGCTTGTCTACTTACAGCACTGGAGCTGCACTGGCGCAGCTGTGCTTAGTGAAGTGCTTAGACATAGCGCTGTCTACATCGGGAGTTCTGTCAGTATAACTGCATCCCTTGGGGGGGGAGTGGAAAATCCAGAACAACAAAGTTATGCCAACATTAGTTTGTAGTGTAGACCAGGGCTTATTAAGATGAGTAGAGAAATCCCTGTGTACGTAAATGTGCCACAGGACTGCCCCTGGAGAGTAAAGCAGGGTCAGGGGTACCGGTGCCTGACTAGTTTAACCTTCTACATAATTAAGCTCTGGAAGAAGAGGGAATTTGCTCTGAGTACCTTCCCAATAAGGGAACTTGATGGGGATGAGTAATTCCATGTGTGGGAAGGAAAGGTAAAAGGAACAGATTGACAGAGTTCAGTCAGACAGAGAGAGAGATCAGGAAAGGATGTTCCTGTAGAGGCCTACAAGGAGTGAGACTCTCCTCTGTGAGAGGCTTTGGGGAGAGGTCTCAGGAAGAGACTGGCACAGGCTATGTAGGGAACTGGGGAAAGGCTCACTGGAAAGGAAAAGGAAGCTGAAGGTAGATAGAGATCCACAAAGTGCAGGGGAAGCTCCTATGGAGGGAGACCTGAAGAGAAGGCCTGGGGAAGCTGAAAGTCTTGCCTTGTTAGAAGGAGGAGACAGACACTGCCAAGCTTTAACTGATCTGGATCTTTGGAACAAAAGACTCGAACTGTGTAGGGGCCAACCTGGCCAGAGTTTGGGTTTCTTAGCTCAGTGCTCAGAGAGGTGCTATATAGAGACTTCAGGGAAAGGAAGTCAGACTGGTCCAGGTGGGGTGAAGTTGAGAAAGAAAGGGTTTTCCTGGTAAAGGGGAAAAGTAATTGTAGTGTTCTTATTTGTTTTTGATTTAATAAACTAATTGTGGCAAGGGGAAACTTTCCTAGCATAATTCCGGCCTGAAGAGTATATGTTGAAACACTTCTGGAAGAGTGGGCATCTCCAGGGACACACTCCTCCAAGAGGAGGCATTTCTGCATGTGATTAGGAGGAAAGAAGAGGAACTGGATGGACCAGTGAACGAGATCATCTCTTTAAATCCTAAATTTCCCAAACTCCACTCAAAGGATCACTGAATTGTTTTCCTAACTTAAAAAGCAGTGTCTTGTCTTTTCTACATGGATCACAATGAGTTAACAAAAAAAATTGTGAACAGGTTTTGCATCGAGACTTAGTTTTCCCAGATTTTTTTTTCACACTTGAGAGTCAATGCATCTGGCAACTCATTTAGGTAAAGGACAATTATTAATCACCTTCCATTATTTCAGTTATGATGTTTGAAGTCTTTCACACTTGTGAGATTTCAAAAGTATTTAAAGCTGATACCTTCCTGTGCTAATTTAAAGTCTATTATAAAGAACTCTCAGAGGAAACAGCCACTTGTGTTCATTTAGCAGCTCATGGTCACTCCAAAATGCATTACTGTTCTGCTGAATTTGTTTGCTTTCCTCCAGGAAAAGCCACTACTTGATGATGTTCAGTTACAATGCCCTTCAACACAATAGGTTTCATTTGTTATGACTCTCTCCCTTTAGAAGTTAATCGTGTGCTTAATGGCAGATTAGTATCCATTTCTCACTATTTTGCAACTGAGAGAGGTCAAGAAGGAAATGATAAAATCAGACCTTAAAGTGCTCCACTTACAGGACTATAAACGCTGAGGGAATACAGTACCTTAACTACCCAGCTGGTGTATCCCCAAACTCCTCCAAAATGAATAGCTTGCTATCTAATCTGTCTGTAGTGAAATCCTAGCCCCACTGAAATCAATAAGAGTTTTGCCTCTGATTTCAGTGGGGCCAGGATTTCACCCTTAATATTTCTATTTCTGTACATTTTGGAGCAATATGGGAATCCTAGGCATCCAGACTTCAAGGCAAAAATTTAGTAAATCCTCTAAAGAATTATCTTAGCAGGTGCTGTGGAAAGTGGGTGAAGGGAATGATGATCCAATGGGCTCTTCTATGGGAGGGAGATGATCATCCATGGCACAGTATGTAGAGTAGCAGCAGTACATCTAGTTTATCACTGCTACTTCCTAATCCATTTTACAGTCATTCTTATAACCATTTAAAGATACCTTTGATTCTATAGCCACATGGAAAGCAGCCCAAATACACATTGCTACCAACAAACTGCAGTAGGAGAAAAGAAACATCAAGGAATCAGAAAAGAGGTCTAATAAACAAGTCCCCCCCCTCCAGCGTCAGTCACAAAGGATGCTCCCAACTACATGTGGTGTAGCCCTCCAAGTCAGAAGACCTGTTTTTTTCCCTTAGCTTTACCACAATCTGTAGCACCTTGGACATGTCTGTGCCTCCATTTCCTCATCTATACAATGGTAATACCTGCCTATCTACTAACATGTTTTGAGACTGTTTTTTTGTGAAAAATCATTGAGATCTTTGGTTTGATACATGAAAATTACTATCACTTTACATTGGCTTAAAATGTTTATTCCTGCTCTCTTCTAGTTATACAAGCCTTAATTTTTATTAAGGGAAAGCTTCCATTGGTTTAATTAAGAATCCGATTTACCTAAGTAAGATCTGTAATAATGGACTTTAAGACATTTCCCTCAAAGAATCTCTTTTCATGGTAATGATTCGAAGATACTGTATACAGTTTTAATGCCTTAATACATCTTTATTTTTGCTGTATGTGAAGTATCTTATCTTTAGAAACAGGTTTCTGTCTCACGAACCTTCATGGCATACTTGAGCTGGACTTAGACAATTAGGAAATATATGCACCATCTTGTTAACAAATACATATTTTCTTTTTGACAACACTGTCTCAATAAAATACAGGAGGAAAATAAATCAATGTTTGCTATTGTAACTTCCCAAGAGTTTCTCCACAGGGAACCAGCCTTCTTTCTTTTACAGGAGCATTGGAAAATCTAATGTGAACATTCAAAAACTCATTTCCTGGAAGTTGAAATTCCACCTCTAACCTTTAGTCAAGACAGCAACCATTTTACGTTCTTTTAGGGATTACTTAGATACTGTGATTGTGTTGTCATTGTTTTTTGTGGGGGTCTTTTGGTATTGTCCCTTATAGTGTTAACTGATAGGTGACTATCTGGAGCCATCTCCTCCTTCCTATTTGACATATCTTAACCAGTCCCTTAGCAAGAGGGCCTTAAACCTAAATATTTGTACAGGAAGCACTATGCTAAAACCTGATGAAAAGACAAGATTAATAAATCATTACAAGGCACTTCATGTTTGTCCCACCCTCACAAAAGCTAGGGGAGACTGCCAATAGTCAAGGGAGGCCTTTCCATCTCAAGCAGAAGGAATGTGTTCCCAAGCCAAGCACCAATTCAAGACCTGAGGGGACATATATCACTGGCAGATATGGATAAGTTTTGAGGGAGCCTTTCTTAAGATTTTGGCAGCACTCCATTGCTTCCACATTTCCAACCTAAGAGTGAACCACGATTTCTTCCTTTCTGCTTGAAAATGCTGCTGACAGCATTTCATCTCCTTGATTTGTTTTTTTTTTAATGCTGTTTAGAACTATTTTCTTTGCTATTTGTGCTAATGCTGCACGTTTAGTTACTCCAGTCAACACTTTTAAATATTGGTCAGTATGCAGTTAAATCAAAGTTCCTGGTGTGTAGTACTCTTTTCAACCCAATTGTCGAAGATATTAGAAAAAAATCCATCTTTATTAATATTTAATAACATGGTTCACTAATTATAATAAAATTCAGATCAAATGTTCCATACCTTCTTCTGTGGCTGGTATTACATTATTTCAGGTTCAGCTGTACGTAATACTGAAACATTAAGCACATATCTACTTAGCTCCATTTTAAATAAAAATTACTATCTCAGCTGCTCAACCTACTAAAATTTATATGGATTGTCCCCTGAATTTCTACTGAGAAAACACACAGGCTCGGAAGAATATGGAATGAGCCTGAAAGTGAAATGAGTTACTGTAGGAAGTAAGATTGTAACCAAACCTGGCTGCCTTGAAAGAACACTGCAAATCTCACCTGTTTGCCACAACTTTCATGCCAGAACAAAAGACAAGGAACCACTAACACCCTCACTAACAAAACCCACAAAGCTATGTAGGGCCTGATCCCACGTCAATGAAAAGCTACTCTGACTTTGGATTAGATCTCTGATCTTTTAAGAGGTTGACTGGGGAGAGAAAAGCAGACTCTGATCACATAGATGCTAACAAGATGAGTGGTGTGCTACTACTAAGTTAGCTGGGGGGGGTTGTATTTTTTTTATTTTTTTTAATGTGAGAGCCTTAATTGGGCCTTGATCCTGCATAACTTAAGTACACGATTTACTTTTAAATATGTAAGTAGCTCATTTGCCTTCAATGGGATTATTTACATGCTTGAATTTAAGCATATGCATAAGTGTATCCAGGACTGGGACCTCTGTTGCAGAAGACATAACTAAAAATGCTCCTGTCCAAAGTTGCTTATGATTTAGAAATATCCACATGAACAACTCCAAAATAACATAACCATGTGTCAATGAGAAAAGAAACATCAGCAATAACATACTAATACACATAGCTCTTATATAGCACATTCATCAGTAGATGTCAAAGGACTTTACAAAGGGGGTTAGTATTATTATCCTTATTTTACAGATGTAGAAACTGAGGCACAGTGATGAGATGTGACTTGGCCAAGGTCACCCAACGGGCCAGTGGCAGAGTGGGAATAAAACCTAGGTTTTCTGAGTCCTGGTCAAGAAAAACAGTGTCATTGGCTCTGCCTACACTTCGAGCTAGGAATCACTCTCCCAGCTCAGAGAAAATGTAGTTATGTCAGTTCTCATTGAAATAGCAATATTTTAATTCCAACATGCAATAAAAATAGAATGTTGCTACAGCACCATGAACTGTGGGACAGCCTAACTGCCCTGAGCACCTGCCCGTCTGACACCTTAGGCACATACTCAGCATGGCAAGCCATCCTACTGCTTGTGCAGAAGAGGTTACTCTGTTTTTAACACACATACTGATGCCAGATGTCACAGAACATAGACATGCAGCTTTCTGATCTACTCAAATTCCTAGAATTTCTGTGTTACTCAGTGGATTTCTGTTCTGATTGAATTCCTACCCTCCAGAGAAGTAGTGTCATAAACAGATAGCTAAGGGTTAATGTCTCTTTCACCTGAAGCACCTGACCAGAGGACCAATCAGGAAACCGGATTTTTTCAACTCTGGGTGGAGGGAATTGTGTGTCTGAGTCTTTTGTCTGTCTTCCTGCTTTCTCTGAGCTTTGGAGAAGTAGTTCTACTTTCTAGTCTTCTGTTTCTAAGTGTAAGGACAAAGAGATCAGATAGTAAGTTCTATGGTTTCTTTTCTTTGGTATTTGCATGAATATAAGTGCTGGAGTGCTTTGATTTGTATTCTTTTTGAATAAGGCTGTTTATTCAATATTCTTTTAAGCAATCGACCCTGTATTGTATCATCTTAATACAGAGAGCCCATTTGTATTTTTCTTTCTTTTTATATAAAGCTTTCTTTTAAGACCTGTTGAAGTTTTTTTTTACTTCAGGGAAATTGAGTCTGTACTCACCAGGGAATTGGTGGGAGGAAGAAATCAAGGGGAGATCTGTGTGTTGGATTGCTAGCCTGATTTTGTATTCCCTCTGGGGGAATAGGAAAGTACTATTTGTTTCCAGGATTGGAAACAGAGAGGGGGAGTGCCTCTGTGTAGTTTCACAGAGCTTGTGTCTGTGTATCTCTTCAGGAGCACCTGGAGGGGGGAAGGGAAAAAGGATTATTTCCCTTTGTTGTGAGACTCAAGGGATTTGGGTCTTGGGGTCCCAGGGAAGGTTTTTCAGGGGGACCAGAGTGCCCCAAAACACTCTAATTTTTTGGGTGGTGGCAGCAGGTACCAGGTCCAAGCTGGTAACTAAGCTTGGAGGTTTTCATGCTAACCCCCATATTTTGGACGCTAAGGTCCAAATGTGGGACTAAGGTTATAACAAGTAGAACTTCCAGTTGTGGGGAGGGGAATGGAATGCGGAGAAAGTTTCAAATTCTAAAACAGAATAGCCAGCATGCATCTGATGCTTATGCAAAATGTGCATCGTTTTTAAGCAGCTGAAACATTACACGAAACTTACTTTGGCTCCTATATAAGCAGTTTAAGCCAAGTACCATTCGTTGCTTTATAAAGTAGGTATTGAGACTTTACATTTTTAATACTCTTCTGAAAAAAAGATTTTTTTGTCCCGCTTCTAACTTTCTTTTACCAATATCGATGGGACAATTGTTCTGTTCTCTTCCTCCCTTGACTGCCTCTTGACATTAACATCAAGTACAGAGCAGATGTGTTAACATTAATATTCCATTTAGACTTAGCACCTGCTGTGGTATTTCCAGGACTACCCTGATTTCTTAAGATAATGTCCCTTGTCCCAGAAGCCTGATCAGTGGTCCTAACTTACTGTTTGGTCCATTAAGCTTTATGATTTTAAACATCTCACTAGACTCTTAAAGGCTAATTTTTGTGATTTGTTCACCACCAACAGCTTAACCAGTCACATTGCAATGGTGGAGAGGATTTGAGCTCTTCCTTCTCCTTCAAGGCAATGTCAATAAATCTATTGGATGCTGACATCTGAATGGAATGCAACCTCACTTGCAGCTGGAAAATCAGTTGAAGTGGGAAACTAGTTGCAAAATTCTGAGAAGCTAATGGTGTTCAGCTGTCAAGATGAATAAATACACCAGAGGTGTAATTTTATTTTGCAGTGAAATCCCCTGGGGGGCATAGATATTATTTGTATAGCTACCACTAAATTGCTATGTTCACTTTTGAGTTATTCAAGAGGCATAAGTGTGTGATGTACATACATGTATGCAAACAGCGCTGCCAAAACAGAGAATGCAAACCGATGAACTTCTATTTTTCAGGAAAGGAAAATACTCCTTCCAAATTATTATTTAGGGTAGTGCCCACTAGATGTTTTTCAGACAGCCCATGCTTTGTGGATCTCACAAAGCATGTGTGTGTATGTGAGAGAGAGAAAAATGTTTTTTCATAAAACATCTGTCATGATGGCTGTGAAGAATTTCATTTTAATAGAGCACATTAACTTTAGCTGTATGGTAGCAGTTTTGATATTTAACTAGCTAGAATTAGAATGTTGTAGTTAGGAGTATTTCTATGACTGGTTGTTCATCATGCCAAAATACGGGGACAAGTTATATCAATAAAAAATGAAGAAGTAAAAAAAAAAAAATAGCTAAGAACAACTAAGTATTGTGCACAGCAGTTCATCTTAAATAAATTGTCATGAGAAACTGAGTGTAGACAAAAATAAAAGACATCAGGTGTATTTAGGATACATAGGTGAAATACAAGCCTTAGTTAATGTTGTATCAGAGGGTCTACAGGTCTGTAAGATGTTTCACTTAGCAATTTAGGTTTAGGATGTAAGCATAAGTAAATCGATAATATACCTGCTGAGCTTATGTCTGTGGTATGCTGATGTTTTGAAAATGACTAAGTTTGGATAAGGTCTGTGCTTAGACAGATGACCCTTAGTAGTCAAGATGAAATGTTAGAGCCTTCCTTAAGGCAACTGCCTGTTACCACAGTGATAAGGTGATGAAAATGTTAACGAGCATAAGTGGAATTAATGAGTTAGCCTCTGAAAAACAGGGCACCTCAAAAGTAGTGGGGTGTGGAAGTTCAAATAAGGAAGAGTTAAAACCTTCATAAATATGTATGAACCCCAGTGAGTGTCAGCGTAGCACATTTTAAAAGCTGTATCCCATTCTGTGTATCTTGGTGTGGGGAGATACCAGCAGGATGTTCACTGGTTGGGGGTGAGGATGAAGATGAAAATGAACCTTTTGGGTTTTCCTGCAAGGCATGCTGTGAGTAATTCACATATTATTATGCATTCTGGATTGGTGCATCTCTGTGTCACCAGATCACAGCATGTATATTGTTTGTTTGTTTAATCAAAGTAGTGATTATAGCAAGAGCACTATGAAGTCCCTGCTATACACCATGAAGTCCCCTTTCTACTGATAACTTCTTTACTGTAATCTATCCTGGGGGTTTATCCCTCTTAGATTAAAGTATGTGTACACTCTCACCTTGGGGTGGGTAATTATTTAAAGTAACCCATAACTATAGAAAAGGCTACAGTGAGAAACATCAAATATCTCTTATTTTACAAAACAATGAATTATATTTAATGAATAGATTAACAACATTTAAAGCCCTCCAAAAAGAACCAAAGGGTTTGCCATTTTTTTTTGTTTTTGTTTTTTGAATTAATGAAGAGTCAGCTCTGTAGTGAGCTGTTCAGAGTGACAAACACTTTGGGCCTGATTCTGCATTACACTGAGTTCTCTGACACCACACTGTGGCAATGAAAAGGGTCTTAAAATGGGGTAAGTTAAACAATAAGGTCGTTAACTGCATTGTTGTGTCAGTGTAATTAGTGTAAATGGACCTATCAAAAGTCATTCTTTTTGTCATAGAAGCCATGGCTGTGACAAACATTTACCCTTAATTATGTCCATTAGCTTTACTAAAAATGGGGCTTTTATAGATGACTCCAGTCTTATTAATTCGATTTCCCGGCTCAGCCACTGCTGGGACTTTACGGCTAGAGATCCACTAAGTGAACATTCCAGTCATTTCCATCAGATGATAAAACAGTAACATCATATACCCAGATGTCCCTAAATGACAGGCTATAAACTAAATTTCTATAACAGATAGCTTTCAGCAAAATGCACCCTAATATTCACACTTTCCACTGTAACAGCTCCCATTATTATTGCTTTCCCTTTCAAATGGCTACTGATCTGTCAGAAGAATGAAAATTTGACCTTCAAACATTGGTGTAATGCCAGTAAGTGTAAGTGGCTTAAAACTGAATGTGTCCATTATGTGTGCTTCAGAGAATATTTAACATTCCAAATTTGTGTTTTTTTAAAAAATAGGTCTCTTAGAACTAATGCACAAATTCTTGGGCCTGATTCTGCAGCCTTATGCAGGAAAATGCTGGCTTCCTGTGTTGCCTCCTATTAATCCTTTTTTAAAGAAAAAAATAAAAAATCTGGAATTATAGGAGAGGCACTTCCCCCCGCCCCCCCAAAAGGTCCTGGGATCCTAGCTCCTTTTGCTTTCTTTAAAGGGGGAAGCAGGTGTCCCATATTTCCCCTTTCTTCTCTAGTGGCTGCTGGCTGGCCCTGTCCTTTGTTAGAAGTGGCTGCCTGCCTAGCCTTTCTCTCATGACACTGAAAAAATCTTTAAGAGAGACAACTGCTCATTTACTCACTTATTCAGCAGTAGCAGGATTGCCAACCCTGCTGGTGGTCCTGCTTATTCTGGGACATAACTTCTACCCAGAATGCATCATAGCACTAGGGAATCTTAGTGGTGGCAAGGCACTTCTGTCAAGAAGACAGCAAGAGATATCACTTGATCCAATCCTTTACCCAGTTTCTCCTGAGCCATTACCCAGAGATACTGACAGGTTTAAGGATAAACACTTCACTGTTTCCTAATAAGACCAGAATGTGTGTATTTGTTTGTTTTTTTTGTTTCCTCCCACAGAATCCTTTCTGTTTTTTGTAGATGTACAATTTAAAGGAAAACCCTACTGGGAAAAGCTTATAGTCTTTGAGAGAGTGGTAGCCCTTCTGCAGAATCTTTAAACAAACCTACTGACTAGAATATCATGGACAAAATTATTTATTAAATTCCATAAATTGATATAAACGTTCTATAGGAAGAACATGACTCTAAAAATCTATAATCTTTTAAACTAATTTCCATATAAATCTATTTTATTTTTATACAATCCTTTTGTCTTCATCTATCTTAAAAGTATAGGATTTTTCTATAGATGACACCATATTTCTTCCAATAAAGAAAATATCAGTAGACGTAAGATCACACTTTAAGTTCCAAAGGAACTCTACAAAGCACTCAGGTCTCAAAAGGATCCTATGAAATTTTTTTTTGAGAGAGACCTATCTCATAGAATTGGAAGGGACCCTGAAAGGTCATTGAGTCTAGCTGCCTACCTTCACTAGCAGGGCCAAGTATTGATTTTATCCCAGATCTCTAAGGAGCCCCCTTAAGGGCTGAACTCACAACTCTGGGTTTAGTAGGCCAATGCTCAAACCACTGAGCTATCCCTCTCTCCCCTGTGAGTAAAGGGGGGGCGGATCTTGTTGCATCCACAAGAACCCCTTATAGTTGCAATGAGACTCTATGGTTGCAGCGAAACCCAAGCAAGCAGTCCATTATCTTGAAATCGTGTTCTGGCTCTTCACTCTCCCTTACATAATGACTGTAATGTAGAATTCTTCCACATAAAAAATACACTAATGTAGTTAGTCTACAGCCCCACGGGGATTCAATTCAGTGATACTTCTACAAGCATTCTGTAGCTCCTCCACTTGTTTTAATCTTCTTTTATCTTATACTATGATCTGAGTCATCTTTGAATTCCAATACAATTATCTGATTCTCTTCCAACTCCTCTGAGATAGCTCCAATATATTCTCTGACTGCAATAAATATCCCAACAGTATGGACAGCTGAGCTCTTTGAGCTCCCTAATACCCCATCTCATTAGGAGTTTGATTAATATCAGATCATTTGACTATAGAGCATTAAGGTTTTGTTTGTTTGATTGTTTGCATGCAGATACAAATGGAAAAGAAACTGTGTGAGATATTTAGAAGTTAGCACAACAGTTGGTCCTGAATCAAACATCTGGCTAGGAGCACCAGCTTTTAAAAGATAAAAGAAAATGAAAAAAAAACATATCACATGTGGGTGAACACTTTTTACAAAATGATCACTCCATATCTGACCTCTCAGTCCTCATCCTCAAAGGAAACCTGTACAACACTTTCAAAAGAAGAGGCTGGGCACTTAAATTCATAGCTTTGCTAGACACTAAAAATTATGGACTTAATAAAGACTCTGAATTTATGGTTTAATCTGTAACCCATTAACCCCCTTTTCAGTCCTATGACTGCAAAGGTGTTTACTGGTGACTTGAATGGTCCCTTAGGATATGTGTGATAACGACTTATGCTAAACAATCTGTCCCACTTTGTATTTAGCTGTGACAGTCTCAGTACCTTTCCAAAACCTGAAGAAGAGTTCTGTCTAAATTCAAAAGCCTATCTCTTTCACCAACAGAAGTTGGTCCAATAAAAGATATAACCTATCCCACCTTATTCTCATCAGATCCTAACTTATTTATGAATTTGTTGCTTGACTCCCGCAGTTCCCTCGCTGTAATGGATCAAATTCAAACATCAAACCACATACATTTTGACTACTGGAAAAATATGGATTTGGATACAGAATCAGTTTTTACTTCTGAGTGTGTTTGGAAATAGAGCTTTGGTTCAAGCCAATCACAAATAAACGTCAAAATAACATAATACTTCAGCCCTGCATTAATGAATTTGGTGGCACAAAATGCCATAGATTGTCTTGGTGAAGGATTGAGCCTATAATGCTTAATATCTGTCACACATAAACTTACATTTCATTTTTTAAAATAACTCTTTGAAAAAAGTAATCTCCGGCACAAATAGCAACCAACTGTTAAAAATAGTGGTGTTGGTGAATGTGACTTTAGTACCACATGCTTACAAATGCATCAGCCTTGTATTTAACAGAAGGCTGCGAAAGCAGAAACTCAGGTTTCAGTCTATGGTGAAGTTCATCATTCATCCTAGTTATCCAGTTTTTTTTTCTGAGATTCTTTCAGCAAAATCATGGAATTCAATACTTAACATGCCTGCTATTTCCAACATAAATAACAGGCAGAATTTCCCTCCCATTTCTCCTCCACCCACCCCCACACTCCCACACAAGAGTGGAGGTCATAAACAGTAAAAATGTACAAACAAAGAAAAAGGAGAAGGGTTTTTTTTGCCTTTATAGTTCACCTAAAAGGCAAAACTTTTGTTAAAAAATAAATAGAATACTCTTTCAAATGATTCTGAATGAGAATCCTATCACAAATGTTGTTTTGTTTTTCTTTTTTCTCAGATAATTTATGGTATTTTAGTTGAGACTGGCTGGAAAACAGTTCTCTTTATCAAAAAATGTTGAGATTCTTAGAGAGAGAGAGAGAGAGAGAGAGAGAAAGACTGATCCACCCAGAATAGCCAATAGGTTTCTCAAGTCCAAAATGGAATTTCTGGTCAAAACCAGAGAGACAATTCCAGACTAGACAATAACCCTGTGGACAGCACACTTTATTGGCTAGTCTGGAGTGTGTGTGTTGGGGGCGGTTTCTGGTTTTGACTAGAAATTCCATCTTGGACTTGAGAAACCTTCCTAATGAAAGGTTTGTCAAAATGAATGTTTTCATGAAAAGTTGTCAGCTTTCAAGAATCAGCATTTCCCTACAAAGATTTCATTGAAATATTGTCAGCCAAGATCTAATTTTAACTGAATATATTAAATCAGCTTATGACTTATGATTCTTAAAGTCTACTAATCAGCTGACTAGTGACAGCAAAGTTGATAAAGTCAGAAATTCCTTTGCGAGCAAGGCATTTTTTTTTAAAATCTAACAAAATGACTGCAAATCTAATCATATCAATAAATAGCTTTCTCCATTATTAGATATATATTATGATATTGCTAAGAGATTCCAGTCAGGACTTAGGCCTATTGTGCCAGCCACTGTAGAAATATAGAGGTATCCACAGTCCCTGCCCTGATGATTTTACAGTTTAAGGGCTCTGTACCACATAGATTTAAGCACGTGCTTAATCTGACACACTGAGAGTAGTCCCACTGAAGTCCAGTAGGACTAATCACAATGAACAAAGTTAACCAGGCATATAAGTTTTTGCAAATTCAGGGCCTAAGGCCCAAAACCTGCAACTGGAACACTTCTGCAGTCTCATGGAAGTTAGCTACAATTGACATAGGTCCTGCCACATGGGTTAGATTGAAGGATGAGGGACTACGAATTTAGACTCTTGTAATGTAATGTAGAAACTTTTGAGAAACAAGCAATTTTTATCAAGGCAATGTGTCTCCTGCAAGGGTTATATCTAGCTTATTTCTTACAACATGTATCAGATAGTAATAGTCCATTTTAGATGCTCAGTTATAATATACCGTCAGAGCAGTCTCCTCAGATAAATGCCCCCAAGATGTTTAATTTCTTCTGAGAAGCAGTTGTAAGGAAGAAGTGTGATACAACGGAGCATTATGCTTTCCAGGTGGCTCATTCTCAGATATCTCATGCTGATTTTATTTTAGATAGAAAATATTGCCTTTTGGGGAGAGGAGGGAACGCATGCAGGAGCAGATAGATATTTTGATTATGCCCTTCATTCGTGGATTCAGTCCACTTATTGGTCAAAGTGACATGAATGAATGCAAAATTCTCATCTCTGAACTGCTGAACATGCATAACAATTTACTCAAGCTCTAGCTCCAACTGGGTTGAAAATAATTACTACTTTTCAGGTTTTCTCTTACATAAATTGTGTTACTTTTCCTGACTGGTCTATCACCTTCCCAGTTTGATACATTGAAGGGGTTTTCATTACTGAGTCTCAGAATAGCTGTTACCAAAAAAGGACATTACTGACCTTCAGGTATTTATGAGCGTTATGCAGAAACTTACACAAGGTTCTAACTAGCAAAAACACTTTGTAAAGTACTCCAATCCCAATATCTAGCATGAGGTGTTAATGTATGCTGTCTTGTACATTATTTCCAATGACTATGTGCACTTGATTTCCTTAGATCAAAATCAGGAAGTTTGGTCCACTCTGTATATATGTGTATGCATGGCATCACGCATTATAAATATCTGTTCTTTATCATTATGCCACTTCTACACAAAAGACCTCTGGCACACTGGTAAATCATTGAAAGAGAGTCAAGGAAATCCCAGCAACAATTGTACCATTGGGAAATTATGTAATAAAAATGCTATTATTTAATCAATAGTGATTGCCCCATTCAAAAGACTATATTCAATTCAAGTCAGATCCTCAGAAGGGGGCATCTTGGCACAGTTCCACTGAAGGCAACACACATACGTGGAAATATGCGAGTTGAAGGTATGGCCCAATAAGTCCAGCTGTTCAGAAAGATGCCAAATTCTTATTTTCAGAATTTAGCTTAAATATAGCTGTCTGGCAATAATGGAATACTTCAGCATCTGCTTCCACTTCATATGCATTTGGTGCAACTATCTTGGATAGACACATATAATATTATTGACAGTGTATTTCATTAGTCCCTTTTAAGGTCCAATCCTGAATGCCTTAATCAGGCAAGATGCCCATGAGTGACAAACAGAGTTTGAGCTAATTCTTCAGGATCAGAGATTTGGGCCACGATCCTGCAAACATTTTATTACATTGTGTAGTGCTTAGTATCATGCATAGTCCCATCACAGTCAAGCTCTAATATTGTAAATACTTTTGACGTATAACATCACCCCCATTACTGCTTCCTAGTCCATGGACTTGATTTTGAAAAATCTTTTTCAACCAAAGAGCATGTATACACTGCAATCAGAGGTGTGACTGCAGCAGCTGTAGACATACCCAAGGTACCTTTGATCTACCTAATTTAAGTAACAACAGCAGTGAAGCTGGCACCACATGGGCTAGATTAGTGGTGGGCAACCTGCTGCCCATCAGCTTCCTGCAGCTCCCATTGGCCGGGAACGGCAAACCGTGGCCACTGGGAGCTGCCCGCAGCTGTGCCTGTGGATGGTCAATGTAAACAAACTGTCTCACAGCTTGCCAGCGGATGGACCTGATAGACATATGCGGCCTTTGTGCTACAGGTTGCCCACCACTGGGCTAGATGCTTAAGTATGTACCCAGGGTTCCCAGGAAGGGTTGTACAGTTAATGATTCTGAGTCTTCCTTGCTATTGTTTGAGCTAGTTAGATCAACACTAGCTTGACTATGTCTAAATATGATGCAGTCACACCTCTGATTGCTGTGAAGACATACCCAAAAGATCTCTTTAGTATTTCTACTGACTTCAGTGGGACCAATGGTGTAAATAGGGATTATCACCTTGAATAAGTTTTGCACAACTGGGCCCATTGAAAACAAGAAGAGTTGTAGGGGCAGCATTGGTTCCCCTGTTGTAAATAATACTATCTGCTGGGTAATAAATATAGTATTACTAAAGATTGCAAACAGTAAATACCAAAGAGGATTTTAAATTATGTAAACAACTGTATAATCCAGAAAGTAGAGACTCCAACCAGACAATAAATTAACCTACATCTTTTTCTTACTGATGGGAAGGAGTTAACTGATAAGGCTGCCTAGAAAACAAGAACTCCCATTTGCAAACTATCCTGGGTTTGGGCACAGAATCACCCTGAACCTGGCTCTCCCACATCCTAGATGAGTTCCTTAGCCACTGGGCTATTGGCTATTTTGGAGCCTTTGCTCTCATTTAGACAATTCTAAATAAAACTCTTTTGGAACTTTTTTCCTGCAAGAATTTTCACTGTTTCAACTTTTGGGATGAAACTAAATGTTGAAATATCAGCATTTCCTGTGGAGAGGACATTTCATTTTCTGAGGAGCTCTGATAACAGATTTAGGGTCTGATCTTTCAATTTTATTTACATGATATGAACCCTTAGATACTAAAAGAGAATTATTTAATGACTTTACTATACCATTGATCTCTAGTTTTGACAAGTAGTGCAGAGCAGGAAGAGCAGTAGAAAATAGGGGGAAAAAACAACAACAAGTAGCAGCTTTCAAAAAATGGACATTAGAGTAGAGTGATCCTGGATATTTATCTTACAATGAACTTCTACCACTAATAAAATAATGGAAGAAATAATAAGAAAAAAAAAATCTACAAATAGCTAGAGGTAATAGACCCAAGAGCAATCAGCAGCATGAGTGTGTGAAGATAAGTTTCACAAGACAAACTTGATTGCTTTTGCGGAAAGGATTGCAAAATAAGGAAATAAAGGATGAATGTCTGGAAGAAGATTCCTGAAAGTCCATGAGGCAAAGAATAATACCAAGAGAAAAGGCAGAGCACCCAGCTTGGAGGTCACTTAAAATGGATGAGACAAAAGACTAGAGGATGTGCTATAGGACACAATTTTATATCTGCAGAAAGATGGAATAGATGACATGGAAAATATCTCTACCTTCTACAATTCTGTTCCTACACTATGTGGTCATGCAGTTAGTATAGCATATGTTATTACACTGTTTTAAATCCTGGCACACTGAGTTAGCTCATAATGGCACAACAAATGAGGAGATGGTGAGAGCCCCTCTTATTATTTTTTTAATGGATTCTTAAAAAACAAGTTGCGTATCTCTTTGGAATTATTATTAAGTCTTCAGTGCCAAAAAGCATCAAGGTGGTGAGCTGTATCCAGAAAGCTTTGGCATTTTATCCCTCAGTTGAAGCTGAATTTTGTTTGGCAGCTTTCAGGTGTTGCATTGTTCTTTAGAAAGCTTGTTCCCTTGAAACTGGCCTCTGTCATGTTTTTTTCTTGTTTTAAAGTAGTCAGTTTGGACTAACTACTGCCCCTGTTGATTTGCTTCATTTTGTGGAATTGACTGTTGCTTTACTTTTGCTTTGTACATATAGACTTTGTCTAAATTTTAAATTAATCTGATTTAGAATGAACCTGCTTGTTAACTCAAGCCTCCTTGTGTCAGATTAGTGTTTAGATAGTTAGATTTAAAAGCCATGCACCCTGTAATTATGACTTCAGGTATTTGATATAGGAAAATAGAGTTGCCACATACTGTCTGTTTGTCCATCCATGGTGACTCTGACTCTCCTAGTGGTGATACAAGAGCACACATACCAACCACAGGCAGACTGTTTTTAAAAGAAAAAAAAAGCAGGGCACAAACTTCAAACTGATTGTGAGTTCTAAACTTTGATTTTACCAACCACTTGCATCAAGTGCAAACCCCTCAGGCATGTTAACAGCCTTCAGTGGAGCCACAGACAGTCCCCTTGGATACTTTGGTCTTTCTTGCCACCCGAGGGGAGCGTATTACTGTGATAGACGGCCATAACGACAAAGAACTGCAGCAATATTCAAGTTACTCCTAATCCATAATCTCTCTGTGCCTCATTTCCCCCATTTTTAAAACTGAGAGAAAAGGGGTAAACTGTTACTGACCCTTGGTATGATAGCTGAGAACACTGCATGCAAAGCCACTTTGACCCATGTGGAATAGTATAAGAGTTGTTAATGTTGCAGTTATCATTGCAGCCTACATCAAAGGTAGTTGGCTGACTCCCAGCCCAGGGACAAAGAAATTATCTTTGAATCTAATGAAAATGCACTTAGAACCAAGGAGTTAATTTTTAAATTAAATTAATAAGGTTAATCTGAACACTACATCCTGATCTGAGAAATGAGGAAATCTGAGGATCATGGCTCTGAGCCAATTCCCATTGTAGTCAATCTGAGTCTTTCCACTTACCGCAACAGGATTTGGTTTGGGCCATTAGAGAAGGAAAGCAATGTGCCTGTTCTCTCTCTCAGGGTCCAGTGCCCGGACATCTATTGATATGGTGTCTGATTCATTACTCTTCTAAAAGTGAGCCTAATGCTTCTCAGAAGATCAGTCATGGTCCTTGCCCTAAAGAACTTGCAATATACATTTCAATGTGACACAGTGACTGAGAGTGATACAGAGTAGGGCAAGGAAAGGGTGATAAAAGAATGAGTCTTACAGAAAATATGATTGTGCTTCTTCTCCTTTTAGGCACGTGTCAATAGAATTGTGGGAGGCGTGAGGAGGGTGTGAAGTGGGGTAGGTTGAGCTCTTAGGAATAAGTAATGTCTCTCCTCCTTTCCCCTCCTCTCCCATACATGTCTAAGCCATATGGGTCAGGAGCCCCACCCATACTTCTCCTAGAGTTGGAGCCTGAGCTCTCAAAAATAAGAACATAAGAACGGCCATACTGGATCAGACCAAAGGTCCATCTAGCCCAATATCCAGTGTTCCGACAGTGGCCAATGCCAGGTGCCCCAGAAGGAATTAACAGAACAGTTAATCATCAAGTGTTCCATCCCCCTGTTGCCCATCCCCAGCTTCTGGCAAACAGATGCTAGAGACACCATCCCTGCCCATCCTGGCTGCTAGCCATTGACTGATCCTCCATGAAATTATCCAGTTCTATTTTGAATCCTGTTATAGTTTTGACCTTCGCAACATCCTCTGGCAAAGAGTTCCACAGGTTGACTGTGTGTTGTGTGAAGAAATACTTCCTTTTGTTTGTTTTAAACTTGCTGCCTATTAATTTCATTTGGTGAATTCCTAGTTCTTGTGTTATGAGGAGTAAATAACACTTCCTTATTTACTTTTTCCACATCAGACATGATTTTACAGACCTCTATCATATCCTCCGTTAGTTGTCTCGTTTCCAAGCTGAAAAGTCCAAATCTTGTTAATCTCTCCTCATACAGAAGCGTCTCCATACCCCTAATTATTTTAGTTGCCCATTTCTGAACCCTTTCCAATTCCAATATATCTTTTTTGAGATGAGGTGACCACATCTGCATGCAGTATTCAAGATGTGGGCATGCCATGGATTTATATAGCAGCAATATGTTATTTTCTGTCTTATTATCTATTCCTTTCTTAATGATTCCCAACATTCTGTTAGCTTTTTTGACTGATGCTGCACATTGAGTGGATGTTTTCAGAGAACTATCCACAATGACTCCAAGATCTTTCTCTTGAGTGATAACAGCTAATTTGGACCCCATCATTTTATATGTATAGCTGGGATTATGTCTTCCAATGTCCATTACTTTGCATTTATCAACATTGAATTTCATCTGCCATTTTGTTTCTCATTCACCCAGTTTTGTGAGATCCCTTTGTAGCTCTTCACAGTCTGCTTTGGACATAAGTATCTGGAAAAGTGTTGTATCATCTGCAAATTTTGCCACCTCACTGTTTACCCCTTTTCCCAGATCATTTATGAATATGTTGACTAGGACTAGTCCCAGTACAGACCCCAGGGGGACACCACTATTTACGTCTCTCCATTCTGAAAACTGATTACTTATTGCTACCCTTTTTTTTGCATCTTTCAACCAGTTACTGATCCATGAGAGGATCTTCCCTCTTATCCCATGACAGCTTACTTTTCTTAAGAGATTTTGGTGATGGACCTTGTCAAAGGCTTTCTTAAAATCTGAGTACACTATATCCAGTGTATCTCTGTTGTCTATATGCTTGTTGACCCGCCTCAGAGAATTCTAGTAGATTGGTGAGGCACAATTTCCCTTTACAAAAACCATGTTGACTCTTCCCCAACAAATTGTTTTAATCTAAAACACATAGCTAAATTCAGTTGTACCGTTAAAATGCCAGACTTTGTAAATCACATTTATAATGGGTATGATATACACTTGTGCCAGCTGGATATCCACACCACAAACCGCACTAGAAAATGTTTATGGTAATATCTAGAGCAGAATATGGGTATTTGAGCATGGAGTATTGGGGTTTGCAGTATTGGAGCATCCTTTGTAAAACACTTTGAGTTCTGTGGCTGAAAAGTGCTATATAAGAAGTAGGTATTCTTATGTTTAGCTTGCGTTCAAGTAAAAAGCCATTTAATTAATGCATACTATATCTGCCAGGCTTTTCCAGGCTTCTCAATGCTTCTAACCAGGCTCTTGCTGTACAGATGGCTTTTCTGGCAACACTTTTGAGGTATTCTGTGTGAAGTATGCTCTGCAGGGGAACTAAAATCTATGTGGTCACACAGAGAACATGTGTTTTGGCAAGTGTCTGTTAACCCAACTTACAGTGATGATAACGTTAATAAAGCATTAGAGCAGAGGAGTTTTAGATGATGCAGAGGAAAGAAAAACTGGGAGGAATGAACTAAATATTTTTACCAGTCTGCTTCTGAATGTTGCAGAGCAAACATCAAGCTAGAGCCCCTGGGAATGCTGACATTATAAAGTACGAGTGAGAGAATGTGGACTTGGAGGAAAATCAGAGGTGAACAGGCTACAGTGCATGCAGATGACACGATATATGCTTCTCCTCATGGTTTGGTCAAAACCTCTCTGTTTTGATGTGTTACAAATGAGCCCTGGATCCTCTTGAGCAGTGACTTTTAATTATGCTAAACGGCATGGTGGGGTGGTACAGTGGCCACACTTCTGCTGAAAACTATATAATTCACTTAGCCAAACCCACCATTTTTTTCTGGCTGCTTTATATTATTTTAAAGTGGTGCAAAATAGTCCAAAGGCATTCAAGGATCTGTCCCAAGGTTATAATGAAGAGGAAATTTTCTAAAGCTACAACGTACAAAACTTCTGTGAGAGACTCGTGTAAGAGAAGATCAACAAATGCCACCAAAGGGTACTTTATCATTAGTCTGCATTAAAAACCAAGCAGTGCCCCCACTTCCCATCCCGTCCCATCCCTCCTCAGGTGGATTTGTACTCAGGGCCATAGCAACAAAGAACGTGGCCCCCTCCAAACATATGTCCGGGGCCCCTTTACAGTGCAGAAACTGGAATGCGGTATTTATTTTATACAATATACAGGGTTCATATTATGTATACATAGGCCTACAGTGTACATGTATTCTGTATTTACGCAAAGCGCTTCTTTTGAGCCTTGTTCTCCACAAATTGGTTAATCAATGCGTCATAGTCCAGAGATCTGGCAATCTTGTTTTCGACTGAGATAACTGCAAGAGCAGAAAGCCTGTCATCTGTCATGGTTGAGCGCAGGATATTCTTGATCATTTTCATTCTGTTGAAGCTCCTTTCAGCACCAGTGACAGTAACTGGTGTGGTCAGAAGAATTCTGATGCAAATGCAAAGATTCGGATATATCTCCTGAAGGCTGTTCTTGTATATATACGTTAAAGAATTGTTTGCCGTGACAAGTCCTCTCTCTTTCTCGACGACATAAATAAAACAATTCAATTCCATTATGAGTTCATTGGCATCAATGTCTCCCATTTTTCTTTCAAAATGTTTGCTGTGATTCTCCAGTTCATTTTCTCTGTGACACTGCTTCAGGCTGTTAGCGTTATACAGAAATCCAAACAACTTATACCACTCCACGAGTTGGTCAAATCGTGACGAAACAGAAGATGTGGCCTGATCAGTGAGAACAAGAAAGAACTGCGATTTGAATTTTTCTTTGGCAGAAAGATGACTCGAATCATCAGCACATTCGTAATCAAACATTCTCTTCTTACGTCGCACTCTGGTTTCTGGAAACACCTGCTCAATACCCATATGTTCTGCTATTTCACGTGCATTTGTGACCACAGAGTTATATCCTGTATTTCGATAGTCTTCCAAAAACTTCATTGTAGCACCTACTTCTGCCTGCAGTACGTCAATTGACACATCTGGTGACTGAATTAATTTGCTGGTTTTATTGACGTGAAATAGTATATCGTACCACGTGTACACAGTCAGAACAAAAGGCCACGTAGTAACATGGTCTAAAAGCGCACCGGCTTCTGTTGCTGTATTGCCATCTCTCTTTTCGAGCGCATATTCTCGCAAAGATGACAAAGCATTGCACAATTCTTCAAAGTGATAACGCAATGGCTTCACAGCATCAATTCTCGACTCCCAACGAGTGTCCGATAACCCTTTAACAGAAGAACATATGTTCTTGAAGTATATCCCAACGTGAAGGTGAAGAAGAAAAGATAACGTATATTCTGTTAATCAGACCGAAAAAGTCAACGGCATATTTCGATGACTTTGCCGCGTCTGAGATCACAAGATTCCAAGTGTGAGCTCCACATGGTACATACAAGGCATGGTCATTTATTTCTAGCATGCAGGCTTGAACTCCTTTATTCTTTCCTCTCATATTTGCGCCATTATCATAAACTTGGCCTCTCATGTCAGCAATGTCTATTCCTAAGCTGTTTGCCTTTTCAAGAAATGCTTCCAATAAGCCCTCGCCAGTTGTATCATGAACATTAAGAAAACCAACAAACGCTTCACGAATATTGACACCATCTTCACTGTTGCATTCAACAAAGCTTAACACCACAGACGTCTGTTCTTCATGTGACACGTCGGGAGTACAGTCCAAAATAACGGAATAATATTTTGCTTTTTTAAGCTGCGCTATGTTGGCCTCTTGAATGTTACTGGCAACAAGTTGAATCAGCTCGTTTTGGATCTGTGGACTGAGGTACTGAACATGTGTCTCTGCCTTCTTAATCCTCTGTAAAAGTTCGCTGAGGACAGTATCATACTTTGCAAGCAATTCAAACAGTCCCAAAAAGTTGCCATTTGAAGGATCGCCGAGCTTTTCATTACTTCCTCAAAATGCCAAGTTTCTTTCGGACAAGAAAATAACAACATCAACCATGCGTTTGACAACATTTCTCCAGAAATCTCTTTCTTTCAGAAAAGCCTGCAATTCGAGTTGGTCAATAGATGTACGGTTTACTATGCCTGACCGAAGGTCAAACCATTTCACCATACAGTCTTGATGACCTTTGCCTGTTTCATGCTTCTGAAGTCTTTTTGACAGTGCTTTCCAAGCAGATGTTCCACGACGTAGCGGTATGTCGCCAGTGCCAAATAATTTATAACAAAAACAGAAAATGGCATCTTTCTGAACTGAGTACATTAACCATGAACGTCTTATTTTCTCACCATTTGCCATGGTTCAATAGAAATGAGTACTTGTGAACCTCCGTCTTTCCTTATTAAATGGAAATTCGTAACTTTCATTCTGCTGCGGTGGGCCACGTGCAACAATGTCACACACTTCCCTGTCCGATATTATAGACTGCCAATCTCCTGGATTATCAGTTAGTGGTTCAGATTCAGATACTTCTTTTCCGGCAGCAGCTGGAATATCTGTCACAGTTTGTTTGGTAGAACAACTGGCTTCACCTTCGACCTCACTTGAAGCACTTCTGGATACTTCTGGATATGATTCGTCACTGCTAGAGCTCTCCGTTTCATGTGCCTGTACCTGTACGTTGGATTGCAGCGCAAAATACGTTGACAACTTTGGAATTTTCTCAAGTTCGTTCTCGGCATCTTTTGCTGCCTTTCGTTTACTAGCTCCGCTCTTATACATTCTTTTAGACATCACAAAGCACGCTTCTGCATTGGAAACGATAAAAAACTAAACAACTAAATTAATAACATTTATCGCCGACCGCCATTATGAACACAAATACACAGTCTTTGAATGGGTCCAACTAAAATTCGAAACTGACCGACAGACAACTGAAGTAGCCAATAGCATTATGATGTATCATAATGACTTCATGGTTTTGTCAGTAAAACTGACACGGATTGTGCAATAGTGTCAATAAATGTCACTTACCTAGTTATACTTTACATTTTTTTTGCCACTTTTAGGGGCCCCCATCCTTGCGGGGCCCTCTCCGGTCGGAGTGTACAGAGGGCACTCGCTATACCTCTGTTTGTACTGAAAGTTGTACTTG
Source organism: Gopherus flavomarginatus (assembly GCF_025201925.1). NCBI lineage: Eukaryota > Metazoa > Chordata > Testudines > Testudinidae > Gopherus > Gopherus flavomarginatus. The sequence goes on along the minus strand of NC_066617.1, from coordinate 196,300,661 downwards.
GAGATTGGATGAATTGTTCCAGTCTGGGCCAAATAGTCATATTTTTTGTGGGTTTAGACAGAGGTAAGACTACATTTTGTTAGTTCTTCAAGGCTAAGAGTTTAAAACAAAAACAAAAACAAACAAACAAAACTGCACAGATAGTATGTCACTAAAGTAAGAAGATATGGCTGAACAGACACAGAAAGCTGATCTGCTGTGTAGGAAGGTGCCAACTAACATAGTCATATATCAGAGTAGGACTTCACTTTAATAAAGAGACTTGAAACTGTAAAAATTTTCCAAACCCACTTAACCATGTAAAAGTTATTTTCTACTCATGAAGAGGAGAATTCTGAAAAATAGTGATACAATGCAATATGCAAAAATTCAGACATTAATTCTTTTTTCAGCATGATACTAAAGGATGAACAAAGATCATCAAGCCAATCTTTATTTTTTTCAACTATATTTGTAAGCTGTGCTAATTAAGTTGTTAAATACTGAAAAAAGATCATCAAGCCAATCTTTACTTTTTTAAACTATATTTGTTAGCTGTGCTAATTAAGTTGTTACATACCGAAACATTCCATTTAAGAATAAATGGAGTAGTCCAATATGCCTGTTTTTTAATAGGGTAATATCCCGGAGGCTCTCTAGAAACTGGCATTTTAAAAACTTGTAAAAATTTCTTTGGCTGAAAATTGTTCCATTTAAATAATATATATATATATATATTTTCTATATGTAAAATAAATAAATTAAAAACATTATCTGTTCCATGAGAATCAGAGGAAGTTAATGATCATTTGGACCAAGGGAGTTTTGAATTGAAATAAGTATATTTGGGCCTGTGTGACATTACTTTCATTTCAATGAGATCCTCATATGCTTTGCTGTCATTGATTTATTCAGAGAGAAGTTAGACAAGTGTTTACTATTAATTTGCTAAATTAGTTTCCATCTGAGCAATTTTCAGATGGTTTTATGGTGTTTGCTTAGCACCCCAACCTGTGCAAGCTCCCAATACCTCCCTAGAGGTAAGGATATCTAAAAATATCTAGTGACATTCAGTTTACAACACCTAGGATAGGCTACTGTTGCAAGGTGTTTTCCCCTAACATGTTCACTAACTGCAGCATCAGTTTAGGAAAACATTTAAAAAGACTAGAGAACTGTAAATCTTCATTAAATCCAGAGTAATATGTACAAAATCCTGGAGTTCTTTACTTTTTTTTTGCTTAGTCCCTATGCGATCAGAATTTTGTTGAAACCAATAGAGTATGCCTGAAGTGACCAAATATGTTCTACATTTACTAAGTATTTAAAAAAGAAAAAAAAATCTGCTTAGTTCCAATAGACAATTAAAATTAACAAATCAAAGCTCTAATTAGTAGGCCATGACGTTATTGTTACTTACTTTTAATTGTAATTACTAATTGGTTAATAAGCCAAATTTATCCCAGACCACAACCACACTATTAAAGTCATTGGCGTTACACCACAGCTGATCTTGGTCCATTGTGTCTGACACATAACAAACAAAGTTTGTGCTACCAAAAAGTAGGGCTAATAAACAATTCATGTAGTGCAGAGATCGGCAACCTTTGGCACGCGCCTCGCCAGGGTGAGCCCCTTGGCAGGGCAGGTTGGTTTGTTTACCTGCCGCATCCACAAGTTTGGCCGATCGCGGCTCCCACTGGCCACAGTTCACCACTCTAGGCTAATGAGGATGGCGGGAAGTGGCGCAGGCTGAGGGATGTGCTGGCCGCCGCTTCCTGCTGCCCCCATTCTGGAGCGGCCAACTGTGGCCAATGGGAGCCGTGATTGGCCAAACCTGTGGATGTGGCAGGTAAACAAACTGGCCTAGCCCTCCAAGAGACTTACCCTGGCGAGCGACGTGCCAAAGGTTGTCAATCCCTGACGTAGTTTTATGATACCTGGTTCTTATATAGCGCTTTGAGATCTACTGATGAAAAGCACTCTACAAAAGAGGTCAGTATCATTATCTCCATTTTATCCGTGGGGAAAACAGAGGAACAGATAGAGGAAGTGACTTGCCCAATGTCACTTAGTAGAGCAGTGGCAGAGATAGTAATAGAATCCAGCTCTCCTGACTCATTATGCTTTTAATTTAATGCATCACAGTGGTCAACATCAGTAAGGGAGAAGAGCTTTTTAAGCTCAAAGTCCATGTTAACACAAAAGCTAATGGGTATAAGCTGACCATGAGTAAATTTAGTCTGGAAAAAGAGTATTGACCATCAGAGAAGTGAGGTTCTGAAACAACCTTGCAATAGGAGTAGTGGGGGCAAGAAACCTAACTGGTCTCAAGATAGACATTGATAAATTTATGACTGGGATTATGATGTGTCTGCCTATGATAGCAGAGGACTGGATTCGATGACCCAAAAGGTCCCTTCCAGGACTAAGTTCTGAATGTAATACACTTGGGGAAATTTGCATAATTTTTGCTGACTAGAAATCTAAGTGTAGTACCTGTGAAAGGTTTGCCTTTGGCAATAAACAAACATTGGCCTTGGTAATTAAATCACCACCCCTACTAAAATGGTAGGTACAGAAATCTCTGAAGTAGCATAAGACAGGGACAATCCTTCTTGTCTTCTCATTCCTTTGGGGAGAGGGAGAGAAATCACTTGCAAACACTTTTCAGAGCTATTTATCCCTAAATATAAAGATCATGCTTATTCTTTGGTTCCTCCTCTGATGGTGGCATCTATGTGTTTGATTTTGTATCTGAGAGACAAGATGAGTGAAATAATATTTTGTATTGAACCAACCTCTGTTAGTGAGAGAAACAAGCTTTCAAGATAGACAGAGCTGCAGATAGTCATCTTCACCCAGCTTGGAATCTCTGTCACAGATCCTAGCAAGCATCCCTTCCTGATCACCTACTAGGACTGCTGTGAGGGGAATCCAGCCTCTGTGATCTGGGTCCACAAGATGTTTCAAGTTTCTGAAGCCTGAATGAAGTCCATCAGCTGCCCCAATCTCCAGATGCCTAGGCACACTCTCAGGATTCAGACTTTCTATCTGGCACCACTCAAAGAGTTGGAACATGCTGTCCACCCACCTAGCCCCTGTGGACACAGTGCTGACCCTTCAGACTCCCCAGTGCATAAATGCACCCATCTCCCAGAAGTCCATCCACATGCATGAAGTTTCTGGTATAGAGTCCCACTGTCTCTCTGGGCAGATAACAGTTATGAAGCAGTCAGACTGTGCAAAGTTTGTCTTTTGACATCTTTATGGTCTTTTTATTTCATCATGTAAAGCACAGAGACTGGAGATCATACAAAAAATAAAACATTCTAAGTGCCATATCCCTCACTAGCTCACCTTTCCCTGAGGAGACTTTTGGGGGAATCATCTGTGTTCAGTCAAGGAGGCAGCCTTCTCTACCCCTTTGGCCTACCTGGCCTCTACAGTAGCCTCCCTCATTTTAATGTGGTGCAAAATGGCTTTCTCCGCAGTTCCCTCCTGTGAGTTCCTTTGTAGACTCCTGCTGGGATCACCTGCTGTTTTGTTCTCCTCCTGGTAACTTTCCATTACCTTCAATCCCCCTCCCTTAGGATAGGAGGAAAAAGGGGTTTCTGCCAGGTAGAGCAAATCCATTTTCTCAAGGTATTTTATTTTGAATACAAGAACATTTGAGTCTGCTCACTAACCATTGTCTCTGGCCTGACATGATACAACCCTGCTAATTCATGGTGAAGCCACATACATACAGGCTTTCCATGACATAGTAATTTCATGTTACAATTTCATTAAATCATCCACAATTCAGAAGGGGTACCAGCTGAACCCCCAATTCCTCACAGTCCCGCAAGATTATCACATTGAAGTGTGTCCATTAAAGTAGAAGCCATTACATCCAGTTCACTCTCCTCCTTTTAGTTATGTTAGAGAAACGAATGCATTATCTAAGACATTTTCCAAATTAATTTTGAAAAAATAGGACATCTCTATATAACATTTCCCATATCTCTCTTCATATGCTTTTTATACAGCCATGCTTCCTACGTTTGCCTGCCATAGATATAAATAGATATAAATAGTTGTGGAGTTATATGATGAAGCTCCAGGTACATTGAATTGGCTGTACTGAGCATAGTTCTTTGATCTGAAACAGTGCCATCAGCTGAAATGAAGATGTGTGTTCACTATTCAGTGAGCGCACATCTTCAGCTCGGGATAAGAACAACAATTCTGTTCTGCCCCAAGAGAGTTCCAACGCAGCTTGCTTCTTAGTTCCTAGTATATTAGAGATTCTTCCCTGGAGACCTTTTTTATTGAAATATTGTTCTGCTGACTTAGTGCTTTTCTACTCTGGGAATATACATGAAAAAGGCTCAGGTTATCCTGCCGTGGGTACTTATTTGTTTTTGCTACTGGGAATTAGATTAGAGAATATTATATTTTAGATGTATATGATCTATACAACTGCATCTATTGGAAACAAGAGAAAACAATTTCATAGACCAAAACATTCTAATAGGTTGAAACCATCTCATTTTTGCTATAAAAGGATCACATCCTGCAACACTTACTCAGTGAAATCCTTACTCAAAGAGAAAGAAACTATGCAATGTGACTAAGGATGGCAGGATCTGGCACAAATATGGATCAGACAACTGTTCTATTGCAAATGAATTTTAAATTTAATAGAAATGACTAAGATTACAAAGTCAAGAGGCAGATTAAAACCCATCTTTTCTGCTACATTTCTCAGAGCATTGCTTCTGAATTTTAGATAAAATCTGTACATGGATTAATTGGTTTGGATTAGAGATGTTCAGATTTGAACTTCCCTAATATTCAAAGAAGTTCAGTGCCAGTGTTCCAATCCAGGAAGGGCTGTGCTGCGACAGCTGATCCCCCTCCCACACATACTTCACAGATGCATATAGTGGGAAATCTGCACATAGAAGTGAAGATGCTGGAGGGGTCTCTCCAAGGCATAACTGGAACCTAATCTTACAACAAGAAATTTATTTATTAAAACTCTATAGGAAAAATGATTACTAATGTTTCTCAAAAAATGATTTATTTGACTTATTTTTTTAAAAGACTATCTATATGCTGGAAATTACATTTGAATGCCTAAGTAAATCAAAATCTTTATGGTACAGCCCTGGTAATATCGATAATCTTTGCAAACCAGTAGCATTACATTCAATATGGTTATTGCTCAATGAATTTATTTTATAAGCAACAGGGGGAAGGTAATACATCAGAAGCTGTCTTAGATTCTGGAAGACACCTTAAGAAGTAAGTTAGTTAATCATAAAATCATCTCTTTATTTCTCTGTCTTTCATGCTTTCTCATATCCTCTTAATATCTGCATAAGCTGTTTACCGAAACACAAAATTCAATACGTTTTTATTGTAGCAACTAACTACTATTAAATTCTGAGAGATTCTGAGTGCCACCTTTTGAAGGCAATAGCAGATGCAGGTGCTCCACATTTCTCAGGATTTGATGCCTTGATATATTATAAAGTGACACCAAACTGTTCAACGGCTGTTACTATAGGTCAACAGTGAGAAACAGTTTGCTTTTATCTACTTCTTAAAGCCTTTGCTGCTAAGGGTACTTCCAACACCCTGTGGTGTAAGAGAGGTATGATTTTTTTTATTATTATAAAGATATTTCAAAGTACAATAACCATATGTTGCCTCTGGAATACTTCTCTAGGCAAACTGCATATTGATTTTTCTTAGCACATCTCATATTGTTTGTTATCAGTCCCAGGGGCTGCAAAGCTCAGTCTGTGCAATGGAAGCAACAGAATCCTGTACAAAAGCAACCACAGGAATAGACTGCAGGCCAAACCCACCAACCTACAATAATTCTTCTATGTTTTGTGCTTAAGTTAGTATAACCAGCAGTATCTCTTGCTGTTGCATTTTTTCCCATGTAGAAGTAACTAGAGAGCTGTAGCCCCTTGGTGGGAGCTCCCAGTGTCATTATACCTGGCGTAATCACAACATCTCCTAGATTTGAAGGAACACATAGGGAGCTTGAATATGCTTGAAGAACTACACTACCTAATCACCCCTGTAGTCAGCCAGCTCTGATGGCTCATAGAGATGGTATGTGATCATTAGCCTGCTCCTTTGGTGACACGAGCATCAACAGCAGGATAGCTGTGTGGAATCTTTGTGCTTCTTGAGTCCTTTCCCTCTTTTTTTGGATCTGCTCTGGGGTGGGTCATAATCTGGCTTGTGAATGCCTAATTACAAATAAAAAAAACAAAAAAAACCCACCATATAGAGGTCTGTGGTTAGCCAAATTCTGCTCTGGCAGGTGTAGCCAGAGGGAGCAAAGGAGCTATCCAGTATGTTCTCAACTACTGGAATCTTGTTTGTTTAAGCAGAATTTCTCATTGCTGGCTTAGGCACCATTCTGTGTGGTGTACTTTATTGCTCCTCTGAGAAGATGCAAATTGTTCTTAAGATTAATGCTTGTTTTTTGCTGTCAGAATTTAATATATAAGCTGGCTCTACATGATCCCTTGCTTATATTCTAGACAGACCCTCTAAACTACAGATGTACGAGTTTCAGGGATATGAGTATGCAAGGCCATGCATTATATTCTCTTTCTTATGTAGTCCTGGGCACTATTCTGGGAGCAAGCCCTGATGCCTACATTAGAGGAAGAGGTTAGTAAAGACCAGGATTTGGCTCTTTGTGCTCTAATTTTGTAAATGTTCATGCTTATTTCCAGGGTTGAATATGGTACATCAGACCATAAAGATTTTAATAAACATTAGCCATAAATCTGACAGTATATATTTTACACAAATTTCTCTAAATGTCTGTAGTCTGATCAAATTGGCTTATCTTCATGTAAATTCTGAGCAGTTGAAGGGCTGTAATATCCCATTCTGTCTGCACTCCACAAACTGTAGTTTGATTTCTGTACCAGAAGTCCCAATGCTGCTATTTTTGGCCTAGGTCCGATGTTGAGTTGAGTTGTATTATTCCCAATGTATTCCCTCAAGCATTTTGTGGCACAGCCAATGCAGAGAAGAAAAGACAGGACATTAAAGATAGCATGAATACAGATAGAAATCCCACCTCTTCAGTGTTTCGGAGCCTAGATGCTAAAAGGCAGCACATTTCCATGAACATCCTTGTAATGTCTGTCTAGGGTTTTATAAACATGAAGAAGAGGAAGGAAAAATCAAATAGATTTATGCGATGGCAAAGCTGGCAGGACAATGGGAAATGGAGTTCCTGCCCTCTAATATGGCTTTCCTTTATGCTTGTTGCTGCTATTTTATAACTTAATGGGCTGAGATGCGCAGATATTATGTCTGAGGATGAATGCATGGATTTCTACTTACAGTCAAGACAGATTTTTTTTAAAGCAGTCTGATCCTGATGTGGTTTCTCTCTGACATACTGAGATGAATAGTTGTTGTTACAGTCCATATAAATTACCCATCTTGAGCATTTTTTGCAGCTACAGTGAGCAGCTCAGAGGAATGTTAACATTCAAGTTAAGGGTCTTCTATAGGCAAAGTCGTCAGTTAATGGGGTGACAGTTTCTGTGCAGGGCTCATTTGTTGAGCCTCTGTTAAGCTCAGGGGCTAGACTCCTGCATAAACATGTAGATTCAGGCTGGCAATTGGATCTCGTTAGCTTCAACCAAGATTTAAGAGCTAAACTTGAGGAGAATGTTTACACCGAGCTTTATGTTTATGGTGAGGTTTAACTTACCCATGAAACCAAAATCCAAGGAAGAGTGCAAATTAACACTACATATAATGTGTTTATGCACTATTCAAAGCAGAGGAGGAACTGTCCTTATGCCTTCCCTTCAGACTTGTGAACCTGTGGAAGTTATAGGAGTGATTTGGACATTTGCATTGCAGCAGCCTTCTGAATCATTGCTCTCAACATCCATGTTGTCCTACCCATGACAACTAACCCTAGCTGTTTTCCTTTATTTACTAGGGAAATACAATTACAGTAAACCACAGGGACAAGAGTAAATGCATAGAAATGCAAAAGCAACTCTGAGTAGAGAAGAGTGAAGGGCAAGCTGAGGATTTGAACGATGCTGTAAACAGACAAAACGAATAAGCCATCCTTCAGTCCCACATGTTCAGTCCCACATGTACTCAAGGAGACATTCCATGGGAAGCAATGGGAATTTAGTCTGTGTAAGGACTTGTAAACTGGAACCCATAGACGAGCCTAAAGATGAAAGCTGGGCAGGAAATGGTTTTTCTATTCCACTAACATTTTTCAGATTTCAATTATTTTCCCATCCTGAAATGAGACCAAAAGTCAGAATCTCAAAATTTCACATACTGAAAATCTGGAAAACATTGATTTGGATCAACTGAAACATTTAATTTTGATCATTTCAAATGCTTCATTTAGATTTTGACCATTTATCTTTTAATTTTTTTTTACTATAATTAGCTTTGAATGACTTTTTGTTTTAAAACTTAAACTGGAAAACCAAAATATATTTATTCAAAAATATATGTAAATGTAAATTAAGTGGTCTGATAGTTTAGATTTTTTTTCAAAATTGTTTTGAAACCAATCCTACCCTGCAAAAAAAGCTTTAGTTTCAACCAATCAAAATATTCCAACTTAAAGTTTAGTTGAAAAATTCCCAACTATCACAGCTAATGACTTCTGAGTCAGAAATTCTGAAGGCTCAGTTTCATTCAGACTGAAGTTTAAGCCAAACCTCTTTAGTTTGAATACACTGGCAGCCCATATGAAGCCCAGGTGAAGATCCTGATTATTCAAGTAGCTCTGTGATGCTGGACCCCAGGCAGAGTCCCACTGAAGTCATTGGGATTCAAGTGGGAGCAGTGGCCTCCCCATACCAAGCTCCTTACAGGATTGGGGCATTAGTGGAGCATACTGAAAATGTTGTTGGCGGGGTGCTTGTTGATACCTGCAATGGCTGGTGTCAAAGTGAGTGTTGGAATAGAAACAACAAAATATTGAATTGTAATATATAATCTTTTGATGATAAAACGGCAAGTACATTCAATTCACTGGTATTGGAACCACTCTTAAAGCTTTTTAAAAATCTCTTTAAAAAAAAAGCAACCCTGCTTTTGCTCCCTGTGCATGCTTAAGCATGCATGTTAAAAAACTTTAAATAGAAAGTGATTATACTGATCTAGGAAAAATAGTAGACAATAAATTACCTGATGATCTCTGGGGTCTTGTAAAGATGGATGCAAGATGTGCTGCTGGTACAACTTTCTTGCCTCTTCCAGCCTCTCAAAAGATATATTAGCATCTTATATAATTTGGGCAGATTTGTGCATGCAGAGCTCAGCTGGTTATAGCAATTTGTATCCAGAGACAAAGTAGCAATTTATGGAATGAATTTTCAATGAAGTGCACACAAGCACTTAGACTTGCAATTCTCATTAACAGTTATGGAAGATGTGCCTCTCATTCCCCGCACGCCCTGCTGAATGCTTTCCCTGTATATCTCTAGACCAAATAATCACCTTAGAACTGCTTAGCGACTAAGTGACTACACTGTAATTTTTACCTAGTTACACATTACATAAAATTAACTGATTGCACATGCAGCCATTGTAGGAGAAGAAATATTGTTGAATCCCCTAGTTCACTCATGAAACAGCACAGAAGGGGGCATGTAGGCCTAGGTATATGTTAGGATGAAGTCACATCAAAAAATAAATGTCTGGTGTGATTTTATGAGGACAGTTTAACCTGGCCCTAGTATTTGTGTCATAGATGCTGGAAACAGACCCAGCTTACTTTATTTGAAATTTTGTATGAATACAATTCATAATTCCAGTTAATAATGTATCCAGCCTATGTAAGTATGGGTCAAATTCCTCTCTGGTGTAACTCCATTGTAATAAAATCCATTGATTCCAGTGGAGTTATACCGGGGATGAATGTGGTTCTGTCCATATAATGTAGATACACATCTCTGTGCAGACTGGAGGTGTCCCAGAAGAAACCGCCATTCACTCAGGTTTTCATAGCAGAACATAGCAGGACAGATTCTCAGCTGGCATAAATCACTATAGCATCATAGAAGTCAATGGGATTATGCCACTTTACATCTGCTGAAGATCTGATCCAGTCTGTACATACTCATACTGTCATCATCATCTTCTTCCTTGTGTTAATCCCATCAAATGAAGTTCACTCATGTGTCCTGTACCTCCAAAATGCTCAGTCCAGTGCCATATCCCCTATCACACCATATGCTAACGTCTTCCTTTTACATCGCACCACTTCTTCTTGTCAGCCTCTGACTGTCTCCTCAAGCAACCCAGAACTGTAAGCCACTATGTTATCCCTCTGCCTCAGCAAGAGTGAATTTTGTGAGAGATTAGACTGTGTGTCAGTTAACTCCCCACACCAGTTAGCCTGCTTCACCAGCAAACTCCTCAAGACTCTAGCAGTATGTCCTTATCTTGCAAGTAACAGTGAACCCCATTTCCAGAGTTCCCAAGAGTTTCTTTCTGTAGTGTCCAATGAAAAGGACTGGATACCTCACAGAAATTGTCTGATGCCTCTAAAGAGATGTACACAAACAGATATGATCACAAACAAAACAAAACACATTTTCTACTGCCTAAAACTTATTTTTAGCAAGTTACACTGTTTGCCTGAGCTATTTTCTCACTTATATCAAGTTACCAACAACCCTAGCCCTCCAGGAATAGGGGATCTAACTTTCACAGAATCAGAAGGTCCCATTCCCTAAGTGCAAGATAACTAGAATATCTTTTTGCTCCCCTTGTATTTCCCCCCAGTCTTTGCCTTAAGAGCCAGGAAGATTTCCTGGGGATACAGATTTTACTTACCTTACAGGTAAGGGTACTTTCGTTTTCCTCTGCCTGCAATCAAGCAAATCAGACAGGAAAATCCACACTCCTCTGTCTAAGGTGGGCTTGATTTATGCACTGCCTCCAAAATACATTTTAAGAACATATTTCCAGCACTCACAATTCTTTATACACAGCCCATACATACATCATACATTGATACTCCTGATCAGAGCATCACCAGTTTGCATACAATGACTTTTTAAGATACCTTTTGGATACATATTATGACAACAGTGGCTGAGTTGTGAGAGTCAGGCCTGATATTAGTTACAGACCAGTGTGTCCTCTGCAGTGGGCATTGATAGGCTCTTAGGGTCACATGGCCTCTGCCTTTTTTCTTCAGTCTTGTTTTGTTGGATTCTTATCCACATAGTTGTCAGGACTACATTTTAGATGACCAGACCAATTCATTTGAAGACTCATAGTGTTGATTGATTTATGGCAAATGTTTATGGCTGGCTGCCAGCCTGATGCCAATCCTCTTATTTTCAACTGGGGTTGGGATAGGCAGTGGAGGAGTTACCAATATTGACATATTTGTCAAAATTCAATAAGGCTTGAAGAAAACTTAACTGATTTCAGTACAATACTCATTGTACTTATGAGGATCTCCGCAAACAATCATTGTTCCATCCAGGAGTAGCCTGTAAATCTTTTTGTCAGTGCTACTCATTGATTCAAATGTTAATTGGCTGATGCAAGTTTTGTGGCTCCGTTCACAGATTAATGTATGCTAAGTGTGTTGTTTGGTAGTTTTGAATTGGTGGACCTTCAAACCTCTCTAAACAGAAATTGAATGCATATGATTGTTTTAAAGTGGGGCACTTGTCATAGCAAAATCGACCCCCTTTAAGAGGGAATAGGCCCAGTACACCTGTATCTGTTTAAATGTTTCCTAAGGGGGCTGGACAGAGGACACCTGGACCCTACAAAGAGTGAGACTGGCTTTTAGAGGAAGCAGAGAGAGGTTCACTGGGGAAGGGTATAAAAGGGGGAGTGTGAGTTGATCTTTCCTTCTCTTTCTCAGGACTAGAAAGAAAAGAACCCTGAGGATTAACAGTTTATGGGATACTGGCATCCAGGAGAAAGCACTATTCTGTAAGAAGAGTAGGGAAAGGACTGTGTTGAGCTAGAGTAGGAGTGAAGTGTCTGCATAGGGCTAAGTTAGATTTTGGAGACTGAATTAAAAAAGGAGTCAGGGGAGGCAGAAGAGTTTGTTTTTGTTGATCTTAATTTTGTTGTCTGTTGATTTGGACTTTGAGGATTAACTTTGTGCCAATAAAACAAGCCCATGCAAGGCATTATTGTCGTCAGTTCTGGCATCCCTCTTGAGGAGCTTTGAAGGGGAAATTGAAGTGAGACCAGCTGGTAGTGCTGCAGATGGCTGATGGTGACTCTCTGGGTATGTCTACACTACCTACCAGATCGGTGGGCAGTGATCGATCCAGCAGGGATCGATTTATCGCATCTAGTCTAGACTCGGTAAATCGATCCCCAAGCGCTTTCTCGTCAACTCCCATACTCCACCACTGCAAGAGGTGGAAGTAGAGTCGATGGGGGACCAGAAGCAGTTGACTCACCGTGGTGAAGCCCTGGTCTACACTGGGGGAGGGGAATCAATCTAAGTTATGCAAATTCAGCTAAGTGAATAACGTAGCTGAAGTCGACGTACTTAGATTGACTTACCGTGGTGTCTTAACCATGGTGAGTCAACTGCTGCTGCTGCCCCATCGACTCTGCTTGTGCCTCTCGTGACGGTAGAGTACGGGAGTCAACTGAAGAGCACTCGGGGATCGATCACAGCCCGCTGATCCAGTGGGTAGTGTAGACATACCCAAAGGCACCACTGTAAGTCGATCTAAGTTCATTGACTTCAGCTACGTTATTCACGTAGCTGAAGTTGCATAACTTAGATTGATCTCCCTGTAGCTCAGGGCTCTGTGTGCATTGCAGGTTAGATAAGCATATCAGGGTGTTAGCTGATATACTGACTAGGTAAATAAAACAGAGATGTGATCAGGTTTGGAACAAATGTACACTTTTTTGTGCTAAGATGGGAAACTCCATCATACTTGGGTTTAACCCACTAGTATGACCCTTGCTGAAGAATCCTGTCTTTGCTTACTTTTTCCCATGCAGTCAATGTGTAGCACCTATGCAAGGGAATAGGTATGTTGAGCTACAGTTACCTTTTGGAGCAAATGTATCTGCATCTAGTCAGAGGTTTTCAAAATTCAAGCAATTATACTAATACATGCATTGACTTTATTTTTAAGCTCACTTCATTTGTAGGTGTGCTGCATACAGGAGTACAAGAAGTGATCTATCCAATTGGTGATAATTCAGATGTGTGAATTTAATCTGTTGCCTGAGTCCAGTACTTAATTTTCTATTGTGTGCAGTAACTGTTTGGAGTCATTTTAAGCCTAGATATTTGAGTTCAGTACAGAGAAACATTTGATTCACTGTCTGGGTAAAATGCCAATAAATGTCTGCATAGAACTATGGTCATTTAGCTACTTAAAATTAATAAGTTTCATATTTGGAAATCTGTTCTTCCACTGATGGGCTTATATATCTTATATTTAGTCACTTGATATAAATATTACCTCATGTATTCTCTCTCTCTCTGTGTTATGATAGCTGTTAAGGCACCCCATTGCCAGCTCTGGCCTCTGTGCTTCTCTCCCCTTCTGCTGCTGAAAGGGTGCTAATTCTAGAAGAAGAGGCCAAGTTGGCACAGAAAAGCACATCTCCTCTGCAGCATGTTCTCTCTTTCCTGCGGCATCTCAGAAGGCCATTAGTGTAGGGCTTATGTGTGTTTATAGACATTTGGGCATTAAAGAGGAATGCGTGAAGCCAGAAAGTATCTGTGCTCTGTGGCGTATTTCTATCTAGAACCTATAGATATTAAAGTAGGAGGTAATGTATTCAAACTAGTAGGAATGATTAGCGCTACATGAAGAAAAATAGTTCCATTTTGCACAGGATTTCAGTGTTTTAAAATCTGGTGTCATTACAGTTCAGAACAAAACACCAAAACTCCAGAATTCTCCATGATAGGGAAAGCCTCAGGCTTCCTGACTCACACAATCTGCAGGGTTGGCTGCCCCAGAACTGGGAATCTTTGGAATCTTGGGGTCCTGGGACAGTCAACCTGGTTGGCTCCCCTGGGGTTGCAGCCCTGAGAAGCCCTGGGGTCCCAAGCAGCTGCTGGGTGGGATGCTGAGGAGCCCAGTGGGCAAGGTGACAAACTGGACCGATTTTGAAAGCTGCCTGGCAGGCAGGGTTCTGATTGTTCATCCACCCAGGAAACACCATCAAATACTGTCAAGATCTATATTGATAAGAAAGAAGGACAGCTATAATGGCTGCATCAAGGAACTTGGCAATAGCATGGAAGATGGAGTTTCCTTGTGAGAGTTTGATTTATTAGTCTATTAACACCTGAGGCTTTTCTAATATTCACCATATACTGTAATTATGATTACTAAATGCACAAAGTAACTATTCAGTTTTGCATAATCTAGTCCTCTTTTCCTGTCTTCTTATATTCAGCCAAAGTAAACTGAAATCAGTCAGTGTACCTAGACTTCATGTATTTGACGTTCTCCTTATACTAGCATTACCATCTTCCATTTCAAATTAAGGAGGTTCATGGTGTCAGGGACAGGAAGGGCACCACGCTCTGTAAAGCTGCCAGTCCTAGAGAAAAGGCCTTCCAGCTGTGACTATGTAGAAGCAGAAATCAGAGGCATCAGAGGAGAAGTCACTGCTTCTTTAAAGTGGGAGGGCTTGAACTCCTTTCAACCTTAGATAGAAAAGGGGTTGGGTTGAAGTCTAAACAATAGTCACTTGGTGCTAGCTCAATAACTGAGAAAATTCCAAATGTTACTAATTAGCTCTTAGTTGCTTTGTTCCTGGATTAAGAGAATATATTCTGGTTTGGAGAATTTTTTTTGTTTAGTTTTGTCGCTATTTGTCTCCTTTTTTCCTGACAGCAAGGGACCATATTGCACTTCTATGTTTGATTTTTTACTTCATAACAAGAGTCTACTCAACGGGCTTCTTTAAAGAAAGAGGAAACCCTACTGGACTAAAGAGGCTGTTCCTGGTATCTTTATGGATTTTAGGATCTGCAGAACTGGGCAATGTCTGCAGGACATGTGATCTGTTTGTGTTGTATAGTATTGTTGGAAGAGTTTGAATGAGAAAACAGTTCATTTTGTGTGGTGCTTTCTTGTTTAAGGATGTCTGCTATGCCTGTATCACAAGTCTGTCCCCACATTCTTTGCGTGCCAAAACTCGTGTAGAATTTAATGGGAGGTTTTGGTTGCTCAATGAATGCTAGATTAAGCTGAAGGCCATGCGCTTTTTTTTTAAAAGTTCATCACAAATCTCTAGTAACTTTTAACTTAACTCATCTAGTTGTATGGAATAAAAAAATAAAGCACTAGCTGAAAATAAATAAGTTAAGAGGTAGCTTACTACAAATAAAAGCATGTGATTTTTAGCAAAGCATTTAAATCAGTTGTAGTGCAGTTTTATGATTGTCAAAGTTAGTATAGTAACATCATTTTTTGTCTTTCACTAACATGCATCAAGTAGAGTAAACTAATTTTACTCTAAGCATTTCCATAATGTTTAATTTAAGGACAATATTGCCAGCAATCAAAGTAGAATACTTTCTCAACAGTATAAGGAAAAGATAGCTAAATTTCTAAAATTAATTTCTCATACTATTAGAGTAATGGAATTTGAGCTATTGTAAAAAGCAAAACTACATTTGTGCTAATGTATTATTTCTATAAGGAAGTGAATTTCTGAGGCAAGAAATTGGAGCTGGGAAAGTGCAGTAAGATCTCAATCTATATTCTAAACAGTGAGCTAAATTTACTTCTTGATAAATACATCGTGTTCTCTGATCTCTGACAGTTCTTCTGCCATTCAAAAAGGTAAATTTTCAGAATACAGTACATTATAAAAATAGGTTAAATATTAAACTCCCATTATGCATTTTAATATGGAAATTACATCTAATATGCATACAAATAAAAGCAAAATGGTCAATTAATTATATGAAATGACCAATTTTCCTTTTTGTCCTCTATTTTGATACTTACTAGTGCTAAATCCCCAGGTGCTTAAAGTATGCAAAAATGTCAGCACACTCATTTTTGTTTGCAAACTTTAATTTTTGAAGAATATGTACCAACATAAGTTTTGTATGTAACTCTTGGCAACAAAAAGACAAGATAGAAATATGTTAAATGTCTGAATGCCTCAGTTTGTAGGGATTTGGAAGTCTTTAATTTGGACTGCATCTTAAAATGGTAAGAACTTGATTTAGCCATCTGTTGTAGGAACAGAGATCAATAATGTATACACTCAACTTGGTGTTACCAACTTCTTTCAATCTTCCTTCCTGGTCCTCTCTAAGAGCTGGATATCTGGGAGTTTTATGCTCTGACTTTAACAACTCAAACAGAAGTGAGTAGTCCCATTTGATTTTTGTAAGACTACTTACATGAGTAAAGTTACTCACATGATGAACTATGTCTACATCTAGTCCCGTAGTTCTCACCAGGCCACAGATTGTAGCCTTGAAAGTCTTTTGAAAACAGATTTCTCATTAATTTTCTGGAACTTCTGGTTTTGGCACTTCTGGTTCCAGACCTGGGAAAGATCTGGATATGAAATACTCTTAATGAAGTCAGGAAAAAAGATAGAAAGCGCTGAGAAGCAAGGACACTGACAACTATAAACAACTGATAAGCTTATATGGTCAATGTCCTGCCCTCTCCCCAGTAAGTCAGTTTTTAGAACAATGCTAACCCTCCCTTCACAACCCGCTGGATGTCTCTAAGCACTCATCCCTACCCCCCTGCCGCCTTTCCCCACAAGGTAGTCATAATTTTTAATGCAATTAGGATAACCTCTATATGTATATGCTGTTCTTATTTTTATTTTTGTTCAGGGTTCTTTCTTGACTTTTAACAATGTCTGTCTCCATATATACAAATACATGCAAATTAATTAATAAAAAACATTATATAACTGGCCAGTATGGCACCATATTTTCAAAGCTGCTTGTCAATCTTCCCAGTACCGTAAATAAACCCCTTCAGCATTGTCTGTGCTTGTCTGATTCTTGGGGGAAAAAATCTTTTTGCCAAACATGAACTATCAATCCAGAGGAAAGCCTGATTCCAAAAATCAGACCAAGTGAGTGAGAGAGAAGTGGTTTTCTTATCTAATTTGGTTTTCCCCTTAAAGAATAGCTTTGTTAGAGAATTTAAGAAATAGTCTTTTGATTTTATCAAGTAATTGTTTTTAACATTTTCTGTAAATAGTAATTGTAGCAGATTTTACCTCTGTAAATTGCATTTTTTTTCAGAATAGTCAAAATCTATGTAAATTCGAGTGGTAGTTCTGTCACTTAAGTGACAAACCAGTATAGTTAGTGTGGGGAAAGGATGATATTTCAACACTAGTTTCTTTCCTGAATCAGAATAAGAAGTCAAAATATCTATTTATTTATTGAATTAAAAGTTTAGAAAAACTTTCATTTAATTTCTGGTCAGTTCAACATTGAACTTCATTCACATGAGCTGTCACAGTGCCTCATGGGAGCCGCAGTTTAGTTGTCTTGTGCCCCCATTCTTCTCTATGGGCTGGAATCACCAGCCACGTTGTGGTCATAAGACTCCCATGAGGGGAAACTGCAGTGCATCATGGGAGATGTAATCCAGTCAAGGAACCAGGTCCTTAGAAGACAAGGGAGAGTGTGAGGTACCTGACTACAATGCAGTCACCAGTGCAAAAACGGGGATGGGAATTAAGTCAGAGTTAAAATTAGGGATCAAGAGAGACACACTGAGCAGAGAACCCCAGACAACATCGACTGCTCTGGGAAGCAGCCCAATTCACAACTGCTCATATGGATATAACTGAAAGTCAGACTGACCCAAACTGAAACACTGTGATTCAGTACTATCTGAAATGGAATATTTCATACCAATTTCCTGACACAAAATTGAAGAACTACAGCAAAATCAAAAATGTTCCCTGGAAAACTTCAATTTTGTGAAACACATTTTTTGTTGTCTCATATAAGCCCTCCAAATATTTGCTCCTTTCTCTTTTATTTATCGGCCTTCATAAAGTAATAGCATAGGAATCAGAAAGCTTAAGGCTGAATTTAGGCTTGGGCAGTTCAGTGAATAAACTGTAGATTAAAAAAAATCCTTTAAAATGTTTTTAGGTGACTTCTCTATAGTTAATTATTTTTTTAAAAAAGTTCTAATATGCCGCTTACATATACCATAACTAACTTTGAAAGAAATAAAGAAAAGGAAACTTTTTAATGGGTGATGTGTTGCTATAAATAAGTCATATAATACATTTTCACTTACCCATAAATTGATAAGACAATTTTTTAATACCATTATTTTCTTTCTGTTGAATCGTGATACAACAGCAGTACTTACATTATGTTGCTAGTGCAGTTAGGCATTAGTCTTCTCTTGGTTCTTCCTTGTTAGTTTGAAATTTTAAAATTCAGGATGAAGATACTCCAAATGATGTATGCTACTGTAAGAGTGATGCAATGTGTATCGTTGAAATGAACCAAAATCATGAACATATCAGAGAAAGTAAACAACATTGAGGGCTTGATCCAAAGCCCATCAAAGTCAATGGCAAGACTCCCATTGACCTCAATGAGTTTTGGATCAGGACCTTACACCTGTTACTCAGTAACAACTTTTTCTCTGACTGTTTAATGCAGGGTTTCTCAAACAGGGGTCGCTGCTTGTGCAGGGAAAGTGCCTGGCGGGCTGGGCCGGTGTGTTTACCAGCACTATTTGTAGGTCCGGCTGATCGTAGGCCCATTGGCCCAGAGCAGTGATCCAGGGCCAGCAAGAACCGTGATCAGCCTGACCTGTGGACGGGGCAGGTAAACACATCGGCCCAGCTCTCTAGGGGCTTTCCCTACACAAGCCGCAACCCCTGTTTGAGAAACCCTGGTGTACTGGCTTCTATTAAGTATTTTTTGACTGAGAGGACACTGCCAGCTGCCTTTCCTCTGCTGCTTTAATTTCTCTACCTATTGAACAAGCACTTTCACTTCCCCTGCAGTGCTTCTTCTCACTTGCAAATAAAATTGTATGTGATAAAATAAGATCAAGAAGCTTGGCATGCATCTCAGCTAGTTAAATGCTGCTGTGGCTCACCATCCTAAAGATGACATTGAGATTTGTCCTGTGCCATTTTTTTCTTCCATGTCACACTATGCAATAAAAGGACATTAATACTTTTCAAACTCTCACATTCCACCACAAACTTACTCTCCCACTTTTTAAAAGGGTAGATATTTAAGTCATTGCTTGAATAATAGAGATCCTTACGGAGACAACTGGTGTGTGCTGATATTTGGGGGGCAGTGTTATTGAGCATGCACAGTACAAACTAAGCAATAAATCTGGATCCTTACATCCTTCCCAATGCACAAACAAACATGTTTTTGATGTGTAAGAGGAAGCAGCATGCCCTAGTGGATAAGTATCTGGACTGGGAATCAGGAGACTTATGTTCTAGTCTCAGGCCTGCTGTGTGACCTTGGCCAAATCTCTTCACCTGTATGACTTCTTTTTCTGTCCTGCTCTGTCTTGTCTACATACCTTGCAAGCTGTTTGTGGCATAGTCTGTTTAATGTTAGTACCTAGTACAATGGAACCCTGATCTACCTGCTATTCTGTTAGCACAAATAAGCATTTTTGAAGCATAATCTGGTAGTAGTCGGAAAAAATAGCCACACTCTGAACAGAAACCAGTTTTACTATCAGCATATGTCATTATCTCATCCGGATAAATCCTGCTATGTGCATCCTGTAAGTGATCAACAGTACTAAAGGTCTAGTAGTGTCACAGCAGCTTTACAGGAGGTATTAGATTGTGAATCTGCATCAACAAATCCAGCAGGATTGATCGAAAGGACAAGTCTGTATGTTCATTCACAATGTTAACATATGATTACTAAAATACTTTTGAATATATACCCTATATTTTTTCCCAGTGACTACAGGATAGATATGAATGTTTTTACACTTTCTCATCAGTGATTTTGTTCTGACTATATAGCAAGACAGTTTGATGTAAGAGCATTTAGGTTAGCTGCAGATGGCTGAAAGACAAGGAAAGCTTTGACTGACCCCACTGAGGTACATGGCAAACTCCCATTAACATCAATAGGGGGGCAGAATTTCACATTTTGCTTTTAAAGCGGGATTCCCAGAGATAGGAAACCTCCAGTAAATGGGACAGAATAATTGGTCAATGATTGAACATAGCTGAATATTGTTTTGTTTGATCCTGGGATGGTATAGGGTCAACTATACACATAAACAAAGCAGATCACTGCTCCTGTCAACAATTTCTCTCCCACTTGTCCTGGCTCCTCCTATCCTCATAAGATAGGAAATTTATCTTCTGCCAAACCAGCCTCCTTCTGCAGCTTGCATTTTACGGATAGTCTTAGAGCCTTGGGCTCTTCTGGTCTGATGGTTTCTTCTTGCAATGGAACTCTTTCCTGGGTTATGCTGTCACAGTTAGTAGCTCATTCAGCCATCCACCAAGGGCTGTAGTTATCATCTGTGAAGATGTGGATTTTAAATTTGCCTCTAAATTGATTATGCAATGAACAGCTTGTAGAAGGAATATTTGTCGGGTTTAAAAAAATACAATGTGAAAGAATAGTTTAATGTATGACAACACTATCATGAATGATCATGGTAAAGTGGGGGGAAAAGGACAGGCCATTCTAAAGAAAAAATTTGACCGATTAAATAATTTAGTTAGAGGAAGGGGCACACATACCCTATTATTTACTTGTATTATTGTAATGTCTAGAGACCCCAGCTGAAATCTGGTACCCATTAAAAGTACTGGACATATATAGAAAGAAACAGTCCCTGTCTCCATTCTGTTAATGACTCTAAAATCAGTGCCTACTTTTGGTGAAATGATGAACAGGATTATTACTGAGAATGTACCTCATTCCCTACTAGTATTATCAGCTCTAACGGTAGACATAGTGATATCAGCAATCTTGAGTATCATGCAAAAACATCTGGGAACAAATCCTGTACACTTTTTAGAAACACTCAGTTAACTCTCCTGCTCCCTACCTTGACAAATGAATATGTTTCTTTGCAATCTGAACAGTTTTAACAGTTTGCCTCCTAATGATTTACAAGCCTGATCCTTTTCATATTGGAGCAGTGTGAGAGGGGGCAGCAAAACTTTACTCAAGTAAAAACACGGCAATTTGTACTGAAATTGCTGTCTATATTTTCTGTCCGGAGTCCAAGTAATTGAGAAGACAACCAAAAAGCACAGCATATTGGGAAACAATTGAGAGCACCAGAACCTGAAAAGCAAAAAATCAGTATAAACAATTGCTATAGGTATCAAACAATGTAATTAAGATAAATCTGGAAAATGAAAAAAAATGTTTCAGAGAATGTTAATTACTTGTGATGACATAAATGGATTAAAATGATTTCTTATGCAAGCAGCTCAGTTCAGAATTCATGACATTTCTTTATTTAAAATATATTGATTACATTTTACATTTGTATCAAACTGGGCTATGACTTATGAGCAGTAATAACAAACTATACCCTTGGATAATAATGAATGTATAGTTGAATTGGATATTATGATACATAGGACCACATTCTGACTTCAGTGAAGCTGAAACAGTTTATACTAACAAAGAAATTTGCACATAGAATATAAGCTTCTGTGTTATAAAGACCATAATTGCAGGGGATGTGTCCATAGCATATATGTCCATTTCATTGGTCCGGAGCAGCGATCTGGGCTGGACCTGCGGACGGGGCAGCTAAGCACACCAGCCTGGCCCGCCAGGGACTTCCCCTACACAAGCAGCAACCTCTGTTTGAGAAACCCTGCGCAAGTAGAAGGGACAGACTCTGCTGGCTTCCAATGAGGCTGAACTTCACAAGAGGGCTGGAGCTTCTCATGTCTTTGCTCATGCTCCAGCCCCCTCTGCAATCCTGTCACTCACAAAAAGAAAGGCAATACTGCCGTGACATACTATATCTTTCACAGAACTCCTGACTCATTCAGTACATAGGGCTTTAGAGTTTGACTTTGCAACCTTAATTTTCTTTTAACTTTTTTTAATGTAATGTGTGTGTGTTTGTATGTGTGCAATGTATTGCGTGTGTGTATTTAAAAATGTATTAGACAGCAGAAACATTTATGCAAGGACGATATAGAGTTCAGAATGTGCCCTAAAGGGCTGCACTACCCAGAAGCATACCCGGAACAAATTATGACAAGAGTCACAATGTTTCTTTGCTTCCCCTTTGCTTTGGGAGCATATTGCTTCTCTCTCCACGCTTGTTCAGTTCTGCAGGCTGATGCACTGAGGAAGCTAAGGCTTTGACCATCCCTCACTGCTATCTACCTACTGTCCACCCATGCAGATGGGAGCAGCAAAAGTAACTCTACAGAAGCTTCTCTACTGCTACACATCCTCATGTTATGCCTTCTTACTGCTCTGTATGGGTACAGAAGACAAGAGGCAATCTTGTCCTTTAATAGAAAATAATACTTGTAGAGTATTGTTAAAACAGTCTGGAGGATTCTATTGCAGGCAAATAATTCTGTGTCAATCTATTAAACTCAATAGATATTTCTATTCAACCCTATTTGTTTAATCCATACTAGTATCTATAGAGCTTTTCAGTAGAGGAAATAGACTATAAAGCAGAGTTGACATTATCCCTTTAACTTCCAAAAGCTGATCTGTTATGTTTTAACACTATATTTGTCATTAATTATCGTTTTACAATAAAAGAGGCACAAGATAATAGGATTTCAATAAATCCAAAGTCTTTTATGTGTCTACATTAGACTCACACTATTATGTTCTTAATATATGATACCCAACCTTTTTTTCCTTCAAGGCAGACTTTATTTCTTTGCACATACTAAGTAATTTTTTCATTGCCTATGAATGAGACACCAGGCATTAATCTAGCCCTTGTCTATGTAATAGTTCATATAAAACTTTAAAAATCCCTTTGGAGCAAAGTCAGTACAAAAAGAATGTTCACAGATGTTTGGCTCATGTTTATTGGAAAATTACTTCCATCTGAAAAGTCAACAGAAAACACTGCCACTGTTTGATAATATTGCAATATTCTTTTATCATCATAATGAAACCATCTTTTCCCCTCCCCAAATACCAAAGATTTTCATGCATTTAAATGATTTCATAGATCTTGGGCTAGCTTTTCTTTCTGCTACTAATTGCACAGCTTGCTGATACCTACTTTTCTTATCGGTGAATCAAGAAAAAGAACCATTCAGTCTAATGGGAGTGAAGCATCATCTGATATCCCTGTATCACTGAATGATATTAGAGAACTTTTTTCTCTATTGGGGGGAATGTGATATCTGTATCATGAAGAAGGATAGTTCGGGGGCAAAATACAGGCTACAGATAGAACTGTTTACTGTCTATCCATAATTTTGGTGGATTCCCTGCAAGGAATGAACTTGAGGAAACCCAGAGTAAGCAAACATTTTTGCATGAGTTAGTGGCCTTAATCAGGGAACATTTTTAGCAATGACTTGTAAAAGGTAAACACACACTGTGTATCTAAACAAAAAATGTTCTTTTGTTCCTGAAGTAGAAATCTGGTCTGTGCCTTTGGTTCTTATTCTCATTAGCACTACCATAAGGAGGAAATGAGTGCCTCCCCCAAGGTAATACTAATCATTTTGGGAAAGTGATAAGTTTAACTCCCAAGGAGGCAAACCTGTTGACTCCCGTGAGCTTTATATAACAATACTTCTTGAATACTAAAAGGAGGGGCAGTTCACTAATTGACAAAGGGGGGCAGCATGGTACAGTGCAGAGATTGGCAACCTTTGGCACACGGCTCCCCAGGGTAAGTACCCTGGCAGGCCGGGCCAGTTTGTTTACCTGCCTCATGTGCAGGTTTGGCCGATTGCGGCTCCCGCTGGCTGCATTTTGCTGCTCCAGGCCAATGGGGACAGTGGGGGGTGGCGGCCAGCACATCCCTAGGCCCGTGCCGCTTCCCACTGCCCCCATTGGCCTGGAGTGGTGAACTGCGGCCAATGGGAGCAGCTATCGGCCGAACTTGTGGACACGGCAGGTAAACATACTGACTTGGCCCACCAGGGTGCTTACCCTGGAGGGCCGTGGGCCAAAGGCTGCTGATCCCTGGTATAGTGGCTAGGATTCTATCCTATTCGCAACATGCAATAACAATACAATTATGGTCAGTGCACAATAGTGTTTGTAGTCCCAGATGAGATAAAACTGCCTTTTAAAGATGTGTTAACATTTCTTTTTTCTGCTTTTCCACTCATGGTGTAACTCCAGGGCAGAGTTAAGGTCAGTTGTGTACCCTATATGTGCATTTCCATACCTTGACATGTTTAGATTTCTTTGAGTGTAACTTTATCTCTGAATTTCCTGGATTTGTTATTTTTGGGGTTGGGATACTTGCAACTTCCTTTTAATGTTTAATGCATCTATGTGGGATCCTGGACCTGGATGGGGACTGTTAAGTGCTACTATAATATAAACTAAAAAAATTATAGTAATGACATTGGCCCTTTGGGAGCCACGGCCTGGAGGAAGACCATGCACTATATAAATTTCCAGCAGTTAGGTTTTAACTTTTAGTTTCCAATCAATTGTTATTAGGGCTATCAAATGATTAAAATATAATTGCAGTTAATCATGAAATTAAAAAAAATAGTAGTAATTAATCAATGTACAGTGCTCACTTTATATTATTATTTTGGTTACCAATATTTGCATTGTAAAAAAAGAGAAAAGAAATAGTGTTTTTCAATTCACTTCTTACAAGTACTACAGTGCAAACTCTTTATCATGAAAGTGCAACTTACAAATGTAGATTTTTTTTTTACATAACTGCATTAAAAACAAAAAAATGTAAAATTTTAGAGTCTACAAGAAGCATGAAGCAGCATACAAAATCTAGCACATAAATACCTTGCAGCCTCAGCTACAACTATGCCATGCAAATGCCTGTTCTGACTTTCAGGTGACATGAATAAGAAGTAGGCAGCATAATCTCCCATAAACGTGAACTTGTTTGTCTTAAAGAGTTGGCTGAACAAAAAGTAGGAGTGAGCAGGCTTGTAGGAGGTGAAATGAAAAATACTATTTCTTTTGTTTATCTTTTTTACAGTGCAATTTTCAGTTCGCATAGATATACCTCTGCTTACTGATCAAGCTAGCACACTGAAAATAGAACTATATCTCTGATAGCATAAGCGGAGAGATGGGCTAGTTATCAGAGTATGATTCCGTCTGAAACTTGGGGACATAGTAGAGACTGCTAGATCATTCCAGCTGCAGCATAGTTGTACATGTAAGTTTCCTCTAAAACCCTCTCATCCTTTGTTCCTACTGTTGAGACTGCTGAGGCATTGTTCCATGCCTTGGTCATCTTTTGCCATAACTTTTGTCCTCTGTTGCCCTATAATCCATCTCCTGATCCTTCCATAACATTGCAGTTAAGATGATTTTCCATTATTATATCCACCACAATGATTCCATCTCTGTTTCTGCATCAAGTTAGGGTTGTGAACTTCCCTGACAATTTCTATGCACTTTTGCATTGAGATTGCTATTTAGTGTATCATAGATTTAATTTAGGACCCAATCCTGCAAATAAGCCCAAGAAAATATGGCATGGGACATGGAAGTTTACCCTTTCACCATTAGCTCTCTCCTCTTTTGACACAAGCTTGACAATGTGACTGAGGAAAGCAGTTACCTGCAAAGAGAGTTTTATTTATCTGGTAAGTTTTTGTTTTGTTTGTCTTTTTTTTTCTTTCATATTGTAGAAAGATTAACAACAATTAGAAAGTCAGATGCTTTTCTGTATCATCTAATGTCCCTTGGTTTTTAAACTTTCTTTTATTCTGTGGAAGAATGGCTGGTCTTTTAGGCAATTTACACAAGGCCCTTTTCCAATTACTTTGATCTGCCTCAGAAAAGCAGATACTTCTGAGTCTCAGCAATTTAGACCCCTAGTCTTCAAGCTGTTCTTCTTTTCCTCTTAATTTAAACCTGTGGACAGCGATCTCACAGATTCCTCTGTCACCTCCTGAGTCTAATTATGAGGCTGAACCTACTCCTTCTCATCTATCAGGATAGACAGCTATTTTCTTAAATCTTCTCTAGGTGTCAGCAATAACCCTTTCCTTTACTGGAGAGACAAATCAAAGATTATGATGCAAGTAGCTAGTCTGGCCTTCTATTATCTAAGCTATCCACTTACTGCTGTATAGTCAAAGCATTTTGTGTTGCAGAATGTGATGTGCAAAGTGTTAATGCAGAGGTCTTGATCTTGTTACTTAAGTAAGCCATAAAATGTATCTTGTTCTTTGACTGATATTCCCCATGGAGGCACCACATATCATTGAAAAGAGTATTGTAATTGATTTTATTTGCAAAGTATATGCCCACTCCTCTCATTTGGACTCTTTAAACCCAGTATCTAGTTGGTGGGATGCCAGATGATATAGGATTTTTGTAGCTTACAAACCCCATGGCATACAATTACATAGTTAGTAGGGAACAGTGACCCATTTTAGAAACAAAATACAAACTGACTCAAATCTTTACTAAATTTAAAACCAAAGCTGAACCAAACTTTTTACTGAGGTACAAAAAGTTTCATTAGCAAATTTTCATTGTTGCCTATATTTATACAATACTTCTTGATGACTGTCAAAAGACCAGAAGTGGAAATACTGAAATACCCCCAAGGAATGCTCTGGAAACCTTTCAGACAATAGTCACATATGACTTTCAGCACAACCCTGCTAATCAAGGTAGCAGTTAAACCCATAGGCTGAGCACCCACTAGCAGCTCCCCATGGCCCCGCCCCACCCCCCTGCTCCAGCTCTCCTCCATCTCCACCTCCTCCACGAGCGCACCGCCGAGTCCTGCTTCTCCCCCTCCTTCCCAGTGCTTGCACTACAAAACAGCTGTTTTGTGCGGCTGGGGAGGGGGAGGAGTGCGGTGCACTCGAGGAAGAGGCCGGGCTGGGACGAGGATTTGGGGAAGGGGTCCAATAGGGGCAGGGAGGGGTGGAGTTGGGGTGGGGACTTTGGGGAAGGGGTTAGAATGGGGGCAGGGACAGGGGTGGGGAAAGGATGAAGTCGGGGCAGGGCCGGGGGCGAGGGGTCACGAGCACCCACTGGCCCCAAAGAAAGTTGGCACCTATGGTTAAACCTCAGAGTGCTTATTCAAACTGAGGGGAAGATTTCCATGAACTCCATGTGAAGATTTTTAGGTTTACACATCACATTTGCTAAAATGTAGAACATTTCTTCTCTCCCTGGGCTTTGCACCATATAAAACAGGCTTATGTGCTGAATTTAAAGGAGCCGAAGAGAGAGAATCTTACTACATCCTGATCTAGTGGTTTAGCCTTAGTTCCTCCCAGGCAGACCCTTACATCCATCAGTGAAACCCAAGTGCAAGGATGCATGCACACCTGATAATTGCAGGACTGGGGCCACTGTTTGGGAAGGGGTACACAGCCAAACATCTGCTTCTACTCCAGCCCATAGCTGTGAGTTCAGGTCTTTGGATCTGCATATATAGCGATGGAGCTGCTTCCCATTTCTCCTTCATGTTTCTATGAATGGCAGCAATAATGAGCATGGCTCTGTGGCTCAACTGGCATGCAGAGTACTTCTGTATAGCATGTTCCCAAGCAATACAGAACTACTTAATATGGTCAGAACACAGATCATGTCTGTCACTGCACCAGTATATAGCTGTAGATAATTAGGAAGTTACTCAAACTCCAATTCTTGACACTTAAAAATTTCCAGTTTGTAGATCAGTGACCTGAAAGATTGCAGTACAGTAACTCTGAACGAGCTGCTCTGTGTGCTAAGTCTAGCTGAAAAATTCATGACATGTTCAATCACATAACTAAGTGCACTCTCCCACTAACTGATTTGTAACAAGACTGACTCATTTCAGATTTTTCAAAATAGCAAAATCAATTATTCCAAATTAGAGTGATTACTGGAAAAATTACAAGAAGAAGGATTTTCATGTTATACAGGCACAGAAAATGCTTTGTTTCTTAGAATAAGCTAGATTTTTTCCCCATATCTTCTAAAAAGGGATTTTTTTTCAGCTTAGTCCTTTCACCCAAATTTATTCAACAGAAAATACTTTAAAAGAATTAATTTGCACTTGTAAACCACCTTTCAGCTGAGGACGTCAAAGGATTTTACGAATATTAATTCAGCCTCATGGTACTCCCTGTGAGCTCACGAAGCATTACTGAACCTATTTTTTCAGATGAATAAACTGAAAGGGTTTCTTTTCCCACATAAAATCACAAATTCTCAGAAAACAATCCATCCACAAACTTTCATCTGAAAGCCAAAATATCAATTTGTAAATGGTGCCTTAGTTTGGATGCTGCATTCTATACTATGTGCTGGGTTCCCCTGTTGGACTAGTCTCTCATGATGAACTATGCTTTTCTCGTTGCTAAGCCACCGCTCTGTATCATGGGAGAGATAATCCAGCTGGGGCATCCAGCCTATAGAACACAATAGGGCCCTGAGACACCGAAAATACATCTCCTACGAGGCACTGAGGCAGCATTTTCAAATTGAAAATTTTCAAATGTTTGGCTTTTCGTGGAAAAAATGAAATTTTCTTCAGACAGACACTTTTTGTTTGTGTTTGTGTTAATGGAAAATTTTCAATCAGTCCTAACAAATGCAACGATGTTAGCAACTTGTCTGTATATACACATAAGGTCATTGGTAGATCAGATGTAAAAACTCAGAACTTCTCTCTCTGAGCCACCTCATCTAAATACATTATATTCCTTGATGGAAAAATAATTAAAATAAAAATGTTTTAATTGTCTGAGGCTAAATTTCCATCATCAACACATTCCAGGCTTGGGCTTTGAGATGGCACTGCTTTCCACTCCTGGACATAGCAGGCAACCACAGGAACAGATCAGGAAGAAAAGTGTGCATATTTCAAATACATGAATATATAATAATCAATAAAACAGCACTGCAGTAAGGCATATCACAAGCACTGCTCCCCTGCCAGCTGCCCACTATTGCCATCCTGATTGATAACCATTTAAAAAAATTCCCTTGTTGTTCCTCTGTTAAGCCAAGCAAACTGGTGATATACACAGTGAAGAAGCCAAGATTTCTCAGGTTCGCACTTCTATAACATAAACTGCTCCTGATTACCCCTGCTTTCAATAGTGCATTTCCTGTGGGGTAAAAAAAGGTTTTTTATTAAGTGTATATAGTCACCATTTTGGATTGGTAAAAGGATGACCTGTGCTCCATCTTGGCACCCCTTTTCCTTCAACTTTTTGGTGCTCTTTTACAGTTTAGTGCCAAAGCAAGGAAAAGGCAGAAAGGTAGCACAGTTGCCAATTTTCACTCGGTAAATAATACAGATCAAGACTAACACAATAAGCCGAAAGTCAAGCTAATCCCATTTTAAAACAAGTCCAAAACAAGCCAATTCCTAAGAACCCCAACACTCTATGGGACTAGATCCCCCCGGCGCACAGACTGGGACTATGGTGTGCCTGCTGTGCACCCCTGACTCTCTCCCCCACCCCTTTGATCCTACCCCATCCCCTACAACAAGCCAAACAAGCAACAAGCTACAAGCCAAAAAATAGCCCACAAGCAACTCACAAGCCAATTAAGCCCCAAACAAGCCTGATTTCTGCATTTTTTTCATGGGTTTGGCATGTCTGAAAGGTAGTGTCTCGGGGCATTAGGATCTGCCTAGCAACAGGGAACATATGTAAGGGAGTGTCCATCCTCTGAGGGGTGCTCTGTGCCTCTGGATGCTGTGAAAGCAGGTCATTCCAGTGAGGCATAGGAGCCCTCCCACAGTGTATCAGCCTTGTTATTAGCTATAGCCCTGAGAGAATAGGATTTGAGATGAACCAGTAACACTTACCAAGGTTCCCTTAACTTACCTTCATTCACCTGTTCCATCATCACGTGAGACAGCATTTGCATTCAGCACACAGGACAATGAGATCAAGAATAGAAGACAGAAGATACCATATTGAAGATCTACTTATCTGTCACTGCTGCAAAGAGTTCTGTGGCACCTTATAGACTAACAGAAGTATGAGCTTTCATGGGTGAATACCCACTTCGTCAGATGCATGTAGTGGTAATTTCCAGAGGCAGGTATAAATATGCAAGCAAGAATCAGGCTTGAGATAACTAGGTTAGTTCAATCAGGGAGGATGAGGCCCTCTTCTAGAAGTTGAGGTGTGAACACCAAGGGAGGAGAAACTGGTTCTGTAGTTGGCAAGCCATTCACAGTCTTTGTTTAATCCTGAGCTGATGGTGTCAAATTTGTAGATGGACTGAAGCTTAGCAGTTTCTCTTTGAAGTCTTACATCCAACGAAGTGGGTATTCACCCACAAAAGCTCATGCTCCAATACATCTGTTAGTCTATAAGATGCCACAGGACTCTTTGCAGCTTTTACAGATCAAGACTAACACAGCTATCCCTCTGTTCTTTGAAGTCTGGTCCTGAAATTTTTTTTCTGCAGGATGGTTACCTTTAAATCTGCTATTGTGTGTCCTGGGAGATTGGAGTGTTCTCCTACAGGTTTTTGTGTATTGTCTAATCCTAATATCTGATTTGTGTCCATTTATCCTTTTATGTAGGGACTGTCCAGTTTGGCCTATGTACATAGCAGAGGGGCATTGCTGGCATATGATGGCGTATATTACATTGGTGCAGGTGAATGAACCGGTGATGGTGTGGCTGATCTGGTTAGGTCTTGTGATGGTGTCGCTGGTGTAGATATGTGGGCAGAGTTGGCATCAAGGTTTGTTGCATGGATTGGTTCCTGAGCTAGAGTTACTATGGTGCGGTGAGTAGTTACTGGTGAGAATATGCTTCAGGTTGTCTGTGGACGAGGAATGGCCTGCCAACCAAGGCATGTGAAAGTGTGGGATCATTGTCCAGGATGGGTCGTAGATCCCTGATGATGCGTTGGAGGGGTTTTAGCTGGGGACTGTATGTGATGGCCAGTGGAGTTCCGTTAGTTTCTTTCTTGAGCTTGTCTTGCAGTAGGAGGCTTCTAGGTACACGTCTGGCTCTGTTGATCTGTTTCCTTATTTCCTGTCACTGAAGTTCCTGAGGTCCAATTCCTACTGTGTTCCTATTCCTGGCACCTGTCCCTGAGATCCTGGTTCCCATCTGTGTCCCTGTTCTTGTGTTTTCCTGTCCAGCGTCAAGACATGGTATAGTTCTTCTCTTGTTATTTCTATAAAATCCCTCTGTGAAATGATTTGGGCTCATCCCCAATTCCATCATCTGTGTTAACAACTGAGCAGTTATTCTTTATGTTATCTTAGTTGCAGAGATTCCTAGTTTGTTGCTGTGTATCCCAATAAACACCATTTTGTTGTTTGCAACCTTAACTTGCCTGTGACTTAACTACACTAAAACACTGTTGATAGATGCGGGGGGTAGGATACTGTAGATAACCCATCTTCTGTGAAGTAAAACCTAATCTTAACTCAGGATAACATTCCCTTTATGTAACAATAGACAAAACTAGCTGTGAGGATGCAGAAGAATGGATGGATTGTTGTGGGAGCCTCAAGTATCGTATGCAATTTTTCTTCTAGTTGCCCCACTCCTGTGGCAGCTGTGCCTAGATGGACATGGTTGTGGGCTAACATGTGGCTGGTTGGACCACTAGCATTCCCTGGACTTACATAGTCATGTTGGCGGGATGTTGATATTACCACTAAAAAATTCTTTCTACACTCCCTGGAGAAGAAAGTTGTACTTGTGTCAACTCCTTCCACACTTTAAGCAAAGAGGAGCAGATGTTGACAAACAGCACTACTGTTTGGGATTGTAATCGCTGCTCAACACACTGCAATGGTTTCACAGAAGCAGAAAATATCAACAGAGAGCACTAATGAATGCAGGGTTCATAGGTTTCTTCTGTCTCTCCTCTTATGATACCAACCACTCCATGAGTGGAGATGCTGAATGGAATGGATCGTTACCTTACAGATAGTGTGGTTCTTCAAGATGTTTTGTCCATATGGATTTCACTTGTGATTTGCATGCACCTTGTGCACAAGCTTTGAATGTTTTAACCAGTTGGGCTGTGCCTTTGTCCTCTTGCCCTCCCACCCAAGAAAATAAATGGCCCTAATCACTTCTGTTTCCTCACTAATTCAGAATCTCAGCAGAGATGGACTCCAAAGGAGCCTGGGGATAGAGGACAGGTCATAGCATCCACACGGATATAACATTTTGAAGAGCCATAATTAATGTAAGTGAGACCATTCTATTTTCTTTGCAACTTTGTATTTGTGAATCCCACTTCTGAGAACTTCTAGTTAGTCACTGTTCTACTGGTTCTAAGGAATTCTAGCTATAGATCACTAAATACAGATTGCACAATTGCTTTACTGAGTTTGGTATTTGATGTCAATAAATTCAAGATATAATGGTTGGTAAAGGGAATGGGCTGGGCAACAAGCGCATGGTCTGGATACACCTAACGTATGAAATTTGGTTACTCGCTGGTGTGTGAGTTGGAAAAGAAAACAGAGCTGTTGATGGTCTTGATTTCAGTGAAAATCTGACCTCACCTTGGTGAGGAATTTACGGTGGGGTGTCGGTAGCACCTTAGCTACCCTAATAATTAGAAAGTATCCTGGGGAAAACAATACAAGGGGGTGTGTGTGTGTGTGTCTGTTACTTTGTTTGCTTGCTTGAAGTTTATAGTGTGGCCTGTTTTGACGACTGTGTGTGCTGAGCCAAGTAGCCTGCTAAGCCAGGCTGAGAGCTTACTAACACTTTGAAAGACATTCAAAATGAATTTGGAATTCAAAATGGCCTTGAAAAATTGGAGAATTAGTCCAAAATCAACAAAATGAAATTCAATAAAGACAAGTGCACAGTACTGCACTAAGAAAGGAAAAATCAAATACACCACTACAAAATGGTGAATAACTGGCTAGGCAGTAATACTATAGCCACTATCTGGTGGCTATAATGGCTCACATACTGAATATGAGTCAACAATGTGATGCAGCTGCAAGAAAGGCGTGTCTTCTGTAAGACAGGGGAGATAATTGTCCCATTCTACGCAGCACTGGTGGGGCCTCGGCTGGAGTTCTGTGTCTGGTTCTGGGAGTCACATTGTAAGAAAGAAGTTGGCAAACTGGAGATTCCAGGGGAAAGCAACAATCATGATAAAAGGTTTAGAAAACCTGACCTATTAGGCTAGGTTAAAAAGACTGGCCATGTTTAGTCTTGCAAAAAGAAGACTCAGTGGGGATCTGATAAGTCTTCAGCTATGTTAAGAGCTGCTATAACAAGGATTGTGATTAATTGTTCTCCATGTCCACTGAAGACTTAATCTGCAGCAAGGGAGATTTAGATTACATATTAAAGGAACCTTTCTAATTATTAAGGTAGCTAAGTTCTGGAATTGGATTCTGTGATGCTGAGTCAGCAAGGGTTAAGCAACCAGCAGAGTGGCTGAACTGAAAGCAATCTTCAAAGATATATTAGAAGAGTATTGAAATGGTAAATAGGGCCATTCCTTATAGACTGTTAGCAAAGCCATGTTAAACAGATTAATTGAAATGTAGGCCTGTATTGTTAGAGAATGAGAAGTAGGTATTTATTGTATTTGTCTGTGTTTACATACATCTTGTTAGAAGTTTAACAATGTGATCTAATTATCTTGTAGATGCTAAGCTTCTGTTACTGTCTAGAATATTTCATTATTATATTTGTTCATTCAGAGATCAAAAGGGGTGTCATGGTATAATTCCCCACTCTGAACCTTAGCGTCCAAAAGATGGGGTACCAGCATGAATTCCTCTAAGCTTAATTACCAGCTTAGAACCTGTAGCACTGCCACCAACCAGGAATTCCAGTGCCTGGTACACTCTGGTCCCCCCAAGACCTTGCCCGGGGAACCCCAAGACCCAGACCCTCTGGATCTTACCACAAGGAAAGTAAACCCTTTCCCCCACCGTTGCCTCTCCCAGGCTTCCCCTCCCTGGTTTACCCTGGAAGATCACTGTGATTCAAACTCCTTGAATCTTAAACAGAGAGGAAAATGCACCTTCCCCCCTCCTTCTCTCCCCCTCCCAGACTCTCCCTGAGAGAGAAAGTAATCCTAACACAGAAAGAAAATTAACCTTTCTCTCCCCCTTCCCTCCTTTCTCCCCACCAGCTCCCTGTTGAATCCAGACCCAGTCCCCTGGAGTCTCACCAGAATGAAAAAAACAATCAGGTTCTTAAACAAGAAAAGCTTTTAATTAAAGAAAGAAAAAACAGTAAAAATTATCTTTGTAAATTTAAGATGGACTATGTTACAGGGTCTTTCAGCTATAGACACTGGGAATACCCTCCCAGCCTAAGTATACAAGTACAAATTAAAACCCTTTCAGCAAAATACAAACTTGACCTCCTTCCAGCCAAATACACATTTGCAAATAAAGAAAACAAACTTAAACCTAATTTGTTTTATCTACCTAGTACTTACTATTCTGGACATATAAGAGACTGTATCAGAGAGATTGGAGAGAAATCTGGTTGCATGTCCAGTCACTCTCAGAACCCAGAGGGAACAACAACCAAAATCTAACAGCACACACAAAAACCTCCCTCCTTCAAGATTTGAAAGTATCCTGTCCCCTGACTGGTCCTCTGGTCAGGTGACAGCCAGGCTCACTGAACTTAACCCTTTACAGGCAAAAGAAGCATGAAGTACTTCTGTTCTATTAACCGTTGACTATCTGTTT
Organism: Gopherus flavomarginatus; assembly: GCF_025201925.1. Lineage (NCBI taxonomy): Eukaryota > Metazoa > Chordata > Testudines > Testudinidae > Gopherus > Gopherus flavomarginatus. Next base: position 196,265,847 of record NC_066617.1, on the reverse strand, counting down.
ATAACAAGAGGATATTAACATTTAGATGGAACTTGTGGTGTAATAATATCATTGTCTATTTTCTCTTTGAAGTTTGTAGTAAACTACCTATGAATTTGCATCCGATGAAGTGGGTATTCACCCATGAAAGCTCATGCTCCAATATGTCTGTTAGTCTACAAGGTGCCACAGGACTCTTTGCTGCTTTTACAGATTCAGACTAACATGGCTACCCCTCTGATACTTAATATCTATGAACTGTCTGAAGAGTTAATTGCCTTATGCTAATGAATGCAACTTGTCATTGCCTAAGAAATAGAGATTTACTTCAAACCAACAATGTACATTCACTATTCTTCAGCCAAGGAATGCTTGCTGTGATCATTTGCTGTCAAGAGGCTTATCAGTGGAACTGTAGCTAGAAGAATTTTCAGGTCTGATCTTAACTATCTCAGAACTGCTTAAACTTTGTCAGGGGAAGTTTAAATCACAAGACTAAGGTCTCCACATCTATTCTGGATTAGCCCTGCAATTTTTATGGAAGAATTTGAACAAACTCTGAGCATGGACTGCCTATTGGACTATAACTGTTTTAATTAATTCCAAAAGAATTTCAACAAATCAGCAGCATAAACATCTCTGCAGTGAAAATGACCTAAGAACTTTATTCATACCTGTATGTATAATGATATTACAACCTCAGTAACTCTTTCTTTTCTTTTCAAATAAATCTTAGATTTGGTTAATAATGATTGTCTGTAAGTGTGTGTTTGGATAAGATCCAAAATATTCATTGACCTGGTGGGTAATATGTTGCATGTCTTGGGATTGGTAGAACTTTTTATATATGGTGAATAAGGTTTTAAGTGACCCTTACCATAGTATATATGGCTGTTTGAGTGGGATTCAACAGCTGGATTGCTTAAAGGGAACTGTATTTTGGCTTCCCTGTAAGCAGTACACTTTTATAGATGCTTTTTGGTTACTGGCTCGGTGAAATCTAATTAGAGAATAAACCACTGTTTTTGTGGACCATCTGCCATATTCTTTGCAGTTTCCCTGACTGAGTATTCTCAAGATAGTCCCTCCAGTGACCACAGTCACAGCTTCCAACGGAAGTTGTGGAATTCCCATGATTAGAAGATTTTAAAAATAAACTGGACAAATAACTATCAGGGGTAGTCTAGGTTTCTTTGGTCCTGCTACAATGCAGGGGCCTGGACTTGATGACTTCTTGACGCCCCTTCCAGTCCTACATGTCTATGATTCTATAATTACAATCATCTGTAATCTGCTAACTCTCCTTTTTTCTATAAATGTGAAGGTGTTATTTGCACAGTTTAAATGGTTTCCTGCAAGATGTATTAACTCCTTATGCTTTAACAATAAGTCCTACCTTGTGTTTAGCTGTGATGCTCTGATTACCTTTTCCAGACCTGAAGGAGAGCTCTGTGAAGCTTGATAATTGCACCAACAGAAGTTGGCCTAATAAAAGATATTACCTCACCCACCTTGTCTCTCTCATATCCTGGGCCCAACATTGCTTGAACACTGCAAATTAACTGTGACTACCTACTTAGAGACTAATCAAAGCCCATTAAAAGCAATGGGAAGACTTCTATTGATTCCATTGGGATATGGAGCAGACCCTTTGGGTATTATATCTTTCCGTGAGGTGTCTCTTTAAAATTTTATCCGTGAACTTGCTGTGATAGATATACTTAACAGGAAAAGGAACAGTTAACTGCTGAAATTTTCAGTCTGAATTATCAATAGAGAGTTCTTGCTTGGGATCATGGACTGTGGAACTCCGTAGCACAAGACATCAGAGTAAGAACTAGCCTGACTTTTTCCAGAACACTATGAAAAATCCACCATAAAAATTCCTTTGCTAATTAGCCCAGAAGGAGAACAAAATATCTGTACTAATAGCCAGATGAAGTTTTAAGAGAATAATAAGTAAACAATGATGGTTGACTTGAGGACACAACTGGAGAGGAGAGTTGGTAACAGACAGAATTCAATGTGTTATTTAATTGTCATATTTGTTGCAGTGATACCATGCCAGGTACATTATTAGTGACTAGATAAATAGATTTTCTGGAGCAAATTCTTGAGCAGCTTTTGGATGCTTGTTGCTGTAGGAATGGGCTTATAATTACTGTATAATTAAGCAGTATAATATGACAGCAGTATAACACAGAACAACTGTAATGCATATTATCACCAGGGCTACAAGAAAAGTTTTGTGTGTTGTTTGTGTTTTTTGTTTTGCTTTTAGACCCTTTTTTGGAGGGGGAAAATACATTTTTTTAAAATTTCTGTAATGTGAAATAGACTGGAAAAGCAGATTTTGTCAGCAAAACATGCTTACCTCTTTCAACAAACAGCATATTGTGATATATAACAACACTGAAGCAGCACCTTCCCTGCTGACTTTCTGATCCCTACTAACTTTTCCAAGTATGTAGATGCCTTCTTACAGGACTTTCCCCCCTAGCCCTTTAAATTTGGCAGAGCCAAGCAGCTGTACTCTTGAAGTGGACATTTTGAAAATGACTGTTGCTTGCCACATCTTCCTCTCTTCTAACTGATTAGTTCCCTTAACTAATGTTATGTTCCCCCCCATTTTTACTCTTTTATTGGTGAGATTGTATCATATACACTACAGTTTACAAATATTCTTATTTGAAAACATAAAAATACAGACCAAAACCATTTCAGCACCATGGTCACAATAATTTTATAGACATACACTAGCGCTACTCTTCGGAAGACCTATGTACAAAAAATACATGCCGGAATAGGTTCAGAGGAATCAGATTCAGCTACTCTTACTACTTTTGCATACCACTATACTCCACAGGTAACCCCATTGATTTAAATAGGGCAACTCAGATACTAAAGTACTACTCTAGGTGAGTAAGATGGCAGTGCATCTGGACATAAATATATATTTTCAATTACAATGGCTGATGGTGTTTTAAAGCATAGCAAGTTTGTTTCCTATGATGTTAGGAAACTGCTCAATATCAGACTTTAGGAAATAGCTTTTTATTTATGCAGAGTTGTTGTAGTCATATTGGTCTCAGGCTCTTAGAAAGACAAGGTGGTTGAGGTAATAACTTTTATTGGACCAACTTCTGTTGATGAAAGAATCAAACTTTCAGGCTTACCTAGAGCTGTTTGTCAGAAGACCTTCTGATATTCAGCAGCTTGCTAACATCATAGAAAACTTCTTCAGCCATTGTAATTAAATATTATATATTTATGTCCAGATGCACTGCCACCTTACTCACCTGGTAGTATTTTATATTAACTGAAGAAGAGCTTTGTGTAAGCTTGATAGCTTGTCTCTCTCATCAACAGAAGTTAGTCCAATAAAAGATATTACTTCATTCACCTTGTTTTTTATCTATAGTTTAAGTTCAATTATAATTACATTATACCCTGTGCTGATATAAAATTCCAGTCCAAAAGTGCTTATTCATAGCTTATTATTAGAGAATGTAGTGAAATAAACAGCTCTTTGTTCACCCTCACTTGTGTTCTAGACCATTGATAGCTACTGAGACTCTAAGAAAAAAAAGTCTTTTAATAACTTCAAGTGTATATACTTTCCCTCTGTTGTCCTTTTATCAGAGAAGGCGTCTGTTTCTCATAATACAACTCCCCCTCCCTCTGCTTTGTAATATACAACACATGAATAATTAATATCCAGAAATTAATTGTGAATTATGGAATCTTACTCTGAAAATATGCTGGTCTTAAATCAGTTGCTAAATCACTTCTTTTTACAATTGATAATGTTACCTGATGAGTGAATTAAATTTATATTTGGTTGGTTCTAATTACCATTGTTTAAAAGATTGTACAAAAGTGACTATTTTGCTTGTCACATCCATAAATGACAGATGCTTTTCTTTTAATTAATCCTGTAGCAGATAGTCTGTATCTATTTTTTATTCTTTCTAATACATAATCTCTAAATATATTTGTATTTGATTGAAACTTAATGACAATTACTCATAAAGTTCTTTTAAATCTGATTGAATATAATATTCTCCAAAGCCGCACTAATACAATAGTTTATATCTGTAGCATGTTGTGACCTAACATAGTGCCAGTACTTTGTATTTGCCTTTTACTTTAAGAATATTTATCTTTACACAAGAAGAAAAGTACATGAAACAGAACTAAGCAGTTTGAATTCCCAGTGGTGCACCTTTGTCTGCACTGCTCCTAGTATATTTATAAGCATTGAATACCACCGGTCAGGTGCTGCAAAAACTCCAGTATACTTCATTCAAAGTGTAATCAAAGATAATAATAACATTTTCTTACTTGACAAGAATTCTTTGGGAAATCAAAGTTGTACTAGATTTTACATAATGAGACCTTGCTTGCTTTGTCACTGTCCAAATACCTCTTCAAATGTATCTATGCAAAAGAATCGTATAGGTCACATCCTTTATTATTAACCATGATCTGAAGGATTAAGTCTCTCCTGATTTTTTTTTCTTCACCTCATAAACAATATGTCAAGTCCTACTTCTCTCCATGTTAACCAGGAGTTTCACCTTACTTAGGTATCTTGTATGATTGCATTAACTATTCTTTTTCAGGGCTTGATCCAAAACCCACTGAAATTAATGGGATTCCTTTCATTATTTTCAGTGCACTTTGGATCAGACCTGCAGTGCGGAGGTACTCCGAGGTAACATGTCAAAAATGATATTGTGCAGATTTATAGTTATTGTCTCTGAGTGACATTCCATATCAAATACACTTAGTATAAAAATAATTTTTTTACAGTTGCTAGTCCAACAAAATTTGTCCAGAGTCTGGAAATCAAGCTGGATTACTTCTTTCATAATCATCATGACCAGTAACAAAATGTGTGTAGGTTAAGATAGATCTTTAATTACAAACATGCAAACCTATTATTTTTCTTGGGTGTGTACAGATGTGGTTGACGGGAACTGAGTAAACAATTATATCAATGACCACAATAAGCAACAGAATTCAGTTCACTCTCTCTTAAGTATGTTGTCTTTACACTACCAACAGGAATATAAAGTGGTAGCAATTCACATGACTTGCTACAGCTAGCAGATATTCTGAACATACTCACGGAGCAGAATCTTTTGAAAAAGAAAGTGCCACACAATCAAAGGCCTTTTTCAGATCAGAACTATATTTAGAGCACATTGCTTACTTCAGTGCACTAAACAAAACACCCATAAATGCAAAGACTTGCATTGACTTCAATGGAATGTGAGAACATTAGGGTACATACAAGTAGTTACATATTGCACAATGATTAAGTGATTTCAATTAACTAGTTTCTCATACAGGTTTCTCATAAGTTCACTGAGACAGACTTCTAAAATGTATTAGTTTTTTTTTACTTGACATAAAATTTAACATTACATAAGAAATGATAGAAAATAAAATAAAGATGGTTATATGATAGTGCTTGCAAAACTTAGATGAATAAGTCTAACAAAGGATATTAAACTCATGAAGTAACAAACCAAAGTGATAGCTCAAATTCATCGCACAGTGATATTCAACTCTATTTTGGGGAGGTGATATACTTACCAGCATTGAACTATAGATCCTTAAAACAAGGCCTTATCATTTTGCCAATCAAGATGTATATCAATCAACATTTATGGGACTCTCTGTGACAGTTCAATCACAAGTATTTATAAAGTTAGAAATTTAAACAATGAATCAATTATTGAAATAGTAAATCAACTGAAAATTCCAGACTATGATAATTCACAGCCAAGTCCGTTCTTTTCACATACAAACTCCAGATTAAATCCTGGCCCCATTGAAGTTAATAGCAAATCTCCCACTGAGTTCAGTGGGGCTTGGAGTTCAACTGCCACCTCTAAATCCTATGTGGACTGCAAATGGGGGTGGGGTGGGGTACATTGTTTTGTCAATATTTGCCATATTTCTTTTATTCGCTCTTTCCATTACTTGATTCCCATTGGACATTTTTACTCTCCCATCTTTTTCACTGATTTACTCCCACTTTTCCTTCCTTCTGCTCTTTTCAGCAGAGGCAATTGGAGTTTAGACTAGTGGTCTCCCGTCTCTAGCATACAGATTATTTCTTAGTTGTTGACAGTGAGCTCGTTGCTTATATGTGGTCTGATCCAAAGCCCCCTGAAGTCAATAGAAAAATTCCTAGTGATTTCAGTAGGCTTCAGAACCATTATGCTCCTTGTTTCCAGCTGCTTCTGGAGGTGTCCTGGCTCTTAACTGAGAAGTAAGCTATAGATAAAAGCAGCGGGAGAGGAAGAGAAGAAGCCTCTAATTTAACAGTGTCTAGGAGATGCTGCTGCTACATAAGAGGAAGAAGTTCTTCTAAGGATAGATTTGATCAGTGAGACTGGACTTGCAAGCCACTAAAAGTAAGAGGAACGCCAAATGGAAAAAAAGGAATGGGACAGCTGAGTAGTATACCCACAGGAACAGATTGAGAAGAGATTCATGAGTCTGGGTAGCGTATGCAGGAGAGTGGAAGACCAAGGAACCAATTAATTGGCAGAGTAGGATGTGCAGATGAAAGGAGGGGAATAACAGAGGAGACGGGAAGTATGAAGAGAAAAAGTGGTTGAAATTCTGACCTTTCTGAAGCCAGTGGAAGTTTTGCCATTGACTTCAGTGGGGCCTTAAGTTCAATCAGAGTAATTTAACTGTAATAAAAACGAACAAACAAGCAAACAAAAAATAACATCATCCTGAAGACAGTTAAAACACAGAAATGCCATCCTATTACTTTTCCTCTTCCGAATGAGTAACTGTTGTAGCAGCCAAAGTAGTGTTATGTAATTGTGAATGGATGAGGAGGTGACACGAGGCAATCTGTTAATTAACATGATCCACTTATGAAAAAGTTTGAGAACTTTTGCTCTAGGAAGAAGAGAAACTGTTCAGGGTGGACTGAAAAAAATGATATTTCTCCATGCCTGTGAATTGTCTTGTGTTGCATTAAGGCACTGAGTAGTTCTAATGATGGTGTATAATTTGTTTTGTTCTCTAAATTATATACTGTGCCAGTGCACTGAACTATTAAACCTGTGTCTAAATTTTAACCAAACTTTTTTTCTATTAAAAGTCACTTGAAGATAATGAACAAATGCCTCAAACATCAATTATTTATGTTTCCAACTTGACAAGCTATGATATGTATTATAACTCTGTAAGAAACTCTGTATTGGAATGTGCTACAGTTTGCTAACATTTTGAACAAACTGTGTTTTGAAGATTACTTTAGGGGGTGGAGAAGCTTAATAGATTTCTAGCTTTAAACGTCTGAAGAGATTTACACTTAAAAAAAAAGTTTTACACAACAAAAAAAAATGCTAAACTTTTTCAACATGGTGAAATGTGATAGAATCTATGATATTTAGAGTTTGTCTAAGCCTTAAACTCAGACATATCCCAAGGGGTATAAAGTCAAGTGCCACAACTCCCTCCCCCAAAACTAACATGAGATCATGTAATTGATAGTTGTGTCATAATTCACAACATTCTTTTAATATAGGGTTTCAATGAAATTTCTTACACTTAAAAAATAAAACTGAAAAAAAAGAAAAAATAATTTTCATATTGTGAAAAGACAGTCGGAAGGACCAAATGTAGGGAAAGTCTTGCTCAATCCCTGTGGTCCTGGAATGGTGCACTTTGTGGGGAGGGTGCATCAGTGCATGCACAGTCTGGTCATAAGCAGGAACTGTGAGGGTCTAGACAAAGCTCAGAGCAGATGGAATTTTCAGAGAATTTAGCACCAACCTCTACCAAATCTCCACTGCACATGTGTAAACTGTTTTTTTCTTTGATCCTTATAACTTGGTCAAATCTGATTGATTTTCTTAGGCTTGGAAAATGGCACAGCCCTGACATAAAGCTGCTCTGCTGCCAAATTTCAGTTCCTGCTCCAAAGGACAGAGATGCTAGTTGCTAGAGCTTCTCAATGGGTTTTTAACATGGGCAAAACAATGTGTTATTCCCTAATGTCTTCCTGAAAATGGCTGAATCAGTTTTGCTAAAACTTTCTCCGGCCATCCTCTTTCTCCCTTCTCCCTCCCTCCCCAATCCATAATAAATGAGCCTGAAGCAGTCACCTTGCATGGAAAATTTCAACCTAAATACTTTGTTAGGCAAAACAGTCTAGTAAGGGAAACTGTTAGGCAACCTTAAGTATAGGTCTTACTACAATGTACCTATAATAGAATATCATTATATAATACACCTTTAATATAATAACTACCATAGGTAAAAGACTGTGTTGTCTTATGGGTGTAATTTGTAAAGTGCAAAAAAGCCTAAAATGGCTGAGAACTTAAAAATTGGACAGTATTAGACTGCAAATCTCAGTGATCATTGAACCTGGTGGTATTCTAAAGAAAAAGCACCTCCAATTAAGCTTGTAGCCGTTTCCATCAGTTTCAACTGACTCAACAGACACTGTAGACTTCAAACTGACACACTGACAATCCTCAGAGAGGTAGCTGTGTTAATCTGGATCTGTAAAAAGTGAAAAAGAGTCCTGTGGCACCTTATAGACTAACAGATGTATTGGAGCATAAACTTTCATGGGTGGATACGTCATGTGGGTATTCACCCACGAAAACTTATGCTCCAGTATTTCTGTTAGTCTATAAGATGCCACAGGACTCTGTCACTAACAATCCTGGAATTATACTATGTAGATAATGATTAATAAATGTTGAAAACATCATACTATAATACCAATCTTCAGATTTAAAAGGAGTCAACTGTAAGTTCATCCTGGCTTAATGTGTATAACACATATTGTCATAAAGGTTGAAATTTTAGATCACTGGGTACGTCTACACTACGGGATTATTCCGATTTTACATAAACCGGTTTTATAAAACATGGTATAAAGTCGAGTGCATGCGGCCACACTAAGCACGTTAATTCGACGGTGTGTATCCATGGTCTGAGGCTAGCATCGATTTCCAGAGCGTTGCACTGTGGGTAGCTATTCCATAGCTATCCCATAGTTCCCACAGTCTCCCTTGCCCCTTAGAATTCTGAGTTGAGAGCCCAGCGGCTGATGGGGCAAAAATCATTGTCACGGGTGGTTCTGGGTAAATGTCATCAGTCATTCCTTCCTCCATGAAAGCAACGGCAGACAATCATTTCGCGCCCTTTTTCCCTGGATTGCCCTGGCAGACACCATAGCATGGCAATCATGGAGCCCGTTCAGGTTTTTTTTTTATAGTCACTGTATGTGTACTGGATGCCGCGGACAGAGGCGATACTCCAGCGCTACACAGCAGCATTCATTTGCTTTTGCATGATAGCAGAGATGGTTACCAGTCGTTCTGTACTGTCTGCTGCCAGTGTAATCTGGCAATGAGATGATGGTTATCTGTCCTTCTGTGCTGTCTTCTGCTATCATGGGTGCCCCTGGCTGAGATCGGCCGGGGGTTCAAAGGCAAAACTAGGAATGACTCCCCGAGTCAATCCCTCCTTTATGGTTTCTAAAAATAGAGTCAGTCCTGCCTAGAATATGGGGCAAATGTACTAGAGAAGCAGTGTATCAGAGAGTACAGCTGCTCCGTGTCAGATCCCACAGAAATGATGAGCTACATGCCATTCACGGGGGGTGTCCCTGCATCAACCCTACCCGTTGCTTCCCTTCTCCCCCAATCTTCCTGGGCTACCGTGGCAGTGTCCCCCCCATTTGTGTCACAAAGTAATAAAGAATGCATGAATAAGAAACACTGAGTTTTTAGTGACATAAAATGAGGGGGAGGCAGCCTCCCGGTGCTATGATAGTCCAGGCAGGACATTAAGCAGTGTCGGGGAGAGGAGCCAAGCATCCCACTGCTATGATAGTCCAGGCAGTACAGAATCTTTTCTTTTCACATGAAAGGGAGGGGGCTGATTGAAGCTCAGCCCCCAGTTGCTATGATGAAGACAGTTACCAGCCGTTCTGTACCATCTACTGCGAATGACCGGAGTCATTCCTATTTTTACCCAGGCACCCCCGGCCGACCTCACCTGAGGCAAGCCAGGAGCACTCACGGGCTGATGGTGACAACGGATATCAGTCGTATTGTACCATCTGCCACCAGGGAGTGGAGAGGAGTGGATACTGCTCTTCACTGCTGCAGCATCGCGTCTACCAGCAGCATTCAGTAGACATACGGTGACATTGAAAGAAGTCAAGAAACGATTTCTTTCCCTTTTCTTTCACATGGGGGGGGGGAATAAATTGACGATCTATTCCCTGAACCACGCCGGACAATGTGTTTGAACCTACAGGCACTCAGAGCTCAGCCAAGAATGCAAATACTTTTCAGAGACTGCTGGGGACTGTGGGATAGCTGGAGTCCTCAGTGCCCCCTCCCTCCCTCCATGAGCGAGTCTCTGGCTTCCCGTTACGCTTGTCAGGCAGCACTGTGTAGCCTGTAGATTTTTTTTTCAAACGCTTTGGCATTTCGTCTTCTGTAACGGAGCTTTGATAGAACAGTTTTGTCTCCCCATACAGCAATCAGATTCAGTATCTCCTGTACGGTCCATGCTGGAGCTCTTTTTGGATTTGGGACTGCATTGCCACCCGTGCTGATCAGAGCTCCACGCTGGGCAAACAGGAAATGAAAATCAAAATTTCGCGGGGCTTTTCCTGTTTACCTGGCCACTGCATCCGAACTGAGATTGCTGTCCAGAGCGGTCACAGTGGTGCACTGTGGGATACCACCCGGAGGCCAATACTGTCGATTTGCTGCCACACTAACCCTAATCCGATATGGTAATACCGATTTTAGCGCTACTCCTCTCATTGGGGAGGAGTACAGAAACCGATTTAAAGAGCCCTTTATATCAATATAAAGGACCTCGTAGTGTGCACGGGTACAGCGATAAATCAGTTTAACTCTGCTAAAATTGGTTTAAATGCCTAGCGTAGACCAGGCCACTGATACATTCATGTGCAGAACAGATAGGGCAGGGCCTGCTTTGCAAGGATAGTGCTGATTTCCCCAAGACACCTGGCTCTAATCTAGTCCCATTAGAGCCTTATGCTCTGATTTGTTAAACACAGAGATAAATAGCTTCCCTCACACAACTAGCCACTCTGACTGCAGTGCATAAAATGACTCACCTGCCTCAGTGTGTGCAAGTCTCAGGCAAAATAATGAGTGCATACGTCTGAAAGTTTAGAAAAATAATCCACAGTCAAAATGTTAAATCTTTCTTATTCTGACAGGCATTGGATGCTTCCCTGGACCGAGATCTCTTTGGTGTAATTTAGAAATTCCTTTCTAAGATTCCATCATGGGTTCTGTGGAGCAAAGACTGACTTTTACTATGTGTTTGTATTACAGCAATGGCAATTCCGGTCTCAGCTGAGACCTTTAGTTGCTGTTGCTCTAATAAAAATATGTGATAATTATAATTTGAGTCCATCTGGCAACATTTGAAGTAAACTAGTAAAATATATTGTGTTGGGGCATTTTTAGATATTTTAAAAATAAAGGGCCAGGTCCTCAATTGGTGGTGTAAATGGACAGAATTCCATAGTTTCAATAGAGCTATGCCCATATACAACATTGAGGATCTAGTCCACGTGCTATGCTGAATGCTGTTTTCTAAGGCATATTATTTTTTGTGCCATTCTGATTATTTCAAAGCTAAGCATATGCTTGGAGATACTCATGCACTTTTCCACTCCACATCAAGCTGTATATTAGGGCTGTATTGTAGCTCGTAAGGCACAATTCATTTTGGGACATTTGTATACATACCACACTGCAGAAGAGGTTGCCAGAAGCATCCAGACAGACTCTGCTACAATTCTTCAAAGGGCTCTAGGAGAGTTCATGCCCCAGGTTAGAACTCCACCACTTCTGCCGAGCACAGCATATGCTTTTCTCCCACTCATCCAGTCCACTAGTTGTATGGCATCCTATGGTCTTGTCTAGTGCCAACGGTGGTGCTAAACTCCCTGTCATTGATTGCTTTACTGAGATAGAGACTGACCTCTAGATGGTGTTATCAGTGATGGAGTAAATTAGTACCTTCTGCCCAACCTTGCACACCCCTTAGGGCACAGTACAGCTCACTTATAAGCAATTACTCCCCATAAGCAAAAAATGCCATTGCTATTTTGCATTGTAGTTTGGTCGTGTTTTAGCTTTCAGTTTCAGAATTGTGAATATTAAGTCTAATCTATGAATGTGTGGGGGGAATGCAAGTCTATTATGGTTTCTCTCATGCCTGATTAATGATGGACTGAAACAAATATAAACTTCCTCCTTTTAGCCACTGCATTTATATAGTACATAAATAGACCTTCATTTGCAGGAGTGATACAGGTATATCAGAATGTTACCTTAAAAGGATGAACAAAGAGAGAGGATATAGAGATTATACTCTGCTCTATCTCTGCAAATTATTCATCTGTAAGGTATTTCTAATTGCTTCATTCTTCTTATGAACATGCCCTACAACTGACAAAAAAAAATTATGTAAATAACTTTAGTACTAAGGTATTATCAACCAAATGATGTGTAATAGCTCAGAATAACATAAAAAGGGAAGTGCACATTTGTAGCATTAGAGGCAATAGATGGCAGTCTTAATCCATTGTATTGAATACGCAGCAGAAATATCAACATCTCTTGCCCCTCACCCAATAAACCACCCACTATGTCTGTAGTTTTAAAGTCTCTGTACGAACATATTTGAAGATCATTTTGAAGATATTTTCCTTTTACAGGCCAGGCTTGATTTATACCCTCCCCATCTTTCCCTGAAACTGCTTTTCAAGGTAAGGATTGACAGTGTCAAGAAATGAACAGCATCACCTCTCTTGCATCTAGTTCCAGAGAGCACTCTTAAAATGAGTAACATTGTGGGATTATTACAGCAACAAAGTATAGGAATATTGGCAATCCAGGCTGATGAGCAAGTGCCAGGCCCCATCAGGCCCTCCCTTTGAGAGCACAAAGGAATGTCGCTTTGTGTGCAGTGCATGTGAGATCCACCGTGGGAAGGTATCATAACCTTAGTCCCAGATTTGGACCTTAGCGTCCAAAATATGGGGGTTAGCATGAAAACCTCCAAGCTTAGTTACCAGCTTGGACCTGGTACTTGCTGCCACCACCCAAAAAATTAGAGTGTTTTGGGGCACTCTGGTCCCCCTGAAAAACCTTTCCTGGGGACCCCAAGACCCAAATCCCTTGAGTCTCACAACAAAGGGAAATAATCCTTTTTCCCTTCCCCCCTCCAGGTGCTCCTGGAGAGATACACAGACACAAGCTCTGTGAATCCAAACAGAGTGACTCCCCCTCTCCGTTCCCAGTCCTGGAAACAAAAAGCACTTTCCTCTTCACCCAGAGGGAATGCAAAATCAGGCTAACAAATCCAACACACACAGATCTCCCCCTAATTTCTTCCTCCCACCAATTCCCTGGTGAGTACAGACTCAATTTCCCTGAAGTAAAGAAAAACTCCAACAGGTCTTAAAAGAAAGCTTTATATAAAAAGAAAGAAAAATACATACAAATAGTCTCTCTGTATTAAGGTGACGAAATACAAGGTCAATTGCTTAAAGAATATTGAATAAACAGCCTTATTCAAAAAGAATACAAATCAAAGCACTTCAGCACTTATATTCATGCAAATACCAAAGAAAAGAAACCATATAACTTACTATCTGATTTCTTTGTCCTTACACTTAGAAACAGAAGATTAGAAAACAGAAACTACTTCTCCAAAGCTCAGAGAAAGCAGGCAGACAGAAAACAAAGACTCAGACACAAACTTCCCTCCACCCAGAGTTGAAAAAATCCGGTTTCCTGATTGGTCCTCTGGTCAGGTGCTTCAGGTGAAAGAGACATTAACCCTTAGCTATCTGTTTATGACAGAAGGGCACACCATTTACCCCAATGATTCAGTCCCTATGGCCCTGGACTCTGTGAAGACCCATGGATGGGGTCATATGGGGATGCCCTCTCTCCACACCAATATGCTGAGGTAAAGCTGTCCGAAACCAATTCTGCCTTCAGCTACATTAGAGCACAAGGAGCACAGAAAAGCTATCTATGTTGAAAAACACCCACTAAATAATGGTCCCAGGAGCAACCACACTCAACACCAACAGCAGAAGCACAGTACCACCACATGGGAAATCTGCAACTTCTCTGGGAGAAGAACTGCTGCTTGTTCTTCTGCAGGCAGGGAAAGGCAATACTCTTCTGTCTCCCCATGGAATAATCCCAGAAAAACTATTCTTTCTCCAGGACCCCTCCCATGGATGTTACGTGGGATAAAGTGATTGGAATCCCTGGACAGGATTGCTGAGAGGCTTAACTAGTTAATTAACTAAATTTAATTGTTGATGATATGGTAGCAACATACAGGGAAACAAGTTGTTTCCCTGCTAGCTTATTCTGCTGTAACTGATGGTGATTTCATCTGAGGGAGCAGACACAGCCCTTTATTTGTGTTTGCTACAAGGGAAGGTCGATGTTAATTCCTGAGAAGCCATGCCAGTGTAAGGTAAGCAAGGATGCACTGAATCACAGCACCCCTCAGTCATCCTCATAAATGTCCCTCCTCAGCCCCAGACTTGTTTTTGGGAACATTTTTTACCCTTTCTCATCCCCCTACAGTGCCTTTACAAGTTCAGGGACCTTGTGCTAGATTCTTTGCTGACAGGAGCTGGTGCAAAACCTAGATACATTTGCTCAAGATCACTTAGAGGATGTAAAACACCATATAAATACTAAGCATGGCTGTTATTGCCAGGGCTGCCCGGGGGGGGGGTGGGCAAGTGGGGCAATTTGCCCCAGACCGCGGCCCCGCAAGGGTGCTGCAAGCTGCTCCTGGTTTTTGGCAGCACTTCGGAGGCGGGCACCTCCCGATGAGTACAAGCGCCTCAAGCAGCCCGGGGGGGGGGGGGAGGGGGAGCTGTGATCGGCGGCAACTAGGCTATTCTACTGCAGCCACTTCATTCTTCAGTGCCGGGTCCTTCCCTCTGAGAGGGACCCACTGCCGAATACCCGACCCTGCCTCAGGCCCCCTCAATTCTCTGGGCAGCCCTGGTTATTGCTACCAAAAGTCCCATAAAGGTCTGGGTCTTCTGCCTGCAGTGTTGCCACAGAATGATACAATCTAGCATGCCTGTAGTAAATCAGCAAGTGCCAGTGGATTTTGTAGAAAGAAACAGAGATTTTTACAAAGGTAGATGTTGGTGCAGAGTGCCAGCAGGGGAATGAGGTGGGTGTCAAAGAAGGGGAGAAGCAGTGAGATGGTGTATTTCAATGTTTGAATTAATTTTCATTTTATCATGGCAGTCCACTTTCAATAACGCCCTTTTGTTCCTTCCTCAGTAATGCGTGTGTGGCTATTTGCTGGTATTTTTATGTTTAGATAACATTACACCCTGAATCACAAGAGTCAGCTTTTCAAAGAGAGCATTGTTTATTCTGAAAATTCAAACCTTTTGCTTCTTGCAAAGTGCCCATCTACAGACTAGACTCCTCTTGCAGCAGCACTGCACACTCCAAACACTCTGGATCAGTGGTTCCCAAACTTTTACTAAGGTGACTCACCAACTGCACTTTGTTTTGTTGTTGTTGTTGGGTTGTCATGGTGGTGATGGGGAAGGGAGCCCAGAACTTGGTTCAAGACCTGTGGATCCTCATACCATGCAATGGGCTAAAACCTGATATCAGGAGCACTGTTGTTAATTCACAGTGACTTCACTAAGATCAGAACATGGTCTCCTGCCTTAAAAGTAATGAATGCATCCAATAAGAAGATCTGTTTGACTAGTATTAGCCAGAAATCTTGTAGGACAGTCAGGTTACAATCAATACTGTAACATAGATGGAAGATTATTTTACAAGATGTGCCTGAGTGTAGATCCTGTTATCAGAATAAAGCCCTGAGGATGTGAACCAATGCCTTTGCAAGTTAATGAAAAGACTCCCATCAACATTGATGGGCACTGGATCAAGCCCGTAGCGAGGCCCTTAGTATTTTGGTTCTATGAAACATTCAAGTCTATTCCACCCTAACTACTATTTGATTGCTCTCCGTTTCTGTGAAGTATCATTTTAATGTTTCTCTATCCAAATACAAATTGATATACTTTACAAAGGCCTTGGTTCATGAAAACCAGCCGCTTTTTGTTTGTCTTTCATGTCTGTGATGTGAATCATGCTACACAAAAAGGTTAATCTTTTAATGTGGATACAGTGGAATGTCATCACCTTAAATTGTATATCCTGGTGAGACAATGGAAGTCTGGTTTCAAGCTCAATATTTCATTTATAAATGGAAATTCATGGAGTTTTGTTGCAGAGGAAAAATTAATGCATAGCACGTATATAGTATATTACATTTTAAAAACATTCATATATGTTAGCTCTCCTGAAGTAGGTATTGTTTCCATTTTACAGAAGAGAGTCTGAGATTTGTCCAAGGCCACATCTGGAGTGAGTGGTTCAACTGAGATTACAAATTAGGAGTGTCTGGCTTTCAGCCTCAAACACAAGCTGCTAATCAACACTTGCCCCTCTATAGTACTTTTGGTTTTAGCTGCGTTAGAAATGGATTTTTACAAACTGCAGCTTTTCAATTAGTAGGTTTAAGAAAAAGTGTCCTGACTGCTCTCTTCTGTAGTTCAACAATAGAGATACAGATGCTGTGAAATGAGCTGGAAAGAACTGGTTTTCTTTGGAATATGTCATGCAGTTCTTATTAGGGCATATACAGGCACTGGTCAACATCATTTAATTCAGCTTTTAACTACTACAGTACATTGGAATATGTCATGTGGTTCTTATTAGGGCATCATTTAATTCAGCTTTTAACTACTACAGTACATTGGCTAGGGTAACACCTGGGCAGATAAAGGGAAAATATTCATGAAAATTTGTTTGAAGAAAACAATGCATTTAGGGCTTCATTGTGCAAATTGCACATAATCTGTAACAAGGGAAGGTGTGTAATTGCAATATCTCATAGGGAACACATTGGAGAGGCAAAATTCCTCCCTGAGCAACCCAGTACACATATAGAATACTCCTCCTCCATCACTATGTCATTGTGCAGCTAGCCAGGAAGAATTATGGCTTTGCCTCCATCCTACCCATCTGCACTTCTTTGGGGATTCCATGCAAACATCCTCCCACTCCCTCAGAGAGGTGGGGAAAGTGAATTACTTGTGTAACACTGCAATTCTTGCTGGAACTTTCATGGACCATGCAAGAGCTGTGGATGCTTCATTCTCCCTCCCCCCTCACCTGTGTAAGTGTCAAGCAGAATCTGACCCTTAGATGGCTTCAGTGATCTTTTTTTCTTGTTTTACACAAACATTCATATGAGGAAACTTTGTTCTTCAAG
The DNA here is from genome assembly GCF_025201925.1 of Gopherus flavomarginatus. Classification (NCBI taxonomy): domain Eukaryota; kingdom Metazoa; phylum Chordata; order Testudines; family Testudinidae; genus Gopherus; species Gopherus flavomarginatus. The sequence goes on along the minus strand of NC_066617.1, from coordinate 196,248,453 downwards.
TTGTTGCAGATGCTCATATGAACGAGTATTTGCTTCAAAATGTTTGAGCAGTCAGCTTCAAATCTCTGTGTGGGGCTGGGTATCCCCCAGGCAGAGAATAGAAAAATACCATATTACTTATAAACTGATATATGGGAGTAACAAATTACAGATGTGTAAAGCAATAATTACTCCAAATAGCTTGCAAACAATCCATATGCTGAGGTGTGTTGCTGTAGTAACCTAATCACCGAACAGAGTTAAGCAAAGTTATAAAAAATGAGATAAGATCAAGCAGTGTTGTCACAAGAGAGACTTCCCTTTCAAACAGTCCACTGATTCTGGAGTCTAAGTGTGGTTTGCTTGTGAGCTAAGAGCATGGAATGTGTCTGTCTGATGATACAGATCGTGAACCCAGACCTGCGGAGGTGCTGAGTGAGAGCATTACCCTCTGCACAACCACACAATAAGATCAGATGAGGGAACTGTCAGAGGCTACACTCCCTGATTCAGCTGGGTCAAGAGAGTAGCAACAGACTGCTGATTGGACACCACAGAGAATAAGGATCCTTACACAGAGGGATAAACAAGTCTCCTTAGACTTGGTGCTGGTGTTAGGTCAGTCTGAATTAATCAAGATTGATATAAATTACGCCTACTAATATCCTGATTATCTTTTCATCAGGGAAAAAAATGGACTAGTAAACTGTTCTTAAAAAAAAACTTGCCTTTTTCCAAAATTAGTTTCTAGCTGATGTATTTGATTTGTGTTTGTTCAGAATCCATTCTCCAGTGGTTGCATTTTATCTGCACTCATTAGTCTACAGTGACCTGTAGACCTTCAGCGGATTTCATGCAGGCTTCATAGACATTAAACATGAAAAAATGATTTGACTGGCCACAGTTTAAAAAAGGCTTTGTTTATTTAAAAGGAAATTGGGTTAAAGAAGGAGGACTGAGGGGTCTTTGTTTGGCTTTATGTAAATTGAGAGAGATTCTAATTCTTGTATCAATGTGATTTTATTAATAGCTTTATTTTTTTTAAGGAATACCATATATTATTCTCTATTCTGTCTCCTCCATTGTCAGATCTAACACCTGTTGTATCGGAGAAAGTATATGACCAATTTTTAATGTATTAGTTTCAACTTTTTTCTACCTGCTTATCTTATTTTCCTAGCAATTGTGTTGGTGTTTTGGGTTTTGAAAGTAGATACTCCATCTTAAAGTGGTTTATTGAACAATTTATCTGCATTTTTTTTTAATTATTGCTTGAGGGTTAGCATAGAAAGACAAAAATATCAGCTACACAATGGCTCATTGACCTATTGGGTGGTTACTTTTTTCAGTTCTTTTTCATGTTTAGATAAAGAACTCTGCTAATCCAGTTTGCTGCAGGTTGCTAAAGATCTGATCTAGTATATTAGATACCATTCTTTTAAAAAAATATCTGAAACTCTTCAGATGGGAGTTGCCTAATTGGACTTCGGGAATCTTACATGCAACAAACACATTTCTTAAATTTCCATGGTTTTGCTATGGTGGTGCTCTTTGCAGCTATTGCCTCTGATCACCTTGAGTGTGTATTGACTAGTATGAGGAACATTTGTTTGTCATTCTCTGTAAAGTCAAAAGGAATTCTCTGCTATGGGCTCTGAGCCCATTACCAAGGATGGCAGAAAGGCCTGTTGGCATCCATTATGTTGTTTGTTTACAAACTCTATACCATGATCCAACTTTGCCACCAATGCTAGTTTCTGCTAACAACTTTCATTCTAGCTACTCCTGTGTGAATTCCTTGCAATTCTGCCAGCAAACTTGGTTTGAATTTGGTATAACCATGCATAAACCCCATTAATATACAGTCAATCTGCTGTGAACTAAATTTTTGTACAACATATAGAATCATAGACATGTAGGACTGGAAAGGACCCAGATTCTGCAACCCCCATAGACAAATTGTTCCAGTGCTTAACTACTCTGACAGTTAGGAGGTTTTTCCTAATGTCCGACCTAAACCTCCCTTTTGGCAATGTAATCCTATTGTTTCTTGTTCTATCCTCAGAGGTTAAGGAGAACAGTTTTTCACCTTACTCCTTGTAACAATCTTTTATGTATTTGGAAACTGTTATCATGTTCCCTCTCCGTCATCTTTTCTCCTGACTAAACAAGCCCATTTTTTTTCATTCTTTCCTCATAGATCATGTTTTCTAGACCTTTAATCATTATATATCCACTACCCCTAGCACAAATGACCCCAAATCCTCACTGATGCTAGGCTGCACCCTCCTGAAGCACACTAAATTTCAAAGAAATCCAATTAAGCAAGTCAATTTTACAGGACTGAGCAAGGTCAACCTTTGGATTGAAGTCATGACTCAATTTTGACTATAGTGGCTTACTGCACACTATAATACAGGCAAAATCCCTGCCCTAAGGAACTTATGCTTCCTTTCAAAAACACACCCTAAAATAACAAAAGGCCACAGTGTATGGAATCTAGGAAAGGGAGAGGGAAACAACAAAAGGAAGATAATATATTTATTGGAAGAGGGTATATTTTTCCAAGGAGTGCATATGTTTTAATGTCACCTATGACTTGATTGATAACTTCATTTTGCAGGTGGGTGAGGATAGTTGTTTAATCAGATAAACTATAAGCTCTTTGGAGGAAAGGACTATTATTTTGTTCTGTGTTTGTACAGCACATAGGACTTTGAAGTTCTGATCTGTGACTGGGGAGCCTAAGCAGTACCGTAGTAATAATAAAATAATAATAAATATGAATATCAATCATTAAAGTTACTTTAATTTTAATGGCTAGGTTTTATAATAGCTACTAACAATCCTCATGTTTGAACTTTGGAGACTGAGGGCAACGTATTCTTTCTTCCTACAAGCTATGCTGAAAGGTCTTTCTATTTCCTAGGCTTCTCCTGAGAAACCTGCCTGAGTACTCTAGGATTTGCACCTTGTAGCGTCATTTAGTTCTGTATAAAGTGGATGTAGAATGGTACCATTCTATGCTCGAGTGAAGATTGGAAGACTGTGGGGAACTGAGTTTTTTTGGTGGAGTTCGTTTGTGAACGAATTTATTTTGAATTTATTACAAAATTGACTTTAGGCTATTCCGAATAAGTTGAAAAATAGAGATGGGGATATAGTGGATTTGGTTATTTTTGTTTTTGTTTTTAATTAACCAATAATGATTTCCTACCTATTGCAAATCTCTCTCCCTCCTCCCCCACCCCCAGAAATCTGGTTCGTCTCCACAGGCAAGGCTAGCATTCACCTTTTTCTCTAAATAAAACTTGCAGGTAGTGGGCCTCTAACTCGGGGTTTTGCATGCCATAAACCAACTTGTCACAATATGTTTCATCTAGGAATTTTACTTTTGGTTTTTTTAAATTGTAAAAATACTCTGAAAGCATTTCTCCTTCTAACTTATTTTGCTTCTCCTGTGTACTGAAATGATATTTGCTCTAGGTATGTATTTCCTTAAAATTCAATTAGTTCTTAAACCTGTTCTCATTAGGCTTCTGTGGAGACACTAAACTGCTGGTTGCACTCACTTTTGTACTGATGTGTGGGTTAGGATGAGGAAAGACCAATTTGTTTGGAGGGGTTTTAAATGTCATTTTTAGTTATTGGTGGCAGGGTGAGGGCTGGGGGAGAATATACCTGATCAGCATTGTTCTTATTTTCCTGATTGCAGAAAAGACTCCTTTGATCTTGTGGAGTTTTTCCCCTGCTGCATTCCATCTGCAACACTTTGGATTTTTCTGTGCAGGGATGTGATGGCGTGTACAAATCCCTCACTGCAAAGAAGGGGTTAAAGAGCTACTCTGGGCCCAGCTGGCTTCACCCTGACATACCTGCAAAGGATACATGGGTTAGCGGAGGAGTAGGACAGGTGAGTAGGAGGCAGACAATGGAAGTGAAGGGACTTACACTCTGAGCTCTGGAAAATAGCACTACATGAACTCCTGGTGGCCTAGCTATAGCAACTGGTCAAGCCCACGAAGGAAGGACTTCAGACTCTCTGAAGGTTTGAGACTTTATCTTTGAGTTCAATTACTTAATGACTTTACTTTCTTGGTTGTGAAGAGACGGGACTGGTAGGAAGTGATCCAGGGATGCAGCAGCACAGCATCTTGGAGTGAAGGACTTGGCTGCTTACCACTGGGCCCTGGATGGGCACCCAGCAGAGACGGGGTGGCAGGGCAGGGTCCCCTTACCAAGGAGGGGTGTCTAGGAGTGTCCAAGTCAAATGTCTATGCCTGGTGCAGGGTATCTAGTTGACTGAAGACAGAAGGGTCTGGACCACGAGACTCTGACCCAAAGAGAAGCCAGGAGTCCCTCGTCTATCCCAGAGGGTTACCCCATTGCTGGACTCTTTATGTACCCCAAAAGGGGCAGACACAAACAAGTACCTTGCTGGAGGGCCTAGTAACAGAAGGGACAGACCACTGTGGGGAAGGAACAGCTGTCAACAGGGAGCACTGAGAAAAGGAAGGGGTCTGCCACCCCTGCCTGACCACTATGCAGTGCCAGCAGTGAATGAACTCCTTCACGGGGAGTAAAAAATTGCTCTCCTTCCCTGCTCCCCTCATTCTGCCTTTTTGTTCTCATAGAGAAGGAGATGATCCCCTCTACCAGCAGGTACGAGGCACAGGTGCCTATTCCTTGCCCATCCCATATCCTTGAATACTACGTGCAATTCTGGTTACCCCATCTCAAAAAAAAAAGAGATATTAGAATTAGAAAAGGTACATAGAAGGGCAAGAAAAATGATATGAGGAGAGATTAAAAAACTGGTATTTTTCTGATTGGAAAATGAGAACACTAAAGGGTTGGTGTATAATGGAGGTCTATAAAATCAGTAATGCTGTGGAGAAAGTGAACAAGGAAGTGCTACTCCTTCACAGAACATGAAAACCAGGGGGTCACCAAATGAAATTAATAGGCATCAGGTTTAAAAGAAAACAAAAGGAGGTACTTTTTCACACAACACACAGTCAAACTGTGGAACTAGGTGCCAGAAGATCTGTGAAGTTCAAAAGTACAGCTAGGTTAAAAAAAAAGAGATAAGTTCAATGAGGATAAATCCATCAATGGCTATTAGTTAAGATGGTCAGGGATGCAATCCCATGGTTTGGGTGTCCATACACCTCTTATTGACAGAAGTTGGGAGTGGAAGAAAGAGAATGGATCACTTGATTGCCTGTTCTGTTCATTTCCTCTGAAGCACCTGGCATTGGCCACTGTTAGAAGACAGGATACTGACCTAGATGGACCATTGGTCTGACCCAGTATGGCCGTTCTTATGTTCTCCCACATGGCCTTCCATCCCTGGAAATTATGTCCCCCTGGTGTGCTGCCTGGCAGAGATTTTTCCAAATAGAGAGTTGAAATGAGTAAAGGTGCCCCTTAAAACTCCTGCTGTCTCTCCCCTCCCCGGGCAAAGTGTATTCCCTTAGCTGGATGCCAGCTATTTCCTCACTGCTTCTTCCTCCCATTGGCTGCTGCAGATTCTCCCCCGCTCTGGAAGGCTTTCTCTTAGGGCTGCAGGCTTTTGAAGCTGCAGCAGTCCTCTCCTTCTCCTCAAACAGTTGTTGCTATCCCGTTTGTTCCTACTCCCCTGTAGCAGCATGGGAACCTACTTGGGCAAGGCTGTTAGCAGCAGTGAAGAAAAAAAAAAGAGGAGGAATGAGATAGAGAGAATGGAGCTTAAAAATACAAAATTCAGCCTGTTAGGACCTTTGAGTTTTACTTTCCACTAAGATCAGAAATTAGTCTTCCTATTTTCTTCAAAAGCAGTTTTCATGAGCTATGACATACCATTCAAAAATTCAATGTAAATATCAAGGCTGTGCTCACTTTCATTAAAATGAGAGTAGTGAGCAGCATAAAAACATAGCCATATTAATGGCTCTTTGAGAAGACTTGATAATTTCTCTATGTAGGTTTTAATCACTGTGGTTCTTCAGAGATCAAATTGGAAATCTTTTAACTGATCCAAACTGGATCCCTTCTAGTTGCTAATTATTCCATATTGTATACTGATGAACATGTAGTCCACCTTTCTTGGAATATCCCTCAGTTCAGTGTTTCTCAACCTTTTTGATACTAGGGACTGGCTTGCTGCCTTCCTAAACTATGTCAGGGAGATCTCAGGGACCATCACTGGTCCACGGACTGGTCGTTGAGAAATACTGACTTTATTTTATATTTAAACTGGGGGTAGAAGACTCCAAGAGTTTAAAATCACTGCAACAAATTAAAGAACTTATAAGCTGGCACTATTCTCAGAAGGAGAGTGGATGCACTTAAACAGTTTTTACAACTTTGAGTAAGATTATTGCTTGTAGAATAGTTCCCATTTTAAGTATAGTGAATATCTCTTAAATTGATAGAATTTCTTAAATAAGATTTTAAGTGTAGCCACTGTACCTCTCTGCTTCATTCCAGGTACACACCACAGAAGTAGAATTGAGGCAGTGGACAGGCACAGAATGTTGGGTTCGGTTCTTGGCTCTGCCACAGATTTCCTGTGCGACCTTGGGGAAGTCCATTAATTTTCCTCTGCTTCAGTTCCCCATCTGTAAATGGGGCTAATAATTGGGCTAATAATGCTATCCTTCCTTAGAAGGGTATTGTGGGGATAAATACTTGGGAGATGCTCAGATACTACAGTGATGATGACCACATCAATACATAGATATATATGGATCACCCGTGATGCTGATATATCCTGAAATTCAACTGATTTTAAATGAAATGTGTATTTAAAATAGCAGTTCAGGAATACGCGGGGCAAGGTAAGGGTGCAATAATGACAGAACTAGCATATGTGTGTATACATTCAATCTTACCTGGAATAATCAAAACATGCTTTCCAATCTAACAGTTTAGGACTATGAGATGTAATATATGTAGAAGGCATTAGTTTCAAATACACATCTCCAGGACAGTCATTCAGATCAGGTAACTTTATTTTTGTCTAAAATTATGGGGAAATTGTTCATTTTTATCCCAAATGAAAGATAGCTCTTAAATGTTAAGTGCCTGTAGCATTAAATGTTTAACAGGATTTGATTTGATGCATCACACAGAGGTTGAACGAGCTCACCCATCTCCTTAAATGCCTATTGTTATTAAAAAGAACAGAGAATTTATGTCAGGATATTTTTTAGATTTACCAGTTACCAGAGCAGAACAAACCATATTCTGTGGACTGCAAATGAAAACTATTTATCTTCTCTCTTGTGTCTAAACCATATTTCACAGCTCATGAGACACAAATGGGAGAGGCTTTCGATAAAACGCTCCTAGGATTTTCTCAGTACTTTAAAAAAAAGAGGTTGTAAAATAATTCATCATGTAAGCAGAGTGATAAGATTAACTGCTTTGAGTTTTACAACTGACAGAAATTATGTAGAGTGAGGGCTAACTGGCAGAATACCACTATGTTATGCTAGCTGTAATAAAAATGAATTCTAGGTGCAAAGAAGTAGCTATTTTTTTAAGTGCAGATCTGTCCCTCTCCTATATATTTATTAATGTTAAAATATTTCATTTTAAAGTAAATCTGTGATAGTTTTGGAGCAGAGAATAAATATGAAGTAGAAGGGGGGAAGGAGGGAAGGACCTGGAAGAAAGCATTAGGACCTGCAAATTGAAAGTATTTATAGCAGTCTCATAGTCTTGCAGAAGAAAGGAGGGAGAATAACTAAAGTGTACTGGCTCTCAGGGCTTCACAAACTAGGGGGATATAATCCAGAAATTGGAAAAGTCTAGGACAAATCCTGGTCCCTGCTCCAGCTACTGTGTGCCTCTTTTGGCAAGATAAGAAACCATGAAACTGCAGTAGCCATACAGCTGGGAATCCCCAGGTGTAATAAACCAATGTAGCCAGCTCTACCTCACCTACTTTGATTCCCCTATCCCCACCCCCTACACCGCCATGCATTAGAAGATATGCTAAGGTTGTGGCTAAGGGATGATTGGGCATGACCAGACTATTGCTGTGCTCCAGTGATCCCTGGCCAATGGCTTGTGGCCCTTACCACTAATGTAGGTTAGAGATATTTGAAGTTGTTCTAAAGATCACTGGGAGCTGAACCCAGTAGCCTTGAGGATTGTATGTGTGTTGGGAGGTAGGGGGGCTCGGGGAAGGAAAGGAAGGTATGTGGGTGACATACAGCCAATTTTGCTCCCAGCTCCTCAGAGTCTCCACAAAGCACAACTTAACCAGACCCAAAGATCTGAACCTTTGTGTAAAACGGTGGACTCAAATCAAGCACAATTATTTCATAGAAATGAAAGTAAACATATCGATTACTCTACCACAGAAGTTTTATACCACTATCCTTTCCTGGAAGAAACATATCCTACTGTTGTGCCTTTATCACCTCATAGTGACTGGCCTAGAAAGGAAGTCGACGCAATACTACTATTGAGAGTGGCAATAGTGCATGTTATACTTTAGCTCCAATGGCAGAGGCTTCTGTCTTTGGAACAACCGTTAGAGGTAGTTTCCTTGATACATGAGTGTGGATTAGCTGACAGTTGTGCTTTTGTATTCAGATATGATTACTTACACGTTGTTTGAGACAAAAACTTTAGAATAAGCTATTAATAATTCATAATAGTACTTTTCATCCATAAATCTCCAAGTGTGTAACCAGACACTCCTAGAGAGAGAGCACGGTTGTTAAATGCAGGGTCAAGAGAAGTTAGCTTCTGTTCCTAACTCTCACTCACATGCCTTGTGACTTCTCTGTGCCCCGATTTTCCTTTTATATAATAATTGTGTAATTTCCAGGATCATGCAATTATTTGTAAAGTGCTTTGAGGTCTGTGGATTGAAGATGATATAGAAATGTGAAGTAGTACTATTATTACCAGCTAAGTCTTGGTTCCAGTGTATGCAGTCTGAGGAGCAACGAGACACTTTAAAGCCATTTAAACATGGAATACACTGTTTTGGTTGTCTGTAGACCACAGGGAATTACTGCAATATAACTATCCAGCCAAGACAAATTTTAAGACTAAGAACAGCCTTACATTTCGGCTGGCCAAAATTAGGTTTGTTTATAATTCTAATAGATAATATCAGTGTTTATATTTAAGCATTGTTTTATTTTTAGCCATTTACATTTTCAGTTGAGGAAATTATGGATGTATGCACACAATAGGGAATGTCAGACAATAATTATTTAATGACAGTAGACTTTGAGCTTCAAAAGACAAAGCTTTATGACAAATTATCAGCATCACATGTCAAAATATCCTTACATTAAATTCTAACAAAGTCTCAAGCAGCATTTTTCTTGCTTTGCCTATCCGTACATTTCTCTTATCAGTGGACATTTTTTTCATCTGCTTGTGTGTAAGGTGAAATTGACATTTACCTACCAACATTTACCAATAAAAATCTAATCCTTCCAGGTTATGTTAAATCTATAGATAATCTTGAATCAGATGGGATTTGTTTGTTATAGTTTAACACAACAATTAGCTATCATTTGCTTATTAGGACGCGTGGCAGTATAATAGTAATCACAATTATTTAGATGCTTTTATGAACAAATACCATCAAACAACTGCAGTGACACTTCAGGTCCTTAAAGCTTCATTGCTCTACAACGACAGCAAAATGAAAAGAGTTCATGTGTGCAGCTAGTTATAACAGACAAAAAGCAGATTTCCCCAAACTGCATGCATACATTCCGTACAGTTTTCATTAGTGAAAACAAACATAAGCTAGAGTTTGAACTGACAGTCTCTCAGTACTCATGGGCTTTGCCAGCGCTCAGAAGAAGGAGGAAGGAAGCCCTGTGCTGTGAACATGAAAGAGAAAAAGCAATAAAACAATTGCCTGGAAGGTGCATAAACCTCTTTGCTTGATTATCTAGACAGGATAAAAGACAAGAAGTCCATATTTTTCAGTAGCTTCATTGCAATTGTCTGTACTTTAAAGTCTGACTTAAAAGAGAACAAGCAGATTTTGTGAGTTGTTTTTTGGATTAAATCTATTGTCTGGGGCCCTGTGTTAGTAAGCTTGCTGATCTGATTTTAGTTCCTAACGGACCTTAGTCTGTATTACAAAAATATTACATATTTACGCAGCACAGTTGGCAGTTTCAGTTCAGAGGAAACTCAGAACAACCTCATGCTACAATTACCTCTCCTACTCCTGAGCATGTGTTGTGTGCTCCCTTCTGGATTTAGTTTCAGGCCATTTGTAAGATTTATGACCTTATTTTTCAGCAGTGCTGAACACCATCCACTCCACTGGACTTCAGTTGGAATTGTGGGAGCTCAACATTTCTGAAAAAAAGGGGCCTTTATTATGCAACATGAGTGCAGCATGTGTAAAGAAAGAAATATATTAGGAATTTGTCAGATACTCAGCAAGTATAAAGTGGATTAGCTCCATTGAAATCAATGACGTGATGCAGATTTACACCACTGAGACTCTGGTCATTAGATTTCAAGCCTGTCAATCTTTTAACCAGACATTTCTTTTGGGCCATTTATCCGTAGATCAATGAATTACACTCACAATTGCCTTCTTGAGAAATCTAGAAACTCTTTCAAACCCTCAAATAAATACCAGATAGGCACTGTTTTACAAAAAAAAGATCTTGAACAGATACAAAATACAGAATATTTGACAGCAGAATATATATATATAATGTGTGTTTGTGTGTGTGCATGGTATATTGCTGTAGTATCAAGGTTTTAAGGGCCTTGTCTCTCCAGTAGTAATTATTTCAAAGTTAACAGGAGGAAGAAAACCTTGTTTAGTCCTTAAAATCTTAACGTTTCCAGACTGAGTTAGCTATAAATCTTTTTCCATTTGAATGCAACGTTTTTGGCTTAAATTGATGGGGATCTGATTGCTATCAATTTTGACAGGTGCCAAAGAGCACACTGTTTTCAGCATATAAGTTATTTAGAGAATCTCAAAACTTTGAGAATAGAAGGTGATGTCTGAGAACAATGTAGAGGGGTAACCTCCACAAAACACAGGCATTTGTGAGATCCTTACCAAATGCTCCAGTAACACATTGCACCTTGAGTTTGACCATAGAATTATACCAATTTTCTTGTAAAGTTATTTTTAAATTAATCTTCAGTATGAAGAATATCTGGACAAAATACATTATTTCAGATTAAATAAAACTAAACAATTAAACTGAACAAACAAAAAGTAAATGAGGAAAACCATATGGTTCAGATAAAGTCAGAGCATACAAATTCATGCATCCGAAGAAGTAGGTATTCACCCACGAAAGCTCATGCTCCAAAACGTCTGTTAGTCTGTAAGGTGCCACAGAATTCTTTGTTGCTTTTACAGGTCCAGACTAACACGGCTACCCCTCTGATACAAATTTTATGTTAACTCACTGGCATTGTTCTCTATATATTTACTAGTTATTTTCAGAGGTTGATGTGTACCAAAATGTAGAAGGTCTGTAAAAGAATCCTAGGCACCTATGTTCCTGATATTTAAAGTCCGGATGCATGTAGGAAGTATGCCTGTATTAAAGCCCTATGAATATATATATAATGTTAGAAGAAGAGGGTATATGAAGGAGATATTTCCACCCCCCACCCAAAGCAAGCAAACAAATAACTTTCAACCTCACAAGCTGTGTGGAAAGGATGTTTGCCTAAATGGAGGATAAGGGAGGGAGGTGGTACAGAGATACAGGAGAATCTATTGCCTCCATCCTGTGTGGCATGTGGCCTTCAGGTAGTTATACAGCAGAAAGCTAATTGTTTTTTTTAAGGCTGCAAGATCATACTGGAAACTCCTATTGAATGTTCTGTCTCTCTCTCCTAGCTGTTCATTGACATTACTGTTTTTCAAATATATTACTTTATATCAAACATTTCCCCCCCCCTCGCCACACCCACAGTATATTAGGCACCTAACCTGAATGTTCATATACTCAGGCAGAACCCTGTGCAAAATGCCACCCTCCCAAATCTATTTGTCTGAAATTTTCTTTTTTCCCATGGTTTCTAGTGTACACTCCATGCTGGTTTCATCCTTTTTCCCCGAATGATTTTTTACAATGCAAATGGTCTCTTCCTGCAGCCCCTAGGCGGGGTCCTTCCGCGCTCCGGGTCTTTGGTGGCAATTCTGCGGCGGGTCCTTCACTCGCTCTGGGACCCGTTGCCAAAGTGCCCCGAAGACCGGGAAAGCAGAAGGACCACTCCCACCGCAGAATTGCCACCAACGACTGGGAGCACGGAAGGACCCCCGCCTAGGGCACCAAAAACCCTGGCGCTGCTCCTGGTGGTAGATGGCAGAATGAGGAACAATGGTCTCAAGTTGCAGTGGGGGAAGTCTTGGTTGGATATTAGGAAAAACTGTTTTACTAGGAGGGTGGTGAAGCACTGTAATGGGTTATCTAGGGAGGTGATGGAAACTCCATCCATAGAGGCTTTTAAGGCACAGCTTGACAAAGCTCTGGCCGGGATGATTTAGTTGGAGTTGGTCCTGCTTTGAGCAGGAGGTTGGACTAGATGACCTCCTGAGGTCCCTTCCAACCCTAATCTTCTATGATTATTAGCAGTTGAGGGGCCAAGGGTTGCACCAGAAACACATGACTAAGGTGTAAGTGGATAATGATCAATGAAACAAAAATATGCAAGAGGCAAACAAGGAGAGACAGTTTAAAAAGACTTCATGAAAATGAGTTGAAAATATAAATAACTCTATTGAAGGGAGAGGAAATATTAGATATAGAGGTGTGGGGAATAGGTCATTTTGTCTGAAGCCTTCCTATCAATAATGGGCCACGTTTTATTGGTGAGATAGGAAACTCCCTCTGCCATTATAGGATGCATTGGGGGTCAGCTTTTTAGGATGTTTCTGAGAATCTTAGCATCTCTCTGAGGGCTTGTCTACATAGTGTGGCAATGCGCATCAGAGGGATACAAACTGATGCTCTAATGTATTGTGCAACTGCCCAATGTAGATCCATTGACATGTTCTAAAAGGTACCTCATGCACACTGATGTAGTTCTGTTTGAAACAGTACTATGTTAACCTTTTTAGAGCATATCAGCGATGCCTATGTGGGGCAGATGGACATTTAGAGCACAACAGTTTACATCCCTCTGCTGTGCATTACCTCAACTTGTAGACGAGCTCTGAGTCTCAGTGAGAGCAAAGCTTGAGGACTTTGCCTGGTTAAATCTTGCATATAATATTTAGAACATTCTGCCTTTTGTTGCCTGATTTCCAAGTCATGGAAAGAAAACAAACCTTACACTTTTTGCATCACATGCTTCTAGCCCGCGGAGAAAAAAACAATCCTCTGCTTTGATCCCGTAATGTTAACATTTGTAGGAAAGATAATAAGGAACATAAGATTCCATGCTACAGAGGTCAGGAATAGCATTTACCCCTCATTCATAAATGGCCAGATACATTATTGGGGGGTGGAGCTGGGCTTCAGTTTGAGCCAGGAGAGCAGATCAGATTGACAAATGCTCTCATAAGATACATCCTGTTTTCTTAGGTGTTTAACTATGTTTTTCTTGCTCACGTGCTCAAGGCTAAACAGACAGCCACGTCTGAGGGTGGGAAGGAATCTTCTTCCAGGTCGGGTTGACTGAAAATGTATGGGGGTGAGGGTTTGTCGTTAACTGCAGCATGTACCATGGTTCATCTACTAGAAGCATTTGGGCCTATGTCATATAACTAGGTTTCCTATCACTGCAGGGGCCTCTGGTATTGGAATGTCCTGTTTATTTGTATGAGAATAACAACAGCTTGATCTCCCGAAGACTCAATATTTTCCAAGGCAATTTACTCAAACTTATCCAAGGAAGTCCACTATCCTCAGGCATGCATCAAAACATGGTTCTCTAGGTCTGCCACCTTATTTTGTAAAACTTTGAATTATTTTTCCCCAGCTGTGTTCCCAAGAGCCAGGGTGCCACAACAAGTCTTCTGGGGAGGTGAGTTGGTTTTCTGCAGCTGTCATGTGCTGTTAACCTTTACAAGATGGCTTCCAAACATCCTATAGTGGCTTTGATTTCTTTTCAACAGGGTAAGAACTTGAATTTGTTCTGGTACAACAGTAGACACATGCTAGTTGAGCTCCATCTCATGTGTTTTCAGAAGGTTCCAAGTAAGCTTCAGCTTTTTATTACTTCTCTGGTACTCTGAAGCAGTCACAATCCAAGGGTGAAATCTTGGCCCCACTGGAGTCAGTGACAAAACTGTCTGATTCCAGTGACCCAGAATTTCGCCTCAAGTCTTAACCTTCACAGGTATTCAAAAGAAGTTTACTCTCAAAATAACGTAAGAGAAAAGGTTGATTCACCCAAATCTAGAAGTAGGGGTGGAAGGAAAGGGGCATTAATTGTAGTTCACACCTGAGCTGCCATAATTACATCCCCAGAGATTTTTTATTTTAAAGGATGAATTTGTGAAAAGGTCTCTCTCTGCTGGCTGCTGCTTCCTGTCCCAGAGAGAAAGAAAATGGATGGCATTGGAGAGTGTGCTCCCTGTTTTTCTGTCAGATGTTCAGAATTTTCTATTTTAGCAAGATAACTGTAGGATTGACCCCTGGCTTCTGTTAGCATCCATGTGTTTGTGTAGGCAGTTGCTTTTGATTTGGCTAATAGTTGTGTCTCAAGCACTCTGATCTTTTTGCAATTTAACACCTTGTCATAACCTATTCCCAGATTTGGACCTTAGCGTCCAAAATATGAGGGTTAGCATGAAAACCTCCAAGCTTAGTTATCAGCTTGGACCTGGTAAAGCTGCCGCCACCCAAAAAATTAGAGTGTTTTGGGGCACTCTGGTCCCCCCACCAACCTTCCTTGGGGACCCCAAGATCCAAATTCCTTGAGTCTTATAACAAAGGGGAATAAACCATTTCTCCCCCCTTCTCCCTTCCAGGTGTTCCCTCCCTGGGTTCCTGGAGAGATACACAGAAGCAAGCTCCGTGAATCTAAACAGAGGGACTCCACCCTCCCCGTTTCCAGGAGAAACAGAAGTACCGAGAGCTAATCTCTCTTCCCCCCTCTCCCAGAGGGAATGCAAAGTCAGGCTAGTAAATCTAACACACACAGATTTCCCCCTGACTTCTTCCTCCCACCAATTCCCTGGTGAGCACAGACTCAATTCCCTGGAGTTCCCCACTAAAGAAAAACTCCAACAGGTCTTAAAAAGAAAGCTTTATGTAAAAAAGAAAGAAAAAATACATAAAAATGGTCTTTCTGTATTAAGGTGACAAATACAGGGTCAATTGCTTAAAAGAATATTGAATAAACAGCCTTATTCAAAAAGAATACAATTCAAAGCACTCCAGCATCTACACACATGTAAATACAAAAAAACCAAACCTATCTTTGTACTTACAACTTTGAAACAGAAGATTAGAAAGCAGGAGACAGAAAAATCCTTCCCATAGCCGAGAGGGACAGACACAAGACACAGAACAAAGAACTCAGACACAAACATCCCTCCACCCAGATTTGAAAAAGTCTTGTTTCCTGATTGGTCCTCTGGTCAGGTGTTTCAGGTTACTCCTTTCCAGGTAAAAGAACATTAACCCTTAGCTATCTGTTTATGACACACCTTCTAGAGCAGGTTACATAAACAGACCCAGGGATGTATATTTCTGGGTAGGAATGATTGTGAAATCACTTACACAGCTTACATTTTTCTCTAGTACCCTTTGACATGTATTGTTGTTCCTGTTAATACAAACTTTCTTTTAGAAGCTTAAAGATTCTGCACAATATAACAAGGCTAGCTTACATTTTAAATATATGTAGACACTTGAAATACAGTGTAAGTACTGTACTATTGGGGGTGGGAACCCTATACGTTAAAGGAGAGGGACAGATTATACTCAGCCCTGCATTGTGCATACTATTTTTACTTACAGTACATTATTAAGACAATAGATGGCTCTGAGCACTGTGCAGAGTTCCAGATTGAGTGTGATTTATAGTAGATGGAAGACAAAGTTGGAACTCTATTTGTGTGGAAGCTTGTTTGTCTGTAGTCATAGTTTTCTTTAACAAATGCCTCCTGCTTAAGATGGACTGTGATTTCTTGTACCATGTCCAAGAGAGGCAAATGAGACAAGTGAAGTGGAATGTTTCCAAGAGTCTTTCTTCGCTCCTCCATCCAACCTTGTGACCTCATCCAGGAGAATCATAATCCTTTCATTCAAGAAGCACAAAAACTCTGAATGTGGTCATAGCAACCAAAACAAATGGAATAAGGACAGGTCCATGGCTTGACTTCTCCTTTCTGCCATAAGGAAGGGTTGTGGGGTTCTCTGAGGGGGGCGAGTTATGAACATACAATAGAAGATAGCTGATGGAGCTCTGTCTAAAACCCACTTACTTAATCCTCTGATCAGTACAGACCTATTCATTTGTGTAGTTAATAGCAATACTTAGAGCTTGTCTTCACTATGGGGGAGATCGATGCTGCTGCAATCGATGCAGCAGGGGTTGACTTAGCGGCTCTAGAGAGCACTCACAGGTCGACCCTGGCACCTCAGCTCTCCAACAAGAATAAAGTAAGTCGGATGGACAACATCTCCTGTCAAAGCAGTGCAGTGAAGACAGAGGGGTAAATTGACCTAAGCTACGTCAATTCCAGATACATTATTCACATAGCTGGAGTAGTGTAACTTAGGCTGACTTAGCCTGGTAGTGAAGAGAAGCCCTTAGTCTTTATATAGCACTTTACATTTCAAAGTGCTGTACAAACATTAACTAATTAAACCTTACCACAGGCATGAAAATGGCATAAGGTCATGCAACAAATCATTGGCAAAGCTGCAGCTAGAGTTCCCAGCTTCTAGTCCCAAGGCCACTTCACTACACATTGTCTCAACAGCATGCTTGAAAATATGTACTGGTTCAAAGGAAGATGTACGTGAAGATAGTAAGAGGCATAAGTCAAAATGTTTTAAAATACATGTTAATTACAAATAAACAGTTTTTATTTAACCTGTTAGCTTTACTACAGTCAATATTAGTTGCTTCAGTTCATTAACTAAAGATAGTGTCTAAGAATAAAAATATTTCATAGTCAGTCCTAAACCTGATTGAAAAAGGAGGAGGGTTGGTGTCAGCCTTTGCCAAATAAATCCTTCAAATGAGTCCTTTAAAGAGCTGACCTTATATAGAGGATATCAAGAATAAAATTAACAACTTGAAATTACAAGTGTTAGTTTGGGGTTAACTATCTTTTATTTCCCTATGATGTATAGAGTGACAGAAGGTGAAAGCATTGTCATTAGTAGAATAAAATTAAGGTCAGACAGAATTGAAATAAGATTTCTGGAGTAGCAAGCACAGCTGTGTTGTGTTGTGATGCCATGTTATTCAAGGTAAGCATGAAAGAAATAGATACTAGAGTAGAACAAATAATTAATATATACATTAGATTAATTCAGCTTTTTTCTGCTTGTAGAAGATCTGTGAGCTGATAATGTTTTTCTCAATAAATGCGTAATATATATATATATTAAAATAACTTTAGTGAATAGATCACAAAATAGTTTATTATAAGTATTCATAACTATATTAAAATTTTTAACTGTCACTGGTCAAATTGAATCACGTAATCTTGCTTCTATTCTGTGATTGGCTAAATCAACAAATTCTGGTAAAGATTCCAGAATGTGAACTATATAGTTTGGTTTCCACAACTATTCATATGTGCAATTATGTAATGCATTTTCTTCAAACATTTGTTACTAAAACTCAATCATTTGAATGTTAATAAAAATTAATGCAACAGGGAAGTGCCTAAATAATCCATGATGGCTCATTTGATACCACTAAAATTATTTTTTGCGGCACTTACAAGTGTCCTGGACACTATGGCACAAATGGAAAATGTGTGATCCCTTCTTTAGAAAGCTAACAATCTTACTTTAGACTTGGCAGAACCTGTGGAATTAACAAACAGCAGGGGGGAGACAAAATGGAAGGACTAGGGATAGAGCATTAACATTGCATGGTATAAATGTATAGCATGTGTATGCATTAGGAATTCACAATCATTGAAATAAATATCCAGCAGATGTCCAACTAACTGCAAATAATAATTAATAAAAGCAATAATAATAAACAGTAATACACATTGGCAATACAAGAATGCAGTGGCAATACAAAAATGAACAATAACAATACAATACAATAATAATACAGTATTAAAATGGCAATAAATTAATAAAAAATGACAAGAAAACAGGAGTTTTCATTGCAACTATAGTTGTGGATGAGTGTCTTGTTTTTATTATTTGAACAGCTTGATTAATAATGAAAATAATTTGAAAATATCAATTAATTTAAAAGAAATAATAATAATCCATGAGTAGCAATATATATGTTAGTTTCTCTTTTTGGCTACTGCCTAGACTTCATTTTATATTCTGAAATTGTTTCCAGTGGACATTTCTGCACCCTAGGATAAGATGAGGTACAACCTCATACCTATAGCTGACTAGAATTCTTCAGCCTGGAGATCTATGATTGTCTGAGACACAGTCCAAATAATATTTGATACAGGAGCCACAGGGAGCATGTCTGTAGTAGCTGTATTGTTGGAATTGAACAGGAACTGCTGAGGAAAGACATGCATATATCATTAACAAAGAAAAAAGATGATGGCCTTTTTCTTTAGTATTTGAAGACTGTTTGACTTAAATTTTGCTAGATTCATCCATGCGCAGTAGGATTTCAGAGTGTAGCCAGGGATCTGGAATGGAGTTTCCTTGATTATGTTTAGTCATATTGATAAGAGTGGAACTAGTCCTCATTGCAGGAATCTGTCTAAAACACTGCACTGTGTATTGACTGATTAAGAGCTTGCATTATGCATGATAGTATGATGTTGAGGTTAATAGATTTGCTACTTCTTATGTGAATCTATTCCTTTTAATGAAACTATGCCACCATCTCACTTAATCTCTGCCATAATCTTTTACATTTGTCATGAAACAATGTGCACATGTGGTTATTTTTAACTATATCTGCTACTGATACCCTTTTATCAAATTGTAAAACAAAGCATATAAAAGTGAGTGGTAACTAAGACAAAATCTCACCAGTCTGAAAGACCTGCGTTTTGTCTATGTGTGTCTCTCTAAGGGTTTCTGAGGCTCAGGAAAGCAGGTTATGGAAGAAAATAGAAATTCTGAATCATACTGAAACTTTCATAAGCCACTGCTTATAATGATAGACAGTGGCACTACATGACCATTTACCCACAAGTGGAAAAATGTCACTGATTGGATTAGACCTAGAAAGACTAATGCAGTTGTGTCCTTAAGGGTTAGAAGAAAAATTGATCTTTCAGCTCTGCAAGTGAGCACAACAAGCAATCCAAAAGCATTATTAGTGAGAGGTAGTTTGTAGAATCTGTTCCATTTATCATTGAAACTAGTTGTAGAGTACTCAGCAAAAGGTGAGTTATGTTTCTGCTCCAGGATCCTTGTCCCAAAGTCCAGTTCTGTGCTTAAACTTTAAAAATAGCCAAGGGGCATCCAAAAGGAAGGAAAATCATAACATATTTCCCCTGTCTGCAGGAATACCTTCACTAAGTACCTTTTACAATACATTTTACTGAAAGAAAAGATATGGCTTCAGTCATACAAGACCTATATAAAATTATCTGTACAGAGATCTCCCCAGGCTAAAGAGGAGATTTAAAAAAAAAGCATCTGAATGAAATGTACTGGGGCATTTAACTCTCTTTAGCCTTCTCCACACAGGCAAATTGATTGCAATAATTAGACCTCACTAGCTCCCCTGGTATAACTCTCCACACGAGTGCTCTTATTTTGGAATAAGAGTGTCCATATTTGGAACTATTGCAGAGGAGCTATTGCACTTTAAATTCACACCCTCTCTTATTCCAGAATAACTTCCCTTTGTACACAAGCCTTTATGCTTTTTTGAAAATTCCATCAAGGTAATTTTTAAAATGACAAAAAATGAAAAAAACCAACAATCTCTTGACGCATTGTGAAATTATTAGTTAATAGAGCTGATTAAATTATTCACTGCAAATACATGATGAATGTAGCCTCTCTTAGTAAATAATTTGCAAATAAAACCTAATTCCCGCGAATGCATTTTTCAGTTTAAAGAATTTCTTAAATGGGTTATGTATCAGAGGGGTAGCCGTGTTAGTCTTTAAGATGCCACCAGACTTGTCATTGGTTTGAGGATACAGACTAACTGATTTATTTGGGCATAAGCTTTCCTGGGTAAAAAACCACTTCTTTGGATACATGGAGTGCAAATTACAGATACAAGCATAAATATACTGGCACATGAAGAGAAGGGAGTTACCTTACAAGTGGAGAACCAACGATGACAAGGCCAATTCAGTCAAGGTGGATGTGGTCCACTCCCAATAACTGGCTAGCAGGTGTCAATACTTTGGGGAAATTGCTTTTGTAGTGAGCCAACCATAACATCATACCACACCAGCAACACCATCATAGGATCCAAGCACATGAGCCACACCGTCAGGGGCTCATTCACCTGCCCGTCTACCAATGTGATATATACCATCATGTGCCAGCAATACCCCTCTGCCATATACATTGGCTAAACCGGACTGTCTCTATGTAAAAGAATAAATGGACACAAATCAAACATGAGGAAAGGTAACATACAAAAGCAAGTAGGAGAAAACTTCAGTCTCCCCAGACATTCAATAACAGATTTAAAAGTAGCCATTCTTCGACAACAAAGCTTCAGAAACAGACTTCAAAGAGAAACTGCAGAGCTACAATTCATTTGCAAACTTAACACCATTAATTTGGGCTTGGATAGGAACTGGGAGTGGCTGGCTCACTACAAAAGCAACTTTCCCTCTCCTAGTATTGACACCTCCTCATCAGTTATTGGGAGTGGACCACATCCACCGTGACTGAATTGGCCTTGTCATCGCTGGTTCTCCACTTGTAAGGTAACTCCCTTCTCTTCACGTGCCAGTATATTTATGCCTGTATCTGCAATTTTCACTCTATGCATCTGAAGAGGTGTTTTCTTTACCCACAAAAGCTTGTGCGCAAATAAATCAGTGAGTCTTTAGTCACGGGGTTCCTTGTTGTTTTTGAATGGGTTATGTGCATAAATTGAGTCTATACCTCATAGGTTATTTGTAAAATGTTCACTTCAGTTATCACTAATAACTCTTTAAATTATATGTAGTGTGTGATTAGTCACCTTAATTGACTGGTAGTATTTCTACTCTCTTATTAGATAATTAGTGTAGAGATTAGAGACCCTAGACACTATAGTTAGGGTGAATGCAAGACAGTCTTTATTTCCTGTATACACAGACACTTATCTCCTTGTTATATGCCCTTAATGGCCATCTTGAATAGTGGCTCTAAATGTTCACAACTAACACAACATGCTCCTTTGCTGAAAGGTTTTATAATTCTTCGCTTTTCAGAAACTATTCACCAAAGAACAACATATAACTGGAATGAAATAGCAATATAAAACAAGAAATACACAGCCCTATGACGATCAGGTTAGACTGCTGAAACTTCAGCTTTCTGTTAGAAACTTATTTTGCCCTTTTAAGCCTGTTGGCTTTTGAATTCTCAAGATCTTATGTAATCCTCTAGGAATGCCAGAGGACAACTTCTCTAGCTGGATATCTCTTCACAAGGAAAGGCTCTGGAGTACAGGCTCATGATTCTATATGGTCAGACAGAGTGTTTTTCACAGCTTTAGTGTCTGGGTAGTGATCAGTCTATATTGAAGGTCCACCTAATTATACAATTAGATGACACCAGTTCTGACAGAATTGCATCTGGCATACTAGCAATGTAGGATTGATGAGTTCAGACTATGCTGGATTTTTGTTTGTTTGTTTTTTGTTTTTTGTTTTTGAGAATTATTCACCTAGACATGATCTCCTGTATTTGGATTTGACTTCATGATGTCTGTCAAAGTCCCTCTTCTGATGGGTTTTATATTAATCTTCCTTCTTCTTAGAAAGTCAGGCCAACAAGGGTCAAGTAGGGAAGGGATGGCTGGGATAGTGGACCTCAATTTCCTTCCCACCAACAGTTCTGGAGGACTGAATCTATTTGGTAGGGATGTTGACTGAGATGCCAACAAGATGAGGTTAGGTGAGGATTTAGAAATAAGTTATTTTGTCTTTACCATGTATTCTGCTTCACCATTACCCAAGGGAAACAGGGCTGGATGGGACATGAGTCAAACCGTAGGTATCTACAAACCACTTACAGGTCTCAGAGGCAAACTGAAGACCATTGTGAGTGATGACTTACTCTGGAATTCTGAAATGGGCAAAGATGGTTTTTTATCCTTCTTCCATCTGCGCTTCTTGTTCAATGTCAATGAGTCTTGAGAATTAATCAGTTATCAAAAGATAAGCTGCATTATCCAAACAGAAAAGAGCAGTTCCAACATTCTGCCATGGCGTGTCTGGTAGAGCAGATGGCAGTAACAGTTCTGGTGAAGTGATCCTCACTCAATCACAAATATCACACTTCTTAATTCTCTGTTGTAGTTATTTGTTCAGCTCAGGACACCAAACGAACTGTTTAGCTCTCTCCCTGCATTTTCTAATGCCTTCATGAAGTCTGTCACAGACTTCTTGTTGCTTTGATGTGATGTAGGGATAACTCTTCTGCATCCTTCCACAACAGAAGCAGTCTCTCTTCTAATTTTAGAGTGACTAAAAAAATTCCTTTTATGTTTAATGGGTACCATCTGGGGCCTTTCAATATCTTTTTTTGACTTCTGAGTGTTGATTCTTTCATCTTCCTATAAAGCGATTCTGGAATCAATGTTATGTCAGCACCTGCGTCTATTTTAAAATCTATTTGACATATTTACAAGGTGACCATGGTGATCCATAATGTTTCTTTTTGGTCATCTTCTATGGCTCTAAGTTATGCAATCTCAGTAACTTTTGTGCATTTTTCTTAAATGACAGCTGCTGCATCACACAGGAGCCAGCAAACAGAGCTATAAAAAGAGAGTTTCAGTGGGAATTCTGTTGGAGGAGCAGGTTTTTTAATTTTGTGAATAGTATTTTGTAGTTTGTGTGTGTAGAGGCTGGTAGGGGCAGTGTGCTGGGAGAGAAGCTGAGCCCTGCTTAGGGGGCGGGGCTTCTCTGCTTAGGGGTCCTATAAAGGTAGCCAGCCAGTCAGGCAGTGGCATAGACAGTTGGAGCAGCACAGGAGCCAGCAAACAGAGCTGTAAACGGGGGAGTTTCAGTGGGAGTTGACAAGGGGAGGTTGCGGGGGAGACTTAGACCTGGCAGAGGAACTGACAGCTGTCAAAGTTAGACTCAGGACTCACACACTCTGTTTTATTAGCACAGCACTCTGCTAATAACATCCAGATAATGTGAGCCCCATGCAAGACACAAACTATCTTATTTATACAGATAAAAGAGCGGGAATTAGGCAAAGGGACAAAGAAAGCAAAACAGTAAAATTCACCTGGGGCACAGCATGCATATCCTACTTCCTTACTAACTCTTATCGATCTAAGGCTAATACTTCACCAATTGCCCTTAAACGGTGCAATTGTTCTATGTTAATGTCTGTATTCCTGACACCTGGATTGCAGCATTCCAACAATTTTGCTTAAAGGTACAGACAGCATTTCTTTAATCCTTTCTGTTTTCACAATATAATTCATTTTATTTTCACACAGCCTAGTGAAGGGAGTGGGTAGTGGTCTGCCAGTGGTCTGGTGCCTGTTGGGGGTTTGTTTTGGTTTGTGTTTCCTGCACTAACAGGATTTAGGTGGGAAGGCTATGACTGTTAGAGAGGCAGCAGTCAAACGCACAATGAGGATGACTGGATATGGAAGCTGCGGCATATACATGATCCTGGAGGGGGTACCGGAAAAGAGTTTTGTCTTCATGAAGTGCCGCCTTATAAAGCTGATAGAAGAAAAATTCCGAGGACTGGAGATGCAGGTGGAAACTCTGGTAGAGTGTAGAAGGGGGTTCGAGCGGATGATGGAGCAAAGACATGAGGAGGCTGAAGGGATAAGCTCAAACTTGCAGATGGAAACAGGACCAAAGAATTCTGAGGGGAGACTGCTGAGTGAGGAAAGTGGGCAGTGGAAGCATGTGACTAAGAGAACCAGGCAGAGGAAAAGACGGGCCAGTGAAGGAGAAATAGAACTCAGGAACAGGTTTGCAGAGTTGGTAAATGAAGAAGGGGCACAGCAGGTGATCGCTGAAGGTGAGAGAGCAAGGAAGAAGAGAAGAGCAGCTAGTCCTATAGGAAGAGGGGAAGAGTCAATGGAGACGACACCAAATGTGAGCCCCAGGAGGATACAGGATGGGTTGCGGAGGATTGTAAGGGACAATAGAAATCGAGAGGACTTACAGCCAGAGGGAACAGGAGATAGACCGGAGAATCACATTGTCACCAGGAAAAGGAAGGTCTATGTGATTGGGGACTCCTTACTGAGAAGAATAGATAAGCCTGTAACTAGAGCTGATCCAGAGAACAGAAGAGTGTGCTGTCTGCCAGGTGCTAAGATATGGGATGTGGACCTGAGGCTGAAGAGGATCCTAATGGGAGCAGGAAAGAATCCGCTGATTGTCCTTTATGTGGGAATAAATGATATGGCTAGATTCTCGCTGGAACATATCAAGGGAGACTATGCTAGACTGGGGAAGACGCTTAAGGAAATCAAGGCTCAGGTGGTTTTCAGTGGGATTCTGCCTGTTCTTAGAGAAGGGCAACAAAGGTGTGAGAAGATTATGGCGATCCACAGATGGCTCAGGCAGTGGTGCTATAAGGAGGGCTTTGGGATGTACGGCCACTGGGAAGCATTCATGGACAGAGGACTGGTCTCTTGGGACAGACTTCACCTGAGTTAGGAGGGAAATAGACTTCTATGATGGAGGCTAGCACAACTGATTAAGAGAGCTTTAAACTAGGAATTGGGGGGAGATGGTTGGGAAATGTCCAGATAGTCTCCATGCCAGAATTCAACATTTAGAGGGAAGGAAACAAACTAAGAGAGGATGCAGTTGTGGGCAGGAGAATGGACATAAGGAGGAAGGGTAGTATAGATAGCAGTCTAATTGGTGCTACTGGTGGTAGAATGTCTGTGCCTAACCGGGTAAGGAATGTCAGTGAAACCAAATGGCAAAAATGTAGATGTTTTAATTTTGCGAGGAGCCTAGGTAACAAGATGGAGGAACTAGAGCTACTAGTGCAGGAAATGAAACCAGATATTATAGGGATAAGAGAAACATGGTGGAATTGTAGTCATGACTAGAGTACAGATATTGAAGGGTATGTGCTGTTTAGGAAAGACAGAAATAAAGGCAAAGGTAGTGGAGTAGCATTGCATGTCAATGCGGTTAACTGTAAAGAAATAAGAAGTGATGGCATGGATAAGACAGAGTCTGTCTGGGCAAAAATCACACTGGGAAAGAAAGCTACTAGAGCCTCCACTGCGATAGTGGTTGGGGTGTGCTACAGACCGCCATGATCTGATTTGGATATGGATAGAAACGTCTTTAATGTTTTTAATGAAGTAGACACTAATGGGGATTGTGTGATCATGGAAGACTTTAACTTCCCAGATATAGACTGGAGGACAAGTGCTAGTAATAATAATAGGGCTCAGATTTTTCTGGATGTGATAGCTGATGGATTTTTTCACCAAGTAGTTGAAGAACCAACAAGAGGGGATGCCATTTTAGATTTGGTTTTGGTGAGTAGTGAGGACCTCATAGAAGGAATGGTTGTAGGGACAACCTTGGTTCAAGTGATCATGAGCTAATTCAGTTCAAACTAGACGAAAGGATAAACAAAAATAGATCTGGGACTAGGGTTTTTTATTTCAAAAGGGCTAACTTTAAAAAATTAAGGATATTAGTTAGGGAAGTGGATTGGACTGAAGAACTTGTGGATCTAAAGGCAAAGGAGGCCTGGGATTACTTCAAGTCAAAGTTGCAGAAACTATCAGAAGCTTGCATCCGAAGAAAGGGGAAAAAACTCATAGGCAGGAGTTGTAGACCAAGCTGAATGAGCAATCATCTTACAGAGGTGATTAAGAAAAAGCGGAAAGCCTACAAGGAGTGGAAAATGGGCAGAATTAGCAAGGAAAGCTACCTTATTGAGGTGAGAACATGTAGGGATAAAGTGAGAAAGGCCAAAAGCCATGTAGAGTTTGACCTTGCAAAGGGAATTAAAACCAATAGTAAAAGGTTCTATAGCCATATAAATAAGAAGAAAACAAAGAAAGAAGAAATGGGACTGCTAAACACTGAGGATGGAATGGAGGTTAAGGATAATCTAGGCATGGCCCAATATCTAAACAAATACTTTGCTTCAGTCTTTAATGAGGCTAATGAGGATCTTGGGGATAATGGTAGGATGACAAATGGGAATGAGGCTATGGAGGTAGATATTACCACATCCGAGGTAGAAGCCAAACTTGAATAGCTTAATGGGACGAAACTGGAGGGCCCAGATAATCTTCACCCAAGAATATTAAAGGAACTGGCACATGAAATTGCAAGTCCATTAGCAAGAATTTTTAATGAATCTCAGGAGTTGTACTGTACGACTGAAGAATTGCTAACATAGTTCCTATTTTTAAGAAAGGGAAAAAAAGTGATCCGAGTAACTATAGGCCTGTTAGTTTGACATCTGTAGTATGTAAGGTCTTGGAAAAAATTTTGAAGGAGAAAGTAGTTAAGGACATTGAGTTCAATGGTAATTCGGACAAAATACAACATGGTTTTACAAAAGGTAGATCGTGCCAAACCAACCTGATCTCCTTCTTTGAGAAAGTAACAGATGATTTAGATAAAGGAAACACAGTGGATCTAATTTACCTCGATTTCAGTAAGTCATTTGATACGGTTCCACATGGGGAATTATTAGTTAAACTGGAAAAGATGGAGATCAATATGAAAATTGAAAGGTGGATAAAGAACTGGTTAAAGGGGAGACTACAATGTGTCGTACTGAAAGGTGAACTGTCAGGCTGGAAGGAGGTTACTACTGTCAGGGATCAGTTTTGGGACCAATCTTATTTAATCTTTTTATTACTGACCTTGACACACAAAGTGGGAATGTGCTAATAAAGTTTGTGGATGACACAAAGCTGGGAGGTCTTGATAACACAGAGAAGGACTGGGATATCTTTCAGGAAGATCTGGATGACCTTGTAAACTGGAGTAATAGGATGAAATTTAATAGTGAAAAGTGCAAGGTCATGCCTTTAGGAAGTAATAACAAGAATTTTAGTTATAAATTGGGGACACATCAGTTGGAAGTAACAGAGGAGGAGAAGGACCTCGGAGTATTGGTTGATCACAGGATGACTATGAGCCGCCAATGTGATATGATTATTAAAAAAGCTAATGTGGTTTTAGGATGCATCAGGCGAGGTATTTCCAGCAAAGATAAGGAGGTGTTAGTACCATTATACGAGGCACTGGTGAGACCTCATTTGGAATACTGTGTGCAGTTCTGGTCTCCCATGTTTAAGAAGGATGAATTCAAACTGGAACAGGTACAGAGAAGGGCTACTAGGATGATCCGAGGAATGGAAAACCTGTCTTATGAAAGGAGACTCAAAGAGCTTGGCTTGCTTAGCCTAACCAAAAGAAGGTTGAGGGGGGGATATGATTGCTCTTTATAAATATATCAGAGGGATAAATATTAGGGAGGGAATAAGCTTAATTATTTAAGCTTAGTACCAATGTGGACACAAGAACAAATGGATATAAACTGGACACTAGGAAGTTTAGACTTGAAATTAGATGAAGGTTTCTAACCATTAGAGGAGTGAAATTGTGGAACAGCCTTTCAAAGGGAGTGGTGGGGGCAAAAGACATATCTGGCTTTAAAACTAAGCTTGATAAGTTTATGGAGGGGATGGTATGATGGGATAGCCTAATTTTGGCAATTTAATTTGGCAACTGATCTTTGATTATCAGCAGGTAAGTATGCCCAGTGGTCTGTGATAGAATGTTAAATGGGGTGGGATCTGAGTTACTACAGAGAATTCTTTCCTGGGTGCTGGCCGGTGAGTCTTGCCCACATGCTCAGGGTTTAACTGATCACCATGTTTGGAGTTGGGAAGGAATTTTCCTCCAGGGCAGATTGGCAGAAGCCCTGGAGGTTTTTCGCCTTCCTCTGCAGCATGGGGCATGGGTCACTTGCTGGAGGATTCTCTGCAGCTTGAGGTCTTCAAACTACAATTTGGGGACTTCAGTAACTCAGACATAGGTTAGGGGTTTGTTACAGGAGTGGGTGGGTGAGATTCTGTGGGCCTGCATTGTGCAGGAGGTCAGACTAGATGATCATAATGGTCCCTTCTGACCTTAAAGTCTATGACTCTGAGTCTATGCATCCTCTTTTTAGACATTACTTGCTTGTGGTGTCCCTTGCTGGACAAAGCTATTTTTTGTGATGTAGTTTGCCGCACCATGGGCATTCTTTCATGCTACTTGTTGTATTCCTTTTCTTTTTAGTCTGTTAGCATAGTCCTCTCTGGATTCCTTTGTGCTTGCTCTGGTTGGGGAAGATATTGTTTCAGGACACCCTCCTGAGGTATTTTTCTTCTCATGTCTATGGCTTCTACAGTGAGTTCCTCAAAATTATTCCTGAGAAGAGTGTGTTGACTTTGGAGGACTATGTTCTTAGCTTCCTCCCATGTGAGGTTAAGGTAATTTTGGAGTCTTCCTGATGGTTGGCTGTCCCTCAGTCCTACAACAAACCAGTCTATGATAATTCTTTGCTCAGCTCCCCATGCCCCAGTGTTGGATTAGGTTGTACAGGGGAATTATGAAATCATTCTGACTTGCCCTTCTCTTGCTTGTGTAATTGAAATCATGTCCACTGAGAAGTCACATTGTGAGCATGGCAGGAAATGCTTATCCAGTTCTTCTTTTACTGTACTTAACTATTTCATTTGAGCAGCTGTGAGGCTTCTGGAAAGGTAATGCCCTCTTCTGCAGGTCCCATTGTCTAGGGCAGGATATTAATTTATTTCTCCTCTGATATCACTGCTCTACAGCCAAAATGCTTCTGAAATAAATGTAGTCCAACTTTACTAATTCTGGGTCACTGAGAACGAAAATGATGCTTAAAATTGTTGATTGGCTCTAGTTTTCAAGATATGCTATTGGATCAGTATATACGACCCTTGACTTGGGAATGGCGGAGGAGAAGTGAGTTATAAAGGGAAGGGATCTCAATTTAAATCAGAAATGACTAAAATACATCTTTGACCGGATCTATGAATAAATCTATGACTGGGTTTGGACAGTACTTGCTTTTTAGGCAAAACAATGAATGATGCAATCTGAAGCTGGTATTGCGTCATACATGATATGAATTGCATCATGTTATTCCTAGAAGTCATGGATGATGCAATCATAACGAAGCTTACATCACTCTGCTGAACAAATTTCCCTATATCAGCTCTAGAAATCATACAGTGTCGTGCTCTCTTATTTGTCAGCATTTGATTTTGCAAAGGAACACGTTTCTGTTTAGCCAAAGTGAGCAGAGATGTCTCGTACTTGTGTGAACAGTGCAGATAACTTCTGCTATGTTTGTGGTGAAGTGACTTTTTCATCACAAAAGCGCAGTGTAACCACTATGGCTAAGAAAGCCTATCACCTTTATTTTGGCTGCAAAATTGGAGATCAGGACAAGAGGTGGGCCCCACACATATGCTGCAACACTTGTGCAACAAATCTTCGCCAGTGGTTGAACAGGAAAAGGAAATCTATGCCTTTTGCAGTGCCAGTGATTTGGAGAGAGCCAAGAGATCATACCAGCAATTGTTACTTCTGCATGGTGCCTCCAGTTGGGAAAGAAGAAAAAGTGGACTGTGCATTATCCAAACATTCCATTAGCTATACGCCCAGTACCCCACGGAGAAGGACTGATGCACCAGAATCATTCTCACTTGAGTCAGACGAGGAAGAGGAAGAGGATGAAACTTCTGGTCCTGAACCATCAATGTCACAGGACCCACATTTTCTCCCATCCTCCTCCTCTGAACCACACCTCATAACACAAGGTGAACTGAATGACCTTGTCAGGGATTTGGAACTACCCAAGAGTAAGGCAAAGCTGTTAGGCTCCAGGCTACAGCAGTGGAATCTCCTAGCAGGCTATCAGGGCAAATGGAACCCATCAATGCTTGTAGACTATTGCTGGACAGTGACAAGAGATGCTCCATTTAATGAGTACAAGAGACAAGCCAAGAAGCGCCGAGTAGACACTGAATAAGACTAAATTATGTACATAATAGTTTTTTGCCTTTTGTTTCATAATAAATTTTATTTATATAACCCTTTTGCTGATTTTTAAAGTGTTACATAAACAGGACAGGTGAAATATTATCATGTAAAGCAACTATAAACACATGAAAAGACCTAGGTTTACAATTTATGATTAAAACTCTACTATCTACACAATATACATAGACATAAAATGTAAAAACTTAAATATCTTAGAAACAGTAGCCAATCAGTTGTTTTAATTGTCATATTTGAATTCAGCACATCAAAATACATAATAAATATCACATTTTATCTCTGAAGCAGACGACTTCTCAAAAATTGTAGACCAGTGTATCTAATACTTAAGCCTGACAGAACCACTGAAATCTGCTTACTCAGAGTGGCAATCCCTCAGGTTGCTGGAAATCACATTCTGATGGGAGTGTTGTTTGGAAGAAGGCTGGATCAGATGGAGCCATGCCTGCTGTTTTACCAGATTAGAGAGTTATCTCCACCCTTTTCTTTGCTGTCTTTGGCTGATGTGGCCCTTTAAGGAAGAAAACTGTTTTCTGGTGCCTAGCTTTAGCTTCAGTGTCCTTTACTTTCCTATCTTCACTCCTAATTTCAGCCTGGACTCACCATAATATTTTTTCTCTGGGCCTCTGTGTTTTTTAGTCCTCCTCTCTGCCTGTTTTGTTGCTTGCTCTGTGCATCTGTTTGGTGGTTCTGGCTTGGTTGGAAGGCTAGTTTGTCTGTTTTCTTTTCCTCCTTTCCTCTTTCTACAGGGGAGTTCTATGATCTGTTGCAATTTTATTCAATTCCATTCAACACATTGTGGTCAGAATAAATGCAAACTGTCTTTATTTCTTGTCTATAAAGATTCTTACCTCCTTGCTATATGCCTCCTACTGGTCCTGAGTAGTGACTCTAACTGTTCACAATTAGAATATTTTAAATAAGAGAGTAAGGAACATTCATGTTTATCTAAAAATTCCTTCTCATTCAAATATGAAAATTCATAAATGGGCAGATCCTCAGCTGGTTTAAAATGATATAGCTTAATTGCGGTCAATGCATTATTTAAATCAATAGAGCTATGTTAGTTTACATTAACTGATGATCTGCCCCAGAGATCTTAATCCTTCAATGCACTCTTTAGCATGTGAGTAATCCCACTGATTGACCTCAAATATTATAACACTAACAAATAGTCTTCTTTACCAAGAAATTCCTTTTTTTTCATTCAAACTTTCATATAAGCCCCTATTCCATAAAATACTTCCAGCATGTGAGTATTCAGTAGAATCTGTTCTATTTATTAACCCATGTGAGTTGATAAATGGAACAGATTCTACAAATTGACAAATGGAACAGATTCTACAAACAACCTACACAAATAATGCTTTTGGATTGCTTATCGTGTTCAGTTACAGAGCTGAAAGATCCATTTTTCTTCTCTTCCTTCCCAATTACTCAGATGCTGAAAAGTAAGTGTGAATTTAAGTATGTTGCTTGAGCGGGACCACAGAGAAAAGCCATTCACCAGTGTTTGTGTGAACAAGACCCACTTGCATGAACACTTCTGAATAGTGAATAACAAAGGGTACAAACTTGATTGAATCAAACAGACATTTTGAATGAAAATGAATGTTGCAAACACTGGTTCTTTGAGTGGCTGCAGGTGTATATTCCATTCAGGTGTATTCATGCCAAGCACACTGAAGCTGGAGACATTTTTTCCCCATTAGTACTTGTCAGGATGGTGCACGCACCCTATGGCTCCCTGTGGCCCCTCTTGAAACTGACCTGACCATCTCATTTTCTTTTTACTGCCAATGGCTGTAGTCGGAGCTCTCCGTCTGGAGTTTTCTCCTCATGGTTTTATTCTCTGTGACACAATTTGCCACTGAGACTTTACTAGTGTGAACAGTTAATAGCAGCTAGTGGCTGTTTAGTGTAGTTAGTTAGTTTTGTGGTGCTCAGCACTAGGTTATGAGCATTCTCCAGATTTCAAACACTGCCTGTCATGTGGGGTCTGAGTCCCGCACATATGCTGCTTACTGTGTCTAGATGAAAGATATAATAATGTGTACCATTTCTCGTTCTTTTTAAAAGAGAAGGCAGATTTCTAGGGACCGTCATCTGAAGCAGCACCTGATTGAACAAGCTATGAGGCTTGCCTTAGTCCTGGAATCCTCTTTGGATCATGGGCCCAGCCACCCTCAGGTGTTCTGTACCTCCAAGATAATTGCAGAAAGACCCCTGCACTTTGATGCTTCCCTGAGAAGGGAAAGGGGACAGTCATCACGTCATCCTTCATAAAACAACATGTACAACAGATTAGAGCTGTTGGAAATCAAAGACAGATCCATCCTCCTCTCATCAAAAATAGGCTCACAACGTCCACGAAACCCAGATATTCTGATAGATCTAGGTTTTCAATCCGTGTCTGCCTGGGACCAAGGCAGGAGGATCTAAGTGCCATACTACTGACTACAGAACTGTCAGTAGAATGACAATCAAGGCCATTACCCATGGACACAGCTGCAGCTCTGCCACTTTCTGTACCAACAATCCTGCAAGTCTTACTCTTGCAGTTGTCCTCCCTGGGACTTGTGGCGTGCTTCTCCCTCACATAGATCTAGATCTCCTCCCCAGTCAAACAGATGATTCCCTTATAGTGAGGTAAACGAACCCCCAAAACAACCTACAGCTCAGGCACAGGATGATGGCCATCCTTTTGAATAACCTTTGTTGGAGGAGCGTTTGCCGAATGATCAATACTTTCAGATTCCATTGGCTCCAGCAATTCTATCCTCATATTCCCTGGATGACTCAGTGCCTCTAGGTTCATCTTCTCCACTCTGAGGACTTTACATTCTACCAGGAGTTACTTAGGAGAATGCCTCCAGCTCTAGGTACACAAGCTGAACTGGTACAGGAGAACATCCACAAATTATTAGACATCCTTCAGCCAACAACAATGGGAAGGATTGCCCTTCCAATTAATGATGCATCCTTAAAGTCAGGGAAAGCCTTGTGGCTTACCCCAGTGTCACTAGCCCTAACAGTTAAACATATGGGCAAAGAATACCAAGTACCTTCACAGGGATGTGAATGGTTTTTATTCCCATCCAGTGCCAACCCCTTGTTGTCACAACCACTAAGAGAGATCACAGCAGAAGAGCTGTAAACAGGGGAGTTTCAGTGGGACTTCTGTTGGAGGAGAAGGTATCTGTAGCTATTTGTATTTGTAATTGTATCTGTATGTGTGGAGGCTGGTAGGGGCAGTGTGCTGGGAGAGAAGATGCGTCCTGATTAGGAGGCGGGGCTTCTCTGACTAGGGGTCCTATAAAGGTAGGCAGCCAGTCAGGCACTGGCATAGACAGCTGCAGCAGCACAGGAGCCAGCAAACAGAGCTGTAAACAGGAGAGTTTGAGTGGGAATTTGGGGGAAGACTAAGGGAGGCAGGCAGAGGAACATAGGCTACTGAAGGGAGTGTGCAGTGTTCTAGCAGTGTCTTGGTGGTGCTTGTTGGGGGTTTCTCTTGCTGTGCGTGATGGTGTTTTGTGTTGGTTTGTGTTTCCCAGATTTACAGGATTTAGGTGGGAGGGCTATGCCAGATACAGAGGCAGCAGTTGTAGTGACCCAAGCAGTGGAAGACACAATGAAAATGACTGGATGTGGAAGCTGTGGCATGTACATGATCCTGGTGGGAGTACCTGAAACGAGTTTTATCTGCATGAAGTGTGCTCTAATAGAGCTGATGGAAGAAAAGATCTGAGGATTGGAGATGCAGGTGGAAACTCTCGTCGAGTGTAGAAGGGGGTTTGAGCAGATGATGGAGCAAAGACATGATGAGGACAAAGGGAAAAGCTTAGACTTGAAAATGGAAACAGAACCAAAGAATTCTGAGGGAAGACTCTGGGTGAGGAAAGTGGACAGTGGAAGCATGTGACTAAGAGAACCAGGCAGAGGAAAAGACGGGCCAGTGAAGGAGAAATAGAGCTCAGGAAAAGGTTTACTGAATTGGAAAATGAAGAAGGGACAGAGCAGGTGGTCACTGAAGGTGAGAGGGCAAGGAAGAGGAGAAGAGCAGCTAGTCCTATAAGGAGAGGGGATGAGCCAATGGAGATGACACCAAACATGAGGATATGGGATGGGTTGTGGCGGATTGCAAGGATGAATAGGAATCAAGAGGACTTGCAGCCAGAGGGAAGAGGGGATAGACCGGAGAATCACATCATCACCAGGAAAAGGCAGGTCTATGTCACTGGGGACTCTTTACTGAGAAGAATAGACAGGCCAGTAACCAGAGCTGATCCAGAGAACAGAAGGCTGTGCTGTCTGCCCGGTGCTAAGATATGGGATGTGGACTTGAGGCTGAAGAGAATCCTAATGAGAGCGGAAAAGAATCCACTGATTGTCTTTCATGTGGGAACGAATGATACGGCTAGATTCTCGCTGGAACGTATCAAGGGAGACTATACCAGACTGGGGAAGATGCTTAAGGAAATCAAGACTCAGGTGATCTTCAGTGGGATTCTACCTGTTCCTAGAGAAGGCAACAAAGGTATGACAAGATTATGGCAATCAACAGATGGCTCAGAGAATGGTGCTATAAGGAGGGCTTTGGGATGTATGGCCACTGGAAGGCATTCATGGACAGAGTACTGTTCTCTCAGGATGGACTTCACTTGAGGAGGGAGGGAAATAGACTTCTATGATGGAGGCTCTCACAACTGATTAAGAGAGCTTTAAACTAGGAATTGGAGGGAGAGGTTGGGAAATATCCAGGTCATCTCCACGCTGGATTTTAACATTGAGAAGGAAGAAAACAAAGCAAGAAAGGATACTGTCATGGGTTGGAGAATGGACATAGGAAGGAATGGTACTGTAGATACAATTCTAATAGGTGATACTGGCAGTAGAACGTCTGGGCCTAATCGGGTAAAGAATATGAGTGAAGCCAAACAGCAAGAATTAAGATGTTTGTACACCAATGCGAGGAGTCTAGGTAATGAAATGGAGGAACTAGAGTTACTGGTGCAGGATGTGAAAACCGATATTATAGGGATAACAGAAATATTTTGGAATAGTAGTCATGACTGGAGTACAGGTATTGAAGGGTATGTGCTGTTTAAGAAAGACAGAAATAAAGACAAAGGTGGTGGAGTAGCATTGTATATCAATGATGAGGTAGACTGTAAAGAAATAAGAAGGGGTGGAATGGGTAAGACAGAGTCTGTCTGGGCAAAAATCACATTGAGGAAGAAAGGTACTAGAGCCTTCCCTGAGATAGTGCTTGGGGTGTGCTACAGGATCTGATTTGGATATGGATAGAGACCTTTTTAATGTTTTTAATGAAGTAAATACTAATGGAAATTGTGTGATGATGGGAGACTTTAACTTCCCAGATATAGACTGGAGGACAAGTGCTAGTAATAATAATAGGGCTCAGATTTTCCTAGATGTGATAGCTGATGGATTCCTTGACCAAATAGTTGCTGAACCGACAAGAGGGGATGCCATTTTAGATTTGGTTTTGGTGAGTAGTGAGGACCTCATAGAAGAAATAGTTGTAGGGGACAACCTTGGTTCGAGTGATCATGACCTATTTCAGTTTAAACTAAATGGAAAGATAAACAAAAATAGATCTGTGACTAAGGTTTTTTATTTTAAAAGGGCTAACTTTAAAAAATTAAGGAAATTAGATAGGGAAGTGGATTGGACTGAAGAACTTGGGGATCTAAAGGTGGAGGAAGCCTGGAATTACATCAAGTCAAAGTTGCAGAAACTATCAGAAACCTGCATCCTAAGAAAGGGGAAAAATTATAGACAGAAATCATAGACCAAGCTGGATGAGAAAGCATCTCAGAGAGGAGATTAGGAAATAGCAGAAAGCCTACAAGGAATGGAAGATGGGAGTGATCAGCAAGGAAAGCTACCTTATTGAGGTGAGAACATGTAGGGATAAAGTGAGAAAGGCCAAAAGCCATGTAGAGTTGGACCTTGCAAAAGGAATTAAAACTGTTCTTATGTTCTCCACCCTGATGAGTAATGCTGTGTGGCAGAAAAAAGATTCTGGCTCCAGTGCATTTGGCACAAACACTCCTGAATGGTATACACATCTGCACCCACATTTTGAACAACAACAGTTACTGAAGAGTAACAGTGTTGTTGTTTTTTTTTTTGCACTATTTGACTGGCTCTACTAGATAATCCCAGTTCTTATCTTTTACAATTCCCACTTTCACTCTCTCTTGTAACAGTTTGGACAAAATTCAGCCCTAGAATTACTCTTCACCTTTGTATCAAAATCACCTTTGGATGAATTTGTCATGGATGTAAACAAACATTATGCGCCTCTGTCATGGTATAATTCCCCGCTGTGAACCTTAGCGTCCAAAAGATGGGGTACCAGCATGAATTCCTCTAAGCTTAATTACCAGCTTAGAACCTGTAGCGCTGCCACCAACCAAGAATTCCAGTGCCTGGTACACTCTGGTTCCCCCAAGACCTTGCCCGGGGAACCCCAAGACCCAGACCCTCTGGATCTTACCACAAGGAAAGTAAACCCTTTCCCCCACCGTTGCCTCTCCCAGGCTTCCCCTCCCTGGTTTACCCTGGAAGATCACTGTGATTCAAACTCCTTGAATCTTAAAACAGAGAGGAAAATTCACCTTCCCCCTCTCCTTCTCTCTCCCCCCCCAGACTCTCCCTGAGAGAGAAAGTAATCCTAACACAGAAAGAAAATTAACCTTTCTCTCCCCCTACCCTCCTTTCTCCCCACTAATTCCCTGGTGGATCCAGTCCCAGTCCCCTGGGGTCACACCAGAATAAAAAAACAATCAGGTTCTTAAACAAGAAAAGCTTTTAATTAAAGAAAGAAAAAACAGTAAAAATTATCTTTGTAAATTTAATATGGAATAGGTACAGGGTCTTTCAGCTATAGACACTGGGAATACCCTCCCAGCCTAAGTATACAAGTACAAATTAAAATCCTTTCAGCAAAATACAAATTTGAACTCCTTCCAACCAAATACACATTTGCAAATAAAGAAAACAACCATAATCCTAACTTGCCTTATCTACCTAGCACTCACTATTCTGAACTTATAAGAGCCTGTATCGGAGAGATTGGAGAGAAACCTGGTTGCACGTCTGGTCCCTCTCAGAACCCAGAAAGAAAACAACCAAAAAACTAACAGCACACACAAAAACTTCCCTCTCTCAAGATTTGAAAGTATTCTGTCCCCTGATTGGTCCTCTGGTCAGGTGACAGCCAGGCTCACAGATCTTGTTAACCCTTTCCAAGCAAAAGAGATATGAAGTACTTCTGTTCTATTAACTCTTACTTAGCTGTTTATGACAGCCTCACTCCCACATCTTCTTTCAGAATAATTTGTCCTTTTTCCCCCCTATTTGTGAGTCAAGTCTTTAGCCCTACTGTGCCACCCATTCAAGATTATAGGTGTCTGATATTGTCAAGGAGAGTGTCATATGGGACCATTTCAAAGATAATAGCTAATAACAACAACAAATCCACCGCTTTCCCATGCCTACCATCTTAGTTATTGCTAAACAGCTTTTTTCTGTTATTTGGAAACCCATCATTATTGCTCATTTATTTTCATCTATGGTAGATCCCTATTGTTTCCTAATAATTTTGATGAATGATTTTATATTATAGAAGTATAACTCATAGCATATTATATGGTTTCCTTTTCTCTCTCTTTGGAAATTACTATATATTTTCTGTTTCTATTTACTATTTTTCTGTCTTGACATTTCTCCTGCTATTTCTTCAAGAATCCTACAGTTAATTTTATTTAATCTTGATTTCTACATACCTCAGGGCTATCTTTTCTCAGCAAAATTAAAGTTAACAGGAGCTTTGCTATTGTACAGATGGTATGGTTGGTCTAAACAGTGACTATCCTATTATGATTATGCGCTCTGACTTGTGTCATTATTAAACCTTCAGTCACCATTATTTGTATCTCTTTCTCATTAAATATCAATAAAAGACAGTTATTAAATATCTCAGACATTTCAGTGTTTTATTTCCATTACCCAATATTAGTTTGTTTGTTTTTTCACTTAGGGTAGAATTGCTTTTTTAGTTTGATTCCTTTAGGTATAAATGTATAGTCTTGCATTTTTACCTAACTGATTTTCCTGCAGCAGCTGCATAACTGCCTCCATGTAGTTTACCTTAACTTTTTTTAAAAACATGCCAAAATTCACATTATAGACTAGCAGCTTGCAAAATCATAGATAGAACACAGTTGTTGTTTGTTATGGAAGTATTAAAAAAAAACTCTCTGAAACTCAACTCTAGAAAATATCTACTTGTAATATATGCTATTTAAATGTATCTATTTCCTTTTCCAATGTTCATCAAGTAAATTAAAATAATTATTCTCTGGAAATGTTAAAAGCCCAATTTCTGTGCAGAGTAAAATGTTGTGGACAAACTGTATACTCCTTAAGATGATGGTTTGTAAGGATGATGCCAGTTTATACAATACAGAGTTTATACATTTATAAATGTGTTCAATAGCCGTACTGTAGGGTCTCTGTGCTACAGTCTTCTCAATGGAAAAGAGCAGAAGTTTCTTGTGAGAAGTTAAGTGTTGGAGGACTTCAATATAAAGCAGGGTTGATTAAACTTAGTGATACCCAGAGTGATTAAACTTAGTGATACCTTTGAAAATCAGGCCATAAAAATTTACACAAATTAGAAACTATTCTTAGGCTCCACAGAATGCCTGGAGTCTAAGAATAGTTTCTAATTTGTGTAAATTTTTATGGCCTGATTTTCAAAGGTTCTCAGAACCTACTATAATTAACTTGGTATTGGCGGATGCTCACTACTTCTGAAACCCAGCCATTAACATTTTTGTAAAGTAATTTCAGATTTCCATGAAACAGAAGTTACTATAGAAGGGCAAAATATTGTACAGATATACAGAAATCTAAAATCAGTGCACACCATCATGGTATTTACTTGTTCCAGTACTTCCATTATCCTCCATAGACTAAGCCAAATTTATTTGTTGTCTGAGTTCGCCCAAATGTGAAATCTGCATTAGAGCTCCAATTTAGCAAAGCACTTAAGCACAGGCTGAACCGTAAGCCTGTGTATAGCCAATGGGACTACATAAATATTTAAGCTAATTCTCTGCTAAACTTGAGCCTTAATCACTTGCGTTCTTGAACTGCAGTTATATACAGAAAGTTGCCACTGACCACATTTTAGGATACGAGCTGCATTTAGTCCTCTAAAGGAACCCTAACTATGATCATCTTGAGTTCATCTGATATATATATAGAAAACTATACTCTTCATTCCTCTCCCTGCAGGATCCTAGCTCTTTCATGACTATACAGGGTTTTATTTACATACAGAAAGCATTTATATTTCTTCAGAGGTGTAGCGAGCGCCCTCCGTACACTCCGACCGGAGGGGGCCCCGCAAGGAAGGAGGCCCCTAAAAGTGCCAAAAAAATGTAAGTTATAACTAGGTAAGTGACATTTATTGACGCTATTGCACAATCCATGTCGGTTTTACTGACAAAACCATGAAGTCATTATGATACATCATAATGCTATTGGCTACATCAGTTGTCTGTTGGCCAGTTTCGAATTTTAGTTGGACCCATTCAAAGAATGTGTATTTGCGTTCATAATGGCGGTCGGCGGATAAATGTTATGAATTTATTTGTTTAGTTTTTTATCGTTTCCAACACAGAAGTGTGCTTTGTGATGTCTAAGAGAATGTATAAGAGCGGAGCTAGTAAACGAAAGGCAGCAAAAGATGCCGAGAAGGAACTTGAGAAAATTCCAAAGTTGTCAACATATTTTGCACTGCAATCCAACATAAAGGTACAGGCACATGAAACGGACAGCGCTAGCAGCAACGAATCGTATCCAGAAGTATCCAGAAGTGCTTCAAGTGAGGTCGAAGGTGAAGCCAGTTGTTCTACCAAACAAACTGTGACAGATATTCCAGCTGCTGCCGGGAAAGAAGTGTCTGAATCTGAACCACTGACTGATGATCCAGGAGATCCAGGCCGTCTATAATATTGGACAGGCAAGTGTGTGACATTGTTGCACGTGGCCCACCACAGCAGAATGAAAGTTACGAATTTCCATTTAATAAGGAAAGACGGAGGTTCACAAGTACTCATTTCTATCGAACCATGGCAAATGGCGAGAAAATAAGACATTCATGGTTAATGTACTCAGTTCAGAAAGATGCCATTTTTTGTTTTTGTTGTAAATTATTTGGCACAGGCGACATACCGCTACGTCGTGGAACATCTGCTTGGAAAGCACTGTCAAAAAGACTTCAGCAGCATGAAACAGGCAAAGGTCATCAAGACTGTATGGTGAAATGGTTTGACCTTCGGTCAGGCATAGTAAACCGTACATCTATTGACCAACTCGAATTGCAGGCTTTTCTGAAAGAAAGAGATTTCTGGAGAAATGTTGTCAAACGCATGGTTGATGTCATTATTTTCTTGTCCGAAAGAAACTTGGCATTTTGAGGAAGTAAAGAAAAGCTCGGCGATCCTTCAAATGGCAACTTTTTGGGACTGTTTGAATTGCTTGCAAAGTATGATACTCTCCTCAGCGAACTTTTACAGAGGATTAAGAAGGCAGAGACACATGTTCAGTACCTCAGTCCACAGATCCAAAACGAGCTGATTCAACTTGTTGCCAGTAACATTCAAGAGGCCAACATAGCGCAGCTTAAAAAAGCAAAATATTATTCAGTTATTTTGGACTGTACTCCCAACGTGTCACATGAAGAATAGATGTCTGTGGTGTTACGCTTTGTTGAATGCAACGGTGAAGATGGTGTCAATATTCATGAAGTGTTTGTTGGTTTTCTTAATGTTCATGATACAACTGGCGAGGGCTTATTGGAAGCATTTCTTGAACAGGCAAACAACTTAGGAATAGACATTGCTGATATGAAAGGCCAAGCTTATGATAACGGCGCAAATATGAGAGGAAAGAATAAAGGAGTTCAAGCCCGCATGCTAGAAATAAATGACTGTGCCTTGTATGTACGATGTGGAGCTCACACTTGGAATCTTGTGATCTCAGATGCGGCAAAGTCATCGAAATATGCCGTTGACTTTTTCGGTCTGATTAACAGAATATACTTTATCTTTTCTTCTTCACCTTCACGTCGGGATTTACTTCAAGAACATATGCCAATATCTGTTAAAGGGTTATCGGACACTCGTTGGGAGTCGAGAATTGATGCTGTGAAGCCATTGCATTATCACCTTGAAGAATTGTGCAATACTTTGTCATCTTTGCGAGAATATGCACCCGAAAAGAAAGATGGCAATACAGCAACAGAAGCCGGTGCGCTTTTAGACCATGTTACTACGTGGCCTTTTGTTCTGACTGTGTACACGTGGTACGATATACTATTTCACATCAATAAAACCAGCAAATTAATTCAGTCACCAGAAGTGTCAATTGACGTACTGCAGGCAGAAGTCGGTGCTACAATGAAGTTTTTGGAAGACTATCGAAATACAGGATATAACTCTGTGGTCACAAATGCACGTGAAATAGCAGAGCATATGGGTATTGAGCAGGTGTTTCCAGAAACCAGGGTGCGAAGTAAGAAGATAATGTTTGATTACGAATGTGCTGATGATTCGAGCCGTCTTTCTGCCGAAGAAAAATTCAAATCGCAGTTCTTTCTTGTTCTCACTGATCAGGCCATATCTTCTGTTTTGTCGCGATTTGACCAACTCGTGGAGTGATATAAGTTGTTTGGATTTCTGTACAACGCTAACAGCCTGAAGCAGTGTCACAGAGAAAATGAACTGGAGAATCACAGCAAAAATTTTGACAGAAAAATGGGAGACATTGATGCCAACGAACTCATAATGGAATTGAATCATTTTATTTATGTCATCGAGAAAGAGAGAGGACTTGTCACGGCAAACAATTTGTTAACGTACATATACAAGAACAGCCTTCAGGAGATGTATCCGAATCTTTGCATTTGCATCAGAATTCTTCTGACCACACCAGTTACTGTCGCTGGTGCTGAAAGGAGCTTCAGCAGAATGAAACTGATCTAGAATATCCTGCACTCAACCATGACAGATGACAGGCTTTCTGCGCTTGCAGTTATCTCAGTCGAAAACAAGATTGCCAGATCTCTGGATATGACGCATTGATTAACCAATTTGTGGAGAACAAGGCTTCATCATCTGGACCCATGGGAAGGAGACTCTGGAAAAATTCCACCATGATTTCAACAGCTTCCACCCCACCATCAACCTCAGCCTGGACCAATCTACACAGGAGGTCCACTTTCTAGACACCACGGTGCAAATAAGTGATGGTCACATTAACACCACCCTATATCAAAAACCTACCGACTGCTATGCCTACCTTCATGCCTCCAGCTTCCATCCCGGACACATCACACGATCCATTGTCTACAGCCAAGCACTGAGGTACAACCGCATCTGCTCTAACCCCTCAGACAGAGACCAACACCTACAAAATCTCCACCAAGCATTCTCAAAACTACAATACCCGCACGAGGAAATAAGGAAACAGATCAACAGAGCCAGACATGTACCCAGAAGCCTCCTACTGCAAGACAAACCCAAGAAAGAAACC
Organism: Gopherus flavomarginatus; assembly: GCF_025201925.1. NCBI lineage: Eukaryota > Metazoa > Chordata > Testudines > Testudinidae > Gopherus > Gopherus flavomarginatus. The sequence goes on along the minus strand of NC_066617.1, from coordinate 196,205,495 downwards.
AGCAGGACTCCACTGGCCATCACATACAGCCCCCAGCTAAAACCTCTCCAATGCATCATCAAAGATCTACAACCCATCCTGGACAATGATCCCACACTTTCACAGGCCTTGGGTGGCAGGCCAGTCCTTGCCTACAGACAACCTGCCAACCTGAAACATATTCTCACCAGTAACTGCACACCGCACCATAATAACTCTAGCTTAGAAACCAATCCATGCAACAAACCTCGATGCCAACTCTGCCCACATATCTACACCAGCGACACCATCACAGGACCTAACCAGATCAGCCACACCATCACCGGTTCATTCACCTGCACATCCACCAATGTAATATACGCCATCATATGCCAGCAATGCCTCTCTGCTATGTACATCGGCCAAACTGGACAGTCTCTACGGAAAAGGATAAATGGACACAAACCAGACATTAGGAATGGCAATATACAAAAACCTGTAGGAGAGCACTTTAACCTCCCTGGCCACACTATAGCAGACCTTAAGGTGGCCATCCTGCAGCAAAAAAACTTGTGGACCAGACTTCAAAGAGAAACTGCTGAGCTTCAGTTCATCTGCAAATTTGACACCATCAGCTCAAGATTGAACAAAGACTGTGAATGGCTTGCCAACTACAGAACCAGTTTCTCCTCTCTTGGTTTTCACACCTCAACTGCTAGAACAGGGCCTCATCCTCCCTGATTGAACTGATCTCGTTATCTCTAGCTTGCTTGCTAGCATATATATACCTGCCCCTGGAAATTTCCACTACATGCATCTGAGGAAGTGGGTATTCACCCACGAAAGCTCATGCTCCAAAACGTCTGTTAGTCTATAAGGTGCCACAGGATTCTTTGCTGCTTTTAAGGCTCGAAAGAAGCGCTTTGCGTAAATACAGAATACATGTACACTGTAGGCCTATGTATACATAATATGAACCCTGTTTATTGTATAAAATAAATACCGCATTCCAGTTTCTGCATTGTAAGGGGCCCCGGACATATGTTCGGAGAGGGCCACGTTCTTTGCTGCCACGGCCCTGTATTTCTTGGATAAAGGAAAATATGTCTATCACTAAGGCTATGTCTATCCTACAGATTTAAGTCAACTTTAGTTTTATTGACAATCATAAGCTGCTTTAATTATATCAATTGTGCACACCCACACAACACGCCTTGTGTCAGTAGAGCACATCCACAGAGATTGCATTGCATTGTGGATAGCTATCCCATTGTGCAGCTTGTGCAGCTTGCCACCCTCTGCCACTGGGAGCTCTGGGAATGGATTGGAGAGCAGTTCTTTCTGTCCCTTCATTCCATGGGCTTCTGACTTTGTTTTGTGCCATTTTTGAACAGCCCTTCTAAACTGTGTGGCTGCCTTCTCTGCCTGAAAGCATGGATACTGAACTGCTGACCAGTCTGATGATGAGCGTTATGAACACAGTACAGCTGGTCCTGCAGTATTTCATGAGCTGTGAAATAGAAAGTGAGTTGCAGGTGCCTGCCCTGCTGTGTGCCATGGAAAGAAATAATTTAAGATTGCTGCTGGCATCCATGGAGCAGCTGCATATGGTAGACCATTACTATTGGGCTCAGGAAACAAGTGCTGAGTGATGGGATCACATCATGATGCATGTATGGATGCCGTACAGTGGCTGCAGAACTTTCGAATGCCACCTTGAATGACCCCTGTAGTGCTTGCTTCCTGAGCGTTAATTGTGTTGAGCAAATATTCTTACCTATAGCCATTATGTTTGAATGTTAGCACCAACAAACATGTGTACGACACAAATAAAGACTCATTTTATTTCAAAGCATAAAATTTAATAACAGGACAAAACACAATATTTTTGTCAAACAGGGGACATATTATTGAGGAACTGTCTCTCAGTTACAGCTCTCACAGTTGCCAGCTTTCACTGTGAAACCAGTTCCTAGGGGTGAAGCGCAAGGGGTACTGACTGCAAGGGACCGGGACTATGTGCGGAATGTGACAGGGGAATTTGCAGAGGGCATGGAACCAAGTTCTGTATTGGCTTCTGGGGGAGCCTGCTCAGACTGCAGTGTAATGAGGGAACTGAGCATTTCTGTCTGGCCCTCCAGTAGCTTTATCATCTGCTACAGCACCTGTCTCCTTTCCAGGATATCCATCCTGAGTTTTTCATTAATTGTCTCCCTCCACACGCTTGCTTCACTATCTGCCATATCTGTTGACTGCAGCACTTTGCAAAATATCCTCCCTCCTCTTCTTGGTTCTCCTTATCTGATGAGGCACTCCAACAGTGTGGAGGAGTGTGTCCTCCAAGGCACATCTGTAGAAGCCAAATAAATAATCCAGAGAAAGTATTGTGAGGGCACTCACAGCTGTGAAACACAAAAATTACACATCCCTCTTTTTCACTGTCCCTTGGCTAGCACATAGCCCTGTGCGAGTCCCAGATATGGGTTTGTCAGGGTATGACAGCATGGGAAGGGGAAAGGGCAAGAAGGGACAAAGGGTCTGGGTGATTTGCAAAGGAGATTGCTAGTGCCTAGGAAAGCTATTCTGAATATTGGTGCCCTTTTCCACAGGCTAGGATAATTGAACTTGATATCTCACTCCTAAATATAAACCAGGGCACAAGGGTGTATCTCCTGCATGGGTGGGGCTTCAGACCAGCTCTATATGATGCTCACTTGTGTACTGCTCTGGCCTTTGCAGAAATAATTTCCAGGTGGCACAGCAGATTTTCATACAGTGCGAGGAGAAACAAAGCAGCTCTGCCAAAGAACCTTCAGCAGAGTATTGCATAATACCTATAGAAAAGTTTCCTAGAGATCTCCTGGGACATTCTTGCGTACATTAACAAACTTTTCCACTGGACCCCTACAGCATAACTGCATGGGCTCATTTGTTAAGTTCTGTCTCTTATCCTTCTTCTACTGTATAACAAAGTACACAATCTCCTCTCACTGTGCAGTGTCAAAGCAAAATGAATGCTTACCAGAACTTGCATCTCTTGCTTCATGCACGCTGAAGTCTCAGGGCTGTCTAGACACCCACCAGAGTCAAAAAGAGGCCCTGACTCCCTGCGCCACTGGATGACCCTGTTGTGTGTTCAACTTCCTCATCTACTATTTGTCTTCTTGGCTGACTCTGCTGGGCGCTGCCTCCAGTCCCCACAAAGAATCTCTGGAGCTCTTGGCAGTGGAGGTGGCGTTGCTGATGAGGATGGCATGCAGATCCTTGTAGAAGCGGTGGTTTGGGCTGCACCAGAGCTACGGCTGGCCTCCCTTGTCTCCTGGTACATCTGCCTCAGCTCCTTGATCTTAGCATGGCACTTCTGTGTGTCCCTTTCATGCCCCTTCTTCTGCATGCCACCAGCAATTAAGCCATAGGTATCAGAGCGAAGCTGCAACTGCTTAGCTTGCTCTCCCCACAGATCCACTAGATCCAACAGTTCCAGTATACTCTACATGGAAGCACATCTGCTGCAAAAAGCCAGCATGGTCAGCTGGGAAGAAGCTGTGTGAACTGTCCTCACTGAGCAAACAGGAAGAGGAATTTCAAAAATTCCTGGACATTTTAACAGGGGAGGGGCACATACATGTGTACGTTCAAGGCAGCAGAGTTCAAACTGATGACCAGAGTGGTCATGATGGGCATTGCGGTACACTTCCTGGAGGCGAATTAGGGTGACATAAGTAAGCACAGTGTCTACAGTGACACTATGTTACTCTAACTACAAAAGACCTATTCCTCTTGTCAAGGTGGTTTTATGATGTCAGAGTCACAGGAGAGTTACATCATTGGGAGAAGCTTTTCAGTGTGTACACCTCCCATGTTTTGTGGATGAAAGCTGTCTCTTGTCAACAAAACTGTGTAGTTGAAACAAGGCCTAAGTGGTTTTCAAAAATGTAGGTAGCATGCATAATAACAATCATATGTGCATATGTAAGAGATAGATAAGTCTATTTCTACTAGTAATAAAGACTTGGAGGGTTTGAACGTAAATCCTACTGAGCTTAAGAATTAGATCCTTAAGCAAGATGTCAACATCCTGTGAGAAGACTCTTTTCAAAATTCTTCTTGAAGTGTTTCTTTCACATCCTTGCATCCAAAAAAATAGGATTTTGCAATTTTGTGAAGCAGGGAAGTGGAAACATCTGCCAACTCTTTAGATTCTAAGGATTAGTGGGGTAAATGTATGTAGATGTTGGAACCCACTGTGTGGATTATACCATCCCTCTCCCTCATAGTAGCGTGGCTCCCTTAGGAGCTTGGATGTTGCTGGCAGTATCCCATGTGGTGGCACATTGCCCCCTCAGAGCAATAGTAGAGGAATCACTGAGGAGTTAAGGCTTCTAGAAGCAGCACTGCCTCCTGTGTAAATTCGCCAGGGAAGCAAACCCAGGGAGATGACCAGACCCTAACAATTTTTATCTGGTCTATACCCCATTGGTATCCAGAGACCAAGGTAGGGATGGAGTCTGCTGCAAAGACACATTCCCCAATTCAGCATTCCTGTCCAAATTATATGTGCTTCTGCTCCAGTCTGCTAATAGAAATAGAGGAGCCTTTCTCATGGGATCACAGTAAGTAGTGGTATCATGCCTACTGACTCAGAGAGCCATTCTTCCTACAAGAACAGATTACAGGGCTCCATGTGAGGCCTAGTCAATTTTTTTCCTGTCAACTGTTTTGTTGTAGGAGAAGTGGTGTTGACTAAACACAATTTTACACAAAAAGTGGCTTTCTGCCAAAAATCAGTTTTTTGTTGTTGTAGAAAATCCAAATGCCTGAAAAAAAGCAAAATATTTTGCTTTAGGTATTCCACCACAGAACCTCATGGGAGTTATCTTCTTTGCTAGATCCTTTTTGGCAAATGAGTAAGTAGAAGATGAGAAGACTTTTGGAACGTCTCTCTTTCTCTATTTGTAGTTTAGTGTACTTTCTCAGTCTGTCTAGATTTGTTTAAAATGTTGTTTATTGTTGGAGTAAAACAAACACCCCCCCCACACACACACGCACACACACACACAACAACTGAAATCTCTTCTTTCTTTAAAATTTATTGGGTACCAAGTGATTTGGACTGATACTTGTGTTACTTCTATAAATCATCTATGTCGCTCTTTTAGAAAACCAATAAAAGTACCTCCCTTGTGTTGTTGTTATGCCTCATAAATGATTGTGCAGCTGCCACAGAGGAATAAATATGAACATATATAATTAATGTTGTCTGCCTGTGGTGTATATTCAATATGTAATTGATCTCTTGCCTAATAATTGTAATATGTGCTAATCATACTTCTGCACCAGAGATATACCAGTGACAGCTGTTGGTGAATGGTAGGGGGAAGAGGGCTGCCACTTACTCTAGTATATTTTTTGCCTTCTGTGCACATCATCCCACTCACCACATATAGGATGTGGCCTCATATCAAAATGATGTTTGGCTTGATGATTTGAAGGCTAAAAAGGCTTTATTCTATAATACCAGAATGATAGATCATGTCTGTTCACATAGTCAATACTGGCCTAGATCCTCTGAGTGCAACAGAGTGGGAGATGCTATAAGGGATGCTTGTGGCTCACTAATGCTGGTGTTGGTTGTATGTCTGCCTCCTTCCTACCTACTGAATATATCAGAACAATCTGTAGGAGTTGCTGTAGTCCACGTCTGGTTATGTCCCCCACAAAGGACAATTTGCCAGTCTAGAATTGCCAGAGCACAGTGTTCTTTGGCCATACCCAGATTGCCTAAGAATGTGTCCTTTACACCTGATGGGGAACTGGAGGCATAGAGCCTTCCTACATCAGATTTATGCCACTTTGGAATTGCTCCTATATTGGACGGGTTAGGGGTTTGCTCCTATATTGGAGGAATAGAAAAGGGAACGAAGTCAGGTCAAGAATCTGGTGTAATGAGCATTCTAAAATTCTTCTTAAAAAACTGTAACTTATGCTTGGGTATTTGTTAAGCTACATATAATGTGATGTGCAGTCCATTGAACAGTTCTTTCTCAGTTGCCCAAATCCTCATTTAATGAGTTTTGTCACTGCTGTGACAGTGTATGACAAGGACTAAATTATATATTTTTACTGTAAGGGATTAATTTCCAACAAAATTCATTGTATTTAATCATGTGCATGTTTGGACAATGTGTTGGCAGGTTAAGTCTAATGTAGATACAAGTAAACTAATGAATATTGGGGAGAAACCACTGAGACTTTGTATTCATGCTAGTGCACTTGGAATGGGACAACTGCAAACTACTCCACTAATAAAATTTTTCCTGGATTTGAAGAGACACGGCCTCTGTGCCAAGACTGCTCACTGAACAGCAGTTTTGATGGTGCCATTTTCTTGTTTTTAAATGTGGAAACTCATCCCATTGACTACTGCCTCATTTCCCATAAGGCAGTTGAACAATCATTAAGCAGCACCAAATTTTAGTCACTGACTTGCTGTCGTACTGCCTTGGGCCACATTCAAACAAATGATCCTGAGGCAAGAGGCTCCATTTCCAGAGCCACCCAATCTTTTATTTTTCAACCATGGCACATATTCCTTTTAATATGGAGTTACTGTACTTAAATATCCCTGATATCTTATTACCTGTGATAGTACCTCTCATCTTTGTGAAAACAAGTTCCTGTGTTTCTCCTGGCCAGGGTACAGACAATGAGTTCTGCATTATTTTAAGCCAATATATCTGGATGACTCTTCATCCAAAAAGTTCTCCCTAGAGAATGTGATGGATTACATGCAACTTACAGCCATCTTTTCCTGCAGATGGCTAGCCTGAAGCTACCCCAATTTATTTATTGAATCTCATCTCACTGAATGCTTTACATAGAGAATTCAGCACAGAACAGAATAATAAAGTGTTCTTAAAATAGTTTACACAAAATCCATTCAAGAGTCTGTGTCTAACTACTACTGTAATCTCTTCTCTACTAGGGGACAGCCAAGAGACAGTTAATGATGCCTGAAAAGTGAGTGCCACTGGCTAGGATGAGGCATTACTAGGGATGTGTAGGTTCAGCCACTGGCTGGGCTCTTACAGAGCTCCCAATTAAACTAAAGTTGCCTTCCCTCAGCTGAACTGAGTAGAAACCCCTCCTACCAATACAAAGAGATGACTACCTAATAGGACACAATGGTCCTCACTGGTGCAGAGGTGAAAGTTGAACCTCTGTCCCATTAATAGTGGATCTGGCCCTTCATGTTGATCCCTGGGTACAATCCATTCCTATAACTTTCATATAAATCATATAGAACTTTGCTAGTGATTTCTTAAAATAGCTAAGAAATCATTCAATTGTTGAGCAAAACTGGCTGGCAAAATTCCCATAGATGTCATTTGAATTTTTGTTGAAGCAAGGACTGAATAGCTAGGATATCTAATTTTTGTATTGCTTTTTTCTATTTGTATTTTCCAAAGACTTCCAACAATAAACTTTATGAAAGCTTTGTAACTGGAGATAATTTTCTTCTCCCTAAATGTATTTGCCATTACAGTGCAAGGACTTGAAGGTAGTACAAGGATATATCATGGGAACAACTGGAAAATGTCAGAAAGAGAAATTGTATGCTGAATATCAAGAAAAAATTCCGGATACTGAAATATATTAGAGTCTCCCCAGGGAAGTGTAAAAGGGCCCATTACTTGGCACAATTAAAACAAGGCTGAGAAAGCACTAGAAAAATGTAGCGTAGGCAATGAAGGATGAACTTAGGTATTTACTATCTCTAAATTTTGTGATTTCTGTGGTTACAAGGAACAAGCAAACAAAAAAGATCTGCAATGTGGAAGATGTTTGTTATCTGTAATAGTACACTAGCTAGAGTCAAAACAGAGGTGCTGCAAGATCGAGGAATACAGCTCAGTTGTCCCACATTACAACCCTACCAACAGCCCTGTCAAGGTATTTTTCCCACTTTGGACTTTAGTGTCCAAAAAGTGGGGACTTGCATGTACTCTTCTAAACTTAATTCCTAGCTTAGATCTGATAGCGCCGCCACCAGCAAAATATAGTGTTTGGCACACTTTCTGTTCCCCCAAAACCTTCCCTGGGGAACCCAAGACCCAAACCCCTTGGGTCTAAAAACAAGGAGAAATAAACCATCCCCCCTCCTTTCCCCCTCCCAGGCTTTCCCCTCCCTGGGCTACTCTGAGAGACTACACTGATCCAAACTCCTTGGATCTTAAAACAGAGATGAATTAACCTTCCCTGGGGACCCCAAGACCCAACCCCTTGGGTCTTAAAACAAAGAGAAATAAACCATCCCCCCTCCTTTCCCCCTCCCAGACTTTCCCCTTCCTGGGTACCCTGAGAGGCTACACTGATCCAAACTCCTTGCATCTTAAAACAGAGAGGAATTAACCTTCCCCCCCCTCCTTTCCCCCCACCAATCCCTGGTGAGTTCAGACCCAATCCCCTTGGGTCTTAGACAAGGGAAAAAAATCAATCAGGTTCTTAAAAAAGAAAGCTTTTAATTAAAGAAAGAAAAAAAGTAAAAATTATCTCTGTAAAATTAGGATGGAAAATGTTTACAGAGTAGTCAGATTTATATAGCCTAGAGGGACTCCCTGCCCCACTAGCCTGATATTCCAAGTTACAGCAAACAGAGGTAAAAATACTTCCAGCAAAATACACATTCACAAGTTAAGAAAACAAACATAAGACTAATCCGCCTTTTCTAGCTAGTACTTACTATTTTGAACATGATAGACTGTTTCAGAAAGATTGGGGAAACCTGGGGTGCACGTCTGGTCCCTCTTAACCCCAAGAGCAAACAAAGAACAAAACAAACAGCACAAACAAAGACTTCCTTCCACAGAGATTTGAAAGTATCTTGTCCCCCCATTGGTCCTCTGGTCAGGTGTCAGCCAGGTTCACTGAGCTTCTTAACCCTTTACAGGTAAAAGAGACATTAACCCTTAACTATCTGTTTATGACAAGCCCAAACAAAATAAGTGTTCGCTTTTTTGTGCGTATAAAGGACGGATCTGGTTTTGGCTTTGAGCTGTAGCTGGATGAATACTGAAGAAAAAGTACTCGTGGCATTCACTTGAATAAAAAAACATAAAGCTGCGGTGACAGTCAGGAAGGAGGGGGTAATAGAGCAAACTACTGTATATGGCCATGGTGCAACCACACCCAGAGTAGTGTTTTAAGTAGTCATCTACTTTATTAGCAGAAATGATTTAATAGCTCTTTATATATTACTTCATGGTGTTTTTCCATGCCAGCCACTCTCCCTGATCTGGCACAGACAGCCTGATAATATGCTGAGTTCCTGCTGTGAGAGCAACTTAGGGACTGCTAGCACAACCTGTTTGTTACCAGCTCGATCTCCACTAACGCCTTTCTCCCCAAAATAAAGTGCACTGCAGGTATGGCAGACGAGGAAAGAGATTATTGTCAAACAAAACATATAAAATATTAACTGAGTAGTAAACTCTCACTTTGATACTTAGTGCTGAATAACACCAGCCCTGCCTCAATCTATCACAAGGAGAAGTAAGAAATTTGGAGAGCAAAGAAGAGCTGAAAATGAACGAACCTTACTAGGAGCCTCTTTCCTTCTGTCAAGCCATGAGCCTCCTGTTTAGCCACGGGTTTCTGCACTAGCAACAGGGAGAGCTGCTAGCAAAGAACTCCCATGCAGAGGAATGATTTTAACCAGAAATACAGAATGATGAAGCAGAAGTGATAGAAGTCTGATTTTTGCTAAACCAATAAAACCTACCATAATTACTTACTTTGCACTAATAGGTCTCTTGGATCTCTCCTTTTGGATGTCAGAAAGGCATTTGCCAGATTGACAGGTGAATCTTTCATTCAAAAGGAGAGTATATTTTTGTTCATTTAGACATGCTGCTTGAAAATGCACTTCCTCCTGCTTTAATCAACATAAGAACAGATGTTCTTGTAGCAGTATGATGACCAAGCCTTTGTCTTTTTCAAGTGATAGCAAGCAAGTTCACGAACTTGGAGGACTGTAGTATCAAATTTACCTTTGCAGTGCAATTAGTCTGTTTTCAGCTATTTGTGTACAAGAAATTGAGTGATTCTATTTCACACAGGACATAGTAAAATGAACCATCATGGGCCACTCAACAAGACGGGGAGGAGGCCCCCAATGACAATACTGTGCTTTTAGTCAAATAAGTTAATCTGTTTTTATTGAGGGCTTAGTATGATCCTTATTATTTTGCAACCTAGAGTTTTCTAAATGTTCATATCTCCCTCTACCACCTCCTCCAATTCTGCATCCTGATGCCACTTAGTTTGATGACAATTTCTGCCTAGAACAACAGTGACAAGAATCAGATTGCAACCTTTACAATGGAGTAGTTCCATTATCGGAAGCCCAAGTTGTTGCGTGGCCATGCCAACTTATATTATTGCTTTTTTATATGACATGGAAGCGCTCAATTTTCTTCTAAAGGAACAGTAGAAAATGGCATACTTGTGTCTAAGTAGGACCAATTCAAAAACCATTTAACAAACAACCCATTCTCTTTCTTCCCATTTTGAAAATATACTTTTTTACTGTGCAGCAAAGGAATAAAAATGACAATTTATCAGAGGGGCTTTCCATATGGTGACAAAGTGCAGACAAAGTACAATAGTTACAAGTCTTCTATGCACTACACTAGCTAACATCCAATCCATTACGGGATAATGAAGATGTGAGATGTGAAAAAAGCTCTCTCAAAAGATCTATGTGCTGGTTCAGCTTCCATCTAAAATGAGCATCAGAGCTGTGTCTCAACTTCAGTCTCTCCTTTCTAGTTTGATCTTCTCTGCGATGTGACACTATATAAACACACACAATACTCTGTTACAGTGTCCTTTTCTAAGTAATATGGAAATAATTTGACATTTATTTGGATTTCTAGAACCTTTAAATTAGAATGAAAACAATTCAGCCTCACCTCTCACAGCTATGACTACAGAAAGACATCTTTAATAGTTCCTTTTCTTTCAGCATATAGTATAAGTCATCTTGAGTGCATAGCAGGAGAATGCAGAGTAAGGTAATTAGATGAAATCAATTGCACAATTATTTTTAATAAGATGGCTGCTATACATGACAATTTATGGACACCCTTCTAATACCAGGCTAGAACAATTGTTTCTAGTTACTTTCATATCATAGTCCTAACCCTTTAAATAACATCATGAAATTTAACTGATGAATTGCTGAGAAACAAGTATGTTAATTTCTTTCCTTCTGGGAAAGATAAAAGTGTAATTATTACATAAAGTGGAAATTCACTGAGTTGTTTTGCCTGGACTGTGAATTGTGTGTGTATGGGAGGAGTGGGGGAGGAGCGGGAGAGGGTGACAGGCTTCTCAAATACTAGTGCTCTATTTTCCATTTGCCTGGTAGGTTCTTCAGTGTGAGGCTTGGAGGGTGGGGGCGGGAGGAAGAGGTCCTGGATTGAAAATTGCACCACCAATTTGGGAATTCATACATCCAATGTTTATTGGCACTAAAGCCTGGTTTAAAGCCCATCAAAATCAATGGATTCAGTGGTGCTTTGGATTAGGCCCTGACTTTGCAAGGCAACAAAGTTCTCATCCAATGATTTGATTTTTTTTTCTCTTTCATATGAGGAGTGAACCCAGGGACAACTAAGAGAGGGAGGATGAAAATGGAGTGCAGTCTGATATTCAGAACAGAACTTTTAACATGTAGAAAACTTGGATCTCCAAAAATATGCATTTTGGTCATTATTACTGCATATGTGTGTGTGTGTGTGGTGTGCAGAGGAGCAAAGAAATGTAACATATTAGACAGATATCAATAAAGTAATGCTTTTGGAAACTTAACATTTAGCTGTTAGACACCAGTGCAAACCAAACAAGTTGTGTGAATTTTTACAAAATTGTGTGAGAATGCTCAGCCATTCTCTGGTATCTGAAGTCATTCCCACAAATTCTTCAATTTCATAGAAGAACACCAAGACTATGGGTACGTCCACAGTACCCACCGGCTCGGTGGGTAGCGATCGATCTATCAGGGATCAATTTATCACGTCTCGTCTGGACACGATAAATCGATCCCCGAACGTGCTCCCATCAACTCCGGAACTCTACCAGGGCAAGAGGCGGAAGCGGAGTCAACGGAGGTGCCGCAGCTGTCGATCTCACACTGTGAGGACAGGAGGTAAGTTGAAATAAGATACGTCGACTTCAGCTATGCTATTCGCGTAGCTGAAGTTGCATATCTTACATTGACCCTCCTCCAGTGTAGACCAGGCCTATGATGTTCATTTTATTTTCAATTTAAAAAAAAAGAAAAGGTAACAAAAGGGATTCTGAGGGTTACCGCTTCATTTTTATGAACCCATTAAAAGCCATTTTTTTTCAGTTTCCCTTGACATGTAAAATCTTTTGGAAGATATATATGATAAAAACATTACTCTCCTTCCAAATCTTCAGAGGCAGAGATAAAAAGAGATGATGGACAGATTTAGCAACAAAACAGGAAAAAAAGAAGAGGATAAACATGTCTAACACAGCAAGGTGTTGAGCATCTTCTATCTAAGCACTTGGAATTTAAGAAACTCAGAACCATATCAGATTATGTCCATATGTAGCACTTTTAAAATGGCTGACTATTGCTATTTATAAGTTGCTAGAGAGCCAAACATTGTCCATTTACTAATACACTGTTCATATTTATGGGGACAACAATGCAGCACCAAACTTCAGTTCTGTGTGACTGCATCAGCAAGATCAGAATGGTGGTCAATAGTCTATATTCATCTTTATGTTTTCACAGCATATAAAGAGATAAGTGAGGTAAAACATAAAATACTCTTGCTGGAAGGCTGCAACGTAACACTACTTTATTTCTGAGAATTCAGAACAATAACACACAAGAACCCAACAGCAGAGAGAGACAAAGCAGGCTGCTCCTAAAATAGAGAGGCACACTTGTTCTAGGCTGTCTGTCTGGTGATTTACTCTGATTGCACACTTGCCTACAGAGCCCCTTAGTTTGGAAGCAGAGCCAGGACAACCTACTCTTGGAACTGCAGAGCAGTTGACAATACAGCACAATCTCAGTTTTTAATCTCTTTCCCTGTAAGTAAAATTTGGCTCTAGTTACCAGTTCAAATGCCTATGAGATACACTGTAGAACAATGGGCATATCTGTATGTCTGCAATACTGTGTGTGAGTCACTGGTGAGTCATCTATAGATCGTGCTAATCTTTTAAACTAGAATCTAATTATGACTTTTGGAAGAAAAGTACTTGATTATGTCTTGCAAAATCATTTGCTTGCTTTAATGTTTGCACTTATAAATGATCATGCATTCAGAATTTTGCATGGATGTAGCATAGCAGCCACTTTTGAAATTTTGTCTTGGGGGAAGAAGGTAGCCAGAGTGAGAGCAATACAGACAATTGCCTATTCATAATTGATTATATATAGTGATACATCACATCAATGAGGGAGGGAAGTAACCAAAAACATATACAGTTTGATTCCAAATTTTTCATAATAAGCATCTGTATAATGCTTTTCATTCATAGATCTCAAAATGTTTTTACAAGGGAGTGTCCACATCATTACCCCTATTTTACAGCAGGGTAAACTGAAGCCCAAAGAGATTATTTATAAGTGATTTGCCCAAGGTCACACACCAAACTAGAACCAGAGCTAGGACTAGAACTAAGGTTTTTTCCACCTGTCATCCTCTGGACTCTCCTGCCTTTCTAGTATCAGGATCTGTATGAGTTGTCAATTTGATATTCTTCCATTCCATCATCACTTCAGAACAGGGAGCCATGCAGGGTTTCACAAGTGTTAGTAGGTGCACAGAAGCAACAAATGACAGATCTTTCCAATGAGAGACTAGCAAGTGACAGCCCAGATAAGAGTGGACTCCATCACTTTAAACTTGCTTTCACGCTGCTTGCTATCATGATTGGCCACCAGATTCCCAGGAACATGCCCTGGATGACTGGGGGCCCTCTGAAAAAAAAATAGACCCATCCCATTTTTAAAGGCCTGGTAATGGAAGAGATGTCAATGAGACAGGAGGCAATCCTCATTTGCTGCATCACCAGTGATAAGCCCCTCCTCTGCCCTACTACTGGATCTGTAATGGTGAGCTTTTTCCCCCTCCTTTTCTTTCAGGGAAGAGTCCAAAGGGAGGATCAAATAAGGATTTAAGTGGAATTTGGGGAAGATGGAATGAGGCAAGGTAGAGGCTAAATACTTACTAGTTACTGCTTGTTATTTATGTCAGTATAAGGCAGCAGATAAGGCAGCCTGTTTCCCACTGTGATCTCCCAATAGCCAGAGTACGTATGGTCATCATGGCAATGATATTTTTGACAAAATGTGGTATTTGAGTTTCTCTTTCTCTCCCATAACAGCCATTATCTTGGTAAGTGCAGCCAGATAAGACTCTCCCATCAATCTCTACACATTTTGTTCTATGTATGTCCTGTATAGTTAAGTAGACAAGCAAGAACTTTGGGGAGTGGGGTTTCCTTTTTTTTTTTTTTTTTTTAAATTTTTGGTAAAAATAAGTCTTCTGTCATCCTAAGATCAAAAAAGTTTTTACGTGAAATGTCGTTATAAACATCATCTGTTTTTTAAAGTACAAATAGTGTTATTGTTCCCAAAACCAAGCACAGTTTTACAATAAAAGTAGGGGTTTTCAACTTGGGGTTATGCCTCCCTCTTGCAGCATCACAAACAAGTATCGGGGGGTCATGAGCCCCATCTTTCCCATACAGAAAATTGAGACAAGAGTCATGGCTAGATCCCAGCTAGTTAGGAGGAAGGTTCTAGCTGAATGCAGGGGTGGGTCCTGGTGCGGAAACAGTTAAGAATCATTGCACTAAAGCATTTCACTGTGAATCTTTTACCCAGCTCTCAGTTTATAGTAAAGCATGTCCAAAGTATTACAACTATCATACTCAATTTCTAAACTCTCTGACTGGTCGTTTTCTGGATATTAGGTGAGATGAAATACATATTTCAATCCCAGCTAGAGATGCTTTGGCACAGACTCCAGTCTCACATGTATGTTGACTGGATTTTAGTTCTGTATTTACCTCCATATAATTGGGGGCTATGGGTATCATAGCGAATGAATATTTTCACTGGCACTACTTTGTCTGAGCTACAGGATGAATAATGTACATGAAATAACTGTAAACAAGCATTATGGTACTTGAAATAGGATACTGAAATTTCTTGTCTAGTTAAATTTTGATTTGTTTCATCCATACGCCCATCAAAATAGCATTGAACCCTTACAATAGTTCCTGAATATGGATCTCTTACATATATGGCAGATAGCTATATTGACTAGAAGTTATTGAATAAAATTAAAAGTCTAAAGTAGAGAATTCTGTCTATTTAAAGTTAAAATAGAAATGGATAGCAATAATAATAAACTTAATGATCCAAAAATAAAACAAATTAATGGTCTCACCAACTACACTGCAATAAATGTCCCTGCTTAGTGCTTATTCCTTTTCTAATAAAGAAAACCTATTAAACAAACGGATTACAACTGGAAAAAAAAAGAAACAATAAAAGCTCAATTGGCTCTTTTAGTTTCTCTCAGAAGGGTAAAACTGCAGTTTAGATTAAGCACAAGAGATGAAAACTAGGGTCTCTGAACTACTAGAAATGTATATTTGATAAGGACAAACACAGATTCAGTCTTAAATCTTGCGAGGGACTCAGCTGTTTTATTGGTTAACCAGATAACATTCTCTCTCTATCACTCTTTCTCATTAAGTAGCTCAGCTGATTGAATAGCCTGTTTTTTTTAACTGTTTCTTGAATATTTTTGTGACTAAAAGTACAGAGTTTGAGTCACTAGGAATTCATGGAGTCATATTGTTTATGTGCAAATATTCTTTTGACCACTGGCTATTTTTGAAAATGCTCATGCACCCCCAAAGTGATTTATTGACGTGTGAGTGATTATTTATCTGAAAGTGTGTTCATTATTTGTCATTATTCTTCTATTTAGAAACTTCAGTCAGGAAAGTGATACCATGTCCTTTGGCATAGGCAACATAACCCAAAACATGAATAATAGATACAACTTTTCAAAGCAAACAACCAAAGAGAATAACCACAACCCATCTAAACTACTTGGTAAATACATTTGGAAAAAACAGGCATGATAATTTTTAGTGGATTAGATACTAAACCACTGTTGAAAATAAAAGGGCTAAATCCATTGGACCAGATACTGTGATGTCCTTGCCCATGTTAAGTGATGCCTTACTTAACAGACAGTCCCATGGGACATGTTTCAAAACTGGGTCAAGATCACATTGATTTGGTTTAGAGTTTGTTTTAAAGGAGTCTAATGGAAAACACTGGGCATACCTATAACAACAGCTTTTCTGTTAATTAAAAAAATATGAAATGCAAAGAGACTTTGAAGGATAGGTTATTGCTTCCTTTTTTGCTGCTTGTTTTGTTTGCTTTGTCTGTCCTTCCTCTTTACTTTTCTTAATTTTTCACTGCAAGTTGCGGACCTAATGGGTATGAAGCCAAATAAACCTCTGGTCATGTTGTTTCTCTAGCCTAAACTACATAGGCCTTGCCTGCTTATTAAACACTGTACATGGAAAGAGAAGTGTAGTTCACTGTAGTATATGGAGACCCAAAACAGATTAAAAGATCTCCTTATTCTGGTACGTAGACAACTAATCTCCCCCCTTCGTGGATAAAATTCCTCACCCCCACCACAAACCAAACTAGGGTGACCAGATAGCAAGTGTGAAAAATCAGGAAGTGGTTCAGGGGGTGCTTATATAAGAACTGCCCCCCCCAAAAAATATCAGGACAGTCCATACAAAATCAGAACATCTGGTCACCCTAAACCAGTGGTTCTCAACCATTCCAGTCTACTGTACCCCTTTCAGGAGTCTAATTTGTTTTACGTACTCCCAAGTTTCACCTCATTTAAAAACTACTTGCTCAAAAATCAGACATAAAAATAGAAAAATGTCACGGCACACTATTACCGACAAAATGCTGACTTTCTCATTTTTACCATATCATTATCAAATAAGTCAGTTGGAATATAAATATTGTACAGTAAAAGCTGTGTTATCCGGCCCTGTACCAACCAGCCAATGAAAGCAGCACAGCCAGTGCATGGGGCGTGGCAGGGGCAGCACGCAGAGCCACCTGGCCACACCTTCACCTAGGAATAGCAGGGAGAGGTTGCTTGCGGGGAGTCGCCCAAGGTGAGCACCCCCTGGATCCGGAACTCTGAAACCCTTCCCATACTCCAATCCCTTGCCCTGAACCCCCTCCTACATCCAAACTCCCTACCAGAGCCCACCTCCTCCCATGCCTCAACCCCGCCCCCCTCTTACACCCAAGCTCCCTCTCTCTTAATTAACTGGAATTTTTCACTGACCGACACCCCTCCATTCTCCCAACATACTGGATAAAAAAGCTTTTCTTGTACTTACATTTCATGTATAGTATATAGAGCAGCATAAACAAGTCATTGTCTGTATGAAATTTTAGTCTGTACTGACTTCCCCAGTGTTTTTTATGTAGCATGTTGAAAAACTAGGCAAATATCTAGATGAGTTGATGTACCCCTGGAAGACCTCTGCATACCTCCAGAGGTACGCATACCCTTGGTTGAGACCCACTGCCTTAAAGCAAACCCTCTGGTGCATGTTCAGTGCAGCCTTTGGGCTAACAGTAAACATCTATTCATGCATTAGCCACCAGGTGGCAATAAGCATAAACATATCTACAACATTACACTTCTCTCCCTCCAAGCTATTAGTAACAAGAAATTTAAAACAGTATAACAATAAAACAATACAGCCTAATTAAGAGGTTGGGGTAAACTACCCTAATCTTCAGGGTTTAGTCTGCCTTTTCTAGCAAAATTGACTTAATAGTACAAGTCCAGTCTGTCTCTAGGTTTGGGAGATTTTCTGGAATGGTGCATTGGAAACACTTGTGGTTCTTGATTAGGTGCGCAAAAAGTCACAGGTGCAAAAAGGCTTTAGGCTTAACTTCCAGTTCTGCGATAGTGGTTGATATGGGGTCCTTAGTAATGTAACTATTTCTGGATGTAGCAAATGGATAGTCTAATAACTCCATTATCACCTAGTACCTCAGGCAAACAAGAATTCTCTACAGCTAACGCCTCATGGTATTGCAGACAAATGTGATTGTGATGGCTACAAATGTGCCTCCCATCTGATAAATCAGTCACCCACTGAGAAAATTCAGAGCATACACTGCATAGCTTAACTCTAATGTTCTTGGTGATTCTCATACATCATAATATAAATGTTGTGCTGCCTGCTTTTGCTTCATCTTAGCAGCTTCAGCAAGTTGTAGAGAGCCAAGATAAATTCTTAGTTTCCTTCCCATTAAGAGTTCTGCAGATGACTTTACTATTATGGTTTGTGGTGTCACATGATAAAGAAAAAGAAGCCTGGCCATCTTAGCTTCTATGCTACTATATGCTACCTTCTTCAGTCCCTCTTTTATGATTTGCACAGTCCACTCCACTAGGCCATTTGGAAAAGAGTGATTTGGCCCAGTTCTAATGTGTTTGTTGGTGAGTTTTTTTCATAAATACATGAAATACAATACCAATGAACTGGATATCATTGTTGCTCACCACTGTCTATGGAAAAAGTAAGTTGAAGTTTATTTACTGTAATCTTGGCTATAGAGGAGGGCATTACAAGTGCCTTAGTCCATTTTGAATGAGCATCAGTTATTATTAAAAACATTTCCCCATAAATGGACCAATACAGTCTAAGGTCTAAGGCCTTGTCCAAGGTCACTGGGGCCACTCCCATGTGTGCAAAAGAACTTTTGGCTGTGTATGGAAGTTGGATTGGCAAACCACAAATTTTTACCCAACAGTCTCCATTTCCCAAGCCATTCCTGGTCACCCCACATAATTGTTGCAAGCCCCTTCATGAGTACAATGCCAGGATGTGCTTCATGTCATAACTTTACCACCACTGGTCCTCTTGCTGGAGGTTATGATCATCCAGGACTGTGATAATAAGCACCCATCCTGGACACTCAAAGACTCCTTTAGAGAGTAATAAGTTTGGAGCTCTGTGCTTACCCTCTATGTCCAGCCACTTGAAAGCATTCTGTGCACTCAAGACAATAATGAGTCTCTCTCTGTCTCTTTATCCGTGCTGCATTGATTAGAGAAGTGAACAGTAGTTCAATGAAGAGGATGGTTTCTCCGGGGTGAAGCACTTTGGGTGTCTAATCAGAGCATCTGCATTACCAGTGCTGTTCCAGGTTTATAATCAAACCCATAGTCATAAACTCATAAAGTGAGAGTCCATCTCTGAATGTTAGCAGATGCCATAGGAGGCACAGGTTTCCTGTCAACAAACAGACCTTTCAGAGGTTTACGATATGCGTGTGTAACAAAATGTCTGCTATTTAGGTAAGAGTGGAACTTCTTTACCCACAAAACCACTGTTAGCCCTTCTTATTTTAGTTGGGAATATTTTCTTCTTCTGGAGTTAGTGTCCTTTGTGCACAACTGATGGGACACCCAGATCCAGCTAACATTTGGTGGGATATGACATATGGTGAGGAATCAGAAGACAATACTAGTTCTTTCTGGCTAGCCTAGTGAACTAAAACATTTGATGATGTTAGCACTTTCTTTGATTCTGCATAAGCTATTTTTTGTTTTGTATTTGACTCCACTGGAATTTGTGTAATGGAACCAATATGGAATCCAAGTTAGGTAAAAATTTACCATAATTATTTAGCAGGCCTAGAAAGGATTTCAATTCAGACACTGGCTTTAGTGGTGGTACCTTGGTAATAACCTTTACCTTCTCCTATATTGGATGCAAGACAGTGGCATCAATTTTCTAGCCCAGATAAATGACTTCAGCAGGCTTTAAAATTCACTCACTCACTCCCCCATTTTGTAGAACTTGCTCGTGGTCATTTTCAGTTTATTCTTGTCACCAAGGTAGAATATAGAGGCCCAAATAAGGAGCTTTTTATTCTCGTACACACTCACATAGATAACTAGATAGCCTCCATCTTGGAAAAACTTCCTCTCCCACAACATGCTAAAGCATGCTCAGTACAATGTTAGGGCTTCTAAGAATAAATAGCTCTTCTCACATTGGCCTTCAGGTGGCCATAATCATAACAGAGATGCTTACAGCATTACATTCATCCTACCAAAATCTGGCACACTTACTATCTAATAATAACTGTGATAGCTAAAGCAGTGGTTCAATCAGGGGTACGTGTACGCATGGGACTATGCTGAGTTCTTCTAGGGAGTACATCAAGTCATCTAGATACTTGCCTAGTTTTTCAATGGCCTACATAAAAAGCACCAGTGGTCAGTCCAACCAAAATTTCATACCCACAATATACTATATACAGAAATGCAAATTGAAGGATAGCCAACAACACTGAAATGTAAGTACAGTATTTATATTCCAATTGATTTAATTTAAAATTATATGGTAAAAATGAGAAAGACAGCAATTTTTTAAGTAATAGTGTGCTCTGACACTTCTATATTTTTATGTCTGGTTTTGTAAGAAAGTAGTTTTTAAGTGAGTGGAACTTGGGAGTACACAAGAGAAATCAGACTCCGGAAAGGGTTACAATAATCTAGAAAGGTTGAGAGCCACTGAGATAAAGTATAGCAAAAAAATTGACTATACCTGTGATTCAAACTAAAATATTTAAGAGACCAAATAGCCAATCCCAGTCAGTTTGTTAGTCAAAGACAAAGTAATACACCATAAAAAGGAGACATAAATACCACCCTTCTTGGGATGTGATCTCATGGTGGTCACTTTACATAGAAGGTCTGCTTTAGATAATATGCACTCAGCATATTGTATTTGTTTACAGGATAAAAGCAGTCAATACATCACCTGAGATTTTACCCACAAGTCTGTAAAAGTTTCTTATCTTGTTTTTCTGTATTGTCCTGTGCCTTCCTTATCTTTATATAGGATGCCACATTCCAGCTGTCAGTGGGCTGTGGAGGCACCTTCATACTGTACCATGACGTAACATTCACACATCTTGTTTCTGATGGTTTGTGTATCTGCCTGAGTTCAACAGTTTCAGAGTATTATGGGATATACCTTAATGTGAATTACATCATATTGGAAAAAGCACATAACAACTCACAATATTGTATAGGAAAGATATAAAATGTGGCAAAAGACCACCCTGGCTTAACCACGAGTTCTTGCGTGACCTACAAAATAAAAAGGCGTCATATAAAAAATGGAAACTAGGTCAGATTACAAAGGATGAATATAGGCAAATAACACAGGAATGCAGAGGCAAGATTAGAAAGGCAAAGGCACAAAATGAACTCAAACTAGCTATGGGAATAAAGGGAAACAAGAAGATTTTTTATCAATACATTAGAAGCAAGAGGAAGACCAAGGACAGGGTAGGCCCACTGCTCAGTGAGGAGGGAGAAACAGTAACGAGAGACTTGGAAATGGCAGAGATGCTTAAGGACTTCTTTGTTTCGGTCTTCACTGAGAAGTCTGAAGGAATGTCTAATATAGTGAATGCTTACAGGAAGAGGGTAGGTTTAGAAGATAAAATAAAAAAAGAGCAAGTAAAAAATCACTTAGAAAAGTTAGATGCCTGCAGGTCACCAGGGCCTGATGAAATGCATCCTAGAATACTCAAGGAGTTAATAGAAGAGGTATCTGAGCCTCTAGCTATTATCTTTGGGAAATCATGGGAGACGGGGGATATTCCAGAAGACTGGAAGGGGGCAAATATAGTGCCCATCTATAAAAAGGGAAATAAAAACAACCCAGGAAACTACAGACCAGTTAGTTTAACTTCTGTGCCAGGGAAGATAATGGAGCAGGTAATTAAAGAAATCATCTGCAAACACTTGGAAGGTGGTAAGGTGATAGGGAATAGCCAGCATGGATTTGTAAAGAACAAATCGTGTCAAACGAATCTGATAGCATTCTTTGATAGGATAACGAGCCTTGTGGATAAGGGAGAAGCAGTGGATGTGATATACCTAGACTTTAGTAAGGCATTTGATACGGTCTCGCATGATATTCTTATAGATAAACTAGGAAAGTACAATTTAGATGGGGCTACTATAAGGTGGGTGCATAACTGGCTGGATAACCGTACTCAGAGAGTAGTTGTTAATGGCTCCCAATCCTGCTGGAAAGGTATAACAAGTGGGGTTCCGCAGGGGTATGTTTTGGGACCGGTTCTGTTCAATATCTTCATCAACGATTTAGATGTGGGCATAGAAAGTACGCTTATTAAGTTTGCGGATGATACCAAACTGGGAGGGATTGCAACTGCTTTGGAGGACAGGGTCAAAATTCAAAATGATCTGGACAAATTGGAGAAATGGTCTGAGGTAAACAGGATGAAGTTCAATAAAGATAAATGCAAAGCGCTCCACTTAGGAAGGAACAATCAGTTTCACACATACAGAATGGGAAGAGACTGTCTAGGAAGGAGTATGGCTTCTAGGGGTCATAGTAGACCACAAGCTTAATATGAGTCAACAGTGTGATACTGTTGCAAAAAAAAGCAAACGTGATTCTGGGATGCATTAACAGGTGTGTTGTAAACAAGACACGAGAAGTCATTCTTCCGCTTTACTCTGCGCTGGTCAGGCCTCAGCTGGAGTATTGTGTCCAGTTCTGGGCACCGCATTTCAAGAAAGATGTGGAGAAATTGGAGAGGGTGCAGAGAAGAGCAACAAGAATGATTAAAGGTCTTGAGAACATGACCTATGAAGGAAGGTTGAAGGAATTGGGTTTGTTTAGTTTAGAAAAGAGAAGACTGAGAGGGGACATGATAGCAGTTTTCAGGTATCTAAAAGGGTGTCATCAGGAGGAGGGAGAAAACTTGTTCACCTTAGCCTCCAATAATAGAACAAGAAGCAATGGGCTTAAACTGCAGCAAGGGAGATTTAGGTTGGACATTAGGAAAAAGTTTCTAACTGTCAGGGTAGTTAAACACTGGAATAGATTGCCTAGGGAAGTTGTGGAATCTCCATCTCTGGAGATATTTAAGAGTAGGTTAGATAAATGTCTATTAGGGATGGTCTAGACAATATTTGGTCTTGCCATGAGGGCAGGGGACTGGACTCGATGACCTCTCGAGGTCCCTTCCAGTCCTAGAGTCTATGAATCTATGAATCTATAGTTTAGCATAACTATCCACCATTAATATATGATATGTGTACAATATTAAAACCATTCATGTGATATATAATAACGTGGTATGCCATGTGTATAGCAAATATATATTGGCTAACAATTAAGTATTCTTTTTTTTTCTTCTCTTATTCCTTTCATTTTTTTCTTTATTTGTGTGAAATTAATTTGGAGAAACGTTTTTGACAAAACTAACCATTTGTCTAGTCTAATCTAGACTTCAGCACTTTAGTAGCTGAGTGGCTTTGTCACTAAGCTGAGGATTTTTTCACTATAACACAGTTAATATTTTCCATCATATAATAAAACCAGTAAAGCTGCTTCTGTAACTTGCAGTTTTTGACTATGTTATTAGGTAAACACAGATAGAAAGTTTACCATGATGTGGTTGTTAAGGGTTTAAATATAGGCCCCAAGAAAGAACTATAAAAGAACTATGAAACGTAATACTGGCCCTTGGGTACATTAAATAACATCTAGTTAATCCATAAATCATGATCCTAGTCAAAAGCAGCATCATAACTCTGCTCAATTGTCCCTTATAGAGAAGGCAAGAATAAACTCAAAAACAATGATCCAAATGGGAACATTGATTTAGTTGGTGTTGTACAAGTGAATTGCACTCAAGTCAGCCTGCATATAGGCTAATGTGGGAGGATGAATAACTATTTATAAGAATAAGGGTGTATGTCAGAAACAGAGAGGGGGAAAAAATGGATGCGATAAAAACAGGAGCAAAAAGGTCAAATCAGTAAACATCCTTTGAAAAAAAAAATGCATCAGGGCAGAAAATGCTTAGCAAGGGGTACCTGTTAACCCACAGGAATGAGTGTTGTAAGAGCACAGTGTGTACCAGTAGCAGGAAACAATTCCATAGAACCAACCCAGGAGAATGAAGATAAAGTCAGACAACAGTCAGTCAGTCACTCAAAGACCACAGTGATTGGCGGGGTATAAGAACTTGAATAAAACAGAATGGGGAAAAACCTCTACCATTACAACAATCAAGGTTTAATTGTTTAGAAACTTAATTGTATAATTCACATATGCTTAACACAAGATGACTCCATGCCACTTGCATCCCCCACATATCATATCACAAAGTATAACCGGCAAAGATCAAGCCAACCGGTCCCATTATTCAAACAGCAGATTAGGCAGAGATTTTCTTAGGCTATCCAATATTTTGTTGATGATTTTAGCAAAAGAGGATCATTGGGCCACTTTTTCTTAAGGATAGGTGCTCTCATTATGGTGTTTAAAGATTCCTTTGGCAGCTTTAATTTATCTTAATTGATCTTTTTGAAACACTTTTTCTCCCTGGGCATTGTGGGAGAATCATACAATGCAGTGCCTTAGCTGTTGTCAGCAGAGGCACTCAAGCTGTATCCCCCTCAATATAATAGAGAGTGGCTGGCTGGCAGGGTATCTTATGTAAGGGCTCTCGGACTCTGGAACTTTATTCTCACAGCTCAAATTTTATGACCTTCTGGACATGCTGCAAAAGAGATTTATTTTATTGAATTTTTGTAGAGAGCTGAGGGTATGCATCCCACAATGATGAAAGGGTGGAAAGGAGTCTCTATAGGAGCTGGTCTGGCTGTTGAAATGTTGAAATGATTAATATGCTGGGATTTTATCTGTATTATTAACGGTGTGTTTGGGCACCTAGAGCCTTGGAGAGAATTTTTTTTTAATCTAAATTATATACATAAAATTAATATAATAGTAACTGATTCCTTGTTCCTGTTTCTATGACTACATATCATTTCTCTGATGAGCCACTGAACAGCACTCACATTAGTGAATCTAAGGGAAGAATACTATTTTGGGGGTATTTTATACGTTTGCCACCTTTCCATTCCCATGTGTGCCAAACAACAGATGTTAGGACTATAAGGCCTGTGGTATCTTTAGATAATTAAGACTTCCAATACACTGACAAATACAATTCTTCTTTTGATGAATATGGGAAAGTCCACAAAAACATGCTTTCTATTTATTAATCCTGTTTACGGACACATAGCTAAAATACATTTATTCTTTTTGAGAAAATCCTTTTATTTTTGCCAATTGTATATTCTTTGCATTTCAGCTGAAAGTTATTATAATTTTATTACTATACAGTTTCAGACTTTGTATCCTATTTATTTGTTAATACTGGAACAAAGAAAATATTCATTTTGCATGGAATGCTTTCACAACTTACTCCCTGCATCCTTCAAGGTAATTGCACAGCTTTCAAGAGGAACTTTGTATCTAGCTTTCCAGCAGACTTTTGCTTTTAGATTAAACCAATATTGGTATAACCCTTTGAAGGTTGTATATATATTATTAAGGCATTGGATTGGGACTCCGAAAATATATATTCTTTGTTCTATTGTAGACTATGATGTTGGACAATGCTTTCATAATACATACATGAGTGGCTGCTCTGAGACTGCTCGCAAACCTTAGTTCTCTCATTTCCTAATGCTTTAGAGGGGTGCAAGATAGATGAGTGGGAAGGGTGTGGTTGAAGTGGACAGAAAATGGAGTAACATTGAGAGAGATGCCACCAGAAGCAAGCAGGAAAAGGAGGATATGCAGAGGAAGGAGATGAGCACGTGAGTGGGGAAGTAGGGAGAGTGGATGGAGCAGATGCTAAGTGTAATGAACCTAATGATTGAAAGGGGAGAATCACTGGAACAAGTAGGCACTGAATTAGTCAATTAGTTATGCCGCGAATTAATTCAATAATGTGTTAACCAATTGATTGAGCAACGAATTAACTAAACAATAAGGTAAGCAGAGACTCAGGTAAACAGTTAAACAGGCAATCAGGGAATTAGTTAATTAATTAATCAAGCAGTGAATTAATTAGATGAAGAATCAATAGATTCATCTATTAATTAAACAGTAAATTATGTGGTGATCTGCACAATTAAGCAAACAGGCAAGTGTTGAATCCAATGAGCAATATTTGAGACATTCACACAGTTATGTGTGGCCAGTAAGTCAGTGAGGTTGAACAGTTTAAAATGGCAGCTTGAGAGTATTGCAGAGAATAGCCAAAAAGTAGTTATGAGTTGGAGGTCAATGTGGAAGGCATGGTTCAGCAGCTGAGGGGAATAATGCCAGCTGCAGGGAGCCTGTGGATGTATGCTTGTTTCCACAATTAATATTTAGAAAGGAGTAACTGAGAAAAGTCCTTGGTCTCTGGTTTAATGTTCATTCAGTAAACTTCTACTTTGTGATAGCACAACAGCTATCTCCAACAGCAAGTATTGGCTCTGCCAGAGACAGAGTAAGATGCGTGATAAATGATGTTATGCAGCAAACCCAAATTTATTACAGATTGGGTTGTTATTTTTTTTGCAAGTTACGTTTCGCTTATGCTTTATTTTCCATATGAACTTGGAAAGTTTTTTCCCCCTTCCATTACTATGTATTTCTGTAAAACCTTTTTTAATATTCTTAATTTGTATTCCTTATCTGAATTATAACAAACCGACAAAATATTGGAATGCCAATAGAATGAAACTTTCGTCTACATCGGGGTGGGCAAATGTTTTGGCCTGAGGGCCACATCTGGGTATGGAAATTGTATGGCAGGCCATGAATGCTCACAAAATTGGGGGGTGATGTGCAGGAGGGGGTGAGGGCTCCGGCTGGGGATGCAGTCTCTGGGGTGGGGCTGAGGATGAGGGTTGGGGACTCAGGAGAGTGCTCCGGGGTGGGACTAAGGGGTTCAGAGGGCAGGAGGGGGATCAGGGCTGGGACAAGGGGCTGGGACGCAGGTGGGGGTCGGGGCACGATCTGGGTATTGCTTATCTCAAGCAGCTCCTGGAAGCAGCTGCATGTCCCCCCTCTGGCTCCTACATGGAGGTATGGTGGACTTTGCACACTGCCCTGTCCGCAGGCGCCATCCCCGAAGCTCCCCATTGTCCGGAAACCCATTGGTGGGAGTGGCACTTGGCAACAAATGGAGCCCCTGGCTGCCCATACGCATAGGAGCTGGAGGGGGACATGCTGCTGCTGCTTCCGGGAGCCACAACACACATGGAGCAGGACAAGCCCCCAACCCTGCTCCCTGGTGGGAGCTCAAGGACCAGTTTAAAAAGTCTGAAGGGCTGGATGTGGCCCCCGAGCCATAGTTTGCCCACCCCTACTCTACATGCATGCACCAGTGCTTTTTCATAATGGGTGTCATGTCTCTGAGTGCATGTTGAGACATCATATTCATCACAAGCTGGTGACTGATCCAGAGGCTAAAAATAAACTAAATTAAACAGTGACCTTTGTATATATTTTCACCCCCAGAAAACATAAGTTTACATTTGCTTGTTTTTATGACATTCAATATAGTACTGACTAATAAAAAGTTCAAGGCTCAATGAACAACTTGATTCTCTCCAAACTCAATCAATTTGTAGCGTGTAACAGTTTCAAAAAGACAAAAGTTAAAATGCTACTTGTCCATCCTTCAAGTTTATTGAACTGAGAGAATTTGTGAATTGCTCACGTCAAGTAAAAATTTGCTTGAAAAAGGGACAAGGAGCCTGATGCCTGCTTCAGAACAGCAGCAGATAGTGCTTTATCAGCCAAAGATTTCCAGTTTTTGTCAACGTGTGGACATGAGGGTGCTGTAGGGCTTCAAATCATAAGATGGCAACTGCAAGCATCAGTGAGGAAGAGAACAAGTTTTGGGTGGTTGTTTGTTTTTTTAACTATATCTAAAGTATGAACTTTGTACACTCTGTAAACTGAACCAGTGTTGTTCTGAAAAACAGTGAGCTTCTTGGCAGTATATAGCTACTCATCCTGTGCACATTCCGTATTATCATAGATGTTTGTTTGTATCTTAGTCCACACTAGACAGATGTAAATTCCACAAGGGTGGCACATACTAATGGGTGTATGTGAACCCAGCTGGCATGCATTAAAAGTTTTCTAGTGTATATTAACACAATGCTGTGTGGGACTATTGGCTTGTCTACACTGGGAAGTTAGCGTGCAGCAAGCTAGGGTATGAATTCAAAGTGATCTAGTACTCTAAACTAACTGCCGGTGTGGAAGGAGATACGACTGCTTTCTATAAATACATCAGAAGAATAAGCCCCGGGGGCGGGGGGAGATGAGTTAAAGGTCAATGTTTGTACAGGAACAAATGGATATAAACTAGCTATCAATAAATTTAGGCTTGAGATTAGACAAAGGTTTGAAACCATCAGAGGAGTGAAGTTCTGGAACAACTTTTTAACTTGTTTTAAGGCTGAATTTGACAACTTTATGGAGGGGATAGTATGATGAGATTGACTATTAGGGCCGCCTAGAGGATTCAGGGCGCCTGGGGTCTTCAGCGGCAGGTCCTGGGATGGAAGGACCCCCTGCCGTGGGTCTTTGGGGACCCCCCCGCCACTGAATTGCCGATGATAACACAGAGCGGAAGAAGTTCCGGGGGCCTGGGCCCCACAAGAGTTTTCCTGGTTCCCTGGAGAGAGTGAAGGACCCCGCTCCATGGGCCCTGAAAAACTCTCATGGGGGCCCCTGTGGGGCCCAGGGCCTGGCCCCACCCTCAGGATAGTCCTGTTGACTACAATGGCATATGGCCCATCTGCAACCGCTCCCAGCAAATATTCCCAATGGTAAAAGATGTGACACTAGATGGAGAGAAGTGTGAGCTACTATAGTTTCCCGAGTGTCCAGCTAATGAGTCATATCCACGTGCTCAGTGTCTATCTAACTGATCCCCATATTTGAGGTTGGGAAGGAATTTTCCCTCAAGTCAGATTGGCAGAGATCCTAGGGGGTTTTTGCCTTTCTCTGAAGCTTGGGGTATGGGTTGCTTACTGGTTTGAACTAGAGTAAATGATGGATTCTGTGTAACTTTAAGTGCTTAAATCAAGATTTGAGGATTTCAGCAAAAGCCAGAGGTTATGAACCTACTATAGGAGTGAGTGGATAAGGTTTCTGTTGCCTGCAATGTGCAGAAGGTCACACTAGATGATCATGACTATCCTTTCTGGCCTTAAAGTCTGTAAGTCTAAGTTCATCAAAGCAAACAGTTTCTATGAAACATCTCAGTTTTGACAAACTGATATTTTTCCAGTGAAAAACTGTTCTATCCGAAAATTCCTGACCAGCTCTAGTTAGAAGACTTTTGTTCTTCCCAGCTTCCCACTCATTTTGTGACTTCTTCCTTGTCACTATCCTCTTCTCTGTAAATCAAGGATATTCATGCTTATCCATCTTTTATAAAATATTTCAAGATCTACACATGAAAGAGACTATAATGTGATATCACATAAAGCAATGGTTACATTAAGAAACCTTGCAGTTTTAAATTTAAAACATTGCCTGTTTATGGGTATTAAAAAGAGCAATTTTATTATATCTTTACCATTTAAAAGGTTAAGATAATACTCTATAAAGCTTGAGATAAAAAATTATGTACTGTGTCTCAGTATTCCAGGAAGATTGCTATAGGATAGCTAGGTGTTTCAGCTTAAAAATATGCCATATTTGTGCAGAGCATATAAATACATGTTTTATTTATGCACTTGTGACTGCATTTTGACAATGTGTAATTTTAGCTGCTGCTGCTTTGTGTGTTACGGAAACATATGTGATTAGTATTCACCGTCATATATTCAGTCATTTTCCAAGTTCACATATATTTTGTAGCTACTAGAAACTTAACTTCTTCTCTTGAATTTTTAAGGCTACAAATCTTCTACTTTGCACTATTCTTGTTGTAATAGTCATATTCAAATATACACTCGCGATGGTATAAAACTAGAAAGTTTTCAACCTAGGTTCCCAGTATGTGTAAGAAACCTATTTTATTGGTCTTCCCTCAGAGATTAATGGCCTTATTGTTCTAACAGAGAACGCATAACAGCTAATGGAGAAGTGTACTGATAGTTTTGTAAGGCATTATAACCATCTTGTGTCCTCCGCTATCAATAAGGTAGCTCCTTCATGGCCTTATCTCTGTGGCAACTTCACAAGTCACCTTAGTATATAGATGACCTGCAACAAATGAAGCATAAGAAGATGAAACTAGAGCACTAGTAAGTGAAATTACACTGTGAATTTGTCCAACTGTAGCAGGGTTTCTCAAACCATTTGGGTTGGGAAAGCCGCTGGCGGGCCAGGCCGGTGTGTTTACCTGCCCTGTCCGCAGGTCCGGCCAATCGCAGTTGCCACTGGCCGCGGATCGCTGTTCTGGGCCAATGGGAGCTGCTGAAAGCAGCGGCCAGTAAGTCCCTCGGCCCGTGTCACTTCCAGCAGCTCCCATTGGCCTGGAGCAGCAAACTGCTGCCAGTGGGAGCCACAATCAGCCGGACCTGCAGATGGGGCAGGTAAACACACTGGCCCAGCCCACCAGGGGCTTTCCCTACCAAGCGGCAACCCCTGTTTGAGTAACCCCGGTATAATCCTTTATTTCTTCCTGGTCCACCCCTTCCCAAGTCTGCCCATACACTGCCTCCTGCATCAGCACAAATGACGAACTGTGTGGAGAGGCTAGGCCGTGGGTGGGAGACACATAATGCCAAACAGGTTTCTAAGTATCCTCTTTCATACAAAAGGAAGAAATTCATACAGAGACAATTCCTTTCATGCATGGATCTATGGATACACAACTAAATATAATGAACCCTAATTACAGTATCTGAACCCTGATCCAAATCCTTAAGTTTCCTCTTAATATTTTTAAGAGTTACTTGTAACCATAGGCTACTTGGTAGCACCAGTGCCTAATTAAAGAAATACTTAATGCTATGGAAATACATCCATATATTTTATTTAGTTGCCCGTAATTTTAATCCCAGAGTCAGTGAATGATGTTGGATGCCATGACATGCATTTTATAGAAAACAAATCTAGAGTGACATTTTCAAACCTGTGAGTCTTTGTGAAGGGTAGAGAATCACAACCTGCCAAATTAAGTGAGTCATTCACAGTTTGTATTAAAAAGAGCTGGCAGGTACCGTATGTAAATTAGTTTATGAAAATATATTATTGTGAAGCAGTATGGTCTCTTGAGAGCAGTATCAGTTGCTGGGTTTTTGTTTTTTGTTTTTGTTTTTGCATTAATAGCATTCTGCTCTGAAGATATAATGGATGTAGAACCAATATCTTTTGTTAACTCCACTACAATGGCTAGTGAGGAAACTTGGAGATTAGAGATGCACTCTCCCATACCTTACCCTGCGGAAAATAAACTCCCTGCTCCCCCACAGCCTCATCACACATATAGGAAATTGTCTGCAGGAAGCCCCATGCACAGGTTCCTCTGAGACTCACAGAGTGGAAATGGAAAACAAAGGACTTGATTCCCTTCTCTCACACCAGTGTAAATCATGTTCACACTATATAGGTATAGTTGCAGCTTTCATAAAGAAAAGCAAATGTGACCCTTCTACAAGTGTGTGGAAAACCATTGTTCCAAAAATGGTGTTTGCCACCAAGCCTTGATTCAAATAACTTTGTGTCCTGCAGTCCAAATCCTATTATAATGTTGATTCTTAGACAAATACAAACTGACTGAATACATAAATAACAGTTTGTTATGGTAGGTCCTCTACCTACTGTAAACGAATTGCTGAGGCTGGTGACATCAGCAATAGTGATGTCACAAAAGGGGGTGGAGCTTCTGGGTTTTTTGGTCCTGGTGACAACTGCAGAGTGTATCTCAAGAAAGGGAGATCTGGGAATGGTGATGGGGCCGCCACATGCAGTTGGTGGGCCAGACAGAAGGTCTGGCTAGACTTGCCTGGAGAGGGGACTAATTGAAGAAGGGTTAGTAGAGCTCTGAGGAGGGAACTTGAAGATGCTGAAGAGAGCTCAGAGAAAGTGAGGGACTCCCAAATCCATCCTGCTAACCCAGAAGCAAGGGTTGGTGGTGCAAAGTGACACTGGGCACAGACACATCACGGCACAATATGTATGTGTATTAGTAGATAAATAAGAAGCTCTAGGTTGGGTAAGATGAGAAGGTTTTGGGTATTAAACTATTTCTTTAACGTTTCCAGTTCCATGTGAGTTTATATTTGTTCTTAGTGTAAGAAATGTGATGTTTTATTTTAACTAGCTCTAAGACGAAGTCAGATATGCACTACTAAGTTATTTACTAAGTTACTCTAGGTCTAAACAAGACAAGGAGTGAATATTCGATGGCAGCAATGATACTAGATAAAGCATCAAGTTCACTTGTGTATATGTCAGCTGTTCATCAGAGGAGGAGTGGGTCCTCAGGACCACATTGTATCAAGACTGAATGGACAAATATGGTTCTTATTAAACATTCTACCTTGAGAAATTTAGCTTTGAATTATCCCTCTCCCCTGCAAATAACACCGCCTTCCCCATTTCAGCTGAAAAGTCTACTCTTAGTTTGAATTTTTTTTTTTAATCTGGTGATAAATCCTGGATTACCATAGAGGGGAATTAGACATTGAATCACATGGCACTATATTAAATGATGGAAACCTAGGGTCAGATTGTGCCCTCTCTGAAGGAAGGAAGGTCCCCATGAGATTGATTTTACAGAGTTGCCTCCAAATTCTTCTGTTAAGGCTGTAAGGTTTGACTCCTGGATACCAGACTAAGAAAGTCCTCAAGTTTCATGGGCCCTGAGATGTGCTGGATGCACAGGGCTGTCTATACAGAATTCCTGTGCCATTATATTAGTTCTGGGGTCAGATACTTTCCCTTACCCTCGCTTCCCCAAAAACTTCCTGAAAGCAAAGGTCGTGCAAACGGTTGACCTATTTTCCTTCATGAAGATGAATGGTTGGTAGTACAGTGATGGGAAAGAATGATATAAGAAGGGCAAAAATAATTAGAGCTACAGTATAACCTCCACCCCCTGTATTTTCTATAAGCACTTGTAGTTAGTTTCTGTTTTATTTTGAACTGTTTCAGTTGCTTCACAGAATATGTATTCTTTCAGCAGACAAAAGCCTTCCCATAACCTGTTCAGGATTGTTTATTATTCCATTTGGATTTCATACTGCTGTTTTATTTTATTTTTTTCCCCATATTTGAATCTTGATAAATTAATAATTTGCAATGAAATAATTTAGATATCACGCATAATTTAATGGAAATATTTTTTGCTATATAAAGATGAAAGGTGTATTAAAAATTACCTACAATCTGTTATATATTAATGTTGGGATGACCTTTTTCTATAGAATTGAAACTTTTCAAAGTGTAATTTCTTTTATGACATTTTACTTTCATGGACGAAGTTAATCTTAGACAAGCTAATTGTAGTGAAATTTGCAGATGCTTTTGATCTGAAATGTAATATATTATTAATAACAATCCTTTTCACCCTCATTAAGAGGCTAAAAAGAGCATATTACAAAGAAATGTATTTAACAGTCATTTTCAGGAGCAATATTGTATTTTTTCTCTTTGATTGGAGCTTGTTCGTTTTCTTTTTAATATGCTAACAAAAAATAGAAGTGAAGCTAAAAAAGATAATTTTCTTTAAATTAAAAAACAAGACACTAATGATCCCAACTAAGTGTTCTCAGTAGGGGCCTTCTTAACCAGAACTTTCGTTATTGGAGAAACACTTTAAGTATGCAGGCTGCTATGGTAGATGAATAAGTCAGCATTGTAAACATTGTTTACATTACAGTGAGTGTTTACGGAAAGTAATATGCTTCTCAACAATTTTTTAAACTGTAAACATCCACAGATGTCCAGGAGATTTTTTTTTCATTCTTTCCTCTCCCCCCTCCCATTGTAATTTGGAACATAAAGGAAATTTGCCTACCAAGAAATGCATTTAAATTAGAACTGGTAGAAAATTTAGTGTTTAACTTGTTTTTCAATGGAAAAATAGATGTAGACAAGATTCTTTTGTGTGTCTTTTTTCCATGGAGAACTTAGACTTGACAAAAACAAAAACAAACAAAAACCAGAAACCAAAACATTTTTGTCCTAAAAGTGGAACATGCTGATGCAAAACCAAAACAATTGACTCAGAAATGCTGCTGTAGTGACTAGTGGAAGTTGTAGTTCAGGTAGGGCATTGCCTCATTCTTATCTGTGGGCCATGGGTCCCAGTTTGATACCTCTCCCATAATCCTCTACAGTTGGGAACTCCCATAATACATTATGGTGACTTAGCAAAAGGAAAAACCATGGTACATCATAGGAAAAGAAGACAAGCTATGGAGCGCAGCCCATAGATGAAAATGGGGACATGAGGCATCCAAATTACAACCACCATGGTGATATTTCTAAAAAAAAATATTTTCTGTTTTTGGCACAAAACTTCCATTTTTCAACATTTTTTTGTCAGTCTACATTTTCTTTAGGGAGTGGGGAGAATCTGTCCAGCAATAAAATAATGGTGAATTGCCAGCTCCACCCAGATGTACTAAAGAAAAGCAGACTAAAAGCTAGAACTTAATCTTTCCATTGAAAGTATCAGATATGTTGGGTAAAACTCATTTCCATTACTGCCACTTATTGGTAGGATAGCCTTACTGAAGTGGCAATGTTCCAGTGGAAAGTTGGTTCTTAAAATTATTTTGTAGCCAAAGGAATTGCCATACCAGTTTAGAGTGATGATCCATGTAGCCTAGTATTGTGTGTCTGTGATTAGCTAATTCACAGGAAAGTATGAAACTTTTAAATTGGATAAATTTTCACTAGCATGCCTAAAGCCTAAGTCATTGACTGTTGTCTTATGCCTTGAAACATGAGTTTATAGTCATTATACATTTTTATCCAAGGTGCTATAATTGTGGATCATATTAGATTATTCATTAAGAATGATCAAAATAATATATTGTGGCAGTGAGATCCATACATTAGTTATGCATGGTTTTATATACAAAGTCCTTTTATAACTTCTATATGCTGCCTTCTAATTTCATTGATAGTCCCCTTGTTTTTGTATTAGTAAAAAGTTTGAATAGTAGAGCCCATCTGACATTTTCCTCCACCTTTCCTTATTTTATCTATTGCCATTTTATGTCATCTTTTTATTCTTCTCATCTCTGCTCTTCAGTGAGACCTATTTTCATGGCAGATTTCAGTTTTCAAAAATCAGCTCTTTTCAGCTGTAGAGCTGTTCCAGAAGAAGGTCTCAAATGTTTTATAATGGGGAAAAAAATCCCCATCTTTGTCACCCTCAAATGTCTCACTCACAAATGGCCTAGCTGGTTTTTTTTGTTGTTGGGTTTTTTCAATCAAATGTAGTCATACTCTAGACTGAAACATTTAAGCCTAAACATGTCAGAAAGCTATAGTGATAGTGGGGTGAAAGTACAAACTGTTATGCAGCCTTAATGATAGCACTCACTGTTACGTCTGCTGTTATTACAGAAGCACTTTTCTCAATTCCGCAGTTAAGGCTGAGTTGAGTTTTGCACTCAAAGCAGAAATTCAACCACTTTATTACGTATGAAGAAAATAATAGTGCTCCTCAAAAGTACTGCAGTGACTCAGAATACAGAATATATTCTCTAAGAATTTGTAAATAAATTGGGAATTAATTTATGAATTAAATGAAAGCATGAGACCTTAAGAAATTTCATACCTGTTGTCTGGCTATTTCTTTCTCCCCAGTGATCTTAACAAAAGGAATAATCTTGTGCACAGGCAGCATTTGAATACTCTTTCTTAGTGTAACAGTTCTGCCTTTGGTGGGACCCAACTGAGAGTGCCAATTCAGGACAAATTGATAAAGCAGGGCAATAAAAGCGCAAGGCTGGGGTTCCTGTGCACACCAACACAAACCAAACCAGCCAAACAGAGAAGACTTTGGTTTTACCCAACCACCTAACAATAAGTCACACAAGCAATTTCCTTAGACACTCCAGTTTCCCAGTATCACCACCAGTGCCACTCGTTATGAGGAGGAATTGTTATAAAAACCAATATCCCAGTAAAAGAAAAAGGGTTCTCTTGATCACAAAAACCAAGCCCCAGACCCAGGACAATATACAAGTTAGATCTTACCCACAAATCATGCTGTTGCCAATCCTTTAGAATCTAACGGTTTATTAATAAAAGGAACAAGATATAGATGAGAGTTAAATGGAATCAATTACATTAAGTAATGGCAAAGTTATTGGTTCAGGCTTGTAGCGGTGATGGAATAAACTGAAGGTTCAAATCAAGTCTCTGGAGTACATCCACAGCTGGGATGGATCATTCAGTCCTTTGTTCAGAGTTTCAGTTTGTAGCAAAGTCCCTCCAGAGGTAAGAAGCAGGATTGAAGACAAGACGGTGGAGCTGCAGCAACCTTTTTATAGTCTCTTGTCATGTGTCCTTTCTTTCTTTTTCCAAAGACAAGCATTCCAGCACATGGCATGAAAAAAACCTTAGAGTTCTGTCCATAGGCATGTCCCTGCATGCCTGACTGAGTCATAAGGTGTATCTGCCTTCTTTCAATGGGTTAATTGTACAGCTGATGGTCCTTAATGGGCCATCAAGCAGGCTGGGCAGTGCTGATGCCAAATTTTTGGAATGTCACCCCAGAAGCATAGCTCAAGTTTAAAATACAGACAGTATAGAGTCAATACTTATAACTTTAAATACAAAAATGACATGCATACAGATAGCATAATCATAACCAGCAAACCATAACCTTGCCTTAGACACCGTATTTGACCCCCTTCAATGCCACTACAGGACCTCAGTTGCCACAATGACCTGTACCTGTGGCTCTCAAACTAGGGCCGCGGCTTGTTCAGGGAAAGTCCCTGGCAGGCCAGGCCGGTTTGTTTACCTGCTGCATCCACAGGTCCAGCCGATCACGGCTCCCGCTGGCCGTGGTTTGCCGCTCCAGGCCAATGGGTGCTGCAGGAAGGGCAGCCAGCACATTCCTCGGCCCGCTCCACTTCCTGCAGCCCTGATTGGCCTGGAGCGGTGAACTGCAGAAAGTGGGAGCCGTGATGGGCCAAATCTGCCAACGCGGCAGGTAAACAAACCGGCCCAGCCCACCAGGGATTTCCCTGAACAACCAGCGGCCCTAGTTTGAGAACCACTGATCTATACAGTCCCAGTTTAAGTCAATAAAATCACACTTAGCATTAATGATATTTTTCCTGTTTATTCTACATAACTGAAACATTTTTTTCACTAAGGGTTGATGAATAATATTGTATTTCAGTTGAACGACTCTTACAAAATGGCTGCCATCACCCATTGTTCTCAAGAGACTAAGGCAACACATTGTTCTGACAAAATGGCTCCTGGCTTTGATATCACAGGTGGTGGTGACCATTTTGAAAGAGAGTAGCTATGGTATCCATCCCTTTGAGAATAATGGGAGGTGGCAGCCAATTTGAAGATGACAATTCTTTGAGTCTTTCCAGATTTTTAGGAACCAACCTCTGCAGACAGCTCAAGGTTCAGCTATGACAATTAGTGGCAAAATTATAAAATATTAATTTAATATCATAATCTTAAATATTTCCTATTAAAAGTAATCTGTTGAACTAGATCTACTCAGCTCAAATAGTAGGTGGGGACACTATGCATGTGGGAACATAAGAGTGTAGGAGGAAGGGGGGATTTGTGTGTTGTGGGCAACAATATGGCAGATGAAATTCTATGTTGGTAAATATAAAATAATATACATTGGAAAAGATGAAGGTGTCTAAATTAGTTGTTATCTCTCATGAAAGAGATTTTTGGAGCCATTGTATCTAGTTTTCTGAAAACATCTGCTCAATCTGTAGTAGCAGTCAAAAAAACTAGCTATGTTAGTAACCATTAGGGAGGAGAGAGAAAATAAAACAGAAAATATCATAGTGACAATGTTTAAGTTGATGATATTACCCACACCTTGAATATTGCATGCAGTTCTGGTTGCCCCATATGAGAAAAAGATATATTAGAACTGGAAAAGATACAGAGAAGGGCAACAAAAATGGTGAGCGACAGGGGTGAGGAGCTGAGAGACATTGAACCAACTAAACCCCTTATATGATGGAAACCACTTGAAGCCACCAGGTGCAGCAGCATCCCTCATTCCAGCACCTATGCTGAGTGGTATTTAATGTAAGGAGAGATTAAAAATGTCTGGGACTGTCCATCTTAGAAAAAAGATGACTAAGGGAGGATTTGGTAGAGATCTATAAAATCATGAATGGTGAAGAGAAAGTGAAAAAGAAAGTGTTATTTACCCCCTCACATAACACAAGAACCAGGGGTCACCCAATGAAATTAATAGGCAGCATGTTTAAAACACACATAAGGAAGTTCTTTTAGACAACACACACTGAACCTATGGAATTTGTAGCTAGGGGATGTTGTGACAGTCAAAAGTATAACTAGGTTAAAAAAAGAATTAGATAATTTCATGGAGGATAGGTCCATCAATGGCTATTAGCCAAGATGATCAAGGATTCAGCTCAATGCTCTGGGTGTCCCTAAACCTCTGACTGCAAGAAGCTGGGACCAGATGACAGAGAGTTAATCACTCGATAAATTGCCCTGTTCTGTTCATTCCCTATTTAATGTTTTTTACCTGTGAAAATTAAGATGGTCTTGTGGTTAAGATGCTAGATTGTACCTTAGGAGAATTGCAACACCCATGAATATATTTTACCTTATTTTACTAATATGTATATTCAACCTTAGCCCCATGTTAATAAAGCCTTTTTCTGAGAATATATAATGGAGCAAGATTGTAGTATTTAAGCTATAGCTCTGTTTGGGGACTATCACCCCAAGAATAAGATCAGAGATGGTATCTCAGGCAGACAGTCTCTCCCATAGGATGAACAATCATCTCTATCCAGTCTTGCTGCTCTGCCAGCATGTGTGGAAAGGACATTTGATATCATGACCATGGCTCTACTTCACCCTTCCTCGATACGCTCTCTGCTGCTCACTTTTCAGCAAGGAGAAGCAGAAACAAAGCACCTGAAATCTCCAAAGTGCAGGAATTGCACAACTAAGCAAGGCAGGACAAGTTTCTAACTCAGTCCTTCTAGGCCTGCATAGATATGGAAGGGCCACTCGCCATCAAACCCAGAATGATTATCATTTATTTTTGGACAGTGTGTCTCCAGATTAGCAGAGTTATTTTAAGCAAATACCCTCATTTCATTTTCATCCCAATATAGCACAATAACCGTTCCTCATTCAGTCATATTCTCCAGAACTTTAATTATTTATTACTCCTCAAGGTTTGTTCTTTGTGGGTAGGATCATCTAAAATTTATCCTGATCAGTGTCCACTTAATTAACTACAATTAAGTACTAGAGTTTATTGGGAAATCAAAGATACAGGAGAGCAGGATGAAATTTATTTCCCATGAAAATCAGAGTTAACAGTTCCAAGGGACTCTTCTGTGATTTGTCCATAGTAATGAATAATATGGAGAATGTTAATGAATACATTATGAATGACACCTAGCTGCAACGATAAAGTTAATGATAACAATGTTCTGTCCTCAGGAAGCAATCTGATTTCCCCATTGAAAACAATGATCTAGAGCCGTAACTATGGCAGGCTAGGAGACTCCACTTCTTTCTAAATCTATAGCTCATAGGTCAGAGACAATGACAGAGAAAAGTTACAGTATGTTCCATATGCACTGTTAAGTTGCTATAGTGTTGTGGTTATAGGGGAAACTACAACTTAGATGCAACAGGCATGGCTCCCTGCACCTCTCTGTGGATGGAACCCAAACATTCTTAGAGTGGATATATAGGCAGCAGTAGTCCCCTGTTAACAACCATGTTAATGTGACTGGCCAACTGTGTTAGTCATCTTTAAGCCCTAATCTCTCCGAATGCCTGTGATAAGAGCTGATTAAAGTTACTCAAAAACAGCATCTTCAAAACATTCTTATTACTATTTTATTTTATTAGCTAGCTTTTAATTGCCAAAAGAAACATAGCATTAAGGAAAATGGGTTAAAACAAAAGAGTCCTATAAGAATGTTTCATTATCTAATCTTCACCACTTTATCCACAGCTCAAGTAGTTCAAGCTTATTTCCAGCCCTGGGCTGGGAGAGCCAGCCTGGTTGCTGAAGTCTCTGTAACTCCTGTCTTCGTTGCTGTCAGTTTGGGTGCTAGCTTCAGTCTGTTGATAAGCAAATTCCCTCCTCCTTTCTGAAGCCAGCAACTTTAAGATTTAGGTTCATCTTTGATCTTAGGTTTTGGTCTGGGAAGAGTTAATCATTCTATGTTGGATGGAACCAGCTAAGTAGCTATTTCCCAGCTGATGGCCCAGTCATTGTTATCATAACTCCTTTGAAGCGATTTACTCAGGTATTTTAGTTTTGCTGTTCTTCCATTTCCTGTTGTTTTCTCCCTCAACATGCTCTTTTGATTTAACTACATAACAAATAAGCCATCATAACAAACACACAGAGGCATGTACCATATTCTGAAAAAAATAGATATTTCCTAGTTCATCACATGTAGCAACATCAAACTACATAACATTTTGGAAAAACATGGGAATTTGTGAGTGTGAATTTGGAGTAGCACCAATGGGGGGAAATGCAGATTTTTATAGTTTATTCTAAACAGATATTTATGCAAGAGTTTAGTACTTGTCTGACATTGTGAGTATGCTTCAGAACCCACTGAAGACAATGAAGGAGCCTTACAGTGGACATGAAACTTGTACATAAACTCTAAAGATAAATGATGACAAAAACAACTAAAGAAGAGGCAAGTAAGGTTCATAAAACTTTAGTCTAATGGGGCTAAAACTCAAAAATACTGTTGGTAAGAAAATTAAATGTAAAAATGCCATGGGTAATATTGTAGTAAATTATTTGCAACCTATTCATTTTTATCAGACATCTGAAATTTTCTACCACATGTGTATTTTGGCTCCACATTTGTCATAAATCAAAGTTGTTCCATTGTCTTAT
This sequence comes from Gopherus flavomarginatus, assembly GCF_025201925.1. NCBI lineage: Eukaryota > Metazoa > Chordata > Testudines > Testudinidae > Gopherus > Gopherus flavomarginatus. Next base: position 196,164,406 of record NC_066617.1, on the reverse strand, counting down.
ATGGAACTAAGCTGATTTACATCGGCTAAGGATCTTGTCCATTAAAAATGTGAGCAATGATTGCCAAAAATATGTTAATGGGAGACAAACAAACAATTTTCATCCACTGAATATTTTTATTTATAAAATGTTTTTGGAGGGAGAGGGTGTCAGAAAATGACTGGGAGAGATCAAAATACTTTTCAGAGGCTATGTTTGTTGTTTCCTTTAAAAAATTCAACACTATAGGTAACTCTAATAGACATTGCTATAATCCAAAGAAGGCCTATTTAGGCTGAAAGGATTTAGCCAATAAAATTACACAAATATCTTTCTACTACTGAGGAACCAAGATTTTTTTTGTTAATAGTAGACTAAATTAGTCTCCTAAACCCATATTTAGGCACCTGCCTGATTTTCAAAAGTGCAGCGCACCCAGCAGATTCCTTTAAGGTCAATTTAAACTGCTTTGGGCTCAGCAAATTTGAAAATTATATCACTCATTTAAAATTTCTTACATGTGGATGTTGAAGCCTAACTTTAGGCATCCATTTTGAAAATGTTGTCCAACATGACTTGGGTACTTGGATATCATTAGGCAGGGTTTAGATACTGGCAGAGATAGATTAGCAGCTTCGCAGGAGAAAAGCAGGTGTTTGGGTAATGTAAATTGTCATAGCTTATTGATTAGCTGAAGTCTGCACTAGAGATTCTTGGCAACAGAGGAAGTAAAACCAGGAGTAATTTCTGAGTACAAGGTCAGGAATGATAGAGTCACTAGATGGCTGAATCTTAGGCTATGTCTACACTACAGACCTGTGCAACTGTAAGGTCTCCTGTGTAGCTGCTCTATGCTGTCCCCCGACTGGCATAATTAAACCACCTCCCAAAGACCAGTGGTAGCTATGTCAGTGGGAGAGTGTCTCCTACCAACATAGCACTATCCACATCGACTCTTCTGTACCCCTGACCGAAAAAAGTTTTGACAACTAGTGCTAGTGTAGACAAAGCCTAACTCTCAGCAAATATTCTTAAAGGTGTGTTTGCAAGGTTTAAGTAGACATGAGGTTGATCAGAAGCTCAATTTTTTTCCCTACCTTAAGTATCTGAAGAGTGTGGTTTTTTTTCCAAGAATGTATGAAAAAGATACACAACTCAGTTCACAATTCTTAAGAGAATGACAATCAGTCTTGAGAGCAATATGACAGATTATACTGCAGGCTGCTAGAAAGGCCATAGAATTTTATAAATTAAGAACCCTAATTCATCTCTTTTTAATCATGTACCCTTGGTATCGTCTAATCTATTTGCAGTTATCTGTTCTATATAAAATAGCTCCATGTTGAGATGAGGTTTGCTTTAGTGCTTTAATAGTTCTAGTTGCTCATTAAAGAACTCCTGTATTATTTTTAAAAATACACATTTTTAAATTTATCAACAAGCAGTTATTATTATATTAACAAGAGCTTGTTGAAAAAGTTCAACAGAAATGAAAATCATTGTTGTTGAATGTTTCCACAGAAAACTTTTAATGTCTGGTGAAAAATAGAAAGCCAAAATGTGTTGGCCAAAAATGAACTATTTTGATTCAGAAATGCTGCTGTGTGCCTCACGGAAGGTGTTGTTCAGTTTCCTCATGCCTCTATTTTACTCTATAGGCTGGACTCACTCCCTGTGTTTAGATTATGCCTTTCATGATGCAACATTGTCTCTTTTCATGGTGAGGGAAAGTGTTTGCATAATGAGAGTCTCTGACCATGGTGAATCATGGGAGATGTCTTCTTGGTAGTTCATAAATCCGATGATGACAAATCTGTGCAGATCATCTATTGTTTGTCTCATAGTGAGCCCTCTGATGACTATACAAGCCAATTCTAGAGGTGCACATTTTGCTGCAGATGGTGCATGGGAAGTTCGCAGTCAGTGGGTCTTGCACTGCTGGTGCTCTGTGACGTCATTTGTGTGCCTCTTGTAGACGCCAGCAGCGGTCTTCCTCAAAGGTGATGCAGTTATTTCTGACTGTTGCACGCCACTGTGTTCTGTTGCTGGTGGCATCCTCAAGGTCCCTAGGTTTGATACTGCTGTATTGCAGATTGGCTTTGATGGTGTCCTTGTAACGTTTCTGTGGACGACCTATCTGCCGGATGCCCTGAAGCGCTCACCATACAGAAGCTGGCCGGGGATTCTGTTGGCATTCATGCGGCTGACATGACCGGTCCAACATAGCTGTGACTTCATGATCATCATTTCGATGCTTGTCATCTGGGCTCTCTCAAGCTTGTCATCTGGGCTCTCCCAAGGACCTCAAGATTGGGCACTTTGTCTTGCCAGCTGTTCTTCATTATGTTGCGGAGGCAGTGCATGTGGAATGCTTCGAGCTGCTTCATGTGACGCCTATATAGTGTCCATGTTTCACACCCATACAAAAGAGATGAAAGAACATGGGAGATGTACCATGGTGCCAAACTCATAGAGGAGAATGGCAACATGAGAACATCAAACTACAACTCTCATGAGACACCATGATAGGAAATCAAAATCAAAATATTTTGTTTCTTGGTACATTTTTCAGGGATTTAGTTTTTCAAAAAAAAAATAATATGCTGTGGAAACCAGATATTTTCTGTGAAAAGTTTATTTAATTGAAAACCCAATTTTCCACCCAAATAGTTTTCATGGAAAATTTTCAACCAGCTCTTATACTAACCCTCTGGTAAGTAGTCTGTAGTGAAAGTCATAAATCAAAATCCTTAAGGATTTTATTCTCCTTTGTGTCATTTTGAGTCTGTAATTTGAGGCTGCCCATCGTTTTTATCAATGTGAATCACTCTCTGTGTTTCTCTCTAACCACACATACATACTTTTTAAAATATCCATTATGCTGGGTAATATTCACTAGATAAAATTGTCATGTATCCTGTTCCAAAAGACAGAGAGAAAAAAACATTTGTTGCAATATCCAGGATAATGTTCATTAAATCAAACTTACCAAACCTTTGTCTGTGTCACATTTTACATCACACACCTGATAGATACATGAAATGACTTTCACCTTCACATTAGGAAATACTGCAAATTTAAGAACAGTTTATGCTGACAATTTCAGTCTAGAGCAGGGGTGGCAAACCTCTGACTCCAGAGCCACATGCAGCTCTTCAGAAGTTAATATGTGGCTCCTTGTATAGGCACCAGCTCTGGGGCTGGAGCTACAGGTGCCAACTTTCAATGTGCTGGAGGTGCTCACTGCTCAACCCCTGGCTCTGCCACAGGCCCTGACCTCCACTCCACCTCTTCCCTCCCCTGAGCCTGCTGTGCCCTCACTCCTGCCCCACTCCCCTCCCGATCCTCTTGCATGCCACAAAACAGCTGATTGGGAGGTGTGGGGAGAGAGAGGGAGGCACTGATCAGTAGGGCTGCCAGTGGGTGGCAGGCGCTGGAAGCGGTGGATTCTGGGAGCTGATGATGGGGAGGTGGGCTGCTGATGTATTACTGTGGCTCTTTGGCAATGTCCATTGGTAAATTCTGGCTCCTTCTCAGCTCAGATTGGCCACTCCTAGTCTAGAGGTTCAGTTCTAGTTGTTAGCTCACAGTTCTATATTAAAAAAAACTATTTGGGTTATGGTTAATGCCTAGGAAAAATACAAGAAAGGCTTTCAGTTTAATGCTCTTATTTACAGAACAAATATACAGTTCAGCCGTTGCAAATTGAAGCAACTAGCCCTTTCAATCTTTTTGCCCTGTTTCTATTTTTTTAAAAACCGTATTTAGTGTAAAAATGCCAAAAAATTACAATATCAGGCTTTTGCTGTAATACCAATAACACAGTTTAAAATGTTCCCAATTTAAACTTTTAAAATCTTGACTTATAGTTGCTAGAAGTCCCTTAACAATAATGATGCTCCAAAGTGTACCTAATACCTACAAAACAGGAGGAGGGACTAGGGAAAGGAGACACAGAGATGGATTCGGAGGTCATTAACACTAATGCAAATCTGCTGAAGTCACTGGATTTAACTAATATTGGGGTCAGATCAGATCCCAGATCAGAATCTCCCACTCACAGCACTAACATATAGGAATAGAGAAATACCTACATTTATTGTGTATGTGACATGAGTTACGTGATTATAGATATTGTTAGTGTGTTGTTGTTCATATGAAAGCAAAAAGAACAACCCAGAAGCTTACAATTTTAATAATGTCTCAGTTGCCATGTTGGTTGATGTACTATACTCCGTGAAAGTTTTATCGAACAAAAGCCACATTATATCAAATGGGCAGTTCCTATTGGTTCCCACTCTAGTTTAAAATAATCATAATTTTGGTTCAGCAATCTCAGTCTGTACTGTCCAAATATACATGATATATGGTATTTGAAAGGCCCCAGTCCAAATCCTATTGGAGTTCTTTCCACCAACTTCACTGACCTTTAGATCAGGCTGTAAATAAGTTTGCACTTCAGAAAGTTGTTCGAGGAAATAGTTACCAGGTCTGAAATGACTAATAAGTAGGCTTTTCTTCATTCTTCACCCTTACATGGGGGAAAAATCATTTTTGTAACAGATTGTCTAGTGTGTGTAATAATACTTAATATTAGTAAGTATTATTGAAGACTATGGGGACACTGAAAACATAGTTCCTTTAAAATTATGAGCTGGAAAAATTGAGAGAAACTGACAAATGTCTTCAGGTAACATTAAATTTAAAAGCATTCCTTGGTCAAAAAGGCCATATAGACAAATAGAGCAATGATCACCTCTACCCATAAACTCTCTGAGAAACTAGTGCACTGTGAGAAATCTGCTAGGCAAGATTATGGTTTCAAACCACCAAATGTGTTGGTGAGTGGGGTAAGAATGGTGACTCCATGAATGATGAATTGGGGCCTATATTTATACTAGTTGTGTGTGTGTACTCATGCACACACATTCATAGTATTAAAACCCATTCCATTATCTCTAAATACTTTATGTAACAATATATTTGTTTTATTTGGTAAGTTACGTGTGTGAAAAAAAATGGATTATCAATTAAAATGTGGAGAAAAAAGCCCAATTCTGAGATTAAGAAGAAAACCTCATAAACCTAAATGTCATTGATTTTTTTTTTAATAGAGACTATTCCCTGAAGCTACTCAAGGATCGGAATAAATCCCAAATGTATATAGTTTAATTAAATAAAATATTTCTTTCTTGAAGTAATTTGGCTATAAACAATGCCTCCCTCCCCCACTGTTTCAGCCCTAATATTTATGGCACTTTCATTAATGTGCTTACAATAAATATAGTAAGGGAGACATAAGCACATTAATAATACATATCATGCTTCATAGCTTTTGCTCTTGGAATGTCTTATCCTGAACCTATTGAAGTCAGTGGGGATCCTGCTATTACATTCATTTTAAAGAAAATTAAACCTGCATTAAGAATCAATAAATTCAACATCAAGGAATTCAACTGTGGAGTGATTTCTCTTTTTAACGGCCATTGTAACTTATTTCCTTATTGTGACAATCCAACTCTCACGTACAACAGTTTTGGAATGTGAATACATTCCAGAAATAATTTGCATTATTTGATGTGCTCTTCCCTATTTTAAAATTTAAGATTTCATTTTTCAAGTCAGCTCCTGAAGCTGTATACTAACAAGTGGTGGACAATGTCTATACCACTTGAACTCCATCCACCTTAAAGGAATAGTAGAAGTAATATACTTTAACTATAAAAAGTATTGAAACATTATACATCTGGTTCAATCAAATTAATCATATAAATTCATTATAGCACAAGTTCTGAATTAATTACTCTTTCATAGAAAATGGAGCAATTAAAACTTCTTGTTGAAAACAATGATCATTAACGTGTATAACCTCAGTTTATTTTTTAAAAAATGGTTTAGTCCAATGTGCTAAATCCACTTTCATGAGGGTATTGCATAGCCTCCGGCATTTTTTCTATAACATTTCACTTTTTGTAAGAAACATTAAGAACATTTCTTAATAGGAACTTCTACAATTAGACAAGATGGATAAAAAGTTACAATCGTTGAGAGCTACTTAGAGGTTCAGTAAATGCTGAGATACTTTACTAAAATTGTATGTAAATTACTGCTATTACCATGTCTTCATTAAGACTACTAAGGGACTTTTTAGTCATCTCTGATTTTCTCTTTATAAAAGTTATTGTGACCTGCAGCTATGTCACAAGGAGCTAATCCCCAAAAGAAAATGAGTCAATTTTGAAAAGAAAATGAGAGATGATAGAGCACCAAAAGAAAAGGAAACTAGAAGCTTTTCCCTGGAGGAACCCAGAGGAGTGAGTAGGATTTTAAGATGCCGTATAGCTTTTGTCAACTCTAAATCTAATTTTTGTACCATATTTGTGTCTATCTTGCCCTCTGGAAATGGACAGAAATATATGTTTAGGTTTCAGTGATAACTGCCTGAAGAAGGGTAACAGCCAAGATAATATCCGTTTCATAAGACAATGACCATGAACAAAATGACAGGTTATGTAATTATAATACAAATTTACTCTAGTGCCTAGCACTTACTAGCTCAAATTTACTGGAGGAGGGTGGAATCATGTAAAAGGATACCCTCCATCATGGCAAAGTAGAAGTAAAAAATGTGTCATGGCAGCCCACTAGACTTTGGTCTCAGAACTTAGTGATAATATCAGGGATAGGTTTTTACACATTTAAAACCCACACAGATAGCATTGGTTTTGTAATCTCCTAATAGAAATGAACAGCTTACATTGAGATTCCATTTAATATTTACTTAACCTCATATATTGTTCCCAGGCCTGATAATTTTTCTGCTCCTTAAAAGAGGTCTTTGCTTGTTTTAGGCATGCCCTCTGATTCTATGTATCTAGAAGTAATTGTATCAGAGTTAAATTCAGCAGCATATTTTCTATTCCTTAGAATCCGTTTGCACATACTGATGATGCTGAAATATCTGATATAAACACTAATTGTCCTATCAGCTACACTGCTTGTGAAAATAAATAAAGTGAAAACACATTAGATGGCAATCTTCATCTTTCAAGGACAGGTGAGTATTTCAAGGGGCTAAAATGAACAAAGAATGACAGTTTAAAAGATTTTGAAAGTGTTTGGTCTATATTTTTAAACATTTGCAACTGTGACTAAATTTATATGTCAGAATCATAACTCAGCATCTCAGTCGTACTTATACTCTGATGCACTCTTTGTTTGAAGGCAACTGTGCATTGTTGTTCTTGATTATTTGTTATGTAGATTCTACTGATTTTTAGGAAGTTGGGCATAGAGGATTCTAAACATATATTATATGCAGAGGGAGGAAAATGTTCCGCCACCCAGTTAATCTTATTTTTTTTTAATTATTATTATTATTTTACTTTTATGGGATTGTTAAGTCATCTTACAGTCTGTTATCAGGTGAACCAAGACTATAATTGAAAATATATTCAATTATCACCTTTTATATAATCTTACAAGGAGCCAAGTGAGGGTGAATGTTAATATGGCAAACATGCTGATGCAGAAATAGACAGGACCCAAAATGAATGAAGTCAGGTGTCAGAAATAGATTTCTGAATTTCAAATCACCGAAAGAGAAAACAAGCAACAGTTAAATAACAGGTTCTGTTGGGCCAAAAGAAATCTGACGAGGTTCAGCAAGGGCAAGTGCAGAGTCCGTTACTTAGGAAGTGCACCGCTACTGGCTGGGGACCAACTGGCTAAGCAGCAGGTCTGCACAAAAGGACCTGGGGAGTACAGTGGACGAGGAGCTGAATATGAGTCAGCAGTATGCCCTTTTTGCCAAGAAGGCCAATGGCATATTCAGCTGTATTAGTAGGAGCATTGTCACCAGATTGTGGGAAGTGATTATTCCCCTCTGTTCGGCATTGGTGAGGCCACATCTGGAGTATTGTGTCCAGTTTTGGTCCCCCCCACACTACAGAAGGGATGTGGACAAATTGGAGAGAGGGTCCAGCGGAGGGCAATGAAAATGTTTAGGGGGCTGGGCCACATGACTTACAAGGAGAGGCTGAGGGAACTGGGGTTATTCAGTCTGCAGAAGAGAAGAGTGAGGGGGGATTTGATAGCAGCCTTCAACTACCTGAAGTGGGGTTCCAAAGAGGATAGAGCTAGGCTGTTCTCAGTGGTGACAGAACAAGAAGTAATGGTCTCAAGTTGTGGTGGGGGAGGTTTGGGTTAGATATTAGGAAACACTCTTTCACTAGAAGGGTTGCGAAGCATTGGAATGGGTTACCTAGGGAGGTGGTGGAATCTCCATTCTTAGAGATTTTTAAAGTCAGGCTTGACAAAGCCCTGGCTGGGATGATGTAGTTGGTGTTGGTCCTGCTTTGAGCAGGGGATTGGACTAGATGACCTCTTGAGGTTTCTTCCAACCCTAATCTTCTATGATTCTGTTGAGGAGGGCATAAAAAGAAGACTGAAAATAAACATTAGAAACATTGTAGAACTTCAAAGAAAGAAAGAAAGAAAGAAAGAAAGAAAGAAAGAAAAATCTGATGGAGGAAAAAGTAACATGACCCACACAGAGGAACCTTACAAGAAATGCTCTTGAGTACATGAATATAGACAACAGATAGTAACTCCACTACATGACAGTCCTGTGGCTAATACACATATAGCACATATCTCTCTCTAATATGTTCTGCCATTCCACAATGTTGCTAGGGGCAACATAGTATGGAGATGAGGAAAAATGGGAGCTCCTGAGTGATATGGAACTAACTGAAAGATGACAAAAGTGTCACAATGGCATTTATAGAGTCCATTTTGGTAGAACATGGTAAAACATGATAGAACTATGTTTTAAGCAGATTAATAAACAACATTCATTGTTAGGATATATCAGTAAACTCCATTGATATATACTTTCAGTCTGAACTAACAGCCAGAAAATATATTATATTTTCTATAGAATAACTCTTCTAACCCCCAAAATGTGCAAATCTGGAAATGAATGGTGAAAGGATGCAGCCACTTCACTCATTCCTTCTGCATGTGCTGACACTACTTGCTGAATGGTTTTGTTGCTAGCCATGGCTATCATTTTGCAAAAGTGTGTTTAAATTAAGGGTGAACAGTTCTGCGATAAAATTTGAATCAATGTAAAGCAGGAGGCTGTGCGTGTGTGTTTTATTTCAGAAAATAGGTATTTTAATTAAATATATTTTGGCTAAGATCCTGTAGTCCCTGTTAACACGAGTAAGTAAAAGCCACTGAAGTCAGTGGGACTCCTGAGGTAAGGGCTGCAATGTACAAACTAATTTAAATGTTAGGTTTGAACTGTTTCTCCCTCCCTAATTCTACAACCATATCAGAAAAGTGTCAACTTTTAATACCATACTCTCAACTTCTGTGTAAATGCTGATTACAGAAAACCTCACTACCTGTGCAGTATTACTGTTGTTATGCTGAAAATGCTAAAGTATGTGTTTGTAATTGTGTTACCTGTTACTAGAGCTGGTTGAAAAATGGGGAAATGTATCATGTAAATTAAGGGAAAACAGTCTCTGCTTTTCATTGAATAATTTCAAAATTCTAAATCTTTAAACCAACTGTACCATTACCTATGTATTTGCCCTCATGATGGAAAAAAATATGATTTTTCTTTTATTCTTTTAACATAGAGTAGCTCATTTTGCAGTTTTAGGTGTAAGCTCAGAAGTTCTGAGTTCAATTGTTGACTCAGCCATAGACTTTGTGTGTGACACTGGTGAGTTATTTAAACTTTTTGCCTCAATCCAGCAAAACACTTACACGTGTGCTTTAACTCTAAATATGTGAATAACCCCAGTCAAGTAAAAAAAATGCATTGCTGAATTGAGGGCTTTGTTCCTGTATTCCCTATTTGTGTAATGAGAATAACAATACTTCCTACTCATCAGGGTGTCAGTGAGGATGAATGAATTAATGTTTGAAACACTCATATTCTATAGTAGGGGCCAAGTAAGTACCTCATCGCCTTGCTGCATAATCTGCAACTTGAAAAAAAAAATCACTTGCAAATTGATTAAAGCTATATCTCTCCCAGGAAATTTGTGCAATGAAATCTTCCTTGGTGCCAGTATCTTTGCAAGGAGTGCTGATCCTTTGCCTATAATTGCTGACTTCATTTAACCAAATGATAATGAAGTACATGGCATGCTCAATAATTCTAAAGTGTTTTCCAGAAAGGAATGTGCCAACCATAGTGGCTATCTCAAATTTATTTAAAAAGGCAGATACAAATCAGTCCTGTTCAGCCCAGTGAATCTGTACCTTGCCTGTACTAGGGCTGGCTAAACAACAGCTCAACAAATAATATATGCATTGAATTCTGTTCCTATTTCTCCTTGTGAAATACCCACAAATGAGCTGCCATTTTTCATTAAGTTGTTTGTTATTCACAAACGTTTGGACTATGGATTGTTCAGAAAATGGTGGTTGTGTGTATTCACAATTGGCTATTTACACTGCTACTCATTAAGCACATGTTTAGGTGATTTGCTGAATCAGGCTGAATGCCCTGGTTTCCCTGCTGTGATTGTAGTTTATTGCTCACTTCCACATCTTTCTCTCACTGTCACTTGGCATCTAGAGCAGCCCTCTGATCCTTAAGTGGTGACTCATTATGGCACAGTTTAACACACACACCCTACTTCCCCCAACCAGCCCCACTCCTTCCCATTTCAACAGACAAAGAAGAGATCTCATAATGGCCAAGGTATCCCATCAGGTGAGAATGAACTCTATTTCCGATAAAAACTATTGCACACTAAAGCTTGATCACCTGAATGGTCATGAATAAAAGGGGCTGCAAAGATTGGTGGAGTGAATCAATAGGTCTTACTTTCAAGTTTTTGTTTTTTTAAATTGTATTCACCCAGTTCTAATCAGAAACTCACATTTACAAAGGTTCTAGGACCATATATGGTGAAAGTGGGACTAAAAAAGGAATCTGAAATATAATTTAAACCTGTTCAAATCCCACAGGTCACAATCTAGTTTCTTCAGATGATAGGTATTTTATATGCTGCTGATTTCATTTTTCACTGCTGAAGCTTTCACGTTTAGATAAAATATTTCCTGTCAATGGTCAGTTTTTCTTCTTTTAATGAACAGCCAACTATTGGACACTTTACATGTGTATTTTTATGAGTTGACTAGCGATGGTATTCCTGGTATAATGGGTGAGCTAAGCCTGGTTCTCACAGGAACTACATTCAATGGGATAGGGTGGGGTGGTAATTAAGGCACACTTCCAATGTTGAAACAATGCAGGTAAAATTGTCTTTTTGAAGCTTCACCATGGTCCCCCACGTGGGGAAACAAGGTAGTCTGGTTTGTCCTGGTGCAAAGGCCTTTGCAGATAAAGGACCTGAAACTGAATAAAGTGGGAACTCTGATTGGAGGGGAGGATCACTCACTCTTGACCCAAGAACTGACATGAGGCTGTGATTAAGGTAGACAGGCCCCTTGAGAGGGCCTGAAGTATGTAAGTCCTATTAGCATCTGTCATAACATTTTTCCCAGATCTGGACCTTAGCGTCCAAAATATGGGTGTTAGCATGAAAACCTCCAAGCTTAGTTACCAGCTTGGACCTGGTAAAGCTGCCACCAACCAGGAATCTATACAGTGCCTGGCGCACTGTGGTCTCCCCAAAACCTTCCCTGGGGGACCCCCAGACTCAGATTCCTTGAGTCTCACAACAAAGGGGAATAAACCATTTCCCCTCCCCGTCCTCCCCTCCAGGTGTTCCCTCCCTGGGTTCCTGGAGAGATATACAGAAGCAAGCTCCATGAATCTAAACAGAGGGACTCCACCCTCCCTATTTCCAGTCCTGGAAAACACAAGTACCGAGAGAGAGCTAATCTCTCCTCTTCCTCCCTCACCCAGAGGGTATGCAAAGTCAGGCTTAGTAAATCTAACAAAAAGAGATTTTCCCCCTGACTTCTTCCTCCCACCAATTTCCTGGTGAGCTGCAGACTCAATTCCCTGGAGTCCCCACTAAAGAAAAACTCCAACAGGTCTTAAAAAGAAAGCTTTATATAAAAAGAAAGAAAAATACATAAAAATGGTCTCTCTGTATTAAGGTGACAAATACAGGGTCATTTGCTTAGAAGAAAAATGAATAAACAGCCTTATCCAAAAAGAATACAATTTAACACATTCCAGCAACTATACACATGTAAATACAAAAGAAAACAATATAAACCTATGTCTTATCTCTTTGTACTTACAACTGGGAAACAGAAGATTAGAAAGGCAGGAGACAGAAAGATCACTCTCAGAGCCAAGAGGGTCAGACACAAGACAAAGAACAAAGAACTCACACACAAACTTCCCTCCACCCAGATTTGAAAAAGTCTTGTTTCCTGATTGGTCCTCTGGTCAGGTGTTTGAGGTTACTCCTTTCCAGGTGAAAGAGACATTAACCCTTAGCTATCTGTTTATGATAGCATCACCATAGACTCATAGAGTCATAGACTCTAGGACTGGAAGGGACCTCGAGAGGTCATCGAGTCCAGTCCCCTGCCCTCATGGCAGGACCAAATACTGTCTAGACCATCCCTAGTAGACATTTATCTAACCTACTCTTAAATATCTCCAGAGACGGAGATTCCACAACTTCCCTAGGCAATCTATTCCAGTGTTTAACTACCCTGCAGTTAGGAACTTTTTCCTAATGTCCAACCTAAATCTCCCTTGCTGCAGTTTACGCCCATTGCTTCTTGTTCTATCATTGGAGGCTAAGGTGAACAAGTTTTCTTCCTCCTCCTAATGACACCCTTTTAGATACCTGAAAACTGCTATCATGTCCCCTCTCAGTCTTCTCTTTTCCAAACTAAACAAACCCAATTCCTTCAGCCTTCCTTCATAGGTCATGTTCTCAAGACCTTTAATCATTCTTGTTGCTCTTCTCTGGACCCTCTCCAATTTCTCCACATCTTTCTTGAAATGCGGTGCCCAGAACTGGACACAATACTCCAGTTGAGGCCTAACCAGCGCAGAGTAGAGCGGAAGAATGACTTCTCGTGTCTTGTTTACAACACACCTGTTAATGCATCCCAGAATCATGTTTGCTTTTTTTGCAACAGTATCACACTATTGACTCATATTAAGCTTGTGGTCCACTATGACCCCTAGATCTCTTTCTGCCATACTCCTTCCTAGACAGTCTCTTCCCATTCTGTATGTGTGAAACTGATTGTTCCTTCCTAAGTGGAGCACTTTGCATTTATCTTTATTGAACTTCATCCTGTTTACCTCAGACCATTTCTCCAATTTGTCCAGATCATTTTGAATTTTGACCCTGTTCTCCAAAGCAGTTGCAATCCCTCCCAGTTTGATATCGTCTGCAAACTTAATAAGCATACTTTCTATGCCAACATCTAAATCGTTGATGAAGATATTGAACAGAGCCGGTTCCAAAACAGACCCCTGCGGAACCCCACTTGTCATACCTTTCCAGCAGGATTGGGAGCCATTAATAACTACTTTCTGAGTACGGTTATCCAGCCAGTTATGCACCCACCTTATAGTAGCCCCATCTAAATTGTACTTTCCTTAGTTATCTATAAGAATATCATGTGAGAGCGTATCAAATGCCTTACTAAAGTCTAGGTATATCACATCCACCACTTCTCCCTTATTCACAAGGCTCGTTATCCTATCAGAGAATGCTATCAGATTAGTTTGACACGATTTATTCTTTACAAATCCATGCTGGCTATTCCCTATCACCTTTCCACCTTCCAAGTGTTTGCAGATGATTTCTTTGATTACCTGCTCCATTATCTTCCCTGGCACAGAAGTTAAACTAACTGGTCTGTAGTTTCCTGGGTTGTTTTTATTTCCATTTTTATAGATGGGCACTATATTTGCCCTTTTCCAGTCTTCTGGAATCTCCTCCATCTCCCATGATTTCCCAAAGATAGTAGCTAGAGGCTCAGATACCTCTTCTATTAACTCCTTGAGTATTCTAGGATGCATTTCATCAGGCCCTGGTGACTTGCAGGCATTTAACTTTTCTAAGTGATTTTTTACTTGCTCTTTTTTTATTTTATCTTCTAAACCTACCCTCTTCCCGTAAGCATTCACTATATTAGACATTCCTTCAGACTTCTCAGTGAAGACCGAAACAAAGAAGTCCTTAAGCATCTCTGCCATTTCCAAGTCTCCCGTTACTGTTTTCCCCTCCTCACTGAGCAGTGGGCCTACCCTGTCCTTGGTCTTCCTCTTGCTTCTAATGTATTGATAAAAAGTCTTCTTGTTTCCCTTTATTCCCATAGCTAGTTTGAGCTCATTTTGTGCCTTTGCCTTTCTAATCTTGCCTCTGCATTCCTGTGTTATTTGCCTATATTCGTCCTTTGTAATCTGACCTAGTTTCCATTTTTTATATGACTCCTTTTTATTTTGTAGGTCACGCAAGATCTCGTGGTTAAGCCAAGGTGGTCTTTTGCCACATTTTCTATCTTTCCTAACCATCGGAATAGCTTGCTTTTGGGCCCATGTTGAAGATGAGTGATCATGTGGTAAGCTAGAAATAAATATATGCTGATTATTAAAATATGCTATGAAATGCTTTTATCCTGAATAAATAGTACAGTCAAAACTTTTTTATCTGGCATGGGGAAATGGGGGTGTGTGTGTGCCGATAAGTGCTGGTTAAATAAGAGGGAAGCAGTTTGGGTGTGGGGTGGAGGGGCAGGAGAGGGTGTGGGCTCTGGGAGGGACTTGGGTTTGGGATGGAGCTTGGGGCAGGGAGATGGGGTGCTGGAGGGATTTTAGGGTACTGGATCCAGGGTGCACTCACCTTGGGCAACTCCTTGCAAGCAGCAACCTGACCCTGCTTATCCTAGCAGAGGTGCAGCTAAGAGGCTCTATGCGCTCCCCTCGCCCTAAGTGCTGGATCCGCAGTTCCAATTGGCCAGGAACCATGGTTAATGGGAGCTGTGGGGGCAGCAGTTGTGGGTGGAGGCTGCGTGCAGAGCTGCCTGGCTGCACCTCCACCTAGGAGCACAGAGACATGTTGCCACTTGCGGGGAGCCATGCAGAGCCAGGTAGGGAGCCTGCTGACCCATGCTAACCAGACTACAAATTGGACTTTCTGTGAGAATTAGAAATGCTAGTTTATAGAGCTTTCTGGTTGGTACAGGGCCGAATAACACTGCTTTTACTGTACTTCCTTTTTTGAGAGCTGATTGGTCACCAAATAACCCTGTCATTGCCCTTGAGAAAACAGGACTGTCAGTGCTCAACTAAACACAGACCTGCTAAGGTGATCACAATGAATTGAAGAGTCTGCAACCCAAGTCCATGGTCTGGAGGGAGTGGATGATGAGATCCTGCTTTGAGAAAGGTGACAACTGGAGGCCTGAGACCTAAGTGGGGTGCCCTCCAGGAGGCCGTGAAGGAGTTAGAGATGCTTTTAACTCTGGAAATGTAACACTAATCTCATTGATTTCAATAAGAGTATTCAGGATAGTAAAGTTAAACACATGAGTAAGTGTTTGTAGGGTCAGGACCTTAGGAGTCTACATCCTATTGACTTTCAAGGAGACTTAGGATCTGAAGTGTTAAAGTCGCTTTTGAATATAGAACTTACGCTCACACAGGTGCCTTCTTCTTTCTGGGTGGATGCTCCACCCCCACTCTGCCCTGAGGCCCTGCCTCCACTCCACACCTTCCCTCAAGGCACTACCCTCTGCCTCTTCTTACCCTTCCCCCACCCCACCTCTTCCTGTCCCACTCCATTCCCTTTCCCCAGCGCCTCCAGCCCACCCCTGAAAAGCTGATTGGTGGGTGACTAGTGGCTGCTGAGCACCCACTATTTTTTTCTGTGAATGCTCCTGGCCCAGAGCACCCATGGAGTTGGTGCCAATGTAAGCTCCTCAATCACATAGGTGCTTTTGAAAATTTTAACTTTAGATTCCAAAGTATAACACAATTGTAACGTGTCATAAGTTTGAGATGTATTTGCCCTTTGTTAGGAGTAGGTTAAGAAGAAGGTTTAATAGGTCCTGCAGGAAAAGAAAGTCCATCACAGGTACTGAACTCATAAAATATATCTCTTTATCAGATAAATATTTAAACTTTTTTACTATGTATTTTTGCTTAAAATATCATTCACACACACGTCTTACAAATAAAATTACATCCCAGTATAGGCCTGGTCAGAATTATTGAGGTGTAAAGATAGTAATACATCTTGTAATTCAGGAAAAATCCAACTATGAAAGTGTGTGTTGTATATTAAGGCAATAGTTCGTTCAGACATCCTTTACCTGAGGCCACAGTGCCGTTCACAAATGTGTCTGATGTTTTGTTTGATGAATGGAATAATGTGGCATTTTGGCTGAGAAAGGAGCCGTGCAATGTAAATTGAAAACAGAAGTAAATGCAAATTCCATAATGTTGCATGTGATTAGCACCTGCTTTGGCAACTGTCATTGAATAAGAATGATCATAAAACAAAGTAGCACTGATTGATTTATAGATGAATCTGCTAATATGTGTGTGAATTCAAAAAGAGTTCAGCTCTCCTATTAAAAGGAAATTTGATCTATTTAAGAAGATTTATTTTGCAAGCTATAAATTGGAAACAAATTCAAATGCATATACTACTGGATATAATTTCAATATGAAATAATTATGATCTGGGAAAAAAGTTATTTGATGGCTTCACTGAGCCCCTCTGTTTCTCCCTCATGCATGTTAGCATGGAGCTGGGGAGCCTTGCTTATCCCAGTGCTTCAGGGAATGTATGATGAGACAAGTGTAGTCCCATTGTAGTTTACTCCTTCCCTGAGCAGTTGGGAGACTAAAGCCTTGTCTACACTATAAAATTGAGTTGACTAAGTTAGGTTGACATACAGCCACCACAGTAATTACTGTGGGTTTTCATGTCTACACTAGAGCCTTCTGTCGGCGGTGAGTATCCTCACCAGGAGCACTTCCAGTGACTGAAGAGGGGCATTGTAGGGTACTGACATCTGGAGCCCTGCCCATCCCATCCCATGGCTGACAGCACAGACCCCTGCTACTGCCTCTTGGCGAGGGTTTGGGGAAGGGGGGAAGGAGAGCCTGAGCTCCTCTCCTTCCCCTCTGGTGACCAGTTAGCAAGTCTGAAAAATTGGAATGGGGGTGGGGAACAATAGGCACCTATATAAGACAAAGCCCCAAATATTGGGACTGTCCCTATAAAATCTGGACATCTGCTCACCCTACTTCTCCCACCCCCAATCTCATACTGGGAGGCGGCAGCATGGCTCCAGGCTATGAGCCCCATGCAGTGCTGACAGCCAAAAGGTGATGTAAATAATGCAGTATCTACACAGACACTGTGTTGCCCTAACTACATTTAGAGAGTGGGGGAGTGAGATAGCTAAGTGATTTGAGCATTGACCTCCTAAACCCAGGGTTGTAAATTCAATCCTTGAGGGGGCCATTTAGAGAACTGGGGTAATAATCTGTTTGGAGATTGGTCCTGCCTTGAGCAGGGATCTCAGAAGGTCATCTAGTCCAACCCTAATTGTCTGATTCTATGAACTAATGAGTGGTACACTATGGGGTAATTATTCTGTCTCATCACAAATGAAGATGAATGTGAAAAGAATCTCATCACCAATAAAGATGAATATTGAAAGATCAGATATCTGGTGCTATTTAATGTATCTATGAAATATGCTCCTTTTCAGAATCTAGCCTTTTTCCTGCTACTATGAATGAATTGACATATTTTAGATAATAGTCATTTAAAGAAAATATAGAACGACATGACTTATATGTGTATGAAGAATCATCTAGCCCAAAATCCTGTCTTCTGACAGTGATCAATGCCAGATGCCCCAGAGGGAATGAACAGAACAGGTAATCATCCAGTGATCCATCCCCTGTTGCCCATTCCCAGCTTCTGGCAAACAGGCTAGGGATACCATCCCTGCCCATCCTGGCTAATAGCCATTGATGGACCTCCCCTCCATTAATGTATCTAGTTCTTTTTTGAACCCCATTATAGTCTTGGCTTTTACAACATTCTCTGGCAAGGAGTTCCACAGGTTTACTGTGCATTGTGTGGAAAAAATACTTCCTTTTGTTTGTTTTAAACCTGATGCTCATTAATTTCATTTGGTTCTTGTGTTATGAGAAGGAGTAAATAACACTTCCTTATTTACTTTCTCCACACCAGTCATGATGTTATAGACATCTATCATATCCCCTCTTCATCTCTTTTCCAAGCTGAAAAAGTCCCAGTCTGATTAATCTCTTGTCATATGGCAGCTGTTCCATAACCTTAATCACTTTTTTTTTGCCATTTTCTGAAACTTTTCCAATTCCAATATCTCTTTTTTGAGATGGGGCGACCACATCTGCACATAGTATTCAAGATGTGGGCGTACCATAGATTTATATAGAGGCAATATGTTATTTTCTGTCTTATTATCTACCCATTTCTTAATGATTTCCAACATTTTATTCACTTTTTTGACAGCCGCTGCAGATTGAGTGGATGTTTTCAGAGAACTATCCACAATGACTCCAAGATCTCTCTTGAGTGGTAACAACTAACTTAGACCCCATCATTTTTATATATATAGTTAGGATTATGTTTTCCAGTGTGCATTACTTTACATTTATCAGCATTGAATTTCATCTGCCATTTTTTTTGCCCAGTCACCCAGTTTTGAGAGATCCTTTCGTAGCTCTTCGCAGTCTGTCTGGGACTTAAGTATCTTGAGTAGTTTTGTATCATCTGCAAATTTTGCCGCCTCACCGTTTACCCCTTTTCCAGAATCATTTATGAATATGTTAAACTAGGATTGGGCCCAGAACAGACTCCTGGGGGACACCGCTATTTACCTCTCTTTATTCTGAAAACTGACCATTCATTCCTATCCTTTTTTTCCTATCTTTTAACCAGTTACTGATCCATGAGAGGACCTTCCCTCTTATCCCATGACTGCTTACTTTGCTTAAGAGCCTTTGGTGAGGGACCTTGTCAAAGACTTTCTGAAAATCTAAATACATTATACAGTAAGACCTGGGACATGACATAATAATGCTTTTCAGAGCTGGATAAAGGGATTCTCACAGAGGGATAAGGGAAAACAGCCACTTTCAGAGTTTTTCTTGCCACCCATTTGTCAAATCTGAATTTCATAGATTGCATCCATTTCTTTTTTTTAAACATGGCTTTTCAAACATAAACTGAATCACCATATCTATGCACTCAGAAAAGGGATAGTCACATGAGAAAGATTAATCATTTGGGTCTGCAGATGTCAGAGATAGATATTTGAGACCAACTTATATTGTAATCCAATGTATATTTGATTGTTAGTACTTTCATTGAGCACACTGTTGGACAGGGCAGAACCTGAGATTTTGAGATGTCAAAAAACTATGGAAATGAAAAGTTTTAATGCTGATCCACTTGGCAAATGCATCCCCTACCATGAGTCAGAACATGTTCCTACCTCATTGAAAAAGGAAGAATTTGAATATTTCAGAGGAAGGAAGAAAAGTATAGATCAGTGGTGGGCAACCTGAGATCTGGGAGCTGCATGTGGCCCATCGGGGTAATCGGATTGCAGGCCGAGTACTGCAAACTGCAGCCACTGAGAAGAGGGCAGTGCCTGTGAACAGTCAATGTCAGCATAATGTCCCATGTCCTGCAATCCGATTACCCTAATGGGCCACATGTGGTATAGATAAAACTGGCTCATATAAAAACAGTAAAATATATTACAAAGCTATGTTTACTTTATCTTGCATACTAAGGGTCAAATCTTTTAGGACTATACTGACAAAAGTTGCTCTAATGAAACAAAGTTATTATGATTTCTTCCATATGTTTTAAACGTGTATTTTAAGATATTTTTTAAAAAATATATTTTTTAAATTTTACGTATTCTTTGTGTATTTTATATTATTTGTACATGATTGGACAAAAATCTGAAAAGTACTGTACAGTACAGCTTGCTTTTCTCCACATAAGAATAATTTCTATATTAAAAACACATCCCTGAGTGTTGTTTTAAAGGAGCTGCTGTTATTAAGTGGGGTCAATAATAAGAAATTTAAAAAGCATTTAATATGGATTTACCTAACTGGCAATTTTTAAATTTCAAAATGGTGTTTATATGACATGCCAACTTTCCTATTTTGTGAGCAGTTCTTAAAATTTGTTCCAGCCCAAGAAAAAAAGTTAGTTTTGTAAAACTGTCATTTCTGCTAGATATTACAAAGATGAATGATCTTATCGGATGTCCTTCAATTCAAAGGCATAACCACTGTTTATGAACTCTCTGGATTCACAAATGAATCAGAAGGACTGTAATTGTGTAGGGTGCAAGCGCAGGTGGAGGAGCTCCTTCTGCTTCCTTCCTTCCTCATCCCCTGGCACACTGGTGAAGAGTCAGACACAGTCATAATCAATTGCAACATCAGAAACTTTGGCCCTGCTCTTGCAATGAGCTCCCCACAGGCAGAGCCTTGACCCTTCAGAATCAATGAGTCTTTCTGTAAGGGCAAGGTTCCTCCTGTGTGGAGTTCATGACAAGATTGGGACCTTTGTTTGCTAACACTGTTGCTAAGAGGTAGGCCATAACAGATGTGATTAAATAAACAAACAGCCATTAAAATGTATGGAAATCACCATCCTCACTCTACTATTTGGAACAAAAGCTTTTCATACCAATCATTAACACTTATGTCTGTGATTGGAAAGTTTTCTCTGCACTATCCAAACAATCTTAACTCTATTCCTGGAATGATACCTGAGAAACAAACACATATTAAGATAGCTTATCCAAAACCTTGTCCATCTATAGCAAATATTTTTATCTCATTAGGGACTACAAGTGTCATGTTGCTTTGATCTTACTCATACAGTGGCTGAGCTAATGTTGTCCTCTTTATGACCATGCACAATCTACAGAAAAAGACATTTTGTACATTTTTGACTGGACAGCATTTTAGCAAATCATCATTCTTCATTAATATCACGTGTTATTTTATGTTTTTTTTTCCTCTACAGTGCCTATCACCGTGTTATATCAGCACCAGTACAATTGAGATGCCACTAATCATTACACACTGCTACATTTCATATTGCATATCTGGGAAAAAAACATGGAAGGGGTTATTAGAAAGGTTAAAGTACTGTGAAGCAATACATACTTCAATAAACCCCAACAAAGGGCTAGTTTCTGTGGATGCTTTTTCATACAAACCAAATATCTATTTCTTTATTGCTGGCTTTTTAGCTACATGGCAGCAGCAGAGAATTTTTTTTTTATAGCATGTGCTATCACATCCAATAATATTATAAAGTGACAAGGCATTCAATACTTATATCAGAAAACTTCCCAAGCACTTTATTTGACAGTAGCAGAAGGATTTTATTGATGATTCAATGGAATATACATTTGCATTCATTTTGCTACAGTTGAGCTTTGAGATTTGATCGCTGTCATCCAAATGAAGGAGCTTTATAAAACTGGAGCTGTCATCAGTGTAGTCAAGAATGGGTAATTCTTAAAAACCTAAAATAATGAAGGGAGCAGCATTTCTTCCATTTGTGTTTGTTTGTTTATACAAATATATATATAATAACAGAAATGGAAGAAGAGGAAATTGACAGTAAGGTGTATAAATCAGAAAGTAAGATTTGTAGATAACTGATAAGGGAAACCAAGAGACTCAAGGCAAAATCTGTGGGCAGCATTGTTAAGGACAATAAGGAGAAGATTTTAAAATATATTATGAACAAACAGAATACTGACAATGTTGTTCATCCATCACTTGTTGGAAATTGTAGAATTATCAATCATAATGCAGAAAATATGGAATATTTCTGTCCTGTATCTGGGGAAAAAACAGATGATATAGTTTCATCATAGGGTGATAGGATTATTTGCATTCCAGTAATATCTCTGGAGGAAGTTAAACAGAAACTACTACAGTTAGACATTTTAAATTACAAAGTCCAGATAGATTGCATCTAAGAATTTTAAAAGAGCTGGCAGAGGATCTCACTAGGTCGTTAATGTTGATTTCAATAATTCGTAGAGCACTGGGGAAGTTCCAGAAGACTACAAGTTGTGCCAATTCTTTAAAAGGGTAAATGAGATGACCCAGGTGATTCTAGGCCTGTCAGCCTGACATTGATTATAGGCAAGATAATGGAGTGGCTGATAAGGACTCCATTAATAATGATCTAAAGGAGGGTAATATAATTAATCAAAATCAAAACGGGTTTATGGAAAATAGATCTTGTCAAACTAACTTGATTTTTTTTGATGAGATAAGAAGTTTGATTGATAAAGGAGTTAATTGTATACTTAGACTTCTGAAAAGCATTTGACTTTGAACTGCACAGCATTTTGATTAAAAAACTAGAACAATATTATGTGTGCATGTTAATTTTATATAGATTAAATACTTGCTAATTAATATGTCTCAACATGTAACTGTAAATGCGGAATCATGATTAAGCAAGTCTGTTTTCAGTAGGGTCTTGCAGAAATCAGTTCTTGACTGGCCCTATGCTATTTAACATTTTTATCAATGACCTAGAAGAAAACATAAAATCATCACTGATTAAATTTTCAGATAATCCCAAAATTGGGGGAGTGGTAAATAATGAAGAGGACACATCACTGATTCAAAGTGATCTGGGTCGCTTGGTAAACACAGGGAAAGCAAACAATGTGCATTTTAAGCAACTAAATATATACATCTAGAAAAAAGAATGTAAGCCATACTTACAGGCTGGGGGTCTCTATTCTGTGAAGCAATGACTGGAAAACATTTGGAGATTGTGGTGGATAATCAGTTGAACATGAACTCCCAATGAGATGCTGTGGCCAACAGAGCTAATGTAGTCCTGGGATGCACACAGAAGAATCTTGAGTAGGAGTAGAGAAATTATTTTACCTCTCTATTTGGCACTGGTGTGATGGATGCTGAAATACTTTATACAGTTCTGGAGCCCTCAATTCAGGAAGGATGGTGATAAATTGGAGAGGAATCAGAGAAGAGCCACAAGAATGATTAAAGGATTAGGACGCATACTTTATAGTGATAGTCTCAAGGAGCTCAACCTATTCAGATTAACAAATAAAAGTTAAGGTGTGACTTGATTATGGTCTATAAGTACCTACATGGGGAACAAAGAGTAAACTATAGGCTCTTCAATTTAGTAGAGAAAGTATAACATGATCCAGTGGTTGGAATTTGAAGCTTGACAAATTCAGATTGGTAAAGCAGGGTCTGAATGAGCTCTCCACTGACAATAAAAAGAGGTTAAAGAACATTAAGTTAA
Organism: Gopherus flavomarginatus; assembly: GCF_025201925.1. Classification (NCBI taxonomy): domain Eukaryota; kingdom Metazoa; phylum Chordata; order Testudines; family Testudinidae; genus Gopherus; species Gopherus flavomarginatus. Next base: position 196,141,091 of record NC_066617.1, on the reverse strand, counting down.
TAAAATCTATGCTTTCTCACAGATTTACTCTGCTGTAGCAGTGGTCACTGCATGATCATTTTAATACCCAGACTTAAATTTTAATAGACAGACATGTAAATTCAGTCACATGAAACATTCAGAAGAACTGAATTATCATTCTTCTTGGTGCACAGTTAATTTGTTATTTAATATATTTTCTCAATTAATTCCTTGGAATTCCTTCTGGGCTTAATTATTAGAAAGCTTGGCCTTAAATATGATCTTATATACACATGTGTGTATGTTCAGGGAACAGAACAAACTCCAGGGTATTGTGGATTTAGACTTTCATAGATCTGTGTGCTTCACAAGTTAATTTGTTTTGGGGGGAGGGGCAGGTACATACATTGAATGTATATAGCAAAAATCCCATTGCTAACTAACAAATTCAAACAAATATTTCACAACTGTTAAGTTATCAGACAGTGTATTTCAAAGGTGAGACATCATAAGGCAGCAGTGATAGTAGCAATAGTATTTTCTGAGCATGGGGGACGGGCATGAGGCTTCAAAATCAGACCTTCCCTGTAAGACTGAGAAGTATTCTCTGCTGAGATGCCTCCAAACCTTAGCCCAGACTCCAGAGAAAGCACCCTGAGTACACCCCTATTCACCCAGTACTCTGAGAAGAATTGCACTCAGGAGCGGCAAAAAGTCCCTAAAAGTGGGCAGCCTCTGGTGCCTGAACCAAGCCCCCACCCTCATACTACCCCTTACCCCAGTTTGCTCCTCTCTGCCTCCTTCCCTGCCAGCCCAGCCATCTCTTGCCCTTAGAGCAGGTAAAAAGTGGAGGAGCCATTGCCTCCTGGCCACCCTGTTCCAGCGCCTTTGATTGCTTTTTGGAGGTTTGAGGGAGATGACAGTCGAGTGTATGAGTTTTATTGTTATGGGGACGGAGGCAAGTGAAGATATGGACAAGTTTCTGTGATGTGTTTTGGTGGTGAGGGGGAAGAGGGATTGAAATGTTTATGTATGTGAAGATGTATGGACGGGTTGTACAGTTGAAATATTAGACTGGGACTTTCATGTAGGGGATGGAGGTTCTCCCTTAGCTTAAGTATCCTTTTTTGCAACTTCCCCCATTCTCAGTGGAAAGATAGATGAGTTTTCTGGCAACCTCACATTTCCATAGGCAGTGAGTTCTATACCTATGTGGTGCTCGGGCACCAGCAATATTCAGAGCAAGGGGCCCAGCTCCACCAAAATTTGGGGCCAGGGCTCCCCCCCCGCACCCCCTCCCGAGTGTCCCATGGCCTCGACTTACTGCCCCTGCCGCCTGCTCGCCTTTCCCAGGCCTGGAGAAGAGCATCTCTCTCTCCTCCAGGCTGCTTCCCTGAAGAAACTGCTGCCGCAACGTCCTAGTGTCCCCCTTCTCCACTGCCAGGGCAGACTGACTCTAAGCCTGCCCTTCCCCCTCAGACCCTTTTCTTTTCTGGCAGGACCCTCCATCAGCACAGCCGCCCCCCCCCATCCACAGTCACCGCTCCTGCCCAATGCTGGGCAAGGAGGGAGCCCCATCCCCCACCCCCTATGAGGCTTCAGTCAGGGGCAACAGCAGGGGAGGAGGCACACGCAGCACCCCCGGCACCCATCACGGGGGAGGCGAGGGAGATTCCTGGTCCTGAGAGGGGCCCTAGGAGCATATGCAGTGACAGTGGTGGGGGTGAGTGTGCTTCTGGTGAGGCGGAAAAGGGGGTCTCCTTCCCCAGAGCTTGCTGCTGCCGGCAGGGAAAGGTCTGGGGGGGAGTCCTCCTCTCTGGCCTCTGCCCCGGAGCAGCCTGCCTGCACTCCAACACCTTATCCCAGTTCCAGCCAGAGCCCTCACCCCCCAACACTCCTACTCTTGCCCTGAGCCCTTCCCATACCCCAAGCCCTCCATTGCGGGCCCCAGGCAGAGCCCTCACCCCCTACACTTTTAACATTCCAGGGATCCTCAAGCAGACAAACTCATGATGATTGTTCATACATAGGATTACAAATATGCCCATTTCTTTTGTGCAAGTTGTACCAGGCCAGGATAAGTGATGGGCTGCATTGTAGGATCTCCTATATGAGGGTAAGACTAATTCAGCCTCTGTGCCCTTTCAGTCTTTGGTCTCTCTACTGACAAGCATGCCAGTGAGACATAACTCTGTGTGTGTGTGTGTGTGTGTGTGTGTGTGTGTTAAAGTAACTATCTGTTCAACGTGATCTGCACTGTGACCTCTACCTTCACGGAAGCCTGTGGGAAGTCTTTAGATGATAACATTTGGTCACTGCTGATGCTAAAAGCTTTCTCCATCCTCACACCGATCTTCTGAGCCATCCACAAGATTATCTCTGTTTAGTGTAATTCACCAGTCAGCTACGTACTAAATAAATAAAAATCCTCAGAGATGGGACACATCATAGAGAAGAAGGAAGGAGACAATTTTTCATCTTAGTAAGGTGTTCTTTAAGATTACTAATGTTTTAAGCATTGCTAGAGGTCATTAGCGGTGGCCAGGCACTGGTTCAGATCCTCCACAATTTCCAGTAGAGCTGTATCCAGGTTATAAACAAAGTATTCTTCCTCATTCATTGCTTACAGTGCTACTGTCTAGGCTGCCAGGGTCTGAAACCTCAATGCCATGCTGAGCATGCTAGAGGTAGGCAGAAATAATCATATTTTATAGAAATTTGGCTTCTTGGGGGCTTCACTACAGAACATAACCAACTTCATGGTGAGTATGATAATGGTTATTTTCCTGTGCCTTCTTTGGACTATATTGTGCACAGTCCCAAGAAGGCAGGGCCACTGTAGAGCAGCGCTGTCCCAGGATGAGCCTGGGGAGAGGTTGTGCCCCAAGGAAGTATCCTTTTATGCAGGGTGGTGTTACCTGTTCTTCTTGGTACATTAGGCTTACTCAATGGGCTGCTGCACAGTGGTGGGGGGGAGGAGGAAGGGGTCAGTCCTGAACATGTCCCCTCCCCGTTATGAGTAAAGCAGCTTCCAGGACACATGGAGGTAGTAAGTCCCGTGCTCCCTGCCTATAGGATCTGTGATTATGCCCTGCCACAAATCTGTGCAAGAGCCCTGGACTTTGACAGGAAAACTTACAGATACTTTATAATCTCTTTGGTTACCAAGTAGATGCAGCTGCCTTAAGGGATTTATGCATCAGTGGGCTCCAGCTGCCTTTTCTTGGCTTTACTGAATTTTCTTGGAACTGTCCTGTATCACTGTCAGATTCAATTTTGTATCCCTTGGTGGGGATACTGGAAAAGGGAGTATCATGACTGTGAGGGCCCTGAAGGACCTGTAACACTTGTTGTAGAACCCCATTCATGGCTTTGTCATAAAAAAAAATGTCTGGGTAATCACTTATTGCCAGTTTCTTGTGCTAAGGCACAATATTTCCAAGTAAGACCCAGAATATGGAAGATAAAGAAATCAGTATTTTCAGTTATCCTCCAAAGTGTAAAAAAAAATCTTAATTCAATCTTCCAGAAACTCAGACTGATAATATGACTATCCAGTAGCCTATACAACATACATAAGTAGTTTATAGGTGAGTTAGCCAGAGAGTGAGGTTTCTAAAGTAGTTCATGGGATTTAGCTGCAGATCTTCTCTGAAGGTTAATGGAAGATGTATGGCTAAAATCCCTGGCACTGCTCTGAAAAACCTCAACACTCGCATGTTATGCTAATAAACACTAGAACTAGTGAATGGCAGCTAACATAACATTCTATTGATGTTTTCCATGTGCAATCTTTTTTTAACGTCCCAGAAACAATCCTCACTTGTACCCCATAATAGTGCATAAAGATCTACCCAAGCAAGCATCTATCTTTCCTAAAATAAACTAATCACAGTTTAAATACTTACCAGATTACATTATTTTGTCACATGGTCCATCTTCTCCTGTGCAGTTGGCTGTGCATCATGTCTTGCACCACAATTCAGGAGAGCCCTGCTTTCATGAAGGTATATTTTGAGCATCTGTTACTACTTCAGACACAGTCTCTCTTTGCTCCAAGTCACTTATTTTGACAGCTAAACCAGCTTCTGTGGTTGCTAAAATGAAGTATTTAATTGTGGATAGTATAAACGATATCTCCTCTGCCGTAAAGCAAATGACAACTACAAAATAAAAGGAGGCACTTGAAAAAATTCAATAATCAAGTTAGCCTAAAGTACCTGTAATAATTTGATGTTCTCTTTTGTCCTTATCTCTGGGACACATTTTTTAAAAGTCTGGTTTTAGCATCCATTCCTACACCACAAAAATGAATATTATAACTATATATGCACTTCCATACATCTGAGCTTTCAAGAGTTTCAAATTGCAACTAAAACCAGAGGCTCTTGAGGTCTAATTGTGTAGCTTGTCTCCACTTCATATTGCCCACAGACTCAGCTACCACTAGCTCTTCAAGTAATAATATATAAATGCAGAGACAGTACCTGAGGATACTATAGTGTGTGCCCATGCCAATATACTACTCTAGTGTCTAGTATCTGTGAAGCAAGAATTATTTGGTACAGTGCTTGGGTATAACTTGTGCGCTCTTGGTAGTTGAATGGTTCCTTTATAATACACTCAAAAGCAATTAAAATTAAGCACAGTTAGATGGTGAACCTTCATCAGCACGAAAATTAGTGGTTAATTCAGCCTTTGGAGAAGGAAGCCTCAGTAGCAGGGGTAGTATTTCTGGGGAGTGCCAAACTGGTGGCCTGGCTAGGCAATGAGGTTCTCTAATTTTCAAACAATTTCATCAGTGTCCTATGAAAAGTGCCCTGAGAAAATGGCGCAGGATGGAAAAAAGGTTGGATAATTTGGGAGGTGCTGTCTGCCAGAACAATTTTTTATCTCATTGGAAACATCTCATGTATTTTACCATGATGTTGTCCTTTTCTCTTTTGCTCTTGCTGCATGATTCAGAAAATAATAAAAGAAGAGAAGGAAAAGGAGAATGAGAGCATGTGATCCCATAATAAGATGATTCTTGGCAAAGAACCACAAATAGGATTTGACAAAGAATAAATTACTAGACCCAACTGAATGATAGGTCTGTGCAGGCAAAATGTGTTCAAAAGTCCTCCTTTTTAACTGATTTTTGCTCTTTGATCAGAGAGGCAAATAAGAAAAGACCTCAGCAGTTCAAGCAGTGGTTGGAAAGGGGCTAGAATGGAAGTAGCTGACACAGTACATTTGGACTGAAGTTGCAATCATCCATTTTGGGGGGAACTTCCTGATGATCTTTAATTGCAACAGATACAGAGATGACCTAGCTAGAATGCTATCCACTATGAGATAGACATTAGCACTGGGATGTAGGACTGTGATACTTCTTGCTGGATACCCAGAGGAATGCTAACAAAATTTCACTGGAATCATTCAACTCTGTGCACATTAGCACAACATAAGCCATATTTCCTTTTGTCATGGGAGCTGCACTAACTATTGATTTCTTTTTCTTCATGAAACATTGACAAACACCACCACCACACACACTGCATACTAGTTTTTAATGGATCAGGATTAAGTAATTTCTCTTACTGAGAAAGAGCCCTTTAAGAGTGAAACATGCTGAAATCTCTCTTGATGACATAAAGTCCAGTCTGTCAGACAAGAAGATAGGTCTAGCGGATCTGAACACATTTGTGACTAGGTGGAGAGTTAATTTGTTGACTAGGGTTCGTTGCTTCATTTGTTGCTTTTATTCCATTTCGTTAGTCAAATATAAATTAAAATTGTGTGTTAACTATGTTATATGGGGCCAAAGTTTGCCAAAGTTGCCATGGTACAAAAATCTTCTCTTTAAATAAAGAGCCCCAAGGTCTTTCTGAGTTTATGTCTCCAGAGACTAGGCCTGCCTACTCCAATCCTTTACTGAAGTATGTCTACACAGCCTCTCAGCCCAGATCAACAGACTCACACTAGGAGAGCTTGCACAACTGTTTGAAGTTACACCTTGGCCTGGAGCTCAGGCTTTGAAGGTCATACCTCTCTCTAGGCTTCAAACAAATACACTGAATCCCATGTAAAGTTAGTCTTTGTTATTTCATTCTACAACAATTGCAGCACAAATCAGGAGAGAAAACAGATGTGCTCATCAGCTCTGGTGTTCAGAACAATGGTGGAGCTGCAGCTAACATCCACATCTCACTGCCTCATGTAACTGCTTAACTGCATGACTCACTTATACATTCATTCATGCTGTTTCGTTGGTAAGGGGGGTGTCTCAGGCCCCAAAAGGAGAAGATGTTAATGAAACCCTCAGTCACTGTTACATCATTAAATAGTGAAGTGTGGTTTGGAGTTTCACATCAAGCTTCAGAGGGGTAGCCGTGTTAGTCTGGATCTGTAAGAAGCAACAGAGTCCTGTGGCACCTTATAGACTCAGGCCATGGCTACACTAGAAAGTTGCAGCGCTGGTGAGGGGGTTACAGCGCTGCAACTTAGGATGTGGCCACACTTGCAAAGCACGGCCAGCGCTGCAACTCCCTGGTTGCAGCGCTGGCTGTACACCCGGTCGAGCCTCGGGTGTAGGGATTCCAGCGCTGGTGATCCAGCGCTGGTCAGCAAGTGTGGACCCCACCAGTGCTTTTATTGACCTCCGGGGTATAAGGAGGTATCCCAGAATTCCTGTCCACAACAAACCGGAAGAAAGGGAGAGCTCGGAGTTCAGCCAAACTGCTTATTTAAAAAACAAACACAGCTCCTGTTTGCTGAGCGAGCGGAGGCAGGCAGGGGAATTACTTTGGAATGTTCACAGCTGTTTGCTTGAAGATAGAAACAGCACGCTCACACGGCAGAGGGGGAGGGAGAAGTCCGTGTTGAGCAGATGCTTATCTGGTGGCTATTTAGGAGTGCATAATTTGCATTTAGTGAATGAGAGAGGGGTGGGGGAAGGGGGTCAGAACTTTTAAAATGATTGAAGGTAGGCATTGTTCAGTGTCTTCCAGTCCTTAGAACTTGCAAGGCAGGGAGCTGAGAACAGTGTCAACTCCAAAAACCCATTCTCTCTGTCTCCTCCATGCTCCCTGTCACATTCCACCCCACCTCCCTCTTTTGAAAAGCACGTTGCAGCCACTTGAATGCTGGGATAGCTGCCCACAATGCACCACTCCCAACAGCGCTGCAAATGCTGCAAATGTGGCCACACTACACAGCTGTACGAACACAGCTGTAACTACCAGCGCTGCAGAACTGTAAGTGTAGCCATGGCCTAACAGATGTATTGGAGCATAAGCTTTCGTGGGTGAATACCCACTTCGTCAGAGGCATGCCACATCAAGCTATTGCTGGTAACAAGCACCATTAAAATATGTTCAATGTTTTTGTTTTGTTTTTTAAAGAAACAGCAAAAGAAGGAAAAAGAGTTAAAGCATTTAAAATGTAAAGCACTAAGGAAGGCTTTCATTTTAACAATAGCCCTTTCTTCTTTTCCCATTAGCTGAATAGATTTCTAAGAAGGACAATCCCTGTTTGATCATTTTAGATGGCATTAACTCTCCTTTGGGAGCAAAAGACAGTTAGCTTAGTTGGTTTTGTGCTGCTGCTGTTTAAGTCTGATCCTGCTGTCTGTAAGATAAAACAAGACAAACACACACAAAGGAAGAGATAAAAGAAAAACCAAGCTAGAAAACACCATTTTTGGTTCTAGTGCTGACTTTCATGTATATTCTCATTGCTGCATAACACAGGCTCAGTGCACTTAGACAATTTGTGACCTACCAAACTTGTACCAGTGCTGGCCAGTCTAATATGGTGCTTTTTAGGTTTCCTTTCTGGTCATAGATTTACAACAGTGTCATAAAGGAAGGAGTCGTCAGTGTCTAAGTCAGACTATTACTAGACAGAAAGCAAAAGAAGAGAAAGAGGAAAAATAAGACAAGAAAAAAAATGACACATGACATTGGGTGAGACAATGTGTTGTCTGGAATGTAGCTGGTGGAGGCAGAGATTATGTCATCTGGTTCCAGGTCCATGATCTGCTCAGGATGCCTTTTAGCAGGACAACAATGGCTTGAAATTATGGTGTCATGGTGGATCCCAGGAGATGATGGGAGTGACAGTCATGTATGGAAAATTGCTCCTTTCAGTCCAATTGTCACACTGGTCCCATTTAGTGACCCATACATTAACAATGACTAAGAAAGGATGGCAACCTCATATTCATGCCATTACCATTAACCAGTCAAAACAGATTTAAGTGATTTCAGCTTTAAAATGTTTCTCCCATTTCCAGAATCTTTCAGATCATTGCTAGGCCAAACTGTGACTTTACCAGGAGCTTTAAAGACCTCTTATCACATTTCTTCTAAACAATCAAGTTTGTATGGATTTGTCTCCAATTTTTGCTGATTTTCATAAACAATTGTATGGAACAGGCTGAGTAAGACTCTTATTACCTTGGATATAGACAACTAAGGGCTTGGCTACACTGCCCCGCAGTTCAGACCATCGGGTTGTGAACAGAAGTGCGCACTAACATGCTGTGATCAGGGGTGCTGGAACAATTTTTATAGGGGGGATTGCTGATGATGGAAATCACAGAAACCATGTATTTGGTTTGTCATATTGGAAACCCGGGAGGTAGGTGGGCGCAAGTGCCCACTGCTAAAGGCCCCTTCCCCAGCTTCTAGCGGGAGGGACCACTGGACCCAGAGACCAAATGAACATGGGGGACAACAAATGAGAAAATGAGGGAGTGAGGTGAAGGTCATAGGTTCAAAATAAGGGTACCGGATGGGGACACCGAGCAAAGAACCCCAGACAGCGCCCACTGCTCTTCAAATGTGTCGAGGGAGCCAGCGGATACTGCCCATTGGAACTCTTCCCGATGCATGAAACTAGGGAGGAATGGAAATAGGTTCTACAGTCGCAGTGCATCCCCTCATCCAGTATCCTCCTCCTGGTAATGGAGATGGAAAGTTTGGCCAGAGCCAGGAGGAGGTTGACAAGGAAGTCTTGCGACTTCGTGAGGCCACGAATGGGGTGTGCATGAAGGAACAGGTGCGGGGAAAAGTGCAGCCAGAGCCTCAACAAGAGGTTCTGGAGGAGCTAGAACAGGGGCTGCAAGTTGGCGCATTCAAGGTAGGCATGCGCCAGGTTCTTCCTCATGCCGCAAAAGGGGCAGGCCTCAGGAACGAGTGTGAATCACGCCAGGTACACACCCGTGCTCATGGCTCCGTTAACGAGCTGCCAACCAATGTCCCCAGCAGGCTGTGGGACCAAGGTGGAATAAAGGCTGGCCCACTGAGGCTCCTCACCTCCTTTAGGTGGAAGATAGTCCCGCCATTTGGTGTCAGGGCAGGATGTGAAGGTGAGGAAATGCAGTGTGCGGAGCACAAGCGTTTACAGGTAATCTCTAGGTGTGGTTCAGAACCGGACCAGCTGCAGAGTGCACAGCCGACTCGGAGTGTGAGATCTGGGAGGTCGGGGAGGCTCGCGGAACAGGGGCCCAATAAAAATGTCTGAGGGCCCGGGGTGAGGGGTGGGCAGGGAGCGCCCTCTCACAGGGCCCACTGCAGGAAGGCAAGAGAAACAGATGACAAGGCAGCCTCCACCTCCTGGACTACGTGCAGGGGGGTCGAAAGGGTGGAGAGCCCCATGCGCCAACTGAGCACATGGGGATCCACCCAGTCCCCCCTGTCGTAGTCCAGGAGGTCTCTGACCCTTGTGGTTTCTACCAGGACCAACTTCCAGCGCACCGAGTGAGACTCCGCCACCTGCACACGCAGATTGGGGTCGTGTAGTGGGGTGGCAGCCCTGCAGAGGGCTGGGGTTGGGGAAGGGAGCAAAGCCCTGGCTGATTGGTGGAAGTGCCTGCAGCTGGGGCCACTCCCCAAACAGACTAACTGGGCCTTCCTTATAAGAAGGCCAGGGCAGCCAGAAGCTCAGGACTCTCTCTCTGCTTGTAGAGAGAGAAGGGCCTGGCTGCTAGGGAGCTGAGCAGGGTACTGGCAGTGGAGCAGGGCTGAGGGAAGGCTAGAGGAGATGGGGAGCTCTGGCCTAGGAAAGTCCCAGGCTGTGGGCCTAACTGAGGGCCTAAGACCAGTACTGGGGCTGCAGAGGGGAAGCCTAGCTATAGAGAGAGGCGGCAGGTCCAACCCAACATTGCCAGTGATGAGTGGCATATACTGCAGTCTGCCCCAGGGAGTGAGGCTAGATGGTGTCTGGCAGTAGCCTTACACTGAGAGGAAGTGGGATTAGTGGGTGGGGATTTCCCTGGGTGGGGAGACCCACAGTGTGGGGGTACTGCCAGGGGGCAGCAACCCAGAGAAAGGGGCACTGGGGTCCTGGAAGGGACACAGGGGTCAGCGGTAAGGTGGATCACCAGCCTGCTGGGGGAGCTCCAGGAGGCTGGAAGAGCTAATTCCCATGGTTGACCAGCAGGAGGTGCTGCAGGGGTGAGTCCACTCCCTTACAGGTTGTTATTACTACTTCAAGACACGTGGTGGGGCAGCACCCCCAGAACCCTTAGTTCCAGCACCAGTGGCTGCAGTATAAATTCCATAGGTGGACACTGTGGGCATGAACTAACAGGTTTCTAGTCTGCATAAATGTAATCATCTTCAAACAGGACTACATTACTGCAAACTAGGACTCTTTTAGTTTGTGCCCACAGAATTCACAAGGGAGTTACTGCACAGCACTTCAGTGTGCACAGATATTCACATCCCCAGTGTCCAAACTCCAGCACAGTGTAGACATAGACTTAGCCCACGTCCAGACTACAGCCTAAAATCGATGTGCTTAAAATCGATTTTATAAAGCAGGTTTTATAAAATCGATTTTGTGCATCCACACTAGAGGTACTTACATCGATGTTGAGCGTCCATTTTCCCTGGCGTCCATCTTTTGCTTGAGCGTTGCACTCTGGGTACCTATCCCACAGTTCCTGCACGGGTCCCTGCCCTTTGGAATTATGGGTTACTAGCCCAGTGCATGATGGGATCAAAGTCCCCGTCCTGGGTGGTACAGCTCCCCCCCCCCTTCCTGTAAAAGGCACACAGTCAGTTCGCGCTGTTTTTACTGGCTGCAGTGAGGGAAACGCCATTTTGCAGCAAGCATGGATCCAGGTCTGCTCTTGTCCTTGATCGCGAATACTGTAAATAATTCACGCATTCTCGTTCTATCACTGCTGACCCATGATGCAGAAATGCAAGAGAGAATGCTTGAATGCGGGGACGACAGCGATGACGAACTGGAGAACGAGTTTTCTGACACCCCGGGCCCCTGCACATTGGAGCTCCTGACGGTTATGGGTGAGGTTCTACCCGTTCCGCGCCGCTTTTGGGCACGGGAAACAAGCACTGACTGGTGGGACCGCATAGTCCTGCAGGTGTGGGACGATTCGCAGTGGCTGCGGAACTTTCGCATGCGTAAGAGCACTTTCTTTGAACTTTGTGACTCGCTTTCTCCTGTCCTGAAGCGGCATAATACCAGGATGAGACCAGCCCTCACAGTGGAAAAGCGAGTGGCAATAGCCATATGGAAGCTTGCAACGCCAGACAGCTACCGGTCAGTCGGTAATCAATTTGGAGTGGGCAAATCTACTGTGGGGGCTGCTGTGCTGGAAGTATCCAAAGCAATCATTAAGCTGCTGCTTCGAAAGGTTGTGACTCTGGGAAACGTGCAGGCCATTGTGGATGGCTTTGCTGCAATGGGATTCCCTAACTGTGGGGGGGCCATAGATGGAACCCATATCCCTATTTTGGCACCGGAACACCAGGGTGCCCAGTACATAAACCGCAAGGGGTACTTTTCGATGGTTCTGCAAGCCCTGGTGGATCACAAGGGACGTTTCACCAACATCCACGTGGGATGGCCAGGAAGGGTTCACGACGCACATGTCTTCAGGAGCACTACACTGTTTAAACGGCTGCAGCAAGGGACCTACTTCCCTGATCAGAGAATAACAGTTGGAGATGTCCAAATGCCTATAGTTATCCTTGGGGACCCAGCCTACCCCTTGATGCCCTGGCTAATGAAGCCATACACAGGCAGCCTTGACAGTGCTCAGGAGTTGTTTAATTACAGGCTGAGCAAGTGCAGAATGGTGGTAGAATGTGCATTTGGCAGGCTTAAGGCGAGATGGCGAACGCTTCTTACTCGCTCAGATCTTAGCCAAACCAATATCCCCTTTGTCATTGCTGCTTGCTGTGTGCTCCACAATCTCTGTGAGAGCAAGGGGGAGGCCTTTATAGCGGGGTGGGAGACTGAGGTAAACCACCTGGCCGCTGATTATGCACAGCCAGACACCAGGGCAATTAGAAGATCTCACCAGGATGCTGTGCGCATCAGAGAAGCACTGAAAAGTAGCTTCCTCATGGGCCAGGGTACAGTTTGAATGCTGATTTTCCTTTCAATTTATTGCTGCCCTCCCCGTCTATGCGGTGTTGCTGCTGCAAGATACTTTGCCTGCAGCATTCCCCAATTGCTTGCTTAGGTTACTTGCGAGAGCTGTCCATTGGAAAACATATAATTCTGTATTTCCCAATTATTACCTACCTCCACCATTAGCTGCTTCCGTCTGCTGCTAGGCACAGTACCTGCAACCTTCCTTAACTGCTTTTTTATTGAAAATAAAGTTACTACTATTTGTTACAAGAATTGTGTTCTTTATTTAAAATCAGACCCTTTCATCAATCAAGCATCATGCTTGTTGTTACAATACTGTGCATGAAATTTCATAACTCAGCGTTCTATGGGGGACGGAGCGAGGGAGGTTTGGAGGAAGGGGGAGGGAGGTTTGAAAGAAGAAAGTGCATCAGAGAAGACAGAGCAAGAATTCTCATGGACCAGGTTACGGTATGACTGCTTTCTTTGTTTTCCCTTTATTACCCATATCCCCAATTGTCAAATCCTGATGCTGATAACTAGCTTCCGTGCAGCTTTCCAAAGCTGCTTGCTTTACTTCATTACCAAACTACAGTCACACTGCCTTAATAGCATGACCTGAGAGTAAAAATAGGCAAAGGTGCCATGGGAGAAGTTTGGATCATTAGAGGAGGGAAAAAACAGGACACAAAGGGCTTTTCAATTTAATGAAAGCCTTCTGCTTGGAGTGTCCGCAGCGGTGGAGGGGGCTGGTGCAGAGAGCCTTCCCCCACGCGTTCTTACACGCCTGGTTCTGGAAGGTGTGGGACAGGGTGAGTACTGAGGGAGGTTATACACGGGCTGTAGGGGCATTCTGAAACCACGGAGCTCTTGCAGCATATCGCGGAGGATGTCAGTCTGATCACGAAGAAGATCCAGAGTTGCTGCTCGCCAGCGCTGATCTTCCTGCCACCTGACATCATTTTTGGCGTCCCTCCTGTCTTCGCGTTGGTCCCTCCTGTCTTCGCGTTGACTGGCAGCCTCCCTGTACTTTGCGACCAATTGTTTCCAGTCCCCCTGCTGAGCTCTCTCTGTACGGGTTACTGCCATAATTTCGGTGAACATGTCCTCACGCGTCCTCCTTTTCCTCAGTCTTCTTATGATACCCCCCCCACGTAGAGGAGAAGCGAGAGGGAGGCTGGAGAAATGTGCAGCTGTGTGTGGGGGGGTGGGGATTGGAAAGAGTGATAAAAGAATCATAAGAGACACATTTCACACAACAATGCATACAGTCTTTCTCCTCACTGACCTGTGCCTGTTACCGAACCTTGAACATGTTACTTTACCACAAGGTCGCCTTAGGATTCCTTTAATACTTATTGCTTGTGGCAGAGGACAGAGAGTTCTGCTCAGACGCAGGTCAGGGGAGCACACAGACCGTGTCCGGAGAAAATGGTAAGTTAATAATGGCTAGTAATCCCTGTAGTAGATTGTACTGGTAATCAAGCTAGTCTCCTTCCCTGGTTTGCTCTTGCGTTCCCCCAACAAGCAGGTCTCCTTCCCTGCGGTTTGCTGGGTGGTTCGGGGAACGCGAGAGCAAACCGCGGCGAAGCTGGTCTCCTTTCCCCGGTTTGCTCTCGCGTTCCCCCAACAAGCAGGTCTCCTTCCCTGCGGTTTGCTGGGTGGTTCGGGGAACGCGAGAGCAAACCGCGGCGAAGCTGGTCTCCTTTCCCCAGTTTGCTCTCGCGTTCCCCGAACAAGCAGGTCTCCTTCCCTACGGTTTGCTGGGTGGTTCGGGGAACGCGAGAGCAAACCGCGGCGAAGCTACTCTCCTTCCCCGGTTTGCTCTCGCGTTCCCCCAACAAGCAGGTCTCCTTCCCTGCGGTTTGCTGGGTGGTTCGGGGAACGCGAGAGCAAACCGCGGCGAAGCTGGTCTCCTTTCCCCGGTTTGCTCTCGCGTTCCCCGAACAAGCAGGATGAATCCGCCCTGTTACAATGGAGACTTTTCTAAAAACCACCTCATGGGTCACTGTTTTAGGAAAGGTTTTTAATCTACTTGGTCAGTGACTCTAAGTACAGGTAGTGATTTGAAGCACCCAGTAAAAAAGGCTTACATTAAACCGAAGCTTTTAGTAAAAAAAATTACACTCACCAGAGGACGGTCCCTCAGCTTCATTTTCTGGAGTACTGCCTTGAGATGGCTGGCAGGGAACCTCAGTAAGGGTGAGGAAAAGATCCTGGCTGTTTGGGGGGATAAAATGCTCTGTGCTCTCTGCTGGAGCCTCCTCCTCTTGGTCCTCATAATACTGATCATCGCCATCAAATAAATCTTCCGTAGTTGCAGGAATCACGATGCCCACCTCTGAATCAACAGACAAGGGGGGGTTCGTCGTTGCGCTGTTCCCCAATATTGCGTTAAGCTCGTCGTAGAACCGGCATGTTTTGGGGGCAGAGCCTGACCTGCCCTTTGCTGCTTTGGTCTTCTGATACGCCTGTCTGAGCTCTTTCACTTTCACTCGGCACTGTAACGAGTCCCTGGTATGTCCCCTCTCCCGCATGGCATTAGAAATTTTTTCAAAGGTTTTCTCATTTCGTCTGCTGGAGCGCAGTTCTGAAAGCACTGACTCTTCTCCCCATACAGCTATCAGATCGAGTAACTCCTGTGTGCTCCATGCTGGAGCTCTTTTCCTATTTTCAGGAGACTGCATTCTTCTCTCTGCTGCTGAGAGCTCCACGCTGTGCAAGCAGGAAATGGAATTTCAAACTTCCCGGGGCTTTTCCTGTTTACCTGGCCAGCAGAAGAGTACCTTTACCTGTTCAGAGCGGCCACTAGAGCACTGTGGGATACGTCCCGGAGGCCATTAACGTCGATGGCCGTCCACACTATCATAAAATCGATTTTAAAAAATCGATTTTGGGGTTACTCCTCTCGTTTTGATGGAGTTCCAAAATCGATTTTAGGGACCCTTAAAATCGATTTTATGCACTCTGTAGTGTGGACGGTTACAGCTTTAAATCGATTTAGAGCTCTTAAAATCGATTTAAAGCTCTAGTCTGGACCTGGCCTTAGAGAATGAGACCCTGCACAACAGTACCTGCTAAATACTGCCCCCTCTCATCCTCCATCATTCTCATCCTTCACCTAGCCAATGACCAAGGACTAGGTGAGGTGTAAGCATAGTTCCAGTGGCAACTGATTATCAGGGGCAAGTGAAGCCAGGAATCCAGACCTTCCACAGTGTCCAGCAGATAATCTACAATTTGACCTTTACTCAAACCATCAACATTAGATTGAAATTCTCTTATTCCCCTGTCTGTGTGTGCCATCTTCTTCCTTTGTTTTTGAACTCTTTATTCCTATTGGAAAGCAGTTTAACTTCCATGGGACTACTCATAAGAACATAAGCATGGCCCTATTTGGTCAGACCAAAGGTCCATCTAGCCCAGTATCCTGTCTTCCAACAGTGACCAGTGCCAGGTGCCCAAAAGCGAATGATCAGAACAGATAATCATCAAGTTATCCATCCCATCTCATTCATTCCCAGCTTCTGGCAAACAGAGGATAGGGCCACTATCTCTGCCCATCCTGGCTAACAGCCATTGATGGACCTAAACTCTATGAATTTATCTAGTTCTTTTTTGAACCCTGTTATGGTCTTGGCCTTTACAACATCCTCTGGCAGGTTGACTGTGCATTGTGTGAAGAAATACTTCTTTTTATTTGTTTTAAACCTGCTGCCTATTTATTTCATTTGGTGACCCCTAGTTCTTGTATTATGAGAAGTAGTAAATAACACTTCCTTATCTATTTTCTCTACACCAGTCATGATTTTATAGATCTCAAACATATCTCCCCTTAGCTGTCTCTTTTCCAAGTTGAAAAATCCCAGTTTTATTAATCTCTCCTCATACGGAAGCCATTCCATACCCCTAATCATTTTGTTGCCCTTTTCTGAACCTTTTCCAATTCCAATATATTTTTATTGTTCTTTATTATAGTTTCAACCAGTTTGCCCAGTACTGCAGTCAGGTTTACAGGCCTGTAATTGCCAGGATCACCTCTGGGGTCCTTTTACCCATGCAAGTAAATTTTCTTCACTGGGAGCACTAATGTCCATGGGCCAGATCCTTCTCTGCTGTAAATTAGCAATGAATGCAATGGAGTGATACTGAAGTGGTGAGGATCTTACCCCCGATATTTCACATGAGAAAGGTACACTGCCACTTCTAACAATTTCCTTGTCCTGATTTAAAACAAACAAACAAAACAAAACAAAACAAAAGAAAAACCCTTATAGTTAATCTTAAATGCTGGCCATCTCATCTGCCAGCTTCTTTTCTGTCTCCTTTTTTCACTCTTTTTTAAAAATGGTTAACTAAAATCTTCACTTGTTACTTCACAAAGCCACAAATGTTGCTGTATCAACATTTGAGACTGGTAATTGCTATTTCATTTGCTGGCTGTACATCAATAAAAGCTAAGATTTTCTACAGAGGTTGAACAAATCTTTCATAGTGAAGTCAGCAGTTTTCTCCATATAGAAAATAATTACAACAGAAATGTAGGTCAGGGTATTTTATAGTTTGCGCAGAGAAAAATAACTACAAAACTCGTTCTGAATTTCTGACACATAATATTTTTATGTACAAAAAATGTCCCTTCGTAAAGGAAAAAAGAGCAGCTACACTGTGTATACTAAAAAGACATAAAGATTCCAGTATAAAAGTAATATACACATACCTGATAGTCTCGATTCAAATTAAAGCCTGAGTTCTACAGTAGTTCCCTTAAAGAACCATTGGGCTCTTATGGAAAACTGAAAAAATTGAACTAAACTTCTTTCTCCAGACTATTTTGTTAGGTCATATTTTTCAGTATTTTCTTCTTCTATTTATTTTTTTCCTTATTTTTCCTCACAAAAGAGGATCGTCGTTGTTTAGACGTCCAGTAGCTCATGCTGCTGAATCGCCTTCTTAAGCTCATTTGTAACTAGAACTACCCAGATGAAAACTATTCTGTTTGACGATAATTTCCAAGGTTTCAAAATTGGTTTTAATTCTGCATTTTTTAAATAAGACTTATGCTCCTAAATTACTTAGGCCTTACAACATTGAGCAAAGCAATGCCCAAACACTTCTAAAAATCTAGACTTTAGTCCAAGGATCGGCAGCCTTTGGCAATCTAGCAATAACAATAGTAATAAAATACAATGAACCAAACTGAAAACCACAGGGGGTCAGAAAGATATGTGTTCCCTGTGGATAGCATTGCTCAGTTAGATAAGTGTGTTATGGGGGTGTTCTCTTTCCTCTAAATTCCAGGTATTGGTTATAGCCAGAGACAACACTTAGTACGCAGTCTTGTGATCTGGTATGACAAAAAACTATAGACAACATATTCAAACATGAGTGCCTCACATTAGACTCTAAATCCAAATAGGACCTAAGTGATGCATATAACTTGTGCTATCCCTCTGACCAAGGGTGAATTTTATCACTGCCAAAAAGTGGGCTGATTTCAGAGATGCTCTGTACTCTAAGAGGGAGCAGTTAATAGGAGTTTTGAGTGCTCAACATGTCTAAAAACCAGGCCAAACATTTTAGGACCTGATCTAAAGTCCACTGAAATCAGTGAAAAAACTCCCATTGATTTTAGTGGTTTGGAAATCAGATCATAGGATCTAGGGGCCTATTGTTATGCACCAAAGTCTGCAAATATTGGTCTGTGTATCTAATGCACCAAAATCTAAACCTTGGCTAATCAAGCTCTGGCTCAGAAGCATACTGGTGTTCAGCATTTGATTTTTTTTTCAAATGTATGTTTTAAATAAATATACAGATATGTTCCTTCTAGTTAGATGTGTTTGTGTGTTCATATGTATACAAATAAAATTATTTAGGTGAATATCCAGATATCTTGTACATTCAAATAAAATCTACACTAGACAAAAAAAAAAAAACAAAGAAAGAAAGAAAGGGGATAAAATGTGCTTTCAGAATTCCTTCTGCATTACTCATGGATCCTCTTAATTAGTCGTGTTTTCCCTTTCCATTTGTGGGGGGGTGTCACCATAGCCCCCATGGAGCTGATATACTGTTCATTGGTCAGCTCCCCTTAATATCTTTCCCTCTCAACATTTGCCTGCATTAACTTTGCTATTTTGCCTTCCTCTTCCCTGCATCACTGCTGAACATCGCTGAATAAGATAGGGAGGAGGGATAGCTCTGTGGTTTGAGCATTGGCCTGCTAAACTCAGGATTTTGAGTTCAATCCTTGAAGGAGACCATTTGGGGAACTGGGGTAAAAATCTAGGGATTAGCCCTGCTTTGAGCAGGGGATTGGACTAGATGATCTCCTGAGGCCCCTTCCAACCATAATATTAAAAAAAAAGATTATTAGGGCTTGTCTAAATGGAGCAGAAATGCGCACTATAGACATCACAACTAGCTGTGTGCATTGCTGCTTTGTGTAGAACACCAATAGAGTTGCTTTTAAATATAACACTAAAAAAAAATGACAGTCATTTTTTAGATCTGGGGATCTGGATTTTAATTCTGCAATTTCCACCCCCTATTTCGAAGCAGAATGAGAAGGAAAGAAAGAAATTTCCCATGGAAAAAAAAAGATTCCACCGCAGAGTTCAATTTGAGTTGATCAAAATGTTTCATTTAGTTAAAATCAAAAACATTTTGTTCTGATTTAGACTTTTGAAAACATTTTTATTAGGGCTGTCAATTAATCACAGTTAATGCATGCTATTATGGTAAAATAAATCAACTAGATTAAAAAATAGTCTCAATTAATGGTACTGTAGAAAAGATTAAGAAAAGAAAGCATTTTCAAATTAATCCCATACAAGTCCTCTCAGTCCTACTTGTTGTTCAGCTAATAGCTGAGACAAACATTTTTTGTTTAGATTTATGGGAGATAATGCTGCTTGCTTCTTATTTACAATGTCACCTGAAAGTGAAAACAGGCATTTGCATGGCACTGTTGTAGCCAGTGTTGCAAGTTATTTAAATGTCAGATGTGCTAAACATTTGTATGTCTCTTCATGCTTCGACTTGTAGGTTCTAAAGCAGGGATTGGCAACCTTTGGCATGTGGCTTGCCAGGGTAAGCCCCTGACGGGCCAGGCTGGTTTGTTTACCTGCCATGTCTGCAGGTTCAGCTGATCTCAGCTCCCACTGGCCGCGGTTTGCCGCTCCAAGCAAATAGGGGCAGCGGGAAGTGGCGGCTAGCACATTCCTCGCCTCGCGCTGCATCCCATTTGCCTGGAGCGATGAACCGCGGTCAGTTGGAGCCGATATTGGCCGAACCTGTGGATGTGGCAGGTAAACAAACTGGCCAGGGTGCTTATCCTGGCGGGACGCGGGCCAAAGATTGCCGATCCCTGCTCTAAAGTTTTACATACTTTTAATCCCTTCTCACTAGGTTGGTGAGTCAGTGTCTGAAGATGCTCTTCTACTTGGTCAGGTGGACTCCATCTCTTCTCAGCAGTCTTCATTCCCAGAACAGCATCCCATGGTCGAAAAAGCCAAAGCACCCACTACTGAAACCATCTGTGAAACTGTGCATTGATCTCTGGGATGTCTGTCCCCCCTGGGCCCTGACCCTCAACTGGGAGGATAGACAATAACTCCAACTGCACCTCAACTCTATGCCACTGCTCACAGAGCTCTGTAGTCATTGCTGATCTGTTCAGAGTCATAACAGGAAGTATCACAAGTTCCTATGTGGATGAGCAATATGGGACAGATGAGCCATGACAACCTTCCCACATCTCAAGGACAGGCTCCAGGCAGGCAGCACACCTCTCAGGATGTCAGGTCAGCAGCTGAATGCCTCTGTCTTCTTCAGAAGGGAATCCCCGACTACTATCATCCTCTGTCTCCTCCTCTTCAGAAGGGAATCCCCAACTACCATCATCCTCTGTCTCCTCCTCTTTGTTACTGTGCTCCTCCCAGACTTGTGGTCAGGTGGCTTCTCTTCTTCAGCCATTAGGGTCTGCTCCTCTTCTTTTGTTGCCAATACTACTGATTGGTTCTTGAACTCAATGGATGGGAGAACTGGATAGCCAGCAGCTGAAATCTCCCCCCCTCCCGCCTCCACCCCAGACCCTTGCAGAGCAGCTCGTTCTCCTTCCTCCTCTGTTACCACTGCAGTCTTTAGTTGAGCTAATAACCTCCATCCTAGACACGCCTTGTGCATCCTGTCAAATAAGTCCTCACAGTCCCGAATGCTGTGCAGATTAATCACCTCCTCCTGCAGTTTTCTTATCAACTAACTGAGGGACTCCACCAACAGACACCTCTCACACCAGGTGGTATCCCTTGCCTGGCTATCTGTGGCAGGGATGTGCAGGCTGCATTTCTGGCAAATCATGACCAGGACCTGAGCAGAGGCCTCTAGGATCAGGATGTCTGTCTTGTCTGGAGCCCCACAAATCAGAATTTCTGAAACAGGAGTCACCGCTTGTGTAGGGAAAGCCCCTGGCGGGCCAGGCCGGTGTGTTTACCTGCCCCGTCCGCAGGTCTGTCCGATCGCAGCTCCCTCTGGCAGTGGATTGCTGCTCCAGACCAATGAGAGCTGCTGGAAGTGGCACGGGCTGAGAGACTTATTGGCCGCCACTTCCAACAGCTCCCATTGGCCCGGAGCAGCAATCCGCAGCCAGCGGGAGCTGCAATCGTCCGGACCTGCAGACAGGGCAGGTAAACACACCGGCCCTGCCCACCAGGGGCTTTCCCTGCACAAGCGGTGATCCTTGTCTGAGAAACCCTGCCATAGATGCAGGCAAATGAAAATCTAGCTGTGGAGTTACTGACCATTTAATTTTCCTCTTATTGTGGGTTCTTGCTTGTGGAGCATCTGTACTGTGAAGAAAGACTACATCCTCTGCCAGCAAACTCAAATGGCCAATTCCCTTAGTCTCCCAGCTTCCTTCATGTTACAAGCCAGTAGAAGCCTCTGATTATTTTTTTAAAAGCCACTCCACACTCATACTATAGGCCTCAGGTGGAAAAGGTGACTCCCCTTCACCTCCTTTCACTCAGCTGCCTCTGGCTTATTAAAAAAATACAAAAAACTGCACTGCTATTCACCTAGCTGAAGGTCATTCTAGCCTAGCTAGTCAGTTAGAAACTAAGGGTATATCTACACTACGAAATTAGGTCTAATTTATATAAGTCAATTTTTAGGAAGTGATTTTATACAGTCAATTGTGTGTGTCCCCATTAAGCACAATAAGTCGGCGGAGTGCGTCCACAGTACCATGGCTAACATCGACTTTCGGAGCGTTGCACTGTGGGTAGCTATCCCACAGTTCCTGCAGTCTCCACTGCCCATTGGAATTCTGGGTTGAGCTCCCAATGCCTGATGGGGAAAAAACATTGTCACGGGTGGTTTGGGGTACATGTCATCAGTCACCACTCCCTCTGTGAAAGCAAAGGCAGACAATCATTGTGCACCTTTTTTCCGTGCAGATGCCATACCGCTTTCAGCAGATGGTGCAGTAGGACTACTAATCATCGTCATCCAACAACCACTTTCGCTGCAACTCTGCTCTTCTGCTGTCCTGCAGAAGCCATACCAAGGCAAGCATGGAGCCTACTCAGCTGACTGCTGCTGTTATGAGCATTGTAAACACCTCATGCATTATCCTGCATTATGTGCAGAACCAGAACTTGCAAAGGCAGATGAGGAGGCAATGACTATGTGATCACAACAGTGATGAGGACATGGACACAGACTTCTCTCAAAGCACTAGCCCTGGCAATTTGGACATCATGGTGGTAATGGGGCAGGTTCATGCAGTGGAACATTGATTCTGGGCCCAGGAAACAAGCACAGACTGGTGGGACTGCATAGTGTTGCTGGTCTGGAGATGATTCCCAGTGGCTGTGAAACTTTTGCATGCATAAGGACACTTTCATTTAACTTTGTGACTTGCTTTCCTGTGCCCTGAAGTGCAAGAATACCAAGATGAGAGCAGCCCTCACAGTTGAGAAGTGAGTGGCTATAGCCCTCTGGAAGCTTGCAATGCCAGACAGCTACCTGTCAATCGGGAATCAATTTGGAGTAGGTAAATCTACTGTAGGGGATGCTGTGATCCAAGTAGCCAGTGCAATCACTGAGCTGCTGCTATCAAGGGTAGTGACTCAGGGAATCCCACTGCAGCAAAACCATCCACTATGACCTGCACATTTCCCAAACTGTGGTGGGGCGATAGACAGAATACATATCCCTATCTTGAGACTGGACCACCTTGACAGCCAGTACATAAACCAAAAGGGGTACTGACCCTAACCATCCTTGCACCCCCGCGTTCTTAGGTGTCTGGGTGAGGAGGCTATAGAACTTGGGGAGGAAGGTGCATGGTTACACAGGGGCAGCAGCAGCAGCAGTCTGTGCTCCTGCTGCCTTTTCTGCAGCTCCATCTGATGTCAGAGCATATAAGTTTGATTCTCCCAATAGTCTCAGCATTGAATCGTGCCTCTGCACATCACGCTGCCGCCATCTCTCACCTTGCTCCAGCCACCTCTCCTCTTGCTCCCACCACCTCTCATCTCGTTTGTCCCTCCTGTCCTCGCGTTCATTTTCTGCTTTTCTGGACTCTGACATTGTTTGCCTCCATGAATTCTGCTGAGCTCTTTCAGTGCAGGAGGACTGCATGAGCTCAGAGAACATTTCATTGTGAGTGCATTTTTTTCACCTTCTTATCTGCACTAGCTTTTGGGACTGAGATGATGGGGGAGCATTGAAACATTTCCAGCTACGGGAGGAAAAAAAGGAAGAGTAGTATTTAAAAAGACACTTTTAGAGAACAATGAGTAGACTCTTTCACAGTGAACCAAGCTGTTAACATTACATAGCACATGTACTTTTGGTACAAGGTCACATTTTGCCTCTTATATTGAGGGCCTGCCTGTTTGGTGTGAGAGATCACACACGCAGGATCAGGCAACAGAATTTGGCTTGCAGGCACCCATGGTAAGCCACAGTCTTTCAGCGTCTTCAACCTTCAAAACATGTGGGAATGTTTTCAAACAGCAGTGCCCTCCATTCCCATACCAAGCACCTGTTGGATTGGCCATTTAAAAGGAGGGGCTGTACTGACCGTGAATGCTTCCCAGTCTTCAGGGCAAATTAAGCATTAAACACACTTGCTTTTAGACCATGCATTGTATTTACAAAGGTACACTCACCAGAGGTGCCTTCTCTGGCTTCATAGTCCATGAGACCGCCTTGGGAGGGTTGGGAAGGTATTAGCTCCAGGGTGATAAACAGTTCCTGGCTGTCAAGGAGAATGGTTTCTCCACCTGCTTGCTTTGCACTATCCTCATCCTCATACACCTCATCTTCCTTGTCCCCAAAATCCTCATCCCTGTTGCATGAGACTCCCCCCTTGCAGGTATCCACGGACAGGGGTGGAGTGGAGGTAGGTGCCCCCTCCCTACAATTGCATGCAGATCATCATAGAAACGCTTGTCTGGGCTCTGACCCAGACTGCCCGTTTGCCTCTTTGGTTTTTTGGTAGGCTTGCCTGAGCGCCTTAATTTTCATGTGGCACTGCTGCAGGTCCCTGTTGTAGCCTCTGTCCATCATGCCTTTGGAGATTTTTTCAAATATTTTGGCATTTCTTCTTTTGGAACGGAGTTCTGATAGCATGGATTTGTCTCCCCAAACAGCGATCAGATCCAGTACCTTCCGTTTGGTCCATGCTGGAGCTCTTTTGCAATTCTGGGACTGCATAGTCACTTGTGCTGATGAGCTCACCACGCTGGCCAAATAGGAAATGAAAGTCAAAAGTTCCTGGGGCTTTTACTGTGTACCTGTCTAGTGCATCTGAGTTGAAAGTGCTGTCCAGAGCAGTCACAATGGAGTACTCTGGGGTAGCTCCTGGAGGCCAATACCGTCTAATTGCATCCACACTATCCCAAATCGACCCGGCTATGTCAATTTCAGCGCTAATCTCCTTGTTGGGGAGGAGTACAGAAATTGATTTTAAGAGTCCTTTAAGTCGAGAAAAATGGCTTTGTCGTGTGGACAGGTGCAGGGTTAAATCTGCTAAATTCGACCTAACTCAAATTGTAGTATAGTGTAGACCACTAGTGTAGACTCGTAGTGTAGACTAGGGCTAAGCCCACATTTCAAACACTGCAAACAAGCTGATAGTCCTGCCAAATACAACGGCAAGTTCACAGCACAATTTTTCCACTGCAAGTTGCACAAAAGCAATAAGGCAAAATTAACTCAGAGATATTCACCCACTGACTTAGTCTCCCAGCTGACTTTGTCTGATCACCCAAGTGTTTACCTTAAGTGCTTTATTGGACTGAAGTCTAGTGCAGCCCCCATTCTTGGTGTTTTGTCCTGCTTTTCTCTTTCTGTATCTATTTCCTTCATTTTCTCTCTCTCTTCTCATTCTTTTAGTCTCTTTTTCTGTCCCCTTGGTGTTTCTCTTCATGTCTTGTTTTACTTCCATGTCCCTATCTCTCCCTCAACCCCTTTATTTCCTTAGATTCTTCTTTGCAGTCTGCTGTGATTCTAAAGGAGTGCATTGGAGCAGCATGAAAAGCTTAAATAAAAAAGAGAAGGGGAAATGGAGGATACCAGTAAATGCCTCAGAGATGACTTAAAATACTCAACAGGTACTTTAGAAATATAAAGGCCCTGGAGTCCTGCTAGGCAGGTGCTTTAGAAAAATAGGTATCCTGTTCAAAACGTACCCCAGAGCACTGCAAATCATAGTAAGTGCAAGCTCAGTTACTATGAAATGAAAAATCCACATCAAATGCACTGGGGAAGCTTTTAGGGATGTGCAATCACCGTTGCCTTTTTTGTTATGTGCTGCACACTTTCACAGTATAATTGCAGTTAAAAAAGCCAACAGAGTGCAGAGATCACAAAATAAAAACCACTTCAGCCTTTCCCACCCTTTGCCCCCAACAATAACCTTTCTTCAGTACTGTATTGATTTTCCTCACTCTTAGCACATCATTTCTTCCCTCAAGCAGGCAACTCTGGAATGGAGACATTTTCCCTCCCCTCAAATGCCTTTCAGATGAGTACTTCCATACCAGTGGGCAGATTTAAAAACTTACAGCACCTCCTTTTAAAATGTGCATATAAAAATGTAGTTGCTTGGGGTTTCTTAGACTCTTCCTGACACCAGGGACACAAGTCCAGCTGTCTCCTAACTGGGGATACATGTCAGGTGATTATTGGCAGACCTGTGAATTGATCAGGAAAAATTATTATGGTAGGATATTAACCCCCAAAATTTAAAATTCAAACTCTGATCAAACATTAATCATAGAATTACTGTTGTTCTTTTGACCTGTGTTTTAGATTATCTCAAGAGATATTTTACATCACACAAAATGGTGACACTAGCCTATTGAGTTTTATTCTCTTGTGTCTGTATTATCCTGTGCTGTCGAGAAGAGAGTCATAGTTCTTCTTTTCGTCAGTACATTTTCCTCAACATTATGAGGCACTATTATTTGGGAGTTAAGAGTCCTGTGCTTCTGTGTTTTTTGCTTTACCCCATATGGTTATGTAAACTTTTTGAGGAGATGATATTTAAGATCATGTAAACATTTGGAGGGAAATAAAGAATAATCTTAGGCTGAAGAAATATTCACTGTCACTGAATATCTTTGCCTGGATTGAGTCTGTGGCTCAATTAGCACATTACATGGAAGATGATTTAAGATACACTTTTGTACTGCAAGTAATTATAAATGATTAAAGTAAATGAGACCACAGAAAAAATTGCCAACTTCCTGTGACATATTTTTTTGGTCAGGCAGTCTCATTAAGTCTACTCTATGCTGTCTCCTAGCTCCTCTCTTTCAACTTTATAATGAACACGGATGTGTGTACCTAAAAGTCCACATACTCCAGGCCTCTATGTGATCAAGATTCACCTGGATTTATAGGCAGTTGAAATGAAAAGTTATAGCTGGGAATTACAAACATGAGTAAGAGTCAGGTGCCCAACTCCTACTGAAATTCATTGGAAGTTCGGAGTGAGTTTTTTTCAAAAGCACTAAGTCTCTGGAATACAAGTCTCTGAATTTCAGTGTGACTTGTGAGTCTAAGTCACTTAGGTGCCTTTGAAAATGCTAGATATAATTTCATTGAGTACATATGCAGCTCTGATTGATATTAATATGCCAGAGACTGAGGGCAGTATGTAATTATTATTCATTATATTAGCTAGTCATAGGAAACAGAGTATTGTGTGAGAGGAAAAAGATGGCAATGGTATTACATCAGAAATAGAGGGGGGGCATTGTAAAACACTGTAGAATGTGCTTATTAAGGCCTCTGTTCTGGAGCAAAGTGGATGAGGGGCAAGATATAGTGCTGCACCAAAGATACTAGGGGGGGCTGCTGAGCATAGTACTTCATTATGCACTGGAGTATAGTTGATCACCTATCCTTTAAGTAGACCATATTTCTACACCCATCGCCCTTATTTGTCTGCTACTCACCAAGCCTTTGTTCAGTGCAAATGGAGAGGCTTGCTCATATGTGAACAATGTACATATTTCCGTTGTGGGTGCTGAGCAATCCCCGCATGGTGAGCACTCATCCATGCTTCTTGCAGTAACAATTTCCATCCTGCAGGATATAGTCCTAGTTCAAATACTTGACACTATGAACTCTAGTCATTAGCTGCCAGGTTAGTTGATGGAGTGCTGCTGTTGCTTTGGAAACTCCTTCTGGAATCTGACTTATGTGCGCAACATCACCCAGTGCCTTGGAGCACCTCTTTCATACTGCTATTCTGTTATATTAACCACTGTGCAAGACATGGAAGAAAATTGGTTTTACCTTGATTTTATTTTTCTGAGTGGGGTAGTGACCCACATGCCAGAAAGAGAGAGACATTCCTAAGAAAGGGGAGAGGGGAGTCTGAATATTAATTATTCATGTTGGGCAGCCAATATATAAGCCATTATCATAACGGGAGAGAAGTTTATCTGAATGTTGTTTTGGTGGAGTACCTTCATTTTATGTTGATTTAAATTAAATCCTGTCTGTGATGGTAAGTAAAAAGGGAACTGAAAGGAAAATAAACTCTCTCTACCAATATTTGTTTTAAAAACATACTTCTAGTAGTAGTTTTTGCTTAAGGGTCTGGCTGTAGAAGTCTTGTAATTTGTGTAAGTCACATCTGGCCCTTGGGGTTTAGAGGTCTTTTCTTCAGACATTGGCATCTTTGGAAATATCTATTATAGCAGCAGATACAACAGCAACTCACATAACACATCAGAAGACCTTGTGAAGGGATATTACCTTTCATTAATTGGCATTGATTCCTGAGTCAACACAGATTCAGGTTCATGCACAGGAAATAAACTCTTTCAACACATTAAGATCCAGGGACACTGACTTTACTTCCTTTATCCCTCAACATCTCATATCCTTAAATCAGGTGGAAAGTAAATGACTAATAGCCTCATGCTCACGCTGTGAAAATAATTCCAATTAGGAAAGAGAAAACTTCTCCAATTTCAGTTTGGAAGTTCCCTAGGAATCCTTCCATTAGGGACCAGTTCTCCCCTTTTTTAGAAGAAACCAAAGACCTTACCCCATTTACTGGTACAACTCAGGGATCTGCAAAATGTAAGAGACGTACACACTGATGTCCTTTACCTTAGCACCGGTGCACCTACACATGTACTGTTTCAAGAGGCTCCTGCTATTGTGGCTAGCCTCCCCCCTCCCATACATTAAAAAGAATGTCTGTGTCCCACATGGAGGGGAAACCACTGTCAGTTAACGTGGCTTCATGCTTTATTAACTTCTTGTTATCTTAAGTGAGAATTCAGGTGGACCAGCAAGCTACCAAACCGTTTTCTGACCATGCAACCTTAACTTGGCCAGCATAAGTATATGCATTCTGATACAGTCTGTAATTACAGTATCACACACTATTTCTTCTACAGGAAACTTGCTTCGTTCAGTAAATTGGATGGACAATGAATGAGTCAGAGGATTTCAAAATGAAATCTGATGTCTTCTTGTGTTCAAAGCACTGGACTGGGACCCAGCAAAGCTGTCTCTCTTCCTGACTTTGCTACAGAGTTCCTACGTGATGTTTGATAAGGTTAGAGTAACGCATATGCACAAGAGATCAAAATTAACAGTTCATGAACAAACTTAATTCTAGAATTTTGAGTGCTAGACTTTGAAACCTTAATGTCATTTTCACATAGTTTCCCTCCCTCACCATCCCCATACAATGGGATATATAAACAATTTACAATTCATCTTCAAACCCCCATTCTTATCATCTAGTTTCTGGTAGGTGTAGCAGCAGAAGTAAGTTGTCATGAGGAATTTGAGGGAGAGGGTTATGCCTTGCAGATGAGCTGCCTAGGAAGAGTATAACAACAGCCTGGCTCCTTTCTCCCTAGCCATTCCTCCACTGCCCCTCGTGCATGTACAGGGAGGGACGAGAGCCCTGTCTGTGGCCTAGAATGGAAGCCATATGGCAATGAATGAGGTTAAGTACACCTAGAGCTTGGTGAAATTTTTCAGCCCCAAATTCTTTTGGCCAAGCAATGCTGATTTAGGTCCACCAAAATATTTTGCAAATTAATGTTGGATTCACCAAATTGGTTTTGGTTGAACATCCCCCATCACCCCCACCATTAGCAAAAAAACCAACCCCAAATTGAAATGTTTTGTTTCAGCATTTTTATATGAAACATTTTAATTTTTCTATTCAAAATTACTTTGTTTCAAAATTTACGTCGTTTTTAAGTTTCCAAAGTCTTTAAAAAACAAAAACAAAACATTTTGTTTGTTGTGAAACATACCTTTTGGTTTGCCAAATTTTTTTTAAATGTTCCAGGTTGATCCTAAATTATTTTGTTTTTTTTTTCAGTGTGGCCAGTGAACCAAACATCAGTTATTCACACAGTTCCAGCTGCAAACAATTAATAGATTCCAAAGACAGAAGGGACCACTGTGATCATCTAGTTTGACTTCCTGTATAGCACAGGCCATAGAACAGAAATCAGCAACCTTTGGCATGCGGCCTGTCAGGAAAGACCCTGGTGGGTTGAGATGGTTTGTTTACCTGCAGAATCCACAGGTTCGGCCAATTGCTGCTCCCAATGGCTGTGGTTCGTCACTCCAGTCCAATGGGGCTATGTGAAGCAGCATGGACCGAGGGATGTGCTGGCCACCACTTCCCGCAGCCCCCATTGGCCTGGAACAGCGAACCATGGCCAGTGGGAGCTGCCATCAGCCAAACTTGCAGACGCTGCAGGTAAACAAACTGTCCCGGCCTGCCAGCAGATTTCTCTGATGGGCCGCATGCCAAAGGTTGTCAATCACTGCCATAGAACTTCCCCAAAATAATTCTTGGAGCATACCTTGTAGAAAAAAAATCCAATACTGATTTAAAATCTTTACCCTGCAGCTATTCTGCTCCTTAGAACCCTCCCTCACAGTAGAATTTTAATGATATTGTAAAACATGATACAAATATTTTCCATAATTGACAACCATAGCAAAATGTATTTTTTTTTCCTAGCAGGACAGACTGTCTGGAGGGATAAAAGAAAAAGTAAAATACAGTTACCATTGTATATCAGACTTCCTAGCAACTTCAAAAAGGAATCAGAATGTAAAATATCTTATTAAAATAAAAATGTCAAGCCTAGGATGAGCTCTGAAAGACTATAAAAGGTAAAGTTCCCTTTTAAATAGCATGGCATTGCTAGTTCATTAACTAGGAACACAGATTGTTAACTAAGCTGTCAACCAGAATTTAGAATTAATTATATAGAAAAAGCACTTTGATTTTCTTAGTCATTACAAAGATTTAAATACCACCTCTTAATACCTGATTTTTCAGTAATGAAAATTAGATATTGAACAAAATGCCAGTCTTCTTAACAGTGATGCATGTGCTGTGTGCCCATTTTGGAGGAGTGGGAAAAGGTGATGCCATGTTCAGCCCCCTTGTACCAGACAAATGATCCATCTGTTTGGGGCTTTTGAGGAAATATAATGGGAAAGGGCAAGGATCTCATCGGCCCCCTGAAAGGAAGGAGCAGTGGTAAAGGGGCTAGTCTGGGATTCAGGAGACTACGGTTCAGTGGCTTCTTGTGAGACCTTGGTCAAGTCCTGTAGTTTTTCTATGACTCAATTCTAAATGGGGACAATAGCCCTTCTCTACCTCCCAGGGGTGCTGTGAGGATAAATACATCCCCGATTGGGAGGCACTCAGATACTATGGTAAAACAATCCTATAGTAGTTCTGGGTTAAATTTTTTGGTAAAAAAATGCAGGTTCAGTGACACTCAAATCTTTGAGAAATTCAGGTAGGTTCTGTGGCCTGCTCCAGGGACAGTGCAGTGCATGCTACCCCTTCCTCAGGATAGATTATGTAGTCGTTAATATTGACCATCAGCCTGACTGTGGGATATGTAGAGGTAATGAGTCTGATTCTCTTCTTACTTTCACAGATATTACCACCATGAACATAAAAGGAGTTTGTCTTGATTTTTCACTAGTGCAACTAAGAGGGGAAGCAGGGCAATGCTTAGGGGACAGCTAAAGGCAAACCCAGCCCAAGACACAATGCCAAACCACTATGCTTGTTCAACAGACTTACACGTATAATGATCTCCATTTCCTACTTCCTCTCAATTGGAGATATTCCAATCCAAAGATATTTTTTGTCAGATAGGCATTCTCTTTGTATCAAACATCTTCAGTTCCTCTTTCCTTCTACAGTAGTTGTAAAATGATTTCCTCACCCACTCCTTTTGTGATTAATAAATATATTTAGTGAATAAACAGAGAATTATTTCCCTTTCCTCACCCCCCTCCTAGCTACCATGTCATACTCCCTGACGTGATTTCTGTTATTACTCATAAGTGTTAAGTACCAATGTGTAAGTACTATATAATCACATTAAGTTATTATTCAGGATGAATAATACATTAGTCTAACAACACTGACTATTCTGCTCACTTGTTATTTGGGAGTTCTTAAAAGTGAATAGTTGTGAAGAAGCATAATTCCAGTTGCCAAATTAGTCATCTACAGTTTATTGCACTTATTTTCAGTGCTAATTAATTGTTTCTGTTGCTTTCCTTTGCTATTTTTTCAGCTCCTTCCCTCCTCTCCCAGCTCTCCCCCACATAAAACAAAATAAAATGAACCCAAAACCTTGAAGCTCAAGAAATAGCTCCTCTCAACAAATAGTAGAATCTCTTTTTTTAAAAAAAAAACAGACTTTTGTTAACCCATTAACCTCCACCCTTACTGTCCTCATTATCGTTTATGGTTTTAGTTGGTTAGTGCTATAATTGAGCACAGCACTTTACAGGTAATTTAAAGACTGGAGCAAGATCCTCAGCTAGTGTAAATTGATGTAGCATCATTAAAATCAAGGAAGTTGCAGCGATTTACACAGGCTGAGGATCTGGTTTTCTGGCTCTGTCCTAAGGAGTTTATGTTAAATCCTTGAAAGACCCCTGTTGCTCACCTGAAAGACCAGAGATGGCCTTCAGTGAAGAAATGGGCAATCCACTCATTTTCACGTTGCCTGGATTTTTGTTGGATGGGCTCCTAAACTTCACTTGAGAATTAAACTATCAACCACCAAGAGCGGCACTTCTTCCCTAGAGAATCAAGCATAAACAACCAACCATCATAAAAAGACTAAAGGTCAGTGAGGGGGAAAATGAGGCACAGCCATACTCTGATGCTGGCAAGGTAAATAGTGTTGCCAGCTCATGATTTTTATCATGAGTCTTGCAATATTTGGTATTTTTCTTCAAGTCCCAGATCCTGATGTCATGTTATTTACATGAAAATTTCCACTTTTTTTAAAAGTGAGTTTCTAGCCCTCATAGTTGCAGACAAAAGCTTGAAAATGTGAATCCTAAAGTCTCAATATGCAAATGAAAAGACCCCCAAATTCATTGCATTTTAAAAACTCATGAGTTTTTGGAGCCCGATAGTTTCTGAATGATTGGGATTGGCAAACAGGGGGTAACCCACAATATTAATAGAAATGCTCAAAATAGGGACATAGGAATTGTCCCAGTAGTCCAGATTAATGATCCCATCTAGTCCAGTATCTTGCATTAGGAGTGTTGGCCATTATCAACAGCTTCTAATCCCATAATTTAGATGAAGCAACCTATTCTCACTG
This sequence comes from Gopherus flavomarginatus, assembly GCF_025201925.1. Classification (NCBI taxonomy): domain Eukaryota; kingdom Metazoa; phylum Chordata; order Testudines; family Testudinidae; genus Gopherus; species Gopherus flavomarginatus. The sequence goes on along the minus strand of NC_066617.1, from coordinate 196,108,578 downwards.
CAGTCACCTTGGATATGTAGAGAGCTGTTTACACCATATAAAAATGTGGTATATGTCTTATAGAACATATAGAAAGACAAGATCCTTCCCCAATAAAAGTTATAATTGGGAACTATTAGGTAGGTCTCAGTATCAGAACTTAACAAAACATAGAATGCATAAGGGAAATCATGTAGGATTTTATTTAAAGAAACATAGGAAATAATTTTGGCAGCTATAGACACATAGAATTTGGCTTCTGCTATGTTCTTAAAATATATTTTTCCTTGTTGTTCCTAGAATATAAAGCCTCAAAGGAGATTATAACTAGGAAAAAAAGATGCTTTTTTTGGCACATCTCTGTCAATAATGTAAGTAGATCTAGAGAAGATTTTAATAAGAATAAGAATATTTCCTTCTGTTTAAATAAAAAAATCTCATTAAAATAACTGAATAATAAGCATCTGCTTAAATTTTTGAACTTGTCTACACAATGCAGCAAAGTGAACCAGAGAGTGTCATTTATAATGCACACCAATGTTCTGAGCCCTAATTGCTCCACGTAGAATTAGTCCTGCTCTAAAGGTTACCCATGTTGTGTTAACATAATCTCCAACTATATCAGTGAAAACTAGATAACATTCAGAGAATACCAGAAGGGGCTATGCCAAGCAGTTTGAGTGCAACACATTAGAGCGTTCTCCAAACTGCACCCCTGTAACTTTGCTGGTATTGTGTAGGCAATCCCTTGGTTAATTTAAATTGAGGCTTTGTGACTTTGACAGAATTTTGTACTCAGGAAGACTCTGGGCCTATCTACACAGCAGTTTATTGCTCAGCAAGCCAGAGTGTGATTGTACAGTGTACTAGCTTGCTGCACGCTAAGGATATGTCTTCACTAGCAATGTAAAAGCTGCCACCAGTGCTGTGAGAGAGCTCTCCCAGCGCTATAAAAACCCCACCTCCATGAGGGGAATAGCTACCAGCGCTGGGAGCTCAACACACTATCTACACTGCCACTTTATAGTGCTGAAACTTGCAGTGCTCGGGAGGGCGGGGGTTCACCACTCTCCCAAGTGAGAAAGTTGCAGTGCTGTAAAGTGACAATATAGACAAGGCCTTAGTCACTGAATGGGCAATGCTTCTGCACTCTAAAAGTCCTGTACAGTGTGTCAAACCAAAATGCAGAACTTACAGTCCACAATAGCTGTCACTACATGGTGACTTAACGCATGGAAGGCTAATGCACTGTAGATTCAAACCCTGGCTTGCTGTGCACTAACGTACCATGTAGATAAGCCTGTAAGAATTAGATCTGGTTGGAAAATAGAATTTTTGTTCCTTGGGAAATTCTGAAATTTTGGAAATTGTTTTCATTCCGAATCCAACAAAAAGTCAAAATGGCAACATTTGCCACAACATGAAATTTCAAAAATAATTCATTTAAGGAAATATCAGAATGACTTTGTTGAAATATTGTTATGTTATGATATATTATAATATGTAATTTTTGATCAGCTCTTCTACAAATAAAAGAGCAGTCACAATTTAGTTGAAGGTATACATAACTTATGCAATTAGTCCTTTCGTGAAAAATAGAACACTACCTATAGAGCTTAGTCTTGTTATGAAGATGTAATATAAATACTTTTACTATGTACACATCTGTTCTGACCCTGCTAGTCATTTCTCCTGGGTGTAACCTGGTGCCTGAACAGAGCCCCCCACTCTAGGCAGATGATCTCCATGCAGGTGCAGGTGTAGCCTATAGCAGTGGTTCTCAAACTTTTTTTTCGCAGACACTTGAAAATTGCTGAGGGTCTTGGCAGACTACTTAATGATTTTCCTAAATGTTTTTTGTACCGTTGGCTAACTATTATAAAGCGCTTTGGATAAAAGCACTATATAGAAACAAACATAATAATAATTAAAGTTTTTTTGTTGTTGTGTGTAATGTAAAGAGCCATAAGAAGGTGGTAGAAATATAATTATGATTAGGGGCATTTTAATGTTAATTAGTATTATGATAAGTTATAAAAGGAGTAGTTTTGCTAAATTGCAGGAGAGGTCCAATTAACATCAAATGGGTACTGTTAGGTTCCCGGATTATAAAACTGTATTTCACTCTTTTGTCAGTGGACTGATGATCCAATGATACACCATTCCATCTGCTACAGGGCTCCAGCCATAGGGAGTGATTTTTGGGGTCAGATCCTAGGTATATGCATTAGGACCATGATCCTGCGCCACTGAGATGAGTGGTATAGAACTGGGTCCTAAATAAATAGATTACTCCTAACTTGTGTGGTGCTGACTCCTCTTTTCATCCCTTTCCTATCTCTCCAAATCCTTTGATACCATTATGTAGTGAGTCTAGCCTTGCATGCATTTTATGTGTAATAGCTTTCTTCAACTCAGTATGACCCTGCTTTTATAAATTAATGCTTAAAGTATACACTATGCCTGGACACCTTGAAATCCTAGAACCTAAAAGACACTTTTTCAAAAATAAATATTGCTCTTACTTCAAGATGTGCTTTTAATAAAACACTAGCTTGCCTTTCCACTCTGACAGTTCAACTCTCCTCATTACATTTCAGATTCCAAAAATTGTTAACAAGGATGTGGGAGGGAAAGCAATATACCTAGATGAAGTGAGCTGTGCAAGAAATCAATATTTATTTGCATATACACTTTTCTCTGGATGTTTGTAGAGTGCAAAGGGATTTTTTGAATGTCTAAATGCTTTAAATAATAGCCCTTCTCCAGGAATACATTGTATATCACCAAATAACAAATCCACCCATCTTATCTTAATTTACAATACCTCCTGGCTTTCAGAACTAAGTCCAGTAAATGACCAGCTATATATTCTCTTCTCTCTACCATATCTACAGGAGAAGTACATAGTTGCAGTACCTACGTCAAACATAGTACTCCTGTACTGAAGAAAACAATCTGTTAAAACCTGCACAGGAATGTGAATTTAATCACTGTAGATCAAAAGACCATTTTTTGAATGGATGAAGAATGCAGCCTAAATCCTCCCCTATACCCTTTTGACTGTGTTACTGGGAGATATGGATTGTTGCTGCCCACATCAAGAGCATCCATGATGAATCGTGCCAGCACAGACTAAGAGAGTTCGAGGAGGTGGGTAGAGGCATGCTCAGGAACACACCTTACTGCTACTCCAGAAAGCAGCAGTCAGATCTCCAGTAGCTCATACTATTGATTATAGCAAACAGGCCTGGAAGTCACCAACCCCTTCTCCCGCTCTCCCCCACTCAAAGAAAACAACCCACAACAGAAGACCATGCCCTCATGGAACTCTTCTCTGATGGGTGTTTTAGCTAGAGCTTTCCTCCTAATGCTAGGGGAATATCTTGCCTGCTACTGTATGGGTGAATTAAGGGGAAAAGAGTCTCCCTGTGCCCTACCACTCCTAAACATATCCATCCAACATAAAAGAGAGCTGTCCCCTTCGTATATGATGTTGCATAATTTCAAAATATTGGTTCGTGAAATTTTAATAGTCTTGTCCAGCAGTCAAAATAGCATAGTTACAATGCTGAGCACATGACTATAACAGTTCCCTAGTTGAAATAGAATTCATTAGTTGGGCAAATGTACTGAATTAATTTCACGTATTTTTATATACGATTGGAACACATTCTTGAGACACAACACTGTCTTAGTGTTGAATAGCTAAAAATGTTTCTTTATACCACACAGCTCTCATCACCCACTAATAGATGTGTATGTAGCATTGTAATGTATTCTCAATAATACTATTCCAAAGTATTTTAAGGGAATATAAACATAAATGCCCCTATCCTGCTGATGGACCCTTGTACCCATGTGAAGACCCACTGACTCGGTGCTGCATGAAGATGAAGGGGTCCATTTGTACAAATGCACTTGCTGGTCATTGCCTTGATCTTTTTTACCTGTGTTCTAACTATTGCTTAGACTCACAAATCAGACACAAAGTGCTACATTCTGAATAAATCCACACAACTCTCAAAATGGTCCGATCAAGCCGTAAAAAGCTAGTAGGACAAGGATAGGGTGCACTCATGATTGTATTTTTTTTCCCTTTGCAGTTCTTTGCAGGGCTAGCAAAATAAGCAACTGTAACATTTGACTGTCAGTCATTTGAAAAAGAAATTACTTTGCCTTGCATCTTAAGCCTATTTTTAAAAGACCCTTGAATGTTTATGCCCAGTTGCTTTCCTTTGTTATGTATGTTTGTTCAATATATGCTGAATTATTTGAAATAGCTTTGAGAAAGGCATAATAGAAACATGTTGGCTGAATTCTTTTTTGGAATAGTACTCAATAAAATGAGTGATTGATGTCTAGTTTTGAAAAGTGCAAAGAAAATTTTTATTTTTTTTTAAATATGTTCCCTAGTCTCTATTACACTACACTTATTTATGGAATTTATAGTTACATATATCTTCAAGAGCAGCTATCATAACCTTAGTCCCAGATTTGGACCTTAGCGTCCAAAATATGGGGGTTAGCATGAAAACCTCCAAGCTTAGTTACCAGCTTGGACCTGGTACTTGCTGCCACCACCCAAAAAATTAGAGTGTTTTGGGGCACTCTGGTCCCCCTGAAAAACCTTCCCTGGGGAGCTCAAGACCCAAATCTCTTGAGTCTCACAACAAAGGGAAATAATCCTTTTTCCCTTCCCCCCTCCAGGTGCTCCTGGAGAGATACACAGACACAAGCTCTGTGAATCCAAACAGAGTGACTCCCCCTCTCCGTTCCCAGTCCTGGAAACAAAAGCACTTTCCTCTTCACCCAGAGGGAATGCAAAATCAGGCTAGCAAATCCAACACTCACAGATCTCCCCCTGAATTCTTCCTCCCACCAATTCCCTGGTGAGTACAGACTCAATTTCCCTGAAATTTCCCAGAAAAGAAAACTCCAACAGGTCTTAAAAGAAAGCTTTATATAAAAAAGAAAGAAAAAATACATACAAATGGTCTCTCTGTATTAAGGTGACAAAATACAGGGTCAATTGCTTAAAAGAATATTGAATAAACAGCCTTATTCAAAAAGAATACAAATCAAAGCACTCCAGCACTTATATTCATGCAAATACCAAAGAAAAGAACCCATATAACTTACTATCTGATCTCTTTGTCCTTACACTTAGAAACAGAAGACTAGAAAGCAGAAACTACTTCTCCAAAGCTCAGAGAAAGCAGGCAGACAGAAAACAAAGACCTCAGACACAAAATTCCCTCCACCCAAAGTTGAAAAAATCCAGTTTCCTGATTGGTCCTCTGGTCAGGTGCTTCAGGTGAAAGAGACATTAACCCTTAGCTATCTGTTTATGACAGCAGCTGATTAGGAGGATCTGGTGGAGTAAACCTCCACTAATAATATGTTACAATTGTGGCTGAAGTCCTTAAATGACAATAACCCTTGCTGCCACTAAAGACTCCTGGTGGTGCTGCAGTACACCTCTGGCTTTCCCCACTGGGAATTCTGGCTCTGGAGTACACAGAAAAGGCAGCAGAGGAAGAAAACTCAGAGCAGGGACCAGACTTTTGGGGGTTATTTCACATCACATGCTCCCTGTGGCCTCTGTTCCTTTTCCAGACCGATGAAAGGACCTGGATAAAGGAATGTCTGATCTTGATTGTGGGCGCTGGGCAAGGTCCTTAACTGTTGTTTCTGACCCAGACTGCCATTTTTAAAAATGGATCATACTATATATGCTAGCAAGTAGAAATAATCGTAGAAAGAATACTTAAAAATTAAAGAAAAGAACATGTTGGAGTGGTTATTTATCCCTTTAACTGCCTTTGTTCCTCTGAAGAAAACTGCAGCCTCCTAACCTAACCATCTCAGCTGTGTCCATTTTGTTCTTAGCACCTGTCTAGAGTTGTGCACTGCTTGAATTCGAGAGCTATAAAGCAAAGTTAATTGAGAAAGCTGAGCTTTTATAACCCTGAGCCAGCTTTCCAATCAGCTTTTTGTTCTACAAAGTAAATTCAATATCTGTATTTACAGTCTAATTATAGTCTAATTCCTTTAATTGCTTTAGATTAGTTTTGTATCAAAGACCCTTTCTAATTTCTTGTAAGTAGAAAACACAAATAAAATCCTTGCTGTTGTTTTTTCTTAAAAAATCCCAATGCTCAGGCCAGGCAAGAAGAGACCTTAGTAAAGGATACAAAAAATGAATGTCTTAAGCATAGGAGTTAAAATTGGTAGAAGTGTTTTGGTTTTTTTTTGGTGGAGTAGCATTTGTAATTATCCTGCAGCCTGAAGAAACGTGGCAAAAGAACTTGAGAACTCTGCATAGAGAAGAAAATGTAAGTGCATATGCTCACTCTACACTAACCTTCATGCTCTCTACCACTTTCTATAGATCAGGAGTCAGCAACCTCTGGCATGCAGCTCACCAGAGTAAGCACCCTGGCGGGCCGGGCCAGTTTGTTTACCTGATGTGTCCACAGGTTCGGCTGATCACGGCTCTGACTGGCCATGGTTCACTGTCCCAATGGGGCAATGGGGGCAGCAGGAAGCCACGGACAGCACTTCCCTCAGCCCGCCACCCGCATTGCCTGAAGTAGTGAACCGCGGCCAGTGGGAACCATGATCAGCCAAACCTGCAGACACACCCGGTAAACACACTGGCCCGGGCCGCCAGGGTGCTTACTCTTGTGAGGCGTGTGCCAGAGGTTGCCGATCCCTGCTATTCACTCTCTTTTTTTTAACCTCACAGAGGGATTAAATCCTCCACACATGACCATATCATTTAAGCTAGGTATCCTCCCTCTGGGAATGATGCACCATCGCCAGGGACTCTTATCATATCCCCCTTCTCCTCCTACCAACTGGGGAGAAAGTGATGTATCATGGGAGATATAGTCCAGCCAATGATCCCAGGCCATAATGGGAGTATAAGGCATACAAACTACAATTTCCATGAGGCACTGTGGCAACATTTGGAATAACAATATTTTGGAAGTTTGGCTAAAATATTTTGGTTTTCAATATTTCACTGACATTTCATTTTGATCAAAGTTTTCCCAGGGTGATGATGCTGTTTTCTAATCAGCTCTTATTGGAATGTATCTATTATTCAGTGGAGAAGGGCCACCTATCATGGAAAATTTAGGAATAAATTCACTCAATGTCATATGACAGCCTTATAATTGTATAGGTTATAAGAATATAAATAAAATGAATAAACATGCAACTGGTTTGGGAAAGACTTTTTTTCCCACTCATAGATTTTTTTAAAGAAGTAGTAACTTTAATATCAAAGAATCTGTGATTCATTACAAGACAGGAATTAGGTGTGATGTAGAAGGAAATTTTATACTGATAAAGATCACGATATCTGGAGAAGACTACGCATTTAGGTCAGTCTATGATTTTATTTCTAGGCAGGAATTATTTGCTGATCAATTTTTGGCTAACATTGTAAATTTTATAAGAAGAATTATAAGTGGAGGAGACATTAACACCTCACTAAATCTCCTAATGGATAAATCAACTACTAATAAATATAAAAAGCCAAAGGCTAGGACCTACAGTCAAGGGAAAATGTAATCAAATATGGCTTCAGGTAACGCCTGGAGGAACCAGCCAGATTATACCTTTTTATCACTGTCTGCAAGTTTATACACCAGGACTGATTACATTCAGGCCACATCACAATTGTTAGCTGAGGTAATAGATTCAGCTACCTTACCCCAAATATGGACAGATCATGTATATCATGTTTCTAATTGTGATGGGGGTGTATAATCCCCACATCAGGCAAGAAAGGATGGAAGAGCAGATTTCCACTCAGGCAGTCCCAGCCCCCTGTGCCTATGAGGAGGAACCTAAAAGAGAGAAGCACAGTACAGAATAGCCCAGCCTGCAAAGAGGAGGACAGACCTTTCTGAGAGGAGCACAGCAGAGACTCACGCTATCTTAGCAGTAGGGTAGGTGTCTGAATGATCCTAGTAGGGCAGTAGAGCTTTATTTTTGTTAATTTAGTTTTCTTTCCTTTGTTATATGGGAGTAGGGGCCTGACCCCAGGCAAGACTGCTGCTGAGAATGTGAACCCTCTGAGGGGAAGGTGGGATGATATAGGAAGTAGCCCATGGAAGGAGCAAGAGGTGTACTCGCACAGCCCTTCACTGCTTGCTACAAGGGCCCCTGGGCTGGAACCAGGGGTAGTGGGAAGGACTGAGCTCCCCTAGAGCCTTAATGGTGAGATCCGTGTGAGGACCCCAGGCCCAAGGGGCCAGAAAGACTATTGGGCCTGGACCAGGGCCATTGACCTGATATGAAGTTCTGAGACTGTTGAGTTAAAACCCTGGCTTACCCCGAAAAGGTTGAACTCCAAGTAACTAGTCTGGAGGGCCAAGTCACAAGGCAATGGGGACCACTAGCAGACCTGGATGGCCAGTCAGTAGGACTATGAGAGAGACACTGCAATGCCATACCTAGCCACAAGGTGAGTAACCCTATTTGAAATCAGTAATGGTGATCTGACAGAAAATACATGGATGCTGAATAATTCTCCTAGCTGAAAGATTCATTTATTTTGGATTCTATAAAGATAGAAATTAAGTTCTGTGTTGATACTAATGGTAAGGTCAAACATCTAAAAACATTGTCTGGGAGGTATATAAAGGAGTAATAAGAGGTAAATAAATTACTTAGCATCCTAAGGAAGAAAGAAAGGGAAGCAGAAAAAAGAGATAATATGATCAAGGGATAAGAGGAGAAATCAGGCTAATAAAAACCTCATAACAGATTAAGAAAAGAGAAGGACAAGAAGATAGGACAAGAAGCAATGGGCTTAAATTGCAGCAAGGGAGATTTAGGTTGGCCACTAGATAAAACTTCCTAACTGTCAGGGTAGGTAGGCACTGGAATAAATTGCCTAGGGAGGTTGTGGAATTTCCATCATTGGAGATTTTTAAGAGCAGGTTAGACAATCACCTGTCAGGGATGGTTTAGATAATACTTAGTCCTGCCTTGTGTGCAGGGGACTGGACTAGAAGACTTAATATTGGTCCCTGATATGATTCTAAGAGTCAAAGACAGGCAACAAAAATGCAAAATAAATAAATGTTTATACTAAAGAGATTACTGAATAATTCAGAAGGTTTTATACTACTGTCTATGCCTCTCACTGTAAAGAGATTATGAGGAAAACTATGACATATGTTGAGTATAGTTGGTCAAAACATTGTCACCAAACATTTTTTCTCAAAATTTGCTGACTTGGCAGAATTGAGACATTCTGCAGAGATGGCTTGTTTTGTGAAATTCCCACACTTGTTTTCCTGCTAGCTCAGACTCACAGCTGGCTCCTCAGCAGCCAAGTGGACTACTCTATGGCTAAGTTACTCAGAAACAGGGCTCCGCTCCCTCTTGCAAAGAATTTAGATTTTTTTTGTGCCTAATCCGAATGAAACCAAATTTTGAAATCATCCATGAACCAGAATTGCCCTTTTCACCAATGCACTATTAATGAGGCTAACAAAGCAAGGTTCACTCAGGAACAGTTAGATTAGAAAGACCAATGGAAGATGAGGTGGCCATGATTAAATCAATGCCACCACAAAAATCCCTGGAACCAGATAGGTTTTATAAAATAACATCAGAAATTATTGCAAAGAAACTAATCATTCTGTTTATGTAGAGTAAGAAGATTCCAGTACAGGAGGTGGACACAGCAGATAAAAACAAGCTTCTAAATCATACTCATTGAATGTCTTGTTTGCTCATACAGCCCACTCTTAATGTAGGCATGACAATATTTTCAAAGATTCTTGCCTGTGGAATAGAAGCAGCCCTTCCCCAATTAATACACATTGATCAAACAGTTTTCATGTGATAATCGAGTCATAACATTAGCTGACTCATAGAAATAATTTAAAATCTATAATATAAAATATAAATCTAGTGCTATCCTTAGATACCAAGACCTTTGATGAAGAAGCGAGTCTTTCCTCAAAACACTGTCTTCAAATTGCCTCCTAAACCCATCTCTGAAGATTTGGATAAATATATTGTATCCTCCTTCCCCTAGAATAAGAGTTAATGAGGTATAGTCCAAATAATTTCAGTTACAAAGAAGAATCAGATCAGGTCATCCTCTATCTCTCTGTTGTTTGCCATCTTTATTGAATGCCTGGCACAAAAAATAGATCAGAATAGTAGCATAATAGAGGTTACAATTAATAAATGAACATAAAATTGCACTGTATGTAGATGTTAAGGTACTCAGGGTTATCAATCGAGTAAAATTTATGGCATATTCTGAAGAAACTAATAAATTTGGTGACATCAGGCTATCAAATTAGTTATATTAAATGTAGGGCTGGAGAAGTATGATGGGGTATCCACCCCCACACTAGGCCTGAAGGGATTAAGTGGCCCAATTAAACACCTAGGCTGCAACTAGAGGAGAAGCCATGGAGCAAGGAGGACTAATTAGAGATGAAGCTCAGAGGAAGAGGAACAGGAGGGGCCTGTAAAAGCCCAGTTGCTGCAAGTAGAAGGAGGCTGCAGAGGGAGAGATGATGTAGTCACTCTTAGGGCAAGAGAGGAAGTAGCCCAGGGATATAGTAGTAAGGTTGAGAACTGTACAGACTTTGACTGCTTGTTGTATGATCCCTGAGCTGGAAACTAGTGTACAAGGTAGGCCTGAGTTCTCCTACCAACTACTAGGGAAGAGGTACTGTTAAGGGGCAGTAAAAGGGGCCTGGGGCGGTGGGTCCTTTGAGGCACACAACCCCCTCACTCCTCCCTTGAAGGGGAAAACTGCACTGACCTGGCTGGCATACCAAGCCATAAAGCAGGAGTCGTCAAATCCCAAGCAAGTGAGACATGGAGAGAGATGTAGTGAACAACTACAGGAAGAGATGACAGACTGGAAGAACTAATCCCTAGACACAGCCAGAAGGAGGCACTCCAGCAGTGAGTAGAGCACCCTATGACAAGGAGCTACTGATCAACAGCTGCAGAATGCATTTGTGTTATTGTGTAGAAATAAATTACTTTGGAGTCAATATTTCTCATAATCTCAAGCATCTATATGAAATTAATTTTTCTCCCATTATTTCAAAACTTAAAAAAGCTCTTTTGGATTGAAAGAAACATTTGGCTTGGCTTGGTCATATAGCTGTGGTAACAATTAATTGGTGGTTAATCTCCTACTTCAGGCCCTACCAATATGGATACCAAAATGAACTCTAGTGGAAATTCAGACAAGAATTATTAAATTTGTTTGAGGCAGTTGTGACGGGTTGGGTCACAGAAACCCCCTTGGGGCTGCCAACTGATGTGCCAAGATTACTTCTGCTCCTGCTTTCCCTGCAGCTTGCAACTCCAGAGCCCTGCCTGGTTTTGCCAGACATGCTTGCCAGCCACAAACACAGACCCAAATCTGAATCACGTCCCACAAACTGCAGGCTTATCTGAAAGCAGCTTAAGAAGTGTTCCTGTCTTTAACACTTAGCTGCCCAACTCCCAATGGGGTCCAAATCCCAAATAAATCTGTTTTACCTTGTATAAAGCTTATACAGGGTAAACTCATAAGTTTTTCGCCCTCTATAACACTGATAGGAAGATATGCACAGCTGTTAGCCCCTCCACCCCCAGGTATTAACACATACTCTAGGTTAAATAATAAGTAAAAAATGATTTTATTAACTACAGAAAGCAGGATTTAAGTGGTTCCAAGTAGTAAGAGACAGAACAAAGTCAATGCCCAACAAAATAAAATAAAACATGCAAGTCTATGCCTAATACAGTAAGAAAACTGAATACAGATAAAACCTCACCCTCAGAGATGTTCCAGTAAGCTTCCTTTTGCAGACTAGTCTCCTTCTAGACTGGGTCCAGCTTTGGAGTCACATGGGCAAGTCACATGTCCAGGCATGACTGAGTTCCTTACTAGCCAAGCCACATACCTGGGAAAGGTCAGATGTGGATTGGAGTCTCCAAGTTCATTGTTGGCTTAAGGGCTTCTTCACTGAGCACTTATTGAGAACAGACTTTTCTCGGGAAGCTGACCAACTGCTTCACTAAAACCTACTTAAAATCAAACAAGTATACAGCCAAAATTCATAACTTCAGGTACAAAAATGATACATGCAAACAAATAAGAGGAATATATTCAGTAGATTATAACATTTACAGAGATATGTTACATGACATGTGTAGCATAAAACATATTCCACTTATGTCATATATACATTCATAAGCATATTCCCATAAAGCATTATGGGATGCAGCGTCACAGCAATAATTTCTCCAGAGTGAATAAGAAAACTCTATAGGCCTCTGTGGAAGGGGGGAAATACTTATCAATAGTTTTGGATTCTATTTAAGATAAGCAAACTATTAAATATACTATACTACAGGTTTAAATGTAGAGTTGAAAATCGTGGAGAGATGTGAACTTTTCTTCATAGATGGTGGGAATGCCCTAAAACAATACATTTTGGAAGAAAATAACAGAATTTTCAAGATAATTAAAATTACCCATAATGGTTCTATTAGGTTACAGTCCAAAGGAGGTAATTAACTGGAGGCAAGTCCCATTAATAACCCAATTACTTCTAGCAACCATATGTGTAATAGTTCAATTTTGTATAGAACAGATCCTGCAACACTATTGTCCTGAAGAAATAAACTATGCAAAATCCTTTCAGTGGAGAAAATAACACACAGCTATGTACCAGGAACAAATACATTTTACAATGTATGGTTACAACTTTTAGAATTTGAACAAAATAATTTCAGAGCTAATGATACAAAGATGACCAAACACAAATAGTTGTTTTAAAGGTTAGAAATTTCGTGTTATAAATAAAGTTTGTTAATATTGTTTGGAAAGTTCGTTTGTTCAGTCAAGCTTTTTCTCTTGTTTAACTTATTATTAACATACAAGTCCTGCAGTTCGATCTGTAGCTCATCAAACTTGGACCCCATTCCTACAAATATTTGTTCACTTTGCATGTCACTAGCGCCATTGGTGTAATTATGATCATGCATGTGCATAAATCTTAGTGGGATCAGGACCCAAGGCTCCAAATGCCAGTCAGGAAGAGCAAGTTTCAAAAGTGGGAAAGTTTTCAGCAGACAATGCTGTGTCACCAATCTTAGAAAACAAAGTTTCCAGATTTATGGCAATCTGTCAAGATAAACAAATGTACTCTTTTGTTCCATGAGACAGTTTAAATGCTGTATGAGGAATCTGAGAAAAACCCTCTAGGAAAATGTGGCACATACAATAGGACTACTTTAATTTTGCCAGTTGTACAGGTCTTTATCTTCCTCTAACCATTGTGTTCTTATTCCATGGAGTTAATAGCTAGTTATATGACTTCTGTAATGAATTTGTATCAAGGACTTTTTAATAGTCTCTGGTATAACTTCACTGATTGCAGTATCTCCTGCCTAAGCCCCAGAGTGATTCACAACCCGGGGGAAGATAGGCATTCAGCTGCCTAAGTCACATGTGGGACTATGGGTGGCAGATGCATATTTTCTCTCAGTTTGTGGATTGCAAGCGGAGATGGGTGCCTCCCTGCACTATCTCCTGACTGGGGAGGGTCTTAGGACACACCTGTATGGTCACCATCTCTCATTGGCTAGCTTAGGCAGCTCCCCACCAGAGGTGCTGGCTTTATGGATTACAGTCTAAGGCAGGGGTTCCCAGACTCGGTTCACAGCTTGTTCAGGGTAAGATGCTTTGTTTACCTGAGTGTCCCCAGGTACAGCTGCTTGCAGCTCCCAGTGGCCGTGGTTCACCGTTCCCTGCCAATGGGAGCTGCGGGAAGCGGTGGCCCGGCCTGGCATGTCTAAGGTGCCTATCTTTCCCCTTTCATTGAATGAGAGTCTAGGCACTTAATCAGACTTTGTGTATCACTGTGTTGTTCCCATGATTTTCTGGGATCCTATAAGTTGGGCACCATGATGCCTAAGTCTCTTTGTGGATATGTGCCAAAGTTCTTAATGGATCCTTCTATCCCAGCCTGACCATCCTCAGTGTGATGTGAGGCCAGCAAATACAGGCCTATGGTTTACCACACCCCTTCTTTCTGTTTAACCAGCGTTTAGTCTATAGCAGAGGTTTTCAAACTTCATTGCACTGGACCCCCTACTAACAACAAAAATTACTTCATGACCCCAGGAGCAGGGACTGAAGCCTGAGCTTTCCCAAGCCCCACTACCCTGGGTAGGGGAGCCAAAGCCCGAGCCATGTTTTGGCTTTGGCCCTGGGAAGTGGGCTTCAGACTTTAGCCCCAGGCCCCAACAAGTCTAAGCTAGCCCTGGTGACTCCATTCAAAGGGGATCACAACCCACAGTTTGAGAACTGCTGGTCTATAGTAAATTGGATTTAAAGCCCTAACTTGTACTGTTTCACTCCAGTCATAGGACCTGAGCCAATGTCTACTGAAGTCAATGGAGGGAGTCACATTGACTTTAATGGGCTTAAGAGTTAGCCCAGGGGTCGGCAACCTCTGGCACATGGCTCACCAGGGTATGCTCCCTGGCGGGCCGGGCCAGCTTGTTTACCTGCTGTGTTGGCAGGTTCGGCCAATCGCGGTTCCCACTGACTGTGGTTCGCCGTCCCAGGTTAATGGGGGTGACGGGAAGCCGCGGCCAGCACATCTCTTGCCCGTGCCGCTTCCCACCGCCCCCATTGGCCTGGGACAGTGGACCGTGGCCAGTGGGAGCTGTGATTGGCAGAACCTGCCAACGCAGCAGGTAAACAAACTGGCCCGGCCCACCAGGGTGCTTACCCTGGTGAGCCGCGTGCCAGAGGTTGCCGACCCCTGATCTAGCCCTTAATGAGCTTCAGTCTGCATTTAGGATTTTGATCCTTGAATTCATACTATGCAGAGGAACCCATTCGTAATATTGTACTGGGCCCCAGAAAGATTCAATAACCTTGTGGTCCTATAGCGAAGATGAATTTTAACCATTTTTTCTTGAACCGGGTTACAGCCCTGTATGTGATTTTTCTTGTGCATGTTGGAGACTATGATTTTTAAAGAGCAGGACTGGGCCCGTTGAAGTTGATCTGGCACTATATGGTGTGCTTGCATTTAAATATGTGTAAAGGACATTTAAATAGCTTCCAGCCTTCTTCCATACTGTGTGGATGTTGATAAAACATCATTAATTTTTTAATAAAGGAATATATTTACTTCCCACAATATAAATGCCCAGAACATTCTGAAATACAAAGAAAGAATCATTGTGTTGTTTACAAGGACTCTTTGAAAGTGTGAAACCAACAATGACTACCAAACACACAAAATAAATGTCTTAAACCGTTGCATACATAATCAAGAATGCTCCTCAAAGAACACGTGTCTTCTCAGAAATGTGAAACTATAAATTAGAGCAGCAATTCACTCCTTTGGAAAGGAAGCAAAAGCAAACAACATCTTGCCTTTTATTTGTTTTAATGTTGGAAAAATATAAAAGATGTCAGTCACACATCTATCTTAAAAGCAAATGGCTGTAATGGGGCTGTAAAGTTTACCGTGCAGGGAAAACAAAGTAGTCTAGATGCATCCAAAATAGCTAAATACTGTACAATGAAAGGTACCGATTGTACCTCACTGTTAACGAAATTAAATTAAATAGTGTATTGATTTATTGCATATAATAAAAGGGAACTTACATCCCAGCAAATCACATTCCACAAACTTGCTATTTTAAGATGCAGGGAAAAAAAGAAAACATATCTAGCAATAAATGAATCCTCATCATGCATAATTGGATCATTGTATTGTCACCTTCACTAGACAAAAGAGAACAATGGGCCAGCTCAGGGATTAGTGATAGATGCCAATATGAGAAACAAGCAGGGGTGAAAGTAAGACAGTACAGGCTGGTATGACAGAGTGGTAAAAAGTGGTCACTGGTACCAGCCCATACAGCTGATTTTAAAGTGCTGCTGTGGCAAAGGATTCTGCTTAAAGCGCTGCCAAGAAAGCGCTTTAACATTGTTGCCCTTTTTGCCTGCACAGGCTACTGCAAAAGGAGCAGCTGTTCTGGTGCGAGTGATTCAAAGGAGCAGTGATTTAAAGGAGCAGCAGCGGCCGGAGCCCCGGGCCCTTTAAATTGCTGCTGGAGCCCTGGGCAGAGATGGCCAGGCAACACAGATGGGCTGGCTGGGGGATGCTGACCCCTAAGCCCGCCCCTTCCACCCAAAGCCACGCCCCTTCTGGGGAGGCTGGAGCTGGGCCCGCAACAGTAAGAGTTCAGTTTTACTTTCACCCCTGGAAACAAGACATGTAACTTAGTACCTTCCTTAAGGAACATCTGCACTAAAGTTAGAGATATGATTGCAGCTTTGGTGGAATACCTATACTAGCTTTAATCTAGCAAATGTGGCTAAAAATAGCAGTGAAAATGCAGTGGCATGGAGCATGGCATGAGCTAGGAATGTGAATATGTCCCCAAAGTTCTGAGCAAGCTTGTACAGCTACTGCATCTTCACTGCCATTTTTTACCATGCTGGCAAAGCTAGTATGAGTATGCCTACATGATCTGCAGTAACACCTCCAATGGCAGTGTAGACATAATAACAATAGCAGGGAAGCTGCAGCTGCACTACAGCCAAGATCCTGGCAAGCGTAGCTGCTGAAGCTTCACAGCTATTGTTATTTGAGCTAGCTTCGATCTGAAATCAGACCTCCCAATTACAGTCAAGATATACCCTTAGACAGACTTATCTCCCTTTGGTTCTGATCCTGTACAGAGCAGAGAGACCTTGACTGATTTTTACAGAAAGCTCATGGTACTCAGCACCTCATAGCATTGCATCTTCAGGGGGAACCCATTTTTCCAACCCATTCTTACAGATTTTTTTTTTCTCTCTGGACTGCTTATGCAGAGGCTGCATGCATTATCATCTTGTGATATTATCTGATTAAAATATGACCATGTAAATCATTGTTGCTACCACTGTTATATATTTGTTATGGATCTTATATTAAGTGTGTCAAGTAAGGTGTCAAGAGAAAGGATTGGATTTGCTGGTTATGGTTATGGTATTTGTATGCATGTATCATTTTTGTATTTGAGGCTATGAAAATTGGCTTTATACCTGTATTTCAAATATGTTTGCTAATGTGGTAATGCCCGCAAGGTATTTAGCCAGCACACCTTGAAGGGACAATTAAAAGAACACTTAACTTGTAATGGAAAATGCCTATCTACACTGAATGGACTTTCCTGTGAATATTTCATCTGAAGTATAGGTAATGGCCGCTGCTGTGACTAAGCAAAATTATGCATGAGCGTGTGACTTGTCCAAGTGACTCCAAATACTATCTTGTCACCTGTGATTTTCCACCAGCTTTGCTGAGGGCTTTTTTTGAAACAATGGGCTTCCCTCCACATGGCAGAAGCTATAAAAGGTGCAGAAAACATCTCCATTTTGCCTCTTTCCTGCTCAAACCTCTGGACTATGGATTTATACTAATGGGAGCATTCTAACCGAGGGATTGAAGACCTTTCAATGATGTGGAAGCAATCAGAGACTTGACTTAAGCCAGCAGTTTATTCCATCACTGCTACAAGCCTGAACCAAGAACTTTGCATTTACTGTATGCATTTGATTCCTTTAACCAATTTTAATTCTCATCTTTCTTTTTATAAATAAAACTTTAGATTTTAGAGCCTAAAGATTGGCAGCAGTGTGATTGTTGGGCAAGAGATGAGTTGTATACTGACCAGGGTATGTGGCTGGTCCTTTGGGATCAGAAGAACCTTTTATTTGATGAAATTAGTTTTAAAAAACCACTCATCTTTAAGTCTAGTGTTTTTGGCGGTGACATAAGGACTGGAAGATCTAACAAAACTGCGTTTTCTGAATTCTTGTTATCCAGTGTGGTGAAACAGAAGTTTACTTTTTTTGCTGGTTTAGTATGTTTTATGGGAGAATAACTGCTGGTTTTGGGGTGTATCTGCCCTATTTCTCAGCAGTTTGCTCTGAATTTGGTATTCTCAGTTGTGACTGACGAAGGCACTGTTACACATCTCAGTGTCAGAAGGGTTTTATTCATGTTTACAGTATAAGTACAAAAAGTATTTAATGTTCCTTTCAGAAATTACTTTCTTCAACTGTTTTCCTTTCAGAGAAGAAATAATTCTGCCCCTCAGAGGATATTGTAGCTCTGAAAATAGGAGCATCACTCCATTAATTTCTGAACCAACTTGAACTCACCAGTTTCTGTAGTAATAAACATCAGATACAGTCTCTGACTTAGAAGAAAGCCGGATACCAGAGGAGAAAAGTAATGATCCACGAGTTACTTAACACAGCTACTCAGAGTCAGCCACAAAACTTTGCTTTATTGCAGTTCCTTTTTATCTGTATTTCTGAACATGTGGAAGGTAAATAAATAAATAAAAACTTGATGATTGACTACTTTAAACAAGAATCTACCAGCAATTCACTGGTGTCTTCCTGCTAGTTCAGTGAACATAGATTAGGGATCTTTTTCAAGAAGTCTTCATAAAGGTCTCCCCTGAACTATTACACCACAAAGGTGAAGATGTGTATCTGTTATTGTAAATTTGCCATGTGGAAAATGCGGAAGCTTTGAACCCTCAAAAATTCTTCACATGGATTTCCTACTGAACTCAAGGGGTGTTCAGTGGATGAATGTGTAGTCTGAATGCAAAATGGTCTTGAGGAGTGAGCACCAGGTTGGGAGTTTTAATGCTGGTTTTGCCAATGATTTAGGAAAGTCAATTCATCTTTCTCTGTCTTTCCATCTGGAAAATAGGAATAGAGCTTATCCGCCTAATTCACAGGGGTGTTGTGAGAGTTCATTTCTATGTAAAGTTTATTAATGATAAAAATTATAGAAAAGCTACATAGTACAGCTAGAAATGTTTAGTTAGCCTAAAAAGGGTTAGAAGGAATTATTTGTGTACATACATCCTCTGTGTCTTGTTTGCACAGTATAAGTGTACAGCAGCATTTATATACACGAATTTCTTTGCTTTATTTCAGTCACTTAAAACCTGTTCATTTTCATGAGTATTCACATGTAATTTTGTGAAAATTTGTTTCTTCTTTTCTTCAGCAAAATGACAGCTCTTCATCTGCAAAAAGGGGAACAAAGAGGACCAGGGGAATTAGAGACCAGTCAGCCTAATTTCAATACTTGAAACAAATTATATAACAATCAGTTTGTAAACACCTAGAGGATAATAGGGATATAAGGAATAGCCAACGTAGATTTGTCAAGAACAAATCCTTCTTTGACAGGGTTATTGGTCTACTGGATGGGAGGTGGGGAGTAGTAGACACAATATATTGATTTTTTAGTAAGGCTTGTGATATGATCCCACACGACATTCTCATAAGCAAACTAGGGAAATGAAGTCTAGATAAAATTACTATAACTTGTGTGCACAACTACTTGAAAGACTGTACTCAGAGAGTAGTTATCAATGGTTTCCTGTCAAACTGGGATGGTGTATCTAGTAGTATTCCTGCAGGGAGTCAGTCTTGGGTCTAGTACTATTTGCATGAATGACTTGGATAATGGATTGGACAGTATGCTTATAAGATTTGGAGATGATACCAAGCTCAGGAGGGGGGATGCTGCAAATACTTTGGAGAATAGGATTTGAATTCAAAACAACCTTAACAAATTGGAGAGTTAGGGTATGTCTACACTACAAAATTACTCTGATTTTACATAATTCAATTTTTGGCAACAGATTGTATAAAGTTGAGTGCATGCATCCACACTAAGCACATTAATTCGGTGGTGTGCATCCATAGTACCGAGGCTAGTGTCGACTTCGGAGCGTTGCACTGTGGGTAGCTATCCCATAGTTCCCGCAGTCTCTCCCACCCATTGGAATTCTGGGTTGAGATCCCAATGCCTGATGGGGCAAAAAACATTGTTGCGAGTGGCTCTGGGTGCATGTTGTCAGGCCCTGCTCTCCCTCCCTCCGGAAAGCAATGGCAGACAATTTTTTCGTGCCTTTTTTCCTGGGTTACCTGTGCAGACGCCATACCACGGCAGGCATGGAGCCTGCTCAGCTGACCATCACCACACATCTCCTGGTGCTGGCAGACATGGGACTGCATTGTTATACAGCAGCAACTCATTGCCTTTTGGCAGCAGATGGTGCATTATGCCTGGTAGCCATCATCATCATTCTCCTGGGTGATCTTTTAGCCGACCTTGGTGAGGTCAGTCAGGGGCATGTGGGCAGACATGGGAGTGACTCATCCAGATCATTCCCATCTTCCACTAAGCAGCCAGGAGATGATGATGGCTACCAGTTGTAATGCAGCATCTTCTGCTGAGCACCCTGGAGATGACAAGGGCTAGCAGTCGTATTGCACCATCTGCTTCCAGCCTAAGATGTAAAAGATAGATGGAGTGGATCAAAACAAGAAATTGACTTGATTTGTTTTGTATTCACTTGCTCCCTCCTCTCTCCTCCCATGAAATCAACAGCACGCTAAATCCAGGGTTTTGAGTTCAATCCTTGAGGGGGCCATTCTGTGTGACAGTTGTTTGTGTTTCTCCTTGATGCAAAGCTGCCTCCTTTGTTGATTTAATTCCCTGTAAGCCATATCGTTGGTTGCCCCTGTCATAACATTTCTTCCCAGATATGGACCTTAGCATCCAAAATATGGGTGTTAGCATGAAAACCTCCAAGCTTAGTTACCAGCTTGGACCTGGTAATTGCTGCCACCAGCTAGGAATTATACAGTGCCTAGCTCACTGTGGTCTCCCCAAAACCTTCCCTGGGGGACCCCAAGACTCAGATTCCTTGAGTCTCACAACCAAAGGGAATAAACCATTTCCCTTCCCCCTCCTCTCCTCCAGGTGTTCCCTCCCTGGGTTCCTGGAGAGATATACAGAAGCAAGCAACGTAAATCTAAACAAAGGGATTCTACCCTCCCTGTTTCAAGTCCTGGAAACACAAGTACCGAGAGAGCTAATCTCTATTCCCCCTCACCCAGAGGGTATGCAAAGTCATGCTTAGTAAATCTAACACAAAGAGATTTTCCCCCTGACTTCTTCCTCCCACCAGTTCCGTGGTGAGCTGCAGACTCAATTCCCTGGAGTCCCCACTAAAGAAAAACTCCAACAGGTCTTAAAAGAAAGCTTTATATAAAAAGAATGAAAAAGGACATAAAATATAGTCTCTGTATAACGGTGACAATATACAGGGTCAATTGCTTAAGGAAAAAAGTGAATAAACAGCCTTATTCCAAAAGAATACAATTTAACACATTCCAGCAACTACACACATGTAAATACAAAAAACCAATATAAGCCTATTGTCTTACTATCCTTGTACTTACAACTTTAAAACAGAAGATTAGAAAGCCTGGAGATAGAAAAATCACTCTCAGAGCCAAGAGGGCACAGACACAAGACAAAGAACAAAGAACTCACACCCAAAACTTCCCTCCACCCAGATTTGAAAAAGTCTTGTTTCTTGATTGGTCCTCTGGTCAGGTGTTTTTTGTTACCCCTTTCCAGGTGAAAGAGACATTAACCCCTAGCTATCTGTTTATGACAGCCCCTCCCTCCATCAAGGCAATGGCAGATAATCGTTTTGCGCCCTTTTTCAGTGCAGATGCCGTGCCACCACAGGTATGGAGCTCGCTCATCTCAATGCAGCAGTCATCAACATTGTAAATGCCTCGCGCATTATCGTGCAGTTTATGCAATACCAGAATCTGAAAAACCAGGTAAGGAGGAAACGATGGCAGCGCAGTGACGAGACTGATGAGGACATGGACACAGAATTCTCTCAAACCAGGGGCCCTGGCACTTTGGAGATTATGGTGTTAATAGGGCAGGTTCATGCCATGGAACACCAATTCTAGGCCCAGGAACAAGGGGAGAAGGATAGCTCAGTAGTTTGTGCATTAGCCTGCTAAACCCAGGGTTATAAGCTCAATCCTTGAGGGGGCCACTTAGGGATCTGAGACAAAAATCAGTACTTTGTCCTGCTAGGGAAGGCAGGAGGCTGGACTCCATGACCTTTCAAGGTCCCTTTCAGTTCTAGGAGATAGGTGTATCTCCTATTATTATTACTATAGACTGGTGGGACTGCATAGTGTTGCAGGTCTGGGACTATTTCCAGTGGCTGTGAAACTTTCACATGCATATGGGCACTTTCGTGGAACTTTGTGACTTGCTTTTCCCTGCCCTGAAGCACCAGAATACCAAGATGAGAGCAGCCCTCACAGTTGAGAAGCGAGTGGCAAAAGCTTTGTGGAAGCTTGCAACGCTAGACAGCTACGGGTCAGTCAGGAATCAATTTGGAGTGGGCAAATCTACTGTGGGAGCTGCTGTGATGCAAGTAGCCAACACAATCACTGAGCTGCTGCTACCAAAGGTAGTGACTCTGGGAAATATGTAGGTCATAGTAGATGGCTTTGCTGCAATGGGATTCCTTAACTGTGGTGGGGCGATAGATGGAACCTATATTCCTATCTTGGCACCAGACCACCAGGGCAGCCAGCACATAAACCCAGGGGTGGCCCTAGGTATTTTGCTGCCCCAAGCACGGCAAGCAGGCTTCCTTTGGCGGTTTGCCTGCGGGAGGTCCTGAGTTCCGCGGATTCGGCGGCACACCTGTGGGAGGTCTGCCGAAGCCACGGGACCAGCGAACCATCTGCAGGCATGCT
Source organism: Gopherus flavomarginatus (assembly GCF_025201925.1). Classification (NCBI taxonomy): domain Eukaryota; kingdom Metazoa; phylum Chordata; order Testudines; family Testudinidae; genus Gopherus; species Gopherus flavomarginatus. Next base: position 196,085,903 of record NC_066617.1, on the reverse strand, counting down.
GCCGAAGGTAACCTGCCTGCCGCCCTTGTGCCGACCAGCAGAGCGCTCCCCATGGCTTGCCGCCCCAGGCACGTGCTTGGCGTGCTGGTGCCTGGAGCCATCCCTGCATAAACCGCAAGGGGTACTTTTCAATGGTGCTGAAAGCACAAGGGATGTTTCACCAACATCAACGTGGGATGGCTGGGAAGGGTGTATGATGCTCGCATCTTCAGGAACACTAGTCTATTTAAATGGCTGCAGCAAGGGATTTACTTCACAGACTAGAAAATAACAGTTGAGGATGTTGAAATGCCTATTGTTATCCTTGGGGACCCAGCCTACTCCTTAATGCCATGGCTCATGGAACCATACACAGGCAGCCAGGACAGTTGTCAGGAGCTGTTCAACTACAGGCTGAGCAAGTGCAGAATGGTGGTAGAATGTGCATTTGGACATTTAAAGGGTCGCTGGCAAACTTTACTGACTGGCTCAGACCTCAGCCAAACCAATATATCCACTGTTATTGCTGCTTGCTGTGTGCACCACAATCTCTGTGAGAGTAAGGGGAGATGTTTATATCAGGGTGGGAGGTTGAGGCAAATCGCCTGGCTGCTGATTACATGCAGCCAGACACTAGGGCGATTAGAAGAGCACATCAGAGAATCTTTGAAAACCAGTTTCATGAGTGGCCAGGCTACGATGTGATAGTTCTGTTTGTTTCTCCTTGATGAAAACCCTCCCACATGGTTGACTCATTCTCTGTAAGCCACTCCCCCCTCCCCTTCGATCACAGCTTGCTTGCAAAGGAAATAAAGTCACTATCTTTTAAAAACCATGTACTCTTTTTTTAATTGTTTATAAAAATAGGGAGAGAACTGACAAGGTAGCCCGGGTGGGGTGTGGGAGGAGGGGAAGAGCGAAAGAAAAGGCCACTTCAAAACTTATTGAAAGACAGCCTTCTGATGCTTGGGCTGTCCACTGGGGTGGATTGGCAGGGTGCATGAACCTTCCCCCCCCACCTCATTCTTGGGCATCTGGGTAGGAGGCTATGGAATTTGAGAAGGGGGGAGGGCAGTTAAACAGGGCCTGCAGCAGCACTCTGTCATCCTTCTGCCATTCCTGAAGCTCCATCAGATGCCGGAGCATGTCCATTTGATCCCGCAGTAGCCCCAGCCTTGCATCCTGCCTCCTCTGATCTTTCTGCCACCATCTCTCATCTGGATCATCCCTTCTGTCCTCACGTTCATCCCTTCTGTCCTCACGTTCATCCCTTCTGTCCTCACGTTCATTGGCCACTTTCCTGTACTGTGATAATGTGTCCTTCCACACATTCAGATGAGCTCTTTCATTGTGGGTCAACTGCATGATCTCAGAGAACCTTTCATCTCGCATGTGTTTTTTTTTTGCTGCCTTATCTGAGATAGCGTTTGGGACGGAGGAGGGAGGCTTAAAACATTTGCAGCTGAGGGAGAAAAAAAGGGAGAGAAGTATTTAAAACGATACATTTTACAGAACAATGGGTATACTCTTTCATAGTGAACAACACTTTTCACATTACATAGCACATGTAATCTTGGTATAAGGTTGCATTTTGCATCGTAATATTGAATGCCTTCAGCTTTGGCCTCAGAGATCACAGATGCAGGTCTGGGCAACAGAATTCGGCTTGCAGGCGGCCAAGGTAAACCATAGTCTTTCGGCTTCTGCAACCTACATAAAAGCAATGCCCTCCTTTCCCATACCAAGCAAAGCCCATTGAGTGTTGTGATTTCATCTTAACGTACAGCAGCAGAAACTAAACTAAGCCCCACCATCCAATTCTCTGGGATGATCGCTTTACCCCTCCCCCCAACGCGTAGCTGGAATCAGGGAAAATCCCTGCTAGCCAAATGTGAACAGCTCAGCGCCAATGCCCCTCCCTCCCCACCGCTTGGCTAACTGTGGGGAGGCTTTCATGTCAACCACAAACAGCCCAGTAGGAACAGCCACCTCTGAAGGTCCCCTTAATTACATTTCCGTATTTCAACCAGGTTACCATGAACGATATGACTCTCTTGAGGATAACACAGAGAGAGAAAGAACAGATGTTGCTTGAATGCCAGCAAACACCTGGACCATACGCTGCCAGGCTTTGTCATGTAATGATACCAGATTACTTGCTACTAACATGGTGCAGTAAAGTGTCCTACCATGGAGGACAGAATAAGGCTGCTCTCCCCAGAAACCTTCTGCAAAGGCTTTCAGAGTACCTCCAGGAGATCTTCATGGAGATGTCCCTGGAGGATTTATGCTCCATCCCCAGACACGTTAACAGACTTTTCCAGTAGCTGTACTGGCCGCGAATGCATCCCAAGTCCTCAGGGCAAGTTAATCATTAAAAAACACTTGCTTTTAAACCATATATTATATATACAAAGGTACACTCATCAGAGGTCCCTTCGCCAGCTTCATGGTCTGGGATACTGCCTTGGGAGGATTGGGAGGGTATTTCAATCAGGGTGAGAAAAAGATCCTGGCTGTTGGGAAGAAAGGTATGCTGTGTGCTCTACTCAAGGTTGTCCTCTTCTTCCTCCTCATCTTCCCCGTCGACAAAATCCTCAGGCATGGCTGAGAGTACCCCCTCCTCAGAATACACGGTCAGGGTGAGGTAGTGGTGGCGGCCCCAACTAGAATTGCATGCAGCTCAGCTTAGAAGCGGCATGTCTGTGGCTCTGCCCCAGAGCGTCTGTTTGATTCTTTAGTTTTCTGGCATGCTTGTCTGAGCTCCTTAACTTTCATGAGGCACTGTGTTGAGTCCCTGTTGTGGTCTCTCTCCATCATGCCCTTGGAAATTTTTTCAAATGTATTGGTATTTTGTCTTTTGAAACATAGTTCAGATAGCATGGAATCATCTCCCCATACAACGATCAGATCCAGTACCTCCCATACGGTCCATACTGGAGCTCTTTTTTGATTCTCCGACTGCATGATCACCTGTGCTGATGAGCTAGACTGGACAAACAGGAAATGAGATTCAAAAGTTCATGGGGCTTTTCCTGTACATCTGGCCAGTGCATCTGAGTTGAAAGTTCTGTCCAGAGCTGTCACAATGGTGCACTTTGGGATAGCAATACTGTCAAATTGCATCCACATTAACCCTAATTTGAACCGGCGATATCAATTTTAGCGTCGGGGAGGAGTACAGAAACTGATTTTAAGAGCCCTTTATGTCGAAGAAAATGGCTTTGTTGTGTGGATGGGTGCAGGGTTAATTCAATTTAACACTGCTAAATTCGACCTAAACTCATAGTGTAGACCAGAACTTAGTGTGAATTCAATAAGACAAAATTCAGTAAAGACAAAAACAAAATACTTCACTTAGGAAGGAACAGTCAAATGCCCAACTACAAAATGGGGAATAACCAGCTTGACAGTAGTACAGTTGAAAAGGATCTGGGGGTTATAGAGGAACACAAATTGAATATGAGTCAACAACGTGATGCAGTTGCAAAAGTGGTAATATCATTTTGGGGCAAATTAATAGGAGTGTTGTACTGAAGACTTGGAAGGTAATTGTCCCACTCTGCTTGGCACTGGTGGGGCCTCAACTGGAGTACTGTGTCCAATTCTGGGTGACACGTTTTAGGAAAAGTGTAGACAAATTGGAGAAAGTCCAGAGAAGAGCAACAAACATGATAAAAAGTTTAGAAAACATGACCTATGAGGGAAGATTTAAAAAATTGGGCATGCTTAGTCTTGAGAAAAGAAGACTGAGGTGAGATCAGTTAAGTCTTCAAATAAGTGAAGATGTAGATCTGTTAAAAAGAGGACTGTGATCAATTGCTCTCCAGGTCCATGAAGGTAGGACAAGAAGTAAAGGGCTTAATTAACAGCAAAGGAGATTTAAGTTAGATATTAGGGAAAAAATCTTATTATAAGGATAGTTAATCTCTGGAACAGGCTTCCAAAGGAGGTTGCAGAATCCCCAGTGTTGGAGGTTTTTAAGGATAGATTGGACAAACACCTGTTAGGGATAGGTTTCAGAGTAGCCGTGTTAGTCTGCATCTGCTAAAAGAACAGGAGTACTTGTGGCACCTTAGAGACTAACAAATTTATTTCAGCATAAGCTTTCGTGGGCTACAGCTCACTTCTTAGGATGCATAGGATGGAGCACAGAGACAGGAGATATTTATACATACAGAGAACATGAAAAGGTGGAAGTATGCATACCAACTGGAAGAGTCCAATCAATTGAGATGAGCTATCATCAGCAGGAGAAAAAAACCCTTTGAAATGATAATTGAGACGACCCATAGAAGACGTGAGGAGAACAGTGTAGATTTACTTGGTCCTGTCTCAGTGCAGGGGGCTGACTTGATGACTTCTTAAGATCCTTTCCAGCCTTACATTTCTCTGAATCTCTGTTTCTATAAATGTAGACATGCACCTTCTTAAACTGCACAGTGAGTTGCATTTTTTACAAAACTGCAAACATAATTTTCTAATGATGACATTTTTCCTTTTTAGAAATGTTGCCTAGCCAGAGAACAAGGAAGGAAGTTCATATTAGCTACATCTGATTTCAGTGACTGATTTTTATATAAGTATTGTAATTGTCTGTTGCTGCTCTGGATTAAGTTAAAACCCTTTTTACTGCTTTTAACTTTTTGATTTGTGAGAATAAAATGTTAGTTTGTTGGAATTATTAGCATCGGCAAATATAATAGCTTATGGAAGTTAAGAGAATGTGTGTGCATGTGTTTCAATGATATTCCAGTGTGTTTAGCTAACAGTTTTCCTATTACTTCTATCTAAATTGATTTTTGTGCATGAAAAGTGTCTCCTCTCATTAACTTTGGAAAGACTCTTGCAACTGTCTTACTGTTTCCTGTGGCTTTGTCTGCATAGAAGTGTAAATTTCCAGTAATATTTTATTCAATTTGGCCCTGATCCAAAGCTCACTAAAGTCTTTGAAAAGGCTGCTATTGACTGCAAAGAGTTTTGGATTAGGTCCCCTCTTAGATTAGCACAGGTTCTCAACAGAAGTGTGCATGTGTGTTTGCTGTGTATCTGAAAATCATAGTATATGTGTGTGCCCATGGCTCTATTTTGTTTCCCTGTATCATACTAGACCATTACACCTGATCTTACTTTTGAATAAGATACTTCAGCTAACCTGTGGGTTTGTCTGTGCTAGAATTTTAATTTTTGTAGTCTTTTTACCAATTCTTTAAAAACAGACTAGTGATTTTTTCAGTGCCCAACTTGAAATATTTTAGAGCAGCCTGACTTCCAGAGGAGGGTGCTCAGTGCTTTCTAAAATCCTCTTTAAGCTGGACACCCCACAATTGAGACATGCAAATCAGAACTCACTTTTGAAACTTTTGGGCTAAGTTTTAGGATTTTAAAGGATGTATGTTTCACATCACCATATGATCTATCTGTGATATACACTAAAAATGTTGTAGAGTCAGGGTTAATCTCCAAATGAGGTAACAAATGAATGTAGCCACAGTCAACACATACACTGAATCAACACAGAGTCAACAACACAGCACCACACCAAGAACACTCTCCTTCACTTTTCTTTTCCCCAACCCCTATCTGACCCTACCCACCTGCAACTTAGTAGTGGAAGGGAAACCCACGACAATATCTTTCTAGTAGACGCTGTGCTTAAATTCTCCATTCCCAGTTTATGTGAACAGGTCTCTTCCAAATTGGTAATGTGCTCCCTGGCATTTCATTTCATAAGTTGCAAATGTCACGTGGGTGAAAATGTTGACTGCTAGTAGCAAGTCTCCTTTTCAAACACAATAGTGCTTTTATTTGTGCAGATTTTTTTTTCCTTACCATACTCTTAAAATTTCTGTGTTCTGAAGCTTTAGCCATCTCTCTACAATTGATTTTTTGGAATCACTTGTTCTTCCTTGTTCTTTCCCATCATTTCAATCTCATACAGTTCATCCATTAGTTCCAGTATTTGCCTATAATAGCTGGAGTATCGCTTTTGCCTGCTGACCAGCTATATGAGGTTTTTTACTATTTTAAATACTATCACTGTTTTCTCATGGTCTGTGTCTGACTTGATTTCACCTAGCTTTTTTATTTGTTCATTCTCTGACAGACTAACTAGCAAGTGTTTGTTCAGCTATTTCCTGATCCATTTTGACACAAATGTTTGACATTTTCAGTCTGATATCTTTTTGCATGTGTCTTCTGCACACATTTCTTTTCATGAGTTGTATTATAGTCTGAGATGACAAAATAATCTCAGTAGATTCTGTTAGTAATGATCCAATTTTTAGACACTTTGAAATATTGCATCCACTTCTCAGGAAAAATCCTTGATATCACCATAAACTCCAGGTAATATCACAAGCCAAGCCTTCTCATGAGCTGACCATCTTCATTCAGCTACCTTATATACATTCACCACAAGATAGGAGTGAAACAATATTGCAGTTTAATAGGATAATTTACCCACAGGCTACAACTTTAATTATAACCTGTCTTGCTTTTCTATACATATTTGCTAAATGAGTCATAGTAACTTGCTCAGACTGTTAATTTTATTATGTTTATTTAGATTTTAAATGATAAAAAGATGTCTATAGAGGACTTGAGGTACCTAGATATCTTAACATAATAATCTCCTCAGTAATAAAGTGATCATTTCAATAGGAACTCAGACATCTACAAGAAGCTCTTTATTAAAAAAAAAATCAGCTCTCTCCAGAATCTCTGTTAAACAAATGTCCTTTCCTTTATGCTATATTCTTAAGTATACACAATTTTAAACATATATGATTATGTTCTAAATGTAGTAAACATAGTCTTTATTAACTGACTAAAGGAAAGCCATTATCGTCTTTTTTGTAGCAAGTAAGCAATTCTATAAAGGTTTGTATGGTAGCAGTGTGTGTGGGATCTGTAACAGTATGAATTGCATAAGTGCCAACAGCAATAAAAGCAAGTACTATAGATGGAAAAACACAGAGAAAAAGCTCTCAGCAGTCTTTTCAGGAAAAGGGATAGTGAACAGAGAGATAGGGGAAATCAATTATAAACAGCTGAAGAAAAAATCATATGATTTAATTATGCAGAGAAAGAGAGATTAGCCCTGAAGATGGAATGAAATCACAGTTAGCTGACTTGCTGTATTCTAATGAGAAATGACGGTCCAGGTTCACAGGGCTCAGCAGACTGAGAGAATCTTGGAGCCAATGTCCTGGAGAGAAACAGGGAAGAGGCTGACAAGGGCAACACTATGCTCCATCCAAATGAAGTACACCACTGAAGAATGGACAGCTCAACAGCTGGAGCAAGAGAAGCTACAGCTGGAGAGGGAGCCAGTGTGTCTGGAAACCCAGCGGCTTGCAGACTGGAAGAAGCAGCACCAGTAAGAGAGAAAAGAGAAGGAACACCAGTATCTGTAGGAGAGAAGAGTGCCAGTAAGAGGATAGAGAGAAGGACAGGAAGTATCAAGGATCAGCTTGAGAAGGAGAGACTACACCAGTAGAACCAGAGTCCGGTGGGTGGAACCAATCTTCAGGTATCTGTTCTGGTAAGTGACATAGACTCCAAATCACCTCCTCCCTTTAGGGAAGGGTATGGTATGATAAGGATGTGTTTCAACATAGTTTTGAAAAGAGGTGTGAATTGAATAAGATGGGGAATGAGGACATGGTGTGGTATGGTACCTGACACCACAACTGTCTTGGACAAAGGATTTGGACATTTTTACCCTTATGGAAAGGGAGGACTATAACGATTATGATCAATGTCAACATGTTTTGTTGCAAATATCTTAATTGACCCCTGAAGTATATTGGAGAGGGTTTTGGGGAGTTGAGAAAAAGGGGACATGACCTGTGCAGAGGTTTCAAATCAAATTAAGGGTCATGTAAGGAAATGGGGCACTAGTTGGGGTGTTACTATGTTTGAAGAGACCACTGAGTTAATGGGGGTAGAACAATTGTATCAACTCTGCCAACCCAGTGTAAAATCATGGTTAATAGACAAAAATCTTAGAGATATTATGATAGCTGGAAAGCTGGCAGATGAGTATGTGGATAGTCATCCTGGTTTAGAAAGGGATGGATGGGATCAGAGGGCAGGGACCAGACCCAAGCCAATACCCACAATCAGAGAGGAGGGAAACCATCTCTGAGAAGCCCTGGGATGGGTGAGGAGTAGCAGAGTGCCATATGTGGCCAGTAGAGTTACTTTGACAAAGAATGCCCAGTGAGTCCCAATGCAGCCCTGGAAAGGCCAGCTGCACCCCAACTCACAGAGTTAACTGTGTGATTGAACCTTGGGAGGGAAAGAGTCATGCAGACTGTTTGCCAGTGGTGTATAATGTTCATGCTGAACTATTCACAGCCCATACCATTGCTATGTACATGACCCCTTGCAACCCCCTGGTATAGATTCATTTGACTGCCAGTGGGAGCAGAAGTTGGTGGTAATTGGAGAGAAATTCACTGGCTGTAGAGATATGGGAACTGCTAAGATGATAGTTAAGCTTTAGGTAGTGAAACTCCATCAAATACACCCAGGATGTGAAATATGGGTTAAGGCTCCTGGTGTAAAAGCTGTGCTCTGCCTGTAGCACAGATTTCTGTACAGACTTAGCAAGGGCCGGGGGGTTCTGGGTGTAGGGGTGTTGTCAGTTATTCCATATTCTTCTAATGTGGGAAATTATGTTATAACATTGAAAACAGAAGAGGTAAATCAGGCTACCTCAGTTAACTTCAGGCAGGCAGGAGAGTGTGTGAGCAAAAACTAAAACAGAACATCTTATGAGGGAAAGAGATTAACATTCGTCCTGCCAGTGTCTGGGAAGAGTCAGGTTATATCCCAATCTATGCAGACATAGATACCTGAGGAGGAAGGAGATGAGATCACAAGATCTAATGAGTTAAAAGGAAATTCACTGGGCCATAAAGCCAAGATCAGGGAAGTAAGCTCTCTATCAACTTTGATATTCAAAGGGACCAGGAACAATACAGGGCACAATGATGGCAGTGTCTCCAGCCAAAAGTAAGGACACAGAGGCAGCTGTGGTGCATTACCAAATCTATGACATGCACCTCAGGGTGGGAAATGCCCAAGTAGAGAGCAAGACAACTGCTTAGGAGATGATAAAGGATCCTGAGCCGCATGAAAGAGGGAATTCTGCTCACCTAGAGTCAGTCTGTGGGGAACAAAAGGCTACCCCACTGGGGGTGGGGTATCAATACTCCTTTTCCCAGAAAAGCTGAAGTTAGCAGAGTCCCTGGGTCTTGGGAAAATAGGTTATCCTGCCAGGGCTACTTCCAACCTTGTCACTCCAGTCAGTGATCTGAGCATCTTTGGGGTTTCTGGGTTCTTTGGCAGGTGCAACTCCCTGTAGCTCTGATCTCCCTGGAGTGTCCACCAGTAGCTGGCCATCTGTGTGGGTCTGGGCTTCTCTGGCTTCCGCAGTCTGGTGCTCCAGTGGTTCCTGAGCAGGAGCCAGCAAGGAGCATCCTTCCTCTCCGGCAGTCAGCACAGACTGATCCGAGAGTCTCCTCCTTATACTGCTGTTACACCTGGAGCATGTTTATGTGAACAGGTGAGATGTGAAATTGTGAAATGTAATGGCAAAGCTGCCACCCAAAGAATAAATCTGTCTTGGCAATAAGTCAATTGGTCCTCCTCAGGATGCCAGTCAGCACTCTAGTTACACTCACTTATGTAGTGGGGAGGTGTGACAGACTGACAATATCCTGTAATAGCCTGAACAAACCTTATGGAATTAAGATGAACTTTATGGATTTAAATTAAACTTTACTGAATTAGGGTTAACACCTTTGGGGTGCATGGTATTAAAAATGCAAATGTGCATGTGGTGTTGTGGATTTCTGTGTACCTTCTCTAGTACAACTAGGCGTGCGCCATTATCAGGCTTTGGAGCCACGACCTGGGAGAGGTTTACATGTACCAATTCAAAGTGGATTCTCCAGAGGCCAACAGATAAAGAGAAGGCTTTTGGATAAAAGCCTGAGTTTTAAACTGACTCAGGGCCCTCTTCCTGATCCAGCAAGCGGACAGGACCCGGGTCCATGGAGGGCCCCAATCCTTAGGGTAGGGTCAATGGATTGGACCTACTGACAGCTCATAAAACGGGATAATTGTTCAAAGCTGAAGCCCTCATGAACTTGTAACCACAAAGAAACAGCTAGGGAGGGTGTCCATTCTCTTACTGTTTTTAAAATGTTTCCTCTGTAATGCTTTTCACCTGAAGAATTAAGTAGGCTTGCTTAGGAAGAGCCATGTGGTAACTTATCTCTGTGGCAATCACTCTGTTATCAGTCTCTAAAGAAAAAGCAAGGAGGTCTGTTTAGACAGATTGTCTTTACTGGGAGTAACACAGTGAAGGCAGGGAACTGTGCAGCCTGGAAATAAGCCAGTTGGAAGCGAGTGAGATGTGGGTCTCCCTCAGCAATTGTATTTGTTGGGTGAGCTGGAAGTCTTAATGTGGATGCCCTTGCTAGACCACTGAAGGGAGAAACAGGTGCAGTTGCCCTGAACTGAGACAGTTTGCTCACAGTATTTGAATACGTGAATTTAACAGAATTAATAACTCAGCATGCTCTCATCAAACCAGACACTCCTAAATCTTGATAATCCATTCTGCTTATAAATATAGTACATTTTCTATAAATATAGAGCATCTGTTCCAATAAGGCCTGAATTCTTATTGGGGTCTTTGGGCATCACCATTATACAAGTAATAATTAATAGTGTATCCAAATCCTCTCCAAAATCTAATCAGTTAGTCTGTCTGTTCTCCTCTACATTTCAATGATCTCAAACCCACTTAGTTCATCCCTGCATATGGATTAAAGAAAACATTTGGTTATAATAAGCAAAAGAGTATAAACCAGTTCTTTTGATGAATCTCTTAATGAGATAGTGGAGTTATTGAAGTTATTTTTGTTGTGATATGAGACATTACACAGTTTACTATGTATCTAGTCAACAAGTTGTACACAGTTATAAAAAGACTATACATTTCTTCTTCATCTAGTATGAACCTTCCAATAATCCCTGACAGCCTGCAATCTCTGCAGCGTGTTGTTAAAAGATGTATTAAACAAGCCTGTCATCAGTCTTGCCTCTTACTGCTATAACTCAAACATTCAGTAGCTACACTGACTTGGAAGAAACTCTAGTTTTGAAAAGCATATCTCACAGTCATACTGATGATCTATTATACAGATCTTAACTAACTCAAGCAGGTTTTATCAGCTTAATTGGTATTAAATAATTTATTTGTATGCACACACTAATTTCAAGTTAGTTATACTGTAGAATTTCAGAGTTATGAACACCAAACTTACCAAATGACTGGTCAACCACACACCTCATTTGGAACTGGAAGTACCCAAACAGGCAACACCAACACACACACAGAGCAAATCCAGTATGGTGTTAAAAGTAAATTACCAAAAAAAAAAGGAAAACTAAGAAAAAAGACTTAGGTACGGAAACTGTTACTGTACTTGGTTTCATTTAAATTAAGATGGGTTAAAAGCAGCATTTTTCTTCTGCATAGTAAAGTTTCAAAGCTGTATTAAGTCAACATTCAGTTGAAAACTATTGAAAGAACAGGCATAATGTTTTGTTCCGAGTTACGAATAACCTCCATTCCCGAGGTGTTTGTAACCCAGATTCTACTGTACCTTCACAAGCTGAACAGTGAAGTAAAGAAACTGTGCTGTATTTATCTAGACAGATTTCTTATTTAGGATTGCAGAAGGGAGTATAACAAAAAAAATTTAGATAGAATGATGGAGAATAATTCCTAAGGGTAAGATCTGTTCAGCTTTTAGAGTGAAATAGTCTCCCAAGGGAATGGTTGCTCTTTTTAAAAAATAATAATTTAACAAAAATACTCTCGAGTGATTACTATGGAGGGATGATGAGCGAGAGAGAAATGCATATACTTTGTCTGAAGGGAAAGTTGTTAAGATCATAAAAATGAAGGAAAAGGATCATAAAAATGAATATTCATATGAGTAATGTCATTGTTCACAAAAAGTTCTCATTCCTCTACCTGAGGTCTCAACCTCTCATTTTGCATCCCCTCTTTGGTCTCCCGATCTATTTTAATGGTTAAGTCCATTAGTTCAAATGATAGAGGTTTCTGAAGAAAGGCTATGTTCAAGACCTGCTGATGATGCGCAAGGGTGGTGCTATGGTTACTTGTGATAGAATTTTGTTCTTTCTTCCAGTTTCCTTAAAAATGTTGCATTTAATTCACAAACAACATAATTGTTTTTAAAAGACACTAGAAAACATCAGTCATTTTATAGTGCAATGTGCAAGAAAATCCAGGTGTTCTACATCATGGTCAACTGTCACACATTTCTTTTTACTTTTGTCATGCATGGGCAGGTTTGACATTAGAGAGGTATGGTTCAGTACCAAGGCAACATTATTTCTCTGAACAGAAGACTGCCATAAAGGTCTTTCACTGGTTTAAAGGGATATGGTTGAAATACTTCTTTTCTCTTAAAGAATATTTTAAATGATACGGAGACCTACTGAAAATTGTTGCAACAGTGGTTCCCCATTTAAAAATAAATCCACCAGTTGCCTTAGATAAGTGAATAAACGTTTCTGGTTATTGCTTATGTTACATACAGAAAATACTATGTTGATTTTTTTTTAATGTGAGATGTTTTCTGAGATGTTTTTAATGTGAGATGATTGACTTCAACTGGCTTTGAATCAGGCTGGTTTGTCTTGGTTATATTTCCATTATTGAACAATTACCCATGGGTCTGAATCCCTTTACATTTTGAAAATGTTATTTTTTTTCTTGGCATAATCATACTTTCAGCATAACAAATATAATTAGCTCATGATTACTTGTGCCAAGATTTCCCTCTTCCTTGTAATTTCATCTCTTTCATTGTTGACCAGGCTCAAAGGTGTCTCACTTTAACTTGTTTCAAAGAAGAGAGAAATCAATTATGTTTACACAGCTCAAATGTTTCTTAATAATTCTGCCTTATGCAAAATTTATAGTTTATTCCTCAGTAGCATTCAGACTCATGACCCATGATTGACAAAACCAGTACAACAATAAGTGAGCTCTATAGACTCCTGCTCGGAGTTAATATGCCAGTTTGCTACCTAGCATTTAGTATGAGTTAGTACAACACATCACACATATATGTCATGCAGCATCACCCAGATGAGAAGAAAAGGCATGTCCTCTCTAAGACACATATATTAGAAACATCTGTTATAGAATGAATAATGAAGCCTCATTTTTAACTGTTAACAGTTGAGTATTTCCTAATATGTAACAATAAGTGAGAGGAAGCACACCTCACTACAAAATTAAATCTCAGAATACACCTTTGAAGTAGATCTTTTCATTCCCCTTTTACAGATGAATACGATGAAGCATAGACTGTAAGACTTGCTCAGGGTCATCACTTAAGTTAGTGAAAGCACTAAGATTGAAAACCAAAGTCCCTGATCCTGCAACAATTCATGCACATGCTTAACTTCATGTGCTGTGAGTAGCCCCATTGTAGTGTTTAAAAAGGAACCCTGAAATAAAACCTACAATAAAATAATATTAAGGTTGAAAAATGAAGCTTTTAAAACTTAGGAAATGCCAGAATCAAGATTGCTGTGTGTTGCCTTAGCTCAGCTCCCTTGTGAATATCCATACAGTCTTTAACTACATGTTGAATGCTATTTTTTTTCCATCGGATCCCTGTCTTGCTCAATGCATAAAGTTGACAGTGCTCAGTGAATGGGTAACTAATCTATATTTCTTTTTATCATCATCATAATCGTTCACTCTGTTATCCCATATCTTACTGACTGCAATTGTTGAAAATAGGCATGCAGCTATTCTGCAAAAAAAGGGCCATATTTTTGAAATTTAATTAACCCATCCTACCTAGCCCCACATCATATATCATTTGAAATCTTATTTTATGCATATATAGTTGAGGTATAATGTGGAGCTGTCAAGTGCTGCCATAAGCCTTCAGGAGAGGTGAAACAATGGAACCCAAAATAAGAATGTGTCATTGTTTTCTAAGCAGTGTTGTTGTAGCTGTGCCAGTACCAGAATATTAGAGAGCCAAGAGTGAGGTAATCTCTCTTATTGGACCAACTCTCTTCCCAACAGAAGTTGGTCCAATAAAATGTACTTTATTTATTTTTGTACAATTGCAGAGACACTGCAAGAGGACTAAGCCTATAGCCTTTATTGTGTAATTTCCACACCTTAGTGTGCTGTTTATTTGTTAAAGCTACCAAATGATTTGTATTGGCTTTGCACAGGATTTTTTTTCCCCCCAAATGAAGAAGTTGTTTGGCATGTGACAAAAATGGCAAACAATATTTTGCAATATACTAACATAAAATGTTTTCACATGGCATTTTTAATTTTCAAAGTATCTCATTATAGGTTTCTAGATTTTCAATTATAAGTTGCTGACCAGATCGATCTCACTCTGAAAGCTGTGCACCAGTAGCAGTAGATTGCATACCCATAATTTGTTCTGCATAGTGGGTAGATATAAATGCATGTGAACTCCTAATGTAACATTTCTCTATTTGTAAGCTTTTGTACATATTCTGTAGGATCTAGTCTGCCCAGTAGAAAGTTTTAATTTGTAATTGCTGTCATGCAGTACTAGCCTTTGAAATATTCTAGAAACTAATTTTTTAATTCAGGTCAGTATTAGTGATGATTGTACAGAACTTCATATTATGAATATGAACAAAGTTATTACAGAAAGTGCCCTAACAAGAATTAGTGAAGATAAGTCCACAGACAAGTCCTTGTTTCTGCACTGTAGAAGGAAGAAAAGCATGTTAAAGTTCTTATCAATCATATCATCAACAATATGACAAACCCATTTGACTATGAACCATATCCAGAAGTTCTTATCAACATATCTGCTGGACTACACATAAACACCAGATATACAATAGTCTCTGCTGAAAATAGCAGATGTTAGTGCACTTGATTCTGATGGACCCACCTGGCATCAAAACATTTGCTGACCTGTTCAAGATGTCCAAATATAAGTCTAGCAAGGGATGGACAGTCACAGCAACTATCAGTCCAGAAACTGTTTCCCTCAAAGAAACTATTCTTAGTAACCCAATAGGACCTGTGCCTATGTCCCTCTTCCATTTTGATGGGACAATGAGAAGAACAGACAAAGCTAAATTAGGGCATCATCTGGAAGCTCAAGCTGAAAGAATCCATGAGCTAAAAAATCATAGTGCACATCAGAGATGACATGACTTACACAAATGATGGCTGCGGACAAATTCCATGCATTTGATGAATTGGCTGCTGAATACTCGAGGCAGATCCTAAAAAGGTTTCACAAAGCTAATTCTGTAATCAGAGTCTGACGGATATGACAACACAACTTTATGAAAGTCTGCAGAAAGACAACACTGGACAGGATTTAAGATTGGATGCAAGAAATACCAGGTGATTGGTGGACACGTTATGTTTCCATAGAAAGTTTCTAAACGTGGGACCCAACAAGCAGTTACTTGTAAATTTCCTCTATAGGGGAATTTTACAAGTGGTAAATTGCACCTGAGAGCATAGGGCAGAATGCTTCCTGTATTCTACATGGACCAACTGACATATGAGCTTCTACAAGATCTTATTTTTGCCTGTTCCAGTAGGGGTTGCTGCACAACCAACTGTTTGTTCTCAGAACAATCTTCTTTGCACGGAACCGTACACTTGCCAAGGCAATGAAGACTGTAGTAACTCACAGTCTTCAACAGCAATCATAATGATGGATAAGATAATGATAGTGCCTAGAAATGTCACCAGCTCTATTACACAACAATACCTATAAATATTATTAGATTTTTTTACCCTTTAAATTGTTATGATGAATTGAGGTCACAAATAAATCCAATGTTATGTCTTGAAATAATACATAGAGTCATTAAACTATCACATGAATGCAATATTTAAAGTGGTTATTTTAATGTGTTGATGGTATCAGACCTCATCTTAAAGTAGATATAATCATCTTTCAATAGTGTATGATGTGCATCTGTGTACAGAAGATAGAGTAAGTCAACTAAATATATGTGGTCTGCTGCTTGCCTGAAAAGTCCTGCTCAGCCCAAGAGTCCTGGGTTAGACCATGATCATCAGCTTCTCTGTGAGGATGGTGCAACTGTTCAGTGAGAACATATGAGCTGGGAGATATGGAGTAGGTTCAGTGAAGATGGACTCTCCAGAGAATTTAGCTGTCAAACTTTAACAATTCTCAATTGAGCATATGTGAACTAAGATTTGCAGTTGCATAAAAATTGGCCAACTTCGGGTGAATTTCATGGGGACAGCAAAAGACTGATGTCATCACATTACAGCCTCATTAGTTCTACTCCAAAGATCAGGTCCTTGCTCCAAAGTGCCGATGTGTTAGAACTTCTCAAATGGTTGCAAGACTTTCTAATATGGTCAAAGAAAATATTTTCCCTTAATTTTGTTTTTGGAAAAAACAGAACCATCCTAATTGCAATGGGCATAGGTGCTGACTCCGTGGGTGCTCCTGGGCTGAAACAACCACAGGGAAAAATTGGTGGGTGCTCAGCACCCACCAGCAGCTCCGCACCCCAGCTCCCCACCTCAGCTCACCTCTGCTTCCTCCCAAGTGCACCGCGTGCCTGCTTCCCCCCAGCTCCAAGCGCATGCACCACAAAACAGTTGTTTCGCACGACAAGTGCTGGCGGGAGGAGGGGGAACACAGCACGCTCGTGGAAGAGGCGGGGCTGGGTCAGAGATTTGGGGAATGGGTCTAATAGGGGCAGGGAAGAGGCAGAGGTGGGGCAAGGACTTTGGGGAAGGGGTTCAAATGGGAGTGGTACAGGGTGGGGAAAGGATGGAATAGGGAAAAGGCTGCTGGAGGGGGCACGAGCACCCACCGGTGCCGGGGAAATTTGGTGCCTATGGTGATGGGTCATGAGCCTGGTCTGCTTTGCACTCAACCCACTGCCGCAGTGCCTGTCCCATGGGGCTGGGCCCAGCACCCCACTCCAGATGCTTTGACCTGTCATATGGATTTGCAGAGCCACTCAGGGTTGGCCCAGCTACCTTGCCATCAGAATGGAGGGCAGATGGTACAAACAGGAGTGGCACTCTGACCCTGTGTGCAAGGTCACAATATTACTCACTCAGATTTGACCTGGCTGGCCTGTCATCAGGTTGGAGGGGCAGCCAATCCAAACCTGAGCAATGCTGTAATCCCATGAGCCAGGATGCAATGCCTGGAACACCCTGTGGGACAGGAGCTACAGCTGTGTGGTGAGCTTGCTCTCCAATCCTACCCCAGGGGTCTTCCCTCTGCACTGGGACAGTATTGGATTGTTGTAGTACCAGGGGAAAAGGTGTTGCTGTGAGTGGTCAGTGCCCCTTCAACTGAGCGAGGAGGGGGAAGTTGACCTACGATTTTGTGCACTCCCACAAATTTGGGCTGTGGATGGGTCACAAGAAAAGGATTGTATTAGTAAAAAAAGAGTTTATGAAGCACTGATATAATTAAAGCTGACCTGGACATCAAGTGATATTCCATTATATGAAATGTGACAGATCATATAACTGAACAGTCTGCAGACTCAGGCAGATATGGCTACTTTGGTGATACTCTCTTCACCCCCCACCTCCTTTAAATGAAAGTTGAGATTCTGGAGCACAGCTATGTGTTGAAACATGGATTATGTGACAAATATGGCAGCTATGGATTAATACAATACATGTTACTTTCAGTATAATCA
Organism: Gopherus flavomarginatus; assembly: GCF_025201925.1. NCBI lineage: Eukaryota > Metazoa > Chordata > Testudines > Testudinidae > Gopherus > Gopherus flavomarginatus. The sequence continues at coordinate 196,068,119 of NC_066617.1, read as the reverse complement.
ATAACTCTCCATTGCAAATCTGAATGTTTCTGTGTGGTCAATCTTAAAGAAAAACACTGACAAGATTATTCACTAGATCTGAAAAGTTGGCCTCAAATGTTTAGTTTGTTATTTTTATTCACATGTAACTGCTGTACTGTCAGAGTGCAACAATTTGAGTAAGAATGAAAGTAATTTTACTGCCTGTAATACAACAAATTCTGTTGTTCTTATCGTATGTAACAAATGACAAAGGTTTTTATCAGAGAAATGAAGAGCAAAGTAAATCTCATGTATAGGGATTACAGAACTATTTTATCAGCTGCCATCAGGACTACAGGGAATGAATTCAGCTCATATTATCACAATAAAATGCAGAATAAAATAAAGTGTGCATTTATTAACCTTGTCTCTTGGTGGTTGTTTCATGTTAATGACTTTATTAGCTTAAGTGCCTCTGGCATTTTGGAGTAGTACTGCAATTACAACAAACTCAGAGCTGGAAGTGCCCAGCAATTTTATCGGTAGGAAAAGCTTTTTAAAAGTTATCATCTTAATGATTTCAGCCATTCAGTGGGAGTGAAAAATGATTAGGGGTGGGGCAGAAGGGGCCATGAAGAACAACTGTTAATTATGTAGTTATGTTTTGTTTGATAGTTAGGAAAAAGCTCAGTTACAAAAAAAATGAGAAATATTTTAAATTTATAAAAATGTGCTTTCTCAAATCCTTTATAATCTCATTAGAGTATAGTAGCTGCGCAAAGCCTGTTCACTTTTAACAAAGAAAACAAAAGGTGATGAGTAAAATGTGCTCAATGGGCAGCTTATTAAACTAACGTAAGAATAGCAACATAATTGTACAACACAAGGCTAAGGGCTACAGCTTGGTTTTTTTAGCAAAGGAAACAAGATCATTCGGATTTCTGTAGCAAAGGAATTAACTTCATGATTGTTATTTTATTTATCAATACCATTCTTTGCTAAGAGAGGCAGGCTTAGTAAAAATGTGAAAAAAGGGAGATGGAACATAGAATATGTTGGCTAAAGAAATTCTCAAATGCAATAAGTTATTCAGGCCAAGTTCAGTCCTTGCAAGTGAAACTTAATTAAACTGAAGGGAATTGCACCAATTTCTAGTAAAGCTGAATCTGATTCTCTCAGTAAAAATGAACGTGGGAAAGCTATTTGTTGAGAATTCAGGCATCCCCTCCCCTTGGTCTCATCTGATTCACTGAAAACAGACTCAGATGAATGCTTAAAGTCTAATCCATCAGCCAGCTTGTGGGGGTGGGGTGGGGGGCGATTTATCCATGAAATATCAAATGGGAATGCTGCTACATCACTTTCAGTATAGTCCACCTGTAAGAAAGATCATTGTAATAGGGTGTCCACAGCACACAAAACACAAAGGGATTAAGGTGGCTAGGTAATCCAATTAACCACGTATGCTGCACCTGGAGGAGGACCCAGGGCATAATAAGGGTTAATTAAAGATGAAGCTCAGCTAGCCATGAACAAGAGAGGCCTGTATAAATCCCAGGAGCTGAGTGAGGCTATAATCACTGTTAGGGTGAGAAAGCAAAGCTGGAAGTAGCCCAGGAATACAGTGGTAAGGCTAGCATTGTCCAGACCTTGACTGCTAGTTATAGGGTCTTTGGACAAGAACCCAGTGAAGAGGTAGAGCCTGGGTTCCCCTGGAGAAGTGGAGCCATTGAGGAGGCAGTGGGTCTGGAGACACTTATATGTATAAAGAACTGAAGTACTTGTGGCACCTTAGAGACTAACAAATTTATTTCAGCATGAGCTTTCATGAGCTACAGCTCATTTTTTCAGATGCTTAGAATGGAACACACAGACAGGAGATATTTATACATATAGAGAACATGAAAAGGTGGAAGTATGCATACCAACAGGAAGAGTCTAATCAATTGAGATGAGCTATCATCAGCAGGAGAAAAAAAACTTTTGAAGTGATAATTAAGATGACCCATAGAAGGTGTGAGGAGAACTTAACATAGGGAAATAGATTCAATTAGTGTAATGACCCAACCATTCCCAGTCTCTGTTTAAGCCTGAGTTAATTGTATCTAATTTGCATATTAATTCGAGTTCAGCAGTCTCTCTTTGGAGTCTGTTTCTGAAGTTTTTTTGTTGCAAAATTGCCACTTTCAAGTCTGTCACTGAGTGGTTAGAAAGGTTGAAGTGTTCTCCCACTTGTTTTTGAATGTTATGATTCCTGATGTCAGATTTGTGTCCATTTATTCTTTTGCTTAGAGACTGTCCGGTTTGGCCAATGTACATTGCAGAGGGGCATTGCTGGCACATGATGGCATATATCACATTGGTAGATGTGCAGGTGAACAAGCCCCTGATGGCGTGGTCGATGTGATTAGGTTCTATGATGGTGTCACCTGAACAGATATGTGGACAGAGCTGGCATCGGGCTTTGTTGCAAGGATAGGTTCCTAGCTTAGTGTTTATGTTGTATGGTGTGCGGTTGCTGGTGAGTATTTGCTTCAGGTTGGGAGGCTGTCTATAAGCGAGGACTGGCCTGTTTCCCAAGATCTGTGAGAGTGAGGGATCATCTTTAAGGATAGGTTGTAGATCTTTGATGATGCGCTGGAGAGGTTTCAGCTGAGGGCTGTAGGTGATGACTAGTGGAGTTCTGTTATTTTCTTTGTTGGGCCTGTCCTGTAGTAGGTGACTTCTTGGTACTCTTCTGGCTCTGTCAATCTGTTTTTTCATTTCAGCAGGTGGATATTGTAGTTTTAAGAATGCTTGATAGAGATCTTGTAGGTGTTTATCTCTGTCTGAGGGATTGGAGCAAATACGGTTGTATCTTAGAGCTTGGCTGTAGACAATGGATCGTGTCCTGGATGGAAGCTGGAGGCATGTCGGTAAGTATACAATGCAACTCTCCCACCTTTTCTGCCCTACCTGTCCTTCCTGAACAGTTTATATCCATCCATGACAGTATTCCAGTCATGTGAGTTATCCCACCAAGTCTCTGTTATTCCAGTCACATCATGGTTCCTTGACTGTGCCAGGACTTCCAGTTCTCCCTGCTTGTTTTCCAGACTTCTTGCATTTGTATATAGGCACTTAAGATAACTCGCTGATTGTCCCGTTTTCTCAGTATGAAACAGGAGTCCTCCCCTCTTGCACTATCCTGCTAGTGCTTCCTCCCAGTATTCCATTTCCCCACTTACCTCAGGGCTTTGGTCTCCTTCCCCTGGTTAGTCTCTAAGGTGCCACAAGTACTCCTGCTCTTTTTGCGGATACAGACTAACACGGTTGCTACTCTGAAACTTATATGTATGTAATTTTCCCAGAAGGGGAAAGCCACAGTGATCTGGTTGAAGGACAAGCCATGAAGTGGGAGCAGTTGAGTCCTGAAAGAGTGAGAGAGAGAGAGAGAAAGAGAGTGCAACTGCAAGAAGGGGTGTTGCTCTGGTAGAGCTAATCCCCCAGATGTGGCCAGCAGGCAGTGAGTAGAGCATGATTTGATAATCCTTAGGAGTAATAAAAACACTTTAAAAGGTGAGTAAAATCATTGAGGTAGGGGGAGGGGAAAAAGAACAAATTAGATAAATGAGCAGTGGAGCTTCTGTAGGTGCTGGAAGCAGGAGTTTCTGCTTGATAGCAAATCCACAGCCTAGAGGAAAGGGATAGGAGGAGGACCTAGGAACTAAGTAGTGTGTATGTGGCTTACTTTTATAAATACTGAGCCCTGGTCTACACTGCGGGGTGGGGGCAGAATGGATCTAAGATATGAAACTTCAGCTACAAGAATAGTGTAGCTGAAGTCGATGTATCTTAGATCAACTTATGATCACTTACTTTGCGTCCTCACAGCACGGGGTCAACTGCCACCACTCCCCCATCGACTTTGCTTCCACCTCTTGGCAGTGGTGGAGTTCCAGAGTCAACGGCAGAACGATCGGGGATCGATTTACTGTGTTGATTTACTGTGTCGATTTGCTGTTGGTTAAACTGAAAACAAATATTTTTAATGCTACTTCCATTAAGTAGAAGTTTCTAGGTGGAAAAATCTGTTTTCCACAGAAAGTTATGACATTTAAATTCTTTTTTGGTCATAAACCTGATGTCTTTGGGAGAGGGAAGGAAGCTATTTTGACAGAGTATTTTTTTAACCATTTTTAAATGATACATTTAACTAGATATCTGGAATTCAGTCATATTTGTTGTGCAGACATCAAACAGTTGTGTTAGTGATACTAATTTTATAATCCTTTTGGTAGAAGATGTGGACTACTCTCACTCAACATTTAGAAAACAACTTAAGAAAACTATTCCCCAGAACCGAAGCACATTTAGGTAAATGGGCATAAAAAAATCCAAAATGTTTAGCTATGACTAGTCAAACAAAACACTATGGGTATGGCTACATTTGGAATTTCAAAGCGCTGCCCCGGCAGCGCTGCGGGAGCGCTGCCGCGGCAGCGCTTTGAAGTGTGAGTGTAGTCAGAGCGGCAGCGCTGGGAGAGAGCTCTCCCAGCGCTGCATGTAAACCACATCCCTTACGGGTGTAGCGTGCAGCACTGGGAGCCGTGCTCCCAGCGCTGCTGCCCTGATTACACTGACGCTTTGCAGCGCTGTATCTTGCAGCGCTCGGGGGGGGTGTTTTTTCACACCCCAGTTGCAGCGCTGTAAAGTGTGAGTGTAGCCAAGGCCTATATAAACTTATTTAACAGACAAATTCATAATAGAAAGACAGAAAAGTTATGAGGGTGGGACCTTTTATGAAGTGAAATAAGTCCTCTGACACATTTTCTAGGATATTGTTAGTCAGATCTAACAACTCTGGTGTAGATTGATTCAGATTGGGTTACTCTTTTCTGATATCTGATCATTTTGTTACCCTATATGTTCCCACGTAGTCATTCAGTGACTTTAATATCTAGGAACCTAGATCTAATCATTTATTTAAACCAGGGGTCGGCATCCTCTGGCATGCGGCTTTCCAGGGTAAGCACCCTGGCGGGCTGGGCCAGTTTGTTTACCTGCCACATCAGCAGGTTTGGCTGATCGCAGCTTCCACTGGCTGTGGTTCACTGTCTCAGGCCAATGGGGGTGGCAAGAAGCCATAGCCAGCACATCACTTGCCCGCGCCGCTTCCCACCGCCCCCCATTGGCCTGGTATGGCAAACCATGGCCAGTGGGAGCCGGGGACTGCAGAACCTGCTGACACGGCAGTGAACAAACTGGCCCAGCCCGCCAGGGTGCTTACCCTGGCGAGCCACATGCCAGAGTTTGCCAACCCCTGATTTAAACTATTACACCTCTACCCCAATATAACGCAATCCAATGTAACACAAATTTGAATATAGCGTGGTAAAGCAGTGCTCTGGGGGGATGGGGCTATGAACTCTGGCAGGTCAAAGAAGTTCTATATAATGCGGTTTCAACCATAATGCAGTAAGATTTTTTGGCTCCCGAGGACAGCCTTATATCAGGGTAGAGGTGTACTAGAAAACAAGATCACTCATCCTTTCTTAAATCAACACTATGCCAACAAACACAGAAGACAGTAGCTATACAAACACTGTACAAATGGGTAAATGCACTGATTGTATTAGTGCTCAAGGCAATAGTAATTAAATGGAAAAATACATCTATTTAAATTGGAAGGCTGAGACTGACCTTATAAATTCCAAGAAAATTGCTGTTGAAAATCATGTACTTTGCATAAACATATAAGGAAAAAAAATATTAACCTGTGTAGATGGAGTATTAAGGCTAATTTAATGCTAGCTCAACATATTTACTTTTGTTTGCAGTTCTAAATATTTTTTGTAGGTATGGTCTGACACTCATTGGTTTGAACAGGTTTTGGAACAGTCTATTAGAAAAGATAGAAACTCAAAGTAAAACAGAGAAATAGTTATGGAAAACTTTGTAGTAATGATTGGGGTGGGTGGGTGCGGAATAGATGAGAGAAATTTTTATATTAAGAATCTAAACCTAAAGTTTCAGGAGACAATGGCCACCTTACTGCTTCAGCTATGTTGACAAATGTGAATTTCCTATGTTCTATAAAGAAGTGCTATATGTATATGTCAAAATGCCTATGCTCAGTCTTCTGTAATATTTATTCTTATGCTTTTTTTTTTTACTCAATTTTATGTTTTAAAAAATTCAGTCAAATCAATGGAATGGTGGAGATGAATTTGGGCCAAATTTATCCTCCATTATGCTCAATGGAGTTGTGCCAGGAATAAATCTCAAATTGTAGTTTTATGCTGTTATGCTTTTATGCTGCTATGTTCTCTGCCATTCAGTGAATTCCCCCTTTAATGACAGGCACAAGGGCATCAAGATACCAGAAAAGCAGAACACGGAGAAAGCAGAACACTGCATTTTGGGACTTTAAAAGAACTAATTGTTAAAAATGAAATTATAATTCCTTCAGAAAATTCTGAGAATGAGAAACTAAGTTATGTACAATTTTGTGAACTTGTGTAGCACTGATTTAATCTGAAACTTTTTGGAATGGAGATCTGTTCCTAAGAAAGTATTTTTAAACTGTGAGAAACCATCACCTCTCCATTTAAACCCTGTGAAGTTATGTGAAGAGGGAATGAGGGTTCTCAAACTACTACTTATCTCTCTGGGCAGATCATTATTCAAATATCTAAGTTATTTCTTGGCAGCTTTTCAAATTAGTATAGGTAATGTGAAAGTAGAGTGAATTATATTGTGAAAATAGAAAGGATTAAAGAAATGCTGTCTGTACCTTTAAGCAAAATTGTTGGAATGCTGCAATCCAGGTGTCAGGAATACAGACATTAACATAGAACAATTGCACCATTTAAGGGCAATTGGTGAAGTATTAGCCTTAGAGTTAGTAAGGAAGTAGGATATGCATTCTGTGCCCCAGGTGAATTTTACTGTTTTGCTTTCTTTGTCCCTTTGCCTAATTCCCGCTCTTTTATCTGTATAAATAAGATAGTTTGTGTCTTGCATGGTGCCCACATTATCTGGATGTTATTAGCAGAGCACTGTGCTAATAAAACAGAGTGGTCTGACAAACTGTGAGTCCTGAGTCTAACTTTGACAGTAACCTCCTATTCTATTAAGCATAGTCCATTGCTCTTTTTCTCTGATGTTAGTTTCTGCGTCATGGAGTCTTTCCTATGTGTGAAATCAAACAGGGGAGTAGTAGAAAGCTGAACCATGCTGCATACTCCAGCATCTGGTATATAATTACTGCACATGGATATTGTTAGAATTATGATATGACTATGCCATCTGTAACCACATCCATAAGTGAGAATGAATAGATGACATATCAGGGATAATAGATTCCATCCAGCTGGATTTCATCTGTGGTGATAAACTTGTACAGGTGAGATGACTGATAAATCAAACAAATGTGGTTTAAGCAGAGTTCATCCTAACAATGATATTTTTATCTAATTAGCTTGCTGTAGTGTAAAAAAATATTTGTAATTACAAGAATAACAAATGCACAGTGCTATTATTTAATATAGTTTTACTGACACTGTGACAGGTTGGATCACAGAAACCCTCCTGGGATCTGCCACCCAATGTGCCAAGACTATCTCTGCTCCTGTTTTCCCTACTAGCTCAGGACTCCAGCACCCTGTTTTGCTGACCCAAACACTCCAGTCTGCTCCAACAAAGGCCATGTCTACATCTAAAATTTTGCAGCACTGGTTGTTACAGCTGTATTAGTACAACTGTATAGGGCCAGCGCTGCAGAGTGGCCACACTTACAGCAACCAGCGCTGCAAGTGGTGTTAGATGTGGCCACACTGCAGCGCTGTTGGGCGGCTTCAAGGGGGGTTCGGGGAACGCGAGAGCAAACCGGGAAAGGAGACCAGCTTCGCCGCGGTTTGCTCTCGCGTTCCCCGAACCACCCTGCAAACCGCAGGGAAGGAGACCTGCTTGTTCGGGGGTTCGGGGAACGCGAGAGCAAACCGGGAAAGGAGACCAGCTTCGCCGCGGTTTGCTCTCGCGTTCCCCGAACCACCTTGCAAACCGCAGGGAAGGAGACCTGCTTGTTCGGGGGTTCAGGGAACGAGAGAGCAAACCGGGAAAGGAGACCAGCTTCGCCGCGGTTTGCTCTCGCGTTCCCCGAACCACCTTGCAAACCGCAGGGAAGGAGACCTGCTTGTTCGGGGGTTCGGGGAACGAGAGAGCAAACCGCGGCGAAGCTGGTCTCCTTTCCCGGTTTGCTCTCGCGTTCCCCGAACCACCCTGCAAACCGCAGGGAAGGAGACCTGCTTGCTCGGGGTTTGGGGAACGCGAGAGCAAACCGGGGAAGGAGACCAGCTTGAATACCAGAGGCTTCCTCAGGTATGCTGGGATACCTGCTTATTCCACGGAGGTCAAGAAAAGCGCTGGTAAGTGTCTATACTTGATTACCAGCGCTGGATCACCAGCGCTGGATCCTCTACACCCGAGACAAAACGGGAGTACGGCCAGCGCTGCAAACAGGGAGTTGCAGCGCTGGTGGTGCCCTGCAGATGTGTACACCTCCTAAGTTGCAGCGCTGTAACTCCCTCACCAGCGCTGCAACTTTCTGATGTAGACAAGCCCAAAGACACAGGGTCTGAATTACTTACCCCAAAGCTGCAGGTTTACCTGAAAGCAGCTAACTAAAATGTTCTTGTTTTTAACACTCAGATGCCCAATTCCCAATGAGATCTAAACCCAAATAAATCCATTTTACCCTGTATAAAGCTTATGCAGGGTAAACTCAAATTGTTTGCCCTCTATAACACTGATAGAGAGATAGGCACAGTTGTTTGCTCCCCAGGTATTAATACATACTCTGAGTCAATTAATAAGTAAAAAGTGATTTTATTAAAAACAGAAAGTAGGATTTAAGTGGTTCCAAGTAGTAACAGACAGAACAAAGTAAGTCACCAAGCAAAATAAAATAAAATGCCCAAATCTGTGTCTAATCAAACTGAATACAAATAATCTCACCCTCAGAGATACTTCAGTAAGTTTTTCCCTCAGACTGGACACCTTCCAGGCCTGGGCACAACTCTTTCTCCTGGTACAGTTCTTGTTCCAGCTCAGGTGTTTTCTAGGGGTTTCTTCATGATGGCTCCTCTCCTGCTTTGTTCTGTTCCACCTCTTTATATATCTTTTGCATAAGGCGGGAATCCTTTTGTCCCTCTCTGAATTCCCACCCCCTCTTTCTCAATGGAAAGACACCAGGTTAAAGATGGATTCCAGTACAGGTGACATGATAACATGTCTCTGCAAGACTTCATTACCCACTTGCCAGCACACATATATACAGGAAGACTTACAGGTAAAACAGCAATTTGCAGACAATGGTCCTAGTTAATGGGAGTCATCAAGATTCCAAACCACCTTTAAAGGCCCACACTTTACATAATTACAATAAGCCCTCAGAGTTCTACTTCATGTTTCTACTTTCCAGATACAAGAGTGGTACATTTATACAAATACAATGATTACACTCAGATTATAAGCTTTGTAATGATACCTTACAAGAGACCTTTTGCATGAAGCATATCTCAATTACATTATATTCATTTATTATTAATTTTTTTATAAAACCATATAGACTGAACAACGTTACAGACACCATTAATGGCATGGTAGATTATATACAACTAAGAAGAGCTATCAGTTTGGGAGTGGGGGGAATTACAGTTGTTTCTACATCTCCAAATTCTCCTGATGAGTTTGATAAGCAGTTGCTTCCAGTAGTAAAACCATTGGCTGATTTTTAGTAGCCTATTGAGAATACAGATACACATTTCTCTTTTATTGCTGTGATAAAAATGTCAGAGAAAAAAGCATGCAGCCTTAAATAGTCATTAGAGCTGGCCATTCTTAAAGCACCAAAGGCAGCTGCTTTCATAAGGTAGGCATCAGTATTCATAGTTAATCTAAAATAAACTTATTGAAATGTTAATAGTTACAGGGGGAAAGGATTTTAAAAAATACTTCCAGAAGCTGAAAGTGGGGCTCATCTAGAGATGGATTCATAATAACTAATTCATATACATAAACCACTATATTGTCACTCCAGCCTCCCTCATGAAGTGTGCAATTATTTTGACATGCTAATGGCACTTGCAGCTGTAGGTGTGTTTTCCTCTAGGAGGATGATGGGGATCCTCCACATCAACTTCTAATAAAAATAATAGTTTCTAACTATTCAAGTAGGTGTCAAGTAGCTGCTGCATTCAGTGGATGCTTACATAAAATAGATGTACTTACTACACTTGTTTCCAACACTGTGATGTTCATACACATTCTCTGTTAAGTGTGTATTGAGTTTATATATACTGAAACATTCTGATTGCAGTTTTTTTTCCTCTAGCCGCCAAAAACTTCTCCAACAGTGGAGTACAGCTGGAGTGCAGAGACCATCCCCTCACCTCCAGCCCCATGCCTACACTAGTAATTGTGGAGGTGGGATGGAGTTTTTGCAACCACTTGGTGAATTTCCTCTACTATCAGGGTTGAACCTGACTGCCAGACCCTCTAAAGCAGGATAAAGAAGCCAGAATGCAGCAGCTATTTTGGCCATAATAATCCTATTGCTTACAGGGCTGCCCAGAGGATTCAGGGGGCCTGGAGCAAAGCGATTTCAGGGACCCCTTCCATAAAAAAATTTGCAATACTATAGAATATTATATTCTCCCATTTGCGCCTCCCCCCCGGGTGGACCTGGGAAAAAGAAACATTTAAAAACCTTCCATATCTCGGAACAAACCCAGTTTTGAGAAAACTTTTTTTCAAGTCAACTTTACAAGGTATTACTGTTTCTCAGCATCAGCTAGTGCTAAAAGGTACTAAACCTCATTAAAAGGGTTGAACAAATAATTTCTGTCAAAACTTTTTTTGGATGGAAAGCTAGGTTTTTTTTAAAAAGCAGAAAAAAAATCACAGACAGTGTCTGCTTTCCTTCAAAATGTGTTGTAGTTTTTTTAATTGAAAAGCTGAAATTAGTCTGCCAAAACCTGAACATGGTTTGGGGTTTCAGAAGTGTGTGGCCAAATATTTGCTGCTTGCTGTGTTTGATTGTTTAAAGAAACAATAAAAAAATTCTGCTAAAAAAAAATCCAAAACTTTTGAACTACCTCAGCTTGTGACCAAATGCCTGAGCCCATCCAGTCAGAGATTTTTCCAGGTTTCTCATACTCTGCTGGCTTCTTTGACTCATATCTGTCTCCATAACTTTGGGTTCATTTAGGTTAGAACATAAAAACAACCATACCGGGTCAAACCAAAGGTCCATCCAGCCCAGTATCCTGTCTACCGACAGTGGCCAATGCCAAGTGCCCCAGAGGGAGTGAACCTAACAGGTAATGATCAAGTGATCTCATTCCTGCCATCCATCTCCTCCGTCTGATAAACAGAGGCTAGGGACACCATTTCTCACCCATCCTGGCTAATAGCCATTAATGGACTTAACCTCCATGAATATATCTGTTTCGTAGAGACTGGCTCCATGGGGTCCCTCACAAACTGGAGACAGTTACCGTGGGTTTGTCTTTAGTATAGCTTATGTACATGCTCCACGCACTGAGCATTTGAGCTTGTTCCAGAATCTGGGATGAGCCTATGTTGTGAAAACTGAAATGCTCAAAATAGCACATGCATGTGAATGGACACAGGGTGCTAAAATTAAATTAACCCAGAGGTTCTCAAACTGGGGGTCGGGACCCCTAAGGGGGTTAAGAAGTTATTACTGGGGGTTGCGAGCTGTCAGCCTCCACCTCAAACCCTGCTTTGCCTCCAGCATTTATAATAGTATTAAATATATAAAAACGTGTTTTTAATTTATAAGGGGGGGTCACACTCAGAGGTTTGCTATGTGAAAGGGGTCACCATTAAAAAAGTTTGAGAACCACTGAATTAACCCCTCTGGAGCCTCGGGAATGCAGGGGAGGGGACTCTTCCTTGGTAGGATTGGGAAGGAGGTAGGTGGTGTAGGATATTGCTCTTCTCATGCGATCCCTCCCCCATGGCTCTCTTTGCTCTATCACTGTTAATCTAAAGTGGCTAATTTTAAATGAAGCTAGTCTCCCCTGACATGAATCTCCCTATGGCACTGAAATTAAATATAGACTATAATTTGACATTTGAAAAGTGAAAGAGATGATAGCCCTAAGGGAAAAAATAATAGCTTGGCTCTTTGTGTTAAATAGCTGTCTGCAAGCCTCAAACTGCTGAATGAGCTTTCAGGTAGGGAATGCTGTGCCTTCCTAAATAGCCTGGCCCTGCCCTCTATCTGACCCCCACCCACTTCCTGCCCCCGACTACCCCCCCGAATCCCTGACCCATCCTTCTCTTTGTCCCCTGACCGCTCCCCTGAGACCCTCCCAACCACCCCCTGGGACACCACCCCCTACAAACCCCCCGCTCCCAGTCCCCTGACTGCTCCAACCTCTATTCAACCCCCCCGTTGAGTCCTGATAGACCCCCAGAACACCCATGATCCCAATCCCCTGACCGCCCCCCCAACCTCTGCCCCCTCCCTGTCCCCTGACTGTCCTTAGGACTCCCTGTCCCTTATCCAACCCCCACTGCCCCCTTACCATGCTGCTTATCCTCACCTCCCCCCCTCTCCCAGAACCCCAGCATGCCGCATCCAGGAGCGGCCCTGGACAGCGCTGCAGTGGCCTGGCTCTGGTGGGAGCTCAGGTCCTGCCAGTTGGCCACAGCTCACAGCCCCACCCCCTTACCATGTGGGTCCGAATGGGAGGCACTTAGGCCCCGCCCGAGCCACGCCGCTTTAACTCTGTCCAGGGCTGCACCTGGATGCGGCGAGCTGAGGCGCCAGGAGAAGGGGGAAGGCGGGGCAGGGGGGAGCCTCCGACATTCTCATGGGGACCCCTGCAGGGCCCGGGCCAACCCCCCCAATTGCTTATTACATGTTAAGCATACATAACATATGAGACAATTGCTGCCATGAAAAGCAGATGGTTTAGAACTCAAACCAAACAAGCATGCTGGGAGGCCCAGAGGGTGTTGTGTTCTCATGCGCAGAGAGAATGGGAGCAGTGATATTTTGTTGACACGAGTTATCTTTCATAGGCCTAGTGAATGAAATGAGTTTTCAAGCAGGGTGAATTGTAAAATTACTCATGTTTTCCGTGAACTATAAAATCCCATGGTTTGGAGGTACCCAGCTTATTACTCCAGCATTGCCACTGATAAAAACTTCAGTATTCTAATTCCTATTTTTACAAATTCTGTGCAAATACTACACACGGGGACGAGAGTAATATAATTACAAGGAGCTTTGCTCCTGAAACAAGAGCACATATTTAGTGAGCACAACTACATTAGGTAATTGGCATGCAGGTGAGTATTTATACATGAAAGATAAAATCTTTTTCCCTCTTGAATCATTTTCTAGCTGAATTTTCATATGCCTTAAAATATATTTTAAATGTGCATTGAGAGAGAATAAAGAGAGAAATGTCCTGTCAAAGATATAAAGGAGTGAAATAGGGTATGTTTTTTCTTTATACAATGTTGTGGGAGGAAACCTAATTAAACATTTAATGAATAAGATCTCTTTCTAAGTGTGTTCCTAAATGTCAATGTATAACATAGATTTGATTACTGGGGGGTAAAAGAAGAAAAACTCTTCTATCTTCACCTGAGTTGAGATTTATTTTTACATGGGATTTACATATGTTTGGGACCAAATCAGAACAACCCATGTATAGTAGGAGAGAACAGACACAGATTTTTCTAATGTCCCCAGGGAGGAGGTGACTATGATGTATTCCCTGATCTAAAGCCCATTTGGATCAAATATCTTTTGTCAAAAGTGGCCTCGCTAACATCACTGATAGGACTGCTCTCTCCAAAGAAGGTCTGGAAAGGATGGAGATGATCTAACACAGGTAAATAGTGTGGGAGGACATTGTATTTAAGACCCTCTGTGCAGAAATTCTTGATGCTGCCTATAAGTGAAAAGGAGAAAGTGAATGGAGTGTTTACAATTTGCATATGCATGTCATTGGAGTAATTGCAATGTTTATGAACAGGGTATTTTGCATTTATTCTGGTCTGGAGATTGGGAAAAATTCATTCTAGTCGTCAGAAGTTACAAAAAGTGTTATCAAGATGAAGTCTTGAGCTAATGGGGATTTTGCCATCATTTGGGTGGATAGTGGATCTGCTTCTCTAGAAGGATAGTCACAATAATAGCAAGGGGAAGTTTGAAAGGACTAAGATGACTGTGAGAAGAACAGGATCAACCTGGAGCATTTGCAAGTTCCTGAGAAAAAATGGGTGGTGCTTGTTCTAGGCTGGAGATTACTAAAATGTGCTAGTAGAAACTTTGTATTTGAGGTGGTTAGGAAGGATTTCCTTTAATAATAATAATTAATAATATTGTGATACTGACTCAAATATCAGGTTTTTTTTAAGGGATTATTTAGGAATTGTTAAATTTTAAAGCTGAAATTCCTCTAGCATGTGGTTTTGTAAGGATGCTTGTTGAATAAAATAGATATGATATGAACTTGGCCTTGTGGTTAATATAGTTCTTGGAATGGTTCCAGAAACTATATTACACTGATGGGAAAGAAGACTACCCAGGTTTTGTTACATTTTGTTATGTTTACAGGCCTGATTTCATAAATATTGTAATTCTGATACAGCTTTCAGTTCATAAGTACCTGGGTATTCTGCTGATATGGCACCATTCCTAGGGATCTGCATCCTAATGACTTCATGCTTTGAGGAACATGTGTATGACATGAGAAACAAGCTCACTTTACAATACATGGTACTCTTCTATGTACTGCGTTCTAGGTTTCATGTACAGTAGTCTCATGTAATAACAGCTTCTCAGGTGCACGATGGAATTATAAAACCTTACACTACAGGAGTTAACACTAACATGACTTCTGTGTGTAGAACTGTGCAAAACGTGATAAATTCTTACTACTTTTTAGTTTTGTAATGAAACCTAACTTGCCTGCTAGGTCAAAATTCACTGTTTAAATTAAGCTGGGCTAATGGGCTATTTGACAGAATTTCAGCTAAAACCAGGCAATTTGACTGCATCAGTTGATTGTTTAGCTTCTAGTTTATGCGGTTGATTCAGATGTCTGGGAGGCAGCAGTTTTAGTAACATGTTCTCCTCTAATGAAGACCTGTAGAAATACAGATGTTGAAAACAAAATAACTTTGTAAATCTACCTCTCAACACTTGATCTAGTTAAGTGTGCTGGAGTAATATAAATACGCTGTACTACAGAGGTAAGACAACTTATGTATTCTGGAAATGTTCTCCAGTGTCTCAATGTCAAAAATCTATGCTGAATTAGAAATGATCCATGGAACACAGGCAGAGCACCTCCTACAAGAAAGAAATGAAATGTTATCGTGGGAGGAACAAAGTACCTACTAGCCATTGGCTGGAGTATAAAGTGTGAACTGAAGGACATTGGTCCAAAAGAGCAGTTTTTATTCCACAAAGCACTTTCTAAGTGTAATCCTGTGACACATTTATCACATGTGAAGAAAAGGTGAATTCCTTTCGTATTACATATTCACATCTTATGTTTGATCAAATCGCCACTTCACAAAAAGCAGCTCTTCCAACTGACTCTAGTTGGCAGTCTCAGCACTGAGTCTTTGGACTGAATGAACAGGTATAAAAATGCAGTAATATTTCACTTTCTGTATTTCAAGTGAGGATTGTGGCTCAGTGTTGTGATGCTTCTATTGTTACTGCCCAAACAGTGTAAATTCAATGGATACATTCTAAATACACACTGAAGTACTGAATACCCCCTCTATTAAATATGTTATTTAAGTCCATACCACTAACTGATATGTACTGGTGAACTTATACAATTTTTTGTCTCTTCAGCCACTAGATGGTATTTCTTCCTCTACACCCTCTTGCTTGTAAGGAAAAAATGGAGATATGAAGAATTTGTCATTTTCTTTAATGAAACAGCAATATATTTTCCTATGCTAATAAATAAATTATGGCTTTCTGACTTAGTGCTGCTTTGGCCTTTTAATGTTTTAAAGCTCTAAATTGCATACAGTATGTATAAAATAAATATAATTAACACAGCTTCTAAAAAGACTCAGCCTACTGCTTTTAAAAGCTTTTAAAAGCAGTAGGCTGTGTATAGGTACTAAACAGCTGAAAACCATTGTGTTTAGCTCAATTCTGAGATTTCCTAAGAATATAGTTCAAAGAAATAAAACTAGTAAAGCAAAAAAGCTTTCTCCGTGTTGGGTCAGATCCTATGAAAACTAAATTGATATGAGTGTCTTACTAATATGAAACATACATAAATCAGTGGGAACAAAACCACTTCATCAAAATGCCATACATTCTCTTCAGGGTGCAATATTACAATGTCTATCCTTAATTGCTACTTTATTCAAATGGGAATACTCTTCTATTTCTCAACAAAACTCACCCCTTCTCTACTCTCACAAACAGGTGTATGGCCCAGAGTAATGGGCAGTGGTGGGAAGGAGGACAGGACCCAACAAACAGCCATATTGTATACTCCCCATGGCTGGATTGGCCTTGCTGTAGATCTGCTGGGACCAGCTGCTCATGCTGCTGCTTGGAGTGCTGGTCATGACAGACGGATACTGGGCCAAATTTGGGTGAGTGACGTTGAAACCTGGTGCATAGGGTTGCAGCGCACTCAGGTTTGGCCTCCATCAGGATGAGCAGCTAGTCCAAGCAGATCTACAGCATAGTCAGCCTGTCCGCAGCGGGAATACTGTGTGGCTGGCTGTTCTTAAGGCAGCAAGGGCAAAGATATGTTTGGCAAAGACCCTGCCTGTTTCTCCAAAGTGAAGACTGGTCTTGGATCATCTTTTTAAAACTATTTTTATGATGGATATCATGAAATTTGGATCCAGTAATTCTGAGACTAAAAGAGTTACTGCCCACTGAGGGCAAAATCTTCCTCCCCATAATACTTAATGAGAATGCTTCCACTGACTTCAAAAGGGCAAGACTTTGAGGCTCTTGTGCAGGGGGCTGAGCTTGATGACTATTTGAGGTCCCTTCCAGCCCTACATTTCTCTGAATCTCTGTTTCTATATAGCTTTGCCCTCTTGTTTCAAGCATAAAACTATGAATTGTATTTTGCTATGTACCCTCCAAGATTTTTGGGGGGTCTCTTGAAGATGCTTTCAGCATTCTGGCAGCTAGCCCTCCTGTGATGGAGGAGGGCAGATAAAGTTCATCACTTCAGAATCTCATGGTACTTTCTGCACAGATCAGCTGCATACAGTTTGAGTGAGCCTCCTCAGCAAGTCTAAATGGATGAGGATCAAGAATAACATCCTTGTTCAGTATGTCAGATAAAGACTCAACCAGTCCTTTCAAACAAAGAAAATCCCAGAATGAGTTTGTCATAACTATAAAGGGAAGGGCAACAACCCTCCTGTATACAATACCATAAAATACCTCCTGGCCAGAGGCACCAAAAATCCTTTTACCTGTAAAGGGTTAAGAAGTTCAGGTAACCTGGCTGACATCTGACCCAAAGGACCAATAAAGGGACAAGAGACTTTCAAATCTTGGGAGTTGGGAGGCTTTTGTTTCTGCTCTTTGTCTTGGTGTTGTTTGCTCTTGGGACTAAGAGGGACCAGACATCAATCCATGTTCTCCAAATCTTTCTGCACAAGTCTCTCATATTTCAAACTTGTAAGTAACAGCCAGCCAAGGTGCATTAGTTTATCTTTGTTTTCTCAACTGGTAAATGTTCCTTTTCTAGAGGGAAGTTTATCCCTGTTTTGCTGTATCTTTCAAACTAAGGTTAGAGGAGGTTCCTCTGGGCTCTTTGAATCTGATTACCCTGTAAAGTTATTTCCATCCTGATTTTACAGAGATGAACTTTACCTTTTCTTTTAATAAAATTCTTCTTTTAAGAACCTGATTGATTTTTCATTGTTTTAAGATCCAAGGGTTTTGGATCTGTGTTCACCAGGACTAATTGGTGAGGGTATACTCTCAAGCCTACCCAGGAAAAGGGGTGTAAAGACCTGGGGAGGAGGAATTAGTCTCAAATCTGCCCAGGAAAGGGGGAGTTAGAGACTTGGGAAATATATGGGTGAAGGCAGAGTTCCAAGTGGCTCTCCCCTAAGATTTGGAACATGCTTGGTGGTGGCAGCTTACTGTTAACCTAAGCTGGTAAATAAGTGTAGGGGGGTCTTTCATGCGGGTCCCCACATCTGTATCCTAAAGTTCAGAGTGGGGAAGGAACCCTGACAGAGTTAAAAAAAAATCTCTTGCAAAGACAGATTCCCAACATTAAACTGAAAGAATTAATCTGTCAATTTACCAGAATGAAATAGGTCTCATGGAGAAGAATGTAACATTTCATTCTGCATTTAGATATAATGGAAATAGTGTTGGCAATGAATGCTCTGGAACACTCCTAGAGGAAACCTTGTGTGCCAATGTCCTGTGTGTCTGAATGAATTTTCTTAAGCTTTTCAGAAACAGCCTTTCTGCATAAAGTCTAAATATAGACTAGAAGGAGGAAATGTCAGGAATTTCTTCTACTAGGGGTTGGCATGCAGTAGGAGTTGATGAGAGAGGTTAGTATTGATATAATACTTCAGCTAAGGAAATGGGTCTTTTTCAAATGAGCAGTTTTGTCTGCTTTCCTATTTTTTTTTAATTTTTTTTTTAAGATCAGTACTTTAAAAGCACTTTCTCATAGAGGTCACACCAACCTGTTTTCAAGAATTAAGATTTTTCTTGGGACCAGAACTTGTATTGTAAATATTGGCCCAAATAAGGAGGAAGCATGAAATGTTGCCTAGCTTCTGAGCCTGTGAGTTGAGCTGGTTGCCAACACTTTCTATCTGAAGAGATTTCTGAAGTAGTAACATGTTCAGACTGACATCTACTAGCCCTAGAAAAGTCAGGGAGATGCACAAAATTAGATGGTAATATCAGTTTAGGGATAGACTTTCAAAAGTGCTCAGCAGCCACAATTGGGGCCAGATTTTCAAAAGTGCTCCACATCCAGCAACTCCTGCTACATAAGCTGGGTCATATTTTCAGTGGGAACTGGTGAGTGTTGAACTCTTCTCAAAATTTGGCCCTATCGGAGGGAGAAATTCTCTCAATTTAATGTCCAGAGTAAACAGTGGCTGCCTCTCCTCTGCAATGAGGTAAGATATTCACTATCCATACTCTGCATA
This sequence comes from Gopherus flavomarginatus, assembly GCF_025201925.1. NCBI lineage: Eukaryota > Metazoa > Chordata > Testudines > Testudinidae > Gopherus > Gopherus flavomarginatus. The sequence continues at coordinate 196,048,931 of NC_066617.1, read as the reverse complement.
AAGAGAGCTTCAGATTAATAATTTCTGAAGTTTTGTGAAACCAGTCCATCAACCAAAGAACAAATGAAGACGGAAATTTTCATTAAAATTGCTACTTAATCAATTTATAGTTAATTATCACAATGACTGTTAATTTGGAACTACACATTATAGTGGGGAGAGGAGAAATGCCATGGAGAAATCGGAATAAAAGTGGAGAGAGAAGGATTCTTAGTCTTTACATAAGTAGATAGTGAAGAGAACAGAGTTGAAATGAGAGAATAAAACTTGAAGCCCAATGAAAATTTGCAGCAAGTGTTAATAAGGAATTCCTATACCACCTTAACACATGACTTTTCTGCATCAGGTAAGGGCAACAATACCACAAGGACCATTTTCAGTTATGATAGTCAACCTTAAACTATTCTCAGCAATGGATCTCCTCAACAGAGTAGAGGTGCATGTGTTTGGTCTGTATGTTTTCATTCTAAATTAGGTTTCTCCCATCAAGTTGTACTAAGTTATTTGCAATTTAGTCTCAAATGTAGATTTAATGCAAGAACTTTTCTTCATGGTTAAAGGATTGCCTTTTAAATAACTTCAAAACTCTAGTGCACAATGCAGGAAATGTTTCATGTTGCTACTGATCTGTTCCCTGGTGAGTACTGACCCTCTTGGCAAAGGAGCCGGCTCATGTGCATTTGGTTGTGTGAAAGAGCAGCAGCAGCCCAGGTGTCATTGTCCTTACAGACTAAAACCACTGCTACTCTGAAAATTGTCCTTACAGATGCAAGTTGGTTTGGAAACTCCACAAGTGTTAAAGACCTTGTTTCTGTAAGTCCTGGATGTCAAAGGGCAGTGTTGGGTGATAATGGTCAGTGAATGACTCATATTTTAGAAAATTCAGGAAGAAACTCCCAACTTGAACATTAGTGGGATGGTAATGTATTTTGAAGGCTTTATCAGCGGTGATTGGAAACATTTTAAAATTTATCCTGAAATATTCTGTAACATTTATGGGCTCCCAAAAATTAGAGGGGGCTGGCTGTGGTGAGTCCTGAAAGCTGCCTCTGTTAACTGAGCTACCCTCTTCAGTGACTTTCTTCTTCCCCTTCTTTTCCTGAGTGGGAGGGTTGCTGTGTGAATGTATACGCTAATGAAAGCTTTTTCCATTACTTTAAGCTTCTACAATGATCTCATATGTCCACATGTTTCTAAATATGTCTGATCTGCACTTTAAGTCCCTGAAATGGGTAACGTCTGTTTTATTTACTTTCTATCCTGCACTCATTACCTGACAGAACTCCTATTGACTTCCCTGGGATTTCTGCCTGAGGGACCCTGGGACTGTAGGTTTGTAAAATGATTTAGGAACTTCTAAGATTATTCAGAGTGACAATATCAGTATGTTTATGATCAGGATGTTAAAAGCTCTTTCAAAGCTCACACCTAACTTAAAACTCCTGAATTCTTAAGTCTACATTTTGCTGGCTTATCTCATACATAGGTCAAAAACCCTGAACTGAACTGTTTTTTTACAATTTGCAAACATGAGATAGTGTCACTTGTTTTGCATGGAAAGTTTTTCAAATGTTATACTTGAGTTGCCATCTGTAGTTCACACCCTAGTGCATTCTGGCTGTAATTAGGGCACAAATAACAGGAAGAGCCTTAGAGTGTGTGTGTGTGTGGGAGGGAAGGATGAATCCAACTAGGATGCAACATTCATTTTGGAATGGACTAGGAGAGCAATTGTAAAGGTCATCAGCATTACTGAGAGCACATGCTGAAAGGCCTATGCTCTCCAGGAATAGATTCCTCTAAACCTCTAATACCCAAATACATACCATGGGCCAAATTCTGCACTTAGTTACTCCCACGCAACTCCATTAGCTTGAGCAGCATTTCATTGTAAAAGGAGACAGACTTTGTTCTAGTTTATTGAGGCTAAAATCCAGAGTCTGCTTATTTTACCATTGCATAACTTGTGATGACTTTTTAATGCATAATTAGTGCTGATCATTTTTCTGACTTAATGTACCTATACTATCATGAAATTAGTACCTATACAAGGTGTGAATGAATTTTTTTTTAAATTTCAGCCTCCATATCTTTAAACTGTTCTGAGGAAGCCGTTTAAATGATTCTCAGAGCTGTAGACACCTATATAAAGGCATTTTTCTTTACCACTAACCCCTCAGTTTCTTCTATCGTAGGTCACATGGATCTGCACACTATTGAAACTTCCTCTTCTTAGGCAGAGTGCATTGTGCTTTAGGTGCAGTAGTGTAGATGACAGTAATGGAAGGAATTTTTCCACAGCTTAGTGAGGCAGTAGCTAGGTTGATGGAAACATTCTAGCTGCGTCTACAAACACTGTCATAGGAATGATGATAATCCACAAAAGAGGTAATGAATAAATATACTCAGGAAGCAAAATTCAACAGCCTCTCACCTGGTCCATGTGCCAGGAATCTTCATATTGTAAATTTGTTAGCCAATGCATTGCTGAAACAAACGTCTAACTTCAGTTATGTACTGAACTAAACACAGCTCTTACTGTATACTTCCTGTGGGTTGTATTAGAAGTTACAAGGTGCATTCATGTAGATGTAACTTTCAACTTTACTTTTTATGCTGGTATGATTTTTTTTCTTCAAATTTAGCAAGGTTCATCCTTCTCACTAAGGGCTATGGATATACTAAGTCTAATTTCTTTTCCCCCACTTGAGTTATTTGATCTTAAATAAAAACTCAGAACAATTTTTCAGAAGTACAGCATGTATTTTGTTCACGCTCACTCAAACAGTTAAACCAATTTTGCCTCAAACTTGCTAACAGAATTAATCTTTGAGTTTCCATCAAGCATTTGAAATTTCATTCTGAAGGGAAAGTGGGTGGGTTTTTTTCTTGTTTATTTTTATTTTTTTAAGAGAGAGATGTGAATAAAAAGATGTTGGCTATTTTCTATTGTCTCCTTCTCTAGGAGATTCACTACCCTGATGCAGTTTCTGGAAGAAACTATACAATGTGTCCAGGGGCTATAGGGTTTAGAAGGCCAAGTTGAGTTATACCCTTTGCCAGTCATCTTGACAGGTTTACATAAGGATAAGGCATCACTATTGTATTAAGTATCAGAGGGGTAGCCGTGTTAGTCTAGATCTGTAAAAGCAGCAAAGAATCCTGTGGCACCTTATAGACTAACAGACATTTTGGAGCATGAGCTTTCGTGGGTGAATACCCACTTTGTCAGATGCATGACTATTGTATTGACTCACTCCCATTTCTAAGTCATGCTTCACTTAATTCTTTTTATCCAATGTTTGCTCAATCTTATCTTTTAAGAGATCGTTTCAGTATCTAACCTGAAATTGACAATTGTGTTCACCATATGTCCCTCCTACCACTATGAACAACTTCCACCGGGGTTTTGTCATTTTAGCTGTAGCTTAAGTGAGGTAAGACAAATGGGGCATTTTAAAGGTCTAGTAAAGAACAAAGGATGTGCTAGATTAATATTTCATTTTGTCTGCCATAGCTATGTTTAACCTGTAGGTAAATATAAAGAAGGCCCAGATGGAAATGGAATAAGGAATTCTCTAACTTTTTTCATTTAAGTTACTTGGAAATATTTTGTGGAAACTCCAAAGCAACAAATTTACATGCTTTATGTCCACCTTCCCAGTTCATGTGCTCAGTGCCTTCTGTGAGACGACCTCCAGGATTAGCTTGTAGTCAGTAAATGTGTTCTATGCGATAAACTTCAAGACATCTCAGCCTCTGGTCTAAGTGGGGTCCTGCTCAAATGACTTTCCTTTTGAAATGTACACAGTGATCCCAATTTAGCTCTAGCTGGAGCCAATTGGAGTTAGCTGTGACATAAAAATGAGAATGGCCAACAGTGGTGAACAGTGTCTTCTTAATAGGGAGCCTCCATCAATGTTGGTAATACTTAATCCTTAACATTTTCAAAGCACTATGAGTGCGTGTGGGTGCTCACATGAACCCATCCAAAATTAAAAGTAAAGACAGTTCTGAAACACTGCCTGAATCTGGATTAAAACGAACTTCCCAAAATGTGGAAAAGGTGTATATTTGATATATTTTCCATCTAAGACCAACTATTCTCAAGGCTTTGCATCATTAGACTTGTATTTGAAGGGTGATATACACCAAACTGTACAAATGAAAATAAAGTTACAGTATATTTGGGGAAGAAAGATGGCAGCTACTACTCAGAGGGAGTAGCATTAAGTTTTCCAAAGTAAAAAAAAATTAGACTGGGAGCCAATTAACAGCCTAAACTAGTTAAAGACAAAAGCATGACAATGATAAATATACATGTTTACACAAAAACAAAACTACAATGAGATGAAAGATCAATTCTGCAATTACCTACAAACTCTGACAATATTACCAACCATGACATCTGCTGACTAATGAAGGACTAATAGTGCCAAGGTTAGGGATAAGAATGGAATGCAGAAAGCAACTGACAGGCACAGTCTTGGTTCCCAAAATCAGAATGGTGATCAACTGGTATAGCTGTGTCTGGTATCAGGGTCCATAACTGGAGGAACACACAGATAACCATAAAGTAAATTGAAATTCTCCAGACAGTCTCCAGGAACCAGACTAATCATTATGTTTTGGAAAGAAATTTAGATAGCGCTGGAATGGGTTACCTGGGGAGGGGGTAGAATCTCCTTCCTTAGGAGTTTTTAAGGTCAGGCTTGACAAATCCCTGGTTGGGATGATTTAGTTGGGATTTGGTCCTGCTTTGAGCAGGGGGTTGGAGTAGATGACCTCCTGATATTCTATGATTCTATGTTGAACTCTTCAGGACATTGGAACATGCAGAGAAGCAATGCCAGAAGTGATTGAAACTTATGTATATCAAGCCTTAAAATTAAACTCAAGAAAAAACAACTCCCCAAAATTGACAAGATGTTACAGGATCAGTCCAGCACACCCATTTAAAAAAAAATCAAATGTCATTCTCTTTTCTGCCTGAACAGATTCTGTAATAGATTCTGCAATAACTGTAGTTTGCTTCCAGTCAAGCAAATGTGAAGTCTGGATAAGTGAGCATAAGTGGAATTGTGTAAAAGAAAAACAAGCTAAAGAAAACATTAACTCATAAATATCTCCAGGGGAAAAAAAACATAAATTTTTATAAAATAAAGAACAAATAGTAAAAAAGCAGAGTGACAAGAACAAAAGGAAATACACATGGACAACATTGCCAAAGAAACTTAAGTGGCTGCTGAAAGAACCTCTTCTGTGTTGATAGTGTTTTACTAAATAGCAAGTTTACCCTAACTGGGAAGTATTGTCAAAAGACACAGGAATACAAGAGAGGAGCCAATTCACATACCTGGACAGTAGCGCCCAAGCCAATGGGGATATTCCGAAGTAAATACAATCACAAATTGGCAAGGCATCACTGGTATTCACCAGCTCAAACAAGATTTGTTTATTGAAAATGTCAATTTAAGGTACATCTACAGTGCAGTTAACGCCCCCCACCCCCTCAAAACATGGTGCTGAGTCTCAGCCAGAGTCAATTGATTCAGGATACAGGGCTATAAAATTAGTATGTAGAATCCAGGCTCAGGCTGGAATTCAGGCTCTGAGATCCTTCCTCTTTGTGGGATGTCAAAGCAGTCTCCAGCCTAAGCCCAAACATCCACATGGTAATTTTATAGATCCACAGCCTGAGCCCTGCAGGCCCAAATGTGCTGATCTGGACCATTTGTGGCCATGCCATGGGTCTTCATGCAGTATAGAATTACCCTTCAAGACCAAACTACAAAACTTCCACTCAGACATTATTTCTTTCTTCACCTATGGATGTGAAAACTGGAAATTCATCAAAGGTACAAACAGAAGTCTAAATGCCTTCAAAAGCAAATGCAGCAGGAAAATACTAAGTCTTAAATAGTGTGAATTTAAGCAAATACACCTCTACCCAGATACAACGCGATCTGATATAACATGAATTCGGATATAATGTGGTAAAGCAGTGCTCCGGGGGGTGGTCAGGGCTGCATACTCTGGCGAGTCAAAGCAAGTTCGATATAATGCGGTTTCACCTATAACGTGGTAAGATTTTTTGGCTCCAGAGGTCAGTGTTATATCAGGGTAGAGGTGTACCTTGTCAAACTTCAATAACTGCTGATCTTCAAAATTATCCAAAAAGGATGGAAATATATGGGACATTAAGAAAGTTGGCAAAGCATCTGCATGGCAGGCATACCACTTAGCAACTGGAGGAACACACAAAGGGTTGACCAAAAGTATCTCTCAATTGAACAGCACTTAGCGAAGGAAACTGCCTGAGACCTTTGCATAGAGGACATGCAAAAAGCAACCCAGCATAGACAGAGATGGCAGAGGCTTGTTTGTACCCACTGCCAAAGCAATATTTGACAGTATGTGAAGGATTCAGATTCATACATCAGAGGGGTGGTCCAAAGGGGTATACAGTAACTAGATGTCAGATGGAATTGAATTAAAAAAATACTGTCATTGTTAAATATGCAGTATAAGGTAATGGTATTCCTGATGCATCAACCATCTAAAAGTGGACTGAAAATTGGCACTAGAAAATGTGCTCTGTGGAACAGTCCTGTACTGGCACACAAGACGACAAGAGCTGGTTAAACAGTAAAACAACTCCTTCACAATATTTGTGTTTTGCTATAATTCATGAGGTCATAGTATTCATTATAGGTTAGCATTCTGAGGACCCTCCATTATTCATGAAAGTATACACAGGTTCTGAAAGTATAAACACTGTTAGCACCCGACACAAATTAGTCTTGAAATGTCATTTGGTGTCTTACTTTTAAAACTTCATCCTAACAAGAAGCAAAACTTGCATTGTTGGCCCAGCTCAAGCAAAATGCTAATGTACTTTATTAAACTGGGGCATATGTAATTTGGCCAGTCATACACAATGAATAATGGATAACTAATACTCTAAAGACACAATTTGCAAACATAACCTATAGTTGAAAATTCTTGATGTTACTCAGTGACTGCTTAATGTATAGCAATTTATATTTCCTGAAGTCCAGATCAGTTTGCAAATGATTCACTAACCAAAAGGGGGCTATATTCATAACCACTATCATTCACCCAGATCTAAAGTTGGGTTACTTTTATGCACCAGCTATATCCAAACACTTTGCTTGTAGCAGTGTTGAGTGCTCAGCTTTTGGTTTTGTGTTTATTTTCATTTAAGATACACCATAAATACTATGGACCAGGGTGTGTCTGTTTGTGTTACAATGACTGCCACAATGGGGATTCTGAGCCTGTATAAGGTGAGAAGGTGGTGGGATTGCATGCTGTAAATAAACTACACTACAGAATGCTCACACTAGGTAGGGAGTGGAGTTAATAGACTCGCACCAGGAGCAGGCGTGTTCCCGCTCATCTTAACTAGTGGAGACATCTGGCCTCAGTATGCTGCTTGTTAAGCCCTTATTAAAAACTTAACCTTCAATTCACCTTTCCAGTCCTGCCCACTAAGAAATGAGGCAAGTTACTTATGTCAAGTCAGGCCTATGATAAGTCCATAAATTACAATAGCTGTAATAGTAACGAACACACAAGTCCTTCCTCATTGAGGGAGGTTTAGATCCAATTTGCAGGTATGCACTATTGAATATAGAAAAGATTTGGGGGAAAAAATGAAGGCTCTAAAATAAAACAAACATGGGATTACTTAAATGAATGGGGTAAACCAGACTGAGAACTGAATCAGTTGTGGGAGTGATGTGTTATTACTATAACTACTATAGATACTTGTGGGATGTTGAATAAGCTTCACTATTAACATTGAGACTGATTCAAGGATAAAAGTCAAGAGCATGCTTCCAGGTAATTTGTCAATGACAAACCAATAAATCCAGTTTGTCTGAGTACATCATATATTTGATGTGTATATGTTACACCTTTTATAGATAACTATAAAAGATTTATCCTACAGGAAAAAATAGGCAGAGCTACTGAAAACTCTTATGAAACTAAGACAGGAATGTCATGAAAATTATTTCAAGGATCAGAAACTTTCTAACTAGACTAGAGTGCAAAGAGGGCATTACATGATTAATGAAGTAACTCTTTTGTTCAGTATTATACAGTGTAAGCTGATACTCATTAGTATATGAAAAAATCATTAAAATACAAAGATAAAATAATGGAGTAATTAACAGGACTTGCTCATGTGGAAGCAAGATGCCCAACAATTCACTTAATGCAATGTATTCTGGAATCTGCAAGAGACCCCTAACTTGCACCAATAATATTTAAGAAAAGGCTTGTTTCCAGGATCTGAGATTACTGCATATATCTCTAACTATTCCCTTGGGCTTCAGAAAAGTGATGTTTTAGCAAACTTGAAACTCGTATCGATTCATTGAAGTAAAGACAGCATGAGGGTTATGACACAGATTAATGCAAGGAAATGTATGTAATCTACAGAGAATCCTTTCAAACCCATGCCCAACAGGGTGTCAATTAACACCTTTTTATTTAACTGATCAAGATGACACATTTCAGTTTTTACAATTAATTCTTGCTTTTGTAGGCTAGTGCTGTACCCTTAATTTTTTTTGATTCAACTTTTTAAACGTGTGACTCTAATCAAATGAAAATTCTGAATCTTGTCATTCCTTTTGATAGTAATATAATGAAGGCAGCAGTTATATTTCCTGTACTAAAGGGTTTTCTGAAAATATATTTGGTGAGGTAATTTCTATTTCATTTGAGGACTATACATATATCACTGCATGAAATGTCTATATATAAAATTGTCATAGCTGACTGTACATAAGACAACATGGCAGAAGTATGGCTCTGAGCATATGAAATACACAACATAAACCTGGTGTGCTCTCTGGCTATGAACAGATCACATACTTAGATTTAGAAAGGATGGCATTATCATAATAGCTTGGATCTTGCATTCTATTCTGCACTTTTGAGCTAAGTTTATTGAAGTCAGACACTGCACCCATATTCCTCACAATCATATCATAATATTGCTATGGCATAATTCTGAAGTATCTGATGCAAGATAGGTCATGTGAGATAATTGAAAAGGTTATGGTTTACTGAATATGATTATCCTATTTGTATGCATGTATCATTTTTGTACTTGAAGTTAGGAATATTGTTTATGTATCCATTACAAATGTGTTTACACATAGAGAAGGCCCACTAGGCAGAATGTACTCAATCTAGATCAGGGGTTTTCAGGACAACTTTTTGGTGGCCGTTTGCATACTTTTTCCTAACATTTATTGCTAGCTAGTAAGTCTGCTGTGGAAAAGTGGTATAAACAAACCTACGAGTATCATTTTTCACAGAAGACTTAATTTGTCCCCAGGGCAGGGCTGAGTAAGCCCCGGATGGGAGAATCACAGGGGGCTGAAGCCCTGCATCTGGAGCCTAGGGCCTGCCATTGTGCAGCTGGAGTCTGGGAATGGAGTCTGAAGCCCCTCAGCCAGAGCCTGCCACCCTAGGGCTGAAGCCCAAAGCCTGAGCCCCTAGGAAGGTGGGGAAACTCACCAGCTGCCTGGTCCTCCAGCATTGTGCTCCAGTTGTTTCTAGAGGGTGGCAGGACCCAGCCCTGCAGGTGGCCCCAGCAATCAACACCAAGGTAGTGCATCTAGGAACAACAGGGAGAGGGAGAGGCTTCTACTTTTCCCCCTCTCCCCCAATTACAGCCCAGGATGCTGTGGTCACAAGAAAAACCCCTGGTGGCCTCATGCAGCCACAGTGGCTGCATCTCAGAAATGCTGGTATAGATGGCTAGCTGAACCAAGTTAGTGAACCATTAGGGAGAATGATAGGCCTTATTTCCCACCTGAAAGCCTTTCTAAGGATGCTACAAACAGCCTTGGACTCATGGCTGCTATGATACTACAGTTACTGGACTTCATCTCGGGATACCAGTGTTTTTCCACTGACTGGTGAGGGAACCAAGCTTTGAAACAAAGGGGTTTCGGTCATACACAAGAGATATAAGGCAGGTGAGTGACCTCATCATGGTTCTTCACTGACTCCCCTGCCAGAGAGACTCCTGGAAACACCTAAGGAACAAAGATGGAACTGGGGGAAGTGCAGGACCCAGGCTAAAGGGATTTTTAGCCTGTGAATGTAGTACCTGGAGATTCCAAACTTTGTACAAAAGTGCAAGCTGGTCTCCATATTGGAAGAAAAGGTTCGAGGTCTGGAGAAACAAGTATCAACCCTGCGTTGCGTAAGAGAAAATGAAGATTTCCTGGACAGACATCAGGTTATGCTTCTACGGGCACAACGTTCTGAAGAATTGGAGCAGGCTGCACAGAGGGGACAGGGACGGTGAAGAAATTTGGCATCGTGTGACCTCCAGAAGAAGATAAAGGATCATCCATGTATCAGCAATGGAGATACAGGGGAGCAAACATTTTCATGTTCTCTTCACAGGTACTAATGCGGAGAGTGGACTAGATGATACCTCTGAGGGAAGGGAGTAGGAGACTCCACTGATTGGAAGCTATGAGATGCACTGTCCTAGGGATGGGTGTTCCACAACCACCACTCCCAAGAGAAAGAGGCGGGTGGTGGTAGTTGAGGACTCCTTCCCCTGGGGGAATGAGCCATCTATCTCTCACCCCAACTGAGAAAACCAAGAGGTCTGCTGCTTGCCAGGAGCTAGGATTCATGATGTAACAGAGAGACTGTCGAGACTCATCAAGCCCTCGGATCACTACCCCTTCCTGATTTTCCATGTAGGCACCAACAATACTACCAAGAATGACCTTGAGCGGCTCATAGTCATCTTGTGATCAATCAATACTCCGAGGTCCTTATCCTCCGCTGTTACTTCCAACTGATGCCTCCATAGCTTATAACAATAATTCTTGTTATTAATCCCTAAATGCACGATTTTTCACTATTAAATTTCATCCTATTACTATTACTCCAGTTTACAAGGTCATCCAGATCTTCCTGTATGACATCCCAGTCCTTCTCTGTATTGGCAATACCTCCCAGCTTTGTGTCATCTGCAAACTTTATTAGCACATTCCCACTTTTTGTGCCAAGGTCAGTAATAAAAAGATTAAATAAGATTGATCCCAAAACCAATCCCTGAGAAACTCCACTAGTAACCTCCCTCCAGCCTGACAATTCACCTTTCAGTATGACCTGTTGTAGTCTTCCCTTTAACCAGTTCCTTATCCACCTTTTAATTTTCATATTGATCCCCATCTTTTCCAATTTAGCTAATAATGCCATATGTGGAACCGTATCAAATGCCTTACTGAAATCAAGGTAAATTAGATCCACTGCATTTCCTTTGTCTAAAAAATCTGTTACTTTCTCAAAGAAGGAGATCAGGTTGGTTTGGCACAATCTACCTTTTGTAAAACCATGTTATATTTTGTCCCAATTACCATTGTCCTCAATGTCCTTGACTACTTTTTCCTTCAATTTTTTTCCCCAAGATCTTGCATACTACAGATGTCAAACTGACAGGCCTGTAGTTGCTTGGATCCTGGACCCCGGACTTCAGAAAAGCAGACTGACTCCCTCAGGGAACTGATGGGCAGGATCCCGTGAGAGAATAACATGAGGGGGGGGAAGGAGTTCAGGAGAGCTGACTGTATTTTAAAGAATCCTTACTGAGGTTGCAGGAAAAAACCTGATGTGTAGAAAGAATAGTAAATATGGCAGGAGACCAGCTTGGCTTAACAGCGGAATCCTTGCTGATCTTAAATGCAAAAAAGAAGCTTACAAGAAGTGGAAGATTACACAAATGACCCAGGACAAGTTTAAAGATATTGCTCAGACATGCAGGAGTGAAATCAGGAAGGCCAAATCACACTTGGAGTTGCGGCTAACAAGAGATGTTAAGAGTAACAAGAAGGGTTTCTTCAAGTATGTTAGCAACAAGAAGAAAGTCAAGGAAAGTGTGGGCTCCTTACTGAATGAGGCAACCTAGTGACAGAGGACGTGCTTTTTTTGCCTCTATCTTCAAGAACAAGGTCAGCACCCAGACCGCTGCACTGGGCAGCACAGTGTGGGGAGGATGTGACCAGCCCTTTGTGGAGCAAGAAGTGGTTCGTGACTATTTAGGCCTGGTCTACACTACGCTATTAAACCGATTTTAGCAGCGTTAAACTGATTTAACGCTGTACCCGTCCACACTACGAGGCCCTTTATATCGATTTAAAGGTTTCTTTAAATCGGTTTCTGTACTCCTCCCCGATGAGAGGAGTAGCACTAAAATCGGTATTACCATATCGGATTAGGGTTAGTGTGGCCGCAAATCGACGGTATAGGCCTCCGGGCGGTATCCCACAGTGCACCACTGTGACCGCTCTGGACAGCAATCTCAGCTCAGCTCAGCAGTGGCCAGGTAAACAGGAAAAGCCCCTCGAAATTTTGATTTTCATTTCCTGTTTGCCCAGCATGGAGCTCTGATCAGCACGGGTGGCAATGCAGTCCCAAATCCAAAAAGAGCTCCAGCATGGATCGTACGGGAGATACTGAATCTGATTGCTGTATAGGGAGACAAATCTGTTCTATCAAAGCTCCTTTACAGAAGACGAAATGCCAAAGCATTTGAAAAAAAAATCTTACAGGCTACACAGTGCTGCGTGACAAGCGTAACGGGAAGCCAGACACTCAAATGGATGCTCATGGAAGGAGGGAGGGGGTATTGAGGACTCCAGCTATCCCACAGTCCCCAGCAGCCTCCGAAAAGTATTTGCATTCTTGGCTGAGCTCCCAATGCCTGTAGGTTCAAACACATTGTCCGGCGTGGTTCAGGGAATAGCTCGTCAATTTACCCCCCCCACGTGAAAGAAAAGGGAAAGAAATCATTTCTTGACTTCTTTCAATGTCACCCTATGTCTACTGAATGCTGCTGGTAGACGCGATGCTGCAGCAGTGAAGAGAAGTATCTGCTCCTTTCCCCTTCCCGGAGGCAGATGGTGCAGTACGACTGGTAACCGTCCTTGTTATCAACCCGTGAGTGCTCCTGGTTGGCTTCACGTGAGGTTGGCCAGGGGCGCCTGGGTGAAAATTGGAATGACTCCCGGTCATTCCCAGTAGATGATACAGAACGGCTGGTAACTGTCTTCATCATAGCAACTGGGGGCTGAGCTTCAATCAGCCCCCTCCCTTTCATGTGAAAAGAAAAGATTCTGTACTGCCTGGACTATCATAGCAGTGGGATGCTGGGCTCCTCTCCCTCACACTGCTTAATGTCCTGCCTGGACTATCATAGCACTGGGAGGCTGCCTCCCCCTCATTTTATGTCACTAAAAACTCAGTGTTTCTTATTCCTGCATTCTTTATTACTTCATGACACAAATGGGGGGGACACTGCCACGGTAGCCCAGGAAGGTTGGGGGAGAAAGGAAGCAACGGGTGGGGTTGTTGCAGGGGCACCCCCGTGAATGGCATGTAGCTCATCATTTCTGCGGGATCTGACACAGAGCAGCTGTACTCTCTGATACACTTCTTCTCTAGTATATTTGCCTCATATTCTAGGTAGGACTGACTCTATTTTTAGACACCATAAAGGAGGGATTGACTTGGAGAGTCATTCCCAGTTTTGCTTTTGCACCCCTGGCCAATCTCAGCCAGGGGCACCCATGATAGCAGCAGACAGCACAAAACTACAGATAACCATCATCTCATTGCCAAATTACACTGGAAGCAGATGGTACAGAACAACTGGTAACCATCTCTGCTATCATGCAAAAGCAAATGAATGCTGCTGTGTAGCGCTGGAGTATCGCCTCTGTCCGTGGCATCCAGTACACATACGGTGACTGTAAAAAAAAAGCTGAACGGGCTCCATGGTTGCCATGCTATGGCGTCTGCCAGGGCAATCCAGGGAAAAAGGGAGCGAAATGATTGTCTGCGGTTGCTTTCCCAGAGGAAGGAATGACTGATGACATTTACCCAGAACCACCCACGAGAATGATTTTTGCCCCATCAGCCGCTGGGCTCTCAACTCAGAATTCTAAGGGGCAAGGGAGACTGTGGGAACTATGGGATAGCTATGGAATAACTACCCATAGTGCAACACTCCGTAAATCGACGCTAGCCTCGGACCATGGACGCACACTGCCGAATTAATGTGCTTAGTGTGGCCATGTGCACTCAACTTTATACAATCTGTTTTATAAACTGGTTTATGTAAAATTGGAATAATCCTGTAGTGTAGACCTACCCTTAGAGAAACTGGACGAGCACAAGTCCATGGGGCTGGATGCGCTGTATCTGAGGGTGCTAAAGGAGTTGGCTGACGTGATTGCAGAGCCCTTGGCCATTATCTTTGAAAACTCATGGCAATCGGTGGAGGTCCTGTATGACTGGAAAAAGGCTAATGTAGTGCTCATCTTTAAAAAAGGGAAGAAGGAGGATCTGGAGAAATACAGGCCAGTCAGCCTCACCTCAGTCCCTGGAAAAATCATGGAGCAAGTCCTCAAGGAATCAATTCTGAAGCACTTAGAGGAGAGGAAAGTGATCAGGAACAGTCATCACGGATTCCCCAAGGGCAAGTCATGCCTGACTAACCTAATTGTTTTCTGTAAGGAGATAACTGGCTCTGTGGATGAGGGAAAAACAGTAGATGTGTTATTCCTTGACTTTAGCAAAGCTTTTGATACGGTCTCCCACAGTATTCTTGCCAGCAAGTTACAGAAGTATGTGCTGGATGAACGAACTATAAGGTGGATAGAAAGCTTGCTAGATCGTTGGACTCAGTGGATAGTGATCAATGTTTCCATGTCAAGTTGGGGCACTCTGCTTGAAACCAGCGGCCAAGGGTCAGTCCTGGGGCTGGTTTTGTTCAATATCTTCATTAACGATCTGGAGGATGGCATGGACTGCACCCTCAGCAAGTTTGCAGATGACACTAAACTGGGAGGAGTGGTAGATATGCTGGAGGGTAGAGGTAGGATACAGAAGGACCTAGACAAATTAGAGGATTGGGCCAAAAGAAACCTGATGAGGTTCAACAAGGACAAGTGCAGAGTCCTGCACTTAGAACAGAAGAATCCCATCCACTGTTACAGACTAAGGACAGAATGGCTAGGAAGCAGTTCTGCAGAAAAGGACCTGGGGATTACAGTGGACAAGAAGCTGGATAAGAGTCAACAGTGTGCCCTTGTTGCCAAGAAGGCTAAAGGCATTTTGGTCTGTATAAGTAGGAGCATTGCCAGCAGATCAAGAGACATGATCATTCTCTTCTATTCGACATTGATGAGGCCTCATCTGGAGTACTGTGTACAGTTTTAGGCCCCACACTACAAGAAAGATGTGGAAAAATTGGAAAGAGTCCAGTGGAGGGCAACAAAATGATTAGGGGGCTGGAGCACATTACTTATGAGGAGAGGATGAGAGAACTGGGATTGTTTAGTCTTCAGAAAAGAATGAGGGGGGATTTGATAGCTGCTTTCAACTACCTGAAAGGGGATTCCAAAGAGGATGGATCTAGACTGTTCTCAGTGGTAGCAGATGACAGAACAAGGAGTAATGGTCTCAAGTTGCAGTGGGGGAGATTTAGGTTGGATATTAGGAAAAACATTGTAACTAGGAAGGTGGGAAAGCACTGGAATAGGTTACCTAGGGAGGTGGTGGAATCTCCTTCCTTAGAGGTTTTTAAGGTCAGTCTTGACAAAGCCCTGGCTGGGATGATTTAGTTGGGAACTGGTCCTGCTTTGAGCAGGCAGTTAGACTAGATGACCTCCTGAGGTCCCTTCCAACTCTGATATTCTATGATTCTAAGTTAGTGCATTTTGCCTCTTAAAAGCCTGCCTCCTGCTTGGATCATCATTTAGGGTGAGAATTTGCTATTCATCTAAATCTGTGGTATATTGAGCTTAGTTTGTGTGTTTTGTGTATTTGCTAGGTTATCTGCTTTTATCTGTTTGCTATCACTAGATTTTAAGTGATATCTTCTGTAGTTAATAAACTTGTTTTTTTGCTTTGTCTAAAACCTGTGGTGTGGGGGGGAATCACAACTTGGAGTAGAAAGCTGTTGTATATTTCCTCTCCACACTGAGGGAGGTGAATTTCATGAGCTTAGGCTGCACAGTCCTCTGTGCAGTGTAAGATAGTATAATTTTAGGTTTACACTCCAGAGAGAAGGTGCATCCCTCAAGAACTGGGTGGTTCCCTAGATGTGCCTCCCCATCCAGAGCTGATCACAGCATTTGTATATAACTGCAGCTGGGTGTGTCCCTACCTGTAACTGTGTTAATAAAGTGCAGGATGGACCCTGGGAGAGTGCTTGGCAGGCTGGTCACAGCAGTACAGTGTAAAGGGAGCCCAGGCTGGCGGGTCGGGGGGCTCAGTGGCACCCCAGTTCCAGCTGGCACCACAGCAGGAGCCCATTACAAAGTGTAAGCCTTGGCTCAGGCTTCTCATATAGTTTCCTAAACATCCTGCTGGTTTGTATGTTCTGCAATCAATATTATAATGCTAGTTACATATAATCAAAGTTTCTTTCAGGTATGAGTTTAATCCAGACCTGCCCAGTGCTGATACCAGTAATGAGAAGGAGAAAAGGGGAAAGATGACTGCACTTCAGAACTCTGCCTGCTACAGCAGGCTTCCCTGGATGAGATGCAAATTGCTAATGCTTGGCATTACAAGCACTAGGCAGCTGCAACTCCTTTAACTATTCGATTGTACCTCCTATGTAGTTGTGAGGTGCCAGGTGACAGGAAAGCAGATCTGCTTTCCCTAATTCTGCCTTGAGTGCTCATTTAATATACCTTATAGATTCCAGCTCTTCAGATAGCTAGCCCCACTTTCTCTCTAAGGGCCTGATTCTGCCAGTGTTGTGCACATTAGGTAAAATTATGGGCATTTTGAATTCAAAGGGAGTTTTGTTATTGGCTCCAATGGGGCTGAGCATTTCACCCATTGAGCAGTATCTTATTTGGCAAGTAGTCTCATATTTATTCTTTGTGAATGCAGGTTGTATAAATTGGTCTTCAGGGCTGGTTTCAAGAGAGCTCAGCAGCCAGATTTGGGAACAGATTCTCAAAATAATTTAAACACACTGGGTTCTGATCAATTTTTGAAATCGGTCCATAAGTATCATCAAGGAAGCTCTTGTGTACTGAGTATTTCAGAAAATATGGTTCTTATTTAGGTGCCAATCTGGCCCCAGTTGTGAGCGTTTAGCACTTAAAAATATGAACCTTAGTTTATTTTAATACACATTCCTGTATAACTTAAAGGGAATCATTTCAGTGGAGTCCCCGACTTAAATAAAGCCAAATTTCATCCATTATTCTTCTGAAAATATTCTTGCAATGGACTTGTAAGACATGGATAGGGTTAGATTTCAAGTTGACCAGGGTCTAAAAAAATCCTAATATACCATTTTTGGAGCAATCCATTCTCAATTAATTATGCCCTTTTAATATTTTTATATTATTCTGTGTATGAATTGTACTAAAGGCCCTTATCCTGCACAAGATCTGTGGTGATGGCTTCCTGCCCCTATGCAGAGCCTTGTTTAAATCAAGGGTCTACCCTTGTGGATTTCATTGCAGTGTCAGGATCATATTATTAACTGTGAAGAGATGGTATATATAAATTTTCAGCAATTATGTATTTCTCTTAACTATTTTGTTCTGTAGAGCATTAAAGCATAGCTTAGATAGACTTCTTTGAAGGTCAAGTATGCTTATCTTAATCTAGCCTGTGTGGGTTCCTTTTGTTCATTTCATTTTTAAATATTTATTTAGAAAATCTTCACAATCCATAACCTCAGAGCGTTGTTCTGAAAATCAGTCTAATAAATATTCTTGCTACTTCATAATCCATATTAAGAAGCAAAAATTCTAACTAGATGGGTGTACTTGACTAGTGTAACTAATATACAGGTAACTACATTAGTTCAATTTCTTTCTTCTTTAAGATAGAAATAGAAGGGAAGATGAACACTCAAAGCCTAACTGCATGTATTCAGCATCCATCCAGAGTAAACAAAATAATGTCTGATTCTGCCACCCCTACTCACACTGTATATTACAATCAATGAGTAGTCCTGTTAATTTCAGTAGTACTACTAAATGAGGAATGGAGGTGGAATCATTCCTTTAATAAGCAGAAATAAATAAGACACCTAGTTTCCAAACAGAAGAACTGATCCATAGAAGTAAATGTACCAGTTTTGAATGAATGTTCCCTCAGGAAGGGAACCTGCAGTTTAAACAAAAAAGACCAGCTAGGAGAAATGAACATGCAAATCCTATGGTATGTCAAACAAATATCTAGCTCAAGGAAATGAATGCCTCATGAAAATAATTGACTCACTGATTTCATCACCGTCTATAAAATGCAACTTAATATCAAGCATATTGTACTTGAATCCCATCATACTAAATACACTAGTAGAGCAGCTCATAGAATACCAGTTCAAAACCTAGGGCCAGTTCTTCAGCTGGGGTAAACTGGCATTTGAAACAATTATTCTGATTTACCCTAGCTGACAATCTGTCCCACAATGATTATTTCTTAATAGTGTCATGAATGGTCTAAAATTAAAACTTCATAACCATAAATATTTTATAATATGTTACCTTTACAAGGAAATGTTCAGGTAATAATACTGCTTGCTTTGGCAGAGCTTTACACTTGACTCTATATTTACATGTGTCTGTCCCTACTTCATTCTTTCTTTTCCCTTAGAATTTTAGACCCATTGACTTTTGTTAAGCTTTCAGTGGACAATTGTAATGATGCAAGATTCACCCCTTCAGTGCCTCCTGCTGGTCATCTCAGGGAATTAGCTCTTTTCCAGCCTGGGCACCCCCTGCAGGCCAGTGCCCTGCTTGTAGCTAGACCCATGTCCCTTTCAGACCCTGGTGCCCTTTTATCTGGGGTTCTGCACCCTGGCAATATCCCCACACTCTGCCTCTGGGTCTCCCTTCTCAGGGTAACCCCCAACCCTCTAATCCCCACATTGCCTCAATCTGGGCTACTGCCAGTCATCATTAAGCCACTGCTCCCTAGGGCAGACTGCAATGTAAAAGGCCACTCATCATAAGCAAGGTTGGGTCCGGACCTGCTGCCTCTCTCTTCAACTAAGTGTCTCTATGGGGCCTTGGACAAGGCCCTGCAGCCTGGGCAGATGCCAGCCTGGAGCTCCCCAGCCCCTCTGGCCTTTTCCCACCCCTGCCTCACTCTAGTCACCCTGAGCTTCCCAGCAACCAGCCCCTCACTCTCTGAAGGCAGAGAGAGTCTGTTAAGGTCCTGGCTCCCAGTCTCTTACATAGGGCGAGCTGAGGCCTGATTGGGGCGTGGCCCACCTGCAACTGCTTCCCCAATCAGCCTAGGCTTTTCTTGCCCCAGCCCTCTCCCGGGGCTGATTTCAGCCCTTCCAGGCAGGAGCAGGTGACCACCCTGCTACAACAAGCTTTTGATGTTTATTTTAAATGTATTTTATATAGTTTGTTTATGGTGTAGAGCATCCCAAGTGAGTCATGAGTATGCTTTCAAAATATATTATTCTAACACCTCTATTTGCTACACTATGTTCTAGGAAGAGGACTGTTATATTGCACTCTTTTAATGTGTAAACAAAGGAATCTTACAGGATTATAATGTCACTAGCATTCATATATCAGAAAAGAGAGAATGCTGACAGCTAATGTGACACACAAGGGCACAGGCAACGATTAGTTACTTGCAAGGGGTCAGATTTCCAAAATCAGTCATATCAATCTATAATGTAGGATTCAGTCCAAAGAGTAGCGCTGGGTACGCTCAGGAAAGCAGATTTATAATAAGGTTCCAAGCTTCAAGTAAATCAGTAGTTCTCTCCAAAATCACAATGCAATATGCTGAGGGACATATTCCTTAAAGTACAGATCCACAAGTAGCTGAGATATTCTTATAAGAAAAGCTGTCTTTTGCATACGGCTGGGTGAACTACTTAATTTCATAATTTGCAAATCAGGCCAGGAGGAGTTGAATAAACAGGCTGCTGAACTCACGTTAGATTAATAGTGATGTAGCTTAACTGAACTGAATGTAAGTAATCTTGATTTACTGAGTGGTATTAAGGAAGTAGAGGTGGTAGGGGTGGGATTTACAGGGTCTTCAATTATTTCAGGAAGAGGGTGGTAGTTTTTTTTTCTGGTAGTAAGAAGGGACAGGCCAGCAGAATTAGGGAATTTTGTGGACTTAAAAAAATATTCAAAGATATTTGACACAGACTTTCCAGGATGTCACAACTGTACAAATAGTGCTAATATAATATTATACTCTGGGATAGTATTTTAAATTGATATAGGCCCAACATCTCTCTCTCTCTTTTTTTAAATAACCCACAGTACTGCTTCTCTAAGACTATGGATCCACAGGGGTCAGAGCCATCAACTCCAAGTCCCAAGAGCTCCATACTTGCTCCAGCCACTGCATGGAGCTGGTTGAGAACTTTGTCAGGAAAGTTTTTCAAGTCCAGGATGGAATTTTTGTTGAAAACCAGATCCATTCCCAACCCTGAATTCCCTTGTAGCTAGGGCACTTATGAGGGATGTCCCAATCCAGCATGAACATGAGTCTTGCCTGATTGAGGGCAGGGACTTAAACTTGGGTCTCTCATATCCAGTGTGAGGGCCTTAACTACCTGACTGAAGTGTAATATAATTGATCTATTTCTGTTGAAAGTTTCAATTTCAACAAATAGGCATTTTCTGATTGAAAAAATATATATATCTAAAAGTTCCCATCCAGATCTATAAACTTTTCCTCTCAGATTTAGCCATCAGAGTACAATAAGGAATTCAGTTTTATACTATCAAAGGGACTTGGAAAAATTATACCTTGTTATTTCTCATTTCCATGATAAATGGCTTTTTAAGCCAGGAATCTGTTGAGCAATTACTTTACTATTCAAACCTTTCATGAATAGACTCTTATTTGGATATCTTAGAATGATAAATTCCTTTTATTCCTTCTTTCTCTTGTAAGAATTATTCATGTTCGTATTTCATGAGTACAGACCGTATAAGAATGGCTTTAAGCATTATAAAGCATATAAAAATGAACCAGTTCACCTCATTTCTTGTGTGTGGCCTGTGTAGTTGTAGTGACAAATGAATGTAGTTTTTCAAACAATTATTTTCTTTCACATTCAAATTGCAACTCCAAATTTGTATAATCTATTTTTCCTCCATCACCTCATTTTGCAGTCTGACAATTGGCATCGGGTTGTTTTTTTTTTGTTTTTTTACATGGGCAGTTGATTTTGTCTGCAGCCTGTGACAATTCTACTCCATAGCAAATGAGCTGGTGTGTGTTCAGTGTTACAGAATATGAGCTGTGCAATACAAGAGCAGATGACTGATATGCTAAGAACCACCCCTGCAGCTTAATATTTATACAAAGAAATGTAATTGGGGTCCAATCCTGCAAATACTTATACAACTCCTGGTGTCATTGGAATACATGAGACTCTAAAAGCACTGCTTTGGTGCTGCTGCGGAGGGAGACTGCTTGGGTGTATGTCAAAGGAATTGGTTCACTGATGGTCACAATCTGGCTCTTAGTACTCATTGGAGTCAATGTCACAAAGTCAGGTCTTCATTCAACACCTTTATTAGCTGTCTGAGCACTAAAACTGGGTGTGGAGACTGAACTATCTTCTCACACACAGAGGTGCATCCTGTAGGAAAGATGGATTCAGTGAGAGAGGCATATGCATATAAGGGTAGATTTTCATTCCCTAACATCTTATTGCAATCTTAGATAATCATTTTCTGGTTTTAGTGGCAGTCAAGGAGCCAGACAGGGATGTTACTGGCAAAGAGCTTCTCAATAGCGCAATTTCTTCAGATGCAGGGAGACTGCCAGAGGCTGAGGTAGCTTGTTCATTGATGTTGTGACTTTCTGACCCAGAGGTCATTAGTCTTTGGGTTATGGAATGTTAGTTTTCCCTTGGATGTCTTGCCAACCAAAAGGTGAGGCTTCTCAGCCTTACCCATGATGCTTATAATGTGTGATCTTACTGTGCTTTGCTGTGCCTCCCTGGAAGGTCTTTGGACAAATGAGGAGTAAGTCCCACCTTGAGCCATGGAGCTTAGTTGAAAAGGGTTTGAGTTAGGACATCTTTAGCTAGTTCTCAAGTCAGCAATTTTTTTTTAAAGAAGTGCTTGATGTTTGTACACAAAAGAGACTGTATGTCTACAACCCCTGCATCTCCCCAAACATAATATAAAAAATAAAGAACACAAGGCCCCTTGTGAGGAAAAAGATCTGGCCCTGTCTGGCTGAAAAGGTCTTGAGTTAGTATGTCACCAATTTACAAAAGGGTTTGGCAGAAAGCTCTATTAAAATGTATTTAAAAGACTCTACCTATCAAAAACCACCCAGCATTCATCAATTCATTTTTAATTTTGCTGATGGAACTTATGACAAGATCTCATAATTGTCTTACAAACAAGACAATCTAGTCATCTCTGTTTAGGAACTGGATAATATGTCAAACAGCTTTTCTTTGAAAGTTTCCATCTTGAAAAAATAAAGCTACTGTAGAGCTTGTAGAATAGAATCTTTTTATAACACAAAATGAGGTCTGTATTCCCATATGTACTAATTCTCACACAGATAAGAAAGACACTTAAATGCTAAATGGGAAGAACAAAGTATGCTAACAATACAGTTTAACCTGAAGATTAAACAAGCAAAGGTTATTTTTAGCTAAAGGCACCCCCACCCCACACAAAAAAGGGGTCACTGGATGGCTTCAAAACACAAGAAAAATGAACAAGGACCAAAAATTATGTATTGACTGCAAAAAGACCTATCCTTCATAAATGTATCTAATTGGCCTTCATGACATCCTATGGCAATGAATTCCACAGGTTGACTGTGCGTTATGTGAAGTTCTCCCTGTTTTTTCTTTTTTTGTTTGTTTGTTTGTTTGTTTTTTAAACCTACTGCCTATTATTTTCACTAGGTGACCCATTGTTCTTTATGTGATGGAGTAAATAAATACTGTGTTCATTACTTTCAAGACCTCTAAGATAACCCCTCAATAATCATTTTCTCTAAGATGAACAGTCCACCTTTTAAAAATTTCTCCTCCTATGGAAGTTGTTCCATATCCCTAATTACTTTTGTTGCCCGTCTATATACTTTTTCAAATTCTAAGAGAGAGAGAGAGAAAGAGAGAGATGAGGTGACCAGAACTGCACATGGTATTCAAGGTGTGGGCATACCATGGATTCATATGGCATTATGATATTTTCTGTTGATCTATCCCTTTCCTAATGGTTCCTGATATTCTGTTAGCTTTTTTGACTACCGCTGCACATTGAGCAGATGTTTCCAGAGGCCTATCCAAGATGACTCTGAAATCTTTCTTGAGTGGGGACAGATAATTTAGAATAGATAGATAGATAGATAGATAGATAATTATATGTAGTTTGGATAATTTATCTTTTTCCAATGTGCATTTCTTTGCATTTATCAAGGTTGAATTAATCTGCCATTTTGTTGACCAGTCATCCAGTTTAATGGATCCCTTGTAACTTTTAGTCGGCTTTGGACTTAAATATCTCAAGTAATTTTGCATTGTCTGTAAACTTTGCCATCTCACTGTTCACTTCCTTTGCCTGATTTATGAATATGTTGAACAGCATAGGTATAGTACAGATCTTTAGGGGACCTCACAACTTCTCTCTCTCCACTGTGAAAACTGACCATTTATTCCTGCACCTTGTTTCCTATATTTTACCCAGTTGATGATCCATAAGAGGATCATGCATCTTATCCCATGACTTCTTAGTTTCCTTAAGAGATTTAGGTGAGAGACTTTCAAAGGCTTTCTGAAAGTCCAAGTACACACATACCCATTGGATCATTCTTGTTTACGTGGTTGTTGACCCACTTAAAGAATTCTAATAGATGGATGATGCATGATTTCCTTTTACAAAAGCAGTGTTGACTCTTCCCCAACATATCATGTTCCTGTGTGTCTGATAATTCTGTTCTTTACTAAAGTTTTTGAGCATTTGCATGGTACTGACGTTAGGCTTACTGACCTGTAATTATGAAGAGAGCTTCTGGAGCCTTTTTGATTTAAAAAAAAATGTTAGTTTAGCTATCCTCCAGTGTTCTGGTACAGAAGCTGATTTTAAGCAATAGGTTACATACCACAGTAAGTAGTTCTGCAATTTCATATTTGAGTTCCTTCAGAACTCTTGGGTAAATACTGTCTGGTCTTGGTGACTTATTACTGTTTGTTCTAAAACCTCTTTGGCACTTCAGTCTGGGAGAGTTCCTCAGATGTCAGCTAAAAAGAATGGCTCATTTGTGGGGAGCTCCTTCACATCCTCTGCAATGAAGACAGATGCAGAGATTTAATTTAACTTCTTCATAATGGCCTTGTAAGGTTCTGCCCCATGCGCTGCAACTGGAATGGGGTCTAGTGTTTAGCAGGGGGGGTTGGGAATCCAGAATCCTGGGTTTTATCTCCTATTTTTGGAGGGGAGTGGGGTGTAGTGGGTTAAAGCGGTCTGAATTGCCAGTGCAAAGTGGTCAGCTTAGGGGGAATCTGACTGAAAGAGCAAGTGGCAGGCTGAGCGAGAGATTGAATGAGAATGAGGGTCTGCTGGAAGTAGGCTACAACTTGGTTCCCCAGAGATGGGGGACACCAAGGCTAAGTCACATCTACCTAGAAGTTTAAGAGGAATGCCAAGTGAGAATATACTCTGTTTCAAGCCACTTCTGTGAATGGTGTGTACCTCTGGGACAAAATATATCATACTTTGTCTTGGAAAAGCTGTTTGTTACATACTATCACTGTCCACCGGCTCCTGAAAGATAACTCTTGTAGGTACCAAGTCCATTGGGCCTGATAGGTATTATGGTGGGCTATGGAGGGCTGTAATTTGAACACCCAATCAGGGAGTGGTTGGGTTATGGGATCCTGTTCAAAAGAGAAATGGAGGTATGGGCCTGTCACTTGAAAGAGTTGCACTCGGGGGATTGGAAAAGGAGTGTCAGAAGAGGAAGCTGGCCCTGAGACAGTGACATATCTTGTCTTAAGTTCTTTCGGGCAGGGACTGTCTTTATGTGTTTGTACAGCTCCTAGCATTATGGGTACCTGGTCCATGCCAGGGATGCTGCTACAATATAAATACTATAAATATCTACGAGCACTGATGGTTCTGTTTTTAGGGTATCTGGGACATAGCCATCCCTCAGAACAAGAATAGTAAATCAAAGTTAAATAAACATAGATTTACCCCCATTGTATGAGTGACTCTCGCTGGTTAATTTAACAGCTGATCCAAATTCTTCTGAAGTCAATAGAAAGACTGCCATTGACATCAAAGTGGGGTATGAAAGAGGCCCTTAGAGAATTGAGGGCCAGTTTCAAAAGTGGCTTTCTAAACACAAGCCTATGACTTATTTTCACCAGGTTTTAGACTCAATTTATTTTTATTCTTTTCCAGAGTAATTACCACACATGAAAATATTCAGATCCTGATTTTACATGCATATTAGCTAGTACTAGTCAATGCTTGTCAACTCCATTCTCTTTAAATTGGAGGCATATGCAGAGTGTTTCTCAGAGAGAGAGATTAAGGGATTTGTCACTTGTTTCTGTGTTTAAAAGTTGTAGGACATATGGAATAAATACTGCTGTGAGCACTTCACAGTGATTGATTGGTAATACGGAGGCTGTTTTAATATGTTCTCCTTTTAAACACAGTGCACATTTACTTCAAACATTTTGCTGTCAGTTTCTGATTTGTGTTCTGTTTGTTATGGCTAGAAGCAGAACTTTATGGCCATTAGCAAAACCAGAATGAGTGCAGCCTGTTATCGCACTCAGACAGTGGGTATGACATAAGTAAAGCAAGTATTAGAAGTATGGACTGCCAAGAGAGGACAAGGTTGATATTCATTTTTTCAGTCAAGGAATATTAACAGCTGGGTAAGCAGGAATTGAATCCAGAATTGAAAACACAAAGTTGGCAATGACCTTTTCAAATCTTTGGCAGAAGAGAATTTGTTTATTTGAATGTTTTCTGTGTATAGGAGAGCAAACAACTCTGCATTACTGAGCCATTGAGGATGAAAATTGAAAGGATAGAAGCTTTGAGCTGTAGGTTGCGTCAGAGCACAAATGAATGAGAATGGAAAGGATTCGCCTTCCGGGTACCATTTTAACTACCTTAAAAATTCAGTGTAGTCTAGATTTCAATGGATGCACAAAAAATACCTCAAGTACCTGTAAGAGGTTGATTTAACTCTTCAGCTTTCCCACGCCAAGTTTAGTAGGCCTGTGTGTATGTTACAATGGTGTGCATCTGGTATGCACTGATAGTCTACCCAGAATTCAAGGTTAAAATTATGAGTTACGGAAAGTTGTAAGCAACAAACTATGTAGTATGAGAAGACTTAAAATTTTAGCAGCTACTAATGCTCTTCCAATTAAATGTTTTATATTTCAGACATTTTATATGGTTAAATATTATGAATGAAGCTTTGATGTTCAGCTGAAAGCAATAAGGTGGTGTCTCATCTCCTGCCCTGCAATTCTGGGGGCCTTCAATGCTGTTGTGCCTCACAGCCCTGATGCCAACAGCCAGCATGCAAGCGCTCAGGTCACATCTTAGCTTCCACTGTCCATTACATATATATATATATATATATATAATATATATATATATATATATATATATGGGTCTTCAGTATGGGGAAACTCAGGACTTGGAGAATGTTGGGATCACTCTGTAAAAAAATAAAAATAAAAATACATATATATATATATATGTATTTTTATTTTTATTTTTTTACAGAGTGATCCCAACATTCTCCAAGTCCTGAGTTTCCCCATACTGAAGACCCATAGAAGCTATTAAGTTCATGGCTCTTTTTAAAGAGTTGGTACACTACAGTTTATTAGCTTCACTTGGGTGTAAACATCCTTCCCTTCAAACACAACATTGAATTGGCTCAAAGTAAAAGGAAAACAAGTTTACTAAGGGAAAAAGTCATAGGTTTAAGTGATACTAAATATAAGGAGTAAAGATAGATAGTTATAGCAAACAAAAGTAAATATATGCTTCTAAGACTAAAACTTGCTTTCATAAATTAGTGTCTTTGTTAAAAAAAAAATAGTTTTCACCAATACTTTTTTCCAGCATAGCTGACCAGATCCTCTGGCCAGGACCCAGCACATGAAGTGTGAAGCGCTGGGCTTCTTTGACTACTCAGGTGAAGGATAACTTCAGGGCTTTTTCCTACTTTCTTTGTAGTCCAGTGTGTCTTTGAAATGTATTCTTCTGAAATGTATCCCCAGATAAAGTTCCTTCCCCCTGCTGGGTGTGAATGCCATGCTGTCTCTCCCTATATCCCAGGTTATTTTTGAAAAGCAAGTAGTCTCTTCCTGCAACCTCCTACACAAATTTAGTCACACTTGGTTTGAGGTGTTAGTCTCTTTCTTTTGTCTGGAAAAAACTGTTTATCGACTCCCCAGCATGCCTGGTTTAAACAAATGTTCACATTTCCAGCATATAGCTATAAAATCATTTGTAGGGTTACCATACATATATCACACAAAAATATTAATGATCAATGAGTTAGTTTTCCAATGATATATGCCACCTTTTGGGTAAATATCTGGACAACAGTGTGCCAATTGGCACTGGAAAACTCTTATGATCACAGGTCCCAGCCAAATTTGGAGCTCCATTGTGCTAGGTGCTATGCAAACATATAGCAAGGGATGGCTGCTGCAGCATAGTCTACAATACAATATATCACTTAAACTTATCTTTAAATTGTTTTATTTGAGCTATATTCCTTTTGGAGGGAAGAAAGACATCTCTAAGTGGCATGGTAAGAGAAAGTAGAAAATACCTGCAGCTACAGTAAGTTTTAAAAAAAAATCCATTGGAACATGGGGAATAGGCTCTTCTGAAACAACTGTGGTGACCTCTCTCCATTTCTGTAGAGAGACATTTTGGATTTGAATTAAGTAAGATAGCTGTGTGTAAAGGAGAATGATTGTACATAAAATATTTTCTCATCACCTGAAACA
Organism: Gopherus flavomarginatus; assembly: GCF_025201925.1. NCBI lineage: Eukaryota > Metazoa > Chordata > Testudines > Testudinidae > Gopherus > Gopherus flavomarginatus. The sequence goes on along the minus strand of NC_066617.1, from coordinate 196,020,853 downwards.
TTAAATGATTTTAAAGATGGGAACAAATAAAAGGTTGGTGAAACTATTCATGTAGATTTGTCAATTGATATTTAGAGGAGATTGAGAATGTGATGTGAGTTTCTAATGTTGAAAAGGAAGTGAACAACATTTTTAATAGAACTTAAACCGTGAAGATTGAACATGTATGATACATATCATAAATCCACGAGTAAAAAAAAAAGGAAAACCATTTATCTTACAGGTTGAAGTGTGAGACAAAGGAATTCATAGAAAGCTTTTAAAGAAATATTTACAAGAATATATTATGGGTTTTAGTTTTAGGGATTGTAGATCTGTCTGACACATAATGCCTGGTAGATTTCCTACAGTAATTAGAAAATGATTTGATTGGTGAGACATAATAGATACATTGTTAACTCTGGCTAAGCAAAATAAAAGGATGACTGGTAATTTAGTCAAACTATTGCTACTTGTGGAAATTTCTAGCTTTTCATGGTTTAAGTTACTGTAAACAAAGAAATGCCTGTCTTCTCATAGTTGCATGTGGAAGTTATACAGGTAGCTCAGATTAACAAGAATGGAATTGATTGTATACATCTTCAATGCATTTGTACCAATTGGCCCCTTGAATAACATTAGCTCAGAAATTGAATTACAGGAGAAGTGATATTTCTTGATTATTAGCTTGTTTCTCTTCCCTCTTCTCCCTTCCCCATCTTCTCCCCCACCATAATCTGTGACCATGGGGTAAGCAGAGGGACGACCCAGGATCCCAGTCCTTCTCTTAAAAAGATCATGAACTAATATATCTTTCAGCATGATGAGTTTCTGCTTCTCCCACCATGATAATTAGTTAAAAAAAACCAAAACCTTATGAGATGAGGAAGTCCTGCCACTGACAGGTAGCATCCCCTTGTCCCTCTTGCATTGCAGTATTCAATGAGTTCAAGTAGTTTGCTGTTCATCTCTATCTCAACATTTGTGAAGTTGGACGAAATATCTGACTGGATGACCTGAACTTATGGACTGTTAGGGTGATGCACAGCCCCATGATGAATCCACCCAGTCCTCAATTTATTCTAGCTATGGGCTGCTTCTTGTTGAATGTTCAGCACATCACCCAACAACATTCCTCCAAAGGACCATTTATCATATGTGGTAGCTGGGCAGGGCAGAGTCAGATTCCTCCCTAGTCAAAGGGCAGATTAGGGACACCTTTTTTTGTAAGGGTGACCTAATCTTTCTGAAAGGATAGATATTTATATTTGGGGCATCTTGTACCCTATCTGACACCCTATACCCCACATTCACCACTTTTATGTGGTTATATTTTGTAGAAAGTATCATTTGAAAACTCATAATCTGTTCAATATTATTATCCTGTTGAAATGTGTGTGATACTGCATGTGAAATTGTGAGAAATTCTGTGATTTTTGCTCTGTTACCCAGAATTATTACATATTTCATAAGCCAATTTCTCAAAGATGAAGACCCACTGGCACACCAGCAAAGTGCCAAATAATCATTACCTGCTTAGTCAGAGACTCACCAGAAGGGGTGCTGTAAACAGGATGTTTTAAAATTTATCTGAAAGACCATTTGGAACTCACACGTGCAATGGAACTGCCTACTCACAGGACCCAGGAAGGATTTTTCTCTCCTCCTTCCATCTCTCTGCTCATGACAGCCACACTCAAACTGAACAATTAGTAGGGAGTGGTCCCTGTCTGGAAAGGGAGGCAGCCTATGAAACGTATTGCATTTCATGTTGAGAGAAACCTTTTGCTTTTAAGCCTAATAGCCTGATAAAGTTTAGGAATTAGCTTGCATCTTATCCTCCTATTTCTTTTGTAACCAATTGTGACTTTTATGCTTTGCCATATATATCTTTCTTTAGTTAATAAAGTTGTTTTATCTAAACTAGTGTGTTAGAAGGGACCTGGAAGATGGGTCAGAAATAGGAGGGAGTGTGGACTATAATGGCAGAGAGAAAGAAGAGTCAGGGCGAAACTGGGAGGCAAGATCAAATCAGTATCTTAGATTCCTATATACATGTAACCCTTCTGTCCCTCTGAGTTGGCAGCAACAAGGGCCAGGTTCAGTATCCAGGGGTTCCGTTTTGATAACACCATGCATAACCGGCTCGAACCTCCACCCAGTGACCTGGGACACTTACATACCACACCCTCCTGGGCTCCTCTAGGAGGCAATACTTCCCCTCTCGCAAGCACTGAGTCCGAGTGTAGCAAAATCCTTTTAATAAAGGAAGGAAACAATGCGGCATCCCATTGGAGAAACACCACAAACAGGATTATAACACAAACCATAAACAAAACCCACCTCCAAGTACATTTGGCAATGTCCTTTCCCCTTTAGAGTCTTAAGTCCAATTACTCCAAAGTCCAACAACCCAAAAGTCTCTGGTCAGTGCCAGCCCAGAATTCAAGAGCTTATCTGCCTAGTTTTACCCCCCAAGCCTGGGGGGGAGGGGGGGAGAGTCCACACAGGGTGTTAAGGGGCACCTTACGTGGGCCAGGGCCAACTGCTCCACCTCTCCGTGACGTTCTGCTGCAGCCTTCACCACGACCCGCTCCACCACACCAGCTGTGTTGCTCCTCCAGCTGTCCGTGCAAACCACTTCACTCTGCTCACTGCTCCATGGGCTGCTCCAACACGCTGCAAACCGCTCCGCTCTGCCAGCCGCTTAACGATAGGTCTTCAGGCTCCCCCACAGGTTAACACAGCACTCAGTCATCCAGCTCGGCTCAGCCCCTCCAGTGATTTCAGCTCTTAGTAGGAGAGCCCTGGTGTTGGTGCACCATTGGCTCAACATGAATTAAGCTCAGCAGTCTTTAGATAGACTCCTAATGGAATCAAAATTAGCTCTACTCTTTAACAGTGGAGAGAGGAGGATGTGCAATTGGTGTTCCAGGCCCTCAAAAGGGGCCCATACCATCAGGTACACACATCAGTCCCCAACCAACCAACCTCCCTCTCTCTCTCTCTCTCTCTTCATGGGGTTTTGTACCCATGTCCCATGTTTAGCAAGTACCACCCAACTGAGGTTGAGTCATCTCTGTCACAAAGCAGTCCCACAGCTCCCCATTCACACAATCAGAGTGACAAACTTTTTTTTCCTCCTGCCCCAATAACAAAGAAATTGGGGATCCCAGAGCTGTTAAAATAACCATCCCAATCTGCTGTGGGCTTATGCTAAGTGAGGGGTGGATGCCAATGCAAATCTTTCCCCACTCTTTGAAATTCTTGGAATTCTTTCCACATTCCCTACAATTCACCACCAGATGTCAGGGTAGCGCTCATCCAGACTCTGCTTATATACAAATGAGAGAAGTATGGATAATAAGCAGGAAGAACTGCAAGTGCTAATAAATAAATAGAACTATGACATTGTTGGCATCACCAAAACTTGGTGGGATAATACACATGATTGGAAAGTTGGTATGGATGGGTAAAGCTTTCTCAGGAAGGATAGACAGGGGGAAAAGGGAGGAGGTGTTGCCTTATATATTATGTACACACTTGGACTGAGATGGAGATGGACATAAGAGATGGAAGTGTTGAGAGTCTCTGAGTTTGGCTAAAAGAGGTAAAAAACAAGGGTAATGTCATGCTAGGAGTCTACTACAGGCCACTCAACCAGGTGGAAGAGGTGGATGAGGCTCTTTTAAACAAGTAACAAAATCATCCAAAGCCCAAGATTTGGTGGTGATGGGGGACTTCATCTATCCAGATATATGTTTGGAAAATAACACAGCGGGGCATACACTATCCAATAAGTTCTTGAACTGCATTGCAGACAACTTTTTATTTCAGAAGGTTGAAAAAGCTACTGGGGGGGAAGCTATTCTAGATTTGATTTTAACAAATAGGGAGGAACTCACTGAGAATTTGAAAGTGGAAGGCAGATTTGGTGAAAGTGATCATGAAATCATAGAGTTGACAATTCTAAGGAAAGTATCATAAACATACAGCTAAAGGTAGCATAAAAACCTCTTTACCTGTATAGGGTTAAGTCCTCTTTTACCTGTAAAGGGTTAAGAAGCTTAGATAACCTGGATGGCACCTGACCAAAAGGACCAATAAAGGGAGAAGATACTTTCAAATCTATGGGGGAAGGTTTTTTGCCTGTGTCTCCCAGACTCAACAAGGAAACAGGGCAGGGAAAATGCATCTCCCTAAGCCATATCTGAACTAAGCATCTAGTCTTGCAAAAATAGTAATTAATAGCAAAGAAATGCATTAGATTACCTTTTTTATTAGCTTGTGCATTTTCTCTTTGCTAAGAGGGAGGTTTATCCCAGTTTTGTAACTTTAAAGTTTTGCTTAGAGGGGAAATCCTCTGTGTTTTTGGAGTCTTTTGTTATTCTGTAAAGTACTAACTATTCTGATTTTACAGAGGTGATTCTTTTACCTTTTCTTTCATTAAAATTCTTCTTTTAAGAACACGGTTGTTTTTTCATTGTTCTTAAGATCCAAGGGTTTGGGTCTGTGTTCACCTGTACCAATAGGTGAGGATATTATTCTCAAGCCTTCCTCAAGAAAGGGGCTGCAGGTCTTGGGGGACTATTTTGGGGGAATAGGACTCCAAGTGGTCCTTTCCCTGATTCTTTGTTTAAATCACTTGGTGGTGGCAGCATACTGTTCAAGGCAAAGTGGAATTTGTGCCTTGGGAAAGTTTTTAACCTAAGCTGGTAAAAATAAGCTTGGGGGGTCTTTCATGCAGGTCCCCACATCTTCACCTCAGAGTTAAGAGTGGGGAAGGAACCTTGACAGAAGGATAGAAGGGAGTACAGGATAGTAGAGACAATGGATTTCAGGAAGGTAGATTTTGGTAAGTTCAGAGAGCTGATAGGTAAGGTCCCATGGGAATCAAGACTGAGGGGAAAAAATACTGAGGAGAGTTGGCAGTTTTTCAAAGGGTCACTATTAAGGGCCCAAAAGCAAACTATTCCACTGGGTAGGAAAGATAGAAAATGTGGCTTAACCACTTCTTTGTTTAGGTCTTCACCAAGAAGTCTGAAGGGATGCCTAACATAGTGAATGCTAATAGGAAGGGAGTAGGTTTAGATGATAATATAAAAAAAAGAACAAGTTGAAAATCACTTGGAAAAGTTAGATGCCTGCATGTCACTGGGGCCTGATGAAATGCATCCTAGAATACTCAAGGAGCTAATAGAGGAGGTATCTGAGCCTCTAGCTATTATCTTTGGAAAATTATGGGAGACAGGAGAGATTCCAGAAGACTGGAAAAGGGCAAATATAGTGCCCATCTATAAAAAAAAAGGAAATAAAAACAACCCAGAAAACTACAGACCAGTTAGTTTAACTTCTGTGCCAGAGAAGGTAATGGAGCAAGTAATTAAGGAAATCATCTGCAAACACTTGGAAGGTGGTAAGGTGATAGGGAATAGCCAGCGTGGATTTGTAAAGAACAAATCATGTCAAACCAATCTGATAGCTTTCTTTGATAGGATAAAAAGTCTTGTGAATAAGGAAGAAGCAGTGGATGTGATATACCTAGACTTCAATAAGGCATTTGATACATTCTAGCATGATATTCTTATCAATAAACTAGGCAAATACAACTTAGATGGGGCTACTATAAGGTGGATGTATAACTGGCTGGATAACCATACCCAGAGAGTAGTTATTAATAGTTCCCAATCCTGCTGGAAAGGTATAACAAGTGGGGTTCCACAGGGGTCTGTTTTGGGACTGACTCTGTTCAATATCTTCATCAACAACTTAGATATTGGCATAGAAAGTACACTTATTAAGTTTGCAGATGATACCAAACTGGGAGGGATTTCAACTGCTTTGGAGGATAGGATCATAATTCAAAATGATCTGGACAAATTGGAGAAATGGTCTGAGGATGAAGTTTAATAAAGACAAATGCAAATTGCTCCACTTAGGAAAGAACAATCAGTTTCACACACACAGAATGGGAAGATAGTGTCTAGGAAAGAATACGGCAGAAAGGGATCTAAGGATTATAGTGGACAACAAGCTAAATATGAGTCAACAGTGTGATGCTGTTGCAAAAAAAGCAAACGTGATTCTGGGATGCATTAACAGGTATATTGTGAGCAAGACACGAGAAGTCATTCTTCTGCTGTACTCTGCGCTGGTTAGGCCTCAGCTAGAGTATTGTGTCCCGAGCACCACATTCCAAGAAAGATGTGGAGAAATTGAAGAGGATCCAGAGAAGAGCAACAGGAATGATCAAAGGTCTAGAGAACAAGACCTATGAAGGAAGGCTGAAAGAATTGGGTTTGTTTAGTTTGGAAAAGAGAAGACTGAGAGGGGACATGATAGCAGTTTTCAGATATCTAAAAAGGTGTTATAAGGAGAAGGGAGAAAACGTGTTCATCTTAGTTTCTAAGGATAGAACAAGAAGCAATGGGCTTAAACTGTAGCAAGGGAGGTTTAAGTTGGACATTAGGAAAAACTGTCAGGGTGGTTAAACACTGGAATAGATTGCCTAGGGAGGTTGTGGAATCTCCATTTCTGAAGATATTTAAGAGTAGGTTAGATAAATGTCTATCAGGGATGGTCCAGACAGTATTTGGTCCTGCCATGAGGGCAGGGAACTGGACTCGATTACCTCTCGAGGTCCCTTCCAGTCTTAGAATCTATGAACCAGTATTTGGGAAACCTCCATTTGAGACAAGGCTGGTGCATAGTCCATCATTTCAATAAAGGAGGTGATTGTATCTATGAGCTTGCACTGTTCAGTGGTGCCCTGGACAATACAAGATGCAGATTTCTAGGGGTGCAAAGCTGGGACTAAGAATATGCAGATTTTGCCCTGTATGCAGTTCATGGATGGTTGGGAGAGCATTCATGCATTCAGCTGGGACTAACTGTACATGCTAGCGGCTGTAAAGGAGCAGACACTGGAGGGGTTGCAATTCACTAGCGAAGCATCTAGGCTGGAGATCGAAGGGGAGGCAGCAGTTCAAGTTGCACCTTGTGCCATAGTGGTATGCCATAGTGGTATGGTGCCTCAGCATACTCTCAGATCACATTTTCACTGGGGCTTTGCAGCTATAGAGCCCATTGGCTGGAGAGGTCTCTGGAAAGGAAATTCAGAAGCTTAACTTTTTTATTAATTAAATACTTACTATAATGCAGTGGTCCCCAAACTGGGGTGTGCCCCCAAGGGGAGTGCAGAAGAATATTCAGAGGGGTGATGTGAGACCCAGGCCAGACCCTCTAGGGGGCAAGGAGGGAGTGCCACCCAGTCCCACTCTGTTCCCAGCTCTGCTTCAGCCTCAGGCCCCGACTGCGGCCTGGCCATGACTCCACTCTTGGCCACAACCTTGACCCCTAGCCCCAGACCCGACCCCTGCCACATTTCAGCTCCTGACCTGGCCATGGCTCCAACCCCAGCTTTGGCCCCCAGCCCTGAGTGCAGCCCAGCTCCAATTATGGCTCTGCTCCAGCCCCTGGCTCCTGACCATGATTCTTGGGGATGGGGCAACATAAATTGGAATGGAAGAGGTTGAGGTGACACAAATGTTTAATTCTATTTGCCATGTGTTAAACTCTCTTCAATACTGGACTACTGCCATTAGTTTCAAAATCTTATATTGGCAGAAGTGGCCACTGTTGTTGCCAAGGCTGAATCCCCACTCTGTCACTCCAAGTGCAGAAGTAGGGGCCCACAAGGATTTTAAAAATTAATACTTGCTACTCCAGGCTTGTATTACACTCTCAAGGTTACAGCTTTTCTCTAACCTTATTTAACCTTGGTCATACTTACAACCTTGTGGAGGCTATTAGATACAAAGATTGAAGAAACAGTCAGTGGAGCCCACCAAGAGAAGAAATGAGTTTTGGGCTGCTGCAGCCTCAATCACTCCCAGTATCCCACTTGTGAACATTCAAGCATCATGTTTTATTTCCTCTTTTTTCATATCTTTACATACTCCTGACCATATGTATGTAGGGCTCAGCCCCTATTCCATATGTGGCCTTCTGAGTACTCACAGTTGGGGTTCCGATCGCTGACATAAGTGATTTGTATCAATATGGTGTTAAAATAATCCTGACATTTCCAATATGCTGATGGATTAACCTCATGCTTACACATACTAAAAATTCCCCCAAAAGCATTATTTCATGCTTCTGTGGTGTACTTATCACAAGCTAAATATTGCTAAATCTTATAACATTAGGACTTAGTCATGTTAACTGCTTTGCTACTTAGATTAGTTATCAAAACCAACAGGCCAGCTAGGGTTCAACTTCTTGCCAAGCCTACTGTTGTTGTTGTACAGATTCTTAAGTTTCTATACTTTCCTATCTTGCACCACAGCTCCAATAGCTTTTATTTTCCCACCTTAAAGCATTTTAATATGCATTAGCACATGATTTATAATATTGTACCCTAAGATCAAGTCAGAGGTTATAGGTCAACGGTGTCTTTCAAATTAGCTGTATTAAAAAAAATGGAAAATTAAATAAAGGTGAAAAAATATAAGGAAGAGGGAAATGAGATTTCTCTTGTCAAGGAGTGGAGACAGAGACCAGGGAGCCTGTTCTTAAATCAATGTCAAATTATGTCAAAGGACTTCAGAGTTTGGTATTAGAAGGGGTATTAGAAGGGGTAAAAAAAAATAGAGGGAAACAAAGGACTAAATTTTGCTTTGTTCCATTGTTATCTGGAATAACCTCACTGATGTCAATATAGCTGCTCCATATTTATATCAGTTTACCTAGGAGCAGAATGTGGCTCATTGCACATTTTGGATTGACCCTGACCATAGTTTTACAAATGAAGTTACTACGTACTCGAACATAACAAAAATAAAAATGCTGCTATGGACCAAATTCAATAATTTGTATTTAGTTTCTAAAAACAGTGCATATGAAATGCTAAACCACTAATTTCTGGGGAGATTGCTATTCAGATAATATCTAAAGACAAATTGCTTTATAATCTGTAGAACAAAATAAATTGCTCCAGGAGGAATAGCTTTCAAAAACCTTGCACGTCAGATTTTTTTTTAAAAATATCTCTCTCTGAACTCTGATATATACTGGAAAAGTTCTTTGACAAGATCAGGGAAAAATGGCCAAATAAGCATTTGTTCCATAAAAATCCAAGGCCTTTTAAACTAGAGATAAGTATAACGTTCACAAACATCACCCTACCTCACATCACAATAAATTGTTGCCTTCATAATTAAAGTATCCTAGCCATGAATTTTGTTCTATTTTGGAGATAATGTATTAGCCAATGGGGATCTAAGTATATTGCAATTAAATCTCCCTTTATAAAGGCATTTGGTATAATTAGCACATTTCATTGATTGGGAATTGCTTTACAGATCATAGGGTAGCTATGTTTAATTAGGTAAATCTGCCCACAGCATGGTGTAGCCTGATTTGGGGTGGGTTAGTAGGGTTGGTGCAATTTATCCACTTAATTTAATTGTATTTGATTAATTAATTTTAATTAATTAATAATATTAATAATAATAATTGGATGTTAATTAGTATGGGTTTGGCTTGCCAATATATTTGATCAGAAGATAAAGTTCATCCTGAATCAGGCTTCATAGAGTTTATAAAAGGAACTTTGGGGTATACGACAGGAGCTTACGCTGAAACAGATATAGTCATAAAGACCTTTTATTAAAATCAATGACATAATAAGCAAATGTTAAAACAGTTCAAGATTACAAAGTTACAAAATATCACAGTTCTTTTAGAGATATATTTATGATAATACACTGTTATAAGCTCACTCTGTGTAGTGCAGTAGCACTTTGGGAATTTTCCACACCTCTGACAGAGGAAGTTATTTTAAGATTGCTTGCGTTCTGGTTTAACACTATATGTGCTAAATGCTTTCTAGGGTAAGAATGAAGCAGAAGGGAAATTAGATCCCTTTTTACCTACAGTTTTGAAAAGAAATAATAGTATGGCCTATTAATAGTTAATAGCCTTCATAGATGGGTAGCATCGACACATAGGTGAGGGTGGAGGCGATGAAGAGTAGACAGGAGCAGATAGATGGGTGTATTGCCTCCCTGATGGTGAGCTGTCTCACTTTTTTATAGAGCATTGGTCGGAAATCCCTCCTCCAATGCCCAAATTTCATCTTTTCCCCACGGAAATGTTAGGGTACACCTACCTCATAGGTTAACAATTATGTGCGTATGAATGACAGGTATGTACACATTTGTGCTGTACTTGTTTGATTTGTGGGCAAAAATCCCCTTTTTCCACCCTTTACTGTTATTGGTTCAGTTAAAGGTCTCTAGATATCTGTGTAGGTATTTTGTCTTATTGTCACTTTTCTGAGTAAGGGTCCCAAAATGTGCTGAAGTTGCCTTAGCGTCATACAGGATGTTTGACCTGTAAGTTTCTTGCATTACAGCTATTGCATTACAAATCTATAAGCCTATTACATCAAATACTTAAATTTATCAAAAAGACATTTTATACAGACCAACAGATTAATCCTCAGGGCTACAATGGTTCTTCCAGTTTAAACTTAGATTAGATTCTAGTGTTTGTTTATATGTGGGGGGGTGGGAAGGAGGGAACAGTACAATGCTTCTAAGGGGTGGTGAGGGAAGACAAACACACACACACACACACACACTACTTGACTGAAGTAAATAGTGATAAATTGCTACTTTATTTGGTGCTGATTTTTTCCATTTCTTAATATTCCAAACACTTATTTTGCCAGAACTGACATCTTGTTTGCACTTAGCTGAAACATTCAATTTTCCCAGTGAGTGACAAGTGTTTAAAATTTGAATCACATGCTAATAAATTATACATTAAAGACTAAATAATTCTTAGTGTTAGAAGCAGGCATTTTCCCCATACAGATTATTCTCAAAACAAGACTCAACTACAGGGAAACAGCAGATTTGCAAAGGAGAGAATAATGGATATAAATGCAAAAGTGTGTGGATGGGTAAATGTTAGACACAAAGCTCATGTATAGGCTTTTGCTGGTGTAAGAGTGAGTGACATCTCTGCTAGTACGTACATACACTCCTATGGAAATGCAGATTATATGCTTAGACTTAATGGACCCAAATCTGCCCTCCAATGTGCATTTATAACTTCCGTTGCTTTTATGGGAGAGATGGAGCAGAGGATTCACAGGTATAAACAGCAGGATTTTTCCCAGTACATAGATATAAAGTACAGACAGATGCCTAAATGCCTTCGAAAGCAAATGACTTGGGAAAACAGCAGTTATTAAATTAAATGAATTTATAACCAATATCAAGATTAATCAGACTACTCTTCAGAAAAGAAAATTAAATATCTGGTCCATGTGTTAAGAATGAAGCTAGAGTGACTTACCTGGAAGGAGAGCCATTGAGCAACTGAAGAAACATTCAAAGGGGACTGGCCGAAGGAATCCCTCCATCAGACAGCACTTAGAAAGGGAAAACTTATGGGTTTCAGTAACACAGAGGACATGTAAAGGGCAGCCCAGGATAGACAGGAATGGCCGAGCTTTGTTCATCTCCTAAGTGACACTTCACGGCACAGGAAGACATCAAATTTAGATAAAGACATATCCCTATAGTAAGTAACATGGCTGATTGGTTTGTGAACTTTCTTACAAAGTATGGGTGGTAGTGATGAGCTAAATGATCCCTGAGGACAACAGGAACAATTTACAAAGTTTTGCATTGGAGGCATGAGCTATTTATATTTTGTGAATAGGGCTTTGAAAAATGTAGTCTGTAATGACTGTTGTAAGAACAATGCAGTCATAGCAAACATTAGGAAGATGGGAATAAGTAAAGGCTGAGAGATCCTCATATGATCCATTAAGATCTGTCCTTGTAAGTCAATGATATACCAATTTATATACAAAATATTGACAATGTAACTTCTTGCTCACTCTTGGCTCACACTCTTCAAAAATATTCCCATAAATAATCCTATAGAGATCTTCTGCTAAAACCTGGCATTCCAGTTGCCCATATTGGAAGCTTACTTTGCAATAAATTTCAACACTAATCTATGCAGCTGTGATTATAAGCAGTAGTTTGTTAGGGTTGGTTTTATGTCCTTTCAGACATGTCCAACAGTTTTACATTCATATAAAGCCTCTCAAACTCAACTGAAAAATTGGGTCTTTAACGTTCTTAAGATTATTATCTATATTGATATTATCATGGCTGTAAGCCATTGAATGGGTATCATATTTAGCAACAGTACTGAAAGGACCATTAGTTTTCTGCTATATGCATTGTATGTATACTGTGACTATTTACTCAATGCTGTAGCAATGTGTCACTGGAAAATTAAATGACAAATTCTTCCATTTAGTACATAAAGATAATACTTTAAAGAGTTACTATCTTTCTTCCTGAAACTGTCTGTCACTTGTGGACTTTAGACTTCTTGGCCTAGATTAATAAAGAAATTAGGTGTGTGACACTGAGCATTGCCTAATTTTTAGGTGCCTACAAAATTACCAGGATTCACAAAGCCTGAGTTCTGTGCCTAGGCGCCTAATGTATGGGCAAGGAGGTGCCTTAGAATGAGATAACAAAAACAGCATACTAGTTGGCTCCTGGCCTAAAACAGACGATCCAGGGGAGAGGTGGGGTGCTAATCCCCAGTCTTATCTTTTACATAGGCACCTAAATCTGGGCTGCAGGGAGGATAAATAATTCTGAAAAGTCATTAGAGCAGTGGGACTGAATCTATCATTTCCCAGAGGCATATGCTAACCACTAAGCTATAGATTCATTCCCACACTTGAGTTCTGAGCATACTTACCAGATTGGTTCCCACAAGCAACTTGGGCAGAGGAACAACTATCTTCCCTCAATTCATATATCACTCTAGGTATGGGCTGCAGTGTGCAGGGGCAGAGGGAGAAACATTAATGCCTAGGGGACTGTTGCGCCCCTCTCCCCAAAAAAGTGCCAAGTGAGTTTAGGTGCCTAAAGAGTTCAGCATAAGTTGAGCTGGGTGGCTTTGTGGATCCCACTGGGGCCTCAGTCTGGGATTTTGGTGCCTAAAGAGGCAGGCCGTAAGTCCTTTTGTGAATCTAGCCCATCCTGTGTTTTCAGAGGAAAACAGTCACAGAAATAACGGCATCCATGGGACATGAGTCCTTGTTTTTTGCCTTTGAATGAGAATCCGCTTCTTGTTTCCCATCTGTCAGAGTGAGCTGGCCCTTCAACAGGAATGGAAGTTCAGCTGCATCTGTGCCACACTTCACTTATTCCCTTCACCTGGGGAGGCAAGATAAGTCATGCAAATAACCTGGCCTGCTTGAGGGAAGGGTGGATAGGAGGAGCCTGTGGTGAGGCAGAGCTCACTCTGGGGAGTAGTAGGTCTGTGAGAGCCAAGGAAGACTTCAGGAAAGAAGGGTGGTGAAACATGGAAGCAGAGTGTTTTTTATAAAAGCTGGTGCATAGCCAGTAGGTCTGAGAGTACAGGAAGAGGTGCTGGGTAATAGCAGGCAGGTTGAGGCTATAGAGGCAAATGACCTGGTTGTTTAGGGTGCCCAGGGCTGGAAACCCATATACAAATTGGATGGGGGTTCTTCTTATACTGCTATGCTGTGTGAAGGTGACCAAGGGAACATGACAAAGGAATTGATTAGGACCCAGGAAGGTTAGAGCTGAAGTGGACTGAGTGAGGAAAAAAATGGATCCTTGGAGGAAAAGGGTGACTTGACTGTTTTAAGATTCAAGGAGTTTGAATCACAGTAATCTTCCAGGGTAACCCAGGGAGGGGAAGCCTGGGAGAGGCAATGGTGAGGGAAAGGGTTTACTTTCCTTGTGTTAAGATCTAGAGGGACTGGGTCTTGGGGTTCCCCGGGTGAAGTTTTGGGGGGACCAGAGTGTACCAGGCACCGGAATTCCTGGTTAGTGGCAACGCTACAAGTACTAAGCTGGTAATTGAGCTTAGAGGAATTCATGCTGGTACCCTATCTTTTGGACGCTAAGGTTCAGAGTGGGGGTTTATACCATGACAGCATTGCATGGACCTGTTCAAACTTAGGTGAGTGAAAAAATAAAAAACTGAATATAAAATTGTGCTCTACCCCTACAAGGCTCTCTTCTCTGAACTGTGTTAATGTGTAAATCTTCATTATTTCTATAATGTGACTTTTTTTCCCAAAGATGTTCATATTCCCTTTTCTCCACCACAGGATGACTCTGGCTTTTCTTGCTGAAGAACTATTCACTGATAGTTAAGGTTTCACTGTCATGGCTTAATGTTTTGACACAATTATCTGTACTGATCTTAGTAGTACTTAATTTGAATGATCAATAAAGTAATCAGAATTAAATATGATTTATCAGCAGACACTATCCTTCCTTCTTACATACAGTGATGTTCAGAAGGATCTCTGAGCTTATGGAAGTAGTGTACGTTGCAGAGAAATAAATGCCATCTTCTGGGGACTCTGTGCTATATCCTTGAGTTGCAGTCAAAAGGAACTTGGTCAAGTCCTTAACCTCTCTGTCTCACAGGTTGCACATTTGTGAAAAGAGTGTGACTCTTCCTCAAAGTTTAATTTTGTAGGCACTTTGAAAGTGAATGAAAAACACTATATTATTTGAAAATAACATTACCCGATATAACATGAATTCAGATATAACGTGGTAAAGCAGTGTTCGGGGGGTGCAGGGCTGCACACTGCAGCAGATCAAAGCAAGTTCGGTATAATGTGGTTTCACCTATAATTCGGTAAGATTTTTTTGGGTCCTAAGGACAGCGTTATATCCGGGAAGCGGGGTAGTAATGTGTGTGATGCTGAAACTCTTTTCCTTATTTACATGTATAATGTACCTATCCAACACTTGGATGTATGGACAAGTAACTCATTTAAATACTGAGAAACCATCTAGGACCAATGTTGATGTAATAGACCATCCTAATACACCAAATATAAACTTTTTATCCCCCTCCTACTACATGCCCACACACAGATACTCCAACATGCTCCCAAGAGAGATCCTGGGGAAACAAGTAAGCTTTGAAAAGTCCTCTGAAGGCCAAAAAATTTTAGCTGTCACACTGAGACAGGAACTGGTTCCAAAGTCAATGATCTTGCTGTTGAACTGCTCATATTTAGATCCTAACCAATTGGAGCTTAAATTAACTCACACCTGGAATTGTATCCAGAAACTAATAAACTACAATCTGCACCAGCTTCCAATTAAAGCTCTCCCTGCAGGAAAAACTCCACTGAAGCCTTCCTAGATGGGTTTGTTTATTGGTTATACTAATAGTTACACCAGTATAACTCCCCATATAGACATGCTTATTCTGGTATAAGAGTGACTTTTAGTTAGTGATATAAGCTAAATAACAGCAACAAAGCACTTATATACAAGATTAAATTTCTATGTGGGAAGTTATATTGATATAGCTATAAACTCTCACCTTAAGGTTTGGGTTTTTTTAAGAACAAACAAGGGATTAAAAAATACTGTATAGGAAAAGGACACAATTTTCAAAAGTCCCGTTTTCAAATCTTACTGGGACATTTAGGAGTCTAACTTTTGAAAATGGAACAAAGGCTACTAAATCACTTTATTGCTCTTGAAAATGTTACTCATGGCCTAAGTGGGGTGCCACATTCTATGCTAGCTACTCTCCAAGTATCATTTTTGTATAGTCCTAAGCAAAGACCACTGCAATAATTCAACTTAAATGTGACAAAACACAGAGATAGAAAAGGCAACAGTCTTCTAGACGCATGTAGATAGAATAAAACACACTGCCAATTCTATCAGGGTATGCAGAAGTAGTTGAATAAAGATGGAGGGTCACCATTTGGAGATCTTATTGGATAACAAAAGTCAGATGCAAGCATTCAGGTGAGGAGGTTGATAAATTACCTGTTTCCTCCATTCTCCCTCCACCCATCAACCCACCAACATGTAAATATGCTCTCTGAGTTCAGCCTTCAGGAGATCTCTCATCAAAAAACAGGGCTACCCAGAGGATTCAGGGAGGTTGGGGCAAAGCAGGGGAGCTGCGGTGCTTGTACTCACCTGGTGGCAGTCCAAGTCTTAGGTGGCATTTCGGCGGCAGGAGGCCCTTCAGTCGCCCTGCGTCTTCAGCAGCACTGAAAGGCACCCCGCCACCAAAATGCCACTAAAGACCCAGAGCTACTGAAGGGTCCTCCACCAGCGAAATGCTACTAAAGACCCGGACTGCCACCAGGCCAGGGCCCATGGGGCCCCTGCGGGGCCCGGGGCCTGGGGCAAATTGCCCCACTCTCCCCCCACCCCCAGGGCAGCCCTGTCCAAAAACCACTCTTGGTCAATCAGGGGGAAAATTGATCAACTGCACAATCAATATATGGTGAAGCAGAGAAATATCACTGGGTGTCATTCACATACCCATACAGTCACTTAATAGTTCCATATACGTTTTCAAAGATGGAGTTAGTTGATAATCCTATTTTGGCACCCCATCTGAGATTTCTTGGGATGGAGGAGCACTATCCCAATAACACCATTTTGAGTCTTTACGCAAAGAAAATAATGCAGTCACTTAAGAACAACTCCCCCTACCACAATACACTGAAAAATCCTCATGGTTGGTGGTTGTTGGAAAGATTTTCATCTTGTAGCTAGAAGGATATTGCCACCTAACAAGCATACCCCTTTTGAAATAGAAGCTGAGTGACTTTTTAAAAATGGTGCAATAATATCGAGGAGGAGGGTTACAGCAAGGAAGGGAGTATGTGGTCTTGATGATGGTGGCAGCAGTCTTTGGTGAAGGCTGGCATCATTACTAGGGTATACTTATGGTTGTAGTTCTCTGTTTGTAGTGGATGATGGTGGTTCTAGTGGTAATGTATCTCTGGATGAGTATGTATGGTCAGATACCTTCATTTTTCATATCACTGTTTTTATGGTTTTGTATCGGGTATTCTTTGTGTGTTATATCAGTCTTAAATGACACACAGCATAGGGTTATTGTATTAATATTAATGAAAATGAGATTTATGATCCCATGAATGCTTCTGTTACTAGTAATGGAGTTAATCATGTGCTTCAGATACCTCAAAGGAACCCCATAACTTTTACCTGACTTCAGTAGCTATAAACAATGGGGTGGGTTAAAGAGAAATTCTAAATATATCATTAATCATAACTTTGTCTGGGACAGAAGTTGCTTTTCTGAAAAATGTCATCTTATAGTTTAGTATGTCATCCTTGCTGATTTTTATTTTCATACACAATCTGTTCCTGTAATAAGTTTGCCTGATTGTTTGTCAGCTATTTTTCTATGTGATTTATTTCTGAATTACTTCTACTTCAAAACTCCCATGTTTACATCAATCACTTTGTTCCTGACTACTCTCAAGAACCTTCTAATTGTGTAGAGGTGCTTTTTCACAAGTAATAGACCAAACTTGACTGACCTGTATGAGAAACTATAGTCATACACTCTAAATATGAATTGCTATACACCTCTACCCCAATATAAATGTAGCCCGATATAACATGAATTCAGATATAACATGGAAAAGCAGCGCTCTGGTGGATCAAAGCAAGTTCAATATAACAAGATTTCACCTATAATGCAGTAAGATTTTTTGGCTTCTGAGAACAGCGTTATATCAGGGTAGAGATGTAGTGTGAGCAACCCACCTGTTCTCCCCGTCTGCCTTGAACTATTTAATGGCAACCTGTTTCTCATTCTCACTTTAACACACTGCATGTGCTAAGTAACTTAGGATTCCAGTTCCATGGACAGTACTATAACTTTTTTCCTCAGATTCAATGTTTTTGTGCACTGACAACATTTTCATGCATATTTCATGGTTCTTCAAAATATGAAACTCTGATGAGTAACTTCTAACAGCATTTCCTTTATTCCCCCATGAAGTCAGCTTTACCGATCTGTAATAACACATTTCTTCTTGATCCTTCCTGCAGTAGGCTTACCTGTTGAAGTTCTCTCTACTCTTAGGATACATCTCATATCATTAGTGGACCAGCAACACCTCTTCCAAGAGCTTTTTCTACTCCCTTTACTATTTTCTTTAGAATTTGTTGTAATTTAACTGATCCTTTACCTCATTAGGTTCTATGATTACCATTTGTTTACATTGGAATATACCCATCCAGATTTTTTAGCATCACATTTTGTTAAACCCCTCTCTCCTCCTGAGTGTGAAACCAGACTTCATTTGACAATAAAGTATACAGGTCTGTCTCATCTTACACTGGGGTTACATTCCGCAGTCAGCGCTTAAAGCAAAAATCGCATACAGTCAAAGTTACATTGAGTGTTATGGCAGGCGGAATCGCCAGCACTACAGAAACAGTATTTAAATTGTTATTTTTCTCTTTTTTTTTGTTTTTGCCGACCACGTAAAGCTGAAATCGTGCATTTTAAATGCACCTAAGATGCAACAGACCTGTAGAATTTCTTCAGATCTCCATGATACAGTTAGTTGTTTTACCACCCTCCCATTTGTTTTCCTCATTAGTAACCTTTGACTCTTAGCTAGCTATTGAATTATAATGTACATAGAACATGGTAGGTATTTAAATTTAGAAAACACTCTAATATGAATTCTGTACATTAAGGTAATTATTAATAAAACTTCATATGCTGAAACAGTGTTCATAAAGCACTCAGATTCATAGACTCTTGGACTGGAAGGGACCTCGAGAGGTCATTGAGTCCAGTCCCCTGCCCTCATGGCAGGACCAAATACTGTCTAGACCATCCCTGATAGACATTTATCTAACCTACCCTTAAATATATCCAGAGATGGAGATTCCACAACCTCCCTAGGCAATTTATTCCAGTGTTTAACCACCCTGACATTTAGGAACTTTTTCCTAATGTCCAACCTAAATATCCTTGCTGCAGTTTAAGCCCATTGCTTCTTGTTCTATCATTAGAGGCTAAGGTGAACAAGTTTTCTCCCTCCTCCTGATGACACCCTTTTAGATACCTGAAAACTGCTATCATGTCCCCTCTCAGTCTTCTCTTTTCCAAACTAAACAAACCCAATTCTTTCAGCCTTCCTTCATAGGTCATGTTCTCAAGACCTTTAATCGTTCTTGTTGCTCTTCTCTGCACCCTCTCCAATTTCTCCACATCTTTGTTGAAATGCGGTGCCCAGAACTGGACACAATGCTCCAGTTGAGGCCTAACCAGCGCAGAGTAGAGCGGAAGAATGACTTCTCGTGTCTTGCTCACAACACAAATGTTAATGCATCCCGGAATCACATTTGCTTTTTTTTGGAACAGCATCACACTGTTGACTCATATTTAGCTTGTGGTCCACTATAACCCGTAGATCCCTTTCTGCTGTACTCCTTCCTAGACAGTCTCTTCCCATTCTGTATGTGTGAAACTGATTGTTCCTTCCTAAGTGGAGCATTTTGCATTTGTCCTTATTAAACTTCATCCGGTTTACTTCCTCCCTTCTTAATAATTCTGATTTCCTTCCTGAATCCCCTCTGAGACAGTCAATATGAATAGATGAGTCTTGCAACATGTCTTGAGGGTTGACAAACTAGGGGTCTTTGGGATTGGTGTAGTGAAGCCAGGACTCAACTATAGTCTGATAGACTACTGAATAGGTCTTTAACACTCCAGTTGTTTATATTGATTAGGAAGCTTTTTTACGTGAATAGTTGTATCTTATGCAGAATCTAAGCTTTCACTTGTGAATGTTTCTAGCTCTCATGGTTGCAGAGTTAATCTTGGAAACTACAGCTGATACTAACTGAAGAAAAACTGTCTTCTTATGTTTGCAACCAGTTCTGGTACCTCTCTGTTGCTCAGAACATTGACAACATGTAGCACCATGAAATCTGATCTGATATTTCTAATTTTTCACTGCTGCTATTCAGAATGTTGTAGGCACTGTTAAATTGACTATCAGGTCAGTTTCTCTCCTATAGTTTGTGGGTGAATTTTTATATTTTTATATATAATATATTATACATACACCCACCCACCCCCAAAAAATAGGATTCCAGGATTGTAATTCTGTATATCACTCTGAAGCTTAGCAAGTCTGCAGAGTCAGCGTGAAGCAATGGAAATACCTATAAGTGTGGTTGAGACTCTGAACAGAAAAAGCTATTACCAGATTCAATCATCACAGGGGTTTATGGTCTGTTACTGTCCAATCTGCAAGTCTTCGACCATTTTGACCTTACAGATTACACCCATGTGAAAGCAAGGCAGATATCCATGCCATGCCAACAGTTCTAGACTATTATGGTATCAGAGGTAACTCAACTAATCCCTACCCTTACAAGCACTGAAATTGTTGTATTCAAATTAGCTATAGCCTATGAGACACACTGCACAAGTGGGGGATTACTTAGCTCAGCTGTCATATTTCTTCAAAACTACACACACAACCTAACGAGCATACATAAATGAAAACACATACAGCCCCTCACTACATCACACATCTCATTTCCCAC
Source organism: Gopherus flavomarginatus (assembly GCF_025201925.1). Taxonomy (NCBI): domain Eukaryota; kingdom Metazoa; phylum Chordata; order Testudines; family Testudinidae; genus Gopherus; species Gopherus flavomarginatus. Next base: position 196,000,406 of record NC_066617.1, on the reverse strand, counting down.
CTGCACAAATGAACACAAATCTCCGAGCACAACACAAACAGCACACACAATAACCTGAAACATCACTTTGAAGCCTAGAATGTGTGTTGACTCAGTGTGAAGCAATAGAAACAGCTACAAGCATGGTTGAGAACTTTGTGTTGAGAGCTATTTGTAGCTTTCTTTATACACGCATGAAAGCCTGTGCAATTGCTTGTAGCGAGCAACAATCAACCATTAGGCTGGAAATGGATCCAACATTGGACATCTCAGAAATAAGAATAGCAGACATGCCAAGTGATTCTGAAGAGGGAACAAAACAACATTTTATTCATGGAAATCTAAAAGTGGAAAGCAAACTTAGCACAAGGGGATGAAGGCCCTGCTTCACAAAGGGGCATAGGCATTGTGACATTCAGCATTTCAATGCCTAACTCTTTTTGGCAAATCACAGGAGCAAAACTAAGATCCACAAAGCCTGGTTTAGGTGCGTAAGCTCCCCATACAATGCACTGGGAGAGATAAGCACTTAAGAATTGTATCCACAAAAGCCAAGATGCTGTGTGAGGAGCTTCCTAAACTAGCCAATGGAAAATATTGATAAGAAGAGTATCCTAAGCCCTGCCCCTATCATGGAGTTCAGTGCCTAAATCTGGTCTGCAAGGAAGTGTCTGTCACTCTGATAAGTGATCTACAAGTGGGAAACCCTCTCTTGAAGTCAGGCAGCTTAGGCACTTAAGTTTCTTGCAAGAACAAGTTAGGATCCTGCCTAACTCCACATAAAATGACCAAAGGTGGTCAAGTACTTAGTCACTGACTCTGTAGCCTGGAGGTCAGGGCACCCATATGGAAGATGGGAGATCTAGGGTCCCGTCCCCTTTCTCCAATGACTCTTTAAGTATTTATTCACATACCCAGAGGCAGAAACTTGGGCACCTAGGGGACTTTTACTGCAAAAACTTGGACACTATATGAGTTTAGGCCCCAACTGGGTTAAGCGATAACTGTGTACAAAGGTTTTGTGGATTGTAATAGAGCCTAAAACTGGGATTTAGGCACCTGTACCATTGTGGGTCTCAGGCAAAAGACCCTTTGAACAGGCTAGTAACAGAAATAATCTTCCATTGAATAGCTGACATTAAAAATTCGCTGAACTGTGGAATATCGCTTTGTGATGAAGTGATTCAGGTCTGTCGGTAGCTGAGGCCCAGTATGGAGGCTAGAATAAACCAAGAAACTGGTGTTTTTTTCTCTGTATGTGTTTACATAGAGGTGCAATTTCCTGTATTGTAGAAAATATAAAGACTATCTGAACACAAACCTAATGTAAGTAAGTGGTTAGGACACTCACCTGGGGTATGAGACTGAGGTTCAAGTCCTGGGCTTGAATGTGGGTTTCCCACAAAGGAGGTGAGCACATTAACTATTGGGATTTGGGCTGTTCTGGGTGGGTCACTCTCTGACCAGAATTTCCATCCTGAACCTGACAAAGCTTCCGGATTTTTTTTTGAGTCGTTTTTGGATGAATCAACATTTAAAAAAAAATGAAAATCAGGCAGCCAACTCTAATAAATAGTGTGATTGTACCGAGTTTAGTGCTGTAGTCAGTCTGAATTTGCTTGCTCTGCAGTAATTTGGGGAAAACATGACCTTTGCTTACCCCTTGAAATGCTTACATTTTGTAGCTGTGCTGTAGTTCATCCTTCACCTGTAATTGTCCCAGAACTTATCCTCAGCCGCAATACTTTCATGACTAGGCTGAGCTCCTCCTGAAACCTGCTGTTCCTGAAACCAAAATCATTCTCTTCCCTGTTATTATGGTTCTGCTGGCTTTCTAAACACAGATCTGGGCCCTGGGGAGAGGGTGTTAGAATTCACTTTCCAGTATAAGCAGTACACCACACTGATATCGGAGTATGCAAACACACACCAGAAATATAGACACCCAAATACTCATGTATCCTTCTAATCTGAAGCAGAATAAAACTAAGCAAAAAGCCAACGTCAAGATGATTTAAAAAGAAACTTAATAGATTACTTCATCACCATGTACAGAACACCACATTCTGTTGACAGAACTCCTGAAATATTACATACTCATGTCCCTGCCCTTATGTCTCCCATTATACACTGTTCTTTTTTATCACATTTTTCCCATGAAGCTTCAGATTAAACAATTCTAAAGTAATAACTCACTGTCTTTCTTTTGGTCTGGTCTTTCTTTCTTTCTTTCTCTCTCTGCCTGCCTTATTTTCCTTCACATACATTTGTACTGTATTCTCACTTCCTCCCAACTAAATAGCTCCCTCTATTCTTTCTCTTCCCCTTATTTCTTCCTCTCTGGCTCCCACTTTCACATCACCCTTTCCCTCTTGTATCATTAAGTGGTTTAACTCCCATGCTTCTCTTCTCTCCTTCCTCTGGGTTTTTTTGGTCCCTTGTATTCATCCCTCACCTGTTCCCCCAGGATTTCTCCACTGTGGTATCTCTTCCCCATAGAATTCCTGGGGTCCCCCTGTCCCTTTCAGCCCACTCCTTGTAGACATGAGGATCTCCTGTGTCCCCCTCACTTCACATCACCAGATGTTCCCTCCTCACCTTGGTGGAGGCATGATGGGAGTAAGGGTCTGTCTTTTACCTGCTGCAGCTTACTACCGCCTATTACCCATGGGAATTTCTTCTGCTTCACTGCAGTCTCACTTAGAGGTAGAAGGAAGGAATTTATCTTCTCCCATTCCTGAAAATCTCCCCCCCACACACACACACATTACCTTGCTTCACACACGGTAGAAGATTTCCCATGGTGTCCTCTCCAGACTTGGGTCACTAATGTACTAGATAGACAAAAGTAAGCTCCCCAAACCTGTGTGTGAGGGCAGGATAGAACCTTCTCTGTTTGCCCTGTTCCACACTTTTGGTAGAGATTAAAAAAGCAGCTGGCAGCAGCAACTGGCGGCAGCAGCAGCTGCACCTCTCTTTGCCCCCTGTAACAGGAGACAGCAAGAATAGGAGCACTTGATCTGAGCAGGTAAAAATGAATAGGAAGTGATGCTTTCCAATACATCCTCCCCGCTCCCAAGTGATTGATCTGAAGAGACTCTGAAAGCCATAAAGAACAACTTCTGTCAGAAACAGATTCCTGGCATGTCTAAAGTTTATGCAAAATTATTGCAAGTGTTTTCTACAGTCCTTAACTGCAATTTGTATCTGACACTTTCTCAGGGTGCCCAGTACTGAGAATCTCTGTGTAAACCCTCTGCATCAGTGAGAAAGAGACTTGCTATTGCTAAATCAAGTCAAGTCAACTCCTTGACACTCCCAGCCTGTTTAGTGACCCACGTAACCTCTTCATGGCTCTGCCAGCCTTTACTTTACCTTGTAGGTTAACACTTGCAGTATCCCAGATCCCAAGTTGTGAAGAATCTCTCTATAGTGACCAGCCTCTGTCCCTGGATGCTCACAGAAATTACTATACAAGCTGTCCCTGAAGAGATTGCACAGCTCAGAATCAGGTCATCTATAACAGGACAGCACTGAAATGTTACTATCAATGTTAAGACTTAAAAAGTTACTGAGTTAGGACAATGGAAACAAATGATTACATACAAACAATAGGTATAAAACACTTTAACAAGCCAAAATCCTAAACTAGTTTCTCACCTACAGCCATCTTCCAGAACAACCAATCTACATGGCTGGAATCCACTATTCAAGGATTAAAAAAGCATCATTCATTTTGCTCCCTGAATGTGTCACTAGTCCCCCAATGTTTTCTCTGGTGTGCTGTCCCTATGTTTAACTTGGGTGCTCATGTTTGACTTGCAGTACAAATATAGCTTCCACTGTGTTTGACTTATGAACACTCAATTTACATCAGACAGGGGTAGGTGAATAGACCTGCTTTATCTGGGAGAAAACCTCTCTGTCAACTCTACCATGTTACATGGTTTAAAACAATGTTTCCCAAATTTGGGATGCCTCTTGTTTAGGGAAAGCCCCTGGAGGGCCGGATCGGTTTCTTTACCTGACGCATCCGCAGGTCCAGCCAATCGAGGCTCCCACTGGCCGCGGTTCGCTGCTCCAGGCCAATGGAGGCTGTTGGAAGCGGTGCAGGCCGAGGGATATTCTGGCCACCGTTTCCAGCAGCTCCCATTGGCCTGGAGCAGCGAACTGGAGCCAGAGGGAGCCGCGATTGGCTGAACCTGTAGACGTGACAGGTAAATAAACCGGCCCGGCCTGCCAGGGGCTTTCCCTAAATAAGCGACAGAACAAGTTTGGGAAACACTGGTTTAAAACATATATTTTAGTAGGTACATACAACTCTGTGAAATGTATGTAATGATGATATTTAAAATGATACTAATGACCAGGAGGACACTAGTTTTCATTTGCTATCTTACAAGACACTATTTATGAATAAATACTAAGCAAGTGGTGTATTAGATGTTATGAGTTTTTCAGGCCTGTTAGGAGTTGCTGACACAGAGTAGTGAATTCTTTTTTTGCCAACTGACACCAGTGGGACTCTGTCACAATATTTCAGTAAGGATGAAGGAACTCGAAAAACTTTCCTCTATTCTTCCCTCCTCCACCCCTCATCCCCCCCAAAAAACTTTTCAAATTATATGAAATTTCACCATAAAAAATAAACTTTGACCAAATTTAATTTCAAACCATTTGGTCAAAAATGTTTCAAATTAATGTGAAATGATTTTTTTCTTCATTTTGATTTCAATGAAACTAAAACTTTGTTCTCCTCCCATCTCTTCTTATTCCCTCTTCAAACCCTATCCTTCTGAAAACAGAAAAAAAAATCCATTCAATTTGAAGTTGATTTTTAGATTTGAATAATTTTGTTCAAAAATCACATAAATAAACAGAAAAGTTAAATTAACTAAAAATAATTCATTTAGCTCCTAATCTTTTTAAAGAAATTAATTTCCATTTTTTTTTACCCCCTATGTCTTTTTATCTGTCTCCATTTTACCATTGACTGGAACCCAGGTCTGGCAATAGAGAGAAAAATTGCCTATATATATCCAAAAAAAGAAACATGATTCATATTCCCTTGTTTTTGGTGGGATACCACTAATTTGATGAGTGTATGCAGAACATCCTATACAAAGGAGACTTCCGTTTGCTTCAAGTTTACTTTATGTAGATTACGCTCACATTTCAGATCAAAGTGACTACATCTGAATCCAGAGATGTTACCTCTGTCTGATCTTTTAAAGACCAAGCTATCTGAATGCTTTAAAAAATGATGACGAAAGGTCAAGAGACTAGTGGCCTAGAAGTGAAGTAGCTTTTGAAAACAAGTGCTAGAAATCACCATTTTTAAACAAAACAAAACAAAATCCTCAGTGTTTTGTGGTTGGTTTTTAAAGTCTTGAAATAGTTTTGAGTAGATATCTTAAAAATAGCAAAGAGTCCTGTGGCACCTTATAGACTAACAGACGTTTTGGAGCATGAGCTTTCATGAGTGAATACCCACTTTGTCAGATGCATGTATTCACCCATGAAAGCTCATGCTCCAAAACGTCTGTTAGTCTATAAGGTGTCACAGGACTCTTTGCTGCTTTTACAGATCCAGACTAACACGGCTATCCCTCTGATACTATCTTAAAAATGCTTCTTCATGCTGAAATACCATGTGTACAACAAATTTGGAGAGGTTTGCACTTCATGTACCTCTGGCTGCCTTTGAATTTTGCATTTGAGCCACAGATTTTTTGACTTTCAAAGTATGTCACCTGTGCTTTGTCAGGGTTCCCTCCCCACTCTGAACTCTGGAGTACAGGTGTGGGGACCCACATGAAAGACCCTCTAATCTTATATTCCACCAGCTTAGGTAAAAAACTTCCACAAGGCACAAATTCCTTTCCTTGTCCTTGGACGGTATTGTTGCCACCATCAAGTGCTTTAAACAAACATTCAGGGAGGGGCCACTTGGAGCCCTATCCCCCCCAAATATCCCCCCAAATCCCTTCACTCCCTTTCTTGTGGTTAACAAAGTGAGTACAGAACAAATCCCTGTTTTTTAGGATACTTAATATCAATCAGGTTCTTAAAAGAAGAATTTTATTAAAAAGAAAAAAGTAAAAGAATCAGTTAGGATGGAAGATAACTTTACAGGGTAAATAAAAAGATTTAAAACCCAGACGATTCCCCTCTGATTCTGCTTCTGAGTTACAAAACAGGAATAAAATTACCTCATAGCATAGGGAAAATTCACAAACTAAAACAAAAGATAATCTAACACATTTCCTTGCAATTACTTACAATTTCTGTAATTTCAGGATCTTTTTAGGAGATTTTTTTTCCTGCTCTGGTCCCTCTCTCTGTCCGATAGGGCACACACAAAGAGAGTACAAGTAAACCTCCCGCCCCCAGCCCCTGATTTGAAAATATCTTCTTTCCTTATTGGTCCTTTTGGTCAGGTGCCAACCAGGTTATTTGAGCTTCTTAACCCCTTACAGATAAAGAAGGGATTTTATGCTACTCTTACCTGTATGTTTATGACAGCCTCATACTGTCTCTTTAGTGCAGAGTTCTGGAGGGGTGGAAGAAAAGGAGTTTACATGAATTGTTTGGTCACTGGATATTCTGTCAGAAAGCTGTCAGATTCTGAGATGGGCATGCTGCATGCAACATGTTGTATTTGATTCCATCTTCTCCAGAGATGTAGGGAAGTTGGTGGGTATATGCTTCTGAGGGAAACATAACTGGATGACTTCACTCTTCCCTTCCACAAGTTTTAGAGCTCTTTGCCTATTTCGCCAATTCCTTTGATTCCATTTTTCAGAGCAGGGAAAAATGAGACCAATGATTTTTTTTTAATTTTATTTTTTTTGTGGGGGGTAGGTATTCAAGATACTTGTACAATTGAAATAAACAGGATTTCAGTTTCTTCCTGAACTGTATATCTAACATCTTTTATTACCACTAAATTCACATATGGGGGGTGTATTTAGAAACTAACATCTGAGAAAAGAAAGGTTTCCTGGGACTATACTAATAAAACATTAAAAAAACCAAAACCTTCTCCTCCTCATTTGGAGGACAAGTGAGTTTTTTAAAGCATTTTAGAAACTATATAAAAGATTCACTTAATCTATCACTGAAATATAGCTGCCTTTGGGTGATGTGTGGCAGCTGTTCACACACACCACACTACAACGAGAGTTTACACAATTTATGATCAAATCATGGAATGCTGAGAGGTTTGTTTTTTTTCTGAAGTCCCAGTTTCTGGGATTGTGTAATTACATGAGAATCTCAATTTTCATTTTTAAAAAAAGTAAATTTCTAGCCCTTATGAGTTTCAGGGGAAAGCTTTCAAATATGACTAGAGCGCATTTGGGGATGTAATACTGAGTCAGTGGACAAAAGCAGTGTATCCAGCTGAAGCTACAGGGGGGATTTTGTATTGGCAGAATGTATGTATTTGACTTTGGGATTTGGCTGAGAGACTGACATTTACATCTCTACTCTTGTGAAAACTGCCAAGTGACATTTAATGAGAATAAGTGTCCAGGCTCTTAATTTTACAACCCTGGCAACAATGCTCTGTTTAATACTATGCCTGGACAGGTGTAGGCCTGAGTTATAGGAAGCAGTGTTACTATAATTACTACCATTTCTGGCAATACACTGTATTTTACTTGGGGATCTCCCATTTAAATACTGACTGGGTCCGACTGCTCTTAGCTCGTGAGAGCTGACAAGATCACATTTTGGGATCAGAGGGAAGCAGGATAGAGCTCTGACCTGAAGAAGAGCTCTTTGTGTCTTGAAAGAATGTCTCTCATCAACAAAAGTTGGTCCAGTAAAAGACATTACCTCTCCCACATTGTCTCTCTAATATCCTGAAAGACTGACATGGCTACTATTACACTGCATACGTGTAAACAATTGTCACTTAAAACAGATGTGAGCACACAAATCTGTATCGGACAATGCACTTTAGTTTCTAAGCCTCCAAGCTTTCCAATTGTTTACAATTATTTATTTGGTTTAAAATGCATTTCTAGGTTTAGGGAGGAAAATTGTAGTCTTATGAGTTGTTGCTTCTGTGTGCATGGATTTTTTTTCTTAAACTCTCAGTGAACAATCACCTTTTTGCTTCAACTTCAAAATAAACCAATAGCCTCACTGCACAGCTAGGTGAATAAAAAGAAAGATATTTTCAGCTTAGTGCACACTTTATGAATAAAATGTGCAGCTACGTGAACAAAGACGAGTAGCTTTTACTGAACTATAAAAGTCCTTCTCTGCCCTTGAATTCAGATAGAAGCTATACAAGTTACAAATAGTTCAAATTTATGTTCTTCCTGCTAGTTTTATTTAAATAGAGTAGCTTTAAAGATAAGCCCCTAGTGGGATTGGGGGAAGGAAAGAACTGGATGGATGTGCATGTTTCTTTTTGCAAAAATGTCATGTTTTTATGTTTCTGCAGTGAGTGAGAACAAAGGATGTGGTTATTTCCATAAAGGGAAATCAGCTACTCTAAAAAAGAGATACAAGAGGTTTCAGAATGAAACAACAAAGTAGTAAGTCAAGAATGGATGTTGTAAACAGATAGTGGTGTTTGATCCATCTGGGAAATAAAGTGTGTGAGAGGGTGAAGAGAATCTATTTTTTTTCCTTTTACAAGAGTTACAACAGCCCTATATTTGCAGCTCTAAGAAGGCATCGAGACATGAGTGTAACTAATGTGAGTTATCCATGGTAAAATATCTGGCAAGAAGATGCTAGCAGATAAATACATTAATCATCTGTCTGCTTACTGCTGATAATCAGTGGATATAGCTACAGCAATATGTTGAGTCTCTACAGGGTTAGGATGAAGATTTGATCAAGATGGGATTTGCTTCTGAACTCAGTTGTACCACTGAAATATATAACAGCATGTGTTACAGTAGCACTGCACTAGAATACTTCATATAATTAGCTAGGAAAGAAGGGTTAAGTGATTTCAAAAGGAAAGAGGGCAAGTGCCTTCTAAAAGCAGAAGAAAAATCTCTCAAAAGTTTTGAGACAGAAACCAGGCTGAGGAGAAGTAAAGCAACAGTATATGAGAGAGTGTTTAAGTCAGTTAAAAATTCAAACAGGTTTCAGATTTGTAGGCAATCAGTCAAAAAAACCCCCACATACAGACGAAGGAGGGAGTGTGGTATAGTAGTTTAAGCAGAGGACTGATTTTCTGTGTAAACTCTGGAAAGGCCCTTAGTTCTGTTTCAGTCTTTCCATCTATACAGTAACGCTGTACTAAAGAGAAGAACAACATATTTGTATTTTCATCTACTTCCTCTAATACTAAGATGTTTACTCAGCCTTGAGGTTCAGTGCCGATGTTCCCCGCTATTATTGCTGTTTCACATCCAATACAGCAGCTAGACTCCAGTGAGTAGCTGAAAGCTTGTTACCTCTATCATGCAAAGCATCAGTAGGAGTCATTGGAAATCCAAACAATGAACAAGTGTTCTAATGAGATACCTATTGCCATCTCACAATATTAATCTTGCAGATCAGTTTGTCTGGATGTCAAGACCTTTATGGAAATACAGCTAGAAAACTCAGGAAAGAATCTTCTGTTCTCAACTAGGTCATCTGCATAACAAAAATACTTCATTCTGACATCGCAATTTTCTGTCAGCTTGCTGGCTCAGAAGGTCAAATATTCTCCATTATTGCCAGGGATTAGCAAAAAAATTCCAAATTTATGGGAATACGTTGTCACTTCCAATTTGGCAGCCAGTTTGCCAGGATCATTCCATTTTTTTCTGAAGTGTCTTTTATATTTGGAAAACAATTCTTTTTAGGTTCTTTTTAATAGCTGTATTAGTATTTAACTCTATGCTCTTTATAATTAAAGACATTGATCTTAAATAGCACTTTTCACAGCTTCCCAGGTCAGGATGGTGTCTGCACTGAATTTTCAGTCCCATGTTCGTTATAATACCATCTATTGCCATGGAAATTTTTATGGTGTAACAGACTTTTCTTTAGTGCATCATGCAACATCCAAACAGGTCAGATGGAAAATGAAGGGAAATATTAGTGCTTTAAATATAACTAGTAGTATCTTAAAATATCTTTCAGTGATAAAATCTCTACTGGAAACACACATTAAAAGGCAAAATAATTTATTTAGTTTCTTTTTATCACTGGAAAATCCCATGAAATATGATTATGGTTGGGACATTGATGTAATTAAAAATGACATTAGAGAAAATTAAACTATGTATTTATATATATTAGCTTGTAGATAGTATTAAAAAAAAAACTATGTTCATGAAAGATGGAATTGAGATATTGTGTATAAAACTAGCCACAGCTATGGAGCAGGACATGAACCTACTCATTTTATAACATTATGAATGAAAACTGCATTAAAATTCTTTTAGCAGTGGCATCTCTCTAGTTCAACTTGCATACACTTTTAATAGTGATGCAAATAGGTACTAGAAGAAATGTTGTTGTGAAAGAGGGAGCTGTATCCATATATAGTGGGCTTGTAGGAATGTAAAAATATGACCGGAGAAAGACTGGAGAATCAATAAAACTAATTATAACCTGCAGTATTGCTAATGTTCTAACAAAAGTCACACAGGGTCTCCCAGTGAGAGTTGCTTTCTACAGTAGTAATTGCTTCCCAAGAGCCCCAGTACAAGTAATAAGATTGTTGTACTCATTTGGGGCTGGGGGGAATGTATGTATCTGCATGCATCCCCTTCTTTCAGTATATTAAAGTATACAGCCTTTTTCTCAATTTCTTTTTGATAAAAATGCTTAAAAATCCATCTATCAAAAAGACATAAAAGAATAGAACTTGCTAGAATAGTTGGTCTAAGATTATTATTGTAGAGAAATTCTTGATATGGTGTATGAATTTAAAGTCAATCACTATATAGAATATTTCTAAACAGAAGGGGGCAGCTTGGAGGTAAAGGGCCAGAAGAACAGTATCTGGTACAGAATGTACAGATGGAAGTTATGGTAGTACACTTCTACCCCAATATAATGTGACCCCATATAACACTCATACAGATATAACATGGTAAAGCAGTCATCTGAGGGGGCGGGGCTGCGCGCTATGGCAGATCAAAGCAAGTTTGATATAATGCGGTTTCACCTATAATGCGGTAAGATTTCTTGGCTCCCAAGGACAGCATTGTATCGGGGTAGAGGTGTAAAAGTTTATACCTGTAGTCTGAATTGTCATTGTCTTTTAGGTATAGATTTGTATGTCGCCTCCATGTGGATTAAGTAATTCATGTTGATTTAGCTGGCAAATTGTATTGTCTTTGCATTAATTGACAACACTGCAAGCACAAACTAATATTTGAAAGCCAAGCTGTAGTTGTTTCTATCTTGCACATCTATGTGTGAACTATTAACATTTTGGAATTTTGCACCAAATGCTTACCTATACATCTGTTTCTACAAAGTATATCCCCACTATTTGTGTAATTGTTGGTAGATAAAAATCTTGCACCAAATGCCTGTATATTCTTTGGTGAATAATATTTCAAGTATCTGTATAAAAATCTGTATTTTTGATATACATATTTTACATTTGTACCAGTATGTCCCTGTAAATACCCTAGAAACATGAGGTTCAGATTTCCCTTGCACCACATGTAATCCAGGAAACAGACACTGTGTTGCTGTAACATAGGAAAGTGTTTCAGTGAGCCTAGAGAACATTATAATGATCCAAGATGACCGAAGCACATCACATTGTAGCCATGCCCTTTGCTTGCCTCTGAATGCTCTCCATGAAAGGGTGGGTGGCATTAATAGTATAGACCTTTCTATGCCGACTTTACACTATGTGGGATTGCCCTACAACAGAGCAATTTCCATCTTCCCTTTACATCTATTCCAACAGAATTTAGGTTGAGCTGAAGTTCTTGTGTAAACAGATTCTAAAATAAAAAGAATTTGACTGGCAAGTTTATTACATGAAAAAATAGAAGGCAGCTCATTTTTCCACAGGTCTATGGACTCTGTAGTGCTGACAGCAGTAAAAAATCATTTCTTGTTAGAAATTAAACAGCTATTTTTCAGAACATGCACATCTGATATGTGTAGTAATGACGTGATAGTTTTACAGGTACTTTTGTGACCATAATCTCATTAACCAAATCAGTTATCTCCTAGTATGAGTTGACATTAATAGGCAGTGAAAGTAAAACATTCAGGGGCAGGTAGAATAAAATTAGAAAAATACCAAAACCTATTTTAATTCATTATCACATTGTCAGAACTGACTTTTAGGGACTACTGTATAAACAGTGTTGATAGTGATGAGATTTTATCTTACTGGTCTGCAGAAACTTGAGCTGTGTGGTATTTGACAGATACTAGAAACAATAGGGTTAATGACATCATAAACTTGAAGTATCTGTACACTCAAAGAAATTACATGGAAGGAATGACTTCTGAGCTGATAGAAAAGGCTTGTTGCTGTTTCCTGCTGTTTGGGAAGATGTTTAAAATAATAATGGACCAAGGTTGGGTGGTTCAGACTGGACAGGCACCAAAGTGTTGAAATGCTGATCTGAACTTTATCCAAACTCTTTGAAACTCTTGAGTTTGCAAAACTGGACTGAATAAATCAACTGACTAGAATTTTTGGGGTCAGATCTAGGGTATTTCATATTTCCAGGAGGGCCTGAAATACATTAAGAAAAGGCTTTCTTTGTGATTTTCAAAACTTATATGTCAATATCTGTAATTTCAGTCTGAGCCAGAATCCAGAAGTACTAAGGCACAGGGGAAAAAAGAGAAGTAGAAAGAAATATTAACCAACTCTTTTTGTACCTCAAAGGGCTTGATCTGGGATGTGTTGGACTTCTGGGAGAATTATTAAATGGGATAGAAACTCCTTTCCACATCCCTAGTTATAACAGGTTATATATTTCTAAGTGTCTGTTTTATATAGTAACAGACTGAGACCAACTTATCTTGACATCTGTTTCAGATAATAATAATAATAAAAAAATAGATTTGCAGCACACAGCTTTCTTTATACAAGGCCCCAAATGGTTATATTTAGATAAAAGATTATGAATAACAATAGCATATCTATTGCACACCAAACCTTTTCATTTTTTGACACTGAAAAGAAACAATTGAAATTTAAAACATAAAAGATATTTTGCTTATATTGAATATATTACTAATTCTGCATTTTCTGTAAATAAGGTGATATCCAGGATGGTTCTATTGCGATTACGTGGAGACAAACTGCTGTCATTGGCTCAGACATGATCTCTGAGGAATGACTGTGTTTTAGATGGAATAATTGAATAGATTATCACTCATCCTGACTGAGGCCTCAATCATGCAAGCACATTTATATGTGTATAATTTTATCCTCATAAGTAATGCCTATACCAGTGTTTCTCAAACTGGAAGCAGCGTAGGCTGAGGAACTTACTGGCCACTGCTTCCAGCAGCCCCCATTGGCCTGCAGCGGCGAACTGAAGTGAGTGGGAGCTGCGATTGGCCAGACCTGAGACGGGGCTGGTAAACGAACTGGCCCGGCCCACCAGGGTCTTTCCCTACACAAGTGGTGAGCCCACTTTGAGAAACACTGGCCTACACAATCAATGGATTAAATCTTGGCCTTCCTGAAGACAGTCGTAAACTTTCTATTGATTTGAGTGGGACTAGGATTTCACCCAATGGGACTATTAACAAGAATGAAGTTATGCACATGCTCAATGAGTTTACAAGACTGGGACTTTAGTACAAAGCACAGTGCTTCAGACTGCAAGTAGTCCGTTCATAGTGTTTGAAAGTGGATGTTTGTATTCCTTTTCCTTGATCTCCTTTGAAAAATGTACATTATTTATATTCACTGAAATAAAATTGTTCCCAAATGGAAAATCTAAATTAAAAATATCATTCATATGTTATTAGAGTTTGCTGCAATAAAAAACACAATACTTTTTTAGTTTCATTTTAGCAAATAAACTGTTTTACAATTTGAGCTTTCAAGGGATTGCCATAGCAATATAGCAAACATTTTCTCAAAGCACAAACTCTTTTGAAGAAATGATTGGGTATATTATCACTCTTGCATTTTATGCAACCTAAAACTGTAACTTTCATTTTTGGGAGGGGGAAATAATAAATCATGTACATGGTTGCATAAAATGTTTTATTCTTGTTGACCAGCTGTTTAGATTCCACAAGAACGCAGCCATGGGAAAAACTGAGTAATGCTGACAGCAGATGTTCTTGCTTTCCTTCAGAGTTTCACCGCTTATGATTCTAAACAACAAAAGCTATAAAGACTCTTCTTTCTATTTTTATTATCATAGAGAACCTGTTATCTAGAATCAATAATGGAAAAGTAGGTGGTTATCTTGTTTTTAGTGACTTCAGAATGCTTTTAGCACTCTAATACGTCAAACCCCAAATGCCCTATAAACTGAAGCTAATAAGTTATCTTTCCTATAGAAAATTACATTCCATCATCAATAAAGATGAGGTTATAAAGTTCCATTCCTATGGCTGAAAACTTACTCTTGTTTGTCATCAGATGGATGTAGAATAGTTTTTCTCACACCTAAACAAGAGAATTCTGTTATGTCAGGGTTCCCAGTTAATTTAAGATCAATCATATACATTTATGAAACTTGAGTACTACTTGCTTTTACGGTAAAAATTCCTAAACTCTTAAGCTTATACTCCATCTCACTACTTTTAAAAAAAAGTGGTATGATGTGTACAGAAAGATTCTAGGCATAGGAAGATCTAGTTCACAGCAATCACTGTCCCAGATATAATACTATTATTAAGAGGTATGCTAATGGACTTTGGGTAAAATTGATTTTATTTATATTTGGGGGTTTTGTAGTAGCTGTTAAAGTTAGTATTTTTTTTAGCACTTAGCAAACAATAATAACTAGAGATTAGGAACACAGCAACATAGTGCAACTAAACCCACAAACATAGAAAAGGGGTTTATTTTCCAAAAGCCCTATGCCACAGGGCCAATTGAGACAAGCCAGCGGAGTCTGTAGATGTAACAATCTGTATATACACAGGATATGCATTGTGTAGATGATATCCTCAATAGCCTGCCCTCTTCTTTTCTTCAGAGATCGTGTCCAGGTCCATTGAGGCGTAGTTCAGTGTTGTGGCTTGTTTGTTTTGCTTTTGTTTTTAAGTGTTCAAGGCTGCAATCCACTTCATCGTCAGGGGCAAATTCTGACAAATATACATGCTAGCAATGAAATCATCATTTTTTGCATCATGGGGTAGGGAATAGTAGGCTATACTGAGGCATTGTGATGGCTCTTTCTGTAGGAGGGTTTGGGGTCAGGATTTCTACAAATGGTTGTGGCTAGATAAGTCTGCAAAGAAGGACCCCGATTTAAGCATGTATGTAATTTTGTTCAGGTGAGTAATGTTACATATGTGCTTAAGCATTTGTAGGATTGGAGCTCTGTGTGGCTCCCTTGATCAACTTCTACCCCTGAGCACATAGTAAATCATAGCGGTGCTGTTAGTATGGCGAGGCTGCTGTCACAGCTTCAAGGTGACTGAGCAACTGCTCCACACTCTGGATCTAGATTTGAGGTGATTATTATATATCTCCCCCAAAAATCATTTTAAAGAGAACAGTGTAATGAAGAACCTTTCCATTTGAAAGGATATCTAATTAAACCCATAGCCCAAGTATTTCTTTCTTTAAAAAAAGGTTTAATTTGTTTGTTCAACAACATTTTGGATTGTCCTGCTTGAGTCGCAATTAAGGCTTTGTCTTCAATTGAAAGAAATATATTCACATTATTCAGCATATGGACTTAAAACTGAGGCTACCAGAAATGGATTTTGCGTACCTGGCATGCATCAATTTTTATTCTTCCAGCTCTTCATTTGCAGTAATTACATTGTTAAAAGATACAGAATAAGGAACATTATAGTTTAACTAGTGTGTAAAATGCAGCTCTACCCTGGCCAAAGCCTACAAGTCCTCTTTCAGTTCTTCTTGTGCAAAACTTGCACTGTCTTCAATGAGAGCAAATGCCCCAGATAAAGGATTGCAGGATTTGGTGAAATTAGCAAAACCATGATATATTGGTAAAATATAGGCAAAATCCAAACTCAATTTTGTATAACATTTGTCCAAAGTCTGTTTTTTTTCTCTTTGCTACTGTAATTCCTTTAGTTTTCACACTTTCCTATAGGCTATTGAGTGTAGTGAAAAGTGTGTTTGGAGAATTTGCACGTTTTCTGCTTAAGGCATGCCTAAGCTGAAGGGACTTCTTTGCAATCATTCACATTCAACCTACATTACATAGATTCTACATACTAATTTTAAACTGTGGATATGTGAGAAGTGACTTCACTGTACATAAAATTGGCACACCTTCAGTGCATGCAGGGGAATAATTTGACCCTCTATGACATGACAGCTTTCTGTACAATTTTTACTACTGTGAGCAATGCAGAGTCAATATAACTACAGTAGTGAGCACTGATTTCCCTTCTGACTTATGTATAATCAACACATTCAAAGTGCAGTCACTATCTGTGGTGATCATGCATGAACCAAAAAGATCCTAACCTGACTTTCAGGTGTTGAGTTGATTTTTGCAGAGCTACTGATTAGAATTTTAAAAAAATCTTTTGATGTATTAACTAAGCAAATCTAATGAGGCTTGTGGGATAGGAGAATTATGGAATTTGGTAAAATTGTTTTTTCAGGCATTTTTCTGACAACAGTACTTTAGCAGATAGTAATACTGTATATGTTAGTGAATTACATTGGAGAATAGAGTTAGCTTGGTCTTTTGGATGGTTTACAATACACTTAGCCTTACAACTGAAGCCAAATGATCCTTTAGGAAATATTCTTCCCTTTGTTACCTCTGTGCTTCCCACTGCCTTTGTTGGGGTTGCATAGGTTTCTGGGGGGTTGTTTTTCTTTTTTTAAATATTTACACATAGCACCTAGAGGTCTCATTATGGTGGGCACTAAACAAACACTTAACAAGAGGCCACAAACATTTACAATCTAAACAGAGAAGATAAACAAAGGATAGGAGAGAAAACTGCAGGACAGTGGCTGAAATAGAAACCTAGGTCTTCTGCATCCCAGTACAATGGTCCACACTACCTCTGGGGTGTAACTAAGGCATTAACTGGGCTCTAGGCATACAAGTTCGACTAAAGTCTTGATGTGACAGCCTCAGGTGCAGTTAGATGGGAGTAAAGTCACTCCATATAGTGCTTGTGGAGGATACCAAAGCCATAGATATAAAGTAATCCTTATGAAGTGCCCATGGGAGAAGGGCAGGGATGAAAGTAAGATGAAAGACTTACCGGTACGGAGACCTGACTCTGGGCCCCCGGAAGGGGTGCAGGCTAGGGGTCAGCCTTCCCCAGCCAGCCCTTCCGTGCCATCTGGGGCTCCAGCGGCGACTTAAAGGGCACAGAACTCTGGCCACTGCTGCAGTAGCAGAGGCTGGGAGCCCCAGGCCCTTTTAAATCACCAAATCCCGGGGCAGCTGCCCCTTCCTCCCTCCCTCTGCCTCACCCCATCCACAGCCTTGTGGGGGAGGGGCAAAAGGGACAATGATGATAAAGTGCTGCCACAGCAGTGCTTTAACATCATCTGTGTACAGGCCGGTGCCAATAGCCACTTCTTACCAGTATGCTGTACCAGCCTGTATCAGCCCACTTTCACCTCTGGATGAGAGAATCAACAAGCTTCAGAGAAAGTAGTTATTAATTAGACTGCTTGGTATTGGTTGGTAGTATGTATTACTGTTACAGGAATCTCACATGCGAATGGACACTGGCTACTGTCATGTGACAAGCATATCTGCCTTGGGAACCCTGAACTAGGTCATGTCACTAGCCAAGAAATAAAGTTGCTGTTTCTTGCCAGCACTCCAGTATGTCAGACCTTCATTACAATTAACACAACTATTTTCCTCCCCATAAGACCAAATGACTGGCTGCAACAACTAGAGGCATGTTTGGGTGGGAGTGCAGGTACAGGGAGAAAGAGATAGATGTGATGAAAGTCATCTAAATAGAGTCTTAGGGCCTTCCTCAAACAATAAAACCAAACCAAAGCAAACCAAAATAAACAAACAAAAAAGCCACAACAAAACAGAAGATGGCAAGGAGAGGTACAACCAAATGAAGCAAAAAGGAAGCAGCTTTCAGGACTAAATGCCCCACATTAGCATGAAGTCACTTGGAGAAAAGGGACAAGATAATGACATTTGATCACCTCTAGTCTCCATCCATGAGCCTTTTTATCATCCATTCAATACAGATCATGATCTTCCATAACAAAAGCCGCTAGTCTGGGGAATTGCTGACTATTTGCAAGATTATTTTTGTGGTGGATCCCATCAGAGCAGGAATGGGACAGGTTCTGTTCCTCCAGGAGAAATGCTTACGGTTTCTCTTTCATGTGGCTTGGAGACTTCAGCTGAGTGCATGGCCTGGGCTGGGGGGGCACTGCCTGGTACTGAGTTTGAGACTGTGGAGGGGGTCTCTGCTGCTGACATGGCTGCTTCTGGGGAGCATGAACTGGAGATTGAGGAAACTCCTGATATTTCAATTCATCACTCACTCGTTGAATTTACATCAGTGTCTCGTCATCTGCAATTACAAATCCACCAAGTAATTAGTTAATGACTCGGCATGAGTCATGTCACCAGTACAAACAAACAGAAGATAATCCATGCTGGTTACAGAAGGAGTCTGCAGGGCAGCCTGTGCCTGTCTTAGTTAGGGAAGCTGCTGAGATCTTTCCTAGGCCCTGTTCCTCTTATGCAGTCAAAGGTTTTCACTGCGCTGATGGTTACTGTTAGCAGAGGTAGCATACAGAAGCTAGTGCCTTTTAGTTATCTGGATATTTTGGAAATAAACAGAAGGGCAATAAGAAAAAAATTAGTCAAAAAGTAATGTGGCATTATTATTTATAGTGAAAAGCTACTACTTAGGGAAGGAGGCTTGGATACTGGCAAGCAGTCAAATGCTTGCATAGTTTAAGTGGTATGGTTTTGGGGACCCTGTTTATTTCAATGAAATAATCAAACCTGAATTTGCCATCTATTCCAGACTACCCATGGCCCATCTGTTCGCTGGTAGGGGTCACGGTGCTCATAGGATATTTCAGTCAGTTCCATCCCCTCTTATCTCAGTGCGCCTGTTCTGCTGGACAGCTACAACAGCTTACCAGAAAGCAGGAAATATGCCAAGGAGACTGAACTCCTCTCTCATCTTTGGAGGTGATCCCTTGAACACAGGGTTGAGACACATCAGCAGAGGGCAGCGTAAAATAAGTTTGTCCTGCTGCTATCTGTAGTGTAATTGTTCTGCAGGTAAATAGAGGATTCCGTACACAAGGGCAATCAATCTTGTACTTTTTACCCATACTAAATGTACTTCATATAGATGAAGTAAAGTAATGGTATTTGGCCACATTATTACCATTTCTGAAAGGCCAGTGACCATTTATGATTTGATTTAGGGACTGAGTGACCCTTGGCTTAGATATTGAACTGATCCTAAACTCCTGTTGAACCATTCTAAAGGACCTAGTTACCCTGATAGTAACTAACACAGAGTTAAATGCACCTTAACACTCAGTGAGGACAGGAAGTCAGTTTTAAAACTGTGTCAATGGATCACCAGTAAATCTTTGGTTCCAGTAAGGTTACCCATGGCTGCTGGCAAGATGTTAAACACAATAGTCGCTGTCTACACTAACTGCTGGGCACAAAGTTAATGAAACATGGCAACTAAAACAAACTGTTTCCCAGAAACTGGGAATGGGTGACAGGGGATGGATCACTTGATGATTGCCTATTCTGTTAATTTCCCCTCAAGTTTCTGGCATTGGCCACTGTCAGAAGACAGGATATTGGGCTACATGGACCATTGGTCT
This sequence comes from Gopherus flavomarginatus, assembly GCF_025201925.1. NCBI lineage: Eukaryota > Metazoa > Chordata > Testudines > Testudinidae > Gopherus > Gopherus flavomarginatus. Next base: position 195,980,488 of record NC_066617.1, on the reverse strand, counting down.
CACCCAGTATGGCCATTCTTATGTTCATGACTCCTCAAGGTCATGTTCTAACATGTCTTAGCTTTCTAGTGAAGCCAAGCCTAACAGGTTTGGAGTTTGGGTTTGACTCAGATGAGCAACCAAAAGTTCAGTTGAACTATCCAAACCTCTCAGGTCTGCAAGTTCAGACTGGATATATTCCAAGAAAAGGCTATTGGGAGATTTATGGTCCTCCCTATTGCTGGTCAAGCTATTCACACCATGAAAACATCTAATGAACATGTAGGACTTAGTTAAACCCTGTTCACCCTAATGATATGATTTACCTGTAATGATGATTTCATTGTTAATTATTTATAACTAATACTCTGTTGTATTCTTGAATTAGATTTCTCTCATTACATATCTTTTCTTCTTTTTCTGTGACCACTAAAACTAAAACTCAGTCTAAAATTTCAAAAATTACTAATGATTTTTGCATATTTCTATGTTCAGGTACTCAAGTTGAGACACTTTAATGGGGCCTGATTTTTAGAGGATGAATATGATGGGATGGCCTAATTTTGGCAATTAATTTAGCAATTGATCTTTGATTATCATCAGATAAGTAAGCCCAGTAGTCTGTGATAGGATATTAGATGGGTTGGGATCTGAGTTACTGTAAACAATTCTTTCCTGGATGCTGGCTGGTGAGTCTTGCCCACATGCTCAGGGTTTAAATGATCACCATATTTGGGGTAGGGAAGGAATTTTCCTCCAGGGCAGATTGGCAGAGGCCCTGGAGGTTTTTCGCCTTCCTCAGCAGCATGAGGCATAGGACACTTCTTGGAGGATTCTCTGCAGCTTGAGGTCTTCAAAGCACAATTTGAGGACTTCAGTAACTCAGACATAGGTTAGAGGTTTGTTATAGAAGTGGATGAGTGAGATTCTGTGGCCTGCATTGTGCAGGAGGTCAGACTAGATGATCATAATGGTCCCTTCTGACTTTAAAGTCTATGAGTCTATAATAACAAAATCTCTCTTACGCTCTATACTTTCTGAAAATCTGATCTCTTTAAAGTGTCTCAGGCTGCATATCCAAAAAAAAAAAAAAAATGGAGGCATCTCAAATCATTCTCTAGGCATGCCTACATTTCAAATGCAATTAGTGAAGTTGGTTGTCTTTACATATATATAAGTTAATGAGATTCTCAAGCTTACATGTAGATCAAGGATGTTCAAATAATCATGAATGCTTCTCTGAGACAAGCTTTTGGACGATCTGTTCTCCCCTCACTGGTAAATAATAGTCCTTGAAAATAGCACTGTCTTGTTAAGAACAACTATCAGTAACCAAGATTAAAACTGGCAATTTAAGCGTAGAATTTCAGTGTGACAAAATTCCGTTCTTTCTCTTCACTATTTCTGAGCAGTTTGTGAAAAGAACTAGGAGATTTTAAGTGGTCAGACAGCAACATGAAAATTTCAAGGGCTCACCCTGTTCATATCTTTGTGCTCTCTTCTTCCTGATACAGTAAATCAGCAGAGCCAAAAAGATGATAAAGAAAACTGAACCTCCTGCAATGCTCCCAATGAGAACAATGTCCAGCAGCCCTAGCTCAGAGAGAAGAAGGAGATGTCACAGGGAGAGAAGAAAACTCCAATGCAAAGTCTGGAATTTGGTCCCAGTGATCTGGAGGATGTACACGTGAAGCTTATGACATGGATAATGATAAATTGTATGAAAACCTTGTAGTTAATATAGCATCTTTTGTCCTAGCATCTCAAAGCATTTTCACAAACAAATTAAGACTCATAATACCCCTCTGAGATAATGTTAAGTATTATTATCCCCATTTTACAGAGGGGTAATTGAGGCACAACAAGGTTAAACCACTAGCTTATGGTCTCACAGAATTCTGCTTCCTGCCAAGTTTTCATGGAACACAGAGTTATGAAATGTGTGTGGCATACGCTTTATTTGATGAGAGTTCTAGGGAAAGTTTGAGGCAGAATTCACAGGAGTACCAAGAAGTTTTACCTAAGCAACAGTAGGTGTCATCTTGCAGCTAGGATGGTCAAACCTCAAAAGTCTTGTTCTAGATTGGCACACAAAGATCTGAATGCCCTTCTGGCCCTTTTAGAGACTTTCAGAATGCTTTGAATGGGCAAAAGTAGGGCTCAGAGTCTGACAAAAAACAGACTTTTTCAGTGGTGCTTCCTACTGGGCCGGAAATACTGTGAGAAAAACTTGTCTTGTGGTATTTCAGAGCATGCTTTTCTAGCCTTGGCTGGAACTCTAAAGAAGAACTACACAATAATTAACAACAGTGAAGAAACAGAAAAACTAACCAGACTTTATGTAACCTCAAAACAAATGTTTGGTTTGATCTGAGGGTGAAGGTTGATTGGATTGTTCCTTATTTTATCCAAATAGGCTTGCTTATATCTCTACTTCCCCCATCCAGCACCACACCTCTTTGGGAGTGCATGCATTCAAAAGCAGGCCCTTTCAGAAGGGGTGCTGAGGGGGGCTAAATTCAACACAAGTGTAAAATTGCTTGTTGGGGGTAAGTTGGTCAAAAATGAGTGTGAAGTACAGTAACGTGCGCTGTGTGTGCAAACGAATACCATGTACGTACTGAGGATCAAAACCTGACTCAGTCCTTCCTTGGGCAGAACTCCCATTGAAGTCGATTACGGTTGTATCTACATAAGGACTTCAGAACTTGTGCCCAGTGGATAAAAGAAAAGTGAGTAGCAGGAAAGGCAGCCAAAAGGAGGATGTAAGACACAGTCCTCTTCTACCCCTCAATGTGTCACTCAGACTTGCTTTGCACACTCACTGACTACCAAACCTTTACACCTTAAAGCTTGTGTGAGTTAGAGATTTCTGCACCTATATGATGCACAAATCTCTAATGTAGAGTAGATCCTACATAGAGCTGGACTGATTTTTTTTTCTCCTCACTGACAATTATGACTTTTCAAAAAATCATAAGCAGAAATATTTTGGCTGACAACTGAAATAGCTGAGTTCAGAAATGGCACCTTGGAGCCCTATGGGAATTGTAGATCAGGTGCTTTATGCTTTAATTCTCCTGTGTAGGCTGGGCTCCCAGGTTAAACTATATCCTCAGAGATGCACCACAGTCTACTTCCACCCTCAGGTTAGGGAAGGGGATCTTCAATTGATCTATTGCCCAGGGAAGAGGATTCCTCCTTACTGGCCTCAGCCTCTTTGCCCATCTATTTAAGCCAGATCCTTGGCACAGAATTTGCAGAAAGGGAGGTTCAAACTCTGCACATATTTTTGCATGTTTACACACATTTATGTTTGCATACAGTTCTCCCAAATGTGTGCGCATATGGGGCACTGGATCATAAAACAAATGGATATTGGAAAGCCCCATTTAAACTTGCAAATCCAAAGTTTTGCTCACAAAATGGAAGTGATTGAGTATGCAAAAGTGTGCACATGTGTGAGCAAAAAGGGGTACATACTTTAAATTCTGTGTCTTGAAATCTGTCTTTAATTATCGCAAGGCTTCCCCTTCCTCTCTTGTAAAAGGGCTGGCATGCTGCAATGCTTAATTTCTTAGAGTCTGCGAAGTGCTTTGTGATCTTCCAAAAAAAATACCCTATACCAGTGTTTCTCAAACTAGGGTCGCCGCTTGTGTAGGGAAAGCCCCTAGCGGGCCAGGCCAGTTTGTTTACCTGCCCCGTCCGCAGGTCCGGCCGGTTGCGGCTCCCACTGGCCCCGGTTCGCCATTGCAGGCCAATGTCAGCTGCTGGAAGTGGCAGCCAATATGTTCCTTGGCCCACGCTGCTTCCAACAGCTCCTATTGGCCCAGAGCAGCAAAGCGCAGCCATTGGGAGTCGCAATCAGCCAGATCTGCGGACGGGGCAGGTAAACACACTGGCCAGGCCCACCAGGGGCTTTCCCTACACAAGAGACGACCCTTGTTTGGGAAACACTGCCCTATACAATTATCATCATCATTATCAATATTATTTGGGTTGCAAAATGGCACCTGTAAGTAGCCCAATTAAAACAAGAGATTCATGTAATAATAATATTGAGCTCTTATATGTTACTTTTCATCCATAGATCTCAATAGGTCAGTATCATTATCCTCATTTTACTACAGGGGAAAACTGAGTCACAGGACGGTGAAGTGACTTGCCCAAGGTCCCCTAGCAGGCCAGTGGCAGAGCTGCCAATAGAACACAAGTCTACAGAGTCCAGAGTCCAGTGCTCTGTCAACTAGGCCAGTGGTTTCCAAACTTATTTTCTGGCAACCCAGTTGAAGAAAATTTTTGATGCCCATAACCTAACGGAGCTGGGGATGAGGGATGTGGGGTGTAGGAAGGTCTCAAGGCTGGGCCACGGGAGTGAGGGCTTCAGGGTGTGGGATGGGGCTCTGGGCAGGGGGTTGGAGTGCAGGAGCAGGTCAGCACTCTGGGCTAGGGCCAATGATAAGGGATTTGGGGTGCAGGAAGGGGCTCCTGGTTTGGGAGGGCTCAGCGATGGGGGTTGGGTACACGAGCAGGTCAGGACTCTGGCCTGGCAGTGCAGGCTCTGGAGTGGGGCTGGGAATGAGAGGTTTGGGGTGCACAAAGAGGGTCCTGGTTTGAGGGGGCTCAGGGCTAGGGATTGGGGCCTGGGTTTAACTTGAGCGGCTCCCGGTCAGCAGCACAGTGGAGGTGTTAAGGCAGGCTTCCTGGCTGTCCTGGCACCATGCTGTGCCTGGAAGCATCCAGCATCAGGTCCAGCTCCTAGGTGGAGCATGCAAGTGGATCTGCTTGGCTCTCACCCACAGGCACTACCCCTGCCCCTGCTCCCATTGGCTAGGAATCCACAAATGGGAGTGCGGAGCCAGTGCTCGGGGTGTCGGTTTACACCCAGTGAGGATTGGCCTTGAGTGATGAAAGAATGAACTTCATGCAATAAGCTCCAAGTATTTAATATACACAAATGACTGTGACAGTAAGAAACAGCAACTCTACCTGCCTTAGGGTGACTCCATATTTGGACCATCCACCCTATGCTTGTGTGTCAATTTAACAGAATTATCCCTAGCTATCTTTGAGAATTATTTCTTGAGTCTTATATCTGCACCTCACCCCCTTTGAAAGCAGACTGGTTTTATTTATTTGCAGGCTTTCAGTGGCACTCCCTGCTGCAGCATCTGGTGTAAAGGGGGACATGACCTGAAAAGTTTTGGGACCAGTGATCTAGATTATAAACTCATTGGGGTATGGTCAATAGGCCAAACTCTCTGCGTGGAAAACTTCACTGAAGCCCAAGGAATTAATTCCACAGCAAATTTGACTCCATATCTTCACCTGTATACCATACAGCATGTACTGCAGAGTCACTGGTCAACGCATATTAAATAGTGATGATTTAACCATTGGAATCTCTAATTTAGAATATATGATTCTTTTGGGGTAATAGCTGTAAATGCCCATTTCTGTAGCTATGACTCTGGCAAAACTAAAGGGGTAATGCCTGCAGCACTGTTCCCATTGTAGTAAGTATGTAGGTTTCTACCACCTGATTGCCAATTTTACTTATGTTACTGTTAAACTGCTTGGTGTCTGAAGCTGCCAAATGCCCAGATTAACACGTCACAGGGAACATGTGAGTTAATTGCATAGTTGGAGATTCCTAGACTATAAAGCAAGCAGGGACTATTGTGATCATCTAGTCTGACTTCCTGAATAACACAGGCCACAGGACTTTACCACAGGTGGGAAGCCATCAAATTTGTTCAGATATTACTTTTAAAAGACTAAAAACACACAGGTAATGAAATTTAGTTTTTAACAATTTTTCTATTGACATTTTAGCTAATTAAAATTGAAAGGATTTTGGAGACCTGATTAATTTTTAATTTGTTGACTTCTTGTATTTTACCAAGTTGGACAATTAAAGAAAAGACTGGTCATTTTCAGGTGTGTTTCACTCATTGCACACTAGCCTAATGCTGCTGGGCTTGCCTCTCCAACACTGCAGGACACTGTTTCGTTCAAACAAAAACAAAATTTCCACTGACTTTTTCCCCCTAAAGTTTCATGAAAACATTTTTATGAAGAGCAAGTTTTGTAAAACCTCTCCTTTAAGAAAATCTACACCTGAGGCATAATCTACTTGATTGCTCATTTAAGCCGCTCACCTCCTAAAACACAGCTAATTTCCCAAAAATTGCAAAGGAAGCCCATGCTTTATATGCACATGTTAAATAACATAATAAGGACATCTATTTCTTTCTATCAGAAGAATCCATCTGCCAATGTGGCACCACTGACTGTGTAGATACAAGGGTGGAAAAGATCAAGACTTCCTTGCACCTAATTCTCCTGTCACTTGGGGCTTGTCTACACTTGAACACTACAGTGGCACAGCTGCAGCACCATGGGCACTACCTACACTGACAGGAAGGTAGCTTCGCATGGTAGCTAAGTCGATGGAAGAATTCTTCCGTCAATCTAGCGCTGTCTACGGTGGGGGTTAAATTCTTTGAGCGATGTAGCTGGGGCAACCTAACTTTTTTTAAAAAATGAGATTGATCTAAATATGTTCCTCAGGCTCATAACAAAATTTGTGCCTTGAGCACCTCAGTTAAGTTGATGTCACCCCCAGTGTAGATGCATCTAGGTCGATGGAAGAATTATTTTGTCAACCTCGCTACTGCCTCTCAGAGAGGTGGATTAAATATAGTGATGGAAAAAACCCTTCTGCCATGGTAGTAAACATCTACACCATTGCACTACAGTGGCACAGCGGCAGTGCTATAGCTATGCTACCGTAGCACCTGTAGTGTAGGCACAGCCTTACACTGGTGTAAATCAAGAGCAATTCCATTGAAGTCAATGAAGTCACATAGGTGTACAGTATAAATCTGGATTAAGAGAGAGGAGAATCAGGCCCATTCTTGAGAAAGATCGGGTGTTAACGGACGCCCTGACCAATTTTCAGCTTGAGTAATTTTATTCTATCCAACTAAAATGACCTCTGAAGTTGTAATGGTCAGTGTAGTGCAATGGATACTGTTGGTGCTGTAGAAATAATAAAAGAATAACAGCTGACAAAAAGGGTTTTGTTTTTTGCTTCCTGCTGTGTAGCACTGCATAAAACCTACTTCATGTCAATTCCCTCAGTTATTTTATTGGGCTGCCACTAGTTTTAGAATCAGTACCCTGGAGACAGCTATATGTTTGTAACTCTTTGTGGGCTGTGATAAGGAGACCTTGTCACAATATAGACTTTGTACCTGAACATTTGATTTCCTGATCATCAGTTCTCTTGCTAACATCATTTTTAACTTCACATTGGAACTCTGCAGTAAGGATTCTGGTCTTGGGTGGATATTCAGTCTTCCATGTGCAATTTGTATATATTGGCCCATTTACAGAGAGCATTCTGTCATTTTGAAGCAAATGCAAAGCAGGTTTGTTCGTCTGTTTCACCTCACATGTCACCTTTATTAATTTTTGTGAACATATCCATTTGATTTCTGGTTTAGAGACAATTTCTGAAAGAGAATAGAAGAGGCAGTCTGTGAAGATTTCTAATTTTAAGAAGTTAATTATTAGAACTGGCAAGATCCACAGAATGATACAAAGGAACCTGGCGGGATTTTATAGGCATTGGTAGAACATAACAAAATGTGAAAGGATCTGGGGCAAATTAATCTGAAATACAGATATTCAGTGAGAGAGAAAGTGGGAAAGTAGCAATGCCTGAAAACATAAAGGGGAGAGCGAACAGCACATTAGACCCAAGGGTAGGTGGGGGAAGTGATGTGGCAATAACAAAGAAAAGGCCACCACAATACTGGCCTGTATGTTTATTTTTCTTTAATATAAAAAGTTTAACACCTTTATGACTCATTATCACTTTCCTCTCTGTTCCCTCCCTACAGATCTGTACAGTGTTTCTTCTTGAGATAACATTTCATTGTTTATTTACAGAGAGAGAATCCCAGTCCTTTTGTCCTATTCAGTTTTGAAACACAAGAGGCCAGATCACTCTAGCTCAGGTAGATCTACACTGCGCACCTTACAATGGTGTGGTTGTGCTGCAGCAGTCATGCTATTGTAAGGAGCACTGTGTAGCTGCTCTTTAGCACCGGGAGAGAGCTCTCTTGGCGAAAAAATATAACCACCCCCAATGAGGGGTGGTAGCTTCATTGCCAGGAGAGCAGCTGATGTAGCACTGTCTAGAGTGACACTTTTTGTTGTTAAAATGTTTGCCATTTGTGGGGGGGGGAGGGGGCATATTCCTGAACCACAAAAGTTTTAACAATGAAAGTGTCAGTGTACACATAGCCTCAACAGACTGCGGCTCAGGATGTCTCCTTTCGGCTCTTTGCAGCACATGATATTAAAACACTGAGTGGTTTAATTATTAACCAGTCAAGATGCTTTTATTCTGTTATTAACCAATTAAGTGACCAACTTGCACTACCTTATTTCCTGTGAGAATAATACACACACACACACACACACACACACAAAATATTTCCCATCATACTGTTTGAATGTTTCATTTACTATAGTAATATTCATAATGAATTCACACTACTGTGGCTCTTTTGAGTAATGTTGATCGATAACTTGGCTTCTGAACCACTGAGGTCTGAATATCACTGCTCCAGTTCATGGAGAACCATGCAGACATGGCTGAAGGGAGGAGCAAACTACCAGTTTCCCGCAGCAAAAATTTTGCCACATCATCCCATCTGGTAGAAGGAGGTACAGGATCCTGCAGACCTGGGAGATTGCAAACCCTCCCAACAACTCTGCTCTCCGGGGTTCATGGATACAGGAACTCTATTCCATCCATACAGAGCCTGGAGTCAACTTGTGGGCTCCACTGACCACCTCCTTCTCTGTCTCAGGCACAGAGCTGGCACTAACTGGGGTGGCTGCTCATTAGCAACCAGCGAGAGGACCCAGAGTTATATCTATATTACCATACTCAAAAATATAACACCTCCCTCCCAGATCTGTGTGTGGAAAACTGAGCACAGAGCAGGAAAAGCCAAGGAAAGCAAAACATCAGCTGCTGCTCTATCTCCACCCACAAATACCTCAGATATCATGCAGGCTTTCAGACACTAAGGTGGTTGCTTGGGACATAGGGAGACTGCAGTATTTCCTCTCTTCCATACAGGAAGTCATCAGTCCAATTAAGCAAACACACATTGCAGTTACTATGGGAGAGAAACTATGCTATGCTATGCTATGCTGGGACGAGTTAGCATGAAAGGTATGGGGAGGGGGAAATTACATGAAGGCTTTACATCATAGAGCAGAAAGACAATAGTCTCCCTCTATGCATGACTGCATCTGCAATTCTGCATTCAGTTTTGGGCACTAGAAAGACTGGAAAAGCTATGTCAGTTTAAAAAAAAAATACATCCCTGCCTGCCATAGCTATGATGGTATAAGTGTATAGGCCAGGTCTTAGTCACATTGCTTAATGCACAGCTGGAACGTGTTCAGATATGACAGTATAACTAACTGCAGTATAAAAACAGACTAGACTAGAAATCATCTTAGCACTACAGAGGAAATGAAGCTATGAATAAACTGGTTTCTGTTTCTTATTATGCACAGGAAATTGCTAATGGAGCTCCCTTTGTGGAATCTCTATTACTGGTGATGGTGCATGAGCCAGAAATAGCCCACCATGTCTCTGAGTCCAGGTTGAAGTTGCAGGCACATCAGTTGGAGAGGAAGAAGCAGCAACTTTTTGAATTTGCTGTGTAAAGGTAATCAGTCATTGCAAAAAGCCTGGAAGCCCTCAATGCTAGCTTACAGTCAGTAATTTTTCAGAGTACAGCACTTCAACTAGAACACTAACTACCGAGCAAACACTGTAATCCATCTACTGAATAAAATGTATGTGTATGTGCAAAGTATGGCCCAGATCCTGCTAACACTTAAGCAATTGCTGTGGGCTAGACAAACACTACTCATAGATTTTAGGGCCAGAAGGGACCACAGTGATCATCTAGTGTGACCTCTTGTATAACACAGGCCATAGAATTTTATCCAGTAATTACTGCATCAAGCCCATAAATTCAGTTTGAGTGAGCATGAATTTCAGAAAGATATCCTATTTTGAAACATTCTAAATACTGTGGACAGATAGCTAGGGTCCTGATTCCTAGATTCATATGATGATGTGAGAAGATAAGCTTTTACTTTTAAAAATATTAAAGTTAATATTTAAAATCAAATTTACGTAAGTTTAAGAGGGAAGGTACTATACATCTGGCTTGGGTTATGGGGGATTACAAGTATCAGTTACAAGGTTCACGAGGTACATACATATCACATAACCAGCACAGACTCAGACTAGGCTGTGGGAGTTTTTAAGGCATCAGTGAACAAGTGGACTCGAGTCCGCCACCCATGGAAAGTATTAAGAGTCCAAGTCAGTATTGGTGTAGAGAATAAGTACATGGGTTCATCAGGGAAGGAAGTGGGTTATTTCCCTGGTCAGCAGTCTCAGTTACTCAACCTGGTACTGGCAGTGTCCCGTGATCTGTTCCATGTAGACATCTCTGGACCACCTGATGGTGTTGGACACCATGAGCTGTCTCATGAGCCGGGCATACCGTCAACCGACTCTGCACGCTCTCAGTATCAGCTCGCCTAGCTATCTGATCCTAACGGGCATCATATCACTGCACCTCACATCACTAGTCAAGGTAAATAAAAATCAATGATTTAAAAAAGTTTTTAAAAATCATTTTTTTTATTTAAGTTGAATTTTTTTGATAAAATGCTTTGTGAAGAAAAAAAAACCTATCTAGAGGTTAATTAAAACTATCTGAGCTATAATGCATCTCATCATGGAATAAATTCTATAGTATGAGACAATATATTCATGTAATGTTTAAGAAAAGTTTTGTGAATGAGTTCCAATAGTTCATGAATTAGGGACCTAATCTTATGCGATTCCAGAGGCTTCTGTATAGATTATTTAGGTTAATCTTTCTATCTACCCTCTGGGTCTTGGTATCTTCTAGACTGAGCACTATCAAAGATACTTAGTTTTGCAGTTCTCCAACTGTGGATGTGTGTCTCCAGAGATAACATACTTGTTAACAGCAAAAAATGTTTTAAATATATAGAGGTGAGAAATAACAGACCTCAACCCTATTGTCTGGCTGCAAGTTTGCGTACATGGAGTCAATCCCTTACCTCTCTCTAAAAAGTGCAAAGTTTCAAAAAGTTCAATGAATAGAAGATTGCTGGGGGAGGAATAGATCTGGACAAGGAGAAGCAATCTGGAGATAAATGTGAGATAGGAGGGACAGGCAGCAGAAACAAAAGTGTAATTATTTGAGTAGCAGATTCCAGAAGTCTTGAGGTCTTTCTGAGTGTAGCCTTCACTGATTTGAGATCTATCATACCATTCTCTCACTAGAAGGAAAAACCTACAATAGTAGGCTGTAAAAGAGACCCAGTTTGGGAATAAGAACCATTCAAGAAATATGTTTGCTGATGATGTTTTAAAGGAAGTCATACCAGTAAGTTTGTGGAAGTCACTTAAGCACTTGGATTCAGAGACTGTAAAAGTGATAATCTCACTTTTAACAGCAGTAGCTTCTTCTGCTGGTGTAGAAAGAATATTTTCTTCTTTTGGACTAATTCATTCCAAATTGAGAAATCGTTTGGGACCTGAAAAGGCAGGAAAGCATGTTTTTCTTTTCCAGATTATGAACAAAATGGAAAATGAAGGTGAAGACAACTGAGTCAGCTGCAGGAGCCAACATTTGAAGTTTCTCATGTTGACTTGGCTGATATAGTTGCTTTAAATATTTCATTTAACTATTTTAGCTAAAATAATGTTAACAAAAACTTGATTTTAAAAAACTTGAATGTTTAAATTAAAAAATTCATATACTTGTTTTGTTAAATCATGTGTTTTCTGTTAAAAGAAGAAAAACCAGAATACATGTTATTTTAGTTAAATAAAACAATTTAAATGTCTGTCTGGTGATGTTCTCCTTCTAGTACAGCATGGCAAGAAAATTCTCCAAATATTAATGATTAACTTGTTGAACTGGAGATATTTATGAATTCATTGGAAGGTGAACTATCTGCTTCAATTACCTTTAATAAATGAAATAACCAAACAATCATTCATTTTCTGATTAATCTGAAAAGTTTTCAGAATAAATCACTTTAAAAATGTATAGTGGTACCATCTAAAAATGAAACCTACATCTACCTCTGAGTTGTGAAGAATATGCATTAAGGTTATAACTATCACCAAGAAAGCACTTCTATGTAGAAATCCATGATTAAATCGAGTCTTCTTGTCCAGTGATTTAAATCAAATCCACCTTGACGCTAATGGATTTTGTCCTCCCAACACTCTTAAGAACTATATTCCCATGTCATAGTTGGGAAACTGAGGCACTGAATAGATTAAGTCATTTGCCCAAGGTCACACAGGAAGTCAGTGGCTGAGCTAGAAATCCTATCCCAATCTTATTAATCCCAGTCCAATGCCTTACGCCAGGGGTCCCCAAAGCGGTGCCTGCAGGCTCCATGGCGCCCGTGGGGGCATCTTAATGCGCCTGCGTCCTGGCCCCCAGGAGAGCACCCACTGAAATGCCACCGAATTTCAGCAGCATTTCAGCAGACAAGTGATGCCATCGAGAGGTATCGCTCCCAAATTTCGGTGGGGATGCTTCTCAATGACGTCGCTTGGCATTTCAGCAGGTGCTCCACCACCGCAGTGGTCCTTCGGCTGGCGCCTACCAGCCAAAAAGGCTGGGGACCACTGCCTTATGCAGTAAACTTTGAAAAACGTGACCCAAGTATAACGGACATACTGATGCCTACCCGAGCCAGCACGCAGTCTGTAACAATAGCTCAGAGAGTGTTGATTTGAGAGTGGTCACCACTTCAGAGCTTTGCTGTGGCAGCAGAAGTCCACACACAATATAATTAATGCTTTAACTGTTCTTCCTTCTTTGCTGTGCCTCGTTTCATGGCCCCCAAAGTCCCAGTAAACTTTACCACTAGGCCATTTGTTTGATGGTGGTAAGGGGTGGCAACCAAGTGGTTCACCCCATGAGCTTCCCAAAGTCATTTCATGATCTCCTCCAGGAAGTTAGTTCCTGAATCTGTAAGGTTGTCAGAGGGCTAGTATCTTAGATGGTAATAACTATCCTTTTGTGGGAAAAGGGAGGCTAGTTGAGATGAGATGGAGCTGTTGCAACACTTTTCCTTCTACAACTTTCTTGGCTGAAGGTAAAGGGAACCAGCCAAAGATGTCTTAGTTGACACTGGTCACCTCCATCTAAATAGCAATTATCTCGATAAAGAAAATATTTTAAAACATTAAAGGATTTCTGCATTTTTTACCTTCATCTTATAAGTCAAGTTAGTAGAAAAAATCAGGAATGAATGTCATAGTAATTTTTTTTTAAATTCTGCTCATGTTTCTTTTCTTTAGAATTTTTTTTAAAGGTCATCAAAATCTTGACATTCATAAAATTCCAATCAGCTGTAATAATTGGTCAATAAACAAGAAAAAAATTCCAAACATATTTCCCCCCTCCTTTTTTTTTAATTCAAAATACAAAAAAATTCAAACCAGTCCTGCTTATAAGGGATGGAACAGGTGAACAGTAAACAGGAGACCCCAGTTGATTACAAATAAAATGGGGGCTAGATGCTGAAGCATTTACTAATTGTCAGGCTTCAGATGCAGCAGTTCAACACTAATGCAGGTTGTAAACATGCAAACAAGCTAGCAGGCTCAAAAGCAAGGAATGAAAACAAAATACTGTAGAAGGAAAATCTTCATGTTACAGAAATTTGTGCAAGATCTCAGGCTTTTTCAGCAGCCTCCTGTTTTAGGAGACTGTTTAAGTATTCCAAATGTAAAGAGCACAGTTCTGCTCCACATCACACTGGTTAAACGACCTAGAGGTATCAGTCCCTTGAGTGGCTGCTTAACAAAGGTTTCACTTTCTGTTGTGAAATCAGGACTTGAACTGGGCAGCAGCACATGTACCAGCACTCTCCTGAGCTGTTTTTTTGGGTTCCAAAATGTGTGTCTTATGGAGAAGAACACAAACTTAAGGAGCCTAGCGGAGTCCAGGGGTATATTTGAATCCCAGTTAGGGGAGCTGAGCCCAGCAGAGCATGCAAACAGTTCAAACATCTCTGCAATCCATTGTGAGGAGCATCTCATTTTGATGTCTCAAATGGGTTATTTTGTGGGAGGATCTTGGAACAGTTCTACTACCATTTCCACTCCCCCAGTTTAGACCCTTGCCTCCCATCCCTCCCAAATGTATAAAAACCAGGGTTGGATATTTTGTGTAGCAAAACAAAGGCTTAGTGTGACCTGAGCTAACTTCTTCCATTGTTCTTAGATACCATTCTTTTTGCCTGGCGGAGTTCGTGGCTGATGTGAGAGAGAAGAAATCAGATAGCAGAGGGAAAGAAGGGAACAGGGAGACTCACCTGGCAAGAGACGAAAAGGAGGAACCCACCCAAGAACAGAGAAAGGGAATAGACGCAAAAGAGCTAACTCTTCAGTGAAAAGGAGACCACGTGGCAAAGTTAGAGACCACAAGGAAACAGGATGGAGACTTATTCAGCAGAAGAGAATGGGAACAAGGGGGCTTACCCAGCTATGGTGGGAGGGATGTGGAAAGTGACTCACCCTGAACGCTCAGAATTAAGTTCTTCTCCACTTGCAGACTTCCCATGCCATTGTACACAGCCACTTTGTAATTTCCGCTGTCCTCTTCCACCAGGCAGTCTATTTTCAGGGTTCCATTGGGGAACATCTCATACTTTCTCCTATCCTTGTAATATTTCACATAAGAATCTTTGCCTTTTGTGAGGCGTAATGAATTTTTGAGCCATGTTATTTCCTGTTACTTTTCCACTTTGAAGTCAGGAATGTTCAAGAAAACAGAACCATTCTGAATACCATATACTTTAGGGGCTTCGTTTGCAGAAGAATAGAGGAAGAACAATACAGCCCTATTAGTGTCTGTCCAAAGCATCTATGGAGGAGCGTTAACAGTAGACACTGCAGCATTAAATAACTTGGTCATAAAGTTAAACTCCCACATTTCCGTTATTTCCCAAACCACTCTTCATTAATAAGGTGGGCATTTATTTAGCTGCTTTCATCTCAGGCCCTCAAAGCAACTCCCAAAGATTAGTTAGTTAAGCGTCCCAAACACCCCATTTTAATTCTGAACACAGATAAGTTATGGGCCAAATTTTCAAAAGTGCCCTTAGGAGTGCCTTGGTTTTGGAGGTGTTCCTTTATGATGCGTTGTGCCTGGTTTTCAAAGGCGCTGAGCACCTGCAGCTCCCACTAAATAAGGCTTGTGAACACAAATTTCCTCTGCAAATCAGGCTGTTTTATGTGCCTCAAGATGGGCACCTACAACTGAGGCAGCCAAAATTACTCAAACTACTTCTGATGATTCAAACCTGTGGCCAAAGTTTTCAAGTGACCAGTGATTTTGAGTGCCTCAATTTAAACTTGAGACAGGTTAAAGCCCAGCTGCTCTGCGATTTCTGAAAAAATCAGCTTCCTTTAATGTGTCTCGAGTTTAACACTGTAAATCCTTAGTCCCTCTTCAAAATCTTGGTCTAAACAACTTCCCTGAGGTCACACAGTGAGTGGCAGAAGTGGGAGTAAGACCCAGAGGTCCTGTCTCCCACACTGCTGTGACCTCAGCATACACTCCCTCCCTCCAAGAGCTCTATTTCATGGGTATGATCATCTGATAAACACAGGCCCAAAGGCAGGTTTTTCCCTCTTTTCAGGTCACCTTTGACTTCAGTTCCCTTTGTGCAAAACAGATAACACCCAGTTCACAAGGGTGCTACTGCAAGTGGTTGTCCAGCACTTGAAGATGTTAGGTGTCACATAAGGGCTAAATATTGGTATTATTAAGAAAGGTAAAGGCTGTTTAGCCTTATTCATGTTGTTACTTATAAAGAAGCATTCATTTTCCCATGGTATGTTCTGTCATAAGATCTCATGCCCATTTATCTCAAACTGAATCTAAATCTAAAAATCACAGCCTCTGCATACTGAGTAGTAAGAGCAGATTGGGTTTTTAGAGCACAGGTTTTGCCTGAAGGTGACTTCAAACGAGAAACTGACTCTACACAAACATTTCTGTAGATTCATAGTCCGTACTGCATAAGCAAGTTGATAAATAACTTTTAAACTATCAGGTTAAATGCATGCTTGTAAGTTTCAAATAAAATAAATTCATTAACAGCAAAACTTTAATTCATAACTAGGGATTATTCAGTCTTCCATTTGCTAAATTAATTCCCCCTAATCTACAGGATAAAACTATACAGTAGGTATGGTGAGCTATGCCAAATTATTTTTTACACAGTGTGAGTTCTTTTCCCCATAGAGAAAAACTAGGTTTATAAGTCTTTTATTACAATATATCATTCTTTATTATAAAAGTTTTCATTATATCTAGGATATGATAAAATATATCAGAGAGGAAAATTGAAAACTAATTGCTGCTTTGTGGAATAATAATATTGGAATCAATCCAAAAAATTAGAATATCATGCTTGTGCAGCAAAATAATTATTAGAGAAATCTGAAAGGGACAACCCATTAGAGCCTGTGAGAGGATGAAGAGCTTCATGTAGGGTGACCAGATGTCCCAGATTTTATAGGGACAGTCCTGATATTTGGGAGTTTGTCTTATATAGGCATGTATTGCCCCTCAGTCCCGTCCTGATTTTTCACATTTGCTGTCTGGTCACCTTAGTTTAATGCAATGCATCTGTCAGCCCAAAGGGAAGCTATTCTTGAGCTATTACAGTTCTTAAAAAGCATTCAGCATTTCTAATGGAACATTCTGAAATCACTCACTCTTGGAAGTGTAACTATTTTAATAATATTCGTTCTCCCAATAGGTGTTAACTGGAGCACCAAAGCCCTTTGTAAAACCTGCAGCATTTTTGACAAAGAAAAAGAATGTAATTCAGATACTTGCTACTCCTCAGAATTACTCCCAGATATTTAGAGTTATTACTACTCATTATTGTTTGTATTGCATATTCTATCATTTATATTTTGCATGTGTAGATGAGGGAAAGCTGATCAAAATCCTGAGGAAGGAAAGCTCAATAGTATTCCAATTGATTAGGTCTCCTGATAGGTCTTTAAAAGTTTGCTTGGTCTCCCAAATCAGTGGAGCAGAAGTCTGAACGTAATGAGCACAAACAAAACAAAACAAACACCAACAAACATTTAATCCTCTATCAGAAGGATAGCTGTGTTAGTCTGGATCTGTAAAAGAAGCAAAAAGTCCTGTGGCACCTTATAGACTAACAGATGTATTGGAGCATGAGCTTTCGTGGGTGAATACCCACTTCGTCGGATGCTCCAATACATCTATTAGTCTATAAGGTGCCACAAGGCTCTTTGCTGCATTTAGTCTTCTATATAGACAATGAAACAATATTTTTGATCGTGCCAAGTGAAATACTCTGCAAAGGATAGTGATCAGAATTTAGCTACAGACTGCTCAGAGGCTGTCACAAAGAGGATCGGATGATTCATGTGCAGTGAACTAAAAAGAGCTGCGCTAATAGTACTTTACCCATCTGAGAAAAGAAGCATTCACTTTTAAAGTTTCAAGCATTTTAAACAAATAGAGCCATTCAAGGAAATCAAGAGTCTATTTTAAGTCCATAGCAAGAATATATTCCTTATTTATCTAGTCCTTGTACAGTACATAGAAAACATTAAACAGTCATCATAAATGATCTACTGTTGAATTTATTCCTGTCATTCATGAATGGTTCTTGTGTACTGAATCCACTACTTCTTCTAATAAATAAGCCACAAGCAACTAAGTTTTTAGATCAAAGTTTTAAAAAATAATTGCTGTAAGTATAAATAATACCAATAGGTATGTACCTAATGTAACTTACGATCTAGACCAACCCCACCCTACCATATGATCATTTGTATCCATCACCCTTTCTGTTAATATTCCTGTGTAAAAAATACTTGCACTGTCAGTTGTTTCCCTTTAATAAAATGTTTGTTACTAGAAAAGAGAAATGGGTCTACACGATGCACAGTGAAGTTGCTCTTGAATAAGGTTAAGGAAAAAATGCAACAGCAGCTTCATTGAGGGCAGTAGGAAAAACTCCAGGCTGACATTTACCTATATTAATACATGTTGGATAAAGGATTGTTAACTTGAAGCTAAAATCATTTACAAAGTATTATTATAAATATTATAATTGCAAGCTTAGGCTGTGGATTCCCCCAGAATGAAAGCTAAATAAAATAATAATAGCCAAGAGATCTTACAGCACTTTGCAAAAGAAGGTAGATATCATTATCTCCATGTTACCAATGGGGAAAGTGAGGCCATGTGCTTAACAATGGCCTGGTCTACACTATGCGTTTATACCGATTTTAGCAGTGTTAAACCGATTTAACGCTGCACCTGTCCACACAACGAGGCCCTTTATATCAATATAAAGGGCTCTTTAAACCAGTTTCCGTACTCCTTCCTGATGAGAGGAGTAGCGCTGAAATCGGTATTACCATATCAGATTAGAGTTAGTGTGGCCGCAAATCGACGGTATTGGCCTCCGGGCGGTATCCCACAGTGCACCACTGTGATCGCTCTGGAAAGCAATCTGAACTCGGATGCACTGGCCAGGTAGACAGGAAAAGCCCCGCAAACTTTTGAATTGCATTTCCTGTTTGCCCAGCATGGAGCTTTGATCAGCACGGGTGGCGATGCAGTCCCAAATCCAAAAAGAGCTCCAGCATGGATCATACGGGAGATACTGGATCTGATCGCTGTATGGGGAGACAAATTTGTTCTATCAGAGCTCCGTTACAGAAGACAAAATGGCAAAGCATTTGAAAAAAATCTCCAGGCTATGATGCAGAGTCCACAGCATGGTGCTGTGTGACAAGCATAACGGAAAGCCAAAGAATCAAATGGACGCTCATGGAAGAAGGGAGGGGGGACTGAGGGCTCCAGCTATCCCACAGTCCCCGCAGACTCCGAAAAGCATTTGCATTCTTGGCTGAGCTCCCAATGTCTGTAGGGTCAAACACGTTGTCCGGGGTGGTTCAGGGTATATCTCATCAATTTACTCCCCCTCTCCCCATGAAAGAAAAGGGAAAAAATAGTTTGTTGTTTGACTTTTTTCAATGTCACCGTATGTCTACTGCATGCTGCTGGTAGACACGGTGCTGGGGCAATGAACAGCAGCATCCTCTCCCCTCCCTTCCCCGGTGGCAGACGGTACAGCGCAGTAGGACTGGTAACCGTCCTTGTTATCAGCCCGTGAGTGCTCCTGACTGGCCCCAGGTGAGGTCAGCCGGGGGCACCTGGGTAAAAATAGGAATGATTCCCGGTTATTCCCAGCAGATGGTACAGAACGGCTGGTAACCATCCTCATCATAGCAACTGGGGGCTGAGCTCCATCAGCCCCCACCTTTTATGTCTAAAGAAAAGATTCTGTACTGCCTGGACTATCATAGCAGCGGGATGCTGCGCTCCTCTCCCCTCCACCGTTTAATGTCCTGCCTGGACTATCATAGCAGCTGGAGGCTGCCTCCCCCTCATTTTATCTCACTAAAAAGTCAGTGTTGCTTATTCCTGCATTCTTTATTACTTCATCACACAAATGGGGGGACCCTGCAATGGTAGCCCAGAAGGGTTGGGGGAGGAGGGAAGCAACAGGTGGAGTTGTTGCATGGACACCCCCTAGAATGGCATGCAGCTCATCATTTCTGTGAGATCTGACATGGAGCGGCTGTGCTCTCTGGTTCTCTGATACACTGGTTCTCTAGTACACTTGCCCCATATTCTAGGCAGGACTGACTCTATTTTTAGATACAATTAAAGGAGGAAATGACCCAGGGCACCATTCTCATTTTTGTCTTTGCGACCCTGGCCAACCTCAGTGAAGGTCAGCCAGGAGCACCCATGACAGCAGCAGATGGTACAGAACGACTGATAACTGTCATCTCTTCGCCAATTTATAATGGCACAGCAGACAGCACAGAATGACTGGTAACCGTCTCTGCTACCTTGCAAAGGCAAATGAATGCTGCTGTGTAGCGCTGCAGAACCACCTCTGTCAGCGGCATCCAGTACACATACGGTGACAGTGACAAAAGGCAAAACGGGCTCTATGGTTGCCATGCTATGGCATCTGCCAGGGCAATCCAGGGAAAAAGGGCGCAAAATGATTGTCTGCCGTTGCTTTCACAGAGGAAGGAATGAGTGACGACATTTACCCAGAATCACCCGTGACACTGTTTTTGCACCATCTTGAATTGGGATCTCAACCCAGAATTCCAATGGGCGGAGGCGACTGCGGGAACTATGGGATAGCTACCGGATAGCTACCCACAGTGCAATGCTCCAGAAATCGACGCTAGCCTCGGTACATGGATGCACACCACTGAATTATTGTGCTTTGTGTGGCCGCGTGCACTCGACTTTATACAATCTGTTTTACAAAACCGGTTTATGTAAAATCGGAATAATCCTGTAGTGTAGACGTACCCAATGAGGGCTCAATCCTACAAGGAGCTAAGCACTCTGCCCCCAACAAAAAAGCATTTGAATACATGTTTCAATCTAATCACGTGAATAGTTCTTTTGAAGTCAGTGAGACTACTCCCATGCTTAAAGTGAAGCATGTATTTAAGTGCTTTGCCTGGACTGGGGACAGAGTGCTGAAAACTTTGCAGGATCAAGCCTTAAGAGCAGTAGGGTGAAATCCTGGCTCTATTAAAGTCAATGGCCAAGAATCAGGGCCAGGAACCTACCCTAAAAGGTCCCATTACCAGTTCTCCAAATATCTGATCTGCACAGCTTCATAAGGGCTAGCTACAGTTGAGAGGGCTGTGTAACACTTCAAATGATTTATCTGCACTGGACTTGCTGTGGCAATAACGATAATTCTCCTAGAGACAAGGGGTCAAATTCATCTCTGATTTTAGTAGAGTTAAACCAGGGAAGAATGTGGCCCATGATATTTAAGTAAGATCCAAGCATTTTATCAAGTCATCCATCCTGCCCCAAGCTTCCCTATTTAGATTTAAGTAGAAGATATGTGGCAGAGGTAGGATCAGTCATATTTAATTATGCTTACACATTTCTATATTAAAAGCACTATTAATGGAATAATTTAAAATATATCGGTAATAACTTGCTCCTCAGCTATAACTGAGTCAGGGGACAGGCTTAAAGTGTGCAATGTGGACACCACCCCAAGTTCTCACAACTAGGTGAAACCCTGGGACAGTGCACTTATAGGTCCTACCTTGAAAATTATAGCCCTAATGGAACTGGGTCACCGAGTCATTTAACACTGTGGCATAGATGGGCCTAATCAGCACCCTGTTAAGATATTCATCACCCTTATCTGGGTACAAGGAATGGATGTTAATCTACCACAGTTTTAAACTCTTTCAGTGCCATTTTAAGCAAAGCCAGCCCGAAACAGAAAACAGCCAGTGCAAACTCACCTTTCACACAGAAGAATAAAACCACCAGGCACTTGGCTAGAAAGATCCCCCTAAAGTTCGTTTTCAAGATCATAGTTGTGAAATGCTCCTGCGGGAAGGAAACCCCTGGCCGGGAAGATGAAGTTCTATGGTGATTAGGAGCCTTTTGCTGCGGCAGCTGTGGACTGAACAGGGGAAGGGCTAGATCAGCCCTTCCACGCTGTGCAGGGCGCCGGCGGCGGGAGCCCAGGACTCTTTTAAATCCCTGGGCACCGGGACAGCTGCCCCATTTGCCCCCTGCTCATGTGGGAACAGGGGCTGGGTTTCTATGGGACAGGGCCGCCCGGGGGGGCAAGTGGGGCAATTTTTCCCAGGCGCCGGGCTCCGCAGGGGCCCTAACGCGAATAGCTGAGGCTCCGTCCCCACCCCTCTCCCTCTTCCGTCCCTGGACAGTGCTGCTCTGGCTTGGCCCCTGAGCTCCGCCCCACTCAGAGGTGCATGGTCAAGGGGTGGGGCTGTGAGCTTCAGGCTGAGCAGGGCCGAGTTCAGGGGCCCTAACAGAGCTATGCTGCAGCTGTTCAGGGACGCTCCTGGTTTTGCTGAGGCTCCGGGTGACGGGGAAGCCGGGGGTCAGGGGCCAGGGCCGGGAAGATTGGCTAAGGAGCATGGAGTCCCGGGCACATTCAAGGCACAGGGAGGGGGCAGAGGTTAGGGGAGGCATCAGGGAATGGGAGGGTTGGATCGTGGGCATTCTGGGGGAGTCTGTCAGGACTCAGCAGGGGGGAGGGTGGATAGGGGTCAGGGCAGTCATAGGTTAGGGAGCAGGGGTGGGGTCCTGGGGTGGTGGTTGGAGAGGGTCTTCGGGGGACAGTGAGGGGACAAGGAGCAGGGTGGGTCTGGGATTCTGAGGGGGTGGGCAGTTGGGGGGCAGTGTTACGAATTACTCCAATAGGCCACGCACTGTTCGTTCCTAGGCTGAGGCACATAAACAAACCCAAAATACGCAGAGTGTCCAAATAACAAAGTTTTGTTACACTTGAGCGTGGGGCACCCCTACTAGTCAGGGGCAGACCCTGGCTACAGGTTACAGGGGGTTTATATGTGACCCTCATGCATCGTAAGCTTTAAGCCAATAAACAAGCCATTTTCTTATCTTTAGCCTATCACAGTTTAACGTAGTCCTCGTGCTGGCCAGCGCATAGTCCAGCTGTTATCTTGCATACTGGAATTTCCCTTAATTGTGCTGTTGCTAAATGTTTTTCTGTCCTTTTTCCTGTTTATGGTTTTACCTTGTTTTAACACTGCCCTAGGGACCCTAGTACATGATGTGCTCACTTTTAGTTAATAGTGGACCTGGGCCTCACAGAATAGGGGAATTTACAAAATGGAGTCGCTCATGCTAACTGCCCTCAACAGGCAGGAGTTGGGTGGGGGTCGGATAGGGGGTAGGGTCAGGCTGTTTGGGAGGCACAGCCTTCCCTACCCTAAAGCTCATTCAGCAATTTGAGGCTTGCAGAAGAGCCAAGCTGTTAGCTTGTCCATTAGGGCTGCCATCTCTTTCACTTCTCAAATGCCAAATTATAGCCTATATTTAATTTCAGTGCTATAGGGAGATTCATGTCAGGGGAGGGTAGCTTCATTGAAAATTAGCCACTGGGGAAGGATCACATGAGAAGAGCAATATCCTTCCCAACCCTACCAAGGGAGACCACCCTCCTCCGCATTCCCTAAGGCTCCAGAGGGGTTAATTCAATGGTTCTCAAACTTTTATACTAGTGACCCCTTTCACATAGCAAACCTCTGAGTGTGACCCCTCCTTATAAATAAAAACCACTTTTTTTGTATACTTAACACTATTATAAATGTTGGAGGCAAAGTGGGGTTTGAGGTGGAGGCTGATAGCTTGAGACCCCCAGTAATAACCTCTTGACCCCCTAAGGGGTCCTGACCCCCAGTTTGAGAACCCCTGGGTTAATTTAATTTTAGCACCCTGTGTCTATTCACATGCATGTGCTATTTTGAGCATTTCAATTTTCACAACATAGGTTCATCCCAGATTCTGGAACAAGTTCAAATGCTCAGTGTGTGGAGTATGTACATAAGCTATACTAAAGACAAACCCACAGTAACTGTCTCCAGTTTGTGAGGGACCCCATGGAGCCAGTCTCTAGGAAACAGATAACTGCATGGTGGTTAAGTCCATTAATGGCTAATTAGCCAGGATGGGTAAGGAATGATGTCCCTAGCCTCAGTTTGTCAGAGGGTGGAGATGGATGGCAGGAGAGAGATCATTTGATCATTACCTGTTAGGTTCACTCCCTCTGGGGCACTTGGCATTGGCCATTGTCGGTAGACAAGATACTGGGCTGGATGGACCTTTGGTTTGACCCAGTATGACTGTTCTTATGTTCTAACCTAAATGAACCCAAAGTTATGGAGACAGATATGAGTCAAGGAAGCCAGAAAGCTGGAAAAATCTCTGACTGGATGGGCTCAGGCATTTGGTCACAAGCTAAGGTGGTTTAAAAGTTTAGGATTTTTTTTTAGCACATTTTTTTTTATTGTTTCTTTAAACAATCAAACACAGCAAGTAGCAAATATTTGGCAGCACACTTCTGAAACCCAAAACCATATTCAGGTTTTGGCAGACTAATTTCAGCTTTTCAATTAAAAAAACTTCAACAAATTTTGAAGGAAAGTAGACATTATCCGTGATTTTTTTCTGCTTTTTAAAAACCCCTAGTTTTCGATCCAAAAAAAGTTTTGACGGAAAATATTCGTCCAACCCTTTTAATGAGGTTTAGTGCCTTTTAGCACTAGCTGATGCTGAGAACCAGTGATACCTTGTAAAGAAGTTTTCTCAAAACTGGGTTTGTGCCGAGATGCTGAAGGTTTATTTTTCCCAGGTCTGCTCATGTGGGGGAGCAAATGGGGCAATTTGTGCCAGGCCCCGCAGGGGACCCCAGGAGAATATAGTATTGTATAGTATTGCAATTTTTTTATGGAAGGGGCCCCCAAAATTGCTTTGCCCCAGGCCCCCTAAATCCTCTGGGAGGCACTGCTATGGGTAGCGGATAATGCTCCAGCAGCAAGTGACGCTGAGGAGCGTGTGTTAGACTTTTCCTTTATCCCTGATCCTTCATTGTCTAAGGCAGAGCTTTATCCACCTGGGCTGCCGTTCCCTTCAGCTGACTGCCCTTATGAAGTTGTAATGAGGAAGGTTTGCATGCTGCTCGACCCAGGCTGTTTTCTACTAATTGTCACTCAGAGAAGCCCATCCCACTATGGGGCCATCAGGAATGCATTGCCTTTACTAGTATCATCCATCTGCACCATGGTGGGGAGTAAAATTAGCAACTGTGCACCAGGGGAGGAGATTTAAGTTTGATGGAACATAACTATCATGAAATCAGGTTTAGGGGGAGGTTACTTTCTAGACTCTCTAGAGAATTCTCAGACCATTTAGCCTGGCTGGGTCATGAGGATTCAGCTGAGCTTTTGCTGGGAATGCATCAGAGCCCAGATCTGGGCCTAGATCAGATGAGATAAAATGTAGATGCCTTCTGCTGTATTGAGGTAATGGACTTTTCCTCTTTAAATAACCTTGATCAATATTTAGTCAAGAAACTTCCTGACCCTCTAATAGTTGCATCATATATCAATCTCAGCAGAATTGTATATTAAACAAAAAGAATGTGTGACATGGAAAAGAAAAATCTGATATTGATTCACATGTGGTGCAGGCATCCAAACAAATCACATGGAGACCTCATCTGCTTCTACACTTCACTGGAAATCACTTTGAATGGTGGAGAGAAAGAAAACTTTAACAACTTCTTTGAAACATTCTTATCAGGAGTGTTGGCAGTTTTTTTTTTTCCTACCTCCTAGTTCATCCCAATCTGTGCTTTTATATGTTACTTTCTTTCAGTGCTTAAGTAACGCAGAAACCGGCTTCCAATTGAATGTTAATACACTTCAGGCTCCTGAGTCACTTAGGTGCTTTTTATAAATGACTAACATTTTCAAAAGTAACAGAATGACATTAATACTCTCTTCCACCTGTAAAGTAAACTTGGCTGGATTTGCATATGCATTTGTTTGTTTTTTATGTAATATTCATTCTCAATACCATTCTGATCACTGGCTTGTTTCTGTTTATTTTCCTGAGGGTAAGGACTAAATCTCTCAGTAAATATGTGAAGAATAGAAACCAAATATGTGAAGAAGAAACCAACAACAATTAGTTTCAATTTCTATGAGCATAAAACAAAACAAGGTGCCTGTTATATCTATAATTATGTTAGCTTTTCAAAACTGATTTTCTATTGAGGGAAGGGAAAGGGAGAAAGCAAAGACTTTCAATATGATGAAGATTAAAGAGTTCAGTGTTAGATCTTAGGAAAAGCATGTGCAGTATTGGACACCTAGAATCCACAGTGTCTTTTCTGCATTGACATATTGGCAAATTAGGATAGATTTTGACTACAGAAATGTTAACTTTTCAGTAATAAACATTTTGAATTGCTTGCAAACAATTCAATATGCTGCTTGTTTTATTTTGCATTTTAGAATGCTGCATTTTTAATTTCTTTAAGCAGATTCTTTTAACATAATAAGAACCATCTCACACGTTCTGGGACTGAGTAGTACAGCTGGGTGAATATTGCAAGAAAAGTGTGTGGCTACATTGTTTAATTTTTTAAACAAATTTGCTTTGAATCTGTTTACTCTTTTTTGTGGGTGTGCTTGCTTTTTGAGAATATAGTTGTTTAGGAGTCTATGGGCAGCAATGTTGGAGGGAAGGAGCAAATGTTAAGCAAACATTGACTTTTCAGAAAGTGAATTTTGAATCCACAAAAGTATTCTGACTGGAAAACACCCTCAGCCAATCAGTGAACAAAAATGTAACATAGCGTTGGTATCAACTCGAAATGGATCAACATTTCAGAATATCAAATATTTGCTACAATCTGTCCATAATAATCCACAGACCAAGAATTATTTCCAGAAATTATTCAATAAATGTAGCTCACAAATAAATTGATATTTGTATTATGTCTGCTCTCAAAGGTTCCAGAGAGACAAGGTGGGTGAGTTAATATCACAAAGATTCCAGTCAGAGGAGAACCTTGTTTTATGGCATGTAGCTCAAATGCTTGCAAAACAATCTTTGCCCCAAGACTATAAATTGTAGAAAAATAAGCCTGTGTATGGCAATTCTTGGGCAAAAAGAAAGGGCAAAATTGGACTGTTCTTGGCTAAAATTGTTCAGTCACATCAACTAATTAGTAAAAGGCTGATGTCTAACCACTAGATCCTGAAAACACTTAAGCATGTGAATGTCTGTACTCACATGAGTAGTCCAATTGAATCAGTTGTAGGCGAACATTGTATATTGATACCATCCAGGCAAATATAATGGCTCTTAACTATTTGCTCACCATAGCCTTGGCAGACAAGCCTGCTCTATGCGTAACTATAAATTATTAATGGTAGTGGTTACTTACATCAGATCATAATTCTTCACCGTGTCAACTTCTTCCACCGCATATGTTGATGATGCCGTAACTTCACAATACCTTGCATACACGGTAACAGGAACTTTTCTACAACTGTGAGCTGTACCAAACTCATGGTACCACAACAGTATAAAGTGTAGCAAGGGCCCTTATTTTCCTCTAATTTACAACTTTTTTCATAAATCTGCTTTAATATTCTTGCTGCTCATGTTACATTGGATAATTATCTACTTCAGTCACTCTCTCTGAGGTAGGAAGGGGTCACTGTGTGGCCTCAATGTTACTTTTAGGAACTGAATATGAAAACTTTTTGAATCATGCTTTAAGCCTTATACTTGGGGGTATGATCTCTTCCCCTATTCTAATCGACAAATTGAGTAAACTTTCAGAGGTTTCTACCTCCAAGAGCTCAGCTGTTCTAGAAGACAATCAGGGACAGAATTCCCTAGATTTAGTTCATCTCAATATTTCCTGATTAGAATATTAAAAATTCACCTCAGGCCACTCAGTTCTCTCAGGTTGGGGTGAGCCTTGTGCTTTTCTGTATTTATAAGCAGCTCTGACTCCCGTCTTCCATTATTACTTCAATTTTAATTTTCCTTGTTATGCAGATAATATGCAAATATCTTCTGGTGAGTTCAAATCCACCCCTATCATTACTGATTAGATAGCTCAGTGGTTTGAGCATTGGCCTGCTACACCCTGGGTTGTAAGCTCAATCCTTGAGGGAACCACTTTGGGATCTGGGGCAAAATTAGTACTTGGTTCTGCTAGTGAAGGAAGGGGGCTGTACTCAATGACCTTTCAGGGTCTCTTCCAGCTCTATGAGATAGGTATATCTCCATATTTATTTTATTTTTTATTAACATAATTATAAAAAAAGTTACATCAATAAAATGACTGCCTAATTTACACTTCTGTTTTCTCCCAACCCACAATACACATTCCCATATTTCAGTTTTTGCCTTTCTCCTCTAGTCTTTTTTGGTCCAAGTGTATCCTTGGAGCATATTGTTCTACATAATTCACTAAATTTAAATGTTATCGTTTTGGAACTATCTTCCAGATTAGACAAAGTACATTATACTATACAAAGGATGTATAGGGCATTATAACACTTGTTCTCTAAGAGTGAGTATTGCAATCCTCATCATTTCCACAATATTTCAGAAGGGTTAAAATAATTGGCTCCCAAATAAAATCTGCCACACATATTTATCATCAACCTTTTTAAATCATCGGGCTAGTTTGCAGAGGGGAGTATCCGATAGATCTCAGCAGGATCTGCAATGGGGCTTTGGTTTGTTTTCTTTAATCCACGGCCTTGCTTTGGTCTGGCACAAAGTCATCCAACCTCAGTTAGAATTCAGGGAGGGAATGTGTCTCAGGAGGCAAAATATCTTTAAAGATCACAGGCTCATGGAGAAAGCACATTTACTGCTGATCTCCCTTAGGCAGGTGGTCTGTCTCTGAGAGCATATGTGTAAGGAATAATGCTAGGCCACGCCTGTACCCCTGCCTGTTAGAGCACTCTTTCAGGGGAAATGCATCTATTCATCCTCTGCACTTAACATACTGGTATCTTTGGTGACCGACTCAGGAGTCAGCCAAAATTTGTGCACTAGCCACATCGTATAAAACTCACATTAGGTCAATGTTTTGAATGAAGTCTAGGCTGGTCAAGATTAGTGATAGGCAAACATCAATAAGTTTGAGGTCTAATTTGCCAGTCCCTAGTATGGCAAATCCAGGAATGTTCCTATGGTTTGTAAAACACCCATCTTAACTGGGAGAAAGGGAAGGGGATCTTAGGTATTATGATGATGATGGATGCCTGTACAAAATCCTGCGATAGATATAGATTCAGACCCATTACCCGCTGAGAACATCAAGAGGTGGGGTGGGAGGGGCAGGGCTGGCCTTACCATGAGGTGAACTGAGGCAGCCGCCTCATGTGCCAGACTGTGGGGGGGAGGAAGGGAGGTTACCAGTAGGACCCAGAGTGTAGAAAATTGTGTCTGCTGCTGGTGCGTCTGTATTCTCTCTGCTCTAGATGCACAGAGGTGGTGGAGTTCTGTGCTGGAGGAAGGAGGGCACAAGAGACATAACAGGCAGGCAGGAGAAAATGTGAGAGGAAATAACAGAAAGCAACAGGGAGTTGCAGGGAGAGAGAGGAGGAGGAGGAGCCTCTTATGTACCTCTCTAGCACTCCCAGGCGCCTGGACTGATTAACACCAGCTTCTCAGGGAGCTTCCTGTTTCCTGCTGCTTCCCTGAACCCACTTGAAGAGAACAGGAAGTCAGCTGAAGTAGTAGGAGCCAGTTAGGCCTTTAAGACTCTGATATCTTCCCTCACTCAGGCCCTGCTACCAACCTGTTTATTTGTCCCCTTCAATTGAGTGTTGAGAGCCACTATAGCTGGCACAGAACAGCAGTCATGAGTGAAAGAAGAAAACGCCCCTCTGGGGCATCATTCAGAAAAAGAAAGAAAGCAAAGGAAGCTTTTCTATCTAATCAGGAAGGAGCTCTCCTGAGATACACAGACACATGTTCAAGGTGAGCCTTCTGGCCCCAGTGAGAATGTGAGTGGTGAGGAGATGCCTGATCTTCCAGTTAGAGTGCAGGTGACCTGGCAGCTATTGCAGCATCCATATCTCCATCTCAAATAGATATAACCATGCACATTTCTGAAGAAAAGTGTAGATCAGAGAAGAGTGTGGTGGAGGCACAAGAAACAGCTGCTGCTGAGTTTAGTTCATTAAGTCTAGATGATCCAGGACTGTGGACCCACTTGAGCAGTAGCCTGAGGGACTTCCTTGTACTGCATAGGCCACAGCAAGCGAAAAACTTCATGTTCCCCAAAGACAATGAAAATAGAAGTTTCCATCCAACACATTACTGGTGTGAAATCCCCAATGGTGACAAAGTGTAGAAGCCATGGAACAAAGGACTGGAAAAATCTGTCTAGAACTCTGGCATGACATGAGAAAACAACTAACCACCAGAGAGCATTCCATACGTGAAAAGAGCTTGAGATCAGACTAAGGGTAAAGACCATCATAGATGATCAGCACCAAGAGACGATTGCATTAGAGTCTCTTTACTGGCAAAATGTTCTGAAAAGTCTCATTGTCATTGTGAGAATGCTTGCTACCCAAAATCTAGCGCTGAGTTGCACTTCAGATCAGCAGTATGTGACAAACAATGGAAACTTCCTTAAAATTGTGGAGCTGATGCTGAGTTGGATGCTCTACCCCAGAAGCATCTAAGAAGAGTCACCACCCAAGAAATGTACACACACCACTACTTTGGAAAAACAATTCAAAATGAGATCATACAGTTACTGGCAACAAAAGTCAAAGAGAAGATTGTGGCAGATCTGAAGTCAGCCAGATATTACTCTGTTATTCTGGGCTACCCACCTGACATCAGCCATACGGAACAAATGACTTTAATGGTGCATTTTATAACAACAGAACCTAGTGAAAATGTCCCTGCAATGGTGACTGTCAGAGAGCATTTTCTAGAAGGTATTGACATTGATGATACTACAGGAGCTGGTATAACAAATGTGCTTCTTAAAAAGCTGGAAGATATGGGAATTGCAATAGCTGACATGAGGGGTCAGGGCTACGATAATGGTGCCAACATGAGAGGAAAGAACAGAGGAGTGCAGACATGGATCTGAGAGTTAAACCCTCAAGCTTTTTTCATTCCATGCAGTTCTCATTCATTGAACTTAGTGGTCAGTGATGCAGCATCAGCTTCTAGTGAGGCTGCTGAATTTTTTAATGTAATCCAAAGCATCTACGTATTTTTATCTGCATCAACTCATCGGTGGCAAATTTTGAAGCAACATCTAGGAACATCCTCTCTGACACTGAAACAACTGAGTGCCACAGGATGGGAAAGTGGAATGGAAGCAATAAAGCCTATCAAACACCAAATTGGGATGATAGATGATGCCATAGTTGCCATTATGGAGGATAATGCTATGACAGGAACTGTTTGTGGGAGAACAGTGGCAGAGGGAAATGGAGTCACCAGAAACATATATAACTTCAAATTTCTGTGTGGCTTAGTGTTGTGGCATGACATACTGTTTGAAATAAATGTTGTAAGCAAGAGACTCAAAAGTGTTGACCTTGATATATCTGGAGCAATGGAACAACTGGACAAAGCAAAGTCATAGCTACAGTCTTACTGGTTAGATGAGGGATTTCAAACCTTTCTGAAGAGTGCACAGAAGTTGGCAGAGGAACTTCATACTGAAGCTATTTTCGCACCCATTCAAGAATACAAGAGTCATCGAAGACGACATTTTGATTATGAGGCACGGGATAATCCCATAAGAGACCCCAAACAACAATTCAAAGTTGAATTCTTTAACCAAGTGCTAGATTGTGCAATACAGTCAGTTGAACGTTTCATGTAGCTCAAGGAACATAGCAGTGTATTTAGGATGTTGTGTGATATTCCAAAACTCCTTGCTATACCTGAAGACCTACACCAGCAATGCAGGGCACTAGAGACAGTGTAGACACATGATGACATGTGCGATATTGATGTTACACCAATTATGTTAGACCAGTAAAAACCAGCAGGATCTTATTAAAGGGGACAAGACAAAGATGCCACATTTATTATGATAACAATTTGATTCATGACTAACGACTAATATCTTAAATCTTATACACACACATTATACCTAATACCTATACATACACACACACACACACACACACACACACACATTCACACACACACACACATCCATCAGATGTCCTGCAGCTGCTGCATAGTTACCAGTCCTGAAGATAGCTTAAGTTCATAGCTTGATTTTGTAGCTTGGGTTCGTAGCTTGTGGTGGCTAACTGGCCAGGAAAGCTGGGCACAAGGACAAGCTGGATCTCTGTTGGGCAGGCACTGATGTCCTTCCATGTTGGCAGCAGAATGTTACCCAGACTCTCTCATCTCACTCTTCTTTTTTATAGGCTTTTAGTTTGGATTCAAAGTCTATAAGTCTTGCTGTGTCACGATGCCTCTGGGTTTAGATTGATCACCCATCAATTGCAGGCGTGACTTTCAGCCTTGAACCTGGTTTTGATCTTCCTTCTGTTGTTCTGGTGTCCTTTTCTTTTTAGGGTGGATGCTTCTTACTTTGTTTAGGGCTGTTGTCTAGGTCTTCAGCCGTTGGTATTTGAACTTTATCTCATCAGGACAGGCTGGGGCTGGAGGTAGATTCCGTCATTCATACATACCTCATTCACACATCTAAACTAAACTAATAAGACTACAGCAGGGTTTGCAAAAATGAAGGTTGGAGGAAGCTTTTACAAAATGGAGTGAGTGTTTTAAAATGGGGTTTGAATTACAATATGGAACAGAAGTTACAGTGTAGGCAAGTGTAGTGAATGGTGAACAGAAGTTACATTAATAAAGTGAACAATTAAAAACAATTTCATTTATCAGTTCTACATTGATGCAAGAGATTTAGGTGATCAGCTGAAAGCCCTTTCAAGATACATTTCAGTAGGATCAACTCCAAAGGCTGTTCTGGAATATATGTGCACAAATAAGATGACCGCCCTCTTTCCAAATGCTTTTGTTGCTCTGCCCATACTTCTAATGCTTCCTGAACAGTTGCCAGTGGAGAACGCAGCTTCTCCAAGCTGACATTAATAAAAACACACATATGCTCCACAATGACATAGGAGAGGCTGGTCAGCCTTGCAACCATCTCAGTAGAGCATGAGCTGGCCCAGACTGTGGACCTTCAGGAAGCAGTTCAAATATTTGCAATCAAGAAGGCATGGAAAGCACCACTTTGATTATTCAAACAGATCTTCATGCCAGTGTTTACGATACAGACAAGAAAAGTTACATTTGCTGTTCAGGCATTTGAAAGTTAAGTGTTACTTAACATTTTTGAACAAGGCAATTTAAGTTGTTAGTTCTCCTTTATTGGGGTAGGTAGCAGAGCAGTACCATGAGAGGAGTAGAACAGGAAGAAGGCAGAATTGAGACCTTTCAAAGTTTTGGCCCAAGCGAGAGGGCATGTGGGCATCCTTTGAGCTCACTGCCTCAGGTGCCAAAATGTTCTGGGCTGGTCCGGTGGGGTGGGCAGGGGAGAAGGGAGTCTTTGTCCTGTATTCTCAATAGAGCTTTGTGAAAGTCTTCAATCTGTGTTCATGGGGCTCATGAGAAGCCAAACTACAGATTTTGCACAACTGTTTTGAGAATAAATGAAGGAAGAGAAATTCTCTCATTTCCTGTTTTTTAACTTCCTGTTTTGTGCTGGGCTCAAAATGTCCTGAGTTTAGGTCTGAATATTTCATTCAAATAAACCTCCAAATTGAAAGCAAACTTCATCAAAAAAATTTCAAGTTTTGTCTGGTTTAATGTCAAAACCATCTGAATCTACCAGTTTTGCATGGTTTCTTCCTGAAAACTCATCTATTCAGCCTTGTCTGAAACTTAGGCCACATTCAGGAACCTGAGCAGATTTTAATTTATACTAACTTTTGAAAATTCAATTGCATTCTTTATGTTTGGTGATTATTGTTGTAGTTACACATTTTGTTAGTGTGCTTTTAAAGATGTAACCTAATTATGCTAGGGGCACAATTTTCATAGATAATATTCAGGCTAGTGGTAGTGAAGCATTCACAAAGACACTCAAATTGTTTCAAATTTGTGCATTTGCATTTTATGCAGCATTTATATTGGTCCCTTTAAAAAAAAATCACACTAAAGTGGATCCAAAGTCAGTGACGTGGGTTAACGTTGGTGAGTTTAAAAAATGTTTTCAGAATTTCTCCATCACCAAATAACTATTTAAAATTTGAGGATTGTGGCAATGGGCAAAAGTGCAGAAATGGTGATGACAATATGTTTGCAGTTTCTAAATACACATATCAAGCATTAGAACAATAAAAATACAATAACGAATAGTTGCAGGATATACCATAAAAAGGTACATTGGTAATTACTCAATTTTGGTCCCATGAGACTACTGTTATGAGTGAAGGTACTTACATGTGTAAGTCACTGAAGGATTGGATGCACATTTTTAACAAGACAGAATGTGACAGATAGCTTGTAACTGATCAAAATGTCTTATTCAAAAAACAAAGGATGCAACTCAAATAAGAGTAAGACTTTTGATAGTCAACATAGAGAAAGAGTGTGGAAACAGATAACAGTGTAGAGAGAATTTGTTGAAAACAATACCCCATAAAGAAATGTTGTTTGTCCATATGGGTCAGTATTAATTTCAATTTATTCTGACCTAGTTCTGCTCTCTAAAAATCCAGCTTTTAAAAAAGATGTATTACTCTTTGACAGAAGAGGGCAGTGTTTCTTCACTGTTGCTTGGGAGCAAATCTAAATATTACTTTAAAGATCATTCTCAATAGAGTGTTGTAAACCAACAAATTTAAATGTAATAAATGACCTCTGAATATTATGCTACTTAGTAAAAATAACAAGTAGTGGAAAAGTAGGAATTATTGTTACTCAGTTAATGTCAGCATTAAATTGTATTGACCCCAATGAATAACATATAACCTTAAATATATCAATTGATTTTGTTATGCTCAAATGATAAATTCTATGAAACAGTATCTTAGATTGAAAATTATAAGAACATGATGAACCTAATACTAGTCATTCACATTCTTTACTAAGTAAATTCTATAAATAAAAATAGCTTCAAATTTAACAGAAAAAAAAACATAGCACTGGTGATCTGATATTTTAGAAATAACTCTTTATACTGCCAAGTTATGTCTAAGCAGGGTAGCTGAAGATTCTGGAAATTGAAACTGGTTTGACTAAAATAGGAATCAACCCACATCTCTGTACTAAACCACTTGTGATATGTAAACTGTAGCCCTAACTCAGGAAAATACTTAAGCACATGTTTACTTTTAAGAATGTTAAGCCTCTATTCTTAAAGTGCCTTTCCTGAATGAGGATGTTTTTCTCAGTCGGGGCTATGATAGGGGTATATACATCATACTGACATTAAAAGGGTTAATTGTGGGTAGGCTCAAGTAAGGCACCTAGTTCCAGGTGGAGGGCAGGCCAGTCCAAATGAAGATGAAGCCCAGCTGGGGGAGGAAATGGATGGTGACCATAAAGGAAGGAAGTCCAAATGAGGGCTTTACTACAGATGGGGATACATGTAGATTTAGCCTACATGGCAGCTTATAATGGGATAACAGAATAAAATACTGGACAAAGCAGCTAAAAGCACTGTAGGAAATGGAAGAATTTGATATAGAAATATACCTGAGTAAAAAGGAATTCAAATGCCTAATACAGAAACATTTAAAAGAGGAATGACAAAAAAAATTGGATCCGTGAAAAAAAGATGATTTGTTGAATTGTGCGCTAGAGTTGAGGATTACATACTTGGATAGGAAAAATGAAGTGATTTTTGTTTAGAGTATTAACTGGCCTTTGTGGCTTAAACAATATTTTTTCTGAATAAATAAACATAAAGATAGACTATGTTCATGTTGTAAGGTAGAAGGCTGATGGCCACTATAAACTATCCAATCAAGTCTGCTTCACCATGGAGGAGAAAAAGAAAGAGGGCTGTGGGGAGTGAGGATGAGAACTCTGTGGTTTCTCTTTGGTTGCTAGAGAATGGAAGAAAGGCCTATGTACAGCAAACCCTGGGAGGGACTGTGGGAAAGGACATGAAGGAAGACCAAGGTAGAAAGAAGTCCAGAGATGCCACAGGGATTCAAAGGGAGCAGACTTTAGCTGTTTACCACAGGGTCCATAGATTGGAATCCATAGGAGAGGAATGGCGTGAGTCCCCCTACTTTTCCTCTGAAAAAGGTGATGTGGAAAGAGACATGAGAGAGGATTATTGAGTTTGGAGCCAGGACTCCAGTGAGAAAGCGAAGAGCAGGAGGACAACCCTGCAGAACCTAGGAAGAGGTGAAAAGTCTGTGAAGGAGTGAGCCTCGGCAGGGGCAAAGAGCTGTGATTATTTGAGTCGAGTTTATTGAACCCCTTGTTTACTCCAGAAGGGGAGTGGAACTATACATGACCTGATTGGAGGGCCAAATTATGAGAAAAATCTGAAAATGGCGAGGCCAGAGAGGCTGTAGGAAGAGGGTAGATATGCTCAGCAGTGGGTCTAGTCTTCTACAAGGGCTTACATGACTGATTTGTCTCTTTAGCACTTCCCCATGTCTCAGTTTTGACTGAAATGATACAAGAGACTGTGATTTGTTGTTGTTTTTTTTCAACTTCCTTTTGTATTTCTTCCTTTTTTTCTTTTTAATTTAATTTAACATTTTAGTACTAGCTCTCCACTAAACATGTTGTGTTAGCAAAGGATAGTAGAAATTGATTACTTCTCTTGGGGAGCAATGGGGATTTCCTAAACCTTTGTAAGAGGCTGAGGTTTCCACTTTCAGTCCTAAGCTTAAGGGTTCAAGTAAGAGACAAATGGTTTCCCCAGTACGGAAAAGGGATGGTGGGGAGATCTCTGTAAAACAGGTATTACAACCCAAACCGTTGAGTCCAGAAGTGGAATGGCGTGCATCTTATCCCTGCCCCCATCCAACACAAAGCTACCCTCTCTCTATCCTCAGTTTGCTCAATCCCTGTGCCTTTAGGTAGACCCTAGACCCATGTAGGACCCTGTCAAGTATTCTAGGAGGGAAATGACAGTACTACTAAAGCAGCTTATTTTCCCTTCCCAACAGTCACTTCCACACAGTAAAGGCAAGATCCACATGCAGACGGTCCCATCTACATGGAAATCTGGATAACTAACTTTGGACCATAGGTCCAGTAACATACACACTAAGATTTTCAAAGCCACCTAAGGAAGTTGGATCCAATTATAATATGGTCTCCAACCACCTTAGCTGGCTTTAGAAATCTCAGCCCTGTTGTGTTTGTTACATAAACTGCTTGTGTCCATACCCTTTGAATTATGGAAGCCATTTCTATTTTATGTCACTCTAAACCACTGAACACATTGTAGCCATGCTCCCAAACACGGTCATATTTAGTTTCACTAAGGCCTGGCACTATGCTCCAAGTGTAGTTGAAGCATTTCTAATTGCATACAAAGTGCTTTCTTGGTGAAGTCTTTTTAGGAAACAATAAGGAACAGTAATTTTTAATTAAGCAATTTAATGGGGGTGGGGGGCCGGAAGAAAATATATGGGGTGGGGAAGAGGGAGTTATAATGAATCCATGGTCCAAAGTGTCCTGAGAAAATAGCTTTTTTCTCTCTTTTTCATCTTGTTCTAATTTTTAAAAACTTTTTTTCCAATTATTTTAATCGAACTCAGTGCTCTGGATAAGTGCCAGTTTAAAAAGCTCTGAATACAGTAGACCATTTTTCTGAGGAAAGAGTGTAGCTCAGTGGGTGGTAGTATAAGATTTTTCTATATTTTTCACCAGACATAGAGGAATTTCTTATTCCTCACTTCCAGTCTAGATACAGAAGAATCACTGTTCAATCTTTGGCTGCCAACAATATTCCCTTTTATAATGTTACCTCTCAAGATAGTCTATACTGCACACTCCTTTCTGTGGTAAGTAGAGTATTTACACTACACACACCACGGCCTGGGTGGACACATAGCCTAGTAATGGACATGGGGAGTCACTACCCAGGCAAATAAAGACACGCCTGAACCTGGTGGGTATGTACTCAGGAATGTACCCTACACGGCTTTCTGCTCACCCAAGCTGTGCCTCCCTGCCTGAACTACTGTTTTTAGCAATGTAATGTCACTCTGATTCTCCACTGCAGGAGTTCCTCCCCTCAATCCCTGGCAGCAGGGAAAGACTACTGAACTGGGGGACTGACAGTCTTTCACTGCCACTGAGAAATGCTCATGAAATGGGGAGCAGACAGAGCCTTTACCCACTGCCTTCCTGCTGCCAGAGCCTTTCACAGACATGTAGCTACATGCCACAGCATAGATGGAGCCTGCTTTTTCACTGCAGTGTTTTTGCTATGTGTAGCCTGCATGCTGTGTAGATATGGCCTCAGTTTGAAACAGACCTGATGCTAGCATATCTGTTCACATGTGCCATCAAAAAGTCCTCACATTTTCAGGTAATGAATTTTAGGAGTTGACAAGCTGAGTGCACTCTGATCAGGTGACCTTGAGATGAGAATCAACATGCCTCATTGTAAATCCCCTGAACCAGCATTTTCCAAAGCTTGGGGTGTTTCCCTCTGTTAGGGCATGAAGGATTAGCTGGGATATGGGCGAAGCATGGACAGACCTCTCAACTGTTCTCTTGAGTGTGATATCATTTTTTTTAAATGTTAGTCTCTAGCTGTTCTGAAAGTTCTCTTCACAACCATAATGCGATTGTGAAGCCAATGAAGCAACGTTTGCCTGAGTATGCAGCATTCTGAAACAATAGCTCTGAAAGTATAGAGTACTTCCTTTATTTCAATCTGTTACCTCAGAGGTGATACTGTGTCAACATTGCTAATTACTTCAAAGCTCATCCAAGACTATAAGAAAGGAGAGGAAGTTTCAGATTATCAAGGTCTGAGAAAAACATGTTAAAATACAATTTAATTTGATTTTGATAATCTGGTAATTGGCTGAGCCTTAATCAGTGGGCTGGGCATTCACTCAGGCCAGGGCTTTATAAAGCCGTGCACAAGTGACCAGGGAGCTTTGTGAACAGGGGCTGCTAACAGGGAGTTTCGCAAGGGAGTTGGGCAGGGGAGTGGAAGGGAGTGGGGGTCCCTTGTCGGTTCTATCTGTATCCTTTTAGTCCATTTAAAACCCATAAACCAAACTACATTAAAAACCATTTTCTTTAAACCACCCTTTCATTAACTAGGAGATAATGCAGGTAGAAGCCTAGCAGCAGAGTGAGGGCTATCCAGTTTATTGCACTGAGTGTAGCATGTATGATTACCTGCCCTGTGGGCTGGTGGCATATGTGTGCAGTCGGTGAAAGGAGCTCCTGGCCCTGAGAGACCACATATGGACTTTGGAGGCCAGGGTGGTGGAACTGGAGGAGCTAAGAGAGGCAGAGAGGTATGTTGATGAGGCTTTCCAGGATACTCTAGAATTGTCCCACCTCCGGTCAGACAGCCCCTGCGCTGTTGAGGGGGAAGAAAAGCTCAGGGAAGCAGAGCAGTCAATGGGGGCAGAGGGAAACCTTTCCATAGTTGGGACCCTCCTTCCAGATGGTACTGGGGTTGCCTCTCACACTGAGGTTACCTCCCCAGGAGAGGGAACTCCAGTTTCTAGGAAAAGGCAGGTGTTAGTAATGAGAGATTCGATCATTAGAAACGTAGATAGCTGAGTTTGTGATGACCGGCAGAATGTAAGATGACTTGCCTGCCTGGTGCGAAGGTTGCGGATCTCTCGAGGCATCTAGACAGACTTTTGTGTAGTGCTGGGGAGGAGCCGTGGTCTTGGAACATGTAGGTACCAATGAAATAAGGAAGGATAGGAGAGATGTCCTGGAAGCCAAATTTAGGCTGCTAGGGAAGAAACTGAAATCCAGGACCTCTATGCTGGCATTCTCAGAAATGCTCCCAGTTCCAGGCGCAGGGCCAGGTAGGCAGGCAGAGCTTCAGAGTCTCAATGTGTGGATGAGACGATGATGTAGAGAGGAGGGGTTTATGTTCATTAGGAACTAGGGAAACTTTTGGGATGGGGGGAGCCTATACAGGAGAGACGGGCTCCACCTAAACCAAAGTGGAACCAGACTGCTGACACTAAACATTAAAAAGGTTGTAGAGCAGTTTTAATCTAGGAGATGGGGGAAAGCCGACTGCTGCAGAGGAGCATGTGGATTGGATACAGACTTCTTTAAGGGGAGTCTCTGATGATAGAGAATCTCCAGGTTATAGTCAGGAGCAGAGGACTGAAGAGGATAATGTAAGGGCCAGATCAGATGATAACAATCACATAAAAAAGAATCTGGCACATCAGAAAAGGGCAGACAAATAAACAGGGGCAAGTTTTTAAAGTGCTTGTACACAAATGCTAGAAGTCTAAATAATAAGATGGGTGAACTAGAGTGCCTTGTGATAAAGGAGGATATTGATATAATAGGCATCACAGAAACCTGGTGGACTGAGAGCAATCAATGGGACACTATCATTCCGAGGTACAAAATATATCAGAAGGACAGAACAGGTCATGCAGGGGGAGGAGTGGCACTATGTGAAAGAAAATGTAGATTCAAATGAAGTAAAAATCTTAAGCGAATGTTCCATAGAATCTCTATGGATAGAAATGTCATGCTCTAATAAAAATATAACATTAGGGATCTATTATCGACCACCTGACCAGGACAGTAATAGTGATGATGAAATGCTAAGGGAAATTAGAGAGGCTATCAAAATTAAGAACCCAATAATAGTGGGGGATTTCAGTTATCCCCATATTGACTGGGAACGTTGCACTTCAGGACGAAATGCAGAGATAAAATTTCTTGATACTTTAAATGACTGCTTCATGGAGCTGCTGGTATGGGAACCCACAAGGGGAGAGGCAACTTTAGATTTAATCCTGAGTGGAGCGCAGGAGCTGGTCCAAGAGGTAACTATAGCAGGACCGCTTGCAAATAGTGACCATAATATAATAACATTTAACATCCCTGTGATGGGAAGAACATCTCAACAGCCCAACACTGTGGCATTTAATTTCAAAAGGGGGAGCTATACAAAAATGAGAGGGTTAGTTAAACAAAAGTTAAAAGGTACAGTGACTAAAGTGGAATCCCTGCAAGCTGCATGGGCACTTTTTAAAGACACCATAATAGAGGCCCAACTTCAATGCATA
Source organism: Gopherus flavomarginatus (assembly GCF_025201925.1). Classification (NCBI taxonomy): domain Eukaryota; kingdom Metazoa; phylum Chordata; order Testudines; family Testudinidae; genus Gopherus; species Gopherus flavomarginatus. The sequence continues at coordinate 195,939,639 of NC_066617.1, read as the reverse complement.
CTCCAAATTAAGAAACACAGTAAAAGAACTAAAAAAGAGCCACCGTGGCTTAACAACCATATAAAAGAGGCAGTGTGAGATAAAAAGACTTCCTTTAAAAAGTGGAAGTCAAATCCTAGTGAGGCAAATAGAAAGGAGCATAAACACTGCCAACTTAAGTGCAAGAGTGTAATAAGAAAAGCCAAAGAGGAGTTTGAAGAACGGCTAGCCAAAAACTCCAAAGGTAATAACAAAATGTTTTTTAAGTACATCAGAAGCAGGAAGCCTGCTAAACAACCAATGGGGCCCCTTGACGATCGAAATACAAAAGGGGCACTTAAAGACAATAAAGTCATTGCGGAGAAACTAAATGGATTCTTTGCTTCAGTCTTCACGGCTGAGGATGTTAGGGAGATTCCCAAACTTGAGCTGGCTTTTGTAGGTGACAAATCTGAGGAATTGTCACAGATTGAAGTGTCACTACAGGATGTTTTGGAATAAATTGATAAACTCAACATTAACAAGTCACCGGGACCCGATGGCATTCACTCAAGAGTTCTGAAAGAACTCAAACATGAAGTTGTGGAACTAATAACTAAGGTTTGTAACCTGTTGTCATAAACAGATAGCTAAGGGTTAATGTCTCTTACACCTGGAAAGAGGTAACCTGAAGCACCTGACCAGAGAACCAATCAGGAAACCAGACTTTTTCAGGTCTGGGTGGAGGGAAGTTTGTGTCTGAGTTCTTTGTCTTCTGTCTGTCTCTCTCTCGGCTATGGGAAGGATTTCTCTATTTCCTGCTTTCTAATCTTCTGTTTCCAAGTTGTGAGTACAAAGATAGGTTTGGTTTTTTTTGTATTTACATGTATGTAGTTGCTGGAGTGTTTTGAATTGTATTCTTTTTGAATAAGGCTGTTTATTCATATTTCTTTTAAGCAATTGACCCTGTATTTGTCACCTTGATACAGAGACCATTTTAATGTATTTTTCTTTCTTTTTACATAAAGCTTTCTTTTTAAGACCTGTTGGAGTTTTTCTTTAGGGGGGAACTCCAGGGAATTGAGTCTGTGCTCACCAGGGAATTGGTGGGAGGAAGAAGTCAGAGGGAAATCTGTGTGTGTTAGATTTACTAGCCTGACTTTGCATTCCCCCTGGGTGAGGGGGGAAGAGATGGGGAAATCCTGCAGAAATTCAACTTGGATGTATGTTAGTACATTTTAATAAACCTAAACTCCTTGCTATTTGCAGTTATGGCATAAGGGACACCATTCAATCTGCTAGAGCCCAAATCGGGTATGCAATATTTGACAAATGTCCAAAGTGGGAGATATTCAGAGTCTTTATGTAGAAACTTTTAAAATAGAAATGGGATCCATTCCTTTAGTGTAAACAACACTTTCTGTAACCTGTTTCATAATTCTTTTTTCTGATGTAAATATTCAACAATAAAAGTAAGGGGACATTCAATGTGTTGGAACATATGGGTAGCTTTGGGATTAAAGTGAGTGATAGCCCTCAAAGTGTAATTGAGAGGTATGGTGGGGGCGCTATAATGGTTCTAGTGCAAGAATTCACTATATTGAAATCACGAATTTTAGAATGGCTTGTGTCGTGCATAGAACTGAGTTTGTCTTGGCTTTATCATTGACCACCTTTGTGCCTTATATAAATCACTTACATTGTTTGCCTTCTTATTTATCTTCCATCTGTTAAATGTGAATAAATTACTAAGAGTTCATTAGCTAAAGCTTTGTAAGGGAACATAACCCCTCCCACGTCTCGTTGGATAGAGCTTTGCAACTGTTTATATGGGATCTTGTCTTGCCATCAAAGCCTTTTGGAGGTTGCTGTCACTGGTCGGATACTGTACCAGGGCCTTCATTGAAATAGTAAACTGTCAGTCCCTGTTGCAGAGCCCTGCCATTGATATAAGCATCTATGATTTTACCATATAATATTGCAACAATTATATGCTTTTAGCTTTATTAGTTTACAGGCCCATGCAAGCTAAATAAATGCAAAATAAAAGCTATGGTTTTAGTTCTCAAAGAAACTTGTATTACTGTGGCACTGGGTGTGCACTGGGTGTGGGGAAACTAGATATGAGGAAAGCAGGGTACAGAACACTAACAAAAGAGGAACTAGGAGGGGACAAGGGGTCCCTTGGAGGCCAGTTCAGCTATAGGCAAATATAGTAGCTTTGCTTGCATAAGGTAGATCACAACGAGGGGTCACAAGATAACCAGCTCAACACTGCCCAAAACACAGGATATACGTAGAAATAGCTTGCTAATTTGCAATATTCTATATGGTAATGCTTTTGCAATATGTTATTGCAACCAAGGGGTCATAGAACAGTCAGCATAATTAACAATAACTGGAAATACCCCAAGATAAACTTACAGTAAATAATCTGCTGATTTGCAATATTAATTACCAAAAAAAAGCAAATAACTTGTGTAATCAATATGACGTTTTGCGGTTTTAACCTTTATAAGCTTAGTAAAAATTGTGGAGGGCAGAACAGCCTACCTCTTGCGTGAGGTTACGCTGTCTCTCCCTGTATGCATACTTGTAATCTCGTAGTCTTGTTTTATCAATAAAGGTTGCCTCAGGCTGTTTGATTCAAATCAACTGGGTGGTGGTCTTTTCCACAATAGCTTGCAAACTGGTTTGAAGTTGACAAGCACCATATACTGTGTGACAATTATTCTTGTATGGTTCAGCAGACCTGAATGCATCTGACTTGAATTTTCAGCCAACCAGTTTGGTCTGCTTTACATTTTACCATTACCCTTTGATCAGTTCTGAATCAAATAAAAATGTTTCTGTAGTTGCCCATGTTGCATGTCACATTGCTAGCAGAATAAAGCATCCATGTTTTTAATTACTTCTGTTTCTATCTAGGCTGTATTTATTAGCAATGTTTCAGGGTAGCTGGCAATTAAAATGGAAAAATAAATAATACATGATGCATTTTTGTTCAAGCTAATCTTGGTATTCTAACACTAGCTATGTGTGAGAGGAGGCTATGCCATTCCATTTTGTTTGTGTTGATTGAATGCTCTTTCTGTAATTGGAATGTGAAAAAGCACACATATGGTGAATTGTTGGAAAAGGATGTAGGAAATAGAATTTTAGGGTTTTGTTATACTGCCTTGGAGTAAGGATGAATGATTTGATCTCCTCTATAAAATTCTAATAAAATATTATAATAATCTATGCTAATATCCTGAATGTGTTTAGTAACACTCTCAACAGCTGTAATGTTTCAGGCTCTAGAGTATTGTACTTTTATAAGGGAGGGAGTATCCTGAAGCCTGACCCTTCTTTTGAACCTGGATATTTTATCTATGCATGTACTTCTTTTTTGAAAGCTGGGAATGGCTTAATTTAATTTCCCTGTTCTTCCTTTTGGTAGTGGATATCAAAGCTTTTCCACTGTGCCCTGCTGCCACTGAATGTAAATTGTTACTTGAAATGAAATGGTTGGTGGGAGATTACATAGCCGAAGTATGCTATCATACCATTTTGCATAGCCAATCCTGCTGTCACTAACAGATCTTTTATATGTAAAGTCACTGTATGGGCCATGCAAGAAGAAAGACATGATGCAATGGTCATTGTTTAATTAGGGTGCAACTTTATTCACTTAACATATCCGGGAATACTTGTTAATAAATCCTATCATGCAGATCTAAGTTTCCTTTTCCCCTGATTCTTTAAGAGATGCCTTCCCCTATATCCACTTCCAATCCTGTTTATGATGGATCAGTATCCCTTCTAGAAAAGTACCTGCACTGGACACCTGCCACATCTGATACCAACTGATTTGTGACATGTTGTCCTAATCTCCTTACCTACCCCAGTGGGTCCCTGACTGGCTGTGGGGAAGGCAGAAAAACTCACCCTACTTTTCCTCATCTCAGCTAACCCTGCAAAAAGAGGGAAAAATTCTTCCAGCTCTCAAAGGAAAAAAAAAAGTAATTAGCAAAAGCCCACAGCAGATCATAAAAACCTGGACCTACTCTGATCACATACAAGGGGAAAGGGGTGCATCTGACCAGTGACTGACAGAGGATTTCCTTCTGGAATGCATGTGGTATAAATCCCCTTCCTGGTGGGCCAGCTGGTCTGGCCACTTCCAGTACCTGCCACCCAACACCTCTTGGCTCTGCTCAGGTATGTCCACCTTTTCTTTCCCTCACAAACCAAATGCAGTTAGTGATCCTTAAAGGAGCCTTGTCACCTTTTCTTCCTGCTGGCAAGATAAAGATGTACTGTATTCAGTTGCAGTAAACTCATTCTGAAGTGATTGCTTGTATTCCTGCAGAACCTGTCAGGAAAGGAAAGTTATCTTTATGTCCCATTTCTTTGTCTTTAGCAAGATGTCACAGATATTATAATATCCTGCAATATCCTGGACAAATCTGGTTGAACTGAGTAAAGATGTTAAACTCTGTTTAATAAGGCTTGAGAGCTTATCATAATGAAAGTGCAATTGTCTGTGTTTATTGAGGGATTGTATGTATTTCCATGGGAAGGATAAATAGGAAAACAGCAGGGTGTGCTTAGATAAATTCCCTGAGTTTGTAACATCTCCAGAGAAATACCACCACTTGGAGAGGTTTGCATATGCTCATTCCTGTTGGATTGTCCATGGACCAACTGACAAAGAGTCTTTAGATAGATATCATAGTTTTAAACTGGGTCATGGCCTCCTTTCTGATCCAGCCAGCAGACTGGATTTCTGATCCAAGGTGGTCCCAAATATTAAGAAAAGGCTGGAAGAATGTTGTCCTACTGAGGTGTCATAAGACTGAGTGCTTGTTCTGAGCTGAAGCTGTAAGGAACTTACGACAGCAGGGATAATCCTTATGTAGGGCTTGAAGGACTCACCAATCAGAAGTCTTGTTGAAATGAGGGGTGATCTCTAGTAAACTTATAAGCATGTTTGTATGTTTTTTTCTGTTTTTTAATGTTTCTACCTTAAGAATAAATTTGCTTGCTTAGAAACAGCTGTGTGGTAACTGAGAATAGTGGCAACTACACTGTATACTGTTTCTCAGGAGAGAAGCAAAGCGGGAGATAGCCTGTTTTTTTGCCCAGAAAATCACAGTATAGTCAGGGAAAACTTTGCAGCCTGGAAATATCCTGGGCAGAAGCGGGAGAGAGACAAGTGAGGCAATAGCTGGGGAGTTGGAAGCCTAGAGTGGGTGCCCTTGCATCTCTACAGAGGAGGAGAACAGGTACAGTTGCCCTGACTGTTACACATGGTTCCTGTTGGTTCACATGTTCTCTAAAATATCACAATTTGATGTAGGGAACATAAGCCATATTTGGATTTAGGCCTGAGTAACTTTGGTCAGGTGCATGTTTAATGAAAATTAGCATTGCTAAAAGATGTCTAAAACTTCTTTTCTTTTCTGTTTTTGCTTGTAAGCAAAAAGCTATTAGGGTAATGTCACTCATTTGCCCTTAACTCTGCTTCCACCTCTTAGAGTTGTTTTCCCATTGTCATAATTTAACTTGTCATGACGCTGTGTGAATGGGTGGATTTGCAAATGCTGAATAATCATTAAATATAATTTAACAACTAAGACCTTTATGCCTTAGGCCTAATCAGAAGTGTGTCTACTAGTTCCTTATCACATACAACCTTCTTGAATCCTGTTTTTGAGAGAAGTATGTTTGTGGTTACCAACAAATTGGGGCAAGACATCTAACCACTAAACTGAAATTTTCACTGTGGCTTCAAGATATCATTGGTTCATGTTGAACTATAGCCAACATATTGGAATCCTTAACTAGACAAGAAAGTCCCTAGGACAATGTGGAGGAGTCACTGAGCCCTACAAAAGAAGCTATCCATGAGGAAAGAAGGTTGGGCCTCTCTCATATCACCACACCTCAAGTTGTATCCTTTCCTCACTAGACTGGCCATCCAGTGGAGAGGGAAAAGACACTGTCCACTAGCTAACCCAAGCCTGAAGTACACAAATGAGTAAGAGGGAAAGAAGACCAAACTTTTCCCCCTGCATGTGAAAAAGCTGCAAGCTACAACTAATCATCAGTAAAGATACTTGTAAAACTCAACCTAGTTCCAAACTAAGACTAGTTATGTAGGCTACAAACTTTGAGACAGTGTAAAAATCTTTCTGTAGAGTAATTGGAGGACTCTCAATTGCTCATTGCTCATTTGTCTGTTTCTGTGTGTGACCCACTGTTCCCCAAAGTACAGTATCTCCTCACTTAATGTTGTAGTTTTGTTGCTGAAAAATGTGACTTTAAGCGAAACGATGCTAAGCGAATCCAATTTCCCTATAAGATTTAATGTAAATGCGGGGGTTAGGTTCTAGGGAAATTTTTTTCACCAGACAAAAGACTATCTATATTGTGTATCTATCTATGTGTACACACACACACTATAAGTTTTAAACAAACAATTTAATACTGGTACACAGCAATGATGATTGTGAAGCTGGGTTGAAGTGGTGAAGTCAGAGGGTGGGATATTTCACAGGGAATGCCTTACTGCTAAATGATGAACTAGCATTTGGCTGAGCCCTCAAGGGTTAACTGATTGTTAATGTAGCCTCACTCGACAAGGCAGCAGGCAGGGAGGAAGGGGAGAGAGCATAGCAGACAGCGACAGAGACACAACACAAGGTGTGTCTGAGAGTGAGAGATGCACATTTTCCCTTTAAGTAGCTGACCCCAGCCTTAAGTACACTGCCTTGTTAATTAGATCAGTTTGCTGAGACCACAGCTGCTGCCTGGAAGCTCCCTCAGTCCTGAACCCTGTCGTGTGTACCCCCTGCTCTATGGAAATGGGGTAAGTGGGGTGCAGGGAGAAGGGGGACACTCTGACATTAGCCTCCCACACACTTCCCCTCCCCTCCCCCCCACCCCGCACAGCAAGCAGGAGTCTCTGGAAGCAGCTCCAAGGAAGAGGGCAGGAGCAGCACATGGCAGTGGGGGAGGGACAGCTCAATGCCTGCAATTGCTAGCCTGCTGGGCAGCTGCAGCACAGGGAACTTAGAGGAACAGGGAGCTGATAGGGGGCTGCCAGTCCACCCTGATTACAAGCCCCCACCAGCTAGCTGCAACGGGCTGCTCTTCCTGCAAGCAGTGGACAAAGCAGGCGGCTGCCAAAGATTTTAGAAGGGAGCATTGCACAACTTTAAACTAGCATGTTCCCTAATTGATCAGCAACATAACAATGTTAACCGGGACGACTTTAAGTGAGGAGTTACTGTAGACACTAAACCATTCAGTCTGTTTAAACTGTGAGATCCCTGGTTAAACCAGTGTCATTTTAAAGCTACTCTAAATGTGGAATTTTATAAATCATTCTATAGCTGTGTGACATTACCAGGGAGATGGAGGCATTGTTTTAGTGAGGAGGAGAATTAGACTAGATAAACAAAATTTTGATGTGATTTCTGTGAACAAGTGAATCTTAACAGGAGGAAACAACCAGAGGAGGAAATCATATTTAAAACCAAGACAAGTAACAGCCTCTGCCTTTAACAGACACTTAACTAAATGGCTTAACTAACAGGAAGTGGCTTCTCCTCTTAACTTTCCTGTAAACCTGCTTTCCTTAAGTTGTTCATTATAACTTGATTTAATTACTAATTGTAGTACCTGACAAGCCAGATGAATTGAACCATTGACTCATAAATTTGTAAAAGCTATACTGAAGTTTTTTTTCACATCAAAACATCACCACAAAGTAACCTACATCGAGGCAAAAAGGTGCACCATTAAAAATTATTCCTGAGCCCATCCTGTATTTTAAGTACTCAGAATAGCACCCAATAATCCCAACAGTGGGTCAAAAACTTTCTGCAGAATTTTCCATCGTAAAATGCTAACTTGACTATGTCAAAAACCTTCTGTTGGAATGTGTTGATCACATCAAAACTTTTGACTCCCCCCTGTTAGAAGTGCATTCAGAGATCTCAAGCAGGGAGCAACATGATAATTATGACATGGTACATAGAAGTTACTTTAAAAAAATGATGTTGAGGTTTATGTATGTTCTGATTCAACATTACTATCACTTCCACCACTCCTGTTAAGTGTCTACCACTCTTTCTCTGACATATTTTATAATTGAGACTGATTCAGCTTTCAGTCAGCTCTTTGCTAAATGGAAAATCCCATCCTGCACTGACAGTATGGTAAGAGGACATTACCTAACAAGTCTATTAAATTTCTACATCTGGAAGCTTTGAAAGAGTCTCAAAGCAATATACACACTAATATCTCCATGCAAATCAAAACCAGGCGAAATTTGTATCTATCTGGTAGGTAGATCTAGATCTAAATAACGATTTTATTTTTTTTCCAGAAAAATTAGGTTCCCCTCCCCCAGTAGAAATTTGAATAGAAAAACCAAAAATCAGCCAAAACTCAACATATTTTGATTTGGAAATGCTGCTGTACTGCTCTTTAGAGTGGGCTCTGTAGCCAGACTGCTTCTCCCATAATTTATCATATTATCCTTTCCTGAAGAGGGAAAATGGTGTTTTATGGGAGATGTAGTCTGACAGGGAAGACCAGTTTATGAAAGAGAATGGGGACATGAAGAAACCGAAGGATAACTTCCATAAAACAGCACAGCAGCATTTCCATTGTTCAATTACCAAGATCCTCCACTTTTCAAAACACATTATGAACATAAGTAAATAAAATCACTGAGCATCTCAAACTACACAAGTCCTCTTGTTAAACCAGTATAATTAAATCATAATATTCTCCAGCAGCTAGTGTGTCACTGCACTGACTTCAGAATTATCTGTCAATGTTTGTATTAATGAGTGGATTGAATCCAGGATCTTTATAAAATATTGCATGAGTACATTGAGATGCAATATTGTAATTCCTTCCTGGATCTCGACTTTCTTCTGTCTTTCTTCTTCCTTCATCCAACCCCCTGATCATATAGCTGCTCAATCCTGCCTAGCTTTTGCCTGAAAATTATTTTTAGAGGCTCTTCCATATTCCTAACTTTACTGAGACAGACATGATGTGTGGTAATTAGACACTGTGTGTACAATCTGTCTACCTTTTATTGCTATTTTTAACCCTAGAGCAATAATGAGTTTCAAATAATTATACAATTTTTGAATTGGCACGAGCAGAATATTTGCATAATTTTTGTTAGTTTAAAAAAAACTCTAGTAATAATTTGCTCTTAAAATTCAGAGGATTTGTAATGAAAAACCTGTGTAAATCTTTTCATGAAAGAATATTGGCAAGGAGATTTTTTCCTCTAAACCTTGTGGACCACTGTTGAATAAAAATCTTGTTGAAATGCTTTGTAAACACATTCATCTGTAATGCACTCCAGTACACTAAATATTGCAAAAACAATATATCTGAGCATAGGCTTACAAAAAGTATTACTGGGTAAAATATTGTACTGAGAAATATAGCCCTAGTAATATATAAATTAGTAATAACCTACACTGGATTTTGGTACATTGAAGGCTAGACTCACAAAGGGATTTAGCCTCCTAACTGCCATTTTAGGCACCAAGGTACAAAATTTAGACCCTTTAACCCTGGAAGTCCCAAAATTCCTTAGGCACCTAAGGTTCTGCTGGTGAACGTGCATAATGCTGTATAAATCCTGATACCATAATCTGCTTGGTGCCTTAGTCCCAGCAGGATCCTCAGACGAGGTGTTCCCCAGTCTATTTAACTGGTGGAGCCTGATCTCCTAGGTGTTCTCAGAGCATGCCTAATCCATGATTGTGTTGCCTCATGCACCCCACACCATCAACAGATGCGTGGTTAGAGCACTCTTCTGCCTGATTTAGAGCAGGGACTTGACCCAAGGTGTCATAAACAGATAGCTAAGGGTTAATGTTCTTTTACCTGGAAAGGAGTAACCTGAAACACCTGACCAGAGGACCAATCAGGAAACAAGACTTTTTCAAATCTGGGTGGAGGGAAGTTTGTGTGTGAGTCCTTTGTTCTTGGTCTTCTGCCTGTACTCTCTCGGCTATGAGAAGATTTTTCTGCCTCCTGCTTTTCTAATCTTCTGTTTCCCAGTTGTAAGTACAAAAGATAAGATAGTGATTTATATGGTTTTTATTTTGTATTTACATGTGTGTACTTGCTGGAGTATTTTGAAGTGTGTTCTTTTTGAATAAGGCTGTTTATTCATATTTCTTTTAAGCAATTGACTCTGTATTTGTCACCTTAATACAGAGAGACCATTTTTATGTACTGTTTCTTCCTTTTTATATAAAGCTTTCTTTTTGAGACCTGTTGGAGTTTTTCTTTAGTGGGGAACTCCAGGGAATTGAGTCTGTAGCTCACCAGGGAATTGGTGGGAGGAAGAAGTCAGGGGGAAATCTGTGTGTGTTAGATTTACTAGCCTGACTTTGCATACCCTCTGGGTGAGGGAGGAAGAGGAGAGATTAGCTCTCTCTCGGTACTTTTATTTCCAGGACTTGAAATAGGGAGGGTGGAATCCCTCTGTTTAGATTCACGAAGCTTGCTTCTGTGTATCTCTCCAGGAACCCAGGGAGGGAACACCTGGAAGGAAGAAGGGGAAGGGAAATGGTTTATTCCCCTTTGTTGTGAGACTCAAGGAATTTGGGTCTTTGGGGTCCCCAGGGAAGGTTTTTGGGGGGACCAGAGTGCCCCAAAACACTCTATTTTTTTGGGTGGTGGCAGCTTTACCAGGTCCAAGCTGGTAACTAAGCTTGGAGTTTTTCATGCTAACACCCATATTTTGGACGCTAAAGTCCAAATCTGGGAATTATGTTATGACACAAGGTCTTTCACTTCCCACCATATGCTCTAATCATTGACTAATGGGTATTCTAGGTCTGTCTCTCTCCCGTTGAAGCTATTCCACTTCATATTAATTAATAAGTGTTCATTGGAGCAAGGAATGGAACCTGGTTCTCCCAGCTGAAAACTGCCTGCTTATATACCATAGAGTACTTACTACATATATACCTCTAAGAAGAGATCACTTAATCTTCAGTGGGAACAAAGGGGCTTCTGTTAAAAAACAACAATTTTCCATAAACTTTTTTACAGTAAGAAGAATAAGAAAATCTACTGTAGAATGTCCTGACTTAAAGGCCATTAAAGTCGATGGAAAAACGCCTTTTGACTTCACTGGGCTTTGAAACATACCTGTATCCTGTTGTCTACTTGTTGTTTAAACTAATTGTCAGTTCAGACAAATGACATTTTGGAAAGGATTAGATGAAAGAGTGTGAAACATGGCAACAAATAATGCTCTAGAAGTTCGAAAGTTTGAGGAGAGTATTTCTATGCATTCAAATATTTATTTAAAGGACTTTAAATAATCTGGATAATCTGCAACTCCTGTCTTGTCTTGGAGGTTAAAAAACAAAGTTTCCTCAAGTGCCCAGTGTTAGTTCTGGACCCTCTGGTTCTATGATTTACATTATCTGAATCGTGGTGATATTTCTATATGCTACTATCCCCAAATGAGTTTAAACCTCCCAATATGTAGCTGTCTAATTGTACTAAATGGGCCAAATAGTGCAGACTTCACTTGGGCTGAGAACTGCAGTAATTAGCCCAAAGGGAGGGGTGAATGCATAACTGTTTGTATGGGCATAAAAAGGGAACTGTGTGCACAATTTATGTTTAATTTGAAGCTGGAATTGTTTATTTTTCATTCTGACAGACATTAATTGTAACCCTTCTGCGAGGTAGAGTGGGCAGTATCAAGGGCCACATTCAATATCTAGGCTAGGGATTCCTCTTAAAAATACAAAGAAGAACCATCTTGAGCACCTACTCAGTAATTTGGGAACATTTCAGCCCCCATTCCCCCAGCACATCTAAGAGGCAATAAGAGGCCACTCACAAGCAATGAATCTTTGTATAACAGAATAATTTTTTTAAATAAAAAGGAATCCACCAGTAACTTGTAAAAATACTCCAACCACAATTCAAGAGCATGTAACCATGAGCAAACGCCTACCCCAGAGTATGTTGGACAGTGGCCTTTTTCTCAGTTTCTCATCTTGTGGTATGAAAGGCCAGCAAACGTTCCTTTAACCTGCCATTGCATTCTTACCTCCACTGCACCCCATTTCTTGGTCAGCAAAGGCCCAGAGTTCAGAAATGCGTTCAGGTGAGTTCTCGTTCTACTCCAGGAGCAGGGAGGGGAGGAGTCAAGCAAAGCCTCAGCTGTTGCTGCCACCTCTGCAACTGACTCACAGTTGCCGCTGTTCACGCTTGTGCCACTGGCTTCTGCTGACACCGTTCACTCTGCTGCTGTTATTGGCTCTGGTGCTTCTGGCATCGCTATTTTCTCTGATGTCACATTCTGAGGTTCCACCGTTTAACTCTGCTCTCAGTGATTTCTGCAGATAGTGAGGAAGGGTGGGCAGTGTGTTTTTTCTTCTTCTTCACTGTAACTCTGTCCCACACCAAGTCTAAGGCTCAGCAGCTAGACCTGGTTATCGGTGATGTCAACTCTAGTGACCACTTAACAAAACAGAGACTCTCAGTTAAGTCTATTCAGCTCTGTCCTCAAACAGTGGAGAGGAGAAGGGTCAAATGGTGTCTAGATCTCTTTAGGCAGAGTCCGCACCACAAGTGTGTTGTCCACAAGGTACAAACACTTTTGTAGTTAGAGCACATACTACATATGTACCTCCATATGGGTGTCAGCTTGGAGGGTTTGGGAGCAGTCTTATATCAGAAAGCTGAGGGCAAATAGAAACTTGTGGCCTTTGCAAGCTGAGGACTGTCTGATTCGGTATCTCTATCCTCTACTTAGCAAGTGATGTTCAGTTGAGGGTCAGTGTAATCTGTTGTTAGAAGGACTGAAACATAAGAGTCACTTGATATCCAATGTCAGGCACTGCTTTACATGCTGTCTCTTCAATCCAGCTCTACAGAATGTTGGTGAAGTATGTAGATCACATTTTATCTCAAAAGAATGTGAGTACTGATCTGACAGATGGCCACTCCCAAGTAATTACAGAGAATGCAAGACCTTTCTTGAATTTAGTGGTTACTATCAAGGTTTGAATAATTATGCTACCATTGTAAAGCCTCTGAATGAACTCAGAGGATACCAGCCCATCAAAAGCAAATCTAAGACCAAAGGTAAGGGAAGATCCTGGAAATTCCTGAGAAGAGACACTAAGTCCCCTTAGAACTCTTTGGAACGCAATGGAATGAGAGATGTGAAAAGACTTTTTGATAAATCATCAGTTGCCTAACTCATGCTCTAGTCCTAGTCCTTGCTGACCCAAGCAAGCATTTGATCTTCTATATGGATGCCAGCTTGGAGGGCCTGGGAGCAGTTTTGGGAAGCTGAGGGCAAACAGAAACCTGTGGCCTTTGCAAGCCAAAGTCTATCTGATACCAAGACTCACTACCTCATTCAAAAGCTGGAGTGAAGGCAAGGACCAGTTCAGCTTGGAGATACCCTGGTCAGAAGGAAGAGAGATGTGGGGAACCAGAAGGGAAAGGTAAGGACCAGGGCAGCCAGAAGTCTAAGAGTGGGTGCTCTTGCTGGAGAAAATATAAGTGCAGTTTCCCTGAACTGTGACATACTTTTCAGCATCAATTCACACACAATTAATTTCTGTGTGTATATGAGCCATCTTTTGAAATTTCACAGTTCTAAGATGATCAAAATAAATAAAATTTCTCCTAAGTTTTTAAACATCACTTGCAACGGATACAACAGCCTAGAAATTGGTCATCCAAAATGGCAGCATTTTGCAGTATATTTGGCATCCTCTGGTCACTCCAGAGTTGGGGTCTGATTTTTTGTTTTTCAGAGGTGCTAAGAATCTGTGGTTCCCATTGCCTTCCAATTCAGTACCTCAGAAGATCAGGCCCTTTGTCTTTGTTCATAAATTCGGAGAACAGTTTACCTACCTAAAGTTCCCTCAATCTTTTAAAAAAAAATACTCTACTATTTGAAACCCACTCATTCTGACTGTGATTCATTCCATTCATAGTTATGTTAACGGCGATGTATCTCTTTTCTTCTGTTTGTGTTGTACTTGACTGTTTTCATCATGTAAACCTTTCAAACTTTTTTTAAACTATGTGGCTTAGGAAAATCAGAATACTAAATGTCTTCTCCAGCCTTGTCCATCCATTTGTCATGCAGTCACTTCCATGCCTCCTACTATGAACCCTCTCATATGTGGGATGAACTGTCTGAGCTCATCTACAAAGTCTATACCATGTCTATATTTAAAATCATTTAAAGATTCATTCTGCTTATAATGAACAACATTGATTTTATATGATTTGCCTATTATTTCCATGCTTGTCTATGACCCCCCAACTACTTTTCTGCCCTTACATAAATTCCCTTGGTCGGGGATTATCCTTCTTCAGAGTTTGGAAAGCATCTCTATAGTAGTGGATACTACTGTAAGTAAAGAACAGATTTCTTTTCTCTGTGTGTGTGTGTGTGTGTGTGTGTGGACAGCAGCTACCATAAATGGGCATCTTGACTGAGGTTTCTAGGCACTATTGTAATACAATAATAACAAGCTTCTTTGTTATTTTGGCTTTGTAGTAAAGAAAGGGGAGTCTTAGGAAAAATCATTTAAAAACAAATGGAAAAACTCAGTTTTTGCTATTCACAAAGCAGTTCAATAAGCATATAATATTTTATAAAACAAGTTCACAAGCATATTTATAACTAGAGATGTTGAACAATTCAAAAAAAATTATCGAGATTTAAAAAGTCATGATTATTAGCCGTTTTAATCCTACTGTTAATAATAGAATACCGTTCCATTTTTTGGTGTTGGGCTAGAAGTGTGGTGTGTGCATGTGTGTTGGGGGAGTGCTGTCTCTTTAAGCAGAGCACTCAGGACCCTGAATGCATTTTCAGTCAGCTACAGCTGCTTTTCGCAGCATTTGCTCCTGAGCCCGCAGCAGCAGACAGGCTCCCAATGTTCCTAAACCCCAGAGTAATGGCAACTGGGTACAGGGGTAGGGGCACCCTGATCTCAGCCTAATCCCCCCCCACCCCTCAAGCATGGAGCTCTGGTGTGCAATTAATACTCATTTTTTTAAAAAAGCATTAATTTGTTTGAGTTAATGGCATGTGCTAATTGTGATTAATTGACGTCCCTAATTATTATTTTTTATTACAAATATTTGCACTGTACATAAGAACATAAGAACATAAGCATGGCCGTACCGGGTCAGACCAAAGGTCCATCTAGCCCAGTATCTGTCTACCGATAGTAGCCAATGCCAGGTACCCCAGAGCGAGTGAAGCTAACAGACAATGATCAAGTGATCTCTCTCCTGCCATCCATCTCCATCCTCTGATGAACAGAGGCTAGGGATTTTTAAAAGGTACAAGTCACAGCATGAAGGGGCATACAAATGGTTAGCATATCTGAAAATAAAACTAAAAATAAAATCATTTTCATATCTGGCACGTCAATACCTTGCAACGCCACCTACAACAGTGCCAAGCAAATGCCTGTTCTCACTTTCAGGTGACATTGTAAATAAGAAGCAGGCAGCATTATCTCCCATCAATGTAAACAAACTTATTTGTCTTAGTGATTGGCTGAACAAGAAGTAGGCTTAGTGGACTTGATTCTAAGCCCAAAGTTCTACATTGTTTTGGTTTTGAATGCAGTTATTAAAAAAAAATCTATATTTATAAGTTGCACTTTCATATTAGAGAGATTGCACTACAGTACTTGTATGAGGTGAATTGAAAAATACCGTCTCTTTTATCTTTTTCACAGTGCAGATATTTATATTCAAAAATATAAAGTGAGCATTGTACACTTTGTATTCTGCTTTGTAATTGAAGTCAATATATTTGAAAATCTAGAAAAAACATCCAACTTATTTATAATACATAAAAAATTGGTATTCTATTATTGTTGTTTAACAGGGCTATTAATTTTTTTTTTAATCTAGTCAATTTCTTTTGGGTTAATCACTTGAGTTAACTGCAATTCATTGACAACTCTACTTATAACATGGTTCAGTATTGAACAACAAAAGTCTTTGTCTTTAAAACAACAACAAAATTTGTCAACTTTTCTATTGCATTCCATGACTATTTACTTTTGAAAAGGAAAATGGTTTTGTATCAGCTAAACAGAGTTAAAACGACCTGTCTGATTTCCTCTAGAGTGAGAAGAAAAATAACTTTTTCATCAGCAATGAATGTACAATCAGCTAGTCACATTGTTTATTTGGTGAAAACCTGTGAAATATTGTGACTATACTACAGTGAACATCTATATTTAATTTGTCTTATTTTTTTTATTATGAATAAGTGTTCAAGTAACACAATACATCAGGGAATTCTCTATATTGGAAATAATAAATGGAGAATTTAGCAACTCAAATAGTATAAAGATGTAGAGGTTTATTTTAATAGTAAACATATTTTAGTTAGGTCTCTGAGATTTGTGTTTTTAATCACTTAGTAACTAAAACTAAGGCCACCCCATTTCATTCTGCATTTAGTTAAACTAAAGCAGAATACATTAAAAATAACAAATATGTTCATTTCAACTATGCATTCCTATATATGTGCCACGTACTGCTTTATCATCTAACCCTTTAAAGATGTTTAATGGTGACCTGACAGAGTAAAAACAGTCTTGCTCTTTTTGTCTATTAAGCATAAAGGCCTGAAACATCTAATTTTAAATGTTTGTTTTAGGATTTTTGTGTGTGTTAGAAATATTATATCAGGAACATTGTGGTATATGCAAAGATTGGAATGATAATTCCTTACCATACACATCAAGAACATTAATAAAAGCTAAGAGAAATTAGTCTCAGATTGAGAAAGAGGTATTCATTCTGGAGCCACAGGCCAGATCTTTATCTGATGTAAATCAACACAGCTTCAGTTACCTCAAAGGAACTATGCCAATTTATACCATTAAGTTTCCCAACTTAATGCAAGATAAAGAGTCATAGAACTCAAGAGATCTCTTTTCATGGTGGAAATGCAATCTACTCATTCTGATTGGCCAAATTCATATAGCAGGTAAGAAATGACACTATTTATTTTTCCAGGAAAAAAAAATGATGTTGTCAGTAAACAGTTATTCTTTACTATGAGGTCTGAGTAGCAATACCCAAAAGTTTGCAAGCTGGAATGCTTGTTGGAGTACAATAACTTTGCCAAGGAATAATGACAATTATAAAGTTCAGCTAAAAGCTACTACAATGTAAATATTGAAAGAGAAATGTGTACTCCATGATATATTTCTAAGCCTTTTATTCTTGTAAAATACCTTAATCTTAATCTTTTTTTTTAGGAAAAATACTCAGTTGCAGCTGTTGCTTATTCCAAGTGGATAGAAGATATACATCCAACTGGGGCTGGCCAGAAGAAAATTCTGTTTTGTGACAAATTAAGGTTTCAAAAGACAATTGTTCCTATCCAGAATGAAAATGATTTTATTTTTAGTTTTTTTTTTTAAAAGTTTCCATAATAGCCAATATCAATGTGGCTCATGATTTCAAAACAAGGTCTCCCACTTTCTTGTATATCCATCCTGGACCTTTCCCCTGAAACCTTTCTGTTGAAAAATAGCATTTTATCATTTTTAACCCACTGTACATATAACTGTACTGCTGCTAAGACTATTGAGGCCCTATGGAATATAAGTGCTACATGTGGTTTGCCTGAAGAGATCATTTTGGATAATAATCCTCAATGTGTTTCATGTGAGTATTCGATTTTCCTCAAAATAAATTCAGTTGGATCCGCTGGATCATCCAATATCTGCTGAGTTAGCAGAATGCTTTGTATGCACACTTAAAAGGCTTTTGAGGAAAATGTAAAGGTAGACTATTACAATATTGTATTGCAATATTGTAGCAGCAAACTTCCTTTTAGTTTGTTGGTTGGTAACATGGACCATCACACAGCAAATTTATTTTGTAAATGTCATTTATTAATTGAATGTTTGCTTTACATTTAGTGAAAGAACTAGAATTAGTATAGAGGAGTTAGAAACCCACAATGTAAGGCGCTAAGGATTTTGTCTGCTAGCTATAGTGCTAGCTTAAGGGGCCATGCACCAGCTGGAGTTTGATGGAGCACCTTTGTTCTCTGCCACTTCCTCTGTATGCGCTGACACATAGCTCCATTCCCCAGGCTGCTTCCTGAGCCAGGGATGTAGTGAAGGATATATGAGTCAGCACCACTATTTCTTTGACTATTGAGGACTCTGACATTGGAATATATGCAGCAGGGGACTGATGATGCATTTTCCATGCAATTTTCACTTCCTGAGTGACACAGGTAGCAGAGCAAGGCGAAGGATCTGGTCCTTGGTCTAAGAATACAAATGCTACTTTAGAAATACTCATTGTGACTGTAAATGGGGAGCCAAAGGGACAGAAGACAGCCACTCTTCCTGACAGACATCTTTTTGTAGGTTTCCTTAACATAGAAATTGGTAATTTAAAAGGAAGGAATGGGGCATAAGGAGCTTTTGGAAATACAACTGCACTCTGTGCGTGAGCATGCACATGTTTGTTGCACCTTTTATAGCCTGGCATAGTTTCTGAAGTAGAAGGACTGACTTGTGAGTTGGAAATAATTGCATCTGGAGTTGAGAATAAATTTTAAGAATAAACTGAAGTTGAGGAACCCTCCCAGATATTCTTTTATGATCAATTTAACTAATTGATTGGATTTTCACAAGATAAATGCATAGCAGATACTGTTTCTGTTGGAGGATCTCTTGTAACCATTCAGAAATGAAGTGGAAGCCTTCTCAGCGTTCACTTGAAGATGAAGTGGCACTTGAATCTTCAGCACAGAGAACTACTGTCTTAAGCTATTTCAGCAAAATAGGTAAATAGGTATTAATAAACATAAAACAGTTTTAAACTGTAGGACTAAAAAGCACTTACTTTGCTAATATGAGGATGCTTCCTTTTATGATGTAGCAATAAAATAAGCATATTATATCTAGTAGCAAGAACATTACATTATGCCGTGCTCCATCCACTTAAAACCTTAAACTCATGGGGAAGTAGAAGTTAAGGGGATCTTGGCTGGGCATTCCTTTCCATCTTATTTCCTACAGTGCTATTGATAACACACCTCATCAGGCTTTCACTTCCATATACCAAAAAGAAATACCTATCCCAACTTAATCCAATTTGCATACTAATACAAAACCTTAACAGCAACCTCATATGCTCTTCTATCCATAGAGCAGCATATCCAACTGTCACACATTCCATGCATTTGAAGTGTATTTCTGCTTTAATACTGATCAGGTCATTAAGGTCATGAAGGGAACAGAAAATATTGTTTTCTTTTGAACTTTTCTTGAGAAGGGAAAATCTGGAAAAAAAAATCACTGATTATATTTTCCCAGTGAAAAATGTATTTATTGTTTAGCAAAATTAAAAAAGCTTTCTCCATGTGATTTGCTAGCTATTTTGAAGTCCTTTCTTACAATTACCTACTGACCTCTGAACTACTCTTTCATGTGCCCGGAATGAGACTATGCAAACTTAATTTGTCCCCTTTGTGTACTTTGATATAGTCTCTAATTAAATGATCAGATACTTTTTAAAAACTACAGTGATCTTTTAATGTAGTTTTTGTGCACATCTACAGGAGAGAAACGGAGAATATATATTTTTGCTGAAGAAATAAGCAGGTACCTAATACAGAGCAGACTAGTGACAAGTAGAAGAGGAGTAAAAAGAGGAACTGGTTAATCAAAATTCTGTAATTTCCCAACTTTTGAGAGCTTCAGTTTGCAAACTTAATAATGTTCTTCTAACAGTTTGTAATTTCCTAGGTTAAAAAAATGGGAGAAAATAAAATGCCATCGTGTGGTATCATTTTGACACACATAGGTTATCAGCACTGCTGGACCCTTTAAATCCACTGCTTCTGCCATTTGAGCCAACAGAGTAACTGAAGAATGATGATAACCTACTAGAGCTTTCTGGACCAGCAGTAGAGGGCAATGGATCACTTTACCAGTGATTTTCACAAATATTTGGATGGATTTTTACAGGAAAAGCCACATTTCTGACCCAAAGTGAATCTCCCTTCCAAATTTCAAGTCTCTGCTCCAAAACAGGGGTGCTGGAGTTTCTCAGAGAAAAGGTCACCTGAATGTTTCAATATGAGCAACAAATTTTCCCTAACCTTTCTCTTGGAAACATCTGAATCTTTTTGTTTTAAACATAAAATAATAATAATAATAATAAAAAACAAATCTTGAGACAGACACTGGAGACATAAAAGTGTTAATGGTTAAAATTTGGCAGTTATAAGCAGCTGAAAGTCAGGTTTTATAATGGGAAGTATTGGACAAGCTTAATAAGGCAATGCTGCCATCCGCATCTAGATTTTATTTAACATCTGGGGTTTAATGTGTTGATAATATATGGATGGGGTCAAAAGCTAAGGGAACTGTGCATTTCTGGGTGGAGAGTTTTGACAGCATTAACCAATCAGAACAGTAAAAGCATCAAAGAATCCTGTGGCACCTTATAGACTAACAGACGTTTTGGAGCATGAGCTTTCATGGGTGAATACCCACTTCGTCAGATGAATGTGGTGGAAATTTCCAGGGGCAGGTATATATATGCAGGCAAGCATGCATATATATACCTGCCCCTGCCACATGCATCTGACGAAGTGGGTATTCACCCATGAAAGCTCATGCTCCAAAACGTCTGTTAGTCTATAAGGTGCCACAGGATTCTTTGATGCTTTTACAAATCCAAACTAACACGGCTACCCCTCTGATACTTGACACCAATCAGAACAGAAGGCTTTGTATAATCACTGTGCTTATTTAATGTCGTGCGCTCCAGCTAATAATGGCCTTCAGCTAGAGTACAAGGATTTGCATTCTGAATGGCTATTGAGAAACTGGCTTATTGGCTGAGCCAATTCCAAACCAAAATAATGGGGCATAATGCTTTTTTTTTTATAGACTGCATAACATTAATTAATGTATAATGCAATGGATTTTTTTGAATACTGAATAACTAAAAATGGTTCACTTGACATAAAGTCAGAGTTCCTTCTAAAACATTTTGACTAAATACAAATCCTCATAAAAGACTAGCTTTTGACAGAATGCAGACTACATAGCAATGTACGTGGTCCAGATAATAAGGAACTTAGCTAAAGTAAAACTGTTATGAAAGTAGAAAGCAATGCATTAAAATAATTTGAAGACTTTGAATGTGCAAACTGAAATATCTTGTTTTCCCGTGTTATAATGAAGTTTTTCTTGGAATATGTTAGTGATGGGAATAAAATTACTTCACTATAGATGTCCACTGTATTTTGTATTACTTGAAAGATAAACTTTTTATTTTCAGGTCTAGGAATAAGTAGATTTTGCATTACCAGGTATCTCTTCAAATATTTCTATATCTAGTTTACCACCACCTACTCCTCCAATATCCATTACTCAAACCTAGTCATTCCCAATCAAGAGAATGAGTCATCATTTAAGTTGAAGCTGCTCAGGAATTTTCTGACAAAACATTTTTCATCAGATAATCTTGACTGAACAAAACTGTTCATGGGTAAAGGTTGATGAATCTACTAATTCAACTTTTTTCTGATTTTTAATTTTTCAAATGTTCTGTTTGAACATTTTTTTAAAAACATACATTTTATTTTTCATTTTGTAACACTTTATTTTGAAAATTTAGTTCATTTTATTAAAAGGTTAGGAAATAAAAAAGTAAAAATTGACCGAAAAATCAGTTATTCAGTCAAAATGTTTTTATTGACCCAATCTGAAATTTTGTTCAGATTCTGGGTTCTTGAAAATCTAGAAAACTTTGAAGGAGAGAGAAAGAGTTTTCTGCCCCATGCTGATTATAGATTCTGCCCCTTAAAGATGGTAAAAATGATAGAGTCAGAAAGTCCCTATTCTAAGGATGTGGTTTCTTCAAAAACTATGCTCTAGAAATCAATAGTGTATAGAATTAAAGCTTTGGTGACCTGAATCAGTGGTGTTGCAACAAGTTAATCTATTCTTTATTAGTGCCTACAGTATCACCACCTAGGACCAATAACATCTGCCTATATTTTCAGTATGTATTGTTCTGCAGACACAAAGATATTTGCCATTCATTACTACATAGTCTTCATCTCCCCTACTATACTTTTGCCTTATACCAATCTCAGATACCAATGCATGGAAATCGGTGGCAAATGCTGATATTTTTAGAGCAACTACTAAATATTGTTCCCCCAGAATGATAGTACAATAGAAAGAAGGTATATTATTTTAACAAATATCAGTAAACAAAGGTATTTACCATGGCTTACTCAAACAACTAAATTTTAGTCTGTTGCTCTCATCCATTTTACTTGTTTTCTCCTCTATATCTACTACCCTCTTGCCATTTTTATTTCTGTACACATAAAGGCCTCATTTCAACAAAATATTAGCTACATAGGCAGCAAAGAATCCTGTGGCACCTTATAGACTAACAGACGTTTTGGAGCATGAGCTTTCGTGGGTGAATACCCACTTCTTCAGATGCATGTAGTGGAAATTTCCAGGGGCAGGTATATATATGCTAGCAAGCAAGCTAGAGATAACAAGGTCAGTTCAATCAGGGAGGATGAGGCCCTGTTCTAGCAGTTGAGGTGTGAAAACCAAGAGAGGAGAAACTGGTTCTGTAGTTGGCAAGCCATTCACAGTCTTTGTTCAATCCTGAGCTGATGGTGTCAAATTTGCAGATGAACTGAAGCTCAGCAGTTTCTCTTTGAAGTCTGGTCCTGAAGTTTTTTTGCTGCAGGATGGCCACCTTAAGGTCTGCAATAGTGTGGCCAGGGAGGTTGAAGTGCTCTCCTACAGGTTTTTGTATATTGCCATTCCTAATGTCTGCTTTGTGTCCATTTATCCTTTTCCGTAGAGACTGTCCAGTTTGGCCGATGTACATAGCAGAGGGGCATTGCTGGCATATGATGGCGTATATTACATTGGTGGATGTGCAGGTGAATGAACCAGTGATGGTGTGGCTAATCTGGTTAGGTCCTGTGATGGTGTCGCTGGTGTAGATATGTGGGCAGAGTTGGCATCGAGGTTTGTTGCATGGGTTGGTTCCTGAGCTAGAGTTATTATGGTGCGGTGTGCAGTTACTGGTGAGAATATGTTTCAGGTTGACAGGTTGTCTGTGGGCAAGGACTGGCCTGCCACCCCACCATCAACCTCAGCCTGGACCAATCTACACGGGAGGTCCACTTTCTTGACACCACGGTGCAAATAAGTGATGGTCACATTAACACCACCCTATATCGAAAACCTACCGACCGCTATGCCTACCTTCATGCCTCCAGCTTCCATCCCGGACACATCACACGATCCATTGTCTACAGCCAAGCACTGAGGTACAACCGCATCTGCTCTAACCCCTCAGACAGAGACCAACACCTACAAAATCTCCACCAAGCATTCTCAAAACTATAATACCCGCACGAGGAAATAAGGAAACAGATCAGCAGAGCAAGACGTGTACTCAGAAGCCTCCTACTGCAAGACAAACCCAAGAAAGAAACCAACAGGACTCCACTGGCCATCATATACAGCCCCCAGCTAAAACCCCTCCAACGCATCATCAAGGATCTACAACCCATCCTGGACAATGATCCCACACCACCACAGGACCTAACCAGATCAGCCATACCATCACTGGTTCATTCACCTGCACATCCACCAATGTAATACACGCCATCATATGCCAGCAATGCCCCTCTGCTATGTACATCGGCCAAACTGGACAGTCTCTACGGAAAAGGATAAATGGACACAAAGCAGACATTAGGAATGGCAATATACAAAAACCTGTAGGAGAGCACTTCAACCTCCCTGGCCACACTATTGCAGACCTTAAGGTGGCCATCCTGCAGCAAAAAAACTTCAGGACCAGACTTCAAAGAGAAACTGCTGAGCTTCAGTTCATCTGCAAATTTGACACCATCAGCTCAGGATTGAACAAAGACTGTGAATGGCTTGCCAACTACAGAACCAGTTTCTCCTCTCTTGGTTTTCACACCTCAACTGCTAGAACAGGGCCTCATCCTCCCTGATTGAACTGACCTCGTTATCTCTAGCTTGCTTGCTAGCATATATATTCCTGCCCCTGGAAATTTCCACCACATGCATCTGAAGAAGTGGGTATTCACCCATGAAAGCTCATGCTCCAAAACGTCTGTTAGTCTATAAGGTGCCACAGGACTCTTTGCTGCTTTTACAGATCCAGACTAACACGGCTACCCCTCTGATACTATTAGCTACATGTTTAATGTAAGTTGAATTGTACTATTCATGCAGAAAGTTATAAATGTGCCTGAGTAATTTTCTGAATTGGATCTTAAATATGTAAGAGATTCTCAGACATATGAGCTGGGGAACAGGATTGACTGGTAGATGAATTATGAAACTTAGTTCTTCCTTTATTGTAATATGAGATACAACAGTTATTTCCTTAGTCAGAGAGAAATTGTTCTCTCAGATCACAGTATGTGGTAAGTGTTGGCAAATATTGACTTTTAACCACGGAGGTTTTGTATTCCTGTCTTTTTTTTTTTTCATGACTGAATTTTAAAAGCAGAATAATTTTTTTAAAGTTACAGTAACATATTTCTTTGTGGATTCAAAGAATTAGAGTGTAAATGGGATAAATGTTACCAGACATGTTTCTGCATGAACACAAGAATTTAACTGCAATAAGCATTCTCCAGGTTGCCAATAAAGACAAGAATTGATGTCAGATTTGAAATGTGTCTTGGTTTACACTCTGGTCCTAGAGTGAGGCCTGTACCAAAGCCCGTACCACGGTCCTTTGAAGTGTTTGGGGTTCCATGTAGGCAGATTCCACTGCAGGATCATAGTATTAGATAAATATCAATTCTCACTTTATCTCAAATTCATACACGCAATAGAATGCCTCTTTTTAGTTTAAATAACTATTTCCCCAAATATGTGATTTGCATACCATATATAAAAATGAATGTATCTCATTACCATCATTTTATTCAGGAGGGAGTGAATACCAGATAAAGGTGTTATATTTTTCCCCTTGCTACCAAATTATTTTAGCAACTACAAAGTGAATTGAAGACCTTTTAACTCTCTCTAAAGAAGCCCTCAGTAACCGGTCTTTTTTTCTCACTACTTGTTTGATAGATTCTTATGTTTTCTTTATATCTGTGATCACATGCAATGAAGCTAAGATGTGAGGAGTTGCAACCTTCATGGAGGGATACATAAGTAATTTAAATGGTTCTATAATTTAGGGCTTGATACTGCAAGGTGCTGAGCATCTTTGATTCCTGATTGAAATCTGTGGGAGCAGAGTTGTCGGCATCTCCTAGGAGCAAGCTAGGCACTGGCACATGGAACACTCAGACCTTTGATGAGAAGATTTTTGGAGTTTGTTTGAGGATAACCACTCACACATTTAGATAATTAATCAGAACTCTTCAGAGCTCTTGACTTTGGAAAACTGAAGTACAAATCTATACAAAACAGGATTTATTTCATTATTTACCACACTCATATGCTTACATTTGGGTCAAAAATATCATGAGAACAGACAGTCTTGTGAAATATTTCACTACTTGTTCTCGGAGCTGCTTGAAACAATGCTCCTAAGCCTGTCATTGGAGGCAGGCCTCAGGCTTGCCTCTCTACCAGCTAATTCCCAAACGTACGGCAAAATACATTGAAAAGATCCAAAATGAGATGCAAATAAACTTCAAATGCAGCAGGCTTCATTCTTTTCATGTGAATGATTACTTCTATAATGTTTTCAGTGTTATTGTAGCCATGCTGGTCCCAGGATATGAGGGAGACAAGGTGGGTGAAGTAAATCTTTTACTGGACCAACTTCTGTAGGTGAAAAAGACAAGTTTTCATGTTTGAAGAAGAACTCTATGAAACTTGAAAGCTCATCTTTCACCAAGAGCATATATTAATAAAAGATATTACCTGACCCACCTTGTTTCTTCTAGAATCTCTGTTCCATGATTTTATAATGTGATAAATTTTAAATAAATTCTAGTGTTTAGACACCATATTTGTGTGGAATATAGGTAACTCTGGAACTAAAATTATTGACATCTTGTGCAAGGAGAGATACTTGCCAGAAAAGCCCTCAGGTGATGGGGATCCATAAATGCTAGTGGTATTATCCTAACTATGTATTCATACTCTACAATCACAATTGCATCAGTTTTGGACAGCATACTTTCATCACAATAGCCCTGTGTGAGTGGAAGCTTGCATGCTGAACCTGTGGTCCCAGATGAATGTCTTTCATGGGGAATTAATCATATTTGCTTGAACTGATCCTGCTTACGCTTCTAATTCTGGGCAAACTGCAGTTAGAAATGAAAAATAGTGGAGATGAAAATGATCTTGTTGAAACTTCAAACATTATTTTTAACTTTTGAAATAACGCTTTTATAAGGAATCAGATATTTTACTAAACTGAACCAGAGCAGTCATTCATGAGAACATTTTTATATAATGTATTTCTACACTGTGGGCCTGATCTAAAGTCCACTGTAGTCTGTAGAAAGACTTCTAATGTCTACACTGGGTTTGGATTAGGCCCTATTTTTTAATAACCCAGAAAAAATAATCTTATTGGCATACCAATAAAATTACAAAATGTAGGCTAATTAAGTCTCCTCCTCTCATATTTGATAAATGTTGTGTTTTACAGATTATATTTAAACTGTGAGCATGTTTACAAAATGAACAATTCCAGCCTTTAACTAGTCTGAAGCTCAAGATCTTAAGAAATGAAACCTAATTGTTCTGTCAGAAACTTATTCTCTGTATGAAATGATAGCGTATGATTAAATTCTAACCTAAAGCAATTTCCATTAGACTGATGAAAACCAATTATGAAAATTTCCACCCACACAAGGAATATCAGTCCAGTAATTTGTCTATAATACATTTACCATCTGTTGATGTGGTGTAGAGTTGTTTTTGGAAAGGTGTCATGTTATGAACACACATAATATTGTGGCTGTAGTAAATTACAGGGGAAAGCCACAAAGTTGATAGTTGAGCTGTCAAATATAATATGATTGATCTTTAGAGGTTCGCTATACTACTTGCCTATTATTTCTGCAGTAAATAAACAATAAATCAGTTTATTCTTTAACACTGCCACCATTTATATAAATTGCATCAAGTGATCATGATATTTAAAACATAGTAAAATGGATTTATGGATTTCAGGGAACAAATTAGGATTCATACTGCTTTTGCTAGACAAGATGCAAAGGAAAAAGGTACTATTGTAGGACTGTAACTCATATTTTCTATTTTCCAGTTAATCAGATGTCAAGATGTAACAAATTTGGCATTCTTGATTGTTTAAATTCTTTGGCAGGACTGTTTATCAGCCCAAGGGTGAAAGCTTACAAGTGTACTCTGCTGTAATGCAAACAGGAATGTAATTAACTATAGACATAGGTATAGAGCTAGATATATAGATATTATTTAATTGGATATTGACTGCTTTAAACTTCATTAGGGATAAAATAAGTCAGGAGAATATCCAATTCCCATCTGAAAATAAAGGAGCTTTTGCCTTGATTCAATGTAGTTTTCACATTAAATACTTATAAACCTTTTGTGTCACTGATGAATTTACATAGTATCAGTAGGTATTGATTATAATTACAGTCCAATACAGGATGAAAATGGCAATAATTTTTTAAAATGGATTATCAGTTACTTTTGGAACTTCTGAAAGAACATGAGACATTTGTGTGTATTAAAAAGTCTTAAATTAATACAAAAAACCCTGAGATTTTTTTTAAAGATTACAATTACTTCTTTTATATTGCCCATTAAACTTCATCTAAATCTGAGACTAGTAAAAGGTCATACATTTTTGTTTTGATCATGAAGACTGTACGATGCCAGGCTTGGCAGGATGAGACCCTTACTTAACACAAATAATTATTAATTATGTGGGTGGTCCTGCTCACTTTAAGGAATCTACATACCACAGGATTATACACTTGAATATTGCGCCCATATCAAACATTTCAGAATTCCATGACTTAATCCTGCAAGGAGCTAAGCCTATATGGAAGATGCTGTTTTCCCTTTCCCTATAGAGAAGTGTAAAAAGAGAAAGCAGAGAAATGGATGCTGTAACATGTGAAGTAATGGATTAAGATGTGAGGAAAAGTGACTCCAAAGGGATACTAATTTAAAGTCAAGCAGGCAATGGATGGTCAAGAACCAGGCTCCTGGGTTATGGAACAGAATTTAACCATAGTCTTCTGGACTTTGCCCCGGAATTTAGGTAATGCAGTTCCTGCAGGGCACATGCAAGTTGCATTGCCTGGTGCAGGACAATGTGCAGTGTTGCTCAGAAAGAAAAGGAACATGATTATCACCTGTCTTTGGTTTGTAGGTAGCAGCAGCAGCAGTGATGAACCATCTGGGAGTGGTGGGGAACCACACAATGATCTTTGTAAAATGGCTTTGTGAAGGCATTGATGCCTGCTACATCATCATAGCTCTGCAAGAGGGTCCAGGGTTCTGTGCAGTCAATGCGGCTTTGTAGGGTGAGCTACAAGAGAACGGGATGTGGAGGTTGAGGATATCTTTTTGGTGGTGGTTAGGGAAACTGACTTGACCACAGTACCCAGTGGCAAGAAATTCTGTTTCCCAAAAGCAACCTACTCTTGTAGTGGAGGATGAAGTCATGGGCTTCTCCTCTGCCCTGCTAAGATCAGACCCTTAATCAGAACGTCAAGACTTTAAAATAATATAAGCTACTAATTACACTGCAGCATAGATTGATGTAGGTTACTTTTCAAATGAATTGTCTGGGAGCAGGAACGTTAGTCTCTTCCAGCATTCTGTAAACGGATATTAATATAAAATGGTGTTGTTTATAAACAAAGTGATTTCAAATAAACTAGATAGAAGTACCTGCTCAGACCAATAAATTATACCCCAGCAAATTGTAATATATTGTTGCATAAAAGAATAGGTATGAAGATCTCAGTTAACATAAAATGTTTGATTAATTGCTATTATCAAGTTTTTTTTTTAAAAAAGGCTCTCTGAAGCTGTCTTCAGAGTATTAAATGTACCTAACTTTTATATATTAACTTTTGTGACGAGTTTTTATATACTGGCTCCTGTGACAACTAAGCAAATTCAACTTTTTAATGAGGAAAAAATATGGTAAAACATCAAAAAGCTGTTAAACTAAAAATGCTCATTAGAATGAAGATGAAGTCAATGCTTTCCTTGTGGTTAACTGATCTCATGAACAACTGCAATGGTAAGCAACATTTCAGTGTAAGAACTTTTTGAAGCTGCTGCAGTCTGTTTTTGTTCTCTTCCTTGAAATAGGTTCCAGATAGTCATTAGATTCTGAAATAAGTTTTTATTGGTTAAAAAATGAATCTTATGAAATCTATTTTTAAGTCTGTTGAAAGTATCCCTAGAATCCAGTGGCTCAGTAACTCCCAGCGCCAGCGGTTCCCAAAATTGCAATTAAATGAATCTTTAGTTAATAGCTTTAAAATGTTTTTAAAATGATAAATGTTTTCACTAGCAATTAAGATTCTAATGGCAAAGAAGACTCAAACTTTGATTTTACTAGGCCTTTAAGGTATGAAGGGCTATAGGACTGGGCCCTTTCAGTTTTAACATGGACACATTTTTAGATAGTATAGTGTGCCATCCTCTTAAATACTGTGGACCTACAATCATATATTTATTTGTATTGGAGTAATACTGAGGAGCTCCAGTCAATGGCTGGGATCCCATTGTGCTAGGCGCTGTAAAACACAGACTGAGAAGAAGTCCCAGTTTATATTATATTAACAGTCTCTGCTAATACAGAATTTCTGAGACTTGGAATGTACAATCCTTCAGGAAAGTCATCCTGGCACGCTAAAATATACTGGGCTTCATAGTCTGGTTACAACAATAATAATTTTAAAAAAGCAGGAGGAAGTTTCATACATCCCACATTAGTAAAACCCCTATTAATAGTAGAAATTGAGATACTTGTCAGGAGAAAATAGACTCTTCCACTTCTGTGTCCTCCATTTGTGTCTGCTTCTCTGGTGCCACTGTTTTGTTATGCTCTAGTGGCTACATCTAATTAGTCTCTATTATTGCCCTTCTTTGCAATACCTTGGATGCATGTTTTATGTTGGAATCATGTTCTAGAATTTTTTCCCATTATTTCTACAATGCCATAGTCATTTTTGCAGCCAACATTTTTCTCTTTCTGTAAATGGAGTCTCTACTTGTAATGCTGGCTGAACAACAAGCATAAGATTCTTCACTGTAGGAAAGACAGACGCCAATGCCTCTCCCAATTATCAGATCACTGATCCAGATGGTCAAGAGACTTTCCACTAAACAGCCAATTGGCCAAGAAGCCTGTGATAATCTACATAATCTCTTTTGTGCGTCTCTGTTTTAAGCATGGAGGAAATTTAATAAATCATCCATATCACTGGAAGATACTGCTTTTCTTTTGGCACGGTGAAACAGCACCCTCATACATAAACTGTGATTTAAAGAATATATTGTGTGCCCAGCCATGTTTGCATTTTTTAAATTGCAATGTTAACATGGATCCTGTTGTTTTTAACTGTAATTTATTCTCCTGTGAATAATTTCTTAAGTCTATAAATATATAAGATATTCAGTAGGACACCATCTGCTCTCAGCAGCTTTTCAGTTTTTTCAGAGTAGTTTTCCTATTTACATCTCTCTTCATTCTATTTTCTTAAATAGTTACCTCAGCAGAAACTTAAGTTGCTGATGATTTGTTTTCAGATGAGGTTTTTTTCATTAAGATGCTGTTCATAAAGAGTGAAATTCATCCTAGTGCCTACCCGAGGTACTATATACCACATAAGACCTACATGGGGTATTGTTCTTATCTTTTTTCTTTTTCTTTTATCCAAGCCAGTGTGTCAATTCCTGCTTGGTATATACTCTCTGATTAAATCTTTGTTCCTACAGAAACTATAAACGTACCAGTAGCTCTCTGAACATTTTATCCCCACCATCGGTGCTTATACCATTAAAATATTAAAATACGATTATCATGCCTGCACTTAATCCCCATCTAATCTAGACATATATTTCATTCTTTTAATCTTTTCACATATATTCAGCTTCTTGAAGGTTTCCGTTGCTTTTTTCTGAAACACTCTATGAGATTAAGGGGCAAGTCCAGAAGGAACCACCAGATCCCTCATTTAGTCAGATCGCCTGCGTATCACAGGCCACTAAATACCACCACCCCCCCCAGGAAGCCAATAAGCAAAATTAGACTAAAGTATTACAGTCCTCGAGACTAAACTACTGTGTGCCTCAGGTAGAGAACAGGAGGGTCCACGGTCCACCAATCTGATGAGCTTTCTCTGGTATTTTGGTGCCCTGAAATTAACTCTGATTTAGGTGTTGTATTTTGAGGGTGAGTGAGGAGTGGCATAACTCAAGTCTAGTCCCTTTTTTTCAATTTTTTGTTGCAGTCAAATTTCAGTCTCAGGATAAAGGTTTCACACTGCTTGGCCCACCTGCTTAATATGGCATAGACGATTAGTTCCTTCCCAGCATAATATAGATGAACTTTCATTCAGTTTCCCCCTCTACAAATTCCTAAAGAGGAGAAATAGTGAACAAATCAGTGAGGCCCCAATCATGCAAACTGATCTACTTGGGTGACACCTGTGACTGCACTGAGTTCTGCTGACTTTGCTGAGGATCTGAACAAGTGCAGGAGCCTGCTTCTATGGAAAAGCTTCCAGCACTGGGGCTTGACTTTCTAATCCATTGTTCGCTTTGTAAACCTGCAGTCTTCCAGTGTCATACCTGTACTGTTTAATGTTTCTGTCCAAAAAACTTTGTGCGTTGAGGTTAGTAATAAGTTGTGCCATATAACTGGCCTCTGCTTTGTGCGCATGTCTTCATTGAAGAGAGATGCCTGAAGTGATAATACAACATATATGCATAATGTAGGATATGAACAGTTTTAAAACAATTTTCAAATGAAGGGTTTGAGGGTAAGTTATAGCTGCATATGGCATCTATATTACAGAAAACTTTCTTTTAGAAGAAGAATTTATTTAATAGGCATGTAACACATTCCATTATTTGGTCAGAGAATGTTTCTTTTATTGCTCTTTCTAATCAGTTTGGGAAGCTTGTGGTTATAGGATGTTTGGTATAGCAAGTAAAGGCCCTTGTTAGATTAGAAAATGAAGTGATTATGATTTTTAAAAGATAACACTTTGTAAAGTATCTAGAAAATGCATAATATATAAGGTGCATAATATTTTGCAAATAAGGCCTTAAGATCTCTCAATGCAAAAGAGAGGAGAATTAAAGAAAAAAATAAACTAACCCTATGTGGGACTGAGTTTTACCTGAATTAATGTTGTTTGCTTTATGCCTGATATAGCGTAATGTTGCTGCTGGCCCATGGAAGCTCTGTAGAGTCCCCACAAAATGTTCACTGAAGTCAATGGAAAGATTCCCTGTTACTCTACTAGCCTTTAGACCAGACCCCAGATACTGAATTGACTTCCTATTCTGAAGAGGAGGTGCTTTGCTTCTGGTGATTGTAAAACACCCAGCATTTTGCAGCCACCCTTTCCACAGGAATAGTCTGATTCTATCTGGTTTGAGCATTGTTCTTGGAAATTAGGCTCATAGGAATGAATATTTTGCAGGACTGGCTAACCAGCATAGACCAAAATGCCTGATCACTGTATTTCTTTCTCTAAAGGAACTTTGCCACATTCTGGTAATGTCTTGTTCTATAGTACTAAAAAGTCCATGTGTTAATTTTGTCCAACTTTTGACAGCTTTGGTTCATCCTCACAATAGTGAATATGCCCCCTTACTCCTTTGTGACACAGCACAAGACAGGCCACAGTCTGGGCCAAGGTGGATAAACCAGTTTTTAGCAGAATATACTCTTTTTATACTATACCAATCTCTTCAGTGTCTCTAGCTGCACTCATTTATTTTAAACCTACTTTAAAACCTATTTTAAACACATGTATAACTCTGTAGTTTAGTAATGAATTGCTGGATCCAAAGTAAATCCCACTGGTTTAATACATCAGGATGCTAATACTTCACAGAACAAAAATGCCTCCCTTTCCCCATAGATGATGCAGTAACTTGAATATTTGGGAACTCCTCAGTAATGAACATCAAATGTTGGCACTGTCTGGGGGCTTGGGAGGAAGCAGAAAGCAGTCTGCATCGCTGAGGGAGGATCACCAGGACACCTGAAACACGTGGCTCAGTGCTGTCACTTGTGCCAGGGACTAGCCAAAGAGAAGTGCGTACCGCAAGAATCTATTACCATATAAAGTTGCCCAAGGGAAAGGGTGGCAAAAACTGACTACCACATGAAAGAGCAGCTAGATTTTAATAAGATAATGGGCATAAATGTTTACGGTCAGATGGATTAAGGACTGACCTTCTATATCTGATAATTTGCACACAATACTATGCTGTCTGGATTTTCTTCTTTTGAATCTGGGTAGTTCCCAAATAACTACATGGGGCCTGCCAGGCACACATTTCCTTTTCTTATCCAGAACACAGCCAACAAAGCAAAAGGAAGCCAGTTACAGGTTCTTAGTTGCTCTTGCCTCAGTAGAAATGACACTGGCTTCTGCTAGTTCCTTATCCTGTCCCTACAGAATGCTTTTGCTGGCTCTAATGGTGTTTAGCTTTACAATCAGAGGAGAAGGAGTTTTGTGTAGACAAATTTAGTGGGGAAGTGTAACTGCAAGACTGAAGAAGAGAGAGGAGTCTGGGATGAAGTGAGCCAGAAATAGACTGGAGAATATCTGTCCTGTGCAAGAAGTAGCAGCTGTAGAAAAGGAATTGAGAGGGTGAAGAACAATTTGTTTAATTCATTCTTATTTCCAAGTAGCAGATTGTGAACCACTTCCTCAGGTTGTGTAGTATCTTTCTCTCTAAGAAGTTTCACTGAAATTAATGGGGCTTCTCATGAGAAAATTACTACTCAGAGTGAACCAAGGTGACAAAATTTGACCCTCAATGTTTTCTTATAAATATGTCTGATTTTTTAAATGAAAGGTTGAATTCAACAGCCACTGATTTCCCTGTTTCCCTATACAGAGCAGGACCTAAGCGTCTTTATTTTTCTTCAGAGATTTTTAAAAATAGTTAAATATATTTCCTTATTCCAATAATTTAAATGCACTGTGATTTGACCTGTTACATGTGCAACTAATGCATTATCATTGTTCACAGTGACTGAATTTCCTTAAAAATGGACAGTAATAAATAAGTATTGGAATTAACATGATTATGAATACATCTTACATTGCAGTCTGAAAGAGCATTTATATATTTTTTAAAAGGTCTGGTTCTTTCTCTTTAAAATTTCAAGTTTTAAATGATTACTGCATAGTCTGAATCCTAATTTTCCATATAAAGCATGCAGCCATTTCCTCACTTGCAGTCACTTTAAAAATGCAGTTAACTTTATCAGCTAAACTGTCAGGCATTTCCTGTCCTTTGTTCTCATATGCCTTCATCTTTTCCATCCTTTTAGGAAAGCTTGTGTCAAAGTAAATATATTTGAAGTATTAAGTACAAGAGATGTGGACTGATCTGTCATTCACAACCACCTGTTCAGAAGCTTACTGAGGAAAATCAAGTCACATCCATCTAGCCCCTGACATATTAGACACTCTTGCTTTGATAACTTGGCCCTTTACAATTTTCTGTTATCGCTCAATGCAGCAGGTTCACTGCTTTCTTTTTAAAGGGGGGCAGAGGGTGAGTGAAGACACAATCTTCCAGGTAAACTGTAAAAAGGAGGTTCTGTCCACTTAACGTTAAAAAAAATAAAAAATGCCTGAACCAATATGATACTGAGCACCCTCCAGTCCCATTCAAATGCATATTTCTAGTGATATGTTCTCTTAAACTTACAGGTGTTTATTAGGTGGGGCAAAGTTGAAGTTGGGTGGGGAAGTATAACTTGCATCTGTGATACTAACTAAATGATAGCATTGTCAACCCTAAGGCTGCAAAAATCATGGTTCCAATCCCCAAATCTTGAAACTGGTTTAAAAATCATGAGATTTTAACAAAAATAATTAATGTAAATTTGTAGTTGCCAATGCTACCTTATTTCTGTTTTATGTATGTGTATTATGATGCAGTCTATAATTACATGATTATGATATTTTTCCATGGGACTCCTGCCTCTTTCAGGGCAGAGGTTGGATACATAAGTAGGTAGAATGAAGGTTGGCATTTCCTAACTTTTGAGTATGTAACTTTGCAACCTAAACTTTCTTTTAAAAGCAGTTCTTTTCCATGTAATAAGTAAACTGGAGACTTTAAAATAATAGACAAGTGGTAAGAGATGATTTAGCAATAATCCTGAGGAGAGAAAATGCCATAAAAGGATTAATTAGAATCTGAGTACATTTTTCTATTTGTTTAAATTGAATCAGAGTTATGCTGGGTGAAAAATAAAAGAAGGGAAGAGATCCCAAACCAAAACCAGGAGACAAATATTGAGGAATTTTGGATCTAGTTCTGAACCCTATGCTTACCTCCCGGTCTTCAGAATGTAGATGTGTGGTCAGGATAAGTCTCTATATCTTGGATCCTTATGCAGACTTTTTAAGAATCATTTTGGTCTATTTAAACTATCGTCACTCTTTTTTGTAAAGGTAAGTTTATTTAGGAAAGGAAATGGAAAGGTTTTTATTTGGCATTCTGGGTCATCCATTATGTAGGAGAAAAGAAAGAGAAACTAATTTTTCACTTATGAAAGATCTTGACTCACATATACAAACTGATAGACATCCAGTATAGCAGATGGAGTGTGGGGGCACTGCCATCTTTCACAAGAAGAAATCCTTGAACTAAGTCGTTGTAATGTTAGTGCCAATGGCCAAAGAAGCATGTCAGAGGAGTGAAGAACAATATATTTAGCAACTAGTGCATCAATCACATCAGAGAGGCCTATAGAAGCATCTGAATTTAACAGTAAAAGATCTAGCTCAGGTCAGTAGAAACAAACTTATTACCTTTTCACTTGCTAGGAGCTGGACTCAGACAAACTAATTCATTTCATTTACTAATGGACGGATCTCCACATCACAAAACAAACACACTGCTACCATATGTTATTGGAACCCTTTTTGGAAATCTCTACAGATTGGGCATGAAGACTGAACTGGCTGCTTATCCTTAATGCTTATCCAGGGCACTGGGAGGAAATCTGCATTGCTACTATCTGTTCTGTACTTGTGCCAGTATTATTGATAAATTCTCCAGAGCTGTCAATCTAAGAACATTTGTGTGACAGTTAGCAACCCCTCCTAACAGCTAGTAGCCTTATAATAGCTGGCAACCATTAGGAGAAATTGGACACCTCACGGACACAGTAGCCTGAACTTTTCAACTGTCTTTCCTTATCAGTCTTGAGGTAGTTGAAGCTGGTCCAGAGCTGGTTTTTGCTGAGCAGACTGCAGAAGTGCAGGGTTTGCTAACCACCAATCAAATGCTAACACGACCAAAGCCTATGTGTGAGTGTGTATAAAAGATTCTTGGTTTTTGTATGGAGTAGAGTTTTTTGTACCAAAGTACAGAACTCTCCTTTCTTCTGCAGAATAAAGCAACCTTTCCTTATCTCTGTTTAGTTGTCATTGGGTCTCAGCTAGACGGACTCGACATTTCGGTAACATTTGCAAACACTAAAAGTAGTGGGTAAGAATAGGACAAGGTGAAAATACAATTGTTTCTTATCACACAATAGTGGACTCTGTAGTAACTGCATAATTTTAGAATCTCAGAATAACTTTCAAGTTTAAACTTCTTGAATACTAGAAATTGAAACAAACTGTTCAGCTAAGAAAGCACTTGAAGGTCCTCATGCTTCACTGCTTATGTTTTCTCAGACACAACATGCAAATAAAATGCATGGAGCAATACACTTGTGTGACTAGAAAGGCAAAGCATCGGATCACAAAAGTTAGAGATCGGAAAAAGACTTAGTTATATCTTCATTGAACATCAAAAATTCTCCTTGATATTGGTGAGAGTTTGGGGTATTCAAAGACTGTATTGCTGACATGCTAAGAAGGTCTGTAAGTCTATTGCTACTAGTGCAAAATATAGCGAAGCTATTGATGTGAAATCTGAAATTCTTTGAAACTTGCATGCGTGGTATTTGTAGTTATGTTGCTATCAGGCTCTTTTCTATATCCTCAGTCTTTGAGAAACTTCTCATGACTTAGTCCAAACTGGCTGCTGTTACAGAACGAGTCAAATGTAACTCTGCCCTCTCATTGAGACTTCATATTAGTTTCTTTTCTGAGCTCTGAAATAAGTAATCTTGACTGAATTTATTTTTTGCTCTTGCCTATTGAAAAACAGAAGAGCAGCATGATTTCAGGTTCAAAAAAAAATTGGCAAAAGTGGATGACATATTTTTCTCTCAAAATAGGTACAAATATTTGAAATCTGATTTATTCAGGTGTCTCTTGCACTTCAGTAGGGTTGTTGTAAAAGGTTATATGATATAGTTCTTCTGGGTCTCTCCACAGTTGAGCCTACAACCATGTGATCAGAAGGCCCTACAATATAAATGATCATGATAGGTTGTGTTTAGTTGAACTCAGGGATTCTATTTTCTAAAAGCACAAAAATAATTATTTTTATCATGAACATTACATATTTCTAGTTTGAGAAGTGTAGAGGGAAAGACAGAAATTAGCATTATTGAAAATTTTGCTAGAGGCAAAGTATGTACAAAAATGAAATCATGTCCATATGGAACGTACTGTCTCACAGGCCAGAATTCCCTAGCAGTTAACGTTGTGCTTCCCACACATAACAGAAAACCTAGAAAGAGTCCTATGGCACCTTATAGACTAACAGATGTATTGGAGCATAAGCTTTCTTGGGTGAATACCCACTTCATCAGACCCATGTGACACATGCGTCTGACAAAGTGGGTATTCACCCACAAAAGCTTATGCTCCAATACATCTGTTAGCCTATAAGGTGCCACAGGACTCTTTGCCACTTTTTACAGATCCAGACTAACACAGCTACCCCTCTGATACAGAATGCCTAGAGATTGTTTTCAGTAGCTAAAAGTGTGGCACTCTGCTCTTGTTCAATGATAAGTCGGCTGTGTGCATGTTCCCTCTGTGTGCTGCCCCAGTTCTGCTCATATAGCTGACGCAGTAAACCCCGAGAGAACCCCCAAAGACCAGAGACTCTAGTAAGGTACGAAGGAACCCGAGCCAGCTTTATTGTCAAGCAAAGCACCAAGACACACTATGAATTTATGCCACCTGGCAATGGACTGGCTCAGTCAGTGGTGGGACTTTCCACTGCCCCCTAGGCCAGACAAAGATGTGTGCTCTGGGACCTACTTTTATATAGTTACAGGACAAATTACTCATCCCTACTGACGATTTGAGGTACAGCCCTTTGGCTCATTAGGGTGCTGTCTCCCCCTTTGATCATGTTGTTTCAAACAAACAGATCTATCCATCATGCTGTCCTTTTGACCCTGTCTTTAAGATGCACCTGTTTGTTCCTTGTTATGTCTGTGGAGTGTCCTCATATCGGGATGTCTAGGTGCCATCTTGGCACAAGTTCCTCTTATTAGCACTTATATGTGAATGCACCTGCTTCTAACAACCCTCTTTTCACCAGCTTCTGTGAGTGGGGCCTGCCTCTGGCTCACAGCCCAGCTTTTGCTTAGCAATGCCTGGAAGTACTTTGATTCAGGCTTCAGGCCTCAGACTGGGCCTCTGACACAAGAGTTTGTTTCTGAGCCTCATCTTACTACAGAGACATTTCAGTTCTTTTATGTGTGGACTGGGTACTACTTATACCAAGTGCAGTGTGTTTACTAACACATAATTATTTTGGTCCCCACTTTCAAAGAATGGTAACAGCCATATTGCCAGCCCACAGTGTCCAAAAAGCATGAGTCAGACCATTTAAAATCATGAGATTGGCTTAAAACAGATAATTTAATAAATAAATTTGGAGTTTTCATTTGCCTTCTGGTGTTCTGAGTCTTTAGAGTTCACTCTTTCTTTCATTCTTTTCCTCATAATAAGCATAGAAACTAGTACTGATCAAAAACTGGAATAATTGTCCTATGGATCATTGTGAAATTTAAACAAGATTTAAATCAGGATCAAAAGTCAAAATAATGAAAATTTTGATGCAGCAAAAAATTGCAAAAATCTGATTGAGAAATGTCAAAATGTTTTGTTTCAGTTTAGTTCACATTAAACTGCATCTCGCTGAGTCACCACAATGCCTCAAGGGGATTGCCATTCGAGTGCCTCATGCCCCCATTCACCTCTGTGGATCAGGCTTCCCAGAGATTTGTGATTAAAATCATGAAAGTTGGCAACTCTCTAATAGGCACATTCCATTGCAAGGAAGCAGGATTTTCAATGAGTTGCAGAAATATTTGGGAATGCTACTGTAGAGGCAGCATAGCATCCTCATCATTGTCCAACTCTCAGACAAGGAGTTCTGTCTTCAAAAGTTGAGTCTAAGCACTTGGGGTTTACAGCTTGGGTTCTGCAGTTTACCTGAAATGATGCCGCAGACCATTGTCCTTTAGGCGAAGGAATTCATGTTCAAGTATGAGCACAAATAAATGTGAATATGTTGTTTTATGTAAAACTTACCATAATTTTAAGGAAGCAATTAAGTTCCAATTAGAATGACATCTAATTCATCCTTGTTTCTGAGAAACCATGAGGCGACATTATCTTCTTTATCTCCAGATTAATAAAGTTTGGTTCCATTCAAGTTAGAGTGTGAACAAACTCTATCTCTTGGGTAATAATGGCAAGTATAGCAAATGTGGCGTGCTTTTTAATATTGCATGCTCTTATATTAAAATGAATTTATTTAATATGGATGTTAGGTGATAAAGGGACATGAGAGATGTTAGAGTCAAAAGATTATTTAAAATTTAAAAAAAACCCACAAAGGCGAACAAAAGGAACCTTGCATCCATAATTTGACTAAATGTAGCAATTTATTGAAGAGTTTTCTAAGCACCAAACAATATATATGAAAAAAAAATTAAAACTGTCAGCACCTAGGAAAAGATGCTTGATGAATTAACATGCATGTGAAAGAAAAATATGTTTAAAATGTTTATCAAGATGAAAAGCTGTTGGAGAATCTCAGACATCAAAAGGGAAGAAAATCCACAGAAACTAAAGATAATGGGGAGATAAAAAGAATTGTAATCCCTAAACATTCTTTTTGAGTGTGGACTTTCTCTTTTAATGTATTTTGGCTAATCTCCTTCCTCCTTCCTAATTGGAGAGGCACAAGAATTAGATGTTCTTCAGGTTTATATCCACTGAACTTCTCTGATCCACACACTCCATAATCGGCACATAATAATGAGTGATTTCTTTTCAATTCTCAGCAAAGTTTTAATAGCACAGACCAGTAGTGAGATCTTGTATTTCAAGGCTTCATTACTTTTATGAGGTAAACTACAGTACATTTACTAGGATTTTTATTACATTTATATCAGTTACTACTGAACTATAACTGTGACATCAAAAGAACAAGTTTGTATGCTTGTGTGTGTGCGTGTGTATTCACTTATGTGCTAAATTTAAGTCTTGATTCTTGAAATGTGAGTTACTTAACAGACTTCAATAATAAATTGAATGGGACTATTCAGATGAATGTTTTCAGGATGGATATCTTAGTGGGTCTCCTTGTCATTAAAATGATCATGCTTTGACTGTGTATCTGAAAATATCTCACAGTGCCTAATTCTGATCTCACCTACATCTGGGTAAATTACAAGTAATTCTAACAAGGCTTATGTATTTACACTAGTGCAGGGGTTCTCAAACTTCATTGAACTGTGACCCCCTTTGGCCAATAAAAATTACTACGTGACCCCAGGAGGGGAGACTGGAGCCTCAGTCAGCCCAAACCCCCTCCCCAGGGGGAGGGCGTAAAGCTGAAGCCCAAGTGGACCTGTAATCTGAGTCCCTATGCCCAGGGCTGAAGCCCTCAGGGTTTGGTCTTGGGTTCCAGCAAGTCTAAGCCAGCAATGGTGACCCCATAAAATGGGGTTATGACCCACCTTGGGGTCCCAACCCATAGTTTGAAAATTGCTGCACTTGTGGTTTTATTGTTGTTGTTTTGTTTCAATTTTGTTCATAAGTACTCTAATGAACACAGGACATAGGAAGGTTAGCAAGAAACTGAGATTTATTTCCTGATTCAAGTAATAGAAAAGGACTTACAGATGTGAAGCCAAATATTTCAATTACATGCAAGAGGTCTTTATTCATTGACCCAATGGTTATTGTTAGTAGCTCCCAACAAATGAGAAGAGAGTTGGACTCACTATGTATAAGTAACTTAGAGTTGGACAGAAAATATGTGTCTGTTGTGTTTCTTGACACTAATTCTTCACCTTAACAGACTGAACACTTGAATTAGAGCCATTTGTTTTTTCTGTTCTTCAAGTGGAATATTTTTCTTAGTAACTGATTAGGAAGTTATCTTGGTTGGAGTAAGATGCTCCTAAGGGAGAAAGTAAATAGTTAGCCTCATTGCATTACTGCTGCTGTTTTACTTGAATTTCAGTGCTACTCCATAGATCTCAGTCTCTTAAGAATCATTTATTTGTGATATATGGGAGAAGTCACATTCCGAAGTAAATCGTGCAAATACAACAAGTGCTCTTTTCTTTTGATAGAAAGTACACTAAATATGCAAAATACACCTCTACATCAATATAATACTGCCCTCGGGAGCCAAAAAATCTTACTGCATTATAGGTGAAACCGCATTATATTGAACTTGCTTTGATCCACTAGAGTGCGCAGTCCTGCCCCCCAAGATCACTGCTTTACAGCGTTCTATCCAAATTCGTGTTATATCGGGTGGCGTTATATCAGGGTAGAGGTGCATTATTATAATACTTGGACTCTGGATGTTGAAAATATCATCATGCTACTACCAGCTATCTGTCTCCTGGGTGCTACATGATACATTAAATTCCTGCGAATGCTTTCCATACAGGCATCTCTCATTTTCACTGGTGACTATTGTGGCAACTACCATCCACTTCCCTCCCACATGAAATTCTAACATTTCAATATTTGTTTTGTCCCAAATCAGGTTGAAAAATTGAAACTTCTCATGTAATGGAAATTCTGAGAACCTTCAATTGGGAAATGTCAAACCAATGTGAATTGAAACAAAATACTTTGACATTCCTGAAATCAAAATATTTTGTTATCTGGCTATACCAAAAGGAGGAGAGGAGAGTTTTGACCTGGATTTAATCAAGCCACAACTTATTATTAGATGTCTGGAACTACCCGGCATATAACAGTTCAGGTAACCCCACGTTTATTCCATAATTACCTGGGGGGGGTTTCATCAGCTCCGCCTCTTTTTCCATCCAGGTCCCTCCAGCAAATCCATTCCTGGGACCTCACCATCCCTCTTTTCCCCCCCTTAGGAGGGTAAAGGTGGGGTATAAGAATGCGGGTTTGCTCCCTGCTGTACCATTCATAGGAGTCTCCAACTTCCCCCTATTTGCTCCTTTACCGAACATCTCTTTTTAAGTTCTTTTCCAAGCCATTTATCTGATCACTGTATGCCTTTCCTATGGAATACCTGCTCTGGACATCTGCTCTACACTTAAATACAGAGTTCCAACATATAACCTTCCACCTATCATGCCATGCATGAGCAGAGCTCTTCCTAAACCTGGCTGAGGAAGGCAAAAAAAAAAAACTACTGCACCCAAGCCAATATGGTGGCAAGGGAAACATTTCTTCCTAGCCCCCCTAAACAAAGGGGCAGCTAACATAATGCTCACTGCAGGTCTAGACCAAACCTGGTATTTCATCACCTAAAAGGGAGGGATGGTGGGTGCTGTCTCAAGCTGCTCCATGCAAAAGGGAGAGTTAAGGCACAGGGCTGCCCCTTTTAAGCCCCTCATTCCCAGGGTATGAGTCAGCAACCATTCTGACCCTTTTGCAGCAGTTTTCTTTTCCCTATATCCCAGCCATAAAGCGGTTACCTTCATTCATTCAGCCAACCAAATTACTGCGCCCCCTCCTCCTGCTTAAAGGTGTGGTGCAGTCATTTTGTTGAACTGACCCAAAATGCTTTGTTTTGAGTCAGTCCAATATTACATTGCATTTTCCCTTTGTGGCTCAGTGCCTCATGGGAATTTTAGTTCAGGAGCCTGATATCCCCGTTCTCCCTTATGGACCAGGGTCAATCTCACATGATGCACCACACAGAAGAGAAATCCATGGTGCATTATCAGAGACAGGCATCCAGGGATCTCAGTCCACAGACTAGAAGGAAGTCTGAATTATACCTCCCAAAAGGCAATGAGCTGGTAGGGAAATATATTTTAACATTTTGTTGAATTTATTTGAAATGTTTAGGGTCAGTTCAACAAAACAAAATATTCCAATTTTGGTTTAACAGATGTGAAATGAAATATTTTATTTCAACTTTCCCAATGGAAATCTGAATATTTTCAGCAAGATTAAAGATTTTTTCCCCACAGAAATTTTAGATGTTGAAGAAATTGCATTTTCCATCAGAAAATTAGAGGGA
The DNA here is from genome assembly GCF_025201925.1 of Gopherus flavomarginatus. NCBI lineage: Eukaryota > Metazoa > Chordata > Testudines > Testudinidae > Gopherus > Gopherus flavomarginatus. The sequence continues at coordinate 195,895,945 of NC_066617.1, read as the reverse complement.
AAATGCTTACCCACTCCATCCTTCACGCGTCTTCCTTCCATCACAAATGTAACAATGTGTCTCGTCTTCTCATGACATAACCATTCCTTTGCCACTTTAGTTCCAGTTTTCATCTTCAGTGTTGCTCCAATCTTCAGACCCCAAGTAAACATTTTCTAGTGCTTTCTTACCCAGCTTTTAACTCTTTATATTACTGATAATGTGTAAAAAGCTCATAAAAGGTGCTGAGTTGACACCAATGGAGACTGCCAGTCTTTTGGACCAAAAAACAGTTAGAGATCATGGATTAAGAGTGCAAATTTCTTCATGCTGTCCTCATTGTTCTTCCACCTATAGAAGATTTAGCATTTCACTTCTCTTGCCTGAAGTTTCGTACCCTGCAAGAGGCATTCCATTGCATAACATTAAGTCTCATTAAAATGGTGTGCTGTTCCTGCAGGGCAGGTGTGGTTTCAAGGTTCCTGTATTGTAAAGGGGATAAATGTACTTCCGTCTCCATATTCCTTCATTCCATGGTGACACTGCTGAGCCTGTCAACAAGGGTACCAATTAGTGTCACTTGTTTTGGTTTATTATATGCCTGTAATGCTCTTAGCAGACTATTGAATGCTATATAAATAATAAATGATAATGCACTATAATAACAATGAAGCATTTTAAAAGCCATTTAAACCTCTCTCAGGATATTTAGCTTTGTAAGTAACACACATTCTCCCTTCACAGCCTATAAATATTGAGAATATCCAAAGCATCTTTCTATATAATATTAGCCTTTTAAAATTCCATGGCTGCATGAACCATACTTTGTTCTTTATTTGAATGTTTTACAGTGATCTGAGATGATGGCTGGAATTCCTGCCCAGATAATTTTTAGTCTATTTGGAACAATTTTCCAACCACATGGTTTTTTTTTTTTCTGGTAGTCCAATATTTTTCACTAGATCTTTGTTCTTGGCCAAATAGGATTTCTACAGAGAAACGCCTTGGAGAGTTGAAACATATCATTTTCACTGTATACAACTTGCAAGAGCTCAGAGCCCAGCTGCACTATATTCCATGTCTCACCCCCTTCAAGGGCTAGAGTCATGTAGCAACACTATTTGTCGGCTAATGCTCTTACACTGAACTGTGCTCTTATTAGAATTGATGTCTGTGAACTTGTCAAATACAGCATCAGTTCCTGTCATTGTCTCATGGACAATGAGATATTGCGCTGATTGATCTGCATAGTTGCCAACTGTTTAACTGGTCTCAGCTTTTCCCTGTGCTTTGAATGAATTCAACCCATCAATCAACACGTATATGACAAACTTTTCATCTGGAACATCTGTTTTATTAATATTGCTGAGCCTATTGTGGACAGAGCCAACTGTGATGTCTTTGGTTCCAGTTTATTTTTCACTCAGTTTGAAGAAGAGAGTTTTGTGCTGCAAGCCCATATTTCACAATTTGTATCCATTGGATAAACAGTTCGGTCAGGTGTTTCAGTTAACAGCATAGGGATTGCTGAAAACACAAAATGGGTAAAGATTAGAATTATTTGTCATTGCCCTCTAATATGGAATTTATAGTGGGATGATGATGTATGATCCAAATAGAGCTGGAATGTCCCCCCACACCCTATTTCTGTTTGGGTAAATAATTTATTTTCTAAAATAATGCAGTTTCAATCAACCTCAAACTCTTCATGGATTTGTGTGGAGTTTGTCTAATACATTTGACCAAACCCAAAACATTGAAATGATTTGGAAATGCTGCCATAAAACATTCCAGTTTGACCAACTCACTTTTTTTACTTTTGGTTTTAGCCAAAAAATTCATTTTCAGTTTGACTTTTTAAACTATTTTTTGGAATGGAACTGAAAAATCTATTTTCCACAAAATTCTAGATCCAAACCATAAGCAAATATTTTCAGAACTGTTTTTGGTTAATTTATAATTATCTAGGGTCTGATCCAGCACCTTTTGAAATCAATGGGAGTTGTCCTATTTATTTAGAGGGGTGCTGGATCAGGCCAAATATATATAGATAGATATATATTAGGGTTTTTTTGAGCAGCCATGACTTAGATTAAATGTTATTGTAGCAGAGTGGATCTCTGCTCCTGCCCTGAAGGGGTTAAAACAGGCCTGGCAAGGGGCCATAGTTGGAGCCAGAAGCCTGGGCTGATGGCGGGAGTGGCTGCAGCTGGGGGCCACGCCCCAAACTGAGCCACAAGGCTATATAAGAAGGCCAGGGGACCCAGAAGCAGAAAGAGTCTCTCTCTGACTGGAGAGGGAGACAGGCCTGGCTGCTCGGGGACTCACCCAGGGGACCTAAAGGAAGGCAGGGCTGGCGGAAAAGCCTTAGGAGCTGGGAAGCTCTAGGCCAGCAACTCCCCAGGCTGCAAGGCCTAGTTCTAGGCCTCCCAGGTATTGGGCTTGCAGAAGGGCAGCTGGAGGGTGGGTAAAAGCAACCAGTCCAAACCCCTTGTTGCCTGTGATGATTGGCTAATACACTGCAGTCTGCCCCAGGGTGCAGGAGCTAAACAGAGACTGGCAGTAGCCACAACTGATGCGATGTGGGGCTAGGGAGTGGGGGTTCCCTGGGGGTGGGGAAACCCAGTAAGACTGTGGGGTACTGCAGGAGGCAGAACCCTGGGATAAGGGCACTGGGGTCCAGGGAGGGACACGGGGGCCAGCAGAGGACAGATGGATCACCGGCCTGCAGAGGGTGCTCTGGGCTGGGACCGAGCTAATTCCCTGAACCAACCAGCAGGAGGCGCCATGGGGGTGAGTCCACACGTTCACAATTATACACAGACATAGTTATGTTATCTTTGAACCACAACCTTTTGCTGAGAACATCTTGATGTAAATGTGGGTAAAACTCAGCATCTGTACTTTGCAGTATGTCATTTTCAATTCTTTAAATCAGTTTTTGTTCCTGGTTATTCCAGTATCAAATCCAAGTTTTTATTTGACTAAAGCATGTATTTCAGAAAGGCATCTTGTCTTGAAATGAAAACCTCAAGAGATGAGGAATCTACCACTACCCTTGGTAGTTAGCTCCAATGGTTAATCACCCTGTGCATTTTTTAAAAAAGGAAAAAGAAAGTGCTCTAGCTCTAGATTCCTCGGCAATATGTGCAAAACGTCAGTGTGAGTGTTGCTTTGGCTTTGGTGTGCTCTGAGAGGAACTCTAGATTCTTCCAGTAGCCATCTCCTTGCATGTGAGTTTTCTTGCCTTCAAAGAGACATTTCCACTATCTTCTCAAGTGGAAATAGTTCAATATGTACCTCCTTCCATTTTTTGATATTGAGTAGGAATATAGTTTCTTGCACAACATTTTTTTTGTGGGGAAGTGAAGAAAGGCTCTCTATTATAGCATGAGAGTATTATCTAGAATTGGGTTTGTTTCAGAGCATAAATGAAATTATTCGGATAGTAAAGAAATAAGCACATTTGAAGATGTTCTCCACTTTGTGGAAATTATGCCTTACTTTCAGACCCATTCCTTTATCCAATAAAACGAAGCTAGTGTACAATGAAGTGGATGTGGAAATTGTCATAGAGTCCTGGAGCAGGCAGCCATATACCTCTTAGGCCTTACCTACATTACAAAATTAAGTCAACTTCAGGTAGTGCACATCCCTACCAGGAGAGCTTGCACTGACTTAAGTGGGGCAGTGTAGGCGGATGTCGGTCCCACATGGGGCTCACTGTTGGAGCCTCCCTGCCTTGAGGCTAGCAGCCCAAGCTGTCAACCTGGCATAGGGCTAACAACTGGAGCCCCACCTGCCCCAGGGCTCACAGACAACAGGTGATGTAAGTAACACTATGCCTACACAGACACTATGTGGTCCTAACTGCAAGTGTTATGCCTCTCATATTATGCCTCTCATGGAAGTGGAGTTATTAGGTCGGTGTTGTGGGTGACTTATATCAGCAGAAGCAAAATTATAGTGTAGACGCTTAGAGTTAGGTCAACATAAGCTACCTTATGCCGACCTAACTCTGTATTGTAGACCAGGCCTTAGGCACCACACACTCCTGTGAAAAAAAATTAGCCTCTAGAGTTTTCCCGTGTTGATAGTATGGCTTTAAATGCTGCTAGCCAGTAGGCAGAAGAAATGCTGCTATTGTCTTATGTGGTGTGAAAGAGTAAGGAAAATGGTTGCTCTGCTTTCCCTTCAGCTTTGTTGCGATGGGTTAGCAGTCAGCTCCAGAGAACTAGGAACAGGATTTTAAGGAATTTAGACACTTAAAGATGCAGATAAGTGTCTACGAACTTTTGAAAATCCTGTTAGGTGGTTAACTCCTATGCATTTCAGTGGGAGAGGCATGCTGGCATTCTTAAAATCTTAGTAGGTACCATGTGCCATTACAATTCTGGCCTCTAGTCTCGTTATGGGCCTCTAGGCTGCCATGGTAGGTTTTTTCTGATTTAGGGGAAACCATTTTGAACACTTTTTAGCTAGGGATCAACATGTCACATTCAGTTTTTTTATCCACTTTCAGGAAATGAAAAAAGAACAATACATGACAGGAAGGTATTGCTTTGTTTCAGACACTACCCATTGTAACACAATGATCGGCATTCCATTTCTCTATTATCGACAACAATAAGTGAGGGAACAAAATAGCTATTGTGTTGCAAATTAAGACAGAGTAAAATTTTCCAAAACCCATAAGGGATTTAGAAACCTAAATCCTATATTTTTCAAAAGTGGCATAGGCACTCAGGAACCTAAATATTATTGACTTTCAATGACAATTTGGCTCCCAAGCAATTCTGTATCAATTTTTGAAAATATGACTTAGCCTTCTAAATCATTTAGGTGCTTTGGAAAATCCCCCTCTATACAGTTTCTCTTCCTTTGTGGGGGAGGGTGCTGAGTTTACAGCAGTCTTGTGAGGAAGAATTATCTTGTATGTAAACTTCTTGTTAGAAGCTAAGGAGATGAGGGTTCAATTCCTGGGTCTGCCACATCCTGTATGACTGTGGACAAGTCCTTAATCCACCCTATGCCTCATCTTTGAAATAAGATAAATACTAACCTATTGTGAAGGGATATTCAAAGATAAATCCACTAGTGAATGTGTAACTCAGAAAAGCTCGTGATGGGAGACAAACATACTGAAAGATAAATAGGGGGCAAGGAGGGAAAGAGGGAGAAGAATAGCCCCTTCAAGCAAAAGACTAGCAGGATGAGGGAGTTGCAGGCGTGACTTAGTAAATGGCTAGAGGATGAATGTGGCTTGGGGATGAATGTCATAGGGGAGTTCTACAGCTATGCATCAGCCAAAAGCTCAGCCCCAGGTTCATGATCCTTTCCTGAGGTTGAGCTTGTGGGAAGTTCCAAGTGAAATAGAAGACACAGTGAGTTTTACCAATAAAATACACACTTTGAAAAAAATCATTGAATATCTTCTTTCTTGAAACCAAATTGCAGTATTTGTGATGAGTGTCCTCCAAGATGATGTAATTCTGACAACTTCAGAGTAGTCATTTCAAAATCTCGATTGCGGAGAGGGACAATATGTGGTATACTATTGGGTGAAATGAAGCACAAGGGCTAATACCACCCTACATTTTTAAAGTACATGTTTTAGTTTGCTAAAAATATTTAGAGATTTAGCATCATGTCAGTGCCTTTCAGAGATAGTTTGACTAATAAGGATATTTATTACTAGCTTTAACCTAGCACATTAGACCAGCACGAAAGGATTCAAAGGCATTATCACTGGATGGGTAAAGCCCTGGTGTATGCTCAAATCTATATTGTAATGCTAAATAGTTATTAACCATATTTTATCTCCCTTACTTGCACTGAAAAGTTCCTTAGATAATGCCATTGATTTTAATGAGATTGATTGCAGGCTAATGCACCCCTCCCCATGGGTTAGAGTGGTAGAATCTGGTCTTATGTGATTGGGGACACACAAATGGAGTTAAAGACTATGGAAACTGGTGAAGGAGGAGAATTTCATGAAGGCAACACATTCTCTGGATCTCGACGTGTCTCTTATCTTAGCTGTGTGTGTGCAATGTACAAAAAGGACATATCCTCTTCCAAGGAGCTTACAACCTCAGTTTCCAATTTGTAATAAATTCTGTACATTCAGACCTTAACTGAAAAATCATCCTTTCTTTATAAATGTATTGGGTCAGGTTCAAAATTATTAAAGACCAGGACATGAAGCTCCCCCTAGTGGTTGGAGCAAGAGTCAGTGGGGAGGAATAGGAGCCCAGAGTGAGAGCTGGAGTCAAAGGCCAGATGCCAGAGCCAAAAGTCAGACCTTAAGTCAGAGCTCAGTGTCAAAACCAGATTACCTTGGGCTGAGCTGCGCTGGGCTGGACACAAGAAGGCACAGATACTATCTAAGGCCTGGTCTACACTACACGTTTATACTGATTTTAGCAGCGTTAAACTGATTTAATGCTGCACCCGTCCACACAATGATGCCCTTTATATCAATGTAAAGAGCTCTTTAAACTGGTTTCTGCACTCCTCCCCGATGAGAGAAGTAGCGCTGAAATTGGTATTACCATATCGGATTAGAGTTAGCGTAGCTGCAAATCAACGGTATTGGCCTCCGGGCGGTATCCCACAGTGCACCACTGTGACCGCTCTGGAAAGCAATCTGAACTCGGATGCACTGGCCAGGTAGACAGAAAAAGCCCTGCAAACTTTTGAATTGCATTTCCTGTTTGCCCAGCGTGGAGCTTTGATCAGCACGGGTGGCGATGCAGTCCCAAATCCAAAAAGAGCTCCAGCATGGATCGTACGGGAGATACTGGATCTGATCGCTGTATGGGGAGACAAATCTGTTCTATCAGAGCTCTGTTACAGAAGACAAAATGCCAAAGCATTTGAAAAAGATGTCCAGGCTATGATGCAGAGTCCACAGCACAGTGCTGTGTGACAAGCATAACGGAAAGCCAAAGAATCAAATGGACGCTCATGGAGGAAGGGAGGGGGGCACTGAGGACTCCAGATATCCCGCAGTCCCTGCAGTCTCCGAAAAGCATTTGCATTCTTGGCTGAGCTCCCAATGCCTGTAGGATCAAACACGTTATCCGGGGTGGTTCAGGGTATATCTCATCAATTTACTCCCCCGACCCCTCCTGTGGAAGAAAAGGGAAAAAAAATCGTTTGACTTTTTTCAGTGTCACCATATGTCTACTGCATGCTGCTGGTAGACACGGTGCTGGGGCAATGAACAGCAGCATCCTCTCCCCTCCCTTCCCAGGTGGCAGACGGTACAGTGCAGTAGGACTGGTAACAGTCCTCGTCATCAGCCCGTGAGTGCTCCTGGCTGACCTCAGGTGAGGTCAGCCGGGGGTGCCTGAGTAAAAATAGAAATGACTCCTGTTTATTCCCGGCAGATGGTACAGAATGGCTGGTAACCATCCTCATCATAGCAAGTGGGGGCTGAACTCCATCAGTTCCCCCCACTTTCATGTCTAAAGAAAAGATTCTGTACTGCGTGGACTATCATAGCAGCGGGATGCTGCGCTCCTCTCCCCTCCACCGTTTAATGTCCTGCCAGGACTATCAAAGCAGCTGGAAGCTGCCTCCCCCTCATTTTATCTCACTAAAAAGTCAGTGTTGCTTATTCCTGCATTCTTTATTACTTCATCACACAAATGGGGGGACCCTGCAATGGTAGCCCAGAAGGGTTGGGGGAGGAGGGAAGCAACGGGTGGAGTTGTTGCATGGATACCCCCTAGAATGGCATGCAGCTCATCATTTCTGTGGGATCTGACACGGAGCGGCTGTGCTCTCTGGTTCTCTGATGCACTGGTTCTCTAGTACACTTGCCCCATATTCTAGGCAGGACTAACTCTATTTTTAGATACAACATAAAGGAGGAAATGACCGGGTGGTCATTCCCTTTTTTGCCTTTGCGCCCCTGGTCGACCTCAGCGAAGGTCAGCCAGGAGCACCCATGACAGCAGCAGACGGTACAGAATGACTGATAACCGTCATCTCATCACCAATTTACAATGGCACAGCAGACGGTACAGAACGACTGGTGACTGTCTCTGCTACCTTGCAAAGGCAAATGAATGCTGCTGTGTAGCGCTGTAGTACCACCTCTGTCAGCGGCATCCAGTACATGTACGGTGACAGTGACAAAAGGGAAAACGGGCTCCATGGTGGCCATGCTATGGCGTCTGCCAGGGCAATTCAGGGAAAAAGGGTGCAAAATGATTGTCTGCTGTTCCTTTCACAGAGGAAGGAATGAGTGACAACATTTACCCAGAATCACCCATGACACTTTTTTTGCACCATCATGCATTGGGATCTCAACCCAGAATTCCAATGGGCGGGGGCAACTGTGGGAACTATGGGATAGCTACGGGATAGCTACCCACAGTGCAACACTCCAGAAATTGACGCTAGCCTCAGTACATGGACTCACACCTCTGAATTATTGTGCTTTGTGTGGCCGCGTGCATTTTACTTTATACAATCTGTTTTACAAAACCAGTTTATGTAAAATCGGAATAATCCTGTAGTGTAGACGTACCCTTTGCCAATGCTTTGAACAACTGGCAAACTGCTGCTGGACTTGAGCAAGCCTGCTAGCTTCCTCAGTCTATCAGACAGGACACTCCATCAGCTAGCTGTCTAGCTGATACAACCCAGCGGTGCACATTAGGCTGTCAGGAGACTGAGCAGGCGCAGCTGCAGGGCTTTATTTCAGATGAAAATATGACACACGCCATCTGGACCATGTCATCTGGGTTTCAGGAGATCATTAATTTCCAGCTCTGAGACAGTTCTTAAGTGACCTTGGGCAAATAACAAAGTCTCTGTGGCAAGTTAACATACTAAGTCAGTTTCCCAGATGTAAAATGAGAAATTCTTTCTTCCATTGTTGGGTTGTCTTTCTTGTCCTTTTATATTGTAAGCCCTTTGAAGCAGGGAGTCTCTCTCACTATAGGTTTGTTTTTCTGTGCCTATCATAATGCGTCTTCAATCTTGTTTGGTGTTTCTAGGCATAGCACAATACAAATAATAAAGTAATTTCATACACTGTATAATTTCTTTAACACAAAGGGTAAATTGTGAATATACTCTGCAGTCTAAACGTATACATTAATACATTGCTTTCACACAATAGGAAAAGCCATCAAAGTTTAGAGGGGCAAAATCAACGTACATTGTCTGTAAGAGAGAATATATTAGAACAGAAGCTATAAAAATAGACATAGAAATGTATTTAATCAGAATAAAACTTTTCCTCCTTACCTAAACCTACAAAATATTTTATCTACAATAGCCACAGTTCCTGCCAGTTAAAGAAAACTACTTTTTCATTCCCTGAAGCTGTTTTATTGCATTGAAAAATGTTTTTCACATTAAATAACTACTTGACATTGTTTTGTAAAATACATTTTATGGAAGTTTCTTTCAACTTTTGGATTTGTGTAATTAGATTTGTCACTTAAACATATTTTTAGTATAAAGCTACATAGGAACTGTAGAGAAAAGGTGGTGCATGTTTTAATTGTCTGCTTGGAATATAGTGTATTCATTATGATGAAATTTTCATCAACATTTCATCTTTAGGATCTTTCAGACAATAGTCTCATTTTGACAGACTTTACCATAATTTTTACTGCATAATGTTGAAATGGGGAAATGTATCATTTCCTGTAATAAGAGCTCAGTGGTTTGAGCACTGGCCTGCTAAACCCAGGATTCTGAGTTCAATCCTTGAGGGGGCCATTTAGGGATTTGGGGGCAAAAATCTGTCTGGGGATTGGTCCTGCTTTGAGCAGGGGGTTGGACTAGATGACCTCCTGAGGTCCCTTCCAACTCTGATATTTTGTGATTGGTTTTAGAACCATTCCAGCATTTCTTTACTTAGACTTATAAAAACACTAAAAAGAGGGCAATTAACTATATGCTCTGGGTGACCTTCTGGGTAATCAGAATGAAAATCTTTCAGAGTTTCTTAAATAGTTTTCTTAAATAGTGTCTCCATTGCTCCTATTTGGTTTTAGTAATAAAAGTAAGACAACTTCTTATGATATCATGATAATCAACATCTTGGATTAATTTAATCAATGAATAATTAATTCTCATTTCTATTCACAATACTAAATATTTATTTTTTGCATCACACTAACATTGTACTTAAAGTATCAATGTAAGTCACTTACTCTGTTGCAGAAAACTCAGTTATGAATTAGGGCTTTCTTGTGTTAGATGCTGTAGGCACAAAAGCCCTTTACCAGGGAGTTTACAATCTCTACAATCAGAAGACAAGGGATGTATAAAACAAACAAATGAGCAGGAGAACCAGGCACAAAGTGGTTAGTTTAATAAGTAGAGGTGACTCCAACCCCGGGTTTATATTAAATGTGGAAGTGGTTTTACATAGGACAAGTCCATAAGTTAAGTTTCATGTCCACTTATGTTCTTCCATTCATATTATAATGCTATACAACTCACATGACAAACTTGCTGTTTGATGTCCATGCCCACCAGGTTAGGCCATTATATGTAAAACACTTAATCCTCCAGCTAGAGTTCTTGCTATACTCAGCGTGTGTAAAGGAAAATTTTGTGGTTCTTAATGGCTCAGCTTTACCCTCTCTTCTAAATTTGATGGCTTTGATCCAGCAAAGCACTTAAACATGTGCTTGATTTAAGCATATGACTCATCTCAAATGAGGAACAAGCTTAAGTGCTTTGCTGGATTGGGGCCCAATTTCCTGGTCTTTCGTTGGAGAAGACAAACTGTTTTCTAAACTCTTTCTATCTTGGATCCTAAACTCTGAATCTTGGGAGAGGTTTCATGGTACACCTTTATCTCGATATAACGCTGTCCTCGGGAGCCAAACAATCTTACCACGTTATAGGTGAAACCACGTTATATCGAACTTTCTTTGATCTGCCAGAGCACGCAGCCCTGCCCCCCCCAGATCACTGCTTTACCATGTTATATCTGATTGGCTGCTCCTCTCAGCACCTTTCTAATTGCCTGCCTCTGGCACAGCCTCTCTAGGGCTGCTTTTAACTCCTTTTCTGCCAGTGAGGGGCAGCTGCCCTATCACAGGAACAAAAATAAACATTGAAATACTGGAATTTCCTGAGGGATGGAAATTGAGATTTTTCACTCACATTGAGGTCAAGTGCCCTTCTTCATAAAATATGTTCAGCTATACAGATTGTTGTAAAGGAGTTATTTTTATTTACAGGTGTTATCCACTCAGAGAAAGAATTCACAGTTGAACCACTGTCATTTGCAAGACATCTTTATAAATATCCAAATATTTACATAACAGTTCAGTACCTGATTTTATTGAGGGTGGGAAAAGCATTGCACTCTTAAAGATTTTAGTGGCTCATGTTCTGAAATATAGCTTTTTTTCTGACAGAGCTGGCAGTGATCAATATAGCAGTGAGTCAGTCAGTTCCATTGCAAATATAATCCATTAAAGTGATCAGACTATAAATATGAATAATTTCAGAAGCATAAAATGACTATCTTGGCTTCACTTTCTCCTGGCTACACAATCTAGTACCAGATTGAAATACTCCTTTATATTTCTGTGGCTGACCCAAAGATGTGTTTAATGATCCATATTTTCCACCATACTTCTTGAGAGTTGCAAACCTACTAATTTTAATTTTTCTTTAATCATAGCCGTCTCTTACATCTGCTCTCGCAACAGCAGTGATGCATAAATTGACAGACACCCTGTTTTTTGGGAGACTGTTAGAAAGTTGACATTGGCAGTGACTTGAAGAGCTCTATCCAGATAATTTGAAGACTCCTGGAATTGTTTGTCTCATAGGTATGATTTATTTTTTTCCTCTTTTAAAGGGTTGAGAGTCTCTCATCATGAGTGGGTCAGAGCAATTCCCCCTAAACCCCAGGAATTAGGAAGACAGTATAGTCCCAATTTTATTGAGACGCTGAAAGACGTCTGAACCTTTTGTAAAGTAGGGAAAATACGAATACCTGAATCAAAAGTTGTAGCCTTCATGAGCTGCCATTTTCTAGACAAACCTTTCTCAAAACGTTGAATTGCCTTAATCTGTTGGAGATATTCTTTAGACTTTTTTCTCCTCTTCTTTTGTCATGCTTTTCAAGAGCAGTCCTTATCCTCCAGAAGTTGACGCGATCTTGTTGGTTTCATCCCCAAACCCTTTCAATTCTTTATCTATTTCCTTAGTTCAAAAATTCTCAACCATTCTGTACTATGACCCTTTTAATTCTTTATGGGACAGCTTGGATTTAAAAACTGGTGACAGCCTGGCTCTCAAATTCAACCTGGCTTTCTAAAAGAACATAAACTAGAAGAACAGAACATAGCCAACTTAAGAGGGAAAGCCTGTCTTACTTAGTATACAGTGAAGCATAAGATTGGATGAAACTAAAGGTACATGTAGGCTGTCAGGTTTTAAATCATTTTTTCTTCAGCGCTTTGTTCCAACTGCTAAATACAAATATTTTGTTTGAGGAAGGTCAATGTATCACCTGTCACAGGTTCCTGGAGGGAGAAAACACAGGTACCTGAAAACCAGTCAGATCTGCTATATTCTAAGTGATTGATACACACACCATACTGTAGTCGGATCTGGTCTGATAGTGGAAGAGTGATGTGCTTTGTCCAGGATATAAATAAAGGGCAAGAGACCTCAGAGCACCTGAGCTCCGTGCACTCAGAGATCAGAAAGGAGACAGGTATAGCTAGTCTGCAACCACGACAAATAACAAAGACTACAGGGTCAGGTCATTAGTATGGCAGCATTTATCCTTCTGAACTCTTGCATGTAAAATATGAATTTGAACTTTCACTTTGGCCAATACAATCTGGCTTCTAAGATAGAATGGTCAAATTTTCTTAACTTTAAGTATTATATATCAGTTGCACTGTTGGGTGATTTATATTCATTAACAATTCCATCAGCTACTGAGACGTGTTAGAGGTACCACAATTACTATTAATTTAATATACTCTTGTTTATGAGCACTCTGTTATCTGTCTCTGTGATAAAATGAGTGGTTGTTTAATTTGTCACAGGTCTAAAAGATTATTTTTCTACCGTATTTTCAAAGAACCATTCTTAATTTTTGAAATGACATCCAAGATGTATTTGGAAGTGATTGCTTTTTTCTGATCAATTAAGTTACACTCAACTTTCTTTGTGGGGCCAGGATAAGTTTCACATTTTTGGGACTGCGACAGAAGAGTTTGGAGATATATTGACCTTTGAAGATGGATAAAATTTCAAAGATATTGCCTCATAAAATTAATAAATACTGAAATATTTGTGAATTTGAGGAAAATAGAGATTTAAGTTTTTACAAACAGTAAAAGATTGTATGCCTATTAGCTGAAGTAAGCTATATATTTAATGCAAAAACTGAATATTTTGATGCACTATATGTTTATATGACTTGTAAATTTACTTGTATTAAAGTAAAGTGTTCGGGGCACTGCAATCAAAGTACACAAAGCACTAGATAAATAGAATCACACACACGTACATATATAAATACACAAACTGACATGGGGAGGAAACACATCAATGGGTGCTCTGTGGACATATTGAGTGTAGAAAAGTGCTCTTACAACATGAAGAAGTGACGATAAGAAGAGTGAGCAAGAGTGAGGAAGAGTGAAAAAGATTCATAAAAAACCCTTGCATGTTTTAACTAGACAGTGGATACCTATGAATGGAAAATACATGATATTGATATAATTCATCCTATTTCTATCCAGCAAATACATTATTGTTCTGATCTCGTATGACATATTTTTTCTTAACTAGTCCTCTAGATAGAAGATTGGAGATGATTTGAACATCTACCAGTCCAAGGAAATAATATTGCCAGTTTTGTATTGACCTTATTCCAATCATCTGCCTCAAGACAGCCTGAAGATCTTGAGTAATTCAAAGCAGTATTTTTATTACAGATCTCCATTTGACATATGAAGACTTCTCAGGTTGAATCAGGACTGAAATCTGTTTCAGATGCTCTACTCCAGCAATTGTAATTTAGAATTCACCAGTTTAAATAATTAGTTGTGTATTTCACTTTGCTATGGACTTCTCTCATTTCAAGCAAATGACTACTCTGTGAGGACAAGATTTTTGCTGCTGTTACTCAGCCTGAGTAGTAGTACCATGCTCTTGTATGTAGTCCTACTGAAGAAAATAAGGTAACTCAGAGTGCAGTTCAGCAAAAGTAAAGGTGTCAGAATGTTCCTGGAGTAATCAATACATGTATTTTCATAAAAGAACATTTCTGAAAAGATGCTCTGTCACTTGAAGTCCTACCTCTTTCCCAAAAATCTTTTCTTTAATATATTTTAATTTTCTATAATAAACAGACTTAATGGGCCATATTTAAATGTCTTGGATGCCTACTGAAGTTACACAGAAATACATTTGTTCCAAAGCATTTACAAAATGCCATTTAACCCAAATTAAGGCAGAAGTAAATACATACTTATACAATTTAACATAAACACTGTTGCATTTGAATAAAAATAGGGGATTTGCTAAGTCAAATCTATATAGTCAAAGTTGTTTTGTCTTCTAATTCTGTAGAAATTAATCCCCTAATAGTGATGCAATTAAAAATTAATTAGGAGAGCACGCGCCCTAATCTTGCTAGTTAGCATTCCCGAGGAAGCAACTTCTTTTCCTTCCCACCTGTTCCATCAACCAGATTCTTCAACAATATTTCTGTGTAATGTTATCTTCTGTAGCTTTACAGTTATGACCAAATCCAACTGTATCTAAAGTGGATGCAAAGCATTTCAAAAGTGAAAAAAGTATCAAATCTTGAAGGCTAGAAACTTTGTTTTGAGGTCATCTTATACACAAAACAAGGTCTATGAATTAAATTATAGAACTTCTCTGAAAGGTGTTGAAGCAGCCTTTTCTTTCTCTTCCTCCCGCTCACAGCAGTAGGATGTCAATAAGACAGCTTCACACAAACATAATCAAGGAAAATACAGAAGACTAGTATATTCAATAAGGTCTAAAAACTTGGTGAAATCACTGGAAGTCCATTGACTTCAGTGGGTGAGGGCCATGCAGGGCCGGCCCTTCCATTTAGGCGACCTAGGCTGTCGCCTAAGGTATCAGGATTTGGGACTGCGGCAGACTGCTCCGGTCGACCTCCCGCAGGCGTTCCTGCGGACGGTCTGCTGGTCCTGCGGCTCTGGTAGAGCATCCGCAGGCACGCCTGCGGCAGGTCCACCAGAGCTGCGGGACCGGCGAGCCGGCCTTGTGCCTAGGGCACCAAAAACCCTCGCACTGCTCCTGGGGCCATGTGCTAAATGCACTGGATATATATCTGGAATACCCAAATCATTTCTTCTTTAATGTATTTTAATTTACCATAACAAACCCAGCCTCAGTAATCCACTTTCTAGATTAAATGTAAGCCTATTAAAGAATGACACTATCCAAAAGTCCACTGAAGGCAAATGGACTGTGTAGGTATGTGAAATACTATTCTATATAGGATGGGACAAATGCTTAACAATAAAACACCCTGACTAGAGCTGTGTTCCCAACATCCCAGATGACAGTGCTAGCATTAATGCAATTAAGCAAGATGGACATGGGTATATGGCCGGGCCTTTCACAAAGTCCCCAGCCAAACCTCAGACACAGTGGTAACTAAAATCAGAGAGGGACCCGTATCAGTTTGTGTATATTTTCACCCTTCATGACTACAATAACTTGTGCAGATGCCACACAAAATTGGTTTGAATGAATGTGATGAGAGAATTCAAAGAATTAGAAGTATAACTTTGTTCAAAAAAGAACAATATAAGTTCATGGAGGATAGGCCCACCAATGGCTATTAACCCAGTTGGTCAGGGATTCAACTCCATTCTGATTTATTTATATACATATACAAATAGAAAATAGATCTGAAAAAGCTATTTATGTAAACTCTTAACAAAGAAATAAACATGATTAAGAATTAGAAGCAGCACAATGAGGTGATCTAGTAGGACATTAAAAAATAGAAAAAGGAAGAGTTCAAATAATTATGGATTCAGATGGTAGCCATAACTCAAAAGATTTTTCATTATTATCAAAGCAAAGGATTAATCAGGGAGGAAATTAAAACTCTGAAGGATGAAATGGGAGATGAGATGACAGAGGATGGTAAATTACTGAAGTATTAAATTAATACTTAATATATTTACAAAGGATGAAGTTAATGGCTCAGTGACTGGCAATGGCTTCAAACTTGCTTTAGTAAATGTTGAGCCAGATTTTGATCTCAGTTACAAAAGCATAACTGGCCCACATTCTTCAAGACTTTATAACAGTAGGACCTCTTGAGGACTTTGATGCTTATTAAATACGTGGGCTATTTCTTGCTGAAATTTGATAATCCAAATGCCAAGAAGTAGATACTGTCACCTTCCATATACTGTAACTCATTTACTTCTTTACATGCAGCAGTGATTAGTATATTTCAAAGCATCATAGGTAGTCTTGATTCTTCATCATCATCATTTAACAGTCTGACTCCCACTGCTTTCAGTGGCCTTTCGTCAGACCCTAAAACTGAAGAGATTTATAAAACGATTTCTACCTATTTCCTACCTAGCAAGAGAGAAATCAAAACATGTTTTCTGAAACAGCTTTTCAAAAATATTTGCGGGGAACAGAGTCACATTAAATGAAGTTTTAATTAGCTGATATTTCAAAATTACAGTTCTTGCTTGGAATGCTTGTAATTAATTAGAGTTATTTAGATGGGAAACCATTATTTAAAGCATATATGACAAAATTAATAATCAAATATAATATGGCAATGATCAATTTATGTACTCTTCTGTACAGATTTTATTGTTTGTATTCTACCTGGACTATAGGAAAGGTAGGTACTATCTTTGTATACCAGCTGAATAAAAAAGCAGATGCAAGTGAGTTAGGGTTTCAGTTTTCACAGCCTAGAATTTTAATCAGTTCAATATGTATGTAACTAAGGAACTGTTTTTTTTCCAGATAGCTAATTTTAGAAATATATCTCCACTCTCATCAGTCAGATCAGATATTTAATCTTTAAACAGGCCAATCAAATTATAATTAACCTTTCCAACTAAAAAGTAGACGATTAGGGCCCAATACCCAGGTCTGTCTGAGTTGCACTTGACATAGGATCCTCCACATGGGGAGCTGACCCTCTGTTGTTGAGAGTGGGGACTTTCCCTCCCACAGGCACCATCACCCTTTCTTTCCCTCCTGAATCCCACTCTGAGGCACATTTACATGGAGATTGGAAAGATCTGGCATGGACTTCAGGGGATACAATTTCTTCCCCTATCTGGCACAACACAGTTTAGTCAAAACAAAAGATCATACATCTCCAAGTTTTATTATCTCTTCCATTAAGCCTCCTCTTGTGATCTTGGGGGCAGCTACAATCAAGGAAAGCCCCTAGCAGTCCAGTTCCAATGGAGATACATTGTCAGGAAGCAGCAGGGAGTGCAAGGGGCCAGATTCAGTATGGAGGCACAGGGCCTTTGAACAGATGGCCTCATGCTGACCCTTGAGGATATTTAGAGTTTGAGATGAGACAAATAGCCTTTTGTGTGGGCAAACCTTCTGACAGGGAACTGGGTCAGTGTGTCAGGACAGAGATCTCTAAAAGAAGATGCTTATTGTGATTCCTTCCTCTTCTATGGGGGGAGGGGTGTTTTATAAAGGTAGTAAATCTTTTCAATTAAAAATCACTTAAATTTTGAAAACAACTTTTAATTTATCTTTCCTTTTTGTCTGCGCAGCTCTAGAGAAAAACATGTTCTGGCTCAGTATTCAAACCCTTCAAATATTTGTAGACTGTTTATTGCGTCCTATGCTCCTTAGTTGTCTTGTTTCTTAATATCTTTCCCTGTAAATTAGTCTCTTCCTTTCTGAAGTAAATGGGTAACATTAAAACTGGAAAAGGTGGTGTTATGCCCTGCTCCGTAATACAATGCGTCTGTGGAAGAAGCCCAAATTAGCGCTGATCTTCTTGCTGTCCTATTATATTGCAAGCTCATACCTACTGTCAACCTAAATCTCTTAAGACATTTTGTTCATTTTTTTTCATCTGAATTTCTGAGGCAAAGATAAAGTGGTGACTATTGTTTAAAGAAGGCTTGGTACCTTCGTGTTAGTCACTAAATGAAACATACAAGCAACCTAATTCCCAACATACTCCTTAGTCAGTGTGTCAAATCTAACCCTGACCTTTTTGACATTGGAGGCCACATTCTCCACTATGCTCCACTTTCACTGTACACAGTTGAGAATGGAGTTGCAAAGCAGCTAGTTGTTGGTCCCCACAGTCAGTGAACATTTCTAAGCCTCTCCAGGCCCCATTGTACTTTATAGTGGCCTAGGGGCTGCTCCAGCATTGGCTAGTTATGGTCCCTGAAGGGGCATCTGCCAGCCTGAGTGCTGCTGAGAGCAGTACTCGGTGTTATGGTGCTTCTAACGCTCACTGAGAACAACGTGCTCTTGATGCTCCCCCTGCTGGTGCCCAGGCTGCAAGAAGGGGAAAGAAGCATCCTGGCTGGAATGGTGATTGGTGAGGAGCTGAGACTTGTGGGGGAAGAGATGAGGGAGACTGGCACACAGAGCTGAGGAAGTGGGAGCAGGAAAGGAACATGGATTGGAGGTTTGTGGGGACTGAGATGAGGAGTGCAGGGGAAGGGGGCAGACTACATAAACCTGATCTATCTCCAGGATATGTTCCAGCCTGTGCACTGAATGAGGTAGGGTTCCTGTGGAAACATAGTATGTGATCATGTAATTCCTGACTTTCATAATGCAAACACATGAGAATGCCAATCTAAATTCTAGCATTTCCTAACTTTTAAGTGTCTGACTTTGCAACTTTAATATTTTTTAATATATTTATGTATGTAATACAATAGTAAAATCTAACCATGAGAATTTTTTTTTAATTATTATTTGTTGGGGGGGAATACACAAATTTTTAATCCTAAAAGACCCGCTTTTTAACTAGTGGGTAAATTTTTTTTTGAGATTGTGAAAGTGAATCTCTAAGACATTGGTGGGAGGGGAGCTAAGTGAGAAAATAAACAGTAACATTCATGTTGTGTTTCACAATAACGATTTGTCTGCTAATTACATGGTGTCAAAAATATGAAACTCATAGATGTATTGTTATCACATATCTTATCTGGACTAAAGCTTTCATCAGATGGCATTAACAGCCCATGTATATACATCTGGCTAAGTCATGAATTTTTAATTGCTGAATACTAAATGAGAATTAAAGGTGTCTTCAAATCTGATGGGAAGCTGTGACAGGTTAGATCACAGAAACCTTCTTGGGAACTGCCAACTGATGTGCCAAGACTACTTCTGCCCCTGCTTTCCTGCCCTGGCAGCTTGGGACTTCAGCACCCTGTCTTGTTGAGCCAGACACGCCCATCTGCTCCAACACAGACCCAGGGTCTGAATTACTTGCCCTACAGCTGCAGGCTTAACCTGAAAGCAGCTTACAGAAGTGTTCCTGTCTTTAACACTCAGATGCCCAAGTCCCAATGGGGTCTATGCCCAAGTCCCAATGGGGTCTAAACCCAAATAAATCTGTTTTACCCTGTATAAAGCTTATACAGGGTAAACTCATGAATTGTTTGCCCTCTGTAACACCGATAGAGATGCACAGCTGTCCCCCCCCCACAGGTATTAACACATACTCTGAGTCAATTAATAAGTAAAAAGTGATTTTATTAAATACAGAAAGTAGGATTTAAGAGGTTCCACGTAGTAACAGACAGAACAAAGTGAATTACCAAGCAAAATAAAATAAAACATGCAAGTCTATTTCTAATACAGAAAGAAACTGAATACAGATCAGATCTGACCCTCAGATGTTTCAATACGTTTCTTTCACACACTGGACGCCTTCCTAGTCTGGGCACAATCCTTTCCCCTGGTACAGCCCTTGTTCCAGCTCAGGTGGTAGCTAGGGGATTCCTCATGATGGCTGTTCCCTTTTCTCTGTTCCATCCACTTATATATCTTTTGCATGAGGCGGGAATCTTTTTGTCCCTCTGAGTTTCCACCCCCACCCCTCTTCTCAATGGAAAAGCACTAGGTTAAAGATGGATTCCAGTTCAGGTGACATGATCACATGTCACTGCAAGACTTCATTGCCCACTTGCCAGCACACATGTATACAGGAAGACATACAGGTAAAACACACCCATCTGCAGTCAATTGTCCTGGTTAATTGGAGTCATCAAGATTCCAAACCACCATTAATGGCCCACACTTTGCATAATTACAATAGGCCCTCAGTGTTGTTTTTCATATTTCTAGTTTCAGATACAAGAGTGGTACATTTATACAAATAGGATGATCACACTCAGTAGGTTATAAGCTTTGTAATGATACCTTACAAGACACCTTTTGCATGAAGCATATTCCAATTATATTAGCATATTTTCATAAAATCATATGGAGTGCAATGTCACAGAAGCTATCAGATGATCTTTGAGCCATTGGGCTAGATCCTCAGCTGGCACAGATAGGTGTACCGCTACTGAGGCCTAAGGTAAAATTTTCAAAAACTAGCCAATTGCACATTAAATTTCATCCACTATCATGAAATATCTAAAGTTTTTGTTGCTGAGAACTGTAGGAGAAAGAGTTCAGTTGAGGTTCTGAGTAGAGCTGAATGAGCAATTAATTTTTCAGTTGGGTAGCTGAACTGAAAAAATAGAAGAAAATGGTTTGTTTTGAACTGACTTTTTTCATGCCAATACAAAACAAAGCAAAATTGTTTTAGTCAAAGAAAGTGAAACATTGATTCAAATCAATGTTCCATTTTTCTTTGGCTAAAACTATTTACCAAATTTAACCAAAATCACAAATAGTTTGTTACCCAAACCTGCATATTTTGGTGAATTTACTATTCACTGAGAAAATTTCACCCAGCTTTAGTTTTGAGGGCCAATAAGGAGTGTTTTGTGTGGAGGCTGCATGTAAGGAGGGGACTGATGAAAATTCAGCTTCATTTTGTAAACATTGCATTTTGCCAGGATTTGCTTCAGGTTCACACTCTCGTTTTGTTATCCATGGCCGTGGCAAACTTATGGGCTCAAAGAGAAGAGCTATAATGTTATTCCTTACTCAAGTGAATAAAGAATCATGATTCCTCAGGGTCTAGGTGCCTGTGAATGCATGACACAGTAACCAAAGTTAATTCCAATATACGTAATTGAAATGCCCAGTGGCAGGTGAAAGTGTCAACCACTTTTTATAGAATGGAACTGGAGAAACTTCAAGAGGTCATCTCGTCCAGTTCCCTGCACTCATGGCAGGACTAATTATCTAGACCATTCCTGACAGATATTTGTATGTGTGCAACTGATTTGTTCCTTCCTAAATGGAGTGCTTTGCATTTGTCTTTATTGAATTTCATCCTATTTCCTTCAGACCATTTCTCAAGTTTGTCCAGATCAATTTTAATCCTATCCCCCAAAGCACTTGCAACCCCTCCCAGCTTGGTATTGTCCACAAACTTTAAGTATACTCTCTATGCCATTATCTAAATCATTGATGAAGATACTGAACAGAACCAGACCCACAGCTGATCCCTGCAAGACCCCACTTGTTATGCCCTTCCAGCAGACAGTGAACCACTGATAACTACTCTCTGGGATCAGTTTTCCAACCAGTTTGCACCCACCTTATAGTAGCTCCATCAAGGTCAGGGGTAATCAACCTATGGCATGGGTGCTGAAGGCGGCATGCCAGCTGATTTTCAATGGTACTCACACTGCCTGGGTCCTGGCCACTGGTCTGGGGGGCTCTGCATTTTAATTTAATTTTAAATGAATCTTCTTAAACATCTTAAAAACCTTATTTACTTTACATACTGTCATAAACAGATAGCTAAGGGTTAATGTTCTTTTACCTGGAAAGGAGTAACCTGAAACACCTGACCAGAGGACCAATCAGGAAACAAGACTTTTTCAAATCTGGGTGGAGGGAAGTTTGTGTGTGAGTCCTTTGTTCTTGTCTTGTGCCTGTCTCTCTCTCAGCTATGAGAGGATTTCTGTTTCCTGCCTTTCTAATCTCCTGTTTCCCAGTTGTAAGTACAAAGAGATTGGTTTGTTTTTGGTTTTTTTTGTATTTACATGTGTGTAGTTGCTGGAGTGTTTTGAATTGTATTCTTTTTGAATAAGGCTGTTTATTCATATTTCTTTTAAGCAATTGACCCTGTATTGTCACCTTAATACAGAAAGACCATTTTTATTTATTTTTCTTTCTTTTTACATAAAGCTTTCTTTTTAAGACCTGTTGGAGTTTTTCTTTAGTGGGGAACTCCAGGGAACTGAGTCTGTGCTCACCAGGGAATTGGTGGGAGGAAGAAGTCAGGGGGAAATCTGTGTGTGTTAGATTTACTAGCCTGACTTTGCATTCCCTCTGGGTGAAGGAGGGGGGGGTGGGGGAGATATTGGCTCTCTCTCCTTGTGTTTCCAGGACTGGAAATAGAGAGGGTGGAGTCCCTCTGTTTAGATTCACGGAGCTTGTTTCTGTGTATCTCTCCAGGAACCCAGGGAGGGAACACCTGGAAGGGAGAAGGGGGGGGAAATGGTTTATTCCCCTTTGTGGTAAGACTCAAGGAATTTGGGTCTTGGGGTCCCCAGGGAAGGCTTTTGGGGGGACCAGAGTGCCCCAAAACACTCTAATTTTTTGGGTGGTGGCAGCTTTACCAGGTCCAAGCTGGTAACTAAGCTTGGAGGTTTTCATGCTAGCCCCCATATTTTGGACGCTAAGGTCCAAATCTGGGAATAGGTTATGACATGGTGTGCAGCGTTGCAACAGGCTCCAGCCAATCCTAACAACACTTCACCAATTATGGTTCCACATCACAGAAAATTTCCCACCTACAAGGCAGGTGATGACACTGAGGCCTTCTTAGAAAATTTTGAAAGGGCCTGTCTTGGGTACAGCATCCCTGAAGACCAGTACATGGTAGAATTGAGGCCACAGCTCAGTGGACCTTTAGCAGAGGTGGCAGCTGAAATGCCTAAGGAGCAAATGAATGACTATAAACTTTTTCAAACCAAGGACAGATACAGAATGAGGATAACCCCGGATCATGCCCGTCGGCATTTCAGAACCCAAAAGTGGAAACCAGATGTGTCATTTCCCAAACACGCCTACTACGTTGGGAAAAATTGAGGCCTGGATATCAGGACACAATGTTAAATCCTTGGAAGAACTGCACCTCTTCATACAAATGGAGCAGTTCTTGGATGGTGTTCCTGAGGACATAACACGGTACATTCAAGATGGAAAACCCAAAAATCTCACCGAGGTGGAGGAGATTGGAGCCAGATGGATGGAAGTGGCAGAAAGCAAGAAAGCTACTGTCAAGGGAAACGAATACCCCAGAGGGCACACCGACCATAAACCCTACAACCGAGGACAGCCAAAGACCCCACATACAACCCAAGTAAAGCCACAGATGCCCTATTCTTCCACCTCACCAGTCTCCAGTAACTCACCTCGACCCAGTGACCAATCAGATGGAAGATGCTTTAAGTGTAATGAACAGGGACATATCAAGGCCAACTGCCCAAAGACCACCAACCAAGTGCAGTTCATTACACCACCATCACACCAAAGATCCCCAGGCCCAGATGCCTCTCAAATACCCTTGGAGCGAAGGGAAAATTTGAGAGTGGGCGGAAAGAAGGTTACTGCGTGGAGAGACACGGGGGCACAAGTGTCAGCTATCCACCAATCCTTCATAGACCCCAAATTCATCAACCCAAAGGCCCAAGTGACAATTTACCCCTTCATGTCACAAGCTGTAGACTTGCCTACAGCTGAGCTGCCTGTCCAGTACAAAGGCTGGTCAGGAATGTGGACTTTTGCAGTTTATGACAACTATCCCATCCCCATGCTACTGGGGGAAGACTTGGCCAACCAGGTGAAGTGGGCCAAGAGAGTGGGAATGATTACACGTAGCCAAACCAGGCAAGCTTCCAGACCCATTCCTGTTCCTGAGCCGTCCACAGGGGCCCCGTCTGTGTTACCAGAGAGCCAGACAGAGGTAGTGGACCCGGATTCCATGCCAACCACTGAAACAGCCACAGCACCTCCAGTCCCAGGCCCGGAACTGGAACAGCAACCAGCACCAGCAATTGCAACCACATCTTCAAACTCAATGCCAGAGGGCACCAGCGAGCCAGAACTGGCAGAAGCAACAGACAGCCATACCCAAAAGGCTCAGCCAGAGCCTGAAATACCCTCAGGTGCGCCAGCGGAGAGCGGTTCACCAGCAACGGAAACAATTCCATCACCTACATCGCTTCCAGAGGGACCAAGCCCAAGTCCACAGTCTGAGGAAGAACTGGTGACCCCAGCCTCAAGGGAACAGTTCCAGACTGAGCAGGAAGCAGATGACAGCCTTCAGAAAGCTTGGGCGGCGGCACGGAGCCCCCCGCCGCCTCTCAGCTCTTCTAATCGATCCCGGTTTGTTATAGACCAAGGACTTTTATACAAGGAGATTCTTTCTGGTGGACACCGGGAAGAATGGCAGCCACAAAAACAGTTGGTGGTTCCAACTAAGTACTGGGGGAAGCTCTTAAGCTTAGCCCATGATCATCCCAGTGGCCATGCTGGGGTGAACAGAACCAAGGACCGGTTGGGGAAGTCCTTCCACTGGGAGGGGATGGGCAAGGACATTGCCAAGTATGTCCGGTCTTGTGAGGTATGCCAAAGAGTGGGAAAGCCCCAAGACCAGGTCAAGGCCCCTCTCCAGCCACTCCCCATAATTGAGGTCCCATTTCATAGAGTAGCTGTGGATATTCTGGGTCCTTTCCCAAAAAAGACGCCCAGAGGAAAGCAGTACGTACTGACTTTCGTGGACTTTGCTACCCGATGTCCGGAAGCAGTAGCTCTAGGCAACACCAGGGCTAACACTGTGTGCCTGGCCCTAACAGACATTTTTGCCACGGTAGGTTGGCCCTCCGACATCCTTACAGATTCAGGATCTAATTTCCTGGCAGGGACCATGCAAAAACTGTGGGAAACTCATG
Source organism: Gopherus flavomarginatus (assembly GCF_025201925.1). Classification (NCBI taxonomy): domain Eukaryota; kingdom Metazoa; phylum Chordata; order Testudines; family Testudinidae; genus Gopherus; species Gopherus flavomarginatus. The sequence continues at coordinate 195,870,869 of NC_066617.1, read as the reverse complement.
GGGTGAACCACTTGGTTGCCACCCCGTATCACCATCAAACCAATGGCCTGATGGAAAGGTTTAATGGAACTTTGTGGGCCATGATACGTAAATTCGTCAACGAACAGTCCAATAATTGGGACCTAGTGTTGCAGCAGTTGCTGTTTGCCTACAGGGCTGTACCACATCCCAGTTTAGGGTTTTCACCGTTTGAACTTGTGTATGGTCACGAGGTTAAGGGGCCATTACAGTTGGTGAAGCAGCAATGGGAGAGATTTACGCCTTCTACAGGAACTAACATTCTGGACTTTGTAAGCAACCTACAAAGCACCCTCCGACACTCTTTAGCCCTTGCTAGAGAAAACCTAAAGGATGCTCAGGAAGAGCAAAAGGCCTGGTATGACAGACATACCAGAGAACGTTCCTTCAAAGTAGGAGACCAGGTTATGGTCTTGAAGGCGCAACAGGCCCATAAGATGGAAGCATCATGGGAAGGGCCAATCACGGTCCAAGAGCGCCTGGGAACTGTGAACTACCTCAAAGCATTTCCCAATTCCTCACTAAAGCCTAGAGTGTACCATGTTAATTCTCTCAAGCCTTTCTATTCCAGAGACTTACAGGTTTGTCAGTTTACAGTCCAGGGAGATGATACTGAGTGGCCTGAAGGTGTCTACTACGAAGGGAAAAAAGATGGTGGCGTGGAAGAGGTGAACCTCTCAACCACCCTGGAACGTCTGCAGCGGCAACAAATCAAGGAGTTGTGCACTAGCTTCGCCCCATTGTTCTCAGCCACCCCAGGACAGACTGAAAGGGCATACCACTCCATTGACACAGGTAATGCTCATCCCATTAGAACCCCACCCTACCAGGTGTCTCCTCATGCCCAAGCTGCTATAGAACGAGAGATCCAGAACATGCTACAGATGGGTATAATCCGCTCATCTACCAGTGCATAGGCATTTCCAGTGGTTCTGGTACCCAAACCAGATGGGGAAATACGCTTTTGCGTGGACTACCGTAAGCTAAATGCGGTAACTCGTCCGGACAACTATCCAATGCCACGCACAGATGAGCTATTGGAGAAGTTGGGACGTGCCCAGTTCATCTCTACAATAGACTTAACCAAGGGGTACTGGCAAGTACCACTAGATGAACCTGCCAAGGAAAGGTCAGCATTCGTCACCCATGAGGGAGTGTATGAATTTAATGTCCTTCCTTTCGGGCTTCGAAATGCACCCGCCACCTTCCAGAGGCTGGTAGATGGTCTACTAGCAGGACTGGGCGAATATGCAGTTGCCTACCTCAATGATGTGGCCATTTTTTCAGACTCCTGGCCCGAACACCTACTACACCTGGAAAAGGTCTTTGAGCGCATCAGGCAGGCCGGACTAACTGTTAAGGCCAAAAAGTGTCAAATAGGCCAAAACAGAGTAACTTACCTGGGACACCAGGTGGGTCGAGGAACCATTAACCCCCTACAGGCCAAGGTGGATGCTATCCAAAAGTGGCCTGTCCCAAAGTCAAAGAAACAGGTCCAATCCTTCTTAGGCTTGGCCGGGTACTACAGGCGATTTGTACCACACTACAGCCAAATCGCTGCCCCACTGACCGACCTGACCAAAAAGACCCAGCCGAATGCAGTTAAGTGGACTGATGAATGTCCCAACTTAAGGCAATGCTCATGTCTGACCCTGTGCTCAGGGCCCCGGACTTTGACAAGCCATTCCTGGTAACCACGGATGCATCTGAGCGTGGTATAGGAGCAGTTCTCATGCAGGAAGCAACGGATTACAACTTCCATCCTGTCGTGTTTCTCAGCAAGAAACTGTCTGAGAGGGAAAGTCACTGATCAGTCAGTGAAAAGGAATGCTATGCCATTGTGTACGCCCTGGAAAAGCTACGCCCATATGTTTGGGGACCGCGGTTCCAGCTACAAACTGACCATGCTGCGCTAAAGTGGCTTCGTACTGCCAAGGGGAACAACAAGAAACTTCTTCGTTGGAGTTTAGCTCTCCAAAATTTTGATTTTGAAATTCAGCACATCTCAGGAGCTTCTAACAAAGTAGCTGATGCACTCTCCCATGAGAGTTTCCGAGAATCCAGTAGTTAAACAGTGTTCTTAACATGTAGAAGTCTGTTAGTTATATACTTAGTGGTATATGTAAAGGTGCATGTGTTGTATTAATCTGTTTATTTTAAAGTTCTAGGAGGAAATCGCCGCCAGTGAGCTTCCTCACTGTCTGCAATTTGGGGGGCGTGTCATAAACAGATAGCTAAGGGTTAATGTTCTTTTATCTGGAAAGGAGTACCTGAAACACCTGACCAGAGGACCAATCAGGAAACAAGACTTTTTCAAATCTAGGTGGAGGGAAGTTTGTGTGTGAGTCCTTTGTTCTTGTCTTGTGCCTGTCTCTCTCTCGGCTATGAGAGGATTTCTGTTTCCTGCCTTTCTAATCTCCTGTTTCCCAGTTGTAAGTACAAAGAGATTGGTTGTTGGTTTTTCTTTTTTTTTTTTTTGTATTTACATGTGTGTAGTTGCTGGAGTGTTTTGAATTGTATTCTTTTTGAATAAGGCTGTTTATTCATATTTCTTTTAAGCAATTGACCCTGTATTGTCACCTTAATACAGAAAGACCATTTTTATTTATTTTTCTTTCTTTTTACATAAAGCTTTCTTTTTAAGACCTGTTGGAGTTTTTCTTTAGTGGGGAACTCCAGGGAACTGAGTCTGTGCTCACCAGGGAATTGGTGGGAGGAAGAAGTCAGGGGGAAATCTGTGTGTGTTAGATTTACTAGCCTGACTTTGCATTCCCTCTGGGTGAAGGAGGGGGGGGTGGGGGAGATATTGGCTCTCTCTCCTTGTGTTTCCAGGACTGGAAATAGAGAGGGTGGAGTCCCTCTGTTTAGATTCACGGAGCTTGTTTCTGTGTATCTCTCCAGGAACCCAGGGAGGGAACACCTGGAAGGGAGAAGGGGGGGAAATGGTTTATTCCCCTTTGTGGTAAGACTCAAGGAATTTGGGTCTTGGGGTCCCCAGGGAAGGCTTTTGGGGGGACCAGAGTGCCCCAAAACACTCTAATTTTTTGGGTGGTGGCAGCTTTACCAGGTCCAAGCTGGTAACTAAGCTTGGAGTTTTTCATGCTAACACCCATATTTTGGACGCTAAGGTCCAAATCTTTGAATAGTTTGACACATACAACAGTAGTTTAGTTATATATTATAGACTTAGAGAAAGAAACCTTCTAAAAATGTTAACAAGTATTACTGGCACGTGAAACTTTAAGACAGAGTGAATAAAGGAAGACTTGGCACACCACTTCTGAAAGGTTGCCGACCCCTGATCTAGGTTGTATTTCCCTAGTTTGTTTATGAGACGGTCATGTCGGACAGTATCAGAAGCTTTACTAAAATCAAGATATACCACATTTACCGCTTCCTCCTATCCACAAGGCTTATTACCCTGTCAAACAAAGCTATTGTTGGTTTGACATGATTTGTTCTTGACAAATCCATGCTGACCTTTACTTATCACGTTATTATTTTCTAGATGTTTGCAAATTGATTGATTATTTGCTTCATTATATTTCCAGGTACAGAAATTAAGCTGAGTGGTCTGTAATTTCCTGGGTTGTCTGTATTTTCAGGAAATACTTAGCACCTTGCAAGATCAGGCTCCTAAAACAATAGCTCAACTCTACTCCCCCGTGAAGTCTTTGATTTTAATAACTCAGGGCAAGTCTACACTTAAAATGCTGCAGCTGTGCTGCTGTAGCACTTCAGTTAAGATGCAACTACACTGAGGGGAGATCTTCTTCCATGAGCATAGTTAATCCACCTCTGCGAACCCTCCCGTCAACATAGCACTGTCTACCCCAGGCGCTAGGTTGGTATAACTGCATTCCTCAGGGGAATGATGTAGTTATGCTGATGTAAGTTTATATTGTAGACCTGGCCTTGTTCTTAGGTATTACTAGTAACATGGGTAAAGAAATACAGGCCAGATTTCTCAGCTGGTATAACTTAGCGTACATCCATTGATTTTAATGGAGCTATGCCAATTTATGCCAGCTGAGAATCTGGCCTCATGCTTTTTAGTAACATGATTTTAACCCAACAATATTTCCTTAATAGTTTTAGAAGAATTAGTATTTGAAATCCTAAACATCTTATGTTAAGCGTATCCCTTGGGTTTCTTATTTGCTACCGGGTCTTATTAGGATGACAAGCACATTACTGGAAGAATTAAAGGTTTCTTATTCTTTCCATCCTCACTCCTGAAAAAAAGGCCCCTATCTCTTTTTACTTCTAAACGTAACTGATCACCAGATTGTTAGCTGTAGGCATGGATTATATTTTTGTAATTTAAATCCACAGAATGAAGGAGTCTTTAATAAACCTCTTTGTCAAATCTTGAGCCATCTGATGCAGCCACAGAATAGGTATCAGACATATCTGCTACAGCCAATGTGATAGACAGATGCCTTTTAAAAACACATGTAGAAAAATTAGGGTAAATTTGTGAAGTCTTTGTTTTAATAAAGAACCAAATTGGATGCTGCTGCTTGATGTCAGTTATAAAATATATTGAGTAGTCTCAAGTAAAAGTGTTTATTACTGACTTCTCATTTTCAGTACTTAATGGGATGTGATTGATTACAGAACAGTGGTGGTTCTTGCAAATGTGGAATTATATATCAGAATAAACAACAGGTGTTCTGTATTTTTTTCTTTATGAAATATATTTAGAAAGTGAGTCTGTGAGAGACATTAAAGAAAAATGATCAAGAACTGATTATATATGAATGAAATGAGGTAATGTAGATTACTGTGTGGCATTTTAAATACTTTAAAAAAAATGTTGAAGGCTTAGAAACTATTCTTCCTGGGAAAGCAGTTAAACGGGAACTGTCTTTGAAATTTGCAACATATTAAATTACTCAAAAATAAGAGGGCTCCATTATAACTTATAGTACCTGATGTGTGAGCCATTAGCATGTGCACATTTAAACATATGCATTGTTACAATTGTGATGAATTAGCAAATGCATCTGTACAATATTAATCCATCCTATTGACAAATATTGTAATAGAAATAGTATATTTTAGGGGCAAATTATCCCCTCTGTGTGTTCTATTTATAAAAGTAATTACTATTGATAGATACATGCACTGAAAGAAGCAAATGTCCATAATTACTTTAGTATTTAAGACTGAAATTTCAAATCTGTACCCAACCTAAAATTATGACAATATTTATCATTGTCTTCCATTAATGTTAGAATGGGAGATGAAGACCTTCTTTGTACTTTGCGTTCCATTACAGATGTGGTTCTAAAGTTCCAGAAAATGCATTTTTTCAAGGCAATATTGCACGTGGCTAGATCCACTAATGGGATTTATACTCAGTGTGGCAATGTCTAAATTTTAGGTGACCTCCACCTGCTGGAATCTACAGCCCTGACTTAGCTTCCTATACAATGCATGGGGAGATTTAGGTGCGTAAGAAAGGGATCCACAAAAGCTATCATGATGAGTGAGGAGCTCCCAAAGCTAGCCAGCAGGAAATGCAGAGGAGAAAGATGTATCCTAAGCCCCATTCGTCAAATGGACTTTGATGCCTAACTTATTTCCACTTGGGAGTCACAGCAGTGAACCCTCTGCTCAAGTTAGGCACTAAGCCAGGTCAATCCTTTCTCCCAAAAAAACCTGAAGAGGATATTCTCTTATTATAAGCCTTATCCCAGTGTTTAGAACATTTACCCATCATGTGGAAGAGCCTAGTTCAATCCCCACTCTGTCTAAATTGGAGAAGAGACTTGAACCCAGGTCTCCCACCTCTTTTTACAGTGTCCTAAGTATTAAGGTATCGGTTATTGTGGGGCAAGTTTCTCCTTTATAAAATAGTCTTAGGGCTAGAGAAAGAGTTTTTGTAAGAGGGTGGAGAGGAATGACTTTATAACCAGTGGTTAAGTCACTAACCTGGGATGTGAAAGACTCAAGTCCTGCTTGAAATCAGACAAAGTGGGCATTGAACCTGGATCTCCCACATCCCATGTAAGTGCTCTAACTAAAGTTTATGAGAGGGGCATATGCATAGGCCCAGCTGCAGAAACTTAGGAACACTGGGGACTTTACCAGTGGAAATGTAGGTGTCTAGGAACTTTAGGCACCTCTAGGGTTAGGCAGCAGCTAAGCAGGGGTTTTGAGGATCTAAATTTTGGACTTAAGTGCTTAAAGTGGCAGGTAGGCCAAATCTCTTTGTGGATCTAGTCTGTGGTGTTTTTAACTGTGGGGCAAGCTACTCAGCTTGTGCACATTAACATACCTCCTTTGAAGTCAGCGGAGCTGTGCCAGTTATACAAATTGAGCATTTGGCCCATGTGTTTTAACTATTACATTTATTAGATAAAATTAATGCAGGTGTAGAAGGGTGGTGCAAGACTTCTATACCATTTAATTGCTGTGATGGGCCTGTGAATGGTTACACTTCTAGCAGAATGGCTGCATAAGGTAGGCATAGGCTCATTTTCTCTCACAAGTACCCTGCCCTTTTCTCCTACAGTATCTATATTGCTCCCCAACCTTACTTGTTGCTTTCTTCTGAGAGATTCACTGCCTCCCTTCCTGATATCTTCTGGTGTGGCTAACTCACATTTTCTATCTTCAATGGAAATGGCAAGGATCAATTATCCCCTTAGACTGTGTTAACACAGCAGGTAGGTTTCAGAGTGGTGGTAGCCGTGTTAGTCTGTATCAGCAAAAACAACGAGAAGACTGCTCCCATGTCTCCCGCATTAAGTCTAATTGGCCCTGCGGCCACATAGTAGCTTGAACAGGTAAAATTTTGTCAATGACTGGGGTACCTCATGGATTGCCAGCAGTAAGGGCAAGGGTAGCTAGTCCCACCGGCATAGGTCCTCTGGGAGGAACTTGTACAGCATTTCCTTCAGGGTCCGATTGAATCATTCCACCAGCCCATCAGTCTGTGGGTGGTAGACGGAGGTGCGTAACTGTTTAACTCCCAGGAGCTCGCATACCTGCTACAACATCTGGGAGGTGAAATCTGTTAGGATTTCCCGGGGCAGGCTCACTTGAGTGAAGACCTTCACTATTTCGCCGGCGATGGTTCGGGCGGTGGTGCTCCTCAATGGCACACCCTTTGGAAAATGGGTGGCATATCCACGATGACCAACACATAATGGAATCCTGCAGCACTTCTAAGGAGTGGGCCCAGCAGGTACATGGCCACCCGCTCAAATGGTATCTCCACTATGGGCATGGAGACCAAAGAACCTTGGGCACCCATGGAGGAGCTGCTAATTAGCACTCCGGGCAGGAGCTACAATAGTTCCTCACCTTCTGGTGAACACCGGGCCAGAAGAACCACGTCAAAATCCAGGCGAGGGTCTTCTCATGGCCCAAGTACCCTGCAGCAGAGATGTTGTGTGTGAGCTTCATTACCATTCGTCGGTGGCACCGAGGTACCAGCAGCTGGGTCCTTTGTTCTTCCATGAGGGGATCTCCTGGTAGCTGACATGGGGCAGGCTCAGCAACTCCTCCAGGTAGCTGATGCAGGGCAGGTCGGGCCAGTCATTGGGTTTACTGCAGGCCACTGGGGTTTCCAAATCATAAGCTAGGCTGGAGGCGTCTGGCCTCCCAAGTGGCTGCTCTGTCAGTGAGTTCTGGGGTTGGGCCTTTATACTTCCAGTGCCATGCCTGACCCTCTGGAGGACAGGCTCAGAGTTCCATGGCTCCATCCACTCTGATATCCGGAGGGACTCGTTTCTCTCTGGGGTGGCAGGGAACACGCCTCACTATATAGCTGAACAGGGATTTTGAGGACCTAAATTTTGGAATTTAAGCAACTAAATCTCTTTTAGGACCTAGCCCTGGGTGAAATTCTGACTTCACTCAAGTCAGTAAGAGTTTTGTCATTGACTTCAATGGGCCAGAATTTCTATAAAGATCTTCAAATGCTATAGGGATGATATAGTAATATATTATTGAAAGAATGAATTTACACCTCCTCCTTTTTTTTATGTAGATGCTTTCCAAATATACTTCTTTTGGTATATGTTTTTTAGGAAAAAGATGTTCTCCTTTTGATCTCTCATGAAGCAGTAGTAGAAATTCTTATAAGAGCATTTGTTTTGATTTAGATGTTCTTTCTGCTTGGGCCTCCTGTTTTCACACTTTGGTAATTCCTGTTTTGAACTAGGATATAAAATACAAATTCTCGGTGAAGAAATAATTTAAATTCCTTGAGGGTGAATGGAAAACAAGGCCTGGAAAGTGTGTAAGCAGCACATCATTCTTAATTCACAAATGTTAAGTGGGTTAAGAATTATGCAAAGTGTTGTATTTGATCCTTACGTAAGAGAGACATGTTGTAAATGTCTTCTTAGAAGGCATGCTACCTACAACAATATTCAAGTTAAATATTAATCGTTTGAATTTTTCAGTGGATAAAAGAACTTGTGAACATGGATTAATAATTCTATCTTCAAGCACCTTTTCCCAGAACAACAGTGCAAGAATGTTTCCAAGCAGTTTTAAGAAAATTTTAAGGGGGATACAATATTGCCAGTCCCAAACATTCAAATATAATGAGTCAGGACTTAAAAAAAAGAAAAAGCACCCTGATAATGATTTAAAAATATGAGATTTAAAAACATGAGATTTCAAACAAATATTATAATACATTTTTTATTTTTTTTTATCTGCCTTCTGGTTTCTAAATCTTCAGGGTGCATTCAGGTCACATTTCAAACTTTTCTCCTCAACCACAGAGCTGGAAGTGTATATTTTATTTAAAAAAAAAACACCTTCAAATTGCATGGATCCAGGAGTTGGGGCTTTATGAACCTCCCCTCCCCCCCCACACTAGACTCAAGATAAAATCACAGGAGTTGGCTACCATAATAAAATATAAACCCCCATCATGTACCCATGTAAGAATTCCTATAATGATATATAACATAGTTATTTAATAAATGTATGTTAGCGTATTAGGGTTTCTGTTGACCCACCTGTTAACAAGTGGCCGAACCTTGCCTAAGAATTGTAATGTTACTAACTCATTATGACTGGTGTGGCTAATTAGTTGTACCTGGACATATAGGAGGTGAAAATGGTTTCTTAGGGATCTAGGCCAGAGGAGGTCCTCAGGGAAAATCACAGGCAAAGAAAAATCAGGGGGGAAATGTAACCTCTGATTTGTGATGGAGTGATACTAATAAAGTCACGTCTCAGGAAGGTAATGAGTTTGAATGCTAACTCAGGGTCTGTCTGATGTTTTTTAAAGCAAGGGATAGAGACTCAGTTTGTTCATAAGACCAAAGTAGCATCATCCAGATTGATAGTTCCTTGCTCTCTCTGTATCTTTGCATCTAAGGCCCTGATCTTCATATTACATGTGTTTAACTTTACATATGTGAGTAGTCCCTTTTGATTTCAACTGACAGCAGAGCAAAATACTTTCCAATCCTAAATATGCTCTCTCTCGCTCTCTCTCACTCTATCCTCCCCAGACCTCATCTTAGCAGCCTTAATAGGAATAGTTTGAACATAATGGGGGTGTGAATGCATGGCTTTCAAGAGTGAAGAATTTAATGAGGGGGAACTAAATTTTTTTTTGCGCAGATATAGTGTCATATACCTTTTTCACAGTTAATTTATGAATAATCTGTTCTTAGAGTTCTGTTTCCTTAAAATATTCATCCAGCTGCACTTGGAAATTAAAAGCACAGAAGCAATTTTGTTTTTTTCAGATGTAAGCTTTTAGGAAGATGATCTTCTTTCAGTTCTATTATAATGTGACCGCATGAAAACAAACCTTTCTGGATACTGAGTCCCCCCACCTGCATTGTTGCTGTTAAGTACAGTACTCGGTGATTCTGAAGATAGTGCTGTTTTTGCATCCCTAATTTAAGATCAAAGCTTTCTAAAAGTTTAGTATATAGTATTTAAAAACCTGGCACAAATGACTGGACAGCTATTGAACTGAATTCATTTAGGATTGCAATGTAACTGAAGTTCTACACAAAGCCTTAATTGAAATGAGTTTGACAATCTGTTTTTTATTCCCTCTAGGCTATATGACATATCTCAAACCCACATTGTACAATCTGGTACAAATTGCAGTTTACTGGGACTATGATGGATGACAGAGTAAGTTGGAATAAGTTACATCTGGCATCTAAACATGATTGCTAGTCCAGGGTGATATAGTAGGAGACTGAGATCATAACTGCATCAAATCTGTCAAGTAGGCAAACACAGTTAGATTCCAGGATTATTTAACTGTTTCAGGTGACAATTTTGACACCAAAACTTTGATAATTATTCATTCCATTGCTTCTGAAATACTTGGAGATGGAGGCATGACCCCCTAAAAGGGCGAGGAACCAGGGATTCCTCATTTCTCATTGTATCTCTGAAAGCAAGTCCTCTTGTGACCTTCAGGGGAAGTATTAAAAAGCTAGAAGACTGTTTTATGGGCATATTTGCCCTTGCATTTTTGCATTTTCAGTAAAGCTTTGTGGGTGAAATCTCTGTCTTTGCACTTCTAACTATCTGATTTTCTCCAGCAGTCAATTAGTTAAAGGTGCAAGAATTCTGATTGTGCCCAAGACTGGCTGGAAGGCACAAAGTGTACCAAGAAAGGGAGTCTACCCTTTTGAAAAATTAGCCCTTAATCTACATGACTTTATTTCACTATCCCTGCAATGAGAATAACAATTCCTATAGTGTTTGAGAGGATGAAGGCCTAGGGTTTGTCTTGGATTGTCCAGCTGAGCAAGGGATTCACTGAGAGTAAGAACAGTCCTTATGTGTCTACCAGGGTCACCTGGATCTTGGGACCAACTGTGTAAGAGTGAATGGTGCTACATATCTGCTTATTCCCCCAGAGTGGGCAGTTGGAGGTAGGGAATGAGCAGAGGAAAGGTTTCACTACCAGTTGTTAGCCAGAATATCTGAGTCGGTGAGGTTGGGGGGGCAGGAAGGGAGTATTTGCTCTAAAAGTGCCATAGAAATGCTCTGTATTTTCTATGAACTTATATTTGGTCAGTAAGTAGGGCATTTGGTGATATATAGCCACCCTTATAAGCAGGGCCGTCCTTAGGATTTATGGGGCCCTACGCAGTATTATTAAACTGGTACCCCTATGCCGGATGGCAGCCCAAGCTCATGGCCTGGTGGGGGAGGGGGAGGAGGGACTTGACAGCAAAGGATAATGAGATGCCCGGCCTGCCTCATGGTGGCGGAGAGTCACAGTTCCCCGCAGAGACTTCCATGCCCTCTCCCTCATGCAGAATGGACATGAAGAAAGTACCTAATTAAAAGCACTAAAATTTGGGAATGAAAAATGTCAGTCACAGGTTTTTGATAAGCCCTGAAGTTTGTCAGAGATTTATTTGCAAAAACTTCATAGTAAGGGTGAGTCAGCTGTCCTGCTGAATACAACATTACATATAATGGATATATGATGCAGCTTTTCTCTGTTTTACATTTTCTTAATCAGTATTTCTAAGCTGAATTTATATTTTAAATGTACTCAAATCTTAAGCCAGCGTTCCAGATTGCTACATATTTAACTCACTGAAACAAAGACATTCTTTTAAATTAATCAGAGAGGTTTAGTGCGTTCATAACAATGTTCATTGCTTTTAGGAAAAGGGAACAGTAATTTACTTTGTGTGATCTCCATAACAAGAGACATGGTTATGAAATTTCACCAACTTTAAAAAAATATATTTCCAAAGATTTTAGGTATAACAAGGATTTTGTCTTACTAAGGTACTGATTTTGCTGGAGAGTTCTTTTAAAACTAGTTCGTCGGAAAGTCAGAAGTAAAGAAAGGGAAACTCTTTGTCCAGCTATCTGGAAGGGAAGGACTGTTGTCCCTTTAAGGGCTCTCTTCAGTGGGGAGTGGGGGGAGAGGTGGTGAAGGGATGGACAGAAAGGACACAGGAAGACTTGGAAGCACTTTTTTTTTAACTATAGTAATTAAAATGTGTATTTTAGATAAGGGAGGTCTTTTGAAGGATTTATTTAAAAAACTGTATGTCTGAAGATCCACACATTTAAGGCTAAAGATGATTGTGCATCTAAAACTCTATGCAAGCATTTTTTAGAAATGTGATTTTATAATCTTCACCAGCTCACTAATGAAATATTTTTAAAGCAAATTTTAAACTAAGGTCCTGTAGACTGACATGTTCTGTGTAAATATTACATTAATGCACAACTGTTTTTGTCAGTAAAGTCAGAAACTGACAGCATAAAAATTTATTTGGGCATAAGCTTTCGTGGACATCTGATGAAATGGGTTCTAGTCCACAAAAGCTTATGCCCAAATAATTTGTTAGTCTTTGAGGTGACACAAGGACTCGTCCTTGTTTTTGCTGATACAGACTAACAGGACTACCACTCTGAAACCTGTCAGTATATACCTTGGGGTTGGCAAATGCCTGTTAAATGGCTTTATTACCCCTTGAATGTCTCTTTAACAGTTTCAATGTTGTGCTAATAGGTCTGGCAGGCTGGAGGTTTTTTCACTCTTAACTACTAGATTCCCTCCCAAGGAAGACTCACCAGGCTAGAGCAGCCATCTGTGGGAGCCTACAGGAAGGGTCAGAACAGGGACAGGAAAACAAGCAGGTGGACACTAAGACCCAGTGGTGCCCCAAATTTTCAGGTGCCCTACGCAGCTGCCTATGTTGCCTATGCCTAAGGACGGCCCTGCTTATAAGCACTGGAAACCAATAGCTGCATGAGGGTTGTTGGAAAGACACTAGTAAACAACAGGTAGCAGTTTGTACTGTATGTTCTACCTAAAGACACTCAATAAACATTTTGTGAAAATTAAAATAAAATCAAACAAAACACTTCAGGTTCTGAACACCAGATGTTTATGGAAACCAATCCTGATAAAATTCAGAGACACAGAACAATGCCTTAGATCAGTAGCTTTCAAACTTTTTAGGCTGCATAGCCCTTTCCAAATAATGTAGTGTGCTGCACACTCTAACTTGAGATTGAGTCATAACATACCTATGAAAACAAGATAAAATGGTCTGTAACGGATAATATGATGCGTTGTCCACCATTAAAGGATTGCTCTTGGTTACCCCCTGGTGAGCACTCACATACCCAGTCTGAAAACCACTGCCTTAAATTTTCTCAGCTGTACTCTCAAAAGGCACTGACAATATAAAAATGTCAGGGAGGCACACTGATTGGGCGCCCAAGTACTGCTAACTACTCTGGACAGACAAAAAAAATCACTTGCCTCAGAGATTTTTAAACTATTGTTCAAATAAAATATGTTAAAAGTCTTCAGAGTGCTGTCAGGCTGATAAGTTACTTACTGAAGGTAATTTATGTGAAATTTTCGCTGTATTTCACATGTTCAGTGTAGGTTACGTATGTTTACTAAGGTTAAGTGGTCAGACACTTTGCTGGTGATCTTGAATGGTTTCCGCAAATTAACAATAGGCCACACACATTTACTATTGTCTTTAGTTGAAACTAAAATGTATACGTCCTTGGGAGTGAGGAAAGAGAAAAACAGAGCTCAGTGACCTGGTATCACAAGTTTAGTGGACTGTGCTACAGATACCTAATTTGTCAATACAAATGCAGGAGAAACAGCAGTGGTTTAGAGAAGTGTTTAATGAATCACAAAATTGCAGTGAATTCTTTAAGTTTATGTATTAACAGAAACCAACATACCATCTCTGTATACTGTATAAATGTATCTTTCTCTGTTACTAAAGGGGATTTTTATGATGTTTGAATGTCTCCTTCCCCACCCCAGACATGCTAGAAAAAGTGAATTAAAGAAACCCTGTTATTTTAGATAAAGGTAATAAAAGGAATCATTTACTACAGTTCCCAACAAAGAAGTAACTCTAAGTTATGGTATCCAGCTAATTTGAACAATCTTTGATGTAACATAAAAGAGGTGATCAAGCTGTGGGGGGAAAAATCAAATTCATGAAAAGATTCCTTTAATATATTCATATAATCCCATGACCATTCCAGTTTGTACAATGGGATCTGTATTGCCTTAAAATAAAGAGGTTTACAAACTCCCTGAAAGTTTGAGGTAATTTGCAGGTGGAATAAAGTGATTTACTTTCTCCTTTGGAACCATTTTTTTCTTTTTATAGAAAACAGGGCAATCTGATCCTTAACCTTGAGCCAGAATTATAAAACATTCATTTAAATGTTGCAGATAGAAATACTATCTAGGCTATAATTTCATGCCTTGGTAGAGTACTTTTAAGATGCTTGAGAGCAGAGAAGACATTGACATTAATCTTAAATGTTACTGCAGCAATATTTTATAGGAAACCTTTTCTTAGGTCCTCAGCTCTGAAACAAAACATACTAGATGCTATTGTGAAATGGACTAGTAAATACTCTTCCTGTAGACTTAATTCACTTAGTTTAAATGGGTCTTTGAAAAACAAGCAGTCTTTAGAGCTTAATTACTTGAATATTATACTTAATTTGTTTGAGTAAAAGAAATAAAAAAAATCTGTTTAATGTCCTTTCAGTTTGGCAATTTTGACTGGTAAGAAAAAACACTAGTCGTGAACAATTTTCTACAGTTTAAAATATGACATGTCTAACTGAGATTCCCATCAAGTGAAATTGTGCAGAAAGAAGAAACGGTAAATGTAAAAACTTGTTAACCTATTGGTAGAGTGCAAGAATATAGACTTAAAGATGTAAACTCCCTATGTCTCAAGCTATGTTTTTCAGACACTGTCTTCCATAGGAGAGTGAAGAGGATGGAATAGGCTTTGCTTGAACTTGAGCTGAATGCAGTGATGACCATGCTGTTTGCTGGAAAGATTTTATAATTCTGTTTTTGTCTTAGCTGACCCTAGAACTATGAAGAAATCTACTAAGAAAAATAGGAAACAATTTATTACATTTGTTACAGCATTGAATATGCTATATGTATACCTATGCAACAAGCCAGGTTAAGGAATATCATGTAGGAAAAAATGTCTGACCTTCACATCATCCTCTGTCCCACCCTATTTCCAGATGTGAAGTTCTTGAACTTCCCAAAGCAGTTTGTAGAGGAGTTTGTAATCCCTCCAGTACTGTATAGAGCTGGGCAAAATATTTGTTGACAAACAATTTATTCTTAAAAAAAAAATGCAGTTTTGGATTGACCAACACTATTTGTTAATTCAACACCAATTCACTGAATAGTTTCTTGGAGGGAAACCTGGAGATAGATTCACAACAGGTCTTAGGTGATTTTCACAAATCTCATGGTAGTGTCCTCCCTCCCTCCCCATACCCAATACTCTAGTGGTTAGGGCTATATCCTGAGATGTGGGAGACTCAGGGTTAAATGCTGGATCTGTAGCAGAGACTTAAACATGGTTTCCCCACCTCCTATGTGAGTGCCCTCATCACCAGGATATTGGCTGTTCTGGAGTGGGTCTCTCTCATTCTCTCCTGTTGAAGTTGTTCCACTTTGTATAAATAATAATTGAGGCAGGGACAGGACCTCCCCCCACACTCTGGGTGAGTGCTTCACCACTGGGATACAGAATCATTCTTATGCTTTCAATGGCCCAATAATTATTTTCAAGTATTCTATACAAAGCAGAACAGCTTCAACAGGAGAGTCTGAGAAAGACACACCCCAGAACAGTTAATGGCCTGATGGTAAGGGCACTCAGCTGGGAGGATGAAGACACCTGACTTGAAGTTCCTGCTCCAGAGCAGGGATTTGAACCTCCTCCTTCCACATTCCAGGTAAGTCCTAATTGCTAGGCTATGGGATGTAAGGGCGGGGGGGAGGAGGCACACCACCTGATTTTGTGAAGCTAGCTTTTTATTTCCTTTTAATTATAAAGATTTAAACTGTCAAGTCAAACTAAACGTTTCATTTGGGAAATAACAAAACCAAAAGAAAAAGTAAGGAAGAGGGAAGAATCTGATTCTTTTGATAAACTGAAAATTAAAAAAAAAAAACATCTGATTTTGGGTCCACCTAAACTGAGTTTTTGTTGTTCAATTTTTTTTCTTATCCACCTGCAAACCAAAAAATCAGTTATAAATGCTGTGCAAATAACTCTAGAGTTCAAGCCAAAAAATACTGTAGTTGTGCATGGCACAACTATTACTACAACAATTTAGGTAGTCTAGGAGGTAAAGAGCCACAAAGCCTGATTCTGATCTTGCAACAGTATAAATCTGGAGCGAAATAATTTGAGTCAATGTAATTGACACAGTTGTTAAAAACAGGGTAGATTAGTTCAGAATCAGGCAGGAGAGAATTACAGGATCCTGCATGCATTCAATGTCTTGAGTAAAGAATAGGTCAGATTATCAGAAGCAGCAAAATAACTTCAGCACACAAGTCACATTGATTTTTAATTTGGACTCATGCTTCTAAATTGCTTAGGGTCTACGCTGCAATTAAAAACCCACGTCTGGCTTGTGCCAGCTGACTCAGGCTAAGGAGATTGGGCTAAGAAGCTGTAGATATTTGGGTTCAGGTTTGGGCTGGAGCCTGGGCTCTAGGACCCTGTGATGTGGGAGGGTCCCAGACCTCAGGCTGCAGACCAAGCCCAAATATCTACATCACAATTAAACAGGCCCTCAGGAGATCTTAATTCAGCTGGCACAGGTCAGCTATGAGTTTTTAATTGCAGAGTAGCCATACTCTTAGGTGCTGGGTGGGATTTTTCCAAAATGCCTATCATATTCAGTAGACCTGAGTCCAGCATCTCTTCCACCAGGAGTGACTCTACATACTGAAGCACATTCTTGGTTTTGCACTTAAATTCCTTCAGTGTGAAGTATTACCTGGAAGTAAAAAACCAAACAAACATTTTTCTCTCTCTTTTAAAAGAATGACATATAAATGCAGAAATGAAGCAGTGTTTTATTCCTTCCTTGCACCGTCCAAAAACAAGGGATTTTTTAAACTTCTCCTGTAGTTCTTATCAAGTTTTGTATCTGCTATATCTGCTACTATAGCTTCATGTCCTATGTTACAACTGGAGATGAACCCAAGGTTCAGAGTGGAATCTGAACTTTCCCAAAATTCAGAGGTGTTTGGATCTATTTTAGTTAAGCTGAAAAATTCTGATTAAGGTAATAATTTTCCCAAATATTGGAAGCTGGAAGTAGGCTTTATTGTCTGACCCTTCTCTCATTACAACTCAGTGAACTAGTACTATCCCTGAAACACTCCCACACATGAGAGGAAATGTGATTCTCAGAGCTAACTCCATGAATTTCTCAGTATATTATGACCAGGGAAAAAAGCATATGTAAAATAATGTGTGTTCATCCACTATGAAAATTTGGTGAATGCAATATCTGTCTCAATTTCTCATTGATGCCTGGGTTTTGGCATAAAATAAAGAATGAAGCATGTGGTAAAGTGAGATGAAAGATTAATATACTGTATCATATTTTCAGTTTCTTTCTCAATTATTGAGAGGGAAATAAACTGTCATTCACAGTATAGTATTATTTTTCTGGTGCTTGTTTCCCACATAAATAGATTTTTTAGGCCTGCAAGTCATTACATTCTCATAAGAAATAGAAAAGTTATGTAAATAACAGAGTAGAGCAAATAATGCATTGTTGAAATACGATCCACATAAAAGCACTAAAATGAAGTTGATGATGAGCTATTTTAAATAACCAGTACAGGGTGAGTTTTACAACTTCTGTTTCAAACATGTCTAACCCCCATGGACATTTTAAACTGTATTACTAACCCAGGATAACCCCTGTAAAATAACAAGAACAAAATCAGCTATTATAGATTTCTGAGAAATTTGTCCAGTATTATGTGTCACTCAGGAGCTCAAAAGTGTCTTTCTGTGTGGAATTTCAGAGAACGTCTTCTTTTTCTGCAAGATGGAAGAGCTTCTTAGCAGTCACTATTATCTTTCCATTTTTTAAAATGAAGCGATGACTGTGTTTATTAGCAAATGCAAAGCATTATGAATCACAATGTTCTGCTGCTGCCTTAATTGACTTTCTACTTTTGTTTTTATCTTCTGATCTATTTTAAGTTGCTAACAGATACTGTAGCTTTATTAATTTAGAAAAGACCACTGAAAAAATAGAAATGATCCGAATAATTACTTTGAAAACCATTTCTGAATATTTCTGAAAGGGTTTTCTGTCTGAAATATAAACAACTTTTGCCCAATTGTCTCCCTTGCCAAAAACAAAAAGAAGAGCAGCAGAGGACATTTATGCCAATGTTCGAGATCTATTTTTTTATCCTTCCAAATTCAGAAGCTAATCCTGTAGTCCTTTAACTCACAAACTTTTAAGGTATGTCTACACTATAATGAGACACTCACAGTTGGCTCATACCAGCTGACTTGGGTTTGTGGCGATTGGTCTAAGGGGAGGTTTAATTGCTGTGAAGATGTTCGGGCTCAGGTTAGGGGGGTCCTAGAGCCAGTATGAGCCCAAACTCAACACCACAATTAAACAGGCCCTTAGCCTGAGCCCCATAAAACTAATTCAGCTGTCACAGGCCACCTCCAGTTTTTAATTGGAGTATAGACATATCCTCAGTATGGGGGAGTTACATTAAATACTGAAGCACTGAGGTCTTTCAGTTTTAAACTGTGTGTGTTTGTGTGTGTGTGTATATACTATACTACATATAACAGATATTAAAAGAATGTTTAAATGTGCAAAGTGAAGATTATAATGCTTTATGCATATATATTGATACATTAGTGATTATGAGATCACATTATTTCACAGTCCCCTGCCTCAATCATTTCAGAGTAATATCACTGCAAAACTATTCCAGCACCAAATTTCAACTTCTAGCTCTAAGCCATAAAGACATACTTCAGCTATCAATGAAACAATCAAAAGAATGGATTAATACAGTTAAATTTCCTAATCTTCCCCTAATCTCCATCCATCCCAAAACCAGCAGAACTATTTTTTTTCTGAAGTGTTTTAATAAAATCAGCATGAGGCAGAGAGTAAACAGAAAATTTCAGTCCAAATGGATTGCTAGGCAAATTATAAGTGATTAAACAGGTGTTTATAATGAAAAGGGATAGCAACCTTTAGCTATACATGTCAACAAAAGCATACCCTATAATGTACTCTTATAATAGGAACTTGACTTATTCCTTTGAAAGTCTGTGGGAGAGAAAAAAGGAGGCTTATATGTTCGATTACTTCATAAATTAAAGAAGACTTAGATCTAAAAGGGGACAAAGGTCCTTCTCACTGTCTGTCAAAGAAAGGGGAAGGCTGGGAGAGGGTTTTGATGAAGTACATGGAAGATTGAATGGAGAAAGAAGAAAAAAGCATGCCCGCTTTTCCCCTTCTGGCCAGCCTCTCTCTCCCAATATAGAAGCATGGGATATTTCTAGAGCTGTCTGCAAGATGGACTTCCTTCCATTGGAAAATTCTGATATTTGGACAGTTATCTCTATCACAAAATGAGACAAAATATGAAAATATCAATGTTGACAGAATAAAAAGTTCTGAAAACTTAGTTGGAAATGTCAAAATAAAAGTATTTTTAATCAAAGCACATTTAATTTGTAAGTGTCCCCTCATATTCTGTCCCCCTGATTCTTCCCTTCATTTTCCCAAATCTGTGACTTCCATCCTTGTGCCTGAGGGAAGTGACACCATCCCACAATAGCTGTCATCATCTATTATTCCACCAGGAAGATGCAGTAGGAATAACAAAGTAGAAGTCTCCCCACCAGTCTGCCTCCATGGTAACTGGTGAATTTTGTGATATGGAAACCTGCTTTCTGGCAAGTGCATAAAATTGTTTCATTTAGGCCACCCAACCCAATACCTCTTATCAGATAGTAACAAATTTTGGTTATTAATGCAGTGGCCTGGATTTGAGCTGGTGACCTAGAGCACAAAAGCCTCTATTGCCTTTTACAAATCACCTGAGAGATTTAACTACTAAAATGGGATTCATAAAAGCCAGCATGTTGAGTGAGGAACTGCCTAAGCAAGCCAATAGAAAATGCTAAGGAGAGAGATGTGCCCTAAGCTTTGCTCCTCAAAGGGATTTAGGTACCCAACAGGAGGCTTTTTCCTCCTTCCATTCATAATTGTGAACCCTCTCAGGAGTTAGGCACCTAAGCCATGTCAGTCCTTTTTTACCCACTCCCCAATCAAAAATAGGGAGAGAAGGAGGGGGAAATGATAAAATACATAAATATT
Organism: Gopherus flavomarginatus; assembly: GCF_025201925.1. Classification (NCBI taxonomy): domain Eukaryota; kingdom Metazoa; phylum Chordata; order Testudines; family Testudinidae; genus Gopherus; species Gopherus flavomarginatus. The sequence goes on along the minus strand of NC_066617.1, from coordinate 195,850,655 downwards.
CATTGAGCCAGAGAGACAGTTAGAGGCTTGTCCCCACACTGTGTTGATCTGCACCAGAGGGAAGTAAATTTTAGTGCAAAGCAGAATGTTTTGCACTAGCCCATATGGACCCCCCTGGCATGCACTAGTAAGTTCCCTGGAATGTATTAGCATTGTTTGAAATGGAACTAACGGGCACTAGGGAACTTTAGTGCATACCAGCAGGGTCCACACAGGCCAGTTAGTGTGTGACACACACGTGTGCATGAAATTACACCTCTAAGTACGTGGACAATGACTCTGTACTCTAGTGTTTTGCTCTAGGGAGCTCCAGGTTCCAGTCCCTATTCCAGTTAATTTTAAAGTATTTTATACAAAGTAGAACAAGGTAAACACTCCAGGATGCTCTGTAGCTCAGTGGTTGAAACTCACCTGGGTAGTGGGAGACCTGAATTGAAGTCCTCGCTTCAAATCAGGCAAAATGGGGTTTTGAACTTGCTTCTCCCGTGGGGTGGTAGTCCTTTTTAGCATCTTTTGAGTAGGGCCCAATCTGGTCAGTGTATTCTAAGTTGAACTCTGAGCACATCTACTAGATCAGGCCTCATATGCAAGATAGATTGGTGGGGGAGGGCTTGGTTTGAAGATCCCACTCAGGCTTAGGCTGGAGCTAGATACCAAGAAGCTCAGTGCCAACAGGTCTTAGGGGCCCTTGTGTATGTATACCAGCAGAAATGTAGGTGCCATGAGGACTTTACTGGTGGAATGTAGGTGCCTACAGGGTTAAGCAGCAGCTGAGCAGGGGGGTTGAATATCTCAATTTTAGACTTAGGTGCTTAAATCCCTTTGCTGATTTAGCCCATGCTGTGTAGACCTCAATGTTGTTTGTGTGTGTCTGTGTGTATATGAATGAAAGTCTGGTAAGGTTATACTATATTTGAAGACAGCAATGAATTTTCATTCAATTTATTATTCATTGTATATGTGCTAGTGAGCACTTAGTAGAGTTTAATAAGTAAATGATAGATTCATCTAATTGCTCTGCCCTTAACTCAGTTTTATATACTAAATGCAGATTTAAATTCCTATTAGTACATTAAATTGTTACTAAATGGTTCAGGCACATAATTGATATAAAGAAAGCTAGAGCAATTATTATATAATTATTGCTACATATTTTTAAAAAGTGAGGATGTCTACCTTGTAACCTTACTTTTATGCCAGTACCTACTCTCTCTCTGTGTAATAATTCTGTTTGTAAAATTATTATCCTGTCAACTACATTTTGTAAAATAAAAATGTGGTACATTAATCAGAATACTATTGCATATTTATAGTTGATTAGATCAAGCATTTAAATGAAATTATTTTGCTAAAAGCATAAAGCCAAAAAGTAATTAATCATGTAGTATCAGGAGAGGATCCCCTGTGAGTGATCTCTTTCCTGTGTCTTTTGTTGAACCTTTTCTTGCTGTCTCTCTTTTGTTTTTAATGTATTGTACAAGGCACTCAGGGCACAATGCCAGGTCTGCCTCTGTCCCCATCTGGACATGGGGCACTATTTAACATTGTAGCATTTCTAAAAATGGCCTCACCTACCAGAAACAGGAATGGATAATATGATGTGATAGACTGAGAATGTTGCATTAAGCTTGAGTTCAAGAAAATTGCCAGCCTTCAATGGGTACTTTGCTTCCCAGAAACAACAAGGACAGGACAGTACCTATTTGAGTTGGGAGATATGATTCCCAGCTCCTGTAGACATACCCATGCTAGCATTGTTTGAGCTAATGTATAAAAATAGCAGGGTGTTCACAGCAGCATGGGTAGCCAGTCTGGCTATCTGCCCTCAATTCAATCCAGCTTGACCCCCTGGGTACATATGCCGGTGCCAAGCCTGAGCCGCTTCCCATGCTGCTGCAGACACTATTTTTAGGTGCTAGCTCAAGCACATGTACACGAGCTGGGAATTGCACCACTCAGATCAAATGTAGATGTACTCAGTGATTGTTGTTATGATCCTTCCTTTTGAGGGCTGCAGCGTGGCGGCTCTTTGCTTGCCTCCTCCCATCTCCTGTGCACCCATGTAAGGACAGATCATAACCTGCCAGTTGAGTAGGTATGAGCCCTGGTGACTGAGCCCTAAGGATGCCCTAAATGGGTAGCGCACTATAGTTTATTTAAAATGTAAGGACATTGTGATATTTATTATTAAATATTGGTTATTTGTATTATGATAGTGTTTGGAAAACCTAACCAACATCATAGACTCATAGACTCTAGGACTGGAAGGGACCTCGAGAGGTCATCGAGTCCAGTCCCCTGCCCTCATGGCAGGACCAAATACTGTCTAGACCATCCCTGATAGACATTTATCTAACCTACTCTTAAATATCTCCAGAGATGGAGATTCCACAACTTCCCTAGGCAATCTATTCCAGTGTTTAACTACCCTGACAGTTAGGAACTTTTTCCTAATGTCCAACCTAAATCTCCCTTGCTGCAGTTTAAGCCCATTGCTTCTTGTTCTATCATTGGAGGCTAAGGTGAACAAGTTTTCTCCCTCCTCCTGATGACACCCTTTTAGATACCTGAAAACTGCTATCATGTCCCCTCTCAGTCTTCTCTTTTCCAAACTAAACAAACCCAATTCCTTCAGCCTTCCTTCATAGGTCATGTTCTCAAGACCTTTAATCATTCTTGTTGCTCTTCTCTGGACCCTCTCCAATTTCTCCACATCTTTCTTGAAATGCGGTGCCCAGAACTGGACACAATACTCCAGTTGAGGCCTAACCAGCGCAGAGTAAAGCGGAAGAATGACTTCTCGTGTCTTGTTTACAACACACCTGTTAATGCATCCCAGAATCACGTTTGCTTTTTTTGCAACAGTATCACACTGTTGACTCATATTAAGCTTGTGGTCCACTATGACCCCTAGATCTCTTTCTGCCATACTCCTTCCTAGACAGTCTCCTCCCATTCTGTATGTGTGAAACTGATTGTTCCTTCCTAAGTGGAGCACTTTGCATTTATCTTTATTGAACTTCATCCTGTTTACCTCAGACCATTTCTCCAACTTGTCCAGATCATTTTGAATTTTGACCCTGTCCTCCAAAGCAGTTGCAATCCCTCCCAGTTTGGTATCATCTGCAAACTTAATAAGCGTACTTTCTATGCCAACATCTAAATCGTTGATGAAGATATTGAACAGAACCGGTCCCAAAACAGAACCCTGCGGAACCCCACTTGTTATACCTTTCCAGCAGGATTGGGAGCCATTAACAACTACTCTCTGAGTACGGTTATCCAGCCAGTTATGCACCCACCTTATAGTAGCCCCATCTAAATTGTACTTTCCTAGCTTATCTATAAGAATATCATGCGAGACTGTATCAAATGCCTTACTGAAGTCTAGATATATCACATCCACCGCTTCTCCCTTATCCACAAGGCTCGTTATCCTATCAAAGAATGTTATCAGATTAGTTTGACATGATTTGTTCTTTACAAATCCATGCTGGCTATTCCCTATCACCTTACCACCTTCCAAGTGTTTGCAGATGATTTCTTTGATTACCTGCTCCATTATCTTCCCTGGCACAGAAGTTAAACTAACTGGTCTGTAGTTTCCTGGGTTGTTTTTATTTCCCTTTTTATAGATGGGCACTATATTTGCCCCCTTCCAGTCTTCTGGAATCTCCCCCGTCTCCCATGATTTCCCAAAGATAATAGCTAGAGGCTCAGATACCTCTTCTATTAACTCCTTCAGTATTCTAGGATGCATTTCATCAGGCCCTGGTGACTTGCAGGCATCTAACTTTTCTAAGTGATTTTTTACTTGCTCTTTGCTTATTTTCTCTTCTAAATCTACCCTCTTCCCGTAAGCATTCACTATACTAGACATTCCTTCAGACTTCTCAGTGAAGACCGAAACAAAGAAGTCATTAAGCATCTCTGCCATTTCCAAGTCTCCCGTTACTGTTACCCCCTCCTCATTGAGCAGTGGGCCTACTCTGTCCTTAGTCTTCCTCTTGCTTCGAATGTATTGATAAAAAGTCTTCTTGTTTCCCTTTATTCCCATAGCTAGTTTGAGTTCATTTTGTGCCTTTGCTTTTCTAATCTTGCCTCTGCATTCCTGTGTTATTTGCCTATATTCATCCTTCGTGATCTGCCCTAGTTTCCATTTTTTATATGACGCCTTTTTATTTTGTAGGTCACGCAAGATCTCAAGGGTAAGCCAAGGTGGTCTTTTGCCACATTTTCTATCTTTCCTAACCATTGGAATAACTTGCTTTTGGGCCCTTAATAGCGTCCCTTTGAAAAACTGCCAACTTTCCTCAGTTGTTTTTCCCCTCAGTCTTAATTCCCATGGCACCTTGCCTATCAGCTCTCTGAGCTTACCAAAATCCGCCTTCCTGAAATCCATTGTCTCTATTCTGCTGTATTCCCTTCTACCCTTACTTAGAATTGCAAATTCTATGATTTCATGATCACTTTCACCCAAGCTTCCTTCTACTTTCAAATTCTCAATAAGTTCCTCCCTATTTGTTAAAATCAAGTCTAGAACAGCTTCCCCCCTAGTAGCTTTTTCAACTTTCTGAAATAAAAAGTTGTCTGCAATGCAGTCCAGGAACTTATTGGATAGTCTGTGCCCCGCGGTGTTATTGTCCCAACATATATCTGGATAGTTGAAGTCCCCCATCACCACCAAATCTTGGGCTTTGGCTGATTTTGTTAGTTGTTTGAAAAAAGCCTCATCCACCTCTTCCGCCTGATTAGGTGGCCTGTAGTAGACTCCCAGCACGACATCACCTGTGTTTTTTACCCCTTTTAGCCTAACCCAGAGACTCTCCACCCTTCCGTCTCCTATGTCCATCTCCACCTCAGTCCAAGTGTGTACATTTTTAATATATAAGGCAACACCTCCTCCCTTTTTCCCCTGTCTATCCTTCCTGAGCAAACTATACCCATCCACACCAACATTCCAGTCATGTGTATTATCCCACCAAGTTTCAGTAATGCCAATAATGTCATAGTTGTATTTGTTTATTAGCACTTCCAGTTCTTCCTGCTTATTACCCATACTTCTTGCATTTGTATAAAGGCATCTAAGATACTGGTTTGATTTTGCCTCCCAGCTTTGCCCTGACCCTCCTTCCTCTCTGCCATTATAGCCCGTGCTCCCTCCTGCTTCCAACCCATCTCCCAGGTCTTGTTCCCCACTTTCCTGTGGGCTTTGCTCACCTGTCCCCGTCGAACCTAATTTAAAGCCCTCCTTACCAGGTTAGCCAGTCTGTGCGCGAATAAGGCCTTTCCTCTCTTCGAAAGGTGAACGCCATCTGTTCCTAGCAGTCCTTCCTCAAGTAGCATCCCGTGGTCGAGGAAGCCAAAGCCCTCCTGGCGACACCATCTTCGCAGCCAGGCATTCACCTCCACAATGCATCTGTCTCTGCCCGGACCCCTACCTTCAACAGGAAGAATCGAAGAGAATACCACCTGCGCTCCAAACTCCTTAACCCGTACTCCCAGAGCCCTGTAGTCACTCTTGATCTGCTCAGCATCACACCTCGCAGTATCATTTGTGCCCACATGGATGAGTAGCATGGGATAGTAGTCAGAAGGCCGGATAATCCTCGACAAAGCCTCTGTAACGTCTCGGATACGGGCCCCTGGCAGGCAGCATACCTCCCGGGATGAACGGTCAGGGCGACAGATGGGTGTCTCCGTCCCCCTCAGCAGAGAGTCTCCAACCACCACTACCCTACGTTTCTTATCAGTGGTGGCAGCAGACCTCCCAGCCTTATGGGTACGAGGCTTCACCCCCTTAACTGTTGGGGGTGATTTCTTCTCTCCTGTATCTTTTACCACAACAGGAGGGGTCGCAGCAGTGGTGGAGCACTGCCCGCTGCTAGAAGTAACCAGCTGGCTGTGTCCACCCTGAGCCTCCTCCTCCACTGGTGTGTCAGGTACACCCTGAGGCATCTCCTCTTCCACTGCAGTGTCAGTAGTCCCGTCAACTGGGACAGCACCATCAGCTGTCTCCACATGGATACTGTCCAGGAATTGCTCATGGACACAGATGTTCCTCAGCCAGGCCACCTCCTCCTGTAGCTCTCCCACCTGCTGCCTGAGAGATTCCACCAGTAGGCACCTTTCACATTGGATGCCACCCCCAGCCTGGATATCAGTAAGTGGAAATTGCAAATTACAGTCTTTGCAAGCCCACACCAGAGTCTGGGTAAAAGCATCCATGCTTTGGTGCTCTGTCTGGCTACAGGCGCAGGTGGAGGAGACAGAAGCAGTGCTGGCACAGGTGTTACGGGTCCTCCTCACCATTTTAAGCCTCCCTCTGTCAAAGTCTCAAATTCCTGTCTACAGCTCTCTGTCCGCTCCTCTTTGCTGTGAACAGAAAGGTTTTCGATGTGGCTCAGGTTATGGGTTCAAGGGACCAATGGGTCACAGATGAGACCGACAAGGGACCCCCCTCCCTTCCTACTCCCCTTCCAAACTCCCTGTTCGCTAAGCTCCCTGGTCGCTTGTGCGCAGCTTTATAAAGCCCTGGCCTGAGTGAATGCCCCGCCCACTGGTTAAGGCTCAGCCAATTACCAGAGGCTTCTAGCTTTCAAACCTTCCTAGGTTTGAAATCAGGGCCCCATTGTGCTCGGCTCTGAGCAAACACATAGCAAGAGACAGACCCTGCCCTATATAGCTCATAGTCTAACTAGAAAAGAAAGGCAGAAGGTGGGAGAAGAAAGAGAAGCCCACAAATGGAAGTGACTTGCTCAGCATTACACAGCACATAAGTGGGAAATAGGACCAAGGTCTCTTGAGTGTTAGTGCCACGGGGTATCTACTGGACCATACCCCCTCTTTTGGCTCTCAGATAAACTTCCTAGGTACTTTTTTTGCTTGAGTGTTTACAAAAAAAGGTTTAATTCATTTGAGCAAATATAGCTGAACCAGCTTTAAAACAATAAATATTCTTCTGAGCTTGTGGATTCCTGCCAGTCCTGTACATAGAAGGTTGTAATATTTTCTTTCTATGAAACAAATAGGCTGACCTAGCATGTGTCAATTTTGTTAGCAATTTCTGATTTCAAAACATCAACAACAAAGGTCTTTCCAAAGCCAAACTAAGCAGTACTTCTTCAAGCAACATTTTTTCTGTGACTATTGTCACAGAAAATATTCTCAGTCTAATGCATCATTTTTATTGTTCTGAAGGGTTAAGCATTAACATCAGTTAAACCAAAATAGAAAGGGTACATTTTACATGGGGAAATTCAAAGGACTCTTATTTTTAAAAGATGTCACTTTCAAATGGGAATATATTCTGTTTGTCCTCCCCCACCACAACAACATACATCTTTGTTTGCAGAATTTTTCTGGATATGCGTGACCTACAAAATAAAAAGGCGTCATATAAAAAATGGAAACTAGGTCAGATCACAAAGGACGAATATAGGCAAATATCAGGAATGCAGAGGGAAGATTAGAAAGGCAAAGGCACAAAATGAGCTCAAACTAGCTATGGGAATAAAGGGAAACAAAAAGACTTTTTATCAATACATTAGAAGCAAGAGGAAGACCAAGGACAGGGTAGGCCCACTGCTAAGTGAGGAGGGGGAAACAGTAACGGGAGACTTGGAAATGGCAGAGATGCTTAATGACTTCTTTGTTTCGGTCTTCACTGAGAAGTCTGAAGGAATGTCTAGTATAGTGAATGCTTACGGGAAGAGGGTAGGTTTAGAAGATAAAATAAAAAAAGAGCAAATAAAAAATCACTTAGAAAAGTTAGATGCCTGCAAGTCACCAGGGCCTGATGAAATGCATCCTAGAATACTCAAGGAGTTAATAGAGGAGGTATCTGAGCCTCTAGCTATTATCTTTGGGAAATCATGGGAGATGGGGGTGATTCCAGAAGATTGGAAGAGGGCAAATATAGTGCCCATCTATAAAAAGGGAAATAAAAACAACCCAGGAAACTACAGACCAGTTAGTTTAACTTCTGTGCCAGGGAAGATAATGGAGCAGGTAATCAAAGAAATCATCTGCAAATACTTGGAAAGTGGTAAGGTGATAGGGAATAGCCAGCATGGATTTGTAAAGAACAAATCGTGTCAAACTAATCTGATAACATTCTTTGATAGGATAACAAGCCTTGTGGATAAGGGAGAAGCAGTGGATGTGATATACCTAGACTTTAGTAAGGCATTTGATACGGTCTCGTGTGATATTCTTATAGATAAACTAGGAAAGTACAATTTAGATGGGGCTACTATAAGGTGGGTGCATAACTGGCTGGATAACCGTACTCAGAGAGTAGTTATTAATGGCTCCCAATCCTGCTGGAAAGGTATGACAAGTGGGGTTCCGCAGGGGTCTGTTTTGGGACCAGCTCTGTTCAATATCTTCATCAACGATTTAGATGTTGGCATAGAAAGTACGCTTATTAAGTTTGCGGACGATACCAAACTGGGAGGGATTGCAACTGCTTTGGAGGACAGAGTCAAAATTCAAAATGATCTGGACAAATTGGAGAAATGGTCTGAGGTAAACAGGATGAAGTTTAATAAAGATAAATGCAAAGTGCTCCACTTAGGAAGGAACAATCAGTTTCACACATACAGAATGGGAAGAGACTGTCTAGGAAGGAGTATGGCAGAAAGAGATCTAGGGGTCATAGTGGACCACAAGCTTAATATGAGTCAACGGTGTGATACTGTTGCAAAAAAAGCAAACGTGATTCTGGGATGCATTAACAGGTGTGTTGTAAACAAGACACGAGAAGTCATTCTTCCGCTTTACTCTGCACTGGTTAGGTCTCAACTGGAGTATTGTGTGCAGTTCTGGGCACCGCATTTCAAGAAAGATGTGGAGAAATTGGAGAGGGTCCAGAGAAGAGCAACAAGAATGATTAAAGGTCTTGAGAACATGACCTATGAAGGAAGGCTGAAGGAATTGAGTTTGTTTAGTTTGGAAAAGAGAAGACTGAGAGGGGACATGATAGCAGTTTTCAGGTATCTAAAAGGGTGTCATCAGGAGGAGGGAGAAAACTTGTTCACCTTAGCCTCCAATGATAGAACAAGAAGCAATGGGCTTAAACTGCAGCAAGGGAGATTTAGGTTGGACATTAGGAATAAGTTCCTAACTGTCAGGGTAGTTAAACACTGGAATAAATTGCCTAGGGAAGTTGTGGAATCTCCATCTCTGGAGATATTTAAGAGTAGGTTAGATAAATGTCTATTAGGGATGGTCTAGACAGTATTTGGTCCTGCCATGAGGGCAGGGGACTGGACTCGATGACCTCTCGAGGTCCTTTCCAGTCCTAGAGTCTATGAGTCTATGAGTCTATGTGCTTGGCATATACTCAGTATGACATATTTCATCCTAAATTCATGTAAAATACATCTGTACCGTAATATGGAGAGTAATGCATGAATAGCAAATAGGTTTCTGTGGTTTGGGGCTCTGGAATAGTATGTGTTAACAGGTTTTCACTTTACCCATATTTATAATTTGTGTCTTTATTTCCCTGGTATGCAAGTGGCTTCCAAATGATAGTTTGTCATTTTCATTCATTCCACCACGAAGAGTTATATAAGGCTCCTACAGACACCACTTCAGCCTCCCAGCAAGGGCAGCTCCTACATGGTACTAGGGCCTTGTAAAGGGTTCTGAACCTGGTGAATGCATTTAGGCACTGATCCAGAATGAGTTCAGTGTAGATGGATCCCTGCAAATTCAGTGCTTGTGAACCATATTGGAATGACAGCTCTAGATATTAAGGGTACATTTTTCAAAAGCTAAGTCCCTTTTACCAAGCACCGAGTCCCATTCACTTTTAATGGACTCAGGTTCCTAATTGAATGAAGTGCTTTTGAAAATTTTACCCTGAAATCCTCCATTTTATCAACAGAATAGACAAGCACAGACAGGAGATATACAGATTACTGCATCCCTCCCAATAATGGACACCCGCCTTGATTTGGAGGAAGCATGAATTGAGCAGAGAATAGCCAGTGGTTTCTATGCCTCAGTAGTGAGTGTTTTTTATGGTATCAATGTGTTCTCTCATTTAAAACTACAGATTTACATAGGACAGCAAACAGTCCCTAGATGGCCTGAGTAAACAGTAAACTGGTAATCTGGAGGAGACAGACTCCCGTTTCAATAATTAATGCTATAGTAATGTATTTATAAAAGCTTCCTATAAAGGTTAATATTTCCTTTTCATAGCGGCTACCTTAAAATAGAATCAGAATACTTCTTAATATGTCTCTTTTGTAGATTTTTTTAAGTTCATTTACAAGTAATATAATTCTATCTTAGACATGTTTAAAAATACTGTGTTCTTAAATAAACAACTACGGACTAAATAATCTTATTCTAATCAGTATAATCTCCTTCACTACTGTTAGTTCATGAAATTTTTGTTGCCTTCAACAAAACAAAATTGGTTGCAGTGTTGTAGCTGTGCCAGTCCCAAGATATTAGAGACACAAGGTGAGTGAGGTAATATCTTTTATTGGACCAACTTCTGTTGGTGAAAGAGTCAAGTTTTCACTTTCACCAACAGAAGTTGATCCAGTAAAAGATATTACCTCATTCACCTTGTCTCTTCATATAAGATTTTAAGTTTCACTTTTATTTATTGTTCCCTTTCATTTCTGATTCTTATAAACTAGCACAAAATTTATGCTTTTGGTTTCCAGAACTATTAGGTAATATTTCAGTTACAAGTATTTTTTAATTTATTTAAATTTTTGAAAAATGAAAACATCCATGGCAGATTTTTTGTAAATTTCTCTATCACTTAACCTATATACACACCTACTATTTCAGTCTCTGTGTTTTAATAGAAGCTATATTTTGGGGGGGAGGAGGGAGCTAACACTGCTTAACAGTGTGCCTGTAACAGAGCATAAAGTGATGCCTAGATGAGATCCAGAAGAGGTTTGGAGTGTGTTTTCAATCTTGTTTGTAGACGCAGATTATGAATACTGTTATCTATCTTATTATCCAATATGTCATTTTTCTCTTTTAATCATATTGTTTCTACTATGTCTAGGTATATTTGATTGTCCAAGATTTTTTTATATGGCTTTTATGAACAAAGGAAAAGTTATCACCGACTCAGCTGGTAATTATTTTGGGTATTTGATTCTTAATATTGTACCTGCTGAATAAGAAATTGGAATGCTGACCACCTACAGATTTAATACATTATTCTATCATTAAATATCCCACAGAAATATATCAAAAGTTTGAGTTTCAATGGGAAACAAAAAATAGGTAGGTTAATACATCTTAGTGTATGAAAAAAATCAATTTTTCCCCAAATGATGCAAACTTTATAATCCCACTTACATGAACACCTGTTCTGGCTGTTGTTTCCAGTTTAATGAGTTTGGGGAGGTTTATTTCTCTGAAGTGAAAGTAGCTCTATCATTTTGACATTTAATTCTGTTTCCCTTTTATAAATGTCTTATAAAAAAAGAATCATTTAGCATCTGTTATGCTATTTACAAACATCTGTCTCAGTTAGCCATTGTTAAAAAAGGGACAATACGCTAAAATTCAGTTGACTTTTTTCCTCCTCTTAAATCACAAATTGATTTAATTATTAATATAGGGTTTCTTCTATAGCAATAGTTTATTGAAGATTTAATGAGTTCACCCACTTAGACTGGATTTACCAAGGGATCTTTCTTTTCCCTACCAGCAATATAAGTGAACAAATAAAAATGTAGAGTCTGCATCTTGGTTCCATGCCTATTCGTAACACTTTTCTTTTTCAACATTTCCACATTATTATTTGGGAAGTGGGAAAGAGATAAAAATGTGGCATTTAAAAATCGTTCCATATAACAAATATTATAAGGGGAAAACCCACGAACAATATAGTTGTGCTCTTATAAAACTTGAGGAGACTCGCTTAAGGTAAGTGTGTAGTTTTCTTGCTCAGTGTTAAACTATAGAGAGCCACTCAATCTATGCTCTAAGTAATTTTATGTCGAAACAGTTACACACCTGAATGAGACATGTTGAACTCAAGAGGGCAGATCCTCAGCTGATGTAAGTTGTCATAGCTCCACTGATCTCAGTTAGGCCAAGATTTCACCCAAGATGATTAACTAATTCAGCAGAAAAAATATTCATATACATGTAATCTTCTGTCATGTTGTCACAAGAAGAAATTTGCAATGGATTTGTACAGATATATATCAATTTTCATGCACTTTCTTTTCAGGGCACTAAAGTGAATTTTGTGATCCAAATTAATCTGAATAATCAAATCTGAAAAAAAAAAGAATATTTGGAGGATTGATAGTTGATCATATGTTTCACATTAGGCCAATCCTCCTCCAAATAAATCTTGCTATATATAGAAAGCCATTGTAGAATTACCTTCTCCCAAATGTGGTAGAAAGAAACTGCAGTGTTGGAAACAACTGATTAGCTGGCATTGGGAAGATGTGTGTGTGGAATTTCCAAGTACTTCAGAGGGACATTCTGGAGTATCTGGAGATAAGGTATTTGGTGATAGCTGTTTGATTTCATTTGTATGACTGATATTTATGTTGTTACATAATTATCTTAACTACGCTATATAGCATCACTCATCCACAGGTGTATTACTATTTATATAGAACAAATGCTGTGCACAGTGCTTTACAAATAGAGCTATGCAAATTGTTTACAGTTAACATTTAATTACTGAATTTAGGCCTTTATTCTGAACATACTTTGATTTTTATGCATGGTTCATTATACAAAATTTTATGACAAATGATTGGTATGAGAATATTTCAGCCACTGGATTGCTTGCAAATTATATTTTAACCAAGATTGGTATTCCCCCATCTGTCCAAAACTCTTCAAGTCAAAGCTACTGAATTGATGCTCTATAAATCTTGCCTTAAAAGCTTCACTTTTATTCTCATATCTATGCTTTTACATGTTTCCCCTCTCTCCATTTAGTCCTCCTTTCTATTAATATCACTATTACTTTTTTACTTATTTTCTAGTATAAGAAATAATGGTATTATTGTACTCCAGGAATAGATTTAACTAAGTACAAACAGTGCATTGTTCTGAGTGTCTTGCTTCTCAATTTGCAAAGGGCACAGACTATTGCCATGTTTATCTCTATGTTGTCATGTAACAGTGAATATTGTGCATTCAGAAGGAAAATTACATATATTACACTTTTCAGGGAGTATAGCGTAAGTATGTAGTCAGCCATTAGGAATTTTATGGACTAGCTTGAACATGGTAGACAAATCGAGCGATAGCTATAGATCATGTGCTACACACTGTCCATTCAAGCTCAGTGCACAACTTTCACGGATTCCTGTTTTCTAATGAATGAAAGACCTGCTTCAGATCGCATCAGTGACACTTCTCTGCATTTGCAGTTTTGTTATCAGATAGTCTTACCCCCCAAAATGTATTGAATGATTTTTGAAAGAACAGAATTAATTGTAATGGTAATTCGGTTCATGCACTGCCCCTTTCCTTGAACTGATCTAAAGAAGAAAGCTAGTGACAGTGTTTTTGATTTGACAAACTAATTGAAGTTGTACAATAAGTAACTGTGATTTCATAAGACACAGAGGTTAATGGAGTATGCTTTCCTGCAGTGGGACAATGTCAAAGCTTTTTTGTTTCTGCAATCAGTTTGACTACTCCTACTTGTTTGCATAGTCATCTTATTCAAATACCTACAGCACTTGGGAGACCATTTTTGTTAAAGTGATCATTAGCTCAAACGGTTGTTATGGAATATGTGATTAAGAGACAATACAACAATATGGTCTTGTTCAGTTAAAAATGTCACTGTTTTATTAAAATGCAGTTGTTTGTTTTGAATTAGTAAAAGCCTGTACTACCATTCTCTAGGCTATTTGTTTTGCCCACAGTATAACAAAATAATGATTTTAATATAATATAGATGTCCTAGATTGAAAATTAGATTACAATTTTTTGATATTTTAAGATGAAAATTGATATTCAGAGACATTTTTTATCTTGTATTTTCTTACCAAGAAAGCTGAAATCTAACACCTTAACATTTACATGGGTTCTAAAAGATGGAAGGACATTTTAGAATTGACCAAGCTGCACTTTATATTGTTTGTAACAACTGTAATATGAAAATGTGTCCATTTGAAACTAGACATTAATTCTGCTAGCAATAAAAAATGACTTTTACTAATATTTTGAACTGGTGACCAAGAAGTTAAAGGCTCTTTTAACAGACTGTTAATTATTATTATTATTAGTAGAGCAGTATTTTAGATCTATGCTGTCAGCCTTGTACCTGATGCTTTAAATATAGATGTGAAGATAAGACTTCAGTCCTTTATGTGCTTATGATCAACGCAGATAATATAGTAACAAAATATATGGTATTTTTTGTGATTTGACATCACAATATTTGTAATAGTTCTTGAGGATATGTGACTTTATTATGACATATGTACAATGATAACAGGCTAATAATAGAAAATGAGGTGCTTGTAGTATAAATAAGACTTTCTTGATCTATACTGATTTCATGTTGGGCTAGAGGATTTCTGCCTAACATGGGCATTTCATGGCTGTTAGCTACCCAAGTTCTTTTTTAGAAACATAACTCTCTGCAGCAAAATAGTCAGAGTACTCAATAAACTTAAATCAAACAATTTTTTTTAACATAAATGATACCCAGGAGAGAAACTCAGTGAATAGAAGAGGGAAAGGAATGGAATATAAGATAAGAGGAAAGACAAAAGCCGTAAGAAACTGATTCAAGTAAACTAGATCCCTAACCCTCACAAAACTATAGCTTTTTCCCAGGAGACTGTCATCTGGAAAGTGGCTAATTTTCACATTTTATGGGGGGCACAGTGCTAGAAAGGAGAATGGGACAGAAGGAAAAGATAAGAATGCATGGAATGAGTCACATATGGTCCAGCCTTCATCCTTCCAGGACTTTCTCTTCTGCCACCACCCAGCAATCCTGACTTGTTATATGCCCTCTTACTGATGGTTCTTGACCACTGTTGGCCCAGTGCTGGGATCAGTAGTTCATGGTAACAGCAAGAAAAGACTGGCATGGAACTGGCTGTCAGAAGGTTGGAGGGTGAGGCCATCAGCACTGAAAAGGGTGGCAGATTTTGAAACACTTAGGCTGCTTGGAACAGATTGTTGCCATGATGAATGGGAGCACAGGGCTATGTAGAAGATAAAGGTATAGGGGAAGAGCCTAATTTCTGTGGGAGAGGAAGGCAAGCCTTCTTTGGTGGCAGGAAATTAGAAAGGCTTAGATGCTGAGAACTGCTGTACAATACTCCTCTCTGGTACCTTGGAGCAGAAAACTGAGAATTAGTTTTTGTCCACAGTAATCAAAGGGTTAATTTAGGTTTCCAAAGAATTGGCCTATAGGCCAGTCATGATAGCAATATTGTCCTTGTGAAGGAAACAAGTATCATTACCCTTATTTGGCAAACAGGACATTTTCCTGTTAACTGGGAGCCATTTTAGAAATTCCAAATGCTCAAATATATCTTCATTATGAAATCATTTTTATAAAGTAGGGTTTCAGAAGACCCATCTCTGCAAATTAAAACTGCAGAAAGGGTGAGAAAAAAAAAGATCTATATGCAGATGGTTGTCATGACACCTGTGGTTACTCTCAGCTTCAGGCAGCTCCTCTGTGGTTTCCTCAGCTCAAGTGGTTAACACTGATAGTCCTTAGCTAGCCGGCAAGTCTACTTACTTGTAAGTTTCAAATCTAGGATGTTTTTGGCACAATGCTGAACTCCTGTCCCTTCATGTCTAGCGGAGAAAATGGAGAAAGTACAGGCTTCTCAAAGCAAGGAGGCTTCTCTAAGTTGCATTGAGAGCCAAACCAGTCATTGACAGCCCAAAATCAAGGGTGCACAAAGGAGGTATAAACCTACCTTTGCTCCACAGCTTTGGTTCAGAACAGGGGTCTTTGTGTTCAAAATATGGAAGCTGATTCAAGCTCTGATTCTGCTCTCAGTTACTCTGATTTTATGCTTGTATAACTCCACTTACTCAAATGGAGTTAATCCAGATTTACACTGGTTAAAGAAAGTTAGGCCCACGATTTGTGTCTGATGAAAGTAAGGTTATTACAGCAGCTAGACATTCTTGAATAATCTTGAAGGAAATGAATGGAAGTAAAATTCCATATAACCTAGTTCTTAATTAAGAGCTTCCCAGAAAACCTTAATTTGTGCAATTTCTTTGACTCTGCTGTAATTTTATTCCTCAGTTAATAGATATATTAAAGCAAGGTGCTTGCTCTCTTTCTCAGTTCGGTGTCTGTCTTCATTTTATTTAATTTTGTATTTATTTATCCCTTGTATATGTAAAATGAGATGACCACTTACAAATAAGAGGAAATGATCTTAATGAAATCAAAAAATGAAATTCTTGCCAAGGGTGAAGTAAGCCTTCTCCACACACTTTTTAAATATTCAGTCCTTATATTACAGTATTTAACAGATGCCAATACTGTTATACTTTAACAGTTGTTAATACTTTGCAACTCATTGAAACATCCTTGCAAATGTATGAGGAGAATGGTAAATAATGAATTAGAAAAGCTACTCTATATATTAGGCAATATGCTGTGCTTACCATTTTCTGCAGGGTGAGATTTTCAGATGCACCTAGGGGCTTGTCTACACTTACAGCACTACAGCAGCACAGCTACATCATTTAGTGAAGATACTGCACATGCCGACTGGAGGAGCTCTCCTATTGACATAAGTACTCCACTTCCCTGAGGCGAGGTGGCTATGCTGACCAGAGAAGCCCTCCACTTAACACAGTGCTGTCTACACTGGGGGTGAGATCAATATAATTACGTAGCTCAGGGGTGAGGAAAATCCAAAGCTCTGAGTGATGTAGTTATACCAACATAATTTGGTAATGTTAGACCCAGTCTTGGTAACTTAGGAGCACAATTTCCACAATTTTCATTGAGAATTCTGCTCCTAAGTCACTTAGGCACCTCCCTCTGTTACTACTGCCAGTGCCAGGCAAGATTCAGATTCATAAAGCTTTGAAATAGTGACTGGGAAGTAATGTACTCTTAAAATATCTTTTGTAAATATATGTAACCAAAGACTTGCAGTCTCAATCAACAGACACAATGAAGCATAAGAACA
Organism: Gopherus flavomarginatus; assembly: GCF_025201925.1. Taxonomy (NCBI): domain Eukaryota; kingdom Metazoa; phylum Chordata; order Testudines; family Testudinidae; genus Gopherus; species Gopherus flavomarginatus. The sequence continues at coordinate 195,833,490 of NC_066617.1, read as the reverse complement.
TTTTATAAAAACAGATTCTGGTAAGGTACTTGACATATTACATACAGATTAATGCATTTTCCTTCTTAAGCACAGGGACAAAAACATGTTTGTCATTCTTCTGGGCTCTTAGAAGTCTTGGGGCTTTGACAAATATTATACCTGCTTCTGAAAATAGCTTGACTAGAAAAAGCATTATTTTTCCCTTTAGCTTCATAATCAATCACTAAATTTAACAGTACTCCCTCCTCCAAATAGCAGTATCTCATCAAATTAGGCAGAATACCGAAATCCATTTTTGCATGTGTAGCTACTCTTGAAATGATGTTTTTAATGAGAAATAGGCTTCGTAAATTTACATTCTGGTCTTTCATTTTCATGCTTATGGAGAGGTCTGTTTTCCCACTGTACATTTGATTTGTGTGAAGCCCCTAAAAGAGCCCAGCGGGAGAAACATGCTTCAATGACCCAAATTTCAATGAAAAAATAGCTCCCAGAAACCCCTGATCATTGATGTTTGGATACAAGAGATAGAAGAATATATAAAAGGATATATGGACTATATGAAAGTGTGTAATCTAGGCCCAGGAGCTACAAATACTAGCGTTTCAAAACCCACTTTACTACCTACTTCATGTATAGTTTTGGTGAGGCATTTAAACACTCTGGGTGAAATCATAGCCCTGCTGAAGTCAACAGCAAAATTCTCATTGACTTAAACAGTGGCAAGATTTCATCCTCTGCTTTAGTTTCTCTTGCTACAAATGAGGAAAATAATTCATACAGTAATGAGGTTCATAATTATCTCAGAGGTGATAAGGGTTAATACTTGGACAATGTTTTGGCAATATATAGGCCTACATCATAGAGGCAATCTGCTCCTATGTTGCTATGGAGGCAGTGATTTACTGAAGCAATTTTGCCTTTTTTCATTAAGTAATGCTTTCAGTTAATGCCTTAACCATGAGTATGGCTTTTTGGTCTAAAATCTAGATTTCAAATGTTTTCATTTGAGGAGATCTATAGTAAGTGGCCCTGATCCACCAGTCTTTACATGTGTGATGATTATCCCTTCTTCACTGTACATTAGATCCCTGAAATCCAGAGCACAACATTCTACAGAATTAAGATGGGCTTCTGGAATTCGAACACTGGGATTATTTTATCTATGGTTTGGACTTGGAGAAACCCAGAAAAAAATCACCGGAGGAAGCTAAAAAGGAGTTAAATAATTAATGGATTTTTTTCTCCTAATAAACTATGACTTTGCTTTCCAACATTTTGTAGACATGTATAAATCATTCTCTGTACTCCAGCTTAGAAGTACTTTTGAAGCAGTTTACCGTAGTAGTCTCCCTTAAGCTTTGCGTTCATATTTCTTATTCAGGAAGCACCCTGTTAGTGTGCTGCTCTTAATGTGGAGGTGGGGTTATGCTGAAGTTTTGGCTAGTGAGAAATCACGCCAAAAAGAAATGCTTCAGGTAAGAGTTTCAGAACATGCCTGGTTCTTTAGGGGGGAAAAATAAACAGGAAAGAAGCCAGCGTGTTTAAAAAAAAATCTTAAAAGTATTTACTGACTTCTACTCCTCTGTTGGATTGTTCAGCACGAGATAAACATTTGACTAATGAGTTAAATATTTTTAATCATTTTGTGTCCCTGTAACATATTATAATACTCTTGTAATTGTTTGTTAAAACTTTCATCTATTAGCAAGTTTCAATGTACCCTTACTTCAAAGTGCTATAACTTAAAATTGCAAAATAAATACATTAGGATTCATATTATGATTGACTTTATGCCTCTTAACTGCACTAATGGAAAGACATTAATAATTGTCTTCTGCATGAATGAGATACATAGTTATTACCCTTGCATAAATTCAGCTCTGTATTGTAAGACATTTGTAAATAATTTGCACAGAAACTCCAAACCAATACCTTTGTCTAGCTATTTTCTGAATACAAATGAATATTAAAATTTACTCCTAAAATTATTCTATTTTTTAATCAATCTTAATAGTCAGAATTTTATAAGGCGAGCTGGTACTGACCCCTATATTCAGATTGCCTAATATTTTCAATTACGAAGGACTGTTGTGACCTTATCTTTGAGAAGTATTAGCACCTTCATTGTTTGCTTTGGTATTGAGGAGGGAGAAACTTCTCAATCTATAAAGGTGCCTTTTCTTTTCTCCATGAAATTCCACCCATACTTAGCTGAATTTTAAAGTGTTAAAAATTACCATTTCTCATACTTTGCTTTGTTCCTACGGAAAATCATTGAATAGTCTAAAGAGCCCACCCTGTGCCACTGCCAAAACATCTTGGAGGTGCCAGCGCACCCATAGTGGGAGACGGAGGCAGAGAATAAAGCTGGGCTTCCCCTGACAAATCCTACCTTCCTTCTAGGACCCAACACATGGTCCTAGTGTCCCAGCATCCTTCAGGAACATCCTCTGGGGAAGGGGCTCCTGTTCCTCCCACAATGGAGAAGAGAGAAATCTAACATGGGCTCACTGATTGCCCTTGGATCCTGGCACATGGCACCAGCAACCCCCACCTCCCAGGATAACAACCTTCTCCCTTTGGTAAGCAATAGTGTTGGTCCTATAGCTCATGTGTCAGACATTTGTACTGCAATAGTCTTGTGTCTTTAGAGGAAGTTACAAGCCTTATTATTTCTCTCAATTGTCTAGTAGAGGGTCAGACAGTGCAGAGCACATGGTTTTGGGAAAATTTGGGACTGAGAATGTGTTGGGGGTCATATTGCTGGTTGTAACCAAGGCTGGTGGAAACCAGAGGGGAGCTGTAAAGAGGCTGCTGGTGTCAGAGCTGCTAACCCAGTTTTATCTAGCACACAGACACTTCAGGGTGTGACCTGTATGCTTGTAGGCAAGTTGTGAGCATCGCAGGCTGGAAGCTACAGCACAGTTACAGGGCAAATGGTAACACAATTCATCACAGGTCTGGACTGCACCCTGAAGCCAGTAACAGGGTCACCTTAACTATTTTCACCTGTTTGGGAGGCTTCCACCAGCCCTTTCCCTTTTCAACCTGATCCCAGACAGCCCATTGCTGTCTTCCTCTTGAATAAGAGTAAAAAGGGCTGAAAAGGAAGGGGGATTGGCCCCTGCTGTACCACGTTAGGAGCCCGTTACCCAGATTTTTTCTAAATCCTCTTCCAATCCATTTCATCCAATCACTGTGACCATTCCATAATGAGTACCTGCACTGGGCATCTGCCACAAGGAGGATCCAATAATTAGCTTAGCTGCCTCCCTCCCACCTGCTCTGGGTTCCCATATATTTGTCCAATTCTTTCCTTAATATTGGACAAAAATAGATGTGCACACCTGTTGGATGGGTGTACCCCATCCTCCCTGAATAACTTGGTTGCCCAATAATATCTGTCCAGGTGAGTAGTTACCAGTCCCCTGATTATTTGGTTTGAAATGTTGCAATGGAGTGTATCTGGGGAGCTAGAAAAGCCTGCCTGGATTGATACGGCTAGAGGTGGCTAAATATTTATACAACCAGCACATACTGTTGTTTCCAAAACCCCAACAGTTCCCTCCTTAAAAAGAGATTCAAAAGTTAATCAGTGGTTTTGCATGGTGACTTAATCAAGTGGAAAAAACTGCTCTGAGCGTTCCTGAGTTTTGCGAAGTTGAATTTGCCTTTTTACACGCTATATTTTCAACTCATAAAGCTGTAAAAATGATTGGGAATAAGAGAGAGTCATTCAGCATATAGAAGTTTATCCATTTTAATACATCATTTCCTTCTAATTGCTTCTTGATTGCATAGCTGTGTTTGCCTCAACAAGCTTGCCCATTAGGCCATTCCAAAAGTGTATTAGCCGACTGTGTTTAAAAGTGCTTCTTGACATCTGCTCTACATTTGTTCTTTTTGTACCTTGTATTTCTGTTACTCATGCTGTCTGGGATCTCTGCCTGATTTCAATCTTTGCTGTTAAGGATTTTATACATTTCTAATTTACCATCTCCATCAACCTACATTTTAAGCGTATTGTAAATTCAAATTCTAATATTCTTACTTTGCCAACTAGATCAGAAATTACTTTGCATGATCTAAGTTCTTGCACCTTTCATCGTTTTATTGTTTACCTCATTTAAATGCTTGGTCCTGGTCCTGTTGTATTCAGTGGGGCTTTGTTGTGTTTTATTTTTTGTGTGTTTTTTGCTATGAACAAGTCCTGAGTGTGAAAACAACAAAGAGGCAAGTGTTCAGTCAGGGGCCACATGCTAACTGGAATTTTTCAAAGGAGCCTAAATCTCATGGGATTTGGTTGCCTAGCTACCTTAGGATGCTTTCAAAATCTGTGATAATGTAGGAAGATGAAAAATGAGATAGGGTGCCCTAGTGTCTAGCACACTGTTCTGGGATTCAAGAAACCTAGATTCTGCTCTAAATGGTATTTGTAAATATGTGGCTATATGCTTAAATTAATCTCCATCTTTAATTGTTTTATTTCCCTACCAATTGATTAAGTATAAAGTTGATCCTCGGTCATCTAGAATCCAAATTCAAAGTCCTCCTTTTTTCCGCTTTTAAAAATAGCTGCTCTGGAACAGTTTCCTATCCATCCACACCCAAAACTCCCATTGAATGATATTATCAGACTTGTATGTATTTAACAATGAATGGATTGGAACTACACTGTCCTACATTTCTTCCCATCTGTGGAGACATTAATCATTATGCAAGATGGAGTTCTAAAAATATTTGGAAAATGTCTAAGAAAATTTCATCTTTCCTTGTTGATTTTGGAATGCATTGACATTATCTGTGAATTCCTTAACCAAACCCTGTGATTATGTCACTTGACCCCACAGGATTAAGTCATGTATTTTTTTCTTCAATAACTATTACTGCCTGAAACATCCTGTGACTTACTATCCATTTTTAGTGACGTGAAAGCAAGGTAGTTAAGTGTTTGTCTCCGCTTGCTCCTTATTTCCTGCCCTTCCATATTAAATAGAAGACCTTTACTTTCTATAGTTATAGTCTTGCATCTCATGTACTTTATACATTCAGCAAATACACGACATCATTTTTTTACTAATAGTTTTTTAGCTCAGAGTGAATGTTTGCATTTGAGTTAGTTCCTAAAATGATGACTCTCAATACAAGTGGAAAGACATCTCTGAGCAATGTGGATTTTGTGCTCTCAGAACTCCGAATGTAAGAAACTATGTCTTGTGCAGCTAATCCCAGATGTGTCCTCATCTTAAAGGGTTTGACAAATAACAGCCTCATTTCACTTGATAGTTCCTACCCATATTGTGACTGGCTGCATATCATCTGATCGGATTTCTGCCAGGTTTGTAAGGTTAAGTCAGTGTGTACAGTATTTGATGTATTTTTACTGTTTCAATTCGCTCTTGATGTACGCTGTTATAACCTTTTGTATACTGGTCTGAGAGGAACTTCACAATTCCATGAAGTGTCTTGATACCTTATTACCTAATGTACAATTAAGCCATTTTCCATAACTCTTGGTAACATTTACTATTTTCAGAAAACCTTTACATTCAAAACATAATGCAAGTGACCCTTCTGATAGACAAAATTAGACGCTGCAGGCATGCAGACTGTACTATTTGAATTTGTTCATATTTTATCATTATCTGGGATATCATTTGATGTGTGATAGTTTATGTTAATATCAGGTCTGCTATGTCATGGTGATTTGGTGATGTTGAACATTTTTTTCATAAGAAACATTGTGCATTATATACCTTGTTTGTTTAAGTGAATTTTGTGACCTGCATATGCATCTTACATTGCCTCATGCTCCAGATAAGGTTGTAAGAGACCATGTGGGACATTGCACCGCAGTTCCCTCTTACCACCGTATGGTCAGCATCTTCTCTCCCTGTGCTTGTAGCTTCTATAAGAGCAATCATCCATTGTATTTAGTTAGTTAAATTGTCTTCTTATTTGTGAATGTAGCTGGGCCCATTCTGACTTCATCAGGGGACTATGCCCCATGTCCCATGGTTTAAGAATTATGCTTCATGCCCTCATTTGTTCTTGATGAGCAACAAGCACAGCCACTGCCTCTACTGCTTGGGGGAAGTGCATCTAGCAGTATATTGTGATAGCTGCAGGTCCTTTTCATCATGGTTCCATGAGGCTTGTCTCCTGCACCTCTGCAAATTCCTCATGGAGGAAATACTCCAGCACTATGTAGCGTCTGATCCTGGACTGACAGAACTAGTGGTGCACTGCCCTTTGCTAGCGGTGAATGCCCTACTATCTACCTCCCACCCAGATCCGGCAGCATCGCCAAAGCACAACAAGGGCAAGAAAGAGAGCTGCAAGCTCTACCATCTGATGATCACTGGACTACAAGCACCAGCGGCCCCACTGATGGCGGAGGCCTCTTCAGACCTGATAGGCTTTTCTGTGGAAGAGCTGTCGTTCTCCCTGGAGTCCCAGAGGAGCTTGGACTTCTGGGTGCATCAGCTGCACTATGGGGGCTACCCCCAGTCCTGCTGCAGTGGTACACTTATTCCTGGTGCGGGGTCTGTCCCACTGCTCGTACCCACCTCCACCAGCCTTACACCACTCCATCCATGCCCCTGTGCTGGAACCCTCCAGCTCAGACACAGAGGCAGACCTGATGGCATCATCCTCTCCAGATGAAACACTGATTTTCTCCAAGTCTGTCATCTCCTGATGATCATCAACGGAAAGGTATGGCACAGCACTCCTGTCCCTACTGCCTCCCTAGCTGGTTGGGGTGCACACCTAGATGGCCATGCCGTGCAAGTGATGTGGACTCCACTGGAGGCACACATGCACATCAACATCTTGGAGCTGCATGCAGTCTGCCTGGCTTGCTGCACGTTCCTGCCTCTTCTCTGCGATCAACACATCCAGACACTCTCGGACAATACTGCAGGAGACCATCTGCCTCTGGAACTGGTGTATATGCCACAACATCACGCCCATATGGCGTAACTTCCAGGGATGCAGACCTTCCTGGAGGATGCACTCAGCCAGACCTGGTACCTCAACCATGAGTGGGAGCTCCATGGCCCGACTGCTATCAGGGGTTTTCAGAACCCCCAACAGGAACAACTTAACTATTTCACTCCAGATTGTGTAAGGAATAAATCAACAGGAACACAACAGTTCTGTCTGATAAGATTCATGCAAGTAAACATACTCTGTCTAAAACTACAATTTATTAGATTTAGGCAAACACAAACTTGAGCCATAGGTTTAGAACATACCAGATATTTACCTAACATCTGGAATGGTATTGAGTAATTAACACAGAGCTGGCCTTACCTGAGGTGAACTGAGGCGGCCACCACAGGTACCAGACTGAGGGGGGACACCACTAGGAACCAGTGTAGAAAATTGTGTCTGCTGCTGGTACATCTGTATTCTCTCTGCTCTAGATGCACAGAGATGGTGGAGTGCTGTGCTGGAGGAAGGAGGACACAAGAGACATAACAGACAGGTAGGAGAAATGGTGAGAGGGAATAACAGAAAGCAGCAGGGAGTTGCGGGAAGCGAGAGGAGGAGGAACCTCTTATGTACCTCTCTAGCACCCGCAGGAGTCTGGACTGATTAACACTACCTTTTCAGGGAGCTTCCTGTTTCCTGCTGCTTCCCTGAACCCACTTGAGGAAAACAGGCAGTCAACTGAAGTAGTAGGAGCCAATTAGACCCATAAGATGCTGATATCTTCCCTCACTGCCTGCTTATTTGTCCCCTTCAACTGAGTGTTGAGAGCCACTGTAGCCACAGAACAGCTGGCACAGAACAGCAGTCATGAGTGAAAGAAGAAAATGCCCCTCTGGGGCAGCATTCAGAAAAAGAAAGAAAGCAAAGGTAGGTTTTCTATCTAAGCAAGAAGGAGTTCTCCTGAGATACATAGACACAAATGTTCACAGTGAGCCTTCCGGCCCCAGTGAGGATCTGAGTGGTGAGGAGATGCCTGACCTTCCAGTTAGTCAGTGTGCAGGTGACCTGGCAGCTACTCCAGCATCCGTATCTCCATCTCAAATGGATGTAACCATGCACGTTCCTGCAGAAAAGTGTAGATCAGAGAAGTGTGTGGTGGAAGTGCAAGAAACAGCTGCTGCCAAGTTTAGTTTCTTAAGTCTAGACGATCCAGGACTGTGGATCCACTTGAGCAGTAACCTGAGGGACTTCCTTGTACTGCATGGGCCACAGCAAGTGAAAAACTTCATGTTCCCCAAAGACAATGAAAATAGAAGTTTCCTTCCAACACAGTACTGGTATGAAATCCCCAGTGGTGATGAAGTGGAGAAGCTATGGCTTATGTACTCAAAAACCCAGAATGCTGTATACTGTTTCTGTTGCAAACTCTTCCAGTCTAATGTCCCCGTCACGTTGGGTTCTACAGGAACAAAGGACTGGAAAAATCTGGCATGCCATGAGAAGGCAGCAAACCACCAGAGAGCATTCCATAGGTGGAAAGAGCTTGAAGTGAGACTAAGGTTAAAGGCCGCCATAGATGATCAGCATCAAGAGAAGATTGCATCAGAGTCTCTTTACTGGCAAAATGTTCTGAAAAGGCTCATTGCCATTGTGAGAATGCTTGCTACCCAAAACCTAGCACTGCATGGCACTTCAAATCAGCTGTATGTGCCAAACAATGGAAACTTCCTTAAAATTGTGGAGCTGATGGCTGAGTTGGATGCTCTACCCCAGGAGCATCTAAGAAGACTCACCACCCAAGAAATGTACACACACCATTACCATGGAAAAACAATTCAAAATGAGATCATATTGGCAAAAAAGTCAAGGAGAAGATTGTGGCAGATCTGAAGTCAGCAAGATATTACTCTGTTATTCTGGACTGCACACCTGACATCAACCATACGGAACAAATGACTTTAATGGTGCATTTTGTAACAACAACAGAACCTAGTGAAAATGTCCCTACAATGGTGACTGTCAGAGAGCATTTTCTAGAATTTATTGACACTGATGATACTACAGAAGCTGGTATGACAAATGTGCTTCTTAAAAAGCTGGAAGATACAGGATTTGCGATAGCTGGCATGAGAGGTCAGGGCTACGATAATGGTGCCAACATGAGAGGAAAGAACAGAGGAGTGCAGTCATGGATCAGAGAGTTAAACCCTCAAACTTCTTTTTTGTCCCATGCAATTCTATTTAATTGAACTTGTTGGTCAGTGATGCAGCATTAGCTTGCGGAAAGGCTGCTGAATTTTTTAATGTAATCCAAAGAATCTATGTATTTTTCTCTGCATCAACTCACCGATGGCAAATTTTGAAGCAACATCTAGGAACATCCTCTCTGACACTGAGTGTCACACAATGGGAAAGTCGAGTGGAGGTGATAAAGCCTATCAAACACCAAACTGGGAAGATAGATGATACCATAGTTGCCATTATGGAGGATAATGCTATGACAGGAACTGTTCGTGGGAGAGCAGTGGCAGAGGGAAATGGAATCACCAGAAACATACATAACTTCAAATTTCTGTGTGGCTTAGTGTTGTGGCATGACATACTGTTTGAAATAAATGTTGTAAGCAAGAGACTCCAAGGTGTTGACCTTGATATATCTGGAGCAATGGAACAACCAGACAAAGCAAGGTCATAGCTACAGTCTTACCGGTCAATAAGGGATTTCTAAATGTTCTGAAATGTGCACAGAAGTTGGCAGAGGGGTTGGAGCCTGTATCGTAGAACTTGGCTGTAGACAATGGATCATGTGGTGTGATCTGAGTGAAAGCTGGAGGCATGTAGATAAGTATAGTGATAAGTAGGTTTCTGGTATAGGGTGGTGTTTATGTGACTTGTGATTATATCTTAGAGCTTGGTTGTGGACATTTGCTCCAACCCCTCAGACAGAGACAAACACCTACAAGATCTCTATCATGCATTCTTACAACTACAATACCCACCTACTGAAGTGAAGAAACAGATTGACAGAGCAAGAAGAGTATCCAGAAGTCACGTACTAAAGGACAGACCCAACAAAGAAAGTAACAGAACACCACTAGCCATCACCTTCAGTCCCCAACTAAAACCTCTCCAGCGTATCATCAAGGATCTACAACCTATCCTGAAGGATGATTCATCACTCTCACAGATCTTGGGAGACAGGCCAGTCCTTGCTTACTTAAATCCCCCTCAACCTGAAGCAAATACTCGCCAGCAACCACAGACCACACAACAAAAACACTAACCCAGGAACCTATCCTTGCAACAAAGCCTGTTGCCAACTCTGTCCACATATCTATTCAAGGGGACACCATCATAGGACCTAATCACATCAGTCACACTATCAGAGGCTTGTTCACCTGCACATCTACCAATGTGATATATGCCATCATGTGCCAGCAATGTCCCTCTGCCATGTGCATTGGCCAGACTGGACAGTCTCTATGTAAAAGAATAAATGGACACAAATCAGACGTCAAGAATTATAACATTCAAAAACCTGTCGGAGAACACTTCAATCTCCCTGGTCACTCAATTACAGACCTAAAAGTTGCAATATTACAACAAAAATCTTCAAAAAAAAAGACTCCAAGGAGAGACTGCTGAATTGGAATTAATTTGCAAAATGGACACCATTAAATTAGTTTTGAATAAAGACTGGGAGCAGATGGGTCATTACGCAAAGTAAAACTTTTTCCCCATGTTAATTTCCCCCCAATATCCCTCACCATTCCTCACAACTTCTTGTCAACTGCTGCAAATGGACCATTTTGGTTACCACTACAAAACATTTTTTTCTCTCCTGCTGGTAATAGCTCACCTTAACTGATCACTGTCGTTAGAGTGTGTATGGTAACACCCATTGTTTCATGTTCTCTGTGTGTGTATACATATACATCTCTTCCTGCTGTATTTTCCACTGCACACATCCGATGAAATAAGCTTTCGTGGGCTACAGCGCATGTTCAAATAAATTTGTTCGTCTCTAAGGGTACGTCTACATTACGGGATTATTCCGATTTTACATAAACCAGTTTTATAAAACAGATTGTATAAAGTTGAGTGCATGCAGCCACACTAGGGACATTAATTTGACGGTGTGCGTCCGTGGTCCGAGGCTAGCATTGATTTCTGGAGCGTTGCACTGTGAGTAGCTATCCCGTAGCTATCCCATAGTTCCCGCAGTGTCCCCTGCCCCTTGGAATTCTGGGTTGAGATCCCAGTGCCTGATGGGGCAAAAATCATTGTCATGGGGGTTCTGGGTACAGCCTCACTCCTCCCTTCGTGAAAGCAGCAGACAACCATTTCACTCCTTTTTTTCCTGGGTGAACTGTGCAAACGCCATAGCACAGCAAGCATGGACCCTGCTCAGATCAATACTGCAATAGTGGACGTTGTAAACACCTTGCGCATTCTCGTGCAGTCTATGCTGAACCGGGACCTGCAAAGCCAGGTGAGGAGGAGGCAGCGGCTACGGCAGCGCGGCGACGAGAGTGATGAGGACATGGACACAGAATTATCTCAAACCGCGGGCCCCTGCGCTTTGGAGATCCTGCTGGTAATGGGACAGGTTCTAGCCATTGAACAAGGATTTTTGGGCCCGGGAAACAAGCACAGACTGGTGGGACCGCATAGTTTTGCAGGTGTGGGACGATTCCCAGTGGCTGCGAAACTTTCGCATGCGTAAGGGCACTTTAATGGAACTTTGTGATTTGCTTTCCCCTGCCCTGAAACCAAGATGAGATGCAGCCCTCACAGTCGAGAAGCGAGTGGCAATAGCCCTCTGGAAGCTTACAACGCCAGACAGCTACCAGTCAGATGGGAATCAATTTGGAGTGGGAAAATCTACTGTGGGGGCTGCTGTGATGCAAGTAGCCAAAGCAATCATTAAGCTGCTGCTACGAAAGGTTGTAACTCTGAGAAACGTGCAGGTCATAGTAGATAGCTTTGCTACAATGGGATTCCCTAACTGTAGGGAGGCGATAGATGGAACCCATATCCCTATCTTGGCACCAGAGCACCAGGGCACCCAGTACATAAACCGCAAGGGGTACTTCTCAGTGGTGCTGCAAACACTGGTGGATCACAAAGAACATTTCACCAACATCCACGTGGGATGGCCAGGAAGGGTTCATGATGCTCGCGTCTTCAGAAGCACTGCTCTGCTTAAACTGCTGCAGCAAGGAAATTACTTCCCAGACCAGAAAATAACAGTTGGGGATGTTGAAATGCCTGTCGTTATCCTGGGTGACCCAGCCTACCCCTTGATGCCATGGCTCATGAAGCCATACACAGGCAGCCTGGACAGTGGTCAGGAGCTGTTCAACTACAGGCTGAGCAAGTGCAGGATGGTGGAAGAATGTGCATTTGGCCGTTTAAAGGTGCGCTGGCGCACATTACTGACTCGCTCAGACCTCAGCCAAACCAATGTCCCCTTTGTTATTGCTGCTTGCTGTGTGCTCCACAATCTCTGTGAGAGTAAGGGGGAGACCTTTATGGCAGGGTTTGAGGCTGAGGCAAATCACCTGGCTGCTGATTACGCACAGCCAGACACCAGGGTGATTAGAAGAGCACACCAGGAAGCGGTGCGCATCAGAGAAGCTTTGAAAACGAGTTTCATCACGGGCCAGGGTACAGTGTGACTGCTGTGTTTGTTTCCCCTTCATGAACCCCCTCCCCTTTACTGACTCCTTCCCTGTAAGCAACCCACCCTCCCCCTTCGATTACAGCTTGCTTAAGGAAATAAAGTCTCTATCATTTGAAAATCATGTATTCCTTATTAAAAAGTAATTATAAAAAGAGGCAGAGAACTGACAAGGTATCCTGGGTGTGGTTTGGGAGGAGGATAGGAGGGAAGGAAAAGGCCATTAAACACATTTCAATGTAATGACAGCCTTTTGGTTGGACTGTCCAAGGGGGTGGAGTGCGCGGGTGCACGAAGCCTTCCCCCACGCGTTCTTACACATCTGGGTGAGGAAGATATGGAACATGGTGAGTGGTGAGGGTGGTTACACAAGGGCTGCAGCAGCACTCTGTGACCCTGCTGCTCTTCCTGAAGATCCACCAGACGTCGGAAGATATCAGTTTGATCACACAGCAGCTCCAGCGTTGCATCCCGCCACCGCTGATCTTCCTGCCTACACCTCTGATCTTCCTGCCACCACCTCTCATCTTGAGCGGCTCTCCTATCCTCACGTTGGTCCCTCCTGTCCTCGCATTCATTGGCATCTTTCCTGTACTTTGCTACCACTTTCTTCCAGTCATTCAGATGAGCTTTTTCGTTGCGGGTTACTTCCATGATTTCCAAGAACATTTCATCTCACGTCTTCTTTTTCCTCCGCCTTATCTGAGAAAGTCTTAGGGATGGAGTAGGGAGGCTTGAAAAATGTGCAGCTGCATGAGGGAGGGAAAAAAGGGAGAGAAGTATTTTAAAAGATACATTTTACAGAACAATGGTTAAACTCTTTCACAGTGAACAACACTATTCATCTTACATAGCACATATGATTTCACTACAAGGTCGCATTTTGCATCTTAATATTGAGTGCCTGCTGCTCTGGTGTTACAGATCTCACAGACGCAGGTCCGGGCATCAAAATTCAGCTTGTATGCAGCCATGGTAAGCCATTGTCTTTTGGCTTCTCCAGCCTTCATATACACAGTGCCCTCTGATGCTTCTTTCCTGTTAACATGCAGCAGCAGAAGCCAACCCCCCCATCCAATTCTCTAGGATGATTGCTTTACCCCTCCCCGCACCGCATGGCTGGTATCATGGAAGATCATTGCTAATCACCCCTCTTTCCGCCCCCCACCGCGTGGCTGGTAGCTGGGAAGATTCCTGCTAGCCAAACGCAAAAAAGCTCAGCGCTATCCTTCGTCCCCTCCCCTCGCTTGGCTACGTTCAAGGAAGGATTTCTTTTAAGCAACAGCCCAGTAGGAAAATGGCCATCTCTGTCCCCTTAATTAAATTCCTGAATTTCAACCAGGTTACCATGAATGATAGCACTCTGCTGAGGACAACAGAGAGAGATAAAGAACAGATGTTTCTTGAATGCCAGCAATCACCGGGACCATACACAGCTATGCTTTGTCATGCAATGATACCCGATTGCTTGCTACATGCATGGCGTGGTAAAGTGTCCTAACTTGGTGGACAGAACAAAGCTGCCTTGCCCAGAAACCTTCTGCAAAGGCTTTTGGAGTACCTCCAGGAGTGCTTCATGGAGATGTCCCTGGAGGATTTCCGTTCCATCCCCAGACATGTTAACAAACTTTTCCAGTAACTTTACTGGCCGCGAATGCATCCCAAGCCCTCATGGCAAATCAATCATTAAAAAAAGCTTGCTTTTAAACCATGTTTTATATTTACAAAGGTACACTCACCAGAGGTCGCTTGCATGGCTTCACTGTCTGGGCTACTGGCTTGGGAGGGCTGGGAGGGTAATTCCGTCTGGGTCACAAAAAGCTCCTGGCTGTTGGGGCTAATAGAGTGCTGTGTGCTCGCTGCAAGGTCATCCTCCTCTTCCTCTTCCTCCTCCTCATCTTCCCCCTTCGCAGAATCCTCAGCCATGGTTGAGATTACAACCCCCACCTCGGAATCCACGGACAGGGGTGGGGTAGTGGTGGCGCAGCCCCCTAAAATTGCATACAACTCAGCGTAGAAGCGGCATGTTTTCTGCCCTGACCTGGACCTTCCGTTTGCTGCTTTGGTTTTCTGGTAGGCTTATCTGAGCTCCTTAACTTTCACTCTGCACTGCATTAAGTCCCTGGGGTGGCCTTTTTCCATCATAGCCTTGGAAATTTTTTCAAATATTTTTTCATTTCGTCTTTTGGAACAGAGTTCTCTTAGCACTGAATCCTCTCCCTATATAGCGATCAGATCCAGTACCTCCCATGCGGTCCATGCTGGAGCTCTTTTTTGATTCTCAGGAGACTGCATTGCTACCTGTGCTGATGAGCTCTGTGTGGTCACCTGTGTTGATCGCAGCTCCACGCTGGCCAAACAGGAAATGAAATTCAAAAGTTCGTGGGGCTTTTCCTGTATACCTGGCCAGTGCATCTGAGTACAGATTGCTGTCCAGAGCAGTCACAGTGGTGCACTGTGGGATACCACCCGGAGGCCAATACCGTCGATTTGCAGCCACACTAACCCTAATCCGATATGGTAATACCGATTTTAGCGCTACTCCTCTCGTTGGGGGGGAGTACAGAAACCGATGTAAAGAGCCCTTTATATCGATATAAAGGGCCTCGTAGTGTGGACGGGTGTGGCGTTAAATCGGTTTAACGCTGCTTAAATCGGTTTAAACGGTAGTGTAGACCAGGCCTAAGGTGCCACAAGTACTCCTGTTCTTTTTGCAGATACAGACTAACACGGCTGCTCTAAGTACTGAGCACTCTCTATTTCCACTGGGCCAGAATGTAATATTCCCCTTACACTGAACAGTACCTTACACTACACATAGTCCTGTTGATTTTAGTGGGACTACTTGTATAGAAAGGTTCTACTCAGAGATACAGCATGGCTCAGAGGTTAGTTCATTAGTCTAGGACTTGAGAGACTGGGATTCAAGTTCCTGTTCTGCTACAACCTTCTTGTGTGATGTTGGGAAATCATTTTGCCTCTCTGGCTGAGTTCTCTGTCTGTAAAATGGGGATGATAATACTTTCCTAGCTCACCAGGGTGTTGTGAGGATAAGTACATTAAAGATTATGAGATAGTCAGATAGTATGGTGATGGAGGCAACATAATTACCTTACACGGTGTGACTAAAGGTATCAATATTTAGTTAGTGGGATACAGAGGCTACTCAACAGCTAAAAGTGATGGGCCTTGAAAGTGGACATCCAAATCCCATTACCAATCCAAATTCCAAGAGCCACTCTGTCCCTCCGTTATAATTTTAACTACATGAGTTTATGGGGAAAATATTAATCCTGAGATTTACTAAGACACGTTTTTGCAAATGTATTTAGAGGAAAAGATTTCTGAAAGTGCCAGTTTACTCCTGCTCAAGTTGGTTATATTTTTTATATATTGTTGTTTAACCTAACAGGCTTGAAACACATTGATATAGATGAACTGGCTCTTTGTAATGTATCTATTCAACAATACTCTGCATTTTCTATACAAGATAAATATTGATGAAATAAACAGTACTTTGTAGTCTACTATGTGCAGATTTCTCTGAAATTTTAATGGCATGTGGAAGCAATGAAGTAGTCAAAGGTCTCAATGTTACTATATCTCCTAATGTCATAAATATCTTGAAATTATAAAGGAAAACAAATATCTTCTTGTTCTGATCTCTTTAATTTGAAGGATGAAACCGGCGGGGAAAAAAAAAGATTTTGTGTAGAGAGAAAGTAAAACCACAGTGTGAGTGCTTTCTGTTCAGTCACCAGGGAAAATTTTCGTACAGGGCCTGATTCTCCATCCCTTACTCAGCCAAAGGGAGTTAGACAACTAATGGTTATCCGAAGAGACCGTGCTAATTCAAATTTAGATTTTTTTAAAACAAGCTGGTATGGAATTTAAGTTCAAGAGAAATGTTTCCTTCGTTTCTGTTTTAAATAAATAAATGCAGCTACTTTTAAATGGACAAGCAATTCCTCTGCAGTATAAGAAGCTCAGACGTTGCAGTGCTAAGAACATGACAGTGAAACTATCTGAGGTCCTGGTCTTGCAAACACTTCTTCGTATGAGTGGATAGCACTTTCACGGATATCATTGGGAATATTCATATGCTTAAAATTAACTATGTTAGTGTTTGCTGGATCAGAGCCCTACTTTATTGTATTGCTCCCATTATCAATGCACAAACTGATTGTACGCTGTGATGGAGCAAGGCCAGATGGCTACGGTAAAGTAGTGAGGAACAGATATGTTAGCCCCAGGCTAAACAAATCCCTGGCCATATGATAACCAAATGGCAATTGCTCCAGGTTAATCAAGACACCTGGGGCCAATTAAGATCTTTCTAGAAGGCAGTGGAGATAGCTAGATTGGGACACCAGAAGCCAATCAAGGGCTGGCTGGAACTAGTTAAAAGCCTCCCAGTTAGTCAGTGAGGGGCATGTGTGAGGAGCTGGTAGCAAGAGGTGCAAGGAGCTGAGAGGGAGAGGGTGTGCTGCTGGAGGACTGAGGACTACAAGCATTATCAGACACTAGGAGGAAGGTCCTGTGTTGAGGATAAAGAGGGTATTTGGAGGAGGCCATGGGGAAGTAGCCCAGGGAGTTGTAGCTGTCATTCAGCTGTTACAGGAGGCACTATAGACAGCTGCGATCCATAGGGCCCTGGCTGGAACCTGGAGTAGAGGGCGGGCCTGGGTTACCCCCAAACCTTTCAACTCCTGAACAGACACAGGAGGAGTTGACCCAGACTGTGGGTTTCACCAGAGAGGAAGATCACTGAAGTGAGCAAATCCGCCAATAAGCACAGGACCCACCAAGGTAAAGGAGGAACTTTGTCACAACACATAGCACACACTGATAATGGCATAGCAGACACCTTTTTGATTTAATAATTTAAATATTAATTTAATTTTTTTTCATTATTCAAGCTAAGAGAAATGCAAAAGGTAAAATAGAGTTCTAAAATTTTCAGACTCAGTAATTAAAGGTTCTATTAAAGACACATTAAAGACATTTGTTTATAAGATTATTTTTTAGTTAAAAATGAAAGGTAAATCAAACTAAAACTGAGGATTCCTTATGTTTAGAATGTCTTAGTTAGATACATTTTCTAAAAGAATTTGAATATGGAAAGTTCTAAGTATTGTTACTTTATCAATATGTTCAAGCAATGACTTCTAAACAAGATGTTAGAAAAGGCTGCATTTTTTTTCTGTTATTAGCAAAGAAACAATTGAAGGAAAATAAACTGACAGTGACTGCTATCACATCAATAACTAAATAATTTGATTTGGCAATTGCAAGTCAGCTTTATTGGCTACACTTATTTTATTGCCATTTCACTAAATACAGTGGTAGACTTGTCTCTTGACACCACAGTATTTAGTTTGATTACTGACTTGAGGGTGTGGGAAAGTTTTCTGAGTCAATTTAATAGAGTATCATTCTGGAGGGAGGAATGGTTATTACAAGGGGGATTAAAAATCCACTCAGATGTGGAAGAGGGCACAGGTTTGGGAATGTTTTTTATCAAGGCAAATGGTGTACACAAAAATGGCCCGACACTTGGACACAAAAAAGGGTTGTGCGTAATATAAACTTCTAGGATTTTTCCTCATTCTAGCTGTGGTGGTGATTTGGGGATCGGAGCTGGCCAATAAAAGGGTGTGTTTCTGGTGCAACAACATGGCAGTGGTACAGGTTATCAATAGTCAAATTTCCAGATCTCCGAGAGTTATGAAGTTGGTAAGGGTGTTTGTTCTACAATGTTTAATCTTCAACATCTGTTTTTCTTCCAAGCATGTGCTGGGCATGGATAATGGCATAACAGATGCCTTATCTCGTTTCCAGTTTGACAGATTTCGTGAGTTTGCCCCAGTGGCTAGCAGTGAACCTGAGCAGATGCTGCTGGCTCTCTGGAACCTCAGAATATAATGTAGTTGGCGGAACTGAAATTTTGGCTCCATGTTTACAAGTTGTTTATTTTGTTTTCTCTTAAGGAGTCTTGTCAATTCAAAGATCCAGAGAGTTGGTCACCTATACAACCCTGCGTGGAGGATGGTTGTTGCAGTACCAGGTCAAGGACAATGCAGCTGCTGGTTCCCCTTGATGAGCACACATGGGACAATGTGTTCTTTCTCCCCAGTAGGGCTACTAGGCAAGAGGCCATTTGGAAATGTCTGGGAACCCAGCTAGATTGGTGGGGAGGCAGCCAAGCAAATTGCTGGCACCTCCTTGTGGCAGATGTCCAGTGCAGGTACTCCACAGGGAAGCCAGCCAGTGACCAGATAAATGGCCGGGTAAAGAACTTAAAAGGATAAAGGAACAGAATGGGGGAGGGAGTTAGGGACTCCTCTGATTGGTAAGGCAGGGAGCCAACTCCCACCTGTTCTCATAGCCCACCTTAACCCTCTTACGAGAGTGGTGGATGATAAGGTCCAATCCATGGTCGGCTGGGGGACCTGAATGGAAACAAAGGGGGGCTGGTGGAAGCCCAGGTTAATGATTTAAATAAACATGGATTTGCCTGCACTGTACGCTTTATCTGCTGGGTAGTACCAGACATCTATATAATAAAGTTATGGCCCGATTAAAATCCATAACAAGTGTCGCCTGTCCTTCTTGTGGTGTACCCAGACAATTAGTTTGATTACTGACTGAAGGAAATCTTTAGTGTGTTTTCTTAGCAATTTTGATTTAATAAACTTTCTTCCTTAACTAGTATTGCAAAGAATATTCCTTGAAGCCTGTAGTTAAGACTTCTTTTTAGCAATAGAATTTGTAAAGAATATTTTTGACATGGATAGTCTTATGATAGAAAATAAGAATCACTATTGGTATCGTTTTGTTGTGAACGCCACCTATATCCTATTTCCATCTCCTTCACTTTCAAGCTGTAAATACATATACAATCTACCCTAAGTGTGTCTTTCCTCCAGCTGCATTACTGTTATTTTTTCCCCAATCTTTCTTCATTTTATATCCTATGTCTAAAAATGCTAGAGTTCAATTCCAAAATATCCTGGCTATCAAATCTCATGTCTATCACTAGGTCAGTATAATTCTGTTATAGGGACAAAGCTGGAATATATAGATGTTTTTGCCATGCTAACATAAATGTTCTTAAGGTCAGGTAGGGAGAATCATTTGTCAATCACGTGTCTCAATGACTAGTTTACATTTATAAGAAGCTTTTATATTGTTCATGACAATAGTATAGCCTTTGCTTTTTTAGTTTTTCCTTTCTATAGTACACGATATTCTACCACTGAGCAATACATCAGTCTGTTTCAATCAGTGAACAGGAACAGGTGGGAGGGTCTCTCGATCACTTCTGAAACTTTTTAGTGTGAACAGAATGCAATCAAGAGGATTAACTCCAGATTCTAGCCTCTCCAACAGGTGCTGTGACTCATTCAGCACATTCTTGTAATTATGTGCTGTTAGTTCAGGTGCTACTATTCCCTTATGTAATTTGATTTCTTTGCTATAGTACAGAATATACAATGACTCACTTTTCCATTACCAATTGGTCTTTTTGTCCAAATCTTATCTCCAGGAGAATGTTTAATTGATCGGTGCTCTTTAGTTTGTTAGGTTTGTGTAATACAAATTATATGACATCCTGGCCTCCTCAGGTTCTGTGATTCACCCTCAGTAGTTTTGGGTATTATCGATGCTAACTCTCCCCTGTTGTCATAAACAGATAGCTAAGGGTTAATGTCTCTTCTGAAAAAAAAGTAACCTGAAGCAACTGACCAGAGGACCAATCAGGAAACAGGATTTTTACAACTCTGGGTGGAGGGAAGTTTGTGTCTGAGTTCTTTGTCTTCTGTCTGCCTCTCTTTCAGCTATGAGAAGGATTTTTCTATTTCCTGCTTTCTAATCTTCTGTTTCCCAGTTGTAAGTACAAAGAGATCAGATAGTGAGTTATATGGTTTTTTTCTTTTGTATTTACATGTCTATAGTTGCTGGAGTGCTTTAAATTGTATTCTTTTTAAATAAGGCTGTTTATTCAATATTCTTTTAAGCAATTGACCCTGTATTTGTCACCTTAATACAGATGACCATTTTTATGTATTTTTCTTTCTTTTTATATAAAGCTTTCTTTTTAAGACCTGTTGGAGTTTTTCTTTAGTGGGGAACTCCAGGGAAATTGAGTCTGTACTCACCAGGGAATTGGTGGGAGGAAGAAGTCAGGGGGAAACCTGTGTGTGTTAGATGTACTAGCCTGACTTTGCATTCCCTCAGGGTGAGGGGGGAAGAGAGATTGACTCTCGGTAATTCTGTTTTCCAAGGCTGGGAACGGGGAGGGTGGAATCCCTCTGTTTAGATTCACAGAGGTTGCTTCTGTGTATCTCTCCAGGAACACCTGGAGGGGGGAAGGGAAAAGGTTTATTTCCCTTTGTTGTGACACTCAAGGGATTTGGGTCTTGGGGTCCCCAGGGAAGGTTTTTGGGGGGACCAGAGTGCCCCAAAACACTCTAATTTTTTGGGTGGTGGCAGCTTTACCAGGTCCAAGCTGGTAACTAAGCTTGCAGGTTTTCATACTAACCCCCATATTTTGGACGCTAAGGTCCAAATCTGGGACTAGGTTATTGACACCTGTTTTTGCCAACTAGTTGGTTTATTGAATCACTAGAATGTTGGGACATGCCTGACACATTCAGTAGCACAGTGGATGTGCTCTGTCAGTGAACACAGGAATGATAGGAAGCAGTCAAGCTGTTAATTGCTCTCTGTTGGTGTAGTACTAGTCCAAGTGAGAAATATATTCGTACTTTCAGAGCTCTCACAATCTGCCATTCAATTAATCGATCTAAAACATCAATAATTAAAACACACAATTTTTTTCAAAAGGAAAATAGGCCTACATAAAACTTTTGTTATTGCTAATTTGCTTGCTGTCTAATACAATAAGTATGAATGTATGAATTTTCATGCAATGTGTGAACTTACAGAGCGTGAAAGATTTCACATAGGAAGCACAAGGATAAAGTAATAAAATTCTCTAATATGAAACATTTAAATTGCAAAACAGTTCTCTGTGAACACAAACTTTCACCTACCAGTGACAGTGGCCATTTCTTAGTGTCTCTCACGTGAAAGTAGACAGCTGTTCATCTGTGAAGAATTGTGTAAAATATATTTGAGGTTCATTTTAAAAAGTATTCAGGAGTGTTTTAGTACATGTACTAATTCTTAACAAACCGGGTCCAGGTAGCTATTTACTTAAAAGAAAGCTCTCTTGGTAAGGCAAAATCGAAAAGAAAAATTAAAAGACCCACTAAAAAGTCTTCACATGAAGTCAGCTGTATCCATTTCTTGGGATACTGAGGCTTTTGGACCTGATAGGCTTTTGTAGCTTTATTTGTGACTGAGCAGTTTGTTTGGCAGTAACTGTTCACTGCAGACTACTGTGATTCTGGAAAGCCTTAACTCTGACAAAAAAAAAGACTTGTCATTACTTCAGATTATTTGGGAACTTGAATGGATTGTGGCAGTGAGCTTTTGGCTGGATAGCTCTATTGTGTGGGCTCAAACAAAGTACCTGCTAAATATATTATCTTAACAGTATTCTATCATCCAAGTACATGCAGCATGATTTCATTGCATTGTATGCTCCCATATTCACTGATTATAAAAAGCCATACTTCTAAATTTACTCCCCCCATTTAATAGAGAGAGGATGGGGAAAAATAAACGTATGTATTTTTGTTTTTCATGCTTTTTGGAAGGCTGTTGATTGGGAACTTGAGCCAGTAGGCTGTGAATGAAACATGAATGAAAACAATAGGTGGATAACCTATTTGTACTTAGAGTATTGATTCGTTGACAAGGCCATCAACAGGAACAAAGAATTACATTTAAAAATCATGAGAAAGTAACTGCATCAAATTCTATTTTCCCCTCCCTGGTGGATAGAGATGGCTATTGAAATCTGTTCTTCTGCGGGAGTGGTAGGAATTTTTAACATAATTATTGGTGCCATTTGAATTATGCTTCCAGATCTTCATTTTAGAAGTTTGTTTCTAGTGCCTGGCAGGCATATTTGTATTTGTGGGTCTGATATTTGGATTTAATTTTGTTGGCTATTTGTATTGCTGTTTGGAGATGTAATCTTAAGACCAGCATAAAATCCATGAAAAATTAATGACAAGAGAGATTCCCATGCTAGTGTGATGAAAGTCAAACTAATTCAGAAGTGTAAAATATCCTTTTCTGCCAGCTATACCAAGGTTGTGCCTGAAGTTTGACTACAGATGAATGCAGATAGTGGGTTGACAGCACACTAGAATATCTGTGTGCCCCTGTGCTCATCCAGTGCCCCTTTCTTCCTCTCTGTCCAACAAAACTCAACTGAGTGCAAGTGGGAGCCTGCAGATCATTCCTGTGTAATGATCTTGTACCCTTCTGTGTGTTCAGGATGCCTTGGACTCTTCTTTCTCTTCACAGAATTAACACTATGGGCCTGATTCACCTCCCATTTAAGTCAGTATTAGGATTCCCTGTTATCTCAAATGGGAGGTGGATAAAGCCCACCTAAGTTAACAGGAGTTGGATCAGGTCTTATATGATCATTCCATTCTACTCACCGTTGGCCAGCAAGGACTCTTTCTCCCACTACAGGGTTGTTCATATTGAGGCAGTCTCACTTTAGTATAGTTTGACCTTCACCATGAAATAGAATCCATACTTCACTGAAATGAGGTCAGTCATGGTCTTCTATGGACTGAAGCATGGTAATTTTGAGGGTTGTCCATGCCTGTGTCAGGGGATTGAACTGTCACAAACTACCTCTCTTTTTGTCTCTGTACTAGTACAGCTGGCCCATTGTATTTCCTTTCACTGTATTCTCAGTCATTCCCACAGGAGATGAATCTGTCCTTTTTAACATAGTGAGCTGCTTCTAAGTTTTCGTACAATGAATTCTTTACTTTCAGTTTTGAAGCATTCATGGCATCTTTTGTGTTTGTATCTACTGTTGTTATTCAGATGCTTTTCCATATAGCTATGACATCTTTGATGACCTGTCGTTTCTTTCTTCTCTCTTGTGCTGAGTTGTTGAAATAGTAGTAAAAGCAGTAAATGGCAAGTTTTTTAAATATGTCTGCTGTACTTGGTTTTTCTTCAGCTACATAATTAGCAATCACTCCATTCTCCAGTCTCTTTAGACAGGTTTCAAGGTCATCTTTGTTTTCTTTAGACTCAATAATTCTGCCTACATGGAACATTTTGTTGTTATTCTCCTTTTCTTTCAGCATCAATGTAGAAGATTACTGCCTTAGATATTACTACTACAGCTCGTTGATACAAATTCACCATGCATTATATACATACAAACTGATTCATCAGTGTGCTACTCTTGGTTTCAGTAGAAATCAATAGAATTACAGTGTATAAAACAGGGATCGAAAACCTTTGGAACGGGGCCCGCCATGGTAAGCCCCCTGGCAGGCCAGGCCGTTTTTTTTACCTACAGCATCTGCAGGTTCGGCTGATTGCGGCTCCCACTGGCTGCGGGAAGTGGTGTGGGCCCAGGAGTGGTGCTGGCCGCCGCTTCCCACAGCCCCCATTGGCCTGGAGTGGTGAACCGCGGCCAGTGAGAGCCTCAGTCGGACGAACCTGCAGTCATAGCAGGTAAACAAACTGGCCCAGCCCATCAGGGGGCTTACCCTAGTGGGCCACATGCCAAAGGTTGCCAATCCTTGGTATAAAACATGAATTTAGTAGTGAAACAGGTCCTTTATCTTACCTAAAGTTAGACTGGGTCTACATAAGAAAATTGTACTGATTTATGTCAATTTAGTCATTAATTTCAGTAGGGCTCTGTCATGGTATCTTTCCCCAAATCTGAACCTTAGAGTCCAAAAATATGGGGTACCAGCATGAATTTCTCTAAGCTTAATTACCAGCTTAGATCTGTTAAGCTGCCACCACCCAAAAATATATAGTGTTTTGGGACACTCTAGTCCCCCCAAAAACCTTTCCTGGGGACCCCAAGATCCAAATTCCTTGAGTCTCACAACAAAGGGGAATAAACCATTTCCCTTCCCCCTCCTTTCTTCCCCTCACCCAGAGGCAATACAGATTCAAACTCCATGAATCTAAAACAAAGGGATTCCACCCTTCTCCTTCCCTGTTAAGTACAGACTCAATTCCCTTGAGCCTTAACAAGGTTAAAAATCAGACAGGTCTTAAAAGCAAAACTTTCAATAAAAGAAAAAAAGTAAAAGGTTATCTCTGCAATTTAGATGGTAAAAAGTTACAGGGTCTGTCAGCTTATAGAAACTAGAAAGAAGCCTCCTGTCATAAACAGATAGCTAAGGGTTAATGTCTCTTTCACCTGGAAAGAAGTAAACTGAAACACCTGACCAGAGGACCAATCAGGAAACAAGACTTTTTCCAATCTGGGTGGAGGGAAGTTTGTGTCTGAGTCCTTTGTTCTTTGGTCTTCTGCCTGTCTCTCTCTCGGCTATGAGAGGATTTCTGTTTCCTGCTTTCTAATCTTCTGTTTCCAAGTTGTGAGTACAGAGATCATAAAATAATAGGGGTTATTGTTTTTTTCTTTTGTATTTACATGGTATAGTTGCTGAAATGTTTTGAATTGTATTCTTTTTGAATAAGGCTGTTTATTCATATTTCTTTTAAGCAAATGACCCTGTATTTCTCACCTTAATACAGAGAGACCATTTTTATATATTTTTTCTTTCTTTTTACATAAAGCTTTCTTTTAAGACCTGTTGGAGTGTTTCTTTAGTGGGAAACTCCAGGGAATTGAGTCTGTGCTCACCAGGGAATTGGTGGGAGGAAGAAGTCAGGGGGAAATCTGTGTGTGTTAGATTTACTAGCCTGACTTTGCATTCCCTCTGGGTGAAGAGGGAAGCACTTCTGTTTCCAGGACTGGAAATAGGGAGGGAACACCTGGAGGGGGGAAGGGAAATGGTTTATTCCCCTTTGTTGTGAGACTCAAGGGATTTGGGTCTTGGAGTCCCCAGGGAAGGTTTTTGAGGGGACCAGAGTGCCCCAAAACACTCTAATTTTTTGGGTGGTGGCAGCTTTACCAGGTCCAAGCTGGTAACTAAGCTTGGAGGTTTTCATGCTAACCCCCATTTTTTGGATGCTAAGGTCCAAATCTGGGACTAGGTTATGACACCTCCCCCCAGCAAAATACAATTTAAAATACTTCCAGCAAACTACACATTTGCAAATACAGAAACAATCAAAAGACTATAACCGCCTTTCTTACTAAAAATACTCACTATTCTGAATATATAAGAGACTGTAGCAGGGAGATTGGCAAGAAAACTGGTTGCATGTCTAGTCCCTTCCAGGACCCAGAGAGAACAAAGCCAAAACCAAAAACCACAAGCAAAGACTTCCCTCCACCGAGATTTGAAAGTATCTTGTCTCCTGATTTGGTCCTCTGGTCAGGTGTTGCAGGTCACTGTTTGTTAACCCTTTACAGGTGAAAGAGACATTAACCCTTAGCTATCTGTTCATGACAGGCTCCCTACTGAAATGCATGGATGTAAGTATTTGCAAAATTGAGGCCTAATTTAGTTAAACCACTGCAACCCCTTCAAGTGGAAACTCTTAAATCAGCTTACCAGCACCTTGCATCTCTTTTAGCTTAACTCAGTCCCTTTTTGACTTAAGCTAAATGTGTATATAGAAATATAAAACTGATTTCAGACTGTCCACTGAAGAATCTGTGCTGATCTCATGCCATCAGTTTCTATACCAATGTAGTTAAAAACAGTACAACATTTGTGTGTGGACAAGATCCCAGAGACTTTAACTCTGAGTCTCTACTGTCTTGCACGTTGTATAGGTGTTTGCATCTGTGCAAAGTGTATGTAATGTGACACCATTATTACTTTGGTAGTATTTTATACCTACTTGACACTCAGTTTGTTACATATGTAAATGATTACATAAGGTGCAAAGTAGTGGAGAATTGGGCCCCTTGATTTTGCTGCTAACAAGCCACATACTTCCAAATACATATACCAGCTTCTTTTTAGGAATTCTGGGTAGTGTGGTCCAACAGTTAATATCAGTACTAAATACTACCATAGGCTCTATTTAAAACTACCTCCCTTATGTTACTCTTTATAAGCACACTTTCAAGTGAAAGCACACTCAAGCCCTATATGTGCACTTACTAATAAATGATGTAATATGACCCCTAATCCTGGGCTGTGTCCAAACAGCACTTAGATAAATTTGTGGGGTAGGGTGCAGGTAAAAAAAAATGGCTTTACAACACATTGACGTGACCTCTATCCCGGTGCAAGCTGGGGACTGCAGCTATGTTCCAGTACCAGTTAAAGCAGCCTCAGGACTTCTTCTAACCTATACCAGGTTGTCTATATGGACAAAATTCCTTTCTCACAATGAGGAATTATGGGGACCAAAGATGTCCACTTTCCCAAGACATATTCCATGGGTCAGGATGAGGGCAGACTAGTTGCTGCTCTAGTAGTTTCCACACTAGCCAAGAAGTCTTCCTATGATGGGGAAAATACTCACCAGCTACTTAAACCAATAACTTTTTTGTGTGATCAGGCAGATCTGGATCTCTATATTGAGTGGTCTACTCACCATTCATAAATGGAATTTACTTATATATGTGGTGCACTGCTGTAGTTTACTAGCAATGGATTTAGGTATATTACAGCAGGCCCCTAGATTCCAAGTTTGCCCTGTAAGACTTGTTATGACATCGCTTATAATACACAATTTTTAATAAGTAGAAATTAAATAGAATATACATTGTCTGACTGTAGAGAAGCAAAAAAACAAACAAAAAAAAAAACAAATTTTAGGAAAAGTACAGAACTCTAGCCAATCACTAATCTTAGCTGATTTATTCCACTGTATTTAAGTGGTAAATAATTATAATTAAGGAAGTTCTCTTCAAATATAAGTTTCCATAATAATATATTTTTTAAATCCTAGCAACATTCATAACTGATATTCACCACCCTATTGTCTTAGTCACTACATACTTTCTTTCTTAGATATGGAATCTGCACCAAAATGAGACTTTTTTTTTGCTACATATGTAAGCTTTGCATCATAATGTTTAGCACCTAATGAACTACAGACTTGAACTTCAAAGTGTTGAGCACTTCAGTTCCATTATCCAAGAAAACACTTAAGTGTAAACTTAAATTTAAGTGTGTGATCAGTCTCATTGAAGCCAGTGGGATTACTCACAGAAAGAAGGACTATGCCCAGACATAAATTCTGCAGAGTACCCAAACCCAGCACTGTGTAGGATGACTAGATGGGATGAAGAAAATATCGGGATACGGGGGGGGGGGGCGGGAGAGGGAGTCCAACTGGCGGAGCAAAAGAAACAACAACCAGGAGTGCGAAATATAGGGACAAATTGCATCCCGACCAAACATTGGTTAAGACACAGGACAAACGCCTAAATATTGGGACAGTCCCGATTTTGTCGGGACGTCTGGTCACTCTAACACTGTGTGACCTCAGCAAAAGAGTGCATCAGAACTAAAGGTGGGGCAGAATTTGTGTGGGCTTACCCAGAGAAGGACAGCTCTGCTCTGTGGCTGGGGGTGGAGGTAGGGAGGAAGAAGTTCAGAAACTGCTGCAAAAGGTACTCGTTGATCAACTTTGCAGCAATGACTCAACCTTCTCCTCCCCGCCCAGGAATGTGCATAAAGGCACAAAACCTGAGTGGGGCAAGTCTGTATGTGAAAGCAGGAAGCCAGCAGAACAGGAACGAACTGGGGCTTTAAGGCTTGCTGCAGGACCATGTGGAAGCAGCACGGCCCCAAGAAAGCCTGGCTCCAAAAAAGCACCAAACAGCATGGTTCCAGGGGCATGGAGAAAGGTAAGCTTGGGAAAATGGGGATTGTTACCCCACGGCCTCAGAGGCATGGAAGTGCAGGCACAGGAAAATTACACAGAAGGGGATAGTGAAAAGAAGGGGAACTAGCGTCCCCTGCCCCAGGTACTTCCACCCACAGGCAGGTTGTGTAAGCAGGATGGCTCCAGGGGCAGGGAGAAGGGTGAGCTCAGAAAAATGGGGGGGCTGTTAACCACACCCACCCACCTCAGAGATAGGGAAGGGCAGGCACAGGCAAATTACACAGAAAAGGGATAGTGCAAAGAAGGGTAACTAGCGTCCACTGCCCCGGGTTCTTTCACCCCCAGGTAGGCTGGAAGCTGCAACCAGGGAGGGTGAATTTGCAAGAGAGGTGAAGCAATCCGGGTTTTCAAAGCAAACAAAGCCAGGAATTCAATGTGCATGGGAAGATAGAGCAAGGCAAGGAAATTTTAACTGTTTCATGTACCATCAGGCACTTTAAGCGGGGGTGGGAGGGGGAGAGGTGGATGTTTTCTGATTTAGCCCCTCCTCTCATTTCACTTGGAGCAGGCCGGGCATCTCCTGGGAGGGGGAGGGAGCAAGGCAAGGGACAATTAGGAGGAGGGGAGAGGGAAAAGGGACAGAGCCAGGCAAGGAAATTTAACTGTTTCATGTCTGTGTGCTGCTTGCTGCTTTCTGTGTCCCCTTTGCTGGAAAGGGGACAGGCACAGGCAGGATAGCCCCAAGAGACTTCTCATGGTCTGAAAGGAAAACCCAAGACAGTCAGTATTGCAGCACGGGCAACGGGGCTCACAAGTATGTGGACTGCTACTGCCCAGGGTGGTGTGTTTAATAACCTAGGGCAGGCCTCATGGACTAAGGAAATGATCATAGGAAAGTATCCACGCACTCAGGCGAGAAGGCTGTGTGCATTAATGGGGTGATCAGCTAAGATGCGCAGCAAATGGTCAGTGATCGTTGTTTCTGAGGTTTCCTCCACAGCGTTACAATGCTTCAAAAGGAGCAAGGTCACCTGAAAAACCGGGATGTTTTCTTTGGCCTAACACAAGGGATGGTGGTAATGCTGATCCCGAGGGTGTGTGTAATTGAAATCACACAGAAGTTGGGGAAATGAGTGGTATCCGGCCTTCCAGCTGCAGGGACTGTGCTCAACCAGTCACCCAGGAAGTTCATCTAAAGCGAACAGGAGTCAGCCGATTGGGGTATTAAATACTCTGGGCCCAGGAGTGGAAGGTTGAGAAGCCTGGGCAGAACTACGTAGGGGGGGCACTGATGGTGTTACACAGCTGCTGCAAGCTAATTTGCAATTACAACAGCAGCTTCACGCAGCTAGATGTGAGGGGTCTGCAGAGGGTGACAGGGTAGCCCAGTATGGGCTCAAGTTTCAGCAGTAGGACAAGGAAGGGGCACATGGCAACTCATTGGCCATCAGGACATGTAACCGCAGAGGACAGGGTAGACGCTTCCAAGGGGTCTATTGTGGGAGCAGGGCTCCGCAGTACGGTTATGCCGGGATAGCTTACTTGACAGCATTTCACCTACTCAGTGCAACTAAATATAGAATCCTCACAGGCAATTTTTACATGTAATATCCCTATGGCACAGGAAGGGACAGACAGTAAACATGGACAGGGCCAACAATAACACTGGACTGCCCAGGAGGCCAAGGGTGCCTAGAACATGACAAAATTGGAAGGCTGCCCTCATCGTCTAGGCAAGTGTTATGGTACAGGCCTACCCAGACAGCAGCCTGGCCTTTATTATACAGATATAATTAAGTGGGCACCAATATGTTTGAGGGCATGTCAGAACCAGTTTCCATTAAGGGCAGCATCACAAACTGGAATAAGGTGGCATTACACACTGTGGTTCAAGGGCATAACACCAAGGGCTCCAGGAGTTTGTTCGTACGGCAACAAGCCCGAAAAGGGCCCGAGGCATGTAACATTATTTGCTGGGCATTTAATAATGATGGTTAAGACACCTACCATTGGCAATTTTATTTTGACAAGGCTATGCCCAGGGGCAGTTCAGTATCCTGTGCAGCTTTTCAGAAATTTAGTAAAATGTTGCACTGGGGCAGTGGTGCAGTCAGTGGGACTAAACCAATTAGTGCATTATTTGCACAGTTCTTGTTCGTAGAGCAAGCTAGGTCAAATGAGTGTTTTCACCTGTTGGACACATTTCAGGCCCTGGCTAAATAGTTGGAGAAATCCCTAGTGAAGGACAAAACAGAAGGCCCCTTTCATGACATTAACCTACCTGGGCTTTGAGCTGAACTTTGCTTGTAGGGTTATTGCCCCAGGGTGGGCTTTTTGTGCAAATGGTTATTAATTTGGGTCTAATATATAGGTGTGCTGTTGGTTCAACAACATGACAGTGGTACAGGTTATCAATCGCCAAACTTCTAGATCGCACAGGATTGGAAAGTTGGTAAGGGCATTTGTTCTCCAATGCTTAACCTTCAACATCTGTTTGTTTTTGTTTTTGTTTTTCTTCCAAGCACGTGCTGGGTATGGATAATGGTATAGCAGGTGCCTTGTCTCATTTCCAGTTTGCTGCGGGCTCTCTGGAACCTCAGAATGTCATATGGTTGGCGAAATGCAGATTTTTTGGCACAAACTTACAAGTTCTTTATTTTCTTTTCTTTTAAGGAGTCTTGTCAGTACAAGGATCCAGAGCGTGGGTCGCCTATGGAGCCCTCTGTTAAGGGTGGTTGCTGCAGTACCAAGTCAAGGAGAATGCAGCTGCTAGCGTCCCTTGACAATCACACATGGGACAATGGCTTCTTTCTCCCAGTAGGGCTGCTAGCCAACAGTCCATTTGCAGATGTCTGGGAACCCGGCGGGGTTGAGGGGGATGCAGCCAAACAAATGACTGGTGCCTCCTTGTGGTGGATGTTCAGTGCAGGTACTCCATAGGGAAGGCAGCCAGTGACCAGATAAATGGCCTGGTAAATGACTTAAAAGGAGGTACTGGATAAAGAAACAGAACAGGGGAGGGGGTTCAGGGAGTCCTATGACCGGTACGACAGGGAGCCAACCCCCCTGTTCTCATAGCCCTCCATAAGCCTCTTGCAAGGCTGGTGGATGGTAAGGTCCAAGCCATGGGCCGGCTGGGGGACCTGGATGGAAACAAAGTGGGGCTGGTTGAAGCCCCAGAGAACGGATGTGAATAAGCATGGATTTGCCTGCACTGTACACTGCATCTGCCAGGTAGTCCCAGACATCTATATAACAATGTTGCGGCCTCATTAAAACCGATAACAAGTCTCTTGTCCTTCTTACGGTGTATCCAGACAAAGGTTCTGACACAAATGTACTAAACGCAGAAGATACATAGTTACCAAACTAGCCACGAGCCCAGTTTCAGTAAGTTTCATGTTCGTTGGAGAATTAATTCTTCACTTTAAGAATCTTTGATTTGGTGGAGATCATCTCATAACTTTGACACCCTTCTAAGGTAGTTAGTATTCTGCGGATTTCCTTGGTGATTTTTGATATATTAGAAAAGTCCCTTTTTTTTGCATTTCCATAATTCATGACATTATCTGTAATTGTGTAATTAGTGTAAATACATGCAATCACATTTACAACATATAATTAGAAAGTTCAATGGCATAATTGTGATGGGTAATGTCATAAAGAAAAATTTATATACAGGAGCCCATATGTAAAGTTGAATACTTGTGATGTTTATTAAGTTGTTTATAAAATTTGCCCCAAAATAACACCAAAATAGTTATCCCCATTTCAGAAATGATCTGAAATTGTTTTTTTTTAATTATGAGTTGTAGAACAAAATTATTTGTACCTGAATTGGTTCTGAAACATTTTGTTAGTGATACTTTCATTTAACTCTTAAACAGGTGTCAATTTACAGACTGCCAGCCAAACTGGAGTTTAGAAGCACAGGTGGTCAGTGGATAATTCTTTCTGTCCCTACAATTCTGGAAGTTCATTTTATCCCTGAAATCTTTACTTTCTCTACAACTAGAATGAACTTTTTAGGTGTACCAAGTGTAGGAGTATAAGACAGCTTTTGAATCATTGAAATGTAGGGTTGGAAGGGACCTTGAGAAGTCATAAAGTCCAGCCCCCTGTACTGAGGTAGGGCTAAGCAAAGCTAGGGCATCCCTCACAGGTGCTTGTCTAACCTATTCTTAAATCAACAGGTTGATTCATTAACAAGAACATAGAATAAGGGGGAGTAAACACAGAAAGTATTCTTTTCTTAAATAATTTTGTCATTATAAGATGCCTACAATTACCTTCCTTCCTCATAGACCATATTCCTCAAAGTCAAAGACCATTTATTCTCAAATTAGTAGTGCCATCCTGTATCTGATGATACTTTGAGTATCTGTCAAATATACAAACAGTACTGTTTGCATCCTTTTGGAAAAATCAGCTTCCCTGATTTTAAATGTTTTAGCTAGTGATATCTTCAGTCACCTTATGGTATTGAATTTAAGCTTTTCCTAAATACTTGAAGTAGGAAGTCTGAGTACAGCATATGGAACCGGTTTAATAAAGATGGTCACATCAGCCTCCTCATTAATTTGTATGATTTTTTCTATTCAAATTACATTACTTGAGTCTATAAACTGGTATATTTCAGTGCACTTTGTTTAGAACAGAAGGCCCACGAGGCCTATTTTTCAGGCTAAGTTGGACCATGGAATGTGACTATGATGAACTTCTGAGGAAGATATTCCTCAACTTTATGTTGTGCGTGGTTTAATTGATGGGAATTCTTTTGCAATTATTTTTTATTTCACTCAGGTGCATTGTGTAAATAAAGCACTTGAGGCCAAATTATGTTCACAGTGGAACAGGAAGTACAAAAAAAAATGTGGAACACAAATAGACTCAAGTGTAAGTCAGATATTTACCCCAAACTAAACTCCCTGATAAATGGGAGAGAATTAATGGGATTTAAAAATCAGTACAAAATATTCTGATCCTTTAAAAATCACTCACGACCATTGTCTGACCATACGGAAAGAAGGACAGGTGACACTTGATATGGATTTTAATCAGGCCGCAACTTTGTTATATAGATGTCTGGGACAGCCTGGCAGATAAAGTGTACCATGCAGGCAAATCCATGTTTATTTAAATCATTACCCTGAGCTTCCACCAGCCCATCTTCATTTTCTATCCAGTTCCTCTCAGCCAATCCATGGCTTGGACCTTACCATCTACCCTGCTCGTAGGAGGGTTAAGCTGGGATATAAGAACGGGGTTGCTCCCTGCCATACCAATCATAGGAGTCCCCAACCTCCCACCCCCTTTCTGTTCCTTTATCCCGCACCTCCTTTTAAGTCCTTTACCAGGCCATTTATCTGGTCATTGGATGCCTTTCCTATGGAGTACGTACACTGGACATCCGCCTCATGCTACAAAATAGATTGCAACATATAGCCTACCCCCTTTTGTCTTCTTACCAGACAAGGTCATCCCTGACTTCTGCTGTGGGGAAGGTGAAAAAACCTCACTCCACCGAAGCCAATCTAGTGTGGGAAAAATTCCTTCCCAGCCCCTCAAAAAAAAAGGAGAGACCAGAAGAATGCCCACAGGAGATCCTAACCCAACCTAATATTCGCCACCTCTAGGGGAGACGGAGGGGGTGCTTCCTGGCCTGCTGCATGGAAAAAGGAGCTTTCAGCTGCCAGGGTTCACACCTTTATGGCCTTCTGACCTCACATTCCCAGGGTGTGAGTAATTTCTGATCTCCTCCCCTCCTCCCACCATAAAGCACTGCTGCCTTCCCTCGGGAAGCCTAGACAATGTTCTCCCCCTTTAGGTGTAGTATGGTCAAACTAAATATTATTTTATTTCAGTCGTCCTATTCCATTCCTTCTGCCCTATATGAGTGTTGTCCATTTTTAATCCATGCTTAGGTCTCAGTCCAGCAATGAAATCTATTTGGACAGAATTTTCCACCCAAAAAGAAGAAATCCAACAGCGGGAACAAGTCTATAGATTGTAAGCTTTCTTTGCTATAAGGTAGGTCTAGAGGATCACATTGAAGGGAGTAGGATCTGAATGGATGGAAGGATCTCAACATGTAAGTATGTCACTGAATTGTTGACTTGACTTCTTTCCCTGATTTACTTTAGACATAATCCTAAACAGGTTTTGGCCCTTTAACTAATGAGAACTCTGAAAATAAATAGCTCTTCTCATTCTCTAATTTCTATGTTAATGACATTTAATTTAGCGAGGAAAAATAACTCACAAGATAAATTCAAGCTGCTCTTTTAATTTGTGTTAAATTTCTATTCTAAGCATGAACTGTCCTACATTATTCCCAGTTACAGCTATGCACCCAGACATATTAACCCTCAAATACTTCTGACAAATAAGGGAATTACATGTCAGTCCTTATGGTTGTTATCAGCTTTTTAGTTGTAAATAGGAAGAATATGGGGGAATCCATGTTTGGAATAGAAATATATTTCAGAAACTGAAAGAGTATTTTGAATTTGAGTACTGCTTTTCCTCTGTGTATAAGATTTATCTGGCAAGGACCTAGTAGGTCTCACAAAGTGAATGCATTCTTTAAACTAATGGCAAGCATTAAAAGAAAAGACAACAGAACGAAACACATTCTTTACTCAATATATTATGTTTCCCTCCCCATCAAAAAAATGGTCATTCATATTTGGAAATCAAATGACATATAACTCAAAGTCTGTCATAAACGTTTATTTTATACACTGCTTAAATATGATGCTTTGGATTTTATTATGGTTTTATAGTCTTTCTCTTAAAAGCATTCCTTTACCTATCCACTATCTGCAGAATTAGGGAACGTCACTCAGACAAATGAGCCCAATGCTCATTAAGACCCTTATTCAGCAAATAGCTTAAGTATGTGCTTAATTTTAAGCACAAGTAGTCTTGTTGAAGCCAATGAGATGTATGACTTTAAAGTTAGGCACCATGCTCAAGTATCTGGCTGAACTCATATCTGAGGGCTTGTCTTACTGCATGCTAAGTGTGCCTTTGGACAGAGTAGTTTAACACACTTCGAAGTATGGAAAGCTACTGCATAGAAAGGCACTCTAAGTGTGCAGTACTGACATCACAATAAGAGTCAGTGTGGAATAGTTAGTAAGCACTAGCTATTGCAAGCTTTTTCCCCCATATAGATAATCCATAGAAAAAACAATCACTTATTGGATGAAATCCTGACTCTGCTGAAATTAATGGTTGTTTTGACTTTAACTTCAAAGCGGTCAGGACTTCACCCACTGTGTTTTCACCAACATCCAGAGTGATGGCAATAATATACAGTTTAAAGTAGTTGGGCCAGTATTGTGAATTCTTTTGCAAATTGTACCTACAAAAGTTGAAGAGGATCACGTACAAATAGGAAACTTCCATGGGATTCCCTTCTCCTTTATTTGCTTTGTAGCACTGTAATATCAGGGCAAGTCCTGTACTTGATCAATATGTAACATTACTTTTATTATGCTTGGTTTAAAAAAAAGTTATTTATAATCTGATTTACATTTTCCACATTAGACGCTAACTTTGTATGTCACACTTGCATAAGATGACAGAGCTGAAACAAATTATATATATTTGACTTCTGCTTCTCTTGACAGTAATAAGCAGCATTTCAATTAGATGTAGCCTAAGCATCAGGGGCATATTACTCTAATAGTATTACAGTGTCAGAAAAGAAGTATGATTTGCTCAGTACTGAAAAAAAAATATTAGTATGTCTACTTAGTCTTAAAATAAGCACTGAGACCACTTGACAGTTAATATTGAGTACATCATTTGTTAGGGACGTTTATCTTGAAAAGAATGTGCACTATAAAATCTTTATACAATCAAATGTGTGTGTGTGTGTATATATATATATACACACCTCTACCTTGATATAGCCAAAAAATCTTACCATGTTATAGGTGAAACAGTGTTATATTGAACTTGCTTTGATCCACCAGAGTGCACAGCTCCGCTGGAGCACTGCTTTACCGCATTATATCCAAATTCGTGTTCTATCAGGTGGCGTTATATTGAGGTAGAGGTGTATTATATTCCTTCAGGAGAGTGTGCTAGAATTGGGCTCCCTCTTTTGCATAAAATACTATTTTTAAGGAGGGAAAATTGTAAGGCTTTCAGAATCAAAGGAGATGTAAAGGAAAACTGACATTTCACCAGGTTCTGCTCTATGACTATGGAAACTATGGACAAAAGTCATTCCAACATTGGAAACTGCCTTTGTCCCAGACATATAGAAAGAAAGACAAAATGCAAGGAATAAGATATAGACTACAAACTTACTAATTTAGCTCACCTGGGAACTATACATCAATAACTTGTATAGTGCAAGTCATGATTCTTTCCTTAATCATTTCCATGAGGTAAAGGACTTCTGTCAACCCCCCATCTCTCCACAAATGGTTCCCAATATATATCTATATTGAACATCTGCCACAAGGAGGCACCAGCAATTAGCTTGGATTCCTCCTCCCCCTTCCTCACAACTATGAACCAGATTCCCAGGTAATTAACATTTCCCTCCCTAACTTTGGCCAAAAATATATCTGTTCCCTTCTCGGAGAGCCCATTGTTCCTGAATGACCAAATATGTTGTTTATTATGGGTAGTTCCTGAGCTTCCCCATTCCAGATGCTTCATACATTTCCGGTGTTGTCAACTCATGGAGGCCTGGCAACTTCCTGCTTTATTCTCCACTGCAGTATTTCAGATCAGTTTACTTTAATCTCTAGGGAAGGGTACAGAGTATGCCCTGTGCCTTGATGATTAAGTCAACAGCCTTACAAAATCCCAGGTCACTTTCACACAGGTATACAATAATAAGTTTCCTGGATGTCAAAAAGTGTAAGAGAGGGCACTTCATACCCTCTTGCTCTGCCAACTCAGATTCACCCTGGTACTGAGGCCCAGCTGAAAAGGGGCTCAAGCTAAAGGAACAGGGTTGAGATACCCTTCCCCATGTGTTCATGGCTTACCTAAGCCCCATCAGCCTGCCCAGCTCAGGTGATTCTTTCCCCTGCACTCCCAAGCACCCCTCTGAACTCCAAAGGGAGGGAAAGGGCTTAAAAAGTCACTAGCTTTTTCCCCACCTTCAGATTACATTTTTCCACCAAAAGAAATACAAAATAATAATTAAAAATAAATATGGCAAAGGAAAATGCAACTATTTAATATAGACTGTATTTAGTTCATTTCTTTTGTACTCTGTTTTCAACTTGACACTAATCCTACAATGAATGGCAGACAGGCAGACCCCTGTGCCCATGTGGACCCCCAATAACGTCTCTCAGTGCACATCAAGATCAGGGTATAAATGGTATGGCAAAAAGTTCCGGAAAATCCTCAAGCTCCAATATTGTAAGAAATACAATGTGGTTTTGCACTCCACCTGTTCATCTTTCTAAATTTCTTGCATATAATCTTGACATCATACTGCCACCTTTATGGATTTCAGATTCTCTTATAATCCAAAGATTTGTTTTTCTTGTTTTGGGATAATTTTGTAGTCTTCCTTTTTCTGCAAAAGAGGAGTAACCTTTAAGAGATTCAAATTAACATCCAGAGTTGATGATATCAATGTTGTTCACTACCATTCCACTTCCAGTTGTGCATGCTTATTAATAACATCATTGAAAACTTGACTTTCAAGCAGCAAGTTCATAAGTGATTTACTTAAATGAAGTCACACTAAATACTGCAGTTCTCAGCTGTGAGTAGCTTATTTAATTGGAAATTTAATTAGGAATTGGTTATTTCAGAGAAATGACAACTCTGACTGAATCTTAAACAATTGTTTATAATTACAAAGCAGAATTTAAGAGAAAAATTGTAAGAAGAGTATAGAAGTCAAAATGACTTAATTTATTTCAAAAGGATTATAAGGAAACAAAAATTATAAACACATTTTTAATCTGAATTTAAAATATTTGTAAGTGTGTAAAGAGGTTGTCTACGTGAGGAATTCACAGGGAAGTTAGTATGACCTAGCTAGGTTGTGATTTTAAAGTGCCATAGCTAATCTGCACTAACTGCCAATATGGACACACTAATTCCACACAACATGGGATAACACTAATATGCTTTAATATAGTGCTATTTCAGAGGGATAGCAGTGTTAATCTGTATCAGCAAAACCAAGGAGTCCTTGTGGCATCTTAGAGCATAAGCTTTGGGCATAAGCTTTTGTTGGCTAAAACCCACTTCATCAGATGCATGGAGTGAAAAATACAGTAGGCAGGTATATATATTACAGCACATGAAAAGACGAGAGTTGCCTTTCCCAGTGGGGGGTCAGTGCTAACAAAGCCAATTCAATTAGGGTTAATGTGGCCCATTCCCAACAGTTGAAGGGGTGAATATCAACAGAGAGAAAATTACTTTTTGTAGTGATCCAGCCACTCCCAGACTTTATTCAGGCCTAATTTGATGGTGTCAAGGTTGCAAATTAATTCCAGTTCTGCAGTTTCTTGTTGAAGTCTGTTTTTGAAGGGTTTTTTTGCTAAAGAATGGCCACTTTTGAGTCTGTCATTGAGTGTCCAGGGAAATTGAAGTGCTTTCTTACTGGTTTTTGAATGTTACAATTCTTGACATCTGATTTGTGTCCATTTATTCTTTTGTGTAGAGACTGTCTGGTTTGGCCAATGTGCATGGCAGAGGGGCACTGCTGACACATGATAGCATTTATCACATTGGTAGATGTGCAGGTGAATGAGCCCCTGATAATGTGGCTGATGTGGTTTAGGTCCTATGATGTTGTCCCTTGAATAGATATGCAGACAGAGTTGGCAATGGCGTTTGTTGCAAGGATTTATTTCTGCGTTAGTGTTTTTGTTGTGTAGTATATAGTTGTTGGTGAGTATTTGCTTCAGGTTGGGGGCTGTCTGTAAGCGAGGACTGGCCTGTCTCCCAAGGTCTGTGGGAATGATGGATCATCCTTCAGGATAGGTTGTAGATCCTTGACGATGCACTGGAGAGGTTTTATTTGGGGGCTGTAGGTGACGGCTAGTGGCTTTCTGTTACTTTCTTTGTTGGTTCTGTCCTGTAGTAGGTGACTTCTGGGTACCCTTCTGGCTCTGTCAATCTGTTTCTTATCTTCCCCAGGTGGGTACTGTGGTTTTAAGAATGCTTGACAGAGATCCTGTAGGTGTTTATCTCTGTCTGAAGGATTGGAGCAAATGTGGTTGTATCTTAGGACTTGGCTATAGATCATGGATTGTGTGATGTGGTCTGAATGGAAGCTGGAGGCATGTAGGTAAGTATAGTTCTCAGCA
This sequence comes from Gopherus flavomarginatus, assembly GCF_025201925.1. Classification (NCBI taxonomy): domain Eukaryota; kingdom Metazoa; phylum Chordata; order Testudines; family Testudinidae; genus Gopherus; species Gopherus flavomarginatus. The sequence goes on along the minus strand of NC_066617.1, from coordinate 195,793,734 downwards.
GATTTCCGGTATAGGGTGGTGTTTATGTGACCATTGCATATTTGCACTGTAGTGTCCAGGAACTGGATCTCTTGTATGGACTGGTTCAGGCTGAGGTTGATGGTCGGGTGGAAACTGTTGAAATCCTAGTGGAATTCCTCAAGGACCTCCTTCCCATGCGTCCAGATGATGAAAATGTCATCAATCTAGTGCAAGTAGAGTAGGGGCACTAGGGGACGAGAGTTGAGGAAGCATTGTTCTAAGTCAGCCATAAAAATGTTGGCATACTGTGGGGCCATGCAGGTACCATAGCAGTGCCGCTGATCTGAAGGTATAAATTGCCCCCAAATCTGAAATAGTTGTGTGTGAGAACAAAGTCACAAAGTTCAGCCACCAAGAACAGTATCCCCGATAATGTCATCGCAAACCTGGTGGTTGAACTTTGTGGCTTTGTCCTCACCCACAACTAACACAAGGAGCTGGTGCAGAGTAGCTATTCAGCAATAGATATTCTGCACTAGCTATTCTGGACTTTTTCACCATATAGACTTTTTATATATTTGAACTTTTCACATATGTGATTGTTCAGGATAAATATGGTTACTAATTTTAAATTCAACGTACATAAAACATTGGAGAAGGATGAATTTGAGTATATCAGGCAGTAAAGTAGGATTGCTCACAAAGAGGCATAGGAAGAGAAAACATTTGTCACCAATTCATTATCTTCAGCACTGGTTTAAATTCTAGAACTCTAAAATGTGACTTTTGGGAAAAGCATGTGCAAATTAGAAAGTATTATTGATGATTATTCATCTATTCCGTTAGGAAGACTTTTTACATCATTTTGCAGTACACTTTTAAAAGCATCCTTTGACTTTTAGAACCATGCCATTTGTCTCATGTGTTTAAAGTCCATTAACTGCACTTAAGTGGAAACACATACTACACTGGGTACTTAGTACAGCCAAAGTTTTAGTCTGATTTCTTTATCCATAGAAACGACAATTTGTCTTTTTGACCCGGGAGGCAAAACAGGTTATGTTGTCACCTCTAAAAGAGAAAATCCAAGTAGTTTTCTGTCAGAAAAGACTGATTAAAGAAACTTTCCACTATGCTGATCATTTCAAAAGATTCATCTTTCTAAAACACTACAAAGATCAGATGAATAGCTTTTCATAGTTATATCTTTCAGCCCAGCCAGGAGCTGCTCCAAGTATTTTGCCGCCCGAAGCACGGCAGGCAGGCTGCCTTCGGCGGCTTGCCTGCGGGAGGTCCTGGTCCCATGGATTTGGCGGCAGCCTGTAGGAGGTCTGCTGAAACCACGGGACCAGCGGACCCTCCTCAGGCATGCTGCCGAAGGCAACCTGCCTGCTGCCCTCTCGGCGACTGGCAGAGCGCCCCCCGCGGCTTGCCGCCCCAGGCTTGGCATGCTGGTGCCTGGAGCCACCCCTGAGCCCAGCTATCCAGATCTCAGATAACTTGGTTTCATGTCCAGCTTTACCAAAAGGACAGGAGACACTTGATATTGTTTTAATCAGGCTGCAACTTTATTATTAGATGTCTTGGACTACCTGGCAGATAAATGTGTACAGTGCAGGTTCATTCCATAATTACCTGGGGGACTTTTGTCAGCTCCCCATCTTTTTCCATCCAGGCCCCCCAGTCAACCAATTGCTGGGACCTTACATCCACCTATCTTGTAGAAGGGTAAAGGTGGTCTATAAGAAAGGGAGTTGGCTCCCTGCCATACCACATAGGAGCCACCACTCTTCTTCCCCCATTTCTGTTCCTTTAATCAACACTTCTTTTTAAAATCCTTTCCCAAACCATTTATCCAGTCCCTGTATCCCTTCTCTATGGAGTACCTGCACTGGACATCTGTCCCAAACTTACATAATGAGTTGCGACATCATAGCTTAACTTCCTTCATGCCACACATAAACAAAGCTCTCCCTGAACCTGCTGTGGGTCAAGCAAAAAAAGCCATCACTCCACGAAGGCCAATCTGGTGGTGCAGGAAAAATTCCTTCCAAGCCCCCTAAAAAGGGACAGCTAGTGCAATGCCCACCACAGATCTTGTCCAAACCTTTCATTTCACCTCATAGATTCATAGACTTAAGGTCAGAAGGGACCATTATGGTCATCTAGTCTGACCTCCTGCACAATGCAGGCCACAGAATCTCATCCACCCACTCCTGTAACAAACCCCTAACCTATATCTGAGCTACTGAAGTCCTCAAATCGTGGTTTAAAGGCCTCAAGGTGCAGAGAATCCTGCAGCAAGTGTCCTGTGCCCCATGCTGCAGAGGAAGGCGAAAAAACTCCAGGGCCTCTGCCAATCTTCCCTGGAGAAAAATTCCTTCCTGACCCCAAATATGGTGATCAGTTAAACCCTGAGCATGTGGGCAAGACTCACCAGCCAGCACCCAGGAAAGAATTCTCTGTAGTTACTCAGGTCCCACCCCATCTAACATCCCATCACAAGCCATTGGGCGTATTTACCACTAGCAGTCAAAGACGAATTAATTGCCAAAATTAGGCTATCCCATTATATCATCCCCTCCATAAACTTATCAAGCTTAGTCTTGAAGCCAGATATGCCTTTTTCCCCCACTACTCCCCTTGGAAGGCTGTTTCAGAACTTCACTCCTCTAATGGTTAGAAACCTTCATCTAAAGGAGAGAGAGGGTGGTGCAGTCTCAGCTTTCTCCGTGTTAAAAGGGGTTTTACCGCCCAAGGCTGATCCTTTTAAACCTTTCTGCCCTTCTAGTTCCCAGGGGATGATTCAGTGACCATGCTGACCCTTCCTCCTCTTTTGCAACAGCTTCTTATCTCTCTGCCCCTCAGCAGTAAAGAACTGTTCCCTTCATTCAGCCACTTGGATAAAATCCAACTTTCTTGAAGGCGTGGTGTGGTCATTTGAAGGTGCAGTGTGGTCATTCTAATATATCTGCACTGACACTTTTTATATTAAAAGCTCAACATAAAGAGATGGCTGGACCAGTAGGGTCAGATATACAGTAATTCTCTGTATTTGTTAGTGGACAAACAATGTGATCATTACACTTGTGTACGTGAAAAAAAAGTGTAAACTGTTGGTTTTTAAACAGAATATCCTTTATTGAGTGAGAAATATTCCTTCCCTTCTGTATTTTGATTCCAACACTTGAATTTGTGCATATACCGTCAGTTTGTAACTTAAACAGTAGGATACTGGAAACTAGATGGGAATATACATTTATTGAAATTCAGGTACAAGTACCTTACTTTTAATTATGTCTGAAACCCTAGTTATGGCCAAACTAATAAATTGTGCAGAGGTGCTCCAACTTAGCAGGAGCTCCTCCAGGCAGAGTGCCTCAGGCAGCCACAATGCCTCTTGGAGAGCAGAGGGTGTATCTGGTGATTTTACAATCTGTACTCTTTTTCCTGCCCACATGGGGCCACCTCTGTTGAGCACTTGTGGTTGAGTCAGGGCCCTGCTTCCTTCCTACCCCCTCAGACACACTTTGAGGACTGTTGACTCACTGGGAGCACTGAAAAGACTATGAATGTATCTGGTCCCTTCCCAAAAATGCAAAAGACAGAAGACATTTGACACCTTTTCCACTCGCAAGTCCCATGCACACAAGGGTGAAAGCAAACATAACGGTAAAAAGTGGCCACCTGAACCGGCCCGTAGCAGCCAAAATTAAAGTGCTGCTGTGGCAGCACTTTAAGCAGGGTACTTTGCCATGGCAGTGCTTTAATGTCGCTGCCCGTTTTGCGCCTCCCATCGGTGGCCCCACTGGGTCACTACTAGCAGGACCACTGACGGAGGAGAGGAGAGGGGAAAAGGAGCAGCTGCTCTGGGTCCAGTGATTTAAAAGGGCCCTGGGGCTCCAGCCAGAGTCCTGGGCCCTTTAAACCTCCACTGGAGCTCCAGGTGACATGGGCCAGGCAGCACAGATAGGCTTACTGGGGTATGCTGACCCCAGCCCCGCCCCTTCTGCCTGAGACTCCACCCCTTCTGGGGGCTGGAGCTGTCCTCCATACTGGTAAGTGCTGAGTGTTACTTTTACCCTTGCATGCACATCACCTCTTCGCATTTGTCAAAATGTTGTGCACCTTTACAAGTGATTGTACATAACATGAATAGGAATGAGTTACATCAGTCAACTGCAAATGAATAACCAAAACAGTATGCTAACATATATTGAATCATAGAACATCAGAGTTGGATGGAACCTCAGGAGGTCATCTAGTCCAACCCCCTGCTCAAAGCAGGACCAATCCCCAACTAAATCATCCCAGACAGGGTTTTGTCAAGCCTGACCTTTACAACCTCTATGGAAGGAGATTCCACCACCTCCCTAGGTAACCCATTCCAGTGCTTCACCACCCTCCTAGTGAAAAGGTTTTTCCTAATATCCAACCTAAACCTCCTCCACTGCAACTTGAGACCATTACTCCTTGTTCTGTCATCTGCTACCACCGAGAACAGTCTAGATCCATCTTCTCTGGAACCCCCTTTCAGGTAGTTGAAAGCAGCCATCAAATCCACCCTCATTCTTCTCTTCCGCAAACTAAACAATCCGAGTTCTCTCAGCCTCTGCTCATAAGTTATGTGTTCCAGCCCCCTAATCATTTTTGTTGCCCTCTGCTGGACTCTTTCTAATTTTTCCACATCCTTCTTGTAGTGTGTGGCCCAAAACTGGACACAGTACTCCAGATGAGGCCTCACCAATGCCAAATAGGGGAGAATGATCATGTCCCTCGATCTGCTGGCAATGCCCCTACTTACACAGCCCAAAATGCCATTAGCCTTCTTGGCAACAAGGGCACACTGTTGACTCATATACAGCTTCTCGTCCACTGTAACCCCTAGGTCCTTTTCTGCAGAACTGCTGCCTAGCCACTAGGTCCCTAGTCTCAAGCAGTGCCTGGGATTCTTCCATCCTAAATGCAGGACTCTACACTTGTCCTTGTTGATGAACCTCATCAGATTTCTTTTGGCTCAATCCTCTAATTTGTCTAGGTCCTTCTGTATCCTATCCCTACCCTCCCATGTATCTACCACTCCTCCCAGTTTAGTGTCATCTGCAAACTTGCTGAGGATGCAGTCAACACCATCCTCCAGATCATTAATGAACATATTGAACAAAAACGGCCCCAGGACCAATCCTTGGGGCATTCCACTTGATACTGGCTGCCAACTCGACATGGAACCATTTATCACTACCTGTTGAGCCCGATGATCTAGCCAGCTTTCTATCCACCTTCTTAACTTGCTGGCAAGAATACTGTGGAAGACTGTTTCAAAAGCTTTGCTAAAATCAAGGAATAACATGTCCACTGCTTTCCCCTTATCCACAGAGCCAGTTATCTCATCATAGAAGGAATTAGATTAGTCAGGCATGACTTGCCCTTATTGAATCCATGCTGACTGTTCCTGATCACTTTCTTCTCCTCAAAGTGCTTCAAAATTGATTCCTTGAGGACCTGTTCTATGATTTTTCCAGGAACTTAGGTGACGCTGACTGATCTGCAGTTCCCCGGATCCTCTATATTCCCTTTTTAAAAGATGGGCACTACATTAGCCTTTTTCGAGTCATTTGGGACCTTCCCCAATCGCCATGAGTTTTCAGAGATAGTGCCCAAGGGCTCTGCAATCACATCCACCAACTCCTCAAATGCGGTGCATCCAGTCCAATGGACGTGTTCTTATCCAGCTTTTCTGAATAGTCCTGAACCACTTATTTTTCCACTTCTCCATAGAGGTCTGGTCACCTCCTCCCCATGCTGCGCTGCCCGGTGCAGTAGTCTGGGAGCTGATCTTGTTCGTGGAGACAGAGGCAAAAAAAAGCATTGAGTACATTAGCTTTTTCCACAGCCTCTGTTACTAGTTTGCCTCCCGCATTCAGTAAGGGGGCCACACTTTCCCTGACCTTAATGTTGCTAACATACTTGTAGAAACCATTTAAGTTACTCTTAACATCCCTTGCAACTCCAAGTGTGATTTGGCCTTCCTGATTTCACTCCTGCATGCCTAAGCAATATTTTTATACTCTCCCCTGGTCATTTGTCCAATCTTCCACTTCTTGTAAGATTCTTTTTTGTGTTTAAGATGAGCAAGTATTTCACTGTTAAGCCAAGTTGGTCACCTGCTGTATTTACTATTCTTTCTACACATCGGGATGATTTGTTCCTGCAACCTCAATAAGGATTCTTTAAAATACAGCCAGCTCTCCTGGACTCCTTTCCCTCTCATGTTATTCTCCCAGGGGATCCTGCCCATCAGTTCCCTGAGGGAGTCAAAGTCTGCTTTTCTGAAGTCCAGGGTCTGTATTCTGCTGTTTTCCTTTCTTCCTTGGGTCAGGAAGGTAGAAATGATCCAGGGAAGGTAGTTTTGAAGAAACCAGTTAAAGTGAATGTGTAACCCCATTAACAACAGGATTTCTCTCTACACTCCTCCCATCGCCTTTGCCCCAAATAACCTACTAAAAGATCTTTGTATTTGTCATAAAATAGTAGACTTTTGTTGTTTTATTATATGGTCACACAAAATGGTGGCTATGATCTGACATTTTGCTGACAGAGGCCAAGAATAGACATGATGACTGAATCTTTTATTATGAAGGTGGGTAAGCTCTCCAGAGTGAAAGTAGCAATATAATATAATATCTATGTTTCTATGTACACATCACTAATTTTGCCTTGGAGAATTAATGTAGCCTCAATATTGCTAACTATTTTGTGAAGGCAAAAGAGAATGTTTCTGCAAAGTTTCAAAAGGATTTTGTTACATGCAAAATGTTACATGTTAAATTACTAATGAAAAAATAAAAAGTAATCTGGGTCAGAGGTATTGTTGCTGTGATGAAACATACTTTTTAAAAATATACATTTGGTAAGAGTAATGGATCAGGATTTCAGCTGTTCTAAATTTATATCAGCTGAGGATCTGGTCTGTTATATTTGTTCATTTACGTGGACAATGTAAGATTTATTTTGTATCCTTAACAAATAATTTGCTACCGTTAAAGTGCCTGAGTTCCTTAAAAGTTGTGTTTGGTAAGTACACTATAATCACATAGGAGCTTTGTTTGTTTTTGATTACACTGGTCTACAATTTTTGAGAAGTCATCTGCTTCAGAGATAAAATGTGATATTTATTATGTATTTTGATGTGCTGAATTCAAATATGACAATTAAAACAACTGATTGGCTACTGTTTCTAAGATATTTAAGTTTTTACATTTTATGTCTATGTATATTGTGTAGATAGTAGAGTTTTAATCATAAATTGTAAACCTAGGTCTTTTCATGTGTTTATGGTTGCTTTACATGACAATATTTCACCTGTCCTGTTTTTGTAACACTTAAAAAATCAGCAAAAGGGTTCTATAAATAAAATTTATTATGAAACAAAAGGCAAAAAACTATTATGTACATAGTTTAGTCCTATTCAGTGTCTACTCGGTGCTTCTTGGCTTGTCTCTTGTATTCATTAAATGGAGCATCTCTTGTCACTGTCCAGCAATAGTCTGCAAGCATTGATGCGCTCCATTTGCCCTGAGAGCCTGCCAGGAGATTCCACTGCTGTAGTCTGGAGCCCAACAGCTCTGCCTTACTCTTGGGTAGTTCCAAATCCCTGACAAGGTCATTCAGTTCACCTCGTGTTATGAGGTGTGGTTCAGAGGAGGAGGATAGGAGAAAATGTGGGTCCTGTGACATTGATGGTTCAGGACCAGAAGTTTCATCCTCTTTCTCTTCCTCGTCTAACTCAAGTGAGAATGATTCTGGTGCATCAGGAACCGGCAGTCCTTCTCCGTGGGGTACTGGGCGTATAGCCGATGGAATGTTTGGATAATGCACAGTCCACTTTTACTTCTTTGACACACCTTTCCCAACTGGAGGCACCATGCAGAAGTAACAATTGCTGGCATGATCTGTTGGCTCTCTCCAAATCATTGGCACTGCAAAAGGCATAGATTTCCTTTTCCTGTTCAACCACTGGCGAAGATTTGTTGCACAAGTGTTGCAGCATATGTGTGGGGCCCACCTCTTGTCCTGATCTCCAATTTTGCAGCCAAAAGAAAGGTGATAGGCTTTCTTAACCATAGTGGTTAGACTGCACTTTTGTGATGCAAAAGTCACTTCACCACAAACATAGCAGAAGTTATCTGCACTGTTCACACAAGTATGAGACATCTCTGTTCACTTTGGCTAAACAGAAATGTGTCCCTTTGCAAAATCAAACACTGACAAATAAGAGAGCACGACACTGTATGATTTCTAGAGCTGATATAGGGCAATTTGTTCAGAAGAGTGATGTAAGCTTTGTTATGATTGCATCATCCATGACTTCTAGGAATAACATGATGCAATTCATATCATATATGGCACAATACCAGCTTCAGATTGCATCATTCATTGTTTTGCCTAAAAAGCAAGTACTGTCCAAACCCAGTCACAGATTTATTCATAGATCCAGTCAAAGATGATTTTAGTCATTTCTGGTTTAAATTGAGATCCTTTCCCTTTATAACTCACTTCTCCTCCGCCATTCCCAAGTCAAGGGTCGTATATACTGACCCAATAGCATATCTTGAAAACTAGAGCCAGTCAACAATTTTAAGCATCATTTTCGTTCTCAGTGACCCAGAATTAGTAAAGTTGGACTACATTTATTTCAGAAGCATTTTGGCTGTAGAGCAGTGTTATTAACTAAGATTTTACTTTTAAAACTCCATATAGATGTTCCTTTAAAAGATTATTGAAACCTGTTGGCAGAAAAGTTCATTGAAGCATGTGTTATCATTGTCTATGTTCCACCTACAGATAGATAGAGAACTCCAATCTCTAGTGAATAAGTCTGACATATTTTATGAAAACCAAATTCCTTTATAACACTGCTTCAACTGTGTCACTGAAATTCTGAAAGGCTTTGTTTAAAATAAGTTCAGCTTCCAAAATACAGTGCAGATAGAGTTTCTACTGAGTTCAGAATGACAGTAACAGTTTCCAATTGCGTTACCTCATTTTCAAGACCAGGAACCTCTCAAACTCACAGTGTCTTTCAAAATGGGAGGCACTTTCTAATGAGAACATGGTATGTATTTTCTGATTTTTTTGTCTTTCCATGGGGCTTCAACAAGTGCAAAGAAGTGGATGTTATAAAGGAGAGAGACTAAATAAATTCAGGAATTGTTATTAATTATTTGTATTGTGGTAGCATCTAGTAGCCCAAGTCACAGAGCAAGACCTTACATTTAATACATACATACAGTGTAAAGACAACAAGAAAAAACCTCCAGCATATAGAAGCAATAGAGGATGTTATTTTAGGGAGGAAATCCACCTGAATCAACCTCTACCATACAGTGATATCTGAGATGCATTACCACAGATACTTAGAACTGAAAATACTTTTGATATCTCAGATACCAATGTGAAGTAATTGTTGGTGAAGATTGAGTTTTTCATGGTGATTGCAGTATTTTGACCACGATAGTTTTCTTCACATTTGTATTCCTCTATGATAGTATCCCTGAGATCTATGAATGACTGCATATGCTTGTCCTGCCACACCACTTCTGTTCAGCTCTAAATGCAGAGTCTTTGATCCCAAACTAAATTCCCATGATTCATGGCCTTCAAACTACCTTAACATATTTAATATAGACACTAACACTTTATCAAAAATATTGCAAACACAGCTGTTCCATGTATCTATGTGTCAGCAAGTAGAATATAATCTATGTTGTAGGAAATATTTCAAGATAATTCCAGGTCCCATTTTGAGGTAGTTCTTTTTTCCTCTCTCCTTTTCAGGTTCTGTAGCTAAACAAACATTAAATAAGTACTGAAGTAGGATTTTTTTCATATTTTTTTAATATCCCTATTCATTAGGCAGGTATCCCAGTTTATAAAAGGTATAGAAAATATGACTGATTCTAATGGAAAAAAATCTTATTTTCTTAATCATATAGTTCATTCATACAAGTGACTTTTCAGCAAACTTTTCCTTAAACTCTAGAATAATTCTTATTTATAATCTCAGAAATAGTATTATTTTTAAAATTAATCTTAGAGTGGTAAGGCAATTTTACAATATATCCAGAGTTTGGTAGAAGTGGACACTTCCTCAGTTATCTTCATTAAAGTATGATATGAGGCACTTAGGTGTTACGATTAGAAAAATGGCTGTATAGATAGCACTTTCTTAGCCAATAAATCAGTTCACTTTGTGTATTCTGAGTTGTATACAGTTACATTACTGATTACTTGTCAACATGATGGCAGATGAAATTCAATGTGGTGAAGTACAAGATCTACATTGGAACAGAGAATTTCAATGACTCAGACAAAATAATACATTGTAAATTACTGCAACCACTCAGGGAAAGGGGGCCTACATGGCATTATAGACTGTTCAATAAAAATAAAATTACAAAAAAAAACCCCAGTCTTGTTCAATGGACATTTCATGGTAAATAAGCAAACAATATGCCAGGTTCTATCTAGAAAAAAAAAACAGAGAGTCATACTAAAATATTATGATGGCTCAATCTAAAACCCTAAACCAAAAGTGCTTTCTGGTGACTCCAAATGTTTCCTCTAGAAAGTTTCTAGTTCACAGAGACTTGATCTATCAATACTTCTATTGAAAACAGATAGCCTTTCTTTCTTGTCATTGTTGTTCTGAAATGGTGAAACACACTAAACAGTTAAGTAAAGTTATTTCCATCCATTTCTACAGTGAACATGTAAGAGATGGATACTGACATCCAAAACCCTACCTCTGAAAATATTGACATCTCCTTACCCCCACCTCTTCATGGTGGTTAAAGATTTTGAATGAAGTAGCTTGTTTACAGAAACTATTTGGGAATAGTAGACAAGACTTTAACTAAAGCTATAAAGTAATGGATCAAATATCTGCATTGTTTGAACCCTGCAGTGATATTAATGTGATTCATGTGCAAAACTTTTTAAGGACTAACGGACCTTTGCAATGGAGAGCATATTGTTTTGGGAGCTGGTAAGACTGGTGAATATTGTAAGATGAATCATCCAAGAGTTTGTGATGTCAAATTCTATTAAATCCCTCTGAGTTGTTATGTATTTGAAATTTTAGTGCCTAGTTTGTATCTCATTTATGTCTCTGTATATCAGTCCATTTTTACATCTGTGTGTATGAGATCAGAATATGGCCATTTTCTTGTCTTCTGGAAAATACTTTATCTCTTAGCAGTCAAAGACATAAATCTTTTTACTGATTTTCGCAAACTTGTTTTCATTCTAGGAACTTGTGATGGCCTGGCCTGACTCACAGGTTTGGGGAAGGAAAGTGGTTGCTGCTCACAGCTGCTGAGAATTATCTCATTCTACTGCTGGGAAAATTTGTAAGAAGGATATTATAACAGTTTTATTGAAAGATAGACATATAGCAAATCCTACACATGCCTCTAGTAGGGACAGGGAAATGTTTCAGGCATAAAGGTGTGAATCCTTTGATAATAGAGTGTCTCAGATTTTTTGCTACATCGTGTAATAATCTGCAAATTGTTAGATTACAGTGCATTTAAAAACTTGTTTCTACCGTATTCTTTAGTGCAAATGCAATACAACTCTCACAGTATAAACATATTTGCTGCTTCCATTGCTCCTCTGTTATCTGTTATTGCAGGATACATCAGTGAACTGTGGCACCAAATTGTACTCTGATATAGCACTATGGTGAGTTGGGAGTAAATCTGTGAGTAAATTGGTCCATGGACTTCAAAGCCTAACAAGGTTAGATTTTAACAATACAATCTGGCCGCCCGTTGCTCTTGTAATATCAATATGAAATGAATGATAATATAATTGTAGTTGATGTACACCATAACATTATTCTTAATGTTGTTGGAATCTGTCCTTTAACTTCTACTTCTCCTGATTTTTGTGTGTATGACTGCGTAATTGCACAATCTTAGGCCCTGATCCTGTAATGGATTCAGTATAGGAACAGCAATATGCTTCAAACGGGTCATTTGCAGAATCAGGACCATAATATTGCATTGACTCGGTACCTTGCATTTAATACTGCTACACCTGCTCTTTTTGACTGTTGTGTATAAAGCTTTCATAAAGATACTCTTCTTTCTCTTTCCCTTTAGTATTCTTTTCTGACAGGGAAGTGTGCTTTACAGGGAGGATATTTTAAGCTAAACCAAACATGATGTACTTTCTCTTTTTTTCCTTTTCCTGGTTGTATTAATATTTGTTTAATTTTTAAAAATATGCATAATGTAAAGCATTTTTTTAAACTAAACTTATTTCATAACTTTTAAAATTACTATCTAACTAGTCACTTGATAGACATGTAAGGGGTCTAGTAAAAAGAGAAGTGTTATGAGAGAGTGGATCAAAATATATTGGAAAAATCAGAAAATTACATTGCATAATACATCCAGAAAGAGAGGTGTCAAAGATGAATCCTTGTAAGGTCAAGTTGTAAGGTGTGTGGCAAGGAATGAGGCAAGGAACTGCAAGAAGAGAAAAGAAAATCTGATGGCTAAGGCAACCAAATGAAGAACTGGATTCTATCCCTGCCTCTGCCACACTGTTCTTTTGTGGGTGTCATACTCCCTGGAGGTAACCAAGGTTGTGAGGCATCTTGCTGCCCTCTGCCCTTAGCCTGAGGGAACCTTGTCTGTGCCTATGAGCAATTATCTCTGTGACAGCAGGCACACAGGCAGCAGAAATACTCCCTTCTCAGCCTCAACACATTCTGCTGTCCCTTATGAATGTTTGTGAAAAGCATATAAAACCTCGGAGTCCTCTGAGCATCCCTCTGGAATGTCCAGCACCTGTTCCACTGAACACTCAGAATTCACAGATCTGCTGCTCCTGAAGGAATAGTACACACTAGCTCATCAGTTTCTCCTCAGGACAGAGCTCCACTTAACACACAGCACTTAGATAAATTTATAGTGAAAATAGGAAGGTTTATTTAACAAAGAACAAAAATTTGAGAAGAAGCAAGTAGCATTCATGGAAACACATGGTTACATATAAAGTAAAATCAAAACATGCTTTCTAGAGCATATATGTAACTAACAACTTGCCCTCTTGTCTAATAAAGAATTGTTTACCCAAAGTCTTTCTCACAGCATATTTCAGCCAGGATGGCTGAGAACCTCCTTTCATGAGATCTAGCCCACTGGCAGCTTATCTCCTCCAATGAAGGATGAGAGGGTGTTTTTCTGCACCCCTAGATATAGTAGACCAGACCTTTGTTCTTTACCTGTAAACAAGTTCTATCATCACTTTTCAGTTCTTCCTGTTAATTTTTTCTCTTGAAGTCCCCACAGTATCTTCACTGGCATTTGACTCAGTATGCAAATCAGTTTCCATTATAAGATACACAATGGTCAGCTAGGTAGATAAGTATCTCCCACCTCCTGTCTGATGGAACTGGTCATGAGGCATGAGACCTCTGGGTGACCTGCCTTTAACTACAAGATCTTAATAATCTAATTTCTAATATATAAACATATCACATTACATATTAGTTGCACATACATTTCACAAAGATTATGATGACCAGTGTTACACAGGCTTTCAGTATAAACATTACATGACACTCTTTGGTGAACTAAAATGTAAATAACAGATCCAGGGCATCCCTTTAACACTTATGCACCTTTGTGCCCTCTGCTAGTTGGCATCCAGAGGTCCTGGGGTCACAGTAGGTTAATCACATAAACTGAAATGTTGACAGGTGACAACTGTGTGTTTCGTGGTTTCTGGGTACCTAACATGAGACACTTGGGACAAGATTTTGCAGAAGTGCTGAGCACTACATCTGCAACTGAGGTAAATGGGAGGTCTGCTCTAACCATGTCAAGTGCTATGAAATGCTAAGTACTCTGAAAAATCAGGTCCTACGTAAATGAGGGACCTCAAACTAGACACCTAAAACTAGTGGATACTTTTCACCTTAATTTCTCTCTAAACAGGGGTGTTATTAAAATATATTGTTCGTGAAGCACTAGAACACTGTAGTGATGAGTGACATAGAAAAGCCCATGAAGAAATTAATACTTCTGTCTTCTTAACAGGGTTTGAATAGTGAGCAGTAAATAAGTACAGGGCCACACATCAAACAACAAAGATAAAATAAAATATTGAATAGCTGCTCATTGAGTGAGTGCCATCTATCCTGAGCACTGAATGAGGCAAGGGTCTTGTGGGAAAAATACTATGTGACCATGTAATTAAAGACTATCATAATGCATACATACATTGGAGCTGAATTAAGGTGGCATAGGCAATCTTAATTTTGGCATTTCCTAAGTTTTCAGTGCATAACTGTGCAACATTTAATGTTCTTTTAACATGTATGTCTGTCTACCTTTTAAGAGCTTGTATGGTAAGGGATCATAGGTACTGGGACCGCCAGCCAACCTCTATTACAAGGCATAATGCTTTAAGGTCCCAGTAGTTCTGGAACACATGATGGTCTACAAAATGGCAAAGGCAGATGCTAGGAGAGAGGAAGTGGTTCTTGAATAATAGTTAATGTCTCAGGAAAACCTGGATTGCTATTTATTTAAGTTCCTTGATCCAGGAGCCTTGTAGTATAGGGTGGAACAAGGCCAAACAGGACAAGGTCTGGGAAAGAGGGAAATACATAAGCTGCCTCTTTATTTAAAAGGGAGAGAACAGTAATGGGAAGAACTGCTTGCCTGCCGACTTCCCTCAATCCCAGGGGAGGAAGGACTAAGGTGGTGAGATCTGGCCTCCAAAGGGGTATCTACATTGCAATTAAAAACCTGTGACTGGCCCACGCCAGCTGACTCAGACTCGCAAGGTTCAGTGTAAGGGACTGTTTAATTGTGGTGTAGGTGTTCAGGTTCAGACTGTAACACAAGCTCTGGGACTGTCCCACCTCACAGAGTCCTACAGCCCAGACTCCAGCCCAAGCCCAAACAGATTCAGAGGATTTTTCTGTGACTCTGTGTGCTGAAAACGCTGTTCAGCACCAGGTGCTGTCCAGCATCAATGGTGCTGATCTGTCACCATTATCTGAAGCAGAGAGAGATCAAGATTTGAGCTTATGTACATTAGTAAAATTGGACGGTTGACAGTGAAACACGATGTGGTATATATAAATATGTGATTTGTTTGACAATTATAAGAATTTAAATAGTTAAAGAGGACACAGAGAAAGAAAATAGAATGGTGGCTGCAAGGAAAACCAAAACAGCGGCCTTAGAATGTTCCACCAATGGCGAGTGGGCAGACTGGTGTGAATTAAAGGTCACTCCAAACACCTGAAGGGAGGGGTCAATTAAGTAGAACACAAATCTTCAAACAGTTCCAGATCTAAAGGTGCAGATTTTCAATTAAGTCCACATTAAAAGCTGCTTGTTGGATGCATATTGTATGATATAAAACAATCAGTCAGAATAGGTTATATAAGGTGGAGAGATGACAGGCTTTACTCAGTCCACAAGCATGAGTGGAAGGTGTCAGTATATGTGGAAGAAGCAGCAGAATAGAAGATCAAGACTGAGGAAAATCACAAGAAGATCAGAAGAAGGCAGAGTAGTGAGGGTGAAGGAGCAACATCAGGGCAGAGCAGGAGGATGATAACAGAAGGAGTGAAGATATCAGAGAAAGTAAGGATGATGATATATCAAATGAAATGTGTATGCGTATGCTTGAGTAAATAAAGCTGTATGTCTGTGTATTCATGTATTTTTCTTGATCTCACTTTGGAGATTCATGCCCCACATACACCTGGGTACCGGGCACCCATGCATAAGGGTGAAGAGGGGTACTTATGTAGCAGTTTAGGAAGCTTTCTGCTCCCTGCCGTGGTTGGACAGTCTCAGCTGCTGCAAGCCAGCTCTCTGCTAGTCTCGCTCTACACCTTGCACAGAGTAAGTGAAGGAGGCTATGCTGAAGGGCTGGGGTTAGGAGGGGAGCGGAAATACAGAATTTTTTTTGTTTGTTTTTTCTTCCCACTGTGTCTCCATTTTCTAATCTTCCCTCTCCCTAAGCCCCCTTTTACAGTGGAAGAAAATTGATGAGTTGGGCAAGAAATTCCCCAAAATCTGCAAAAACAAAACAGTATTTTTTTTCTGTTTTCAAAATTGTAAATGAAATGATAAATTCAATTATAACCAAAACAAAATTTAATTTCACTATGAAAAATATATTGCAGGAAAAAAAAAACATTTTCTCAAGTCTCCCCGTCCCCCTTTTTCAGTACGGAAATTCAAGCAGCTCTGTTATTTAGCATGTACTAATTCATATGGAATGTATGGGAAGTTTATAATCTATTTCTGTGGCAATTTTTTTTCATCCTCATTTTCCAGTAGTGCTCAGTACTTTGCAGCATCACGTTTTAACCACATGCAGTGCAGTATGGAGAAACTGCAATGGTAAATATGCATAAAAATGCAAGTCAGATTAAATGCACTATTGAAGTATTTTACAGAAAAATCATCTAAGTTAAGAACAGATTATCATATTTTATGATTGCAAACATTATCTTTTGTTATTTAATAATAATTCTTGTTTTCTTTTTAAAAATTAAAAAAACCTATGTATTTATATATTAGTTAGTCAAGCTCCAAACATAATGTGGGCAAGTTACAAGTATCTGGGTTGTTTGGGGTTTTTTGTTTTTGTTTTTGTTTTGTATAGCTATTATGGGATATTCCCTGTATTATAATTGTGATTAATGATTATTGTTCGGTCAGTAATAAAGATTTTTTTTAATTCCTTGACCTTATAGGAAGCTGAGATGATTTATGCATGGAAATTACCTATTTGTAAAAATTGCATTTAAGACCCACTGTTTTCATGACTTTCAATAAATATTTACATTGCACCCAACCAAATTTTTTTTTCAATCACCTTAGGAAAATATAAAGTGTCTTTGGATAATCAGACAGTTGAGAATAAATTAGATTTAGTTAAACTGTATCAGGAAAGAAATCACATTGGGTAAGCTAAAAGCAAGATTTTTTGCTAATATTTTTAAAGTCAAATTTTAGCAACAAATTTTGCCTGAAGACCACTGGGACAGCTACTTTTGGTGTCAGTTATAACTTTATCAGTGTTTTCCCTTTTTCAATATATTCATTTTTTCTTAAACTTCATTTAGGAAGTTCTCCAGTTCTTCTGCTAGGGTCAGTCATGATTTTTGATAAAAGCTCTGTTTAAAAAAAAAAAATCCTCCCCACTATAAACCATACCTCCATTTAGGGTTTCAACATTTAAAGTGAATTTTCTCTACTGTTGTGCTTCAAATTCTCCAGACAAATGACCTCTTGTCTATGATCATAAACCACACATCTCTTAGATTATATCTGTACAAGAATTTTGTATGTACTAAGAATACAATTGATAATAAAGGGATTAAAATGAAGTTCCAACAAAGCATCTTAAAACACTCAACAAATCTAAATAAATCCCTTTAGGCTACAAAAGCAAGATGAAATTAGACAATGCCAATTAGAGAAAAATAGCCTGTAGAAAGAACACTTTTAAAGAGGAAGGATTTCAAAAGCATGAAGGGCAGTTATGAGACTAATTCCCAATTGGTACTTCACTCCCATTTGTGCCTTTGAACATTTTCTGCAGGAGACTGAAGTATAGATATCTGGTACTGCTAGGCAACAGCTCCCACTACTTCATCCTTTTCCCTTCCACCACATACACTAGTGCTTATCAGACATGACAAAATATTTGGAAAAGGGGTCTCTATCCTATTTCAAAAAGAGAAAGTTGAACAGAAGCAAATTGTCATGTAAAAATAGCTAACTCTAAGTTCTCATTCTCTCAATTTCTGATTATATATGTGGCACTGTTCATTATAAAATACACAGGAAAAATACAAATCTTCTCTTTTTAACTGACAATAAATTTTGAGAAATTACCTCATGGGTAGCATGTCCATCACTTTCTGGAAATCAGGCCTCTTTAAGGAGGCTCACGTTAGGCATTCAAAAAATAAGGTAACCAAAATCACTAGTCATTTTTTCAAATCTTGGTCAAAGCTGTTAAAGGACTCCTGAGATCCTAATATCAATAACTATGGCTTTATACTTAATGTCAAAACCAACCTGCCAACCAAAAATTAAAAAAAAAAAACCCTAACAAAGATGCAAGTATTGGTACATAACTATTCAGTGCATATCTACACAATTAGCCTGCTAGCCAAGAGGAAGTGACAAATCCTTTTAATCTTAATAACTGTATATAATATTGTACTTTGTATTTCAGTTAAAATGAAAAAAACAAGATTTTGAAGCATTCCTGCAACTCTGAACTAGAAAATTAATAGAGTCAGAACCTGGAAGCAGTAAAGACCTACTTGCCTAACTTCATCACCTGAGAGGAGAAAGATATTTCGCTTTGGACTTCTTAGAGCTAAAGATTTTTTTCTATTGAAAGATTTTAAACAATTTATGAACAATTTAAAAAGCGGTGATCACCCTCCTCGAAAACTTTACTCATACCAAGTGGGAATTCTCACATGTATTTTGGCAAGTTGGTCTCTGTTACCATTCTATTCCTGAGAAGTGCTAAGATTTTTCAGGTTATATAACAGGCATCGGCAACCCTCGGCACACAGCACACCAGGATAATCCCCCTGGTGGGTCAGGCCGGTTTGTTTTCTTGCTGGGTCTGCAGGTTTGGCCAATCGTGGCTCCCAAACGGTTCGCCGCTCCAGGCCAATGGGGGCTGCAGGAAGGGCAGCCAGCACATCCTGCAGGCCCACGCCGCTTCCCACAGCCCCGATTGGCATGGGACGGTGAACCCGGCCAGTGGGAGCTGCGATCGGCAGAACCTGCAGATGTAGCAGGTAAACAAACCAGCCCAGCCCGCCGAGGGCTTACCCTGGCAAGCCGCGTGCTGAAGGTTGCCGATCCCTGTTATATAATAATAATAATTAATAATAAATAAAAGTAATAAAAGAAATAAAAGTAATAAAAAAAAGTCATGCATCTGACGAAGTGGGTATTCACCCATGAAAGCTCATGCTCCAATACGTCTGTTAGTCTAGAAGGTGCCACAGGACTCTTTGCTGCTAATAAAAAATAATAAAATAATAATCTTACCCTGAAAAAGAATATTGCTTCCTTTAGAATAATTCTTTATTCAGAAAATTGAGTATTTTTGTTACAATTAAAGGTCTTGGCATGTCATCTTTAGCCTTTGGTTAGAGACGATAATTGGCTTTATGTATGTAGTGTTTAAATATCATGTAATATATTTAGTTTACTTGCATCCTGTATTCAGCAGATTCATGTGAGAGTGATTCAGCCAGAGAAACACTCAGGTAGTGATCCAAGTTTATGGGTGATATGCCTAAATTTAAAGAGAATTATATTACAAATAACAAAAAGCATTTCTCTTAAGATGTAAATGTTCAAATAGAAACGATAAGACAGTTACACACTGGTAGCTCCCAAAATAATATGAATATAAATATATAGTATTAAAACCTCCATTGTCTGCTGCTTAAACCCATCCCTGTGTCTGACTTTCATTCACTTGCGTGCCCTGATCAATGATCTATCAGTCTATTTATACGTTAAATAGGAACAAAATGCTGCAAGTCTAAGCTAGAGCTGGTCAAGAATTTTCCATTGGAATAATTTTCTGATGGAAAATGCAGTGTCCACAAATTCAAAATTTTCTACAGGAAACTTCAAGTTTGTCAACATTTTTAATTGTTCCATCAGGAAAATTAAAAACAAAACAAAATATTTTGTATTGGATCATCATTATCATGGCAAATCCCAAAGGAATGAAGCTTCCTTGCAGATTGAGCACCACCTGAAATGATCTCTAGCTAGATTTTTAAGATGGTCTGGCTTGGATGTTCAGTTTATGTCCATTGTAAGGGTTCATGGACTTTCCTCCCTGTCAGTTTAATAGGGAGGCCATGCCCCTACATATGATGTGCCTAAAAATGCAATGCTCAATAGGGGAATTAGTAGTTCAAGGGGCTCTAGTCCTCTGGGCAGGACAGAACAACTAGCAGGTTAGAGGCCCTGAACCTTGGGCAAGGCAGAGCACAAGTGAATGCAGCCCGGCCAGCCTAAGGTGGGGAGTCTGCCACCCCTGAGGTGGGGCTGGCAGCAGCCAGTAGGGGGACCCTGGCCCACCTTACTTCCCTAGGTCCCAGCCCAGGGCCCTTACAGTGGTGGAGGGTTGTACCACTGGTTTAGTGGAGATCCCACCAAAGCACATTGTGCTAGACTCTGGCAACACAATCAGACTAATATCTGCTATCCCTTCTGAGTACCTCCGTCTCCTCTGGTTTCTCTGTCTCCTCAGGGTACACGACCAGTGGCAATTCCAGTAGCTCCTCTCGGTACTGGTCAGTCAGCAGTCCTGACACTTGCCCTGGGTCCTTGGCACTGTAGAACTTTATCTTGGGCACAGGGCAAGAGACATCTGATTCCTTCTCCATCTCTCATAGAACTGAGCTGCATGGCCCACATTTTAAGTTTCCTGTCCTGCCCCTCTGCTTCCTGCTTGTCTAGCTTCACCCACCGGGGGTGGAGAGTGGTTTCTTCCTGTTAGTCTTGGAGGGAAGCCTCACCCTCAACACAGCCATTACTAGCAATCTAATCATGCAACACAAGCTTCTGGGACTATGTGCCAGCTGTCCATGTAGCAGGATTCTTTGGTAACACACTTTGTAACTCATTCATCTTACATTCTAACAGCATATCCATAACAAGAAAACCACAGAAATCAAACCAGTGCTGATGGAGGGAGTTGGTAGGTCAGCTACAAATATCTTAATTTCTGTTCTTGTCCTGCCACTTAATATGGAGCAACTGATGTAAAAGATGCAAAATTAGAAATGCCAATCTGCTGCTCTTCAGCCTTCATCAGCCTCCATGTTTCACTGCCATAGAAAAGAGTTGTTATAACTGATTCTGTAGAGGTACAGCTTTGTAACAAGCTTGATGTCATGGCATCCCAACCAAAGCCTCTGAAGGACCTGAAATTTGGCAGGTGATGCTGCATAAGTATGCACATCTTTAGAGTATCCTCCAGAAATATGACTCTTCCCAAATATTTGACTGTTGTAATCTGGAGCTGGAGGCTGCTTGATGGTAATGGCCAGGGATGGATTTTTATCTGGATTCATAACCAGATCAATGTGTGCTGCTTCTTTCCCAACCAGATTGGCCATCAGTTGTAGAGATCAGGAAAGTGAGCTTAAAAAACCCCTCATCAATGTATTCAAGATCTCAAAGCAGTATGGTGTTCAGCTGACTGTCACCAGCAGTTTTTCCTCAAGCTTATCCAGCAACCAATCAATGCCAGTACTGAATAGAATGCAACCATGCCAAACTCCTGTGAAACTAATAAACCATGCTGTATATCTGCCATTATTTCAAGCATAGCTATTAGTTCCATTATAGATCTTTTCTATCTTGTTTTTGGTTGGTATGATCCAAATCACAATATTTTGTTTTACTGAATAGACTTGAAACCTTTGGTTTTGAATTAACTTTAAAAAAAAAAGTAAAGTGCATTCTCCTAGCATATTGCTTAATGGTAGTTGTAGTTCAGAGCCCTGTTGTCTTCTATGGACTGGGCTACGTAGAGGACTACAGCTTCCACAATGTGCTCTAGACCCAGATAACTGAGCTCTGTGGTGAATCAAGGAAGACACAGTGTAGCCAGGGATCAATTGTCACCTATGGGCCAGGCTCCACAGCTGGGGCACCATGTCACAGTGACTAAAACTTTGATTTATGAAGTAATTAATCTCTTGAAGAGAGGACTCTTTGTATATATTTTTGCTACTTTGTAAGGAAAGGTAGCATAAATTCTGATAGCAGCCGTGAGTGCCTCTGCATAGCTGGATTACTGGCTGCTTAGATCTGCTGGACCTCATGTGAAAAGCTTTTGTAGCAACTGACTAGAGAGATCAATTGGTTATATTTCTTCTTCTACTTGCCTTTGAGAGCAGTAGTATGTACTGCAATAACTATTGCTGTAACTAATGGTCTATTTCTACATGGTTGTTTCATATTATGTAGAAGAAAACAAATAAAGCTACTCTCTCTAAAGAGTTCTTTTTGATCTGTGCAAAATGGTCCTTTTGAAGTTAGGCATCTGCTTGTTATTTTGAGATAAGTATAGATGCTGAAAGAGTATGTTAAATCAGATTGTGGGGGAGGTGGTAAGGCAAGACACAGCTTTAGCAATCATGTGATGCATCCATACATATTTACATTTTTAAGGTAAAGTCACCTTGGTCTTAATTAAAATGTGCTAATGATGTGTTGTAAATATTAGTCCTCAGGAAGCATCACTTCTTAAACATTTAATCTGAAGACAGCTGATCTTAGAGGTGAATGACATAAATCTGTATGATTTCTATTATATCAATGTTTGGACAGTGTAAATGGCTATTTAGATTAGCAATTGTGTTTTCAAAAAGAATTAATTTCTTTGCTAACTATAAAATAATCCTTTAAGAGAAACTTGAGGCTGAAATTATATAATTGTCTATGTGCATAGGGGGAGGCCCAATCCTGCAAACACTAAGAACAAGACACAGTGCTTCCTGCCAGCCTACAATGATATCTTCAAGACAATGGCTGAAATTATTACTGCAGTTGGGATCATTTGGTCTGGTCCTTTCCTATGAGTCATCCTCCCATGGTGACTGCTAGAATATTTGGGGTCCTATTGAAGTCAATGATAAAATTCTCATTTGCTTTTCAGGGGCCAGGATTTCACCCTGACTTTTTCTAGTGATCAGGTGAAACCATGCTCTGTAAACTTTTTATCACTGTTGCAGAAAGTTTATCTGAAGTACTTGCAAGAAATCCTTTGTAATGATGCATATGTTTTAGTCTTCTATACTGTCAGAAAGAGGACTAGGTTCCTCTTAGAAAATAAGGAATCTGCCTTGTGCTTTCCTTCCTCTAATGAGAGCTATTACAACTATGAAAGTCAGCTTAATGCATGTTACATATCTTGCCTGAAATATTGCATTTCAATACCATATAGATTTTCTGTTAATCAGAATAAAAGCTTCTATGGTCTGATGTGATATTATTATAGGGCACAAGCAGAATTCTAGGGGCAAATCATCTGCTGGTGTAAATGGCTGGAGTTCATTGGACTAGAATGGAGCAGCACCCATTAACACCAGCAGAGGAATTAACCCCAGGAAACTATTACCATGTGGAATTGGATGCCACTGACAGGATCGCAGGATAACATGCAAAAAAAAAGGGTAGTAGATTCTTTGAGTTTTTAAGGTGCTTATGTATTCTTCCCACCCCCCCCCCCACCCCCCTGGGAGGAGGACAGTGTGTTTGTATTAAGTAGGATGACTGGTGTTCCCATTATTGTGTGCGGTTTTGTTGTAGACATTAGTCAGTTATGTGTGACAGTCCCCAGATAATTTTATTATAACAAAGAGTTTCCCCCCACCAAATTCCAATTTTCCCTTTACTGTACAGTGTGGCTGTGCTGGTATCCTGGCTAGTCAATTTTGGTCACCGGGAGGAAACTCCTTACTCACTTTCTACTTTGCCTCTCTTCTCAATAGAAATAGAAGTGGAAAATATAGTACTGATGCTTAGAACTGTTATTCACAGCTGGCTGAGGTGAGGATGGCACTGTGACTCAGCTGAGAGTAGTTATTGTAAACAAAGTGTATGATTTGTTCTGACACAAATCTGAACCTACTAATTTTCAATCCTATTTTGATAACCAGGGCTATTGCAGTAACCAGCCTTTATCATCTTATTGCTTCATTGTACGTCATATATAACTAAATAAACACATATATTGTTTACATGTCATCAGTAAGTGAGTAAAAACGTGAAAGAAAATATTAGTTCAGATTACAAGTAGAAATAAAGGTGATCTCTAAATACAAGTGGATCCTAAAACTGGAGTTCTACCAACTTTTCATAACTAAACCTATAATAAGGTAAAACTTGATTAGCTCTATTTCTACCTAGAAACTTCTTTATGTTGAAGATTCACAGGTCTGCCTGTCCAGTTTTGTCCTGTCTCCCTCCACTCACTTCTGTATCTCATCCTGTCTGTATGACAGTTCCTTCTAGATGTTCTGCCTTCAGCTTAATCTTAACATAGCCTAAAATAACCCCCTGAAGTATCCTCCCAAACTCTCTTCACTCACTCATTCTCTGTCATTGCTGACAACACTACCATCCTGCCTGTCACTTATGACTGTGATCTTGAGTTCATATCTCTCTCTCTCTCTCTCTCTCACACAAACACACACCACATCAGGGTATGTCTATTTTTTATGCTTTTTCTTCTACAACTTAATCCTTTTCAGTCACTTTCCTACATATTTTAAAAAAATAAGGATTTTTTTTTTGGACTGTGGCAGGGTAGGGGTAAACTCCCACTTCAAAGCCCTGCTAAAATGCTGGCTGCAGCCGGCTCTCTGGCCAGGAGGCCAGGTATAGAGATGCAGGTACTCAGCAGGGAGCACAGCTGCAAGCCCTAAGGAGGGCTGGCTCAGAGAAACATACTAAGCTAAGTAGTGACAGCTGGGCTGGAGCAGGGGAGGGCTATAAAAGCCCTGGGCAAACCTCAGTGAGGAGTCTAGCCTAGGAGGAGACAGAAGGGCAATATCTCTGTCTTCTTGCCAACAAGGAAGCCTCAAGGGCAAGAAGACCTCAGGGAGGGTCTACGGGGCACTAATTGTTGGGGGATCTGGTAACTTTACAAGCACTGTAAATAAAGACACTGGGGTGATCCAACAAAAAAGAGGCATGGAAGACTCTTTATAATACGAACCTAAACACAGGGTGCAGGCCCAAAAGTGGGAAAGCCTACGTGAGCCCCTGTGACATGGACAAAACACCACATTTTTAAAAGTATGTGTTTTCATTGGAAAAAATTAGGGATATCAATGGGAGTTAGGCACATAAATACCTATAAGGATCTGGTCCTAAATCTAAAAATAGAGTTACTTCGCCAAGTATTGATAGAATGTGTTGGACTGAATGGATAGTCAGCTTCCTGATAATCAAATTTGCAGCCATGATTCTTTCCACAGAAGAAAATAAATTGAATCAACTATTTTTTGTTTTTTATAGAAATTAAAAAAAAGTTAAAGAAGTTAAAAAAAGCAACTGAAAAACAAAAATTTTCAAGAACCAAAACTTTTAAACCAAGTAGGGAAAATGTGTCCAATATGACAGACCGAGGCCAGTGGAGTACAGGAGTCTGGTAGAGGGCAAATATACTGGTCACTGGATGAGTAGTTTTCTGTTCCCTGAGTGACCAGAGCAGGGGCTGCACTAGAGTAATCAGGAACCTGCTAGAACCAATTAAGGCAGACAGGCTGATTAGATCACCTGCAGCCAATCACGGCAGGCTAATCAGGGTTTAAAAAGGAGCTCACTCCAGTCAGGGGCGGGGGAGCCAGAGGAGGGGAAGTGCATGAGATGAGTTGGGAGCAAGAGGCACAAGGAGCTGAGAGTGAGAGGGTGTGCTGCTGGAGGACTAAGGAGTACAAGCATTATCAGATGCCAGGAGGAAGGTCCTGTGGTGAGGATAAAGAAAGTGTTGGTTATTACCCCACCATCCCAGTAAAAATTGAGATTCAGGGGAACACTACTGAGGAAGCAGCAGATGTAGTCCCTAAACTCTCATACCCGGTACTCATAGGGAGGGACTTCTCAGGGTTTGGAGACTTACTCCCAGTAGGAGGATTGGAGAAAGAGGGGATCCTGAAGTTAGTGAGGCATCCACAGTAGACTGTCAACCCCGTCTTCTCTGAAATATCCCCAGATTTATTTTCCATTCCCAGACAGGGTAGAAAGTCGAAAAGAGAAAGGAGGGCAGCTAAGGCCTTGGGAACCAGAATACTGGCCTAAAGCCAGAGGGTCATTCTTGTAGGTAGGTGGACCCGAGCAGCTGAAAAGAAGACCACTCAGTCTGACCCCCACCCTAACGCTTCTGAACCAGTAGCTGCAACAGAGACTGGGCCCCTAGATCTTGGGCAGATTAGCCCCAGAAGAGGAAATTTTGGATGAGACCAGGCTGAAGACCCAAGGTACAACAATATTAGAAAGGAGGTGACTGAAATAGATGGAGTGCCCGTGGAAGGGAGAATCCAGGGACCAGGACTCTACTTCATAATGAAGAAGAATCTCTTATACCAGGTTACACCAGTACCGGGGCAGAAGGTACAGCAGATCTTAGTACCTCAAAAACATCAGAACGCTGTATTAAGTCTTGCTCATAGTCGTCTTTTGGGAGGGCACTTGGGGGTAGAGAAGACCCTGGCTCGAGTCCTACAACGGTTCTTCTGCCCCGGAGTACATGAAGAAGTGTGGAGGTACTATGCGTTCTGCCCAGAGTGTCAGCTGCACAGTCCCCGTCCCCACCTGAGGGCACCTATAGTATCCCTTCCCATCATAGAGGTCCCCTTTGAGAAAATAGCCATGGACCTAGTGGGACCCCTGGAGAAGATGGCTCGTGGCCACCAATATATACTTGTTGTTTTGGACTATGCTACTCGCTACCCAGAAGCTGTCCCCCTGTGGAACACAGCCTCTAAAACGATAGCCAAAGAACTGGTGGGGATCTTTGCCTGAGTGGGGCTACCAAAGGAGATATTAACAGAACAAGGAACCCCATTTATGTCAAAGCTGTTGAAGGACCTCTGTACGCTGCTCCATATATATACCCTGAGAACTTCAGTTTACCATCTGCAGACTGATGGGTTGGTAAAAAGGTTTAACCGAACCCTCAAGGCTATGATAAGGAAGGTGGTAAGTTGGGACGGGAAGGATTGGGACACCCTACTGCCCTACCTTATGTTCGCTATCCAGGAGGTACCTCAGGACTCAGCTGGGTTTTCCCCATTCGAGTTATTATACGGACATCACCCCCATGGCATACTAGATATCGCCAAAGAGATTTGGGAAGAGGAACCCAATGAGGGGAGAAATATAATTGAACATGTAATACAGATGCAAGACCGGATAGCCCGGATCATCCCTATTGTACCGAAATATTTGGAAAAGGCACAGGAGGCCCAGAGAACCCATTACAATCACCAGGCAAAAGTCTGACAGTTCCAACCAGGGGATCGGGTGATGGTGTTGGTACCCTAGGCAGAAAGCAAGCTTCTGGCCCAATGGTAGGGGTCCTATGAAGTGGTTGAACCCGTGGGGGAAGTAACCTACAAGGTGCAGCAGCCAGGATGCCGAAAACAAGAACAGATTTATCATATTAACCTTCTGAAACCCTAGCATGCACAAGAAGCATGCATAACTATCCAGGAAAACAAGCCTTCCAAACAGATGAGATGTTTCTCTCGATTTAACACCAGATCAGAAGAACGAGGTATCTGAGATGATCTTCCGGAACCAAGATGTATTCTCCACAAAACCGGGTCGAACAACCGAGACATATCACCACATCATCATGAACCCTGGGGCCAGAATAACAATGAGGCCCTATCGGGTGCCAGCGGCCAAAAGGGAAGAAATAAAAGCAGAAGTAAAAAAAAAGCTGGAGTTGGGGATCACCGAAGAATCCCACAGTCAGTGGTCCAGCTCAGTCATGCTGGTGCCCAAACCTGATGGCACCACAAGGTTTTGCAACGACTTCCGGCCACTAAACGAAGTATCCCAGTTCGACACGTACCCCATACTTCGCATAGATGAGCTAGTGGATCATCTGGGGAATGCCCGGTACTTGACTACCCTAGACTTGACAAAGGGGTACTGGCAGATTCCCCTTGCGGAAGATGCAACGGAAAAGACTGTGTTCTCTACACCAGAGAGAGTGTATATTTTAAATATACTGTCCTTCTTTTTGGACTACATGGGGTCCCAGCTACTTTCCAGCGCCTCATGGACAAGCTATTACGCCCACATAACAGTTATGCTGCTGCCTACTTGGACGATGTGGTCTTTCATTACCCAGACTGGGAAACCCACCTACAGAAGGTGGAGGCAGTCCTTGATACCTTCAGGTGAGCTGGCCTTACAGCAAACCCTGCCAAGTGCACTGTAGGGTTTACAGAGGCCAAATATCTTGGCTACATTGTGGGAAAAGGTCTGGTAAAACCCCAAGTGAACAAGTTGGAGGCCATCCAAAATTGGCCACGACCACATCGCAAGAAACAAGTCCGGGCATTCCTAGGTGTAGTGAGGTATTACTGACAATTTATCCCTCACTTTGCCACAAGGGCAAGCCCCCTGACAAACCTAATGAAAGCCTGTGGACCTGATCTGGTGAGATGGTCTGACGCAGCAGAGGAAGCATTCACCAACCTACGGACTGCCTTCTGCAGTAATCCTGTACTGGTAGCCCCTGATTTCACCAAGGAATTTATCCTGCAGACAGATGCATCAGAAGTAGGTTTGGGGGCTGTTCTATCACCCCTTTGTCAAGTCTAGGGTAGTCAAGTACCGGGCATTCCCCAGATGATCCACTAGCTCATCTATGCGAAGTATGGGGTACATGTCGAACTGGGATACTTCGTTTAGTGGCCAGAAGTCGTTGCAAAACCTTGTGATCGGGGAGGAGGAACACCCAATTCTCTACCTCAGTAGGAAACTCCTTCTGAGGGAACAAAAATATGCAGTGGTGGAGAGAGAGTGCCTCGCCGTAAAATGGGCCGTGGAAGCATTGCGCTACTACTTGCTTGGGTGCAGATTTGTCCTCGTGACTGACCATGCCCCTCTTCAATGGATGCAGCGGAACACGGAGAAGAACACATGGGTGACCAGGTGGTTCTTATCCCTCCAACCTTTCCAGTTCCGTGTGCAACACAGAGCAGGGAGCCGTCATGGTAATGCCGATGGCTTGTCACGTGGGCACTGTCTGGCTTCTCAAGCTGCCCAACCCCTTAGTGTTGAGCAGAGGGGAGGGATATGTGACAGACCCAGGCCAGACAGGTACAGGAGTCTAGTAGAGGGCAAATATAGTGGTCACTGGATGAGTAGTTTTCTGTTCCCTGAGTGACCAGAGCAGGGGCTGCACTAGAGTAATCAGGAACCTGCTAGAACCAATTCAGGCAGACAGGCTGATTAGAAACCTGCAGTCAATCACTGCAGGCTAATCAGGGCACTGGGTTTAAAAAGAAGCTCACTCCAGTCAGGGGCGGAGAAGCCAGAGGAGAGGAAGTGTGTGTGAGATAAGCTGGGAGCAAGAGGCACAAGGAGTTGAGAGTGAAAGGGTGTGCTGCTGGAGGACTAAGGAGTACAAGCTTTATCAGATACCAGGAGGAAGATCCTGTGGTGAGGATAAAGAAGATGTTTGGAGGAGGCCATGGGGAAGTAGCCCAGGGAGGTGTAGCTGTCATGCAGCTGCTACAGGAGGTACTATAGACAACTGCAATCCACAGGGCCCTGGGCTGGAACCCAGAGGGGAGGGTGGGCCCGGGTTCCCCCCAAACCTCCCAACTCCTGATCAGACACAGGAGGAGTTGACCCAGACTGTGGGGAAGATCACTGAGGTGAGCAAAACTGCCAATAAGCGCAGGACCCACCAAGGTAGAGGAGGAACTTTGTCACACCAGTTTTATCAGAAAAATTTGCTCAGCTGCCTCCTCCTCAACCCCACTTTCCAGTTTTAGGTTCCCATCATCAAAATGTTTTTTTGATGAAACTCACTCACATCTCCTCAAAAATCTAAATTGGAGATTCCCCATGGAAATTTCCCCATGAAGCAATTTTTAATCTAATTGAAAAATTGCAACCAGCTGTAATTTAAATATGTTTTTGACACTGAAGATTATGAATGGTCCACATTGTACTCCTGACGTGAAAAATGTGATTGAACTGACTAGTTGAAGGTGCACCATCAAAAGTCTGTTCAACAATGTAATATACTTGCAGTCTATAAATATTATAGCTAAAGGTTTTTTTATGTTATGGGTTCTTTTTAGGATTGGTCAATACTTTATTTAGAAATTTTTGAAAACAGAAATTTTCATAAATATAGTGCAGGTTTTAGTTGGGGTAAAAATCCCAACCCACTAAAAAGCCTGGGTTGTTTTTGTTTGTTTGTTTGTTTTTGTTTTTTAACCATACTGATTTTGGTTACCAAAGGTCTGGAGAAATGTCTGTTTTCAGCTTTACATTTTTTGATGAACACCCAACATTTGAAGAGTACTGAAATGTCATTGAATTTTTTCACTGAGAAAATAATTTCCACCCCTCTTCTCATTCCTTTCCATAAGGGTGGAGTGTGGGGGGAGAGTAAAAGGAAAAAAGTTTTTAGGTTTGATGTTGAAAATTCAGGTATGTGTGACTAATGAACGGTTTTACCTGTAAAAAGAATAAACTTTATGTCTTTCAATAACAGACTTGGTCAATTTTTGTATCGAAGACAAAATCACTAATCAAGAGATTGAAGCCACACTAAAATGGCAATTTCTCCTCTTTTTTATTATTTGTTATTTCACTCTTCTTTCTATACTTGTTCGTAATCCAATATTACCTCAGAGTGGAGTGGTTTTCCGGGCTGGTTTAATTCAGATCAACACTGATCACTGTGTAGAGATCAAAAACCACTTGAAATAAACCATCTTCAGGAAGGAAGTTATATCTACTAACAAAAAGCTAATACAGGGCCTCAAAAATATTTATTATGGAGTATAATTTGGGTCCCAGGATGAGAAAATTTAAATCGGTGTTCTCTGCATTCCTCAACAATTTGAATTCCTAGCTTAATGCAATCTTGGTATATGACTATTAAGATGTTTTTCCTATGTCTTTCATTTTTCTTTGCTGTTCGCAGGGAATATATATTCCCTCTGTAAGTTCAAAAACATAACCTTTCCTTCATATTACTTTGTGTCTGCACCAGATTGATATGTGTTATACCTGAATTCTGCCTTGTTTCTGTGGAGTGTTGAAAACAAAATATCAGAACCAAGTGCCAGAGGAAAACAGTATTTTCTAACTCCCAAATCCTCTACCTTCCTCATTCTCCCTCATTCTCCTACTCCCCCAAACACATCATGTCAAAGAAATGAGATGTCAGTTTTTGAGGTGGTAAGAGAATGTGGAAGCAAAGTTATCTACTGTGAAAATGAAATCATTTATTCCACTGTTGCAGTTTAATGATGGCGGCCTTGCCAGAGTGCTTTAATGGAGCTGGTGTCTCTGGGCAGCCTTCTTGTATAATGCAGAGAGGGCTGAAATAGGGAGGGAAGAAGCAGAACTATTTTTCACCATGTAGGAATGGGAAAGCTTCAACTTCAGAATTGTTTTGGATTTCTCCCTTGCAAAGGAGTATCCTGTCCTCATTGTTCTGAGTTCTGAAGAGGTCAGTGCAATCAGTATTTCAGTTTGAATGAGGAAATTATGTGATCTATTTGTTTACTGGACTTGTTAAAAGTGTAAAGAGGTCAAACTAAATATTACAAAAGGAATTGTGTGGTGATGATGTATAAAGTTCAATTTTTTTTCTGTATATTTCTGTGCACGAAATTATCAACTGTAATGTATTGGAAGAAAAACTGTAGCTTTTTCAAAAAGAAAAAAAAACCCATAAGATTGAGTGAGTGTTTTGTTTGGAGAAGGAGGAAATGATAATGTGTTTAAACTGAATTCTTGCATAGCAGCTCAAGGGGACGAACATCCTTTCTTGTAGCTGAAAAGCATAACTTTTCCACCTCTGCTAAATTCAGCTTACACCAGTACTAGCAATGTCCGGAGCCTCACCGTGCACAGATCTCTGAATCTGTTGGCCGTTGGCAGCACCATTTTGATTAGATGTGCTGTGAGTGTCTCTAAAATTGCCATGATGCTTAAAATGGCTACTGGAACTAGAGAGGCCCAGTCCAGCAAAGTATTTAAGCACGTGCCTAAAATTAAGCACATGCTTTGCTGAAGAAAGGCCAAAGGTTTCCAACATTACTAACAGTGGTGTGGCTTAACTAGCATTAGCCACAGTGGGAATATTGTGGTATTTCAACTAATGTAGATGAGGCTTAGGTTTGAGTCTACACTTGCATTTCCTGCGAAATCTCCCACTGTCTCACTTCCACCTAGAATTTTTACCATTGTACATATAACCTCCTACTCAGAACATGCAATTGAACATCCACTGCTGGCCTATGCCAACCCACTAGGGCTTGCAGGGCTCATGTTGCAGGGCTGTTTGATTGCAGTGTAGATATACAGGCTCTAAAGGACCCTGTAAGGTGGGAGGGTCCCAGAGCTCAAACTGCAGCCCTACACATCAATCTACACTTCAGTTAAACCTCCCCTTAGCCCAAGCCCCCCGATCCTGAGTCAGCTGGCACAGTCCAGCCTTGGGAGTCTAGCACTGTAGACATAGCTTTAGATAACTCAATAGTAAAAATGCCTGAGCCCTGTCTATATTAGTGCTCTCTCTGTTACCACTAGAGCTGCACTAATTTTAGTACAATAATGGGAGATTTCCTGAACGGTTCTAATGTACACAATGTTTTAGTCTCCACTAGGAACTGCTTTGTGAAACTACATATATTACTTTGCTTTTCTAGTCTTGTTTCCTGACTATTACTATATTTGTATTATGGTAGTAATCTAAAGGCTCCATAGTGCTAGATACTATACAGATACATAGCAAGAAGCTGTGTGTGGTTTTTTTGTTTTGTTTTGTTTTATTTTGTTTTTTTGCAGAAGCTACCTGAACTGCTATACTACTGTCTTGTACTTCTTTATCCATCTTCATTAGTTTTAATTGTTACATAGCATTTCTCTTTTAAAGTATTATTTTATGACTTTTAAACTATATACTTCTCATTGCTTGGCTGATTAACCCATTATGTTGCAGTTTAGAGAGGTTATTATCTAATTCCAGGGGGCTGACATCTACTGTGTTTTTAACAGATGGAAGACAATAGGATGTAAAAAACAAATATAGACACGCTACAGGATAGTCTCTTTATCACTTTTTAAAGCTGGGTGCTCCTACTTCAAAGGATAAATTAGAATCAAAAGCTAGTCTTCCCATGGTGAACACTTAATGAAGCACTCTCAAGATGAAAAGATGCGGCATTCCTAGCATGATATTTCCTTTTCCATTTGAAAAAAAAGTCTTCATTTTAATCAAAATATTAAGTGCAATTGTAACAGTAATTATAATTTTGTGTATGTTTTCTTTATTCTTTGGAGAAAAATAAACTGAAGTCAGTTTTTCATCACCCTTTGATACTTTGACGGTTTTCTTTCAGAGTAGCAATAAGGGTCTGATCCCAGTGAAACCTGTGTAAACGTGGAGTGGATATCATTGGGGTTACTCCAAATCTATACATGTCTCTGAGATCAGAATCTGATCCTATGTGTTTTCAGTGATTGGAGAAAATAATGTACATTTATAAAGCTAAATATTGTCATAGTTTCTATAATTTAAAGACAACAATCACATGTGTCTATATGTCAGCTCAGAATTGTCCATGCAGAAATCAGCATCAAATGCGCCAAATATCCACAAACAAGCTTGTATAAAGTTGGGAAGAAAGCCTATTGGCAGACAGGAATCAATTCTTTACATGCTACCCAGGGCAAAGCTTGTCAGATATCAAGATCAGAATAGTTTAAAGCTCTATATTTGCATATTGTACATAAAAAACAGGTTAGGCATCTAACAACCTAATTTTTAAGACCAAATGCCCATTCTCACAAAAATATGGATGCTTATACAATTTGGAGGGTACATTCTTGGATGATTTAGTTGTGGTCCTGCTTTGAGCAGGGGGTTGGATTAGATGACCTCTTAAGGTCTCTTCCAACCCTGATCTTCTATAATTCTATGAACTCATTTTGAAATGTTAGTTCTTTGTCCCCAACAGCCTTAAGGATCTACAGCTTTTTGTTTTGTCTTTTGGTCTCTGTTTTCTCCCTAACAGACTCATTTCTTCCACCTGGCAAATCTGGCAAGTCAACCTTTCAAATACGTTAGTGTGGCCACAATCCTGGACTTTCCTAATGGAGCCGCTCTTTGACTGTACCCAACCAACCAATAATTAGTAACTTTAAAAACATTTTTTTGTTCACAATGTTAAATTTATAAGGAAAATTTCATACTCCTTTGAATGTTGTACAGCAATCTAATTACTATGTTTAATGGGGGAGTTTCTGGTTTTTTCTGAATAATTAAGATTCATTTTAAGAACTAATCTCTGCATTGTTTAGGAATTTATTTTTGAAATCATAGTGCTTCATCTGAATAATTTTTATGGTCACTTTACCAGGAGCAGTTCTAGCAGGATGCATTAAAATTGGTCTTCTTATATATAATTTGTCTGAAAAGCTTCTTCTAGTTTTAGGTTTTGCCTCTTCTGGAAAATAGGTTGAATGTTTTTACGAAACATTAGAGAATTTAAAGTTTCCAAATTAACAAGCTAAATGAAGATCATGAAGGAAGAATGTGTTAACCATGGTGAACTAAATCACCACTCATGAGTCTCATTTAATCTGCATTGTTTCATTATTTAAATGTCTAAACTGGTTTAAAATTAATGTACAGAAGAAGTCAAATCCATTTAGTCAAAATCCGTGCACTATGTCATCTGAATTCTAAGCAGCAGCAAAGAGGAATGAGACCAGATATACAAATTCAAGGCATGCATGCTGATTTTACAGTTGTGTCTCAGTTAACAAAACAAAGAACACAACATAGGTTAAGTTAAATTGTAATAATTAGGTATATTATTATATTAGAAGTAAATGTGCGGAAGCTTTCATTGCAGCATGAGGTAATCTAGCCAGTGTGAGCAGAAAACAAATATGTTTAAAATATTAGCTTGGCTCCTTTTTGGAACATGTGAATCATCATCCCGAAGTGTTTAAAATTTGACAGATGCTAGAGTGTAGTAAAATTGTATCTTCTTGAAATTGTCAAGGGACTTAATGCAATTGGTAACAGTTGATAAAGTTAGGTCAGCCAGGTAAAATATAATTGACCTTCAAGTTTTGCCTTGTTTAACTTTTAACTCAAATTTAGCGCTGCAAAACTTTGGAATAAAGTTGATTGCAGATTATGCTCTAAATAATAGCAACAATAATTAACATATTGATACAAATTTTAAACATTTGGAAGCTTTCACTTAATTTAAATTAATTATTTCCATTTCAAATATGTCTATTGATACCCAGTGTGATGTTGCTTCAAATGGAATCGCAGCATGCTTTGCCAAAATTTCAAGAGTCTCCTTTTCTAATGATGTGTTCAAACAATAATAGGATTAGGCCCAGGAAAGTGGCATTTTTTCTGCTTCTTCTGCTCAGAATATCCACCATGTTTGACTTTGATTTATGTAGTTAAAGTTATTGTCATAGGCACTGAAATGGATCTATTTCCATTTGTAAAATTAAGCACATGCAAGACTGGGGTCTTATTTTGCCTTCTTCCCTCCTTGTTGCAAAATCGAATCCCCTTCCTTTTGGGCTCAGTTCAGAGATGAGAAGAAAGAAAGACATACACAGCTGGCTCCTACCCCAGACACTCACTTCAAAAGCTGTTTCATCCTCTACCGGTTCTTCTCAGTCAAGTGCTGCTCTTTCATATAGATTTCAGTTGGCTGCTCAAGTGCAATGTATTCATTGATGAATGACAACAGCAGCAGCAAGAGTCTGTGCTAGATATGAGTCTAATAGATGCAAGATTGAGGTCCCTTTGAAATTGTGGCCTTTTATCTCCTAGAGAATGCAAAGAAAATGATGCAGAATTCTATAGCATGGTTAAAATTTATAATAGCCTATAGTAAGGATTTCAGTCTTTATTAAATTAGATAACTTCTTAGGCTAATTCAATATAACTTTTTAATGTCGGCATAACCCTATTGGTTTCATCCTTATTCATTTCTACAGGACTTTTTCATAAGAACTTCTGCAATTTTTTTTTCAAACAGCAAAAAGAAAGTATTTCCTTTATATCTCTTCTATTTGTTATTTTTTCAGGTGGGGTTCTCCAACACTGCATTCCTGGACTTGTCTGCCTAGTCTGGTTCACAGTCTCCTTTGTTATAGGCAAGAATTGATAGCAAAATTCAAGAGAGAATAATATATCTTTTTTTCAAGGATGGTTTCTTGTTTTACTTTCTGTTGACAGGACTCCACAATGTCTTAGTGACAGACTGTCTTTTACATATAGTCATCTGATCATGTAAAAACTGTAAAAAAAAAAAAAAAAGTGGTTCAATAACTTAAAAATGGCTTTTTAGCATCTTGTGATTTGATTTCACATAAACCATCTGGCCCTAAAGTTTCCAGTTCTATCCTCTATAGACAAACATGCATATGGCCAGCAAGTATACATATGGCCAGCTTTACTTAAGCAAGTAACCCCACTGAAGTCAAAAAGACTACTTCTATGAGTGAAGTATCAGAGGGGTAGCTGTGTTAGTCTGGATCTGTAAAAGCAGTAAAGAATCCTGTGGCACCTTATAGACTAACAGATTTTTTGGAGCATGAGCTTTCATGGCTGAATACCCACTTCTTCTGATGCCTATGAGTGAAGTTTCTTATGTGTGCAAGTGTTTATTGGATCAGGTCCAGATATAATATACTATTGCGTTCTATGCATATTGGTTTTTTAATTAGTCACTGAATATTAGATGTTGCACTTTATCTTATTAACCAAATGTAGTTAGTTGTAGTTGTTAATTGTTGGTTAGACATTTTTTAATTATACATATATGCATACCCCGCACTGGACAAAAGAGTATTAGCCCCGCACTATGAGTGGCAGAAGTCCCGCCCCTTTGACCATTCTGGGCATGCTCCAACTGCTGCCTCAGTATAAAAGGGAGCAACCCAGCTCATTCTAGGCTGACTACCAGAGGAGAAGGACCTTTGGTGGAAGCTTCAGCTGAAGAGCTTTTTCCTGAAGTAGCTGGAGACCCTGAGAGCTGGACTGGAGGTCTGCAGCAAACAACGCCTTAGGGAATCACCTGCATTGAGGAGCCCAAAGACCCCAATGCCCCATGGACAGCAGCTCCTGGAAGCATGGTAAGAAGTGACCCAGGTAGGGTGAGTGAGTGGTACCTACCACCTGAGTGAGGTCAGAGTGTTTTGATGGTATTCTCTGACCCAGTGGTGACCACTCTGCCACTGTTACAGCCTTGGGTCGGGGCCTGGTGGAGTCGGGTGGTCCCGCACCCCCTACCCAGGCTGCTACTCCTCTGGAGGTGGCCCCTTCCTCTGCCTCCACCAGCCCAGGAACTGCTCATTGGGCTGCACTGCTCTGTGTCTAGGGACTGCTATATGGACTTTAGCCATTGGATCACACTGTCCCTGTATCCTAGGACCATTATACTGATTCTGGCCATTAGGTCACATTCCCTTCCCCTGAGGGCTGTTATACCAACCCTGGCCACTAGGCCATACTACTCTGCACCTGAGGGCAGTTATACCAACTCTTGCCACTAGATCATACTGCCCTGTACCTGCAGGCAGTTATACTGACTCTGACTGCTAGGCTGTGATACCCTGGACACATGGGTTGCTGTAACTGACTCTGGCCACTAGGCCACTCTACTCTGAATGCCAGAGCCACTATACTTGACTCTGGCCATTGGGCCTCATCACCCTGACCTCAAAGGCCATCATACTGTCTTTGGGCTTTGGGCCATACTTCTTTCAGCCTAATGACTGTCAAGAAGACTGTGTCTGTGGTGCTATCACAATCCTGGCCCTCTCCCAAATGGGGCAAGGTGTGCATACCCAGCAACAACATATAAATAAAAACTAAATCTTTCCCCTGTCATTCTGTTTAAATATGAACAGTACTATAGTAAATGAAACAATTAATTCACACTACTGTGGCTCTTTTGGGGAATGCTATTCGCTAATTTGGCTCCTGAACCACTGTGGTCTGAATATCACATCTCTAAGGATAGTGCCTTTCCCATGAGGTCTTCTGGGATTGATCTTTGTCAGTCTCTCCTGTTGAAGCTGTTCCACTTAAATGAATTCATTGAAGCAGGGACTTGAACTTGGGTCTCCCAACCTCCAGGTGAGTGCCCTAACTACTGACCAGTAGGATCATTTTCACTTTTTTGACCCAATTAATAATTATTTATACAAAATGGAACAGCTTCAAAAGGATATGTGTGAGAACTCTGCCCCACAACTCCCCAGTGGTATGGGCACTATCCTAAGCCGTGGAAGGTATGGTTTAAAATCCCTGCTCCACATCATGGAGAAGATGGGATTTGAACCCACATGTGAGTGAGTGCTCTAGCCACTGGGTTAAAGAGTATTCAACAGGAAAAAAAACCCTCTGCTTGTGCAAAGTTAAGGTTGCTTGGTGCTAAGTTGTCCTCTTGCAGAACAGAGTTGCCTGTACAACCATAACTCTGCTCTTTTTTGACAATGCCCAATATATCCTGTTAACACATAGTTGCTGAAATGCAGAAGCTCTTCACCTCCTTTTACAATCCATTACCTCTCACCCACAGAGCTGCTGGGGTGCACTGGTAATTGGGGGCTGCAGAGTCAGTTAGGGCTATTAGCAGAGGTGGGATGCAGTGGGGTTGGGGACCATTGGCAGAACTGAAGGTTCAGGGGAGTTGGGGTGCACTAGCAGAGCTGGGAGTGCAGGAGACTGTGGTGCAAGAACGTTTGGGTGCACAGCAGAGCCATGAGTGCAAGGGGGGTTTGAGGTGCACGGACTGTGTGTGTGTGTGCGTGTGTGTTGGGGGGGGGGTTCATTCATTGCTCATCTTATCCGTTCCATGTATCCACCTCCCTTTGCTGCAGCCCCAAAACCTTTTGCTTTACTACTCCACCCCCTAACACCCTCTCCCTTCCAGCAAGAATTCACATGTCTATTTCCCCCAAAGACTTTGAATACATTCCCCCCAAAATAAAATTGCTACCCATGACTCACGAATTGTAGAAACCTCCTGGCAGTCAGTCCAGAACTCCTTTTGTCTTAGGTGAGAGAGTTATAATTAATATCTTCAGTTAATTGAAGTATGAGTTCACAGTCATCAACAGGTCTATGTTTCATCCAGTCATTAGTACCTCTGAGTTTAACAATGCAATACAACAAAATAAACCGTTGGGGGAGTGGTATGTAGTTTGGGACCCCCTTAGTCAAATTAATTTAAAATTATATCACTGATGCAATCCCATAACCTGTGAGGCAGACCAGATTGCAAAGCAATGTGATTACCCATTTGAGTTGTAGAGCACTTGCAAAAAAATAAGCTTTAAAATGTGACAAGAATAGAAATCTTTTAAATATTTTACTGTATTGGCACATGCCAACTGTTAAAATATACATTTTCTTAAATACTGTTATCAACATGGGTCCCCAAAGATTTAGTTGGTGCCATATACTACTATGGGAAAAACTTGACAGATTTTTAATACATCTGTAAATGCAGGTGTCTTACCACATGACTAGAGGATTTCTAATGTAGAACCTATATTTTAAAAAGGGGGAAAACATAATATGGGAAAGTACAGGCCTGTTAGTTTAACCTCAATTGTATTCAAAGTTTTGGAACAAATTCTGAAAGAGAAAGTTGTCATGGTATAGTTCCCCAATCTGAACCTTAGAGTCCAAAAGATGGGGTACCAGCATGAATTCCCCTAAGCTTAATTGCCATCTTAGATCTGATAGCTGCCACCAATCAGGATTGGAGTGCCTGATACACTCTGGTTCCCTCAAAACCTTCCCTGGGGACCCCCAAGACCCAGACCCCCTGGATCTTAACACAAGGAAAGTAAACTCTTTCCCTCAACAGTGCCTCTCCTAGGCTTTCCCTCCCTGGGTTACCCTGGAAGATCACTGTGATTCAAACCCCTTGAATCTTAAAACAGGGAGGAATGTCCCTTCCCCCTTCCCCTTTTTCTCTCACCCAGAGACAATACAGATTCAAGCTTCGCGAATCTAAAACAAAGAGGAAATTTTACCTTCCCCCACCTTTGCCTTCCTCGCTCTCCTTTCCCCCACCAATTCCCTGGTGAGTACAGACTCATTTCCTTTGAGCCTTAAAAGGGGAAAAAATCAATCAGGTCTTTAAAACAGGAAACTTTTAATAAAAAGAAAGAAAAAAAGTAAAAATTGTCTCTGTAAATTAGATGGTAAAAGTTAGAGTCTTTTAGCTTATAAACACTAGAGAGAAGCCTCTCCCAGCAGAAATACAATTTAAAATACTTCCAGCCAAATACACATTAAATTTCCACCAGCCAGATACACATTTGCAAATAAAGAAAAACAATCAAAAAGACTAAACCGCCTTTCTACCTTTGTACTTACTAAATTTGAACAGAAGATTAGAGAGCCTGTAGATACGTGGGGTTACTCTCAGAACCCAGAGAGACCAACAGACAAAGAAAAAGAATACACAAACAAAGACTTCCCTCTACCTAGATTTGAAAGTATCTTGTCTCCCGATTGGTCCTCTGGTCAGGTGTTCCAGGTTTCACTGTTTGTTACAGGTAAAGGAAACATTAACCCTTAATACATCTGTAAACGCATGTGTCTTACCACATGACTAGAGGATTGCTAATGTAGTACCTATTTTTAAGAAAGGGGGAAAACATAATATGAGAAAGTACAGGCCTGTTAGTTTAACCTCAATTGTATTCAAAGTTTTGGAACAAATTCTGAAAGAGAAAGTAGTTAAGGACGTAGAGGTAAATGGTAATTGGGATAAAATTCAACATGGTTTTACAAAAGGTAGATTGTGCCAGACCAACCTGTTCTCTTTCTTTGAGAAGATAACTGTTTGTTTGTTTACTTTTTTGTTTTGACAAAGGAGCAATAGATTTTATCTACCTGGATTTCAGTAAGGCATTTGATACAGTTCTACATGGGAAATTATTAGTTAAATTGGAGAAAGTTGGGATTAATATTAGAATTGCAAGGTAGATAAGGAACTGGTTAAAGGGGAGACTACAATGGGACATACAGAAAGGTAAACTCTCAGGCTGGAGGGAGGTTACTAATTGTTCAGTCTTGGTACCAATCTTATTTAATATTTCTATTAATGACCTTAGCACAAAAAGTGGGAGTGTGCAAGTAAAATAAGCAGATGAGACAAAGTTGTGAGGTATAGCCAATATGAAGGGGGAGCAGAATATCATACAAGAAGATCTTGATCCGGAACTTTAAAACTTGAGTAATAGAAATGGGATGAAATTTAATAGTTCAAAGTGCAAGGTCATGCAATTAAGGGCTAACGGCAACAAAAAATTGCTAAAAGTTGAGGACTTATCAGTTAGAAGTGAAAAAGGAAGAGAAAGACCTGGGAATATCTGTTGATCACAGGATGACTATGAGCTGCCAAAGTGATGTGGCAGTGAAAAAAGCTAATGCAGCCCTAGGATACATCAGGCAGGCTATTTTCAGTAGAGACAGAGACGTGTTAGTAGCATTACACAAGGCACTGGTGAGACCTCATCTGGAATACTGTGTGCAATTCTGGTCTCCCATGTTTAAGAAAGATAAATTCAAATTGGAACAGGTTCAGAGAAGGGCTGCTAGGATGATCAAGAAATGGAAAACTTATCTTATGAGAGGAGAATCAAAGAGTTTGGCTTGTTTAGCCTAATCAAACGAAGGCTGAGGGGAGATATGATTGCTTTCCATAAATACATCAGAGGGATAAATACGGATAGGAGTTATTTAACTTAAATCTCCAATGCTGACACAAGAACAAATGGATATATACTGGCCATCAACAGGTTTAGGCTTGAAATTAGATGAAAGTTCACAGAGGAGTAAAGTTCTGGAACAACTTTCCAAGGGGAGCAATAGAGACAAAAAACTTAACTGGCTTCAAGACTGAGCTTGATAAGTTTATGGCAGGTATGGTATGATAAGACTACCTACAATGGTATATAGCCAATCTGTGACTGCAAGTAGCAAATATCTCCAATGGCCAGTAATGGAACACTAGATGAGCACTGCTCCAAATTATAACAGAAATATTTTAGGGTCCAACTGACCACCATATTTGGGGGCGGGAAGAAATTTTATCCTGGGTAAGATTGACAGAAACCCTGTTTTTTCTTTCTCCTTCCTCAGTAACATGGGACATGGGTTACTTTCAGGTTTAAACTAGAGTAAATGGTGAAATCTCTGTAAATTGAAGTCTTTACATCATGAGGTAAGGGGTCTATTACAGGAGTTGGTGGATGAGGTCCTGTTGCCTGTAATGTGCAGGAGGTCAGACTAGGTGATCACGATGGTCCCTTCTAGCCTTAAAGTCTATGACACTATTTTGATCTGCAGCACATGAATAGCTTGATTTCTAGTTGTGGGAGGAAAGAAACCAAACCTATACACTTCTTTTTAAAGTCTATTTTGGGGTTGGAGGCTTATGTCTCTGGAGCCCCACACTCAAATGATTCACAGTTTGGGTCACTATCCCCACGCTGCAACCTCTTGAGACATACCATATCTCAAAGAAATCTGACCAAGTATCTTGAGGACTGAGTGTGATGGCTCAGTTCTCAAACTCAGGCCTGGGAGTCCCCAAGCAGCTGTCATATCCTAGCCTTCACACAATGGCTACTGAAATTAGGTGGGCTGAGAAGTTACTAGGGCTATAGACCCAGCCAAGGTACGGCCCATGGGAGCTCTGATTGGAGGATTGCTCAGCTCAGCTGATTGGTTTAACTACACTATTTAAGCCAAGAGGAGGAACAGGAAGTTTGTCCTATCAACAAGATGGTTTCCTTTTGTGTCTGCATTGGACCCGTCTTGTGTCTACCTCCTGCACCCAACCCTGTTCCTGCTCTGCTCCTGAGTCCTACATTATCCCCACATTTGCTCTTGTTCCCACTGTGCATCTTCCTTGCATCTCCTCCTGCCCTAATACCTCACCTCCAATTCTTAGTGACCAGTCCTGGCCTCTGTCTCTGGTATCTAACCTTGGCTCTGACTCCTCAGCTTCAATTCCTGGTTCTGCCAATTATCAGTTAACTCTAATGCTGATCTTTAGCTTCATTCCTCAACCTTTATGCCTGTTCTCCCCACTATATCTGACTGCCTACATCCTGCTCCATAACACTGAGAAAGTTTGATCTTTAAACAGATGTTGTGATGCAACCTTAACTATAGTGACACTTCTACATCACTATAACAAAGGGGTGCCAACTTCTCCTCTAGCTAAGTTTTGTACGGGGCTTGAGCTGTTGTGCAACTTTGGAGAATAGGTCCTGGATCAGGCCCTGCAGGTGCGGGGAGAAAAGGGGGATGCCAGTTTGCTGATCTTATTGGGACATAGGCAACTATGTGCATGTTTACAGCCTGATTTTTAGGCACTTAAGGGAGTTATCAATGGAAATTGGAGCACCTAGGGAATTTAGGCACCTATAGGCTTGGGCAGCAACTAAGTGGGGGTTTGAGGGCCTACCTGTTTTAATTAAGTGCTTAAAGTGGCAGTTAAGTGCTTACATCATTTTATGGATCTAGCCCATCCTCTCCCATAAAAGGAGGTGAGAGTGGCTATCTGGGCTGAATAGTACCAAGGAAGGGACCCTAGTAACAGTAAATTCTGTGAAGAAGACTTGGGATGGAATTGGTCACACTATTAGTTTCTTTGTAAATTAAACCAAACCTCAACGAACAGTGGAGGCTGATAGAGGGAGTTTGCCAGGCAATTAGCCTGGGGAGAGTGCACTGAGGCTTTCACCTTGCTGACTTCTCTGAGTAGATACTGCAACAGCTGAGGAAGCTCTTAGAAGGAAGGTAATACGGATGGTGAGCATTCAGCTGTTGTAACTTGCAGAGGTTGTGCCATGTTTGTCTTTATTCCACAGGACAGTAGCAACTTTGTCTGTACAAAGTGCAAGCTGGTCTTCATATTGGAAGAGAAGGTTCAAGGTCTGGAGAAACAAGTATCTACCCTGCATTGCATAAGAGTAAATGAAGATTTCCTGGACAGATGTCAGGATATGCTTCTACAGGCACAACGTTCTGACGAATCAGAGCAGGCTGCGCAGTGGAGACAGAGGGATGGTGAAGAAATTTGGCAGCATGTGACCTCCAGAAGAAGAAAGAGGAGTGTCCATGTACCAGCAATGGTGGTATAGGTGAGCAACCGTTTTCATTTCTCTCCACAGATACTAATGCAGAGAGTGGACTAGATGATACGTCTGAGGGAAGGGAGCAGAAGGAGACTCCACCAATTGGAAGCCATTAGATGCATTGTCCTAGGGATGGGAGTTCCACGACCACCGCTTCCAAGAGAAGGAAGTGGGTGGTGGTAGTCGGGGACTCCTTTCTCAGGGAGACTGAGTCATCTATCTGCTGCCCCGACTAGGAAAACCAAGAGGTCTGCTGCTTGCTAGGAGCTAGAATTCACAATGTGTTGGAGAGACTGTTGAGACTCATCAACCCCTCAGATCACTACTACTTCCTGCTTCTCCACTTGGGCACCAATAATACTGCCAAGAATGACCTTGAGCGGATCACCGCACACTACATGGCTCTGGGAAGAAGGATAAAGAAGTTGGAGGTGCAAGTGGTGGTCTTGTCCATCCTCCCTGTGCAAGGACAA
This sequence comes from Gopherus flavomarginatus, assembly GCF_025201925.1. Lineage (NCBI taxonomy): Eukaryota > Metazoa > Chordata > Testudines > Testudinidae > Gopherus > Gopherus flavomarginatus. The sequence continues at coordinate 195,749,243 of NC_066617.1, read as the reverse complement.
GGCCTGGGTAGTGACTATCGAATTGTGGAAGTCAACAAATGGCTATGCAGGTGGTGTCCGAGAGAAGGTTTTGGATTCTTTGACCATGGGATGGTGTTCCAAGAAGGAGTGCTAGGCAGAGACGGGCTCCACCTAACAAAGAGAGGGAAGAGTATCTTCGCAAGCAGACTGGCTAACCTAGTGAGGAGAGCTTTAAACTAGGTTCACCAGGGGAAGGAGACAAAAGCCCTGAGGTAAGTGGGGAAATGGGATACTGGGAGGAAGCACGAGCAAGATAGAGCAAAAGTGAAGGACTCTTGTCTCATACTGTGAAAGCAGGACACCATTTGTGTATGGGCACGAGTTATCTTAAGTGCCCATACACAAATGCAAGAAGCCTGGAAACAAGCAGAGAGAACTGGAAGCCCTGGCACAGTCAAGTAACTATGATGTGATTGGAATAACAGAGACTTGGTGGATAACTCACATGACTGGAGTACTGTCATAGATGGATATAAACTGTTCAGAAAGGACAGGCAGGGAAGAAAAGGTGGGGGAGTTACATTATATGTGAGAGAGGAGCTCCGGTATGAAACTGCAGAAAAACCTGAGTCTCTGGATTAAGTTTAGAAGTGTGAGCAACAAAGGTGATGTCGTGGTGGGAGTCTGCTACAGACCACCAGACCAGGGGATGAGGCTTTCTTCTGGTAACTAACAGAAGTTACTAGATTGCAGACCAAGGTTCTCCTGGGAGACTTTAATCACCCTGATATCTGCTGGGAGAGCAATACAGCAGTGCGCAGACAATCCAGGAAGTTTTTGGAAAGTGTAGGGGACAATTTCCTGGTACAAGTACTGGAGGAACCAACTAGAGGCAGAGCTTTTCTTGACTTGCTGCTCACAAACCAGGAAGAATTAGTAGAGGAAGCAAAAGTGGATGGGAATCTGGGAGGCAGTGACCATAAGATGGTCGAGTTCAGGATCCTGACCCAAGGAAGAAAGGAGAGCAGCAGTGTACTGACCGTGGACTTCAGAAAAGCAGACTTTGACTCCCTCACGGAACGGGTGGCTGGGATCCCCTGAGAGAATAACAAGAGGGGGAAAGGAGTCCAGGAAATCTGGCTGTATTTTAAAGAATCCTTATTGAGGACCAAACCATCCCGATGTATAGAAAGAATAGTAAATATGGCAGGCGACCAACTTGGCTTAACAGTGAAATACTTGCTGATCTTAAACACAAAAAAGAATCTTACAAGATGTGAAAGATTGAACAAATGACCAGGGAGAGTATAAAAATATTGCTCAGGCATGCAGGAGTGAAATCAGGAAGGCCAAATCACACTGCAGGCCAGTCAGCCTCACCTCAGTCCCTGGAAAAATCATGGAACAGGTCCTCAAGGAATCAATTCTGAAGCACTTAGAGGAGAGGAAAGGATCAGCAACAGTCAGCATGGAATCATGAAGGGCAAGTCATGCCTGACTAACCTAATTGCCTTCTATGAGGAGATAACTAGGTCTGTGGATGAGGGGAAAGCAGTGGATGTGTTATTTCTTGACTTTAGCAAAGCTTTTGCTACGATCTCCCACAGTATTCTTGCTGGCAAGTTGAAGTATGAGCTGGAGGAAAGGACTAAATGGTGGATAGAAAGCTGGATAGATTGTTGGGCTCAACAGATATTGATCAATGGCTCCATGTCTAGTTGCAGCCGGTATCAAGTGGAGTGCCCCAAGGGTCGGTCCTGGGGCCAGGTTTTGTTCAATATCTTCATTAATGATCTGGAGGATGGCGTGGACTGCACCCTCAGCAAGTTTGCAGATGACACTAAACTGAGAGGAATGGTAGATATACTGGAGAGTAGGGATAAGATATAGAGGGACCTAGACAAATTAGAAGATTGGGCCAAAAGAAACCTGATGAGGTTCAACAAGGACAAGTGCAGAGTCCTGCACTTAGAATGGAAGAATCCCATGCACTTTCACAGACTAGTGACCGAATGGCTAGGCAGCAGTTCTGCAGAAAAGGACCTAGGGGTTACAGTAGATGAGAAGCTGGATATGAGTCAATAGTGTGCTCTTGTTGCCAAGAAAGCTAACAGCATTTTGGGCTGTATAAGTAGGGGCATTGCCAGCAGGTCGAGGGACGTGATTGTTCAGCTCTATTTGACATTGGTGAGGCCTCATCTGGGGTACTGTGTCCAGTTTTGAGCCCCACACTACAAGGAGGATGTGGAAAAATTGGAAAGAGTCCAGCAGAGGGCAACAAAAATGATTAGGGGGCTGGAACACATGACTTATGAGGAGAGGCTGAGGGAACTGGGATTGTTTAGTCTGCAGAACAGAAGAATGAGAGTGGATTTGATAGCTGCTTTCAACCTAGCTGAAAGGGGGTTCCAAAGAGGATGGATCTAGACTGTTCTCAGTGGTAGCAGATGACAGAACAAGGAGTAATGGTCTCACGTTGCAGTGGAGGATGTTTAGGTTGGATATTATGAAAAACTTTTTCACTAGGAGAGTGGTGAAGCTCTAGAATGGGTTACCTAGGGAGATGGTGGAATCTCCTTTCTTAGAGATTTTTAAGGTTAGACTTTACAAAGCCTTGGCTGGGATGATTTATTTGGGAACTGGTCCTGCTTTGAGCAGGGAATTGGACTAGATGACCTCCTGAGGTCCCTTCCAAACCTGAGATTTCATGATTCTATGATTCAGGGTAGGGAAGGATTATGACTATACATAACATATGTGGACTATCTTTTGCAGTAAGTTAGTGGGAAGAGATGACTTTCCAATCATTAATGAGCTTTTTCAATATCAAGGATCCTGGTTGATCAGTAGCAGCGGCAGAGTATACTAAGTGCTGTTACCTCACACAGCACTGTAGGGATTTTACCAGTTCAATAAACAAAGAAAGAAAGAAACAACCCAGAAGGGAGGGATGTGGAAAGTAATAATGAGGCTGCAGGGGTTCCAAGAGATCTTGAGAGGTCTGGGCTGAAAGCAACACTTACACTTAATTTGCTGTGGGAATGACAATTAGTACTGCCACCTACTCTCCCTGTAGAAACAGCATTAACAGCTTGAGTACACGAGAAGAAAAGATGCCTAATCAACAAGTGTAAACTTTTTAAAATGCTTTTTAATTAGCACTTTTTTATAGACATACTTTCCCAATGACACTTTATGGAGTAGTGCAGTTATCTGATTTGGAAAGAGATGTGGAGTCTCGTGTATGCACTGAGATGTATCGTGGCTTTGGAAAAAATCTTCCCTCTTTAACAAATCAAATCGCTGTTTTTATTCAAGCACTGCAAGTCTGCTCATTGTGTTTTTAATGCTGCAGTTGATGCTGGTCTCTCTTGGCTCTTATACCTTTTACTTTCCATAAATTCTATTAAATGTTCATAGTTTAGTACTTGCTTAAACTCATTAAAGTTTCCTGATTCCTGGGGAGGGATCTAGTTTACTCACATGTACTTGGCATTTTCAAATTGAGCCATAATGCATTCTTTCTCGCTAAGTTTTAAATGACTTGTTTTGTGCTGCTGTGGTAGAAAGAAAACTGTATATTTTTCTTCTCCCTCCTCCTCCTCTTGGCTGGTGTCTCACTTATTAATGTATGACAAAAAATCAATCAGATTGTTGTATAGGGTTGTCATAAACAGATAGCTAAGGGTTAACGTCTCTTTCACCTGGAAAGAAGTAATCTGAAACACCTGACCAGAGGACCAATCAGGAAACAATAGACTTTTTCAAATCTGGGTGGAGGGAACTTTGTGTGTGAGTCCTTTGTTCTTTGTCTTGAATCTGTCCCTCTCGGCTATGGGAAGGATTTTTCTATTTCCTGCTTTCTAATCTTCTGTTTCCAAGTTGTGAGTACAAAGATAGGCTTGTTTTTTTGTATTTACATGTATGTAGTTGCTGGAGTGTTTTGAATTGTATTCTTTTTGAATAAGGCTGTTTATTTATATTCCTTTTAAGCAATTGACCCTGTACTGATCACCTTAATACAGAGAGACCATTTTTATGTATTTTTCTTTCTTTTTACATAAAGCTTTCTTTTTAAGACCTGTTGGAGTTTTCCTTTAGTGGAGAACTCCAGGGAATTGAGTCTGTGCTCACCAGGGAATTGGTGGGAGGAAGAAGTCAGGGGGAATTCTGTGTGTGTTAGATTTACTAGCCTGACTTTGCATTCCCTCTGGGTGAGGGGGGAAGGGAGATTAGCTCTCGGTACTTCTGTTTTCCAAGGCTGGAAACGGGGAGGGTGGAATCCCTCTGTTTAGACTCACGGAGCTTGTTTCTGTGTATCTCTCCAGGAACACCTGGAGGGGGGAAGGGAACAGGTTTATTTCCCTTTGTTGTGAGACTCAAGGGATTTGGGTCTTGGGGTCCCCAGGGAAGGTTTGGGGGGACAAGAGTGCCCCAAAACACTCTAATTTTTTGGGTGGTGGCAGCTTTACCAGGTCCAAGCTGGTAACTAAGCTTGGAGGTTTTCATGCTAACCCCCATATTTTGGAAGCTAAGGTCCAAATCTGGGACTAGGTTATGATAAGGGTCCATTAAAATTGGTGTCACCTTCTACAGACTGTGGCAAGTTCACAGAAGAGGTATGTGGGAAATGTGCTGGGTTATCTGGATAATGGAGAAGGTGGCCTTTATCCTCATTAAGATTTTAGGTACTTCTGGAAATTGGAGCTAAGCAGCTTAGACACCTAAAATCTCACTTAAAAGTAAATAGGACTTAAACTTTCAAGTTGCTTATGTTGTTTTTGAAAATTTTACTCAGTTTTCAAAGCTGTGATTTGTTTTTTTAATCTGGGGTGATGGGAGGGGAGGGGGACCGTGGAGCATATGAAAACATTTGGAATGCTGTATACTACCTAAACATTTTCTGCCTCTAAAAATTGCTAGGCAAATAAAAATACTCACCCATTGACTTTCTTGGAATGTATATAGGCTGTTCTGTACCTTTGAGATACCTTAATCATTATCAATGTGTGTTTTTGCAGGCTGCTAAGCAGAAATGTTTCAAAATGTTCAAAGTGACATTTACTGCTATTACAACTGGGATGCAGTAACTTACATGTGGTTTGAAACTTACACATCTAAATATTTCATTGATGCAGTACTGTCTGTAGCAAGACAGCAATAGTTTTTTCCCACTTTCAGAAAATAAACTAAGGGCACTTAAGTTGAATAACAGCCATCATCTCTTCTGATTAATTGCAAAAATGACTTTGCCCTGATTGCCATATTTCCACTGTGAGAGATTTTCAGTGACACAGCTAGAAGGATGTGAATTCCTCCCCTACTTTCTCTGTGCCTTAACTCTCACTAGGTTACACGTCACAACAACCATTCAACCAGCCAGGGAGTTCAAGGAAAGGTTTCCTTCTGAATCTGTCAATGCTGCAAATTTGTCAGTCACTCTTTAATGACCAAGGCAATCCATCTACCTCCCTCTCCATGATATTGAGGCTTGGTTAGAAAGATCATTCAAAACTTTGGTGAGAGACGTTTCTAAGTTTATACTCCATTTTCATTTTCTGTGCTGTCTGGAATACATCAGTTGTTTCCCCCACTCCTCTACATCCAGTTTTCTTTTGGCTTTCATCACACTGTCCTTTTCTGGTTTCTTCTCATCTCTCCACATATTGGTTCAGTGTCTCCTTAGGCAGCTCCATTCATCTATTGAAATTCCTGGGCTGGCTCCTCTTCTCTGACTACAAGTTCTCAGTGCACGACTTAATTAAATCCACATGAGTTAATGATCAGTTCTACCCCTACGACTCTCAGACATGCTTCTCTTATCCTTGTGGTTCAGTCTCAATATCGCTCATTGTCTTTAAGTTATCTCTGCTCCTGTGGCCTGCTGCTAAGGACAACAAAGCCCGAATCAGACTTCATGCTCTTTCATGTGAACCCTTCTCAACTCCTTCTGTTCTCAGCTATGGTGGAAACCACCAATAACCTTCCTGTCTCTCAGGAAAGAAATAAAGGGGATATCTTCTACTCCTTTCTCCTTTCCCCACCACATTGCCCCTTCCTTTTTCTCTTGCTAAGTAAATATCTTATCCATTGTAGTGGGGTGGCTGCCCCACACCCTGAGAGTGAAGGCTGCAGCACGCCAGTGGGCCTGCACAGACTGACAGCCAAAAGAAAAGGGATTACAGGGGGCCAATCAGAGCCAAGATTGGAGACAGTCAATCAGGGCTCAGCTTGGCCCTATATAAAGGCTGCCCTGGAAGGGAGCAGTCAATCTGTCCCAGGCCTTTGACAGGGGAAGGTGAGTCTCCAGAGCTGGGAGAGTAGCACCGCAGACAGCGCAGTGCTGGCCCAGCTTGGGGAGCAGAAGGGAGCTCTTGCCCAAAGCCTACCAAGCTGCACGACCTGAAGGGAAGGGCTAGCGAGTGCAAGGGGCCATAAGGAAAGTGGCCCAGGGAAGTGGACAGATAAGGGGAGAGAAGGAGAACAGCAAGGTTGCTGCCAGAGGATCCCTAGGCTGGGACTTAGAGTATAGGGCAGGCCTGGGTCCCCCTTTTCCCCCTTGCAGTACACCCAGCCATTGGCCGTGGGGAGCAGCCATCATAGACTACACCAGATCCCTGACAGGAGAGATTAGACTTTGGGGGTTGTGGTTGGACATGGTGACTGTGGTGCAGAGAGACTGCTGATTGACTTCCCTTCCCCCTGGAAGGGGGTGTGGATGGACTAAGGGGCACTGCCAGAAGACAATGGTCCTGAAGAGGATGCTGCGAGCTGGTGAGCGACGCGAGCTCAGATGCCAACCAAGGGCAAGACAATGGGCCAGACACCACCAGGAGAGGACGCTCCACTGGACTGAGCTAATTCCCAGAGACAACCAGCAGGAGGCACTGCGGTGGTGAATCTCAACCGTGTCACATCCATTCTTCTTCGAGTGCTTGCTCATGTGTATTCCACAGCAGGTGTGCCTGCTCGCCAGATGTCCCGGTTCTGGAAGTTTTTCCCTCAACAGTACCCATAGTGGGAGCGCTGCTGTGACCCCTGGAGCGGCGCAGCTATAGCGCGCTATAAGGGGAGCCGAATGCTCCCCCCATCCTCAGTTCCTTCTTGCCACCAGTGATGGTGCATCGGAACTACTTGCCCTAGTTTTGCTGCAGCTCATCTCAAATCTCGCTCATTGTTCAGTAGTACCTGTATCAGTTAGTTCATAAAGTTCTAATTTAGTTAGTTATTCTTCGGGCTGCAGCATGCCCTGGGCCCCAAGGTTTAAATTGTGCAAATCTTGCAGGCATTCGATGCCCAGGAGTGACTCGCATACCGACTGTCTCCGCTGCCTGGGCGAATCCCACATCAGTGGTCACTGTAAAATCTGCAGGTCTGTCATAAACAGATAGTTAAGGGTTAGTGCCTCTTTTACCTGTAAAGGGTTAAGAAGTTCACCTAGCCTAGCTGACACCTGACCAGAGGAACCAATGAGGGAACAAGATGTTTCAAAAGGAAGGAGGGAAGTTTTCCTTTTTTTAGTCAGTTTCAGCCAGAGTGAAAAAGATCAAAGAACCAGCCTCTTATCAGAGTAGTAAGTTTTATGTTTATTTTCTTTGTAACTTGTCTTGCTACCATTAAGGGAATTATCAAATTTGGGTATTCTTGTGTGTATTAAAGTTTTTGCCCAGGGGAACATCCTCTGTGTTTTGAATCTGTTGTCTGTGAGAGTAGTTGGTATGCTAATCTCTCCCAGAGGGTTTTCTTTTACTTTTCTTTTCTTTAATTAAAAGCCTTTTTTCTTAATATCTGATTTTTTTCCTTGTTTTTTAGATCCAAGGGATTTGGATCTGTGTTCACCAGGGAATTGGGGAAGTTTCTCAAGGCTACCCAAGGAAGGGAGTGCTTGTGAACGGTAGGCAGCAATACCAGATCTAAGCTGGTAGTTAAGCTTAGAAGTGTCCATGCAGGTCCCCACATCTGTACCCTAAAGTTCAGAGTGGGGAAGGAACCCTGACAAGGTCCTTCGTACCCAAGACGAAAAAAGAGAGCCATTAGACTTTGGGCCCGTCTCATGGAGTCTTCACTGGCTTCTATCCCGGTGTGCTGAGTGCCATCAGCACCAGGTACTTTGTCTTCAGTGCATGGGGATCCCCTGGTACCTTCCGGTGGTCAGCACTGCTCTCCGTCGAAAAAGCAGAGGAAGGCTTCATCATCTCAGAAGTGTAGAAAGAAAACATGGGGGGGAGGCTAGACCCACATCGGGCAGCCCCAGTTTCCCCGCCCTCCCCCCCTCCTGGGCTCTAGAGCTCTGGCTCAGGTCAAGCGGAGCAGCCCAGTTGTGTCGACTCAGATCTTTCCGGCTGAAGTCCACATGCCTATGACACCAGAGGCCCTGCAGGCGGCCAAAGATATTATGATCCTGCAGGTGCCTGGGGCACCGCCGGCACCCAGACCCTGCTCTAGAGGCAAGCTTCCGCTGGGGAGTCGTCAGCTGACACCGACCCAATGCAGATCCTGGTCAGGAGACCGCTCTCGGGACAGCTCATCGCCCAGTGTCCTGTCGGGACAAAGCCCCCAGGCTCCACTCTCGTTGCCCTCCAGGTTGTCTGGTAGGATGCCATTGGAGCACAGTTCTAGGCACCGCTCCATGCTGGGACAGGTGCCGAAGCCGTAGACACTCCCGCTCTCGGCGCAGCTACAGGAGCCACTCCCGGCATGGACGCTATTGCCGGTCTCGCTCCAGCTCTCGTGTGTTGAGGAACCATGCACACCACTCCCGGTGGGGATCGCCAGCTCCGTGTTGTCGCAGATCCAGGCGTTGAAGCGTCTCAAGGAATAGCAGCTTGAGGCAGTAATGTTCCTCGACGTCAAAGTGCTGGTCCCGGGGCAGACACCATGCTTGGTACTACCGCGCATACCACTCAGATGGCACTGACAGCTCATTGGTAACCCAGACCTCAACCCACATGCAGTTTTGTATAGCCCACAACATCTCCCTGAAGGCTTTCCACCTGCCAGGCACCAACAACACGCAGGCCAATCTCTTGAGCAGGGTTTGCTCCTCCCAACGTGACTGGTCACTTCACCCGGAGGTCACTCATCAACTCTTCTGACAGTGGGGCACTCTCCAAGTAGACCTGTTTGCAACCCAACAGAACCTCCATTGCCATGGGTTCTGCTCCTGGGTGGGGTGGGGAGGAACACGATCTCGGATGCCTTCCTCCTATCATTTTTGACTCAACTCTTTTATGCTTTTCCCCCATTTCCCCTCATTGCCAAGGTCCTGGAGAAAGTAAAAATGGACAAGGCACACATGCTTTTAATCATCCTTGCATTGGTATGGGACCCTCTTAGGCTTACTCGTGGCCCCTCCACAGCCATTGCCGCCCGGACTCACTCTCCCAGGACCAGGGCCACCTCCACCCCAATCTGGCCAGCCTCCATCGGACAGCGTGGGTGATCAGTGGCTAGATGCAGAAGAGAGAACATGTTTGGAGCGGGTCAGGCATGTCCTCCTCGAAAGTAGGAGTCCATCTACGCGCCAAGCCTACCTGGCAAAATGGTCCCCATTCTCCAGGTGGGTGGGTGAGCAGGGTGTTTCCCCAATGTCTGTCCCGCTTCAACTTATTCTTGAGTACCTGCTTCACCTTAGAACTCAAGACCTGGCCACTTCCTCTGTCAGGGTGCACCTGGCGCCTATTTTAACGTTTCATCCGCCACTCCAGGGTTGCTCAGTTTTCTCACATGCCATGACCAGGCATTTCCTCAAGGGGCTAGATCGGTCCTTCCCTTATGTTAGAACCCCTATCCCTCAGTGGGAGCTAAATTTGGTGCTGTCTCGCCTTATGGGGCCCCTGTTCGAACCCCTGGCCACATGCTCATGGCCTCACCTTTCCTGGAAGGTAGCCTTCCTTGCGTCAGCCCAGTGGGTCTTGGAGCTCAGGGCTCTAACCTGCGACCCATCCTCCGTACACTGTCTTTCACAAAGACAAAGTTCAGTTCTGCCCACACCCTGCATTCCTCCCCAAGGTGGTCTCTGTCTTTCACATGAGCCAGGACATCTTCTTATCTGTCCTCTGCCCTAAGTCGCATACCTCTAACGAGGAGCACCACCTCCACACGCTCAACCTGCGTAGGACTCTGGCCTTTTAACTGTATCAGATTAAGCTGTTCTGCAGGTCGTTGAAACTCTTTGTTGCTTCGGCCAAGCACATGAAGAGCCAACTGATCTCCACCCAGAGGCTTTCCCAGTGGATTACATTGTGCATCCACACATGCTACATCCTAGCAGGGGTTCCCGCACCACCTGTCATGACGGCTCACTCGACAAGGGCTCAGGCCTTGTCGACTGCCTTTGTGGCCCATGTCCCTATCCAGGATATCTGTAGGGCCGCTATCTGGTCCTCGGTACACAAGTTCACATCGCACTATGTGATCATCTCCCGCACCAGGGATGATGCTGTTTTCAATAGGGCTGTGCTTCAGCCAGGGAATCTGTGAACTCCTACCCACCTCCATCAGACATAGCTTGTAATCACCTACTGTGGAATGCACATGAACAAGCACTTGAAGAAGAAAGGACAGTTACCTGTTCCATAACTGGCATTCTTTGAGATGTGTTGCTCATGTCTATTCCACATCCTGCCCTCCTTCCCCACTGTCGGAGTTGGTTCAGCAAGAGGGAACTGAGGGTGGGGGGAGCATGCGGTTTCCCTTATAGCGTGCTAAAGTGATGCCACTCCAGGGGTCGCAGCAGCACTCCCTCTATGGGTACCACTGAGGGAAAAACTTCCAGCACTGGTGTTCGTGGCAAGCTGTGGAATAGACATAAGAAACACATCTCAAAGAATACCAGTTACAGAACAGGTAACTGTCCTTTCTGTGGTCTCCCACTGAGTCACTTTGACATTAACCTCAACCCCCTCCAGCCCACTAAAATTTTTGCTGCTATATCTGTATTTTTCACCCACCAGTTTGACCATGTCACTCCTCTCTTTGATTTACTTCATTGTCTCCCGTATTGCTCTGCCCCTCACATTCAATTTTTTTTCCTCATCTTCAAGGGCTTACACCACATCCTGCCTGCCTACATATCTGATCTGTTCTCTTTTTACATTCCCTTCCACTAACACCCATCTCTATTCCACCAGTGATGTATGCCAACATCTTAAAGGACTGCCGGAGAAAGTAATTAAAAGTACGTAATAAGAAGTTCTATTAGTCCTACAAAATCCAAGAGCTATGCTACATATTATTGATCATTACGTACTGGCACCTTATCTATTGACTAGCTATATATACCGCACCTACACACACACACACACACACACACATTTACAACTCTCTGATAAGTTTCCACATCCTCTTTGTGTGTCTTTCTCTTTCTCACACACAACACCCTTCCATTCCTTACCATTTAACTCCCTGTCCATTTTCAAAATCCTTCCTAAAATATGCAGTCCTGACTATGAGAAAGGGAATGAAAGGTAGTGCATGTATACACCACCCTTCTCCCCCCAGCAACAACCAGGTAAGATCATCTTCACCTAGCTTTACTGTCTTATTGTCACTCTTGTCTTGTATCATATTGGATTAGTTAGCACTTTTTGGAGCATAGGCTGTCTCTATTCGTTATGTGAGGATTTATAAATAAATCAATAAAAATATTTAACTTTTTTAAAAATCATTCTTTTTACTTTTGTAATTTTGCTGAAGATTCCTGGTAAACCCAAGCATAAGGAGCACTCGGAGTGCCACTGAATGTGCTAGATATGTTCTAATATTGCTTGAAACATTTAAAATGAATATCAATGTAACACGATAGTGTGCCCAGCAGTTGTGGAAAAAGATCCAGTGGCAAAGAGATTAATCTATGGTAGCTGTGAGTTGGAACATAAGGGAAACAATATCCCTCAAGGTTATGTGTGGAAGTGCTAGGAGGACTGCTGTTCTGACCTTCTTGGCAGGGGAGCTGGCTGTCTTCAACACCCACAACTGATGTACATACATGATCACTTGGCCATCAGTAGGCATCATAACCATCTGTTAGGATGGCATTATTCCTGCTCACAAGCTGATATGCCTGTTTAATTAAACCACAGGTGACAATTGAGTCACTTGGCAGCTTTTGACTTCACAAGTGCCTTTTCTTCTGTAGGAAGCAATACCACATTAACCACCACTTTCCCATGGTTCGTTACCTCAGTCACACCTGTTCATGCGTGAGTGCCAAAAAAGGTACAGGGAAAAGCTCACTAGTGAGCACTTGAATAACCAGTAACGAGCACATGCAGGGTGTCAAATTGAATAATATATTACATAAGACAGCTGCCTAAATGCACTTTGTGAGAGAACTCATGACAAACAGGGATGCCAGAAGACCAGATTAAGTCAATGGAGTCAAGACCATGGAGTGTGAAATAGAATTTAATTTGTGCACTTACCTTGAAATGTGAGGAAACTGCAGTCCTGAATGACATGCCCTGCTATTGGACCAACGTATGATTTAATCAATGTGTGATTAGCTTCTTATACTGATTTTTTTTCCAAATTATGCCTTTATTTGGGGTATTTTGTCTCTGCAAGATTTTGATATTTCTTGCATTGTGACGAACAAAAGGACTTTACTTTCCTTACTGATTTTTAAGAAAACAAAATACTTTCACTTTAGAGTAGAGAAATACCTGAACCCCACATCTGCAAATACCCTGAACTTTTGGGGAAATTCACATCCTGGTCTATGTTGCCAGATCATCTCTGGTGTACATTTTCGCTAGCTGAGGAAATGACCTCTGGACTGGAACTGTGCAGCCAGTCTCAAACTTTATAATGAGTTAAATTAAAATTTCTTGCGGCCCTAAAACCAAAACAAAATCAAATTGTCAAGAGTGTTCATTTTAAACCACTGTGATCTATGGGTGTTCAGCAGCGCTAAGCCCTGGGTCTCCCACAGCTGCAGAGTTATTTTTGTGTGTGTGAAAGATCCATTATTGCCATGTGCATTGGGTATATAAGAAATCACAAAATAAATGCTCTCTCATGGCAGGAAATAGAAGACAAACTAAGAGGTTCTCTTTAATAGATGTCCTAAATTACTTTAAAATAACTTTGGACTCCAGTATCTGCTACACTATTCAAATGCTTTTGCATCCACTTAGATACTGACTGCTACCAACAACGTCCATAGAATAATTTTATAAATTGCCCCCTATGGGAAGATAACTGGTGTTGAAACAAATGGAATCCTTATAAAACACAACATAATACAATAATGCAGCATACTCTAAACTTTAAGCAGCAATCACACATCACAAGTGTATCTGTGAACCTGTTAAATTTGATAAACACTTTATTAAGAATTCTAACAGAGCCTAACAAGTTTTCAGATTTGGATACTGACTAACCAATTCAGATTTTATCTCCAAGCTACAGTATCAAGATTCATGTAATTGAGGCTTGCTGCTCACCTAGTACTTTTTAAATGAATTTTGGCACCCTCTATAGAATATGCATATATGCATTGCTGACTTTGTCATTTTACTCTGAAATAGTCCTTTCCTATAAATCAAGTTCAGGCTCTCCACAGGGCCCATATCTGAGATATATGACATCACAGAAATTTCACACAATTGCAACTGAGGCAAAATGACATCCAGAAGATGAAGCTGCACAGTGAGTCAATTGGCAGCTTGTGACTGATCCATCAAGCCAAATGCTTATGAAAATTAGACACAAAGCACCTATTGTGTCATACTGAAATAATATCCAACATCTCTTAGCACCCAAGCCTTGATTAAGTGTACTGTGTATGTATTCATTGGATATTACATGTGGAGAGAATCTGGTGCATGTTCTTTATTACTAGACCATTTAAAAAAACTGTATTATTGAGGTAAAAAATGAAATTTAAAAATAAAAGCACCCTTTAGTAGGCCAACCCTTAACCTGGGCTCAGCCATAGTCTCTTTGAGTCTCTTGCCCTGGGTCCTCTGAGTAATTATTGGGATTACAAGGTAATCTCTCTGTTCCTGGCAGGAATTCAGCTCACTTCTGGAATCCTTTTACAGTCCAATTACGTCTAGTCCCTGGTGGCATTCCCCAGTCCTGTCACAGTTTGCTGGCTAAGAGCAACCCACCAATGCTTCTCATGTATAACAGGCTTGTCATGCCATTCTGTCCCCAAACATGGTAAGAAGAAAGGAAAGGCTAGCAACTGCCTCAGGCTGGGTTTCCCTTGCTAATGGAGCTCATTAGCATTCCTCAGCAGTCTCTCCTCCTGGGCAAATTTTCCCCTTTCTCCCTTGCAAGTTTCACCTTTTTAAGCTCCCCTTCTCCAGGTGTGTTCTGGAGGTGTGCCTAATTAGTACTGCCTGGTTGCAACAATGTTCATTAGCCTTTCTATCAGTGGGATGGTAGCGGGTCCCATGACACACCCCCATATTATCACTTTATGTTGGGGGGAGGGTATAAGCTTTCACCTGCTACTTAAATGAGGTTTAACTTTGAATTAATTGGGCTAACTTCCTGTGCTGTGTTCTATGCTTCTTTTAAAGATAGACTGTTTGTGATATGTTCATACATTTAGGCTATTCCCCTAAAATGAATTCTATTTGAGCTTTTAGAATATGATTATGGGTGTCCCTGCCTGCAGGTATATGGGATCTTGGGGAGCAATTACCACACAGGTGGGGTGCCAATTAATTTCTTTATTAAAGGAAAAAAGGAAATGGTGGGAATTTAACAATGAAATACAATGGGATGGGGTGTATAGGGTGTTTACAATAGACAATGATGGGGGTGTTTCTTATTGAACAATGTAGGGAGTTCTAACAGTGGGGTACAGTAAGTGGGGTTCAGAACAATGGGGTACAGTACAGTCAATAAGCGTATCAAAAGAAATGCAAAATAAAATGGTAGCTTCTATATAAAATGATCAACAATCTTAGATAGAATGTATTAAGTGGTTAGTGGCCTTATATACAATGTAACACAATGGTATCAATGCAAATACAAAGTATATCAGAAAAGTGGAAGCAACCAATGGGGTGTTATAATTACAAGTAAAATGTGAATCACAATGCAATAATACAATATGGGTGATAAGTGAATTTATGCAATGTAACGGTATAAAAGAAAAGTAATGACTTAATTTGTGAGGCTAGGATAGCAGATAATCTGTCAAGGAACAGGAGGGGGGAGGGGAGTGAATGATTAGTGGCAACTGATGAGAGGAGAGTGCGGCTGGAAGCAGCGAGAGACTCTGAAGCCCTGCAGGGTAAGGACAATGCAGCAGTGTGATGGTGATCTTCGGTAGGGGAGGGGCAGCAGAGAAGTGTAAAGAAGGGCTAGAGAGAGGTTTAAGCAACAAGCGGACACCAAAAACAAAGGAAAAAAAGCGGCAAAGGGTTTGGGAAGTTTCACAGGAGAAGAAGCAGCAAGGGGTTTGGGAAGTTCGGAGGGTGATGCAGACGTGGGGGGGAGGAGCAGCAAGGAGTCGGGAAGTTCGGAGAGAGTGCAGATGCGGGGGAAAAAGCAGCAAAGGGTTATAACAGGGAGACACGGAGAAGCACACAGAGGGGGAGGTTGGAGCGGGGGAAAAACAGACACGGGAAAGTTCAGGGAGAGATCGGGACAGCGGGAAGAAGAATTTAAGCAGCAAAAACCTTATCTATCTTAACCAACGACTAGGCAAAACAACAAATATCACAATTCTAAGCAAAACTATAACAAGCAACTATACAGAGCAACAAAACAGTAAACTATAACAAGGCAGGTGAACTTACAAGCTCTACAATCTTAACAAACTATGACTTATTAAACTAAAAAAACCAAAACCTATGGTGCACCTTATGCTATGGGGAAGTCACAGAGGGCAGAGTAATATGTGCCAAGGATACAGCTCCCAAAGAAGCCAAGGGATACAGCTGAAAGCAGGGATCCCCGAGGCAAAGCCCACTGGAGCAGAGCTTAGCAGCGGCATAAACTTATTTTTAGCAGCAAAGCGCCGCGGAATTTAAGAGAGGTTTTAAGACACAGACCAAGGTTTAGCTTGAGTCTGTGTGCTGAGGAAACAAAGCCAGCAGCTAAAATAATAAAGTAAAAGTAGAGAAAGTTTCACAGAAGGATTCTTAAGCAGTCCCCAAGGCAGCAGCAAAGGCAGAAGCAGCAGCAACATCAGAAGAGGCAAGGAGGGCTCGGTACAGTCTCAATAATCAGTAGATCTCTCAGGTAGCAATTCGTTCTTTGTGGGGGGGGGGTTCAAAAAACTGGGGTACGCTCAAAAATAAAATGAGAGCAGAGAAAGGCCCCCCCAAAACCCGTGGCTGATCAGACCAGGCAGCAATGCAGGAACCTTTCTGATGTTTGTTTAAAAAATGTCTGTTTTTAAAGGCAAATTCAGGCAGTTTCCCGCCAGTAATCCTGATAGGCTCCCTCTGTCACAGAGGAGGAGGCACAGGGAAAAGACTGCAGGTGAGCACAGAAACATATCTGGGCAGAGTCCTATGCAATAGGTGACTCAAAAGCACATGAGGCCTATGACTCATGCCCAGGATCTTAAAAACACAATAGGTCTTGCAGTTCTGGACATTGCCTGCCCTACACCGAGCCCAGGTTCAACGAGATGATAACAGGACTAACCCTTTGAACAGGGCAGTGGTCCCATTTAGCACACAGCACAAGTGGCCATCCCTTTGAGAAGGGCAATGGATCTTGCTAAACAACTCAAGGGGCCCTCCCTTTGAGAAGGGCAGTGGCCATGGTAAACAACTTAACAGCCATGGAAGGGCGGCCACAGGAGGAGAACAAAAACAAAATGGAGTATGGGGACAGCTGTAAGAAACAAAACGAAATAGGGGGATAGTTGTAACAGACAATGGGAAACAACTATTTCTCTTAAAGCTGCTGAGGCCTTAGGGTTTGTCTAGCTGAGGATGCTCTAGCAAGTTAAAACAAAACAACTAAAGGTGTGAAGTTAAAGTGCTATAAATTAAAACATGTTAAGCCACAATGTGGATGCTCTCATTCAGGAGTAAAGTGGTCTTAGTTCCCTGTAACTTAATCCTCCTTGGAAGTCTCCATGTAGACATAGCCTCAATCTTTTCAAATATCTTTAGAACAATGTGATTGTGAGGATTGTTTGGCTTTATTTTGAACCACAAGAGTGAGATTTCTTCACCCACCTGAATGTAGAACAATCAAGGTTACCCAGGTGAAATTGGGGTGACAGGTAAGTGAAATCTGGAGGTAGGAGCTTGGGATTGAAGAATATATCTGAGCATCCACTTCTCCAGTTTCTAGGCTGGGATGGTGGACAAAATTCTTTCATTCCTCTTGTACATTGTGCTATGGCTATCACATTTATTTAGATATGGTTCCTATGGCTTCTTCCCAACCTATGGTCCTATTCTCCATACTATGCAGAGCTGGTGCACCAAACCGCTTTCCCATAACATGCAAGGATCTGGGGCAGAGGCAAGGCTAGTGTGCAGACCAAGTATCATGTAGTAGACCTTGCACCAGCCCTTCCAAGTTGGGTGTCTTTTCACCTTTATGGCATTTATCCCAAGGTACTCCTAGGTAACTGTTAGGTTGTAAATTGAAAATAATTGGTTTGCTTACAATTTTGAGCTGCAATTTGTGTATTAAGTATGTTTGGACCTTATTGACTATCTAACTATGGTAGGTTAAAAATTAAATTTTAAAAGGTTATAAAATTGAAACACGTTTGTACATGGAGAAGCAGCATATTTGTAGCTTTTTTTTAAAGTCTGCAGCTTTAGGATGGATCTATGTAGTTTCTTGCTGTGCTGTGCTAATTATATTGCTGCAGAAGTCAAGAGCCAGTCATCAAGAAGAAGAGCTTGTACCCAGATCCACAAAGAGATTTTGGTGGCTAAATCCAAGATCCCTATTTGAAGCTGGGCCTTACAACCTTTCGTTCAGAATTTACCCTAATAATTTCACTAGTAGAGGATGAAGTGTAGCTTTCAGGAGTGATGCAGTGCTCAGGATGGCTTAAATGGGCACACATGTAAGATAAAAGCTATTTCTGTGGCAGTAAGGATAAATTATGTGCTGGATTCTGTAACTGTAGAAAGGCAGTAAATACTGGTAAGATGAATTGGTATAGTTATCCTTGTTCTTTGGCTTCACTGGAGGAAGGGTGAAATAACTGTGTATCTTTAAGTTCCAGGATTAGCTACAGCACATTAAATAACTGTGGAATGATGAAAAGCAGTGCAGGGAGCTGAGAGGGAAAGAACTAATTGTTTGCTGACTTTTGAGAAATAAGTGCCTCTTTTAGGAGATACCAGCTGATAATGAGTTGTATAAGATCATTCAAACCAAGCAAAAGTTGGTTGACTGGGTATCACAGTTCTAGCAGTGGAATTTTCCATCAGCTCGAGCGAACTGCTCAGACTGAACTGCCTTAGGGGTACCCTTTGTGATATGCTTAAGCATTTTCCTTGGAGATAGCCTTCCCAGGTGACCTTTAGGTAGCCTTTAGAAATCCAGGCATATTTTCAATATTTGTGTATCACTGTGTCACTGTCAGTCTCCTTGAGTTTGTGCCACTAATAAATTTAACCTTTTTGTACAGATATCTGCATCTGACATTTTTCTTTTTACTCTTGCCAAGAATGTCTCCACTGTCACAGATGTACACAAATGTCTTTGGACCCTTTAAAAATCTCTGTTGCTTATTATTATTTTTTAAATACAACAGAAAGGAATACAACCAGGAATACATATGTGATTAAGCTTTCTGATCATCTAAGTTAAAACACTAGATCATTGTTGTAATATTCATTAGTTTTCATGTGTGATCCATATACACAGTAAATCCCAAAGTATATATTCAAAACTACTTGTACACAGGAAATCTGGGTGTAGCATGAGAAAAGAACCCTTTTGATAAATGAAATATCACAATCTCATTCTATTCACTGACTTGCCACAATATAACCAATAATCTCTCTCTTGGACCAAACTTCATTATGAGTCCTATTGCAAAATTTACTAATTATTATATCCAGCTTCCTGGCTTGAAGCCAACACTGCATTTGATCCACCCTTTATGCCATTGTAACCCATCTTTAGCATGTCCATAATTTTGTCTGGATATTCTTAATGTTCTGAATTTCCTATGCAACTGGAAAAACTGGAATGTAATGGGGATACATACCAAAGTGTAGCTTTTTATAGCATGTGCACCTACTTCCACTTAGCTTTCCACAATCTAGGTAGACATTAAGTCCTGATAAGAGATTACCATATACTTTCTAGCAATGTTGATTTGAGACTAAAATGGGTCATGAATGAAAGTGGCTTTTAAAAAAAAACATTTCCACCAGTCTCCAATTTTATGCCCCCCCAAAATTTTGCAATTAAAAAGGATGTCACTGAATTTACATTTTCAATAAGGCAGAGATGAGTAAATGCTGTACAAAACTGGGAGATGCTTTTAAAATATTTGACCTCAAAACTTGAATATATGACTTTCAAATGTTTGGGTTTGTTTAGTTTGGAAAAGAGAAGACTGAGAGGGGACATGATAGCAGTTTTCAGGTATCTAAAAGGGTGTCATCAGGAGGAGGGAGAAAACTTGTTCACCTTAGCCTCTAATGATAGAACAAGAAGCAATGGGCTTAAACTGCAGCAAGGGAGGTTTAGGTTGGACATTAGGAAAAAGTTCCTAACTGTCAGGGTGGTTAAACACTGGAATAAATTGCCTAGGGAGGTTGTGGAATCTCCATCTCTGGAGATATTTAAGAGTAGTTTAGATAAATGTTTATCCGGGGTGGTCTAGACAGTATTTGGTCCTGCCATGAGGGCAGGGGACTGGACTGTATGACCTCTCTAGGTCCCTTCCAGTCCTAGAGTCTATGAATCGGTGCCAGTACTCAAGAAAAACAACAGCATAAACACCCCTACATTTCTTACTAATTTACTGGGCCTCGGGAGCTTTGGGCTCAGTTCCTGGCTCTACCACAGATTTCTTCTGTGACCTTGGGCAAGTCACCTAATCTATGGGCTTCAGTTTCCCCATCTATAAAATGTGGATAAGATACTTCCTTTGTCCACCATTTTTCTATTTTAATTATTTAGATTCTACACTCTTCAAAGCATAACTGTCTTGTTATGCAAAATAGAACCTCAGTCACAACTGGATGCTATGGTAATATAAAAAATAGATAACAAATAAGGTGTTCCTGGAGCATCATTCCTTGAAGGAATTGCTTGAGTGTAATTGGTCATACTTTGGAGATACTGAAGTACATTTTATGCACCAAATAAAAATTTTGACTAAAGTGATTCGCAGACTGGTAATAAGTAAAGCAAATAGGCCTAATGAGGTACACAATCTAGACAAATTGAATGTCCATCTATGTCTTCCACATGACCTTGTATGTCACCTTGTCATAAACAGATAGCTAAGGGTTAATGTTCTTTTACCTGTAAAGGGGTAACATCAGTAACCTGAAACACCTGACCAGAGGACCAATCAGGAAACAAGACTTTTTCAAATCTGGGTGGAGGGAAGTTTGTGTGGGAGTTCTTTGTCCTTTGTCTTGTGTCTGTACCCTCTCGTCTATGAGAGTGATCTTTCTGTCGCCTGCCTTTCTAATCTTCTGTTTCCCAGTTGTAAGTACAAAGAGATAAGACAGTAGGTTTATATTGTTTGTTTTTTTGTATTTACATGTGTGTAGTTGCTGGAATGTGTTAAATTGTATTTTTTGTGGATAAGACTGTTTATTCATATTTCTTTTAAGCAATTGACCCTGTATTTGTCACCTTAACACAGAGAGACCACTTTTATGTATTTTTCTTTCTTCTTATAAAGCTTTCTTTTTTAGACCTGTTGGAGTTTTTCTTTAGTGGGAATTCCAGGGAATTAAGTCTGCAACTCACCAGGGAATTGGTGGGAGGAAGAAGTCAGGGGGAAAATCTCTTTGTGTTAGATTTACTAAGCTTGACTTTGCATACCCTCTGGGTGAAGAGGGAAGTACTTGTGTTTCCAGGACTGGAAACGAGGAGAGTGGAGTCCCTCTGTTCATATTCACGGAACCCAGGGAGGGAACACCTGGAAGGGAGAAGGGGGGGGAAAATGGTTTATTCCCCTTTGTTGTAAGACTCAAGGAATTTGGGTCTTTGGGGTCCCCAGGGAAGGTTTTTTGGGGGGACCAGAGTGCCCAAAACTCTCTAATTTTTTGGGTGGTGGCAGCTTTACCAGGTCCAAGCTGGTAGCTAAGCTTGGAGGTTTTCATGCTAACACCCATATTTTGGACGCTAAGGTCCAAATCTGGGAAATATGTTATGTCACACCTCCATTCTGGTCAGCTGTAAAAATACTTCTTCTGCTTTTGTAATACATGTAATGAGGCACTATGCCTCAAAGGAAAAACAGAAAAATGGATTATGCTAATCTAAAATTGACAAGAACCCAGATTCAGATCAGCATATTTTTTAAACTGTAAAACTCTTAGGATGAAAATTGTCGCTTCAAGGAGTATATCTTCTTACCATGGAATAAATCAACTAATTCAATCAAATGCTGCTTTTTTTATTAGGAAAACTATGATTTTTTAGTATTGTTCCTCCCATGAATTGATGAAGATGGCACAAATTTATACTTACATTTTATTATTTGAATTATTGTTCTAGTAACCAACCACTCAGACATAAAAACAATTTGGCAGCTGGCTCCATAAGATGTGATCCTACACAGAGAAGTCTGTGGTTGGACATATTTGCCTACATGTAGGCACCAGGGCTCCATGCAGGTACAGGAATATGTCAACAAGCTTCCCAATTCAGGGGCCTTCAATATTTGTTAAGCTCTATTTATGTGGATTCAAAACAAACCTTTTTGTAGTGGTTGTTACTATACATAAATTAGTAAATTTAAGAAACCGTGCCTCGGGGCTTCTCTAACTAGTCCCCAGGAATTGCCATAATAGCCAGGATTAGCGAAATTCTTAAAGGAATAAAAACTCATTATTCTGGATTGCTGCTGTTCTTCCTTTGGACTCTGACCAAACCCATATGCTGAGGACTGGGACTGGAAAGTGGTGTAGAACCATGGGCCCAGGTGCTCTAGATTTATGGCCTCTTTGCACTGTAGCAGTCACAACAATCCTACCCAGCAACTCCATTGAAGATGTAGTTGGTTGAGGATGTTTCCAGTTTCCTACTTTTGGTAGTGGCTTTAATATTCCCTTTATTTTATTTTATTTTTGTTTTAGAAACTAGCTAAGCGTGGTTTTGCTCTCTTTGTTAGAGGAATGAACTTACCCTGTCCTTTTTCATTTTCCATATTTTCCTTCTCCAAAAGAACAAGAAGAAAAATTGTTTCTAGTGGTCTCCAGCAAAACACAGGAAATACCTTTTAAAAACCTCTTTTGCCAATGTAACAACACAGAGACACAAGCACTACAACAATTTAGCCTGAATAACAAGGGGAAATTTCCTGACAGAGAGATCAGTTAGATTTTGAGATTGGGACAGTAATGGAAGCTTCATGACTGAAATGTCTTAAAACTAAATTGGACAAGGCATGGGAGAATATACCACAGGAATGGTCCTGTAGTGCCAAGAACAGGAAGTGGGACTGGTTGACCTAATGGATAGTTTTGATCCCTAAGATTTTAGAGAGATGAATTAAGTTTTACTGACAGGCTTTTATCCAGAAATGACCGTGTATTCTTTCTTCCCCTTACACCTTTAAGGAAGTAAAGCGGTTTTGTTATCTAGAAGATATTGAAGCAACATTTCAGATTGCTCCAGAGTATTCTAGAGGATAGTTTCAATAACTGAAATCAAGAAAAGGGAAGATAGAGAACATAAGTAGGCTGTAGATTTTTTTATAATTGAAAAAAAAATCCAAAAGTTCTAAAACTACTAGGTGTTGATCTACTATTAAGAGCCAGCTGTATATGCTACTCTCTATTTAATTATCAGAGGGGTAGCCGTGTTAGTCTGGATCTGTAAAAGCAGCAAAGAATCCTGTGGCACCTTATAGACTAACAGACATTTTGGAGCATGAGCTTTCGTGGGTGAATACCCACTTCCTCAGATGCATGTAGTGGAAATTTCCAGGGGCAGGTATATATATGCTAGCAAGCAAGCTAGAGATAACGAGGTCAGTTCAATCCGGGAGGATGAGGCCCTGTTCTAGCAGTTGAGGTGTGAAAACCGAGAGAGGAGAAACTGGTTCTGTAGTTGGCAAGCCATTCACAGTCTTTGCTCAATCCTGAGCTGATGGTGTCAATTTAATTATTATCCAGTGGACAAAAAAAGCATTTATTTGTAAAAACAATGAATAGCAAGCTAAATTGCGTCTGTATCTTTGCAGCTTTAAAGAGTACCAACTGGTTAGGTTCAGTTGTCAGGACTGATTTCTCTTTTCCTCCAGCTCTCATGTTTTTTATTTTTATTTCTTAATACTAAAGCTACATTGATTTATTGATCCACTTGCTCCATCTCCTAAAGCCATTGAAAAGGAGAGAATATCAACCAAAAGATTCAGATTCAGGAAAGGACTCCAGATAACTAAATGTAAACAAGTAGGTGACAGCTGATTGGATCAAAAATTTTGTTTTATTTTTCTGAAGATTGCAAACATTTGCTGAATTGTATTCAGAAAAAAGAGACTTTGGGCAGAATTCATTTCTTTATTATTTGTTTTATATCTTCCTATTGTCCAGCGATAAAATTATTTTAGGTTATAGAAAGAAAAACATACCAAGAGTTGCTGATCTGCAATGATCTAGCACCCTGATTAGGACAAGCAGAGGCAGCTCCAGGCCCCAGCATGCCAAGCTCATGCTTGGGGCGGCATGCCACGGGGGCGCTCTGCTGGTCACCGGAAGGGCGGAAGGCAGGTTGCCTTCGGCTGCATGCTGCGGAAGATCCACTGGTCCCGCGGCTCCAGTGGAGCCGCTTGACCAGCAGATCCTCCGCAGGCACGCCTGCAGGTCCACCGGAGCCGCGGGACTGGTGACCAGCAGAGCACCCCCCCGCGGCATGCCACGGTGCTTGGGGCGACGAAATGTCTAGAGTCGCCCCTGAGGACAAGTAATGACTGTCCCTCATAAAGGTGTCTTTTTCAGAAAGGCTTAGATAAGACCAAAAAATATACTGCCCTATCAGAGCCCAAACTAATACTAAGTGACCAAGTCCACTCCCACCTCTTTGCCAATTAAAAGAGCCATCCTTAGGTATTAGAGTTATGCGTGAGTTGTGGAATGACTGGACATGTTACACCACAGTGGCCAGCTAAGGGTCGGCATACCCCTGGTTGGGAAACACCAAGTACAGGGGGCTTGGGTTGGGGCCTTGTCATACTCTTCCTCCAAAAAATCATACTGCCATCTATTTGCCAAAATCCTGGCAGCCTCTATTCCATACACTGCCCCTCTTGGTCTCCTTCTTTGTCTCTGGAATTCTGCTATACTCAACATCCACTTAAAAGCATTGGTCAACTTTGGTGCCTCCAATCTACCAATATTTTAAGGGGCATTGGAACCCCATCCTGCACAAGGACCTCTTTGAGCATGTTGAAGCTATTGACAGGTAACCCATTTCTTCAGGTCCCCTCACACATCAAACAGCCCCCTTGTAGATCATTTTCCTTAGCAGATAATCTTACAATTTGGGGTTCACTGGTTGTTCTTGGTGATCTCTGGCTAATCACTCATGATCACCCAATCCATTGGTGATCATGGTCTTTAGCCTTGTGTTCTACATGGTGCCAATGAACATGCCTTCCCAGCTCCAGCCAATGACCAATCTAGCTCTGCAGGGTGCTACAGCCTCGAAGGGATTCAGAGTTGCAAAACACAGATTAATCAGCAGTGACTGAAATTCTGGTCAAATACCAGCAATATCCCAAGGTGTTAGACAAAGAAGGCAGTAATTCTGCCACCTCATTGACCTCCAACTGGGAACAAAAGTTCCTTTCAGGTGCATTTACAACCTATCTGAACCTGAGTTGCATATCATAAAGAAAGAGCTGGCAGTATCATAAAGAAAATTTGAGGAAGAGTCTCATCCACACTTTGACTTCCCCAGTAGGGGCACCTATCTTCTTTGAGGGTAAGAAAGATGTCTCTCTCTGACCTTATGCTGATTACCGAGACCTAAACATAATAACCATCTGTAATAAAAACTCAATTCACTCAAACTCCTGGAAATTCAATCTGGGTCTGCATGAAGCTAGACTTACATAGCGCATACTGCATGGTCAGAATCTGGCAAGGGGATGAATAGAAGATGACATTGTCAAGGTTCCTTCCCCACTCTAAACTTTAGGGTACAGATGTGGGGACCTGCATGGACATTTCTAAGCTTAATTACTAGCTTAGATCTGGTATCACAGCCACCATCCAGAATTTTCAGTGTCTGGATCACTCCCCTTCCCCCCAAAACCTTCCCCTCCCTGGGTAGCCTTGAGAGACTCCTTCACTAATTCCGTGGTGAGTCCAGATCCAATCCCTTGGATCTTAAAACAAGGAGAAATTAACCATCACCCCTCCTTTCTCCCCCCAACTCCTGGTGGATCCAGATCCAACCCCCTTGGATCTAAAAACAAGGAAAAAAATCAATCCGGTATTAAGAAAAAGGCTTTTAATTAAAGAAAAGAAAGGTAAAAGAAAACCCTCTGGGAGAGATTAGCCTACCAGCTACTCTCACAGACAACAGATTTAAAACACAGAAGATGTTCCCCTGGGCACAAATTTAGTTACACAAAAAAATACCCAAATACTCAATTTGATTCTACCTCTAATTGCATAAGACAGGTTACAAAGAAAATAAACATAAACCTATTTATCCCTTTCTAAAACTTACTACTCTGATAAGAGGTTCCTTGATCTTTTTCACTCCAGCTGAAACTCTAAACAAAGGAAAAACTTCCCTCCTTCCTTTTGAAACATCTTGTTCCCCTATTGGTTCCTCTGGTCAGGTGTTAGCTAGGCTAGGTGAACTTTTTAACTCTTTACAGGTAAAAGAGGCATTAACCCTTAACCATCTGTTTATGACAGACATTTTGAACCATGTGTGGCCATTTTGAATACTTGGTCATGCTGTTTACCTATGCAATGCCCTACTACCTTCCAGCATTTTACAAACAACAACTTCAGATCATCTACTTTGAAGAAAATGAGAATATTGTTTGAGAATCCAGCTCTTTGATATCCATGTGTGCACGTTCTTGATCGGATTTGCCCAAATCACCTGTACATGAAACCTGAGAAGCATGAATTTGATATGGCTCCAATGGAGTTTGTGCAATATATCATCTCCTTGGTGGCCCTTGCTATGGATCCCTGCAAGGTTGTCACCATTACCCAGTGGCAGGCAACCTCAAATATACACAGGATACAGCAGTTCCTCAGGTCCGCATCTTTTAACTGGAGATTCATCAAAGTCTTCACCAACTTAGTTGCTCCTATAATGACCCTCTTAAAAAGGGGACTAAGTTAATCTGGTCCACTGACATGTAGGTGGCATTTGACCTTCGGCATTTGAAAAAGGCATTCATTTCAGTCCCCACTTTGACCCATCCGGACCACAAAAAGACATTTATAGTCAAGATCAACATACTAAACTTTGCAGTAGGTGCAGTCCTCTCGCAATCCACATACCCCCACCAGCTGCTCCAACTCTGAGCCGCCTTCTCTCAAACTGACCCATACAGAGAAAAACTATGTTACATACGACTGTCGTGGGGCAAGTGCACCCTGTCGACTCTTTGGGCAGGATGAAGGCAATTATTTCCCTGCAGCTGTATCTTTACAACCACACATAAAGATGAGGATTTTACCACTAGCCCTCGGGATAGCAAGGCCTAGTGGTAAAAGTCAATGGCCACTCTCTCTCTCTCTCAGAGTTATGTGGCCTGATGGCCGTGGTCAGGGTGATGGTGTCTCTGGGCTCCTAGGTCTGTGCAGCTCCTAGAAGCTCCATCACTCCTTGGGCATCTGCAGGAACTGGGATGGTTGCCTGGGTCTCAGCGTCTCTGGCTTCTACCATTTGCTGCTTGCAGCATGTGTTCTCCCTTTTCAGCAGACAGCCCTGAATGAGCTGAGCTGTTCTCCAGCCAGAGCATGCCCAACAGGGGGCATGGCCTCCTCAGTCCTTGCGGTACCAGTGCAGGGCAAGTGCACCCTGTCACAAAGACACAGAGCTCCTTGCCATCAGGGCCACTTTCAAGGAATAGTGTCACCTCCTTGATAGGGCCCATGCCTCTGGCCAAGTCTGGACATATCACAAAAATTTGGAACATCAATAGACAACACAATGACTCAACCAATGTCAGATTCATTGGGACATTTTCCTCTGTTTGACTTTATAATTACATGACATCCAAGGACTAAGAAGAAGAGGCAGAAGACTTGTCCTGCAAGAAGTACTGTGAAGTGAAGCAGGAAGTACTCACCCCACCCTTAAACCTTCCCACTTTGTCTACAGAACCATCCATGGTCATCTGACTGCCCCATCCATTCTTTTCTCCCAGGTAATCCATCTGTGGCCACAATCTGCATGTCTCTAGGAATCACTAGTATCTCACCAGATTCCATCCTCCTTCACAGGAATTGTTTCTACATTCCAAATGGCAGCTCTTGGCTTCAGGTGATAACGTGGTGCCGTGATTCACCCATGTCAGGACATTTTGGCCATTTTATAACATGGAAACTGATTGC
Organism: Gopherus flavomarginatus; assembly: GCF_025201925.1. Taxonomy (NCBI): domain Eukaryota; kingdom Metazoa; phylum Chordata; order Testudines; family Testudinidae; genus Gopherus; species Gopherus flavomarginatus. The sequence continues at coordinate 195,721,593 of NC_066617.1, read as the reverse complement.
TAGGTAATTCTGGTAGTCAACCCTATGAAATGATCCTAAAAACTGTTAGGCTGTGCAACCTCTGTGTCTGCATGAAGAAACTACAAGCCAAACCGGTGGGACTCCGTCACCCCGCCCCACACCTCCACATATGTGGTACTTGCTCTGCATAGACTTCATTGTGAATTTATCATGATTGCAAGGGCATTCCATTATTCTTTACTGTGGTGGACTTGACACAGATGATTTAGTTTATTCCCTGCCACATCATTTCCTCTGCCCAGAAATCACACAAGTCTTCCTGGTGCATGACTTCATGTATCAAGATATGCTTACATGCATCATTTCAGATAGTTGTCCCCAAATTGTTTCTTGGTTCTGGCAGGAATTTGTCCATGTCTTCAGCTCCAAGCCCCTCCTCTCAACAACCCACCATCCAAATAAAGGACCAAATTGAAAGAGTCAATCAGATCTTGGAGCAGTACCTCTACTGTTTTCTAAATTTCCATCAAGATGATTGGCTTCCACTGTTATGTTTAGTCGAGTTCACATACAACAACTTGATCCTTGTTTCAACTCAGCTGACACCATTCTTTGAAAATTTCAGTTTTCACCCCTAGTTTCATCAGGACCTACTAGAAGGCTCTGTTGTCCTGGTGGCCCACAGATCTGGTCTTGCGCCTTCAACAAATAAACCAGGAACAAAAGGAGCACTTAATTGTTGCTAAAGACTCTTATAAACATTACATCAAACAAAAGTGACAATCCGCCTCTCACCTTATCATAGAGGATAAAGTTTGGATCTTGACCCAGAATTTGAGAAAGGACCACCCTTCCACCAACCTTGACCACCTATGTCTGGGTCCTTTTTGGATCATCATACAGATATACGCAATGACCTTCAGGCTTCAATATCTACTGCCCTCAAGATTCACTCATCTTTCATGTTTCTCTGCTTAAGCCATTTGTCTGCAACCCCTTGTCTTACTGAGTAGACTCACTTTTACCTCCTCCCCCCCCCCACAGTAATAGTCCAGAGAGAGGAGAAATATGAAGTCTATCAAGTCTTCAATTCCTGACGGTTCAGGGAAAGCTCCAGTATCTGATAGACTGGAAGTGGTATGGGCCAGAGGAGCAATCCTGGTAACCAGAAGAGAACGTTCATGCTCCCAGCTTCCTGTGGAGATTTCACCAAAATATCCTGACAATCCAGAGCTGTGAGAGCCCACAAGAGGGCAGTATTGTCAGGAATTCAGCTAGTTTTGGTCACAATCACCTGGCAAACAAATATTCTTTCACTAAGTGACTGTGCTCCTTCACTGGACAGAACAGCCAGCAGATTAGCATGCCTTGTAGCAACAGTAGCACCGTGACCGCTCAATATTTTCTATGCCTGAAGCTGTCTCAGACCTGCTTCCTGTACCTGTCCTTGCTCCACTCCATGACTGTTCCTGCTCCAGCCCTAGTTTCTACCTTCCTCCAACCTCCTTAATTATTGACTCTGACCATTGACTTATCTTCTGACCATGACTCCAGTTTTTTTCTTCCAGCTTTGCTCTGACCACTAGGCCTGACTCCTGTGCTGACCACTAGGTTGCACAACCTACACTCTAGTGTGTGACATACAGCACCGAGGACAATGGAGTCCTGTCCATGATTGGGACCTATATTGCTATACAAATAATATCCAATTCCTTCCCCATACTTTGAGATCCCCTCTTTTCCAAGACTGATTCATTAGGAGAGTTGAATGAATAATGGATTTTTCAGTTCACTTATATTAAAAATGTTACAGTACAAGATTCTTTTCTTTCCATACTTAACCTACCAAAGGAGATACAAAATTCCAGATCTGAGAGAGATGATATTGCATGATTTCAGTTATTGGTCAAAATATAGAACTTTACCAGGTAATTCCAGCTGATGTAATTTGTTTCTTGTTTAGTTGGCTATTAGGCAAAAGTTAAAGAAGAAAATTTGTCAGAGAGAGTCTGATTTCTTACTGAAGAATCAAGCATTTGTATGTAAAAACTTCATTAATGTTGGAGAAATTTAGCAAAACAAACTATAATTACAACCTTGAATTCCCTAAATTACAACTACAAGGTGAATTCAATTGAATCTAAAGATAGTACAAACTACATTTTAACTTCCTTAAACCTTACTGGTGATGCATTTGATCTTTGTTCTATTAATATACACACAAATAATTCTTTAAAATCTCACTTATTAGCAGGGTGCTGGAACAATGTGTACAGTGGAGGTGCTGAGATCCATTGAACTAAACTATATATCCGGTCTATGATGGAAACCACTTCAAGCTAGGGGGTCTGGCAGCACCCCCAACACCCCTAGTTCCAGTACCTATGCTCATTATTTGTAACAATTTCAAACTCAAAGAGGAACAATATGTCCATCCTGCTCCTGAACTACATTTCCCTGGATACCATAGGGCTAGAGCGAGATTCACATCCTCATCCAAGCACTAAAATCTCCAGCTTCTAGGCATGTACTTCTGTTACAGACAGGTATTTCCTGCTGTATGGAGAATACCCAGTGAAGGCAAAACCTCTCAATGGCCATCCTGTGGCATAATCCAATACATAGACTCAGCTTCTATGCCCCCCTCATAAGTTATTGTTTTGACAATCAATAAATTGTATTGTCCCATAACGTAATTTCTCACAAATATTTAATTTTTGCAGAGATGCATTTATTTATAACCCCTTTAGTAATCAACTATTAAATTGTAAGTTTTCTTTTAAACACTTCTCCTTCCCAATATGCTGTCTGTGTTAGGGTCAAAATCTGCCTGTTTTGGCTAACCCCGGGTCACAACAAAAAGAGAAAAAATATATAAATAAAAGTGTGCATGTATGCACACAGACATTCTACCTAACAACTCAGAACTAATATAGCTTGTGTTTCCTGTACAGGTTAGCTTTGACCCAGTCTAGGCAACAATTGGAGACTTTCAATATAAAGAACTAAATTGTGACTTGTAGGTACACACTTATAGACTCATAGACTTTAAGGTCAGAAGGGACTATTATGATCATCTAGTCTGACTTCCTGCACAATGCAGGCCACAGAATCTCATCCACCCACTCCTGTAACAAACCCCTAACCTATGTCTGAGTTATTGAAGTCCTCAAATTGTGGTTTGAAAACTTCAAGCTGCAGAGAATCCTCCAACAAGTGACCAGTGCCCCATGCTGCGGAGGAAGGCGAAAAACCTCCAGGGCCTCTGCCAATTTGCCCTGGAGGAAAATTCCTTCCCGATCCCAAATATGGCGATCAGTTAAACCCTGAGCATGTGGACAAGACTCACCAGCCAGCACCCAGGAAAGAATTCTCTGTAGTAACTCAGATCCCACCCCACTATACATTCTTTATACTCTAGTTGTGGGGGTAATGGAAGTGGGAAGGGAAACTAAACATTTTCATTGTCTTTATATCATAGGGTTTTAATTTTATGTTCCATGTTTTTAATTCTTCAATATGTATTTTTAAAAATTACTTACTTTTGAAATTGCACATTCCTCAACACCTTGATGTGGCTTCTTATCATTCCAGGTGGTAATGCCTACTTGTGTAAATTAAAAATGAGGGGTAGGGAGAGGGAAGAAGAGTTCCATAACATAATGTCATATTGGATTTTTTTGAACTCTTGACATGATATCTGACACTTCTGGTGTGTAAATAACAGTGGGCCATTGAGCACTGTAAGCAGACTAATCTGTTCATGAATTCAAGGTGATCCTGCATTGTTTCTTTGGCAGTGAAGGATAAATGGTTAGCTTCTGTCTTTCTCTCTCTTTTATTATGGTTATTAATGGCCACAATAGCGTTAGTGTTCACTGATGAGGCTGAAAGTTTAATACAGTCACATCTGAAAAAATAGGCTTAATGTAAACTCAGCATGAAGAATATTTCTGCAGTGAACTGAATCCACAAAATCCTTTCATAAAACCATACATCAGAATGTAGACATTAACTTCTATACCAAATTAGTATGAACCATGTTCTACACAAACTAATTGATAAATTTTACTTTAACTGACATCCAGGCAACAGAGAGAGCCTTGCTGGAAACTGTTGGCAGACTCCTCCCCAAATGACCTTCAGTGTAAGACAGAGGTACTCCAAATATGATGTGAATTTATTACTGTCTTCAGCACTTACTCAAAGAGACATAGTGAACAATGAAGTCAAAAGAAATAAGACTATCCATCATCTCCACATGGGCAGTGAGGAAATGACTGATGTTGTAACTGTATTTCAATGGTTCTATATTCTGCAAATAGGTAAATGTGGAGATGATATAAAATTAAAAGAATGGGTTACTGGATTAAAAAACAGGCAAGTGACTGATTTTTTTTTTGCTTCAAGATTCATAATCATATTCCAGTGTATGTCTTCCAATTATGGGACCTGATCCTCCCCATACTTATGCATATGCTTAGCTTTACCCATAAGTTGACCCACTGAGTTAAATTGGAAGATTCAAGTGTGCAAAGTTAAGTATGTGTAGCAGTGTTTGTTGAATCCGGACCTTAGTTTGCAGGCAGGAATGTTCCAGTGGCTGTCTGTGCCATACAAACAAGAACAGTAGGAAAGCACAGTGAATGAGTAAAGTGTGTTCCTTTTCACTCAGGAAAATTGATTCAGGTTGTGCCATTTTCAATTCTCATTACAAACTTTGCCATGAAAACAGAATCGAAATGCTTCACCTTCTTAAATATTCTAGAGTTCTCAGACTCTCCTTTTTCCTCAGCTGAGTCTGGTTATCTTAAAGGGGTTGAGCTTTATCCAACTTTTGTCCATACTCTTCTTTCAGAGTAGTTTCACTTTTGACTAACCAAGCATTCTCTGGCTCACTTGCTGACTGACGCTCAGTTTTCATCAACAGCCCATATGGGGATTTTTCCTAAAGTTTTAAAAGAATGAAGTGCTTAGCTATGCACGTGTTTTCATTTTAAGGGGATTACACAAGAAGCCTAAGAAAATTCATACAATAGTTAACATTGCACATCATAAGTGGGCAGCAAGTCAACATCACTTTATTAATATTTACAACTCAGTCAATCATCTCCAGGAAAGGCCTGTGCAGGAAATTTCTGCTTCATCTTAAAGGGTACATCCTGAATTCAGAAGCAAGTACCCAATTTCATCTGAATCTCTCTCCCATCTCTCCTCATCACTACTACTTTTATAATTCTTTGTATGTACTTTTCTCTCTTCACTCTTTAAAGTCTATTTTGCAGTACGTTGTTTATTATGTTGGGGCAGATTCTGCAATCATTATTTATTTGAAGTAACTCTCACATTGGTAGTCCTTTTTACTTCTAGGGGCTTTTGCAGAATCTGGCCCACAGCTAATAAAATCAACTACCCAGAACCAAAAAATGTGTTTTTTCTAAGGAGTTTGTATTCTACTATTAAAATTGTACTTCTTTATTATGACAATTGATGTTAAATAAACACTGAACATAGAGAAAAGGTAAAAAAATTCTAAACATTATTTATATCAATAAAAGTCTAAACATGGGCCTTTTCTGTTGATATAAAAAGTAGGAAAATAATACTGCAAATATTAACAAGCTGGTTTGTCTTACAGTAATTTAAATACCAAATAAAGAATGTCAGGTCACCTACCTGTACTGCTAGTTACCTGAATGAAACTCTCCATGTGTATTGAGCAATAGTTGGTTAAGCTATAGAAACCTTAATTGGCCTGATGTAGTTTGGGCAGCTCTCAAATTTCAGACTTCTACCACTGAATTCTCTTTAACATGGTTTTAAGGATGTCTTTGGCTATCATAGAATAACAAGTATCTTCTTTCTTACATCTCTAGATAAAAGAGCTTTCTTTAAAACCTCTTAAATACAAACATTCTCTTTAAATATAGACATCTGTAGCAGCATATGAATATGAAGGATATAGACCAGACAAGCCTGAATGTTGCCTCAGGGCTCTTTAGTCACATATTAGGGTGTGACTTTCGAAATGACTTCAGGAAGTTAAACCCTCAAATTCCATTGAATTTTAAGGAGTGGGGTACCTTTTTCCTTTAGACCCCTTTGAAAACCATAACATTAATGTGGCATAATGGGAAAATCTCAACATGCTTCAACTGGCAAATATGAAAGTCTCTGTTCTGTTATCACTTCTTCTCTGGGTTAGTGAGGACCCATGTAGTTGCTTCTTTTCTCATGTTCACATATAGATGAGGGTGTCATAACATTTCTTCCCAGATCTGGACCTTAGCGTCCAAAATATGGGTGTTAGCATGAAAACCTCCAAGCTTAGTTACCAGCTTGGATCTGGTAATTGCTCCCACCAGCCAGGAATTATACAGTGCCTAGCTCACTGTGGTCTCCCCAAAACCTTCCCTGGGAGACCCCAAGACTCAGGTTCCTTGAGTTTCACAACAAAGGGGAATAAACCATTTCCCCTCCTCCTCCCCTCCAGGTGTTCCCTCCCTGGGTTCCTGGAGAGATATACAGAAGCAAGCTCCGTGAATCTAAACAAAGGGATTCTACCCTCCCTGTTTCCAATCCTGGAAACACAAGTACCGAGAGAGCTAATCTCTCTTCCCCCTTACCCAGAGGGTATGCAAAGTCAGGCTTAGTAAATCTAACACAGAGAGATTTTCCCCCTGACTTCTTCCTCCCACCAATTCCCTGGTGAGCTGCAGACCCAATTCCCTGGAGTCCCCACTAAAGAAAAACTCCAACAGGTCTTAAAAAGAAATCTTTATATAAAAAGAATGAAAAAGGACATAAAATATAGTCTCTGTATTAAGGTGACAATATACAGGGTCAATTGCTTAAAAGAAAAAAAAATGAATAAACAGCCTTATCCAAAAAGAATACAATTTAACACATTCCAGCAACTACACACATGTAAATACAAAAAAAACAATATAAACCTATTGTCTTACTATCCTTGTACTTACAACTTGGAAACAGAAGTTTAGAAAGCCTGGAGATAGACAAATCACTCTCAGAGCCGAGAGGGCAGACACAAGACAAAGAACAAAGAACTCACACCCAAAACTTCCCTCCACCCAGATTTGAAAAAGTCTTGTTTCCTGATTGGTCCTCTGGTCAGGTGTTTTTTGTCACCCCTTTCCAGGTGAAAGAGACATTAACCTTTAGCTATCTGTTTATGACAGAGGGCTCTTCCTGGAAATAGCAGGCACTCTCGTCTGAGGGCTTGTCTACTCTTGTGAGTTATAGCACAATAAAGGAGCCCTGGGCGCATTAGCTCACCACCTGTCCACACTGGCAAAGCACATGGAGTGCTCTGACTCTGCGGCTACAACACTGCCAGTCCTCCACCTTGGTGAGTGGAATAACGTTTGCTGTGCCCCCACTGGAGCGCCGTGGTGCCAGTGTGAATGAGATGTTTCATTTCTGCGCTCTGATTGATCTCCGGAAATGTCCCATAATCCCCTTTAGTCAAGTGGCCACTCTTGTCATTGTTTTGAACTCGCTGTAGGAATGCAGACATGCCCTTTTAAAGCTCTGTTTCTGACATCTGGCTGCCAATCTGCTCCGGGACAAAGAAATGTTGCTGGCTTTGACTGAGTGAGAAGGGGGTGGGGGAGGGAGGTCTGCTGTTGTCTGAACTTACAAGACAGCATGTTGACATGCTTTCAGCCCCCCCAAAACCCAATCTCTGTCCCTCCACATACACACAATACACTCCCTGTCACACTCCACCTAACCCATTTGAAAAGCACATTACATCCACTTGCATGCTGGGATAGCTACCACAATGCACTGCTCTTTGTGGTGTTGCAAGAGCTGCTAATGTGGCCACACAAGTGCGCTTCCAGCTGAGAGTGTAAACACTCGGCAGTGTTTTCCCTGCTGTGGTCTCTGAAGTCTGCTTTAACTCCCAGTGCTCTACAAGTGCAAGTGTAGCCATGCCCTGAGCCTGTCAAGAACTGCCAGGGAATGCCATCTTTCAGATGAAATAGTGTGTTTCGGTAGTCATGTCGTTAAAGGTCTCCTGGCATTTCTCATAAGAACGAGTGTGCCTTGGCCAAATTCCCATTCATGTTACAGTATTATTCCTTCCTAAAATTCTTCTGCATTTTCAATGGAATAATGTATTCTGCTTCACTTAATATCATATCTGCCTTATTACAGAGCAGCTCTGGGCTATTAATCTGATGCCATGCTACTTTACTTACATGTCTGCATTTCAATGATGGGTGAAATGATTGCTGCATAATATGTAGAAGCCATTTTATGGACAAGTACTTTAGGTTATTTGAACCTCTTTTGGTTTCAAAAGTACTTACTAGCCCTTCTGTTGCAGTGCACTGAAGGGAAAATCTAGCATTCCACAAACCCTTGACCTTCAGACCAGCTCCTCATGCTTACTTTTTTTCTGGAGAGGACAGAGACCCATTTCCTTTGAGATCACCAGTGAGTAATAGCTCCAGCCTAAACTTTGAAAATCCAATAATTCTTAGATTAAACAAAAGCTATATTTATTTTCATAATAAAGAGAAGACCTCCCCACCACCAACAAAAAGCTTTTAAACTCACAAGCTTAATGTGGAATTTATGATAAAACCCTAAAAGCTGGCACTTAAAAATAAGTTGTATCGAAAAGTAGACTTAAAAAAAAAAGTCTTTTTCCCAGCTGCCATAATGGATGACTCTTCCCTCTATCTTTTGTTGCAACATTTGGAAAATGACATTTCGCAGAGTACAACCCAGTTAATTGCAAAGCTCCCTAGCTTCTGAAGTAAAGGTTTCTCAGATTAAAGTGCATGCATTGTTTGGAGGACCCCATGTGTTCTTCACTTCTCAGTTTGCCCAAATGCCCAACGCTGATAAGAGTCCAGTGGCAGGCAGCATAGTCGAGTGGATAGAGTCTTGGACTAGCAATTGAGTGATAAGGGGCTCTATGCCTGGCTCAGCAACTGACCAGTTGTGTGACCTTGGTTAAATCACTTCATCTTTGTTTCCCTTCTCACCCTTTGTGCATCTTCTCTACTTAGACTGTAAGCTGGCTGTGACAGGGACTGTTTCTATGCATTTATACAGTGCCCTAATATCAGTTGCAATTTCTGGGTCCTACCTTAATCCAAGTAAAAAATAAGAACAACAACAAAGTGACCAATAACAGCACTTCGTTGTTGCAAACAATTTGAACCCAGAGCAATAATTTTCATGTTGTAATACAACTTTTCTTTCCATAAATGAATATACCTTGAGTGCTTCTCAGAAATTGATATTTAAGCACAACTGGTAGCTCTGCTCATGGTTTAGAGAGGACTTTTGTGCTACAGACATCCTCCAGAAACAAGACAGCAAACTTGAAAAAAATTGTTTGGTATATTAATACACATTTGAGCAAACCATTCTAATACTATTCTGTGCACATTCAAATATAGCATAATTGAGATCACCTCACTGATCATAATGATTTTCATTATTTGGTTCAGAACAGCAGCAAATGCCTACCTATTGTTAGCCTTTGTTCCAATTTTTTTAAAGTACTGGGGCACCCAAGCCTATCATTACATTGGGAACACCACTCAAGTGACTAACATTGTGCTTATTCAAGATGATTTGTTCAGTTGTATCTCTGCATCCTCATGAAAATTCCCTGGCTTCAATAGATTTCTGAGCAAAAGTTTTAAAGGGACAGACAACACATCTAAAATGTAACATGTTATATCTTAGAACAGCTTGTGTAGGTTTGGAAAAGGTCATAAATTTACAAGCAAGAACTATAGAAGCCTAAGTCCAACATGTAAGTGCCACTGAGGTCCTGAAACCTCCCGCTTAGCTTCCACCTAGCTCTGTCGGTGCCTAAAGTCCCGAGGTGCCTACATTTCTGCCAGTATTCATGAATAATGCTGCCTCACTCTAGGTGCCCAGGCACCTATCTCACACATAAGCCCCAGCAGGATCCTCAAGCTAAGCATTCCCCTGCCTATCTCACCTCCGGGGTATGATCTGGTAGGCATGCTCAGTCCACATAAAACAGCCAGTGGAGGAAGTGGGGATATTGTGGGCCACTTTCAGTTTCTTCTGTTGAAGCTGTTCCACTGCGCCAAATAATTACATATGCATTGGGCATGAGACTGACTCCATAGCCCAGTGACTAGGCACCCCTACTCCAATGACTTTATTCATACACAGTGGAACAGCTGCCCCAGAATATCCCATAGTGGGCAGGTCACTTTCATGGGAGGAGGGGAAAATATGAATTCAAATCACTTCTCCACATCAGGCAGAGGGCGGAATTTAAACAGGTCTCCCACATTACAGATGTGTGCTCTAAACACTGGGCTAAAAGTTATAAAGAGAGCTTGTAATGCCACCTTCTTGTTTTTTTGTTGGTTTTGTGCAAGAAAGGATTTAGATGCCTAACTCCAAGAGAAGGTTAACAGCTGTGAATCCTGAGTAGAGATAGGTGCCCCCCTCTTGCCCAGACTTAGATGGATTATACCTTTGAACAGTGGGGTTTAGGCCTATTGGCCAGGTTAGGCAGCTCCCTGCTTCTTATGCTGGCTTTTGTGAATCCCTTTCTTAGGTGCCTCACTCTTTCTAAGCATTCTGTGGGGAACCTAACTCAGGGCTGTGGATTCCCCTGGGTGACAAGGTGCCTAAATATTGGGTGCTGCAATACTGAGCTTTGCAATGCCTAAGTTCCTTTGTGGATATAGTCCAAGAGACATAAAAGTACTGTTTCTGTGATAAAATATTTGATTATTTTAGCATATCTAGCCAAGATTTTAATAAAAGATTTGCATGATTGTTGCTTACAAATTTACAAACATTCAGTCTAATTCGGTCTAATTCTTGATATTCTGGTCTTATTGACTAATATAGGTTTTGGACTTGTGACTTGGGGCACATTTGTCTTCCTGTAGGCATTTCCATTGGATTTCCTTGATAAATACTCTGGACCCTGTAAAGAGGTCATGTATAAAAGTGAGCTCAAAAATGTAGACCATATATATATTCAGAATTGAACTTTAAATTGTATAAAAACTGATTTAGTTAAATTGGTGCAAAACAATGTGGACAATCAGTGTAGCCCTTTCTTATATCAATTTAGCTTAAGTCATTTTTTGTTAATGTGGCTTGCACTGGCTTAACTAAATTAGCTTTAAATCACACCTTTAATTAAACTTCTGCAACTTTGGTTAGAGAAGCCAGAGTCAGAATTTTGCCAAGTGGCTTGCTTTGTCCTTTGTGAACATACATTTGGATCCTTTGCTTCTTGTTGTGGATGCTATGAATTATTTTGACTGCTGTTTCTCTGGCAGGATAATTTTAAATGAGACAATGTGATTAATATGAGAATAACTGAAATACAGTTTATAAAAGAAAAGATAATTGAAAGCTTTCAGAAATGCCTCTTCTCTCTTCACTTGATATACCATGGCTATTGGAGGTAAAATGTGTTTCATTAGCTTCCATAGCATGATTATATCATCTAAGCTAGCTCTACAGTTGACAAACAGGAAGAATGCAGTTTTGATAAATATGCAGTTCATTTTTCAAATACTGTGACTTGGCAACTTTCCAAATAAGCACACTGATTTTTATGACATTGTGCAATTTGAAAAATCACATCCTTAGCTTGAAATAAACATCAGTGCTGCGCATACTCATGAAGAGTGCTTGTGTCAATACAAAGGTCTGTGCATCATATGTTGGTATCCCACTATGCTATGCACCACCATCCAATGCAATGCCTTTTGGGAAATTTTCTCAGTGTGTTATGGAATAGAAATGACTTGCCCAGGGATCTCTGGGAGTACAGAATCAAGTTCCCAGCATTCAGCTTTCTCCATCCTATAATTACACCTATATTCCATAATTTTCACACCTGTTTTAAAAAATTCCACAAACCCACCTGGCACATTTCAATGTCCACCACCTCTGACAGAAACACAGATCCTCCATAACTCTGTGCTACTCTCATGAATGTTACAAATACAGGATGCATGATTCTCCTGTATTTGCAGGACTACAGGAAGTACTGCAATAACAGGATATCCAACAATGTCTGCAAGGACAGTTTGCTGAAGGACATAATGGGGAAAAAAACAATTCAAGGTTGTCAGTGGGGATCACATAGCAGCTGCAGATGATGGAGCATCACTTCTGGGCCTGAGAAAAAATGCACTGACTGATGGGTTGCATAGTAATGCAGGCTTGGGATGATGAGCAGTGTCTGCATAACTTCCATATGTGAAAAGCCACCATGTTCCTGGATCTGTGTGCTGAGTTTGCCCCAACCCTCCACTGTGAGACCCTGACTGAGAGTTGCATTGACAGTGGAGAAGTGAGTGGCAATCTCACTCTGAAAGCTTGCAAAGCCAGATTGTTTCTGGTGGTGGGATATCATTTTGTTGTTGGGGCTGTTGTCATGCAAGTGTGCAGGGCCATTAGTCAGCTCTTGCTATACTGTGATTCTTTGTTCTGTGCAGTATAAAGGGGATTGATTCACATCAGTGAAGTTCCCAAACATCAGTGGGACAATAGACAGTATGCACATCCCTATTTTGGCAGCAGCCTACCTTGCCATTGAGTATATCAACAGAAAGGGCTAATTCTTTATGATTATGCAAGCACTGGTGGATCACAGGGACTCTTCACTGACATTAGGGTGGCCTGATCAGGGAAGGTGCATGACAGTTGCATCATTAAGAACACAAGATTGTTCAGAAAGCTTCAAGAAGGGACATTTTTCCTGACTGGTGATATTGAAATGCCGCTGGTGATTCTTAAGGACCCAGCTATCCCTTGCTCCCCTGGCTCATGAAGCTGTACACTGGCCATCTCAAAGCACCAAGGAAGGATTCAGCTGCTGGCTTGGGAGATGCAGAAAGACTTGATTGTGTGTTTTGTAGATTGAAGGGAAGCTTGCAGCGTTTACTTACTAGATTGGATCTCAGTAAGAAAAATATGCCAATAGTCAAAGCTACCTGTTGTATATGGCACAAGATCTGTGAGGCAAGGGGTAAAAAAAATAGCTATCACCAGGGTAGAAGTGGAACAGCTGTCTGCTGACTCTAAACAGCCAGACACAAGGTCCAGTGCAAGATCTCTATGTGGAGCTATGTGGCTGAGGGATACTTTGAAAGAACAAGGTAATAATCAAACAAAGTAGCGTTCTGTGCTTATTTGTTCTCTGGGCATGGCACTTTGGGTGCTGCTAGGAATTGTGTAGTGCTCTACGTTTATAAGTATAACTATGTGGGTTTTTTATGACACTATGAATTATGTAGTGCTTGCTGTATATTTACAAGTACCAAGTGTGAACCAATGAATGTAATTTTATTCCCTCCCTCAAAAAAAATAGAAATATATGGAGTAGCAACAACAGTGCAGAGAAACAATGTGCCAAAAAACATAGGTAATGTAATACAAACTTTTAACATAAATTAAAGGAGTGTGACTTTGAAACTGTAAAAGTAGCAAACATTTCTGTAGTTCGTTGTGACTAAACATGCACCACCAATGGTTCTCACAGGTCAGTGTATGTGAAGCTGTGTTTTTTCTTGCTGTCCCTTGGCATGGAGTGGTAGGGGTAAGGATGCAACCCATGATGCCATGTGGTATGTTAGGCAGCTATAGGGAGCAGTGGAAGTGGAATCTTCAAGGACTACAAAAGGGGGCTGCCTGGGATTTTTAGACTTCTAGGTGAACCAGAGTCAGCAACATTTGTGTTTTGCTGTATGAGAGGACCTATTATGTCTACCTATTATGGAGGTCTTATACACTTATGCCCTTTTCTGAAAATGTTACCCATGGCCTCAATTCAGCAGGGTATTTAAGCTATGCCTAATCCCCATGAGGAACATAGGAACATAAGAATTGCTATACTGCACCAGACCAAGGTTCCTCTAGCCCAGTATCTGACAGCTGCTGTGGCAGATGATTCAGAGAAAGATGTAAGAACCCTACAGTAAAGAGATGTGGGTAATCTGCCCCACTCCCCCCCGCACACACTTCAGTTCTCATGCTGAGCCTTAGAAGCTAGACATTGGCATACATCCTGAAGTCAATGGACTACTTTTTGCTCAGAATTGTGTGTGTGCTTAAGTACCTTGCTGAACTGGGGGCGGTATAATCCTGTTTTACCTTAGACTAATGGACCACAAATTGACTAGTGAGTTGCTCCTGCTTCATCCTTACACCCAATATTGTGGCTTCAATACTCTCAAGCAGATCAGTGTAAAAAAACAACAATAAATCTAAACATCATTATTCAATATGTTTCTATCACAATACAAAGCCAGCTTCCCAGCTTGGGTAGATCAGCATTGCTCCATTGAAGTCAAAGGAGCAGCACATCTTTGTATCAGCTAAGGACTGGCCCCACCACTTTTAGTACAATGGTTGACATTAAAAAATAATCATTTGTCTTATGGTAATATAAATGTTTTGCCACAGCATTCATTATAATAGGAAATATCATTCTAATAATAAGTGTTGCAGGAAAGTGAATGCTTTCTTTTTGCAGTTATCAATGGTGGTGTTTTTAAATCCAATTTGACAAAAGGGAAAGTTAATAGTTGAAATGAAATCTAACCAAAACTTTGAAAAACATTGAATCAGACACAAATGCAGGACATCATATCCTATGCGCCATTAACATACAGAAAATACTGGTGTTTTATAGCCTGTGTATTTGCATATGACTGTTGAACTCTAGCATGCCAAGAGTCTGTCTTACACCATTAGAATCTTGACTTTAGCAATACAGTACATTAAACAAACACTAGCAGAAAAATGATAGCTGTTATAAAGCTTTTGAGCAACTGTTCAGCTTTATGTTCTTGAGACACTTACGGAAAATTGCTTCTAATCTCCCTCTAAAGGAAAAAAAATAAAGCATTCAGAGATATGCAAACACACCAGCATTATTCTGTTTTCTGTGCTTGGACAAAATAATTTTTAAAAAAGAGATTAACTGAAAAGCAGTGATCTGTTTTACCATTTTTTTAAATAAACATGATCATTTGCATGAGGCTTATTATTAGGAATAAAATGTTTGCTTTCACGTGTTGTCCCCATTTGACCTCATTTTAAATAACTCAAAATGCTTCTAGGCTAACAAAAAAACAATGTGTGTGTGTGCACGTGTGCGTGGGCATGTGCGCACGGGGGAGGGAGAGAGTTCTTTAGTTTAATTTTTTGCATGTTGCATCATCAGTGATGTAATGACTCCGTGATGCAGAACATAGACCAATATTTGACAATGTGTCAGAAATAATTTTAAAAATCAAGTCAGGGTCTGAATATTTTTAGCTCATCTCTAAGCATCATGTATTTTATAACAGCTTTTGTCTTTTTGTTCTAACACTTGCAGAAATTAAAAGTGGAGAAAGTTTGGATGTACAACCTGTATTTCTGTAGGTCATTCTACTGAAATAGTCTGAGTAAATCTGATGTGTTTGTTAGGTACAAAAGATATGGCTGAGTCCAATATATTAAATGAATCCTAGGTTTGTAAAAGAAAACCTCTTTTGTCATAGGAAAAGATAGCACTCTGGGAGCCTTAAGTATCTTCCACTAAATTATTATTGAATCACAGTTAAACTGTCATTTTTGTCTTACATTTGTAATATAATTTTTCTAATTGCTATCTATAATGTAACTGATGGTTTACAAGAGCTTACCGTACACTGTGGCTTACAGACCACAGGTTCCATAGCGCACAAATAAATCTTTATTTTTTTTCCTTTACTGAAAAGCTCAAGCCTGGAAATCGAGATGAGATGGAGAATTTTAATTAAAGCATTTACAAGAGTGCTATAATGAGAATTTACTAAGGACAAAAATGAAAACAGTGGACAAACTATCCTATTAAAAGGATTGTCTGAGAAACATGTCATCTAAAGGCTTTTTAAGGAATG
Organism: Gopherus flavomarginatus; assembly: GCF_025201925.1. Lineage (NCBI taxonomy): Eukaryota > Metazoa > Chordata > Testudines > Testudinidae > Gopherus > Gopherus flavomarginatus. Next base: position 195,705,700 of record NC_066617.1, on the reverse strand, counting down.
TGTAATCCTTTTGAAAACAGCTGTTTTGCTGAGCTGTTATAGGATGCTAGGACTTTCATTTTATTCAAATTCATTAAAATGCAAATAAGTTTTCCAATAAAATGAGGTAGTGTATGACCAGTGAAATGGAGGGCCAGTGAGTGAAGGCCAATTTGTAAAATGGTATTGCTAAAATGGTGATTGCAGAGAAAGATGGGCTGATCCGATTTGAAAATGCTGAAATGAGATCAAATTTTGATGAACACGGATAGTAATTTACTGGTAGTTTTTTGTTTGTTTTTGTTTTACTTTTTGCAGCCGATAAGCTTCATAGCACAGTTCATTTATTGAAGAAAATATGTATATTACTATCATGGAAAAGAAGGGAATGTACATCCCAAGTAGAGTTAAAAATGCTGCACACAGTCCATTCATACACCTGCTTCACTGATCACAGCTTACATTTATTTAAGTATGCTTTACCACAACCTTAAATATGTCAGTGCACTGCCTTTCTTAACTTTTATCATTTTATGATGAAAACACACTCATTTTTATTTAAAACCTCCAGCATTACCAATAAAACATAAGAGGTAAAATTCTGGCCCCATTGAAATCAAGGGCTAAACTCTCCAGGACTTCAGTGAAGCCAGGATTTCACTCCAGAATTATTGCATAAATTAGTTTATAAAAGATATCTCCAAACATGGAAGTATAACACACACATCATTTGGGTATTTTTCTAACCCACAAACTCCAATTCTGAATAAGGAAAGCATCCTTATTCCCGACAACACTTAATCACGTGCTTAACTTTAAGCAGATACTTAATTCCCATGGGTCTGAAGCATTCCCTTACATTTAAGCGTGTACTTAAGAGTTTTGCTGAATTGAGGCCTAACTATGCAATTTCTTGTAATGGATGGGTAGCATGGAATGTCAGTCCATATCTGCTCTAAAAGAGTAGCTTAGGAAACATTAGCTTTTCCCTTCCAACTGGAATTTAAGATGGACTCTGACAGAAAATATTTTGCAGTCTAGAAATACACCACCGTGCAGAGGGAAAAGTTGACAACCCCCCAGGATTGGCCTGGAGTCTCAAGGAATTAAAGACTGATCTTTAATTAAAGATTATATCATGAAAATAAACCTTCAGGAATATGTCCAACTGAAACTGGCAACACTAGAAGAGGGTCACCACAAAGATTTAAGTGAGGCTTACAAAGTACTCAGGTGCATAGGCCTGGTGCTGTCACTCTTCACAGGGATGAATTCCACTTCGAAAATATTCCTAATACATTTAAAAATAAAATGAACAGTTTTGCATGTGTGTTTAAATATTTATTTTAAAGTTTTGTCCTATCACACCACGACACAAAGCTTTTTTACTGCAAAAAATGGTGTAATTTCCCCATGAAAATGCTGATGTTTCACCTGGGATAAGTGTGTTAAGACAATGTCTGCTATGAATATTTATATTCCCTGGTGGAAATGACAATATGTCTACTTTGAACTAATCCATGTCAAAAATTGTGAAGTTGAAATAGTTAATTTCACACAGCTCTAATGCTTTCGTCATGTATACCCATGAATAACCAATCAGTTTTACACACATTTAACCATGCCACTTCATACCTGAATAGTAGCAATCCAAATATATACTACCTCTCTTTCTGGGGGGAAAATCTAAAAGAAACCTTGTCATGTTGCAGTCAACATGGTAAATTACAACTAGCTTATATATTTTTAGATACTTGAATCACAAAAGTATTTGAACCTTGAAAGGAAATAATATGGGTCAACAACTTTGCTTTATATTTATTTGAGAGGAACAGGCCAAGGGATATTGGGCAAAATCCTAGCCCCATTCAAGCTGGTGACAAATCCCATATTAACTATAGTGAATTTGGGAGTTTGCATATTGACTAGCAAAAGTTTGGAGAGGGCCCAGTTAGAGGACTGAGGTGGAACTTCAGACCCCCTTGCTACTAGGGTTGCCAAGTGAACACCCTTGCCCCACCCCTTCTCCAGGGCCCCACCTGTGCTCATTCCATCCCGTCTTCCTCCTTCCCTCACTCACTCGTTCATTTTCATGTGGCTGGGGCAAGGGGTTGGGGTGTGGAAGGGGGTGAGGGCTCCAGCTGGGGCATAGGCTGTGAGGTGGGGCTGGGGATGAGGGTGTGGGATCCAGGAGGGGGCTCTGGTTTGGGGTCTGGGGCTGCAGGGTTTGGAGTGTGGGAGGGGGCTTCACATTGGGGCAGAGGGTTGAGGTGTGGGATGGTGTGAGGGCTCCAAATGGGGGTGTGGGATGTGGGATGGGGCTGAGAATAAGGAGTTTGGGGTTCAGAAGGGGGCTCTGGGCTGGGGCAGGGGGTTGAGGTGTGGGAGGGGTGCAGGCTCTGGGAGGGAGTTTGGGTGTGAGAAGGGACTCAGGGCTATGGCAGGAGGTTGGGGTGCAGGAAGGGGTGAGGGCTCTGGCTGGGGGTATGGGCTCTGGCTACGCAGAAATACCTGACTGTGCCTCTGTCTAGGGGCCACAGAGATTCCAGGAGCCTGCCTGCTATTTCTGGGAGCCTGCCTGCCTTAGCCCCGCTGTGCTAATGACTGGACTTTTAACGGGTCACTGTCAAAAACTGGATGCCTGGCAAACCTACTTGCTTCCCCTCTGCACAAGGATGGGTTTTACCCAAACTGCTCAAGCTCTTCTTCCTTCCCCACTGTAAGGAAAGGTATATTTAATACACCAGGATCTAAATTCTGGTGCCTTCACTCAGTTTTCACTCAATGGCAGCTTTGCTGAGTAAAGATTGACTAAAATTAAGAAATAGAATAGAAGATTATCTTTTATATTGTGATAACATATAGAAATCCCAATTGGCATTATTGTCCCATAGTGTTTGTTGTTTTACAAACATATAGTCCCTGACTGCATATTTTTTATTGTTCCTCATTTAACATTTGAACAAGTTTATCTAGCTGCTTATTTCACATACTGTATTTTTTATCTTTGAGCTATACCACCCTGATTCTTATCTGGATATACGTGTATGTACTCTGTAATGGCATGTCAGGCATTTATACTCTTAGTCTCTTAGTTTTCTTTCTAATTCCCTTAACATTGGTACATGGAAGTCAGTGGAACTATTTCAAACCACAGGCCCTTATGGTATCTTTCAGTAACATCACTGGCAGGGTCCATAGGATGAAGAGTTGACCTTTGATCATATACTAAATTAGCAAACAAGTCTTTCCTGTTGCAGAGCAAAGTCATAATCCAAATGCATACAATCACAGAGCCAGAGCTGGAAACAATGGCTGCTGCTTTTGTTAATGAAATTAACCTCAAAAGACTGGAGCACATAGAAAGATCAATGTTATGCAGAAAGGAAAGACAGGGGTGGCTGTTTGTTGCAACTCTCTTAACTGTGTGCTTGTATCTTTCCCTGCTTCTTACATCCCACTGTCCTGATTCTTATTCATTTTACTGTAATTTAATAGAAGTGAAAAGTGATTAATCCTGAATTAATATGTAAGCCACTGGTCAGATTGTATTACTATCCCCCGTCATCCCCCTCTGCGTTTGATCCACAGAAGGTTGGAGTTTGCGATAGTGCTACTTAACCCGCCAGAGCTGAAACTGTAGCCCCTTCATACTTCTAAGTCTCAGGGTCCCTGGTTTAATCCCTGGTGTGTCAGCCAAAATGGTGGCTCTCACAAATACTGAATTTCACTCTGATCAGTAATTGTTCTAGACTTAATGGGCAAAACCCTAATTTCTGCTCTGTCCTACTCAGGGCATCTGACATAGGAAGCCCTGAGCCACAGCAGAACTGGAGTCAAGAGAGCATACAATTTGAGAACCAGGTAATCTTCTGGCTACCGTGCTATAAAGATAAAACAGCCCATGATAGATCAAGATAAGCATGTGGACAAGTGCTTGCAGGGATGCCGACTTACCTTGTGAAAGAGAATGAAGTTTCATGTGGAGATGGCGGTGAGGGGAAGCAAAGAGGAAGGTGAAAGGAGAGAGGCAATAAACTGGCAGTTTGAAATTCCCCACTCCCATTAATGTGCTGCGTTGGTGCGTGTGACTCTTTCAACCACTTTTAAGTGTTTTTTCTAAGGTAAAACCTGAACTGGAAAACCATATTCCAAATTATCTTCTTCTTTATAAAAATATGATTTAATATTGTTTGCTGGTGACACTCTTCTGCCGAAATGGCATCGGGGTTATAGAGAGGGAAAGGTCCTAACAGTCCAGATAACTTAATAAAAAGTATCCGCATATCTACTACAAACAGTCATAACAGTTTCCCCATTTTCTCAGTATTCCAATAGGAAGTACTTTTCACAGTGGAAGAACACATTACATAAACTCCTGTAAGCTGCTTTTTATAAAGCTTATAAAAATGCAGTGTAAAACTAATGAGCCATCTTTTAATAGCATGAAGTCCTTAATAGGGTGAGAATTAGTAAGGTATTGGTGAACTTCTTGAGTGGTTGAAGGCTCTCTGCCTTATGCATTGAAAGCTTGAGTCAATAGCCTGCTAATGCACCCCCTGTTCTATCTGATTGCTATCTTCTTGTCCATCCTCTCTGCCCCATTGATTATTCCAGAGTGAACAATCTAGTTTTAAATGACTCCTGGCAACTTCTGTCCCTTTTCTTGAGAAGCTGTTCTGCAGTCCTACTAACCTCACTGTTAGGATTTTTTCCTTATTGTACTAGCTAAATCAGTCCTTGCCTTTCTTGTAATGGAACTACTCTGTTTGTGTCATGAGTCTTCATGTAATACAGCACTTCTTAAGAAACGTTTCACCCCTATACAATCAGCACTCTCTTGTGAAGTGATGATCTCAAACAGCTGGAGGAGGGAATTAAAAAAAAAACCAAAAAAAAAACTAAAAGTTTTTGTTAGAGTGGAACAGAAGAACAAATAACTGTAATTACCTTCTACTTAGCACTACTTCATAAAACTTTGTTTCTCTTCTAGAAAGCATATATAAGCAAAGACTTTAAAACATGGATCTTAAAGTTACCTGGTACCTAAAAGATAATGACATTTTCAATGCTAAGCAGTCATTGGAACCCATTTTTTAAAAAAAAATTGTGGTATTTATACCTAAACTAAATGACCACAATTCAAAATGGAGATTTTCTCATGATTTTTTACAAAAAGTATGAATTCAAAATAATGCTATTTTTGTCAGCCGAAATAGTGCAACTTCATGTTATGTGCTTACCTGGCAGGTTAAAAAAACCCACTTTTTCTACTCACACTAAAGTGGAATAGAACCTTGCTCTGTGAATACATCATAATCTTATTTTCATCAATGGAAGTACCCATGGGAACAGTTACTACTCAATATGAGTAAGAATATGAGAATCTGGGTCAGAATTCATTAAGTCCTAGCCAATGATCTTAGAAAAGTTGTGTAATATTGTTTACCTCAAAGAGCAGTTGAGTCAATAGTAGCCATACCATTGTGTTATAACTGCAGCACTAATGATAAGCTATAGTTAAAGCATTTCCATTACAGCCTTTCCATCACTCATAACTTTCTGAATGTTTCACCCATTGGGTTGAAATTTTCCAGGTAAATTGCATATTTATGTGAGTGTAACATTTTAAGCAAAGGAGTTTTAGCCATTTTTGAATAAAAAATTGAAAATAAACTATCCTCCTGGTTTAAAAATAAAAGAAAATTGTGCATCCATTTTTGAACAGCTCTCATGCCCACCGTGACAAATTGCATAAAATAGCAAATAATTCCCTCCCTGAAGTCAACATTGTAGTCCAAAATAAAAGATATCAAAAATGTTGAAAGTTCATGTGTAACTAGTAATACCTTGACTAAATTGCAGCCGTTCTATTAAACTATTATTATTATTATTTTATTTATTGTGTATAACTCTGTTTGCAGTATATTAAAAAGATGCTTCTTCTATAAAGACCTTTCTCTTAGGAGATTACAATTTAAAACCATTACACAGAAAGGCAGGTGTGTTCTTCATGAGAGGATTTTTGTGATACAGGAAGAGTTTTGGTATATTGCTCTGGGACAAGGACTAATAGATAATGAAAAATATTAGTAATTTTGTTAGGAATTATTGTCTTGTGAATATAAAGGAGTTGCCACTAAACAGTCAATGTTGTGCAATGGAAGTGTATTCCAAATACAAGATTTCATATATGATGAATCCTGTATTACCTCAGTAGAAAAAATAGCACTGGTACAAAGTACAATATGTTCGTGAATTGCTTTTCAGTAGTAATGTCACTGCTTACCACAATATTTTTACCCAGCAACTAAAGAATTAATTGTCTCTGAGTTTATGGTATTTGTGTTAAATATAAAGCCAGGTTTTTTGATGGAAGTGTTTGGGGAGCAGAAAGTGGATGGTATACAGTTGTAATTACTTTTCATCTGTGCTTAATTGATCTGGAGACAGTTCAGAAGAACTGTGCAGAAGAACAGCTTCAAAACTGACAGATGTGCTGAAGGAGGCACCTTATGATCTGGTTAGGTTATAGTTCAGAAAGCATCAGTCTACAATACTTAGAAAATTCTTTCTCATTGCTTAATAAAAATACAGAACTTTCAGTAGGCAGCTCAAGTTGGTGCTTTGTGATTTTTCAATAGACTGCACAAGAACCTGTAGTGGATATACTTTTCACTCAAGGTAAAATTTACGCATATGCTGATGGCCAGTAAAATATCTATATCCTATTTAAGCATTCAAAATAATAGTGCCTAAGTGGAGCATTAGGCCTTGTCCTGGTCCTCTGGGTATAGGGTTGAATTTTACCTTGCTGAGTCCTCATGCATATAGCTGTTATTTTGAAAGCCTAACAGTAATTAACTTCTTTTTCCAAACACCACAATGAGAGAAAGCTTTTCCAGCGGCTGATGTACCGAATGCATGCATTTCTGCATTCTGAAAATTCAGCATAGATATTTTAAATGATATCAATTTACTATGAATATTACAGTATGTTATTTTCCCATAGAGGATACTTAAAAAGAAATGGTGCATAAATGGTTTGCCTTGTAGCTTCAGAGATTTTTTATTAATGATTCATTTATCTTCTAATGTTCTTCTATGGAAAAGAGCTCCAATATGTTTAGAATAATAATTTGTAAATTCAAAAACAAGTTATTAGCGATATAGTATTATTTTTTGAAAATGATACTCTAAATGATACTTCCTTAAGTTTCTTTGTTGTCTGCAGGAGAGACTATGGATAATTTATGTATTAAACTGATGCTGTCCTCATCAGTCACCATACAAAGAACATTATATTGATATAATTTAAAGTATCTATGCTGAACTTTCAGAGTGAAGAAACACATGCATTCAGCACGTCAGCTTCGTGTGCCGGAACTTTTTGCCTTAAATTCAATCAGATGGCCTTCAGGTGGGAAACTGGGAACAAAGAACTCCAGAACTATTAAAAGAGATGCCCTGAGAAATAGAGACGAAGTAGGCTCTCTAGAGAGGCAATGTGTATAACTTGATCCCCAGAGAACAGGCAGTACGAGGGCTGAGTTGGGCCTACCATAGTGTCAAAAGAAATGCTAAGCTAAGGCAAAATTATATGCATCTAGATGTTTTGTTGTTTTAACTCTTTTTGTTCTGATTGCAGTATTTCTATGGATAAATAAATAATACTTTGTTTTGCAGAAACTGATCAGTGTCATTGCTTTTACCCACTATTTACAGATCCCAAAGGAAGTGTATAGAAAGACAGTTGGACCTGCTGAGGAGCCCTGGCTGATAAACAGTGGTACTGTAACTGGGATACTCTGTATGGTAAGTCATGGGATTCAACTTTGAGAGAAATGCAGGAGTTTCCTAATGCAGGCCTGTCACTTGCCAGGGTGCTCAAGAAGAGATTCAGAGATCAAAGGTATATCTAACCTTGGAACTCTGATGTTTTGCATCCATTCTGCACTTACTTTCCATAGGTTCCAATGGTTACAGAGAGGAGAATTAGACCCTTTATGTTTGGTGTGAGGTAAATATTTTTGATAGAAGTGTCTAACTTCCATCAACAGCTCCCCTTTAAAATTAAATATATTGAAAGTACTTGTTCTAACAATATGTTTGTGAAATTATTGGGCTTCATCCATCATTGTTCTGATGTTAAATTATATTTGTTATTTCAGGTCATGTTTTTACTCTCCTACCACTGTAACTGAAACATCTTATCATGTTTTCAAATTGCCTTTTTCAAGGCCACTGTAGTGGTATCTCTCTGCCCCTATAGACGAGAGATCTGTTTCCTCCGTTCACTACTTTTTGACCTTCATATAATATAGTTCAATACGGATTAGAGTTGGCCTGGGGACTTTATTTTACTTCTACTCAGTTTCCTTTGTAAAATAATTTTGTTTTGGCTGGGAGAGTAAATCCCTTAGAATTGATTTTATCACAGTTAACTTTTTGTTCAAGATAGCAAGACTCACTCACCTTGCAGGATATTGTAGCAAGACATAGGATTCAAATGTCCTCCTGCCCTATTTATTCACTTATCATTGAAATTCATCTTGCTGCAAATGACTAACACAAGGACTATGCACCAGCAAAATCCCTTTTAATCCCTCAAAATGGATCTTAAGCAATATTTAAGTGGTACATAGATTTAGTGTTAGCCCTATGCACCAAAGTGAATTTTATCTATAAGTGAATAAACATGGCAAGAGTTTTAGCACTGTAATATGTATAAAAAGCTACGTATCAACTGCAAGACAAAGTACCCTGATGTTTAATGTATATTTTTGATACAAGGCCAGTTCTTATAAATAATTCTTTAAAATAATGTGTCAATCCCATTGCATAATCTATCATATCTTTTCAGCCTGCAGCCATATTGCCTTGGGCTGTGATCTTGATACTTCTGTTGGCTGGAGAGTAAAACTACAGTACTCTCTGTGTAAGTCTCATCTGTTCCCAGCCTCACATCTCAGTGTATTATTTCCAGTGAAAGGGAGACAGCACTTGCTGTTCCTGGCACACCCAGTAGATCAAGGGCTGACATTTTTTTCCATTTAGTTCTATAAGAATTTATTGGCAGCACAAACAATATAAATTTGCCAAAGTACAAGAGAAAGATAGACCACTCAGACCTGTCAGAGGCAGGTATGACCCATCAAGGATAAGATTACATACTGTGTTTGAGTTTGATCTCCTGAGGTCATGTCTCATTACTGACAATTCACAATCAGTGGAAGGTTGCTATATAATGTAAAGTTCTTGTGCACAAGATGTACACATCTGCTCCCCAACTTTACACACACAAACCAGCTCTCCAATTATTTGATGAGTGCACTTCCTCAGCTTCCCCGCTTCTGCTACTATCAGATGACTTTGAAGAATACATTCTCCACAACCTTAAAAGTGTGGCGTGTTTGTTTGGACTGGTGGGATAAATGAGTAACCTCTCCTTTAAGGATATTCCCCTACCCCTTCAGTGTTTGGGGTTGGTGAAAAGCATCACTTGTGCAGGTGGGTTGGCCAGTGGGGGTCAGATAAACTACTGGCCCCTGTGCAGCTAGGGGAAGTGTGGCAGGGCCCTTCTTGATCCTGCCTCTGCTCAAGTCTACAAAAGCTCAGATACCTTTATGCTGTAAGCCACCCTGTGCAGTTTATTTACAATGTTGGTTCCCACCACCCTTGTACATGATACAGCCTTACTCTTACATTCTTAGGGAGTCTTCAGCTCCTGAAACAAGCAGGGAAGAGCAATCTCTCTCTCTCTTCTTCCTTCCTCTTCCTCTTTGTGTTCTCTGCTTAATGGCTTAATTAGCCTTCCAGCTTTCCTTCACCCGTCAATTAAAAGCAGCTTTTCTTAATAAGGTCTGTCCTGCAGTAATTAATTGAAGCTGCAGTGACCAAAGTGCTGGCCTCACTACTATTGCCCAGCACTCTGTTACAGGAAGGTAGTGTTTATGCTAAGTAGTGTGGTTTATTGCTTTGATCTCATTGAGATTGGATGTGAACACACCCTTCAGTTAACATAACAGGATAAATTAGTTACAAGCCCTCACCTTGGGTACATAGCATATTTTTTGTCTTAAACTTAGGAGTTTTGAACTGAATGTGAAGAGGATTTTTGCTGTGTATTGTTTCTGTTAGGGGGAGGGAAGGGGAGGAGGCAGAACACACAGAAACAGAAAGAGAGGAAGAGGCAAAAGCAAGAAAGCTAGGCAGTGCACTGTGCTCAGTATGAATCTAGAAAAAGCTAGAGAGGGAAATTTTGGGTCTGGTGTTGGCTAAAGAGGCTTGGGGATATGAGATATGATATTGCTCCTTTTGTTCTTGGTTCCTCCTGCATTCAGAGACGCAGGACTTTGTATATTTCTTGTACATAAACAAGACTGCATGAAATTAAAAATAGAGTCCATCAATTTATGCTCTCAGCTGGAATATCCCGAGCCCTGAACTTTGGCTAGCTTCTCAGGTAAGAAAGGGGAAGCAGTATATAAACCTTATTCCTCCAGCTGAAGCCCCCTTTAATGCCCAGATTAGCAGGCAGAAAGTCTGCAAGGAGTCTGCCATAGTTCCATACTGGTGTGGGTTCCTTCTATGCAGGTTTGGGGGTCACCAAGGGCATCAGTGTGACCAGCAGGGTCCAGCAATGATTGACTGGAAATCCCCATAGCGTCTGCAGGTACCTATCCTGTAGGGTCTGGTTTCCTGAAGAACTGGGATCTGAAGTGCACTGAAGAAGCTGGAGAAGGGGGCTGTGACTCCTAATGTTTGGTACAGCTAGGAGGCAATGTCCCTTCCCCAGTCTGCTAGCCCTCAGGTGAGAAGAGGGTGATGGGATCTCAGCTATGAGAGCTGTGGAGAGGAGGAGACTGATGGCAGCCCCCAAATTGGTGGAAATGAATAAGGAAGGATCATGATCTGCACTGAACAAGTTATTGCTGGATAGTTCCCAGATGAGTTAAGCTAATACAGTTGCAGCCCAGTTAGTCTGCCTTGCATCTTGTCTGCTTTCCTGGGTTTCCAGGATAATGGACCTTTGCCTGATTTCCCTCACCATCCCATTGCCAACCCCCCCCCCCCCCCCGGTTTTTTTCTTTAGGATTCCTTCCTCAGTTTTGTCTTCATGTATCTTTGTATCATGTATCATGCTGGTCCTCCCACTCTTGTTGTTTACAGAATAGGAATTTCCCATCAGAGTTTGGAGGATTCTCCTTAAGAAAATAGCTATTCAGACCTTCCCCTCCCTCACTAAGAGCTATATGAAAAAATAGGGTTGTTGTCCTGCAAGTTGACCACCCTTTCTTTCTCATCCTGACTTTCACTCCAGTACAAAGTAAGTCAGAAAAAATTGATTTCAGCTGCACTGTAATGTGATAATGATTCAGAGACTGAAGATTTGCAAAAATCAATGTAAAGGTTTTAAAGTTCCTACAAAGTGTATTTGCTAGTTTATCTACTACCATGCATACATCTCATTATAATTATATGTACTTCACAATTTTTTCTGCTTTATCAGTCAAATTGTGACAGCATGAAGGATTATCCTATATTTTTGACAACACATCTTTCCATAAGTAGAGCTTGATGTTAAAGCAAAGGGGTATGATGCGCTTGACTTTGTCAAGATATTAATTCAGACTCCTTATCAAGACCAGTTCTTTGCAGATAATCATGCTTGTTCTTTTTTTGTTCCAATTTGGCTTCAGATTTCTTTGTGACACTCAGATTTGGACCTGGCAGCCTTGATGTGGTCCTTCAAAATGATGTATGATAACATGCATCTGAGGAAGTGGGTATTCACCCACGAAAGCTCATGCTCCAAAATGTCTGTTAGTCTATAAGGTGCCACAGGATTCTTTGCTGCTTTATGATAACATTGTAAGTAAAGAGCATTTGCATGGTATTTGTCTTAAAAAATTAGTTTGAGAGATTACTTATTAGTTCAATAGAATTAATAAATTAGACAGATTACTTATTAGTATCCATGGAATTCATGAATCAGCATCTGATAAATCTTTCTAACAATTATATTTTCTGCAGGAAGATGCCTAAAAGTGAATCTCTCTCTCTCTCTCTCTCACTCACACACACACACACACACACACACACACACACTACATTAGCTTGAATGCATAGGGATGATATGAAGTTCCTGCTCATTTTCAGCAATACCTAATAAATTGTTGTAACAAATGCATGGATAGTAAAATTCTTGGAGGTATCCAATGACATCTGAGTTATTCCATTGTCTTACAGGGAGGTTCACTCCAATTTTGTCTGACTACAAAAAGCAATACAATTCAAGGTCCAAATTTTCCAGGGGTAAGAAAAGAGTCAGGACGAGTCAGAGTCTGGACTGTTGGTCCATCCATTCTGTATATAAATCATCTTCAGATACAAATTAAAATGACAGATTCTCTCTGGTCACAATTTGCTTTTGAGTCTGTAGAGCCAGTAAAATATCTGAGAGCAGTTATGTACAGTGAACTTCATTCTTACACTGCTACCCAGGCCTGGTTCTTTCCCAGGAATTCTAGTATAACTCCACCTAGCCTACAATCAAATGGAGGAAGCCTGTGAACATGAACAGTTACCTTTTCCAATGTCCTACAGCGGGTGCTTGACTAAATAACTCCTGTTCATCAGGACAATAAATAATAAATATTTAATTAATTAATAAATTATTATATATAATTATATTAATTAATATATATTAATTATATTAATTAATTTATATAATATTTTGCGACCTTCTCCACTGCTATTCTTAGTAGTTAACTTGCCATATATAGTAATAAGGCTATCTGGAGTCAGATTCCATTCCTGGGGAAAGGTGGAGCAGCTGTTATACAATGCTGCAAATTCGTGTAGTGGGAAATTATGTAGGCATCATTTAAGTTCCACTTAAATCTTCAAGATAAGACTTATGTGAGACTCATGTAGCACACAGACATTGTGTGTTGGGCTGGCTGGAACACAATTCTGTTTCACAAAAAAAAAACGGTTTTGAAATGTATTTTCTTTTTGATGCAGAACAAAAATGTGATCTTTCAAAAGGCTTCAAGAAAAAGAGAGCCCTGCCCCAGAATACTCAATAGCCTGTGGGTTGGGCCACAGGTGTGTGGTGTGTGAGACTGGGGTTCAAGTCCTTGTGCTGACTCAGGTACCCCAGAGCACAGACTTGAGCCTTGCAACCCCTGTTGCAGCTCAGTGTACCAACCTCTTGGATCCCCCACAGCCATGTCAGTCCCCTTGTCACCAGACTAATGGATATTCAGGGTGGAGTGTCTCTATCACAGAAATTCCATTTTGAGTCTGAGATAATTTTCATCAAAATTGATACATCTCCACAACACAGTTTGGTTTTCATGGAAAAACGTTTCATAAAAAATTCTTCGCTCAGCTCTTCTTGTGTATACCCATCTGTACAATAGTGATTTGCACTCTTTATTAAATAATCAAGCACATAATAGCCATTCACCCACTTTTTTGCTTTATAAAAATCAGGCAACAATGACATTATTTACTGTTACTGGTCATGTTCTGACTGGTATATGATGTAAGTTTGAGTATATCTAAAAAACATAGCAATGCTGTGGTAGGTAAGCAAAAGGGTTGGACCATGGAATACTGATTTCAAAAATGTCATTCATTATCTTTGCCAGTAGTGTCGCTAGCAATTTTTTCACCTTTTGTGGTGGATCAGTGATTTTATTGATGTCCCTAGATCAGGGATCGGCGACCTTTGGCACGTGGCTCGTAGGGTAAGCACCCTGCTGGGCCAGGCCAGTTTGTTTACCTGCAGCATCTGCAGGTTCAGCTGATCGTGGCTCTCACTGGCTGTGGTTCACCGCTCCAGGCCAATAGGGGCTGCAGAAAACATCGGTCAGCACATCCCTTGGCCGGGACCACTTCCAGCCGCCCCCATTGGCCTAGGACTATGAACTGCGGCCAGTGGGCATTGCAGTCGGCTGAATCTGAGGACGTGGCAGGTGAACAAACTGGCCTAGCCCACGAGGGTGCTTACCCTGGCGAGCTGCGTGCCAAAGGTTGCCCACCGCTGCCCTGGATGGTAAAGGTATCTACATCTGCATATATGTTTGTGCCATAACTGGAGAGATTATGAGAAGCATAAACTTTACTGGCATGCTACTACGAGAATAATGGAAACATTTGCCTAATAGGGCTACAGGAGGCTATGAGAAAATAATTGTAGAATCAAGGAAGCATGAGTATACAGTAATTAACAAAACTGGAACTATTCAGCTTACAAGTACATATTTAGGCACCTAAATGTAATATTTTCATAATCATGTAACTAACGTCAGTGGATTTTGTGTGCCTAAATCACTTAGACACTTGTGAAAATGTGATCTTTGTGCTCCGAGCACAACATAAAAAAAAAAGTTCCTGTTTGGTTTTTTTCAAGATGAAAATAATTGTCATAATCAGAAATTGATATTGTGCTAATATCACTGTAGAACAATAACACATAACTCTACCACTTAGTCTGATTTTCTCTTTTTCAGAATTTTCATCTTTAGTAACAACATTGGCCACAACCATGTTTTTTTTTCTACATAGCATGAATATAATTGTATACACCAGCTATTATATGTATCAGCAGCTCTTAATATAACCGTTCTTCTTGTTTCAAATGAGTGTTTCTGATGCCATTAGGTAGTTAGTTGGATTTCCTAGAGACTAATTCTACATGAACTTACACTTTCATGTTGTCCGGCTGGCTCTGATTCATAGACTCATAGACTTTAAGGTCAGAAAGGACCATTATGATCATCTAGTCTGATCTCCTGCACAATGCAGGCCACACAGTCACACCCATCCACTCCCGTAGCAAGCCCTTAGCCTATGTCTGAGTTATTGAAGTCCTCAAATTGTAGTTTGAAGACCTCAAGCTGCAGAGAATCCTCCAGCAAGTGACCCATGCCCCATGCTGCAGAGGAAGGCGAAAAACATCCAGGGCCTCTGTCAAATCTGCCTGGGAGGAAAATTCCTTCCCGACCCCAAATATGGTGATCAGTTAAACCCTGAGCATGTGGGCAAGACTCGCCAGCCAGCACCCAGGAAAGAATTCTCTGTAATAACTCAGATCCCACCCCATTTGACATCCCATCACAGACCACTGGACATACTTGCCTGCTGATAATCAAATATCAATTGCCAAATGAATTTCCAAAATTAGGCTATCCCAACATACCATCCCCTCCATAAATTTATCAAGCTTAGTCTTAAAGCCAGATATGTCTTTTGCCCCCACTACTCCCCTTGGAAGGCTGTTCCAGAACTTCACTCCTCAAATGGTTAGAAACCTTCATCTAATTTCAAGTCTAACTTCCTAGTGTCCAGTTTATATCCATTTGATCTTGTGTCCACATTGGTACTATGCTTAAGTAAATCCTCTTCCTCCCTAATATTTATCCCTCTGATATTGTTCTGTATAAATATCATATCCCCCCCAACCTTATTTTGGTTAGGCTAAACAAGTCAAACAAGACTCTTTGAGTCTCCTTTCATAAAATAGGATTTCCATTCCTCGGATCATCCTAGTAGTTCTTCTCTGTACCTGTTCCAGTTTGAATTCATCCTTCTTAAACATAGGAGACCAGAACTGCACACAGTATTCCAGATGAGGCCTCACTAGTGCCTTGTATAATGGTACTAACACCTCCTTATCTTTGCTGGAAATACCTCTCCTGATGCATCCTAAAACCACATTAGCCTTTTTAACAGCCATATCACATTGGCAGCTCATAGTCATCCTATGATCAATCAATACTCTGAGGTCCTTCTCCTCCTTTGTTACTTCTAACTGATATGACCCCAATTTATAACTAAAATTCTTGTTGTTAATCCCTAAATGCATGACCTTGCACGTTTCACTATTAAATTTCATTCTATTACTATTACTCCAATTTACAAGGTCATCCAGATCTTCCTGTATGATATCCCAGTCCTTCTCTGTGTTAGCAATACCTCCTAGCTTTGTGTCATCCACAAACTTTATTAGCACATTCCCACTTTTTGTGCCAAGGTCAGTAATAAAGAGATTAAATAAGATTGGTCCCAAAACTGATCCCTGAGGAACTCCACTAGTAACGTCCTTCCAGCCTGATAGTTCACCTTTCAGTATGACCTGTTGTGGTCTCCCCTTTAATCAGTTCCTTATCCACTTTTCAATTTTCATATTGATCCCCATCTTTTCCAATTTAACTAGTAATTCCCCATGTGGAAGCGTATCAAATGCCTTACTGAAACCAAGGTAAATTAGATCCACTGCGTTTCCTTTGTCTAAAAAAATCTGTTACCTTCTCAAAGAAGGAGATCAGGTTGGTTTGGCACGATCTACCTTTTGTGAAACCATGTTGTATTTTGTCCCAATTACCATTGAGCTCAATGTCCTTAACTACTTTCTCCTTCAAAAATTTTTCCAAGACCTTACATACTACAGATGTCAAACTAACAGACCTATAGTTACTAGGATCGCTTTTTTTCCCTTTCTTAAAAATAGGAACTATGTTGGCAATTCTCCAATCATACGGTACAATCCCTGAGTTTACTGATTCATTAAAAATTCTTGCTAAAGGACTTGCAATTTCATGTGCCAGTTCCTTTAATATTCTTGGATGAAAATTATCTGGGCCCTCCGATTTAGTCACATTAAGCTGTTCGAGTTTGGCTTCTACCTCGGATGTGGTAATATGTAACTCCATATCCTCATTCCCATTTGTCATCCTACCATTATCTCTAAGCACCTGATTAGCCTCATTAAAGACTGAGGCAAAGTATTTGTTTAGATATTGGGCCATGCCTAGATTATCCTTAACCTCTATTCCATCCTCAGTGTTTAGCGGTCCCACTTCTTCTTTCTTTGTTTTCTTCTTATATATATGGCTATAGAACCTTTTACTATTGGTTTTAATTCCCTTTGCAAGGTCCAACTCTACTTGGCTTTTGGCCTTTCTCACTTTATCCCTACGTGTTCTCACCTCAATAAGGTAGCTTTCCTTGCTAATCCCTTCCATCTTCCACTCTTTTTAGGCCTTTTGCTTTTTCTTAATCACCTCTCTAAGATGCTTGCTGATCCAGCTTGGTCTACAACTCCTGCCTATGAGTTTTTTCCCCTTTCTTGGGATGCAGGTTTCTGATAGTTTCTGCAATTTTGACTTGAAGTAATTCCAGGCCTCCTCCGCCTTTAGATCCACAAGTTCTTCAGTCCAATCTACTTCCCTAACTAATTTCCTTAATTCTTTAAACTTAGCCCTTTTGAAATAAAAAACCCTAGTCCCAGATCTATTTTTGTTTATCCTTCCATCTAGTTTGAACTGAATTAGCTCATGATCTCTTGAACCAAGGTTGTCTCCTACAACGATTTCTTCTATGAGGTCCTCACTACTCACCAAAACCAAATCTAAAATGGCATCCCCTCTTGTTGGTTCAGCAACTACTTTGGTGAAGAAATCCATCAGCTATCACATCCAGAAAAATCTGAGCCCTATTGTTACTACTAGCACTTGTCCCCCAGTCTATATCTGGGAAGTTAAAGTCTCTCATAATCACACAATTCCCATTAGTATTTACTTCATTAAAAACATTCAAGAGGTCTCTATCCATATCCAGATCAGATCCCAGCAGTCTGTAGCACACCCCAAGCACTATCTCAGGGGAGGCTCTAGTAACTTTCTTCCCAAATGTGATTTTTGCCCAGACAGACTCTGTCTTATCTATTCCATCACTTCTTATTTCTTTACAGTTAACCTCATCATTTATATACAATGCTACTCCACCACCTTTGCATTTATTTTCTAATGGTACTATGCATAGGACTAAATATACACAAGTGAAGAAGAGTCTTCCAGGATATAGTGTAAAATATAAAAAACCTAGTAAGAAAAGAGGCGTTAAAATTGGACATTGCTTCCATAATAGGGATATTGCAAGCAGAGCAGCCTTGTACACTGTCGTAGCACGGAGATAGCAAGTGGACAACAGTATCTGCAATTTTCAAATGACAAACACAGCAATTCTGTGACCATAGCAGCATGTAAAAAGTAAATGAAATAAGAACGATGAAATGGGAGCATGAGTGCAGCAGTTCCAATTTTGTTAATTAGTCTGTATTCATGCTTCAGTGAGGCTGCAATTATGCTACCTCATCCTCCTGTAGCCCTATTGTGCAAATGCTGCCATTACGCTCCTAGTAGCACATAAAATGGTGCATGATATGAGCTACCTACAGAGATGTCATTACAATTGTGTCAATTTAACAGTATGCTTTTTAAAATTTATAATTATTTGCCTGCACAGAGAAGCTATTTGTGAACCTATTACCAGTCTTTTTGAAGTTAACTTGGTAATTTCCTTTGTATTATTTTAAACACCTGCCACTAAAGTTCATATTATTGAAAACATCTAGTTATAATGCTTTATTATAACAAAAACAACCTCTCTGTTCATTTAATAATATAACTTTTAGTATAGATTTTAATTTTAGTTATGGTATTTTTAATGGTTTCCAATTAAATCATATTGCAGTAAAACTCTGAAAACAACAGAAGAACCAGGAAGCACCAGAAAATATACAGCCCTGTGCAGTGCAAAGTAGTAAGACACATTCTGCATTTTGATCTTACTGCATTAAGGCACCAATGCTCTTTCCACTGCAATGGCAAAGCTTGCATTGACTCCAGCCATTAAGAATCATGCCCTAAATGCTTTAAGCTACTTGTTTTCCAAAGAGCTTTCATATATATTTAAAAACTGCACTTCAAATATATAAGACCATGTAATTTGGAACGACACCTTAAAATTGATATCTTATCCAGTGAGAGCTGAATCCAGGATCTTTGGATCAAAATGTATGAGTCTCCACTGTTTGAATTAAAAGGCCAGTGCCATTAACATGAGTTCAGTGGAAGACTCAAGAACATTTTATGTGGTTAATCCACCTCTTTCCCATGCTTGTTGTAGTAGGCACTACATTTTTTTAAGTGGAAAATTTTATAATCATAACAATAACCTCCCCATCTCTTGGAATATCAAGGAATGTAACAAAACTGTCAATTTCAGTTTAGTTTCAATCAATGCCTTCCTACAAAGCACTTTCTTCTTGGACTGTAAAAGGATATATAAAGTTACACACAGAACATAGAAGGTTGGGTTGTCAGTTTATTGTGAGAATGAAAGCACTGAAAAAAAAGGAAGAGGAATTTGTGGTGGCCAGTGTAAATGGACTAACAAAATGCAAACAAGAGTGTCAAATGAATTTGCTTAAAAAAAAGTTAAAGACACCTTTGCATCCCCTCCATAAAGTAAGATCCAGCCCAGGGAAATCAGAAACTATTTAATGATAGCCAGCTCAAAGGAGCAACTGGAGTTGTTCCTAAGTTGTTGCTCCAAGGAAGAGGTCGGAGAAAGGAAGAGGAAATCCATAAATTCAGACTGTTCACCTGTGCTGAAAGTGAACCATGATGAGGTAGGTGACTCTGGAGAAAGAAACAAAGAAAAACATCGGTCATGATAAACAGGAAGAGGGGATCCAATAAACATTATGTAATGGCTTATTGGACAGAAAAAGGAAAGGAGAGCAAAATGGAAAAGAAAGGATGAAGAGTCTGGAAATGATCAAAGTGACTGTGGGAGTATCCAACACCATCAGCTTGGCTCCCAGCTGTATGGAGAAAATAAGGGATGAGTCTCCAAAGGAGTATGTATATATTCATCAGGAGAGAGCCAGGCTTCAACGGAAGATGGGGGACAGCACATGAAATGAAAGATCATTGATCAAGGTACATTTCTTAGAGATGAATTGGGAATTCTAGAGAGAAGAGACGAAAAGAAGGTGGGAAGGATGCAAGGGTTGGGGGGAAATCAGCAGCAACAGATAGATCAATATATTTGGGAAGAATGAGAGGAGGAGTGTGCTGGTATGAAGAATTTGCAGATTTGGGAAATATATTGTCAAAGACAAGAGCAAAGCAGCAGAGTTAGAACTGAGCTAAGGCAGTATGAGAATGAAGAGGAAAAGAAAATCCGATACTGCATTCTTTTCTCCTGTCTTTCTCATTGTAACTGGAAAAAGTGCAGAAAGGGGCTTAAATAAAAAACGAAATAGTTCTTGATTTAGGAAAAAGAGGTCTGTAGTGGCAGATGTCTTATCCAAAGTTCCAACACCTGTCTTTTGATATTTCTTTTAGATTACACAAGCATCATCAATGTAAAGCTATTTCTGATAAATTAAGTTGTGTGTGAACAGAAGCTGTTTCTTGTAATGGACTAGCACTTAATTTAGGTAGCCTGGGTACAGACAGTTCAGTATCATCAGCATTTAGGTCCATTTATTTAATGTGAAGAAAAATTGTGTATGAACTATTTTTTTTCTGTGTCAGCTGAATCCTGTTTACAAACCATGCCCAAATAAGAGACTTTTATTTCGCACCTGGATCACTGATTATCAGTAAAACATACATAACTGCACACAGGTGTTTCAGTTTTTAACTGTTAGCTAGCCAGGGAAAGAGGAGTCAGCCATAGAAGCCCCAGAAAGATTGGTCCACCCACTGCAAGTACATTTAGTCATAGTGACTGCCTTGCAAATTACATTTTAGAGAGTATAATCTGTCAACATCATTCAGACTCACTGTTGTAAATGAGACACTCAGCACTATCTGCACTAAGCAGTTTTTTTTTTCTGTAATAATGCTTCCAGTGCTGAAGATGCACTCAAAGTAAATGCCAGATGGCCAATAAGTCAGGTTGAGAATCATAATTTTTTTCAGACCTGTCAACCGCTGGCATCAGTGAAGGATCTTTCTTGATACCCACAGAAATTTCATCATGGAAATACCTTCCTACTGATCTCAAAGCAGACTAAGACAGTGTGAATTCCAACCCAGTAAAATTACTTTAGAAATAGCATAGGATTATATTATTTTTGGTCTATCAGGCTCATTCTGCTAAATAGTTTAGAACATTCTGAAGAGAATACCCCTTTTCACTCCTTTATATAACAAGTAAATATTAATCAAACCACAAAGGTGGTAAGTTATGAGTAAAAGTTATGAACAGCAGGGCGTTGCATCAAAATATCACCTTCATTGAGCAGGAAAGATTTGTGTTAGGAAACTCAAAAATTAACACAATCTTCCAAATTAAAAGCCCTACAACCCTGACCTAAACTAGCATATTAAAAAACCACAGCTTTCTACAAGACAGATGATATAAGATTATCTATGTGAGTCCTTGAGTGCATAGCAAGAATAGGGATTTAACAATGTCCCACATTTTTTGTGAAAATTTTTCTTGGAAAATGTCCCTTTTTTCATCTAAAATTTTGAAATGCAATATTTTCCAACCAGCTGTAGAACTAGCAATATTTCCATTTTGGGGTGAGTGATCCATATCATTAGATATTGATCTCTTTGGCCTACTTATCACCTTTTCTAGAGACTCCAAAAAGAGTAATAACATGCCTGCACTCAGATGGAGCACATAGGCAAAGAAAAAATTCTAGGAAATTTGACCAAAAAAAGTTCAAAATATCTTATTACATTTTAAGGCATTCTCATTTGAAATTTTGAAATAAATAGAAGTATGCAGACTTCATGAAGTATTTTTCACCTCAAATATAAACATCTGCTGTGAGACACTGGTGGATTAACTTATTGAAACAAATAGGTGTATAATCCAAAAAAGAAACATTTAAAAACCTATCATATATATTCAGATGAAGGACCTGTTTAATACTTTAATTTTATCCAGACAAATATCCAATAACACAGTTCTGATCCATACTAAGTGTGTTTTGTTGGTTGAATATGATAATATTTCCTATAATACTTGTTTCCACAATTTTTCAGAACTACCATAAAAAGATTAATCCCCAGGAACAGGAAATTTATTGCTAAAATTAAAGTTCCAGGTTTGAAGGAATCAGGATTCATGTCTTTGCATAGTAATACCAATAAATTAATAGTGTTCTAAGTGAAAAAACATGTTCAGATGGATTTATGGTTTCATTACTGCAGCAATTTTCAGTGATCTTTCTTAAAAAGGCAGTTGACATCATATATAATGAGAATTATGTGCTATCCAAAGTATAGAGTTTTGACTTTGTGTTGCTCTTAACTCTATAACTCCGTTTTCAAGGCCAAAAAAAGAGCAATAATTAAAGGAAAGCACACATTTTCATCCATTTGTGCTAGAAAAGGGCAGCTGCCAATCATTAGAAAATCATAGGAGTTTGTAGGACTGTTCCTTGAGTTGCATGCATTCAGCATCTCTAAGGATTAGATCTCACCTGACTTTGATACCATCAATGCCATGGATCTGGTTTTTGCACTCAATTAGCTTTTAAAAATTGGATGCCTCAGTGCCCTTGATATGTATGTGGGTGTGTGTGTGTGTGTGTGTATTTGGCTCAAATCAGCAAAGAACTGTGAAAAATCACTTGCGGATGGAGACATCCCCAGCTGGATGAATTGTTCTCGCTGATCTATAAAGGGGTTTTTATTGCACATGTGTAGAGTCTGGGAAATTTTCCAGATTTGTTTGAAAAACTGCAAGGTGCTCATCAACATCAGCTCTATTCAATATTCAAAAATACAAGCACAATCCCAATAGCTTTCCCCCTGTAGCAACTGTGCTAGCAGCATGTCTGAACTGGAAGTAACTATTCTGTGCATTTGCAGATAGATGGGGATAGGGTGTGTATTTATAATAAGAAAACACAACAGTGCAAGTTACGTATAAGTAACTTGCACTGTTGTGTTTTCCTATTATAAATTAGGTTTTGTATGAATAAGACTCTCAAAACAGTGAAGATAATTACCATGGTATAAATTACCTAGGGATGTGGTGGATTTTTCTGTTGCTTGAAGTCTTTAACTCAAGATTGGATGTCTTTCTAAAATATATGCTCTGGGTCCACCAGAAGTTAAGGGCTTGATGAAAAAAATGTGGAAATTCTATGGCTTGTTTTATGCAAGATTTCAGACTAGGTGATCATATTGGTTCCTTCTTTAAAATATATGAAAATGTGCATATTAATAATGAGTCAGGCATTATATAATGTTCTGGATTCCAAAGGTAAGATAATGCAATACTTTGAAGAGTAAATCTTATAAAATGGACTATATTGTACCTTTACTGCTAGCTCTGTATAATGAGCACTCTGTTGCTATGCTAGCCCCAGGAGAATAACAGTGTTTGGGGTGTCACAACTCCTTCTCTGTTGACTTTGAATTATTTCAGATCACTATTGTACTGCTCTATGTCAGCTCAGCTCTGCTGGCTGGCATGTTGGGAATGGAACCAAATTCCCATCTATTCCCTATCTTTCTATTCCCATCCCCTGCCCAGTTGTGTAGGGGAAAAGAGTACTAGGCATACATCCGCAAGCATACATGCTCTCCCTAACATGCCTTGCAGCCAAGAGGTAGGGAGTGGGAAGGGGGTTCGGGATCCCGTATTTCTCAGGATGACTGCCTAGGGTTGGCCCATTGTTTTCCCTAATTTTAGTGTACTAATTGAATGTGTTTAAGATTAGTTAAGAACTATTGAGAGAGCAGTTTTAATGTTGAGAAGTTGAAGTTAGTTAAATCTAGAAACACCAGAATTTAGCTGAAACCCAGAAAGGTTGTTTTGACTCATTTTCCCAAGAATGATACACAGAGACTTAAGCTGAATAAGCTAGAAGTAACTAGCTAGTATCCACCAGAGAGTTTGTGAATTTATTTTTTTGCATTTTATAGTGCTTTATATGCCCATAACACTATATAGACTCTAATTAATATGGTATTTTCTTGTGCAGTTGAGGGAAGAGACTCATGTAATTAAAATAACTAACTAAAATTACTTATATTAAATGACAGTCCAGTATATTAAAAATTAAGAATATAAATAAACATGTAATGCTTGTAAATTAAAATTTACTAAAGAAGGCAAAGGCAAATTTGATGAGTATTGATTCTTCATAGAAATGTTTTATTAGAGGAAATGCTATCCACATTGTTATATAAAGCTTTGTAAAGACTAGAAGTAATTCTGTAAATGCTTCGGACAGAGTAGAATAACAATTTCATATCTAATTATCAAAACTGATTACATAAAGGAGAGCTAATTAAGTTAATTTCAATACAGAATTACTAACTAGAGATAATTTTGAGCAGAGATACTAAAATATGTTTAGTTTTTATTTTAAAAATGACACACACACAAAGGCACCTTTGACATTCTCAGTGATTTTGACATAAATTAGAAAGATTTATAATCAGAGTAATCAGATTAAGCCCAGTCCCTCAAACAATTCCCAACAAATTTTACTACTACCATTACTTGAGTACATTTTGTTATACTTCTGTTTCACTACATGATAATAAAAAATAATGATGCTTTGAAAATGCTCTACTGTCTGGGGCAGCAACCCAGACTGCTCACAATATCAGGCAGGGTTCTGAGTGTCTTTATGAGGAGCTGGTGGAAGATATTTTTTCCACACAGATTACAGAGCTGCTCTGCAGAGACTACTTAACCCCAAGGCTGAAATAGTTTCCCAGACCCCAGTGTAGCCTTGCTGCCTTGAGGTATCCCCATGTAGATGACATCTGTTTTTACTATGTGTTCACTGAGCATGGCTTGTCTGATATATCTCAGCAAATCTGCCTTTTTATAGCAGTCTAAGAGATGTCAGTTCTGGAGGGAATATAGCAGAGTTGAGCAATCCACAGTTGCTTGCTTGTATATAAAAAAATCCCCAGAATGTGGTGGTGTATTGCAGCATAAAAAGATGCAATATGACTGTATGAAGGTCCTTGTTCAGGGGTTGGTTGGTGGGGTAAAATCATCTAGTGATCGAGTCTTAGGTCCATGACTTGCAGGGGGGTTGTTGGTAGGAAAGCCTGAGCTGCCTCAGGACCCTCTGATGGCTCTCAGTGATTTGACAGCCAGGGCTGCTTAAAGCTGCCCTCCCTGGACTATTTCCTATCTCCCTGCCCTCTCCCCCCATGATTGTTCCAAGGTCACTGTATGCTTAAATGGTGCCCACTCACCACAAGGCACATGCTGGTGGCTATGTACAGCATGGGAGCTCTCTTCCTCTTTTGTGCAACAACTGCCTCCTCCTATGGTATGGCTCACCCTCCTGGGCCAGCTCAGTCCTGGTGAATTCCCGTGCTGGGGTAGTCCAAACAAAGCCAAGGGGATTAACCAAGCCCAGGTCCCCCTACTGACACCTCCTTAAGGGCAGAGGCACCAGTAGGGTCCCCCTACTGACACCTCCTTAAGGGCAGAGGCCTTCCGAGCACCTGTCCCTATCACTTTGACATTTCAAAATTTGGTTTCATTCAGATATGGAACAAAACTAGGAATTAAAATCAGAAATAAAATTGGAAATCCAACATGAAATATAGTTTCTGGGATCCTAGTGACTTCTGAGTAAAATTGTCATGATTCTAGTTAGTTTCAGTGCTGGTCATCAGTGAATAGCAGTCCACAGTGGGAGGCTCACCCAGAAGCAGGGACCCTGGAAGCCACAGGGTCAGTGTCCCAGGGCAATCTTCATGCTAGCACTGCCCTAGACCTGCTGACCCTGGAAGTCCAGGCTCCCTACCAGCCCACTGGGTAAACTGGCAGAAAATTATCAGAGCAACATTTCTGATGGGACCCTGACTATGATTCAGTGAAAGTTTGTCAAACCCAATACATTTTGTGAAATGTTCTCGGTTTCACAAATGGACATTTTCTTGATGAAACCCCATTTTGTCAGAAAATTCCCAACCAGATCTACTCCTTATTCATACAGTGTAACCTCAAAGATACAAACATCAGAGCTACAGAACAACTGGTCAACAGGATGCCATGTGAAACTGGAAGTAACCAATCAGGCAGCAGCAGAGACCAGGAAAACAACAACAACAACAACAACAACAAACAATTATTGTACTGTGCCTGTATGGTATCTTAAAGGTAGGCAGATCTGGGCTGCCTTTTCCTATCCTACCACCACTTATAGCAAAACAGTGGGGCTGCCAGCCCAATGCAGCTGGAGCCAGCAGAGCAGGGGCACATGCTGTTTTTACACACATACACACACAGCTGCAGGGGACATGCTGTTTTTACAGAGACACACACACACACACACACACACACACACACACACACACACACACACACACACACACACACACAGAGGCCTGGAGTGTCAGCTGTTGGATCTGGAGTTCAAACTGCACTTTGTTCAGAGTTATGAACATTTCAGTTACGGTCCACCTCCATTCCCGAGGTGTCCATAACTCTGAGGTTCTACTTTATAACTAATCTCTTGCCTTCATTGGGACTTTTCATATAGCTAAGGATTCCTCTTGCAAATAAAAGATGCAGAATCAGGCTCTCCTATCATAAGGTCTTCTGACGCTGTTATTTATTTATCTATCTACCAACAATTATGGAAAACTATTTTTCCTATTATCACATAGTAATTTCAAGACTAAGTGTAATGCATGTCTAGTGTTCATTAGAGTCACATTAGTAGGTCTTTGCTGATAAAATAAACTATTGTATACTGTATGAGTGGCACCTGTCATAAACAGATAGCTAAGGGTTAATGTTCTTTTACCTGTAAAGGGGTAACAACAGTGACCTGAAACACCTGACCAGAGGACCAATCAGGAAACAAGACTTTTTCAAATCTGGGTGGAGGGAAGTTTTGGGTGTGAGTCCTTTGTTCTTGGTCTGTTCCTTTTCTGGTTTCTGAGAGTGATCTTTCTATCTCCTGGCTTTCTAATCTTCTGTTTCCAAGTTGTAAGTACAAGGATAGTAAGACAATAGGTTTATAATGTTTTCTTTTGTATTTACATGTGTGTAGTTGCTGGAATGTGTTAAATTGTATTCGTTTGGAATAAGGCTGTTTATTCACTTTTTTTTCTTAAGCAATTGACCCTGTATATTGTCACCTTATTACAGAGACCATTTTATGTCCTTTCTCTTTCTTTCTATATAAAGCTTTCTTTTTAAGATCTTTTTGAGTTTTTCTTTAGTGGAGACTCCAGGGAATTGAGTCTGCAGCTCACCAAGGGATTGGTGGGAGGAAGAAGTCAGGGGGAAAAATCTCTTTGTGTTAGATTTACTAAGCCTGACTTTGCATACCCTCTGGGTGAGGGGGAAGAGAGATTAGATCTCTCGATACTTGTGTTTCCAGGACTGGAAGCAGGGAATCTCCTAGGGTCGTCCAGGGAGGGGAGCCTGGGAGAAAGTAACAAGGAACCAAGGGGAGGGGGTTATTTCCCTTTGTTGTAAGACTCAAGGCATCTGCGTCTGGGGGTCCCCCAGGGAAGGTTTTGGGGAGACCACAGTGAGCTAGGCACTGTATAATTCCTAGCTGGTGGCAGCGATACCAGGTCCAAGCTGGTAACTAAGCTTGGAGGTTTTCATGCTAACACCCATATTTTGGACGCTAAGGTCCAGATCTGGGAAGAAATGTTATGACAGCACCAAAGTGCAAATTGTTAACCATGAGAATTGTATTCCAACAGTTAAAACGTCTAGGTTTACAAAGTCCCTTAGAATTATTTGGATCTGGATCTGGATCTGTAAAAAGCGATAAAGAGTCTGTCGCTGTATTGTTACTGTGACTACAATTGAAGCCCACCTTCTTCAGTGTTAAATTAGACTGTTTCATGTATTGTTTATTATTTAAATAAAACACACACAGTTTAAACTATAGCGGTTCTTAAAGAATTTATACTCCTAATTTGAACATGAGAATACAGTTCTGAATCCACATTTTTCTCACAGATGATATTCAGCCTGTACTGTTTTGAATGCTATAGTATATTTGTCTTTCATCTACCTACCTTAGAATGTCTTTTATATAAAAATTTCTTTCATTTTGTGGGAATCTGGAATAGTTTGTCTTAGAATCTGACATGGTTTGATGTACGGTAACTTGATATAAGGAGCTATTGCAACTTAAGAACATTAGGCAGTATTGCAATTGTTCTAAGTGTCATCATGCTCTACTCCATAAATCAGCCCTATTTAAATTCTGTGAAGAAGCAGTAATTTGTCTTGCTGAAAAACGATCTCACATTGACTTATATTTTCCGGCATTAGCCATACATTCATCTGATGCATGTCAAAACTGGTCCCTAAGTGTTTTGCAACTATCTACAATAGTTAAGATGCGAAATCACAGCACTAGATAAATAATCTCTGAATGACAATGGAGGTAGCCCCTAGGGAAATCAGCATTAAAATATATTTTAAACTGTTTTATGATACAATATTGGAACTGCATATTCTTATTCACAATTCTTCTCAAAAGAGTGATTGCTGTAAGCGGGCAACCTAGAGTAAATAATTATTTGAAAAAGTAGACATGAAAATAAAATACTACCAGTTACTGAATCTGCAGGTGCAAGCATCTGATTTAGGAGTATTCCTTTAGATTAAGCCATAGGTTAAATTTCCCTCTTAAATGCAATTTACCTTGCCAAAGATCCATTATTTCCTATATGTTTGATCAAATAGATCGCATATTATGTATATGTGACACCAAACGCATTCCACTGCTCACTGCAAGGAGTTTGCGGCATTCTTCCTTTTGAACTTTGTAAAGCTTCAACTAGCACACCTTGGACGCAGCTGTAATTTAACACTGTCTCATACACATCTTATTCTCCACCTTGGCTACTGACCGTCTCGCAGGCATGTACATATCACTTCTCTTAACTGATATTTATTAAGTAAAATACACGGGAAAAAATCCAGAAAAAGATTAAAAAACAATTTTAAAAAGTCTTTGAAGGTCATTTTTAAGCAACTAACATGAAAGAGAATTTAAAGCAGCTCCCTAGTATACCCACATCTTGGCAGGTAAATTACCCTTGTTTTGCACACTGATTGAATGTTTTCAATAGAGTGGTCCACTTAAATCAGTGGTGAATTTAGGCCTGGATTTTGCACACTGTGTTTTCACTCTTCTTTTCCCTCTGCACAGCGCACCTCTCTGAAAACTTTCCACAGTCCCTACTAATACCAGATTTTAAACTGAACATTCAAATCTATGATGTTTGAGTTTGAAATTAGGCAAAACAAGATCACTCATCTGTACCACAATATAAATGTTCATCACAATTTGATTTGTGATGGAGCTGAGCTGCCAAGATTAGACCAGGATCCAAATCTTAAACACCCAAAAGTTTGGAAGTGTTTTAGAACTTTAATCCGACCCACTGTAGGGATAGGTGCCAAGTGCAAAATTCATCTGCCGATTCAGATTCTGTATTCTCTAAAACTCAGTTGTGTACAGATCTGCAATTTTGTTCTGGGCCCACCCTTCTCAAAGTCTGATTCTTCTTATTTGAATATAATTTATCTCTTATGCTGTGGTTTATCATTAATGTCTAACAGTCAAAACACTTCAAAATCATGATAACTATAGATGCACAGAAACTAAGGAGAGATGAGACAAAGGGTGGAGCATGGGTGTGAACTACCTCCATATGATAGTGAGCAAGTTTGTGTTTCCCTGGTATAATTTCTGGATGACACAAAGCCATCAAGTGCACTGAAGTCATATACAAGAATACTATGCTGCTACATCTGTAAAATTACCTTTCTGAATAAGATTGTGAATGAATTTACTTGATATATTTAATTAGATTTATAAAATAATAACAAAAAGGCACTTATTTTCACATTCTAGGCACCTCTAACACAAGCTACAAAGGACAAATAATAAAGACAGCAGCTGACAACTAACCCCACCCATCACCAGGAATCATCCTCCCCTTTCCCCCACCAACAAAGATCCCTTCCCCCTGCAATACACTCTACCCTGGTACAAGGTAAGCATCAACCTACATCAAGTAAGTGTATAGTCTCTCCAGCATGCCCTGAGGTAAAGTAATATTTCTTGCTGTCCCCTCTTTTTAAAGCTTCCGATCATGCACAGTTGTGAATGGGATGATATTCTTTATTGCCTCTGAACAAATGTATACAGTTGGAGATTTATTTAGTAAATACAGATTTTATTTTTAAGAAAATGCTTTTTAAAAAGTGGCAATAGACTGTTTCTTGTCTTAAAGCAAATTTTGATATGATTTTTATTAACTGAAGGTTATAAAAACACGTCCATAAGAAATGAAAGAACAGTGATATTCTGCATATGTCAGTAAATATCTTGGAACTCCAGTGAATTGACTGGAATTAAAGATAGGCACACTGATTATTATGAATGCAACTCCTAAATGCTCCAAAGAATATATATTACCAGCTGTTTCAGTACCTCTTTCACCATCCTATTCTAAACCATGAAGTAACTGTCTGGGTAAAGAGTAACTTCTGTTTAAAGTTATCCATTAGACACAATATGAGGAAAAACAGTGCAATATAGTGACTGTAACTCTTTTGCACTGTATCTAGAATGTAAAGTAGCCAAAGAATAATACAATATAATAGGAAACAAATTTACAGATTGTCTGTAAACTGTGTTAAATTCCTTCTATTGTAAGCTTATGTGAATTTATTACAAACATTAGAGGGAGCAGTTTCCATAGAAAAAGCCTTCTGAAAATGTCTACAAAATCCCTGTAGAATGGATGTAGATTGGACCAGTGTTTGTGGAAGAATAATGCTTACAAGGTATAGGTTTCCAGTCCTGGAAAAAGAATGACTGCAGTGCACCTGAAGTGGAGGGAACATTGTCTGGGCTTGCCAAAGGAAGGCAGCAGTGCTTTATGGGGTGGGGGTTGGGGATAGGGGACAAGATCAGAAACTGCTGCAAAAGGTGAGCAGTGATCAGTTTTGTGGCACTGTCAAATCTTAGTCCCAAATTTGGACCTTAGCGTCCAAAATATGGGGGTTAGCATGAAAACCTCCAAGCTTAGTTACCAGCTTGGACCTGGTACTTGCTGCCACCACCCAAAAAATTAGAGTGTTTTGGGGCACTCTGGTCCCCCTGAAAAACCTTCCCTGGGGACCCCAAGACCCAAATCCCTTGAGTCTCACAACAAAGGGAAATAATCCTTTTTCCCTTCCCCCCTCCAGGTGCTCCTGGAGAGATACACAGACACAAGCTCTGTGAATCCAAACAGAGTGACTCCCCCTCTCCGTTCCCAGTCCTGGAAACAAAAGCACTTTCCTATTCACCCAGAGGGAATGCAAAATCAGGCTAGCAAATCCAACACACACAGATCTCCCCCTGATTTCTTCCTCCCACCAATTCCCTGGTGAGTACAGACTCAATTTCCCTGAAATTTCCCAGAAAAGAAAACTCCAACAGGTCTCAAAAAGAAAGCTTTATATAAAAAGAAAGAAAATACATACAAATGGTCTCTCTGTATTAAGGTGACAAAATACAGGGTCAATTGCTTAGAAGAAATATGAATAAACAGCCTTATTCAAAAAGAATACAAATCAAAGCACTCCAGCACTTATATTCATGCAAATACCAAAGAAAAGAAACCATATAACTTACTATCTGATCTCTTTGTCCTTACACTTAGAAACAGAAGATTAGAAAGCAGAACTACTTCTCCAAAGCTCAGAGAAAGCAGGCAGACAGACAACAAAAACCTCAGACACAAAATTCCCTCCACCCAAAGTTGAAAAAATCCAGTTTCCTGATTGGTCCTCTGGTCAGGTGCTTCAGGTGAAAGAGACATTAACCCTTAGCTATCTGTTTATGACAGGCACTGACTCAACACCCAGGAATGTGAGGTCAGAAGGCTATAAAGGAGCAAGCCCATGGCATTGGTAGCCCGTTCTCCATGCAGCATGAAAGGCATCCAGTGGCTAGATAAATGCCCTGGTAAATGACTTAAAAGAAGGTGCTGGATAAAGGACCAGAAAGGGGGAGGAAGATTGGTACCACAGGGAGCCAACTTGTGTTCCCTCCCCATCCTTATAGCCCACCTAACCCTCCTACAAGGGAGGTGGATGGTAAGGTCCAGGCCATGGGTTGGCTGGGGGACCTACATGGAAAATGAAGGGGGTCTGGAAGAAGCCCTGGGTAATGATTTTAATAAACATGGATTTGCCTGCGCTGTACACTTTATCTGCTGGGTAGTCCCAGACATCTGTGGCCTGATTAATAACCATATCAAGTGTCTCTTGTCCTTTCGGTATAGCCAGACAAAGGCATAGGTGGACCCCTCCATCCACATGGTTTTCTCTGAAGGATAAGAGACTAAATAGGGATTTAAACCTGATCCACCACTGGAATAATGCAGTGCTGAATGAAGGTCTTAGGATTTGGTTTTCTTCTCACATTAGTTTCACACTACTTGCTCTATTGATTTCAGTGGAGTTGCTCCTGATTTACATCAGTGTAAATGAGAGGTGAACCAGGCCTAAGGGTATGTCTACACTGCAGTTAAACACCCACAGCTGGCCTGTGCTAGATGATTCAGGCTAAGAGTTTCAGGCTAATGAGCTATTTAATTCTGGTGTAGACATTTGGGTTTGGGCTGGCGTCAGAGCTCTGGGACCCTCCCCTGGTGGAGTGTCCCTGAACTCGAGCTCCAGCCTGATCCCAAATGTCTACACGACAATTATATAGCCCAGCAAGCCCTGTGAGCATGATTCAGCTGGCACAGGCCAGCCACAGGTTTTTAATTGCAATGTAGATATAGATTCTGTAGCTTTATACAGGTTCTATAGAATCATGTTTCCTTTCCTAGATTCATTTTCTTCAGTAGGGATCTTTTGATCCATTTTTTTTTCCTTTATTCTAGGCATGTTCTTCTAAAATGGGGTATGTCAATGGGTATGTCTACACTACGGGATTATTCCGATTTTATATAGACCAGTTTTGTAAAACAGATTTTATAAAGTCAGGTGCACACGGCCACACTAAGCACATTAATTCGGTGCTGTGCATCCATGTACCGAGGCTAGCGTCGATTTCTGGAGCGTTGCACTGTGGATAGCTATCCAGTAGCTATCCCATAGTTCCTGCAGTCTCCCCCGCCCACTGGAATTCTGGGTTGAGATCCCAATGCATGATGGGGCAAAAACAGTGTCGCGGGTGATTCTGGGTAAATGTTGTCACTCAATCCTTCCTCCATGAAAGCAACAGCAGACAATCATTTCGCGCCCTTTTTCCCTGGATTGCCCTGGCAGACGCCATAGCATGGCAACCATGGAGCCTGTTTTGCCTTTTGTCACTGTCACTATATGTGTACTGGATGCTGCTGACAGAGGCGGTACTGCAGTGCTACACAGCAGCATTCATTTGCCTTTGTAAGGTAGCAGAGATGGTTACCATCCCTATTGCACTGTCTGCCATTGTAAATTGGCGATGAGATGATGGTTTTCAATCATTTTGTACAGTTTGCAATTGGAAATTGGCGATGATGGTTATCAATCATTTTGTACCGTCTGCTGCTGTCATGGGTGCTTCTGGCTGGCCTCGCTGAGGTCGGCCGGGGGCACATGAACAAAAATGGGAATGACTCCCCGAGTCATTCCCTTCTTTATATTTTGTCTAAAGATAGAGTCAGTCTGCCTAGAATATGGGGAAAGTCTACTAGAGAGCCAGAGAGCACAGCCGCTCCGGGTCAGAGCCCCAGAGATCCCGCAGAAATGATGAGCTGCATGCCATTCTAGGAGGTACCCCTGCAAAAACCCCACCTGTTGCTTTCCTCCTCCCACATCCTTCCTGGGCTACCGTGGCAGTGTCCCCCTATTTTTGTGATGAAGTAATAAAGAATGCAGGAATAAGAAACACTGACTTTTTAGCAAGATAAAGTGAGGGGGAGGCAGCCTCCAACTGCTATGATAGTCCAGGCAGGACATTAAAGAGTGGGGGAGAGAGGAACACAGCCTCCCGCTGCTATGATAGTTCAGGGGGTACAGAATCTTTTCTTTAGACACGAAAGGGGGGGAGTGGGGGCTGATGGAGCTCAGGCTCCAGCTGCTATGATGAGTACGGTTACCCAGTTTGTCCCATCTGCCAGGAATGACAGGGAGTCATTCCCATTTTTATCCAGGAGCCCTTGGCCGACCTCACCGAGGCCAGCCAGGAGCACTCTCAGGATGATGACGAGGACGGCTATCAGTCATTTTGTATTGTATCGTCTGCCACCGGGGAAGGGAGGGGAGAGGATGCCGCTGTTTAGCACTGCAGCACCCCGTCTACCAGCAGCATCCAATATTGACATCGAAAAGTGATGAGAAAAGATTGTTTTCTCTTTTCTTTGAGGGGGGCGTAAATTGACGACATATTCCCTGAACTACTGGCGACAATGTTTTTGACCTTTCAGGCATTGGGAGCTCAGCCAAGAATGCAAATGCTTTTCGGAGACTGCAGGAACTGTGGGATAGCTTGAGTCCTCAGTCCCCTCTCCCTCCTTCTATGAGCATCCATTTGATTCTTTAGCTTTCTGTTACAGTTGTCACACAGCATTGTGTTGAGTCCCTGCTGTGGCCTCTGTCTGTCATAGCCTGGAGATGTTTTCAAATGCTTTGCCATTTCGTCTTCTGTAATGGAGCTCTGATAGAACAGATTTGTCTTCCCAAACAGTGATCAGATCCAGTATCTCCTGTATAGTCCATGCTGGAGCTCTTTTTGGATTTGGGACTGCATCGCCACCCGTGCTGATCAGAGCTCCACGCTGGTCAAACAGGAAATGCAATTCAAAAGTTCACGGGGCTTTCTCTCTCTACCTGGCCAGTGCATCCAAGTTCAGATTGCTTTCCAGAGCAGTCACAATGCTGCACTGTGGGATACTGTCTGGAGGCCAATACCGTTGATTTGCGGCCACACTAACCCTAATCTGACAAGGCAATACCGATTACAGAGCTACTCCTCTCGTCAGGGAAGAGTACAGAAACTGATTTAAAGAGCCCTTTATATCGATATAAAGGGCCTCATTGTGTGGACGGGTGCAGGGTTAAATTGGTTTAATGCTGCTAAATTCGGTTTAAACGCGTAATGTAGACCAGACTATACTACAGTGGCTACAGCAACATAACTACGGCACTGCAGTTGTGCTGAAGTGTAGACACTTCCTACACTGACAAAAGATTTTTTTCTCGTCATTGTAGGTAATCCACCTCTCCAAGGTAGATCTTCAGTGGGGGTTAGGTTAACCTAACCACATCACACAGAGTGCAAAATTTTTCACGTCTGAAAGTGATGTAGCTAGGTTGACCTAAATGTTAGATGTAGACCAGGCCACAGTAAGCAACGAGTCCATCTAGAGAAGATGTGAAAAAGAATCTGTTAATATATATAGTACATGGTATAAGTTCAGTTTGAAAAATAACTGAACTGAGTAGGGAAGAAAAAGATTAATGATGTTCTTTAAATAGAAAATACATTTTGTGTTCCAAGTAAAAGCTCTGTTATGGATATTGTTAATGACTAGTTATGAATTGATATTTACTGAAAAGTGAAGAAATATAACAGTTATGTTTTTCTCAACAGGAGTCCAAGGTTATGTCTTAGCTTTAATGGGAGTGACTTAAGGGGAAGTTTAAATAAATAATTTTATTATTTTGATGAAGTCAAAACATTTTGAAATGAAAAATGAAAATCCCTAACCTAATATAGAAATTGAACAAGGACTATCTGGACTCGGAAGAGCAATAAAAGTCAGAACCTTTCTCTCTGCCTGATTTCACTTGAATGTTTGTTTTGCTTATTACAGGCAATTAGTTAAGATTATAAATTGATAACTGAAGTTTGTGTTTGTCACTATTCTTTCTTTCATCTTCTTTAGATTTGATTACTGTTTAGCATGAAAGGCATTCTTATTCTTATAGTGCTTAGCTTTTAATAGCAATTTCTACTTGAAGATCTCCAGTGCTTTACAAGGAAGATATCATTGCCTTCATTTACAGTGGGTTTTTTTTCAAGAACCTTTTTATTTTTAAAAGTTGCTTAAAGCACAGTTTAAAGATTTCTTCCTAGAAGGATGACACTAAAGAAGAGGAGCAGAAGGGTGAACAGACTACCAGCCTGAGATGGAATTCATTTCAATAACATGTTGTCATAAACAGATAAGTAAGAGTTAATAGAACAAAAGTACTTCATATCTCTTTTGCCTGTAAAGGGTTAAGTTCAGTGAGCCTGGCTGTCACCTGACCAGAGGACCAGTCAGAGAACAGGATACTTTCAAATCTTATAGGAGGGAAGTTTTTGTGTGTGCTGTTAGATTTTGGTTGTTGTTCACGCTGGGGGCTCAGAGGGATCAGACGTGCAACCAGGTTTCTCTCCAATCTCTCCGATACAGGCTCTAATAAGTTCAGAATAGTGAGTACTAGGTAGATAAGGAGAGTTAGGTTATGTTTGTTTTCTTTATTTGCAAATGTGTATTTGGCTGGGAGGAGTTCAAATGTGTATTTGGCTGGAAGGAGTTCAAATTTGTATTTTGCTGAAAGGATTTTAATTTGTACTTGTATACTTAGGCTGGGAGGGTATTCCCAGTGCCTATAGCTGAAAGACCCTGTACGTATTCCAATTTAAATTTACAAAGATCATTTTTACTGTTTTTCTCTCTTTAATTAAAAGTTTCTTGTTTAAGAACCTGATTGTTTTTTTATTCTGGTGTGAGACCCCAGGGGACACAGTCTGGATTCACCAGGGAATTAGTGGGGAGAAAGGAGGGAAGAGGGAGAGAGAGGCTAGTTTCTCTCTGTGTTAGGATTACTCTCTCTCTCAGGGAGAGTCTGGGAGGGGGAGAGAGAAGGAGGGGGGGAAGGTGCATTTTCCTCTCTATTTAAGATTCAAGGAGTTTGAATCACAGTATCTTCCAGGGTAACCCAGGGAGGGGAAACCTGGGAGAGGCAATGGTGGGGGGGTTTACTTTCCTTGTGTTAAGATCCAGAGGGACTGGGTCTTGCGGTTCCCCGGGCAAGGTCTTGGGGGGACCAGAGTGTACCAGGCACTGGAATTCCTGGTTGGTGGCAGCGCTGCAGGTTCTAAGCTGGTAATTAAGCTGAGAAGAATTCATGCTGGTACCCCATCTTTTGCATGCTAAGGTTCAGAGTGGGGAATTATACCATGACAGATGTGCAAAACCTCCCAGGACCCATATATAGTTAAGGAGTGGAAAATCCAAATAATTATTATAATTTATATTCTTGGGAATAGAAACTGAAAATATTTCTTGAGGAAACAAACACACTGAGAACAGATATACGGATGGGGATAGGTAAATTCAGCTAATCAATCTTCTTACACAAAAACAAAATAATTAGAAGAAGCTTTCAATCTGACCTCTGTGATCTTTAGCTAGAGTAAATCCTTTATAAATATCTGGGCTCATGTCTAAGAAAATATATGTGTTGTAATCCTCAACAAACTGAAACCCCACCTTTCTCATCTTGTTTTCCTATATCCTCTTTTGAAATGGGCAGAAAAAATATCTAAAAGGATTTTTCATAACTCTATAAAATGGGACACCGTGAACATAACAAATCTTGCCATTTCATCCTCATTAAATGTTATTAATATTCAAATATGTTTAAAGCACAGATATAAAAGGAAATAATATTTTGACAAGCAGATTAACTTTGCTGTTTTGTCCATCGAATCTCTATATCGACAAATCTATTTGTGAGAAATAGGGAGGAAAATACTCTGTTTCAGATTGGAACATCCTGTGAGGGGACTTTGGTCAAGAAAATTGTGGCCTTTCATGAGGTTCTGAGAGTTAATTCTTTGGTTCTTATTGCTTAGGCCATATGCTTTACTGGCAGATGGGTCTAGTCTATCACTTGAATGACCCAGCGGCATAAGTAGTCCACAGGGAATCCAATTGGCAGCAGTATTGGCCTGAGGAAGTTTTGTACTCTGTAAATACCATTTCTGCCAAGGATAGGAAGGAGGTGAGTGGAAAGAGAAAGGGTCATTGGTTTGGATTCACAAAAGGACTTAGGTGACATATATCATGCTTGGTGCCTAAATCCTAGAATCAGGCCCCACTGGGATTCACAAAATCCTGCTTGGCTGCCCTTGAATCCTGTAGGTGCTTACATTTGCTCAGCTCCTATTGTTAAGCAATAAGAGTTCCCTAAGTACTTATGTTTCTCCCTCTGACCATGTGCACTGCAGCCTCATTATCAGGCATCCAGACACCTAAGTCCCAGTGTGAGGAATGAACGAGGGGGAGGACTAGTTAGTTCATCTGACTAACTTGCCTATGGGGCCCATCTGGTAAGTATGGTCAGATCTCGCTTACTAGATAAAGCTCCAGTAGGCAAGCTTACACAAAAGGGCCAGAAGAGGACTACTTCCCTCCAAACTCTTAGCCCAATGGTTAGGGTATTCACCTAGGACATGGGAGACTCATGGTTGAAGTCCCCCCTCTAGCTGAGGGGAAGAAGGTATTTGAAGAAGGATCGGGCACATCTTTAGTTGGGACCCTAGCTGCTGGGCTATGGGATATTCTGATGTGAGGCTTTATCTGTCTTTTCTGCTGAAGCTGTATAAATAATTTTAATGAGCTATTAGAGCAGAGGGGTCAGGTCCTGGGTCTGCAGCCTCCCAGGTGAGTGCCAAAACCAGGCTACAAGGTCATTCTCATGTGTGCTCTCTCTCTCTCTCTCTATTCCTGTGGGGGAATTCTGTGTTGCCTAGTGATTGTAAAGAAGGGACAATACACAGTACAAGGCTTTTTTCAGGCAGATTTTGGAATAATTGAAGGAAACCAGGCTCTAAAAGCCAATTGGATACCAATACATCTCAAATTACATTTTATGTGATCCTGATGGGTAGTTATGTGGACTGGTGCATTTTCCCTTGTTCAGATGTGGTCTCAAACTCCCATAAGATAGTAGTTAATTGAATCCTGTGCTAGTACTCCTTGGCAACTTAGCACATTAGGTCACACAGTATTTGAGCAGAAACAGTAGATCTCCAAAATTAAAAGTTCTCTACTTTGAGATTTAAAAGAGAGTACTGGCCATACCTCCTGGATCAACCTCCATCCAGAGGGAGAGGAACAACCACGTCCCTCTTAAGAGTGAATATCCTTTTCTCCTCTCTTCAAACTGACATGTTTGATGGCTGATGTAGGGCTATGTCTTGCCTTCTCCCCTGTTCTTTTGGGTAAGTAGCAATACAAACCTTGTGCAGTCTTTGTGTTCAGCCTCTGAACAGAGACTTCAAAAATGTAGCAGGTGTCAGGAGTGTCCCTGTGTCTTCCTTTCATTGTACACCTGTAAAAGGGTTGTGTAAAATCTGGAACTTAAATTAACGACCCTAATATCCTTCCAAAGAACAAATGGCAGTGTACCCCCTCCCTCAATTAACTTACTCTTGTTTTAACTTTTGGGTCCCAAGAGACAAAGTATCAAAGAGGGGAATGGTCTATTTACAGAATCTATATTCTAGAATCTTGCAGACTATATTCAGCAGAGATATTATCTGGCACAAGCTAGCATTTCCAGCAGGATTTTCTCTCTGTTGGACAACTGTTAGAGATTACTTTGGGCACAAAGTATACAGACAACAAGAAAACAATGTTCTCCGTCTCTCCTTGAAGACTTTCTGAGAGTATGACAGAGGAAGGAGAGATTGATAGAAGGAGGGAACTTTCATCCTGCAAATACTAAGAAATGTTTTTTTCTGCTTAGTGATTCAGCTTTCTTAATTACTTGAGTGCTGCTCTACGCTTCACAGATGAAGGAAAATGAACTTTGCGTGCTGCTGCCTGTATCAGGCATGTCCTCAGTTAAGCACCAACAATCCAGAGGAATGGTGAGACTCAGAACTTAGTCTGAAGTAAACTGAAGGTGACATGGAGTCCCACAAGGAAAAAAGTTAACATCCTACACTCCAGGAGAGAAATTCTGGCCCCACTGAAGTCAATAAGAGTTTTGCCATTGACTTCAATGGAACCAAGATTTCACTCAAGGAGTTTACCCTCTCATACATTTTTGAAAAAATACATAAAGTAACTTTTGTGATCAAATGCAGAATTTCTTCTTGTTGAACAAGCAGAATAATGTTTGCTAATGAAAAAATACAATAGGAATATTTACAAAAACAAATGAAGCAAACATAACCTTGAATAATGACTTATTAAATTATGTTTACTAACCTCTAAGGCTTATGGGAGCAGCTCTCAAAGAACTGATACTATGGATACACAACACACATTTGTCAGACAATAATTAAAACAGGACATTAATTCAGTAGCTTAAACTATCAAATATTGTGATTCAGCATGGCCAGAGGGCAGCAGGAAAGGATTAGAAGGGAACCTTATTCCCTGTAGAGGGAAGAAAGTTTGCTATAGATTAATTCAAGCACCTGAAGCCAATTTGAGCACCTGAAGCCAGTCACCTGATAAAAAGACTCTACTTCAATCAGGCAAGGGGAGGAGTTGAAGCAGAATGGATTGGTGTTGAAGCAGAGAACAGTTAGAAGGGAAGCAGAGGAAAGTTTGGAGAAGTGCTGCGGTAGACTAAGACCAAGACCCTAGGTAAAGGGACACCTGGCTTGTGCATAGGGAGGGCAGGAAGCCCCCACAAGCTGAAGAGCAGGAGAGGGAAGTAGTCCAGGGGAAGGAATCGCTAGTTAAAGTGGTTTACTGCTATCCCTAGGGCCCCTGGGCTGGGACCTGGAGCAGAGGATGGGGTCGGTTCCCTCCCGCTCCACTCCCCTCCTCTTGGACACTAGTGGGACAGTTAATATCCCAGTTCAGGGGTAAGAAATGGTGCCCTGACCCCGCCCCCCAAGAAGAGAAAGTGCGAGACCCATCATAGTAGAGCTGGCAATTTACCACAATATATTACATAAGGCTTAATTTTCCAGCATTATACAGTATGTCCTCTGCCATTTTTAAATTTTATTTTAAAATTTCAAGGGGTTATATCTAAGAACAACTAATTTAAAAATGAGAGATCTGAAAGCTCACAATATGTGCCTGGTTTTGACATCAAAAGTCATGCTCTCACAATGCTACTCAAAGTCCAGAAAAAATTTTTCATAGGAAAAGGATGTTGATATGAGGCACTTCAGAATCCCTCTTTTTAACTGATATACTGTCTTGAAGTCAGAAGATAGCAGATACACTAATATACATGGAGAAGGGGATTCTTATGAGAGGGATGGCACAATCCCAGGAAGGAAACCGAAGGATAGTAACCAAATTACAGCAGACTACATATGACAAAAATCAGACAACCGCATTGCACTGCAATATAGTGATAGAAATGGCAATACATTGGAGTCGCACAGAGAAAATGAAGATTTGTGTTTGTTTTAAAGAAGTGAGAAAATAATGTTAATCAGAACATTTCTTGATTTTATATGAATATGTTCTAAAACATGTTTTTTTCTTCCTGTAAGAAGAAAAAGGAGCAAATGAGTGAAATAATAATAATAAACTATCCTTTCTTCAGTGCTACTCAACAAGGGCTTCATTCTGACACAATGATTCATGCTGCACAGTACCATACTCCAGTAATCCTATTTGTGGAATAAATTACATTGGATTAATTAAAAGGTCTTTTCCTTTTTATTACTAGCTGAGTATTAATTAGCACTGTAGCACAATATTACAGTGCAATAGAAAAGGAGTGGTAAAAGCTACAGCTTATTTAGACTGTAAATTGTTTGAAGCCGGGACCATCTTTTTGTTCTGTTTTTGTGTAGCCCCTATACAATGGGCCCTTGGTCCGTGACTGAGATTCCTATATGGTACTGCAAAACAAAATATTATTAATAATAATGCTCATAATTTTTGAATGAAAACTTAAGTATAATATGGCCTCTTACAACAATTCAAATGTTCATGCAACCAATTAGTGTTTTTTGTTTTGTTTTTAAATAAAATGAAAACATAAATATTAACCTGTTGGCTTTTTCATCTTGGTCTTTCTTTTTTAACTTGTTATCCTTATTTTTTTAGTTTTTGGCTCCTCCATCATTTCATGGTTGCTCTTTAGGTTTGGTTGTTGTCATTTTCCTTGTTTACTGATTCAGTACTCATTATTCTCCTCTAGTTCAGATTTTATCATTATCAGCTGTCTTTTACTTCTTAATATTTTGTTGCACGATGTAATTCTCTGCGTTCTGTTTCATCTTCCATCATGATTTTTCTTTGGTCACTGTTATCATTGTCCTCCTTCTCTGTGTCAATCATCATCTTCTTTATGCTCACTCATCGTCTTCCTTCCATTTCTTCATGTTCTGTACAGTCCCAGAATAGAAGATGCATGTGCCACCACCAATATGTCCCTGTGCCAATGATAGAATCAAAACCATGGGATGTTCAAATCATTTCCTCCACTACTTTTGCTTTGAATGTTCTAATCTTTCAGAAGTAGTGTTCCCTGCCCATAACAGCATATGCTATTCTCTGGCAGTCTTGACTATCTCGAGGAATAGAAGAGAGATCTTCCCAAATGCATGACAATTCTGTTTTTCATCTAGTTGAGATTTCTTTCTAATTGCCACCAAACCTAGTTACCTTTCTTTGATTTATAGATCAGAAGGAGCCTGCAAATGGAAAATTATCACAAGTGGTATCCAGCACAGCATATTTGAATAAGAATCCCTTAACCTCTTGCAGAGCCCCCAATTATTATAACAAACCAGGGAGCTGTTCTCCCATTGGCAGGGTGCCCACCCCATTTCTGTAACACAAGATCAACTCACCTGATTCTCCCCAAGATCAGCTAGTTTGATTTTTTTTTTTAATAGCAGTGAATGTCTTCCCAGCACTAGACACCACTACCAGGTACCACTCTGAGTCATTGGAGATGCTGTTGAAATACTCTATCATCTGCATGAAGAGATCACAACAAGAGATCAGCCTAATTAGCTGTTGAGGGGTCACTTGCTAGAGGAATGGTTACTATGTGATCTTAAAGTATGTTAAAAAAATCCCCCTCTCCTACCTGCATGTCCCACCCCTAATTCTAGTGAGATTCCTACCATGTCTCCCAGGTGAATGGGGGAGTTCAGAATCAGATCCATCTGATGAAGCTGTCCACAAGGAGGTGAATTGTTTTGATCTAGACCCTAGCCCTACCAGGGACCAGGCTGAGACCCAACCAACCAAATCCAGTAGTTCTAAGCTGATGCCCTGCCATCTGGACGACAGAGCAGGATAAGGCTCTTAATGGAGTGAAGAGGGTAGTCTCAATGGTGATATATAGCACAACATGAGAGCAGAGAAATTTTAACTTTTATTTAACTCTAGCTGTGTTTGAGATCAGGACAGGTTAGAAATGGGAGAGGACATGGCAGTGTCCCATCTCAGGATGGGGATGGGCGAAAGTCAGTGATGCCGACTAAGAACATCCTATTGGTACCATCCAAATACCCAATGTAGGGACTCCAGAAACACATGCTGCTTTAGCAGATGGCTTTAGAGGTCAGCTGTGGCAAAAGCAACCAGGCATAGAACAAAAAGCCA
This sequence comes from Gopherus flavomarginatus, assembly GCF_025201925.1. Lineage (NCBI taxonomy): Eukaryota > Metazoa > Chordata > Testudines > Testudinidae > Gopherus > Gopherus flavomarginatus. The sequence goes on along the minus strand of NC_066617.1, from coordinate 195,662,330 downwards.
CCATGTCCATTTAACATCAGCTTTGTCCATGAGCCAGTCTCTGGGTGAAAGATACGGCAATTTCCTGCAGTATCCTTGAAAAAAATCTCATTGATTTAAGTGTATCTTTGGGGGTATTAAATAAAGTTTTAATGTATAGTTAAAGGAGAAATATTAACCTGTCAGTTTTTTTTTAACTGGGATTCTTTTATTTTTTTAATACTTTTCATCCTTATTTTCTGTTTCTAGCTCCTTGTGATGGATGGGCTAGCCCCAAAGGTGTTAAGGCCTAAGAGGCCAATGATGGTACCTAGCTTCACCTGGAGGGACTGCCAAGCTTAACTGATCATGAAGTTCACCTGGGCAGGAGCAGGTATAAAACCAGGAAGTTGAGAGCAGGAAGCTGTAGGAAGGGAATCTTCAGTCACTGCCTGGGTACAAAGAAGTGCTAATGCAGGGAGGAGACTAAGACTTGATGCCATGTCCCTGAAAGAAGGGATAACCTAGATAAGTTATGAGGAAGAAAGCATGAGAGAGGCTGGGTAAGAAAAAGCCTAGGGAAATAGCAGCAAGGAGTGGGACTGTAGACTGTGGCTTCTAGTTGTAGTGCTAGAACCTAGCATAGGAGAGCCTGAGTTCCCCTACTAGCCACTGGGTCAGTGGAACAGGACCTGGAGATGTGGAATAGAAGATCATCTGAGGTGGCACCAGGAAAATTTTCTGGTGGGATTTTGTTACCTTGGAAGAGGAGGACTGTACAGTGGCCTGGTCTGAGGGCTGAGTCATGAATAGGAAGTACCCAGAGTCATGAGGGGAGAGAGGTGCCACAGCAGAAACAACTGATGGAAGGAGCGTCAGACAAAGTGAAAGCTAATACTCATACCCAGCCACAACGAGTGGACCCCTTTATTCTCCGTCGTGTGTTTTTATGCTTGCCAGTTGGTTTGGACACTGCACAGACACCAAGTGAGAAACAGTCCCTGCACTGAAGAGTTTCTAATCTAATTAACCTCCTGTAGCCTATCCCTGTTTTACAGATGGGAGAATTGAGGTCCAGGCAGATGAAGTGACTTACCCAATGCCACAAAAGGAGTTTGTAGCAGAGCTAGGAATTGAAACCAACTCTACTGAGTGTCAGTCCCTTGATTACAAACCTTTCCTTTCACCTGGCCAGTTTAGAAAGTTCCATCCCAGCCATTTCAATAAATCAGCTGCAACTTCTTTCACTAAAGCGCCCTCTCATGGCAGTCTCCCTCTACAGTATGCTGCCCTGTCCTGATTCTGTGCATGTTTGGTTCTGGTCTCATTGGGGCAGGAACTTGCCTGAAATTTGATCCAGGTCACTTCCCGTACAGAACAACGTGTACTGTGATCCCACAAAAACAGTCAGGAACTGCAATCTTCCGTCTCCTTGCTTGTTTCCTGTTGCCTAGGTATACTTAATCCTGTCTTGGATGGAGGGAAGGATGGGCTAGACTACCTTTTGGGGATTCCTCACAGCCCTATATTTCTATGATTCTATAATTCTAATACTGTATATTGACTTGGCATGCCTACCCTACCTTGATACAACAGTTTATACACCTGAACTAGGAAATAACTGTCTTATGAACAGCCACAAACTCAAAGAGGTGTATTTCTTCATCTTTACATACAAGAACATTAGTTTTTTTGCAGTGCTTCCAAAACTATGGGAAATGGAGGGTAAAAGCAAAATAAATGGTGAAGCTTTTAAATGAGATGTACTGAAGTGTTCTGTAAATGACAAAATATTTGCTATTGAAAATATGCATTTCATCTGTTATAAAGATACAATTAATTTTAAACATATTTTAAAATATTCCAGCCTTGTCATATACCTGTTTCTAGATCACTATAATCATAATCCTAAAGTAACATATTTTATTGAATTTTATATTTGAGGAAACTACATAACATTAATATATCTTGTGCACAGAAGTATTATGTACACCATCTTAAAAATGTACTCATGGATTCTAAGTTTTGTAGCTCATAATTTATTGTATACTCAATGCTAGGAGAGAGAGCATGAAGTTGCCATATTTAACCATGCTCTTTCTGTATTGGAGGGGATACATATTATTAGAATTTCTTGTGCCTTAAAGAAAAAAAAATGCTGATGCATTTAAGTATTGCCAAGAGGTTACGTTATTTAAGTAGGCTACAGGTATGTTCATATAGCATAGCGAAAATCCCCCATGAAAGACTTGTAACAATCTGGAATCATGATCAGCCCAATTATTATAATCCTCATACTGGTTAGTTTAGACTTTAATTAAAAAGTCTTCAGTTTTTAAAATTAAATAATTTGTGTACACTTTGTGTAGTGGGCAAAACTGAGTGAAGGAGGATGGCTTCCCAATGCTGCGGGCAGTTCTGCACCATTCCAATCCATGAAGGCTGCTCTAATCTGTTCCAACTGGCTGGAGCCCCAAGGCCACAGTACACCAGTTGGAGTTCACTGAAATACAGAAGACTCTAGCCATGCCCTCAATGCAATTAGGTCTGTGCAAATAACTGATTTTTTCAATTCACTGACCAAACCAATTTTTTAATCATTTAGAGTCAAATACATTTAGTTTGCCCTGAAATAAAATATTTTGGTTTGGTTTTAGAGGGCCTTTTAACCTTTTAAAAATAAAATTGAAGCTAAATTAGAAATGAAAAGCCCATTTAAAATTGGAAAAAATGAAAATGTTCTTCCAAAAATGTCAAAATAAAATGTTTCATTTTTTTCAGATTTTTTTTTTTACCAAAACAAACAGGTGAAATCAACTTGAATTTGTGAAAAATTGTCTGAAAAGTTTTGCTCAGCTTAAAATGCACTCTGTGCTGGGATTTGGAAAGACACAGCACAGGATTTGACTGAACTGGCTATACATCTCTCAGGAATTCCCCCATGTCAGCGGAGTCCTCAGATGTCTGACTCAGCTTTTTGGACATTGGTGATTCAGGTCATTTATTTTTAAATCTGTTCCCCAGTTTGTTAGGAAGTAGTATTTACCTTTTGAACATTCCCATTGGTGACCAAAATCAATGAATCTTCAAATTAAAATATAAAGAGGAAATCCAGAAATCTATGAAAACACTAAGGAGGTAACTGAAAACACTGAATTGTTAATATATTTAAAATTCGCTATGAGGGTCAAAAAGAGAGAGAAAGGAACAGTCAGCCACTGAGATATGAGTAAAATATTACCAATCCCCTTGCCATGTTGCCTCATGCATACTTTGCTGGAGCTGTGGGTAAGACATATCCATTCAACATTATGAATAGAACTATGCAGACTATTGATATGGTTCCTTATGAAGTTTAAATGTTTTAATGTTTCCACTTTGCTATTCCAGCCTAGTTCTTTGTGAGAGAGAGAGAGTCCAATCGTATTGCTTTGGAAGTCAATGAGTATTCAGCATGTGCAGGCATAGGATTAAAGAAAGATTGATGTGGAGAAAATTGAATGATGATTTCTCTTAAAGATGGCAGTCATTTCTAGTTGTCTATCACTAGTATTTGGTTTTTAAAAACGATAAAGGCAAATAGAATCCATCTGTCAGGAACTTATTGCAGTGGATAATATACCATACAAGAAGTTCTACAGCTCTCCGAGAATGGAGCTATGAACTGGTTGCCACTACTGGTGAGGTTGACGCTGAAGCAGGGATTGATTTAGTGGATCTAGTGAAGACTCACCAAATCGATGGCAGAGCGCTCTCCAGTCAACCCTGGCACTCTAGTTCTCCAAGAAGAGTAAGGTAAGTGAAATGGAGAGCATCTCCAGTCAACGCAGCTCAGTGAAGACACTGGAGTTACTCATGTAGCTGGAGTAGCGTAACTTAGGTCGACTTACCCCCCGTAGTGAAGACAAGCCCTATGTCTCATTGGTAGGATTCTGCATATGATATGCCTCAAATGCTTGGGATCCAGCCATTTGTATGCATATCACATGTCTGAAATATCAGGTCAATTTTAAATCAGGACGCTAAGGAATTCAGAGAATTTCTATTAAATTCAATTATTCATGAATATAGTCTAAAGCAACAGTCATGCTGGTTAGATCAGAGGAAATTATATTCTATGTAATTCTCAGATCCAGATCCTATAACAAATTGATTTAGAAATATTGTCCTCTTATTTTCCAAAGACTGGGGGTAACCTTGAATTTATATGGTATGCCCAGGGCAATGATAAGGAATGAATACTTTTTTATAGAAGTCCCCTTGAAATATTCACCAGAGACAATATCTGTAAGTGCAGATTGTATTTAAATATACTTCCTGCTCCTTGATTGAATTCTTGATAACACTGATTGTTTTAGAATCATGTTTTGTGTCCACTAATAGGACTCTCCCAAAATGAATCTGTTCCTAAAGTCACCATATGACATAATATGTCAGGATTGTGTGAACACACACTTCTACTGACAGTTGTTCAGACTTATCTTCCCTTGGCGAGTGGAAAACATTTAGTTTCACTGTTGTGCATAAAATAGCACAGTATTTTAATAGACTCAACACCACTTCAACACGTGCATTTAAAATAAATATCTGTGTAATTGTCATTTTAAATGTTACTATAATTACAGAGGAATATCCTTGAACAATTTTTAGCACTTAAGGAAATATATAAACGAAAGGATTTAGCTATAACATTTTTTAATATTCTAGCTACTTTTTAGAGAATTTTCAAGGTGATTTACAAACGTTTTCTTACACTTAAAATCAAATTTATTAATACACTAAATTGTTATTAATAAAAACTTTATTGTAAATAAATAAATGTATTAATACAATACATTTCATCTACACCCTTGAGTCCCTTCTGCTGTGCTGTCGCTAGTGAATTCTGTTTATTTGCAAAGATAATCCCTGTTGTTCCCTTGTCCAGATCTCTGTCTACTTCTGTGCTTCTTTCTTTAAAACTTTAGCCAGTAAGCCCCTTGAAGCAGGATAAATTCCTTCTTGAAGATCCAGGAAAAAATTATCACTTTGACAGCTATTTTGTTATAATAAAAAACAAATTAGTAGTAGCAACAATGTGTTTTAATTTCCAAAGTGCAGCAGTTACAATATTTGAAAATCATCAGTTCCTTACTATTAGCAGGATTGAGTGCTTTTAACAGAATTGTTACATAAAACATTGAAAATTCAAGAGCTGAGCCCCACAAATCAAAAGATTTGCATAAAAACTTCAAGGTTTAAAAATCTATTTTTTTTAATTGCCTTCTGTGTTGAGCCTTTAGTGTTCATATTTTGAAGCTTTTTTCCATAACCATCACACTAAAGCTGAGATTCTCACATTGTTATGTGGTTTCAGGAGCTGGAGCTTTAAGAAACAGAAAATATATAAAAAAATTGGCAACACTGTTAATTGTGTACACCAAACTCCTGTTGAATTCAGTGGCACAATGAGGCCTGGCAAGCAGAATTATTTCATTATGAATCATGAAACTATTCAGAATTCATCTGGTTTTAGGTTTCAGTATTAACTCAAAACTCAGTTTAGGTTAGCTGAAAGTAGAGAGAGGCCTAAAGAAATACTTCGCATGTGAATACTCTCTTGTGCTTCACGAAGTTGGATGGGGTTCAGAATCCAAATTGGAGCCAGATTAAAATGTCACGGTAGGCATCCATCTCTAAATAATAGATTTAACATAGTCCTTGATCCAAAAGTCATGAACTTTGGAGCCAGATGGTATGGCTGCTGTCCATATCCCTCGAAAGTTCACATACCTTTGAAATGAGGATTAGAGGCCAATTTGGTAACTGGAAGATGGGGATTTGAATAGGTCTCCTGGTTAGCATTTTTAGTTTATTGGGATGACATTAAGGCATTGGTCTTGGTAAGGAATACTGGTTCAGCAGCTATAACTTGCTGAGCTGAAGCCAAAGCACAGACTTGTGTGATGCTATTGGCATAGTGTTTCTAATTTGCTAGTCTGATGTTAAAGAACTAGCCTCTGTGAGATAATTGGATCAGCACTTCTAGATTTCAGGTGCCATGTGAAGGTCAGACTTCCATGAAGTCTCTTTCTTGGGATAATTAGTTGATGAGATGTAGAGTTTCATTTTATTTATTTTTTGTATTTATTATAGAGCCAATTTCTAGGGACTGGCTTTTGTGAGGATACTAACTAAATACCTCCACTTTTTGGCTTAATATCAAGGTATAGATGTCTGGAAGTTACTGTCTCAGCACCAGCAGCTGAAATAGCGGGAGCTCATGGTTGATGATGTCATGTGTTGAAGTGAAATTGCATCATTCTCTGTGATGGGACATGTGAAGATAATAGTGACACAGGAATAAATGTGTCTGGTATGTGTCCATTATGCCAGGTTAAAATGTATAGTATCTGATTGTTCCAGCCCCAAGGAGATTACAGTCTATACATAAGACAAATAGGGTGGTGGAAAATGGTATTATCTATTTTACCTATGGGGATCTGAAGAAGAGAGAAATGTAATGACTTGCCCAAGTTCACATATGAAGCCTGTACAAAGCCAATAACTAAACTCAGATCTCAAGCTCTGTTCCATATCCACAAGACCAACCTTTCTCTTTCATGGTAACACACTGAAATTTAACTAGATTTGTCAAACATGCAAAATGCGTTATCTTTACTTTTTATAGGGCTTGTTTGCTTACACTCTAATTCACAAAACTTGATCATTCACAATGACCTCCTAGTCAGTAGTGTGAATTTGTGAAGTTGTAGAATACAAAAACTCTCCCAAAACAATTTAAGCCGCTGCAAATAATCATTTGATAATATAAAATCATCCAAGAAATAGTAAACATATTTGAAAACGTTCAGAATTTTTTTTCTTTTTTCTTTTGGTACATCATTACATTAAAATAGTCTTCCTTTGTTGTATCTTAGTTGTATAAAATAAATATAAATATAGCAATTCTGAAAAAGATTCATGCAAATTTGCTGGATAAGATGACAGCACATTTAAAAATAACATTGAATTGAATTCTCATGTAACCCTTTCATTATTGCTACCCAGTATTAGCAGCTATCATATTATTAGCATTCCATTGAAATCAATGGTTTGAGATTCATTCATATTATCAGTCAGCAGAGTGGCAAGTGCATTCTCTTGGGCACACATGGAATGTTTGTTTGCAGTCAGAGTTGGTCTCCCACATATAGAAACTATCCAAACATTCCATAATTAAAATTCCTTTTTGGTTGTGTAAAAAAATATTTTCCCTACTTCCAAATAATTAAAAATAGCATATTTATCTCACATGTTATCTTCCCTCATATTCATTCTTCCTCATTCCTTGACAGAAGCAAGGTTTGTCTGATTTCTGTGAGCTTAAGCAAGAGTTGGATTGTAATTCTTCTCATCACTGTCTACATCCTGTTTGTATTTTACTCCTTCTCTAGAGCTGGTCAAAAAAATCAGAATTTCTACCCATGGAAAATTCTGATATTTTTAACTTTTTTTCTGCACAAATAGGGTGTATAATCTAAATATCAACATATTTCACAGAACTACATCCTGAACAATTTTGATTCAGAAAATTTGTTGACTCACAAACAGGGAAGAATTGGTAGTGGAAGTAGAAGTGGGCGGCAACCTGGAGAGCAATAACCATGAGATGGTCGAGTTCAGGATCCTGACAAAAGGAAGAAAGGAGAGCAGCAGAATACAGACTCTGGACTTCAGAAAAGCAGACTTTGACACCCCGCCCCAGGGAACTGATGGGCAGGATCCTGTGGGAGTCTAATATGAGAGGGAAAGGAGTCCAGGAGAGCTGGGTGTATTTTAAAGAAGCCTTATTGAGGGTGCAGGAACAAACCATCCCAATGTGCAGAAAGAATAGCATATATGGCAGGCGACCGGCTTAACAGAGAAATCTTCAGTGAGCTTAAATACAAAAAGGAAGCTTACAAGAAGTGGAAACTTGGACAGATGATGAGGGAAGAGTATAAAAATATTGCTTGAGCATGAAGGGATGTAATCAGGAAAGCCAAAGCACAATTAGAGTTGCAGCTAGCAAGGGATGTGAAGGGTAACAAGAAGTGTTTCTACAGGTATATTAGCAACAAGAAGGTGGTCAGGGAAAGTGTGGGACCTTTACTGAATGGAGGAGGCAACCTAGTGATAGATGATGTGGAGAGAGCTGAAGTACTCAATGCTTTTTTTGCCTCAGTCTCCACAAACAAGTTCAGCTCTCAGACTGCTGCACTGGGCAGCACAGTATGGGGAGGAGGTGAGCAGCCCTCAGTGGTGAAAGAAGAAGTTAAGGACTATTTAGAAAAGCTGGAAATGCACAAGTCAATGGGGCCAGATAGAATGCATCCGAGGGTGCTGAGGAAGTTGGCAGATGTGGGAACTTGTGGGGAATGGGGGAGGTCCTGGACAACTGGAAAAAAGCAAATATAGTGCCCATTTTTTAAAAAGGGATGAAGGAGAATCCAGGGACCTAAATACCGGTCAGCCTCACCTCAGTCCCTGGAAAAATCATGGAGCAGATCCTCAAAGGATCCATTTTGAAGCACCTAGAGGAGAGGACAGTGATCAGGAACAGTCAACATGGATTCATCAAGGACAAGTCATGCCTGACCAAGTTGTTTGCCTTCTGTGATGAGATAACTGGCTCTGTGGATATGGGGAAAGTGATGGACATGTTAGACCTTGACTTTAGTAAAGCTTTTGATATGGTTTCTCACAGTATTCTTGCCAGCAAGTTAAAGAAGTATGGGCTGGATGAATGAACTATAAGGTGGATAGAATTTGACTAGATTGTAGGGCTCAACAGGTACTGATCAATGGCTCGATGTCTAGTTGGCTGCCGGTATCAAGCAGAATGCCCCAGGGCTCTGTCATGGGGCCAGTTTTGTTCAGCATCTTCATTAATGATCTGGATGATGGGATAAATTGCACCCTCAGTAAGTTCACAGATAACACAAAGCTGGGGGGAGAGGTAGATACACTGGAGGATAGGTCAGGGTCCAGAGTGACTTAGACAAATTGGAGGATTGAGCCAAAAGAAATCTGATAGTGGTTCAACAAGGACAAGTGCTGACTCCTGCACTTAGGATGCAAGAATCCCACGCACTGCTACAGGCTGGGGACTGACTGGCTAAGTGGCAGTTCTGTAGAAAAGGATTTGTAGGATTACAGTGGATGAGAAGCTGGATATGAGTCAACAGTGTGTCCTTGTTGTCAAGAAGGATAACAGCATATTGGGCTGCATTAGTAGAAGCATTGCCAGCAGATCGAGAGAAGTGATTATTTCCCTCTATTTGGCACTGGTGAGGCCACATCTGGAATACTGTATCTAGTTTTAGTCCCCCCTACTACAGAAAGTATGTGGAGAAATTGGAGAGAGTCCAATGGAGGGCAACAAAAATGATTAGGGGGCTGGGGCACATGACTTATAAGGAGAGGCTGAGGGAACTGGGCTTATTTAGGCTGCTGAAGAGAAGAATGAGGGATTTCATGGCAGGCTCAACTACCTGAAGGGGGGGGTTCCATAGAGGATGGAGCTAGGCTGTTCTCAGTGGCAGCAGATGACATAACAAGGAGCAATGGTCTCAAGTTGCTGTGAGGGAGGTATAGGTTGGATATTAGGAAACACTATTTCACTAGGAGGATGGTGAAGCACTGGAATGGGTTATCTCAGGAGGTGGTGGAATCTTCATCCTTAGAGATTTCTTAGTCTCGGCTTGACAAACGCTGGCTGGGATGGTTTAGTTGGGGTTGGGCCTGCTTTGAGCAGGGGGTTGGACTAGATGACCTCGTGAGGTCTCTTCCAACTCTATCTTCTATGAGTCTACAATGATTCTATGAATATGAAATAGTCTTGTTCCAGCTTGGTTTGGCACTGAACTACAATTACCTGAGCTAAGGTGACATCAGGGGAATTGTAGCTCAGGTGCCTCATGTTTCTATTCTCTTCTATAAGTCAGTCTCCCTGTATGGAATGCATCTCCCATGTGTGACATGCCCATGGGGCTTTTGTAATGCACCATGTTGCTTACACTGTTGGGGAGAACATCCACCATGCATTATGGGAGATGTCCATGCCAGGGTAGAATGGGAAAATAAGGCATCTGATCTACAATTCCCATGAAGTACTGCAGCAGGGCATGTGGACTTAGTTCAGTGTCCAACTGACTACAGCTGGTCAGGAGTTTTCTAATAAAACATTTCCTGAATGGACAATGACAATTCATTAAAACAGATTTTTTCTCAGAAACATATAATTTTGTCAGGAAGGTGTCTGAGTTCCAGAATAGCCAATGTTAAGGTACTCACCAGTGATATGGAAAACCCACACTGAAGTCCCTTCTCTGCCTGATGGGGAACAGGGCCTAGAACCTGTATTTCCTAGGTGCTTGGTTCTCTCTGGCCCAATAAATAGTTGAGTGTCAGTCTCTCAAGTTCTGATGTTGGGTCTATTTCATTTTATATAAATAAACATTCAAGAATCAAGCAAGAGTGGGATTCTAAACAATCTGTATTCTTGTCATTCCATTGCCACTTTAGCTCATCAATACCCTGCAAAATATCCTTTATTTTTATTTTTCTCTTCCATTTGTTTGCCTCTCTCTTCATGTGATTGAAACATCTGTATCTAATATAGAATAAAGCTGGTTGTTAATTTTTCAACAAACTGTTTTTTGTCAAAAAATTGTCAGTTTATCAATACTGAAACTGTTCACAAAACAGGATCAGGTTCGATGAATTTTGTGACTCAAAATTAATTGGGCAATAAAGTTCTGAAATTGTCAATGTTTCATTTCAACCTTTTCAAAAAGAAAAATTTCAGTTTTCCAGTTTATTTCATTTAAACTAACCAGATTGGAAAGGAAGTTTAAAAAAGAAAGAACTGAAATATTTCAGAATTATCAAAACTTTTCAATTGACCCAAAATGGAAAAAAAATGGGGGTTTTGTTCACAATAATTTTTGAAACTTTGACTTTTTATCCTGATCTGAGATGGAGGGGGCTGGGGATTTCAAATTCTCTAATAGTTTCAAGACAAGAAAACTCTTGCTTGCCTAGCTCTAGTATAAAGCTAGTATAATGAGGAAGTGATGTACAAAGGAGTTAGAAAATTGAAGAGAGAATGCTTCTCTCTGTAAAGATAGGGAAAGAGGTTAAAGAACAGGGGCTTCGCAAAAGATCTCAACACATTCTTGCATTTGAGGCAAAATATAATCCAGCAGAAATCTCTGTGGGTTATTCAGAGCCACAAGAATTCTACTGATTTAAAGGTTAGAGACTTGAAGAGACTAACTATATTGTGTGAATCTGAAGAGCTCAAAGATCATTCTTCCTGTCCCCAAGAAAAAGTAATCAAGATTGTTCACAATTCAGATTCCTGTAAGCAACTGGATTCCATGAAAAAGTGTACAAGTTACTTTGTCTTAGGGTTCTGACAAGCCACTGCATGTTCAGCATCATGTTTGGCTAACTGAACAAGAAGAGTGGGATTTTTTGCATATACCAAACACTGAATTTTCAGTGTAATTCTGCAATATTTCAGTCTGGAATGTGAATGGAGAGTGACTTTCCCTGCAAAATTAAGTCTACATCTTAACATTTCAGCAGGGAGCAATTGTTAAGTAAAATGAGAATCTGCTTATAATGTTAAATTCTTCACTTCAACAATGGTTTGTGCCCAAATAGTGTGACAGGATATCCCGATTTTATAGGGACAGTCCCGATATTTGGGGCTTTATCTTATATAGGTTCCTATTACCTCCCATCCTCTGACCTGATTTTTTCACATTTGCTGCCTGGACACCCTATGACAAAACACTGACTCCTTGCTGCCATTATGCTGGCCAGTTGCCATTATGTATTCTCATGGCAACTTTCCTAATGGAAGTAGGGCAGGGGATTGACATTTCATTAGTGATCAAAGGAATAAGTGTTCATAAACTACCATCGATTTGAACAGTCCATTTCTAATTTACTGCTTTTCTACTAAGAATCTCAAGGGGATACAAACACAAATGTACCTGAAGTTAGTCCCAGTGAGTTACATTTCTAATGATAATATTCTCTAAATATATATCTGTGCAGAGTAGACCATCAAAACCTTTTTATACAAATAACAGCACACATATAATGAACTAACTAAATATGAAATCAAATCACAAGTAAGACTGGAATCCACTTATCCAGCTACTTGATAAGTGCTTTGCCAATATATTCTACTGTACCGAAAATGTTTATATTAAATTAAGCTGACATAGACTCCATCATATTGTGCCTAACCTTTGAGCTTCCCATAATTAAGTTAAATTTGTCCCTGAGAAGATCATTAACAGAACACGTCACAATTGTCAACTATGATATTTTCTACGTAAAATGGAGATGTACAGACGTTTAAATAAACAGCTCTACAGAAATGGCCCAATTTTGCTCCCATGGAAGTCCATGGCAAAACTTTCACTGACATCAGGGGGAGTAAACCTGGACCATACGTTCAGTTTCTGATGCTACTAGTATTCTGGTGGTGCAATGCAACCCTTAAAGCTAACACAGTGTTGTCAGCATGATTACATCAGAAATGAGGCTCCTTGGGTAGTGATGAGTTGGTTTAATGGTTGCTAAACCTGTCTCCTTGTAGTCAACATAGGAGATGTGCATAGGTTTTCACTGAGCCCCTTTAATTCCCTCAGTAGGCACAACTTTAGCCTTCAAGATCAGATTGGCACAGTGGCCAATAGAAGCAAAAATGTGGCTTCTTAGCCACAATACAAGATTGAGACATCAGTCTCTAATTTCCAGTTATAGTACTTTGAAATTATTGATAAACAATTACACCAACTAGATATGAGTTGAAAAGGATGCCATCAACCCAAAGTAACTGAGGCTTAAGTAGCAGTATGGCAATAGTTTTTCTTTATTATAATGTTAATAAATAAGAAGCCTACTTTTAAACTTGAAGGACTTGTTCTAGTGATAAATATGGAACTTCTGCTATAAAAAATAAAAAATGGAAAGTTTTCGATTATCAAAACATGAAATTGAAGACAGGAGCAGCAGAATAGTGGTGGTGTTGGGATGTGTGTGTGCAGGAGATGAGGCCCAACCAGGCATGGGTCACTTCCTGGAAGATTCTCTGCTCCTTGAAGTCTTTAAACCATGATTTGAGGACTTCAGTGGCTCAGACACAGATTTAATACAGGAGTGGGTGGGTGAGATTCTGTGGCCTGCGTTGTGCAGGAGGTCAGATGATCATAATGGTCCCGTCTGACCTTAAGGTCTATGAGTCTATGAGTCTATAAACATAGTGTTAGCACATTTCTCCACAATCTCATATTGCAATTTCCTGAAATATCCTTGGGAGACCTTACTGAATTAAGTTTAAGTATCTCTGAGGTCAATTATGTTAAAATGCAAAGTTTAAGTATTATTGTGGGCTGCTCAGGGAGGAGAGAGACGGATGTCTGTGCCGAAGAGAGGTGACAGCTGAGAGGCAGAAACCTTTTAGTAGATGCCCTTGAGGGGCCACTAAGGAGGAACGCAGGTGCAGGTACTGTCATAACATTTTTTCCCAGATCTGGACCTTAGCGTCCAAAATATGGATGTTAGCATGAAAACCTCCAAGCTTAGTTACCAGCTTGGACCTGATAACGCTGCCACCAGCCAGGGATTTATACAGTGCTTAGCTCACTGTGGTCTCCCCAAAACCTTCCCTGGGGGATCCCAAGACTCAGATTCCTTGAGTCTCACAACAAAGGGGAATAAACTATTTCCCTTTCCCCTCCTCCCCTCCAGGTGTTCCCTCCCTGGGTTCCTGGAGAGATATACAGAAGCAAGCTCCGTGAATCTAAACAGAGGGATTCCACCCTCCCTGTTTCCAGTCCTGGAAAACAGAAGTACCGAGAGAGCTAATCTCTCTTCCCCCCTCACCCAGAGGGTATGTAAAGTCAGGCTTAGTAAATCTAACACAAAGAGATTTTTCCCCTGACTTCTTCCTCCCACCAATTCCCTGGTGAGCTGCAGACTCAATTCCCTGGAGTCTCCACTAAAGAAAAACTCCAACAGGTCTTAAATAGAAAGCTTTATATAAAAAGAAAGAAAAGGACATAAAAATGGTCTCTCTGTATTAAGGTGACAAATACAGGGTCATTTGCTTAAAAGAAAAAAAATGAATAACCAGCCTTATCCAAAAACAATACAATTTAACACATTCCAGCAACTACACACATGTAAATACAAAAGAAAAACAATATAAACCTGTTGTCTTACTATCATTGTACTTACAACTTGGAAACAGAAAATTAGAAAGCCAGGAGACAGAAAGATCACTCTCAGAGCCGAGAGGGTCATAGACAAGACAAAGAACTCACACCCAAAACTTCCCTCCACCCAGATTTGAAAAAGTCTTGTTTCCTGATTGGTCCTCTGGTCAGGTGTTTTTTGTTACCCCTTTCCAGGTGAAAGAGACATTAACCCTTAGCTATCTGTTTATGACAGGTACCCCGAAATTGTGAGTGATAAGTTTATTTCAAGCCAGTAAAGGTGAATGGATCTAATTGCTAAACAGTGGAGCAACATAACAGGTTCATCTTGTATGGCCTAGCTGGCCAACTTGGAAAAGCCAGTCTCAGGCAAAGTAAGAATTTATACCTATGTCCTGTAACCAAAAAAAGCAACAACCGAGGAGTAATATGATAATTGGCATACGGAAGAAAGATGGGGCTTTGAGAAAAGGCTATAGGAATCACTCTCTGGAAGGTAAAAGGAAACCAGGCTGGGTCCTAAGAACTCCTTGGCTATCTAAGATAATACAGATTGGGTCTTTTCTATTACTGGAATTCAAGAAGGAAGTCCCTCTAGTTTAGCGTGTAGTGAAGCATAAAATTAGTGTGTCTAAATGTGATGTTTGTTCTGAAATCATTTTCTCTAATGCTTTGTTTCATGTACTAATAGGCTTACCTGTTTTAAGAGGGCTGTTGGGTAGAACAGCCTGGAAAATGGAATTTCTGCAGAAATCTTCAGTTTTTTGGAAAAGATATTCATTCTCAATAGGGACAAAAAGTCAGAATGGAAATTTTTTCCTGGAGGAAAAATTCCATTTTGGGGGAACTGAACCAGAATGTCTTGGATTGTTCCTGGTTGCCTGACTTTCAGGGTCACCTGACTCCCTCTGCAGTCTCCAAAGGGGTTATCAAATGAAATTAATAGGCAGCAGGTTTAAAAAGAACAAAATAAGTATTTCTTCACACAACACATAGTCAACTTGTGAAACTCTTTGCCATGAAGACCAAGAATATAACAGGGTTCAAAAAAGAACTAGATAAGTTGATAGAGGATAGATCTATCAGTGGCTATTAGCCAGGGTGGGCAGGAATGCAAAACTATGCTCTGAAATGTTCCTAGCCTGTTTACCAGAAGCTGGGAATGGGTGACAGGGGATGTATTCTGTTCATTCCCTCCGAAGCACCTGTCATTGGCCACCTGTCAGAAGATAGGATACCGGACTAGACAGACATTTGGTCTGACCCAATATGGCCGTTCTTTTGTTCAGTCAGGTCCTGGGGAGCTGGCCAGCACACAGTCATGAATTCAGTTGAGAGACTGGTCAGAATGTTTTTGAACAATGGAAGTGAGAGATGCAGCCTGAAGAATTTGTATTATAAGGTATAATATATTATAGAATTTCTCAGATTAAATTATATCAAGTCTGAGATATTAGACTCTTGGGTAAATAGTACAAATAATAGAAACGATCTTTAGTGCCTTGTCATGGTATAATTCCCCACTCTGAACCTTAGCGTCCAAAAGATGGGGTACCAGCATGAATTCCTTTAAGCTCAATTACCAGCTTAGTACTTGTAGCACTGCCACCAACCAGGAATTCCAGTGCCTGGTACACTCTGGTCCCCACAAAACCTTGCCCGGGGAACCCCAAGACCCAGTCCTTCTGGATCTTAACACAAGGAAAGTAAACCTTTTCCCTCACTGTTGCCTCTCCCAGGCTTCCCCTCCCTGGGTTACCCTGGAAGATTACTGTGATTCAAACTCCTTGAATCTTAAAACAAAGAGGAAAATTCACCTTCTCCCCGCCTTCTCTCTCCCCCTCCCAGACTCTTCCTGAGAGAGAAAGTAATCCTAACACAGAGAGAAATTAACCTTTCTCTCCCCTTTCCCTCCTTTCTTCCCACCAATTCCCTGGTGAATCCAGACCCAGTCCCCTTGGGCCTCACCAGAATAAAAAAAACAATCAGGTTCTTAAACAAGAAAAGCTTTTAATTAAAGAAAGAAAAAACAGTAAAAATTATCTTTGTAAATTTAAAATGGAATAGGTACAGGGTCTTTTAGCTATAGACACTAGGAATAGCCTCCCAGCCTAAGTATACAAGTACAAATTAAAATCCTTTCAGCAAAATACAAATTTGAACTCCTTCCAGCCAAATACACATTTGCAAATAAGAAAACAAACATAAGCCTAACTCGCCTTATCACCTAGTACTTACTATTTTGAATCTATAAGAACCTGTATCAGGGAGATTGGAGAGAAACCTGGTTGCATGTCTGGTCACTCTCAGAACCCAAAGAGAACAACAATCAAACACTAACAGCGCAGCACACACAAAAACTTCCCTCCCTCAAGATTTGAAAGTATCCTGTCCCCTGATTGGTCCTCTGGTCAGGTAACAGCCAGGCTCACTGATCTTGTTAACCCTTTCCAGGCAAAAGAGGTATGAAGTACTTCTGTTCTATTAACTCTTACTTATCTGTTTATGACATGCCTGTTTCTAAATAATTGTAATGGCTTAAAGATTACTTTCTGCTCTGCAATGCTTTTCAGTCATGTTGCATTATGTATTTTTGCTTTTTTTTCTCCACTTGAAAGTTATTTGCTTACTACTTTGATTAAATAACCTTTTTCTACATTTTTCCTGCTTTGGTATATTTTTGTGTAACTATATTATTGTTTTTCTCCAACTCAAGAGATGGGAGTTTTAATCACTTTTGTTGTAGCTCTTTTGAAGCAGTGTTATTCTCCTTTATTTCTTTCTTGGAGGACAAATATTTTAATATATTACACTGAGAGGTAGCTGTGACTGATTTTAATTTTTTATAAGTGTGTTCCCAATATATGATATATCCCTGCACAGCCTTAAGTTTGGTAGGTTGGATTTCTCACCTCCTTTCCTGCAGCAGTGACTGTTGTGTTCATGTTATTTGGTTTTTTTTAAACAATTTCTTTGTATTTGGGTTTTACATCTTACAATGTGTGCCTCTGAAAACGTCTGTTTGGCACCTACAGTTAGTAAAGCCAAAAAGCTAATTTTTATTTTACAGATTTTTTAAAAAATAATTTAAAAAGAACAAACTTTCATCTTAATTCTGGGTTTTCACAACACTAAATTGAAAGGCTTACTCATTAAAATGTAGTTAATCATGGGCTTTTCCCCTTTCTTTACATGAAAGGAGTAAAACATTCTTTGTGATTCATAATATCATCTGAGATGTGTATAATGGGACCACTGTTTTTGACAGTATGTGGGACAAAAGTAGATAAAGACAGAGGAAATGGATTTAGGAAAAAAAGTGGGAAGTGGGTGTTTCTATGCAGTATATCAGCTTTGTTTGAGGAATGAATAATGAGAGATCTGTGTGTTTATAAATCATTTCCACCCTGTGGACCAAATGCTGAGCTCACTTATATGGATGCAGTAGAACAAAGGTAATTGAAACAAAAGTGATCTTGTGCTCCCAGGGATTAAGATCCTTACAAACATCAAAGATGAAGGGGGAAATGTAGTTGTGGCTATTGCAAAATGACAGCTTCTGTGTATGCATATTGACATTTGTACACACAGTTGGCCTATCTCTGTCTGCAAATGATGGATTTGGCATGTGCAAACAAAAGCAAGTCTGTAAGAGGCAAATCTTAACACTCTTCCCCACCATATTGCCAGAGTGAGCTTTGTCCACCCTGGAATTGGTGAAGTTTTGATAGGCAGAGAGAAGCCATGTTGCTGTGAATCCATCTCCACAGAGATTCCTATTGTAAAAGGAAGTTTTTGTTTTGAGGGAGAGAGCTAGGGCAATTAAGGAAGCCAGCTGAAAATGTAGCTTCAAGAGTAAGATCTTTTTTGCTGTATCTATTCTCAGACAGGCCACAACTAAAGGGACAGGGATAACTTACATTATAATTATGTCTGAATTATTTAATATGTGCTACTGTTGCTAATGATACTTAATATTACTATAAATGAAAGAAAATAAGAAAAAATATTTCCCTCTTCTCATTTTGATTAGAATGTTCTATGTCTCGATATGCATGTATGCATTTGTCATGGTGTGTGAATATATAATATTCACTATTTTTCATGCTCTTTTCTTATTAGTTTTAGAAACAAAATTAATGTATTTGAAATCGTCTCCTCGAGCTGCAGATACTGAATTACAACAAAGTTCCTATCTTTAAAAGAGCAATAAATATTTCCGAGTATGAAGTTTGTACAGTTGGGGAGTTTACAGACGACATAAGAGGTGTCATGCCTAGACACTTTCATTATTTATAATTCCTACAGTCTCTGCCTTGGTCCATATCCCCAGCACTAGCAGGCAAAGCTACATTTCTCAAAAGCTGCCTGCCTCCTCATACTCATGCTCCATAGAGCAGCATAACAGAGTTCAAGTAAAGTGAAAAATCTTTCTCAATCTTAATGTGCTTGGTTGATATTTTTTCACCCTTAAATGGAGTGCTATTTCACTCTCCCAAAGCTATGCTTTGAGAAATGGTATCAAAAAATTGACTAGAGGGGTGCATAGGGACTAAGCAGAAACTTATTTCATCAGGAAATTCAGCTACTTTTATACAAACAGAAGTAATAGAGTTCCACTGGTGTTTTGTTACAATGAGCTAGCTACTTATCTAAACAATTGAGCAAATGGATAGTCATCAAAATTATGAATGAAGGAACCTGTTTGAATTTTGACTGATCATACCGTGAAATCCTGGTTTTATACAACTTGTAATTAGCATTATGGACTGTATCATATGGGTAAAGGAAGGCTTCATTCTGACTGCAGAAAGAAGATAAGTGATAATGAAAGATCTAATAGTTTTGCCTTGTTTTGGATTCAGAAGTTTTCATGACTAGCTCAGTTCCTTTTCAGATATTTTTAGGGGAGAAAATGATGTTGAAAATCTCTGTGGAATTCTCATGAATAATGGTATAGAGGTGACTTGAATTATCTCTGAATTCTATGAAATATTTCAATGTGTTTTCATAACTGTAAATAGTGTTATGTTTATAAAAATAGTAATATGTTTATTATTGTATATTAGGAATATTAAATATTCAATTTTTAAAAAATAAAGAGCAACTTAGCAGCAGAGGATAAGAAACACAATAAAAGAACTAAAAAAGAGCCACCATGGCTTAATAACCATGTAAAAGAAACAGTGAGAGATAAAAAGGCATCTTTTAAAAAGTGAAAATCAAATCCTAATGAGGTAAATAGAAAGGAGTATAAACACTGCCAAATTAAGTGTAAAAAATTAAGAAGAAAAGCCAAAGAGAAATTTAAAGGATGGCTAGCTAAAAACTCAAAAGGTAATAATAACAAAATGTTTATTTTAAGTACATCAAAAGCAGGAAGCCTACTAAACAACCATTGGATCTCCTCGATCAAGATACAAAAGGAGAGCTAAAAGACGATAAAGTCATTGCAGAGAAACTAAATGGATTCTTTGCTTCAGTGTTCACGGCTGAGGATGTTAGGGAGATCTCAAATCTGAGCTGGCTTTTGTAGGTGACAGATCTGAGGAACTGTCACAGATTGAAGTGTCACTAGAGAAGGTTTTGGAATTAATTGATAAGCCTAATATTAACAAGTCACCAGAACCAGATGGTATTCACCCAATAGTTCTGAAAGAACTCAAATGTGAAGTTGTAGAACTATTAACTATGGCTTGTAACCTGTCCTTTAAATCGACTTCTTACCCAATTACTGGAAGTTAGCTAATGAAACATCAATATTTAAAAAGGGCTCTAGAGGTGATCTCGGCAATAACAGACCTGTAAGTCTAATGTCAGTACTGGGCAAATTAGTTGAAATTATAGTAAAGAATAAAATTGTCAGACACATAGAAGAACATAAATTGTTGGGCAAAAGTCAACATGGTTTCTGTAAAGGGAAATCATGTTTTACTAATCTATTAGAGTTCTTTGAAGAGGTCAACAAACGTGGACAAGGGGATCCACTGTTGTTTATTATTTTCTAGTGCCTAGGAGCTGTACAAAACAGAACAAAAAAGATGATCTCCACCCCTAAAAGCTTACAACCATGTGACTTACATTACTAGTCACAAGCCACACAGTTCACACTTCAGATTTCAAAGTTCCTAATCTCATTTTTGGGATGAAGAACATAACTCACTTATTAACGGAGCAACCCAAATGCGTGCCAATGAGATATTTGTCACAATCATATATTTCATATTTATGTTTATTGAGAACTCTCATTCAATTTTTGGAAATCTTTCTCTTTTATTTCTTTCCAATAACTTCCTGCTTCAGCAGGATTTGCAGATCACTAATGCAAGCATTTATTTCTTAATTCCATTTCAACACTTTCGAGAAAGTGATCTTTAAATGATCCTTCATTTTTATTCTAATATTACCAAGACAACTACTAAACATTTTCTGTTTCAGTTAAAGTGAAACCTAGAAAAGTAGTATTCTGCCATACTTTTCTTTGTCATATTGTATTTAAACAAATTAAGTAGTATGCTGCTTTTCTTTGTCATATCGTGTTTAAACAAATAAACAAACAAACCAAACAACACCACCATTAGGTTAAAAGTATATTAAGGTCAAACACTGAAGTTAGAAAATATCAATATTAAGATTACTTGTGCAACCTTGATTCTCCCTTTGTCTGTATATATTATAATATGGTCTTCAATTACATGATCATGTACTATTTTTTTCCACAGAGTCTCTGCCTCTCTAAGTGCAAAGGAAGGAGAGCGCTCACTAAAGGTATATTTATTCTATATTTTTTATCTTTCTTTTTCAATGTTTATTTTTATACTCATGCTAAGTTTCAAAGTCATCTATAGACAATTCCCACACTTTTGTACCTAACTGAGAAACAAAAGGAATGGACGAACCTTGAAACTTGACATGTAATAGGAGTATGAAAAGTACAGGACTACATCCACAACTAAGAGTTTAGAAGAGCAGTATATAGCTCCAAGCCTCTTGGGACATCAAAACTCAAAACCCACTGCTGACTTAGTAACATTAAATTTATGGAAAAACAAACAAACAAAAAACTATAGAGCAATTTCAAGAGCGATAATATAGCTTTGTAAAAGCAGAAAGTACTTTTTTGCCATCAGAAAACTCAAAAATAGCTGATGGGATTTTGCACAGATTTTCAATACATAAATAGTTTGTTTTTTTTAATTCATTGCTGGACAGACACTAGCATGGTAAATTTTTCCTGAAAGGTGAATGTTCAATGAGCATATGAAAACAAAGCCAGTATTTTTGAAAATAAGCACCTGAAGTTAGACTCCTAAAAGCATATTTAGACACCTAAATAAGAGAGCTTATTTTTCAAAAGGGTTGAGTACAGAGCAGCTCTTACCATATCCATTGAGAACTGTTGGGTACACAACACTTTTTAAACTCAGACAGAAGTTTAATTATGGTTTATATAAAGTTCAAACTTTAAGTTCCTACTTTTGCAAACCTTGTCCATAGAGCTATAAATGAAAAATTAATAAACTGATCCCTGTCAGATGACTACTCTTTGAAGACCAAGAATAAGAAGTGGAATTTTAAAAGACAAATAATGTAGCTGCCAAATTTATGCCAGTTGCATCGGTCAGATACTATACTTTGTCTCCCATTGAAATAGTTATCTTAATTGTAATATCACTTTATTACACTCAAAATACTTATGTTATAAACTGGATGCAATGGAAGGATAATTAATCCACTGCAGTAGGGAGTGAGTAACAAAGGAAGATAATTAGAGGTCTACTTAAACTGCAAAGAAATCACACATTTTTCATGGATTGGTCACAGCATATATAGCAAGTTTCCTGGATGTTTACACAGCTGCAAAATTTGCTAATTATGCCATGACCAAGCCATGAAAAATGTGTGATTTCTCCGCAGCATTTCTCTGATCCAAAGGGGGTTGCACACCTATTGTAGGGAGGTCATGGTATTGCCATCTGTACTTCTGTGCTGCTGCTGGTGATAGGGCTGTCAGAAGCTGGGTGTTGGGAGAGCAGCAGCTGCTAGCCAGGCACCCAGCTCTGAAGACGGTGCCGCTGTCAGCAGCAGCACAAAAGGAAAGATGGGAATACCAGGCCACCTTTACTTCTGCGCAGCTGCTGATAGCAGCACTGCCTTCAGAGTGGGGCACCTGGCCAGCAGCTGCCACTCTTTGCTTTGCCTTCAGAACTGGGCAGCCGGTGACCAGATTTCATGGGAGAGGTCAAATTTCACAGTCTGTTATGTGATTTTCATGGCTACAAATTTCATAGACTTCTAAAAATAATATGC
Organism: Gopherus flavomarginatus; assembly: GCF_025201925.1. NCBI lineage: Eukaryota > Metazoa > Chordata > Testudines > Testudinidae > Gopherus > Gopherus flavomarginatus. Next base: position 195,639,798 of record NC_066617.1, on the reverse strand, counting down.
GTACACTGCCTTCTTTTAATATGAATCAATTCATCATCAAAACAATGGATTACACACAATTAATTCATCTTAAACACAAGGAATGCCTTTCTATAATGTCTGATACATGTTAGATACAGTGAGTGAAATCCTGGCCCTAGTGAAGTCATTAGGTGCTTTGTAATTGACCTCAACAGGAATTCATCCATTCATTTTTTTTCAAAACCATAACAAGCGGCAGAAGTGATACAACACTTAGAGGACAGGCCACCTGGAGGTCGGACATCTCTCCCTTCAGTGTTGGGGTATTTCAATTAAGTTGTGGTGAGTCTAGACTGTAGGAAAATCCATGTGTTGTGACATTTTAGCAGTATTGAGAGGGACAGGTATAGAACAGGGGACTGTAAGTCATGGGAACCTGCATGAGCTTTCCCTTTTAGCTGTTTAAATCTCTGGAATGTAGGATTTCTCTTTGGTTTTTGTTCTGGCCTTTTGCATGATCTGAAGTTTGCATTTACTTTGGACTGCATCACTCCACAGGTTTCATTTAAAACTAGAATCACTATTTTATATAGTTTGCCTTGTTCCATTGTTGATACAAACTAATACAAAATGGAGTCAATAACTAACTAAGGTTACATCCACACTACAAGCTAGGGGTGCAGTTCCCAGCTTGCACAGATATACTTACACTACCTCTCATCTGAGCTAGCATGCAAAAAAAATAAAAATAAATTAAAGTAAGATAGCCATGGTATCTTGGGCAGTGGCAGGGTTAGCACAAGCTAGCAGCTGTAAGTGCAAACCCACCTGAACCCTATTGATGTAAATTTAGGATGACTAGCCTGTGCTGATACTTTCCATGCCACCCTGGCTACACCACTATTTTTTCAAGTGCTAGTTTAGATGAGAGCTTTATGTGTACATGAGTCTGGAATCACACTCCAGTTACAAGTGTATTCCTTATACAGTAATTTTAAAAAGATTGAATATGATGATGCCAAATGGATTAAAGAACAGGTGCAAATAAAATTGATGATACACTTGCTCACAAAAAGGGAGAGAAAATAGAAGAGATCAGATAAGTGGAGTATCAGCAACTCATGGAAGACCATAGGGTTATGCTGGATGCAGTGTTGAAAGTTATTGGAAATTGTCAGAGAATGGGCAGTACAATGACAGATGGCATACATTGGGCTGTGGGGACGATGGGGGAGGATACTTAAAGTTAGAAGTGTAGTGGGTTCACAACAAGATAATGGCATTAGTTACCCACTTGCTTGCATATATCTAAGGACTATTGTTGTCAACGGAAGAAAGAAAAAGAAAACAAAGCTATGAAATCTGGCATGACCTCTGTTTATAGTTCTGCTAGCAAGATTTCTATCCAGTGTGATTATGCTGAGAAAAGTAAATGTGAAGGATGGGGCTGACATTATTATTAATTCTAGTACAGTTGAGATTATAGCTCCATTGTGTGAGGTGCTGTACAAGCACATGTATCCTGAGGCACTTACAATCTACATGGACAAGACAGACAAAGGAAGGGAGAAAGATGTTATCATCACCAAATTATATTATTAAGTTACTTGACCAAGGTTATGTAGTAAATCTGAGACAGAATTCGGAATGTAATGAAGATCTCCTGAGTCACAGGCTAGTATTTTAAACCCAAGACCTGCCTACTTCTCTAAATTACAGTTTATATCTGTGATGGGATTTTCACCCCACAATTGAACATAAGAACGGCCATACTGTGTCAGACCAAAGGTCCATCTAGCCCAGTATCCTTTCTTCTGACAGTGGCAATGCCAGGTGCCCCAGAGGGAATGAACAGAACAGGTAATCAGCAAGTGATCCATCCCCTATCGCCAATTCCCAGCTTTTGGCAAACAGAAGCTAGGGACACCATCCCTGCGCATCCTGGCTAATAGCCATTGATGGACTTATCCTCCATAAAATAATTTATCCAGTTCTTTTTTGAACAGTGTTATAGTCTTGGCCTTCACTTGCCCAGAAAGGTTTAATGTTAGCTAAGAAGGGGAATAATTAACCAGACAGGCACAGCTGAGGGGAATCATGTGGCTTAAGTAATCCCCTGACTGAATGAGGGAGCCTAGCTAAGAAGCAATGAGCTGAGCTTGGTTTATAAAGGCAGAAAACTGATAGCGATGAGAGGGCTGCAGGGAAGTAGGCTCCAAACACTCCCTAACAGAAGGGAGGTGCATCTAGGGCTACAGAGGTGAGTAGCTTAATTATTCCCATGCAGGACGGAGTTGTGAGACTGATAGGCCCGAAGAGTGGGACAGAGCTAGAAGATAAGGTAAGGAAAAGAGTCAAGGAAAGGCAGTATGGTCCTGGAGGGAACAGGCTTTAGCAGCTGGTTAGAGGGACCCTGAGCTGGAACCCAGAGTAGAGAGTGTGCATGGGTCCCCTGCTAGCCCCTGGAGGAGGGTCACCACAGGGCAGTGAATGGGAAGACTGCTAGTGAGGAAACTCTTTAATATCCTGGAAGGGGAAAATACATATAGTGACCTGGCTTGAGGGCCAAGTCAAGAAGAAGAAGCATTTGTAGTCACAGAAACTGAGAGCAGCTGGGCATGCAGAAAGCAGCAGAATGGGGCTGTGGACCTGGAAGGAGCTAATCTCCAGCATGGCCAGGAGGATCCTGTGAAAATAACACTTTTTCTAGGAGAAAATGCAAAGGTTTTATTTATTTGACATTAACTAGAATGATTTTCTGAGGACTTTCTCCCTGCTGAACAATTTTTCACTCTTCTCCTCGCTGAACAATTTTTATTCCACCTGATGCACCAGATTTGAAATGTGACTAAATGATATATTTGCATAGCAGCTTACACTATATACTGTATGTCAAATGTGTTTCTCTGTCTTTAGAGTTCTTCCTTCCATAAATGTAATTAATAAGTGAAATATGTGAGTTTGAGACTATAATTCATAGAGTAATAGACGCATTGACACTGTTAAATACTTTCAGATAATACATGAGATTAATCATTTTGGGTTGAAACTACTCACAATTCAGCAGAAATTAAAACCATTCTGCTTCCACATCTGCTTGTAAATGAGAACCATATTGTTCCTTATTTGAAAAGTACATTTGTGATTCAAGCAGCTCACATCACACTTCCTGCCTGGAATATCTTTCCCTGTTCTCCCTCTCCTTTTTCAAATATTACCTCAAGACACACTGCTTTCAATCAGTCAAGTGGTGGGCAACCTGTGGCCCACTGGCTGCATGTGGCCAGTCAGCGTAAACTGCTGGCGGGCTGTGAGACAGTTTGTTTACATTTACGGTCTGCAGGCATGGCTACCCGCAGCTCCCAGTGGCCACAGTTTGCTGTTCCCAGCAAATGGGAGCTGCTGTCAGCCATGCCTGTAGACGGTGAATGTAAAAAAACAGTCTTGCATTCCGCCAGTGGATTACCCTGATGGGCTGCAGGTTGTCCATCACTGAGTCAGCCTCCCATTATTGACCCTTATCCCTGTCTTCGTTTTAGTCTTCCATAGGATGATGTTGAAGTAAAAAAAAAAACGAAAACCCAACATTCAAATAGGTCTTGGATATTTATATGGATAATAGAAGTATCCAGAGTCGTAATAGTTAATGCTACCAAATATTTTGGAAGAGTTGTATAAAACCTCATGCTTCTGCATTCAATCACATCTCAAATTAATAGCGTTTGGGGAAGTTTATCCCACATCTTTATAATGTGAGGTTGTTTACACCTTCCTCTGTAGCATCTGGTGCTAACCAGTGCTGGAAGGGCTGGCCTTACCATAGGCACAAATGTTCACGGTCAGTCTTCCAGCCTCAGTGAGGATGTGAGTGGTGAGGAGATGCCTGATGTTCCAGTTCGCCAGAGTGCAGGTGACCTGGCAGCTACTGCAGCATCCGTATCTCGATCTCAAATAGATATAACCATGCACATTCCTGAAGAAAAGTGTAGATCAGAGAAGTGTGTGGTGAAGGCACAAGAAACAGCTGCTGCTGAGTTTAGTTCTATATGATCCAGGACTGTAGACCTACCTGAGCAGTAGCCTGAGGGACTTCTTTGTACTGCATGGCCACAGCAGGTGAAAAACTTCATGTTCCCTAAAGACAATGAAAATAGAAGTTACCATCCATCACATTATTGATGTGAAATCCCCAATGGTGACAAAGTAGAGAGGCCATGGCTTATTTACTCAAAAACCTCGAATGCTGCATACAGTTTTTGTTGCAAAGCCTTCCAGTATAATGTTCCAGACACATTGGGTTCTACAGTAACAAAGGACTGGAAAAATCTGGCTAGATATCTGGCATGCCATGAGAAGGCAGCAAACCACCAGAGAGCATTCCATAGGTGAAAAGAGCTTGAAAGGAGACTAAGGTTAAAGGCCGCCATAGATGATCAGCATCAAGAGAAGATTGCATTAGAGTCTCTTTACTGGCAAAATGTTCTGAAAAGGCTCATTGTCATTGTGAGAATGCTTGCTACCCAATACTTAGCACTGTGTGGCACTTCAGATCAGCTGTATGTACCAAAAAATGGAAACTTCCTTAAAATTGTGGAGCTGATGGATGGGTTGGATGCTGTACTCCAGGAGCTTCTAAGAAGAGTCATTGCCCAAGAAATGTACACACACCACTACCTTGTAAAAACAATTCAAAATGAGATCATACAGTTCCTGGCAACAAAAGTCAAAGAAAAGATTGTGGCAGATCTGAAGTCAGCCAGATATTACTCTGTTATTCTGGGCTACCCACCTGACATCAGCCATACGGAACAAATGACTTTAATGGTGTGTTTTGTAACAACAACAGAATCTAGTGAAAATGTCTCTGCAATGGTGACTGTCAGAGAGCATTTTCTAGAATTTATTGACATTGATGATACTACAAAAGCTGGTATGACAAATGTGCTTCTTAAAAAGCTGGAAGATAACAGGAATTGCGATAGCTGACATGAGAGGTCAGGGCTATGATAATGGTACCAACATGAGAGGAAAGAATGAAGAAGCGCAGACACAGATCTGAGAGTTAAACCCTCAAGCTTTTTTTGTCCCATGAAGTTCTCATTCATTGAACTTGGTGGTCAGTGATGCAGCATCAGCTTCTAGTGAGGCTGCTGAATTTTTAATATAATCCAAAGCATCTATGTATTTTTCTCTGCATCAACTCATCTGGGAACATCTTCTCTGACACTGAAACCAGTGAGTGCCACAGGATGGAAAAGTCGAGTGGAAGCAATAAAACCTATTAAACACCAAATTGGGAAGACAGATGATTGCCATTATGGAGGATAATGCTATGACAGGAACTGTTGTGGTTGAACAGTGGCAGAGGGAAATGGAATCACCAGAGATATATATAACTTCAAATTTCTGTTTGACTTGGTGTTGTGGCATGTTTGAAATAAGTGTTGTAAGCAAACGACTCCAAGGTGTTGACCTTGATATATCTGGAGCAATGGAACAACTGGACAAAGCAAAATCATAGCTGCAATCTTACCAGTCAGATGAGGGATTTCAAAACATTCTGAAGAGTACACAGAAGTTGGCAGAGGAACTTCACACTGAAGATATTTTCCCATCCATTCAAGAATACAAGAGTCACCAAAGAAGAAGACCTTTTGATTATGAGGCATGAGATAATTCCATAAGAGACCCCAAAGAACAATTCAAAGTTGAAGCAGCTAGATTGTGCAATACAGTCAGCTGAAGAACGTTTCATGCAGCTCAAGGAACACAGCAGTATATTTGGGATGTTGTAAGATAATCCAAAACTCCTCACTATACCTGAAGAAGACCTGATGTGATTGCAGTGCCATTGGCCATTATCTTTGAAAACTTGTGGTGATCAGGGCAGGTCCAGATGATTAGAAAAAGGCAAACATAGTACTCATCTTTAAAAAAGGGAAGAAGGAGAATCCCGGGAACTACAGCCTCACCTCAGTCCCTGGAAATATCAAGAAGCAGGTCCTCAAAGAATCCATTTTGAAGCACTTAGAGGAGAGGAAGAATTCAGGAACAGTCAACATGGATTCACCCAGGGCAAGTCCTGCCTGACCAACTTGATTGCCTTCTATGATGAGATAACTGGCTCTGTGGATTTGGGGAAAGTGGTGGACGTGTTAGACCTTGACTTTAGCAAAGCTTTTGATTTGGTCTCCCACAGTATTCTTGCCAGCAAGTTAAAGTATGGATTGGATGAATGGACTATAAGGTGGATAGAAAGCTGGCTAGATTATCGGGCTCAATGGATAGTTATCAATGGCTTGATGTCTAGTTGGCAGCTGGTATCAAGCAGAGTGCCTCAGGAATCTGTCCTGGGGCCAGTTTTGTTCAACATCTTCATTAATGATCTGAATGATCTGAAACTGGGCTTGTTTAGTCTGCAGAAGAGAAGAGTGAGGGGGCATTTGATACCAGCCACCAACTGCCTGAAGGGGGGTTCCAAAGCGGATGGAGCTTGGCTGTTCTCAGTGGTGGCAGATGATAGAACAAGAAGCAATGGTCTCAAGTTGCAGTGGGGGAGGCCCAAGTTGGATATTAGAAAAAAATATTTCACTAGGAGGGTGCTGAAGCACTGGAATGGGTTACCTAGGGAGGTGGTGGAATCTCCATTCTTGGAGGTTTTAAGGCCTAGCTTGACAAAGCCTTTCTGGTATGATTTAGTTGGGGTTGGTCCTGCTTTGAGCACGGCGTTGGATTAGATGACCTCCTGAGGTCTCTTCCAACCCTAATCTTCTATGATTTTATGATAAGATGTGTCAGAGTCAGTCAAAAAACTAAGGGGGAAAATTCCAAAGTTGAAAGTTGTTTTGTTTCAGAGGATTTTCTTTCCTTTTTTTCCCCGTGTTTTAATTTAAATATTATTATTTGAATGCATATTAGGATTGTTGTGAAAGTTTTTTTTTTTAACTGAAACCTTAGTTTTCATGAAACAAAATATTTAATTACCATTTTGATAACAATTTAAATCACTTACAAAGAAAATTTACAACAGCACCATGAAAACCATTTCTTTAAAAAAAAAATAAAAAGATGGTTGGAGGGAGGTGGACACAAAGCAAACCAAAACAACTTTTCATTTATAAAATATTGATCAACTATATTTCATATAAATAGTTCATGGTGCTAGCCTGTGTTGACCAAAGGAATAATGGGGTGTGTCTACTTACAACCTAAACTTCTGCCTTGAGTCCAGGCACACTGGGGTAATCAGATACTGCGTGACTACTTGCTTCCTCCCTAAATCATGTTGATCAGATTTTCTGGCACTGGGGAAGAGTTGTTTTGTGACTGTCTACCTTTAGCCAATCTTAACAAGATAGAGATACAGCTAGGGATAGCCAGTACCTGACAATTTTCCCAAACTGATAAGGGACCCTTTTCATAGGGTCAATAGTTCCTGGAGATGTGTTGTTGAGCTAGCCAATCAGAGTTCAATGATCTCCTATTATTTCAGTATTTCTCCCATGAGGCCATCCCTGTCAGCTATTCTGATTTTTCCTGACGTAAATTACATGTGGTGCAATGGTACCTTGTGGATCCTGCTGGTGTCTAACAAGAAGTAGGCTAGAGAGAGACATGGAGAATGATTGATATTAGGAGTTGTCTGAGTAAGATGCTGAATCTGGTTTAATCTATGATATGGTTGATGTAACTGTTAATAGAAAGCATTTAGATGAAATCCAAGTCCTCCTGCTTCTTCACAGCTGGATGAAAAATACAGATTTGGATTGTCTAAAATATTTCACAAATTTGTGTCAAATTCATAGTTTTTTCACGGTTTTTAAATACTTCATTTTGACATTTTCAGAATTAAATGTTCTGATTTTTAATCTAAAAATTACTTACTTTGAATTTTCTTTCCATGTTTTATTTAAAAGTAAATATCATAAAAATGCTACTACTTAAATGATTTTTTTCAGCTTTTTATGCATTGAAAGTTTTCTGTACTTGGTTGTTTTTGCTTGTTTGCTGACAGTTGGGGGAAAAACAAACAAAATCAGTTATTATAGACTCAAACTTTAAGGCCAGGAGGGACCATCACGATAATCTAGTCTGACCTCTGTCAGACCACAGAAACTTGTCCATTCACTCCTATGATCTCTGTTGATTTAAAGACTTCATGTTACAGAGAATCCATGACTTACTCTATCTTAAACAAGGAAATGACCCGTGCTACAGGGGAGAGCCAAAAAAATAAAAACAAAAAACCCCAAATACCCAACAATAACCCAAAAAACCAGGGTCTTAGCCTGGGCAAAAGTTTCCTCCTGATCCCAAATATGGCAATTAGTTAAGATGCTGAGCCTGGAGGTGAGACCTTGGAAAGAGTTCTCTGTAGTAACTCAGAGCCCCCGTCATATAGTGTCCTGTCTCCAGATACTGGAGATTTGCTAATAACAGAGGTGGATGGATTTTGTTTGAAGTTTTGTTGAAGTTTGTAGGAAACTTCATCATACCATCCCCTCCATAAACTTTTCAGGCTCAATCTTGAAATGAGTTACCATATGTTTTTTCCCCCACTCACACAGCTCTGCTCAAGAATACGGACCGGTTCACTGCTTTCAAATTCACTGTTTGGCCAATTTTGTATCCTAACTATTCAGGACAAATCTTCAATTTCAGGCCTGGCTTGACAAATGTAATTAGACATGGATGAGGCTTTATTTTTTGGGAGACAGGAAGACAAAAAGTGCCTACACATGTTGTAATATAAGAATATTTCATATCACTTCCAATGGCTAAGACTTTTTATCATTGCTCTGAAAGTGAGGACATCATTGTAAAATAAGCTGGTAGAACAGTTTGGATTTCACCCAAGCCAATATATTTTAAAAGTGATGTCACCCATTCTAACAATACAAGTCCAATCTATTTTAAATCTGCATCAGATCTGAAATACTAATTTCTGTCTTTTTATGAACATTCACTGAATAGATGACTTCTTCAAACATGGATCAAATAATTGATGCATCTTATATATTATGTGATTCCAAGTAGAAATGTTGCAGATGGATAAAGGGGTATTTTCTTTTCTTCAGGCATGCCTAGAAAAAATGCAGGTTCCTAAATTTTAATGTTAGATTCAAGACCCCATATGCTAAAACAGATAAATTCCACATATCAATATTTTGTGGTTCACTGGAGTTCACACATTTGGACAAAACACTGATGTATTAGTACAAATATATTACACAAAGCTACATTTAAATTGTAAGCTCTTTGGGAGAAGAATTGTCTATTATGTGTATGCACAGCATCTAGCATTTTTGCATTCCATCTTATCTGTCATGTCTAGATACTTCTGTAGTGAAAAAATGTAACATTCCATATTTGTCCTGCTCTCAAATGTCCTGTAGGTTACATATTTTTACTTTTTAAGCTATCATAACTGAAAAATAGAAAATTATTTTTATTAATGTTCATACATTTATTTATTTTTTTTGAAGAAAAGTGTTTCTACAGGAAAAGATAGCTAGATCCTTAGTTGATGGAAACTGATGTAGCTAAGTTGACAGTTATTCTGACTTTTACTGGCTGATGATCTGACCCAGCTTGTTTATCAAAATAAGAGATAAAAATTCACATATAACATTAGATGAACGACATGGACAGATTTAAAAAAACATCTACTGTGACGTTCATATTTACATAGTTACAATGCTTACTTATAATCAGTATAATAACTGACAAAATAAACAAGTGTATAAATATCTCTGAATGTTGGCCAGAATTGTCTTTTTTAGCAAATGTTTCATCTGAACTGTGAGATATATTGTATTTGCAATATTTAGAGAGTTAATTTTAACCATATAAAGTTGCAAAGTGACTAGATGGCTTTGGTGAGGGGTAATTACATAAGAGGCCTTTCATTCATAGGTCACTGGTTACAATCTATCCTATGTGAGTGATGATGAAAAGTTACCATCTGAGGGTCAGATCCTGCAATGGGATCTACCCAGAGATACATTGAAATCAGTGGGATTCCCCACTGCAGTGCAGTCTCTACCCCCATCAGGCCCTCAGATAGTAACTTAAGATATGGGGTAGTGATCTGCTTTAACGGATACATTTGTGAGCTTGGAGCCAGTCTGTTCAGAAGTGTACACTATATGACATGAGTGATCTCTGTCCTGTTCGTAATTGATACATGTCCATGTCTCACAACTTGGCACTAATTTGTTTCTTTCCTGGCAGCCTTTGCAAAGATGTCAAAGATTAAATAAGTATTAAAGCTGAACTACGTTAATTGATGGTGGTCTCTCCAGAATGGAATTGTATCATGTTGGCAAGATAATGTAGGGAAGCTTGAACTGCTTATGCCTTTTCTTTATCTGATCTACCTACGGGGCTAAGAGTCTTAATCTACCATTTCTTACAAACACTAAATGTATTTTTCTCCTCTTCTTGGGTCCATTTTAAAAGAATGAATAAAACGGCATTATACTAGACATGGACAAATTCTGATACCCCACAGAGATCACCCCTCCTCCTCGTCCATCCCTCCTCCCCCACAGCAACTGTACAGAGGTTGTTTTAAGACAAATAAAGGGAGGGAAACAAGTGTGCACATTTGAGTAAGTGCTGCTTGTTATCTAAGAGATTTATCCTTAGACTTCAATTAATCTCTCTATTGCCATTCCAGACTGGTGATTTCATGTAAAGAAAAAAATTTGCTAACTGAGCAAAATGGCCTAATTACTTTGAGTGCTGCATAAATGTATTAAAAAAAAAACATGCTTGTTCTTTTTAGATTTTTTTGGAGGGTAGGGGGAGATGTGTCCCAGTATCATGTTTTCTGGTATCTGTTCCCCAGATCTGATGCTCTAGTGGGAAATATGATGAGTTCTGATTTTTCTGAAAAGCAGAAAACTGATATTGAGTAACTTTGCTTCCAAGCATGCAACAAAACCAGGAGATCTTCTGTATTTATGTTTTGGGTTTTTTTTCCCTTTCGGTATCAGTGTGGATTCAGATCAAAACACCTCTGAATCATGAATACTGAGATTTTTATATTTAGAATAAATCATCAACTGGATCATCACTAGACAATCATCAACAAATAAAAACTTTACTCCATCACAGCATTCCAAAGCATTTATGAACTTGTGAGAAAAACTAGAAGATAACACGATTGAAATTATGTAATAATTTATGCCATGTATATTTGCTAGTCTTTTCTCAAATTGTGCATGTCCCATTTGTTTGCCTTTCCCTTTTTGCACATTTTTTTTCATAATCCATTATTCTGGGAAACACTAGACCACTCCCTTTGGAAAAAAGTGCCACTTGAAGAGTTCTCTAATCTGATTCAAACTATATCATGGGCAGAGCATATCTCTGGAAAGAGGAGTTTAAAAGGCCCCTGTTAGTAGAGTTCATGGGCCTCATTCTCAGTTACTCTGCCATTTGAGAGAGAAAAAGCAGAGGTAGCTTTAAGCCTCTTTATGCTCCCTAGAAGATTAAAAGGAATGTAAAGATATTTTAGCCCCCAGAGAGTTAAATCAAAGGTGATCTTATTTGTGTTCTGCTATATCATGTGACAAAATCAAATAATAATGTAACAGCTGGGACTTTAAAAACATATTTCCTTAACACCTTCTATTTTAATGAGATATAATAATCTGAATCTTTGGCAACTCCTAAATAGATGAAAACAAAACAACTGACATACCTACTCTATTTTGAGTTTCTGGTCAGGTCTTTATATAGTGAAATGTTGTTTCTAAACAAGAAAAAATCTTGGAAATCAGAGAAGAATCCTGCTTACTTCACTTGTGTGAATAATCTCAATTACTTCAGCAGAATGCAATGTGTGTTTAATATTAATAGGATTTGTCTCAAAGCTGCTAAAGACTTCAGAAACCATTAGAGTACCCACATAAATAATAATTGGAGATATACTGATCTCCTTGAATTGGAAGGGACCTTGAAAGGTCATTAAGTCCAGCTCCCTGCCTTCACTAGCAGGACCAAGTACTGATTTTTGCCCCAGATCCCTAAGTGGCCCCCTCAAGGATTAAACTCACAACCCTGAGTTTAGCAGGCCAATGTTCAAACCACTTGTTCCTCTGCTTGTGCAGGGAAAGCCCCTGGGGGGCAGGGCAGGGCTGGTTTGTTTACCAACCACGTCCACAGCTTCAGCTGATCGCGGCTCCCAGTGGCCACGGTTCACTGCTCCAGGCCAATGGGATCTGCTGGAAGCGGTGCAAGCCGAGGGATGTACTGGATGCCGCTTCTAGCAGCTCCCATTGGCCTGGAGCAGCGAACCATGGCCACTGGGAGCTGCGATGGGCCGAACCTGTGGATGGAGCAGGTAAACAAAATGGCCCGGCCTGCCAGGGGCTTTCCCTGCAAGTGGCAGAACAAGTTTGGGAACCACTGCACTAAATGAATTGATGACTGCATTGTTCAAAAAGGGCTCTGAGTTAATAAAACAGTGGTAATGTAATAAACTTTCGCATTTCCATGTAGTGTTAAAGTATTCGGTGATTCAGCCAGGTCAGTAAACGATTCATAGATTCCAAGGCCAGAAGGGACCATTGTGGTGATCTAGTCTAATGTCCTGTGTAACTCAGGCCACAGAACTTACCCACTATAATTCCTAGAGCATATATTTTAGGGGGGGAAAAAAACCAACTTATCTTGATTTTAAAATTGCCAGTGAAGGAGAATCCTCCACAATGCCTGGTAAAGGGTTCCAATTGTTAATTACTCTCATTGTTAAAAATTTACCTCACATTTCCATTCTGAATTAATTGAGCTTCAACTTCCAGTCATTGGATCGCATCATACCTTTCTCTGCTAGAATGAAGAGCCCACTATCAGATATTTATTCCCTGTAGTTTCTTATAGACTTTAATCAAGTCACTCTTAACCTTCTCTTTGGTAAGCTAAATAGGTTGACCTTTTTCATTCTATCACTATTGGGCATGTTTTTTCTAAATTCGTAATAATTCTTGTGGCTGTACTCTGAACTCTTCAGCCTCAGAACTTGATATTACTGCATGTAACCCCAGAATTTGACATTACTGCAGTCAACCATTTTATTTGTCCAGCTACTGCTAGCTGAAAACCAAATACCATATAGCTAAAAATAATCTTAGCCTCTGAGAGGCAAGGCCAAACAGCTGCATGTTTGTAGTTTGCTAATCAGAATAGGAGGATGAGACAGAGTTAATGTACCATAAGAACGGAAGGAATGTTTGGACAGACGACCTCAGTTTTAAGTGCCCGTGACATGTTTTTTGTTGGTTTGTTTATTATGACTAGAAATGCTTTGATAAGAGATAATGAGTACTTGCAATTGAGAGAATTGGTGACCCACTAGGCCTTACTATGGTGACCCACAAGGAGTCACTATGAATTATGTGATTTGTTTAAGTTAGCTATAAAAGATTAGGCAAAAAGTTACACTTTGGAACAGTCCAAGGAAGCTTTACTTTGGGCAAGGAACTGGCACCTAAACTCCCCACCACTTGAATGGAAGGAGGGCCCCCAGAAGCTTGTCTGTTGATTACTCAAAACCATCTCAAACTTTGGTTAAATATAAATGTTCGAGAGGCTCTGAACCTACTGTGCGTGTGCGCATGTGTGTGCACGCGCTTGAGAACTAATAAAGTAGTTTTAGGTAATAGCACTCTTGTTTGTACCAATAATTTCTCACACTAAGGAGCTGTCATCAATGATTTATTCCTGACACAATCTGGAGAGAGACAGTTATGATACCACTGCTTTGGGTTCCAAAACCTTGGCTAACACTCCCTCCAATTTATCCTTTTTGAATTGTTGGCATCAGAAATGCACACAGTATTTTCAGTGGTTGCACCAGTGACAAATACAAAGATAAAGTAACCTCTCTACTTCTATTCAAGATTGCCCCGCTTAATCATCCAACATTGCGTTAGGACTTTTGGCCATAGAGTTATGCTTGGGCTCATGTTCAGTGGATTATCCACTATGACCCTCTAATCTTTTTCAGAGTTACTGCTTCCATACATACTTGGTTCCTAGATGTATACATTTAGCTGTATTAAAATGCAAATTGTTTGCTTGCACTCAGTTTACCAAGCGATCCAGATTGCTCTGTATTGGTGACCTGTCCTCATCGTTATTTACCACTCCCCAAATTTGTGTCCTTTGTGTCCAGACTTTAAGTAATGTTTTGTTTTCTTTTTCCCTCAGTCACTGATTTTAAAAAAAATGTTCAATAGCATAAGGACAAGAACAGATCTCTGTAGTACCCTTTTAGAAACATACCCTCTTGGTGATAATTCCCTGTTTACAATTATATTTTGAGATCTGTCAGTTAACCAGTTTTTAATCTGTTTAAATTGTGCCATGTTACTTTAATATCGTTCTAGTTTTTTTTAATCGAAATTTCACATGGTACAAAGTCAAATGCCCTACTGAAGTCTAAGTATGTTACATCAATATTACCTTTATCAACCAAACTTGTAAACTCACTTTAAAAAAACACAGTTATTCTGACAGTATGTATTTTCTATAAATCCATGTTGATTGACATCAATTATATTACCCTCCTTTAATTCTTTATCAAGTCCTGGATCGGTTTCTCCGCTATCTTGCACAGGATAAACATCAGTGGACAGACCTATAATTATCTGGGTCATACCATGTATCCTTTTTTAAAAATTGGCACAACATTATCTTTCTTTCAGTTTTGGAGGACTTCCTCAGTGCCCCAGAAATTAGAGAAGATCAACATTAATGATCCAGCAAGCTCCCCAGCCAGCTCTTTCAAAACTCTTGGATGCAAATTATCCAGACTTCCTAAAATGTCTAACTTTAGTAGCTGCTGTTTAATGTTCTCCAGAGATATTAGTGGAACGAAAGAGTGTTGTCATATGATATGTCTTCTGCGATGAGTTGTAGAAGCTCCACACTAAGACTGAAGGGATTAAAGAGAAATTCTGGGACCAGATGACCCTGCCAGACACACCTGCAGAGCATGCACCAGATGTAAGTGGATCTTAAAAGGAAGCCAAACAGCTCAGAAGGGGGCTGAAAAGGAAGAAAGAAGGACTTTCCCTGGAAGCTTCTGGGAAGGGATACTGCAGCAGCCTCTCAGGGAAAAGAAGAGCCTATTTCCTTGGTCCGGACAGACTTGAAACTTCGGGCAATGGAGTGGGCAGTAGGAAGTGGTCCAGGAAGGGCAGCCTTAAGGTGCTGTTGGATGTCAGATCTTGACATCCACACAGGGCCCTGGGTTGGAAGCTGATGGAGCAGGAGGGCCTGGGCTGCTCTATCATAACCCCTCTGCATTAAAAAGGGACATACCCTCTAACCATTAGGCAATGCTTCCAACACAGGTCAACCATCAAAACTACGTCATAATTTTTTACAAGTCACACTAATGCCCTATCTTGTACTTTATCTGTTAAGACACTGATCCATTAACATTCAAGATCATTTTCTTCTGAGTTAGCAGTGACTCAGAAACAAGTAATAACATTTTTGAGAGAGTACTACTCCCCCTCCCCCTCCCTTTTGCCCACTGGACCCTTCAAAAATAAATTATAATAATTGATGTTAACATTCCAGGACATTTGCTGTACTAGAGTTTACCAATTGCTTCATCAAGCAGATTATGTGAGAGCAGGAAAATATTCTGTGGCAGGAGCAGCAGCTCCTCTGGCAGCAGGAAGATACTCTGTGGTAGTGACAGCAGGACAAGGTGGACGAAGAAGAGGACACTGAGCTGTTGGAACAAAAAGCCACTTTCCTTGATCATTTCTGGGCCTGGTCAACAAGTGTCGGAGAGGATCATTCTGCAGTGCTGGGATGACTAGCACTGATAAGAGATGTGAGATAACTTCAGGATGGGGCAGGCTACCCTTTTTTTTATATGTGTGCATAACTGACCCTGGAGTTTCAGCAACTGTGAACCAACATGTGGTGCCTCAGCTGTGTAATGTTTGGGAGCTTACTGATGATTTGGGAGGGTCCATGGTGCAAGGAAGTTTTAGAACTCAGCACTGTTTGAATTAATAGAAAAGGACTGTTTGCCCCGGGAGTGCTGTGCACATTAATAGTGTGAACATTAGATCAGTTACTCTCGGTTATCACAACGCGTTGGCTAATGAAGCCATACACAAGCTGCTTGGACAGAAGGAAGGAACATTTAACTATCACAACGGTAGTTTCAGAATTGCATCTGAGTGTGCATTTGGCCATTGAAAGGAAGATGGTACTATTTATGGAATAGGTTGGAAGCCTCAGGGGAAAAAAACTGTTCCAAAAATTATAACTGCATGGTGTTTTTTGCATAACTTCTGTGAGAGCAATGGGGAAAGCCGTACTGAAGGATGGGAGGCTGAGGAACAGAAACTTGCTCAGAGGTTCTAGTGGCCAGAAAAGTTCCTCAAAGAGGGCACAAACACCTGTGGGAATGCTGTCAGAGATGCCTAATGTTTGTTTTTTGAGTCACGTGCCTGAGCATATTAGCCCTTTGGAAGATGGGATGCAGACATTAGAGCACTTGGGTGTTGTGTTTTGATGGCTGAAGATTAATGTCCCTTATGTGCATGAATTATTTCATTTTAAGAATTTTTTGTGTTAAATGTAATGACAACTCATAATAGGTGCATTGTAAACAGTTTTATTCTGAATCAACAATAAATGAAGTTTAATGAAACCAATGGGAAAATAACTTTGTATTTGGAAATCATTTAAGTAACAAGCTATGCACAAACCATTATTTACTGCAGCAGTGCAGGCAAAACTCAAAGTACAACATTAACAACATTTCAAATATATAATTTTTTTGTTCGAGTGGATACATAAAGTTAAAGGTGAGGATACAATTTGTACCTGGCTCTTCCTATCTGCATGGGTTCTGGGGTTGAGTGCCTCTGCTCAAAATTCTCAGGGGGCATTGCAGAGTTCAAAAAGAGCTAGACTCCTATGTGCAAATGTTCCTATGCTCAGGTTAGATCTGAGAGATAATTAGGATCTACTGGAAACACTGCTGCAGACATGCAGAGATTAGGAGTTGCTGCTGGTCCCAGTAGCCAGAATTGTCCGTGGGCTGAAGGGCATGTTATTTGGGACCCATCCAGGACTGCAAGGCCTACTGGCCTAGTAGAACAGTGTAGCAGCATGAGAGACATTTGGGATGGTGGGGTATGGACTGCAACTACACCATGCTGGAATGCATCATTTTGAAGCAGCACATGGGAATCAGAGTGGGGACAGAGGGGTGGCTTTTAACTTACCTCTTTCAACAACAATAATAAATTGTGAATACTGGCAATAACATGCCTCCAGGGCATCCAACTCCAGTCTCAGCCCAAGTTTCTGGGTGAGAATCAGGTTCAGCCGATGCAAGGCAGACATCAGAGTTCATTGTAGCAGGCCAGAATTGGGGCTGACTTTCCAGCTGGCTGTTGTCAGAGTCCCAATTAAAAAAAAGATCTTGACTTTCTGGGGGCAGCTCACGAACATCGACTATGCAGTGTCCACAAAAGGGTCTTTATTCCTATGGCTGGCCACACAAGAGAAGATCCACAAGTTTTCTGAATCTATACCTTAGATGGAGATAAGATTGGGGGTCTTAACATTACTCCCAGAAGTTGTGCAAGGCATTTTATGGCACATCTGGAGTGTTATCACAGCTGCTATCACCAGGATAATGATACACTGGAATCCAGGAGCAAATGGGCAATATCTGGTTTTGTTTTACCTTTTAAAAGGGTAAAGTATCATCCTGGAAACTTGACACAAGGGCAGAGAATACAAGTAAATGGACAGTCAGTAATGGCAGAGTAGCACACCAGTGGGATAGCTGAAGGAAGAAGACAAAAGAAGGTGCATAGTGATAGTGTGCACAAACAAAAAAAATGAACTAATTCAATTTGAAGCAAACCTAATCCACTTTGCAAGAGGACTTTAGTAGAATTATTGCACAGTGGTGGGCTGCATCATGTATGCATAAACTATTTCAAACCAGATTACCTCTCTGATCCTGTTTAAAACACTTGTGTAGACAAGCTCTTAGTTACCATGATCTGTGGATGATGAGGAGTATGAACAGGACCTATGTTATTGTTTGTTTTTTCTTTATACAGCTCCATAACCTCCTGAAAAGCTCTGTTAGGTTGATAAACTGAGGGGAAAATATCTAGGTAATTTTTGCACTCTCTGTGGAATTAATGTATTATAAGTGCCTGCATTTCAACCAGTCTATATTCTAGCATGACCCCTTTTGTCAAGGTATATTGTCATGGTTACTGTATCTCCACCAGTAGATGGTGGAGATACGGTATCCTATATCTTTATCTTTGTGTTACTTCATCTTATAT
Organism: Gopherus flavomarginatus; assembly: GCF_025201925.1. Lineage (NCBI taxonomy): Eukaryota > Metazoa > Chordata > Testudines > Testudinidae > Gopherus > Gopherus flavomarginatus. Next base: position 195,621,478 of record NC_066617.1, on the reverse strand, counting down.
ATTATTGATATTACTTAGGGAGTTAGCTGGAAATTCAATCCTACTTGTGTGTACTGAGCTGTTACTTGCAGTGTCCCAATAAATCTCTGATTCCATAATCAAGTATTACAATATTTTGTCAAATTAACTGTACTGAAGTTCTATTAGATGCTGTTGCTGGGGTAAGCAGATATGTGTGTTAAAATTGGGAAAGATATAGCTGACAGTTACCAGTTAACAGTGGAGTTTCTATGGGGGTGTGGAGGTAGGAGTTTACATGGGGGAGTTCACCCTTTCTTTCTTCTCTTCCTAGGAAAAGATGACGATGATGGCACAGCTAGAAGTAACCTGAGAATGAAAGGAGACAAAGAAGATGCTCAGAAGCTTTGGAATGTATATCAGCCTTGAGTGGGTATCTGATGGGAGCTGTTTATATATGAAATGTCACCTGATAATGCACATCGCAGAGAAGATCCAAAGAACAGAGAGACATCTGGAGATTAATACATTTAAGGAGAAGGGAGGTGGAATAGACATCTTAGTGTTTGCGGACATCTGCTGAAAAAAAGGCCATGCAAGGTAGATTGACAGAAGAAGTGGGTGATCCATAGAAGAATGTGACCTTGAGGACAAGGCAGAGGAAGAAACCAACTAGTGGTGATGAAATTAAGTTAAATAACAAGTATGCTGCACTGGGGAACCAGGAGGAAAAACAGGCAGCAAATGGAGTGGTGGGGAAGAAAAGAGAGAAGTGAAGCCAGTTCCTGCAGAAGAGAAGATGATGATGATGATGATGATGATGATGATAGCCAGATACCAGAACCTGAGGAAAATAGGGATGACATACAGGACTGCAAGAGAAAAAAGTAAGACAGGTTCATGCCAACACCAGGAATAGATAGTTCTAAGTGATCAGAGACTCCATACTCAAAAGACTATATACAGGGAACAGAAGAGTGTTCTGTCTGCCAGGACCAAGTATACAATATGTATACATGAGACTGAAATAGATCCTAATGGGACTGGGAAACATCCATTGTTTGTGCTGCATGTTGGGTTGAGATACTAGTAGATTCCCATACAAATGGATCAAGGACAACTATGCTCAGCTGGGTAAGACACTTAAAGAAATGGATTTTCAGTTGATATTCAAGAAGGAGAGCGAAGGGGTGACAAGATAATGCAGATCAACAGAACACTAAAAGATTTCTGCTGTGAGGAAGGCTGTGGGATATGTTCGGAGGCATTCACAGAAAGGGGCTCTTTTGAAGTGATACACTCCAATGAAGTACTTGGGATAGGATGATCCGATGTCCTGATGTTATCCAGACCATCCCGATATTAGGGACATTGTCTTATATAGGCAACTATGCCTCTCCTCCCAAGAAAAAGTGTCCCAGTTTTTCACACTTGCTATCTGGTCATCCTAATCTGGGGTATTAATCTGAGATCAATGATGGAAAGACTGATAAGGATGGCTTTAAACTCGGAGATGAAGCAAAAATGTTGTGTTAGACTTGTGAAATCTCCATGCCTGGCATCAATATGAAGGATCGGGAAAATTAATTAAATTAAGATATAGTATGGAATGATGGAACACCACAAGGTAAGAGTATGCACAATAAAGACGAAGAAAGCACACATATTGATTGTAGTAGAAGTCTTGTAGGTGTTACAGATAGTGAAAAGACTAATCTAATCCAGATAGCAAACTGGATGAGATATAAGGGAAATAACTGAAATACTTGCATACGAATGAAAGGAGTCTGGAAAATAAAATGGAGGAACTGGAACTACTGGTACGGTAGGTCAAACCTCGGACAATATGATCATGAGATGATCCAGTTTAAGTTAAATGGAAGGATATTCAAAACCACATAACCAATTATGGTTTTTAATTTAAAAAAGGCAGGTTTGGGGAAATGAAGGGAATTAGTTAAAGTCAATGGACTGAAGAGCTCAAGGACTTAAATATGGAGGAAGCTTAGTATTTCTTCAAATTAACTATACAACAAACTTGTAATATGCAACACAAGCGGAGGGTGAGGGTCGGGAAACTTTTAGGAATAGTATCCAGACCTAGCTGTATGAATAACCATCTCAAAGAAGGTTATTAGGCATAAACCAAGAGTCTATGGGGAATGAGGGGAAAAAAAGTTGATCAGCAAAGAATCTACAACTAGGAGGTTATAGTGAGGAATAAAGTAAGAAAGAATAAACTGAGAATTGCTAAAAGTTAAGGTGAATTAGCTTTTGCCAAGAAAATTAAAATACATAATAAGAAGTTATATATAAAGAAAATAAAGAAGGATGGAGTTGTGCTACTATGCAATGTGGAGTGGAAGGAGATTAAAGATAGTTTGAGGGCCATACCTTGATTAAGTGAATACTTTGCCTTGGTTTTCATTAAGGATGATAATATCAAACATGGCAGGATGCCTGAGGGAAATAAGCATCTAGAAATGGAAATGACCACATCTGAGGTGGAAGAAAGCCTCAAAGAGTTTAATGCATTGAAATGATAGATGACAAGATAATTTCCATCCCAGAATTCTGAAAGAACTGGCACATCCTGGTCTAGTAGCAAGAATTTTTAATAAATTGATCTGCTGGGGAGTACCACCACATGACTGGAGCCTAGATAATATTGCACTTATATTTAAGAATGGGCAGGCTGGGGTTGGGGGCAGGAAATGCTCCAGGCAATTTACAGACCTTTTAATCTGGCCTCAGTGGTATGCAAGGCTTTAGAACGAACTGAAGGAAAGAATAATTAAATTGATGGAGTTCAAGGGGATGTAATGCAATATGGGTTTATCATGACAGACAAACTTGATTTCCTTCTTTGAGAAAATAATTGTGTGGCAGTCTATACCTTGGGAGAGTAGCTGTAACCCTCATATTCCTCATTTATATATAATTGTGATCTTGCATATAAATCATGCCATGTAAGGTATCAGAGGAAAGATTATGATCTGGTGAAAGTCACTGTTCTATCTAAATATGTATATCATTAGTGCATATGAACTTAAGAGATTGTTGTCATAAACAGATAAGAAAAGTTAATAGCACAGAAGTACTTTATATCTCTTTGACTGTAAAGGGTTAACAAGTTCAGTAAGCCTGGCTGTCACCTGACCAGAGGACCAATCAGAGGACAGGATACTTTCAAATCTTGAGGGAGGGAAGTTTTTGGGCTGTGCTGTTAGTTTTGGTTGTTGTTCACTCTGCGGGCTCAGAGGGATCAGATGTGCAACCAGGTTTCCCTCCAATCTCCCTGATACCGGTTCTTATAGATTCAAAATAGTGAGTACTAGGTAGATAAAGCGAGTAGGCTTATGTTTGTTTTCTTTATTTGCAAATGTGTATTTGGTTGGAAGGAGTTCAAATGTGTATTTGGCTGAAAGGAGTTCAAATTGGTATTTTGCTGAAAAGATTTTAATGTGTACTTGAATACTTAGGCTGGGAGGGTATTCCCAGTATTCCCAGGGTATTCTATAGCTGAAAGACCCTGTACCTATTCCATTTAAAATTTACAAAGATAATTTTTACTGTTTTTCTTTCTTTAATTAAAAGCTTTTCTTGTTTAAGAACCTAATTGCTTTTTTATTCTGGTGAGACCCCAGGGGACTGGGTCTGGATTCACCAGGGAATTGGTGGGGAGAAAGGAGGGAAGAGGGAGAGAGAGGCTGATTTCTCTCTGTGCCAGGATTACTTTCTCTCAGGAAGAGTCTGGGAGGGGGAAAGAGAAGGAGGGAGGAAGGTGAATTGTCCTCTCTGTTTTGTGATTCAAGGAGTTTGAATCACACAGTGATCTTCCAGGGTAACCCAGGGAGGGGAAGCCTGGGAGAGGCAACAGTGAGGGAAAGGGTTTACTTTCCTTGTGTTAAGAAGCAGAAGGTCTGGGTCTTGGGGTTCCCCGGGCAAGATTTTGTGGGGACCAGAATGTACCAGGCACTGGAATTCCTGGTTAGTGGCAGCGCTACAGGTTCTAAGCTGGTAATTGAGCTTAGAGGAATTCATGCTGGTACCCCAACTTTTGGATGCTAAGGTTCAGAGTGGGGAATTATACCATGACAATTGTGTTGTATAGTTGTCAGTAAAACATACTGTAAGTTGAGAAATCAGCCAGATATTAGCTCACCAGAGACAAAAGTAAGGAAAGTAACCAACTCCTGGGTGAGTGTCAAACAGCCATCAACAGCCGTTGTCCAGCAATGAAGTTAAAATTCAATGACTTATCTGGATAAAGCCACAGGGGAATTGTTCAATCTTGCCTGGGGATTCAGCAATGTCCACCAGACATGCCTGGACTTGTATTCCCCAAGCACATGGAATATTCCTTTAGGACAGACCGACTGGTACAAAACAAAACAAAACAAAACAAACAAGCAAACAAACAAACAAACAAAAACAGTCCATACGTTTGCAGTGAGCAAGGAACTTCAGTTCTTTTCTTTTTAAAATCCACTTTTCCTAAAATATTGTTCCACAAAGCTGGAATCTGGGACAAAGACTAGGAAAAAAATCACAAAACCATAACAACAAACAAAAAGGGGCCAAAACAGTATCAAACGTAGCAGTCTGTAACATTCCAAGATACCTAAGGCTGAAATTCACAAATCTGCAGGAACAAGAGTTTGTGCCACCATGCCAACATCCTTGATGCATTCACTGGCATAGCCCAATGCCCCTTCCTGCTCCAAATCCTGGTTTCTGATCACAGGCTTGGCCTCTCTCCTTTTCCCACCTATGATTCAAGCACCAAAGACACTCAGAAGACTCCAACAGAATGTACTGGCCCAGGTTTCAAGGGTGAAACCTGTATACTATGAACTGCATACCAAGTGGGGTGAGAAACTGCTAAATCTAGATGTTGCCCAGTCTAATAGGGTTGAGAGTTTAGACTTTGATGAAGTGGTGAACCAATTAATAAATTTGAAGTGCTCATCTTAAGCAGTGCAAGACAGCATATTCCTGAGGCACAGTGCTGGGAGCTGGGAGAATTTGGCTGGTGCCTTTCCCATTGTGATTCATGTGTGACTTTGAGAGCATTCATGCAATCTAGCTGGGTGTGGGGCTCCATATGTGGTGGGGATGAGTGATAACAGTGCCTGGAGGCGTTTGCTGCTTGTCACTAGCAAAGCATTGTGAGAGACAGCCCAGGTTGGAGAGGTAAGGGGGCACAGAAGTCCCACAGTCCCAGATTGCCCTGCAGGTATCCCGTCACAAATTGATATATATAGACAAGGAAAATGCAGTTGATCTGATATTCTTGGAGTTCAGTAAAGCATTCAAGATGGTACCACTTGAGAAAGTATTAACTACATTAGGGGAAATGGGGATTGATACAAGAATTGTAAAGTCGATAAGAAGTGGCTGAAGGGGGAAGGCAGTGGTTGTTCTGAAAGATGAACTATTGGCCTGAGGGAGGTTACCAGTGGGGTTCCACAAGGATCAGTCTTGGGACCAATATTAGTCAGGGAAAGTGTGGGACCATTACTGAATGAGGGAGGCAATCTAGTGACAGATGAAGTAGAAAAAGCTGAAATACTCGATGCTTTTTTTGCCTCAGTCTTCACAGATAAGGTCAGTTCCCAGACTGCTGCACTGGGCAACACAGTGTGGGAAGGAGGTGAGCAGCCCTCAGTGGTGAAAGAACAGGTTAAGGACTATTTATAATAGCTGGACATGCACAAGTCCATGGGGCTGGATCTAATTCATCTGAGGTGCTGAGGGCTGATGTGATTGCAGGGCCATTGACCATTATCTTTGGAAACTCGTGGCAATCAGGGGAGGTCCCAGATGATTGGAAAAAGGCAAATATAGTGCCCATCTTTAAAAAAAGGAAAAAGAATACAGGGAATTGAAGACAGGTTAGCTTCACCTCAGTCCCTGGAAAACTCTTCCAGCAGATCCTCAAGGAATCCATTTTGAAGCACTTGGAGGAAAGGAAGGTGATCAGGAACAGTCAACATGGATTCACTCAGGGAAAGTCCTGGCTGACCAACCTAATTGCCTTCTGTGATGAGATAACTGGCTCTGTGGATATGGGGAAAGCAGTGGACCTGCTATACTTTCACTTTAGCAAAGCTTTTGATATGGTCTCCCATAGCATTCTTCAAGTTAAAGAAGTATGGATTGGATGAATGGACTATAAGGTGAATAGAAAGATGGCTAAATCATTGGTCTCAACGGGTAGTGATCAACAGCTTGATGTCTAGTTGGCAGCTGGTATCAAGCAGAGTGCCCCAGGAATCTGTCCTGGGGCCAGTTTTGTTCAACATCTTCATTAATGATCTGGATGATGGCATGGATTACATCCTCAGCAAGTTCGTGGATGACACTAAGCTGATGGTGTGGGTAGATAGGCTCCAGAGTGACACAGACAAATTAGAGGATTGGGCCAAAATAAATCTTATGGGGTTCAGCAAGAAAAAGTGCAGACTCCTGCACTTAGGGAGGAAGAATGCCATGCACTGCTACAGGCTGGGGACTGACTGGATAAGCAGCAGTACTACAGAAAAGGACTTGGGGGATTACAGTGGATGAGAAGCTGGATATGAGTCGGAACTGTGCCCTTGTTGCCGAGAAGGCTAATGACATATTGGACTGTGTTACTAGGAGCATAGCCAGCAGGTCGAGGGAAGTGATTATTCCCCTCTATACGACGCTGGTGGGGCCAAATCTGGAGTATTGCATCCAGTTTTGGGATCCCTACTATAGATTGGAGAGAGCCCTGCAGAGGGCAACAAAAATGATCAGGGGGCTGGGACACATGACTCATGAGGAGAGGCTGAGGGAACTGGGCTTATTCAATCTGCAGAAGAGAAGAGTGAGGGGGGATTTAATAGCAGCCTTCAACTTGCTGAAGAGGGGTTCCAAAGAGGATGGAGCTAGGCTGTTCTCAGTGGTAGTAGATGACAGAACAAGGAGCAATAGTCTCAAGTTTTAGTGGGGGAGGTCTAAGTTGGATATTAGGAAAAACTATTTCTCTAGGATGGTGGTGATGCATTGGAATGGGTTACCTAGGGAAGTGGTGGAATCTCCATCCTTAGAAGTTTATACGGCCTGCCTTGACAAAGCCTAGTCTGGTATGATTTAGTTGGGGTTGGTCTTGCTTTGAGAAGGGGGTTGGACTAGATGACCTCCTGAGTTCTCTTCCAACCCTAATCTTCTGAGTCTATGAAAGGAGATGTGTTGCACATGAATGTGTATTGGGGGAGTAACACATGGATCTATTCCATGTAGCAGAGCAAGAGGGTCCTGGTACGGCATTTTGTGTATGTGTGTAGATATCATTACCACCTGTGCTTGTTGCAGTACCTTCCCTCATGCCTCTCTTTACTTTCTCTGTCATTGTTGACAACACTATATTTCACTTTTCACTCAGGCCACCCATATGCTGTGGAGCATCTTTGACACCTGCCTTCATGACACATACTGCTACATCTTCCTCCTCAACAGCTGTAAAATCACAACTTTCTTTCTCTCTCTTTCACTACAGCTAAAACTCTTACCTAGCCTAGGCCCTCCTTATCTCTCATCATGGTTATTTTAACTACCTTTTCAAAGGTCTCCCTGAAACTTATCTATCTTCTCCTCACCTCAAGTACTCTAAAATCCTGACAAAGTGCAAATGCTATAATCATTTTCCTTATCTGTTCTGATTATTTCACCTGCCTCTTTCAATCCTTCTACTGGATTCCTCTCTTCTCCTGTACTGACTTCTTGTCCTTCAAGGATCTATATAACTCTGCTCCACTTTACTTACCTATCTTTGTTTCTTCTTTCCATTGCCTTCATGCCCTGTGTCCCATCAGTGAGTCCAGTTTTATATATCATTTGTTCCTTCTCTGACATATTTCTAGGGTGTGATTGCAGCTCAAGCCAATTTATCTGAGCTAGCTTTAATATAGCTGACTGAGGTACTGGAACAGTGAAGTCACAGAAGCACACATTTCAGCATGGGCTAGTCCTGTGACTAATTACCCAGGGTTCTGGGTAGTATGTACAGCCCATGCTGAGCACACATTCCTATGGCTACATTGCTTCAGTACCCATGCTAGTTAGATTAAAGCTATTTTAGCTATGTCTACTGAAGCTGCAGTCATACCCTGTGATTGCAGCATAGATATACCCTATGCTTTCCTCTTCACTACTCCTTTCACTTGCAGTGCCCTTCTTGTCCCTAGTCCATGTGGCCACTGCCCTCTCTGCATTCAAGTTGCTCTTGAAGACTGACATCTACCATCAGGAAATTTGATGACTAATAATGGCAAACTTGAGAGCCCACTAGAGATAATGTCTATATTTAAGATTATTTCAACAACAGTGGTGAAAGTGCTTTAGCTAAACGTGACCAAGCATTACCCAATCTAATATGATACAATAGCCCTTTCTCATACACACTATGTTTTGTCTGCTTTAGATTGTAAAGTCTTTTGAGCAGGGACTACACTCTCTTTCTTGTTTGTTCAATGCCTAACACACTGGCTCAAACAAATAATAAATTAAGAATATTAAGAATTTTCCTGAATTTAAATATTTGTTTCTCATAAATAGGAGCTGCATCAAAATCACCATTTGGTAGGTATATGATTTTTAAAAGGGAAAACAACAACACATGAACTGTAGGATAATTACTCTGGGAACATTGGAATATTAGATTCACTGTCAATAACGGTTACTTATACAGAGTGGCAGCAGTGCTCTTTTTTCTAACTTCTTGAGAGTTGCTGCCCTAATTCCTGATTTCAAAGCTCCAAATAATTTATGAGATAGATCATATTTAGCTGACTAGTTTTAAATATTCATTGGTACTGGGAGAAGCGGTCTTCCTTAATGAAGTTACTGTTCAGTGCCCCATACTAGTTCTACTTCTTGCACCTTATATTCAGAAGTTTATTTTTATGATATTTTGTGGGATTGGCATGTCTTAAAACCCACAAGACAATTAAATATGATCTAAACACTGATGCTATTGTACTTAAAACAATGCAATAATAATAACTTAAATATAAACACAGAAACTTTACAGACAATGTCATATGAAATATTGAGGCTTTGTCTACAGCTAAAAACTTAGAACAACCTATTTATATTGATCAGGACTGTGAAAAATTTCTTGTCCGATGAGACGTAGCTAAATCAACCTAACCCCCACTGTAGATGCAGCTAGGTTGACAGAATAATTCTTCCATCGACCTAGCTACCACATCTGGAAGAGATGGATTTACTATAGTGGTAGAAAACCCCTTTATGTCTCTGTAGTAATTCTCTACACTGCAGCAGTGTAGCTTGCAACACTACAGCTGTGCCGAAGTAGTGCTTGCAGTGTAGACATATGCTCTGCTATGCATTCGAAATGCTAAAAAATAATCCTTCTTAGGCATCGAAATGACTGCTAGTATCATTACTCAAGTAGAATTAAGAATATGACACTTAAATAGCACTTTGCAAATATTAATTAATCCAATCAACATTTAACATAATCTCAGTTACTGCTACAGCAAAGCTTTAATTTCTCTTTGAACTCATGGGAAATGTTGTTTGATTGTCACTGGTCTTAAATTGTGAGCCAATTACTATGGCAAATGTCTGACAGCATTATGAGTAGGGGCTGGTGAAGATAATGATTAGTGAGCATATATCATCTGTCTGTCATGAAACTGTGCATAGAATGGTCACCCGTAAAATCTTCTCAATTGCCTGAAGGCCAGATTTTGACATCCTTACAGATCCCAGTGGAATAATTAATAGAATAAAGTATTGGAACATAAGTAAGGCTGTCAGTAACTAGCCCTTGGATAATTAAATAATGCTACTCAGGGCTTTTGTTGGGTATACTGTAAATTCTGAGGGTCTCTTATTTATTTATAGGAGGAAAATTGGTTAGGGAAGTGACCTTAAAATCTGTGACTTTTACAAGTGTATGAGTAACTATTTAGGAAAATAATATACATTTCGTTATCACTTTGGCAGATTGATTGAAACACTGGTAAGAATTGTCTGTTACAGCTGTCCCCCTGCTGCATTCCTTTTTCCCCCTCTCCTTTCTGTTTGTCCTGTGTGGTCGCCCCACCCGACCATTGTGCTAACTAAAGTCCTATTCATAGGAATGGCTTGTACAGACTAACTGGAGCCATTGCTCTGCCTAGGGAGGGGGCTTCTTGCTTCTTTGTTTGGCTCCTTTGTTCGGACCCGGGCTCGGTGTAGGGGACGCTGCCCAGAAATGCAAGACCTGAAGTGGCCAACTAATTTAGCATATGAGTCACACCTGTGGCTCAGAACATGCCCAGGCATGTCTATGCTTACCTGCAGCCTTTCCCTGCCTTCTCCCCTCCCCTGTATCAAGAGGAGCCAATCAAAAGTACTGGTGGGAAACTGCCTGAGTTTACCTTTAAAGCCAGACATTTTCTGATCAGACCTCGGAGAAGGTCCTTGCTTTGCCACCTAGTCTGATCAGCTAGGGGTCTTTGGGGGGGGGCCCTCTCCCCGCTCTCGTTTGTTTTTGAGTGTATCCCCATTTTTAAACTCCCCTCCCATGAACAACAAATTTGTGCCTGGAGATCTCCTGATTATTGTAAGCAAATGGAGTCCTCTCTCCATCCTCCGATGCTACTGCTGTTCCTGCCTCTGTGCTTGCTGCTGTCCTGGGGATTGGTAAGAATTCCCTCTTGCAGACTCCCCCTGTCCTAGCTGCTGGCCTTGTTCCCCCAGCAGACAGACCCAAGCTAACTCCTTGGTCTGTATCTGTAATCTGTTTCTTGCTCCGCAGCGCCTTTGCTGCTAAAAATAAGCCTGAGCCGCTGCTAAACTGTGCCTTCTGGGACTGTATCCTGGGCCGCCGGCTTGCAGCCGCCCCACTGCTGCAGCCACCCCCCCCCGGGGGCTGTACCCTGGGCACATACCATTCTGCCCTCTGAAACTGCTCCCTTTCCCGATCAAAGAATCGGCATAGTGTAAGGTGCACCTATTAGAATCAGGTTCTTAGTCTAGATAAGTTGTAATTTCATTTTGCATAGCTGTGGTTAAGTTAAGTTTAAAGAATTGTTTGTATTGTGCTCTGTAAGTTAGGTTTAAAAAATAATTGTTGCATTGTGTTCTGTTACTTGCTAATTTGTGTAGTCTTGGTTAAGTTAGATCATAAATAAGATTTTGCTGTGTTCTGTATAATTGTGGTTAAGTCTGTCTTCCCGCTGCCCTAACCCCCCCACAAGCTTGCCCATGTCTCCTCCCGAGCTCCCCAGTCACTCGTTGCAGTCTCTCTGCTGTTTAAACTTGCAGCCTGTCTGCTCTCTGTGTCTCCCTGAGTTTAAATCTCCCTCCGCAGCACCTCTGCCTTTGGTCTCTGCTCCACCACGTGCTCCTCTTCCCCCATCCCCTAACCTCATTCCTCTACCACTGCCTGCCTCTCTCTCTCTCTCTCTCTCTCTCTCTTTTAATCCCTCCCCCCACGTGTTCACCCCACTCCTACTGCTGCCAAACCTCAATTGTATTACTAAAGTCTAGCATAAAACCCCATTGATTACCCTTTTTCTCTCTGACACACCTCGCATTTTACATTTACACCACTGTAACACATTTTTACCTAGAGTTGTTGGTTATTTAACACATTTTACCCATAACTGTTAGTTGGTTATATGCTGCTGTGACACACCCTTTACATAGAAATTGTTAGCTACCTGTTACATTTATACTTCAGTGTTAATTGGTTACCAACTGTATTGTACCCCACTGTATTGTACCCCGCTATTGAAACCTCCTATATTATTTACTAAAAGAAACCCCTCCCCAATTGTCTACCTTAACAAACCCCATACCCCGCACTATTAAATTTTCCCTGTTTTTGCGTTTTCTTAAGAGTTTATTTTGCACCCCACCAGTGCAGTAGTTGTCCCCCAAGAACCTCTACCTGCTGGCAGGGTCAAGAATACTTTCTGTTTTCCTACCACTAGTCTAGAGTAAAAAGATACAAGGAGAGACAGAGTTTTAAGCCGCTAGTTGCCCCAAAGATGTTTCTGTCAAGGGGAGAGTTAGTGTATGTGAAAAGAATAAGAAAGTAGAAGAGGGATGGATAAGTCACATGGACAAACAATGATAAAATGTGTGATTGAGCCAAAATTGCCATAAGTCATTGTTGATTTAACATGATAAAACCACTGTCCTAGAATCTCTGAAAATGATATTTACAAATTTGTTTGGTAATTTACTTGATGCATTTTGAGAAAGTCCTAAGTTCAAAGCTGCAACGGTTTAATTGTAGTGGTTTCTCCCAATGTATTCTTAGTATACTTTAACATACTCTGGATTCTGCACATTATCATCATAAGAACCTATGATGTAGAGAACAGACAGAAAGTGCATAGTTCAGAAGTGAGTTTAGATTCCCCATAAGTCAGAGGTGTTTAGATCCACAGCTTTGGTTGAGGACTGTCACTTTAAATAAATAATTTGATATTTTAAAATAAGAAAATAAATGCAAATACTATCCAAAAATATATTCATTTGTAAGTTAAGACAAATAGGTAAGTAGGTGGCTGTGTTGAGAAAAATCAACTTTTTAAAACAGATTTAACAGCTTCCCAAATGCTTTGTGTAGCAAGTCAATTTTCAACTACGTCTCTATAGGTAAGAAATGAGAAATTTTGAGGCCAATTGAACACTAGATTCTCCAAATATATCACAATTATAGAAACATCTGTGCTAAATAACTTAGTGCAAATCCACCATGAACATTCATAGTGTTAAACAGTCCTCAAAATTTTTCATTTCTCTCTGAATGGATATGTTTAAGATGTATAAAATATAAAGTGCATTAAAAACACTTCATATGTAAAGGCCCTAAAGGAGCTACTCTAATCTCTTATGTAAATAATATACATTTAACTATCTGAAGGCTCTTGCATTAGGCTTCTGGGAAAAAGATGTATATGAAAACAGCCCTGTGGAGCAGTTGATTTAATCCATTATTATCTTCAGATATTTCTATTTAAGCCTGGATTTTGAGTAATGAGAAGATATTAAGTAAATGAGACAACATTACAATGCAATATTATCAGATATTGGAACTGTATACATTTCTGTAACCATTTGGCTTTCTGCCTGTTTTGCCTGAAAATTGAGCATTATGCTCTCTTCTTCAATTGTGGAAAAAATAATCATAATGTCTTAATTAGTCTCAATATGTGAACACTAAGAGAATAAAGACATGGGTTCATATCCTTGGCTCATGTAAATAGTCATAGTTCCGTCGAATTAAAGAGAATTACACTTATTTACACCATTGACTTCAGTGAGAGCTGCATGTATTGCTCTGAAGGCAGATTTGGCCCTAGTTTCTTGAAATTAGAAAATACTAGAAATGTTTTCTGGAACATAAACTTTACAGTTTTCTCTGTGCAAAAATCAGTAGGATGAGGGGAGTAATATATTAGTCAACTGAATACAGGACCTGATGTGTACTTACTACTGAGACTATTGTTCCTATGTGTGAGGACTGTCTTAAAGTAAAGTATAATTGTTTTGAAATCTTACTGCAAACACTAAATGCATATTACTCAGATCTTTGCATAATCACTTACACTAGGGCAAAATGAGTACAGAACACTACTGTTATGATTTATACCAACATTTCCCTGATGTAAATGACCACACAAGTTTCAGGGCACTGGAGAAGCAGGCCTGAATGTTTGTTTTATAGTGCTTGTTGTTAGAGTTGATCAAAAAAATAATAGATGGAACAATATACTGTTGGGAAATGCTGTTTTACTAAAATCTAAATGTTTCTACAAAGTTTTGGGGCAAAAAATGTTAAAATTATTTGAAATCAAAATGGAGCATTTCATTTTGACTTCATTTCATTCCAATTGTAATGTTTCATTTTGACTTTTAATTATTTTTAAAATTTGCACAAGTAATTTGTTAATAATATGCAGAATATTTAAAATTTATATTATAATATTTTGACAATGCCAACACAAAATGTTTTGTTAAGGTCATTTTAATGTTGCTAAATTGAAATATTTTGTAATTTCTGTTTTTTCAAAATATTTCAAGATGTTAATTTTTGGTACTGATTTCTATCTAGCTCTCCTCATGGCAGGAGGTGGAGAAAGGTTATCTTTTATTCTAAAGATGACTGCAAGAGCCATTCAGTTTAGATGCTTTTTAAATAAAACTGCAGCTGAGATTCATTTATGGAATATAATGGATGCTGCCATCTTCAGAGACGCCTTGGCTTTTTCAAACTAAAGATTCCACACTGGAGAGAAAAAAACAAACAAACCTCTTTTGGAGGTTACAGATTGGCAGGTAAATAACTGGAAAATGCTCCTACTCTTCCATATTGTTTCTTACCAGACTTATTGCATTATGTGTAGTAGGATGGGAAGATTGAGTTAGATGTAGAAAGTAGTAGACATTTAGTAAAAAGGTGGGAATAAAAGGTTGTGTCTGTTAGTAATAAGTTCTTTTGCAATGCATTGTAAATATGTGCATGAATGGTTATTCTCATTCCTAAATGTATATGATTTGTCTATTTGGCAGCAAATGGATGGGATTTAGCAGACTGTAGTTTAGTGTGGCTTTCAGACAGAAGCAAAGGAAGAATGTGGGCTAGTAGATGGGACACTGGAGTGGGAATTAGGAGCTTGTCTACATGAGGGCATCCAGAAAAATTAATCTGAGTTAACTAAAGATGTGAATTTGAAGTGGATAAGTTAAACTGCATTAAATCCCTGAGTAAATACTGATGTTCAGAATTAAAGTGGCCTTACATTGATTTAGTTTAATTCTCTCTGAAAGGGAATTCAACTTGACTGAATTAAGACCACTTTAATTCTGAATGAGAGTGTTCAAGCAAAGGTTTAATAGATTTAACTAATCCACTTCAAATGCCCACCTTTAGTTAATTCAGGAATTTAAAGTGGATTAGTTAAATAATATAATGTTAATTACAGTGCACTTTTTCAGTATATTTTATATAATGTATGTAAACCAAGGAATATCTTAACCTCATTGGCCTGAAGCGGTGAACCATGGCCAGTGAGATCCGCAATCAGCCAAATTTGTAGATCCTCCCCCTTTGCAGATTGTGAAAGTGGTTGGGTACTAAGGTGGTCCAATTAAAGGGGATTTTGTACTTAAGGGCTATCTGGGAAACCTTATTAACAGGCCAATAAAGAAAATGTCTGCCTGCAGCAGTGGTAAGATTAAAATGTATATCTAACAGAGCAGAGGTCTTCAAGCACACACAGCTGTTATTAGCTTGGAGAAGCAAGTGTCCTGTCAAGTTAGTTCCTAGCCCCATGCCTTTCCAGCAGACACTGTCATGAACAGTGATGACTTCCTCTGGTTTCAGTTTGCGCATTCATTGAAGCTGTGGGGATTCTAAGGGCCAGAGAGTCCACTGATTCCCAAGACCTATCCAAATATCATGTGTTATTCCAGGAGCACTGATCACAAATCAGTTAGGCCAACCAGGCACTTTCATTTCCCAAATGTCTTTGTGGATTACCCAATCCTACATGCATCCTCCCCATGGACCTGGTAGGATTCAGTATGTGGGAGCCCACACCCCTCCAACTGGTCTGTATGCTTGGAAGGAGCACTGTGAGAGTCTGCACCTCCACCCAGAGAACCTCCAGGTATGTCTCCAGGACCATAAATTAGATGGAACTCCTGAGGTGTTTGTAAGGGCAGAGGGCCAGGCCTGATGCGCAAGATCACTTTGAATGGCCAATAGCTGATCATTCAGGAAATCCTGAACCTCTGAACATGCTAGATCCCACTGCAATGCCTTTTCCACCTCAGTGATATTTAGTATTATGGTGGTTAGCAGCTTCTGGGTCATTGAGCTAAGGGCATAGACAACACGTAACTCACCAATTCCAACCTGTAGCTGGGTGAGCTGTGCTCCAGTAATAAGACCTGTGGCCTTTTCCAGTTGCCCTAACTTTTCCTCATGCTGCTGGCCCTTATAAGTGTTCCAGACTGAAGCTATACTAATGGTTCCGTCCCACAGTCATCCAGCCAAGTCTCTTTTTTCCTTTTAGGGTAAACCCAAGCCATTTACTGAGCCAGTCTAAAGGCAGCCCCTTTTGAGCAATTTGGATATATAGAGGTAACCTGAAAGCTGGATAGGGGTAAGGTAAATTTGACAATTCCTGAAGTAGCATTGATTACAGTCCATCGAGATCCCAACACATCCTTTTGTAGTGATGGTACGTACCACATTTGTTGGCTAGACACTTGAAATTTCTCCCTGGAGGTTTTAACATCCATTTTGTGGGACGGAGCATGCTGCAGTACAGTGCAGGTTAGATTATTAGGTACCAGAATAATAGGTGTGACCAATCTTTTACAGGCATACCTTCCAGTAGCTGAGCAAGCTCGTTGAGTGTATGTTTTATTGTTTACCAATTGGGTGATTAGATAACAATAGGGGCCTAATTTATTTACATCTAATAAACTGTAAAGTCCAGGAGCAGCTATCATATCTATTTCGTCATAGAGCAGCATGGCACCATGTATGTTTTTCTCATATGTTTTAGTGGAAATTAAATGAGGTGCAGAGATAGGTACTATTACTTTTCCATTTGCTTTCCACTTAATCGATCGTTCATAGGGAGTATTCTGGACTTTAAAAAATAGACTTTTTGAGCAGTAATTTAATAGACCACTAAGATATGAAGGCCTGGGGTATTGGGTTTCATTTGAGAATTTTGATCTGGGGAATAATGAAGGGAGTGTAGGGGCAGACGAGGGTTGGGGTGTAGAGGAGTGAAAGCAGTTACTAGGGGGTTAAGGGGAGGGTGGCAGCTAGCTTTCTTTTGGCTTCTTCATTGGGAAGCCAGTTAGGGAGTGCAGTGCATGATGAAGGTACTGCCGCGAGCAGCCCCTGGGAAAAACCCCCAAACCTACTCAACTCCACACTCCCAATCACCGGTCCCACAATTCCCACCCTGCCAATGCACAATGGACCGTCTTTTCCACCATGGCCAAGTGTGAACATCTTTATAAGTTACTGTACTTTGGGATTTCCAGCAGAGCAAGTGTCCCTTATAATAATAAAATAAAAATAATTGGAGATATACCAATCTCCTAGAACTGGAAGGGACCTTGAAAGGTCATTGAGTCCTTAAGCAGCACCCTCAAGGATTAAACTCACAACCCTGGGTTTAGCAGGCCAATGCTCAAACAACTGAGCTATCCCTCTCCTCTTCTTTTCTATCAGAATAGTGTGGCTTGGCATTACACAAGGTGGGTATCACAAATGCACCTCTCAGCTAAAGATAGGTTTTCTTAACCCAATCTAGAGGTACAGAAGGTGTATTAATGGACAAGGAAGAGGGTCTTACCATGGATGTGCTGGTAGCTCCCGGTACCCAGAAGAGCATAAAAGTATCATGAAGGTTCAGCAACAGCAGCAATAGCATGCTGACACACATGAACCAAATAGAGGGCATAAGCCATCTTCCCACCATGGCTGACTCCTTTATTCTGGCTTCTGGGTCCGTCATAGTGAATAAGTGCCAGCAGGTGCTAGGCTTACCACTGGACTTGTAAGACAGTATTTTGGCCTTTTATCTGGAGGCAGAGTAATCTATTTCCACTTCATGAGGTTATATCTGGGATCCTTGTCGGGGCCTGGGGAGAGGTCACTGTTACTGTCACCTGGATCGCTTCCCAGGGCAGGGTCTGCAGGATAGAATTTTTTGGCGTCTAGGTCCAAGGGCGGCGAGGTCTGTTTACAGTGGAAGGCGTGAATCCAGTTGGCAAGTCCTTGTCACTTGACTGTGGTGTGGGTGGTTAACATGATCTGGTAAGGGCCTTTCCATTGGGGTTCCAAGGAAGTCTTTCTCTGATACACCTTGATGTAGACCCAATCTCCAGGCAGCAAGGGGTGGCAAAGGGTATCAGCTGGTTCACGCAGGGCACTTTGGACCTGTGAGTGAAGAGACCTAATGCACTGCAATAGAGTCTGGCAATATGCCATAACAGTATCATCATTCAGTTGCAAGTCCAAGTGGTGAGGAAGAAGGGGAGAGGATACTGGCATCCTCATAGGCCTGGCCATAAGGATCTCATGTGGGGATAGTCTGTGTTTGCATGAGGGAGTGCTTCTCATGTATATGAGGGCAAGGGGAAAGGCATCTGGCCATTTCAGACTGGTTTCAGTACAGATCTTAGAGATCTTGTTCTTTAGTTCCCCATTTTTTCACTCGACTGCCCCCACACTTTGGGGATGATGAGCACAATGCAGGTGTTGGGTAATGTTGAGGGCCTTGCAAATCTGTTGCATGATTTGGTCTGTGAAATGGGTGCCTTTATCGCTGTTAATCGAAACAGGTAGGCCAAACCGGAGAATAAAGTCCTTTAACAATTTTTTTGCTATGGTGAGGGAATCGACCTTAACACAAGGATAGGCTCTATCCATCCGGAGTACATACAAACAGAAACAAGAACTTATTCATAAGAACAGCATTTAGGCTTATTGATCAAATCAATCTGGATATTTACAAAAGGTCCCCATGGAGCGGGGTGCCCCACAGGTTTGGTTTGTACCAGTTTGCCATTATTGTGGGACAGGCAGATAGGACAGGAGTTACAGTACTGCTGTGCCAGTATAGAAAAAATTGGGGCATACCAATGTTGCAATACTGATGCAATCATCCTCCCTTTGCTCATGTATGCCATTCCACGGGCCTCATGGGCAAGGTAGGGAGTTAGGCCTTGGGCACCACCAAGTGACCAATAGGGGAATGGCACAAGGCATTCAGATGTAAGGAACAGCCATCCCACCTCCATCGGGTTTTCTCAGGCTCTGAGGCCGAATCTTTCATGAGAGCTAAATCCTGGTGGGCAGCAGCTATGGAGGGGGATTGTGATATAAAAACAGACTCAGTTGGAGCCAGAGACCCGGAAAGGGCCACTTGCTTGGTAGTAACGTCTGCCAAGGCATTTCCTTTGGTAACATCATCATAGGGCCTTTGATGAGCAACACATTTTACAACCGCAATGGCAGAAGGAAGTTGAAAAGCAGAGAGAAAGGCATTGACATAAGACCCATTACAAATTTCATGGACCACCTCGAATGCATACCAGGAATCTGTATAAATGGTAACGGATTTGCCCGTGGCCAAGATACAGGCACAAGTAAGGGCATCTAGTTCTGCGACCTGGGCTGAGCGGGCTTCTGGGAGGAAATGGGCCTCAACAGGCTTGTGTTGGGAACAAACAGCATAACCAGAGACAAGCAAGCCTGCAGAATTCCTAAGGCATGATCCATCAACAAAAAACAGCAGGTCAGGATTATGAAGTGAGGTATCTTTTAAATCAATTTGAGGGGTGGAAAGCTCTGCCGTTACAGTGAGACAGTTGTGAGGTTCTCCACTGGACTCGATGGGAAGAAGAGAGGCAGGGTTGAGAACAGGACAGCAAGTAAGAGTTACATTAGAAGCATTTATAAGCAGCATTTCATACTTGGTGAGTCTGGCGTTAGAGAGATGTTGAGTAGTCCCCTTTAAAAACATGGCCTTTACAGCATGCGAAACAGCAACACATAGGGGGGCTCCCAAAATGAGAGTGGTGGAAGCCTCAACCAGGGCTGCAGCTACCGCTACTGCCCAGAGGCAAGGAGTAAGCCCAGTCACTACTGGGTCCAGAGGAGAGCTATAATAGGCAATGGGTCTTTGAGCAGTGCCATGCGTTTGAGTAAGGACCCCCAAGGTTATTCCCTGCTTCTCATAACAATAAAGAGGAAATGTGTTTGATAGTCTGGAAGACCCAAGACAGGGGACCTGGTATGTGCCTTCTTAATCTGACTAAAGGCTTCTTCGGCTTCAGGGGTCCACTGAAGGGGCTCTGGGACTCTATCAAGAGTCATTTCATGCAAAGGCTCAACAATGGCTCCATATCTGAGGATCCATTGCCTGCAATACCCAGCCATCCCCAAGAAGCCTCACATTTGCTTCTTGGTGGTTAGCTTAGGCACCTGGAGAATGGCTAGGACTTGTGTAGGGGACAGATGCCTTTCTCCAGTGGAAATGTCATGCCCCAATTAATGGACCCTGGGTAGGCAGAGCTGCAAATTTGATTTGGAGTCCTTGTGGCCTTTTTGGGCCAGTGCCCGCAAAATCACAAGGGAATTGGTCTGAGAGGTGTCTAGTGACGAAGATACTAGAAGCAGGTCATCCACATACTGAACCAGGGTGGACTTCATTGAGAACACAATGTCGTCTAAGTCCCTTTTGAGGGCCAGGGAGAATAAAGTGGGTGATTCAGTGTAACTCTGGGTCAATCTGGTCCAAGTATATTGAAGACCTTGATAGCTAAAAGCAAACAAATACTGGCTATCTTTATGTTTAGATATAGAGAAGAAAGCTGAACAAAGGTCAACAAAAGTAAAATAAGTGGCGGAAGAGGGAATAGAGGAAACAGTGGTCTCAGGGTTAGGGACAACAGGAAAGATAGGGAGAACAGCTGCATTGAGAGCATGGAGATCCTGGGCTAAGCTCCAAGCCTCTTTGCCAGGTTTCCTTACCAGTTGAATGGGGGTGTTACATTCACTAGCCGTCGGTACGATAACTCATTGCTGAATCAAGGAGTTGATCACTGGCTGAATTCCTTCCTTGGCTTGTTTTGAAAGTGGGTACTGCTGAACCCTGGGAAGAGACTTTGCTGGGTTCAGACAGATTCTAACAGGTTGGGCAGTTCCAATGCACCTGGTTGCTGTGGTCTGACCACAAGGAGGAGGGAACTTTAGCCAGTAATTCCTGTTGCAACAAGGAAGGGCTGGGGTCAAGTCCCTCCTTTGGGGTGTTTTTCTGTAAGACTGCCAGAACCTCATTGCGGCTCGAATGGGAATATCCAAGTACACTCCATCTGGAGAGCAATAGATTGTACAGTTTAGTTAACACAGTAAATCCTTTCCCTAAAGGTTAACAGGTGAACAAGGACTGAGAAGGAAGACATGACGGTCCAACAGAGGACCAATAGAAACAGGCAGAGGTGAAGAGACAGGGTGGGGAATGGGAGTATTGCCCACTCCTACTGCATTCACTATTTCAGAAGTCAGAGAGCGAGAGGGAAAGTCACTGGTGCAGAGTGTAGACCGTGAAGCACCGGTATCCACCAGGAAAGGGGTGGGTATACCATCAATAACACAGATTACATATGGTCCAAATTGGTCCAAGGGAATAAGCAAAGCAATGATGCTACCAGTGTCCTGGCTATCCTACCGGTTTTGTGGAGGCAAAGGAGCAGGGAGCGGAAATTAGGGTGGAAATGCAGGGCAAGCAGATTGATTGGGATGGAAGGGGCAGTTCTTTTTCCAGTGGCCCTCTTGCTTGCAATAGAAACATGCGGTATTACTTTGTTCCAGAGTGGTTGGGTAGTTGGAATCCTGTTTGAGCTTTCCTCTTCTCCCTCCCATTTTCCCACGGGGTCCCTGCATGTTTGGGACCTGGAGAACTAGTAACTTAGTTTCAGTGTCACCCTTTCTCTTTTCTAGCTTGTGATGGTAGTGTTGGGCCACTGCTACGATTTCATTCAGATGTTTTCCCTCCCAATCTACAATACCTAACTTTAACTGGTCACTCAGCTTTGGAGCGAGTCCCTGTATGAATGTCACTACCACAGCTTGCTCAGCATCCTCCTTGGCATTGTTAATGCCAGAGTGTCTCTCAAAAACTTGTTTAAGGTGCTGCATATAATCAGCAGGATTTTCCCCTTTATTTTGTTTACACACATTAATTTTAGTTCAATCCGCTTTCTTTGGGCAAATTTTGAGAATTGCATCCAATAATTTGGTTCTTAGGTTGCATAATTCCTTCTGGTGCCAGGGTCAGCTGTAGGCCATCCGGTTTCCTGGTAAATGTGGTTTAAAGTTCCCCTGGCTAAGATTCCTCTCAGGAGCTGATTTAAGTCAGCCCATGTGGGCTGTTTATAACAATTTTTAACTCTTCTTGAAACTTAACAGCGTCTTCGCTAATTTTAGGAAACTTTGCAGTTAAATTATACAAATCCGTGGAGGACCAAGGCACATGTACAAACATCATGGTTCCATGTCCCTGGTCTTCTACTCCTGGGAGCTCACATAGAGGATACATATTAGCAGTAGGGTTAGGTTGGGGGGGTGGACGTTATTAAACCTGCCTTGCTTCTAGTGAACTTGGCCGGCCCTTTAAAACTTAAGTCGGTAGCCAGTTCCTCCGCCTCCACCTAGGTTCTAGTCATATTTAAGCTTGTGTCTCTATTAAAATGTTCCACCACTTTGTCATTTTGATCAGACAAGCAATCAGCGCCCTATCTGTCTTACTTAATGTTGTGATTGGGGAATTGGTAGGTGAGCCGGTGTCTGATGTCGATTCTTTGGGTTGGGCCAGGGGTACCTGGACAGTGGAATCAGCCGCCGCACCATACGCCAGAGGAAGTGCATGTGTTATCCCTGGATGGGCAGCAAGGGGGCTGCCTGCACAATAGGTGCAAATTGTCTGCTTTCTAGAAAGAAATCCATAAGATCATTGGAGAGAGCTGAGAGGTTCTCTTGAGGAGGCCTGGATGGGCAAAGGGGTATTATCTGGTCAGCTGGGGTTTGGGGAAAGTTCAATTTCTCCTTCATCTCTTTTAGTTGAATTTTAAGTTTCTCCTGGGAGTCCTTGAGACCCCTCAATTGAGATTCACGGCACCATTTTTCTGTTTCCCCATACCGATCGAAATATGCCCTACTTTATTGGCCAGAAGTGCGCCTCTGAGGTGCACAATTTTGTCAAGGTTGAAACTTCCACTTACAGGAAACTGCAAATTTGGATCATCTTGAATATACCAATTCCATTTTACTAGAAACTTGCAAGTAGAAGGACTATAATTTTTGTACATATAAAACGCTAGTGTTCCTTTTGGCGGGAGGTCAGTTCTTTTGGATTTACCAACTCCCATCTCCCTGGAGTCTTCCTGATTGTGGGATTCAAACTGCTTATCCCTAGGTTACTGACTGTGTGATCCAATCTCACAGTCACTAGGTTCCCAACTGCGTGACCCGAACCCACAATCCCTAGGTCCCACAATCCTCAGCTTTCCAGAATGTTGTCATTCAGGTCACTCGCTTAACAGCAAGAGACTTCCAGTCTTTATTCAGGCCTAATCTGATGGTTCTAGTTTGCAAATTAGATACCATCAGATTAGGCCTGAATAAAGAGTGGCTGGGTCATTACAAAACCTAAACTTAATTTCCCCAGTACTAATTTCTCCCTACTGTTACTCACACCTTCTTTTCAAATGTTTGTAATGGGTCACTCTCTTACCACTTCAAAAGTTATTTTTCCTTCCTTGGTATCCTGCTGTTAATTGATTTATCTCATTAGACTGACTTAACACTTGGAAAAGCACCCGTACCCTTTCATGTATTTATACCTGCTCCTGTGTTTTTTACTTCATGCATCTGATGAAGTGGGTTCTAGCCCATGAAAGCTGATGCCCAAATAAATTTGTTAGTCTCTAAGGTGCCACAAGGACTCCTCGTTTTTCCACCCTGAACTATGAGTATCCCAGGAAGCTTCCACCAATGCAGGGTATATGGACATCTAACTGTAAATTAAAGCTGTCCTTCCCTGTTCCACCCAGGAATAGGAAAAGTGCAAACACCGCCTGTTTTTCTCAGAGAGTGAATGACCTATCTTCAGGGGAATGGTGAAATTTGCACATTAGTACGCCAGCAGGGGGTGAATCAAGCACTCTGAATTTTGTATGGCAGCTTTCAGAAAAACTCAAAGAACTAGGTTTAGGCCTGGCTTGACATGAGTAAGTGGATATGGGTAAAGCTTTATTCTGGGAGAAAGCATAGTTTTGTGTTTAAGATACTGGATTAGGATTCAGAATCACTTGCTTCAGATCCTTCTTCTGACACAGATTACCTTTGTGATTCTTAGTAAATCACTTAATCAGCCCTCTATCTGTAAAATGGGGCTGGTGATAATAATAATACTTCCCTGCTTGTACCTTTTTGTCTGTTTTGAATGATAGCACTTCAGCTCAGAGACTCTCTCTTGCCAGGTGTTTTTTATGGTGCCCAGAACCAGGGATCCCAATCTCAGATGGGACCTCTAGGCACTACCATATTACAAATAATAAATACAAGGTGCAAGACAATATTTTTTTAAAAGATGCCATTTTTACCTGTCTTAGGTTGTCCATTGGTCCTATGTATTAATGCAGTATAAAGGAAGTGTAGCTTCCCTGACTGAACAATGTATAATGGTTGGAGGTGGATTAAACTCTACTTTATGGGTAGTTATGTTTCACAAGTTTTTAGTATTTATACCTGGGACTTTCAAAATAGAACCAAAAAAGAAATGTTATATATTTTGGGAGAGATCTGTGAAGCCAACGAGGAAAGAGAACCTTATAGCTCACAATTGAAATTAATAGGAGTTGTGTGGGTACATGACCTAGTCAGCTTTGAAAATCTCAACCCATTGAGATAACTAATTCTCAGATTGCTAATACAAAAGTCTACTTCTCATGAAAGATTTAACAGCATAAGGATTTAATATCAGTGATGTGCTAAGAATTCATAGGATATTAATAAATTACAGAGACATGAAGTATTATGAATGAATGACACAAATGATCGAAGTATCTTTTAGCATATGGTATTGTAGAAACTGTAAAATCTTGTTTGTATGCTCAAACTCACAAAATTCAGTAATCTGCAATGGCGATCCCAGTAATTAGTGTGTATTAGCAAGGTTATGCTGTATATGCAAGTGCATTAAAGAATTAACATTTGTTGTATCCTCTCACCCAAAGGTTAAGAAAGCAATTCTCACAGGATTACCAATGACAAAGGCTGATTTTGATCTAGCCCTAGTACGCTACATAGAATATTCACTTGCAAAGTGCAGGTTTTTTTAAACCAGCCACCATACATCTTGAGAAACTATTTGGAAGCAAGACATTAATTTAAGAATGTTCTTGTTTTTATTTTTATGGATTCAGTCTTAAGAATGATTTAGAAACTAATTAAAAGTAAGTTAGGCTATATGAGGGATAAATGAGATGGAAGGTATTTAAAAAGGCTGGAGATAACGTGACCAGATGACCCAATTTTATAGGGATAGTCCTGATATTCGGGGCTTTGTCTTATATAGGCACCTATTATCCACTACCCTCTTTCCTGACTTTTTACACTTGCTGTCAGGTCACCCTAGCTGGAAAAGTTATGCTATTTTAAGAAAATCAGAAAAAGCTAAAGATCTCTGCTAGGTTTTGCTGTGAGGGTTGGATTTAGCCCCAATGAAATCAGCGAGAGTTTTCAATTTCTACTGATTTCAGTAGGAACAAGTTAGTTCCTAAATAACAAAGCATTATAACACAGAAAGAGGCCCCATGGGGAGGGGCTTGGGCTTGGGCTTGGGCTGCAGGGCTGTAAAATTGCAGTGTAGGAGTTTGATCTCCGGCTACAGTTTTACAGCCCCGCAGCCCAAGCCCCGACCTGGGTCTGCTGCAGGTGTGCAATTACAGTGACCTCATATACTTAGAAAATATCCATACTAAAAATCAGCTGAACTTCCTCAAGGTAAAAAACCTGGCCCACTGATTCTGGGCACCTTCCCAGTGCCTGACTTCTTCTGAGACTTGTCCCAGGAACTATTTATTAAATGGTGGCCATTATGAGAGTGTCTGAAGTGTATGAATTTAGATGGAATATATGGAATAAAGAAGCAAAAGTGTAAATATGACCCTGTCACTGTCCAATATTAAACAGTTTTAGACCAGGCTCAGTGTTTGGTATACAAAGGCCTCATCTTGCTTAGTATCATGGCAAACATGCCATTAATATTCATTTAACCTTTCATTAAATATTCAGAAAAGAAGGAAAAATAGTTAAAGCACTTAAAATGCAAAGTACTCTGTGGGGATTTTCATTTTAACAACATCCCTTGTTCCCTTTCCTTTTAGATAAAGATTAGAAAAGAAAACCAGCTTGTGGTATGACAGTCTTTCAGATGATATTAAAGATGGTAATTGTCCTTTTGGGGAAAAGAGAAAAGGCTAGTTGAGATGAGCAGGAGCTGTTGATATTATTCTAGTTCAAGTACAATCCCATTTCCTAAAAGAGAAAACAAAAGAAACACACATGAGACAAAAGGAAAAAAGGAACAGCAACTTCTGTGTCTGGTGTTGACCCTCACTTGCAACCTCACTGTTGGAAAAAACAGATGTGGAACACACCCTTACCAGCTACTTTCAGACCTGGCAAACTTGTACCATCATACTTAGGGAATTGCTTTTAGCTGCGTTTATGGTTACAGCAGGGATTGGCAACCTTTGGCTTACCGTGGCTGGCCAGGCCGGTTTGTTTAGCTGCCGTATCCACAGGCTTGGCTGATTGCTGCGGGCAGCGGCAGCCAGCACATCCCTCGGCCCGTGCTGCCTCCTGCAGCTCCCATTGGCCTGAAGCAGTGAACCGCGGCCAGTGAGAGCCGTGATCAGCCAAACCTGCTGACACAGCAGGTAAACAAACTGGCCCAGCATGACAGGGTGCTTACCCTGGCTGGCAGCATGCCAAAAGTTACCGATTTCTGAGTTACAGGCTCACAGCACTGTGGCAAAATATACTGTCCTAGGCAATTAATCTAGACTCTTATTAAACAAAAGGGGAGAGAGAGAAGAAGTAGGCTTATGATTAAAATTCTAGATATTTGTGATCAAATGTTGAGAATTTTGGACCCACAAGCCTCTCATAAAAGGAACATTCAGATCATGATCCTTCTGCCATTATCTTAAATAGCAAAGCTCCTTGGCTGTTGTAGGAGCAGGACCAGTCTTCTCTTGTACTAATTAGGATTTCAGTGGGAATTCCTCATATGAAGGACTTTCTGGAACAGGCCCTTTAACTCTTCATATTATTATACTGCTCCTCAGACAAAAACCTGAAACCAGTCAATTCTTCTGACCTTGAAACTGCAACTATAAACAAAACTGTCTTTCAATTCTCTTAAAATATTGGGGCATAAAATAACCTGAGTTAGTGTCCAGGAAAATAGATTTCATTTGGCCAGAGAAGTTGGAAAGGCATGCACCAGGAGATTTTCTCTTGGGGAATTTGCATCTTGCTGAAAGAACATAATTATTAAGCCATGTTTCTCCAGGTAAAATTGTTCCCTTGGGAAAATACAGTACGTAAATTGTAGACTGATATTTTCAGTGAAAGGGAGTATAACTCCTTTAATTAAAGGTCAAGTGCTACCAGGAAAATAAGATTTAAACTTTGCAAATCATTAAGCATTATGCTTGACAGCAGCAATAGTGTTCTTTACAATAAGTAGGAAGAGAATATCCCATGTAAGTAGATCTAATGTGACTTTAGAGAACTGTTCTGTCTCTAACTAGAACTGCATAGCATATCAAGAGTTTAATAACTCAGTTCACATTAGCTATGCCTGATGTCAACCATATGATCTTTCGGGGGTTGATTCTTTGGTTTTATCATATGTCCTTTGCTGCTGATGGGAAAATGTCAACATTTCACAAGGTTTCTTTACAAAGATGCTTCAAAGGGGCAAGTTCTGTCCACCCCTCATGGGAAAAAGTGAGGTATTCTCTGAAAAAATAAAGTGTGGGGGATCTTAGTAGTAAATGTCAAGATCTTTTCTTTTATACAAACTGTCACAGCCCATGGGTTGGCTGCCCTTTGAGATTCATTTTTTGATCCTCTAGTGCATCTCCTTCAAGCGGCAGGCCTGTGCCCTTATTTCCCTTTTGGAGTGTTATCCTACAATCCAACCTCTTTCTGATTGGTGTCCAGGTTACCCCTTCTGGATGTACACCATGCTACCTAGCAGGTTCATCTGGCCTTTTTTGTAGTGAGAGCACTTCAATCTCCCTGGACACTCAATAACAGACTTAAGAGTGGCCAATCTTCAACAAAAAATGTCAAAAACAGACTTTAGTGAGAAACTGGAGAACTGGAATTAATTTGCAAACTTGACAGCATCAAATTAGGCCTGAATAAAGACTGGGAGTGGCTGGGTCACTACAAAAAATTATTTCCCTCTGTTGATATTCACTCCCTCTTGTCAACTGTTGGGAATGGGCCACATCCACCCTAATTGAACTGGCCTCGTTAGGACTGACCCTTGACTTGGTAAGGCAACTCCCATCTTTTCATGTGCTGTATATTTATACCTGCTTTATTGTATTTTTCACTCCATGCATCCGATATAGTGGATTATAGCCCACAAAAGCTTATGCCCAAATAAATTTCTCTAAGTCTCAAAGGTGCCACAAGGACTCCTCATTGTTTTTGCTGATATAGACCAATATGGCTACCCCTCTGAAAAGTATGATTGATTTTTCTTAAACTGTATACAGTGCATAGAGAAGTAGATTTAAAAATAATTAAAAAACCTTATTGTTTCACCTGTGCTTGGCAAGTGCCTCAGCCACTGGAGGGTCTTTTGAGCTCAGCCCTGGACTCTGGAAGAGGAAAAAAAAATCTTAATCTGGACTGTTCGAACAACATAGCTTCTTCCCCGAATTGATGGCCCATTGCTAGCTTAACTCCTTTGAAGTGGGTACTTGAGAGGCTGTTTTACCTGTGTCCTTGTTTTACCTTTCCTGGTTCCTTTCCTAACAACCCCCTTTTATAGCCTCCTTGGTTTTTACTACATGCATTCAGGCCAAACTGAACAGTAGAGTTCCAATTTGTCTCACAAACAAAATGCCAACTTTTAATCGTATACATAAAAGCTGATGATGAGATAATGAATTTGCAAAGAAAATATACACTTATAAAGGAAAGAATAGTAGTAATAGAGCTCAGAGAAGCACAGCTATAGACAATGAGGAAAACATAGATTTTGAATCCAGTCTGAAGAGGTGACACTCTGGCTGATTGCTCATAATTTAACTGGGAATCATAAAAAACAGTTTTATGTTTGTTTGTTTTTGTTTTGTTTACTTATCAGTAATATTACTCTAAGCTTATGGGCTGCTAAAGTAGATAGTACTACCAGCTAATCAGATGGATAAATCATAAGAGAAGCCTGTCCAAAATATACTTGCTTATCAATGCGAAGTGTTAACCCTACAAACACAAACCATTGACTGTTTTAGTGGTGGGTTTTGCTTGCACCATCCAAATTAGAAAAAAAAAATAAGTAGAGTTTTTTCCAGCTATACTGCGCCTTTAAAGCAACTAGCCACGAGTTGTTTGTCTGGGACATTTCTAAATGAGGAACTTTATCAATGGTATTTATATGGTGCTAATCACTCTCAGCTAGGGTAGCTTGCGGATTGTGGAGTGATGCTGTAGATCGGTTGCTGGATTGCGCAGTGAGTGAACCAAGATAAACATATCTGAAAAAAGTTTTAACTTATCCAGTCTGCATGTGAAGTACCATTAGGAGAACAACTAACCAAGATAAATAAACTGGAGCTCATAGGAAAAATAGCAGCCATATGTTAAAGCTGGGTAAAAAAAGGTCTATTGCAAAACAAAACCATATAGCTTCTCTTAAAAACTAGGGTTGTTGATTAATTAATCCTAGTTAATCCCAGTTAATTGCGATTAACTGAAAAAAATAATTGCAATTAAAAAAAGTAATCACAATTAATCGCAGTTTTAATCACACCATTAAACAAAAGAATATTAATTGAAATTTATTAAATATTTTGGATGTTTTTCTACATTTTCAAATATATTTATTTCAATTACAACACAGAATATAAAGTGTACAGTGCTCACTTTATATTACTTTTATTACAAATATTTGAACTGTAAAAATTATAAACAAAAGTAATAGTATTTTTTCATTCATCTCATACAAGTAATGTAGTGCAATTTCTTTATCATGAAAGTGCAACTTGCAAATGTAGAATTTTTTTGTTATGTAACTGCACTCAAAAACAAAGCAATGTAAAACTTAAGAGCCTACAAATCCACTCAGTTCTACTTCTTGTTCAGCCAATCACTGAGACAAACACTTTTGTTTACATTTACGAGAGATAATGCTGCCACTTTTTGTTTACAATGTCACCTGAAAGTGAGAACAGGCATTCACCTGGCACTTTTGTAGCTGGTATTGCAAGGTGTTTACATGCCAAATATACTAAACATTCATATGCCTCTTCAAGCTTCAGCCACCATTCCAGAGGATAATGCTTCGATGCTGATGATGCTAATTAAATTTATGACTGCACTTCTTGGGGGAGAATAGTATTCTCCTGTTCTGTTTTGCCCACATTCTGCCATATATTTCATATTATAGCCGTCTCAAATGATGACCCAGCACATGTTGTTCATTTTAAGAACACTTTCACTGCAGATTTGACAAAACACAAAGTTACTAATATGAGATTTCTAAAGATAGCTACAGCACTCAGCCCAAGGTTTAAGAATCTGAAGTGCCTTCCAAAATCAGAGGGATGAGGTGTGGAGCATGCTTTCAGAAGTCTTAAAAGAGCAACATTCTGATGTGGAAACTACAGAATCTGAACCACCAAAAAAGAAAATCAACCTTCTGCTGGTAGCATCTGACTCAGACGATGAAAGTGAACATGTGTTGGTCTGCACTGCTTTGGATCCTTATCAAGCAGAACCCCTCATTAACATGGACATATGTCCTTTGGAACGGTGATTGAAGCATGAAGAGATGTATGAATCTTTTAACGCATCTGGCACACAATATCTTGCAACATCAGCTACAACAGTGCCATGTGAATACCTGTTCTCACTTTCAGGTGACATTGTAAACAATAAGTGTGCAGCATTATCTCCTGCAAATGTAAGCAAACTTGTTTGTCTGAGAGACTGACTGAACAAGAAGTAGGAATGAGTGGACTTGTAGGCTCTAAAGTTTGACATTGTTTTATTTTTGAATGCAGTTATTTTTGTGCATAATTCTACATTTCTAAATTCAGTGTTCATGACAAAGAGTTTGTTTTACACTACTTGTATGAGGTGAATTGAAAAATACTATTTCTTTCATTTCTATAGCACAAATATTTATAATGAAAGTAAATATAAAGTGAGCACTGTACAATTTTTGTGCTTGAATTGAAATCAATATATTTGAAAATATAAAAAAAATCCAAAAATATTTAAATACATTGTATTCTATTATTGTTTAACAGTGTAATGAATTGCAAACAGCCCTACTAAAAACCTATCATTATAATAAATTCTGATTTCTATGCGCCAATGAGTATAAAACCCTAAGGCAGGGGGAAAGACCAGGAGGTTAGATAGGGATCAGATTACTTGTGCAAGAAAGATCTGTGGCAGGATGGTGTACCAAAACCTTTTTCAAGCTGCTATCTTGTGCTCTATAATCTAATCTTTCTTTAAAAAAAACAAAGCAAAAAACCATCTGACTATTAAGGTTCAAAGAAACCTTCAAAATGTGACCCAAATGTAATTCAGTAATGCCTGTTCACAGCCAATTCTATATTACAGGCGTATGTCGCTTACGGGGTGTGAAAAAGCTCTCCTGTCAGCATAGAAGCATCTTCACAAAAATGAAGCAACTAAAGTTTGCTTCATCTCAGTGAATTGTTATTTTATATGGCCAATTTAAATGTCAGCATTGCTTACTGATTTACTGATGACCAAAGCATAAAATAAAGGCCATGGAGGATCAAATAATTAACATTGTAACAATCCACTGTAAATGGCAACTACTTTTGGTGTCTCAGAGAGGTGGAGCTTGTTAGGATATCACTCCCAGCTCCCCTCTAAGGCCATGCCCTAAGGTCAGTAAAACTATGCATCCTCTAGGGTATAGTGTACATTTTAAGATGTTCATAGATATAAACAATCAGAGTAGGTCAGGTAGCTCTCCCCTAGTGTTTTATGTGACAATATTTCTATCCCCCTCTCGCTTACATGTAAATAAGCATGTTTAATGAGTTAATTCTTCCCTGTGAGCTTAGTTGCACTCTCTAGAATGTTGGCATTCCATATGATATTATGTCAATTGGTGTGATCTAAGTATACAGTAATTTTACAAAGAGTGAGTCTGAGGCAAGGACTTAGTCATCCTTATCTGATTTTTGTATTTTATTTTATTGTTATATGCGTTATACTTTGATATAGTTTTGTAACTTCTTAATGTGTCATGATGCTTTTCAGTATGGATGCAGCATTCTAGTTCCTCTTTACTGATGACGTCCAGGGAGTGTGCTGTTTTCTTTGCCCAGGGTAGTGTTATTCTAGCATCTAAAGTTGCTTGAGTTTTAATTGTCAAATCCAGTGAGAATTTCAGAGTGAGAAGAGAGATGAAAATAGTGACATGCTTTGTTCTCTGCTTGTTGTCTGTGAAGAGGGAGAGAAGAATTATACAATGATTGAAAGAAACCCAGTTTGAGGAATGTGGCTGAACCTATAGTGACTTAGGAGCTGTAAAGAAGTCCAAATGATTGTATCCAGTTTGGTTACACTGAACTGAAAAGGGAGAGAACAATGTACAGCATTACTTCCTTGAAACTGTTGTGTGCAATTTTTTTCTTATTAATCTATTATTACCAAGTATTAAACAAATACTTATGGGTAAGATTATAAAAGGAAGGAACCTAGTGATCCAGAAGTGCTTTAGTGTACAGAAAATTCTATTCTATAAGTTTTGCTACCACCCTCATCTTTATAGTGTCCGAGAATCTTCCTTTGTGCATTAAGTAATTAGATTAATATCTGTCACGGGTAGTTCATTATGTCTCTCCTCTTCTCCCAAGAAGGAGAATCATGTAGACAGAATAATGTTTTGGTAGAGTTTCATTGTAGGGGATTTTGTTGATTTTCAATTTTTTAATGTATCCACTGCTATGTGTTTATGTGAGAAAAGGTGAGTCAAAGAATAGAACTTTACCTTTGGCACACTAGATTCTTTGGAAGTTCATTGTAGCTCTCAAGAAAGTGCTGTTTACTGCACAGATGATCTCTACCCTTATAATTTCTTTTTAATGTTCAAATAAAGTTACATTGCATTTGCCTATCTATCCAACATGGCCCAATCTCCATAGTATCTCAGTTCCTTCAGAAAGAAAGAAAGAAACCCTAAGCAGCACAAAAACAGAGATCTCTCTTTTCCTTCTGTACCAGTAAGAAGCAGACCTCAGATTTCGATGTGTGTGTGAAAAGTTATCAGATGATAGATGTTGTAACAAAGGTCAATTGTGGGAATATTTTTCCCTTTATATAATGTGTATCTATAAAATAACAAAATGCTTCCTTAATTAATAGTTGTTAATTTCCCAACGAAGGATGAAACAATAACAGATTAGGTTTATTTTCCATCACCTATCTTCATCATCAGCTATTTTCATTCAGTAGCTTTAGAATTATGCAAGATGCCAAAACACAACATTTTTTTAAAATGTAAAAATATACCATAACTTAATCTCTCCCAACAAACATACAATATGACCAGATCATACTCCCATGGTCTGTGTGTGAAACAGAGATCCTCCCCAGAAAGATTCCCCCACTTGCATGTTGATGATGGGCTCAATTACCTCCAAAGCACCATTTCTCCTTGCCAATCCCCCAATTCATGGAGTGAATGCCATGTGTCCAAGATCCATGCTGTGAGAGTGCAGGGAGATGAGGGGAAAAGGCCATGTCCCACATATGGGGGCAAGCCTCAGAATTCCTCATTCTCACACCCAAAAACCCAACTTTCTCACAGCTCTTACCACAGGATAATCTGTCTTGGTGTCAATGGAGTGGCAGTTTTTTTTTTCTTTTTTTTACTGTCTAATAATTGAAAAGCAAAACACTGCAATAATGGAACAGCCTATTCCTCACAGAATGAAATTAATTACGATACCTATTTCTTATATAATAATACTTTGATTATTAGTGGAGGGATGGGTCCTGATGGAGTTTCCCATAGGGAGCTCAATTATTTCACTTTGGGTCCCCTTTTTTTATAATGTGATTCTTACTATACCTTATTAGCATTTGTGTACATAGTGCACTTTAGGTAGGGCATGTGTTAGAAAAATGTGACTACCGGATATCTTGTAATATCTTGTAACTCTTACTGTTAATTTTTTGCAATATCACCCATTGGTATATGTTTTCCTGTAATCTTGTGGTATAAGGTCATTTTTGGTCACTTACTTATGTTAAGCATTTCTTAAGCCTATGGCTTAGTATGGCTAAGCTAAAATCTTACAGGCCACAGCCTGTAGGCCAGCGGTGGGCAACCTGTGGCCCGCAGGGCACATGTGGCCTGTCTGGGTAATCCACTGGCAGACCGCAAGATGGTTTGTTCACATTGGCCATCCGCAGGCACGGCCCCCTGCAGCTTCCAGTGGCTGCAGTTTGCTGTTCCTGGCCAATGGGAGCTGTGGGTAGAGGCATGGTTCACAGGAACATGCTGGCTGCCGCTTCCCACAGCTCCCATTTTCCAGAAATGGTGAACTGTGGCCACTGGGAGCTGCAGGAGGCCACGCCTGCAGATGTGCCGTGTAAACAAACTGTTTTCCACCAGCGGATTACCCTGGCAGGCCGCAGGTTGCCCACCACTGCTGTAGGCCTTGCATTTCAGCCCTACTTACTTAGATATGTAACACATAATTATCCCTTCTAACTACTGAATAATCTTTTACTTTTGTAATCCTACAACTTGACTCTATTTAGCATAACATCACACAATAAATGAACAATAAACTAAAATCATTGGCTCTGCTTTTGACGTTAAGGGTACATCTGCACTGCAATAAAAGACCTGCAACATGGCTGTGGCTGGCCAAGGTAGATGACTTGGGCACAAAAGCTCAGGCTGTGGGGCTAAAAATAGCAGTATATATGATCGGGCTTGGGCTGTGAGGGACTGGGTCTCAAAGCCTGGGATCCAGCCTGAGCCGGAATGTTTACACTGCTTTTAGTCCATCAACCTAATCCAATTAACTTGGTCTCTAAAACTAGGTGCTGTAATTTCTGGATGTAACAGGGTGGACACCCGCTCCTGCCCTGAGGGGCTTAAAACAGCCCTACGAAAGGGCTGTGGCCGGAGAAAGCAGCCACTGGGTTGATTGGGGGAAGCAGGCAGAGCTGCAGCCATGCCCCAAACAGAGCTCAGCTGGCCCCTATAAGAGGCTGCGAGCCAGGAGCCCAAAGAGTCTATCTGCCTATAGAGATAGAAGGGCCTGGCTGCAGGGAGCAGAGAGTACCTAGTTTGAGCAGGGCTGGGGAAAGGCCAAGGGAGCCAGGGAGCTCTGGCCTGGAAAGTCCCCAGGCTGCGGCTTTGTAGAAGGCCAAATTGGGTACTGGGGTCGCAGGGGGCAGCCCACAGGTAGGTTGAGGCAGCAGGCCCAAACCCTCCCTTGCCAGTGATGCATGTATTTTACACTGCAGTTTGCCCCAGGGAACGGGCGCTAGATGATGACTGTCAGTAGCCTTACACTGATGGAAGGTGGGGATAGTGGGTGGGGGTTCCCCCTGGATGGGAGACCCTGAGAGAAAGGGGTCACTTTCAGGGAGCAGCACCCCAGATAACGGGGCACCAGAGTCCAGGGAGGGACATGGGGCCCAGTGGCAGTGGGACACTGGCCTGCAGGAGGCGCTCCGGAGGCTGGGCAAGCTAATTTCTGAGATGACCAGCAGGAGGCATTGCGGGGGTGAGTCCCCCATCGCTACACTGGACCATATGAAATCCAGCTAAAACTAGCTGTTAAGAACCAGAGAAAGAAAGGTCAGCTACTCAGGAAAAAAGAAGTAAGTCAAAATCAAAGAAGTTAATGTAATTTTCTTCAAAATATATGGTACACAACAAGGAAATCTGGATATGCTGCCAACAGAAAAATGAAAGGACAAAGACAAGTGGAATTCACAATGGATTTGGATGTCTCTGCGGTATTTTTGTCAAGACAGAGTGGCGATCACAGAAGAGAGCTGAAAAAAGGCACTGCAAAACAACATCCTGATCCTTAGGAGTGCTAAGGAAATTCTATAATGTTTTATTAGTTGTTGCTAAAATTTGTGTTTTACAAATTATGTATATGAAATTAAGAATAAATCAAATAGAAAAGTTTTTGTACATATTTTCAAATTGGAAATTGACATCTACTTAAAACAGATCAATGTGCACAAAAGTATCTTTATGAGGGTGATCTCCTGTTGCTTAGATATTAATGTCTGTTATAAAATGATTCTGGCAATGTTGGCTGTGGGGATAAACTATGCCAGCAGTCATTCCGATGTCAGATTCATATTTGTATGTTTGGCAGTTCCCAGAAAAATTATCTGGTTATCAAAAGGTTAAATGTGTTGAATATTCCAGGTATGGATGCCTAAAGCTAGCCTTCAAAGTTCCTATTTATGTATTTAAATTGCCTCTGGTTTTCAAAAGTGCTGATTTCTTGGTGGTTCTCTTTTTTTTCAGTGGGTATCTATGATCTTAAGGCTAACCTTCAGAGGAAGGATGGCCTAATGGATAGAACACTAGTCTAGGACTTAGAAAAACTGAATTCAATTTCCAGTTCTGCCACAACTGTCCTCCATGATGTTTGGACAAATCACTTATACTTGCTGGATTTTGGTTGTCCTTCTATAAAAGGGGGAATAATAGCACTTCCATATCTGACAGAGATGCTTTGAAGATTAATACCTTAAAGAGTGTGAGGGGCTCAGGGAGGGGGGCCATACAAGTAACTAAGAGAGAGACATAATTTTAGACAACCATTTTTGAAAAATGTGGCCCATGTTTTCATTTAACTTCTAATATGGTTATACTCCTGGTTTGTATTCTTTCCACCAGAAATGATGAATGCATCCAAGACCCAATATCTGCTTTAGAGTGTCAACCCAGGAAAAAGAGCTCTCATTTTAATCCAAGGGAAAAAATTGGGCTGACTTGTTTTCAGGGACAAAATGCTGTGCAATAATACAGAGGTTTTCTTTTTAATTGTGCCAGACTAAACCTTCTTTTTTTGTAAAAAATGGTGTGCTTTCTCCATAGCAAATCACAAATAGGGTTCTACTACAGCCAGGCTCAGTGGGAAGTCGCCAACTTCACTGTGTGCCCTAGAGAGCTGACAGAGCCAGAAAATGAAGTTGCTCCAGGCTGATTGGAAGATGGGCAATGTGAACAAACCATCTTGTGGTCTGCCAGTGGGCTATTTATTTTACAAAACTAATAAGCATTGAAACCCAATTTTCAAGAAAGAACCATGTGAATGATGCCAGAGATAAGTGGTGCAGCAGCTTTTTTAACTCCCAGTGTTCCCCAAATTCAAGGCATTCATTTTGAACTGAACACGCAACCGGTTCCTGGATGCTGACAAAGATTAAAAGAAGGAGAAATAATGAGGAGTCTGAAAATGTTGCATATGAAGTTTGATAGGAGCAATTAAATACCAAACTTTTCAGCCCTTATGCTTAGGATCACTAGTCTTGGGGAACTAGTTCCCCACTGAATAGTATCTAGTTTAAAGTCTCCATCCTGATATCCAAGGTATGTCTACACAGCAATGTAAGCCTAAGGTTAGTGAGACTTGAGTCAGATGACTTGTGTCAGGGAACCCTGGACTTGAGCATCTACACTGCATTTTAACTGTAGGTAAAGGGTTTTCTGACCCGTGCTCAAACCTAGGGCTCTGGCATCTACACTGCAGTGCATAGACCCAAGTCAAAATAACCCTATCCCATGGTGCTTAGCATCCCTGCCGCAGTGTCAGGACTCTAGCGCTACGAATGTGTTGCACTGTGGGAAAACTCTACTATCCACCCTGTTTCCTAATTGTGATGGTGCTATTGATGGTACTTAAGTGCCCATAAGAAGCACATGAGTACATAAACTGCATAATTAGCTCTTTTGGAGCTGTGTCAGTAGAAAGACTGCAGTGTGAGAAGGCTTTATCCTGAACTACCATCTAATCTGAGAATTAGGCTCTCCACCTCTAGTCTGAGTTATATTGGCAGGAAAATATGCATGTGCACCAGTTCTGAAGGATAATTAGGATGTCAGTCTCCATGGCTGTCAAACCATTCCAATGAAACTTTGCAATTCTTAATTTTTAAACATAGGATGTTCAATGAAGGTGGGTTTTTGTTTGTTTATTTTTGTCTGTTTATTTTGAAGTTTGACATAAAATTTAGGTTTCAGAGGGGAAAAATCACACACACCACATCCTGGCTCCTGCTGGCTGCAGAGCGGTGAAGAGTATCCCCAGGGTTTGGGGTGCAGTGTGCTCCAGCATCCTCTGAGGATGCCTTATCTTGTTAGAGGGCCAAAGGCCAGTGTCCAGGTTTCAGTCCTTCACCACTCACATTAATAAGGCAAGCAGGATATGATCCTATGTATTATCTTTATGAGGTTGAGAACCATCTCTGCTAGCTCACTCTCCTGGGCTAAAGAAAAGCTTGCATTGCTCTAAATAGTATTATTACTTTACTTTTTGCTGTCCAGTATTCTTACTTCTTAGTACTTGACCAAAGTGCTTGGGGGCAGTGGGAGGGTTGGTTCAAATGTATTAAATAAAAATGTATCATGGATATAAAAATTGGTATTTTTTTAAAAAATGAAGTATTGAACCTACAGTTATCCAAATGGGCATGGAAAAGTCATGTAACAGAGTCACTCAGCCCCCACTTCCTGGTCCTTCTCCTATCTGCTTCACAAGTTCCAACATCCTGGCTTGGTGTGGAAAATGTCAACAGTATTTTAAACCTGAAAATTAATCCAGCTCTGAGCAAGATTAGCTGGCACTGGAGCATCAGAATGCAAGCCCAATGTTGCACCCAGTTGGCAAAATGCCATCAACATCTTTTAAAGTCTTCTTTCTCATTTAAGCTGGGTTCCTTTTTCACTTCAGTCTAAGGCAATATGTCCTGAGGGAGGGAGGGATAAGGGATAAGGTATCTCTAAGAGGCTGAGGGGAGGTTTTCAGGCTGGCTCCCACTCACCATCCTGACTGTGTACACATCTTGACTGTGCACTGTGCCTGGGTGCCCCTGCACATGCTGACTCATGGAAGACAGGGAGGGCTAGAGAGCAGAGAAGGGACCGAGTGGCTGCCTTGCAGGAACGGGAGCAGCTGGGATGCCTGGGATCATCCCTTCCTCACAGTTGTGCTGATCTGGGAACTCTCCTTCTCCCCCTTCCTGCTTGGTCCCTGCTCTGATCTCTCGTCTGTGCTCCCAGGCACCCCCCGGGGATGCATGTGCAGGGGTGCCCATGCTGCATGCACAGTGGGGGGGGGGGGCAAGTGGGAAGCCAGCTCAAAACCTTCCCTGCAGCAAAGAGGAGCTAGAGTCACTGCCACAGGATGCTGCAGGGAAATTTTGGGGGCTGGCTTCCCCTTGCTGCCCTGACTGTGCACACAGCCTGGGTGCTTCTGCACACGCAGCCCAAGGGAGAGTGAAGGAGGGGCCTGAGAGCAAGGGCCAGAGAAAGGAGCAGAGCCCAAGCAGCTGCCTTGCAGGAAGGAGGAATGGCAGGGCTCCCAGTTCAGCATGGCCAGGGGAGGGATGACCCCCAACATCCCAGTGGATGGGAGCCACCTCCCCCAGCAACTTTGCTCCATGCTGCAGGCAAGCTCTGCATAGCAATGAGGAGGAAGAGGAGCTGAAGCTGCCATAGGAGCATAGGTGCTGACTCCATGAGTGCTCCGGGACTGGAGCACCCATGGGGAAAAATTAGTGGGTGCTCTGCACCCACCGGCAGTTAAGCTCCCTGCCCCGCCCCCTCTGCCTCACCTCTGCCTCCTCCCCTGAGCGCCACGTCTCCGCTCCTCCCTCCCTCCCCATGCATGCCACCACCAAACAGCAGTAGCAAGCTCTGGAAGGGATAGGGAAGGAGCAGGTACGTGGCAGGGGGGAAGGAGGAGGTGGAGAAGTGTGGGTCCAGGCGGGGATTTGAGGAAAGGGTCAAATAGTGGCAGGGAGGGGGTGGAGTTGGGGTGGACACTTTGGGGAAGGGGTTGGAATGGGGACAGAAGGGGGCAGGCAGGCAGGGATGGAGTCGTGGCAGGGCCAGGAGAAGAGGGGGGTCAAGCACCCATTGGCACGAGAAGAAGTCAGCGCCTATGCATCGGAGGAGTAGGAAGTGGGAGCATACTTGACCAGACAGTAATGGTGCTTCCAGATGCTGTGCTGGCTGCCTGCAGCTCTGCTCCTCTGGGACAGGAATTCTGGGATACATCCAGAGGACTTCTGGGCCCTGAATCAAGCCTGGGCCGTGTGCATGCAGGAAAGCAATAGGTCCCAGCAGAACAAGGACTCAGACCCTCCAGCCCTGCAGAGCCCTGGGGCTCTATGTCAGAGTTCTAGGTTAGCACAATCGGTGAGTGGATACAAGGAGGGTGAAGCCCGAACCTGTGCTTTGAATTAACCAGAAGGATGTTGTTAGGGGCCTTGATGCAGGCAGCTTTGTTTGAATGAACATGATGGAAACTGTGCTGGAAGAAATATGGCTGGAAGAGAGGAAGTTCAGTTAACAGGAAGAGAACAACATGATTGAGGATTTTAGAAGTGATGGAGTTAGGCTGGTAATTTAAAAGGAGGCACTCATCTGCGGACATAGCTTCCACCTCTCTTGGAAGTGGACTAATTATGCTCTCCCATCGGCATAGCACATCTTCCCCAGACACGCTACAGCTGCAGTGCAGTAGTGTAGACTTGCCCCCAGTCTAATTCTAGGTTCAGGTGAGAAGGGGAAAATCTGGTGAATGCCTCTATCCACCACTTTCAAGATTCTGGGTTTGGAGTTCAGGACAGAAAAGAAGTTTGGCTTCCAGATAGAAGTTATATATATCTTCGTTAGTATAAAGGGCTCATTCAGGTCTTCCAAGCTTGTTAGGTGAATTTTGTGAGGATTTATTGGTATAAAATTGCCTGCCCATTGGTAATTTGCACTCTGGGAAATATAAACTATTATAAATCCAGCATGAGGCTGCAATTTTCACCAGCACTGTATCGGAGGGTAGATTCCATAGATTTTTCCCTTATTTGCATGTAAAGTGTGAGTGAATTTGGGACAGAATAGTAAAAATATCAAAGGCAGAGAAAGATAAAACTGCTTTCTTAACACACCATGGGGGTATACAAAACACAAGTCTTGCTTTTTACTTGTTTAAAAAAAATGCTAACAATGAAAATTTTAAACGAATGAAAAATTATAACAGACACTGATGAAAATACCAGCCTTCAGATTTCTAAGGGTATGTCTACACTACGAAATTAGGTCGAATTTATAGAAGTCAGTTCTTTAGAAATCATTTTTGTACAGTCGATTGTGTGTGTCCCCCACACAAAATGCTTTAAGTGCATTAAGTCAGCACAGTACCAAGGCTAGCATTGACTTCTGGAGCATTGCACTGTGGGTAGATGTGAGTAGCTATCCCACAGTTTCCGCAATCTCCGCTGCCCACTGGGATTCTGGGTTGAGATCCTGTCATAAACAGATAGTTAAGGGTTAATGCCTCTTTTACCTGTAAAGGGTTAAGAAGTTCACTTAACCTAACTGACACCTGACCAGAGGAACCAATGAGGGAACAAATGTTTCAAAAGGAAGGAAAGAAGTTTTCCTTTGTTAAGAGTCTCAGTTTCAGCCGGAGTGAAAAAGATCAAGGAACCAGCCTCTTATCAGAGTTGTAAGTTTTAGAAAGGGATAAATAGGGTTATGTTTATTTTCTTTGTAACTTGTCTTGGTACCATTAAGAGAATTATCAAAATTGGGTATTTGGGTATTTTTTTGTGTAACTAAGTTTTTGCCCAGGGGAACATCCTCTGTGTTTTGAATCTGTTGTCTGTGAGAGTAGCTGGTATGCTAATCTCTCCCAGAGGGTTTTCTTTTACCTTTCTTTTCTTTAATTAAAAGCCTTTTTCTTAATACCTGATTGATTTTTTCCTTGTTTTTAGATCCAAAGGGGTGGATCTGGATCCACCAGGAGTTGGTGGGAGAAAGGAGGGGGGATGCTTAATTTCTTCCTGTTTTAAGATCCAAGGGGTTTGGATCTGTGTTCACCAGGGAATTGCTGAAGTCCTTCAAGACTACCCATGGAAAAAGGTAGTGCTTGGGGGTGGTGGCAGCGATACCAGATCTAAGCTGGTAATTAAGCTTAGAAGTGTCCATGCAGGTCCCCACATCTGTACCCTAAAGTTCAGAGTGGGGAAGGAACCTTAACAGATCCCAATGCTTGATGGGGCAAAAATAGTGTGGCGAGTGGTTCTGGGTAAATGTCGTCAGCCCCATGAAAGTAACAGCAAACAATCGTTTCAGGCCTTTTTTCCTGGGTTACCTCTGCAGATGCCATACCACAGAAAGCATGGAGCCCACACAGCTGACAGTCACCGTAAGTGTCCTGGGTGCTGGCAGACATGGTACTGCATTGCTACACAGCAGCAGATCATTGTCTTTTGGCAGCAGACGGTGTGTTATGACTGGTTGCCATCGTCTTCATATTCCTGGGTGCTCTTTTAACCAACCTTGGTGAGGGGCACCTGGGCAACTGGCAGACGTGGGTCTGCATTGCTACACAGCAGCAGCTCCTTGCTTTTGTCACCAGATGGTGCATATGATTGGTAGCCATTGTCATCATATTCCTGGGTGCTCTTTTAACCGAACTCAGTAAGGTCAGTCATGGGTGCCTGGGCAGACTCCTTCTGCCGAGCACTCAGGAGCTGATAATGGCTAGCAGTAAAACTGCACCGTCTGCTGCCACCTTAAAGATAGAAAAGATAGATGGAGTGGATCAAAACAAGAAATAGACCCTATCTGTTTTGTATTCATTTGTTTCCTTCCACCCTCTGTGAAATCAACAGCCTGCTAAACCCAGGGTTTTGAGTTCAATCCTTGAGGGAGCCTTTCTGTGTGTGACAGTTGTTTATGTGTCTCCTTGATGCAAAGCCATTCCCTTTGTGGACTGTAATTCCCTGTAAGCCATGTCATCAGTCGCCCCTCTCTCCATCAGAGCAGACAATCATTTTGTGCCTTTTTTCAGCCCAGACGCTATAGCAATGGGATCATGGAGACCGCTGAGATCGCCATGGCAATTATGAGCACTGTAAACACCACATGCATTATCCTGGAGTATATGCAGAATCAGAACCTGCCAAAGCAAAACCGGGCGAGGAGATGACAGTAGCGTGCTGATGAGACTGATGAGGACATAGACACGGATATAGACTTCTCACAAAGTAAAGGTCCTAGCAATGTG
Organism: Gopherus flavomarginatus; assembly: GCF_025201925.1. Classification (NCBI taxonomy): domain Eukaryota; kingdom Metazoa; phylum Chordata; order Testudines; family Testudinidae; genus Gopherus; species Gopherus flavomarginatus. The sequence goes on along the minus strand of NC_066617.1, from coordinate 195,578,329 downwards.
CACATCATGGTGTTAATGGGGCAGGTTCATGCTGTGGAACACCAATTCTGGGCCCGGGAAACAAGCATAGACTGGTGGGACTGCATAGTGTTGTAAGTCTGGGATGTTTCCCAGTGGCTGCGAAACTTTTGCATGCGTAAGGGCACTCTGAGGGAACTTTGTGACTTGCTTTCCCGTGCCCTGAGGCACCAGAATATCAAGATGAGAACAACCCTTACAGTTGAGAAGCGAGTGGCGATAGCCCTCTGAAAGCTTGCAACGCCAGACAGCTATCGGTCAGTCGAGCATCAATTTGGAGTAGGAAAATCTACTGTGGAGGCTGCTGTGATCCAAGTAGCCCACGCAATAAAAGATCTGCTGATATCAAGTGTAGTGATTCTGGAAAATGTGCAGGTCATAGTCGATGGCTTTGCTGCAATTGGATTCCCTAACTGTGGTGGGGCGATAGATGGAACCCATATCCCTATCTTGGCACTGGAGCACCAAGCCAGCGAGTATATAAACTGAAAGGGGTACTTTTCAATGGTGCTGCAAGCACTGGTGGCTCACAGGGGATGTTTCACCAACATCAATGTGGGATTGCAAGGAAAGGTATATGATGCTCATGTCTTCAGGAACTCTGGTCTGTTTCAAAAGCTGCAGGAAGGGACTTTCTTCCCAGACCAGAAAATAACCATTGGGGATGTTGAAATGCCTATAGTTATCCTTGGGGACTCAGCCTACCTCTGTAAGCTAAACAACCCTCTCCTCTCCCCTTTGAACACACCTTGCAGAGGCAATAAAGTCATTGTTGCTTCACATTCATGCATTGTTTATTAATTCATCACACAAATAGGGGGATAACTTCTAAGGTAGCCCCAAAGGGGTGGGGGCGGAGGGAAGGGCAGGGTGGGGTGGAGGAGGAGGGAAGGACAAGACCAACACACTTTAAAACTTAAAAACTTATTGAAGTCCAGCCTTCTGTTGCTTGGGCAATCCTCTAGGGTGGAGTGGCTGGAGGCCCCCCATCTCATTCTTGGGTGTCTGGGTGAGGAGGCTGTAGAACTTGGGGAGAAGGGCAGCTGGTTACATAGGGGCTGCAGCGGCGGTCTGTGCTGCTGCTGCCTTTCCTGCAGCTCAGCCATACACTGGAGCATATCAGTTTGATGCTCCAGCAGTTGGAGCATCGATTCTTGCCTTCTGTCAGCAAGCTGACACCACCTATCCTCTTCAGCCCTCCACCTCCCCTCACGTTCCTGTTGTGCTTTCTTGCACTCTGACATCGTCTGCCTCCACGCATTCTGCTGTGCTCTGTCAGTGTGGGAGGATAGCAGGAGCTCTGAGAACATCTCATCCTGAGTGTGTTTTTTCACTTCTAATATTTGCTAGCCTCTGTGAAGGAAAAACATTTGCAACTGGTGGGGGAAAAGGGAGATTGGTGGTGAAAAAGACACATTTTAGAGAAAAATAGGATCACTCTTTCCCGTTAAACCCTTCTGTTCACATTTCACAGCAAATGTGCTTTCATTACAAGGTAGCATTTTGCCTCTTGTACTGAGGGCCTGCCAGTGTGGTGTGAGAGATCACACATGAAGGCCAGGCAACAGAATTTGGCTTGCAGGCAGCCATGGTAAGCCACAGTCTTTTGGCTTCTTTAACCTTCAAAACATGTGGGAATTATTTCAAACAGCAGCGCCCTCATTTCCCATACCAAGCAGCCATTGGGTTGACCGTTTAAAATGAGTTTGCAGTTTAAAAGGAGGGGCTGCGGTTTGCAGGTTAGCATGCAGCACAAACCCAAATAACAAACCCCCCGGCTATTCTCTGGGATGATCACTTCACCCCTCCCCCCACCATGTGGCTAACAGTGGGTAACATTTTTCATTTCCACAGCCAAAGAGCAGAGCAGGAACAGGCACCTCTGAATGACCCCTTAATAAAGGCACCCTATTTCAACCGGGTGACCATGAATGATATCACTCTCCTGAGAGAGATAAGGAATGGATGTTGTCTGAATGCCAGCAAACACCGGATTTCCGCTCCATCCCCATACATATTAACAGTCTTTTGAAGTAGCTGTACTGGCCATGAATGCCAGGGCAGATTAATCATTAAACACACTTTCCTTTAAACCATGTGTAATATTTACAAAGGTACCCTCACCAGAGGTCCCTTCTCCTCCTACAGGGTCCGTGAGTCCACCTTGGGTGGGTTTGGGGGGTACTGGTTCCAGGCCCAGTATAAGAAACATATCTTGGCTGTTGGGGAAACCGGTTTCGCCACTTCCTTGCTGTGAGCTATCTTCAATGTCTTTGTCATCATCTTCCTCATCCCCCAAACCCGCTTCCTTGTTGCGTGAGTCTCCATTGACAGAGTCAAAGCACAGGGCTGGGTATGGTGACTGCGCCGCCTAGCATGGCATGCAGCTCAGCGTAGAAGCAGCATGTCTGTGGCTCTGCCCCGGATCTTCCACTTGCCTCTCTGGTTTTGTGGTAGGCTTGCCTTAGCACCTTAATTTTCACGCGGCACTGCTGTGCATCCCTGTTATGGCCTCTGTCCTTCATGCCCTTTGAGACTTTTTCTAATGTTTTGGCATTTTGCTTACTGCAGTGGAGTTCAGCTAGCATGGATTCGTCTCCCCATATGGTGAGCAGATCCCATACCTCCCGTTCGGTCCATGCTGGAGCTCTTTTGCGATCCTGGGACTCCATCATGGTTACCTGTGCTGATGAGATCTGCACTCACCTGCACCTTGCCATGATGGCCAACAGGAAATAAAATTCAAAAGTTCACAGGTCTTTTCCTGTCTACCTGGCCAGTGCATCTGAGTTGAGAGCGCTGTCCACAGCAATCACAATGGAGCACTCTGGGATAGCTCCTGGAGGCCAGTACTGTCAAATTGCATCCACACTACCCCAAATTCGACCCGGCAAAGCCAATTTCAGGGCTAATCCCCTCGTCAGAGGTGGAGTAAAGAAATCGATTTAAAGAGCCCTTTAAGTTGAAAAAAAGGGCTTTGTTATGTGGACGGGTCCAGGCCTAAATCGAGGTAATGCTGCTAAAATCATAGTGTAGACCAGGCCTAAGGTTTTGGTCCCCCGGAAATTCTGTACTCAGCTCTCCTTAGTTCTGTTATCATTTTAAGTTGGGAAATAAGCTTTACTGTACTAGGGATATAAAAATAGCAAGGAAGAGTTATCTCTGGTATTAAGGCAGTCTTGTAAATGATTCAAAGATATTGTGATGAGTATAACCTTTACCTCAAATGCAACTGTGACCTTCACTTAACTTCACTTCTCTCAATGGATATGATAATGGTTTTACTGAAGGACAGGATATCATTCTGGGGCTGCACTTCGAACACATCAGGGATTCGTTTATTTTAGTGTGCGGGGGTCAACCATATGTAAAATCACTTTGTGTGTCATCCCTGACTAGATAATCTTAATGAGTATGTGTCAGAGTCCTGGACCCCTTCCTCATTAAGTCAACCAATTTCTTATCTATACTCTAGAGAAAGATAGCAAACTGTCCAGGAATAGTAATCTGACACGTGGGAAATTGATCAAACAATCTTATGGCCAATAGGAAAATTAAATATATAGATACTAAAGAAGAATAGGTCAATAATGGGGAGATACATTATGTTTATATTCACCAGAATGGATTATAAGCCTCTTGGGCATGGACTATGTATCTCTTCCTGTACCATGTAAAGTACCAAGTATATTCTTTGGGACAGGCTACTTCATTTACTATGTAGTTAGGGTATCAGCTGCTGTGTTAAGGCACAATCCAACTCCACTGAAGCCAACAGAAAGGCTCTCATGGGTTTTAATGAGAGCTGGATCAATCCCACAATCAGTTTGTGCTGTTACTCTGGAACCCTCCAGAAGCAAACCCTCTCGTTTAAGCCTGACTGAGATTAGTGCTTGATCAGCATGCATGTGTACATAAAATAGTACATCTCATTAGGCATTGTTATGCTATACCTGAACCCTCTGCTCCTGTCATACAGAAAGAAGATCTGTGTAGCATGCTACAGTAGGAATGAATGACAAATTTATGTAAAGCAGATGGGTTTTATTGATAATAAACCAATCTAATAGCTTTCTTTGACAGGATAATAAGAATTGTGGACAGTAGATGTGGTATATCTTGACTTTAGTAAGACTTCTTATACTGTCTCACATGACCTTCTCATAAACAAAGTAGGGAAATACAGCCTACAGGGAGCTACTATAAAGTGGGTGCATAACTGGTTGGAAAATGGTTCCCAGAGAGAACTTATCAGAGGTTCACAGTCAAGCTGGAAGTGCACATTGAGTGGGGTCCCAGAGGGATCATTTCTGGATCTGGTTCTGTTCAATATCCTAATCAGTGATTTAGATAATGGCATAGAGAGTACACATATAAAGTTTGCAGATGATACCAAGCTGGGAGGGGCTGCAAGTGCTTTGGAGGATAGGATTATAATTCAAAATGATCTGGACTAACTGGAGAAATGATGTGAAGTAAATATGATTAAATTCAATAAGGACAAATGCAAAGTACTCCAGACTCCTTTCCCCTGGCTCTTTCTCACTAAAGGCAGGTTTTGTGTGGAAAAGCTCATGGGGTCTGATTGACTATAGACTCATAGACTCATAGACTCTAGGACTGGAAGGGACCTCGAGAGGTCATCGAGTCCAGTCCCCTGCCCTCATGGCAGGACCAAATACTGTCTAGACCATCCCTGATAGACATTTATCTAACCTACTCTTAAATATCTCCAGAGATGGAGATTCCACAACTTCCCTAGGCAATCTATTCCAGTGTTTAACTACCCTGACAGTTAGGAACTTTTTCCTAATGTCCAACCTAAATCTCCCTTGCTGCAGTTTAAGCCCATTGCTTCTTGTTCTATCATTGGAGGCTAAGGTGAACAAGTTTTCACCCTCCTCCTGATGACACCCTTTTAGATACCTGAAAACTGCTATCATGTCCCCTCTCAGTCTTCTCTTTTCCAAACTAAACAAACCCAATTCCTTCAGCCTTCCTTCATAGGTCATGTTCTCAAGACCTTTAATCATTCTTGTTGCTCTTCTCTGGACCCTCTCCAATTTCTCCACATCTTTCTTGAAATGCGGTGCCCAGAACTGGACACAATACTCCAGTTGGGGCCTAACCAGCGCAGAGTAAAGCGGAAGAATGACTTCTCGTGTCTTGTTTACAACACACTTGTTAATGCATCCCAGAATCACGTTTGCTTTTTTTGCAACAGTATCACACTGTTGACTCATATTAAGCTTGTGGTCCACTATGACCCCTAGATCTCTTTCTGCCATACTCCTTCCTAGACAGTCTCCTCCCATTCTGTATGTGTGAAACTGATTGTTCCTTCCTAAGTGGAGCACTTTGCATTTATCTTTATTGAACTTCATCCTGTTTACCTCAGACCATTTCTCCAACTTGTCCAGATCATTTTGAATTTTGACCCTGTCCTCCAAAGCAGTTGCAATCCCTCCCAGTTTGGTATCATCTGCAAACTTAATAAGCGTACTTTCTATGCCAACATCTAAATCGTTGATGAAGATATTGAACAGAACCGGTCCCAAAACAGAACCCTGTGGAACCCCACTTGTTATACCTTTCCAGCAGGATTGGGAGCCATTAACAACTACTCTCTGAGTACGGTTATCCAGCCAGTTATGCACCCACCTTATAGTAGCCCCATCTAAATTGTACTTTCCTAGCTTATCTATAAGAATATCATGCGAGACTGTATCAAATGCCTTACTGAAGTCTAGATATATCACATCCACCGCTTCTCCCTTATCCACAAGGCTCGTTATCCTATCAAAGAATGTTATCAGATTAGTTTGACATGATTTGTTCTTTACAAATCCATGCTGGCTATTCCCTATCACCTTACCACCTTCCAAGTGTTTGCAGATGATTTCTTTGATTACCTGCTCCATTATCTTCCCTGGCACAGAAGTTAAACTAACTGGTCTGTAGTTTCCTGGGTTGTTTTTATTTCCCTTTTTATAGATGGGCACTATATTTGCCCCCTTCCAGTCTTCTGGAATCTCCCCCGTCTCCCATGATTTCCCAAAGATAATAGCTAGAGGCTCAGATACCTCTTCTATTAACTCCTTCAGTATTCTAGGATGCATTTCATCAGGCCCTGGTGACTTGCAGGCATCTAACTTTTCTAAGTGATTTTTTACTTGCTCTTTCCTTATTTTCTCTTCTAAATCTACCCTCTTCCCGTAAGCATTCACTATACTAGACATTCCTTCAGACTTCTCAGTGAAGACCGAAACAAAGAAGTCATTAAGCATCTCTGCCATTTCCAAGTCTCCCGTTACTGTTACCCCCTCCTCATTGAGCAGTGGGCCTACCCTGTCCTTAGTCTTCCTCTTGCTTCGAATGTATTGATAAAAAGTCTTCTTGTTTCCCTTTATTCCCATAGCTAGTTTGAGTTCATTTTGTGCCTTTGCTTTTCTAATCTTGCCTCTGCATTCCTGTGTTATTTGCCTATATTCATCCTTCGTGATCTGCCCTAGTTTCCATTTTTTATATGACGCCTTTTTATTTTGTAGGTCACGCAAGATCTCAAGGGTAAGCCAAGGTGGTCTTTTGCCACATTTTCTATCTTTCCTAACCATTGGAATAACTTGCTTTTGGGCCCTTAATAGCGTCCCTTTGAAAAACTGCCAACTTTCCTCAGTTGTTTTTCCCCTCAGTCTTAATTCCCATGGGACCTTGCCTATCAGCTCTCTGAGCTTACCAAAATCCGCCTTCCTGAAATCCATTGTCTCTATTCTGCTGTACTCCCTTCTACCCTTACTTAGAATTGCAAATTCTATGATTTCATGATCACTTTCACCCAAGCTTCCTTCTACTTTCAAATTCTCAACAAGTTCCTCCCTATTTGTTAAAATCAAGTCTAGAACAACTTCCCCCCTAGTAGCTTTTTCAACTTTCTGAAATAAAAAGTTGTCTGCAATGCAGTCCAGGAACTTATTGGATAGTCTGTGCCCCGCGGTGTTATTGTCCCAACATATATCTGGATAGTTGAAGTCCCCCATCACCACCAAATCTTGGTCTTTGGATGATTTTGTTAGTTGTTTGAAAAAAGCCTCATCCACCTCTTCCGCCTGATTAGGTGGCCTGTAGTAGACTCCCAGCACGACATCACCTGTGTTTTTTTACCCCTTTTAGCCTAACCCAGAGACTCTCCACCCTTCCGTCTCCTATGTCCATCTCCACCTCAGTCCAAGTGTGTACATTTTTAATATATAAGGCAACACCTCCTCCCTTTTTCCCGTCTATCCTTCCTGAGCAAACTATACCCACCCACACCAACATTCCAGTCGTGTGTATTATCCCACCAAGTTTCAGTAATGCCAATAATGTCATAGTTGTATTTGTTTATTAGCACTTCCAGTTCTTCCTGCTTATTACCCATACTTCTTGCATTTGTATAAAGGCATCTAAGATACTGGTTTGATTTTGCCTCCCAGCTTTGCCCTGACCCTCCTTCCTCTCTGCCATTATAGCCTGTGCTCCCTCCTGCTTCCAACCCATCTCCCAGGTCTTGTTCCCCACTTTCCTGTGGGCTTTGCTCACCTGTCCCCGTCGAACCTAGTTTAAAGCCCTCCTTACCAGGTTAGCCAGTCTGTGCGCGAATAAGGCCTTTCCTCTCTTCGAAAGGTGAACGCCATCTGTTCCTAGCAGTCCTTCCTCAAGTAGCATCCCGTGGTCGAGGAAGCCAAAGCCCTCCTGGCGACACCATCTTCGCAGCCAGGCATTCACCTCCACAATGCATCTGTCTCTGCCCGGACCCCTACCTTCAACAGGAAGAATCGAAGAGAATACCACCTGCGCTCCAAACTCCTTAACCTGTACTCCCAGAGCCCTGTAGTCACTCTTGATCTGCTCAGCATCACACCTCGCAGTATCATTTGTGCCCACATGGATGAGTAGCATGGGATAGTAGTCAGAAGGCCGGATAATCCTCGACAAAGCCTCTGTAACGTCTCGGATACGGGCCCCTGGCAGGCAGCATACCTCCCGGGATGAACGGTCAGGGCGACAGATGGGTGTCTCCGTCCCCCTCAGCAGAGAGTCTCCAACCACCACTACCCTACGTTTATCAGTGGTGGCAGCAGACCTCCCAGCCTTAGGGGTACGAGGCTTCACCCCCTTAACTGTTGGGGGTGATTTCTTCTCTCCTGTATCTTTTACCACAACAGGAGGGTTCGCAGCAGTGGTGGAGCACTGCCCGCTGCTAGAAGTAATCAGCTGGCTGTGTCCACCCTGAGCCTCCTCCTCCACTGGTGTGTCAGGTACACCCTGAGGCATCTCCTCTTCCACTGCAGTGTCAGTAGTCCCGTCAACTGGGACAGCACCATCAGCTGTCTCCACATGGATACTGTCCAGGAATTGCTCATGGACATAGATGTTCCTCAGCCAGGCCACCTCCTCCTGTAGCTCTCCCACCTGCTGCCTGAGAGATTCCACCAGTAGGCACCTTTCACATTGGATGCCACTCCCAGCACTTTTTGCAATCATTTAAACCAGTGCAAAGGGTGTAAAAAGTGCTACCCTTCAGATATGTTAATGTTTTCCACCTTCTTTACACTGGTATAAATGACTACACAATATGCAGGGCAATGAATTCGGCCAAGGGAGAGAAAAGTTGATGAATCATCCTAATTGTTCCGTCACTGCTAACATGAAACAGCTGACAGAGGCCCTTCCACTAATACTTGCTGAACTCAGGAAACAATCATTTATATCCTTGGGCTTTGATCTTGAGGCACTTGTGGGCAATAGGTTAGCAATACATTAGTTAGCTACCCTTTCTCCTTAATGGAACAGCTGATTCAGGTGAAGTTCTTTTTTTTTTTTTTTTCGCTGAGCTGGTGTCTGACTGGAAGCTTGAATGGCAAATTAATTTTATAACAGTTGCAGATGCATGCATTTTTTTTCCTTGCTCTGTTTACTTAGCCACTGGGAGTGCCTAGTGGTCCATTTCCAGAGAGAAGTGGTGAACAACAAGGTAGATGTTTACTTTCCAGTGAATACCTTGCTGTCCATTACCTTTTTATGCCCCTCCCCTTCCCAAGTGGCATATTAAGTTTCATATTAGAACACCTTATCATTGCAACAAGTTGCTGATACCTCACTAGGCTCATGCAAGGACATTTTCAATCAACATCTGATGCCTCTATGTGAAGGAGTAATTCTTTGTGGAATTCGAGGTTCATGAACACAAGATCTGGATATGGTGAAAATGTAAAGGTGTTAAATGTTTGACTGAACTTTTCAGTCCACATTTCTATTTGGATGGACCGTCTGAGTTACCTGTGAGAAAGAATGCACTGTAGTGGTTGCAAAATAAAGTGTAAGCTTCTTTGTTATATTATTAACCCATTAACTGGTTATTTTACCTCATCTCCTAGATCAGTGTTTCACAAATTTGGGACTCTGCTTGTGTAGGGAAAGCCCTTAGCATGCCGGGCTGGTTTGTTTACCTGCCCTGTCTGCAGGTCTGGCCAATCGCGGCTCCCACTGGCCACGGCTGCTGCTCCAGGCAAATGGGAGCTTCTGGAAGTGGCATGGGCCGAGGGACGTACTGGCCACTGCTTCCAGCAGCCCCCATTGGCCTGTAGCGGCGAACCGCAGCCAGTGGGAGTCACGATCGGCCAGACATACCGATGTGGCAGGTAAACACATCAGCCTGGCCCACCAGGGGCCCTCCCTACACAAGCGACATCCCAGGTTTGGGAAACTCTGTCCTAGATTATTCCACTGTCTTCATAGAGTATAGTTGTCACAGGCCAGCTGGCCCATTAAGGGCAATCAGGCCCAGTCTTGCCTCTGAGGTAGCAATTAACCCCTGGCTGATTCTGATCTGGGGGCTTAATTACAGCTACTCAACTCAGCTCTGAAAGGGAAAAATCCAACTGAGAGGAAAGAGAAGTTAGTTAAGTAGGAGATATAGTGGGAAGGGCCTGGTGAAGGCAGTGCTTTTATATCCTGGGAAATTTCCCCAAATCTGGGAATTTGTGAGTAAAATGTTTTGAATGAAAATTCCCAATTTCCCAAGTTGAAACATTTTACTCACAAATTCCCAGGTTTGGGGAAATTTCCTAGGATATGGAAACACTGTAAAAAACTTTATCTGGGAATGTTTCACCAGATTTGGGAAATTTTTAGTGCTAGGTTAGGAAAAGTTGGCATTACGATAGAAGCACTGGGTGAAGGCAGGCTGGAGACAACAACAGACAGAAACCTAAGTGCCTGTGGGATGTGCTGTGATAGTGTCTATAAGACATAAGGTGCTCCTGGGAGAAGCTACTAGAGTCCCTGAGGCAGAGAGGCATTGGAGTAATGGCAGAAGGGCTTCTGAGGGACAGAAGCCCTGGGCATAGCGATCAACTAAAGGAGCAAAGAAGGAACTCTGCAGTGCCTGGGAGAAAAGAATTTCAGTGTAGCCTCAGTGGGGCAGAAAGATCTTCTATTTGGATGTTGATGTGGAATCTTAAATTGGACTTTCCTTACTCTGGAAGGGGGACAGAGCTGGAAAGAGATGAACTGCCCAGAGTGCTAAGACATTCAAGGCATAGGCAGAAACAAGCCATTGCAGAGTTAAAGAAGTAATCAACAGGGGAGGAGAGAGATGAAGACCTCTGCAACACCATGCTTTGATAAAGGGGTACAACTGCTTATGATAGTGCAGTCAGAACTCTATTTATATAAGCTACCAGGCTACTTACTTGAGTACATGGGATGGATACCTAACCAACACTTCTTTGCCTTTCCCAAACCTTAGCTCCCCAAACTTATATGCTTCTCAGCTGTTGAAAGCAATAAACTCTCAAAGGCAGAGACTAAATCTCTCTTTGGATTTTTCTACAGTACTGAGGTGGCCCCCCTCCCCCCGACTGTCAGTTCTTTAAAAGATTATTTTAAATAAATACCTAAACTACAGTGAAACAAGATGGGCTCTCTGATTAAGCCATTATTTCCATTATTCTCCACTTCACATTTGGATCACAGAGAGGTAGTGCGATTTCCCAGCTGTTTCCAAGTGCTTGTATGAAATATTTTCACACTATACCTAGCTGTGTGTCTCAAATAGTTCTTGTATTTTAAATACATCATTGTCCTGGGTTGTCTTATGTTATGAGCCTTACATTTACTATACTTGTGTATAGGAAGGTCAATATTTATGTATCTATTCATAACAGATTTTACAGTGAGTTACTGAGCCGTCAGCAGGTTTCTGTGCAAGGATGGTCATACATAGTGTTAAACTAAAGTTATTTTCACATAAAATGAGCTTTTGGAAATCAAAAGTGGGTGGAAAAATCTGAGGTAATTTGAGAATAGATTGTCTCAATTGCCAACTGAATTTAAGTGTTTTTACAATTGTTTTGAGTTTTTCTTAGGAATGAGAGCTACTTAACATCAATACTCTGTGACTAACCATGCAGAATAAGGTATATGAGCCATAAAATATTATTATTTTCAAGTAAATAAGTTTGATACCTTTTATTTTCAGTAACAAATTAGACTGCAAGAATTCTTTTCCCCAGTAACTTCCAAGAAAACTTTGTAAAATAGATCTTTCAAAGTCTTATAAAAGACTTTGGGAAGGAGGCAGATAAAATGGAACAAGTTATCTCCTTTTACACTCCCCACTTTCAAATGCTTTCCATGTCAGCTAAAACATTCCACAAACCATCCCTGCACAAATTCAAAGCAAGCTGCTATTTTACAGCCAGCGCCAGCTGACTTTAATGGGATTTGGATCAGGCTCTTAATCTTCAGTAGTTGGGTCCAGATACAAGTTGTGTTACCTGAAACTTTATAACACTAAAGTTTTCAATTAATAATTTATTTTAATGTTGGACCTCCTGCAGCTGAAATATTTGATTAAGAATTAGTCTGTGTATAAACCTACAATAGTAAACCTGCATTAAGCTTTTAATAAAAGCAAACTCTACAAGCATCACATTCAGGCCCAGCACATGGCATGAAATTGTATTTCCAGATTGTCTCTATTTATCAAGTCTCCACTTCCATTTAGTTAAATATATTACTATCTAGTCTGGGTGTATGTTAATTCTTCCAAAATGATATTCTGATCTCAAAGAGAGGTCTTCCCTCCCCCCGCCCTCCCAAATCTTCTGCAATAGAATAATTAATTGTTTCTAATCAATAGATCAGGATGGCCAAACTTATGGACCCTCTGAGCTGCATATGATAATTTTCAGAAGTTCAAGAGCTGCAAGACACGCATAACCTGCCCACAGGGCGGCACTTGCTGGGGCCTGTGCCTTCTGCCCCAATGTCTCCCTGCAGGGCTAAAGCCCCTAGCACCCCCCTCAACCCTGGGTGGAAGACCCGAGCTCTTCTCTCCCCATACTCTAGTAGGAGAATGGGGGGTGGGGGAGGAGAGGGCTCTGCAAGCCACACTTTAACTGTAAAAGAGCTGCATGTGGCTCACAAGCTATGGTTTGGCCACCTGCAATAGACAGTTGTTTGTTTTTACATTACTGTTATGAACCTGTACAAGTACTGTATCCTGGCTGGGCCAATTTCTCTTTGACTTACTATGGGTGTTAAATTCTGTTGCTAAATGTATACCACCAATAATATATAAACATTATGAGGGGGAAAGGTATGCAAATGAGTATTCTTAAATTGAATCACTTATATATTTTAGCATGTGTGCTAATCTTATTGGGGAAGTACTGCTAAACTGACACACAAAGGGCATCAAAAAGAAGACTCCTTTTCAGAGGGCATAGTTTGGCAAGTATGTAAGAGATTTGTCCACTACGGCACTGATCGTGCTCTAGAGAAGTTAGTGGGAATGTCACTAGTGACTTCAATGGAAATCGGGTCCAACCTGAAGTGTAAGGTTCCAAAGGAGGACTTGCAGAAGCCAGTATTACAGTAGTAATATCTGAGTGCTTGCTACTAGTGGAATTTCTAACCCAAGATCCCTATACAATCCATGGAAACAGTTAGGCACAGAAAGATGGGATTCACAAAAGCCAGTGTACTGAGTGTGGAGTCACAGATGCTAGTCATGCATCTGATGAAGTGGGTATTCACCCACGAAAGCTCATGCTCCAAAACGTCTGTTAGTCTATAAGGTGCCACAGGATTCTTTGCTGCTTTTACAGATGCTAGTCAATATGCCATGCTGAGGTGAGGGCCAGTATCCAAAGACTCCAGTCAGGATTAGTTCTCCATTGTACTGGACACAATGCAAACAGAAAAAAAAAATTAATCCCTCCCCTGAAGGACTTATAACTGAAATATCTTACATTAGAAAGATAAGAATACATGGAAGGGTTCTATTCTCCATTTTACACAAAGATTAATATACCTTACTCACTTTAGCATTAAAGAAAACCAGTGAATATCAATTTTTTAAAAAGAGCATATTTTCATTTTTGGAAGAATACTCAAGTTGGGATTGGGGTGGGATAAGAACTGAAACCCGAAAAACAGATTTGTCTTCAAATGATGAAGCCCATAAAGTGTTCATAAAAACAATTTCACTAGAAATGTAATTCATGCTATCCTCGTTCGCATGTCTAGCAGTACAAGAGCACTTTTATTCAGGGATGTTTGTTGGAGTGAAAGTGAGTATGCAAAATAAAATCGATTCCACTAGGTGAATGAAACTGAGCTATGTCACCTCAAGATGAAGTGTAAACAGGCGTAACATGGGACTCTATAATCTGCTCCATGAACTGAAAAGATCACCTTGTGGGTAGATAATGCACTTCCTTGTGCTCACTTAATCCTGGTCCCCTTTAGAGCTCAAGCTACAAGCTGTACTGAATTATTACAAATGTGTTCTTGGGTGGAAAAGTAATCTTTTAAGAAATCAAACTCTTAACAAAAGGTTTTTTCCTGCTAGTAGTCAGCTAATAATTGTGATCAGATCACCTGGAATCTTGAAGCATTTAATTGCTAATTTATGAAATGAGGAATAAAATGGATTGTGGAATTTTTTAAATTTCTGTACCAGTGAAAATGAAACCCCAAAAATCCAGTGCTTCCTGTAGGATCCTTAGAACCCCCAAACCTAGTGTGAGCACTGTGGGTGGATGGGTGTGGGGTAGGACTAGGCTGACCAGACAGCAAGTGTGAAAAATCAGGATGGGGATGGGGGGTAATTGGCGCCAATATATGAGAGAGACCCAAAAATCAGGACTGTCTCTATAAAATCGGGACATCTGGTCACCGTAGGTAGGAATGGATGGGACACTAACAATAGCTTTATAACTGGAAATCATGGATCAGATGCAATCTGAATATGGCCTCCTTTGGCATGTGTGTATAATCTGTAGCCTTTTAAGCAACTATTTTCTCTTAGTCCAAATGCCTGTGAATACTAGACATTCTCCTCCCCTCTGCCTTTAGAGGCAGCTTCAGTACCATCTTTCAAGAAAGGAAACTAATCAAGCAGAGATACTTAGCATGTAACTTTCAAGAGCAAATACAACAGTGAAATTCTGATCAAAATAGTTGCTGGTCAGTGAAGGGGAAAACATGAATGGCACTCGTTCCACTTATGGACTGAAGTTGAGATGGAACACTATATGTGTTTGTTTAATACAGACTTAATTTTTCTTATTCCCCCCAGAAAATCCGTGCAACTGATTCTCAATGATGTAAATTCTGATAAGGATGTATCTGTTAGCAAAACTGTTCAGTGAAAATCTTCTCTGGTTTAAATGTGTGGAAGAGAGGAAGGCTGGTCTTGTGGTCAAATTCTGGCTCTTTCTTAGACTTTTTGACCATGGACAACTCACTTAAACTCTCTGTAAAATGGAGATACTTCCTTTCTCCCACTATTTGTGTGCCTTGTCCAGTTGGATTGTAGCTTTTTGAGGCTGTGTGCTGTCTCTTTAATATGTGGTACAGTGCCTAGCACAGTGGGGGCCCTGATTTTGGTGGAGTCTCTAATGTTTTTGTTTATATTGACAATCGTATCTAATGGTCTGACAGGAATGATCACTGCCCAAGGTGTTCAAACAAGAGTCTCCTCTTTGAAGAAATTATGAAGAGCTGATGTTACCTAAGGTTCATATGCACCCTTAAGTAAAGTCTGCTCTTCTCTTTAAGTGATTCCACAGCTGTTATCAGTAGAGATGTTTTGTATTTTATTCTAAAGGGAGCAATCTGCTGGAAGATTCATAGACTCATAGACTTTAGGGTCAGAAGGGACCAATATGATCATCTAGTCTGATCTCCTGCACAAAGCAGGCCACAGAACCCTACCCATCCACTTCCATAACAAACCCCTAACCTATGTCTGAGCTACTGAAGTCTTCAAATTGTGGTTTGAAGGCCTCAAGCTCCAGAGAATCCACCAGCAAGTGACCTATGCCCCATGCTGCAGACGAAGGCGAAAAACCTCCAGGGCCTCTGCCAATCTGCCCCGGAGGAAAATTCCTTCCCGACCCCAAATATGGTGATTCTTTTCCATTAGTCTTCATAGTGTGGCTGAGCCAGATGTGTCAACCTTCAACATTGATCCAGTCTCTTGAAATTTTCCTGAAGGATGACTGCATTGAAGGATTAGGGGTGCCAAGTTTTGGTGTGTTCTTACATAGTCCTTACTTATGACACTATTAAGTAGGTTGTTGTGAAATGGGTTGGGTGGTAGAACACTTTCTGTATGAAGGATATCTATCCTTTTGTTTTTCATATTGATACAGGTAACCAGAGCTTAGATAAGTACTTCTAATACTATAAATAAGTAGGCTCCTAAAATATAAACCATATGTTACTTGTGGTTATTAGATGAAGGCTGCTCTCTAGTGTGAAAAAGTAGGCAGCATTTGACTGCAAGGAAAGATCAGAAGGTTAGGCCTCCTCTGACCTAGGACTAGCACTCCTTAGTCGGGGCAACTACGACAGGTACCTCTAAAGGCCACCAAAGGTTGGCTGGTTGATGTGAGGGGCAAGTCCCATGAAGGGTAGCAGTGCAGATGGATGCAGGCTTCTTCTTTCTGCCCCTTAATCACAACACATTTCACAATTTCTTTCATAAAGGCTAATGGCTACATAAGACAGTGCTGAGTTCACTTGTTTCTGTCTTGTAGGTTGTGGTTATGTTTTCAGATCTTGATTATTCACAAATATTTGTGGGGGAAGGAAGATTTCAAGACTGAACCAATTGCATGGGTTGCGTTGTACAGTATTTAGTATGCCCAGAAGGTGAGTATAAAAAAGGGTGCAGGCAGTATGTTCTGGCAGTAATGAAAATGGAGGAGGTGATCTCTAGACAGAACTACTCTTTTGTTACCCTATTTACTTATTTAAGTTATTTAAGTTACAGAGTGGCAATTTTGCCCAAAAAACAACTTTTATGGTTGTCTGTTCTCACTGGCCCAGGATCTTTGCAATATGTCTATTTTACCTTTGGTAATTTCAACGAACAGCTTGAAGCTTTTGATCAAATACCTAGTACTTACTTTGTTTCAAGCTTGAAATGTCTGAAAGCTTTAGGTGGAGGTTTTTCAAAGACACCAGTAATGTTTAGGTGCCTAACTCCCTCTGGTTTACAATAAGTCAGGTTCATAATTTCCACTTGAAACCTTGAAAACCACCATTTAATCATTTGGTCATAGGCACAAAAGAAAGTCATTTGATGAAATAACGGGAAGCTTTACTTATTTGGCCACTGACTAACTGTGGCAGAATTACTGTAATATATAATATCTGTGAAGACTTTGGAATCAGCCTTAATGAAAAGGTAGATTAGTATCCCATATCCCTCCTCTGGGGTAGAGTAGGGGAATACGCATCCTACCTGCAACTCCCATCAGGGCTGAAGTAGCACATTGGGTGTAAATGACTAGCGGGATTCCAGGACTGCAAAGCACAGAGTCAGGGTGTGGCCCAGTGATTTTCCAGCTGGAAATAATTACAAGATTATTAGCATGGCTGGCTAAGCTGTACATTTAATTGTACAGCTTTACTGTGGGAATCAGAAGATGGCAGTCTTCACTCATTGTTAAAAATGCTTCCTCTCTAACCCTAAGGAGAGCATATGAAAACTGAAGGATAAAATACATATGCATTTTAGTCTGTACCATGAATGCCGAATTTTAATTTGGACTACATGTTGAAAATGCAGAAATGAAAGTTTTCCCTTTATTTTTCCTTGAAACTAGTTACGAAAGCACAATGGCTGTTAATATGCAAACGAGAAATAGAATAATTAGAATAATTTGAACCAAACACCAGTGCCAACTAAATCCTCAGTTCTGCAATGACTTATGTAAGCGCTTAACTTTATGCATCTGAGTAGCCCCCTTATAGGACTACACACATGCTTATCATTAAACATACAAGTCTTCTGCAGGGTTGTGTTAATTTAAAACAGTACTTCTGGAAACAGTGAGGCTGATCAATAGCTATTGTAATTCAGCCTAGCTCCATTGACTTCAGAGGTGCATCACTTTACACCATGTGCATATCTGGCCCAATATGTGTAAGTAGTTTTATGGTCCTTATTTTATCAATTTTATATCAAATATTGCCACATTTCCATGCATTCAAGAAATGAGCAAACATGCCCTAACTATACTGCTGTATACCTTAAGAAAAGGTAGCTGAAGCTCTTAATAGTACTTAGCTCTTATATAGCATTAGTATTGCTTCTATATATATGACAAACATGAAGATGAACAGTTTTTTGCAAACTGACAATCCAAAATTTTTTTTTGGACTGGGGTCATTTGAAATATCTCATTTCAATTTTGAACCTCCTGCAAAGAAAAACCCAAATTGGTGTTGACAGATCTCTCAATTGTCCCAGAATAGACATATTCCAACAACAAAAACAGTGAGGAAATTCCTGAGCAACTCTAATGTTAACTTCAGCAAAAACTATTTGTAGACAGCTCTAGAAGTCATAGACAAACATATACATAATTAAGAAACATGTGATCATTGAATGCTTTATACATGAGTCATAAAAATGGCATAAACTGTTTTTATGACTTAGTTTAAAGCACACTTGTATCTAACTCTAAAGGCCAGAGGTGCATATCTGACAACAAATCCATTTCGGATATCTGCATATAAGACAAGAGTGCTGCTATGATGTTTGAAATCCCCAATCTCTAAATTTTATTTGAATTAAGGATCCTTCTGACTTGAACTCGTGACTGCAGTTGATGTTCAAACATGGTAATTTTCTATCTCGTGCACTGTAAGTGCTGCCTATAGTAAGGCACGTAGAGCCTATTCTCAAGAGCTTCTGCCACCATCAGAAGAGAGGGGAGGCCCCATTATAATGATAACTTGGGGAAGCTATTATGAGGGAAAACTCTCCACAAGGTTTGGGTAATCTGGATGCTTGCCTGACATAATCAAACTCTTGTGGGGAAGATAATTAGCTAGTATAAGTTATTATCATTCTATTGATTTCAAAGTTGCTGCCAGCTGAAGACTATTTCACACAAATCTCAATTCTCAATCTCTTGCATTTTTTTCCCATCACTACGCTAACATTTTCTCTCATTAAAACAGATTTTAATGTCCAAGACATCAATGTTATTAAATATAAAGTAATGCACATTGGAAAACATCATCACAATTATACATACAAAAAAACTGCTAATTTAGACCTTAGTAAAGAAAGATCTTGGAGCCATTTTGGATAGCTCTCTGAAAACATCCATTCAATGTGCAGCAGCAGTCAAAAAAGCTAACAGAATGTTGGGAATCATTAAGAAAGGGATAGGTAATAAGACAGAAACTATTATAGTGCCTCTATATGAATCCATGGTACGCCCACATCTTGAATACTGCATGAAGATCTGGTCTTCACATCTGAAAAAAGATGTATTGGAATTGGAAGGTTCAGAAAAGGGCAACAAAAATGATTAGGGATATGGAATTGCTTTCTTATGAAGAGAGATTAAGAAGAATGGGATTTTTCAGCTTGGAAAAGAGATGACTCAAGGGGAATATGACTGAGGTCTTTAAAATCATGACTGACATGGAGAAAGTAGATAAGGAAGTGTTATTTACTCCTCCTCATAACACAAGAACTAGGGGTCACCAAATGAAAGTAATAGGCAGCAGGTTTAAAATAAGCAAAAGGAAGTAATTTTGTCACACAATGCATAGTCAATCTGTGAAACTCTTTGCCAGAGGGTGTTGTGAAGGCCAATATTATAACAGCGTTCAAAAAAGAATTAGATACATTCATGGAAGATGGGTTCATCAATGCTATTAGCTACGATTCGCAGGGATGGTGTCCTTAGCCTCTGTTTACAAGAATCTGGGAATGGGTGACGCGATGAAACACTTGATTACCTGTTCTGTTCATTCCTTCTTGAGCACCTGGCATTGGCCATTGATGGAAGACAGAATACTGGGCTAGATGCATCTTTGGTCTGACCCACTATGGACACTCTTATATGTTCTTATGTTTGTGTGAGGCCACTTGTGGATGCTCGGTTTGCTTAGAACAGCTACTTCATTATCCATATCACTAATTCTTTTGTATATGGATTTGTGATCTCTTGGTCATAAAAATAAGAAAATATTAAATTGAATACATTGTAAAATGTACCAGTATGGAAACATAAAAATTCAGTTATATGGGAATTACATTACCATATTTTCATTAGTATGTCTCTTCTGGAACTGGGCAAACAATTAACAAAAAACCCATAAGGTAATTGCTGTGAATTGTCTAGAAATTATTTTTCTTTAATTTCTCAAATTGTCACTGAATAATTTCTGCAAGTGGTTTTTGGCTGATAGCATGTTAATCAGTTTACTTTGAGTTTTTGACTTTACCAATCCAAATATTCTGACTGGATACATACATAACATGTATTTCTTGTTGCATGAGTTTAGCTTTTTGAAATCAGTCATCTAATCTATTTAAGACAAATCTGAAATTCACTTTCTACAAATATATTGCCGTATTTATATGTGAGCACTGCTTGCACGATGAATCCTATCAGTAGACTCAGAATAATTTAAAAAGCAAATGCACACCATCATGCAAAGAAATTGGATACCTATGAATGCATAAACATAGAAGGAAGTATCACGACATTATAAATTTTATTGTTCAACAGTCATCTGATGGGTACCTTGTTAAAATAGTCTTTCATTTATATAAAAAATAAAATATGGCCAAATGCTCCATTCCTTCATAAGGCAAATCCCCAGTAAGTTAGCTTTGTTTAATTAGATGACTAGGTATCATGCTGTTAAAGACAGCATAAAAACCTTGATAGATCACAAGCACCGATTCACCAGTTTGTTGCTCTCGTTTTATGCTGGCGTAACTCCATTCATCTGAATATTTTGTTTGTGTTCTGTTGTGTAGTGTGCATTTACCAGCACTAAATACTTGTGCTTAGAATTCACTTTCTTCTTACCTGAAACTCCCAGGCATCCTGAAACAACATCCTCTACTGTTGTCCATATTCAAAACTTGCCTAGGTTAGAGAGGATGCTAAGGTGCATTCTGCGCTGCTCTGCTTGGGTATAACTCTGAGAGGAGTCTGCAAAGACCTCTATACCACTTATATAAAAGGGGAAAACTTGGCTAATAGTATGCAGAAATACCTACTTTTTCCAGTTATTTGCTTTTCTAAGAGCTGGGTCCAAGGTGGTACTTGTTTAAACATAGATTAACCTTACTCAGACAATACTCTGCATTGTCATTTTTGTCAGATGAATAGATGCTTGGATATCGTGCCGAGTATGGTGGTATAACCTAGAGTGAGCTGGACCAAATCAGGCATTTCTCATTCAGTATGAGTTCTGCATTATTCCCATATGCTTGTTTTCAATAAAAGGCATATGGGCTGGATGGACCCCCATATGTGAGGATGGAGCAGATGGAGTCATATCTAAGAGAGAGAATAAGCAGAGCTATAAGCCATTTGTTGCTAACCATATAGCCAATTGCTTCACTACACTTGTAGGCGCTTATTAAGACTGTTTTAAGAGATGAACTAAACAAGCTTAGCCAAATAGGCTAAAGACAACATTAACTTTCCTGTCTGTATTTTATTGCTTTATCAGTGCTTCTGGGAAGCAGTTCTCAACATTCTGTTCACTTTACACAAATATGCTCCAAAATATGCCTTCAAAAGCTGCCATGTTTACAGCATGATTGTTTACAAGCTACAAGTCACACACGGTTAAAAAAGTTGATTGGTAAATTTTCTTCTTGATTTTTTTTCTGGTACCTTTCCTTATCTGTGTTTTTTGGATATTACATTGCAAGACAGCTGCCCTTGAAGGTACTTCCCATGCTTACACAAGGGCAGAACATTCATGTATTTTGTCTGACATATTTCACATTTTTCCCATGCCAAAGCTGACACCGGCTTTGAGAAGTTTAATGGAATATTTAGCATGAGTGACGAGAATTGTGGGAAGGACATAATACATTCAGCTAACTACTTCCCAACACCTATATATAATATTAATACTGTGAACACAATACCTACTCGTGCGTGGGGAGGGGAGGGTATAACATATGTTGTGGCTAGCAAATATGGTTAAAACTCTACCATCCAGACAGGTTAGCCAGCAAATGTAGGGGCAGGGAATACAACTGGCTGACTCAAATACACTTAAAAAAATTCCCCTTCTGACTTCTTTTGAAGCTGTAAATTAAAAAAAAATGGCAGTGCTTATTAAATATGATGAAAAGAACTTTAAACCTTCACTCTTTAACTGAGTGTTTTTTCTTTTTTTGTTGCACAGAGCAAAACATAAAAATTAGGCTCATGATGAAAGATTTGGGTAGGAAATGTTGTCTCCTACTAAGCTCTTACCTTTGTCTCATAGCCTGACAGCTTTAATGGCTGTCCAGGCTTATACCACAGTAGTGGGGAAAATGCCTCTCTGTCTCAAAAAACAAGTGGATCCCTGAGGCACTGGGATTGCCAATCATGCTGCTCTGTATGCCCCAGTCAATAGAGCTGCCCAGTAGATGCCCTGTGCTATAATGGTGTCATTTTATGATGTGCTTTTCATATAAATATGAAAACTCAGGTCACATTTTTGTCTGTAGACATTTAAGACTATAAAAAAAATGAGATGGCCAGCCGGGCTCGCCCTTGGATTATTCAACTTGACCATTCATTATTGATAATTCTTAGCTCATCTCCTTGTACAGCAACTTCACTTTCTTTTAAGTAAAAAATTAAGCCTTTTGGTCATCTTAGGTGTTAGTCTTTTAAGACATGAATTGACTCTTATCAGAATAACTATTACTATGCCATTCACTGGTGTTTATTCACTTAATATACTTCCAAAATATCAACTTGATAACTGAAAAACCTCTCTATATGGTTGATTCAAACTGAT
Source organism: Gopherus flavomarginatus (assembly GCF_025201925.1). NCBI lineage: Eukaryota > Metazoa > Chordata > Testudines > Testudinidae > Gopherus > Gopherus flavomarginatus. Next base: position 195,555,958 of record NC_066617.1, on the reverse strand, counting down.
GCTAAACCATGCATTGAAATTTCAAGGTCTAAAATGAAATAAGATAACCCTTGCAACAGATTAAAAAAGGTTCTCAGAACTTTTTCCAGTCTCATGAAAGATGGCACCACATATTTGTATGTATTCTAACATAAAGATGCATCTTTAACAACAACTGCAATATATTATTTAGTTTTTTTATCTTTATCTTTATACTAAAACTTTCAGCCATCAAATCATTGTAGCATTTTATAATGAGACACTAGTTCTCAAACATATGAGAGAAAGCACATTCAGATGTATAAGTTGATTTTAAAAACCCATGAAATTCAAAGTTGCATGACTTTTTTAGCTCTTTTGACAGCAAACACTAGAACACTGTTCCTGATGTTCAGAAATAATATCACAGTGCGGAAGTTCTCCAGTTCTGAAACTTTTCCAAACCTTAATGATGGAAACCCAGACAGCTTTGTTAACCAAAGCATAAGAAACATGAATAAGGTCTAGTCCACACTACAAACTTAAGTCAACAGAAGCCACCTTAAGTTGACCAACCTAACTCGCCTATAGCATCAAAAATTACTTCAGTAAGCATATCAGAAGACAAGGGAGGCGAACAGTAGTTCTGGTTCTGCCCCACATACATGCCGCTTCTACAATGAGCTGGATGCAATTCTAAGCAGTGACCCCACTGTACTCCAAAATGCAGTGTACACACCTCCCAGGAGTCTGAGTCCTGGGCCACCTCAGGCAACAATGAGGATGACGTTCAGGAAGAGGAGGAGAAGAGGAGACAGGCAAGCAATGGATCCATGCTCTCCCGCAAGTCAGGAGACGTTTTTAACCCTAGAGCCCAGCCAACCACAAGACAGCATGGTGGTCAAACATGATGCTGGGGAAGGCACCTCTGGTTAGTACACATTTCCAATGAAATTGTAGAGGTTACATGCACTTATTTTATGTTTAAAAATGAGGTGTAGTGGTATCTGCTTACTGGTGTCTACTCCAGTTACACAGAGGGATAGCCCACAAATCCTCCATGGAGATCACTAGGAAGCTTTCATGGAGGTACTCTGCAGTCCTTTGCAGAAAGTTCCTGGGGATGATTGCCTTATTTCTTCCACCACACTAGAAAACTTTCCCACACCATTCCAGTCTTACCTTTGTTGGTATCATTGCTGTACAGAGCATAGCAGCATAACAACCAGGTCTGTACCAAGACTCTTGCAGCATCTGCTCCCTAGCCACCACTGTTACCCTCAGGAGACTGATATCACATAAGGTCACCTAGGGGAAACAGTGAACTTTTTCACTTCAAGTGCTTGCACTGCAAACAATAGAGCATGTGATCCACTTCCCATGGTGAATTCTGGGTTCCTCAACTATGCTTTCCCCAACATGCCATTTCTTTGTTTGGCAGGGATTGGCATCTACTACCAGCAGTGTTAAGGGAAGGAGGGTGGGGAGGGAGTGGGCTTCCTGTATTTCTCTCCTTCCACACCCAGAGCCACCAGGGAAATAGATAGCAAGTATGGGTGGCTTAATGCTGGTCTCAAAGTGATGCACATGTTGTTAGACACAGGGGGCATTATGTAACTGCCCATCTGTGCTCCCGACACAGGTTTGCCACAAGTTGTAGCACAAGGCCTATGGCCCATGCTGCAGGGCAAGACTCATCATGTCTGGAACAGCAAATCAGTTAATTGACTAACTAGGGATTCTGATTACATTCAAGTGCAAGCCAGAACATCATAAGGGGAGTATTTTGTTTAAAATAGCAACCTTGCACTAGAACTAGCATATGCACTGACAATAGTTGCCTTGTGCTTTGCATACCTTACCGCCAAAAGCTTGTCCTTCGGTGCATCTTCCACACCAGGAGACAGACTTTTGCAGATTAGGTGGAAAAACAGGCTGCAAGATGACATGTTCAGCAAAGTAATTAATGCCTCTGGGATAGCTGAAATGGAGCTCAGATACCAGAGGACTTCAATGTCAGAAAAACGGGACATGGACATGGAGAACTGGTGAGCATCCCAGGAGCAGGAGAGTGCCATGCAGGAAGAGAAGCTGTGGATTATGGAGGACCAATCAGACCTGTTGAGGCATCTGGTTGAGATTGAAGAAAAGAAGCTTGAGGCTAGACTCCCTCTGCATCCCCTGCAGAACTGCCTGCAAATATCTACCTGTTCCCAATCCCCCTCTTCCAAACATTCCAGGAGGCGGGGTGGGGGGGAGAGGAAGTTGAGAATCCCTTACACTTAACAGTGGGGGAGGGTACCAAGAACAAAAGGGGCCCATTTCAAGACCTTTGGTCAAGACTACTGTGCTTTCAAAGATAAGCAGCAAAGAATCCTGTGGCACCTTATAGACTAACAGACGTTTTGGAGCATGAGCTTTCGTGGGTGAATACCCACTTCGTCAAATGCATGTAGTGGAAATTTCCAGGGGCAGGTATATATATGCAGGCAAGCTAGAGATAATGAGGTTAGTTCAATCAGGGAGGATGAGGCCCCGTTCTAGCAGTTGAGGTGTGAAAACCAAGGGAGGAGAAACTGGTTTTGTAGTTGGCAAGCCATTCACAGTCTTTGTTTAATCCTGAGCTGATGGTGTCAAATTTGCAGATGAACTGAAGCTCAGCAGTTTCTCTTTGAAGTCTAGTCCTGAAGTTTTTTTGCTGCAGGATGGCCACCTTAAAGTCTGCTATAGTGCGGCCAGGGAGGTTCAAGTGTTCTCCTACAGGTTTTTGTATATTGCCATTCCTAATATCTGATTTTTGTCCGTTTATCCTTTTCTGTAGCGACTGTCCAGTTTGGCCGATGTACATAGCAGAGGGGCATTGCTGGCATATGATGCAGTATATTACATTGGTGGACGTGCAGGTGAGTGAACCGGTGATGGTGTGGCTGATCTGGTTAGGTCCTGTGATGGTGTCGCTGGTGTAGATATGTGGGCAGAGTTGGCATCGAGGTTTGTTGCATGGATTGATTCCTGAGCTAGAGTTACTATGGTGCGGTGTGCAGTTACTGGTGAGAATATGCTTCAGGTTGGCACGTTGCCTGTGGGCGAGGACTGGCCTGCCACCCAGTGCCTGTGAAAGTGTGGGATCATTGTCCAGGATGGGTTGTAGATCCCTGATGATGCGTTGGAGGGATTTTAGCTGGGGACTGTATGTGATGGCCAGTGGAGTCCTGTTGGTTTCTTTCTTGGGTTTGTCTTGCAGTAGGAGGCTTCTGGGTACACGTCTGGCTCTGTTGATCTGTTTACTTATTTCCTCTTGCGGGTATTGTAGTTTTGAGAATGCTTGGTGGAGATTTTGTAGGTGTTGGTCTCTGTCTGAGGGGTTAGAGCAGATGCGGTTGTACCTCAGTGCTTAGCTGTAGACAATGGATCCTGTGATGTGCTCGGGATGGAAGCTGGAGGCATGAAGGTAGGGATAGCGGTCAGTAGGTTTTTGGTATAGGGTGGTGTTAATGTGACCATCACTTATTTGCACCGTGGTGTCTAGGAAGTGGACCTCCAGTCTAGATTGGTCCAGGATGAGGCTGATCGTGGGGTGAAAGCTATTGAAATCGTGGTGGAATTTTTCCAGAGTCTCCTTCTCATGGGTCCAGATGATGAAGATGTCATCAATGTGGCATAGGTAGAGAAGGGGCGTGAGTGGATGAGAGCTGAGGAAGCGTTGTTCCAGGTCGGCCATAAAAATATTGGCATATTGTGGGGCCATGAGGATGCCCATAGCGGTGCCACTGATCTGAAGATACATATTGTTATCAAATTTGAAATAGTTGTGTGTGAGGATAAAGGCACAGAGCTCAGCAGCCAGTTGTGCTGTGCCATCATCAGGGATACTGTTCCTGACAACTTGTATTCCATCTGTGTGTGGGATGTTCGTGTAGAGAGCCTCTACATCCATGGTGGCTAGGATGGTGTTTTCTGGAAGGTCACCAATGCATTGTAATTTCCTCTGGAATTCAGTGGTGTCATGGAGATAGCTGGGAGTGCTGGTGGCATAGGGTCTGAGTAGAGAGTCCACATATCCAGACAGTCCTTCAGTGAGAGTGCCAATGCCCGAGATGATGGGGAGTCCAGGATTTCCGGCTTTGTGGATCTTGGGTAGTAGATAGAATAACCCTGGTCAGGGTTCTAAGGGTATGTTGATTTGTTTCAGTGTTAGTGTAGGGAGTGTCCTGAATAGATGTTGCAGTTTCTTAGTGTATTCCTCAGTGGGATCTGAGGGAAGTGGCCTGTAGAATTTGGTATTGGAGAATTGTCTGGCAGCCTCCTTTTGGTAGTCAGACCTGTTCATGATGACAACAGCACCTCCTTTATCACCCTCTTTGATGATAATGTCAGGGTGGTTTCTGAGGCTGTGGATGGCATTGCATTCTGCACGACTTAGGTTATGAGGCAAGTGATATTGTTTTTCCACAATTTCTGCCTGTGCACGTCGGCGGAAGCATTCAATGTATAGGTCCAGACTGCCATTTCGACCCTCAGGAGGAGTCCATGTGGAGTTCTTCTTCTTGTGCTGTTGGTGGGAGGGCACCTGTGTATCTGTGCGCTGTTCAGTGTTGTCCTGAAAGTATTCTTTCAGTTGGAGACGGCGAAAGTAGGCATCCAGATCGCCGCAGAACTGTATATGTTGGTGGGGGTGGTAGGGCAGAAAGAGAGTCCCCAAGATAGGACAGACTTTTCTTCTGGGCTGAGTGTGTAGCTGGATAGATTGATGATATTGCTGGGTGGGTTGCGGGTACCACGGTTGTGGCCCCACGAGGCAGGTAGGAGTTTAGACAGCTTACAGTCCTTTTTCCTTTGTAGAGAGGTGAAGTGAGAAAGACATGTACCCAGAGCCAGACGTGTAACAGAGCCAGACGTGTACCCAGAAGCCTCCTACTGCAAGACAAACCCAAGAAAGAAACCAACAGGACTCCACTGGCCATTACATACAGTCCCCAGCTAAAACCCCTCCAACGCATCATCAGGGATCTACAACCCATCCTGGACAATGATCCCACATTTTCACAGGCCCTGGGTGGCAGGCCAGTCCTCGCTCACAGGCAACCTGCCAACCTGAAGCATATTCTCACCAGTAACTGCACACCGCACCATAGTAACTCTAGCTCAGGAATCAATCCATGCAACAAACCTCGATGCCAACTCTGCCCACATATCTACATCAGCGACACCATCACAGGACCTAACCAGATCAGCCACACCATCACCGGTTCACTCACCTGCACGTCCACCAATGTAATATACGCCATCATATGCCAGCAATACCCCTCTGCAATGTACATCGGCCAAACTGGACAGTCGCTACAGAAAAGGATAAACGGACACAAATCAGATATTAGGAATGGCAATATACAAAAACCTGTAGGAGAACACTTGAACCTCCCTGGCCACACTATAGCAGACTTTAAGGTGGCCATTCTGCAGCAAAAAAACTTCAGGACCAGACTTCAAAGAGAAACTGCTGAGCTTCAGTTCATCTGCAAATTTGACACCATCAGCTCAGGATTAAACAAAGACTGTGAATGGCTTGCCAACTACAAAACCAGTTTCTCCTCCCTTGGTTTTCACACCTCAACTGCTAGAACAGGGCCTCATCCTCCCTGATTGAACTAACCTCATTATCTCTAGCTTGCCTGCATATATATACCTGCCCCTGGAAATTTCCACTACATGCATCTGACGAAGTGGGCATTTACCCACGAAAGCTCATGCTCCAAAACGTCTGTTAGTCTGTAAGGTGCCAGAGGATTCTTTGCTGCTTTTACAGATCCAGACTAACACGGCTACCCCTCTGATACTTCAAAGATAAGCTGACTTGTCTTGTCTGTCCCCCCACTCTCAATATTAACCTTGGGTAAACAGTCTGATAACTTATTTTCCTGTTCTTTCAGTTCTTTGAGTGTACAATAGAAGTCAACACCTTGAGAAAGGCTCCTTGTTTATTCCAATCATGGGGGGATTGAAGGGGTGAGGGACAGAAGGAAACTGATGCAATGGAGGGGATGGTATGGGCAGGCACAATGTAGATAACTGGCTGCTCTAAGTTAGCTGTCATCTGATACCAGGGCGATAAAAAGAGTCCAGCAATGAGCTCTGTGTCTCTGGGAGGCTTTGAAAACCCATTTAAGTAATGAGCTACAGTAATGTGTGCCAATCTGCCTCTATATCCCACGCCTGCAGAAACTACTCTCCCCTTGCCTCACAGATATTATGGAGCACACAGCAGGCAGCAATAACAATGGAGATATTGCTTTCACCGAGGTCTAATCTAGTAAACTATGCCAGTGACCCTTTAAACATCCAAAGGCACATTCCACCACCATTCTGCACTTGCTCAGCCTATTGTTGAACCACTCCTTACTGCTGTCGGGGTGGCTGATGTACAGCTTCATGGGCCATGGGAGCAAGGGGTAGGCTGGGTCTCTCAAGATCATCATTGGTATTTCAACATCATAAATGGTTATTTTGTGGTCTGGAAAGTCCTTGCTTGCAGCTTTCTGAATAGACCTGTTTTCCTAAAGATGCATGTGCCATGCACTTATCCTGATCTCTTCCCCCCGCATATTGATGTCAGTGTAATGCCCTCTGTAATCCACCAGTGCTTGCAACATCATTGAAAAATATTTTTCAGTTTACGTACTTGTTAACAAAGTGGTCTGGCACCAATATAAGGATGTGCATGCCATCTATCACCCCACTGCAGTTAGGGCACCCCATTGCAGCAAAACCATCCACTATGTCCTGCATATGGCCCAGAGTCACTACCCTTCTTAGATAGTCACAATAACTCCATGGTGGATTTACCAACTCTGACTTGATTCTGCACTGACTGGTAGCAATCTGGCATCACAAGCTTCCACAGAGCGATCACCACTCACTTTTCCACTGTCAGCAGGTCTCATTTTAGTGTTGCTGAGCTTCAGGGCTGCAGAAAGCTCTGCTCAAAGAACATATGCAGGCAAAAGTTCTGCTCATCATCCCATAACTGCATAACACTGTGATCCCACCAGTCAGTGTGACTGCCAACAGCAACCAGGAATTGTTCTGTTCTATGGCTTGCAGCAGGGCTGCTTGAAGGACATTGCTATGTTCCACATGGCTGCTCCTGTCTCTGCTCTGGAAATACTGCATGGTAAGGCAAAAGGTGTTTGTAATGCTCACAGAAAGAGTGTACAGCTGAGCAGGCTCCATGATTCTCAAGCTATGGGCTATGTGTGGCTAGGTCCAGCATTTTGGGGGAAAAAAGAGCAAACATTGTTTGCTGTTGATATGGAGGGAAAAAGAAAACTGCATCATGGAGAGTTGAAGCCATGTTCCCATCCCCCCTACCCCACCCAAAGGTATCGCAAAACTTTCTCACTATCCCCTGTGGGTAGTTGCACTGTGGAATAGCTACCCAGTGTACACTAATCTGTGTATGATACAAGCACTGATAACGATGTTGCATTCCACTGACATAATGAGCATGGTATGGACATACACAACTGGCTTACTTGATGCAGAGGCTGGAAGTTCACTTACGTTAAGCTGACAGGTGTTTGTAGTGTAGACATGCCCTAAGTGCGAAGATGCAGTAGGTAGACACTCCAGCTAATATAGAAAATTCAGAATGCTTTCAAGGAGGCCCTATTTTATAGCACCAAAGCCTAATTTACAAAGCAAAGCATTTGAATAAATGGAATACAGAGAGAATTGACATTAAGTGGATTCTTTCAAATAATAGTCCTGTGAAAAAAATCACTCAGAACACTTAAGCACTATAACAACACCAACTGATAGAAATGATACATCTCTTCAGAGAAGAACTGGGGATCCATATTTCCTGAACTATAATCTAAGAAGCAATTATGATTTTTATTTGCATAATCTTAGTGCTTTTATTAATGAGAAGTGGCATATTTGATAAAGGAATTTTAAGCCTCTTTTCTTTTGCTTAAAAATCTTACTTATCTGAAAAGACTACTTTTCATGATGTATGACTTTAAAATCATATTTTGCTAGGAATGCTTGGAGCAATGATTTCAATTAATGGGCTCAGTTGTACTTTAAGAAAAACCCTTAGATTCAAATATAAGGTGTTGGAATGCACAATTCAGATACAAGGTAACTTTTGCCCCTCAGGTGAATATTGTATATTTCAATAACTCCTGTAAAAGAAAAGTTTCCAGCATGAAATGTAGCTGGAAGCATTATTATATTGTTGAAATTAAACTTTAATATATTTCAGTTTTAAGGGACAAGGAGACATCTGATCACACTGATATTCTTGTTCCTTCAGAAATTGTTAAGATAATGAGCCTGAACTAATAAAGACCCTATTTAACATTATGGTAATACTGTCTGCATTGCAAGTGAGTTAATGGTTGCTATTTATAAACATGTACATATGGTTCTCAGTATTACCCTACTATTAAAACAATAAGCAAGATGCATAAGCTGTGATACAGAAATCTGAATAGGCTTTAAGCTGTATTTATATGCCTGTGTAATAATGATATTGACCAGAATTATGAGTTGTAATATTTTAAAAGAATATTATTGACAATCCATTCTAGGTAATGTCACATCAACCCTTTAAAAATATTTTAAATAGTAATAGTGTAATTAGTTTGCTGAACAAGCTAACTTAGTGTGTGGAAGCGTAAGTGAACCTAGGCAATGAAATAGTGTGAAACCTGTGGAAGAAAGGGCACTTCCCTGCCTAGGTCTCCTGCACAGAGTATGAGAAAGTGACTGGGTAAAGGGGGAGGAATCATCACTACCTAGATCTGTTGTATGGAGCTCAGAAAAAGCAAATGTTTGGTCTGCCACTGTCCTACCATTAGCATCCAGGGAGAAGAGGTTCCCTCTCTGAAAACTTAGGAGTACTGGTAAGTCATTTAAGTTACTTTCACCTCTGAGTTAGATTCTGAGCACATAAGCAAGAGCCAGCCAGCTAAGCACCTGAGAGAGAAAATCCCTGATGCCATCTCAGAGCCCTTGCCCCCGCCCTGCCCAGTGTCCCATCTCTAGTTGTCATTATCCCTGATACTTCAGAGGAAGGAGATCAGAGAATCTCTCAGAATACATGAGGGGTGGTTGGGAGGCAATGTACCTACAGAAGGCAATCAGATCCCCTTTCAGCCTCTTTTTGTGAGGCTTAAGCCAAGCTCTTCCGGTCTCCTCTGATAAGATAGGTCCTTCATTTCCCTGATCATTCTAGTAACTCTTCTCAGCATCTGTTCCAATTTGATTTCATCTTTCTTGAACACAGATGACCAGCATTTTACACATTATTTCAAATAAGGACTTATAATGGCATTACTGTAGATCTCTAGTGCATATACTGCATGATTCCGCTGATGCCATAGTCATTTCTGAATATGCAATAGAGATTTATGCTGCAGCTAAGATGCCAACTGGAAAGGAATTTTTCAGCAGATGCGTACTTTGAAGAGGAGACCAAACGTCCAGTGAAATCAAAATTGAGACCACTTGATTCATTTTAGAGCAGCATTACCTCAACCCAAACCTGACTTCTCCTCTCTCCATTGGCTTATTACAGAACCAGAGTCTCGATTTTGGTCCGTATCTTCAAGGTGCTTAATGGTTCAGGTTTAGGATACCCCACAGATATATATACCTGGCTAAAGATACATGATGAGGACCATGGTTCACAACTCCATTTTTTTTGACCCAATGGAACTTTCTACTATAAAAATAAAGCTTAATCTGTGTGGGAGAAAGAGCTATCTCCTGAGCCAGTCTGAGACAGTGGAATGAACTGCCACAGGAACTAAAGACCATTAAACCTCAGAGATTTTCTGTTCTGAATGCAATATGTATAACTTCAACCTGCCTTCTCCCATATAAGCTCATAGCAATGTGTATATTTAAAAAACCACACACACAAAATGAAAACCCTGCAAAAAAACTACATATATTTCCCCCTCTAAAAAGAGAATGAGAAAGAAAATCAACCACATGTGAGAGATGCTAGTTGTTCCTTAATGTAGTACTAGAAGGTACTCTGACACTAATGGTCAAGGATATATAAGAACTTAGAATAGAACTCATCATCAAATTCTCCAGAGTAACTGTTTTCTTCAGAGTACTCTATGCAATATGGGAATTGGGTGGCACTGAATATTTTTCAGTATTACTTTTTCTGAGTGGGAGAAGGGGTAGGATATTCCCCTTTGAAAGCTACACTGCCAAAGATACTAATAGTTGCATGGATAAGTTTAGGGGGGAAATAGCCTTTGGTCACTCTAGTTCTCTTATGAGAAAACACTATCTACTACACTTTGATATATTATGAGGGTGATAATAGAAAAAATATTCCTGAAAATTCAATGCACTAAAAATGCTAGTTTAAAATTAATCTTAGATACTCACAAAGATATTACATAGCTTTTTTCATTCAGTTCAGTTCACAATATTTTAATGCTCTTAAGTTGCTGAAAAAGTGTGTGCTAGCTCACACCCGGGGTTCTTCAAGAACTTGGACTTGCTTACACATGAAATATTGTTGAAGAAACTGAAAACAATTGTATGGAGATTGCTTTAGTTTGAATTCAAATTTGTCTCCCAGCCTGTGACTAGGAGGGATCAAATGTTACACTTAATGCTTTATGAAGTTCTTTCATGAAATCTGTTTTATTTTAACTAGTTCTCATAAAGATATAGATAATCTTCACAGTTGTTATAGTAAAAGTTTGGGGAAAAATGTGACTTCACACTTTTCCATTATAGGAAATTTTTTCATGACCGTTTGGAAAAATGATTTATGGTTCAATATACTATTAATGATTTTTAAAGGAATTTTGTTTCATAGATGAGGTGTTTGGAATATCACTTTTAGAGCTGTAGACCTTTTCCCATCTTGTTCTGTTGATCACAATCACTCTATTTCCCAGTTGATCTCAGAATAAATAATTTACATTGGCAAGTTGTTCAGTAGTATCACATGGCAAATATAGAATTTGTCATTAATGTTGGGCTATTTGTGATATCACTGGTTACAAGAGATGAGCACAGTCCATGGAAGTCAGTGGTACGTCGATTTATACAATCTGAGTATCTGGCCTTATATTGGCTGTGAAAGCCAAAAGAAAGACAATAAGATAGTTTGTCTGATACTGTTATTTCATTGACTTTGTTGGTTTTACTCCAGATTTCCACAAGTCTCTGTATAATTAAATTGCATTGGATGTAATTCTGAACTTTCCAGAAAGTTCAGGAAGCTCAGTGAAATATTATGTGACTCACTGAATTGGCTTACATAAATTGGCTCTTTTTTAAAAAAGGTACTTCCCTTCTTCCTTTTGTGAAAAAGATTGGATAGGATAGGGGAATATGAATATTCAGAGAATGTAGACAATTATTGCCCACTACACTAAATTTACTCTACTGTGGTGAAGCAACAAAGCGGGGGGTGGAGGGTGGGAATAAACACAGGAGGACAACCTCATACGAAAGGGACTTCCTGGTTAAGCCACCCTACCCCTCTAAACTACTACAAGATTTCCAAGATTACATATTATAGATGACTGAGTTTTATATAGTGAGCACTTCTAATAAACCTGCTTTATACCTCCTAGCAAATGTTTTCATTATGTCACTCTTGGACGTGATTTTCAGAAATCTGATCTTAAAGTCTGAGTTCAGTTTTCATGTCTAATTCCACATTTGAGTTCTCAAACCATCTTTGGGCATCAAATAAATGTGCAGGTGCAAATGTAGGTGTCAATGTTTAAGAATTGGTTACTTCTCCTTCTTTTTCCTTTGGACTGTTTCTCATATTTACCTTGAAAGGGTAAATCTGACTTTCAGTTATATTTGTCACAGTTATGTCGTCTTATCAAAATATAAACCTGGATGAGAGCCTAAGACTGGCACTCTCTTTGCCAGTACTAGGTAAGCAATTCTATTGTACTTACTGGGAAGTAAACATGGAGGTAAGTGTTTCATCTGTCATTTTTCCTGTCTGTTACACATATATACTGTACTCTGAGCCAGATTCATTCTATAATAGTCCCCTAGAACCATGGGTAGCTGGCTCAGCGTAGACTAGCTTGAAGGCCACTCTAACTTGTGCTAGTGAGTGGACTGACTTCAGGATGGTCTTGGATTGATGAAATATACATGTGACAGAAGGCCACTTTTGCTATTCCTGCCCCACTTTTTTGCACCCAGCATTGTTCTGTGGTATTAGAGGATCTGGCGCACATTTTTTTTTCTTTCCAGTTCTACAAGAACATAAGCACACTACAGGCTGACGGTCTGCAAAACAATATTAAAACAAATTGGCCAAAGTATGGTGATGTAACTTTGGCCAGTAAACCCCTCTGGCCAAGGACTATATCTTCCTATGTCTGTACAGAGCTTAACACAATGGAGATTTGGTATTGATTGCCGTAGTTAACCAGTAGCATAAGTAATGACAATAACAAGAATATGCTTCTAATGTGTTGAGACATTATGGGCTGCATTAAAAATACTTTTATTTTAGTTTGCTTCTTTCCTTTCCCCAATTACATCAGAAGCTATCGATCAGATTTTCCAGGGATATACCATTCCACTTCCAAATTCTGTAAATCTGTTTACTGAAATGCTAAGTACATTTTAACTTCCTCAAGCCAATAGCTGCAGAAGCAGCAGTTGCAGATATACACTGAGTACAGAGGCTGAAACTTTTCAGCTAATGACAATATCAAGGAGAAAAGAATAAAAAATAAAAGACAGAAATGTGTTTATTTGGCTCACAGTATTCTCTTGATAGTGTTTAGGTATCTGCCCCAGACTCTGCTTTCAATCACAATGTCTGCAGTAATAATGGAAGGAGTTACTGCCCCCCTGTTGCATCTACTGCTGCTAAGATAATTCTCATTTCTGTATCTAAACATAGCAAGTGTTCTACCTCTTGATTTTTTTTTTATTAAATACAGTAAATCTAGCACACTAAAAAAAATGTAATTCCAAAAAGACCCAGGGTCAGATCCTGGTGCAGCCAGTGTAGCATGGCATAGCTTACTGAAGTGAAAGCAGCAGAGACTGCTTACACCAGCCTAGAATCTGGACCCAAATCTACAAGCTTTTTTAAAAAAGAAATTTGACAAGTCTATCCTAGTAAACATCCACTGAATGCAAATGTATACATTTTGCTTACATCAAGGTTTAATTTGCAGATTCCTCTGTAGTATGCAGAGTACTTGAATGTCTTCAATACAATGCAATAATCTCAAAGATCGATTTGGATAGCCTTCCTCTTTGATTCTTTCAATAATTATGGACAGATCTATACCATTTACTAACTTCTCAAACCAGGCATATGCATAAAAGCAAAAATCTGGAACAAAAGCTTTTGTATACCTTATTTAATTAAGCTGCTATTTAAACTTCCATTTTAGATATCTAATTTTAAATTCCTTTTTACATGCTTAGGCGTCAGCCTTTCTTTGCATATACTTGAGTCTGACTCAGGTTATAAATAAGTTCTTTTGTATGTCCATCATTGTGGTACTTGAACACAAAGTTCAGGCACATATGAATAACCCTGTCTCCCTAAGGTTGATTTTCTTCCTCTGCAGTGTCAGCCATATTTTCTTCTCATACTGAAGATTAAAAGTAGACTCTGTCATGCCCTGAGACATAGGTCTGTGTTGCAGGCTCCAGTTCCTCACAGAAGCATAATGTCTTTTTTAGAGTTTACTTCCTGGGGTGCAGCATATTCTTCATTCTGCATGTTGGTCTTGCTTTGTAGTCCAAAGCAACAGAGAAACATACCTCAGTACCCTCTCTATTCCTTTGAGACCAATGTGTGTCACTTGGAGCTCATTGAGGGAGTAGTCTGCAATTCTAACAAACCTTTGAATATGGCATGCCAAGTGTGGAGGATCCTTGTGCCCTCTATTCTTTCCTGCATAAGGAGAGATAAGGGCCTGTCGTTACATGGCCCAAATTGAAATTATGAAAAAGGACCAACCTTTAGTCAGTACGATTTCTCCACTGAAGTGATCAGCTTCAAACAGTTCATCTTTAATTCCAAGCAGAATGGACATATGTTTATCTCGCTGAGGTACATATATAGCAGTCATTACATTAAAGACTTAAGACACTCAGATGCAGTATCTGTCCTCATAAAATCACTGTGAAGTAGGGAAGTACTAGTATCTCTACTGTACAGATGGAAAAAGTTTAGAGACACATTAAGAATATGAATGCACTGCAGGTTGGAGGTGTAATTCCCAACTCTGGTAGATGTACACACAGTAGCAGGGCCACCCAGAGGATTCAAGGGGCTTGGGGCAAAGCAATTTAGGGGGCCCCTTCCATAAAAAAACTGCAATACTATATTCTCGTGGGGGCTCCTGCGGGGCCCGGCACAAATTGCCCCACTTGCTGCCCTCTCCACAGGCGGCTCTGGGAAAAATAAATCTTCTGCATTTCAGCACAAACCCAGTTTTGAGAAAACTTCTTACAAGGTATCACTGGTTCTCAGCATCAGCTAGTGCTAAAAGGCAATAAAGCTCATTAAAAGGGTTGGACAAATATTTTTCATCAAAACCTTTTCTGGATCGAAAACTAAGGGGTTTTAAAAAACAGAAAAAAATCATGGACAATGTCTGCTTTCCTTCAAAATTTATTGTGATTTTTTTAATTGAAAAGCTGAAATTAGTCTGCCAAAACCTGAATATGGTTTGCGGGTTTCAGAAATGTGTGGCCAAATACTTGCTGCTTGCTGTGTTTGATTGTTTAAAGAAACAATAAAAAAACCTGCATAAAAAAATCCAAAATTTTTGGACCACTTCAGCTTGTGACCAAATGCCTGAGCCCATCCAGTCAGAGATTTTTCCAGGTTTCTGATACTCTGCTGGCTTCCTTGACTCATATCTGTCTCCATAACTTTGGGTTCATTTAGGTTAGAATATAAGAACAGCCATACTGGGTCAAACCAAAGGTTCATCCAGCCCAGTATCCTGTCTACCGACAATGGCCAAAGCCAAGTGCCCCAGGCAGAGTAAACCGAACAGGTAATGATCAAATGATCTCTCTCCTGCCATCCATCTCCACCTTCTGACAAAGAGAGGCTAGGGACACCGTTCCTTACCCATCCTGGCTAATAGCCATTAATGGACTTACCCTCCATGCATTTATCTGTTTCCTAGAGACTGGCTCCATGGGGTCCGTCACAAACTGGAGACGGTTACTGTGGGTTTGTCTTTAGTATAGCTTATGTACAAACTCCACGAACTGAGCATTTGAGCTTGTTCCAGAGTCTGGGATGAGCCTATGTTGTGAAAACTGAAATGCTCAAAATAGCACATGCATGTGAATGGACACAGGGTGCTAAAATTAAATTAACCCAGGGGTTCTCAAACAGGGGGTTGGGGGTCCCTCGGGGGGTCACGAGGTTATTATTGGGGGTCACAAGCTGTCAGCCTCCACCTCAAACCCCACTTTGCCTCCAGCATTTATAATAGTGTTAAATATATAAAAAAGTGTTTTTAATTTATAAGGGGGGGGGGGTCGCACTCAGAGGTTTCCTATGTGAAAGTGGTCACCAGTATAAAAGTCTGAGAACCACTGAATTAATACCCTGGAGCCTCAGGGAATGTGTGTGGGGGGTCCTCCCCTGGTAGGATTGGGAAGGATATTGCTCTTCTCATGTGAGCCCTCCCCCAGTGGCTAATTTTAAATGAAGCTACCCTCCCCTGACATGAATCTCCCTAAGACACTGAAATTAAATATCGACTATAATCTGGCATTTGAGAAGTGAAAGGGATGGTAGCCCTAATGGAAAAAGCTAACAGCTTGGCTCTTCTGCAAGCCTCAAACTGCTGAATGAGCTTCAGGGTAGGGAAGGTTGTGCCTCCCAAACAGCCTGGTCCTGTCCCCTGTCCAACCTCCACCCACTTCCTGCCCCCCGATTGCCCCCTCAGAATCTTCGACCCACCCTGCTCCTTGTCCCCTCATCATCCCCCAGAGACCCCACCCTGGCAGGGGCGGCTCCAGGCCCCAGCACGCCAAGCGCGTGCTTGGGGCAGCAAGCCACGGGGGGCGCTCTGCCGGTGCCATGAGGGCGGCAGGCAGGTTGCCTTCAGCGGCATGCCTGCGGAGGGTCCGCTGGTCCTGTGGCTTCGGAGGACCTCCTTCTGGCAAGGCAGCCTGCCTGCCATGCTTGGGGTGGCAAAATGCTTAGAGCTGCCCTTGCACCCTGGGACCCCACCCCTGCTCCCTGTCCCCTGACTGCCCCAACCCCTATCCACCCCCCCTCCGCTGAGTCCTGACAGACCCCTAGAATGCCCACGATCTAACCCCACCATTCCCAGTCCCCTGACTGCTTCCCCACCTCTGCGCCCTCCCTGTGCCCTGACTGTCCCCAGGACTCCCTGCCCCTTAGCCAACCACCCCCGGCCCTGGCCTCTTACCTCTGGCTCCACTCTCACCCGGAGCCTCAGCACATCCACGAGCCTCGCTCGACAGCTGCAGCACGGCTCCGGCAGGCCCCCTGAGCGCCGCCTCCCTCAGAGCAGCGTGGTAGAGGGGCGGGGCTGCGAGCTTCAGACTGAGCGGGGAGGAGCTCAGGGGCCCTAATGGAGCCATGCTGCAGCTGTTCAGGGACGCTCCTGGATGTGCTGAGACTCCGGGTGAGGGGGGAGCTCGCAGCCCCGCCCCCTGACCACGCAGCTGTAAACGAGGCAGAGCTCGCAGGACCCCCGCTGGAGCCACGCTGCAGCGTTGTGCAGGCAGGCTGCTGGATGTGCTGAGGCTCCGAGAGAGGGGCAGAGACGGGATCAGGTCGGTCTGGTGCCGGGGCGGGAGCCTCAGCCATTCTCATGGGGGCTCCTGCGGAGCCCAGGGCCTGGGGCAAATTGCTTCACTTGCCCGCTCCTCTGGGCAGCCGTGCACAGTGTCCCTGCCTGCAGGTATATGGGATCTTGGGGAGCAATTACCACACAGGTGGGGTGCCAATAAATTTCTTTATTAAAGGAAAAAAGGAAGTGGTGGGAATTTAACAATGAAATACGATGGGATGGGGTGTATAGGGTGTTTACAATAGACAATAATGGGATGGGTCTTCTTATTGAACAGTGTAGGGAGTTCTAACAGTGGCGTACAGTAAGTGGGGTTCAGCACAATGGGATACAGTACAGTCAATAAGCGTATCAAAAGAAATGCAAAATAAAATGGTAGCTTCTATATAAAATGGTCAACAATCTTAGATAGAATGTATTAAGTGGTTAGTGGCCTTATACACAATGTAACACAATGGTATCAATGCAAATACAAAGTATATCAGAAAAGTGGAAGCAAGCAATGGGGTGTTATAATTACAAGTAAAATGTGAATCACAGTGCAATGATACAATATGGGTGATAAGTGAAATTATGCAATGTAACGGTATAAAAGAAAAGTAATGACTTAATTTGTGAGGCTAGGATAGCAGATAATCTGCAAGAGTGTATCTAAAGGCTGGGTCAAGGAACAGGAGGGGGGAGGGGAGTGAATGATTAGTGGCAACTGATGAGAGGAGAGTGCGGCTGGAAGCAGCGAGAGACTCTGAAGCCCTGCAGGGTAAGGACAATGGAGCAGTGTGATGGTGATCTTCGGTAGGGGAGGGGCAGCGGAGAAGTGTAAAGAAGGGCTAGAGAGAGGTTTAAGCAACAAGTGGACACCAAAAACAAAGGAAAAAAAAAGCGGCAAAGGGTTTGGGAAGTTTCACAGAGGGAGAAGCAGCAAGGGGTTTGGGAAGTTCGGAGGGTGATGCAGACGGGGGGGGAAGCAGCAAGGAGTTGGGAAGTTAGAGAGAGTGCAGATGTGGGGGAAAAAGCAGCAAAGGGTTATAACAGGGAGACACGGAGAAGCACACAAGAGGGGGAGATTGGAGCAGGGGAAAAACAGACACAGGAAAGTTCAGGGAGAGATCGGGACAGCGGGAAGACGAATTTAAGCAGCAAAAACCTTATCTATCTTAACCAACGACTAGGCAAAACAACAAATATCACAATTCTAAGCAAAACTATAACAAGCAACTATACGGAGCAACAAAACAGTAAACTATAACAAGGCAGGTGAACTTACAAGCTCTACAATCTTAACAAACTATGACTTATTAAACTAAAGAAACAAAACCTATGGTGCACCTTATGCTATTGGGAAGTCACAGAGGGCAGAGTGGTATGTGCCCAGGATACAGCTCCCAAGGAAGCCAAGGGATGGTGGCGGAAGCCAAGGGATACAGCTGAAAGCAGGGAGTCCCGAGGCAAAGCCCACAGGAGCAGAGCTTAGCAGCAGCACAAACTTATTTTTAGTAGCAAAGCGCCGCGAAGTTTAAGAGAGGTTTTAAGACACAGACCAAGGTTTAGCTTGAGTCTGTGTGCTGGAGAAACAGAGTCAGCAGCTAAAATAATAAAATAAAAGTAGGGAAAGTTTCACAGAGGGATTCTTACCAGTCCCCAAGGCAGCAGCAAAGGCAGAAGCAGCAGCAACATCAGAAGAAGCAAGGAGGGCTCGGTACAGTCTCAATAATCAGGAGATCTCTCAGGTAGCAATTCGTTCTTCGTGGGGTGGGGGGGTTAAAAAACCGGGGGCATGCTCAAAATAAAACGAGAGCAGAGAAAGACCCCCCAAAACCCCTTGCTGATCAGACCAGGCAGCAATGCAGGAACCTTTCTGATGTTTGTTTAAAAAATGTCTGTTTTTAAAGGCAAACAGGCAGTTTCCCACCAGTAATCCTGATAGGCTCCCTCTGTCACAGGGGAGGAGGCACAGGGAAAAACTGCAGGTGAGCACAGAAACATGTCTGGGCAGAGTCCTGTGCAATAGGTGACTCAAAAGCACATGAGGCCTATGACTCATGCCCAGGATCTTAAAAACACAATAGGTCTTGCAGCTCTGGACATTGCCTGCCCTACACCGAGCCCAGGTTCAACGAGGTGATAACAGGACTAACCCTTTGGACAGGGCAGTGGTCCCATCTAGCACGCAGCACAAGTGGCCATCCCTTTGAGAAGGGCAATGGCCCTGGTAAACAACTTAACAGCCAGGGAAGGGCGGCCACAGGAGGAGAACAAAAGCAAAATGGAGTATGGGGACAGCTGTAAGAAACAAAATGGAATAGGGGGATAGCTGTAACAGACACACAGTAGCTCTGCTCGAGCTAGCATGATAAAAATAGTGGTGGCTGCAGTGGCTTGGGGTAGCCACTCAAGGATAAGCCCATCCAAGATCCTTGGTATGTAATGAAGCACACTGCTACTTCTAGCTCTCTACCCCAAGCAGAGCTAATGTGTACTTCTACTTGAGATGGAAATTACATATACACTGTAGCTGGAAGATGTACCCTGAGTGGTTTCCCCACAGTCACATTGTGGTATAGCAAAGAATTGGGCCTGAGTCTCCTGAGTTGGAGGTTAGTGCCCTAACCACTAAAATCCACTCTTAATTGCCTCTGTGAATATTTTAAGTGTCTCAAAATTTGGCCTCTCTCTGGACCTCTTTCCTTTACTCTTACAATTTCCTTTGTACTAACAATTTCTGAGCTTATATCTTGATACAAAAGGTTCCAAATGCTAAAATAAATCTTTGTTTAGTATAGTAATGATTGCAGTATTCGTGTGTCTGTTTCATGTTGTCTTAAAAACCCTGTGTGGCCTTTTTCTGGGTTATAATGTTTAATTTTAGTGTATTATGTTTTGGTATGTATTACAATAACCTTTTGGGGTCAAATTACATTTACTTATATGCTGAAAATATTTGGAGCCTTAATGGTCCTTGAGGAAAAGAGAATGATACAAAATAGGAAATTTTGGGCTTGAAAACTTAATTTGATACCTTCTATCAAATTATTTATGATCTCCAATTAATTAAAATCCTGAAAATTCTCTCATATAAATAAGGAAAAAAAATTCTAAAGTCTTTCATTTGATATTAGAATAAAAAGAATATCCCAGTAAGTTAAATATAGTATGTAGCAATGCAGCCACAGTTTACAGCTTTAATTCACTGGAGATCAAAGGAAACCTATCAAATAAAAATCAATACTATCTATGACTTACACTTTTGTTAATGTGGGAGTTCTAAAGTATATTGAATAGGATGTGGGAGCCATAAATCTTACAAGGTTACTAGTCACACTGTTATTTTACCAGACATCATCTTATTCTAATGCCCTGTCTGATCCAATAACTGGTGCTTTTACAACACTGTTTTTAAATGTGACTTGAAATTAGATTCAGATCCTTCAACAAGTTACATGCGTGCTCCAATTTACAAACTGTCATTAGTCCCACTGAAGCCAATGGGACTACTCACAGTATGTAAAGTGAAGCATATGTAAGTCTTGTACGGAAACAGGTTTAGAGTTTGGCCCAGATAACTCTCGATATCCATGTTATGGGCCTGATCAAAAGCTTCCTGAATTCAGTGGACTCCAGATTAGGCCATATGACATTAATTCCATATCAGGATCTACTACATAGGCTCCGGTATCCATATAATGTACATGTACATAATAAAAGACCTGTGGCATGGCTCAGACTTGTGGGGCTCAGCCTGCAGGGCTAAAAATTGCAGTGTAGATGGTTTGGGTTTGGGCTGGAGCCCAGATTCTGAGACTTTCTCACTTGCAGATTCTCAGAACATGAGCTCTGGCCCAAGCCTGAGGGTATACACTACAGTTTTTAGCCCTATAGCCCAAGCTCTGAGACTCTGTGCCAAGGTTTTCTAATTGCAGTACAGACGTACCCCAGACATATCCCTAGACTTGAAACTGAATCTTCATGGACACAGTAGTGCATACTACCAAAATACGAAACAGTATCAAGTTTCACTTTAGAAACTGGTTTAGCTGTACCCATGCTTGACATGAATTCCTGAACTTAATATTGAAGTATAAAAAGCTGGCCTTTATTGAAGTCAAGGGTAAAATTTCTATTTAGAAATAAGTAAATACTGGGTTTTCAGTTTTTTGGCAATTCTGAAAAACTGAAAATGCCCCTTGCCCTTCCCCCCTCTCCTCCCCGCCAAAAAAAAATAAATTTGAGTGAGTCTAAAAGTCAAAATTAATTTTGCGTCTAATGATCTTTCATTTGACCTGAAATGAAATGTTTTGATTTTGAACATGTTAATAGTTCTGAATCTTTAAACTTGAAAGGAATTTCAAAGAGAAATTGTCAAAATGCTTTGATTTTTCTGTTTGGAATGTCAAACCTGAAATTGACTTTTTGGATTTTTCTTTTTTTAACTCAAACAATCTGAAACAAACAAAAATTAGATTACAGTTTTGGTGCCATCAAAAATTTTGGCCAAAAGATGTATCCCAGTTCTTCTCCCTTTGACTTCAATGAGGTCTGGATTTTGCCACAGCCCATTATAAAAGGTTCCTTAGAAATATTTTAACATATTCCTAGGCAAGAAACTGCAGAAACCAATTATTTTTCAGCTTTAGTAGTAGTTCATTATCAGTCTAGTTGAATAAAGATAGTTCTTTCTAAATTTTCTTTCCCTTATTCGTAATTTAAGAAAACAATTTGTAGGCATACTAGCATCTTCATGTGCCATTTTCTACGTAATTGATGAAATATTGGAAATTCTGATACTGTCATGAAAAACTATACAGGTTGGCAGGTAGAAATTCATACCTTTTTAAACTCCTACCTTTCTTCTCAAATATGAATGATTAATTGGCATCATAATTGGTGTGGGCAAGATCACTTCCATTCATATTCAATAGGTTTTTATCACTATGTTAAAACCATAAACTATGACAGTAAGTAGTATGCTAGTTTTTCCTCATTTATTCTTTGGAGATTTTGAGTGAATTGCCATCAATGACAGCAATGTTAAGAAATTATAATTGTGAGCTATTACTGAACCTAGTGATTTAATTCATTTTCCTATGAATGGCTGAAAATAACCATTTTTTTCCTTAGGCCCATACTTCAGCTACTCTCATCAAGAGTGTATTATCACAGCAATGCATTTTTAGATATCAAAGTTCAAAGTATTTTATTCTGTAATAATGATGATGATACTTTGCACTTATGAAGTGTTGTCTATTTAAAGATTTTTACAGCATATTAAAAAAATATGAGTGAATTAACCCTCACACCATCATTTAAAGTAGGTAAGTAGTAGTAGTTGACAGTTTTAGTTGTTCCTGTTGAATATAAGTAGTCTTTGGGGCTTCTCTGTATAAGTATTTTATAGCCAACTTAATGTCTTATTAAGATACATAGAGTTTTTATGATATATCGACTCAGAAGGATTTCTATTAGGGAGTATATGGTAGGATCAATAGGAAGTGTTGTATGCTGCAAAATTTCTCCCTCTCTTCTTGAGGCAGTATTACAAGGAGATGTGTGTTCTTTTTCTGAATGTTTATTTTAAAGTTTGGTCTTGTTCTCTAGCTGTTGTCTGCTGTTTAGAAATAGTATTAATATGTGGCACTTATTAAGTACATTCAGGAAACTTATGAAAGCCTTTTATCATCCCTTCTAGTAATATATAATGCAAGAGATTTACAGTATTGAATTTTTATGGTCAAATAACTTTAACATTTTCACAGTTCAAGTTATGAAATCTTTAATATCTTAGATCACATGCTTGGAATACTCTAGTTGTTCATTGTATTTAGCTTTTGTCACAGGCTCCTAATCCCCATTCCTTTCTCCATCTCCTGTTCACGCTTGTGTCTGCAGCACAGTTAGGGTTTGTTAATGTACCTGATCCAGTTGGGCATTCATGTAGAGTATACAAAGTGCTACTGCAGAGTTGGACACCAAAGCTGGAAAATTGGACTCTTGGGGTAAAATCTTGGCCCCATTGAAATCAATGGCAAAATTGAACAGTTCTCCAGGGCTAGGTTTAGGGCAACAGGTACCAATTTTTACAAACTAATCTCTCATCTAGTGGCAGACAATTCTCTTAAGATAATGCAGTTTGCATGATGGAAACAATGTCAGAAACTTAACATATACACTTAAGTATAATTTTTTTACTGAGTTGATGATAAACCAATAATAGATATTATGATGACCTGTGGATTGCTGCTGGAATTTATGGTTTTATGGTGAGTATGAGTGAGGGTGCACAAGTGTGTGTGTTTTGGGGTCATCATAGGTGTTGTATAGATGATTTTGAAGAATTGTGGCCAAGTAAGGCATAATAAGTGCAATCTCCCTCATACAACCAATGGAATCCGCTGAATGCAAATCTGTTGTACAATAAAGGTAGTGATTGGTTAGTTACCTCTGATATCACAATGGTCTAGAACTCTTGGCGAAGCACACGTGACCATGCTGTACCTATACACTGCATGGGTGTAATGTGTAAAGTCAAAATGGCTGAGGATATGACTACATGTCACAGCTGACTTGGGCTCCTGTGGCTCAGGCTAAGGGGCTGTTTAATTGTGGAGCCTGGGCTTTAGGACCTGCAAGATGGAAGGGTCCTAGTAGCTCAAGCCCAAATAACTATACAGCCCTTTACCCTGAGCCCAAGTCAACACGGGTCAGCTGCGAGTATCTAATTTTAGAGTAAAATGAGAACATTGGACCATTAACAGACACTGAATCCCAGTGATGACTGAATCTGGTGATATTCTCAACAGAAAGAGCTCTCAACTCTGCCTGTAGCTGTTACTGTCATTTCACACTGACTCCTCAGACATTCTCAGCTTCAGAATGACACATATAGATGATAATCCTGGAATCTTATTATATAGATATATGCTATATCACAGTGGGGAACGTCATGCTAAGTAATAATACATCAATTTCTGACCATTTCAAAGAAACGGTGGACTTGATTTCCTTCTCAGTTATGTTCATTTTACATTGTTTTAATTTCATTGATTTCAGTTTCTTGCTCTACAGTGTTATGAGAGAAAGCAGAAGAGTCCCACAATTTAAATAATAAACCTGAAAATTATCAAAATGACATTTTATAGAGTTTTCCATTTCCACAAAATAACTATTGTCTGTTGAGCAAACTTTGAAAATTTTCCATTAATCAGCTCTCCTCTCAGCCACCAGAATATACAGATGGAAGTTTTCAGAAACACTTCTCAGGGCTGATCACAGAGCAGCATAATAGGCTCGAAATAGGCTTTTAGGTTTTGGCACCCCAGTTTCTGACCCACAGGGCATGGTGATTTTTTAAAGTTACCAAATGAATTCCACAACAAAATATTTTAGAATATTTTTAGTGTGTATCATGAGGCAATGCACTGATGAAGCTCAAGGTCCCAAGCATAATCTTCACCAATGAGAGAGATGGGAGAGGAGAAAACAAAAATACAAATATGACAAAGGGTTAGAGTTAATATTAGTTTTCTGCTAGTGTTGAGGCACAAAGAGGCACTTCACCAAGGATGTGGCAAATGTGAAAAAGATTCAGAAAAGGATTACAAGAATCACTTGAGATCTGGATATCATATTTTATAGTAAGAGATTTAAGAAGCTCAAGCTATTTTGTTGAAGAAAATGCTCAGAGCTGCCATGATCATGATCTACAATTACCTATATGAGAAAGAGATTTCTGATAGTAGATGGCTCTTTAATCTAGAAAACAAAGGCATAATAAGATCCAGTGTCTGGAAGCTGAAGCTGGACAAATTCAGACAAGAAATAAGATGATGAAAATTTTTAACAATGAGCATAATTAACTCCTGAAGCACCTAAGGGTGTAGAGTGGATTCTCCATCAACTTCAGGTATTTAAATCAAGACTAGCTATCTTTATTGAATATATGGTTGTCATAAACAGATAGTTAAGGGTTAATGTCTCTTTTACCTGTAAAGGGTTAACAAACAGGGAACCAAACACCTGACCAGGGGACCAATCAGGAGACAAGATACTTTCAAATCTCGGTGGAGGGAAGCCTTTGTTTGTGTTTTTTGGGTTTGGCTTTGTTCTCTCTGGGATCTGAGAGTGACTGGACGTACCACAGGCTCTAATTTTCTATTCAAGTAGTAAGTGCAAGTAGAAATGCGGTTTAGTCTTTTTAATTGGTTTTCTTTATTTGCAAATGTGTATTTGGCTGGAAGTATTTTAAATTGTATTTCTGCTGGAGGAGGCTTTTTCTCCAGTTTCTGGAAGCTGACAGACCCTGTAATATTCCATCTTGAATTTACAGTGATTTTCTTTATTCTTTTTTTCTTTTATTAAAAGTTTTGCTTTTAAGACCTGTCTGATTTTTTCCCCTTGTTGAGGCTCAAGGGAATTGAGTCTGTACTTAACAGGGAGGGAGACAGTTGGAATCCCTTTGTTTTAGATTCACGGAGCTTGAATCTGTATATTGCTCCAGGAGCGCAGGGAGGGAACACCTGGAGGGGAGGAGAAGGGGAGGGAAATAGCTTTGTTCCCTGTGTTGTAAGACTCAAGGAATTTGGGTCTTGGGGTCCCCAGGGAAGGTTTTGGGTGGACCAGAGTGTATCAGGCACTGGAATTCCTGATTGGTGCCAGCTTATCAGATCTAAGCAGGTAATTAAGCTTAGAGAAATTCATGCTAGTACCCCAACCTTTGGGCTCTAAGGTTCAGACTGGGGAAAGATACTATGACAATGGTGCAGTTCAAAGAGAATTTAGTCCCCTGGGCTACATAAAATCTGTAGTATGCTCTTTTAATGCCGACCAACAAAGTCTACACAGACTAGTTAGTGTGTTTTAGAAATCATACCCCTCCATGTATGCATTGCCACACCATAGGACAAGTCTTTAGACTACACGTACATAATGTTTTCTTCTGACCTTAAAATCTATGAAATCAAAATGATCTCCAAATGACTATACTAAAAGAACATTAAGGTTGCAAAGTCAAACACTCCAAAGTTAGAAAATACCAGAATAAAGAATGCAACCTTAATTCAGCATCTTTCTGTATGCGTTATTTAGACAGTCTATAATTACATAATCACATACTTTTGTTGTTGTTGTTGCAGAGGATCCTTACCTCATTTAGGGCATAGGCTGCACAGTGCTAAGGGAATTGGGGATATTTAGTGAATATAGGAGTCCTCCTTTACTTCGGAAGTTAGAAACCTGACACAGGCACTTCCATGGAAAATTTCAACTTAAATGGTTTAGTTATTCAAAGTTATAAGCAACTGGAAATGGGTCTTGTAAATCATAGGCAACTTTAAGTACAGGCAGTGCTACTAGCTTTGCCTATAATAATAACCAAAAAGGGCTAAAAGGTTATTGTTAAGTATTGGTAGACCGGAAGCTAGAAGAAGATGATGTGTGGATTTACAAGCTATACTTTTTGCTTTGTTCCATGTAATTTCCTTTGTTTTATGTAGCTGTTGATAAGCTGTTAAAGTGCAGGAACAAAAGGTGACCAGATACTTTGCTGTTCTGTGTCTAGTTAAACAAGAACTTTTTTTTAAGGCGCTTGAGGGTACAGAGTTCAGAAGATGGAAAATAAATGAGAGCTTACAGGACACTGTTTAGCATTGTTTGCATAAGTAATGAGTGAAAAGGGTTTCTATGAAACAGCTACATTTCTATGATGACTGCTAGATAGAGAGTATTATGCTATGTTGAGAATAAAAATGTTTTTGCCTACAGAGTATGAATTTTCCACAGGCAGAAGGCAATACCCAGAAGCCAATTGAACCTCTTGCTTTGTAGTATACTGTTCTAGTTTTATTATTGTTATTATATAATAGAAATGATTTTTTCTATTGTTTAGAACTTAACAATATTTTATGCTGTTCCTGAAGAAGAAAAAGTTACTTACCATTAAAAATTCAGACAACTATTGCACAAGAAAATTGACTGAATACTGATCCACCGGAAAATGTGCTGTTAAAATTATTTTTAATGGAGGGTAACCCATCATTTCTAGAAACTTCCATTATTTTCAGGCAGCTATATTATAGCTGGCTCTATAGTTTAAATTATTTTGCATCTAATGTTTGAGTGCATCATTTTTCTTCAGAAAAAATTAAAAACTCTATTTGAAGATGAACCATGCCTTTCATAAATAAATGAAAATCTGAAATGTTGCTTGTTAACCTGTTAAATGAAATGTCAGTGACCTTCACAGAAGGGCTATTTTTCTGCATTTCAGATCAAAAGCAAAATGTCAAATACTGGAGTAGTATGCGCTATCAGAGGCAGAGAATATTAAGAAGTTAAATTGATTTATTGATAAACTATAGCTATCTTAGCATATTTCATATTGGATTATTGCTTATTTGAAAAATTATTTCTTTTCCAATCACATTTTTTTAAGTTATTTTATATTGTAATGTTCTTTGAAAATAGATGTTCTCTTAATTACCCTGGGATGGGAACAAAGAGGAAAGTGAACTGAAGCAAAATAGCATGTTGCAGTTACTCAAGTTTTTACAAGACTTTTACAAGTTTTTACTCAAGATTACAAATATAGAAAATACCTACCATTAAGATATTTTTTTAAAAAATTGAATGCACTGTGTGTGTGTCTGTTATGTTCTGGGACACATTGTCAAGTGAGTTCTTTGTAGCGCTGGTGATTTTTTATTTAAAAAACAGCTGAGAATCCACCCATATTGTTAATTTAT
This sequence comes from Gopherus flavomarginatus, assembly GCF_025201925.1. Lineage (NCBI taxonomy): Eukaryota > Metazoa > Chordata > Testudines > Testudinidae > Gopherus > Gopherus flavomarginatus. The sequence continues at coordinate 195,528,426 of NC_066617.1, read as the reverse complement.
TTAGATTTAACCAGGAAGGAGGCTCCTTTAGGTACACAAGAAGTTACATGATGACACTATTGTGACATTGCACTCTATATGACATTATGAAAATATGCCAATGAGTGTGAATATAATGTAACTGGAATATGCTTCATGCAAAAGGTCTCTTGTAAGGTATCATTACAAAGCTTATAATCTACTGAGTCTGATCATCCTATTTGTACAAATGTATCATTCTTGTATCTGAAACTAGAAATATGTAATATAACTCTTGAGATCCTATTGTAATTATGCAAAATGTGGGCCATTAATGGTGGTTTGGAATCTTGGTGGCTCCCATTAACCTGGATAATTGACTGTAGATGGCCTTGTTTACTTGCAAGCCTTCCTGAGAGTAGGCTGGAAAGAATGAAGACTTGGGGTCTCACAGGACATATGACCATGTCATCTTTTACTGGTATCCATCTTAAACCTGGTGCTTTTCCATTTAGAAGGAGGGGTGGGGACCCAGAGAGAAGCAAGATTCCTGCCTTGTGCCAGAGCTATAAAAGGGAACAGAACAAAGGGCATGGCAGTCCTAAGAAATCCCATAGCTACCACCTAAGCTAACAAGAACTGTACAGGGGAAAGGAGTGGGCCCAGACTAGGAAGCAGTCCAATCTGTGAAAGAAGCTTATTGGTACATCTCTGAGGGTTAGATTTTATCTGTATTCAGTTTCCTACTATATTAGGCTTAGACTTGCGTGTTTTATTTTATTTTGCTTGGTAACTTGCTTTGTTCTGTCTGTTATTATTTGGAACCACTAATATCCTACTTTTTATATTTAATAAAATCATTTTTTGCTTATAAATTAACCCAGAGTAAGTAATTAATTGCTGGGGGAGCAAACAGCTGTGCATATCTCTCTATCAGTGCTATAGAGGGCAGACATTTTATCAGTTTACCCTATATAAGCCTTATACAGAGTAAAATGGATTTATTTGGGGTTTGGATCCCATTGCGAACTGAGTATCTGGGTGATAGAGACAGGAGCACTTTCTAAGCCATTTTTCAGTTAAGTCTGCAGTTTTGGGTGGTTCAGACCCTGGGTCAGAAGACTGGCACGTCTGGCTCAACAAGGCAGGGTTCTGAAGTCCCAAGCTGCCAGTGAAAACGGGCTCAGAGGTAATCTCAGTACATCAGGTGGCAGTCCCAAGGGGGTTTCTGTGACCCAACATGTCACAACTATTTTAAACACTGGTTGTTTCCATCTTTTTTTGTCTCATCCACATCCCCACTCAGCCATACTGAAATCCTGAAGGAAGTATACTGTCAGAGATTTGTTACATTGTAAATTAAGTGAGACAACTGTCCTAAATTGTAAGTAGTGTAGCTGTCATCGTGTTGCACTGTGTGGCTCATAAGCTCATCTCTCTTTCTCCAACAGAAGTTGGTCCAATAAAAGATATTCCCTCACCCACCTTGTCTCTCTACATTATATGGATAGGCACACTACCTGTCATGTATCTGGGGACTGAATGTAACCCAGAATGGATCAGTATACTTGAGTCTTTCATATAAAAAGGAAGACTTATTTGATTTAAAGTCCAGCATTTTGTGAAATTGACACTCACAGTTTCCATCTTCTCTTTCCTTTTATACTCTTACCAGCTTTACTTTCACATTCACCCTTCCCCCCCTCATTCAGATTCACTGATCCTTTCCCACTCCTCCTCCAAATCCACATGCAACATCTGCAGCATCCGTTGATATCTGATGCAATCCTGCCCCTCAACCAATGCTTAGTATTTAGGCTGAGAGATTCATGGATACCAAGGCCAGAAGGGACCACTGGGATCATCTAGTGTGACCTTCTGTATAACACAGGACAGAGAATATCCATAAGATAATTCCTATAGAACATCTTTTAGAAAAACATGAATCCACCACAACCCGTGGTAAGCTCTCACTGTAAAAACATATGCCTTATTTCTTGTCTAGTGTGTCTGATTTCAAGATTCCCTTGGTTATGCATCATAGGATTGCATTAGCCCTTTTGTCCACAGCATCACACTTGGATCTCTGATTCAGCTGATTATCCACCAGGATCCCCAAATCTTTTTCAGAGTGATTACTTCCCAGGATAGGGTCTGCTATCATATAAGTGTGGCCCATTTTCTTTTGTCTTAGATTTGCATTTACTTTTAGGCATATTAAAAACTCATATTGTTTATACCCAGTTTACCAAGGTATTTCAATAGTTTTATATTAGTCACTTGTGATCTTCATTATATACCCTCCACCAATATTGGTGTCCTCTGCAAACTTTGTTATGATTGTATGTTTTAGGTAGTTAGGGCAGAGGGCTAAGGGGAACTTGGTAAGTCAACATCTATTTATTTGTGATTCTAACACTATAGTATAAACAACTAGAAGAATAAAAATATATCAAATATATTTCATTATATAGAAATCTATATTAAATTTTTATACTTTTGATTGCTTCAGTTAATCACCCCTCATATGTTGTTCCTAGATTCTAAGCAATTTGCATCATGGGTCGTCTATCATGGTTTGTATTGTCCTTGTACAATATTATTCCAATTAGGGCCTTTTAGCACTGTTGTAATGCCCCTACCACTTTAACAGATAGGAGATTTGTTTGGATCTGTCAGCTGCTGGACAGCTTTAGGAGGAAGTGTATACAAGGACAGACTCCTCCTGCCCGAGCACCTGTTGTTATTGGCCAGCCAAAGAGAGGGAAGTCAATTAGTTTCTGTCTTCCCACAATGGTTTGTTTAAAGACTGGCCCAGGGTTTCTCAGAACTCTCACTCCACTTCTAGCTGAATTCAACTGCTCTCCCTCCCTATAGTTGTATAGTAGAGGAACTGTGTTTTCAGGTTGCTTTGGATCTGACTGTGATCACCTTTTACAGGAGTAAGGAAAGAATTTGTCCCATTGGGGTGAAATAGACTGTCTTGGTGGTGGCCTTTTTTTGTTTTTGTTTTTTTCTTTCCTCATAACATAATCAAGACCCAGTTAGGCTAAGTAGGCTTAAGGTTGAAAAACTGTAAATGTTAGTTTATTAGAACTTGTGGCTGGTGTTCAGTGCAGATAAAGGGACAATGATCAGAAAATAAGAGACATGGGAGTTCTCTGGTGATCCCCAGGTCTGTGAACAAAAGGAAAACCTGAAGTTCTTGCAGATAGGGGTCCCTCTTTTGTTCTTTCCATCCCCTTTCCAGGGAGGAAGATGAGATAATTCAGAAGAACAAATTGAATCCTTGGGGTATGCTGTGGGAGAATCTACCCTGATTAATGAGTTATATGGTGTGTGTAAACCCCACACAAGTGCCTTGTATGGGATGATAGGGCAGATAGCACCTATGTCTGATGTTAAATTTTAATAAAATTCATGACTGTGTGTAGCAAGGCAGAGTGGCCTGCCTCCCGACTGGAGAGTAAAGGACCACTTTACTTCCTCTGGTGAGCGGAGCTGAACCCACATCACCACCTTCGCCAGAAGTACCAGGGCAAGAGAGGAAGCATAAAGGGAGGCTCAGCAGCTCAGTTGAGCAGGAGCCAGGGAAAGAGAAGGATGCCCTCACTCTGCTGAGGCACCCTGGAGCTTAACTTGTGCCATACAACAACCTGCCCCCAGAGGAGACTGGTCCTGAAGAGGAGTTGCCAGAACTGCCATCTACTGGGTATCCAGAGAAGCCACAGGACCTGTGGATTATAGAGGTATCAAACCCCAGGAAGATAGGAATTAGCACAGGGGCAACTGACGACTATCCAGCTACCTTCCTGACTGACTCCAGCTCAGCTTGTTGCAGCTGAATCCCCGCTGACCCAGTGGCAGACCACTCCACCACTGTTAGGGCACCGGGCTGGGACGGGTGGAATCAGGTGGGTCCACGTCCTGCTACCCCTTGCCACTCCACCCTAGGCCAGCAGGTCTGTGTGAATCTACCGTCCATCAAACCAGGACACTAGACTTGGTTGATCCTCACCCCTACTGGAGCCCCTAGACCGTGCTTGCTGGCTGCATTAACCTAAAAACTGAGGCTAAAGCCTGCTCACTGTTTTGCCCCACCCAAAGGGCTACAGCTCTAGGCTGTGTATATTTGCTGGCTGCCTTAGCTCACAAGGTGAGGCTCAAGTTTGCTCCCTGCGCTGCCCCACCCAAAGAATTAGAGCCCCAGACAGTGGGTGGTTGCTGGATGCGTTGGCAAGAAAGCTTAGGCCAGTGGTTCTCAAAACCAGTCCGCTGCTTGTTCAGGGAAAGCCACTAGAAGTGACACAGGCTGAGGGACTTGCTGGCTGCCCTTCCTGCAGCCCCCATTGGCCTGGAGCAGTGAACTGCGGCCACTGGGAGCCGCGATCGGCCAAACCTGTGGATGCAGCAGGTAAACAAACCAGCCTGGCCCACCAGGGGCTTTCCCTGAACAAGCGGCTGACTGGTTTTGAGGACCACTGGCTTAGGCTCCAGCCTGCTCTCTGCTCAGCCCAATGGGCTAGAGCTACAGACTGTTAAGTATTGCCAGCCCCAGCTGAGGGACTGTGAGCTAAAGACTACTCAGCACTCTACCCCTCCCCAGGGAGGGAACAAGAGCACCAAACTGTTGTTCGTTTGCCTCTGTTAGGGCTGGTCTACACTAGGGGGCGGGGTTGATGTAAGCTGCGCAACTTCAGCTATGTGAATAGCGTAGCTGAAGTCCAAGTATCTTAGATCGACTTACCTCTCGTCCTCACGGCGCGGGATCAACGTCTGTGGCTTCTCTTGTCGACTCCGCTACCGCCGTTCACACTGAAGGAGTTCTGGAGTCAAAAGGAGCACGTTCAGAGATCGATATATCACTTCTAGATGAGACGCAATATATCGATCCCTGAGAAATCGATCGCTACCCACCGATACGGCGGGGAGTATAGATGTACCCTTAGATGGGCACAGAACTATAAACTAAGTATGATTTGGCTCCGCTGATTAGCCCCAAACCTGGGGGTTACTGCCCTGTACAGTGGGGCAGAGTAGCCTTCCTCCCCACTGGAGAGCAAGGGACCACTATACTGCCACTTAAAATCCATCTCTGTGTCTCTCCTCATTCACTTGCATGTCAAGATCAATACTTGAAAGCCTTTAATGACGTTGGTCATGGCTACAGTCAATATCAGCTGCAATCGAAGGGTGTCTGACATTGTGTGTGAAATTTACAGGCAATCATGCTTTTGTCAGCGTCAGCCCTCTGGTATATAATATATTCCCTACTGAAATCCATCCCCTTCTCTCCTTCCACATTTTCAGAGAAAACTTTTATGCTTCATATTTTTCCCAGGTGTCATAAACAGATAGTTAAGGGTTAATGCCTCTTTTACCTGTAAAGGGTTAAGAAGTTCACTTAGCCTAGCTGACACCTGATCAGAGGAACCAATGGGGGAACAAGGTATTTCAAAAGAAAGGAGGGAAGTTTTCCTTTGTTTAGAGTTTCAGTTTCAGCCAGAGTGAAAAAGATCAAGGAACGAGCCTCTTATCAGAGTAGTAAGTTTTATAAAGGGATAAATAGGTTTATGTTTATTCTCTTTGTAACTTGACTTGGTACCATCAAGGGAATTATCAAATTTGGGTATTTATTGTGTAATTAGATTTGTGCCCAGGGGAACATCCTCGTGTTTGGAATCTGTTGTCTGTGAGAGTAGCTGGTATGCTAATCTCTCCCAGAGGGTTTTCTTTTACTTTTCTTTTCTTTAATTAAAAGCCTTTTTCTTAATACTTGATTGATTTTTTCCTTGTTTTAAGATCCAAGGGGGTGGATATGGATCCACCAAGAGTTGGTGAGAGAAAGGAGGGAGGATGGTTAATTTCTCCTTGTTTTAAGATCCAAGGGGTTTGGATCTGTGTCCACCAGGGAATTGGTGAAGTCCCTCAAGACTAGCCATGGAAAAAGGTAATACTTGGGGGTGGTGGCAGCGATACCAGATCTAAGCTAGTAATTAAGCTTAGAAGTGTCCATACAGGTCCCCACATCTGTACCCTAAAGTTCAGAGTGGGGAAGGAACCTTGACATGGTGAGCAGCGGTGAGGGATTTTTAGAAACCAAAAGCCAGATTTTTTTTTTCCTCTCCTTTGAGATGCTGCGAAAGCAGAGAAGGAGAGATACCCTGAAGGCAAACAGATAAACATTATTCTAACAAGGCTTTGTTAGAAAGGATTTCCAGCTGGGCTTAGCTGGAGGGTAATTAACAGTTTGCAAAAGACAAGTTACAAACCAGTTTTTCTGGTCTCTTCTCATTCTGAGAAATCCAGTTAAAAGCTGTGGGGGTTTTCTTTACCTCGCAAACCAAGATAGCTCAGGCAGAGCAGGGAAACATGTCAAGCAAAGGAAAAAAAACCATACTACAGGAGCTGGAATTAGCCAAACTCTGGGTTGAGGAGAGCCAAAAGGAACATGACAGACAGATGGCCAGAGAAGAAGCTGCTCACAAAAGAGCTGTGGAGGCGGGAGAAAAAGAGATGCAGGAGAAAGAAAAAGAGACAGAAAGAGAAGAGAAAGCCAAAGAGGCTGACCACCGAAGGGCTATGGAGATCCAGAGGGAGGCCAGTACATGATAGAGCTGAGGTCACAGCTCAGTGGCCCCTTAGCAGAGGTGGCGGCTGAAATGCCTAAGGAACACATGAACAATTATAAACTTTTTCAAACCAAGGCCAGAATCAGAATGGGGCTAATACCTGAGCATGCCCGTCGGCTGTTCAGAGCCCTAAGGTGGAAACCAGATGTGTCATTTACCCGACACGCCTACCACATTGGAAAGAATTGGGATGCCTGGATATCAGGAGCAAGTGCTAAATCTCTGGAAGAGCTGTCCCTCCTAATGCAAATGGAACAGTTCTTAGAGGGTGTTCCTGAGGAAATAGAAAGACACATCCTAGATGGGAAGCCCAAAACTGTAAATGAGGCGAGGGAGATTGGAGCCAAATGGGTGGAAGTGGCAGAAAAGAAAAAAACTACTAGCAGTTGGAGCGAATATCAGAGGGGGCAAACCAAAACTAAACCCTATCACCGGGGGCAACCCAAGGCCCCACCTACAACCCAAGGAAAGCCCCAGACACCCTATTGTCCCACCTCACCAGTCTCCAGCAACCCATCTCAGCCCAGTGACTAGCCAGCTGGCAATGTTTTAATTGTAATGAAATGGGACATATAAAGGCCCACTGCCCTAAGAACTCCAACCGATTACAGTTCAGTATACCGCAATCACACCAAAGATCCCCATGTACAGATGCCCTTAAATACCCTCAGAGTGAAGAGAAAACTTGAGAGTGGGTGGAAAGAAGGTTATCGCATGGAGAGACACTGGGGCACAAGTGTCAGCTATCTACCAATCCTTAGTGGACACCAAATTCATCAACACAGAGGCCAAGTGACAATTCACCCATTCATGTCAAAATCTTTAAACTTCCCTACAGCTGAGTTGCCTGTCCAGTAAAGGTCTGGTCAGGAATGTGGACTTTTGCACTCTATGACAATTATCCCATCCCCATGCTACTGGAGGAAGACTTGGCCAACCATGTGAAGCTGGCCAAGAGGGTTGGAATGGTCACACGCAGCCAGGCCAAGCAAGCTTCCACACCCATCCCTGTTCCTGAGCAATCCACCAGGGCCCCGTCTGTGTTACCAGAGACCCAGACAGAGGTGGTGGAACCAGATCTTCTACCCATGAATGCTACAACCATAGTGAATCGAGTTCCAAAACTGGAACTGGAAAAGCAACCAGCACCAGAATCGTTGCCAGCACTGACTCCAGCGCTTGCAAACCCATCTACAATTCCAATGCCAGAGGGCACCAGCGGGCCTGAATTGGCAGAAGCAGCAGATAACTCTACCCAAAAGGCTCAGCTAGAGTCTGAAATATCACATAGTGCACCAGCGGAGAGTGGTTCACAATCAACGAAAACAACCCCCTCACCTACATTGCTTCCAGAGAGACCAAGCCCAAGTCCGCAGTCCAAGGAGGAACTGATGTCTCCAGCATCAAGGGAACAGTTCCAGGCTGAGTAGGAAGCAGATGACAGCCTTCAGAAAGCTTGGGTGGTGACACAGAGCACCCAATCACCTCTCAGCTCTTCTAACCGATCCTGGTTTGTGTAGAACAAGGACTTTTATACAAGGAGACTCTTTCTGGTGGACACCAGGAAGACTGGCGTCCTCAAAAACAGTTGGTAGTTCCAACTAAGTACCGGGTAAAGCTCATGATCATCTCAGTGGCCATTCCGGGGTGACCACAACCAAGGACCGGTTGGGGAAGTCTTTCCACTGGAAGGGAATGGGCAAGGACGTTGCTAATTATGTCTGGTCTTGTGAGGTGTGCCAACGAGTGGGAAAGCCCCAAGACCAGGTCAAAGCCCCTTTCCAGCCACTCCCCATAATTAAGGTCCCATTTCAGCGAGTAGCTGTGGATGTTCTGGGTCCTTTCCCAAAAAAGACCCCCAGAGGAAAGCAGTACATACTGACTTTCATGGATTTTGCTACCCAATGGCCAGAAGCAGTAGCTCTAAGCAACACCAGAGCTAAAAGTGTGTGCCAGGCCTTAACAGACATTTCTGCGAGGGTAGGTTGGCCCTCCAACATCTTTACAGATTCGGGAACTAATTTCCTGGCAGGGACAATGAAAAACCTGTGGGAAGCTCATGGGGTGAATCACTTGGTTGCCACCCCTTACCACCATCAAACCAATGGCCTGGTGGAGAGGTTTAATGGAACTTTGGGGCCATGATACATAAATTCGTAAATGAACACTCCAATGATTGGGACCTAGTGTTGCAGCAGTTGCTTTTTGCCTACAGGGCTGTACCACATCCCAGTTTAGGGTTTTCACCACTCAAACTTGTGTATGACCATGAGGTTAAGGGGCCATTACAGTTGGTGAAGCAGCAGTGGGACGGGTTTATGCCTTCTCCAGGAACTAACATTCTAGACTTTGTAAGCAACCTACAAAGCACCCTCCGACACTCTTTAGCCCTTGCTAAAGAAAATCTAAAGGATGCTCAAAAAGAGCAAAAGGCCTGGTATGATAAACACACCAGAGAGCGTTCCTTCAAAGTAGGGGACCAGGCTATGGTCTTAAAGGGGCTACAGGCCCATAAGATGGAAGCATCATGGGAAGGGCCATTCACGGTCCAAGAGCGCCTGGGAGCTGTTAACTATCTCATAGCATTCCCCACCTCAATCCTAAAGCCTAAAGTGTATCAGGTTATTTCTCTTTTCTAGTTATTTCTCTAGTCCTTTTATTTCAAAGAATTAAAAGTCTGTCAGATTACAGCCCAGGGAGGAGATGACGCTGAGTGGCCTGAAGGTGTCTACTACGAAGGAAAAAGTGACAGTGGCGTGGAAGAGGTGAACCTCTCCGCAACCCTTGGACGTCTGCAGCGACAGCAGATCAAGGAGCTGTGCACTAGCTTCACCCCATTGGTCTCAGCCACCCCGAGGATGGACCGAACGGGCATACCACTCCATTGACACAGGTAATGCTCAGCCAATTAGAACTCCACCCTACTGGGTATCTCCTCATGCCCAAGCTGCTATAGAACGAGAGATCCAAAGCATGCTACAGATGGATATAATCCACCCCTCTAACAGTTCATGGGCATCTCCAGTGGTTCTAGTTCCCAAACCAGATGGGGAAATACGCTTTTGCGTGGACTACCGTATGTTAAATGCTGTAACTCGTCCTGACGACTATCCAATACCAAGCACCGATAAGCTATTGGAGAAATTGGGACGTGCCCAGTTCATCTCTACATTAGACTTAACCAAGGGGTACTGGCAAGTACCGCTAGATGAACCCACCAAGGAAAGGTCAGCTTTCGTCACTCATGCAGGGGTATATGAATTTAATGTGCTTCCTTTCGGGCTGCAAAATGCACCCGCCACCTTCCAAAGACTTGTAGATGGTCTCCTAGCAGGATTGGAAGAATCTGCAGTTGCCTACCTCGATGATGTGGCCATTTTTTCTGATTCATGGGCAGAACACCTAGAACACCTGGAAAAAGTCTTTGAGCGAATCAGCAGGCAGGACTAACTGTTAAGGCTAAAAAGTGTCAAATAGGCCAAAACAGAGTGACTTACTTTGGACACCAGATGGGTCAAAGAACTGTAAATCCCCTACAGGCCAAAGTGAATGCTATCCAAAAGTGGCCTGTCCCAAAGTCAAAGAAAAAGATCCAATCCTTCTTAGGCTTGGCTGGATATTACAGGTGATTTGTACCACACTACAGCCAAATTGCTGCCCCACTAACAGACCTGACCAGAAAAACACAGCCAAATGCAGTTAAGTGGACTGATGAGTGTCAGAAGGCCTTTAACCAGCTTAAAGCAACACTCATGTCTGACCCTGTGCTAAGGGCCCCAGACTTTGACAAACCATTCCTAGTAACCACAGATGCATCTGAGCATGGTGTAGGAGCAGTTTTAATGCAGGAAGGACCAGATCAAAAATTCCATCCTGTCATGTTTCTCAGCAAGAGACTGTCTGAGAGGGAAAGCCACTGGTCAATCAGTAAAAAAGAATGCTACGCCATTGTGTATGCCCTGGAAAAGCTTCCCCCACAAGTTTGGGGACGACGTTTCCAGCTACAAACTGCGCTAAAGTGGCTTCATACTGCCAAGGGAAACAACAAAAAAATTCTTCGATGAAGTTTAGCTCTCCAAGATTTTGATTTTTAAAATTCAACACATTTCAGGAGCTTCTAACAAAGTAGCTGATGCACTCTCCTGTGAAAGTTTCCCAGAGTTAACTGGTTAAATTGTCCTTAAAATGTGAAAAATCTTGTTGTTTTACATAATTAGTAGTATATGTAAAGGTGCACGTGTCTTATTAATCTGTTTATTCTAAAGTTCTACGAAGAAATCACCGCCAGTGTGATTCAACACTGTCTCAGATTTGGGGAGCGTGTCATAAACAGATAGTTAAGGATTAATGGCTCTTTTACCTGTAAAGGGTTAAGAAGTTCACCTAGCCTAGCTGACACCTGACCAGAAGAACCAGTGGGGGAACAAGATGTTTCAAAAGGAAGGAGGGAAGTTTTTCCTTTGTTTAGAGTTTCAGTTTCAGCCAGAGAGAAAAAGATCAAGGAACCAGCCTCTTATCAGAGTAGTAAGTTTAAGAAAGGGATAAATAGGTTTATGTTTATTTTCTTTGTAACTTGTCTTGGTACCATTAAGTGAATTATCAAATTTGGATATTTTTTGTGTAACTAAATTTTTGCCCAGGGAAACATCCTCTGTGTTTTGAATCTGTTGTCTGTGAGAGTAGCTGATATGCTAATCTCTCCCAGAGGGTTTTCTTTTACTTTTCTTTTCTTTAATTAAAATCCTTTTTCTTAATACCTGATTGATTTTTCCCTTGTTTTAAGATCCAAGGGGATTGGAACTGGATCCACCAGGAGTTAGCGGGAGAAAGGAGGGGGGATGGTTAATTTCTCCTTGTTTTAAGATTCAAAGGGTTTGGATCTGTGTTCACCAGGGAACTGGTGAAGTCCCTCAAGACTGCCCAGGGAAAAAGGTAATACTTGGGGGTGATGGCAGCGATACCAGATCTAAGCTAGTAATTAAGCTTAGAAGTGTCCGTGCAGGTCCCCATATCTGTACCCTAAAGTTCAGAGTAAGGAAGGAACCTTGAGACCAGGCATGTGTGTGGGTTTTTTTTTTGTTTTTTTGGTGGTGGTGGTGGTTTAGTGTATTTTTATAATATTATATTTGTATTGCTGCAAGGTCAAATTTGGTAGCCCCTTTTCACATAAACCTATTTAACCATGATCTTCAAAGCATACGTTATGCTCTATTAACATAATAAGCCTCTCCTCAGTTCTCAAATGCTTTTCCCACAGTATTATTTTCAGTCCACAAATTCACTACTGGTGAGAGTTAAACTTAGTATCCGTTACATGATTACAATGCCTGTCTAGACTGTCATTTATCAAACTATGTAACTTTAAAATAAGGTAGTTCACAAATTACGGCTCTGGTAGTTTTCCTTCTACTGACAGCTGTGCACATCTACCAAAATCCTTTTAAGTACTGAAATAGAGCAGTGGAGCTAGTGTGGATATATGCAAAGGGTCTCTTGATCCTTTTCTGTGATGTTATCATATAATGGCTAATCTGAAGCAGGAAAGTAGTGATTGAGGCAAGATTAAACACATCTAAGGTTAGCAGGGAAGATCTAGAAACACGTTACATAGAATTCAACAAGAACACAAGCTAGGTCTGAAATCTTTCTCAGCCCTTGATATTTGATATTACATTACTAATCCTGACAGGTTGAAACTGCATTACTGATTATCTCTCTAGCAATATCATTTTCCAATTCAGGTACTTAATTTCTCTCATGCGATAGAGCTGGTGTTTGATACTCCAAAGTTTTTGAAAAATTGTGAGAGTTACAGAAGATGTTTTGTGGTAACTAGGAAAGTGTTTGAGGAATAATCAAAAGATCAGAAGTAAAAAAAAAGTATTTCTATAATGATGCAATAGAAATTGAACAGTGTCTATATTCTGTCTTGTAAACAATGCAGTATGTGAAGCTTCTACTACAAACTGTTACACATAACTTTGGTAGCACTGTGCATAGTACTGGTGTTAAACTGGGGTTCTTTCAACCCAAAGCTCTTGGTAACTTTCACTCTGCGCGAGGTGGTGTCAGGAAATAAATCAGGGGAGAATGGCCGTCTGACCGATAGATGGCTGGAACAAACAGGACAACACAAGAGTGCTTTCACTTAAAGCTAAACTTTACTTAGTCTTGAGCACTTACACATATCCGCAACAGGTTAGTTATACACCCCCAACCCTTGATAATTACCAAAGCTGAGTGTGGCTCTCGAGTGGCACAGCAGCAGCCCATCTGCCTGTGGGGAACGCAAGATGCATACAGAGGGAGAGTCCAGTCCTGAAGAGTCCCACTACCTCAAACTTTTCTCCATTATTTCTTTATTAGTAATAGAATGCCACGTCCCTTAAAGAAAACTTGTTAAGCAAGTAGTTTCAATGTCAAGCAAGAGATTCCTTCTGATTATTGATTAACCAGATGTTGGTTTTTCTAGAGTTTGCAGCCTTGAAACCCTCTTAGACGCATTCTAGAGGGCACATCCTGCTCCTTTAAAATGCATGTATCAGCAACTTTAACACAATTCTTAACAGGAAGGATGTGGGGTCAAGCTACCCTTTCTGTGGCACCCCAACCCCCCTCCTCTCCTTCCTTGGATTAGCCTGCTGACTTGGCTGCTTTTACAAATAAGCAATAGTGGGTTCAGGCACTTTACTGGTTTGCTGACATCTCCCCGTACACTGGTATCTTTCTACAAGCTTTCTATGTTTGATAGAATCATGAGTCTCCTATTAAGATAGGGTCATCAAAACTGTGAACCAGAATGGCAGTTTGCCAGGAACTGAAATGTTGCATCTTCCTTTTTGTTAATAGAAGAGATAGCAGCTACCTGAAAGTGTAGAGCAAGCCCCAGCATGTAATGCTCCCTCTTGACCTGGCCTAGCAGCTTGACTCCAAAGATGAAATGCTGCATTCTCGAACTGATAGCCTCCACATGAAATGTTTTGCTTCCATGTGAAAAAGAAATATGGGTGGCCATTATCTGCAACAGAAAAGTTACTGGGCTTTTGCTTCTCATCAGCCAAATATGAGTGGCTTGTAACTGCCAAAAAGTGACTATTTTTAATTTGCAACATTGCAGTATAAGTGTACCTTGTAGAATATAAGCCACTAACCTCTTGCTAGTGGGAATGTTCAGTTATGAATTATTTATTACATTTCTGTCCTCCATATCTTGTCCTCTCCTTCCTGCATTGTCACACTGATAAATTAGGGCTTAATTCTGTCACCCTTACTGACTTGAATAGGCCCATTTTAAATTAATCCCTAATCAGGAATCATCCATCAATAAGAAGTTGATGGACCTATGCCAATTTGCACCAGCTGAAGATTTGGCTGATTAACTTTGTTAATAAACCTGATGAAATTTTCAGGCATTCAGACTCTATCAGTTTAGTCCCACATTCCACAGTTTTAAAAAATAATGTCATATATCACCCCTTGCAAAGATTTCTCAGTTTCATTAACTGCCTACTGTTCATTGAACAGATTTTTATGATTAATATTGACTGACAATGTTTGATTATAGCATTGCAGTTCTGATCAACAGGAAACAATGAGCAATTTTAGCCGGTGTAATAACTAATGTATGTTGGTCTTATGTTGTGTATTGGGGTTATACAACTGCTACAGCATCTGTAATAAATGTTATTTCTGTCTGTGTTGGGAAAATCCAGCTAAACTGTACATATCTGGGTAATGTGTTATGTGTATTTGGAGAGATGTTTTAAATGTATCTCAGACTCCATTACTGCTGCCAATGGTCTGTTTTTGTCAGAATGCTTCTTTTGCTCTTCAGCAGGATAATTTAATAAGTTGTTTGCATTTCCTGTCGAAGGATGAAGTTTTGGGAGAAGGAAGAATATGCATTTCACACAACTAAAATAACATTCTTCTCTCACTGAATATTAATGAAACTATAGCATGCAAAGGTGTCACGATGAAAATGTGGTTATAATAATATAAAATAGGAATTTGCAAATAATTTATGTAAATATTACAGAAGTTACTCTCTCAATGTTGATTTCATGCATAAATGGCAACATTACTATGTCAAAATAGAAACTTCACAAGATCTGTCATTCAGACATATCGTAGTATATTCATATGCTCTGGGAATGACGTGCAGTTATTCTTCATGGAATAAAGGCTTTTTAATAAACAGAGACCAAGTAAACAAGATGATTGTTGATCTTTGCTTGACTGAGTTAATGAAAGTAAAGCTGATAATAATTTGTCTAAATTATCCCCTGAAGGTACTTAACTGCAATGTTTGTCCAATGGTACATCACATTTCTCAGTGTCCTGGGAATACTTATTGATATATAGCTACATCTAAATGTGTGCTTATTATATGAGGACTATCATTACAGTAATTTAAAAATATATTTAGATTATATATCAATCACATCCAAAGTGGATCACATGTGTTTTATTACAAATATTGTAATATGAATTATGTACAAAATTAGCCAATATTTTTGTTCACTGTAGCCTGCACAGTGACATTAAGCATGACTAACAGAAGATTTTGCATTTCAGTGCTATTTACTCCAGGGAGATTTGTCAGAATTACTTAAGCACATTTTTATTAATTCTGGTGTTATTACCTGTGACTAGGCCCTGAATACTACATGCAACCACTCTGTCAGTGCTTCTAGTAGATCTAAAGTTTCTTCTATTTTGAAAGATTTTATTGCTTTGAGAGAGCCTTCTTGTCCTTCAAAATGGGGACCAATGTTGGAAAAACTAATATCCTTCAGAACTGATGAAATTGTTTAAGTATTACAAATGCATTCTAGATCCCTTCTGACTAGAGGGAACTCTCTGCCAGGCCTTCTGAGACTCCATAATAAGCATTGATTCTAGCTGAAACCAAATCTGTCTAAATGTTTGTTGAGTTGGGGAAGGGAGATTTTTTTTTAAACTGTTCAGAACGCCCTCTCCCCGTCCTGTTGGCCAGCTCAGAATCCACCCCTTGCTTCTTGGCCAGCTCTAAAATAGGGTTAACTGGGTAAAAAGAAAGGGCATTGGAGGAGTTGGATTCAAGATGGGAATGGGTTACAGGAAAATGATATGTAGGTCTGGGAAAGATGGATGGTTCTAAGGGGAAAAGTGAATGAATTGGTTGGGTTTGGGGGAGGAGATAGAGAAGACCTTCAAAAAGTTTGGGGGAAAAAGAACTTGAACTTCTGGGGAGTTTATCCAAATAGCACTGTCTCTAGGTTCATTCATCAAAAGAAACTAGATCAGAGGTGGGCAAACTATGGCCTGCATGCCACATCCAGCCCGCGGGACCATCCTGCCCGGTCCTTGAGCCCCCTGCCAGGAAGACTACTCCCAGCCCCTCTGCTGCTGTTCCCCCTCCCCTGCAGCCATGCCACCATGTGGACAGCGTGGCTTGCACCCGCGCATGTCTCAGCCTCTCCAATAAGCCAGTCCTGCCTCTCTGAGCAGCTTGGTAAGGGGGCAGGAGATGGGGGGGGGGGATTAGATAAGGGGCAGGGTATCCCAGGGGTGGTGAGGGAGCAGGGGGGTTGGATGGGTGGGGAGCTCTGAGGGGGGCAGTCAGGGGGCATGAAGTGGGAGGGGGCAGATATGGGGTGGGGGCCAGGCTGTTTGGAGAGGCACAATCTCCCCTACCCAGCCCTCAATACAGTTTTGCTACCCTGTCGTGGCCCTCGGGCCAAAAAAATTGCCCACCCCTAAACTAAATGCATGAATGGTGTGTGTGGGGGGGAAGGTGCCTAAGTTAGAGAGATTTCTATTTGAGCTCAGGGTGCATTATACATTGTCTATCTGATAATCACATGGTATTTATATGCCTTAACTGAATGAAGGCATAATTACTTATGGTGTCCCAAATACTTTAAAATTAATTTTCTATCAACATTTGTCTGCCAAACCAGATAACCAGAACTGTGAAAAGTACATGCAAGCAGAATACGAACACAGCCAAAGCAAATTTAAAAACTAAAGCAAATGCTGCAAACATTATCTGTGAATATTTGTCCAGCTCTAAGTATTAAATCTCTGTTTGCATTTGACAAAAATGTGCTGAGTGGGTATCAATGGATTTTGGTTAGTTCTAGTGGAAGCTGAGTTGCCTCCTCTTGCACAAAGTATCATCTAAAGTTAAGCTGATTCTTTCAGCATAATGAATCAGGAACGTATGTGATCCAGTTGGCTGTGGTTGAGTTCCTGTTGGTACTTTAATTGCTTTCATGAGCTACAATACTTAACAAAACACAGTCCAAGAGGAAATGAGTCCTTTATATCTGTTCCTTGCCTATGTATTACTACCATGCTATATGGTCAATCAGACACCAGCATTGCCAAAGACCAAAACTTAAAGGAAAAAAAAATCTTACAAAACATTTCACTGCAATTCACAATTTGAAATAAAAGTAGATGAGAGATGTGTCACAATGTTAATGATGCAGAAAAATTTTTTAAGATAAAAAAAAATCCTATGTACTGTAGAACTTCTTGCTAGTGGTAAAGGGCATTTGATATACACTTCCCCCCAAAACAGCAAGTTTCATTACAAAAAAAGATGAAATTATTTGACTTTAGAAAGGATCTGATTAAAGATCTTTTGTATAGCAATTTGGGATTCTACATACTAAGGCCCTGATTCTGCAAATATTCTTGCATACAAATTATTTGACTTGGGTGCTTAATTGTTTTATAGGACTGGTGTCTTTAAGTGCAAACTAAGGATTCCTTTAATCTCAACCCAAGGGAAAATTTCATCAAAACTCTTATTAACTAAAACTGATGAGGTTCCACACTTCTGTTCTCAGGATCTGTAATATGGCACTTGAGATCATTGAATGAATTTTTAAAAGAATAAACAATTTTTTTTTAAGAAAACATTTGATAGTGCAGTTCTTTACAAGGTTATTACTGACTGTGCTAATGCATGAGGCAAAGAGCAGACACCTCCGTGAGAAATCAAGCATATGCCATATGTTCTCCCCAAATGGGAAATTCTAATGACTACATCTGAATTTTTTGCATAAATTTGGTCTCACCTACTCTAAGTATTCTTGATTCAAAACAAAAATATCTTTCTTCAGAAACACTTGTTCCATAGTGGAACATTAAATACACTGCACGCTACGTATGGTATTGATACGTTTAAGGGAAGATCTTTCTCTAGATGTACGGTACAAGATATTTTTTTAAGTATAACTTTGCTCAGTCTTATTAAATTTCAGATGTCTTCAGAGGACAAAGCAATTATAATAATAGATGGTGTAATTACATGTTCACTGACTATATAATAAGATTGCATCTCAGATAAATTTGAGCAATATACAGGGAGGGGGTAGAGGGGGTTGTTTTTTGGGTTTTTTTTTTACTTATGTAGTGTCTGCAATGGAGTTGATTTTCTGGGAAAAATTCTGTCTCATTTGAGGCTTTGACATGTATAGAATAGACAATTGTGAATTCCTCGTAAACTATATGAAGTAAAATGTCTTACCATATGTCATTTGACAGGTAATTTTAATTAGGCTTGAAAATAATGTCAGGTTTGATCTATGACTTTGAAGTATGATAGTGGGTATATAATAAATTCCTAAATTGCACAAATCTCCAAGTTCACCATTTAATTGTCACATGACAGTTTTCATTAATTTCATTTTTTTTTATGTAATAAAGGATAAAATCAAAAACTTAGTTGTTCACTGGAACATTTTGGGACAGGGAGGCAATCAACCTTGTCCTCCAAAACTATAAACATTTAGGTAGATAAATAAAAACTATATAAAGGGCAAACTAGAACATCCAAAGAACAAAATATGGAAACTGATCAATGCATATTGAAGCTGATGGAAAGCCTTTCCTCTGTTTCAGTCCAAAAGTATCATAGTTTACAGTACTGCATATGCATATCTTTTTGTACCACAAAATAATGCTTCAATCTGTTTCAAAATTTCTAATGCACAATATCAATATATTATAACTTAAAAAAAAAAGGTAAGTAGCCAGAGATAAATTAGCTAGCTAGATAATATCCACTTATGCCAAAATAGCAAATGTACAAAGGGAAAGCATCATTTACATAGTTTTTTTCAGTTCCACAAGAATGCTAGTAGTGATGGGTGCTTTGTGTTGTGGTAAATAATACAAATGCACTATCTCTTCTCAAGATGCTGTCATTCCTGAACCTTCTCACATAACCTCTGAATCAAAGAAGGATCAGCAGTAGAGTTAGTTGGAAAAATTCCAGCCAAAACATTTGGAGTTCTCCAGTTATACAAATCAGTACTTTTTGTGGAGATGGCCAGACTTAGTCAAAGTTTTGATTAAGTCCAGGCTGGGTTCAAAATCCTGCCTAGTTTCCTACCCTTTCACTAGCCTGCTCCTCCAGGTTCTGAGCTTTTGGTAAGAAAATAAAACACTGAAGCATAAAACAGTTGCATCTGTCAGTCACCCTATGTCATAATACCTAATTTTTTTTCCCTTTTCAGACTCATGTATAATACCCAGGTATAGTGATAAGTGGGATAGATATCCTAGGACACAGTCAATAGGGCCAGTCAAACTTTTAAAATTGCCTGATAAAGCAAGCCTTGTGTTTAAGGATCTAGAAATAACTCAATGGAAAAGATGGATTGCCTTATTTTGTCAATACTGGAAGCATGAAAGTGGTTGCTTTCTGTTGCAAAATAGACACAGAGTTACGAGGATGAAACTCCTTCCTTGGTAACAGAATATTCCACCTTTTTGCTCTTTCACTTTTCAACTTAAAGAAAAATGCTTTGAGCTCAAATTAGATATCAATTACAGAAATAGCTCATGTTAAGAAGTTTTGTTGCTAGAATAGCAAATTTAAGGTTTTTTTCTTTTACTAAAATGCTCTTCTTTAAGGTAGGCTTGGCAGTCTGGTCTCCAAATGTCTTGCCAAGCTGTACAAATCCACTACGTGTTCTTAGCAAAAAGGAAACCATTAATTCGTTTGCTTGTTCCCCTCCCTTAGTACCAGATCCTGTGAGGTATCGAACAACCAGCACTCCTACTGAAGACAACAGGAGTGGAAGGTACTCAGCAGTACTTCGTAGGGTTGGGCTAGTTATCTTGTATTATTGTTATTATCCACCCTGCTTGTCATTTAGAAATAATCTAGCTTCCTGCTAGATCTTTTGTTTTATTTCTTCAAGGTATGTTTTGTTTGTTGACTGAACCACTGCTGATTTTTGACTAGTAATGTGGGATGCGTGATGAGGAGGTGTAGCAGAAGCCAATTTGAATCACTTCTTAGAGAGAATTCCTGACTTGTGTGTGTGTGTATGTGAGTGCGCTCTCTGAGTCAATTGGGAGGAAGGGGCAGAACCTG
This sequence comes from Gopherus flavomarginatus, assembly GCF_025201925.1. NCBI lineage: Eukaryota > Metazoa > Chordata > Testudines > Testudinidae > Gopherus > Gopherus flavomarginatus. Next base: position 195,508,455 of record NC_066617.1, on the reverse strand, counting down.
TTAGTGGCACCACTATGAAGGGCCTCTGAGTCAGGGTGAAGGGGATGGCTGTTTATCAGCCCGTCTCCAAGGCTATCAGTCCTTGCAGCAAGAAAATACCAGATATATCTAGAACAGAGGTGGGCACAGGACCATCCTGCCTGACCCTTGAGCTCCCAGACAGGAAGGCTACCCCCAGTCCCTCCCCTGCTATTCCTCCTCCCCTGTAGTTATGCCACTGCATGGGCAGTGCAGCTTGTGCACCTCTCAGGCTTTCCAATAAGCCAGTCCTGCTGTTCTGAATGGCATGGTAAGGGAGCAGGGGGGGTTAGATAAGGGGTAGAGGGTCCTAGAGGGCAGTCAGGGGACAGGGAGCAGGGGGTGGTTGGATACGGTGGAGGTTCAGGGGTGGTCAGCAGACAGGGAGCAGGTGGGGTTGGATAGGTGTGGGAGTCCCGGGGGGCCTGTAGGCACCGGGTGCGTGGATAGGGGTCAGGGTAGTCAGGGGAAAGGGAGCAGGGGGATTGTATAGGGGCGTGGGGTCCTGGGGGCGGTTAGGGCAGGGGTCCTGGGAAGGGGCGGTGAGAGGAAAAGGAGCAAAGGGGGTTGGATGGGTAGGGGTTCTGAGTGGGGCAGTCAGGGGGTGAGAAGTGGGAGGGGATAGATAGAGGGCAGGAGCCAGGAAGGCACAGCCTTCCCTACAAGGCCCGTCATACAGTTTTGCAACCCTGATTTGGCCCTCGGGCCAAAAAGTTTGCCCACCTTGATCTGAAAGATGATTGTGGTGACAAAGCTGCATGCCAGGGTGGCTTCCTCAGACGTTTCAAATAGTTTGGACATGGCATGCAAATTCTGAACTTTCTGGCCCACCTGTCCTCGTTCTGTGGTGTCTTGTTCAACAGAGCAGATTTTGCCTCCCTGTCTACTGCATCCTGTTCTCTGGTGGGGTCTTGCATAACAGGTGGCAATAGAGGAGAGACCAGGTTGCTTGGAGAGAAGGTCCCTGAGAAATCAGAATCTCTCTGGCTTTCTGGGAGGGAGCCCAAGTTCTGACATTAGTCTTAAGATAGCAATTAGGGTAATATTGGGAGAGGGGAGGGGTGCGGAAGGAATTAGAGTCTGGATCTACTACGTTGCTCACAGGAGGGAAGAACAGAGTGAAACATGGCTCTGAGCTGATGGGCTCTTCACTGTCTGGGAAGCTCCCCTCTCTGCTTCTGTTCTCCCCACTGGCCCTACTTACTATCTGACCTCTCTATTCCTCTTCAGGGAAATAGTAACTGCCTCCTGAGCAGGTGAGCTCCTTTTCTCTGTCCCTTGGAAGGAAGTGGAAGAGAAGGTGAACAGCTGGGTAGATCTTCTTGGGGGCAACACACAGCAATAGAGCCCTGCAAGAAGGCAGAGTCCAGGAAAGAGGTGGGGGCAGCCTGGACAGGAACCATCCCTCACTCCTTCAGACTGCCTTCCCATTATACCCCATGAAAAGCCAACTCAGTGGCTCTGTTCCCAGGCAGCCTGGACAGAAATCTCTCCCCTACATCTGTAACACATTGCAAAATGGTGAATTTCACTCTGTCTGAGGACACATCCTAGGAACATGAAATCAATTATAACCCTGTCTACAATTTTTGAAAAGTTGTCTGCTTCAGAGATAAAATTTGATATTTATTATGTATTTTGATGTGCTGAATTCAAATATGACAATTAAAACAACTGATTGGCTACTGTTTCTAAGATATTTAAGTTTTTACATTTTATGTCTATGTATATTGTGTAGATAGTAGAGTTTTAATCATAAATTGTAAACCTAGATCTTTTCATGTGTTTATGGTTGCTTTACATGATAATATTTCACCTGTCCTGTTTATGTAACACTTTAAAAATCAGCAAAAGGGTTATATAAATAAAATTTATTATGAAACAAAAGGCAAAAAACTATTATGTACATAGTTTAGTCCTATTCAGTGTCTACTCGGTGCTTCTTGGCTTGTCTCTTGTATTCATTAAATGGAGCATCTCTTGTCACTGTCCAGCAATAGTGTGCAAGCATTGATGGGCTCCATTTGCCCTGATAGCCTGCCAGGAGATTCCACTGCTGTAGTCTGGAGCCCAACAGCAGTCCACTTTTTCTTCTTTGACACACCTTTCCCAACTGGAGGCACCATGCAGAAATAACAATTGCTGGTATGATCTGTTGGCTCTCTCCAAATCATTGGCACTGCAAAAGGCATAGATTTCCTTTTCCTGTTCAACCACTGGCGAAGATTTGTTGCACAAGTGTTGTAGCATATGTGTGGAGCCCACTGCTTGTCCTGATCTCCAATTTTGCAGCCAAAATAAAGGTGATAGGCTTTCTTAACCATAGTGGTTAGACTGCACTTTTGTGATGCAAAAGTCACTTCACCAAAACATAGCAGAAGTTATCTGCACTGTTCACACAAGTACGAGGCATCTCTGCTCACTTTGGCTAAACAGAAATGTGTCCCTTTGCAAAATCAAACACAGACAAATAAGAGAGCATGATACTGTATGATTTCTAGAGCTGATATAGGGCAGTTTGTTCAGCAGAGTGATGTAAGCTTCATTATGATTGCATCATCCATGACTTCTAGGAATAACATGATGCAATTCATATCATGTGTGACGCAATACCAGCTTCAGATTGCATCATAATTTATTCATAGATCCAGTCAAAGATGTATTTTAGTCATTTCTGATTTAAATTGAGATCCCTTCCCTTTATAACTCACTTCTCCTCCTCCATTCCCAAGTTAAGGGTCGTATATACTGACCCAATAGCATATCTTGAAAACTAGAGCCAATCAACAATTTTAAGCATCATTTTTGTTGTCAGTAACCCAGAATTAGTAAAGTTAGACTACATTTATTTCAGAAGCATTTTGGCAGTAGAGCAGTGTAACCTGTCAATTGTAGTATAATGCATAGCAAAACCCCGTGAGGCCGATTTGCAGGGTGTTTTTGCATGTAGTTGGCAGCATTTATGTGTGGGCTTGCATGTTTTTATTTATTTTATTCCCCTGAACTCACAATATACACTCTGAGAGGGAGAGAGACAATACTCTGGCTTGACTAACAGCCATAGACATTATGACCTCAGCCTCAAAATTGCTTCTCTTCCTCCAGTAACCCCAAATCCTGGTTTGAAATCATTCATCTACTTAACTGGCTCCCCTCCCAGGAACCTATCCTATCACTAAGATCTGTAAAGTAAGGAGATGAAAAGGAACTCAGTGTCAAGTCAGAGATGCGTTGGCAGTCTGGGTAGAACAATGAGATGAGCCCATGCATAGCACTCAAAAAGATCGAGGGAAAGGATATCACCCATATAAGGTTGCATGCCTGTAGATTTCAATGAAAATGGTATAGGGAGCTTGAAAATAGCAGTTTTATTGTCTGTAACATCTGACATCAAATTTTTTTCTTCTGCAGATAACTCAGAAGCAGTGATGAAAATCCCACACTGAATCAATGGAAGTTTTACCTAAATAAGGTTTGTAGGACAAGGCTGATTAGCAACTCAAGGGGTTAACCTGAACATGTGGTTCTTGTCAATAATAAATCCCTTTTTAAAGCTTATGTTTTCTTGATAGAGTGGATTTAAAAATATATAATTCCTTATAAAAGAGCGTTATCGTCTTCCACAAACTAATTATAATGAAGACTGCTAGATAATAAAAAAGGAAGGTTCAATAAACAAATGACTGCACCACAACTAAGGTTCCTTCCCCATAGCAGTTGTGAGGGACAATCATTTCTGGTGAGAAGAAAAGGTGGTAGGCCATATGTTGCAACTTATTTTGTAAGGTTGGGCGGATGTCCAGTGCAGGTACTCCATAGGGAAGGCAGCCAGTGACCAGATAAATGGCTGGGTAGAGGATTTAAAAGGAGGTCCTGGATAAAGGAACAGAAGGGGGAGGGCGGTTGGGGACTCCTCTGATTGGTATGGCAGGGAGCCAACCCATCCCAGCCCTGTTCTCATAGCCCACCTTAATCCTCTTACAAGAGTGGTGGATGGTAAGGTCCTATCCATGGATTGGCTAGGGGACCTGGATGGAAACAAAGAGGGGGTTGGTGGAAGCCCCAGAGAATTGATTTGAATAAGCATGGATTTGCCTGCACTGTATTCTTTATCTGTCGGGTAGTCCCACTCATAGACTCATAGGTCAGAAGGGACCAATATGATCATCTAGTCTGGCCTCCTGCACAAGGCAGGCCACAGAACCCCACCCTTCCACTTTTACAACAACCCCTAACCCAGGACCGAGTTATTGAAATCCTCAAAATTGGTTTGAAGACCTCAAGCTGCAGAGAATCCACCAGCAAGCGACTCGTGCCCCACACTGCAGGGGAAGGCGAAAAACCTCCAGGGCCCCTGCCAATCCGCCCTGGAGGAAAATTCCTTCCCAACCCCAAATATGGCGATCAGCTAAACCCTGAGCATGTGGGCAAGACTCACCAGCCAGCACCCAAGAAGGAATTCTCTGCAGTAACTCAGTTCCCATCCCATCCAACATCTCCCCGCAGACCATTGAGCAGACCTATATGGTGATAATTCGAGATCTATTGCCCAGATTAACGATCCTATCATAACATCCCCTCCATATACTTATCAAGCTTTGTCTTAAAGCCAGAAAAGTCTTTTGCCCGCACTACTTCCCTCGGAAGGCTGTTCCAGAACTTCACTCCCCTAATGGTTAGAAACCTTTGTCTAATTTCAAGTCTAAACTTCCTAATATCCAGTTTATACCCATTCGTCCTCGTGCCTACATTAGTACTAAACTTAAATAATTCCTCTCCCTCCCTAACGTTAACCCCCCTGATATATTTATATAGAGCAAGCATATCCCCCCGCAGCCTTCTTTTGGCCAGGCTAAACAAGCCAAGCTCTTTGAGTCTCCTTTCATAAGGCAGGTTTTCCATTCCTCGGACCATCCTAGTAGCTCGTCTCTGAACCTGTTCCAGTTTGAATTCATCCTTCTTGAACATGGGACACCAGAACTGCACACAGTATTCCAGATGAGGTCTCACTAGCGCCTTATATAACGGTACTAACACCTCCTTATCCTTGCTGGAAATATCTCGCCTGATGCATCCTAAAATCGCATTTGCTTTTTTAACAGCCGTATCACATTGGCGACTCATAGTCATCCTGCTATCAGCCAATACCCCAAGGTCCTTCTCCTCCTCTGTCGCTTCCAACTGATGCGTCCCCAACGTATATCTAAAATTCTTATTATTAATCCCTAAGTGCATGACCTTGCACTTTTCACTATTGTATTTCATCCTATTACTATTACTCCAGTTTACAAGGTGGTCCAGATCTTCCTGAATAGTATCCCTGTCCTTCTCCGTGTTAGCAATACCCCCCCAGCTTTGTGTCATCCTCAAACTTTATTAGCACATTCCCGCTCTTTGTGCCAAGGTCAGTAATAAAAAGGTTAAATAAGATCGGTCCCAAAACCGATCCTTGAGGGACTCCACTAGTGACCTCCTTCCAGCCTGACAGTTCACCCTTCAATACGACCCGCTGGAGTCTCCCCTTATACTCATCTATATAATAAAGTTGCAGCCTGATTAAAATCCATAACAAGTGTCTCCTGTCTTTCTTGCAGTGTACCCAGAAAATGACTGCACTTCACCTTTAAGCAGGGGGAATTTGGCAGACTGGCTGAATGAAGAAAATAATGCTATATGGCTTCAAGGGTCAAACTGCTGCAAAAGGGGACAAAGAACTCACCCCCTGGAAACAGGATGGCAGAAGGGTTTAAAATGGGCAGCCCATGTTGAGAATCCTGCATTTACATGGAGTAGGTTGAGGCTGCACCCATCCTCTCTCCCCTTTAAGTAGCTAAATAAGTGGTAAACAGATGCTGTGGGCATTGCACTAGCCACTGATTTTTAGTGGGGCTGGGAAGGCATTTTTCCCTCACCACCAGATTGGCCTTGGTGGAGTGGTTGTGTTGGTTTTTTTTTTTTTTTGCCTTCCCCACAACGGGTTTGAGGAGGGCTTTTTTGATATGTGGAATGAAGGATGTTAGGCTATGATGTTGTAAGTGCAGGGCAGATGTCCTGTGCAGGTACTCCACAGGGAAGGTATACAGTGATCGGATAAATGGCCTGGTAAAGGACTTTAAAAAGAGGTGTTGGTTAAAGGAATAAAACAGGGGGAGGGCTTGGGGCTCCTATGAATGGTATGGCAAGGAGACACTGCCCCCTTTCTTATAGCCCACCTTAACCCTTTTATAAGGGTGGGTGGATGGTAAAGTCCTAGCAATGGGTTGGCTGAGGAACTTGATGGGAAAAGAAGTGGGAGGCTGACAGAAGCCCCCCAGGTAGTTAATGTATGAGCATGGAGTTACCAGCACTGACCATTTTTATGTGCTGAATAATCCCAGACATCTAATAATAAAGTTGTGGCCTGATTAAAACCACATCTAGTGTCTTCTGTCCTTCTTTTGATATACCAAGACAACGACTTTTCCACCTGACAAGTGGGATGTATGTTCCCTGAAGTACTTTTACATGTAACAATAACTTCTGTCCACTGAGAAAATAAAATTCAGATTTTTGAAAGTTTTTTGTTTTGTTGTTTAGAGGCGTCTGCATCACTCTAATATCTCAAAAATTGCAACCAGTGGCATAAGTGTTTGAAAAAGAAACCATCAACAAAACTGTGATATCTTGGGAATTCAATCTGATCAGTCTACTAGGTTTTATTTTAAGTTAAACTTATGAGCCTTCAAACACATTATTTAAAGATAATTAGGAATTAAAAAGGGGACATAACAAAGAAATGAATTAAAACTGCCCAGTGAAACCAAATTAGAGAAATCAAGTTGGACCTAATGTTTGTCTTAACTGATATGAAGGATAGTCTGTGCCAAAGATAGGGAATATCATGAAGATTCTGTGATGAGTAGTAGGGATATTTCTTTTGACAATCTATCGTATGTGGAAGACTCTCATCATATGATGGTGATGGGTGGCAACATAAAATACTGAGATTGTATGAGGGGGAAAAGCTCGAACTCTTTCACCATCAACATTCCGAGTTCTGACCTTAAGAAAATATATTTAAAATATTCTTTAGAACTCTCTCAAATCATGCTGCACAAAACCTCCAGAAATGTTTATTTTCACAAATCATTTGTAGTGTTGTTGAAGTAGAGGAGTCTGCAGTTATCAGCATGATATTTGGTTTGGCATGTTGCAAATGGTTTTTAAATATTACAAAAAATTGAAATTATGTAAAGCTTTGATAAAACCATAAACTTTTAAAACCTATCACTGATACTCCTGATTGAGGAAACTAGGCTTGGCCTGTGTATCTGAGCTTGCAGCATGAAGGCCTAAGTTCAATTAAAATTTTTATAACATAGTTTTTCCTGTGTCTGTTTAGGTTTCTTATGCATCTATTTTAAGAGGAAATGGTGAAAAAAAGCATTAAAGGATTCTAACAAAATGCCAACCCCACAATAAATTAAATTGTAGAGAAGTCTGTTTCCCACATATGTTATTCTTTGTACTGTGTGTCCTTTTCTGTTTTTCATTTATTTAGTATTCCCATTAATTCAATGTACCATTTTCCTGTCTATCTTGTTAATACTACAGCTCTGGTAAAGAAAAGAAAAATACCTTTCAGCTATAATGAATGTGAGACAGAAACAATAACTCTTCTCTTCCTCCTTTTCACATGTGTATTTCTTGCCATTAGCTAAAATTAAATAGCAGATGTATTATTAATGACAAATCTTGGCAGTTTCCTGTTGGCAAAATGACAACCAATGTTCCAGGGCAACATTCAGAAGTAGCACTTACCCCCACATGCACTGAGACTTGGTGGGTAGTAAAATTAGTGACTTACCATCTGTTAATCCAGTCATGCTCCTTTTAGGGGTGTTGTGGCATTAAAAGTGAGCCTCTTTCTCTCTTTATATTTAAGATGTGCTCACATTAGCATTGTGGTTGTTCTTGTCCATGTGCAGTGAGCCTCCATTTGTCCCTATACATTATTCCTCTAAATGAACTCACTAAATAAATTAAAAGGCCACCTTTCAAAATTTGCCTCCATGTATATTCTTTAGGAAACAGAGTAGCCTGTTCTAAATGATTTGCTGGACCTCTCACAAGCCCTAGCAGGGAGGGAGTATAAAGCTAGCTTTCTATGACTGCTGCTAAAAAGTAGTGGTGGATAAGTAGATAGGCCCAGATCTACAAAGGAACTTGGGTGTTTTGGCACCCAGTGGAATCCACAAACCATGTGTTAGTCATGTAGATGCATCTTGAAGAGAAAAGCCCCAAGAATGGTATCCACAAAAGCCAGCATACTAAGCAGAGAGCTGACTTAGCTAGCCAATAACAGATGGTGATGAGGAGAGTGTCCTAAGCCCAACCCTGTTAGGAGTTAGGCATCTGAATCCAGGCTGGAGGAGGGAGGTGTCTATCTTTGTTTCGGATCCACAGCCAGGAATCTTCTCCTGGAGTCAAGGACCTAAGTTGTTTCTTACAAGAATGGTGGTAGTGTATGCCTAATTCCACACACAATGGCCTGGGATGGGGATGAGCATAACTTTAATGCAGAAGTTAAGGCAGTCATCTGTTTCCATGCTGTGCTCTGACTGATGAAAAGGGATCTGCACAGGGTTTTCCACCTTTCAGTGGAGTTCCTTAATGGAACACAGCAGGTACTCTACTCGGCCTATGAAATTCTCTGACATAAGAGCTCATAGTGGAAAATACTGTTTGAATGTTTAAAGCAGTTGCTTAATTGTATGCCAATATTTATAGCTTATCCTCACAACTTGCCATGAGATACAGAGTATCCCCCTTTTATAGATGGTGATGGAGAAAGAGGGATTTGTGTGATTTGCCCAAGGTCACACAGGAAGTCTGCAGTAGATCTCAAATTGAACCCAGAGTCCTAGGCTATCCATTAGATTCTCTTACCTAGTTGTGCAAAAAATGTCCTACTGCCCTATCCCATCCCCTCCCCCCTCCATATCTGTACATCACTGCACAAATTTGCTGCATTCTGAGAAATCCAGAAGTGTGCAACCACAAGACTAAAGCTGGAAACTCAACAGTCTGATTCAGTATGGCATGTTCACGGGAGTAGTTAATACTGCAGCTACACTACTGCATATCTGAGTCACAATATTAACTTATAAATTAACTTATTAACTTACATATACTTATATTATAAACATGGAGGATCCTGGATGCCCATTTTGCAATCTTTAGTATTCTAACTTGGGTCCTATTCATTAAATAACTATGGGTTGGCTCCATTCAAAGGATCATATTGTAACATTGATTTTTTTTTTTAAAAGCAGAATTCTTCAGTAGGATGTTCTCTTCAGACTGGTAGTACATTAGGGGCCAAAGATAACCTACAGGACCACATAAGTGCTTTTAGACTCCTACAGCATCAAGGTGGTCAATCACTATTTCAAGTTATCCAATTCATTGCTAGAACGATAATATTTGGCCAGATCCAAAGCCTACTGAAGTCATTTGAAATATTTCTGTTGACTTCAAGGGTTTGAATAAGGCCTGTAAACATTCCTGAATTATCACCTTAACCAAGAGAGGGTATAACTTTTCCCCAGCCATATTAAATATGTTGCAATAAGGTTCATATCTCACAATTCACAAATTGAACATGGATAAGTGAGTGTGAATAGTTCCTTAAAAACTAAATAATCCTGGTGTGTAGACTGCTCCCCCTGTAGTAAGGATAGTATCCATGTGATAAAATGTAGAAGCATTTCAAAATACAGATCCATGCACTTTTGGCTGTCTCACTTGCCCTTTGCCATTTTTGTCATTAAGTCTCCAAATTCATTTTCCCCAAGGATTTACTTTAACCCTTGAACCCTTTTTATGTAAATTAACCTGTCACCTAATGTATATTTCTACCTTTTACTGCACCACCAGCTGTAAAATTCTCTATTCCCTGTCCCACACACTTCAGACAGCTCATGGAAGCCACTTTAGGCCAAATAGATTAGGCGAAGCATGAGATTCTCCACATGCGCTCGGTCTAGGGAGAGGTGCAGGGGGTTAAGACTACAGCTGCCTCTTTCTGGGAAGCATGCCTTATATTTTGGACCTTTACCATATCCTGCATCAAATACAGAATTTTGAATTTCCTCATCGGCTTTTCTAGAACACTTATTCCTCTTGTAGCTGTGTGCTTCACAAACATTAATTGATTATTACAACATTCTTGTGAGATTATACATTATTCCCGTTTTATAAAAACACAGTTTAAGGCCTAAATTGTCAAAATATCTACTAAATTTAAATTCCCAATTTGAGATTACTCAAGCCTGGTTTTTCAGAGTACTTGGCATTTTTGTATTTCTTGATGTTTTCCAAATTGACAAAGCTGGAAAATGATGTTTGTTTGTTTGTTTTTTTAAAGGGGAGGGGGAGGTGGAAGAGGTGGAGAGAAGATTCCAGGATTCCAAAACCTGAAAATAGCAAACCAACATTTTTTTTTGTTTGTTTCCAAAAACAAATACGTCATTTTAAATTAAAAAAGTAATATTTCAAAACAAAACAATTTTATTTGGGATTTTTCAAATTGGCAAATAGGATATTTCTGTTTGTTTTTTCAAACAGACATTTTTCCATGGAAAATTTTAATTTTGACAAACACATTTTCTGATAAGAGAAATGTTTGGTTCAAAACTTCTGACCTTGTGGTGAGGTATGTACCCCACACAGGCAAAGAAAGGGTTAATGTGGGCATGAGAAGTCTTTTATGCCAGCCCTAATTAAAGATGAAGCACATCTTGGGAGTAGCTGGGAAGTGGTAAGAAAGAGTCTGGAGCAGAAGGGGTTTGCAATCACTCTCTTAGGTAACAGAGTAGAAAATTGCTGAGAGAAACAGGAATGCCACTACAGGGGACAGAGAGTCCAGGGAAAGGGCTGGGGGAAAAGCCTGAAGAAAGGTCTGTGGTAGGAATGTGTCCAGTGGGGCAGCAGAAAAGGATCTGATGTAGAAGACCTTGGCTGCTTGTCTTAGGGTCTATGAATTGGAACTCAGTGGAGTGGGAGGGACTTGGTTTCCCTTTCATCCACTGGAAAAGATGATGTGGAAACACCCAGACACAAGTGGGAGGACTAGGGAATTTGGAGCCAAGCATCTAGGGAGAAAGCCCTTAGAAGCAATGATGCTGTACAAGAGAAGGACATGCCAGCAGAGCCCAGAAAGGGATGAAGAGTCTGTAGAAGAGTAAGTCCATGGGCAAAGAATTATGATTCTTTTAGTTTAGTTTATTGGATTCTTTGTTTACCCTGAAAGGGGTAGGACTACAGATGATCTGCTTGAAGTGCTAACAAGAAAAGGCAGACAACTGTAGGGCCAGAGTTGCTGTGTACAGGAGACATCAGATGAGGAAAGAACCTGCTACAGCATGCCCAGTCACCAGAGGGCATGCTTGCAGTGAGTATCATCTAGTTATAGTCTACATATGCCTTCTGCATTGTAGGGAGTGAAATTCAGACCCCACTGAAGTCAATGAGAGTTGACTTCATTGGGTTAAGGATTTCACTCATGCTGAATAACCATAGGCAGATTCGTTTTAAGGCTTTTTCATTTCTGTCCAAGAAATCAGTTGAATTACTTGATAGATGCAAGAGCTTAAATAGTAGTTCTCTCCATTTTGAGGCTAAATCCTAAAATGTTCTGAGCATCCATTAAGTTAAATAAGCATAACACCTCTTAGGATTTTGCCCTTTGTAAATGCTTTACAGTAACTTTAGTATCTCCTCCTCACTTTGCTGTCCTCTAATCCCAAATCCATTACTGCATTGAATACTTTGCTGCATTTTTAAACTCCATAGGTTTTGAACATTGTTCTTCAGCTCACTCTTCCCTCTTATCTATGTCAAAAATATTAGTTGCAGTTCTAGCTGTGAGTCTTATTCTTTCTGATTTAAAGTGGGTTTTGGCCCTTATCTCATTTTTTGTTTGGACTGAGATACTTTTCAGTTGCTCAGATTTTGTGTAAGGTTTAATCCTGTCAGTCTTTATGTATTATTATTGCACCAAGCTTTTCTTTCTATTTTCACAAATTCTCAGCTCCTCCTTGTTAGTAATGCAATCACTACATAGGGCACCTAATTGATGGGTAAATGATAAACAAAATTATTTTCAGAATTTAAGTGAAAGTTAACCTATTGTAAATTGTAATGTATTAGTCTTCTGATGTGCATGAATTACAATTGATTGAAGGGATGGCTTGTTTGTTTATAAGGTTTATTTATAAAGTGGTTGAGTAGAATAAGCATCCTCTAACTGAGATGACAGTGATTAAGTGTATGCATGCAGAAATATTTTTACTCAAAACATTTTGGTAGGAGGAGTAAAGCTAGATGGTTTCCATCAATAAATCTTTTTTCTTAAAAGAGATTGTTTGAAAAATTACATGTTTCTATATTCCTGCTGGCATAAAGCATTGCAAATACACTGCCATCTGTTACATTTACAGTACTTATTACAGAAAAAAAATAGGCTAGAGAATTTAAAATATTGGGAAGACATTTTCCTTAACACTTTGTAGATTATCTGTGTATAAGCAACAGTAATGATCTTGAATTCCTAATGAGCAAAATTATTCTTCATCAGTTCCTCAAATAGATCAAATCATGTCCAATAAGGAGAGAAATGTTTTGGTACCTTTATTCTCTCTACCTTAAATCTGTAACTACACACACAAAAAATGTATTAAAGGAATATTATTGGGGTTGCAAAGTCAAACGCTCAAGTTAGGAAATGCAAGAATTAAGGTTGTCTGTGCAACTTTAATTTGGTCCCTTTGTGCATATGCTTTATGATACAGCTGGCAATCTTTAATTAACAAGACTGCAAACCTGATCAGAAACTACTTTTTTTCCCCCATAAGACCCCTGCTTTATTCAGTATACAGGATGGTCATTGCTGACTTATGAGCAGCTATTTAATATGTTGTTTTCTCTTTGTTCATCGTTTGGCCTTAGTTGGTGGATACTTTTCAAACCCTGTGCTGAAGACAGAATTAATAATTTCCTTATGGGCTTTTCTATGATGTTCATTGCTTAAGTACCTGAGTGCTTCACAAATATTAATTATAAAATTTCCCCTGTGAGATAGCAAACTGCAGTACAGGAAGATTGAAGTCAAAGGTTTTTCCACTGATTTTGGGAGCCCATTTTGAGGCACTTAGGGCTTGAGTTTTCAGAGTACTTAGTATTATATACCAGAGGGGTAGCCATGTTATTCTGGATCGTAAAAGCAACAAAGAGTCTTGTGGAACCTTATAGACTAACGGATGTTTTGGAGCATAACCTTTTGTGGATGGATACTCACTTAGTCAGACGCAACAACGTCTGACAGAGTGGATATTCACCCACGAAAGCTCATGTTCTGATACATTTGTTAGTCTGTAAGGTGCCACAGGACTCTTTGTTGCTTTTTAGTATTATATAGCATTTCATATATTCAAAACACAGCTTCCATGTACACCTCTTCTTTGAATCAGACAAAGGGGCACAAGGTAGACACCTAGGACTTTTCTATCCACACAATTAAATCGCAGCAAGTTAGGGGTGTGAATCTACCCTACACTAGCCTATTGCAGTCAGTCTGTATGGTGTGTCCTGCTGACGCTCATTAACAGTTCATTAATTTTGAGCTAGTCCTGTCTCAAAGGAGAATAAATCAAAGCACTCTCACAACCTAACATGCATTAGCAAGTATGCACAGACTGTGGCAGACTAGTGTGGGGTAGATTCACCCCCAGTTTGCCATGGTCTAATTGCTTACATAGACAAGGCCCTAGAAAATGATAACATAGTTAGCGACCACCTCAGAAAACTTTAGTTTGTGACTTGCCAAGCATAACGCAGAAACTGTGTTGGAGAGGTCATGACAGAATGCAGTTCTCCAGGGCAGCATTCAACTGCTCTAACCATGAGACAGTCTTTTCTCTTTCTTTAGTCCTCTGTCTCCAGGGAGGGTCCTTTCAACTTCTGAGACAAAGAAGGCAGGGACCCTACAAACAGGTTTCTTTCTCTTTGCAGGTCTGCTCCACCACCAGAGCAGGTCCATCCTGTGCACTGAATGAAACATGGGTCCTGTTGAAAAAATAGCATGTGGTCATGTAATTAAAGAGTGTATCATTGCATATTTGCAAAGGGGCTGAATTAAGGTTGCAGAAGCAGGACAGAGCATGCTTAGTTGCTCGATAGCAGGGGCGGGTAAACTTTTTGGGCCGAGGGCCACATTGGGGTTGTGCAACTGTATGGAGAGCTGGGTAGGGAAGGCTGTGCCTCCCCAAACAGCCTGTGTCCTGTCCCCTCCCACTTCCTGCCTCCTGACTGTCCTGCCTCAGAACTCCTATCCAACCCCGCTGCTCCCTGTCCTCTGACTCCCACCCACCCCCTATCCACACCCCGATGCCCTGACAGCCCCCCCGGGACTCCCACTCCCTATCCAACCACCCTCTGCTCCTCATCCCCTGACCACCCCCTCCCTGGACCCCCTCCCCTAACTGTCCCCCGGGATCCCACCCCCTTATCTAGCCCCCCCTGCTCCCTGTCCCCTGACTGTCCTCCCAACTCCTATCCACATCCCAGCCCCCTGACAGGACCCCCCAGGACTCCAACTCCCAACCCTTCCTGTTCCCCATCCCCTGACCACCTCCACAGAACCTCCACCCCATCCAACCACCCCATCCTCCCTGACTGCCACCCAAGACCAGTCGCCCCCTTATCAGCAGCAGGAGATCATAGCTGTGACACCAGCAGGAGCCAGCTGCACTCCCCACGCTGCCCAGCAGGAGTGACGGCCCAGACCACGGCCCACACGGTGGTGTGGCTGTAGGGGAAGGGGGCAGCGGAGGAGGGGCCAGGGACTAGGCTCCACAGCCAGGAGATCAGGGGCCTGGCAGGACGATCGGCCTGCAGGCCATAGTTTGCCCACATCTGATCTATAGGGATGATGCATGGACAGATTGTGCATAGGAACTATGAGGGCATGAAGCATGCTCAGTAAGGACAGAATCCTTGGTTACTTTAGTTGTTAAGCTGTAGCAAGTCTCTGCTGAGCCTCCTGCAAACAGTCTCCTGTCCTGTCCCCGTGTTACCCCTGCTCCCCACAAAAAGGCTCATAGCAGGGCCAAATTTGGTCAGATTTTCACAGGGATGGCAAAAAGCACATCATTGACACAAAGGCCACCCCTTAACAAATTTCAAGTCCCTGCCCCAAAGCTTGGGGATACTAGAGGTTTCCACAGAAAGGTCACCAAACTTTTTGTTTTTCACCAGTCTGAAAAGCGTTTTTGTTCCCTCCCCCCGCCCCAGCCTTATTCTTGGAAATGGCTGAACCATTTTGGTTAACATTGCTAGTGAAGACATGCCCCTCAATCAGAGCAAGTTCAGATTCCACAGGGATTAAAAAGATTAGTAGCCACAGGACCTTGTCTACACTAGTGCTCCTGTTTCTGCTAACAGCAGTGTATCGCTTGTTTGAAACAGCCTTATGTTTCTCAAGGCCTGTATTTCTAAACAAAAGTCTCTTTTGAGACAAACATTTTATCATCACTGTGTTGCATATTTAGAAAAAAAAATATTGCAGATATGATGAACAACTACAGAACAATAATATGTCAGGTTAGTTACCTTAATGTAAAACTAAATTGACAAAGAAAGGATAAAGGCCTGATGGTATATAGGAGGTAGAAATAGGTAAGAATCCTAATGCCCATAATCACAAATACTTTGGATACTGAACTAGCTTTATCATGGCAATATTCAAGCCATTTCCTAAAGTCGTCTTGTTTTTAATGTTCTTATAACAGTCTCATAAATCAATATCACTGTACATTGTATTAAAAAAATACATGGTTTAATGCTGCAGTCATTACTGCCTAGCTCTGGAAATTGATGCTTCTGGAGATTGTTAATACCATGAGTATTATAAAAGAATGAATTGAAATGTCTGATCAGGTTCCATAGTATCCTGACTGAGAGCATAGATTTGACCTTGTTAATCAAATTAGCTGATCACTCAAATCCACAGGTGTTGTGCCTGCAGAGAGCAAGCAGAATTAGGGCCAAGGTCTATATCTGAATTTTGAAAACCACCTGAAATGAACAAACTCACTTTTAATTACTACTTGAACCATGTTGTTTTTCCAGCTTTGTTCTTTATAAATGAGAACTGGATTTACAAAAATAAGGTGAAAATAGATTTCATAGTAAAATCATTAGAGGTCAGATTCTGGTTACATAAATCCACAGCGTTTTTGTCCTTTTTGTCTCTTTAAATGAAATAAGTAGTGGGAGGGAAAAGTCAACTTCCTCTTCATATGTATAAATACAAAAAAGAGCAGTTCCCTTTGCTTAACATGATAAAATCCAGTAAATTGCAAAATACCCTTATCTCTCACGTAGGCAGACCTGTGTAGTATTGAGGGCCCTCAGGTCCAGTCCATTTCAGCTGGATAAAAATAGAAATAAAAATAGCGTTTAGTACTTCTTTTGGCTACAACATAACACCTTAATGGAGGCTGTCAAATTATGTGCTTAATGGACAAACTATACTTATCTCAAGTTTTTCTTTGTATTAGCTGGCATAGATGTATGCTATAAAAATGTTTGTATGGATAACACAAGCCTTTGGCCTAATATCATCCTAATATTTTAGCTTATGCTGTTGAACTAGGAAAGTTATAATGGTACTCCTTTAAATCATGCTCCTGGGAGCAGTCCAGTTAGTTTAAAGCACTCATCTGTAAAGTCCCTCATCAAGTTGGATTGATCTTTTTTAACATGGCAAATGTAGTTTTCAGCTACTGCTGTTTCCTAGCAAAACAATATTTCCCACCACAATTAGTTTCAGATGGACTTTCATGTTGGTGCCAGTGGGATGACCAATGCTTAACTTGTTCATATCACTGGAGGTTACTTTAAGAAAAATCAGGATATGGACACATTCATAAACAATGTTTTAAAAGATATTTTGCTCACCAGGCAAGATGTCTTTCCCACAGAGATACACAGTGTTAGTGAAAGTCTGCAGGTGCTACAATCTTGTTATTAGTAACCTTGATTGAATCTGTTTAAGATATAAGCAAACCAAATAGGAACAGATTGGGAACAGGTTCCCAATTGTTATTCCTTTTTTCATCTTTTTTGTAGAGATCAATTACACTGCTCTACAGCCAAAATGCTTCTGAAAGAAATGTAGTCCAACTTTACTAATTCTGGGTCACTGAGAACAAAAATGATGCTTAAAATTGTTGATTGGCTCTAGTTTTCAAGATATGCTATTGGGTCAGTATATACGACCCTTGACTTGGGAATGGAGGAGGAGAAGTGAGTTATAAAGGGAAGAGATCTCAATTTAAACCAGAAATGACTAAAATACGTCTTTGACTGGATCTATGAATAAATCTATGACTGAGTTTGGACAGTACTTCCTTTTGAGGCAAAACAATGAATGATGCAATCTGAAGCTGGTATTGCATCATACATGACATGAATTGCTTCATGTTATTCCTAGAAGTCATGGATGATGCAATCGTAACGAAGCTTACATCACTCTGCTGAACAAATTGCCCTATGTCAGCTCTAGAAATCATAAGATGTCGTGCTCTCTTATTTGTCAGTGTTTGATTTTGCAAAGGGACACATTTCTGTTTAGCCAAAGTGAGCAGAGATGCCTCGTACTTGTGTGAACAGTGCAGATAACTTCTGCTATGTTTGTGGTGAAGTGACTTTTGCATCACAAAAGCGCAGTATAACCACTATGGTTAAGAAAGCCTATCACCTTTATTTTGGCTGCAAAATTGGAGATCAGGACAAGAGGTGGGCCCCACAAATATGCTACAACACTTATGCAACAAATCTTCGCCAGTGGTTGAACAGGAAAAGGAAATCTATGCCTTTTGCAGTGCCAATGATTTGGAGAGAGCCAACAGATCATACCAGCTATTGTTACTTCTGCATGGTGCCTCCAGTTGGGAAAGGTGTGTCAAAGAAGGAAAAGTGGACTGTGCATTATCCAAACATTCCATCAGCTATACGCCCAGTACGCCACGGAGAAGGACTGCCGGTTCCTGATGCACCAGAATCATTCTCACTTGAGTCAGACGAGGAAGAGGAAGAGGATGAAACTTCTAGTTCTGAACCATCAATGTTACAGGACCCACATTTTCTTCCAACCCCCTCCTCTGAACCGCACCTCATAACACAAGGTGAACTGAATGACCTTGTCAGGGATTTGGAACTACCCAAGAGTAAGGCAGAGCTGTTGGGCTCCAGACTACAGCAGCAGAATCTCCTGGCAGGCTATCAGGGCAAATGGAGACCATCAATGCCTGCAGACTATTGCTGGACAGTGACAAGAGATGCTCCATTTAATGAATACGAGAGACAAGCCAAGAAGCGCCGAGTAGACAGTGAATAGGACTAAACTATGTACATAATAGTTTTCTGCCTTTTGTTTCATAATAAATTTTATTTATAGAACCCTTTTGCTGATTTTTAAAGTGTTACATAAACAGGACAGGTGAAATATTATTATGTAAAGCAAACATAAACATGAAACATGATAGGACCTAGGTTTACAATTTATGATTAAAACTCTACTATTTACACAATATACATAAACATAAAATGTAAAAACTTAAATATCTTAGAAACAGTAGCCAATCAGTTGTTTTAATTGTCATCTTTGAATTCAGCACATCAAAATACATAACAAATATCACATTTTATCTCTGAAGCAGACAGCTTCTCAAAAATTGTACACCAGTGTTATTTATAGGAAACATTGATTCCCTGGACTATAGGAAAGACCCTATCCAAAGGCAAATCTCTCTCTCTAGCTTCCTAGCATGCCAAGAGAAAAAATGCCTTCCTCCCAATGTAAAATACAATTTCATATTTTCAAGAAACATTAAAAAACGATGGAGAAATACATTCTTAAATATGGTATGTGAAATGAAATCAATTCACTTGTATTATATAGAATAATATGAAAACTGAACCATATTAACTATTCTAGTCAGACTAGACTAAAAGAGTGGATAAAGTGTTAGCTGGATCATTGGGAGGGGGGCGGTGGGGGAAAGCAGAAGCATTTATGATAGAGACTAAAAGGAAGATTAAGCAGGAATTTATTTCCTTTTTCAAATCATTGTATAGCTCCTGACATCTTAATAACACATAATAAGCATAGGAACAGCTTAAAATATAAAATTAGCTAAATTGTCCTCAAACAATGTGGTACTTTAAATAGCAGCATAATAGTACTCGAACTAATTAATATGATAATATATACTAATGGACAAGAGTGTTGGTCCAAAATGGATCCCTGGTAGAAACTGAAGTTACTAGCCTCCAGATTGTCCTCTCTTCTAGATAGCATATTTAACCGAAAGGGAAAATCCCTTCTTCCATGTCTGTTATCGGTATAATATTTTGACATAAGGAAAGTGATAGCCAGATACCCGTGGCCTGTTTATCTCATTATGGTATAATAAGTGTAACATCTTTCCTAAAATTCTGGCAGTTGGATCGGAAGAGGGAATTTCTGACCCTATGCACGAAGACCAAGTTGGGCTAATTTGGAAACATAACTCAATGGATGTTGTGTGCAGGATTGGGGAACCTGATGCACATGATATTATCCTTCTGTAACTCTCTCTGTGCATACAGAAAAAACAATATTAAACTTGATTGACTGGATTTACCTATTGCAGCTGTTATTACCTATGGGCTTTGTAGGGAATTTGGTAAAGTAGATTTGAGTACTATAGACCATCTCAAAGAATAATTATCAGTGGAGGTAAAGCAAATAGTTTTAGATGGTCATGACATTAGGCAGGGCATTAGAGCAAGAGCTGACTAGACACCAATTTTTCATGTTGTGGAGAATTCCATTATTTCATTTTTTTTGTTTTGAAATGGAATGGAAATAACAAAATATCAAAAATTTTGAAAAAAAATGCTTTGTCAGATTAAGTATTTTATTTTATAAAATTTAAAAAATGAAATCAAAATTTAAAAACTTGTGTTACATTTCCAAAAGTAGTGCTCTTTTTCAATTTTTATTTCTAAAAAAAACTTAGTACAAGTTGACACATTTCTGTGAAATGTTGCATTTTACATCAGAAAAAAACTCCACCTGAAAATTTCCAACCAAGAATTAGAATCTTTGGACCAATCTTATGTTGACACACACAAATTGAGATGTGAGATTGCACCTTTAACCATGGCACTGTTTGAGGAGGTGAAATGTAGATACTTCTCCTGGAAGGTAATCAGCTCCTGGCAAGCCGTGCTGGCCAGTGTACAGGCAGATGAATTTAAGGATCTCCCCATTCCCTGCCTGCCATATGTGATAATAAGCATCCATATCAAACCGGTTTGGAGGTTGTACGTAATATGTGAAATTTCATACAGTTGTATTTTAAGAAAAATGATGGGGGAAAATATAGGTCTAGTTTCTTTATCATTATGGAGAGCTCATGGCTACAGCTTCCACTTTGTTTCCCCCAGGTAAGATTTTTAATATATCAGAATACAATGTTTCCATATATCTGTGTACATATTCAGGGGAAGATCTACTAGGAGAACAATGAAGATAAACACCCTCTATTGTGAATATATGGGTTCACCAGTTTTGGCATGTGTCTAAATTAGCTCTGTGGTAGGCAGACAATGTCAGTACTATGGCCCAATTCAACAAAGCACATAAGCACATGCGTACGTCCATCAATATGGCTACCTATATAGATATGAAGACCTTTTAAAAAAAATGTGTGATGTAGAAAAGAATTTGTCCAATAAGTAAGGTCAAAAGACTTTGGAGTAAATTTTCACAGGTGTGTAGATCAATAATTAATAACGTAAATAAGTGAGATATAGATATATTTAGCACCTCTGAAAATCAAGCCACTCTAAGTGCCTAAATATGGAATTTAGTGTCTAACATTAAGCACCCACATTTGAACTTTGGCTTATATTACCGTTGCCTTGATTTTATTTTACAAAGCTGTTGTTCCTAAAACACTGCTGATACCCACACTATTAATTCATATTCAGATATGCTTTCTTAATATTCTGTAAAACAAAGGTGTTTATTGTAATAGCATTACAATATATGCAATATAGAACATACTGAGGAATAATGGTGGGGTTTTTTTTAACTATTCAATTCCTAAATTAATTTACGAGAGAAGCTGTGTATGGTAAAATATTTAGATAATATTTATATACAATTTGTTAAATTGCACTGTTGTCTTTGTGATTAAAACAAAAGACCACCCCCAGATTATCCAGTAGCCTATGGGATGTAGACTATAGACTGTAGACTGAAAATTAAGTTCCTGTGCTGAATCAGGCATCCTAAGTGAGTGCCTTAACCATCAGGCCATACAGTCAGTCTCTGTTGGGGCTCAGTGACTATTTAATTTATACAAAGGGGAATAGCTCTGATAGAGAAAGAATAAGAGACCAGTTCTATAACTTCATGGTAAAGACACTTACCTGGTAGCATGGCATCCTAGGTTCAAGTCTTTGCTCTGCCTGATTCAAAGTAGAAACCAGAACTTTGGCCTACCAGAGCCTAGATGAGTGCCCTAACTGTGCCTTGGCTGCTCTGGGATATCTCCATTTTTCAGTTCTGATGAGGAACAAAAACAAATGTCAAAACCGTGAATTTTTTTTAAGACAAAATTATTATTTTCTGTCCACCCCGACTAAAAATATCTGGATGCCGGAGTCTGAGCTGGTATGGCTGCATTCTTCCTATTTCTAGCTAATCATGAATGCCAGAACAGCTGATAGGAAATGTTACAATTATCATGCAAGTTAGAATAGCTAAAAAACATCTCTAACCTGCACTGGAGGCCCATCTGGTATCTCATCAAGACCCAGTTTGCAGAAGTGCATTGGCACACCCGCCTGAGGTCCCTGTGCCAGGCTTAGTATTGGCACAGGGACAAATTCAGGCCAGTGAGTCTGATTTTTTTTTGTTGTTTTTTTTTCCGCCTATTATCCTTTATTTAAACAGTGTGTATATTAAAGAAAGATGACAATCGCTGGCTTTCCTCTTTTCTCCCTTCCCACTTTTGTTAATAAAGATACCTGGCAAATTGAAATACTAAAAAGCCTATCTATATAACACACTGGAAAGCACTAAACAAACATCTTTCCCTCTTCCCCCAGGCACACCATGCCACTTCCAGTAAGCCACTGTGCTACAGACTACAGTGCAATTATTGGATGAAATATCAAGTCTACATTCATATTTGAACAGGTTAGGGTTAATGAATGAACAACTTGCTGTTTAGGTTTTTTTTACGTTATTATTGGATGACTGGAAAAAGGATAATGTAGTGCCCATCTTTAAAAAAGAGAAGAATGAGGATCCGGGGAACTACAGACCAGTCAGCTTCACCTTAGTCCCTGGAAAAATCATGGAGCAGGTCCTCAAGGAATCGATTCTGAAGCACTTGGAGGAGAGGAAAGTGATCAGGAACAGTCAGCATGGATTCACCAAGGGCAAGTCATGCCTGACTAACCTAATTGCCTTCTATGAGGAGATAACTGGGTCTGTGGATGAGGGGAAAGCAGTGGATGTGTTATTCCTTGACTTCAGCAAAGCTTTTGATATGATCTCCCACAGTATTCTTGCCAGCAAGTTAGAGAAGTATGGGCTGGATGAATGGACTATAGGGTGGATAGAAAGCTGGCTAGATCATCGGGCTCAATAGGTAGTGATCAAAGGCTCCATATTGAGTTGGCAGCTGGTTTCAAGTGGAGTACCCCAAGGGTCGGTCTTGGGGCTGGTTTTGTTCAATATCTTCATTAATGATCTGGAGGATGGCATGGACTGCACTCTCAGCAAGTTTGCAGATGACACTAAACTTGGAGGAGTGGTAGATATACCAGAGGGTAGGGATCGGATACACAGGGACCTAGACAAATTAGAGGACTGGGCCAAAAGAAACCTGATGAGGTTCAACAAGGACAAGTGCAGAGTCCTGCACTTAGGACGGAAGAATCCCATTCACTGTTACAGACTAGGGACCGAATGGCTAGGCAGCAATTCTGCAGAAAGGACCTGGGGGTTACAGTGGACGAGAAGCTGGATATGAGTCAGTAGTGTGCCCTTGTTGCCAAGAAAGCTAACAGCATTTTGGGCTGTATAAGCAGGGGCATTGCCAGCAGATCGAGGGATGTGATCATTCCTCTTTATTCGACATTGGTGAGGCCTCATTTGGAGTACTGTGTCCAGTTTTGGGCCTCACACTACAGGAAGGATGTGGAAAAATTGGAAAGAGTCCAGCGGAGGGCAACAAAACTGATTAGGGGGCTGGAGCACATGACTTTTGAGGAGAGGCTGAGGGGAACTGGGATTGTTAAGTCTGCAGAAGTGAAGAATGAGGGTGGATTTGATAGCTGCTTTCAACTACCTGAAAGGGGCTTTCAAAGAGGATGGATCTAGATTATTCTCAGTGATACCTGATGACAGAACAAGGAGTAATGGTCTCAAGTTGCAGTGGGGGAGGTTTAGGTTGGGTATTAGGAAAAAATTTTTCACTCAGAGAGTGGTGAAGCACTGGAATGGGTTAACAAGGGAGGTGGCGGAATCTCCTTCCTTAGAGGTTAAGGTCAGGCTTGACAAAACCCTGGCTGTGATGATTTAGTTGGGGATTGGTCCTGCTTTGAGCAGGGGTTTGGACTAGATAACCTCCTGAGGTCCCTTCCAACCCTGATATTCTATGATTCTATGAGCAGGCTCAGGAGGTATTTCCTTAGTGAACGATATTCAGCAGCTGTTTTGACTTTGAGATCACCATTCCTCACCAGGGCCAGATGAACACAGAGGCTTTAGGGCATGCAGCCCAGGGCCCCGGGCTAAAGGGGGCCTTGGCACAGCAGGATTCAGGCAGGCTGCTTGGATGCTGTGGCCCCACCCCACCCCCAGAAGCTGGCTGCTGGCACATGTCTGTGGCCCTTTATATTAGGAAAAATACTTGTATACAGGGCCCCTCAAAAAATCTAATAGCCGTGGGCCTATAGGAGAGTTAATCTGACCTTGTCCCCATGAATTAGAGATTTTGAATTTTTTCCATCCAAATTATGACAAATTTAAAATCTCAAAACTTTTAATGAATTGATAATCCAAAAAAGTTGGATTGTATCAATCAATTTGTTAATCATGTTTTTAATTACAACAAAGGAGAGGATATTTGCATATTTGTATGTTGATCATATGGATAAAAGTGCACACATGTAAGTAAATCACCAACATAACCACTATTTACATGTTTGACTTGTAAACAGAGAATGGTCTGAACTACAATATCTGGATCTGGATCCAGATCTGAATTTCCCTAAAATTTGGAAAATTGGAGTTGGAGTTTAGTTCTAGTTAGCCTTTAACATCATATTATGTTTCAATATATAGTTATCGAAGCAGAAATATTATCACGGATAATCACATTGGGTGAAAAAGATGTACAGCATATTGCAAATAAAATTCTTCCTAAACTCCAGAATTAGAGGTTAATCACCCCAATTAATGTTTCAGAATACTTCTGAGATTAAACCTGATCATCTTTCTAGTTAGCAAATGCATGTTAATGCACAGTCTTCTCTGCATGAGTAACAAGGCGTCACTCTAAAGCTAAGGAAAAAAACTTTGTGATACAGCCTGTTTTGGACCGAAATTTTCACACATGGGTACCTAAATTTAGGAACATAAGTGAAAACAACTTCATTTTTCAAAGGTGCTAAGCACCTGCAACTTCCGCTGGAGTCAATAAGAACTGAGATACCTTGTCACCTCTGAAAATAAGATCCCCATTATTTAGATCAGACAAAATTTTTGCCCTAGGAGCCTTGTCTGTCTTGGCTGGTAAAAGGACAGTGGGGAGGTAATGGGCTTCTTGCTGATAAAGATTAGCACCTGTCTTGAAGAGGGCAAGAGAGTGTTGATTGGACACATGCTTACAGCCTGGTACTGACAATCTATCAAGCTATCAATGGGCAAGTGAACTTCATTTCTTGGTAAAGGTTTGTGGTGAGACAACTCTTAAACTATGGTTATACCTCTGACTTTTTTGACTCATGTCAATTAGGGTTACCACTGGAGTATGGTTTAGACTGCACTTATCAAATGATCTAATAATATGTACAAGGAGATTGATCAGCCGTCATGAGGTGGTGTTTGTCACAGGTCAGGACCACTGCATCAGAATTCCGCTTTTATGGCCCAGGAAGGTCATCTACTCCAGGTTTCAGAGTCCCATACTGCCACCTCTCTTAAGGGGAGACCTGCAGTTGACTCCCTCCTCACTGGGGTATTTCTAGGCTGCATAGTTCCCTGACTATACTGTGATATCCCAGTAAGAGACTCTGCCTGTACATGTCCACTTACTTTCTCTTCAGATACTAACAACAGAGTAATTGCCCACTGTTACAAGGTGCCACCCAGCCGTTCTTATGCAACCTTGTTTTATTCTTAAGATAAAAACATTACAGAAAAATTAAAAACAATAAAAGAACCTACATGCATGCTAATAAGCTTACCAATCCTTGGGGTCTGGTAGGAACAGTCATTCAAAACCCCACTTAATGGGTTTCCTTGTGTTTCATCACAGCTTCAGCTCAGAATAAGCATGCAGTCTTATGGGGCCACATCAGGCCCAGTCTTACCAAACCTACCATAAGGATTAGGGCCCTCCATGGACCAGGGGTCCTGTCTGTTTGTTGGATGAGGAAGAAGACCTTGAGTCTGTTTGAAACAAGGCTACATATCCAAACATCCTTTTTTTGTCTGTTGTACCCTGTAGAATCTAGTATGCAAATCTCTCCAGGGGGTAGCTTCTAAAAGATAATTATATTAGCATCACCCTCCTTCTAGAGGCATTATGTACAGTTCCACAATGGCATATACATGATTGCCTTTTTAATACAAAGGACCCCAAGTGTATTAAACCTAATGCAATGAGGCTTAACTTAATTCAGTAATGTTTATCCATATTCCACAAGGTTTGTTCAGAATGGTGTCAGTCTGTCAGAGTGTTGATTTGCTTGTGGTCTCTGGCAGAATTGGATGGGTCTGCCCTGGAGGTTCCTTTTCCTTGGGGAGATCTCAGATGCGTCATTTTTTTCTTCTCAGATGCAGTATCAAAGGGTTTTATGATATGAGGCCAGTGGGAGAGTCAGTGAGGTGATAGAAGCTGAAGTGACTTTAGTATCCTGCTGACATACATTACCTGATTTCACTTGGACACTGGATAAGAGCAAGCTGGCTAAAATTTACAGGTGAATAAAATAGATGATCATGGTGGGATGATTGAACCAATGAGATGATTTGGCACAGATTATACTAGCCCGCTAACTGAGGATGTTAGTTTATCAATGGACTTATACAATGAACTCTACATAGGACTTCCTTAAATGAATTCAGAGGCTAAAGCTAGGGTAAAATTTGGCAGCTCATTTTAGTGGAGTATCCATGTGATACAAGTGTTTTGGGATTAGCCTGTTGGCTACTGGGTGGACTTTAAAGTCTTTTAGAAACCCTTCATTTTTTTCTACCGTTCTGTTCCTTCATTCAAATCAAAGAAGTTTTTGATAATTTCAAAGTTCTGAGCTTTCATGCCAAGACGCCTCCAAAATTCTTATGTGTTTGTATAGCATCATTTAGGCTTTGAGATAAACTTGACAGTTAAAGGTTATAATTACCAATTTGCAGAAACTGAAAAGTGTTGTTCCTTTGAGAATTGGATTCATGGCTTCTCATGTAATTAGAATAAATCCTTATGAAACTGTTATGGAAGCCCAGAGAGTGAAAAAATAAAATATTCTAGAGTTTGCATTTAACATCAAAGAAGAAAATAGAATAATAATAAATAATAATAATAATTAATATTAAAAATAATAAAATGAATATTTAGCATTTATGTAACACTAAGATACATGTTTACTTGGCCCCATCACTCTCTCTACTTTCAACATGACTATGTCCTCTCCACCTCATGTTCCTCTCCCCCCCCCTTTTCTGTCTTGAATAGGATCCCTTCTTGAATCTCTCTTTAATTGTGCCAAACAGCTAACCTGTTCCCCATTCCATTAGGCATAGAACCTAAGGATCTCTGCTCTCCACCTTTCGCAATCAAGTCAAAAGGAACTCAAGTCCATGGCACTATTTTCTCTACCCTTTTAGTGTATTTCTTAGACATGGCAACCAACATACAATATTGTACAGAATCCATACTCCTCACTTCAATATCGAGGTCAGGTCTGAATGGTTTCAACTATAAGCCAAAGTCACTGGTGACTGCTGCTGGCCCAGGGAATGTATAGCACCTAATTTTGCTCCACACTCTGTATGTCCATGGAGTATCTTACAGGGACTATAAAGGAATTGTAAGGGGCTCATGAACAGTATATAGCCAATATAAAAAATGTATGCTTGCTCCATGCCCCATAAGCCTCAGAATATTGGTTTGGGTATGCTCGAAGCACTAATGTATAAGAGACAGGCTCCTTCACAGTCCAGAACGAAAGAACGTTCTAATTATTGATTGGCTGTTTTGGCCAATGAAGCATTCAGGAATCCAAAGGGCATAGCTTTTAACCCCCACCCACAGTGTGACTTCACACGATCACGCAGCATCACTGACGTGATTTTCACAGCCAGACAGATCCAGGAAAAAAATGTCAAGAACAGCACCAGGAGATGTATACAGACTTTATCAATCTGAAAAAACAACAACAACAACCCTGTATCTCTATCAAACTGAGACTCTGTAGGAAATCATGTCTAAGTTTGGCTGCCCAAGCAAATATACCACCATTGTAAGACTCCTCCACAACCAGTGACTGCCTCCATCTTGTGCAGTGGCTCTATTTCTGAGCCCTTTGCCATCTTAACTGGCATAAAACAAGGCTATGTACTGGCACCCACCCTTTTCTCCAATAGCCGACTGATGGCAACCTTTTCAATCCTATAGCCTCCATACCAGAACTAAAGGAACACCAGCAACAATAGCTGAACTCCGGTAAGCAGATGATTGTGCTGTAGTTGCACACTGAAAGGAGGATCTACAAAAAGCTCTTAACGACTTCTCTGAAGCCTACAAAAGCCTAGGGCTAACCATGAACATCAGCAAAACAAAAGTTCTCCATCAGCCAGCTCCTGGTCAGTCATCAGACCCAGCGAAGAATTTCTACATTGACAGAGAAGAACTGGAAAATGTAGAACACTTTGCCGAACATGGCAGTCATCTGTCACAGAGGGCAGACATGGACATTGAGATTCAGCACAGAATTGTCTTGATGGGTGTTCAACAATCATGACATCAGAACATACACTAGACTTTTAGTTTACTAATGGTGGTAATCCCAACTCTCCTCTAAGGCTGCGAGTCTTAATTGACTTACAGAAAACTCTTGAAAAACCTGGAATGTCAGCATCAGCTCTTTCTTTGGAACATCCTCAACATAAAGTGGGAGGATCATCACACTAACATCAGTGTTCTCATGGAGGCAATACCTTCAGTACTGAGACCCTGATTATCTGGTACCAGCTGAGTGGAGCAGGCACTGTGTGCACATGCTTGATGCAGAACTACCAAAACCATTGCTGTACACGCAACTCACCAAAGGAGAAAGGAAATAGGGAGGCCAAAAGAAATGCTTCAAAGACACCCTCAAGATAAATATCAAGAGTGTGGCTTGGATACAATGCATTGGGAGACAGCAGCCCAGGACTGGGCTAACTGGCAAAGACTTGTTAGAGAAGGAACAACCACTTTTGAATAAAATTGCCTTCCCTTGACCACAGAAAAATGCTAGAAAAGAAAGACAGATAACAGTCATGCAGTAATCAGGGGCGGCTACAGGCACCAGCACAGCAAGTACGTGCCTGGTGCGGCAAGCCTCAGGGGTGGCCTGCCGATCGCCATGAGGGCAGCAGTAAGGCTCCCTTTGGGGGCATGCCTTCAGGAGGTGAGCCAGTCCTGCGGCAGTTCGACGGCAGGGACATTGAAGGCACGGGAACAGCAGACCTCCTGCAGGCATGCCACCAAATCGGCATGACCAGCGGACAGCTTGCAGGCGCGCCTCCGAAAACCGCCTGACTGCTGTGCTTGGGATGGCAAAAAAAATAGAGCCGCCCCTGGCAGTAATCATGGCCAGTACCTGCCTTCCAACATCACCTGCAACGTTGCCAATGAGTTAGAAGCTCATGGATCAGACTCCTCAGTCTCTGAAGGACTCATAAAAAAATAAATCCAGTGGAACAAATCATCCTCGACCTCAAGGGATCACCGACCAACCTTCCGCCTCTTCTCTCAAAAAGTATAGCAGATAATCCAACCCCAGTATCTGTATCAATTTGTGAACATTCTGATCCATGTCCTATATTATAGGTTATAATCTATTAGGAATATTAATAGAATCTACTTTATTCATAAAGTGGTATTGATTCTTTTTTCAGACACCAAAGAAAGGTAGGAAAAAAACCTTAGTCTAACACCTCTGACAGAGCATGGTATTACCAGCCTTCCTGTTCAAATGTGGGAGTGATAATGAATCATTGTGATTATTTATATGGTGAAAGTCAAGTGTGTGAGCATTTGTGGGGTACTATAATTTACCTCTCCAATGCACAGGTAGGCTCCCTCCATGTCAGCTAATCTAGCTCATACCTGGAATAGTGTTTGCTGCTGTTCTACTACCACTTGCACAAGTGTTATACCCACTTGATCCATACAGTCATGGATCCCATGGTTGTCCTGTCCCTGGACCATATCCAAAATTTTTCTGTGCACCAGGTTGCATGAGGTTAAGACAAAATTCTGCTACATGATGCAGAGGGAGCCCCTAGTGCGTTCAGTCTGCCACCAGCCTGCTGGGCAGTCTGAGTACAGAGTTTGTGATGTGGAGAGTCATTCATAGGCCTTCAAAATCATGGGTAAATTTCATTCATAAGAATAACTTCATGTCATTTTCCCCCACCAAGTTTGATTGCACCATGCCAATTTTTTTTTTGTTTCTTTCTTTCTTTTTCTTATTGTCAATTGCTCAAATAGACAATGGGTCAGTTATCAGTTTAACAGATTAATGAATGAATGATCACTTCCAATTGTACAGTTCTTACTTTGAATGTGGTGTTATATTGTGAGATTCCAAACATTCTACCTTGCACCAAATCTGAAATGCCACATTTTATGTAGCACGGAGAAGTCACTAGTATACCTCTGAAGGAATCAGAATATTGAGGGAGGAAAGCCTTCTATTCTCTTGTGCATCAAATATCCATAATGCATTCAGTGTTGCAAAATGTTCAAGGGGCTAGTCAGCTTTCCATCAAGATAGAATTAACTGCAAAACATTATTTGAAACTGATCGGCCTTAGGACTAAGTGGCTGATTACATTCCAAATGAAATCATTTGTACAATTCCTACTGACTTCAATGGAATCAGAAGTAGACACTCAAGGCATACATATATGTTATGGATTGACAATATTTACTTAAAACAATTTTATATATGACATATCATAATTATATATTTGATATAAAGAAAATAGACTTTGTTGTTCAGGCTTTTAATATTTGTTAGCTAAAGAAAATATTTTTTTCATTATCAAAACAAAAACAAACAATCAAAACCAACGTTTTGTCTTTATTGTTTTATACTCATTGAAGAACATTGTCAAATGTGTAGAAGGTGCACTACAAAGGTGTGTGGAAATAATGTTTTCAGTTTTTCCCCCCAGTCACACAGTATTGCTACTGTAAGTCGATGAAGTCCATTGAGAGGTTGTTTGTAAAGTTAAGCATATGCAAATCTTTGCAGAATATAGGACTCACAAGGTATATCCATGGTTACCTAAATGCACATGTCCATGTGATCAATAATTTTATTTGTATTCATCAAAATATTCTTCTGTTCCATTAATGCATTCAGATTTGAGAAAACTCATAGTTCTATAAGCTATTTCGATGCACTGATGATGATCTCTGCTTATCTAACATCAAGGTTTCTCACTGACCATTCATTTTATCTGTTTGCAGGCTGGCCAGATCAGAAGGTACACATTGCAATCTCCATGTTAGTAAAGTGATGGATCAGATCTTTAGGTAGATCAATTTTGTTGCTTTCTCATTTGACCCATCTCATTTACTGATGATCAAGTTACCTACAACAGAGAGCGAATGTTTGCACTGCAATAAAACACCTGTGGCTGTCCCACGTCAGCTGACTTAGGCTCATGGGGCTTGGGCTGCGGGGCTGTACAATTGCAGTGTAGACCTTTAGGCTTTGGCCAGAGCCCAGGCTCTGGACTTCCCCACCTCTCTCCTCCTCCTCTTCCCTCTCCCCCACCCAGATCCAGAATCCTGGCTCCAGACTGAGCTCAAAGGTCTACAATTGTATAGCCCTGCAGCCTGAGCCCAAGTCAGGTAACACAGACCAACTGCGGATGTTTTATTGCAGCATAGACATACCCTTAGAGGACATATTAGTGAGAATCAGTGTAAACTACTAAAGGAACACTGCTACAAACATCCCACTGTTTTTGTCTCTCTTGGGATTGGGGGAAATTGGGAAAGGTGAAATTTGATACCTATAGAACTAGATGGAATTAAATTAACCACAATAGTAGTTGTCAGGTTACTGTAGTTACAGTCAGATCATCAAAGCTATTTAGGCATCTAACTCCCATTTAATTCAATGGGAGTTAAGCATCTAAATACCCTTTGAGGATCTGGGCCAATATAACTAAATGTTATTGATCTTAATCTTGCCAGGGTCTGCCCAGTGCAGGATTGAGGCCATGGTCACCAACATAAGCCTTATTTCAATTTTTACAATGATGTGAAATCGAGCCTATTGTACTCAAAATGTTCAGGGATTGTCATGTTACTATATGTATTTAATACAATATATACATTTATACTGGAATAAGCTAGAGAGAAGTGTGTGTGTGTGTGTATATAGATACACACACACATATATAATGAGAGAAGATGGGTGTATGCGTGTGTATATATATGTGTGTGCATATATTTATATATGTATATTTATACACACACACACACATATATATATAGGAGAAGATGGTGGCAGTGTTTGTTATTTAATGTAAAGGTTAGTTAGTCCACATTTTAAATGGAACTTAAAAACATACTAAGTTCAAGTAACACTACTTCTTGTAATAATGACTCCTTAGCTGAGATCCTGCTTTTGCTGGGAATTTTTGACACTTGTAGAAAGAACAGCTTCTCCTGGAGCTGGATACCAGCTTTACTGGCCTCTAGTTCTGCCTCTCTGTGCCTTCAATCTAAAAACCTTTCCATTTTTAAATATGTGAGTAAATCATTCAAATGATCTACCCCCTTTCATCTGTCCTTGATAGCAGGAAATAAAGAGATACCCATAAAAAAGTTAAGTCAACTAAAGATGGGATAAAAATTAAAAACTAACCCTGCCACCAGCTGGAGTTCTGTAAATTTATAAATTAAGAGCACCCAATCCTACTCACATGTTTCTAAAATGGCATCTTACATCAGTGAGTCAACACTGCTGGCTTCTTCTGGTTTCAGGGGTTGTGTGTAGGGGGAGGGGCTAGAACACTAAGGTTCTATTATCTTCTAAGATAAAAGAGTATTCAGGTTTTACTTTCTCTAATATATTGAGGAAGAAAATGGGGTAAACTAATTGTACAGTATGGACTCTGTAGTTAGATTTTCCTTTTCTCTAACCCTCTATGGGGTTTCAGTGAATGGGTTTAATTAAAGCCTAAGGGTGAACCCAGAAGGGTATCCTATCACTCACAGGGCCAGATACTCCCTTTTGTGAAATGATGAAGTCACTTTTGTGCCACTTTTAACTGGGAGTAGAAGGATTTGGGACACTCCAATCATTCACAGCCAGCAGAACCAACTCTAGGAGAATATTCCAGTTCTCATAACAGTAGCCTGTAATTTGCTTGACCTTGTGCCAGGACTGGGGGTGACAGAAAGGTAGCCCAGAGGAATGCGATCTTGGCAAAGCTAAGAATCAAGTCTTTAAATATGAATAATCACTTTCTGAGTTTGTAAAGGTCCAGACATTGACGTTTCAGATTAGTTATTGTGAATTACTTGTAATCAGTTTTTCAAACATTTTAGAGATCCAGATCCACATCTCCAGATCTAGACTTTGTAAGTTTTAAACTGATATGTGAAATGTTTGCTTCCTTTATTTGAGGTTTCAGATAATTGGTTCTCCAGAGCATATCGTCTACATCATGATAAAATTCATTAAATGAACCCAGAGGCATTTTTTAAAATATATTAAAATCTGTTAAACTCTTCTAGCTATATTAAAATATTATTAATGTATTTCAATATCTTGTCATAAACCTTCAAGTAGAAAAGTTCCATTTAAA
Organism: Gopherus flavomarginatus; assembly: GCF_025201925.1. Lineage (NCBI taxonomy): Eukaryota > Metazoa > Chordata > Testudines > Testudinidae > Gopherus > Gopherus flavomarginatus. Next base: position 195,474,998 of record NC_066617.1, on the reverse strand, counting down.
CTGGAAAAGTGTTCCTTTGACTTTCATGGGGCTTTGTGTATTAAGTTAGTAGTCTATTTAGGAATACTATACAAATAAAACAGAATAACATGGTAGATCAGGGGTTGGCAACCTTTGGCACACTGCTCGCCAGGGTAAGCCCCCTGGCGGGCTGGGCCAGTTTATTTACCTGCCGCTTCCACAGGTTCTGCTGATTGCGGCTCCCACTGGCCACGATTTGCTGCTCCAGGCCAATGGGGGAAGCAGGAAGCCGCGGCCAGCACATTCCTCGGCCTGCGCCGCTTCCCGCAGCCCCCATTGGCCTGGACCAGTGAACTGTGGCTAGTGGGAGCCACGATTAGCCGAACCAGCAGATGCGGCAGGTAAACAAACCAACCCGGCTTGCCAGGTAAGCCTCCTGGCAAGCCGCATGCCAGAGGTTACTGACCCCCGTGGTAGATGGTTCACGTTAGGAGATGTGAGCAGTTGCAGCTGCTTTATCACTCTCTAATTTCACAATATATCTCATAGCTTGTGGAGCTGATGGGGTGTGGGTGAGCATCCGGGCAATGGCCAAACCATTTTTTTGGCTGGGCCAAACCTGAGTAGCTCCATTATCCTATGTGCCAGGTTGCAATGCCACCTACTCAGATTTGGAGATAGTGGGTGTAAGGGGCTCGTAGGTCAGGGGGTCAGATGCTTGAGAGATGGAAGAGATGAGTCAGGCACTGGAAGACAAATGTATGGTCTTTCCCCACTCTACACGTACACTTTAAAAGGCACCCACAACCCCTCCACCAAAAATACGTAAGCTCTTTATATAGTTTATTTCAATATTACTTTGCTTGATAAGAGTAATTACTGTTAAGAAAACTACACACTATATACAAAGGAAAAAAAACTAATTGGTAGCTAGAATAGTTTGAAAATTTTCCAATGGAACAGTTTTCTGTCAAAAAATGCTGATCCATTAAATCAGTATGTTCTGCTGGGACCATGGTGATTTCAATGAAATTTCATTTTTGAAAAAAAATGGAAACAAAATGTTTTTATAAGATCAAAGCACTTCACTTTTGATTTGGAATGCCATTTTTTTGTTTTGAAATGAATTTTATGTTATGGTTATAAATTAAGTCAAAATCAAAATGTTTCATTTTATCTAAATGAAACATTTCTGTTTTCAACATTTTTGCCCCCCAAATTCTTTTTGAATGAAACTTTCTGTTCAGGAATGAAAACAAACTTTGAAATTGTGGAATTTCTAGTAAAATGAAAAATCTGGTATCTGCACAAATCTACTAGTAATCTGATCCAGAGCAGACATAATCAGTACTGTTATACCCCATTCCTATCTTTTCCCCTCTTTCTATCTCCTGGTTTTGCTGTGGAAAACTTAGAGTGAACTCTTTCAAGAGGTACCAGTGTTTGATACTCTGCTGTTGCCTTATGAACAACTCACTCTTGGATGGTAAGAACAGAAGTAAATTAAGTCATACATACTACAATATACCACTTTTGACTAAAATTCATTTGCATACTGAAGTCCTACTGGACAAGATACTTGTTTGTTATTCAAGACCAAGAGTTCAGTTGAAAATGATTTGATGGCATGTACAGAGAAAATATGATTTGAATTACCCCTCACTCATCCAAATTGCTGAACTGCCTACGTAGCTCAGTGCATATAGATACAAACCAACTGGCATCTTGACACTTTTTTCTTTTAATTCCATGCAAATAACTATATTCATATAACTTTTAATTGCCTAAAGGTCAGGAAATTCAGAGTTAAAATTGATGCACTCACAAAAGAGAGATCTGGGAAAGTAGTAATAAAGAAAAATAGAGCTCTTAAATTTATACAGCATATATACAAATAAAAACAATCTTTGATGAAAGGTTACAACCTTGGGTTAGCGGACTGAGGCACATATTTATAGTATAACCCACCTCCAGAAAAAAGAACTTTTTTGTGTATTAATAAACAAAAAAGCAGCCAGGTGGTCAAGGCTGAGGAGATCCAGGATGAAAGAAATGAGATACACATGAGAAAGTTTCACTGGGCTCTTTTCCAGCTGGCAGATAATTTTTTTTTGTGAGCCAAACTGCTGTCCTAAAAAAGCCCATATGGGCTAAACTTCAGTGGCCAACACAAGGTGTATCTGTTTAAAGTTAGCAATTATGGCAGACTGTCCAATTTTTTAATTTCAACTGGTTGAAATCTCAGATCAAGGCTGAGGTACCTTTTTATGTTCTGCTTACTCTTGTGCATGCCCAGATACCACAGCAATGTGTGCTGCATAAAAGTGAAGTATGGTGGCTTGATCTCCTAACTCTACTGAGATGACAGGATTGTGTGTATGTATAGGAGGGCTCAAAACTTACACTGGGCTGCTCCTCTTCATCTCCCTCCATTTGAAAACTGAAGGATCATAGCAAAAGTGCATAAACTATCCCTAAGTAGCTTTGCATAAGATAGACTTCATCGTCTCCTCTCTGAACCTTTTTTAAATCTTAACTACTAGTATTAGATGTGATTCCAATACAAAGTTGCTGGATTATTTGTTTTTTGGGGGTGCTTTTATTCATATACATTTTCAGTTTCCTGTCTCTTAGTGCTGTTTGGTATCTTGGAATTCAAACAAAGTAAGTACTGATACTCTTTCTTGGGAGAGTGGCACCTTTTTTAAAGTCTGTCAACAGCCCGGAAAGAAATCCTTAACTAAGGTTTATTGAGAATCATAGAAGCTTTGTTGTATCACACTGCAGAAACAAAGGACTAGGGGAGCTGCTTGTGAGGAATGATCATTCCAGGGCATTGTCTCATTTTAAAAAACAACCAAAAGCACAGGAAAATGTGGCATCAATTTTGTCAAGTGAGTATATTATTGTTGGAGAGGGTATCTTTCCTGGGCCTGCTTATGCTTTTCTTCTATGGCAATGTGGGGGAGAGAAGCTGTTTAAAAATTAGATTTACATGACTATTTCCTATGAAATTGCTCCCCTCCATATCCTATTAATTTCTGGTGCACTTTGAAAGGTGTTTGGCACCTACCAAATTGAGTTCAATGGGATATTACCTTTTTTGAAGGAATTAGACACATTTTCTCTGGCTCCCTTCTCTCTTCACTCCATTTTCTTCTTCCTTGTCTTCCTCCTTTATTACATCTCTCTTTGGTTGTGGGAGAAGGCAAAACATCTCTAAAGGAATAAAATTAATGAGAGAAAATAACCTTTAAAACTTAAGGAAATGTGTTTGTAAAACAACAAAAGTTGGCAGTCTTTTATTTACATTAACACATCTGAATTCACATGCTCCTCAGAATGAAGATCTGGACTGGACAGACAGATTGAAAATCTGAAGGGCCCATAAATTGTGTGTTAAAGCAGGAAGGTAAGTATTAAGGAAAGGAGGAGATGGGAAATTGAACTAAACCAGTCCTAAAGGGTAATTCTACACTGCGCACTCCTTTGCGCGGTGTGTAGAGTAGAGATTTCATGCCCCACTAGCACAGAGATAAGAAGCAGTTTAGACAGTGAGGCACTGCTTACGTGAGTAAAGACACACCGGGATCCTGTGGATGTATATTAGGGTACATACCCTACAGAGCTCTCTACCCACCCAAGTGGTTCCTCCTCATCTGTGCTTCTATTTTTCAGCTGTGTACATCTTTGGCAGTTACTTTGCTGCTGGCCAGCAGGTCACTGCTGAGGAAGGAGTCTTTCCCCGATACACTGAAAGACTCTGACAGGGAGAGGATTGGGGTAGGAAGCTGGAAAAGCCTCAGATGCCTCCCACTGCCCGGAAACTCCCTCCTTCTCCCGCCTCCTACCTGCCAGAGCCTTTCACTGATGCATGTAGCTACACTCTGCAATTTGACTGAAGTCTGCTTTTTACAGCAGTGTGTAGCTACCCATATACAGTGCACCTCTTCAAGAGATGTTTTGCGTAGATATAGCAGAAATGTAAAGTTTCTAGTTCAATTAAGGAACATGTGATAAGCCCCTAGAAGAACTTGTTTACCCTGGTTATTCTAAATCTTCTTTAAACTCTTTGCAGACATCAAATGATTTGTTTATCAAATCTATATCTTTGAGAAACTGTTTCCGATGTTAGATTTAGAGCATTGACAATCTTCTCCTGTTCTTCCTCCTCTCTCTCTCTCTCTCTCTCTCTCTCTCCAGTAACACAGTAGCAAATTTGCTAGGGTCACAGTTGTTCTCTGCCTTTTTGAGCCCTAAATTGAGCAAATCAAATGAAGCCAGTGATTACTTAGTCAAACTCTCATTTAATTTCTCTAGAAATGCTTATCCATTCTTTTCTGATTTGCCTGTATGTGCTCTCAGATAAGAATTCCACCAATGGAATGATCTCAGCTTGAATCATTCTTTAACCATAAAGTATGCCACATATTTATTGAGTGAATGTACATTTCTAATCTTCTTGTGACTGTTTGAGCATCTATTTGGAAATACATTTATTATTTTCATCCTTACCCTTTATTGTGCAAACTTTTGAAAATGTGCAGTATTCCTGTAAGACTTTGTGTTTGTTTGTGTGCAGGGCCGGTTCCAGCTTTTTTGCTGCCCCAAGCATCGAAGCGGGAAGGAAAAAAAAAGATAAAGCCAATCGGCAGCACTTCAGTGGGAGCTCAGTCATGTCGATTCATTCTTCAGCGGCAATTAGGCAGCAGCTTCTTCGCTCCCTCTATTCCACTTCGGCATTAGCTCTAAGACAAAGAGAGTGACTGAGGGACCTGCCGCTGAATTGCTGCCGAAGACCCGAACATGCCGCTCTTTTCCATTGGCCGCCCCAAGCACCTGATTCCTTTGCTGGTGCCTGGAGCCGGCCCTGTGTGTGTGTGTGTAGACTCATAGAAGTGTAAGACTGGAAGGGACCTCAATAGTTCATCTAGTTCAGTCCCCTGCACTCAAGGCAGGAATAAATAATAACTAGACTATTCCTAATAGTTTTTTGTCTAACCTATTCATAGAAACCTTGAATGACGGATATTCCACAACTTGCATCCACATGACAAATTACAGAGCAGTCAGATAAAGGAATCTGTTATGCACCTTTGCTCATTTCACCTGTCCTCTGTGCCGTAATGCATCTCCCCCAAGTTTTATTCTGCCATTCCAACCTCTAAGCAGAATCAAACTGTTATTAAAGTCAACCTGCTAGAGAAATGTTTACATCTTATCCAAATATAAAATTTCTCTCCTTCTCCCAAAGGAAATTACCCTGCCTCCACCCAATGCACCTCAAAAACATGTAGGAGTTAAAAGATCCAAGAAAACTCTGCCTAATAATCTCAGCAGAATGATAATCAGAGTGATAAAAGGGAACATCTTTAAAATTCACTGCTGATCAAATGTTGCAGTTCTTTCTCAGATAAACTTCCTCTTTAAATGAAAAGTGAATTGTGGCAGAGCACTGACTGATTGCTGAAGTTAGCCTCTTAGAATATGAAGAGGTCTCATTTTGATCATGCTGGAAAAAAAAACTTTAGTAAGCAAAGGGAGAAAAAGGCAGAACAGGTCAGTATGGTACAGTGATAGTATGAAACAAAAAATACAGTGACAAATAGGATCATAGGGACTTTAAATAGAACAGGCATTGACCTGCTGTACTCACCAGTTTGAGTGGTGTTAAATGTCTAACTGAGATTTGCTTTTCCTCCTTCTGCTGTAATTTATGATAAATGTTATTTGAGGTCATAAACACTACAGCCCATAGCAGGCATGAATTACAGAAGTGCTCATTAGCATCATAATAAAGTCATTGAGTCTATCAGCAGTTGCACTCTGAACCCCTGGTTGAAACATAGGTTAGGAATTGCTGATAGAGCACAAATGGCAGCCACAGTTACTCCTCTTAATAGGATGTTTCCCCACTAGAGCCAGTGGAATTCACTGTGAAGAAAGATTTTGCCAAACATAGGTGCTTCCATCCACAACTGGTTAAGGGAATTGAAAGCCCCAGGCACATAATAATACAGCACCTTGTATAGTTCCACCCCAGGGCTCTTCAAAATGGCTCTAACCCCTTCCTGAGTAGACTCAGCCAGTGGAACTGGGGCCTCCTACCTTTCCAGAAGCAGCAACAGGTGTAATCATCCACCTAGTAGCAGCAGATGCTGTCAACAGGGGTCCTTCCCCCAATGCCCTCCCCACTCCCAAGAAGCAGTAGCAACAGCAAGGCCCCATAGCACAGCGCGGGGGAGAGGTAAAAGTCAATGTCTGTGCTTTAGGACAGAGGGAGGAGGATTAAACCATAACCATTTGAAAGTTCTCTGTCACACATGCACACACAGTACTATTTCCTTGTTCAGGTATATGACACACTGGTGACTTCACTGCAAGTTGATATTTCAATATTGAAAATCTGTGTGTGTGTCTCTGTGTGTGTCTCTGTGTGTGTGTGAATCAGCATCCAAAAAAGAAATCTGAAAATTGAATCTGGGAAACCAGGGGGACCTGAACCCCAAAGAATAAGCAATCGATCAACTGATTATATACAATATTATTGTACTAGAAAAGTGTATCACATAAGGTATTATATTAAAAACTGATCATGATTGTCATTGCATGATGTATATTTGGGATGTGTGTAAAGTTATGAATGTGTGCTGGAAATATGTTAAAATATGTTTTTGGAGGCAATGAATAAACAAGCCTGCATCAGACAAAGGAATATGGATTCACCTGTCTGACTGGCTTGATTACAGGCAGAGGACAATAAAATATATATTTACGTATAAGGTAAACAAAACAATCAGAAAACAAGCATTAGAGAAAACAGCCTGGGAGTGCACTGGGGGCTACACCAGTGTCTAAGCCCCCAGGAAGCCTTCCTTGCTCTTGAGGGAAAGACCAATGGACTGTGGGGAAATATAAGGAAACAAAAAGTCAATGTGTATCCATCACCTAGCAGACAAAAGAGAACAGCACACTTGGTGGCTCCCTCAACAAAGTGTTCTCAACTCACCTAGAATTTATTATAAGCGAAAAATTGCTTGAGGTCCAGGTTTACAATCTGTTAAATTTTAGAGACTAGAAAACATTTTAACTTTTGTTTCATTGATAATGTTTTATTGGTCTGTTACTCTGGCTTAGTAGCTCTTAAATCTATGTTCTTTATTGATAAACTCATTCTTAGTTTTTCTATAAACCATCTCAGTTCAGTATGTCAAAGAGAAGTGTGTCCCCTCAGCTAAGCTAACAGGCTAGTGTGTACTTTTGTCTCTTTGGGGCAGAGGATTTGGCAATTTCTGTGAGTGTCCAGTGTCAGAGATTGAACATTGTGGAAAGACATCTCTGGGGAACTCAGAAACTGGGGTTTATTGACTGTTACCTATAAAGCATGGTTTAGTTTGGCAGAGTTTCATGGAGTTTGCTGGTGAGGTAGGCAAACTGGTGTGGCAGGGAGCTGACACATGGTCTAAGCTCCAGCAAAGCTCTCCCTTGCTGAGGCTGAGAGGTGTAACAGTGTCCCACAGTTCCGTGTCTCCTCAGAGAGTCACAACATGCACACAATATGTAATATATACTTATATGTATTTCTATACATATACACCTGCATACCTATGACTGTGATGATAAAAATAAATAATAAATGCTTGTATGCACACATACAAGGCTAATTATCTATGTGTGATATAATTTCATCCACTGCTGAAGTACAGCCACCTCTGGGTATGTCAGCACATCAATAGAAGTCCAACAGTAAAATACCTCCATCAATAAAAATCAACATCTACAGATATGCAAAATAAGAAAAATGCTGCTTGAGACCTAATTAGAGTTTGATTTAACGGTATTTACTTTGTATATTTTGATGTGATGGTGACAATTTGTGTTTTAACAGTTATAAAGCATTAACTCTTTGAACCTCAACGGCTACTGTCATTAAATAATTTTCTGATTCCCACATAATTTCCTGCAAATGTGAAAATATAAATCCATACAAATAAGAAAAAAAATGCTTAAAACTCATAACTGTGTGCAACTGGAAATTAAAATGGATAAAAATGGGAGGAAATGCTTAAAATAAACACTAATATTACCAGCTGAAATTGTAAAAAATACTGCTTAATGTTTTGGTAGGAAGAGAGCCTGAAATACAAGGCCGTGTATCAGAAACCTGGTATGAGGCCTAAGGCCTGAGCTAAATTAATGGTCAAAACTTGCTAATATAAAGCAAAGTTAGGTTGTTAGCAAGATGCAGGCCCTGCTCACAGAATTTGGTAAGCATAGGGCTGATATTGCTAGGCACAGAATACTCATGCAAGCACATTCCAGAGGGGAGGTACAAGAACCCCTCGTTACCAGCACATTCCCCACAGATAATAGGAACATACTGACCCATCCTAAAGATGAGGTCAGGATGACAACATGATGAATGGAGATGTTTTGATCAAACCAACATGTACAAGGTAACTGGAAGCCCTTCGATACGTCAATGGGTGGCATCCTAATATGTCTGAGGGTAGCACCCTGATACATCAGGAGTAATGCGTAACTTGTTTATATTGGTGTATAAAGATGTATCTCAGAGGGAGAGTCTTTGTCTGGCCTAGGGGAAAGTCCCGCCATTAACTGAGCTGGTCCATTGTCATGGGCATACATGTGCTAGCATAACTGTAGACATCGATCTGGGGAGCTAGGACCATGATTTGTGGACAATAAACTTAACCAAGTGCCTTCACATCTTGATGGATCTTGTGGTCATTGGGTAGTTTGCTTGAGGTCTGCTGTGCAAGCTGTCTGCATGGAGAGCACACACTTAGCCGAACATTCATCAACATCTGACGAATCTCTACTTTTCAATTAAATGCATTGGTACAGTAGTTTTTCTTGACTGATGTTTAAGTTGCTAATCTCTCTCTTTTTAAAAAATAAAACAAATCTATTTTACAAAGAGAAATTTAAAAGAGCAGTTTAACTAAAATCTACTTTGTAACTGTCCATATACATGATATGTGAGGGAACCACATTCCGTTAACATGGACATAAGGCCCCGGCAGTGCAGGCTTTGCCTTCTGCTTCCATCTTAGTATTTGTGTTTAATCACCTTTATGTTGCATAGTTTGAGATCTCAAGTCTTATTTGCTAAGAAATGTATTTCTTAGCGACTCATTGCTTTTATTGCAGTGAAGCAGCTTCATAATCAGTTCTTAGGTCAACTGCAGTGCACAGGACTATACCCTACTGTAGGTACTATCCCTTTTATATAGCGGCCTTTACTGTCTTCTGTGTTCCAGAACCTGTTAGAGCAGCACTAGGGGTGTGCGTGTGGGTATTGTGTGTGTGTGTATAATATATGTAGCTAGGCCTTTTATGTTGTGTATATAATTAGTGAAAGTGTTTATCTGGACCCCACTATGTCTCCTTAATATACAGTTGTCGTGAAAACCGCAAAAGACGTGAGCAAACGTGTGTTCAGTAGCATTTCAGACCATCACTAGACCTGATTTCTGGTCCATCAGAAAGAAATCCCATGTCTATTGCTATCTGATCACCGCAAGACAGAAATTTAAATGCTTTCCATTATCCCATCACAGAAGTGGTGACAGAAGTGGAACAGTATGTCAGTAAACTATTGTATCAGATGCTTTTTTAAAATACAATCTGCTGGAGAATTCTGACCAAGTGCTAGATCAAGCTGACAATGGCCTATTTGGATTTTACAACCACTTAGGAATTTCCAGACTGGATCAGACCCAAGGTTCATTTAGTTCAGTATTCTGTCTCTGACAGTGGCCAAAGCCAGATACTTTCTCTATATGATTCAGAATGCCATTCATCTTGTTTGCTTTTTTTTTTTTTTTTTTATTGGAGCTATACATTGAGCACAGGTCTCTATTGACTCTGATGGCCAGGTCCCTTTCCTCAGTTGATAATTAATTTAGATCCATATAAAGTGTATGAGTAGTTCAGTTTTTCCCTCTCCAATGTACATTACCAACAGGTTACAATTCATGGTCCATCTTTGTGTCCTCTCTTGACAACCAGCCAATCTTGGATATTTGCAAAGCAGCATTCTGCTCATCTGTATGCATGTTAAAAATGCACTACATGCTGGTGCAAGTGGCCAGGGACTACACACTATTACGATGATCTTTGTTACAGTCCATGTATCTGCCCTTGATGAAGGCTACTGCTTGACAGTCGTCAACTGTGAAATACTTTATACGGACTAGCATTTGAAGAAAGAGTTTAATTAGCTGTACAGTAACTTAAATTTTCTGAGTGTGTCTATATATTCCATGACTTATTCACCATCACCACTAATTTGTAGTCCTGATGTCACAGGCTCCTAAGTGTGGAAGTGTAGCTCCGTCCTTTGTACTTTCATGGAGCACACAAGGAAAGGAAGGGCATGTGCACTGCCCTGACAGAGTCTGCCTATTAGAAAATTCTCTGCACTGGCCATGCACTTGCCCATCAGTGGAATAGGTATGCAGGCTAGACATTGTGAAGAACATCAGATATAGTACAAATAAGTAACCTTTTTCTTGTTTTTTTTCTTTCTTTTTCATATAAATGAAGCCCTTTTGTTCTAGTTCATTTCTATCTTTCCAACATGGAATAGCTTAAACTGACCAGATGAAAACTGTCACAAATACCAGGTGATTAAATAAGAGGTCTTTGCAATGGACTAACTGCACAAATATTAACTTGTTACTTTTCTGTAGCCAGTCACTTTTTATTTCCTCAAATGACCTCTGTTTTTAAGAATTATATTATATTCTGAGTCCAAAAAATTACTTGAAACAAATTTATAGAAACTAACAGTGAGAAGTAAGATCCACAAGACAATTTTTACCAAGGATAGAATTTAATGAATCAGTCAAATAACCTTTTCTCATTACCCATTTTTATTAGTCTATTTTGTAGCACATTGGTATCTCACTTCTTTTAAATTGCTTGTTCTTCCAGGCTATTTAAACAAATCATGTATGATACTGCCTTGAGAGCAATGGATGTTGTGCCTAACAAATGATATGCCTGATTCTGAACTCACTTTTACTGCTGTAACTCCTTTAACTTCAGGGAAGTTACTCTTTTGGGGGAAGGATAGCTCAGTGGTTTGAGCATTGGCCTGTTAAGCCTAGGATTGTGAGTTCAATCTTTCGGGGGGCACTTTGGGCTCTGGGGCAAAAATCAGGACTTAGTCTTGCCTAATGAAGGCAGGGGGCTGGACTCAGTGACTTGTTAAGGTCCCTTCCAGTTCTAAGAGATAGGTATATCTCCAATAATTAAATTGTCATTAGTGTGAGATGCAGCTGATTGTTTTAGCAATCCAGTATAAATCAGGAATAATTTCACTTAAATCAATAGTGTTACACTGCTTTAAAACCAATGAAAGTGAGATCAGCATCACATCTTTCATGTACAAAAGCACACTCTGTGAAAGTGGAAATAACGATAGCATTGATATTCACTTCCAGGCAAAATAAAGAATAAACTGTAAGCAATTTAGTTTTGATTAAAACTTAAAAAAAAAAATCCTGTCATTTGGTTCCTTTCTAAACCTAATTGTGGCTTCAAATTTAATAGATTGGAATAGATTGCCTAGGGAAGATATGGAATCTCCATCTCTGGAGATATTTAAGAGTAGGTTAGATAAATGTCTTTTAGGGATGGTCTAGACAATATTTGGTCCTGCCATGAGGGCAGGGGACTGGACTCGATGACCTCTCGAGGTCCCTTCCAGTCCTAGAGTCTATGAATCTATGAGTCTATATATTTTATAGATGTCTAGATTAAGGCACCATTCAGAACACAGTATTTTACTCTTCAAACACTATGTGTGAAAGCCTGATCCCATTGAAGTCCTAGCAAAACTCCCATTGACTTCAGTGGAGCCAAGATTTCACCCTTTTATAGTTTTATTTAATTGTTGTTATTATTATTGTTATTATTGTTATTATTAATAATAATAATAATCTGTCCAGTCCTAACACAGAATTAATGCTAGAAATGGTAGCACTGGTGTATTGTGACAGAAGCAACCACCGGAATAATGATAGACATCATGCTATGTACCATTTGTCTTTTATTTAGGTTCTATATCTTTGACTTTTACTGACGGAAAAGTAGGAGCTGTGATTGGCAGATCCTGTGGACGAGGCAGGTAAACAAACCAGCCTGGCCCACCAGGGGCTTTCCCTACACAAGCGGTGACCCCGGTTTGAGAAACACTGGAATAATGAGTCTGTGCAACTATAGATCAAAAGGTTTTAATGGTCGCTATGGTTCACCTTATTTCCTTTACATTGCAGGTTGAAACATTCATATCCTTTCATTCTACCTTGAATAGAGCTGTCTTTCTCAACCTGAACATATCAATTGTTTAGACAAACACACAGTGGAGAGAAATTTATTTATATTTTGTATATAGCAAAATGTTTTCATGACAGCTATATTCTGTGATTCAGCACTATACTTAATATATAATAGATCCCACTTAAAGGAAAACTTGGGACTTTTCAAAGATCATGAACTTGTAATCCTGGAAACACAAACAGTAGCACAGAAAGAACCTGTGTCTACTTCTTTATAATGGAATAATATAAAACAACACTAGGGCCCTAGTTCAGCAAAGTACTTGGGCACATGCCTAACTTTGTCAATGGGAGTTACTTACAGGCTTAAATGTAGGCTTGCTTTTAAGGACCTTGCTGAACTGAGATTTTAGTGTAATTTGATGTGATTGCCTAATGGACATATAGACTAGAGCTGGGTAGGAAACAGTTTTCCTGTCTTGTGAAAATTTTAGGTTTCAAAAAATTTCTTGTCCACAATTGGAATGAAAAGTCAAATGGATAAAATTTTTGTGAACTGAAAATGTGAAAATTATTTGTATTGCAGTCTATGGAAATGTTTTTATGTTTTTGCAGTGTGTAGCGGAGTGAACCCCTGTGCCTGCCCTGAAGGGGTAAAAACAGCTCTGGGAGAGACCTGTGGCTGGAGAAAGCAGCTTTTAGGCTGGGTTGATTGGGGGAAGTGGCTGCAGCTGGGGCCATGCCCCAGACAGACTCAGCTGGCCCTTTAAAGGCAGAGAAGCCAGGGGCAGACAGAAGTTCCTCTCTTTGTTTGTAGAGGGAGATGGGCTTGGCTGCAGGGACCTGCATGAAGCAGGGCTGGGGAGCTCTAGCCTGGAAAGCCCCATGCTATGGCCTAGCAGAAGGTGAAGGTGTACTAGGGGCTGCAGAGGGCAGCCTGGGGTAGGCCAAGGTTGCAGGTCCAAATCCTCCTTGCCAGTGATGAGTAGGCTGATACTGCAGTCCGCCCCAGGGTGTGGGGATAGATGACTGGCAGTAGCCATATACTGAGATGGGGTGGGAATAGTGGGCGGGGGTTCCCTGGGGAGGGGATACCCAGAGAGAAAGGCATTACTGCCAGCGGGCAACACCTCAGGTAAAAGGGCACGGGGTCCAAGGAGAGACATGGGAGCCAACGGACAGGCGGATCACTGGCCTGCAGAAGGTGCTCTGGAGCTAATTCCCAGAAGTCACTAGCAAAAGGCGCCACAGGGGTGAGTCCACACCTCTACAGTGTTTCATTTTGAGTTTGACCTTTCATTTAAGCTAATTAGAGTAAAAAAATAAATATTTAAATAGTTATTTTGAATGAGAACACTGATTTGTTAATGTTGAAAATGGTATTTAAAGAAAAAAAACACTCAAAGTTGTCAAAGTCAAAATTAATGAAAACCTTTCCTGCAGAAAGTCTTGCTTTTGATGATTCAGCATTTAGTTGACTGGGGGTGGGGAAATTGTTTGTCAAAAAATTCCTGACCAGCTCCAATATAGACACAGTCATTCTCCTTCTGTTCTGCTGTTTGAAGGTATGTTCTTTGTGTGTGTTTGGTACTAGTCATGCTTAAAGTAAGACACATATTTAGGCCCTGATTGGTCAAGTATTCAATCATCTTTCTTCATTTATAATATTGAAGTTTGGTAATCCTCATTTTGTATAGTCTCTTGCATCAGATTATAATATATACATTTAACTTTATAGCTCATTTTTTAGTTTTTACAATAGATCATAATTCAATGATCAACTGTTAATGATATAGCAACAAATTGAATTCTTTCTAAAAACTTCATTATTAAAACTGGATAGATTACATTGAAATAACACCTCATAACTGAAAGTGGCATATGAGTCTTTTCTGTAGGTGAAGACTGAAGTCTTCCAGGAAATAACACAAAACAGAAGTCTCTCTCACAAAATGCACTTTGGTTTTTGTTTTTTTTTGTGAACATATCTTGACTCCCTTGCTTACATGACAAATAGCTAATATTTTCTTCGTTTAACTTCAGTTATTCTGTGAAGCATTTTGACTTTTCTAAGTTTCCTTCCAACTATAAACCAGTTGACTGTTCCTATAGATGAAACTAATATCTAGTGATGGTTTTCTTCCTTTAGTCACAGTAAATAGAAAACAAAGACAGTCATAGACAAATCTAAATATGATAGGTTCAAATTATATTTTGCTGTGCTACTGATGATCTCATTCTTGCAGACCTTGAGCAAAATTAGACTAATGTAGCTGAGCAATATGGAATGTCAAACAAAAATGTCCCATTACTTTTTCTTTTTCTGTGAAAGAAATATAATTGTTTTATAGTAGTAAGATGCCTGAATTACCTAGCAGGGTGAAATCTCATCCCATCAAAATCAATGGCAAATCTCTCACTTAATTAGGACTAATTTTTGTTCCAGGTGTTTAAAAAACTCTGTCCTAAAGATACAAATATTAGTATCATTAATATTGTTTTACTAGAGTTATAGATATAATTGTGTGCCACTTTATTCCATCAAAGTTAATACCTGAAAACCTAAAGAAACAAAATGCTTCCAAAATGTACTGATCCTGTAAAGAGCCATCAAAGAGGCCAAAAAAGAACAAAATTCAAGCTTAGATTTGAAATCTAAATGTATGCCAGTACAATCAGTTGAACTTCTATCATGAAATAGTTATACAGTATAGGGAGAGGTTTAACTGCCTTAAAACAGGCTTTGAGTCCCTTGTCATTCTTAGAATACTCACCATTTTTCTTATGGTGCACACTGTATTCTGTATTAGATATAATTCTGTAACACCTCAAAATAACATTTTGAGTTGCACATGTTGTGTGATAGTAAAATTAATCTGTAATGGTAGATCAAGAGTAGCCATCTCTGGACAAAAATAATAGTAGCCTGGGGCTTTTTGAGCTGGAAGACTTTTCTGGTCGCTTTCAAAGACAGCCTAGGTATTGACAACTAGTTACCAGACATGTTGTTATAAATTATATTGATCTTCTAATAAAGTTGAATAAATATATTAGATTTCTTACAAAAAGTCAGATGGCCCAGTGAACAGTCATGAATTCTACTATATGGTATTAGAACTGTTTATCCTGGTAGTTAAGGGCTACACACACACCTGCTAAGCACCTCCACAGAGTGAGGCCATCTACCTGAAAAGTGAATATGTATACTGAATGGTTGGTGTGGATGCCCAAAGCAGCTTTCTTGTCAAAGCCACCATCCCAAGTTATTGCCACAGGGTATACTTTGAGTCAGGTTGAATGTCTGTCAAGATGCTTACTGTTAACTGCTACAGAAATGTTTTACCTGTTTTGATTTGGACTGTATCATTTCTTGGAGTGTCACTCTGTAGACAAACTATATAAAATGTGTTCACAAAATTTAGTGCTTATACAAGGTAGAATGGGAAACTCAGCATTGGTTCCAACTGAATTTAGCCTGGATAAGTCCTGTATAGGTTTCCTCGATGTACACTGTAGGGAGGATAAATGAATACTTTTTAGGCATTTTAAGTGTCTAAATGATAAGGACCATAGTAAAAAATATCAACCACATTTGGTAAACAGCACTCTTCCCTTTACATAATGTACACATACCCCAGGAGAGTAGGGGTATTGACACTGATATCTTGCCCAGTTTCTGATTTTTGGAGAAATGTATTCTACCAGCAGAAATTTCCCATTACATGTCAATTGCATAACACTCACCTCTTCAATTCTGGTGTTAAATTGATCAATAAAATTTGCACTCTAGCTTTTAAACGGTAGTTTTGACATGAAGGGAAGAGGGTGAACAGTTTAAAACTGAAACACCTGTAAATTTGTCATTTATCTTATGGAGACGAGTGGTTAATAACACAAACTAAGGATAAGCCTTCATATGCAAGTGAATTCTGATGTATCCCATATGCACATCTTGAATTTTATTAATGTAGGCAATTGGCTGATAGAATCATTAGATGGCCATAGAAGAATATAAGTATACCTGTACTTTTTTATCTGAATAATTAAGAGAAACATCCTTATGAACTACACAAACAGTACTATATATTCTCCCCTTTGAAATGGACACAGAAAACTCCTTGGAGATGATGTAATCACTATTTTTGATATTAATGTTCTGTATGATAATATACAGAGTTGTATCCCTCTACAAAAATGTAGCCAGAGAGATGTCCCACCCACCCATTCCTATGGGTGCAGATGGGGAATTTAGCTTGAGGGAGGCAGGCAGGGCTGCCATTGGGAGGGCAGGTCTTCCAATGGATTCCTGTTTGTGGAGGCTGACTCCTTCCTGAATTGCTCCACTTCTAGGGAAGGTTAACTCTGTGTTCCCCTATTAGACGTTGTTGTGTTTGTAGGTGGCTTTGTGTGAATCACACCCAGGAAATGGATGCAGAAGAGTAATTCTTTGCTGTTCAATGTATTGGTCTTATATGCTGTTCTAGATAACCATTTGAACAGGAAGAAAGATAAGTAATGTGGTGGATAACACATGTGTTCTGATGCCACAAATTAATGTTGTTAATAATGACAGTGCAAAAGCCTTGTCAGAAAATGTCATCTCTATTGATAAGAAATAGATTTTCATACAGCTTTGTAAAAGGATGCTGAATGACAGAGGCATCAAGTTTCTTTTCTGGATGCTGACTAACCAAAGCCAGGTAAAAACAATGCTAGTGTTGAGATTAAGAACATTTGTTTCTTATAGATTTCTGTGCAGGCTGAGACCAGGGCATTTGGGAAACTGAAACTTACCATCACCAACCCTGGGACTTAGTGGCAGGCTGGTGCACAGACACTCTTGGGCTGCTATTACATCTTCTGGGTTGGAATAGTGTTTGAACCTCCTCTCTGTCAGTTCCACAAGGTATTGGTCCAATGAATGTGTGGCAGCACCCCAAGCCAACCAACTCTATGGCCTTCCACTCTAGCCTAAGCAGAGCTGGCCCAGGGACCCTGTCCAGGGTATGTACGAGTTGCACAGATATCGCTGCGTTATTCTATCAGCCTACCCTGCCTTCCACACAGGTCATATATGGGACATAAGTGGTAAGAATGGCCTTGGGCTGTCCCTCTGCACTGTGAGAGAGTTTCACTGAAGTGGAGTGAGAGTCCCAAATTTTCAATGCATTTCAAAGGTATTTATTTTTGCATATGAAGCATTTCTGTTCAAGCAGGAGTGGATGTTGCTATGATAATTCTACATTCCACAAGGATTTTCTTCCACTAGAAAAATGTACATTGCTGAAGTTCAAGAGGATGGTCATATTGCTGCTCCTTCCTCTGTCTCCTCAGGGAAGGAGAGGAGCAATTGCGCTACTCTGCATGAGAAGGATGAGGAGTCATCCCTGGTTTTCTTTCCTGTTGCAGCTGCTAACAGCAAGAAGTAAGGGTCATTTTAATTGTAGCTGATAGTTGGTGAGAAAAGATGAGTTGGCCTTGCTACCTTTTGGCCCTTTCTTTGCAGAGGGCTTCTGTACATAAGCTGCCAGCACTTGCTGTTTATGCATCTGCAGAGAATGAAAAGACCATTTTGCCATCTCCTCTTGTAGCAAACCGTTTCATAATTGTTTTAAATATATTTTATATTAGTCTTTTTTCTTTGGGCGGGCTGAAAACAATACAGACAATCGCTTCATTTTTAGGACTATGCAGCATATTCTACATTCACTTTAAAGAATGATTAATTTTATAAGCACGCTTATTTCAGAATTGTCCCATGAGTACAGTTTATGGAATTGTACTGGAGCAAGAGTGCCTATCAAGTCATATCTCAGTAAAACAAGGTGTCAAATACTTGTATTTGACAACCACAGATGTATCGTGCATATAGCATCATGTTAATTGGATATGTCTTTCAAACAGTGTGCGAGGGATTTTTATACATTAAAAAATGAAACTTTCCCAGAAAGTTATGGATTAAAATAATGCAGGTTCCAAACGGAACTCCTTCAGATTTTCTTTTTGAGAAATGGTTATATACTAGATATGTGTAATATCTGAAAATCCATAATGAACATGTAAGCAAAAAATACATTGACCCCAATCCTGCTTTCTTACACTGGGCCAAACCCCAATTACTTTCAGAACTATTAAAGGTGCATTTAAATACTTAAAAAAACCTAATGAGTCAGAGTCTCTCCTCCACTGGAATGGCAAAACAGCAATAATAACTTAACTAGCTAGCGGAAGGCTTCCCTCTATGCTGACTGAATCCCCAGGTAGCTTATGAGGGACACAAAGGCTCTACATCCCCTCTCCCCTCACACACACTCCTCTTCATCTTCACTTATGCCAAGGACTGGTCTGCCTTGTTATGGCAGGCTCCACTATTAGGAAGTACAGGTAGCTAACGTTGGTGCAAAGCCACTTTTGCTCTCCTCACCCTAAGTATAGTTGGACACAGCCCTGGAGGAGAGTGTGTATATCTAATACAATTGCAAAATATAGTTTCACAATGTATGTAAATAAAGCCATGAAAATATATTTACATACATTGTGAAACTATATTTTGTAAAAGCAGCAATGAATTCTGTGGCACCTTATAGACTAACAGACATTTTGGAGCATGAGCTTTCGTGGGTGAATACCCACTTCGTCAGATGCATCACCCACGAAAGCTCATGCTCCAAAACATCTGTTAGTCTGTAAGGTGCCACAGGATTCTTTGCTGCTTTTACAGATCCAGACTAATGGCTACCCCTCTGATACTTGAAACTATATTTTGCAATTGTATTAGAATCAGAAAGGGAAGCTGATCAGCCCCTGTTTTCATTTTCCAAATCCTAAATGCATCTGGAATGTAAAAATTTAGATTAAATATAGTTTTTAAACAATGGGATAAGCTGTTGAAAATACATTGGGTTTTTAAATACTTCACTTGAAATTTTTGAAGTTGCTCGGAGGATTTAGACACACAGAAATCCTGTCTTCCTTGGCTTTGGTAATCGCTTGGGACTTAGGAGATGTGGGTTCAATTCCCAATAGGACTTAAACAGCTAAGTCCCATTTTCAGAAGTGACTTAGGCAATTAAATCATTTAAGCATTATAACATTGAGCAGAGGAGTGTCTCAATACCTTTAAAAATTGGAGTCTCCAGCACCCATCTCTAAAATGGAGTTGATAGTGTGACACATGTTGGAACCACATACAGTATATTTGGGGACTGTGTTGTGTTAAATTTATTAACACCATTTTTGGGCTAGGAATTGTATTCATCTCCATGGGGGAAGAGTTACACCTCTCTTCCAGGAACTAAAAACAGTGCTGATGGTTAATTACTGCAGCCCTTGAGGTTGTAAACCTATCCAGCGAAGTAGCATCCTTGGGGTACTTTACATATGCTGGGTTAACAAGGTATCAAGAGAAACAAAGAGCTTTTGGTATAAAAGGATGAGTTTAAACAGATCCAAGATGTGCTTTGCAAACCAATAGGACTTTTTGTCTAAGGGGGAGTCTCAACCCTTGATGAAGGGTTGGAAGGACATTAATCTTCCAGAGCCCCATAGAACTGATAGGAGATTTCTGCTACATGTAGTATAAATTTCATTTCAATTTGTATCGTCTTCTCTGTTTTCTGTCCTGAATAAATGTGGTATTTGGAAAGAGCTGTGTGGTAACTTGTAACTACAAACTTTAACTATTCATAGTCCTTGGAGAGAGCACACAACAGGGTCTGGACTCAGTCATACTTACCTGCTGGGATGAATTACAAGGAAATGCAGGGAACTCTGCAGCCTCAACCAAGGTCTGGAGAGGGGATGGATGTTGGTCACTGCCCATACAGTGGTAAAGGCCAGGGGCCTGATACCTGAACAGTTATTCTTAGACAGACCACAGAAACAGTCAAAGGTGCAGTTATACTGAAACTGTGACAGACAATAGTTCCCTACCTTACACCTTGGAGAAGTACTAATGAAACAGGTGTTACGGCCTTCAAATCCGTTGGATTCTAGGATTATATAGGAAAAGTAAAATACAACCCTGCAAAAAAACAAACAAACTTGCCTTTCAGTGTTACTCTACTTTCCCTAAATCTCTCTCTCTCTTCCAAAAGTCACAGGCTTATCTCATCTTCTATTGTCTGGGGTCTCCACACAAAACCGCTTAACTAATTTAACAGACGAGCATGAGCACCCGTTAGTACATATGTTGTATAAGCGAATCCCATAATAGGACTCAGCCTTGTCTGAGTGATGGTCAACATACTTCCACCTGTACAAACATGAGAAGTTTTCTTTCCAGTGTGTGCACTTTTTAAATTTATCACAATTGTTTTTATTCTTGGAAACATGTTGTGGGCAGAAAGATGGCTTCCTTTCAAGTGGTGTGCTTAACTTAGGCTAGAAAGTGAGACGTTATTTTGAAAGATGTACTAAAAGCTTTTTTGAGAATGGCAGTGCCAAAAAGTATATTCAGCTCCTCTAAAGCAAAACTCTTCCTTCGTGCTGTTTGAGACCCTCATTGTGAGTGCTTGGGGTACGTGCACCATGCTAGTGTGTGGGAGACCTACACTTGTCTCATCCCCATCCTACCACCCAACACCCCTGAAGTTGAATGCAGCATACTGTAGAAGTAATTGAGAAAGGTCTTAGTGAAGTGGTTGGGATTTAAGTTGCTTCTCCCAGTAGCTGTGTTGTGATTGACATGAGGTATGTACAGATTCCTGGTATACTTCCTCATCTTTAACCTCATTTCTCTCTTATATCGAGGCACTGAGCCTCTCGCAATCTTCAACCTACTTATCCTCACAAACTAAGTACCATTGTCCCCAGTGTGCAGCAGAGGCACACTTGCGCAAGTTCTCACAAGAAGTCTGTGGTGGAACAGGGGCTTGGACTCAGGATTCCCATGTCCTAAATATGTGCCCTAGCCTCCAGACCATCCTTTTCAGAAAGGAATTGATACCTCCATAATTCCAACTGAAACTATGGTTGGGGAATCTGGGTATAAAAGTAGAAGGGAAAAGACAAATTTTCAAAAGTAGTCAGTCATTTCAGGTATCCAACTTGAAATACCTTAAAGAGGCCCTGTTTTCAGAAGGTGAGTACTTGGTTTCAGAAAATCAGGCCCCTTTAAGGTGTTTCAAGCTGAACATCCAAAAATGAAGGCCCTCCAAAATCACTAGCTATTTTAGAAAGTAAAGCCAGATGTAGATCCATTAATAAGGACTTAAAAGCTGAACTTTCTACAACCAGTCTTGAGTCTTAGTTTATGTGGCTAACTGCCCAGTTTAGTCTAGCAACAGTAGCAGAATGTGTCAAAGCCCATGCAGAGGTAAGGAAATGGATGTCAGACAATTACACAAACACGAATAGAAATAGATAGATAGAAATGGGGTACAGAGGTCTGGAGGCCTACATGGGGAAAGGCTTCCCTGTTTCTGATTTGCAAAACATGCAGGAAAAAACTCTCTGCACAAATGGTGCTCAAAACTCTATACTATTCCCAGAGTTCAGACACCAGTAGACTCTGAAATGGAATGACTGTGAGCTAGAAGTATGCAGTATAGTTGTAGCTGTGTCAGTCCCAGGTTATTAGAGAGACAAGATGAGTGAGGTAATATCTTTCATTAGACCAACTTCTGTTGGTGAGAGACAAGCTTTTGAACCACACACAGTGCTCTTCTTCAGGTCTGGGAAAGATATTCCCAGTGTCACAGCTAAGGGTGGAACCAACTGTTTAGCATAACTAGTTAGCACATATTCTAAGGGACCATTCAAGGTAGAGTGGCCTGTTAACACCTCTGTGTTCATAGGACAAAAAGGGAGGGAGGGGTTACAATAATTGTAACCCACTAACCCCAGTGAATTATCTTTCCCAAACCTGAAGATGAACTATGTACTTCCAGGGGTTGATCCAATGAAAGATATTACCTTACCCACCATGTCTCTCTTGTGAGCCAGAAAAGCTTTCATAGACTCTAGGACTGGAAGGGACCTCGAGAGGTCATCGAGTCCAGTCCCCTGCCCTCATGGCAGGACCAAATACTGTCTAGACCATCCCTAATAGACATTTATTTAACCTACTCTTAAATATCTCCAGAGATGGAGATTCCACAACTTTCCTAGGCAATCTATTCCAGTGTTTAATAATAATCCAGGGTATTAATATTCATACAAGCTGATCAAATTCAAATCACTTCAAAATTCCTGTGTCTGACACTGTTGCAAGTAGCAGCTTTCAAACTGGAGCAGGGTTTATTGGGTCATGTGTACATCTGTGAACATATTTCTCCCTGTTGAGGCTCTTTGGCCCAGTGTAGTGATATGACTTAGGTTCAGATAAAGCTAGATGTACTGAGTCATTTCAATGAAATAAAGCTAGAACTTCAGCTAATTTGGTGATGTTAGCACCAATTGTAGTAATAGTTTTTTTTTAAAGAGAAACTACCATAGATCCAAGAGATCGCTACTGTGATCCAAAGAAATGCCAAGGCCCCAGCTTTGAGCACTAAATTATTTCACCTTGGCCAGAACACGTTGCTGGTTAGATCAATCAAAGACACTGTAAATTACAATAATTCCTTGATCTTTTTTTCCCTTTTTTGGGGGTGCAGGGTGTATGATTGTGCAACTCAATCGAGAATTTTCTTGGAAATTGCCTGCAAAACCCTGTTTCCAGTTAGTGATATGATTCTTTGGGGAGACTGAGCCAAGCCAAACAGAAGTGGGTGGGGGGAATCCCTAGACAGTGACCTTGAAAGCAATATATGCATACACATTTAGATGCAAATATCCATTTGCTCTTCTCAGAAATGTTACTTTTAAAAACACCCACTATTGCTATTTTGGTGGGTGGTAGTCATTTAAAATGATTTTTTTCATGTATCATTGTTAATAATGGAAAGCGGGACAAAATGTAGATCTCTACCACATTATGTGAGATGCAGCTGGGGCACCTTTTCTATTTCCTCCTCTTCACTTTCCTCACTGCTTTTAAAGTACAGTCTCTGAAAACTGTAATCCAGCTTTATCAGCAGTGGCCCAGTGTAAAAGCTCCAGTGATTTAATTACATTTAAGTTGACAGTGGGGAGGTTCTGATAACACTCTTTGCCAGATGGCCCCCTGTGCAGTTGTTGTGTTGGAGAATAGTGATGTTATCTCATGATTTGGTGCTGAATCCAGCTCGCCTTACTTATGTGAGTAGTCCCAGAGATGTCAAGGAAACTTCCGCTAGTAAGATACACAACACACAGTCAACCTGTGGAACTCTTTGCCAGAGACTGTTTTAGGTGGCTTGCCCCCCTTGAAGATGCCACCTGATATGCTGAGATACCACTGAGCCCACCTGTTCTGCCAGCAGGGCCCACTTTAACCTGTCTTGCTGAGCAAGGCTCTTAAGCCTCCTCTAGCATGACACAGGCTGGGCACACCTGTCATAACATATTTCCCAGATTTGAAAAAGTCTTGTTTCCTGATTGGTCCTCTGGTCAGGTGTTTCAGGTTACTGGTGTTACCCCTTTACAGGTAAAAGAACATTAACCCTTAGCTATCTGTTTATGACAACACCCCACTGCAGAAAGAGACACAGATGCTGAGATCAGCTCTGGAAAGACTCCACTTTAGGGACTTGCCGCAGCACTCAGGTGTCCAACTCCCTTGTAGTGTGGACCCAATGGTATATTGTCTTGTGCTGTAGAAAAATCTATACAACGCAGGCTCATAAATTCATCCCCTCTCTCAATGTATACAAAGATATGCACAACTTCCCCCCCATTAGAAATTACAGAAACTAGGTTTAATAATAAACAACTCAAACTTTATTAACCATAAAAGGCAGATTTTAAATGATTAGAGGTAGGAAACAGAACAAAGCAGATTACTGAGCAAAGCTTGATTCATTAAAGAAACAGGACACACAATGTAATTTCTCACCCTAAATGTTGAATAATGCAGGATGCAGAGTTTCTGTAGCTCAAAGTTCCAGTTATTTCTTCTTATAGACTAGAGTACCATCTCAGTCTGGACTCTCCCCTGCTTTTCCTTTCAGGTTTGTGTCTTTGTCCCTTCAGGTACTTTCAACAGTCCTCCTTCGTAGGCAGGCAATGGAGTGGAGTCCAGTTTGCCTTCCTCCCCACCCTTAAATAAGATTTTCATAAGGTGAGACTCTTTTGTTTCCCAAACTTGACACCCCCTCCTCCCTCCTTTTAGTGGAAAGTTACAGAAGTCTAAGATAATGTTTAGTATCAGATGACGAGACCAACTGATCTAGTATTGCCACAGCTATAGCCCAGGATTCCTCTCTAAAGAAGAAATATTAGTATCTTCACAGTCTTGCTGTTTCTTCCTAATGGGACATCAGCCCTGTCTGGCTTTTTCATTGTTGTGGGTGACCCTCAAAATAGCATGTTTGAAATACAGATACTTGGTCAATATTCTTAACTTCAGATACAGAAATGATACAGACATACAGATTGGATAATTATGTTCAGTAAATCATAACCTTTCCAATGATATCTTACATGAGCCATCTTCCGTAAAGTATATCTTAGTTATGCTATATTCAAATCATAAGCATATTTTCATAAAGAATATGGAGTGAACATCACAATGTTATGAAGGCCAAGACTATAAAAAAGAAACACTAGATAAATTCATGGAAAATAGGTCCACCAATGGCTAGTAGCCAAGATGTGCAGGGATGGTCTCTCTAACCTCTGTTTGCTAGGGGCTGGGGGTGGGCGGCAGGGGATGGATCACTTATTAATTTCCTGTTCTGACAGTGGACAATGCCAGGTGCCCCAGAGAGAATGAACAGAAGACAGAATGCTGAGCTAGATGGACCTTTTGATCTGACCTAATATGGCTATTCTTATGTTATGTTTTACCTTCTGACAGATCACTTCATCTTTGCCTTACTTCTTCATATGTCATTGACTTCCACTGGATTTTTGAATGCAGCCCCTCCTCCACTCCACCCCCAGTTCTAGAAGGCAGCCAGCCACATTGATTGGCTGCCCTCAGTCTCTCTGGCTTTATGGAAAAGCACTTTGAGCATATGGAGTCTTTTCATCAGTTGTGTAATCTCTTCATGAAAGGGATTTCATGAAAGTCCTTTATACATGTCTTGAAGAATGATTTTAAAACAGGTTTTCTACATATTCCTCAATCTATATCTTGGTGATGGTGATTGCCTTCTGGCACATAACACTCACACAAATGTTCAGACTTCCTCTCTCTCAAAGCTTTTCAGCTTCAGCTTCAGCCTGGATGTGTCAACAAAAGCCTGACCATAGAAAAGCGGGCTTGCTCATCTGTCCTGTAATCAAATTCCACTGCATTGTGTATGATTTCATTATAAAAGCTTTAGTGCAGTGTGCACATGTCAGTTAATGGAAAAGGGAGACTTCCTGGAAATATTACCATAGAATTCATTTTAAAAACAAAATTGTACTATGGAACTGTCTGGGTTCATAGACGGAATTGCTTTAGACAACCATCTGCTTTAGATAGTATTGAAAAGCTAAATAGATCACCAGACCTCCCATGCAAAGCTGAACCAGAAAGGAAGTTTAATCCGCTCTAAAATAAGTCCAAATCCTATTCATGTAGTATAGTTTTTGATGTAATTTTAAGTGAAATTTGATTATGACTATGTTTCTAAGAATGGTGATTTACGGATCTTTAGTGAAATGTTTGTCAAAAGATACGACATAATTAATAACTGTGACTTCTTTTCCTAAATGTAGGGGAGGGGAAAACTTGAAAAATGCTGACCTCAGCACAGACAAATTGTTTGTTTGTTTTTGTACCAGGAATATTCAGAAAGAAAACTTTGAAGTAGGAAGCAATTTTTAATCTCTTAGGCCCCATTCATCAATGGTATTTAGGTTCTTAGCTTCCACTAATTTCTCTGATATTGGCGTATGTGATATATTTTAAATGGAAGAGCACAATGCTTGATACAGCAAGGAGTAGGGTTCTCAAAACCTCTTGCCAGATTTTTCAACAATGACAAGCCCTAGTGGCTCTCAAAACAAGTCCCAAATGCTCCATGTTCCACCACCTCACCCCCACTGCCTGCACACATTGATTTTTGCCTAACCGGATTGCCTGTGAAAGCACCAATGAGCAATTCTTTCCCACTCACAAGGACTGAGGCAGGGCAACAGTTAAAACAAACAGACAGAAAGGCGGTAACATTTATTTGGTAACATTTTAGTTACCAAACAAAAAAGGGAGGAAGTACATCCCTGTCTAGGTAAAAATGAAAGCTGTTGTCATAAACAGATAGCTAAGGGTTAATGTCTCTTTCACCTGAAGCACCTGACCAGAGGACCAATCAGGAAACCGGATTTTTTCAACTTTGGGTGGAGGGAATTGTGTGTCTGAGTCTTTTGTCTGTCTGCCTGCTTTCTCTGAGCTTTGGAGAAGTAGTTTCTACTTTCTAGTCTTCTGTTTCTAAGTGTAAGGACAAAGAGATCAGATAGTAAGTTCTATGGTTTCTTTTCTTTGGTATTTGCATAAATATAAGTGCTGGAGTGCTTTGATTTGTATTCTTTTTGAATAAGGCTGTTTATTCAATATTCTTTTAAGCAATTGACCCTGTGTTGTATCATCTTAATACAGAGAGCCCATTTGTATGTATTTTTCTTTCTTTTTTATATAAAGCTTTCTTTTAAGACCTGTTGAAGTTTTCTTTACTTCAGGGAAATTGAGTCTGTACTCACCAGGGAATTGGTGGGAGGAAGAAATCAAGGGGAGATCTGTGTGTTGGATTGCTAGCCTGATTTTGCATTCCCTCTGGGGGAATAGAAAAGTACTTTTTGTTTCCAGGACTGGAAACAGAGAGGAGGAGTCCCTCTGTGTAGTTTCACAGAGCTTGTGTCTGTGTATCTCTTCAGGAGCACCTGGAGGGGGGAAGGGAAAAAGGATTATTTCCCTTTGTTGTGAGACTCAAGGGATTTGGGTCTTGGGGTCCCAGGGAAGGTTTTTCAGGGGGACCAGAGTGCCCCAAAACACTCTAATTTTTTGGGTGGTGGCAGCAGGTACCAGGTCCAAGCTGGTAACTAAGCTTGGAGGTTTTCATGCTAACCCCCATATTTTGGACGCTAAGGTCCAAATCTGGGACTAAGGTTATGATATGGTGTCAGCGGTGGGATCTAGACAGAATCCAGAAGCCAGTAGGAATATTATATTTTTCTTTTCTCTGCTAAGGGCTTTTTAGCAGAGAGAAACAGTTGGTTTTAAAAGGGAACCAGAGAGAATTTTTTTTTCTGCTCTCTCTGGCAGTTTGTGGCTTGCATGTTAAGCAAGAAGCCATTACCAGACTGTTAAGGGTCTTTTGTCACACAATAGCACTCCCATTGAGAGTCATTACCAGCACTATATATATATGCAAATAAAGTGGTTTTTCTAGTTTACGCTAGAGAGAGAAAAGGAAAAAAGCACTGTTGCTAGGCAGACTTCAGGAGGCAACAGAGAGCCTGCAGTTCAGAAGATAAACACCGGAGGGCACCCCAACACAAGAAAACAGGAATCATGACTTCTAAGGCAAAAATTGAGGCCGAAGAGCAACTCAAAGAAGCTGAACACAGGCGACAACTGGAAATAAAACAAAAAGAGATGGAGATGAAAGAAAAGGAAGAAAGCATCAAACTGGCAGCCTTCCAAAGAGAACAGGTAGCCCAAGAGGCAGCACACAAAAGAAAACTAGAAGAAGAAGAGGTGGCCTACCGAAAGAAACAAGCAGAAGAAGAGTTGGCCCACCGCCGAGAAATGGAAAAACAACAAAAAGAGAATAAAGAGAAGGAAAAACAGAGAAAACATGAACTGGAGTTGGCAAAAGCTGGGCTGCATGTGCCAGCCAACCCTAACAACCCGGCGCCCATTATTGCTCCACAGCACAGGAAATTTCCCACCTACAAGGCAGGTGATGACACCGAGGCCTTCTTGGAAAATTTTGAAAGAGCCTGTCTTGGGTACAGCATTCCCGAAGACCAGTACATGGTAGAATTGAGGTCACAGCTCAGTGGACCTTTAGCAGAGGTGGCAGCTGAAATGCCTAAGCAGCAAATGAATGACTATAAACTTTTTCAAACCAAGGCCAGATACAGAATGGGGATAACCCCAGATCATGCCCGTCGGCGCTTCAGAACCCAAAAGTGGAAACCAGAGGTGTCATTTCCCAAACACGCCTACTACATTGCAAAAAACTATGAGGCCTGGATAACAGGAAACAACATTCAAACCTTGGAAGAACTGCACCTCCTCATACAAATGGAGCAGTTCTTGGATGGTGTTCCTGAAGACATCACACGGTACATACAAGATGGAAAACCCAAAGATCTCACTGAGGCGGGGGAGATTGGAGCCAAATGGATGGAAGTGGCAGAAAGCAAGAAAGCTACTGTCAAGGGGAACGATTACCCCAGGGGGCACACAGACCATAAACCCTACAACCGAGGACAGCCAAAGACCCCACATACCACCCAAGTAAAGCCACAGATACCCTACCCTTCAACCTCACCAGTCTCCAGTAACTCACTTCGGCCCAGTGACCCATCAGATGGAAGATGCTTTAAGTGTAATGAACTGGGACATATCAAGGCCAACTGTCCCAAGAACACCATGCGAGTGCAATTCATTACACCACCATCACACCAAAGATCCCCAGGCCCGGATGCCTCTCAAATACCCTTGGAGCGAAGGGAAAATTTGAGAGTGGGCGGTAAGAAGGTTACTGCGTGGAGAGACACGGGGGCACAAGTGTCAGCTATCCACCAATCCTTCGTTGACCCCAAATTCATCAACCCAAAGGCCAATGTTACAATTTACCCCTTCATGTCACAAGCTGTAGACTTGCCTACAGCTCAACTGCCTGTCCAGTACAAAGGCTGGTCAGGAATGTGGACTTTTGCAGTCTATGACAATTATCCTATCCCCATGCTACTGGGGGAAGACTTGGCCAACCAGGTGAGGCGGGCCAAGAGAGTGGGAATGGTTACACGTAGCCAAACCAGGCAAGCTTCCAGACCCATTCCTGTTCCTGAACCGTCCACAGAGGCCCCGTCTGTGTTACCAGAGACCCAGACAGAGGTAGTGGACCCGGATTCCATGCCTACCACTGAAGCAGCCACAGCATCTCCAGTCCCAGGCCCGGAACTGGAACAGCAACCAGCACCAGCAAGTGCAACCACATTTTCAAACTCAATGCCAGAGGGCGCCAGCGAGCCAGAACTGGCAGAAGCAACAGACAGCCATACCCAAAAGGCTCAGCCAGAGCCTGAAATACCCTCAGGTGCACTAGCAGAGAGCGGTTCACCAGCAACGGAAACAACCCCATCACCTACATCGCTTCCAGAGGGACCAAGCCCAAGTCCACAGTCTGAGGAAGAACTGGTGACCCCAGCCTCAAGGGAACAGTTCCAGACTGAGCAGGAAGCGGATGACAGCCTTCAGAAAGCTTGGGCGGCGGCACGGAGCACCCCACCGCCTCTCAGCTCTTCTAATCGATCCCGGTTTGTTATAGACCAAGGACTTTTATACAAGGAAATTCTTTCTGGTGGACACCGGGAAGAATGGCAGCCGCAAAAACAGTTGGTGGTTCCAACTAAGTACCGGGGGAAGCTCTTAAGCTTAGCCTATGATCATCCCAGTGGCCATGCTGGGGTGAACAGAACCAAGGACCGGTTGGGGAAGTCCTTCCACTGGGAGGGGATGGGCAAGGACGTTGCCAAGTATGTCCGGTCTTGTGGGGTATGCCAAACAGTGGGAAAGCCTCAAGACCAGGTCAAGGCCCCTCTCCAGCCACTCCCCATAATTGAAGTCCCATTTCAGCGAGTAGCTGTGGATATTCTGGGCCCTTTCCCAAAAAAGACGCCCAGAGGAAAGCAGTACGTACTGACTTTAGTGGACTTTGCTACCCGATGGCCGGAAGCAGTAGCTCTAGGCAACACCCGGGCTAACACTGTGTGCCTGGCCTTAACAGACATCTTTGCCAGGGTAGGTTGGCCCTCCGACATCCTTACAGATTCAGGGTCTAATTTCCTGGCAGGGACCATGAAAAAACTGTGGGAAACTCATGGGGTGAATCACTTGGTTGCCACCCCGTACCACCATCAAACCAATGGCCTGGTGGAAAGGTTCAATGAAACTTTGGGGGCCATGATACGAAAATTCATCAACGAATTCTCCAATAATTGGGACCTAGTGTTGCAGCAGTTGCTGTTTGCCTACAGGGCTGTACCACATCCCAGTTTAGGGTTTTCACCATTTGAACTTGTGTATGGTCACGAGGTTAAGGGGCCATTACAGTTGGTGAAGCAGCAATGGGAGGGGTTTACGCCTTCTCCAGGAACTAACATTCTGGACTTTGTAAGCAACCTACAAAGCACCCTCCGACACTCTTTAGCCCTTGCTAAAAAAAACCTAAAGGATGCTCAAAAAGAGCAAAAGGCCTGGTATGACAGACATGCCAGAGAACGTTCCTTCAAGGTAGGAGACCAGGTTATGGTCTTGAAGGCGCAACAAGCCCATAAGATGGAAGCATCATGGGAAGGGCCCTTCACGGTCCAAGAGCGCCTGGGAGCTGTAAACTACCTCATAGCATTTCCCAATTCCTCACTAAAGCCTAAAGTGTACCATGTTAATTCTCTCAAGCCTTTCTATTCCAAAGATTTACAGGTTTGTCAGTTTACAGTCCAGGAAGATAATGCTGAGTGGCCTGACGGTGTCTACTACGACGGGAAAAAATACGGTGGCGTGGAAGAGGTGAACCTCTCAACCACCCTGGAACGTCTGCAGCGGCAACAAATCAAGGAGCTGTGCACTAGCTTCGCCCCATTGTTCTCAGCCACCCCAGGACGGACTGAACGGGCATACCACTCCATTGATACAGGTAATGCTCACCCAATCAGAACCCCACCCTACCGAGTGTCTCCTCATGCCCAAGCTGCTATAGAACGGGAAATCCAGAACATGCTACAGATGGGTATAATCCGCCCATCTACCAGTGCATGGGCATCTCCAGTGGTTCTGGTACCCAAACCAGATGGGGAAATACGCTTTTGCGTGGACTACCGTAAGCTAAATGCGGTAACTCGTCCGGACAACTATCCAATGCCACGCACCGATGAGCTATTGAAAAAGTTGGGACGTGCCCAGTTCATCTCTACAATAGACTTAACCAAGGGGTACTGGCAAGTACCGCTAGATGAACCTGCCAAGAAGAGGTCAGCATTCGTCACCCATGCGGGGGTGTATAAATTCAATGTCCTTCCTTTCGGCCTTCGAAATGCACCCGCCACCTTCCAGAGGCTGGTAGATGGTCTACTAGCTGGACTGGGAGAATTTGCAGTTGCCTACCTCGATGATGTGGCCATTTTTTCAGACTCCTGGCCCGAACACCTACTACACCTGGAAAAGGTCTTTGAGCGCATCAGGCAGGCAGGACTAACTGTTAAGGCCAAAAAGTGTCAAATAGGCCAAAACAAAGTGACTTACCTGGGGCCCCAGGTGGGTCAAGGAACCATAAACCCCCTACAGACCAAGGTGGATGCTATCCACAAGTGGCCTGTCCCAAAGTCAAAAAAGCAGGTCCAATCCTTCTTAGGCTTGGCCGGATACTACAGGCGATTTGTACCACACTAAAGCCAAATCGCTGCCCCATTGACCAACCTGACCAAAAAGACCCAGCCAAATGCTAAGTTAAGTGAACTGATGAGTGTCAAAAGGCCTTTACCCAACTTAAGGCAACACTCATGTCTGACCCTGTGCTCAGGGCACCGGACTTTGACAAGCCATTCCTAGTAACCACAGATGCATCTGAGCGTGGTATAGGAGCGGTGCTCATGCAGGAAGCAACAGATCACAACTTCCATCCTGTCGTGTTTCTCAGCAAGAAACTGTCTGAGAGGAAAAGTCACTGGTCAGTCAGTGAAAAGGAATGCTATGCCATTGTGTACGCCCTGGAAAAGCTACGCCCATATGTTTGGGGACGGCGGTTCCAACTACAAACTGACCATGCTGCACTAAAGTGGCTTCATACTGCCAAGGGGAACAACAAAAAACTTCTTCGTTGGAGTTTAGCTCTCCAAGATTTTGATTTTAAAATTCAACACATCACAGGAGCTTCTAACAAAGTTGCTGATGCACTCTCCCGTGAGAGTTTCCCAAAATTCAGTAGTTAAAAAGTGTTCTTAAAATGTAGAAGTCTGTTAGTTATATACTTAGGAGTATATGTAAAGGTGTATGTGTTGTATTAATCTGTTTATTTTCAAGTTCTAGAAGGAAATCGCCGCCAGTGAGCTTCCCCACTGTCTGCAATTTGGGGGGCGTGTCATAAACAGATAGCTAAGGTTTAATGTCTCTTTCACCTGAAGCACCTGACCAGAGGACCAATCAGGAAACCGGATTTTTTCAACTTTGGGTGGAGGGAATTGTGTGTCTGAGTCTTTTGTCTGTCTGCCTGCTTTCTCTGAGCTTTGGAGAAGTAGTTTCTACTTTCTAGTCTTCTGTTTCTAAGTGTAAGGACAAAGAGATCAGATAGTAAGTTCTATGGTTTCTTTTCTTTGGTATTTGCATAAATATAAGTGCTGGAGTGCTTTAATTTGTATTCTTTTTGAATAAGGCTGTTTATTCAATATTCTTTTAAGCAATTAACCCTGTGTTGTATCATCTTAATACAGAGAGCCCATTTGTATGTATTTTTCTTTCTTTTTTATATAAAGCTTTCTTTTAAGACCTGTTGAAGTTTTCTTTACTTCAGGAAAATTGAGTCTGTACTCACCAGGGAATTGGTGGGAGGAAAAAATCAAGGGGAGATCTGTGTGTTGGATTGCTAGCCTGATTTTGCATTCCCTCTGGGGGAATAGAAAAGTACTTTTTGTTTCCAGGACTGGAAACAGAGAGGAGGAGTCCCTCTGTGTAGTTTCACAGAGCTTGTGTCTGTGTATCTCTTCAGGAGCACCTGGAGGGGGGAAGGGAAAAAGGATTATTTCCCTTTGTTGTGAGACTCAAGGGATTTGGGTCTTGGGGTCCCAGGGAAGGTTTTTCAGGGGGACCAAAGTGCCCCAAAACACTCTAATTTTTTGGGTGGTGGCAGCAGGTACCAGGTCCAAGCTGGTAACTAAGCTTGGAGGTTTTCATGCTAACCCCCATATTTTGGACGCTAAGGTCCAAATCTGGGACTAAGGTTATGATAGATGTAATATTCACAGACTTGGATGTCTTTGTTCTAAATAGCTCTCGGCCAACAAGATGTGCAAGTACACTCTGTTCTGTTACTGAATGTGAGTGAGTGAGGAGTTCTCATGCAGGACACCTGCTGTGCTTGAGAAGCTACAGTACAATTCATGGGTTTGTTTATTTGATTAGAATCTCAGCTACAGCAATTATTACCAAATTCATGATCTTGGGAAAACTGAACAAGAGGATCACATTTGTCTGATCTATTGGCATTAGAGAGAAATCAAATATAAATTAATAACTGATGCATGCCACAGAAAATGATTGAAATCTGGAGTTTTGCTGCTGCTACTCTTAATAGTGCAAAATATTTAGGAATGCAACCTCGACCTTTGAACAAATTTTTGTTGCATAAAGATCAGTTGTTGCCATCAATCCCCAATAGAGTATCAAAAATAAAGTTGCTGTGAAGTATAAAAACTATATAACATTAAGATTGTTGCTGCTATAATGTTGTATCAATAAATCTGAACTATATATTGTTGTAATAAAATACTATACAATATTGAAAATGAAAAGAATCCTACATATATGATTTCAGACTACCCAATATATTATGTAGATACTACAGCCCCAATCCTGCTAAGTTATTCAGTAGTAAATTTAAGCACATGCATATGTGTTTGTAGCATTGAGGGCTAATATTGCAAATGACAAATAAATTTGTTGTTCTTCAGTTAGTTAATCCATTTTGTGTTTGCAGGTTCCCTGTAACCAGATAGTTTCAAGCAACAAACAATTTGCTGAGAATTTTAAATAATTCTCTGTTCATTAATTCACTACATGATCTTAAATTCTGAGCTTAGATGGTTAGTTTATCTATTGGTAAGGTATTTAACATATCTCAGTTGAATGATAATTCTTAATCATGTTTCTGATGTGAACTATCACGATTATGGATTTTAAATTCTTTTTCTAAGGATAATATGCAGTCTTCACCATTTCAGCAAAGATCCCTCCCATACCCAGTATATTTGTCCACTAGAATATTCACAGAAAAGT
This sequence comes from Gopherus flavomarginatus, assembly GCF_025201925.1. Classification (NCBI taxonomy): domain Eukaryota; kingdom Metazoa; phylum Chordata; order Testudines; family Testudinidae; genus Gopherus; species Gopherus flavomarginatus. Next base: position 195,440,495 of record NC_066617.1, on the reverse strand, counting down.
TATGCAAAAAGGGCACAAAATATTCACAGCACATTATTTTAGTATTCACTCAGCTCTAACTATAGTGATGTCATGTTACAAATACCATAGATAGCTAGCAACTATTGTTTTCATTTTGTTTTTTTAAATTACCCTCTACGGGAATGTAAGAAACTCAGTAGTCTTGTCAGGATATCCTTAGCTCCCATTCAGTTTTCATTTTGAGATGCCCCCGAGATCATATTTGTTAATGCTGTGGTGGTGGTGATCTATGTGATGGTGACCCTTATTCCAGAAGAATACCTGCCATCTGTAGAAATGTACCATGTTTTTTGTTAATTGGATAAAACACTGTGTGAAAACCCACGCCATTATATTATATAGCTTTTTAGTATGGAATTGAACAGCAGTGCTAATACATGTTGATATATTTTGTACAGTGTGATAGATTTAGATTATGATAAACTAAAGAGTAGAAGACAAGAAATCTAATTATTCTCAATATTTCCTTCAATAACAGGAACTTTTAAAAACAGTTAAAACAAAATCTTCCCTTAGTACTTTTAAAGTCCTGGGGATTGCTTGTCAGGTGCGTAGCAGATTAATATATTTGATTCTATAGCCAAGTATAATTAAAAAGCATTCCCTTCTATAATCTGTTATCAGGATCACTCAATTATAGTTATGCTTGGCAGAATTAGACTTTTATTTTTTATAATTTTGACAAATACTATTGATGTTTGTTTAACTTTTTTTTAACTTTTTTCGCTGTGGGAAATTAGCAGTCAGGTGATAATTATTTAATACATGTAGATGTAGAGAGTAAAAAAGTTGTGATGCAGCAGGAGAGGGTTAGAAGGAAGCCTTATTCTCTGTAGAAGGAAGAAAGCATGCTATAGACTAATTAGAGCACCTGAAGCCTGTCACCTGATATTCCCCCCCCCCCCCCCGCTTCAATCAGACAAGTAAAGGTGCTGGAGCACAGAGCAGTTTGGAGGAGTTGGAGCAGAGTGGATTGGTGTTGGAGCAGAAAGCAGTTTGGAGGGAAGCAGAGGAAAGTTTGGAGAAGTGCTGTGGTGGGCTAAGAAGACCAAGACCCTAGGTAAAGGGACACCTGGCTTGTGCAGAAGGAGGGCAGGAGAGGGAAGTAGCCCAGGGGAAGGAACCACTAGTTCAAGTTGTTTACTGCTATCCCTAGGGCCCCTGGGCTGAGACGTGGAGTAGAGGGCAGGCCCGGGTCCCTCCCTCTCCACTCCCCTCCTCTAGGACACTAGTGGGGCAGTTAATACCCCAGTTCAGGGGCAAGAAATGGCACCCTAACCCCCCTGCCCAAGAAGAGAAAGTGTGAGACCCATCATAGTAGTGCTGGCAATTTGCCACACTTTATAAGCCTTAGAACACAAATTGTGAACAGTGTGTGTCATAAATACACAGTAACTATCCTTAAATTGAATTCTAATAATCTCTCAAATTGCATTTTTCTTAAGCAGCCTGTCTGTAAATTAAATTAATTAATTATTGATTGAAATATTTTTAATCGGATTGTATGTGAGACATTTACCGATTAAAAATCTATTCTTTGCAAGCCTAATTACACTTTATGCTAGAAATCATTGTACTTGTATTGACAGACTTTATTATATCAAGTGATTTTTTTTGTGAATGTCTTTAATTTGAATGACTTAATATCAGGACTTTTGTACTGTTAAAGGCTGATACTACAGAGTAGTAGTAGCGATAACAGGAACCCTGCTCATGCTTCCACTAGGAAAAAAGTTTTTTATTTATTTTTATTTGTTGCAGTATATGAGTGACACTTGAGAAATGTGGAAACTCTATAGAAGATATTATGACTTTTGTAATTGTTAATATGTCCCCAGTTTAGAGTCATGCAGTTTAAGGCCAGAAGGGACCAAGAGATTATCTAGTCTGACCTCCTGTATATCACAGGCCCAACCATACCACCCAGCACCTGTATACTAAGCCCAACAACAGAAATGAGACTGAAGTATTACAGCCCGCAGAAGGCTAGACAATTATCTGCCACGAGCAGAGAACAGGAGGAACTAGGGGGACCAGTGCCATATATCTTCTCCAAAATATGTGACAAGTGATGACCTGTAATAAAATTTTAAGAAGAGGAATGCCACCTTATTTCTTGAATTAGAGCTGTAATATATGTACAGTCTGCCTCATTGTAATACTGACATGGGAGGCTGGTGTCTCAAATTGGGCATACAAAATTGCTGGCCAATTTTGAAAATTTTGGCCTAAGTCCCTTTTTGAGATAGTCTTGATATTTAATTTTTCATTCTTGATTGATACTAACTCCTTCTTTAGAACATATACTGTATTTGGCTTTTACATTTCCATCACTGGTTACCAAAAGGTCATTAATTTTATTGTACTTCACCATTTGAAGTACCTATTTGAGCTAAATTTTGAACTAGAAATTTAATATATACCTTCCCTGTTAGTCTCTGAGTACATACAAACATCCTAAACTTGGCCATTACGTTAGAAGTCACCAACAGGCTGTTTGTCTGTCTTATCGTATTTCAACCATGCAAGTATCTTTTAGAGCTCTAGTTTTGAGACAAGTGCCTTTTTTGATGTATAATCTTGAACTTTGGTACACGTTTTGTTATAGATGTCTGTATAAGGTGGAAGGCAAATCAATTTGAAATTTGACATTCCTATCATAGGTCAGTAAAATCTCATCAGTTTAACAATTTACAGTTTTATTTATATAATTCTTCACGATACAGTTAAGTGGAGCAGAAGGCTTCCAATTTGGAGAAAGTAATATGACCTGATGTCACAGTACTATTGACTGGATAATAAACTAACAAACTATTAATCATATTTGTGTGATGTTATCAACTACCTTTTGACTATAATATGTTGCTATGTTAATTTTTGTCAACAAATTTTACATCTGTATATTTTCCTATATATTAGCCATACAACTTTATAGAAACATTCATAGTACACAAGAGTAGAACATGACTGCCTTCAAAACTTGCTTCTTAAAAACTATAGAGGGATCCAGAAAGACTTTTTAGACTGTTTGAAAAACAGTAATTATGTTTTGTGATTTCTTTTAAAAAAATTTTTGAAATTGTTTTGTGAAAATTTTTGGAATATTTTGGTTTTACAACCAAAAACCATTCTCCCCACTTTTATTTCAAAAGCCTTAACACTTTCCATTTTTATTTCTTGAATAAAAAAAATCTGAATTAGCTTTCCACCACACACACACAAGAAATTATCATTTTTTTTAAAAGTGTTTTTTTGAAACAAAACATTTGTAAACTAAATTTTAAACAAAACATCAGCCAGCTCTATGGAACACACAACTGTTTAAAACAAGGAGAATTTGGTGACAGCATAGCCCAAATGTATTGGACCCTTTATTGAAAATGTGCATCAAGTCACTGGCTGATTAGTTAGGGGAAAATCCAGAGGGCTTTGCAACAGAAGCAATGTGGTGGTCTGGATGTGTATGTGTGGCAGTTGCCCACCAGTACATATTCTCTGCAAAGTGTAGAGCTCTATTTGCTCCTTGTGGAAAACAGACAGGAGGGAGCTTGCCATCAGTGAGCCTGGAGATATGCTTCTGTGTGGATGGATTCTCCTTCGGACCCTGAAGTCTGCTTCAGCTGTTAGCTTGTGTAGCCTCCACAGAATGCTTCCATGACTGTGGCGGAGAGAAGATGATCATCTACCAGCACCTGGACTGGCTGCTCAGGGCAGGGATTGGGCACAAGATATTTTTTCTTTTGGGATTAGAGCTCATCACAGGCCATATTTTGTGGAAGTCAGTGTTTTTCCAGAGAACAATATTTCTAGCTATAATTGATAGTTTTTGAATTGCTGTAGACAAAGCCAGTATGTTAAATCAGTTAGTCCTGTGGACTGTTACCTATGTAAATACTCATTACTATCAAAATACTATTTAAAAATGACTGTAAAATGACACTACATTAAGCTGTGTTGATAGGATCATATCTGCTAATTTTAATGGCAAAAACAAGTTTTTGCTGCTTTTTTTTAATGCTAGTTAAACTACAAAAACACCACAAGTCAAAAGTGAGAGCTGGATTCTATTCTTTGATTGGAATGTAGTAGGTCATCCTGTTAATGCCAATCAGTTACATCCTTGCAACCTCATTGCCTTCAGCTACGGTGTAATTTGATGAAATAGCATTGCCAAAGGTCTGATGAGAGGTATAACTTAGCCTGTAGATCCTTTACTTCTTGATTGCAAAAGAAGGAATAATCCACTTTAAGGCTCATATTCTGGGTGTTTTATGGGACTGGCTTGTTAAAACATCTCTTTACCTATAAATTGAGCACATGTGCTATGGAACTAAGGGTCAATAAACCAGGAACCTACTTTGTAGTCTCATTTGGCTGTTGTCCAAAGGTCTATGTAAGATTTTTCCCTATTAATTACTGGTGTTTTGTCATATATCTATTTTAAAGTGAGAAAATAAACTGTCCAGTCATTAATGCAAACAGAGGAATTGTATACCTAAAAAAATAAAAAATAACAAAATAAGAATATTAAATGTAAAATCATGGAATGGATAGAGCACTTCAGTCAAGATGTGTCAATCTAGCATGTTTTATAAACCTTAAATTAAAATTTAGGTAAATTTTGAGAATTTAACTGAAACCTGTTTCTTTAGAATGTCCATTCTGCAAAAAATTCCTACTTAGATGTTCTATGCCTGAAAATATTTCATTGTAAAGAGAACTGCTGCTGCATTTGCTAATATTTAGAAGTAAGGTCCAAAAACAATGTGTTTGGGAGAGAGGGGATTTTGGGAAACTTTTTTGGTTACATTTGTGTGTTTTACGATTACTGATTTTTCAGTTTTTTAAATTGTGTGGTGGTGATTCAACTTCTCCACATCACTACACAAATGGATTTGTTCTCAGTCCAAGTTTATACAACTTTCTGTGGCATTAGAAGGATTTCTATATTTTTTGTTTGCTTGCTTTTTGCTTTGTGTTGCTATAGCAGCCAGTTCAAACTGTCTGTTCCAGCAGACCTATGTGCTAAGAACAACATAAATATGACCCTAATATAGAACCAGATTCTGTATCTACCTAATACCAAATGTAATGAGTAGTTTAATGCCATTTCTTCTAGAAATACACAATAAAATATAACTTCATCAATAAGCATTCTAGCCTTTCAGTGCTTCATTGCAAGTGCAGTATCAGAGAATCATCCACTTGCAGCAGTCTGGTGCAATATCTGGACATTGTGGGCATCCTTGCTAAGTATAGATTGTTATTGGGCAATTTTGGCCACCCTGTTCAGTTCAGAGATTGGCTGGCAGGTTTCCTGGTGACACCTTTAAAAATATCAGAAGCTGAAGGCAACCTGATCCTGCTTCACCCACTTCCTAAAGACTAGTTGGACAAAACCATTATGAGTTTATATGATTTCTACTTTAAGGGACAGAACCTGGCACCACTGAAGTTCATAGGAGTTTTGCCATTGATTTACTATTGCAAGAGAGAACCCAACTTTATTTTCAGATCCAAGGTAGACTTTTCAAAAGGGACAAAAAAATCATATTTGCTCGTTAACTGGTCTGAAACTCCATGAGAGAAACATGGAACTTCACCTTGCCATTTTTACAGTCACTCTTTTTATTTATTTATTTTTTTAGAATACATAGATTGTCAGAACTATTCTTATACATTGTAAACAGTCGAAACTGGGTATGCCTACACTACAATCTGAAAGGGTGATTGCAGGTTGGGTAGACATATCTGCGCTAATATTACACATGCTAACACTGATGAAAAGACATGGCCAGCTCCAGCGTATTTGCCACCCCAAGCGGTGAAAATAAATAAACAAATAAGCTGCAATCGGCGGCACTTTGGCGGCATCTCTACCACTGCCGCTTCATTCTTCAGCGGCAGGTCCTTCCCTCTGAGAGGGACTGAGGGACCTGCTGCTGAATTGTTGGACACGCCACCTCTTTCCGTTGGCCACCCCAACCACCTGCTTGCTGCACTGGTGCTTGAAGCCGGCCTTGTGAAAAGAGCAGAGTAAGTGATGAATGCCCAGGCTTCAGCAATGCGAGTATATCCAGGGTACCAAGTGTTTTTGTACCGCTTGTGCTGAAACATCTACACTTCTATTTTTAACTGGACTAGTATGGGTAAGCTAGCACAGGTATGTCTACCCCAGCTGAAATCACACCTTGGACTGCAGGGCAGACATACACAGTATCAGCAAATATAAATAAACACTGAATAGATTTGTTTTTTATTAGACTGCATTTTTCCAAAGGCGTGATAATGTTGTTAATATTGGCCACATGTTTTTCTATTAAGTAACCCCAGGCTGATATTCTGTGTAGTGCAATTTTAATAGTTTAAATTAGAAGTGCTTTTTATATTGCATAATAGTATAATTGGACACAATTACAAGGGTAAACATTTTTAAAGTCACTTGGAAAAAAGTGTCAAAAATATGTTAAACTCAATCACCTTGTTTTGCAATCACCAGGGTGTCATTTAAGTCACATGGATATACTGAATTTATTTCAGAAATATGTAACCCTGGAATACTTCATTTTTGTCTTCTCTTTGTTGACAACTATAAAAAATGTGAAAGTTTTGCATATACAAATACCATAAATTGTGTTCAATATAATTGTCTATTTGTTTCTATACAACTTATTTGGTAGCATTCCAAACTCTAGGCTACAGTAAGTATGTTACCTAGCAATTATTGTAGTAGTACTACCCGTAGTTAAGATTGCCCAACGCTTCCCATTATAAGACAGTTTTCAATGACTTATAACTACATACTTTAAATGCTGCCAAACTTTTTCAGGCTGAACTGTTCCATTCTGGGTTTCTGCCGCAGGCTAATGTGTTTGAAGCAAAAATGGTTCAGCCTTTTCTTATAATTGGATTAGGTGAAAATAAAATTGTATTGCTCATATACCGTTTAAAAATACCTACAGCTGTAATATTCAGAATCTCTAGTGCCTCCATGCTTTGAATCAAGGGCTTGAAATTTTGCAGAGAATTTGCCTTGATATCAGGGATAAGCCTTTTGCTGTTCCTGTGAAAAACTGCCTAAATTTGGCCAAATTATCAGCCTTTTGTAAAATCTCAGATTGCATATATTCAGTTAGATTTTGACCACCAATTTCTACAAATAGTCCATCTCTACTAAGCGTGCTCAGCCCAGGTCTGTGGTTGCTGAGCAGGACTTTCCCTATAGTTGGGATCCAGCATTGGTTGTGGTGCTAAACTTGTGTCTCCTTGTGCATAGGGCCCCCCATTTTGACAGAAATGTAAACATATATGAGAAGTTTAATTGAAATCAGTGGGATCCTACTCAGGATTAGGATCCATGATTGTATCTGGTCTCCATTCAGATTCTCTCTCCTAGACCTCCACACAAGTGAGGTGCAATCTGCTCCTTAGTATGTGGTATTGCACAACATGCGTTGTCTGCCACATTTCCCTACACGGAGTAGTTAATGCAGTACCACTGCTTAAATCATTGCTTTGCAAAGCTCTTAGAATAAGTTTAAATATGATCTCTTCTTTCCAGTGAGGACCTTGCAATGGTGTTCTACTCCTTTTCCCCCTCGAGATGTGCTTCATGTGTGGGGTCACCTTTTAAGATCATTCCAACTCCTATTGAAGTTAATGACAGTCCTTCTGCTGACCTAATTGGGAGTTAGATTGGCCCCTGATTCAGTATACTAAGGTATATTTGTTGTTATGCTTGGCAGCTGGGCTCATAATATCCCTTCCCTGGATGCCTAAAGAAATCTACTACAGTGTTTCTATTTGTATGGGCAAGAACAATATTTTTTATATTGTGAGAAACACTCAAATGGGAATAATGCATCACAGCTAAATATCTGGCCTTGCAGATTTTAAAATCAGAATTATTTAACTCATTTAAATAAATGAGTAATAGCCAACATGGATTGAAACAGAATATTTTTAATGCTAAAAAATGTATACACAAATTATTTGTAGGTTTGAAGTAGATTATAAAACCTAAAAATTTGCTCTGGTCTTCAACATGCATGTTCAGTGCTATCATTATTATAGAGTAAGTGGATGATTTTTAATCAAACAGCTATATTGCAACTATTATCAGATGGTTTGTTCCTGGATAATGTACTTCACTGTGTTTCTGGGGGTGCCATTTCAAAATTCAGGAGAGTAATTTATTTCTGCTAAGCAAAAAATTTGCATTGACACTTATTACTGAAGCACATCTAAAATACCTTTTGGTCAAAAGAAGTAGAAGCATCCAACAAAATCATATTAACATCAACAATGTCTGTAGTATGAAATATCAAATTATTTTGGACAAAAATCACTATCCTATTTCTTAGTACAGATCTAAAAACAAATTAACCTACCTCTTTAAAATCTGAAAAAAAATTGAGTATCATTTTCCACTTCCTTGACTGCAAACATGTCTCTTCAATTTAGTAAATAGACAAGGTGGGTGAGGTAATATTTACCCTTCTGAAACCTTTTATAGAAAAGGTTCTTAACGTGTTAGGGTTCAGGACCCATTTGTAAAAGTGTATGCCCTATCATGACCCAGTAAACTGCCTGAAGGTGGAGGCCCTGGGTGGTTTCAGTCAAGTCCTTCCCCCCAGGGGCACGGGTGGGAGAGTGGGTCCTGTTGGGAACTCACCCCATAGTGTCAGCTCCAGTGCTGTGTGGCTGGCTGGGATTCACTGTCCACTACTGATGTTTTGACATCCAGGGTTGCAGCTATTGGTGGTGGGTATAATAGGCCAGGGGAGGCTCAGCCTCCCCGGTGCTGTCGCTGCTACTGGATGCCTGGTTCCAGGTTTTCAGGGAAGTTTTTGGTTTATTATGCCCCATGCGGGTTCTGGGGTGGCTGAGGAGGCAGTGTGTGCTATCCATATTCCTGGGTTCATCAGTAATCTCCCTGGACTCAAGAGAGATTACTAATGACCCAGGAAGCTGAGTAGCAGATACCACCACCTTCTCAGCTGCCCCAGAACCTGCTTGGGGCATATCAAAAGCTCAGGTTCTTCTTCAGGTAGAGACACATTGTGGCTTTTCTCAGGTGGCTTGCACTCTGAGGAGGGGAGGGGAGGTGCGGTGCAGCTGTGGCTGGCCTGGGACTCCTCTAGGCAAGGATGGGAGGGGACTCCTCTGAGAAGATTGGGAAGGGGGCCTTGGGGCTCTGCCAGGCAGGTGGGGTGGGATCAGGACTTCGGCCAGCCTGGGAGTCCTCTAGCCTGGGGAAAAGCGCACTCAAGGCTCCTCTGGGTGAGTAGGTGCTCGTTGCTCTGTCTGCGGAGGGGAGAGGGTCTTGGGGCTCTGACTTGGGGGCAGTAGGTCTCCAGCCCAGGAATGGGCATGGGCAGAAGGGGCAGAGCGAGGGGCTAGCCTCCCCAAAGTGGGGGCTCCACCTGCCACCCATGGTTGCAGCACCACTCAAGTTTGGCCCTGCCTTTCTGACTGGATCAAATTTGTGAGAGTGCAGTTGTGACCTGACTAATGGGGTTACAATGCCACTCACTTAAATTTGGCCTGCCCGGACTCTGGTCATCATGATGGCTGAGCTAAACATGAGTGGCGCTGGGACCCCTGAGGTTGCAGTGCCTGGAACAGGGACTTGAGCCCAGCCATCTCTGAAGGATAGGAGCCACAGAAGCTGCCACATGATCTGCTGAAACTTGGGTCCCAACCCACAGATTGAGAAACCCAGTTTTATTGGTGAGAGACACAAGTTTTGGAGCTACATAAAGCTTTTCTTCAGGTCTGAGAAAGGTACTCCCAGAATCACAGTTAAGCACAAGATCAAATAGATAATTTGCCATAAGTATTAGCACACATTCTAAGGAACCATTCAAATTGAAATGGCCCATTAACACCCCTGTAATCATAGGACAGAAAGGAGGGTTAATAAGTTCTAAAATGTTGTAATTCATTAAATCCAGTGTCTTTAGGAAGACCATCATTTTTAGTGTCTAGCAAAGTTATGAATTTAAGGTTCCAGGCTCATCTTTTGAAAGTGTTGTGCAAGTTTCCATTGAGGATGAGGACTGATAGGTCACATATAGTGTGATCACTGTGACAGGTTTTCACTCACAGATAATATGGTGGTTTTGTTTTTATAATTTTCCTATGTGAGTTCATTAAAGAGCATAGTGATTGTCTGGTTTCATCCATATAGTTGCAATTGGGGTATTTAGTGCACTAGAAGATGTACACCATATATTTTGATAGGCATGTGTAGGACCCACAGATCTTGCAAGGTGTGTTGTGAGGGGCGTTGATTATTGTAACAGTGGAGCTATGTCTTCAGGTTTTGCCTTTGTTGTTTTGGCAGGGTCTGATGAGTTCAGGAATGATTTATTTCAGGATAGGGTCCCATCAAGTATGGATTGTAGTTGTTTGAAGATATCCTGCATGGGTTCCAGCGCGGGGTGGTAGGTGACAGCTAGAGTTGTGTCATTGGAGGGGTTTTTATTTTTGTACTGAAGCAGGTACTCTCATGGTATTTGGGTGACCCATTCCAGGGTAGGATCGACTTCTCTGGTGCAGTGTCCTTGTTGATGAAGGTGGTTTTGAGTGTTAAGGTGTGTATCCTGGACTTTCTTCTCTGAGCCTTTTCCATGGCATCTGAGTGCCTAGCTGTAGATAACGGATTTCTTGGTGTCTCTTTAGTGGTTACTGGATCTGTGAAGGTAGGTGTGGTGATCTAGGGTTTTTTATATATATTTGTCTGTAGGATTCCATTGTTGAAGCTGATTGTGGTGTCTGGGCATGTTATAGAGAGAGTTTAATGGATGGGTGGTGGTTGCTGAAGTTGTGCTGGAAATCTCTGAGGGAGTTTAAGTTTTCTATGGAAAATATCAATATATCTCAGGTATATAACTGGTTTTGTAGTGCATTTGTCCAGAATTTTTTCATCAAGGTGCCCCATGAAGATATGGACATGTTGGGGAGGTATCCTAGTACCCAGAGTGGTTCCCATGACTTGGACAAAGTGTTTGTCATTGAATGTAAAATTGTTATGGGAGAGATTAAATGGATAAATGGTGTACCTCCATTCAGTGCACTAAATGCCCTTATAACAACTATGTAGGTGAAACCAGATAGTTCCTATGTTCTCCAATGAACTCACAGAGGAAAATAAGACAAAACACCATATCACCTTTGGGTGAACACTTTTCACAAAGCTATCACTGTATATCAGTCCTGTCATGGGGTGATTACCTGCTCCTGCCCTGTGGGACTTGAAACAGCCCACGAGAGGGCTGTGGCTGGGGCAAGAAGCCTGGGCTGATTGGGAAAAGTAGGCTCAGCTATGGCCATGCCCCAATCAGGCCCAGCTGGCCCCTATAAAATGCTGTGAGCCCGAGGCCCAAGCAGTCTCCCTCTGCCTGTAGGGAGCTAGAACCTGAGTGGAGCAGGGCTGGGGAGCGGCAGAGGAGCTGGGGAGCTCCTGCCTGGAAAACCCCAGGCTGTGGCCTAGTGGTGGAGGGATAGCTCAGTGGCTTGAGCATTGGCCTGCTAAACCCAGGGTTGTGAGTTCAATCCTTGAGGGGGCAACTTAGGAATCTGGGGCAAAATCAGTAATGGTGCTGCTAGTAAAGGCAGGGGGCTGGACTCCATGATCTTTCAAGGCCCCTTCCAGTTCTAGGCGATAGGATATCTCCATTAATTCATAAGGCCAAGAGATACTGGGGGTTGCAAGGGGCAGCCCAAGGAGTAGGCAAAGGCAGCTGGTTCAAACTGCTTTGCCAGTGATGAGTGGCTGATAGTGCAGTCTGCCCCAGTGAATGGGGGCTAGATGGAGACTGGGCAGGACCCAATAGTGGGTTGGGGGTTCCCCAGGGAGGGGAGACCTAGATTAGTGGGGTACTGCCAGGGGGCAGCACCCCAGCTAAAGGGGCATTGGGATCCAGGGAGGGACATGAGGACAGGCATATCACTGGCCTGCAGAGGGTGATGAAGAGCTAATTCCTTGAACAGACCAGCAGGAGGCGCTGCAGGGGTGAGTCCACTTGTCTTCAAAGAGAACCTCCCATGACACTTGCAAAAGACAAGCCTCGGAGATTACATTCATAACTTTGCTAGACACTACAAATCATGGTCTTACTAAAGACACTGGCTTTATGTCCCTTATTGGTCCTCCAACTAGCCACTTCACCTTGAATGGTCCCTTAGAACATGTGCTAACTACTTATGATAAACTATCTGTTCAGCTTGTGGTTAAGCTGTGACACACTTTGAACCTTTCTCAGACCTGAAGAACAACTCTATGTAAGCTCAAAAGCTCGTCTTTCTCACCAACAGAAGTTGGTCCAATAAAAGCTATTACATCATGTACCTTGTCTCTTATATTGTGTGACTAACACAGCTACAAGAAGACTGCATTTACTAAGTAATCAGTAACACTGGTAGCTGAGCTGGAAGATTGAAATACTGGTGATCATGTTCCTGCAGGTATATACTGGTCTTGTCTTTTTCTTTTCCTCATAGTAGTGTTTCTGTCCTCATGAAATGATAAGCAATGATAAAATCCAGTTATTAAGTTAAGGAAAGATAAATGTGTCTTGTTTCTAAATGTATTGTCCTTTTACCAGTAACTTGAATTTTGACAATGAAAAATTAACATTCTATAAAAATTGAAGTTTAACCAGATCTGATATTCTCAATTGTTGAAATGGAAGAAACATTTTCATATAGATGCTGAGACAGTTTATTTTCATTTAATATTTATCTAATTGGGAATAATATGTGGGGACTGTCTGTTTTTTGAACTCCACTATGATGTATTCTGAAAGGCTATTAAAAATATTAAAGTAAATTACCTTACTCTAGTCTAAGAATAGTATAAAATTAAAACAAAATCCAGACTCTCTAAAATTACATGTAATACTAGGATTAAAATGAAGAGAAATATATACCACACTTATTGTGTCAAAGGCTGTATGTGCAGCTGTTAATTGCTCTTGAATACCAGCCTTTGAAACTAAAGGCAACTATCAAATACTCATTATGTAGGCTTTATCACTAAATGCTTTTATAGGATATTTAAAATTCATGACTCCATCTGGGCCCAAGTGTGTTGTATAGTCACAATCCACATAGTATTACAACATATGTGTGTCTTTGTTTGTTTGGTTTTTTTTTGTTTTTTTTTCACTTGTGACTGGTGAACCTCAGAATCTTTAGATAAAAATTCCAAAGGCTGGATAGATTCTGGAAACTATCTTAACTGTCAAAACCTGGGTCTGCAAAATTAGGCAGTGACTATTGTGAGAAATATTTGCAGTATTTTGGCAATTCTGCTTCCAGTTCTGGCCAGAAAATGGCAGCACTTAGGTTCTGTTTTTTAAAATGTGGGCAGGGGGGAGGAAAAGAGATCTGAGTTTTCAAATTTCTCAAAACTGATGAATTTCTGTTTCAGTTTAAGTATTGTAAGACAAGACTTGTTTAACCAACTCAGTCCAGATCAGTTAGATTTAATCCCTTTTATTTCTTCAGTGACCCTATTGTACTACCATTTTATAGCAACTTTTCATTAAAATCAGTTGAAGGTGGGACGTATCTGAGATGTTCAATACCACAGCAAGCGTGTGCCTTTTTTAAAATCTGAATGCACCTGGACTGTTCAACAGTCAAGTAGTGAAGGATTCTGCAGAACTCAAAATTTCAGTGGGTCTACTCCTATTTTTGTCATATCTTGATCATTTTATTCGATGCAGTCTATAGACTATATAATATGTATGCTTCAAAGTTAAGACATCTGTTGCAAATTTATAAATGTGGGATACGCTGCCAAACTAGACAGCAGAAAGAGGAGTGCACCTGCTCAAACAAGTTGGAAACTTTACAAATGTCTGAACTTGTCTTAGGCTATATGAAACAGGAACACTAATTTCATAAAGCTAAAAAAGAATGAAATGTCAGCTATGTAATCTGTAATTTACTGACTGATGAACACATCTGTTTTAATATTCATAACTGATGCCAACTAAATTTTCAGATACCCATAACCAAAACCAGAAGGTCTAGATAAAGCATATGATGCTTTGTTTTTTGAACTAGAACAAAGATCTTGATATTAGAATGGCATCCACTGAGTTTCTGGTGCACAGGATAGAATTGCTCCTGAGAAAAAGGATGAGTCAAGTTTAATTAGATTAGAAATTATGGGCCTGATCCAAAGCCTATTAGAGTCAGTGAAAAGACCTCCATTAACTTGAGTGGGCTTTGGAAGAGATGATGATGATGATGATGCTTGCTTTGCTTTCTGTAGAATTTTGCGGAAGTGATATGCCTTCTAAAATGGTCTTTTCATGTATTACATCTAGAACTCTCAGAAAATTGTAGATTAAAAAATACATCATGGCAGTTTCATGGGAAATGCATGGAACACAGTCAGTGAAAGGTCACTGCTGCATTTCTTTGCATAAAGCTAGCTGCCTCATCACCCCCACCACCACCTCCTGTGATTTTTCTAGTATCAGTAAGGTGAAAGTGAGCATCCGCTCACACCAGTCCTGTGTTTGGTCTGGCCTCCAGGGCTGCTGCTCTGACATCATGCTACCTGTGAATGCAACTTTTGGAAAAATTGAAGCAGTTCAGGGTGGGGGTCAACTTGTTGACCAGATTTATGTGAGAAACAGTAGCCAGTGCTACCCCTGCTCAGGGGCGGCCCTAGACTAGCTGCCAGCAACTGGCACCCTAGGCGAACCATGCAATCAGCGCCCCCATCACCCAAGTCCAAGGGCAGATCTAGGCTGAGGTTTTTGATAAACCTGGAAACATTTTGCCCCTTTTTTCCTTTTTAATGTGGTTTTTTTTTTAAAACAGAGGCTTAATTATTTGGCTTGTCCATCCGCCTGTCCAATCAATGTTTCTAAGATCAGATAAAATAGATGCAAAATTTTCAGGATAGATTTGTACATGACAGCTAGCTGATATTTCAGTCCAATTTTAAAGAAAAATGCACTAAAATGTTTGTTTTTTATTACAAATCCAAAATCATCCATTATGCTATCCTACTTTAACTGCCATTACCACCACATCCAATATAAAAAGAAATAAGAAAACTCTTCAATGAACTTTAACCTGTATTTACAGAACAGTCTGAATAAAAAACACTCAGTGCTCTTAAAACATGACTTTTCTTGCTTTAAGTTTTGAAAATTCAGTCACTGGATCTAAAAGAATTAGTATCCCAGATATTTCATGCTTTATTGACGTTGTGGCAAGTCCAACAAGTCTCTCTTGCACCATTGTTGAATGCAGATATATTTTTATCAATTTAACTTTGAGAAGCTACGTTCCCCACTAGCTATGGAAACTGGAAAAGTTAAAAGAATACATAGAGCTATAAAAATGTTTGGAAATCTGACTGTCTGAGTTTATTTTCACAAACAAACTTCAGTACTTCTTCAGGAGTGGAATGTATCTTAAGTTGTCTTGGAGAAAACCTGAAGCTCACTTTGCAAATCTGTAGCATCAATGTCTTTTGAATTTTTATCAGTCAATGCTGACTCCAGTTTATACAAAATTCTTGTATCTGTTTTGCTTTTTCTTTTGCAAGCTGTGGATATCATAGAAAGCCAAATACTGACTCTTGCTGCTGCATCTGTTGAAATCTTTCATCAACCAAGTGAATAGCAGTATCAAGGACTTAAGTAAAAATTCACTTTGAACCTTTGTTTTTGGGTTCTGAATCAGTGTGTCTCATCCTGCATACAAAATCTGCTGTTTCTTTTGCTGAATGCGAACTGGCTCTGGTTCAAATTCTGTTGGAAAGTCTATTTCTTCAGCAAGCTTGAGAGAATCTACCAGAGTTCTTTCGAATCCTTCATCACGTTTGAATTCCTCCAGAATATTTTTAGTTTGCTGCAATTTTTGAATAGCAGAATGTATGTTCAAGTTCTTTTCCTGAAGCTGCTTACTAGTGAGGTTAATCTCTAAAAGGATATTATACCACAAAATGAGTGAAGTCACTAATTTGAATTTGGAAAGGCCATTTGCAATAGCTTCTGCATTGGACCATTGTATTGCCAGATGATCCAGTAAAAGTAGTATCAGAAATTTCAATAAGGGCATCATAAATGTTTCCAAGTTCATAGCAAAGAGGCTTCAAAGCATCAGTGTGACTCTTCCATCTTGTCTAAAGTGGTTTCATGGTTACAGAATTCACATGGTGAGTCAGAATCTCCCAACAGCATGTTGAGTCTGAGAAACACAAACACATTGCACCGGTGAAAGAAACTGCTTGCCTCCAAACAGCATCCAGCAGCATCCATTGAGAACCAAATTCAGAGAATGCGCATTGCAAGGAATGAAAAAGGCCTTAGGATTGATTTCCATCATTCTCCTTTGTCTTTACCCTTCATATTACTCCTATTATCATAGACTTGGCCACATAAGTTTTCAACAGATAATGACATTGTTTCAAGCTCTTGTAAAATAGTTTCAGTCATAAATGCTCCAGTCATCTCCTTCAGAGGTACGAAACCCAAAAATATGTTCCTTTATGAGCACTTCAACATTATCTTCATCTGCAGACTTTTCCATATCCACAGAACGAATGATCATTGTCACTTGTTCAACATGACTCACAGCTGGTGTACAGTCCAGTATTGAAAAGTATTTTGCAGAATGGGCAACTTCTACCATTTTCTTTTTAGTGACATTTGCTAGGATTTGAATCGGTCCATTCTGCATATTTTTTTCCTAAGTGATGAACCTGTGTTTCATGATCACTTATTTTTACGTTGATGCTCCTTCATGACTGCATCAAACACAGCTAGGTATTCAACAAATTTTAGAAAGTATCCATTACTTGGAGTATATAATTTTTGCATTTCTACCGTGGTCACAGAATGCTATATTTTGCGCACCGAGAATTCTCACTAACGCAATCAGACGCTCTATTTTTTGACAATATTCTTTTTCCTTGATACCACAAATGTTCTTCAATAGTTTTTTTTCCTTTTTTCAATTGTAATTAAAGTTCTTTCCAATTTTGAAAACATTCACCTTTTGAAAACGTTCTGTACTACTTTCATGTGAAGAGAGAATTGAAGATATGTTTTTCCAGTTCTTCGAACCATTTTCAATACATGATGTACCAATTGCTTGATCATTTAAAAAAAACTTGCAGCAATAGCAAAACACGGAGTCCTTCAACACTGAATATTCTAACCAGTTTCAATGAATTTCTTCCTTATTAATGAGTTCCCTCCTGTAATGCTGAGCAGAGAATTTTTTCTTTTATTTCCATCATTAGGGAAGGGAAATTCATGAACTTGCTCAGGTCCATGTTCAATGAGAATTTGCTGCACACTGCCATCATATCTGGACCATGAAGCTGGGTCCCCATACTGTAACTTGTTTGTGATTTCCTCATCCTTTCTTCCTTCTACTTCATTTACTTCAATTTCTGCATGTTTCTGAAAGTGAATACATTTTCTCCACTTCCAGATCAGTCTGATGCTGTGAGCTGCCTTCATCTGGAAGTAAGTTTCCATCATCTTGAGTATCCAAACTGCTTTTTTGTGGATGTGAGCTACCCTCATCTCGAAGTAATATGCCTTCATCTGGATGCTGTGAACTGCTTCCATCTGTATTTGGATTAAAGAGAAGGTATTTCAGGAAGGATCCCTGCTGTTTTGCTTGGTCCTTTTCCTTCTCAGCCTTTCATTTATGATACTCCGCTCTTGAGGGTTTTCTTTTTACTCTTTCTGCCATGGGGCACTTGAATATTGTTATGTACTGTGCTCCTGACTGCAGGCATTATAGCGTTAAGGATGGCTCAGACACCACCACGTGGTTGGTGATTTAAACCACATTGCAGCCATCCCAACACATCTTTTCAGTGCTCAAAGGTTCAATGATTAGTAACATACACTCACTTACCTATTAAAACAGTTAGTTACAGCATTTACATAGAAACAAAATGACCTTTTTGACATTATAACCTGATATTGGTTCTTTGGAAAGTAATCCGCTTCCTCATGGTTGCCCGCTTGGAGTGTGGCATCACTTTTTGTAGTCTATTAAGCATTAAGGCTGTTATTTCTCTTTTATGGACCTTATTTATTACATGTGAACCAGTTATAACAAAGAAAAGTTTCACAATTATGCAACCTGATAATAACACTAAGGTTTAATAATGCTTAAAGATACTCACATTTTGGATTTATAATGCTGAAAAATGTTGTTCTTTATTCTTTAGTGCCAAGAAACACAATTTTCCACAGTATTCACTCAATTTTTAACCACCTACCTGTGACGTGTGTTTAAAATAACCGTTTGACATGTCAACTCCTGATATCTCCACTCAACATGAATTTCCAGCTATGCAACCTTGATGTATATTTGAGTTAAGTATCACTAGCACTGCAGCTCTTGCCACCGGTGGATGTTTCATTCACTAAAATATTTATTTTTGCAGTAAATAAAATATTTGACATGGATAAATTCTCAGAAATTTAGAGAATGTAGAGA
Organism: Gopherus flavomarginatus; assembly: GCF_025201925.1. Taxonomy (NCBI): domain Eukaryota; kingdom Metazoa; phylum Chordata; order Testudines; family Testudinidae; genus Gopherus; species Gopherus flavomarginatus. Next base: position 195,421,970 of record NC_066617.1, on the reverse strand, counting down.
AATGAATCATAATTCATATTCCCTCTGTGAATGCACGTGAATTGAAATAATGGCATCGTCATTTTATTTTTTCATTCTTTTTTCATTTTATTTTTTTAATTTTGATTTTTTCCCCTTGAATTTGGCACCCCATTTAACTAGGCATCCTAGGTAACCACTTAGTTTGCCTATATGGACAGGCTGCCCCTGCCCCTGCTTGGAACACACTCTTCCACCTCCCTGCTAAGTCCTTGGCTGCTTGTGTTTAGGGTGACCTCCTTTTCAAAATGCAGAAGCACGTGCAGGATCCCTGACCTCCCCTATGCCCCACCCCCTTCTCCTCATCCTTACTCCTCCACTCCTCCCCCCAGTAACCAGGATGGAAGCTGGAGCTAGGCAGTGGTAAGAGTTGCTCAGGGAGCCTGGACTTTGTACCTGCCCTGAGCAGGGCCTGGGGTATCCAAGAGCAGCTCCCAGCCCATGTCCCTGTCCCCTGGGGTGTGCTACCCAGGGCAAGCAAAGGGTCCAGGGCTCCCCACAGCAGCGCAGGCTCCTTGAGCATCTCTTACTACTGTTCAGCTTTGGCTTCTGGTCTTGGGATGAAGAGGATGAGTGGGGGTGGGGAGGAACCTTGTGGCAAGAGCGAGCTAAGATTCACCTCAGCCCCCCAACATGGGGAAGAGGCTTATACTGTTCCTGAGCTTTGTGCAGGTGCAGAGCAGTGCAGGAGGGAATTGGGGACTAATGATGTCCTGGAGTCATTCACCCTGGGACTTGAAATGTATATTTCAGGACTGTCCCACCCAATTAGGCATGGTGGTCACACTACGTGTGTTCCAAGGAGCTCTTCTTTGTTTTGATTTCTCTTATGTGACAGGACCTTTACTGTCTGGCCTAAGATAGTGGCTCAGAAACTTATATAATGTATATATTTTGGAAGAGCACAGTTTGATGTCTTGCAAGGAGACTGTACTGCTTTTAATCTGACCAACATCAATTATTCTATTTTGGATTCAAGGAGTGAAATGCACAAATCTTTGCAAAGAGGGAAACAATTCTGGAGAATCTAAGAAGGAAAAGTCAAGAGCACTAAGCAGCATTTGCTTATGTTCAGAAATGATTTGAGAAACATAAAAAAATAACATAGAATAGATTTTTTTTTTTTGAGATGGGACAAAACTTGTTGTTTTCATTGAGTCCTCACAGGCCAGATTTCTGGCTTCATGTTGGCCCTTTGTAGCGGTTTGGTGGAGTGAAGAGACGAGGAAGTTCATGTACCTGGCCTGGTGGGAATTCCCCCCATGGACTCATTGGATTAGCGTAGGGCTGGTCTAGCCAATTTTTTTCTTCAGCCGTATCCCAGTCCCTCCTATAGGGATGTCAAGGTTTTTCCCCCACTTTGAACTTTAGGGTACAAAAAGTAGGGACCTGCATGAACACTTTTTTAAGCTTAATTACTAGCTTAAATCTGGTACACTGCCACCAGCCAGAATTTAGTGTCTGGCACACTTTCTGTTCCCCCAAAACCTTCCCTGGGGAACCCAGACCCAAACCCCTTGGATCTTAAAACAAGGAGGAATTAACCATCCCACCTCCTTTCCCCCACCACCAATCCCTGGTGAGTTCAGACTCAACCCCTGGGATTTTAAAACAAGGAAAAATCAATCAGGTTATTAAAAAGAGATCTTTTAATTAAAGAAAAAAAGGTAAAAATTCTCTGTAAAATCAGGATGGAAAATGCTTTACAGGGTATTCAGATTCATATAGACCAGAGGGACTCCCCCCGCAGCCTTAGATTCAAAGTTACAGCAAACAGAGGTAAAAATCCTTCCAGCAAAAAGAGACATTCACAAGTTGAGAAAACAAACACAAGACTAATCCGCCTTGCCTGGCTACTACTTACAATTTTGAAATATGAAAGACTGATTCAGAACAATTGGGAAAGCCTGGGTGTACGTCTGGTCCCTCTTAGCCCCAACAGTGAACAACAAACAACACAAAAAGCACAAACAAAGACTTCCCTCCACCAAGATTTGAAAGTATCTTGTCCCCCTATTGGTCCTCTGATCAGGTGTTAGCCAGGTTTACTGAGCTTCTTAACCCTTTACAGGTAAAAGACATTAACCCTTAACCATCTGTTTATGACAAGGGGGCTAAGTGGGGATGGAAGGAGATTTGGTCAGAGCAATACTGCATTCAAGTGATCAACTCAGGTGTGCCAGGCTTTTGAGGCCATAGTCTAGGTGGTATAATTTAGGGCAGAGGCTGCTCAGACATTACTGAGAAGTGCATCCTGGCATTGGCCCTAAGATCAGGGAAACCACAGTTCACTCCTTTTCAGGACTACTTGATAGGCACAGTACCAAGAGTATTGAGAGTCTCTGGATTAGGCTAAAAGGGGTAAAAAACACGGGTGATGTCGTGCTGGGAGTCTACTACAGGCCACCTAATGAGGTGGATGAGGCTTTTTTCAAACAACTAACAAAATCATCCAAAGCCCAAGATATGGTGGTGATGGGGGACTTCAACTATCCAGATATATGTTGGGAAAATAACACCACGGGGCACAGACTATCCAATAAGTTCCTGGACTGCATTGCAGACAACTTTTTATTTCAGAAAGCTGAAAAAGCTACTAGGGGGGAAGCTGTTCTAGACTTGATTTTAACAAATAAGGAGGAACTTGTTGAGAATTTGAAAGTAGAAGGAAGCTTGGGTGAAAGTGATCATGAAATCATAGAGTTGGCAATTCTAAGGAAGGGTAGAAGGGAGTACAGCAGAATAGAGACAATGGATTTCAGGAAGGCGGATTTTGGTAAGCTCAGAGAGCTGGTAGGTAAGGTCCCATGGGAATTAAGACTGAGGGGAAAAACAACTGAGGAAAGTTGGCAGTTTTTCAAAGGGACACTATTAAGGGCCCAAAAGCAAGCTATTCCGATGGTTAGGAAAGATAGAAAATGTGGCAAAAGACCACCTTGGCTTACCCTTGAGATCTTGCATGACCTACAAAATAAAAAGGCGTCATATAAAAAATGGACACTAGGTCAGATCACGAAGGATGAATATAGGCAAATAACACAGGAATGCAGAGGCAAGATTAGAAAGGCAAAGGCACAAAATGAGGTCAAACTAGCTATGGGAATAAAGGGAAACAAGAAGACTTTTTATCAATACATTAGAAGCAAGAGGAAGACTAAGGACAGGGTAGACCCACTGCTCAATGAGGAGGGGGAAACAGTAACGGGAGACTTGGAAATGGCAGAGATGCTTAATGACTTCTTTGTTTCAGTCTTCACTGAGAAGTCTGAAGGAATGTCTAGCATAATGAATGCTTACGGGAAGAGGGTAGGTTTAGAAGAGAAAATAAGAAAAGAGCAAGTAAAAAATCACTTAGAAAAGTTAGATGCCTGCAAGTCACCAGGGCCTGATGAAATGCTTCCTAGAATACTCAAGGAGTTAATAGAAGAGGTATCTGAGCCTCTAGCTATTATCTTTGGGAAATCATGGGAGACGGGGGATATTCCAGAAGACTGGAAGGGGGCAAATATAATGCCCATCTATAAAAAGGGAAATAAAAACAACCCAGGAAACTACAGACCAGTTAGTTTAACTTCTGTGCCAGGGAAGATAATGGAGCAGGTAATCAAAGAAATCATCTGCAAACACTTGGAAGGTGGTAAGGTGATAGGGAATAGCCAGCATGGATTTGTAAAGAACAAATCGTGTCAAACTAATCCGATAGCGTTCTTTGATAGGATAACGAGCCTTGTGGATAAGGGAGAAGCGGTGGATGAGATATACCTAGACTTTAGTAAGGCATTTGATACAGTCTCGCATGATATTCTTATAGATAAACTAGGAAAGTACAATTTAGATGGGGCTACTATAAGGTGGGTGCATAACTGGCTGGATAACCGTACTCAGAGAGTAGTTGTTAATGGCTTCCAATCCTGCTGGAAAGGTATAACAAGTGGGGTTCCGCAGGGGTCTGTTTTGGGACCGGTTCTGTTCAATATCTTCATCAACGATTTAGATGTGGGCATAGAAAGTACGCTTATTAAGTTTGCGGACGATACCAAACTGGGAGGGATTGCAACTGCTTTGGAGGACAGGGTCAAAATTCAAAATGATCTGGACAAATTGGAGAAATGGTCTGAGGTAAACAGGATGAAGTTCAATAAAGATAAATGCAAAGTGCTCCACCTAGGAAGGAACAATCAGTTTCACACATACAGAATGGGAAGAGACTGTCTAGGAAGGAGTATGGCAGAAAGAGATCTAGGGGTCATAGTAGACCACAAGATTAATATGAGTCAACAGTGTGATACTGTTGCAAAAAAAGCAAACATGATTCTGGGATGCATTAACAGGTGTCTTGTAAACAAGACACGAGAAGTCATTCTTCCGCTTTACTCTGTGCTGGTTAGGCCTCAACTGGAGTATTGTGTCCAGTTCTGGGCACCGCATTTCAAGAAAGATGTGGAGAAATTGGAGAGGGTCCAGAGAAGAGCAACAAGAATGATTAAAGGTCTTGAGAACATGACCTATGAAGGAAGGCTGAAGGAATTGGGTTTGTTTAGTTTGGAAAAGAGAAGACTGAGAGGGGACATGATAGCAGTTTTCAGGTATCTAAAAGGGTGTCATCAGGAGGAGGGAGAAAACTTGTTCACCTTAGCCTCCAATGATAGAACAAGAAGCAATGGGCTTAAACTGCAGTAAGGGAGATTTAGGTTGGACATTAGGAAAAAGTTCCTAACTGTCAGGGTAGTTAAACACTGGAATAGATTGCCTAGGGAAGTTGTGGAATCTCCATCTCTGGAGATATTTAAGAGTAGGTTAGAGAAATGTCTATTAGGGATGGTCTAGACAGTATTTGGGGGGACTGGACTCTCGAGATCCCTTCCAGTCCTAGAGTCTATGAGTCTATGAGCACCATGGTTTCTTCTGGTGTGAAGTCAAAAGCATTAATGTTCAGTGAGCAGGATTAAACTCAATGGGACAAGCGGCAATGGTCAGGCTTTTTAAAAAACACAGTTAAATATATGTTTAATATATGTGATAACCTTTCTACACAATTCTCACCCTTTTAAAAAATACAGATGAGACCTTTGATTTCTACTCAAAATGTAATTAACTGGGCCTGTTTACCATGGATTTTATCCTGCAATATTTCTGTATGTACATCTCCTATTGAAATTAATGGGAGTTGATGATGTGTCCTACTGTCTCTGTTTAGCTCTATGATTCCATATTTTCCCTCCATTTACCCTTCACAGCTAGCCCCTAGTACATCTGAAACATCTTTAATTTCCCTTTTTTCTCTTGAAACATTGCAGTCTTGTGATGGAACAAAACTGAGCAAACAGAGTGGTGCATAACTCTGAATCAATATCAAACTAAGACACAATAATTTAATATACATATCAAATTGAAAAATATTATTGGTGACAAAGGAAAAAACCTTTGAAAAGACATTAGTTTGTTTTTTTTTAAAAAAAAGACATTAGAAAGCAATGAAAATATAAACTAAGGTTAAAATTTTTAAAAGTGCATGTGCTCCATTTAGGTACTCTTCAAAAAGGCATCCCTCTGTGGCCTATTCCTTAAAAGTTATATGATGTCTGGGACTACAGCAGTGAAAAGTGTTCATTTTTCACTTTGCAGGAAGTTTCAAAAAATTGAAGGAAAAAAATTAGGTAAACGTAAAACAAATTGTTCAAAAATTTTGGTGAACTGAAAACTAGAGAAAACATAGTTTTGGGTTGAATAAAATGTTTCATTTTGATTTCAAACTTTTTTAATGTTTCAAAAAATTGTTAATAGATTGAAGGAAATTTTCTAAATGAAAAGTTGTTTTGAATGCAAAAATCTGTTTTTTTTTAAAAATGTGGAAACATAATATTTTGACTTTTTTGTATTGTTTTTGTTTACTGAAACAATTTGGTGAATTTCAACACAAACTTGTGAAACGTTTCAGTTGATTAAACCCTGCATTTTTGCCCCCCCTTCCCCTCCCCTCCCAAAAAAGTTTTAATTGAAAATATTTGCCCAACTCTATGGTATTCGGGTATGTGATTCTGATCTTATTTACTCATGTGACTTCAGTGGCATTATCCTGATTTTTAGAGGTTTAAGTGAGTACCGAATCAGTCCCTTACTATAGCAGCACTGTTATTTATACATCTCTAATTATGTAAACCGTAAAGATTCAACCAGGAGTTTCTGAATCTTTGAGATATTAAAGTTACCCAGAGGCTCTTAAGAGATTATCCCACCTTCAGATATGGATATGTGAAACTATGCCCATAACTTAAAAATATATGGAATGCATTGCTGAAGCAAAATAATACCTCACTCCCTTGGAAGTTGAGAGTAGCCTGGACAGTATGATGGTGAAAGGGTAAAATGGGTGCCTAGCTTATATTGTTGATCATGAGGAACCATTTCATAGTTGAAAGTTATAGAGAATTGTAATGTGCACCATATAGTATGATTACAAGGTAAATGTTGTTATCTGTGTTGTAAAAGACAGAAAGCTTCAACTTCCCACAATCTCCTTCATTTGGCCAATAACACAAGTGAAAATGTTGTTTTACAACATACACCAAATAGACTGTCTGGAGGGTGATTGCTGTATGAATTTGGATGATGATTGTGCCTGAGACAGGATGCTGGCTAGGAAACCCTGAGCCAGACCTCTGTCGCACCAGCTCCAATCAGGAAAGGGGCGTTGGAGCTGGCTGAGAAAGCCCAGGCCTAAGTGGCAAATAGGGAACAGCTGCCGGCCTCCTTAGCAAGGGGCTACATAAAGACTGGCAGGAAAGAAACCAGGGGAGAGGCAAGGGAGGAGTCAGGGAGTTAGAGGCCTCTCTACCCTGCTGGCTGGAGGAGCTAGCAGTCCCTGATGCTGTCTGTAGTTACATGGTGGTGGGAACATGTGCTGTAAATAAAGAGCACGGATGATTGCACTAAAGCAGAGGTCTCTGGTTGGTTTGTGGGTGCAGAAGTGGTAGAAGATAGAGGGGCATGCCTGTGCCCTGTTATAGAGCCATGAAGGTTCAAACCACATAGATATCTATGATTTTTTGATTTATCCTCTGAAGAATCCTTTGACTAATTTGGGGATTGAGCTAATCAAGGGCAGCGGTGGCTCCAGGCACCGGCATTACAAGCATGTGCCTGGGGTGGCAAACCGCTGGGGGCACCCTGCCTGTCCCTGTGAGGGCGGGAGTCAGGCAGCTTTCGGCAGTGCACCTGCAGGAGGTCCCTAGTCCTGCAGATTTGGTGGCAATTTGGGAGCGGGTACACCGAAGCCACGGGACCGGGGACCTCCCGCAAGTGTGCCACCAAAGGCAGCGTGCCTGCCGTGCTTGGGGTGGGAAAAAAGCTAGGGTTGCCCCTGGTTAAGGGAGGTGAGAGTTAAGCTTATTTTTAACATTTATAGTTTCTTTGTTTCATAATTTAGATTTTCCTGGCTTTAAAATAATTTCTATGGGGCTGGATATGTAAAAACTGTGTTAGAGCAGAATTAGGGTCCTACCTCCAAATACACAACTAAAGAGAGGTGGGGTGGTTATGGAAACGTGAAGTTTCAGACTCTACAATGCATGAAAGTGGAGGGCAGTGCTTAAAGTAGATGAGACTAAGAAGTGTAATTTTGTTGGGTTTATATCAGCATCAATGTTAATGTCATGAGATATGATGTTGCATCATCCTGAATGATGGCACATTTAAATTGTAATTCGCTTTACATGTTTTCTCTCTCAGTGGATGTTTTCTTTGCTATTAAAACCAAGAACTTACTTACTTTGATGAAAGTAAGCTGTCATCCTGGCTGAGTTACTATTGCTGCCATCTTATCTCTTGGAATTTGCTGATTTTTGAGCAGTTACCATTGCAATTGTAACGATGCATTATTATCTTTGTTTTTAATCCTTGTGAGTGATATTTTTCCAAAATGATTTTTCTAGGGCAATATTTTCAGGCATTCATAAAGTTCATTAGTTTACACACAGGTAATATTTCAATAATCTGCTTTAATATTGAAGTCAGTTGAACCTTGGCTCTCCCCCTCCTAAAATCATTACTTTTTTCCAATTAATTATCCCTTCCTTTCTCAAACTCTTCAAGGGGAGGAAAACAAATCGTTAAGAGTTGTTTTTTCTAACACTCTTTAAACAAGCAGCTGATGATTTATGTTTATATATTTAGTTTTGAAGTTATATGACACGGTTGTTTCTTATTTCTCTGATTTGTCACACTTTGTTCAATGTAATTGATTGGAACTATTGTTACACCTTTTGTAATGCTGCTGCTCATTTGACATTAGATTTTTTTTTCCCATCTGAGATTTTCTGTGGTTGACAGCATAGATTTTTAACATCTTCTGTTTGCCATGAATTTTATTTCTAGCTGTCAGAATCAGCTAACAATTAGGTACAAGACTTTTTTAATTACTCTCATGCTCTCAGGGTGGCACCTGATGTATGGCACAACTTGATGACCCATTTCTTATGTTTCAGTGTTTCAATTAAATGAAAAAGAAACTAATTCACATAAATCAATCCTGTCTTTTAAGATGCAAGAAATGTTCTGACAGTGAAATAGTCAGTAACCAACTAACAAGTAACTCTGTCACCTAGATACCTTTATTTTCTCAAATATCATATTTATTTGTAAAACTTTTAAAGAGTACCCCTTATCTTGTAGAAGCATTTTTCATTCAGACCATGTGTTTTGGGACAGCACTTGTTGTTCCACAACACTTCGCACTGTTAAATAGTACAGCTACAAAGTTCAAGTTAAAATAAAAATCGGAGAGAGAGTGAGAGAAATTAAGGAATATAAACAAAGAAGAAATAGGTGTTCAAATGAAAACTGAAAATAGATGGAGTCAAAATAGAGAAATGCTGGAAGGCTGATTCCAGATGGCATGAACTGAAGAAGGGAATTGTTTCACACCAAAACTGGCAAGATTTTTTTAAAAGACATTAAGAAAACAGGTAATAGATGAGAAAAAGTAGAAGGGAAAGAGTAGAAAGAGTATGTAAGATGAGCTCTGGCTGTTCTTCTTTGGTGGTTGTTGGTGGCTGGCCTATGATAAGCAAGTGGTCAGAACACATGATCTGGCAGTCCCTTCTGGCCTTAAACCTATGACTTGTTTAATAATTGTATTGTATTGTCATCTAGAGACCAGCATTGTGCTTGGCACTGTGTATACACAATAAAAAGAATCAGTGCCCCCAATCGTTTTGTCTAACATAAGTGAAAGAGATTAGCAAATTGTCATAATGAATGACTCTGAAGTGCCACTGTGAATAACAATAGTCATTGGGCTAGACAGAAAGCAAGGATGATAATTTAGGGTTCTCATCTATAATGTGGATTACCCAAATTCAAGTTTCTGCTCCAATGACATATTTAATTATTTATAAAAAGTGGAATGCATGGGCAGGCAAGAGTCCCACATCAGAATATCCCCTAGGGATATAGTGGTTAGGGGACTCTTCCTAAGAGGTGGGAGATCAGTCTTCAAATCCTTTCTCTACAACAGATGGAAAGAGATAATTGAACCCTGGTCTCATGTTCCAGGAGAGTGCCTTAATCACTGGCTAAATGTTATAGGGAAGGCAGTGTCACTACTAATAGACTCAGACTCTAGGATTGGAAGGGACCTCGAGAGGTCATCGAGTCCAGTCCCCTGCCCTCATGGCAGGACCAAATACTGTCTAGACCATCCCTAATAGACATTTCTCTAACCTACTCTTAAATATCTCCAGAGATGGAGATTCCACAACTTCCCTAGGCAATCTATTCCAGTGTTTAACTACCCTGACAGTTAGGAACTTTTTCCTAATGTCCAACCTAAATCTCCCTTGCTGCAGTTTACGCCCATTGCTTCTTGTTCTGTCATAGGAGGCTAAGGTGAAGAAGTTTTCTCCCTCCTCCTGGTGACACCCTTTTAGATACCTGAAAACTGCTATCATGTCCCCTCTCAGTCTTCTCTTTTCCAAACTAAACAAACCCAATTCCTTCAGCCTTCCTTCATAGGTCATGTTCTCAAGACTTTTAATCATTCTTGTTGCTCTTCTCTGGACCCTCTCCAATTTCTCCACATCTTTCTTGAAATGTGGTGCCCACAACTGGACACAATACTCCAGTTGAGGCCTAACCAGCGCAGAGTAAAGCGGAAGAATGACTTCTCGTGTCTTGTTTACAAGACACCTGTTAATGCATCCCAGGATCACGTTTGCTTTTTTTTGCAACAGTATCACACTGTTGACTCATATTAAGCTTGTGGTCCACTATGACCCCTAGATCTCTTTCTGCCATACTCCTTCCTAGACAGTCTCTTCCCATTCTGTATGTGTGAAACTGATTGTTCCTTCCTAAGTGGAGCACTTTGCATTTATCTTTATTGAACTTCATCCTGTTTACCTCAGACCATTTCTCCAATTTGTCCATGTCATTTTGAATTTTGACCCTGTCCTCCAAAGCAGTTGCAATCCCTCCCAGTTTGGTATCATCCGCAAACTTAATAAGCGTACTTTCTATGCCAACATCTAAATCGTTGATGAAGATATTGAACAGAGCCGGTCCCAAAACAGACCCCTGCGGAACCCCACTTGTTATACCTTTCCAGCAGGATTGGGAGCCATTAACAACTACTCTCTGAGTACGGTTATCCAGCCAGTTATGCACTCACCTTATAGTAGCCCCATCTAAATTGTACTTTCCTAGTTTATCTATAAGAATATCATGCGAGACTGTATCAAATGCCTTACTAAAGTCTAGGTATATCACATCCACCGCTTCTCCCTTATCCACAAGGCTCGTTATCCTATCAAAGAACGCTATCAGATTAGTTTGACACGATTTGTTCTTTACAAATCCATGCTGGCTATTCCCTATCACCTTACCACCTTCCAAGTGTTTGCAGATGATTTCTTTGATTACCTGCTCCATTATCTTCCCTGGCACAGAAGTTAAACTAACTGGTCTGTAGTTTCCTGGGTTGTTTTTATTTCCCTTTTTATAGATGGGCACTATATTTGCCCCCTTCCAGTCTTCTGGGATCTCCCCCGTCTCCCATGATTTCCCAAAGATAATAGCTAGAGGCTCAGATACCTCTTCTATTAACTCCTTGAGTATTCTAGGATGCATTTCATCAGGCCCTGGTGACTTGCAGGCATCTAACTTTTCTAAGTGATTTTTTACTTGCTCTTTCCTTATTTTCTCTTCTAAACCTACCCTCTTCCCGTAAGCATTCACTATACTAGACAATCCTTCAGACTTCTCAGTGAAGACCGAAACAAAGAAGTCATTAAACATCTCTGCCATTTCCTAGTCTCCCGTTACTGTTTCCCCCTCCTCATTGAGCAGTGGGCCTACCCTGTCCTTAGTCTTCCTCTTGCTTCTAATGTATTGATAAAAAGTCTTCTTGTTTCCCTTTATTCCCATAGCTAGTTTGAGTTCATTTTGTGCCTTTGCTTTTCTAATCTTGCCTCTGCATTCCTGTGTTTGCCTATATTCATCCTTCGTGATCTGACCTAGTTTCCATTTTTTATATGACGCCTTTTTATTTTGTAGGTCATGCAAGATCTCAAGGGTAAGCCAAGGTGGTCTTTTGCCACATTTTCTATCTTTCCTAATCATCAGAATAACTTGCTTTTGGGCCCTTAATAGCGTCCCTTTGAAAAACTGCCAACTTTCTTCAGTTGTTTTTCCCCTCAGTCTTAATTCCCATGGGACCTTGCCTACCAGCTCTCTGAGCTTACCAAAATCTGCCTTCCTGAAATCCATTGTCTCTATTCTGCTGTACTCCCTTCTACCTTTCCTTAGAATTGCAAATTCTATGATTTCATGATCACTTTCACCCAAGCTTCCTTCTACTTTCAAATTCTCAACAAGTTCCTCCCTATTTGTTAAAATCAAGTCTAGAACAGTTCCCCCCTAGTAGCTTTTTCAACTTTCTGAAATAAAAAGTTGTCTGCAATGCAGTCCAGGAACTTATTGGATAGTCTGTGCCCCGCGGTGTTATTTTCCCAACATATATCTGGATAGTTGAAGTCCTCCATCACCACCAAATCTTGGGCTTTGGATGATTTTGTTAGTTGTTTGAAAAAAGCTTCATTCACCTCTTCCGCCTGATTAGGTGGCCTGTAGTAGACTCCCAGCACGACATCACCTGTGTTTTTTACCCCTTTTAGCCTAACCCACAGACTCTCCACCCTTCCGTCTCCTATGTCCATCTCCACCTCAGTCCAAGTGTGTACATTTTTAATATATAAGGCAACACCTCCTCCCTTTTTCCCCTGTCTATCCTTCCTGAGCGAACTATACCTAGACACATTCCAGTCGTGTGTATTATCCCACCAAGTTTCAGTAATGCCAATAATGTCATAGTTGTATTTATTTATTAGCACTTCCAGTTCTTCCTGCTTATTACCCATACTTCTTGCATTTGTATATAGGCATCTAAGATACTGGTTTGATCTTGCCTCCCAGCTTTGCCCTGACCCTCCTTCCTCTCTGCCATTATAGCCCGTGCTCCCTCCTGTTTCCAACCCATCTCCCAGGTCTTGTTCCCCACTTACCTGTGGGCTTTGCTCACCTGTCCCCGTCGAACCTAGTTTAAAGCCCTCCTTACTAGGTTAGCCAGTCTGTGCGCAAATAAGGCCTTTCCCCTCTTCGAAAGGTGAACGCCATCTGTTCCTAGCAGTCCTTCCTCAAATAGCATCCCGTGGTCGAGGAAGCCAAAGCCCTCATGGCGACACCATCTTCGCAGCCAGACATTCACCTCCACGATGCATCTGTCTCTGCCCCTACCTTCAACAGGAAGAATCGAAGAGAATACCACCTGCGCTCCAAACTCCTTAACCCGTACTCCCAGAGCCCTGTAGTCACTCTTGATCTGCTCAGCGTCACACCTCGCAGTATCATTTGTGCCCACATGGATGAGTAGCATGGGGTAGTAGTCAGAAGGCCGGATAATCCTCGACAATGCCTCTGTAACATCTCGGATACGGGCCCCTGGCAGGCAGCATACCTCCCGGGATGAACGGTCAGGGCGACAGATGGGTGTTTCCGTCCCCCTCAGCAGAGAGTCTCCAACCACCACTACCCTACGTTTCTTATCAGTGGTGGCAGCAGACTTCCCAGCCTTAGGGGTACGAGGCTTCACCCCCTTAACTGTTGGGGGTGATTTCTTCTCTCCTGCATCAAGAAGAGCATAATGGTTATCTTTTACCACAGCAGGAGGGGTCGCAGCAGCGGTGGAGCACTGCCTGCTGCTAGAAGTAACCAGCTGGCTGTGTCCACCCTGAGCCTCCTCCTCCACTGGTGTGTCAGATACACCCTGAGGCATCTTCTCTTCCACTGGAGTGTCGGTAGTCCTGTCAACTGGGACAGCACCGTCAGCTGTCTCCACATGGATACTGTCCAGGAATTGCTCATGGATATGGATGTTCCTCAGCCTAGCCACCTCCTCCTGTAGCTCTCCCACCTGCTGCCTGAGAGATTCCACCAGTAGGCACCTTTCACATTGGATGCCACCCCCAGCCTGGATATCAGTAAGTGGAAATTGCAAATTACAGTCTTTGCAAGCCCACACCAGAATCTGGGTAAAAGCATCCATGCTTTGGTACTCTGTCTGGCTACAGGCGCAGGTGGAGGAGACAGAAGCAGTGCTGGGACAGGTGTTGCGGGTCCTCCTCACCATTGTAAGCCTCCCTCTGTCAAACTCTCTCAAATTCCCGTCTACAGCTCCCTGTCCGCTATGTCATCTATTTTGTGAATCTAGCCCTTTAAAAGCAATTGCAAAATTTGTTTCGAGTCAAATCAAGCACATTTTGTTAAAGTCAAAACATATTTTTTTTCAACTAGTAAATTTTGTTTGAAATTTTGGATTTGGTTCAACTTTTTTTTTAATTTGCCTGTGAACAAAAAACCCAAGTTATTTGCACAGCTCTACTTCCAATGTCTTTATAGCAAGGATAAAAGAATTGAAAAAGACCTATTATATCATCTAATCAATCCCCCTGCCAGTGCAAAATTGTTCCCTGTAGTAAGCTAGCTAGTGCTTTGTCCCTATATTAATAGAAAGACTACAGTCCTTTTGATTAACTCCACAGAAAGCAGACATTATCCATTCAGTATTGTCAGATAATAGCAATACTTTTGGGAATGACTTCATGGGTGTTCTAAGAAGACTGAAACAAGCAAGTGGCAGAGGCTGAATTCCTAGTTTTAAAAAAAAAAGCAGCAGGGAGAGCACAAAATAGCTATTCTAACTAGGCCTAATGAACATCTTCCTATTCACTAGAAGCTGCCTGCAGCTAAGCCTGGGTTTGTCTAACCTGCAACAGGGAGGTGGGATTGTAGCATGTGTAAACATCCCTGAACTAACTTTGATCCAACTAGAGTAACCCTAGCAATAGCTTTTGGCTTGGTCAAGTAGCAAATAACATTGAAGTCAGGACAGCCCAGGAGGCTGCAAGGGCTAGCCCCACCCAACCAGAACCCTGGGTACATATGCAAGTAGCTCTGGACTGTGCAGCCATGGTTCACTGCTATTGTTACTTGAGGTATGTTTGACCAAAGCTAGCTCGATATGTCTACATGTACTGCAATACACTGCAATCTGGAGGTGTTAGACCAGCGTTTCTGAAACAGAGGTTGCCGCTTGTGTAGGGATAGCCTCTGGCGGGCCAGGACAATGTGTTTACCGGCCCTGTCCCTCACGGGTCCAGCCGATCGCGGCTCCCACTGGCCGTGGATCCTGCTCTGGGCCAATGGGAGCTGCTGGAAGCGGCGCGGGCTGAGGGACATACTGCCGCCGCTTCGAGCAGCTCCCATTGGCCCGAAGCAGTGATCTGCGGCCAGTTGGAGCCGCGATCGGCTGGACTTGTGGATGAGGCAGATAAACACACCGGCCCAGCCCGCTAGGGGCTTTCCCTGCACAAGTGGCAACCCCTGTTTTGAGAAACCCTGTGTTAAACCTACCTTCTGACTCTCTCCTTTGTGTAAATATATAATTTTGCAACTTATAGTTGTTGGTGTTGGCAAAATTAATTGAATATCTGAAACATTTTTATTTCAGTTAAAATACTGTAAGTTATATCTTATCACACTTTTTACCAAGTTCTATTAAGGTACTCTTGGAGTCCTTGCTGATGCTAAGCTCTCACATTGCAATGACTGAGTAATCCTGGCAGACAAAGACCTGGCCTCAATTATTCATACTTTTGTTACTTATCAGCTAGACTACAGCAATGCAGTATACCCGGGTATGAAACCTTCACAATTTAGGAAATGCCAAATAATACAAAACATGCAGAACATATCACCTCAGTAAAACAGGGTGCCATAAGCACATCACACTTTGTCCTCTACTCTCTACTCTGGAATTTCAAATCAAGTTCAAAGTCTTAATCTTATCTTTAATATCACTTAAAATTCTGGGACAGAGACTGTGGGTGACAACTTCTCTCCTTTGGCACAGTCGAATTTTCAGCAATAAGAGTAAAGCTTGTTTGTGGGAGACAGAATTTTCTCTAGGGATGGTCTGAGAGCGTGGAATGAACTCCCCTAGGAACTGAGATCTACCACAAGCCTCCCCACTTTCCGCTCCAAGTGCATACACATTTCTTTGACCTTGCCTTCTCTAATGTAAACACCGTAACAGGTATATTTCACAAAAAAAAGAGAAAACCCACTGTACATAGTCCACTACACACACTTCTCCCTCTGGGGAGAGGATGAGACAACAAAGAAGTCACATTGCTTACTGAACTCCTGGAGAACACTCAAACATCACAATAATAAGTGCAGTATAAAAACCTATACAGAATAAAATATGGATGCTTTCAAAATATATATGTTCTTAAAATTCCTATAGCTAAAATATGAGTTGAGCTTCTAAATTTGCTAGCTCCAATTCTTTCATGACATTACTCCACTGAGCCACTAGTAGTGAATTAGGACCATTCTGTTTGCCATTACTCTCTTTTATAACAGAACTTTGAGGAATATATACACTAAGGGCTAGAGAGGAAAATTACATTCTGCCCAGAGTAAATGGCAGTATACAATTGCATTGCCCCAACAGGATCCAATTGGTAACTGAGTCCTCAGATTTCCCTGCTTTCTGTAGTGAGAAATATGTGCCAGCCCCTTTACTGGATAGATTACTTCCCCATGCCAAGCCAGTTCATTCCTATTGGATGGCAGCTGGACCAAAGTTTCTTCCGTTTCCCTTCCCTTTATTAGGCATGTTCCCCCTGAATACCTGATAATTTGAGAAGGAATTCTTCTGGGGGAGGGGCGGAGTGCGGTTCCATACTGCCCCAAGATAGGTTTTGCCTAAATGAGGCAGTATGAACCTTTACAAACCACCAGACAAAAAACAGGCAATGGTTAAAGCCTGAAGGAACAAAACTATACAAATTGGTAGAACCCTTGGGACATGCAGCATTTATGTGACCTCAGATGCCATCACTCTGAAAGTGTTCAGAAGTTTTCCAAGAAGATAGAATAATGTCTCTAAAATATCTGCACATGACAGAGGTCAGAGCCTGGACTGTCCATACTATAAATAAAGAATTATCTATAGTAACAGAAGTTTATAATGGCTACATGCAATTTTTGTTACCAACTTTTGTTTCTAATTTAGCAGTATAACAGATGCTTCTCTCATGGCTGCATACCCTCACAGTATTATGGCTTGTGTTGAAACAGAATTGAGCAATTTGAATATAAAAATGTTATTTGTTTAATATGGTTATTGATCACTAGCTCTTTTCCCTTTTTCTTTGTCTAATTCTTCATCTTTTAATTATTTCAGTAAAACCAGATTTTTAAATAAAGGTAAATATAAATATATACCTCCTGGATTGCTATCACTACTGTTCTCCCAATCCTTCTGAAATATGTCTCAAGATATTTAATCAAGATGTCATTTACTATACTGAACCACTAACTATACACATCTTTTGTAAAATATATGGAAAAAAAAAAACCTTTGCTTGTAGCTAACAAGTCTTGACTTATATGGGAAATGACCAAACTGAGGGTATGTCTACATCTACAATTTTGCAGCGCTGGTTGTTACAGCTGTATTAGTACAGCTGTATAGGGCCAGCGCTGCAGAGTGGCCACACTTACAGCAACCAGCGCTGCAAGTGGTGTTAGATGTGGCCACACTGCAGCGCTGTTGGGCGGCTTCAAGGGGGGTTCGGGGAACGCGAGAGCAAACCGGGGAAGGAGACCAGCTTCGCCGCGGTTTGCTCTCGCGTTCCCCGAACCCCCCTGCAAACCGCAGGGAAGGAGACCTGCTTGCACAGGGGTTCGGGGAACGCGAGAGCAAACCGGGGAAGGAGACCAGCTTCGCCGCGGTTTGCTCTCGCGTTCCCCGAACCACCCTGCAAACCGCAGGGAAGGAGACCTGCTTGCTCGGGGGTTCGGGGAACGCGAGAGCAAACCGGGGAAGGAGACCAGCTTCGCCGCGGTTTGCTCTCGAGTTCCCCGAACCCCCCTGTAAACCGCAGGGAAGGAGACCTGCTTGCTCGGGGGTTCGGGGAACGCGAGAGCAAACCGGGGAAGGAGACCTGCTTGATTACCAGAGGCTTCCTCAGGTATGCTGGGATACCTGCTTATTCCACGGAGGTCAAGAAAAGCGCTGGTAAGTGTCTACACTTGATTGCCAGCGCTGGTTCACCAGCGCTGGATCCTCTACACCCGAGACAAAACGGGAGTACGGCCAGCGCTGCAAACAGGGAGTTGCAGCGCTGGTGATGCCCTGCAGATGTGTACACCTCCTAAGTTGCAGCGCTGTAACCCCCTCACCAGCGCTGCAACTTTGTGATGTAGACAAGCCCTGAACAATATGTTTAAAGAATATTGTCCCATCCTTTTGCACCCCATGCACAAGTGTCAAGCACAATGAGAATCCTTGTGCACAAGGTTCTAATTCCTACTCCTTGGGCTCAACTGTGCAAAGGGGTAAGATCTGGTGAAGGACCATAGTTCTGCCCCTCACACCTTCATGCACTACAGAGCTGGCTGATTGTGGAGAGGATCACATGCTTAAGGCTAGGGTAGCAGCTGTATGCCCTGAGAGATCTGGGAGGCAACAGTGCTTCAAATTACACACAATGGGCCAGGTCCTCACCTGGTCAAGGAGTAGTGCTTCCCTGAAGTTGATGGAACTGTAGCTGCACCAGCTGAGTATCTGACACTATGGTTCCTATAGTTCTCACTGAGGTGGTGAAGAATCCACACTTCTCCCAGAAAAGCTGTAGTTTAATGTTATAAATTGGACTTTAGTGTCCAATATCTTGGTTCTGAAATTAACTCCCAGAGCAAGGTGTGGTAAGATGTTTGGCTGTGTGTGTGTTTTCCCCCTAGGCTGGCCAAAATACTCCTTCTATAATCTTTATACCCTAATATAAACAAGTTATGTACTGTCATCCTGACCATATCTTTTAGGAGGGGCCAGTGTGTTTTTTATCTTTGGGGAATGTTTTTGTACCATCCTTGCTATTGAGGATGTTCCACTTGCTATCGGGATGTGTTTGTGTAAATACTCTGTACTTAGCACTTCTTAGGAATATGTATTTCTGCAATATCAGCCCTGTTCTTGCCAAATTCTGTGAGCAGATCCCGCCTCATACCAGGCGTTTAATACAAGGGCTTATGTATCAGGTTCTCTCCCTACTGTATGAGATACTTTAATTCCCTCTAGGAGCTCAAGGGGTGTTCCATAGGGTAAAGTCACTAGGAATGCACTAAATCTGAGAAATTCATGTAATTCCTGGCTATGTTACATTTGAGGTCAGTGCTTCTGCTTTTGGACCTTCTTCCCGGCCCACCTCTGGACACAAAGTTGACTAGGGAAGCTTTGTGCCATTGAACAAAAAAGTGCAGTATCTGCATAACCTAGTTTTATCTTCTCAGGGACATCAACAGGTTGTGAGTTAATGACTCACTGTTTCTTTATTTTCTTAATTGCCATGCATTGTGAAGGTTTTTTAATCTAAATTTTTTTCCCCTTAAACGACATTGGGAGCTTTCATCCAATGAATAATAGTCTGCTTTTTTTTGTCAATTGCAACTGTGTCAAATTTTCAAACAATGCTTTGTAACCGCGGACATAAATTTAAACACAAATGTATTGCATCTTTGGGCTTGAAGAGAGAGTCAAAACAGAGGAGTAGGGGCTAGATTTACATACAATAGGGATGCACCATTTTGGATTAAATTAGAACCTTAATGGACCTACACCCATTCAGAGGATCAAAATCAAAAGTGTTTAAAGACCTTGATCTCCACAAGGAGACAGACTGTTCAAGTATTCCATTGCATTACTTAAATTTCCCTCCTGTGTTAATGCCCATTTTCACATACCCTCTATCTTATACTAAGGGGACACCTGGTGGCTTGATATTTCCATCCAGGGTATTTGCAGCAGTCACTATGTCTGTTCCCACACACTACCAGATGGCCAGAATGGTAGTCTCTCCTGGTCATACTTCACTGAGACATGCTATTCTAGGGATCTAACATATAAGTTGCCCTTAGGCTACAACTACCTAGGGTTTAATGGGTTACTCACAGGCTCCTGGTGTTCAATACCAAAAACTTTGAATGTGTTGGAATTCAGCATGAACACTTGAGTGTGGAAAAATAACCCTTTTTGGTAATTTCAAATGGAGATTAATTTATTTTCTAATACAGGAAATTGCATGAGTCTTAGTTATACAGAAATACTTGTTGAACCTGGCAACATTCTGGAGGCATTCTTTGTTCACAAACGTTTCTGGACTTCAAGGCTGGCAGTATAAGTGGCTTCCATTACACTTCTACTGGTGGTACTTACAGCATACTCCTGGAACAGAAGAACAAAGGAATTTTTTAAAAAAATACTGCCATATCCATTACTTCCCACTGACAACTTTTCTGCAGGGTATCCAGTTCTTTGGTTGATCTTAATACTGAAGTGTTAGCAGTTTTACAAACCAACAACAACAAAAAAACCCTGATCCTCTTTTAATGTTTTCAAGACAGACCAGCTGTCAATCTTGGTCATTCAAAGGAACATCTGTCCAATTAATTTCAAATTCTACATTAAAATTTTACCTTGGACCCAAATCTAACCTACCAGTTTTGAGACTCATGATTCTTCTTTGTGGATGGGGCATAAAATGAAACTCACTTTCACCTTTAACTTGGAGAAGTCACTCCTACCCTATAATTACATATCTGTAAATCAATGTTATTGAGTCTTGTATGTAAATTTAATCAGTACAATTAAAATTAATTGTTTAAATGGTTTGTAACTGTAACCAGATTCATGAGCCTGCTTTGCTCCTTTTGTACATTAAGGAATCCAAATTTGGCCAGTGTTATGCTATACAAAGCACACGATCTTTCATAAAGAAGGCAAAAAGCCACATTTATTGAGAATACAGCAGTTAGCATTTGCTTTTCAGTCTCTCACACTCACACACACACAGAGTCCTGCCAGTTGATGTTAATAGTTACCAGTCCAGAGTCTGGATCAATTTAGTGGCCAGGCAGATTGGTTGCAGAAGGGAGCCGGGTTCTGTCGGTCGCAATCCGATGCTCCTGGAGTGTGGCAAGACAAACCCAAAGTCCCATGGCAAAGCACCCTGTTCTTATAGTCTCTCTGTTGAAGTCTATGGATTTTGCTGTGTCAGTCAGGACTGGCTTTAGGCACTGTGGGGCCCAATTCAAAAGAGCTGCTGCTGAAGACAGTGGCAGGACTTCGGCGGCAGCTCAATTGGCTGCCAGTGCCTTCAGCAGCACGTTGGTGGAGGATCCTACTTCTGCGGCAGTGATCCAGCTGCCACCGAAGACAGCAGAGGGACTTAAGCACTGGCAGCCAATAGAGCTTCTGTCGATGGCGGAGGGTATTTAGGGATTTGCGGGGTCCTCTTAGGGGTATGGGGCCTGATTCGGGGGAATCAGGTGAATCACCCTAAAGCCAGCCCTGGTGTCAGTTTCTGACCAGTTACTACTTAATTGGTGGAAACATTCCAGTACACCTCCGAGAGGGTCATCCTGTCTTGGTTTAGATTTAATCAATTGCCCTGTTCTTAGGGGTGCTAGCCCTCACCTCAGGATTGTCAATCTACCCTTTCTTCATTATGAATGAACATTGATGGCTCTTCACTCCTTCTTCCTTGACCATCTGGCTATAACAAGGACCTTCACACCTTATCTTTTCCTGATGAATACATTCTTCATTCACACAAACAATCTTTTACAGAGACTTTCAAAGGTATTCAGCAGTTTGTTGAGCAAGAAAAAGTATTGTAAATTAAGCCTTCCTAAATATTAAAATCAAAACAATTTACATTGGGGCCCAGGCCTTCAACGTTCCTCTAATCTCCTTAACAAGATCCTGTCTCACTTTCTAAACCTTAAAACAAAGAAATGTGTATTTAACTAGAGTGCCTAATTTGTAATACATATAGGAAACGATAGTAGACATAGCTTACCCTAAAAAAAAAAGGATGACCATAATCAGTCATAAGGATTGTTCTGGTCTGTCATTCCTTTCTGCTATTCAAAAGAGATGTCTAGCAGGATGAAATCAAATCATACATTAATTCTCATAGTACAATTATAAAAACCTGCTCCTACAACAGCTCCAAGTGGTGCATTCCTTGATGTAAGGAAATCCACAGAAGGCAGAAAGACGGTTTAGCTGGCTCCTATGCATTCTCTCCTCCCCTTCCCTTTGCATCTCAACCATAGAAGTTGTTGTGGGGTGACAAGGAGGTGTGGCTGGAATATGCTGCACTGCAGATATCCCCAGCTGGCAGATGGTTCCTTGAGGATCATTGCCAAATGGCAGAGTTTAGAGCCCCAATGCTGCTCTAAAATCATCCAGGTTTCATGCCAGAGTAAAACTGGCCAGAGAATCAGGGATCTGTAACAACTCCTGGGCAACCCTCCTCTCCTTCTGTTGCACTGTGTTAAGCTGAGTATAACAATGAATTTGGGGCTGCATTTTTAGAATAAGACTTAAATGGCCAACAAAGAAATCTTTGTCCTCCTAGCTGATTTAGTGATACACTGTGGAAAAGATGCCCTATATATAGTAGATCATCTCCACTGTCGCTCTTCCCATAAGAAATCATGTCAGTTTTTATGTACGGAGTATGTGTTCCACAAAGAGAGGGGGTTTATGTTCCTAAGTAAAACAGCATGGAAAGCCATTAGGGACAAACATTCAGGCTGCATGTCAGGAATATGCTCTGTTGCATAAAGGTAGTTTAGACATTCAAATCCAATTACATATTAATTTAATCCATTTGTCAAAAGTTAGAAAGTACAGAAAGCAACAAAGCTTAACATAAGAATAAACACTTGGCACTGCATTCAGTTTAACTGCTTGTATGATCTCAAACTGATAAAAGAATAGATATTACTGAGTATGTATTCAATGGGATATATTCAGTTTTGGAACTACTTGTTTGAATCCAAAGGAACAAAGTTACAAAATGGCAAAAAGCAGGTAAAAGTAAACATAATAGTTTGAGAAATATTACCATTAGTCAGTTGTCTCTAAATTTCATATTAGCAAGGGTTGGGACTGACAAAACTTGAATAAAACTAATGGTATTTTTTAATATGACAAATGACTTTACACCAGTGGCTCAAATTTTTGTACTGCTTTCACACAGCAAGCCTCTGAGTGCTCCCTCCATAAAATTAAAAACACATTTAACACCATTATAAATGTTGGAGGCAAAGCAGGGTTTGGGGTGGAGGTTGACAGCTCATGACCCCCTTGTAATAACCTCACGACCCCTTGAGGGGTCCCAACCACCAGTTTGAGAAACCCTGCTTTACACAGACTCTACATACAGGATACAGTATATTCAGCAGGTGCAAACCATTGCAGAAGAGTTTAAAAAAACAAACAATGGCACACACTGGTTGAGATTTAAAAGCCAATGAGCATTTAAATGCCAATTATAGTAACTTAATCAAAGCACAATTAAAAATAATGAATCAACTTGAAACACAGTAATTTTTCAGGCATGACCATGCATAAGCTACATGTAGTCCTGTTTAGTTAGTGAAATTGGAGTTGTCTCCCATCATTCATCACACTCTACTGTAAATTAGAGCTGGTTTCTGTTCTCAATGGTTTAGCTGACAAATTTACTCTGTTTCTGAACACTTTTAAAAAAAATCACTGTTTGAACAGTTGATGCAAAAAAACTTCTGAAAATGTTTACTTGTTTGTTCTGGCTATTCACCATTCATTACCATGTGTTTGAGTCTCCTAAAGCACACATGGTATTGTTTCTGCTTGTTGGTTGGATGAAGAAGACATTTTAAATGGAAGAATTGTGACTAAAGAATACCAGCTATTGTGGTTTACATGTCACTATTAGTGTTGATTATAAAATATAGCTATTCCCCAAAAATTTGTTTGTAGCAATTAACAAGGCATGAAAATGATTTGTGTACAGTTGCATGGAATTAGAATGTTCATGTACGCTGCACCAGTTTTTTTTTGCAGTGCCCAATATCTGTTAAACACAGATAGTGGAGCTGCAAAGGAATCAGTTGTGGCTGTCATTGTGGGGCCAGATTTGTGCTGGGAGATTGCTCCAACATGCATTGGGTGGCTCTGGTTATGCCCCTACATTAGTGTAAAAGCTGGCCAGGCTGACTCTGCCAGCTGCAGGCTCCACTTTGCAGGGAAAATATCCATCTGGGAGAACCAGATGTTCTCTGACTACAGTTGCACAAAAAGGCCAGATCTCAGAAGATAGTATGGCCCACTAGTTTTGTAGCATTCACCCAGTTCTGCTATATGTGTGCACACATTAATGGTACTGCAGCTCCCAGGAAACAAAACTGTAGTTTGTCTGAAAGCACTCTTTTTGGGTGAGGCGTAACTCACATTGGTAATGGACTTGTCACAAAATGTTTCAAAGAGACCAAAATTTACACATGTTCACCTCATATGTAAATAAATCTGTCTAAAATAACCATGATTCATAATGTGTAAATACAGTAATGTACACAACACAGCTTAAGACATTTCCAAAAGGAAAACGAGGTAAAGTTTGGATGTTCATATTTCTTTACTAAGATTCTATTATGTGAGATGTTGCAGCTTTCGAGAGCTACATACTGATACTAATAGAAAATTAAACTTAACTGAAAACACTTGCACTCTTTCACTAATCAATTTCAGTTCTAACAGGCTAAAAAATAGTGTTACTTTTTTAAAGTAGATAGAACAGATAAAAGTACTCCAAGAGTTAAAGTGGTTTTCAGTTTAATCTTTGTTACCATGGTAGAGTACATAGACATTCCATTTCCAGTAATCTTTACTTTTTTGTAAATCGTCTTAGAAATAAAATATCCTTTATACTTTTCTTATGGTTTTTGTGTCTTAAAGCTTTATCTGTGATTACTAAACTTAGAACCTCTTCAAGAGTTTGGCTTCTCATCATGCAATTTTGTATAATAGTTTTATGAATAATGCCAAAAGATTTCTGCCAAAAGCAATCTAGCTCTGCAGCATTTTGGTCTACTATAGACACAGAAATGCAGTGGCTATATACACGAATATTTGTTAGTTGTTAAACCAGTGCTATAATTCAGAAATGGACTATTTGGGAAAACACTAAGCAAAGAACAGCTTGAGCTCTAAGGCGAAGGTATTCCTCATATACTAATAGAACACCACAAGATGTATCCGAAAGAATAAAAAATGACAGGAAAAAATGAGCCTTGGCAAAACAAGAGGAACACCTGCAACTTAAATTAAATTATACAGGACTGAATTTGACCCAGTGACTAATGGTTCAAAAGCATTAACTATATTTCTATTTCTTTTTCACTGTGCTCCCAATAATTAAAAAAACCATATGGTTTTTTAATGTGTTTATTCTTTCGTATGATTTTAAAAATAAGGCGAATAACATTGCCTAACCAGTCTATTCCTTCAGTCGCTTCTGTCTTTCTAAGCTAGTGCTGATGATATTCCTTTCAGTACAGATGATTTCAGAGTAAAGTTTGACCTTTCTTGCTTCTGATGATCTAATTGACACCTGATTCAAACATCCTAGGAAAAATAAAAATATACAAAGAAGATTTTCTCTACTCTTGGTTCATTCCATGCTGAATGTTAAAATTGTCAAAGATGTTGTTTCATGTTTTTTAAACAAACAAATCGTTTTAAGAATGAGTTATACCTACATCCCTGCTCCCTCCTTCCATCTTAAAATATGTCTGTTAGAGCCAGACCTATATCCAGCTTCTCAGGAAATGCAAGTTTGCTGCAGAACGCCAGGAAATAATCATGCTCACTATTATCCATAGCAATGCCCAAATAGTGAATTACAGTGGCAGACTATTGGATGGGATCTTACCAAACTGTGGTTGAGATTTCAGATAAAAAAGCAGAAAAAAAAATGAGCATACCAAAAGTGTACCCAGCCACCAGCCTATATGTCAGGAAGGGAAATCTATACACTGTTACCCCTTTGCTTCAGTGGGTAGCCAATATACAAGATCTGGCTGGGTTGTTTCCACAGTAGGAGAAAGTGATGATACGAGTCAGGTATTTCTTTGGTGCAATTCTGTTTATTTACAAAGAACGTACACAAAGTCCTGTTTCCCTCAACATAGCAGAAACAAACAATAGCAGGCAGTTTCCTTGCTAACATTTTCCATGTTTGCCCCTCCACTCAGTGTTGTGCCCCAAAGAGCTCCCAGAACCATCTTCACATCTGCGGGCTCTTTGCCTTCCCATCACTTTCTACCTCCAACACTCACTCAGAAAAACACCATGGCAACCAATCAATGCCCCAGACTTTACATTTACAGTCAGTCCCCTAAGAAACCCTTCTGATGCTCCCAGAGTTAGTTCTTGCTCAGACTTTCCTTGTGACCCTGTGCCAGCTATCTTACTCCACAAAGGAGTTTAATTTTCTTCCATGTAGCCTGAATGAAGGGTGGCTAGCATGCCTATCAGCTTTAATGAGGTCTGATTGCCTATAGATCAGACACTTGTTGGCAGTCATTTACATCTACTAGCATAACACATTTCCAATATCCAAACCCATTCATTTCCATATATAATATAGTAATCTTTTCCAGCAAATTAGCTTTGTTACTTAGGGGTTTTCATAAATATAGTATACTGTAATCTGTATTATATCCAAATGATCACTGCGGAGGTTTGTAAAGGGATAGCTACCTTTTCCCACTGTATTTAAAACTGTTGTGAAAAGATGTAGTTAGCAAGAGAATCACCATTAGTCAGGAAACTGTCTTTATGAATGTACTGTCATTTATCCTGAAGTCTCTGCATGTATTTGGAGATGTTTATGCAGCTTATTTTCTCAAAGATACTAATACTGGAAATACGAGTTCTAGATTCCATTATCCCAGCATACTGCAAAATTGTGAAAAAATACACACAAACTATGAAGCAGAAAACACCTTTTAGCTCATCCAGGTCACCACCTCTGCCAATGCCAACTGGTTCCCTTACAGTACACTCTGTTATCTAGGCTAGTTTCACACGTCACCAGTCCCTTGGGACACTATTCCACAAGTTTTCCTTCATGTTCATTTTAAGTGGTGGTGGTCTTTTTCTTCATCTTGTCCCATCATTTGGGGTTGGCATCTGCAAGCATTCTTATCCAATGTATCTTTCAGGCTGACACCAGCTTTCTTGATGTCCCCCTTCAGCATCTCAAACCACCTTTTTCTAGATCTTCCTCATGGTCTTTGTCCTTTGGCTACTAGCTCTTGTACTCTCTGGCCAACGTATCCCACCTCTCATGTCCCCCAGCCATCTCAGTCAATATTCCCTCATCTTTTCCATGATGAGAGCTACCTGCACCATGTGTCATACCATTTCGGTGCATAGCCTATCAACTCATTTTACCAAGCATCCACCCGAACATATTCATTTCAGTAGTATGAAGTATTTGTTCTTCTTTCTTCCTCATTGATTATCATTCTGACCTATATCATAGCTGGCCTAATCCTAATCTTAAAATCTTTGATTTTTGTTTTCTTGGCATCTCAGAATTAATTCTAAATGTTGACGTTCATAATTTCATCCCATTGTTCCTAGTTTAAATACCTTGCGCCATGCTAAGCAATGTCTAATGTTGGGCACAGACCGCCCATAGCCTCTCCGTTTTCAAGTGGGGAATGGTACAAGGTTGTATCTCAGTAGCAGCCTTGTGAGTCTAGGCAGAGGCCCTGTTCTGATATCGAAGAACTAGGGGTAATCTTCACTGGTACCTGAAAATCCTGACTTTGAGTTCAGCCCATCTAGTGGTAAATAGGCACTGTTTGCCCACCACTCTCTCCTGAGCAAGTGAGCTGAAGCTTAGTGCACCACCAGCCCCTACAATCTGCAAGCTAGTATAGCTGAGACAGCATGGGAGGGGTAGTAATTTGCTGGTATAAATAATGCAGGGTAAGAAGCAGACAGAACTGGGGACACAGTTTTCCTAAGGTGCTCCTGAGATGGCACAGGTATATGCTTCCTCATACACAGGGTTTGTACCAAACGCCACAATCTAGCCATTAAACTGGTCATTACAAATTTACCATACTTATTGTATGACAGCCAGATAGCCTGAATTGTGCTGTATATTTTATCTGAATTATTTCAAATTATATCCCATTCTTCAGTCTTTATGGCTTTGGTACTGAATGTGCATAATGCCACTGTACTCTTGAAACTTTGGATTGAGCTGCTGTGGAGTGATTTGCTTTCTGCGCTAAATTTGCAGTTTCTTTAAGCATAGATGAGCAAAACAATTTTTGGAAAAAAAGACCAAGTACATTTTGGTATTATTGTGTTCAGGCAAAAAGCTCAGTTACTATTGAGAAGGGAGAGAATATCTAGGAGTTTTTTATCCATGCATAAGTGTAGGGGGTTGCTGCATAAGAGAATGGGAGCTCTGAATTCCAGCTGCTGAATTTCCTGTACACTTGTGTGTGGGAGTTGGGAGATTTCCCCTGTGGAAGAGGCAGCTGATTCACTCTTTTATACTCTTAGATACTTATGATTGCTACAGGGATTACAGAAACAAGGGGCATGTGTTCAAAGATCTCTTGCTTCCTCAGCTTCCAGTAGCCCAACAACATCATCTTCAGAAGGAAGTGTTCCCCTGACCACTGCTTTCTCCCACAGCCCACTTTGAGAGGAGGGCCACAGTACAAAAACCAGAACCCAATCAAATTGTTGCATACTTTGTATAGTAACTGGGACACTTCAGTTTTCCTCTAGCCTCATGTTGCTCTTTCCAACTTTTTGAATGTCATGAATCTCTCACAGAGGGGCTGGTGCAGGGTGAAAAGAGAAGCGGGGAGCATGACAAAAGACTTGTTTGTCAAGAAACAATGTACTGATGCTATCCTTCCACATCTCTATGGCCCAGATACTCAGGTTTTCCATGGAAGCAGGAGCACTGAGATTTAATTTATAAAATGTCAATATCAAGAGAGAGAGATTGAGTTCTTCCAGAACTCTTGTATTGCGTAAGAATTGGGTAGTATCTCTTTAAATAGTCTGGGCTCGCTAGTGGTACTTTGTTCTGTGTTTAGAAACCTGTCAGACCAGCAGTGTGTATATGTAGCTAATTGTTGTACATGTGTATAATTAAATAGTTATTTGAACCCTACTGTGCTTGTGCTGTTCCTTCATGTTATCTTTGTTGTGTAAACAGTAAGACACAATTATTTAATTTACCTTGCGAACAGATCCAACAATCCAGTCCAATACTCTGTAGTTGTTTTGCCCCCCTCTATAATTTCTATGATGTTGTTATACATGAGTTCACGGGGTTCGAACCTCTCTGAAGCAGAGGGGAGTCATGTCGGCTCACTACACACCGATGGATCTGGGAATCAGTCCAGCCTGGGGGTCTCCCTCAGTAGCCTTTGCAGTAGCCGGCTGAAAATGTGGTTAGTCTGGCCCTGGCTCAGGTGAGGCAACAACCACTGAGGCAGGAGGCTCAGGCCCTCAGGCAGGGCCGATCAGTAACAATAGCAATAAGCCCAGCCCTAGGTCAGGGCAGGGCACCAAACGCTGAGGCAGGGTGCTCAGGCCCTCAGGCAGGGCTGAACAGTAACAATAAGCTCCGGCCTCCTCAGGCCAGGGAGGGGGGAGTCTGCCACTCAGGAGTTGGGTGTTAGGGGGGACGCAGACCCTCCCACGCCACTGTGTCCCATCCCAGGGCCCTAGCAGCGGCTGATGATCCGCTGCTTAGTCAGTGGGGATCCTGGCCACAACACACTGACATGGGCTCTGGTAGTGCTGCAGCCAGACTGGGGTCGGCTGCCCCCGGGCCACTTGCATACTCCCCCTCGGGCCCTACCTGGGTCCTGGTGTTGGCCTCTGCGGGGTCCAGGAGCATAGGTTCATTGTGGCAGGGGTTGGACGGCAGCTCCTCTGAGTAGCGGGCACAGGGCAGCTCTGGCCAGTTTTGGCAGCTGCTTCAGGCCGCAAGAGCTTCCCAGTCTCGGGCTCCCCTAGGGGCAGCTGCTCTCTCCAGTGGCTGGGCTCCTACTGAGCTCTGAGGGCCAACCTTTATAGTTCCGGGTCGCCGCCTGACCCTTTGAGGGGCGGGCTCAGAGCTCCCTAGCTCCGCCCACTTTGGCCTTCGGATGGGATCTTCCCCTTCCAGGGCGGAAGGAAGCCACATCGTCTCACTACAGATGTGTATATGTAACTATTATAAAAACTGCGCTTGGTTGTATAAGAAATGTTCAATTCATAGTCATATTTGCATTTTAGTCCACTTACAGTCTGGAGTTTATCCATTCATGGAGTGTATGTTGTGGCTAAGGAAGTTTTGGGTCTCTGGCTTTGGAGAGTTTTTTGTGCATACGGTTTAGTCTTATGAAAATCTGAACCAGAGTGTGCAGGGAAGTCTGTTAATATGATTTTATCTTGTGTGCTGGTTCATGCCTGTTTTAAATATAAAAATGAGTATTAGTCATTTATCTCAAAAAATTTCCAAAGACCTGATAACAGGCTATTTGAGTCATTTAAGAAAATAGATTACTTGGAACATTTTCTTCCCTAGTACTTCCTAGTATTTTCAAAGTTTAATTTGTCATCAGTAGAATTCAATATGCCCAGGTGAATGGCTTTAGTAATCCTTCTCACAAAGTGATATGGATATCTGTGTTATATACGTTGGTATCTCTTACAAAGTATCTATTTATCCTTTATAGACGTGAAAAGAGTTTTAGTTTTCCTTATCTTAGCTGATAGATGTATTCTGAATCATAACAAAGGGCTTTAAGTTGTTCTCAGTTATGATCTACAGCAATGCTATAAATCCTCCTTGTATTGATTATTCTCACCGAGCTGGTTTCAGAACCAATGGAAAAGCAAGCTGTAAAAGCAGTTAGTAGCAAACCTCAAGATAATGCTGCAATTACTATGTTTGTAATCATATTTTGGTTGCTTTTTCCACTGAAAGGTAAAGAAATATGTGAGGGGAATGTATAGACAAAGGAAGTTATTTTCTATCTTATCCTACAGGCTATGGATATCTGTGGTCACACATACAATGCTGAATACCTATCATGTGTTAGCTAATTATATGGAAATGAACATGCACTATATATGAAATTAACAAATTGATTTGTGCAGGTTGCCTGAAGTGCATATTGCCTGTTGATATTCTCAGGTTATTTCTATGCAATGTAAAATTTTACCCATAAGAATCTCACTTAGAATTTACAAAAGAACAATAAGCTTTGCACTCTCCTACCAGAATATTGATATAAAGTACTTTTATTTTGCTAGATTCCCCCCCATCCGTCTTATTTATATTGATATATATAATTAAACAGAACATACCTATTTAACTACTTGAGCTAGGAATGAGCTAACGTAGAATTAATCACAGTCAGAGATTCTGGGACTAACTTGATCATACAGTGGATTAAATTCTCCCTCTTCCACTATATGACAGCCTGGATCTTGCATCTGTGTCCTGTGTTGAGTTCAGGGGCTGCATTCATGTTGCTCCCCCTCTGAAGAGCAAGTGGGTGAAGAGGTGCAGGAAATAGGGGGAGTCATGGTTTACTCCTACTACACACCAGCTAATAGAGCTGGATGAGCAAGTATGGAGGAGGTTAGTTACACCTTAATGAGCTGCACTAAATTACTTTCACCATAACAAAAAGATAGAAGCAAAAGAATTGTGACAGTCACAAATCTCTGTTGGAGCCCGATTGTCCCTAAAAGCCTGGTCTACCGCTATGCAATGCATACTTTCTCCCTATTCTTGTATGAGAACATTATCAGCCATGACACCAAAATTCAAGTCGTGTCAACACTTCAAAATGTCAATATTAGATATGACAGAACACAAGGACATTTTGTTTACGCAACTGGGAGGAGCACGGGCACTCAAATGCCCTGTTAATTGATGGGGTACAAGAACCGGAATAGAATATAAATAGACTTAAAAACAGAGGAAAAACAAAAATACTCTTGGGGAATCCCATTAATTTCCCTTTCATTTCAATTGAACACTCATGGTAGCTGCCGAACTCTCGGAAACTCACCTACAGGCTGTTGCCACTTTTTAGCAGCGGCCCTGTGGACGAGTTCCTCAATTTGCCTAAATTATCATAATTCTGTCAATTCAGCTAATTTATAGCCATTGAACATCTGGCCCAACATGCATTTTTTAAGCATTACAGAAACCTTGTAATTTAACAAGTTATATTTTCATGAATAAACTATTATATATATTTGAAATGTGTATAACCAGAGCAGCCATTCCATCTAGCCATGTTGTTCTTACTGAAAACAGACATCATTTCATATACCAGCAATATGAAAACTAATGTAAAGAGTGCAAAAACTGTTTTTCATCTTGATTAGAACACTAACATTTTCCAGACCGCAAGCCAAATTAATGTTTCAGTGGAGGCATGCATATACCTGCATAGGCCCAAGGGCTCCAAAGCATTAATCTACATCTAGTAAACATAACAAGAACTGAATGGTGAAAACATTAAACTTGCGTTGACTGCTAGTGTAAATGCATATTTGTAACCTGCTAGTCCTACATGTGGACTTAATACTTTTTGATGATTTTTGCAAGGTACAGATGTGTACTTGATAAGAATGCTTATGTTTCATTTATTCTCATTATGCAAATTTTGTCACCTGAAAAGAACTAAGTGTTGCCTCCACAATTTCACCATGTTGATGGAAAGAGTTACATTCTGTCAAAGAAATATATAACATTATTGATGTATGTGGCAATTATGTCTTTCATTTCATATTGACAACACTACACATTCTTTAAATGGCATGATGGCTATAGGAATTGTATATCTTTAAAGTAAGCTTCAGTCAAAACAAATGAATCTGTCAATCTGCAGAGACACTATTATGATGAGGATAATACAAAGCAAATGATTATTAGTACCAGTCATAGAATGTAACATCAGAAGGGACCATCAAATCATGCCACCTCTCACCCTCACAATAAATCTGGCAACAAAATTAGACCAGAGGATTACATCCCACAGGAGACTATACTATTATGTGCCACAGGCAGAGAATAGGCAGGACCAATGTGCCAACGCCCCTCAAGTGTCAGGAAACTGATTAAGTGATTTTATATATACCCAGATAAAGCTGCGTCCCCACACTGCAGAGGAAAGTGGAAAAAAAACCAAACCAAGATCACTGCTAATCTGACCTAGGGGGAAATTCCTTCCCAACCCCACATATGACAATTAGTTACACCCCAAGCATATGAGCAAGAACCAGTCAGCCAAGCCCCTGAGAGAATGCTTCACACCACCTGGGAACACCAACCCATCCCATCTCTAGCTGTGGCCATCTGCCATGCTTCAGAGGAAGGAAACAAATAAAAAAAATACACACCCTAGGATACATTTTGGGAGGGGGGGTGAGAATCAATTCCTGACCCCTGCAGATAACTGGCTAAAGCCCAAAAGCACAGACGTTTAGAAACATCAGACATACACCAGAACAGACGCTCAGGGCTGCCGAGCCCTGCCCCGTATCATCACAAGCAACCCATCATACAATCCCATGCATAAATTTGTCTAGCAGCCTCTTAAAATTACATTATTTGCCCTCACACTTCCTATTGGTAGGCTGGGCCAGAATCTCATCCCTACTGAGGGTTAGACACCTCCTTTAAATTTCTAAATTCAAAGAAAATATATGCGAATTATTTTGTTTAGAATGCAAATGAAACACAAACTGCATTGAAATGTTGCTCCCAATCCTACCCTAAAATAAAACAAGTAAACTGAAAACTAAGGTCTTGATCTTGATTTCCTGAACTCACCACACTTTACTTTGAAGGTATTTTTATTTTATTGTTTGTTTGTACTACGGTAGAGCCAGAGGCTCCAGCTGGGATTTAGGATTTAGGAACCTGTTAGCATAAGCACTCCACAAACACTTACGGCTTGTCTCCTGCAATAGTTAGCTTGAGTTTCTCTATTTGAGCTAGCCTACCTCAAAAGAGAGTGACCACTGTTATGTCTGGACCCAGCAGAGAAGGAAATAGATACAGACACAGAGGGAGCATGTAGAAACAGCTGTCTGCTGTGTTTTATTGTTCAGGCTGCAAAAGGAAACTAATATGAAAGTGAGGTTTTTGCATGAGAGAGAGAGGAGTGATCAAACATTGAAAGGGACAGGGCGTCAGAGCCACACCGAGAAGTAAGACTTCAGTTACACAGAGTGATTGGATTAGCAGCTGATGGGTTGTGCTAATGCAAGCTGTAGTCTGTAGCTGCATCGCCACTGCATCACTAACCTGAGCGACAGCAGCACTGGAGTTTAAATCCATGCTCCCTGATAAATGGGTTTAAAGGACCTCCTACCTTGAGCTAATACTTGTGGGGGTGAGGGGAAGGGCTGGGAATTGGGTTGGGCCAAAACTTGACTTATTGCTCTAGCTAACCCTGCAGTTCCAAACCCAGGACTATTTCACTGGATTAAGCGTGTGATTTGTTCAATATCACATAGAAAGTGTGTGATAGTACTGGGGAAAAGAACACAGATCTCCTGAGACACAGTCCAATATCTTAACCACAAGACCAAATATTTTAAAGCATCATTCAATCATAACTCTTTAAAATTCCACATGATCTGCAAGATGAATTTCAATGAACAACACTGAGATCCTTCCAAAAAGAGACTCTCCCTTTCTGCAGAGCAGAAGGGATGTTAAGGGAACAGAACTGTTCTAATGATCTGATGTGTGAACAGGCATTATACTCTTGATCAGTACATTTGTTAGGAGATTGTTACTAGGTTTCAGAAGTTAACCCTGTTTAGCTAGCTAGATTAGAGCGCTCCTCAAACCTTTAATGCTGAACTGTGGCAAAATAGAAGTCACTGGAAAAATGTTTATTTCATACTCATGGGCTAACAATAGAAAGCCCTATTGTTGATTTGTGCATCATGGTATTAACATTCACCTCAAGAAACACTCAAGATTTCTCGCTCCATTTGGCCTGCACTGCAGAGAGAAGAGAAAATCTCAGTGTTCTTTTGGGTAAATGGAGGGTTATGCTTCTTGATGTTGTTTTGTCCTAAGGAGAATCACCCAAACAATAGCCTATGGGGTCTGCTGACTTTATTCTTCAGTACTGCTATTTTCAATGATGTTCTTATAACCAGAGCTTGAAAAAATTTGTTGACAATTACTTGACTGTGGTTTATGACTACCAGCTCTGATGCCATTATGGATGTCCTCCCATTTAAGACATAACAATTTAGTTTCCATTGCCACATCACCTCCTTTCATCAGTAAATCAACTCTGCCCATTCCAATAACCTACTTTGGATTCCTACAATAAATGAATTCTCCACTCCCCCCTACTTCCACTCATCTAAAATAAAATAAAGTTAATTCTAACGTTTCCCAATCCTGGCACATATGTCCCAGTTAATAAATTGGAGGATTCCCATTAAATTAAATGAATTTTGTGCGCATCAAATGAATGTCAGGCAATCCTCTGGTCTCTCATCTCTTCTTTTATCCCCTTCACTCCCCACTCTAAATAAACAATCTCTGGTCTCTCCCTACTCAGTTCAATAACTTCTAGGCTACCCCCATAAATACATGATTTCAGGCTCTCTCCTGCCTATGATATAAGCAAATTCAAGCCTTTCCTGTTGTTCTCTAATTAGTAAATTGTCAGCTCACCCCAACACATATCAATCTTGAGAGGTACAGGTGACATTTATGAGAAAAGAGAGACTCAAAGATATTAAATGAGTCATCCACCATCACAGCAAATAAGTATCAAAGCTGGAATTGTATTCTGTTTCCTTACTTAATGCTGTGCTCCACCTAGTTGATCACATTGCCACCCATTATCGATACATTTCTTCTATACCATATTTTTCCCCTACTCATTCTGTTTTCACCTGTTTGGAAGTCAAATTTTTCTTACTTGCTCCATAAGAATCTTTATCAATATTTGAAAGTAGCTCCCCACAAGCCTTGGCCTTGGAGTTTTCTATTTAGGTTTTTCTTTTTTATATATATAATGTTGTAGTTTCAGTTTTAAAAATGTACTAGATATTAATAAGAAATAATCAGGTCACATGTAAAGTAAGTGTTCCATTGATTTTGCTTTGCATTTCAAACCCCCAAATGGACCAGTTTTTACAATTATTTTAGCTAAAGATGCAGGGTTTGGGGTGTGTGTGGTGGTTTTTTTTTTAAGTCAATTAAAGTTTTAACTTATTTTCAAGAAGTCGCCATGGTCACCAGTTTTATAAAGCTGCCATTGGTGTTCATTGTATTAGAAAGGAATGTACAGAAGATTAAAAGAGAGGAAAGCTTCGTCTATATCATACTGGAATTTACAGGGATGGGACCTGAGTTTTCAGGCATATTCCTGGATCCTCCTCCTTCCAAAATTACAATATGACTGACCCTGATATATGGGTGGAGAGGAGTAGGAGGAAGGATGTCTGTGAATATTTGTCACACATATGGCACTGTGCATACTCAAAATGCTGTACAAATACAGTCCATTCACAGTTATAAAGTTTCAGATCTAATTTGTGTTTTTTTAAATCACAACTAAGTGGTGGAATTCACTATCTGTGGGGAAATCTTGAGTGGGAAGTAATGTAGCATAACAAAAGGCAAACTTGAAAAGAAAAGGGTTTTAAAGTATAGCTGAAATTTGTTCTACTGATTCTTATTTTTCTTGAACAAGGATAGTGATTTGTGATGTCAGAAATTTTTTTTTCACTAATCAAACATTTTAAGAATGTCATATTTGTCAAAGATATTGGGTACGCAGCCCTTCTCTCTTTACAGAAAGCTATGGCGTGACTGGACTGTGGCTGGTCAAGCTGCCTCTTCACCATTATGCCTCAAATCTGACAGCATGTGCAGGGAAGGGTTGAATTGGTTCTAGAATATGGTGGATAGTCAGTCTCCAGACTGGGTGGTAGTGTTGTGTAGTAGTTAGAGAAGGAGCATGGTGGTCAGAAAACCTTGCTGCTTTGGTTTCTGGTTCTGCCAAAGATTTCCTGTGTGACTGTGGGCAAGTCCCTTAATTGGGAGGGATTGATTAGGGCACTAGCTTGCGACTTAAATGTACCAGACCTCCTCACCACAATATCGCTTGTGTGTTCTTGGGTAAATAATTTAGTCTGTCTGTGCCTGAATTCCTCATCTCTAAAATCAGAATAATGGTAATTCCATACCTTTGCAGTTTGCTGAGGATAATTATGTTTTAAAAATGTGTGTTGCCTAGATTCTATACTTATTGAGGCCATATAAATACGTAAGAGAGACAGACTGCAAAAAAGTTACCCATTAAGGATAATTGTTTTAGTGGTCAAACAGTTCTTCAGCCAAAGGCCGTTGAAGCAAACAGGAGTAATGTTTCTTTTCCGTAATGTTTTCTTCTGTGATGAAAGAGAACGGGGCACAGCATTGTTTAGGAAGGATGGGGAGGCACCTGTCCCCCCTTGAGTTTCATAGCACAGCAGAATGCAAACAGGAATATGAACCACTGCTCCACACTGTTATGGGAGGAACCCGAAGCCCTTAGTTGTGGTCTGAGAAGTTGCTGCAGGGCAGTCCCCTAGAAGCAGGAGCTGGACTAGCAGCTCCTCCTTTGTCCCTGGCTCATGTTTTCCCTGGCTGTGTGAGCTACTCCATGCCCGGTAGTGGGAGAGACAAGCCAACCTCTCTGTCAGCCCCCACGGCCAGCAGCAGTGCTAGCAGCCTGGGGACAACAAGGGCACTCAAGGCACTTCATGTGGGTAAATAGTTCTTTGTTACCCAGCTGATAGGATGAGACCCTGGAAAGAGCTGCTTCTGGATAGTCTTGGTAGAGAGAAGAGACCTGTTGAGTGCTCATCTCCTAAGTCTCTCCCACAAGACTGATCAGTTTTATTTTCAGTGTAACCATCTGTTGTTCCTTTTATACATTTCAGTTGCTCCTGATGGAAACCAGAGGAAGTTATTGTATATATTTTATTTCTTGAATTAGTCTGTGTACCCCTGGGACATTTTTTTTAACCACATTATTCCTGGAGTGCTCTTATCCTGCCAGGTTGTTACAGACATTGAGCAGGTCTCTTTACTAACTTCCTTAATATGTGAGTGTGCCCTTGAAAAGACATTGTTTCCAGGACAAATGTTCTTAATACCTTTTAAGATATACACTGTCATATTATATTTTCATTAAGGCAGGGTTAAGAATCATCCAGTTGGGTTACTGTAGATACATATTGAGGATTTCTATATTACATTATAGAACTGAACAGTTTCCAGAAGCTAAAACAGGCTTTTAGATCAGTCATTTGTAAATGCAACTTCAATATTTTAATTTCCTTTTATGTTTGAACCTTTGCACCTTTAGTACTGTGAACTGGAGTGTGTTTTCATTTGTGCTAAAGAAATATCAAATGCATTGTAGAAACAGATTACAATATTTAAGACTTTATTTCTAATTACAGAGTAACTTAATAGGAAAAAAAACACATTGCTCTTGGTAAAAAGGTAACATTTTCCCACTTTGAAATACACCATCAAGTGTCTTAGAACTGATAGGAAACCCACGTTGGCCAATCTATTGTAATATTTTCTTTCCAATTATCACTTTAAAAGCTTTTTGTCTTTCATTTTTTTAAGTTGATGCCAAAACGAATTTGTTCTCTAATTTGTTAGTTATTCAATGGTTTAGAAGAACTACTTTAGACTTCAAAACTTTTAAGGAAAAATTGGATATAGCAGTGGTTCTCAATCCACGGCCCAATCAGCACACAGCTGCAGCCCATGTGACATGATCAGGGCCATACAAGTAGTATTTATATTGTGTGGATGTGGCCCACATAACACATTGAAAGCTGCATGTGCGACCAACAGTGGTAAATAGGATGAGAATCATTGATATATGCAAAGTAAGAGTGCATATGTTTGCGTGCTTATAATTTTCCAGTAGGTAACATAAATGAAAATAAAGTATGTGGGTGTATGGGAGTGATTGGTGTGACATTCTAAGAACAATGATATTGAACAACTATTCTGCATGAATTTTATTTACTGGTTAATTATTAGTTCTTATATTAAGGCTCCAAAACAGATATAAGAAAATAAATGCAAATAAAGCACATTGGAAAACATAACCCCAATTACACATATGAAATGATGGGGTCTAAATTACCTGTTACCACTCCAGAAAGAAATCTGGGAGTCAATGTGGATAATTTTCTGAAAACATTCACTCAAGGGTCCGTGATAAATGAAATGGGGGGTGGGGGAAGGGGAAGCTCCCTTTTATGGTCACCCAGCCAGCCAGTTGTTCTCTACTTGTTTTACCTGTAAAAGGTTAAAAAGTCTCCCTGCATAGGTAACAGGAAGGGAGTGGGCATCTGACAAAAAGGGCCAATGGGAAGGCTAGAACTTTTTAAAATTGAGGGAAAAAAACTTCCCCTTTGTCTATCTGTCTGGTGTTCTCCGGGAGGAGAGAGAGGGCTAGAATTATGCTGTAAAAAGCTTTGGGCCAGGTATGAAAAATCACCAGATCATACCAAGAAACTACTCATTTAAACCCCAGATACATAAATAGTTCAGGAAATGCCTAGGAATATGTGATTAGGATTATCTCGTTTATTTCTTTATAGTTTGTGGACTCCTCTGTGCTACCCCTGGTGCTTTTGTTTTGTTTGTAACCTTTAAACTGAGCCTCAAGAGAGCTATCTTAATACTTAATCATTGTTTTTTTAATCTAGCAAAAAGCCTATATTCCAAATGTATTTCCTTTCTTTTTGTTTTTAATAAAATTTGCCATTTTTTAGAACAGGATTGGATATTTGTGTCCTAAAAGGTTTGTGCATACGTTGTTTAATTAGCTGGTGGTAACAGATTATTTCCTTTGTTTTCTTTCTTAGCTTTTCTGGGAGGTGGGGGGTGGGGGTGGGTGAAAGGATTGAGGGTACCCCACAGGAAGGAATTCCCAAGTGCGCCTTCCTGGGTTCCCAAAGGGGTTTTTTGCACTTAAGTGGTGACAGCATCTACTCATCCAAGGTCAGAGAAGAGCTGTAACCTTGAGAGTTTAATAGAAGCCTGGAGCGGCGAGTATTAAATTTTAAAATACTTGTGGGCCCCACTTCTGCACTCAAAGTGCCAGAGTGGGGGATCAGCCTTGACAGGGGCAGTCAAAAAAGATAACAGAATGTTAGGAACCATTATAAAGGGATAAATACAAGAGGGAAACTATAATAATGCCTCTATATAAATCCATGGTACAGCTACATCTTTAATACTGTGTGTAGATCTGGTCACCCCATCTCAAAAAAGAGATATTGGCATTTGAAAAGATACAGAGAAGTGCAACAAAAATGATTAGGGGTATGGAACAGCTTCTGTATGAGAAGAAATTAAAAAGACTGACTTTTCAGCTTGGAAAAGAGATGACTAATGATATAGAATATCAGGGTTGGAAGGGACCTGATATTATATGATAGAGCAGTGTTTCCCAAACTTGGGACACTGCTTGTTTAGGAAAGCCCTTGTCGGGCAGGGCCAGTTTGCGTACCTGCTGCATCCGCAGATCCGGCTGCTCATGGCTCCCACTGACCGTGGTTTGTTGCTCCGGGCCAATGGGAGCTGCTGGAAGTGGCACACCCTGAGGCCACTGCTTTCTTGGGCTTATGAATGGAAGGGGGACAATGCCACATGAGCCTTTTCCAGCCTGGAATTTGACTATGAACCCCTCTGCTGCTCTCAGTCTTAAGTTTGACCCAGTTCTGCCAATTGCTTCTGGCTGTCCTTGTCAGGATCCTGACATTCTCAATGATTTCGCTACAGGAAAAGGGCCAGCTAGTCTCTCTCTTTTTGGCACTGTGATAGTATAAAGTGGACAGGTTTTCAGTTCTAACCTTACTACTTCTATCTATGGTTCATGCTCATAAGATTGGTTTAACATGTTTGTAACTTATTTTTGTATTCTCCACCTTTTCTGTCTCAAAAGTTTAGAGCAGAAGTTATGCCATTCTAATTAAGGTGCGATATTTAAGCCAATTTAGCTATAACTCTATTATGTTGCATCCATGACACATTTATGCAGCTTCTTTTCAAGTTTTGTCCATCCTTTGTAAAGAAGCACCAAGAAAATAATTTAGTAGAGAGATGATGGGGGAGTTCTTTTATAATAGGCAATACATATCCCTCCTTCCTCACCCATTTATGATGGTGAAGAACTGATGATATATGTGCTCTAAGCCAGGGTTTCTCAAACAGGGATCACTGCTTGTGTAGGGAAAGCCCCTGGTGGGCCGGGCCAGTGCATTTACCTGCACCATCTGCCGGTCCGGCTGATCGTGACTCCCACTGGCCGCGGATTGTTGCTCTGGGACAATGGGAGCTGTTGGAAGTGGCGTGGGCTGAGGGATGTGCTTTTTAATTTATAAGGGGAGGGGGTGTCACACTTAGAGGCTTGCTGTGTGAAAGGGGTCACCAATACAAAAGTTTGAGAACCACTGATATAGTCTTTTTTTTTTTTTTTAACATTGTGCTGAGTATCTTTATCTTGATCTTTTCCGGCCGAATGACAACACTAAAGCACAAGTCATTCTAGGTATGTCTACACAGCCTGTGGAAGTAAGCCACTAGTGTGGGTCGAGAGACTTGAGCTAGCAGGGCTCTTGTTAGCCTTTTAAAAATAGCTGCATAGACAGTGCCTTGCAGTTATGGCTCAGATTAGAGCTCAGTCTCTGAAGCCTGCCCCACTCCCTAGGCTTCAGAGCCTGAACTCCAGTCCAAGACACAACTTCAAAGTGCTGTTTACACAACTATTTTTAAAGCACTAGCTGTAGCCCAAATGCTGCTAGCCCAAGACTCTCTTGACCCATGTTGGTAGGCTTGCTTCCATGGACTGTGTAGATATATCCTTTATTGACTGTATTCATTTTCTGTTAGTTCTTTTGGTGTTATGATCTAATCCAGTGGTCGGCAACCTTTCAGAAGTGGCGTGCCGAGTCTTTCTTTATTCACTCTAATTTAAGGTTTCACGTGCCAATAATACATTTTAACATTTTTAGACGGTCTCTCTCTATAAGTCTATAATATATAACTAAACTATTGTTGTATGTAAAGTAAATAAGGTTTTTAAAAAGTTTAAGAAGCTTCATTTAAAATTAAATTAAAATGCAGAGTCCCCCAGACCAGTGGCCAGGACCCAGGCAGTGTGAGTGCCACTGAAAATCAGCTTGCGTGCCGCCTTCGGCACCTGTGCCATAGGTAGCCTACCCCTGATCTAATCAATGTAATATGGAAAGTGTAGTTTTTATATCTCTGGAGTTTAGTCCCTGGTAAATAAGAACTCATAAAGTACAATCAATTTCTTTGAACTGAATTGCTGGTTCTTGAAGCTTGCTTAAGTATAATCAGATCCCTCTAGCTGTCTGTTATAGTTAAGCTCAGGTACCCATTCTAATTTGTCTCTTTTAATATGCATTAATTTTTTGGCTCGGCCATTTTCTCATTCCCTTTCCATTGTGGGAGCCTCAGGAGCACCTCAGTTCCTCCTATTCTCTTCTTGTGGTACATAATAATCTAGTTGCCTGGGAGCTGTGAAACTTTGGTCTAATTTCAGTTGTTTGGTTTAATGTGTGGATGATGTTTGGTTTTGGTAGCCTGTTACATCAAGTGGTTCTTTCTGGCCTAAAACTTCCTATGACTGACTCAACTTAGCAAATGTACTGTCAACGCTGACATCATGATGACTGAAATTTGATAATGTTTCACAGGTAAAAATGAAAAAGTCTTTATTAAACATTCATTAGTAGAATATGCAGAACAGCGTTTCTCATGATGATGGGTAGTTCAATAAAATCATAGTGTGTCTATGATTCCATTATTAGAGGAAATAGAATTGTAAGAGTTGGAGTTGCTGATAAAGGTAAACAACATAAACTGATTTTTATTCTGGAAATTTCTACTGAGTAAATAAACATGGCTAAAAAGAGATTTCAGGATTCTAAAAGGAAACTGAAGGAAATATGAGCTGAAAAATAAAAAAAATCCATCTGCACTGATGGTGAAATTTAACTGTTTCGCAGTGGGCAACATAAGGCCTCCACACCTTCAATCCCACTTACTACATATTTTGAAGTAGTAAGTGGACTTATGTGGTGCGTAAGTCTTGCAATGGTCCTCTGCAGAGGACTGAATTTCATCCTGAATAAATAGCTTATGTATACACCAAATTAAGAACTTCTGCAGTGATTCAATACCTTCGTGAGAAAATGTTGCAATAAATGGGGGTGTTTGCTGTGTGCTTAACATAATTGCCTCGTAAGGTAATGTCCAGAGGATATTAGAGATTATGTAAACCATTCAAGGCATCACACAGAGAGTCACAGATATCAATCACTCATATAATGTCAGGGATTGGTCTTCCTGAGTTGTGCCCCTCTCGGTGATCAGAACAATCCATGGAGTTAACCATCCAAACCAATGTCTTGTCTGTCTGTCAGATAAGCAACTCTGTAGAGTATTCCTTTATTCCTTATTATCTTTAGAATGAGAAGGTAAATGTTATATGCCCTTCAAGGAAGATACACTCTTTCTGCTAATCAAACAATCAAATGTGTGCTGAACACAGATCACCATCTAGTGGTCACCCACAATCCATTAATGCTGCAACAAGCAGGTAAGCCCTTTGCAATGATGAAGTTTAACAATGATTCACTCCATGTGCCAGGTTTAGCCAACAGGTTTTGTATTGACGTCAGCAACAGATTCTTAGCTCTAGCTAATTTGCCAGACGACATGGAGGTTGACTGGTCTCCGTTCAATTCGACCCTCAACCAGTCTGCTGAGCAGACAATTCGCTACAGGCATCCAGCACACTGACTGTGGCTATTGGAGGAGGCTTTCCAGATAATTAAATTGAAGGCCGTAGCCCGCCAGCATGGTGATAAACGCGCTCATAATCAGCTAAGCAAAAATTTAACACTCTGTCATAGTTAACACTCTGGTGATTGTGAGGCATATTATAACTAAGTGGCAGATGATGTCGAATTTGGCTTAGCCAGGGGCAATTTGAAGCCAGCATTCAACACCATTTGCAACCTCAGTGGTCAAGAGGTAGTCACTACAAACGGCATCCTGAATAACAGCCAAGGCCATCCATGTAAATCGGATGATGATATTTTTTCATGCTGGGTGGAACAGTATTGCAGTGTCCTGGACCATCCTCCTGCTGCTGCTTGTTCAGAGCTGGATGATATGGCATTCACTGTGGTTCCAGATCCAGACATTTGTACTGATGCACCATCAATGGATGAAGTGAAGTGTGCCATCTCTAAACTGAAAAAGGGACTTGCAGCCAGTGCTCATGAAATCCCCTCCGAGCTGCTAAAATGTGCTATTGATCCTATAACAGAATCACTTCTGGCCATCTTTCATCTGGTGTGGATAATTGGAACCCTGCCAACTGCCAGGAAGGATGGTATTGTGATCTCACTCTATAAGGGCAAGGGAGCTACAGGCTGATCACCTGGCTCTCCATTCCGGGGAACATGTTTGTGCATGTTTTGCTGGCATGTCTGCAGCTTTGCTACATCGGAAGCGTCGTCCCCAACAGTCAGGCTTTACGAGGAACAGGTCCACATTAGATGCCATTTTGGCCCATCACTTGTTGTCAGAGAGATATCGCAAGTTCAGGAAGCCCCTGCATGGAGCATATGTTGCTCTTAAGGCTGCTTTTGGTTCAGTAGACCATGTATGTTATGGACGGCCTTAAAGGGCATAAGTGTCCCCACCACTCTGCTGGACTTGATTTGAGAGCCACATAATGGAACAACTGCCTGTGTTTGTCTGGGGAACTGGATGTCAGT
This sequence comes from Gopherus flavomarginatus, assembly GCF_025201925.1. Lineage (NCBI taxonomy): Eukaryota > Metazoa > Chordata > Testudines > Testudinidae > Gopherus > Gopherus flavomarginatus. The sequence continues at coordinate 195,377,557 of NC_066617.1, read as the reverse complement.
GACTTTTAAATCAGTATCTGGTGTTAGGCAGGGTTGCGTTTTCACACCTGCACTCTTTTGCTGGGCAATGGATTTCATAATGCAGCATTCTGTCAGGTCCATAGGCATTGAGATTGGTGATATCTCACTTGACTATGCTGATGATGTTGTCCTTTTAGTACAGAGCCCCAACAGGTTTTATGAGGCATTCCAGCATATAGAGGAGGAGTGAGCTAAGATTGATAGACCAAATGGTGAACAATCACTACAGCCAACTGTCTGGCTAATCATTGGAGATAGATATATATATCTATGTGAATTGTCATATCTCCCCAAACTACAGAAGTTAATTCTATTGGGTATGCCCGACAAGAATTCCAAAAGTGGATTGACTAAATGGGTCACTTCTATGGTTAATGTCTGTCTACATTCTTGGAACAAATAATGCCATATGCAAACATTACATTGACTATAAATCAAAATATGTAACTAAAATATTCAGATAATCATAGTAAAGGAAAATTTCTGGCTATCAATAGGGGCTGCAACGGCTGCCAGTTGTGGCCACTATCAGAGTACATTTTCATTGACTGCATCATTTCTGATAACATTCAAGACTGCTTTCTACAGATACAGATATCCTGCACACCTTTTTTTTTTTAAAGGAGGCTTTCCACAAGTGTGTTTTATACAGCTTTTTGATGTCACTGAGGGACAACCTAATGTCTGCTATCTCAGCTCAAGATTATGAACAAAAATTGAAACAATAAGTCTGAAATTTAACAAGAGCAAGGGGGGAAATGTATGAATGAACTGAAATTATAATAATAATTAATAAAAAAAATCCTTGACTATATAATAAGTCAAGATCTTGTTAGATTAATTAATTGAAGATTCAAGCCATACTGGAACATGACATTTCTAGGAATGGTCACCATGTAAGCCTGCATACTCCATTTTTATCAATGTGTCAGGATCTCTAAGCCAAGTACTTAAAAAGGATACAGAATGGCAATGGAGTGAATCACAATATAAATGAGTTTTGACATCACAAGATAAAATGGGCCTCATCCATAAAGCTGTGATTCAGATAGAAATTGTCATAGGATTTTATGATAAATGGGAGTCTCGCAAATGGTACTTGGAGTTGTCCTTTCACAAAAAAAAGAGTTGTGAAAGTTTGCTGCTATAGACCAATCGTGGCATAAATAGGTAAATGAGGCAGAAAATATTGAGAATCACAAAAATTCAGCTGGAAAACAAGATGGCACAGTATTGGCACTTTGTAGTTTTAGAGGAGTAGCTTTGAATTACAGATGAAGCTTTGAATTATTTATTGGGTGTTATCAATGATACTGTGCTGTGAAAAAAAATGATCATTTTACTGGCATATCTTCCTTCAGGGAGCACTTATAAAATGTTTTGTTCCCTCAAATAAGCCATTTTTGTGCTCTGTTATATGGGAAAAAATGACCAACCACATTCAAGTCTAAATTGCCAAAAGAATGTAATGCTCCTGGGAAGCATGTTGATTAGAAGATTTTTAACAGAGTTTGTAAGAATATGCGTAAGTAGACTGTTACAGAATGTCAGAGGGTAGCCCTAACTGGAACAGCCCAGACTGGAGCACTGTGCCTGCCTCAGTTTCCTTCCAGATTCTCCAGAAATGGTCCAGAAGTCTTTGGGGGGGGGTGTCATTTATTACAAAAGTCACAAACACAATACAGAAGTCCCACAACCATAGTCCAAACAATACAGGCAGCATACAGCCTCAGCATCCCTCACCATGCCCTGGCTCTCCTGTGTAGTTCCAGCATCTCTTACTACGCACTGGCTGTCCAGCAAAGTCCTCTCCTGTCTTTCTACCAGGACACACAACCTAGCACTTCCACACCCTCTCTTCTGGGAGCATCCATGCCAGGGGAACATCAGTCACTCCCCCTGGCCCTCTCACAGTTCCTCTGGGTCCAGCTCTCTGGTCCTGGAGATGTCAGTAAGCAAGATCCGCTGCTGCCCCCCTGCCTTCAGCCGTCTCTGGCATTTGGCACCAGCTCTCCAGCTTAGAGGCATCAGCCAATGCCTTCTGTTGCTCTCAGCCTTCTGCCTTCTCCAGCATTCTCTGGCTTTGACATCTGGCTAGCACCTCCACTGGCTTCCTAGCTCACAGCCCTTTTCAGCCTCTTAGCAATGGCTTTGACTCAAGTAGGTTAGCCGGCTAGCCCCTCCACTGCCTTCCTGATAACTCCTCCTCCGTCTCTCCAGGAAGGCCTGCAGGGAACTTTCTCTTTCCAGCTTTCCCCAGAGACCTCATTTAGTCTTCTGACTGTTACTGTCTGATTGTCACCAAGGCACATGCTCGCTCGCTCGCTCGCTCTCTGGGGATTGTAGGAGTCTCTAAGAGGAAGGCTGTTTTGTATGTTATGGATGCGCTAGCTGTATCTCTCTTAGTTTGTGTTTGTTTTGCTTCATTCCTTGCTGTTTCTTTGTTTTTAGGGGTTTAGCCCCTCTTTTTCTTGGGAGGAGAGACAGGGGGGCCACTTCAGATGGTTTTGGAACTCTGACCCACAGGCATGAGGCTTGCTGTATGCCTGCTGTATCTTGTTGTGAATGATTGTAGAGCATAATATTTCATATTTTGTAACACTTTTTTAGAGGTGATTTTAAGGGAATAGAAGTGGTTTTTCATGTCATGTCTGCCTCTCTCTCCCTGATCCTTTATAGCCATCAGTTGTAGGCCTGCCCTCTTTCTTGGACAAATGAGAGCACTTGTTCTGGCATAGGAGAGCTGCACCTACTTTATTCACAGATGCCACCCGTCCTGTGGTGGCTGTGATGAGATGAGGGAATTGATTTTGAAAACAACATACCCACACACCCACCACACTGAGGTTCGCAAGTAATATCCTACCTGAATAAATTATCAGATGAAGTACCTAACAGTAAAGGTCCATGCTTTTAGCAAGCAGTGCCTAGAATGTATGAATTTGAAGCTTACACACTTCATTGTTTAGAATTTTTACCACTAAAGTCCTAATAAGAAAAAAAAATAGGCTACTTGTGCTATTAAACCAAGAGGTCATATAGCTTGCTTTTAAGAAACTGGTGATCCCATATCTTGAAAAGCTGTCTCAGTAAAATAAATGGAAGTTTTTATTGCTCAGTTTTAACTATTATTTCAAATTTGTTTTGAATTTTTGTCCTGCATTGTGCTGTTCAGCTACTATAGTGATAAGCATGATACAAGAATCTGATTCGAATGGACTTGTTGCTATAGCACTGAAGCATACCCGAGTCATACTGTACAACTCAGGTTCATCAAAAATGAGATGACTCTGAAGACTAGTTCAGTGAGCAAAAATGAAAGTACATAAAGAAGATTGTCATAAAGTATGAGATATTTAGATTTGCCAGTGCTGAGCAACGTTTGTCTCTTAATAACGTTTTCAAGAACTTCCATTCATGTCAATGGAATGCCATTTTTGAATGTAACTGGTTACTCTCCCACAGAGGAAAAGTGCATTTCCTTGGTATGTTCAGTATGGCCGCAGAAAGGGGCTGCTCCACTGCAGTTGGAAGAAACAATTATTCAGTTACAACCAAATGTTAAAAGAATGTTAAGATTACAAAGTTAAATGCTCAAAAGTTAGGAAATTCCAGAATTAAGTTTGCCCATGTAACTTTAATTCAGTCCCCTTGTGAGTATGCATTATAATACTGTCTTTAATTACATGATCACAAGCTATTTTTTACACAGGACATCTGCTTCATTTTTTCATCATCCCTTCTACTGCTCTTGGCTTCTAGCAACCCACTTCCCCCAGGTTTCTAGACTCCCAATCTTCACACCTTACCTCTCCCTACTTCCTCACTCCTCAACAGTCAAATCAGACTGTTCCTTCTCCATACTTTCTGTGAGCTAGCAGAGTGGTACCACAGTGCCTCATGGCAGCTAAGATGTGCAATTATAGGGAAAATCCAGCCCAGTCCCTGCATCTCTGAGCTAATATGTTGCTCTGTTACTCTGTGAGAATGGCATATGGGCAATTGGTCAGCATGTATAGTTCTGAGGGAGCATGCTCAGTGCAGAAGGAATTTTCTGAGAATTTACCAGCTAAATTCCAACAAGCCTCTACTGAGAATGTACAAACTGATATTTTTCAGAGGCTCTTTACTTGATTACATGTGGGCAGTTATTCACTGGGAATGGCAAAAGGCATGCATCCTTGACATCAGCACAACTCCCACTTGCATATTTCAAGTCTTTGCTGTGAAGTGTGGGAGCACAAGAGTTTCTCAACTAAATAACTAAAATTTCTTTTAACATGGGCATGTTTTTTCTTTAACCTTGTTTTGTGGAAATAACTGAATCATTTTTGCTGAAGCTTTTAAAAAAAATCAGCCTTAGGCAGATGTCTGACATGAAAATTTCAGCTTAAATGGCATATGCTTTGCAAAGTTATAATCTACTGAAAATCCTTATAATAGAAAGTGTAGGGCCTCTACACATAGGCTAGGTTTACGCTGGTGGGAGGGGTTGACCTAAGATATGCCAACTTCAGCTATGCGAATAGAGTAGCTAAAGTCTGTGTATCTTAGGCCGATTTACCTGGCAATGAGGATGGCGGTAAGTCGACCGCTGCCGCTCTCCCGTCAACTCAACTTCTGACTCTTGCCTCAATGGAGTTCCAGAGTCGACGGAAGAGAGATCAGGGACCAATTTTATTGCATCTACACTAGCCGCGATAAATCGATCCCCAATAGATTCATCACTACCTGCCATTCCAATGGAGCAGTGCTGCCAAGGAACCGGAAGGGTGCCGGGGCAAGAGCTAGTGAGCTATACAGCCTCTTTTCAGATTCCCCTGAGCTTCCATAGATCCTCTGGGAGCCATGTTGACACCTAGATGTCCACAATATTGGGGTATGGGGCTTTCAGCCTTTTCCACATGAAGGACAAAACCCACTCACCCTGAAGGCCTGATGTGAGAGGATCTCCGTGAGAGGATTCTGATGAAATGTTCCTCCTCTAACCCATTCCACCAGTTTTAATGCACAGGGAATGATTTAGCCCACTGTACACTGTATATATAATATTGTATATGTTCTCATGTGAATTAATTTTAGTTAATATATTACAATATGGCTAAGGAAGTTTTAATTCTATTGAAAAATGCATTGTGAATTGTATGCTTATGTTACTCTTCAGTTAATCAATTACATATTTATTTCAATAAGAAGTTATATAGTTGGTTGCAATTCTTTGGAATAAATACTGATAATTCCTTTTTTCCAGAACTAAACAAATAATTTATGACCATGAAAAAGCAGCAGCTGTTAATCTTTTGCTGACAGTTGCAACACTAATGGACTTCTGTTTATTAATAACTGGTTCACTTATAAGAGCTGGAAAAGGTTGGTTTGCCACATACATCCAACACAAACTGTTTGAACCTGAATATCACGTATACAACCTATTTAATACAAAATGTTCCAGCTTCACATGATAGATATATTTAACAAAAAAAACACCTTAGAAGATGCATAATTTTTGCTACTGATGTGAAGAGGAATTTTTCATATAATATATGATTAGAAATTGGAAGATAATTTTGCAGGTAGCACAGTAATCAAAAGAAAACTAAGTACTAAAGAATTTACAGAAAGCTGTACTTACACAATTTTCTGCAATGAAGAGTTGAATTATGAAAAAGGAATGCATCTATGCATAAATCTTGTAGAAACAATAGGTCTGAATTTGCTTTTCTTACTAAGGTAAAATTCCTGTTTGTTTCAATAGAAAAAGAGAAGAATAGACCCAGAAAAAAGTGATCAAAATAGAATGTAGTTAAATGTTGTTTGCAAGCATTTCTTCTTACTCTTTGGCACAAAAGCAGTTGTTTGAGCACTTTCAAGATATTTTGTAAAATAATAGGCTTGTCAAATGATGGCAAAAGTAATTCTGTGTTTAATTTACAAATATACATCAGATACACTAATAAAGACTCTCTAATCAGTTTTTGCTAAGAAATTGGTTCATATTTGGGTTGGTTTAGTGTGGATTAAGGATGATGAGGGGGGACCTGATAAGTCTTCAAGTATGTATAATGTTATTATAAAGAAGAGGGTGATAAATTGCTCTCCCTAACCACTGAGGACAGGACAAGAAGTAATTGGCTTAAATTGCAACAAGGAAGAATTAGGTTAGACATTAGAAAAAAAATCCTAAATGTAAGGGTAATTAAGCAAATTATTTAGGGAGGTTGTGGAATCTCTGTCATTAAAGGTTTTTAAAAAAAAAACCCTGAAAGAATGGTCTAGATAAGACCTAGTCTGAGTGCAGGGGATTGGACTAGATGACCTCTCGAAGTCCCTTCTAGTCTTACTTTCTATGATATTCATGAATTCTGAATAGCTCAAATGTCTTAAATACAGAAATGAATTCTCTAACATTTCCTAATTATAATAGCCCCCAAAACTGGAAATCAAATTTCTAAGTAAAAAGGGAAAATATTTAATAATCAACTTCCCTCCTCTTTTGTAGTCAATTTTATGCATTTTTTTTAAATTCCCAGGATTCAGCTTTAAAACATGAAGTCACTGTAACAGGTTCCCCAGGGTGCAACTTGGAACTGGGGTACCGCTGAGCCCTCTGGGCTCCTGCTCACACGCTGATGCTGTGACAAGCTGCAAACCTCTCCAGGTATTGTGAAGTTGTAATCGGCTTACAAATGAAAAACACACTATCAATTTTGAGTATTCACTCTGAAATCTCTAAACCCACCAGTTTAAAATTCACTTTGGATTAAATATGTTAGTTATATGAATAAGTGAGACTTTTCAGACCTACTGTCATCATTAACCAGTCCTATAAGAGCAAAGATGTTCTGCAGTCATTTGAAGCACTTTGGCAATTCCCAGCTGTGCCAGTGATTTTCTGTGTAACTTTAGGCAAGTCCGAGGGGGCTTGAATATGTCAGTGGTGCAAGGGGTAGCACTACCACATAGATGGGATCCGCTGCAACAAAGAGCAGATCCACAATTGTCATGAAGCAGAGACTTCTGCATAAATTACCTCCACGCTGAGCAGGATGTCTGTATGCACCCAGCTCTCTAGGATTGTGCGCAGGGCAGAAAGGGCATGGCAATGGGAAGAGTCATGACCACACACCCCCTGTGGAAGTTCAATCCATGAAGCAGTGGGTATGGTCAAAGGATGCCTCCACACTGAATTCCATAAAAATCAAATATTATCCATTCACAAACTATGCCAAAAACTTAATTGACAAAACCCTTCATTTGAGATACTGGGAACAATGGACACAGATACAAAAATGTGCAGGTACCCATACTGTCCTAAAAAGCACAATCTGAATATGCAAAAGGAAAGATTACAAGCAAAAATCACATTTATACGCTTAGTTAGCTGATTGCCACACTCACTGCAGGTGATTGTGGGCACAATTAGTCCCTCTATGAAAACTTGGCCTTTCGTCTTTCTAGCCATGATGATCCTGTTCCATAAATGCCACTCTCTTGAATTAATATTTCCATAAGCCTACTATAAGAGGCAATTGGTAAGTCAACAAAAATGGCAGATCAGATTTTTTAAATTGCCCCAAAGCAATAGGAAGGGGGAGACACACCTTCTTTTATTTCTTTGTGGTATGTTGCATCTTTTATCTTGATATAACATAGGAATGAGGTTCATAGTACTGGCGATCTTGCAATAAACTGCTTTTGTTATAAAAGACTTTAGATGTGCTTTAGCATAAAAGCAACCTCAAAACCCATTTATTCTGCGGCTATATACATCATCTCTTAATATAAAGCCACCTGGGGACCATTTCAACTTGTGCACTTAACGTTTCTAAGTACTATTGTCTGCAAATGTTGCATTCAGGTACCATAATTACATGCTCATTTCAGTTATGTTGTCTCATTCTTCCTCGTTGATTTACCTTTTTAGGTTTCTAGATTCCCTTTTGATAAACACTTCTTTCATGTAATCTGCTTCTGGAGTATTTTATTAGTTGAAAGAAATAAGGGTAACTAAATCTTTCTTCTAGAGTTAGAAAAACTGCTTAGGTTAGGGACATATTATTGGGGTGAAATAAAAAGCATAACCTGCAAAACATTCCTAATAAATAGAAATTGTAGGGTTAAATTTTGATTGCTGATAAGAACATGTCTGTAACCAAATAATGGAAAATCTTATGTTTGAGGAGCTAAGAGCAGTTTTAGCATCAGTATGCTAATACACTGCAATTTTACTATCTTTCAAAGATTTTTATAGGCAGAAAGGACCATTGTGATCACCCAGTCTGATCTCCTGCATATTACACCCAAAGAACCTAATCAAATAATATCTGCATCAAGCACCTAACTTCTGTTTGAGCTATCTCTTAGAAAAATATCTGGTCCAGATCTAAAGAAGGTAAATAGAAAATCCAATATGTTCCTAAATACATTGTTCCAATGATTAATTACCCTCGCTGTTAATTTTTTCCCCATATTTCTACTCTGGATATTTCTAGATTCAACTTCCAACCATTAGATGTTGTTATGCTGTTTTCTGCTAAATTAAAGACTTTTACTCTCTCTCTTGCTCCAACCAGAAGCTTTGTACAGTAGACAGTTTGGGCCAACATTTTCCAAAGATTATCTTGAACTGACCTGGGACACAAACGTAATCACATGTTCAGTCATTGGGGGAGATGTCTGTCTATATGTAATTTTTTACATTTTTTTCAGATAACCCCATTTCAGATGTTAAATCTTGTATCAGTATCAGGTAGAGGTGTGTTCTTTTCCAGCAATTTTGCTCCACAAATCAATTAATAACACTAATCCATGCACAATACAGAGTAGGTGTTTTTTCAATAATCTCTGATAAGTATGTTGTACACAGTATGCTTTTCATTACAACTTAAAATTAAATGAGATTTTCATTTTATATACATGTTTCCATACTCAACTAACTTAAAACTGATTACATCAAATAGGGAGAGGAGGCTTCAGTTTTTTGTGACATCTGTTGAGGAAGAAGAAGGTGAATGATTCACTGAGGAAATCCACACTGTGGGAGAGATGGAACAGCCATAAAGCCAGCTTGTGATGTCTGAGAAGTGTGTATACAAACTTAACTGCAAAATGTGGCTGTACATATTGGCCAGGTACAGTATACAGTATTTGGAGTGATATGAAATTTATTATTGCAATAGAATATAAAAAATGGGAAAGATAGATTGCATATGTTGTATATGGGTTTTTTTGCACTCTTTGAAAGACTCTTTGGACTCTTTGAATTTCCTATCAAACATCATCTATTTCTCATTTAATTCAAATCTCACTTAATATTGTATCTGTCTGGTTAATGAAAGAAGTGACCTGGACATCCATAATAAGACATGCAAAATATGTAAACAATAGAAACCAGATCCATTTATGGACATACATGTTAGATAAACACTAGTGTTTTGATCTAGCTTCCACTGAAATCAATGGTAAAACTCCTATTGACTTCTATGGGAACAGGATCAAGGCCAGACTGTTTGTCAGAAGCAAGGGTGTGGAAACCATGATCAAACATTGCAGATTTGCCAAAACAAGGAGAGGTATCTAGTATGAGCTGTGAGCAGAGCGTACTCTGATTGATTATTCTCTTTCTTCACCCAGAGTACAGATCAAAGTGCTTCATGAATTGAAAAGATGTGTGTAGATATCTGGGTCTGATCCTGATCCCATGGAATTTAGTGGGGGTACATCTTCACTGCAATAGAGGACCTGTGGCATGGCTGTGGCTGGCTGAGGTCAGCTGACCTGGGCTGCAGGGCTGAATTGCAGTGTAGACATCTGAGCTTAGCCTGGAGTCCAGGCTCTGGGCCCCATTGGGCTAGAGGAGGGGGGGCAGTCTCAGAACCTGGGTTTCACCCTGAGCCCGGACATCTATAATAGCAAATTTTAGACCCAGAGCCTGAGCCCCGCAAGCTTGACCCAGGTTCTGAGACTGAGTGCTCTGCCTTTTTTTTTATTGCAGTGTAGATGTACTCTGAGAGCTTTGCCATTGACTTCTGTAGGAGTAAGAACAGGCCCCATGTCTTTAAATATTTCTGTTTCCTAGTGCTGGGGAAAAAAAAACAAAAAAACAATTAATGCATGAAAAACATACAATTAATTAGTGCATTTATGTAAATGCCAAGTTCATGTTGACTGACAAATGTATTCCCAGAAAAGTGACCACTTTATTTAACTTCAGAAAATTTAATTAATTACCGTGACTTGCAAATATTTCAGAATGGAATGCAAAGTGCACCAAACTATTAAAACAAGCATAAAAGCAACCATGATTTGTTTAATGAGTTTAAAAGGCATTCAGTGAGGACTCAAGCAGTTATTCATAATACCAAACCTAGACAACATTGACTTAATGGCTGGGAATAAAGTGCAAAGAAATAATGCACTTTGGATCTGGCACAGCTTTATTTGAAAAGGAAAAAAAAAAAAGCTCTACAAAGATGCTGCTGCTTGTTGATTCAGTGATAAGGGAGGTTTCTCCATTTTATGACTCCAATACTCCTGAGAGAGAGAACTTTTAAAAATTTATATCTAAATGTGTCATCATCTTGCTGAGGCCTCAGGGCAAATGCAGCTCACACATCTTAACAGAAAGTGAACAAAATGAGTGTTTGAACCCCTGCTGATGTATGCAGCAAAAGTTAGATATCTGAAATTTGTAGAAGCTATGAAAAGTGATTGCAAGTGAGAAACCTGCTGTTTTCTCTTAAAACAGTGCAATAATGTGTAAATTAAACTGTATAAAGAAAGGATGACTCTACAGAGCAGCTTGAATTCTGTTTTAACAGAGATAGATGGCTGAGGAATATGTGATATGTATATAATTGTTGACAAAAGTTACAATTATTTAAACAGTTTAACCTACTAAAGAATTAGTTGGCCAGAATTTCCCACAGAATGGAGATGGATAGTTCACAATTAAAATAGTTAGTAATGTCTGTACCTGTACATAGGAGCAAGGTCAATGGATCTGCCACAACATGGATCCACTGTGTATCCCTCCCCTCAGAGAGCAGGTACGCATACGGCTCCATTAGTAGGCATCCAAGTTTTCAGTGTGGGATCTCGAGTGGCTTTACTGACATACCTGAACCAGGGATGCAGGATTTTCAAAGCTAAAGTAAAATCAAGCTAAATAAAAAGAATAGAAGCAAGACTTGTGAGATTTCAGTTAACTGTATCGTGTTAGTAGGAAGTTTAAATAGTTGGCTGTAACTGCGGTATTTCAGTCACAATGAAGAATCAGATTTCATAATGTACATGACAGAGCCACAGGCTTCATTTTCAATGCTATAATAAGAACAATCATGCTGGGTCAGACCAATGGTCCATCTAACCCAGTGTCTTGTCTTCACACAGTGGCCAGTGTCAGATACTTCAGAGGGAATTAACAGAACAAGCAACTTCACCAAGGGGCTGATCCAAGACGTCACGCTGATTTCGGTAGGTTTTCAATCAGATGCCCAAGTTCACAAATGGTGTCAGTGATAGAGAAAGGATTAGAAACTGCAAGTCCTGGCTCCAAGTTCTGTCTTGTAGCTACTAGATCACTCTTCTACCTTCTAGGGACACCATTGATCTAGGATGGACATTGGTCTATTAACCTCAGACCAGAATGGTAAAACCTTTAAGATGGACCAGACTGTTGAAGCACTTGGGACATAAACTTTGTCACATGGTCAATGATAATTTCTGAGTGGAGGCCCCCCCGCCACAAAAAAGAAAGAACCAAAGCAGCATCCACATGAGGGTGGAAGCAAAGGTGTTCTGCAAAGGAACAATCTCTGGGTATCTTGTGGCATAGTTGAATAGTAATAATAAAATTATGGCCCCAGCCACTTTTCTCAAGAGGCTACAATATCAATCTCCACCATCTTGGAGTGAGAGGGCAATTAAGGGACCACAGCCTCATCCCTTAGGGGTTACCTCTTGGCAGTCTGCTACAAAAATCTGCTTCTTCCCAAAATATACTTGGCCAAGCAGCCTTCAGGGTGGACTAGTAGTGGGCTTCATCTGCACTTAGAGCCCTATAAACAGCCTGAGCCTCCCTGGTTAGATTGGGGTGAGCTGGGTGGCCAAAGACTCTCTCTCTCATCTAGTAGTAGTTGTCACCCACTAAAAAGTCAACAAGACTTCAGGGCATCAGATTTAGCCAATTTGGGTAGGGTGGGCCTTGAGAGGGCCTAGGCAGAGAACACTCTCATGGGAACGCTCAATGAACCTTGCCCAAGCAGCCTTACCATCTTGGTTGGAAATATCATTGCCATTCCTGTTCAGCCAGATGGGACTTCTGTATGCGCTCCTGGGTGGCTAGCAAGGCCTCCTAGAACTGATGAGTTTGCTCCTTTACAGCCTATTGCTGTAATATCATTATTCACAAGATTTTGTCCATGGTCCCCTTATAGGAGAAGCAGTCAAGTCTGTGTTCAGCCACCAGAATGTAGGAGTATGAGAAGATGGTGACCTGTCTCATCCCCAGCCAATTCCATTACCTCCCTTCTTGGAAGGATCTTGGGAGATGGTTTCCTTCAATAAGAGTCTAGGAAGCTTTAATGAAAGCTTGTCTCATCAGCCCACAGCCTGTTTGGGTCCCAAATCTTACTTAAAAGAGGAAATGCCTCAATCACACAGATTCCCAAAAATCTGTCCCAGGCCATGACTTTTGCCACGCAGCCTGAGCAAGTGAAAGGTGTTCTTTCATAGTCTCTCTCTGTGCTACCCTGTCAGGAAGGCTTTGGGTCACCAAAGTTAGTTGGTTTGGTTAGGGTGACTCCTTTCAGCTTCTCAGTCTCTGTCCCCTCCCAAAACTGTTTCAGCTCTCTTATAAATAATCAGCTACTTAAGGTTCCTTCCCTGTGCCAGGTGTCTCTGGTTAGCTCATTTAGCAAGCCTGCTCCAGGATTCAAGTCTCCTGTAGGGCAGCTCACTCACTTTTTCTCACTCCTTTGCCCCCTCTCAACTGTATAACAGATGGTTTTTACTGGATGTACATCCTGTGTTCATAGCTGTTAAAGACTTAACTGGTTAAAACACAGTGCAGTTAATTATCTAGGTTAAAAAATAAAAACATTCCATAACCTTTATTTTAAAGGCTTATTCATTAAATCCATTTATTCCAAATTCCTTGACTTTAGTAATAATCTGGATGTTCATAAGTGAGTTTTTTACATATTTTTATTTTATCTGAATTGAAGTCTAAAATGGACCCTCTGAGAATTATCGTGCAAATGACTGCCGTATTTATATTGTTTTTCATGTATTTCTTCTTTCCTATCCCCCCATATCAACAACAAAATTAATAAAGATGGTAGTGAAATATCTCACTTTTTCTTTATCCATCCTGATTGTGTGAAAATATAATTTTTTCATGAATAAATTTTCACATTTCATTGAACAACTAGTGTTACTGATGACAAAAAGTACAATTTGATCATTGTCTCCCATAAAACTGAAAAAAAAGTCAGGATTACATGTTTCTTTTTAAGGGCTTTCATTCACTGACAATCAGTCTCATATCCTTTTTTTAATGGAATACTATTGTTGAAAATATCTGTGAGGTAAACTGCTTCATAGCAGATGATCAGATGCTGTATGTAGGAGAAAATAAAAATGTAAAAAAATAGATTGTCCACAGGGGTGATGGGCAAAAAGGAAAATATCTTAAATATATTTCTTAGAAATATTCTTTCTTACTTTTAAAGTTATTTGTCAATGCATATGCATGTTTAGTATGGGAAACTTTGTAAGTGAGATGGAAAGGGACACCCGCATGAAATGCATATAAAGTTGAAGTTGGATAGGGCCCTTCATGCAAGTGTTTTCACTAAAACATCTTGTAAAGTTTTACTCTCAGACTGATACCAGGATAAATTAAGCAGATTGCTTAAGGAGTATGCTTACTGTTTGGCTGTTCTTCTACTGCCAGTGGCAGTTGATATGATGAGGAAATAATTGGTTTATTTACTTATCTACACAGCTTATGGGTGGCGGTGTGTATTTGGTCATGACATTTTTCTTAATTCCTGTAACAGAACAGAATCACTTCACTAAATACTCACCAACTCTGACAGTGGATAACTATGATCATTATGTTCCATTTGTCATCTTCCGCAGTGTAAAGTGATACAGCAGTTGTTTACAGCTATAGGATAAATATTTAACATAGAAAGCACTTGTGGATTATGTTCCCAGTTAGTCTTTAGGAGGTAGGGTTTACTCCTCTAAAAATGGCAAAGTGAGATCCTGTCCATCACATAGGAGGATGTCCGGTGTTAAGGAAGCTGGGCTGAAACCTCCTATATATGAACAGCTGCAGTTATTTCAAAATGACGATTTTTTTGCAGACGTGGGACCAGATTCAAACATACTAAATGTCAAAATGGGTTTTTCCATTAACTTTGCATCAGACCATGATCTCTGATGATGATGCCTCTGATATTTGCTTGTTTCACGGTATTTGGAATCACCTTAATATATCAGTGCAACAGAGAAGAACTCATATTCTAACTCAGGATTCTGTGCTCCAGTTATAAAATTGTGCAGTTAAATGTGAGCTTTTATTGTAGAAGGAAATAGATTCAAATCCAGTCAGCTCTCTGATTGTGACATCAAGAGTGAATTTAAAATGGTAATAGTCCAAATATATGTCCTAAGGCATATGAATGTAGTTTTATGAATACGGCCTCATTTATGGCAAAAAGAAACTAAGCCTGTGTTAGGCACAGCAGAACAAAATATATGAGGACAATTGACCTGAACACACATAGTAGATTATAATGTGCTGAAGAATTTGAAAATGCAAAATAATGTCAAATAATGATAAACAGAATCCTGTAAGGACTATCAAATGTACAAGAGGTTATTGAAAATAATAGAATCTTTCAAAAAAAGGGTATTGCAATAGCAGATAAAGCTAAGTTACTTACTGCTAATTATTATTTCTATATAATATTTATGGCCTTATCCCCCCACAATATTCTCCCCATACAATATACAAGAAGCCTGTGTGCCTAACTCATGTCTGTGGATTCCCTTTGTGAATCTAGTCCTAAAGCCCTGATCCTCAAATGTATTTAGGTGCCAAACTCCCATTGAAATGTATTGGAGTTAGACATCTACATACCTTTGAGGAATTGGGCCTAAATCACTTTTGAAAATGGGACTTAGGTTTATAGGTTAGTCGAGTACTTTTAAACATTTTACCTATTGGTTTTGTTTGCAAAACCTTGCAGGCAACAACACGATGTAATGAGAGACAGTGTCAAACACGGGGGGAAATAGAGAAGCAGGATAAAACGTACAGCACTGAGGTCATCTGGGTGTTTTGATTACAGTGAATGTGTCTTGAGGATTATTGTCATAGGATGAGCTGGCCCTTTAAGGGCGAAGGGCTCTGGGGGCTCAGCATCAGCTGTGCCATGTTTAGCCCATCTCCCTAGTTGGAGTGTATGTGTAGAAAGCCACTGGATATGACTAGGTACCTGGCCTTCTGGGGAATATAAATGGCAACCTGAGTTTTTTTCATCTTCTTGTCAACTGTTCGAAATGGGCTACCCTCATTACCACTACAAAAGTGATTTTTCCTCCCTTGGTATTATACTGTTAATTGAATTGTCTCGTTAGACTGACCACCACTTGGTAAGGCAACTGTCATAACATATTCCCAGATTTGGACCTTAGCGTCCAAAATATGGGTGTTAGCATGAAAACCTCCAAGCTTAGTTACCAGCTTGGACCTGGTAAAGCTGCCACCACCCAAAAAATTAGAGTGTTTTGGGGCACTCTGGTCCCCCCAACAACCTTCCCTGGGGATCCCAAGACCCAAATTCCTTGAGTCTTATAACAAAGGGGAATAAACCATCTCCCCCCTCCTTCTCCCTTCCAGGTGTTCCGTCCCTGGGTTCCTGGAGAGATACACAGAAGCAAGCTCTGTGAATCTAAACAGAGGGACGCCACCCTCCCTATGTCCAGTCCTGGAAACACAAGTACTTCCCTCTTCACCCAGAGGGTATGCAAAGTCAGGCTAGTAAATCTAACACACAGAGATTTTCCCTCCTGACTCCTTCCTCCCACCAATTCCCTGGTGAGCACAGACTCAATTCCCTGGAGTTCCCCGCTAAAGAAAAACACCAACAGGTCTTAAAAAGAAAACTTTATGTAAAAAGAAAGAAAATACATAAAAATGGTCTCTCTGTATTAAGGTGACAAATACAGGGTCAATTGCTTAAAAGAATATTGAATAAACAGCCTTATTCAAAAAGAATACAATTCAAAGCACTCCAGCAACTACACACATGTAAATACAAAAAAAAAAACCGTATAAATCACTATCTGATCTTTTGTACTTACAACTGGGAAACAGAAGATTAGAAAGCAGGAGACAGAAATCCTCTCATAGCCGAGAGAGAGTACAGGCAGAAGACAAAAACAAAGAACTCAGACACAAACTTCCCTCCACCCAGATTTGAAAAAGTCTTGTTTCCTGATTGGTCTTCTGGTCAGGTGTTTCAGGTTACTCCTCTCCAGGTGTAAGAGACATTAACCCTTAGCTATCTGTTTATGACAGCAACTCTCATCTTTTCATGTGCTGTGCATTTGTACTTGCTACTGTATTTTCCACTCCATGCATCTGATAAAGTTGATGCTAGCCCATGAAACCTTATGCCTAAATAAATTTGTTAGTCTCTAAGGTGCCACCAGGACTCCTCGTTGTTTTTGCTGATACAGACTAACATGAAACCTGAGGTTTGTTGGTGAGAGTTCTGGTAGCTTGCTGAGAGGGAACAGATTGCTGATAATGCTGCAAATACCTAGGCTGACTGCTTGGAACAGAGCCCTACAAGGAGCCTGTGCTTGTTGGATGAGAAAACTCCAGCTAGGAAGACTAAGAGACTTGTCCTGTCTTCAGAGTAAGAGTATGGAAGGGGAAGCCCTTATAAAAGTCTGGAAAATCCTTTGAGCCTTGAGCAAGGTCTACGTGGTTGTTGCAGCTTGTTATAGACTGAAAGGACTGACTGAGACCAAAGAAGGAGGCTGGAAGTTTTGGGTGGTAACATGTCACACCCAAAAGAAAGTTGTGAAAATGGAAGGGGGTTGTTTTATGTGAGATAAAAGGTAAAGTGAAGTATTGGCAAGGCCTAATGCTGGATTAGTTGGGTCTTTGCTACAATTATTACTATTTTTTTTCTTTAAAAAAATGCTGTCACGTTGGGTAAGGGGTGAGAAATAAGTGTATACTGATGTCATTGGGGTATTGTTTCTCGTCTCTTGCTTCATTCTCTCACTGAGATACATGTACCTTAAAATACTCTCTACTATCTTCCAAAGATAAAAATAAATTAACATAACTTTCGTTATGACAAATCAAAAATGTCCTTATTTCCATAGTTGGCACAACAAACTTCAAACAAATCTTCCTTAGACCCTCATTCTGAACACTCAATTATTTTCTCTCTCTCAAGTGTGTAAGAGCAGATACCTATTCCTGTGATAAGTAGGAGGCAACACATGAAGCTAGTTTTTTTCTAAATCATAGAGTACAATTAAGAAACCTGAGTGACAATTAATAACAATTAGTACTAAAGGAAAATAATCTCCCATTTGCATTGCTAATTAAACATCATGAACTGAACATAAAATAAATGTTCCTAATTTAAAATATTTCATCAAGTTGTTAGAATATTAGAGGGGTAGCCCTGTTAGTCTGGATCTATAAAAGCAGCAAAGAGTCCTGTGGCACCTTATAGACTAACAAGTTTTGGAGCATGAGCTTTGAGGGTGAATACCCACTTCGTCGGATGCATGGATGCTGGAGTTTTTTCACCCAACAAGCACATGCATCCAGCGAAGTGGGTATTCATCCACGAAAGCTCATGCTCCAAAACTTCTGTTAGTCTATAAGTTGCCACAGGACTCTTTGCTTTGTTAGAATATGTATAAAAACAGAGGACCAATTCTGCTGACACCAAAAAAATTCAATAGATTTGAACTGTTAGTCCAATTGTATAATAGATCAGTGTAAATTAGAGAAGAATTTGACTGATATTGAAAATGTAGTATTTTGCCTAATTCAATATTTCATAAGAAGGAGGGGAAGCATACACTAGCACCTCAGAGTTACAAACACCAGAGTTACAAACTGACCAGTCAACCACACACATCATTTGGAACCTGAAGTACACAATCAGGCATCAGCAGAGACCAAAAAAAACCAAGCAAATGAGAAAAGTATTAAACATAAACCTCTTAAATAAAGGAAAACTGCATTTTTCTTCTTCAGAGTAAAGTTTCAAAGCTGTATTAAGTCTATGTTCCATTACATACTTTTGAAAGAACAGCATAACGTTTTGTTCAGAGTTCCAAACAACCTCCATTCCTGATGTCCTTATAACTCTGAGGTTCTGCTGTACTAACACAAAAACATTCAGTTCTATTTAAATATAATGGTCACAGGACCATATGCCCAATACAGGATTGATTTACAAATGCACTGAATGCCCCCAGCATATATTGGCTGCAACAGAAGCTAGGGGTGCTTAGCACTCCTTAAAATTAGTCTCTAACCAACAACACTAACATAACATAAATATTCGTTGCAGTTATATAAATTATAAAGTTAATGAAGTATAATGGGTTAAATTCAGAAAGGGGGCTTAGTAGTTAAATATTACAACTCCTAGGTATCCTGACTCCTGGTGAAATTCACAGCACTGAGTTAAGAACCAAAGTTCCTATACAAAGCATTGAGAGAGTTAGGCACCCAAGAAAGGGATTCATAAAGCCAGCAAGCTGAGCTGGAAGCTCCCTATGCTAGCCAGTAGGAAATCCTGAGGAGAGACACGTGACCTAATCTCTGGCTCTCACATGGATTTAAGGACCTTCCTCCTGCTCAGAAAGAAGCACCTCCCTATGCTCAAGTTTGACAACTGTGAACCCTCTCCTGGAGTTATTCACATAAGACAGGTCAAACCTTCGTTTCAAAAAAACAAGAAGTCGGTGAGCCTATCTGTCTCTCCTGCTAAAGCTGTTCTACTTAAATATGCATTGAACAGAGAGAGAATGTGACTCTATAGCCCAGTGGTTACAGATCTCTGTTCCAGCCCCTGATTCAATTAATATTTTAGTATTTTATACACAGTGGAACAGCTTCAGCTAGAGGCACTGAAACTCACCCTGATCCTAATGAAAGGGACTGCATCTCTGTGACCTAGAAAGCTGTTGGACATGAAGTGAACACTTTACATTTTTCACAGGCTGGCATACTACAAGATTCTAGTTATACTATAAGTAATGCTGTGCTTCCTTCCCAATAAATATACGTCTCCTAACTGACTTTAAAGACATGCCCCTAGGAAGCGCTAACAACTTTATAAAGATGTCAGGAGTCTGCTAAATAATAGAGGTAGCATTTGTTGTCAAAAATGGCAACAGGAGAGAAACGTGATTAATGGAGGCACGCAAATGTATGCTGTAAAAAGAAGTCCTTAAAGACCATAGCTAGCACTATATGGCCATCAGACTCAATCTTCTCTTTCATTAAGATAAATCCTTAAAGTTAATGAGTTTTTTTCTAACACATGTATAAATAAGGTGTGTGAGGTTTTTTTAAGCACCATGTGTGTCCCTCACTTCCATTATCCTCTTATTTGTTTGCTGCTCATTTCCATAATGTATGTGTTTATACAATGTCTTGCAGAATGGAGCCCTGATCCCAAGTGGGGTCTTAGCGCATTACCACCATAGAAATCAATTATAATCTGCCACAATCATCTCCAAAACCCTTATTTAGAGCCATTTTGATGCCAGTGCAAGAAGACTAAATGATTTATGTCCACTTATATATAAATTAGTAATGCCTAATTTTAAAAATCGGTTAACATGCTGTATCTATTAATGTTTCGCAAATGAATATTGGCCATTGGAAAAACATGATCTCAATATAGTGTAAACTGTCTTTTTAAATGTTGCTTTTACTAAATGTAATTGTCCAACTTTTATCAGTCCATTTACAAGCACAAATCCCATAGGCATGTTTTCCTGTAGCTGTCAATATCACTGCCTCCATAAATTACAGTGGCGGAACCCCCTCATAGTTTTATGCTGCTATGCATCAAGTCCCTGATTTAGCCTTCCATTTGCAGCACCAAGCTTTGTTCATTCTTGTTCCACACACAAACTTTCTCAAGCATGCAAGCTATGACTGGCAATAACTTATGAAAAATTTACTTGATAAAACTATTTAGCACACGTTCTTATGAAAATATTTTGTGTGCCTAAGTGCAACTTTTAGGCTCCACCTGTGGATTTATTCTAGCCTTTGATCATACTAAAATATCACTGAGGAAATAGCCCAAATCAATTTTTTTCTTTATTAATGGGCTACGAAAAATGTTCTTATAAAGCTAAAAAGTGATTCTGCATCAGAATACAAAACTATTTCTCACTCCATTAGAGACCTGATTTTTATTGTCAGTAGGGCTAGTCAAAAATTATCCATTAGAATTTTCTGCCAGAAAATTGGGTTTTCCTCAAACTCTTGTCACTAAAACCTCAGGTCCAAATGCAACATTTTTATCAAAAGGAAGCTTTTGGTTTTCTGTTGAAAAATCAAAACTTTTCATGGACTAGTTAGATGAAAACAATAAAAATGTTTGAGATTTTGTTTCCCCCACAACTGTCCTGCCATCTTTTGACCAGGTCTGTTGTTGCAAAAAAGTCCCTACATTTCCTTTAAACTTCAAAAGGCACTTATCCTCCTTGATACACCAATTCATTTTTAAAATTTAGATTGTTTTTAACTTTGCTTCCCTCTTCTTCCCTCCTCACCTCTCCGCCCCAAGTTTAGGACTTTAATTGCTTAATTCAAACTTCTGTATCCTTGTGGGTATCATTTTGTGTTTATGCTTGACAGTCCTATATTTTCTATATTCAGACAGAGCTGGTCAGAGTATTCATAGTAAATAATGAGTGCCTGAATTGTGTAAATTACATTTGATGACCACATTTATGTATTACTTGTAATTGATATGCAATGTATATACATTCACTGTTTAGTCATATGGTATAGTTTCTGTTCTCTGACTATAACCTTTATAAACATATGCAATGACTGCAGAACCCACTGCGGCTTTGCTTTTCTCAAGAAGAAGGCTGCGAGGAGCATGTTAAACAGAATGAGTGAGCTGAAAATAAGGATGCCTAGGGAGTATGGCAACATTTTAAAAAAGTTTTTCTTGCTCTGTTTGCCCAAGAGATAGTATTATATATGTCTACATATGCACACCCTAGATTTTAAAACACCTGGATTCTTTCCAGATAAAGGAAGTGGAAAACATTAGAGTCACCTGATGAGGATTCCCCTAGTGTCGGGTTGTCCGAGTAGGCATGTAGCCATCTCCTATGTCTCTTTCTCCAGAGCAGAGGGACTGTTGAGTAAGAAGGTGGGATGTGGTAATGGCACAGTGACTGTGGCCAGCTGATGCAATTTAGAGCAGCTCCCATATTGTTTTTTCCTGCTCTAGTGCTGATGTAGAGAATCAGGAAGCTGTTATCAGCTTCCATCACTGTATGTTAGACTTCTTGGCTGTCTAGCAAGTAGGTTTTAAGTCAATTTTTCCCTTAGCCATCATATTTCAAGTTGTGTGTCTGTTACTACTTTCGCCAAGCTCTGCTGCTTGCTTAAGTTGTCCTGTATTTCTCCTTGATGATGGCACTGGTTCCTTTTATTTTAATCAGATCTTCTATGTTAGGCTGTTGAACACCCATGTGACCACACACCTTGTGCTGTGCTTGGAGGTGGTTCCAAAGAGCAAGGACATAACATTCTTGGGTGTGTGTGGGGAGCTGCATGGGGTAGTGCCCTGGCAGTAAGGAACGGTTGGCATATAGAATATTATATATTATTAATTATTATATCCTGCAAAGTCTGGGTGGGGCAAAAAGTGAAGATGTAATGTAGTATAAGAACCTATGAAAGTTGGGGGGGGGGTGGCAACTGTCCCCCCACGAGCTCCATAGCAAATAATCCCCCTGTCAAAGGGAGATTGATCCTAGACCCTGCCCTACAATCTCTGAAACTATGCTAACAAATAGTTCCTCCAAAAAATCTGGCCCTTAGTCTCTTTGCATCTTAATTCCTCATCTCTAAAACAGAGAGAATACTTCCTAACCTTTTTGCTTATTTTACCTGTTTAAGACAGTAAATTCTTTGGGCAGGGACTGTCCCTTACTATGTCCATGCACACTATCTTCCTAGCACAGTAGGCCTCTGATCTCGGTGCCCCTAGGTGCTATTGCAATACAGAAAATACCAATCAGCCAAATGATGATGCAAAAGTGAACCTGAAAGGGTGTGAACATGATGTGCTGAATCACAAATTCAATTTAGTGAACATGTTTGTAAATACTTTTTTTCTGTTACCTGGTCTATTTCAACAAAATAGACTGAAATGGGAAAAACTGCTAGTGTTCTTTTACTAGAGACCTGGTTCCAGAGCTGGTAGATCATTTTAAAAATTGTACTGAGGTGTTTTGTATATTGGATGACAAGTCAAAAACAAATCAAGCTTTACTACATCTGCCTCAGCTTGAGACTCAGGTCATCTGTCCAACATGGTTGGGCATATTTAGCAGCAAATATCAGCAGTCACTACAATCTTTGCATTGCTAAACTGAAGTTAAACCAAGAGATAATGAACTATACAAAACAAAAAACAGAGTATTGTGAGAAATTCCAGCTTGACCTAAGGAACAGATCTCAGGAACTTCCACAGGTAGAGGAAAGTGAGAGAAACTGGACCTGAAAAAAAAAGACAGCACTCAAAAATAACGTAATTCACACTGTAACAGTAACAGATGGCTATCAACATATAGCAAGGACTGGATAAGCCAAGAAACATGGTGTCTCCTTGAGGAAAGGAAAGTACAGAAAAGAAAACTACTGAATTCTAAAATCAACAAAATATTGGAAAAAGCAAAGGAGTACAGGAAAGCACAGCAATGCAAGGAAAGAAATCTTAAAGACGGAGCAGCTGAAACCACTGCTATGATAGAAAACCCCAGAGTCATTTACCAAGTGAATAAACCGCTGTATGAAAATTTCAAAACAGGAAATGGGCCAAAAAAAAAAGCCCATGGAAAAGTAATAGAATCCTAGCACAGAAATGGAGGGATCTCGAAAGATCATGAAGTCCAGTACCCTGCATTGAGACAATACAAAGTAAACCTCCTAGACCATTCCTGACAGGTGTTTCATCTAACCTGTTCTTAAAAACCTCCAATGAAGGGGATTCCACAACATTCTGTGGAAGTCTGTTCCAGAGATTAACTATCCTTATAGTTAGACAGTTTATTAATATCTAACCTAAATGCCCATTGCTGAAGATCAAGCCAATTACTACTTGTCCTGTCTTTAATGGACATGGAGAACAATTTGATCACTGTGCTCATCCACCAGGCTAGTAACCCTGTCAAACAGGGAAATTAGGTTGTTTTGGCATGATTTGACCTTGACCAATCCATATTGGCTATCACTTACAACCTTGTCATCTAGGTGCTTAAAAATGATTGTTTGTTACCTGGAAAGACACTGGAACATGTTATCAAAGTTAGGCTGACTGGTCTATAATTCTCCATCTCTTCTTTGTTCCCCTTTTTTAATGATAAGTACTATATTTTCTCTTCTCCAGTATGATTTTTTATTATAATCACTAATGTTCTGAGATTATTTCAGCCTGTTCCTTAAACCTAGGATGAACGTTATCAGGTCCTGATGGCCTGAATACATCTAATTTATCTAAAGATTCTCTAAACTGTTCTTTCCCTCTTTTGGTTTGAAACTCTTATTAATATGAATTGTGTTGAGTATCTGGTCACAACTAACCTTTTTAGTGAAGACTGAAGCAAAAATAGGCATTGAACACTTTTTGATATCATTCATTATTAGCAGCAAAGAATCCTGTGGCACCTTATAGACTAACAGACGTTTTGGAGCATGAGCTTTCGTGGGTGAATACCCACTTCTTCAGATGCATGTGGTGGAAATTTCCAGGGGCAGGTATATATATGCTAGCAAGCAAGCTAGAGATAACGAGGTCAGTTCAATCAGGGAGGATGAGGCCCTGTTCTAGCAGTTGAGGTGTGAAAACCAAGAGAGGAGAAACTGGTTCTGTAGTTGGCAAGCCATTCACAGTCTTTGAAGACTTTGAAGACTGTGAATGGCTTGCCAACTACAGAACCAGTTTCTCCTCTCTTGGTTTTCACACCTCAACTGCTAGAACAGGGCCTCATCCTCCCTGATTGAACTGACCTCGTTATCTCTAGCTTGCTTGCTAGCATATATATACCTGCCCCTGGAAATTTCCACCACATGCATCTGAAGAAGTGGGTATTCACCCACGAAAGCTCATGCTCCAAAACGTCTGTTAGTCTATAAGGTGCCACAGGATTCTTTGCTGCTTTTACAGATCCAGACTAACACGGCTACCCCTCTGATATTCATTATTAGCTCTCCTTTCCTCCTAAGTAGAGGACCTACACTTCTCTGTGTCTTTCTCTTGCTCCTAATGTATTTCTAAAGCTCCTTTTTATTGTCATTTTATGTCCCTGGCTAAGTATGGCTCATTTTGTTCCTTAATCTTTCTGATTTTTGTCCCTACATGCTTGTTCTTTTGTACTCATTCTTAGCAATTTGTTTACACTTTTTGTAGGATTCCTTTTTCATTTTTGTTCCAAGTCATTAAACAGCCACTGATAAAGACATATTGATCTCTTACAACAAAGGTAGAACAGAAAAATAGATGGACGAAACATTTTAAAGAAGACCCCAGCAGACCCAGTACCAGATGTCAGTGGAACATGGAACTTTTGTCCAGTAGAGATCCCAAAAGTACAGGTTGTAACCAAGAAGGAGGTGGGGGAAAAGGAGTGGGGAATGATCAAATCACAGCACAAATGCTAAAGGCACTTGTTATTACTGACCTAAGAAAACTGATAAAGACCCCTCTTGCTTTTGACCAGTAGAAACAGAGTCATTGTCAGAATACCCCAAAAGGGTGATCTCATTGACCATAACTGAAGAGGACTTACAACGAAGAGGAGTGTAGGGGAAGTCTTATGCAGTGTGATACTAAACAGAATGAAAGAGGTAGTGGATGTAGATCTTTGAGAACACAAAACTGGAGTCAAGCTAAAGATACCCTGTATAGATGAGAGATTCACACTAAAGAACATCATAGAAAAATGAATAGAATGGCAGGCTGCCTTCATCAAATTCATTGGCTTTCAAAAGGCATTTGAGAGCCTTTACAGACAGACATTGTGGAATGTCCTTCTGTCCTATGGAACCCAAGCTAAAATTGTCCGTTTCACCTGAGGTCATGTATAGAGATGCTAAGTGCTCTGTAAGGGTGAATAACCAACCAGAGTGGTTCAAAATGGATACTGGCATGAAATGGGGCTGTATTTTTTCTCTGTTCTCTAGTATTGCCATAGACTAGATATTAGCAACAAACGTTGGTATGGCATGGATAGATGGCAAATGCCTCGAAGGTCTAGACTTTGCCAATGATATTGCATGATTAAGCAAGCCTTCATATGAAGTTATCAAGTGGCAACCAATGTGTATGAGACTAAGGGTGTCCTAAAGAAATCTTAAGAACTTTAGTGTGGGGAGGTGAGGGGGACAGGGGAGAGATTTTGATTTCAATATCAGAGAGCACCAACACTGATGTGGAAAAAATGTGAGTAATAATAATTTCCTCTGTTCTTTAGGATTTGTGAGTTGTTCTGAAATCCATGTTGTTCACATGTGAACAAAGAAACTTTTGACTCTGGCTTATCTTCTCATTATTGTAGTGGGGTTTATATTTGATTAGGAATTCTGGTATGTATGGATTAAGGTAACTGCAGTGCAAAAGAAGGTATTAATGTGAAAATATATAAATATGTAGAAAAATGAAAAGTTGAATCTGCAAAATTGCTGTTTATTCAATAAACAGTACACTAAAGTGCATATGTGGATGGCATTTTTTTTGTGAATAGCCAAATGGGCCAGATATGAAACATATTTCAGATATGAAATTACCTAAAGGTTAGTGGAAATACTTGTATTAAAATATTGAAAAAATTGACACAAACTGTCCAGTAAAAAAATGAGTTGATATTCCCCTCCCTCCTCCAGCATAGTCTAGGAAAGGCTTCTGAATTTCAAGGTAATGCTTTTTCCTTTCTGGGGAAGGGTCAGGAGGCATGATATGACCATTTTGCCATAATTAAATGCATATCATATTAGCTCCAGAAAATTGTAACAATGTTTGTAATAGAGATCTCTAATTAGTTGATCAATATAATCTAGCATAATGTGATATTTTCAGAATCAATAGATACCAATCTGAATTGCTCATTTGTTTACTTCTCTTACAAGCGCTTGCATGATTTCATCCATCCCATCCCTTACAAGATAATCTGTAAGGCTGCTATCCTCTTTCCTCCAGACCCATTTGTACTGTAATGTCTGCATCAAATAATAATGGTTAGGCAGATAGCTATTAGGGCTTGTCTAAAAGGTACAGAAATGTGCATGCTGAAAGTATGATTTCTAAAGCATGCTAACATGTTGCATTCTATTGGTCAGTGCAAACACTGTTGTGCACTAAAAGTTCCCTAGTGTGTTTTATGTTAAAGTGCAAGAGGGAACTTTTAGTATTAGATGACTAAAGATATTGTATCGTTACCTCTTTAAAGGTCCCAACGCTGTAAATAATGCAGCTAGTCTGTGTAACTGTGTTGCTCTTTTTGTTCCCTCAAGCTACTCCCCCATCCTTCCATCTGTTTGTTCCACCCACTTGAAGCATCTTATTTAGATTGTAATCTCTTTGAGGCATGGTGTTTCTCAACAAGTGTTCATACAATACCCAACACATTGGGCTCCTTATCTTGGTTAGGGCTAGTGGTACTACTGTCACTAAAACTGTTTGCTTCAGTGGTGCAGGGGAAGTAGATTGCTAGGGAAGGATGAAGTGAATGCTTTAAAAATGTTACTCCAGGTAAAAAGAAAATACAATGAGAGTATTTGTGAAATGTGTTTTGGTGTCTCCTGTAATCCTTCCCAAATAATAGCTCTCATTATCTTCAGTGGGAGCTCTTTTTGTCTGAGTAAGGACTGCAGGATTGAGCCCCAAAGAAACAATTTGATTGGTTGCAGATCCAGCTCATTCATTTAAGGAACACCTACACAGTTCAGACTAATTGGCTTGTTACAGCCAATTAGCTTGTTACTGAGAACGCTCAGATTCCAGATTGATGGATGCCTTTTAAGAACATAGATTAGCATAACAGAATGCATGGCTATTGTGATATAATGAAATTAAATGTTGCAGGTACATTATATTAGAGATGCATAGCTTAGTACAAAGATACTGTTACCCCATTACAAAAATGTGCATTCCTATGTGCTCTGAATATTATTCATCTATATATATACATATAGTGTGTGAGCAGTTGTCTGGGAACAATATGTATGATTTCAAAGAGGAGAGATGGTGGGGAGACTCCACATGCTACTAAAGTAATGAAGCTATTTCTTTGAACTACAGGCATGTGAAGTATATGATGGCAGCTTGTTCCTACTACATTGATTATGGACTTTGCCACCACTCTGGTCTTAATCTTTTGAAGGAAGGAAAAAGTGGCTTCAAATTAATCTATTAAGTGAAAGAAAATAAATGTTGATGTTAGACAATTTGTCTTGACTTTCTGAAAGGAAGGCTTCACCTGCAAAGAAACAACAAGGTTTAAAATTAATTTGTGTGTGGTAGTAACTGTTTAGGACCAGGGCTGGTGCAAGAATGTTTCACGTCCTAGGCGAAATTTCCACCTGGCGCCCTCCCCCCCGTGCCCCTGCCCTGAGGCACCCCCCCTCCACGGCAGCTCCACTCCTCTGCCCTGAGGCAACCCCCCGCCCCAGCTCACCCCTGCTCTGACTACAAGCACCCGAGCATGCCATGGCTGCTTCACTTCTCCCGCCTCTCAAGCTTGCAGCACTTAAGCTGATTGGCGCCACAAGCCTGGGAGGTGGGAGAAGTGAAACAGGTCACCCCTGCCCCACCTCCTCCCCGAGCATGCCGTGGCTGCTTCACTTCTCCCACGTCCCAGGCTTGCGGCGCCAATCAGCTTAAGCGCCGCAAGCCTGGGAGACGGGAGAAGTGAAGCGGCCATGGCGTGCTCAGGGAGAAGGCAGGGCAGGAGTGAGCTGGGGTGGGGAGTTCCTCTGTGTGCCACGCCCCCCACCCTTACTAGCTGCAGGTGGCCCTCCCCACTCTCCCCTGCCCAGCTCCCTCCTCCTAAATGCCGGTGGCGACCGGGGCAGCCGAAGTTCCGGCCGCCACGTAGCTGCCGAAGAAAATGGAGCCCCCCAAATGCCAGTGCCCTAGTCGACCGCCTGGATCGCCTAAATGGTTGCACCGACCCTGTTTAGGACACAGGAATATGAAGGAAATAAACACAAAGCTATTAAACTGCAGCACTTGGATCCAGCCCTTGAGAGGTGTAGGGGGCTGGACGTATTTATCACAGTCTCATATATCTGCTATAAAATCACTGTAAAGTTTAAAAGATAGCTATTTGTGACAAAATGGAGAGATTGCCATGGAAGAAATATAGTATTTTAAATATGCTATCCTCTATCGTTACCGGGTTAGAAATATTGAAGTGGTCTTCATGAATGTGGTTATGAACAGCCTTCATACCATACACCAAATGAAATATAATTAGATTCAACATATGAAACTAGTTCTAAATCTGGCCAAGAAGTAGTTGACTGTAACAGTGTTGCAGAGCCAGTGGCATCACCATTTTGCTATACTGATAATCTGAAGCTGAAATAAGCATACTGTATCTTCCTTACTAAAATCTGTTTGGAGTTAGCACTCTGTGGTTCTGGTAATGTTTTCATGTAATTCTGCTTAAAAATATAAGGGGCCAAATTCTGCACTCACACCTATGCAAGTCAGTGGAGTTGTGTGGATGACAATGAGAGCTGGTGCTAGCCCACAGGGGCCCTAAGCAGGAAAATCCATCCTCAACACATACTAATAATAGGTGTAGGGGTTTTGAGCTTCTTGGAGTCCTGATCAATTGCTTAGTCTGCTTATGTCTATTTTCGGCTCTTAATAACTGAATGAACTGGTTCATGTAGTGTAGGTTTTGTTGTAGAATGTCAGTTATAATCTGACATAATCCCACAGCAGCTGGAGCCTCTGGCCCTTTAAATCACTGTCCGAGCCTGGCTGCCAGACCCCTGGCAGGGATTTAGAGGGCCCAGTGCTCCAACTACTGTGGGGAGCCCTGGGCCCTTTAAATCACTGCCAGAGCTCTGGCAGTAGGGCTCAGACAGGTATTTAAAGGGTGTGGGGCTCCATACAAATTGGGATATAATGTGGTAAAGCAGCGTGGTCAGGTGGCTCCTTAAAGGGCTTGGGGCTCCCCGCTGCTTTGCCACACTATATTCGAATTCATGTTATATCTGGTTGCGTTCTATCAGGGTGGAGGTGTATATTTTAGCATTGGCAATACTGATTTGGATAGGCACTTTAAGGTTTAACCTCATGATATCTAGGTTTTTGCAGGTGTCGAGAGAGGGTGCTGTGGCTCTCGTATGTAATCAATAGTTACATGCCTCAGTTTTCTACTGGTATCATTTTGAGGTTAATTCCGTATGATCTAGCTAATTATTTGGACAAAAAATAATTCTCCCTTGTCCATCTATGGGAGATACAGTACTTTTCACTTCCATATCTTTATCTAACCTATCCTATGAAAAGTCAAAATTTCCTCCAAGATAGTCAGTCAGGAAGGCAGACATCTACAACTCTCATTGATTTCAAAGATAGTTTCACACAAATATCTGAAGATAGATTTTAGTCCTTAAATCTTTAATTTTCATCCCAGTGTGATCCTCTTTACATTCACTTCATCATAGGTCTCTGATTATATTTGTAAGCAGAGTCAGGATGAGCGCTACCCTGACATCTGGTGGTAAATTGTAGAGAGTGTGGAAAGAATTTTAAGAATTTGCATTGGCATGCACCCCCCCCCACACACACTTAGCATAACCCCACAGCATCTTGGGATGGGACTGCTTTGTGACAAAAATGACTCAACCTCAGTTGGGTGGTACTTGCTAAACATGGGACATGGGTTCCAAAACCCCGTGAATGGAGAGAGGTTGGGGACTGGTGTGTGTACCTGATGGTATGGGCCCCTTTTGAGGGCCTGGAACACCAATTGCACATCCTCCTCTCTCCAATGTTAAAGAGTAGAGTTAATTTTTAATTCTATTAGGAGTCTATCTAGAGGCTGCTGAGCTGAATTCATGTTGGGCCAATGGTGCACCAGCACCAGGGCTCCCCTACTAAGAACTGAAATCACTGAAAGAGCTGAACTGAGATCACGGAGTGCTGTGCTAACTAGTGGGGGAGCCTGAAGACCTATTGTTAAGTGGCTGGCAGAGCAGTTTGCAGCGTGTTGGAGCAGCCCATGGAACAGTTAGTGGAGTGAAGTGGTTTGCAGGGACAGCTGGAGGAGCAGCACAGCTGGTGTGGTGGAGCTGGTCGTGGTGAAGGCTGCAGCAGAACTCCATGGAGAGGCAGAGCAGTTGGCCCTGGCCCACGTAAGATGCCTCTTAATACCCTGTTTTGACTCCCCCCCCCTTTCCACACAGGCTGGGCGGGGGGGGGGAAACTCTGCAGATAAACTCTCGAATTCTGGGGTGGCACTGACCAGAGACTTTCGGGTTGTTGGACTTTGGGGTAATTGGACTTAAGATCCTAAGGGGAAAAGGACATTGTCAAACGTCCTTGGGGGTGGGGTGGGGGGTTTGTTTGTTTATGGTTTGTGTTATAATCCTGTTTGTGGTGTTTCTCCAGTGGGATGCTGCATTGTTTCCTTCCTTTATTAAAAAGATTTTGCTACACTCAGACTCCATGCTTGTGAGAGGGGAAGTATTGCCTCCTAGAGGCGCCCAGGGGGGTGTGGTATGTAAGTATCCCAGGTCACTGGGTGGGGGCTCGAGCCGGTTATGCATGGTGTTATTGAAATGGAACCCCTGGATACTGAACCCGGCCCTTGTTGCTGCCAATTCAGAGGGGCAGAAGAGTTACATATTTAAAGTGACATCTCTGCATATCATTATAAACAGATGTTCCCATGATTTTAAAAAATACATGCACACTCTCCCTGACTTCTGCAATTTAAAATTCCAACTTTAGCATTACATTAATAGCTGGTAACAGGGGATACTGTATTAAATATTACTGTCTGTCTTTTAGTTGGTTAGTCACTAGCAAATCACTTGTGGTACATAATTTGAAGGCAAATTAGAAACTATAATATTATCACATACAGTATACCTCAAAATTAATTATTTTTGAGCCTGCTTTTGAGATTGGTTTTAGTTTTAAAATTATATGGCCTCCCAGACTGTTCTGTGTTCAATATCTAAACTTAATTGCATAATAACTTATCCAATTTTGGGGCAGTGTAGAGGCCTGTGTTAGACAGGAGGTCATTCTAGATGATCATAATGGTCTCTTCTTCCCTTAATTTATACTAGAGAGGTTCTTACACCTCACTGATCACAGAATCTGAACACCCTTCAATAGTGCACAAAGTAAAGTGACTAGTACCTGTAACTTGTCCTCTATTCTTTCATCACTTCCCCGGGGAAAAATTGTGTTTGTGGCAGGGTGTTTTTTGTGTTGGTAAGATCTTTTTTTGTTCGTTTGTTACTTTATTGTAGGTAGTTAGTATACATGTTGTGCGTTTGTAATTGCATTCACACACACTTTTCCATTCTGTTTAATAACTTTTTTTTTGGTAAATGTTTGCTTAAAAATTAGTCAAAAATACTCACTCTTGAGAAATTGTTTCCTTTCCATTGGGCATTCACCCTCCCATTAAGTTTAAGCATTCAGCTCCGTCTCAATCATTTCTTTGTACTTCAAAGATTTGACACCAGTCTTGTGAACAGCAGGTGATCTTGACTAGAGTAGCTGTTTTAGAAAGCATTATTCTTGGACTAATGTTGGTGTTCTGGTTGGTTATTCACATGGTACTGGTGCCGTCTCTTTGTTTCCATTTGCTAAATCACATACGTTCCCCAGTGGTACTCTTCCATGGAAGTTATTGCTGTAGTTCCTACACTTGAAGTTTGTCACTAGGAGGTGAGGACAGACATGCAATTGTGACTGTTAGGTGGCAGACCATAAAATACATTTATTTATTTTTTTGTTTAGACATGGTCCACACTACAAATGAGAACCCCTGAACTGGAGCTAGCTGAAATACTAATAGTGAACTACAGGTACTTGTTTGAAAAAATCAACTTTTTTCTATCGCACAATTGTCTGCAAGTAGATCTTGGGTTTTATAAATGTAATAGGTCATGGTTTCAGCCCTGCCTGTGATAAGTTTGCCTGGTGCTTCCCATTACAGGACTCCGATTTCAGTTGATTATAACTGTGCCACATTTTAAACATGCTTTGGGATATGGGACTTGAAATTTGGCATCTTGATAGCCTTTATATCATGGATGTGATGTTTGCAAAAATATATTCACATGTGGCCAAATCATAAGCCTTTGAAAAAATGCAGTTTATGCAGGCTCAGTAGACTTGTTAGAGTTTAATGGATAAAATCTCCTAAGACTCAGTTTGCAGTGAGTATGCTCCAGCTCAGCACCACTGAAAAGTGAGTAGGACTTATTTAGCAGTTGGTGCTGCAGGCTGAGACTGGGCACTGGAAATGAGAGCAGGGAGTCTGTTTCCCTGTTCTCAGTGTCTCCCACTGCCACTGCTGGTATGGAGGAAAAAGCTGCCTGGTTTGAATATAGAGGGAACAACAGCTGAAACAGGATGTAGATTGGGGCAGGTGGAGTAGATTTGGACAAGAAGCCTATGAGGGAAAGACTGGAATTGGAGGAGCACAGGTAGAGTGGAAGTAGGAAACTTGGAGTTGGTTGGACAGTAAGACTGGAAGTTGTCTGGGAGAGAGAGGGGGTGTGGGTTGATTGGGAGTCATGGGGGGAAGACTGGAACCCTATGAGTGTGTAGAGAGAGGGGGCAAACATGAGAGGAGGTGTGACTGGAGGCAAGTGAGGTGGAAAGAGAAATTGGGCAGAGACAGAGAATGGAGGTGTCAAGGTTTTTTCCCCCACTCTGAACTTTAGCATCCAAAAAGTGGGGACCTGCATGATCACTTTTAAGCTTAATTACCAGCTTAAATTTGGTACGCTGCCACCAGCCAGAAGTCTGTGTCTGGCACACTTCTGTTCCCCCAAAACCTTCCCTGGGGAACCCAAGACCCAAACCTCTTGGGTCTTAAAATAAGGAGGAATTAACCATCCCCCTGTTTCTCCCCCCCAGACTCTCCCCTCCCTGGGTTGCTCTGAGAGGCTACACAGATCCAAACTCCTTGGATCTTAACACAAAGAGGAATTAATCCTCCCTCTTCCTTTCCCCCCACCAATCCCTGGTGAGTTTAGACTCAAGCCCTTGGATTCTAAAACAAGGAAAAAATCAGTCAGGTTCTTTAAAAAAAAAAAGCTTTTAATTAACGAAAGAAAAGATAAAAATGATCTCTGTAAAATCAAGATGGAAAATGCTTTACAGGGTACTCAGATTCATATAGACTAGAGGGACTCCCCTCCCCAACCTGAGATTCAAAGTTACAGCAAACAGAGGTAAAAATTCTTCCAGCAAAAGACACATTTACAAGTTAAGAAAACAAACATAAGACTAATCTGCCTTGACTGGCTACACTTACAATTTTGAAACATGAAAGACTGATTCAGAAAGGGAACACCTGGGCGTACGTCTGGTCCCTCTTAGCCCCAAGAGCAAACAACAAACAAAAAAAAACCCACACAGACTTCCCTCCACCAAGATTTAAAAGTATCTTGTCCCCCGATTGGTCCTCTGGTCAGGTGTCAGCCAGGTTCACTGAGCTTCTTAACCCTTTACAGGTAAAAAAGACATTAACCCTTAACCATCTATTAATGACAGGGGAGAGATATTTCACTGGCTGGGTGAGAAGAATGAGACTGGCATGAGGAGCTGGAGAAGGAACAAGATATGGACAGGTAGGATCGGATGAGCCAGAAGATGTCAATCTTGGGGTAAGGGGAAACGGGGAGAAAAATAGGCACTAAAGTACACCCTCTATTCTCCAGAGCCTGGAATTGACCCAAAGTTCCTGAGCTGCCTCATTACTTTCCTGTCAGCAAATATTTGGAACCCCATTGGAAAAGTGTATATGTGTTCTTTCCCTTTAGTGCTGATTCCCATAGAGGATGACAGCCTAGTATTGCTATCAGTCACTCTGTTAGCTCAAGTGTCAGATCACTGTGCTGTGGACCTGAAGGCTCCACTCCAAGTCAATTCATGGAATTGCTGTGTTGGTTTTCTTTTTCTTTTTCCAGTTAGGGTTTGTAAACATCTTGGAAATTACACACAAAGACAACATTAAAACATTGAATTATTCACTTTTGCAATCTTAATATAACTTAGGAAACAACAGAATTATGGATGCCAGTGCAACCTTAATTTCAGCAACCTTGTGTAGATGCAGTATGATGCAATTATTAATTATGATGGCATAGTCTTTATTGCCCAAGACCCCTGCCTCATTCAGTGCACAGAATAGACTTGCTTTGAGGATGAATCAAGGATGTGTAGTGAAAACCTGCTAAACTTGTTGCAGAAGTTGAAAAGTGCATAGTGAATGAGACTGAGGTTAGCAGAAGAGAAAGTGTTGTCTCATGGTTAAGATAATTGAATGCTGACCTGGAAAATTGGATTCTGTCCTTGCCTCTGCCAGAGTTCCTATGTGATGCTGTGCACAACTTCCTCAGATTCGAAGACTTCATTCTGATCTGCAGAAGTGCTGAGCACTCAAAGCTGCAACTGAAGTTAGTAGGAGCTCTGTTTTGAACACTTAAAGTGGTATATAATGCTAAAAACTCTGGAAAAAAGTGTCCTAGATGTCTCAAATTGGGCTCTCCAAAGCATCAGATACTTTTTGAAGCTAATTTCTGTGCCCAGTTCCATCTCTAAAATATAGATATAATAGAGGTGTTCTGAAGACATGGATACCATACTGAAGGTATGCACCATATGCACCATATGAAAGATGATAGGAAATTTAATCATTCTAATTCAGAGCAGGGGTTGAATAGTGTGCACTAAATAAAGCCTAGGACCATACATTGAACAATGAAGAAAAAAGAAAATATTGGATAGCTGCTTATTAAGTGAGCAATGTCCCATTACTGTTCACTGGGTAAGGCAGGAGTCTGGAGGGGGGAGGAGAGGAGAAGGAGGAGGAGGGGGAATAATATAATGCATAAACACAAGATGGATGAATTAAGATTGAATAAGCAACCCCAATATAGGCATTTCCTAACTTCAAAGTGCTTGATTTAGTAACCTTAATATTTTGAGTTTTTTACATAATTCAAAATACTTACACAAATAGTTTTTTTTAAGAAGATGGTTGAACTATATACTCTTTGTTTGTAAAGAATATCAGACCTAACCAAATCTCTTTGTAATTCAGTGAACTTTTAGCAAACAGATTCTATGTGAACCTTTCTGGTTTTCATATACTAGAAAATTTCAGCAATGTTTTACTTTCCTTGGCTTTAAATAGGCCTTTCTGGTAATGCTTGCTGTTTGCCAATATTTGAGCCAAAGCAAAGTCTGTTCTTAGTGCAGCAAATACCATTTTGGAGTTAATGAGCTAGAAACAGTTGATCATGTGGTAGCGTTGATTTGACTATTTCACTGCTTCCTATATTTACAATACAACTCAATTCTTCTAGCATCAGCAACCAAAAAAAAATGTTGAGACGAACTAACCTCTTAAGCAATAGTTTCAAAAGATGTGGAGACTAATAAAGATGGGGAGGGAGGGATCTACTAGTCTTTCTCTATCTCTTGTGCCTTCTTAAAGGATATTAATTGTTTTTCTCTTGCTAGTTACATACTTTTGTCCATCTTTAACTCTTCTAACCCTGGGTTGTATTACGCCCTCTTGTAGTAAAATTCATAAGGGAGTCAAAGGAGGGGAAACCCCTAACAGTGTTTCCTTCTCTCCCCATTACAGAATTCATCCCAAACTGTTCCACCAAAGGGAAGGGATGAGCCATGCATTCACCACTAAATCTGCAGATGCCAGACTACCTGTGAGGAGCCCTGAACATCCACACTGGCCTGGGCTCCCAGCAACCCTCTTCCTTTCCCTGGTCTTGCAGCTTCATTAGTGACATCAAGGCCATTCTGTTCCAAGTGTGGAGAAGCCCCACGGAAAATACAGTAGCCTGAAGCTGTACTACCTAAGTTTATGGAGGGGATGGGATAGCCTAATTTTGGCAATTAATTGATCTTTGACTATGAGCGGTAAATATGCCCAATGGCTTGTAATGGGATGTTAGATGGGGTGGGATCTGAGTTACTACAGAGAATTCTTTCCTGGGTATCTGGTTGATGAGTCTTTCCCACATGCTCAGGGTTTAGCTGATCACCATATTTGGGGTCGGGAAGGAATTTTCCTCCAGGGCAGATTGGCAGAGGCCTTGGAGGTTTTTTGCCTTCCTCTGCAGCATGGGTCACGGGTCACTTGCTGGAGGATTCTCTGAACCTTAACGTCTTTAAACCAGGGTTTCTCAAACGGGTCACCATTTGTGTACGGAAAGCCACTGGCAGGCTGGGCCGGTGTGTTTACCTGCCCCATCCTCAGGTCCAGCCGATCGTGGCTCCTACTGGCCATGGATCGCTGCTCCAGGCCAATGGGATCTGCTGGAAGTGGCGTGGGCTGAGGGACGAACTGGCCGCCGCTTCCAGCAGCTCCCATTGGCCCGGAGCAGCAATCCACGACCAGTGGAAGCCACGATCAGCCGGACCTGCGGATGGGGTGGGTAAACACACTGGCTCAGCCCGGCCTGCCGGGGGCTTTCCCTACACAAGTGGTGACCCCTGTTTGAGAAACCCTGCTTTAAACCACAATTTGAGGACTTCGAAAGCTCAGACGTAGGTTAGGGGGGTGGGTGAGTTGTGGCCTGCATTGTGCAGGAGGTCAGACTAGATGATCATAATAGTTCCTTCTGACCTTAAAATCTATGATTCTATGATAACTTACCTGGAAAAGTCTCTAAAGTTAGAGGAGGCAGAATCCCCATATACCCATTTCTAGTGCAGGGATCCTCACTCCACTTCACAGGGACCTAGAAAGGTGAGAATGGTGCAATAGATTTGTCTGAGCTAGACTTTCCAAGGAGGGCTGGAACCCCTTTGAGTGATCTGTGTGTTTGAGGGGGCACTAATTTAATCTAACAGACTGGAATATGGTATAGACTCTGCATTTGTGGTGTTTGGTCCATGATCCAGCACTGGTGGTAATCACACAGAAATGCAGCATGTTTTTCATTTTGACAGAAAATGTAGTTTTGGCAAAATGTTAATTTTGCTGAAATTATTTGCATGGTCCAACTTCATCTTATATGATGCACTACAGTACACCATGCAGGATGTAGTACGGCTGGGAAGCCCAACACACAGGAGGCATGAGGCACTGCATAGCTCAGGTAAACATAGTTTAATGTCAAACCAATCAGAAATAAAAACCTTGGCTGGAATTTGACAAGACAAACCATTTTTATATTTATGAATAATTTTTTTTATTCTGCAAAAAGCTTTAATGTTTCAGTTCCTACTCCTGACTCAGGATGACAACACAGGCAGTCCTCGTATTTCAGCATGGGGGATGGAAATACCAAGTTTTGATGCCCTGTTGTTATATCTATCTGATGCAGCTCATCGAGAGCTGGTTTGGGATTAACTGCCGATATAGGGAAGAGTGAATAAGGCTGCTTGAGCAGCCCATTACTTCCTGGCTGAGAGGACTGTACGGGGAAATTTGCCCACTAATCCTGAAGGCTTTCTTGTATGGGGTTCAACCTGATTGTTTTGTCACCCTTCTTATTCCCATATTTATGGGGCTGCTACAGGATGTTAGAGAGGAGGCACTGGTTAATATTTTCAGTGTGCTCATGACTCTCTTTTCTGGCCCCAGTTCAGCAATGTACTTTTTGTGTACAGATGTGAGACTACTCATGTACATAAAGATGTGTACCTTGCTTAAATATGTTCTTGCATCAGAGCCTTTATCTATCACCAGTGATCCAATATAGGTAACTGATTCTTGCCTAATCTCTGGTGGCAATTGGGTCATGGAGAGAGTGAGCTGACTGAAACTCACAATCTGATGGAAGAGATATTGTGACCTAGGGAAACAACTGATAGCTATGATGAAGATTAAATCAGTCTCCTTGCTGAGCAAGCGTGTTTACTGGGTCTGAGTAATCCTACAGCTTGTTTTGGTGGCTAGGATGTCTTATACTTTGACAGAGGATGTAGATTTTTTCAGATGGGACTCTGACTAATCTTAATGAATGCAGACTGTCAAGGCTGGTGCAAGGATGTTTCACGCCCTAGGCAAAACTTCCTTGCGCCCTCACCGCTCCCTGTGCTCCTGCCCTGAGGTGCCCTCCCTCCCCTCACAGCAGCTCCTACCCTCCACCCTGAGGCACTCCCCCTACCTCAGCTCACCCCCGCCCCGCCTCCTCCCTGAGCATGCCATGGCCGCTTCACTTCTCCCACCTCCCAAGCTTGCGGCGCCAATCAGCTTAGAAGCCACAAGCCTGGGAAGTAAAGTGAAGCAGCCACGGCATGCGTTGGGAGGAGGCAGGGCAGGGGTGAGCTGGCGCGAGGAGTTCCCCTGCGTGCCGCCCCCCCCATCCCCTTACTTGCTACAGGTGGCCCTCCCTGCGCTCCCCTGCCCCAGCTTCCTCTTCCTAAATGTCAGTGGTGACCGTGGCTGCCGAAGATCTAGCCGCCGCGGTCGCTGCCGAAGAAAATGGCACTTGCCAAATTCTAGTGCCCTAGGCGACCGCCTAGGTCACCTAAATGGTTGCACTGGCACTGCAGACTGTTGCTATTTATAGTTAGCATATAGGGTTGTTCTTACATATATACCAAACACCTCTCTCCCGTTTATACTTGACTATCTTTTTGAATTCACAAGATAATTTGTTTTGATTGTTGAAGCAGTCAGCTTTGGTCATAAACATCTGTGTGACTTTATATTGGAAGGCTCATGTAATCTTTTCTGTTTAATCATTTGCATTCCTAAATAGAAAATAGTAGCAGAATATTCACAGCTGTGCAATGAAACATATAGCTATGAAAAACACATGACCTTGACTCTATTTATCATTTATAAAGGTACATAACTAAATATATGTTGTGGTTTATGTGAAGAGTTGGCACTGAGCTCAGTGTCATGTTTGACCTCTTATTAAAATACCTTTATAATTAGAAAACACAGTTTAATACCACTATTTTCAGAAACTGCGTGACTCCAGTTCAGTGATTTTGCAAGAAGATTAAAACAGAAAAGACAACTTTTCAATGTCTTTTTCAGAATCTAAAAAGTACTTTTAAAAAAAATCATACAAAATAGCAGGTGCTTTCTTCATGACACATCTTGATTTCAATATTGTATAGGCTGGCAGGTTTACAAGGCTAATATTCAGATTAACCCACAACATGACTTAGATTATCTATCTTATGAATTCTGTTCAAAATCGCAAACTTCTTTTTGAATTAGTTAGCTGCCTTGGCTGTCCTTTTACCTCCATGTTGTACCCCAATAGGTAGTGGCAGATGGCTAAAAGTGGAGATTTATTAAATTTTGGTCTGCTATTCAAGTAGAAGTACAGTGCCTGGATATCAAGGGAGAGGTCACTTGGCAACAAATCCTCCTGTAGGGGTCTGTTGCCACCCACTGAGGCTGCTCAGGGAATCATCTGACAAAAGGGGTTGATGATTGTAAAAGAGAGGCACTACAGAGAGGGAGAAGGGGCCTGAGGTTCCATGTTCTGAATGAGAAGTCATGTGCAGAAGGGCAGGAATGATCCAGGACACTCTAGAGGATTCTGCCCAAGCCTAAAGAACTTTCCGGAGTAGTGAGGAACCTGAGGCAGGGAAATGTGTAGAGGTGTGTTTCTTATTTTGTCTAGCTCTGTATTGCTTGTGTTGCTGTGTCAAAAGTAAAGGGTGTTTCAGAATCCTGTGTATGCTAGTTATCAATCTCCTGAAGTGGTAAACTGTAAACCAGAAAGCTTACACCTTTAGTGAGATTCTAGTGGACATGCAAGAGCTGAAGAAGCAGCTTGGGGGAGATGGCATAAATTTCAGGGACTAGGCAAATGAATTGTGGGGTTCCCACTGACAAGAGGGGTGTCAGACTCAGAGACTGCACCTAGAATAAGTGCCTGGAAGTCCAAAGCCAGGGAGAGTGCCTAAACTCTGAGCAGACCCCACCCCACCCAAGCAAACTAAAGGGATTCAGCATTTGGATCCCCTAACAGTTGTCTGGCAAGCGTCCAGCAGGAGTTGAGTGTAATACCATAGAATAACCCTCCCCACACCAATTACTCTTTTATGAATTGTTTTGCACAGGCTTTGAGCAGGAGATCTGGGAAGAGTGTAAGGCATTCTGAGAGAATAAGGGTGGTGTCACATTAAAGAATGTTCAGTTCCTCCTAGGAGAAACAATTTTTGGGGAGCACAGACATTCACTCCCCAGAAAATTTGCAAAGAAACCCAAAGTAACCCACTAAAACTAGTGGGAGCAATGCTTAGTCTAAAACCAATGAAACAGGTACCTGGGCTGGAAGGACAAGGGATTATTTCATGGAATTGAGAATTGAGAGGCCACAATGCTTCCAGAATCTCCAAACATCAATTCTTACTAGCCAGGGCAATAAATAACATGGAAAGGAAGTAGTCCACCTTAAATTACTGTAATGGACAAGGGATTATAAATGAACAATGGAAAACTACAAATATAGAAATGTAACCTAAACAAAAGTCTGCAGCATATTGACAGATACAATCCAGCCTTTCTTCCAAACATCTCCACAGAGTGGTTCCACCTTACGTAAAGTCTAGCTCCCATCATATGCTAGTTGCTAGCTATAACTATGAGATACTCAGTTATGGAAAAACTCAGGATGAAATCCTGGCCTTATTGAAATCAGTCGTTTTGCCATTGACTTGGATGGAGCCTGGATTTCACCATTCTTTAGATGCA
Organism: Gopherus flavomarginatus; assembly: GCF_025201925.1. Taxonomy (NCBI): domain Eukaryota; kingdom Metazoa; phylum Chordata; order Testudines; family Testudinidae; genus Gopherus; species Gopherus flavomarginatus. Next base: position 195,336,298 of record NC_066617.1, on the reverse strand, counting down.
TAAATGTTGGCTGTTTTATTGGTGGTTTGTTGCAGGTATAATCTAAAGGCTCAAATTGGAACACAAATAGAACCCAAGATTTATTATTGTCAAGTCTTGATTGGCTTAAAAACCTGATTTTTTTCTGACCTGATTCGTGATTATAAATGCTAAAAGTTGCCAGCAGTTACATTGAGTATCCAATTGCAGGTGAAACTGTAGCAACAAGATTAGCTGAAGATAAAAAAGTCTATCAAATAGGCAAATATGTACATTTCTTCCCAGCAACTTCCAGGTTTGTGAATAATGTTAACAAAGCATGGTGAAGGTGGAAAAGATAAATATCTAATATATGATAAATATTTAACAAAGGTGAAGTTTATTTTATCAGAAACACTTTAAATATTTATATCATTTTAATGCTCTCTGCATGTCACTGGCTTGCCAGCTTTTCTGAAATATTACTTTTCTTTATCAGATACATCAAATGCGTCTTTATCAGATACATCTTTCTGCAAAAATTCTGACCTAATTTAGAAGTAGTTAATGTTTGTCTCTATTGATATATGCTTAGAAAGTCTCTTAGCCACAAGATACCAGAAGTACTTTGCCAGCTATGTGATGTTATACATAACCTTTTTCAGTAAAACCTACAGGAGGGCTGCCTCCTGGAGTCTCTGGTTCTTAGAGGGATTTTGTGAGGCAGCACTGGAGACAGTAGGAGTTATACTTAAATTTCATATTTTCTTGGGATCTATGAAGAATGGGAACTCCAGCTCTAAGGAATAATTGTCCTCTCATTTCTCCTCACTATGAGACAACATGGTTCCCTTAGGATCTGAGATGCAAATAACTCCTTAGATGTACATTTTGCAGCAACGAGCTTTCTAAGTGAAGTAGATGAAAGGTTTGAAATGTAATGCTGTAAGGAGCAGCATAAGCTTCCTCACGGGTACCCACTCTGATGTTTACCAAAGCCTCATGGGAGATGCTGCACATACACACCCCAAAGCTGTCAATTTAAGGAATTATGGACTGTCAGCAAAGGGCCTTTGCTAGGTTCCTGGGTATGCAGTAGTGTGTAGTAGCTTCCAGCTTCACTGTTTTTGCACCAAACTTATTAGAAGTTACACTGGAATGGACCGTGGAGGAGAATCAGGCCTAGTGTGTTTGTTTTGTTTTGTTTTTTTGAGGGGAAGGGCAGAATACATTTAAATTCTCACAAGTGGAAGCAGGGCTGACTTTAGGTGGATTCCCCCGATTCTCCGGAATCAGGCCCCGTGCCTAAGAGGGCCCCGCACCTTAGGGGCCTTTTTAAATTTTTTTTTACTCACCCGGCAGTGGTCTGGGTCTTCAGCAGCACTTCGGCGGCAGGGGGTCCTTCACTCACTACAGGTCTTTGCAGCATTTCGGCGGCGCGGGGTCCTTCAGTGCTGCGGAAGACCCTGTGGAAGGGGTCAGGACTTAGCCAATGTCTCTTTCTGGAATGCAGTTTGAATCTCAAGAAACTAGACAGGTTTCAGAGTAGCAGCCGTGTTAGTCTGTATCCACAAAAACTAGACCGTCTTCATTATTTGTAATCCACTGAATATTGCAGAACTAATTTTTTGGTTTGATTCAGGAAACCTTTATTTGACTTTCCACTTACTGAGCAGATGACTGAGGCAATTTGTCCTCAGCTGCTACTAAAACTGAGACCCAACTGCATTCTCAGATGTGAAGATTACTCAATTATTATTTTAACCTGTCTGACTAAGGAACCTCTGGTTTTCTTTCTCTTTTCTTTGAAAACTACATATGGCAATTAATTTCAACATATAAGACTGGAAGTCTGCGTTTTTGGTGGAAGCGGAAAATGAATTGGTGTACCAAGGATGGTGAATAAAAACCAAAGTGAAGTTTTAAGCTCCGTATAATGGAAAATCAATTGTGCAATCAGCTGATAATTGAGAGATGACATTCTTTTATGTGCAGGGATTTTTTTAATGTTAATGGCAGCTTTGTTTAATTTCGCTGTTTTAATGAATTTCCTAATGTGGCACATATTAAAAATGAGGGTACGACTAGGGTCATTCAATAATGTTTTGAAAAGACTTTTGTTGAATAGTATCATTTTTTTCCACCCAACATTTAGCTAAAAGTGCACCCTGTACTGAATTCCTGGTGATGGTTTATTTACAACTTTTTAATCTTTTTTTGCTAAAATTTATATGTTGACGCAAAGCCATAGAAGCTTACATTCAAACACCAGAGACAATATTGCATATCTTTTTAATTGTGTATTTTGCAATGACACTTTATTCCAGAGAGAGTTAGGAAAGAAATATCCAATATGTCTAAACTGCCTACATTTGTAGGGTGTCACTACACTGATGTTAGTTTGATATGTCCCTTAAATAATCTGAATGCATTGTCCTTCTCTTTATTATTTATACATGCTTTTAACATTTGTAGTTTCTACAGCTACAGAGGGAGCAAGATTAAGTCCTTAATAGGTGTCATTCTGTTATAATTACTTCTGATGGAACGAAATATTGCCCTTACCACCTTATATTCATTCCACTTGCACTCAAACGCCAAAGACTTCAGTAACAATGATGTATGTATTTATGCCCACTGAGGCTGTGTATGTATGTATGGTCACTGAGGTCTCCTATTTATTCACCTGTGTGACTCCCCTGCTGGTAGCTAGAGTGAACACTGTTGTGCGTAGATATGATTCAGGCATTTTACCAGTGTTTTGCCTGATCCTAGGGTTAGGCAACATGGTGATTAAAAAAAGTCTAAATGGCATAATCAAGTCCACATAGAAAAGAATGTGCAATTTGGACTTTATTTATAATAGTGAGTACTTTTTTACACAAGTAGACCCATTGACTTCAGTGAGTACTCATGTGCATAAATGCTCATCATCATGAGGAAAGATTGCACAATATAATCTTTTGTGACTATATTATTTGCCTTGTAGAGGATTATCTGCCTCTGTAAGTAACTTGTTTCTGTATAGTGGTTACAACACTAAGAACCATATTATGATACCCTCACTCGGATTAAGTAGTTTCTTACTCCACAAGTAGCAACATTAGACAGACTATTCCTAGAGAAAGGTACTTCTTGATGTTAATAATAGAGGCAGAATCTGGTCCAAAGTGAGCTTTTGAGAAAAACATAGCTAGGGTGTATAATGAGAATAACATTGGCAAATGACCTGTGTAGAAATATCTCAAACTCCACTGGCCAATTGTTGGACAAAATATGGATGAAATGAAGAACACAATGTAGACAACAGTGTATGATAGTTGCAATGTGGGGATAGTTGTTATACTGTAAATAACATTGCCTGTATTGTAAGTTCAGTTTCGTGTTTCAATCATTTGATCATTATAACTCTCAATGAGAAAGGAGAAAATGACATCTGGGGTTGTGCACAAAGTTAAATTTGGGTCTAAAGTGAGGGCAATCCATGTGATTAGTACAATGATGAACAGGCAAGAGAAGCCTACATAAAGTTATTGGGAAATAAATTTGACTCGTGTTTTCAAGTAATGAGAAACTCTTGTACATGTTATCCCAGAGTAAAAAATGTCCTGTAAAAGCATAATACAAAAGCCCTAAAGGAAAATCATCTTTTCTCTGTTTGGGAGGTCTTTTATCAAAGTCTCTAACTGTAAAGGCCACTACTAAGGTGACTGCTATACACTTTGTTTGACAGATTGAATCAGGATGGTTGTCAGATGCTATGCACTTTGGTTTCTTCATTCTCTCCTGAGAGAGATGCTAGAAGGTTTATTTCAGATAGACCTGATACTAATAAAGAAGTATGCTATCAGTCATCGTGTCTGTGACTATATTGTGGACTATTTTACATTCCTCTTTTGATCCAGCCTTTAGAATTATTTGTTTCTTAGAAACGATGATACAAGAAGACAGATGATGCAATACCCTTATTTTTTTCCTAGCAGATTGTTTAGAATGTTGGTGTCATCTAAACAATATCTAGAGACAGTAGATGTCGAGCAAAATATCTTAGATCAGAGGAATCAAGTCTAGTGAGACAATTTATGAAAACCACTATACTAATTTTGTTACCATTTGAATATTATTTCCTAGGAAATATTTTTCTTGATTCTGTGAGGTGATAAGCACCCTCAGCTCTCTCTGAAATAACTGGAGGGATTTGACAGACACAATACCTCTCAGCCCAATTCTGCCAGTGATCATTTCCTGATAGTACTGTTAATAACACAATAATTGTTTGTAAAGTATGTTGAAATCCTTTGAGCCATTATAGAAGTTCAGACATTACTATAACAATAATATTGTTCAAAATATGTAAAATTGACCTATATTTGTCCCACATAGAAGTATACTTCCAAATCATTCCTGGCATCATATTGCAGTACCTGAAATTGGAAAAAAAATCATGGGATTTGTTAAAACACTTTACCTCCTTAATGGATTGATTTTTGGCAGAGATCAATATTACTATTAAGCTGCATTTTGTATGGACTGTTATGAAAGAGCCTAAGAAATAATTGTAATTGAAATTAAATATTTCTCCAGTATCTTGAATTCCAAGGAATAAAACTTGTTTTGAATCATGTCAAGGGTCTGGAGACATAATCTGAGAAGGAAAAGATTTCTTGAGGTGTTTGTGGTCCATTATAGTCCCTGCGGTTACCTAATCAAACAGACAAATCTCAGCTTTGATTCTGACCATTGAAGAAAATAGGATTATCAGGACTCCTAGACTATAAAGCCAGAAAGGACCACCAGGATCATCTAATCTGATCTCATGCATATTGCAGGCCACAGAAACTCCCCCTTCCTATCCTACCTCTTGTAATAGATCCATAGCTTCTGGCTGAGTTACTGGAGTTCACAAATCATGTTTTAAAGGCTTCAAGTTATAGGGAATCCATCATTTATGCTAGTTTAAGCCAGCAAATGACCCACACGGCACAAGAAGGTGAATCTGACCTGGAGGAAAATTCCTTCCTAATCCCAAATATGGTGATCATCTTAACTCTGAGCAGGCTGGCTCCAGGCACCAGCAAGGCTGCCCAGAGGATTCAGGGGGCCTGGGGCAAAGCGGGGGAGCTGCGGGGCTTGTACTCACCCGGCAGTGGTCCAGATCTTCTGCGGCATTTCGGCTGACGGGAGCCCTTCAGTATCTCTGCTTCGATAGCACAGAAGGGCCCCCCTGCTACCGAAATGCCGCCAAAGACCTGGACCGCCACCAGGCCAGGGCTCGTGGGACCCCTGCGGGGTCTGGGCACAAGCGCAGGAAAGCAGGTGCTTGGGTGGCCAATGGAAAGGGGTGGCACATTCGGATCTACAGTGGCAATTTGGCGGCAAGTCCCACAGTCCCTCTTGGAGGGAAGGACCGGCCACCGAGTTTCCACTGAAAAATGAAGCAGGGCGGTAAAGCTGCCGCTGAAATGCCGCCAATCACAGGTGGTTGTTGTTTTTTTTTTCTCTTCGCCGCTTGGGGTGGCAAAAATGCTGGAGCTGGCCCTGACTCTGAGCATGTCAGCAAGACTCACCAGCCAGAAACCTGGGAAAGAATTCTGTACAGTAACTCAGAGCCCTCCCCATCTATTGTCCTGTCTCTGGCCATCGGGGATTTTTACTATTGCAGATGGGCCACAAGTCACTGAAGGTAATCTCATGATACCATCCCCCCCATGAATTTATCAAGCTCAGCCCTGAAGCCAGTTAGATTTATTTGCTTCCACTACTTCCCTTGGGAGGCTATTCCAGTACTTAATTATTCTGATGTTAGAAACCTTTGTTTAATTCAAGTCTGAACTTGTTGATGGCCAGTGTATATCTACTTGTTCTCATGTCAACATTGGAGCTTAATTTATATAACTTCTTTCCCTTGCTGTTATTTATTCCTCTGTATTTATAGAGAGAATCATATCTCCACTCTGGCTTCATTTGGTTAAGCTAAACAAGCCAGGCTCCTTGACTCTCCTCTCAAAACATAGGTTTTTCATTCCTCTGATTATCCTAGGTGACTGTCTCTGCACCTGTTCCAATTTCAATTTATCTTAATCATGGGAGACCAGAATTGCACACAGTATTCCAGATGAGGTCTCACCAGTGCCTTGTATAATGGCAATAACACTTCCCTATGTCTACTGGAAATATCTCACCAGATGCATCCTAGGACTGCATTAACCATTTTTGCAGATGCATCACATTGGCAGCTCATAGTCATCCTGTGATCAACTAATACACCCAAGTCTTTCTCCTCCTTTGTCGCTTCTTCTAACTGATTCATCCCAAGCTTAAAGAAAAAATTCCTGTTAGTCCCTAAGCACATGGCTTTGCACTATTGAATTTCATCCCATTTCTATTACTCCAGTTTTCAAGGTCTTTCAGATCTTCTTATACGATATTCCCCGGTCCTCCTCTGTGTGGGCAATACCTGCCATCTTTGTATTATCTGCAAAAGGTCATGAATGAAAATATTATATAAGAGTGATCCCTGAGAAACTCTTCTCACCTGTCAGTTCATCTTTCAGTATGACCCACTGTAGTCTCCTCTTTAAACAATTCTTTATCCACCTTTCAATTCTCTGATTAATCCCCATAGTTATCCAAATTAACTAATTTTCCATGTAGAATGGTATCAAATGCTCTTGGAAATCCAAATAGGTTAGATTTATTGCATTTCCTTTCTCTAGAAATCAATTATCTCCTCAAAGGTGTCACAATCACCTTTTGTAAAATTATGTTGTATTTTATCCCAATTACCTCTATGTCCTTAACTTTTCTTCAAAATTTGTTCCAATACCTTGCTTACAATTAAGGTTAAACTAACAGACCAGCTTTCTACATCATTTTCCCCTTTCTTAAAAATAGGATCTATATTAGCAATTCTCCTGTCACAGGCTATTCCCCCAAAGTTCACAGATTCTTGGATGGAGATTATCCAGTCCATCTAATTTAATCCCATTAAACTGTTTGAGTTTGACTTCCACCTTGGATGTTGTATTTTCTACTTCCATGTCCTTGCCCCCATCAACAACCCTGCCACTACCTGTAAGATCCACATTACCCTTATTCAAAACCAAGACAAAGTACATGTTTAGATGTTGAGCCACACCTAGATTATTTTTTTTAATCTCCACCACATCCTCAGTGTTTAGTGGTCCCACTTCTTCTGTCTTTGTTTTATTTTTATGGCTATACAATCTTTTTACTAGTGGTGTCAATTTCCTTTACAAGGTCCAACCCTGCTTAGCCTTTGGCAGTTCTCACTTTGTCACTACACTTTCTGACCTCCAAGAAGTAGCTTTCCTTGGTGATCCACTCCATCTTTCATTCTTAACAGGCTTTCTGCTTTCTTTTAATAACCTGTTTTGAGATGGTTCCTCCTCCAGTTTGGTCTGCAACCCTTCCTACAAATTATTTCCCCCTTTTGATTGGGATGCAGGTTTCATATACTTTAAGTCAAAGTTGCAGAAGCTAATTCCAAACTTCTTCCATGTTCAGTCTAATTCCTCAGTCCAGTCCACTTCCCTGACTAATTCCCTTTGAAAAAAAAATTGCCTTTTTTGAAATACAGGACCCTAGTAGAAGATCCACATGTTTCTCCTTCCATTTAGTTTAAACTATATGGGCTCATAATCATTTGAATCAAGGCTGTCCTCAACAACCAGTTTGTCTGAGTCCTCAGAACTTATCAATACTAAATCTAAAATGGCATCACCTCTTGTTGGCTTGGTGTCTATTTGAGAAAATCTGTCGGCGATCACAGTCAGGCATATCCGGGCCCTACCATTATTAGTAGCACTTGTCCTCCAGTCTATGTCTGGGAAATTAGTCTCCTATAATTACACAATTCCCAGGAGTATTTATTTAATCAAAAATATTAGAGGTCTCTATCCATATCCACATCAGATCCTGGGGGTCTGTAACATGCCCCAAGCACTATATCAGGAGAATCTCTAGTAGCTTTCTTCCACAATGTGATTTTGCCCCCTTCACTGTAGTGTGATAATTTTAAAAACTACTTTCCCTTTTGAAACAGAATGCTTGCTTAGCATATTTTGCTTCTCTGAGGATTAAAGAATAAACCTTTAGTCATCCACTCAGCTGCTCCCTCAATAGGCTCAAATAACTCTTACATTTTATTAGTCTTGCTGATTTAAACATTCCACTTTTTTTAAAAGGACAAGTTTTATGAATAAAATGAAAATTTTGGAAAATGACTACACCTCACAAAACTGCTTCAAATTCAAGAATATCATCACTCACTCAATAGATTGAACTCCCCCTTCTCCTTCCAGAAATCTATCAGCTGTAGCGTTCAGCTTCAAAGCAACTTGCAAAGATATAAATGGGGTTTCTTTCCCTTGTTTATGTAAATAATAGCTTTGTTTTTCCAAAAAATCAGGTCTTTTCTGCCACTTTTTTTCCCCCTGGAAGACTTTGTAGACAACTGACTATCATATCACAGCTACTGAGCAAACCAAACCTGATGAACTGAGATAGAAAATAATTTTTATTCATATTTCTTAAAATTCTTTTATTTTTATTAATACCCATTTAACTTTAATCCTGGTCTTTTAATGAAGTTAGGAGAAATCTCCTACTCCATTTTGCTAGGTCTTTCAGCAAAACAAGACTGAGGATAGGCATAAAAATCAAGCTAAAAAAATATTTTAAAAACATAGGTCATCTTTGTAGTATTTTCACTCCTATTGACCAGGTGGCTAGGCACAAACTCTGGAGATTATGGGTTGTTCCAGTGATAGGCATTGCTTTAATACAATTTTGTTTTATAAAGAATATACAAAATCCTATTGCCTGAAAAAAGTAAGAAACAAACAGTTGACAGCTCTTTTCTTCACTGTTCCAAACCTGCCTTTCTATAAATCACCGTGTCCAAAAATCTCTTTCCTAGTTTTCATTCAGGGCAACACGATAGCTTTTTGTTACTGCCTGCTTGGTTTAATCTCACTGATTCAGCTGGGGGTGGGGGAGGAGGAAGATGGGGTATGTCACTCACACAGAGCAAAACAGTTCCACTAATCAGATCCCTACCTCTGAATCTGAAACACCTTGAGCCACACAATTCAGCTTCCATATGTCTCTTCCATATTTGTTTTTTTTACTGCTATTTCTATTTTATCCTGAATTCAAGGCAGTGGACATGGTTGGCTTATAACAACAAGCTTTTAAATCCACCCATAATCATATCCTGGAGAATCACTTATCAATCTCACAAATTAGTAATGTTTGTACAGTGAACTGAAGATATACAGCCCTGTAAAAGTGCCAAGTGAGTACAATGTCAAACATACTACAGTAACTCCTCACTTAGTCATCCCGGTTAACATTGTTTCGTTATTAGGTTGCTGATGTATTAGAGAACATACTCGTTTAAAGTCGTGCAATGTTCCATTATAAGGTTGTTTGGCTCTCAGGTGGAGCAGGACAAGCACCTACACCCTGACCTCACTACACCACTGCCTCAACCAAGTTTCACAATCATAATTGGTCAGTGCAGTATAAATTGTTTAAAATTATTTAAAATGTATAGTGTATATTTATATAATATCTTTTGTCTGGTGAAAAAAAAATTCCCTGGAACCTAACCTCCACATTTACATTAATTCTTATGAGGAAATTGGATTCACTTAACATTGTTTTGCTTAAAGTAGCATTTTTCAGGAACATAACTACAACGTTAAGCAAGGAGTTACTTTACTTCATAAGCAATAAAGCATGTTCTTACAAAGGTACCATTGAATTAAGTCACACTGGTCAATTGCTTCAAGTGAGTGAAATGTAGTGGATCATTTCTAGAGTTTAACAAGAACTGAAAAGGAATGATGCAAACCTGCTCTTGAAGGAAGTCTTTTTCTAAACAATAATGGCTGTTCAAATGCAAATGTACATCTGTTATTTTAAGTTTTCCTGGATTTACACTGTGGAAGGAGTAATGTGTAAATCCATTGCAGAATTACTTTCTTTCATGTGGGTTGAAACTACTGTTGGGCTTATATATGTTACAGCATGACATATCCCAAAAGAGTGATATCAGATTAGTCCATGAAATGAAATACTTAATCCCATAAATCAGTAGTCACCTAGAAAAGTGGAAATAACCTACTTCTTAAAAGTTCATTTCAGATAATTTAACTGATTTCATTAATCTGAGACTAAAAACCTTAATTATGTACTGATGGCTCAGTGAAAGAAAAATTAGGACTTGCCCCAGGGATAATGAGGAGGAAAAAAAGATAAAGCAAAATGATTGATTTATCTTTAATTTTATATGCTTCGTATGGGTCACGGGGATACTTTTTGCTTTCATATTTAAAAAAAGTCAGATACACAGTGGGAGAATCCGTAGCGGATATAAACACCTAGATTTTTAAAATAATTGCAAGGTTGTACTATGCTCAAAAGCCAACAAGATACTATTAGCCGATTAAGGAAAATAATTTTTGGCCTCAAAATACAATATCCCATGGTACAGACATACCCAGAGGGGTAAATGATCTAACCCATACCAGTCTTGGAGAATAACCAAGAGGAATCAGAAACAAGACCATTTTGATTCTTGGCAAGTGTGAGGGGGTTAACATATTACATGCATTTTTAAAAGTAGTAGTCCTAGTTTCAAGCAATTGCTTTTCAGATCATAACAGTAATGTATGCATTCTAGCTGACAGACTTAATTTTGTTGACTTTCATTGAAAAATAATAATAATAAAAAAGTCAACCCGAAAACCTCTTTTAATCAACTGAAAAAAAATTGGCCTTTAGTTTTACTGAAATGTTGCGTGGGCTGCTGAATTTTTGGCTTTGAGGTTTTCTGACAAGAAACTTGAAAAAAATTGTCAAACTGACATCTGTTTTGGACAACAATTTTTTTTTTTACTTTTTCTATTATGAAAATTATTCCAGGCCACTCTCATCCCAATACTGTTCTTAATTTTGATAAATATATACCTGTGTTACAGGGGTGTGTTTTATATAACAATAATTTATACATTCTAGGAACTTTTGAGGCTTCCAATACAAGTAACTGGCTCAATGTCACATCTCACAGACTCACAATCATGTATGCCTTGGTAATGAAATTAATGTGATTTTCAAAGTCAGGACTCAAGAACCTGATCAAAACCCCATTGATGTCAATTGAAAGAGTCCATTGACATCAGTGGATTTTGGTTTATCAGGCAACTACAATAAGCCCTTTGTGTATTAATGTAGTCATTGAGGGTAGGTATCTTGAGAGCATATACCTTAACATATATTAACATATTTGATAGTGAGTGAGAAAAATGTTCTTACATAATTTTGTTTACTATTAGTAGCAGAAGTATCTACAACCTATACCAAAAATGAAATTGGTTTTTTTTTTAATGGGACTTGTGTGGCATTCATAACCAAAAGCTGAGACAGATCATTACTGAATATACTAGAAAAGAAAAATTTTAAATTTCCTGAAGAGTTGCACTATTCACAGACATCTGGAAATTTAGTGGGTGCCAGTAGAATTCCATGCAAAATGTTCATGGGAAGATATTGGTAATGTGTCTATTTCATTAATTCATTCTGTGCTTTTGGGTCACCCAAAATTGTAGGTCCCTGTGTAACCCTCCCCACCCCAAACCTCTGCAAAAGAAAGATTTGCTAGTGCTAAACTGGGTGACAGCTCCCTGTCAACCAAATCTGTTAGAAAAACTTTCCTCAGGACTATGCTAGTCCTTACTTTGCCTTGCTCCCAACCAACAGGGAAGTGTATTTTCCCTTGCACTATCCAGCCCCTGTCATTGGACACTCTCAACCTACCAAGTTTGCTATGTCCAAAGAGCCAGCTTACACATCACTTGTTTGATTCAACTAAGAATTCACCCTTTGCTTAATATTACAGCACTGAGATCTTTTTATGACAACAAAAAGCTTATTAACAAAGATTGAATTCTAAGTGATACTGAATACAGTCCGTGGAAACAGAATGAGTTACCAATAAAAAAGAAAATATAACATGCTTCTTTAGTCCAGCTAGCCTTTGAAATGTATTCTTTCTATTTGTTCTTCACAGTGCTAGCCCCATTAGGCTTTCTTATTGTTCTGTTAAGTTGTCCATCCTGTCCACCTCAGATGCAAATGTACTCTCCATTTTATTTGGCTTACTTTACATCAGATATGTAGACAAGTAAATCAACATACTTTTGTCTGGGAAAATAATTGTTTATCAACCTATTTTTAGTACATACATACAACTTCTTTCCTGACACCCATATATACATCATGAAACATGTAGTATATGCTTTTGATATCTTACAAAGACATGTGGTAAGTGTAGTGAATTTGTCAGAACTGACAAGAGTTGCTGTTGCCTGACAGCTAACCCTCTGCCAGTTGGCACTGAGGGGCTCATAGGGTCACACTAACAAAATAATTTGCCTTGTCATCTTTGAATCTCTAGCCCTATGCAGCAAGGAGTGTTTCATTTTTGTAGTCATCGAATTCCAGCTTAATGGAATTCACAATGAGCTTATTGGCTTTTGTTTAGGTGAAGGTCTACATTTGTGAATTCAAGAGTTAAATGATTGTCCACAGTAAATTTGAAGCAATATTAACCAGAAGATACTGTATGTATGAATGTTCAGTGCAACATGAAATTGATTGGGCTGGATCCTCTGTAGTGTAAATCACTGCCGCTCCAATAGCTGTCATTGGAGCTACACTGATTTTACGCTAGATGTGTCCCACTGTATTTAGTAGGACATATTCTGAATCATAGGTGCCTACTCCGTGGGTATTCCAAGGCTAAAGTATCCATGGGAGGGGTGGGGGGGAAGGTGTGCTCAGCACCCACCAGCCACAGCTATTCTGTGGGCCGCAGGGGCTGGCTGCTGTTCAGCTCTTCGACAGGGCCTCAGGGGCACAGTGAGGGTGGGAAATTCACCGGGAAAAATACAAGTCAGCTCCTGTGCTCTGAACACTTTTACAATAAATATCTATCTTGAAATCTCACCACTATAACTATGAATTTTCTGTTTTTTGTTGTAAGCTGAAACCATGGTAACACTCCAAATGTGATCCAGGTGAGGAGAGGAAATGTTAGTGACCTCTGAAGCAGTCATGATCTGTGTACACATTCAATTTAGCTGTAGCACAAATTGAGGAAAAACTGCTGTTGACCTCAGAGCTGATTGAGATGCAGGTATCTGTGTATATAAAATCCAGAGATCAGCATTATCCTTTGAGGAAGTAAACACAATTTATTCTTATCACATGATTGTTTCTAAAGACTTTCTTCTTGTAGGTAGCAATAGATGCTGGTGGTTTCACAGCATAGCTGTCACAGACAGCAATAGTGGGGTGGTTTTGAATTTGATATGGCACACTTCTTTACAAAGATGAGCATCTAATCTGGAGCAGAGGCAGAAGCAAACATTTTTAAGCTTCATTCAGATGACTAAAAATATCATATGTATCCTTTTTATTTTTTTTTCCAGATCAGAGGAAGAAAGGAGGGGAAAATACCAACAAAGAACACGAAATCTTCACAAAGAGAAAGTCTAGGAAAATAGTGCTATGGGAATCAATTCCTGTTCCTGCCCCAGGGACCAATGTAACTGAAATTTAATTACTGTCCTAAAGATAGGAGAGAGAAAATGAGTAAAACTTTAGACTTTGAAGGATATTCTTTCTGGTGTTTCCTGTAATCTAAGGATGTCTTCTCCAAAGGTAAATGGGATCAAAGCAGTTACTTAAAATTAATTGCTGTTTTGCCTATGAATTGATTTAAGCATGTGTTTAAAATTAAGCATGTTTAAACACATTGCTGAATTAGAGCTTAAATGACTGCATTTTTCAGCCATAAAAAGAAGAAATCCTTGAATTGTTTGGCTCATTAAGCTACATTTTGGAATGGTGGCTTATTTCTTTGATTTCTGAATATACTGACATCAGCATGAACTTTGTGCTCAAAAGTTAAAGGAAAAATATGGCAAAATGCTGCTAAACCTATCGGATGAAATTCATTCAAGGCCAAGGACTACGTGCCACTTAAGTCTCTCATAAGTTTTACCTGATTCATAGGTATCTTGTTTAGTGTGCAGAGGGCTAAATTTTACCCACTGTGAGCAAGCTTTGGCTGTGAAACATTGTATAAAATACCCTATCTGCCTCAATCTCTACCTGGAAAAGCCATGCTGGTGTAGGCACTGATCCTGCAATGCCTATAAATTTGTGAGCATGTTTTAAGTGCTTTTGCTGGATCTAGTCCTTACAATTTTCCTGAACATAGATAGGCACTAAACCCAAATTTACATAGTGGTTTTGTCATCTTCCAACTTAACTGATGTGTGACTTAATCTGATTTTCATTGTAGGTCTTCTGTCATGAAAGGTGATTGAAATAGCCCACTAGATTGTATGGTACCGCCTGCCCCTCACCCCCTAAATAATTTTTTACAATTGGTTCAAGAACCACTCGACCTTTAGTTATTGGGTACAATAGTTCATTACTCAAGACAAGTGTAGGATAAACCAAAAATCAAATAGACTAATTCATCCATCCTACTGGTATGCCATTTAATGCAAAGTTGTATAGAAGTCACAGATTTATTTTGCTTCTCCTAGGAGGATGTTAATAATGTCCCAGTGCAATTTAATAGAACAGAAAGTTTGGCTTTTTTGAAAATAGATGATGCTGAGCTCTAAGTAGGTCCAGGGGCCATATTATCAAATGAAGGGATATCAGGCAGGGAGCTAGAAAACTAAGAGCACATTTTGCTAAACTAATCATCTTAGTTTATGTACTCCTTTTGCTCTCATCACTGATCTTGATCATGATGGGCTAACCATGAAATTGAGCTGCTCTCCTAAAGCTTGTTTTAACCTATTAAGGCCCTCAACCCTAAAAACTTAGTCCTAATCCACAGTCTCTCTCTCCTCATGCCACAACCTCTTACCCCACACAAGGCCAGCTCCATATACCTGTGACAGTAACAAATGATCCTTAGCATTCACCATATCCTTACATTTAAAAAAGTAACAGGGGGACTGTTAAAAGAAGGACAGATACTCCAAAGTGTGTAACTTTCAGGGCTGGTCTACACTACGGGGGGAAATCGATCTTAGATACGCAACTTCAGCTACGTGAATAACGTAGCTGAAGTCAAATATCTAAGATCGGATTACTCACCCATCCTCACTGCGCGGGATCGATGTCCGCGGCTCCCCCTGTCGATTCTGCAACTCCGTTGGGGTTGGTGGAGTTCCGGAATCAATATAAGCGCACTCAGGGATCGATATATCGCGTCTAGATGAGACGCGGTATATCGATCCCCGAGCAATCGATTTTAACCCGCCGATACGGCAGGTAGTCTAGACGTAGCCACAGACTTGAGTGCCCTATGCAATGTAATTCAATCTCCTGGTGGTGGTACACATTGTGGCACAATCTTTAGTTACACAATCACCTAGTATACCTTCCACAGGAGTCCTGTATCATTGATTGCACCAGATGGATAGTGCTCACTGAATGGACAGCAATTCTGTATTTCTTGTTAACCTCCTCACTCTGCATGTAGCACCACACATTTACTGTACAGCATAAGCACTAAATTCAGAATTATTAGTTTCTTTAAGGGCTTTTCCATGGAGCTCTCAATGTAGTATCTGAGTGTTTCATTAATTTAATTCATGTTAATTAATCTTCATAATACTCCACTGAGGTGAGGTGATATTATTCCCATTATATGCGTGGGGAACTGAGACATAAATGTTAATGCTAAAATTGTCAAAAGTGCCAACTAATTTTGGATGTGCAATTTTGCTCCTGCCCTCATCCCTCTGCATTTGAGTCAAGCAGCTTCTTTCTCCTTTATGCTGCCTGGGCATTAGCAGGGGGGCACTGAAAGCACAGGAGAGTGTCTTACTGCTCTCACATCCTGTGGTGTGGATGGTGCCACAGAGGCCTCTGTCCACTGGAAGCAACAATTTCAGGAAAAGCCCAGCTCAGTTTCTAGGCATTCAAATTTATGTGGTTGCTCAGTGGGGACTGCACATGGTTAGCCTGATTGGGATGTAGGAGCTGTGAGGGGATCGAGCATGCTTAGTGTAGACTGAATCTTCAGAAAGTTTAGTGGGCAACTCTAACAAGTCTCTAATGAACATGTGCAAACTGTGATTCATCAGGATTCATAGCTCAGCCAGATAGGGGCAGATTGTCACAGATGGCAAAAAACACACCCCTGACCATCATGTGTAAGGCTCTGAGGCAATCAGGTTGTTTTTGTTTTGTGGTTGGTTTGTTCATGGCTGTCATAGGTACAGAATTTTGCAGAATAGGTACCACCACCATGTGAATTACACTGAACAGAAGACCAGCGCATGGATACCAGCTTTAGTCTCCCCCCATAGTACTGTCCACAGGAACTGAGAGCTTGGAGATGTTCCCTATTGGTGCCCAGCATGGAAAATGCCAGTCTGAATGGCAAATATTTGACAAAGTTATATGCAACTGCAAACAGGATCTTAAGGCTTTTCTATACAAGCACCTATTTTGTGGCAAGCTGGCATGTACATCTTGCCTAACACACATTAAATGTCCATGTGGACCCTGCTACCATGCACTAAAAGTTCTGTAAGGTGCTTTGATCTACCCTGCCTTGTAGGCCTCAGATGTAACTTGTGAAATCTGAGATCACTCCACCAATGTGGTATGGATAAAGGGCATTGAGAAATGTGCATTGTACTCTGGGATGCGAGTAATTTGAAAGCGGTAGGAGAAGGGCAGATTTGAAGAGAGCTGTAGGAGCAGGGACCAGTAGATCTGTTAGTTCCTACTTTCTAATTGCTAACTTCAGAATAAAGAGAGAGAGAGAGGGGTATTTAATTTTAAGCAGAGGTTAAGTCTCTACCTATTCAGTGAAATACTTACATGCTTTGTTGAATTGAGGCCTTTGTGCTAGAAGAGGATCTGCTATAGACAATTTCAAATCTCCCCTCCCTTCTCCCTCCAGGGACAACAAAAAGAACTGGTAAAACTTTTGCACATACTTTGCCAGATTGTGGTTTGTAACAAAACCTGAGTGTAATCGCTTTCATCTTAATTAAGGTTTCATTACAAAAGTGTTTGCACAGCTCTAATAAGAAATAACATCTAATAAGTAAAATTCATAGCACTTGTTAATGTGCTGTGCAAACTTTAATTAATCCAACGCAGTATCAATGCCAGATGATTAAAGCTGTTAATGTTGCAAAACTTTGTTTTAAAGAAGGCTAAGGACCAGATTCTGCCACATAGTAATATTTTACTCCCTAAATAGTTTCTTTTGAATTCAGTAAGACTACTCATAGAGTAAAGTATTACTTAATATGTGAGTATGGTTGACAGAATCAGCCCTAAGTAATTTATATCATTCTCTCACAGGCCTTGCAAAATGTTAGGTAAAACCATCATCCAGTTTAGTTGATGGGAAAAAATAGCTGTTTTAATTCATCTTGCATTTAGAAAATGTTATGCTCTGTAAATTATGTTGTATCATTAGGTTAGCATCTGCTTCAGGATTCATTGTATTTTGAAGAGGAATGATTAAAGAGGTTATTAGTAAATCTACAAAGAACAGGACACACAGCATTTAAACACTACCCTATCATCTGTGCAACAAATGTTCAGCATCATTATGTTTCTACAATAGCAATTTGCTATTACTCTGTGGGGTAAGCAATCAATACAGGCAGGCAATGCTTATTATTTCAATAGAAAAGAGTACAGCTTAGTTTATTACAGCCTTTGCAAAATCAATAAGCATGTCTCTTTATGAGGCAGACTATTAGTCTCAGTTGCAGATGAGAGTGACAAGGTATGAGCTATAATTAACACAGGAAAACCTTTCAAAATGTTCATCCCTATGTTGTTAAATGTCATTCAACTTTTTACTGAACATTAACTATAAACATTGTTTATCACTGCCTAATGCACAAAGAACAGCATGAAATCTGAATTCTCTCACAACAAACCAGTCTTTTAAAAATTAGGTTTGTACGGTCTTTAATACAGTACAGCAAGTGTGCTTCATACCATCCTGGATCTGCGTGTGGAGAACTTTTTATATGCATAGAATAAATATTAGGAGTGGATTCTGATTCCTTGTAATAGTAAGAGGTTATGTACAGCTTTGTCCCAGGAGTTGTCTATGCCAGAAACAGATTACTTCCTCCTTATGCTGGCTCACTTGTTTCACTGGCTAATGTACTGTGGGAATGATGTCAGGGGTCTACTCATTCCCTGCTCCTGCCTGTCTATTTCCTGCCCACACGCAGAAGAGGAATTAGAGGCTTCATGGAGGCTATGCACCCCTCTATACATACCTCCACTGAACCCTGTTACTTCCTGCATGGTCATGTAGAGCACTCTCTTGCACTGCATTTGTATTTAATTCTTGCTGTTAACCATAGCTAAATTGTGAAGCCAACAATAAAACAGTAACACATGCTCCTACCTGGAAAAATGTCTTTTGAATGGGGTGTTTCAACTTTTATTCTTTATTATTAATGTTAATGTGCACAGAGTCACAAGCAAGGATTTCATCACCACTAACAACATCATAATTTCAAAGTCATGTTGTTTAACAAGTGGGGGAGGGGACGTATGGGTGTGGAAAGGGAAGACATTTTCTTTCTGTCTTATTTTAATTGATATTGGGGCGTGGGGAATCTTCAAGGGCAGACAAAACCTGTTAGCTCCTTCTTATTCCTCTCTTTGATCTCCCTGCCTTTACAATTGGTCTTTCACTGAAGTGAGAGACCTACACAAGCTCTGTTTTTACTAACCCTTTTGCTGCACAGCCTGGCTGTTTCTGTGGCCCTGCTGCATCCCATAGGTGAGCTGGGAAGAGGAAGTGCCAACAATACAGCCACTGCTGTGGTGCTAATTGTAAAAGAAACCAGCTTTTTCCTCTGCAGCCAAGCCATTGTAATGTATTGCTGTAATAGTCTTGTATTAATAAAACATAGGTGACATCTAATTTATGTTATCTCTGTACTGGCTAGTATTATTATTTAGTATTTGGTTCCAGGATTTGAGTTTGAGAACTGCATGATGTGTTTAATTTTAATACTTGACAAATTCAAAGTTTGTTTGCTCTGAGTAGAACTGTGGAGCTGTATATTTCTTTTCATTCTGCGCACTCTGCTCCAGATCCATAAAGGAAGTTAAGTGCCTAAACCTCAGATTTATGCAGCACTGCAATCCAAGAAGCTGCACTTGGCTGTCACTTAGCCCTATAGGCACCTAATCTCACTCTGCTCCTACATTTTCAGGGTAAAAAATGTGCCTAGTGTCATAGCTTCTTCCTCTGGGCATATGCTGCCTCACGCCTGTGTCTGGACACCTATCTCATGCCTAATCCTAATGCAATCTACAAACCTAGGGAAGATAGGTGAAGGAGCTCCTATCTTGCCTGTGGGATCCAGTCTCATAGGTGTGCTCAGAGTATAGCATAGCATTGCAATGCTTGGTCCCTTTGTGGATGTGGACTCGCTATATCATTCCTTTGGCACAGTGATAAACTTCAGAGAAAACAAACCCAAAATATAAAAACAGATAAGAGCTGGGCCCCCAATCTTCTTCACTACCAAAGAGAGTTAATCTCACAATTACCCTTTATGCTTTTGACAGTCTCCCCCTACATAGTCAAGTGGAAATAAAGGCTAGTTATCCAAAGCACTGGTGTCACATACAGATTTTAGCTTGTCATAGCATTGTTCTGGTCTTGTAAAATGTTTATCTCAATTTAACTTTATCAAATGAGTAGTCAAATGATGAAACTTATGATAATGTAACTTTCTTGAACTTTTTATATTCTTTCTTCCAAACAACACTTACTGATGTTTTTTAAAAACATATATTCTCTTATCTACGTCATACATTTATTAAACTATTTATTATCTACTATTTACATTCCTTAAAGCTCATCTTACTTGCTACCATTTCAGTTCTAACTTGTTTCTTATATTCCAGTCTAATATCTTCCATTCTTTTCTTTATGATGGTTTCAGATGATAACCATTTTATATTTTTCTTTCTCTTTTCTTGTTTCATTTTACCTCAATTCCAGAGTCTCATCTGCTCTATAATGCCTATACTCATATTTAAAGAACAAAATTCTCTCACATTCAAGTGACATATCTATCAAAATAATAGTTCTGATGGCCTATCTGGACCCAGAGCAGACAAAATGGTACTTATTCCCACTCCACTGTATATACTACTCTATACTCATTTTTCTTCTACAATTCCCCCAAGACTTTATATTTAGGCTGCTATGGATAGCTGGGTTCCCTCCACCTCCATTTTTTCCTATAAAAATGATGAGCAGGAGTGACAAGATAGTTCATATAGCATCTCCATTCACTTCTAGGCCTCTCTGTTGAAGATACCAGTGAGTTTCTGATTTTCTGATTAGTATCAATTCTAATGAGGAGTTTAGATGTAAAATCTTGTCCACAGGAACTGGACTCAGATCACCGAATCATTAGACACAAATAGCCATCCAACTGTAACTAACATTTCTATTGCAACTGGGCAGAACTGAATGAGGTGCTAGAATCAAAAGTCTCAGTATCCATAATCCACTCAATGCTTTAGTTCTAATTACAAGCACAATTTTTTTACACAAATTTAAAATATTCTTAAGATCAACTCACATCTGTTTCCCTATGCAGTATTTTAGAATAAAAACATAATTAAGAGCATATCTTGACCCCAGATTTAAGCCCCTTTGCAGTTCCCAGGCTGGGGGATGCCCAGACACTGGTCCCCAATTTACACAGCCTGTCAGCATACTCAAGGGGCTATTCCAGCAATCAGAACTTAGCTAGTCATGAAGGACCACAGACAATCTCTTTGTACTGATTGCAGGAAGAGAGTTAGTATAAGATGCAATAGAGTAGCTCTCCGCCATTCGAGTAAAACCATAGGTTGGAAGAAACTTCCAGTACTCAGCTAAATCATCTTTAGGGATAGCTTTGTGCTGACAGAGAAGCACAAAGTTGTCCCAACCTATGAGAGAATCAGCTCTAATGTTTTTTTGTTATACCGTTAATTACTACTTTATCATTTAATACAGCACCAACTGTGCATGTCATTTTAAAATGAAATGAGCATGATCCAATTAAACTCACACTGCTGGATAAAAGAAAGCTAAACTGAAAGGTAGATGTTAATTGCTATCTCCAGAGTTCAGGCCTCTATTACTTGATGCTTATGGTCTAATTTTTGCATTGATGATGATAATTTAAAGTGACTGACCAAGCATCCCAGTGTGATCAGAACAGTCACAGACCGTAATCGAATGTGCTGCTACTTCAGTGATTTTTACTATCTATAAGACAAGTTAAGGCAGCTACCATACAACTTTCTAACCACGTCAGCCTTGATTTGCAGGATGATTCTCTGCAGGAGTTTTCAATGTCATTGTATGAAGCAGTTTCTAATTCATACTGTGATAAGAAAGTGAAGAAAAAAATTAAATGACTCATAACACATTTTTGAGCCTAGGTGGATGACCCAGATTATATTCACCCTGATATCTGTTTAATGGTCACTGGAGCATACCTAGAAAAATATTTCCAGGTTGCTGCAAGGTTATGACCTGTAGGGAGACATGGGACTTTTCTTGTTTGGTTTGTTTTTCCTAGCTTAATTGTGTACAGCATTCAACTGGGGTCTGACTCAGGTTGTGAATAAAAGAAGTTAAATTTGTGTAAATATTCTCATTCTTGAACCCAGAAGTTGTACATTAGTAATGACTCTGGCCCCAATACAGCAACTTATTAAGTATGTGCCTAGTTATAAGAACACAATTAGTCCAGCAAGCTTCAATGGGACTACTCAAGTATTTAAAGTTAGGCACAGGATTAAGTATCTGGCTGAACTGAGGCCTAGATGTTAACATAACTCTTTTTTCAACTCTAGTGTGTGATTGATGTGTCGGTATAGCCTCTTAGGTGCCATGAAAACTGTTAGAGATGAGAAAACCTATTTAGTAAGTGTGTTTATTTTTAATAAAAATGATTGTCCTAATAATCCAAAATAAAACATATCGGACTTGCCAGACTTGTTGACATAAATGAGCTCCACTGCAGTGTATATATGTTGGAAGGGATTAGAGAAGTATAGAAATGGCTGTGGGAGTCCAAAGAAAATGAGGGAGTTTGGAATGGTCTGTCAAGATCAGAAAGGTAATTTCACACTGACAATAGAGACGGACAATGGCCTAGATCCACAAAGGTACTTAGGCACCTAGGTTTCAAATTTTCATGCCTAAGTCCCAGTTTTGGCTACATTTCAATGCACAAAACTCCTGCTGAACCCATTAGCTCACTAGGAAACTGTTTCAGCTTTGTGGATCACAGTGTTTGTGTTTGTATTGTCTTTTTTTTGAAGGCACCTAAAAGGTGCTATGATGCTTAACATTGGAATCCCTAAGTCCCTTTGTGAATCCTACCCAGTATGGCTGTGGAAAAATTTTGGAACAGTCCAGGGCTAAAGGAAAGAAAGACAGAATAAGAAACATTCTGGGATGGAAAGATGAACCAATGAATTTTTAAGAGCCATAGAGTGATGGCACTGAAATTGTATGGAGAGAGAGAGAGAGAGTGTGTGTGGGTGTGTGTGTGTGGGGAAGGAAGAAGTAGGGGCGGAGATATCAAATTGGCCCTGAAATTATCTGGAGAGTCCCTCTAGGACTAATTGGAGAGATCAACATATTCCAAATAGTAAACCAGAAAGGGGAAAGTCTGGATTAGCAGATGGGTAAATAAGAGATTATACACAAGAGTTCTCCATTAAAGGCTAAATTTGCCAGATGTCCTCGTTTCCTTGTCCTGCATTGGTGGATATGATGATGCTATAACCTGGAACATGTTCTGTTTTGATGATTTCCTCTGCACCCTGCTCATAGCTTTTCCCTTCCATTTTCTCTTTAATTTTTTAAAGAAGCAGTTCCAGAAAGTTAAAATTCTGATTTCAGTCTCAGTAAAACACACAAATCTATCTACTCCCTTTTGGCCACGCAATCAATTACAACTTCCTTCTATACCTGCTATCTCTAAGGCAACATTACCATAGAGGCAGGGAGCTTTCAAAAAATGTATCTACAATGTAAGTACCTTGCAAAGAGGAAAGAGCAGTAAAGAGTGGGATGAAAGAGAATTTCAGAAAATAATACCTAATAATGAAGGAGAAGAGAAGATGAATAAATACAAACAAAGAAGGGAAACATATTATTAAAAGAAACCCTTACAAAATCAATATAATTATCTATAGTAATACATCAGAATGTGTTAGAAAGTAACACTATTTTAAATTAAATTTTAGAGATGATCAGTAGTCAAATCAGTGAATAGAATTTGGGTACCAGAATGGGCCCCATCTTTTGATCAGTCTCCAATCAGCTCCCAGCAACTGTATTTTCAGTGTTACTTTAACGTTTCTTGTAAGACCTTTTTAATCTCTCCTTCCTGTAGGGCTCTTTGAATCCATTATTAACATCTTCCATACTTCAATCAGAGACACTTAGGACCTCTGTACCTTTGTAGAACACTGCTGATATCAATGAGATGGCACACAAGCACAGAGGTCTACATTTATGACACTATAGCAAGATTGGAGCCATAAGGACAGGTTTTCAAAGATATTTAGGTACCTAATGCTTCAGGTGTGTATCCAGACCTACAGTTTTAAAGGTATTTGGGTCCCTAAAGATGGAGTCAGATGCTTTGAGAGATTTTCAAAAGTGCTGAGATGCCTAATCCTATTGAAATCAATGAGTCAGTTGCCTAGGCACTTTAGAAAATCACACTGGGCACCCATCTGTATCTTTAGACACCAAAATACATTTGAAAATCTGGCCCGTAATCTTTTCCCCCTGTCTGTTTGAAGGTTTTGCTTGTAATATCACCCAAATCTTCAAGAATTACACTTTCATATTTTTGAGACTGGTAAAACAGGATTTTCCAGAAAACTATTCCCGTTCCAATGACTTTCATGTCTTTCACTTGCAGGGCTTTTCCAGCTTCATAGGTCAGCAGAGCTTATTAGGCTTTAGCTAAAAGCAAAAGAGATTAACAAATTACTATTGTACAGCCACGTCTTAAGTATATTTTGTAGCAGTTTCCAGATTGAATCTCAAAGCACTTATTGTTTTAAATGGTTTTAAATGGCTTTAGATAGTTTTTAAAACAATCTACTGCCTGATGAAAATATTCTGCTTAGAAACTTCTGTCTTTCATGTAAGTAAGGAAATTTAGGCAAAATGCACTAAGTACAAGACTGGTAGAATAAAACATATGATGGCCCTTTAAAAAAAAATACCCAAAACCTCAGCATCCAAACTTTGGGGAAGTTCAAGTCTGGATCCAGATTTATAGACAAATTTTTTGCCTCACCCTTCTATATAGAGAGGTGAATCAAAATCATGATCCAACACCATCGTACTTCTAAGTTTAGTTCTAGATCCTAGTTTTGACGCTCAAGCCCACTTCTAATTAAAATGTTTATTTTTTTTAAGTTTCAAACTTGTTATGCACTTAGTTCATGGAGAAAACTGTCGGCAATATACCATTGTCTTAATGCTGAGGTTTATTTAGCATGCTAAATGTGACAGCCCATATTAACTTCAGTGGAGCCAGGATGTCACTCAGAGTTTTTATGTACTGAATTGAAGCCAGTACTTTCTAGAAATCAGGATCTGCATATTTTTGTTTTGGCTGATAGTATTTGCTTTTGATGTCTGTTTCTGTCTTTCTCCTGTATTCTTCTACCATAGGGTATTAGGCCATCCTGATTGCGCCTTACTGCTGTTGATATTCTTCCAGTAACTGTTCCTAATATTGCTTCTCTTCTGTCACTACTTCCTTTCCTAACCTATCTATAGTCATAGATACTGACTTATGCTATATGAACCTGATCTTGCTGTTGACTTCAGTACATTTCCTTTTCTTTCTCTGCCACAGAAAGAAGGCATTCAGATGTCATGGTGCCATAATGACGTACAAAACAAAATCTTAAAAAACTTCTTTGTCTCCTTAGACATCTTTCTTTGCCAAATAAATCCCCCACTTCCCATTCCTTCTGTTATGAGCTGGGTAAAACCTTGCTATGGGTTGAGTTAAAACCTCATTGAGACTGATAGGTGTGTAGTGACTCTTCTGCTAACATAACTGTAAGCCTAACACCCTACCCCCACCCCCACCTAAGACAAAGAGAGCATGAACCTGCTTAGGAACTTTTGCTGAGCATTGTTTTGCAGGGAGGGGGAATTTGGATGGAGATTGTGTGGGGAAGGTAGAAAAGAAGAAAAACTGGGGAAGATTGATGCCTAGTGTATATTTATAGTTTAGGTTGATGTAGCTATATTGCTCAGGCGTGTGAAAAACCCAGATCCCTGAGTACCAGTTATGCCACTGTAGTACCCATAGTGTAAATATGACCTGAGAGAGAGAGAGCCTGAAGGAGCATTTGAAAGTTGAAGATGGCTGACTCTGGAAGAAACAGGGGGATACATTTTTGGGTCAGGAGTACAGGCTGAAAAGGGTGCTCTTGGTGCTGTGAAAGGAGTTGTTTCATAGTATTTGATTCTTTCTTCATTCAGAGACACAGGACTTTGCACATTCTTTCCAAATAAACTGCATCAAAGAAATAACTAACTGTCACCAGTGTCTCCTCCTTACTAGAACAACCTAGTAGACCCCAACTTATGGCTAATGATTCAGGACAAAGTGAGCAACACTTTTTCTTTAACTCTGTCACTTCTTAGCCCTTTAGAGTAATAGCTCAATATAGCCTTTCTCTTAGCTCTTTGATGCCCACACTTCCATGTCTCTACCTTATCTATTGTATGCATTCCTATTGTTCAGCTGTGGTGTTGCTCCCTCCTTTCTTCAACAGTAGGGTGACCAGACAGCAAGTGTGAAAAATCGGGATGGGGGTGGGGTGTAATAGGAGCCTATATAAGAAAAAGACCCAATAATTGGAACTGTCTCTATAAAATCAGGACATTTGGTCACCCTATTCAACAGAGGATTGTAGATTAAAGTCTCAAATTCTTCATTCTCATAATACTGCAACCCAGCCTGTCAAGCAACAGAGATGTGCGCTGATAAATTTTGTCTTCCAAATAGCTCTGACCCTGAGTATAGTAACTAATTTCTTTTTCATATACTCAGAATGTCAGAATGGAAAATCAATCATATGTCATCATCATCATTGCATCATTAAAGAGTGAGACACGATGTCTCTGCAGCCTGCGGAAGAAAGGGGCCGAGGTTAAAATATCAAACCGTAGCTATAATTTATGATTTAATTAAACTATATATGGATACACACATCTGACAATATCTCTTTTGCTATTAGAGTGTTGTAGAGGGAATAAACCACAAGGGATATGATTAATTGAGCCTCAGCAGATAATAACTAATCAGAGGGAAAACTGGAACAGATGCCCTGGAGATTTTATGCTCTGGATTCCTTCTTTCTCTCTTCAGTACATTGTACAGTGCCATCCATTCCAAAGCAGCAAGGACTTGTAAGAAAAATTGTACAAGTAGTCTAATTCATACAACACTCCCCTTTTTAAAATGAATAAGACTAGTGAGTCCCCATAAGCCTCCCCACAGGTTCCCAAGACATTGTTATGGATGACCATGCATATTTCTCTTACAAAGGAAAAGGAAAATCTCTCTGTATAGCAAAGATATATAAGCTATGTTTGGAAAAGGTGAATTTCCACACATGTATTATCCAATTGTTGAATGGATATTAATCTTTTAAAAAGAAAAAAATGTAAGTACGCAGACAAATATACATGGATCACACATAGATAATTGTGCATGTTCTAGGTGTAGTATTATATAGAGATTCTGATAATCTGCATAGTAAAGGTTACATCCATTTCCATTATAAGCCTTATTTTTATCTTTCTGACTTCCTCTTAACTTTGGCTAGCTAAATTGGCTTGACCAGAAAATTATCTGATTTATTCTGAAAGCTGTAATTTTTTTTCTTGTAAATTTGGGGAAGAGGGAAGGATTCAGCAGTTTTTGCATTTATGAGTCATTTAAAAAAATTGCCCTAATGTGAAATGATAGTATATCTAACATTTAGCTAACTTTCCACATCATTAAATCTTCTTGATGTTTCATAAATAGACTATATTTGTAGGAAGAAGAAGAAAGAAAAGGCTGTTATTAAGCAAAGATATTACTGATTGTTTCCTCACAAAAATGCAGTATTTACATACATGTATATATGATTTGTTTGTCTTTTGGTAGTTAAGATAGAGAGAACATTAAGTGTCATTCTTCATTAAGAACATTAAGTGTATACTTCATCACTATAACACAGATTTTTCTCTGCTCAAATGTTAGAGGCTAGTTTTGGAGCAAAAGAACCAGAATTTTAGTCTCAGCTGTGCAGGTCTGTGTGGTTTATTCAGTAATTATGTTTTGTTCTGTTTGTAACTATGGATTAGTTGCAGAACAGCACCCAACTCGAAAGTTTAAAGAAAACCGGTCAATCTTTTCTGTTTGTTTGTTACAGAAAATTGAAACAGAGCTATATCTCTGTTACTTTCTTTCCTTTTCTTCTTCCTTTACTAGCCTGGTTTGATAAACAAAGTATTCTGAGATCTGTGGCCTACTGGGGAAATGTGGGGGGAGGGGGAAATTGTGTAGATTGGATGAAAGAGGCTGTATAATCTATATCTGAATTAGCACAAATGAGTATAAAGCATGATTTGGTGTTGCTTTGTTTGTTTGCTTCTATTCATAGAATATATTGTCTTTATTGACTTCAAAACATAACTTTAAGAGGTTTTGTTAAAGCCCCAGTAACCAGAGGGGCAATATTTGTTTGAATGTCATCATTGAACAAAGCTAGGGCTTGTGTCAACAGAATGCTTACATGGGTCTCTAACTACAAGAGGGTTTAGAAGCATGTATGAAAACAAGCATGCAGTTTGCTAGTTCATTTTGTTTCCAGCATTAGGGCATACAAGAATGTTGACAGATTGGACCAGGCTCCTTGGCAGAGGGAGTTTAGTGTCCAAACTGAAGAAAATAAAGCAACACAACAGGATTTTGTTAGACTACATTTTTAATCCCAATAGGGATACTTTTTTCTCTAAAAAATTTATTTTAAACCCATTTTCTTTAAAGCTTTGATCATTTACATTAGAGATCACATAATGGGATGTTTAGGTTTCAGGAAATTGCTTGGGCTTTTTGTTGGAGCAGGGGTCTATGCTTATGATTCTGCTTGCAGAATTGGGGCATGATTCTGTTAAGTATTGTGTGGTTTTCTTTTGAGGTTATTTTCTTAGCTCTTCTCATTCCAACAGATTTAATCCAGTGAATTCTCATTTTTGTTTGCTTATTTGTTTTTGTGAAAATTCAGGTCTGATCATACAAAACTCAGATATCAATGGGAGATTTTTCCCTGGAGATCGAGTGATTAGTCATGAATTTCTTAAATCAGGTGCCAGTTTCTGTGATATATACATCTAAAAATGCAGTTTTGGTGGCCTTTGCAGTATTTTTGTTCAATCAATTATGAATGAAGCAAAGTTAATTCTTTTCTGCAAAACTATACATTGGCTTTTACATAATTTTTTTTGTTCTTGGCATGGGCAGTGGGTAAAGTTTCCCCTGGGGCAGGCTAGCCCCCTGCCTGCCTCTTCTGGCCAGGCCCTGCCCCTACTCACTGGTCTCAGTACCCCTTAGCTCCAGAATAACACTTAAAGAATTCATTTACCACAATGGACCCCAGATACACTTAAGCAGGGGGACACACATCTCCCAAGGATCTTGCAAGAAATTGCCATACGTGTGACATATGTTATCTGATCCTAGTATTGTTTGGGTAGCTTTGAGTGTGTGGGAATGTGTTATACTGCTAGTCAAATCAAGAAATTGGACAAAGGATGGTGAGAATGCAGGGGAGGGGAAAGCACCAAGCCTACATGGGGAAAGTGTTTTCTTCAGAGATGAAGGACTAGTTTTCAAAGGGATTTAGATGCTTAAAGATGCAGATTGGCACCTAATGAGATTTACAAAAAAAAAATTCAGTGGGTGGGTTACAAAATTGCCACTGACTTTTTTCTTCCTGTGCATACAAGAAAACTTGTAAGGCTTGTTTCCGCCTTTTAGTCAAACTAGAAAAACAAAGCTTTCATGGGAGAGGCCTCTCATGTCAACACCTTCTTAGCTGATGATTCTTTACCCAGAGAAGTTTGGTGCATGGGCCATTGAAACTTGTGAATATTATTTATTTATTTTTGCAACTGAATCTGTTTATTGAAAGGGCAGAAACTATAACTGTTATACTTGAAGATTATCAACTCGCCCTCCCCCAACTGAAAAGCATAAGCTGCTGTGCCAGAAACATCTTTTCAGATTTTCTATAGTTTTACAAGGAGTGTTTATGCCTAAATTCCCTAGGGTGGTTTTCTTTTTTTTCCCCACTATTTTAATACCTGCACTATAAATCTGCTTCAGACCTTTTTCTACTACATTAGAAATTAAAAATTAAAATAACTTAATGACTCACTGCCTATAAAATTATTTTCATTATATTAAAGATTGCAGCAAAGTCCCAGAGTGAATACAGTCTTCCTATATTGTGTTCTGAATTTAGGATTCAACTAAATTAAAGTCTTCCATTTAGTCAGAGACTGTATTAATCTATATGAGGATTCATTTTGAGAACATTATGCATTGATGTTCACTTGGAAAAATCTGGTCCATGGCTGACTCATATCATGTTTGATAAGAAGAAGATTTAAAAAGATAGTATCTAGATTTATGTTAGTTAGCTAATATAAAAGTGTTTGCAATTGTTTTTTCGTCTTTCACACATTAGAGTTTCTCTGTTACAGCAATATAAGGCTTCTGGAATCAAATTCATGAATATAACCAGGTCTGGAGTTATTTCCACTGAGAGAGAGCCCAGAATCTCTTTTCTGAATCCCCATGAATTTTGACTGGATTGATTAAAGGGGGCATAGAAGTGAACTATCTCAGATTTGTTTTTCTAAAACAAAATCCCATCTCTGAGTGGTGAAGAGAATAAAATCCAAAAATCATCCACTGTTCCTCCTCCCATTTTCATTTAAAAGAGAGCTGGGTCAAACTGAGAACTATTTATTTATCTCTCTCTAACTCACATCCACCTTCCTAAACTTTAGACTCATTCTCTACAAGGTGCTGAGTGTGTCCTATGAGGTGTTGGGTGTTGTTGATTTGCAAAGGAAAGTGTGTGCTCAGCACCTCACAGGACTGAGTCCTTTTGGGATCAGATGAATGGGAATTATGTCTTGAACAAGTTTTGGTAAAAGGTTTTACAAAATCATCTTTGCTTTTGCCTATATCTGCTTGGCAAGATTATTTTACAGTCTTGCTTATATCACTATACGGGGCAAAAAGTCCATTCCAGATATCTTTAGCTTTGCAAAGTACTACTTAGAATGGTTGTTTTAATTCTGAGACAGATTATTTTCTGTCTCACTCAGGTCTCATTTCCTTATTCATTCTTTATGAAACCAATCTACTCATTGCATAAATTGAACATACTGCATAATGAGACAATAATTGTGTTCAACTATAGACATTTAGACTACAATTGTTTAATATTAAAGCACTGATTTGTATCTGACTTTCAAATGGGATTTTTTTTTGTTTCAATGTACTGTATCTAAAATAGCCTTAGCAACCATTTCCCCCTTATTTCTTCAGTGAAATGAGGCCAGCTGTACTCTTCAATCTAATGATGCTGATCTTTATCTGTATCATTAATAAAAAAGTCTTGTTGGTGCAAGGATTATTCTCCATTTGGATTCAGCAAACAGAAAAGAAATCTTTTTTCTGGGCTGATATCCTTTCAGCTAATTAAACTGGAGAACATGGAAATCACACATATAAAAAGATAACCGGGTAAAGCTAAAGGTCTGACTTAAACCCACATAGAGCTAGAAAAAAACATAGGAGACAAACTCTATCTCTAAATATGATTGTGGATTTGGGACCAGATCCTCAGCTGCTATTAGTGTAAACATCTCCATTGAACTGCTATTATCCTCAGTTACGGATATGGCCTCTTAATGAAAATGTGTGGTAAAAACGGATGCAGCTGTTACTCATTATTTTTATTTCTGTAGCATCTTGTAAATCCATTGAGGATCAGATCTGCACTGTGTTAGAGTAAGAAACTGTCTCTGCCTTGAAGAGTTTACAGTGTAAAAAACATACACAGTTTAGAGATCTCTTGTAATGGAAGGTCTTTTTTCCTCTATGAGCTTGGTACTACCAGCACTGAAGTTAATGGGCAATTTTACTATTGACTTCAATATGAAGAGGATTGAGATTTATATGTACATGTGCATCCCTACAATTATAAGAGTCACTTATGTTAAGCAAGAGGAAATAGTCCTAAGTAGGCAAAATGAAGAGACCCATGTTGTTGTTTTTAAACATCAGTAATAAAAAGATACCAATACAATGGCAAATTAAGGACAAAATTCTCAGATTGTATTCTTAAGAGGAGGTGTTAGGTGTTCCTGCATGGAAAATTGCTTTTCACTTCATTTAGAAAAATATCAAGTCTGTGCATCACTGGCAATGGGAAGAGAGATGTCAATTCCATTTGTTGTGACACATTTTGCAGGCTAAATTATACAACTGTGATACACAATAGTGTTCACGACTGCAAATGATGCATCTGGGTAAGGGGAGGAGAAAGATGGGGACAGATGAAGAGAGTAATGGCATTCTTAAGAAAAAAATATTTGAGAGAGAAATATTGCAAAGAAATAGGCATTCTATATTTTGCATCATTTTGTTCTTCCTTGTGGTTTTCACACAACTTCTTGTGGTTGAGTGGGTAAAGCATTTGACTACCTCTTTTGATCTCATGAATAGAGACACTGATCCTTTAGGATGAATATGGAAAGAACTTCACATTCAGTTAAGTTAAAGACATGGCCAAAACCAGGCTAATGAAAACAGAGGCATCCAGTGAGATTCAGGTTGTATTTAAACCTTGATACCCAAGCTGCTTTCAGAAGGATCAAATCAACTTCTGGAGACAAACACCCAGATGGTGGGGAAAATTATGTGGATCTAAATTCATCGGGTAGTTACTAATGGCCATCTTCTGATACCTTCACTCACATTGATTAGTACCTTATTCCAGTCAATCTCTCAATAGTCAAAAGGATGATCTGGGAAGTAACTTGCTATTCAGTATGAATAACAGCACCCAAATCTGGTCTTATCTACCTAAGTAGCTGAGCCAATACCTTGAATCCAGGTGTGCTGTTGACTGGATCCTGCCCCACCCTCCCTATGTAATGGTTCCAGTAGGGGTATATAAAGCCTCATAGGGCTAGTTTCACAAAAGGGACTTAGGCTTTGAGTTGCAATGTCTAACTTTTAGGTGCCTTACCACCTCCTAGAAGCCACAGCCCCAAGGTAAGCACACAGGTTCCCTATACAGTGCATGGGGAGAGTTAGGAGCCTAAGAATGGGGCCCACAAAAGCTAGCACACTGAAAATGAGGCTGCCTAATCTAACCAATAGGAAATTTCAAGGATGGGAGCGAGACTTAGGCTTCACCCCTCAAATGGTTTTAGGTGCATAAGTAGTTACTCCCTCCCCCCGCCCCTGGCCTGTTAGTTGTGCTGAAGTTTCAAAAGCAGCTTTTCTATCTGCTTTCAGCAATGAGCATAACAACTGGTATTCCAGCTGCGGGCAATGATCTAGGCATGTTACTGAGTTAACAAAATTTCCTCCTTACAGGTGCATAAGGTGGCAGTTAGGCACCTAAATCCCTGTGTGGATCTAGCCCCTGCTATGTTTAAGACATAGTTGTGATCAACTATGAATATTGTTAATAAAAGTTTGTTCCTGAGGATCACCACAGTAACCCAAAATAGGTTCTAGCCATTCTAGTGCTGTGGAGAGGATTGAACACCCATTACTTGTTAGTCAGCAAAGACTGACTGAGTAGAGTGTATTTAGGAAATGCTTCCTCTGTGATCATACCATCCATAACTATGGAGTAGTTACTGATAAATGTTTAACTCCTACAGCCAGGGCTTCTCACACATTCACCTCTATTTACTTCATTGGCATGAAGAGTGCAGAAGTTGGATTCAGTTAGTCTGTGAAAGACTCAGCAGTTCCTTACACATCAGTTCCAACTTTGGAACATAAGGAACAGGAGCTTTCTATGTATTGTTGGAGCTCAGCCTCACACTTGGTTGAGAGAGAACCAGTCCAATTACTCTTTGCCAGACGATAACTTGATGGTCTTGTATATTGTTAAACTCTCTTACAGGGACAGCTCTTCAGCTGTCTTAAAAAGATATAGCTTCATTTATTTCAACAGAGCTACCCCAATTTACACCAGATGAAGATCTCATAGACTTATAGACTTTAAGGTCAGATGGGACCACTATGATCATCTAGTTTGACCTCCTGCACAATGTAGGCCATGGAAACTCACCCACCCACTCCTGTAACAAACCCCTAACCCAAGGGTCGGCAATTTTTCAGAAGCCATGTGCTGAGTCTTCATTCATTCACTCTAATTTAAGGTTTCTTGTGCCAGTAATACATTTTAATGTTCTTAGAAGGTCTCTTTCTATAAGTCAATAATATATAATTAAATTATTGTTATATGTAAAGTAAATTAGGTTTTTAAAATGTTTAAGAAGCTTTATTTACAATTAAATGAAATGCAGAGCCCTCCGGACCAATGGCCAGGACCCAGGCAGTGTGAGTGTCACTGAAAATCAGCTCAAGTGCTGCCTTCAGCGCCCGTGCCATAAGTTGCCTACCCCTGCTCTAACCTATGTCTGAGTTACTGAAGTCCTCAAATCGTGTTCTGAAGACCTCAAGCTGCAGAGAATCCTCCAGCAAGTGACCCATGCCCCATGCTGCAGAGGAAGGCAAAAAACCTCCAGGGCCTCTGCCAATCTTCCCTGGAGGAAAATTCCTTCCCGACCCCAAATATGGTGATCAGTTAAACCCTGAACATGTGGGAAAGACTCACCAGCCAGCACTCAGAAAAGAATTCTCTGTAGTAACTCAGATCCCATCCCATCCCAGACCACTGGGCATACTTATCTGTTGATAATGAAAGATCAATTGCCAAATTAATTGCCAAAATTAGGCTATCCCATCATACCATCCCCTCCATAAACTTATCAAGCTTAGTCTTAAAGCCAGTTATGTCTTTTGCCCCCACTACTTCTCTTGGAAGGCTGTTCCAGAACTTCACTCCTCTAATGGTTAGAAACCTTTGTCTAATTTCAAGTCTAAACTTCCTAGTGTCCAGTTTATATTCATTTGTTCTTGTGTCCACATTGGTACTAAGCTTAAATAATTCCTCTCCCTCCCTAATATTTATCCTTCTGATATATTTATAAAGAGCAATCATATTCCCCCTCAACCTCCTTTCGGTTAGGCTAAACAAGTCAAGCTCTTTCAGTCTCCTTTCAAAAGAGATGATCCATTCCTCGGATCATCCTAGTAGCCCTTCTCTGTACCAGTTCCAGTTTGAATTTATCCTTCTTAAACATGGGAGATCAGAACTGCACACAATATTCCAGATGAGGTCTCACCAGTGCCTTGCATAACAGTACTAACACCTCCTTATCTTTGCTGGAAATACCTCGCCTGATGCATCCTAAAACCACATTAGCTTTTTTAACAGACATATGACATTGGCATCTCATAGTCATCCTGTGATCAACCAATAATCCGAGGTCCTTCTCCTCCTCTGTTACTTCAAACTGATGTGTCCTCAATTTATAACTACAATTCTTGTTGTTAATCCCTAAATGCATGACCTTGCACTTTTCAAGATGTGTTCAAACATCTTTTGTGAAGCAATACCATGTGACCAATGAAGTAAAACTTAAATTAATTCAGGTAAATTGAAAATACTGATGTCTGGCAAACACACACACACACACACACACACAATCTTGCTTGCAAATTCGAGAAATGAGTTTGTGTATAATTTTGGATTTTGAATCAATAATAATGTATTATATTGTTTGTATATTTTGGTAACTGACAAAACTTCATTAATTGTTGTTGGTCACTGAATATTTATGTGGGTTACCATAATAGAAACAGTAATGCTCTATTGGTTTAATAAGGAATCCTCTTGAATGTTTTAGTTGTGGAATTGCTTTTCTAGGAGTGCAAATAGAATTAGGGGGCATTGGCTAGTGCACCATCCATGTTCAAGTGTAACATTTTTTGATTTATTGGAGCTCGGGGAAGAAAGGAGAAATTTAGATCCTACCATTCCCTAATTTGGGAAAAGTTGGGATCAAATTATGAACTTTAAAATTCCTAGATAACTTAATAGAAAATGATACATTTTCTGTTCTTTTTTTAATTTATAATACAAAATAATAATCTAGATTGGCATTATATTTATTCTATTATTCTCAAGATCTGTAGGAAAGCTATCATTTGACATTAATGTCTATGTTTTAAAATTAATTTCTGTAAAATCTCACTGGTTTCATCTCTTAATTTCTATATAACTGCTCTAGAAGGAATGGTTCCATATTTACTTTCAGTCTGAAACTGGCTCTGTTATGTGTAATGATGTCATTCAAACGAGTAAGCCTAAAATCATATTTTAAAAAATGATATAACATCACCAAAAAAAGCTAATGCTATGATTAAATATAGGGAAAAGCAGATTTGTTAAAAGCAAAACACTGTGTGGGAACATGTTGATTTAGACAAATCTTTTGAAGGAAACTGAGGAGCCAGGGTTTCCTGGGCAACTTGGCTGTTCACTTGGGCTGCTGTGAATCTGCAGTTCCATATGAGCTTCTGGACTTCCTGGGAGAATAGGGAACATATTTTGTTTCCTTAAGAAACCTTTTGATGTTTCCAAAACAAAACATTGTAAAATGTTATCTGCATGAAAATATTCAAGGTTTTGGGTTTTCATCTCAATTCAGCATGAAAAAAATTCTCCAACTGTCATAAACAGAGTGTTAAGGGTTAATGTCTCTTATACCTGTAAAGGGTTACAAGCAGGAAACTGGACACCTGACCAGAAGACCAATCAGAAGACAAGATATTTTTAAATTCGGGTGGAGGGAAGTTTGGGTGTGAGTTCTTTGTTCTTTGTTCTTCTCTCGGGGGGTCTGAGAGAGACCAGACATTACTACAGGCTCTCTAAGTTTCTTTTCAAATAGAAGATAAAAACCAGGCAGTTTAGGCTGTCATAAACAGATAGCTAAGGGTTAATGTCTCTTTCACCTGAAGCACCTGACCAGAGGACCAATCAGGAAACCGGATTTTTTCAACTTTGAGTGGAGGGAAGGTTGTGTCTGGGTCTTTGTTTTCTGTCTGCCTGCTTTCTTTGAGCTTTGGAGAAGTAGTTTCTGCTTTCTAATCTTCTGTTTCTAAGTGTAAGGACAAAGAGATCAGATAGTAAGTTCTATGGTTTCTTTTCTTTGGTATTTGCATGAATATAAGTGCTGGAGTGCTTTGATTTGTATCCTTTTTGAATAAGGCTGTTTATTCATATTTCTTTTAAGCAATTAACCCTGTATTTTGTCACCTTAATACAGAGAGACCATTTGTATGTATTTTTCTTTCTTTTTTATATAAAGCTTTCTTTTTAAAACCTGTTAAAGTTTTCTTTACTGAGAAATTTCAGGGAAATTGAGTCTGTACTCACCAGGGAATTGGTGGGAGGAAGAAATCAGGGGGAGATCTGTGTGTGTTGGATTTGCTAGCCTGATTTTGCATTCCCTCTGGGTGAAGAGGAAAGTGCTTTTGTTTCCAGGACTGGGAACGGAGAGGGGGAGTCACTCTGTGTAGATTCACAGAGCTTGTGTCTGTGTATCTCTCCAGGAGCACCTGGAGGGGGGAAGGGAAAAAGGATTATTTCCCTTTGTTGTGAGACTCAAGGGATTTGGGTCTTGGGGTCCCCAGGGAAGGTTTTTCAGGGGAACCAGAGTGCCCCAAAACACTCTAATTTTTTGGGTGGTGGCAGCAAGTACCAGGTCCAAGCTGGTAACCAAGCTTGGAGGTTTTCATGCTAACCTCCATATTTTGGACGCTAAGGTCCAAATCTGGGACTAAAGGTATGATATAGGCTTTTTAATTGTTTTACTCTATTTGCAATTGTGGATCTGGCTGGTTAACTTTTATATGTGTAGTTGCTGGAAATATTTTGATTTGTATTGGTACTGGGGGGAAAGTCTCTTTCTGGTGTCTGTAAGCTATAGGACCCTGTATATTTACATCTTGAAGTTACAGAGATAATTATTTACTTTTTCTTTCTTTTATTAAAAGATTTCTTTTTAGAGAACCTGATTGATTTTTTTTTGTGTGTGTTTCCCTTGTGTTATTCCAGGGGATTGGGATAACTCACCAGGACGGGTGGGGAGACAGGAGGAGGGAGTGATAAAATCTCTCTCTGTTTTCCTTGAATCTGTTTGCCTCTTTGTGGAAGGGAAGGGAGATGCTTCTCTGTATGGTGATTTAAGAGGTTAGATCAGTATCTCAGGATAGCCCAGGGAGGGAAGTTCTGAGAGGGGGAAGGTGGGAGAATGGTTTATTTCTCCTTGTTTTAAGAACCCAAGGAATCTGGGTTCTTGGGGTCCCCAGGGAAGGTTGGGGAGGTCAGAGTGCCCCAAAACACTATATTTTTGGGTGGTGGCAGCCTATCAGATCTAAGCTGGTAATTAAGCTTAGGGAAATTCATGCTAGTATCTCATTCCTGGACTCTAAGGTTCAGATTTGAGAAAGAATGCTATGACACCAACCCTCAACATTTTTCACTGCCAGCTTCACCTATCATGCCATTTGCAAATGTGCTATGTTTCACTAATGAAGCACAGAGTACCAGTTCTGTGTTTCCAGGCAATGTAATATCTGTGGGCACATTCAACACTATGATCATTTTATGTTCCTTAATCACTATTACATTATGCTTATATCTGAATTTTATGTTATGGTGGCCATCTTCATTGACACACTGGGGTTTGAACTGGGGACCTCCAGAACAAAAAGCATTTGGTGCTACAGTTTGAACAAAGCAACTATGAGGTTCAGAACGTGTCCTGTAGCCCATGTACAAGTAGGTTACATTTACATTTCCATGTTTTTAGGAATTAGTATTTTGACTTTGTAAGTTTTATTAAAGAAAAAATCTAAAAGAGACTCATTTTTGTCATCTCTTTCTAAGTTAGATAAATGCTATTTTGATTAAAATTACAAGTACTCTTTTCAGTCAGAACAGGAAACCTTTTCTCTTAATATCTGTGTTATTGAGTGCGTCATGTCATTCAATTGTTTCTGTTTTGTTTTTTTCCTTCACCTAGTGCTGATGAAATTAAGATGGCCACTTAGCAATTGTGTCTTACCACCTGCTCCCTTGATCTCTGCCCCATGCAGCTGTTACAGCTCTACAGGAATACTTTAGGTCTTGTCACTACTGATACTGTCAACATGTATTTATTTAATGCTAGTTTCCATTGAGTTTGAAGGTAGCTGCTTTCTCCTAATCATTGTATTTGTTTACCAATGCTACTTGTTAAAGTATAAAACATATCTGATCTTGCAAATACTAAGGTGAAAGAGTAACTTTAGTCATGTGAGTAGTCCCATGGGGAAATGCTAGCAGGATCTGGGCCATTTAACTTGTCAGAATTCGAACAAAAACATACAAAGCCAAATTGGTATTACATAGTAGTTGGCCTCTACTGCCCCCTGTAGGTCAGATTTTATATCCCTTCCATAGACATAGGGAAAACTGTTGTTCTGGGATCCTCTGAGTGGTTTTTATCTAAGGAAATAACTTACAGAAGAATAATCATACCTATAACTTTAGCTGTACAAATTTTTCTGAGGTAATGTGTGATCTTGTAATCTTTTTTCCATCATGCTAAATAAGGGGCAACCTTACAAAATGATACTCACCCAAGGCAAGTAATTCTGTTTATAGGCAAGTAAAAGTCCATGTTTTTTTTCTCTATCACTCTTATCAAGCTGAAGTGTAGATGAGCAGATTTTGTGCTCCTGACATTACATTTTCATGATTATCTTGAAAGATTGAAATAGTGGCATCTGAAATTGCATGAGCCCATGAACTATTTTTCAAAAGTATTTGGATTTAACATTGAGTTTTTTGACACTCAAAATGTTTGGAAAATAGAGAAAAATACTTCCCATTTTCTGCCCTCTGTGTTTAATATTTCTTAAACATACCATTAACATGACGGAGCAGTGAGTTATTCATTGTCTGCTGCAAGGACCTCAATTGTTTGTTGTGATTGTTACTGTAATTGGATTTCTGTCTGTATTTACAGTCCTCCAGATTCTAGTCACTTTGCAAACTGTGCTTCCTTTTGAAGGTCAAATTTATACTTTTTAATAAGTGGTGCTCAGAAATCTCCAGAAGTTGCATCTTCCAGAGATTTCTTCTAATCATTTCATAAGTGTAGCAGGGAATTTTCCCTCCCCAACACAAGGGTCTCTTGAGATCTGTGCAGCTCTTGGGACATTGACAGAACCTAGGGCTGTCAGCTCAGAGATACAGTGCCTGGACACAGATCTACAGGCTATCTTCTCCTCCCACCTATGGAAACATCTGTAGATTGTGCTGCCATTTTTTTCTCTCATTTTAGGATTTTCCTTGGAGCTTATTACCATAATATTTAAGAGATTCCCTGGTATATTGACTCCACATTTAGGCTCTTCAGTGGACACTAGAGAATCTTTTTTTTTTTTTCAGTTACAAAATGTCTGCTTGTGTTGGTGATTCTGTATATGTGTGTCTATATAATTCTTATTATCATTCCATAGCATATCATTCCATATCATTTTAATTAAGAGTCATCATGTTAAAAGAGGTAAACTATCTTTTAGTGAATGAGCAGATTAGCTTCAAGATGTCTTTTTTGTAATCACCGGTTTCATTGTCCAGTACTTTCTCCCAGCATAGAGAGTCCTGGAGAAATTAGGGAAGGGCTTTCTTTCTCTCCCTTCCTACAGCCCCCACTGATCTTACATTGTTCAGCTACAGGGGCTCTATGCTGGGAGCAAAATTTCAACCTTAACATGGGTATTTTATGGCATGTCCGGCCTATTGGTTGGATCCCCTTGGGCTATTGTCTTACTGAGATAGCACAAATTCTCATGCTCATACTGAAATTTATTTATTTATTTATTTATTTCCTTTGCTCAGGGTGTCCTATTACAATTCAGATGATGTACATATTCCACACACATGTTTTGTTCCTTGGGCCAAATGCTGAAGTATTATACTGATGCAATCCCTGTTGATTACAATAGAATTATGCATGTATAATTGAGAGTTATATAGGGAACATGTTTCCTGTTTAAAGGGTTCCAAAGAAAGAACTGAACATGACGTTATAACAGTAACTACATATGTACTACATGAATACATGCTTTTGATAACTTGGGAGTGGTATTATATAAGTGACTACCTTTTTCCATTCATTTAGCTTCATGTGGTATTTAACACTGCAAAGCTAATTTACATACGAATCTCTCACACATACAATTTCTAGATGAAGAGCTGAAATACTTGACAGTATTAGTAGTGATGCTTTGCAGTAGATGGATAGTTAGCTGCGTGTTGCATATATTACTCATACTGCTGGATTCTCAGTGACATGAGGAATAGAGGAAGTAATTGAAAGCATTGAAATATATTACACCACTACATTCTTTCTCTAGCTGACTGTTTTTAATTTAATTTAATTTTTACAGTTGTTGTATGCCTTTGTTGCCTTATGCATTGATGTATTAGCCTGATTTCCACCTGAGAAGATCACAGGACATACCCTGTTGTTACCTTCTTATATTTTAAAATTATTGCAAACACCTGGGAAACAGAGTCTTTCATATGTCATTTTGGAAGCACGGATCTGATTTTTCTGAGAAGTTTACTCATCACAATTTTCATATTGCAGAAGTGGCATGATTAATATGCTAGTTTTCAGTCCCATATTTATTCCATTTATGCCTCATATAGCTATATTTGTTTGTGCATAACTAAAAGGTTTATGATTGTGATAGAATAAGATACATGCATCTCTTCGCATTGGATTGCATCAGGCTGTCTGATATGGCAGGTTAAAACTGATATAATCTACTACAAAGAGAGATTACTCTTCCTCGGTTTTCAGTTAAATATATTTTTGCTTTTCTTTTTTCTCAGTGGAAGCAAAAGAATTAGCTTGACTTTTAAAAAGTTCTTTCCATTAAACCTTATCACACCTACCCCAACTCTGACTGGCTCAGCTATTCTGGCCACTGAATAAGACGTAGAAACCAGGACTCAACCGATTCCCCACCCAACTTCTCTGGTGAGGCAGGAAGTGGGCAGGTAGCCTTGCTTATTCCTATACAACTGAATACAATGTCCAGGTAGCTCTCTGAGGGACTAATGGTGGCTGACACCAACAATTGCATGGGAAGATAGTCTGTCAGTCTATCCTATAGACATTAATGAAGTATTTAAGTAAAGTGATTTTTAGTTTAACATTTCCATGTGGCTTGGCAGCATCTATATGCTATGGTGATGGGTGCTATACAAATACCTCAGATAGATGCAGGTCAGTGGAAATATTAGGACTACAGACACCCTTGGGACTCAAGTCACCTTCCGACATCAATCTTTATATATAACTGGCATTGAGTTTCTGGAAAAAATGAGCTAGATGACCAAGATAGCACTTCATAATGAGATACTGCATGCTGCATTAGCTACCTTAAACCTAACGACTTGGTAACAGAGAAAGTACGCAGGTGGACTGTGATCACTGTAGCCATTGCTTTATTTAGCTGTTGTGAAACAGGATAGTATGTGTCATGCTTGAATCTTCCTTGAAATACTTATTACATGGTCTGCAGTTTAATTAAAGGAGAGACCATCAGGCTATCTGCAGAAAGAGGGCTATTTCAGGTTAAGTGTTGTGTGGTGAGCTGAAAAACTCACAATAAAGTTCCAAGATATGCCTGTTTCTCTTTTATTCTACTGGGGAAAATATGTTCCTTATGATGCTCTGTCCTTTTCATTTTATATGCTAGGCTTGACCCATTCAAGTGGAGGCTTTTGTCTCTGGGTGTGTTGGGCCTGGGGGTGTGGAGATCAAGCATCTGCACCTGGTGGTATTGCCTAGTGGCATGAATCTGTGTCTGGGTCATCCAGTGGTGAGTGGGACTGCCAGTAGGGGAACCTGAGTCCTTCCTGCTGCACCAGGCTCCGACCCAGGGCCCTGTGATTGGCAGGTCAGATATGTGGCCTGGGAGAGGATGCTACAAAGCCTACTCCCTGGTCACTTCTTACTGTGGTCTCTGCACCTCCAAAGTCACAACAAGATCTGCTTACAGACTCTCAAGGGGAGGGGTTCTCCCTGACCATGATCTGGAGACTCTTCTCTCTGTCCCTGGCATCCACAGGCACCTTTGGCAGCTCAGCAATGGGGTCTGGTCCAGGCAGTGTGGAGCTCCTGTAGCCTCCCTTCACACAGTATGGGACTGCTCCCTTCCTCTGTCTAGCCTGACTGAACTGTGTTGATCCCTTTTGAGCTCTACTTCCTTTGTGATCAGTCCCAGCAGGTGTGGCTGGGTGGTGCCTTCTAGGCCCACAGTTGCTCATTACTCTCATGGTTCCCTGGTGTGAGACTTATATACCCCATCACTCACTCACTCCCCCTCAGGTTAGGACCTGGAGGCAGGTCTTCCTCCTCCCAGTCTCCTCCATCCCAACAAAAGAAATCAGAATTTTTGTGTGTCTTTCCTGGGTGATGGAATACCTGGAACTTGTAGGGCTTCAGAGAAAGTTACCACCTCATGATCCAGTCATTGGTGTCTTTCATGGAGTTTAGTGAATGGAGGGAAAACAGGAAGGGATTTCCTAGGAGATGATAATGAAGTGCTTCTATGGTCCACTTCAGGGCCAGGGCCCCTTTCTTGATTGTTGAGTAGTTCACCTCCCCAGCAATCAGCTTTCTACTC
Source organism: Gopherus flavomarginatus (assembly GCF_025201925.1). NCBI lineage: Eukaryota > Metazoa > Chordata > Testudines > Testudinidae > Gopherus > Gopherus flavomarginatus. The sequence goes on along the minus strand of NC_066617.1, from coordinate 195,293,225 downwards.
ATGTATCGGATCAGCTGTTCTTTGCCCTTGACTTCTTGGGACAGCACAGTCCTGACGCCCACTTGATGTGACTCCTCCATTCACTGTGAGACTGTTTGATAACTCCCAGAGTTAGCATAGCTTGTAGTTCTGTGTGGATGACTACTCACATATTCGTCAAAAGGAGTCAATGGCTCATGCATATTTTCTGCTCTGGAGCTATCACAATGTGTTGGGGGTGCCCTTCCTGGAAGGGCCAAGAATACTTTGAGGAATATCTGAATCAGTTCCAGCATTTGCAGTCACTGCATTGGGGGAGCTCTGGTCCTATTGGCATGGGGCAGGGCTGCAATGTCCTGGCTTGAGTCCCCAACTCTGGATTCAGTGGGTACAGTGTTACAAGTAGGCCCTCTTGAGCCTTCTGCGCCTTTAGGAGGTTGATGTGATATATTTGCATCTACTTTAATCTTCTGGGTTGATAGATGTCATGTTGAATGACTCTAGTCTCCTTATCACATCAAAGGGCCCTTGTCACCAGGGCAGAAGTTTTGACTCAGACTCAGGGAGTAATGATAGCATCTTATCACCAGATTCAAATGTGCACAATCATGTCCTTTGGTTGTAGAAGCATTCCTAGATTTGCTGGGCTTTCACAAGGTCCTCTTTCATGGAGCTTCCTAGTGCTTTCAGCCATTCCCTTGGCTGGAGCATGAATGGTACTGAGCCCAAGACTGGATTCTCATTCCTCCCAGGCTTCCCGGAGTGTGTGTTGGGGGGGGTACAAAATCTGGGTTGTCTCTGGTACAACAGTTCAAAGAGTGAGAACCCCATGGAGGCTTGAGGGACCTCCTGTATGGCAAATAGCAGTGACAGAAGCAGTTGGTCCCAGTGCTGAGGGTCTGTATCCACAAATTTCCTTAACATGGCTTTCAGGATCCTGTTAAACCACTCCATTGACCTATCTGTCTGTGGATGGTAAACAGATGCTTTCAGAACCTTGATCTTCAGCTTCACACAATTCCTACATCAGTTGGATGAAAATTTGGATCCCTGGTCCGTAATTATTTCCCTAGATAATTCTGACCCTCAAAAAGACCTTCATAAGCCCATTTACAATGCTTGATGCATTCTTTGTGCGGAGTAGGATGGTTTCAGAGTACTGCATTGCATTAATAGGTGATGGTACCTATTAAGTACAATGCACTTTTCTTGAGGGGCCCCACTAAATCCATGCCTATCAATTCAAAAGGTATTCCCACTGCTGGGAGTGGAACCAGGGGGAGTTCAACATCCCTTTGAACCCTGCCAGATGGCATTCAGAGTATGAGACACAAAAATAGTGTGCTATTTTGTGTACCTCCAGTCAGAAGAACCTGAAAGCCATCCTCTCCAGCATCTTCTCTCTTCCCCCAATCCTGCACATGGCACTCTGTGTGCTAGCTAGAGAACCCTCTGTCAGAAACTTAAGGAGACAGTTTCTGGTTCCCATATCTTTTGAGTTTGGAGGTCTTGTGTTTTCCTATGAAGCTACTCATTCTATAGCTTGAAGTGGAGTCACTGTTATATTTGTCAAGATTCACCAACCTCCTCATCAAAAAAGGCTATCTGCTCCCATGCCCGGGTCATGGTCTAGTCCTCCTGTTTCCACACACAGCCTGATCTCCAGATAGCCATTCAATTCCTAGCTGACAGGAGGGACTTTCCCCAGGATCTTCCATCTTGCTCAGGCCCATAAGTCCCCTCATTTTTGGAACTGGGATGGTTTCCATTTGGGGTTCTTTGCTCTATCATTTTAGGACTTCCCCAAGACATTTCCAGTGCTTCCCTAATATCACTGGGTAGACCACGGTGGTTGATAGCCCTACCTGGTGAGACTTGTGTGATCCTCCTCCCTCTGCTGTACTTTTTGTCACGGGGTAGGTTTGTACATCCTTGTGTATGCACTGGGGGTAGCTAGGATTGCTCAACATAGAATCATAGGATTAAAAGGGCCCTCAAGGATTATCTAGTCTAACCCCCTCCCCAAGATGCAGGATTTGTTGTGTCTAAACTATCCAAGACAGATGGCTGTCCATTCTCCTTTTGAAGACCTCCTGTCATAAACAGATGGTTAAGGGTTAATGCCTCTTTTACCTGTAAAGAGTTAAAAACTTCACCTAGCCTAGCTAACACCTGACCAGAGGAACCAATGGGGGAACAACATGTTTCAAAAGGAAGGAGGGAAGTTTTTCCTTTGTTTGAGAGTTTCAGTTGTAGTGAAAAAGATCAAGGAACCAGCCTCTTATCAGAGTAGTAAGTTTTAGAAAGGGATAAATAGTTTTATGTTTATTTTCTTTGTAACTTGTCTTGGTACCATTAGGGGAATTATCAAAAATTGGGTATTTGGGTATTTTTTCTTTGTGTAACTAAATTTGTGCCCAGGGGAACATCCTCTGTGTTTTGAATCTGTTGTCTGTGAGAGTAGCTGGTATGCTAATCTCTCCCAGAGGGTTTTCTTTTACCTTTCTTTTCTTTAATTAAAAGCCTTTTCTTAATACCTGATTGATTTTTTCCTTGTTTTTAGATCCAAGGGGATTGGATCTGGACTCCCCAGGGATTGGTGGAGGAAAGGAGGGGGGATGGTTAGTTTCTCCTTGTTTTAAGATCCAACGGATTGGATCTGGACTCACCGGGGAATTGGTGAAGAAGTTTCTCGAGGCTACCCAGGAAGGGGAAAGTTTTGGGGGGACAGGGAGTGCTCCAGACGCTGAAATTCTGGATGGTGGCGGTGATACCAGATCTAAGCTAGTAATTAAGCTTAGAAGTGTCCATGCAGGTCCCCATGTCTGTACCCTAAAGTTCAGAGTGGGGAAGTAACCTTGACACCTCCAGTGAAGAAGCTTCCACAACATCCTGAGACAGCCTGTTCCATTGTCTTATTGTTCTTATAGTTAACAAGCTTTTTCCTGAGATTTAATCTAAATCTGCTGTTTTAATTTGAACTCCTTGCCTCTTATCCTGTCCTCTGTGTCAAAAGAGAACAACTTTTCTCCATCTTAATGGCAGTCTTTCAAGTATCTAAAGATAGTTATAATATCCACCCTTAATCGCCTCTTTTCCAAAATAAGCCTATCCAGTTCCTTCCGTCTTTGCTCTCATGGTTTGTATTCCATCCCTTTGATCATCTTGGTCGCTCGCCCTTCCAGTTTCTCTACATCCTTTCTATAAAATGGTGACCAAAATTAGACACAGTACTCTAGCTGAGGCCTAGCCAGTGGTACCTAGTGGTACTGTCACCTCCCATGACCTGTATACTATGCCTCTTTTAATGAATCTTAAAATAGCATTTGCATTTTTTTTAACAGCACCGCATTGCTGACTCATGTTGAGGTTGTGATCCACAACGACTCCCAGATCCTTCTCACCAGTTCTACTGCCAACCTAATTTTCCCTCATGCTGTATTTGTGCATTTGTCTTTTCTTCCCTAAGTGAGGCACCTTACATTTGCCTTTTGTTGCATTTCATTTTGTTGCCTTTAAACCAGTTTTCCAATTTATCAGGATCCCTCTGAATTTTTAATCTCTCCTCCAATGTATTGTCAGCCACCATTAGCTTTCTCATGTCTGCAATGTTGATCAGTATACTCTCTCTGCTTGTATTAAGGTCATTAATAAATATGTTAAACAACACCGGACCCAGAATAGATCCCTGTGGTACACTACTTAAGATCTCCATTCAATCCAACATCATTCCATCAATAGTTTCTCTTTGTTTGAGGTTGTTTAACCAGCTATATATCCACTTAATGGCAGTTCTGTTGAGCCCTCATTTCTACAGCCTACTTATCAGAATGTCATGTGGGACTGTGCCAAAATCATTGCTGAAGTCCTGGTATATTATGTCCCCTGGAGTCGCCCTATCCACCAAATCAGTTAGACTGTCAAAGAAAAAAATCAAACTGGTTTGGCATGATTTGTTCTTGGTAAGTCCATGCTAGCTGCTTGTGATTGATTTACCCCTTCATCCACCAGGTATTCACAAATTTAATGTTTTATACATTGCTTTAGTAGCTTCCCAGGTATCGAAGTCAGGCTGATTGGTCTATAGTTCCCTGGCTCCTCCTTTCCCCCCTTTTCAAGATGAGGACTATGTTAGCTCTTCACCAGTCTTCCATGATCTCTCCTGTCATAAGTTTGTAAATATTATTGATAGTGGCAAAACGTGTTGGGGGACTCTACTAAATTTTCTCACATGATTTTTTTGCTTCATCCAGAGTCTACCAGGGTGGTTGCCTCAGACCCACTGATTCATACTGAGATTAGCATCTTGGTTGGGCCCCATCTGGGAGCCCTGGTGCATTCCGTCTATGCCTGGCCATAGGTGCAGTCCATAAAGGTGCTTTCCCACCTAAAATGTCCTCTCTGTCCACACTCAAAATGGATCCCCTTTGGAGTCATGATTGACTGTCCCTTCTCTGGGGTTGTATGGGTTCCTGGTGAGGTGTACCTCCCTTTCCAAGGCCTTTGGTCTCCTATCAGCTGCACTTTGGTGGCTAGACAGTGGACCCCAAGTGGCAGTAACCAGAAGAGGAGCAGCCACTTTAGCAGCCCTTGGCTTCCCCTGCTAGCCCAGCCTTTGCTAGGACTCGGTGTCCTGAATTCAGATATCCCACTCCTAGGTGTCAGAGGGGCCGGATCCAGGGGTGGCTCCAGGCCCCAGCACACCAAGCATGTGCTTGGGGTGGCAAGCCACGGGGGGCACTGTGCCGGCGCCGCGAGGGCGGCAGGCAGGCTGCCTTCGGCGGCTTGCCTGCGGGGGGTCCGCTGGTCCCACGGCTTCAGAGGACCTCCCACAGGTGTGCAAGTGGAGGGTCCGTTGGTCCCGTGGCTGCGAGAGGTCCGCTGAAGCCACGGGACCAGCGGACCCTCCGCAGGCAAGCCACTGAAGGCAGCTTGACTTCCATGCTTGGGGTGGCAAAATGCCTGGAGCCACCCCGGCCAGACCCTGTGTGACCACATAGTTATCCATCAGGCCTGTGGCCTCCACCAGTGTTGCTGGTCTATGGTGCATCACCCATTCTTTCCCACAAGATAGGAGAACCTAGATAAACTGCTCCAGCATAATGGGCTCCACTACTTGTACTCTGGTCTGGTTGTCGGACTATAGCCAGCACCAACACCATTCTTTCAGGCATTTTGCCACTGCCTGTGGCCGGGCTCCCTGTGTGTATTTTTCCTCCCTGAATCATTGGTGGAATGTTTCTGGTTGTCTAAAATGGCTGTTTTTACTTTCACATAACCCAGCACTTCTACAGGGTCCAGATCCAGGTAGGCAGCTTGGGCAGGTCCAGTCAATTATGGGGCTATGATGATGGCCCATTGTGTCTGCAGTCAATGCACTGCAGAGGCCACCTGTTAGAAGTTGACCAAGAAGGCTTCTGGCTCATCCCTGGGGCCCATTTTTGCAAGCTTAATGAGCAGCCTGGGTAGGGAGAGAAAACACATCACCTAAAGGTCCTGATGCCGCAACATTATGTGTCCTCTGAGGGTCCAGGACTGCTGCTATCTGTTGAATAAGGCATTGATGTTGCTCCTGATAGTGTGCCACCTGCCCTCAGAGTATCTGCTGAATTGCTGTTGGGTCACTACTGTTGCTGCTAGGCAGCTATCTATGCAGTAGCTGACCCTGTTGTTGCTGTTGCTGGGCTGCAAGCAGTTGTTTGCTCACTATCATACATCTCACAGCTTTTCTGCATCCCATGGTCTACGTTGGGCCAGTTTGTCGGTATATCTGCTGCCCTTTTGTCAGACTGGGATAGTTGTCAGAGGAGGAGGCGGTGGTAGTGGTGGGGCTGTTCCAGCATCTCGCACAGTGGTGAGAGTCTGAGGCTGGGTTGCCAGTGTCTGAGGCACTGGCAGTAGGGGAACCCGAGCACTCCCAGCTCCACTGGGTTCCAGCCCAGGGCCCTGTGAGTGGAAGATTGGATTTGTGGCCTGAAGGTAGATGCAACCAAGCCTGCTCCCTTCCTCTGTCTGCCCTGAGTGAACTGGGTGGCTTCCTTTTGAGTTCTGTTTCCATTGTGAGCATTCTCAGCAGGTGCAGATGGGTGCAGTCTTCTGGGGCAAGAATTGCTTGTTAACCCTTGGTTCCCCAGTGTTGGGCATATACACCCCATCACAGGGTGTCATATTAAAATTACAGCACAACCACCACCACCCTTCCGGTCTAGTTCTGCTCACAGAGAAGGCTACAAGTGTTCACGCTGAACAACAAAACAGTATCTGAAGAGGCCCATGTATGCGTAGCAAGGTGGACCTAAATTCTACACTGAGCCTTGGGGGTTCTTACAGTAGCAAGAATTTCTGCAAAGTCAATTGAGAAGCAGACATTTGTAAACAGTGCAGTGTACTTGATGAGGTGTTTTTGCAATGCATTTTATCTTGCTCTCAATGTGTCAGCATGCCACAGAATTTAGTATTGGTTTGCATAACTGCACTGTAGTAGTTGTCAAGGGGAAAGATCAGAGGCTTTGGCAGCTGAATTATGGCAGTTGAGCATTTTGGCACGCGGGGATCATGTGCTGGCTGGAGCTTTTGGCACCTGTTCTCATCTGGATCTGGGTGTATATTGCAGAAAGTCATTGACAAACATTCATTCTAATTTTTAAGCATATTTACTTTGACTGTGTTTGTGCCCCTTCTGTGTTCGCTAAAATATTTATGGAAAGCAAACAAGTCAGCTGGCAGGAGTGGTCACTGAGAAAATCAAATGTAAGTAATTATTGCAGAATATTCACACAACAAACTTGGAATATGTAGTTATATGGATATGCTCTAGAATCCTCTTTCTAAGAGTTAAACATTCAATCGGGATTCAGAAACAGCCCTTATAATTTATGTTTCCAGTGAAACAGTACATATTCTTAACCTTCACAGAAATGTTTGGATAAAGTAGTAAATAATTGTGAACTTCAAATCTGTGATCTGTTAATGGCTAATTTGTTAACAAAGAGGGAGTATATTTGATTAATACAAGTCTGTCGCATCTTACGCGCATTTAACATGTGCGATTTCAGCTTTACATGGTCAGCAAAAACAAACGAGAAAAATAACAATTTAAATACTGTTTCTGTAGTGCGGGCAATTCTGCCCACCATTCAACTCAATTTAATTTTGACTACACGTGGTTTTCGCTTTACGTGCTAACCGCGGAATGGAACCCCCACGTAAGATGAGACTTTCCTGTAAATTGTTTCCTACAAATGGTTCAACCAGTATTATTCATTCCGTCTTCTCATGACAGTTCAATCCTTTGGATTAAATTTTCAGCATAAGGCCTGACCAATAATGATATAGCCAAATAACTTTCAGTATTGCAATAGTAAGTCCCTGCTTGAACAAGAATCTGAAGGGCCCCTCTGAAGTCAGTGGGAGTGCTCCTGTACTTAAATACCTCAGTGAAACAAGGGCCTAAATCGCCACATGACAACTGAAATGTTATACCATAATTGCCAGAGTATTATATGAAAGTACAAATAATTTCCAAAACTGTACTCAGAACAAATTTTACTTTGATGACCAAATGTCTGTTCATTTACTCAATAAGAGAGTCTGGAAACACAAGTATGTTGTCCACCATTTAATTTAAGCAAACCCATCTTCATTCAGATTGGACAAATTAATTTGGGGGCAAAATCAAACAAAAATAGAGAAAAGGAAAAAGAAAGGAAGAATAATTTGATGAACTCTGTCTCTAGTTGTAAATTGGTCTCTTTGGTCTCCAACCCACTCATTCTTCTGTTAGATATTTGTCTCTAGACAGCACCTCCATCAGGGCTGACAAGCTGGCAGAGTCCTATTAACTCTTCAGGTTGAATGACATCAACTGTTCCTTTGTCAGCAATACCTGATGTTTATGAATGATTGAAAACTATTTTAAAAAAATCCAGGAAAATTAATTTGATGAATAGTCTTTCATTTAGTGCATTATAGGTATCTAGCTAGATTTTTGAAGTTCAGCATGGCAAGAGTGTAACGTATTTATCAAAGGGAAAAGTGTGTTGGGGAGAGGAGAGGAGGAAGTAATGGAGTTCAAACGAAAGGGAAGAAATCAACAGATCAAACCAAATCAGGGAAGTAATTTTGTGGAACTATTAAAAAAAAAGTATATATGCTTCAAAACTGTCCAATTGTTGTACTATTTAAGTCATATCACAGTCTTTGTTTTAGTACCAGGGTAAACAATGCCATTCAAGATCACATGAAGACAGCTTCAACAGTTAAAATATTTAGTTCTCTAAAATGTTAGCTCTGATATTTTAGTAACAATTAGGAAATCGTAACTGTTGGCCAAATTGCTTAACATGAACTTCATGCAGCTGACATATTTTTTGTCATCACCTGCCAGGCCCAGCAATTTTGAGCATCTAAGAATCTGTGGCTTTATAACTTCCTATTCTATTCTGATTTCTCCCTTAGCATTTTCCAGAGATTCTTGCACACTACTGAAGCCCCAGAAAGCACGAAGCAAAAATAAGACACCTTCTTTTAGTGAATTTAGTGCCTGCTGAGTGATTTCAGCAGAATACGTAATGCAAGAAATAAGAGAAGTATATATTTTTTACTAATATCACATACTTATTATGGAACAGACATAGCATAACAATTCAAAATCTCAAACATATGGTTCTAATTCACAAGCCTTAGCCAGGAATACAACCTTCCAAGAGAGTTTCGCAAAGAATATAATCTCTTGGGGCTTGGTCCTGGTCCCATTCAGGTCAATTGATAAAATCCCATAGGGCAGGATCAATCCCTTGGGCAGTTCAAACTATCAGTTTGCTATTGGAATGTGCCACTTTTTTTCCCTCAACCATAAAATTCCTGTTAGTGTGACAGATTTTAATCCTTTCTAAGAGCTCCTTTATCTTTAGCTCCCTAAGTAAGTCTGCTCCATATCAGTAGTGATAAGGACCTGAGTCTCAGTTGATATAAATCTGCTTGGCTCTATTTACTGCAATGGAGTAATGCTGATTTACACATCTGAAGATCTGACCATAAAAGACATTGCTACCTGTTAAGCATTCAGTTCCCGGTGTGAAGTGTCATGATAGCCTTTGTTCAGTTTCAAATAGGCAGGCATGCACATGAAATATTTACATATTAAGGAAGTTTAAAACAAATTCACTCAACCCTAAAGGAGAATAAACAACTCTTTCACTTCTAGAGATGATCACTAAATATTAGGGCAGTGTGAGGAATCTTGCCCTGAATTTGTATTACTGAAGAAAAAGTATGGAAAAATAGCTTAGTTATTTAAAATAATTGAGATCTGGCATATATGATGCTAAGCCCACTACATTGTTTATATATCTGAGTGTGTGATATAGCATAGATATAATGTGTCTATAGACAGAGAAAGGTTTTAGTATCACATGACTAATCTTAATTATTTACGAAGATTAATTGGCGTTAAGCATACTTCAAACACCATTAAAATCAATGGGAGTTTGGACATTTTAAATATTAATAACATAACAGCAGATGAGAAAAATGATAGGGCAATATTCCATGACAATAGCTACAAACTATAACACCTTTATATGAAATACTAGTTGACAATCATGAAAACCAGGTCAAAGTTTACAGCTTCCATTTTAGATTCAGCCACAGTTGTTTATTCTGTCCAAATAAAAGCCACTTCTCACAATGATTGCTCGTGTGTCTCCTGTGGATAGCTCTCAGCCCTACAGGGACTGGAAAGTCATGTTTGTACAATGGAAAATTAATTTATTTTTCTTTTCCTGAATAAATGAAGCAAAATAAATTCCCTAGGGCCAGATCATCATCCTCTGTTCCAGCCACTTTGCACTGCTCAGGCAGCTCAGTGGCCCAGATATGGCCTCAAACCTCTGTCTGTAGCATGCCATTTCCAGCTTTCATGGCTGCTTTAAGAATACTTCGAGTTGTAGTGGTCAAACAAGTGATTATAGCAGATCTTGCAATGTTACTGTCTTTGAGACTGATTTTCCTATGCCTTTCCCCTGTGCAATGACAGTGTAAAACACTTTCAGATCAGAATAGTTGCATTTTATATTTACATTGCACTCGCTTAGCACTGGTGCAAGGTTAACAGCCATATTTTAAAGAATATGAATCTTTTTTGCAAATGTATTTTAGTCCTCTTGTCTGATATTTAGATTATTTCTATTTTACATAAATTAGCACCAGCATAACAACCAGAGCTGGACTCAGAACTTTCCAAACAGAACAGAGTTTTGCTAGAAAATGCAGATTTGTCAAACCAGGAATGCTTTGCAGAAACATATAAGGTTTGACAAACTTTCAACTAGCTGGTTTCCTGCCAGATTACTTGGCAGACTGCTGGGAAGCCCGAATGTACAGGATCCATGGCTGTGAGGCAGCTCTACCATGTGGAACATTACATAAGAATGTTCATACTGGGTCAGACCAATGGTCCATCTAGACAGTATCCTCTCTTCTGATAGTGGTCAATGCCAGGTGTCCCAGAGGGAGTGAACAGAAAGGGTAATAATCATCAAGTGATCCATACATGGGGACCTCAGCTGTAGCAGGGGCTCTCAGGGCTTCTGTTGTGTTGTGGGGGCCTCCCCTAACTCCAGCGACAGCTCAGGGACTCCCTGGGAATCTGGTAATTTGGTTCATTTTTTACCAAAAAGGAGCAGCAAAGCCATTGGATTTTTCCAAAACAGAAATTTTTAAAATGTACTACTACTACTACTACTAATAATAATGTTAGTTTTAAAGCTGCTGTTCCCAGTCTTGAATGGAACAAAATCTATAAAGGAGAGATGATGAAATCTTTCAGACAAATTTTTTTTGGCAAAAAATGAAGATTCATGAAAAGTTTCACAAATTCATGTTAGTTTTGCCTAATCGTTCCCCTCCAAAATTCTGAAAACGTTTAATCCACTGTTTATCTTTCTGAAGCAAAACATTTTTGATTGTTTCATTTCAAAATTTCCTTCAGTTTTATTTTTTTAATGTTAAATTTTCTAATTTTGAAACAAAATGTTTTATTTCACATGAAACAACTTTTTCGATTCTCTGAAAATAACTGTTTTCAGGTTGACTCAAAACTATTTTTTTCAAATTTTTTTTGACTCGCCAGCAAACTGAAATAAGTTATTTCTATAGATTTAGTATAAATGCATCTCTATTGTCAAACTGGTGCCAGTGCCTATAATATAGGCAGGTTCTTAGCTAGAGCATATTTTTTCAACACCTGTAGATTATTCTTAAGGCTTTTGTTATCATTCGGTACCTCCATATCCAGGGTGTTTTTGCACCTCCACTGTCAACTCCAGTCAAGAGATTTTTCTCTTCTGTTCATGCCCAGTTTAAGCAGTAGTTTCCCGCAGAGTGTCCAATCTCTTATTGATCAATCCATTCCCTAATATAATTACAACTGAAGCTCAAGGCAGACTCTAGCCATGTGCATGCCTTGATGCTGTGTATCTCAATGTTTATCTAGTGCAGGGGTCAGTAACCTTTCAGAAGCGGTGTGCCGAATTTTCATTTATTCACTCTGATTTAAGGTTTCATGTGCCAGTAATACGTTTTAACATTTTTAAAAGTTCTCTTTCTATAGGTCTATAATATATAACTAAACTATTGTTGTATGTAAAGTAAATAAGGTTTTTAAAATGTTTAAAAAGCTTAATTTAAAATTAAATTAAAATGCAGAGCCCCCCAGACTGGTGGCCAGAACCCAGGCAGTGTGAGTGCCACTGAAAATCAGCTCATGTGCTACCTTCAGCACGCATGCCATAGGTTGCCTACCCCTGATCTAGTGTTTGAGACTGCTATGTTTGTTTCTATATAAAGGACAGTATTTTTATTATGCGCCCTATGTTTGCCTGTTTTTTTGTCACAAGTATTTGCTATTGAGGATACATTTTTAGTGAGATACCTACCTATTGATATTTATGTTTTATTTACTAGTATGGTCACCCTCAGGATGATTTGATAAGACACATTTTTGGCAAAGGTAGAAATGCCATTTAATCAATTTTGGTCTTGGTTTTGGTTATTAATGCTTAAAATGTAAGATAAAATATTGCTCTTACTTCCATGAAAACATGATGGCCATCCCATCACCACATAAAAATGTTTCACGTCATAGAAAGTTCGACTAGTCCCAGAAACATCTCTAGTCAAAATTTGTTTTTGACAGCATCTCAGATTTCAGTATTTTGAACTGAAGAAAAAAGTGGGATAATTTCTGGGGAGGGGGGAGGGGAAAATATGATTGACATTCTTCCTCCACACACATTTTTTCTTGACTCCTGCCACTCCCACATGCTTGTGAAAATGAAGAAAAAGCAAAACACTCCGACATTCTTTTATAGGGCACTCTCTTCCCCCAGCCTTTCAGATGGCTAATATTTAGTTCATAAATGAACTATAAATCATATTCCCATGCTAAGATGTGGTGATTGAACTTGGAATACTACCTCATGACTTCCACATCTCCATTTGCTTTCACCCCCTGGAGCAGTGTGACATTTTCTAGAGATTGGGTAGCTTACAGTGGTGCAATTTTTATCTATCTTGGAGCTCCTAATCTTAATCCCGACAGGGAATAGCAGTGAGTTTATGAACTGATGATCAGGAGCTTCTACAGAGTTTGTTCTGGCTGACAGCAAACTATAGTTTTAATTCATTTTGATTCATTCTTGGTAAGAACATCTTCTACTTATAACTACTCTGTATAATCATTTTTAAAGGCAAAAAAATGGCATCACTGCCAAATGTTTGACACATCTGGGTGTTTGCTGAGATCCTACATATAGTCAATACATGTATGTTCTTGAATATACCGTCTTAGGCTGTGCAGCTCAGATAGTATTCAACAGGGAGTTTGGCAAATATCTTGACCCCACTGTAGTCAATGGGAGTATTCTCATTGATTTTTACGAGGGTCAGAATTTCATCCTTAAGTCTTCTTAAGAAAGGAATACTTGTTTTGTTTAGATTTTGTAATCAAGGCCTAAATGAGTATAATAACCAAATCAGTGAATTAAATAAAAAGGAAGCTGAAGCCCGAACATATGCCATTCATCTTTTGTCACTTTCAATCAGGAAAACTTAAATTTTCTGGCCTGCTTTACTGCTCTTAAGCATCTTTTGTCAGGGCTTATCTGTCTTGCCTGTCTTCATTTTTTCGTGGGTCTTGTTCTTAGTCTCATTTTTCTTCTTTATCATAGTTTCACTTGGTTATGCACCATTGCTTCACATTCCATTCAGTTTTTTCATAGCTAAAGAGGCTATTTTAAGATTTAGAAGAATTGCAGAGGTGAGACACAGCCTAAATATTCCTACAACAAGCTGTAATGGCTAGAGGCTTTTACTCATAATATTTGTCACTTCCTATATGTGGATTTTGCTAAATGGGTAACAATGTAGAGACAAAGTGTAACATTGCCTGATGTTTCTTCTTGAATAACTTCATGCAGGGTATTATGCACCTATCTCTTAATTTTCTTTGATGTGATTACCAGTCTCATTCCTATGTATACACATCACCAGAGATAGTTAGTATTTTCACTGGTATGGTGACACATTAATGAATATGTCTTTTCCAGTGGTAGTTCTCCAGTACCTTATGCCATTAGAATTTGCTTTTCTTAGTGCATCACAGAACTATGACCTACAGTTTTTTATGAACTGCCACATATATTATGTTAAATATTATATCATCCTTATAAATGAGATATCGGACCTAAGACCTCACCTGCTGTTTCAGGCTGCAATTCAGCAAAGCACTTAAATGTCTAATATTCTGCTCTCTCACTACCTTCCAGTGTGACCGTGAAAAAGTAGCTTAGGGCTTGTCTACCCTGGAAAGTTAATTTAGTAAGGTAGAGTGTGAATTTCAGACACAGGAATAACTTAAAGCCCTAATAACTCCATGTATGGACACTCTTATCTCAGAATAAGAGTGCCTTATTCCTGTTTAGTTTAATACAATTTGAAAGTAGATTAAGCTAAATGGGAAAAAGATACTATTATTCTGGAATAAGAGTGTCCACACATGGAGTTACCCTAGGGCTTGTCCATCTGTACACAAGCCCTAAATTTCTCCTTGCCTCAGTCCCCATCTGTAAAATGGGAATAATAATATTTCCCTATGTCACAGGGGTGTTATGAGGAGAAATACATTAAAAATTGTGAGATACTCAGACATTCTGGTAATGATGCCATAAATATCTACAATATATAGATATAGAAATCAGTGATTCAAGTGGTTTGCTGTATCAGGGCTTCAGTGATGCCCTGGCCTCAGCATTATGCCAGTGATCTGATTAATCAAACTGAAAATCTGAAGAAAGAATACTGTGATGAGTAAAGGAAAAGTAACGTTGAATTTAATTGCACATGTTAGATCTCCTCATGTAATCAGTAATAATATAAGCAAGTACCTTCATATTTCACTTTGTTCAAATTCTTCAAGTGGTCTTCAAGGATCAAAGACTTTATGTGCATTCCTTCTCCTTACCTCTTCATGAAGAAGGGACCTATGTGAGATCTGTTGCTGTCAGCTTGGTTTCTGTCAGAAGAAGCTATAAATATGCGCATAAGGAAAAATTCTTCATCTCTTGGCTGTTTTAAGTCTAACAGGGCAGAAAACTGAACAGGGAGGTAGAAATACCCCTAGCGTTATTTTGGGTAGCCTTAAAAGACTTTGGGAAACTGGCAGATTGCTACATCTCTGCTACCTTTTGAAATGATAGACTGTGACTCACCTGTACATAATATTTTATTTGCTTTAACCTCACAATAACTCTCATTTCTTTTTCTTAGCTAATAAACCTTTAGCTGGTTTACTATAGAATTAGATACCAGCATTGTCTTTGGTGTGACATCTGGGATGCAATCAACCTGGGTGAGTGATTGGTCATTTGAGACCAGTTGCAACCTCAATATTTTGAGGTAAGTGATGATTTATCACGTAGTCCAGCTAGCCTCAATTGCTAGATAAACTGGAATGCTAAGGAGACTGTCTGTGACTCCATTATAAGACTACTGTAGTATTTTAGGAGTTCACATTTGGTAGTGAGTTGCTGAAATCTATTTATATGACCATCAGTTGAGGTGTCTTCTTGCTTTTTGACAGTCTGCTCTGAGGTTGGCGCACTCAGTTGTGAGCTACTTTAGACAGCGTAACAACTGGTGTAGTTGTGACAGGATTCACAAACTGCAGGTTGAGTGGGTTTATAAATCATAACCCCAGCACCGTTCAAACTTTAAATTTGATATTGAATATTTTGAAATCTAAATTTTAGTTACAATGAGTGACTTACAATCATACGATTGTCTTAACAGAAAAGGCCATGAGGAATTGTGCAAAAATACAGGAATTTCCTTTAAAAAGAAAACTGCAGGTAAGAAACTGAGAGCTTTGCTAATGTGTTGATCAAGAGGCTAGTGGAGTCTGAGCACCCTCCTGCCCCAGATAACCCAGAGACCACTGCAGTGGGACTGCTTCTTCTGCAGCACCTGGAAGTCCAGAAAGAATGTGAACACCAGCAAATAATGCCACAGCTATGTATCAAGGAGAAAAGAGAATCTCAGGTTGGCACTCGGTCATCAGCTACTCCAGACAGCATGACTTGCCTGTTAAAAAAACAAAATATCTGAGAGGATTTTGAATCATTTTATAACTACATGAAAAACAGTAAAAATTGAGATTTAATATGTTTTCAATAATTAACACAAAAAGTATGGAAATGTAAGGGCTTTTTAGACAAGAATGGATGAGTCAAATTTTAAGGTATTTTGTATTAATATGTGATAAGCAAGGGGCACAATCTGAGAGGATTTCATGTCAATATTCAAGAACTGGGAAGAAATGGTGTAATATCTTAGACCTTATAGTAAAATCATAAAAATCTGAGGGGATATTAAATCACCAAGAGATAATTAGAGTAAATTAAGACAAATATTAGGAAATAGCATGTCACCATTTTAGAACTGGGAAGAAAATGGGGCAAACCTTCTAAACTGAGAATTCGCACCAAACAACATGGCTATCCTTTGTCACGTGTCATTCCTTTCTTCCTTTTCTTCCCAATGAGAAATGTATGTGAGGTTAATTTACTGTATTGGCTGTGTTTATTTTATGCCTAGCATTCTCTGTGTGTTGATTATTGAAGGCATGTCTTAGAAGGGTACTTTGGACTGGGAACAAAAAATGAGGATCTCTGAGGCCGTTCTCAAATCCTACAGGAGATTGTTGCAGAAGCTCCTGAGAAAGCATTGCTATCTTTCCCCCTGCCATGGATCGCTCCATCCTGCCTGAGTAGCAGACCATGATTCTCATCATGGTGATTCAGATGATCTTTAGGTATTTTGTGCCCTGACCATTACAAACTTGTAGTCTCTGGTGAGTGTAGTGAATTAAAAGGTAAAGAATAGGGCTTCAGGAAACTTAAAAAAAACGCAAAACATGTAGTTCTAGTAATAAGTAAAGGAGATGGTAGAGACTGGTACTAAACCCCCTTACACAGAACCAATGCCAGTTCAATTGCATTCAGTATATCCCTGCTCCTCAAGGCTCTGGCAAAGCCTTTTTGGAAATATAGCACCTGCCAGCATGTAGTGGCAGCCACCATAACTGCTAGGAACTCTGGCTCTTAACTTGAGAATGGAGAAACAGGATTTTGAGACACTTTAAATATTTTTGATTAGTGTCTGTTGGGTGGTGATGACAGTGGATCTCCAGTGAAAAACTGTCTGTGGGTTGGTTGGGCTATTACTCTGCCTCCTGGATGGCTGAAGCTGCCCTGTCCTGCTGCACATACAGGAGAGCTTCTCTTCTATTTGCATTGTGTAATAAAGATGGCTTGTCATCTGCAGGGGCTGAATTCTGGTTCTAAAAGCACGAGCATCTATTGCCCCTGCTAAAGGACTAGGTCCACTAGCTTGGAACCAGTAGCATTGTTCTTCTGCTCTCCTTGGTTTTTTTTTCTCCCCTCATTAAGATTGTTCTTGATGAGCTTAATAGGAATGAGATATCAGCCCACTAGGGTTGGTATCCATACTTCATTATATGGAAAGGAATCAATGACATTGTACAGCAGATTAAGTATTCCAATAAACCTCCCAGGAAAAAAGCAATTCCAAGGTCCTCGATTGACAAACTTAAAAACAACTCTTTTCTTTATTCATGGAACAAGTATAGCACAAACAGCTTTGGTGTGTGTGTCTCAGTCCTGACCTGCAAAGGAACACCTATCAGAGTCAGATATTCTTCTTCCTTTGGTCACTTAGTCCTTTCCTTTGCTGAAACTGCCAATGAATAGTCATTGGGATATCAATAATGACTACTGTTCCCTTGCTTCAGCCTAGCCTAAGTCTTAGCTGAAACACATACAAGTGATCTTTTCTCTTCAGAAATTGACAGTCAAACCATGGGGAGACTAAATCTGAAGACCTTGCTTTGCTTTAGTGCTAGATTTCAGTCACCTTCAAAGACTGAATACCATATTATTCCTAAGTAAAAAATTAGCAGATTTAATACAAAAATATATACCTACAGCCAAGGATTTTCACACCACTTTAACAACTTAATACTTTTGTTTAAAGATTATTTAATAGAATTTTAATTGCTAGTGTATAGTTTCTATATCAACTCTTACAAAAACTCTTCTTGCACACTGTAGACATACTCTGGGCCAGATTCCTTTTCCTAGTTCCAGTACCTTCATTACATTATCGATGATTCTGCTTTGTAACGGACCTGTTAAAATAACTGCATGACTTTTGATATATTCAAATATGTTCAGTACAGCTGAAGTGAACATTCTAAGGCAAAGAGTGCTTCTGGTTGGTTTTGTTCGTCATGGCTAGCTCTGCAAAATTACTATCCAACATGTTGTTCCAGTCCTCAGTGCTAACTCCTGACTATCAAATGTGATGCAGTCTATTTTATAGGGAAGGAGCTTGACAACTTAATAGGCCTTTTTCAATCAAGTATTCTCAACTTTACAACAATTTTTTCAGTTTTTTACGTCATTGCCAATTTATGCATTTTTTTAGATTTGCACTTCAAATCAAAGGTTAAAAATCAAAGTGATGATCAAAATGTAAATGTAATCTTTCCAAGTTATAAAAAGAATGGTCCGACAGTCAAACTATGCCTTTTAAGAAAACTGCTTATGTGTACAGCAACAGCAATAGAACAATTTTTTTCTTTGAATTTTGAATTTTTACATGAATTTGCTTTGATGGCATTTTCACCTTTTTCATAGAATCATAGAAGATTAGGGTTGGAAGAGACCTCAGGGGGTCATCTAATTGAATCCCCTGCTCAAAGCAGGACTAACACCAACTAAATCATCCAAGTTAAGGCTTTGTCAAGCCAGGACTTAAAAACCTCTAAGGATGGAGATTCCAACTCCTCCCTAGGTAACCCATTCCAGTGCTTTACCACCTCCTAGTGAAATAGTGTTTCCTAATATCCAACCTAGACCTCCCCCACTGCAACTTGAGACCATTACTTCTTGTTCTGTCATCTGCCACCACTGAGAACAGCCAAGTTCCATTCTCTTTGGAACCCCCCTTCAGGTAGTTGAAGGCTGCTATCAAATCCCCCCTCACTGTTCTCTTCTGCAGACTAAATAACCTCAGTTCCCTCAGCCTCTCCTTGTAAGTCATGTGCAGCAGCCCCCTAATCATTTTTGTTGCCCTTCGCTGGACTCTATCCAATTTGTCCACATCCCTTCTGGGGACCAAAACAGTATGCAATGCTTCAGATGAGGCCTCACCAGTGTCTAATAAAGGGAATAATCACTTCCCTTGATCTGCTGTCAGTGCTCCTACTGATGAAGCCCAATATGCTGTTGGCATTTTTGGCACCAAGGGCACACTGCTGACTTATCCAGCTTCTCTTCCACTGTAATCCCCCAAGTCCCTTTCTGCAGAACTGTTGCTTAGGCAGTCAGTCCCCAGCCTGTAAGTGCAGGACTCTGCACATGTCCTTGTTGAACCTCATCAGATTTCTTTTGGCCCAATCCTCCAATTTGTCTAGGTCAAGCTTGACCCTATCCTTACCCTCCAGTGTATCTACCTCTCCCCCCAGCTTAGTGTCATCTGTGAATTTGCTGAGGATGCAATTAATCCCATCATTCAGATCATTGATAAAGATATTGAACAAAACAGGCCCCAGGACCGACCCCTGGGGCACTCCGCTTGATACCAGCTGCTTTTATTTGCATTCTGAAAATATTTACCAAATGAGCTTGATGGCGGGAATGTGCATGTAAACAGTAAATATTAGGCACATACTGCAAAATATTTATAGTTAACATCCCCCATTCACGTATGCAAATATTAGCAGTGGAAATGTAATTAAAACTTGCATAACATCCAGTCATAGAATAGAAATGTACTGTATTCAATTAGAATAGCTAGCATTACAAAAAAAAAAAACACGTCTACAATGAGCTGCTCATGAAAAAGATATAGACCAAGAATTATTTGTGCAAATAGCTGTGTAGGCGCTATGGGGATGAACATCTAGATGTAAAATGTGGACAAATTAAGGAGCAAATAATTTTGAATAATACATTCATCCAAAAAGTATGACCTGTTGACAGAAAGAGATAAAATTTGACATAAATTGTTCATTACTAATTATATGCCTACACATGAGTTACATGTTGGGTCACAGACTTTCAGTAGACAGCAGCTGTTCATTATTTATATAGAATCTGTGGTAGGTCTAAAGTGCACCCTGTAATACTGTGTCATGCATTCTTAACAAAAAGACATAAATCAGAGCAAGGAGTGAAGTACAATAAACAAATAAGCCATTTTACCAACTCTTGCAATTTTATCACGTTTTGCTATATATATATATATATATATATATATATATATATATATATATATATATATATATATATATATATATATATATTTTTAAAGTCCCAGCTGCATGAAAATCTGACCTTTATTTTTTTAAAAGTTTCTACCCATCATGGTTACAGAGAAAAGCTTAAACATGTGAAACCTAAAGGCTCAAAACTACAAGGCAAAAAAAAAACCCCAAAATATTTGAGTCTTATTTTTTTCCATGCTTGGCACTGGCAATACTGTAACTGTATCCTCACTGGTGACAAGTGACTAATGCTCAATTTGTAACTGATTATAGGCTTAATCCTGTACCTCCTATTCACCACATAGCAAATATTGGTGTTTCCTTGCTTTCAGAAAGGAAATATATTAGAGCTGCCATTTTGTACTTCTACAGTTACAGTCTGGTCTTAGATTGTTGTAATTCTCTGTGAACTATTTGTTGTCAAAAGAGTGGGAGGAGTAGGAATACGATACCTAGAAAAATTAGTTATGGCATACTGAGTTGTTTACCACAGGTTAACAGGCTCAATCTGGATAAAGATGGAAGTAACAAAAAGATATTACTATTTGACAGGTTTTGGGTAGCTGACATGAAATAAATTTGTTGGCAACTTCTCTTCCAAACAAAAACTACTGTCACAGCTGACAAAATGCCCATATTAGTAGGTGTTACCCACTTCATTTAATTTGAGAGCATTTTATCTTAAGTAGGTATAGAGAAAGAAGAAAGCAGCAATGGGGAGTAGAAAAGGATTTGCTAATCATGATTCTGCACAGAAAGCAAAACTGTAAGTACCCAGAAAATTCAGTAGAGGGAATGCTGGCATGAGAATGACTGTTGGGCATACTCAGTAGTTGCTCCAAGCCAGTGACTAGCCAACAATATTAAGGGGTGGGGGATTCATTCAGTCTAAATACTTTATTTATATGGCACCCTATTTGATTGCCTTTAAAACCAGGAATAACAATACCAATCTTTCTTCCCATCCTGTATGAACAATAAGTTGATTTATTTGTGAGTATGAGTTCTAAGTTATTTGTATGAGAAACCTTTTGAGGGAAAAAGTCAAAACCAAGTTTTGCCTTTAGTTCTGAACATCAAATTACATTAATGTCTGCCTGCTCACAAACCTTAGTGCATGGTGGATGAGCCAAACAAACAAAGCTGGGGTGTTTGCCCACATGCACATGCCTAAATTCACACATGAGCTGATAGGTTTTCCCACCAGGATAATTCAACAAAAATTAGTCATCAAGAGAAGATGGTTTTGGGAATGAACAAGAATCCCTGTTTGCCAAGAGGGGAGCTAAGCATGGTGAGCTTGCCACAAAGGGCTCAGTCTTGGAAGGTGCCAAGCCTGATCTAATGAAGCACTTAGGCACATTTATAACTATGTGATTTGTCCCACTGACTACTTCAATGTTTTACTGGATCAGAATCATAGTACTGAGCACCTTTCAGATTGACTCCTAACATGATCATGGACCAGACTCTGTTTGCTGACAAGGCAGGAAAGATTGGATTTAGACAGAGAGAATGCAATTTTCATTCCACATTCCAGCTCTGTTTAACAAAAGAATTAAGTGGACGGGCTATGGTTTTGGTCACAAAATGAATGAGAAATCTTTTTGAAAGGCATCAGAGGGAAAAGGATGTATTTGAGCACATACTGAAATAAGAGTGTAAATGTTATGCTGAAACTGTGATGCAGTATCACAAATCATACAGTAATTTTAATTTACACGAGGGCCAAATTTTCTGCTATACTGAAGTCAACTTGGTACAATGAGAAGGGGCAGAGGAGCCATCAGAGAACCAGTTACAACTCCTTTATTCTCAAGGCTTAGTGGACCTAGCCCTGGACTAATTTAAACTAACTTATTCTACCTGGTCATGGTCCATGAGGAATCACTAGAGCTGGTCAGGAAAACTCTGATGAAACTGTATTCCATTGGAATATGCAGTTCTGGTGGAATTGCATCAGTTTTTTGAGACATTCAGAAGAACATTGGGCAAAATGTTCTAACGACATTAAAAGGCCTGTTTTGACATTTTCTGAATGAAACTTTTTGGTATGTATGTTTGCTTCAAAATGACTTTGTTTTGAAATTTTGTTAATGAAACAAAATACTTTGCAATAGGGCTGTTGATAAATCACAGTTAAGTCATGCAATTAACTCAAAACAATTAATTGTGATAAATTGCACATTTAATCACACTATTAAACAATAGAATACCAATTGAAATGTATTAAATATTTTTGGATGTTCTTCTACTTTTTCAAATACATTGATTTCAGTTACAACACAGAGTACAAAGTGTACTGTGCTCACTTTATATTATGTTTGATTACAAATATTTGCACTGTAAAAATGATAAAACAAATAGTATTTTTCAAATCATCTCATACAAGTACTGTAGTTCAATCTCTTGATCATGAAAGTGAAAGTTACCAATGTGGGTTTTTTATTACATAACTGCACTCAAAAAAAATATGTAAAACTTTAGAGACTACAAGTCCTCTCAGTCCTACTTCTTGTTCAGACAATCTCTCAGAAAAAAAACTTTTTACATTTATGGGAGATAATGCTGCCTGCTTCTTATTTACAGTGTCACCTGATAATGAGAACAGGCATTTGCGTGGGATTTTTGTAGCCAGCATTGCAAGGTATTTACAAGCCAGATATGCTTAACATTTGTATGCCCCTTCATGTTTCAGCCACCGTTCCAGAGGACATAATTCCATGCTGATGATGCTCATTAAAGAAAAAATGTGTTAATCAAATTTGTGACTGAACTCCTTGGGGGAGAATTTTATGCCTCCTGCTCTGTTTTACCTGCATTCTGCCATATATTTCATGCTATAGCAGTTTCAGATGATGACCCAGCACGTGTTGTTCATTTTAAGAACACTTTCACTGAAGATTTGACAAAACACAAAGAAGGTACCAATGTGAGATTTCTAAAGATAGCTACAGCACTCAACCCAAGGTTTAAGAATTAGAAGCGCCTTCCAAAATCTTAGAGGGACTAGGTGTGGAACATGCTTTGAGAAGTCTTAAAAGAGCAACACTCTGATATGGAAACTACAGAACCTGAAGTACCAAAAAAGAAAATCAACCTTCTGTTGGTAGCATCTGACTCAGATAATGAAAATGTATGTGCGTTGGTCTGCAATGCTTTGGATTATTATGATGCAGAACCCATCCTTGGCATGGACACACGTCCTCTGGAATAGTGGTTGAAGCATGAAGGGACATATGAATCTTTAATACATCTGGCACATAAATATCTTGTGACGCCAGCTACAACAGGGCCATGAGAATGCCTGTTCTTACTTTCAGGTGACATTGTAAATAAGAAGCAGGCAGCATTATCTCCTGCAAATGTAAACAAACTTGTTTGAGCGACTGGCTGAACAAGAAGTAGGACTGAGAAGACTTGTAGTCTAGCATGGAGCACCCATGGAGAAAAATTAGTGGGTGCTGAGCACCCACCAGCAGCTCCCTGTGGTCCTGTCCCTCCTCCCTGCTCCAGCTCACCTCTGCCTCCGCCTCCTCTGTGAGCACACTGCAGCGTCCTACTTCCTCCCTCCCTCCCTCCCAGCACTTGTGCCATGAAACAGACCTTTCGTGGGACAGGGAGGGAGAAGGGAGGAGGGAGAACGCGGCGTGCTGGGGGAAGAGGCGGGCCTGGGGTGGGGATTTGGGAAAGGGATCCAGTAGGGACAGGGAGGGGGCAGATTTGGATCAGGGACTTTGGGGAAGGGACTGGAAGGGGACGGGGCGGGGGGTGTGGGACACAAGCACCCACCGGCTCCGGAGAAAGTTGGCGCCTATGGTCTCTAGTTTTACATTGTTTTATTTTTGAGTGCAGTTTTTCTTTGTATGTAATTCTACATTTGTAAATTCAACTTTCGCGATAAAGAGATTGCACTGCAATACTTGTATTGGGTGAATTGAAAAATACTATTTCTTTTGTTTTTTACAGTGCAAATATTTGTAATAAAAATAATGTAAAGTGAGCACTGTACACTTTGTATTCTGTGTTGTAATTGAAATCAATATATTTGAAAAGTAGAAAATATTCAAAAACATTTAAATAAATGGTTCTATTGTTGTTTGAGTGTGATTAATCATGCAATTAATTGTGATTAAAAAAAATCGCTTGACAGCGCTACTTTGGAAATTTCATTTAATTGTTAATTTTGACTTTTTGTTCTGATTTTAGAATGAAAACAAATTTTGAAACTTTAGTATTTCCTGAGGAACAGTGTAATCACTTTTACTCTGATCACTCTTCACTTTTTCCATGCTTTGATTCAACTGCAAATAAATATCAAGGACAGCTGGTTGAAATTATTGATGCAAAAATTTTTCCTGATCAAAAACCAGAATGTTTTTACAGAAAATATGTATGTATATATTTGTAAAATATTTGTTTTCCCATATAAAATATATGTTTTGTTTCAACTTAAAATATCACTTTTTTGGTTTTTGATTAAAAAAAAGGTGAAACAAATGAAAATTAATTGAAAATAACAATTCCACATAGAAATGTTGAGGGTTTTTTCTGGCTTAATGGCATCTTTTTAAACTGAAAAACAAAAATATTTTATTTTCTAACAAAATAATAGTTCATTTTATTTTGAAATGTTGATTTTTAAACAATTCTGTTTTGCACTAGTCAAAATTTTCTGAAGGAAAACTGAACATTTTCAAATCACATTTTTCTTTTGGTTGAAGTTTCAGTGGTAAAAAATGTTGGTTCCCAATCAGCGTAATTAAATAGGAGTAATTAAATGTTGTCAGTCCCCTAAAACCGTCATGTTTAAAGTGGTTTCATTTTAACATACCTGTGTTTCTAGCATGAACATGGCAAAGCAATGGTAGAAGGTTTCATCATGATTAATTTCTGCCATCTTTAAGAACCATTGGGTAATATTAAATTCCTCACCAGCTAAAGGTAACCTAACACAGGCTCTCTTGTGCTGAGTCCTTTTATTTTAAATCAACTCTATGTGCATTCACATTACAGTTTGGTTCTGATAGCTTCTTCGAAGCATTTACAAAGGAAGCACAGCACAAGTCACCAATTTAAACAGAGCAGACCATGGCGAAAGAAGCAGCTAATGATACAACAATTATCTCACAGATGAATAAATCTATGATGTTAACTTATCGGGGAATAGCTAGGCCAGCTACTTTGAAAGTGATTTCATCATATCCCATGGGAATCTCTTCCTGTCTAAGCTTTCTATTTGCACTGCATAAAAATAAATCATTGATCTTGAGAAACAGTTTGTTAAATGTCCTTGTTCATGAGAACAAGGGGAAAACAGCAAAGGTTAAGTAACAATGACATACTGTTATGTAAATCATTAGCCACTACTAAACCAAATTGCTTATGCAGCAAGCTGAGCTTCCTGAATGCAAATTTAGGAGATTAGAGCAGCTGCTGCAGAAGCCAAAGCAAGTCCATTTCCTGTCTAAGGTCATCAGAGTGGGAGAACTAGAAAGAAGGGAGATGCTTCCATGACTGCCAAATTCAGGAAGACTGCTTTCTGAACTAGTTAGTATGAGCCATAAACTATATGGCTTACTTGGGTGCAATTGGACAGTGTCTCATGAGCCACTTCCCTTCACAATCACATGGACTCTATTTCCTTCCAAATTCCCGTGGTCCCACCAACAATTGCACAGCATATTTGTGACAGATTGCTCCACTACATGTTCCAGATTCTGCTTCTCTTCCCTAGTTCTGAAGCTCTGTAGGGCTGGATCCTCAGGCACTTGTACAGCTCTGGAACTCAGCAGGACTGTAAATCCAGCCCTGAAGAATTCAGTAGGTTTCTGGAGTCCAGTTCCATGATTCTCTGCACTCACTGCTTAGAAAGCTCTTTCTTAAAATCTCTTCCAGTACCTACCCAGGAGCATTTCCCTTCCAGTGTTCATACTCTTCCTTCATCCTCTCGGCCTCCCACTGCACACCTTCTTCCAGCACTCTTTCACTTGGTGCTCCAGAAACTCCCCAATATTCCTTCCTCTCTCCCTGGCTTGTAGTGATATTGACAGAGGCAACCCACATAAAAACCACAAACACCACCACATCTCTTTGAGCAGGCTAGGGTCTTCTTTTTTCCCCACTTGGAGCACAGCTCTCTGCCTTCTACCATATTACACTCTGTCCTGGAGGAAAGAAGACAGTCCACAGTCAGTTCAGCTGAGGATGTATATGGAGGTAGCTGTTGATTCCACCCATTCCCATGATCAGTTGGTGGCAGTGTGGGCTCCCTCCCCACCTATTGTGCTGGATTGAAGCTGGTCAGGGCCTAAAGAAATGTAGATTCTCAGTAAATGATAATTTATCATATTTTTAATACATTTATGTTATTAGGATTTAACAAGATCCTTTGTAGCAGCTTTTCTTTGAGCTTTGATAGAGCAAAATAACCTTTCACACAGTTCCTCAATTTCCCAGATAGGGTGATATTTTTGTAATTTTGTACTGTGCTCATGAGGTCTCATAGAACTTAAGAAAGTATAAGCTTAAAATGGGTGAATGGGTACAGAAGAACTCTTCTAAGTCAAAGAACAATGGGTCAGACATTATGACCAGGAAAGTGGTCAGGGCTTAATGATCAAGAAGCCATTTAGGAACCCTGACTGTTACGGGGAGTAGAGATAATTTTGGTGACTGCATCATCTCCTGTTATTCTTGTTTGAGGAAAACCACATGGACTTTTGAAGGGAGACAGAACCAGTACTCTAGGAAGGAAGGAGGGCCCCAAGAGTGGACCAAAGGTCAGACTGACCTCGTTAGACCAGGATTGGATGATGCAGCTGGAGTGTAAAGCCTGTGATCCCCTGATTCAATCAGATCACCACTAGGGAGGTCCCATGACATGATAACAGCTTGAGTTTCACCTTTAAAACTTTAGGTAAATGAGGAAGATGATGTTCTCCTGGGGTCACCCTGATAACAACCAGACAGTTTACACTCCTCCTTCCCTTCCAAGAAAAGTAGATGTAGCGAGGTGGTGGGATATCCCACAGCCTCGCTGAAGGACAAACCTCCCCTAACACTAGTGTGGGCGGAGTCATCGGGTCCTGCGCCCGCCCCTCAGAGGTCACGGCTCAGACCCGGAAGTATAAAAGCTCACTGGCAGCGCTCAGTTGAGACCTGGCCGCCAGAGAGGCCAGACGTCTGCAACCAAGCTTCCTCTGGGGAGACAGCAGAAGGCCGCAGCCAGCCTGACGCCGCACCAGGCCGACCACGCCTACCCCTCACTCACTACCCCGGGGAGGCCTGGCAGAGCCTACCCCTATCTCGTTACCCCAAGGGGGACTGGCCAAGACTACCCCACTCCAGCTTCCCCGAGGAGGAGCCGAGCCTGCCACTTGCCCGCTACCCTGAGGAGGAGCCGAGCCTGCTGCTTGCCTATTACCCCGAGGAAGAGCCTAGCCTGCCTCTGGCGAGCTACCCTGAGGAGCCACTGAGCCCACCCACGAAAACTTACCCAGAGGAGCCGATGGTGTTGGAGACCGCCTGTGATGCCTCGACGACTCAGGTACCTGACGAGGGGGAGAGTGGAAGTAGCCCGGGGGCAGCCGACCCCAGTCTGGCTGCAGCACTGCCAGAGCCAATGTCAGTGTGTTGCGGTCAGGATCCCCACTGACAGCAGTGAGTTTCTGCCACTGCTAGGGCCCTGGACTGGAACGCAGTGAGTGGGAGAGCCTGCGTCCCCCTGCCACCTTCCAAGGGTGGCAGACTCCCCCTTTCCCTGGCCTGAGGAGGCCGAAACCTGCTCTTGCTGCTCAGCCCTGCCTGAGGGCCTGAGCATACTAACTCTGTGCTTGTTGCCCTGCCCTGACCTAGGGCTGGGGTTAAGACTAGTGCTGCTCAGCCCTGCCTGAGGGCCTGATCATACTGACGCTGTGTTTGTTGCCCTGCCCTGACTGAGGGCTGGGCTGGAGACTATTGGTAGCGAGGCGGTGGGATACCCCCACAGCCCCACTGAGGGACATTGAAGACCAGCAAATTATGTGGAGGACAACGCCTGGTAGCATGATGGTACCTGAGCCAGAAGATATTGCCTGGTTCTGCAAAGAGCAATTTTTAGCTGTGCAGACCAGCCGCAGCTATACCACAGGTCTTTTATCCTTGTGTATTCATACCTTACAGGTCACCTGGGTATGTAAAAATTCCAGTCTTAACTCACTGTTTTCTCAAGGTATAAGCTGCTAAGTAATATGCATAGAGATAAAAGGACTGAGTCATTCAATCCATGGTGGTGTTAACTTTGTAAGTTGATGACTGATTGTGCTCATATATATGATTTGGCCAATTGTTCCCTCAAATTGTTTTTATTTGTATTATTGATCACACCTAGAGTAGATTAAATTGATTTATATTGTAACCTTAATCTAATTTTCTTATTGTTTAGCACTTTAGGGAAATATTATAAAAAGTTAACAGTATAGATATTTATGCTCTTGAAGAAAAGTCATAAAAGCTTCTAATTGTTTTCCTCTTCTCAAATGGCAATGAAGTAAAAAAACAAACTGAACTAAAAACTTTAATTAAACCTGCATAAAACATTTGACTCGGGTCCTGAAAACCCTATTATTACTCCATTAGTCGGCTCTCAAAGTTAACCCATTCTGTGGTGGGGGCCAGTGGGTGGGCAAGCTAACAAGCTTTCCAAGTTAACCCATTCAGCCAAATATTTCAGTTCACATTCTTCGAATATTAGGGTTGGAAGGGATTTTAGGAGGTCATTTAGTCTAACCCCTTGCTCAAAGCAGGACCAAGCCCCAACTAAATCCCCAAATTGTCCCCTTTAGGATTGAACTCAAAATCCTGGGTTTAGTAGGCCAATGCTCAAACCACTGAGTTATCCTTTATTTCAAGCTATCTGCAAACTCAGGGCTTGTCTGTGCATTGCTCAAAATAATCTTCTGCACTAATTCCTGGTATGGACACTTTGAATCTGCAGTTTAGCTATGGGCTTGTCTAGCCAAGGGGTTTAGTCTACAGCACCATTAAGATCAAGTTAGTCTGTTCTGATAATGCCTGCATACACACAATATAATTCCTTAGTGTGAACTATCTCCACATTTATCACAAATTCCAGAGTCCTCTTTCAAAGCGCATGAAGTTCAGTGCGGAATAAGTTAGTATGGTCTCTTGCTTGTGTGCACTACTTTAGCAGTCCTCCAACTGCTAGTCCATACTGCTTTGTGAGCATCTAGGCCTGACCGGACATCCCCTCCCTGTTTAAAAGTTGGCATGGTTCCAGGTATTTCTGGATTCTAGTATATTGGCATTGCTGTGATATTATGCCACGAATCTTCACAATATGTCTCAGGCAGCTGGTTGGAAGCATGCTGAGACTCTAGATATAATTGCCATCTGGAGAAGCAATGGTGCAACTAGCTTTTGGGACCAGCCACCACACTAAAAATGTGTTTGCTAGTAAGATGTCCACGAGGAGTCACAATGAGAATGCAAACCATTGCACTGGTTTATTCTGCCCTCCACTGCACTGTGTCACTTAAAAGTTATGTTTTTTTGTTGTTTTAATTAAAGATATATTTCTTGTTGTTATATAATACATTGTTGCTTACTAATAAAAAAAATTAAAATAATTCATAAAGTGCCTTCAGTGCCTTACACAGGAAAACCATGCAGTTTGCATAAGTCATCAATTTTTATGCAAGTACAAAGATGCAGGCATAAGATTAAAATAAGGATTGCCACAACATGCCACTTCTACCACCCATAAAAGAGCAGTCACAGTCCCTGCTCCCCAAGATAATAGCTGGATGTATAGCTAGGGTGTTACCAGATTTGCCCATTACTTTAGGGTATGCTCATTAATTAGGGTTACTCTTCTTGGGGGGTGGGGGTTCTATCAATGTACTGCTTGTGTCACTTGTGTTTTCCTATGGAGCTCTACTTCTCCCTTCTGAAAGTCCCCTCCCAATGAAGCTATCCTGCAGGACCTAGGTTCCCCAGGGCTGAGTTCTTCCAGCCCCAGAATCTATCTATCCATCCATCTATCACACACACACACTCTCACTCACACTCTCTCTCTCTAGAGTGAGAGTGGACCAGGTCAATCAGCACGCTTAAACTGACCCCTTATATGTTCCTGGACTCAGTAGTCTTGGTTGAGCAGCACTTCCAATCTGCTACCCTCGCATGTCACAGGTTCAGCATGGCCCTATCCCCACTTTCATGTTACAACTGTACTGGTAGTGACCCACCTGATGAGCAAACCCTACAGTATTTTGAGGCACTACAGGGATCTTTAGCTTAAGTAAGAGAAGTGTTGCTGCAGAGTAAATGGGGAAACCAAAAACATAAAAGAGTAAAGTTCAGAGAGAAAGAGAGAGAGAGAGTGAATTAACCAGCTTAACTATATAAATTATTTATTGAATAATAGTGATTGCTACACAAGGATAGCCTAAACCAACATAACAGTTACATTATTAAAAGTTACAAAAGTCATATATAGAAAACTA
Organism: Gopherus flavomarginatus; assembly: GCF_025201925.1. NCBI lineage: Eukaryota > Metazoa > Chordata > Testudines > Testudinidae > Gopherus > Gopherus flavomarginatus. Next base: position 195,262,832 of record NC_066617.1, on the reverse strand, counting down.
TATCTGATCAAACACGTCAGGGTTATAAAGTTATACCTGAGGTAGAAAAGAGGACGGAGAGAGAGGAGGAATCTCACCACTTCCATGAAGCTTGAACTGGTTGGGGTTCCCAGGTGATGGTGATAGCTCAGGGTGAGTGCTGGAGCTAGGCAGAGCCTCCCAGCATGATCAGTCAGGAGAAAATGAAATCCAAGTTGAACTGATCCAGAGTTTGGATCCATGTATCAGAACACACTTGAGCATGGGTAGGAGTTTCTTGTCAGGAAACAACAATGGTTCAAGGGAGAACACTAGATTTGTTTATGGGTAAACTGATGAGTCAGGGGTTTTCTTTAGGCCCGTTAGACAACAGGAACTGATCATTCAATAGTTCCTTCCAGGGAGCTCACAGTGCAATTAGGCTGCTTCAGTATTTTGGATATAAATCAAAGATTCATTACTAGAATTGGTCTGATTACTGCTGAGCTGGGTGTGTGCAGGCATGAGTTTATTAACATCTGGAGCAGAGATTCTCCATGATGCAGTGCCTCCCTTTTTTTTCTGGTCCCAGAATCCAATGCGGTTCTTGCCTTGAAGTCTCTGTTCTCCATTCTGTATGCTAATGGAGATGCCTCCCTGTCCCATCTTTCATGCAGATGAGGCTAGGGGAGTTGCCTTAATCCCCCCTTGTCAAGAGGGGTCTAAGTGTATCTCCCACCATCCTTCATTGTTCTCTGCAAGTCTTTTCTCTGATCGGTTTTGGTTCAAACAGGCTGGGAGGGGGAAACATGTCCTTTCATGAATTAGACAGTCTGGATACTGTGCCATAGTTCCTCAAGAACACAGAGCTGACTGGTATCAAGGGTTGCCAGATGCCTGGTTTTTGACTGGAACACCCAGTGAAAAAGGGACCTTGGCAGCACTGCTGACCACGCATTTAAAAGTCCAGTTTGTGGTGCAGTGACACTGGCAGACTTCCAGCCTGGCTTCACGCAGCTCCTGGGAAGCAGCCAGCATGTCCCTCTGGCTTCTAGGAAAAGAGGTGGTCATGGGGGCTCCGTGGGCTGCCCCCACCCACAGGTACCGCCTCCCAGCATAGGCTTCACAGCTCCCATTAGTCATGAACAGCGGCCAATGCGAGCAGCCGGGGTGGCGCCTGCCGTGGGGGCAGGACATAGAGCCCCCTTGCCATCCTTCTGCTTGGGAACCAGAGAGACATGTTGCTTGCTTCCCAGGAGCTGTTGAGGTCAACACCCGCTAGAGCACACACGCCGACCCCAGTCCCATGCCTCAAGCCCCTTTCCCAGCTCTGAACCACCTCTGGCACCCAAACTCCCTCTCGGAACCTGCACATTACACCCCAAATCTCTGCCACAGTTCAGAGCCCTCTACTATACTGCACCCCAAATCCCTCATCCCCAGCTGCACCCCTGCCCCAGCCTCACCCTGGAGCCCTCTTCTACACTCTGAACCCTTTGGCCCCAGTCCAGAGCCCCTGCCCGCATCCCAACCTCTTGCCCCACCCCAGTGACAATGAGCGAGGGTGGAGGAGAGTGAGTGAAGGAGGGAAAGGGGATGGAGTTAGTGGGGGCACGGCAATGGTATTCCATTTTCTGCCATTAGAAAATTGGCAGTTCTAGTACAGCTGAACATTTACAGCCTGAGGCTGAAAGTAAGAGCAACACGCATCCTTGCCCTGGCTGTTTCCATTTCTGAGTAGATGCTTTGCTGGGTGCTCAAATCACTGAGCAAGTCTCTGCATCTCAACCTACCACCCATCATTAAGACGCTCTCTCTTATGCTCACAACTATTTTGCAAAATACAACATGCAGCTAAAGTCTTAGGCAATTTCCCTCCCCCCCACCCTGCAACTTCCAACCTAGCCCATAAACAGTATGCCTTCCTTTCTGATGACAAAATGCATGCTCTACTGCCATTCTTCAAATCCTGAGGTGATGGAAGAAACTGTTTAACTTTCTGTCCGAGGTATGTCTATAATGCATTTTAAAATGCACATCTATATGGTGCTTGTGCCATAGAGCTAAAAACAGCAGCATAGACATTGTGGCCTAAGTTGGAGCTCAGGCTCTGAAGCCTTCCCCTGCACCAGCCCCTTAGACTTCACAGCTTGGGCTCCAGCATGACCCAAGTCTGTAGACTTGGGCTCTGAAACTTGCCATCACAATTTTTAAAACACAATGTGAAGGTTACCCTGCTGACTGTGAATGGCTTCCTTAGCCAATGAAACAGAGGATAAGCCAGGTCTCCCAAGATAACCAGAACAATGTCCAGAGAAATCCTGGGGACAACGTCTTCTTTATTCATAAAGGTAAACAGAAAATTGAATTAATAAAGATCATAGCATTGTGGACTCTTCCATACCCTGCTGCATTTATGTCCGTGACCCTTCCACAATTAGCAACCAGGCCTTGAAGAAACATGGAGTAACACCACTTTCTGTTTATAAACTAGGGGGGCCAAATGATTGGGTCCCATCAATTACTCCATTACAATTTGAAAAGCCCATGCATGCAATGCTATCAATAAACTCCTGAGTATTACCAAGCTTTATAAGCCCCTGCAGCAGTACCTTATGTTTGCAATCATAAACTTGCATGACACTGGGCTCAACAATCTAGCACTACCTCCCACACTAAATTGGTTGGTTATGGACCAGTAGCATTCAAGGATGGCCAGGTTGCAGATGGTAACTCATATGTTTGTATGCTGCCATTGAAGTTTCAGGGGTCAGTTCATAACAGATCTCAAAAAAAGGTGCCTTCACAAGTCTCAAATTCTGTCATCCCAAATCTTCAGTCATTTCCCACCAATTGATGCCATTTTTTCAGCCCAGAAACAGCATGGCACTGTGTGAATCTGCTCCAGAAACAAGTCATGTAGTAGCAGTTGCTCAGGATCATCCTCGTCTTCCTGTCTTCACCACTACAGGTGCTACTAGTGGAGCAATGCTGCTGCCACAGCATCTTCTCAGTGGTGCAGAGGGTGATCTCCAAAGCCACCCTGTTTTGTGAGCTCAAATTAAGATCAAAGAACCCTCTGCATATTTGCAGTTGCTAGCATAGTGGTGTGGACTAGTGCTGGGTCTATGCTGGCTGACAGCAATTCCAAAAATGGTGTTAGCATTCCTAGAAGGAGAAACATGGGATGGCAGGAGTAGAATCAGTTGACTTTTTTTTAATTTGACCACAAGTCCCAGAATTCCATGGGATTCCACCTGGCTTATGCTATGTGTCCCACAATGCACACTGAGAGAAATCCCAGAATACACACATCTTAGCAGTGAAGCAAAGGACCATGGGATACCCTCCTGGAATGCCACATGCTTAGCATGCACCAAGCCCCTGCCCTGTTCATAGGATGAGAAATGAAAGAGGACACAGCTGTTCTCATACTATTAGTACAACATACAGATGACTCACCAAATAGTGTTCATCAGCTAAGCCCCCTCCATAGACAAGCCTTTAAGCCACTTCCAGAGCTGGATTTTAGATACATGTCCTAACTTATCTTGCAATAGATTCCCTGGGTAGAAAAGCTCTCAGGCAGCCAACTGAGTCAGTTTCAATCCACGGTTGCCAGGCTTTCGTCATATTAATAGGGCCAGAAAAAAATCTTCAGTTGTGACAGGACATAGCATTGTAAACCGACACCTTAAGCATACTGTTCCTACCTTTCAGTACTTGAACCACAGTCTGAAAACTACTGACCTTATCAAAAGGTGTGCGTATCACGGTGTCAATGACTCACTAAGCAGAAAACAAAACACCGTCATAGTCTTTGACAGGCAAATCTCTGTCTTGTGCAGACTGATGCATCATTCATAAATACTATAAATTCTAATCACCCACTTGGGCCTCTACATACACTTTAAAAATAGACACTTGTTTCTGCTGTTGTATTCTCCAACAGAAGTGATTTCTGTGTTACCTTTTCCCCTTTTTTCATCACCAGGTTCTTGCTACTCACAGAGCTATGGGAAGAATAAAGAATCGTCTACCAGTAACCATTCAACAGTCAAATTCCTCCTTGTCAGGTTAACTTCTCAATATCCATTTCTCAATTGTGTGATCTATTTATCCTTTTTCACTCCCATTAATTTTCACCGCATGTCACAACATTTAGTGTGGAAGTAAGGAAAAGAGTTATTCAAATAGGTTTGTACTTGGTAATGTCTTGCTTTTTTAGGAGATGTGGAGATGTACTCCAAATGTTGCTTTCAATAGTGTATTGGTGTAGAAATAGCTTGTATTGATGAAGATAGGATTGATTCTTTTTAATATTTAGAGTCTCTTTCCTATATGTGTGTTGACTTGTTTAGTTTTACTACTGTTATGAACTAAGTTCATACAGCACTGCAGAAGAACAATCTATAAGTTAACTAGATGATGCCATATCTACACAAGAAGAATCATATATAATCATTTGCGAGGATAAAGGTTCTCACATCACTCTCTCTGTCTTGATGTACCTCATTAGTAGTGTGGTCTACATGTTTGATACGCTGGTAAAATAAGTGGCTTTTTTTTATAGAAAATCAATGCCTTAACATCATTAAGATACTTTCCTCCAGATTTAATTCAATTTCTTGTATGGGCTACCAATAAACTTTAAACCTAGAGGTATTTGAAGAAGTCCTTATGTGGAATGCAGTGTTCAGTTTGCAGGCCATGGAAGGAACAGATTGTCACATCTCTGCACTTTGAACACAATCTCCACATGCCAGCATTCCTCTGATATCAAATAGCTAGGTCTTTGTACCTTGCTGGAAGTAAACAGTTGTCACCAAAAGGCTCAACAGTGTGGAACGAAGACAGGTGCCAAGCAGAGAGAAGCAACTTAAGTTAGAATGACTAAAAAGATCTGCAAATGCAACAGAAGCGCATATTTTGCTTTCCCAAACAAGACCTTGTTTGTTTGCTTTACAGGTTAAACAGAGAAAATTTATATCAGATGGCTCAGAGCATGAAGGTCTTCATAACAGTAAAGCACACTGGTGTCAACTCTGGCTGAAGAGCAAAGGGACAATGAAAACCCTGAGAAATGATTTGATTCTGCATCCTGAGATGAACTTTATAAAATTATGTCTCTTCAGTAGAGGAGAAAATGGATTTAGTGTCAGGGAAGCTATAAGCCATATGTTCCAGATTTCCAACAACAGAGAATAAGCTACGTGAAATCTGAGTTTAAAGAAGGACAGGAAACTGCAGCAGAGATGTGACAAACAGTCAGGCACTGACACAGGCAGTGGCAAAGAGAACTGTAAACAGGGGAGTTTGAGTGGGCATTTGTAAAGGGAGTTTGGGGGAAGGGTGGGTGTAGTGTTTTGGTGTTTGGGTTTTTTGGTTTTGTTTTGTTTCTTTTTCCTTGATGGGACTTTAGGCAGCAAGCTATAACACACACAGAAACAGCAGTGCTAGTGACCCAAGGAATGGAAGAGACAGTGAAGATAACTGGATGTGGAAGCATGAGCCTGGAATGAGTACCCAAAAAGAGCTTTGTTTGTATGAAATGCCAACTGATAGAGCTGATGAAAGAGAAGATCAGAGTTTGGAGATGCAGATGAAAACTATGGTTGAGTTTCAAAGGAGATTCAAGCAGATGATGGAGAGAAGGCAAGAGGAGGCTGAAAAGAAAAGTGAAGACTCGCCAATGCAAGTTGGACTGAAGAACTCTGAGGTGAGATTGTTGGGTGAGGAAAGTGGTCACTGGAAGCATGTAACTGTGAGATCCAGGCAGATGAAAAGACCAGCTATTGATGGAGAAATAGAGCTCAGGAATAGGGGTTTGCTGAGTTGGAAAATGAAGGCAGGGCACTGCAGATAGTAATTGTAGGTGGAAGGGCAAGGAAGACAACAAGAGTGGCTAATCCTGTAAAGAGAGGAAAAGAGTTAATGGAGATACCCAGAGTTCAGAGCCCCATCAGGACACAGGATGACTTGCAGATGATTGCAAGGGAGAATAAAAGACAAGAGTACTTGCAGCCATAAAGAAAGGAGGAAGTTCAGAAAATCACACTATCACCAGGAAAGGGCAGGTCTATATGATTGGTGACTCCCTTCTAAGAAGAACAGACAGGTCTGTCACCAAAGCTGATCCAGAAAACAGAAGGGTGTGCTATCTGCCTTAAGCTAAGTTATGGGATGTGGACTTGAGGCTGAAGAGGATTCTAATGGGAGCAGGAAAGAATCTACCGAGTATTTTTCATGTGGGAATAAATGGTACAGTTAAATTCTCGCTGGAACATATCAAGGGAGACTATTACAGGCTGGGGAAGATGCTTAAGGAAATGTAGGCTCAGGTGATCTTCAATGGGATTCTATCTGTTCCTAGAGAAGGAGAACAAAGACAAGAAAAGATTATGATGATCAAGAGGTGGCCCAGGCAGTAATGCTATAAGTAGGTCTTTGGGATGTTTGACCACTAGGAGGCATTCGTGGAGCACTGTTCTCATGGATGGACTCCATCAGAGTAAGGAGGGAAATAGACTTCTGGAATGCAGGTTGGCACAACTAATAAAAAAAGCCTTAAACTAGGAACTAGGGGGAGATTGTTGGGAGATGCTCATGTAATTTCCAGACACGATTGCAATATTGAGTGGGAGGAAAATCAAGAAAGAAAGGATACAGCAATAGAGAAAGGAACAGCATTAGATAGGAAAATGGATATTAAGCTGACAGTCAGGTAGATGATATTGGCAGTAGCATGACTGTACCCAGTTGGGTAAGGAATGGAGGCAAAGCCAATCAGAAAAAAACTAAAATGTTTGTACACCAATTCAAGCAGCCTGGGTAACAAAGGGAGGAACTAGAACTACTGGTGCAAGAAGTGAAACCATATATTAAAGGAGTAACAGAAATATGGTGGAATAGTAGTCATGACTGGAGTTACATGTAGCAAAGGGTATGGACTGTTCAGGAAAGACAGAAAAGTGGTGGAGTAGCATTGTATATTAATGAAGAAGTAGACTGTAAAGAAATCATAAGTGATACTTTCTGTTTGGGATAATGCTTGGGGTATACTACAGAACATCAAGATCTGATTTGGACAGCGATAGAGACCTCTTTAATGTTTTTAATGAAATAAATAGTACCGGGAATTGTGTGATTATGGGAAATTTTAACTTCCCAGATATAAATTGAAGGACAAGTGCTACCAATAAAAATAAGACTAGGATTTTCCTGGATTTGATAGCTGACAGATTTCATTATGAAATAGTCACTGAAGCAACAAGAGGTGATGCTTTTTTAGATTTGGTATTGGTGAGTAGTGAGGACCTCACAGAAAGAGAAAAAAGTGATCTGGGAAACTACAGGCCTGATAGTGTGACCTCAGTTGTATGCAAGGTCTTGGAATGATTTTTTAAAAAGAAAGTAATCAAAGACGTAGAGGTAAATGGGCATGGGCAAAAATACAACATGGTTTTACAGAAGGTAGATCGTGCCAGACCAACCTGATCTCCTTCTTTGAGAAGACAACTGATTTTTTAGACAAAGGAAATGCAGTAGATCTAATCTACCTGGATTTCAGCAAGGCATTTGATACAATGCTACATGGGAAATTATTAATTTAATTGGAGAATATAGGGATTAATATGAGACTTGAAAGGTGGATAAGGAACTCGTTAAAGAGGAGACTACAACAGGTCATACTGAAAGGTGAACTCTCAAGCGGGTGGGGAAGTTACTGTAGCGTTCCTCAGGGATAGATCTTGGGACCAATGCTATTTAACATTTTTATGTAATGACTTTGGCACAAAAAGTGGGAGTGTACTCATACAATTTGCAGATAGTGCAAAGTTGGGAGGTATTGTCAATACAGAGGAGCACTGGAATATCATACAAGAAGAGCTGGATGACCTTGAAAACTGGAGTAATAAAAATGGGATGAAGTTTAATAGTGCAAAGTGCAAGGTCATGCATTTAGAGACAAAAGTGACAGAGTCAGAGAAAGACTTGGGTATATTGGATGATCACAGGATGACTACGAGCCACCACTGTGATGCAGCCATGACAAAAGCTAATGAAGTCCTAGGATGCATCAGGCGAGGTATTTTCAATAGAGGCAGGGAAGTGTTAGTACCATTACACAAGGCACTGGTGATACCTCATTTGGAATACTGTGTGCAGTTCTGGTCTCCCATGTTTAAGAAAGATTAATTCAAAGTGGCACAGGTGCAGAGAAGGGCTATGATGATGATCCTCAGAAGAGAAAACCTACTTTAGGAAGGGACATTCATAAAGCTTGCCTTGCTTAGTCTAACCAAAAGAGGACCGAAGATGAGATATGATTGTTCTGTATAAATATATCAGAGGGATAAATACCAGGGAGGGAGAGGAGTTATTTTAAGCTACCTGCCATTATGGACCCCATGACAAATGAATATAAATTGGCCATCCACGAGTTTAGGCTAGAAATTACAAGGTTTCTAACCATCAGAGGAATAAAGTTCTGGAACAGCATTCCAAGAGGAGCAGCAGGATTAAAAAACCTAGCTGACTTCATGTCTGAGTTTGATACGTTTATGGAGGGGATGGTATGATGAGATTGCCTACAATGGCACGTTACCCAAATGTGACTGCTAGAAGTAAATATCTCCAATGGCCAGGTATGGGACAGTAGATGGAGGGGAAAGCTCAGTTACTACAGATAATTCTTTCCCAGATGTGTCTCGCTAGTGGGACTTGTCCAAATGCACAGGGTCTAATCGACCATCACACTTGGGGTTGGGCAGGAATTTTCCCCAGGGTCAGAATGACAGAGACCCTGTGAGGGTTTGCCTTCCTCTGCAGCATAGGTCACGGGGTCACTTGCAGGTTTGAACTAGTGTAAATGCGAATTCTCTGTAACTTGAAGTCTTTCAGATCATGATTTAAGGACTTCAGTAACTCAGTCAAAGGTTATAGTTCTATTACAGGAGTGGTAGGGGGTGGGGGTGAGGTTCTGTGGTGTGCAATGTGCAGGAGGTCAGACTAGATGATCATGATGGTCCTATCTGGCCTTAAAGTCTATGAATCTATGAGAAAATGTAAGCAAACAAACAAAAAATCCAGAACAATGGAGGAATCATGCTAGCACTGCCCTGTCTGATGTATTTAGAAAGGAGTGAATTCTGGAAGCTGCTAAATCCATAAGGGCAACTCCTTATTAAGATAATAAGATGTTACTTCTTGACCATAAGCCTTATCTCACAGGCATATTGGAATAAGTTTGTACCATGTAAACAGGCACACAAAGATGCAGGGGAGGAAACACCTATATGATTCTCAGAAGAATTCTGAATGATCAGTGAGGAAAAAGTCTAAGTTCCAGAACATTAATTTAGCAAAAGTCCTGCTTTAAAAAATAAATAACCACCTATTCTTACTCTCTTGAGTTCTCAGAAGTAGAGTACTAATATGTTTATCTTTTGATCATTGCCTCACTTAAGTGACACTTAATTCCTCTATTTGCCAGGGTCCTTACCCACACTTAACTACAGAAAAATTACCACATAGTCCATACTAGAGTGCTTTTACTTCCTTTTTTTTTCCTGTGACTGTATTAAGATTGGCGTGCACACAGTAACATCTATTTTGTGGGTTTTAATACTACAATACATAAGGTTTCATCAAGTTTAGTTTAATGTTTGGCTCATGCATATGCAGGAAAAGATTCTTTTTGAGCAAAAGATTGTTGCTAGACTAGCTAACTAATCAGGTATTTGATATACGGATTTGACCTATGCTTAACTGCTACCCCATTCTTTTTTATTGTGTTACAAAACCAGTAAAAATATTAAAAGAAAAAAAAACACAATGAAGTTGTTTGTGCTTTGAAAGATATTTCATTTCATAGTTACATCATGTGTTTTAATACACAGCTATCCCATTTTATTTGCTTTAAATATACTTTATTCTTAAGAACAGTAAATAATCCAATTAAACTGTTTCTGTACTCATTGTCAGCTAGGAGAGGTTGTACTCTGGGTATGTTCAGGTTCAAATATAAAGTACCTTAAACTACATGCCCACTGATACATCCTCCCCCAACAGAAATTTGGCATCCCCTTCATTATCACTACTAACCTTGGTAGTATTTTTGCTTTAAGCATATCTTTCTAGTCATTTCTGGTGCAATGACAGCCTTGGCAATATCAATCAATTGCTACCATTGAAAGTTTGTCAAAGAGATTATTCCTCAAGATCACTTGTGCAGCTCCAGAGATTGGCAGCTCCTGTGAGACAGAAGCTCTCTGGATCCACCTATAGGTAAAAAAAATTAATATTGAAAGGCTCATACCACCTACCAAGTTTAATTTACGTATTTATCACTTGTTTCAATATAGTTTTTCTGAAGTATTTTGTTTTCTAACAAAGGGATTTCTTTATGTTCTGCTCTTAGAAATGGCATTAACTGTGTTATGTAACTAAACATATGTAGAAAAGTTCAGTGGGCATATTTACATATACATCATGTTATATAGCAGAAATTATTTTAAATGTTTCTCCCATAGGACATTAACATTTGTTCATTGGCAAATAAGATGTATCAATACTTTTTTAATGGCAACAAATTTTTACTGGACAACTGGACAAAACCCAGGGCAGATGGATGGATTTTGCTGATCAATAATTACTTAGCAGTGGGACAGATCACTAGGAGCTTGGCGAAAAGATATTGGAGGACAAACAGACACCACCTTTTAAACTTTCAATGAAGAAATAGATGGGGTGTAATCAGTGGCAAATTCCCCATGACTTCAGTTCAATCAGCATTTCACCTATAGTTCATCCAGTGGTACGCTTCAGAGATTTGTATCTGCACTGATACATGTCCTTAATGCACATTTGATTGATGCACTGTATTTTTGCTTGTGCAGAAAGGATAAAACATTTATTTTAAAACTGCAAGACCCCACAATGGAACAACCAGTAACAAGAAGCCTTTTGATCTACAAGAATACAGATATTTTTAGTGACTGATCATCTCAAATAGAAACCATGAAATTAGTCAATTATTGTTCTCTGTGTATGTACTGTAATGATACTAAAAGGAGACTGCATCCAGGAAATAATGTCATTACAGTGAATGACTGTTAAAGTTTCAACTTCATTCTCCAGTTTCAGGTTATAACACACGCACAGAAAATTGATCTAATGATCTATAGCAAAAGAATGTGGACTAAAATGAATTCTGAACAGAGTAAAGCAACAAAATTCATTGCTCAGAATTAAGAGTGTTTGCTATTTTAATCTCCATTCCATTATGAAGTAGAGCCAGGGAGGGCACCACAGAACCCTCCAATCAATTATGTTGTTAATTTAAAAGAAAACCAAAAACATTTTCAGTTGTTTTCATGAAAAAGTGTGTTGATTACAGATTGCTCTCGCCCCTTGCTCCACCGATATGGCCACCAGGTGCCCGTTATCTACCGGGTAATGAGCGTTGGAATAGGGCGGAGGTTCGATCACTGGATGCCCTGGGGGGAGGTGACAAGTGCCCAAGGGTAGTGACGGGGATAACGCAAGCAATCAGTCGTAGTGTTAAAGATTAAGGATTTATTAAATGAGTCACAGATAAGGATAAGGGATAACACAATTAGTTACAGCTTGGGCTTACAATATAATACTAGAACAAATAAGACAAACACTACAATTACAAATAGAAGCTGGCCCTGGTATTTTTCTAAGTCCCAGTAATTATTCAGGTCGTCCCAGGGGTTAGTAAAAGTGATATTGGTGCTATTAGTAATCATAAATGCAGCAACTAATCTTATTAAACACAAATTGCGAGGCTCAACTGGTCCCCCTTGCGTTCAAGGTTTCCTGGTCAACGGGTTTCCCCTAGCAGGAGCCTTGGGGCGGCTGGAACCAGTCTCTGCCTCTTATCTAGCAGTACAGATATACAGATATCCTTAACAGCTAATCTTACTTACACATACAAACCACAAAAGTTTCATTACGGCCGGCAAGCTGTCAGGCTTCAGGAAACGCGTGAGCCCGGAGAGAGACTGCAGGGTGATCAATCCTGGATACGGTTCGACGGGAATTCGATTTCTCTCTCCCGTCCCCGGGAGGGGGTCAGGAATATATAACGAATTTTTCGTCATAATTTACAATAAGCCAATTGCAGGGTCGCGAGTGGCTCATGCCCATACAAGGGAGGCAATCGGCCCCCAGCATCTCTACGCAGGAAGCAACCGTCTGGGGGAAACTTCCCCTCCTCAGGTCGGCCGACCGCAAGGTGCTGTTTCCTGTTACAAGTTCTGCTTTCTGAGCAGCTATGTGATCAGTGGCAGTTCTGGGGGCTGGGGGAAAATTCCGTTGGGGGGTGGAGGCCGGAGCACCTGCTGTCTGGCCCTAGGGCCCAACTTGGGGGTCTAACATGCCCCCATGCTCCGGCCGACAACGCCCAACGTACCTAAACCTCAGTGTCCGAGTCAGCGTCCGCTCCTACGAGCGGACGCGTCTCAGTGGCCGAGGCAATAAGGGCACTTCCCACCATCCGCCGAACACAGGCCTTAACAAAAGCACACCCGAGGCAGAGGAGGCAGAGGCCCACCACAAGCGACACAAAAAGGGCCTGAAAATAAGACTTATAGGCTCCAAGGCCCAGCCACTCCAGCCATGACCAGAAGCGGAAGGTCTCTCTGGACTCACGCACAGCAGTTCCCAAGGCCTGAAGGTCATTAATCACTTCAGTTAAGTTTCCAGAAATAGAAGACAGAGAGATACAGCACTTATCTTTAAACTGTGGATACATAGATATGAGGGTTTCACAAAAATCCCGTGATTGCAACAAAAATTGTATCATTAAGCGATTCTGAAAAGAATAATCTGCTAATTCACCTAATCGCTGATTAACTAAGCTAAAGCCCTTTGCAGTGGTGTTAGCTAGCGTTTCTATAGCTAACGATTGGAATAATACTTGCTCACGCAATAACATATATCCTACGGGGTTAAATGAGACCACTGAAGATACTACAGAGGACAACGCACCCCTTGCCCTCTCCCACCATCCCCAAGAACGTCGAACCCGCCCGACTGAACTGGGCTGCCAGGTCTTAACGTAAATGCCACCTCCTTTTATTAAAATGGAACCAATGGTACATACACCTCTAGGATTGGGAGGAAGCACCGCATAGGCTGCCTTGCCACACAGCCAAAAGTGCCCGGGTCTGAGGAACCAAGGGGAAAAGGTCGAGTCCTGACATGCCGAGCCTCCCTTAAAAACTAACTTCTTAATGTGGCTGTGGGATAGATATGTGTGCTTAAGGGGCTGATAGAAGTTTTTGCCGTTATAAGTGTTGCCGCCGGACCCAATTTTCCGGCCGCGGTTACTGCATAAAACGGGGGGTGGGGACGTACGATTGAAAATAGGGCTGCTGGCCGTCTCATTTCCATCTACCAGCTGCCACTGGGAACAATTGGGATAGGCCCCAACCCAACTGGTTTCTGTTCGATTATTTCCCAAAAAGGCCCAACAGTGGGATGCCATGGGCCTTTCCCCAGGTGACAAGGGGAGTGGGCCCATACGACGTACCCTAATTTCATTAAAAATAGGAAAAACAAGGGGGGAAATGGGGTCAAAAAGATCATTTGTGCAACCTGTCCATTGTACGGTGGGGAGCCACTGAGCAAAGGGGGAAGAACAATTGAGGGGATTATTAATACTACTAAAGTTAAACACTAACGGCAATAAATCAAACAAAGGCCTATTTACAGACAGCCTGTTGGAACATGCAAGACAGTTATCAGAGGTCAGCGAAGATAAGTCGATGTTTCCTCCCAGGGCTTCCTGGATCCAATAGGCTGCGAACAGAAGCTGATGGATATTTTCGCCCACACGATACCGTCTCGGGTTCAGCAGAGGTGGGTCCCTCTGATCGTTGTTCTGGCCTCCCGCCGCTATGGCGAACTGTAAGACAGAACAGAAGGCGGCCTTATTGGCCCCCGTTAGTTCGTTCCTGACTCGGAACGCTTGCTTATCCAGTTATGATGGACCAAGGTGTGGGTGCCCCGGGCATCCACAATCGTGTAGGTGTTAGGATATTTACCTGCACTTACAATTTGGGCAGCGTAGGGTTCTCGGTGACCTGAGGCCTGTGGCTCAGCTACCCAGACTAGTTGGTCAGGCTGATATACGGGAGTCCAGGGGCCTCTAGGTCTGGGGCTGATTTCAGGCCAACGAGAATAGTTTGCATTGAGAGAGATTAGAACCTGTGGTAATAGTGCACTCCAACCCTTATAGTCAGCGTTGGGATTAACTGAACGAATCATGGTTTTCAGAACCCCGATTTTCCGCTCTACAACACCATTACTTTCGGGGTGATACTTTAAGTGAATATGGAGGGAAGCCCCCCATCCCAGCACTAATGCTTCAAAACGTTTGCTGGTAAACGGGGGTCCTCCATCTGCTTGAACTTCGGAGGGCACACCCCATGCTGCGGCTACCTGTTGCAGTGCCCCAGCCACAGCCGCAGCCGTGGTGGTATTCAGGGGAATACAGTGAGTTTGACGGGAGCCCAAATCTACCACTACCAGAGCCTTTGGGTGGCGACGGGCTCCAGGTAGGGGTCCCATTAAATCTATTTGCCACACCGCGCCAGGAGGGAAATACTCCACAGCGTACGCCCACCGCTCATAACGCGGGCGGTTTTGGGACTTGATTTGTGCACACTTAAGGCAGGACTGCACGATTCTTTCACAGTCCTGCCGCCGTACCTCAGGTTTTCCCTGAGCACCTAGGGCTAACTGATTATATAGCCGGCCGCTAGGCAAATGCCCCCAATCCTCATGAAGCCATCGGAGGAATGGGTCGGTGTTTAGCTGGGGCTGCTGCCCCAGGCACACTTGGGGAGCTTGAATTTCCCTCATTCTGTGATCCAATTCGGAGTGAAGGGGGTTAGAGTCAGGACGATGTGACGGGCAATGGGTTATAAACCAGGGCCGGGAGAACTTACGTACAAGGTCAAAGATAGTCTCCCACAGTGGCATGAACGCTGTGGGGTTAGCCTCTCCCGTGAGGATGCTGAGACAAAATTGTGAGTCTATACCCAATACGACCTGAGCAGAAACAGAATGGGCCTGGGTAACGTGCTGGGCAGCGAGAAGGACCCCATGAACTTCGCTATGCTGGGCCGATGAACCCGGGGGAAGGAGATCAACCTGAAAGTGGTCGCATTTAGCACAGAGAACTCCTGCCCGGGGGGTCGGGGAAGTGCCCCCGTCGGACACAATCCAGGGGTCATATTTTGTTTCTATACACAAGGGCTCCGAGGCCGCTGGGAATCGGACATCGTTTGGCAGCGATTTAAGCGTCCATTCCCGCCACGTGATTTCCCCCAAATAACACAGCTGTTGCCAAGTTAGGCTGGTCCCGTGAAAACTGGGGGGGGGCAGGCGCGTGAGCCAAGGAATAAGGTGTACCTCGGGGCCTATCAGGGTCCCTTTACTAGATAGCGGGGCCCAAATGCGTGCCTCGCCTGCTGCTAGTAACATAAGTCCTATGGGTCCATATCGATACTGAGGACCCTTGAGCCGTCGGGCCCAGTTATAGACCAGTTGCCCGTCTTGTGATACCGAGTACCCATAATGATGTTGTGTAAAGAACAGGGTAATGATAAAAGGTGAATCCCTTTTATATCGCGCTAGGCGTGGGTTAGAGGCAAACCAGGTGGCTATTCGTTCCAAGCTCTTTTGGGCCTCAGGACTCCATATTTCCCGTTTCCGTTTGGACGAGAGGGGTTCCTGGATCGTTTCCAGGTCTACAAGGTGTTTATCTGGAATGAAGTGTCGGTGATAATTAATCAGGCCCAAAAGTCTCTGCAGTTGCTTTTTATTCTCGGGTGGGTCTTTAACCCAAGGGTCTAAAATCCCCGAGGTGGGTTGGCCACAGTTATAGGGGTCATAATGTTGGCCTAAGAAGGAAAAGCTTTGAGAGGGCACGAGGTGGCTTTTTCTCTCATTAATTCGCCACCCATTGGCCCTTAGTTCAGCTACCACGGTGTTAGTTACGTGTTGGACGATGTGTTCGTTGGGCCCAATTATGATTATATCGTCCACATAGGCTAGAATGGTGGTGCCCCCAGTGGCTTCTACCCCCTTTAAGGTTTTTGCAAGAGCGGCCGTGGCCAAGGCGGGGGAATTACAGAATCCTTGAGGGCACACCTTCCACTGGTACTGTGCGCCCTGGAAAGCGAAATTTAGGATTTGGGGTTTATCCTCCAACGGGATTTGATAGAACATATCCTTTAAATCTAGGGTGCAGGCCCACCTCCCACTGGCATCGCTTAGCTGTTGCCGTATTTCTGGAATGGTGGCTGGGCCTGCGAATGGGAGGTGTCGGACTCGGCTATTTGCCTGCCTATAGTCAATTACCAATCGAAATTCAGAGGGGTTGCCGGGCTTGGGGATACCCCAGCCGGGAGATAGATAGTTTGACGCGGTCGCCTGTGCTATCCGTCCCTCCTTTAATAATTGGTCGAGGAGTTGCTTAATCAGGGGGATGCCTTCAGGCTTCGTGGGAATGGGGGAGAATTTCCATGAACTGTTATTAACAAGCTCGGGGCAATAAGGAGGGGGGGCTTCGGGCGACAGGGTGACAGTTAGAGCCTGACAGACTTGTTTTTGTAATCGCAGTCGTTTTATATCCCCAACCCCCAACAAATTTGTTCCTCCCAACAAAGCCTTAACTTTTCGCTTATACCCCTTATGAATCAAAGTAAAGCTGACTACAGGCTTTTCTTCAATACTGTTAAGACCCTGAATAAACATAGTAGAACTTGTGGATACATGAGGCACATCGGATTTTATAACAGAGATTTGAGCTCCGGTGTCCAACAAAAAAGATACAGGGGTGTAAGGGGGTTTGGGACCGGCTACCAATAGGGTGTGATATGGTCGATCATCCCAAGTGTCTGTGGAGGCCGGGGCGCACCCGGCCTCTACTCGTTTTTTGTCCTCAAATAGTCATCCCAGTCCTTCCATCCTAACTGTTTCCCCAAATCTTGCTGCTGGGAAGTGGACATCTTCCGCAGTGCTTCCTTGGGGATCCCCTTATGTAACAGGAACCCAAAAAGTGCTCTTTCAGCCTTGGTTCGTTCAGGGTGTTTAGGCTGACCCTTGTTAACAGGGCTCTCAGCTGGAAGGGCTGAAATGGGGTTCTTCGGGGCTGGTGGCATTCGGAGCCGGGACACGGCCTCATATAAGGTAATAAGGGGTTGCCCAACCCAACCATGCAACAGCAGGAGTCCCCCTGTGTCAATTGGTGGGGCGCCATCTACGGCCAAGTCCACCGCGTCCCGTTGGACCGGAATTTGAGTGGGGTCTGTGACATAAATAAAGGGGACACCTGACTGAACCTGTTGCTGGTCTAAATTTAACGGTACCGTTTGTGGGTTCCACACTATGATGGACGCTCCGGCAATAGCCCAGATGATCTCATGGGGTGTATTTACGCTGCCGGGAGGTACATACAGTCCCTTAAAACTGCCTTTCATGGCCAAGACGGCCGCGGCCGGGGTGGTGAGCGGCCATACCTCATTTCCCAAGAGATGATGACCCGGGAACCCCGACGCCCAATTGGACGTTTTGGCCAGAACAGCGGCTTCCTCCCTATCTACCATCTCTGCCCCGTGATCCAGGGCCAGACGACCCAGCCACACTAGGGGTGCCTCGCCCTCCCTGCGCCTTGTGTCTGCTAAGAATTCCTTCATCTCCGCCTTGGTGCGAGTTCGGTACTCGGTAGTCGTAACTGTCTGACCTGTATAATAATCCACCTTACTTTTGGTGATAGCAACAGGCATGGCCTCCATCTGCCCCTTCTTCTCAGGCGCAGGTGGGGCTGAGGGGAGTGCGGGATAAATTAAAGGGCAAGGGGGGGCTTCATAAGGGGGTGGTCTCCCATCCTCCTGCTCTTTGCCACTTATCTCACACTCTGCGCTGTCGGTGTCGTTAGCAGCGGCTTGTTTAGCAGCAAACATAGTGCTTCCATGAAGGACCGCACAGAGGTCCAGCGTTTTGTTTAATGCGCTGAACAAGACCGTGGACACGTCTTCCAACTTATACTCGTCTGGTCTAAGTTTCCTTGTCCGCCTGGTCTGTTCCAATTCCTTCATTAAGTGGACTAACAACCCGTGGGCTGGATCACCCGGCTGTACCCGGGGCGGGAGTATGAGTTTGGGAACGGTGGCCCCGGATCTTTTTATGATACGGCTACACTCGTTCCAAATGCCAGACGGTGTCTCGGTCCGACTAGTCTCCGCAACCCCCGTGCACTGGGGTTGCAGGGAACTATCGGCCGGTTGACATTTAAAGGTGGGATGGCAATGGAGGAGACATCCTACGGCAGGCAGGGTTAATGAGGTCGTATAGCTTTTTGACCCTGACCCTGATTCTATAATACAAATCCAATCTAGGGTGGGCTTCGCAGACTGTCTGCTGGCCACTTGGTGAAATTGCAGGTGTTGAAATTGCTCGAGCTCAGATTGCTCACGGTCCCCATCACACCACGGGCACTGACCCTCCCGAAGGCATCCTGTTCGTGACGCCATGTTGATTACAGATTGCTCTCGCCCCTTGCTCCACCGATATGGCCACCAGGTGCCCGTTATCTACCGGGTAATGAGAGTTGGAATAGGGCGGAGGTTCGATCACTGGATGCCCTGGGGGGAGGTGACAAGTGCCCAAGGGTAGTGACGGGGATAACGCAAGCAATCAGTCGTAGTGTTAAAGATTAAGGATTTATTAAATGAGTCACAGATAAGGATAAGGGATAACACAATTAGTTACAGCTTGGGCTTACAATATAATACTAGAACAAATAAGACAAACACTACAATTACAAATAGAAGCTGGCCCTGGTATTTTTCTAAGTCCCAGTAATTATTCAGGTCGTCCCAGGGGTTAGTAAAAGTGATATTGGTGCTATTAGTAATCATAAATGCAGCAACTAATCTTATTAAACACAAATTGCGAGGCTCAACTGGTCCCCCTTGCGTTCAAGGTTTCCTGGTCAACGGGTTTCCCCTAGCAGGAGCCTTGGGGCGGCTGGAACCAGTCTCTGCCTCTTATCTAGCAGTACAGATATACAGATATCCTTAACAGCTAATCTTACTTACACATACAAACCACAAAAGTTTCATTACGGCCGGCAAGCTGTCAGGCTTCAGGAAACGCGTGAGCCCGGAGAGAGACTGCAGGGTGATCAATCCTGGATACGGTTCGACGGGAATTCGATTTCTCTCTCCCGTCCCCGGGAGGGGGTCAGGAATATATAACGAATTTTTCGTCATAATTTACAATAAGCCAATTGCAGGGTCGCGAGTGGCTCATGCCCATACAAGGGAGGCAATCGGCCCCCAGCATCTCTACGCAGGAAGCAACCGTCTGGGGGAAACTTCCCCTCCTCAGGTCGGCCGACCGCAAGGTGCTGTTTCCTGTTACAAGTTCTGCTTTCTGAGCAGCTATGTGATCAGTGGCAGTTCTGGGGGCTGGGGGAAAATTCCGTTGGGGGGTGGAGGCCGGAGCACCTGCTGTCTGGCCCTAGGGCCCAACTTGGGGGTCTAACAAAGTGTAAGGTCTTTTGGGCAAGGACTATCTCTTAATGATATGAAGTTAAGTCCTAGGGCACTTTGGAAAACAAATAGATAAATAATTAATACTAGATGCTGAAGTAACAGAAGTTAAATATATTTTTGAACCATATTTTACTATAGAAGATATGAGACAAATGTAGTCCAAAGGCCATTTCCATAGGATATCACCATGTGAGAAAATTGAATTCTCTAAAGAGCATGTTATAAAACTCCTTGAGGAACTCTAGGGAAATAAATAATCAGAACTGGACGTTATTCTATGGAGTTTTTTGTAATAAATAAAGTGCGAAACAGAGGAGAATATTAATAAAGATATGTAATATATTCTTTAGCATGACAGCTGTTTCTGAATCTTGGAGAGTTGCTAACAGCAACAGACATTATGGGAATTACAGACCAATAAGTGTCACCACTGTACCAGAAAAAGTGTCTAAGGGTATGGCTACACTCGCAGCTGTACAGAGCTGGGAGTTACAGCTGTCTTCGTACAGCTATGTAGGGAAAACGCTGCAGTGTGGCCACACTGACAGCTACCAGTGCTGCAGTGTGGCCACATTTGCAGCATTTGCAGTGCTGTTGGGAGTGGCTGACCAGGCATTCTGGGATACCTCCGAATACCTCTGGAGGCCAATTACAGCGCTTTTGGTGGCCACACTGGCGGAGCAGCACTGCATCACCAGCGCTGAAATTGTTATACCCCAGGCAGAGCAGGAGTATAGCCAGCGCTGCAGCCAGGGAGATGCAGCGCTGTATGTGCCTTGCAAGTGTGGACGGTGAGTAAGTTGTAGCGCTGTAAACCCACCACCAGTGCTGCAACTCTCCAGTGTAGCCAAGCCCTAAGAGAACTGCCAAATATAACACTTGGACCAGCACAACCTAATAGTAACAAAAGTGTTACAGCTTGTGTAAGGGATAATAGTGATTCAGGGAATGTTAATAAAAAAAGTAGATAAAGGAGGTCCAGTGACCATAATTTAATGAAGCTGAGTAATCAATTTAAAAATTAACATGCAGCATGAAACATAACAGTTGAATAATGGAACCATTACTTTTTAGATTTTAATTAATGCTGATACATTATGCTGCAATTTGGGGGGTCCATTTACATTGAACTGGAAAACTGAGAAGAAGTGTTCTACAGAATACAGTCAGGCAAACTGCAAATGCACATGTTACTTGACTTAGTTTTCCTTCCCGGAGTAAATTTCTCTCTTGAAAAATAATACAAAATGAAACAATACAAAGTTACTCTGGGAACGGGCTCTAGTTGGCTGACTAAAATATAAAGTACAGGTAAATTAATGGACAATTTTTGAGTACCTTGTGTATATAAAGGAGAGAGTACCTTTTCATAGATGAGTATAGCAAATAGGTATTTCATTAGCTAATTTACAATGACTAGCATAGCACATTGGAAATAGACACCACAGCAGTCATACATATTATGTATTTTGCTAGAATGAAATAATATGTTATTCTGCACACCATACTTAAATTATATTTCTCGATTATTTTTGAAGCACTAGACTGTGTTTTGGACACGCAATTTAAGACACATTGATATCAGTAGGTGTTAATCTGAGACCTAATGTTGACAATAAAATGCTGTAATCCAAGAACTAGATCCACACAAGTGAAATATGTACCCACATGGGACCCCATTAACTCCATTGGAGTTCTGTGCTGGGCTACATCTACACTACCAGCTTGGGGGGTAGCATGGGCCGTGGCAGCACAGCTAGCCATGCTGAATATGTAACCATAGGGCTCAGACAGGTTTGTACTTAGGGTGGCTAGTCTGTGCCACCACTGGCACTGCCCATGCTATCATAGCTATATATATATATAGTGTATTTCAAATGAGCTATTTCAAATGAGCTAGGCATTACATACCTAGCTCATTGTGCAGACATAGCTAAAGAGCCAGTTTTACGATTAGGACTTAAATGTTTATATTGTTACCTAGTTCACCACTGATCCATTTAGAAAAAAAAATCATCCCAATAATAGTTTAATGAATGATCCCAAACCACCTTCAACACCTTTTTGGGTGCCAAAAGCCTCAATACCCAATCACCAAAACTACCAGCAACCTTTGCAACAACATCTTCTTTATCAACACAAAATAATTGAAGCATATAGACAATATAGGGGGAGAGAGATGAACAGAAATAAACAACACAAGAGCAACTGCACAGATTTTGTTCATCATTTCATATTTAGTTCCAAAAACCCCTTAATTTTTATTGTACGAGTATGTCCTGAAGAATTTCTAGTCAAGCCCCCTGCAGTGCTGCAGGAAATTTTGCAGAAGAATTTAGGGCCCAATATCACATGGGCAAATAGGGCTTTGAATATAGGCTTATTCATGTATTAGTTTGATTGTTTTAATATCTCCACCTCACTGATCCCTCAGCCAAAAACAAACAAACAAACAAACAAAAACTCAAAAATATTCTGGAGACAGAAAGACACAGAGTAAGCATACAGATAACAAGTCCAGTTCTGCTCTCTGTTACACCCAAGTAAATCAATTATATTTAAAACTGCCTCAACTACAATGCACTATTTCTAAAATTGCCATACTCTAATATTGTTAGCATAGCAAATGATCCTAACTACATTTGGAAGGTAACACGTTCACTGAGATGAATGAAGTGGTAGGGAGAAAAATTCATGTCTCATTTCATTTGAAGTGTTAGAATACATTAGCTACAGCTACTATTTCCCTGGGACCTGTTCTAAGCAAAAGTTGACTCACAGGCTTGCCGTGGCATTGAATGGCATTGTGAAGCCCACCTTTGTCATAGAAAATGGCAAGTAATGAAAGGCCAGATCTTCAAACTTAAATCAGTTTACACCAGGTTTATATTGATCTAGCTTAATTCAGTTTCAGCCAATTGAAACAAAAATTAATATAAAAATGTAATGTCAACTGAGTTATCATCAACATACCAGTTTGCACTGGCTTAACTAAAACAGATTCTTCCTAAATTAATGCAAGTAGTATAGGTGGGTAAGGCCAGATATGGCAAAAATATGTGTTTAAGTCTGTATTTAAAATTCATCATATGCTTAAAAGGCTTTGCTGAATAGGATTGATTTGCTGAATCAGGGCCTTTGAGCTGGTCAAAACTTCTTGAATTACAAAAATTGGATGGAAATTCAAAAGTTAAAAAAAATCAGGAGATGAACAGATGGTATTTTGAATGAGTGTTCTTGGCACAGCTGGTCAGATTTTTTTGAATTTTGAAAACTGACCAAAATTTTGAGTTGTAAAATAAAATTTTACAAGAGAAAAAAAATTATCTTATTACTATTTTTTCTGTTAGCTTTGTTCAGTACCCAGCAGTTCCCACTGAGAACAATGGCAGTTGCTGAGTGCTGAGCACTTTTGGAAATGTGTCTCAAAGTTTTGTTAAACAAAAGCTTAGATTACATGCAAAAGAGCTAAATATAAGAAAATTTTTTTTAAAAAAAAATAGCTTGTGTCTGTTACCTATACTACTCAGATATGGAGTGTGATAATCAGGAAAGTTAGGTCTACTTAACTGTATAACTAACTTCTATAGTTGTGCATGCAATTTGACTATTTGTACATGTTGGTGTCCATCCATCCAACTGGTCAATTGCACATGTCAGTACTCAAATTGTCTGTGCATTAATAGTAACTGTGTGTGTAAATTAGGTGTTGAAATGTGTGCATTTTATATATTCTTGTGACCTAGAACTTTGAAAATCAAGCCTCATTGCATTATTAATGCACAGAATATGTTAGTTGTGAAACTGCTAATTAAGCCAAATTATGCAATGATTGTGTGACGTCAACAGATGTCCACAAAGAACCATTTACACTTCTGACCAAAACAACATTTGAAACCAGCAGGTTAGAAGTTAATGCACTTAGCCCACTGTACTGCACAGCATTCAACTTACATTTTGAATTAATTTACAGACATTGTTCTCAACAACTGGAGACAATCTAGTGCAGTGTTTCTCAACCATGGGTCCTGGGCCCCCTGAGGGCTGTGAGCAGGTTTCAGAGGGCCCTACAAGCAGAACCAGTGTTAGACTCTCTGACGTCCGGGGAAGAAAGCCAAAGCTCCAGTGCATGAGGCTGAAACCCGAGGCCCTGAGTGCCACCACCTGGGGCTGAAGCAGAAGCTTGAGCAACTTAGCTTCATGAAGCCCCCTATGGAGTGGAGCCCCAGGCAACTGTCCTGCTTGCTACTCCTTAACACTGGGCCTGGCTTTTATATGCAGAAAACTAGTTGTTGTGGCGTAGGTGGGCCATGAACATTTTATAGCATGTCTGGCAGGCCTCAGAAAGAAAAAAGTTGAGAACTCATGATCTAGAGCAGGGATCGGTAATGTTTGACATGTGGCTCTCCAGGGTAAGCCCCTTGGTGGGCCGGGTCGGTTTGTTTACCTTTTGCATCGGCAGGTTTGGCCAATTGCGGCTCACACTGGCCTCAGTTTGCTGCTTCAGGCCAATGGGGGCTGGAGGAAGCTGAAGGATGTGTGGGCAGAGCGATATGCTGGCCACCACTTCCCGCAGCCCCCATTGGCCAGTGGGAGCCCTGATTAGCCAATCCTTGATCTAGAGTATATGAACCTGCACCAAAACAAATCTAATAAACTTAAAATATATTGTGCTCCCAGGCACAAACCAGTGACTTCAGATAAATAAAAATAATTTACCTTGCTTACTGATAAACCATGAACTCAGAACATATGAAGAAAAGAAGAATCAAATTAGGACATTAAACTGACATCACGGGAACACATAAAACACATAACACTTTCACTGGCATAAATGTATCATTGCAGATATAGAGGAATAAGCTCTTCCAATTCAATGTTAAATGCGTTTCAAAACAAAATCTATTTTTTCCTGGTTTTTTTGTGCATAAGCCTTCCTCTATATGCATGGCAATGTGTTTGAGATGGAAGGTAATGACCATGGGTGATTGGGGTAAGGGAAGAAAAGAAAGTAACAGCAAATGTTGGGTATCTATCTTAATTTCTAATAGAAAATACCTTATTATTTTTACAGCCCACTTCCTTTGCCATGTGCATAACTTTTTATTTCTTCCCTTGTAAAATTGGTACCTTTTCAGCCAAAGAGAATGAGAATCTGATGTGACATCTTTGTTGTTGGTGACATTTTCTCAGACCTAAGCAGAGAGGCAATCAGAGCAGAGGAATTATGGAAGCCAAAGATTTGTGTATTCCTTGCACAGTTATCAATGCATTTTGATTATGCAAAGCCTCGTCATTTTATTAGCTAAACGTGTTAGTCAGCCAGTCAGGGTTAAGGATTTGCATACTGTATGGTACAAAGAAATAACCATAAAGACATTATGCAAATCACATCCACTCCATTCAGAATGCAGAGATTTCCCTTCTGCCATAGTGAAAAAAAGGTATAGTTATACTTCTGTATTGCTGCAATCTGATTAGCTGAGACAAACTCAATTCTCTATTAATCAACCATCTTCAACAATCAATAAACTATGTTTTGAACAGTACTTGTAGTGTGAACATTCCCTTCTGCAACAGTCTATAGAACTCAGTAGAGAATGAGTCTCTTTCTATAGAATTTTTAAACCAATTCATGGAGTTTAATAATGAATTATAAACCAGCTATAGGTTGGTTTTTAAAAATTCTAGAGGAGGGTTGTAATTCTTTATTATATTCTATAAACTGCTAAAATGTCTATAGTAAGGGTACTCTCTATCACATTCTAAAAGCTTTTAGAATTTTTATATTCAGAACTTTATTGGTTTCACCTCTAGGAAATCCTTCATATTAGATTTCCCTATGGAATATAGTGCCACTGTACAGACCATTTCTTAAAGATACAAAAACTTGCTTTACAAAAGGATTTAATTAACCATCTCTCTTCTCCTTTGTTAAGTGAAGCTATTGATTCACATCATTTTCTGGAAGAGGAATAGTATACACAAAACTCAACTTGGGCCTGACAAGGTCATATCACACAAGTATTCAACCTGCATTGCTCTTTGAAGTCAGTGCACTGAAGTTTGAAAGGGGATAAAAGATACTTGCTCTTAAAGCATTACACCTGTGTGATAGAAAGCAAATACTGCAGCTTCTCCATTAGTACAAATTGCTCACTGCTTCAGCAATGACCTTTTCCAACTCTGCAGCTTTTTTGTGACTACCAGCATAAAACCCAACAGCTCTTGGGATGTTTGTTTCTGTGATACAAGTTGATCTCTGGCTCCTATTTTTTGTGTCACTTTTTGGCAGGGAGCCATCAGGTTAGTTGCAAAAGAGCATTCTTGTTGGGCTAACTAGAAAAGGACAAAGTCATTTCTCCTCATGGGATTTTAACTATTCAGGGCAAAACAGAAAGATATAGCTAAATGAAGTTTACCTGAAAAATAAAACTGCTTAATCATTTTGTATCCTGTTTACTGCCTTCCAATCCACTCTTGTCAGTGTCCCTTTAAAAGGTAGTGAAGAAAAGCTTTTATGAAGCAGGGTCATGTTATAAGGGAAAATAACTGAATTTTTAAACAGGAGAAATATGTATTTTAATACACTTAATATGACATGAAGATCAGATGTAGAAGAGAGCAGATGAGATTTTAAAAATGATTGGCTAAACCAAAAAGAAGGTAAGATGAAAGCTAGAAACAAAAAATAGAGTTCTGCAAAGTAAGAATTGGTTGAACTGTATTGCACCTTAAGAACAATACAATAATAGTCTATACTCTGACTTCATGAAAAGCCTCCTCTTTTCAATTTTTTTTTATTTACTGCACTTGAATTCTTAATTATATTCAGTTTGGATAGCTTCTCTCTTTTAACCATCCCCTGCCCTGAGGTTCTCAGTGGAAACTTCTCTGCCTTGCAATGTATAATTTCATGGCGTGACTTGCAAACAGACCATGGTCCTTTTTGTGACAGAGCAGCTGAAAAACTGGTGCCAAAGGAAACCAATTTGGGTAGATTTAATAAGATTTAGTCTGCTCTATCTAAAACCTCAAGGACATCTTAACATTAAGTTTGTAGAAAAAAAATCTTCAATGGGATTCATGTGTGGGAAAATGCTATCAAGATGGCATATTTATTAAAATGGTAACTGGATGCTACCTTATCAGGCAATCTAGCTCAACCCTATCCTGTCAAGATTCTGTTTAATCACATACTTCAGCTTGCAAAAATGCATTGTACTTGGGATGTGGTTGTTTAGATAGCTGGCAGGCTTGAAATCTATCTACCAATAGTGACTCCTCACTCACTCTTGCCAGACAAGCCCCAGAGACACACCCTTCTTATAATTTTTAATACCTTGAGGTAGTGGCTGTTGTAGTTTCTTCTAGGATGTTAGTCTGATGAACTGTGCAGACATACACAGTCCACAATGTGTGTTCGTACTAGGTAGAGAAGGAGTTGACTGTTCACAAATGAATATAGTCCTGCTTCTATACCAGTGGTGGGTAACCTGCAGCCCATCCAGGGAAATCCGCTGGTGGACCACGAGACAGTTTGTTTACATTTGCATGGCCACCCACTGGTCGCATTGGCTGGGAATGGCATACCACAGCCACTGGGAGCTGCGGGTATGCCATTCCATACATTTACATTGTAAATGTAAACAAACTGACTCACAGCCCTCCAGTGAATTACCCTGATGGGCTGCGTGCAGCCTGTGGGCCACAGATTGCCCACTGCTGGTCTGTACCTAGCCTCTTGGTTCAAAGATTGGATACATGCCAAAATGGAAGAATTCTTTATCTCCTAAACGGATCCTGTTCCCTGCATCATTCCTATCACTCATCCCCCATTTTTACCACATTACCAATCCTTTTTTCCTCCTTCCAGCAATTATGTGGTATATGAAGTAATCTCATTGAACTTTTTTTAAGGACAATTTGCCCACAGCAAGAACCCTCTTCCTCGTACTTCCCTGTCACCAACTGTTATATGTTTACTGCCATTTTGATAGTACCTGGGAAAATTCTTAAAGGTACTCTCCTTGTGTTCATCATTATGCTGTACAGGGAGCAGGTTAGCACCATCGAGTCCAGCATGTTGAAGCTCAGGCTAAAATCAGTAGGGAACAGAAGAAGCAGTGCATGGTTGGGGAATGGTAAATCAGTACAGGCACAGAAACATTAAGTGGAAGAGGGAGTAGGTGGGTGCAATATTGGGGAAAGTAAGAGATATATAGCAGTAGTTTTCAGAGTTTTCCAGACTTAGTGCCCCTTCCCAATTTAGCCACATGGCTGGGTAACTCCCAGTTTGAGAACCCATGATTTATAGTCTTAACTGGTATGTATATGCAAGGTAGCTATGAAGTGTGGCAGAGAAAGTCCACAACAGTTGCCTTTGAGATAGGGATAATCTTGTGGCATAAAAAAATCTGTTAGTTATACAGCAGGAAGTAATTAATTATTGTTATTAGAAGAGATCAACTGCTTTTAAGATCCACATTTTCCTTGGAAAGCTGTGTAGGTTGCATTTCAGGCTGAAATCACCTCCTTTCCTTCTCAGGACAGATGCACTATTACCCAATGAACAGGTGCAACGTTTAACTAGAATGTACAACTCTGTGTCAGTCTCTCAGAATTAAAGACAGTCTGTAACTAATAAAACACCCACACAGTATTCTAGGTAGGATTTCTCTTGAGAAAGATGATACTACTAAGACAAGAGATCACAGTATGCATTACAAATGATGCATCATTTGGCAAAATTTCTGAAAAAACTAGCAGCAAAACAGCTGTCAAATATAGCTTAAGACCACAGGATTTATTCTATTACTCTACAGACTTTAGCTTTACATAGCTTTTATCTCATCTAATGTCAATCCAGGAAGATCTGAGGCTGCAGTAATTTTGCTAGCGAAGTGTCTTAGCTCGCAAATATTTTTTTTGTGATTGGATGTTAGTCCATTTGGAGGGTTCTGCCTGAGAAGCACCATAATAAACTTCAGTTTATATTTCTTTCAGTCATACTGGGAATGCAGAAACAGGTTGTAGAAACATAACTCACCGAAATCCACATTCTGCTTAATGTCAACAATTACTTTGAATGCTCCTGTATGAGCTTACTTAAATCGTCCATTGCCAGGTGTAATACAGAGTTTTTCTCTGAGCTAAGTGCAACTATCTAATTACTCTTTCTAAGTGAGGGCAATAATACTCCTTAGCATTCTTTGGAGTGCTTTCTGTTTCAGAGGCTTGCATTTTGGTTGCCATGGACAATGACGTATGTTTGCTATTAGCAGTTAATCAACTTACTTTTTTAAGAATCCTTTTGAACAGAAGTTATTTTCAATCTGTTGTATTGGTTTCAGGATAGGTTTCCAGTTAGCTTTAAAGCAGAGAATAAAATACTTCATTTTACCTTCTGTTTTCCCATACACACTACTGCCATTTTACAGTTTAGTCTGTTTATTCCCCCTAATTCTTTATGTTGGTTGCATTCACTGGTCATAAACTGAGCCTAATCCTACAGCAAAACCTTCAGAAGCTTGTAGCATCAGAGCCCTGCTTAAATAACAGAATTGAAGGCCCCTCTTTGCAGTACTACCCATGCAACACTCATTGACTTTTGTTTATTCTTGAGGAAGGATTGCAGGATTAGGCTTAAAAGGAGAAACAATTTCAGTCCCAGTCTACACTACAGACTTTTGCTGGCATAGCTGTGTCAGTCAGGGGTGTCTGAGGGATGATCTCTGACCAACACAACTGTGCCAGCAAGAGCCACTAGCGTAGACGCACTCAAACCGGCAAAACTGCACTTTTGCTATGATAGCTAATTTAACTTTTGAGCAGCTGAAACAAATTATACTGGAAAAAAACACAATTTGAATAGTATCTGGTACGTCCATGCTAAGAGGACCTTGTTGTGTTAGTACACAAGTATACCTAGACTGGTGTAGACTTCCAAGTATAGACCTGGCCTCATGTGAGCAATACCTTCTCACAGAAGTTGTGTAAACCAGGCTCTGCCTTCCTCTTCATTGTAATGTTTATCACAGAAATGTTTTAAGACGTTAAACATAAGAGCATCCAAACATTAACTGCTCCAACCCCATTACTTCCATTCTCTCCCTTGTAGAAACTTTTTATATTTTCTATTTTAAGACTGGCAGATGTTCTTAGTTATTAGCTAAGAGTAGGCATAAGGCATTTTACCAGGTTATTAACAAAAAGGACTCTTTCACAAATTGTTGCTGAAAAACAAAACAAAAAAGAACCAAATTACACCAATAAGTGATTTCAAATACATTTGTTGTCAGATCGGCAAATACTGGAGGAGTTTCTTCAAAAGAGAGAAGGAGCTTACTTTTACAGAGAGAGTTGTAATGTGATAATGGATTATTTTTCAAATGAATGTCTTTTATACATATTATTCCTTAAATGATGACATTGTTGCAACCAAGGCGTTTCCCTGTTTCACAAATTATTGAAGATTCCTGTCATAGGTTTCACGCCCCCCCCCCCCCGCCCTGAACCTTAGAGTATAGATGTGGGGACCTGCATGTGAACCTCCTAAGCTTAATTATCAGCTTAGATCAATAGGCTGCCACCACTCCCAAGGACAAATTCCCCTCCCTGTGTAGTCTTGAGAGACTCCTTCACCAATTTCCTGGTGAACACCGATCCAATCCCTTGGATCTTATTACAAGCATAATTTATCCATCCCCTCTCCTTTCCCCCACCAATTCCTGGTGAGTCCAGATCCAGTCCCCTTGGATCTTAACAACAGGGAAAAATCTATCAGGTTCTTGAAAAGAAGGCTTTTGATTAAAGAAAAGAAAGGTAAAAGAAAAAAATCTCTGGGAGACAGCATATAAGATGATCTCACAGACAACAGATTTAAAACACAAGATGTTCCCCTGGGCAAAAACCTTAGTACACACAAGAATACCCAATTTGATTATTCCCCTAATGCCAAGACAAGTTACAAAAAGAAAATAAACATAAACCTATTTATTCTTTCCTAAAACTTACTACTCTGATAAGAGACTGGTTCCTTGATCTTTTCCACTCTGGCTGAAATTGAAACTGACTCTAAACAAAGGACTCTTCCCTCCTCCCTTTTGAAACATTTTGTTCCTCCATTGGTTCTTCTGGTCAGGTGTCAGCTAGGCAAGGTGAACTTCTTAACCCTTTACAGGTAAAAGAGGCATTAACTCTTAACTATCTGTTTATGACAATTCCCAAATTAACTAGATACTGGAAAACTTGTCTGCAAAATAATCAATTCTGTATCAGCTGCTCAGGTATCAGGATCCATTTATTTTCAATAACATGGAAGTGCACATCATCTTGATACACAATGGGCAGGATTCAAAACCCTTTGAAGTCAATGAGAGTTTTTCCATCAACTTCAGTCACCTTTGGATGAGATCTAATAATGATAATAAAGAAACATCAGTTGAATACAACATGTTTTTTTCACCCTGGGTGGGTTTGCTGGTCATAGTCTGGAGCTGATATACCGTCTTTCCCTACAGCCCCATTTTTCTCCTTTCATTGGAAAAGAATGTCTTCTTTCTTTCTTGTTAAAGTTTAAGGCCAGTCTTAGAGTGGGTGTACCTCCTGATGAAATCAAAAGGAAATACAGCACAATTCCATCCCCGGCTCACCTTTAAATTGAAAATTTGCACAGGTTACCTGCAATGAAATGAGGCACAGATGATTATGAAATGAGCATACTATTGCTTCATTTTACTTATTAAAACTGCAGTAAAGGGTAATGTAATCAATATTCCCTACTAACTGACCAAAAATGGGGAATAATCATTCATAAATAGGCAGACTAAAAAACAAATCTGCGGAGTACATTAAATTCTGGTTTTAATGTTTTTGAATACTACTCCTATAATGTATTGATTTGTACATAATATTTAATCACACATATCAAATATTTAGAATGTGCTACTTCAAGTTTACTATATAAGAGCCAGATCCTTCAAACCATTACTCCTTTATGTCAAGATATGGCAGTGTTAGATTTATTTGTTTCTTTTAGAATTTTGCAGTTTTTTCAGTTCAAACATGTCTAAAAACTCCTGCTTACCACATATTATAAAACCTAGAAAGAACTTTAATATCTACAGTGGGGAAAGAATCTTATAAAAACATAATCCAAACATTAAACAGGGCAAGCAAGAGTCTAAATTTGGACTTTTAAAGAGAAGTCACAGGAGAGAAAATATATTTTCAAATATTTTTTGTGTGCTGTAGCACACTCATTGTTTTTCAGGTCAGTGCTTCTCTGGTGGTACTCCCTTTCAAAATGCAAAGCATTCCCTATTAGGGCTTGTCTACATTTGAAAATTGGTTTGGATTAAGGTGGGGTGTGAATGAAAGTGTAATGCCTATTCCTGAACAATTCAACATATGGAGACACATTGTGAAATAAGAGTGTGTTTAGCTTAATCCACACCATCCATGAAACACTATACATGATATTAATCAGGAATAGCTAAAAGGACCAAACTTCAATAAACACTTAGGCCTTTTCTAGGTTAAGGAAATAGATACTGATTTAAAACTTGCTAAAACCTAAATTAGACAGGCTTTAACACCTTTAGCAATGTTAGTAGGTTGTGGTCATTCCTAGGCCCCTAGAGAATATATATTTCTCTGAGTGTTGTCCCAAGAGTCATTTGTATACTACCAGACCTATGAAGGGAAATATCTATGCCTCCCAGGGGTATCCCAAAAGAGGATAATCAAACAATTTCCCTCTGCCATAAGGAATCAGTCCCAGACCCAAAGAGTAAATCTCTCCTAGAGCAAACTCACTGTAAGGTAAGATCCTTGAAAAAACACTCCACTCTCTTTCCAGATCACTCAGTCATACTGAGATTGTCACAGGCCTACTTCTGTACCTCATAAGCCAAGAGGAGGGATGCAAATGGAAACGGTCAGTGAGGATGGACACAAGCTTTACATTTTTACTTAAGTGTCCATAACTGCTTTATATGGTCATTTTAACTCACAAAGGAAATCTTTTCTAAAGGCTACTCATCCTGCCAGCAATGGAAGAGAAAGCAATTTGCTGCTCTGAGCTGTCACTGGCTTGACTTCCCTTTGATTCCTAAATCCAGAGCAAATTAATTTAGCCAGATGATGGCTCTGCAGAGTGTCTCTTGTGCACCTGCAGGTTGCAGGAACAGAACAGGAAGAGAGACACATCTTCCTAGCATTGCAGGCACAGAATGCCCGAGGGAAGCAACAGTGGGGTCCGTTGCCCAGTGTGCGCCGCGCCAATAAACACACCCGGGTGGAGAAGCGGTTACATTAAGCAATCTTGGCTCCTGTAGCTTGTTAGTAAGTTACCCTTCTGCCAGTTATCTTGTCCTTTGCTAGAGGCACTACTGCTTTAGACCAGTTTGGGCTGTGTTGCAACTGATAGCTTACTGTTACACATCCTGTTTTGCAGCTGCTGGCTCTTTAGGTCGATTAAAGTTTAACATGGAGGAGCTTTGGTTCTCTTTGGCCTAGAGCAGGAGGGCTTCATCGACACTCGTGGTCTTCCACCCACCCGAGTTACCTATGGTTATGCCTAGTGACACCAACACTAGCACTGCCTTTTATGAACAGATTCCCCATTGCCTGCTGGCCAATCACAGAGCTTCCTAGAATCACTAATACCAACTGTCCTAAAAGAGAGGAAGCTTCTATTGTTTTCATATTTTTTATTCAATGAACTACTGAAACAATCTAAACAAGTGTTCTGCAGAACAAAATGTGGCAGAGAAATGATGTAACAAACCTGACCTTGATCATTTCTATTCCAACTAAATTATTTCTTCCCTTCCATTATGATATTCGAGAAACTAACAACCACCATAGTCCTTTACATCAGCAACACAAGCAGTTCAGCTGACAAGTGAACATATGCTTACAGGGTGTTGAGACAGTTTGGTGCTAGAGGAATTATTTAGCACATAGGCTGACTTGGAAGAACCAAAGGAGATTTTTCTTATTAGCGACCCCCCAGATGCCAGCAGAATGTTGCTGTTATCCAGCTGTTGCTAATATACAGATGGCAGCTTTGCGAGGATGCAGCCAGGAAATAAACCAATGGAATATGTCTGACTGGACCCTTGCAAGCCAGCCTGCAGGCAAAGCAGCGAGGAGCAGAGAGGGTGCTGCACACCAGATTCTGGGGCTTTCTATGCAGAATGGGGGCAATGGAGGCACATATGGCTGCACCATACCTCCCCCTTCATGCTCTGGGAGTGGGCACCCAGCATGTCCCATTGCTTCCTTCCCTGCATGCAGTCCTCCAGCAAGGTGCAGCCTGGAGAGTACAGGGGGAGGTACTGTGCAGCTTCGGCATCAGGGGTGCAGCCCGTCTCCCCTGCTGCCCTGCCCACAGCCACTTACTTCCTATGTGGTCCCCGTGCATAAACAGGTTTGCCAGGCTGCAAGCCCAGAAGGAATTGCTGGGATGGGATGAGCCCCTGCTGCAGGCAGGTTTGCAGGGCCACAGCCAGGGAAAGCATATCCAAGCACCTCTTTCCCTGCCTCCTGCCTCACAAGCCTGCCTGCAGGTGGGACATTCCTTCCAAAAACCAACCAAACAAAATGTTGCTATTAAGCAGCAAATTCCATTAGCATTGATGTTACTGGTATGGGATTGGTTCCCATCAGGAGTGGCGCCAGGGTTTTTGGAGTCCAAGGCGGAGGGTCCTTCCGCACTCTCAGTTGGTGGCAATTTGGCTGCGGGGGGAGGGGATGCTTTCCGTGCTTCTGGTCTTCGGGGCACTTCAGCGGCAGGTCCCAGAGCGAGTGAAGGACCCGCCGCAGAATTGCTGCCGAAGACCCGGAGTGCGGAAGGACCCCCTGCCACCGAATTACCGCCGAGGGTGGCAAAATGCCACCCTCCCAAATCCTGGCACTCTAGGCGACTGCCTAGGTTGCCTAAATGGAAGCGCCAGCCATAGTTCCCATTAACCAGAAGTTGCTAATATCAGGATTGCTATTAAGCAGAATCTACTGTGAGACACTTACAGATAAAGAAGACCACAACTGCATCCCCAGGAGTTTGTCTAATGATGAGCAGGCCTCAAAACGAACAGAGGCTCTTTTTGTTTCAGATAAGCCCCTAATAGTTTGACAATTAAGTTGTAAAGAGCTCCAAACTTCTCAGGTTGCTGAACTGAGATGGAAATAATTATATACTCTAGTCCCAGTTGAAGTGAAAATAGTGATAACTCTTTTTGGTTTACTTTGAAAATGTTGCTTCTGTTCCTGGATAGAACCAGCAAATGCAGAGGAATATGGAAATGAAAGTGTGTGTCTGTGTAAAATAAACCATGTTCCATTTCAAATATTAGATCCCTTCTAGGACAAAGATTTGAACTCGATTTTTTTTCCCCGTATATGAACAGACTAACCTACCGATCCCCAGCATGATTTCTACTGCTAATGAGTTGTGTGGGCAGTAATTTCAGTTCAGCTAAAAGGAATCAGAGATTGCTGGAGGCAAAGATTTTTGTCAGATAAATCTCTTGAGCTACTTCTTAGTGATATTTGGTCTATTTGCCCAAACAAGTAAAACAACCTGTGTCAAGAAATCAATTTCTTCCTAGATGCCAATAATACAAAGTTAAGCAGATGTAACTACTCTTACATTTTTAAGGCACTTATTGACTACCTCTTTTCATAAGAAATCTTTGTAAGGGACAATCTACCCATTAATCATAAATGTAATATCATGAAAAGCTCATTTGTTATAGAGCTAACATATATTGGTTTCTTAAGGGAAGAAACAACATAGGCTTAAACTTTCTAGAACCAGCCTATCACCATGTATAGTATATATAGAGTAAGGTATTCTATGAGAGATGATAAATGGGTCTTTTGATCAGAATGGAAATGGGGAACTCCATGCAAGAATGTGAAGTTAAAAGAGACACCACCGTAGCTACCTCCTATATGTAGGAATGATAAAGATTAGTGACTGTCTTGGGAAAAAATACATACAACTGTGGACAGTGGGAGCCAGGACAGCTGGACTCAATCTAACAATGAACTTTAGAGTGTAGTAAACTCTTCTGTCTTCAATGTGTGCAAGTGTGCTCATTAATGTGAGCTTTTTTGAAGAAAAGCCAGAATTTTTCCAATTTAATTGACTTTACTTCTTTTTATTTCCAAGTATCAAAGTAATTATCAGTATCCTTTTTCAAAACAAGAACCAAATGCCCTGTAAAAGAAAGGACAGAAATATACACTAAAACACTCCTAATTGTGTACTCAATTTCTTTAATTTTGCAAAATAACTGACATAATTTTGACAACGCAATGTAATTCTTATTTATTATTTTAATGTGTTTTTTTTTAACTGGTGGAAATAAAGACATTCCAAGGCAGTGAATTTCCCATTTCTTCAATCAGGTGACCAAGCTCACAGAAGTCATCTATTATTCTTCATTTAGAAAATTAGAGTGTTCCAAATATTTCATCATCTCCACAAGCTCTGTGTTTGGGTATTTATATTTTCATTACAGTGGCATTCTAATTGTTGGGGGGGTCACCACACCGCATGCCGTGTAAAAATACAGCTCACAGTAGGCTAAATTCACTACCTGATGAAAAATAAATCATTACATTCAAAAACCAGAGGGAAAAAAATGAGAACAGGGCTTGTGACATTAATTGTATTTGTAGGTTTTTATAAGTCATACAGGAATTTATTAGAGTTACATGACCTACCACAAATTAAATTTGGTGTTTGCAACATTTTCTGATGCCTTTTATCAGGGCTGCACAGAGATTTTTGGGGATCCAGGGAAAATCTGAAAGTGACCCCCCACACTCTTTCAAAAAAATTACCACTGGGGGAAACATCCCCCTCAGAGGTTTGTGTTCATAATGATCCTGCTTTGCACTCACCCCACAGTGGTGGTGTCTGTGCTATGGGGCTAGGCCCAGCTCCCCGCTCTGGGTGTTGCGACCTGGTGCATGGGGTCTCAACCCCACTCTTGTTTGGCTTGCCTGCCCACCCCCTCCATGATGGAATGGCAGATGGGCCAAACCTGAGAAGAACTGTGACCCCCATGTGCCAGGTCACAGTACCATTTGGTTTGGGGGTCCCCTCAAACAGAGATTCTGGGCCAAACTGCTCCTTCCCCACACCATGGCCCTGCCTTTTGTTGAACATTCATGCTTCATTCTGATTAGCAGAAGAATTGAAAGTTTCACTGCATATTTGAGGACTAAGAACTAATTAATTCTTGAACGGATAGTTGGGTAGTGGTGCTGGTTGCTTTTATTATTAATTATTAATTATTATTATTATTCTGGTGGCAGGATGGTTAGTTTTCATACAAAGATCAGGTGGATTCTGTATTTGAATGGGATCCAGTGATTGAGACACGAATTCTAGTCCCAGTTCTGCTGCTGACTCACTCTCTAACCTTAGAAAATGTCTAGGTCCGTCACTTTTCCCCCGTAGAAAATGGGAATTCAAATAATACTTACCTGCCTCCCTCAAATGGATGTTGTAACACATGATTAGTTTCCAATTTGATATAATCTGATGAATACAATGCAACTTTTCAAGATGGCATATCCTACCTTATGAGCGACTTTTGTTGTGGCTACTGGTGTGGCCTTAATATGATGTGAATCATCCCACACGAAAGGCTGTCAGAATGATTTCATAATTTAGTTAAGGTTCTAGTTTACATGGCAGATGTTAATGCTCTGAGTCACATCTCCTAATCTCATTTACTGGAGGTGCCCAGCAGAGATCTGTAATATCCAGATTTCTCCACTTTTGAGTATTTGTCTAAAGAAGTCTCTGGTCTGCACTAGAGTTTTTACCCAATGATGAAGCTTCAAATCCGTAGTGTCAACATGATGGCAAACTAGGGTAAACTCCACAGGTGCAAGTCATAATTTACATCACTGCAGTACATCTATGCTAGTGTCTGCACCAGTGCAAACTTTAACAGTGGCTAGTATCGCCATTGTAGATAAGCTCTAAACCTGAAGATCCCATTGCATGATTACTCGTTCTATCAAGACAATTCATTAATATATGTTTTGCACTACTGATCACTTCAGGAAATCATCAGACAGATTTATAAAGAAATTCATGATAAATGAGAAATTAAAATAAATATATTTTGGTGTTTTTTATTACATAGTTTTCCCATTTCCAAAGGACCTTTGTGAATGGTTCAGTAGCCAAGAAAATGGACTCAGGAGTTCACCAGCTTAGTCCAAATTTCTGGGATGTCAATAATAGAAAGATCTCTTCCCCTTTAAAATAATGAATGGTTAAAATATCATTAAACTTTCAGTGTGTTCCTATAGCTCATGTTTAAATAAAACTGTAATTGACATAAAGGGGACTTTTATCTGATTACAGATGGCAGGTTTGAGGCCTTCATTTTGAACTCTAACCTAGACCTGTGACAAATGCTCTTGATTGATGTCACTTTTCAGAATTTTAGCTGTAGACTAAGGAGAACATTTTTACATATCTAGATTGCTGATTACTGGATTTTCCTTCTCGTAATGTGTTACAGGTGGGTGCAGTTTGAGAGAGAGACTGGGGGAATGGAAATTGAAAAAAAATTGGGGCTTTTTTTGAGGGAGGTATATTGCCAGGTGTAGGACAGAGAAAGAGAGAGAGAGTGAGAGGCTGTTGTGTAGAGGCTCTGGCTGTATGAAAAATGTTACTGAATTTTGCCAATTGGGCTTATATCTGATTTGATTTGACAACCTCTAATTCTACAATATATAATGGTGCTTCAAAGAAGCTATGTTGATTGTCACGAGTTGCTGAGCAATAAGAACACAAGAATGGCCATACTGGGTCAGACCAAAGGTCCATCTATCCAGTATCCTGTCTTCCAACAGTGGCCAATGCCAGGTGCCCCAGAGGGATTTAACAGTACAGGTAAGCATCAAGTGATTCATCCCCTCTTGCCCATTCCCAGCTTCTGGCAAACAGAGGGTAAGGTCACCACCCCTGCCCACGATGATGAAAATTAGACCTCACTCCATCCCAAAATTTTCCAAAATCCTACCAGTACATATGTCTGTGTGTCAAAGCATTATTCATATCTATTGAAATTTTTGGATTGCCCCTTTACATGTTGATTGTCTGGTTTCTATTGTACAGTATGAGGTGACTGTTCAGAAAATTATATGGTAAGATTTTACAAAGCGAAAAACACTGAGAACTTTTCCAGTATGAATTTTTAATCAGTTAACATAATTGCAACAGTTTCACAACAAAATCAGGTGCTGTTGATATGAGTCATTGAATTTGGTGTGAAAATCTGCTATTATATTATATTTAAATAGCTCAGCTGTTAAATTATTAACAATGGCCCTAAGGTGAAGGCAGAATATAATTACAGTATAAATACTCAAATTTGATTTCCACCAAATCCATTAATAAAGCATTC
This sequence comes from Gopherus flavomarginatus, assembly GCF_025201925.1. Classification (NCBI taxonomy): domain Eukaryota; kingdom Metazoa; phylum Chordata; order Testudines; family Testudinidae; genus Gopherus; species Gopherus flavomarginatus. The sequence goes on along the minus strand of NC_066617.1, from coordinate 195,223,822 downwards.
AGTGTTCATTTCCTGTTGATTGCAGTCTTTTCTTCATATAATCCAATTTGACTGTAGAATTAGGCATTTCAGTAATGAATACATGACATGAGTTCCTGGTAAATGCCAAAGAAATCAATCATGTATACTTTCTATTAAGAATTTATGCATATTAGCACTTTGTAAATATAACATTTAATGGTATAAAACACAAAAAGCCATTATTGTCAATGCCAAGCATTCAAATATCAAAAGTCATGTCAATGATAAGATTTTTTTTTAAAATAATACATTTGGGGTTCTTTTTATTTGCTTTCAGACTTTAGAGTTAGGGTTCACGTTTTCAAGACTCTCTCTGTAACCTGGAAACTTACTTTTAAAAAAGCTGAAATTCTCATGTAATCATGTGACTCCAGGAGCCAAATAATCTGAGACCCATAAAATCACAAGAGTCAAAATGGGTCAGGGATGCAACCCCATGTGTTGGATGTCCCTAAGCCTCTGATTACCAGACACTGGGACTGGACAACAGGGGATAGATCACTCAATAATTGTGCTGTTCTGTTCATTCCATTTGAAGCATCTGGTATTGGCCACTGTCAGAAGACAGAATACTGGGCTAGATGGACCATTGATCTGACCATTCTTATGTTCTCATGCTGGCAACACTGTATACGTTTTTTATACAATATCCAAAAGTATTTTGAGGAGCATAGGAAATGGCAAACCAGAGCTTGTCAGTGATACTCTATACAAATTTGTCTTTCAACCACAATGTCAAATGGGGAATCAATTTAAAATCAAGCTATCAAAGAAAATCAATGTAGAGTTAATTACCAGAGAATGTTCTCTGACTAATTAACTCTTGCTACACTGATACATATGTACTGTGCGCATTACACACACAGGGTTTGGGGAAACTGAACATTTGCCATTGAGGAGGCACAGTACATCTGGGGAGATTCAGTTCTGTACCTTATCCACATTGGTTTTCTAGTAAATTTGACCATTTTAGATGTAGGTTCACAGAACTGCTTCAGCAGCAGTAGTACATGCCGAGCCTGAATAACTTCTCTCTGAGAAAATGGGTGTTGCACTGTTATTCCCCAACACCTTCTCACTCACTCAAGGATTAGATATTTGTCTAAACTACTACCTTTCCAGCACCGCAGTGAAATTATCCGCTTCATTCTGAATGGTCCCTTGAAATATGTGTTAACTTCTTATGCTGAAAGAATCTGTTCCACATTGCATTTAGTTGTGACACTCTAAATTTCCCAGACTTGAAGAAGAGCTCTGTGTAAGTTCAAAATCTTGTCTCTCTTACCAACAGAAGTTGGACCAATAAAAGATATTACCTCACCCATGTTGAATCTTTTAAACTAACCAGTCAGTTTCATTTCTACACAGAACATGTGGCAGACACATATTAATTTCACTTTGGGTCTTGGGAAAGCTCTGAGCAACCTAGAAGAGGCAAATTATTTGACGGAGAAGAGAAAATGGGGAAGTCTCTCTCTTTTACAACAGTCAGAAGGATGGGAGTTGGGGCATACAGTTTGAGAGGAGAGAATTTAAGAGAGGGAGGATCGTCTATCAGAGAACAGTTGGGGTGAGAGGAGAAAAATGAATCCAGCATGTCCGTAAGCATAACCACACCTTTGCAATGATGTAGTAGTACAACAAAACCCATCATTTCCTCTTCACAAGAAATAGTTAGCCCCTGGCATTTTCACAGACAACAATACAAAATATAGCCTTAAGAAAGTATGATGATATAAACAGAAATCTAGGTATTGTAAGTTATATGGCAATACGTATATAAGAACAGTAGAATATATTTTGTATTAATACTGAATTTCATTATTATCCTGTATTGAGGAATATTGGGATATACACAGTAATTCATCTGCCAATTTACAACGAGATTACTTTTTCCCACACTGAGAACAAAAAGCTATCTTTTATAAATATTCAGTTCAAAGACCTGAAGTTACCAGGTTCAAGTAATCTCCATCGAACATGAACAAGTGGCAGGTTTGATGAAAGCAAGAATAAGAAATTATGTTGGAGCTTTTTGCTGGAAAACTGTAAAGGTCATATTTTCACTCCTTGAGAAAACAATGTGTTGTTGTGTAATTTGATATTGATTTATTTGCCAAACAACAAATTACCGATATACCGGGGTACAAAAATTAGAATATAAATTCTTTATTTCTTGCAGTTGTTATGCCACCCACTCCATTTTTGAAAAACAAAATAAAAAAATTCTACAATGAATTATCTCAGTGTTTCTCAAACAGGGGTCGCCGCTTGTGTAGGGAAAGCCCCTGGCGGGTCAGGTCAGTGTGTTTACCTGCCCCATCAGCAGGTCTGGCCGACCGTGGCTCCCACTGGCCGCGGATTGCTCCTCCGGGCCAATGGGAGCTGCTGGAAGTGGCAGCCAGTAAGTCCCTCGGCTTTCCCTACAGAAGCGCGACACCTGTTTGAGAAACCCTGTTTTAGGCCATTATTGCTTTTAGCATCCAGTACTGTTCTGTATAAGCAAACACACTAAGTAAGGCTTCAGAGCACGTCAGATTCAAACCAAACTAAACCAAAAAAAACCCCCAAAACAACAACTAATAGGGCAGGTAAACCCTTCTGTCATGGTCCTCAACAAGAGTTCAATCTCCATACACTTTCATAATATGGACTGAAGGTAGCTTGCCCAAAGACAGGCAAGCTGAAACTCTATTCAGTGCAAAAAGGGGAAAAATCTTTGTTGCAGTTAGAAGCATCCACAGTGAAATTTATAGGCAATAAGCTCCACCAGGTAAGGGTGCAGAATTTATAGCCTCATAACCACTGTTAAGCCCTTTAATAAATTATGCATCTATCTAACCTCCCTTACTTAATCTTCTAGGCAACCAATGTATTCTTTCCATGCTTTCAAACTGGTTTCCAAAATATTCGTTAAATCTTTTCAGTCCAACCAAACCAATTCTTAAATATATTGAAAACCTTGCAATGTTTATGAATATAAGAGAGCAAACAAACTTTTAGATAAATGATTTTGCCTTGTTCTATTCCCCATGTAGTTTTGAAGTGCAACAGGTAGATTGAATTGTTTGATTGTATGGATATTTATACAGAACTGAGCCACATGCCCAGGGGCTGCCAGGAGTACTAATACATCCCAATTGAAACATGACATTGGATCTTGTTTTGTTTTTTTCCTAAACATTTAAAACGATCTCTGATTTGAGAATAATTCCATACCTTTCTGCTGGATAGTTCACATGCATGTTGGAAAATGTCTGGAGATTTTAAAGGACTATTAATATTCCTCTAGCGGGTATGTCTACACTGCACACTTCTTTCGTCAAAGTATAATGTACATATATGTGAACCACCCCCAGCATGGGTATAAATAGTGTAGATTGCAAGACATGGCTTAGGTAAGTAAAGACATGCTTGAATGGGGATAAGTATTTCCCAGAGTACATACTCAACATGGTTCTCTACTTATTCATGCTGTGCCTCCCCTTCTACACTGCTATTTCTTGCAGTGTAGTGTTCTATTCTGTCCTTGCTGCTGGAGCCTGCCCGTCATAGGAAAAGACTCCAGCAGCAGGGAAAGGCTCTAGCAGAGGCAAGGCAGAGGGGAAAGGCTCCAGAAGTTCCCCATTGCTAGAGTCCTTCCCAGCAGCAGGCAAACTCCAGCAGTGAGGAAAGTAGGGATGTCAATTAATCACAGTTAACTCACGTGATTAACTTTAAAAAATCCTGATTAAAAATCTTATTTGTGATTAATTGCACTATTAAATAATAAAACAATAGATATTATTCAATATTTTGGATGTTTTTCTACATTTTCAAATATATCAATTTCAGTTACAACACAGAATACAAAGTGTACAGTGCTCACTTTATATTATTTTTATTACAAATATTTGGATTGTAAAAATGATAAAAGAAATAGAATTTTTAAATTCACCTCATACAAATACCATAGTGCAATCTCTTGATCATGAAAGTGCAATTTACAAATGAAGGGTTTTTTTTTGTTACATAACTGTATTCAAAAACAAAACAATGTAAAACTTTAGAACCTATACGTCCACTCAGTCCTACTTCTTATTTACCCAATCGCCAAGAGAAACATGTTTGTTTACATTCACAGGAGATAATGTTGCCCACTTCTTAATTACGTCACCTGAAAGTGAGAACAGGCGTTTGCATGGCAGTGATGTAGCTGGCATCACAAGATGTTTACGTGCCAGATATGCTAAACATTCGTATGCCTCTTCATGCTTTGGCCACCATTCCAGAGGACATGCTTCCATGCTGATGACACTCATTAAATCATAATGCATTAATTAAATTTGTGACTGAACTCCTTGGGGGGAGAATTGTTTCCTGCATTCTGCCATATATTTCATGTTACAGCAGTCTCTGATGATCACCTAGCATATGTTGTTCATTTTAAGAACTATTTCACTGCAAATTAGACAAAACACAAGAAGATACCAATGTGAAATTTCTAAATATAGCTACAGAACTCAATCCAAGATTTTAGTATCTGAAGTGTCTAAAATCTGAGATGGACAAGGTGTTGCGCATGCTTTATGGAGTCTTAAAAGAGTAATACTCTGATGCAGAAATTACTGAACCCAAACCACCAAAAAGAAAAGCAATCTTCTTCTGGTGGCATCTGACTCAGATTATGAAAATGAATATGTGTCGGTCCGTACTGCCTTGGATCATTATTGAGTAGAAACTGTCATCAGCATGGACTCATGTCCTTTGAAATGGCAGTTGAAGCATCGAAGGACATATGAATCTTTAGTGCATCTGGCATATAAATATCTTGTGAAGCCGACTATAACAGTGCCAGACAAATACCTGTTCTCACTTTCAGGTGAAGTTGTAAACAAGAAGCAGGCAGCATTATCTTCCGCAAATGTAAACACATTTTTTTGTCTGAGCAATTGGCTGAACAAGAAGTAGGACTGGGTGGACTTGTAGGTGCTCGATTTACATTGATTTATTTTTGAATACAGGGTTTTTCTTGTACATAATTGGACATTTGTAAGTTCAACTTTCATGATAAAGAAATTGCACTACAGTAATTGTATTAGATTAATTGAAAAATACTATTTCTTTTGTTTTTATAATGCAAATATTTATAATAAAAAATAAATATAAAGTGAGCACTGTTCACTTTGTATTCTATGTTGTAATTGAAATCAATATATTTGAAAATGTAGAAAACATCCAAAAACATTTAAATAAATGGTATTTTATTATTAATAGCGTGATTAATTGTGATTCATTTTTAAAATCACAATAAAAATTTTAATTGCTTGACAGCGCTATAGGAAAGACACAGTATTTCCCTGCTGCCTACCCTCCCGCCACCCTTCCTCTCCTCACTGAAAGATTCTGGCAGTGGAGAGCTACTGAAGCATTTCCCTGCTGCCTCAATTCTGCCAGATTCTTTCACTGACATGTGTAGCTACAAACCATGGAGAGGATGCAGCCTGCTTCTAACTATATGTGTAGCAGTAAGTGTCGCTTAGGTGTTACTGTCTACATCTAACCATTCAGACAAGCTAGAGATATGAGAAATGTGGCTTTGATTCCTGGACTTCTGGATACATCACACACAGCTTCATCCTGGCCCAGATCTTGTTCAGAGCTAAGCAACTTTCTCCTTTGTGCCCTTACTAAAGCCATGGGGAGTTTAAGAAAGTGTGTTGGGGGGGGGTCAGCAGCTCCTTTATTCTTAGGGTTGCCAATTTTGATTGAACATATTCCTGGATATTTCCTCATATGACATAATCTTTAATTAAAGATTAATCTTTAATTGCTGGAGATTCCAGCTCAATCCTGGAAAATAGGCAACCCTACCTATTCTCTGTACCTCAGTTTTCTGCCTCAATTATTTATTGACAGCCCAGGTACTAAGATGTCATTGGTTTGTATTTATAAAATGTTTTGAGATCCTACAGTTTTGATCCTGCCCAACACTTACACATGTGCTTATTTTTACTACTACATGTAGTCCCACTGATTTGTATGAGACTACACAGCATAGTAAAGTTAACGCATACATAAGTGTTTGCAAGGTCAAGACCTAAGATGGAAGGCACTATGGACGTCCAAATTATTAATAGCAGTCCCGAGGGAAGGAGATGGCAAGAACAGGTTTTTATTTTAGTTGTGTTTTTCCTGAGTGTTTGATATTCTTACAAATAATAAAATAAAATAAATAATACAAATAATAAAGCAATGCTGAATTTCTCAGCAGAAAGGAATTGTTGAACAATGTCTCAATCAGAGCAGAAGGAAACAATTGACATACACAAGCTGTGCTATTTGAAAGAAACATAGAGTATTATATACAATATCATGTGTGTTTTTATTATTGACATGTTTTATTCAATTGCCTCCCACTGAGAACATATTTTATATCCTAAAACCTAGTATCTCTAGGGAGAAGAGGGATGGACTGCTACTTTTTTGTTGCAATTAAGAGAAAACCATTCATATTATATATGCTATGCCAGATTAGAAATCAAAAATAAAGCTAGACAATATAGCAGATAGAACTAAAAAACAAACAAACATTCATTAACATATAATGGTCAGAAAAGAGAAAACTATTAGTGCTTTTAACAGGAACTCATCTGTATAACTGTGCAAAAATGTTATTGTTTGTGCAACTGTCAAAAAATAAACTGATTTTTTTGAAGAGTGAAATATTTGTCATTTTTTACGGTGCCAAAACTCCTTTTTAGACAGTGAAAGCTGCCATGACACTACAGTAAAGATGCTACCTCCATAATCATAGTGTTCAATGCAGTGATTAGATAGAGTGGCTTGGCTAATAACAGAAAGGGGCTATAATTTTCAAAAATTCAAAATAATAAAGGGGAATTTCTTGATTGCTTTTTCTGAACGTACTAGGAATTAGAATAAATTACAGGGAAAGCTGAGAAATCAATGTGAAACTTCAAGTGGATCCAGAATTTTACAAAATATTTCAAGTTTTACTGTGAGAATTTTAGTCCATGAAAAAATGGTGGCTTGTGTATGCATCTGTCAACCACAAAATGGTACTACTTCCTGTATGTAAAGTTTAAACACATGCAAAATCCTCTATGGGGTTTTTGTGTGTGTTTTGGAGCTGTATTTAAACTCAATGTAACTCCACCACATCCTCTCACTCTCACAAATCCACATCACATCCGCACTTCCTTTTCCTCCTCCTTTACCCTCTCTTCCTTGCATACATTTGGCCCTCCCCTTATCCCTTCCTGCACCCTCTCTCATCGTGACCTCCACCTCAACAGACCTCAATCCTCCAGCCTCATACCCATCCCCACTTTTAGTCTTCCCTTCCCCTTATCTTGCTCCTTTGGAAAGCTCAATCCATATCTAGGAAAATCCCTGTCATCCACTGTTGTTTCATTTCCTATTTTTCCCACCTCCTGGCTCTCACAGAAATCTGGATTTCGTCCACTGATCCTGCATCAGTGGTTGCTTTCTTGGGGAGAACTTTCTTTTTTCCCCACTCTCCTCTTCTTTAAAACCTGAAATATTTTGTGAAAATCTGGAGGACTTCTCAGAAGTTACTTCCATGTTTATACATGAGATTTTACTTATCCTGTTTCATTTCATGTTGTGGAATCTTTCTGTAGCAGATAATAAACTCACACCAAATTCAGACACAGTGTAAGCAGGCTCATCTCGCACTGACTTCACTGGGAATTGATCAGAAAAGGGGAAAAAAAAAGACTTTAAAGTACCATTAGCTCAGCATTTGTTTCAAAAGGTTTGGGTGAATATTCAGGTTGGTGGTTATTTCATTTGATTTAGTTTGCTCATGCCTAAGGGGAGAAGCCTATGTTACAAAAAGTGCATTCTGGGCTAGTGCATGTGTGTATATCAGAGTCTTGTGTAAATATAATCACAGTTTGGCTCACAAACAAGGGTGTGGATACCTAAAAAAAATATGGACTTAAAACCCTATTTTATTTGCAGACCATTCTAATCATACTCTTTACTCTACTATTTTATTGATGTTATGTAGATGGATGTTTAATGCCCTTGGACTCCTTGGAAAAGAAGTCAGATTTGTTATTTAAATTACACTGTTTTCCAAATTGAGTATTTTATCTTTTTAAATTAAGTCTTCAGAGTTTAGTACTAATCATACTTAGCACTTACACGGCATTGCATGTCTCATCTTCATAGTGCTTTGCAAACTTAATTAATCCTTGCAACTCCTCAGTGTGGTAGTTAAGTACTATCTTGATTAGAGATACATGATGGGTGCAGTAGTATCTTTTCATGGACCAATGTCTGTTGATGAGATAGACAAGCTTCTGAGCTTACAAAGCTCTGAATAAGCTCAAAAGATTGTCCCTCTCACAAACAGACATTGGTCCACGAAAAGATACTACTGTAACCATCACATCTCTAACACTCTGGGATCAAGACAGCTACAACAATATTGCATATTATCTTAATTATCATTTTTACAGAGCTTAAGTGATTTGCCCAAGGCCACAGTAAGAGAAAGTCTTTCATGTGAAATTTAGTGACATAACAGTAGCATTACCTGTGGGTATCACTAGCTAGTTTACAGTCAGTATTTACTGTAAGTAAATTTATTTACTGTAGAAGGAGTCAATGTCAATTTCTGTGGCAATCTCTAGCTATTCTCATTCACATAGTTACAGTGTCAACACACCTTATTTTCATTGTTAGTGTGCAGAACTCCTAATTAATATACCCACTTACTTCTATTTCCTGTGGAGATAATATCTTCTGAATACAACGGTGCAGTGTGCGAATTTGCATCCATGCACTTCAATTTTAATGTCCTGCGAGGGTGGGAAACAAAACAAAAACTGTGCTTGTCACTATTGTAGAAACGGTCTATATTTATACAGTAATCCATTAGTTGTACTATATATTGGGGAAAAATAACCTCTGGTCTATATTACCAAATAGTTCTAAAAGAAGCTCAGTTAAAACAATTTTGGAGCGCTGTTTTGGAGAGATAGCTAAGCAGGCTGGGAAACAGCAGTAGCAAAGGAAACCTCAGCTGGCAGATATCTGTCTTGCTGCACTGGTCATGCAATCAGAGTGCCTGCAGCTACAGTGTTGCTACTTCCCACAATTTTATTGTTAATCTCATGGTATTTAGGGTTTTTCTTAAAAGTCCAAGCTTCTGGAGTAATGTGATTACATCAGAATTTCAGCTCTCATTTCATCAAGACTTCGTCTACACTGGATACTTCTTTCGGAAGTGTGTAGAGTATGTGCTCAGCACAGGGTTAACTAACAGTATAGGTGATGAGATGTAACTTAGGCAACTAGAGTATGTACACACCTGAAGTACATACCCTACTCGGCTCTCTACTCACCTGAGCCATGCCTTCCAGTCTACACTGACATTTTTAGCTGCATAGTGTCCTGCTTCCTCTGAGAGGCCAGAGCCTTTTCCTGCCTCAGGGGAAGACTCTGTCACCAAGGGAAAGGCTCTGGTGGGGTAGGCAGCCAGGAAAGACTCTGCCAACTCCCTTCTGCTAGACTCCTTCTGTGTCTGAGGGAAAGACTCTGCTAGCTCCTAGCTTCTGGAGACTTTTCCCACCCCAGGTAAAGACTCTGGCAGCAGGAAAAGGCTTTAGCACAGGGGAGTTGTTGAAGACCTTTCCCCGTCACTGGAGCATTTCACTGACATGTGTAGCTACACACGGCAGTGTGGACACAGCCTGTTTTCCATTGCAGCATTGAAAATAGAGTGTAGTATAGGTGTAGCCTAAAAGTAAGTTTCTAGCTGTCGTTGTGGAGCAAAGCTGGGAAATAGGAACCCTAAAGCCTCGAACGCCAGAAGGAAAATTAAAAAGAAACCAGTTAGTAGCTTTAACTAGCCTCATTATTTTTAAGTCTATCTCATGATTATTGAATGCTTGAGACTGGTCAGGCTGCAGCTGCCTGTTGTCTCTGCAGTGCAGCTGAAATACAGTCCAAGAAAAGAGCTTCAGCACTGGCTGAGGAGTGCTGGCTGTGCAATATGAAAGGATGGCAATATATTGGAAGTGAATATATAGTGCAACCTATTGATCTCAGCTGTCCCTATTGCCTCACTTTAGCTGCTCATCAGGATAAAAAGGTACTGAATATTGGAGAGAGAAGCACAAAATGTTTTGGGGTCCATGCATACTCCTGGGGTTGATCCAACTCCACTGAATGGCTAAACGAATGTGTTTGATAAATGCTGGGTGTTTCACAATAAAACAAACAAAACACCCTGATCATAGTATTAATGGGAATGGGACTTTTAATTTAAGATCATACTGAGAAGATAGAAGAAGCTCTCTGTTTTAGTACATTTATTTATTGCCAGTATAGATACACAAAATAAAGGCAAAGATAAATCAGATACTCTGCTGTTACTATCCTTGCTCTCCCAAGATATTATGCAATAGTTGGTTAAATATGATCTAGCATAAATGGGTGGCTTTAGGATGGAGGGATACTGAAATGGTCCATCAAAGCATTTCCATAGCTCTGGTCATGTCCTCAGGGCTGTGTACCATCACATGATCCCCATCACAATTTGCTGATTGCTATTCAACCAGCAGCCACTCTTCCACTGCTTTTAGAGAACTTTCCAAGTTCTGCATATAATTATGAGACAACCCTATCCTGTGTGGTGATTGCAGCCCATGTTTTTTTCTTTACAAGAGATGAAGAACTTCTGCCTTGGGAGTACTTGTGGATAGATAATTCTCATGCTTGCCTTTGACTTTACCAGTCCAAAACTGTGCCTTAGCAAAGCTCAGCTGATCCAACAGATCATATGCTTTTGGTAAACTCTCAGCCCCAGGGAAGACAATGGAAAAGACTCCCATTGACATCAACATGACCAGAATTTCACCCATTCGGCTAGTTTCACAAGGGAATCTTGGTGCCCAGCTGCCACTTTATGTACTTACATCTAACGTTTAGGCATTATTGGCATTCACAAAAGCACCATTCATCTATAGGCACCGAACTTTCTGCTGCTAATGTCTTCCAGGAACTTAAATTTCTGCTGCTGGGCATGCACAACCACCTAAGTCCTGACATCATCAAGCAATGTGCCCTATAACTCTCATTAGAATTCAAAAAGTAGGCATTCTTCCATCAATCTAAGCATGTTGGACCCATACTAAAGACAGGATGGTGGTGCCCCTTTTGGTGGTTAGCTTGGAAGTTAGAATACTCACCTGAGAATCCCTCCTACAATGAATATTTATTTATACAGCTAGCATTCAAAAGAATATAGGAGATTTTGTCTCCACATTTCTGTTAGTGAATGAGCTTATGTCACATAATATAAACACAGTTTATTGCATCACAATGGCAGAATTTTATGGCAACAACATGAGAGGACCAAGGTCATTTGAATTTAGATTTAAGATAAAATAAAATAAAATATAATAAAAATAAAAATCACGTCATCCCATTCAGCAATTTTGGGGTCTATTGATCATTTCTTTAGCACGCTCAATGTTGGTTTAGTCAAAACAGTGGAATAGGCCAGGTAATGAAACAGCAAATAAATTGTTGAAGTTAATACTGTAATCTAAGAGGAGGTACCATAGAAATGTAGCTCCAACTAGTTAGTAGATTGTGGGCAAAACTGTGTTCCTGTGCAATACTTACAAAATTGCAATCTTTTCATTTTGGACTAATGTCAGTTTACCCATTTCCTAAATTACTTTGAAAATCATGATCAGATATCTCTGATCAAAATTCATTTCCCAATAAAGACTTAAGGTCATGCCAAACATTAAGTTAGAGACTTGGAGTTGGGAAGAAAGTGTATAATTTAGCCAACTGTGCACTAAATCAAAGATTTAACTATTTAAATGAGTAATGTTTGGAGCATTCTTGCAGGTTTACATATGACAATGTTGAGTGAATGCTTTGATAAGATTTGACATGCAAGGTTGATGTCACAGGCTAACCTCTAGTCCCCATAAACTGTGGTTCAGGAATAGATAATAGATGTTCATGGTCGTCAATAATAATGAACTGCAGATAGAGTACTGAGATGTTTTAAAGGATAATGGACAAGGGACAACAATAATTCAACCAATGCAGATAAATAATGTCTGTCTTCAGAAAGAAAGGATATGAAGACAAGTGGTCGGTATGCCATTCTATAAGAAATTAAAGAAGAGTCAAAGTCAACTATGCATAGCCTATAAACATGAATTATGAGAAATAAAATAAATGAAAGTCATATTTCATTAAATATGAGCTGGCAAGAGGTGTCAGCGGCAACTTTTGCCTCAAAGGTGCATTTGAAATAAAAAAAGATGAACTTTGTTTGGCTTAGGCTTACTGAGTCAAAAGGGAATAAAATAAGCTATATTCTCAATTTAAAAAGAATAATTAATGACACTAGTGATTTTAAACATTTAAGATATTATGAATGGCATCTGATTGGAATCAAGAAAGACAAATAGAAGAGTGTAAAATATCGGTCAAATATGAATGAGCGACAGACATTGCTAACAGATGGGGGCATTTATTTAGTATGCTATTTTGAGCTTTGGAGAGGCACAGTTATTTCCCTGAAAAATTTAAATTTCCAGCACCCAATTCAGTGTGTGGTGATAATAGGCAGCCTATCAATAGAGCCCTGTGTGGATACAAAAATTTTATCCGCAGCCGATCTGCAAACATGATCCGTGGATATAAAGCGAATATCCACATATTTTCAGGTCTCTACCTTTCAAGCTACTCCTACACACAAATAATTTATTTTCTTTAGAACAGATAGGTACATGCTGGTATAAGCACTTCATAATACTTGTGACGCCTTGCTCGGGTCACCAGAATTGCGAGCCAATGTGTTACTGCTCTGCCTCAGCAAAAGTGAGCTCTGCTGTTGAAGCTCCCTGATATACCAATTTGTCTACCTCGCTAGCAAACTTCTCAGGTTTCTGCTAGTCCAAATCTTGCCTTGCCAATAACAATCAGTGAACCCCAATTACCAAGTTCTCTAAAGAGATCTTTCTGCAGTGTCCAGTCACTCTCACTCAACCCTTGCAGAAGTTATCAAGTCCGCTGTCTCCAATGAGACAGTGCACACACCAGGCTGTTAGTTTGGCTGAGGATTCCACTCTTCAGTTTAATACACAGCACTGAGATGGTTTTGTAATAAAGCAAGAATAAGTTTGTTAACAAAGAACAGATATTTAAGGGTAATGAGAATAGAAGCCACAGAAGCAGTTACAAGTAAAATAAAACCAAACTAAATATAGTTTACTACTGACTAAAACTTAACTTCAGCAAGTTACAATGTTTGTGTAAATAGGTGTCTTACCTACAGCGACAAGTATCAGAGGGGTAGCCGTGTTAGTCTGGATCTGTAAAAGCAGCAAAGAATCCTGTGGCACTTTATAGACTAACAGACGTTTTGGAGCATTCGCTTTCGTGGGTGAATACCCACTTCGTCGGATGCAACATCCAACGAAGTGGGTATTCACCCACGAAAGCTCATGCTCCAAAATGTCTGTTAGTCTATAAGGTGCCACAGGATTCTTTGCTGCTTTCACCTATAGTGAGTTCCCAAAGATTTCAAACCCTGTCTCTCCCCACCCTAACTATTTCAAGGATCCAACTTTCTCAGATTAAAAGATCTCTGGTCTCTTTTGTCCATACAGTGAAGGATAACGAAATGGCTTTTTGCCTCTGCTTATATCTTCCCAAAGTTCATTGGTCCTATTTGAAGAGGCCACATGGTTTTCCACTTCCCCTAACTCCATTCTTTTTTTTTTAATTGAAATTAAAAAAGCCAATCAAGTAGACTCATAATCCCATGCACCTGAGGCTGGAGTTACCATCCTTCATCGAGATTCAGAGGCCATCTTTCCCCACTTGCTCGCCTGATGGCTCTGTTTACCATACATGTAAATGTGCTTTTGGTCTCACTTTGCTTACTTCACATGTGAAACACAGTCAAGACAGCAAATCAACATTCCTTCATCTATGGCAGGCTGGGTTTATGCACTGCTAGTCAAAAACGTTTTAGAAATATATTTTCAGCGCTCTCCTATAGTTCTTTATTCCTCACCTGTATATACATTCCCAAAAAATTTAATGATCAGCATGTTACCAGTTTACATATTACACCTTACACAACACCTTTTATATAGAGATTATGACAACAGATAGTTGGCACAATGAGTTTGCCAGGCCTGATGAGAGTATGATGTGCCCTCTTCCACTTCATGAAGGGGCTTCCTGGACCATAGAACTGCAAAGACAGCTAAAGTTCTGTTAATAAACTGCACCAAAAATGAAACTGGCTAGACTTTTTTGACAAAAAATTTAAAAAATAGAAATATGTTCCTTTTTGACTGGAGGATATTTAATCATTCCAAACTAAGAATTTGTTTCTGAATCCTTTATATATTGTATATATGCACACGCACACGTGTGTGTGTGTGTGTGTGTTTCTATAAATGTGTTGAGAATGAGTTATAGGCAACGTTAAAACAGTTCGGTGATCACCTGGCGTGTAGTCACACTGCTGCTCATGTGACTAGCTACATTTACTTTCACACTGAAGATAATGGGCTGACTCACTATTTTATGACCTCAGTTTTATACAGGTGTAACTCCATTAAAATCAAAAGCAACTTGGGCCCTTTAGCAGTGGAGGAGGTAGAATATGTTGTGTGTGGGGAGAGGGAAATCAAAATTAAATACTAATTCACAAACTATAGGCAGAAATAGACTTTCATTAAACATAAATCCACTAGGGAAGAGAGACCAGGACTAACTGTAGCTCCATGGCTATCTATCCCTCTTTATACCACAGGTATGTAGACCATCATTGAATGTCCAAGAACAGAGTATGAGGGAAAATTATAGAACCAGAAGATTGTGAATGGCTCCTGGGTAGATGAGAGGGCACAAAAAACCTTTATAGAATCATAGAAATGTAGGACTGGAAGGGATCTCAATAGGTCACCTATTCCAGTTCCCTGCACTGAGGCAGAACTAAGTATTATCTAGACCATCCCTGACAGGTGTTTATCTAACCTCTTCTGACAAAGCTCCAATGAAAGATTCCAAAACCTCCCTAGGTAAATTGTACCAGTGCTTAACTATCCTTACAGTTAGGAAGTTTTTCCTAATGTCTAACCCAGGGATCAGCAACCTTTGTCACGTGGCCCGCCAGGGTAAGCCCCCTGGCAGGCCAGGCCAAATTGTTTACCTGCCGCATCTGCAAGTTCGGCCGATCATGGCTACTATTGTCCTCGGTTCACTGCTCCAGGCCAATGGGGGCTGCGGGAAACAGAGGCCAGTACATCTCTCAGCCCGCACCACTTCTTGTAGCCCCTATTGGCCTCGAGTGGTGAACTGCAGCCAATGGGAGCCGTGATCGGCCAAACCTGTGGATGTGGCAGGTAAACAAATCGGCCCGCACTGCCATGGTGCTTACCCTGGCAGGCCACATAACAAAGATTGCCAATCCCTGGTCTAACCTAAATCTCCCTTGCTGCAATTTAAACCCATTACTTCTTTTCCTGTCCTCAGTGATTAAGGAGAACAATTATCATCTGCCTCTTTAGAAGAATCTTTTATATATTTGAACACAGTTATTGTGTCCCCCCTCAGTATTCTCTTAACCAGACGAAACAAACACCATTTTTCTTCAATCTTTCCTCATAAGTCATGCTTTCTTTAATATTTTTTCTTGCACTTGTCCAGACTTTCTCCCATTTGCACAAATCTTCTCCAAAGTGTGATTCCGAGAACTGGACACAATACTCCAGATGAGGCTTTATCAGTGCTGAGTAGAGTGCCCTGTGTGTATGTGCCAGAGATACCTGTAGTCTCCACATTCAGAGGGAGATTTATTATTCTAAGTGGGAGGAGATCAAGAAGCCCTACTTTCTTCTCTACCTGTTCCTGGAGATGGATGAGCACACAGGCACAATCTCTCCTTGAGATTCTAGAGGAAGAAAGGGCTTCACTACACTCCCATCCCAACCTGGGCCACTTCATAAATGGCATAATTTGGACAAAATAATAAAAAAACCCAAATGGTTCCATGTCTAGTTGGCAGCTGGTATCAAGCGGAGTGCCCCAACGGTTGGTCCCGGGGCCAGTTTTGTTCAATATCTTCATTAATGATCTAGAGGATGGCATGGACTGCAGCCTCAGCAAGTTTGCCGATGACACTAAACTGGGATATGCTGGAGGGTAGGGGTAGGATACAGATGGACCTAGACAAATTAGAGTGTTGGGCCAAAAGAAACCTGATGAGGTTCAACAAGGACAAGTGCAGAGTCCTGCACTTAGGACAGAAGAATTCCATGCACTGCTACAGACTAGAGACTGAGTGGCTAGGCTGTAGTTCTGCAGAAAAAGACTTACGGGTTCCAGTGGATGAGAAGCTGGCTATGAGTCGATGGTGTGCCCATGTTGCCAAGAAGGCTAACAGCATTTTGATCTGTACAAGTAGGAGCATTGCCAGCAGATCGAGGGATGTGATCATTCCCCTTTATTCGACATTGGTGAGGCCTCATCTGGAGTACTTTGTCCAGTTTTGGGCCCCACACTACAAGAAGGATGTGGAAAAATTGGAAAGAGTCCAGCAGAGGGCAACAAAAATGATTAGGGGGCTGGAGCATATGACTTATGAGGTGAGGCTGAGGGAACTGGGAATGTTTAATATGCAGAAGAGAAGAATGAAAGGGGGATTTGATAGTTGCTTTCAGCTATCTGAAAGGGGGTTCCAAGGACGATGGATCTAGACTGTGCTCAGTGGTAGCAGATGACAGAACAAGAAGTAATGCAGTGGGGGAGGTTTAGGTTGGATATTAGGAAAATCTTTTTCACTAGGAGGGTGGTGAAGCACTGGAATAAGTTACCAAGGGAGGTGTTGGAATCTCCTTCCTTAAAGGTGTTTAAGGTCAGGCTTGACAAAGCCCTGGCTGAGATGATTTAGTTGGGGATTAGTCCTGCTTCGAGCAGGGAGTTGGACTAGATTACCTCCTGAGGTCCCTTCCAGCCCTGATATTCTATGATTCCTATGTCTGATGGTTTTCAGGACTATTATGCTTTAGGGAGAGAGAAAAGGCAAATACGGCATTTGTCTTTCTTGTATTTTAATATTAATTTTATTGTTTTATACTGCTATGGATGTAAATCATGCTTTGTCATTATTTAAAAAGCCAACATCTTTGCCCCTCTGGATCTCAAATTCTACATTTTATTAAGAATATAATGAATATAATATATATATTTAATATATTAAAACATTTGTTAAAAAGTGGCAGGTAAGAGCAGGGGAGGGGGAAGAGAAATATATTAATTGTCAAAAAGAAGGTCTTCATAGACTGCATGATCCAGAGCCATTTGAAGTCAATGGAAGTGAGCATTGGATCAGGTCCATGCAGATCTTAGACTGACTCATTTAACTGTTCATGTTTATTATAGGATAATCTCTCTTCTTTTATCTTCCCCCCAAATTATTATATTAATTTACTTCACTAAAGAACAATATATTCTGATACCTGTCTATACCTTACCCCACGTACTACTAAACTGAATAAAATGGGATACATACAAAAATTACTGCTTTATTAAAATTTTTAATCTGCTGTTTCTGACAAATCTACTACAAAATCACATCACTGCTGCTTCTATAAAACAATGTGATCAGGAATTCAAAGGGACAGTAAGTCATGGTTTTGTTTTTGTTTTGGGGTGGTATTTTTACATGTTTTAAAGTTAATTTCAAATTAGTGAAGCATTTTACCTCAAAGATGACTTTTTTATTATCTAGACCTTCTGGGCCTTTACTTTGTCCTTTAAGATCCCCCCCTTTATTTTTTTCAAATTAACATGATTTATACTTTTATCACTGAAGCAAGCTTAAGGCCTCGGTAATTGAAACAAAAAATAAAAGCAACATGCTTTGCAACAGAGAATTTGGATGCTCTAAATATCATTCATTGCACTGGAAATGCTTCAGCAGGAGCCATGAAAGCAAACTCTTCAGGCTTGAAAGACTATTACTAAAGCTATTGTGACCTCATCTGTCACAGTAATATCTCAGTGGCACAAAAACTTCCATCTACATCAGAAATCCATTAGCCAGTGATCCTTAATGGCAGAACTAACATAATGGATGGATGAGCTTTTGCCTTGCTTCCAATATATCCCCTGCTTCCTATTGTAAATGTTGATTTGAAACACTGACAACACATGAATGTCTAGGTTTAAGAAATAAAAGCCTCTAAAATTTAACCAAATTAACACGCAAATGACAAATGCTAAGATAATGAGTAATGGAGAGTAGGGACTGTGATTAAAAAGCAAGCAAAAAGGGAAATGAATGGTGAGTGTAGTTATTAACCCACGGGAGGGGAGGGGCAGTGCAGACTTGCACTACCTCAGAAAGCATCCTAAAGGAATCTTGCCTCTGGCAAGCACCACCTCTTCCAGGCCTGACCCTTGTGTGCAGGGTGTAAGTATCTGTGGGAATGAGCATCTTTCTCCCACCAGTCCATTGGCTCCAAACTGTGGGCTGATGCAGAGGTGTGTGGTCTATGCAGAATGATGCGGGGCTATGTCCTTCCACCCTTCCTCTTACCCAACACCTCAAACAAATCCTGCATCTTGGCAAGGGTTACACTAGATGACCCTTGTGGTCCTTCTAATCCTATGGTTCTAGGATTCTAAACCAACTTTCAGCTGGCCTCTTCCCAAGGGCAAGTTGTGGAGGGGGCATATACAAGCAGTCCCAGAATGCAAAAAGCACAAGAAGCATTACCATGAGAGGTAATACAGCGGATGAAAGGGGTTTTCTTGCAGTCACAAACTTGCCCTTAAAACTAAAGCTACCACTCTACAGAACCAATGACTTGTATCATTACTCTAGGCAATGCACTGCATAGGTTATCTTTTATCAGTATCCCAAAAAATTTCATAGCACCTTCATGCTTTCAAAAATGTTTACGAACACTAAGGGCAGGATGATATTCACCTTAGCAAGGGTGTACTGGGAGGATGTGGTGCAAGGAATTTTCTCCTTTGCCCCTCTTAATAACAGCTGGGTACAAGAACTGGTTTAAAAAAATGGAGTATAGGAAATAAAAACATCCAGCTAGTTGTTTAACTGGTAAAAAACAGAGCAACATTTCTGGAAAAAAATAATTAAAATTAATTGACATTTTCTGTTTTTCTTTCCCCTCATTTCAAAATTTGTTGAATATTTTTAACTATTGACCAGTTCTGCTGGGTACAGATATGATCCCTGCATTCAGGAGAGGCATAATGGCTATGAAACTAGACTCCACTAAGGTGAATAGCAAAGGTGTGATCCTAGTCTTCCTTCCCTTTTACATCTTTTAGTTAGGTGTGATAGTTAATGCTTGACAAGTGTTTCAAAAGACATATGGTGAAATCCAGTCCCCACTGAAAATCAATGACAAAACTCTGATATATTAAGCCAGGATTTACCAGTGGCATCTGTCTGAGGGCAAATGCCTCCAGGAGCAGTGTTCCCTCTACTACCTCCAGGAAATTCAATGGATGCACAGTCAAGATTTGGCACTTGAGTCTCAGACCAGCACATTATCACTAGAAGATTCATTAAATAATGGAATTTTGGCCATACATTGCTTTTTTAGTGTGTTTCACAGCCTCAGTGTGACTGTTTTCTTGGTCAGTAGTTTTACTGTGATGTTTACAAAAACAAAAGCAGCAAACACATTTTATACCTATTAATATAATGCAACATCTCCATTGAAGTGTTCAGGGGGCTTATAGGGCTAAACACTCTGTTAATAATTTAAAATAAGGGCAGGAGAGAGGAGAAACAAAGAGAAGGAAGGCAGAGATCTCAACAAAGTAAAGGCCAGATCCTGTAGACATATTTTTTAATATACCTGTGATTAGTCCCATTGAAGACAACAGGAGTTCTCATGTGTGTAGGATTCACCATGTGCCTAAGCATTTACAGGTTCAAAACCTAATTCTACACGCATTTTATCTCTTTTATTTTGATTTATTTTAAAAGCCTTCATTCAATTTGTGTGATGGTTACTGATAGATCAATATTTCCAATGTTATATATCACAAAAGACAAAGAATACCTATCAATTGATGTAGAAATGTTATATTGTTTCCTTGATTGGCTGCAATACCTTTTCACTGTCAGAAAGTGTTCTGGATTTTAAAATGGAATATAAATTTGGTTATACTAAAAATGTTGTAAATCCACTGCAAATAATGTAACTGAATAATTTAGCCCTTTATGTGAATAATTCAGACAGGTTGTAAGTCCTCCAGACTTGTTTGTTTGCAGTTGTTAGTTTGTTTGATTAAAATTTGCTCATACAAATTATTAGCTGGCTTATTTTTTTTCCTGTGAACCGGTCTAGTATTTGTTGTTTGCTGTTTATGCTACTTGACTGGAATTTTGATTAATTCATTGTGCAGTAAGAAATTGGTTATATCAATTTTTTTAAATATATGTCCCTGCCTCCTTAAAAACTACTTTTTATTTGAGAGAACATGAGAGCTGCCACACTCTGTCAGACCATTGTCCATCTTGCTAAGTATGCTGTCTCTGATGGTGGCCCATACCAGAGCTTCAAGGGGAGTGTACAGAACAGGACAATTATAGGGTGATCTGCCAGTTTTCCACTCCCAGCTTCTGGTAGTCAAAGGGTCAGGGTCGCACTGAGCATGGGGTACGTTCCTGACTACCTTGTCTGATAGCAGTTGATGGACCTATCTTCCACAAACTTATCTGGCTCTTTTTTGAACCTAGTTATACCTTTGGCCATCACAACACTCATGCCAATCCAGATGTTTGGTTTTCCACAGACAGAAATACATTTCATTAGATGCCAAGTGGGATGTAAATACCAACTCTGCCTCAAATGTTGAAATGTATTTTTAAGCTTTACGAAAACCAAGATGTTAGAACTAAAAGATGAAAAAGATAAGGTCCTAGCTACATTTTCACATGTAAAGTCAAGCAGTATAATACTCATCAGTATCTTTACTCTTTTCTATCCTTTCTGCAACAAATAATCCTGACAACTTCTGCTTCATCTGGAAATTACTAAAATGCATTTACTGTGTGGTTGTCTTCATTGCTGTGTGTGTGTATATATCATTACACTAAAAATGGGGCATTAATTCCTCATTTTATTTAAAAATGAGTGGCCTAATAATGCAATATTTCATATAAGGCAATTTTTAGTCAGTCACAGTCCAATTGTTCATTGGTGGCTAACATTTTTTTCAAACAAAATTTGTTAGCAGAGTATTTTCTGAGTAACCGGTTCACTGTGCAGCTTATGAAAATTTAATTTTGAGTCGTTATTAAAAATGTACACCACTGCTTGGGTGAGCAGACTTCTAGTTGTGAATTGAGGGGACTAGAGTTATTTTAGTTGTGGTAATGGCAAAGGTGTGTGCTAATGGGTGGAGGAGTAGAGGTTGTGTACTGGTAGGTGGCATAACTTTTTATGCTCATGAGTTTGTGAGTGTTTGTCAGGTTTGTTAGGGGCATAACAGTGTTAACTGTTTCAGAACAAAGCTTTTGTATTGTTGTGTGTTAACTATACAGTTAATTTTCCCATAGATTGTAAATTTATATTATATATGAAAAAATAATGGATGCATTGGTAGTCTCTGGATGTTTTGCACTAGCTATGCAAACATGCCATCTTAAATGAACAACTGAGCTGGACTTGTGGCCATTTTGCATTGACAAAGCAACACAAAGCATCTGGAGTATACCTGCAAATCTGCCCCAATTTTAATAGACTAATATATTTGCATAGTTAAGCATTTAAAGGTCAGGGAGTGGTTGCACGTGAGGCCATACTAATCAGGAGCTGTAACTAAAAGTACTGACACTTCAAAATCAGAATAGACAAAGGAGCAAGGACTGATCTGTTACACCAGTGCAAATCAATTGGGGGGGGTTGAGGAGGGGGAACTGATGTAGCTGGATGTGTATAAATTTGTACTCTAGTTTGTGCCTCTATTTCCTCACAGCTTTTTGGCTTGTAAAGTCTACAAACTATAACACCCACAAATATGAATTACTTTAAAGTTTACTCATTCTACTTATTTCATAGTTTTATTCTGTCAAATTGAGTTAGTTACCAGAGTTAATGATAAAAATCTAAAACATTCTCTTCTTATATTCTCCTTGTAAAGTAACGATTGACTCAGAGGATACCTCTGAATGCTAAAAGGTCTTGGCAAATAAATAAGGTAGAAGTGGTCTTTGACAACTAAAACATGAAAACTTCCCATCAACATCTTGTTTCTACTGATATAATATATATTTGGAGGTGATATCTGCAACACATAAACCAATATGAGTCTGATTCAGCACATCTTTACTCAAGCAAATTTGACGTTAATGGGGAAGACTTCAACAGTGAAAAAGGAGTACAGGCTCAGTGAATGAGGTCCTCTAGTTTAATGATAGTGGGAAGTCTTCATTTTATTGGCTATTCTCTCTCTCTTTTCCTTGGTTACTCTCATGTTGTTTCAGAATTTGAACCTGTGACCCTTATTACCACAGAACAGACTTCTAACGTGCAGGATAAATTAGCCGGCAGCAGTAGCAGGCTCTTAACATATATCTGGACTAGACACCAGAAGGAAAGAAAGACATTTTATAGCTGTGTTGCACTGATTTATACACTGGGCCTAACCCTCCCCTCATTTATACCTGTCTAATCCCACTGAAGTCAAAGGGTTTACACTAGTGTATCTAAAAGCAGACTTTGGCCCAGTTAATTTTAAGGCACTTAAATGAGAAGGTACTTCTATATTTTCATTAAAACCATGGATAAAATCAAAAGATAAAAAAGTGAAGCCCAAATGGGATCCTGTTTGATATACAGAGCTCATCTCCTGTTAAATCCATTAAGGATGAAATTGCTAATATGCCATCACTGCTGTTAAAATAAGCAGATAAGACATTTGCAATGGAGAGTGGAAAGAAACTTTTGCTTTTATTTTAAATGTTGTATAAGTAAAAAGAGTGAGTTTAGCTGGCAAATTTGTTTTTTTTTTTTAAACCTTTCAGATTCATAGAGAATCTCAACTCTAATTTTCAGTTCTCCATGTATGCATTGGGAAGGAAGGATGCCAGAGCTTAGATGAATCATTCTGATCTGAAGGCAGAGTTCGTCCCCAATAAATAATTTGAAATTTATCAAGTGTAGATTTCTACACTCCAATAATATAGCAGCATTTGTGAATTCTTATATCTGAGAGAGTCTTAACACAGAGCCTTCTTCATGCCTTATGCAACATTTGACAGTGCAGGCAGAATTCAGATGCAGTCTTAATTGTAAACAGAGAGAGAAAGAGAGAGAGACAGACACATACACACTCCCCCCCCCCCCCGATATCTGTGGCAACAATTATTTACTGGGGTTCCACACTAGCTTTTAGATACTTAGATTTTAGTGATGCTAAAATGTGCTTACTATTTGCCAGAATTCTGTACTAATATTCTGTGCATCTTTCCTTTACTTTGTCAACCAATATATGTATTGAAAAGGCAAACAATTCTGGAAAATCATGGTCTTAAACCTTCTAACTCTTACTTGCATGACTAATCCCACTGAAGTCAGACTACTTGTTTGAGTAAGGATTACTCAGATAAATAAGATTTGAAAAATGTGGCCCATTGGTGGGATTTCACTTAGCATTCATTTGTATTATTGTTTGGTGCAAGATGACCCAATGAGAAAAAAACAAAACAATATTACGATTGTGTGTAGCGGAAATATAGAGGCCCCATAAAACTGGGCATTGTACAAAGCAGTTTAAAGTAGTAAAGCTGGAAATTGTTATGCTGTCTAGCAAGAACTTGAGAATTTTAATGTTTTTTTCTCTCATCATATTGGCACAGTCAACGGCAAACAATTGTGGGTTTGATGAATTGGAACTTTCTGATATAAAAATTTTTTGTCAAAAAGCAAAAAAAAAAAAAAAAAGCAAACAAAACTGACTAGCTCTAGCTTATAGCTCAAACAACTTACAGTAAAATTAGACAAAGTAGAGAAAGGAAATGTGATAAATGAAGTTGGGGGAGCTCCCTTTTATGGACACCCAGCCAGCCATAAAATTCCTCTTAGTAGCTGTTCTCCACTTGCTTTACCTGTGAAGGGTTAACAAACCCACAGGTAAAAGAAAAGGAAGTGGGCACCTGACCAAAAGAGTCAATGGGAAGGCTAGAAATTTTTAAAATTGGGAAAGAAACTTTCCCTTTGTCTCTTGTTCTCTCTGGGCTACAGGGACATGGAGCAGCAATGCTATAAGCAGGAATGCTGTGTAAGGTTTGAACCAGGTATGAAAAATTATCTTCCATAACAAGAAAGAATCATTAGAAGGCAGGAAATGTTTAGATAGATGTGATCAGGTTTATTTATTTATTTTGGCTTGTGAATCTCCTCTGTGCTAACCCCAGATGCTTTTGTTTGCTTGTAACCTTTAAGATCAACCCCCAAGAAAGCTATTTTGGATGCTTACTTTCTGGAATTGCTCCTTTAAAATCTAACAAAAGCCTAAGTTCCAGATGTATTCCCTTCCTTTTTGTTTTTAATAACAGGATTCGATTTTTGGTGTCCTAAGAGGTTTGGGCATATGTTGTTTAATTAGCTTGTGACAACAGCTAATTCCTTTGTTTCTTCTTAGCATTTCCCCAGCGGGGTGTGAAAGGGCTTCACAGTACCCCACAGGAAGGAATTCCCAAGTGCTCCTTCCTGTGTCCAAGGTTTTTTTTTTGTTTTTTTTTTTTGCATTTGGGTGGCAGCAACATTTACCAAGCCAAGGTCAGAGAAAAGCTGTAACCTTTGGAGTTTAATACAAGTCTGGAGTCCAATCCTTACGGGCCCCACCTTCTGTACTTAAAGTGCCAGAGTGGGGATTCAGCCTTGACAGGAAGCATTATTATCTATAGTCAGAGATAGGGAATGGAGGCATGCACAGACTAAGTGACTTGCTCAGTGGCACACAGGATCTCTGACAGAGACAGGAACTGAACCTGAGTCCCATTTCAGTGCTTTAACTCTGTGTTAATTACAAATATTTCTTCCTTACCTCAGATATTCATTTTGCTTCCCCCTTGAGGGAGAAAAGACAATAGACATCCTCTGAAAATGTCCTTCACTTTTGATTGATTTATTTTCTCTGTGCCTTTCAATTCTAATGATTAAAGTACTCAGAGTTATTTAGATGAGGACCTCAAATGCAGTATGACTGATATTCCACTTTCATGTAACTGCATCTGTATTCCCCCCGCCATGGTCCCTTGAGAGCACCTAGTTAAGGTTACCAATTTCCAGTCATCACCTCTTTAGGGTGGATACCTGCATCTCTCACCCTCCTGACCAGGGGTTTTAAGGCTGCATGGTTCCCTGGTTATACTGTGATATTCCCAGCAAGCCATTCTGCCTAAAGGCCAGCATTTGTACTTTGTTTTGTCTCTGAGGGCTACAAACAGTGCATTGTCAGCAGTTATGTTATCATACATCTCTAAGTAAGCATATTTATTCTTAAGGTAAAAGCATTAAAAAGAAAACAAAACAATAAGAGTTCCTATATTCATGCTAAAAGCTTACCAGAGATCACCCATCAATCTTTTAGTAGCTCAAAAGCTTTCCAACCCTTCTGTAAGGGCTGGGGACCTTGGTCAGAACCTGCTCTCTGTTTGCTGGATCAGAACAAAGGCCCCAAGTCAGTTTAAATATCATCTTTTTATACCAAAAGCCCTTTCTTTATCCGTTGGTCTTTGGAAAATCTAGTATAAGTTATTATAGGCAAGTGGGGTCTCTATACACTCCAGGGGGTGGTATCTCTCTAGAGCTGCTTAGTAGATAGCTAACTCATCTTAATCAACCCCTACTGCTCAAGGTTCCTGGAGAAGTAGAGGTAACCTGCACCCCTAGAGTTGTATAGTTTCTGAAAGTGATTTTTATCTTTGTATCCTGAAACACAAGAACATCACAATTTTGTAATGACAGTGAATTTGTGCATATCGGCTATCAAGTAGTGGCAAGTTTTTAGATGAGTTAAATGGAGTACTGTAGATCTGTCTGGCGCAAGATGACCCAAGCGTTGAGAGAAAGACACAAATGGTATTAAAGTGTGTATGCAACACATTAGAGAGCACAGTGAACAATAACTATTGACAAGTAGAAGTATGTATGTATTGACAAGTACAAGTATGTATTCTTGTAACTGCTCTGATGGCTAATTCTAACTGTTCTATCTTTACTAAAAATGATGTTCTATTCTTGTTATATACTGTGTAAGTGCCGTTTGGCACAGGAGGGTACTCCCTGCAACATCCATATGCTTTCTAGGGATGGCTGAATCAGATCTGAAAGACAAAGGAATAACCACAACCTACACAGCCAAGTGAAGAAATTCAGATAAGCACCCATTACCCTGCATCTTTCCTTTCTTTCTTCCCTCCTATTCCCCCTCCCCTTTCATCTCTGCTGAAATACTCTCAGAGTGTTAACAGGTTTGGGCATTTCTACTTTGCCTGGAAATGTCTTTCAGTTTCATCAAGTTACAGGACTTTTCCAGGGTCACAAGAGGAGGCAGTGCTTTCTGGAACACTTCTGACATAAGGAAGCCCCAGATCCCAACAGAGTTTCAGGCATGAGATGTAATGCTCTTGCCCCATATACATTTCTGATTAGGAAGAGGGGGTGGGGTTCTGTGGTCCTTTTAAGATTAAGGGAAGCATGTTCAAAGCTGGAAGCATCCAGGGCAGGGGCGGCTCCAGGCCTCAGCACGCCAAGCACGTGCTTGGGGCAGCATGCCGGGGGGGAGCTCTGCTGGTCCCCGGGAGGGCAGCAGGCAGCCACGCCTGCGGGAAGTCCATCCAGAGCCCCAGGACCGGTGACCGGCAGAGTGCCCCCCGCGGCATGCCCACTGTGCTTGGGGCGGCAAAATGTCTAGAGCCGCCCCTGGTTCAGGGTGAAGGAACTGGATCAGAATTGCTACATGTATCTGTGAAAAGTTGGAGGGAAAATTCAAGGGATCTTGTGGCGTTGGTCTAAGGAGTTGAGTAAACTTCAGATGAGGATCTGATCTTTATCAAAAAACTTCATTACATCTGTAGTATACTGTGGACATATTCTTCTCACTGGAACATATTCATTCTCAGACATCCTTTATTCCTTTCTCTTCTCTTTAATTACACTTAGTCAAACAGACAGTTTTTCTGCTGTTTAATATCTAGGAACTATTGGCATTCTTTTGTAGCAGCTGGACGTTGTAACTAGAATTGCTTGCTGAATTTTTTGGAATCTTTCTTTTTGTGCATATGTGTACCTTTAATCCCTTTTGTTCCTTATTCTCCACATTTTTGCTTTATCTTATTTTTCCTTTCTTTTTATTTTATTTATTTATTTTGCTCTAAGCAGTCTCCCGTTTCTCTGCATCATTGTAACAGAAACATGAACATGTTCCTCATTTTCCTCACAACTTCAGTAGGGACGAGCAGGAAAATGAATCTCTTGCATGTGTTTTGTCTAGGTACAAATCAGTTCAAAATCATGTTCAGCAAGCTCAGGTTATATTGCTAACCTTAATTTGTCTTCTCCATGGAGATGGACAATTCACTGAAATCTCAGTGTGCCCAGAAAGAGAACTTTCATTCCACCAAACTAGAACCTACAGTGGCAAAAATTTATTTTGCTATTTTGTGCAATTGAAAACTTGTCAAAGGCACAATGTTAAACAAGTGCCTGGAAGTGACGTAGAGGATTTGTACAGATAAAAGATGGTGGGGCCTATGCTTACTTTATACCTTCAGGATTTCACCCAATTGTCTTCTATTAAGCATGCCATTTAACCTCACTATATGTGGAGAGTCTCAAACTTCACAGAACATGTAACTCCCAAAAGCTTTTTGGCGGGCTATATTTAATACAAAGGTGAAGGATCTTAACTCAGCAATAGGACTTATTTGTAAGAAAAAAATCCATCAACAATTACAGTCTTCCAGTTGCTAGTCTCACCTTCCCTCACCCACAAAACTTCATCAGCACCCACTTATTTGGGCCTACACTAAGGCTGAGAGATGCAGGTAGCTATGTGATCCATGATTTCCAGCACGTTGCATAGCTAACAAGTGACTAGACAATGTAAACAGCAGAGTCAACATCTGTTAATAATTCTTCATTCCAAGTTATTTCAGATTTCTCACCACATGTTGTTGCAGTTCTCAATTTTAAAAGCACAGCTGCTAGGAACAATAGAGGTGACAGGATACATCCCTAGTGAGAATACACTGCTGATTCAAACCAATTTATATTTCCTTTATTGCTTCTCACATAACTTAACTCTCATACATGTCATGTTTTATCATGACTGGTTTAAAGGAAAAACTCTAGCCATTCAGAATATTTAAAAATGGTATGCATTATGCTGTTTAAGCAAAGTCCATTCCATTAACCATTATCAGATTGTGGTGCAGTGATGCAGAGAAAAATCTGCAGCTCATTGGGAAGGAAAGAAGAAAAAAACAAACAAAAAACAAATCAATGACTAGAATTGTAAATAGGTGTTTAATAAAGCTAAATAGTGACAAAATTTGTTAATATGTTTGGGATTCATTCTCTGATTCTAATGTATGTTATTATAAACATGACCACCACTGTCTGTAAAAGTGTCCAGCATAAATAAATCAAATGACTATCCATACTGCTTATCCTCTGCATAGTGAGCCCAATTGTTAGCCTTGCTGATGAGTTGAAGCTTGCTCTTTTACCCATTTCAAGTAATGGGATACTTTTTTACAGTTCTCCTCTACAGCCTGAAATATGACTTTTCAGGAGTGTTGCTATATCCAGAAAGGTACATAGGTCCATCACTGGAATTCCATTAAAATTAATGATGGTTTCACTTTTAAAAAAAAAAAGCACAAATTTGAGAAAAAAGGCAGAGATTTAAGATGAAGAGTAGCTGCAGACAAGTTGAAAAATCTTCCCTTCCAAAAAAAAAAACCAAAACAACTAAATAATAGAGGCATTAAAACAAAGTCTTGCTGGGTGATTTTAATTTATATGGTAAGTGAAAGCTACAATTACACACATCACCAGCTTACCTAAACTCCATACTCAGTATAGATACATACCTTGAAATCTTCAAATCTCTGCTTTTTCCTACAGGATAGATTCTACATCCTTTATTGATGCAGTCTGAGTGAAGCCAGTGGGACTAAGTAATGCTGCATCTGAAGTCAAGAAAACTAGTCTTTTGAGTGAAGACTGCACGATGTGATGGTATCTCTAATTTAAAATCTTACATTGTTTTTCACACTGACATGCTCTTGAATAAGACAACACATGATACTGAGGGGACAGTGAGAGGCTTCTAGTCAAACCCTCCTTTTTTTTTCCCCATGTACACATATGCATATACATTATATTCTGCATATCAATTAGCTACTAAACAGCCCCACCAACTTTGAAGTTTCCTACTAAAAACTCTAGAGAAAAGCAGAAGAAGCCTGGGCATATAAAAAAGACTACATAAGAACTGCTATATTGGTTTAGACCAATGGTCTGTCCAGCTCAGTATCCTGTCTCTGACAGTGGTCTGTACCAGAGCTTCACAGGGAGTATACAGAGCAAGGAGATTAGAGCAATCGACTCCTGTCTTTCCCTACTGGCTTCTGGCAGTCAGAGGTTTAGGGTTGCTCCTGAGCATGGGTTTGCATTCCTAACCATGTTGGCTAATAGCCACTGATGGACCTATCCTCCATGAACTTTAGTTCTTTTTTTTTAAAACCCAGTTATACTTTGGGCCAAGAGAACATTCCATGGCAATGAGTGAGTTATGTGAAAAAAAATACTACTTTTTTTTTGTATTAAACCTACTGCCTATTAATTTCATGAAGTAATCTCTTATTTTTGTATTCTGGAAAAGGGTAAATTACACTTTTCCCCCTCCACCATTCATGATTCTATGGGCCTCAATCTTACACCTTCCCAGCCTTAGTCATCTCTTTACTAAGTTGGACTGACCTAATATGTTTCCTTTCTCCTCATATGGAGGCAGTTCTGTACCTTTGATCATATATGTCCATCTCTGAACCTTTTCCAATTCTACTATATCAATTCTGAGATAGGGCAACCAGGACTGGACCCAGTTTTTAAGGTGTGGGTGCACCATGGGTTTACATAGTGGCATTGTTACATTTTCTATCCCTCTGCTAATAGTTCCTAATGTTCTGTTTCCCTTTTTCACTGCTGCTGCATATTGAGCTGTTTTTTGGTTTTTTTTAATCCACAGTGACTCCAACATCCCTTTCTGAGTATGTAATATGGGAAGAAGCAATGAGTAAGCAATCAATCAATGAGCATGAATAGTCCCCTAAAACTTGGTTGCAAAGCTGCTCATCTATACTTGATATATTCCCCAATGTATATGTTGGTCATTTACATGTTAGTAGCCTAAGACTTGCAGAGGGACAATAAAACTCTAGGGTTTAAAATGGCATGTATTGTGCTCCTTCACTGTTGCCTTGTTTCAAAATAGTTGATGTGCGTAAAATCACTGTGTGCAAATAGTTAATTTCTTAAGTTATTTCACGATAATAAACTTCAAGCCTTAGGCACACTGCACTCTAGACTCTCAAACATTAGATTTGGTGTTACAGAACAAACTGCTGTAGATGTTGTGATGACACTGTGTGCCACCAGTATCTGTATGAAAAATTGAAAACAATGCATGTTGTGTATTTTTTATCTGGGAAAATCTTGGTTATTGTAAATCATACTGCCAAAAATTACCTTTTTCTTTAATGCCTTATACACAGTCACTGTCAGATGATTTCAGAAACTGAAAATGTATTTGTTAGTTTAAGCGTTACAGTAGTGGCAGATTGATAAAGTACTTTCACTCTATACCCTGGGATTGGGATCTTGTATGGATTTCAACAGTTCGTGGATCTCTTGAATGTTTTTTTTTAACCTAAAAAAGTCCCCAAACTATTTTCAGTTTTGCAAAATGTATATTCCCATAATTTCAATCTCTTCTCCCCCCCAAAGATTTTTTTTAAGACAAAAACCTGGAGAGTCTATCTTAATGAAAGTCTGTACTATGGATTAGAGATACAACAGCCTCAAATGCTTATGAGACAAGTAGGTGTTCTAGGTATGGAGTGTATATATTTCATTTATTTTTAAACATTTTTTTCTGTCCCTGACCCCATGCTTTCCCCCCAGCAGTTTTAAGGACTTTTAATATACCCATAAGCAAATCCAATAATTATAGAGTTAAAGTCACACTTCTGAACCCACAAAGATTGAATTGGTTAAGTAGCTCAGCTAAATAATTTAATCCATTCCTAACATATAAACCCATAAACATGATCTGATTATAACTTTGGTGGGATTTGGGAACCAAGTCTATGTAGCCTGAAACCTTGGCATCTTTGAGGTCAGGATTTTGGGGTGGGTTGGAATTGGGAAGAATGCCCCCTTTAGTTAAATCCCCTTTAGTTAAAATGACTATCGTTTTTAAACACAAACTTGAGATTAATTACCAGCTACTGAGAACAGTTCTACTGAGCAATAGTGTTTAGCTGTACACAGGAAGCTGTTTGCAGTGTATAACAAAAAATTTATTGAATTTATAGATTTACAAACAATACATAGTACTCTGAATATACCTGCCAATAGATAGCACTCTTTATATAAACACTGTCTACATATATACAAATGTTACTTTTATTATATGTAGCTATGGTAACACTGAGCAGTGCTCATCCCTCACCCGAAGTAAACCTTGTTACTCCTATAGTGGGCATAGTGTGCTACTTCTACAGTGAGTTTAATACTTCTATAGTGAGCAAAGTGGGCATCTACAGATTTCAGGCTCTCCTCTTTTTTTTCTGCAAAACCTGTTCCCTACGTTTCATGTATCCTTAAGATAACATAGTGTAACATCTGATTTACAGATAAAAATTAGATCAACCTAGCTATGTTGCTCAGCATTGTAAAAAATATCACTGTCTGAGCACCACAGTTCGGTCAACCTACCCCCATTGTTTGTGTGCAACTAGATAGATTAAATGATTCTTTCGTTGACCTAGTTGCCATCACTTGGAGAGGTCAATTTATTATATTGAGGAAATGCCCCTTCTGTAGATGTGGGAAGCATTTAGACTACAGTGGCATTGCTGCTGCTCCTCCATAGCTGTGCTGCTGCAGCAGCTATAGTACAAACATACCTTAAAAGACAAGCTTTGTTAGTTACCAAGAACTCTGGTTCAACAGTAGTATGCAGTATTTAACTGAAGCTGCTAGAAACTGATTAAGCTGAAACAATGTTTAAAGTGGATGTAACATAATGCACTAGCTCTTTTCCCAGTCCCCTGTCGGTGGGGTTTTCTTATATATAGTTGAGGTTAGAAATATTTATATTTGATTTAAAATAACTCTAACCTTCTATTACAATAAGAGTCAAGACCATAGAACCTATCTTTGCAGCTAATTCTCCACTGGATTTCTGAAGACAGGTGGCATGAAGTCCAGGCATAATCCTGTTGGGATAGTAGGTTTTTTTAAAAATCCTTTAAAAACATTTCTACTGTGTTGCTTGTTCACACCCTGGTTGTCGGCAAAATACATCTTTTCTGGCTGATACTATGTGATGAGTCTCCTGAAGCAACATTGTATCATTAATGCCCCTTTTTCACTGTGTGTCAAATAATGCAGCTATAGCTACCTGATTCAAACAGACTGCAAGTAATCAGCAAGCCAGAAAGGTCCGAAAACACACTTAGTTCTGTAAAAAATATAAACTCTTCTTAGGAAAAAGAACCATTCATGAAAAGACAAGGTGTGGGTTTTGGTTTTTGGGTGGGGTAGGAGGGGAGAGGTTGTTAATCCCAGCTGTGAATAGACAAACCAACCAACCAAAAAATGCTAGTTTCAGTTTAGTGAAATATGTTTTTATAGGTAAAACTTCAGGTCAAATAAATCAGAACCAGTCAGGGGTCAGTTAAATTGGTATCTCCAGGCTTGGATAAACCTAAGATGTTTCCAAAGCGATATGCCTCTCTTCTTAAAAAGCTATTTTTCAGCTCACCAGGTTCTTGAGTCTGGTTTATTAATAGATATTTCATCACAAATGAAGGCTTGTTCTGATTAAAATCTACATGTTCCAAATTACAATGGAGGAGAAAGTATAAGAAACAAGGGCAAGAAGTAGGGTATTCTATTTCAGAATGTAATCTTGATCTGATATCATCTATCTAGAGATTATATAGGTTATCATATGCTAAGTAAAAGCTTCAAAGACATGAGAATAGAAGAAAAAAGTGTGTCACATAGCCTTTTAAGAAGTTGTGCAACATTTTTAATTGCTGCTTATGATGTTTTTAGTAGACTGGTTAGATAAGAATTTCCACTTCATTCATCGTTCTGCTACATTTGTAAATAGGACTATGAACATAGTCTTCAGCATAATAAGCTGTTACAGCCATGAAGCCAATTCTTTTTTAAAAGCCAGTGAAGTCCAAGAAGCAGTCCAGATATAGGCATGAGGTTTATATCTAGTTAATCTCATAC
Organism: Gopherus flavomarginatus; assembly: GCF_025201925.1. Lineage (NCBI taxonomy): Eukaryota > Metazoa > Chordata > Testudines > Testudinidae > Gopherus > Gopherus flavomarginatus. The sequence goes on along the minus strand of NC_066617.1, from coordinate 195,190,178 downwards.
TGAAATATAAATTAGAAGCACAAAAAGCAAGCCAGGGAGTACAGAAATGTAACAAAAGAGCTTTGAAAGTCATGGCTTCAACCTTAACACATATTAAAACTATATAGCTTCATGGCATATATTTGACAGATAAACTGGCCAGTTTTTGTCTAGATATACTGGAAGAAGGCCAGGAGATTTGTTATGGGTTTTTATCAGGCTGCAACTTTATTATATAGATGTCTGGGACTACCTGGTAGATAAAGTATACAATGTAGGCAAATCCATGCTTATTCAAATCAATTTTCCAGGCTTCCACCCGCCCCCCTTTGTTTCCATCCAGGTCCCCCAGCCGACCCATGGCTTGGACCTTACCATCCACCAGCCTTGTAAGAGGGTTAAGGAGGGCTAGAAGAAAGATACCTGCTCTAGTGCAATAGAAGAATAAATACAAATTATTGGCTGACCCTAAAAATAAAGTAGTTGGGGGTTAAAAGATGCAAAAGTATTAAAACCACATTGTTATTAAATGTTTTAAAAATAGTGAAAAATGTATAAAAGTTTGTGTGCACAGAACTGAAATGTAGCTAGTGCACTTTAAAAAATAAATATTGAAGTTAGAATGTAAAATCTGTAGTTAATGTGTAATTCTCATCTCCCATCTGAGGATGTGGCCCTAACTCTACTTTCACTTTTCAACCTGTGGGGTACCTTTCTGTCAGTTTCCCATGCTCTCTTGTCAGAGGTTCTACCATTTCACACAGACTTGGTCCCAGACTTTTCATAGCTACAGCTTAAGAGTCTGATCTAGTTATTCAAGTTTCAGCCCCCATCTCCCACCTAAAAGAAAAACAACAAAAAACAAACAAAAAAACCACACACACCCCACAAAAACTTTCCCTTCTCATCTTCCAAGAAATCTTATAGTTAAGAGATTGCAGACCTGCTCTAATCCATTGTTATTCTACTTCAAGGACAGGTCAAGTAATTTTATCCTGATTACTACCAGATCAACAGGAAAATTGAAGGATACAGACCCTATCCTTTCTTGAGTCTATTGCAGGGCCTGGCTTCAAGGAACCATAGTATCTCCGTCTGATGGATTTTAAGGATATATACCTGCATATCACCATCCATTTCTCCAATTAGTTATCCTTCCATTTGGCTGTGGGATACAAATACCTTTGAGTTCTATACCTTCCATTTCACATACAAATGGTTCTCAGGACTGCTTCCTTCCCCCAAACCCTTTCTTGTATTAGTGGATCACAATGGCTTAATTTAATTCATTTATGCCAGCATCTGGATGACTTCCTGGTGGGAGTGAGATCATGTGATGAGATACTCATGGAGTCTTGGCGTGTCTAGAATGGCACTGTTTCTGATGAAAGGGAGAAAAGACTAATACATTGTATGAGCTAAAATAACCATGCAACACCAACACACTAAGAACTTCATAGATATAGCAGACAGAGCTGTCTCAAAAGGAACCTCCACTCTGCAGCTGGAAGCACGCATCCCAGCTCAAGTAGACAGACATGTGAGCTAGCGTACTAAAAATAACAATGTAGCTGGGGGTTACACAGGTGGTGGCTGAGGCTAGCTGCCTCCATATGGACCCAGGGTTCCAGGCAGGTTTGTATTCTGCAGCTAGCCTGAACTGCTACCTGTGTTACTCCTGCCTACATTATTATTTTTAACTTGCTAGTTTGATCAGAGCTAGTAGGTCTCTGTCTACTCAAGGTGGGATGCATGAAGTATGGATGTGCCCAAAAGGGTTTATAGATGAAATCTAAATCCTTTCTAAAGTTTCCTTTATCTGGAAGTTAACCTAGGTATGATGCTGGGAACAGTTTTTTCACATCCCTGGGTAAGCTATCCTCTGAGTTCACTTTTGTTCTGTTCTTTCCATTCTCCACCTGTTACTCTGGAGAAGTAGCATGACTGGATTCAATCACTGGACACAGCTGCACATAAGCCCTTCCCCAGAGGAAATCATCACTACTCTCTGGACTTGGGAAATGGCTTACTTACTGGTACTAAAACAAACAACTTTCTCAATGTTTCCTATTTTGGCAACCTCAGTATCCAGTTGTGATGATTAGAGAAAGTAGTGTTATGGAGCTGACACTCACTGACCTTAGGAACCACTCATGCCAAGGCACAAAGCCTCCAGAGAATGGGCAGATAATCTTCCTTTTGGGACTCAAGGCTGTTTGCTCATAAAGTGCTGCCTGAAGCTCTTATGGGACCCACACAAGTACAATGTTCAGGAAAGTATGTGTATTTGTGTATTTAGTTTGAATAAAAAAAAGGACTCCCATCATCCCAGTAATCACTGGATACATAATCTTGATCCAATCTTTTAGTTCTTACACACACCACAACGCTGTTAAGTTCATGAGAGTTTTGCCAGAACAGGAACAGCCAGCTGAAGCTGCAAATAAATGCATGTTCTAATATAAATGGCCTGTTTAACCACATTTATGCTATTGTGAAAGTCCTCTTTTAAGCAAAGTGAACAAATGGTCCTATAAATTAGTTTATTGCAAACTAATATAAGTAATACTTAGCAGCATTACCAAAAACAGCTTATATGTTCAAACAAAAATGTTAATTGGAGCAATGATACATAATTTTTAGTGATGTAAAAAATGTACTTCAAAGTAGTAAAACTGAATTAATAATGCGTTAGTTTTGACCAAACCCCTCAGGATAATGGACACTAATTTTCTTTATGAGCTCCCAATAATTACTAAATTAAAATATTACTATTAATAGTCATAAGGCTCAACTGAAATTTTCCATGTGTACAAAGAAGATACAAATGTTGAGGCATCTCGTCACTAAATGGAAAAATCCCAAAGAAAATATAACAATGATTTTCTGCTTTATCAGTTGCTCTTAATGAGGAAAATGTTTTATGAACAACTTTGCAATAATGGAAGTCACAATGATTTATAAATAATGAACGACAGGAGAAAATTATATCTTAGGGACATGTTTTAAAGATTTACATGTACAATAGCAGAGACCTTTTAGTCCAAACTTCAGAAAAAAGGGCAGACAGTATGTAAACTAGTTATTTGGACATTTATGTGCTTCTGTGATTACAGAAGAGGGATCCCAATCCTACTTCACTTTTTTCATTGATAGTAGGATCAGGCAGTAAGGAAATATCAGAGCTGCAAAGTCAGGATCCAGGTTTGGATTGATAACACCCACAAATTTGGGGATGGTCAAGAGATTTGTTCTGAGCTCACGTTTTGCTTTAATTACCTTTGAGATCTTGGAATGAAAGATTCACAGAAATGGGAATGATCATTCGTCAATAGCTCAGAGAGAGTTATAAGAAGTATTAGAATCACAAAAGAAATACAAACACTTCTTCCATTATTTCATTTGAGCTCCCTTGATTTATAAAAGGATACAAAGTTTTAAAAGCACCCATAAGGCTATGAAGTTATTTTTTAGATTTATTTTTCTCAAAAATTGACTTTATTGATTTTTCCCTTAGTATGCTGACAGCTAGTTGAATAAATGTTTCTTTTGTCCTTTCCCAGTTAAGGGTTATGATGAAATAGGACATAAGTTTGGGTTTATTTTTTTTAAGCCAGTCAAAAAGAAACAACTTTGGCAATTGCTCTATTAAAAGTTTTATATAAAACTTTGGCTTTTCATGGTACAAAAAGTTGTATTAGTACAACAGATTGATCAGAGTCAGTATCTTTAATGAAGTTTAATAATAGAAATGAATGGCTGGAATTATTCTCATGAGATTATCAAACCTTCCCCCATGCAGAAGTAGTACCCAAATATTTATAGACTATTCTTGACTTATGTTCTTAAAAACCTCCAGTGATGAGGATTCCACAATCTTCTTTGATAATGTATTCCAGTACTTAACCAGGGGTGGCTCCAGGCCCCAGCAGACCAAGCGCGTGCTTGGGGCGGCATGCCACAGGGGGCGCTCTGTCAGTCGCCGGGAGGGTGGCAGGCAGGGTGCCTTTGGTGGCATGCCTGCGGAGGGTCCGCTGGTCCCGGGGCTTCGTTGGACCTCCCGCAGGCGTGCCTGTGGTGGGTCCGCTGGTCCCGCGACTCCACCGAAGCCGCGGGACCAGCTGACCCTCCACAGGCATGCCTGCGGGAGGTCCACCGGAGCTGCGGGACTGGTGACAAGCAGAGCACCTTCCGTGGCATGACACCATGCTTGGGGCTGTGAAATGTCTAGAGCCACCCCTGGACTTAACTATACTTATAGTTTAATATCTAACCTAAATCACCCTTGCTGCACATTAAGCTGATTAATTCTTGTTCTCTCCTCAAAGGACATGGAGAGCAATTGATCACCACCCTGTTTATAACAGTCCCTAACATGTTTAAAGACTTATGAGGTCCACATTCAGTATTCTCAAGATTAAACATGCCAAGGATTTTCTCTTTTTAAACCTTTCCTTATAGGTCAAAAATTATTGGGGGCAGGGGGGAAAAGGTTTGGAAAAGTTGTTGTTCTCCTCTGGACTTCCTTGAGTTTGTCCACATCTTTCTTAGAAGATACAGTTCTCCTGCTGCAGCGTCACCCGTGCTGAGCAGGGTCAAGTTTTAGATACGACACTACTGTTAATACACATCAATGATTAGGTTTGGGTGGGGGGCGGGGGGGGGCAATTGCATCATATTGTTGGTACATAGTACTAGCTAATTAGTCCCCACATCATTTGATTTTTTCCTTCGTAAGTGTAGTCCTTAGCATTTGTATTTATTGAATTTCATCTTGTTTATTTTCAGATTGATTCTCCAATATATTAAGGTAATCTTGAATTCTAATCCTGTTTCCCAAAGTGCTTTGAACCTCTTCCAGCTTGGTATCATCCACAAATTTTGTAAATGTACTTTCCACTCCATTATCTAAGACATTAATTAAAATATTGAATAGTGTTGGACCCCTCAGAAACTCCCTCCTCCCATGGGACCCCATTAGATACAGCCTTAGAGTCTGACAGTGAACCACTGATAACTACTCTGAGTACAGTTTTTCAACCAGCTGCAAACCCACTTTATAGCAATTTCATCTAGACCTCATTTCCCTACTTTGCTTATGAGGGACAGACAAGTAACTCTGTCAAAGAAGGAAATTAAGTGGGTTTGGAATGATTTGTTCTTGACAGCTTCATGTTGGCTATTACTTATCACTCTATCTTCTAGGCACTTACAAACTGATTGTCCAATAATTTGGTCCAATATCTTTCAGGTATTGAAGTTATGCTGAATGGTCTATAATTATCTGGTTCCTCATTGTTCCCCTTTAAAAGTTATGTACTAAGTTTGCATCACCCCCCCCCCCAGTCTTCTGGGACCTCATCTGTCCTCCATGAGTTCTCAAAGATAATTGCTAATGGCTCAAAAAGTTCTTCAACTAGTTCCTTAAGTATTTTACAGTGAATTTCATCAGGCCCTGATGACTTGAATTTATCTAACTTAGCTAAATATTCTTTAACCTGTTTCCCCCATTCAAGCTACTGTTCCTTCCCCATTGTTTTAACATTAATTATGTTAAGTATCCCATTATAATTAGCTATTTTAGAGAAGACCAAACTAAAACAGGCATTAAACACTTCAGCCTTCTTCATGAGGTCCATTATCATCTTTATTTCCCTGCTAAGTAGTGGACCTACACTAGCCATCATATTCCTCTGACTCCTAATATATTTTTATAAAGTCTCTTGTTCTTGTCTTTTATGTCCCTTCCCATGTGTAATTCATTCTATGTCTTAGCCTTTTTGATTTTGACCCTAAATGTTTGTGCTATTCTTTTGTATTCATCCTTAGCAATTTGTCCATATTTTAACTTGGATTCTTTTTGAATGTTCAGATCATTAAAGATCTCCTGATGGCTAATCTTCCTCTCTTCCATTCACATCAGGATAGTCTGTCACTGAGTCTAAGAAACTGCCAGCTTTCCCAAAGTATTTTTCCCCATTTATTTTCTTCCCTGGGACTTACCAATTCTCTGAATTTGTTAAAGTCTGTTTTTTTTAAAGATCATTGTCTTTATTCTGCTGTTTTTACTTCTTCCTTTCTTTGGACTCATGAGTGGTATCATTCTATGATACCTTTCACCCAAGTTGCCTTCTACATTCAGATTAGCAACTAATTTCTCTCTGTCAGAATCAGGTCTTGAATGGCTGCCCCTCTGGTTATTTCCTCCACCATGTTTTCCACCCATAAATAAAGTGTTTTACAAAGAAGCTAAGTATCAGTATCCCTTTTTTACTGATGGGGAAATTTAATCACAGAGGTAAAGAAACTTGCTTAAGGAATCCAGCAAGCCAGTATTTACTAACATAACTTTTGATCCTGAAAATATTTAAGGATGAATAACTCTTCTCACTTAAGTAGTCCTATTGACTGAACAGAGTTAACACATGCTCAAGTATTTGCAGGTTCAAGCCACCGTAACATGATCCACCAGAAGAAAGGCTTCCTGCATTTATATAGAAAGAATTACAGTGAAGTCAGTGGGATTTCACCTATGTACAGGGGTCCATGCCATGCTATTGGATTCCACTGCAGGATCAGGCTCACCATATACACAATACATTTTAAAACAGCTGACTCTTTTACTCTTCCTAGCCTGCCAATTGCCAGGGGTTGTTTTCTGTAGAGATTTTAAAGTAGATTACATTTTCATAACATTCAGGAAAGTATCTATATTGAGGGACCAGTTTTGATCTTATTTGAGCCAGCACAAAAATAATATTCTTATTAATTTTCTTCTAAAAACTTACACCAGTACATGCTGAAACATGTACCGGTACATGCTGTGAGATTCAACAACATGAATCCCATTGACTTTAATGGAATTCTTGTGATTAAATACTGTGAAGATGATTTACCTTTTGAAGTGGTATAAACCTGATTATTTGTTACCAGTGATTGTGGCTGCTCATTTTAATCTGCTTCTTAGATTGAAAAAATGATTTGTGTTTGGTATTTTACTCTTCATTCATATTAGCTAATTTGTACATCACCATAGCATTGACATTGTCAAGCCCACCGGAAAGTTAGCATAAATACTATACATGCATACACAGTTTGTTGATGGTAGCTTTAAACTGATGCTGGTCATTATTTTTGTCTGAAGCTGACCCTGTGTCATTTGAACATGTTAAAATGTGTGTCTCAAATAACTTAAAGTTGTGGTCATTCAAAACAAATAAATAAATAAATAGCACCGTCTAAAGAGTTGAAGGAATAGTAATACAGAGTCACACTGCCGGTCTAAAAATATGGCTAAGTCGATCATTGACTGTTGCTTTTAGGCTAGTAGGTCATTAGTTCCAATCTTATACTAGGATTTGTGTCTATAACTACAGTGTAGTGACACAGGGAAAATATGGGCTTCTCTTTCCAGTAGCATTCTTTCGAAGTTTTTTTTTCCCCCTTATTTCCCTCCTTGGCCATCTGAGGTAGTTGCTGAAGTAGAAGTTAACAAACACAGAGAACTCTTCAAAATGAGTAGTCTATAACCCTTGCCCTAGTGCCTTGATCCTAATCCTCTTTCTGTATGCACATCTTTTCTTTCATCCAGCTGCTGTGTTTGCTTCATCACATCACCCCCAGTGACTCTAGAAAAATAAACCTAGCTAATGTATAGTGGAACAGTGCAGAACTAACAGTAGTGTGATCCACGTTTGTTTGCAGGTACTAATGAAGTTATATGCTTCTAGTGAGTTACCAGAAAGAGAAACTGCCCATAATTCAGAATTAATTTTACTAGATCAATTGCCTACCAGTTTTATTAGAAGATCCCTATCAAGAGGTGAATTGACATTGCTCTGACTCAGGAAAATGACTATTGGTCCATTTTATGGACCATGGTCAGTCTCAAAACACTACCCCTGCTGAGTCAAAATTGGCCCCCAAATTCTTCCTCGTTTGAGCCACAATTGCTTGCTCTGGACCAGTTAAAGCCTTGTAAATTGGCAAAAGACAAAAACTAGCTGGAGAACAAATTCTTACAGCATTTTCTTTATGTATTACCGTATTTTTGTTCTTGCAGCTCTTTATCTTATTTAAACCTATTAGCTTTCTATCCCTGTGAAATATACTAAAAATCTAAAGTTAAAACAATCTATTAATTTATATGGACTGCTGCATTAAAACGTGTTCCTCAAACTAACATTCAATTAACATATTATGACATTAAAGATAGTAAATAACTCCTTTCTTTTTAGTGGGAGACTCTGGTAGTATATCTTGAGTGACAAAGTGAGATATGTTTGTATTAAATTATGGACTTCATTGTGCATGGTAACCTCAATATTGTATTGCTGACTGAATATGTTTATGTTTAATAATCAAGGTCATTGAATTACATTCAAGAGAGTCACACTGCACAAGAAAGATGCTTGACACACTGTTGAAAGATCTTCATGGAGAAGCCAACACAGAGCAATCAGGAGCCATCAACATTGTTTGTCTTAACTGCTGGCCCAACCCCACGGACTAATGAATTTTCTACACAGGGGCATCAGCATGGCTGATGGATCTGCAGCATCTCAGTCTGGGCACATGAGAACAGAAGAGAAACTTTTTGAGAGGATGCTTCTTGGAGGAGGAGTGGGGGGTTAGGAGGGATTCCATTTCAAGCTAGGCACTGACAAGCCTTAGACTCAGAAGAGTGAGATCAGATTTTTTTATTTTATATTTGTTGAGCGATGAATTTCAGGACTTATTTTGTGAAGATTTGTACCTCGCTAGTGCTTTGAAGAGTAAAGCTACTGTGATCAAGATATTTCCTTGCTAAGCCTGTGTTCCTTGCTTTCCTGACAGATTGTCCCTGAAGGGGTTAAACTAGAAGCTAGAGTGACCACAGCTAGATGCAGTGCTGAAGGAGCACGTGTAATCAACTTAGAGAACTCCAGAGACCCGAGACACTGGTTTCAGGGTCTAGGGTGGCTGGACTGCATAAGTCTCATGTCCCAAGGAAGGACCATAACAAGAAATCTGATCCTGGGCATGTGCCTGAGAAGCCCAAAGTAAGAATAGAAACTAACAAAACCTACCCTGTTGGATTTATTTAACTGACTGGTTATCATACAGTAGGGTAACCAAGCAGACTGTGATTGAGTACATCAAGTTCTCTCTCATGCTACGTGTATTATGTTCAAATGATTTTTTCCTCTGATGATTTCCAACATTTTTCTTAGGTATAAATTTCTAGTGGAATTTATTTTGGGATAAAAATTATCTGCCTCAAAGTACATGTTGATAAAATGGACAGACTTCCCCTTAGCATTATTGAACTTTTCCCTCTTAAAATACATAAAATCTTGCTATTTTATGCCAAAGAGCCCTGGAAGGATCATCACAGTCACTGTTAGAGACCAGCTATCAGAAGCAGTAAAATTTTGCTAGGCTAATTTGCTAGCTTTGGATCTTTCACACTGGAGTTTTGAAGCCTTAGCACCACTTATTTTTCATCCTGCGGTGCAGCCATTTGTACTCCTTTCTTGCAACACTTTATTTTCAGTTCTCTTTTTTATGAACATAAATAGAAGACTAAATCTAAGTCAGACTCCTTGTATCCCATATGCAGGATTAAAGGGCAGGTTAGCTTCTTGCTCTCACACATAAGTACCACACCAGCCTGACTGATCCTAAGACACAGAGTAGCACAGAAGAAGCTGTGATAAGGCACCATGGCTGCTTTGTGCTGAGATCTATGATGGTGTGACTTAATGGCTCTTTCAGCAGCAGCATAGGTTCTTGATAAATAGGGGAAGTGGCAGCTAAAGTAGCTAGTTGGCAGTGCACTGTCAGTCAGCTGTGGAGACATCATTCACCTCAGTAGAATTTGCAGCCTCACCCTGAATGAACAGTGCCTCCTCAAAGTTATATCTGGAAAGGCTGTGGGTAGCACAGTGGCATTCTACCTATTAGGCAGGGGATAGGTTCTGGTTGTCATGTAGTTACCTTGCAGCACGGCCAAGTAGTAAGGATGGCCTGAGATCACTTGAGACTCGCCTTATTGATTAACCCTAACATCACCGTCATCTGACCAACACAGATACATTGTACCCCCCACACGTGTGTACATGCGCTCGTGCGAGAGAGAGATCTCTTTCTACCCTGTCTTTATTTAAAGTACATGCTGAACAAATAAGAACAGATCTGACTTCTTTAGCCATTTACATAAAGTTGTTTTATGTACTGTCCTGCAGTTCACCAAGTTGCACAGTTGCAAGTAGCCTGTGTGTGTGTGTGTGTATATATATATGTGTATATACACACACACACATTGAATGCTACAATCATTTCAGAACTCCTTTCCCTTATCACTCTACCTTAGTGAAATTAAAATAGACAACTTCTACATAGGAAATGGAAAAATTAATAGGCAAGCTTTTGCATTAATACTTCTGTACAGTGTATGACTTTCATCTCCTTATATAATACTTTTTGAAGTGCACAAATACATAAATACCACAACATCCAACATACACTGTTCATTTGTCTTCATATGCAGGGAAAACTAGAGGCATCTCATTTAATGTTTAATACTACAATCAGGGAGGATTTAGTGGGGATCCATGGATGCAGTTGCATCCACAGAAATCAGACCCAGATTAACAAATGTACACTGGATGTACTTGCACAGGGCATCCATCTCAGGTTTGGTCCAGCCAAAGCACCAAAGGACTAGGCCAAATTTCAGTGGGTGGTATTGGAACCTGGCACACAAGGTTGCAGCACCACTCAAGTTTTGCACCCATCCTGGCCGGGCCCAGATCTCACGGTCACTGCACTGACATCATTGCACCAGAAACAAGGGGACCCACCAGGCTAAGAACCCAGAAGTAGAATTGGGGCCACAGTTCAGGGAGATGAGGGATCAGGATCAGCCCTCCAGCCACATGTAAGGCAGAGTTCTTCCTCCCTCCCTTCTCCATTCCCAAGGGAAGGGCAGAGACCCCACAAGCTTTGGCCCTCTATATCTAGTTTAATGAAGGTGTGGGTGGGGCAATTTCATAGTGAACAGTGCCCCAAAATTATTTAATCCAGCACTGACAGAAACCATAAAGCCAAGGCTGCAAGAACACTGATTGTGTGTTTTTAATACTCCATTATAAGCCTGCATGTGGCATACAGAGCACCAATATTAGACTACAACTCAAAACCACATCCAGGAAGATATCGGATTTCTCTGGTAAGCAAAAAGGTCCTGAGAATAATCTACTAACTGCTATGCAGACTGAGAAGTGTTTAGGAGAACATGAAGAGCCACGAGAACTAAACATTCCGAAGTACTAAACATTCTACTGCAGCAGATTACGGTGTTGTCGCCCATTGAACTGGGGGGCTACATCCGCTTATGATAGATAATTGTAAGAAAGAGGATCTTACTGCTGTTCATCAGGTCACCCTAAAGTAGATTAAGGAATAGATTTGCAGACAAACTTTGGAGGAGTGATGTTTAGGCACCTAAATCCTTCTGGGAATCTAGTCCAAAGTTATTTGATAGTATGCTGAAAGGATGCTTTAGCAGTATTATAGATATTCAGACCACAATAGCAATCGGCTGAGCATATATGGGTTGCACTGATTTCACTCCCCATCCCCTGACCTGATAAAGTGGCCCAGACTGGAGTTCTAAAATGCCTTATTGCTACTCCGGTTTTCAGAATTGCAGACCATGGAGACGGTTTGCATCTCTGATCCCTTATCAAGATGCAGAATTGCATGTTGAGAACTGTAGTCTCCATAGGCCACATTTCCCTACAGAAATTGACAGCGCATTTCAGAATACAGAGTTGCCAGCACTCATGATTTCACTGCAAATTTTATGACACTGAATGTTTTTCTTAGAGCCCCAGAAATTAGGTGAGAATCTCTGCTTTAATTTAAAATAATAAATAAAGTTTCTAGCTCTCCTGGTTTCAGAGAAGAGCTTGAGAACTGTGACCCAAGCATACCGTGAAGTCTAAAAGAAAAAGAAAAAAATAAGAAAGTATAATTTGGTTTGGGATCAGACTTTTGGAGCATACAGCAAACAAAGACAAAAGACTGATAGAAACAGCCTGTCATTAGATTAGAGGAAAGAGCTTTACAGAAAATGAGAGCTAAACCAAAGAACATTGAGACCCAGATTTGCTTCACCTGCACTGTTTCTTTAAGACTTCATTAGCAATGTTTTTATGGACTTGTTTGTGCTTTGTCTTCCATTCTCTTAACACTGCTGGAGTGTGAACATAAAGACACAGGGTATAGTCACCAAAGTGATAAAGTGTCTGTTATGTTCTTATAATTTCACTAAATGCATGTCACTTCTCATGGTTATGTTTTCACTTTAAATAGAAGGTATCAAACTCATAGTGAATTTGTTTTTAAGTAGGTCTAAAGATGCCTCCCCCACTTTTTTTTTTTAAGTCCTGATCATGTTATATAGCAACAGCAAACCACCACTTCCCAAGAGCAAGGAGAAAGCAAGGTAAGAATTTTGACTTGAGAAATGACTGACTCAAATGTCTCCCTCGTACTACCGGAGTAGTGCAACTTGTTTGAGGTGCCCATCCCAACTTCCTTTATGCTGAGTAGCTCCTGATGGCCATGGAAGGCAAACATTGTCAAGTTCAGGGACTGCAATTCAGAGTGGACCTTACAAGGGCCATGGAAGGCTGGCAGGAGAGTCCATGCTCCCTCCCTCAACTGTACAACTGCGTAAGGTAAGGAAGCATTATAGCCTCGTACATTTTAGCTATTTATTGATTATAAGCCCTGAAGCTATTAGGAAAGCAAAACATCCAAAGAATAAAGCGAAGGAAAGGAATGTTTTATCTTACGAATGCATTGTACAGCTTCTTTTTGCTGGTGCCTTTGAGCCATTTCATATTGTCATTAATTATATTTCTGTGTAATTATGCATCCCTTGAGCAGCAATAGGGCCATACAAACATGGGTGCTGAAAAATTCTCACTGGTTTAGTGCTAGCATGGCAGAAAAACTAGTTCGTTTAGGGTTTTATATATATTTATATATATATATATATATTCCTTATTAAAAAAATAGAAAAAAAATTTATAGGAAAGATTTTTAATGGAAAAATTATATTATATATATACATATATATAAAAAATGTAATTTTTTCCACTAAAAATCTTTCCTATAAAAACTTTTTTTACTTTTAATAGGGAAAATCAAATGGGTACTTCAACAGCTAATCATTTAAACAAATGCAACTAAATCTAAAGCTCTCTGTGTGGTGCTCACTTCTGAATAATCTAAAAGCTTCCCATCTCCAAAACTAAATCATAATCTTGTTCACATTAACACCACCTCCCCGCAAAAAACGTAACCTTTCCACCAATGTTGCTAGTTAACATTAATTATAAATATATACAATACATTAAGTTGTAAGCAGAGCAGGGCACTGGATACTCTAAATGCATTAGGGGTAAGACTAGTGTACAACTGGCCCCAAGATCAAGAAACTGCAAACACCCCTTCCCCCAAGCTGCACTCAGTACATGGGTACAGCTGAGACTCTACTACAATGTGGCAACTCCCTCCTTAGCAAAAATAAAGTATTACACTGAACCCACAATTCTCTCCACCTATGCTCCTTCTCTGGGATAACCCTGCCCTGATCCCATTACTTGTAAATCTCTAAAGCCAGAAGGAATCATCATGATCATCTAGTCTGACCTCCTGCCATTGCAGGCCACAGAACCTCAGCCACCCACTCCTGTAATTGACTCATAACATCTGGCTGAGTTATTGAAGTCCTAAAATCATGATTTAAAGACTGCACATTACAGGGAATCCACCATTTAAGTTGTTTAAACCTGTGGTCTATGCTGCAGAGAAAGATGAACTCCCCCTGCCCCAGGGATTCTGCGAATCTGACCTGAGGGAAAATGCCTTTCTGACCCCAAATATCAGTGATCACTTAGACCCTGAGCATGTGGGAAAGACCCACCAGCCAGATGCCTGGGAATGAATTCTCTGAAGTAACTGAGAGCCCTCCCGGTTTGAGATATTTGTTGATAGCATTCACTGCCGTTATAGGCAGTCCCCTCGTACCATCTCTTCCACAAACTTTTCAAGCTCAGTCCTGAAGCCAGTTAGGATTTTTACCACTACTGCTCCCCTTGGAAGGCTGTTGCAGAACTTCATCTAATTTCAAGCCTAAATTACTTGATGACAAGTTTATATCCATTTGTTCTTGTGTCCACACTGGTGCTTAACTTAAATAAATACCATGGAGGGAGAAGAGTTATTGCTCTCTATAAATACATCAGAGCAATCATATCTTCCCCCAGCCTTTGTTTGGTTAGGCTAAAGAAGCCAAGCTCTTTGAGTCGCCTCTATACGGTAGGTTTTCCATTCCTTGAATCATCCTAGAAGCCCTTCTCTGCACCTGTTCCAGTTTGAATTCATCTTTCTTAATCATGAGAGACCAGAATTGCACACAGTACTCCAGATGAAGTCTCACAAGTTCCTTGTATAATGGCAAAAACACTTCCCTATCTCTATTGGAAATACCTTGCCTGATGATCAACCAATCAACCAGTACACCCAGGTCTTTTTTCTTCCTCTGTCGCTTCCTACTCACAACAGCAGGAAGAGAGCCATCATCAAGCTGTGCTCTGTGCCACCTGTTTCTTGTGCATGTCAGCTAATCATATCCCCATCCCTTGCAGCCTCTTAAATCCTCCTTGCAGGACCTGACTGGCAGGCTCATACAGATGGCTGAACCTGTTCAGATTGGGGAAGGAATTACCTCAAATTCTTTATGTGCAGTAAGAAACAGAAGTGTTTAATAAAAGAGATTATGTTATTTGTATACTCTGTAGTTCAATACTTTAAATAATTTTTGGTTAGTTAAGTATCTGATTTCATGGTTATTAGTGTTGTGGGAATTTTCACTTTATAGTGTTCATTTGGTATTTCCAGGCATTCTTTTCTGAAGGACTATTGAACATATAATTTTTTTTCTACATCTCTCTTTTTTCCAATGAATGGATAAAATACAAGTCAGATTATTTATAAAACTGTTGGGTTACTTGTGCCAAATAAATAGAATAGTATGAATAATGGAATGTCCCAATTAAACAAACACTGCCAGTTAACTGAAATGTAGATGTGACCCCCAAAAAAACAAACAATGAATTAAACTGATTCCGTCAACATAACCAAAAAAAAAGTACAAACTTATTTATCCACAGTTCCCTGAAACAATTGTGTTAGCTCATATATTAGTTCAGTAAACTTAATGTGTTACTAACTACTTTGCAGTAAAGCAAAATGTTCTTGTCATGTCACATCAGTTTTATGTTTAGGAAAGGAGGGAGAATGTCTTCGTAATTTAAAACAAAACAAAGCCCCCCAAACATTAAGTACTGGTAGATTGCTGCTATGCATATTGATATCACTTGTGATTTATTACTACAGCTAGGTAAATACCTTTAAAATCCATGAATATTCACTTGAATATAGAGGAAAACAGTGAACTTTGTGAATGCTTTGTTTTCACTTTGAAAGCCTATTTTTCTGAATAAGTTTATGTGCAGATATTTCTTCTAGTACAAACTTTGCATCAATTTGAGAAAGTAATGTTAAATTCAGAGTACATGAGCTTGTGCTGGACACCTGATTTGACCAGTTAAATTATTTGATCAAGGAACTGAAACATATCCAATTCAAAATGAAAAGTATGTAGTCTTGATTGGTGAGTACTGAACATTCACAATAACTAGTTGTTAAAAGTACAGACTAAAAAGGGGGTTCTGTAATTTATTTAACAAGTAATTTATGCAACAAATAATTTAGAACAAATAAATCTGAGAAGGTTGTAAGCTGATCATTGAAAATTAATGATAAAAAAAGAGGCTATAGGTGGAATTTTCAAATTCCAATAGGAGACTTCCCTACACCACTCCCATTAGTTTCAGAGGCAGGTGTGTGGCTAGCTCCTCACATTAAAATATATCAAATTCTGCAAAGAAGCTATTTGAATGGAGCTGAATTTCTCAAATCTATTGACTTCCCATAAATATCTTGCAAATACTTTGTGACTTATTGATGTGTTTGGAACACTTCTATACTTTGTTCAGCTCCTGGAAAGTGTTGGCATCTCCTATGATTTGAACGTACTCCAATAGCTACTAGAAAGGATATATGTCCTAATGGTTAAGGGTTGCAGTCCAGGATCAATTTCCCACTTTACCATAGATTTTCTATGTCAACTTGGATTCTGTGTCTCAGTTGTCTGTCTGTCAAATGGGAATAACACGTTTTTAATTTACAGGGTTGTTGTTTGGATAACTAGATTAAAAACAATGGAAGCCCAGACATCATGGTAATTGGGGTTATATTGTGCCTTACCTACATAGAGCTGGCTCTGATGCAACTCTCTGTCACCAGGAAGCGCTAATGCTGACCATTGCATATTATACTATCTAGGGATGGGGAGAATATGGGGAGACTGTGGCCATATCAGCCTTAATCCAAACCCCTTTGGAGTTAATAGAAAAAACCATATTGATTTATGTGGAGTTTTCCCCTTTGTCTCTTACTCCACTGACTATAGAAACACCTCATCATAATCCAATGCTGACTTTAATGGGTGCAATTTTAGAAGAGTCAGTGAAGAAATAGATTGCCAGGTAGTTCTAAAGAGACTTTTAAACACTAATGTGTCCATCAAAACTCTACATAAGGTATCAGACTTTTTCACTCCTTTGAAGTGTTACACTATAAAAAGCATCCTTAAAACTATTGATTCTTCCTTTGCAACAGGAGGGGAAAAAATGAAGGGGCAATTAATTCTCCTTCCAGAAAATAACTCCAAGTTCATAAATCAATGCCTCATGAACAGTAGCCAACCCACCCAAAGGCTGTAACACTCCATTAGTTGCAATTATGATAGCAGTAAATTTCCCTGCCCCAACATGGGGGGATGGAGAGAAGAGGAATAGAATGCATATACCAATCAACCAAAAGAGCTCCCGAATCAAAGGGCAAAATTCCCAAAGGTTATAGCACCTCAGTGTATCAAAGCCATGATATTAGCAAATCTCTTTTTTCTCCAATTTACATAAAGAATGAATTAGTAATATGCTGTGCATACTATCAGAGATATGCTTCTACTGTGTTAATAACTAAAATGTGCAAAATTCTAGGATAGAAAATAAACAGAGACTACGGAAAAGTGGAGTCTCCATTGATCTTACCATTTCCAATTGAAATAGTTCAAACAGTGGCTGTCTTACTAGTCTCTGACAGTTCAATATCCTGCTCTCCAAGGAAAGAGTAGCACATTTAATGAATATCTCTTTCAAAAGCTACAGTCCTGACAGTGTGCTGCAATAACAGAAACAGGTCGCTGACTAGCTGTACTCATGGGGCCTGAAAGTTTTGTTTCATGGGAGAGAGTTGTGAAGAGATCAGTGCTGGCAACTCTTTCCACTAAGGGCTTTGTTCTTTGGTGACTGAAACAGAGCTTTTTAATAAACTAATAGGTAACATAAAGCACCTATTATTAATATATTGCAACAAGTTTGTGTTTGCCCTCCAAACACTGTATTTAATCTGAAATATTTGAGATTCATTTTGCACATTAAAATACTCTAGACAAATATGCTAGCTTTGCTCAAGCTAGTGCACCAAAATATCAGTGTGGATATTGCAGTATGGGTGGCAGCATGGGCTAACCACCCCAGTACAAGCCTGCTCAACCTCTTGGGTCTGTACTTGAGTGGCTAGCCTGTGCCACCACCTGGACCACAATGTCAACACTATTATTTTTAGTGTACTACCTTAGCAGAACTAGCATGAATCTATGTACCTTGGCTATGAGGCACGCTTACTCAAAGAATTCTAAGCATCACTATAGTAGTAGCAGTAGTTACAGCTATGGTTAAAGTAGAAATGCTGCTTTATAACAATTCCCTGTTCAGGTGGTCTCATTTATTTAGGTTTCTTTCGGACTGAAATTGTTTACCTATTCTCTGCCCAGAGATGATCGTAAATACTTCTGGAATTTTCAAAAACAGAGTGTTTGAATTTGATGCATGCCACTATTACCTAGTCAGTGGTTTTCTGTATATATAAAATCCAGTAGGGACACATAGGCTAAGTTTGTCCAAAATCCTATTTTATGGCAATCTAAAGTACAAATCAAGATTGAAGAATATAGCTGGAGATGTTTTGAAGGTATGAATACTTTATATGCATAAGTTGGATTTTATGTTCAAATTCTTTGCTCAGTCTAAGCCTTGAAACATTGACCTGCTTGTGTATACAGTAGATTATTTTCCATAAGGGATCCTAAATAAAACAACCTTCCAGAAATTCCCTCTATTTTACAAGAAGTCTCCAGCTCAAAAGCCCCTACTGACTGCAGCTGTGATAATATCATATGCAGATACAAATAATACTATATGTAGAAATAGGCAAGGCCAAAAACATTTGGGCCTTATGGGTCAAAAGCCATACCTTGAACTCCACCTAGAAAATCAATGGGCAGACAATGCAGACACCAGAATATTTGTGTCACATAATCACAGTGAGAAACTCTATTTAGAAAGCCATCATATTCTGGTACTCTACCGGGTTTTCAATTTGATGTAAGGTGTTGTTCCATGTACAACACATTGCAGTATTTGAACAACAAGATGACAGACAAGAATCAGGACAGCAGTGACTGGCAACATTCTTGAGCAGACAAAGCATAAAAGAAAGCCATTCTGATCGCGGCTGCTATATGATCCCGTACCAGCTCTTGAGGATTCAACAATACACCAGAATGTGAACTCAAGTAACAAGTGACAGGAACAGATGCTAAAAAGGGGCTTTTATAGCCTTTGCCAGATCTTCCAGTTGCTTCCCAAATCCTGCCAGCAACACTTTTGACTTATCCAGGTCAAGTTCTGCCCATAACCTTCTCCTACACCCCAACCTTTGCCAAACACTAAGGTAGTGAATAGTGCTGTCTAGATGGAACATGAGAGTGGTTAGGGTTTTTTCTGTATTAGGATTTATGCACCCATCAAGGATGTGTAGTGCCAAGTTAATATACAGCTTGCATCAGTTCAGCTTACCCTGCTTCTGCTGGTTCTGCCCAAGCTCTTAATTTTAGATGCATGCCTGCTCTCTAGCCCTCTCAATGACACCATGTACATAATTTAACAAGAAAGTAGAGAAGGGAGTTTTACACTAGTGATTCATTTGAGCACAAAAGGAATCCCTCAATCCCCCTGGAGTTTGGAACAAAATCACTCAAGGGAATGGCATGTCCTATCCACTTGTGCTCATTGTTGTGAACATTAGTACAGGAGACAGCTGATATCCCTAACAATATCATTATGGACAGCTAATCTTCGTCCATTGTCAGGAGAAAATCATCAAGTTAAGCAACTAGTGAAATCTCTGTACTTAGACTGACAAGGGTCAAGGAGATCTGTGTCATCTAAGTATTCAGAATTGTCTTGCCACACCCTTTGCACTCATTTTAACCAAAAATGGAAAATTAGAATACTGGAGAATAGTTAAGAAGATCCTCAGAATCAAATATAAGGAATGGCATATAGGAATTATAGCATAAGGAATGAGCACATGGTGGGAGTTTAAGACACTTGAATTTTTTTTTCTACATCTTTTGAGGTACACTTAGTGCTTTTATACCAATATAGAAACAGAACTTAGTTGGGCCACAATCCCCCTCTAAAGCAGGTAAATATTATCCCAAATGTACATTAGGGAAAATGGAACTGAGAGATTAACCAGCCAGTTCAAAATCACATAATAAGTCATTGTTAGCATATCATGTCAATCAGCGCTAGGATGAGAATGGTCCTGTGACTACTAGGCCCAGGCTCAGACCAAAGGCAGGCCATACTGTCTCAGAATCAAGTCATTTTACCTGTGTTTCAGTTTCCCCATCTGTAGAATTATATATGTAAATAAGTAAAATCTGAAAATACACCAAGTATCTTCAGCTGTTGGTAGGAGACTATTATACTGCTATTCTCCCAATTTACCTAACTGGGAAATTGGACTCAAAGATTTAGTGAACTGGCAAGAATTCTCTGGAGTCCAGAGGATTAGACAAAATTGGGTTCTAATTAATAAAATTGGATAATTTTATTTAGCTACTTCATGATAATAGTCTGCTCCTATGAGATGCTGAGCCCCCCCTTTATCTCCATTGAAGTAAATAAAATGCAGATGTGCCCTTCAGTGTTAATTCATCCCTTTGTGTTTGCTGTTAGCATGATGGATTTTTTTTCCCCAGTGATAATCATTATCCTGATCCTATAACTTAAGGAAACCTTGCTTTGCAATGAAGACACTCTGCAGATTTCAGCGTATAAAAGGAGGAAATAAATTGGAAGAGACCAAAGAAGCAGAACTCTTGTCAAATGTGTCCGAATTGATAGAACTTGTGAACTACAGCTGCTAATTCAATGAACCAGATGGTATCAATTGTCAAACCAGGTGCAGGAAATAGGGTTGTTAGCCCTCCTGAAAATCAATTAGACCAGCATGAAAAATCTATAAATGAAGTTTCCACCAAACAAATAGAACATACCAAAAAACTGTCTAAGGTGCTCAGATGGTTTATGAATGATTGATTCTTTTGCAAGTGGCAGCTGCTTTTAAATCTCTATTTCTGTGGTGAATAAATGCACAAATCTGTTAAAATATCACTGGAAAACACAAGATCAAATGCTTTGCTTTTTTCCTCATCTTAGAGCTACATTACACTGAGATATGCGAGTTCCAGGAATGTACTGCCAGACCAATACCTGATATTCTTGAGTCCCCTTTACTCCCCACAAAAAGTCTTATCTAGAGCAGGGGAAGGGCGAGGGGGGCGGGGATGGATTTATTTCCCTTACAAGTATTATCCTCCAAAAAGGTGCTTCCATAAGTTACATGGTAATATTAGCTATTGAGTTTTGGCTGATACCTTGATATTGCTTTTCTGGAACTATGCTCTGGCATTTTCCACAATTATTTGAATGCCTAGGAACAATACCCATTGGTTTAGTGGTATTGTATGGATGGCTGCTGTATCAGGTATTCTGGCTATTTACCTGCAATCTCTAGTGTGCTTCTGATAGAGTTTGAAACGATGTACTGAGCTAGATTAATATACCATGTAGTAGGTAGCCAGTTCCAGATGCTTCAGAGGAAACTCCAAGGATCCTTGTCCATAAGGAAAATCACTTCTTGAACTCCCTCAGTAACTAGATATGTTATGTCTTGAACCATGAATGTTGATATCCTTTATTTAATTTTATCCTGTTTACTGTAACTGTTGTTCTGATTGTCCAGATAAGTGCCTTTATATGTATATATACACATACACATACACCCTCTTGCTATGTGCTATAGGGCATTGATAATAACAGAACTATTATATATCAGATCCCGCAGAAATGATGAGCTACATACCATTCACGGGGGGGGGTGCCCCTGCAACAACCCCACCCATTGCTTCCCTCCTCCCCCAACCTTCCTGGGCTACCGTGGCAGTGTCCCCCCCATTTGTGTCATGAAGTAATAAAGAATGCAGGAATAAGAAACACTGAGTTTTTAGTGACATAAAATGAGGGGGAGACAGCCTCCCGGTGCTATGATAGTCCAGGCAGGACATTAAGCAGTGTGGGGGAGAGGAGCCCAGCATCCTACTGCTTCATAGTCTAGGCACTACAGAATCTTTTCTTTAGACTTGAAAGAGAGGGGGCTGATTGAAGCTCAGCCCTCAGTTGCTATGATGAAGATGGTTACCAGCCGTTCTGAACCATCTACTGGGAATGACCGACAATCATTTCTATTTTCACCCAGGCGCCCCCGGCCAGCCTCACCTGAAGCCAGCCAGGACCACTCACGGGTTGATAACAAGGACGGTTACCAGTCCTACTGCACCGTCTGCCACCGGGGAGGGGAGAGGAGCGGATACTGCTCTTCACTGCTGCAGCATCGTGTCTACCAGCAGCATTCAGTAGACATAGGGTGACACTGAAAAAAGTCAAGAAACAATTTCTTTCCCTTTTCTTTCACATGGTCGGGGGGGAGTAAATTGACAAGCTATTCCCTGAACCACGCCGGATAATGTGTTTGAACCTACAGGCATTGGGAGCTCAGCCAAGAATGCAAATACTTTTCGGAGACTGCTGGGGACTGTGGGATAGCTGGAGTCCTCACTACCCCCTCTCTCCCTCCATGAGCGTCCATTTGAGTCTCTGGCTTCCCGTTATGCTTGTCACGCAGCACTGTGTAGCCTGTAGATTTTTTTTTCAAACTCTTTGGCATTTCGTCTTCTGTAACGGAGCTCTGATAGAACAGATTTGTTTCCCCATACAGCGATCAGAGCCAGTATCTCCCGTACCGTCCATGCTGGAGCTCTTTTTGGATTTCGGACTGCATTGCCACCTGTGCTGATAAGAGCTCCACGCTGGGCAAACAGGAAATGAAAATCAAAATTTCGGGGGCTTTTCCTGTTTACCTGGCCACTGCATCTGAGGTGAGATTGCTGTCCAGAGTGGTCACAGTGGTGCACTGTGGGGTACCGCCCGGAGGCCAATACTGTCGATTTGTGGCCACACTAACCCTAATCCGATATGGTAATACCGATATTAGCGCTACTCCTCTCGTCGGGGAGGAGTACAGAAACTGATTTAAAGAGCCTTTTATATCGATATAAAGGGCCTGGTAGTGCGGACGAGTACAGCGTTAAATCGGTTTAACGCTGCTAAAATCGGTTTAAACGCATAGTGTAGACCAGGCCTTAGTTGTTTAAATGCAGAGATTCTGCTGAAAGTACAAAGTTCCTGTCTGATGCAATAAATGGTAGAAAAAGTTCGAGTATTCTGTATTTTAAACTTTGGTCAAACTTTGTATATTACATTATAATGGAATTACCTTGTGGTTAAACAGCAATTACAGTCCAATTCTACTGTTTTGCTTTTCAATACTTGTAATTACTCCTAATTCAGGTAACTAGAAAGTTCACTCTATAGCTAAGAAAAATTTAAGTGTAAATACAACATAGTTAATGTAACTGGATTCTAACAATATGTCCATTAAGAAAAAAAAACAACAAAAGTGGCAACATATAATCCAGTCATGCAATTTGCCTTCTGATTATGAAGAACTAATAGTCATTATTTAGGTCCCAATCCTGTGAACATTAATGCACATGATTAGCCACTACTCACAGTAGTAATGTAAAGCATGTGCATAATTTTTTTAAATAATGTAGCCTTACTGAAAAAAAAAAAAACTTTTGTATTTACAAGATGACAGTAAGGTAGTTAAGAGTACAGCGATTAATTATATCTTATAGAGAATACCTACACTTGGAGCTAGTGGTGTGATTCTCAGCTCATGTAAAAACGTATGCTGGCTCTCACTGCTCTAGCACACTAAAAACAATAGCTTAGCCACATTAGTATGAATAGCAGTAGCATGGGCTAGCTGGACCCACAAGGTCCAGGTGGGTTTTTAAACGAGGTGTCTAGCCCATGCTGCCACTACTGCCTATGCTACTGCAGCTCCACCAGTGGTCACCAACCAGTAGATCAAGTTCGACTAGTTGATCCTGGAGCTTCTGACAGTCAATCACGATCTCTGGCTGCTAGAAGCAGGACTAATGCAGGCACGCCCCCACATCACTCCTGGAAGCAGCCAGCACATGCCTGTGACCCTGAAGGGAAGCAGGAGTCTCCTTGTGCAGTTCCTGCCTGGAAGCACTGCCCCTGCAGCTCTCATTGGCCAGGAATGGGAACTACAGCCACTGGGAGGTGAAGCGATGATGTCTGCAGGGAGGGGCAGCTTGTGGAGACCCCTGTTCCCCTCAGGGGCTTCAGGGGCCTGCTGGTTGCAGCATGGGGCTGTGGCAGTCAGGGAGGCAGCCTTAGCCCTGCTGTGCCACTGACCAGGAGCTGCCCAAGGTAAGTGCCAGCCAGCATGAGCCTAAGTCCCTCTTGCACCCCAACCCCCAGCCCTGAGACCCCTCCCAGAGTCAGCATCCCATACCCCCTCCTACACCCGAACCCCCTCCTGCAATCCAACACTCTGCCCCAGCCCAGAGCCCCCTCCTGCATCCAAACTCCCTCCCAGAGCTTGCACCCCTCACCCACTCCTGTACCACAACTCCCTGCCCCAGGCTTAGACCAGAGCCCCATCCCATACTCTGAACTCCTTGGCCCCAACCCAGAGTCCTCACCCTACCCCCTGCCCCATTCTGGTGAAAGTGAATGAGGGTCAGGGAGAGTGAGTGATGAAGGGAGGTGGGAAGGAATGAGCAGGGTGGGGTTGATCCTGGGTTGCACTTAAATTCAAAGCGTGTTCTTGTGCGTAAAAAGTTTGGAGACCACTGAGATACACTATTGGTTTTAGAGATTAGATTGATGAGAGGTAGCATGAGTATGTCTACCCAAGCTCGGATTTGTATCCCTTGCTCCAAATGTAGAGGTAGCTGAATGGTGACTTAGATCAAGTAGCATGAAAGCTTATCATTTGAAAACAGTTTGTAGTTTTTTCCTTAGGAGTCTCAGTGAATGTTATATAAATGAAAGTCGTCAGTATTATGATATTTATTTAAATTATACAAGGAGCTACTTTTAGAAATCCTGAGTGTTGGTGGCAGTTATGCAATAATTCTCTCCGAACAGTCTCAACAGCTTAATGAAAAATTGTATGACAACTCTGAATTGCAGTATTGCTAATTTAAAAGGAAAATACCGTAAGAAAACACCAGTATCTTTCTCTGAATATCTATGGATAATAGATTTTTTCAACAAAATACTTCCTTAAAATCTGGTTCCATTTAACCTTGTCTTTCTGTATCAAGATGTTCTCTCCCTCTTTTAGTTTAATGATATTGTGGTAGAGTTTAAAATATTAAACTTATAAAGATTAAAAAATTGCAAAAAATGGGAAAGAATGTCATAAGACTTCTAGGAGGACCTGCACCGGCTTGAAGAACAATCCTGCTCTACTAGCAAACAGTTAAGGCAACCAGTATTGCACGATCTTAAAGGTGGTCCCATGCTTTTCAGAAAAAGTGACATCAATTCCTTTGGGAATGTAACAGCAGAGGCTTGAACTCTTGACCAATTTCTGTTCTCATGGCTGCACACAGTTAAATGATGGAATAAATTAATCTGTTTTTGTTGCTCTAGGAGTTCCTAGGCATTGGTGCTAGAGGGGAGTTTCCTCAGTTTAAATGAGCCTAGATAATATCCACATATTAAAAAAGTCAACAAGGCAAATCCTGTTCTGCAATCCAATCCTTTGCGTAGCGGTGGTGCACAAGGGTTGAAAAGCAGGCAGATTTACCTGTCTGAAGATTCCCTCAGTGCAGGGGAATCCTGAGCTCCAGAGGTAGCAGCATCAGCTTGTCAGTAGAAGGGAGAGATACAGCCAGAGTAATTGTACTCTGCCTAGGGGATAGCCCTATGCTGGGGTAGCTCTAGCTTTTTTGCCACCCCAAGTACAGCAGTCAGGCTGCCTTCGACGGCTTGCTTGAGGGAGGTCCACCGGTCCCGCGGCTTCGGCGTACCCGCCACCAAATTGCAGCCGAGTCCGTGAGACTGGCGGACCTTCCACAGGCAAGCCACTGAAGGCAGCCTGACTGCCACCCTCATGGCGACCGGTAGAGCTCCCCCAGTGGCTTGCCGCTCCAAACACGTGCTTGGCGTGCTGGTGCCTGGAGCTGCCGCTGGTTCTATGGCTTCTCTGCCTCAAGGATTGGAAAGCTGCAATTTGGCCCATAGATTTGAGGGGAAAGGTATAGTTCCCCAAGCACATGGGCTTTTGAAGAGTCAGCTACAGACTAGCATGCCATTAAATAGAATGGAGGCAGGTTTGTACGTACAAGGTAAATATTGTCAATTGGGAGTCCTTGGGGATGGTAGGGTGGTTCCTATACAGACTATGTACCTCAGACAACCCTCCTGGCCTATTTCTAACCACTAACCAGTGGTGCTCAACCTTTCCAGACCCCTGTACCTCTTTCAGAAGGTTGATTTGTCTTGTGTACCCCGAAGTTTCACCTCACTTAAAAACTACTTGCTTAAAAAAAATCAGACATAAAATACCAAAGTGTCACAGCACACTATTACTGAAACATTGCCTACTTTTTCATTTTTGCCATATAATTATAAAATAAATTGATTGGAATATGAATATCGTACTTACATTTCAGTGTGATACTTGAGCCTGTTTTTCACTTGTGAGTCTTGTCTGAAGCTCAAACCCAGGCAGCAGGGCTGAAGCATGCAACTTAGCTTCACAGGCACCCCTGTGGTGTGCAAACCTGGGCAATTGCTCTGCTTGCCACCCCCTAATGTTGGCGCTGCACTTGGGACCCCCCCACCCCAACCTATCCCTCAACTCCCATGAGGGTTGCAGGCCCCAGGTTGATAAACACTATCAAGATAAATTGATGTACCCCCTGGAAGACCTCTGACTACCCCGGTTGAGAACCACTGCCTAGCCCACCCTGGAGAGGCATCAGTTAGCTCTAGGAATGGACATAACTCTCAAAAATGAAATAATATCTTTATCCACGTAGGAGCGAACCCTCAGTCCGAGTCAGGGGAGATTCCAGGAGGAGACCTTTAATGGGAGTCACAGATATACCTCCCCCAGCTATAGTGCAATGCATCCAGTCCCCAGTATCTCAAAATTAATTCTCTCTGACCTGATTAGCAGTTCAAGCCCTAGTGTAGACCTGGTAAAAAATTTTCAGCTGAACTTTTTCACTGAAGGAAAAAAAAATGCAGATTCAGGTAAACTGCACCATTACATAAATTCATGTCAAATACACCAAGTCTTCAGTTCACAAAACAAGTTAATTAAAATAATATTTTATTTTGACTTTTCAGTGAAGTGTTTCAATCTTTTTATTCAAAATTATTGTTTCAAGTGTAAAAATTAAGAAAACATTTTGTTCAAACTCAAATTAAGGGTTTTTTAAAAAGTGTCCCCCTCTTTTAAAACAAGCAAACAATCAACCCCCACCACTTTTTCCATTTCAGCTCATCTAGAAGCTTTCTGTTCTTTTAGGAAGTGAGAATAAGAGGAGATTGTTGGGTTCAGCCAGCAAATCAGAATCAATTACTCACACAGCCCCACTCCAGTGC
The DNA here is from genome assembly GCF_025201925.1 of Gopherus flavomarginatus. NCBI lineage: Eukaryota > Metazoa > Chordata > Testudines > Testudinidae > Gopherus > Gopherus flavomarginatus. Next base: position 195,163,035 of record NC_066617.1, on the reverse strand, counting down.
TCAGACCTGTACAAAGTTACTTTGCAACCCCCTTGTTGTTCAGTCTGATTCTAGGGTGTGATCCTGCCGTGCTGAGTCCTTGAGTCCCCAGATGAGTGGGCTGACAAGTCTACTCCCCATATTGCTGGGCTGGTCTTGGTGTCCCGGCTGTTTGTCACTTCTCCTTAGAGCAGCAGCTCAGCCATGACTCCCACTCTCTCTAGAGACCCCTCTCTACCGTTATTTCCCCGACATCACAAAGTAAAACTGCAGTCATTTCCTTCCAGCCCCCATCTATCAGACCCAGAGACAGTCAGCTAATCTTCAGCCAATATGCTGTCTGTTGTGGAATGACTTCCCTCCCTTCCAGTGGGAGTCAGGTCACCAGTCACCCATCACTGCTCTCAAGCAACACTTCTCTCCAGTGGGGAGCAATGAGCAACCCTATCCCTTGTTGCTCTCCCACCCCACAATGAGAGACAAGCTAGCAGCAAGAAGCCAGCACCATCCCCACTCCCAGCCAATAAGAGCTTCTGGGGAAATCTCTACACAGCTTCAGAAGAAACAGCCCTTACTGTACTGTGACCCTAAACTGTGTAGTCCTTACTCCCCCAGGGATCATCTCAAGCAGCTAAATAAAGTTAAAATTACAACTTGCCTCCTCTACATTAGGATTTTGCAATATGTTAGCTACCAGACTGTACAAACACACCTTCTCTTCATCTAGTGCAGATGAGGCTAGAGAATAAGCAAACCAATCCAGCTGCCACACAAACTAATGTTTTTCTGCTACAGCTGTTAATGTTATCACTGAGGCAGGGCTGAAGAAATGAAGCAAATAACTAGATGGAAAAAATATGTATTGGCTATTACTGGCTAAAAAAAAACATGACAGCAATAGAATGATATATTGGAGAAAGTTTGATTGATTAACATGAATCTAGTGACAAACAGAACATGACATCAATTATCAACACCTGTGTGCTTCAAAATGCCAGTTTCACATCCCATACCAAACAGTGTTAACACCAGCCTTGAGAATCTGTGCTAGAGCTTTTTATTCAACAACAATTAGATTTTCTAGAAAGTAATATCACAAAGAAAACAGAAACAACACTAATCAACGCTACCTCACCAGGCCCACCTTGTTTCTCTCCGCACCCTATCCCCCAGTAGTTTAAACAGTATTTTCAAAATCTTTTGTAGAAACCAGTAGGTCATTTAAAAAAATAAAAACAACAACACACAAACACACACACACAACTAGTTGTCCCTGCGAACCAAGTTGCTTCTTTTGAGTACTAAAGAAAACTAATTTCTGAATGAAATGGAAGCAAAAAAGCAATGGAAATATGTATGTAAAGGAGAAACTGCAACACTAAGCATTGCAGTCAATGAACCAGACCATACTGCCTCCTATCATGTGATAGAAGTGAAAAAACAAAGTTTCAGTTTCACACTAGCATGCCTCCCCCCACCCATCTTTTATTATAGCAAACCTTTAACAACATAACTTCAATGTAGACATCTGATTGGATTGTTGAGAACAAGGGACCAAATTTTCAGGTAGCATAAATCAGTGCAGCTCCATTCAAGTCAGTGGTACTACAGGTATATTGATTTACACTAGCTGGGGATATGGCCCAAAGAATCAAATAATTAAAGAAACATGCTATGTATTTTGCATTATTTAATCATTCTCTTGGGGAAAGTAGATATTTACAAAGAGATCCACAATATCTACAGTGAAGCTTCCTACTAAGTATTTATTTCCCAGTGAAGAGTGCATATAAGTTCCATTAGCATTAATTTGAGATAAGCATATTTAGAGATGGAAGAACACACACCTTAATAATTGCTTGAGAAAAATTACACATTTCTGGAAGGTTACTGGACCTACTAATTGCCAAAATAAATCTGGTTCTGACATTCAGGGTCTGAATTAAATACCCAGCAAAAGATATATCCCATCAGGATTGTCAACAGAAAATTTAATAAAGTTAAAGTGAAAATTAAGGTTCTTAGGCAATTTACTGTTATCCTAATGTCTTCTAGATAAAAGAGGCAGTGATTATGAGAACATTAAAAAGGATACAAATGATAACAAATGACACAGAGAGCTGATATAGGGAAACTGTTAAGCTGACTCCTTGTTTTCATAGGGAGACTTTAACAGGAGTTCCCAAGAAAGAGATGGTTGAAAGAAAAAAAAAAAAAAAAAGAAAACTAATTCTCTTGAGAATTAGTGACAATTAATCACTTGCCACAAATCATCATTGAATCACGCATGATTTCTTTCATTCTTACTCTAGCTGCACAAATCCAAAAAGAAAACTAATGTATAATATAAAAAATATAAATCAAATTAATAAAATTGAACCCTCCCTGTAGCTAAAATAGTGTCACTTTGCAGTTCTGCTACAATCATTGATTTTTTGAAGCATTTTATGCCATCTTTCTGCTGAGTTTCTCATTCCTGAGCTGATGAAGTGTGAATGAAAACAGCACTGCTCCACTGAATCATGGTGAGTTTAACCTCTATGTACTCAACAAACTCTCTCATTTGAAAATAATTACTAGCCTTCTTCAAATTAGTTGAAATCAGTGACCTTAGCAATGGATTAGTATTACAGCTGGTTGATCCAGCTTTTCTTGTTAGCCAAACATGGGAGGGAGCTATATCAAATAGACAGTGCTTTAATCTAAAACAGGCACTAAATATTTTTTTCTTAAAAAGGAACATCTTCTACACCAATATCGCACCTCCCTCTGAATTTCTGCAGGAGTTGGTCTCAAAATGTTTTTGTCTAAAATATTGTATGCCTTTTGTTAATGTGTTTGTCTTAATGTAACTTTTGTATTGAAGTCATGATGATACAACTTATACAAATCAGACTACTACACATTTTCAAGACACATTCATCTTATGCATTAATCTTGAATTTCTCCACCCCCCTCTTTAGCCTTTACACCCTGTTCTCTATTTGTCAAATGCAGCTTAAAAATAAATAAAAATCAGAATACCAAATAAGAATGGCCATATGGGTCAAACCAATGGTCCGTTTAGCCCAGTACTCAGTCTCCAAACAGTGGAGAATGCCAAGTGCTTCAGAACAGTTATCACATGATTCATCCCTGTTGTCCAGTCCCTGTTTCTGGCAGTCAGGCTTAGGAATATCCAGAGGATAGGAATGCATCCCTGACCATCTTGGCTGATAGATCCATTAATGGATCTATCCTCCATGAATTTAGGTACTTCTTTTTTAACCCAGTTATAGTTCTTGCCTTCACAATATCTCCTGACAATGAGTTCCACAGGTTGACTGTGTGTTGTGTGAAGTAGTACTTTCCTTTGTATTAAACCTGCTACCTATCAAATTCATTAGGTGACTCATGGTTCTTGTGTTCTATGCAGGGGTAAGTAACACTTCCTTTTACACTTTCTCCACAACAGTCATGCTTTTATAGACCTCTATCATACCCTCCTGTGGCTAGCTGTCCCTTTTCCAAGACAAACAGTCCCAGTCCTTTTAATCTCTCCTTATATGGAAGATGTTCCATGCCCCTATCCATTGTCCTTCTCTCTCTCTCTCTCTTCCCCCACCCCTTTTCCCATTTCTAATATATCTTTTTTTGAGCTGGGGCAAGCAGAGCTGCATGCAGAATTCAAGGTGTGGGCATACCATGGATTTATATAGTGACACTGAATATTTAATATCTGATTAGGTGTCCCGTTCCTAACATTATTAGCTTTTTTGACTGCCACTGCACATTGGGCAGATGTTTTCAGAGAGCTATCCAAAATGACCCCAAAAATCTCTTTAATGAGTGGTAACAGCTAATTTAGACCCCATCATTTTGTACGTGTAGTTGACATTATGTTTTACAGTGTGCATTTATCAACATTGAATTTCATCTGTCATTTTGTTGTCCAGTCATGCACTTTTGTGAGATCTCTTTGCAACTCTTCACAGTCTGATTTGGACTTCTATATCTTGAGTAATTTGGTATGTACAAAATGTGTCACCTCACTGCTCACCCCTTATTTCTAGATCATTTATGAGAAAGCCCAGGATTTATTTATGTTATAATAACTGGCACAAATAACTGAGTGAATACATTTACTATTTTTTTTTTCACTTGAGGATTGTCTGTAAGCAGATTGTGACTTTCTGGAACTTATTCCCTAATCAAATTTGATTAATTTTTGGCACATTTGTGGATTATTGTGAACAGTTCACTGTATATTTATTGCTTGATATTTAATATTCAGGCTATATTAGGTAATTGTGATTGGTCACAGCAATCACATGGCATTAGTTCTGACTGCTGAGTCCTTTTAAGAAGGAGGGGTTTATAAAGCTGAGATATTAAATCTTTTCCTTTCTAGTCACACAAGCTTCATGCTTGCATTTTGCCTCAAAAATATTAGGGTAGTCTAAGATTTATGGAACAACAGCAACTTAAATTTAATTCTCTGTCTTCATATTCACACAAAGTAATTCTGAGTACAGATGGGTGAGTTATTTGCTCAAAACATCTGGAAAAAAATGCAGAGATTTGGTGACTGAAATATTGCATGAGATAGATGATGCCAAAGAGTACACTTATAAAGTTTGCAGATGATACTAAGCTAGGCAGGGTTGCAAGTGCTGTGGAGGATAGCATTAAAATCCAAAGCAAACTAGAAAAATAGTCTAAAGTAAACATGATGAAATTCAATAAGGACAAATGCATAGTATTCCACTTAGGAAGGAACAAGCAGTTGCACACACAAAATGGAAAAATGTAGGAAAAAGCACTGCAGAAAAAGATTTGGGTGTTATAGGGGCTCACAAGCGAAACAAGAATTAAAAGTGTCACACTGTTGGTGGGAAGAAGCAAGCTTCTTTCTAGGATGTATTAGCAGGTGTCATAAACAGGTGGTTAAGGGTTAATGCCTCTTTTACATGTAAAGGGTTAAAAAATTCACCTAGCCTAGCTAACACCTGACCAGAGGAACCAATGGGGGAACAAGATGTTTCAAAAGGAAGGAGGGAAGTTTTTCCTTTGTTTAGAGTTTCAGTTTCAGCAGGAGTGAAAAAGATCAAGGAACCAGCCTCTTATCAGAGTAGTAAGTTTTAGAAAGGAATAAATAGGTTTATGTTTATTTTCTTTGTAACTTGTCTTGGTATCATTAAGGGAATTATCAAAAATTGGGTATTTGGGTATTTTTTTCTTTGTGTAACTAAATTTGTGCCCAGGGGAACATCCTCTGTTTTTTTTAATCTGTTGTCTATGAGAGTAGCTGGTAGGCTGGGAGGGTTTTCTTTCACCTTTCTTTTCTTTAATTAAAAGCCTTTTTTTCTTAATACTTGATTGATTTTTTTCCCTTTTATTTTTTTGATCCAAAGGGACTGGATCTGGACTCACCAGGGATTGGTGGGGGGAAAGGCGAGGGGGATGGTTAATTTCTCCTTGTTTTAAGAACCAAGGGGTTTGGATCTGTGTTCACCAGGGAATTGGTGAAGTCCCTCAAGGCAACCCAGGGAGAAGAAAGTTTTGAGGGGACAGGGCGTGCTCCAGACACTGAAATTCTGGATGGTGGCAGTGTTACCAGATCTAAGCTTGTAATAAAACTTAGAAGTGTCCATGCAGGTCCCCACATCTGTACCCTAAAGTTCAGAGCGGGGAAGGAACCTTGACAGCCTGAGAGTTGTAAGCAAGAAAAGAGAAATAATTCTTCTCCTCTACTGCGTGCTGATAAGGCCTCAGCTGGAATATTGTCTCTAGTTCTGGGCACCACATTTCAGGAAAGACATGGACAAGTTGTAGAAAGCCCTGAGGAGAGCAAAATAAAGTGATTAAAGATCTAGAAAACTACCTATGAGGAAAAATATGGTTTGTTTAGTCTGGAGAAGAGAAGACGGAGGGGGAAGACAATAAGTGGTTTGAGCATTGGCCTGTTAAATCCTGGGTTAAGTTCAATCTTTAAGGGGGCCATTTAAGGATCTGGGGCAAAAACCTGTCTGGGGATTGGTCCTGCTTTAAGTAGGGGGTTGGACTAGATAATCTCCTGAGGTCCCTTCCAACCCTGATATTCTATTATTCTAGATAATAGTTTCCAAGTTCATAAACTATTGCTATGATGAAGAGGACAAAAAATAATTGTTCTAGTGTTTATTCACCCTGATAGTTGGGAATTTTTTCCTAAAGTCCAGTCTAAACTTCCTTTGCTGTAATTTAAGCCCATTTGTTCTTGTTCTATCCTCACAGGTTAAGAAGAACAAAATGCCGCGGGAGTTTGTGGAATCTCTATCATTGGAGAGTTTTAAGAACGGGTTTGAAACACCTGTCAGGAATGGTTTAGTTTTTAAAACCAATTATTATATAGGCCTACCTTGACTGCAGGGGATTGGACTAGATGACCTCTTGAGGTCCCTTTCAGTCCTGTTGGATTTGCTGAATTGTAAAAAAAGTATTTCATTCTGACGTTTTTGCACTTTGAAGCAACTTTTAGTTTCAAAATTTCCTTTAAAAAAAAATCAAAATGTTTATAAATGGTCAAAATCAAACCAAAATATTTTGGTAAAGAAATACTTAGAGTTTCTTTTAAAACTTCTCTCCCCCAAAAATCTTTTGGTTTGATCAGAAATAATTTTTAACATGCCAGTGAACTGAAAAATCTTATTCTCACTGCTCAAATTCTGAGCTTCATATGTGATCACAGTGATGAAGTTGGGTCAGATCCTTGTCTGGTTTGTTGTGTTACCCCTGTTCTAGTGCTCTTGTGATAAGTTGTGTGACTTCTGTTCTATATCATCATGTAGCATAGTATCCTATAGAAAATACACAAAGTACATTGTGCCTACTGGTCTGAACCACAGTCACTGTGTCAATAACTGAAACAAAATGTGTGTGATCAGTGAAAGGCAAGGTAAGATGTTTGATTAGTTTTTCTAATTGCTTCTTGGACATGTTTTAGAGCTCAGACCAATTGTGTGACTAATGTCCCATCCCATGTAAAACAAAACACTTCCACTGTGAATAACTGAGTGTGCAAGCTTCACAGTTGATTTCCATAAGCTGTTATGCCAGTAAAATCTGTTGTATGAAAGCTCAGGGAAAATTACCACAGAAGGAGGCACGATGAGGACAAATAAAATCCATATAAACTCAAGGGAATATTTATGGTCAAAATATTTGGTGATGTTGACTCAACTATGTTTATGAAGGAACTCAAGAAAACTTTAAAAGAGTTGATTGCTAATGCTGCTAAACTGGCTAAATCCCACCTTGGGTAATTACATGGTGCTTGCCTAATTTCCCCATGAAGTTTTAATTGGATTCAGCATTCTTCTCCTGGTTCCGAGCCATTATATAATGTGGCATGGCTAAAGAGATGATACATCCTACCCTCCCCAGATATACAATAGGAGTGAGTGAAGGGATTAATTCTGGTAGAGTTTACAATGATTGTAAAGCACTTTGAGATACTCAAGGAAGATCAGTATTATGTAAATGTGTTAAGACACATCTTGAGGCTAATTTAGTAAGCCAACATATGGTCAGCCTAGTTCAGTGGTCCCCAAACTTTTTACCTCATGCCCCCTTCCCTGTCCATGCCCTCCACCCCCAAGAGCTGGGGTAAAGAAGAAGAGGCTAGGGCCACAGCTGGGAGTGGGGGCAGCAGGTGGAGTCCTGGGCCTGTAGCAGAGATGCGTGGCCCTCCCTCTCCATGCCCTGTGAGGGCTGGGCTGGGCCGGGCCCCAGCCATGCCCTCCCACCTCACATGTTCCTCTATGCTTCCCTAGCGGGATGTGCCTAGCTCCTGCTACTAAACAAAGCACTTAAGCACATGCATTGTCTCAGTGAATGCTTAAATGCTTTACTGGCACACAAGGGGAAGTAGAGGAGATTCCCAATGGTTTGAGGAAAGAAGAGGTAGGATGGTGAGAAAATCATGTAACTGAACATTACTTGCTGAGCTAGCCCCTCATCTGAAGCAGCACACAAAAGCACTTCTTTTGACAAGTCACAAGATTCACTTCTGCTTTAGTGCTACACCACTGCCACAGTTTTTGTTATTGTTTTTGGAGGGGAGGGGAAAGAGAGAGGGACACACACAGACACTCTCACTAACAAAAAAAAAAAAAACCAAACAAACACACAGCTGTATGTTCCCAAGGTGAGGGGGAGGGAGGGGTGGGCGGGAAGATATCACTAACCCTCACTTTGATCACTATTGTTGGGGGAGGAGGGAGAGAAGAGAAACCATTATTAATTCAAATATTAAAGATGACAATAGTTTTAGATTACACAGTTATCTTTACTGAAATTTAGGACAGCTACTATTCAGTTACTTCATACTTAGAGAATAGTATGGTTCACATGCTAGTTTTGTCTGGTTATTTTATAAAATTAAATAAGCCTCTACTTTTCTTTCAGCGTCAGGGAAGAAAAGTGTCAAAAGACAATGATACCTCCTTGGCCATAAAGTCATACTGATCAACTTCCAGGGCTGATTGCACTGACTCTGGAATACAACTTTATAACCTCTATTTTGCTTTAAATATTCCATATTCTATTAGAAATATTTAAGTATTATTGTGATTCTTTGCCTTGCACAGTAGTGGTAGGAGTCTTTCCTTCTGAATAGAGGGTGAAGATACTGCAGACTATAATTTTGGGAACAAGTTAGTAAAAGGCAAGCCACTAACACAACTATCTTCTCAAAGGGCAGGTCATCCCCTCCATGTTAATAGATATGAAGCTATTCTTTTTCCAAGGGTAGTTGAAGGAAAGGTGATTTGTTTCAGATGGTGTTTCACAACCAGGAAAGCTAAGCTTGGAGGGTCTTTATCACACCTTTTCTTCGCCTTCTCTCAGATTTCTAAAAGTATTCTTCTTGAAATTGATTTAGAAACATTAAATTATTCCTTTCCCCCCCCCCCAACTTTTCTTTAAAGTTCTACAGTTGGGAAATGGTTTGGTTCTTTGTAACCTCATGTTTCCATTTAAAGATGAAAATATTTCTTTACATATTGCGCAAAAAAATAAAAAGCTTATGCTTAAAATGTTCATTTGTTTTTTAGCTAAAGGGAAGCACCTGATATAATAGCTTCCTGATATATGATTAGTGAGGTTTCTTGTGTACTAATATAGATCAAGTGAACATGATATAAATTACAAAAAATAAGCTGTTTGAATATAAAATATTTACAGTAATTGAGGAACTAAATAGTTATCTGGAAATGCTTAAGAAACCTCAGGATACATTTTTAATGGGTATTGGACCACCTAAAGATGCATATAGGATCCCCTAGGGACAGCTCTGCACTTTTAAGCAGCCAAAATACCGTGGCTGTTTTTCTTAAATCTAGCCCTTCTTAACCAAACTCAGAAAGACAAAAAAAAAAAAAAATCCTCTCCAAGGATTGTTAAGAGTAAAAAATTATTACCTTCTTTGATGACCATTTCAGTTTGATGACTAAGAATCATTTAAGTTGAAAGGACTAATGTAAAAGCAAAGAGACAGGGTAGGAAGGTAATATCATCATTTATTGTTCAACTTCTGTTGGTGGAAGATCTATGACCTTTTGAAGTGCCCAACACTATTCTTCAGGTCTGGGGAAAGAATCAGGTCATATCTGCACTATATAGGTTTTGTTGACAAAGTAGTGGTGGAGTATAGACAACAATGCTCCTCCTACTTATTTAACTCTCCTGCTATGCTGACCTAAAGACACATTGATGAGCAGCATAGAATTTTTGTGACAAAGCTAGAGTGAGGAAGTGTCAGCGTAGACACTATGCTTGTTTATGTTGCCCTAAGTGGCCTCCAGCACATGTTCCACAATACCCATCATGACGGCTCTGGTAAGCCCTGCAGACAGTTACACAGGCATGTGCCCCTCCCCCAGGAATTTTAAAAATTCCACTTCTTGTGAACTGTCCCTGCTCAGCAAACATCACATCTTTCCAGCTGACTTTCCACAGCAAACAGGTTCCTGCAAGGAGTACACTGGAGTTGCTGGATCTGTGGGGAGAGGAGGCTGTATATTCACAGCTTTGAACCAGCCATAGGAACTTTGCATGTGGCATGGATGAGAAGAGGCACAAAAAGGAGTGCACAGAGTTGCTGTGCTAAAATAAAGGAGCTGAGATAGGGGCACCAGAAGGCAAGGGAGGCCAGCCACCACTATGGTCTAAGTGCCAAAAACATGCCACTTCTACAAAGAAGCTGCATGTCCTCCTTAGCTGTGACCCTACTTCCTCCTCAGAGCCCCATGGACACTTCATGGGAGGGACTAGAAGCAGTGGCCAGCAGAGTCAACCCTGGGAACAAAGTCATGGACAAGGAAGTAAAGTTGGAGGAGGATGTGGGACGGGCAACAGTCTCATCAGATGGTGTGGTAAGTCAGTACCTCTGACTCTGGAGACGTTAAGACACTCCCAGCAGTCCAGGTGTGGCATGCCTGAAACAGAAGGCAGCTCCAGTAAATACTCATTTTTCTCTCATAGTGCATGGTTATAGGAGGTAGAAGTATCCTTTATTTTGTTAAATGGTTCATATGGAAAGATGGGATCAAAATTAATAACAGTAGCTACTGTTTGTAACTGCTTCTCATTCCTCTATACAGCTGTTTAGTGGGGGCCCTGTGGAAAAGTTTGTTAGTGCACACTAGGATCTCCAGGAATGCTCAAGATCTCTAGGAAAGACTTTCCTGCAGATCCTCTGCCGAAAATTCCTTGTCAGAGCTGCCTTGTTTCTTCCCCCACGGTAGGAAACTTTGCCATACCAAAGGGCAATTATTTCTGCAGAAACCAAAGCAGCATGCAAGGGAGCCACATACAGGCCTGGACTGAAGCTGCACGCATGGAGGAGATGCACCCTTGCATCTTTGGTTACGATCAGTAGTGTGATTTTAGCTTCAATTGCCTCCACTTGTGGAAAACAACACCAGTATTCAGAATAGTGTCCCCAGGCGCTTGTACTAATCCCTTTATAAAACCATCCTGGCCGTTTGTCCTGTCTTGCATTCCTCCTCCTGCCATTACCCTTCAGGTCAAACTCGTCATGTTTAGTGCTCTGGTCATGCTGTATACTTGCCAAGGGAAAATGAGAGAGGTGCATGTAACTTATTATTCAATACTGAGTGTGCATACAGTATACTGTGGCCTGTTTCTTTTACTTCTGCAGATGTGCCCTTGTCATAAACAGATGGTTAAGGGTTAATGTCCCTTTTACCTGTAAAGGGTTAAGAAGCTCAGTAAAACTGGCTGACACCTGATCAGAGGACCAATAGGGGGACACGATACTTTCAAATCTTGGTGGAGGGAAGTCTGTGCTTGTGTTTTTTGTTTTGTTCATTGTTCGCTCTCGGGACTGAGAGGGATGGGACATCATTCCAGGCCTTCCCAATCTTTCTGAATCAGTCTTTCATGTTTCAAAACTGTAAGTAATAGCCAGGCAAGGCAGATTAGGCTTATGTTTGTTTTCTCAATTTGTAAAGGTTTCTTTTTGCTGGAAGGATTTTTACCTCTGTTTGCTGTAATTTTGAATCTAAGGCTGGTGGGGGGGTCCCCTCTGGCCTATATGAATCTGAGTATCCTGTAAAGCATTTTCCATCCTGATTTTACAGAGAGAGTTTTTAATTAAAGAAAGAAAAGGTAAAATCTTTTCTTTTTAAGAACCAGATTGATTTTTTCCTTGTTTTAAGATCCAAGGAATTTGGATCAGTGTGAAGCCTCTCAAGGCAACCCAGGGAGAGGAAAGTCTGAGGGGAAAAGGAGGGGGATGGTTAATTTCTCCTTGTTGTAAGACCCAAAGGAGTCTGACTCTGGGTTCCCCAGGGAAGGTTTGGGGGAACAGAAAGTGTGCCAGACACTAAATTCTGGCAGGTGGCAGCATACCAGACCTAAGCTAGTAATTAAGCTTAGCAGTGTTCTTGCAGGTCCCCACTTCTTGTACTCTAAAGTTCAAAGTGGGGAAAAAACCTTGACATGGTGAGCAGTGGTTTGGGATTTCTAGGAACCAAAAGCCAGTGAGATTTTTTCCTCTCTCCTTTCTAGCTGCTTGGAAAGCAGCGTGAGGGCAGATGTGTAAAGTTTTTAACAAGGGTCTTTGTTAAGAGGAGGCTTCAAGCTGTGAGCCAGCAGACAGCCAGCAAAAGGCATTTACAAGTTGAATTGTTTTCTTTCTTTCTACCTCTCGGGTGTAGCTAGTTAGAAAATCTCTGTTAACCAAGCAGCCCTGAGCTGAAGCATCCCAGTCAGTAAGCTGCAAGGGGGTGCGGCCAGCACAAGAAAGCAGAAAAATGAGTGCCAAGAAAGCAGTTAAACAGGAAATGGCTAGGCTGGACGCAGAACAGAAAGCCAAAGAGGCTGACCACAGGAGAAAGCTAGAGATTAGAGAAAAAGAGATGGAAAAGAAAGAAAGAGAAGAAAGAGCCAAAGAGGCTGACCACAGGAGAATGGTGGAGATGAAACAAAAAGAGAGAGAGATAAAAGAAAAAGAAATGGAAATCCAAAGGGAGGCCCACCAGCAGGCCCTGGAATTAGAAAAGGCTAAGCAGGATGGAACAGCCAACCCTAACAACCCTTCTCCACGTACTGTTGCCCATCCCAGGTAATTCCTCACCTATAAGGCAGGTGATGATACTGAGGCCTTCTTAGAAAATTTCTAAAGGGCCTGCCTTGGGTACAATATCTCTACAGACCAGTACATGATGAAGCTGAGGCCACAGCTCAGTGGCCCATTAGCAGAGGTGGTGGCTGAAATGCCTAAGGAACACATGAATGATTATAAACTTTTTCAAACCAAGGCCAGAATCAGAATGGGACTAACACCTGAGCATGCCCGTCGGCGGTTCTGACACACCTACAACATTGGAAAGAATTGGAATGCTTGGATATCAAAAGCAAATTTTAAATCTCTGGAAGAGTTGTCCCTCCTAATGCAAATGGAGCAGTTATTAGAGGGTGTTCCTGAGGAAATAGAAAGGTACATCCTAGATAGGAAACCCAAAACTGTAACCGAGGCGGGGGAGATTGGAGCCAAATGGGTGGAAGTGGCAGAAAAGAAAAAAGCTACTAGCAAGGGGAACCAATATCACAGGGGGCAAACAGAAAATAAATCCTATGACCAAGGACAGCCCAAGACCCCACCTGCAACCCAAGGAAAGCCCCAGACATCCTATTGTCCCACCTCACCAGTCTCCAGTAACCCACCTCGGCCCAGTGACCAGTCAGCTGGACAATGTTTTAAATGTAATGAACTGGGACATATAAAGGCCAACTGCCCCAAGAACCCCAACCGAGTGCAGTTCATTACACCACCATCACTCCAAAGATCCCCAGGCCCAGATGCCTCTCAAATACCCTCGGAGTGAAAGGAAATTTTGAGAGTGGGCAGAAAAAAGGTTATCACGTGGAGAGACATGGGGGCACAAGTGTCAGCTATCCACCAATCCTTAGTGGACCCCAAATTCATCAACCGAGAGGTCCAAGTGACAATTTACTCATTTATGTCAAAACCTGTTCACTTGCCTACAGCTGAAGTGCCTGTCCAGTATAAGGGCTGGTTAGGAATGTGGACTTTTGCAGTCTGACAATTATCCCATCCCCATGCTACTGGGGGAAGACTTGGCCAAGCAGGTGAAGCGGGCCAAGAGCGTGGGGATGGTTACACGCAACCAAGCCAAGCAAGCTTCCAGACCCATCCCTGTTCCTGAGCCGTCCACAAGGGCCCTGTCTGTGTTACCAGAGACCCAGACAGAGGTGGTGGACCTGGATCCCCGCCACCAACTGCAACAGCCATAGTGCATCCAGTTCCAGAACCGGAACTGGAAAAGCAACCAGCACCAGAACCATTGCCAGCACTGACGCCAGTGCTTGCAAACCCATCTCCAACACCAGAGGGCCCCAGCGGGCCTGAACTGGCAGAAGCAGCAGAAAACCACACCCAAGAGGCTCAGCCAGAGCCTGAAATATCACACAGTGCACCAGAGGAAAGCTGTTCACCATCAGTGAAAACAACCCCATCACCTACATCGCTTCCAGAGGGACCAAGCCCAAGTCCACAGTCTAAGGAGGAACTGATGTCTCCAGCCTCAAGGGAACAGTTCCAGACTGAGCAGGAAGCAGATGACAGCCTTCAGAAAGCTTGGGTGGCAGCACGGAGCACTCCACCGCCTCTCAGCTCTTCTAATCAATCCCGGTTTGTTGTAGAACAAGGACTTTTATACAAGGCGACTCTTTCTGGTGGACACCAGGAAGACTGGCATCCTCAAAAACAGTTGGTAGTTCCAACTAAGTACCAGGGAAAGCTCTTAAACTTAGCCCATGATCATCCCAGTGGCCATTCTGGGGTGAACAGAACCAAAGACAGGTTGGGGAAGTCCTTCCACTGGGAGGGAATGGGCAAGAACGTTGCTAATTATGTCTTGTCTTGTGAGGTGTGCCAAAGAGTGGGAAAGCCCCAAGACCAGGTCAAAGCCCCTCTCCAGCCACGTCCCATAATTGAGGTCCCATTTCAGCAAGTAGCTGTGGAATTCTGGGTCCTTTCCCAAAAAAGACCACCAGAGGAAAGCAGTACATACTGACTTTCGTGGACTTTGCTACCCGATGGCCGGAAGCAGTAGCTCTGAGCAACACCAGGGCTAAAACTGTGTGCTAGGCCTTAACAGACAGACATTTTTGCCAGGGTAGGTTGGCCCTCCAACATCCTTACAGTTCAGGAACTAATTTCCTGGCAGGGACCATGAAAAATCTGTGGGAAGCTCATGGGGTGAATCACTTGATTGCTATCCCTTACTACCATCAAACCAATGGCCTGGTGGAGAGGTTTAATGGAACTTTGGGGGCCATGATATGTAAATTCGTAAATGAACACTCTAATGATTGGGACCTAGTGTTGCAGCAGTTGCTTTTTGCCTACAGGGCTGTACCACATCCCAGTTTAGGGTTTTCACCATTCGAACTTGTGTATGGCCATGAGGTTAAGGGGCCATTACAGTTGGTGAAGCAGCAATGGGAGGGGTTTACGCCTTCTCCAGGAACTGACATTTTAGACTTCATAAGCAACCTACAAAACACCCTCCGACACTCTTTAGCCCTTGCTAAAGAAAACCTAAAGAATGCTCAGGAAGAGCAAAAGGCCTGGTATGACAAACATACCAGAGAGCGTTCCTTCAAAGTAGGAGACCAGGTTATGGTCTTGAAGGAGCAACAGGCCCATAAGATGGAAGCATCATGGGCAGGGCCATTCACGGTCCAAGAGCGCCTGGGAGCTGTTAACTACCTCATAGCATTCCCCACCTCCACCCTAAAGCCTAGAGTGTACCATGTTAATTCTCTCAAGCCAGAGACTTACAGGTTTGTCAGTTTACAGCCCAGGGAGAAGATGACGCTGAGTGGCCTGAAGGAGTCTACTATGAAGGAAAAAGTGATCGTGGCATGGAAGAGGTGAACCTCTCCACAATCTTGGAATGTCTGCAGCGGCAACAGATCAAGAAGCTGTGCACTAGCTTCACCTCATTGTTCTCAGCCGCTCCAGGACGGACTGAACGGGCATACCACTCCATTGACACAGGTAATGCTCATCCAATTAGAACCTCACCCTACTGGGTGTCTCCTCATGCCCAAGCTGCTATAGAATGGGAGATCCAAAATATGCTACAGATGGGTATAATCCGCCCCTCTAACAGTGCATGAGCATTTCCAGTGGTTCTAGTACCCAAACCAGATGGGGAAATACACTTTTGCATGGACTACCATAAGCTAAATGCTGTACTCATCCTGACAACTATCCAATGCCACGCACGGATGAGCTATTAGAGAAATTGGGACATGCCCAGTTCATCTCTACAATAGACTTAACCAAGGGGTACTGGCAAGTACCGCTAGAGGAACCTGCCAAAGAAAGGTCGGCATTCATCACCCATGCAAGGGTGCACGAATTTAATGTGCTTCCCTTCAGACTGCAAAATGCACCCGCCACCTTCCAAAGAATTGTAGATGGTCTCCTAGCAGGATTGGGAGAATATGCAGTTGCCTACCTCGATGATGTGGCCATTTTTTCTGATTCATGGCCCGAACACTTAGAACACCTGGAAAAAGTCTTTGAGTGCATCAGGCAGGCCAGACTAACTGTTAAGGCCAAAAAGTGTCAAATAGGCCAAAACAGAGTGACTTACCTGGGACACCAGGTGGGTTGAGGAACCATAAACCCCCTACAGGCCAAGGTGGATGCTATCCAAAAGTGGCCTGTCCCAAAGTCAAAGAAACAGGTCCAATCCTTCTTAGGCTTGGCCGGGTATTACAGGCGATTTGTACCACACTACAGCCAAATCGCTACCCCACTAACAGACCTGACCAAAAAGACCCAGCTGAATGCAGTTAAGTGGACTAATAAGTGTCAGAAGGCCTTTACCCAGTTTAAGGTGATGCTCATATCTGACCCTGTGCTAAGAGCCCCAGACTTTGACAAACCATTCCTAGTAACCACAGATGCATCTAAGTATGGTGTAGGAGCAGTTTTAATGCAGGAAGGACCGCATCAAAACTTCCATCCTGTCATGTTTCTCAGCAAGATACTGTCTGACAGGGAAAGCCACTGGTCAGTGAAAAAAAATGCTATGCCATTGTGTATGCCCTGGAAAAGCTATGCCCATACGTTTGGGGATGGGGTTTCCAGCTACAAACCGACCATGCTGCGCTAAAGTGGCTTCATACTGCCAAGGGAAACAACAAAAAACTGCTTCGATGGAGTATAGCTCTCCAAGATTTTGATTTTGAAATTCAACACATTTCAGGAGCTTCTAACAAAGTAGCTAAGGAACTCTCCCGTGAAAGTTTCCCAGAATCAACTGGTTAAAAATTGTCCTCAAAATGTGGAAAAGTCTTGTAGTTACATAATTAGTAGTATATGTAAAGGTGCATGCATTTTATTAATCTGTTTATTCTAAAGTTCTAGGAAGAAATCACCGCCAGTGTGGTTCCACAGTCTGAGATTTGGGGGGCGTGCCATAGACAGATGGTTAAGGGTTAATGTCTCTTTTACCTGTAAAGAGTAAGCAGCTCAGTAAACCTGGCTGACACCTGACCAGAGGACCAATAGGGGGACAAGATACTTTCAAATCTTGGTGGAGGAAAGTCTGTGTTTGTGCTTTTTTTTTTTTTTTGTTTGTTGTTCGCTCTCGGGACTGAGAGGGACGGGACATCATTCCAGGCTTTCCCAATCTTTCTGAATCAGTCTTTCATGTTTCAAAATTGTAAGTAATAGCCAGGCAAGGCGGATTAGGCTTATGTTTGTTTTTCTCAATTTGTAAAGGTTTCTTTTTGCTGGAAGGATTTTTACCTCTGTTTGCTGTAACTTTGAATCTAAGCCTGGGGGGGGGTCCCCTCTGGTCTATATGAATCTGAGTACCCTGTAAAGCATTTTCCATCCTGATTTTACAGCGATAGTTTTTAATTAAAGAAAGAAAAGGTAAAACTTTTCTTTTAAGAACCTGATTGATTTTTTCCTTGTTTTAAGATCCAAGGAGTTTGGATCGGTGTGAAGCCTCTTAAGGCAATCCAGGGAGAGAAAAGTCTGGGGGGAAAAGGAGGGGGATGGTTAATTTCTCCTTGTTGTAAGACTCAAAGGAGTTTGAGTCTGGGTTCCCCAGGGAAGGTTTTGGGGGAACAGAAAGTGTGCCAGACACTAAATTCTGGCTGGTGGCAGCATACCAGACCTAAGCTAGTAATTAAGCTTAGAAGTGTTCATGCAGGTCTTCACTTCTTGTACTCAAGTTCAAAGTGGGGAAAAAAACTTTGACAGCCCTTGAAGGCCAGCTCCTACATACTGGCAGAGTGCCTCCATCAGATACGCTGGCGGACAATGACATCTTGTTTTTGGAATTGCTGCAATACTCAGATTAGGCTGATCGTGAGCAGAGCATGTAAAGAGAGACAACAAACAAAGAACAACAAATGGACAGCCAGGAGATGAGACATGGTCAGGAGGAGATGATAAAGCTCAGGGAGGACCAAACAGAGATTGAGGTCCCTAATTATGCTGCAGGCAGAACACATGTGTGGTTGACTCCCCATGCAGTCCATATAGAAGTCAGTTTGCCCTCCTCAAACTCCCACACACACACAGTCTTCACACATTCTCAGCCTGTTGCAGTACCCCTTGCACTCCACCCTAGGGATATTTTCCATAGTGACAGGAGGATTTATATGTCCCTTGTAAGAAATGTTAATTTGTGTATTGCTGTTTAACAAAAATTGAATCTTAAAAAAAAAGTGATTATTTGTGACCTACCTAGGGTCGTTGCAACAAAAATTCAAACAATAGCAATTGCCACATTTGGAGACTACAATTAACGCTCAGTCAGGAATCATTACAGAGGTCTTTCAAGGTGGCAAGTAAATCATGCATGGATCAATTCCTTACAGAAAGGCACATTATTGGGGCTCATTGTCAAAACGCTCTTTCAAAAACCCCTGATTCAAATAGGCCTCCTGGCTGCTCAAAATCAGCTGATCCACCTCAATGTTCCAGCCCTGAGGAAACTTTTCTCTTTTGGCTTCACAAATGTTATGCAGAGCACAGCAGACTGCTATGACTGTGGAAATATTTTCCCCATTCAGGTCGAACCTGCTGAAGAGGCAGTGACAGACTGAAGGATTGCTGGCAAATGTACATTCTAAGGTCATTTTACACCTGTTGAAGTGCTCCTAGCTGCTGTGAAGGTTTCTGGTGTATGGCCTCATGAGCCATGAGAATAAGGGGTAGGCTGGGTCTTCCAGAATCACTATTGGCATTTCCACACCCCCTATTGGAATCTTGTGATCTTGAGGGGAAAGTCCTTGCTTACAGATTTTGTACAGGTCAGCATTTCAGGAGTGATCCCTGATCACCCTGCATTGATGTCAGTGAAATGGCCCCGGTTATCCACCAGGGCCTAGAGAAGTAGCCTTTTCTGTTGATGTATTCAGTTCAAGATAGTCTGGGGCCAAAATTGGTATGTGTGTTCCATCACTCTTCTGCGATTAGGAAATCCCATTGCCACAAAGCCATCCACTATTCCTTGCACATTGTCCAGAGTCTCAGTCCTTTGTAGCAGGAGGCAATTAATGACCTTGCACACTTGCATGACTACACTGCCCATTGTGGACTTCCCAACTCCAAACTGATTGGCATCTGTCCAGTAATAGTCTGGAGTTGTTAGCTTCCACAGAGCAACTACTACTAGCTTTCCTGCTATTAGGGCAATTCTCATTTTGGTGTTCTTCCACTGCAAGGTGGTGGTGAGCTCTGCACAGTTCAAGAAAGGTGGCTTTGCGCATATGAAAAAGTTCTGTAGCCACTGGTCATCATCGCACACCTGCAACACAATCCCATATCACTAGTTCATGAAATACTGCAGAATCAGCCATGTTGTGTTCATAATGCTTACCATAAGACTGGAGAGCAGTGTGGGATCCATGCTTTCAGGCAGGGATGGCAGGCACAAAATTTACAGGTGAAGTTGAAAAACAGCACAAATTGCAGTCAGAAGACCTTGCAGTTTTCTCCATCCCATAATTCCATCATGAGGGCACGGATCCCAGCCCCATGATGCACTGGGATCCATTCCCAGGACTTCTAGTGAGAGAAGATGGTGCTTTGCAGAGTGGGATAGCTGCCGGTGGTGCACTGCTCTCCATTGGTGCTAGAGAACCAATCATGGATGCACTCCATCGACACAAGGAGAGTCATGTGACCATGCACAAGTGATGAATTACAGTGGTTTATAATCATTGATATAACTTAAGTCAACTTAACACAGTAGTGTAGACATGGTCTCAATGTCTGATCTAAATACAAGTTGGGACAGATTGTTAAGCAGAAGAGGTAACACCTGTTGAGTCAGTCACTTGAAGTGGGTAATTAGGAGTTAGACTTATGCATAAAGGGTTTGAAATGGGCAGTTAAGCATAGTAGGCAGTGTGGTGTGTTGCAAATTGTTGTTCTGAACCATAAAACTAGTGTCTCTGTTAAATCTTTTTTGTGTCTAGCAAGCTGAGAGCATGTGTACACTACAAACTTTTGCCAGCCCAAGTTATGTCAGCATAAAGTCGCTGCGGTTAATGTATCCCTGTGTGAGTGCATACTTAGCTCCTTGCATTGGCTCTGCAGGTACTCACCAGGAGTGCTTGTTTCAATACACAGTGTGGTGCACCATGGGCAGGTATTCCATTGTGCTTAGATGCCAAACTCCATGAGACATTCAGATCCCAAGCGAAGATGGTTACTTCCCTCCAGTATGGGATTAAGCAACTAATTACCAGTGAGGGTAAATTTACCCTTTCCTCAGCATTTGCTATTGGCTAGTTTACGTGGGGAGCCATCTAGCATGCTGGTTTTTGTTGATCCCATTCTTAGGTGGGAATCTCTGTCTACCCCCATTCACTGTACAGGGAGCCTGGATGCCTAACTCTGGCTTTGTGGGGAGAGGGAACACACTAAGTTTGGAAATAAGTACCTAGAAAGATCACTGGAATCCACAAACTCCAATTCCCAGTCATTGCCCAGACAGACCCAGTTCCCACCCAAAAACCCCTCCCTCCCCCACCACGCCAGCTCTTCACCAGATCTGACTCCACTCTTTCACCACCTTACATGCTTCCAGATTGGAGGAGGAATTAGGAAGGAAGGAAGGAATGAGACTGAGAACCAGTTTGTTTCCTCAGTCTACCAGTTCCCCACTTATCTCCTTGCCCAGCATGTTGCAGTCCATCTCCCAGACTCTCAGTCAGTTTCTTTGCCCAGCCGCTATCAGGTTACTGTAGAAATTACAGACAACTATCACAGCGTGGTTGGGGTGAATGCAAGATTGACTTTATTTTTTGTTTACAATCTTGCATTTACCCCAACCACGCTGTCCTAGGTCTTATCTCTACATGCTGTCATAGTAGGATTCAACAGATCACTAAACACCAAAAGGGAAAAGGAACACAGAAAAGCAAATGTTCCAGCCCAGCCAGGACCTGGGCCAGAGAAGTTTCTAGGAGCTCAGGGCAGAATCTGAAACTGAAGCCACCCACCCTTTCAAAAAGCCTGATGCCATCTTCCTGGCCCATTAGCTCCTACACTCACCCACTTCCAGAAGACTCATCCCTTAAAATGGGGCCCCCTCTACCATCTCCTTCCAAGAACCCCTGGTGCCTCAATCCCCTCTCCTTACCACATTGTTCTCTGCTAGCTAGCTATGCCCCTGGGTATAGCCAGCCAGTACCTGACTCTGAAAAGAGCCACTGAAGTTTTGGCAGCCAGCAGGTGAAGGCCCAGGCCAAATATGAGTAGCATTGTAACCCTGTGCACAAGGCTGCAATGTCACTCACTCAAATTT